>NC_040097.1:50169283-54969283 GCF_003369695.1 Bos indicus x Bos taurus | reverse complement strand
GGCTGGCTACAGTTTTGTTCACCATAATTGCTCAGGAACCCAGGCTGATGAGGCCCCATCGCAATTTCCATAATCTTGGAGGCAAGGGAACGTAAACATGGCAGCTGACACACTGGCCCTTAAAGCTTCTGCTCAGAAGTGACACGTGTCACTTCTACTCATATTCTCCTGGCCAGCGCAAGCCGTTTAGGTGTGCTGGAGTCCAGCAGACTAGGAAGTCTGCCCCTCCTGAAAAAAGGGGCACTGATGTGTTTGAACTTAAATACAGCCTGCGCAGTCTCTTTGTTCTTGAGTCCATGGTCTCAAGAACATGGAAAGCCAGACTGGGCAATGCAAGAAAACACTGCTAAGTGGCCACCAAAGGGTGACCCCAGCCCTAATCTCACTTGCTCCTGGATTCCTAATCAGGTGGAGGTGAGTGGGTGGGTACACTTGTTCTAGCTGGAAACTTCTGACCTCTCGGGAAGCAGGTAAAAGTGAGGCACATATGGGAGAAGAATTCAATATTTCTCAGACAAAACTCAAACGCTTTATTTTGGTGTGAAAATGCCATGTTTGTAGAGACAAAAAGAAGCAAATGAATATTTATGTCTCTACAGGTCTCAAACCTCTAAAATATAAGTGAGTGGGTCAAGTCTAATATTTATTTTTATTTATTAATATTTATTTTTCTAGTTAGCTGTGCTGGGTCTTAGTTGAGGCATGCAGGGTCTTTGTCGTGGTGTGAGGGGTCTAGTTCTCTGACTAGGGATTGAACCCAGGCCCCCTGCACTGGGATTCTTAACCACTGGACCACCAGGGAAGTTCCAGGTCAAGTCTAAATACCTCAATAACATCTTGCCCGCAGATGCACAAATATATATACCTTTGTTATTCACTTATTGGAGTCAAAGTACAAAATGATTATGGCTCTAGAAGCTTAGTTTTCATTTTAAAATTCTAGTGTACTAAATAGAGTAGTTCACTAGTACAACTATATCTAGTTGATACAGATCAACTCACATGTTCGAGATTCTGTTCAAAATTAGTATTTGAGATGAACGAATGTAAAAGATGTGGTACATGTATACAATGGAATACTACTCAGCCATAAAGAAGAAAGAAATAATGCCATCTGCAGCAACATAGATGCAACTACAGGTTATCATACCAAGTGAAGTGAAAGAAAGAGAAAGACAAATGCCATATGCTGTCACTTACATGTGGAATCTAAAATATGACACAAAGTCACTTACCTGCAGAATACAAACAGACTCACAGACACAGAAAGCAGACTTGTGGCTGCCAAGGTCGGGGGGGAGGATGAGTGGACTGGGAATTTGGGGTTCATAGATGCAAACCACTATATATAGGATGGATAAACAACAAGGCCCGACTGCATAGCACAGGAAATTAGATTAGCACTATGTCTAATCTCCTGGGATAAACCATAATGTAGTCCCTAATGTTGGGAAAGATTGAAGGCAGGAGAAGGGGACGACAGAGGATGAGATGGTTGGACGGCATCACCGACTCAAAGGACATGGGTTTGGGTGGACTCTGGGAGTTGGTGATGGACAGAGAGGCCTGGCGTGCTGCAGTCCATGGGGTCACAAAGAGTCGGACACAACTGAGTGACTGAACTGAACAGAATTGAAGAAGAATATTAAAAAAAGAATGTATATATGTACATAACTCAGTCAATACACCATACAGCAGAAATTAACACAACACTGTAGATCATCTATAGTGTTGATCACTCCATCATGTCTGACTTTTTGCAACCCCATGGACTGTAGCCTGCCAGGCTCCTCTGTCCATGGGATTCTCCAGGCAAGAATACTGGAGCCTGTTGCCATTCCCTTCTCCAAGGGATCTTCCTGACCCAGGGATCGAACCTCACTCTCCTGCATCACAGGCAGATCTTTATGGTCTAAGCCACCAAATCACCTATACTTCAATTAAAAAAAAAAAAAAGATATCTGATAAACCATCTCCAAGCAATCTCCCAATCTGAAACTTCATCTACTTTACCCATGGCCTCAGGATCAATGTACATCTTATTCTGTATCTCTACTTTGTGCTTCTTCATTTCCCCAATTCTTTGTTATAACTTACATGTAAAATAATTTGTTTTTCTCCTCATTGAATTCACTGAACTTGGTGTGTGTATAAAACAGAGATTGCAGAGCTAGAGAGGAAGCTGGGTAACTGCAAGTTGAATGTTTATATCCTTTTGGCTGCAAGTAGAAATTCTGACTCAAACTGAATTAAGTAACAGGGAATTTATTATTATTATATACTTATTATAACTATACAACCATATAGACCTTTATTTGATTGACTGGTTGATTGATTTAACTGTCCCAGGTCTTAGTTGCAACATGTGGGATCTAGTTCCCTGACCAGGGATCAAACTCGGGCTCTCTACACTGAGAATGCAGTGTTAACCACTGGACCACCAGGGAAGTCCCTAGACCTTTAAAATAACTATAGAGTCTAGAGGTTGGATGAACTTCAAATCTAACTGAATCAGAGGTCCATCAAGGTCATCAGGAATACAAGGGCCTGCCACTGCTCTGCTCTACCAGCCTGGGGTTGGCATCATTCTTGGGCTAATGGAAAGATGACTACCTTCTCTCCTCAGAGTTCTTTAGGGACTGATGAAATTCTTCCTGAAAGCCCTCCAGCACACTTACCCTCACACTTCATTGGCCATAATCATCCATTCCTGAATCAATAGTGGATGCTGCTGCTGCTAAGTCGCTTCAGTTGTGTCCAACTCTGTGCGACCCAATAGATGGCAGCCACCAGGTTACGTCGTCCATGGGATTTTCCAGGCAAGAGTACTGGAGTGGGTTGCCATTGCCTTCTCTGCAATAATGGATGAGGGGGGAGGAATTACCAATGTTGAGCTAGAGTGGATGGTGAACATCCAATCACAAGGTCCCCACGATGTACAACCCACAGTAAGATTCTACTTCGGGTCATTTCCCCTCTCTATGCCTTGGTGTCCTTGTCTGTAAACCAAGGATGGTTTCTGAGATGCATCCTGTCTCTAACACTGAAAGGCTCATGAGTCTTTGAGGGAGACAATGTGTTGTGAAAATGACACCATCTCTCTAACCTTCAAATTTATCACCTGTAAAATGGGGTAATAATACCTGCCTCATAGAGTTTTTGACATGAAATTAAAGAGTCTAGCGTCGTGCCCATCTCATGGTATTCACTCAACAGGTGACATAATGATGATGATGATTTCAATTATTATGCAGAGAAAACACTGATATTTCTAAGAAAACTGAAGAAAAAATAGGGAAGGGAACAAGATGTGGCTTTTTCAAAGAAAACAATTCTCTCTCAGTTTGTTTTGTTTTGGGTTTGGTTATCCTTTAACTTAATTCTTTTAAGTTTTATCTTTTGAACTGAAAATAGCTTCATAATTTTCAAGACATATTTCCAGAGGAGAAATTACATTAGGATTGCGATACCCTTGTCACCATTAACTGTTATTTGCATCCAAAGAGGAAAACATATCATTTAAATTCCAGATGCTGACTGCATAATTTATCTTTCTATAGGCTCAGGAATGTTTTCTTATTGTTCCTGCATTTCACAAATCCCTAGTGCATAAAATTATTAGCATTCAAGCAGATGATTTTCAGCTTCATTTCATGCCATCTTTGGGCTACAATGCCATGGCCAATAGGTTAAAAAAGCAAAATAATCCACTATCCTCACTGTATTCTCCAGGAAAGCAGTCTTTTTTCTCCACATGTAGGGAGCAGAAACTAATTTACTCAGGATGAAGGTGCAATCACATTAACTCCTTTGGGACATACCACCGTGTTGGTATGAACCATTTATACAACCATGCAGGGTCAATCCGTTTTTAAAAGGAACTACCACGAATGCAAATGTCAACTTATTTCTGATGGACTAGAAACAAAATAGACTACTTCACCCATTGAAAGATACTCCACTCATTGACACTGTGAAAACCTCAGTAATTATGAAAAGCATAAATGTAAGTCTTCTTTGCCAGAGGATTCTAGTATCACCTTACCTCAACCCCAGTGGATTTAAATAATCCAGGTCAAACTTTGATGATTGGTACCATGTGAAGGGTGCAAATCCTCACTTGAGAAAGGTTAGAGAAAAGACACCAGCTGTTTGCTAACAGCTGAGGTTTCGAGTCTCCAAAATACTGGCCAGGTTCTTTTGGTTCTATCCCAAGAACCAAAACCAATCAACTTTCCAGGTTTTGTGCTAAACAGTTCTGGGACTGAGCACTCTTCCTTAACAACTTCACTGTGGAATATTTATGTACAAACATACTTTTTTTTTTTTCCCTCAGTGCTTAACAACACTGGGATCAGGCAGAAAAATATTTGGCTACTTAATCTAATACTTACACTTCGAAGATAAGTCTCTAAAGCAATGAGACACTTTACTTTTAAAACTACTTGCTTTGGGCTTCCCTGGTGGCTCAGTGGTAAAGAATCCATCTGCCGCTGCAGGAGACATGGGTTCGATCCCTGATCCGGGAAGATCCCACATGCTGTGGGCAACTAAGCCCACATGCCACAGCCACCGAAGCCCATGCACCCCAGAGCCTGTGCTCCGCAGCAAGAGAAGCCACTACAGTGGGAAGCCCTCTCACTGCAACTAGAAAAAGCCCGTGCAGCAACGAAGACACAGCACAGCCAAAAACAAACAAATAAATAAATAATTTTAAAAACAAACATAAAAAAAACCTACCAGTTTATGCACCAATATATGCACCTCCAAACCTTCACCTCTATATTCCATTAAGCACTATGTCATAAGTTCTGTCTAATACCAATTAGTTCTCTGCCTTGTAAGACTCTCCTTAAAATCATTGAACCCAGATCCAAAGTGCAATAAGTATCCTCCCTGAGGTCCCCTCTGAGGTACTATTAAGATGCTATCAAGGCTGGAGTATGTCTAACATACAGCTTTGTTTGACCAATAGGCTTCTCTAGGGCTTTCTTTGGGGTGATGATGGCTGGCAAGTTTGTCCTCCAGAAAGAGATGGATAAAGCATTTCCTACCCTCCTTCTCAATAAATCCCCATTTCCTGGTTAACCATAATAAATAAACAGTAATTGTTTTCCACATATTGGGTTCTACCTTAGGAAATGTATCAAAGATACATATAGAACATGTCCATACGGGGCTGTGGGTTAACTTAAGAGACAGAGAAAGGACTGAGAGGCTAGCGGACGTGAGCACTTAGTGCGGCTTTGATACAGGATGACCGGCACAGACCTGGGTGCCAGCAGGGCTCAGAGGAGCGGCATCCCTGAGGCCAGTGACACCGATGGCTTCCACTTCCTTCCCCCTCTGCTCCCAGGGCTTCCCCGGGTTCTTCTCCTCAGCTGACTCCATGCCCTCTACTGACATCATGATTCATGACTAGACTTGAGCTTGCTCCATTCAAACTACTGGAGATACTGAAAGACATCTGACAGATACACGGTACTTTATATATAAGAGATAAACAACAAGGACCTACTGTATAGCACAGGGGACTATATTCAATATCCTGTGATAAACCGTAATGGAAAAGAATCTGAAAATATATATGTGTGTATATATATATATATAGAGAGAGAGAGAGAGAGAGAGAGAGATGTATAATAGAATCACTTTGCTGTACACCAGAAATGAACACAACATTGTAAATCAACTATACTCCAATAAAGAAAAAAAGAAGAAGAAAAAGAGGCGGGGGGAATAGGCACTTGAAGGAAAATCCAATTAAGTATTCAAAGGATTACAAGAGAGCCAGGAGAGACCTGAATAGCTATTCTTGGTCCTTCCTTGTTGCCATTTAAATTCTGTCCAATCACATACAATAGCTATTTATTCATTTAGAAGCTCATTTCCTCAAATGCCAAGACATCATCAAAGGCTTTCCATGTGGCATGCAGGAATCCCTTTGAATATAATTTCTTCATTTATTCTGAAAAAGCAACCAACAATTAAAAATCCCCACAACTTCATGGGCATGAAATACAAAATGTCAAAAGCAGATTCAGGGACACGTCCAGACTCTAAGCTTGTAAGGGAAAAGATAAAGCAATTAGATGAAACCAAACACTGCAACAGACTGTAAAAAACCACCCTGCACAACACTGCTCCTCAGGGCCCCCACCATCACCAGGTCCTGGGTACCTTTCTCCCTCTGCCTCACCCTTGTTGACTGTACTGTTGAGCAGTGAGTGTCGGAGACCACTCCTGGAGTTGAATTCTTGACTCACCTCCTCCACTTACCCATGCTGTGAATTGAGAAAAGTTACATAATCCCTTGTGTCTTGGTCTCCTCATCCACAAAAATGATTACGACTCAGAGATTATAGGAAGTATTAAATTGTAATCATAATTAAATAATGCATGGACAGTGTTTACATGAGTCCAGATGTGACTGGCTATGCTTGGCTGATAAACAATTCCCAGAATTCAACCCAGCAAAAAATTAATTTATTATTCATGTCCAACTTGGTTCACTAGCTTCTAGATACATGATTATATAGTAAAAAAGAAGAATGTGACAGATGTCACATGGCCTTTAAAGATGCCACCTGGAAGTGACTTGTGGGTTTCACTAACATTTCATTGGTTAAAGCAGATCACACAGCTCCATGTGCCATTCAAAGTGCTGGCTTGTAGGAAAGTTAAGAGTAGAATGCAGGTCCCTCGGGGCCCAATTCAGAAACATTTTCTGCAACACAAAACCACAGTCAAGACCATGTAGGGTTGGGATTTCCCTGGTGGTCCAGTGGCTATGACTCTGCAACTCCCAATGCAGAAGGCCCACGCTCACTCCTTGGTCAGGGAACTAGATCCCATTTGGAGCAACTAAGACCTGGCACAGCCAAATAAATAAATAAAGGAAATATTTTTAAGAAAGACTATGTTGGGCCACCTCTCTTTCCTGGAGGAGCAGATGCCTTTCTTTAAGCCGTCTCACAATTCAGTTTCTGCCCAAGATTCCAAGTCTGCTGGCCTTAGTCACACCCCAAGATGCAGATCTTTTGATCCCGCTCATGAGCCGTCGTCGACTTCTCTGTATGCTATTCATTCGTTCAGGCAGGCAGGTATTCAAAACTTGTGTGTGCCAGTCAGGGTAAGGGAGTGACAAAGTCCAGAATGACCCTCCTGTAATAAACAACTAGAAACCTTGGGAGGAGAAGGAGACATAGGACATACGTATTTTCATATGTCGGACAACAGGCAGTCCAGGACCGTGATCTCTAGAAGAAACAAAGGAGGCGTAACCGAGGATCGCCCCATCTTTCTGCCCTGAGGCAATTTCCAAACCACAGTGTAGGGATGGAGAGCTGAAATGGAACCAGGCAAGCTCTCTGAGTTGAGGAGACAAATGTCAGAGTTTAGGGAGGTGGAGACAGAATTTTCAGTGTGGAATACTTTAAGAGGAAGCTACACAGAGAAAGGACTCTGCAAATAGAGTATTATCCTGCTTCTTCGGTTTAACACGAAGCCAGGACCATCAGCTGCAGGCGTGGCAGACACTAGTCAGATGGGACAGGACACGTGGCAGCCCCTGAAGTGAAGGTACACTGGGCCGACGCGACTGTCCTTTGTGTGTGAAAGTGGTGGGTGTGACAGTGTGGTGTGTGTGTACATGGTGCGTGTGTTTGTGGGGTGTTTGTATGTGGGGTGTGTGTGTTGGTGGTGTGTATGTGGTGTGTGTGGGAGAGGTGTATCTTTAAGTGTGTGTGTGTGTGTGTGTATGTGGGGTGTGTGTTATATAGTGTGTGTGTGTGGTGTGTATATATAGTATGTATGTGGGGTGTGCGTGCATATACTGTTTGTGCTGTGGTATACATGTGGTGTGTAGGTGTGTGTGTGTATAGTATGTGTGTGTCTGTGTATGTGGTATGTATGCATATACAGTGTGTGGGGTATATATGTATATATTGTGTATCTGGAGTGTGTGGTGATGTATGTGGGGGTGTGCATGCACCTGGTGTATGTGTGCATATGTGCCATGCACACCCACATTGTAAGGTAAGGGAGTTAGAGAAGGTGAGGTTCAAGAAAAAATAATGAGACCGGCATTTTACAGGAACAGATCACCTTTAATGGGACGAGAAGGGGCAGCAGTCCGATTAATGGACTGAGAAGAGAGTAGGTATATATAGAAAACATATATATGCGGAGGTGCATCATTTTGAGGGGGTCTCTTTTCCTCATGATTATTTTTGATTAGTTAGCTTTCAACAACTGGGGTAAGGAATTCCTGATACCAGCCGGAGACTGGGATCGGCTGGGAGCTGAACGTAATCAGTCTTCATGTCCCTTCCTTTCTTCAGGGGAGAAAGCTCTTTATTCTGTATAGAATGGTGGGAAGGACCTGGAGGGGAGTTTTAGCTCCAGGCTGTTTTGCGCCGTGCAGCTTTCCTTCACACAGGACTGTATCTGTGCGTCTCCCTTCAGTCTCTGTGACTGCAGGCTGAGCGCAGGGTGAGCTGCAGATTCTAAAGGCGGCGGCCGCCCCATCCTCTACACAACCTCCTGGAAAAGACATCACAGATCACTGAGCTTTAGGACACAGT
Organism: Bos indicus x Bos taurus; assembly: GCF_003369695.1. Taxonomy (NCBI): domain Eukaryota; kingdom Metazoa; phylum Chordata; class Mammalia; order Artiodactyla; family Bovidae; genus Bos; species Bos indicus x Bos taurus. The sequence continues at coordinate 54,960,698 of NC_040097.1, read as the reverse complement.
GGGGTTTGGTCCAAGCCAAAGAGCTTAGGGTTTTGTTTTTTTTTTTTCTCTCTTGATTATATTATTTAACATTTTCCTTAGCACAAAAGTAATCTATCATCACCATATAAAGTCAAGGAAAAGCAAAAAGAATATAATAAAAATCTTTGATAATTTCACAAAGCACAGATACCTACTGGTACCATCTTTGTAAAATTATTTTCAGTATCTTCTTTCTTCTATAAAATTAGGATGACAGAGTTACATATTTGTCTATAAAGGGAGTACTGTAAATCTGCTGCGTCAGTCAGAGTTCCAGGAGCAGAAGGTATCCTTAAATTAAGGACAGCTTAACAAAGGGCCGTTGCATAAGGACAAGCAAAGGTTCAGAAACCATGAGGGACAGCACAGGGCCCCAGGGATAGGGCAGCAGGGAGCAGGTGTCATCCTTGGGCCAGAAGGGACAGGACGGGCTGACATTACCAGAACCCAGAGCAGAAATGGCTGATTGGAGGGGGGCCCCAAGACGACCTGAGACTTTTAGTCCTGAACTTGAGGCAGCAAAGAGAAGAAACTAAAGGAATGAACCCCCCAGCTCCCTCTCCTCCTTCCCTTCAGCCTCTGCCATGCTCCCAGGACTGAACCTACACAGAATTCAGAGGGCAAAGGAGCCAGTGGTAGAGGCTAGGGCCAGCAAACAAGTCCTGTAAAGAGTCATAATAGTTTAGGCTGTGTGGGCCACCTGGTCTTTGTCACAAACACTCAAACCTCCAGGTGTGTAGCATAAAAATAGTCATAGAAGATATTTAAACAAATGGATGTGACCAGATTGGGCTTGTAGGCCACAGTTTGCCAACCCAAGGTGTTGATTACGTGGGTTGGTCTCTACAAGGGTTAACGAAAGACACCTAGCTACTTGCTTTATCTTTTTAAAGTTTAATGTGGACCATTCTTTTTTAAAGTCTTTATTGAATGTCTTACAATATTGCTTTTGCTTTATGCTTTGGTTTTTCAGCCCTGAGGCGTGTGGGATCTTAGCTCTCTGACCAGGGATCAAACCTGCAGCCCTTGGACTGGAAGGTGAAGTCTTAACCACTGGACCACCGCTTGCTACTTGCCTTAAGGGTCCAACATTCTGCAAACATTTCACCCGGTACCTGAGATGCAGTGGCAAATAGGGATGCTTAATGGGACATCTAGCCTTCCCAGGTGGCTCAGTGGTAAACAATCCACCTGTCAATGTAGGAGACACGGGTTTGATCCCTGGGTCAGGAAGATCCCCTCAAGAAGGAAATGGCAACCCACTCTAGTATTCTTGCCTGGGAAATCTCATGGACAGAGGAGCCTGGCAGGCTATAGTCCATAGGGTCACAAAAGGGTCAGACATGACTTTGTAACTAAACAACAACAATGGGACATCTGGTAAACCTTAGTTGGCGAGTTCAAGGGCAGATACATATAGAATTCAGAGTAATGCCATGTCTTCTTCTGCCTATACTTATCCTAGTTTTGAGAAATAGTTGTTGGCTCACTACTATGCCCAAGTAGAGGCTGAACACCTAACCAGGGGGTATCAAGTGACCATGTTGTCTCAGCTTCCCATCACTAAATTTCCATCATCATCTGACCCACCAACCATGAAGGTGGGTATACATAGCATTAATCCATCATCAGATGACAATGGCTTACCCAAAACTGAGCTTGACCAGGCCCTGAAAGCACTCGTGCATGGCACTGGCTGAGACTCCCTTAGCGATCCCTCTTGTTGCATTGCCCTCTCTCTCTTCATCTATTCCTACAGCCTCGTGGAACTTTCCTGTGATCATTTGAGGAAGACAATACTCGAGTCTGGTTTACAGATGGTCTACAAAATATGGTGGCACAAGTCAAACAGAAATATTACTGATTCACTCTAAAGCATCTGTGAAAAAAAATGTTGAGGAATCCCTACCTGGGCAAAACTTGAAGTAGTATATCTCATTATCCACTTTGCCTGGACAAAGAGATGGTGAAGGGATGGATCAATCTTGATTCTTGGGCAATGTCTAATGGTTTACCCAGATAGTCTGGAAAGGGGTAGGGGTGAGGGAAGCCTAGAACATGGATAACTACAGGTTTGAGGAAGGAAGGCAAGCATATGCATTTCAGTGGAAGCAGAACCAAAGCTATTGCATGTGAGAGTAAGGACCTCTGAAAATCTGCTTCTCCAGAAAAACAATGAATCAGCAAAATTGTGAAAGTCAACTTTTCCAAAACTCTGGAAATTAACAAAAGGTTTGCAACAACCCAAGGAAAAGAACCACATCTTGGTAAGAATAGGCAGGATTGTGGCATTTTAATTTGCTATCTTCTGATCCCTTCCCCTCTCCAGCTTCACAGTAGCCTTGAAAACCACAGTTCCACAATCAAAGTGAAAACTAGCAGCCACTGACCTCCCCAAATCACCATTCCAGAGAATTGTTATTATTTGATCTCTCTTGCAGTTCCCTGGACACTGTCATTAAGCAAGTCTTTATGGGACTTGACTCAGAGCTTACTCTGAGTGAGCAACCTTTTCCTCAGGGGTATTTATCAAAAACTATCAGCAGCAATTGTTTAATATTGCACTTGCCTGAGGTGGCAATAACAGTTGGGACAGACAACAAGCTGAAAAGAAACTTAAAAGGAAAAGCAAAGTTTGTAAAGATCTCTGAAAAAAACATCTCTGTAAGTCCAGATAATCACGCACATGTACAGGTTTCTGTACATGCCCAGTGCCATGTACAAGGCCAGAAAAATGCTGAAAACCAGGAAATCACCTCTACATTTTTTATGGTCAGCCATTTACTTACTATCCAAGTCATGGGGTTCCTACTATGGAAATGTGCAGGTCCATACAATCTGCTCTCTAGAACAGTTTTAAGAGACCAAACAGACAAATGGCCAGACAATAGATGAAAATAGAACTCTGACCCATAACTTCTGCAGCAATTAGTCTAGGAAGACAAAACCTCTGCAGCAATCATCCCAGACAACCAAGACTTGGTCAACGACCACCAGCTTCCCAAATGTTTGCTCCCAGTTCCAACTCATGACTGACCAGAGAAGCCCACTCTGTTCCCCAGATTAGCAACATAAAATGCTTCACTTCTGGTTAGCCCGCTTCCAGATTCCCTGTGCCTACAGCCTCCAATCAGAGCACTCTTGTTCAGTTCAGTCTCTCAGTCGTGTCCAACTCTTTGCACCCCATGGACTGTAGCATGCCAGACTTCCCTGTTCATCACCAACTCCCAGAGCTTGCTCAAACTCATGTCCATCGAGTTGGTGATGCCATCCAACAACCTCATCCTCTGTCATCCCCTTCTCCTCCTGCCTTCTTGACATCTTCCCTATTTTTCACTGTAAAGCTCCCCCATCCCCTGCCTCCCTGAGTTTCTGGCAAACACAGGTGATGATGGGCGATCCCCTTGCTATAGCAGACTCTGGAAATAGCCTCTGTTTGTTCTCGTTTGGGTGGTCTCTGGTTTATTTTCACAACCTCAATGAGTCTGGCCAGTTTCACTCTGAGCATCCCCAGGATACTGCTCAGGGGTGGCCTGTGTCCAAGGGTCCAGTAAGAGCATCTGCTATGGTATGCTCCTCAAGACCCTTTTTTCTGCTTTTGAAATTTCTTGGCCTGTAACATTTCCTTCTCTTCCATCTGTTTTCTGCTTGAGTGTGACAGGCCTCTGGTGTCTGCACCCCTCTGTTCCCCTCAGAAGCTACATCTGAGATGATAGCAGCTTCACCTGCTTCTTACAGGGTCCCTCACCTTCGCTATGGGGAGTAGGACCACACCTTTCTGCTGGCCTGGCACTCTCTTTCTGTTGGCTTTCATACTGCTTTTCTGACCCAGGCACTTGACTTTCTAACTTCCTCCTCTTGGGTTTGTCTCTCTGGGTCCCTCAGAGTACCTGATACCAAGTCAGGGAGTCAATCGTTTTCCAAGCATACAATTTTCAAACAAATCTTATCTAGCTTCACTTTCCTGAGTTATTCAAACCCACTCAGGAGGGATGCACTCCTCAGATCAATAATGGACTCAGGACTGACCTGGTTTATTTTTATCTTGCCTGGCTCCTCTGGAGGATGTCTTATATGCCCTGTGCCTCTCCCTGTAGGGAAACCCCAATTCCATAAATTTCCCTAGGAAGTTCCCACCTGGCACAGGCAATTCCTGCTTTCCCACCTGTGAGAACTGATAACAGAACCAGTTTCCAAGTCATGACTCAATGCCTTGAGAATTTTATCTTCTCAGGCCTTGTCATTCACATCTATCCAAATATTGTGCAGTTGTCTCAGTCCTCAAGGGAGCTTACCCAGTTGTTCTTATTCGGGGGGAACAACCTGCAGTTTTACAGAGACACCCCTCAATCGTTTTCCAAAGTCAAGGACTGCCGGGGAAACATTAGTCCCATCTCCTCGCGGAGATGAGTGACCTTCTCTGATCTTAGAGCAGATGCACAGCAACCTCTTCATTAGGAAGGGGGTTGGATGAATGTGCTTCTCCTGTCCATTCTTAGATCTGTCTCATCCAGCCTCTAAGATCTCATTTTCTTTTTTAAAAATTACTATTTTATTTTTTCTAGAAAGAAGGAAGTTTTCTTTAATCTGTAAGAAAATGTTTATTCTTTTGAACACCACAGGGGGGGAAAAAACAATGCAGCCACGACCAAGTGTTTAAGCAAAGCAGTGTCCCAAAAGCAGCAAAACGGGTGAAACCTCAACACAAAGCCAGTAACAGTTTTCCAGTTTTTGCACAAAGATAAAAAAGAGGAACAAGATCTCATTTTTCATTTCATATCTGTCCAAACTACACTCTAAGATCTCAGTCACTCTGCTCAATGAATTTCTCTCCTTTTCACTTTAGTCAGCTGTTTTCCCTTTTTTCCTGCTTTAATTCTTCTACTCGCTCCTATTTGATAGCAAACTCAGTGGATGACTTAAATAATTCCCTTAATTTCCTGAACAAACCTGACCCCTAAACACAAAGCGTTATGGGCATAGAGCTTTGTAGCTATGTTATTTTCCTTGGCTGTACAGTAGTTTGCAATTTCTTTTCAACTAAAAGCTGTCCCATCCCTCTGTAGTAAGATTTATGGTATGATTCTACAGCTTGGCTCTCTAAAGTCCAAAATGAGAACCAACCTCATGGAATTAACAAAACAGAACTTGCCATTTAAAGGCCTATCTCTGATCATGACCCTGAGGTTGGAAAGAAAACAGAAAGAGGCAGATGGTTTCAGACTCAGACCCACGCTGTGTATCTTTAGCTGCATGATAGATTTCTGATAAAACACCTGAGTTTTGCCCCAGAGCTGCCACTGCAATGTCTGAGCTTGAGTTCAGTCTTGACCTGTCCTGCTGTACTCCTTGGCTTGGTTGTCTTATGTACGCTTATCTCTGATCCTCCTAGGACAAAGCTCTCATCAAAACCAGCACCATTCATGGGGGGAATTCCCTGGTGGTCCAGTGGTTAAGACTCTGCATTCTCACTGTTGAGGGCCTGGGTTCAACACCTGGTGGGGAACTAAGATCTCATAAGCTGTGTGATGTGGCTAAAAAAACAGAAAAAAAGGAAGCACCAGCCAACCCAGGATTTCTCTTCTGGAAACAGGCATCCCAAGTTTTCATGCTGTAGTACCAGCACAGAAGCGTCAGCTCCATCCCTGTGTTGGCCCCAGGACCCATCCTATGCTTCCCAGACTCCATGCTGGGCCCCAGTTCTGCCAGGAGGCAGGCTGCTACAGTGGCAGCAGCATCACCACTAAAGTGAAGCCTTCTTATGACATAGTTACATTATCACTACACGTGGTTTATAAAATTGTGGTTTATTTTAAAATAAATATCTTTATTTATTAATTATGTTATAACAAGATTCATTCATTATACACTATTGTATTTGCTACTTACACTAAAAGAGAAGCTCCATAAGGACCACAATTTTGTCTGTCTTATGCACTGTATCCCCTGCACCTAGAACAGCATCTGTCACATCACTGATGCTCAGGAGATGTCTGCTGAATTAATCAAGAGTTAAGAGCAGACACTGGAATCGAACTATCTGGGCTCAGATCTGGGTGTCATCGGGCTTCCCAAGTGGTGCTAGTGGTAAAGAATCCACCTGCCACTGCAGGGGACTCCAGAGATGTGGGCTGGATCCTGGGTCAGGAAGATCCCCTGGAGGAGGGCATGGCAACCCTCTCTAGTATTCCTGCCTGGAGAATCCCATGGACAAAAGGAGCCTGCTGGACTACAGTCCATAGGACTGCAGAGTCGGACATGACTGTTAGCACACAGGCTCACACACTGAGTGCCATCACTGAGGGCTGTGTAACCTGAGATGAGTTACTCTTCCTAAGCCTCAGTTTTTTCCTCTGTAAAATGGGGAGGATGTACTAGGGACCAGTCGTGCTGTGAGAGTTAGGAGAGCTCATCAATGTGAAGAGCTTGACTCCCAGAACTTGACCTAGAGTGAGAGCCGAGTTGACGTTAGCCATTGGTTTTCTAGCTGCCTGCTGGCCAGCTCCTGTCAACTGTTCCGTAACAGCACTTGGACTCCACACGCCGCAATAAACTTGATCTAACCGCCATCCATTCTCCAAGTCTGCAAGGTGACGGATCCCTGCCAATTCCCACATATTCCTCACCCCAGTCACATTAGACACCAAGAATATTGTTCCAACATGTGATGAACCAACTGCCTCTCTCAAGCCAACTGGCCGAGTCCATCCTCTGGGCCTCCTGTTCTGTGGGACAGTGTGGAGAGCCAGGCCTTTCTCATAGCCTTTGTCACACTGAATAGAGGTTTTGACTACTGATCGACTGCCCTCCCTGGACAGCAAGTTCCCCAAAGCTCATTAGCATCTCTCATTCCTTTTTAAGGAAACTAGCAATGTTGCCCAGATTCAGTCATCACTAAGCAGCTCCTCGGAAAACAATGTCAACAAGTAAAGGCTCCACAGAGATACTGCTAGGGATCTGGCCCAGCCTCCAATGTCAGCCTCATGGTCCCCTCCCTACCCCTATTGCTGAGACCAGAAATGCCAAAATCTCGTTTTCTCAGCCACTCTTGTAGCTCAGTGTGGCCACATGACACAGTTATACCTGGTGAGCTAAGAGCAGGCATCCACTGGGGCTGACTCTATCCGTTCTTCCAACTTCCTGCTGTTTTGGACTGAATGTTTGTGTCCCTCACCCAGTTCATACACTGAAGCACTGAACCTTGATGTGACATTATCAGGGAGTAAGGACTTTGGGAGGTAATTAGGTTAGACAGGTCATGAGGGCAGGACCTCTCTCTCCACCATGTGAGGACATGGCTGGAAATCATCATCAACCCAGGAAGTGGGTCCCCATAACAGCCAACACCCTTGACCAGCTGATGTGTGCAGGCCCCAGTGGCTGCAAGTATAGCAGATAACAGCTCACCTAAGCCGCTTTGCCAGGGATTATATTAATACTTGGCTGAAGATCATCAGGTAGGCAGAGGATGCTTAGAAGTTGATAGATAGAGGAGGGGGGCAGGGGCAGGTAACTGATAAGGAGTTTCCAAAAAAAAAAAAAAAAAGTCCAGAACATCCCTGGTGGTCTAGTGGTTAAGAATCTGCCTGCTATGCAGGGGACACGGTTTTGATCCCTGGTCCAGGAAGAGCCCACTTACCATGGGGCAACTAAACTCTTGTGCCACAACTACCGAGCCTTTCTAGAGTCTGTGCTCCACAAGAGAAACTACCACAGTGAGAAGGCTGTGCACCACAGAGAGAGAAAGCCCTCTCGAAGCAACCAAGACCCAGTGCGGCCAAAGATGAATAAATTAACTAATTTTTAAAAAGCCCAGCCCCTTGCTTCAAGCTGCGGCAGTCCCAGGGCACTGTGTACGCTCCAGAGCCCCATGGACCAATGGCAAGTGAGACTGTTTCCACTGACGTGTTCCACTCATTCCCCTTCCCATCCCCTTCCCCTGCTCCCCGGCAGGTTATTTCCGAAGAGCACTCCCTCATAAGTCACTCAAATCTCTGTCTCAGGGACCCCACCCTTAGACAGACACCTAGAAATGTTGTAAGCATGTCCTTTCCTGAAAGGGGGGAAGAGGGCCAACACCAACCCCACAAGCCCTCATGCCCTCTGATGGCCCAGAGTCCCCACCAGAGATGGCTTTGTCTGGCTGCCCATTCCTGCTGTTTATCAAGCAGAAGCTCTGGTGAGGCTCCTTAATCTGGTAGCACTAACAGAAACCTTCCAGGCAGAAATTGATTAATTTCTCACTCCATCAAAGTTTAAGTCATCAGGGATCTCAGCACTCAGCTAATGCATTTTGAGAATAGTTTCAATTCTGTGAGCAAATGTGGTTGGAAAAAAACTTATTAGCTTAATGTATAAGAAAAAGCATCCTTTTTGGTGCCCAAATTCTGCCTGTGTAGAACAACCAACCAAAGGATACATAAAACTCCAGATGATGCTGGGAAACACAATTTTGGAGAAAATTCAGGCAAGTCTTCAGATCTCAGTGTTTGAAAAGAAGCCCATAAATGTCCCATCAAGAGAAGGCAATTGTAGGAAAAACAAAACCTTAGCAAGTGGTATGTTGACAAATAGTCCACTTCTTCAAGTGTAGATGACGAGGGTCATTTCATGTAAATTCAACATAGATGTGGATAGTGTAAATATAAATGTTCAAAATGTCAGAAACTGACCAATGGGAAAAAGAAAAATAGGAAAATCAGGTCATGGAGGAAAGGTTGTGAATGAAAGAAACTAAACAAGAGTTCCGAAAACAGTATCTGTACTTCAGTGAATCAGAACAGGAACTAGAGAAAGCAGGTGTGGGAGTTACCATGCCGGACCACCAGGGAGGGGAACCAGCGGGGGACTTACCACTGCCACCAGGGGAACCAGGGGTGGGGGTTACTACTGCCCGACCACCAGGGAAACCAGGGGTGGGAGGCATTCAAATGCAGGAACCTGGGAAAACAGAGCCCATCGGAGGGCCTAGGAGGCTGGAAAACAGCCCACCGTGTCCTTAATCCTTACATCCTAGAAATCAGAAAAAAAGTGAAAATCACTCGGTCGAGTCTGACTCTTTGCAACCCCATGGACTATACAGTCCATGGAATTCTCCAGGCCAGAATACTGGAGTGCATAACCATTCCTTTCTCCAGGGGATCTTCCCAACCCAGGGATCGAATCCAGGTCTCCTGCATTGCAAGTGGATTCTTTACCAGCTGAGCTACCAGGTAAGTCCAAGAATACTGGAGTGGGTAGCCTATCCCTTCTCCAGTGGATCTTCCTGACCCAGGAATCAAACCAGGGTCTTCTGCATTGCAGGTGTATCCTTTACCAAGTGAGCTACAGACTCTTTAAGGGAAACCCCCAAAAAAGTGAAAGTTTCTCAGTCATGTCCAACTCTTTGTGACCCTAGTCACATGGAATTCTCCATGCAAGAATACTGGAGTGGGTAGCCTTTCCCATATTCAGGGAATCTTTGCAACCCAGGGCCCAGGTCTCCCACATTGTAGGTGGATTCTTTACCAGCTGAGCCACAAGGGAAGCCTAAGAATACTGGAGTGGGTAGCGTATCCTTTCTCCAGTGGATCTTCCCGATCTCAGAATCTAACCCGGGTCTCCTGCATTACAGGTGGATTCCTTACCAACTTAGCTATCAGGAAAGCCCTGATAGAAATCAGAGAAACCCCATAAAGAGAAGGGAAGAAGTTCATAGACATAGCTTTCCGTTTGGACACTGGATTCTGTGATGGTTTCCTAGGTACTTGTTATTTGTGAAACCAAAAGAGTCTGTATCCTGAGATTTCTCAGCCTGTCACTAAATCCTTTAATATTGTGGTTAAAAATACAAATTTTAGATTAGACTTTACCCCTGGATCCAATCCAAGCCCTGCTACTAATTCACTGTTTGAAGTGACTTACCTTCCCTAACTCAGTTTCCTCACCTAAAAATAAGAATATTAATAATACACATCTCATTTGCAGCAACATGCATAGACCTAGAGATGATCATACTAAGTGAGTAAGTCAAACAAAGACAAACATCGTGATATTGCTTATATGTGGGACATAAAATACTACACAGGTCTTCCCTGGTGGCACAGTGGATAAGAATCCACCTGCCAATGCAGAGGATGTGAGTTGGATCCCTGGTCCAGGAAGACTCCACATGCTGTGGCACAACTAAGCCCGTGTGCCACAACTCCTGAAGCCCACACATCTAGAGCCTGCACTCCCCAACAGGAGAAGCCGCCGCAGTGAGAAGCCCACACACCATAAAGAAGAGTAGCCCCTGTTTGCTGCAACTAGAGAAAGCCTGTGCAAAGCAACAAGACCCAGCAGCAGCCAAAAATAAATAAATAAAAATTTAAAAAATATGATACAAGTGAACTTATCTATGAAACATAAATAGACTCACAAACATAGACAACAGACTTGTGGTTGCAAGGGGGAGGGGAGGTGGAGGGACAGGGTGGGAGTTAGGGATCAGTGGGTGCAAACTGTTGTATACAGGATGGATTAAACAACAAGGTCCTACTGTACAGCACAGGGAACTATATCCAATCTCCTGGGATAAACCATAATGGTAATATAGTAAAGTAATGCTCAAAATTCTCCAAGACAGGCTTCAGCAATATGTGAACCGTGAACTTCCTGATGTTCAAGCTGGTTTTAGAAAAGGCAGAGGAACCAGAGATCAAATTGCCAACATCTGCTGCATCATGGAAAAAGCAAGAGAGTTCCAGAAAAACATCAATTTCTGCTTTATGGACTATGCCAAAGCCTTTGAGTGTGTGGATCACAATAAACTGTGGGAAATTCTTCAAGAGATGGGAATATCAGACCACCTGACCTGCCTTTTGAGAAATCTGTATGCAGGTCAGGAAGCAACAGTTAGAACTGGACATGGAATAACAGACTGCTTCCAAATAGGAAAAGGAGTACATCAAGGTTGTATATTGTAAATACCCTGCTTATTTAACATATATGCAGAGTACATCATGAGAAACGCTGGACTGGAAGAAACACAAGCTGGAATCAAGATTGCTGGGAGAAATATCAGTAACCTCAGATATGCAGATGATACCACCCTTATGGCAGAAAGTGAAGAGGAACTAAAAAGCCTCTTGATGAAAGTGAAAGTGGAGAGTGAAAAAGCTGGCTTAAAGCTCAACATTCAGAAAATGAAGATCATGGCATTCGGTCCCATCACTTCATGGGAAATAGTTGGGAAAAGAGTGGAAACAGTGTCAGACTTTATTTTGGGGGGTTCCAAAATCACTGCAGATGGCAACTGCAGCCATGAAATTGAAAGATGCTTACTCAGTCCTATGGGGAAAGTTCATAGCAATACAGGCATACCTCAAGAAACAAGAAAAAAGTCAAATAAATAACCTAACTCTACACCTAAAGCAACTAGAAAAGGAAGAAATGAAGAACCCCAGGGTTAGTAGAAGGAAAGAAATCTTAAAAATTAGGGCAGAAATAAATGCAAAAGAAACAAAAGAGACCATAGCAAAAATCAACAAAGCCAAAAGCTGGTTCTTTGAAAAGATAAATAAAATTGACAAACCATTAGCCAGACTCATCAAGAAACAAAGGGAGAAAAATCAAATCAATAAAATTAGAAATGAAAATGGAGAGATCACAACAGACAACACAGAAATACAAAGGATCATAAGAGACTACTATCAACAATTATATGCCAATAAAATGGACAACGTGGAAGAAATGGACAAATTCTTAGAAAAGTACAACTTTCCAAAACTCGACCAGGAAGAAATAGAAAATCTTAACAGACCCATTACAAGCACGGAAATTGAAACTGTAATCAAAAATCTTCCAGCAAACAAAAGTCCAGGTCCAGATGGCTTCACAGCTGAATTCTACCAAAAATTTAGAGAAGAGCTAACACCTATCCTGCTCAAACTCTTCCAGAAAATTGCAGAGGAAGGTAAACTTCCAAACTCATTCTATGAGGCCACCATCACCCTAATACCAAAACCTGACAAAGATCCCACAAAAAAAGAAAACTACAGGCCAATATCACTGATGAACATAGATGCAAAAATCCTTAACAAAATTCTAGCAATCAGAATCCAACAACACATTAAAAAGATCATACACCATGACCAAGTGGGCTTTATCCCAGGGATGCAAGGATTCTTCAATATCCGCAAATCAATCAATGTAGTACACCACATTAACAAATTGAAAGATAAAAACCATATGATTATCTCAATAGATTCAGAGAAAGCCTTTGACAAAATTCAACATCCATTTATGATAAAAATTATCCAGAAAGCAGGAACAGAAGGAACATACCTCAACATAATAAAAGCTATATATGACAAACCCACAGCAAACATTATCCCCAATGGTGAAAAATTGAAAGCATTTCCTCTAAAGTCAGGAACAAGACAAGGGTGCCCACTTTCACCATTGCTATTCAACATAGTTTTGGCCACAGCAATCAGAGCAGAAAAAGAAATAAAAGGAATCCAAAATGGAAAAGAAGAAGTAAAACTCTCACTATTTGCAGATGACATGATCCTCTACATAGAAAACCCTAAAGACTCCACCAGAAAATTACTAGAACTAATCAATGACTAAAGTTGCAGGATATAAAATCAACACACAGAAATCCCTTGCATTCCTATACACTAATAATGAGAAAACAGAAAGAGAAATTAAGGGAACAATTCCATTCACCATTGCAACGGAAAGAATAAAATACTTAGGAATATATCTACCTAAAGAAACTAAAGACCTATATATAGAAAACTATAAAACACTGGTGAAAGAAATCAAAGAGGACACTAATGGATGGAGAAATATACCATGTTCATGGATTGGAAGAATCAATATAGTGAAAATGAGTATACTACCCAAAGCAATTTATAGATTGAATGCAATCCCTATCAAGCTACCAACAGTATTCTTCACAGAGCTAGAACAAATAATTTCACAATTTGTATGGAAATACAAAAAACCTCAAATAGCCAAAGCGATCTTGAGAAAGAAGAATGGAACTGGAGGAATCAACCTACCTGATTTCAGGCTCTACTACAAAGCCACAGTTATCAAGACAGTATGGTACTGGCACAAAGACAGAAATATAGATCAATGGAACAAAATAGAAAGCCCAGAGATAAATCCATGCACATATGGACACCTTATCTTTGACAAAGGAGGCAAGAATATACAATGGATTAAAGACAATCTCTTTAACAAGTGGTGCTGGGAAATCTGGTCAACCACTTGTAAAAGAATGAAACTAGAACACTTTCTAACACCATACACAAAAATAAACTCAAAATGGATTAAAGATCTCAACGTAAGACCAGAAACTATAAAACTCCTAGAGGAGAACATAGGCAAAACACTCTCTGACATACATCACAGCAGGATCCTCTATGACCCACCTCCCAGAATATTGGAAATAAAAGCAAAAATAAACAAATGGGACCTAATTAACCTTAAAAGCTTCTGCACATCAAAGGAAACTATTAGCAAGGTGAAAAGACAGCCTTCAGAATGGGAGAAAATAATAGCAAATGAAGCAACTGACAAACAACTAATCTCAAAAATATACAAGCAACTCCTACAGCTCAACTCCAGAAAAATAAATGACCCAATCAAAAAATGGGCCAAAGAACTAAATAGACATTTCTCCAAAGAAGACATACAGATGGCTAACAAACACATGAAAAGATGCTCAACATCACTCATTATCAGAGAAATGCAAATCAAAACCACTATGAGGTACCATTACACACCAGTCAGAACGGCTGCGATCCAAAAGTCTACAAATAATAAATGCTGGAGAGGGTGTGGAGAAAAGGGAACCCTCTTACACTGTTGGTGGGAATGCAAACTAGTACAGCCACTATGGAGAACAGTGTGGAGATTCCTTAAAAAACTGGAAATAGAACTGCCTTATGATCCAGCAATCCCACTGCTGGGCATACACACTGAGGAAACCAGAAGGGAAAGAGACATGTGTACCCCAATGTTCATCGCAGCACGGTTTATAATAGCTAGGACATGGAAGCAACCTAGATGTCCATCAGCAGATGAATGGATAAGAAAGCAGTGGTACATATACACAATGGAGTATTACTCAGCCATTAAAAAGAATACATTTGAATCAGTTCTAATGAGGTGGATGAAACTGGAGCCTATTATACAGAGTAAAGTAAGCCAGAAAGAAAAACACCAATACAGTATACTAACGCATATATATGGAATTTAGAAAGATGGTAACAATAACCCTGTGTACGAGACAGCAAAAGAGACACTGATGTATAGAACAGTCTTATGGACTCTGTGGGAGAGGGAGAGGGTGGGAAGATTTGGGAGAATGGCATTGAAACATGTAAAATATCATGTATGAAACGAGTTGCCAGTCCAGGTTCAATGCACGATACTGGATGCTTGGGGCTGGTGCACTGGGACGACCCAGAGGGATGGTATGGGGAGGGAGGAGGGAGGAGGGTTCAGGATGGGGAACACATGTATACCTGTGGCAGATTCATTTTGACATTTGGCAAAACTAATACAATTTTATAAAATTTAAAAATAAAATAAAATTGTAGTTGGAAAAAAAATAAAATAAAAAATAAAAACCATGAACTGTATGCTGTAAAAAAAAAAAAAAAGACGCTTACTCCTTGGAAGGAAAGTTATGTCCAACCTAGATAGCATATTCAAAAGCAGAGACGTTACTTTGCCAACAAAGGTCCATCTAGTCAAGGATATGGTTTTTCCTGTGGTCATGTATGGATGTGAGAGTTGGACTGTGAAGAAGGCTGAGCACCAAAGAATTGATGCTTTTGAACTGTGGTGTTGGAAAAGACTCTTGAGAGTCCCTTGGACTGCAAGGAGATCTAACCAGTCCATTCTGAAGGAGATCAGCCCTGGGATTTCTTTGGAAGGAATGATGCTAAAGCTGAAGCTCTAGTACTTTGGCCACCTCATGCAAAGAGTTGACTCATTGGAAAAGACTCAGATGCTGGGAGGGATTGGGAGCAGGAGGAGAAGGGGACGACAGAGGATGAGATGGCTGGATGGCATCACCGACTCGATGGATGTGAGTCTGAGTGAACTCTGGGATTTGGTGATGGACAGGGAGGCCTGGCGTGCTGCGATTCATGGGGTCGCAAAGAGTCGGACACGACTGAGCGACTGAACTGAACTGAATATATATATATATAATATATATAATATATACATATATGTGTGTGTGTGTGTGTGTGTATACACATACATTCTGGAGTGTAGACTCAGACCCTCTAAATTATGGCAATGGGTCAAGTCAGAAAGCTGTATGCCTTGCCCATGAGCTCTGTTCTCCTTAGAGAACTTATTTTCCTGAATTGTATTTGGCATTACATCATTACTTATATTGAAATACATGATAGAAAACAGTGCTTTAAAATTCAGTTTGTGCTGACTAATGATATAATGTTGAGAACATAGTTCTCTACATTATGAAGTATTTCTTTAATGAGAACTTACAGGAAAAATGCTCTCCATCCCCCAAACTGTGCGTAGAGTTGCATCTCCTTTATGCAACTATTTGAAATAGTTGAGCTATTTCAAATCCTAAAAGATGATGCTGTGAAAGTGCTGCACTCAATATGCCAGCAAATTTGGAAAACTCAGCAGTAGCCACAGGACTGGAAAAGGTCTGTTTTCATTCCAACCCCAAAGAAAGGCAAGGCCAAAGAATTTCAAACTACTACACAATTGCACTCATCTCACACGCTAGTAAAGTAATGCTCAAAATTTTCCAAGCCAGGCTTCAATGGTATGTGAACAATGAAGTTCCAGATGTGCAAGCTGGATTTAGAAAAGGCAGAGGAACCAGAGATCAAATTGCCAACATCTGTTGGATCACTGAAAAAGTGATAGAGTTCCAGAAAAACATCTATTTCTGCTATATTGACTACACCAAAGCCTTTGACTGTGTGGATCAAAACAAACTGTGGAAAATTCTTCAAGAGACGGGACTATCAGACCAGTTGACCTGCATCCTGAGAAATCTGTATGCAGGTCAAAAAGCAACAGTTAGAACTGGACATGGAACAGTACTCCAAATCAGGAAAGGAGTACGTCAAGGTTGAATACTGTCACTCTGCTTAACTTATATGCAGAAAACATCATGTGAAATGCTGGGCTGGATGAAGCACAAGCTGGAATCAAGATTGCCAGGAGAAATACCAATAACCTCAGATATGCAGATGAAACCATACTTATGGAAGAAAGTGAAGAAGAACTAAAGAGCCTCTTGAAGAAAGTGAAAGAGGAGTAAAAAAATTGGCTTAAAACTCAACATTCAAAAAACTAAGATCCAGCATCTGGTCCCATCACTTCTTGGCAAATAGATGGGGAAATAACAGAAACAGTGAGAGACTTTATTTTAGGGGGCTCCAAAATCACTGCAGATGGTGACTGCAGCCATGAAATTAAAAGATGCTTGCTCCTTGGAAGAAAAGCTATGACCAACCTAGACACCATATTAAAAAGCAGAGACATGACTTTGCCGACAAAGGTCTATCTAGTCAAAGCTATGGTTTTTCCAGTAGTCATGTATGGATGTGAGAGTTGGACTATAAAGAAAGCTGAGCACTGAAGAACTGATGCTTTTGAACTGTGGTGTTGGAGAAGACTCTTGAGAGTCCCTTGGACGCAAGGAAATCCAACCAGTCCATCCTAAAGGAAATCACTCCTGAATATTCATTGGAAGGACTGATGTCAAGCTGAAGCTCCATACTTTGGCCACCTGATGTGAAGAACTGACATTGGAAAGGGCGATGCTGGGAAAGATTGAAGGTGGGAGGAGAAGGGGACGACAGAGGATGAGATGGCTGGATGGGATCACAGACGCTATGGATATGAGTTTGAGTAGTCTCCGGGAGTTGGTGATGGACAGGGAAACCTGGCATGCTGCAGTCCATGCGGTCGCAAAGAGTCGATTGAATGACTGAACTGAACTGATCCCCCAAACTGTGCATAGAGTTGCATCTCCTCAGCAGTTGTAATTTATGTTATAATTACTGCTTAAATGTCTCACTTTGTGTTAGCTACTAGGAAGATCACTATTAATTTGTAGCCAAAGTTCTAGCAAACTATATGGGATATAATATGCGTTTGGGGTTTAAGTATTAAGCTTATTCTTAGAAGGCAAAGTAGAAACTGAAAGTTTCCATTAGGTTGGAAACTCCTCCAGAAGGCAGATGCTATGTTTGTTTCATTCGTGACTGTATATACAGTATCTGTATATTAAATGAGTGAATGCTACAGTGTACAACACAGCACCTTGAAAATAATGTATATTATAGAATGCAACAATAAAGAAAAGAAGCAGCAACAAAAAAAAACTGTAGTGTTTGTAAAAATTAATCAATTAGTTATGAGAAATGTAATGTGGCTTTCCCCTAACATTTTCTTTTTAACATATATTATTGTTTTGTTAAAAGAAATCGGGATATCCATCAACAGAATCAGACAGAACTTTGTATATTGATATGGGAAAATACTAACAATGAAATGAATATAAATATGTACTATATAATCACATTTTTGCTTTTGCAAAACAAAATCTGTATAAATATTTGCAATTTCCCCCTATATATATGGTCATAGGTGCAAAGAGAAACTGAGTTCTGAGTGCTGTTCTACTTTGTCCACTCTATTACTGTGACCCTGACTTGGGACCTCATCTCATAAGGGTGACAATGGTACAGTGAACTTTGGCATAAAATGTATGTTTTCCTACATTGCCAGTAGCAGTTTATTTCGGTAAACTTATGGGTTATCAGTTTAGTATTGCTTACCTGAAGCCATAATGATGTTCATAACCTTTGACCAATTACCCCACATCTGGGCATTTATCTTAAGGAAATTGCTTCAAAGAAGAATCAAGGTCCATGCCCAAAGATGTTCATTACTACCATAATAAGTGTATTTAACAATCCAAACCAAGCGGGAGTAAAATATTGAAATAGTATTTTCCTTAACATTTTTGTTTCTCAACTAGATGATATTTGAAGCCAATCCTATAGCCCTTTCAATCACTTTAAACTATTAACAATAAATAACTGTCTCATTTTGGGGGTATTAAAATGTTTAATAAAATCTGAATTAAAACTTCAGTCCCATTTAATTTAAAACTCTTGATGTAATCTGAGTTTAGAAACCTGCGATGTGGATTGGGAGGCAGTGGAGGTGAAGGGAGATGTTTATACTTTTTATTCCTTCCCCACTTCCTTCCCTGCTCAGGATGGGAGCACGAGAAAGCGGAAAGGTAAACGGAGTGTGGTGTGTAAAAAGCCTTCCTTGACTGATATTAACCTGGGGTCAGAGCCCTTTCTGGGGACCAGATACCCAAATACTGAGAGGGTAACAGGCAGGAAGGCCAGGGGTCTCCAAACGGAGGAAATAAGCTGCAAGTGTCAGACATTTTTTCTTCCTCTCTTAAGCAGCAGGAGGAAACAAACCAGAGTTATGTTTTTTTCCCCTTCTCTATACAAATTTAAAAAGAGGTTTCTCTTAAAATTCTGTGTTGCCATAATCACACCTGGTTCCACCAGAATGTAACTTTTCTTAAACCTTGAGCTAACCAATGCATTTTTCTTATGGAAATGTTTGTCTTAAGCTAAAAGCACTAGACCATTCAGGTATGACCTAAATCAAATCCCTTATGATTATACAGTGGAAGTGAGAAATAGATTTAAGGGACTAGATCTGATAGAGTGCCTGATGAACTATGGATGGAGGTTCGTGACAATGTATATGAGACAGGGATCAAGACCATCCCCATGGAAAAGAAATGCAAAAAAGCAAAATGGCTGTCTGAGGAGGCCTTAAAAATAGCTGTGAAAAGAAGAGAAGCGAAAAGCAAAGGAGAAAAGGAAAGATACAAGCATCTGAATGCAGAGTTCCAAAGAATAGCAAGGAGAGATAAGAAAGCCTTCCTCGGCAATCAATGCAAAGAAATAGAGGAAAACAACAGAATGGGAAAGACTAGAGATCTCTTCAAGAAAATTAGAAATACCAAGGGAACATTTCATGCAAAGATGGGCTCGATAAAGGACAGAAATGGTATGGACATAACAGAAGTAGAAGATATTAAGAAGAGGTGGCAAGAATACACAGAAGAACTGTACAAAAAGGATCTTCACGACCCAGGTAATCACGATGCTGTGATCACTCACCTAGAGCCAGACATCCTGGAATATGAAGTAGGGTGGGCCTTAGAAAGCATCACTACGAACAAAGCTAGTGGAGGTGATAGAATTCCAGAGGAGCTATTTCAAATCCTGAAAGATGATGCTGTGAAAGTGCTGCACTCAATATGCCAGCAAATTTAGAAAACTCAGCAGTGGCCACAGGACTGGAAAAGATCAGTTTTCATTCCAATCCCAAAGAAAGGCAATGCCAAAGAATGCTCAAACTACCACACAACTGCACTCACCTCACACGCTAGTAAAGTAATGCTCAAAATTCCCCAAGCCAGGCTTCAGCAATACATGAACCGTGAACTTCCACATGTTCAAGCTGGTTTTAGAAAAGGCAGAGGAACCAGAGATCAAATTGCCAACATCCGCTGGATCATGGATAAAGCAAGAGAGTTCCAGAAAAAACATGTATTTCTGCTTTGTTGACTGTGCCAAAGCCTTTGACTGTGTGGATCACAATAAACTGTGGAAAATTCTTCAAGAGAAACCTATATGCAGGTCAGGAAGCAACAGTTAGAACTGGACATGGAACAACAGACTGCTTCCAAATAGGAAAAGGAGTACATCAAGGATGTATATTATCACCCTGCTTATTCAACTTATATGCAGAGTACATCATGAGAAACGCTGGGCTGGAAGAAGCACAAGCTGGAATCAAGATTGCCAGGAGAAATATCAATAACCTCAGATATGCAGATGACACCACCCTTATGGCGGAAAATGAAGAGGAACCAAAAAGCCTCTTGATGAAAGTGAAAGAGGAGAGTGAAAAAGTTGGCTTAAAGCTCAACATTTAGAAAACAAAGATCTATCCATTTTTGGCTAGTTCCCACTTTCTAACACCATACACAAAAATAAACTCAAAATGGATTAAAGATCTAAACGTAAGACCAGAAACTATAAAACTCCTAGAGGAGAACATAGGCAAACACTCTCCGACATACATCACAGCAGGATCCTCTATGACCCACCTCCCAGAATATTGGAAATAAAAGCAAAAATAAACAAATGGGACCTAATTAACCTTAAAAGCTTCTGCACATCAAAGGAAACTATTAGCAAGGTGAAAAGACAGCCTTCAGAATGGGAGAAAATAATAGCAAATGAAGCAACTGACAAACAACTAATCTCAAAAATATACAAGCAACTCCTACAGCTCAACTCCAGAAAAATAAATGACCCAATCAAAAAATGGGCCAAAGAACTAAATAGACATTTCTCCAAAGAAGACATACAGATGGCTAACAAACACATGAAAAGATGCTCAACATCACTCATTATCAGAGAAATGCAAATCAAAACCACTATGAGGTACCATTTCACACCAGTCAGAATGGCTGCGATCCAAAAGTCTACAAATAATAAATGCTGGAGAGGGTGTGGAGAAAAGGGAACCCTCTTACACTGTTGGTGGGAATGCAAACTAGTACAGCCACTATGGGGAACAGTGTGGAGATTCCTTAAAAAACTGGAAATAGAACTGCCTTATGATCCAGCAATCCCACTGCTGGGCATACACACTGAGGAAACCAGAAGGGAAAGAGACACGTGTACCCCAATGTTCATCGCAGCACTGTTTATAATAGCCAAGACATGGAAGCAACCTAGATGTCCATCAGCAGATGAATGGATAAGAAAGCAGTGGTACATATACACAATGGAGTATTACTCAGCCATTAAAAAGAATACATTTGAATCAGTTCTAATGAGGTGGATGAAACTGGAGCCTATTATACAGAGTGAAGTAAGCCAGAAGGAAAAACATAAATACAGTATACTAACGCATATATATGGAATTTAGAAAGATGGTAACAATAACCCGGTGTACGAGACAGCAAAAGAGACACTGATGTATAGAACAGTCTTATGGACTCTGTGGGAGAGGGAGAGGGTGGGAAGATTTGGGAGAATGGCAATGAAACATGTAAAATATCATGTAGGAAACGAGTTGCCAGTCCAGGTTCGATGCACGATGCTGGATGCTTGGGGCTGGTGCACTGGGACGGCCCAGAGGGATGGTATGGGGAGGGAGGAGGGTTCAGGATGGGGAACACATGTATACCTGTGGTGGATTCATTTTGATATTTGGCAAAACTAATACAATTATGTAAAGTTTAAAAATAAAATAAAATTAGAGAAAAAAAAAAAAAGAAAACAAAGATCATGGCATCTCGTCCCATCACTTCATGGCAAATAGATGGGGAAACAGTGGAAACAGTGTAAGACTTAGTTTTTTGGGGCTCCAAAATCAGTGCAGATGGTGATTGCAGCCATGAAATTAAAAGACGCTTACTCCTTGGAAGGAAAGTTGTGACCAACCTAGATAGCATATTAAAAAGCAGAGACATTAATTTGCCAACAAAGGTCCATCTAGTCAAGGCTACGGTTTTTTCCAGTGGTCATGTATGGATGTCAGAGTTGGACTGTGAAAAAAGCTGAGTGCCGAAGAACTGATGCTTTTGAACTGTGGTGTTGAAGACTCTTGAGAGTCCCTTGGACCGTAAGGAGATCCAACCAGTCCATTCTAAAAGAGATCAGTCCTGGGTGTTCATTGGAGAGACTGATGCTGAAGCTGAAACTCCAATACTTTGGCCACCTCATGCGAAGAGTTGACTCACTGGAAAAGACCATGATGCTGGGAGGGATTGGGGGCAGGAGAAGGGGACGACAGCAGATGAGATGGCTGGATGGCATTACCGACTTGATGGACATGAGTTTAAGTAAACTCCGGGAGTTGGTGACGGACAGGGAGGCCTGGCGTGCTGCGATTCATGGGGTCGCAAAGAGTCGGACAGGACTGAGTGACTGAATTGAACTGAACTGAACTGAAGTTAATGTACTTAACTATTTAACTCTGTACTTAAGCTATTTATCCTAGACTGTCTTCAGGTCCGTTGCCTAAAGGCTCCTAAAGTTTCCGCTTAAAGGCTCAGAACCGACTTGACAAACCAGTACGTTATACTCATACATTGTTCTCCTAACCTATGTTAATGAAACTACATATTTGTTTGGAAATCTGCCTTTCTTCAAGATTCATGTCCATCATTTTATGGCCTGGAACGACTCACCTGATGCCAGTATTATCTCAATGCATGTTGTGGGTGAGGGGCCTGGTGCCATTCTCTGAGTTTTTAGACATTTCTTTTCTCTAATTAGCAGACTGCTAGTACCTATATAACATCCGGCTAAAGACTAGCAAGGGGGCACTCTTTCAGTCCCCTTCTGATGTCTATGTCAGAAACTTTCTCTATCTCTTTTATACTTTAATAAAACTTTATTACACAAACGCTCTGAGTGATCAATCCTCGTCTCTGGCCCTGGATTGAATTCTTTCCTCCGGAGGCCAAGAATCCCGGCGTCTTTTGTGGTTCAACAACAACCTTTCAATTCTAGTAGCTCTTGGGCTTCCCAGGTGGTGCTAGTGGTAAAGAACCCACCTGCTAATCCTGGAGATGGAAGAGACGGGGGTTTGATCCCTGGGTCAGGAAGATACCCTGGAAGAGAGTATGGCAACACACTCCAGTATCCTTGCCTGGAGAATCCCATGGACAGAGGAGCCTGGTGGGTTACAGTCCATGGGGTCACAAAGAGTCAAACACGACTGAAGTGATTTAGCACTCACACACAGCAGCTCTTTCTCTTTGTAGCCCCTTCTCTTTAGTCTTTCTTGGGGGTAGATTCCTCACTTGAGGGGGTCCCCCATTGTTCCAGTAAAGCACAGACTCTTGCTTCTGGGTTGCCATTTTGGCACAGGCTGATCCCCCAAGCAGGTGCTTTATTTATATATTTTTACATAATTTTTAAAATGTGAACCATTTTTAAAGTCTTGATTGAATTTGTTACAATGTTGTTTCTGTTTCATGTTTTGGTTTTTCTGGCCACAAGGCATGTGAGATCTTGGCTCCTCAACCAGGGATTGAACCCCTACCCTGTGCATTAGAAGGCGAAGTCTTAACCACTGGACCACCAGGGATATCTCCTGGGCAGATGCTTTAAATTACCCACAAGCCCAGTTGCCTTCCAAAGACCACCATTGTTCCAAAGACAGCTGAAAGCGCTCCTTGCTCCTGTCCTTGTCCTCTCAGTGTCCTGACCTCAAAGAAAGCTGTAACCAGCCTCTTTCTAGGTGTGAACCTGACCCCAGCTGCTGTATCCTCCAACACAGGACACGCCTCCAGGAGTTATTGAGAATTCCCTTACTTGGCCTCATGTAGGAGATGTGAATGGGTTTCCCAGGTGGTACTAGTGGTAAAGAACCCACATGCCAATGCAGGAGACATAAGAGATGTGGGTTTGATCTCTGGGTCAGAAATATCCCCTGGAGAAGGTAATGGCTATCCACTCAAGTATTTATGCCAGGAGAATCCCATGGACAGAGGAGCCTGGCAGGCTATAGTCCATGGGGTTGCAAAGAGTTAAACATGACTGAAGCAACTTAGCACACATGAACACACAGCGGGTGTGAATAGGGAGAAACACAGCACCCCTTCAACTCTCCCCAGAGAACCCTAGTAAGACCCACTAATTCCTCCACCCTCCGATGCATATAGAAGAGAAGTGAGTGATGGGCTACGTGGGATGAAATTTGTTCTTTGGAACTCCCTTCAGGAAGGATTGCATGGATGGTCTGGCCCCTCTGTTTTTTTTTTAATAATTTTTATTATAGTATAGTTGTTCTACAATGCTGTGTTCCTTTCCGCTCTACAGCAAAGCGAATCAGCTATATGCTTACATATATCCCCTCCTTTATAGATCTCTTCACCATTTACATCACCACAGAGCACCGAGTGGAGTTCCCTGTGCTGTACAGTAGGTTCTCGTGAGTTACCTACTTTATACATAGTATCAGTTTAGTTCAGTTCAGTTGAGTCGCTCAGTCGTGTCCGACTCTTTGTGACCCCATGAATTGCAGCACGCCAGGCCCCCTGTCCATCACCAAATCCCAGAGTTCACTCAGACTCACGTCCATCGAGTCGGTGATGCCATCCAGCCATCTCATCCTCTGTCATCCCCTTCTCCTCCTGCCCCCAATCCCTCCCAGCATCAGAGTCTTTTCCAATGAGTCAACTCTTCGCATGAGGTAGCCAAAGTACTGGAGTTTCACCTTCAGCATCATTCCCTCCAATGAACACCCAGGACTGACCTCCTTTAGAATGGACTGCTTGGATCTCCTTGAGTCCAAGAGACTCTCAAGAGTCTTCTCCAACACCACAGTTCAAAAGCATCAATTCTTTGGTGCTCAGCTTTCTTCACAGTGCAACTCTCACATCCATACATGACCACTGGAAAAATCATAGCCTTGATTAGACAGATCTTTGTTGGCAAAGTAATGTCTCTGCTTTTTAATATGCTATCTAGGTTGGTCATAACTTTCCTTCCAAGGAGTAAGCGTCTTTTAATTTCATGGCTGCAATCACCATCTGCAGTGATTTTGGAGCCCCCCAAAAATAAAGTCTGACACTGTTTCCACTGTTTCCCCATCTATTTCCCATGAAGTGATAGGACCAGATGCCATGATCTTTGTTTTCTGAATGTTGAGCTTTAAGCCAACTTTTTTGCTCTCCTCTTTCACTTTCATCAAGAGGCTTTTTGGTTCCTCTTCACTTTCTGCCATAAGGGTGGTGTCATCTGCATATCTGAGGTGATTGATATTTCTTCCGGCAATCTTGATTCCAGCTTGTGCTTCCTCCAGCCCAACGTTTCTCATGATGTACTCTGCATAGAAGTTGAATAAGCAGGGTGACAATATACATCCTTGACGTACTCCTTTTCCTATTTGGAATCAGTTTGTTGTTCCATGTCCAGTTCTAACTGTTGCTTCCTGACCTGCATATAGGTTTCTCAAGAGGCAGGTCAGGTGGTCTGGTATTCCCATCTCTTTCAGAATTTCCCACAGTTTATTGTGATCCACACAGTCAAAGGCTTTGGCATAGTCAACAAAGCAGAAATTGATGTTTTTCTGGAACTCTCTTGCTTTTTCCATGATCCAGCGGATGTTGGCAATTTGATCTCTGGTTCCTCTGCCTTTCCTAAAAGCAGCTTGAACATCTGGAAGTTCACGGTTCATGTATTGCTGAGGCCTGGCTTGGAGAATTTTGAGCATTACTTTACTAGCGTGTGAGATGAGTGCAATTGTGTGGTAGTTTGTGTATTCTTTGGCATTGCCTTTCTTTGGGACTGGAATGAAAACTGACCTTTTCCAGTCCTGTGGCCACTGCTGAGTTTTCCAAATTTGCTGGCATATTGAGTGCAGCACTTTCATGGCATCATCTTTCAGGATTTGAAATAGCTCCACTGGAATTCCATCACCTCCACTAGCTTTGTTCATAGTGATGCTTTCTAAGGCCCACCCTACTTCATAGTCCAGGATGTCTGGCTCTAGGTGAGTGATCACAGCATCGTGATTATCTGGGTCATGAAGGTCCTTTTTGTACAGTTCTTCTGTGTATTCTTGCCACCTCTTCTTAGTATCTTCTGCTTCTGTTATGTCCACACCATTTCTGTCCTGTATTGAGCTCATCTTTGTATGAAATATTCCCTTGGTATCTCTAATTTTCTTGAAGAGATCTCTAGTCTTTCCCATTCTGTTGTTTTCCTCTATTTCTTTGCATTGATCGCTGAGGAAGGCTTTCTTATCTGTCCTTGCTATTCTTGGAGGTTCCTTAAAAAGCTAAAAATACAACTACCATATGATCCAGCAGTCCCACTCCTGGGCATATATCCAGAGAAAACCACAATTCAAAAAGATGCATGCACCCCAATGTTCATTGCAGCACTATTTACAGTAGCCAGGACATGGAAGTAACCAAATGGTCCCTCTCTTTGGATGCATGAGCGCTTAACCCTCTTTCACCCCAGCTCCATCCCTAAACAAAAAGGCATTCTGTGCCACCACTTTATTCATTCTTTATTCCTTTTTAACCCGAATGAAAATTTTAGTCAACTTCAAACAACCCTCCAATTTTTCTCAATGCTATACTAAAAACTGAGTTCTTAGCAGAGAAAAACAGGCTTTGAGATTTTAAATGTGCATAGCTGCTCATGCAAAGTGCCTACTCTAGCTGATGTTCTGGTGGACTGGTTAATCAAATCAAAATCAAATCTTCCACTACCTACAGAGAACAATAAGATGGAAATAACTCATTCATAAGATTCTAATTTATAAAACCATTCCACTACTTACAAAATACTACCCTAAGAGGTATAATTCCATCAAGTTTCAATTTGAACAAATGTACAACTACTTAAACAACAGCTGTTAAAAGGAAAAAAGAATTTAAAATGTCTTTAGAAGAGTGATAGAAACATTATTAACACAACTGCCCTGGTGTGAACTTTCACAAGGAGTCTCTGGAAGGCTAACTCAGCCATAGAAAACTCACACCTCAGAAGTCACTCTTGGGCAAAAATACAAGGACACTCCCCTGGTGGGTGGATATTCCTCTGTGCTACTAGGGGATGAAAAGCCAGGAAAATTCCCTGCAGGAAGTAATTTGGGGCCTCATATAGGTTTATTGATGAGGTCCTTTCTCATGAACAGGTCCCTTCCCAGCATGGACTCATCACCTGGATGATGGGGTTGAAGAAAAGTGCCTGCAGCTACTTCACATTCCAGTGACACAAATGGGTCAGTTCAATTCAGTTCAGTTCAGTCGCTCAGTCGTGTCCGACTCTTTGCGACCCCATGAATCGCAGCACGCCAGGCCTCCCTGTCCATCACCAACTCCCGGAGTTCACTCAGACTCATGTGCATCGAGTTGGTGATGCCATCCAGCCATCTCATCCTCTGTCGTCCCCTTTTCCTCCTGCCCCCAATCCCTCCCAGCATCAGAGTCTTTTCCAGTGAGTCAACTCTTCACATGAGGAGGCCAAAGTACTAGAGCTTCAGCTTTAGCATCATTCCTTCGAAAGAAATCCCAGGGCTGATCTCCTTTAGAATGCACCGGTTGGATCTCCTTGCAGTCCAAGGGACTCTCAAGAGTCTTCTCCAACACCACAGTTCAAAACATCAATTCTTCGGCACTCAGCTTTCTTCACAGAAATGGGTCAGGAGGACCTAAATTATCAAAAACTTCCTCAGATGAGTCCCACCAGATGTCATTTTTTAAAATGTGGACTAATTGCTCTCTCAAAAGCAGCTCATTAGAACTTACAAGTCTTGTTGGTGCAGAAAGAGGACCAATATCTGGAGCAAAAAGGGAGAGTCTGTCTTGTACATGCAAAGAAAGCTGGACCAGGATACAGACAAGCTGGTGTACACTCTGTCATCCTGGCTCTGGAAGCCGTGGACACAATGTCTGGTGAAGCAGGGCAACACTGAACCCCGCATCTCTGAACTGCCTTCGTGTGATAAGACAAACCTCCTCTCTTGAGGATCTGATATCCAAATGATTTCCTGGTTCTCCTGGGCTTCAGCCTAATGCTCTATTTGAATCATCGGTATCTTGTGGATCCTTTTCTAAAATCTCAAGTGTTATATCGTCTGCATTGATTTCAGTCTTCCATGTGCATTTTCTGTAACCAAGAGCATTCAGCTGGCTTTTCAAAGGACAAATAAATCAGTCTAGTTCCATCAGAGATTTTTATCTTCTCTACTTAGTTCAATATATATTTGGTTGCTTCCTACTTCAAGGGTTTGTAAGAAAGCATTTAACTTGATAGCATTGATCAGCTTCCTCAAAGGTCATATTGACTTATCATCTAAGTGGTTCCAATTTTCATTGTTTCTTTATGTCCTTTTCCTGGTGTTATCTTTTTCAAGGACCGCAGCCAATCTGCTGTCTTCAGGAGACATTTAGTCAGTTTTGATCTGATGTTGCTTCTCATGTAGAACTTTTTCCATCCATGCTTTAGAGCAGTAATTCTCAAACTGTAGTCTTTGGGAGCCAGGGTATCCCTAAGATTCTTTTGGCAGATCTGTGAGGTCAAAAGTATTCTCAGAATAATAACAAGATACCATTTCCTTTTTCACAGTTGACATTTACACTGACAGTGAAAGAAACAATGATGAGTAAAGCTGCTAACATTTTAGTATGAATCACAGCAGAAGCACCAAACTACTGGTAGTCATTGTATTCGTCATCATCTTACAATCTTGGCTTAAAAAATAAATAAATTAAATAAAAAGCAGCTTCTGCTTCACACTGAGTCTGATGATTATCTGGACGGAAAGCATGTGTGTAATTGACTAAGTTGCAAGCTGAACTAGCCACTTTTTCATAGAACACTATTTTCATTTGAAAGAAAATCTGACAAACCACACAGATTTAGGGATTTGGCAGACAAGTTATTGCAAATAAACAAAGCAAGCCTGTCATTTCAAGGAAAACAGTTGATAGTATTTTTGCCCAAGATAAAATTCAAGTTTTCAAGTGAACATAAGAATTTTGGGGGAAAAAATTGTATCAGTCATCATGAGTTTGACAGTATCCCAATACTAAAAGCCTTTTCTGGTTAATCAGTGGTGTTATTTTTTATAATGAAATACATCAACATTTGGAGGATTTAAATAACTCAGTAAATCAGTATTTTTCAAGGGACAATGCATGATATTATAAAATCATAAAAAGGGAAAAGAGTTATTTAAAATACAAGATAGACCGATGAATTTTAATGTAGCAGAGCATGGAAATTTCACTGATATGATGTCAGATTCCACATCACAACTACCCTTTAATAAACAACTGTCAAGTTTTAATACAGTAACAAAGAATACCCACCATTACCTAAAAAAAACTGTTAGCATATTCCTCTGTTTTCCAATTATGTATTTGTGTAAGAAAGAATTTTTTTCATATATCCAAATTACAGCAATACACTGCAACATATTGAATGCAGAAGCAGATATAAGAATCTAGTTACCTTCTATTAAGTCAGACATCTTTTAAAAAATTTACAAATCTGTAAAATAATGCCAGTCTTCTCAGTAATTTTTGTTGTTTGGGGGAGGAAAATTGGCAA
The DNA here is from genome assembly GCF_003369695.1 of Bos indicus x Bos taurus. Classification (NCBI taxonomy): domain Eukaryota; kingdom Metazoa; phylum Chordata; class Mammalia; order Artiodactyla; family Bovidae; genus Bos; species Bos indicus x Bos taurus. The sequence continues at coordinate 54,931,491 of NC_040097.1, read as the reverse complement.
TTTTTCATTAAATGCATTATTTTAAGTATTAGGGGTTTATAATTAAAAATAAATAACAAATCATTGCATAATTTATTATGATAATAAAATAATGAATAAATACTATTCTCAAAATGTTCCTATTTTAATTTCTGATATAGTAAAAACCAATGGATATAGGCCACATGGCCAAAAGCCCTTGACTGAAAGTTGCTCAGTCATGTCTGACTCTTTGCGACCCCACAGACTATACAGTCCATGGAATTCTCCAGGCCAGAATACTGGAGTGGGTAGCCTTTCCCTTCTCCAGGGGATCTTCCCAACTCAGGGATTGAACCCAGGTCTCCTGCACTGCAGACGGATTCTTTACCAGCTTAGCCACAAGGGAAACCCAAAGCCCTTGAGGATCCTCAATAATTTTTAAGAAAGCAAAAGGGTCCTGACATCAAAAACCTTGAAAGCTGTTGCTTTCAAGTCATCAAATTTTTGTTCTTTCTGTTCATCAAGTTTATGGAGTTCTCCCCTCTTTGTGCCCTTTAGCTCTTATTGAGATAGCATTACACTTTCCTGGAGATGGCCCACACCTTTCCTTGGTGCCGTTGAGTATATAGCTGGTCTCGCTTCCCTAATGGGACTGCAAGGCACTTGGAGCTCAATGGCTCCTGACAAGCACCTTCCAGTGACGGGGCATCCTGTGAGAAGCCCTCCCCAGCACTCATCCTGGACTTGCAGGAGTCTCTTCCCTTCATTCATTTACTGGCAATTCTGTGTTAACCTCAAGAATGAAACCTGATGGGTTTTGTTTGTTTGTTTGTTTTTTGTTTTTTATCATTTGCCTCCAGGCTCAGCATTTCTGAGCATTTTATGACTTGGTCTCAAGGCTAGCCTCCTTCCAAAAGGACTCCAGGGCTTCATAATCTCTCTTAATATTCCTGAGCTTGGAGACTTTACTTATTGTTTATCAAGGGTAGAAAACGTTATGCCGAGCTCTTTCTCCCTGCACTTAAAAGTTGGCTGTTGTCTACAGGAAAGCCTGTACCACCATATCTCAGGTAGTGGGTAGCACCACCAAGGTCTGGACCAGTCCCCACACCTCACCCTCAGCCCCACACAGCATTTTTGGGGTGGCCTAGGCTGAAGCTTGGTAGCCATCACCAGCTCCCTGGTGGCACTAGTGGCTGCCACCAAACAACCTCAGATTGTCAGGGCCCTACTGGCGCCAACAGACTAGAGGGGGCTCCGTAGAATGTAGTTGTTCATAGATTACTTCTACATACGTTATAATCCCACAACACATCTTTATTACTCTTTTAAATAACCAATAATCTTTTAAAGAATGTATATATGTGTGAACAGATATATATATATATATATATATATACATATACACACATACATGTTTCTGGTGAGAGATCTGCCCTTATGCTGTAAGTAATAAATCTTTTCTCTCAGCTAATTTCACAATTTCATCTGTATCTCTGTTTTTTGGAAGTTGACTCTCTTTGACTACGGTTTACTTTAAATTGTCTTGCTTGGAATTCACTGAAATTCTTGGACCTGTGGGTAATTATATTTCATCAACTTGGGGAATATGTGGCCATATTTCTTCAAATATTTTTTCTGCCCTGCTCCGTCTCTCCTCTCACTTCAGGAGTCCATTATATCTATATTAGATCATAGGTCTCAGCGGTCCCTTTTGGTTTGGCATTCTCCTTTCTTTGTTTTCAGCGTGTGTAATCTCTATTAACCTGTCTCCATGTCCACTGATCCTTCCCTGCTGCTAGGTGTACCAATTCAATTTAAAAAGTCAATTCTGATAGACATTTTTTAGCATTTCCATTTGATTACTTTCAACATTTCCCTTTTTTATGCTGAAATTCTACCTCTGTTTACATGTGTTATTCATCTTTTCCACTAGATCCTTTGATGTATTTATAGTGTCTATTCAAAAGCCCACACCTGCTATAGAGAGTGGACAAGTGGATGTGGTGCGGGGGAGCGGAGAGCGGGATGAGTTGGGAGAGCAGCACTGACATATACACCAGCATCATACATACATCACCTTGTGTAAAACAGACAGCTAGCGGGAAGCTGCTGCAGCACAGGGAGCTCAGCTCCGTCCCTGTGATGACCCAGAGGGGTGGGATGGGAGGGTGGGCAGCGGAGGGAGGTCCGGGGAAGGGGGGCAGATATATGTATACATATAGCTGATTCACTTCATTGTACAGCAGAAACCAACACAACAGTGTTAAAGCAATTCCACTACAATAAAAAATGGGTTTTTTTTAATCAAAGTAAAATTAAGCTTAATTATTAGTAGTTAAGGGCTAATGAAGATGCCTGATTCACATGAATGGCTATTTCTATATCTGGTGCTAAACTAGCTATTGCTTTTTGTATATGATCATTAGAGATTAGTTACTTGTTATGCTGTGTTATTCAATAAATTCAACCATACATACCCCCCCAAAAAAGTCTGCATCTGCTAATTCCAACCTCTGTGCTATATGTCAATCAATTCTTTCAACTCTTTTCTCTCTGGTTTATTAATCACATTTTCCTAGTTTGTCTCATGACTTGCTATTTTTATTATATGCCCAAAATTGTGTGCAAGGAAATAATAAAGCCTGAAGTTCATAAGACTTAACCCCAGAAAAACCCCAGAGCTCTGTCAGATGCTAATGTGTGGGTAGCCTGGCAGGTGGGGCTACTGGGAGAGAGGGCACAGCAGTGAGTGTATCGAATCTAGAGTTGAACTGAGTTTGGGCCTTGTTGGCAGCTCATTTAGTGAGATTTGGTTCACCTGCTTTGGGGAAAATTTTGGGCATTACCTTCAACAGAACTTGGAGTCTGAGCCTCAGTGAGACTCTAGAGACCTCTTTTTGCATCTCTGTGTCCAGATGTCAATTTTGGGGAGTGCTAGGAACACTATTTGCTTTGGCACCAACGTCTTTGTCTTTAAAAACTGGAAATTACTTAAATGCCCAAAAGGAAGAGAATAGTTGTGTACATCATGAAAAACTAATACTGAATTAATTGTATGCACTGATTTATAAAAGAGCTCTGAGGAAAAGACAAATGCTTCACATATAACGTTAAATTTTTAAAAACAGAATATTAAAGTAATAAAAGTTATATTAAAAATTATGTATACATATGGACAAGGCTTCCTACGTGGCACAGTGGTAGTAAAGAATCCATCTGCCAATGCAAGAGACTCAGGAGACACAAGTTCTATCCCTGGGTTGGGAAGTTCCCCAGGAGAAGGAAATAGCAACACACTCCAGTATTCTTGCCTGGGAAATCCCATGGACAGAGGAGCCTGGCAGGCTACAGTCCGTGGGGTTGCAAAGAGTCGGACATGACTGAGCAACTAGCACAGTACACATATGGACACACACACACAGTATGTATGGACAAGTACTAGAAAGAAGTTCCTACAAGTGAAATGTGTGAGCCATCAGTGTGGCAAGATCCAGAGCAGCTTTGCCTTCATGCTTTGTTGTGACTTCCACTAACAAATGCTAATCACACTGAGTATGCAGTAAAGAACAAACTGTAGACAGATCTGAAATAATAACAATTTCTTAGTCTAGGAAAGATAACCCAGAGCAGAAAGGAGCCAGCTAGCCTCTTCTCCCCTAAGGCCCAAACAAAAACAAACTAGTTTAAAATACAGCAAGGGTTAGGAAGCAAGGATGAAAGAGCCTTTGGACTGTCAAGGTTGTAAACCGAAGGATGACATCAGAGGGTTAGAGAAGAATAAACTTAGAAAAACTCAGATGCAAACAATGCGGTTCTGCCCATCTGTTCTTCATTAATTGACAGCAATGCCGTGAGACACCTCAGAGTTAACCAGCCTCATTTCCATCACTGTTATTATGGACTGGAACTGGTTACCAAGGGAAGCTGTGGAATTTTTCCCTGGAGGCCATTTAAAATCAGATATAGACAACCACCTGTCTTCAATAATTCAGGTTCCATTGAACTAAATGACCCCTAAAAGTCCTTTAAACCCTATGACTCTGGATTCCTGTGCTGATAACATTAAGAAAATCTTATGATCTTTTTTTCCTAATCCTTTACTGTGTACTCTCTGTTTATATTTTTTTCGGATTAGAAAGGGAAACTTCCTACAAGCAATCCGTTCATTTCTCTCCCTGACATGAGACTGAAATTTCAGGCTTGCAAATATCACTAGGGAATATTTCTCAGCTGTAGTTGATTATTTCTTCTTTCTCTGCAAGGTGCCACTGTGCCCAGAGAGAATTCATTTAGCAAGGAAAGGGCTAGGACAGTGGGTAGCAGAGGGGAGAAACAACACATCCAAGAAGTTAGGGGGCAGGCCTGGCAGGAAGAGGGGAGGTGGGCAGAATTTGTGGAAAGTCAGTGACAGACACAAAGCAAGAACCTAAAATTGAAAATAAAAAGGTTAGTAAGCCGTAGTTCTGCATTTGTGTGTGTGTGTACATTTAAAGTGTTTTAGAATGAAAGGTTGACACTTGCAGCAACATGGATGACCCTAGAGATGATCATACTAAATAGGTCAGACAGAGGAAGACAAATATGATATCACTCATATGTGGAATCTAAAAAATGACAGAAATGAACTTTGTTATAAAACAAAAACAGACTCACAGACATAGAAAACAAACTTACGGTTACCAAAGGCGAAAGAGGAGGGAGGGATAAATTAAGAGTTTGGTATTAGTGGATACAAACGGTTATATATATTATAATGGGCTTCCCTGCTAGCTCAATTGGTAAAGAATTCACCTGCAATGCAGGAGACACAGGTTCAATCCCTAGGTCAGAAGACCCCCTAGAGAAGGGCATGGCAACCCACTCCAGTATTCTTTCCTGGAGAATCCTATGGACAGAGGAGCCTGGTGGGCTACAGTCCATGGGGTCACAAAGAGTCTGAAGGGACTGAATGTACACATATATAGTAGATAAGCAACAAGGACCAGCTATATAGCACAGGGAACTATATTCAATATTATATGGAAAAGAACGGAAAAGAATCTAAAAAATTCTTTTCCTATAATGGAAAAGAATCTGAAAAAGTATATATATATGTGTGTGTGTGTGTGTATGAGCGCGTGCATGTGCACGTGTGAGTGTGCGCACGTGTGCGAGTGTGTAGTTGAATCACTTTGCTGTACACCAGAAACTTGTAAACCAACTAAGTGTGCTTAGTCACTCAGTCGTGTCTGACTCTGCAACCCCATGAACTCTAGCCCACCAGACTCCTTTGTCCATGAGGATTCTCCTGGCAAGAAGTTGCCATGCCCTCCTCCAGGGGATCTTCCCAACCTAGGGATGGAACCCAGGTATCTCACATTGCAGGTGGATTCTTTACCATCTGAGTCACCAGGGAAGCCCAACTGTTAGGGGAAGCACACTGACTGAAACCCGATCACCCTGGACAGGCACCATAGTTGCCATTTGCCTGAGTTGTTTTTTACAACAGGAGGTCCTGGTAAGAAACACGAATAAGCCACCACCAACTGGAAGAGTTCAGGAAAGGTCAAAAGGTGACATCCAACCACCTCCCAGAGTCTTTCTCGCTGGCGTCCATCTTAGCTGAGCAATGCACGCACCACCAGGAAGGATTCTGAATCAAATGATGGGACAACCCAGAAACTAATCCCATCACCATAAAACCCAAGACTGTGAGCCATGTTGTCAGAGCAGTTCTCCTCGTTTCCCTTACCCTGCTGCTCTCCACCGGGGCGCCTCTTCCTAATAAAATCTCTTGCTTTGTCAGCACGTGTGTCTCCTTGGACAATTCATTTCTGAGTGTTAGACAAGAGCCCACTTTCGGGCCCTGGAAGGGGTCCCCCTTCCTGCAACACAACTATACATCAGTAAAAAATTAAAGTAAAAGAAAAAAGACAGAGATAGTTACTTCTGCAACTTTGAAGATACTGTCAACTGAAAAAAAAAAAAAATGCTTTAGGACACAAAATCCTACACCATCCAAGCAAAGCTGTTATTTGGCCATAGCAACTAAAAATATTAATGATTCCACACCAAATGCTCCATAAGAAATCATCCCCAACTGCCAGAAAGGGTAAAAAGCATCAGGCAAGATTTACATACTCTTACTTATAATGAAAAAGTAGTGAGTTTACAAAAATTAACGATGTGGTTATTTTTTAAAATTAAAAACTTGAATTTTGCCCCTCAATTTCTCATCTCTCCTAATTTGTCAATGACCATTTGTGGGGTTCCTCTTGAGGACTGCCTTTTGTCCTACTTTGGGGTGTGATATGCACCCAGAGGAGAATGGGGCAGGAATTATTGAAAGCCCCATTTCGGATCAGCATTAACAATTCATGGAGCTCATCTCCAGTTCCACCTGAGGCGCTGGGAAGGACAGAGACAAGCAGCGAGGGCTTGTTCAAAGTGTCTCCTAGTCTGCTTTGAAATGCACGGTGTGTCGGGGCCAACTCGAGGTCAACACCTCATCGTTATCCTCTTTCTGTGAGCTGTCTGGCTGCTCTTCTGGGAGAGGAAGTGAAAAAACAGACTGATTGCACACCCACTGGGTCTTTGAAATGCAAACCTCCAGAGCTGAGGGTTGGAAAGTTGTCTTCTATTCAGGGCCACTGTGACACAAACGGGGAGCAGGCAGGGTGGGGGGGGGGTGGCGAGGCGGGGATAATCACCTAAAAGTAATTTAGGTTGACTGGTTTACAAAGTGAGATGAATCAAAGGGTTAACTTACACTATTTAAATATTGAGAAGAGGGAAAAGTGCGGGCAAAGGCAGTTCAGTTTCAGATGCAGAGCAGGTAAGGGGGCCGGGGGTTGGTGTTTATACCTTCACTAAATTTCATGCAGGTCCAACAGATGGGTCCATATCAAAACTAGCCTAAGGCAACGTGTCCTCCAGGCAACGCTAACCTCTTCTGGCTTCTGAGATGCCAAAATCTTACTTTTGTCCCCCTTCCTAAATTCTCCTCCTCTGAGTCATTTGCAGAAGGGCATGGCAACCCACTCCAGTATTCTTGCCTGGAGAATCCCATGGACAGAGGAGCCTATCAGGCTACAGTCCATAGGGTCGCAAAGAGGCTGATACAACTGAAGTGACTTAGCATACACCTCCCCGTCTCAGACCTGGAAGTTGTTTGCTCATGACTTGGTCCTAAGTCTGCTTTGATTCTTCTCACGTGCCTTCTACCTGGACTGCCCCTTTTCTTGCCCTGATTCCTCTCCATGTCTAATTCTTTTTCTTTTTTTTTTTTAAGCTCCAGGCCCAGTTGGAAGTTTGACGTTAGCAGATGCAAACTAGCCTATATAAGATGGATAAACAGGGTCCCACTGTATGGCACAGGGAACTCTATTCAATATCCTGTGATAAACCATACTGGAAAAGAATAATAATAAAAAAAAGAATGTCAAAAGAATTTTGGAAAAGTTTCATCAATTAAAATAAAGATGCAAAGTAAAAAATTTTCTAACATAAAATAAAACAGATTTGGGTTGTCAAGGAGGAAGGGGGACAGAGTGGAGGATGGGATTAGCAGATGTAAGCTATTATATACAGAAAGGATAAACAACAAGGTCCTACTGTATAGAACAGTCAATATCTTGTTGAAGTGGAGCAGGATCCTATAGTCCTTCCCCGCCATGTCCTCAGCCTATCTTTTGTCTGTGGAAAACCTTTAGTCAAAGAATAAGTTTAATCAGAGAAGTGAGAAAATGCAGAAACAAAGCAGTCAAATAGGACAAAAAATTAAAAATAATAGTTTAGTCATTAAGCAAAGTCAAGGACCTTTAGTTCCTTCTCAAGGGCTAATATTCTGAGGCATATCCTGTGAGCTGTCTTATAGATACTGAAACCCCACCAGGTGGAAGAAGTTATTAATAACTACATGATGACCAGACTGTAGCCATGATGTAAGCTGTCACAGTCCCAAGAACTGGCCTCAAGGAAATGGGAATAAACCGACCCTGGAACAGAATATTAACTATATAAAGACAATCGAGATGACACTGGTTAGACTACCGACGACCAGTTTCAAGGCGACCGTCAGAGCTGACTGTGCTGTTTATACATGGAGCGTGCTCCCTCTGCCTATAAAAGTTCTTGCCCACTGATTGGGTTAGGGAGGAGTCGGCCTTTGGATATGAGCCCCCTGCCCTTGGCTGCCAGCCTCCAAAATAAAGCAAACTTTTCTTTCCACTAATCTTACCTCTTTATTGGCTTTCCAGCGGGAAGCAGCTGGGCTCACTTTCGCTAACAGATTTTGGCGCCAACGTGCTCTCGCGATATCTGGCTCCTGGGGGTTTCTCCATTGGTGCTGCTGCCGTGACGACGTGCTAGGAAGGCTGTGAGGAGCCTCGCTGGCCCCAGGAAGAGGTTTGGGGAGGATATTCCTAGCAGCTGCCTAAAGCATTGGTTTCGGGGATCCTTCCTGCTTCTCCTCTGCTCAGCACTGGCTGCCCATATGTGCTTTTCCTTGGTGGAATGAGAAGACACCTCTGGACAAGCTGACAAGCTCCCAGACCCAGTAAGTTCAGCAATGTGCGCCTGGCAACTTCTCTTTTGAGCTCGAAGTGCTATGTGGATGTTTTGCCAGTTGGTTCTGACATGTTTCTGATGTGGAGGCCCATTTGTATTGGGAAGTACACTTAGAGAACACTGGCTAGATGAAATGCTGTTTTCAGAATTTTGACTGCAAAGAGAACAAAAATATGCCTAGGAGAAAGCTTGAAGTTAACTCTTAAATCATGTCCTTGAAATGTTAATACAAACACAGTCCACTCCTAAGAATTTAGCTTTAGGTTAATTGGTAGAACTTCAAGAAAAGCGGAAAAAAGGTGGGGGGAGAAGCCTTGTAAACCCAAGTGAGTAAATTCAGTTTATTCCAACTATTATTTATAAACTGATAACTTCTCTATTGAAATATCTGATTTGAGATCTCTGTCTGAATATTATACATCTATATGTAACATTGTCCAAAATGAAATCAAAAGCTTTCGGATAAACTCTTTGAAAATAATTATGTTTCAGGAATGTCTACCTAAAAACAGCTTTTCAAGATTTTTGGTGACTTAAAACCTTACAGTTTTTTTTAAGTTAAACTATGAAAACTAATTGAATATCTAAATAATTTTTAAGATAAAATACTGAAACTTTGCTGAACAAATGTAAGTTTGCCTACTTTTGCCTTCTTGGGTGTTTAAGTCTCTTCAGTCATTTCAGATCCATACGGACTGTAGCCCGCCAGGCTCCTCTGTCCACGGACTCTCCAGGCAAGAATACTGGAGTGGGTTGCCATGCCCTCCTCCAGGGGATCATCCCCATCCAGTGATCGAACCCATGTCTCATGTCTCCAGCATTGGCAAGTGCGTTCTTTACTGCTAGTGCTGCCTGGGAAACCCTTCTTTGGAGATTAAAAAATCACTAAAGATGATTAGGTTTACTAAACACGCATCATGTACTACATTAAAGAGAACGTATGCTATGTGGGGGGAAAATGTATGTTTTTAGAGGTTATGCAATGTGTTCTTAAGTTTACCAATCAGTAAATGCTGGTATAATAGTTCAATTACTTGATTCTTGGTTTTGTTAAGACTTTTAAGGACTAAAAATTATAATATGTAATTAAAGCTACTAGAAATGACAAGGGGAGCATTTCAGTGTGTAAAGCAACTAGAATATGTGTTGCAAGTGAGAGAAGGTATAAAGAATGGAGATGTTTTTGTTGCAGAAAAATGATGATAATTTTGTCATAGAGCCAGTTGCTTCTGGATAGGGAAAAATAATGGAAAAACCATATGGATACAAAAAGTGGTATAAGGTTTGTTAAAAAAAAAAGAACTTTGAGAAAATAAATTTGTATGTCGTCAGGAGTAATTAAGATCAGATTTAATTATGTAAATGAACTTAATTATTAATAGTAAGCTGGTTTGAGACTGGAATTTGGTTTTCTTTCTTCCCATTAGAACAAAATTTTCCTGGAATATTGAGCTACTTTTGATAACAGATTGTAAGTTTCTTTCTCTAGCTAATTTTGAGTATTCCAAAGGGCCCCAAGGTAGCTATTAATAAGAAGAAATATTAAAGTGCCTAGGATTTTTGGTATGTTAAATTATTTGGAACACATTTGATAACTTTCAGACCATACTGCTGAACTGGGTAAGAAAGTTAAAGAATTCTAATAGAAAGCTATTGTTTTGCTTCAGAATATATTTTTGACTCCAGTGTTCAGGATGTGAAAATTGTCTCGTGAAGTTATCACAGAGTATAATTACTTATGATATGTATCACTTCTGGCTCTAAGTTCACTGCTAAAAGCTCACATACATTGTTTGTGTACAAATGTACAATACATTGTGCATAAGTGATAAAATGTATGCCTATGAAATGTTTCCCTGTCAACATATTTCTCTGTATTTGTTTGTTAAATGTGATTAGTTTTCTCCCGACATGGATAACTAGGCCAATATTTAAACAAAAAGTTGGCCTAGCACCAAGGGCTATGATGGCCCCAGAGCAGGAAACTGAGTCACTCTGGCAACGATGAAAAAATATGTTGTTTATCAATGTTTTCTGTGGAAGGATTTGCCCTTATTAATAAAAGGGGAAAATGATGAAGGGAAATTTCACATATTGAGGTATGGGAAAGTCATTCTGGTCTATACATGATTTAAGTTGAAGTTTAGGCTAACCAAACAGCCTCCTGGTGGCCTATTAAACACACATTGTAACACTGTAAATCAAAAATTGAAAAACAATAATAAGCAACACTCACATACATACATTGTACGTCTGCTTCAACCATTAGGGAAAAATAACTTCAGAGAATAATTCAAAGATGCATTTTGGTTGTTATCCTCATTGTAATATGTCTACTAATTTTCAAGCATTTGTCTAAGTGCTGTGACAAGGTAACCAAAGAGAGGTAATGTTTTCACAATACAAAATATGGATGCTAAACTTGGAACTTGAAATTATTTCCAATTCTGTGTCCATTCCCCAAATTAGGTAGGACTGCATCCCATTTCAGCAGAAAGTAACCAGAGCAGTCAACACCCTCAACGACTTGGGGAATATTGAAACAGAAATGGAACTAAAATCGAGTTCCTCTGCCAAGTTTAGGATTAACTTCTCTATCAAAAGCTTGATTCTGTTTCTTGTTCAATACCCATTCCTCCTCAAAATTGAGGAGATTTCAAGAAAAGGGGGAATTGAAATGGAGCAGGACCTTATGGTCTTTACCTCCCATGTCTTTGGCCTGCCTTTTGTCTGTGAAAAAACTTTAACCAAAAGATAAGTTTTATCAGGGGCTTCCCTTGTGGCTCAGCTGGTAAAGAATTCTCCAGCAATGCGGGAAACCTGGGTTTGATCCCTGGGTTGGGAAGATCTCTTGGAGAAGGGAAAGGCTACCCACTCCAGTATTCTCACCTGGAGAATTCCATGGACTGTGTAGTCCTTGGGGTCGCAGAGAGCTGGACATGACTGAGCGATTTTGACACCCTCGCTCAAGTTTAATCAGAGAAGTGGGGGGAAATGCAGAAGCAAAGGAAAGCAGTCAAACAGGACAAAATAGTATAGTCATTTAATAAAATCAGGGACTTTTAGTTCCTCCTCAAGGGCCATAGGTAATATTCTGAGCCATATCCTTTGAGCTGTCTTATAGATACTGAAACCAACCCCCACCAGGTAGAAAAAGCCAACTACATAGTGACCAGATGGTAGCCATGACATAAGCTGCCACAATTCTGAGAACTGGCCTCAAAGAAATGAGAACAACCCTGGAACTAAATATTAACTGTATTTAAAATAATCAAGATGATGCCAATCAGACCACTACATGACCAATTTCAAAATACTGTCAAAGCTGTCATTCAAAAAGATACATGCCCCCCAATATTCATAGCAGCACTATTCACAATAGCCAAGACATGGAAAAACCTAAATATCTATCAACAGATGAATGGATGACAAAGATGTGGTACATGTATACCATAGACTACTATTTAGGCATAAAAGGAAAAGAAAGAATGCCATTTGCAGTAACATGGATGGACCTAGAGATGATCGTACTAAATAAAGTAGGTCAGAAAGAGAAACAAATACCATGTGATATCACTTAGATGTGGAATCTAAAATACGACACAAATCAACATATCTATGAAACAAAAACAGACTCACAGATACAGAGAACAGGCTTGTGGTTGCCAAGGTTGGAGGGTAGAGGAGGGAAGGATTGGGAATTTGGGATTAGCAGGGGCAAACTATTATATATAGAATGGATAAACAGGTCCTACTATATAGCACAAGGAACTATATTCCATATTCTGTGATAAACCACAATGGAAAAGAATATAAAAAAGAATATATATGTGTGTATATGTGTATGTGCTAAGTCACTTCAGTCATGTCCAACTCTTTGTGACCCCATGGACTATAGCCCACCAGGCTCCTCCATCCATGGGATTCTCCGAATACTTGAGTGGGTTGCCATGCCTATTTTTCCCAACCCAGGGATCGAGCCCATGTCTCTTACATCTTCTGCATTGGCAGGTGGGTTCTTTACCACTAGCACCATGGGTAAAACTGAGTCACTTTGCTGTATAGCAGGAATTAGTGCATTAAAAATTAAGTATATTTCAATAAAATTTTTTTTGAAGAAAGATGACTCCTCCTATAAAAGCTCTTGCCCACTGATTGTCAGAGGTGGGGAATTAGCCTTTGGACAGGACATATTTTACCCTCCTCCCCAGTTGCTGGCCTCAACTTTCCTTATCAGACTTTGCTTTCCACTGGCTTAAAGCAGTGAGGAGCTGGACCCCACTTTCAGTAAAACTTTCTCAGTGAGTGTAGGTCCATCTACTCCATTTCAAAAATCAGAACATGAGGAGTCAGTTTTGAAACCTCCCTGTCCTCACTTCCTGTCTACTGCATCTTCAAATCCAAAATACTTCTGCCTTCTTCTGCCCCTAAAGTCCCAGCTGCCAGCATCTCTCTGTCCAAAATGGCACTATGTTGTTATCCAGTTTCTCCGAACCCATTTTTGACCCCTCCAGTTCATTCTGTATGCACTAGCCAGGGTAGGTCTCTGCAAGACAAAGCAATGCCTTCTAATGCGTTTAGGATAAAGACTGCCATCCTATCATGGCCCACACAGCCCACCTCTGCGGCCTCATCTCTAGATGCCTCCCGCCCCCTAGGTGTACTCCGAAAACCACACAGAACTTGCGTTTCCTCCAGCTCGCCCAGCTCCTCATGTCAACACCTTCAGAAGGGCTCATTTTCTCTGCAAGCGCCTGCTTTCTCCCAGTGAATCTGCTGAGTCAATTTCCTTCATCCTTTCAGTATTAGCAGAATTACCGCTTCCTCACCTCATACTAACCATCCTGCATCCCCAAGGTCAAGTCAAAGAGGTTTGACTTTGAAACTGAAGGGAAGAGGGCGGGGTACAACTTTTAAAAGTAGGACAAAGCCATGCAGGATGTGACATACACTGGTTAGAACCTAGCAGGCCCAAGATGGTGGAAGATTTGTCTACTGGTAGACCTTAAGCCTCATTATGTACTCATTACATTATCATGCTAAATGACACACCCACAGGCACCATAACAGTTCCAAGGCCACCCAGAAAAGGCACAGAAGTGGGTGGTGCCCCAGTTCCTGGCAGTCCCCACTGCTTCTCCAAGATAGAAAACTCCTCCCACTTGTTAGCTTATGGAATTAGCCAGCCTGTGAAAACTAACCATCCCCATGCCTAGGGCTGCTGTCAGTTTCCAAGGGGACCCCATGCCCTGAGGCCACCTCTCCCCTGAGATGGACCACATTCTCCCCATGGAATATGCGTCTCTGCTTTCTCTCTACTACCACTCACCCTTGAATTTTTCCTGCCTGAAGTCCAGGACCCTCACTTGGTGGCCTGTCCCAGGAACCCACTGGAGACTGCAACATGACCATTCTCTTGCACCTCATTTTTTGTAACATCTTTACAAAGGAAGAGGAGGAAGGTTGTCTTTTCTTCTCCACTTTGCCTTGGTTTAATAAATTTAGTTCTCACCCATCATTTTTCCTCTCAGTTAATTTCTTCTGCACCAAGACACTTAGAACCTGAGCTTCTTTAAATCCTAAGATAAGTTGTACAGTTTCAGTAGAATTATTGTGGGCTTAAGTCCAGTTTGAGGTGTGGTTTTATTCCTAGGCCCCCTCCCCTGTCTCACCCTGCTCCTCCCCCAGCACCTTCAGAAGGGCTCATTTTTCTCTGCAGCTCATTTTCTCTGCTTTCTCCTGGTGAATCTGCTGGGCCAATTTCTCTCATCCTCCTAGAGTCAGCAGAATTACCACTTTCTCACAGCAACTATCCTGCATCCCCAAGGCCAGATCAGAACCTGCACTTGTCCAGTTTCATAGTCTCCTTGACTCTACTTCTGTAGGATTTGTCATGCTTTCTAATTAACCCACTCTGAATAGTTGCTTGTTTCCTGTTTTTTGCATTGTTGTATGTCTAGTGCTTGGCACTGTATCCTGCACGTTCGATGAAACTGTCCTGAATGAATGAAAAAGTGAATAGTAGAAGCAGAGATAAAGTTACAAGAAAGGAGAACATTTTTCTGGAACTAAGTTAAAATTTGTGTATTTTTATTCCTGTAAACAGATGCTCTTCCTCGGTGACTCATATTGAAATCCATGATCAGCATAAACCCCAGTGGCTTTTTCCAGTTATTAACTGATGTTGAGTTAGGTGTGCCACTGTGCTGAGGTAATTGTGTTTCATCTGCACATATAGTTCTTAACTTTGGAGAAAAATACAATTTTTAAACCAAATTATGTCATCCAAGGTATTAACTGACCTCACCAGGTGTCATTTGAAAATACTGTGATTATGACTATCAATGCCTTTTTTCAACTTGTTAATAAATGGTCTGTCCATGTTAGCCCCCAGAAAACCCTACAAATACTCTACAGTCCTCTTTCTCAGTGTGTCAGACATAACTGGTCAGCTCATCCAATAGCCATTTCTCCAAACTTTCTTATTCCTTGCTCTCTTTTAATTATAGAGGCTGAGAAAAGCCACAAACCCACTATGCCAACTTTTGTATAGCTAGTTGTGGCTAGTGAGGCATAAAGAGACATCAACAAGGAGGAAGGAGCATCGGGAAATATTCTGCTCCCATTTTCTTAAAAAAAGCAAAGTCAGTCTAAGGTGTCCTCTCTTAACACTGATTATTCCATTATTTCTACCTTTGAATGTGATTTTGATGCCTGGAGCCATAGCAGCTGTCTTGTGACCATGAGCTGACAAACTAAAGGCAGAAGCAATATTAAGATGGAGAAACTTTGGACTATTGTGGCTATAGCTAGAGTTCTCATTATGAAAAATAACTGTCTTTATTGCTTAAGCCAGTAATTTTTAAAATATTTATTTATTTGGCTTCATTAGATCTTCATTGAAGCACACAGGATCCTCAGTCTTCATTGAGGCATGTAGGATCTTTAGTTGCAGCATGCGAACTCTTAGTTGCAGAATGTGGGATCTAGTTCCCTGACCAGGGATCCAACTTGGGCCGCCTACATTGGAAGCCTGGAGTCTTAGCCTCTGGACTACCTGGGATGTTCCTTAAACCACTATTAGTTAGGTTTTCTGTGCTTTACAGTCAAACATGGCTTGAATCATACCTTTAGTTAAAATGCCAACATGAATCAATATTAAAAGTATAGTTGATCAAACAGACACAATTCTGTCTAACCACAGTGAACTCCAATGCTAATTTTTTTTATTTCATCCATGAGGGTATCATGAACGATTTTATTCCAGTTTTCCCCTCAAGTCACAGTATACTGAGACTATGATATTTCCCTCCTTTGACAGTCCTATAGATTTACTCTTTAACCACTGCTCTTGGCCTGGAAAGAATGAAGATAATAGATGGGTTGTGTTCATATCCTGTTTCTGTGATATTTGATCTGGATTAACATTAAGCCTCTTAAGACCTTTTTCTCCATAAGCTTCATCTTTCTCTTTTTCATAATGATTTTTTTAAGTGGGCAGGTATTTTTTTTCCCTTCTGAACACATAAAGATAAAAAAGCCAACAAAACAAACAATAAGGTCTCTGTGCTATTCTTCCAAACTCTTTCATGGTTCCACATCCTGAAAAATCTTCAAAAGTAAATAGAGTCTTTCCAGTAAATAGAACTGTCACACTATTCTCTGACACTAGTGAGAATATTAGTTGGGCTTCTGTGTCATAGACTCAAAATAACAATGGCTTTTATAAAAAAGATGATTATTTCCAGCCTGACAATTCAGACACTAGCAGTCCAGGATGGTATGGTAGCTTCATTTTGTCAGGCACCCAGTTTTCTTTTTCCTCTAGCATATCTGGTTGGATTTTCCTCTTGGTCCAAAATGGCACCTATCATACCCACATTCAGGCAGCAAGATGGAGAAAGGAGAATGAGAGATGTCCTTTTGGGACTTCCATGGTGATCTAGTGGCTAAGACCCCACCCACATGTGTGTGGCACAGCCACAAAATTGAAAGCAAAATAAAGTTAACTTGCGTTTTTAAAAATTGTCCTTTCCCTTTAAGGCATGACCCAGATTACACACATCACTCCTGCCCATGTATAACTGACTACAGCTTAGTCACATGGTCATGTCTAGGTGTAGGAAGGCAAGGAAATGTAGTCACTTTTCTGGGAAGCCAGATGCCCAGCTAAATAGCAGGGCTTCTACTACTATAGGCAAAGAGAAGAGAGAGTTCAGGGAATAACTTACAGCCTCTCTCAGACTCTCCCCTCAGAGAAATATGAATTCCTGGACTGAAGTTGCAATAACAAGCAAAATGTGATGATGTATGTGAAATCAAGCCAAAGGCTTGAAGCTTTCTCTTGAGCCAGACAGAGATCAACCACTTTAATGAGCGAGTCCCAGTATTTTTGAAGTTTCTCCATCACATTGGTTTGCAGAGTGGCTGGGCCAAACAACACTTTGCATGCCTAGAAGTTCCCAGCATCACCTGGGAACTGCTAGGCATGCAAAGTGTTGGACCGCACTGGACTTTCTGAGTCAGAAACTGGGGATGGAGCAGGAAGCCTGTATTTTAAAGAGCTCTGCAGGAGATTCTGATACACATCCAAGTTTGAGAGCCGCCATGCTGTAAAGTATCACATTCACAGGTCTGTGATGAACATTTATAAATTCCTACAAGATGACACCTGGTCCCTGAGGAGTTCTTGCACTCAGGTGGACAATAAACTATTCCATTAAGAAAATGTTCTGATCATAAAATGGATTCCAAATAAAATATGTATCCCTTATATTAAGGAGTCTAACTCTTAAGAAAGGTTCTATCTGATTTGTCATTAACCTTTTCAAAACCAGTGGTTTTGGAGCAGTGGATTTAAAAGGAAGAAAAGGGCAAATCCCCTTCTTACTAGATGGTCACACAAAGACATGGACCAGCTCCGTTTCTAAAGCAGTCAGTATCATGAACGACATATCCAGTGGGGACATCTCGCCTCCAAGGTTGAGGGGTCCGTGGCTGATTCACTAGATGTAGGTTGTAGGAGTCTGTGGGGGCATCCCTTCACACAATGCTTTCTTTTTCTACCTCATAGATGTGAATAATTACTTATTTACACAGTCTTTCCTTTCTCCTATGGTTATATTAATTATACGACATAATACACGGTCTTTAAGAAGAGGTGGCAAGAATACACATAAGAACTGTACAAAAAAAACTTCACTACCAAGATAATCAAGATGGTATGATCACTCACCTAGAGCCATACATCCTGGAAAGTGAAGTGGGCCTTAGAAAGCATCACTATGAACAAAGCTAGTGGAGGTGATGGAATTCCAGTTGAGCTATTTCAAATCCTGAAAGATGATGCTGTGAAAGTGCTGCACCCAATATGCCAGCAAATTTGGAAAACTCAGCAGTGGCCACAGGACTGGAAAAGGTCAGTTTTCATTCCAATCCCAAAGAAAGGCAATGCCAAAGAATGCTCAAACTACCACACAAATCCATTCATCTCACACACTAGTAAAGTAATGCTCAAAATTCTCCAAGCCAGGCTTCAGCAATACGTGAACCGTGAACTTCCAGATGTTCAAGCTGGTTTTAGGAAAGGCAGAGGAACCAGAGATCAAATTGCCAACATCCGCTGGGTCGTGGAAAAAGCAAGAGAGTTCCAGTAAAACATCTATTTCTGCCTTATTGACTGTGCCAAAGCCTTTGACTGTGTGGATCACAATAAACTGTGGAAAATTCTGAAAGAGATG
Source organism: Bos indicus x Bos taurus (assembly GCF_003369695.1). Lineage (NCBI taxonomy): Eukaryota > Metazoa > Chordata > Mammalia > Artiodactyla > Bovidae > Bos > Bos indicus x Bos taurus. The sequence goes on along the minus strand of NC_040097.1, from coordinate 54,913,240 downwards.
GAAATACCAGACCACCTGACCTGCCTCTTGAGAAATTTGTATGCAGGTCAGGAAGCAACAGTTAGAACTGAACATGGAACAACAGACTGGTACCAAATAGGAAAAGGAGTACGTCAAGGCTGTATATTGTCACCCTGCTTATTTAATTTATATGCAGAGTACATCATGAGAAACGCTGGGCTGGAGGAAGCACAAGCTGGAATCAGGATTGCCGGGAGAAATATCAATAACCTCAGATGTGCAGATGACACCACCTTTATGGCAGAAAGTGAAGAGGAACTCAAAAGCCTCTTGATGAAAGTGAAAGAGGAGAGTGAAAAAGTTGGCTTAAAGTTGAACATTCAGAAAATGAAGATCATGGCATCTGGTCCCAACACTTCATGGCAAATAGATGGGGAAACAGTGGAAACAGTATCAGACTTTATTTTGGGGGGCTCCAAAATCACTGCAGATGGTGACTGCAGGCATGAAATTAAAAGACGCTTACTCCTTGGAAGGAAAGTTATAACCAACCTTGATAGCATATTAAAAAGCAGAGACATTAATTTGCCAACAAAGGTCCATCTAGTCAAGGCTATGATTTTTCCAGTGGTCATGTATGGATGTGAGAGTTGGACTGTGAAGAAAGCTGAGCACCGAAGAATTGATGCTTTTGAACTGTGGTGTTGGAGAAGACTCTTGAGAGTCTCTTGGTCTGCAAGGAGATCCAACCAGTCCATTCTAAAGGAGATCAGTCCTGGGTGTTCATTGGAGGGACTGACGCTGAAGCTGAAACTCCAATACTTTGGCCACCTCATGCAAAGAGTTGACTCATTGGAAAAGACTCTGATGCTGGGAGGGATTGGAGGCAAGAGGAGAAGGGGACGACAGAGGCTGAGATGGCTGGATGGATGTGAGTTTGAGTGAACTCCAGGAGTTGGTGATAGACAGGGAGGCCTAGCATGCTGCAATTCATGGGGTTGCAAAGAGTCAGACACGACTGAGCGACTGAACTGAACTGATAATCATTTTCAGCAGAGCCTCTCAAACTTTGATTGTCAGATGAACCCCCTGGGGATCTTCATAAAACATAGATTCTGATTCAGTGGGTCTTGGGTCAGGCCTGAGATCCTGCATTTCAAACTGGCTTTCAGGTAAGGCTGATTCTGCTGGTCCAAAAACCACACTTAGAGTAGCAAGGATGTGTCAAATAACAGGATAAAGAACAGAGGAACTGTTAGAAGACCTCCCAAATTTAGCTAAAGAAGTTGATACCCAGGAGGACTGTTCAAATTAGGCACCCAACGATGGGGAGGTTAAAAGAGAAAATATGCCTATTTACTGGAAATACTAGACAAAGAGAGGAAAAAAGAAGGGGGCACAAGAGGCGGTTCCCTCAAGGAATGCTCCACTCTTGCTTCCAGGGAAGGATGTCGTCACAGCCCAGCTATTTTCCCTGGGAATCATTGTGGTTGATGACAGCTACTCCCTCATGTGTGCATTCGTTAAAAAACAGCTTTACTAAGCACTGAGTATATGCCAGGGGTCACCTGGAGTCTCACGAGATCAGTCAGAGAAGCAGAAGCTCACCGTCATGGTGTCACGCTCTGACTGGGTCCCTGTCACTCCTGTCTGGGTGCTCACTGTTCTGTTGAACTTCTCCCCAGAAGAAGTCTTACTTCTCATTGAGTTGTTTAATACAGAGATCCCCGACCTTCAGGATCTGCCTGATGATCTGAATTGGAGCTGATGTGACAGTAACAGAAATCAAGTGCACGAGAAATATAATGTGCTTGAATCATGCTGAAACCATCCCCCCCAGCCCCACCCACATCTGTGGAAAAACTGTCTTCCACGAAACCAGTCCCTGGTGCCAAAAAGGTTGGGGACTGCTGGTTTAATAGCTTTGAGTCATAGGCGCGCGTTTATATTGGTTTCTTTACTTTATCTTGCAGAAGCCCATGTTCTCGGGTTGGGGAGATAGTCTGTCCAGAAATGCCCCCATGGGTATCTGGCTCCTCTGTCTACTCACAGAGCTAGTACTCAGCATCTCCCCGCTCAACTGAGAAGCCTTTTTTAGTCAGGTCTTAAGGAGAGAAAAGAGTTTCCCCGGTGGCTCAGCAGTAAAGAATCTGCCGTGATGTAGTTCAGTCTCTGAGTCGAGAAGATCCCCTGAAGAAGGCCATGGCAACCCACTCAAGTATTCTTGCCTGGAGAATCCCATGGACAGAGGAGCCTGGTGGGCTACAGTCCCTAAAGTCACAAACAGTAGGACATGACTGAAGCTACTGTGCATACATGCATGCAAGGACGGAAAAAGCTGTATCTTTTTCCTTTTCTACCCTAAGCCCAAACATTCTCAGTGTCTTAACCAAAAAATTAAATGTGCTTCTTCCTTCACTATTCCTCAAGGCAAGAAGAACTCTGGAAACTCCCCAGACACAAACTGACCCTGACTGTCCCTTTCTCATCTCCCATAAAAGAACATTAAGAAAATTTTAAGAACTTTCTAGTCAAGATAAGTCAAGTGACCATGAAGGCCCTGGGGTAAATCAAACATTTTTTTCAAGCCAAAAATTAAGAATGTGCCTGGATATTCAAAAGTACTTTTGGGGACAAAGAAAAAAATTTAAGAATCGGCTTGTCCTAAAAAAGTTTCAAACATATATTCGTCCTGGCACTGGTAACCAAAAGTGTTCTAGAGCTGACATAGAAGGGCAGAAAGGATGCAGAAAGGAACAGAAACAGAGACTGTGCATTCCATCTGTTTACAGTAGCCAAGACATGGGGATCACCCAAGTGTCCAACAGATGATTGACTAAGATGTGATGTGTGTATATGTATGTCTATATACATACACACACACACACACACACACAGTGGAATAAAAGAGAATGAAATATTGCCATTGCAGCATCATGGATGAACCTAGAGAACATTATACTTAATGAAGTAAGTCAGAGAAAGACAAATACTATGTGATATTACTTTTTGTGGAATCTGAAAAATAATACAAATGAATCTATATACAAAGCAGAAACAGATTTACAGACCTAGAAAACAAATTTATAGCTACCAAAGAGGAAAGGGGGCTTCCCTGGTGGCTCAGAGGTTAAAGCATCTGCCTCCAATGCGGGAGACCCGGGTTCGATCCCTGGGTCGGGAAGATCCCCTGGAGAAGGAAATGGTAAACCACTCCAGTACTCGTGCCTTGAGAATCCCATGGACGGAGAAGCCTTGTAGGTTACAGTCCATGGGGTCGCAGAGAGTCGGACACCACTGAGTGACTTCACCTTCACCTGCAAAGAGGAAAGAGGGAGTTAAGTTAGTATAGAATTAAATACAAACTACTATACATAAAGTAGGTAAACAACAAGGATTTACTATATAGCACAGGAAACTATATTCAAGTATCTTGTAATAACCTATAATGGAAAAATATATATAATTGAATCACTTTACTGTACACCTGAAACTAACCCAATATTGTAAATTAACTATACTTCAATTTTTTTTTTAAAGACTATGTTCTTCATAACTATATCACTCAGGATAAGCCAAATCAGTTTTCTCAAACTATTGTTCATTATCACCTCCCCAGGGAGTCTTTTTCAGCCTTTTTTTTTTTAAATCCCCCCATGAAATTTCATTACCACAGATACTTTATATATTTGTTTATTTACAGTATGCATGGACTATATTTTCACTCATCCCAAGAGCCAGTTTTTACCTCCATGGAAGTGATATAGTTCCTCTTAAGAATGTATGGGCTAGATGCAGCTTGGTAACAAACAATCCAAAATCTTAGTACCTACTTAACAACAAAGTTTTTTCTCATTCACATTCCCTGTATATCAGGGGTCAGATGGTAGGGGTGGGAAGGGAATGGTGCGGGGGCCGCTCCCAAATCTCTTTACCCCAGGATCCAGGCTGACAGAGCAACCACCAATTTCATCATCGCTGGATACCAGTGGCAGAGGGAAAACAGTGCTTAGGAAGGTCTCACACCTACTGCTAAATGCTGCAACTCAGGAGACTTTCATCTCAGTTCGTTGGACAGAGATAAGCCATATGGTCCCCACAACCACAGGGGACCAGGAGGTTTAATTCTACTTTATGCCCAGAATATGGAAAGCAGGAAGAAATAGTAGGCAAAAGCCACTGAAAGCTCTTAAAACAACCTTGCCTTTGGACATCCCTGCTATCAAAGAGTACCTGTTGCTAAACCTATCGGAGAAGCTCTTGGGACCACAGGATGTTAACTTCCTTATCCAAGACTCGCCTGAGTTCGTGGTAGAATTAACCCACACAGACACTCCCTCTTCCCCATCCCCAGGCAGTGTCCGGTCCATTCATCCCAACTGCACTGTAACCCCAACACCATGTTCTCTCTTCTCCCCTTTTCTCTTCTGCTCCAGCTCCACAACTAAGGATCTAAAGCAGCAAAGAAAGTTAGAAGGCTAAGAAGGCTATCTACTAGAGAAACTTTCGAGGTTGCAAAATGGTTCAACTGCCAGCACCTTTTGGGAAAGTCACTGAATTATATACAAAGAGTTTAACACCGAAGAGTTTAAGACCTAAGCATCAAGATGAAACAAAGTAAGTGCTCAGTAAACACCTGATTGCTCAACGAATGCAAGGTTGGACAAATTGAAGAATAAAAAGCATGATGTGCAGCCCATTTTCCAAAGTCCTCAGCAGGACATTTCCCTCTTTATTGTTGTTTTTCTGATCTTCATGTGGACCAGTGTCATATCCCAGTCTTAGCTTCACAACAAGCTTTGTTTCCTTATGGCCCAATCGTTGGCTTGACAACTGGGCTCTGTGTACCTGTGTTTACGGCTCCACTTCCTCTTTCCTTCCCCTCTGTTTGCAGGCAAGGCCCTGTGACTTACACTGTCCTGTATCCTGTTTGACCTGTGACTATTCAGGTCTCATGCTGATCCCCAACAAATTCTCTAGAAAGAAAAAAACCTCTGGCATAAACACACTGACCGCGAAACAATGACACTGACAAGCAGAAAGAAAGTAACTGGATGTTGTTACAAAATGTTAGAAACATGGGCACACAGACCTGTGTAGGTTCAGCCAAGAATTGTCTTATGGGTTTGTTGTTTCTCATTTTGTTGGAGGGCACTGTCCTAAGCCAAGTAAGTCAGGCAAAGACAAATACTGCGTGATATCACTTATATATGGAATCTAAAAATGCAGCATTCTAGTGAACATAAGAAGAACCAAAAAGAAGCAGACTCACAGAGATAGAGAACAAACCAGTGGTTATCAGTGGGGAAGTCGGGAGGGGCAATGTAGGGATGCAGGAGTGTGAGGTACAACTATTCTGTATAAAATAAGCTACACTGATGTACAATGCAGGGAATAAGGGAATATTTTGTAATAACTGTAACTGGAGTGTAACCCTTAAAATTTTCTTACAAATTGTTTTAAGAAATAGAGAAAAAAGAAGACCATATGAAGACATAGCAATGGTGAGACACACCAAAAAAATACCATGCTGAGGATGCAAGCAGAGATTGGAGTAATGTATCAACACAGCAGGGAACACTAGGGGTTGCTGACAACTGCCACCAACTAGGAGCAGACAAGGAAGGGCTCTCCCTACTGCCTGCATGGCCCTGCCAGCACCTGACTTCAGACTTCTGGCCTCTGGCCTTCTGATGAATTCTCTACAGTGAGAGAATAAAGTTCTGTTATTTTAAGCCACCAAAAATAAAATAAGATTAAAAAATATATAAAATTAAATAGAGAAGATAAAATGTAAACTAACAAAATATAAATAAAAATAGAAGCAAAATAAAATACTAATGAAGCAGTCATATAGCCATCAGTAGTATTCATCTTTACATGCATAGTTATGTGGTCAACCAGTTGCTCTCAGAAATTATGAACTATGAAAAGAACAAATCAGCTGTCCATATTTAGGCAATTAATGTGTCCAAGTGGAGGCTTGTCCTGTTCAAATCAAAATATCTACTTGGAAATATAAAAATGTTATTGAAGCTCCTTTTGGAAATCAAGGCCTAGGGTGAGAATGTGGGAATGAGAGTCAGACTTTCTGTCTTGCAGAGGGATGCCATGAATTAAAAAAAAAAAAAAAAAAATGAACCGTTTCAGGAAGGGAGAGGAAGAAGACATTCCTGGTTGGCAGGAAAGTTTTACATCAGGAATTCTAGAATCAAGCCCCCGAAAGGCCAGTATAGACTTGTTTTGAACACAAATTTGCTGTCATTAGCACACGAGGAAGCTATCCAGGTTGCTTTATCCTGTAACATCCTGTCTCTAGCCTGTCTCTTGCTGTGTGCTTCCGAGACATAGATTTCTGTTTCCACGGCCAGTCATCTGGTGTTCTTGACAAACAATGTCATGGAGAGGAGAGTGTATGAAAGGCGTAGAAGGAAAGGATCTCACTTTACCCTTTGGATGCAGACAGCCTGCTCAGCGTCCTGCACATATCACTAGAGCAGAACACGAGACACGAGAGGTGATGGTGCGCACGGCATGGCCTGGTCCCTGATCTCAAGGAAGCAACATTTTAATGGAGAAGAACAGACAACAAGGAAGTAAATGAACAGGTGAAAGAGGCACTAGCATGAGATCATGAGTGTGGGAATAAAAGTGAGACAGGGGACTCCCCTGGCAGTCCAGTGCTTAAGACTCCACCTTCAGTGCAGGGGGTGCAGGCTCACCTCTGGTCAGGGAGCCAAGAAAACCAAAACAGGAAACTTCCCAGGTGGCTTGGTGGTAAAGAACTCGCCTGCCAATGCAGGAGCCACAGGAGACTCAGGTTCAGTCCCTGGGTCTGGAAGATTCCCCTGGAGGAGGAAATGGCAACCCACTCCAGTATTCTTGCCAGGGAAATCCCATGGATAGAGGAGCCTTAGCAGTCCATAGTCCACAGGGTTGCAAGGAGTCAGACACGACTGTGTGGCTTAGCATGCACAAAGCAGAAGCAATATTGTAACAAATTCAATAAAGACTTTAAAATGCTCAACATCAAAAAAAAAAAAAAAAAAACCTTAAAGAAAATAAAATAAGGTGAAAAAAAATCTTAAAAGAACAGAAAAGGTGATTTTTTTTTTTTTAACTGACATGGGGGTTGGCTGTTACTTTACATAGAGCAGTAGGTGAGATTTTTCTAAGGTCATGTCATTTGAACTGAGACCTAAATGATGAGAATGAATACGTCCAAAGTCCCTGGGGAAGTCATGAGCCTGGTGCCTTCAAGGAGCAGAAAGAGGGTCAGGTGCCTGTGAAAGTGAGGAGGATGATGCTGAGAGGAAACTGGAGCAGTAAGTCAAACCTGGATCACGTGGGGTCTTAAAGACCAGGTTAAAAAGTGTGAATTTCTCCATGCACGTAGAGGGTGGTCATCATAAGTCAGAGTGAGGAGAGCTGGCCTCAGTGGTCTCCCCATGTCTCTCCAGCCCTACTGTGCATGAGCTGAGTAAGCACAGGCTCACAGCTAGTCAGTGCAAACAAATTATTGTCCTAGGTGAAATTTGCTAGACATAGACCCCGAGACAAGGACTCATGTCAAGGGACTTAATAAGGAAGTATGCCCTGAAGAAGCCAGTAAGGAAGAGTGGGGGAGGAATGCAGAGTTTCAAGGATGGGAGCTTCCGCCTGATCCTTGAAGGCGACTCTGAGGGAAGACTGTGTCACAACACTTCACAGCTGTGCCAAGTTACCATGAGAAACCTGACCTTTCATAGTCTCATATCTGGCAGGTATTGGTTAAAGACCACTCCAGGAAAAGTAGGCTCCATTGTCCTGAGTGTGGATCTCCAAGAAAGAGCTGCAGGTGATAAACAGCTCAAGCAAAAGCATACATAAACACACACACACACACACACACACACACACACACACACACACACACACACAGCAAAATCAGATCCTCGAGGACTAGAAGAGTTCCTATATCATCCACAACACAGACGAACTAAAATACTTAGTTTCAAAATAAGTTTGCCCCCACTTACTACCTCTGTGATCTCAGTCTTCTGCTCTGCAGCAGGGGTCCCCAAACTCTAGAATCTAATGCCTGATGATCTGAGGTGGAGCTGATGTAATAAAATAGAAATAAGTGCACAGTAAAAGTAATGTGTGTGAATCATCTTGAAATCATCCCCCACCCCTGATCCATGGAAAAATTGTCTTCCATGAAACTGGTCCCTAGTGCCAAAAACGTTGGGGACCTCTGCTCTTTAGAATGTATATAATCATAGCCCCCACCTTATGGGGTTATCCCAAAGACTTAAATAATGATAATGCATTTAAATTCTAGCACAATGCCTAGCATATAGTAGACACAACAAAAATTTTTTTCACCTAGTCAGGCATTCCAAAATTTCCGCAGCAATCTAATGGAATATTTTCCCATTCATTGCCTTCTCCACACTCATATGAGATCATAAAAGCTCCACCAGTTTCCATAAGCGTAATAGCTTTATAATAAGGCCAGTTGGCAAGCTAAGGGATTATCCTCAGAACTTTCAAAGAGAAATATGACTGCATTCCCACCTAATTATACATCAAGGCATCCTTAAGAATCTCTCTTACCCCTGGGGGGGACTAGGAATATTCTTAATGATAACCAAGGACTGTCATTAGCTATCAGAAATAGATTCAGAAGTCACAGATGCAAAAGACTTCAATCAAACTCTTTATATTCAGGTCCATTATGAGTGATAATAGACTCCTGTCTGCTTCATGGATTCTTGGATGTATTTCACTGCTTCTACAATTGCACTTCAAATGCTATCCTGCTTCCTAATAATAAAGGCACATGTTCACTTCAGCAGAATTTTTGTAACTTGATTAAAGGACCCAATGTCAAAGAATCTCTAGTTAGCACTCAATGGGACTTTGAACCTTTAATCATATTCTCATGTCTTTCATCAGCCCACTTCCCAGCACCTACATTTTGAGCTGCTTCCAGGTCTGCCTGTGTCTTTCTATCCATTACAACAAGCCCGCAACAAGGAAAGGGTGATCTAAGATACAGAAATTCAAAACCCCAGGGTCCCGTATAGGACCCATATCAGTGGCAAGATATCACTCAGCTCAGAGTCTGGTTGGAAAGAAGAGTAATACATACCATTCTTTAAAGTCAACACAGTCTATTTATATGGAAATCAAGGGGACTCAATTGATAAAGATTGTTTGTGAAGAGTAGTTGTCTTAAACTTCTAAGTAAGATGGATAATCCTCTGTGGTTTTCTCCCTTTCCAGCCAGACTCCACTGAAATTCCAGCAAATTAATTAAAAAAAAAAAAAGTGTTAACCCAAGAGTACAAGTAGATGGGTAGAGGAGCTAGCAAAGGAATGAAGTTAGAGGCGGGACTGGAAACAGAGCAGTTAACCCACATTCTGAACTACAAGAACCTCTTCTCTCTTCTTCTTCCTGTCCCAAAATAACAGCAGCCAGGCAATTTACTTTCCTTTCATCTAACTCCATCTGCAAGCTGGATGCTCCTCCATAGAGAAACTAAACACAAATATAAGATCTTTTGAGACAGGTAAAGTTCCCCAATAAAAATACCCCATCATTACCTCATCATCTTCAGATGAAGCCCACTGGTGAAAAGGTTCCCTTCCCACAACACACAGATTCCAGTCTGCTTTCTCTATTTCCCCCTCAATTATACATGGAAAACCAAAGATGACCAGTTAGAGTCTGGTCTACAAGAGTAGATTTCTGGCATGAAAGACATCAAAACAATCAGAAAAGGAGGATCTGAGGGAAACAGAGACAGTGCATGAAGTTTGAAAAACCTATAGTGTGTATTTTTAGAATGCTAAGAAAAGATATTTGTATTTGTGAAACAAGACTAAGAAGCTAGTAAAAAGTACCAAAGTACGAGGAGCAGCCTGCCGCTCTCGTGTCTCCTGCGTTGGCAGGCAAGTTCTTTACCATTGCACCACCTGGGAAACCCTATGTAAAATTTAACTGAAATTAAATTTTTGATGGAAAGGCTAGATGATAAATTTGAGGAACTTGGAAGAAGGGAACTTACCAAGAAAGTAGAACCATTTTCTGAAGACAGAAATGGGAGGGGAAATGAAACAAAATTAGATCATCAATCCAGGAAGTTCAATGTCTAATTAATGAATTCAAGAAATAATAGAAGGGAGTGGATAGAATTATTGAAGTCACAAGAAGATAGTCTATGGCTAAAGACATGTGTCTCTAGTTCCATAAGTGACAAATACAATGAAATATTAGTGTCTCAGCCAAAGTCATATCCTCATGAAAAATCAGAGCACCTGGGATAAATGAAGACTAAATGCTTTTACAGTGAGAAAATATGTCACACACAAATATTGAAAGCAAGTATGACGACCACTTAGGTGCCTCCAAATTTCTGAGAGTTGTTATTCTTTTTTTTTTTTTTTTTGTCTGTGCAGGTTCTTCATTGTGACATCAAGATTCTTTGTTGCTGCATGCAGGCTTTCTCTAGCTGTGGTCTCTGGGCTTCCCTGGCTGTGGAGCACAGGCTTCCATGTGAGCAGGCTCAGCAGTTGCTGCTCTCAGGCCTCTCCAGTTGTGGCACACAGGCTCTCTACGTGTAGTGCGTGGGTTTAGTTGCTCCAAGGCACGAGGGATCTTAGTTCCCCAACCAGGGATCAAAACCATGCCCTCTGCATTGGAAGGTAGATTCTTAATCACTGGACTCCCAGGCAAGTCCTTGAGGGTCATTATTAATCTAAAATTCCATACAAAGTCTGACAATAGATCAAGTGCAAGGAGAAAATGCATTTTCAAGCAGAAAATCCTCAAATAAGCAAATCTCTAATGCACCCTTTTGATGGGAAACTATTTTAAAAATATATGCTTCAGTAAAAGAAGAAGATACGAGTTTTAGTACATATCCTTTCTTCTTCAACCAAAGGAGATAGTGAAGGGAAGTTACAAGCAGATTGTGAAGGGAAGACTCAAGTTGATAGCAGAGTGGAGGCCCTGAGATCAACCATTCCATATGCAACAGGAAGATACTGGGTTAGCCAAAAAGTTTGTTTGGGTTTTTCCTCAATATCTTACAGAAAATCTGAATGAACTTTTTGGCCAACCCAATAGACGATTGTAGGGAGAGTTTCTGAATAGGGTGGAAAAAAAGAACCAGATTATTTAATGTGTTTTGTTGTTGTTCAGTCACTAAGTTGTGTTGAACTCTGTCCCCATGAACTGCAGCACACCAGGCTTACCTGTCCTTCACTGTCTCCCGGGGTTTGCTCAAACTCATCTCCATTGAGTGAACGATGCCATCCAACTATCTCATCCTCTGTCATCCCCCTCTCCTCCTGCCTTCAGTCTTTCCCAGCATAAGAGTCTTTTGATCATTTGGAAAATATATGTATATATATTGCTACCGTTAACAGATCAATGAGAGCATTTGGGGGAAAAATAGAAGTCCGTAGAAAACTAATCAAAAGTGAAAACAGGCAACTGTGGATGTAAGAGGTGGGGCAGGAGGTGAATGAAATTTGTGAAAGGGGTCTAAAGGGTCACACTTGGAGTTATAAAATAATCATGGCGATGTAATATACAGCATGGTGACCATAGTTTAGCACTATATGGCATAAAAAATGTGTCAGATCTTGTGTCAGCATGTGGACTTCTCTAGTTGTGGCCCACAGACTTCAGAGGGGGACGGCTCAGTAGCTTAGTTGCTCCATGACATGTAGGGTCTCAGTTCCCCGACCAGGGAGCGAACCCACATACCCTGCACTAAAAGGCAAATTCTTGACCATTGGACCACCACGGAAGTCTCTGTATGACATATTTAAAAGTTAGTTGCTAAGAGAGTAAATGTTAAGGGTTCTTATCATAAGAAAAATATTTTGTAACATGTATGAGGACATATGTTAATTAGACTTATGGTGATCATTTCACAGTATATACAAACATCAAACCACTATGTTGTATATCCAAAACTAATAAAATGTTCTGTGTCAATTAGACCTCAATTTAAAAGACCAAAAAATTAAAAAAGCCAAGGAAGGGACTTCCCCGGTGGTCCAGTGGTTAAGAATCCGCCTACCAATGTAGGAGACAAGGGTTCAGTCCCGGGTTGGGGAAGACTCCACATGCCTTGGAGCAGCTAAGCCTGTGCGCCACAGTTACTGAGCCCACACTCTGGAGCCCGTGCTCTGCAACAAGAGAAGCCACTGCAATGAGAAGCCTGTGCACTGCAATAAAGAGTAGCCACTGCTCACCACAATTAGAGAAAGCCTGTATGAAGTAACAAAGACCCAGGGCAGCCAAAAATGAATAAATAGAGTGTGTTTTTTTTCTAAAATGCAGAGGCAAATATTAACTCAAACAAAAATTGTATTAAAATGCAACCACAATATATTACATTTCTCAGCAGTGAATGACTTTTATAAACTGAAATGATGTAAACAATCCTTAATTGAACTAAAAATTGTGAAAGATTGGGTAGATGGCAGAGAGAATTGGAAAGAGAATTGCAGAGAATAGTATAAGACCGAGAAATTCTCAACTATCTAGCAGGAAATAAAAAAATAATCTGAAGAGATTATTTAACATAAGAATATTATTTAACATGTGGAATTACAGATCAGACATAATCTCTAAAAAGGATTGAAAGTAGTTATTACTGGGGATTGGAGGTATGGAGTGAAAATGTTTTGAACAAAGGGTCATTTATTTTTCTGATAAGTATTTTGACACTACTTGAACTTTTTACATATGAAACTTCCATATAAATAATTTTTTAACTGTGAGAAAGGATCATTTGCCAACGAAATCCAACAATATAAAAAAAGGATCATACACTTATACTTAAGTTGGATTTTATTCCATGGACCCAAGGATGCTTCCATATCTGCAAATAAATCAAAGTGATACACCACATTAACAGAAGGAGGATAAAAATCAAACAATCATCTCAAAAAATGCAGAAAGAGCATTTGACAAAATTCAGTATCCATTAATGATAGAAAATCTCATCAAACTTGGTAAAGAAATAACATGTCTCAACATAATAGAGACCATTTATGACAGTCCCATAGCTAACATCACACTCAATGATGAAAAGCAAAATAAGGGTGTGGGATTAAGAGATACAAACTACTATGTATAAAATAGAGAAATGAGATTATATTGTACAGTGCAGGAAATTATAGCTGTTATCTTCTAACAACTTTTAATGGAGTATAATCTGTTGAAATATTGAATCACTACACTGTACAGCTGAAACTAATATTATAATGCAACTTTACTTCAATAAAAGTAAATTAGGGAACAGATTAAACAAATAAATAAACCAATATGGAAAAAATAAAGAAAAAAGGTCAAAGGCTTCTGTGATCCAATCTCTAGCAACAAATGCCCACAGGTAGAAAATTGTTCTTGTTGAAATGGTGCCCAGATCAAAAGTCTCTAAGGAAACCATACCTACTCAGACAAGACTAAGCCAGTTTGGAACTAAAAATAAAAAACTTACCTCCCTAGAAAACAGATTCAAGTCAAGTAAATAAAATATCAAGTTCACTTTATGTTGAAGTCCAAATATATATATTGGTCTTTCAGTTTTAATTCTCTTTAATCATTTTAATGTGTATGTATACACACACACACACACACACACACACACATATACACACACACACACACACAGGGAGGCCTGGCATGCTACGATTCATGGGGTCGCAAAGAGTTGGACACGACTGAGCGACTGATCTGATCTGATCTGATACATATCATCCTTTATTCAAACCTCCATAAGATGTGGATTCTTATTTTTCATTCTTCACTTTTAATTATTTTGATTAAGTGGTTAACATTGCAATCAAGTTACTAGAGTTTCGTTCTTAGAGTTTTCAGATAAAATACAAGATGATCAGTTAAACTGGAATTTCAGATAAAGCACAAATTTTTTTAGAATAATGTTTTTCAAATACTGCATGAGACATACTTACCCTAAAATAATTCATTGTTTATCTGAAATTCAAATTTAAATGGGCATCCTAATTTTTATTTGCTAAATACAACAACCCTATTTTAAGGATTTCCTCTGTTGAACTCATCTCATATCTGTCTCTGAGTCAGTCTAAGCTGCAGCTGCTGTTTTCAGTCCATGTAAAGCCATCATTCTCTGCCTGGTCATTCCAGGACCTCCCAAGCCCTTGTTCATCCTAAAGTGGTGCAGTCTCTGCCTTGCTGGCCTCAGCTAGTGGCAATTCCCTTTGCTCTCTTCCCCTTGACACCTACACCACTAACAGAGTCTGTGTGTTTGTAAAAGATTTGGTGATTCATTTTGATATTTGGCAAAACTAATACAATTATGTAAAGTTTAAAAATAAAATAAAATTAGAGGAAAAAAAAAAAAAAGATTTGGTGACACTTAACACAGACTTTTGCCTACAAAGGTCCTTATAATCAAAGCTATGGTCTTTCCAATAGTCATGTACAGATGTGAGAGTTGGACCATAAAGAAGGCTGAGTGCCCCAAAAAAATTGATGCTTTCAAATTGTGGTGCTGGAGAAGATTCTAGAGGGTCCCTTGGACAGCAAGGAGATCAAACCAGTCAATCCTAAAGGAAATCAACCCAGAATATTCATTGGAAGGACTGATGCTGAAGCTCTAATAGTTTGGCCACCTGATGTGAAGAGCCAACTCATTGGAAAAGACCCTGATGCTATGAAAGATTGAAGGCAGGAGGAGAAGGGGATAACAGAGGATGAGATGGTTGGATGCATCACCGACTCAATGGACATGAGTTTGAGCAAACTCCAAGAGATAGTGAAGGACAGGGAAGCCTGGCGTGCTGCAGTCCATGGGGTCACAAAGAGTTGAACATGAATTAGCGACTGAAGCACAACAAGAGCACAGAATATTAAATATGACTTAGAGAAAATAGAAGTAGAAAAAAAGGTGGAAGAGATTTCACCTGGGACCTTCTCAGGGAAAACTAGTTCCCAGATGGCTTCCTTCTCCTGTGTCCACCACCATCACATCCTCCTCTGGTGATGAAACCATGTCCCTCAGTCCTTCAGAATATGACTTTCGTCCCCCTTTTAGCAGAGCGCACTTACTACCCAGAGGCGTGACCTCCCCCTCCCCTTACCAGGGGAATTTATAGGGATTAAGAATCCCCCAGGAGTGGTGGAAATGTTTGACACCTTGACTGCGGTGGTGATTGTGTGAGTACACACGTTTGTCAAGGTTCATGAATTCTACACATTGAATGCCTGCATTTAATGATATATTAATGACGCCTCAATGAAATGGATTTCTGAAAAATATCCCCTGGCAGTACTTTTACAAAAGCATGAGTTAATCATTCTTTAATCTAAAAGAACACTACAGGGATTTCACCAGTCCAGGATGTTGCATCTCGAGTTTGCATTTCCCCAGGTTCTGGCACTGGGGTGAAGATGTGCCTCTGTTGGGAGACTTCCCTGCTGGTCCAGTGGCTAAGACTCTGCGCTCCCAATGCAGGGTCTCGGGTTGGATCCCTAGTCAGGAAACTAGACCCCACGTGCCTCAACTAAGACCTGGTGCAACCAAATAAATAATTTATAGTAAGATTTATTATAATAAATAAATGAATCTTAATAAAAACTGTGCCTTCTTTAGTTTCTCGTGGTGGCCTCATCTCTTGTGGGTACCTCTAAATAGCACACACGCAGACACCATAGAGGTGGTGCAATATAGTTCATCTAAATATCTTACAGGGAATTCCCTGGCAGTCCAGTGGTTAAGACTTGGTACTGTCACTGCAGTGGCCCCGGGTTCAATTCCTGATCAGAGAACTAAGATCCCACAAACCACACAGCATGGCCAAAAGAAAGAAAAAAAAGGCGGGGGGGGGGGGGGGAATTGTTTACTAGTGAACTCTTTATGTGACCTGGAGACTCAAGCAAGATGGTGCTTGGTGGAGCAATTCCATCAAGACAAAAGCATTCCATCTCTACACAAATGCTTGCGTGTGAAGCAAAATTAAAAATGGAATCGTTAAACAGGGATATCCTCTGAACTAGTACATGTGGGGTAGTGGGGTGGGGTTGGGGACATGTTTAGTGTTGTTTTACAGGAATTGTCTTGGCTTCCAGGATTTTTCTACTCAACAAAGGGAAAATTCCATTTTCAGCTCAAACTCTAATCAGGAAATTATTCTTCCAAAAAAAAAAAAAAAAAGATGTGTATGGGGGGCGAGGAGAACAGCTGAAAAACTCTTCACTACTCCATGCCCCAGAAAATACAAACAGGACAGAGAGACCGGAAGAGTCTCAGCTCTAACCAGATAATAGCCATTTCTGGGTAAGCAATAATTTAGGACCAGACACTCTGCAGATAATACAGGAGGAAACAGATCTCTTAAGTCAAGAGTGGGTACTTAAGTGAAACCTCTGAAAGCATGTAAACAAACTTGGACAACTTTCCATAAACTTTAATAAATAAGTGTGGGACTTCCCTGGCAGTCCAGTGGTTAAGAATCTGCCTTCCAGCACAGGGGTGTAGGTTCAATCCTTGGTTGGGGAGATAAGATCCCACATGCCACAGGGCAGCTAAGCCTGTGTGCTGCAACAAAGACCCAGTGCAGCCAAAAAAATTTTTTTAATAAAAATAAATGTTTTGACACCAAAGAAATAGAGAAGAAAGAAAGAAGAAATAAAATAATCCAATACCAAACAAAGACAGAGCCATGAGTCCCCAGTGAGCAGAGTGTCAAAAGAAACCAAAAAAGGATTATGACCAGACATAGCATAATAAGAATAACGTTGACAACTACCTTGAACAGCCCCTTTGCACTCAGGACTATTTCCAAGTGTTTTATATGCATTTGGTCCTCACAACAGCCTTGTGAGCTAGGACTGTTATTCATCCCACTGTGCACTTGATGAAACTGAAGCATGCAGACCTCAAGCTATTTACACAAAAGCACACTGCAGCTGAGTAACAGGGTCCAGATGCGAATCCATCTTCATCTGTTTGCAAATCCTTAGCCGTTGAGCACTGTGCTGTAGTCCCGTGCTGCTCAAAGTGTGCTCCATGGACCAGCAGTAGCACGAGCAACCCTCTGGAGCTTGTTAAAACGCAGAATCTCAGGTGGCACCCCCAGACCTGCTTAATCTGAATGTACATTTGGTGGTGCTAGTGGTAAAGAATCCGCCTGCCATTGCAAGAGACATAAGGGACTCAGGTTCAGCCGCTGGGTCAGGAAGATCCCCTGGAGGAGGGCATGGCTACCCACTCCAGTATTCTTGCCTGGAGAATCCCGTGACAGGGGGGCCTGGCGGGCTACAATCCATAGAGTTAAACAGAGACACGACTGAAGCAACTTAGCACACATGCACATACAGGTGATGCTATGAGTATAAAAATTTGAAAAGCATTACTCTAGTCCCTTTCAGAAGACAGATCAGTCCTACCTGGTTCAGATTGATCACAGATTCCTTCTTGAGAATGTACTGAAATGGATATCAAAAGCTGTTGCTTAGAATTCATCATTATTTTAAATAAATTATGCTGTTTTTTGTAGTAAGTGTTACAGGAAGGGCCACCCCATCCAGGACCTGAGAGTGGGCTTTTTCCAACACTCAAAGTGAATTGTCCAAGGAGTCACTGGTGCTGACCAAGCAAGAGACTTTATCAGGAAAGGGCACCTGGGTGGAAAGCAGAAGGATAAGGGAACTCAGGAGAACTGTTCTGCCACGTGACTCGCAGTCTGGGGTTTTATGGTGATGGGGTTGTTTTCCTGGTTGTCTTGGCCAATCACTCTGACTCAGGGTCCCTCCTGGTGGCACGCACATCGCTCAGCCAAGATGACTTCCAGTGAGGATTCTGGGAGGTGGTAGGATGTGTGGCATCTCCTTTTGAACTTTTCTGAATTCTTCCAGTTGATGAGGGTTTGTTAGTTTCCTGTTCCTTAATAGGACCTCCTGTCATAAAATAGCTCAGGCACATGGTTACAATCATGCCTGGCCAGGGTGGGCGGTTTTAGTCAACTTTAACCTAAGTAAAACAACACGTGGCTTGCTAGGTTCTTTCAAGTTGCAGAGACTAGGCACACCCAAGTTAATTTACAGCCACATTCTTAAAACTTTTCCACCAAACACCCCAATAGCTGAGCGCACACCCCCAGAGATTCTGGGAACCATACCCTTTTTTCTTTCTTCCCTATCTTCCCTTTACTTTTTGGTGAACAACTCTACTGAGAGGTAATAAGATTGATCTGTTAAATATGTAATTCAGTGATTTTTAATAAATTCACTAAATTCACGGAGTTTTACAGCTATCACCATAATCTAGTTTTAGAACATCCCTGTTACCTCAGTAAGACCCTTCATGTCTATTTACAGTTAATCCCCATTTCCATCACCAACCCCTGTCTCTACAGATTTGCTGACTATAGACATTTTATGTCACTGCAATCATGGAATATGTGGCCTTTTTCATCTGGCTTTTTTCACTGAGTATAATCTTTGAGAAGTATCCATACTCTTCCCGACCCAGGGATCAAACCAGGTCTCCCGCATTGCAGGCAGATTCTTTACCATTTGAGCCCCCGGGGAAGCCCCACTGTAGCCTGTAGCCTTGATTCTTTGACTGCTGCATTGTCCATCACATGGAGTTGAGGCAGGCTTTAGGTGGGCTCCAGCCTAGACGTTTACAACTGGCCTCCTGTTTACATTTCATGGGGCAGGAAACAAGTGGACTTCAGGCCAGACACTTAGAACTAGCCTCCTGCTTGCATTTCCTGAGACAAGAGATTGGTGGGCTTCAGGTTAAGCATTTACAGTCAGCCTCCTGTTTGCTCTCTGAAATGGAAGGAACAGAAACAGTGTACACAGCCAGGCTTTGTCACTTTAAGATAATAGTCATGGCAGAAACAGAGAGACGCTAAAGCCTGTTTGAGTAAAAGATCAAGAGGTCATATATTTCCCATCCTTGGAGCCAGAAAGTTCAGAAAGGCTCCTTGGGGGTCAAAAGGAGAGGACACCACCCCACAATATGTGATGCCAAGGCTCCCCCATAGGCCTATGGGCTGGAATCCATCTTGGAAAAAATTGTGCACACATGTTGGAGGGGTGGGGGGTCCTAGGGCAAGTCAGGTGTGGAAAAAGAAACCAGATTATTGGGCAAAGGTCAACAAAAGCCCAGAAGAACTGCCCTGTATAAATGATTTAACCACCTCTCCTGCAGTTCTCCTCATTAGAGATCACCTCCACCCTTCCTCTCTGGGTGTGCATCTCTGCCTCGCTCCCACCTTAACTAAGCAAACTGATCCTTCGTGCGCTCTCCTACTTGTGCTGTCTCCAATAATAAACCCCACAAAGACACAACTCTCAAGACTCTCGCAGAATTTGCCCGCGCGTCTTCCCGCGTGTACTCTGCTTTTCCAATAACCGCTTTACTTTTGCCTTTACCTTCCGCTTCCTCATCAGAGTTCATTCTGGTCAAGGCAGGCAAGGACTGGGGACTCAGGCCCTAGCCGTTAGCCTCTGTGGTCTAGCAGTTAGGACTCCTGGGCAGAGAACTAAAGTCTTGCTTTCAGCTACTGTTCGCTGCAGCTGCTGCTTACTGTAAGCTACTGCTCACCACTGCATGTGTCCAAAAGCAGACCCATAGCCCCTTTTACTGTTTAGCAAGTTTGAAAAAAAACTATTTGATGCCTCAATATGTATCTTTAAATTCTTTATGTATCTTTTAATTCATTCCAGTGTTACACATGTCTATGTTGGCCTTAATAGAAAAATGTTTTAAATAATGTATTCATTTTCTCCAAATTATTTAAAAAGTTGATCTTTGCTCTAGTTTATCTTAGACTCCTTCAGGGTGAGACATATAACTTCAGGAGATGGAAGTTAGTAACGGGGAAGTACACGAGGAAGAGAGAAAGGTGTGGTCATTTAAGTCTTCAATCATCTAAGTCTTAAGTCACTGAAAACTAATCCTTCTGTAATTTGTTCCCAGTCCCAAGATAAAGATGCCCACCAGGTGCTAGCATAAAGAGACAGCAGGGTGACATAGACATGATGGTGATATCACCATCCTGACGACTGCAGTCAAGATTTTAAGACTGACTATGTAAAACAGTGTGGAAGCTCCTCAAAACACTAAAATAGAGTTGCCATTGATCTAGCAATTCCACGCCTGTGCATATACCCAGAGAAAGCTATGATTCAAAAAGATACATGCACCTCAGTGTTCGCTGCAGCACTGTTTACAACAGCCAAGACGTGGAAGCAACTGAGCACCCATTAACAGACGAATGGAGAAAGATGTGGTACATACACACACTGGAATACTACTCAGCCATGAAAAAGAATGACGTGATGCCATTTGCAGCAGTATGGATGGACCTAGAGATTATTGTATTAATGAAGTCAGACAGACAATAACAAATGCCGTATGATGTCAGTTATATGTGGAAGCTAAAATACGACACAAATGAACCTATCTATGAAAAACAAATAGACTCACAAAGAAAACAGACTTGTGATTGCCAAGAGGGGAGGAGGGAATGGGGGAGAAAGGACCGGGGAGTTCAGGATTAGCAGATGCAAACTATTACATGTAGAATGGGTAAACAGCAATGTCCTACTGCACAGCACATGATAAACCAAAATGGGAAGGAATATGAAAAAGAATGTGTGTGTGTGTGCGCGCGCATGTGTGTAACTGAATCACTTTGCTATACATCAGAAATTAATGCTAACTATAAATCAACTATATTTTGATTTAAAAAAATGTGAAGATTTTGAGGACTAGAACATGAAAAAAATAATAACAGTTTAGTTCAGTTGCTCAGTCATGTCCGACTCTTTGCGACCCCATGGACAGGCTTCCCTGTCCATCACCAGCTCCCAGAGCTTGCTCAAACTCATGTCCATCGAGTCAGTGATGCCATCCAACCATCTCATCCTCTGTTGTCCCCTTCTCCCGCCTTCAATCTTTCCCAACATCAGGGTCTTCCCCAATGAGTCAGTTCTTCACATTAGGTGGCCAAGATATTGGAGCTTCAGTTTCAGCATCAGTCTTTCCAATGAATATTCAGGACTGATTTCCTTTAGGACTGACTGGTTTGATCTCCTTGCAGTCCAAGGGACTCTCAGCATCATTCCTTTAAAAATATTGCTTATTGAAAGGCTTTTTCTATTATGCCAAACAAGTAACTACCCCTCACCCTAATACCCCAAAAGCTTCCTCTTAAAGGAAAGCCATTTCTTGGATGTTTTAAAGTTATTTTTGCTGGCTTTGTCAAATCTTGGAACAGCCGTGTAGGACTGTTAATTAACTCACAGATGATCACCTCGTTGTTCCCTAGCTGAGATTCTATTAAAAGCACCATCAAGTCACCCAGTGCAAAAAATCTTGGTTTCTTTCTTTTTTATTTTTTAATATGTCGTCCATCTTAATGAAGTGTTTGTTGTATTTTGTTTTGTTTTGTTTTGTTTTGGCTGTGCCACACGGCATGCAAGATCTTAGTTCCCCAACCAGGGATCAAACTCACAACCCCTGCATTGAAAGCTTGGAGTCCTAACCACTGGACCACCAGGGAAGTCCCCAAAAGTCTTGGTTTCTAATATTTTTCCTATAAAATAAACCAGAATTCCTTGGAGATATAGTTCATTCTAGGACTGGGGCAGGAAATATATAAGATGATCATGGAGCATCTTGTGGTCCTGGAAAGTAAGAAAGTATTCCCCCAGAATCATAATAATGAAGATATATCAAAGGGACACAAGAGCTGAGCTGAAAGAGCTGCCAAGGGCCAAAACTGGGACAGTTTGAGAAAGAGAATGAATAATGTAGGATTGAGTTAAAATCCAAAGTGGTTATCCATGAGACCGTACTGATATAAAGTACTGAATAAATAAACAAATGGAGCAGAAAAGACGATCTCCCATACAGAAAGTTCCAAATACTTTGTGTAGGGACTTCCTGGTCATCCAGTAGCTAAGACTGTGTTCCCAGTGCAGGGGACCCAGGTTCAGTTCTTGGTCAGGGAACTAGATCCCACAGGCTGCAACTAAGAGCTCACATGCCGCAACTAAAGATCCCAAGTGCCACAACTAAGACCCAGTGCAGCCAAATAAATAAATACATATTTTACAAAACTTGATAAAGCCAAAATACTTTGTGTAGATACTCCTCTTGAAGGAGCTAGAACTTAATTCCCCACTTACTGGGCTTGGACTGCCTTCAGTGACTTCCTGCCAATGAGACAAGTGTGTAAAGGGAGGAAAAAGTTGCTCCACCAAGGAGAAGCCTGGCAGTGCTGCATTGGCCAGGTGACCAACATGGACATCATCCGTGATAAGTCATTTTGTAAATATGGACACTTGAACTCATATGGCGAGAAGAGCAGTTTACCTCTGTGGCCTTCTTCCTATCCCACCCTCTAGTCATAACAGAGCAGAGTTCCCTGTACTATACAGCAGCTTCCCACTAGCTAGCTATGTTACACACAAAACATTTATTAAAAAAAAAAAAAAGTAACAACAGAGTTATTTCAGCAATCTATCTACAGAGAAATATGCAGCCAATTAGACTAACCAATCAGCAATATCTAATAGGCAACCGATGGTTATCTGAAGAGAGACTCTTTGGTTCTTTTTATTTTTGGCCACACTAGACAAGTTGATCTTGGTTCTCTGACCAGGGATTGAATCTGAGCCCTCAGCAGTGAGAGCACAGAGTCCTAACCACTGGACCCCCAAGGAACTTCCTCTTTCGTTCTTTTAAGGAGTCATGACCAGGTCGATGTCCTCCACAGTCCAAGGCTTTGAGGTGCATGACAATAACTCATGAAGCAATACAGCCACTGTCCCAGCCCCGATTCAAATACACGGAGCCTGATAAGCTTTCCATTGTCACTATCACCCAGGCCCCAAACACAGGTCTATCTTTACTGGCTATTATGATAACAGTTTGAACATCCAACACAGACTCAAAGCTGATGTTTGTGAGTGCAGCATCCTGGCTGGCCCTAGTGATTTGCTCAGCCTTTAAAATGAATAAATACATGTTATAAACCATACATGGAAAAGGTCCACTGGCAAATAACCCAGTCGTTCCTAAGTGGTCAGGGCAGTCCTTGGGGTCAATCACTGAAAATAAACCGAAGCCAGTTTTTCAGTGGTAGTGAGGTGGGAATAGAGATTATGAATAACCTCCAATCTCTCCCTAAGGCTTCAAAATCAGGACACTGAGACCAGAGACTGGGCCAAGGATGGGAATTCAGCCTCTGTCTTGCATTTATTTTCCATCTTTCGTACATTCTTTCAGCAATTATTTATTGAGCCTCTACCATGACCTGGTGACCCCTAGCTGTTGCCTAATGCCAGGTGGCCTCTAGATGAACAGAAAAGAAGATAAGTGAGGGGAGCCAAGAATGCAATAAATCAAGCCCAGAACTGCCTGCATGCAAAAGTTCAAAGTGCTTCCCGTCATCCAACAGTAGCTGGCTTACAGCAGTTGCTTAATAACTACTTGTTGAATGAGTAAGTGGACACATCAAGGCTTTCCCTGAATACCGGCGCAGATACCTAGAGGAGACGCAAACGAAAAAACTTTTCTGAAGAATCTACTTTCTATGTGTCAAAGGAGGAATCACTTATCCTTCCCTATTTTTCTTTATGAGTAGTGACTTTCCCTCACACAAGCTCAGGCACTTTGTAACACAAAAATAAAATAACCGTATCTAAGCAGACTGAGGGAAAAGCCTTTGGAATGATAACTTGCAAGAAGGAACTGCAGATCCTTCCTACCCAACGCACTCATCCTGGAGCCCCTGTGACATGGGACAGATTGAGTACAAAGAGCTGGTTCTCAAGCTAGACACCTAATTAAATTATTACAACATTGTTCCTGTATTTCCCAGGTCTCTCTGATCTTAAAATTAGCTGAACAAGATCAAAACATCCTTAATATAGACTGAATAATCGTTTGTGAACAAATCTCAAAAGCAGAGTAATCCATATGATATCTTGGAAAAAGAGCTGAATTAAGAGTTAACAGCTGCACTGGTTAGCTCTTCGTAGAGTTTTAAGTGGATTGCTCCACTTCTCTGTGACTCTGTTATGGTGGTGGTTTAGTTGCTCAGTCATGTCTGACTCTTTGCAACCCCATGGACTGAGGTCCACCAAGTTCCTCTGTCCTTGGGATTTCCCGGGCAAGAATACGGGAGTGGGTTGCCATTTCCTTATCAGGGGATCTTCCTGACCCAGGGATCGAACCTGGGTCTGCTGCATTGTCAGGTGGATTCTTTACCAACTGAGCCACCAGGGAAGCCCAGTGACTCTGTTACCTTTCCTTAAAAAAGAGTATGAGGGACTTCCATGGTGGTCCAGTGACTAAGACTCCAGGCTCCTGATGCAGGCGGTTCAATCCCTGGTCAGGGAAGTAGATCACACATGACACAGCTAAGACCCAGGTCAGCCAAAATAAATAAATAAATATTTACATTTAAAAAGGATGAGGTGAAAAGTTAGAATACCTTATCTTTAAGGTCCCTAGGGTTTAAAACATTATCACTGTAAGTGCATTGCTCAAATAACAATAATAGTGTAATAGTAGTTACTCACTGGTTGTATTTACTGTGTGTCAGGCACTGTTCTGTGTGTTTTTCAAGTATTGTTTCCTGTAACCCCCAAGAACTGTATTGGGTCAATATTTCCATTCTCCATGAGGAAACCGAAGCACAGAGGGTTAAGGTCCCACGCAGTCTTCATGGTACAGAATACCAAGGGCACAGGTCTGATGTGTATGCAATTCTGTTAACACAGTATTTGGAAAATTAATGACTGCCTGTAGTCAAAGCTGTGGTTTTTCCAGTAGTCATGTATGGATGTGAGAGTTGGACCATAAAGAAGGCAAAGCAACTGAAGAATTGATGCTTTCTAATGGTGGTGCTGGAGAAGACTCTTTAGAGTCCCTTGGACAACAAGGAGATCAAACCAGTCCATCCTGAAGGAAATCAACCCTAAATATTCACTAGAAGGACTGATGCTGAAGCTCCAATACTTTGGCCTCCTAATGCAAAGAGATGGCACATTGGAAAAGACCCTGATGCTGAGAAAGATTGAGGGCAGGAGGAGAAGGGGATGACAGAGGATAAGATGGCTAGATGGCATCACCAACTCAATGGACATGAGTTTGAGCAAACTCCGGGAGATATTGAAGGACAGGGAAGCCTGGCGTGCTGCAGTTCATGGGGTCACACAACTTAGCGACTGAAGAGCAACAATACACGAACTCAAGCAACTCAGCTTCAGAGTCTGCATACTTAGTGTCCACCCACACCAGCGGTTCTCAAAAGACAGCCACCGGCCCGGAAACATCAACGTCATGTGTGAATTTGGAAGAAGAGCTAATTCTTGACCCCAGTCCAGGCCACAGAATCAGAAGCTCTGGGGCTGGGACCAAGCGCTGTCTCTGAACAAGTCTTCTGGGTGATTCTGATGTAAGTCAGCGTATGAAAATCACTGCTCCATCACTCTGAGGAGCCATGATGGTGGAAGTCAGGGAGCAGGAAGTCTGAGGCTGGGGCATCCTCAAAGTCATCTCCTCTAGGTGAACTGAGGGTTTCTTAAACCTTAACAAGAAAATTTGCACAGGTAGTCAACTTTGCAGGCTAGTTACTTTTGTTGTTGTAGTGCTCAGTCATGTCTGACGCTTTGTGACCCCATGGACTGTAGCCTGCCAGGCTCTTCTGTCCATGGGATTCTCTAGGCGAGAATACTGGAGTAGGTTACCATTTCCTCCTCCAGGGGATCTTTCTGACCCAGGGATTGAACCCACATCTCTTGCATCTCCTGCATTGGCAAGAGAATTCTTTACCACTGTGCCACCTTGTTACTTTTAGAGAAATCAGGTTCTTTTATCATAGCACCTCAGTGAATGAAGAAAAAGAAAAAAACTCCATTTTTTTCCCTTAAAAATATAATCTGTAACCACTTTTTCCAGGTTGAGGTATCCTCAGGTCTTATCTCTAAGTTTTCAGAATGCTCTCCAGGGATTTAGCAGCAGGAGTCTGATTAGACTCTGCAGGAGAGGTCCAGCTGGAGCTAGATGATGCTCTGAAGTCTTCACCTCTCATGGACCGTCTCCTGTTCTCAGACACAGCACTCAATGGTCAGAGTGGTGGAAAGCATTTGACAACCCTTGTATTTCTGTTTGGGCTCAATGTTGTTGATTCACTGGCTGTTTTTCTAAGAAGCACACCAGATTGTCAGCTTGCTTTCTTTAAAACAAAAAAAAATTGTCCAGGGTAAGACATTCAAATCACTGAGCCAATGGTATCATGGGAAGCCATTATAAAACCCTCTCCAAGTTAAGTCTGCATGCCTCAAAGAGCAAAAAATTAATATACTATCATTACACAGTTGAGAGGGGAAATTAATTTATACAGAAACCTTTTCGAAGGCATGTTCATACTGCCTGGATACTGCTCCAAATGGGAGCATTATCTGCCTTCCCAAAATAATACACCATATGCCCTAATCTGGCAGACACAAAGATAATTGCATGACTCTGGCAGAGCCAATATGCTTGCTAATAAATGGAAAAATGAGGACAATGCAAATCAAAGCGAAGTTCAATGGTTATTCAGAACACTGGGGAGGAAGCTACCTGCTACAATTAAACATGGTGACAGGCAGAAAATGGGTCTCTGGCATCGATTAAAGGAGCCCAAGCTGCTGGGAGGAGACCCGTTTCTAACAAGGAATATTAACCGAAGTGGGGCTGTTTGTGAGCACCTGTTGTAGGATTCCAAGTCACCTGGTAATTTCCCTTCTATTAGTCCAGTCTTAAGAGATGCAATGGGAAGTTTTAGCAAAACCAAAGTTCAAAAACCAAATTCTGCACAACGATCTGCAAATTTAAAGCAAAGGGAGCGGAAGGCAAAAAGGTGGTGCAGAGATTGGGTTTGCATGAACACAGATGACATGAACCCAAACCATGGAGCGCTCTAATCCACAGCAAAGAAATCTGACATCATAGGCATGCTCTTTAGAACGCTCTCCCTTTTACGTAAGCGATCTTTTACTCTTCATCATATTCTTGAAAAACTGCTTGGAATTCTCGCGTCTAAGCTCTGGATTCTGCATGCCTGTGTGCTCAGTCGTGTCTGACTCTTTGCAACCCCACAGACTGTAGCCCACCAGGACATGTGCTGAAAAGTGCTCAGTAATGAAATTATCAAGCTTGACTCCACATGGCTACGAATGAAAGATACAGAGACAAACAACAAAAAAGTGTTTCCTTTACCTTGAAAAATATCCAGCTTTGCTGAGAAAATGCTTTTCCTACCACTTTTCTCTTTATCTTGCCCTCCAATAAGCCCTTGGTCATAGACACAGCAAGCCTTCCTATCTTTGCTTTTTTCTTCAGTGAGCAATAGTCTTTTTTTATTTCAATATTTATTTATTTGGCTTCACAAGGTCTTTGTTGTGGTGCACAGGATATTTAGTTGCAACATGCGGGATCTAGTTTCCTGACCAAGGATGGAACCCAGGCCTCCTGCATTGGGAGTGTGGAGTCTTAGCCACTGGACCACCAAGGAAGTCCCTTATCTTTGGAATAGAAGGAAAAACACTGCTCTGGTGATGAAAGAAGCATTGATGTGAGAGGCTGTGATTGAACACATTTAGCGTTTGATGCACTGCTATGTACAAGAACCAACCAGAATCGTAAAACACAACTAGGGTGAGATGTGGGGACACGGTAAGCCCTGGACAAGGGGCTTCAACTTGGAAGCCCCTCTCGTCAACAACAGGAACAGAATAATCAGACACTGGGACTCTGAGCCCTTGGAGAAGGAGTCCCGCCTCGAATGCTAGCAAATACAGTCCCACGAGTGTCTCTTGCCAATTAGATTCCAGGAGAATGACAGTGACAGATGTGGGGGTGCCTGTGGGTTTGCGCTCTGTCAGCACAGATACCTTCACAAGGGAACCTGCATGTACAGAGGAAGGCAGCAGTGATGAAATATTTACATATTTATAAATAGACATTAACAAGCTTGTCAGTTTCCTTCCATGCATTCTAAAGAGTTGTCCAGGAAAGAAAGAGGAGAGAAACATGGCCTTGATGGAGGGATGACCTCGGGTTTAGCAAGATCTACCCTCCAGGAGGGTACCCACCATGGTCACTGATTACTGCAAGCCCAGAAATATACCTAATACAACATCTCCTGAAGCATCTTCCACACTATTTCTGAGAGGTGAATGGGGAGTGGGGGAGGGGAGCCTCATTTTCTTCCAAACTTGGGAAAAGTTTTATTCTTAAAAACTTAATATATCCACTGGGCTAGCAAAGGCTCTGAGAATTCCTTCAGTAAAGAGAGCTGTTCAGTGTTGTTTAACCCAACATTTCCCTGATGTCTTGGGTCATGAGGTTCCTTCTCTTCACTGATACCTATGTCTCATACAGTCCAAATTATCCTTCACCGCACTGTTAATGCGAGAATTTAACTAGGAAATTTTTCATTTGCTTATTAAGTAATGTCAAACAAAACTGCATTTCTTTTCCAATAATCTAGACTAAGACAAGTATTTTTTTTTAATAAGCAGGGGAAAAAAGGGAACAGGATTGGAGAGTCTCTGAGGTTCTGTTTGATTTAAATCTTTATTTATTATTCTTGTGTCTGAGGCCAAGGTCAGACTTGCTTTTCTCACTAGACAGACATAAAAGGCACACCCACGCTTTGGATCATCCTCTGACACTGAAACAGCTCTAGAAAGAGTGGGGATAGATCATGGGGAAAGTATTTCTGAGAAGTGACTGGGGTTTTTGTTTTTTGCTATCAGATCTTTTATTGACTTGAAAATTTTGAAAAAATACCCCAGTTAAGTTAGTACCGTTTATAGCAAGTCTTCTATGATATTATTGATTGTATTCTATAGTACATTGTATTACTGTGGTATAGTAATACCCTTTTAGAGTGGTTTTGTTATGGTGTGTAGTTGATGTACAATATTACATAAGTTTGGCTTCCCTGGTGGCTCAGATGGTAAAGAATCTGCCTGCAATGAAGGACACCAGAGTTCGATCCCTGGGTTGTAAAGATCCCCTGGAGAAGGGAATGGAAACCCACTCCAGTGTTTTGGGGGCTTTCCTGGTTATATAAGTTACAAGTGTACAATGTAATGATTCACAATTTTTGGAGAAGTGACTGATTTTGATTGGTTTCCAGTCCAGTGTGTGTGCTTGCTATAGTTGGGGGCAAGATGCTTAAGTCTTTTGTGAAAAGGAGCCACTGAGTTGTTGCTTACCCAGATTCATTATCATTTAAAACAGATTTTGAATATGAAACCATCAAGATGAGTCCTCTTCCCTCCTCCCAGCCCCACGCAGGGCTGACTGACTTATTAGCAACGTGGAGTGGGTGCTTTCACCCGCCAGCTCCAGATCTGCCACAAGCTAGGATGGGCCCTGTGTCCTTGCTTTGAATGCACCCCTGGTTCCTTTCAGTATTAATCAGCTACTGTCACAATGATGCCACATATCAAAGTACCCCAAACTCAGCAGCTACAACAGTAAACACATATTTTTGTCGCCCTCAGTTCTTGGGGATGGCTCCTTTTGGCGCCTGGTTGGCTAGCCAAGCCCCAAGCTGTGTGTTGGGCTGCAGTCTGTTCCCCACATCTCTACCTCAGGCTGCAGGCTAAGGAGGCAGCAGAAGCCATGTATCCTCACCTCACAGCAGATCTGGGAGCAGAAGAGAGCCCAGTAACACCATCCACTTAAGGTCTCTGTCACACCCTACCTGCCCACATGCTGTTGTTTAGTTGCTCAGTCGTGTCTGACTGTTTGCAACCCCATGGACTGTAGCCCGCCAGGCTCCTCTGTCCATGAAATTCTCCAGACAAGAATACTGGAGTGGGTTGCCATTTCCTTCTCCAGGAGATCTTCCCAACCCAGGGATTGAATCCGAGTCTCCTGCATTGGCAGGTGAATTCTTTACTGCTGAGGTACCTGGTAAGCCCACTGTTCATATGCTACAGGCCCAAAATGTTACACAGCCAAGCCCATCCTCAACACGGTGGAAAGTGAGGGCCAGGTGAATGAATATCCACTGAGTAGGTTAAACCATATCATACATTTCTTGCCCTGCTTCTCCTGCTACACATTTAAGACACCCTCCCACACAACTTCTTGTCTGGCTTTCAGCAACTAGATGATTTTAACCACTCATATACTCCCTGCTTTCTAACACCAAAACTGGATAAATTAGGGTGAAGAATATAAGGAATCCTAAGTGGAATGAGGATGAATAGAAGCTGTGCTATTAGGGTGACGAGTAACATGGGGAAGCCCATTTACAGGTCAGAGGATCCTAGCACAGAAGATATTAACAGATGAGCCGCAGGACTTCCCTGGCGGTCCAGTGGTTAACACTCTGCCCTTCCAGTGCAGAGGGCCTGAAGTAGATCCCTGACTGGGGAACAAAGATCTCCCATGTCATGCAGTCAAAAAATTTAATATAAATAAATAAAATTGGGTCTTTAAAAGTATTTTTTTTACTAGAAAAACAAAAATCAGATGAGCCACAACAGTCAGAAGTTGAATTGATAGGCTGCAGGTCAGAGAGGCAAGGAGATTCAACAGGTTCTTCTAGATGGTTCCCTCTTGGCCATCGGTCTTTTTCCCTGCTTGTGGGATCTTAGTTCCCCAATCAGGGATTAAACCCAGGCCCAGTGCAGTGAAAGCACAGAGTCCTAACCACTGAACCAGCAGAAAATTGCCCATCAGTCTTAATTTGGATTGTCCCAGGCCAAATTTGTGACTGTGACCTACCGCCCCAGGGTAGCAGGCTGGACATGGCCCCTCCAATACCTCACTCACCCCCCAGACTGCACAGCAGTTATGGGAAGTGGCTTTGGAGCTCCTGTTTCAGCCTCAGCTTAGCCTTCCCTGTGATTGGCAAACAGACCCCTACTACATCTCTCCTAATGATTTCCCTTTTCACCAAAGCCAGAGATTCCTAGACTTTGCTTCATGTTGGAATCATCTAGAGATCTTTCTTTCATTGAAGTATAGTTGATTTACAATGTTGTGTTAGTTCCTGGTGTACAGCAAAGTGATTCAGTTAAATACATATTTATATATTCTTTTTCATTATCTTTGATTATAGGATATTGAACATAATTCCCTGTGCTATACAGTGGGACCTTGTTTATCCATTCTATCCATAATAGTTTGCTATTCTCAAACTCCCAATCCAACCCTCCCCCACCTTCCCTTCTCCTTGGCAATCACAGGCCTATACCATCTAGAAATTTTTAAAAGTGGCTCCCACCCCTAGCCATTCTGATGTAATTGCTCTGGGGCACAAACAGGGCACCAGAATTTTTTAAAGCTCCTTAGATGATTCTAATGAGCAGTTCAGCAAAGTTTATACCCACAGATCTGAAGACCTAATCTAGCCAGTCGACTACACCAAGAGTTCATTTTAAATCTGCGACACTTCATTGGACAGACAGAAGATGGCCTTGTTCTGGCTTTGTACATGGTTACTAGAGAGATCCCATCGACTCTGCATAGGAAAATACAGGTCCATAATCCCTTATTCTGAAATCCCAAAGACTCAGAAAAGCTTAAAGTTTTTTCCAAACTCAGTGGTGACAAAATCTGACCTGACTTGAACTCACTTGGTGGCAAGACTCAACTATTTATAGTCTTTATCCATCACACTTAACATGAATATTCATGCATTTTGCCAGGAAATATTAATGTGTTTAATTACAAGTGCTTTCCCAGACCCTGCTGGAGCTATTACATAATACAGAATATGTGGACATTTCTTACTCTGAAAGGATCAGAATTTGAAAAACAAATGTGTGGCCTCAAGGGTGTAGGCAAAAAGGAAGATAAACTCATAGAATTTGTTTTAGTTCTTTGATATAAACATCAGGAAGGAGAAGGGGGATAGAAGAAAGTAAAATGGCCAGACAACACGGTGCTCGTGTGACCTATCGGTGAGTGTCCCATTTGGGTGGATTATTAGAGAAAAGGAGTAAACACAGCCCTTCAGTAAGACTCACGGCTTGACAAGCGGATCACATGCTGGATTTTACGCTCTCTCACCTCCCTTGGCCAGATTCTTTCAAGCAGCGCACCAACCACACAACCAGACAAGCGGCCTGGCCAAGCAATTTTGATAGCAGCTGGAACCTGAAGTATGGAAATGGGCAAAGCCTTTTCTAAGTACAAGGATTCTTTTTTTAATTTAATGTTTATTTGTTTATCACTGTGCTGGGTCTTCATTGCTGCTCAGGGGCTTTCTCTAGTTTCAGGCTTCTCATTGCGGTGGCTTCTCTTATTTCAGAGCACGGGCTTTAGAGTGTGGGCTTTGTGGTTTGTCACATGGGCTTCGTTGCCCCTCAGCATGTGGATTCTTCCTGGACCAGGGATCGACCCTGTGTTGCTTGCATTTGTCAGGTACATTCTTAACCCCTGGACCACCAAGGAAGCCTTAAGTATTTCTAATACTCAATTTCAGTGTCTATTAATGAAACGAAAAGCTTTAGAGTGAAGAGCATTGGAAGGCCTATGTAGAGTGCATGGGGACTCCCCAGTGGTTCAGTGGCTGAGACTCCAAGTTCTCAACGCAGGGGGACTGGGTTGGATCCCTGGTCAGGAAACTAGACCCCACATGCTGTGACCAAGAGTTCACATGTCACAGCTAAAGATCCCACCTGCCACAATTAATACCCATAGAATCCAAATAAATAAATATATATCTCTATTAAAAATATATATCTACATACACAGATAGAGAGAGAGAGAGAGAGCACATACATGGGGTGGCTTGGAAGGGCCAGAGTCTGTAAGATGCAGCACTGGGCTCTCCACTCACCACTGAACAGAGTCCAGAACTGTCACATCCAACCAATAAAGAGCAGTGCCAAGTGGGACTCCAACCTCTGTCTGAGCTACAGAATCATTTCAATGAACACCTAACCGGTTGAATATAATATGCACTATCTCAGATGAGTCTCACCCCAATTCTAGGGGAGGAAAGGAAGCTAGGAGTGATCAGGTCGTTTCTTCAAGTAAAAATAGTTTAAAAATGACCGAGCCCATTGTTTGATCTAGATCTTTCTGATGCCAAAGCTGGTGTTCATCACCACCGCTCTGTGCCCACCTCATGCAGCTGTCAGAGCACTGGGCATGGTGTCTGCATAAATGTGCTCAAAGGCTACTCTAGCAGAAGCAAAGACTGGTGCCCACGCAGCACTGCAAGTGGGAGAATCTTGTTAAAACTATGCCTTAAAACTAAACCATAGGGACTTCCCTGGTGGTCCAATGGTTACAAACTCTCACAATGCAGGGGGTGGAGCTTCAATCTCTGGTCAGGGAACTAAGATCCCACATGCTGTGGAGCAACTAAGCTCATGAGCCACAACTACTGAGCCCATGCACCACAACCAGAGAGTCCATGCACTGCAACAGAAGACCCCATGTCTGCAACTAAGACCCAAGTCAGCCAAATAAATAAAACTGAAAGTCACTCAGTCATGTCCAACTCTTTGTGACCCCATGGGCTACACAGTCAATGGAATTCTCCAGGCCAGAATACTGGAGTGGGTAGCTGTTCCCTTCCCCAGGGTATCTTCCCAACCCAGGGGTCAAACCCAGGTCTCCCACATTGCAGGCAGATTCTTTACCAGCTAAGCCAAGAATACTAGAAAGGGAAGCCCAAGGGAATTGGATGAAAGCAGTAAAAAGGCACAAACTTCCTGTTACAAGAGAAATAAGTACTATAGTGGGTAGCCTATCCATTCTCCAAAGGACCTTCCTGACCCAAGAATTGAACCAGGGTCTCCTGCTTTGCAGGAGGATTCTTAACCAGCTGAGCTACTATAATAAACACCCTACCAGACTAACACAAGCATGTGAAGCACTTGAATAGTTCCTGTATACTAGCCGACCTCATTCACATTTATATAAACTGTACACAATACAAAGGTACCCACAATTTCAGCTATAATTTAAAGAGAAATGTTTTGTTTCAGGCATTTCATTTGTAGAAGCCATTCAACTGAATATCTCCAGTAGTTCCCTAGAAACCAAATACACTCTCATGTAGGCAAAGCTGAAAAGATTCACAGCACTGCTTATCTGCAAAGGTGGTTTCCATTGCCTGTGCCCATGTGAATATCAAGAGACCACCAGAAATTCATTCAATCAGGAACCGGTGACCAGCCACATGTGGTTCTGTTTGCATAAACTCCTATCAGAACCCAGCAACCAAACTGCACTGGTAATGGATTTGGCATTTAGTAAGCAACATAGTTAAATTGAAAATATAAATTTCCTGTTGTTTATGACTGTAGCAGAGACCCCTGATAGTCTACTATGGCAACAGCTAACTATGCATCAAAAATATGTCCTCCCCAAAGGGACTTCTGCAGTGCTGGTTATGCTCTGCTTCTAAATCTGGAGCCGGTCAGACAAGTGTATCAAGTTTGTGAAAATGCATTGGAGTGATGGTAACTAGACCCATCATGGTGAGCATTTTGAGATGTACAGAAATATTGAATCACTATATTGTGTTCTAGGAGCTAGCATAACACTGTAGATCAATTATAGGTCAAAACAAACAGACTTATAGAGAAAAAGATCAGGTTTTTGGTTCCCAGAATCAGCAGGTAGAGGGCAGGGGAACTGGATGAAAGCAGTCAAAAGGCACAAACTTCCAGTTATAAGATAAATAAGTACTAAGGATACAATGTACAACATAATAAATATGATCAACACTCTTTTATATTACATATGAAAGAAACATAAGAGAGGAAATCCTAGGAGTTCTCATGATGAGAGAAAAACATTTTATTTCTTGGATAGTGTATCTGTATTACATGATAGATGTTCACTAAACTTATTGTGGTGATCATTTCATTATGTACATAAGTCAAATCATTATGTTGTGCACCTTAAACTTGTATAGTTCTATATGTCAGTTATACTTTTAACAAATACAAAGAAAAAGAAGAAAACACACTGGACTATACAATACATGCACTTTTCTAATGGTGTACTACAGTAAAAAGTACCTAAAAAATAATTATCCAGGGAATTCTCTGGCAGTCCAGTGGCTAGGACCTCACACTTCCACTGCCAGGGGCCTGGGTTCAATCCCTGGTCAGGGAACTAAGATCCACAAGCCATGTGGCATGGCCAAAAAAAATAAAATTAATTAAAAAATAAATAAGAACAATTATCCAGTCTACATAGTATAGGCAAATAAAAAGAATACACTGCGGAAAAGTGTGTTCTTTTCCAGGTAAGTGTATTTAGTAGAAGCAGATGGCAAACGCAGAGACTACATTCCCCAGAACCACTTGTTTCTAGATGGAGCCATGTGACTCATTCTCACCAACTGAATGTGAACAGGGGTGATGTGTCATTTCTAGGCCTAGTGGTCAAGTCATCGTGTACTTTCTCTACTCTCTCTTCTCATCCGCCTGATAAATGAGGATCCCAGTGCCCTATAGCATAACTGATCAACAGAATGGAATGCTGCCCACTGACCAGGAAAACCCACACTAGACTTTTAGTGACCTATAAGTAAAATTCTGTAGTGTTAAGCCATTGAAATTTTGGAATTTCCTTGTTAAAGCAGCTAGCATCACCCTAACTTGTATGTGTGTGCTTAGTCGCTCAGTTGTGTCCAACTCTTTGTGACCCCATGGACTGTGTTTGTCCATGGGGATTCTCCAGTCAAGAATACTGGAGTGGGTTTTCATGCCCTCCTCCAGGGGATCTTCCCAACCCAGGAATTAAACCCTGGTGTCCCACATTGCAGGGGGATTCTTTACTGTCTGAACCACCAGAGAAGCCCTGACTTGTACAGGCACCCCAAATCTGTTCATTCCTGCTTTCTATAACTTCTCTATAGTCCTTTGCAGAATATAGAGAGGTTATAATATACAAAAACACCTACTTCTGCTTCATTGACT
Source organism: Bos indicus x Bos taurus (assembly GCF_003369695.1). NCBI lineage: Eukaryota > Metazoa > Chordata > Mammalia > Artiodactyla > Bovidae > Bos > Bos indicus x Bos taurus. The sequence continues at coordinate 54,877,293 of NC_040097.1, read as the reverse complement.
ATGCTAAAGCATTTGACTGTGTGGATCACAACAAACTGTGGAGAATTCTTAAAGAGATGGGAATATCAGACCACCTTATGAGAAACCTTTATGCAGGTCAACAAGCAACAGTGAGAATGAGACATGGAACAACAGACTGGTTCCAAATGGGAGAAGGAGTACGTCAAGGCTGTATATTGTCACCCTGCTTGTTTAACTTACATGCAGAGTACACCATGCAAAATGCCGGGCTGGAGGAAGCACAGGCTGGAATCAAGACTGCCAGGAGAAATATCAATAACCTCAGATATGCAGATGACACCACCCTTATGGCAGAAAGTGAAGAGAAACTAAAGAGCCTTTTGATGAAGATGAAAGAAGAGAGTGGAAAAGCTGGCTTAAAACTCAACATTCAAAAAACTAAGATCATGGCATCTGGTCCCATCACTTCATGGCAAATAGATGGGAAAACAATGGAAACAGTGACAGACTTTATTTTCTAGAGCTCAAAAAATCACTGCAGAGGTGACTGCAGCCATGAAATTAAAAGACACTTTCTCCTTGAAAGAAAAGTTGACCAAGCTAGACAGCATATTAAAAAGCAGAGACATTACTTTGCCGACAAAGGTCCGTCTAGTCAAAGCAATGGTTTTTCCAGTGGTCATGTATGGATGTGAGAATTGGACCATAAAGAAGGCTGAGTGCCAAAGAATTGATGCTTTTGAACTGTGGTATTGGAGAAGACTCTTGAGAGTCCCTTGGACAGCAAGGAGATCAAACCAGTCAATCCTAAAGGAAATCAATCCTAAATATTCGTTGGAAGGACTGATGCTGAAGTTTCAGCTCCAACACTTTGGCCACCTGATGTGAAGAGCCAACTCATTGGAAAAGACCCTGATGCTGGGAAAGATTGAAGGCAGAAGGAGAGGGGTTTACAGAAGACAAGATGGCTGGATGGCATCACTGACTCAATGGTCATAAATTTGAGCAAGCTCCAAGAGATGGTGATGGACAGGGAAGCCTGGCGTGCTGCAGTCCATGGGGTCACAAAGAGTCGGACATGACTGAGTGACTGAACAACAACAAATATTCCCTTGCAACTATTAATAGATATGGCTACATGATTCAGTCCTGGTCAATGAGATATATGTAAATGGAATTTGCCAGCTATGATCTGGAAAACACTTTGTGTTCAGGTGCTCAGGCATGTCCAGCTCTGCAGCTCCATGGACTATAGCCTGCCAGGCTCATTCTGTCCATGGACTTTTCCAAGCGAGAATACTGGAGCGGGTTACCATTTCCTACTCCAGGGGAACTTCCCAACCCAGAGATCAAACCATTATCTCTTGCATCTCCTGCATTGCAGACAGATTCTTTACCACTAGGACCACCCGAGAAGGCCAGGAAAGCACTTTTTAATTTATTTTTTATTGAAGTCTAGTTGATTTACAATGTTATGTTAATTTCTGCTGTATAGATAAGTGACTCATTTATATACATATATACATTATTTTTTATATTATTTTCCATTATGGTTTATTCCAGGAGATTGTATATAGTTTCCTGAGCTATACAGTAAGACCTTGTTGTTTATCCATTCTATATGTAATAGTTTGTATCTATTAACTCCAAACTCCCATCCATCCTATGCCCCCCACCCCACCATGGTAGCCATAAGTGTGTTCTCTATTCCCATGATTCTGTTTCCATTTCATAGATAGGTTCATTTGTAGCATAGTTTAGATTCCGCATATAAATTATGTCACATGGTATTCATCTTTCTCTGATTTACTTCACTTAGTATGATCTCTTGTTGCCTCCATGTTGCTGCAAATGGCATTATTTCATTCTTTTTTATGACTAATATTCCATCGTGTATATGTTCTTGTTGTTGTTCAGTAGCTCAGTCGTGTCTGACTGTTTGCTCCTCCTTGGATTGCAGCACGCCAGGCTTCCCTGTCCTTCACCGTCTCCCAGAGTTTGCTCAAACTCATGTCCATAGAGTCGGTGTGTATGTACCACATCTTTTTTATCCGTTCATCTGTTAGTGGACATTGAGGTGGTTTCCGTGTCTTGGCTATTGTGAATAGTGCTGCTGTGGACACAGGGGTGCCTGTATAGTTTTGAATTATAGTTTTTTCCAGACGTATGCCAGTAGTGAGATTGCTGGGTCACGTGGTAATTCCATTTTTAATTTTATGAGACCCTCCACACTGTTCTCCACAGTGGCTGTATCAATTTGCATTTCCAGCAACAGTGTAGCATTCATTATTTGTAGTCTTTTAAATGATGGCCATTCTGACCAGTGTGAAGTGACACCTCATTATAGTTTTGATTTGCATTTCTCTAATAAGTAGCAATTTTGAGCATTTTTTCAAGTGCCTACTGGCCTTCTGTACGTCTTTGGAGACACGTCTGTTGAAGTCTTCTGCCCATTTTTCTATTGGGTTGTTCAGGAAAGCCCTTTAAAAGATTCAGCTTTACCCTGTGTGGAGCAGAGACATGTTCCATGAGCTGCAGTAGCCACTTTGCAACCATGAGAGTGTGTTAAAGATGGTCATGAATTCCCTTTATGATAACCACCCAGTGAAGAAATTGAAAACTGCCACTACCCCAGAGATCCTTCATGTGTCCCTTCCTGATCACAACCCCTTCTCTTTCCCTGGAAGTAACCAATATCCTGCTCAGTCTCTCTTATTCATGGTATTCCCCAACCCCACAGATGTGCAACACACCTATGTTCAAACATTCCTTTTCAAAATAGCATTCAGATATAAAGAGTAGGGACTCAAGAGTCTTCATGGCAATGACAATGGTGTTCTCAGATCTACACAGTCTCCTCTAATGATGAGCATCTTATTCACAAGAGAGACTAGCAAGACCCATGTGTCCTACAAGTACCCTTTTCTGCCTGTGCCTTTTTCAGTCTGACTCCCCTTTGCCCTAAACATCTCACCAGAGTAGACAGGTTTTCTCCTGTGTCATATTCTTCCTTCCAACCCCAGCCTCAAGGCCAAGTCAAAATGGGGATAAATATTTCCTTCCTTACTCGATAAGAGAAACTCTAGGAAGACTAGCATTTGCTATACTACAAAAAGAACTAAAGGAGCTTAGGAAAATCCCCCATCTTAACAATGTCTAATGCCCAAGACTACTGCTTACCAAAGAAGTCAAGAACCTAACTTTTCCTGCCCGAACCACCAAGCCTCCAGACTGGTAGTTCAAGGAGAATTGAGTGGCTTAAAATAACAACCCTTTAGTCTGCTCATGTGTCTGCAGGTCAGCTGGGCAGGTTCTTCTGATCTCAGCTAAGCTCACTCATGCACCTGCGGCCCAGCTCTGGATTGGCTGCTTGGCTCTGCTGATCTTAGTTGGACTCTCTCGTATGTTCCCAGGGGTCACCAGACTCTCAGCTGTTCTGCAAAGGCCTCACTGACCCGTATGTCTCATCCTCTGGCTGACTAGCCTGGCTATCCTCTCGTGGCAATCACAGAGGAATAGGGGAGAAAGCAGAAACGCACGATGGATTTCTCAAGCCTCTGTTTGTAACAAGTCTGTTAACATCCTAAGACCAGTGACAACACACAAAACCTACATTCAAGTGATAGGGAACTGGATGCCATCTCTTTAGTGAGAGAGATCATGAAGTCATAGAGCAAGGAGCTGGTGGCTCAGGCAGGAAGGACTCCGCCTGCAGTGTAGGAGACCTGGATTCAATCCCTGTGTCGGGAAGATCCCCTAGAGAAAGAAATGGCAACCCACTCCAGTATTGTGCCTGGAGAATTCCATGGACACAGGAGACTGGCAGGCTATAGTCCACGGGGTTGCAAGGAGTCGGACATGTCTGAGCTGCTAGCACTTCCAGGGCAAACAGGATGGACTAAGAGATGATCAAAGGGGACGTCCCTGGCAGTCCAGCGGTTAAGACTGCACTCCCAACACAAGGGGCACAAGTCTGACCCCTGGTCAGGGAGCTAAGATCACGCATGCCACATGGCACAGCCAACAGAGAAAAGAAAGAGAGGGTCAAAGGACTGGTGCTATCAAAGCAAGCACTCTGCATACCCACCAATTCCCATGTGCTGCTGATTTAGGACAGTTCCTCAGCACTGCCAGACTGCCCCACAAGCTGGGGTTAAGAGGAAGCCCGTAGGCAGAGAACTGCTAATACTGAGAGCAGCACCGAGTTGATAATTACTGGAATGGTGAGTGATAAGGGACATGCGTGGGACTCATCCATCAATCCACAGTTTGGTGGGTGGTTCGTGATGGAGCAGACCCATGAGATTCTCACTCAAAAATTAGTCCTGGAGGCCTAGACAGATGTGACAGAAAAAGAAATTCACACAATTAGCAAGACAGAGAGAGTACCTAAGATTAGCTAGGTCTAGTCCTAAGCTACTATATGTAGAAATGTGCACGCCTCCTTGTATACCTAAGTGAATATCTGTGTGTACATTGGTTGCCAAAAAATGGGCCAATTTCTCTATCTCTCCCTGTCTCCATGCCCCTTTGCAATGCAATTTTGTTGGTCTTTCAATCAAAGAGTACAGGAATCTCTCTTTATCTGTGGTGGATACATGCCAAGAAACCCCCATCAGTGGATGTCTGAAGCCACAGGTAACACCAAAACTTTTTTTTTTAACTGTTTATTCCTATGCTTCTATACCTATGATAAATTTCACTTTACAAATTAGGCACAGTAAGACAGTATTCAAATTGCCAGCGCCCCTAATCTTGCTCTTTGGCATCCTGGTTCATTAAAACAAGGGTTATTTGAACTCAAGCACTGTGGATACCAAGACAATCAATCTGATCACTGAGACAGTCTGCTAAGTTACTAACAGGTGGGAGGTGCCGGGTAACGTGGAAATTCAAGTCCAGGGCAGGACGGAGCAGGACAGTGCAAGATCTCATCGCGCTTCTCAGAATAGCGTGATTTACGATATACATTTGCTTATTTCTGGCATTTTTCATTTCATCTTTTCAGATCCCAGTTAATCACAGGTAACTGAAACCACAGAGAGCAAAACTGTGGGTAAGAGGGGACCGTTTATACATCCATGTCCATACCTCCTGAGTCTGGGCTCGTGTTGTCAGCTCCTTTGACAGTTCAATGCAGTGGAAGTGACAAGTGGGCTCATTTCAAGTCCGGGTCTCAAAGGATGCACAATTTTTGTATCCTTGCTACTATCACAAAAAGAAGCCTGTTGGGGAATGGGAGAGCTCACTCAGAAGAGAACAGTCTTTTAGTCAAAGTTATTCTAAACCCTTGAGCAGCAGCTGATCCTCAAAGCACAGAAGATCATCAGAGCTGCTCGTCCAACCCCAGCTAACCATAAACACTGGGGAGTGAGCTCAACCCAGGCTGGAGAAACGTTCTACCCGACTCTAAGGGTCTTTCTTCTTTGGTGTGCCAATATGGTGTATTATATCAATCGATTTTTGAATATTGAATCAGCCTTGCTATTCTCAGGATAAACCCCACTTGGTTGTGATGTATTACTCCTTTATCATATTGCAGAATTCAAGTTGCTAATATTTTGCTGAAGATTTTTGCATCTGTATCATGAAGGTTCAGTTCAGTTCAGTCGCTCAGTCTTGTCCAACTCTCTGTGACCCCATGGACTGCAGCACACTGGGTTTCCCTGTCCATCACCGACTCCCAGAGTTTACCCAAACTCATGTCCAATGAGTCGGTGATGCCATCCAACCATCTCATCTTCTTTCGTCCCCTTCTCCTCCCGCCCTCAATCTTGCCCAGCATCAGGGTCTTTTCAAATGAGTCAGTTCTTCACATCAGGTGGTCAAAATACTGTAGTTTCAGCCTCAGCATCAGTCCTTCCAAGGAATATTCAAGACTGATCTCCTTTAAGATAGACTGGTTTGATCTCCTTGCAGTCCAAAGGACTCTCAAGAATCTTCTCCAACACCACAGTTAAGCAGAAGATAGGATTAGTGAATTAGAAGATAGAATGGTAGAAATAAATGAATCAGAGAGGATAAAAGAAAAATGAATTAAAAGAAATGAGGACAATCTCAGAGACCTCCAGTACAATATTAAACGCTACAACATTCGAATCATAGGGGTCCCAGAAGAAGAAGACAAAAAGAAAGACCATGAGAAAATACTTGAGGAGATAATAGTTGAAAACTTCCCTAAAATGGGGAAGGAAATAATCACCCAAGTCCAAGAAACCCAGAGAGTCCCAAACAGGATAAACCCAAGGAGAAACACCCCAAGACACATATTAATCAAATTAACAAAGATCAAACACAAAGAACAAATATTAAAAGCAGCAAGGGAAAAACAACAAATAACACACAAAGGAATTCCCATAAGGATAACAGCTGATCTTTCAATAGAAACTCTTCAAGCCAGGAGGGAATGGCAAGACATACTTAAAATGATGAAAGAAAATAACCTACAGTCCAGATTATTGTACCCAGCAAGGATTTCATTCAAGTATGAAGGAGAAATCAAAAGCTTTTCAGACAAGCAAAAGCTGAGAGAATTCTGCACCACCAAACCAGCTCTCCAACAAATACTAAAGGATATTCTCTAGACAGGAAACACAAAAACGGTGTATAAGTTCGAACCCAAAACAATAAAGTAAATGGCAACGGGATCATACTTATCAGTAATTACCTTAAACATAAATGGGTTGAATGCCCCAACCAAAAGACAAAGACTGGCTGAATGGATACAAAAACAAGACCCCTACATATGTTGTCTACAAGAGACCCACCTCAAAACAGGGGACACATACAGACTGAAAGTGAAGGGCTGGAAAAAGAGTTTCCATGCAAATAGGGACCAAAAGAAAGCAGGAGTAGCAATACTCATATCAGATAAAATAGACTTTAAAACAAAGGCTGTGAAGAGAGACAAAGAAGGTCACTACATAATGATCAAAGGATCAATCCAAGAAGAAGATATAACAATTATAAATATATATGCACCCAACACGGGAGCACCACAATATGTAAGACAAATGCTAACAAGTATGAAAGGAGAAATTAACAATAACACAATAATAGTGGGAGACTTTAATACCCCACTCACACCTACGGATAGATCAACTAAACAGAAAATTAACAAGGAAACACAAACTTTAAATGATACAATAGACCAGTTAGACCTAATTGATATCTATAGGACATTTCATCCCAAAACAATGAATTTCACCTTTTTCTCAAGCGCACATGGAACCTTCTCCAGGATAGATCACATCCTGGGCCATAAAGCTAGCCTTGGTAAATTCAAAAAAATAGAAATCATTCCAAGCATCTTTTCTGACCACAATGCAATAAGATTAGATCTCAATTACAGGAGAAAAACGATTAAAAATTCCAACATATGGAGGCTGAACAACACGCTGCTGAATAACCAACAAATCACAGAAGAAATCAAAAAAGAAATCAAAATTTGCATAGAAACGAATGAAAATGAAAATGAAAACACAACAACCCCAAACCTGTGGGACACGGTAAAAGCAGTCCTAAGGGGAAAGTTCATAGCAATACAGGCACACCTCAAGAAACAAGAAAAAAGTCAAATAAATAACCTAACTCTACACCTAAAGCAACTAGAAAAGGAAGAAATGAAGAACCCCAGGGTTAGTAGAAGGAAAGAAATCTTAAAAATTAGAGCAGAAATAAATGCAAAAGAAACAAAAGAGACCATAGCAAAAATCAACAAAACCAAAAGCTGGTTCTTTGAAAGGATAAATAAAATTGACAAACCATTAGCCAGACTCATCAAGAAACAAAGGGAGAAAAATCAAATCAATAAAATTAGAAATGAAAATGGAGAGATCACAACAGACAACACAGAAATACAAAGGATCATAAGAGACTACTGTCAACAATTATATGCCAATAAAATGGACAACGTGAAAGAAATGGACAAATTCTTAGAAAAGTACAACTTTCCAAAACTCGACCAGGAAGAAATAGAAAATCTTAACAGACCCATCACAAGTACGGAAATTGAAACTGTAATCAAAAATCTTCCAGCAAACAAAAGCCCAGGTCCAGATGGCTTCACAGCTGAATTCTACCAAAAATTTAGAGAAGAGCTAACACCTACCCTGCTCAAACTCTTCCAGAAAATTGCAGAGGAAGGTAAACTTCCAAACTCATTCTATGAGGCCACCATCACCCTAATACCAAAACCTGACAAAGATCCCACAAAAAAAGAAAACTACAGGCCAATATCACTGATGAACATAGATGCAAAAATCCTTAACAAAATTCTAGCAACCAGAATCCAGCAACACATTAAAAAGATCATACATCATGACCAAGTGGGCTTTATCCCAGGGATGCAAGGATTCTTCAATATCCGCAGATCAATCAATGTAATACACCACATTAACAAATTGAAAAATAAAAACCATATGATTATCTCAATAGATGCAGAGAAAGCCTTTGACAAAATTCAACACCCATTTATGATAAAAACTCTCCAGAAAGCAGGAATAGAAGGAACATACCTCAACATAATAAAAGCTGTATATGATAAACCCACAGCAAACATTATCCTCAATGGTGAAAAATTGAAAGCATTTCCTCTAAAGTCAGGAACAAGACAAGGGTGCCCACTTTCACCGTTACTATTCAACATAGTTTTGGAAGTTTTGGCCACAGCAATCAGAGCAGAAAAAGAAATAAAAGGAATCCAAATTGGAAAAGAAGAAGTAAAACTCTCACTATTTGCAGATGACATGATCCTCTACATAGAAAACCCTAAAGACTCCAACACCACAGTTCAAAAGCATCAGTTTTTTGACACTCAGCTTTCTTTATAGTCCAACTCACACATCCATACATGACTACTGGAAAAACCATAGCCTTGACTAGACGGACCTTTGTTGACAAAGTAATGTCTCTTCTTTTTAATATGCTGTCTAGGTTGGTCATAACTTTTCTTCTAAGGAGCAAGCATCTTTTAATTTCATGCTGCAGTCACCATTTGCAGTGATTTTGGAGCCCAAAAATATAAAGTCTGTCACTGTTTCCATTGTCTCCCCATCTATTTGCCAATAAGTGATGGGACCAGATGCCATGATCATAGTTTTCTGAATATTGAGTTTGAAGCCAACTTTTTCACTGTCTTCTTTCACCTTCTTCAAGAGGCTCTTTAGTTCTTCTTCACTTTCTTCCATAAGTATGGTGTCATCTGCATATCTGAGGTTATTGATGATCTGTTGGGTCATCTGTTGGATCGTGAAGGTTATTGGTCTATTATTGGTTTTTGGTCTTTTTCTTTCTTTGAAACTATACATTCTTTTTCTGAATAAAATAATTAACAAAGATTATAATTGTATAATATTGAGAAGTATAGAACAAAATACAATTATTGGAGTACAAGTGCTCTACAATCTTGTGTTGGTCTCTGCCACATATGGTCTTTTTCTTTCTTTTACTCTCTTTGGTTTTTCTATCAAAGGAATGCTAGACTCATAAATGAGTTCATAAGTATTCCCTTCTTGTGTTTTTTCTGGTAGAGATTTTGTAGAAATTATGCTATGTCTTCATTAAACGTTTGGCAGAATTTTCCAGTGGAGCCTTCTAGACCTGGAGTTGTCTTTTTTTGCAAGTTTCTAAATATAAATTATGTTTCTTTGCTAGATATAAGGCTGGTCAGATGGTCTATTTTTTCTTGAATAAATTTTGGTAATTTTTTTTTACTTTCAAGAAATTGGGCCATGCTATTTCTGTTATTGAATTTATGTTCATAGTTTTCTCTTTATTATCTTTTTAAATCATGCAGAGTCTATAGCGATATCTCCCCTGTGTTACTTCTGATACTGGTAATTTGAGTCTTCTCTCTTTTTTTCTTCAAGGTATGGCTGTAGGTATACAAATTTTGTTGATCTTTTCAAAGAATCATCTTTTTGTTTCATTGATTTTTCTGTCTTTCTGATTTTATTTCATTGATTTCTGCTTTTGTCATTACTATTTCCTTCATTCTGCTTGTTTTGAATTTATTTTACTAGTTGTGTAAAGTGAAAGTTTAGATTATATATTTGAGGGTTTTCTTCCTTTTTAGTGTTTGCATTTAATAACACAATTTTCTCTAAATGCTGTTGTTGTTCAGTCACTAAGTCATGTCTGAGTCTTTGCAATCCCATGGACTGCAGCATTCCAGGCTTCCCTATCCTTCCTTATCTCCCAGAGTTTGCTCAAACTCATGTCCATTGAGTCAGTGATGCCATCCAACCATCTCATCGTCTATTGCCTCCCTCTTCTCCTGCCCTCAATCTTTCCCAGCATCAGGGTCTTTTCTAATGAATAGGCTCTTCACACCAGGTGGCCAAAGTATTGGAGCTTCAGCTTCAGCATAAGTCCTTCTGATGAATATTCAGGGTTGACTTCCTGTAGGCTTGACTGGTTTGATTTCCTTGCAGTCCAAAGGACTCTCAAGAGTCTCTTCCAACACCACAGTTCAAAAGCATCAATTTGGCACTCAGCTTTCTTTATGGTCCAACTCTTACATCTGTACATGACTACTGGAAAAACCATAGCTTTAACTATACAGACCTTTGTCAGCAAAGTGATGTCTCTGCTTTTTAATATGCTGTTTTTCATAGCTTTTCTTCCAAGGAGTATGTGTCTTTTAATTTCATGGCTGCAGTCACTGTCCACAGTGATTCTGGAGCCCAAAATTGGGTGGGCCAAAAAGTATGTTCAGGTTTTTCCGCAAGATGTTACAGAAAACCCCAAAAGAACTTTTGACCAATTCAATATTACATTTTTATTTTATTTTATTTTTTGAAAGCTAGTACCAGTACCATTTTGTTTAGTATTGTAGGAAATTTTAGGTTACTTTTTAAAAACAAAAGCACAGAAATTCAAAATTCCCAAAGTAACAAGGCAGGAGATAAGAATTCTATAATCCAGAAATGCTGGGTGAGCTTTCAGTCAGAGCAAGGAAGAGGTCACATCAGTAACTCACACAACAGATACTGAGAAAACCACAGGGTAGATGGTGTCGAAACTGGAGGTTAAGCTCTCCAGCCCAGTAAGGCAACAGATCCTTCAGCCTTGAGGAACCATTCATCAGTGAATAGGTCTGAAAGAGAAGGGGCACGGGGGAGGAAAGATCGTGCCTAATTTAACATGAAGTTGCCTCTGGTGTTCAGTCAGGCACGTGGCTGAGGGTCGTGGACTCTCCTCCCTCCGTGCCCTTCTGAGCCCCTGCCACCAGCAGAGCTGGAAACCACAGACATGTGCCACTCACTGCCCACACACCCCCCACTCCAGGTCAATGGTTGTTCGTGTGGCAAAGGGCAGACTTTCTTGCTCCTCCATTCCACTACATGGGGAGGCTGACCCACAGAAAATAAAAGAGGTGGGCAGGACATCTGTGAAAGCCCAACAACAGAAATGATATGAAGTAACTTGGCAAAGGACTGACATTTTTTTCCAGATGCTGACCTCCAGCGGAAGTTCATCACAAGGTATTTGGTATTTCACTGGATGCTTCCCTGAAGTACTGACTGGTCTTCTGAGGGGGCAGCCAGGCAGGGACAAGAAAGAGCTGCTCCTGCTTCTGCAGGGCATGGCCTCCTCCCAGGGCCCATCAGTTCAGTAAGCATTCTCAGCAGCCAGAGGCTAAACCAGACTCTCCTGGTGCAGACAGCTCTGTGTAAGCCCTCAGACCCATGTTGGCTGCAGGAGCTCCAGCCCTCCAGTCCACCTGCCCCTGTGAACAGCTCAGAGCTGGCTCCAGCTTTCCCAGCTAAGATCTCCCTCACACTGGAGTCCTCAAGGATAGGTATTAACAATCATCCTCGAGGTGCAGGAATGCTCCCCATGGAATTTTTTTCCAGCAGTTGGTAGAAACCGGACACTCTTGAAGTTGATTGTCCTTCATTCTCCAGAGTTCTCGAGTGGCATCTCAGAGCAGAGGAATTCGCTCCCCTACCCGATGACCCTCTCAAACACGGACCAGGTCCCATCCTCAAGGTCCTAGCAGCAGATCTCCCAAAACGAGAAGCTCTTGGGAAGAACTTGGGTCTCCACATGAGCTATTCCCGGGAGAAACCACTCAGCGCCCCTGCCACCCAATGTATGAGGGTTACCACAGTCCAAGTACACTGACATCAAGTAAAGAGCATTGCATAACAGATAAATACGTGTATCTTCAGAGTTCAAGCCACATCCAGTTTTCTTTATAGGGATATAAATAAATCTCGTAGCACTACAAAAATATGGAGTCGTCTGAGAGGTTTACGGTGGTTCCCGGTACTGTATGTAGGAGGGTATTAAATAAAACAGCTATTGATAATTAAAAGTGAATTAGTTCAATCAAGTTACAGTATCATCCTTCAGACTAAAGTGCTCTGATATAACTAATGTGGCAGCAAACGTGATCCTGAGAAGGAATCCCACTGCCAATCATCTTGCCTCTTAACTTCGATACAATAAGAACGAACACAGAGTTTCTGTTTAATAACTGCTCTTTCCTCAAGTCCTGCCCACCCCCTTGGCCTGTGACATTCTCTCCCAAGGAGAGATGTCAGGATTTGACAAGATTCTGTCTCAACTGGGAACAAAAGAAAAAAATGAGTAATATAGAAAACATTCTAATATTGGGTTACTAACAGTGAAATTACCTGAAGAGTCTGAGTTGTTTAGTCGCTAAGTCAAGTCCAACTCTTTGCAACCCTGTGTAGCCCACTAGGCTCCTCTGTTCATAGGATTCTCTAGGCAAGAATACTGGAGTGGGTTGCCTTTTCCTTCTCCATATATTTTTATTTCATTGAATAAGCAAAATATTTTCTAATTTATCTTGTTCTTTCTTTTTAGCCCATAGATTTTTTAAAATTATTTATTTATTTATTCTTAAATTTTATTTATTCATTTATTTATTTTCAACTGCACTGGATGCTCTTTTTTTGCACAAGGGCTTTCTCTAGTCACAACCAGCAGGGGCTACTCTTCACTGAAGTGCTCAGGCTTCTCATTGCAGTGTCTTCTATTTTTGCAGAGCATGGGCTCTAGGTGCTTGTGCTTCAGTGTCTGCAGAAAGTATATGCTTATGATAATTGTTAAATATCGGGAGATATTTCAAATATTTTTTGTTAGTGATTTCTAGTTTAATTCCAGTAAGGTCATATACTTGGAATGATTTTAATTCTTTAAAATTTGCTAAAGATTGTTTTTTTGTTTGTTTGTTTGTTTTTGTGGTCTATCATGATGAATGCTCCACATGCAAAATGAATGAGTAATTTGCTACTATTGGGTCTTTATAAATCTCAGTTGGACAAGCTGGTGGATGGTATTGTTTAAGTCTTCTTTACCAGGGACAGAGGACCCTGGTGGGCCGCAGTCCATGGGGTCGCAAGAGTTGGACACGACTGAGTGACTAACACTTTGGCTTTCTTTACCCTTTCTGATTTACTGTTTACCTTTCTTTTCATTCAATTAGTGAGTGAGGAGTGTTGAAGTCTCCAGCTATAATTGGGGTTGTCTGTTTCTCCTTGCAGTTCTATCAGTGTTTGCCTCTCTTACTTACCCATACTGTCCTTAGGCACATACACATCAAGGACTTTTGTGTTGGAGAATTGACCCCTTTACCATTGTGTTTTCCATGATAACTATCCTAGTCTGAAGTCTGCTTTGTCTGAATTAGTGTAGCTACTCCAGCTTTCTTTAGCATTACCATGGTATAGCTTTCTCTCTCTCAATTTTCAATTTATCTGTGTCTTTATATTTAAAGTGACTTCTTATAGACAACATAGAATTAACTTATAGATAAATTACAGTTTGGTCTTGTTTTTTTCTAATTCAATCTGACAGTCTCTGTCTTTTAATTGGTGTATTTCTTTAGACCGTATACAGTTTAAATGATTATTAAAATACTTGGATTCATAGCTACCATTTTGTAACTTTGTCACACATTAATTTGTTACTGAATTTGTTACTTGTTTCTGTTTGTTTTTCTTTTGTGTTTCCCTCTTCTTTTTTTTTGCCTTCACTGGTTTTAACTGAGCATTTTGCATGATTCTGTTTTCTCTCCTCTCTTAGGATGTCAATCATATTTCTTTTAAAAAAATTTTTGTGACTGACTTCAATTTTGCAGTATACATTTACAACCAATCCAAATTCACTTTCAAATAACACTGTATTGCTTTACAGATAGTGCAAGTATCTTATTAATACACTGGCATATTCCTAACCCCTTCCTCCTAACAGTGCTGCCATGCATTTCACTGAGTCATAACCATAATAATTCAGTATATTGTTGCTACTAGTATTTTGAACAAATGATTACCTACTAGATTAATTAAGAATAAGAAAAATAAAAGGTTTTACTTTATCTTCATAATTTCTTCTCTAACACTCTTTCTTTATGTGGAGCTGAGTTTCTGACTTACATCAGTTTCTTCTGTCTGAAGACCTCCTTTTAGAGGGTGGGCTGAATTGAGACAATAGCATGGAAACACATGCATTACTGTATGTAAAGTAGACAGCCAGTGGAAATTTGCTGTATGACACAGGAAGCTCAAATCAGGTGCTCTGTGACAACCTAGAGGGATGGGATGCGGTGAGAGGTGGGAGGAAGCTTCAGGAGGAAGGGGGAAAAGTGAAAGTGCTAGTCACTCAGTTGTGTCCAGCTCTTTGGGATCCGATGGACTATAGTGTGCCAGGCTCCTCTGTCCATGGAATTCCCCAGGCAAGAATACTGGAGTGGGTAGCCAGTCCCTTCTCTAGGGGATCTTCCTGACACAGAGATCGAACCTGTGTCTCCTGCATTGCAAGTGGATCCTTTACCATCTGAGCCACCAGGGAAGCCCAAGAGGGAGGAGATGCATACATATCTGTGGCTGATTCATGCTGACGTACAGCAGAAACAACACCATATTGTAAAGCATTTATCCTCCAATTAAAAATGAATATTTAAAAATCAGGAGCTCCTTTTGACATTTCTTACAATGCAGATCTACCGATGACCAGTTCCTTCAGCTTTTCTTTGTCTGAAAACTCATTATTTCTCTTAGACTGTTCAATGATAATTTCACTGGATACAAAATTATAGGTGGAGAGTTCTTTTTTCCTTTAAGTACCTTAAATATTTCACTCCACTTTCTTTTGCTTGCGTTGTTTCCGAATAAATGTCTGATGTAACTCTTACGCTAGTTCCTCTACAGATAAGATGAGTTTTCTTGGTTTCTTGCAAGATTTTCCCTTTGTCTTTGATTTTCTGCAGTTTGACAATGATATGCTTAGGTAGATTATTTAGTATTTATTCTTGTTAATGTTCTCCAAGCTTTCTAGATCTGTGATTCATGTCTTTCATTAATTTTGGAACATTCTCAGTCATTATTTATCCTGGTTCTCTGTAATTTGACAATAATGTGCTTAGGTGTCATTTTTCATGCATTTATTCTGCTGGTTCTGTAAGCCCCCTGGATTGTGGTGCGATGACCAACATTAATTGGGAGAAATTCAGTCACTGTTATTTCAAATATTTCTTCTATTCAAATTTTTCTGTTTTCCTTCTGATATTCTCATTTCACATATGCTAAACCTTTTGTAATTGTCCCATGATAAGTGGATATTCTGCTCCACTTTTTGCCTTCTTCATTCTCCTTACTTTCCATTTTTGGAAGTTTCTATTGCCATGTCTCCAAGCTCACTGATTTTTTTTCCTTGCCCATATCCAGTTTGCTGACAAGCCCATTGAAAGTATTCTTCATTTCTGTTATCATTGTTTTTATTTCTAGCATTTTGTTTTGATACTTTCTTAGCATTTCTTTTTCTCTGCTTACATTATCCACCCAAGCTTGTATGTTGTACTTTTCCCACTAGTGTTGTTAGCATATTTATTGTTGCTATTATAAACTTCTGGTGTGATAATTCTGAAATTTCTGCTGTCTCTGAATATGGCACGGATGTCTTCTCTGAATCTCCAGTGTTTTTTGGGAGGGCTGGGGGGTTGGGAGCAGCTTCCTGATTTCTAAGCAGCACCATCTTCCTTCTGTTGCTTCTCCAGCCATTCTAAAGTTCTTACAACCAATTCTATATATTAAATCTATCTCTGGTTGGAATATTTTGAAAGATCATATTAGACATTGACTAAAATAGCCAGGTGGCACAGTAGAAAAGAATCCATCTGCAATGCAGGAGTTGCAGAAGACATGGGTTTGATCCCTGGGTCAGAAAGATCCCCTGGAGAAAGGAAATAGCAACCCAGTCCAGTATTCTTGCCTGGGAAATCCTATGGAGAGAGAAGCCTGGTGGGTTACAGTCCATGGGGCCACAAAGAGTCAGACATGACTGAGCAAGTGAGCACAACAATGGCAGAATGGATGGAATAGGCTCTCATATGAGGTTTCTGGGGTGCCACGCATGGACAGCCAGAGAGTTCTCAGTAATACAATTATAGCAGAGTCTATTCAGAAGTATGTGCCTTGGGGAGCAGCAAAGACATAAAGGTTGTCATGGACTACAAATGAGAAAAGGAGACAAAAATTTTAATTCATAAATTTATTTGTGTTCTTATCCTGCTCTTAACTCCTGTTTGCCTTAACATGATATACACCACTGTTAAAATTAAATGTGGATTTTGTGCCATCTTATAAAAATTGTTTTAAATTGATGTTTTTAAACAGATGAATGGATAAACTGTGGTACATCTGTACAATGTAATATTATCCAGCACTAAAAAGAAATGAGCTGTCACACCATGAAAAGGCATGGAAGAAACATAAAAACTAAGTGAACGAAGCCAATCTGAAAAGGCAACATACCGTAGGATGCAACTCCATGGCATTTTAAAAAAGGCAAAACCCTGTAGAGAGTAACTAGATTAGTAGTTGCTGGAGGTGTGGAGGGAAGGAGAGGTGGCTAGGCAGAGCACAGAGAATTTTGAGGACAGGGAAATTATTCAGTATAATATTATGATAGTGGATATATTTTACATTTCTCAAAACCCATAGAACATCCAACACAAAGAGAAAGCCCTAATATAAGCAGAGTCTTCAGCAGTAGAGATGTGTCAGTGATAGCTGATCAGTTGTAGCAGAGGACCACTCTTGCGCAGAATGTCAACAGTGGTGGGGGTGGGGGTATATGGGAACTCGGTGCTGTCCACTGAAGTTTTGCTGTGAACCTAAAACTGCTCTTGAGAAAAAATTAACTGTATATGTACACACTGCTGCTGCTGTTTAGTCACTCAGTCGTGTCTGACTCTTTTGCAACCCCATGGGTTGTAGCCTGCCAGGATCCTTTTACCGTGGCATTCTCCAGGCAAGAATACTGAAGTGGGTTGCCATTTCCTTCTCCAGGGGATCATCCCGACCCAGGGATCGAACTTGCGTCTACTGCTTGACAGGCGGATTCTTTACCACGAGCCACCTGGGAGGGTATATATACACATACACAAACACAATAATTACACTTAGAAGAATATTGTACAAAATATACTTAATTTAGTGATAGAGACATTGGCTTATAATCCATGTAACAAGAAGAAAACAAACTTTCTTACAATTTCCTCCTTTCCTACATTCCTATGAAAACCAAAATGTTAAAACATTATTAGATCAGAAATAAAAAAACATTGGTTGCATTATACAGGAACTAGAACTATTCCTTAGGCAGGTTTTTAAAATCTTCTGTTTTGTAGAAATTAATCCTTCCAGAAACATCACAGAAACTGCAAGCCTAACTTCATGTTTCTGTAAAGAGGAGGAGAAAAGGGGTCCTAGACCAACATGCACATGTCTTGGAATGCGCACTTGCAAACACAACCACATTTGCTTCATGCTAAAGCAAGATCACAGGAACATTCAGAAGTGAAACTAAATGAGGGAATGGTAGCAACATGCTCGAATGGCTTCTTATCTGTGCCAGTCTCGAAAAGTACATTACACTCCAAAGGAAGAGATAATAGTACAGCTGAATGACAGTATATTTATTATTACAAGAAAAATGAATTGCTTTAATACCGTTAAACAAAACTTTTTTTGTTTTTACCATCTGACCTTTCTCCAATTGTGCTTGGCCCATGCTTCTGTCACAGTTAACAGGGGTAAGCCACAGAAGCTGGACTCGGGTTGAATAAGAAACAAGGATATTCAAAGGACGTCACAAATCCTTTGGAGGACTGGAGACCCAGGTTAAACATGAGCTCCCAGAAACAGTTCTCAAATCCACACTGCAGAAATAGTCTGACTAGAAAACAGTTACCAGCACCACTGCCAACAGGCAGTAATTATGCAGTTTGAACCACTGCTGTATCCATGCCAGCAATTCTGCCTCACAGCCTTAACCTCCAAAGAAAGAGGGCAAGTCCACCATCTGTATTACTTCGCTGGTTCTCCAGAGAAAATGAACCAATAGGAGCTACATACAGTTGACTGTTGAACAACACAGGTTTGAACTGCATGGGTACGTTTCTATGCAGATTTTTTTTCCAGCAAATAAACACTGCAGGACTACATGATCTGTTGTTGTTGTTCATGGATTTTTGACTGAACAGAGGGTTGGTGCCCCTAACCTTCAGCGTGTTCAGGGTCAACTGTATACACAAAAGAGAGATTTATTTTAAGAAATTGGCTCATGTGGTTATGGAATCTCGGTTAGGTCCACAGTCTGATTGAGTAAGATGGTAAGGCAGAGTTGTAGTTCAAGTCCAGAGGCAGTCTGCTGGTAAAATTCCCTCTTGCTAGAAGGAGGTCAGTTCTATTCAGGCCTTCAAGTAGTTGGATGAGGCTCACCCACATTTGGGCTTCCCCAGTGGCTCAGCGGTAAAGAATATGTCTGCAATACAGGAGCCGCAGGAGACACAGGTTCGATCCCTGGGGCAGCAAGACCCGCTGGAAGAGGGTATGGCAACCCAACTCCAGCATTCTTGCCTGGAGAATCCCCATGGACAGAAGAGCCTGGTGGGCTACAGTCCATAGGGTCTCAAAGAGTTGGACACAACTAAAGCAATTTAGCACACACCCACATTGGGGAGGGAAATCTGCTTTATTCAGTCCATTGATTTAAATCTTAATTTCATCCAAACACACCCTCACAGAAAATGGAGAATAATCTTTGACCAAATATTTGGGTACCATGGACCCACCTAGTTGACACATAAAAATTAACCATCACACCCACCCAGCCCTCTGCTGTCAGCAGCTTTTCGAGTCAAAGTTTGGCAAAGACATGTTTGATTTGCCGAGTGAACCAGCAGGAGCCCAGGCAGGAAAGAGACGGCACACAGGGAAGGATAATTGCAGAATGTTTATTAAGAGGACTGTTTACAGTGATGTGGGCATGGATGGCAACAGACTCAAAGGGCTAGCAGAGGGGGAGCCACTACCGCACCTGGAGCTGGAGCCGAGGGGGGCGAGCCATTCCTGCAGGTCAGCTGAGATCATGCCGGTCGTCAGTAGTTTCATTTTGTTTTATTTTACATTTTATCAGATTATAGTTGATTTACAATGTTGTGTTTGTTTCAGGTATACAGCAAACTGGTTCTTGTGTATATATATATATATTCATTTTTTCAGATTCTTTTCCCATATAGGTTATAACAAAATATTGAGTAGAATTTCCTGTGCTATACAGGAGGTCCTTGTTGGTTATCCATCTTATATATAGTAGTATGTGTGTGTTAATCCTAAGCTCCTGAGTTATTCCTTCCCACAGCATTTCCCCTTTAGTAACCATAAGTTTCTTTTCACCAACTGTAAGTCTGTTTCTGTTCAGTAAGTATATTCATTTGTATCATTTTTTAAAGTTAGATTCTACATACAAGTGATATCACATGATATTTGTCTTTCTCTGAATGACTCACTTTGCTTAGTATGGTCATTTCTAGATCCATCCATGTTGCTGCAAATGGCATTCTTTCTTTCTTTTTGTGGCTGAGTAATATCCCATTGTATATGTATGCCACATCATATTTACCCATTCCTCTGCTGATGGACATTTAGGTTGTCTCTGTGTCTTGCCTATTGTAAATCCTGCTGTAATGAAGGGTACATGTATCTTTTCTAATTATGGTTTCCTCCAGATATATGCTCAGGAGTGGGATTGCTATATATGGTAGTTCTATTTTTAATTTTTAAGGAAGCTCCATACTGTTCTCCACAGTGGCTGTACCAACTTACATTTCCACCAACGGCGTAGGAGGGTTCCTTTTTCTCCACACCCTCTCCAGCATTTATTGTCTGTAGACTTTTTGATGATGGTCATCCTGACTGGTATGAGGTTTTGATTTGCATTTCTCTGATAATTAATGATGTTGAGCATCATTTCATGTGTCTTCTGGTCACCTGTATGTCTTATTTGGAGAAATGTCTATTTAGATCTTCTGCCCCTTTTCTGATTAGATATTTTTTTGACATAGCACTGCATGAGTTGTTTGTATATTTTGGAGATTCATCCCTTGTCGGTTGCTTCATTTGCAAATATTTTCTCTCATTCTGTGAGTTTTGTGTTTTTTTGTTTCAGTGTTTGGGGGAAATTTACCGAGAGAAGCTTTCAGGCACCAAAAGGATGCTGAGCTTCTCTCCGTCACTAGCAGGTGTTGCGGCTGGTGGCTTTCTCATGGGAACGAGTTGGAAGGCCAGACTGCAGTGGCCACAGTAGCCACAAGCAGCAATAACAGTCACCAGTCATCCCACAAGATGGTGACTTTCTATCCACCATGTTCACACACCTGGTTTCGGTGCGAAGTTTCTCATCTGTGTTTCTCGTCTGTGTTCTCCACCAGGTTGGCAAGGTCATCAGTGATCCCTCTGACGCTCTCTCACCCCTACTGTGTTCTTGGTACAGGAAGGACAGTGAGCACACTTTATGGAACAGATGGAGATGAGGGAGTCTGGATCCCACTGCTCCCTCCTTCCACTCTCCAGTCTTTAGCTATTGGCTAAAGTCAACCAGAGACAAGGAAACCATGTAAGTCTATGCAGGTCAGCCTCCTGGGGGATGGAGCATGTAGAGAAGGGCAGAAAGCAGATCCGGAGAACCAAATGAAAGAGACCCATCACCCTGAGCCTAGGTCACTGGCCTAGACACCAGCTGTAAGTCTAGGAAGGTGAGGGCCGAGTGTGTGAGACCTGCCTCCTACATTCATGAAGTAGGATTTGTGAATGAGGGAAATTTCCAAAATAGAAGAAAGTTGTCCCCATGATGCTGGGTGGACACACAAAAATAACAATTTAAACTCCATTATCTGGGTACCTCCCCAAGGATCATAGACACCTCCACACAGTAGCCACTGCTGCAGACCACAATCTCCAACCTCACAGAAGCTGAAGACAACAAGGACCTCCTCATACACAGGACTCTATCTCCTCTTCCAGAACATCCTTATCCTGCAACTCCAAATCGTCTGTCTCTTCAATCAAGCCTTCATTTTCCCTTGAGGGAAGTCGGACACTTCTACTGTCATCTGAGAAAAAGAAACAAAAGACAAACATGCCTGTAACAAAAGAAAGGAAGAAAAGAAAAAACTTCATTTCAGCAAGGACCCCCTGAATGTGTAATTTAGTACACAAGTCTCCAATATAATCTTAGAAATACTCAATTCAGTGTTAAAGGATGTTGGCCTGAATGGAGGGGAGACCCCAAAAGGTCATTTAGCAGCCTTCTGCCACCCTCACAGCAGCCTGGACAAAGAGTTACCAGTATGGGGTTTGGGGTCAACAGAAACTGGTATCAGCCCTCCCTCCAGGTGTCTTCTTGAAAACACACACGTCTATGCAAATATAAGCTTAAAGTCCAGAGCCAGAAGCCATACTTGTAAAAAACAGACCACAGTCAAAGTTGCAACCTGGCCATAAAGTCAAGCCGGCCTTGCCGCAGTGAATCGCAGGGCCTGTGCTGAACTTCATTTTGTTTTTTTAGGTGCCAACATTTAAGAAGCGTAAAATTCAAAACCCACATCCAGATTGCCAACTTCTCCTAAAACTTAGGTTGCTCTAGGAAAACTGCACCCATATTCCAGTGTGGCAGCACTCAGAGGCAGCACTCCTTTGCAGGACACAAGCTCTTCAGGCCCCCAGGGTTTTGTCCCCCGGAAACTGGGGCTGACCGTGAGTGAGTGACTGTATTTCTGATCATGCTTTTGTTTTGCTTATAGTCGAGTTAGAAAAATATTTCTCTATCAAAACATGGGGAAGCGACTTCCCTGGTGGTTGAGTGGCTAAGACTTCATGCTCCCAAGGCAAGGGGCAGTTCAGTCCCTGGTCAGGGAACTGGATCCCACATGCTGCAAGTAAAGATCCCGTGTGCCATAGCTAAGACCTGGTGCAGCCAAATAAATAAATACTTTGTTTGAAAAAGTAGGGAAATTAGAGGCAGACCAAGAGAACCACATGTTTCAAGAAGAAGGGCCGGGAGCCTGTTTCTGGGCTGAAATGACCCAGCTGGTCTCGCTTGTTTATGCTTTGTGCACAGTCCCGAGTGACATGTGGGATTTTGAGACCTGGTTTGACCCCAGGTGACTCCTTTAGACCCACCTTAACCTCTCGGTTCCTTATTTGCTTTAACCGCCTTTTCAAACCCTAAACCTATAGGCCGACCTCATTTTATTGCACTTTGTTTTATTATACTTCATAGATTCTGCGTTATTTTTTCCTTTTTTTTTTTTTTAAACAAACTGAAAGTTCGTGGCAACCCTGAATCCAGCAAAGTTATTGACACAACTTTTCCAGCAGCCTCTGCTTGCTTAATGTCTCAGTGTCACATTTTTGTAACTCTCACAATATTTCAAGCTTTTACATTATTATTTTCATCTTTGTTATGGTGATCTGTGATCTTTGATGTGACTATTGCAAAACAACTATGACTCCCTGAAGGCACAAATAATGGTTAACATTTTTTGAGCAGTAAGTGCTTTTTTTTTTTAAGGCCACGCTGTGCAGCATGTGGGATCTTAATGTGCTGACCAGGGACCAAACCTCTGCCTCTGCATTGGGAGCACAGCGTCTTAACCACCAGACCACCAGGGAAGTCCCTAGCAGTAGGTATATTTTATTCACGGTATGTGTATTTTTTTTTTTTTTTTTACATAATGCTGTTGCACACTTAACCACTACTGTACAATATAACATAACTTGTATGAACTGGGAAACCAAAGAATTCGTGTGACTTGCTTTATGTGATGTTAGTTTTATTGTGATATCTGGAACCAAGACTGTATTATCTCCAAGGTGTGGCTGTAATTTTTTAACTCCAAAGTGCTCTCTGCCCCCTATAAATGTGGAGATGCTTGATTTCTTATATATTCAATCACTCAGCATGCATCCAGCAAGAAATAATTGAGCGCTTACAGGCAAGGCACCAGAGACAGAACAAGGCAGGCATGAGCTTGGCCCCCATGGAGCAACCACTCTGTCCAACTCTTTTCCAGAAACTTCCTACAGTATATTACCATGGGAAAACCTCATTTTTTGGTGAGCAGTTTCACAGCTTACTCCTGAGCCTTACTCACTGACCCATGAAAGTATCCTTGCAAATAGTAACAGGGATTACTTTCTATGAGCAAAAACCCAAGAAGTTGTTCAGTTTCTCAGTCATGTCCGACTCTGTGACCCCATGGACTGCAGCACGCCAGGCTTCCCTGTCCCTTACTATCTCCTGGAGTTCTCCCAAGTTCATGCCCATTGAGTTGGTAGTGCCATCCAACCGTCTCATCCTCTGTCATCCCCTTCTCCTTCTGCCTTCAATCTTTCCCAGCATCAGGGTCTTTTCCAATAAGTTGGCTCTCCACATCAGGTGGCCAAAGTATGGAAGCTTCATAGATCACTGCCTTGTCCTGGCGAAGGGGCTTGCATAATTCAATGAAGCTATGAGCCATGCCATGTAGGGCCACGCGGGACGGACAGATCATAGTGGAGAGTTCTGGCAAAATGTGGTCTACTGGAAGAGGGAATGACAAACCACTCCAGTATTCTTGCCATGAGAGCCCCATGAATCATATGAAAAGGTGGAAAGAAGGAAACAGCTAGGCAAAAATCATTTTCACTGATTACTGGTGTTGTTCAGGATAGACTGCCCCAAGATGCAGTGGCTTATTTCTTGTTCCTGCTGCTAGCTGTCTTAGATTGGCCACAGTGCTCTGCCAGTTGGTGGCACAGCCCCTGGCACCCAGGCCAGCTGGTAGCAGGAAGAGAGCTGAATGGTAGCCCTGAGATCTGCTTGGGGTCTCACCTCATGGTTCTCTGGCTAAAGCAAGCCTCATGGCCACACTTGAGTTCTCCAGGGCAAGGAGGTACAGTCTTCCGTCCAGCAGGAAGGGGATCACACGGAGAGATGTTTGATATTGTGAACAATAATATGGTCGACCACAAAGAGCATTACCATGCATGTCATTTGGTCCCTTGAGACCAAAATAAAGAGTTTGGCATTAAAATCATCTTCATCAAAAAATGACAGTCTCTATGGGATTTCCAGTGGTTAAGAACCTGCCTTGCAATACAGAGGATGTGGGTTTGATCCCTACTTGGGGAACGAAGATCCCACATGCGGTGGGGGAACTAAGCCTGCACAGCACAACTAGAGAAGCCTGTGAGCCACAAGAAAGAACCCATGTGCCAAAACCAAGACCCAGAAGAGCAAAAAAAATTGAGTCTGCAGTGAAAAAGCCAAATAGTATATTGAAGGAAGAAAATGGGAACCCAAGGCAGCTCCATCCTGTGCTCCTCGCTGCTGCAGCCCCAGCCGCATTTCCCCACAAAGCAGAGAGATGCTCACACCGGGTACCTCAACCCGCTTTCCAGGGTGAAGTTTCCCTGCCTGCTCATTATGGCTAAGTGACTAAAACAGGAAGCCCAGAAAATTGTTTTGGGAGGATATTAAATAACTTCCTGACTTAATTGATTGATGAATAATAACTTCTAAAATTAGCCCTGGATTTCATTACTTAATGTCTGAAATGAAATCCACTTAGCTTACCTGAAATTCTGGGAAATGCAAATGTTGAACAAATGCCCTTTAAGTGCCCCAAATCATCTTCCTCTGCAGTTGTCTTCCGGGAGTTCCCTGGGGTGGGGAGGGGGGGGGGGTGGTGCTCAGTGTCATCTGTAGAGCCCAAATTTCCTCCACAGTTTCCAAGAGCACGTACATGTTTACAGTCTTCATCATCAGAAAGGAATTAGTTCTTTAGATAAAGACTGGGAATCAAAAAAATCTATAATTACTTGCCACCATGCTAAGTCCACTCTCCAAAAATTCACCAGTAGAAATTGTCAAAAAGAACAGGAAGCTGTGTGATTCTAAAGGCCTGGGGTAGGATGCAGACCCTTGCAGGGAGCAAGGGAATCCTCTCATTCCCAGAGTGGAAGACATTTCATCCCAACAGGGGTGAGGAGGTTGAAGGAATCCAGAGGATCTATCTACAAACCATCCGTGAGCTCCCATTTATTTTCATTCACTTGCTTTTAGCCCCAAAGAGACAGAAACTGAAGTTCCCCCAAATTATTCTGCTGTAGACCACAAAATGTTAATTGCATGGGAAAACATGATTAAAAATAAGAAATACTGTTACCACAGATCTGAGAGCCCTCTGTCAAGACTTGAATGTGGGAGAGTAAATGTGCTTTCCCAGATGTAAGCTTCTTGCCCCACATGACCACTTCCTTTACCACTGCTTTCCAAACTCAGCAAGTATTCATCAAGCATCCTGGGCTGTAGAATAACCAGTGCAGAAGTTAACTCACCCACCAGGCAATGAAGCACCTCCCATCCACTTCTGAGCAGACAGATACAGGACAACTTGGTCAAATAAACAAGCTCCCACGGACTCTTAGACAAATCCCTCCCATAAACATGAGAAGATGTGCATTTTCATCTGCTTGCGCTTATTCACAAAGAAACCTGGAAGAACCCTGATAGCAAAGCCTAGGGGTAATACGTAAAATTTTCCAAAAGTCACACCATAAAGACGGCCTTCTATGATGCAAAAATGAACACCTTCAAAGAGGTAAATGCTACAATCAGAAAAGAAAGAGTGGTGGACATATAGCCAGTCCTCCATGGTTGAAAGGTAAATGCTAGAGATATAGACACGAGCAAGATGGACTCCATTCCCATTCCACACGGAACCTGCAGTCTATGGAGAAAGAAGGTAATATTTGGAAATTTGATGACTAGTTTGAAAGGAGAGGTGCACGGAGCTGTGGATTACAGAACAGAAACATTTACTCTGAGGAAGTCAGAAGAGGCTTACTTGAGGAAGTGGCTTAGAGGTTGAGATCTAAGAGTTTGTGGAATATTAGTAGGAACACATGGCAGCTCCTGTCGTTGCCCGTGGAGATTCACACTGTTGTCCACTCCTCACTTTCCCATTCAGGAAGCTCCTGTGAGGCACATCCCGGTATCAAACCTCAGCAGCAACCTCCCACCTTCCAGTAGACAAATGAGAAGACAGATCCATGGGGAAATAGGTTAAGGATGACTTCAGCTCAAAAAACTTCAAATGGAGAAACCCATAGTTTATTAGATGGGTCATCACAGAAATGAGCTAATTTTTATCCTGTAAAACAGATAGTCACAAACTCTTGCCAAGGTCATGGTAACTGTACCTTCTCACAGTCAAGAATGGTGACCCCACTTTCTCTGAGACAGTCTCTAAAAGATAATGTGATCTGAACTGTGGCTTTATAAATGGAAGAAGAAGGAACTTCTTTGGCACATGTATTTGAAAACTTGCGCTCAAGATGGACACAGAAAGACAATGTGAGTATTGTCAACAGTCAGTATCATTCTTAGAATTACGGATAATACACATCACTTTGCTAAAATGTCATCCTCTCATCAGAACCAGAGTATCTGATCTTGTATTTTTCATCAACGAGCAACTACTCTCTTCAACCAACAGTCACCCGTTTGGCCATCAGATGAATGCAGTTTGAGCCAAATGGCACGGCTGGATGTGGAAATCTTAGCAAATTGATCACAAGCAAAACTGCATGAGTATTAATAATTTTTCTGTTGAACAGGTGTGATCATAGTGAATAAAAATGCTCTTTGACGTGACTCTGATAATTAGAATGGCAGTTTCTTCTGGGGGTTGTTTTAACCATATACAGTGTCTTCTTCATTAGCCACAGGAAGAGAACAGAATGCCAGTGCTCACTGCAGCACTGTGCACAATAGCCAAGGTTTGGAAGCAGCTAAACGTCCACCAACAGGTGAACAGATAAAGAAGACGTGGTACCTGTACACAAAGGAATACCACTCAGCCATTTAAAAAGGAAGAACATTTTGCCAATTTCAACAACACGGTTGGACTTGAGGGGCATTACGCTAAGAGAAACAAGCCAGGCAATGAGGGGAAAATATTGTATGATATCATTTATATGTGGAAGCCCCCAAAACACAACAAAGTAGTGAGTGTAACAGAAAAGCAGACTTACAGATATGAAGAACAAACTGGTGACTTACCAATGGGTATGTGGGGTGAAACATATGGGTGGGGGGCGGGAGGTACAAGATATACTCAAGGATGTATTGTGCAACATGGAGAATATAGCCAATGTTGTCATAACTGTAAATGGAAAGTAACCTCTAAGAATTCCATAAAAAATAAAAATTCATTTTTAACATTATTTAATTTGTATTTTATATTGGAGTATAGTTGAATTATAACATTGTGTTAGTTTCAGGTGTACGGCAACTTGATTCAGTTATATGCAAACATAGATGTGTTGTTTTTTGTATCCTTTTCCCATATAGGTTATTACAGAGTGTTGAGTAGAGTTCCCTGTGCTGTATACATATAGCACATACATAGTATCTATATACAGCAGGTTTTTGTTGATCATTGACTGATCTGATCTGAATATTAGATTATGACCAACCTGGATGGCATGTTCAAAAGCAGAGACATTACTTTGCCAACAAAGGTTCGTCTAGTCAAGGCTATGGTTTTTCCTGTGGTCATGTATGGATGTGAGAGTTAAGCGCTGAAGAATTGATGCTTTTGAACTGTGGTGTTGGAGAAGACTCTTGAGAGTCCCTTGGACTGCAAGGAGATCCAACCAGTCCATTCTGAAGATCAGCCCTTGGATTTCTTTGGAAGGAATGATGCTAAAGCTGAAACTCCAGTACTTTGGCCACCTTATGTGAAGAGCTGACTCATTGGAAAAGACTCTGATGCTGGGAGGGATTGGGGGCAGGAGGAGAAGGGGACGGCAGAGGATGAGATGGCTGGATGGCATCACTGACTCGATGGACGTGAGTCTGAGTGAAGTCCGGGAGTTGGTGATGGACAGGGAGGCCTGGCATTCTGCGATTCATGGGGTCGCAAAGAGTCGGACACGACTGAGCGACTGATCTGATCTGATTTCATACATAGTAGTGTATATATGTTCGGAGAAGGCAATGGCACCCCACTCCAGTACTCCTGCCTGGAAAATCCCATGGACGGAGGAGCCTGGTGGGCTGCGGTCCATGGGGTTGCTAAGAGTCAGACATGACTGAGCAACTTCACTTTCACTTTTCACTTTCATGCATTGGAGAAGGAAATGGCAACCCACTCCGGTGTTCTTGCCCGGAGAATCCCAGGGACAGGGGAGCCTGGTAGGCTGAGGTCTATGGGGTCACACAGAGTCAGACACGACTGAAGCAACTGAGCAGCAGCAGCAGCAGTGTATATATGTTAATCCTAACCTCCTAATTTATTCCTCCCTCCCCTACCTTTCCCCTTTGGAAAAAAAAAATTTTTTTTTTATTTTAAAAGAGAATGGAATAGACCAAGAGGGCCATGAGAAATCTAATCTCATGCCCAAATATATGGCCTTGGTATTGGAACCACAAAGACTTCCAGCTACCTTTTTCCTTTTCCTCTTGATATGTACCACTGGCCGCATTCCTCTACCCAAACAAATTAAATCAGGTCCTCGTTGCTGACCTTGAAGCCATACTACTGATCAGAAGCACCTTAGCTGAGACATCTTTCTTATTCAGCCAAGAGCAGAGGGACTGCAGAGTCTTAACTGGAAGGTAAGGACTCTTTGTTGGGAAAGGGGGCCAGGGTTGAGCCTTTTCCTGTGGCTCTGCACTGTGTCATAACAGAAAAACTTCAGGAAAAAATATGTCTGTTCTTTCTTTGAAATGAGTGTAACTCTAACTGGGTGTCTTGGGATACTCAAGTCTAGAAATGAACTCCTGGGTGATCACACACATGGTGATACATTTGTTGGGTGGGAATAAAAGTCTATGAATTACATCTCATTCTTCTTGGGATTAAATCTCATGAGAAAATTCTAGCAAAGCAATAGGATTTTTAGCTTTTTTCTGTTTAAAAATAAAAACCAGTTATTCAGATAGCACCAATATATATTCAATTTTTGTCATAAGAAAGCTACATTTTGCCTTATTTGTAATGTGACTTGAGCAATTATTGTTTCTACCATCTATACAATATAGGAATGGTTACAATATTTCCACTGGGGCTAATGTTCATCAAACTAGTCAATATACTTTATTTCTTCTAAATATTCATAAAGCATTTTAAACTTGATTTCTTAATTATGAATCATTTGGATAAACTAAAACACAATGAATTTTCAACATGTTAAGTCAGGTTCAGTGATTCTT
Source organism: Bos indicus x Bos taurus (assembly GCF_003369695.1). Lineage (NCBI taxonomy): Eukaryota > Metazoa > Chordata > Mammalia > Artiodactyla > Bovidae > Bos > Bos indicus x Bos taurus. Next base: position 54,847,752 of record NC_040097.1, on the reverse strand, counting down.
CCGAAAGAGTATACCAGCACATCCATTGGATGACTTACTGTCCTTCTCTCTTGACCTCTCTTCCACCAACACCAGAAAAAAAAATCCTGCAAAGTCAGGTTTAAAATATAAATATTAGTTGATAGAGTGTCAGCTTTCCAAATGTCAGCAGGAGAAATAAAAGGCTTCAGATTGATTATTGATGGGAGCGGGGACATACAAAATGATTCCAGTCTATCTACAGGATCATCTTTTGTCTATCTGGTCGTAGACCTGATTGAAGTGATTCAAGCTCAGCTTCCACTTGGAATATTTACAGTTCTTTTCTGTTCATGTAATTCTCTTCTTCAAATTGACTAATGGTCTCTTCTTTTTCTCTCTTTCACTCTCTCTCCCCATTCTCTAGGGGATTTGGCTTCTAGGAGGAACAGGTCTGAACTGTTCAGAAGTTTTTTAATGGCTCTAAAGAGAAAACCTCATATTTTCAGAAGGTGTTTCCCATTATGATCCATTCACATCTTTTAAGATGACCATTATGTTCACAGTTATTCACACTACTATATTGTTGTGATTCTCTTTTCTATAGATTCACAAAAAAGTAAAGATCCACGAATATCTCAAATTTACTGTTTCATTCATCATTTCTATGTGGACACTATCACACTTGGTACCACGCAAAATCAAAAATCTCCCTATGAAAACATCTAAGAACTAGCATTCTTTGACTTTGACTTTCTTAAACAAAAATCTCTCAGTTTAAAATATTCCAAATAAGAGACCTATTTCCTTCCATTTTCTGATTTTTCCATCTAAACAATGGGAGATTTTCTCCAGGAAAGGGAAAATGGGGACTGGGAATCAAGGGTAAGAATGAAACTTACTTTTTACTAGTGATTATAAAAACATTCACAGCTTAAGATAATACAAACTTGTTATCTCACTGTCAAAAGTCTGGGTTGATTGACTGGTTTCTCTCTTCCGAGTTCCATGAGGCTGTAATCAAGGTACCGGCAAGGTTTGTTCCTCATTGGAAGTTCCCAGGGGAAAATCTGCTTTGGGGCTCATTTAGGGTATGGGCTGAAGTCGGTTGCTTGTGGCTGTAGGACTGAGGTCCCAGTGTGCTTGCTGGCTGTCAGTCAGGGCTGGTCTTGGAGCCTGATGGTGACCTGCATCTGACGTGGTACCTGGGGCACCAGCTGGTGCATCTCACTCACCCTCAGACCCTCTCCCTTCCTCATCTGCCACACCTCTCTGTTGCTAGCCAAGAAACGTCTCTGTTTTTAAGGACTCACTTGTTTCAATTGGGCCTACCTAGATAATCCAGGATAATCTCCCTATCTTAAAGTTCATAAACTGAATTACATCTGAAAGTCCCTTTTGCCATGTAACGTATTCATTGGCTCCAAGGATACGGGTGTGGATATCTTTCTACAGGTGTGGAAGAGGCATTATTTGAGCTACCACATCACTGCATGATTTTCATTACATTTTGAAGTTATCATCTGTGTGTGCCATCTATTCAAAAAATAATTAAAATAATAGAGAAAACATGTGGAATAACAATATGGTAATATTTGTGGAAGTTGTATATCTGCTGAGTACTTGACAAACATCTGGCTCTGTTCAAAGTACTATCTATATATTCCCTAATTCAGTCATCACAACATTGTCATCTAAATTTTACAAATAGAAAACTAAGGCCCAGAGGGGTTAAGTGTTGGCCTGAGGTCACACAGCTAGTGTGTGGCACAGTCTTGCACACACAGAGGTAGCTGGCACACCAGAGCCTGCTTCTAGCTACTAGACGGCACTGCCTGTAAGTCCCTAGCTGTGAGAGCTCTGTCCTTCACCTCACCCTCTAGCATGGATTTCTCTAGGGGAGTAAATGGCTGAGGGAAGTGACTTTAAGTGCAATTATGTTTTATGAGCGCCAGAGAAAGCTTTCTGGTTCTAATAGATCAGCACTCCTGACAATCATTTTCCTCCTGCCCATCCCAAGTAGGAGAGAGCCGAGAGCCACCCCCAGAGCCTGTGGGCTGGGCCGGATGTGCCTGCATGCTCAGTCGCTCAGTCATGTCTGACTCTTTGCAACCCCAATGGACAGTAGCCCACCTGGCTCCTCTGTCCGGTTGCAATTTTTACAGGTGGCAGGCCACAAATCCTCCCCCAACCCTTGTTCAGTTCAATTCAGTAGCTCAGTTGTGTCTGACTCTTTGCAACCCCACGGACTGCAGCACTCCAGGCTTCCCTGTCCATCACCAGTTCCTGGAGCCTACCAAGACTCATGTTCGTTGAGTCGGTGATGCCATCCAACCGTCTCATCCTCTGTCGTCTCCTTCTCCTCCCGCCTGCAATCTTTCCCAGCATCAGGGTCTTTTCCAATGAGTCAGTTCTTCACATCACGTGGCCAAAGGATTGGAGTTTCAGCTTCAGCATCAGTCCTTCCAATGAATATTCAGGACTGATCTCCTTTAGGATGGACTGGTTGGATCTCCTTGTAGTCCAAGGGACTCTCAAGAGTCTTCTCCAACAACACAGTTCAAATGCATCAATTCTTCTGTCCTCAGCTTTCTTTATAGTCCAACTCTCACATCCATACATGACTACTGGAAAAAACCATAGCTTTGACTAAACGGACCTTTGTTGGCAAAGTAATGTCTCTGCTTTTTAATATGCTATCTAGGTTGGTCATAACTTTTCTTCCAAGGAGCAAGAGTCTTTTCATTTCATGGCTGCAGTCACCATCTGCAGTGAATTTGGAGCCCAAAAAAATAGTCTCTCACTGTTTCCATTGTTTCCCCATCTATTTGCCATGAAGTGATGGGACCAGATGCCATGACCTTAGTGCTCTGAATGTTGAGTTTGAAGCCAACTTTTTCACTCTCCTCTTTGCCTTTCATCAAAAGGCTCTTTAGTTCTCTTTTGCTTTCTGCCCAACCCCTGTGCCTGCTTCTAAATTCTTATCTTACCCCAAAGGCCTCTGAGATGCTGCCTAATGGTTGTCTGGTGCTTCCTGCCCTAGACCACTTCTGAGCAAACAGGAAGCTCTATTTTACCTATGACAAAAGGGAATCCCAAACCTCCATCAGCACTCAGGAAGCAGAAGCAGGTGGAGGCCCGAGAATGGGACCCTTGACAACTCCCTGCATATGTATACCTCAGGCATCCTGTCTATTGCTTGTGAAATTAAGATTTTTTTTTTTTCCAACTGTACAAGTATCACATGTTTGTTGGAAAAAAAAGAGTAAAAGTTATACAGATGAGCAAAGAGAAGAAATTGTTCTCTTTCTCTCACAAAAGAGAACCACTGCAATCCACTGGTGTGTGTGCTAACAGATGTGTGTGTGTGAACATGTGTCTGTGTTGTGCAAGCCAGGAAGAAAGGGGCAAAGACAGAGAAGAAATAGATTTCTCTATTAAAAAAAAAAGAAAATTTATTTATGTTATTTTTGGCCGCCCTGGGTCTTTGTTGCTGTGAGAGGCCTTTCTCTGGTTGTGGAGAGCTGGGGCTCTTCTCCAGTTGCAGTGCGCAGGCTTCTCATTGCAGTTTCTCCAGCTGTGGAGCACAGGCTTTAGTTGCTCCGGGTCATGTGAGATCTTCCTGGACCAGGGATTAAACCTGTTCTCCTGCATTGGCAGGCGGATCCCTAACCATTAGACCACCAGGCCAGGGAAGCCCTGGGTTCCCTTTTTTAAAAAGTAGAATCATTCCACCTGTAGGTTAACACCTTTTATTTACAATTGTTAGCTTTAGGAACATTGTTGTCATGTCAGTAAACAAGCTTCTACAGTGAAACTCTTTTACAGTTCTAAAAATGTTTAATATTTTTAAATGAGTAACATACTCACTGAAGTGAAAGATGGAGAAGCTCTATACAGTCAGCAAAAACAAGACTGGGAGCTGACTGTGGCTCAGATCATGAACTCCTTATTGCCAAATTCAGACTTAAATTGAAGAAAGTAGGGAAAACCATTAGACCATTCAGATATGACCTAAATCAAATCCCTTACGATTATACACTGGAAGTGACTAACAGATTCAAGGGACTAGATCTGATAGACAGACTGCCTGAAGAACTATGGCTGGAGGTTCGAGACGCCATACAAGAGACAGTGATCAAGACTATCCTCAAGATAAGAAATGCAGAAAGGCAAAATGGTTGTCTGAGGAGGCCTTAAAGAGAAGCTAAAGGCAAAAGAGAAAAGGAAAGATATACCCATTTGAATGCAGAGTTCCAAAGAATAGCAAGGAGAGATAAGAAAGCCTTGGTGATCATTGCAAAGAAATAGAGGAAAACAGAATGGGAAAGACTAGAGATCTCTTCAAGAAAATTAGCAATACCAAGGGAACATTTCATGCAAAGATGGGCACAATAAAGGACAGAAATGGTACAGACCTAACAGAAGTAGAAGATATTAAGAAGAGGTGGCAAGAATACACAGAAGAACTATACAAAAAAGATATTCATGACCCAGATAACCACAATGGTGTGATCACTTACCTAGAGCCAGACATCCTGGAATGCAAAGTCAAGTGGGCCTTAGGAAGCATCACTATGAACAAAGCTAGTGGAGGGGATAGAATTCCAGTTGAGCTATTTCAAATCCTAAAAGATGATGGTGTGAAAGTGCTGCACTCAATATGCCAGCAAATTTGGAAAACTCAGCAGTGGCCACAGGACTGGAAAAGGTCAGTTTTGAGTTTAATCCCAAAGAAAGGTAAAGCCAAAAAAATGTTCACTCTACCACACAATTGCACTCATCTCACATGCTAGTAAAATAATGCTCAAAATTCTCCAAGGCAGGTTTCAACAGTACATGAACCATGAACTTCCAGATGTTCAAGCTGGATTTAGAAAGGCAGAGGAACCAGAAATCAAATTGCCTATATCCGTTGGATCATCAAAAGCAAGAGAGTTCCAGAAAAACATTTACTTCTGTTTTATTGACTATGTCAAAACCTTTGACTGTGTGGATCACAGCAAATTGTGGAAAATTTTTAAAGAGATGGGGATACCAAACCACCTGACCTGCCTCCTGGGATATCTGTATGCAGGTCAGGAAGCAACAGTTAGAACTGTAAAGGGAACAACAGACTGGTTCCAAATCGGGAAAGGAGTAGGTCAAGGCTGTATATTGTCACTCTGCTTATTTAACTTATATGCAGAGTACATCATGTGAAATGCTGGGCTGGATGAAGCACAAGCTGGAATCAAGATTGCTGGGAGAAATATCAATAACCTCAGATATGCAGATGACACCACCCTTATGGCAGAAAGTGAAGAAGGACTAAAGAGCCTCTTGACAAAAGTGAAAGAGGAGAGTGAAAAAGTTGGCTTCAAACTCAACATTCAGAAAACTAAGATCATGGCACGTGGTCCCATCACTTCATGGCAAATAGATGGGGAAACAATGGAAACAGTGAGAAACTTTATTTTGGGGGGGCTCCAAAATCACTGCAGATGGTGACTGCAGCCATGAAATGAAAAGACTCTTGCTCCTTGGAAGAAAAGGGTTATGACCAACCTAGACAGCATATTAAAAAGTAGAGACATTACTTTGCCAACAAAGGTTCATCTAGTCAAAGCTATGGCATCCCACTCCAGTACTCTTGCCTGGAAAATTCCATGGATGGAGGAGCCTGGTAGGCTGCAGTCCATGGGGTCGCTGAGGGTCGGACACGACTGAGCGACTTCACTTTCACTTTTCACTTTCACTTTTCACTTTCATGCATTGGAGAAGGAAATGGCAACCCATTCCAGTGTTATTGCCTGGAGAATCTCGGGGACAGGCGAGCCTGGTGGGCTGCCGTCTATGGGGTCGCACAGAGTCAGACACGACTGAAGTGACTTAGCAGCAGCAGCAGTCAAAGCTATGGTTTTTTCCAGTAGTCATGTATGGATGTGAGAGTTGGACTGTACAGAAAGCTGAGCACCGAAGAATTGATGCTTTTGAACTGTAGTGTTGGAGAAGACTCTTGAGAGTCTGTTGGACTGCAAGGAGATCCAACCAGTCCATCCTAAAGGAGATCAGTCCTGAATATTCATTGGAAGGACTGATGTTGAAGCTGAAACTCCAGCCCTTTGGCTATCTGATGTGAAGAACTGACTCATTGGAAAAGACCCTGATGCTGGGAAAGATTGAAGACAGGAGGAGAAGGGGATGACAGAGGATGAGATGGTTGGATGACATCACTGACTCAATGGACATGAGTTTGATTAAGTCCCGGGGGTTGGTGTTGGACAGGGAAGCCTGGCATGCCACAGTCCATGGGGTCACAGAGTCAAACACGACTGAGCCACTGAACTGAACTGAACTGATTCATTGAAGAAAAATTAGAAAATACAGACACACAAAATAGAATTGTAATTCTACGCTGAGGAGACAACCACTATTAACATTTCCACGTTTGTTGTTACAGAATGCATTCTATTCTAATCCTTCAAAGATAAACACTATTGCCAAGGGTTTGCTAGACAAGATTTTGCTAGACAGGCAGCTGCAAACATTAAGAGAAGCCAAGCTTTCCTCATGTCCCTGATTATTTTCTAACGACTAAGTTCTAGAAGAAATACTGGGTCAAAGGACATGCACATTTTTAAGACCATTGATGAAAATCATCAGACTCTTTTCTGGGAAAGGCAGCAGGGTATGGAGGTATCCAGGTCCCCTCACCAATTGTGGGTGGTATAACTTTTAAGTCTTTCAGGCACATTATTTAAAACATTTTCACTTTGGTGCAGCACAAAGTTGTATGGGTTTTGGTTTGGGGACACAGGCTCACAGTTTTAATCACATCCTGACTGACTAGGAGGATCAGACATGGTCTTGTGCAAGAAAAAAATCACGAAAGATTTTTTCAATTACAAAAGAAAAGATTCAAGTGAAGAAAGAAATAGGATGCCCTTTGAAATTGTTTCTAGAGGGAAATAGAGTCATCTTCACTTTGGTTTTGTTTTCTAAAAACAATGACCCCAAGTTCAAGAAGTCCATTTATAACTTAAAGGCTGTGGTGTCAAATGGCAATTTAAAAATCCCGAATAGGCTCTGACACTCCTTTGGTGAACACTGGAGAGCAAAGAAATACAGGAGTATCCCATCCCGTCATCCCTTGCTCTGCTCATCACACGGCCAAGCGCGTGTTTTTTGTTGGTTGGTTGGTTGGTTGCTCTTCGTTGTGCTGTGTCTTCGTGGCTGGGCTTTCTCTAGTCTCAGCAGAGGGGCCAGTCCCTAGGTGCAGGGCACAGGAGTCTCACTGCAAGGGCTTCTCTTGTTGCCGAGCACAGGCTCTAGGGCATGGGCTCAGTATTTGTGGCACAGGGGCTTAGTTGCTCTGAGTCATGTGAGATTTTCCCAGAACAGGAATCAAGCCCATGTCTCTTGCATTGGCAAACGGATTTATAACCCCTGGACCACCAGGGAAGTCCTGAAAAGTGCATCTTTAAGAAGCGTCTCTGTCTTAGACGTGGATCTGGTTTCAGTCAGAGAGCATATAATCTGCCACATGGAACTCAGTCCAGTGAAGGAATTGGCCCATTTCCAGCAATTATCTGAGAAATTCTACTCCAGCCACTAAATCTCCAGTTTTAATCAAGTTGCAAATCCCCATCGCTCCCAGCAGTGAGCGATCAGTGTGGTCTAATGGAAGCAGTGATTGTGTCTGTCACCCCAGAAGCCCTCTCCCCACCAGCTGGCACTTGGAAGCCCAGGGGTTAGGTCTCATTGTCTCTCATTAAAACTTCGCTGTTTCCTGATAAGATATCTGAACGAAGGAAGAAATGGTGCCCAGGTGTTGGAAGAGCTGCCACTTGGGGCGGACTGACGCTGGCTGCGTCCCTCAGCTGGAGCTTACGGAAGAGAAAACAATTACCCGGGAAATAGATGAGTATTCTGTTCTTAGCATCATCAGATGCCTGGCTTAACCAGAGCTTTCTCTCCCAGCAGTTCCAGTGATGATGGCTCTAGTCATCTGACAGTGCCAGCATCAGAGGGTAATTGATTCCTCGGCTTATTTGGCTTTGGTACCAGCAGCCGTTTTGAGGCAACATTTACCCAGAGCTCTTAGTTTAACCCCAGCACTTAAGTTTTCTTGGCACTGCTAGAAGCTGCCATCTCACCCAGCAAAAACCCCAACAGAAGTGCCAGTGCCCAGCAGAGGGTCCAGATTGTATATTACAACAAGTGGAATAGATCAGTTCTTCACTATGGCTTGTGAAAGTCAGTCATTCATTCTGAACAAGTGCATGTTAAAAAAAAGAGCCAAGTGAAAAACTGTTTTCTGTTATAACATAAATCTAGGCTTCCCTGGTGGCTCAGATAGTAAAGAATCTACCTGCAATGCAGGAGACCCAGGTTTGATCCCTGGGTTGGAAAGATCCCTTGGAGGAGGGCATGGCAACCCACTCCAGTATTCTCGCCTGGAGAATCCCGTGGACAGAGGAGCCTGATGGGCTACAGTCCATGAGGTTGCAAAGAGTCGGATATGACTGAGCAACTAAGCACAAAATAAGATAAATCTAGGAAAGAATATCACAAAACTTACTGTTTTACATTGTAGATTTTTTTAAAGTCTATTTCTGCTTTTTTTTAAAGTGTTGAGGTAGTAGGGAGAGGACAGAGGTAGCCAAAATTTGCCTTTAGAAAATGAGATCTTCCTCCCCAAATGACCAGGACAAGGTTTTATAGGACAAATTGTTGAAAATTAGTTCTATTAAAAAAAAATAGTCATTGAATTCTAACCAATTTCTACTTAAAAAAAAAAATCACATTTGTGTTCTAATTAAACCCAACAAAAAAGACTACAAGACATTTCCTCACTGGGGTCAGGAATGAGGAGGTTAGTCGTGCCCACACCACTGTCTGGCACACCTGCCAACGACCTAGCATCCCCCAGCTCACGCTTCTCTGAGCAGCAGAAACATCCAGCACTGTCACAAAACTGCTTCCCTGTGCATTGCTACGCAAGCACCTTTCACCTGCAGCATTTCTCAGGGCATATTTTTCCTACCTTGCAAAAAAGAAAGTGCACCTCCTTATTCCTCTTCTTACAAAGATTCCTCCCACGGTATGGTGTTAAAGTGCTTGATCAAACAAACAAGCTACAGTCTGGGATTCTTGCAAGGCTTTCTTGCTTGAGTTGTGGAGTCTGTTAAATATTGGCAGATAATAAGAGGTGAGTTACTACTACACCATGGTGCTACTCGCTCAGTTACTACTAACGGATCGGATGGTGCCAACCACAGGCCAGCTACACTCTGAAGGGTGACTGACATGCCCACACTCTGCAGAAAGCCAGAAGAGCTGTGGAGTTCACGCCACCATCTCTGCCCCACAAGGTGGTCCTTACCCAATAAGCAGGAACATGAACACCTGAGGTTAAGATAACTGACACATAATTCCCTCAACAGGATCAAGCTGGAGATGCCCTCTATAGAATTTGGCTTGAAATCTCACTCATGCTGGGTCTCTTTCTGTTTCCGTGATCTATTGCTGCATCACAGTCTACCCCAAATTCAGGAATCTACTGTTGTATAAACAACTGTCCCATACTTCAGTTATCTGTGACTACTCAACAGCCCAAAGACAGGTGTCCTGTGAAATGGGAAAAAGAGAAAAAACACAATTTAACCAAATCACCTCTTGCCTTGGGGACAAAATCTTGTCACTGCTATCAAATAACATGGGTTGCAAATCTGGTTTCCAAATTTGATTGCTCTGTTTCAAATCTAGGAGTGGAGTGGCTTCTCTTCTTGGCTGAATAAGAGTCACAAATATATACTCTCTTAGATGTTTAGAAAAGCAAATTCCAGTTACCATGTACTGTTTGCCTTATGGCATACAACACTGAGAATGTGATTCCTAACTCCCACTAGTGTCTTATAGACATGCTAAGACCTAGCTTTCTCTTCGTGAGGAACAAAAAAAGTCTTGATTATATCAGTGCCTGAGTTGACGGGAGGGGTCGGGGGGGCATGGAAACCTATCTTCCCCTGCCATTTATTAAGCTTCAAGGGTGAAATCTTCTATTAAAGATCCATAGTCTAGAAGGATATTTCAGAGAAGACCCTTTTCTTGGTAATTCTGCAATAAATAGGGTTTCTCATTTTCTTTTTGCTGAACCTGTTCATCTTTAAGTGATACAAAGGAGACAGTGTTATAACTTTCTGTTATTATATTTTCTTATTAAACTTTAATCCTAATTCTCAATTTAGTTCCTCTAATTATTGGGTTCTAGTCTCTAAAATGCAGTTTTTAAATTAGTATGATAGAGATCAATGTCATACAAAATGTGTGCTAACACAGAGCTAGATTTTGCTTTCCTGTGCATGGATGCCAAGTGTGGAGAAGCTAATATGCCCCAGGTTCAAGGGAAACTAAATCTCATCCAAGAAATCACAGCCTATTTCACAGGAAGCAGGAATCCTGAAATACCGAATTTTAACAATGTACTTCCTCACACACACACACACGAATTCTAATAGACATGTAATGAAAGTATGTCTTGTGATTATCATTGTAATCACAATGATAATCTTTTTTCTTTCATAGCAGTACATACAGTAATGGCATTTCTTTAAACTGGTAATATCTGAGTCTAGATGAAATACGGCAATCCACATCAACTCAGCCGGAGAGAATTGAATAGACTTTATATTAAATGCAGGTGTTTGAAAGCAAAGACAAAAACGGAATTTCCTCTATGATGTAGTCCCTTTTGGACAATTCCAGAAGCCAACAGCTACACCCAAAAATCGAGTGCTATTTGCAACTCATTATCTGTACGTAACCACTCTCATCTATTGCATTTGGGGACATATTGACCACGTTTAGAATGAGCCCTATAAGAGATTCATTCTAAACATGAATGTGTAGCTTTGCAGTAATAAATACTGCAATTGCCCAGCTGGCATTTAGTTGGGTTTCTATGACATGCTTCTTTATTTCACAGAAACTGTCCTTGGGTTTCTGATGCTAGCAAGAGCTCCAAGACAGAAGAGCAATAATTCTCAAACTTTAATGAGAATCATCTTTGGCATTTGTTACACATATTCATCCCAGGGCCTCACCCCAGACTTTCCAGTTCAGGAACTCTAGGGGCGTGGGTGGTTGGGTTCGGGAGGCCAGCTGTGTGATTGACAAGCTCTGTGGGTGGTTTGAATGCACATCATGGTTGACCACTGCCCTAGTGGTGTGAAAACACCAGTGCTCCATGTATGTGCTCTGGTTCTTTAGTGGTGAGATTTCTCTAGCCCCCCATCTGCCTGGAGTTACCTGGCTGGGGGCTCACACTGATCCCTGGGCACAACTCAAATCCATGTCTCTTCACATGTGTGTGCATGCTAAGTCACTTCAGTCATGTCCAACTTTTCACAACCCTATGGACTGTAGCCCACCAGGCTCCTCTGTCCATGGGGTTCTCTAGGCAAGAATACTGGAGTGGGTGGCCATGGCCTCCTCCAGGGGATGTTCTTGACCCAGGGATCAAACCCAACTCTTCTGCGACTCCTGCACTGTAGGCAGCTTCTTTACCACCGAACCACCTGGGAAACTTGTATCTCTTCACATCAGCTGTTTTCCCAGTGAACTATTGTCTGTCCTCCATGTGACTCTCCAGATCCAGGGAATATGTGGCAACGGTTATTTTTAAAATTTTTATTGGAGTACAGTTGATTTACAATGTTGTGTTAGTTTCAGGTGTACAGCAAAGTGAATCATCTATTGTTGTTGTTCAGCCGCTCAGTCATGGCTGACTCTTTGCAACCCCATGAACTGCAGCACACCAGGCTTCCCCGTCCTTCCCCGTCTCCTGGAGTTTGCTCAAATTCATGTCCATTGAGTCGGTGATGCCATCCAACCATCTCATCTCTATCTCCCTCTTCTCCTCCTGCCCTCAGTCTCTCCCAGCATCAAGGTCATTTCCAATGAGTTGGCTCTTGGCACCAAGTGCCCAAAGTATTGGAGCTTCAGCATCAGTCCTTCCAATGAATATTCAGCGTTGATTTCCTTTAGGATTGACTGGTTTGATCTCCCTGCTGTCCAAGGGACTCTCAAGAGTCTTCTCCAGCATCACAGTTCAAAAGCATCAAGTCTTCAGCATTCAGCCTTCTTTATTGTCCAGATCTCACATCCATACATGACTACTGGAAAAACCATAGCCTTGACAATATGGACCTTTGTTGGCAAAGTGATGTCTCTGCTTTTTAATATGCTGTCTAGGTTTATCATAGCTTTTCTTTAATTTCATGTCTTCACTCACTATCTGCAGTGATTTGGAGCCCAAGAAAATAAAATCTGCCACTGTTTCCATTTTTTTCCTGTCTATTTGCCGTGAAGTGATGGGACCAGATGCCATGATAGCCTTTTGAATGCTGGATTTTAAGTCAGCTTTTCCCCTCTTTCACCCTCATCAAGAGACTTTTCAGTTCCTCTTCACTATCTGCCATTAGGGTGGTATCAAATCTACTTTTTTTTAAGATTCTTTTCCCACATAGGTCATTACAGAGTATTGAGTAGAGTTTCCTGTACTGTACAATAGGACCTTAATGTAGCAATTGTTCTAAAAAATGCTTCTTCAGTAAAAAGGAACTGGCCTAAACTGGTTTACTTCAAATAGTAAGGGGGCAAGGAAATTTGGGTTCATTAACATTGATTTATTTGCTGCATAATTTTCATTTCAACGGCCACATGGAAGCTGCCTTTTCCAAAACACCCACGTGTATTTCCAATACATGTCACGATTCTAGCCCAGCTTAACACTCAGGACAGGGTCTCTGCTTCCTCTGCATTTAATGCATGTTCCAGACAGTGGGCCTGGTGGACTGGACAATGGCCCTCAAAGACGTCCATGTCCTAATCCCTGAAGCTGTGAGTATGTTATCTCGCAAGATGAAAGGGACTTGGCAGGTATGACGAATTCATTACTGACTGGGAGATTTCTGCAGAAAGTAACACCTATATGGCCAGGGATTTTTTATTTTGGCCAGCCAAAAATTAATTCTGTTATTTAATTAATGTTTTGTGGCTTATTACATTCAGTAGTTATACCTGCAGCTGCTGCTGCTGCTGCTAAGTCATTTCAGTCGTGTCTGGCTCTGTGTGGCCCCGTAGACGGCAGCCCATCAGGCTCCCCATCCCTGGGATTCTCCAGGCAAGAACACTGGAGTGGGTTGCCATTTCCTTCTCCAATGCATGAAAGTGAAAGTGAAGTCGCTCAGTTGTGTCCAACTGTTCGAGACTCCATGGACTGCAGCCTACCAGGTTCCTCTGTCCATGGGATTTTCCAGGCAAGAATACTGGCTGCTGCTGCTGCTAAGTTGCTTCAGTCATGTCCGACTCTGTGCGACCCCATAGACAGCAGCCCACCAGGCTCCCCCATCCCTGGGATTCTCCAGGCAAGAACACTGAAGTGGGTTGCCATTTCCTTCTCCAATGCATGAAAGTGAAGAGTGAAAGTGAAGTTGCTCAGTTGTGTCCAACTCTTGGCAACCCCATGGACGGAGGAGCCTGGTAGGCTGCAGTCCATGGGATTTTCCAGGCAAGAGTACTGGAGTGGGGTGCCATTGCCTTCTCCAGAGTACTGGAGTGGGGTGCCATCGCCTTCTCTGAGTTATACCTGACACATTTGTAAAGTCTTCTCTAGCGCTGTAAGTTTCATGTTGACTTGCCATATCAGAATCAATCACTAAGGTTTGTTGTCTTTTTGTTGGTCTAATATTGACATTGTTTGAATTGGAACTATATTCTGAAGAACTATCATCTTCTGAGACACCAGTATATATGTTACTGGGACAGTCAAGGAAAGTATCTGCATAAAACTCACCAAAAAGTTTCTTTTCACTCAAAATTTCCTGATGTGTCATATTCAAAAATTGTATGTCTATAAGGTACACAAGGTTGGAACAAAAACCCAACAGAGCAAAATATAAGTGATAAGGACAATATAAGTTGTATGAAGAACTCTTATTCAATCCTAAGCTCTAACAACTTTGCACAGTGAAGTTAATTAAATCACTCTCTAAAAACACGTTAATACATTAAGTGGAGTGGAGCCTAGGTTGCCCAACTGGACCCAATGTAATCTGATTAGCCTTATAAAAGGGGTGTGGGCAGCTCAGAGTCAGAGAGAAAAGATAGAAGCAGAGGTCAGGGAGGAGAAAAGTGCTGGGCTGCTGGCTTGGAAGATGGAGGAAGGAAAACAGGTGGCTCTAGATGCTAAAAAAGGCGAAGAAATAGATTCTCCCCTACAGTCTCTAGAAGGGACGCAAGTGTATGGACACCTTGCTTTTATTATATATATATGGCTTCCCTGATGGCTCAGCAGGGTAAAGAATCTGCCTGCAATACGGGAGACATAAGAGACGCAGGTTCAAACCTTGGGTCGGGAAGATCCCCTGGAGGAGGACGTGGCAACCCATTCCAGTTCTCTTGCCTGAAAAAATCCACGGACAGAGGAGTCTGATGGGTTACAGTCCATGGGGTTGCAAAGAGTTGAACACTACTGAAGCAATTGGGTGTGTGTGTGTATATATATATAGATAGATAGATATATATAGGCTGCTCTGGGTGTTAGTTGCAGCTCTTGGGGTCTTAGCTGAGGCATGGGAACTCTTAATTGTGGTATGCAGGATCTAGTTCCCTGACCAGGGATTGAACTCGGGCCCACTGGACCACCAGGGAAGTCCCCTAACACCTTGATTTTAGACCAGCACTACCATCTGGGACCATAGGTAATACCGATGTGCTGTTTAAACTGCTATGGTTGTGATAATTTGCTGCAGCAGCAATAGAACGTTAATAGAGTGGGGTTTTAACTTATCCATCTCACTACAGAGCTTAACATTCTCTGAACACATAGTGGGCCTCGGGAGGCCTGGGCGAGCAGGCCTTACAGGGAGACTGAGAACCGGGACACTGACTGTCCCTATTTCTCAGAAGCAGATGGGATTAATCGACTGTGACTTTGATTCTTAAGTAACAAATGCCAAGGTCTCTGGGCTCCATCTAAATCAGCTGTAATTCCACAACCAAATGGAAGCACCCACGGGTCTGCAGGTCTCTCCTCTTCAAACTCACTTGTGGCTGTAAGCATGTTTTCTTGCTTCTTCCTGGGAAGGGCTGAAGTTTCTGTGAGAGTCTTTGTATTTTAACATTTATTTTTATTTATTTTTTTGGCTGCACCAGGTCTTAGCTGAGGCATGCTGGATCTTGATTGCAGCATGTGGGATCTTTAGTTATAGAATGTGAGATCTAGTTCCTTGACCAGGGATCAAACCCGGGCCCCCTGTATTGGGAACTTGGAGTCTTAGCCACTGGACCACCAGGGAAGTCCCCTAAGAGTTCAGATGAAAGTTTATCCAGCAGTGTCCCAAAGATGATGAAAGGAAGTGTGTCCCGTAATCTGTGTTCAACATGAGCGAAGGGGGCTAAGCCATCCCACCCTGGAGGCCTCCCAAGCCTCTTAAAGGGCAGTGCTGCCTTTTTCTGTCTATTCAATGTCCTACCCCTGGCCCTCTTCCCTCTCCCCAGCTCCTGCATCCCGATAAGCTCATCCTACACCAGTTCTGAAGCCTTGGGCACCTTGGGATGAATTTCTGCACCAGGAAGAGGATGAGGACTTTGGGGTGAGGTGCCAGATGGTATCTTCTCTTTCAGTCCTGGAGTGGGTAGCCTTTCCCTTCTCCAGGGGATCTTCCCAACCCAGGGATTGAACCCAGGTCTCCCGCATTGCAGGCAGATTCTTTACCAGCTGAGCCACCAGGGAAGCCAGTCTTAACCCTACAACCCCCTATTCTAAGCTGCTTCTCCACTGCCCAGCCCAGAGCCTGCAAACTACACTTTCCAGCCTGACTTTCCACTTGGCTCCCTGGCCCTGGCCGGAGTTTGGAAGAAGCCTTTTTTTTTCCCCCGTGGACCTGGTTTTGCTTCTGCAAAGGCAGGGCAGTCATGGCAGAGGAGGCAGGGGTGCCAAGGGCAAGGACAGGCTCCTGGGTGTCTGCTGACTCAGCCCTGATGACAGCACCCTGAGTGCAAGGAGCAGCATGTTTTATTCCCTTTGCTCTTTCCTGATCTGGAGGTGGCAGCCACTTCCTACAGCGACTGATCTTCGGGAAAGCACATCCTCCCACCTGCCCCCAGCTCTTCTAACACCTCCCAACAAACTCCCTATTTCACAATCTACACCATTTGCTTTCCTGATTCGATGAGGAGAACCCAAATCTTTGATTTGCCTTGACAAGGACCAATGTGAGTGAAATCCTTCAACTGGCTTCAGTATCTTGGGTTTTTGGATTCCACTGTATTGGGATCAAAAGACTCAAAGTACGGACTTACCCCGAAAGAGGAGGCGGCTTGAGTTTGGTGATGTGCATCGAACAAACCAGGTTGGAAGTCAATGTTTTTTCTGAGATACTCTTGGTCTTAGGTTAGTTTATCCAGAAAAACTACCTGAGGTGAGGGTCCTGTGTTAGTGACTTATCATGGGTGAAGTGGGCGGGAGGCACCCAGGCCTCAGAGGGTCACTCCAGGCTGATCCTCAGGAGAGCTCTGGCAAGTGAGCCACCTTAGAGCTTTTGGAATGATCGTAGCCATCACTCACCTCCAAGGACCAGCCTCAGGGGCCATAAACTCCCAGGTGATATTGACTGACCCTTGAGAGTGCCTTGGATAGCAAAGAGATCAAACCAGTCCATCCTAAAGGAAATCAACCCTGAATATTCATTGGAAGGACTGGTGCTGAAGCTCCAGTACTTTGGCCAGTCGACTTTGGCAAAGTTGACTTTGCATCGAGGCCAGTCGACTCATTGGAAAAGACCCTGATGCTGGGAAAGATTGAGGGGAGGAGGAAAGTGGGGGACAGAGGATGAGATGGTTGGATGACATCACCGGCCCAATGGACGTGAGTGTGAGCAAGCTCTGGGAGACAGTGGAGAACAGAGCAGCATGGCATGCTGCAGTCCATGCGCTTGCAGAGTTGGACACGACTGAGCAACTGAACAACAAGTAGTCTGGTAACAGGCTTCTGAAGAAAAGCTGCAGATGTGAGCCTTTGGAGCAAAAACACACAGAAAACCTTGGGGACCTGGGGGATCTGGACAGGGCATTGACGGAGCCCTTCTGATTACAACTCATACTGTATCTGACTGTGAAAAGGCTTTCAAAAAGGGACTGCCAGTCCTTCACTTCTGCCTCCCCTGCTGCTGCTGCTGCTAAGTCGCTTCAGTCGTGTCCGACTCTGTGCAACCCCATAGACGGCAGCCCACCAGGCTCTCCTGTCCCTGGGATTCTCCAGGCAAGAACACTGGAGTGGCTTGCCATTTCCTTCTCCAATACATGAAAGTGAAGAGTGAAAGTGAAGTCGCTCAGTCGTGTCCAACTCTTAGCGACCCCATGGACTGCAGCCCACCAGGCTCCTCCATCCATGGGATATTCCAGGCAAGAGTACTGGAGTGGGGTGCCATTGCATTCTCCATCTGCTTCCCCAGTTTTATGCAAATTTCTCTTTGGCCAACTCAAACCCAGAATCATAGTGGGAGAGGGATTCTAGGAAAGGTAGTTCTCAGCTGAACCATGTTAATGACAGAACAGGCCGGACATCCAGCCTAGCTGTTTTAATAAATATCACCAAACCCAGGTGATGGGTGGACCTCCTGTCACTAGAATACACACAGGAAACTGGTCCACTGTAGCAGGAAGAACTGTTTGACACAGTTCTGTGTGACCTCCATGCCGTGCTCCATCACATGGAAAGAAATGCTCCACAGGTGGGGAGGCAAGTCCCTAGGCAGCAGGGACTTCCCTGGTGGTCCAAGGCAAGTTAAGACTTGACCTTGCAATGCAGGGGACATGGGTTTGATCCCTGGTCAGGGAACTAAGATCCCACCTGCCTCAGGGTAACTAAGCCCGAGGTTTGCAACTACTGAGACCAAGTTCCACGACTAGATTGCCTGCATGCCGCAATGAAAGATCCTTTCTGCCCCTCTAAGACCTAACACAGCCAAAATAAATCATAAAAAAAAAAATGTTCCAAGCAGCAGCATGGCCATAGAAGGTGCCAGGCCAACTCCACACCTCTCCACACAGCTCCAGTGCTGGCCTACATACCCCGGCAACCCTATCCCCAGCTTTCTTGAGACTTTCATGTTGATTCTCAGTGCTCATGGGAATTAGACACCGTCACTGATGACTTTGATCCTCTGCATATAAATGTAAAGGCAGTGTGGTGTTGTAGCAAAAAAACATAGTCTCAGAAGTTAGATTTCTGGGTTCAAGGACCAGGTCCACCATTTCCCAGCTTTCCACTTTGACCAAGTTATTCAATCTCTATGCCCCAATTTTTTTCCTCATATCAAGTAGGATAGTATTACTCTGCTGCTGCTACACTGCTTCAGTCGTGTCCGACTCTGTGCCACCCTATAGACGGCAGCCCACCTGGCTCCTCCGTCCCTGGGATTCTCCAGGCAAGAACACTGGAGTGGGTTGCCATTTCCTTCTCCAATGCATGCATGCATGCTAAGTCGCTTCAGTCATGTCCGACTCTGTGCGACCCTATGGACAGCAGCCCACCAGGCTCCTCTGTCCACAGGATTCTCTAGGCAAGAATAATGAAGTGGGTTGCCATTTCCTTCTCCAAGTATACTCTATAACACTATTATATGGTTTTTGAGAGGAGTTAATGTGTCAATCACTTAGAATTTATATGAATACCATTCATTAAATTTCAATGACTATAAGTCACTTTATTTAGTGATCATGTATTTCTTAGTTTCTTTGTATTCTACCAAAGCATTACCCAATAGGATCTGACAATACTTTGGAACAAATCAACATCATCGTGTGTGAAAAAAACAGAATGATAATTTAAGACAATGGTAAGAAAACAATGTTATTTTCAGAACTTTCATATTTCCACATGTTACTATTTCAGAATGACCTTTCCCCAAATTTGTGAGGTTTTCTCATCCATGGATGACTTCCCAGGTGACTTAGTGGTAAAGAATCTGCCTACCAATGCAGGAGGCACAAGAGAGGTGGGTTCTCTCCCTGGGTCAGGAAGATCCCCTGGAGAAGGAAATGGCAACCTGTTCCAGTGTTCTGGCCTGGAAAACCCCACAGACAGAGGAGCCTGGTGGGCTACAGTCCATGTGGTCACAAAGAGTCAGACAAGACTGAGCACACACACACACACACACACACACACACACACACCTTAAATGGAACTTACTCTTACAAGGCAGTCTTTAGGGAACTTTTCTAATAGTGATTATAGAAAAGTTAAAGACCAAGTAAGAGGCAAAGTTGTCTTATTTCCATCAATAGCTGGCAAATTTCACCCATGACTATTTGCTGAAGTAGCAGGAACATAAAGCCATAAGAAAGGTTCACAATGTTGGGTTTCATTGAAGACCTCGGCAAGAGGAGAAAGGTGTCCTCCCAGAGACATAACCTTGAGCTCCATGTGCTTGGTGTCTAAGAAATAACTGGCATAGTCTAGTGATCCACTATGAATCATCATGGTCAGAATTTTCCCTGTAGAAATATTCTCATAAGCTAGTGGGACTGCATATTTGGTCCAGCCTCTTTGGAGGACAATTTGGAGAGGCATGTCAACACTTCAGATGTTTATACCCAGTGATGTGCTCAGTGTTTGTTGTATTGATATGATGGAGAAGTGAATGGTCTTTGTCCCTGGTTGATGGGATGTGTGCTTAGTCACTCAGTCATGTCCCACTCTTTACAGCCCTTTGGGCTGTAGCCTGCCAAGCTCCTCTGTCCATGAGATTTTTCAGGCAGGAATACCAGAGTGGGTTGCCACCTCCTCCTTCAGGGGCTCTTCCTGACCCAGGGATTGAACCTACGTCTCTTATGTCTGCTGCATTGACAGGAGGGTTCTTTACCACTAGCGCCACCTAGGAAGTCAGAACAGGTCATGGGAACCTCTAAGTCTGTAACCAGTTAGCCAGAGTGTGGGTGATCTGGGAACCCCCAGACTTGCAGCTGGCATCTGAGGTGAGGCCAGCCTTTTTGGGGGGCTGTGCCCTTAACCCGTGAAGTCTGCACTGACTCCAGGTAGTGCTGGAATTTAATCATAGTACTGTGGTGTTTGACAACCAGCTCTCCAGGAGGGATAAGTGAAGCCTTCTTGTGTAATGACTGCAGGTTTCCATGATGTAAATACTCTCACTGTGGCCAAGTCAAGTTACCAGTGTGACGTCATTGACTGTGGGGCTTGGAAAGGATGCATTTGGCCTTGTGGGCGTGTGTAAACAGTAAACGTCAGTTTACTCTTGTAGCCCTGGGCCAAACGATTCCGCTTCTCAAAATACTTCTCGCAGGTAGGCTGGCACATTCTCCCCACCCCAGACATTTACAGGGATGTTCACTGTGTGTTGTTTGTATTCATAAAAGACTAAAAACAAGCTACAGGCCCACCAATGAGCTTTAAAAAAAATCACTGGACATGAATAAAATGAAATGCTCTGCAGGGTTTAAAAAGAATGAGGCAAATCCATACTGATGTGGAATAATTTGCAAGGTGTATCATTAAGTGAAAAAAGGAAGACGAAGAACCCTCTCCTGGTTGCTACCATTTGGTATAATGTGAAGGGGGATATATATTAACCTGGATACATGTGTAGGCTTTCTTGGGAAGGAGTACACAAAAATCTAGTGAAAAAGGGAGACTCTGGGAAGGAGGATTGGGAGATCTGAGTGAGATCTTTTTTATGTACTTTTTTTTATGTACACTACTTTTTATGTACACATTTTTGTACCGTTTGCATTTTAATGGCGCCTAATTAAAAACATTAAAGATTAAAGCAATAGGCCATGATAGTAGGGTAATTGGAATGAATGAGTAAATAAAGAAATGAATGAACCTTTGAAAAATTGACTTAGCTCTTTCATCATAGTTAATACACTTGTCACAGATCGCTGGGCACAGCTCTGTTCTGAAAATGACAGGATTCAAAAAGAAACCACGAGGCACTGACAGTGAGGTCAAACCTGGAAATCCCTGTAGGAGCCAGGTAGATACCATGAATTCACGAAGCTGTCCATGGAACCAAAGGGCTCCTGCCCACCTTGACAGAAGCCCTGATTCAGCTACAGTTGCTGTTGGCTGGCAGAAATGTGGGCCCAAGGTTGCCAGATCTTCTGAGTTCTTCAAGAGAATTCAGAAATTAAAAAAAAAAAAAATCTTGTTCAAAGCAAGCAACTAATGCAAATCTTTTAACAACATAATATGAGCCAGATAAAATCAACTATAAGTTGGTAGCAGAGACATTACTTTGCCGACAAAAGCTCGTCTACTCAAAGCTATGATTTTTCCAGGAGTCATGTATGGATGTGAATTTGAAAAGTTTTAAAAGTGCAAGTTGCTCAGTCATGTCCAACTCTTTGAAACCCCATGGACTATACAGTCCATGGAATTCTCCAGGCCAAAATACTGGAGTGGGTAGCCTTTCCCTTCTCCAGGGAAACTTCCCAACCCAGGGATCGAACCCAGGTCTCCCACATTGCAGGAGGATTCTTTACCAGCTGAGCCTGGACTAAAAGAAAGCCAAGCACTGAAGAATTGATGCTTTTGAACTGTGACGTTAGAGAAGACTCTTGAGAGTCCCTTGGACTGCAAGGAGATCAAACCAGTCAATCCTAAAGAAAATCAGTCCTAAATATTCATTGAAAGGACTGATGTTGAAGCTGAAACTCCAATCCTTTGGTCACCTGATGCGAAGAACTGACTCATTGGAAAAGACCCTGATGCTGGGAAAGATTGAAGGCAGGAGGAGAAGGGGACGACAGAGGATGAGATGGTTGGATGGGATCACCTACTTGATGGACAGGAGTTTGAGCAAGCTCCAGGAGTTGGTGATGGACAGGGAGGCCTGGCATGCTGCAGTCCATGGGGTTGCAAAGAGTCAGACATGACAAAGCGACTAAACTGAACTGAACTGAATTTTAAAGAGGATGTTTGTTTCCACCAGAAACTTGCTACTCATCTAAGTTCAGGCTAAGCAGGATTTGACAGTCTAAGATTTTTATCATTTTTTCTCCTCAAGCCATCATTATATTTAATAATGGTATGGTATTGGTAAAACTAGTGTCCATTTGCATGCATGTGTGCTCAGTCACTTCAGTCCTGTCCAACTCTTTGTGACCCCATGGACTGTAGCCCACCAGGCTCATTCTGTCCATGGGATTCTCCAGGCAAGAATACCAAAATGGGTTGCCATGCCCTCCTCCAGGGAATCTTCCTGACCCAGGGATTGAACCCAAGTCTCCTGTGGTTCCTGTATTGCAGGCAGATTCTTTACCACTAAGCCACCAGGGAAGCCCTAGACCATTTGGGCTACTATTAAAAAAATAATAATTAAAAATAAATAAATAAAACTACTGCAGACTGGACAACTTAGAAACAACAGCAACGTAGGACCCTGGTGGTCCAGTGGTTTCAGAATCTGTGCTTCCAATGCATGGGTTGGGGGTTCAGTCCCTGGTCAGGAAACTAAGATCCCATATGCACATGGTGTGGCCAAAAAATGAATTTAAAACAACAAAAACAAAACAAATTTCTCACAGTTCTGCATCAGGAAGTCTCAGATCAAGCTGCCAGCACGGTCATGTTCTCTGAGGACTTTTTTCCTGGCTCACAGCCAGTGACCTCCCTCTGGGTGGGGGCGGTGTGGGGGGAGTTGCTAGGACTTTTTTTTTTAAGTTTTTATTTTGCGTTGGGGTATAGCCAATTAACAATGCTGTGATAGTTTCAGGTGAATAGTGAAGGGATTCAGTCATTCATATGCCTGTATCCATTCTCTCCCAGACTCCCCTCCATCCAGGCTGCCCCACAAAATTGAGCAGAGTTCCCTGTGCCTCACAGTAGGTCCTTTTTGGTTATCCATTTTGAATATAACAATGTGTACCTGTCCATCCCAAACTCCGTAATTATCCCTTCCCCTTATCTTCCCCACCCACCCCAGCAACCATGAATTTGTTCTCTAAGCTTTGAGTCTATTTCAGTTTTGTAAATAAATTCATTTGTATCAATTCTTTTTAGGTTCCACATATAAGGGATTTCTTACAGTACTTCTCCTTCTCTGTCTGACTTCACTCAGAATGACAATCTCAAGGTTCATCCATGTTGCTGCAAATGGCATTATTTCATTCTTTAGTGGTTAGGATTTCAACCTGTGACTTTGGAAGGAACATGAGCATTCAGACCATAGCAGTCAGTTAAGTCTGAAACCAATTTCCCTTGGCAGTATATACCAATTAACAGATTTTAAAAGCTATAAGAAATTGTCAGACCCGTACAAAAGTGAGGGATGAGAGTGTGCAGAGGAAAACTTAAGTGGGAGAAAGCTCTAAAGGCCACAGCTGGGCAGACCCAGGAAGACAGCCAGAGCGGAGCCCAGACCAGAACAGTGAAAGGAGAGGCCCACAGCATGGCTGTCCCCCTCCCCGCCCCGGAAGGATGCGGAGGAGGTCAGAGACAGGAGGTCCAATCATTATAAGGTAGTCTTTTCCAGTGGGTTTTCTTGTTTATCGATCTGCCTTCCTGAATCCCCTGTGTTTCCACTCTAGTTTCATTAGAATTGCCACGTCCATCAATATCCACATTATAACTCATTTATCCTTACTGACTGAGATCCTCCCGTCACCCTCTTGGCTGAAAGTGTTCAGGCTTCCTGTTGCTCTAGCTTTTTAAAATCTCAACTGTCAGCCTGGCCATGCTTCCATGCAAGCTCAGACCCACAGGGTTAAGCAAGCCTAGATGGAAGTGAGATTAATGGGGGCGTCTGCGTTACTGCAGAAGGAGAGAAAAGAGAGACATTAATAATAATGATGACGAGGGTAGCAGCTTCTATTATGGGCCAAGGGGCTTTACAGGAGAGGCGACCAGAAGTCTCACCCTATTACTCCATCTAGCTCCAAGCCCAGAATCTCTGGGGAAATGTGCCTTCCTCTGAGTCAGCTCCACGTATGATTTCTCAGAGCCCAGGAATGATCAATTTAAAT
Organism: Bos indicus x Bos taurus; assembly: GCF_003369695.1. Lineage (NCBI taxonomy): Eukaryota > Metazoa > Chordata > Mammalia > Artiodactyla > Bovidae > Bos > Bos indicus x Bos taurus. The sequence goes on along the minus strand of NC_040097.1, from coordinate 54,823,761 downwards.
ATTTCAACAAACAATGGTTGAAAAAACAAATAAGGTAACCACAGATGACTCCTTTTTGGATAAAAGCAAATAGAGTCACCCAGGACATCCAGTCCTGAGCACGCTCTATCCAGCCAGAGAAGACTGGCAGGCACTCCAGTCCTTGGCAGTGAAGCGATGTCCTTGGTCAGCCAATCTGGCCGCGCATGGTTTTGCAAACAGATAAGACTTTTCGTAGCAAGGTTATATCCTGTTTCCTCTTCTAAGAGCCATCTTGGACCAAACCTTGTCCCACTCTCTCAGGACTCAGCCGAAAGCTACAAGAATGAGCCAACACACTCCAACATCCAGATTTTTTTCTACGTAAGTCAAAGCTAGAGCTCCATACTAGTATCATTTCCTATCTGCAGAGCCAGAAGCCAAAACTCGGGGAGATTAAGTTACTCACCCCATCAGTAGGACACAGAGCACAGATACAAATGGATTTCTCCTACTTCAAGATTATTGTTCTTTCTGTTTCATCATTTATAACTTTTTCATTTCTAACTACAGAAGTAAGTACATAAGCGTGATGGGAAAATTGGAATATACAGAAATGGATTTTGCATTTCTTTTCAGGCTCATTCTTTTATCATTACATGCATGCAAAAAACACAGTTCACATTTCATCAGGATTAGTCACTGCATGGGCTTGACAAAGTGCAGAATTCTCACCCTCAGGCAGGAAAAACAGCCCCAAGAACTGGAAGGTTTCCCATGGTTTATAGCTTAGGCGAGGACAACCTTGAAATTACTTCAGATGGGCTTGTATTTCACTGGGTTAATTTTCAAATAACCTGTTATAATTAATAATCCAGATCAGATCAGTCGCTCAGTCATGTCCGACTCTTTGCGACCCCATGAATCGCAGCACGCCAGGGCTCCCTGTCCATCACCAACTCCCGGAGTTCACTCAAACGCACGTCCATTGAGTCAGTGATGCCATCCAGCCATCTCATCCTCTGTCATCCCCTTCTCCTCCTGCCCCCAATCCCTCCCAGCATCAGAGTCTTTTCCAATGAGTCAACTCTTCCCAGGAGGTGGCCAAAGTACTGGAGTTTCAGCTGTAGCATCATTCCTTCCAAAGAATCCCAGAGCTGATCTCCTTCAGAATGGACTGGTTGGATCTCCTCGCAGTCCAAGGGACTCTCAAGAGTCTTCTCCAACACCACAGTTCAAAAGCATCAATTCTTCGGCACTCAGCCTTCTTCACAGTCCAACTCTCACATCCATACATGACCACAGGAAAAACCATAGCCTTGACTAGATGAACCTTTGTTGGCAAAGTAATGTCTCTGCTTTTGAATATGCTATCTAGGTTGGTCATAACTTTCCTTCCAAGGAGTAAGCGTCTTTTAATTTCATGGCTGCAGTCATCATCTGCAGTGATTCTGGAGCCCAGAAAAATAAAGTCTGACACTGTTTCCACTCTTTCCCCATCTATTTCCCATGAAGTGATGGGACTGGATGCCATGATTTTCGTTTTCTGAATGTTGAGCTTTAAGCCAACTTTTTCACTCTCCACTTTCACTTTCATCAAGAGGCTTTTGAGTTCCTCTTCACTTTCTGCCATAAGGGTGGTGTCATCTGCATATCTGAGGTTATTGATATTTCTCCCGGCAATCTTGATTCCAGCTTGTGTTTCTTCCAGTCCAGCGTTTCTCATGATGTACTCTGCATATAAGTTAAATAAGCAGGGTGACAATATACAGCCTTGATGAACTTCTTGAGATTTTTTAAATATTCCGCTTCATGCCTGCTTTCAGAAATGGTGCTGGGACATGATGAACACCAAGTTCACTTAAAGTCTGAGTAATCCTGGCCACCGACAGAATGAGGAGGTGACATACAATAAAGGTCAGATATTCATCCAATCATTTATCATTCAATAAGTAAATCAGGGACTTCCATGGTGGTCCAGAGGCTAAGACTCTGCTCCCAATGCAGGGAACCCAGGTTCAATCTCCAGTCATGGCACTAGATCCCACATGCCACAACTAAGACCCAGTGTGACCAAATAAATAAATGTTTTAAAAAATTATCCAGAGCACCTTTCATGGGCCAGGCACTGGTTTCAAATTTGAGATACAACAGTACCCCAAACAGTCCCTGTCCTCAGAGGGCTTCCACTCCAGGAAGGGAGACGGACAATAAACAAATGAACTGAGAAAATGTCAGGCTGTGAGAAAGAACTGTGTAGAACAATAAAGCAGAACATAAGGAATGGAAAGTGCTGAGGTAGGAGGTTCCTCCTTAATGCAGTATATTATTCTGCTCAGGCTGCATAACAGCATACCACACACTAAGTGGCTTAAACAACAGCCATTATTCTCTTGCAGTTCCAGAGGCTGGATATTCGAGATCAAGACTGCCCCCCGTTTGGTTACAGTGGGAGCTCTTCCCACTGCAAACTGCCCCCTTGTTCCTGTCCTCAGCATGTGCACACAGAGTGGGGAAGGGGGAGGAAAGAGTTCGGCTCTCTGCTATCTCTTGCGTGCATGTACGTGCTCAGGCATGTCTGATTCTTTGCAACCCCATAGGCTGTAGCCCACCAGGCTCCTCTGCCCATGGGATTCTTTCTCTAGACAAGAATACTGGAGTGGGTTGCCAATTCCTACTCCAGAGCATCTTCCTGACTCAAGGATGGAACCCATATCTCCTGCATCTCCTGCATTGGCAGGCTGAGTCTTTACCACTTGAGCTACCTGGGAAGCCCCCCGTTTTCTCTTAAAAGGACGCTAATCCGATATGATCAGGGCCCCACCTGTGTGACTTCATTTAACCTTAATTACTTCCTTTCTCCAAACAGTCACACTGGAGGGTTAGGGCTTCAGCATATGATTTGGGGAGGAGGGTGCATCCGGGTGGGGATACACATGCATTCAGTCCATCATGTATAGAATAGTCTGAGAAGGCATCTCTGATAAGATGGGGCAGCCAGCTTTCAAGACGGCTCTTGGTGAGCCTCACCCCCTGGTGTCTACAGCCTTGTGTAGATGGCCCCTTGGCCCATAATAAAAGCTGTTACCCTCATCATCGTTATTATTAATGCCACTGTTTTCTCTCCCTCTGCAGTAACACAGGTGCCCCATCAATCTCAAACTGAGTTTGCTTGGAAGCATGACCATGCTAACTGAGATTTTAAAAAACCTGGAGCAACAGGAAACCCACACATTTTGGTTTTTTGGGTGACTCACTCTGGGGCAAGCCACGCTTCAAGTCAGGAGGACACTGAAGCAGCCTTGGGAGAGGACCATGTGGAGAGGAATTCAGAACTCCCTCCAGGCTCTGATCTGTCAGATGTGTGAATAAACCACCATGGGAGAGGAACCTCCAGCCCCAGTCAAGCCTTCAGATGACTGTAGCCCCAGCTCAAAGCTGCACTCCAGTCTCATGGGAAACCCTTAGCCAGAGCCACACAGCCGTTCCGGCCCTGACTTTCTAATCCACAGAAAAGGTGAGATGATAAAGTTTCGAAGTAATTTGTCATGCAGCAAAAGATAAGTAATACCTAAGGTGAGTGTCCTGAAGGAAAGAAGCAAGATGAAGCCTTTCAGGAGGAAGGAAGAGCAATGATCCAAGCCATGAGATGAGAGTGTGTGCAGCAAGTTCAAGGGACAGCTCTGAAGCTGGTGTGGCGAGAGCAGAATAAACGAGGGCAGGAGGGGTCGGAGGTGGGCAGAGTGGAGAAACGCAGGGTCAGATCACACAGGGTCTATGTGTCTCTACCCTGCCAGCATCACATGCAGAGACATCCCCTTAGGGGAGCTTCTTTGTTCAGATGGAATATCCTGGTAAGGTTTGAATCTCATATCAGATTACGCCAGATATCTTAATGTTCTCAAAAAGTGTTCCTTTACTTTTTATTTATTATTTTAAAAATATGTGTGTGCTGTACCGAGTCTTAGTTGCAGCTTGCGGGATCTTTAGTTGGCAAGTGAACTCTTGGTTGTGGTATGTGGGATCTAGTTCCATGACCAGGGATTGAACCCGGACCCTTGGCATTGGGAGTGTGAGGTCTTAGCCACTGGACCACCAGGGAAGTCTCCCTCACTCCTTTAGATATTACTTATGTTTACAACCCCCAGATTTGTCTTTCCAGTCTAGATGTTGCTCCTGAACGTCAGCATCTTAAACCCAAGGGCTTAGTCAGCTTCTCCCCTGGAATAACTAATAGCTGTCTCAAACTTACTCTGTCCCAAATCAGATTCCTGGTTTTCCCCCCACCACCCCCGTTCCCCAGTCTCCCTCATCTCTAAAAATGAAAACCCATCTTTCAGGGACTCAAGTCAAAAACCTTAGAGACATCTTTTACTCTCCCTCTTGTTTCCCCTACTTCTCATCCAACATATTGGCAAAAGACTAGAAACACTCCTTTTAAATTGTAAACAGAATCCAACACGTCTCACGATCACCAGTTCAGTCACTGTCCTCCAAGCCACAATTAATTTCTAGTCTGGGTTATGGTACAAGTTTTCTAACCAGTTTCCCTATACCTCCTATGGTCTGCTCTCAAACCTGTAGCCAGAGGGAGGTTTAAACATAGATGTCAGATCACGTCATTTGTCGGCCCTCAATTCCCCAGTGTCTCCCCATCTCACTCGGCATAAAAACCAAAGTTTTCATAAGATAAGCCCTTCAGGATCTTGCCCAATTATCTTTCCAACCTTGTCTCCAGTTACTCTTGCCCTCATTCACTCAGCTTCAGCATCAACAGCTTCCCTGCTGTTCCAGAAACAAGCCAGGCACACTTCTGCCTTGGGGGCTATGCTCTTGCTGTTCCTTTTATCTGGAATACTCTTTTCTCCAGTATATCCAAGATTGACTCCCTGACCTCCTTCAGGAATGTTCTGCGTGTTACCTTGCCAGAAAAATCTTCTGGGACCACACTATTCAAAATTGCAATCCCCATCTCTAGAATCCCTTGACTCTTCTTTGCTTTATTTTTGCACAGAGGTCTTACCGCTACCTGACATGTTATGCATTTTAATTATATTTTATTTTATTTATTTTTGTAGGGCTCCTGCTATTACAATATAAGCTCCTTAATGGTAAGAGTTTCTGTTTTGCTCACTGCCGAACCCCCAGGGCCTAAAACAGGTCTTATCACATAGTAAACACCTGATAAACACTTGAATGAATGAGTAAGACCCTTAGTGCAGATATAAGAGCCTCCATTTGGGAGGTGAACAAATGTTGAAACATGGTAGCTAACCGGGCAGGCTTAAGATAGTGGGGAGAACTTAAGATGCTCTAAAGAGTACTCTTGCCTGGAAAATCCCATGGGCAGAGGGGCCTGGTAGGCTGCAGTCCATGGGGCCGCGAAGAGTCAGACACGACTGAGGGACTTCACTTTCACTTTTCACTTTCATGAATTGGAGAAGGAAATGGCAACCCACTCCAGTACTGTTGCCTGGAGAATCCCAGGGACGGGAGAGCCTGGTAGGCTGCCGTCTATGGGGTCACACAGAGTTGGACACGACTGCAGCTACTTGGCAGCAGCAGCAGCAAAGAATGAGGAAAAGAAAAACAAAGGCAAGGTATACAGAGAAGGGCCCAGCATAGCTAGGAGGAACCTGGGGAGGGGAGCCAGAGAGAAAGTTCTTCCCTTGGAGATGGGTTCAGCAGCCTGGGGAAATCAGACTTCTCTGGTGGTCCAGTAGTGAAGACTCCATGCTTCCACTGCAGGGGGCATGGGTTCAATCCCTCTTCGGGGAACCAAGATGCTGTAAGACATAGCCAAAGGGAGGAAAAAAAAAGACTGGGAAATACTTAAGGGGACATTTAAACTAGTTTGTTATGGGATGTGTAGTGAAAACCTTAGTTCTCCTCCTTCCCTGCAAAGTGTTTCCACCAATTCTTCTCTGCTTGATAATGCTTCTGCGGGAGGGGATTCTCACTGTAGAAATGGACGAGGACTGACTTTTGCATCCAAGTCAGCTGCTGGTCAGCACGTTTAGTGCAGAAGTCAGAGGCCAAGAGCACAGCTGATGTCTGAGTTGCACCTGCAAGCTTTAACCTTGCTGTGTATTTCCCTGGCTGGCTTCTATTGAATAGATGGTAACTTGAACAAGGACCAGGGTTTTTAATTCATCAGACACTGTGCCCTGTGGCTTGGGTCCAATTCATCTTAAGGACAGCTGCTTTTCTGCACATTCTTCGATTCATCCTTATAATTACTATCAATAACCAGCACATGCACACACAGTGTACCAGACATGACAGCCTGGAAAGACATGATCTCTGAGCTCAACAGCTTAGTTTCTCTTTTAAAGATAGAGTTCTAGGGTCTTACTCTCCTGCTTGTTTTCTAATAGAGTTAGCTGATTTAAAGCAACTAGACTTTTTGAATTCCCCTCTCCATGAATTTTGCTCCAGCCTGTGCTTTGAGAGAGCTGCAGGCAAAGAAATTTCTTTCAAGAACAACTCACCACCACTGGAGAAGGGCCAGAAAATTAAAGCATGGAGACAAGAATTGTGTTATTTTTGTATTGTTAATATAAAACCACATTGAGATAGTACTTATAATAAGATAGAGAAAAAATATTTTTGTAGGCTAAAAAGCCATATTCGCAAAAGTTATATTCTTTTTCTCTACGTCCTATTTGGCTTTTATCTGCCTTTATTTTATTTCCATTATTGTTCTTAAGGTAGCAATAATGTGCCATAGGCCAAAAGAGCCATAAGGGTTCTTATCCTTTGCTGTCTGTTCTTATCCTTTGCTGTCTTCTATCCTGAAACCCCAACTCTGAGCAGCCTCTTCCCCTCTTCTCTTCCCCAGCCTTACTCATCATTAACCTTCTATTCGGAAATAATTGGCTTTTCAGGTCCTCTCTCCAAAACATATTTCTCACCCTCCAGGTTTTCTATAGGTAAAAAGAAATTCATAACTTTCCCCAATCTCAGATTTGTAAACTCAATTTAATTTAATTCTAATACCACAAGTGATTAAAAAAAAAAAAAATCAACAGTGCTGTTGTTACAAATGGGTGAAAAAGGACAGAGACTAGCAGTGATACCTGTAAATAGAGGGCTTCCCAGGTGGCTCAGTGGATCAAGAGCCCACCTGCAATGCAGGAGACACAGGAGATGCAGGTTCGATCCCTGGGTCGGGAAGATCCCCTGGCAAAAGGCATGACAACCCACTCCAGTATTCTTGCCTGAAGAATCCCATGGACAAAGGAGCCTGGCGGGCTATAGTCCACAGGGTCGCAAAGAGTCAGACCTGACTGAAGTGACTGCACACAAAAACGCTAGTAGGTAGAATTCAATACAACTTCAAACCAGATCAGCAAAATACTGTTGGGATATATGAGGAGGCACAGGAAGAGTCCACAGGGTGCAAACCCAATTCTCTAGACCATACTCTGCTCACAGCCATCGCAAGCATGTGTAAGTACTACATTCAGAGAAGCAGACAGGACTTCCCCAGCAGTCCAGTGGTTAAGACGCTGCCTTCCTGTGCCAGAGGTGTGGGTTTGATCCCCGATCAGAGAACTAAGGTCCCACATGCTGCAGGGTGTGGCCAAGAACTTTTTAAAATAAAATAAATAAAGAATAAAAAAACAGAGAGATGGACAAATAGGCCAAAGGAATAGGACAGAGAAGCTAAAACAGGTGTATGCCTAGAAAGACACTTGGTGTGTAATGGAAGTGGCATTCTACAGCAATAGAAAAAGACAATCTTCAACTAAATGGTGCCAGGACAGTCGAGTGTCCATGTGGAGAATTTGAAACTGAGCAGCTGCTTTACAACATATACAATAAACTCCCAGTAGATTAAGGATTCAAATATAGAAGGAAAACCCTCCAACTTTTAGAAAGAATATCTTTATGACCCAACTATATTCATGTTGCTGTACAACAGATACTAACACATGGTAAATCAACTGTACTTCATTAAAAAAGTTGTTCATAGACCATATATACCAATAGCAGTGCTTGGTAAACTATGAAGTGCTATACAATTTCATACAGGCTTCCCTGGTGGCTCAGATGGTAAAGAATCTGCTGGCAATGCAGAAGACCCGGGTTCAATCCCTGGGTCAGGAAGATCCCCTGGAGAAGGGAATGGCAACTCACTCCAGGATTCTTGCCTGGAGAATTCCAAGAACAGAGGAGCAGGCTACAGTCCGTGGAATCTCAAAGAATGGGACACAACTAAGCAACTAACACTTTTACTTTCATACAGTTTCCTGTTATGATCTTTAGAAGTTTAACTGGGACCGATACACAGGAGTGAACCTGATGAGTTGTACACAGACTGTGTACATCTTCAGCCTCTCCAAGGAAGGCCAAGTTGTTTTCTACTGAGTATAGAATAGAGTTCCTATTGATCTACATTGTTTCAAGACTTTTTAGTTATTTTAGCTACTAGACTTTATTTTCCAACCCAATGTGTATCTCATTATAATATACATTTTCCTGATAATTTACAAAGACCATGTTTTTAGTATTTATTGACCACATTATATTTGTTGGCTATATTTAGAGTTGTACTTGTCCACATTTTTTACTTATTGAACAATTGTGTATGTCTTTTCTTTTTTTTTTTTTTTTGCTTTCTCAACCATTCACAGAGAGGTCTTTTTATATTCAGAATACTAGTACTTTGTTCGGAGAAGGCGATGGCACCCCACTCCAGTACTCTTGCCTGGAAAATCCCATGGATGGAGCAACCTGGTAGGTTGCAGTCCATGGGGTCGCTAAGAGTCGGATACGACTGAGCGACTTCAATTTAACTTTTCACTTTCACTTTTTACTTTCACGCATTGGAGAACGAAATGGCAACCCACTCCAGTGTTTTGCCTGGAGAATCCCAGGGACAGGGGAGCCTGGTGGGCTGCCATCTATGGGGTCGCACAGAGTTGGACACAACTGAAGTGACTTAGCAGCAGCAGCAGCAGTAGCAGCAGTACTTTGTTGGTTACCTGTTGCAGATTCTTATTCCCAATTTGTGGCTCGCCCTTTCACTTTGTTTAGCCTGTCATTGGATGAATACAAGCTCATAATTTTAACCATCCAATTTACCAAACAGCAGATTATTTACCATCTGAGCTACCAGGGAAGCCTGTATGAAATTGTTAATATCTGTTATACAGCAACATGACTCCATTATATACATACATACATTCTTTTTTATGTTCTGTTCTCTTATGGTTTATCCTAGGATACTGAATCGAGTTCCCTTTGGTATACTGTAGGACCTTGTTGCTTATCCATTCTATATGTAATACTTCTCATCTGCTAAACCCAAATTCTCAGTCCATCTCTTTCTCACACCCTTCCCCCTTGGCAAGCACAAGTCTTTTCCTCTATGTCTGTGAGTCTCTTTCTCTTTTGTAGATAGGGTCATTTGTGCCATGTTTTAGATTCCACATAGGAGGGATTGCCCATGATATTTGTCTTTCTCTTTCTGCTTACTTCACTTAGTATTATAATCGCTAATTGCATCCATGTTACTACAAATGGCATTATTTTATTCTTTTTTGTGGCTGAGTAGTATTCCATTGTATACATGTACTACATCTTCTTTATCCATTTATCAGCTGATGGACGTTTAGGTTATTTCTGTATCATGGCTATTGCGAATAGTGCTGCTCTGAACATTGGGGTGCATGTGTCTTTTTGAATTATAGTTTTATCTCGATATCTACCCAGGAGTGGGATTGCTATTTTTGGTAATTCTATTTTCAGTTTTATGAGGAACCTCCATACTGTCTTCGATAATGGTTATACCAACTTACATTCTCACCAATAATGCAGGAGGATTCTCTTTTCTCCACACCGTCTCCAGCATTTGTTACTTGGTCTACAAACAATTTGTAATCAATTTTAGTACACATTATTAACTCTATTTTTCACAATAGGTTTAGTTATCCTTTTAAGGTCACATGATTGGTGAGCAGTATTGATACTCCTGTTCTCCTAGTAACGGCCCCCATTTTTGTTCTGGGTATCTACCTTCCCCACTCTTATGAGGTCTGGTTGAGGCTCTATCCAGACATGGTCAATTAAAACAGCACAGTGATTGGTCTGGGGATAACATGGATCTCGGGCCTGTCCATTCAGAGCACAGAGTAGTCCCCTTAGGACCACTGGAAAGTTTCCTGCACTTTCATGCTGGTCTAGAGCCTGGGAGAAGATGAGACCAGAGCTGAGATGACCTGCCATGTGGAGTCTGAGAAAGAAGCAGGGGTGGAGTTGAGGAATGGAAGGAAAAGAAGCCTTCATGATATCATTAATAGCTCTGAGCTACTTGAAGCCAGATTTACCCCCAAACATGTAAGTTACTTCAGCAATAAGCTCTCTTTTTGCTTAGGTGACTTTTAAAATGCTATTTGTGATTGATTGATTCACTTTTGGCTGCACTGGGTCTCCACTGCTGCACAGGGTTTCTCTGTCACAGTTGCAGGCTTCTCACTGCAGTGGCTTCTCTGTTGCAGAGGACAGGCTCTAGGTACGGGCTCAGTAATTGCGGCTCATGGGCTTAGTTGCCCCTTGGCCTGTGAAATCTTCCTGGACCAAGAATTGAACCAGTGTCCCCTGCATTGGCAGGCAGCTTCTTAACCACTGGACCACCAGGGAAAACCTGCTCAAGTGATTTTGTGTTATTCTTTCTGCAAAGTAGAAGCCAGTGAGTTCTGGACCACACAGTGACAAAGCCAGCAGTAGAGCCCAGCCGTCCTACCGTGCAGGGCTCTGTCCGTAGGTCTAGCCAGCAGGATGGGGCTGCTGTTATTTGGATGCTGGCTCCAAAGCCAACAACAGCAAAAAATGAAAACATTATTTAGCTTTTACCTGGACAAGATTCTTTGGAGTGTTTCCCCAGCCTATTACACGCCAAAATTTTCTTCCCTCTTATTTCTACAGGTGTATGTCTAGTTTGTATCTTATCCAATTCAAGGTCAACTACTTCATAATTGAAGGAGTTTCTTTATCAAAAATTTCCCCTAACATAGTCAAGGACAACGTTCTGTAATTATAGATGAATTCATCCAAGCTGCCAATTGTGTTTAAAGGTGATGTGAGGATATATGTTAATTAGTATTTAACAAGTAGAAGAAAGTATGATGACACTGTAAAGAAAATAACCAACAATCAGGGTGGTAAACAGTTCCTCTCCACACGGGACAGTGGCAGATTGTCAGAGTTGTCAAGAGAATGTACTTGTCTTCTGACAGAGGCTGACTACACCCGGAGAGAGGGGCCACCTTGCCAACTGGAATTAGTGAACTGGAGCTGAGGGGCTCCGGAAACCATGCCCATCATTGTAAGACCATGATTCCCCAAGTTAGTCTGATGTATTTATGGGGACAGTAGAACAGGGTATTTGAAAGACATCACAGGAATTCCAGAATGGTGATCAGCAATGTAGATAATAAAAGCCATTCCCAGTCAGAACAAAGAGATCAAGTTATCAAAGAATGAACATGAGCTATCAGCACAGCTGCCGAAATTACAAAGCACACAGGATTGGTCTTCCAAGTCCCCACTGCTCCGTTGCCTCCCCTCCTGAACTTCCTCTGTTTCCCCTAAGCTCCACCACGAGGCACTGGCTTTGGATGCTCTCTCTTTGAAAGGGCTTAAAATTCAAATTAAAGGTTTTTTCTTTCCATCTTACTCACCCAAACTTCCATTCCCTCACAGAATCATGAGCACCAGAGCCAGGCAGTGCTAAGTTAGAAGCCAAGCCATGGGACTTCCCTGGTGGCCCAGCGGATAAGAATCCGCCTGCCAATGCAGGGGATATGGAATCAAACAAAGATTCCATGTGCCCTGGGGCGACTACTGAGCCTGTGTGCCACAGCTACCGAAGCCCACGTGCCCAGAGCTTGTGCTCTGCAACAAGAGAAGCCACCACAACAAGAAACTCGCACGACACAACCAAGGGTAGACCCTGCTCACTGCAACTAGAGAAGAGCCCGCGCAAAGCAACAAAGACCCAGCGCAGCCAGAAGTAAAGGAAAAGAAGCTAAGCAGGCCCCTGACAAAGAAGTGAAGCTGGGCAGGTTAACATCTCTAAGCATCAATTTCCTCATCTGAAAAATGCGAATAATAATAGCCCCTCACTCATAGAATTCTTGAGAGAATTCATAGAGATAAGGCATGCAGTTTACCCAGTGGGTGGTCCATTGGAAAAGTCAATAAACATCAGTAAGTATTATTGCCGCTACTGGTAATAATAATAATAATTATTATTATTATGGTAAAGATGATCAATAGGTCTAACAATCCTGTGGAAGTTTATCTATTTTTTTTTTTTTTTAAAGAGCTTAATTGCTGGTTGATAACTTTCTGGAAGGAACCGTTCACCATTTGCACCCTGCCTCCACTGCTTCCCTTGTGTCTCAGCTGGTAAAGAATCCGCCTGCAATGTGGGAGACCTGGGTTCAATCCCTGCGTTGGGAAGATCCCCTAGAGAAGGGAAAGGCTACCTACCCACTCCAATATTCTGGCCTGGAGAATTCCATGGACTGTATAGTCCATGGGGTCGCAAAGTCGGACACGACTGAGTGACTTGCACTTCACTTCACTTCCTCCACTGTTTTGGCCTGTGGGGATTTTTGTAGGACAGATCACATATTCCTTACTGTAGTAAACTTCAATATTCCTTTTTCACAGGATCCGTCAGCAGGTAACCAACCCAAAGGATGCAAAACAAGATGGCAGTTCAGAGGTCTGATACTAGCAATGTTCAAGAACTTTCCCCTCTTTCTTTAGTGATTTACTTTAAGAATAAATTGCTTTTCTTCAAAGGTCACTTTGTCATTTTCGAACACTTTATACCTGACACTATCCTCTTGCTGTAGGGAATTGCACAAAGGATGATTTAAGCAATATTTCCTAAGATTTTATCTATTATATATCACAATTCTCCTAGGGGAAAATAAAACAAGATGTTGACCAAAATGATTTTCCTGAAAATCAAATTTTTTTTAAGATTTTTTAAAATGTGGACCATTTTTAAACTCTTTATTGAATTTGTTACAAAATTGCTTCTGTTTTTTATGTTTTGATGTTTTGGGCCATGAGGCATGTGGAATCAAACACACACCCTCGGCATTGAAAGGTGAAGTCTTAACCACTGGACCACCAGGGAAGTCCCTGAAAATACAAATTTTATCAGGAATTAAAATAACATGCAACCTGTTTTATTATCTTCTACCTGGGTAAGACATAATATGTAATTACAACTAATATATATGTATGTATATATATATATGTATATACTTCCTATATACTCAGCAATAGACACTAAGGGTTTGTCATCTCACTGAGTCCTAACAATTATTCTATGCAGTTATTATTATTCTTGTTTTTAAAATAAGAAAACTAAGGCTTAGGGATATGAAGTAACTGAGCCCAAGTCACACAGGTAGCAAAGGGTGAGGATAGGATGGACTCATCTTCCTCTCTACTTCAAGCTGCTTGGTGCAACCCAGCTCTTGCCCTTGACACTTCCAAAAGGCAATGTTAGGAGATGTTCATTGGGATAGCTGTAAATCAAAACAGCCAATTCCAGCCAATCTTACAGACTTTACTCTCTTAGCTTCTTCAAAATAGCCATCATTAACTTCCCATCCACTAGGATGGTATATGAGAATCTCCCAGTTCTGAGGCAGATTCATTGTGAAAACAATCAGATATGGTAATGACTATCTGCGCAGGCATACCCTATTACCTTCCATCCTGCCTATAAGGTTTTGAGGTGTGCCTCACTTCCAGTTGGCAGATGGGAAAATGAAGTTCTGAGACACTCTGGTCAAAGAGAGGGATGTTCTTTTTGGCCCACAGAGTGGTATTAAAACATTTGAGCCAACATTGAAAGATTGGATGACATGCTAAAACCCAGATTGCTGGGTTCTATTAAGACTCTCAAATTTCCAAAAACCCTGGCCACATTCCCTCCTGGCATCAGTAGCTAAAACTGAGGAGTAGTTGCCCAGGGCCCACTCTCTCCAGGCCACCACTGTCCCCATCAGCCAACGTCACTCATTTCCTTTTGGCTTAAATATCCACTGACTCCCATCTCGTAAAAACAGGCAGAATATTATGACCAGTTGTTGACTTATCTCCGAAAGACACACTCTGACAAGGCCATCATCTCCAAAAGATGCCGACCTGCTAGGAGAGCCACAGAGTGATGGCGCAGATACCAGACACTAAATGTATTCTCCCAGTCTATTAGAAATACCATTTGCCACAGGACACATTTGTGAAATTGTCACAGGATATTGTTTTCATTAATTGTCTTGTCTAAGTGTCTATTATTCAGACAGACTTTGTGGTTTTGCCACATGACTTGCCTAGGAGCAATTCTAGTGAAAGACTAGTAAAAGACTTAGAGCGTATAGTATCCATGTTCTCCTTCCTTTTAGTGGCAGAAAAGGGTTTCGCTAGAAATCTAGGTTTTAGCTAGAAATCTAGTCACCTGAGAAGAAACTACATTTCCCAGACTGCCTTGTGGCTTGCTTAGACCAATGGGATGTAGACAACTTCCAGGTCTTCTAAAAGACTGACCCAGACACTCTTTCTTCCCTGCCCCAGGCTAGATCATGAAGGTGGAAGAGAGCCAGCATCAGCCGTAAGGACATTCAAGGAGATTACAGGGCAATGAGATAGAAGGCATCAAGGTCTCTGAATGTCTTTGTAGAGCAAAACCACCCTACCCACAAAAGTGAGCTCATTCTACACTGCTCTTGGGAGATACATAAGCCTATTTACTTAAGCCATTATAGTTTATATGTCTTTGTTCCAGGATCTTTCCTCTCCTTATCCACACCCTCTCCTTATTTTCACATACCTTTCATTCTTCTTTGGGTTTCAAGGGCTGTGTCCTTCCTTCACTGCCTAAAGTACAGCCTTAAATCCTACCACAGCCTCTGAGGAGCAGTATGGCCTTGGGCAAGCTTCTTACCTTCTCAGAATCTAGTCTGCAAGATAGTAGTTGGAAGGATTTGTCAAAAGGAGAGAGTACAGGTACATCTACATTGTATTTTTGGATGTCTTTAGTCTGTATCTTATACAGCCACTTTCCAACCTACTTTTCTCTAATGAGAAAAGAAATTTAAATCTCCTTTTTAAGTTCTCTTTTATATATATATATATATATATATATATATATATTATATAATATATATATTATATTATATATATATGTAATATATGGCTGCGCCAGGTCTTAGTTTGGCCTACAGATCTTTTTTTGGTTGGGCATGTGGGATCTAGTTCCCTAACCAGGGATCGAACTGTGCTCCCTGCATTGGGACCATGGAATCTTAACCACTGGACCAACAGAGAAGTCCCTCTAATGCATTTTTGAGCCCACACTCCATACTCAGTGGCACCCTGGTTGCTCTTAGGAGTGAATCCAAGTTTCAAAAAGACGTTTAAAAGGCCCCAGATGACTGGGCTCCAGTGCCACCTCCAGGCATGCTCTCCAGGCAGCCACAGATGCTCTCGTTGAGTCGGGAAAGGGCCCTTTGCCAACCAGGCCTGTCACTCTTGATTCAAGGCCTTGTACTCTTGAGTTTCCTACAGCTCAGCCAACCAGAAGGCTATCCAGGGTAGGGATTAAGGCCAGAAGAATCACAAAGATCTAAGTCCCAATCCTGTCTCCACCACTGCTTCCTGTGAATTCTGGCAAAGGACTTAACTTCCCTGTAAAATGGGTACCATCCAATGACTCATCTCAGGTGATTCTGATCATTGTATCAGCTAGATAGCCTTGGCTGAGAGTCTTGCATGCAGTAAACGCTCAGTACACAGGTACTGTCATTATTGCAGCTCTCTCTACTGGCTTTTTTTATTTTGTTACCGCACAGAAGAAGCATGAACAGCCTCCCACCCCTCACCCTCTTTGTTTTTGTTGTTTAGTTGCCAAATCGAGTCTGAGCCTTTGTGACCCCATGGACTGTAGCCTGCCAGGCTCCTCTGTCCAAGGGATTTACCAGGCAAGAAAACTGCAGTGGGTAGCCATTCCCTTCTCCAGGACATCTTTATGATCCAGGGATCAAACCTGCGTTTCCTGCCTTGGCAGCTGGATTCTTTACCACTGAGACACCAGGGAAAACTCCTCGGCCTCTACCTGAGGATATATTCAGGGCCATACACGGTGAGTGTCACCTTCCAAATTGCATCTCCCTGATAACAATGTGCCAGTGACACAGGATGGAGCCCAAGCCCTCTCCCACACACCTGCTTGTCCAGTGCATTTGGGGAGAGGCAGAGTGGTCTATGAGTAGCCAGCTCCCAGCATCCTGGTGCCCAAGAATCAGCTCCAGATCCTTCTCCACCAGTTTGCCCCCAGGATCCACAAGCAAACTGACTCTGGCATTTGGAGTTCTCTCTTTGGAACCCTCAGGCTTAAAAGTCACTCTTGTGAAAGCCCTAAAGTGAAAGCCGCTCAGTCGTGTCCGACTCTTTGTGACCCCATGGACTGTCCACGGAATTCTCCAGGCCACAATAAATACTGGAGTGGGTAGCCTTCCCCTTCTCCAGGGGACCTTCCCAACCCAGGGATCGAACCCAGGTCTCCCACATTGCAGGCGGATTCTTTGCAGCTGAGCCACAAGAGAAGCCCCAAAGCTCCAAAGCCCAGCTATATTGTGGTGCAGTCATGCATCCATTAAAACAAGCCAGCAACCAAAAAGTAATTTTTAATTAGCATTTTACTGCAGTTTCTCTCAAAGAACACCAAAGAGAAAATACAGAAGAACTTGTTAGAAATTCTCTTTTCCTTTTCTTTCATTTCCAATTATTCCCCAAACCCTGCTGCTGTCCCAAAGACTCTCAGCCTTCTCTCTAAAGCAAGACACACACACATGCACACACTTGCACACAGCCTACCAGAGGTACACCAGAGCTGGCTTGCCTCAGCTTGAAAGAGCCAGTTGCTCAATTTTCAGGAATTTTGCCAGTCAGTTGTTCAATGCGGCCATTATTAAAAATTAAATTACAGACACTTACAACAATAAATTATACACCAAAGTGATAAATACGCAATACTCAGAGGAAGAAAGGAATGAACATGGAACAATATGAGTGAATCTCAAAATAGTTACGCCAAAGCCAGGCAAAGGAACAGTGCAGACAGAATGATTCCATGTATAGAAAAAATCACCCTTGTAGTGACAGAAAGCCAGATGAGTGGTCATCTGAGGGTGGGGCTGGGAGGCAGGGGAAGGACAGCTTATAAAGAGACATGAGGGGATTCAGGGGTATTCAACATATTGTGGTGGTATTTTCACAGGTGTATGTATATATATCACTTTCACTTTTCACTTTCATGCATTGGAGAAGGAAATGGCACCCCACTCCAGTGTTCTTGCCTGGAGAATCCCAGGGACGGGGGAGCCTGGTGGGCTGCCGTCTATGGGGTCGCACAGAGTCGGACACGACTGAGCAACTTCACTTTCACTTTTCACTTTCATGCACTGGAGAAGGCAAGGGCAACCCACTCCAGTGTTCTTGCCTGGAGAATCCCAGGGACGGGGGAGCCTGGTGGGCTGCTGTCTATGGGGTTGCACAGAGTTGGACACGACTGAAGCGACTTAGCAGCAGCAGCAGCAGGATATATATGTCAAACTATCAAATTCGTGTATGTGCAGTTTACTGCATGTCAATCATACCTCAAGAATGCTGTAACAAACACTCAAAATCCATCACTCTAACTATTTGACTATATATACTCTTTTTCTTTCCTTTTTTTTTTCATTTGGCTGCATCAGGTGTTACTTGCTGCATGTGAGATCTAGTTCCCCCACCAGGGATCAAACCCAGGCCCCCCGCATTGGGAGCGCAGAGTCTTAGCCACTGAACCACCGGGGAGGGTCCTATCTATACACCCTTAAGGTTTCTTTACATCTGTATCCGTAATGTGGAAATACTGTACAGTGGTGCTTCTGGTCTCTTCTCCCAATTCCATTTTCAGTGACCGCATGGTGGGAGCCTGAAACCGGCCCTTGTGGGGGGTGTTTACACCATGGAAATCAGCAAATACTCCAAACCATGGCTTGGTATTTTTGTTTTCTTGGCTGTCAGGACTTAAGACTGTCATGGGAAAAATGTTATTAATAGTAATACAAGTTAAAATTGTGTTATGCCTCACATTGTGAACATCCATTGTGAACATCCTCATCCTGGTGGCTGAGACAGTAAAGAAGCTGCCTGCAATGCAGGAGGCCTGGGTTCGATCCCTGGGTGGGGAAGATTGCTGGAGAAGGAAATGGCAACCCACTCCAGTATCCTTGCCTGGAGAATTTCATGGACAGAGGAGCCTGGAGGGCTCCAGTCCATGGGGTCGCAAAGAATCGGACACAACTGAGTGACTAACACTTTCACTTTCTTTTACACTGTGAACAGGATAAAAAATTAAGAAATAGTTCAAAAACTATTACCCATTTCAGCAAAGGAGTCACTGACATCATTGATGAATGTGTAAAATTAAACATACTCTTTTTTGTTTCACTTTCTTGTGTCTAACTTAACCTAAATGAAAATATGAACCAATTTTAGGTTAGGACTATATTCATTTATCAGTTGCAATGGCTCTAAGAGCTCAGCAAAAATCAGTGAAAGCATTCTGTGGGGATCAATTGTTTGTAAAGAATTTATAATAAAGAATATTAGGTATTTTATTATCTGTAAATTGCGCATGACACAATAAAACCTACAATAAACTCACGTGTGCATGTGCACACACACAGAGGCTGTCTGTTTCGGAAAGCCTGTATGGCGCAGTTAGCAGCGTTGAGCCACTTTAATGTTGCTGTGATGCCTGCAAGATAACTAGTCCATTCCATGGTGACTCTTGTATTTCCTTCACATTAGGTCTTCATTCTATAGTTCTCTGGTTAAGAGGATTTTTTTTTTAATTCGTTTTGCTTGCTTTTCATTTTCCTATATGTGTTCAGTTTTCCCAATTCCAGAAAATAAGAAGGGAAGACTCTAGAATGACCAGATAAGCAAGAATCCTTCCTCCTTTGTGGAGGAGCAAGATTGCAACTGCTTTAATGTTAACCTTCTCTTTGCCTTTACTCCTGCCACAAGCACAGTTTTGGCTCAGTGCTTGGGAGCTGACAGGATGCTCTCACACAACTACGCTACGCTAACCCAGCTGGCTGTCCTCCCCTGCACACACCCCGCCCTGCACACCCCGCCCCTGCACCCCCCTCCCCTGCACCCCCCTCCCCTGCACCCCCCCTCCCCTGCACACCCCTCCCCTGCACACACCCCCCCCGCACACCCCTCCCCTGCACACCCCTCCCCTGCACCCCCCTCCCCTGCACACCCCTCCCCTGCACCCCCCTCCCCTGCACACCCCTCCCCTGCACACCCCTCCCCTGCACCCCCCTCCCCTGCACACCCCTCCCCTGCACACACCCCCCCCTGCACACACCCCCCCTGCACACCCCTCCCCTGCACACCCCTCCCCTGCACACCCCTCCCCTGCACACCCCTCCCCTGCACACCCCCCTTAAGCCACTTCACTGAGATCCTGTCATGAAATCCAGCGTCTGGTGCTGACGGCATCTCAGACTGAAGGCGCGCAGGTGTTCCCGGCAGCACACCCTCCAAGCTCAGAAGTGACAAGCAAAAGCCTTGAATCCAAGATGGCCTGACCAGAAAATCATATCAACACTGATGACAGAGATGGAAACCTTCGTAGGTTTTCCTACAAGACCTGGAAAGGCACAAGAATGAGAAATACTCATTTATTTAGGTGGGGTATAAAAAAAAAAATTCAAGTGAACTTTTCCCCATGTTTTGTATTCTATTCAAGTCACTCTTTTCTGCATCAACTATGGAAATGATTCAGAGGATATATTTATGTAGAGTGCATGAAAACAGAGAAATTTCATTTGATTTGTTTTGTTACTAGTCACCCTAAAGCACAAAGCGTTGTATAAATTCCTCATGTGTGTGTGTGTGCTAAGTCGCTTCAGTTGTGTCCAACTCTTTGCAACTCTATGGATGGTAACCCTCCAGCCTCCTCTGTCCATGAAATTCTTCAGGCGAGAATACTGGAGTGGGTTGCCATGCCCTCCTCTAGGGGATCTTCCCAACCCAGGGATCAAACCCAAATCTCTTAAATTTCCTGCATTGTCAGGATCTTCCTGACCCAAGGATTGAACCCAGGTCTCCTGCATTACAGACGGATTCTCTACTGTCTGAGCCTTGAGGGAAACCATATATGAAGTGCATATATGATAAATGCTAGTGGAATGAATGAATGAAAATCCTGTGGTGTCTGGATCATTAGAAAGCATCACGTTGGCTGAAGGAAAAAGAAATGCTGTGTCCCAGGCTTGCTGTATTCAGCTGGACAGGTTGGTTGCCTCATTGCTTGAGGAAGGTGTGATTTATGTCATGTCTGTGTGAATGGCACCCCCAGCCATGATCCAGGAAGACCCAACACCACCTCTAGATGATCATTCCTTGAAGGCAGGAATTTTGGGGTCTTTTTTTATTAACTGTTATTGGAGTATAATTGCTTTACAATGTTAAGTTAGTTCTGCTGCCTAGCAAAATGAATCTGATATAGACAGATGGTGGTGGTTTAGTTGCTAAGTTGTGTCCAACTCTTTGTGACCCCATGGACTGTAGCCCATTCTCCAGGCAAGAATACTGGAGTGGGTTGCCACTTCCTTCTCCACGGGATCTTCCCAGGGATTCCCTGGCCCAGGAATCGAACCTGAGTCTTCTGCATTGCAGGCAGATTCTTTACCAACTGAGCCACAAGGAAAGCCATTATATATGTGTGTGTATATATATATGTATATGTATATGTATGTGTATATATATATATATATATATATATATATATAAAATCCCCTTTTTTGGATTTCCTTCCCAATTTGGTCACCACAGACTTTTGAGTACAGTTCCCTGTGTATAGTACGTTCTCATCAGTTGCCTATTAACACACATATATGGAATCTAGAAAAATGGTACTGTACAGTTCAGTCACTCAGCCGTGTCCAACTCTGCGACCCCATGGACTGCAGCACACCAGGCTTCCCCGTCCATCACCAACTCCCAGAGCTTTCTCAAACTCATGCCCATCAAGACAGTGATGCCATTCAACCATCTCATCCTCTGTCGTCTCCTTCTCCTGCCTTCAATCTTTTCCAGCATCAGGGTCTTTTCCAATGAGTCAGTTCTTTGCATCAGGTGGCCAAAGTATTGGAGCTTCAACTTCCTTCCAATGAATATTCAGGACTGCTCTCCTTAAGGATGGACTAGTTGGATCTCCTTGCAGTCCAAGGGACTCTCAAGAGTCTTCTCCAACACCACAGTTCAAAAGCATCAATTCTTTGGCACTCAGCTTTCTTTATAGTCCAACTCTCACATCCATTCATGACCACTGGAAAAACCATAGCCTTGACTAGATGGACCTTTGTTGGCAAAGTAATGTCTCTGCTTTTTAATATGCTGTCTAGGTTGGTCATAACTTTCCTTCCAAGGAGTAAGCATCTTTTAATTTCATGCTGCAGTCACCATCTGCAGTGATTTTGGAGCCCAAGAAAATAAAGTGCTGTCACTGTTTCCACTGTTTCCCCATCTATTTCCCATGGAGTGATGGGACCGGATGCCATGATCTTAGTTTTCTGAATGTTGAGTTTTAAGCCAGCCTTTTCACTCTCCTCTTTCACTTTCATCAAGAGGCTCTTTAGTCCCTCTTCCCTTTCTGCCACAAGGGTGGTGTCATCTGCCTCTGTGAGGTCATTGATATTTCTCCCAGCAATCTTGATTCCAGCTTCTGCTTCATCCAGTCTGGCATTTCACATGATGTACTTTCTACATGTAAGTTGAATAAACAAGGTGACAACATACAGCCTTGAGGTACTCCTTTCCCAATTTTGAACCAGTCTGTTGCTCCATGTCCAGTTCTAACTGTGAAAAGTGGTACAGATGATCTTACTTGCAAAGCATAAATAGCGACGCAGATGTAGAGAACGGACATATGGACCTGCCTTTTTTGCATCAGTTTTGCCTATAGCACCACAACAAGGCCCTCTACACCTGGTAGGTCCAACCGGCTATCTGAGGAATGAATGTACATATCCAAGGGAATTTTTTACAAAGCCATGGTAGCCAAAGGTTGCCCTTCTTCACATTAAGGATATTTTCATCTATAGAACTGTGATGCATAGTCCAAAATGATGCCCTTTCCTCGCTACAGGCATTCATTCACTGAGCAGAATATACCGAAAGGCCTGCTGTGTGCCCAAAGGTATAGTAGTGAGGAACAAGAAGACCCTGGCCTCGGGCAGCTAACACTCTAGTGACGACAGACAAACAGACTAGCAATGCTTTGATGAACCTATTTGCAAAGCCAAAGTAGAGATACATACAGAGAACAACCGTATGGACACCAAATGAGGAAAGAGAGGGTGGGATGAATTGGGAGACTGGGATTGACATATATACACTATCGATACCACATGCAAAACAGCTGAATAATGAGAACCTACTGTTCAGCACAGGGAACTCTACTCAATGCTCCGTGGTGACCTAAGCAGGAAGGAAATCCAAGAAAGGGTGATATATGTATACATACAGCTCATTTACTTTGCTGTACAGCAGAAACTAACACAACATTATAAAGCAACTTTGCTCCAATTAAAAAGAAAGAGAAGAAAAAGATAGCAAAGTAGGTGTATAATGCAATGTCAGGTAGTAGGAAATGATAAGAAGAAGTTCAATGCCAAGTTCGAGGACAGAGGGGACTAGAGCCACTTTAGGGAAGATGGCTGGGACAGGCCTCCATGAGGGCCTGATGTGTGAGCAGCTCTCTCTAGGTTCTATGAAGCCCTTCAGTTAAAAATCAGCATTTTGTTTTGGTTGGTTGTTTCCATTTCCATAAGTCACTTCTTATGTCAGGATACCAGCTCACAGCACCACTCAGGATACTGGTTTTGTTGTTGTTGTTGTTTACATCTTTATATTCCAAGTCTATCTTTTTGGTATGGAATGCTGGATTTTTTTTTTAAGCATTCTCATTTCTTCAAGCGTATACATTTTCCTTTTTTTTAAAAGAAACATGAATGAGGAGGGATTACCCATCCATGTGCCCATAGCTGTCCACGATGAATCGGATTTTTGCTAAATATAATTTTTTAAATGGCTTTTTCCTGACCTTACCCCAGTTTCTAAGCATCTTCTCTGTGTGGGCTATTGGCAGTGTTACCATAAAGCAAGACGGCTCATGCAAAAAGCTAACAAGAGTTTCGCTATGGAAAAGTAAGATGGTTGAATTTGTATGTCTTTGTTTCCCTAAGCATGTGAAGTAGCAAAAACCATTCGCAATTGCTCTTTACAAAGACAGCCTGGTTAAATATTAACACTTTTCATCTAACAGAGGTTCCTGCTAGTCCTTATCAACCAAGTCCAATTTGACCAAAGCATTTTTTCTCTTCTTTTAGAAGGTATTTGTAGGCAGAGTATTATATTGAAGGCTCTATTATCCTCTAGAAAATAATTCCTGAACATCTTTTCCTACCATGAAACAGTGAGCAGTGAGGCGATGTGACATACTTTATGATCAGACTTGTTGTGCTGAGAATATTCTTCGCTCTGGATGGACCGCATTGTAAGAGTCAAAAAACTCAAGTCAATTTCACTCAATCCCTACAATATCATTTCTCTTCCTCACACCACCTTCCCAAGAAATAAATGATTGATCATCTGGCAGGTCGAAATAATAGCCACGTTCAGACTAGAGCTTCTGAAGTATCAGGATAGAGTACGCTCAATGACATTGTAAACAGTGGTTAAAATGTCAGTTTTAGTCCATAAGTCTTTTCTGACTCTTTTGCAATCCCATGGACTGCAGGTCCTCTGTCCATGGGATTTCCCAGGTAAGAATACTGGAGTGGCTTTTCATCTCCTCCTCCAGGGGATCTTCGTGACCCAGGGATCAAACCCAAGTATCCTGTATTGGCAAGCAGATGCTTTACCACTGAGCCCCATGGGAAGCCCAAAATGCCAATCAGTCTTTCATAAAACCTTGAAAGAGACAATAAAACAATGTGTATTCCTCTCCCTTTCCTAGCATATTCTATATGAAAAATATGCTGTTCACAATTTGGGGGAGAGGGAAGGAGAGAAACTTATGTATGTTTCCATAAAGCTCCCTGGATTTCATGGTGATTCTCTTGTTCAGTCATTTTTTCCTTCCTCTTCTTCATTGTTCCCCTGTTCTGTGGCTGTATTTCTACGACTTTTAAAAAAATACCTATTTGTGTATTTCTGGCTGCACTGGGTCCACATTGCTGCATGCAGGCTTTCTCTAGTTGTGGCGAGCTGGGGCTACTCTTAGTTGTGGCGGGCAGGCTCTAGCACATAGGGGCTCAGCAGCTGTGGGGCACGGGCTTAGCTGCCCACGGCATGTGTGGGATCTTCCCTGACGGGGGATGAAACCCACGTCCTCTGCATTGGCAGGTGTATTCTTAGCCCTGGACCCCCAGGGAAGCTGCTTCCTAATTTTCTCAATACCTCTTCCTTTCCTTTTACCCCTTCTCTCGCGGCTGATCATAATACAGATTTCAAGTGTATTTTGAAACAGTTATTGTATCTCTGAAATTAAGTTTACGTTTGCCATTCTTCACTGTAAAGTCAGATTTTGGAGGAGGAGAAAGGAACTAACATTTATTAAACACTTTAGTGCCAGACATTATGCAAGGTGCTCTGAGGACATAATCACTTAAGCAGTTGGTGGTAGATGATTATTATTCAGAAATCTTCACTCCCTCCTTCCCTCCCCATGTTCCCGGGAAGCATAGAGTTTCTGCTCCAAGGATGTTGAATTTGCCTATGCGACTTGCTTTCGCTTCTATGAGGTAGATTGTACTTCCCCTTCCCTTGGCTTTGGCATCAGTCACATGAACAGCTTTGCCCAATAGGGTGTTAGTAGATGGGATCCAAGCAGAGACTTGAAACAGGGCAACACATTCTCAGGCAGCCTTCTGGTCTCTAGCAGGAAATGAGACTCTCAGAGAACAAAACCACTGCAAACCAGCAGTGCTATTTGCAACAGCATGACGTGGAAACAGCCTAAATGTCCATCAACAGATGAATGGATACAAAAGTGTGTATTATATATGTATGCATGTATATGTACATATGTGTGTGTGTGTGTGTGTGTGTGTATAGCTAAAAATTTCTTTTAGGTTTTTCCATAAAATTTGAAAAAATTTGAATGAATTTTTTAGCCAACCCAACTATCTACCTGTCTGTCTATCTATACAGTGAAATATTACTCAGCCAGTAAAAGGGATGAAATATAATGCTATTTGCAGCAACGTGGGTGTACCTAGAGATGATCATACTAAGTGAAGTAAGTCAGAAAAAGAAAGACAAATGCCAATGAACTAATTTACAAAACAGAAACAGACTCATAGACTTAGCAAACAAACTAATGTTACCAAAGGGAAAAGATGGGGAGGGATAAATTAGGAGTTTGGGATTAACAGGCACACAGAATTATACGTAAAATAGACAAGCAGCAAGTACCTACTGTATAGCATATAAGATAATAACCTATAATAGAAAAGAATCTGAAAAAGAATATATATATATATGAATCATTTTTGCTGTACACCTGAAATTAACACAGCTTTGTAAATCAACTATACTTCAGAAAAAGAATTATTTTAAAAAACCTCTCCAACCTACATTAGCCAACTCCCAGCTGACCTCACATGACATAAACAAAGATTTGCATTCCTGCCACTGAGGTTTTGTGACTTTCATTACACAGCAGTAGCTAACCAAGGCACAATCCTATGAAGTAAATAGCAATATCCCTTTCTAACAAAAGTGGAGACAGAACGAGAAACAAGCCCGCAGTCACCAGCTAGAATGCTGAAGAACCGGGATTCACACCAAAATCTGTCTGATCCAAACTCCAGCTATCTTTTACTTGTAGCGTGTCTCTTATTTAAACTTTATATTCCTCTTTCCATAAAATGAATAAAACTGATTTCATTTTCCCTTAAGATATCTCTTGGTTGATTTTTACTAAGGTATATAGTCCTCCCTGTGTTTCCCAGGTAGCTCAGTAGTAAAGAATCTGCCTGTCAATGCAGGAACCCGATGGGTTCCTCCCTGGATTGGGAAGGTCTCCTGGAGAGGGAAGTGGCAACCCACTCCAGTATTCTTCCCTGGAAAATCCCATGGACAGAAGAGCCTGGTGGGGTACATGGGGTCACAAAAGAGTCGGACACAACTGAGTGACTAAACAACAACAGATAGTCTTCCCTAGAAAGTGTTTTCTTTTCCCAGCCCAGAAAGTTGACTTCCTAGGCTCACTTTTCTCCTTTCTTGTGTGAGTTCTCCATATGGCCTGCTGAGAACAGAAGCAAAAACCTAGTAACTGGTTACTCCAAAAATGTAATTTATATATATATATATATATAAAGCTCAGAATTAATCAAATATGAAGAGCAAGCCCTGGCTGCCAGCATGTGATGGGAAATCACTTTCTCCTCTTCTCTAGCCTGAAGGTCGAGTGTGTGATAAAAGGGAAGTATTCCAAGTGCTAGGTCCTATAACACGATTCTCAACACTCGGCAGGAATGGGTCGCCTTACTGCTGAGTCACTGGTCATTATTTTTCAGAACTAATAGGACTGAAGAGAAAAAGAATGAGGAGACAGGATAGATACAGTGCCCAGTAGTTTAAGAGGTCAGAAGACTCCCCTGGCTCTTTGAGATTGATCAGTTTAACTTCAATATCTGCAAAGGAACTCGACAAAAGAGTCAGTCAATTTGAAATGATGCTGTAGTCAACTCAATTGCCAACCAAAAGGGTTCCCATTTCGCTAGCTTAACCTTGTGTGGTGAATCTTTAAATATCACCAACAACAGCTGTCAAGTTGATGGGGAATACTGGTTTTTTGTAAATCCATCTTTGGGATACAATTCCAAGTTTCTCAGTCTAGGCACTGTTGACATTTTGACTCAGATAAGGCATTGGAGAAGACTCTTGAGAGTCCCTTGGACTGCAAGGAGATCCAACCACTCCATCCTAAAGGAGATCAGTCCTGGGTGTTCTTTGGAAGGAATGATGCTAAAGCTGAAACTCCAGTACTTTGGCCACCTCATGCGAAGAGTTGACTCATTGGAAAAGACTCTGATGCTGGGAAAGATTGAGGGCAGGAGGAGAAGGGGACAACAGAGGATGAGATGGTTGGATGGCATCATTGACTCGATAGACATGGATTTGGGTAGACTCTGGGAGTTGGTGATGGACAGGGAGGCCTGGCATGCTGCGATTCATGGGGTCGCAAAGAGTCAGACATGACTAAGTGACTGAACTGAACTGAACTGAAGTGGAACCCAGACTTCTATGTTTTCTGGGGTCTTTTTTACATTCTTTTTTCTTTTCATGTTCTTTTCCATTATGGTTTATCACAGGATATTGAATATAATTCCCTGTGCTAGACAATAGGACCTTGATGCTTATCCATACTAGGTATAATGGCTTACATCTGTTAACCTCAACCTTCCTCTCCATCCCTCCCCAACCCCTCCCTCTTGGCAACCACAAGTTTGATCTCTACAGATGTTTGTTTTTCAATGACTTTCACCAGGTATCTCAGAGTTCACGCTTAGAGAACCACCTCACTGCTGCTACCCTTATGTTTGCAAGACTAAGAAACACATTCCCAGAGACTGGGTCTACTAGTCTGGCTCCAGATGAATATTTTCTTCCTGGTCATAAGCTCTCTCCCTTCAGGCAAACTGCCAAATGCAAACACCTCTCTGATAGCACTCACAGGTCATCAGATACACTCAGACGAGCCCAAGCACCCAGCAGCTAACCCAGGCTCCCAGCATATGGAAAAGGAAGACAGTTTGCATGTCCTTCCAGGCTGGAGTACAATCGTTAAATAAAAGGCACAACTGTGAACCCACATGGAAGGTATGTGCATGATTCAGCTGCCTAGAAATGCAGAGCTGGAAGACCGCAGGTCTTGCAGACCTTGGGCCATGGCCCTCCTTGCCCCTTGAGCAGTTGCCCCAGACACAGAAGGTTAGAGAGATTCACTTGTGTCATGCTTTAGATGCCACACGTAAGTGATATCGTACAGTATTTATCTTTCTCATTCTGACTTATTTCACTCTAGTATGATCATTTTGAGGTCCATCCATGTTGCTGCAAATGGCATTATTTCCTTCTTTTTATGGCTGAGTAATATTCCATTGTATATAGGTACCACATCTTCTTTATCCATTCATCTGTCAGTGGACATTAGGTTGCTTCCATGTCTTGGCTATTGTGAATAATGCTGTAATGAACACTGGGGTGCGAATATCTTTTTGAATTACAATTTTCTTCAGATATACACTCAGGAATGGGATTGCTGGATGACACGGTGGGCTCTGTTTTTAGTTTTGTAAGGAACCTCCATACTGTTCTCCATAATAGCCGCACCAACTTACATGCCCACCAACAGCATAGGAGGGTTCCCTTTTCTCCACATCCTCCCCAGCACTTGTCACTTACAGAGTTTTTCATGAGGGCCATTCTGGCCAGTGTGTGGTGGTACCTCATTGTAGTTTTGACTTGCATTTCTCTAATAATTAGCAATATGGAGCATCTATTCATATGCCTATTGGCCATTTGCACTTCTTTGGGGAAAAAATGACTAGTATAAAGACAGTATTTAAATACCACAATTTAGGAGAGTTCACATTTTTCTGAGTGTCTCTCCTGGATGGCATATTTGCATATAAATGTTCACTGCTTTTCCTTCCAGTATTTCTCTAAGCTCAACCCCATCCCCTCTCCATTACCCACCAACCCCATAATGGCATCCATCAAGCATTTCAGTAAGGACAGTACACAAAGCAACATCCAGACAAATCTGGCAGGATCAGGCTAAATCTACCCAGGAAGACAATGTCATTTTCTATTTTCATAATAGACTTTTGAAGAAACCTATCATATTCCTCTCCTTCTTTATGAAAACCCACATTGTAAAGGATAAGCCACTGAGCCAAAACAGATCAATAAATATGCCATGTGGTTCGTCTTAATTCCAGTTTTCTCTGGTTCTAACTTCAAAATCAATTTCCGTCTTATTGCACACTATTTTTACAAGAATGATCAACTTTTTACATTTTAGGTTATCATCCAATCTCCTAATCTCTGAAGAAATATGGATACAGTGTCCATGTAACATAGATCTTCCAGGGTCAACCTGATTTCAAATGCTTTTCAGTTGTCATCTTTCAGTCCTGGGCTGTGGTTCACCCTGTGTCTGAGAATGCATTCATATTTTTCCCTTTTAACATAAGGAAATACTGGCTCCTTCAATCTGAAAATTTACTGTCCCATACTTTCGCTGGAATACATTTTTTTAATAGGCTACCCAGAAATGAACTGCCCTTTTCTCATTTATTTATTGGCTGCCCTGGGTCTTAGTTATGGCACGTGGACTTCTCTCTACTTGTGGCACATGGGCAACTAAGCCCACACACCACAAGTACTGCACAGGCTTAGTAGTTGCAGTATGTGCATGGGGCTTAGTTGCCCCATGACATGTGGGATCTTAGTTCCCCAACCCATGTCCCCTGCATTGGAAGGCAGATTCTCAACTACTGAACCACCAGGGAAGTCCCATTGGAAAAGATTTGATTCAATTAACCTGAATGTGTGAGTGTGTGAAGTTGCTCAGTCGTGTCCGACTCTTTGTGACCGCATGGACTGTAGCCCGCCAGGCTCCTCTGTCCATGGGATTCTCCAGGCAAGAATACTGGAGTGGGTTGCCATTTCCTTCTCCAGGGGGTCTTCCCAACCCAGGGATCGAACCCGGGTCTGCTGCATTGCAGGCAGATGCTTTATCCTCTGAGCCACCAGGGAAGTCAATTAACCTGAATCCTTCTCAAATCTTCCCTCACTCCCAGTTCTGCTTTTCCTTCTAATCCCTAAGGACCTACATCCATTTCTATTATGTCACATTTCTATTATCTACCTAAGGATTATTTATTATGTTAATATTACTGCGATGATAATATTATCAGAATCTAATATATTACCATAGATGATTATATGATTGTTTATTATTGCAATAGTTGCTTGCTTTGCTATTTCACGTGTAGGTGTTAGTCGCTCAGTCGTGTCCGACTCTGTGCAACCCCGTGGACTGTAGCCCTCCAGGCTCCTCTGTCCATGGAATTCTCCAGGCAAGAATACTAGAGTGGGTTGCCATGCCCTCCTCCAGGGGATCTCACAAAATCTAGGAATCAAATCTAGGTCTCCTGCATGGCAGGCAGATTCTTTACCATCTGAGCCACCAGGGAAGCCCACTATTGCACATACATGTACATTTATATGCATCTGTCTTTTATATGGAGAAGGCAATGGCAACCTACTCCAGTACTCTTGCCTGGAAAATCCCATGGGCGGAGGAGCCTGGTGGGCTGCCGTCCATGGGGTTGCGAAGAGTCGGACATGACTGAGCGACTTCACTTTTACTTTTCACTTTCCTGCATTGGAGAAGGAAATGGCAACCCACTCCAGTGTTCTTGCCTGGAGAATCCCAGGGATGGCGGAGCCTGGTGGGCTGCCGTCTATGGGGTCGAACAGAGTTGGACACGACTGAAGTGACTTAGCAGTAGCAGTCTTTTATATATGGCTTCCCTAGGTGGCTCAATGGTAAAGAAACCACATGCCAGTGTAACAGACTCAAATTCAATCCCTGGGTTGGGGAGATCCTTTGGAGAAGGAAATGGCAACCCACTCCAGTACTCTTGCCTGGGAAATCCAACAGACCGAGGAGCCCGGTGGGCTACAGTCCATGGGGTTGCAAAAGAGTTAGACATGACAGCAACTAAAACAACAAGAATCTTTTTATATGTTTACTACTCATTTCCTTATCTGTTTGCTTCCTTATTTGGCTGTGCTGGGTCTTAGCTGTGGCTTGTGGGATATTTTAGTTGTGGCATGTGAACTCTTAGTTGCAGCATATGGGATCTAGTGCCCTGAGCAGAGATGGAACCCAGGCCCCTGCATTGGGAGCACTGCATCTTAGCCACTGGACCACCAGGGGAGTCCTGTATGCATCTATCTTGCCCAGATCATTACTTTTTGAAAACAGGGACCCATGGCATTTACACGCATGACACAATGTATGTTCAATTACCATATATTTTAAGTTAACAAAAATAAGTAAGTAAATACAGTTTTGCTCATAATTAAGTACAGAAGTAGGATTTCTGGGCAGTACAGAGGAAATTGGGTCTATTTAAGATGGATCACCCAGGCAACATAAGTGGCTTGGTGTGGATGGGAGGTAGAAAGGGGATCGTGCTAATGGGGGAGGTGAAAGGGAGCCGGCAACAAATGTGACCTCCTTCCAGTTTTGTCTACAGTCATTTGTCCACAGCAATCACTTGAGGGCTCAATTTAATAGCGAGAAGGGAGGTCAAGGGCCGAGGGTACACTTAGTGGAACTAGAAATTAAGTAAGTTCTGCAGTTGGAGAATGAGGAGTAAATGCCCTGCTGCTACACTCCAAGAACGTCCTCAAGAAAAAGACCTCCCATTAATTTGGAGAGCCAGAAATACGGTTCGAAAGAGAGATTGTTTCCCCACTCTATAAAAAGCTAACTGCCAGACGCTCTTGTCGGCCGATCCTGTGAGATGTGATCGTGGAATATGGCTTTTTTCAATGCAAGTGTTTTCCCTTTCACCAGGGAACTGAGGCCTTTAAATGGAATACTCAACAAATAAAATCAGGTAAAATTTCAAGGGTTCTCAAAAAGACTTAATTTTATTTTTATCCTCTAGAAGAGGTGATCCAGAGGAAGAGGAAATTCTCTTGAACGATGAGAGAGAGAGAGAGTTTGGATCTGAGCCCTCAAACTCCAGTCACTTTCTATAGCACTCACATCCACCAACCCAATTTTCTACCAAAACAGGCAAAACTCACCCTCCCAAAGTTAGATTTTTCCAGAGTTGGAGAGAGGTCTACAGTTTGCATATTTCTTGACTCATTTGAGAAATCCGGATGCTTCCTCCCCCAGGTTCCGATTTTTGATCTGTGAATTTTATTTTTGCCTTGGTTGACAAAAGATAGTATATCCCTTCTTGGCTTTCTGCAACCCTCAACTTAGTCACCAGAAAGCAGATGGCTAGAAACATGTGATCAAACTTTTTTTAAATGATTTTATTTTTGTAAAGTCAATATATCAATACATGAAAGCAGGCAGTCTGATAGCCTAAAATAATAAGCATGACAAAAATTTCTGATGTTTGAAGTGAAAACTTTGCTCTTGTGTATTCTCTCAGTGGCTCCTTGCAGGCTGTAAAAGTTCTCCTTCCTTTGTTCACAATGTTCATTAACCAGGGGCGTAAATGTTTTGGATCCTGCTCTCATATAAACAAATGGGGCTACTGGCGGTTTGATGTGCACAGAATTATAGACTGGGGCTTTGTGACTCAACACGTAGCCACTGCTATGTTCTCATTTCCTTTAAAGGAACTATGAACAGCTATTCCTGGTTATCCAAGTTCTTCTTGATGCTGTTATCCACTCAGCTTAATTAAGTCCTGTGTTGATATAAATAAGGTTCTGGTTTAACTGAGCTCAGCAAAAGAAAAAGTGTGTTTGTTAAAGTTCTTTGGTTGCAAACAAGAGAAATAAAATTAGATGAGCTCAAGTTCACAGAGGAGGGGGCTTTGAGACAGTGCAGAGTCTCAAAGGCCTGGAGACTGCAGGACACACAGCCTCAAGAGAGAAAGGACTTGGCGATGACAAAATAGGAGGACACATTCAGTAAAGATATCTTCCACGTTCTCTCCCCAAAGCAGCTTCATCTGCTTCCTGGAACCTGAAGGTTCAGCCAAGAAACAGACTCATCTTTCAATTTCAGCCCCAGATGCCCAGAAGACTGACAAGTGTAGAGCTGGTATGTGGCGCTGGTTCAGATAGCACAGCCAGAGATGAACTTACACAGAAAGACTATGGTGGCTGGAGAACCGGCTGTTAAGATGGGAGTTGTTCCTGGGAAAATGGGGAGTTGTTGTCTCATTAGCTGATCAAATATCCCCAGAAGAGTCCATCAAAGAACAGCATCTTCCCTGATGGCTCAGTTGGCAAAGAATCTGCCTGCAATGCAGGAGACCCAGGTTTAATCCCTGGGTTGGGAAGATTACCCTGGAGAAGGAAGTGGGGACTCACTCCAGTACTCTTGCCTGGGAAATCCCATGGACAGAGGAGCCCGGTGGGCTACAGTCCATGGGGTCTCGAGAGTCGGACAAGATTTAGTGACTAAACTACCATATATTTATACCAAAATATTTAAACACTCTGTGATTCCATAGAAGGTGTGTGATAGCAAGTTTGGCAGTTGGGGTGGATAATGAGGAATTCTTTAGGCCATTGTTTCATATTCTGCAAGAGAATGACCACCATTTCCAGCTTGTCACAGGGAAAGTAACATGGATTTTGGACAACTTTCCAGTTCCTCTTAACCCTTATTTTCTTTTTTATTATTATTTCAAAACTTTAAAAAAATGTTTATTTATTATTTATTTATTTGGCTGCACCGAGTCCTGGTTGTGGCATGTGGGCTCTTAGCTGAGGCTGGAGGGATCTAGTTCCCTGATCAGGGATTGAACCCAGGCTCCCTGCTTTGGGAGTGTGGAGTCTGGACCCAGTGGAGCACCAAGGAAGTCCCGAACCTTATTTTCATAATGTAAATACGTTTGCTTTTTAGTTAGAAATGTTGTGATTTCTTACTGTGTCGAACAAATCCTTATCTTAATAGAAGTACCAAAATCCACTTAAAGGCTAACATATATGACTTATGAAAGTGTACTGTTGGATTTTTATCAATATTCCCTTCAAATTCCTAAGAACTGATGGCATGATCAGTGGATCTCAGTTTTTAAATGTAGTAAAGGTCATATTTTTAAGCTATTTCCCCCAGTCATTGTCTTTTCCCTAAGTCCCTTCCTCTTTAGGCAGTTAGGCTGTTTTGAACTCCCTGCCTCTAGGCAGAGACACACCCTGGTGGGCAGCTGAAGTGGCCTTTTCCTGGCTTGGGTTTCCAAAGTCCTTGGCCTTGTCATGTGGCAGGAGAGGACAGAGAGCCCACCCTCAGAGGAGACAGAGAAATTCCATGGTTGAGAATAGAACTGAGTTGAGGGGAGGTTGCTGAGTAGACTAAAGTTTCTTCAGAGTTGGAACAGACTGCTTGATAGGCTGAAAGGAAGAAATTCAGGGACTAAATATTTGGAAAATGGCAAGTCTTCAAGATTGTGGCTTTGTATGCTTTTTCCAGGGCCCCCAATGGGCAGCAAACTTAAGGTAGATTTGAAGGACCAAGGGGCGGCTACCTGGTTTCTGCTGACCGTGTGACTGGAGCGGCCCAGAGCCGTAGCGGCACAATCTATCTACAGACACCTGGGGAGAGTCTTGTGCACTTGGGTTCTCCTGTCCTCACGAAGCCCACTGTGGCACAGAAGCAGCTGAATGATTCTCATGCGAAGCAAGCCATAGATGTGACCTCCTGGTAGTCACTGGCAGGGACTGACATCAGAGACAGACGAACATTTCAGTGGGAGTCTGTACAGAAAGATAGCTCAAAGACCAGATGCTCTCCAGATGCTGTTTTGATAGCATTTACATAACACCCCCACCCCAGGATCTAAATTTGATTGTGAAAAAGATAGAGACAGATAATTCTGAATTCAAGGAGGTCAAGTTTCAGCCTCTTGAATGGAGGCTCCAAATAGAATGAAGTCACATTAGAGAAAATATAATTTATTTCAACATTTGGATTTCTGAACTGAGATATACATCCACTAAATAAATATATAGAAAAACAAGAAAACTTCAGAAACAATTTCATCAGACCTCCTAGAATGTCATTCAATGCCGTTCAGAATAATGGTAGATTTTCTTCTTTTCCCGCCAAGTATCCACTTTCTCTTCCTCACCTCTGTGGAGCTCCTCTGGTCCTGATGATGGGCGTGGATGAAGGAATGTTGACAGACATGATACAAGTAGGGGCAGAGGCATGTAAAAATATTAGTGCCGAGTTTGGCTTGATCTCTTGGGCTTTTGACTTTCATCATGAAAAGAACATGTGCCAGATAGCACTTATCCCAGGACGGGGAGACGCTCAGAGCAGACCAGGATCCAAGTATAAAGCAGTCATCCCTGCTAAACCCCAGTTCATGAATGAGAAATAAATGTTTGTTGTAAGCCACTGAGATCTTTGGAATGCTTGTTATGCAGCTTATTATGGTAATAGCTGGCTAATACACATAAAAATCTCTATGTGTCACCAACCAGGGTTTTTGGCCTTCTTTATCAATAGAAGTTGCTCTCTCACTCCCCAAGGTGGAGCAATCTTGTTCCTTACATAGGGTGAGGGTAGGTGTGTGCTCAGGGGTTGAGCTGGAGGGATGGCTTAGGTGGTCTGCCCACCCCGGTGTGTGCAGGGGGCATGCATAGTCCTCTTGTTTTGCTCCCCAAAGCCCTGTTTTTGTCCTAGGCTCCTCAAAAATGGAGGCTGAGGTTTTTGGTCTCTTTGTATCCTTGTGTCCAGAATTTGCTCCAATGAATTTGCCCCAAGGGCACATGCACTCAGTTATTTTTAGTCCCGTACAGCTTCTTTGTATTTTGTTGCTGGAGGAGAGGTGTGTCCAGGTACAAGCACTGCAGCAAAGGGTCCCAGGCCCAGGCCTGTCTCACTAGAAGATCAGCAGCTGCTCTGTTGACATAACTGAGTCCTAGGGCCTTTGTGCTCAGAAGTAGGTGTCCAGTGATTCCTTCTCTAACAGTGTGCCATTATGGCTACTATGGTGGGTATCAATGAATGACTCTACCCAGTTTCTCTCCCTTCTTTGGGGAAATTTACCCTCTTTCTCTTGAAGGTCTGTTTTTTCTCTTGTGGAAAACATGAAGACTGTCAACCACAATACACAGCCCCTCTAGCCACACTGATTTGTCCAGTGATGGTTTTAGCCTCTCCCTAAAATGTTTTCGTGGTAGAGCTACTACCATGTCCCCTCTCCCTACAATGATGATGCCCATTGAAAAATAGAGGAAATGAAATGGAAACAAGCTTACAAGACAAAAAGAAAAATTTCTGGTTGGGATCAATTCTTGCTTCTCATCCTACCTAACCACATCCCCAATCTTCATGGCTCTGTCAGCCAATAAATTTCTCCTTTTTGCCTAAGCAAGTTCAGGAAGGGTTCCTGTCCCCTGAGACCAAGAATTTGATCAATAATTTTCTGCTTTTGCTTCTACTGCTGCAACCATTGTCAGCTGACTCCCTTCTCTTCCTGTGACAGCATCTGCACTTAGAGGCATCTCTTTATTATATCCCTGGTTCCACGCTACCCTCCTCTTGCTGTACGTCACTAGGTGTCCGTCCTTTAACATCCTCAGACTAGCCAGTCATGAACCAGGACAGATCCAGGCCACCTGGAAGATTGCTAACTTTTGGCCATCTTTGAACCTGGACCCCATCAAAAGTCCAATCCGATGTGGCCTAGATGGTGGGGGTGCATGATACAAAGGATGGCATCTCATGAGTGAAGGCCTCTGCAGAAAAGGACGGTGGGCTCTGAGGGTAACCAGAAGGGAACAGCATAACCAGCCAGCACCTTTCATGGTCTGTCACCTCGCCGCTTTTATTCGTCCACAGCATTGCTTTCTGTCTACTGCACAGACCATGGTGTGTTCACTGAAAATGAAAACAGAAACAGGTTTCTAATTAGAGGATATTATAGAATGGGCATATTTGGAGGAAATTAATTGGTTGCAAGTTTCAATGATGCAACTAAGAAGAAAAACTAGTTTTTAGTTTCCAACGCCTCCATTTTTTCAAAGGTCTTTGTGGTAACAAATTCGCCATCTGAGAGTTCTCACTTTCAGTGTTTTCTTCTGAATAAAAAATAAAAGGTCAGAGATCAGATCATTCATTCCTTTATTCAATTAACAAACTAATTAATTAATTTAGTATTTTCCTTGAAGTATAGTAGCATTAGTTTTAAGTGTACAGCAAAGTGATTCAGATATATATATATATATATATATATATATATTTAGATTCTTCATCCTTACAGGTTATCACAAAGTACTGAGTATAGTTCCATGTGCTATACAGTTAATTTAGTATTGAAGCCCAATTCACCTTGTTTTTTTAAACTGTTTTCAGTTAATTGCATCAAATTTGTCAGTAATTATTTAGCTAATCATATCTTTTCTCCTCTAGCGTTTTGTGTTGAAAATGCCAAACATAGAGAAGTCACAAGGATAATCAAACGCAGACCTAAGTGTACTCTCCCTTTAGGTTGACCTGTTAACTTTGTTCCAATATTCCAATTCTTTTTTATTTTTCTTTTCCTTTGACTGCACCATGTGGCGTGCAGGATTTTAGTTCCCTGACCAGGGATAGAACCCGAGCACCCAGCAGTGGAAGCTCAGAGTCCTAACCACTGGACCACGAGGGAACTCCCTCCAACATTCCAACTCTTGATTACAATATTACTTAGACAATATCAGTGAAAGTGAAAAATATCAGACTGAATCATAAAAATGAAAAAGACAAAGCAAAGCCCCAGAGGAGCACAGAGTCTAGTCAGCATTTCCAAACAGCAAAAGCAGTTCTAGTCACAGACTGCAGGAGGAATCTTTGATTCAACGGTCTGTAGTGGATGGAGCCCAAGGAATTGAATTGATAATAAACTCAGCAGGTGACTCTGCTATAAAACCAGGCCTGGGCCCACTGGGGTAGTAGAAGAGAGAATGAACAAAGAGAGAGGTGAGATGTGATTGGGTGAATTCAAGATGCAAGGATGTTCTGTGAAAACAGAGGATGTAGCAGGACTGGAGGGTTCAAGTGGGGCTAATTGGTGGCTAATTGAAATTTCCCAAACGGAGCTGAGTCTGAGGGTAAGACGACTGTCCTCAGGCCCAGCTTTAGAAACCTCTGCTTATCCACTCCAGTAACCTCCCCCTGCAGTCAGTGTCATAAAGGGTGTGCATTGGGTACTTCCTTTCCCACAGCAATTAGAAATTTCTAGATCATGGAGCAAGAGGCTTTCTCATTTGCAGAAAGGGGTGAATGTGTTTTCCAATTCATTTCATGAGTTGCGGTACGAATCAAAGCAAAGAAAGCTTATGAGCATCCTTTGTTGTCTGGCAAGAGGTGTAGACACTACGAATAATTATTACCACCCTGTCGGTCTACCCACCTCACGTGTGCACATCCACGGAGGCTGGGTGCTACTCCCCACCGCAGCTTTGTTTCAGAATGTGTGAAAAAGCAGAGAGTACACGTGAGCTTTGGATTAACCTCCCTTTGGTGCTTTGTTGTTGTCTTATTTGGGGCTGCTTCAGGTCTCAGTAGTTGCCGTGGGCTCTTCCTTGCAGTGCGGGCTCAGTAGCCGCAGCGCACGGGTTGCCCCGCAGCACGTGGCATCTTAGAAGGTTCCCAGCCAGGGACTGAACGTGAGTTCCCTGCATTGGCAGGTGGATTCTTAACCACTGGACCACCAAGGAAGTCCCTTAACCTTACTGTGGACAGTGCCAGCAACTAATAGTCATGCCATAAGCTTTCATTGACTAATTCATGGATAGGCTTTTCCCCATTTCATCAATCTCCCCTGGAGATGAAATGGACTTTGTTTGACATATTTCTGGTCTTAGACCATTTCCCCTCCTGAATATAGGATCTCCTGGTAACAAGGAGATATTGATTCTTGCTCAAGGAAGATATAACACCACGCTGACTGACACAACCCGAGGTGGGTTGTCTGAAATTCCCTTATTCATATGTAGAGAGCTAGAGCTCCTGGGAAAACCATTGATTTGCTGATGGGATTATCTCATCATCGTCTCCTAGTTCCTCACGTCCATCCGTGTGAATAGAATCATCAGATTCGGTCGGGTTATTTTCTTGATCTGGGCAAGCTCTTCCTGGTGGCAGTTGCTGCGGCTGCGTCCCTGCCCCACAGCGTCTCAGAGGAAACCTGTCATCAGGCAGCCTGTGTGGGCTCTCTAACTGGTTAGCTTGACTTTCTTTGTTTCTTGTTAAGTATCCTTGGAAGGGTGACACACATTGGGAGCCTGCTGTGTGTAATTAAGAGATAATTGTAGTTGTCTCTGCATTTTGTGCCGCTACCCCATTAGCTTATTTGCAAGTGATGCCTAACTAAATATGCTTAGGATGATGGTTTCGCAAATAAATCAAGAATACATTTTGGGGGAAGGAGAGGGATGGGCTGGGAGTTTGGGGTTGGTAGACACAAACTGACATTTAGCATGCACAGACAACAAAGCCCTACTGTATAGCACAGGGAACTATATTCAATATCCTAGGATAAACCACAATGGAAAGAATATGAAAAAGAATGTACCAAAAAATATATTTTGAAGGATGAAATGTGTGATCATTGGAAAGAGCACTTTACCATATTTTGCAAAGATGGGCTACATTCGAGCCTGATGTTTTTAAATGAAGCTTGACGTTTTTAAATGAAGCCAACCTGCTTGGGTTTCCAAGAGCCCTTATCACATATTTTGTCCTATTGTGTACAGCCTGGAAGATTGTCTTTCTACCATAACTTTCCTCCTGTGGAGATGTGTAACATAATTTTTGCACAACTGGATCTGATTAAATGCATCACAGGACAGTGAATGATGATTCCCAATGAATTTTGGAGCAAGCCTATTCAATTTCATTAATATTAGCTAGACGAAGAAATTGTCTGATATTATCCTGGGTGTGACTTTTCACTCTTCTACTATATGATGAATGCTAGTGAGTAATTCATGGGTGAAAAAAAATTCCTAAAATAATATGCAGAAAACTATTCATCTCACCAAAGAGTGGGCAGATGATAAGTCAAAGAATAAAGGCCAGAATTTGGAAGGTTGCTAAGAGCAAAATAACGCACATACTTTTTGTTTCATCATTGTTTTCTCCACTGAATTCTCCACCATTTATGTTTGGTTTGGACTCCTTCCATTAAGGTTTAGAAAGGTCTGCAACCAGTTCTAAAGGCTAAGTCTGGGAACTTCCCTGGCGGTCCAGTGCCTAGGACTCTGAGCTCCCAATGCAGGGGGCCTGGGGTGGATCCCTGGCCCAGGAACTAGATCCCTCATGCTGCAACTAAAGATCCTGCATGCCACAACTGAGACCTGGCAAAGCTAAATTTAAAAAAAGAATAAATATTTTTTAAAATGCTAAGACTGAGCTGTACATGCAAAGATAGACCTTCAGCATACATTTGGTGAAACAGTCTTGTTGTCTCTGGAAATACACAGAGATGTTACAATCAATCCACTTAGGCCCTCAACATGAGCGGAGGAATGTGAAAAACTGCCAAGTCGCCTGAGAAGAAATTCAGTTTGCTTTGAACACAATTGCATAACCTTACCACCCCCTAACAATGCTCATCTGAGGAAGACGCTGTTTTTTTTAGCTTTTAGAGATGACTCAGAGAGGACTGATGGCACTTACCTTTCACAAAATGCAGAACTTGATTTGCTCTTTTGCAATAATTATATCCCTTCACTAGGGTAATGGTTACCATAAATAGCATAATCTCAGAACTGTCATTATTATCAAATATTTATCAAGTCTTCCCTCCCTGCATGCGTAGATAGTAGAGATTAATAGAGTTGATTAGAAACAGCCAGTGTTCTGAATAGTTCATAAGAGAGAATTCAGAAGAATGGAAAAGACACAATTCTCTTGAAGCTAGGAATGGCCTGGTCTCTTCTTCTGTGGGTCTCATCTCTCGTTGTCCTTCTGGAGCATCCTGTTCTAAATGTATGCTCCCAAAAGTCAGTGCCTGAGACAAGATTTTGGGTACAAGCCATTTATTCAGGAGGCAATCACAGAAGCACAGAAAGAGGTGGGAAGTGAGACAGTAACAGGAGGAAAGCCAATAAAGGGTCTGCTCACAAGGATGTTACTGCTGTTACTGAGTTTCAGTCCTTCTGGGGAACCACTGGTGCCTGCATAGCACACATCTCAGAACTGTCCCTTCTCCCAAAGGGATAAAGAGATGTGGACATTCATCCTCCAGCTCCTGTCCCTGTGTGGGTGAAGGTTGCTATCGGGGCACCCTCCTCACCAGGCCCCACACATGCCACTGGCAGAGAGATGCAGGCAAGGGGGAACTTTGTGCGAGTAGAGGGGTTCTCCACGGGAGCGGCAGACCACCTCTGTGGGAGGGGAAGGGGCGGGGGGACGGGGAAGTGAGTGGGCCGTTTATGACAACTGCCACATCTCCTTTGCTCATTTGGGTAAAAGTTAGTTCAGGACCAAAGCCATCATCAGAATACCAAGGATTCAAGACATTCTAACATTATCTGAAGGCACCCTATACTTTTCTTGTACTAAAAATTATGCTGTATCTACTTGAGTCCTGAATAACCTTTCCCAATGTTGAATAGCCTAAAAATTAGTTCTCATAGCTGGATTATTTTTTTTATCACAAGTGTGGTACATTGGCATTTTTCTTGCTGGCATTTTTTTCCGATAGGGCAATGGCTACCTAGGAAATTTTCACCTTAGAGACATCCCTGGTGGTCCAGTGGTTAAGAAGCTGCCTTGCAATGCAGGGGACCCAGGTTCCATCCCTGGTCAGGGAACTAAGATCCCACATCCCCTGGTCGGGGAACTAAGAGTGCCCCCATGGGGCAACTACTGAACCTGTGCACCCTGGAGCATGCGTGCCAAAACTAGGGAGAGAAGCCCCCCATACCACGATGAAGAGCCCCTCACCACAGTGAAGAGCCTGTGTGCTGCAACCAAGACCCGATGCAGCCAAACAAATAAATATTTTTAAAAAAAAGAGAGAGAGAGAGAAAGAAATTTCCATCTTAAAAAGACAATTATCTCAAAAGAATCAAAGTGAAATCTGTACTAACCAAAATAGTAGACACTTCAGTGTCACCAGGCAAGTACATATTATATTTCTGAGGTTATAGTCATGCCAAAAAAGTTCAGTTAAATTCTATTTTAAAGGACTGACTTCAATAAGATATATCTTTAGAGGTTGTCTTCATGTCAGGGAAAAGCCAGATTGCAGGTTCCCCCCGATTTCTTAAAAAGGTTGTGTGGGTGACCTAAAGATACAGTGCATTTTAAGTAGGCAGAGGCAAGTCAGCCCGGGGGCATGACCAACCAACATGCATATCATCACATCCTTCTGAAAATGAGCTGAAGCAAGTGCATTAAGCAAATAAGCACAAGCAAACATAGACGGTGGCTTTTACAGACACTTAAGAGGAAAGACTCAGAGAAGGCAATGGCACCCCCCTCCAGTACTCTTGCCTGGAAAATCCCATGGATGGAGGAGCCTGGTGGGCTGCAGTCCATGGGGTCGCTAAGAGTCAGACACCACTGAGCGACTTCACTTTCACTTTTCACTTTCACACATTGGAGAAGGAAATGGCAACCCACTCCAGTGTTCTTGCCTGGAGAATCCCAGGGACGGGGGAGCCTGGTGGGCTGCCGTCTATGGGGTCGCATAGAGTCGGACACCACTGAAGCGACTTAGCAGCAGCAGCAGCAAGAGGAAAGACTGAGTCAGAGCAGGTGGAAGAGGCAGAAGGGAGATCAGACAAATCAAGACAATGCTGTTTAAAAAAAAAAAAAAAAGACAATGCTGTTTTAACACACAGGCTTCCAGCAAGAAACCCAGAGCACATTGAAGCAGAAATGTGGAGAGTTTAAGAAATATATTATTTACATAAGTGTGGGCAGGTAAAGGGAAAACACCATTGGGTGGTGTAATATTCAGGGCCAGCGACGGCAGGGAACCCAGAGGGGCAGGGAGTAAGAGAGGTTACCAGAGGTCAGAGGGGAGAAGGCCACGTGGCAGGAGCTGTGTAGGTGTGTAAGCACTGCTGATGCCACAGAAAGGAGGCCAGAGAAACAGACACCCTGACCTCCCTGCCTGCACTCACCGATGGACAACCCCAGCTAGAAGGCAGAGCGCAGGAGCCACGGGGATGTCAGCCAGCCAGGTCGGCCACCAGGAGCAAAGGG
The DNA here is from genome assembly GCF_003369695.1 of Bos indicus x Bos taurus. NCBI lineage: Eukaryota > Metazoa > Chordata > Mammalia > Artiodactyla > Bovidae > Bos > Bos indicus x Bos taurus. The sequence continues at coordinate 54,780,698 of NC_040097.1, read as the reverse complement.
CACGTGGGGAGCACGGGTTCGGAGGACGGGAGGAGGTATCCAATGCCAAGGACCCGGCTGGTTCCTGTGCCAGGTAAATAAGAGAGATCACCCCTGAGTTGTCTGCAATAGTCCTGACGCTGACTTGAGGGAAGGAAGTACAAGGTCACCGTCTCAGTAGGCAGTCAAGTGTCCCCTAATATCGGGCATGAGAGAAAGGTGGCCGAGTCTAAAACGTCAGGATGCCATTTATAATCCTAAAGAGGATGTGTAGCTCCCGAGTCCCATTAATTCATGACAGATTCAGAGAGAAGAGTCCTCATAATCATAAATCAGCCGCATCCCCCGACACACCTAGACTTTCGGAGCATTTGACCTTGTGCTTCAGAAGCTTTAGGGGTCTCCGTGGTGCTCCCACACATAATTGCATTAGCCCGGTAGCCCCTGCTCACCATGCCCTCGGGGAAAGGAATGAAGTTCTGAATACGTCTCAAGTTGAATACATTTTTTAATGCTCGTAAGTGAAGGACACCCAGAGTGCTCCCATTTCCGGAACTTGGCCTCGTGGCCTCGTCAGCATCAATGAGAAGACGGGCAACGGCGGACTCGAGGGAGCTCTCCTCGTCGCTGTGTTTTGTAGCAACTTTTCTCTGAGCCGCTTCAGAAAATCCTACGCGCATGCGCTTTGGGAGGCAGCAGTAATACTAAACCTCGGAGAGCCGGGGAAAACTTGGACTGTGACGGCAATTTCCCTTGCTTGAGAGGAACTCTCAGTTAGATAAGAAATTGAGCACTCCTCTCTCTTCAGCCATATGGTGCTGTGGTATAATTTAAATTCAAAAATCCAGATTTCATAGCCTGAGAATTGCAGTTGGTAGACACTCCTAATCACTTTACTGATATAAGTAAGGACAGAGACGCATAATAATTTAAGTGAAAACCGTGCTTTCAGAATCTGAAGAAAAAAAACCCCTCCAAACCTAATGTTTTGGATTGTCTGCTTCAAAGGAAAGACCCAGAAAAAGAGATGCCAAGGGAACAGGCGGGGCAAATTCATTCTACTAGCAAAGTTACTTTAAGAAAAAAAAAAAGGCTGGATTGCTGACCAACTAACTGTTTGGAATCCTTTAAAACAAGATCTATTATGGCAGGGTTCTCAGATCAACAGAAAGCAATCCATTAAGCTCTAATTCTCACAAATGCTATTAATGTTAATAAAAGTCAGAATTGAGGAAGAGGACGTGGGTATGCAGCCAAGATATTGGACAGAGGAGTTTTTACTAAATAGGGAAAGAATTCCAAGAAGCATTTGCTAAAAATAAGTAAAAATACCTAGAATAGGTTGAGCTGAGATTTACAGCTTATGAGTTTTAGTAGAGATTTACAAGCCAACATATTTTTAAATTTTTAATCCAATCCCCAAAAAGGCAAGTTCTAAGAAACATCAGCAGCTCCCTCTCCTTTAGGCTGAAAGGAAATAGAGCATGGAGATGCATAATTTGACCCTTAGGAGATACAAGGGAAAATTCAGTTGCCTTTCTGAGTAACTGTGAGAGGAACGGAGAGCTTGAGAGAACAAAGAAATAAAGGTGATCTTATATGCTGTTTGGGGGAAATCCTCCTTTCTGTACCAGTCGAGATTTTTTTCAGTTAAAAAGGAGAATGACAAAGAAGAAGAAAAACAGAAATGAAGGAATGAAGAAGGGAGGGAATAAGGAAAGAAGGGAGAGTTACTGGCTTAAGTAGCAGGGGTATTTTGGCTTCAGGTACAGCTTGATCCAGGGGTTCAAAGCTATCACTGGGACAGGATTGATTTAGTCTCATCTTTCAACTCTGCTTCTTCAGAGCAGACTATTTATAGTCAGGCTCTCCGTTGGCAGGGAGCAGCAGAGAAAGCTCATTGTCCACCCACAGCCGTTTCCCCTTTGCTTCCTTTATCATAAAACCTCTCACCTGCGGCTGGGAACAGCCTCCTGAGGTAAAGACCACATGTCCATGCCTCTGTTGCAGTTAAGCATGGTAGTGTGGCCAGTGGCACACAAGTGGCAGAAGCGTCATGAGCAATTTGCAGAAAGTTGTCCTTGAAGGATCCCTCTTCACCATCTCCCTTTTCCCTACAGCCTGAAAACTCAAGCATCTGTCTGGAACCATCCGTGTAGTCAAGAACAAGAGCAAGAGAGAAACCATGTTCTGCTGACCATGGAGCCACCACACAGCCTCCCTGAATTGCTTACTGCATTCATATAAGAAAAAATACACCTGTATCTTATTTAAATTATTGTAAAGGTTTCTGTCTCTGAGCAAAACCTAATATTAATTAACACGCATGGCAGAATGCTTACCACAGTTCCAGGCTTATCTCCCGTGGGGTAAAGCTCTGCAGGATACTCTGCAGGATACTGCCTCTTCCTCAAAAGCTCTAAGAAGATGCAACTGAGCATCTACATGGTCAGGATGGGCCAATTCCTAAGCTGATCACTGAGACCCAGGGCTCTGAAAGGTTTCGCAGCCACACCCGCCACTAGAGTTGGGGTGCCATTCTCTCCACCTGTATCACTCTGGCTGAGATTCATCAAGGTTTCCAGAGGGCAAGCAATAAATGTTCAGTATGCTTCCCAAACCAGAATCTTCCCCTTAATTTTCTGATTTCTATCAAAGATGTGATCATTCCTCTAGGCTCACAACCTTTTATAGCTAATCTGTTACCTCTTTTTTAATTTAAATTGAAATATAGTTGATCTACAATGTTGTGTTAGTTTCAGCTATACAACAAAGTGATTCACTTATACTTACATATTTATCTTTTTATTCAGATTCTTTCCCCTTATAGGTTATTATGGAACATTGAGTAGAGTTCCCTGTGCTATACAGTGGATACTTATTAATTATCTATTTTATATATAGTAGTGTGTATATGTTAATCCCAAACTCCTAATTTATCCCTCCCCATTATTTTTTTTAAGTTTTCATTATTTATTTTTATTTTTTTGGATTATAGTTGATTTACAACATCATGTTAGTTTCAGGTGTACAGCTAGGTGAATCGTTATCCATATACACATATACATTGCTTTTTTAGATTCTTTTCCCATTAGGTTATTACAGAATATTGAACAGAGTTTCCTGTGCTATATAGTAGGTCCTTTTTAGTTATCTGGTTTATATACATGTAGCACCGTGTATGTGTCGATCCTAATCTTCCAATTTATCCCCCCTGCCATAAATTTGTTTTCTACATCTGTGACTCATTTCTGTTTTGTAATTAAGCTCATAAGTTCATTTGTACCATTTTTTTAGATTCCACATAAAAGCAAGATCATACGATACTTGTCTTTCTCTGCCCATGACTTCTTGAGATGGTCTCTTATGCTTGCTATGTCTCTTCTCCAGCATCTCTCAGGAAATGAAAACAGGGGCAGAGACAAGGGACACGTGATGATTCATAGGCTGAAGTTTGCAGGGAGGGTAAATGACATGCATGTGTCCCCTATTATCTGAGAAAAATATTTTAGTAATTGTTAAAAACACAATGGTCTCACCTATAGGGTCATCTTTACCATCTTGGCTGATTCATGTCAATGTATGGCAAAAACCACTACAATATTGTAAAGTAATTAGCCTCCAATTAAAATAAATAAATTTTAATAAAAAGTAAAAAAAAAAAAAAACCCACAATGGTCAAAAGTACACACATCAATAAAAGCGGCTCAGTATTCTAAAGTGCCAAGGTTATGAAGGACAAGAGGACTGTGTAATTGACACAGATAAGAGGTGTGACCACCTCTTATCTGTGACCACCATGGAGGTCCCCACCCCCGGTGGTAACTGTGGCACCACCCCACCCCCCGCCTTGACTGTTTCTGACAACAGAATCTGGCAGTGGCGATGGATGTCATCGTCCCTGTGATGGTGCCATGTTAGATAAGGCTCCATGTTGCTGGCAGACTTGCTCGAGACAGTTCTTCCAGCCACCTTTGGAGAAGCAAGTGGCCATTTGGGAGACTCACCCACAGGCTGAGAGTAGCCATCAGCCAGCAAGAAGCCAGGGCCCCCAATCCTACAGTCTCAGGGAAATGAATTCTGCCAACACCTGAGTGAGCTCGGAAGCAGATTCTTCCCATTCTAGCCTTCAAACGTCAGCCCAGCTGAGACCTGGATCACAGCTTTATGAGACCCTTTGCAGAGAACCCAGTGAATCTATGCCTGAAACCATAACCCACAAAAACTATGAAATAATTAATGTATTGTTTTTAGCTGCTGAGTTTATGGCAATTTGTTCTGCCACATTAGATAGCTATCTTAATCGGCTCAAGCTGCAATAACAAAATACCATAACTGAGCAACTTATTAACAACAGAAATTTATTTCTCACAGTTGTCGGGGCTGGAAGTCCCAGATCACAGTGCCATCATGGTCGGATTCTAGTGAGAAGCCTCATGTGGCAGACGGCTAACTTCTCACCACATTCTCTCATGTAGAAGGAAAGCTTACTCCCTCGTCTCTTCTTACATAATCCTACCTCGAGCTCTACCCACCATGATCTAAGCACATCCCAAAGGCCCCATCTCCAAATTCCATCATAATGGGGATTCAGTTCAGTTCAGTCGCTCAGTCGTGTCTGACTCTTTGCGACCCCATGAATCGCAGCACGCCAGGCCTCCCTGTCCATCACCAACTCCCGGAGTTCACTCAGACTCACGTCCATCGAGTAAGTGATGCCATCCAGCAATCTCATCCTCTGTCATCCCCTTCTCCCCTTGCCCCCAATCCCTCCCAACATCAGAGTCTTTTCCATTGAGTCAACTCTTCGCATGAGGTGGCCAAAGTACTGGTTTCAGCTTTAGCATCATTCCTTCCAAAGAAATCCCAGGGCTGATCTCCTTCAAAACGGACTGGTTGGATCTCCTCGCAGTCCAAGGGACTCTCAAGAGTCTTCTCCAACACCACAGTTCAAAAGCATCAATTCTTCAGTGCTCAGCTTTCTTCACAGTCCAACTCTCATATCCATACATGACCACTGGAAAAACCATAGCCTTGACTAGACGAACCTTTGTTGGCGAAGTAATGTCTCTGCTTTTGAATATGCCGTCTAGGTTGGTCATAACTTTCCTTCCAAGGAGTAAGCGTCTTTTAATTTCATGGCTGCAGTCACCATCTGCAGTGATTTTGGAGCACAGAAAAATAAAATCTGACACTGTTTCCACTCTTTCCCCATCTATTTGCCATGAAGTGATGGGACCAGATGCCATGATCTTCGTTTTCTGAATGTTGAGCTTTAAGCCAACTTTTTCACTCTCCACTTTCACTTTCATCAAGAGGCTTTTGAGTTCCTCTTCACTTTCTGCCATAAGGGTGGTGTCATCTGCATATCTGAGGTTATTGATATTTCTCCCGACAATCTTGATTCCAGCTTGTGTTTCTTCCAGTCCAGCGTTTCTCATGATGTACCCTGCATATAAGTTAAATAAGCAGGGTGACAATATACAGCCTTGACGTACTCCTTTTCCTATTTGGAACCAGTCTGTTGTTCCATGTCCAGTTCTAACTGTTGCTTCCTGACCTGCATACAAATTTCTCAAGAGGCAGATCAGGTGGTCTGGTATTCCCATCTCTTTCAGAATTTTCCAGTTTATTGTGATCCACACAGTCAAAGGCTTTGGCATAGTCAATTTTCAATATATGGATTTGGAGTGAGGAGACATATTCAGTACACAACACTGACTAATACAACAACTAAATGCAACACAGGACTCTAAAACAGACAAAGAACAGTAAGAGAAAAACTGGTGAAATTCAAAGTCTCCAGTACTCTTGCCTGGAAAATCCCATGGATGGAGGAGCCTGGTGGGCTGCAGTCCATGGGGTCGCAAAGAGTCGGACACAACTGAAGCGCCTTAGCAGCAGCAGTAATAATCAAGCACCAATGTTGTTCTTTTTTTTTTTTTTTTAACTTTTATTGGACTACAGTTGATTTAAAATGTTAATTTCTGCTGTACATCAAAGTGAATCAGTTGTATGTATACATATATCTGTTCTTTCAAAAAATTCTTTTCCCATATAGGTCACTACAGAGTACTGAGAGAGGAGTTCCCTGTGCTATACAGCAGGTAAATGTATATATAAGAGAATCCTGCTGCTGCTGCTAAGGTGCTTCAGTCACGTGTGACCCCACAGACGGCAGCCCACCAGGCTCCTCAGTCCCTGGGATTCTCCAGACAAGAAGACTGGGGTGGGCTGCCATTTCCTTCTCCAATACATACATGCATGCCAAGTCGCTTTAGTCGTGTCCAACTCTGTGCGACCCTATGGACAGCAGCCCACCAGGCTCCTCTGTCCATAGGATTCTCCTGCAAGAATACTGGTGTGGGTTGCCATTTCCTTCTCCATAAGAAAATACCACTCAGCCATAAAAAAGAAAAAATAATATCATTTGCAGCAACATGGATGTACCTAGAGATTGTCTTACTTAGTGAAGTAAGTCAGAGAAAAACAAATATCATATGATATCACTTATATGTGAAATCTTTAAAAATGGTACAGATGAGTTTATTTCTCAGTTTTAATCATTGTACTATGATTATGTAAGATGCTAGCAATAGGGGAAGCTGAGTAAAGAGCATATAGGAACTCTGTTTGGTACAGTTCTGGAATCTCCAGGTAAAAAATTTAAAAATAAATACAAATACACAGGTAACTATACTCAATATTCTCTAATAACCTATAAGGGAAAAGAATCTGAAAATGAATAGCTGTGTATGTGTGTATAACTGAAACACTTGGCTGTATACTGAAACTAACATGACATTGTCAGTCAACTATACTTTAATTTGAAATAAATACATACAAATAAATTTAGAAGTACACTAATCAGTTCAGTTGCTCAGCCATGTCCTACTCATTGCGACCCATGGACTGCAGCATGCCAGGCCTCCCTGTCCATCTCCAAATCCCGGAATTTACTCAAACTCATGTCTGTTGAGTTGGTGATGCCATCCAACCATCTCATCTTCTGTCATCCCCTTCTCCTGCTGCCTTCAATCTTTCCCAGCATCAGGGTCTTTTCAAATGAGTCAGCTCTTCACATCAGGTGGCCAAAGGACTGGAGTTTCAGCTTCAGCATCAGTCCTTCCGATGAAGATTCAGGACTGATTTCCTTTAGGATGGAATGGTTTGGTCTCCTTGCAGTCCAAGGGACTCTCAAGAGTCTTTTCCAACACCACAGTTCAAAAGCATCAATTCTTTGGTGCTCAGCTTTCTTTATAGTCCAACTCTCACATCCATACATGACCACTGGAAAAACCATAGCCTTGACTAGACAGACCTTTGTTGACAAAGTAATGTCTCTGCTTTTTAATATGCTGTCTAGGTTGGTCATAGCTTTTCTTCCAAGGAGTAAGCGTCTTTTAATTTCATGGCTGCAGTCACCATCTGCAGTGATTTTGGAGCCCAAAAAACTAAAGTGTACCACTGTTTCCCCATCTATTTGCCATGAAGTGATGGCACCAGATGCCATGATCTTTGTTTTCTGAATGTTGAGTTTTAAGCCAACTTTTTCACTTTCCTCTTTCACTTTCATCAAAAGGCTCTTTAGGTCTTCTTCGCTTTCTGCCATAGGGTTGTGTTATCTGCATATCAGGTTATTGATATTTCTCCCAGCAATCTTGATTCCAGCTTGTGCTTCTTCCAGCCTAGCGTTTCTCATGATGTACTCTGCATATAAGTTAAATAAGCAGGGTGACAATATACAGCCTTGACGTACTCCTTTCCCTGTTTGGAACCAGTCTGTTGTTCCATGTCCAGTTCTAACTGTTGTTCCTGACCTGCATATAGATTTCTCAAGAGGCAGGTCAGGTAGTCTGGTATTCCCATCTCTTGAAGAATTTTCCAGAGTTTGTTGTGACCCACACAGTCAAAGGCTTTGGCATAGTCAACAAAGCAGAAGTAGATGTTTTTCTGGAACTGTCTTGCTTTTTCAATGATCCAATGGATGTAGGCAATTTGATCTCTGGTTCCTCTACCTTTTCTAAATCCAGCTTGAACATCTGGAAGTTCACAGTTCACACACTGTTGAAGCCTGGCTTAAAGAATTTTGAGCTTTGCTAGCGTCTGAGATCAGTGCAATCATTTGGTAGTTTGAACATTGTTTGGCATTGCCTTTCATTGGGATTGGAATGAAAACCGACCTTTTCCAGTCCTGGGGCCACTGTTGAGTTTTCCAAATTTGCTGGCATATTGAGTGTGGCACTTTCACAGCATCTTCTTTTAGGATTTGAAACAGCTCAACTGAAATTCCATCACATCCACTAGCTTTGTTCGTAGTGATGCTTCCTAAGGCCCATTTGACTTTGCATTCCAGGATGTCTGGCTCTAGGTGAGTGATCACACCATTGTGATTATCTGGGTCGTGAAGATCATTTTTATACAGTTATTCTGTGTATTCTTGCCACCTCTTCTTAATATCTTCTGCTTCTGTTAGCTTCATATCGTTTCTGTCCTTTATTGTGCCCATTTGTGAAAAACAAGCTTTGATTCTGCCTATTAGCAGTAGTGGAAAAATAACAAAATGTCGACCAAGGTGGAAAAGAAAGCTATGGACAATGGGATACAGCAGTTCCCCATCTGATGCTCAGCTTCCCCTGCTGCACAGGCTTGTGGGCTGTGTCAACAGCTGAGCTGCTTTGCTTCCCTCAGCGTGCAGATTTCTTACTTGCAGTCAATTGATGTATCACAGCTAGAGTTAGCTGTGGTTTTATTCTTAGTTACTACAATTATTTGAAAACAACATTTATATGAGATCCTTCCCCCACTCTCCCTGCTCCCGAGAAGCCTCTCTCACTTCTGTCTCTCCATAACTACATCACTTCTTTCCTTTCTTCACCTCTTTGCTCTCTCTTCACATCTCTTTCTCACACGGTTTGAAATTTCTAAGGAAGGCTGAACAGGAACTACCAAGACAAGAGAAACAAAGGTACCTGATGTGTTATTATATTTTAAACACAAAACCTACCTCCACTTCTTTTTTAGTTGTACAGTGCTCAGAGTCAATCCAGAATTCATCACTGCCCTCTACTTAAATCTGTACAGTGGCATCTCAGCCTAGGGTAAAATGTGCCCAAGATGTTTTACTTCCTTGACCTCAGTTCAGTTCAGTTCAGTCACTCAGTCGTGTCTGACTCTTTGCGACCCCATGAATCGCAGCACGCCAGGCCTCCCTGTCCATCACCAACTCCCGGAGTTCATTCAGACTCATGTCCAGCGAGTCGGTGATGCCATCCAGCCATCTCATCCTCTGTCGTCCCCTTCTCCCCTTGCCCCCAATCCCTCCCAGCATCAGAGTCTTTTCCAATGAGTCAACTCTTCGCATGAGGTGGCCAAAGTACTGGTTTCAGCTTCAGCATTGTTCCTTCCAAAGAAATCCCAGGGCCGATCTCCTTCAGAATGGACTGGTTGGATCTCCTTGCAGCATGTTTTATTACTTCAGAGGAAATCATTTAAATTTTTTAGTAATTTTTTTTGGTGGCTTTAGTGGTAAAGAATCTGCCTGTCAATCCAGGAGATGTAAGAGATGCTGGTTTGATCCCTGAGTTGGGAAGATCCCCTGGAGGAGGCCTGGAGAGTGCCATGGACAGAGGAGCCTGGTGCGCTACAGTCCAAGGGGTCGCACAGAGTTGGACACGACTTAAGAGACAGCACTCACGCATACAATTTTTAAAGGTTACTTTCCATTTATAGTTATTACAAAATATTGGCCACATTCCCCATGTTGTGCAATACATCCTTGGGCTTATGCTACACCCAATAGTTTGCACCTCCCATTTCCCCACCCCTGTATTATCTCTCCTCCCTTCCCACTGGTAACCACTAATTTGCACTCTATATCTATGAGTCTGCTTCTGTTTTATTATATTCACTGTGTTGTATTTTTTAGATTCTGCACACAAGTGCAAAATATCATACAGTATTTGTCTTTATCTGACTTCATTCACTTAGCATAATGCTCTCCAGGTCCATCCGTGTTGCTACAAATGGCAAAATTTCATTCTTTTTAAGGCTAATATTCCATTGTAGATATATACCACATATTTCTTATCCCTTCATCTGTTGGTGGGCACTTAGGTTGCTTCCATATCATGGCTATTGTAAATGGTGCTGCAATGAACATTGGGATGCATGTATCTTTTTGAATTAGTGTTTTTGTGTTTTTCAGAAAGCAAGTCACTTTTTAAAATATAGATCATGTATACATTTGGCAAAGGGAATTAATGTGGAGAACCAGAAACAGTTATTAAAAAACAGAAGAAAGAAAGAGAGAACAGAATTCAGTCTTACAGCCTATTGTTTGGAAAATAAATAGCTCAACCTGAACCCAAACAAAACAAGAATAATAAATGTGCCATTGACTTGGTGGAAATGTCTTGTACCTGGTGGAGAGGAGCATAAATATTCATTGAATATGTTCCTTACATTTATCTTGGTCTGCAAAGTTAAAAACCTCTTAAACTTATTGAGACCTCTCAGGGCTATTCCTTGCTACTTTCTCTGAGTGTCCTGAATTCCCGTGTAGGTCTTTTTTTTAATTAACTTTTATTGGCTTGTAGTTGTTTTACAATGTTGTGTTGGTTTCTATTGTTTATCAAAGTGAATCAGCTACACATATACACATACCCTTCCGTTTTGGATTCCTTCCCCATTGAGGTCACCACAGAGCTTGAGTAGAGTGCCCTGTGCTATCCGTGGGCTCTCATTAGTTATCTATTTTATACACAGCATCAATAGTGTATACATGTCAGTCTCAACCTCCCAGTTCTTCCCAGCCTCTTTCCCCCTTGGTCTTCATACATTTGTTCTCTATGTCAATGTCTCTATTTCTGCTTTGCACAGATCATCTATACCACTTTTCCAGATTTCATTCATATGTGTTAGCGTATGATATTTGTTTTTTCTCTTTCTGACTTACTTCACTCTCTATCCTGTGTAGATCTTAATCTCAACAAAACCTGGTCACTGTTTACTGTGTGAGCTGGGCTGACGTGCTCTGCCTTTAAGATGCTTATTTATTTCTCTAAAACTATAAAACCTCTTCTTTTGAAGTTGAGGTGGAACAAGGCATTCCTAATACTAATGCAAGGGCACAAAACCGTAATTATATGTAGAGTATAAAGTAAATGTCTTTTATTCAAAGCGCACAAAGATGAATAGGGGGAAACAGGAAAGAACTAAATTAACACCCTCAGTATACTCATAGAAGTTACTAATAGCAGTTCATGATTTTTGTTAAATAATGTACAGTGAAGGAGACTTAAATGTCTTCTTTCAAAACTGCTTACTTTTTGAAAGTAAATTTTTAAGTGCACTTAACAGTCTTGAGTGTTTTCCTTATCTATGTGACACAGTAAGTGTGTAGACACTTAATGAGTGCTCTTGAGTTAGGGAAAGAAAAACGTGAATTCAAACAGAAATCAATTTAGTTTTAAAGTTAAGGCTTCAGATTTGTTGGTATACCTGAATAAGATTTCATTCTCACAAATGTCTGGGTTCTCAGTGGTGAAATGAAAGGGAGTTGAGTGCATCCAGGAGACGCTGGCAGATGAGAGAAGGCTGTACTGGCAGGTCAGGCAAACTCGTGGGAGCCGGATTTTAGTCTCATGTCCCTGGTGAGGGCTGGAAGATGCAATCGTGGTGGAATCCTGAACAGAGCCCCTGGGAAATCACATTCCTCACAGAGACTGTCCAGAAAAGAAGAAATAAAAGTTCAAGAAGTACTGGGGTTTTCTGGAATGTTATCTAGTCTCAGTAGCCAAGGAGAGATTGAATAGATTTCATGTGTGTGTGTGAAATGAGAGTAAGTTAAATGAAATCTGTATTTTTAGTCTATTTTTAATTCTTGATTCATATATATGTAAGACTCTGTTTAAAACTATAATTCAAAATGATACATGCACCCCCATGCCATAATAGCATTATTTATGAACTATTACCCTGCCATGAAAAAGAATGAAATGTTGCCTAGCAGCAATATAGATGGAGCTAGAGATGATCATACCAAGTGAAGTAAGCCAAATACCATGTGATATCACTTCTCTGTGGAATCTAAAATATGACAAGTGAACTTCTGTACAAACCAGAAACAGGCCCACAGAGGGCGAAGGGATGGATGGGTAGTTTGGGATTAACAGATGCAAACCATTATATTTGAATGGATGAACAAAAAGGTCCTACTGTACAGCACAGGGAACTATCTTCAGCATCCTGTGATAAATCATAATTGGAAAGAATATTAAAAAGAATGTATATATTTATGTATAATTAAATCACTTTGCTGTACAGCAGAAACTAACACAAGATTGTAAATCAACTATACTTCAAAATACAGATATAAAATTTTTTTTTAAATAACAAGACCCTGTCTGAGCACATTATGTTATGTAAAGGCTATATGAGAATGGACTCTCCAGACTGAATTTCATGTGTGGTTTGTCCAATATCTCTCTGCTTGACATTTTGTACTTTGCACGCACACACCCTTGCTTTTGCTGCTGAAGACCATACAGCCTAACCACTTTCAACTGAACATGACCTTTGAGCTGTTTTTCCAAGAGCGGCTTGAGGTCTGCGCTGTCATCCCCTCTTCTGTGGTTTCCCTTTGTGACCCAGTGCACGTGTCCACAAGCTCGGGCTGAAGTTAGATGTTGCAGCTGAAGAACAGTTTTCTTCAGTGAAAAGCAAAGTGGTTCAGTAAAAATAATGACAAGGTTTATTGAGCACCCAGTGTATGAAGCTCAGTCCTCAGGCCTCACTTCAACAAACTCATTTAATCTTGACAACCTTGTTATATAGACCCTATTATTAATACCATTATTATTCCCTTTAATAAATGGACAAAACCGATACACAGAGGCTGAGTAATTCACTCAAGGGTACACAGCCCATAAAAAGAGCCAGGATACGAACTCAGGAAGTCTGGTTCTAAGGCCCCCACTCTTAATCACTCCATTACTAGAAGAGAAACCATTTGCAACTGGTACATTAAAACAGTAAAATAAGGGGATTCCCTGTGGTCCAGCGGTTAGGACTCTGCATTCTCACTGCCGAGGGCTCAGGTTCAATCCCTAGCTGGGGAACTAAATTGCACAAGACCCATGGCATGGCCAAAAAATAAAATAAAGAATTGGCAAGGGACTACTTTGGTGGTCCAGTGGCTAAGACTCTGAGCTCCCAATGCAGGGGGCCTGGATTTGATCCCTGATCAGGGAACTAGATCTCCCATGCTGCAAAGAAGAGTTCACATGTCACAGCTAAAGATCCTGCACGCCACAGCTAAGACCAGGCCCAGCCAAATAAGTAAACAAAAAGGAAATTTAAATAAAAAGGAATTGGCAATTAAAGAAAAACAAGAAACAAACAAAAAACAGTGAAATAAGATATCAAGACAAAGCATCTCCCCAGACCCCCAAAACATTAGGGTCTAATGGACAGATTACCTATTTTATACTCAGGAAGAGTTTTGATTTTCTCTAGTCATGAAGTTTGCTGCTCACTGGATAACCAAGGGTTCCCCTGAATGTTCTAAGCCCCTGGTAACATTTAAAGCCATGTGGTTAGTTCTGGCATAGGCCGAAAGTGCAAGTGATGCAGGCTACCTCTGGGTGGAAAATTTTAATTCTTCCGTCCTATGGTGGTCCTTGGGGTCTCTGTTCACCTCCATGGTGATGGAGAAAACCACTGTGGTCTAGATGCTGCTGCTGCTGCTGCTAAGTCACTTCAGTCATGTCTGACTCTGTGCGACCCCATAGACGGCAGCCCACCAGGCTCCGCCGTCCCTGGGATTCTCCAGGCAAGAACACTGGAGTGGGTTGCCATTTCCTTTTCCAATGCAGGAAAGTAAAAAGTGAAAGTGAAGTCGCTCAGTCATGTCTGACTCTTAGCGACCCCATGGACTGCAGTCCACCAGGCTCCTCCATCCATGGGATTTTCCAGGCAAGAGTACTGGAATGGGGTGCCATTGCCTTCTCCAGATGCTGTTGCTAAAGGTCAGTAAAGCCTCAGTTAGCCCATCTGTGAGTAATCGCACGACCCCCCATGAGCCCACTAGGCTGTGAACTATGAGTGAGGAATAAACCTTAGTTGTGTTCTAAGTTTAAGATCCTGTAATTTCAGTTTTTTTGTGTGAATATGTTAGAGGAGAGAAAGTCACTTAAGGAAAAATTTATTGATCAGCTAGGTTGTGATCAACTCTGGCTTCCCAAGTAGAGTACCACGAACTGGGTAGCTAAAAAAACAACTTCCATTTATTTTCTCACGGTTCTGGAGACTGGAAATCTAAGATCAAGGGGACAGAGGGGCTGGTTTTGGTGAGATCGCTCTCCTAGGGTGGCAGAATGCTGCTTTCTCTCTGCATCCTCACATGGCCTTTCCTCTGAACGCAAAGGACAGAGAGAGAGACAGTACTGGTGTCTCTCCCCCTTCTTGTAAGGCCACTGGTCATACTGGAGTAAAGTCCTACCTTTGTGCTGTCATGTAATCTTAAGCACCTCCTTGAAGGCCCTGTCTGCAGACACAGTCGCACTGGGGATGAGGGCTTCAACGTGTGAATTGAGGCGACACAGTTCAGTCTGTAACAACACGTGCAGTGACACAGGGACTCAGCAGGAAGAACACAGGCTGTGTCTTCAAATATGCAAGGTTAGGGTCAGACTTTTCTGCCTACTGGAGTGTCTAAGCTGTTTTCTATAGACGAATGTCTTACAGACCATCAGTTCAGTTCAGTTCAGTCGCTCAGTTGTGTCCAACTCTTGCGACCCCATAGGCTGCAGCATGCCAGGCCTCCCTGTCCGTCACCAACTCCTGGAGTTTACTCAAACTCATGTCCATTGAGTCGGTGATGCCATCCAACCATCTCATCCTCTGTCGTCCCCTTCTCCTCCTGCCTTCAATCCTTCCCAGCATCAGGGTCTGAATTTTCAAATGAGTCAATTCTTCACATCAGGTGGCCAAAGGTCTGGAGTTTCAGCATCAGTCCTTCCAATGAATATTCAGGACTGATTTCCTCTAGGATGGACTGGAGACAGCCTGCTGGAGATCAAACCCCAGCTCGACTTCTGAGTCATGTGACCTTTGGCCCATTTCCTCACCTCTGTGTGCCTTGGTCTCATCTTCAAAGCGTGGATAAGGGTTAGCACCTTCCACTTAGAGTCCTGTGCTGTGTGCTTAGTCGCTCAGTCGTGTCCAACTCTGTGACCCCATAGATTGTAGCCCGCGAGGCTCCTCTGTCATGGGATTCTCCAGGCAAGAATACTGGAGTGGATTGCCATTTCCTTATCCAGGGGATCTTACCGAACCAGGGATCAAACCCGCATCTCCTGCACTGGCAGGCAGATTCTTTACTGCTGAGCCACCAGGGAAGCCCATGACAGCACTTTGTTCCCATCCAATTCCTGCATTCTTATTTGGATCAAAAGTCGTACTTCAAAACTCCATGGACATGTTCAGGTTATCCTACATCAAGGACAGCATTCCTGGCCCTACCACATGGCCCAAGGATAAAGTGCTGAAGTTCTTGGTGTTTCATCAAACACACACTCACTCTGCCTGGAACACAGTTGCTGACCGTCAGTCTCTTGGTGACATCCTCCCACCAGTCCTTCACCTTTAGCTTACAGCTTTGCTTGGCTGCTGCCTGTGCATTCAGGTCTTTTTTTTTTTAATCCTAGCTGCATCCTTATTGGGGTTCTTCCCTTTCCTTGACCTCTCCCTCCCTTGACAATTTCTCCTGAGGGCACTTCCTCAGTAAGTCACACACAAGCCCATCTCAGGAGATTCTTTGGGGGAAAACGGATCTAAAATGGATGTGCAAAGATTTCATGAAAAGCAGAAAGATGTTCAAGAGAGGGCACTGCAATGGGAATTTGCTGTATGACTCGGGGAGCTCAAACCGGGGCTCTGTAACAACCTAGAGGGGTGGGATGGGGTGGGAGGCAGGAGGGAGGTTCAAGAGGGAGGGGACGTATGTATATGTTTATGGCTGATTCCTGTTGATGTATGGCAGAAACCAACACAATTCTGTGAAGCAATTATCCTTCAATTAAAAAATAAATTAATTAGAGAGAGAGGGGGCACTAAGCCCCAGAGGAACGGGAGCCATAAGGAAGCCTGAGAAGAGTCTTTGAGGACAAGAACAGTGAGTGTGTTAAAGGGTGAAGACAGGAAAGCAGTTACAATGAGAACCAAGACAGCATATGGCGTCAGCGTATGGACAGGGTGCAAGGAAGATGACAAGTCATGCAACTGGCCCAGCGGAGTTTTGTTGAGACACCAGAATTGCTGTGCATCCCAAAATAACGTATTGTTTTCTTTGTGGGCTGGCTGTGCAGCTGTAGAGGGGTCTTCCTCTCTCTCTTTTCCTCCTCTGTGCTTCCTTTCAATAAATTCCATTACCCAGAACCCAAATACATCTGTTCTTTGAAAACTGAAAGAGGCTAAGAAATCCACACTACCAGAAATAAAATGAACACCCCAATCATACATGCATGTATAATGCTTTAGGCATTCAGAATATTTTTACAATTAATATATCCCTTCAGCTCCTTTTATTTTTATTATCCAAATTATAACATAGTTTTCAATTTTATAACTTCCGGCTACTGTGCCTTCCATTCTTCATTATGTCACTAATTTAATAACCAACAAAATCTCCTCTAATTTCTTAGTAAATGAGTTTGTTTTGTATAGTTATTGAGGGGAAGATATTTCTTCAGCAAAATAGTTACTGTATCTAACTTTAAAATTAAATATTTGAGACATGAACAATTTACAGTGGAAAGAAGGGGGGAGATTTTAAAAAATGAATACATAAATTCTGAAGCTCAATATATATTAAATTCTCTGGTTCCGCAAGAAAAAAGCCCTTATGTCAGGTTTTCCTGTTTTCTGGACACCTATAGGATGAAATGAACAGTATCTTCATATTATATAAATTTTGAACTTCACTCTGACTTATTTTATGCATGTGTGTGTCTGTGAGTGTGTGTTTGTGGTGTTCAGTCATTCCGCCGTGTCCGACTCTTTGGTGACCCCATGGATTGTAGCCTGCCAGGCTCCTCTGTCCGTGGAATTTCCTAGGCAAGAATACTGGAATGCATTGCCACTTCTTCCTCTAGGGGATCTTCCCAACCCAGGGGTTGGACCCACCTCTCCTGATTGGCAGACAGATTCTTTACCACTGCACCACTTGGGAAGCCCCAACTTATTTTACATTAGAATATAATTTAACACAATCTTTTACAAATAATGCAGTTATTGATTCTGCGATCACTTTACAATTTATATTAAAAAATCCCCAGTGTATAGGAATGGGTGATTGCAGAACATTAGATCACTATGACTGTAACTGAAATATATTTTAAAAATATTATTTACTAACCTAGACAGCATATTAAAAAGCAGAGACATTACTTTGCCAACAAAGGTCCGTCTAGTCAAGACTATGGTTTTTCCAGTAGTCATGTATGGATGTGAGAGCTGGACTATAAAGGTGAGCACCAAAGAATTGATGCTTTTGAACTGTGGTTTTGAAGACTCTTGAGAGTCCCTTGGACTGCAAGGAGATCCAACCAGTCCATCCTAAAGAAAATGAATTCTGAATATTCATCGGAAGGACTGATGCTGAAGCTGAAACTCCAATCCTTTGGCCACCTAATGCAAAGAACTGACTCATCTGAAAAGACTCTGATGCTGGGAAAGATTGAAGGCAGGCAGAGAAGGGGACGACAGAGGATGAGATGGTTGGATGGCATCACCAACTCAATGGATATGAGTTTGAGTAAACTCCGGGAGTTGGAGATGGACAGGGAGGCCTGGCATGCTGCAGTCCATGGGGTTGCAAAGAGTCGGACACGACTGAGCGTCTGAACTGAACTGAACTGAACTGAAAGTAACCTATTTACTTATCTGCTCCTATAAGGCTCTCAGGAAGAGGTGCACAATTTAGCTACATATCAGAAAAGCACAAAACTTCCTGACATTAAAATAAAATGAAACAACCACCTTTCTATCAGAAGAGGCATTTTCTAGCAGTTACTTTATCTTTAGAAATATTCTACCTGAATTTCTTAATGCACCATAAAAAATCCCTTCATTACTTCAAAGGTACTTTCATAAAGTACATGATCTAGAGTAGATAACCTACAGGATATGCTAAATTAAACAGTAAAAGAGTTTGGGGAATTTTTTTAGGAACAGATTTGCATGAATTCAATGTATATGACCTCATTTTCTGAGCAACCAGCAAATAAAACTATACATGTTAATGGTTTCCATAATATTGGAGCTACTACCCTGATAAGTATGCTTAAAGATACACAATCAATGCTGGCAACTCTGCCTCATTGAGGATGTGAAAAGATTGCCTTAAACATAAAATCAGGTACGCTTAAGCTTTATGCGTAAGGGAAATACAAATTAAAACCATGAGTTTGCATCTCACTGGTTGGCAAAAAGACAACCGTTTATTTATTTATTTGGTTGTGCTGAGTCTCAGTTGTGGCATGCAGGATCTTTATTTGCAGCATTCAGGATCTAGTTCCCCAACCAGGGATCAAATTCAGGTCCCCTGCATTGGGAGCATGCAGTCTTAGCCACTGGACCACCAGGGAAGTCCCCAAGCCAACCCTTTCTCAATGTACACTGTTGATGAGCCCTGGAAGGTGGGTCTCTCACACTCTGGTAAGGCAATTGATTTGAGCCATGGACAATTTATCTACTGAAATTATAAATATTACAAATTTCCATAAGTTTATCCAATCAACATACTTGGGGAAAATTACTTCTTTATAATCTATTCATTTTGTCCTTGTTTGTAGTGGCATAAAATTGAAAGCAACTCAAACAGCCACCAGTGAGTTACTGATTAAATTAATATGCTACATCCATTCTATGGAATATCATGCAGCTGTAAAAAGGAATGAAAATTTTCTCTATGAACTGATGTGGAAAGATCTTGAAGATAAATATTTAGAAAAAATAATTAAGATAGAAAAAAGTGTGTCAAGCATGTAAAAAGGATGGAAAAATAAGAAAACATATGTGCTTGCCTTTTCATAAAGAATGCTGAAAGAATACAAAAGGAAATAATAAAAATGATTACCTACAGGGAGAACAGTGAAGGTATTTGGCTTCAGGACAAAGGAAGGGAGGCAGAGTCTTCACATAACTCTGTTACCCCTGTAAAGTGTTCAGTAATAGTAACAATAGTAATAATAATAGTAGTAGTAATAAATCAGTCTCTCCAGTGTCCATCATTTCGGGGATGAGGAATACTATAGTTCAGGAGATGGCAAACGACAACATGCAGGCCAAATCTGACCCAACAGCCTCTGATAAATTGTTTTATTGGAACACAGCCACCTCACTGGTCTATATCACAGAGTATTTCTTATCCTCTTAGCCAAGGTATTTGGTCAGGAATTGGCACTTGATCAAAGACAGGCTAATCAGACTCACTAAAACCCAATTTTAGGATTTTTGCTTGAACTATCCACAAGGCCAGATATGCCTGAAGAAGTGGCACTGCGGCCCTGGGGCAACAGAAAGTCAAGGTGATCACAGTGGGGTGGCAGGGGTGGGTAGTGGGTTCTTGCCAATGACCTAAGAGAAGGTAAGTTAAGATAATATCTGGGAGAACTTAGTTTTCTTTAAAAAGGGGAGACATACATGATTGACACTTCCTGTTCCCCTAACATTCTGCTTCCAATGCTGACATGATGTCTGGAGCTTCAGCAGCTATTTTACAATGTGGAGCAGCAGTCAAGAGGATGAAAGCCAACCTTGCAGGACTGTGGAGAGTTAAAAACTCTGCTGCTCTAGTTATTTGACAGGTTCCTGTGGGCAGCTGACCTGCCTCTTGAGAAACCTACGTGCAGGTCAGGAAGCAACAATTAGAACTGGACATGGAACAACAGACTGGTTCCAAGTAGGAAAAGGAGTACGTCAAGGCTGTATATTGTCACCCTGTTTATTTAACTTATATGCAGAGTACATTATGAGAAACTCTGGGCTGGAGGAAGCACAAGCTGGAATCAAGACTGCCGGGAGAAATATCAATAACCTCAGATATGCAGATGACACCACCCTTATGGCAGAAAGTGAAGAGGAACTAAAGAGCCTCTTGATGAAAGTGAAAGTGGAGAGTGAAAAAGTTGGCTTAAAGCTCAACATTCAGAAAAATAAGATCATGGCATCCGGTCCCATCACTTCATGGCAAATAGATGGGGAAACAGTGGAAACAGTGGCTGACTTTATTTTTCTGGGCTCCAAAATCACTGCAGATGGTGACTGCAGCCATTAAATTAAAAGACACTTACTCCTTGGAAGGAAAGTTTTGACCAACCTAGACAGCATATTGAAAAGTAGAGACATTACTTTGCCAACAAAGGTCCATCTAGTCAAGGCTATGGTTTTTCCAGTAGTCATGTATGGATGTGAGAGTTGGTTTATAAAGAAAGCTGAGTGCCAAAGAATTGATGCTTTTGAACTGTGGTGCTGGATAAGACTCTTAAGAGTCCCTTGGACTGCAAGGAGATCCAACCAGTCCATCCTAAAGGAAATCAGTCCTGGGTGTTCATCGGAAGGACTGATGTTGAAGCTGAAACTCCAATATTTTGGCCACCTGATGTGAAGACCTGACTCATTGGAAAAGACCCTGATGCTGGGAAAGACTGAAGGCAGCAGGAGAAGGGGACGACAGAGGATAAGATGGTTGGATGGCATCACTGACTCAATGGACATGGGTTTGGGTGAACTCCAGGAACTGGTGGACAGGGAGGCCTGGTGTACTGTGGTTCATGGGGTCGCAAAGAGTTGGACATGACTGAGCAACTGAACTGAACTGTGGGCAGCTTCAGGGAGCTGCCTAAGGTCACTTGACTTACGGTCAAGACCTGATCCAGGATGCAACTCTCAGCTGCCCGTCCAGGGCTCTTCCACATGAAAGGCTCTTCAAGTTCTAGAGCCGAAGTTGAAATGTCAACTTTAATCTCATGCTGTGTTTCCCAAACTATGTCTGAGGACTAGGTGTTTCACAGCCTCTTAATGGGTATTATGAGGAAAAGAGGTCCTAGGGTCAAATAGGCTTAGGCAGTGCAGGGTAAAATCAAGTTATTGCAAAATTTTCCAGAGCATCGAGTATGGCAGTACTGATCACAAATTCCCAAGGGGAAAATAAACGATGTTGTTTTTTTCTGGGGGGTGGGGGTGCTGCACTGGTCTTTGTTGCTGCTCGCAGGCTTTCTCTACTTGCAGCAAGTGAGGACTGCTCTTCATTGCGGTGCATGGGCTTCCCATTGCCGTGGCTTCTCTTGTTGCAGCACACGGGCTTAGTTACTCTTTGCAGCACATGGGATCTTCCCAGACCAGGGATGGATCGAACCGGTTCCCCTGCACTGGCAGGTGGATTCCTAACCACTGGACCACCAGGGAAGTCCCCATGTCTAT
Source organism: Bos indicus x Bos taurus (assembly GCF_003369695.1). Lineage (NCBI taxonomy): Eukaryota > Metazoa > Chordata > Mammalia > Artiodactyla > Bovidae > Bos > Bos indicus x Bos taurus. The sequence continues at coordinate 54,759,233 of NC_040097.1, read as the reverse complement.
TTTTTTGACCAGGAAATCTTTTTTGTTTTCTCCCAAAGAATCTTATGGGGTAAGTGTGCCTTGGAAATTGTTTGGGTGATTAAGTGGTTTCTTTTCATATCTGCAGTTTATTCAGGTACATTGTTAGAAAACTTATGAGAAAAATCCTGATAACCTTGTCACTCTTTATTTCCTCTGCGTTAGTTTATCCATAACTGTGTAGCAAGTTACACAAGGCTTAAAACAATATACATTTATTATCTCACAGTTTCTGTGAATCAGGAATCTGGGTGCAGCTCAACCGAGTCCTCTGGCTCAGGATGCCTCCATAGGCTGCAGTCATCTCAGGCCTGGGCTGTGAAGGTATCTGCTGCTAAGCAAACTCTTGTGGCTGTTGGCAGCCTCAGGTCCTCACAGGCTGCTGGCCAGAGAAAATAGTTCCATGCTACACGGGGCCCTTTTACAAGACTCCTCATAATATCATTGTTCGCTTTCCTGGGAGGGGAGAGAAGAAGAAGGAGATGGAAAAGGAGGAGAAAAGGGGGGAGGCAGAGAGGAGAGAGGAGGGGGAAGGGAGGAGGAGGGGAAGAGAGGAAGAGGGGAAGGGAGGAGGGGAAGGAGATGAGACTAGTTATTTATAACCTGATTTTTTTTAATTTAAATTTATTTTTTTTAATTGGAGGCTAATTACAATATTGTATTGGATTTGCCATACATCAACATGAATCTGCCACGGGTGTACACGTGTTCCCCATCCTGAACCCCCCTTCTACCTCCCTACCCATACCATCCCTCTGGGTCATCCCAGTCTTTGGGGCTGGATGCACCAGCCCCAAGCATCCGGTATCCTGCATCGAACCTGGACTGATTTTTAAAAATAATGTCTATTTATTTTTGGCTGTGCTGGGTCTTCATTACTGCGTGGGCTTTTCTCTAGTTACGGCAGGTGGGGGCTACTCTCTAGTTGTGGTTCACAGGCTTCTCGTTGCGGTGGCTTCTCTTGTTCCAAGCATGGGCTCTAGGGCTCTCGGGCTTCAATAGTCATGGCTCCTGGGCTCCAGTGTTAGTCGCTCAGTCTGACTCTTTGTGATCCCATGGACTGTATCTTGCCAGGCTCCTCTGTCCACGGAATTCTCCAGGCAAGAATACTAGAGTAGGTAGCCATTCCCTTCTCCAGGGGATCTTCCCAACCCAGGGATCAAACCGAGGTCTCCCACATTGTGGCAGATTCTTTACTGTCTGAGCCACCAAGGAAACCTCCTGGTGCACAGGTTTAATAATTGTGGCGTGTGGATTTAGTTGTATGTGAGATCTTCCTGGACCACGTCCCCTGCATTGGCAGGCGGATTCTTAATCACTGGGCCACCAGGGAAGTCCTATAACCTAGTTTTGGAAGTGACAAGCCATTACTTTTGCTGTATTCTGTTGCTTAGAAGTGAGTCACTCGATCCAGCCCACACCTAGTGGAGGGGATCACAGGGTATGAACACCAGACATCAAGGATCACTAGAAGTTGCCTACCACACCCAGTCTCTGAGATTTTCTTGCCACCTTGCTGCCCGCTAGTTTATCCAGGAGATATTTCGGTGAAACAGCATTCCTAGGTGGTGGTTGATTTGAGGCAGGCACTTTCTAGTTTAAAGAAATGGAGAAGTGTTCAGATGGACTCAGGTCGTCAGGGATTCTTTTCAGGAGATCCACAGAAGTAAGTCTCACAGTCCAGCTGTCATCATTCTAGACACAGAAGTAGTTCCGGTAATAGTGTCAAAAACCAACGTGGATTGTATGCTTCCATAGTGCTAGGTGTTGGTCCAAGTTGTCCTGGATTGTTTCCTTTATTCCTCACTAGGACCCTAAGTGGGGGCTTCCCTCGTAGCTCAGTCAGTAAAGAGTCTGCCTGCAATGCAGGAGACCTGGGTTCAATCCTTGGGTTGGGAAGATCCCCTGGAGAAGGAAATGGCAATGTACTCCATTATTCTTGCCTGGAGAATCCCATGACAGAGGAGCCTGGCAGGCTACAATCTATGGGGCTGCAGAGTTGGGACATGACTGAGCGAGTAAGCACACAGCACAGGACTCTAAGTGGAAGGTGCTAACCCTTATCCATGCTTTGAAGATGAGGAGACCAAGGCACACAGAGGTGAAGAAATGGACCAAAAGCCACATGACTCAGAAGTCGAGCTGGGGTTTGATCTCCAGCAGGCTGTCTCCAGAGCCTGTGCTCTATACCACCAGCTAACTCTGCTTCTGGGAGTTCACAAACTCATCACTTTTCTCCCACGTCTCTCCCTCTCTGCTTCCCTCTCCTCTCTGGGGCTACAGGTCACCTTCAGGTCCTCTGACTGATACTTATCAACATGGGATGATGTCAGAGTCAAGAGTTCCTCAGTCAACAAAGGTTTATAAATGCCAATTCATTGCCAGACTCTGGCTGCCCCCGCCTGTGGCGTGTCCAGAAGAGGAGTGTTGGTCATGCTGTTTCTGTTCCTCTAGAAAGGAGGAAAGCTTCTCTGAGACCTGGGCCTCTCATGAGACACAGAATCATCACTTAAATCTTGCCCACAGTGGAAGTGCCAGGCGCTGAGGATCAGTCACTTTGTCTTTTCTTGGCCTGACTTGATTCTCCGTGTGCTTTCTAAGCCAGACTTCTAGAAAAGGGTAGTTTACAGGCCCTGCCCTGTACCCTTTGCTTCCCTCCCCACTTCGCCCACTGCCATCTGGTTTCTGCTCCTCACCCCTCACACCAGCCTTGTGAAAGGTAACTGACCAACTCCTGGTCACCAAACACAGCACACTTTCCCGTGGGGCCACACTGCACTGCTCTACCCTCTGTGCCAGTGCCGGCCCCGCTCTGTTCCTCTTTCTCCGCTGAGCTGCTGGGACATCACCCTCTCTGCTCATTCTTCCGTCTCCTTGGCTCCTGTCTCACCTCCCTTGCAGGCTCACTTTTCATCTTAATTTGGGAGTTCCTTAGGGTTCTGTCCTCAATCCCTTTCTCATTCTTTCTAAATTTGGTCCCACCAACATTTCATCAGTGGCCCAACCTTTATCCCTAGATAACCTCTTCCTCTTCTTTTAAAAAATATTTATTTGGTTGTGCTGGTTTTTTTTTAATATATTATTATTTTTTGGCTGTGCTGGGTCTTTGCTGCACATGGGCTTTCACCAGCTGTGGTAAGTGTGGGCTACTCTCTAGTTGTGGTTAAGTACTGGCTTCTCATTGATATGTCTTCTCTTGTTGAAAACAAGGCTCTAGGGTGTCCAGGCTTCAGTAGTTGTGGTGCATGGGCTTACTTGCCCCCCAGCATGTGGAATCTTCCCAGAACGGGGATTGAACCCACGTACCATGCCTTGGCAGCGAATTCTCAACCACCAGACAACCAGGGAAGTCCTGTGCTGGGTCTTAGCTGTGGCACACAGGATCTTTAGTTGTGGCATGCAGGATCTAGTCCCTGACCAGGGATTGAACCTGGGCCCCCTGCATTAGGAGCAGGGAGTCTTAGCCACTGGACCACCAGGGAAGTCCCCAGATCTCTTTATGTATGTGCCTGGATGGATCTCTTTGTCTACATTTGGGATGTCCTCAAGAGTCTGATAACATGTCCAAAGCTGATCTCCAAATCTGTGCCTTATCTCTTGTGCTCCCCATTTCTGTGACACTGCCTCCACCTCAGACTCACCTTAACTCTGACCTCCACCATCAGTTTCTGGATTCCGCTCTCTTGACACCTCTCCAATCTAGTTCTTCCTCTTTGGATCCCACCCTCAACTCTCACCCTTTCCAGTATATTCTTCACATCAAACCTTTTTTTTTTTTGCATTAACCAAGTCTGATGGTTTTACTGTTGTCCTAAATGCTTTGATGACTCCCAGCTGCTTAAAAGTTAACACCTCAACTCAACAAGGCAGACAAATCCTTGATAATATGGCTCTTACTTCCTTTGCAGCCTCATCTTCCAACACATGTTCGTTAACACTGAGCTTCGAGTATTCCAAGGACTTCCTTGTTCCTGTTTGAAATCCTGCCCTCCCCCATCCCTCTTCCTGGTGTGTCTAGTGAAGTTTTACTCAAGTTTCATCTCAAACATTTGCTCTCCTCAGAAGCCCTGAGGTGGAACTGGGTACTCTCTTCTCCTGATGTATCACCACCCCACTACTTACACTGCGTGACTTACAATTGACTGTCTTAATTCCTCAGAGATTTGAACTCAGTGAGGACATCATAAGCACCTAGTGAGATCAAGAAGTGCAGAGAGATAAAACAATACACCCAAGCTTCACGCACAAACTGGAAACTGTTCTTCTATGTTGGTGAGCTGGAAACTGAGAATTAACCTTATTGCAATTTATTTCTATGGGTTCCTTTGTGGTTCTTCAGTAATGCATTCCTCTCAGAAGTAACCTCTGAAATATCAGATGTTGGCACATGTAGCTTGATGAGATTTCTCACTGGTTCCCCCTTCCAAAGTTCTTTCCACATTGCATACCAGTAATCATTTCAAACACACACCTGATCATCTTTCTCACCCCATCTCATACATAGCACATCCTACTTAAAGCTCTTCATGGCTTCCTATTACTCTTTGGCTACAACAAAAGAAAAAGAAAAAAAAAAAACACCTCTTACATGATCCACACCATCTGTGTTGTGGCCCTTCTGGTCCTTTTCTGGGTTCCTTGGACTTGTCTCCCTAGCCCCACTGAGGGCTTCTCTGCCTGTGCTTCTCTGGATAATTCTTTCCATCCTTCTTCCCCTGGTTCATTCACTCTTACCTCCAGACCTCAGCTCTAGTGCTGGCTCCTCAGGGCACGGTTTTCATCTTGTGTGGATCAAATCCCCCCTGTATCTCCCTTCCACTGTGTTTGTCACACTCCATTTTTGGTACTTAGTAATGTGATGGTTTAGTCAATGTCCACGTCCCTAGGGCTGGAACCACATCCCTCATGTTCCCTCCTGCATCCCATGGTCCACATAAAGCTTGGCATAAAGGTGTTCTGATATAAGCCCCAGGAAGGGCACGGAGCTTTCAGTATAATCAACAGTCAGTAAGTAAACACTTGATTAACTTTTCACGTAAATTAAGATTTATGTAAAATTGGTTTCTTGGGCTCCAAAGTCAATGTGGATGGTGAGTGCAGCGAAGAAATTAAAAGATGCTTGCTCCTTGGAAGAACAGCTATGACAAACCTAAACAGTGTATTAAAAAGCAGAGACATCACTGTTGACAAAAGGTCCATATAATCAAAGCTATGGTTTTTTCAGTAGTCACATACAGATGTTAAAATCGGATCATAAAGAAGGCTGAACACCAAAGAATTGATGCTTTTGAACAGTGGTGCTGGAGAAGACTCTTGAGAATCCCTCAGAAAGCAAGGATATCAACCAATCAACCTGAAAGAAATCAACCCTGAATATTCATTGGAAGGACTGGCGCTGAAGCTCCAATACTTTGGCCACCTGACGCGAAGAGCTGAGCCATTGGAAAAGACCCTAATGCTGGAAGGGCAAGAGGAGAAGGGAGCGACAGAGGATGAGATGGTAGGATGGCATCACTGACTCAATGAATGGATATGAGTTTGAGAAAACTCAGGGAGATAGTGAAGGACAGGGAAGCCTGGTGTGCTTCAGTTCATGGGGTTGCAAAGGTTTGAACACCACTTAGAGACTGAACAACCAGTTAGCATAGAAGGTTTGGGCTTTGACAAAGAGTGTCACAGACTCATTCAATGAATAAGGGAGTCTGTGAGTGAGTGAAGATCAAGAATAACAGTTTTCCCTGCTGCTTTCACCCTCACGGATACTCTGTATTTGTGTATGTACCTTAGTAAATTTTCAAAATATTTCCAGATAGGTGGTCTAATTTGATATTAACAATTGACTTTAAGAGTAGAAAGGGCAACCAGTTGCAGATGACTTGTCCAGTATTACATGGCTAGTAAGCAACAAAGTGGGACCAGAACCAAGACTTGTTACTTTTCAGACCAGGGCTCTGGGCAGTAAACAACAAAAAGGAAGCAAAAGAAGAAAATGCACAATTGAACAGGCAGCATCTACACAAAAGGCAATAAATAGAGATTATCCAAATCAATTAAAATAAAAACAATTTATTTTAGGCTGATAGAACCTTGGTTCATTGTAGGTGCAAGTTCTCTAACTGCTGGCATGTTCACATACAAGGTTAGAGCTCTGATAAAGAGCATGTCACCTAGAATTCTGGTACAACAGGACTCAGTTAATATTCTATCATAATTTTCGTTAAAATTTGGATGTTTAATAAATGTCGGCTATTAAGTCGTTAGTGGGAAAGTTTATTTCTGTAAACCTTTTCGTTCTTTCTTTAATGAGACTTTATTTATTTATTATTGTAAGGAAAGGAGAGAAAAGTTAATCACTTAGTGGGCTAAGATTACGTAGCTGGATCCAGTTGTTTTAAAGAGCAGCCTCTAAAAAAAAATAAAGAGCAGCCTCTAACGATACTTGTTCATTTAGCTCGCATCAGAGCACTTCTAGTCTTTATACACGTTAATTTTTATTGAAATATAGTTTCAATAAAACTTGGTTACCCCACTTATATTTAAACTTATTTTGCTTTGAGTTTAGTCTACCCGGTACCACTTTCTTTTGGGGGGCAGGGGCGTGGGTAAACGGGGAGAAAGATGTAAAAATACAACCTAGACGTGCAAAAATTCGTATACAGGAATTCGCTATCACCTGCTAAAAACAGGATTGGGTAATAGCTGAAAGTCCACAGAAAGTTTCACTCGACTGATGGAGTATACGCAACTGTTAACAACGATTTCCTACATTTGCCCTCATTTCCAGAGAATCAACGTTATCTCTGCATTCAGGAAAATACAAGAAGTGAAAAACGCCGGAGAAAGTCGCACTTCACTTGCCCCACGTGGTCCTTCCCGAGCTAGGGGCTTCTCCGCCAGCTCCAACGAATTTTCAGCGCCGGCAAACGCGTCCTCGCGCGCGACCTCTGAGGCAGGCTGCGGGTCGCAGCTCGCAGAACGGAATCTGAGCGCGGCCGCGGCGGTTCACTTGACGCGCCAAGAGCGGGCGCCTAGGGGCGGCAGAGCTCTGCGCGCCCGACCTACGCGCCGGGCACTAGGGCAGAGCGCCTGCGCGCCCAGTCACGTGCTGGGCGCTCCGCGCAAAGCGGGTTAAAAGTGACGACCGCGGAGAGCCCGTGAGAGCCTCGCCGGTCCGCGCGGCACTCCTCGAGTCCCCTAACCCGGTTCTAAGGGAGGTCGTCCGGCTCTCCTTTATCACTTCCCGCCCTCTCGGCCCGGCTCAGCTCCACGCAACGCCAGCACACTTCCTCGCCGCCTACATAAGCGCGTGAAACCGCCTCTTTCAACTGACAATGAAGCCGTAGCCGCGCAGCACGGCCGCTGCGGGCCAACGGGCGCGAGGCCGGGAGGGGGAGGGGGAGGGGAGAGGAGAACGGTTGGGCCGAGCCCCGCCCCAGCTCGCACTCTTATTGGCCGGCACCAGGGCTCTGGGCCCGCCCCCTTACGGACCTGTCGCATTGTGACAGGCGGAGGGGCCAGTTCCTGTTGGGTCGGGGGCGGAGCCAAAGGTAGCCTGAGCTCCGCCCGGACGCCCGGGGGCTCCTCCTCCTGTTCCTCACGGCGCGGCGGGCGGCGGTTGTGAGGGGAATGTCACTGCTGCTCCGAGCGGTGGTGCCGCCTCCGACTGCTCCTGCTCTTTCTCTGGCGCCCTCGTCCCGTCAGTTTCCGCCGTTGCCGCAGCTGCACTGAGGAGACGGATGGCTAGAGGGGCGCAAGGGCCATCCGAGTTGAGAGAGCGGCGGTCGCGGCCACTGCTGAGGCGGAGACTCCCCGCCGCCGCCTCCACCCCCAGTTTTCTGGCCTCGCGGCGCTGAGGGCGGGCGCGCGCCGCGCTCTTCCCTCCTCCCTCTCCTCATTCTTCCTCCTCCTCCTCCTCCTCTGGGTCCCCGCCCAGCACCCCTCGCACCAGGCGGCGGCGGCGGCGCGGAGCGAGACCCGCCGCCGGGGCACAACATGGCGGAGCCCTCGGCCCCGGAGAGCAAGCACAAGTCGTCCCTCAACTCGTCCCCGTGGAGCGGCCTCATGGCCCTGGGGAACAGCCGGCACGGGCCCGGGGCCCAGTGTGCGCACAAGGCGGCGGGCGGCGCGGCGCCTAAGCCGGCCCCCGCGGGGCTGTCCGGGGGGCTGTCGCAGCCGGCCGGCTGGCAGTCTCTGCTTTCCTTCACCATTCTCTTCCTGGCCTGGCTCGCCGGCTTCAGCTCGCGCCTCTTCGCGGTCATCCGCTTCGAAAGCATCATCCACGAGTTCGACCCGTGGTGAGTGCCCGCCGCCCCTCCCCCGCCGCCGCTACCCCCCCCCCCCCCCACCGCCCGCTCTGCCCGGACCGGCCGTGGGTCCCGAGCTCGGGCGCGCCCCCGTCCGCGGGCGAAGTTTCCCCGCGCGGCTCGAGGCGGGGCGTCGGGGCCCGAGCGGGACCTTGACCCCGGGCCGGGCGAGCCTGTCGACTCCCTGGAGGGCGAACGTGGCTCTTCGAGGCCGGCTCGGCCCCCGGAGCCCGACCCGCCTCGTGGGGTGCCGGGCGGCGGACTCCCCGCCTCCCCACTGTCCGGGGCTCTCAGCTTTTCAGGCGCCTTTTCGGCTGGCTGGGGTGGGATCGCCCAGGGGGGTGCCCCGTTGCAGTTGGAGGTGAGTCCCGGTGTGCCGGAGCCTCGTCTGCTCAGACTCGCAGTTGCACGCTTTTACGTTGTCTCTCTGGGCTCTCAGACGGGAAGGGAAAAAGCGAGGTGTTGGAGCAAAGGAAATAATATCCCTGAAAGTGATCTGAAAGCTAGGGACGCTAATTTATTTAACGTGAGATATTGTCAAGAGTGGCTTTTTTTTTTCACGGCCCTTAAGTGCATTCCGCACCTCACCGGTTCCACAGTTACCTTGGCTCATGACACTTAGACAAACTGTCACCCTCAGTATGTTATGCACAATATCCGAAAGCGTTACATTAGTTCCTTTATTGGTCTCTGTAAGAAGGTTTGTGGATTAGAGAACAAACAGTAGCATAGTGGATGGGAGCCCTGGATTTTAATACAGAAGTTGCACATGGCATCAGGGACTGACCTCAGGTTTTAGGAAATTACCCCATTAAGAGCACTGGCTAATTTATCTAATTTTATTCATTGGTCTGTGATAGGAAGAGTGCTTTAATATTTTTTGCAACTTGCCCAGCCTAAGTTTCCTGTGGGTTTTATTTTAGTCTGAGTCTATGCCTTTTAACTAACTTAATTCATCTTGACCCATCACCGTTGAGTTAATCTTACTTCCTTATAATCAGACCCGACTAAACTGGTATTTATCGCTGGGATTAGAGAGAAAATCTTCTTGAGAGTTACTAAATATATGATTAATAAATATTTGGGGGAGTGATGTTAAAATACCAACTGAAGTTCTGTCACAGATAGAAAAATTGGTAGTGCATCGTCTGTTGAACAGCAGAGGGGTCCACTCCTGGAGAATTCAATTTACATAGACAATTAACAGCTGTGACATGCTTCCCTGAAACGTTTTCAAAAGCATTTTAGAGGTGTTTTTTTTTTTTTTTTTTCTTTTTTAAAATAACTTTTGTGTTACTTGGAATCACAGAAGAAAATAAATTCCTGTGAAGCCTTATGAACCAGAGTATTCTTAGTCCTAGCTTTTAAACACATAAGCAAGTGAGATTAAAAATGAAATTGGAACCAGAAAATGAAAACTGCTAATATGTTGCTGAACAATGTGAAAAGAGAAAGTTCTGTTTTTTCAAATTACGGGAGCAGAAGTGCATGGTTGACCAAACGTTTCGGGTAACAAAAATTGTGAATTCTGTTTCTGGAGAGTATAATTTTTAAAAGCAGAATTTTTATTAGTAACATTGAGGCTTAAAGATTGCAGAGAAATTAACAGCTACATAATGAGACGATTGGTATTTTTCCTTATTTTGAAGGAAGGTTAGACCTGTGCATCAAGCCAGCCAAAGAGTTTTTACTAAAATTGAATATTATTCATGAAAAGTCTTACTGGATTGCTTCACAGATAAGTTTTTTTTTTAATATGGCAAAAAATTAAAAGTTGATTTCTTCTCTAGTTTCGAAAACATACTCCAAGGGTTTTTGGAGAACAAAATCCTTTTTCACTCACATAAAAATTTGTTTTGTGTCCCTTTTTCTATGTATAAGACACATTTTAGAAGCATCCTTTAGTAGAATATATAACGTTTGACTTTGATTCATATACTCTAAAAGTATATAAACCTCAGAAGTCTTAAAAATCTATTTGATGTAGCTGTTGAGCTTACTGATAGTTTTAATATTTATGTTTTGTTATATTCTTGGTTAAACATTTATGTTCATACTGTTAGATAATTCTGACTAGTAGTAAATAGCCTTTTATAATAAAGGAATTTTTCCTATCTTTTATTGTGAATGGAGATTTGCCAGTATAAATCTTAAATATAATTCAGATGACTTAGAATTTTCAGTCCAAAAAAAAAAAATTCCTTGTTTGCTCACTTACGTTTTTCCTGTCATGTCTTTCAAAGAATTCAGGTATCTTATTCTTAAAATCCATTCTTATTGAAAAATTAAAATTTTAAAAGTAGTTTTTCTTCAAAGCTACTAATAGTACCAGCACTTTGATTCTCAGACACTCAAGTATTATACTGTCTTGGGAATCTCTCAGATTACTGTTTTAATATGTAGTAGTGACATGAACGTTTAATAATATTTGAATGTTCCTCTCAAGTTCTGTACCCGCAAACCAATTTTTCTCTGACCTTCCCTGATCCTTTTTTTTTTTTTTCCATGTCTCTGTACACTGGCTTCACTTCTGAGGTCTTTTTAGTGAAAAGTTTACTTCCTCTGTTTGATTGTAAGTTATTTCTATAAATTTTAACAGTAGTACTTATATTGTGTAAGACTCTAGTTAGCTGCCAAAGGTGACTCATTGTCACAAAGTTATACTTGTTTTTTAAAAAGTTTGTCATTCAAGTTATTTTATAAAGCTTACCAGTTGTTAGAAGGTGTGGTATGTGATGTTCATTAATATTTATTGAATTTTAAAGTACACTGCACTTTTTTAGAACTTCACTGCATTTTGGGTAATGATCTGTTCCCCACTTTAGTAATTTTCCCCCTTATCAGTTGAGTTGATCATACATGAGGACACGGTTTGAGAATTTGTTGTTTGTACTTGGCAAACATTAGGTTGACCAACTTGTTTAACAGCACCTAATTTTATCTTTTTATCTGGTGCAGAATGTAGTTTCTACTTATTTTTGTTGTAGCTGTTAATACTTTTATATTAACCAAATGCTTTTCCCATAACCATTATCTTGTTAAATTGTGGTAGCTTTTCCCACAGATGCAGTGGAAAAGCTCCCTATAAAAGAGGAGTTGCTCTTTTCCCCTGCCTGCAAGGTTGGAAAGGGGTTCTCCCTGGAGCCTGGAAGGAGAATTCTCTCAGCCTTGAGTTTTGACTGCAGTTAACTGTAAAAGGGTAGCAGGGCAGAAAGCTGCAGTTTATGGAGTTGAAACTTGGGAGGCAATTTTCCATAGAAACTTTGGTATAAATAGGTTAATTAGTACCAACATGTTTTCAGAGGAGTGATAAACCTTTGGAACATAAGCTGTAAGTTGGGGACTACTTCCTGTACTTTGAGGTCTCCATGTTTTTCTTCACTTGACAGATGACAGAGGCTGTCGACCTCAGTTCTGAAGATGACAAAATGGGTAACAAAACCAATTTTAGAACAGAAGTGTCACAAAATCTTAAGTGTCTTTACGGAATCGTTAGTAGCAGCAACCCAGAGGCCCTTCAGAACAGGTGTACTGTCACTGATTTCATTGTAATTGAAAACTCCTTAAGCCTTGAGCTCTGGAGATCTTTCCACTTGTAAGAACACTTAGGGAGGAGGCGCAGGAAGTGTGTGAGCTCCTGGGTTGGATGAGGGGATTGGACCTGCTCCCACTGGCTGAGTATGGTGGCTCCTCTAGGTAGTAATCACGGGTTTCCTGAGGCGTCTCATAGGTGCTGGGGAAGTTAGGCTCTGTCAGCAACCACTCTGGAACTTTTTTCTGTCCTTATTCATGTATTGAGGGCCAACTTGAATAAGACTGCACACACCCCTTACTGCCATAAGCAGTTTGCACAATGTTGGTCTGAGAAACTTTGATTAAGGAATTGCATTCTAGGTTCTGACCCAGTTATTATGAATATGGGCAGACTTACTAGCCTGCCCATGCTTTGTCTTCTCTGATTTTTATGCTATCAGTAAGTTTTGGGTGCTTTGTGTGGTATGAGAAAGTGTTAAAAGTTGTCTTCATTGTAGTATCTTATTATGAATCAGTGCATACATGCTCTCAGAAATAATGGAATGATTGATATTCTCCAGTGACTGAAACATTTTTTTCCCTCATTTTGTTTACTTTGAAAACTTAATGCTGTTAGGGAAAGACAATACTGCAGTTAACCTGTATTATAAAGCACTGTACAGTTCAGCAGCTCAGTATATTGCTTGATTGTCATATTATGAAAATTTTCAAGCATACAGAAAAGTTGAAAGAGTTTTACAGTGAGCGCTCATACTGAACATGTAGGTTCTGCACTTTGTTGTTTAGTTGCTAGGTCGTGTCCGACTCTCTTGTGACCCCATGGCCTGTAGCCCACCAGGCTTCTCTCTGTGGGATTTTCCAGGCAAGAATAGTGGAGTGGGTTGCCATTTCCTTCGCCAGTTAGTATTTACTTAATTTGCTTTATCATGTCTTTCTATCTGTCCATTACTGCTTTTAAATCCTGCTTGTAGGATACTAATAGTACACTGTAATGTGAAGAATGTTATCTTTGTTCCTCAACTCTGTGATAAAGAGGAGCTCTTATCTCTGGGTAGCATTTATTTTCTATAATACTTGAATATAATGAGCATAAGTACAGTTTATATATCATCTTCAAATTGAACTGCAGGTTAGAATCAGATTCAGTCATTCTGGGTTTTGGTTAGTAACTCACCTGAGTACATTATAAGTCAGTGCTTTTAGGCCAAGTCTGTTAAACGACTTGAAAGTGAAAAGAAAGTGAAGTCGCTCAGTTGTGTCTGACTCTTTGTGACCCCACGGACTGTAGCCTACCAGGCTTCTCCGTCCGTTTTTTCCAGACAAGAGTCCTGGAGTGGGTTGCCATTCCCTTCTCCAAAGTTGAATCCTATGTCTCAGGAGAAATTCTGAAGGTTTTATTAGATTTAGTTTTTGTGGAACTCCTAAACTCGTTTGAATTATTAGAAGCCTTTTATTGGTGAGCCTGTGCTTATTATGAGTTCTTTTTTTCTTCTCTTTTTTTTTTTTTTTTAGCGTTTTGGCTGTTCTCCATTGCTGTGCGCAGACTTTGTCTAGTTGCGCTGCATGGGATTCTCATTGTGGTGACTTGTAGAGCACAGCCTCTAGGGCGCAAGGGCTCAGTAGTTGTACATGGGCTTAGTTGCTCCTTGGCCCATGGAATCTTCCTGAACCAGAGATTGAACCCCTGTCTCCTGCATTGTTTTAGAGACTTAAATAATGGCAAAACTTAAATAATGGCAATACTACACACATAAACTGGATTTTAATTCTACTGCTAGTGTAAAGGTCTAGTCACGCATCCATGACTTTTTTGAGACATCACCACTACTGCTTTTGGATTAAAGCACTCTAGTACTCTTGCCTGGAAAATCCCATGGACAGAGGAGCCTGGTAGGCTGCAGTCCATGGGGTCGATAAGAGTCAGACATGACTGAGCGACTTCACTTTCACTTTTCACTTTCATGCATTGGAGAAGGAAATGGCAACCCACCCCAGTGTTCTTGCCTGGAGAATCCCAGGGACGGGGGAGCCTGGTGGGCTGCCATCCATGGGGTCACACAGAGTCAGACACGACTGAAGTGACTTAGCAGTAGCAGCAGCTCCTGCATTGATCGGTGGCTTCTTAACCACTGGAACACCAAGGAGCCTTCTGATGAATCTTATTCGTGCTTTTTTTTTTTTTTTTTTGCCATGTTTTATCCACATGGAATGTGTAATTGAGTATTATGTATGATTCCAAAAGTGGCTTCTCTCAGTCCCTGCAATAAACGGGAAGAAAGGAAAACATGTTCAAACAATGTAGGACCCACAGTTGTTAACACATGGGCGAAATTAATACTTTTGAAAGGGGAAAATATACAAATGGTTAACCTGCTATTCCATTTTTACTCCTTCATTTGCTTAACTTGATTCTGGTGGCTTTTTTGTTTTTAAACCTCTGGCTCTTTTTCTGAGAGGGTTTCTATGACCTTACTTTATCTTCTTATATAAACAAATAATTTCCAGGAATTTAGAAATTGATAGAAAATGTGTGCTTAGTCACTCAGTTGTGTCTGACTCTTTGCAACCCCATGGACCCCACCAGGCTCCTCTGTCTATGGGGATTCTTCAGTCAGGGATACTGGAGTGGACTGCCATGCCTTCCTCCAGGGGATCTTCACAACCTAGGGATCAAACCTAGGTCCTCCAGCATTGCATTACAGTCTGAGCCACCAGGGAAGCCCAAGAATACTGGAGGGGGTAACCTATCCTTTCTCCAGGGGATCTTCCTGACCCAGGGAGACCCAGCGATTGAACCAGGGTCTCCTTAATTGCAGGTGGATTTTTCACCAGTTGAGCTACCAGGCAGTACTATAAGATTAAAAGAAAAATCTGTTAGGGGAGGGTCAGGACTGGAAGTGGAGAAGGAAATGGCAACCCACTCCAGTATTCTTGCCTGGAGAATCCCAGGGACAGAGGAGCCTGGTGGGCTGCCATCTGTGGGGTCGCACAGAGTCGGACATGACTGATGTAACTTAGCGGCGGCAGCAGCGGGGCTGGAAGAAACAGGAGCAACTACTCAAGGCTCTCATATCTTAGGTAAATGTAGGTTAACTGGCATTTATAGACTTGCCAGGAAACTGAACTACTGTTTGGAGCCTTATTTCTTCGGAAAAGGACTTTCATAGTTTTAAATGAAAGACATTTAAACATTTTGGAATATAACCTGTATTTAAGTTGGTAAATATCTTTATGTTGTTCAGGTTTGTACTATTTTTAGAAAAGCAAATTTCTAGGAAATTGTGACTGGCATACTAAGCTGACCGTGTCATCAGTGACTTTTCTTTCTTTGGAACTTAATATTGCAGGGTAACTTGAATGTGTGTTCTAAAAAGTGGTAAATGCTTAGTTTTTACATGGTCTTATAACTTGATTTTAGATCTTAGAATTGAAGAGGTCAGGTAACATCTTTTATTTCAGTAGATAAAAAATATTTCAATGCAATATTACTCTCAAAGATTGTATAATACAGGTCTGCCTGTTCTCCAGAATCTGTCCTTTTTATTACATCTTTTGCCTCCAAGGCAGGATTAAATGACAGCATCCTCCATTTAATTTATGTTTTTTAATCAGTCGCCCTGATTTAAATCTTAACACGTTGGCCTATCAAAATGCCTGGGCACACACAGTTCCTGTTCTAGCAAACTACACACTCACTAGTTGGATGATGGCTAATTACTTCGTTTGTTTTGATGTAAGGAAGAGAGAAGAGTTGATGGTGGCTTAAAGTTGTTATACCCGAATGACTAGGCAATTTTCAGAGAGGGGCTTTTAAGGGAATAGCTGAATGAGAGGGAAAAATGATTGAATCCAATTGAATGTTTTCATTTAGATTTGCCTATAAAAAGTTGAGGGAAATGAATTTGGAAGTATTACGCCATTCCAGTTAAGGGAATTATGGTTGTTACTGTTCAGTGGCTAAGTAGTGTCTGACTCTTTGCTCTTGGAATTCTATAGTCTAAAGGACTATTTAGAGAGTTAATGTTGGTCAGCTTGTCTTGTTTTCAGGACAAAGATGCTGACTGCCAGAGGACTGGAGTACTCTTTCTAAGGTAGTATAGTTGTGGGTTGGCCAAATTCTTTTGTATTTTCATTGCATCTGTGTTTGCATTAGAAGTTTTTTGAGAAGTTGTTTGGAGATTGTTACTTCAAAAGATGAGGGGAAGTTAGTGTCTACCCTCACTTAAATCTGTCTGGGAGATCTTCGCAGTTCAAGTTTAGCTGTGGAAGTGGCTTTTGTGTGAAGTTTGACTGTTTTAGAACTAGGGATTTTCAAAACTCCATCAGTTTTCTGTAATTTCTGTAAGTTACTAGTTTCCGTAGTTCAACTTTCAAACTTCTGTTTTTGAATTTTTTTTTTTATTCTTATCTCAAGGGAAATATTACCACAGAAAAACAAAGAAATTCTATGTTTCTGTTAGTAAAGTACTAGCAATTTGCTGATAACCAAGTTGGTAAGGTTTCTTTTGGAATTTCCTTTTAATTTCTTTCTCATGCCTTACAGGTTTACTAGCTATTCTCAAGTAAGGATTTTTCTTCATACTGTGGATGTTCTTTTCTTTAGTGATACCTCGCAGTCTCTCCATCCTACAGATGACTTGGACTGAATTTGGTTTTTAAATTTAAATTATTGGATTTTGTTTTTTTAGATAGATGGATAGATAATATTACAGCATATACTGTTTTTCATACTGTTTTAAAAATTAAAATGTAGTAATTCGTAATTAATTTCTAAAATGCTAGTATATGCATACCTTAAATGTGCTCCTGGCCAAAACCTGGAAACTCACTTGTTACTATCATGCCTTTTTAATTTTTTTAATTGAAGTAAAATGGACATATAACATTAGTTTCAGAAATACAACATATGATTTAATATTTGTATACATTTTGAAATGATGACCAGGGGAACTCTAGTTAACATCTATCAATCACCTTATATAGTTACCTTCCCCCCTTTTTTACTGGGATGAGAACTTTTTAGATCTACTCTCTTAGCAATTAATGCTTATTCTTAAAACACCAGTAACTCCTGTTAAGTAGAATGTAAGCTTTTAATGTAGTTTTTATTATTAAACTAGTTATTAGGACATGAAACAACAGACTGGTTCCAAATAGGAAAAGGAGTGCGTCAAGGCCGTATATTGTCACCTGTTTATTTAACTTATATGCAGAGTACATCATGAGAAACGCTGGACTGGAAGAAACACATGCTGGAATCAAGATTGCCAGGAGAAACATCAATAACCTCAGATATGCAGATGACACCACCCTTATGGCAGAATGTGAAGAGGAACTCAAAAGCCTCTTGATGAAAGTGAAAGAGGAGAGTGAAAAAGTTGGCTTAAAGCTCAACATTCAGAAAACGAAGATCATGGCATCCGGTCCCATCACTTCATGGGAAATAGATGGGGAAAGAGTGGAAACAGTGTCAGACTTTATTTTTCTGGGCTCCAAAATCACTGCAGATGGTGACTGCAGCCATGAAATTAAAAGACGCTTACTCCTTGGAAGGAAAGTTATGACCAACCTAGATAGCATATTCAAAAGCAGAGACATTACTTTGCCAACAAAGGTTCGTCTGGTCAAAGCTATGGTTTTTCCAGTGGTCATGTATGGATGTGAGAGTTGGACTGTAAAGAAGGCTGAGCGCCGAAGAATTGATGCTTTTGAACTGTGGTGTTGGAAAAGACTCTTGAGAGTCCCTTGGACTGCAAGGAGATCCAACCAGTCCATTCTGAAGGAGATCAGCCCTGGGATTTCTTTGGAAGGAATGATGCTAAAGCTGAAACTCCAGTACTTTGGCCACCTCATGTGAAGAGCTGACTCATTGGAAAAGACTCTTATGCTGGGAGTGATTGGGGGCAGGAAGAGAAGGGGACGACAGAGGATGAGATAGCTGGATGGCATCACTGACTGGATGGACGTGCGTTTGAGTGAACTCCGGGAGTTGGTGATGGACAGGGAGGCCTGGCGTGCTGCGATTCATGGGGTCGCAGAGAGTCGGACATGACTGAGCGACTGATCTGATCTGATCTGAGACCATCTTACCTGTGTAATTCATAGAAAAAATAATGGAGTACAGAATTTCTGGAAGGTGGCATTCTTTTAGTTTTTGAGATATTCTGAAAATGTCTTAAATATTTACATAAAAGAATCATATTCTGTCAGTGAGAAGATATTCAGCTTCAGTCTGTTAAAAATATTTCCCTTACAGTGAAACACATACTGAAAAGTATATAAACCTAATGTGCAGTGTAGTGACTGATTATAAAATAAATACCAATGTGACCATCACCTCCATCATCAAAAGAATTGCCACCACCGGGATATCCCCTGGTGGTCCACTGCCTAAGACTCAGAACTTGTAATGCAGGGGGCATGGGTTTGATCCCTGATCAGGAAACTAGATCCCGTGTGCTGCGACTAAGGCCCAGTGCAGCCAAAGAAATAAATATTTTTTTAGGAAAAAAAAAATTTCTGCCGCCTCAGAATTCTTGTTGTGTGCTTTCTCAATCCATCCCCCTCCCCACCACACACGTGATAGTAGTTACATTCTGCTTTTTCTCCTAGGTGGTATAATTCTGAGTGCATTCCTAAATAATATAGTTTTGCCTATCTTAGAACTTTAGAAAAATGAACTTGTGGCTTTTGTGTCTTGCTTTTTTGTTGTTCATCACTGTAAGATTAATCTTCAGTGCTCGAAGGGTGTTGAGAGTATGTCGGAAATAAGGTTTGACAATAATTTGATTCACCATACTTTTCAACCACCTGAGGAGGTTGCCTGCTCTTTTGCATCAGAAGTATCTGTAAGACAAGTTTTTTTAAGGTATGGAGCGATTTAATCTTTTCAGACAGTAAGACTACAAAGAGGTTGGAGGAGGAGACATCACTTTGAGGAGACAAATGATAATCAGATAAATGCAAAATTATTGGCTTTTTAAACTGTAGCTTTTGCCAACTGTTCTTTTTAAAGTATATACACTAAAATTTACATAAGGAAAAGTTGCTGTAGTTCTTGAAAGAGAATGTTGAAAGGGGAGCTGAAATATAGGAATTTAGGAAAACCCTAAGACTGAACTGTTTAATGTATTAATATTTTTGTAGAGGATCGGTGACTCCAGGTTGTTTGTGATTTTGTGTAGATATTATGGGCTCTTGAACAGCTTTCTTTTGTCTGAGTGTTGTTTTCATGTTGCTTTCTTCCAGTCTTCCATGGCCACCATTTTTATTGTTTTCCCATATTGTTACCCACCTGGGTTCTTCGGGCTTCCCTTGTGGCCCAGCTGGTAAAGAATCTGCAACGAGGGAGACCCAGGTTCAATCCCTGGGTTGGGAAGATCGCCTAGAGAAGGGAAAGGCTACCCACTCCAGTATTCTGGCCTGGATAATTCCATGGACTGTATAGTCCATGGGGTTGCAAAGAGTCAGACACGACTGATCGACTTTGACTCTGGGTTCTTCAGTCAATAGAAATTGATAAGAGGCCTCTTTAATCAATAGATATCGATAAAAGGACTCCTGCAGCAGGAGGTAACAGAAATAAGTAACGGGATCCCTTGCTTGCATCTTGCAGAGGGGTGAGCTGGTCCCTTAGGGGTGATGGTAGGATTGGAGGGTTGGGTCAGGTGGGTGGCTTAAGCTAGTCTTTCTACCCTGTTGATGCTGTGTGCAGGGATAATGTGCAACTTGCTTTTGGTCCTGGCACCTCAGAAGTAGTGGTTTTTTGGCCTTTTTGTATGGTGTTTTTCATAATTTGCCCCAACCTGCACATGCACAGTTATTTTTAGTCCCTTATAGTTTCTTTGTATTCTGTTGCTCAGGGAGATGTTTGTCCATGTACAAGTGCTGTAGGAAACGGTCCCAGGTCCCAGCCAGTTTCAATATCTTTTTTCTTTTATTGATTTAGTAGTTATCTTGGTCTTCAAGAAGAATGTGAGAGGGGTGATGGTAGAATCCTTTCAAAAGCTTCTTGGGATAAAAAATTTTTTTCAGAGAGGTAAAGAAGAGGTTGTTGATTTTTATGTAGGAACTTAGTATTTATTGGGGTGTGAGAATTTGTCATGTATTAGGAAGTGATTTAAAGATACTATTGGAAACGTTATTCCAGATTATGAGCTTCTAATTAGCAGTTCTTAAGTGAAACAAACATATGAATGCTTCTAATGCATTTCTATTTATTGGCCAGAATGATTTTGATGAAATTTAGTGGTATTTTTCTGCTGTGCTTTAGTATGGTACCCATGCTACTTGAGTGGATAACAGTTGGTTTCTTCTGTGAACAAAAAAGACTGTATAGTTAATTCATTAATAGTTGAAGGAGAATATAAATCTCTGACTGTCTTTCTTCAAACTTCAAATTGAGCTAACCAGTATTCATAAGGAAGATGTATTTATTATCCTTTCTTCTCCAAATCCCATGTAATGCATGCCAGAGAGAAACTTTGAATTAGGCTCTATTTGTATAATGGTCCAACTTAAAGACTTAAGCTATTTTAACACTTTCAGGGTTTCTCATGTGAATTCTTCAGGGAAGTAGGAAAGGCCCAGCATACTTCTTTCAGAAATAACAATCCAATATAGTTTATCTGTTTTATGTGAGAGATTTAGGTACAAGTTTTATTAATCCCAGTATAAAGCAGACTTCAGTTAAATTTTGTTTATGATTGTTCATTTAACTAAATAGGCCAGAGCCATTTTGAACAAGATTTTAACACCTGTAATGTAAAAACACTTAAGGAGACTTAAGTTGTTATTCCTTCTTTGCCTAAATTATTATTGAGATATTGTTGTGGTGTTATGGTGCTCATTTCCCCCTCTAATGAATAATTATAATTTATAATTTATTGTTATTACTATACAAAGACAAAGGAAGATCCTTAAGAACATCATCTTCCTAGAATATCTACATTATATTGGGAGCATAGTGAATGTTCAACAATGATAACCACATTTTATGTTTTGGTCATGACAGTGATGGAACAAGAAGTGTTTATTGTGTAATAAACTTTGATAAACTTTGGCTTTGACTGTGCTGTCAGGAAAATCATGTGTAGTTGGGATAAAGTGGTAATAAGTCATATTTGGTCTAAATTGTCTTCTTTGTGTACTTAGTCATGTCTGATTCTTTGCGACCTGCCATGCTCCTCTGCCCATGAAATTTTCCAGCCACTGAAGTGGGTTGCCATTTCCTCCTCCAAGTGATCTTCCCAACCCAGGGATTGAACCCGTGTCTCCTGTGTCTCCTGCATTGGCAACCGGATTCTTTCCAGTGCCACCTCGCAAACCTTAAATCCCCTTGCAGTTTCCTAAATGTTGAGAGCTTTGAATGTGTCGTTTGTATGTTAATGAGTGAAGTTTGGAAGCCCCTGGCTCACCTGAGGATGGGAGATGGTTGCCAGTGGTCTGACTTTCAGTTCCACCCCCTGACCTCCAGGGAAGGGAGAGGAGCTGGAGTGATCTAATCACTGGAGAATCACCAGTGGCCAATAATTTAATCAGTTGTTCCTGTGTAACAGTCTCCATAAAAACCAAAACAGTCAGAGTTTGGAGAACTTCTAGGACCTTGTAGAGACTGAGCGATGGGTTCAGAGAGAACGTGGAAGCTCCGTGCCCCATCCGGCACACCAGCTCTTCACCTGGCTGTTCCTGAGTTCTCTCCTTTTATATTAAACCAGTGATCTACTTAATGAGTTATTTGAGTTCTGTGAGCTAGTTTATTAATCCAGCTCAAGGGGACATGGTTGGTTAGAAGCACGGGTGACCTGGACATGTGATTGGCATCTGAAGTTGATGAGGTGCTTAGTCTTGGAGGTGTGAGCCCTTCACCTGTGGGATCTGATGCTGTCTCCAGGTAGATAATGTCAGTTGAGTTGTAGGACACGCAGCTGGTGTTGGAAAATTTCTTGGTGGTGTGGGGAAACACCCCCATTCCCTGTCCCCATCACACACACTGGAATGCTGTGGTGAACTGCTTATAGTGAACATCAAGATCTTACTCTCAATAAAGATGTCATTTTAATGTTAAGAAAGAAAGAGTTGAAGAAAGTAGGTGATAATGTTTGTAGATGTAATCTACCTGAGCATCAGGAATTGCCATCAGCAATTGAGAGATGGCTAGTTGGATGGATGGATGCCTTAGGAATAATTTTAAGGGAGGGAGATTTTAGTTACATGAGTAAATATTTCTTCGAAATACCAGCAACTCTTAAGTAAAAGTTTTGTCTCACTAGTTAAGGAACATTGAATAAGAAAAGACAGGTAAGTTAATATCTAAAAATCATGAATGATACAGTTTCAGTGCTGTGTTCTTTTGAGATGATAAATGAAAAAAGATATCAGCTATAGAAGAGTAAAATTCACAAGCTGGCATTTTATTTGAACTTGAGAAATAATATCTTGGTGTGGGAAAATAGGAATGATCATTATATACACAGGTACTAGTTAGAATATGCTAAATTCATAAAAATAAGTTTGGATGTGGTTAGATTAATGATCCCTTTGGTTTCTCTGTTCTTGACTTAGCTTTATGGTAACAGGTAATTAATATGGAAATTAAGCAACACTTTAGAAAGCATTCCAGCTCTGTCTGATCGAAATTTTTAAGTTTTACCATAAAAGGTTAAAGGATACTAAATAAAAATACTCGTTAGGAATGAAAAAAGTTGTTTGTCTCCTTTAAAGTGTCCACAGTGGAAATAGTTTGTCTATGTCTAATCACTGGGAGAATCGTTGAATATTGTAGATCTTAAGAGTAAAGTAAACCAAGATATAAACTCTTTATGTTCTTTTACTGTGTGTTGGACTCTAACAAAATGATTGATCTGCTCTTTAATTATACTATTATTCATGTAATAATAACAACATTCCTATGAGTCCTAAACCTGATGTGCTATAGTGACATTTTTGCTTAAAACTGATTTTTTTTGTAACCTTCATACATGAGGGTGCCTTTAAAAAAATTGTTATAGTGAGTAAGGTTTGATGAATATATTGACAATTAAGACATTGAATATGTTCTTAAATTTAAAAACTTAATGAACTTGCTTCATGGAAGTTTAATTTTAGTCCTAATAATATTTTTATTCTAGTTAGCTAAAAAAGAGTTTTGTTTTAATATACTAAGCAGCTTCCTGGCATTTGAAGGAACAGGATAATGAAACAATGTGCAGCAAATGAACTGTAATCTTAAAACTGTTAAGTCCAGTCATTTGTTCAAAGTAGAAGAATGAGTTTGAGGAATGACTAAAATCTTTTTAAATATGAGTTTTTTTTTTTTTGGAAGATGGTTAAAAATGAGTTAGTCACTTAGAAAGGGAGATCTTTTCTCCTGTTTAAGGTACTTATTTTGATTGTTAAAATAATTTGCTGCATTTAAATGAAGTGTCTGATATAAACAGTTTAAAGCAACAAAAAAGATTTTCCTTCTGAAATAAGAATCGTTTTGGACTTTTAATAAGCATTTGTGTAATTAGTGTTGGAGGTCATAATTGTTGGTTGTGAATTGCCTCATAATGTTCTACATAAAATTTTTGTAAGTCAAACTATATTGAGAATGCAACTTGCATATAAAAGAATGTATAAACCCTTATATATAGTTAGGAACATGATAAACACCTGTGAAACTCCTACACAACTAGAGAACTGGAACATTACCAACTGCACATTATCTGTGTTCCTTCCCTAGCCTATCCTCCTTGTTTGCCTTTTCACACTAGGAAACCACTGTCCTGAATTCTGTTTAACATTTCCTTTGAAATACTGAGAAAAAAAAGCTCATGTATGTATTTCTAGACAGTATATTGCTAATTTTGCTTAGTTTGGAGCTTTAAAAAATACCCTATTATATAAAGGGTCTCTGACTTGGATTTTTATATATATATATATATATCAGTTGAACATTTGGGTTTCCTCGTTTTTTATGAGTAATGCTACTATGAACATTAAAAGCTATATTTTCTGATGCATATGTGTACATGTTTGCTAGAGTGTATACCTGGGAATTTTGTCATGTGTTTTGATTGTTTGTAAAAACAAATCACCACTCTAAGTGACAAAACAGCATTTCATTATTTTGCAATCTGTGTCTTGAGTGGGAGGTTCTTTTGCTTCATGGTATCAGCTGTGGTGCTGGGATGATTATAGTCAACAGGCTGCAGTCTGCAGGGGCTAGAATGGCTGCGATGTGGACAGCTCAGAGTCATCTGGATTCTTAATTGGGAGCTCAGCCAGGGTCTTTTTTTTTTTTTTTTTTTTTGGCTCCTTCACGTGGGCTGCAAGGACTGCCTCACAGCATGGTGGCTGGGTTCTGAGAAAGAGCCTCCCAAGAGAGAGGAAGTTGCCAGGCTAGTCTTGGAGTTAAGGGAGAAGATGCATATACCGATAGGGACAGAATTGTTTTGGGCATCTTTGGAGACTTGACTGCCACAGTGTGTCACTTTTATCTCCTCTGTGAAATAACTGTTAAGTTTTTGGTCAGTTTTTTTTAGTTGGGTTGTTTTGTGTTTTGGTGTGTGTGTGTGTATGTGGAGGGGGGATGGTGGCGCTGATACTAAGTCTAGGTTAAATTTGTTGCAAATTTTACTGCATATTTTGGCATATTGGTCCTTAAAAGCAGTCCTGTGAGACAGATATTTTATTACATTCATTTTACAGGTAAAATCAGTGCTGCTTAGTATGTTAAAGTAGGTCTTAAAAGTCAGCCAGCCTCAGGATATTTTTGGTATAAAGAATAGCATATGTAAACATGAACAATTACCAAATGGCATGCTTCCATCAATCTGCCTGCTACACCACTGCCACTATCCCGCACCAAAAGATTAAAGCTTGAAAAAGTTTACAAGTTTCTCTTTATTCATTTATGGTCAGTTTCAATGTTTTAGGTGAAGTGTGGCTTTCGTTAGTAAACTGAGGCTTGGTGATGCCAGAGTGACAGAGCTGGAACCAGTACACTCAGGTCCAAGTTCTCTATAGTCTTCTTGCCTTCCCCCCATCCTCACTTTTTTTCCTCTAAATTCTTCAGTTGGATCATCAGCAGGATCTGCTAGTACATTTCAAGACACTTGTGATTTTGATAGCCAAACTAGTTCTGCTCTCAGCCTCCCACTTTGAGGATTTGCTGTAGTTCTCAGAACACAGTGTAAAGGAATTGGCTGATACTGGAGATTTCCTTGACTAACCCTGCTTACAGACTGTATATTGGAAATTAAGATGCATAAGTGTTGTGGTCAGAATGTTTTATAAGAATTCTAGTAAGCCTAGAGATTCACAACTGATATTCAAGTATCCGCCATATGTATGTACTTTAAAAAGAACACTGTAGGCTTGCATCAAGCTCAGCTGAGTTGCTTTAAAACTGAAAATGCCACGGAGCAAGACTTTAAAATGAAGCAGCTTTCTCTCATGCCTGAGCAAATTCAGAGTATATAGAAATGAGTGTGTAGACACTTCCCAACCCTCAAATTTAGGAAAATCGTTCTTTGTGTAAGTATAGTTTCTGATCATTACAATTCTATTAATATATGTTGAATTCAGACACCTCAGTACAATTCTCCAGTGTAAAAGCGCTGCTTCAGGCAGCATGACTTACTTTCATGTCACTTCAGATTTCTTGGGTCCAAGATTCAAAGGCAGAAACAAAGGTGATAATAGTAATTGTACTTACTGGAGGAATTTTTGACGGATAGTGAAATTCAGAATATCTTTGGGCTTTGACTTAGGAGTGTTTTTCCCAGCAATAACAGCCATTGCAGGACTGAGCCTCTCATTCATTTTTATTTTTCCCAGCCCCATATTCTTCCATTCCAGTGTCCTGCATATGAAGATTAGTTACCCTTCCTCAGGAAGTAAATTGAGATAGAACACATTTGCTATACTGTTTCCATGATAAAGTATAGCTGTCAGGTCACTTGGCAAAAAGCTTAACACTAGATACCCCAAGTGAGTATAGAACAATACTATTTGTTTTTTTTTTTTTTAAGGGGAAAATTAATGATTTTTTTACTTCATTTAAAAATT
Source organism: Bos indicus x Bos taurus (assembly GCF_003369695.1). Lineage (NCBI taxonomy): Eukaryota > Metazoa > Chordata > Mammalia > Artiodactyla > Bovidae > Bos > Bos indicus x Bos taurus. The sequence continues at coordinate 54,733,323 of NC_040097.1, read as the reverse complement.
CAATAAATGCACTTAACATTTGTAATTCTTAGAATAAACACATTTTAAAATAGAGTATACCAAAAATATGCTATTCTCTGAATCTCTGAGGCATTTAATACATGTTATTAGTTTATAGAAATTAACAAAATTACCTTTGCTATGTGAAGGACACCAAAGCTTTCTTATAATTCACTGTTGCCTGTCAGCTTTTCCTCCAGCCTGAAATGTGGGTCAAAAGGGAGGAGAAAATGGAATCATTCTCCTTTTACTCTTTCATTACTCTTTGAGTATATTTGCTGATACTTTGAAAATGGGGTGATTAAAACTAGGTAAACTGGATCACTTTCCCCCGACCCCTGGAATGTAGAATGAACTTCATACCTGGAAGAGAACATAGCAATTATTTGTTAGCATTCATATGTGCTCAGTCTTGTCTGACTCTTTGCGACCCTGTGGACTGTAGCATACCAGGCTCCTGTGTACATGGGATTCTCCAGGCAAGAATACTGGCGGGGGTTGCCATTTCCTCCTCCAGGGGATCTTCCCTTCCCAGGGATCGAACCCAGGTCTCCTGCATTGGCAGTCGGGTTCTTTAACACTCAGCCACCTGGGAAGGTCATTATTTGTTAGAGTGCTTAGCAAAATGTTGTGCAGAACACATATCACAGGAATTGTAGTTCAAAACTAAAAAATAACCTGCTTACTGCTAAGTCACTTCAGTCGTGTCCGACTCTGTGCAACCCCATAGACAGCAGCCCACCAGGCTCCCCCGTCCCTGGGATTCTCCAGCAAGAACACTGGAGTGGGTTGCCATTTCCTTCTCCAATTTAAAAAAAAAAAAACTATTACAATTTAAATTTGGAAAAAACTGAATACCCTGTGCTCTTTATTACAGTACATATTAGCATGTTAAAGTCTGAGGCATTTTTGACCATAGTATTGATTTTATTTAGTATTAGTGTCTACATATTAGAGAATCTCTGTAGCTTTTTTTTTTTTTTTTTCCATTTTCTGTGCAATGCAGTTTGGGAAAGACTGATCTGGATGCTTTATTTGATAGATGAGGAATCTGAGGCTTGATGATACTAAGTGACTTCATAGAGCTACAGCTAGGACTGACAGCCTTGCAGGTTTGAAATCTTTCCATCTTTATTTTTTAGTTTGAATTACTACATTGTGAACATCAAGTGTATCTACCTTATAATGGGAGCATGTATGTTATTTCATAATGAAACAGGTGTCTACTCGCTTATACCATCACCCCATTCGTCTTGGTGACTAAGTTGGGTGTTTTGACACTCTTCAGTACTTGCATGGCAACCCACTCCAGTGTTCTTGCCTGGAGAATCCCAGGGACGGGGGAGCCTGGTGGGCTGCTGTCTATGGGGTCGCACAGAGTCGGACACGACTGAAGTGACTTAGCAGCAGCAGCAGCAGTACTTGGTAATTTGTCAGATTTTAACATTGCGCTCTGGCTTATGAATATGAGGGCCTATATACATTGCTTATTTAAGTGGCTGTTTCAGTTTCTTTCTCGATATTGCTTTCCCCCTGAATGTTGTTCACTTCGCTTTTGAATTACCCACTTTGGTTCTTTAATCTCAGCAAATTGTGGATCAGGGGATATTAATACTGTACATGTGTGTGCATGCTTAGTCACTCAGTCTTGTCCAGCTCTTTGCAACCCCATGGACTGTAGTCCATCAGGCTCCTTTGTTCATGGGATTCTCCAGGCAGGAATATTATTGAAAGGGGTTGCCATTCCCTTCTCCAGAGGATCTTCCCAACCCAGGGATTAAACCTGAGTCTCCTGCATTGCAGGCAGATTCTTTACCATCTAACCACCTTCTTAGTTGGAAATCTTATTTCTGTAGTATATAACATGTCTTGGGTTAAATATATGTATTATAATACATATTTATATATCAAATGCTTGTTAGTTGGAAATTAATTATATTGTATATTACAGTATAGTGCATATAATTATGTAATGGCAGTGTTAGATAAATGGGCTTCCCAGGTGCTAGTGGTAAAGAATCTGCCTCCCAATGCAGCAGATGCAAGAGACCTGGATTCAATCCCTGGGTTGGGAAGATTCCCTGGAGACGGAAATGGCAACCCACTCCCATATTCTTGCCTGGAAAAATCCCATGGACAGAGGAGCCTGGTGGGCTGTACAGTCCATGAGGTTGCATAGAGTTGGACATGACTGAAGTGACTTAGAATGCACAGCATGTTTTTGTGTGTAACATTTATTGGAGACCTTGTTGCTTTTATGTATGGATGTGTGCCTGACTAAAATGTGTATGACACGTACATGTGTGTGCTTTGTAGGAAGAAAGAATACATGCAAGTGTGTGTAACTGTCTCTTATGTAGGTTTTTTAAGACTTCAGTCTGTATTGCATTTAACTGAGCAAAAAGTATCATTATGTATACTTTTAATGTATCAAATACACTATTTTATGTATGACCCTAGAATTTTTTTAGATTTTTTAAAATGGCATTAAGACACTTATTTTGGTAGAAGTTTTTGGTGCCTGTCTATCGTCATTTCCTTTTTTCAGTTTTTAAAGTGTCCTTTATAAAGCAGAACATACTCCTTTTTCAAATGGTTACTTAGGAAAATTGATAGCTGTCATTGTTAAGTTAAGGCAAAAGTTGAGAGAGCAGTAATAATATTTTTGCCCTGTGTTCTTGTGAGATCTAATATTTTTTGTATTTAATGCGTTCTGCCTTTGTGCGATGGCACAGAGAAGCTCTGTAGGGCATCCCCAGCTTTTGAACGGTCCTTGTTTTTCCCCTATGGGTTGCTCAGGAGTAGAGAAGCAGACTATTTGTCCATGTGAAACATACAGCATGCTTTCTGCTTACAGAAGATCTTGAGGCAGAATGACCCACACACATCATGGGTAAGAACCAGGGAGGTTATTAAGAGTAGTCTTAGACCCAGTAGCAGTTACTTTTCCTTAAAAGAGTTGTCATTGATGGTATGCTAGCGGTCAGTCTGCATTTATGGGTCTTTTCAAACTTCAAGATTGACCTAATAAAACAGGTTAAAAAAAAAAAGACTTCTTTATTCTGTACCATTAGTAATCCTTTGAAATTTTATTTTTTTGCTGTTGTCACTTTAATATTGGTATGACTCTCTATAATCGTGTTAGGCTTTAATATATCTCTACATACAAATTTCCATAGTTTCCAGTTAGCTAAAGTGTTCATATGTATAACATGTTAGGATTAGATTGTCCCTTTTAGTAGTTTTAGTAAATTGAGGATTTTTTTTCCTCTCTTAGCGTTTCAGTGTGGCATACTTTTGTTTTTGATACTGCCACTAGATTGCAAGAATAAAAAAGGTATATTGAAATGCTGATACAAACTGGTAGCCTTAGCTGCTTTGTATTAATACTTTGCCCTGGCCTGGTTGTTTTCTATTCCCATGAGTGCTGAATTTGGGGTGTATATATATATATAGTCTTGTAAATACTTACATATATAGATCTGGTACCTTGCGTAGTCTCTTCATTCCGAGACAAGGTAAAAGAGAACAGTGGGAAACAAAAAACATTCAATCCTGGATGTAATCACTGGTGTTCTAACACTTTGGGTTTCACTTTGATTATCTCTGTGAAATTCCGTTCCGTTCCTTTATTTTATTGATTCTCTTAACGTTTACATTGGTATCTGTAGTTGGTCATTTTTGTTGGTGATAACTAGTTGCCTTCTCATCTAGCAGATGAATACATATTCAGATCAGATCAGTTGCTCAGTCGTGTCTGACTCTTTGCGACCCCATGAATCGCAGCACGCCAGGCCTCCCTGTCCATCACCAACTCCCGGAGTTCACTCAAACGCACGTCCATCGAGTCAGTGATGCCATCCAGCCATCTCATCCTCTGTTGTCCCCTTCTCTTCCTGCCCCCAATCCCTCCCAGCATCAGAGTCTTTTCCAATGAATCAACTCTTCGCATGAGGTGGCCAAAGTACTGGAGTTTCAGTTTTAGCATCATTCCTTCCAAAGAAATCCCAGGGCTGATCTCCTTCAGAATGGACTGGTTGGGTCTCCTTGCAGTCCAAGGGACTCTCAAGAGTCTTTTCCAACACCACAGTTCAAAAGCATCAATTCTTCGGCGCTCAGCCTTCTTCACGGTCCAACTCTCACATCCATACATGACCACAGGAAAAACCATAGCCTTGACTAGACGAACCTTTGTTGGCAAAGTAATGTCTCTGCTTTTGAATATGCTATCTAGGTTGGTCATAACTTTCCTTCCAAGGAGTAAGCGTCTTTTAATTTCATGGCTGCAGTCACCATCTGTAGTGATTTTGGAGCCCAGAAAAATAAAGTCTGACACTGTTTCCACTGTTTCCCCATCTATTTCCCATGAAGTGATGGGACCGGATGCCATGATCTTCATTTTCTGAATGTTGAGCTTTAAGCCAACTTTTTCACTCTCCTCTTTCACTTTCATCAAGAGGCTTTTGAGTTCCTCTTCACTTTCTGCCATAAGGGTGGTGTCATCTGCATATCTGAGGTGATTGATATTTCTCCTGGCAATCTTGATTCCAGCTTGTGTTTCTTCCAGCCCAGTGTTTCTCATGATGTACTCTGCATATAAGTTAAATAAACAGGGTGACAATATACAGCCTTGACCAGCTCCTTTTCCTATTTGGAACCAGTCTGTTGTTCCATGTCCAATTCTAACTGTTGCTTCCTGACCTGCATACAAATTTCTCAAGAGGCAGATCAGGTGGTCTGGTATTCCCATCTCTTTCAGAAGTTTCCACAGTTTATTGTGACCCACACAGTCAAAGGCTTTGGCATAGTCAATAAAGCAGAAATAGATGTTTTTCTGGAACTCTCTTGCTTTTTCCATGATCCAGCGGATGTTGGCAATTTGATCTCTGGTTCCTCTGCCTTTTCTAAAACCAGCTTGAACATCAGGAAATTCACGGTTCACATATTGCTGAAGCCTGGCTTGGAGAATTTTGAGCATTACTTTACTAGCGTGTGAGATGAGTGCAATCGTGCGGTAGTTTGAGCATTTTTTGGCATTGCCTTTCTTTGGGATTAACCCAGCCCAATTTTGTAAGATCTTGCTCTATACTTTGTAAAAAAAAAAAAAAACAAACCTCTGAGTTATAATTGACTGTGAATCTTTTCACAGAATGAATTATTTTTGACAGAGCTTGTCTGTTGATAGTCTTTAGAGAATGGAGTGGTGGATAGAGGCTAGGGTGGTGGCACGTAGCTTCCATCTTAACATTATGTGAGATTCTGTCTTACTATTGGACTCACACCAGCAACTCCCCTTGCTGACATTATGAAGTACTAAGTGGCCATATTGGAGAAGTCCATGTGGCAAGGAACTGCAGTGCCCTCTTGTCAGGCTCCAAAGAACTGCCAGCAAGAAACCATGGTCCTCAAGGAAATGAATTCTCCCAGTAATCTAAATGAGCTTGGAAGTAAATTCTTTCCCTAATTGAGTCCCAGTGACAGCCCAGCCCTGGTCACACCTTGATTGCAGCCTTGTGAGACCGTACAGGGGTGCAATTAAGCTGGGCCTGGATTCCTGATCCCTGAAACCATGAGATAATGAATATATGTTGTTCTAAGCTAGTTGAGCTTGTTGTAATTTGTTACACAGCCATAGAAAACGAATACAAATACCCTTGATAAACCTTTCCCATCTCTGAATATTATGTATTTACCAGGTATTTGGATCCAGTGGTGTGAACCCAGACAGATTTAATTCTAGTCTAGTCGGGGAGATAGACTTGAAACAATTAAGAATGACAAATGGTGTGAAGGTCATACCACAAGAGCATGTAATAGACTTACTGAAACATGACTGTCTCTTTAGGACTTACTCTACTTTTAAAAATACTCTTCCTAGGTCTCCTCCCCTGACCCCCACCCCACCACTGTCTCTCTCTCTCTTTACTGCTGGCAGTATATTCTAACATCATAAAACTTGATCTAGCTTTATTTTCTATTAGTATTATGAAAACCATATTACAGCCTTATTATTGCCTCAAATTAATTATTCCTCAATAAGAGAATGAACTATAGTGTTTGTAAATGGAATACTACTCAGCAAGAAAAAAGGAACAAACTGCTGCTACATGAATCAATCTCAGAAACAGTATGTTGAGTGAAAAAAGCCAGACACCAACAGAAAGTAAAATCTATGATCCATTTATAGGACATCTGAGAACAAACAAAATCAATCTATGATGAAAGAACTCAGAAAATGGAAGGGGGAAATGACTGAAAAGGTGATGTGGGAACTTTCTTTAGTGATGGTTTTGGGTGATAGTTATGATTGATGATATGTATAAAATTGTCAAAATTCATGGAATCAAACATAAAACATCAGTGTGTTTTAATGCATGTAAATTATACTTCAAATTTAAAAAATAAAGTTAGATATCCTTTAGTATCTTTTAGTGGATTTAGTATCCTTTAGTGGATTCTTTTGGAGAAGGCAATGGCAACCCACTCCAGTACTCTTGCCTGGAAAATCCCATGGATGGAGGAGCCTGGTAGGCTGCAGTCCATGGGGTCGCTAAGAGTCAGACATGACTGGGCGACTTCACTTTCAATTTTCACTTTCACGCATTGGAGGAGGAAATGGCAACCCACTCCAGTGTTCTTGCCTGGAGAATTCCAGGGATGGGGGAGCCTGGTGGGCTGCCGTCTATGGGGTTACACAGAGTCGGACACGACTGAAGCGACTTAGCAGCAGCAGTGGATTCTTTTCTCTGATTGTATTTTCTTGTTGACTATCCCTCCTGTAAGATTGTCCAAGATTGTGAGCTTCATGAGGTCAGGGACTGAGTTTGCCTCTGGTTGTTAGTTAGACTTGTATGCTTGTATGTATAATGCCCAGGCTTATTTCCTCTAAGGGAAAAGTTATTTGTCAACTATAATTTACTCGTAAGTTGATAGCCATATTTCATGGTTGTGTGTTTCAAGAAAAATATTTGTATTATTTCAGAATTTTGTAATCAGTGTTTCTTTATGTCGCTTCTGTTTAAGTGTTGGTAATCTTGCTCCAGTTTCATCTTTGCCAGCCAGTTTGAGATAACATCGTGCTATATTTATATACCAAAACTTAAAAATCAGATTTTCTTTTAAATGTGAAGTTTATTATATTCCTCTTAAATGAAAACTAGATATTGCTCCTCTTTCTGTCATCTCTAATTTTTTGATGGGGAGCAAAGAATGGAGACACTCTTGTTTTACAGTTTTGATACAAAAAGCCCTTAAGTACCACAGTGATTTGAAAAAGAACAAGATGGCTCCATAGTACTTTGCCTAACTGGTGCTATCCCTTGACAGTAAAATTTAAATGATTTAATGGCTGGGCCACAAACTTGAAAAATTAAGTATACTCTGGAAGTGGTAGATCACAGGTGTAGTGTTTCTGAACTGTTGAAAAAGATAACTCAGAATAGGTTTTTCAGTGCCAGAAAAAAATGCCTTTCTATTGTGACTTATATGTTGGGGGTCTTTAAAAATAAATTCGAAATTCTGCAGATTTTTTTTGCATATTCTTCTGATAAGAGAATTCATATTTTCATCAGACTCCCAGAGGCCATCATCTAGAAAGATTAAAAATCCCGCCTGTCCCTCCTTTTTTCTCATAGGATTTTTTTATTGCCAGCTGATGGGTTGCCAACTTTTCAGAAACATAACCAGCTCTCAGTAGGCAGGAAATTACTCTGTACTGTGTTCACCTGTACTGAACAGTTTGAAAGTGTAGTGTTTGTTTCAGTTGGTTCTGTATATTTCTTCATTGTTTTTTTCACTGTTTTTCTGACCTTTTGGGTTGCACAGCTAAATCCTAATTACTGAGTTCCACAGGCTGTTCCCTTTGCTCCTGCATTCCAAACCATTACAGACATAGGTGTAAGAATGGTGGGAAAATACTTCCGTAAGTAAACCTGATTTTTGTTAGGGAATCTCTGGTCAGAAATGCTTGTTCTCAATTATGATACCAGTTTTTTTGCAGGAAAATACCACTGTCTGGCAAGATGTTGAGAAATGTCAAAGTCTGAGACTGTGGCTACATGTGTATTCTGTCATTTGTTGGTTTGTTCTGTCCTATTTCTAATCTTGCCACTCTTTTCCTTGAGGTGGTACGTGGTACCTAGCTGTAATAACCTATAAAAAGGTAAAATAGCATGATTCTTAGCAAAAAACTAATTAGGATAAGCTTCATATTTTAAGAAAACTCATATTAGAGTTGCTGCGTTTTGATATCCGTATTCTATTTGAGTTTAAAAGACATTGTCATATTGAGATAGTTCAATCAAAATTTAATTGTGGAAATGACATTTTTTGTCCTTTCTGTTGAGAGTTATGTTACTCATGCCTCTCCTGTTTTGCCTTGATTGCTGGGAAATGAAGTCAGATTTAAAGTTAAAATCATAGGCTCTTTTGACTTATTTGGTGTGCTTTTACCTAGTCTTGAATTTTTGTATATGTATATTTCTCTTATTGTTTATCTTTTATTAGATATTATTGTGGAACCAGAAGGTAATAATAAGACAGCTGATAGAATTTAGAATTTGGAAAAGCATTGATTTCTCTCCTCCTCCCACAGGCCTTGATTGCATATCTGAACTATTGTAGAGCAAATGCTTTTCGTACTAATTTACCTTTAACATTCAAGTCACATAACACATATTTACTGTGTGGCTTGCCTAGTGGCTCAGCATCTGCCTGCCAGTGCAGAAGATGCAGGTTCAGTCCCTGGGTCAGGAAGATCCCCTGGAGGAGGAAATGGACTCCATTTCCACTTCAGTATTCTTGCCTGGAGGATCCCATGGACAGAGAAACCTGGTAGACTGCAGCCCATGGGGGCGCGAAGAGTCAGCATGACTTAGTGACTAAACAACAATAATCATGTGCCAGGTGCTGTGCTGAGTGTTTGGAATATATATGGGGTCTCTGTTGTAATGGACCTTATTTTCTGGCAAGGAAAATATAAACAAAAGACCTAGATCATTTTAGTTAATGATAAAAGCTGTGAAAAAATAATACGCTAGCTAGTGTCTGGGATGTTGCTGTGGGGCTACCACTATAGAGAAGGAAGCGAATGCAGCCCTTTTGAGGCAGTGTTTGACCTAAGATGTTAGCTAGCCTGTGAAGATGACAAGGAGTTAGCTAGCTCTATGAAGATCTGGGTTAAAGGCTATCTCTGCAAGCAGGAACAAATTTAGCATGCTGAAGGAAGATAAGGCCCCTGTGGCCAGGATATAGTGAGAAAGGATATACTGTGAATGGGGATAGGATAAGAGATAGAGGATTGTGGAGGTTAAACTCTGAATGCAGACTAGTTTGAAAAAATAAGTGGAACAGAAATTAATTTGACTGTAACAGATGTTTTTCATTTCTGGGTATAATACTGAGTGGTTGTGGGTGACACACAGGATGGATGAAAGACTTCAGAGGCCAGAACCTGAAGAGGTAACCAAATAGCACTGACCGTATGGAGTGTTCACTTCAGTCGCTCAGTCGTGTCCGACTCTTTGTGACCCCATGGACTGTAGCACGCCAGGCTTCCCTGTCCATCACCAACTCCCAGAGCTTGCTCACACTCATGTCCATCAAGTTGGTGATGCCATCCAAACATCTCATCCTCTGTCATGCCTTCTTCTCCTGCCTTTAGTCTTTCCCAGCATCAGGGTCTTTTCCAATGAATCAGTTCTTTGCATCAGGTGGCCAAAGTATTGGCGTTTCATCTTCAGCACAATGGAAATTTTTTAAAGACCTTTTAAAACTTTTTATTTTGTATTGGGGTATAGCTGACTAACAATGTTGTGATGGTTTCAGGTGTACAGCAAAGGGACTCAGCCATACATATACATGGATCCATTCTCCCCCAAACTCCCCCTCCCATCCAAGTTGCCACATAACATTGAGCAGAGTTATGTGCTATACAGTAGTTCCTTGGTTATCTGTTTTAAATATAGCAGTGTGTACATGTCCATCCCGAAGTCCCTAACTATCCCTTCTCCCCATTCTTCTCCCCTGATAACCATAAGTTCATTCTCTAAGTTTGTGAGTCTCTTACACAGTGGAAATTTGATTAAACCAGTTACAGTATTTTTATTGCCTCCTACCTGAATTCTATTTCTATAGAAGAGTAGTTTACCTTAGAGTGGGAGTTAAAACGTTACACAACTCATAACTCACATTAGCATTAAATAACCTTACTCAGGGGACATCTGTGGGAAATATTTAAAAATTGGATCATATATAAAGTGTTCAGAGGCGCTTTAACATTTATTGAAATTACTATATTCAGGGTGCTTGGTGATAAGGGGGATAGTAAGATCAAGTCATTCATCTTTGTACACCAAATCGTGTGACTCCTGGCTTTGCTGTTTTTTAAGTGACCTTGAGCCAAGCTAACTATTTGCATTTCATTTCTCATCTGTAAATTGGGATTGACATGGCTGATTCATGTCAATGTTTGGCAAAAACCAGTACAATGTTGTAAAGTAATTAGCCTCCAATTAAAATAAATTAATTAATTTTAAAAATTGGGATTGACAATAGTACCCATCTCAGTGAATTACCATAAAGATGGAATGTACTCATACGAATAAAAGTACTTAAAATAGTATATAATTCATAAAAGGCACTCATTAATGTTCACTATTTGTTAATTTTATTACTGTTCACTTACAGGGGCTTTCCAAGTGGCTCAGTGGTAAAGAATCCGCCTGCTAATGCAGGAGACACAGGTTTGATCCTTGGTCAGGGATCTCCAGGAGAAGGAAATGGCAGCCCACTCCAGTATTCTTGCCTGGAAAATTACATGGACAGAGGAGCCTGGCAGGCTGCAGTCCATGGGGTCACAGAGAGTCGGACACGACTTGGTGACTGACCAACCAACCAATTAACTTACGATGCAAGCTAATAGGTAAATCTATGCAGTTTAGTATGTTGGTTGGAAAGAGTAAAATGCAGAGTACAAGATCCACAAGAGGCATAAAGGAGGGTTTCCACTCCTTAGCTGAAAAGGAGAGTTATGACTTAGTAGCAGGTGTCTTTTGAGTTAGGTCTTGAAAGATAAGTGGGGGAGAATTTGGAGGAGGATTTGCTCTTCAGGAAACAAGAACAGCTTGTGCAAAGGTATAGACGTATGAGAAAGCATGAACAGTATATGTTTAGGGAAGAACAAGTTTGGATCCATGAGGTAAGAAAGAGGTAGTAGGGAGCCATTTCAGGGTGGGGATAGGGAAGGGAGTCTAAAAACATTAGGACTTTGTCCTGTAGATTTGGGGAAATAGTGAAGGACTAGTGTATTTCATTTAAGAGAGAATTTGTGCAGGATGAATTGGGAGGCAGGAAGTTAATAAAGAGGTGCGTGAAATAGAATACGAAGAGTTTTTTTTTTTTTTTTTGTCCTCTCCTTGAGGCATGGTGGGTCTTCTTTCCCTGACCAGGGGTTGAACCTGTGCCAGCTGCATTGGGAGCACAGAATCTTAACCACTAGATAGCCAGGGAAGTCCCTGAAGAGGACTTTTTATTGGGGGATTTTAAGAGCTGGATTTAGGAAATGAGTATAAGATGATCCCGATACCTCTGTAATAATGGTAGCCTTTTTAACGAAGAAGAGAGCCTTTTTAACTAGTGGAGAGCAGAGTAAGTATGAGTTCAGTTTTAAGTACGTTGAGTATAATGTGCCATCATTTCCAATGTGAAACTGTCTCAGCAGCTGTTCTGGTGGGCTGCTCTATATGAGGATTGAGAATTTAGGCAGAGGAATTCTTAGGAATCATCCATGGTAGTCAAATGGACAAGGAAAGAGGAGAGGTAGCAGTGAAGAGTCTGGCATCAGTCAGACTCTTTACATCAATCTTTGAAGCATAGTGACTAAGAAAATTTGTGTACATGATGCACAAAATTGTTTTTCATCTAAGGGACTCAGGGGAAGGAGCACTTGGAAGAGACTTTTCAGGTTCTTCTTTATGTTGTTGTTTGTCTCTGAGTCATGTCTGACTCCTTTGTGCCCCGGTGGACTGTAGCCCCCCAGTCCATCCATGGGATTTCCCAGGCAAGAATACTGGGGTGGATTGGCATTTCTTCCTCCAGGGGAATCTTCCTGACCCAAGTATTGAACTCATGTTTCTTGCATTGGCAGGTGGATTCTTCACTGCTAAGCCACCAGGGAAGCCCTGCTTCTTTATGTACTTTTTCTTAAAACTGAGGTCCAGGCCACATGGGAATTCTCATTCCCCATCTCCCATTGCACAGTTACTCATCTCTCATTTTCCAAAAGGAAAGCATCCCACTCATGTGTCCCTGTATGTTGCCCTGAGCTATAAAAATCTCTGAGGGTTCCAGATGAAGGCACAATACAGTTGTCTGTTGGTGTGGAGAACTCTCCGTTCTCTCAAAGAAAGCTAGTAAGATCTCTGTTACAGGGACTTCCCTGTGGTACATGGGCCAAGACTCCACACTCCCAATGCAGGGGGGCTGGGTTTGATCCCTGTTCAGGGAGCTAGATCCCACTTGCCACGAAAATAAATAAATAATACATTTTTTTAAATGCCTGTTGAGTTTTTGGAAATTTGTTTGCCAGATCGTAATTGAAACAGATTGAATGTATCAAATTTAATTTGAAAAAGCTAATATATATCCTGAGATATTTGTGAGAGTAAGTCTAAAAAACATTGACTATCCTACTAATTTTAAAGCATGAAATAGAGCAGAAAAATCAGTATTAAATGAGAAAAATAAGGGACAGAGGTCAGTTTTACAGACAAAAATCACAGTATAAACCTTGAGATGCTTGCATTTGGTGAGGGATGTCTCATTTGGAATTTCAATATACAGATGGTCTCTCTCAGGACAGATCTAGCTTTGATAGAGCTTAGCATAGATTTTCTTACTCTAACAAAGCTGATGATGATTAAACAGGGTTCTTTAGGAAGCAATTTAGAACTCTGAAATTAGAAAACTAGTTCTTTTCCATAAAACCAGTCTTTTTTAGAAGACAGTACTTTTTCTTCTTGTGTTTTCATGATAGTTTTTACTGCTATAGTTGAAGAAATAGGAAAGTTCCTTTTCTTTTACAAAATAACTAGAGTAATGCAAGCAAGAAAAGACACTAATTGAAATAGTTAAATATTAGAAGTATATAAAGGAAAAGGTGGGGCTTCCCTGATGGCTTAGTGGTAATGAATCTGCCTGCCAATTCAGGAGACCTGGTTCAGTCCCTTGGTTGGGAAGATCCCCTAGAGAAGGAAATGGCTACCCACTCCAGTATTCTTGCTTGGGAAATCACATATACGGAGGAACCTGGCAGACTATAGTCCGTGGGGTTGCAAATGAGTCAGAAATGACTGAGACTAAACAATGGCAACAACAATGGAGAAGGTGATTTTCCCTTGTTTCGTTTAGGGTAGAGACTCTCCTTTTTGGTAGTGTAATATTTTACTTGAAAAGAGTGCAAGTCAAAGGGAGCTAAAATTGCCCACTCTTGCACATTTTTGACATTTTTCCTTGGAAAGAGAGGGAGAATGACTTTTAAAGACAGACTAAATAAGTCTCAGACTTCATTTCTGAAATGGGTTATATGAATAATTTTCTCACTTGTCAGTAACAAGACTATTTACAGATATATGGGTAAAATGGGATGAGTAAACTGTGATTTTTAAATTCATTAAAAGAGGAGAAACAACTTTACTTATTGGAGGATTCCTATTTCCTCTAAAAAGGCCAGTTTACTTTTGTAATATTTCTATTATACATAGGTGAAAAACTTATCTGATAGAAAACTGTCAGTTCTCATGCAGGACAGACTTGTTAATGGTGGTGGTGGTGGCAGCTTAGTAGTAGCTAAGTCATGTCCGGCTCTTGCGACCCCATGTACTGCAGTCTGCCAGGCTCCTCTGTCTGTAGGATTTCCCAGGCAAGAATACTGTAGTGGGTTGCTATTTCCTTTTCTAAGAAATATTCCTGACCCAGGGATTGAACCCGAATCTCCTGCATTGCAGGCAGATTCTTTACCATCTGAGTCACCAGGGAAGAAAATAGCATGACATATGGAAATGGCAACCGACTCCAGTATTCTTGCCTGAAAAATCCCATGAACAGAGGAGCCTGGTGGGCTACAGTCCATGGAGTTGCAAAGAATCAGACATGACTGAGCGTGCGCACACATACAGTATCTCTTGTGCTTTTCACCAGTATCTGGTTTCCCTCTTTTCTCAGCACATGAGTTGGGCCATGTGATTAGTACTAGTGGTGAATCAAGATTGTAAATGATGTGTGTTTCCTTCCAACCTGAAAATTTGTTGTGCCTGAGCCTCCAAAGTTCTGTCTGTCAGGCAGAATGATTGCAACGTTCAAGGTAGTGGCTGTTCAGGCCATGATAGTTTAAAAGGTAGTATCTGTACCAGAGAGGTAAAACCTGAAATGATACCGTTAAATAAAATTTAAAAAAAAAAAAAAAAAAAGAATACAGTTGTAAAAAAAAAAAATTAAAAAAAAGATGTAGTGGGCTTCTCCATCTGTTTGTTTCCAAAGTTACTTAAGAGCAAAAGCTTCATGGTTCAAAGTTGCATCTTAATCTTAAGAGAACTTTGCTAATGATTTTGCCTATATAATTTTAAATATATGCCAGTGTTTTTCAGACACTTGTTTTTAGCTCTTGAACCCTTACTTTAAATGAGAGTTTATACAAGAGCCTAATTAATATATAACCAGATAAGTATGATTAAAATGTGATGGTTCCCTATTCCCCTGAAAACTATATTCCATTTGCTTCAAAATGTGTACCCCACTCCTATTAGAGTGGTAGGGGTTCTTTGGAATCTGATGTATGGGGAACTATTTAAGATTCACTTTTAAGATTCACAGTGCCTGGAAGGTGATACAAATTATTATTTGGATTTATTACTCTTACTTTTTGGAATCATTGGAGAAGGCAATGGCACCCCACTCCAGTACTCTTGCCTGGAAAATCCCATGGGTGGAGGAGCCTGGTAGGCTGCAGTCCATGGGGTTGCTAAGAGACACGACTGAGTGACTTCACTTTCACTTTTCGTGCTCAAGAATGTGGGCTCTGGAATCCGAGCTGCTTAGTTCACATTCCATCTTGACCAGTTAATGGCTATATGACTTTGGGTAAGTAATTTAGTGTCTCTGATAGATTGGGCATAGTATCCTTAACCTCAGTGGTTTGTGTTTTTTGTGAAGAAAGCTGTTCTTACCACAGTACCTGACAGTTGTTGATGGTTTTTAAAAAATGTGCTTAGTCTCTCAGTCATGTCCCACTCTTTGCGACCCTTTAGGCTGTAGCCTGCCAGGCTCCTTTGTCCATGGGGACTCTCCAGGCAAGAATACTGGAGTGGGTTTCCATGCCCTTCTCCAGGGATCTTCCCAACCCAGGGATCAAACCCAGGTTTTCCGCATTGCAGAATATTCTTTACTGTCTGAGCCACCAGGGAAGCGCTGATTGTAAATAAACAGTGCTGAAAATGCATTTCTTTACCACCACTCCTCTTGGATTCTTTTCTGTCCTTAAATACACTAACCTCTCCCATCTCAAGGTCTATGCATTGGAGATTGTTCTCCCCTACTCTCCCATCATTAAGGTCTCACAGATATTAGAAGACTGCATTTATACCCACTTAAAGGCACCTTTACCCTTCTTCCCATTTCACTCTTTTATCCTGTCCCTTTAGTATCTTCCAAAGCTCTTGTTTCAACCTATAATTATCTGGTTTGTGTTTATTGTACTAAAGCTCCAGGAGAGAGATACTGCCTCTTTTTCACTGCTCTGTTCCAGTGCTGAACAGATATCTGTGACACATTCGTTGCTTAGAATTTTAAAAAATAATAATAATAAATGATTATTACTTTTAAAAAATGAAAACCACACTAATGTTCAATGTAGAATGGCAGTCCTTAGAGGCACATATTATAATATCTTGACAGACAAAAATTGGGGGGAGTTATTCATGTTGATGTATGACAGAAATCAAACCAATATTGTAAGCCAATCCTTAATTAAAAATAAATATTAAAAAATAAAAAAGATAATCACACTTAAGTGCATAAGTAAAGAAAAAAGGGAGTACATGATAAATTATAAAATTTATAAATATAAAACTAGTGGAATTATGTAGAGAAGGCAATGGCACCCCACTCCAGTACTCTTGCTTGGAAAATCCCACGGACGGAGGAGCCTGGAAGGCTGCAGTCCATGGGGTCGCTAGCAGTCGGACATGACTGAGTGACTTCACTTTCACTTTTCACTTTCATGCACTGGAGAAGGAAATGGCAACCCACTCCAGTGTTCTTGCCTGGAGAATCCCAGGGACGGGGGAGCCTGGTGGGCTGCCGTCTGTGGGGTCACACAGAGTCGGACACGACTGAAGTGACTTAGCAGCAGCAGCAGTGGAATTATGCAAGTAAATCTTCTAAATGCCATAATTGGATTAGTTTCACCAAAGTGACTGAATTTGTGTTGCTTTATGTACTCTCTAAAAGGAGTGTTACTTTTAATTTATTTTGTTAATAATATTATTGGGATCTCTGTCAGCCAGAGTAAAATTAATTTTAAAAGAAACTTTGAGGAAGACTTAGAAAAACGTGCTGTCAAGATGACATAGGAGCCATAGACAGCTCTTGAGCCCTCAGTTGGAGTCCATGTATCCTTATTTTTGGTAGAAACTAAAGTGTGGTTGACCTGGGCTTTCAGTGCAAAGCAGATGAAAATAGCGGCGCAAGTGCAGACTGTGGTCTTGGAGAGGGGACCGTTGGTGCTGGTGCCTGGTGCGAGCTCTGCGCCCCCTTCCCTTCTGTCACATCTCCTTCCTCCCATTCCCTTCGCTGCTTTCACTTGGTGTTCTTCATCATCATGGAGCAGAGCTGCTTGCCTTGCCTTTGTTTCCTCCACTGTTTCCGGTTGGTTCTTCTGTTTTTTAGGTTTTACTTGCAGAGGCTAAGCTAAACTAGACTTGTGTTGTTTTATGGAAGTCAGATTCACGCGCTGACCATTTGTGGGGTGTGGGACGTGTTTGTCTTCATCCTCTCTGAGTTTATCTTGTTTCATTGCCAAAACCATTCTTTTTCTGTTGTTTCTTAGTTACTTCCTAATTTGCATCTGTTTCTGTAAGGCCTGGTTTTTGCACTTTTGAGGTTTTTACTTTGTTCCTCTAAAAGTGTGTTAATCTTGGATCTATACAAGAATCTAATACAGACGTGAAAAGAGTAGGGGTTATTACAGGAGGCACTTATTTTGAGACAATCATTTCAATGCCAGTCTTGCAAAAAAGCGGTGACATAGCCCCTGGAAAATGTCAAGTAGCAAACTGTAGTTAAGGGTTTAATTATATTTATATGCATTTGGTAGATAGTTTTAGAGAAGTAATGGTTTAGGGAAAAGGAGGACAGAACTGGCCCTTGGGAAACTTGGCTTGTGTTTTCCTTTCATAGCACTGCCTATAGCCCATTTCTTTGGCCTAGAACCTTTTCTGTCTTTTACGTCCATAGCTATAAATTGAGGCCTTTATTTCTCAGCTTGCCTAGCTCAAGTTCTACATATACTGTATATTCTGTTATAAAAGCTAGTCATGGGAGTCATAGACAACTGAAGGTTGGTCACAACTTTAAGGCTAAGAATACACTGTTCTGCTTATTCTTAGACATTTTCCGATTATATTAGTTTTGTGTATATATGTATGATACAGTGTCATGTTTTTATAGAGGACTGGAAATGTTAAACATACAAAACCCTTTGCCACCTCCAAAGTTTCCTCTTGAAGATAGAGAAACCTTTGATTAATATTAGGACTAAGGTATAAATATTTTTAACCTTCAGGATTAAGGGTATATTGTGGTATTTTGTTTTAGTACATAATCATGAGATTCTGTGTTTGGTTCTGAATGTATGTTAGTGGTTCAAAATAGCATAAAATGAATAACAAACCTAAGATGAAATGTATCAAGTGGTTAGGTCATCAACTAGATCTATAGAGGAAAATGTGGTTGTTCCTAAGGGCAGCCCCAGTTTCTGAATGGATTGGTACTGAGTGTTCTCCTCAGGAAACAATATGGTATATGTTGATAAGCCTTAGATCGGTTTCTGAAATTCTATTTAAGCTATGTTTTGAATATAAGTACTAGACTAATCTCTACTAGAATCCAAGAAGTATAACCCATTTTTCCATAAATGGGCTTCCATAATTTAATTTCATCTTAACTACTGTAGTTTTTAAGCACAAACTTTTCTTAGCTTTTGAAGAATTTCTTGGGATGAAGAATTAATAGTATGGCATTCACAAAGATTTAAAATGAGTATGTGGCTTTCAGAAGCAAGTTTTTTATTCCTATCTTCTTTCTTGGCATTTATTCCCTATAGATAGAGGGAAAGGCCATTATAAAATGTGGTGTCTTTGAATAGCCAAAGGACACCTTAGGTCTTTTAGGAATATGTTGAAGAAGGAAATAAAATTTATATATCTTAGCTTTGTGAAGATGGGTCTCTAAGACCTCTTTTAATTTGTCATGTGGCCATTTCTCTTTTATCAAATTTAAAACTCATATTTCATTTTCATACCCAGTTTCTTCTTATAAAATAGTTTGTTACTCAGAAGTAGACAAATTATTTATATGCCCCTTTCAGAATGAAAAAGTTAATGTGAGAATAATTTTGTCTGTCTTAATAAGTCATTATCCCACACTTTATTGGAATTTCAGGGTGACTCTAGAGATTGGATTAAGAGAATTTGGGGGAAGGCATTCATTTATTTTTTAAAAGAACTTTTATGAGAGTGTCAAATGTACGTAAGTAGAGACTGTAATGAACCACATACATCTACTATCTGTATTCAGTAATTATCTTTTTGTCACAGTTGTTTCAAAACACATTATTTTATTGAACTTAAAATACTGAACATTGCTCTTACAACATTGATAAAAATGTATGTAAAATGTGGTGGTTTACTCAGACTATTTTAAGGTAGATATTATTTTACCACTTATCTTTCTCTTTTATTTCAGTTTTATTTTGATGTCTCCTAACTTTTAATACATCATTTCTCAGTCAATTCACCTAGTTTTACTTGTGGGAAACTAAGTTATATGTATGGCATATGTGTGTATTTGTGTGTGAAGTTTTCTGACAATTGACTTGAAACAAGTAGACTGCCAGATATTCCTTCAGCAAAAGTGAATTATTCGGGATTAGCTGCTGCTGCTGCTAAGTTGCTTCAATTGTGTCTGACTCTGTGCGACCCCATAGATGGCAGCCCATCAGGCTCCGCCATCCCTGGGATTCTCCAGGCAAGAACACAGGAGTGGGTTGCCATTTCCTTCAGGGTCTGCAACACATAGCAGGCCCTGTGCAAGTCCCAGCAGGCCATTTTATAGAGAGGAAAAGGGAGTTAGAGCGGCTGAAGTAAACAGGATCCATGGCTTTTCACTGGCTACTGAGCCCTCACCAGGGAAGAAGAGGAACCTTTTTCCTCTTGGGCTCTGCTCTCCTTGCAGGGCATGAGAGCTCCCTTTTCTGATCTTCCTACTCTATTTAATCGGAGTTTATTAATTTTTAACAATATGTGTTACATTACTCACATATATGATTATGTAGACCATGTATCTATGTATATATAAGTTGTATTATAATTGCATATATAATGTGTGTTTTATATATACACAAACACATATACACATGCACAATATCGTGGAAAATTTCAGACATAAACAAAAGAGCTAAAACTGTAATGAACCTCCATATATCACCCAGCTTCAACAGTTTCCAATTTATGGTCCATCTTTTTTCACCTTATAACACCCTCCCCAGCTATTCAAATGTTTTTTTAATATGTAAATTGGACATACTAAAATTGAAGACTACTTTTGTGCACGTGATAGCTTGCATTTAATGAAGAAGAAAATAGCTAAGATTGAAGTCAGTGTTAACACTCACTCACGCCTAGTATGCTAGAAAGGAGAATTAACTGACCCTTGTAAGCGAAGTGCCAGGAACTATATGATGCCTCCAAGGATACAAAAGTCACTAAGAAAAAAATATTCCATTGCCAGGTGAACTAGAGTAAAGGTTCCAACTTGATGCTTTCAAAGCACAAATTCAAGTGGATTGGGAAAGGGAGGATACAGTATTAGAAAATGCTTCTTCAAGCATGAATTTCAGATTTGAGGAGACTTGCATGAAGAAAGGGGAATAAAATGCATGGCTGTGGATGGAAAAAAGAGCTAAAAAAGATCACGCTAAAATTGCTCCATAAGAAGGCAAAACAAATGAGTGATAGGTATATTCTTTTTTTGGTTATTTACTGTAATGGAAAACAGTAGTTGTACGATTAATCCAAATGCCTTTTATATCTGTTTTGAATTTTTTTCCCCCGTTATTAACCCTCCCACCCAGATTCTTTTTTTTCCAATTGAGGTATGACTACTATATAACAATGTAGTATACATCATAATGAGTTCATATATGTATATGTTGTGAAATGAGTACCACAATAAGTTTACTGAATATTAATTATCACAGCTAGTTACAGAGTTTTTTCCTTGGGATGAGAACTTTTAAGATCTAAGTAACTTTCAAATATATAATACAGTATTGTTAAAACCGTAAATTTGAACCTTTGGACTACCTTCATCCATTTCCCCCATTCCACCTCTGACAGCTAGCAGTCTGTTCTCTGTATCTGAGTGCTTTGGAGTTTTTTGTTTGTTTTGTTTGGGAGAGAAGGTTATATTCCACATAAATGAGATCTCGTTTATGTCTTTCTCTCTGACTTACTTATTTCACTTAGCATAATACCCTCAAGGTCTCTCCTTATTGTTTCAAATGACAGGATTCCTTCTTTTTTATGCATGTGTGTGTATGTGCTCTGTCATGTCCGATTCCTTATCCTTTTATGATTGAATTATATTCCTTTGTGGGTGTGTACTCGTACGTGTGTACACCGCATTTTCTTTTATCTGTTTATTTGTTAGTGGATACTTGGCTTGTTTCCATACTTTGCCTTTGCTACAGCAAACATGGGAGTACGGATACCTATTAAGGATAGTAATTTGGATTAATGCCCAGGAGTGTAATTGCTGGGTCATGTGATTGTACTATTTTTATTTTTTGAAGCATCTCCATACTGTTTTCCATAGCGGCTGCATCGATTTACGTCCCTGCTCAGTGTGCATGGGTTCCCTTTTTTTCATACTCTCACCAACATACATTTCTTGTCTTTTTGGTAATAGGCTTTCTGACAGGTGTGTAGTGGTATCTCTTGTGGTTTTGATTTGCATTTCCCTGGTGATTAGGATATTTAACACCTTTTCATCTAACTGTTAGTATTTGTATGTTTTCTTTGGAAGAATGTCTAATCAGTTTGGATTGGGTTCCCTGGGAATTCACATAGAAGGAAATAACCAGACTCTACTTGTAGTAACAACTGAATCTGTAACACAGTGTTACAAATTAAAATTTGGGTACTTCTGCTTTACTCTCTATAATTTGTATGTGTGTGTGTATACATATAATGAGAAATACAAGCATTGTTACATAATAGTTACTTAATCTTGAACTGAAGTTTTCTATTAGGCTCTAAACTTTCATATCATTTAATTGAACGGTATCTTTAACAGCAAGGAATACTTTTTAAAAAATGATTACTGTTTGACAGGTACATCTAAGTCAAATTTTTTTAGTTTTGTGACCAAAAGAAAATAACAAATTTGATGAGATGGTTAGCATCTTTGCAACTATGATATATAACCTCAAGTTTAAGATTCTGTTTCTGAAAGAACCTAATTGTTTTTAATGATTGACTTATTAATAAACATTTTAAATTTAGGCTTAAATTTCTATTTTAAAGACTACTTTTATTTTTCCTTTACTTTAAAGATTTTATTTGAATAAAGGTTCAAGACCTTTATAGTTTGAGAATGTAGTAGCTTATTCCATTTTGAAATTTCATATTACATATCTTAACTATTTCAATTAAATATCTTTACTTGAATGAAATTAATGTTTATCTGTATTTTCTGCTAATTGAAAAGATTGGTAGTTATAAGAAAGAATGAAGTGATTTGGGAAGACAATATTACCTCTTATAACAGGGTTTTAAAAACTTGAAACTTGTCAAGTAGTAGTCTGAGACATCTCTCTCTTTTTAACATAGTCATCGGGGTGTTTATTGATTTTCAGATTTAAAGCCTGAAGGAATCTAGTGACACGTTTCTAGTTATAAAATCAATGTAAAATATCACGAGGTGCCTGTCACTATGTCAAGCAGAATTTTTTAAAAATAAATCATTCTATTAAAAATGGGAATAGATCTAAGCAAACAGTGTAAGACCTCTCAGGTGAAATTATACATTTTCTGGAGAGACATTAAAGAAGACCTAAATGAAAGAGTTAAAGTGTATTTATGGATTGGATGGGTCAGTATTCTAAAGATATTAATTATCCCGAATTAATGTGTGGAATTAATGGACTTTCAGTCAAAACCCAACATGATTTTCTTGGTGGAATTGGCAAGCTTATTTTAAAATTTATGTGAATATGCAGAAGGGCAAATTATAAAACGCACAGTTTTAGAATGTTCTTTGAACTCAAGATTTTATTTGAAGCTCTACTTATAAAGTTTGCATATTATGGGAGGACATAAAGATTCCTCAAGCAGAATAGAGTCCAGAAACAGATCTGCACTAATGAATCCTTAGTTTATGGTAGAGGTGGAGCTGTACAGCAGTGGAGAAAGGAAAGCTAGTTGAAAACTAGTTGTTTCAGTAAATGGCAGGGAAACAATTATTTATATTAATACAGAGGCAATCAAGTTGAACCCTTATTTCTCATTATATAAAATAATTGATTCCAGGTGTATGACGTACCTAAATAATTAAAAGTTTAAGCTGTTAATTGTCATGAAGAAGAATATAATACCTTTATGACCTTGGGGCACTGAAAGACGTTTTTTAACTAGAAAAACTGCACTAACCCATAGCAAAGAATTGATGAATTAGGTTTATGTCAAGAATTTCTATTTAAAAAGTACCATTATGAGTGAAAAGAAGCTATGGAATGACAGTAGTTTATAAAGTCATATAACTGACAGAAGAACAGTATAAAGAACTTTATCAAATTAATTAGAGAAAATGTTCAAAGTACTTCAGCACACACTTAAGAGGAAGGTTAAAGACCAATAAATATATGAAAAGTGTTCAACATCAGAAGGCATCATGGAAATTCAGTTACTTTTGTTGGCAAAAAGCCTTTGGGAGTCCTAAATGTTGGTAATGTTACTAAGCAGCAAGAACTCTTAGGTAATGTGTCCACCATTTATATATCTCTGTAGTTAAGTTTATTTAGCTGACAGGACTGATTAGTGGTAGTGGTGTGTTGTATGGGGGAAGATAGGGCTTCCATGGTGGTTCAGGTGGCAAAGAATCTATCTACAGTGCAGAAGACCTAGGTTCGATCCTTGGATCAGGAAGATCCTCTGGAGGAGAAAATGGCAACCCACTCCAATATTCTTGCCTGGAGAATTCCATGGACAGAGGAGCCTGGCGGGCTACAGTCCATGGGGTGCAAAGAGTTGGACACGACTGAACGACTAACACACACGGGCAGTAATGTATTATGTGCCCGAAAAAAGAAAAGTGACTGCTATTACTTGAAAGTGCTCAGTGAAATAAGAGAGTGCTGTGCTTTACAGTAGATAAGAGGGGAAACCCATAAGCACATTCAGTAAACTATTCATAGTGGTGGGTTAGAAACTGGGCCAGAAAATAGGATAGAAAAATGAATGGCAAATCAGATGGAGGAAGTGAACTGAAAGTCAAATAAAAATGGGTATATACTAGAGAGTTAAGGGAGTTTTGGGAGCCTTGCATATCAGGATTGACTTGACCCTGGGGATAAAACAGGGCAAAAAGCATTCTTCATTCATGTTTAGTTTTTTTATTCTTTGAGTAGGTTTTCAGTAGAATCTTAACTTGCTTGTTTGTTTGAACTCTGTAATTCTGCCTTCAGGTTTGGATCTCAAGAGGTATAGTTAAACTGGTCTTTAACTTTGGGGATACCACTTAAAGTTGACACTAGGTAGCTCTCTGGGAAGCTATCTAGATTGTATTTCATCTATTTAAAACACATTTATGAAATCAGTTATTTATTCAACGAATATTTTAGGGCTACTATGTACCAGGTGCTATGCTAGGTGTTGGAGATATGTGGTTTCCTTGTGGAAGTATTTATCTAGTGCGGTAAATATTAATCAAGTAAACTGATGTGAAATTGCATCTGTGGCAAGTGCTAGGGAGAAAAAAAGTACACTGAACCTTTTTCTTTTCCCCCCTCAGAACAGCATCCCCTAGAAATGTGCTGAAGTTTGAAGGATGAATTATTTAGGCTAAGAGGGGAGATAGCAGTGATACAGAGGTAGGGAACTGGCAGTCTGAAGATGCTGAGGAGGGGACAGGGTGAGTCTGGAGGACTGAAAGATAGGTAGGTATATGGAAAGTAGGGAGATGGTAAAACGTGAGACAAGACTAGAGTTACGTAAGAGCTAAAGTACGTGTGGCTTCATATTAAGGTTCCTTCCATTTAATTTTAAGAGATGAAGCCCTTGAATAGTTCAGCAGAAGATTGCAATGTAATTACATTTGTATTTTGAAACATTCTTTGTTGAGAAACAGTATTTACGAATTGGGAATGAGATGGGCAAAATGGATGTAGGGGGTTGAGTTAGGGGCTATTGCAGTAAGTAGTGTAGTTTAAAAATGATAGCTTAGATTTCAGTACTAGTATCAGAGTAGGAAAAGATTAGACAAATTTCAATGGTATTTAAATAGAAGGATCACTCCGGGATGACACCTAGATTTTTGGATTTTTCAATTTAGGTGGTAAATAGGAAACACTAAAAGCAGACAGTGTATGTGCTGGTTTTGAAGTTAGAGGGGTGGTGTCCAATCATAAGTCTAGTTGAATGTTGACTTTGAGATGCCTTTGTGACATTCAAGGGGGGAAAAACATGTAGATAGGGAGATAACATTGGCAGATTGTGAGCATACTGGCATACAGTCATACCCAGGTATGACTGACATCCCTTGGGGAAGAGTTAAGAGTTGGTAAGAGGATCTTGGGTAGAGGAGTCTGCCTGTACAGAAAGCAGAGAAGAGGACTGGAGATATAGGGTAAAAATTAGGAGACTGTTGTAGTTTTAAAAGCCAAAGAGAGAGAATGATTCAGCAAAGAGGGAGGAGAGGTCAAGAATTATGTAAAATGAAAAGTTTAAAATGTCACGCAGAACAACTTTATAGAGCTGGAGCCCCATGTTTCTCAGTTTTCAAAACATGTTTATTATCCCTTGGAGTCCTTTTTTTTTTTTTAATCTGAAAAATTGTATTTAAAATTTAAAGCCCTGATTCTTGCTAAAATACTAGGCCTTCTGTCACTGAAATACTTTGACCAGTTTGGGGGCTGTTACTTGTGTAGTTTCTAATGGTGGTTCTCTACCGCCTATAGTTTGTTACTGTTGTTTATGAGCTCATTTTTTCTAAAGTTATTTTTGGTTTTTGCTTAAACTGTTAATCTAAGTTTTTGGACCTTGGTTTCAGTGTTAATTTCTTGATTTGGAGATTCCTGGTAAATATAGACTGTCATGCATGGTAGGAAGGTTAAGAGTTTACCTTTTTTATGGGAGTCTTTCTTCCCTTGAAAAGAGAAAGATTTAGCCATTTCTATTCTGGTGGCTACCTTTTTTTTCATCTCTAAAGTGGTAGTCTCTCCAGGGTCCCACCTTTAAGTACAATAAATATTTTGTTTCTAGTATTGGGGGATTTCTCTTTTAAAATTACCTCCCATACTTTCTTTGGAGCATGTGTAGCATTTCTAGCACTAGCTTAGATTTCCAGAATTGTTGCTGGAAAATAAATGTTGTTTTACTTTAAGTTCTGATTTTAAAATTCTTTTCCTATAGTCAGAAATGTCATTGCCTTTGTAGCATTCAATAATGGCAATTAGTTGATACTCCTTCAGAGAAAATGTTTATTTTCTGTGGATGATTTTCTGTGGATGATTTAGACTTTATGCTTGTTGTTCAGTCTCTCAGTCATGTCCTACTCTGTGACCCCATGGACTACAGCATTGCCAGGCTTTCCTGTCCTTCACCATCTCCTGGAGCTTGCTCGAACTTATGTCCTTCCAGTTGGTGATGTCATCCAACCATCTCGCCCCTTTTCCTCCTGCCTTCAGTCTTTCCAGCATCAGGGTCGTTTCAACTCTTCACATCAGGTGGCCAAAGTGTATTGTAGCTTCAGCTTCAGCATCAGTCCTTCCAGTGAATATTCAGGACTGATTTCCTTTAGGATTGACTGGTTTGATCTCCTTATCATTAGTGTTTTGAAATTTGTGTTTTTTCATAATCATCTGTGAAACATAGTGATTCTTTTTTTTTATGATTAAATGTAAAAACTGGATTTACTTTTTGTGATTTCTTAAATTTTTCCTTAATATTTTTTTCCAGCTTTATTGAGTTACAGTTGACAAAGTTGTATGTATTTAATGTACATAATGATTTGAGAATGATTTGAGATATAGGCAAGAACACTGGAGTGGGTTGCCATTTCCTTCTCCAATGCATGAAAGTGAAAAGTGAAAGTGAAGTCACTCAGTCGTGTCCGACTCCTCGCGACCCCATGGACTGCAGCCCACCAGGCTCCTCCGTCCATGGGATTTTCCAGGCAAGAGTACTGGCGTGGGGTGCCATTGCCTTCTCCTGAGATATACATACACATTGTGAAATGATTATCACAATCATAGCACATCTGTCACCTCACATAGTTGGTTTTTTTTGTGTGTGTGTGTGAGAACTTTTAAGATTCCATCTTCTCTTAGCAAATTTCAAGTACATAATACAGTATTACTAAATATAGTCATCTTGCTGTACAATAGAGCCTTAGAACTTATTCATGTTTTAATTGAAGTTTGTAACCTTTGACCTGTGTCTTCCCATTTGTTCCATCCCCCATCCTCTGACATTCACCATTCTACTCTCTTTCTGAGTTAAACTTTTTTTTTTAGTTCATATGTAAGTGATACTATTCAGATTTTTCTTTTTCTGTCTGGCTTATTTCACTTAGCATAAATGCCTTTCAAGTTTGTACATGGGTCACAAATCACCAATGGCAAGGTTTCCTTCTGTTTGTGGCCAAATGTTTCATTATATAAATGCATAATTATAAAATGTGTGTGTATATACATGTTATTTACATTATAATATAACTACATTTTCATTATCCATTCATATATCAACAGACCCTTAGGTTGTTTACATATCTTGGATATTAGAAATAATGTTGCAGTGAACATGGAAGTAAGTGCTGATACATCTTCTGTATACTAATTTTGTCTCCTGTGGATATACAGTAGACCCTTGAACAATGCAGGTTTGAATTGCCCAAGTGTACTCATACACAAATTTTTTTTCATTGATAAATACAGTCTGCAGCTGGTTGAATCAGGTGCAGCTGGAACAGATGCAGAGGAACTGCAGATGTGGAGGAACCAAGTATCTTGGAGGGCTGACTTATTTTTCAGCTGCAGAACCTTGATGCCCCTAACCCGCATATTGTTCACAGGTCTACAGTGTACCCAGAAATAGGATCTCTGGATCACCTACTAGTTCTATTTGAATATTTCAAAAGGAATCTCTACACTATTTTCCATAATGGCTTATGAATTTACATTCCCACCAATAGTATACCAAGGGTGACAGCATTTTTTACCTCGTCCTTTTGATAATAGCCATCCTCATAGATGTGAAGGGTATATCTCATTGTGGTTTTGAGTTGCGTTTCTCCAAATAGTGATGTTGAACACCTTTTCTTTTTCCTATTGGCCATTTGTGTGTCTCTGGGAAAATACCTTTTCAGGTTCTTTGAACCTTTTTTAAGTCATATTTTGTATGAGTTTTTGGATTTTTTGTTTGCTTTTGAGTGGTATGAGTTCCTTATATATTATAGATAATAACCCCTTGTTAGATATATGGTTTGCGAACATTTTCTTTAATTCCATAGGTTACCTTTTCACATTGTGTATTCTTTCCTTTGTTGTACACAAGCCTTCTCATATATAGTCCTGCTTATTTACTCTTTACTTTTTTTGCCTGTGTTTTTGGCATCATATCTGAGAAGACCATTGCCAATGCCAATGTCAGGGAGCTTTTTTTTTTTCTCTATGCTTTCCTCTAGAAATTTTATGGTTTCACATTATACATTGACGTCAGTCATCTATTTTGAGTTAGTTTTTTGTATGGTGTAAGATAAGGGTCCAGTTTCATTCATGTAATATCCAGTTTTCTAACACCATTTGTTGAAGAGACTAGTCTTCCATCATTGTTTGTCCTTGATGCCCTTGCCAAAGGTTAGTTGACTGTAAAAATAGTTTTTTTCTGGGCTCTGTATTCTGTTCCAGTGTTCTCTCTCTCTCTTTTTTTTTTTGCTGGTAACATACTGTTTTGGTTACTGTAGTTCTGTAACATGGTTTGGAATCAGGGACTTTGATGCTTCCAGTTTTGTTCTTTCTCAAGTTTGCTTTAGCTATTCAGGGTCTGGGGATTCCATGAAAATTTTGGGTTATTTTTCTGATTGTGTGAAAAATAGTATTGGAATTTTTATAGGTATTGCATTGAATGTGTAGATTGCTCTGGGCAATATGGACTTCAAAATTTTTTTTTTCTTGGCGTATGGCTGATTTACAATGTTGTATATATGGACATGTTAACAATACTGATTTTTCTAATCCACGGGCATGGAGTATCTTTCCATTTGCTTTTGTCTTCATTTATCAGTGTCCTATACTTTTCAGTGTACAGGTCTTTCACCTCCTGGGTTAAATGTATTCCTAAGTATTTTACTGACTTTTTTTTTAAACATACTACTGTAAATGGTATTGCTTTCTTAATTATTTTCAGATAATTCATATTTAGTTTATAGAAATGCAACTGCTTTTTTAATGTTTTTCTTGAATCCTTGGTAAAGTTTTTAGAGTTTTCTGTATATAAGATCATGTCATTTGCAAACAATTTAAATTCTTCCTTCCCAATTTGGAAGCCCTTTATTCCTTTTTCTTATCTAATTGCTAAAGCTAGGACTTTAGTACTGTGCAGGTGAGAGTGAGCATTCTTGTTTTGTTCTTGATCTTAAAAGGCTTTCACCATTTCACCATTGAGTATGATGCTAGCTATGGACTTGTCATACATGGCATTTATTATGTTGAGGTAAATTTCTTCTATACCTACTTTTTTAGTTGTGAAAGAATGTTGAATTTTATCAAATGCCTTTTTTGCATCTGTTGAGATGATTATATGATTTTAATCCTTCATTCTGTTAATATGGGATCACATTTATTAATTCTCGTATGTTGAAACATTCCTGACTCCCAGGGATAAATTCCAGTTAATTGTGGTGTGCTGAGTGCTAAGTCGCTTCAGTTGTGTCTGACTCTTTGTAACCCTGTGGCCTGTAGCCTGCCAGGCTCCTCTGTCCATGCAATTCTCCAGGCAGGAATACTTGAGTGGGTTGACATGCCCTCCTAACTCAGGGATTGAACCTGCATCTCTTAGGTCTCCTGCATTGGCAGGCAGGTTCTTTACCACTAGCACCATTTTAAATCCATTTTAAATGGCAGTCCCTAATAATGGTGCATGATCCTCTTAATGTGCTGTTGATTTCAATTTGCTAGTATTTTCTTAAGGATTTTTGTATCTTTGTTCATCAGGGGCACTGGCCTGTAGTTTCCTTGTTGTGTTGTCTGACTTGGTTGTCAGGGTAATAATGGCCTTGTAAAATTATTTGGGAAGTGCTTTTTCTTTAATTTTTTTGAAAGAGTTTGAGGTGGATTGGCATTAATTCTTTAAATGTTTGGTAGAATTTGCCAGTGAAGCCATCTGGTCCTAGACGTTTCTTCGAATTAGTAATCAAAAGCCCCCAACAGTCACCTTTCTTGTTATTAGTCTGTTCAGATTTTTTAAATTTCTTCCTCGTTCAGTCTTTGATATACGTTGTTTCTAAGAATCTGTCCATTTCTTCTGGGTTATCGAATTTGTTGGTATATAATTGTTAATAATAATCTTTTATGATCCTTTGTGTATTTGTGGTAGTAGTTGTAATCTCTCCTGTTAGTTTTTTTTTTAATATAATTTTTTTTGCCTTAACATGTGGCATGTGGGATCTTAGTTCCCCAGCCAAGGATCAATCTTGTGCCCCCTGTATTGGAAGCTCAGAGTCTTAAGAACTGGACCACTGGGTAGGTCCTCTCCTCTTTCTTTTCTGATTTTGTCTTCTTTTTTCTTAGTCTAGCCAAAAGTTTGTCAATTTTGCTTATCTTAAAAAGTAGAATAAAACTTTTTTCCTCTTTTTTTTTTTTTTTTTAAAGTCTATTGCATTCATTTATGCTCTGATCTTTATTTCTTTATATCTGCTCTTTGGGCATAATTTATTCTTTTTCTGGTTCCTTGAGGTATAAAGTTAGACTGTTTATTTGAGATCTGTTTTCTACTAATGTTGATATTTATTGCTATAAACTTCTCAGATTGCTTTTGCTACATTTTGCTGTGTTTCCATTTGGGGGTGTCTCTTTTTTTTTGGACACACTGATTAAGGAAAATATTGTTCAGTTTCCACATATTAGTGTATTTCCCAGCCTTCTTATTATCACTAATTTCATACCGTTGTGCTCAGAAAAGACACTCAATATAATTTCAGTCTTAAATTTGTCAAGACCTGTTTTGTAACCTAACGTATAAAGTATGGATGTGAGAGTTGGAGTATAAAGCTGAGCGCCGAAGAATTGATGCTTTTGAATTGTGTTGGAAAAGACTCTTGAGAGTCCATTGGACTGCAAGGAGATCCAACCAGTCCATCCTAAAGGAAATCAGTCCTGAATATTCATTGGAAGGACTGATGCAGAAGCTGAAACTCCAATCCTTTGGCCACGTGATGTAAAGAGCTGACTCATTTGTAAAGACCCTGATGCTTGGAAAGATTGAAGGCAGGAGGAGAAGGGGATGACAGAGGATGAGATGGTTGGATGGCATCATCGACTCAATGGACATGAGTTTGAGTAAACTCTAGGAGTTGGCGATGGGCAGGGAGGCCTGGTATGCTGCAGTCCATGGGGTTGCAAAGAGTCAGACACGACTGAGCAACTGAAGTGAACTGATATGAAGTATCCTGGAGAATGTTCTCTATGCACTTGAGAGGACTGTATGTTCTACCGTTAAATGGAGTGTTTTCTGTTAGATTCATTTGGTCTAAAGTGTAGTTCAAGTCCACTATTTCCTTCTTTATATTCTCCTTCTCATCTGTTCTTTGAAAGTAGGGTATTAAAGCCCACTACTATTATTGCATTGCTATCTGTTTCATTTGTTGTATCTTGATGAATTGATTCCTTTATCTTTATATAATGAATGACCTTTTATCTCTGTTACAATTTTGGGGTTCTTTCTTTTTTGGTCTGATAAAAGTGTAGCCAATCTTGGTCTCTTTTGCTTTCCGTTTGTATAGAATATCTTTTTCCATCTCTTCACTTTCAGGCTGTGTGTGTCCTTAAAGCTGAAGTGAGTTTCTGTTAGCATATATTTGGGTATTGCATTTTTAATATATTTACTTACTTTATGATTATCTCTATGATCATCTCACACGCTAGTAAAGTAATGCTCAAAATTCTCCAAGCCAGGCTTCGGCAATATGTGAACCGTGAACTTCCTGATGTTCAAGCTGGTTTTAGAAAAGGCAGAGGAACCAGAGACCAAATTGCCAACATCCACTGGATCATCGAAAAAGCAAGAGAGTTCCAGAAAACATCTATTTCTGCTTTATTGACTATGCCAAAGCCTTTGACTGTGTGGGTCACAATAAACTGTGGAAAATTCTGAAAGAGATGGGAATACCAGACCACCTGATCTGCCTCTTGAGAAATTTGTATGCAGGTCAGGAAGCAACAGTTAGAACTGGACACAGAACAACAGACTGGTTCCAAATAGGAAAAGGAGTACGTCAAAGATGTATATTGTCACCCTGCTTATTTAACTTATATGCAGAGTACATCATGAGAAATGCTGGGCTGGAAGAAGCACAAGATGGAATTAAGATTGGCGGGAGAAATATCAACCTCAGATATGCAGATGACACCACCCTTATGGCAGAAAGTGAAGAGGAACTCAAAAGCCTCTTGATGAAAGTGAAAGAGGAGAGTGAAAAAGTTGGCTTAAAGCTCAGCATTCAGAAAACGAAGATCATGGCATCTGGTCCCATCACTTCATGAGAAATAGATGGGGAAAGAGTGGAAACAGTGTCAGACTTTATTTTTTGGGGCTCCAAAATCACTGCAGATGGTGACTGCAGCCATGAAATTAAAAGATGCTTACTCCTTGGAAGGAAAGTTATGACCAACCTAGATAGCATATTCAAAAGCAGAGACATTACTTTGCCAACAAAGGTCCGTCTAGTCAAGGCTATGGTTTTTCCAGTGGTCATTTATGGATGTGAGCGTTGGACTGTGAACAAAGTTGAGTGCTGAGGAATTGATGCTTTTGAACTGTGGTGCTGGAGAAGACTCTTGAGAGTCCCTTGGACTGCAAGGAGATCCAACCAGTCCATTCTAAAGGAGATCAGTCCTGGGTGTTCTTTGGAAGGAATGATGCTAAAGCTGAAACTCCAGTACTTTGGCCACCTCATGCGAAGAGTTGACTCATTGGAAAAGACTCTGATGCTGGGAGGGATTGGGGCAGGAGGAGAAGGGGACGACAGAGGATGAGATGGTTGGTTGGCATCACTGACTCGATGGACATGAGTCTGAGTGAACTGCAGGAGTTGGTGATGGACAGGGAGGCCTGGCGTGCTGCGATTCATGGGGTCGCAAAGAGTCGGACACGACTCAGCGACTGAACTGAACTGAACTGATGATTAGTGAATTTAATATGTTTACATCAAAAGTAATTATTGATAGGTAGAGATGGTTGGATGGTGTTACCGATGCAATTGACATAAGTTTGAGTAGGCTCTGGGAGTTGGTGATAAACAGGGAAACCTGGCGTGCTGCTGTCCGTGGGGTTGCAAAGAGTCAGACGCAACTGAACTGACTGACTGAAAGATTTAACTACTGCCATCTTGTTAATTGTTTATGATTGTTTTGTAGTTCTTTTGTTCCTCTCTTCTCTTGCTATCTTCCTCTGTGATTTGATAGTTTTCCTTCGTGGTAGTCTTTCTTTCTGTATCTACTATAAGCTTTTGCTTTGTGACTACCCTGAGGTTGAAATAAAACATTTTATAACAGTCAACTTTAAGCCATTATGTCAGTTTTTTTGTTTTGTATTTAACAAATTATTGAATGCAGATATTTTAATTTTTGTCTTTCAACCTTTATACTAGTTAAGTGATTTACACACCATTACACTACTAGAATATTCTGAATTTGCTTATGTCCATATCTTACCAGTGAGTTTATACTGTATATGTTTTTAAGTTGCTAATCACTGTCCTTTCATTTCAGCTTGTAGAACTCCCTTTAACATTTCTTATAAAGCAGGTCTGGTAGTGATGAACTCCTACAAATTTTCTTTCTCGCTCTCTTTTTTTAGTTTGGGAATGTTTTTTTCTGATGGTTAGCTTTGCTGAGTATTCTTAGTTGGCAGTTTTTTTCTTCTAGCACTTTGAATCTATATACCTTATTCTGGTGCAGGGTTTCCACTGAGAAATCTGATAACCTTATGTGGGGTCTCATGTATGAGTTTCTTTCCTCTTACTGAGTTCTCTCTTTGTCTTTGATTTTTGATAGTTTTATTAGATTATCTCTCAGTGAAATCCTGTGCGAATTGAATATGTATTGGGGCATGTGAACACCACATGCCAGGAGGACTCAATTTCTCTCCCCAGATTTGGGAAGGTTTAAGCCATTATTTCTTTAAATAACCTTCTACCCCCGTCTCTCCTACTAGAACTCCTATAATGCAATCATTACCCTTGATGATGGCCTATAGTTGGTGTAGGCTATTTTTCACTTTTCTTTTCCTTTGCTTTGATAATTTCAAGTAACCTTTCTTCTGGTTTTCAGATTCTTCTGCTAGTTCAAGTCTACTACTAATGTTCTCCACTGCATTTTCTTTTTCATTTTATTAATTTAATTAGCTCCAGTATTTCTCTTTGGTGTTTTTTTTTCTTTTAGTATACTTTCTGTCTCTGTTGAACTTCTTATTCTGTTCATGTGGTATTTCCTGATTTGTTGAGTTGTCTGTCTGGCTTCTCTTGTAGCTTGCTGAGCTTCCTTAAAACAATTACTTTGAAGTCTTCATTGAGAAATAGATTTATTTCTCTGTGGTCAGTTACTGAAAAACAATTGTGTTCCTTTGGCATTGTCAAGTTTTCTTGATTTTTTTTTTTTTAACATTTCTTGTAGCCTTATTTTGTATAGTGTGTTAGTCACTCAGTCGTGTCCAACTCTTTTTGACCCCATGGACTGTAGCCTACCAGGCTCCTCTGTCCACAGGATTCTCCAGGCAAGAATACTAGAGTGGATTGCCATTCACTTCTCCAGGGGATCTTCCCAACCCAGGGATTGAACCTGCATCTCCTGTATTGCAGGCATATTCTTTACCATCTGAGCTACCTTTATGTCTGCCCATTTTATGGAATAATTTTGGTGGGGAAAGACCTTTACCTGTGGGTAAGTTCAAGAGTGACAGCTGGATAGACTGGCAGTTCTTACCCCGGGTAAGATCCGGGGGTGTAGTCTTCGTGCATTTCTAACAGCTGAGTTTAAGTGGAGACTGCACACTGCAGAGGTTCTCAATGGCCGAGGCTGCAAGTGTCCATGGGGCTTGTAAGGGCTACGGGGAACCTTCTGATCTTTTTTTCTCCCATGGCGAGGAGTTGTGGCCAAGGAAATCTTTCTTGGCACCCGGCCCAGCTCACCGGTGTCCTCCTCATTGTGGTGTTACTGGCTAATGCCCATGGAGTCACTACGGAGCTGTGAGCTAGAGCGCAGGCAATGGTGGCTCAGCTGCAGATCTGGGGCCCAGAGGCACTTGTCAAGCCAACCATGGAGCTGGGATCTGGAGCTCAGGAGGCTGCAGAGCTGGAATCTGAAGTGTAAGCACTTAACAGTGGTTCTGGGGTTCAAGAATATTTGTGGGACCGTGGTAGCCCTAGTCCTGGGGCAGTGCAGCAGCAAGTCTTTCTTGTTGAGGGCATAACAGCGTCTCCTCCAGGGGCCCTGTGGCAGTGATGACTTTTGCTGAAAGCTGTTGTCCTCTGTAGAGCAGGCCACTGGAGTCTGCTCTGATGAATACTTACAGGGTCCTCCTTTGTGAAACCTCTCATGGATGTTGTTGTCCTCAGTCAAAAAGCCTGCCTCGGTCCACCACAGAGCAGACCATGGGGACTGCAGGGATACCTGCCACGTGGCTGATCCTGTTGTCTCTAGATGCCTCAGCTAAGCCTGTCACCCCAGTGATCCTTCTTCCGTCTGTGTGGTTGCTCTCCATCCTTTGCTTCACTGTGCTGCTGTAGGATCTCAGTTCTACTTGAGCTTCCCGTAAATATTTTCCTTTGTGGATAGCTGTCTGTTATTTTTTATTGGGGGTATGAAGGCTGCTGTCACCTACTGTGCCATCTTTTCAAAGCCACCTCTCAAGACACTTTTTGTCTTGTTACTAATTTCCTTTGCATCTTTAACTTTTTTAATATTTAGCTTATTTTTAATTTGACATTCAAAAACTCAGATAGTGCTTTTACCATACTTTATTTCACAGTAATAGTAAAGTAGCCTCTGGGTGCTTTAGGGACATTATATTGTTTATTTATCAAAGCCACCTTATTGACATGGGTACAGTTGTTATTCCTTTTTTACAGAGGAAGAAACTGGACTACAGAGAATGGTCTAGCCAAGGTCACATAGCTAGTAAGTGTGGAAACAGGATATCCAAACTTAGGCAGTATGATTCTAACATTTGTACTATAAACCTCCCTTTCAGGCTGTGTGGCTTATCTTACTTCTGAAGTTATTCTTATGTCTGTTGGTATTAGTTCTTCCATTGGTTGATTTCGATGCTTAGTTTTCATATTGCTTATTTTTCTCATGTTTGATTTTTGGATGTGTGCTTATTTTATATTAGATCAAGTCTGTCTTAAAATATTACAGTATTTTGTTTCTAGTGATCGTGTGTTGGAAAGTCATGACTTGCTGTTGGGAAGGATATATCAAGCTGACTTTGGATATGAGGTTTTCCTATTCATCTGGGAAGCATTGTTCCACTCTTTGAATTACTTGGCTGTGTGTGTTGGAAATACCCCTGAGGCCCACTTCCTTGCTTGGCAGTGGTCGTCTAAGGGGATCCACCTGCCTAGCAGTTCCTATTGCTCATTACCCTGAGGTTAATGCAGGATTTTCTCTTGCTTCTCTCCCGCCCTCAACAACTTTCTACTAAACATGAACCATCCTGAATATTGCCTCTTCAACTCTTCCCCCTTCCAACACCCAAGCGTGCACACATGTACACAACACACACACCATAGTTTGCAGTTACTTCAGGTTGCAGTTTGGACTGTGGTTTCTTCCATCTCATTTCTTGTTATTGTTATTTTGTCTTTCATTGATCAAAATTCTCATTCGTTAAGGTCATGTTCTTATTTTACAGTACAGTTACAGTTCATCTCTGGTTATTTATAACTTAACTCTTTATTTCTGTGATTTTTAGAGTTATAGTTGTTCAGTCGCTAACTTATGTCCAGCTCTTTGCAACCCTATGAACTGCAGCACGCCAGGCTTCCCTGTCCTTCACTATCTCCTGGAATTTACTCACATACATGTGCATTGAGTTGGTGATGCTGTGTAACCATCTCATCCTCTGCCACCTTTCTCCTTTTGCTTTCAATCTTTCCCAGCAGCAAGGTCTCTTCCAATGAGTCAGTTCTTCACATCAGGTGGCCAAGGAATTGGAGCTTCAACGTCTGTTCTTCCAATACATATTCAGGGTTAATTTCCTTTAGTATTGACTGATTTGATCCCAAGGGACTCTCAAGAGTCTTCTCCAGCACCACAAATTAAAAGCACCAATTCCTTGGTGCTCAGCCTTCTTTATGATTCAGTTCTCATATACATTCGTTACCTGACTACCTGGAAAAACCATATCTTTGACCATACAGACCTTTGTTGATAAAGTACTGTCTCTGCTTTTTTTAATACCTGTCTGGATTTGTCATAGCTTTCCTTCCAAGGAACAGGCTTGCATCTCTTAATTTTGTGACTGCAGTCACCATCTACAGTTATTTTGGAGCCCAAGAAAATAAAATCCGTCACTGTAATCACTTTTTCCCCCTTTTGTTTGCCATGGGGCCATGTGCCATGATGTTAGTTTTTTGAATGTAGAGTTTTAAGCCGGCTTTTTCCCCTCTCCTCTTTCACCCTCATCAAGAGACTTTTTAGTTCCTCTTTCTTCCATTAGAGTGGTGTTATCTGCATATCTGAAGTTGTTGATACTTCTCCTGGCAATCTTGATTCCAGCTTACGATTCATCCAGCGAAGCATTTTGCATGCTGTATTCTGCATATAAGTTAAATAAGCAGGAATTGAAAGCAATTATATTGAATGTACAAGCTTCATTTTGGTGCTGTATTCTGTTAGTGGTTTTTAGTCTTTTGAGAGTCATTGACATCTTTGAAGATTTGGTAAATTTTATGTACCATCACATTTTTTGTTCAGATGCATAGCTGTGTACCATCTGTACCCCAAGCAATGGCCAAATGTTAATTTGATCATTACTAGTTTTGTAGACTTGTTTTTCGGGGGAGAATGGGCTTTTTTTTTTTTTTTTTTTTAGTTATTTTTAGAGGTATAAGCCAATTTCTTAGAAAATAATCTATTGTTCAGGTTTGAGGGAAATTGTTATGAAAGATATATTTATATAGCCATAGATTTATGTATAAAGAGTTAAATATAAAGTATAGTATTAGAAAGCTAGAGCTATTTCTTTCTAGTAAACCAAGTTTTATAACATTTCTTTTTTTCCTATTTTCTCTAGGTTTAACTATAGATCAACACATCATCTTGCGTCTCATGGGTTTTATGAATTTTTAAATTGGTTTGATGAAAGAGCATGGTATCCACTAGGAAGAATAGTAGGTGGTACTGTAAGTATATATGCAGTTACTCATGTTAATCTTAAGTTTTTTCAGTGATTTGAGTAAATCATTCACCACTAAGGTGATGGCAATTCTTAAAAGTTTTATATAGTTAAATGATACGTTTTCTCTGGCTAATTATCTGTTATTTAATTTGTTAAATCTCTTTTCTTAATACTCTTCTTCACATACCCCCACCCCCTAGGCTGTTTTGGGGTTATCTCATACTAGCCATTATTTCTGACAAGTGGTGGAGGTTAGGAGGAGAAGCTCTTGTCACACTCT
Organism: Bos indicus x Bos taurus; assembly: GCF_003369695.1. NCBI lineage: Eukaryota > Metazoa > Chordata > Mammalia > Artiodactyla > Bovidae > Bos > Bos indicus x Bos taurus. The sequence goes on along the minus strand of NC_040097.1, from coordinate 54,694,878 downwards.
TAAGTTCAGGTTACTTGTGTTTTTGTTTTGTTCTATAGAAGCTTTATTGAAAAAACATTTTGGAAGGAAATAAAAATGTAGAACAATCAGATAATTCTAATTTTCCTGGTCCTAAATCTGTCTCAGATTACTCCAGGTATTGTTCATAATTTATGGGAAATCAGAATGTCCAGAAGATGATAGAAAGGAAAATGTTTTTAGGATTTGGGATGTAAGGAGAATGGTTTGAGAGAAAATGAAAGACAAGGCACCTACTGGAGAAACATATACATTTAATATTTTTTTCTTGATCACTTTTGTCAGAGGTTTATCAATTTTAGTAGATTCTTTAACCCATTAAACTTTGTTGATTATTGAATATTTGTGTGTTACCTTCCGTTTGTTTCCTTCCTCCTACTTTCTTGAGTTTGATGTTTTTATCTAGTTTCCTGATGTAGTTTGCTCAATAATTTTCAACTTCTTTGTTACTAATGTATTTGTTTTGAAGCTCCAAATTGCCTCATGATCACTGTTTTAGCTACATTGCTTAAGTTTTGATATGCAGTGTTTTCATTGTCATTCAAGTCAAAATGTATTTTAACTTCTGTTATAATTTTCTCTTATTCATGAGTTACTCAGGACTGTATTTAACTTTTAAACATTAGAGAATTTCCTCATCATCTTATTTTGCTTTTTACTTCAAATATATTAATGTTAGAAAACAAATTCTATAGTTTTAATCCTTTGAAATTTATTGAGACATGATTTGTGGCCCCAGGATATAGCCAAATTTTATAAATGTTCCCTCTTTGTTTGGAAGGAATATGTTCTCCATGATAGTGAGATGTTATAAAATCTGGCACATCTTTTTATCTTTGTAAATAGGGATAATGATACAGAAGAATAGTCATGATAGCCTCTGAGGCTTATTAGAAACGTATTGAATGGTGAAAGATGTGGTAGATGACTATTATCTGTACTGCTTGTGGTGTGAATGCTGTCATATATTTTATTGTACTAATCTTTGATTACTGTAGTTTGTTTCCTGCTATGTTTATAACTTTTTATCTTGAATTCACCCTCAGTGAAGGCTGGTTTTCTGAGATTCCTGGTGTCCTGGTATTTGGGACCATCCTTACAATAATCTTTTTCACTTCCTTTTTCTGGAGCCCTCAGAAGTTTAGGACTGTTTTTACAGGTTGTTTCTCAGTCTAAGTTTCTTATATGTGAAGTTGTTATAAATGTGGAGAGGGCTTCCCTGGTGACTCAGTGGTAAAGAACCCTCCTGCCAGTGTAGGAGATATAGGTTGGATCCCTGGGTTGGGAAGGTCCCCTGGAGAAGCAAATGGGAACCCACTCCAGTATTCTTGCCTGGAGAATCCCATGGACAGAGGAGCCTGGTGGGCTACAGTCCATGGGGTTGCAAAGAGTCGGACATGACTTAGTGACTGAGCTTGCATGTATAAATGTGGGACCCAAACTCACCCATGTGGTGAATGAGTTATTTCTTGTTTTGTTTCTACTTAAAGATTTGGACGTAAGGCAGAAGTTGCTTACTGTTTCATTTGATGGGTGGGTAGAATTCATCTAGTTTCATAAACGGGCCCTGGGTTTGTGCTGGGAATTAGGCCTTTTCTTTAATCTCAGTGGTGAGCAATAACTATCCCCCAACCACCTCAAGTACCTAAAGTATATATTAGGGCCTCGAGTGTTTTCGTTTTTTGTTTTTTTTTTTAAAGACTTCTGAAATACCAGTGCCTAGTTTGAAATGCTTCTTTATGTTTGGAACCTGAAGGATTCCCTTCCAGGTTCTCTTTCTTTTAAGGTTAAACATGCCTTTTTTGTTGTTGAGTGGTTTTGTTTGTCTGGAATACCTTGATCTTTTCATCTAATACTTCTATGTGTTATTTTGTATGTCAGTTCAGTCTACCGTATTTAGATATTTTCAGATTTATTTCCATTTAAAAAAAAATATTGCCAGGAAAACTATTCATTTGGGACCTGGTATTGTATATGTAATGGAACAAAATTTTAATTTTTAAGAATGGTGATGATTGCCATACTTTTTCCCCTTTCCTTATCCCACTCTCCTTCCATGCTTTCAGTAGATATTGTGCATCTATTTTATGCCTATCATTGTTATTTGGATGCTGGGGAAATTGTTCATGTTATTCTGGAGCTTGTATTCTGTGAGAGTGTTCATTTATTTATTTATTTTTGGACATGCTGTGCAGCATGTGGGATCTTAGTTGCCCAACCAGGGATTGAACCCATGCTCCCTGCATTAGAAGTGCGAACTCTTAACCACTGGATCACCAGGAAAGTCCCCAAGGGTATTTACTTAATAGATTCTAAGTAAATAAGTAAAATAAATACTATGTGAAATGGTGATAAGTGTTCTGGAGAAAAAGCAAAGGAGTTGGTTTAAAGACCATGGGCAGTTTGCAAACAGTATGGCTCAGAAAGTAAATTTATAACATTCTTTGTAGTTTCAGTGATGGAGAAAGAAAAAATCTTTTAGGATGTAGCTAAGGATGAAAGTGTAAATACACATTTTAATCACAAATAGCTCAGAATTAATGTCCTGTTTATTGTTCATTGAATCTTAAATGTTTCATGTTCCTCCTTTGGGGAGAGGTTGAAGAGTACAGCTGTTAACTAGGCCTATTCTAGTTGATTTGCTTTCCATTGTTAAGTATTTTAAGAAGTGTAAAAATGTCAACCTTCGAGGAGTTCCAAAATATTATATTTGAATTCACTAACTAGTCCTCCTTTTCCTAGCTAGAATTGTTCACTTTCCAGATCTTGACTTTGAAGGGAGGAAGAAATTATTTATAAATATCACTTAAATAATAACTGCACATAAATTTTTTTCATCTTCTGTTTGTTTCTCAATCCCTTAAACACAAGTATGGGCAAAATTGTTAAAACCCCATACTTAAGGATGTGTTAGATAGAACCCTGTTTATAGTGAAAGAGTTAGTGGGGACAATTATAAAGTTACTCAGTGTTCCATCATTAAACATCTTCACTTTTAATACTTCATTCAGTCTGATCTTTCTTCTTTTGCTTAAATATATCTCTCTGCATATGAGAATTTTTTGTGTCCAGTTGAAAAAGAACATTTAATTTTGTAGTATGTAAAGAAGGCAAACTGTTGTGAGAGCTTATTCTCAACCTAATTATGTAATAATAAAGAGCTTAGTGTTTTCAGCTACCTCCTTATATTTGTAATTACATTTTCCTTTTTTTTTTCCATAGGTTTACCCAGGGTTGATGATAACAGCTGGCCTTATCCATTGGATTTTAAATACATTGAACATAACAGTTCACATCAGAGATGTATGTGTGTTCCTTGCACCAACTTTCAGCGGCCTTACGTCTATATCTACTTTCCTGCTTACCAGAGAACTGTGGAACCAAGGAGCAGGGCTGTTAGCCGCTTGCTTCATTGCCATTGTGCCAGGCTACATTTCTCGCTCAGTAGCTGGGTCCTTTGATAATGAAGGCATCGCTATTTTTGCACTTCAGTTCACATATTACTTGTGGGTAAGTAACACTTGATGTTTTGTTATCATTAATACCCATGAACTTTCTACTGAAAGTTGTTATTATAGTTGCATGCAGAAAACTGTTACTGTTCATGACAAATAAGTCACAGCTCCAATAAAAGAGGCTGTTGGAAAATAAGCTGTTGATTTTTTTGTTGTTGTTTCTTTACTAGTGGAGAGAGAGAGGTCAAAAATACTTAAGAAAGCTGAAGTGGGGTTCAGTGGCTTAGGATGTTGAATTCTGTGTGTGAAATTTGCATTATTTTACTGTTGCCAAGTTATTTCTTCTTTCCCTATCTGTATACCTTCTGTTTCTTTTTCTTGTCTTGCTGTATTAACTAGTACTTCCAGTATGATGTTGAAGAGGTGTAGTAAGATGATCCTCGCCTGGTTCCTTTTCTTAGTGGGAAATCTTTGAGTTTCTCACTATTAAACATGTTGGTTATACGTTTTTTTGATCTTATTTATCAAGTTGAAGATCCACTTTAGTTTGTTGAGTTTATCATGAGTGGATGTTGGATTTTGTCAAATGCTTTTTCTCTACTGGTACATGATTGATTCATGAACAACACAGGTTTGAACTGTGTAGATCCATTTATACATATATATTGTTTTCTATTAAATACATACTACAGTACTTCACAATTTGGTTGAATCCATAGATCTGGACCCAAGGATTATGTAAGGTCCCTACTATAAAGTTATATGTGGATTTTCTTATGCCAAGGAGGTAGTCACTGCTACAACCTCTGCCTTGTTCAAGGGTCAATTATAGTTACATATAGTTGTAACTATATGTAAATTCTTTGACCTTTTGATGTCATGAATACATTATTTTCAAATGTTGAACCAGTGTTTCATACCTGGGATAAATCTCACTTGGTCATGCTATATAATTCTTAAAATATCTTGTTAGACTTGATTTCCTAATATCTTGTTGAGGATTTTGTTTCTAATGAGAGAGATAATGGTCTGTAGTTTTTTTTTTTCTTATAGTGTCTTTGGTTTTAGTATTGGTTCTGGCCTTGTAGAACGAGTTAGGAAGTATTTCCTCTGCTTCTATTTCCAGAAAGAGATTGTAGAAAATTATTATTTTTATTTATTCTTTTTTAATCATTTGGTAGAATTTACGAGTGACCTCCCCCTTGGCCTGGTGCTTTCTGTTTTGGAATGTTATTATTTATTTATTCCATTTCTTTAATAGAGATCTAACCAGATTTTCTATTTCTTTTTGTTTGAGTATTAGCAGATTTTGCCTTTCAAGAAATTGGTTCATTTCGTTTAGGTTATCAAGTTGTTGGACATAGAGTTGTTCATTGTATTTCTTTATTATCCTTTCAATGAATGTCCAGGGGATCTGTAGTGATGTTCCTTCTTCTATTTCCATTATTAGTATTTGTGTCTTCTTTTTTGTTATTAACCTGGCCTAGAGGTTTATTGATTTTTGTTCAGCTTTCAAAGAACCAGTTTTTGGTTTTATTGATTTTCTTTATAAATTTCCTGTTTTCAATTTCATTGATTTCTGCCCTGGTTCTTAATTCTGCTTTCTTTGGATTTAAATTACCCTTCTTTTTCTAGGTTCCTAAGGTGGAAACTTAGATAATCGTCTTAGATCTATCTTTTCTACTGTTTACATTCAGTGCTATAAATTTCCATACTAGCATTGCTTTTTGCTGCATCCCATAAATTTTGATCAGTTGTGTTTTCATTTTTATTTAGCACTATTTTGAAATTTCTCTTGAGGTTTTTGACTTTTGAATGTGCTTATTTAAAGGTATGTTGTTTAACTTCCATGTATTTTGAGACTTTCTAGTTATTTTTCTATTAGTGATTTTTTGTTTGATTTCATTGTGGGCTGAGAATTTATATTATATGACTTTTATTCTATTAAATTTGTTAGGATGTGTTTTATGGCCCAGATGTTGTTTATCTTGGTGAATATTCCATGCTGACTTGAGAAGAATATGTATTCTTCCATTACTGGATGAATTTATCTTTAGATGCCCACCATAGCCAGTATCCAGTTCATTGGTGGTGGTGTTGAGTTTTAGCTCTATCCGTCTGTCTGAGAGAAGGGTTTTAAGTCTCCAATTATGATAGTGGATTTATCCAATTATACTTGTGGCTCTATCAGTTTTTCCTCATGTAGTTTGATAACCCTGTTGTTTGACATGCACACTTGAAGAATTGTTTTGCTGTCTTTGAGAATTAACCCCTTTATCATTATATAATGTACTTCTTGATCTCTGATAGCTTTCCTTGCTTTGAGGTAGGCTTTATTATATGTATCTTTATCAGTTCATTTCACTCAGTCATGACCAACTCTTTGCAACCCCATGGACTGTAGTACACCAGGCTTCCCTGTCCATCACCAACTCCCAGAGCTTGCTCAAATTCATGTCCATCGAGTTGGTGATGCCATCCAACCATCTCGTCCTCTGCCGTCCCCATCTCCTCCTGCCTTCAGTCTTTCCTAGCATCAGGGTTTTTTCTAATGAGTCAGTTCTTTGCATCAAGTGGCCAAAGGATTGGAGCTTCAGCATCATTTTTTCCAATGAATATTTAGGACTGATTTCCTTTAGGATGGACTGGTTTGATCTCCTTGCAGTCCAATGGACCCTCAAGAATCTTCTCCAACACCACAGTTCAAAAGCATCAATTCTTTGGTGCTCAGCTTTCTTTGTAGTCCAACTCTCACATCCATAATGACTACTGGAAAAACCATAGCTTTGACTAGATGGACCTTTGTCAGCAAAGTAATGTCTCTGCTTTTTGATATGCTGTCTGATGGAGCAAGTATCTTAATTTCATGGCTACAGTCACTGTCTGCAGTGATTTTGGAACCCAAGAAAATAAAGTCTGTCACTATTTCCATTGTTTTCCCACCTATTTGCCATGAGGTGATCGGACTGGATGCCATGATCTTCGTTTTTTGAATGTTGAGTTTTAAGCCAGCTTTTTCACTCTCCTTTTTCCCTTTCATCAAGAGGCTCTTTAGTTCTTTGCTTTCTGCCATAAGGGTGGTGTCATCTGCATATCTGAGGTTAGTGATATTTCTCCTGGCAATCTTGATTCCAACTTGTGCTTCATTCACCCCAACATTTTGAATGACGTGCTCTGTCTATAAGTATCTTTATATATACTTCAAAATTTTTTAAATCTTTAAAGAAATTATTTATTTCTGGCTGCACTGGATCTCCATTATGGCACACGGTACTCTTCATTGCTGCATGTGAGTTTTCTTTAGTTGTGGTATGTGGCCTTCTTGCAGAGCACGAGATCTAGGATGGGCAGGCTTCAGTAGTTGTGGCACTTGGGTTCAGTGGGATCTTAGTTCCCAAACCAGGGGTCGAACCTATGTCCCCTGCATTGACAGGTGAATTTTTAACCACTGGACAACCAGGTGAGGCCCTGTATCTTTATATTCAAAGTGGGTTTCTTGTAGACAACATATAGTTGGGTCTTGGTTTTTGATGCACCCTGACAATTTGTTTTTTAATTTGTGCATTTAGACCATTGACATTCAAAGTGATTCTTAACTGTAGTTGGTTTAATATTTACCCCACATGTTACTGTTTTCTGTTTGGTACTCTGTTCTCTATTCTTTTTCTGCCTTTTGTGGTTTGAACTGTGCATTTCTTGTGTTCTGCTTTCTCTCTTTCTGGCACATCAGTTATGCTTTTTTAAACTGTTTATAGTGGTTGCCATAGAGTTTGCAGCAGACATACACAGCTGATTCAAGTTCACTTTCAAAGAATACTATACAGGCATACCTCGTTTTAATGCACTTCACAAATACTGCGTTTTTACAAATTGAAGGCTTGTGACAACCCTGCATCAAGTGAGTCTGTCAGCACTAGACATTTGCTCTCTTCATGCCTGTCATATTTTGGCTTTTCTCACAATACTTCACACTTTTTCATTATTATATTCGTTACAGTGATCTGTAATCAGATTTTTGATGTTACCCTGGCAAAACGATTATAACTCCCTAAAGGTTCAGGTGATTGTTAGCATTTTTTCGCAATAAAGTATTCTTTATAAAGTATTATGTGTTATTTTATTAAACATAATGTACTCTTAATATTGAGGACTTTCCAGGTGGCTCAGTGCTAAAGAATCGACCTGCCAGTGCAGGAGTTGCAGGTTCGACCCTTGGGTCAGGAAGATCCCCTGGAGAAGGAAATGGCAACCCACTCCAGTATTCTTGTGTGGGAAATCCCATGGACAGAGGAGCCTGGTGGGCTACAGTCCATGGGGATAGCAAAAGAAACGTGACTTAGCAACTAAACAACTCATAATCGACTCCAGCTTAGTGTAAACATATCTTTTATATGCCTTGGGAAGCAAATTTGTGTGAGTGGCTTTACTACAATATTCAGTTTATTGTAGTGGTCTGGAACTAAACCTGCAATATATCTGAACTCTGCGTGTGCCACTTTATAGGCAGTGTGAGTACTTTATAGTTACAAAATAATCCCTGTATCATTACTGTCATGACATTCATATGTAATACATACATAATAGATTACATTGTTGGTATTATTATTTTCAATAAACTTATCTGTTGAATCAATTAAGAATAAGAAAACTAAAAGTTTTTAATTTCCCTTCACTTATTCTGACTTTGATGCTATTCCTTTCTTTAGATGCAGATCTAGGTTATTTTCCTTCTTCTTAAAAAACTTCTAGCTTTTATTGCAGGACAAGTCTGCTGTCAACAGATTTCCTCAATTTTCATTTATCTGAGAAAGTCTTGAAGCATAATTTCACCAGGCCCAAATTTCTAGATTGTTTTTTTCTTTCTTTCCTTTCTCAGTTCTTACATATTTCACTCTAATCTCATCTTGCTTGCATGATTTTTGAATAGAGGTCATGTGATCGTTATCCTTGTCCTTCTAGAAGTAAGGTGTCTTTACCTCTGGCTTCTTTTAGGGTTTTTTCATTATTGTTGATTTTCTGTAGTTTGAAAAAGATATGCCTAGGTGTGGTTGGTTCTTTTGGCATTTATTGCTTAACATTTGAGCTTTCTGAATCTGTAGTTTGGTTTCTGACTTTATTTAGGGGAAATGATCAGTTATTGTGTCAAATATTCTATTCTTTCTCTCCTCTTCTGGTACTCTCATTACATGTATGCTATATCTTTTGAGGTCTTTTAACTAATACGTAGTGTTTAACATATATAAGTATGTATTTTGACAATATGTATGACTGAATCTTGATAGTATAATGCCAAGTGGAAAAATAAATTGAGGTAGAATACATACAGTAATTTTAAGTAGTACAGAGTATATTGTCAGTTTATACTTATTTATAATGAAAGTATAAAAATACGGCATTTATCCATCATATATACCAACTTTATGATAGTGGTTACTCTTGAGTATGGGTGAGTGATACTGAGGAAGGAAGTGTGAAGGGGGAGGTTCAACTATGTTAAAAACTTTTTTTTAATAAAATCATCCAGAGCAAATATGTTTTATTTGCGTTTGGAAGTCTGGATGGCTATTTTTCTCTGCTCTTCTATATGTTTGAAACCTTTTGTGATAAATTTTTAAAATAATATATTCTATCTGTTGGGAATTTAAAAACATAGAAAATTAATATAAAGAAACCATCACCTGGGTATTACTGTCATTTGCATTTTGTCATAGTTTAAAATTTTTTCATGCTTTTATGAAATGCAAAAGTGTTACTGTTTAAATAGTTTTTTTATTCTTTTAAAAATAGCATGAGTCAACCATTGCAGTAGTGCCTTAACTGGCATGTTAATTACCTTTCATCATTTAAAAATTTAAGAAATTGAGACAAAATTCATGACATAAATTTACTTTTAGCCATTCTAAAGTGTACAGTTCAGTGGCTTTTAGTATCTTCTGTTTACTTGCAGAACATTTTATACCCCCTAAGGAAATCTTGAACCTCCCCCTTCCTTATTTTTTAGTTTCTGTTTTAAGACTTATTATTCTGGACATTTCATGTAGGTAAAATCCACATTAAAAAATGCATTCACTTAGCATAATCTTTGGTATTTTTGACATGTATCAGTATTTCTTTTTTGTGGCTGAATAACCCATTGAATTGCATTGTATTATATTATATGGCTTCCCTGATGGCTCAGATGGTAAAGAATCTGCCTCCAACACAGGAGACCTGGGTTTGATCCCCAGGTTGGGAAGATCCTTTGGAGAAGGGAATGGCAACCCACACCACAATTCTTGCCTGGAGAATTCCATGGACAGAGGAGCCTGGTGGGCTACAGTCCATGGGGTCTCAAAAGAGTTGGACACGATTGAGCGAGTAACACTTTCCCTTGCAACCCATTGTATATATACCACATGTTTAAAATCCATTAGTGGATGGACATTGAGTAGTTTTCAAGTATTAACTATTAGGGGTAATACTGCCGGTGCACATTTGGGTACTCGTTTTTGTGTGAACATATATATATTTTCATTTCTCTTCCATATATATGTAAGAGTGAAATTGGGGGATTTGCCAGACTATTTCCTGCAGTGGTTTCCCCCTTTTACATTTCCACTGGTAGTGTATGAGAATTTTAATTTCTCCTGATCCTCACCAAAACTTCCCCCCACTCACCCAGTTTTTTTCATTTGTTTTACTTGACTATTGGTATGAAATGGTATCTCATGGTTGTTGCTTTGGGTTTTTTGTGTGTTTTTTAAAATTGTGGTAAAATATATGTAACATAAAATATGCTATCTTAACTATTAGAGTTCAGTAGTGTTTAACATTCAGTAGATTTATAATGTTATACAGTCGTCACCACCATCCATCGCCATCCTTTTCCATAACTGCCCATTTTAACCTTCTCCAGCCCCTGACCCACCACTATTCTACTTTCTGTCTCTGTGATTTTGACAGCTCTTAAGTGTTTCATATAAGTGGAATCATACATTTTTGTCTCTTTGTGACTGGCTTATTTCACTTAGTGTTATGTCCTCAAGATTCATCCATGCTGTGGCATATGTCAGAATTTCCTTTTTTATGGCTGAAAATAATATTCTATTGTATCTATATACCACCTTTTGTTTATCGATTCATTTGTCGGTGGACACTTTGGTTGCTTCCATGTTTTAGCTAACATGGGTATACAAATCTCTCTCTACCTTGCTTTCAGTTCTTTTGGGTATATACCCAGAAGTGAAACTGCCGGGTCATGTGTTAGTTCTATTGTGATTTTTTGAGAAGCCACCATATTGTTTTCTGTAGCAACTGTACTATTATACATTCCTACTAGCAGTAGGTCTATTTGAGTTAGTTTTGTATATGCTGGTAAGGATCTAACTTCATTATTTTGCACATTGATGTCCAGTTTGCTCAGCACTGTGTACTGAAGGGACTGTGGTTCCCCATTGAAAAGACTTGGCGCCCTTATTGAAAATCATTTGACCATATATACAAAAGTCTGTGAGTTTTTTATTTTGTTCCATTGACCTCTCAGTATGTGTGTGTCTTCATGCCAACACCACACTGATTACTTTAGCTGTGGAGTAAGTTTTAAAATCAGGAGGTGTTTGTCCTCTTTGTTCTTTTTCGGGATTCCTTTGGCTACTAGGGGTCCCTTGAGATTCCATTTGAATTTAGGGTGGGTTTTTACTTCTGCAAAGAAAAAATCATTGGATTTTGATATGGATTGCATTGACTCTAGATTACTTTGGGTAGTATTGTCATCTTCCAGTCCATGAATAATCATGGAGTGTTTCCATTTCTGTTTAAACAGTGTTTTACAGTTTTCATCATGCAAGTCTTTTAATTCATTAGTTTAATTGTATTCTTTTTGATGCTATTGGAAATTTTTTGTAATATCCTTCTTGCATTGCTATTGGTTAGTGTATAGAAATGCAGTGGGGTTTATTTATTTATTTTTCCTGTGTTGACTTGTATCTGGCTGTTTTGCTGAGTTCATTTATTAGCTCTAGCAGGTTTTGTTTGGGGGGGAGGGCTTTTTCCATATGAGATCATATCTGTGAACAAGGGTGATTTTACTTCTTTCCAACCAATTTGGATTCCTTTTATTTATTTTTCTTGTCTAATTGCTCTGGGTAGGACTTAAGTACTGTGTTGAATAGAGGTGGTGAAAGTAGGCATCCTTGTCTTCCTGGTCATAGAGGAAAAATTTCAGTCTTTCACCTTTGAATATATTCACTGTAGTTTTCATATATGGCCTTTGTTATGTATTACATATTATTAAGTATGTAATATATTTTATATACTAATATATAGTATTTTGTATTTTAATGTCATTTACACATATTTTTATACATGGTATCGCTAGTCTCATATGTGAGAGTTCGGCTAGATAGAAAGGTCTAGGTCATTTGTTCTTTACTTGAAATTTTTGAAATTGTACTATCATCATTTTGCTTCTTACTGTTAACCTAATTTTATGTGTTTCATAAGAAATGTCTTTTTTTTTTTCCTGAAGAAATAAATAATGAGTTTTTTATTTTTGGGTTTTTTTTTACCTATATAGCATTGAAATCTAATAGATTTTCTAAGATATGTACCAGAGTTGATAACTCTTGGTAATGGTAAACCGTTGCAACACAGTATATTTATTGTTAATGTTTATTTCTGGAAAGCTGTCTTTGATTATAGTTTCAAATATAGTTTGTTTCACTGTTTGTTTTTCTTGGATCTTCTTCCTCTTTGTTTGAATTCCAGTTGTATCATTGGAGTTGTTTAAACCTCCTCCATGTCTATTTCATCAGTTATAAAATGAAAGACAAGTGATACTTAACTACACATCCAAATTTGAGGAAAAAAAATTATTTATTTAGGTTTCAAACACTGTAATGGATAAGAAGCAAAAATAAAATCCTGTTACAAAGTAAAAAAAAAAAAATTACCTCATATGGTTTAAATAAGCTAATTCATGTAAAGGTACAGAACATTGTAGGAACACAGAAAGGGATGAGTAAATGTTTGTTTCCATTGTTACTATCACCAAAAATAGAGCTAATGTGGATAGAATAGCACTTAGAACAGTACTTCTCACCATATTGCAGCCTATAGTCCTGTGCCTTGGTAATCAGCCTTGTCCTGAAACTGTATTACTTGCAATCACAGATCTGATTTCTGTCGGTATTATCTCTTGGAATTATTTCTTTTCTGGAATGCCATGTTATAGAAACAGACAGTTTGGGGTGGCCCTTTATGTCTGACTTCATACAGCATAATACTTCTGAGAGTCATCTAAGAACATGGTATCTCTTTTTATTATTTTATTTCTCAGTTTTTGCTTTAACTTTTCTAGATCATTATATTAGTCATTTGAGATCATCTCTTCTAATGTAAGGAATCTTCCCAGGTGGTGGCTCAGTGGTAAAGAATCTGTCTGCCAGTGCGGGAGACTCAGGAGATGCGGGTTTGATCCCTGGGTTAGGAAGTGGAAATGGCAACACAGTCCATAGGGCTGCAAAGAGTCAGACACAGTTGAGCACTCATACACTTCTAATATAAGCAGTTTCCCTTTATGCACTATTTTAACTTCACTGCACAAACTTTCTTTGAGAAATAATTTACATACTATAAAATTCAGTCTTTCAAAGTATACAGTTCAGTGGCTTTCAGTATATGAATAGAGTTATAAATCAAACTTCCAGATTATAATTTTCTTGCTTTAAAAATTTTTAATATTTTAATATATCCCCTCCCCATTCATATTTCAGAATAGGACCCATGTTATCTTACCCTGCCCAAAGGGAAACGTTTTCAAAGTTGGCATGGTTTGGGGGAGGAGATCAGAGAATATTTTGGCATACATGTGCACTGTATTCCGAGCAGTGTTTCGGAACACTGAATTCTGAATTCTGAGCAGTGTTTCGTAGTCTGTTAGAAGTCTCAGGCAGCTCGAAGTGCTGTGAATTGGGAATGTTTTCTCTTTTCTTCCTCTTTCCCTTTTTTGTTACAATTTCCCCAAAGGTTGATGTCACCTGTGGTTTGTTTAATGTACTAATAGAAGACCATTTTGAAAATAAAGAATTCCTTGAAATAAGCTCTGTATAATACTGTTAAGTTGAACTTCCTATCATATCAGGACATAAAGATAGCTCTTAATACAGGATTGCTTATAATGGGCCTTATGTCTATCATTTCTTTAGGACCCTCACTTGATTCATCTTAAAGATGACCCATTGCTCTTGGCATAAGTATTCAGAGCTTATGCTTTAAAATTTTTAAATTCTGTTTCTGAAGGTGCTGATGTATTTTGCTCTTTCAGATGAACATATAAACTCTTTGATTAGTTTCTTTGTAGATCATAGACATTTGTCAACTTTTTAAACCTTTGTTTACAGACCATTGTCTTTCCAGTTGAGAGTAATTGAGAATCTTACTGACATTAGGTCTTCTAGAAATTTAAGAATATAAACTTAATGAAGATGTTGATTGTGGTGTCTTAAAATTTCTAGTTTAATTTGTTTTCAAAAATGAATGTTCATAATTAATATTGATATATAGATGATCACATTCAGATGAAGAAAAACCACAGATTAAGGTGTTAGGTCTAAGCAAACCTGCCATATAAAAATGTAGAGTTACTAAACAAATTTATTTTTTAGTTAAAAATCTTAATTTGTTGATATTAATCATTTTAAGATAGAAAATAGAACAAATGGAGAAATATACATTGTTCCTTTTGATACTCTTTTTACTAAAAACTACATAACTAAAAAAAAAAAAATCGAAGCTACTCCTAAAATGTCTGACTACTGTCCAGTGTTAGTAAGTGGATCTAAGTATCTGTGTAATCTCATTACCCATTTTAAAGAATAATTTTCACTTTTTATAATACAAGTTTACTAAACACTTAACCTTTTTTCAATCAATAGGAACATTTATAAACATTTTTATATCAGTTGCTTGTTTGTTTTTTAGGTAAAATCTGTAAAAACTGGGTCAGTTTTTTGGACGATGTGCTGCTGCTTGTCGTATTTCTATATGGTAAGATTTCATACTTGAAACTGAATACATGAGGTCTGAGTCTTTGGCAACTAGACCAGTGCCTTCTCTTCTCAGTCAGGGTAGTTCTCCACTTCCTTTCTCCTGAAGTCTTTAAGATCTTTTATTTCATGCATTTTCTTTCCTTACTACCACTTTCTTCCCTACTCCTGTCTTCAGGGTCTTGTATGGACTTCTACTTTACGGGTGATGGAGAACTAATACTTAACCTCTCAAACAATATTTGCAGCAAGTGAACACAAAAATTTTCTTTCAGATGTACAACTTTTTGTAAATAATGATCACATTCTCTGGGTTAACCTGTGAACTACTTGTCTAATTTTTTCAACAGGTTACTTAAGATTGGAGTTCAGTATCACCTCTTTAATCTCCTGCCTTTCTTTTCACACCACAGCCTATATGGTTTTCTTATGCTGAAAATTAATGATAATCTTAGGTAACTTTTTTTTGGTTGTTAAACAAATGTCATGGAATTTGTTTCCAAGTTATCTATGCCCCTTTTTAAGTGGTTAAAGGTTAGGACATATTATGTGCCTAATTAATGTGTCCTAGGCACGTTGTGCTCAGTAATAGCAAACTTACTCTCTTTTGAGTTTAGACTTAAATTTTAGAAATAACCAGGAGTCCTTCAGGTAGAACTGGAGCTCAACCAGAGGAATGTTGTTTTTGGTGAAAAAATAGCACATGACTGAAGCAGTAAACTGATGTTGTTATATGAATTGTAAACAAAAAGCAATTTCTTATATAAGTGGTTCTGAAATATTTTAGACAGGGATAGATAGCATTGTTAGAATGTATGTTAATATATAGTCTCCTAAGGTGACTGTTGATTCAAATGGTTCTATCAAGCTTTTCATTATTAGAGCATATGTAAGAACTTGATCTTGACAGACCTTATTATTGTTACTGAATTGAATGTTCTTAAAAAATAATAAATAATAAATACTTTAATCCTAAAGCATAATCATTAGGATCTTTATTAATTTAGACCAGAACATACTCAACTGTCTGATAAATAGAATTTTTCTAGCTTTGTGATACAGGCTAAACATTAAACTGGGATCCTGGTTTGTATCCATTAGTAGGAAGAAATTTATACCCAAGGTAGCACCTTTTATCTTGAGGATCACAAAGCATATCCAGATCATCAGAGTATTCCTTTTAGTTGAGGTGTTGACTGATGTTAACATCCATTGTTCTTACTTTCTGTGAAGTCTCTTGCAATGTATTTACCATAAAAAATGGGGGAGAGCAAAGGGTTTTTTGCCTTTAAAAGTTTATGATATGTATCCTAAAGTCTGTATCTCTGTGACAGTCTTTTTATTGCCAATTCACAAACTGTTCTCAGTGTTCTTAATAAGTTTAATTTGACCATTCCTCTAGTGGATATAAAAAAGTGTATTGGATTTATGGGATTGTGTTGTTTTAATTATCAATAAAAGTAGGTTATTTGTATGTTATAGAAAAAATAGGTTATTTTGAAGCGTCTCAAAATTGCTGAAAATCCTAGTGTTTATGCTTAGACTTTTGTGGCAGAATTTATCTACTTTAAGAAGCAAATATGTAAATTATTTAACTTAGCATTTCTTTACTCATAGGTCTCTGCTTGGGGTGGTTATGTGTTTATTATCAACCTTATTCCACTGCATGTATTTGTGTTGTTACTGATGCAGAGATACAGCAAAAGAGTCTACATAGGTAAGTGATTTGACTTCTGATATCTGTCAACTTCTAAGAGGTGTTTTGTATACATTCTTTCATTGTCAGACATTTCTGTTTTGGTATTACCCATGAGTAATAAACCTAACTTTACAGTGTTTTGCTTTTTTGTATTCATAAGGAGGGTTAGGCATTTTTACCGAAGTGTATATCAACTTTTCCTTAATGAGTTTGTTTTGTTTTTGCAGAAATAAGTCTTGATTTAATATTTATCAGCCTTTTTTTTTTTAATTTGGGGAAATGATATATACACACTATAAGCATACTATTACACTATATATACACACTATTCTAATTCACCTTACTCACTGTAAGAGACTGAGCATCCTTAACAGTTTAATAAGCTTTTGAAAGCCCTTTCTGAATAATATACAGCACAGTGTCTTAATCCATTCAAGCTGCTGTAACAAAAATGCCACAGACTGGGTAGTTTATAAACAAGAGAAATTTATTTCTCAATTTGGAAGCTAGAAAGTCTAAAATCAAGGCACCAGAATGCTCACATTCTTCTGAGGGCTATTTTCCTGTTAGCTTGATACCATCTCTGTCCCCACATAGTAGAAGGAACAAGCCAGCTCTCTGGGGCCTCAATTTAAAAGGGTACTTGTTCCCCGGTGACCTCATTATTTAATCACTTCCAAAGGCTGCCTCCTAACACCCTTTCCTCGGGTATTCAGTTTATAAACATTCAGACCAGAGAGTAGACTGAGTATTTTCTTTGCAAGATTTTAATTTGCTCTACAGGTTTTAGAACACATCTTTAGAATAAGATGCTTAGTAATAGATGGTGTCTTGAATCTTAGAACTCACTTTCTATGATAGAGACAGAACTTTTACAGGTTGTATTAATCACAGAGAAGTTGTCATCTGAAACCAGTGTCTTTATAATAAAGTAATACAATTCTATTATAATAATGTTGGAAAACATTAACAAAAATAATAAAGCTGTTTGCTTGATTAAAAAACATAACAGTTTGGCAGTTTATCAAAAACTTAATGATAAAGTTACTGTGACCCACAAATCCACTCCTTGGTATATACCCAAGAGAATTGAAAATTATATACTTACACAGAAACTTGTAATGTTCATAGCAGCATTTGTTATTCATAATAGCCAAAAACTGAAGACAACCCAATGTCCATTAACTAAGGAATGGATAAAGTGTGGTGTATCCATACAGTGGAGTGTTGTTCGGCAGTGAAAAGGAATAAAGGTGATACATGCTACATCGTGAACCTTGAAAACATTGTGCTGAGTAAAATAAACCGGGTACAAAAGGCCATATAACTGTGGGATTCTTTCTGTATAAAATGTCCAGAGGTGGCAAATCCATAAAGACAGCAAGCAGGTTAGAGACAGAAAGTTGGTTTAGAGGTTGCCAAGGGTTTGGGGACTAGAGTGACAGCTTATAGATACGGGTTTCTTCTGGCGGGGGGTGGGGGGAGGGGGTGGTGGAATTGTTCTAGAATTAAATAGTGGTGATAGTCACACAACTTTAGTCACACACATAACCACTATAATAACCACTATAATAACCACTCAGTGGTACATTTTAAAAGGGCGGGGTTTTTTTAGTATGTGTTATATCAGTTTTTTAAAAAAGTTATAATCTGCTGATTAGGTTTATACCCACTTCAGTATACTTTATAACAATCACCACTGAAATAGTACATATATATATATCAGGTAGTTCTTATACACAGTGAATTGTCCTAAGTTCTTTGCATGTATTGAACTCATTTACTCTTGATAACCTCACCTTGAGGATAGGTCCTGTTAAACAAGAGAAGACAATTTGCTCAGGATCGTGTAGCTAGTAATGGAGCTGAAGCCTAAATGTAGATATTTTGGCTCGATACCCGTGATGCAAAAAAATCACTGACTGTATTGCCTACCATATGAATAAATACCTTACTGTAGAAATATATCAACATGTGATTATATATTTCGTTACCCTGAAAACACTGTTAGCCAGCATTGGAATCCAGAAAAGACGACCATGGATTAAACAGTAACTCCGAACTTTTTGTTTTGAAACGGTATGAGGAAAAAATGTTTTTAAATTAAATGGTTATGGGGAAGAACTAAGAGTTTCTTTGTTTAATTTTAAAAATGTAGGGCCCTAAAAATGTAATGGTCAGGAGAACAGAGTTAGGGAGAAGATTGAGGGATAGACCTTTGTGAAATGCCCCTGAATCAGGAAGAGGAAGAAGAGCTAAAGAAAGTGAAGTTAGATTAGCAAAGTCTAACTTCCCTACCCTCCTCATTTCTATTTAGCTCTAGAAGTTACCAAAGAGCATCATCTTACACTTTTAAATTATATTTCTTCGTTCTTTCTGCTATCCTATGCTTGATTTCATTTTAAGCATCAATAGTAGGTATATTTGCTATTTTAAAAAATTGTCATTGTGTCTCCATTCAGATGTTTTGCACAAGTCACTTCTTCCTGCTTTTACAAATAGAGCTTATAAAATAGTAGTTTAAAAGATTCATTCAATACAGTTTATAATGAACCACATCCTTGAGAAAGAAAAATTATTTTTTCTCTTGTGTATCTGTTAGTCATTATATTTCTTTCTGCTGGTCAAGAAGAATCCATGGAGGGTTTTTGTTTGTTTGTTTGTTTGTTTTTTGGTGGGGGGGATCTTGTAAGCTATAATTTCATGTACGTTTCTTCCCATCTTTCACTCCCTTTATTTATCAGCATTCACAGTAATCAAACAGTAAAATATCTTTATTAATCAAAGATTTCAACAGTCTTGTAAGCCTTTAATCATATTTATTAATAATAAAGCAAAACTGGTTGAGTTTGGAAGTATTTTCTGTTTCTTTTGGTTAGTGCTGTTGTGGTTGAGAGAGAAGTATTTTGCCAGCCCTTTCTATTAAATATCACCCAGGAGATAGAGCGAATGCTAAGGTGATTTCATGGTAGATTAGAGTTAACTAGAATATAATATTCACAAAACCTTTTCTAACTTTATTTACATAAAGGGACGTACAGTAGTATTTTAAAAGCATGAAGGGTGCTGTCAACTTAAGTTGCGATACTTTGTCAGGGAGAAAGAAAATACTTAAAGATTACTTTGGGGAACAGCAAGAGCTTCTTGAAAACTGGGCATTTCTTTGGTACTTGAATCAGGCCTTTTGGTGCCTTTTATTTTACAGACCAACTCATATGTGCACCTTAAGCTAAGAACAGTGGTTTGTTTCTTTTCTATATCAATCTAGTCCCACCCAATACCCTTGGGAAAAAAAGTACTGTAAAAGTGAAAAGATGTTTAGGTTCTGTTTTAGAAGATTACTATTTGTCCCAAATCAAAGAGATTTTCTTTGCTTACAAATAAGCTAACAGACTTTGTATATATCTTCCTAATGATAATTTGAGGGGAATTCTAACACATTGGAAGTTTGATCTGCAGGAGAAAATTGCTCGTAACTATACTTCCACAGGATGGCAGTGTGGTAACATTGTCATGATGTAATGAATGATTTACCACACTATTGGTCTTGTTTGTTTCCTTAGAACTCACTACTTTGATGGAAAGAAAGCTTTATTCTTCTGGTTTAAAGGGTAAAGAAAAGTAGGTTAAGATAGATGGATAGAAGGTTGTGAAGATGTAGACCATAGTTTGGTCAAGTTTCAGAGTCTGGTGGAGAACAGTTGCTCTGTGCGTGTGCTGTTGAGGGTTCTGAGAATGTCAGAGAATGGTGCAGGTGGTGTTATGTGCGTCTTCAGTGTCCAGGTCAAGAAGCAGAGCTCTCGCCCTCCTTTAAGTTCTTACAGAGCCAGGGTTTTTTCCACCAACGTTGCATGTACTTGCTCCATTGTATTGAGGTAATTTGTGTACATCTTTGATTTTCCAAATTGGATATCTGATTCTTAGAAGGTCGGATTGTATTTTTAGAATGTCTTGACCATAATAGAATATAACTTAATATTTGAATGAATTAAAGAGATAATTTTAAAACATATGGTACAAAGACTCGAGAAAAACACATTTTCATTTTGCATTGGAGAATGGTTTAAGAATTGAGGGTTTACTTCACTGTTTCTTCTAGTTTCACTGTTTCTTAATATGTATTTTTTGTGTTTTAAAACATGGGTTTGTAAATGAGATTTAAATTCAGGTATGGTGATGTATGTCTAATTTTACAGGTTCAAGAAGAAGGGCAGTATTAAGCAAGATAAACTTGAAATTTTTTTTTTTAAACAAAATTCAGCTGAGTGCATTTTAAGTATCTAATTGGCTTTATTAATGATTCATAAGTTGGGCAGCATCACTATTCTAGCCAACTAGAAAGGAGCTCCAAAGAACCACTGTAAGGGAAAGATTTTTTATAGGCAAGACAAGGAATTCATAACCAAAAAAGCCTTTCAGGCTTAGGTAACCTACTTGTGGGGGAGGGAAAGGGTCTTTGTGGCAGATTCCCTCCTCTTTCTTTGGGCAGTGGGGGTTAGAAAGAATTACCTCATTTGTGCTGACAGAACATTCCATGCTGACCTAGTAGAATGATATTCCTGGGGAAGGTTGTGACTACAGTTAGGATTGGGTATTGAGTCTTGAATTTCAGCACTACTGACTCCCATCTGGGGCCTTTAACAATGGAAATATTTGCGTGTTAAAGAGTACTATGAAGTAGAACATACATCCCTCTATGTAAACATCTCAGTATCACTGATCCAAAAAAGATAAAAATAGGGAAGACATGAATCAAGTTCTTTTAAAAGAAGATGGTTATCTTCGGATTATCGCATGTATCACGTTTATTAGCTTTGAATCATCAGTGTATGTAAGTAGGTATAAATGAGGTTAGTTTGGGTAGAGGAATATTTATAGGTAAAATATTGTTGAGAACATGTCTGTTTCTATTAGCTGAGATTTGTTTGACACTAACTCATATTTACAAAGTAATGTGTTTGCAAGTTAAAGTCCCACCTGGCCTTTTTTTATGTTTCTTGAGATTGAGTTTCTTTTTCTTGAACCCATCTCCATCACTTTTTTTATTAGCTTGAACTCTAGTGTACCACTTCTTTTAAAGAGTTTTCTTTACCTAATGGCAGTGAATGCCTGTGTAGCTGCATGAAACCACTGAAATGAGAATATTAGCAGATTTAGTCTCTTTTTGAATATACCTGGAAAAGTAGAAACAGTTAACAGATTTTCTTGGGCTTCAAAATCACTGTGGATAGTGACTGCAGCCATGAAATGAAAGACACTTGTTTGGAAGGAAAGCTGTGACAAACCTAGACAGTATATTAAAAAGCAGAGATATCACTTTGCTGACAAAAGTCTGTCTGGTTAAACCTATGGTTTTTCCAGTAGTCATGTGTGGATGTGAGAGTTGGACCATAAAGAAAGCTGAGCACCGAAGAATTGATGCTTTTGAGTTGTGGTGTTGGAGAAGACTCTTGAGAGTCCCTTGGACTGCAAGGAGAGCAAACAGTCAATCCTAAAAGAAAATCAATCCTGAATATTCATTGGAGGGACTGATATTGAAGCTGAAGCTTCAATAATTTTGCCACCTGATGTGAAGAGCCAACTCATTTGAAAAGACCCTGATGCTGGGAAGATTGAAGGCAAAAGGAGAAGAGGGCAGCAGAGGGTGAGATAGTTGAATAGCTTCACCAACTCAATGGACATGAATTTGAGCAAACTTCAGGAGATAGTGAAGAACAGGGAAGCCTGGCACATTGTAGTCCATGGAGTCACAAAGAGTTGGACAGGACTTAGTGACTGAATAACAGCAGTTCTTCAAGGTCACAAAATGACCATGTTCCCATTTTTTTTTCCTAATTCGGCCTGCTTACTCTTTGTGCATCTACACAGACTGATTTGTAAGAGAAACATACTGGTATTTGAACACCATCAACCAAAAGGGTTGGCAGTTCAAATATATGTGACATAGAATTTCTTGTTCATATTTACTTTATTGCATTTGCGTTCACATATCTCATTGAGAGTAGTTCTAGTCCAACACTAATGTGTCTGTGAAGAAAGCTGAGCACCGAAGAATTGATACTTTTGAACTGTGATGTTGGAGAAGACTCTTGAGAGTCCCTTGGACTGCAAGGAGATCCAACCAGTCCATTCTGAAGGAGATCAGTCCTGGGTTTTCTTTGGAAGGAATGATGCTAAAGCTGAAACTCCAGTACTCTGGCCACCTCATGCGAAGAATTGACTCATTGGAAAAGACTCTGATGCTGGGAGGGACTGGGGGCAGGAGGAAAAAGGGATGACAGAGGATGAGATGGCTGGATGGCATCACTGACTCGATGGACGTGAGTCTGAGTGAACTCTGGGAGTTGGTGATGGACAGGGAGGCCTGGCGTGCTGCGATTCATGGGGTCGCAAAGAGTTGGACACAACTGAGCGGCTGAACTGAACTGAATGTGTCTGGAAAGTACATTGTTGGATGAGTTGGTTCTGCAGGATCCTCTTGACAACCAGTTCTCTGTTAGCTTGAGGTCATCAGAAACTTTATACATTGGTCCTTCCTATTACATTTACTTTAAGCTTCTTAGCCTTTTCCTAATACTGTAGTCATCTCTGATCAGACAGCTTGGAAGGCAACTTAACATTTGAAATATTAACCCATAATTTACCTCAATAAGCATGCTTTCTCAGCTGGGATAAAGAGAAGTGTATGCTGTGCTGTACAGTGTGTAGCATACAGATGCGTCTGCTGAGCCGTTCTCTTGCAGTCTTTTTTTCCCTAGTAGAGTACTTTATTTGCCAAGCACTAAATATTGACTATCCTTCATAAAGTGATGTGTATAATAAGCTTTTTAAATGGAATATTTTTCACATTTACTTATTTCAGAAGTTTTAACTTTTTTTCAAAGTAAGTTTTAATTATGACTATTCCAGATATTTTCGCTGTAATGATCTGTGAACACCTTAATGCAAAAACAAGTCCTTCATACAAGCCGTAACCACTTTCCAATTTGCCTATACACTTAGGTTCATATAAGCCAAGAATACTACATAGTATATTCAGTGCAGAAAGCAAATAAGTTTCCTTTATTAGATCCTAATAAATTTGTAACTAGTCTGTTTTATGACTTGACCTCTGTGCACTTAGTTCTTTTGTTCTTTAGTAATAGAAAACCTAGTAGATGGACATAAAGTTTCTTTAAACTGGTTACATTACTGTACAAAAATATTAGGAGATTATAAAAAGGTTGTGAAATACAAGCTTTTCAGACTGCAAGCTACTCATATAGGATAATGATAAGCTTTCATTTGGTAATGCATACTTTGTGTTAATGCTAATAGGAATGGTGTTTACATGCTTATTGGGTCATGTCAACAATTGTTAATGATAGGTTGAAAAAATTTGATTCCATTTTCAGAAGAAGAAAACAGCACCAGTCTCCTTAAAATAATACTTTTCTTAAATGGCAGAAAAGAATTGTATGTTTTATAATGTATGGTTGATTAATCATCAAATATGTATCAAATAGAATAGTCACTTCAAAATTCTATTAAAATAAGTTGTTAAAACTTTGCTTAAAAAATATATGAATCATGTATATATTTATGTTTGAAGTACTTAATGGTAATAGTGAATTGTCCTTGTTTCCTATTTTGTCTTATAGCATATAGCACTTTCTATATTGTGGGCCTAATATTATCCATGCAGATACCTTTTGTGGGATTCCAGCCAATCAGAACAAGTGAACACATGGCAGCTGCAGGTAGGAAAAATATCTATGTTCTTTCTTCTAAAGAATCCATGAATGTGTGACTGGTCTTCAGTGGAATGAAGGGTTCTTTTGGGGTTTTGTTGTTGTTTATAATTTTCATTGTATTAGTTCTGAAACATCACCACTGTAAAATATGACAGAATTTATTGAGACTTTCTGATATTGGGCTTCTGAAAGTGCCTGTCTTCCCAGGTATGGCTGTTTTGAGAAGGTAAAACATCCTTTTTTGCCAACACTAATTTACTTTGTATAAACAAATATTAAACATTTGCTTTGTATAAACAAACATTAAATAGTAATATATCTGTATAGTGAGTTATTATACTGAGTTGTCATTTTACCAAATTTAGATGGAATGAAACATTTCATTTTTATATTCTTTACATCTCACTAAAATATTTTATCCATCCCTACTAACTAGAATTAAAAGAGCTTTTATATTGATTATAAAGTCACATAATTCTCCCTAAAGCAGAGCGTTTTGCCATCATTAATCTGGGTCACAGATAACAAGATACAATGAAAGATCTGTGAATAAAACTTTTTATCAGAGATTCCACACAAGGTCCATGACCCATAGAAAATCCGTGGGTAGTCATTTTGTTTGTAGCATTTTATAAATATTGGTATATTTAACTTTGAGATGATGATGGTCCATAGCTTTTATCATCAGATTTTTCAGTGAGAATCTCAAACCACACACACCCACCCCAGCTATGAACAGTAACCATATATTGTTGTTCAGTCGTTAAGTCATGTCCCCATGGACTGCAGCACACCAGGCTTCTCTGTTCATGTATTAGAAAAAAAAATGTAACAGAATTTTTTGGATGTATTAATTGGTTACCTGTCATTTGACAAAGGAAATGTCAGATCACTGAATTGTACAAGGTATTCTAAGTCTTCCAAATTAATGTTTCTCAATGTTCTTAGAAAAATGCTTTGTTGATTACTTATATGCACCTTCTCTTTAATTAGGTGTCTTTGCATTGCTGCAAGCTTACGCTTTCTTGCAGTATCTGCGAGACCGGTTAACAAAACAAGAGTTCCAGACCCTGTTCTTTTTGGGTGTGTCGCTAGCTGCAGGTGCTGTGTTCCTTAGTGTCATCTATTTGACTTACACAGGTAGGTGTCATCACCTGTCGGATGTGAATATTGTCTCTAAGTCATTGCAAAAGGTAAATTCTTTTGCAAATTCTGTACATGTTCCATTTATCCTAGTAGGTCAGCTACTGTTTCCTTAGAAACGGTATGAAAATAAGTCAAAGGTTCTAAAATCTGAACAGCACTACAAAAAGAAAAAATTTCTTTCTTTTTTTAAACAATATATTTGTTGCTTCAGGTTTTGCTAAATCCACATTCAAGCATCCTTCTCTTGATAGATGATTAGGCCCAAAATGTATAAAATCCAAAGTTTCTGGTGTTAATGGCATAGGTTTACCCTCCCTAGTGTGTTATATACTCTGTCTCCTGCTTCTAAACAGCCAACCAGATCAGCTTTCAGTCAGCTTCTGGATTCTAAGTTACTTTCTTGTCCTGACTTTACCAGTCACTGGAAACAAATCAAATTCTTTCTGAAGATATGTCAAATTAATGTACCAGCTTAGCTCATAAAATCATGAAGAATTCGTTGACAGGAGTAAAAGGCACAAATGTTTAAAATCACCTTTATAATTGATCTAAATTTGGCGTACTGGACACCTCTCCCTTTTTAAAATTATCCAGTGCTATCTTAATATCTCTACTAGTCAATTAGAGGTTTAAAAGAATCAGAAAGCTTTCTACAGTGTTGTTGTCATTAGCTTGTTGTATTTCTTTGGAAATGTAATGTCCATGGGTATTTTTTTAATTTGGTCCCTAAGGCTCAGACAGTAAAGAATCTGCCAGCAATGCAGAAGACCTGGGTTCGATCCCTGGGTCAGAAAGACCCCCTGGAGAAGGAAATGGCAACCCACTCCAGTATTCTTGCCTGAGAATTCCATGGACAGAGGATCACAAAGGATCCGTAGGATCACAAAGAGTTGGACATGACTGAGTGACTTAACACTACTACTACTGTATTTTATCTGATGACCAGCTGTGTGAAATACAGTATAACCTTTTTTTTTTAGGGCAGTTCTTTTAACATTAGCTTAAAATTAGTCCAAATAATCCGTAAACATAAAACCAATAAAAACAATGAAATGGCCAATGAATTTCCTTTGCATTTTTCCTTCCAAGGTTACATTGCACCGTGGAGTGGCAGGTTTTACTCATTGTGGGACACTGGGTAAGTGCAGATAAGTTATTTGCCCTCATGTTATTTAAATATTCTTTTGTCTTCTTTATTGTTAATATCTCTGTCAATACCTGGCAACATTCTAAAATATTTAGCATATACCGGTTTAGTAAATGTTGTATTTTGTCTTTGTTATAATACCCGTTTGGAATTCACCTGTAGTTTGATATGTAAGTCATATTTCTGTTCTTCATGGGCAACTCCTTATTTTTGTTTATTAAAACATTTCAGGTAACACGTGCCATTTTAATGATTGATTTTTTTTTGTTTGTTTTTACCAATGTATTCAAAGTTTCCATCTGTTAGTAATATTTAATTTTTAACCCTTAAGGATAGATACTATGTTATAAATCCATATGCTATAGATATGAGAAAAAATTTAATTTTATTTAAGTTTCCTGGTGTTTTTTAACCATCAAATATGCTAGAGGATATTTGTTGCATTTTTTAAGAGTGCTTTTACGAGATGAGTTAATAAAAAAAATTTTTTTACATTAGCTCAATACTTTTTTTAACTCTAAAAATGTTTTCCTAAGGATAAGAAAATATCTCTTGGTGATAATTGACCTCTCTCCCTTGATTCTGCTATTCTGTTACCCCATGTGGCCCGATAAAAAACCGACCACATTTTATTAAACAGGCCTGCCCTTTGATATAATACCAAAAAGGCCCCTAGCCAGGCCTAATTAAAGGGCATAAGCAAATGATGTATGGGTGGCTGAAGCTAACAGACACATACTTCCAGAGATCAGCCTTTGCATCACCAGAGAGTTTGAGGGAAAAACCCCAGTTGTAGAAGTTAATTAATTCTGACTAGGTTAAAATTTTACTAGTCATACTTATTCTTGTTTTCAAACTTTACTTGCCCACTTTGGAATCTTAGGACATTTCAGAGAAAATCTGTCTTGTCCTTTCCATGTCTCTGACCAACCACCTCTGTGCCATCTCCGTGTTAAGAAAGGTATTGTCACAATAGGATATCTTATTCGATGAGTTATTCTGCTAGTCACATATCCAAAAGGTAGTCGAACTCATTGGTGCAAACTTAGGAAGTGCTTGTTCAGTTCAGTCCCTCAGTTGTGTCCAAATCTTTATGACTCCATGGACTTCAGCATGTCAGGATTCCCTATCCATCACCAACCCCCAGAGTTTACTCAAACTCAAGTCCATTGAGTCGGTGATGCCATGCAACCATCTCATCGTCTGTCGTCCCCTTCTCCACCTGCATTCAATCTTACCCAGCATCAGGGTCTTTTCAGATGAGTCAGCTCTTCACATCAGGTGGCTAAAGTATTGCAGTTTCAGCTTTAGCATCAGTCCTTCCAATGAATATTCAGGACTGATTTCCTTTTGGATGGACTGGTTGGATCTCCTTGCACTCCAGGGAACACTCAATACTCTTCTCTAACACCACAGTTCAAAAGCATCAGTTCTTTGTTGCTCAGCTTTCTTTATAATCCAATTCTCACATCTATACAAGACTACTGGAAAAACCATAGCTTTGACTAGATGGACCTTAGTTGGCAAAATAATGTCTCTGCTTTTTTAATGTGCTAAGTTGGTCATAACTTTTCATCCAAGGAGCAAGTGTCTTTTAATTTCATGGCTGCAGTCACCATCTGCAGTGATCTTGGAGCCCCTAAAGATAAAGTCTCTGTTTCTACTGTTTCCCCATCTGTTTGCCATGAAATGATGAGACCAGATGCCATGATCTTAGTTTTATGGATGTTGAGTTTTAAGTCAACTTTTTCACACTCCTCTTTCACTTTTATCAAGAGGCTCTGTAGTTCTTTACTTTTTGTCATTAGGGTGGTGTCATCTGCATATCTGAGGTTAATGATATTTCTCCTGGCAATCTTGATTCCAGCTTGTGCTTCCTCCAGCCCAGCATTTCTCATGATGTACTCTGCGTATAAGTTAAATAAGCAGGGTGACAATATAGAGCCTTGACGTACTCCTTTCCCGATTTGGAACTCTTGCTTTTTCGATGATCCAGTGGATGTTGGCAATCTGATCTCTGGTTCCTCTGCCTTTTCTAAATCTAGCTTGAACATCTGGAAGTTCATGGTTCACATACTGTTGAGGCCTGGCTTGGAGAAATTTGAGCATTACTTAGCTAGCGTGTGAGATGAGTACAGTTTTGTGATAGTTTGAGCATTCTTTGGCATTGCCTTTCTTTGGGATTGGAATTTTCCAGTCCTGTGGCCACTGCTGAGTTTTCCAAATTTGCTGGCATATTGAGTCCAGCACTTTCACAGCATCTTCTTCTAGGATTTGAAATAGCTCAACTGGAATTCCATCACCTCCACTAGCTTTGTTCGTAGTGATGCTTCCTAAGGCCCACTTGACTTTGCATTCCAGGATGTCTGGCTCTAGGTGAGTGATCACACCATCATGATTACCTGGGTCATGAAGATCTCTTTTGTACAGTTCTTCTGTGTATTCTTGCCACCTCTTCATAATATCTTCTGCTTCTGTTAGGTCCATACCGTTTCTGTCCTTTATTGCGCCCATCTTTGCATGAAAAGTTCCCTTAGTGTCTCTGATTTTCTTGAAGAGATTTCTAGTCCTTCCCATTGTATTGTTTTCCTCTATTTCTTTGCATTGATACTGAGGAAGGCTTTCTTATCTCTCCCTGCTATTTTTTGGAACTCTGAATTCAAAAGGGTGTATCTTTTATTTTCTCCTTTGCCTTTCACTTCTCTTCTTTTCATAGCTCTTTGTAAGTCCTCCTCAGATAACCATTTTGCATTTCTTTTTCTTGGGGATGATCTTGATCACTGCCTCCTTTGCAATGTCATGAACCTCCGTCCATAGTTCTTCAGGCACACTTGTCTATCAGATCTAATCCCTTGAATCTATTTGTCACTTCCAGTGTATAATCATGAAGGGATTTGATTTAGATCATACCCGAATGGTCTAGTGATTTTCCCTATTTTCTTCAATTTAAGTTTGAATTTGGCAATAAGGAGTTCATGATCTGAGCCACAGGTCATCTTGGTCTTGTTTTTGCTGGCTGTGTAGAGCTTCTCCATCTTTGGCTGCAAAGAGTATAATCAGTCTGATTTCAGTGTTGACCATCTGCTGATGTCCATGTGTAGTCTTCTCTTGTGTTGTTGGAAGAGGGTGTTTGCGATGACCAGTGCATTCTCTTGGAAAAGCTCTATTAGCCTTTGCCCTGCTTCATTCTATTCTCCGAGGCCAAATTTGCCTGTTACTCCAGGTATTTCCTGACTTCCTACTTTTGCATTCCAGTCCCCTATAATGAAAAGGACGTCATTGTTTGCTGTTAGTTCTAGAAGGTTTTGTAGGTCTTCATAGAACTATTCAACTTCAGCTTTTTCAGCATTACTGGTCAGGGCATAGACTTGGATTACTGTGATGTTGAATGGTAATGTTGAATGTGATGTTGAATGTTGCCTTGGAAACAAACAAACATTCTGTCGTTTTTGAGATTGCATCCAAGTACGGCATTTTTGGACTCTTTTGTTGACTATGATGGCTACACCATTTCTTCTTAGGGATTCTTGCCGACAGTAGTATATATAATGGTCATCTGAGTTAAATTCACCCATTCCATTCCATTCCATTTTAGTTCACTGATTCCAAAAATGTTGATGTTCACTCTTGCCATCACCTGTTTGACCACTTGCAATTTGTTTTGATTCATGGACCTAACATTCCAGGTTCCTATGCAATATAGCTCTTTACAGCATCAGAACAAGTGCAAAAGAAATTCCTATTTGAGCAAGCATTTTTGTGTTAGAAATCACACAGAAGAATATGTGTGTGGCCTTTTATAACTGGCCTTAGATAATTCTAATTTTAGGGGGAAGTATGTTGATTTTGGTTTTACCAATATGTGTCAGATTTATATCCACTATAGCAGGTAACATTGGAATGTACTTTTAAGCCAGAAGAGGGAGAGATGGGAACCATATCTATTAGTACAATCAAAGAAAGTTTATTCACCTAAAAGGAACTTCTGTTTTATCATTTAATTTTAAATAACGTAAACTTCTTTAATACCAGGTATGCAAAAATACACATTCCAATTATTGCATCAGTGTCTGAGCATCAACCTACGACTTGGGTATCTTTCTTCTTTGATCTACATATTCTTGTGTGTACCTTCCCAGCAGGCCTGTGGTTCTGCATTAAAAATATCAACGATGAAAGAGTATTTGGTAAGAGGTTTTTAATAAATACTTCGGTTTATTTTTGTTATTGAGATTATCATTCCACCATGAAGTTTTGTCTTTGCTCAACTTTGCATAAACTTTCCTCTCTTACTTTGCATAAGTGCTTAACCAAGAAAAATTAAGTGAATTTGCATTATATATACTCTTAATTATTAACTGTTTAAATTTTGGACTAGTATGTAAGCTTTTCCTTCAATTTATTGTTTTCTGAGAGGTTAATGTAATGATAGTCTGTGGCTGAGAATTGGAAATTATAACTTTGTTGACAGAATAGACTTGACTATGTTTTCTCAGTTAATTCTAAGTAGGAAGACTTTCGCAGGGGCATCCATGATCCAAAAAATTTCAGTGGGAAAGTACATTTTGTAATAGAATAAGAATCACCTGTAAGTAAATATCCTCTTGGCTGATAGATTTGTGTAATTTTCAACCAACAAGACTTAGAATTACAAACTATTTTAAAGCCATTGTTTAAGATAAGACCTGAAACTGAAAATGCTTTGTAATATGCACAGGGTCACACAAGCATATATCTTGTACAAGTACGTGGCCTGGACCATGCATGACACTCACAAGTTAGAGTTTCAGAGTGAAGTCAGGAGAGAGAAAATAGCATCTGCGTAGGTGCTAACCAAAGAATGGCACTCATTCTTTTCTGCTTTATATAGGTCAGTGGACTTTGGAGAAAGCCATGTTAATACTACATCACTCAAGAAGAATTAGTTTAACAAATTGCCCATTCATGATTTAGCAGTCCCAATCCTAGATACCAAGAGAAGGGAGTGTGTGTGTCTAACAAAGGACATGTCTAAGAATGTACATAGCAACTTTATCCATAATAGTCCCTAGTTAGAAACATTTCAAAGGTTAGCAGTAGAAAAAAGAAATTCTTATGCATTTTAGAGTGGAATACAGCACAACAATTAATATAAGAATAACGTGGGTAAACAAAAGAAGTCAGTACAAAAGAGAACATTTTATATAATTTTATTTCTATGAAGTTTAAGAATAAGGAAGCATCACTACGAGCAAAGCTTGTAGAGGTGATGGAATTCTAGCTGAGCTATTTCAAGCCCTAAAAGATGATGCTGTTAAAGTGCCACACTCAGTATGCCAGCAAATTTGGAAAACCCAGCAATGGCCACAGGACTGGAAAAGGTCAGTTTTCATTCCAATCCCAAAGAAAGGCAATGCCGAAGAATACTCAGACTACCACACAGTTGCACTCATCTCACATGCTGGCAAAGTCATGCACAAAATTCTCCAAGATAGGCTTCAGCAGTACATGAACTGAGAATTTACAGATGTTCAAGCTGAATTTAGAAAAGGCACAACCAGAGATCAAATTGCCAACATCTGTTGGATCATAGAAAAAGCAAGAGAATCCCAGAAAAATATCTTCTTCATTGACTTCACTCAAGCCTTTGACTGTGTGGATTATAACAAACTGTGGAAAATTTTTCAAGAGATGGGAATACCAGACCACCTGACCTGCCTCCTGAGAAATCTGTATGAAGGTCAAGAAGCAACAGTTAGAACCAGATGTGGAACAATGGACTGGTTCCAAATTAGGAAAGGAATACGTCCAGGACGTATATTGTCACCTTGCTTATTTAACTTACATACAGAGTACATAATGAGAAATGCCAGACTGGATAAAGCACAAGCTGGAATCAAGATTGCTGGGTGAAATATCAATAACCTCAGAGAGGCAGATGACACCACCCTTATGGCAGAAAGCGAAGAACTAAAGAGCCTCTTGGTGAAAGAGGAGACCGAAAAATCTGGTTTAAAACTCAACGTTCAAAAACAAAGATCATGGCATCCGGTCCCATCACTTCATGTCAAATAGATGGGGAAAGAGTGGGCTTCAAAATCTCTGCAGATGGTGACTTCAGCCATGAAAGTAAAAGGCACTTGCTCCTTGGAAGGAAAGCCATTTCAAACCTAGACAGCATATTAAAAAGCAGAGACATTCCTTTGCTGGCAAAGGCTCATCTAGTCAAAGCTACGGTTCTTCCAATAGTCATGTATGGATGTGAGAGTTGGGCCATAAAGAAAGCTGAACATTGAAGAATTGATGCTTTCAAGCTGTGGTGTTGGAGAAGACTCCTGAAAGTCCTCTGGACTGCAAGGAGATCAAACCAGTTAATCCTTAAAGGAAATCAATCTTGAATATTCACTGGAAGGACTGATGCTGAAGCTGAAGCTCCAGTAGTTTGGGCATATGATGTGAAGGACTGACTCATTGGAAAAGACCCTGATACTGGGAAAGATTGAAGGCAGGAGGAGAAGGAGATGACAGAGGACGAGATGGTTGGATGGCGTCACTGACTTGATGGATAGCAGTTTCAGCAAGCTGTGGGAGTTGGTGATGGATAGGGAAGCCTGGCTTTCTGCAGTCCATGAGGTCACAAAGATTCAGACACAACTGAGCGACTGAACTGAACTGAGAATAAGGAAAGTTAAATTATTGCTTTAAAAGTTCAAATAGTGATTACCTGTTTTATGGGAGAGCGTAGTGGTTATTGATTAGGAAGAGGCATGAGGGCTTCTCCTGAGGAGGGATACAGATGTTCTGTATTTTGATATGGGTGGCAATTACATAGGTGTGTGCATATAAAAATTCACTGAGATAAACAATATTGTATAGTAAATGTATTTTTTAGTCAGGAAAAAAATATGAATTTGTTTCCAGTGAGATGGGCACTCAGATGACGCAGTAACTTTGTGAAGTCACAGCCTCTAGCCAGAAATGAATAGAGCCTTTCCCCGTGGTGAGCACATTATCTGGAACGGTTTGATTGTTGGAAAGTACTTGCAGACTTTTTAAGTTTCTCAGCAATAGCTTCATAAGTTCCTCCTTTGGTTAATAAATTGTTTTCTTCTTATCCTATTCTTACTTTAAAGCAGGCTTTATGCCAAATATTGGCATGATCTTTTCATAGACTATTTGATTCTATAAACTTTACTGTGCCTATAATTCACCAAACACATTTTCCTCTGTTATGGATTTTCCTAATATGTGATGCTGTTGACAAATAACAAATTGTCTCATTCCCCATAATAGCTATAATTAATTTGAATCCTGATACATTTCTCTAAACTATTGATATGTAGTGTTTATTTGGTCAATACTAGTTATAATCTCTAAATATGACTTTGAAATTGGTTCAGATTATCAGTTTAGAAACAGCCCTTTTATGAGATGTTTGTCTGTGTTTCGATTGTCCTTTGAAGTAGTTTTGAATTTTCAATGGGTCTTCCTGGGACCCTTTCTTTCCTGAAGTATTGTAAGAGAACCTGTCTTTGCAGTTGCACTGTACGCCATCAGTGCCGTCTACTTTGCGGGTGTGATGGTCCGGCTGATGTTGACCTTGACTCCAGTCGTCTGCATGCTGTCTGCAATTGCCTTCTCAAACGTTTTTGAGCACTATTTGGGGGACGACATGAAAAGGGAAAACCCGCCTGTGGAGGACAGCAGTGATGAGGATGACAAGAGAAACCCAGGAAATTTGTATGATAAGGTGGGAAATCTAAAGTAAGGCCTTTAAAAGTTTTATGTGTTCCTTTGTTTTGTTTTTCCATCATAGTAAGAACCATACATATTAAGAAGTGTGGTTAAACAAGAATCTAGAGAAAGTTCGTCTTTTCACTCAGAATAAGAAAACAGAATGTCACCAGAGTATATAATCACCTTTTGGGTCAGGTTTTATAAACTAAAACCCAATTTTGAGAGCAAAAAGCTGATGTTCTTACTAAATTACATAAAATTTAACACTATAAATCTTTCTGAAACCATGTGCACAAGGGTTTATCCTTGAAGTCCATATTCAGTGTAAACTTTTTAAATATCTGGTAGACTGAACAGTAAATGAGGGATATTGTGTATGCTGTTTTGTCTGACACTTTGCGACCCCATCGACTGTAGGTCCTCTGTCCGTGGGATTTTTCAGGCAAGAATACTGGAGTGGGTCACCATTTCCTTCTTCAGGGGATCTTCCCACGTCTCCTGTATTGGCAGGTGGATTCTTTACCCACTGCACCACCTAGGAAATCCCATATGAAGGGTATTAAATGCCTTTAAAAAAAAAAAAAAAAAGGTCTCCAGTTCGTTAATACTAGGTGCTTGGCCCATATAATGTAATTTACTTTTAAGATCTCAGGAAACACAGCAGAATTAGATTTGGTGGAAGTGTGGAAAGACTTAGAGCACTTATCTTGAACAACAAATTAAACTTTACTATATTAACTAGGTTTTTAAGTAGCAGTTTAAAACTTTTCTTTCCTTACTATGATAGGTCCAATATCATTCATACAGATTAGTGCTATTAAAGCACATGCCTGCTTTTTTGTTTATTTTTGTTTTGTGGTTTCTTAATAATTAACCTTGCAGTTTAGAACCTCTGACTCTGTCCTGTTCTCTCCTGGTTTTTGATGAGGTTTATTGTTTTTTTTTTATTTTATTTATTTATTTATTTTCTTTTTTTAATTTTATTTCACCTTTAAACTTCACAACATTGTATTAGTTCCGCCAAGCATCAAAATGAATCTGCCACAGGCATACCTGTGCTCCCCATCCTGAACCCTCCTACCTCCCCCCCCCCCCACACCCTCTTGATTTTAACAAGGTTATTGATTTAGGGTTTGGAAATTGGAAAACTCACTCTGATAATGTGTTCTTTTTCCTGTACTAAAGTCCTACAAAGTCCTGGATTATAACTGAACATTGCTTTTTTCAGGATGAGGAATTCAATTTTTTTAAAAAGAAAGGTTGCCAGGATGAGACCATTTGGTTCTCCCCTTCGTATTTATGTAAACATAAGGTCAATTGAGTTCCAAAGCAACTTCTTACTGGAGATATTTTGCTCTGCAACCAGTTCCTGGATTGGGTTTAGTTCCAGGAAGTCTTCTTTTTGACAGTTGACTTGAGAATCTACCTTGATAATTTTTAGAAAACATTGTATGACCCACGCAAGAATTCCTGATGGTTATACATTCTCCTCTTGAAAGAATTAAATTGATAAATGACATTCTCCCAGCTTCTCCATTTAATGTCTTAATGAAAGCAAGTGAGATGATGAATTTGTCTCATCAGTTTTCTGTATTTTCAGGCAGGCAAAGTGAGGAAGCATGTAACTGAGCAGGAAAAAACGGAAGAGGGATTAGGTCCTAATATAAAAAGCATTGTCACCATGCTGATGCTGATGCTGTTGATGATGTTTGCAGTCCACTGCACCTGGGTCACAAGCAATGCGTACTCCAGCCCAAGCGTGGTCCTGGCCTCTTACAACCATGATGGGTAAGAAGATGGCTTGACTACGAAAGGGTTCCACACCTGCTCTTTCTCTTGCCTCAAAAAATAGAATTCAGAGGTCTATCTGAATATCTTTGCATATATAACATACACATTAGTCTTTCTCAAAGTGTCATGCTTGGACACAGCATCATCATTACCAGGAAGCCCATTAGACATGCGCGTTCTTGACCCCACCTAAGCATGTAGAGTTAGAACGGGGGGGTGAGACTCAGGAATCTGTGTTTTAAGGAGTGCCCCAGGGATTCTGATGCAGCTGAAATTTAACAACAGGTGGTCTCTGTTCTGCCCCTACATTCCCACCCCAGCTTCTGCTTCATGTGGATACTCTTCAGACTTGTGCAGGCTCCATTTCAGAACTACTATATCAGAATTTGCTTTTTTACATGATAGCCTGGTGGTTTGTATGCCTATTAAAGTCAAAGAAGCACTAGTCTAGCTCTTTTTTTTTTCTTTCTTCTTCCCTACCCTTGAGGCTTTTTAACTACTATCCTTAAAATATGAAATTATTTAGTGGCCTGGCACCCCAAGATTTTAAGAAACCATCTTCACATTTATAAGGTCTTATTTAAGTTAATATTGTGATTCTTTTCAGAACCAGGAATATTTTAGATGATTTCAGAGAAGCTTACTTTTGGCTAAGGCAGAATACAGATGAACATGCCCGAGTGATGTCTTGGTGGGATTACGGCTATCAGATTGCTGGGATGGCTAATAGAACCACTCTGGTGGATAACAACACCTGGAATAACAGCCACATAGCACTGGTAAGAACTTGACCAACAGAAGGTCAAAAGTTACAAACCGTTATTCACTACTTAGACATCAGACTTCACTTGTGATTAAGTAGGAAAACTGTGGGGGAAAGTGCTTTTTGTTTGCTGAATTTTCAACATACTTCTCTACATATTTGTTCAGTAAAGTGATTCGATGTATGCTTGCTTATTTGGTTTTTAAGACTAGAATTTGTTTATATATCATTCAGAATCAGAGGCTATATGCTGGAGAATGAGGCAAAATCTGAAATTTACTGTATTTGTCTTATATTTTCCTTTTCGTAAGTTAAGAAAATTATTTGCAGATGTGTAAAGCAAGTGCAGTGTGTTTTATGAACATGCACATTATGTTTACTCTAGCTATTACATAACTAATTTACATTAATTAATCACCTTTCTGTTCTCTAAAGATTTTAAATAGATAGCTAGGTGTTAGCCAAATGAATTTTGTTTGTATTTAGTGTTGCGGCTAATCATTAGGTGTTTGGTAGACTGAAGAAAAGGATATATTTGTTGTAGCTAGATGGATGGTCATCCCCAGCATGGGATTTTGAGAAATTCTACTTCTTTTAAGCTTTTTTTGTTTGCTTTCATATTAAAATGTTAATTTAATGCGACCAAATTACTAGGAAAATATGAGCACATATCCTGATTTTGACATGCTGTAGTTGGTTATAGTAAGGGAGGTGCTTATAAATCTCATGAATTTGTTGAATTTATAGCAGATTGTTTCTATGAAAAGAATTCCATGTAAATCAAACTTTTGAGATGCATTCTATTTTAAGGTAAAAATGTGCATTCATGTTTATTTTTAGTGTTATTTTGGGACTAAGAACACATATTCTCACTTTTTTATTCTTTAGGTGGGAAAAGCTATGTCTTCAAATGAAACAGCAGCCTATAAAATCATGAGGAGTCTGGACGTAGATTATGTTTTGATTATTTTTGGAGGGGTTATTGGCTATTCTGGTGATGACATCAACAAGTTTCTCTGGATGGTTAGGATAGCTGAAGGGGAACATCCAAAAGATATTCGGGTAAGAAACTAGGTTCTTGTTGGTGTGTGAAGGACCATTCCCAGAGTGCAGGTAACCCTCTTCCCTTTCTGACTGCGTTGTATTTGTTATCATCATCCTGTCTCCAGAGCAGTCCCTCACTGTACTGTTTACTAAAGCCAGCATAAGCATTTTCCCAGGTTTAAAACTTTTGAAATCTGGTACTCCCATTCTCCTCTAGGAAACAGTTTCTTCTCAAGATTCTTGCTTTTACTCCTACAGCCTCTCACATTTGCCCTTTCCTTCCATTTTTGTTGCTTCCACTCTGGTATTGACCCCAGTGCTCATAAACCTGAAATAGGACAGTAGCCTTCAAATTGCTGTCTTTGCC
Organism: Bos indicus x Bos taurus; assembly: GCF_003369695.1. Lineage (NCBI taxonomy): Eukaryota > Metazoa > Chordata > Mammalia > Artiodactyla > Bovidae > Bos > Bos indicus x Bos taurus. Next base: position 54,656,975 of record NC_040097.1, on the reverse strand, counting down.
TTTGTCTGTTTCCTCTCCCAATTTTAACATGACATTGATCATGTTACTTTACAGCTTTTTTTTTTTTTTTTTTAAGCCTCCATTAGTTTAAGGAAAGGAGCCTCGGAAAAAAAAAGCAGACAGATAAGAGTTGCAACTAAACCCTGCCGCTGTCAGCTTGGTGCTTTGGGCAAGTTGTTTTTCGACCAGTCAGCATTATATGGTTCGAGTGGTAGGTCTTGTTCTAGGTTCTAGTGTTAACAGTGGTGATTAGGGCCATTTCAGTTGATAACTAATAGAGATGCCAGGAATAATTCACTTGTAGTACTGTTATGAGATTTTCTGGTAACATAGATGAACCCTCAGCCTCATGACTGGTTTAGAATAATCAGAATGATGATTGAAATAGGAAAGCATTGGTATAAAAAACCACTTAGCTCAGAATGCAACCCCTTAATACTTCCCTTTGCTGGCTTCTTGTCCTGCTAGCAATGTTTTCCACTCTGTCACTCTGCCCTAGCCCATGAAACTTGGTTTGTGTTTTCTTTCCTTGGCTCATCTGACATTCATGTTATAATCTTTTCTTCTTGGGGTACCTTCCCTACAATAGTTCTGTCCTCTTGGCAGAGGTCCTTCTGTGGTAGGTACATCCATGTCTCTATTCATCAGGTCCTGTCCAGCCTGTTTTTTAGGTAGACTGTGTTGTATCCTCCCACTCAGAGAGGATGGGCACCCAGCAGTGAGGTTACATGATGAAGGCATAAAAGAGGAGAGTAGGATTCACTGCTGATCCGGAATAAAAGGACCTTTTGGGAAAACATGGGAATGTGTTATGTGTGACAGGGGTAAAGTTGAGTAAAACCCCAGATTTCCTGTTTAAACATAAATGCTTAACTACCCGACATTATCTCTTAACTACCATTAATAGTATTTCCTTGTATTTATATTGGTCTTAATCTTCCAAGTATGTGAGTTTTCACTTGTGGATTTGCTTTTAGCAGTGTTAAAATTTTGACATGATAGATTGAGATATGTTTTGAACATTTGTGTAGAGAAAAATCCTAATTTTCTGTGCTTTGTGAGGAAGTAATTTACACATTCACATGGTTCACAAAATGAATATATATAGGGACATAGAGTAAAAGTGTATCCCCCCCCCCCCCCAAGAAAAAGAAAAAAGTCCATGGTAATCTCTTGTTATTTTCTTATTCTAATTGAAGCAGATAACTAGTAGGAAAATATATCAAAACTAATACAATTATGTAAAGTTTTAAAATAAAATAAAGAATATATACATTGTTCTTGTATTTTTTTACTTCACAATATTCTATGGAGATCTTCACATATTAAAATATGGGGATCCTTCTTCATTTCTGTTTTTTTACATCTGTATAGTGTGTTCCATTGCATGTGTGCACTATGATTTATTTAACCTGTCCCTGTTAATGGATATTAAGATTTTTCAAGTTTTTTAATCTGAAACGGTGGTGCAATAAGTAACTTTCTACACTCATCATTTTGCCCACATTTTAGTATCTCTGTAGGATAAATTCCTAGAAAAGAAATTTCTGTCAATAGTATCAGATTGGCCCTCTCAGAGGTTAATTTATAAACTTGATGCACTTACAATAAAAATTGCTGTAAGAGTTTTCTAAATGTTCCCCTCCCAACTAAAAAAATTGTTTTGGCATTCATATGGAAAAATAAAACAAATTTAGGAAAACTCTGAAAAGGAATAATGAATGGCTGGGGAAGGGGACACAGTTGGAGAGAGTCAGCATACCTAGTATTAATTCATGGTGTTGGTACCTTTTTTTTTTTTTTTTTAAATAATTATTGAGGTTTTATTATAACATGGTTTAAAATCTGGTAGAATTAGTTGCTCTCCTTCATCCAGCAAACTATTGTTCTCTTTATGTTTTCTTGGATACTTTTTTCTTTTAATAAATAATTTCTGGACTGAGTATTAAACACCCATGATAGTTTTGTGGGTTTTTAAGAGATCATATTAAATTTATAAATTTGTCTTCTGATACTGTGTTTTTTTGAGATTTAACTAAATACGGCTTTATGAAGATAACCTCAAAAGCTAGCTCTTACGGGGAAATGAAAAGGGGAACCTGTAGTTGTGAATATGTTATATTAAACTGACACAGAAACTTCTGGATTCTTTCCTGTAGGAAAGTGACTATTTCACCTCACAAGGAGAATTCCGTGTAGACAAAGCAGGATCCCCTACTTTGTTGAATTGCCTTATGTATAAAATGTCATACTACAGATTTGGAGAAATGCAGGTTAGTTATAATCTTTGTTTTTTTCTATAATCTTTATTTTATAAGCTTTATTCTAGACTTTTTCTGTAATCTTTATTCACAGGAATATTTTAAAAATAGTCTTGTTTGACTCTAAAAAGCAGGATAATATTTTGGTTGTGCTCTAAAGAAAAATGTGCTCATCTAAAATTTTTTCTACTCTGTTTACTTTCTGAAACTTCTGTGTGAAAAATGAGGAAATATTTTTTAGAGCAGAGGTTTCTTTCCAAAGTGTTAATTAATAGAGGCTTAAACCCAACCCTTGCCTGCCATTCTGCTTTTTTTTTTGACTTCATGTTTTTGGAAAACGTTGCTCTCCCAGCGAGGGGTCTTCCAGTTGGGCAGCAGTGTGATCTTAAGTAGCTTACTCTACTGCCTGGTGAGGGAAAGCTGGAAATTAAAGGGTTGGATTATTTAGTCACTTCACACATTTATTCTCTCCCTGTTCTCCATTACCTCAAATAGCTGGGACTCTCTAGGTCAGCGTTTCCCAGAAAATTAGAATGATGTGCTACAAAAGATTTAGTCAATGAAAGGAATGAATGGACAGGGAAGCATTGTGGCAAAAGGAACGAACAGCAACTGTCACAAGCTGGGGTCCAGATCGGGCTCTATCATATCATGTAATCCTTGGATGAGTCACATTCTCCCTGGGCTTGGTTTTTTCCTTATCTGTATATAATGGGGCTCCTGGTAGCCTCTACTGTTCTTCCTAACTTTTATATTCCATGACTGTCATACCAAGTTACACCTTCATACTAAGGTTATATTGAAAACTTTCTGGTTCCGTGCTGCTTTCTGGTTGATACTAGAAGGCAGAGGAAAAAACCACGGATCAAGATAACGCTTCTGCATTATTCATTTGGAATTTTTTAAAACAAGTAGCTTTAAAAAATAATAATTTTACTACTAGGTTTAAGTTTTTGTTAGTGTTTTGATTTCTTTTGAAGGCAAACTGCCTGGTCTCTAAACTCATGTTATGCTAAGAGATAAGCACTAAGGGCACAATAATTAGCTGCCCCAGAAAATTGGTGAAAGATTAGTTTCTCTATTCACTAATAATAGCATTAAAGGACCTTTGTTTTTCCTGTCTGATTGAGAGTTCTAAGCCATGCATCTAGCATGCATTCATTTTGATGCCTTTCCCTACTCAAGAATATGTTCAAGACATGAAGTATAATAACTTTCCTGTTGTAAGATATGTAATAAGTTATTCCCTCATTGGACGAGATTTGTTTTCTGGTCTTATTTTTAAATTGAATTCACTTAGGTTCTATGTGACAGCATAAACCTACTCCGAGAATTTCTTAAAATCCTCTCCCTTGCCTCCATTTTTGTCTCTCCTCGTCCTGGTTAATCTTCCCTTGGTTTGGTTTAACGTCCTTTGTAGTTGCCACTTTCAGGATGTTTAGCATCAGGCTTACTTGTGCTCTGATTTCACAAGTAGCACTGGTGAGAGAGAGCCACCCTGAATAAGGTAAAGTCGTCGTGCACCTTACCTCCTAGTGGAGGATGCAGATAATTTTGAAAATAAAAATTTTAGCAACAAACACTATAGAATAAAAGAATCAGTGGAGGAGACTTCTCAGTCATCAATCTAAAGAAAAGATTTCCCTGAAGTGATGGTGTTTGGGCTGAGACCAGAGAATAGAAAGGAGCCAGTCATGCAGAATTGCCAGATGAAGAACTTTGAGGCTGGTAAAGTAACCTGGTAGTGCAAGGTCCAGGTAGGGAGGCCCTTCTGTGTTTGCTCTGAAAACCTATAAGAAGGGTTTTCATGGATTTCATTTTGCTGTTTTGGGTTTTTTGTGCCTGCAGGCCCCTCGTCCATTCTAATTCTTATGCATTGAGTTTCTCTCTTGCTGATTTCTTCTTGTCTGGTTAGCAGCATACGAGGACTGGTTAACAGTATATCACTCTGATTCTGTTTCCCTAGTTTAAAAAGAGAGAGTTGTGCTCTGGTGATAACATTCCCTTCTAATACTGAATGTTTCCCAGTATGTTTAACATCCACTACTCATGTCACTTTTGCAGCTGGATTTCCGTACACCTCCAGGTTTTGATCGGACACGTAATGCTGAGATTGGAAACAAGGACATTAAATTCAAGCATTTGGAGGAGGCCTTCACATCAGAGCACTGGCTTGTAAGGATATATAAAGTGAAAGCCCCTGATAACAGGGAGACACTAGACCACAAACCTCGAGTAACCAACATTTTCCCCAAACAGAAGTATTTGTCAAAGAAGGTGGGTACCAAATGAAGTCAGGTCTATAGAAGAGTAACTCAAGATCGGTCGGTTTGTCTGAAAAATTACTGAAAATTGCTAATAGGTTTTCATTTGCCAGATTTGTAAAGACCAAGGCTTAAATACAAAGTAGATATCAAGTGCCAACCTGCTGAGGGCAGTCCTTACAAACTAAGCACTTAAGCTTACCGCAGGAAGCAGCTGTTTCTGGAGAGTTCTTCATGCGAAGAGTGGTTATCAGTGAACTGAGCCAAGATTTTTCAGAGACATTCTGGCTTTAATTTGTGCCACTCCCATTACAAAGACTAGTTTGTAAAGTAAGATGTGTCTGTGGCCATCAGTTTCTGAACCTTTGTGAAAGTAAAAATGCCAAACACTCAGTAGCAGTTGTGATTCATTCATGATCATTTGGTCAAAGCAAATTTATATAGCATTTTCACGTTCCAGTCTCAGTACAATGTTACTATATTATTCATTGAATTAAAAAAAAGCTCAAGTTGAATTGAGTCCTGAATCCTCAAAAAATTTATCTTTAGATAATTATTAAGTATAATTGGCACGAAAAAGCTTGTAGGCAGAATTATGATGATGAGACCATTGCAGTCTTTTTGTAATACTTAATAAGACATGAAGCCTTTTATTAGAAGTCATTATAGCTCACTTAAACCAAATAGGTCTAATCTTTGCTATAAAAACTATTGAAAATGAGTATTTATATGGTTTGCCCTCTGTGGGAGATGGAAAATAATGAACAGTCAGATGAAATACGAAGATTGTATTTTAAAGTACAACCCTTAATAATACCAGTTGTTGCTAGACTGATTTCAGTCTTAAATCTTGAAAGATGCTTGTGTTTACATTGTCCAGATCATTTATTTTAAATCATTGAAGGGGCTTCCCTGGTGTCTTAGTCGGTAAAGGATCTGCCTCCAATGCAGGAGACCAGGGTCCGATCCCTGGGCCAGGAAGATCCCCTGGAGAAGGAAATGGCAGTCGCCAAGAGTCGGACATGACTGAACAACTAACACTTTCACTTTGTATTACTTAAAATATACTTCAAATATGCTCAGAATACCAATTCAGTTTACCCTATAAAAGTGCTAACTATTAACTGAATGATATGTAAATGGAAACTTTAAATGACTATTAAAGTGTTAGTCGCTCACTTGTGTCCGACTCTTTTGTGACCCCATGGACTAAAGTTTGCCAGGCTTTCCTGTCCAGGGGATTTTCCAGGCAAGAAACTGGAGTAGGTTGTCATTCCCTTCTCCAGGGGATCTTCCTGAGCCAGGGATTGAACCCAGGTCTCCCACATTGCAGGCGGATTCTTTACCATCTGAGCTACCAAAGTTTCTGAAACTACCTCCATAGTTATATTTAAATATGAGAATTGAATTGAGGGATCAGTCTCTTGAGTCTTCACCTACTGCTAACCCAGTACTTTGATGATGCATTGAATTACTTGTTGAATTGAATTACGATAAAAAGTGTTGCCTTTTTTCAGTGTCTATGAAAATGTCAGATTTGTCAGACACATGTCTTACATGATTTATCTTGTGAGACTCTAAGATAGCAAACATTTTTGCAGTAATTTGTTTCTTACACCACAGACATCAGTTTGACAGTATTTTTTTTAAAGATGTATGAAACTCAAAGGATGTTACAGTTTTGTTTTTTTTCCCCTTGGTGTTTGCCTTTTGTTTCATTTTGAATATTTAAGTGCTGGAGAATGTGCCAGGTGACTTTATTCTCTTTTATTTTTGTGGATAGGTATAGGTCATCCTTTTACAGATAAGAGAATTGGGCTCTAGAAGTTACCAAGTTAATTAGGATTTCTGACATAGCTAATTCTTGGAGCCTAAATCAGGAGCACCAGAAACAATTGCTGAATCCTTAGTCTAGGCATACTCTAGCATGCTTAGAAATGTGAGTCATTATAGCTAAGCATTTCGTGGTTGAGAAGGCAGGTCGGGGTCCATTCACTTGATGACAAAGACATATGACAGGCTTTGGAGGAGCACTGTGGTGGTCTTTCCTCATAAAGCTGAGGACCTTGTCCAGCTCATCCTGGACCTCCATATCCTCGGTGTGGAGCAATGGGGAGTGCTTGTTGACAGTTCAGGGAGACCGGACCCAGGAAGAGCTGAGTGCTTATTAAGACAGTCTTCACCACTCTGCAGTAGACCGTGTGTGTATCCGTATTTTTAATCCATAAGAAACCTGCACTAACACCAGGTATTCTGTTTTCTTTTTAGACTGCGAAAAGGAAGCGTGGCTACATTAAAAATAAGCTAGTTTTTAAGAAAGGCAAGAAAATATCTAAGAAGACTCTTTAAAAACACTGTTCTGGTTCCTAACTTGAAGCAGATGTCTTTGTGAGAACCGGTCTTTGCCTTTAGCTCATGTCGTGTTTCACAGCAGCGGAGGGTACAGAACCATCACTGGTCCAGGTTAACATCCAAAACTCTGGCAACACCTGATTTAAAAAATAAAATTGGCTTATTGAGAACAGCTGTTTTCGATTTGTAATGTGAAGCAAGACAGAGCACTGCTGTAAATGTCTTAACAGCAGATTTTTTTTTTTATTGGTACATATTATCCTTCAAATCTGAAAATTTGGACAATTCGCACCAAAGAACCCTCTAATTTGGTCCCTGGCACATGCATACTTGTCAAGGTTTTTTTATTCTTTTACAAGACCTGCATTTTATTTGAATGACCCAGATAGCAATATGTAAAATACAAATGACAAAATGTGATGCAAGCTTCTTGAACCAGTAAAACTAGTACAGGTCTGAGAAAGAGGTATGAGAAGAGTACTTCCTTGAACTATATTTATTTTCATGTTTCTCCAGTGCAAAGAATGTTTCATCAAATGTGCATTTTCTATTGCTTACTGTTTGCTCTGAGAAGAAGCTGCTGTTTTGAAGATGGACCTCTAACTCATTGATTCAAGTAGTTGTCGTTTTGTTTTTTAATGTTGAAACATTATTGCTGCTGTTAGCAGTTGTTTTCACCAGGTACTTACAGAGCAGATACCATACATGGTTCATTCAAGGGCTAAATTTATATCCTTTGGCAATCATGGCAACACACACAATGTTGCTTGTTAGCAGGCTGGGGTTCGGTGTCCTACTCCTGAGGTGAGCACTGTGTTTACATACAAAAGGTTAAGGAAGAAACCCTTAAAGTGGACAGGTATCCAGAGTTCGTTTTGTGTGACTCTTCAAAATGACAAAGGATTTGTAAAATTCTGGCTTTTCTCTCATTTTTACAAGTTTCATCCATCACAATGACTTTTGTCCTTTGCTCCATATTTGTTAATCCCTTAAGCATTTGATGAAACACTCTTTAATGCTATGTGCATTTTCTTTTATTAAAAATGTGACAGTTGTCAAAAAATGCACTAAAATGTCAATGGAGATTGAACATGTTCACTTTCCAGCTCATAGGCAACTTTATATAGACTTGAAATTTTTCTCCTGTTTAGTGAAAGTAAAAGAGAAAGGGTTTTTCCTGCCACAGGATATCTTTCCTTTTTTTTTTTTTTTGATATAAACAAGCATAACTTACACCACTGTTTTTGGTGGAAAAGTGCAGAATAGTATGTACCTTTTATGAAGAAAAGTGTAATTTACAATATACAGTGAGAATGTTACTGCCAATTTTCTTTTTCCAAAGTGTAGAATATTCTTTGATTTATAGAATTCATTTTTGACCCAGATGATGGTTCTTTTACAGACAAATAAAATGGTCCAACATTTTCACAAATGAAGTGTAACTGAATCTGGATTTCTGATACCTTGTCATTTGGGGGATTTTATCTTACTTTGTTGCTTTAAAATTCAATGCAGAGAAGTTGTTGACTGTAGGGAAAATAAAGTTAATTCAAATTTTGTGTTAAGTGTTGTCTTTTTACAAGTCTTTTCTTTACAGAGTCTTGAGCACACGCTTCCTTCTTGTTCGCATTGACAAAGGTTTGAAAGAACCCATGTGGAGAATCAAAAACAATAAAAACAAAGGCAGTTACTATAATTTCACTTTTATATATCTCTAATTTCACTTTTCTGCTACATTAAGACCTCAAGTGTCATTACAATATAGCTTTTACTGACGCAGTTCATGGAACCAAAATGAGGTTCCCCCAAACTAATTCAACTGAGACCTACTATTTTGTTATGCCTTCCTCCCCGCCCACCCCGCCCAGAGTGAAAATTTCATTTTGACTTTTTATAGGTAAGTGAGGGGAAGACACCTAACCAAAAAGGAATTTTTATCTCCATGTAAATGAGGGCAAAACTCTTAACAAAAGCGCTTCTCTGTAAAGTTCTAGTTAAACATCACTGAAGTCTTATTTAATTTTCTCATTAAGAGTAGGAATGACCTCTCACCTCCAGTTCTGGTTCAGGGGATTATCTCAGTAAAAACTATATTGTAATGACACTTGAGGTTTTATTATAACAGAAAAGTGAAATTATCAACATATTAAATAGCTTTTGTTTTATTCCACATCTTAGAATTGAGCAAACTGAGTGCTTTGTAGTAAAAAAAACATTAGGCTGCAAGTCCAAAGATAAAATTCATTTTGCAAACTCACATTGTTACCTACTGGAGAGTGCATGTGTAGAATTGTACTTTTAGTCCCCAGGCCATGACCAAAAGGCCAGAGGACTGAAGAGTATAAAAGCATCCTTTAGAGTATTACTGTTTCTATAGCTCAGGGGTCATATGATTATGAAATCTGGAGCTACTACACATGTTTTTTAATGGTGGTAAAATATAAAAGAGAATATTTAACATCCTAACCACTGTACAATTAGTCGAGTCGTGCTGAGTGCGTTCACGTTCTTGTGCGACCCTCTCCAGAAGCTCTTCCTCTTGCTGGAACAGCCGCTGTTGAAGTGGGGACTGTCAGACCTCTGCTTTGTTACCCAGGTAGGTGGAGTCGTGAGTGAACGTAGAAACAGCAACCTGTAAGAAATGGGAGGTGTCTGAAATGAAAAGGTAAGTCTTTTTTAGTGTGAAGTGTAACATAGAGAAGACAAATGTCCGCCTTAGCAAGTTACCACCAGACGAGCAACTCTGTAACCACAGTTCAGATCAAGACCACAGCACTGCTGGGGCCTGGGAAGTTTCCTCCTGCCCCCACCCAGTCACTGGCCTGTCCCCTTGCCCATCCAGAAGGTAATCGGTCTCCTAGCTTTTACAGTAATTACTCTTTGTAAACATATTTAATTGTACCTATTCTTTGAACACAAAATGCGATCAAAATAGATATTTTTTTGTATCTAGCTACTTCAGCTTAATTTTCATGAAATTCAGAATGTTGCATGCAGCTATAGGTTTATTTTCATTGATGCATAGTATTCTTTGTCTCACATACCATTCTATCATTGATGGATATTTGCATTTCCAGCTTGAGGGTATTATAGTTAAGGCTATAGCAGTTTCTATTCTCTCTCTCTCGGAGACTATATGCACACATTTTTGTATTTACCTAATAAAGTAGAATTACTGGGAAAGGTATAAAGGTTCTTATTTACTCCCACATTCTAATCAGCCCTTGTCAACCTTTATAATTTTCTTTCTAGTAGGTGAATGATGGCTTTTTGTTGTTTAGTTGCCATTTCTAGGTTACTAGTGAGGTTGGTCATTTGGAAATCCCCTTTTTACAAGGTTTTGGGTGTTCTGTTGATTTATATTTTTTCATTGTATTAGTAGGGGTTCTTAATATATCCTGTGTATAAGCTCTTCATCATTGTGTTACAAACCACCTAGTTAGTATTCTGATGTTGTATTTTCAGTCTTCTATCTGCCTGTAGCTTTCTGTGCCATTTAGTAATCTTTTCCTTACCTGTGGTGTGAAGATAGTTTCTTGTGGTCTTTTCTGGGAAGTTTATTGTTTTATCTTTTATATTTAGCTTCACAGTCTGCCTAGAATTCAGTTGAGTGCAGTGTGAATAGTTTGGGTTTTGTTTTGAGTTGGTTATGTTTTTGTTTTTTCTCCATATGTGAGTCTAATTTTTGCATTTATTGAAAGAACTATCCTTTTCCTGCAGCTCTGCAGTTCTCCTTTTGCAGGAAATCCGTACATGAATCTGTCTGAACTGTGTTATATTCCATAGGGTTCTTAGTTTTCTGTATTGACTTAATGTGCTTTAACATATTTCTGATGGTGATATAAGTCCTACTGCATCTTCTTAGACCTAGCTTGGCTATTTCCGGGCCTTTGTTTCTCCATGTAGATTTTAAAACCAGTTTATAAAGTGATACCAGAAAAGAAAGAAAAAACTTGTTGAGCTTTTGACTGGGTATTGAGCATTGAAACTATAGGAAAAATTAGCACCTTTGAGTCTTCTGTATGTGAATATGGCATATCCTTTTATAGAAGTCTGGGTCATCTTTAATTTCTGTATTGTTTTTAAATAGGTGTTACTCATTTTCATAAGTTGTATTGCAATACTGTCCTAAAAATTTATTTTCCAACTGTCAGGATATAAAATGTGTGGTTTTATGTGTTAAAATCATACTAAACAACCTGTTAAAACCATTGTAATAAGTTTAGATTGTTACTATAAACATATGCCATTGTAATTAGGAAACAGTGGCAGTTTTCTCTCTCCTCTTGTAGTGGTTATACATTTGACTTTGTTTTCGCTGCACTGGTCAGGACAGCGAGTCTAGTACTGCATAGAACAGGTAACACCTTTATCTTGTTCCTGTCTCAGGAAGTCATCAGTGTTTCTTCTTTAAATATGTTTGAAAGTGTTAGTTGCTCAGTCATGTCCAACTCCGTGCCCCGGTGCACTGTAGCCCACCAGGCTCCTCTGTTCATGGGGATTCTCCTGGCCAGAATGCCAGAGTGGGTTGCCATTCCCTTCTCCAAGGGATCTTCCCAATGCAGGGATCGAACTCTGGTCTCTCACATTGCAGGCGGATTCTTTACCATCTAAGCCATCAGGGAAGCCCTTAAGTATGTTTACTGTAGACTTTGTATTGGTATCTTTGATTGGATTGAGTACATATTTTTCCCAGTTTGCTGAGTTTATTACATGTGAAGGAATTGTTTTTTGGTTTATTGAGATGATTTTGGTTTTTCTCCTTTATTCTGTTAACACAGTGAATTATAGAGATTTTTTGTTTACATTGTTAAATTTGCCTTCCTGGGATAATGATCAGTGTTTCATCGAATTTGCTGGTGCAATCATTTGGGCATATATTTCTCTTTGAATATAAAATTAAATATGGGAGGGAATGGCTACCCACTCTGGTATTCTGAATTGAATAGATGTAATAATTTTATTACACAGTTGGATTTTTAAATTTTTTTGTCAGATTTGGTAAATTTTTCAAGGAATTTGTCCATTTTTGTCTAAATTTTCAAATAGGTGAATGTAAAATTGTTGCTAATATCACTTTAACAGTTATGTTACTGTCCACAGATTCTATAGTGATGTCCTTGTCATTTCTGAGGTTGGTTTTCTTTCTTCTCCCTGTTTGTCTCATCTCTCCCTCGTTACCCTTCAGTTTTTATCAAAGACCAACTTATTTATGGCTTTGTTGACATTTTCTACAGTATGTTTTTATTTCATTAATTTGTGTTAATTGTTTGCTTAAAGGAGAGGTATTCTTTTCATCTTAGTGTGATACATGATTTTAAAGTTCTAAATTTATTCCAAGCATAGTCTTTCATTCTCAGAGTTATGATGTGAACTGTCAGAGTTTAATGCATACTTGTGTACTTTCTTCTTTGAACCTTGGGTTGTTTATTTATTTAGATGTACATTTCTTGATTTTTTAGATGTAGTGGTTTTCTAGTTATCCTTTTATTATCAGTTTCTACCTTAACTGCACTGTAATCAGATACTCTAAATTTTACTCCTTTGAAGATGTTTGAAATTTGCTCTGTGGTCCAGTTGTGTGTATAAAATCTCCCTGAAGCTTGTTCTGTTTGCTGAGAAGGATGTATTGACACTGTATACTGTTCCAGGTTTGCTTGTTCCTCTCTGAACCTTTTTTATATGTTTGGACCCAGATTATTAGGTGTATATACATTTACAACTTTTATTGGTAAATTGAACCTTCAGTTTTTAGGGACTACCAGGATTTATTTTCAGTAATGCCTTTTGTTAAAGTCTATTTTGTCTGATTGTTTTATCAGCTTTCTTCAGATGACCGCATGATGTATGTTTTTCATCCTTGAATGTATCCTACTCTGGATTTGTTCAGCATGTAGCTTTGTAGCTTGTTGGGTTTTTTAAGTTCCCAGTCATCACTTGGAATATTGCTTCTGCCCCATTCTCTTTGCTTTCCAAGACTCCTTCTATCAGAAGGCTATAATTAAGCCTTCTCTGTTGGCTGTCTCCTTTCCCCTCTCCATTCTGTGTATTTTCTCTTGATTCACTTCTCTCGTCAGTTATAACTAATCTGATGTTAAGGCTAGCCGTCCATTGAGTTATTATTTTCAATTTTAGAATTTTTCCCCATGCCACATCTACTGTTTCTTTTTATGGTTTATAGCCTACTACTGACAGTCTTTGATCTAGTGAACATAAAGTGTGTCTGATTCGCCCATTAATTCGCTCGAGTTCTTGTGGGTCTTGTTTCTGGTGTGTTTCCTCTTAATGTGTGGAGGAGAGGGAGCAGATGGTGTGCCCCGAACATACATAGGAAATTGTACAAGTAACTTTAGGTCTAAGAGAGTTTCCTTTATAGAAGATTTTGTTTCTGCCAGGTACCTCATGATTCATAGCAAGCCGTAATCAGATTCATCCAGTTCAAGGGATGTTGTGTGATCACAGAGCTAGGCTGCCATCTCTTTGAGGGCTAGTTTATGATTCCCAGACTGAAATCCTGCAAGGACCTCATCCACGCAGGTTTTAATACCAGCCTTTGTCCTTTTAGTTCTACAAAGTCACTGAAATTACAGTTCAGTCTCTGCCAGTTTCCAGGGGGAAATGGCCTCAAATGCCAGGCCTTCTCTCTCAGAATTTCCATTTTCTGGATTCTGTGTGGTGATGCACTCTTGGTTCTGTGAAGTCTTAAAACAGGTGGTATTTCTTGTCCACTTCCCTGGTGGCTCAGCTGGTAAAGAATCCACCTGCAATACGGGAGATCTGGGTTCGATCCCTGGGTTGGGATGAGTCACCTGGAGAAGAGAAAGGCTACCCACTCCAGTATTCTGACCTGGAGAATTCCATGGACTGTATATATAGTCCATGGGGTCGCAAAGAGTAGGACACGACTAAGCGACTTTCCCTTGTCCGGCTTTACTACTTGGCTTTAGCTAAAGAGTTAGTCCAAACTCCCCCAGTTCACTACTGTCAGAAGCAGAATATTAGGAACAAAACGACTGATGGTCCTTTCAATCCCAAAACAGCATATGTTTCTGAACATGTTCACCTCCATCTTGGTGTATAATAGCTAGACATTGTGACCATCTCTGGGAGCCACAAAATTCAGATTGTCTAGCTCTTAATATTTTACTTGGAGAATATGGAATATTCTTGGTGAGTGGTCTTATTTCTAAGATCTTGGAGGCATTTTGATTAGAGTACCAACTGTCTGCTTTTGTTGAATGGGGTTTCAATAAAAGCTGGAGATACAAGATTGAATGAATGAAAACTCAAGGTCAATGGCAGCCAGACTGACTGTGACAACAGTGCATTCTCTTAACCTCAGCACACTGTCGTAATTATTCAAACAAACAGGCCAGATAGATAAAGCAAGATCTGTTCTTTGACAAACTTAGATTAACATGAATCAGAGCTCAGGCCTGTATCCTGCTGAAGGAAATAATATATAATCCTCTCTGTCTTTTGATAAATATGATCTATTTTTTTTAATGTTTTTATGGCTCTAGCTATTTGAGGCAACAGATAGTGTAGAAGGTGGATAAGTTTCTCTTAGCCCACTTTGTACAGGAATAGAAAAACAAACCTCCCATTTCGTACCTTTTTGGCCAACATAGAATTAACTTTTAGATCTGTAATCTGTTGAATTAGTTTTTGTATATGACTTGTGTGAGTTTTTTCAGTTGAGCCAACATCGTTTGTTGAAAAGACTTGAAAAATGACCAACATTCTTAATCTGTTTCATCAATCTTTGTGTATCCTCTTGATACACCGATAACTACATCTTTTCAGTAAATCTTGAACTTGGGTAATATGAGTTCTATACCTTTGTTCAGTGACCTTTAAATATTTGCCGAGACCGCAGGGCTAAACGAGGACGTGTTGTCACCCAACCTGCAGCAGATGTAAGATCAATGTCCAGACTCTGTAAAGAATGCTTAGGGAAAAAACAGATGCTGATTTTTGATTAGTCCTTAACAGAAGAAATCCAAATGGGAGATAAACATACCCATCAGGTTGGCCAAAATACAAACATATGCATTGCTGATGGGAACTTTAAGATGACTCAGGAGTTAGCTGACGCACGCTGAAGATATATATCCCTGCAATTCTAAAGTCTGTCAGAAGTGGCTAAGATAAACTGATAGTAATATATTCATATAAAGGAACAGCATAGAAGGAAAAAGTGCACTACATTGATAAGGAATAACATTGATGATCATAAAAAGTTTGAGTTTACAAGCCAAGAGATTATATGATTCCATTTATATATCAAAAGCAGACAAACTATGTATCATTTAGGAATGTGTGCATAGTATTAAAGCTATAAAGCAAACCAGGATGTGGTTTACTCACAAAGTTGGATTATAGGTCAACTCTGGAGGATGAGAGTTGGGGGACAATAATGGGGACTTTGATTATAGAAAAAGGCTCTGGAGTGATAGCATGTTCCAGTTGAGTTGGATTGTGATTACATGTGTCTGCTTCTCCTTTACACTGTGCACTTGATTTTAGCACACACAAGACCAGGGTTGCAGACTGGAAGCTCCAGGCCCTTGATGCTCCATGAAGACATCTAAAATAACAACAAACGAGAACCTGGCTAAAATAACTTTATAGGGGTTCTGGAAAATGGTCATTGGTCTACAGCACTGAACATATGCCCAATCATGGAAAAGTCACACTAAAAATAGTGCTATGTTTGGAAGTGTTCTGATTTCATCCTTTTACATGGAACTGTCCCGTTTTCCCAGCACCATTTATTGAAGAGGCTGTCTTTTCTTCACTATGTATTTTTGCCACCTATGTCACTCATTAGGTGACCGTAAGTGCATGAGTTTAGCTCTGGACTTCCTGTCCTATACCACTGATTCATATTTCTGTTTTTATATCAAAACCATACTGTCTTAATTACTGTAGCTTTGTAGTTTTTTACCCACCTTTAAGAGTAATGAAAATTTTTTAAAGGAAAAAAAAAAAAAGGGACCTAATTAAAAGCTTTGCACAGCAAAGGAAACCATAAGACAAAAAGACAGCCCTCCGAATGGGGGAAAATAGCTGCAAATGAAGCAATGAACAAAGGGTTCACCTCCAGAATATATAATCAAAAATGGACAGATCTAAATAGACATTTCTCCAAGAGGCACATGAAAAAGATGCTCAACATCAACTATTACAAAAATGCAGACACATCAGAAATGGCCATTATCAAAAAATAAAGGCTGTGGGAAAAAGGGAACCCTTGCACTGTTAGTGGGAATGTAAATTGATACAGCCACTATGGGGAACAGTCTGGAGGTTTTGTAAAATACTAAAAATAGAACTACCCCATGACCCAGCAATCCCACTACTGGGCATATACTTCAGCGTCCCCTCTCAAATAGGAGGGAAAATAAAAGAACTTAACCTGCACCAGTCTGATGTATCTAGGGCTACCTGAAGAAAAAAATCTTTTCACTCTATAACCTGTCAGAGAAAAGTGGTATGGCTCAGATCGCAGGCTGGGAAAGCTGCAAAAAGGCAGACACTGCTCATAAAACTAGAACAAAAATGCTGTTTGTTTTTATAGAAACACAAAATACCCTGAACACCCAAAGAAAGCTTGAGAAAGAAAAACAGACCTGGAGGAATCAGGTGCCCTGACTTAAACTGTATTACATAGCTACAGTCTTACAGTGTGGTACTGGCACAAAAACAAATGTAGATCATCAGGGTAGAAAGCCCAGAAATGACCCACACAACTACGGTTGAGCTATATGATAAAGGAGGGAAGACTACACCATGGAAGAAAGGCAGTCTCTTCATTAAATGGTGCTGAGAAAACTAGACAGCTTACATGTAAAACAAATTAGGACATTCTTTAACATGATACACAAAAATAAAGATCTAAATGTAAGAACGTAATACTATAAAACAGGAAAACATGGGGAAGAACACTCACATAAATTATAACAGTATCTTTTTCAAGCTGTCCCCTAGAGTAATGGAAATAAATAGGACTTAGGTAAACTCAAAAGCTTTTGCACAGTGAAGGAAGCCATAAACAAAGTGAAAAGACAGTCCACAGAATGGGGAAAAAATATTTGCAAATGATACGACCAACAAGGGATTAATCTACAAAATCTACAAACAGCCCATGCAGCTCAATATAAAAAACAAACAAAACCCTGTCAAAAAAATGGGCAGAAGAACTAGACATTTTTCCAGGATGTCCATGGAAACATACTCAAAATTACAGTGAGAGACCATCGAAAAGTCTACAACAATAAATGCTGGAGAGGGCGTGGAGAAAAGGGAACTCTTCTACACTGTTGGAGGGAATGTAAATTGGTACAACCACTATGGAGAACAGTATGAAGTTCCTTAGAAAACTGAAAACAGTTACCATATGATCCAGAAGTCCTACTCCTGGGCATATATCCAGAGGAAACCATAATTCAACAGGACACATGCACCCCAATGTTCACTGCAGTGCTGATTACAATAGCCAAGACATGGAAGCAATCTAGATGTCCAACAAATGAGTGGATAAAGATGGGTATATATACACAATGGAATATTACTCAACCATTAGAATCAAATAATGCCATTTGCAGAAACATGGATGTGCCTGGAGATTATCATACTAGTAAGTTAAACAAGAGAAACACCATATGATAGTACTTAAGTGGAATCTAAAAACTGACATAAACTTACAAAACAGACTCACATACTTAAATATTAGTTTATGGTTATGAAAGGGGGAAGGTGGGGTGGGATAAAGGTGGAGAGGGGTTTTGGGGATTGGAATATACACACTAATATATATAAGATAATCAACAAAGACGTACTGTATAGCACAGGAAACTCCGCTAGATGTTCTGTAGCAATCTAGACAGGAAAAGAATTTGAAAAGGAATAGATGTGTGTGTGTATATATAAAATCAAATCACTTTTCTGTACACCTGAAACACGTTACTCCAGCTCTACTCCAGTATTTTAAAAACAACAGAATGGCTATAGTGAGACTACAGACATGGAGATGCCTGGGCAAGAAATTAATGGGTAGAACGAGTATCTAAGGTCCTGAGAAGAAGCTAAAGGGAAAGTCTGAAAAATCAAGATGTAAAAACAGTCACATATAAGGTGGACTCAATGGTACACAGCCCTAGACAGGACATATGCTCAGAAAAACACCTGAGACAAATTTCCACCTCAAGCTGATCCCAAGGCTCAGATGCCTTACACATCAGCGAAGGTCTTCCCTGGTGTGCAGCAGTGAAAACACGGAGAGATGGTTTTTTTTTTCAAATGCCCAACGTTCAACAAAATACCGCAAGAGATACAAAGAAACAGAAAAAAACATGGCCTATATAATAGAGGAAGAAAATAACAGCAATCATCTATTAGACAAAGACTTAAAGCCAACTGTCTGAAATAAGCTCATAGAAATAAAACAACGAACTAAAGTAATTCAAGAAAATAGAGAGTATCAACTAAGAAATTATCCTCTTAGGAAAAAATCAAATTCTGGAGCTGAAAAGAAAAAGTTGAGTAGAGTGTTTTAACAGGAAAAAAGAATCAATCTTGGAGAGGTCAATTGAAGTTATTACGTCAGTTCAGCTGCTCAGTCCTGTTGGACTCTGTGAACCCATGAACCACAGCACAACAGGCCTCCCTGTCCTTCACCAACTCCCGGAGTCTACCCAAACCCACGTCCATTGAGTCGGTGATGCCATCCAACCATCTTATCCTCTGTCGTCCCTTCTCCTCCTGCCCCCAATCTTTCCCAGCATCAGTGACTTTTTCAATGAGTCAGCTCTTTGCATCAGGTGGCCAAACTATTAGAGTTTCAGCTTCAACATCAGTCCTTCCAATGAACACCCAGGACTGATCTCCTTTAGGAAGGACCGGTTGGATCTCCTTGCAATCCAGGGGGCTCTCAACAGTCTTCTCCAACACCACAGTTAAAAAGCATCAATTCTTCGGCGCTCAGCTTTCTTCACAGTCCAACTCTCACATCCATACATGACCACTGGGAAAACCATAGCCTTGACTAGACGGACTTTTGTTGACAAAGTAATGTCTGCTTCTCAATAGGCTGTCTAGGTTAGTCATAACTTTTCCTTCCAAGGAGTAAGCGTCTTTTAATTTCATGGCTGCAGTCACCATCTGCAGTGATTTTGGAGCCCAAAAAAATAAAGTCTGACACTGTTTCCCCATCTATTTGCCATGAAGTGATGGGACCAGATGCCATGATCTTAGTTTTCTGCATGTTGAGTTTTAAGCCAACTTTTTCACTCTCCTCTTTCACTTTCATCAAGATGCTCTTTAGTTCTTCCTTTTCTGCCATAAGGGTGGTGTCATCTGCATATCTGAGGTTGATATTTCTCCCGCCAATCTTAATTCCAGCTTGTGCTTCTTCCAGCCCAGTGTTTCTTATGATGTACTCTGCATATGAGTTAAATAAGCAGGGTGACAATATACAGTCTTGATGAACTCCTTTTCCTATTTGGAACCAGTCTGTTGTTCCATATCCAGTTCTAACTGTTGCTTCCTGACCTGCATACAGGTTTCTCAAGAGGCAGGTCAAGTGGTCTGGTATTCCTATCTCCTTCAGAATTTTCCACAGTTTATTGTGATCCACACAGTCAAAAGCTTTGACATAGTCAATAAAACAGAAATAGATGTTTTTCTGGACTCTCTTGCTTTTTTGATGATCCAGCAGATGTTGGCAATTTGATCTCTGGTTCCTCTGCCTTTTCTAAAACCAGCTTGAACATCTGGAAGTTCACAGTTCACGTATTGCTGACGCCTGGCTTGGAGATATTTGAGCATTACTTTGCTAGCGTGTGAGATGAGTGCAATTGTGCGGTAGTTTGAGCATTCTTTGGCATTGCCTTTCTTTGAGATTGGAATGAAAACTGACCTTTTCCAGTCCCGTGGCCACTGCTGAGGTTTCCAAATTTGCTGGCATATTGAGTCCAGCACTTTCACAGCAGCATCTTTTAGGATTTGAAATAGCTCAACTGGAATTCCATCACCTCCACTACCTTTGTTCGTAGTGATGCTTCCTAAGGCCCACCTGACTTCACATTCCAGGATGTCTGGCTCTAGGTGAGTGAGCACACCATCGTGATTATCTGGGTCATGAAGATCTTTTTTGTACAGTTCTTCTGTGTATTCTTGCCACCTCTTCATAATATCTTCTGCTTCTGTTAGGTCCATACCATTTCTGTCCTTTATTGAGCACATCATTGCATGAAATGTTCCCTTGGTATCTCTAATTTTCTTGAAGAGATCTCTAGTCTTTCCCATTCTATTGTTTTCCTCTATGTCTTTGCATTGATCACTGAGGAAGTCTTTCTTATCTCTTCTCGCTATTCTTTGGAACTCTGCATTCAGATGCTTATATCTTTCCTTTTCTCCTTTGCTTTTCGCTTCCCTTCTTTTCACAGATATTTGTAAGGCCTCCTCAGACAGCCATTTTGCTTTTTTGTATTTCCTTTCCATGGGGATGGTCTTTATTCCTGCCTCCTGTACAATGTTACGAACCTCCGTCCATAGTTCATCAAGCACTCTGTCTATCAGATCTAGTCCCTTAAATCTATTTCTCACCTCCACTGTATAATCGTAAGGGATTTGATTTAGGTCACCTGAATGGTCCAGTGGTTTTCCCCACTTTCTTCAATTTAAGTCTGAATCTGGCAGTAAGGAGTTCATGATCTGAGCCACAGTCAGCTCCTGGTCTTGTTTTTGCTGACTGTATAGAGTTTCTCCATCTTTGGCTGCAAAGAATATAATCAATCTGATTTCAGTGTTGACCATCTTGTGATGTCCATGTGTAGAGTCTTTTCTTGTCTTAAAAAAACAGTGGAAAGAGCGCAAAGGGCACCGTTAAATGGACCAATATTACATTACAGGAGTCCAAGAAGGGAGAGAGGAAGGGGCCATGAGATTTGAAGAAATAATGGCAGAAAACTTCCCAAATTTGAGAAAAGACATGAATCTATAAATTTAAGAAACTTAATGAATGTCAAGTACGTTACACCCAAAGGAACCCATACTGACCACAAACTGAACCCAAAGGACCACAAACTGAGACACATTATAGTTAAACTACTGAAAGCCCAAAGCTAAGAAAATCTTGAAAGCAGTAGGGGGAAAGTTAAGTTGTCACTTAAAAGCCATCCTCAATAAGATTATCAGCAGGTTTCTCAGAAACTTTGAAGGCCATGATGCAGTAGGAATGTACATTTAAAATGCTGAAAGAAAAAAACTCTAAACCAAGAATTCTATACCTTTCAAGATCTTTCCAGATGAACAAAAGCTAACAAAAAAAAAAATGTAAACACACGGAGAAATATGAAAACCAATTACTATAATTTTGAATATAACATTATTCATGCTTTAAAAGGCAGGCACACAGAAATAAGCATAAACCTGTTAATTGGTACACAATATGTAAAAATATGATTTGTGACATCAATAAAAAAGGATGAAGCTGTAAAGGATTAAGAGCTTTACATGACTAAAATTGGTATTAATTTAAAATAGACTGTTATAACTTTAGGATGGTATATGTAATCTCTCTAATAACCACAAGTGAAATAATTATAGAATACAGACAAAAATGACAGAGGAATCAATTTATCACTTCAAAAAAAAAAAAAAAGAAAAATCAGCTAAACCCCAAGGAAG
Source organism: Bos indicus x Bos taurus (assembly GCF_003369695.1). Taxonomy (NCBI): domain Eukaryota; kingdom Metazoa; phylum Chordata; class Mammalia; order Artiodactyla; family Bovidae; genus Bos; species Bos indicus x Bos taurus. The sequence goes on along the minus strand of NC_040097.1, from coordinate 54,635,404 downwards.
ACAATAATGGAGAAAATGCAGGACAGTGATGCTGTAAGACACCCAGAAAACAAACAAAATGGCAGGAGTGCGTCATTATCAGTAATTACTTTAAATGTAAAGAGATGAAATTCCTCAATCAGAAGACGTAAACAGGCAGAATGGATTTTCTTTTTTTTTACTTTATTTTTGGCTGTGCTCGGACTCCACTGCTGCGTGAGGGCTTTCTCTACCGGTGGTGCACATGGGCTGTATTCTTCATTGCAGTGCCAGGGCTTCTCGTTTTGGGGGCTTCTTGGCGGAGCACAGGCCCTAGGCATGCAGGCTTCAGCAGCTGTGGTGTGTGTTTGATAGTTGTATGGCAGGTGGGATCTTCCTGGACCAGGGATCAAACCCATGTCCCCTGCACTGGCAGGTAGGTTCTTAAGCACTGGATTACCAGGGGGAAGTCCCAGAATGGACTTTAAAACAACGTTCAACTATATGGTGTCTGTAAGAGAATCACTTTAGAGCTAAGAAAACGTGTACATTCGAAGTAAAAGGATGAAGGAAAATTTCATGCAAACAGTAGCCAAGGCAAGGATGGTTATACTGGTAGCAGGCAAATTAAACTCTCAGGTCAAAAACTTACCAGACACAGGGACATTATATACTGATAAAAGAATCAGTTCACTAAGAAGGTATAACTGTTAGAGCCACACATCCACCAAACATCAAAGCTCCAAAATGTACAGGGCAAACATTTATAGATTTGAGGAGGAAATACACAGCTGTGAAATAATAGGAGATCTCAACACCCCACCATTGATAATGGATTAAAAACATTTATAGACTTGAGGAGGAAATACACAGCTGGAAAATAATAGGAGATTTCAACACCCCACCATTGATAATGGATTAAAAACATTTAATGGATTAAAAACATTTATAGACTTGAGGAGGAAATACACAGCTGTGAAATAATAGGAGATCTCAATACCCCACTATTGATAATGGATTAAAAACATTTAATGGATTAAAAACATTTATAGACTTGAGGAGGAAATACACAGCTGTGAAATAACAGGAGATTTCAACACCCCACCATTGATAATGGATTAAAAACCACCGAGACAGGATCAGTAAGAAAAGACAAACATCACCGCAGTCCAACTGGACTTATACACGTACTGATGGCCCCATCAAATAGCAGAATACACATTTTTCTCAAGTGTGTGTGGGACATCCCCCTGGATAGACTGAATGTCAGCCCACAAAACAAGTCAATAAATTTTAAGACTGAAATCAAAGTATCTTTTCCAATCACAGTGCAATTAAACTAGAAATCAATAGTAGAAGGAAAACTGAGAAATCCACACGTATGTGGAAACTCAACAACATACTCTTAACCAATGGCTCAAAGAAGAAATCACAAGAGAAATCAGAACTTTATCTCAAGACTAATGAAAATAAAAACACATACCAAAATGTATGGGATGCTGGAAAAATGGTGTTAATGGGAAAATATATAGCTATAAATACTTGAGTTTGTAAAGCTCTGAGATCAGTAACTTTGAACCCTAAGAAACAAGCTAAATAAAACTAAACCCATAGCTAACAGAAGGAAATAATAAAAGACTAGCACAAAAGTAAACAATATATTTCATGCAAAGGTGAGCACAATAAAGGACAGAAATGGTGTGGACCTAACAGAAGCTGAAGATACTAAGAACAGGAGGCAAGAATACACACAACTGTACAAAAAAGACCTTCATGACCCAGATAACCATGATGGTGTGATCACTCACCTAGAGTCAGACATCCTGGAGTCCAAAGTCAAGTGGGCCTTAGGAAGCATCACTAAGAACAAAGCTAGTGGAGGTGATGGAATTCCAGTTGAGCTCTTTCAAATCCTGAGAGATGATGCTGTGAAAGTGCTGCACTCAATATGCCAGCAAATTTGGAAAACTCAGCAGTGACCACAGGACTGGAAAAGGTCAGTTTTCATTCCAATCCCAAAGAAAGGCATTGCCAAAGAATGCTCAAACTGTTGCACAATTGCACTCATCTCAGTTCAGTTCAGTCACTCAGTCGTGTCCGACTCTCTGCGACCCCATGAACCACAGCACACCAGGCCTCCCTGTCCATCACCAACTCCTGGAGTTCACTCAAACTCATGTGCATCGAGTCAGTGACGCCATCCAGCCATCTCATCCTCTGTCGTCCCCTTCTCTTCCTGCCCCCAATCCCTCCCAGCATGAGGGTCTTTTCCAATGAGTCACCTCTTTGCATGAGGTGGCCAAAGTATTGGAGCTTCAGCCTCAGCATCAGTCCTTCCAATGAACACCCAGGACCGGTCTCCTTTAGGATGGACTGGTTGGATCTCCTTGCAGTCCAAAGGACTCTCAAGAGTCTTCTCCAACACCACAGTTCAAAAGCATCAATTCTTTGGCACTCAGCTTTCTTTATAATCCAACTCTCACATCTATACATGACCACTGGAAAACCATAGCCTTGACTAGATGGACCTTTGCTGGCGAAGTAATATCTCTGTTTTTTAATGTGCTGTCTAGGTTGGTCATAACTTTCCTTCCAAGGAGTAAGCGTCTTTTAATTTCATGGCTGCAATCACCATCTGCAGTGATTTTGGAGCCCCCCAAAATAAAGTCTGACATTATTTCCACTGTTTCCCCATCTATTTGCCATGACGTGATGGGACCAGATGCCATGATCTTCGTTTTCTGAATGTTGAGCTTTAGGCCAACTTCTTCACTCTCCTCTTTCACCCTCATCAAGAGGCTCTTTAGTTCCTCTTCACTTTCTGCCATAAGGGTGGTGTCATCTGCATATCTCAGGTTATTGACATCTCACATACTAGTAAAGTAATGCTCAAAGTTCTCCAAGCCAGGCTTCAACAGTACTTGAACCATGAACTTCCAGATGTTCAAGCTGGATTTAGAAAAGCCAGAGGAACCAGAGATCAAATTGTCAACATTGATTGGAGCATTGAAAAAGCAAGAGAGTTCCAGAAAAACATCTATTTCTGTTTTATTGACTATACCAAAGCCTTTGACTGTGTGGATCACAATAAACTGTGGAAAATTCTGAAAGAGATGGGAATACTAGACCACCTGACCTGCCTCTTGAGAAACCTATATGCAGGTCAGGAAGCAACAGTTAGAACTGGACATGGAACAACAGACTGGTTCCAAATTGGGAAAGGAGTACATCAAGGCTGTATATTGTCATCCTGCCTATTTAATTATATGCAGAGTACACCATGAGAAACACTGGGCTGGAGGAAGCACAAGCTGGAATCAAGATTTCCAGGAGAAATATCAATAACCTCAGATATGCAGATGACACCACCCTTGTGGCAGAAAGAGAAGAACTGAAGAGCCTCTTGATGAAAGTGAAAGAGGAGGGTGAAAAAGTTGGCTTAAAACTCAACATGCAGAAAACTAAGATCATGGCATCTGGTCCCATCACTTCATGGCAAATAGATGGGGAAACAATGGAAACAGTGACAGACTTTGTTTTCTTGGGCTTCAAAATCACTGCAGATGGTGACTGCAGCCATGACATTTAAAGATGCTTACTCCTTGGAAGAAAAGCTATGGCCAACCTAGATAGCATATTGAAAAGCAGAGACACTATTTTGCCAACAAAGGTCTGTCTAGTCAAAGCTATGGTTTTTCCAGTAGTCATGTATGGATGTGAGAGCTGGATTATAAAGAAAGCTGAGCGCCGAAGAACTGATGATGCTTTTGAACTGTGGTGCTAGAGAAGACTCTTGAGAGTCCCCTGGATTGCAAGGAGATCAAACCAGTCCATCCTAAAAGAAATCAGTCCTGAATGTTCACTGGAAGGACTGATGTTGAAGCTGAAACTCCGATTCTTTGACCACCTGATGCGAAGAGCTGACTCATTGGAAAAGACCCTGATGCTGGGAAAGACTGAAGGCAGGGGCAGAAGGGGATGACAGAGGGTGAGATGGCTGGATGGCATCACCGACTCGATGGACATGAGTTTGAGCAAGCTCCAGGAGTTGATGATGGACAGGGAAGCCTGACTTGCTGCAGTCCATGGAGTCAGAAAGAGTCGGACATGACTGAGCAACTGAAATGAAAGAAAATAAAGTCTCACTTCCAGATTTCAAAACTGGTACTGGCATAAAATCACAGACATATACCAATGGAACAGACTAGGGAGTCCAGGAATAAACCCTTCACAGATGATCAAATGATTTTCGATAAGACAACCATTCAATGGGGAAAAGAGTGTTTCCAACAAATGGTTCCAGGAAAACAGGATATCGATATGCAGAGTCATAAAACTGGACACTTACCTAACACCGTATACAAAAGTTCACTTGAACTGGATCAAAAATGTAAAACATAAGAGCTAAAACTATGAAACTCTTAGAAGACAACATAAGGGGAAAGCTCCATGAAATGAGATTTGGCAATAATTTCTCGGATATGATATCCAAAGCACGAGATGAGCCACCTGGGAGGCCCAGGGAAAAACTGGGCTTCATTAAAGGTAAATACTTCTGTACATCAAAGGACAGGTATCAACAGAATGAAAAGGCAACCGGCAGAATGGGAGGGGATATTTGCAAATCATGTATATTAACAATGTATAAAAGAACGCAATTAGAAACTGTGCAAAGCACTTTAACAGACATTTCTCCAGAAGATACACAGATGGTCAATAAATACATGGGAAAGATGTCAACATCACTAAAAATCATTAGGGAAATGCAAGTCAAACCCACAATGAGATAACTGTTCACACCCATTAGGATGATTGTAAAAACAACACAATTCTGCAGAGGCACAAAGGTGGCTTTCAAGGTGTGGACAAACAGGTTTCTTTCCCGAGGCAGTGGGTACACGGGTGTTTATAATCATTCCTGAAACTGTAATGCATTTTATGTAGTTCTTTATATGATGTTTCACAGTATTTTAAAAGGCCAAATGAACTCCCCGCCACAACCAAAAAAAAAAAAAGTGATGGATCTCCATTTTACCCCCCAGGTGGTTTATGCTCTGGTATAAGACTGGAACATCGAAAAACACCACAGTGATTCCTTTGCAGTCTCCTCATTAAAGATTTCCCTCTCAAAATACATCTAACCTGCTTTCCCTCTCAGAAATAAAATGATTCCACTTTCTTCTCCCAGATGTCTTAAGACAGTGAACCAGAACAGGCTTACCTTAGCATTTTGCCTGGTAAGTCGCTTCTCAAAACAAGACCATTCCCTGGATATAAGTTAAATTTTCTTATGACCTTATCAGAAAATATCCATATATGATGTTTAATGTGTTTAAAACCCTGTTTTGATGGAAATATAATGGCTGTTCACATCAAATGAACACTAATCAATAAAATATGAGTTCATGCAGAGCCACCAATTCCAACAGAACTCTGGAATCCCTGAAAATCAAGCACAGACACTCAGATAAGTATAGTATTTAATCGAAATATATTTGTCTAATGTCTACAAAGTGTGAACAATTGGTCTTAAGAAAGCAGACAAAAGGCACAGAATTAGTATTACTACAGAGAAGCATTCATGCTACTGGGTTGTATAAATATTCTCAGAGTGGCACAGTAAAAAATAAATTAAGCATTGAGCAAAGATCAAATACTTCATTTTCTCCTTGCTTTATATTCTGGTCATGTCTCGACCTCATTTGTAAAGGCTGAAGACTGAAACTGAACTGAAACCATGGAACACTTAGGCAGGCTGTATGGATGTTTTAATCACAGTGGTTTCCTTGCAGAGTTTGGGTCAAACAAGAGAGGGAGATGTGCTTAAAAAAAAAAAAATTCACTGGGTATTCTTTTCTCTTTCCCCAAACGAAATACAAGGCTGTGGTAGTGCGTGTCTGTATGTGCATGCGTATACCTCACTTCTAAAGCCCTTTTTCCAAAGATAAAAGGAGTGAAGTCTCCGTAAGACTTGTTTTCTACCATGAAAGCAGCAGCTTCTGAAAACTGTATGACTAGCGCTTTGAGCATAAGAAATCATCAGAGAGCTTCTGGGGCAAGGATGTGGGAGGACCATCCCAAGGCAGGCCTGGCTGTGGGCTCCCCCCGAGGGGCGCTCCATCCGGGAAGGCGCCAGCCTGCGCCTGGAACAGCTTCCTGCCTGCTCCCCGTCCCGCAGGAGATGCAGATGATCTGTCTTGAGCATGGACAAACGGACAACAGAGTTGGGGGCAGAGTGGGAATCCCAGCCATAATGGGAAGTGGCGGCCGCCTTCCACCAGACGGCCACGCCCGTTCACCTTCGTCTGGACGGGACTTGTCAACTGGAGAATACTTTGTGAGTGCAAAACATTTTTGGCAAAAGTGAAAACTAGAAAACTTGAAACCTTATTGATAAAAAGGAGCTCATAATCACCCACGTCGCTGCTAAGTGCAGTATTTCCATGTGTAGTGATACCCAGCAGACGGAGCGCGTGCGTGTGAACAGACGGTGTGCGGGGAGCTCTGCACACAGACACGTGCACACACAAGCCCAAAGGCTCTTGAATAAGCTCAATCCCAGCAGAGTCTGGGGGCGCACTGTTCACAACAGAATCTCTCTTGGGTGCCGTGTCTTGAGTGCTCTCAGGCGGCCTCAGGGAAGACCAGCAGAACCTTGATACCGTACCACTTTAATTCCTACAAAATCAGGGCTATTTCTGAAAGCTCTGCATCTCCACCCATCAGTGTGCCTTCCACAGGGGGTTGAAGTACACCCAGCCGTCACCCTGCAAGAGACAGGAGGACTCATCAATACGTGGAGACCTGTCGGCGAGGCGAGGGTAGAAGCGAAGGGGTCCTCCCCGCCCAGCCCCTAGGACCCTGCGGGGCAGTGCTGGCTCCCACCAGCCTGTGCCCCTGCCTCGCTCCTCAAGGCGCACAGCCCAGCCACGCTGCTGGTCTCACCACCCCTCCCAGAGCCCACGGGGCCTGCACATCTGCCGCTTCAGGAGGAAACCCCATGAAATGACCAAAACAACAAAGAGGAGGCGGACGGCCTGTGTGGTTTCCGTCAAGAAAGATTAATTGGCCCCAAAAGAAAAAGCACCTTGAAACGGCAGGACAGGAGGCAAAAAGGAAGGTATTCGGATGAAAGGACAGGGAAGAGAGAAAACAAGGGCCTGAGTAGGAGGAACCTGCCCAAAGCAATGACTTTACAGCCAGCTAAAGGCACACAGCAGGCGGCAGCCCCATACACGCCAGCAGCCCCAGGAGACGACACCAGTCATACGCGGTACCAGTGAGGAAAAGCCGAGACTCCCGGCGGCGTGGGCCCGGCGCCAGCCTAGAGGAGCGCGCCGCACGGTAACCAGGCTGGGCTGGTCTGTACCCTTTAGGTGTCCTCAAGCCTGTTAGAGACGGACTGGTTTTTATACACCCTCTAGCAGGAGAAAGAATGGGGCTGGCTGTCATTTTACTTCTTCACGTGCAGCAGCCACAGGAGCCAAGCCGAGGAGTTGTCTCTGGGAGACTAGATCTAGCTCACGCTAGATCCTGCGGGATCCCGTGATGGCTACTTTGACGTGTCGACGTGACCGGCCCCGAGTTGTTTGTTTCTGAGCCTGAGAGTAAGGGTGTTTCTGGAGGAGGGTGGCATGTGGGTTGGTGGGTGGGGTGCGGTGGACACCCTGCCCCCGTGCGGGGGAGGGGATAGCCCCATCTCCCCCCGCCGGAGTAGAACCGGAGCGGGAGGAGGTGAGGATCGGCCTTCTCTGTCTTGCCTCACTCATCTGGACTTCTGCTCTTGAGCTGAGGTTCACACCATCAGCTCCCCGGGTCTCAGGCTTAGGACTGAATAAACCACTGGCTCCCCTGCAGTTCCAGCTTGCAACCCACAGATCTCATGGCTTTGCAGCCCCCACCATCTCATCATAGATCTACATGAGCTCCTTTCCCCTGTTGGTTCTGTGCTGTTTCTCTGGGGAACCCTGACTAATAGAGAGTCGCCTGCCCTGGGCAAGCCCTCCAGACCGGGACCCGCTCCCAGTGTCCCCCAGCAGGCTTCCTGTCTAAAGGAGCGGCCAACCGTGACGTCGACCCTCAGCCCACAGCCCTGGCTCCAGCCTCTGGGAGCTGGGCCCAGCCCACCTCATGGTCACCCTCGCTCCCTGCAGCCTTCCGGCTACTTGGGGCCATCCTTCCACGGAGTGCAAGGCAGACGCCGCCAGCGCCCAGACACGGAAAGTCCAGACAGACTGCCACTGGCTCTCAATGTCTAAACTTACAGATTCCTCGACACCAGCTGAGTATCTGATCTCTAATAGAAATTCTGATTTCTGGCTTCTCGTGAGAACTGGGGAATCGGCCTGTGATGGCCTGGAGGTGAGTAGCATCCACCCCTTCGGGTACAGACTGGGGTCTGTCTGGTCCCCACCGGCCTGTTTCTCTCATCGACTGTCTCAGACTCCTGACCACCTGCCTGAAAAACTGCGGCTCCTGCGCTTCTGTTGTTTCCAGTTCTGTTCTCAGGACGCTGCCCAGCTGCACCACAAACAGCTGGGCACATGGTGCTCTGACCAGCAGGTGGGCCAGCAGGCTGGGGTGGTTTCCCCAGGATTCCTGGTGACCTGGGACAACCCTCCCCACCCCCCACCGGCCTCCCTCCAAGTCCAGTCCATCGGCCCCACGAGAGGCAAAGCTCTAAAAAGGTGCTTGTCATAGGAAGGTTCCAGCCTCCCCAGGGGAGGAGATGGGCTGGGCAGGCCTTTGCCCTTAACTCGCTATGGAAGACAGAGCAGCAGTCTGCGACCTCTGTGAAGCGCTACGTGCCCAGGGCCGCGGCCCGTGCGCGCCTCCCCACCCGCAAGGGCGCTCCTCTAACGGAAACCTGAGAGCGGCCGGCACTCAGGGCCCCCGCCGCGGCCGCCAAGCCCAGCCCTCCGCCGCCCTCCCTGCCAGTCCCACGGCGGAGACGGGCCAGCCCGCCCACCCCGCCGCCGGGTCACCTCCTGGATGAAGTACTTGGGCCGCCAGGGTGCGCGGAGGTTCTCTCGCTTCCGCTCCTCCGCCCGCTGCTTCTCCTCCAGCCGCCGCTTCTGCTCGGTGGCCGCCTCCATGTCCCCTAGGCGCAGGCACCGGGTCACCTCCCGCCAGAGGTTCCTGGGGGAACACGGGGGGCACAGTTAGCAGTCAGGCAGGGCCAGCGGCCCGAGGCTGCGGTCCCCGGGCCCCATCTGCACCCTACCCTGAATCCCCTCTCCCCTCCCAGGCGGGCTCTGAGTGCCGGGGGCCAGTCTAGGGATGACGGGAGGAATCCTGCTGCTCCTACAGACAGAATCCACGCAGACCCTTCCACGCGCGGGTACCTTGTTTATAAGAGTTTACATTAACTCCTCACCACAGCACCCCAGTGACACAGACGCGACGTTAGGGCCCCACCCTAAAGCAGAGAAAAGACGACTCACACCCAGGGCAGCCACCTGCCCGAGGTCAGCAAGTTGATGGATGCAAACAGCGGCTGCTCCCGCAGGGGAAGCCCATACTAGGAGTTCAGACACCAGGATCCACCACCTGCCCGTGTCTACATGCAAAGTCAGACTCATTCATTCATTCCTTTACTGGAGAAGCCATCAGCTTCCCTCCTCAGGAAACACCTCCCTGCTAGTCCCACTCTGTGCTGGAGCTGAGTTGGCGGGGTGGGACCCGCATTTAGGTGAAGGGTCACTTCCTCACTTTCTCATATCAGGACCCGCCCAGATTCCGCACAAAGCAAACAGCAGACTTCTCCACAGCGAGCACCCCTCCCTGGCTTGGGGGACACGGATGCCTCTGCAGCAGGCTGAGCACAGGTGCCCTGTTAGCTCCTAGGCCAGGGAGTCAGCAGTGGAGCGGCCAAGCCGTCTGAGACAGCAGCCTCCTGGGGAATCCAAGTCCAGGACGGGAGCTGGGCTCAGGCTGCAGAGGCCAGACTGCCTGCTTCTGCCCCGATCAGTGCCCACCCCACAAAGCACCAGGGACAGTGGCGTCCCGGCTCCCAGCGTACACAGGAGAAAGCTCTGGAGCGGGGCAGGAAGCCAGGTCCAACCAGGCTCCCAGCCCTTGCTCTTTCTACCGCACCCTGAGAGCTTAGAGGGGAAGAAGAGGTGGGCTCAAAGAGGAAAGGAGGGTGGGGAAGCAGACAGGTCGGACTGGTTGCTGCCTCAAACTCGCTTTTCCATTGCCCCCACCTTCAACGCACATCTCGTGCAGAGGCAATGACCAGGTGCCTGGACATCTACGGTGGGGGTGCTCCCAGGGCAGGACTCCCCCTGACAAGTCCCATCATAGGATACTGGCCTCAAAACTAGAGGGCAGAGAGCCCCCGTGGCTGGAGACGGGGTGGTGAGCAAGGAGCAGCCCCACGTCAAGGGCTCTGCCCATCCATTCACAGGCTCCACCCAGAGCCCCTTGGAGGCGCAAGGCCAGGGCTCGCTGGGGAAGGCGCTGAACTTCAGGCCAAAACACAGGGCAGGAAAGCCTCCAGGGCTGGGAGGGTAGGAGAAGGTGAGCATGAAAAGCAAAAAGGAAGCCCATGGAGCCCTCACGGAGAGCAGGGAGGTCCTGGAGGCCGGGGGTGGTCAGCAGCAGCATGCAGGCCAGGCTCGGGGCATTGTGAGCACGCTGACGGGGGTGGCTGATGAAAAGCAGCTTCTCTTCCCACAATGGGGTAGGGGTTCCCTTCCATGGGGAAGGTGGGGGCCGGGCCCCTATGGAGCCAAGGCAACAGGGCAGTCCTTCACTTGGCCTCCGGCAGGTGGGGCCTGGCTGGCAGGCATGTAAGCGGGCTCAGGTGCTCCGAACAGCAGGTGCCACACCTCTGGGCCATTCCCACCACGAGAAACAAGGTGGGCGGCTGGGTTTGCCGACGGCCCAGCTCCAGGTGCCAGGGAGTCCACGTGTGTGAGACAAGAAGCGTCAACCCCCGCCCCCTCCCGTTCCACACTCCATCCCCCATCTGCTCTGCTCCAGGCAGGGGCCTGAGCTCCCCGCTTGAAGAGGCTTCCTAAGGACCAGCTAAGCCACGGACGTCCTTGGGAGCTCAGCTCAGGGAATCAGAGTTTAGTGCTCAACAGCCACGCCAGAAACAAGGGGGGCTGTGATAGGAACCGCAGGGCTCCTGACGGGGGGCGGCGTCGTCGGAGGCCATGTGGACAGGGTACGCGTCCCATCACAGCTCACTGGGCTGGGTTCACGCCCTCCCTTCCGACACAGAGGCCACACTCTCATCAACGAGCACCAGGGGACGACTCCCAGCTCAAAGCCAGATTTCCAGGACACCGCAGCCCTCTTTCTAGTAAGCTCGGTGACAACGTATGCTTTACACACACTGGGACCCCTGGCTCATTTCCACAAAATAAGCACTTTTCCAATTTGGGGGCAAACTTTTCTGGTCATGGCAAACCCTTTCACAGGATCATCTGTGATTTCATTTTAATCCCACGTCATCTTTCTACAGAGCAACATGCTTTTCAATAAGAGCAGGGGCCAGCAAACGTTCTCCTGTGACGGCCAGCGAGCCAACATTTCAGGCTTTGCAGGCCGTGTGGTCTTGGTCACCACTGTTTCACTAGAATTGTCGCAAGACGGTGGCCGCAAACAGATGAACACGGCGGTGTTCCCACAAAATTGTACAAAAATCATTTACAAGGTGCGATCTGGCTTGCGGGACAAACTTGGCTGAACTCCTGGATTTAAAAATTTTAATGGCATATTTCCAGAAGATTCTGCTTCTATACTTGCATAAGCATCACGTTAAGTGGCTGCAGAATATTCACATGACAGAGTGGATTCTCCTTTACTCACTTAACCATTCTCCAAATCACTGAACTGTTAGACAGTTTGTTTGTTGTTTAATTAAAAAAAAAATGCCCAAATTTCATTTTTAAAACCTTTTGTGAATTGAAGGAGTCTCCCTTAGATGAGATTCCCAGAAGCAGACTACAAGATAAAGGAGAAGTCACGAATGTAAAACTACTGGTCCCTGCAGCGAACCTGGCACCTTCCTGCACAAGTCACAGTGTCAACTTTATCACAGTTTCGCCAGCACAGAATTTTTTTAAATTATGTTGCTAATCTGTTAAGAAAAAAAAAAGTATCTCATTGCTTAATTGCATGGTTTTTTGATTACTAGCATCTCTCCGTACTTAACTTAGTGATTAAGTAACAGACCAGCAGAGCTGACAAATTCTCGTAAGACAGGCAGTAAAGTCCGGGCGGGCTGTCTTCACATTCTACCCCAGGACTGCAGAACAATAAACTGAAAGTGACAACCGGTCTATTCCTAAGTGACAGCCAGAGGATAACTCAAGTTTCTAAAGGAATCAGAACATGATTCTGGCCCCGTCCCCTGAGACGTCCTCTCTGCCCCTTGGGTCATGTGCTGAGGACAGCTAAGCTTGGGCCCCACCTGGACTCCATGGGGCCCTGCTTCTCCAGGGGGCGGATCTTCTTGGGGTACACGGGCAGTGTGGTTGTGTCGATGACCTTGGTCTCCCCGTTGTTGTAGGTGAACTCCAGGGTCCCGTTCCACTCCCCGTGGGCTTTGCACACGATGGTGTTGGTGGGGTTGTGCTTCACTTCTGCTGTGACCCTGAATGAATGAAGAGGGCAGTGCACACACTTCTGTGAGATTATCAGAACACAGACTGACTTCAAAAGGTGTGCTCGCATGGAGACACTTTTTTTTTTTTTATGGGGCTGCTCTTTTGCTCAAAGACTAGCTCTTAAAGTGTGATCTAACATCCTTGAGCAGATAAGGAAAACATCAATGGGCAAACAGGTAGATCTGAATAAAGTCTAAGGATGCAGCAATGTTAACTGCTTAGGTTTTTTTTTTAATTGAAGTCTACTTAATTTACAATGTGTATTAGTTTCAAGGAAACAGTGATTCATATAGTTACACACACATATATGAACACGGTATTTTTTCAGATTCTTTTCACTTACAGGTTTATAATAAGGTACTGAGTAGAGCTCCCTGTGCTATACAGGAGGTCCTTGTGATTTACCTGTTTTATATAAGGTATGTATCTGTTAATCCCAAAGTCCTAATTTATCCCCTCCTCAGTTTTCCCAGTTTGTTTTCAATTAATATCGTTTTACTGATTTTTGAAAATAAATTAGGCAGCTTAAAATTATACGTGCTTTATTGCTCTTTATTGTGAATTTAGTTGAATCCCATCGATTTCTTAGTTTTGATAAACATGCAAAGGTTTTACGAGATGTTAGTATTGGGGTGGAAATCACCCCTCTTCCTCAAATAGCGTCTGACGGTGTACATTTGGGGACCTCTCTGGCGGTCCAGTGGTTAAAATTCCCCACTCCCACTGCAGGGTGGTGGGTTCGACCTTGGTGGAACTAGGGTCGCCAGTCAGGGAACTAGATCCTGCATGCTGTGGGGTGCGGCCATAAAATTTTTTTAGTAATAATAGTGTACTATTGAGTACACTATAACTACTCTTAGGTTCATAAGAGCCTCAGGAGAACTTTTCAATCACTAAACGAGGGCGACTCCCTGCGGCCTGGTTTATGAGGGTCTAGGTGGAGGTGTGTGGCCTCTCGCCTCACCCACCCAGCCCGGGGACTCGGGCTCAGCTCTCGGCCAAGGCAGAGCCCACTCCCTCTCCCTAGGAGCCTGCTGCAGGCAGAATAACACAGCAGGAATGGGAGGTGGAGGACCCTCTTTTCCTCTTTTCATCCACACTCCGGATGAATGTGGAGTTTCTGAACACAGGCCTGGAAGCGTTCCTCCTGAACCTGGACACAGCTGGGGGCCCAGGGCGCACCCAGAATCCTCTGGTGGATCCTGTGGGAAGGGTGTCTGTGCTGTGCTGGTAACGCTTTAACAGCGGGCTCGCCACGAGGGAAACACCCAGTTTGCAGCCCTTCTGTGAGTTTCTTCCCTGCCCCAACCTTGGTGGATTCTCAAGCCATCAGGCAGGATGAGGGACCGCAGAGCTGGGGAGAAACGCACACAATTGGCTCTTAGGAGCCAGTGTGTCCAGCTCCAAAATGGCCAGGAGGGCATCCACTTCCTGGGGGACAGTCCAACACCCCTAGGTGAACACCACCCAGGACAACTTTCCAAAAGAAAGGTATAAGAAAGTCTCCTTTGCTTATCCAGTGATCTGCTCCAAAGGGGGAGAACCTTATAACCAGAACCATGGAAACGAGGTGAAGCTCCGCTCCAAGCCCTCTCCTTCCTCTTCTTAAGGCATGCTTCCTAGCTTCCCAAAGGAGAGAAACAGTGCTGCTCTCAAAGACACAGGATTCAGGATGTTGCATGGAGCCCATGGACCAACTGTATCGGAACAGGTCAGGCGGAGGCCTGGGGAGCGAGAGGTGACAGTGACCCCAGAAGCCCTCTGATCTCTGCTCTGTGTTCCGCCAGCACCTCACCAGACTGGGAAGGGTTCAGAACTGCCCCAGGAGACCTGTCATCTGAAAAAGATCCCTTAACTGGATTTTGATTATCAATGCATCTTCCGGCTGGAACCCAGGCTTCTGATGGAGAGAAGAGGCCTGGGGCCTCGTGATCAGACGGACACGGGCCCGGCCCCGGCGGCCGCCTACCTGTGGACCTTGCCCCCGTAGAAAGGCTTCGTGTGGAAGATGACGGTGGCCGAGTAGCCGGTCTTGGCACAGGTGATGCTGACTTTCCCTCCGAGCTCCACCCACGGGAGGGTGAGGATGGACCGGGCGTAGGCGCTGGGCAGGGTGAACACGTACTCCTCCCCGTGCTCCAGGAGCCGCAGCACGCCTGGGGGAAGACGGCGTGTCGGGCTCGCCCGCCACGGAAGGGCGGCTGGCGAAACCCAGTGCGACCCTGCGGGATTTCGTGCCCCGCCCCGCCCCCCAGTTGCTCATCGGCAAGACTCCAGCCTCCCCGACCTCCCCGGAGGTCCGAAGGGCAAACCCGCACAGCTGCTAACCAAGACAGGGGCAGCGCTGCTGCTGACTGCAGCCGGGACCTGGGAACCTGCGCGCCCACCGACGGAGGAATGGACTGCGGAGATGCGGCCCAGGCACCCAGGGGAATATCAGCCAGAAAAAGAGTGAAACCGAGCCATTCATAGAGATGTGGACAGACCTAGTCCGTCGTATACAGTGAAGTCAGTCAGAAAGAGAAAAACAAATACCACATATTAACACGTATACACGGAATCTGGAAACAGCGCAGACGGACCTAGCTCCAGGGCAGGAACAGAGACACTGACGTACAGAGTAGACGTGTGGAGCTGCACACAGCCTCCTTGTCAGCAGCCCCACCCCTGAACTACTGAACTCCTCACCCCATCCTGCCGGGTTGGGACACACAGTTTGGAGGCCAGGAGCCCACCGTGTCCTCGAAAAGCAACAAAGCTGTCCTCTTCTACTTCACCCAAAACTTGGCCTCTGATTTGATTTGGCACCAGGGCATAGAAGCTGAGCTTGCAGCATCACCAGGACCAGAAGGTGCAAAGATGAGAAACCAAGCCTGCTCCCGCCAAGGACGTCACGCCTCCGCCTCTGCCGAGGTCAGCTGCCTACCTGCCAGCCCTGTGTGTGCCCTGCCTCTACTGCACGCCAGGCACCAGGAACACACGTGAACAAGACAGACTCACTCTCTGCCCTCAAGAAGGTGAAGAGAAAGGTGGGTGAGACTGAGGTGCCAGCAAAGCCACAACTGTGATGAGGAGGGACGGGGAGGAGCTGACCTGGCAGGAGAGACTCCCCTGGGGAAGGGACGCAGGAGCTGGGCTAAGGGCTGAGCTGGGGAGGAGGCTGGGGGAGAGTATCAGGTTGAGGAAGGCATGTGCAAAGGCCCCGTGGTGGGAAGCAGCCAGGTGAGCACGGGGTCGGGGGGAGAAGGGGGCTGAGAAAAGGCCACTGGGGGAGAAAGGGAGGCGGTGGGCAGAGGTGTGGAGGCTGCTCGGTCTACAGGAGCCAGACTGCACCTTTAAACTTCTAAAAGCCTGTTGACGAGTTCTGCCTTTGTCCTGAGGGCAACAGAGACAAGCTCAAAGGTTCTCAGGAAGTTAGAAATTAGAGCCGCAGCCACTGTCACCGCCCAGGGGAGTCTGCCCTGGAAGCCGAGCACCAGACTTGGAGAGCGCTGATCCTCTTGCGACAGTGCAAACGATACAGGGTTCTCTCTTTTTCTGGGGAAAAGAATGATAGTTTGGACCAAGTTTTCAAAGGCCACTGTGAGCACCGCTGCACGCACCATCTCCCCGGGGCTGCTAGACAGCAGGTGCGTCAGCGTCCAGCTCCTGCCTGCTGGGCGCCCCCACGGAGGGCCAGCACCTCCCTGCCCGGCAGAGGCCTGGGAACCAGCAAGATGGGCTCCCTGAGGTTCGCTCTGTGTGAGAGCCTTCCCGGCCTTCCACCCCACCCTGGGGCTCTGCTTTCTGTAGAAATGCCCTCCTGGCTCCACTCCTGTCCATGCTGGCCTGGCACTGGGCAAGGGCACCAAGAGCCTCAGGAAAGCCAGTGTGTGCTTCAGCCGGATCCATGCAACCAGAAGCATCAGTGATGTCCCCTCCCTGGGCCTCTGGTTCCTCTACCGGGAAGAATAAGGAGGCTCAATGTGCCCTGGGGACCCTGCCTGGCTCCAGGGCCTTCACAACTACTCACTGAGCATTCCTCAGTGAGAGTGAAGAAATGAAAACTCAGCTGGCACTTCCCTCTGAGGCTAGATAAGCATCTAAATCAACAGGCCTAGGTGCCACTCAGCCATGAAAAGAATAAAGTCACATTTTCAGCAACATGGATAAAACTAGAGATGAGTACACTATGTGAAGTAGGTCAAGCAGAGACAAATGCCACAATGTACCGCTTACATGTGGGTCTAAAACACGACACAGATGAGCTTATCTACGAAACACTCTGCTATTTACCTTACATGCAGAACACATCGTGCAAAACGCCAGACTGGATGGACCACAAGCTGGAATCAAGATTTCCGGGAGAAATATCAACAATCTCAGATGACACCACTCTAAAGGCAGAAAGCAAAGAGGAACTAAAGAGCCTCTTGATGAGGGTGAAAGAGGAGAGTGAAAAAGTTGGCTTAAAGCTCAACATTCAGAAAACGAAGATCATGGCATCCGGTCCCATCACTTCATGGGAAATAGATGGGGAAACAGTGGAAACAGTGTCAGACTTTATTTTTCTGGGCTCCAAAATCACTGCAGATGGTGACTGCAGCCGTGAAATTAAAAGACGCTTACTCCTTGGAAGGAAAGTTATGACCAACCTAGATAGCATATTCAAAAGCAGAGACATTACTTTGCCAACAAAGGTTCGTCTAGTCAAGGCTATGGTTTTTCCTGTGGTCATGTATGGATGTGAGAGTTGGACTGTGAAGAAGGCTGAGTGCCGAAGAATTGATGCTTTTGAACTGTGGTGTTGGAGAAGACTCTTGAGAGTCCCTTGGACTGCAAGGAGATCCAACCAGTCCATTCTGAAGGAGATCAGCCCTGGGATTTCTTTGGAAGGAATGATGCTAAAACTGAAACTCCAGTACTTTGGCCACCTCCTTCCAAGAGTTGACTCATTGGAAAAGACTGTGATGCTGGGAGGGATTGGGGGCAGGAGGAGAAGGGGACGACAGAGGATGAGATGGCTGGATGGCATCACTGACTCGATGGACGTGAGTCTGAGTGAAATTCGGGAGTTGGTGATGGACAGGGAGGCCTGGCGTGCTGCAATTCATGGGGTTGCAAAGAGTCAGACACGACTGAGCGACTGATCTGATCTGATCTGATGATTTTTCCAGTAGTCATGTACAGATGTGAGAGTTGGACCATAAAGAAGTTTGAGTGCTGAAAAACTGATGCTTTTGAATTGTGGTGCTGGAGAAGACTCTCAAGAGCCCCTTGGACTTCAAGGAGATCAAACCAGTCCATCCTAAAGGAAATCAACCCTGAATATTCATTGGAAGGACTGATGCTGAAGTTGAAGATCCAATACTTTGGCCACCTGATGAGAAGAGCTGACTCATTGGAAAAGACCCTGATGCTGGGAAAGATTGAAGGCAAGAGGAGAAGGGGACGACAGAGGATGAGATGGTTGGATGGCATCACCGACTCATTGGACGTGAATTTGAGCAAACTCCAGGAGATGGTGAAGGATAGGGAAGCCTGGTGTGCTGCAGTCCATGGGATCCCAAAGAATTGGACAGAACTTAGTGACTGAACAACAGCAACAGCAGCAAGACATAAGAAGACTCACAGATGTGGAGAACAGAATTGTGGTCGCCAAGGGAGAGGAAGCTAAGGGAGGGGTGGATTGGGAGGCTGGGGTTAGTGGATGCAAACTATTATATACAGGATGGATAAACAGCAGGTCCTACTGTAGAGCACAGGCAACTATATCCAGCATCCTGTGATGAACCGTAATGGAAGAGAATATGAAAAAGAATGTGTGTGTATGCATATATGTAACTGAGTCACTTTGCCGTACAGCCAACAAATTAAAATAAAAACATCAACCAACCAATCACGCTAGAGTCTGCCCAGCAGAGAGACACTGTGGGTGTGTCTGTGTCCCTTTCAGCCCCCGGGAGCTCGCCAGGAGAGTCTGAAGATACAGAGGGGTCACAAGTGCTGAGTTTCCAAAGCCCACATAAAGATGTCCTGGAGGAGTCATTCAATTTACTCTTGAAAACTCCCTGAATTGCCCATGAGCCACAGTTGATGGAACAAACCAGGCTTGTCCAGAACCCTCACCCTCACCCCGGGTGAAGTCCTGCCAAGTCAGACCTGCCGACACAGGCAGTAGCAGGCTGTGTAGCCCAGGGAATAGCTGCGTGTATGGGTGGAGGGGGTCACAGTCTCTCCCAGTGGGGCAGGATGCTCACGTGCAGGCACCTGGAGAAGTGAAGATCCCTGAGAAAAGCAGGCTCATGGGTCACTCAGGATCACAGGGGCAGGACTGAGGGGCAGAGGTTGCAGCAACATGGAAATCTCTCCCTCTCGCTCTCTTATGTTACTTGAATCCCTGTAACATAAATGCCCATGCAACACGGCTCCACTCCACCAGACACACCGAAATCCAGAGCACACTGATCTCTGCACCATCTTAAGTACAGCATCTTCCCCAAAGCCAAGCCTCAGGCCTCTCTCTCCTCACTGTCCCTCCTCCCACAGCCGAGATGCCCCAGGTGACCCCTGGGGCCCTGTCCTGAGATGCAGGCGAGGGTGGACCTGACCCTTGTCTCTTCTCACGGCTCCTGCTCAGGACCCTGTGGAAGTACGGGCACGCCTGAGTTGCTTTCATTTTCAAGGCTACTTGAGTCCTTCCTAGAATTAAGCTGCTAAAGATAGAGAGGCAGGCGGCAAGTTTCAGCTCATGCTGAACAGACCTGACACCAACATCAAGAGGGACCAGAAGTGGAAGCTGGGGAGAATGAGGCCCCCGCTGACTCCCCCGTGCCCCAGTTCTGCTCAGAAGCCTCGAGGTCTCAGGGCCTACGGCAGTGAGGAGGGGCCCCGAGACCAGGAGGAGGAAGCTGTAGGTGCCTCTGTCACCTGCCTTCAAGGGCCCAGAGAAGGCGGCTCTCTGTCCCCCATCCCTGCCCTCCTCACTGACGGACTACGTGGCAGTCCAATCCTCCCAGAGGACGCAGGTGTCCCCGAGAGCACCACGCCACCCCTGCCGTCCACACTGGCCTCCTCTGTGGTCAGCCCTCCCAGCCCACTAGCACGTCCCGCGGTGGCCTCTGCAGAGCAGGAGCGTGCGGCAGCCGTGAGCGCCACGTGCTGGGTCTTCCTGGTCTTCACGAGTGTAAACTTGGTGAGCTAAGGTCAGACAAGTGACTGTTTCTTTAGAATGCATTTACCTGGAACATATGCCTGGAGATGGTTAGATAGCATCACCAATTCAATGGACATGAACTTGGGCAAACTTGGAGAGATAGGGAAGGACAGGGAAGCCTGGTGTGCTTCCCTGGGGTGCAGTCCGTGGGGTCACAAAGAGTCAGAAGCAACTAAACAACAACAACATATGTCACCATTTTTTAAAAAAAGTCTTAGATGAGACCTTCCCAGGTGGCTCAGGGGGTAAAGACTCTGCCTGCAATGCAGGAGACACAGGTTCAATCCCTGGGTCAGAAAGATCCTCTAGAGTAGGAAATGGCAACCTGCCGCAGTATTCTTGCCTGGAGAATCCCACGGACGATGAGCCTGCGGTCGGAGGCCATGGGGTCGCAAAGAATCGAGCATGACCGAGCACAGATGAGACCTGAGGTCAGCAATCCCCAACATTTTTGGCCGCACCAGGGACCAGTTTCATGGAAGAAACTCTTCCACGGACGGGGGCTGGGGTGGTGGTCTGGGGATGCTTCAAGCACACTGCATTTACCGAGCACCTTATTTCTATCGTCACATCATCTCCATCGCAGGTTATCAGGCGTTAGATCCTAGAGGCTGGGGACCCCTGCATCATTCCAAGTCCTCCGTCCTTCACCAGCCTGGTGACCTTAACTCCTCTGCCCCTCAGCTGATGCAGGGGTAACGGCACCCACGCCTCACCGGGATGTGAAAAGGTGACCCCTGAAATTCAGCTAAGAGCACACAGCTACGCTGCCAGAATCCTGATCACTCCCCACTCTCTGGACAGGTGAATTCTTAGCAGTGATTCTTCCACTCGGGAATGAAGAGGAACTCAAAAAGTCAGGTGATGGGTGATGGGTGATGCTCGTGGGGGAAGGGAGCCAGGTGGGAGGCAGCCTCCACCCGCCCAAACCAAGGTGAAATTTCCCTCAAGTCCACTGAAATCAGAGGAGTGAGCCCCAGAGCAAGGCTGACTTACTGCACTGCTGAGACCACCTTCCTGGGCTCTTTTCTGAAAACCCATAAATGTGTTCTCATTCATTAAATCACCAGCAATTATGCCTTCTCAACACTCTGTTTTCAAGACTGCATACAAAAATCTGTCCTTAATAATGAATAAAAGACTATATTAAAACTAGACTTGCAAACGGGCTCACAAATGAAAGCTCCTCTTTAATTGGCCTAAGAGCTGACAGAAGCTGAAAAACAGCAAATAATCCAGCCTTCCGGGCCATGGCTGGTCCTCAAGCTGGGAGGTTTCTGCTTTAAATCCCACCAATTGATTTATCAATAAATATAAGGCCAATAATGAAGACTTTGAAACTGACATATCTAAAATAATTTTGAAGAACCAAAATATTCCAACAGGACGTTGATGCTGGAAAGAAAGCACAGAAGCATCGACAGTGACTCCAGGGGACTAGTCTGCAGGCTCTGTGCTGCCAGCCTTCATGGGCAAACCTGTCCCGGCCTGTCCCCACGGACCTGTGTACTGGGCACTGGTCTGGAGTTCTGGGGGGCAGGGGTTTCCAGACTGGCTGGATGAGCTGTGTCCCCAGCAATCCGCTGGGTGCCAAGCAGAGGGACCTGTGCCCCTCTTCACAGAGCGATGTCACCTCGGGGAGCTGAACAGTGTCAGCGCTGAGGGACCATTCAGGGAGGTCTCTGAGGAGCAACTAGGAAAGGCAAGGCACGATGAAGCCCTTGAAAATGGCATTTTATCATAGCCAAACATGCCGCAGCCTAAGGCAACCATTTAATGCTTCCCTGGGGCTTCCCTACTGGGCCAGTGGCTAGGACTCCATGCTCCCAGTGCAGGGGGCCCGGGTTCGATCCCTGGTCAGGGAACTAGATCCCACATGCTGCAACAAAGATCCAACACAGCAAAATAAATTAAAAAAAATAAGATTAGCGCAGGTAGTTAAGTACAAAATTTCAAGTCGACCCATCTAATTTTTAGAATGAAGGGCTGAAAAATGTCACTTCAAGCCCAACCAACACATTCACAGAATGTTCCATATCAGTGCAAAGAAGGCAGTGAGGCAAAGAGAAACAACCCACCTCCCCCAGCACCACCCACCCACAACCCACCCCCCAAAGGAGCCTTGAGCACAATAACCAGAATCTTGGAAGTTTGGTATTCTTAGAAGCAGTTTCCTGATGGGTGAGACTGACTAAGGGGGAAACTGGGTCTTGTTCTGATGGGCAGGGTCAAGCTCAGTCAATCTTTAATCCAATTTTCTGTTGATGGAAGGGGCTGCGTTCCCTCCCTGTTATTCGCCCTGAGGCCACTATGGTGGAGGTAATGAAGATAATGGCGACCTCCTTCAAAAGGTCCAGTGTGCACTGCCACACTCAGTGACCCTGATCCTGCAGCAGGCCACTGCTGACCCATGCCTCCGCCAGAGACTCCTGGACACTCACAGGCAAGTCTGGGTCAGTCTCCTGTGGGGTCGCTGCTCCTTTCTCCTGGGTCCTGGTGGGCACAGGGTTCTTTCTGTTTGTGCCCTCCAAGAGTCTGTTTCCCCAGTCCTGGGTACAGGTCATGGTGGAGAGGTCTGACAAAACATGGTCCACTGGAGAAGGGAATGGCAAACCACTTCAGTATTCTTGCCTTGAGAACCCCAAGAACAGTATGAAAAGGCAAAATGATAGGATACTGAAAGAGGAACTCCCCAGGTTGGTAGGTGCCCAACATGCTACTGGAGATCAGTGGAGAAATAACTCCAGAAAGAATGAAGGGATGGAGCCAAAGCAAAAACAACACCCAGTTGTGGATGTGACTGGTGATGGAAGTAAAGTCCGATGCTGTAAAGAGCAATATTGCATAGGAACCTGGAATGTTGCATCCATGAATCAAGGCAAATTGGAAGTGGTGAAACAGGAGATGGCAAGAGTGAACATCGATATTCTAGGAATCAGCGAATGAAGATGGACTGGAATGGGTGAATTTAACTCAGATGACAACTATATATACTACTGTGGGCAGGAATCCCTTAGAGGAAATGGAGTAGCCATCATGGTCAATAAAGGAGTCTGAAATGCAGTTCTTGGATGCAATCTCAAAAACGACAGAATGATCTCTGTTTGTTTCCATGGCAAACCATTCAACATCACAGTAATCCAAGTCTATGTCCCAACCAGTAATGCTGAAGAAGCTGAAGCTGAATGGTTCTATGAAGACCTACAAGACCTTCTAGAACTAACACCCAAAAAAGAGGTCCTTTTCATTATAGGAGACTGGAATGCAAAAGTAGGAAGTCAAGAAACGCCTGGAGCAACAGGCAAATTTGGCCTTGGAATACGGAATAAAGCAGGGCAAAGGCTAACAGAGTTTTGCCAGGAGAACACACTGGTCATAGCAAACACCCTCTTCCAACAACACAAGAGAAGACGCTACACATGGACATCACCAGATGGTCAATACCAAAATCAGACTGATTGTATTCTTTGCAGCCAAAGATGGAGAAGCTCTATATAGTCAGCAAAAACAAGACCGGGAGCTGGCTGTGGCTCAGATCATGAACTCCTTATTGCCAAATTCAGACTTAAATTGAAGGAAGTAGGGAAAACCACTAGACCATTCAGGTATGACCTAAATTAAATCCCTTATGATTATACAGTGGAAATGACAAATAAATTCAAGGGATTAGATCTGATAGACAGAGTGCCTGAAGAACTATGGATTGAGGTTCATGACATTGTACAGGAGGCAGTGATCAAGACCATCCCCATGAAAAAGAAATGCAAAAAAGTAAAATGGCTGTCTGAGGAGGCCTTACAAATAGCTGTGAAAAGAAGAGAAGTGAAAAGCAAAGGAGAAAAGGAAAGATATACCCAACTGAATGCAGAGTTCCAAAGAATAGCAAGGAGAGATAAGAAAGCCTTCCTCTGATCAATGCAAAGAAATAGAGGAAAACAATAGAATGGGAAAGACTAGAGATCTCTTCAAGAAAACTAGACACACCAAGGGAACCTTTCATGCAAAGATGGGCACAATAAAGGACAGAAATGGTATGGACCTAACAGAAGCAGAAGATATTAAGAAGAGGTGGCAAGAATACACAGAAGAACTGTATAAAAAAGATCTTCATGACCCAGATAATCATAATGGTGTGATCACTCACCTAGAGCCAGACATCCTGGAATGTGAGGTCAAGTGGGCCTTAGGAAGCATCACTACGAACAAAGCTAGTGGAGGTGATGGAATTCCAGTTGAGCTATTTCAAATCCTAAAAGATGCTGCTGTGAAAGTGCTGCACTCAATATGCCAGCAAATTTGGAAAACTCAGCAGTGGCCACAGGACTGGAAAAGGTCAGTTTTCATTCCAATCCCAAAGAAAGGCAATGCCAAAGAATGCTCAAACTACCGCACAACTGCACTCATCTCACATGCTAGTAAAGTAATGCTTAAAATTCTCCAAGCGAGGCTTCAGCAATATGTGAACCGTGAACTTCCAGATGTTCAAGCTGGTTTTAGAAAAGGCAGAGGAACCGAGAACAAATTGTCAACATCCTTTGGATCATCGAAAAAGCAAGAGAGTTCCAGAAAAACATCTACTTCTGCTTTATTGACTATGCCAAAGCCTTTGACTGTGTGGATCACAACAAACTGTGGAAAATTCTGAAGGAGAAGGGAATACCAGACCACCTGACCTGCCTCCTGAGAAATCTGTATGCAGATCAAGAAACAACAGTTAAAACTGGACACGGAACAACAGACTGGTTATGAATTGGGAAAGGAGTATGTCAAGGGTGTATATTGTCACCCTGATTATTAACTTACATGCAAGTACATCATGAGAAATGCTGGACTTGAGGAACCACAAGCTGGAATCAAGATTGCCGGGAGAAATATCAAAAACCTTAGATATGCAGATGATACTACGCTTATGGCAGAAAGTGAAAAACTAAAGAGCCTCTTGATGAAAGGCAAACAGGAGAGTGAAAAAGTTGGCTTAAAACTCAACATTCAGAAAACTAAGATCATGGCATCCAGTCCCATCATTTCATGGCAAATAGATGGGGAAACAGTGGAAACAGTGACAGACATTGGTCTTTTTGGGCTCCAAAATCACTGCAGATGGTGACTGCAGCCATGAAATTCAAAGACACTTGCTCCTTGGAAGAAAAATTATAAGCAACTTAAACAGCTTATTAAAAAGCAGAGACATTACCTTGCCAACAAAGGTCCATCTAGTCAAAGCTATGGTTTTTCCAGTAGTCATGTATGGATGTGAGAGTTGGACTATAAAGAAAGCAGAACACCAAAGAATTGATACTTTTGAACTGTGGTGTTGGAGAAGACTCTTGAGAGTCCCTTGGACTGCAAGGAGATCCAACCAGTCCATCCTAAAGGAAATCAGTCCTGAATATTCATTGGAAGGACTGATGCTGAAGCTGAAACTCCAATACTTTGGCCACCTGATGCAAAGAACTGACTCATTGGAAAAGACCGTGCTGCTGGGAAAGATTGAAGGTGGAAGGAGAAGGGGACGACAGAGGATGAGATGGCTGGATGGCATCACCGACTGGATGGACATGAGTTTGAGTAAACTCCGGGAGTTGGTGATGGACAGGGAGGCCTGGCGTGCTGCGATTCATGGGGTCTCAAAGAGTCGGACACAACTGAGCGACTGAACTGAACTGAGAAGCATTTTCTGTGAAAAGTCAAGAAAAACGGTGGGTTACAGAGCCCACCCTTAATTAATATGAAAGAAAGGGAGATAGAGCTACTGAAAGGACTGAGACAGACTGAAAGCCCCACAAGAATGAGACGCAAACCTCCCAGGCCTGTCCAGGCAGGAGTGCATGGGGTGGGGTCCCTAGGGGGCCTCACAGAGTCTCTCCAGACTCTTCCTTCTCTTTTAGCACTCCACTGAGATGTCTGAAGGAGAATTTTCATGCACAGAGGAAAAACGAGAGCAGAAAATCCCAGCTCTGCTCGAGATGCTACAGCAAGGGCGTGACACGATTTCCAGCACACATCATTAAGAGCTTTGTCCCGGGTGTGCAAGGTGAATGAAGGCCGCTGCCCCTACCAGCTGCCCGTTAAGGAACGGGGGAGCCCAGACCCTGAACGTCAGAGGCCAACCCTACACTCAGCAGACGTGAGTCTCCAGGTCCTAAGTGACACGTTTTAAACTCATCTGGGACCTCCCCACAGAACCCCAGCATGCAGAGTCACCATCTGCTCA
Source organism: Bos indicus x Bos taurus (assembly GCF_003369695.1). Classification (NCBI taxonomy): domain Eukaryota; kingdom Metazoa; phylum Chordata; class Mammalia; order Artiodactyla; family Bovidae; genus Bos; species Bos indicus x Bos taurus. Next base: position 54,609,417 of record NC_040097.1, on the reverse strand, counting down.
AGTCATCCCTCGAATATCTAAACCCTAACAGAACCCACCTGGACCCCTGCGCACTCCTCCTTCCAAACCAGCACCCCTTCCAGTCTTCCTCACCTCAGCGAAGGGCTCTTCCATCCTTCTAAGCTGCTCAGGCCAAAAGCCTGGTGTCATCTGCCTCTCACAGCTCACATCTGAGCCCCAGATGCATCTGATGAGGGGTTAATGTTCCAAACAGACAAAGAACTCACACATCTCGACATTAAAAAGCCAAACAACTGACAACGAGGTAGAGGATCTGAAGAGACACACAGCAGTCCGCACGGCCGCTTAACGGCCAAGAGGCGCATGAGCAGATGCTCCGTGTCTCAAATCAACAGGGAGAGGCAGATCAAAACCACAGTGAGACGTCACCTCACACCTGTCAGGACGGCCATCGTGAAAAAGATGAGAGATAAGAAATGCCGGTGGGGGTGTGGAGAAAAGGGAACCCTTGTTCACTGGTGCTGGGAACATCACCTGGTGCAGCCACCATGGAGAACAGTATAGAGGCTCCCCCAAAGCTAAGGAGAGCACCACCGCACGATCCGGCAATCACACTTCCAGGCATTTACCCAAAGAAAACGAAAACACCGATTGGAAGAGATACACACCCCTGTGCTCATAAGCAGCAGCATCTACAATAACCAAGGTATGGAAGCAACGTAAGTGCCCACCAACAGACAAACGGATCAAGAAACTGTAGTATAAATACACAATGAAACAGTAATGATGAAAACCAATGAAATTTTGCCGTTTGTGACGAAAGGGATAGACCTAGACGGTATTATACTACATGAAATAAGTCAGACAGAGAAAGATAAACACTGTATGATATACTTATAGGTGGAATCTAAAAAAAAAAAATGAACAAAGCGAATGAACAAACATAACACAGCAGAAACACAGATTCAGAGAACAAACAGGCGGCTGCCAGAGGGGAGGAAAGAAATAGATGGGGGAGATCGGGAGGGACCGACTTGCAGCTGAAAAATAAATGAATGAGTCACGGGTATGAAGTGTAGAGTGCTGGGAAGAGCATCGACAATCATGCAGCATTTTAGGTGGCACTAGGGTTGAGGAATCCCAGGAGACATGAGAGACACGGGTTCGATCCCTGGGGCGGGAAGATCCCCTGGAGGAGGGCGTGGCAACCCCCTCCAGTATTCTCGCCTGGAAAACGCCATGGACAGAGGAGCCTGGTGGGCTACAGTCCGTGGGGTCACAAAGAGTCGGACACGACCGCATGACTGAGCACACACAGAAACAAAGCAAAAAGCCTCGGCATCGCCTTCTGCTCACACCCCACGTCTGATCGCTCCACTTATTCACCCAGGTTCCCGCCCCATGTCACCACCCCACCATCTCTGCCCTGGCCCAAGCCACCACCATCTCCTGCCTGGATTCTCATCATAATCTCCTGACTGGTCTCCTTGTGCCCCTTTCTCCTCTTATGACCTAGCGGCAACAAGCAGCTGGAACAATCTTGCTAAAATGCAAGTCAGTTCATGGAATCTTCTACTCAAAGCCCACATCTTCGCAGCTCACTTAGCATCAGTGACAGCGAATACCCCAGGGGATGGCCCCCAGGCTCCCACATTTCCTGGCCACAGTTACCTCTCTGACCTTATCTTCTCCCCCTCTCTCCCTCCCTTCTCCAGGCACACAACTTCCCATCTCAGTCCAGCATGCAGGGACCCCCTGCCCCTGGTCCCCAGGGCCTCTTTCTTTGTCAGACACACTTAGCAGGCCATTTACAAGGCCTGTTCTTCATCATCCCCTGGGGTCCTTCATCACCCCTGGGGTCCTTCATCACCCCCTGAGGTCCTTCACCACCCCCTGGGGTCCTTCATCACCCCTGAGGTCCTTCACCACCCCCTGGGGTCCTTCATCACCCCTGAGGTCCTTCACCACCCCCTGGGGTCCTTCACCACCCCCCCTGGGGTCCTTCATCACCCCCTGGGGTCCTTCATCACCCCCTGGGGTCTTCGCCCAGTTGCCTCCTTCTTAGTGAGGTCTATCCAGCTGCCACTCCAGCCCGTCCTCTAGCTCCACCACCCGGTCCCCCCATTCCCAGGTCCACCTTCCCTGCTTTATTTTTCTCTCTAGCACTTAACACCTTCTAAAGCACCCACCACTGTATTTCCCCAGCAGAAGAGAGCTTCATGAGGACACGTTTTCTTCCGAGTGTTTTGTTCACTCAAGTATTCATGGCTCCCAAGACAATGGCTGGCATATATTAGGTGCTCAATAAAAGCCTGTTAAGTCAATGGGAGGTACTCTAATCTTCTAGAATTCTGGAAGGGCTTCTGAGGAGCCATGTATACCCTGAACCCGAAAGCCAAATTTTGTGTTGGATTTTTTTTCTCTTTTCTGAGAGTCTGTGGCCAGATTCTCAAAGGGACTGATGACTAAAAGGGAGTTGAAGAAACACTTACATAGGCACCTGAATTTAACAAGGATTATTAAAGTTTTTCTCCAACAATAAACTGCATTCATAGCTATCCACTAAGAGGGGAATGTGTGATCCACGCATGGTCTGATTACACTGGGTTCTTGATTCAGAATTGCAAGCCCAGCATCCAGAGATTTGTCTTGAGAATCATTTATGAGCAGATAATGAACAGGCAGCTCTATGATGCTCAGGGCATCGCTGGTGGCTCAGAAGGTAAACAATCTGCCTGCCATGCAGGAGACCTGGTTTCGATCCCTGGGTCGGGAAGATCCTCCGGAGAAAGGAATGGCAACCCATTCCAGTATTCTTGCCTGAAGAATTGAATGGATAGAGGAGCCTGGTGGGCTACAGTCCATGGGGGTCACAAAGAGTCGGACACGACTGAGCAACTATGTTGTTTGTGAGCCAGAACACCGATGAGCATGAGTAAAGATGTGTTTTCATAGATTTGAAGCCAACTTTAATATTCATACGGAACTGGAAATAAAAGGATCTGTTTGGTGGCCCACACATGAGGAGAAGGTGAAGAAGCCAGCCTAAGAGGCAAAGAGCCGCATCCTGCTTCCTGCATCACCTCGGCCCCACGGGCAAAGGGCCAGGACCTGGTCCCCAAGGTCAAGCCCCATCCCTAGTTCCCGCCCGTCCACTTACCCCCAGCTCTGTGATGAAGTGAAAAGAAAGGAGTCCACACGCACACCCTCAAGCACCCATCATGTACACAAATGTCCCTCCATCAGAGCCCAGCTCCACCCCTCAGCACGGCTTACCTTCCCCGATCATCGAGACCCCCACGGACATGCCCATGAACTTGCTTTTGGTCCACACGTGAGTGTTGACACACAGTCTCTTCTCCTTGCACTCACAGTAGAAGCAGGAGATGGGCGGATGGTGAGACACCTGCTCGGCCACAAACCGCAGCTTGTAGTTCTTGGAAGAGTCGTCGGCCATCGGGTGTTCATGGCCCGCGGGGGCGGGGGGGGCAGTCCTCCGGGCCTTGACCTTATCCTTAGGAACCTCCCAGGAGCAGTGGAACGTCTCGCCAATGATGGGGTTGTAGGGCTTCTTGGCCAGGGCGCCCTTGCGGCCCTCGTGGAAGGCGGTGAGGTAATACTCCACGAAGCCGATGACCCGGTCCTGGGGCGTGGCCCCCGCCGCGACGGCCAGCAGCAGGTCGGGGTGCGCCAGGAAGTCCGCATACATCTCCAGCAAGGACCGCTTCTCCAGAATGAACGTGGGGAGCACCACCTGCGCCCGGAGGAGGCAAGGTCAGACAGCGAGCCCTGCGGTTACCGGCGAAAGCTGGGGCTGCCACCCCCTAGGCACAGTCCCCAGGGCCGGCGCCAAGGCCAGTTCCTTGGATGTGCGCACGCGTGACACGTCAGACGGCAGAATGTCTGAGGAACTGGAAACGGCTGCAGTGGCGCCCGTGATGCCCACCCAGCTTCGTGGGCGAGACCGTCCTGAGCTGTCTTCCACTCTGCTCACCTGGGCTGAAACCATAGCCTCTGTGTCTCCCTCCACGGCCAGCGCCTTGCTAACACGCAGCCCTTGGTCCACACCCAGCTCTCCACATTTAGAGACGTGAAGAAAACAGCTCCAAAGGGCTCTTTTGTATTCTTCCTGCCATCGGGCACTGCCAAGGGCAATGCTCGGTGTGTCCCCACAAACCCGGATCCCGGGGCTCAGGGCTGCCATGTCAGAGGGGGTCCAGATAGACCACCACCCACGGAGAGAATCTGTTTGGAAATGGCTATAGCAAGAGCAGTACAGAAACCCTACCAGGATTGGGACAGAAAATGAGTACAGAAAGGGCCTTGGCCCATGTCTCTGGAGGCAAGGCCAGCTAGCAGCAGTGTTCACAGGGCTACCACGCACAGGAGGGGCCGTGGGTGGAGGCTGCTCTGTGGGCTGGGTCAGGAGAAATGAGCTATGAAGAAACAGACTGGGCTGACAGCAAAAGCTTCTGGTAAACTGCCTGGCAGAGGGGCCGTCCCCTCGCTGTGTCACTGGCCCATGACTGAGGACAGGGAGGAGCCTGGAGCGTCCACCAGGGGCTACGGCACTCCTCGTTGGTCCAGCGTGGATCTGAGTGCTCCCTCGTGTGCCATCACCCGAACGCCCAGAACCCAGGGATTAGGCCACCTACAGCAGCTGAGGGACTTTCTGGGACACAGGTAGCCCCTCACCACGCCGACCTGCTAGCACCCCTCAGTGAGCTCACTACCAGGCGGCTGTGGGCCAGTGACCACACCCGCTCGGCTGCAAGACAAGCCTGTGCTGACGTGGAACGCCATCTCACTCGGCTCCTCCTCTCCTAGGGTCACCGGGTTTCGAAGCCAGAAGACCAGTCCTGACCCCTGAACTGCCCGGGTGAGGGGAGGGGCTGGCCAAGGTCGCACGCTGGCTTCTGCTCCTCCCTGTGTGGCTGAGTCTGTCCTTCTGCCACATCCGTGGCGCCAGGCCATTCGAAAGCGTCACCAACTGGGAATATCACACACAGCCCTGTGACTGGGTCCCCAGCTCGGCCCTCACTGGGACCGTTCCTCTAGAAAGATGGAGACACAGTGGAAGCAAGGTATCCTGAGAGACAGGCGGACACAAGAGAGACAGGCAGACATGAGACAGCCAGGCGGACACAAGAGAGACAGGCAGACATGAGACAGACAGGTGGACATGAGACAGCCAGGCGGACACGAGACAGCCAGGCAGGTACAAGACAGCCAGGCAGGCACGAGACAGACAGGCGGACACAAGAGAGACAGGTGGACACAAGACAGGTGGGCACAAGACAGACAGGCGGACACGAGAGAGACAGGCGGACATGAGAGAGACAGGCGGACATGAGAGAGACAGGCAGACACGAGAGAGATAGGTGGACACGAGAGAGACAGGCGGACATGAGAGAGACAGGCAGACACGAGACAGCCAGGCAGACACGAGCCAGCCAGCCTCGAGAACAGCAAAGCACAGATACCTCAGAATAAGCTAGGGAAAGGCCAGCCCACCGGGAAGGAGAGGCCGGTATCCTTCTTAATGTTTTTCTATCTTTCTCTTGAAAACGAGAGGACAGCGCAGCTGTGACAAGTCAAAGGAGCCAGACGCAGAATGAACACATGACTCAGCCCACAGGCCACAGAAAGACCCCATGTTCAACACGTCTCTCTTGGCGACAGAAGTGTCTTTACATTTCTTATGAGTATCTTTCTGCTTCCTTTTTCTAATAAACTGCAAGAAGAAACATCTAAACCACAACCCTACAAACTAACGGAGATCTCATTTTCTTCTGAGCCACAGCCTGACAGATTTGAGCAGCTCGGTCCCTGAGGACTCGAGCTGACCAGGAAAAACACATTCCGGCTCACAGTGGCCTTCAGACCCCACTGATCTCACCTCCTACGGCTCTGGGTGGGAGGAGGTCAAGTTCAGCCCCCTTCCCCACACTCTGTGGGGGCCCAACTATGTCTCTTATGTCCTCCCCCAACAGAGCCACTCGAGGTCCCCGCAGGAACGCCTCCCACACAGGCTGTGCAGGTTGGGAGCTGTGGATTTAAACAGCCTTTGAACTCCCCCTCCTTCCAGCCAATAAAGTTAAATTAATTTAAAAAGTAAAGAAAGAGACTTCCCTGGTGGTCCAGTGGTTAAGACTCTGCACTCCCAATGCAGGGGGGTTGGGGTGATCCCTGGTCAGGGAACTAGATCCCACATGCATAACTAAAGATTCGGAGTGCTGCAACTAAGAGCCGGCACAGCTAAATACATAAACATTTTCAAAAAGAAAAGAAGCTTCCAGGGTCCCCATCTCCAGACCCTCCCACACCTCTCCACTCCTGTTCTCCCACCCAGGCAAGGGGTTCTCTGCTGGGGACGGCTGTTGGGCGCTGAGCCACACTGAGGCCTCCAGCCCAATGGACGGAGCTGCACATGAAGGGGGTCCCCCGGCCTGGCTCCTCCTCCCCGCCCCCATGGGACGAGGTGTCTCCATCAACCATTCCACCTCTGGGACCCAAGACTGAACATGAAGGCAAAGAATCATGCAGATGTTTCTGCTCTCCTGGGAAAAGGGCTAGAGTTTAAGACATTTCCTCCAAGCTAGCATTTCTGAACTCAGAAGCTGAAGGATTAAGACAAATTAAATCGGGAATTTCCTGGTGGTCCAGTGGCCAAGACTCTACACTCCCAATGCAGGGGGAACTAGATCCCACATGCACAACTAAAGACCCGCTGTGCCACAACTGAGACCGGGTACAGCCAAATAAACACATAAGTAAACAAATGTTTTTTTAAAAAATGAAATAAATGGAAAAAAGAACGCCACTCAGAATCCCCAGCTGCAGATCATTAAAGCCCAAAAGCCTCTTCGGGATGCTGTGGTCAGCCGTCTGCTCTCACAAGTGAGGGACAGACAGGGGAGGAGGCAGGGAAGGTGTGTGGAGGGAACCGCAGGGCCCCCGACTGCTCCCCAAGTTGGGTCCATCACCCCGACACCACGATTCTCTGCTTCTGCCCAATGAGAGCATCTTCTTTCCCTCAGTGACAAACAAGGTGAGTGTTCACTGGACGTCAGAATGGATGGCTGGGCCACCCCTTCTCCTGTCCCTGATTACGGCCGAGGGGGTCAGGAAGCGGCCCAGGGGAAAGGGTGGGATGAGAGCCCCACCTTCCAGTCCATTTTACTCTTTCCAGGATGACAAGGCAATCCACCAGCCCCAAACTGTCATTAATATGCAGAAGGGGGACTTCCCTGGTGCTCCAGTGTTTGAGCATCTGCTTTCCAACACAGGGGACTTGGGTTCAACCCCTGGTCTAGGAACAAAGATCCCATCTTCTGCGGAGCAACTGAACCCATGAGCCATAACTAGAGGAGCCCACACACCTCAACAGAGACCCAGCACAGCCAGAAGAACAAAACCAAACCTGGCATTAACATGCAGAGGGGAGGGAGCCGTTGGTGACTAAGAACGGACACTTCCGGTGCCCCGTTTCTGGAAAAGCACAGCTGACCCTCCCTAACCCACCCTCCTTTCCAGCTGTCACGCCCACTTCTTATCCATGCCACAGCTGGACTCGTCTTTCTAAACTCTCTGCAAGAGACAAAGGCCAGGGTGTCCCTCACCTTCTCCAGTCTCACATTATCCCTCATTTTCTGCCTCCAGCCTTCCCCTCACAAATGTGCATGCACACACACACACACACACACGTTCAGTCCTGTCTCTTTTGCCTGCCCTCCCTCCTGCCTTGTCTAAATGAGAAACAGCTCAAGGGTAACCTCCTCTAGGAGATCGTTCCTCACAGCCCCCGCTTCCAGGCGAACCCACCCACCGGCTCCTTGACTGTAACCATCAGACACCCCCTTTGTAGCATCTCCAGGGCTCTCTTGCTTTGATCAATGCTAAACAGAGCCTTATTGGAACAACTGGGGGAAATTTTACTATGGGTGTGTTAGGGGACGCACACTGAAACCGCGACTCTGGCTAGGCACCAGAGTAACCATCTGTGTGAGTTATTTTACGACAGGAAGTCCTGGTAAGGAACTAAGCCGCCACCAACCGGAGGAGTTCGGGAAAGGTCAAAAGGAGACACCACGTGTCCTTCCACCTCCCACCTCCTTCTCGCTGGCATCCATCTTGGCTGAGCAATGCATGCCCCACGGGAGACAGCGTGGAAACTGATCCCATCACCGCGAAACCCGAGGCTGCGGAGCCACGTGGCAGGGCAGTTCTCCTGGGGCCCCACACCCTGCTGCTCTCCGCCTGGCGCCCCTTCCCAGTGAAGTCTCTCACTTTGTCAGCACATGTGTCTCCTCGGAAGATTCATTTCCGAGTGGTAGACAAGAGCCCACGCTCGGGCCCTGGAAGGGGCTCCCCTTCCTGCAACAGGTGTGTGAGAAACAGAACGGCATCGAGGTTAAACTTGACCAGGGTGACGAATGAGTCGTGCAGGAGAATGTCCCCGTCAGGTAACTGATGATCTGCCCAGCTCCACTCACTGAGGGACATCAGGGAGGAGTGCTGTGTCTGCGACCTACTCCGAAACGGCTCATCAGGAAACTAACACACACATACACGTCCATGTGTTCTTGTGAGGGACAGAGAGAAGCGGGAGAGGAGGAAGAAGAGAGAAAAGTGCAAAATGGCAACATGTGAACAACTGGCCGATACAGGTGAAGAATGTGCAAATTCACTGTTCTCTTCCTGCAGCTCTACTGTAGACGGGAACATGGGCAAAATAGAGCTGAAAGGAAAGAAAAAAAGGCTCTGCTAGGGATGCAACGCCTGGGAATTTACTAGTTGTCCCAGACAATGCTCCTGAAATGAAAGACGCAGGGAATGTGGCCTCATAGCCAACCGCAGGTCCCACCCACTAGGCACCTGCTAGGCATGTGATGCTGTGGCTCTGTCAGCTCTGGGAAAAGTAGAACTCCTGGAGAGACAGAGGAGAATGGAGCAGCTATGGGGTGACTGTCTCCCCGTTTATCTCTTGCTGGTGTTTGTGCAGCATATCCAACCCACGTCTTTCCACCCAGCACCGTGACCATACTGGGCAAAGACGTCACCCTTCCCTCTAAAGTAGATTCTCTCTCGTCTATGGTCCCTCCCTGACATTCCTTTTTTTGGTCCCTTTGCAAGTCAGTCACTTAATCATCTGTGTCTTGGGCAGTGGACACTGTAGACACGAGAGCCAAGAAGTGGGGAGGACTAATTGGGCCGTCTGTCTCCAGCAGAGAGGTGAGCGACGGCCCAGCTGCTCAGGATGACGGCAGCCAAAGCCCCGAAAGCACTGCTTCAGGTTCATCAAGCCATCCGCCAGGGCTGCCTTTGCCGCCACCAACATAATTAAGACCTTGAACTACTTTGGGGAAAAGGAAAAAAGATCTGCACTTGGGAATCAGAGAAAACTTAATTACAGCTAAAGTCGCAGCAGTCTAGAAGTAACGAACTACCCTTTGGGTTGGGCTCCTAGAACCTGGAAACAATTGACTGCCCATTGAGAAAGTCAAAAGGTCCCCGGAAAGAGTGGGCCTCCTCTAAGAGCACAGTGGGCCTCCTATAAGGAAGGGCTGGGCGGGAGCCACCTCTCCAAAGAAACATCAGTTCATTTGGTAACCGGGAGAGCCATGTACCTGATGCTCTGCCATTAAGACTGGCAAATCCACCTGGAGCAAACAGCAAGGAAAGGAGACCAAGATCAGCCCCCGAGATGGATCTATGCAATCCTTTAAGGCAGCCAGAGGACATACACACAAGCCCAGCCTTACAAAGCAAGCAGGAGAGGAGCCGCACGGCCCAGGGGTTTCTCTACTCAGCCAACAGGATTCTCCCCTGAGTTCCCTTAAAGGGCCAGCTCCCTTCATGCCTATTTCATGGTGCTTGGGACATCACAAAAGGCATTCATTAAAACTGTTATTGGATGAAATGAGTTTCAAATAAAATTTTACTTTTTCTGAGAAGATATTTACTACATATAGAGAGGTGCATTTGTTGGAATCAGGTCCCACGTAGCCTCAGGGTTCAAGACCTCGGCTCATAGGAGAGTCAGAGGCTGTGGGTCGAGGTTTACCTCTTGGCTGCGGCAGCCATGAGGACCTGGGCAAACTCTCCCCTGAGAAGAAGGAGCGTAAGCACAGCAGTGTTGTTAATCTGTGCGTGTTGTGACTGCGCCTGGAATGTGGCCTAATAAATTATGTGATCAAAGGAAAAAGCTGTGCATTTAGGATGTCCACTGTATAATACCAAGTAGCCACTTGAGGAGGTCATGCAAGACAACACAACGGTATGCTGGGAAGTTATCCATCCGTGAACAGGAATGCAGGCCACGAGAAAGTTTTCGTGCAGACATGCAGGTATCTGTCCTAATGCGATTCTCTATCCAGGGGGTCCACAAACCACAGCCACAAACTAAATCTCCTCTTGGTTTTACAAACAGCAATACTGAAACAATTTAAACAATTCTTTAAGAATCAGAAAAAATTAAGACAAAGAAACGAGAATAAAAAAAAAATTTAAGAAATTAAAAAAAAAAAGAATTAGAGAAACTTCATAATGATCTCAGCGAGTTTCCCTCTCAATGTACAGAATCTTGGCTAGCATCCTTGATGGACAGGATATGCATGGGACGCCCAAGGAGAGCTCAACCCACTCTTTGCCTTGCACTAGTTCTGAGCACAACTATCCCGAATTTACAGAGAAGGAAACAGAAACACTCAGAGGCAAGGTGACTCAGTTGGGAGGCATCCAGGCTCAGAGCCACAGGCATGAACAGAGGGCTCTCCTGTGAGTCCCTGGCGTCTGCACACTTCTCTGCTGCCTGCCTCCTGCTCCAACGATGAATGGTTCTGGATATGGGCAAGCCCTCTGCCCCTTCACGGGATCCCAGCCCCTCCCCTCTCAAGTTCCCGCAGGCACCTGCACCCTCTCTCCCGACTGTTCCCAGCAGCATTCAAACATCTGCAGAAACTACACTTGTCAATTGCAGACCTTCCTTCCAATTTTCTGGTCCCCGTGGCATCAAAACTCCTTGAAACTTTACTGCCTGTCTCCACTTTTTCTCCCCATCCTCCCTTGAAGCCACCCAATCATACCTTGACCAAAACAAAGGCAATGGTCCCTCTGCAAGCATGCTTTTTCTCCGCCCTCAGCTGGAATGCCATGCAGTGGAGACTCCCTTCTCTTTGAAACACTGTGTGACCTCATGCTACCATGCTCCTCTGCTTCCTGTCCTCTCTCTCCACTGACTCTCCATCTCTCCCAGAGAAGGCAATGGCACCCCACTCCAGTACTCTCCCCTGGAAAATCCCATGGACGGAGGAGCCTGGTGGGCTGCAGTCCATGGGGTCGAGAAGAGTCAGACACAACTGAGCGACTTCACTTTCACTTTTCATTTTCATGCATTGGAGAAGGAAATGGCGACCCACTCCAGTGTTCTTGCCTGGAGAATCCCAGGGACGGGGGAGCCTGGTGGGCTGCTGTCTATGGGGTCGCACAGAGTTGGACAGGACTGAAGCATCTTAGCAGCAGCAGCAGCAGCATCTCTCCAGACTCGACATATTGGAGATTCTCTGGCATTTCCTCCTATGCCTCTATTCACTCCCTTTTAGGTGTGAATGGATCTCTCAGACCCAAGAGACTCAAGGTTGAACCTGGGGTATCCCCCTGACCTCCCCATTCTATACCTTCTTTCCCTTGCTAAGCAGGGGTGGTGGTCAGCTCCACTGTGGCCCTCAGCGAACCTGAGCCCCTGGAGATCACAGTCCTACACAGTCCCCTTGTCATACATTCATCAACAGAGTAGAACTGACATGGTGTCAGTTTGGGGCCTAAGGTTTATCAGTGTTCACTTTTGCCCTCCTGGGAGTTTTGAGCTGGCTACCCCACTGGACAGATCGCGAAGGAAGGATTCACGGAGAGAGAAGGTCCTGGAACTTCATGATGAGAGAAAGGCCCAGCTGTTCCAACCAAGTCCAGCCCACAGTCAGCCCAACAGCTGAAGACAGGCACACAGGCAGTGGCCACAGGCAAGACCAGCAGGGGGACTGCTCGGCTGAGCCCAGCCTAGACTGCCTGACTGTGCAGAGGTAAAAGGGTCACTTTCGGTCATTTTGTTTAGGGTCATCAATTCCTCAGTAAGAGATCTCTGAAACAAACAGTTCTAATTTTTATTATCCCAGTAGCCTGGGTTACAGTTGTTCTTTATTCCTCTTTAGCTCATATCCTACATCCAATCCATATGCAAACAGGACAGTCGCAGCCCACTGGCACCCCTTCTGTGTACACCTAGAATCTGCCACCACCCTTACCACTGACTGTCACTTCCGTTTCCACCATGACCTTGCTGCCTGCACCCCACTCGCCTTTTCTCAGTCCACTTTCCACACAAGAGTCAAGATAAACCTTTACTTTTTATAAGGAATAATAATAATAAAAAAAAAAAACCTTTACAAGGAAGGGAATTTCCCTGGTGGTCCAGGGTTAAGAATCCGCCTTGCAATGCAAGGGATGTGGGTTGATCCCCGGTTGGGGAACTAAGATCCCACATGTCACAGAGCAACTAAGCCACATATCGAAACTCCTGAAGCCTGTGCGCTCTGGAGCCTGGTGCCTCAACCAGAGTCCATGCACTGTGACAGAAGATCCTGTGTGCCGCCACTAAGACCCGAGTCACCAAACACAAAAATAAATATTAAAACAATACGAGGAAGGCCCTGCATGACTCCGCTCAAAGCTCTCCAGTGGCACCCACATCACCCAGAATAATACCCAAGTCCTCACAATGTCCGACTAGGTTCTCTGATCCAGCCCCTGCCTTCCTGCCAACTTAATTTCCTGCCAACCCATACAAGTCACTCTCATCCTGGCACAGTGGTCATCCTCAAACGCCAAGCAAGATCCACCCTGGGCCTTGTCCACCCACCGTCCCCTCTGGCCTGAATGCCCTTCCACTGCGAGGTCCCCTGCCTGACTTCTGTATCTCCATCTGGGGTCTGCACTCCAGCGACACCCGGGGAACCCTGCTCGGAGCAGCTGATGGAGGAGGCCCACCCTCCTGCCGTCACCTGAACCCGGGCCCACCGTGCTCTGTGTCTCTGCATCGCGTTTCTAGTCCCTGCATCCTTTTCAATCTCTTGTTTCTTGTCTGTCTCCTTCCACCACCGCACAGGCTCCACGAGGGCGTGGGTTCTGAAAGGTGGAACTCCCAGCATGGCAGGTGTGGAGCCCAACACACACATACCAGATGAGAGAGCACATGCGTCAGCAAAGGCTGCCTTTCACAGCCCTGGAAACAAGGGAAAAATAATCATAAACCAAGCTCAACCTTGCACCCTGGGGCCCGCCTCCCTGGAGCCCATGATTTGGCAGGACAGTGGCTCTGAACACGTTTCCCAGCTGCTCCAAGCGCTCCAGAGGTTTCCTACGTCCCTCAGGATCAAATCTACCCTCCTTCAGCAGCCCACAGGGCTCTGCAGATCTGACCCCTCCAGACTTGAGGCTCCTCCGGGCCCCACTAGTACACACTCCTCGCACACCCCACCACCGTACAGAACTCTCTGGCTCTGCCCATGCTCTTCCCTCCGCCAGAACACCCTTCCTCTCGTTCCTCCCACTCCTGTCCACTTGTTCTTCTGGCTCCACCTACATGTCCCTTTGTCAAAGTGCCCTTCTGTGACCTCCATCTTCTACGGCCCCTTCTTTTCCTGTATTTTCCTTCCTGGGCTACCCACAGTTGGTGGAAGTACAGCAGATTATTCAGCGGAGGAATTTACCAGAAACTTAGGCTTCTGGAACCACAACCGAGAAAGGAGGGCAGACAAAGGTGCTTTTCGAAGCAGGACCAGTGAAAGGGCCCGGTGAAAAATGAAAATGCAAGTCAAGTCAGCAACAGCAGAGTAGTAACCAAGCCTGGGGTGCTTCTGAGCATGGGGTGCTGTACGACCCCACCAGTCACATGTCCAGGAAACTGCAAAATGCAGCCCTAAAGGCCTGGTGAGGCAGCTGACCTGTGAATGTGGCAGCACTGGCCATCTCTGCAAAGACAGAGCCATGCACTTATTTTATGGAGAGACCAGAGCTTCATTCTTGAATGGAGGAATCTTCCCTCTCCAGGGTGCCCGCTCCCTGGACCAAGTGCCATTCAGGCCAAGTTCATCCACAGCCAGTTTAGCACAAGCGTCACTGAATAACACAGTCAAGAGCTGAGAAGAGGCGAAGAGACAACAGGAACGATTTGATCTACAAACAATAGATGCCGGATAGGGTGTGGAGAAAAGGGAACCCTCATACACTGATGGTGGGAATATAATTTGATGTCACTTCAGTTCAGTTGCTCCGTCGTGTCCGACTCTTTGCGACCCCATGAATCATAGCACGCCAGGCCTCCCTGTCCATCAACTCCGGGAGTTCACCCAGACTCACGTCCATGGAGTCAGTGATGCCAATTTGTAGCTACTGTGAAAACCAAAATGGAGATTCCTCAAAAAAAAAAAAAAAAAACTAACAACAGAACTACCATATGATCCAGGAATCCCAGTACTGGGCATATACCCAGATAAAACCATAATGTGAAAAGATACACGCACCCCAGTGTTCACTGCAGTGCTAGTCACAGCAGCCAGGACATGGAAGCAACCTAAATGCCCATCAACAGATGAGTGGATAAAGAAATGAGGTGCATACATAAAATGGAATATTACTCAGCCACTAATAAAGAACAATGCCATCTGCAGGAACATGGGTGGACACAGAGATGACCACACTCAGCGAAGCGAGGCAGTCAGAGACAGACAAGTACCATGCGGTATCACACACAGGCGGAATCTAAATTACGGCACAAGTGAGCACATCAACGAAACAAAACCAGAATCAGAGACACAGAGAACAGAAGTGTGGTTGCCAAGGGAAGGGGAGGATGGGGAAGGGACAGAGGGTGAGGTCTGAAACAAAAGGGAAGGGGGAGGCAGAACCTTTGAAAGAAGGACACCGCCACAGGACGCGACAACAACTGGCTAGAACAAGCTAGTTCAAGATGGCGGGCGAGTGGACTTCCGCCAGCCCGCGCGCCTCAGCACAGGCTCGGCGCAACGCAGCGAAAGAAACGGCACCGCCACCAGCGCAGGGCAGTTCCGAGGCTGCCCGTCAAACACCAAACAGCGGGCAGTGGCCCAAGGCCTGGGAATTCCCGCCCCTCCCTCAAAACAGCTGTAGTGATTCTCCTGCTCATTAGCCTATAAGATTACCTAGCCTATAAAAACTAAAGATGCCATATTTGGGGCCTCTCTCGCCTTCTGAGAGGACCCACACTCTGTCAGTAGGGTGTACTTCTCTCTAAATTAATCCACTTCTTACCTATCACTTTGTCTCTCACTGAATTCTTTCTGTGATAAGATATCAAGAACCTGAGTTTCATTAAACCCTGAGACCAGGTGTGTGATCTCAATTAAAAGACCTTGGGTTCAAGCCCTAATCTGGGTTGTCCTTGCAGTTTGGGATTAGCAGATGCAAACTATTATACATAAGGTGGATAAACAATGTTATATACAAGATGGATAGACAAATGTAAGATGGATCAACCCCGTTCGAGAGGAGATCACCTGGGCCAGACTAAAGGAGTACAGGCCCTGCACGCACCCTGAGCCTCAGCAGCAGCTCCACCCTTGAGCCGCTGCTCTACAGCTCCTCACCAAATCCTCCTGGGTTGGGGCACACAGACTTGAGGGCATTAGACTGCTGTGTCCCCCTTTGCCTGACAAAGCAATAAAGCTGTTCTTCTCTACGTCACCCAAAACTCTGTCTCTGAGATTCCTTTTGGCCCTGGTGCACAGAGGCTGAGCTTCCAGCATCAGAATCAGGACAAGGCAAGGGAACCCAAGGCAGGTTAGGCAGTCAAGTCCAGGCACCTCGCACAACCCACAAGGCCACTGATGCCCGCCCTCACCTCTCAGCGGCAAGCATAGCGGCCTTTCCTCTCGCCTCCAGAACAAAGACACTGCCCAGAGTGGGGGGAGCCTCCACATGGGCCCTCTCCTGGGCATCACCGTGAGGATGCTGAGTCCTGTCAACAGTTTCCCAGGATGAGTGCACACCAGCGGGAGTTTCTGCATGTCCACCAACCAGCAGCACACAGCTCTCCACGTGGGCACTGAGGTCTGGTCACCAGCAGGGTGAAGGCCAGCAACAGGCGGCAGCAGCAGGTGGCCAGGTGCCCGGGAGGAGGTGCCAGGGGCCAGGCTCACTCCCACCCCCACCATCTCCTTCCTCCTGTTTTCTGTGGCTAATGTGCCACGTGCATCTCTCTAGGTCACCTTTCATCCTCTCGAGGACACAGTGGGAGACAAATCCCATCTGGAACTGTCCTCATCATCTCGTGTGCTCTCCCCACCCTTGGAGCATCTCAGCTCCTCCAGAGATGCAAAGGCCAGGCTCTCACCCTTGGGATGGGTGTCCGCATGAAATATCCTTTCCAGGGACTTTCCGGGTGACCCAGTGGTTAAGCTCCATGCTTCCACTGCAGGGGCTTAGGTTCAATCCCTGATGAGGGAACTAAGATCCCACATGCTGTGTGACACAGTCAAACAAACAAACAAAAAAAGCCTTTCCAATCATCCCTGGGGCATCCATGCTTGACAGGGAAGCCTGGGAGGGAAACACAGCGCCCAGACGACCAGCCACAAGTCCCTGGGGACACGCCCTCCTACCTTGGTCAGATCCATCCCAAGTTTGAGCTGAGAAATGAGGTGCAGGATCACACTGCGCTGGTCCTCCATGACGCCCAGTTCTGTCTCTTCCTGATCTTCAGTGTCGCTTTTCTCATCTTCGGACAAAACCAATTCAGGGCCTGAATTTGGCTAAAACAAGATCATCAATAAAAATCACCAGCTGGTCCCGAGAAGGGAGGCACAGCACCGCACCCATGTTCTTTGGCAAAAGGGCAGAGAGCCCAGGCTCGCCCAGAAAGAACCTCACCAGCTGGTGCTCCTGGCTGTGGGGTGAAGACGATCTTTGGGGTGCAGGTCCCGCCTGCAAGCGCTGCAGGAACTCGGTCATCTTCCCCCCCTCATCAGTAAGTGAACATTCTGACCTAAGCACTTCCCCTGACAAAAAGCTTCCTGCCCCCCAAGAAACTATTAATAACTGTAACATACCAGCATGCATCCATTCATCTGCACTATTCCCAAATGATGTTCTCCTGTTAACTTGTACAACCCACCACAGCTAATGTAAATTTACACTATAAGTAATGCAAATTTCTGTTTATCAGCAAACATCAGACGCTTCTGAAATTGACATTACCCTTATTTATGTGAAAATTTACTCTGAAATTATTTCTACTCCCATTAGTTAATATCAAGATGGCAAGTGTGACCGAAAAAGGCTCAGTTGTTGGCATTCATTTAGGCAGGGAAACAAAAATGAAAACGTAAAGAAAAAGCCTGAAATGGAACAACAATGCTAAGCTTCAATCCACCAACAGACCCTATGCTTTCCTTGATGCAAGTTTTATTCATTCAGTTGCTTGATTCCCGTTTTCCAAATTACACAGAAAGCAGGCAAGTTAATACAATGTGCCAGGGAAGTAGCTAAGAGCAAAATTTTCTGATACCTAAGTGCCAAAGAACTCTTCTCTTGAAAGAAACCACCATTTTATTCACCATTCCTCATTTATGTTCTCAAAGTACTTGTTTCTCTATCAGCAAAAGCACTCCACACAAAACATGTTGTAATTGTTTCTAATTTCTGTTGACAGGTCAGACACAATGAACTTAAAATACAGAAACACAGGAGCTTGAACGTTTTCATATAAAAGGATACAGACTTGTCCAAATATCCACACAAAAACTAACAATTTTCAACCTCAGGAGACAGAACCATGGCATCTATTTCCGATACACACAAGTTACTTGACTATCACGGTGTTGATAATCATCGGGCTTCACACACACATGCTGGCTGTTCCTCCCCAACGCGCCAGAGGAAATAAGGTATTTTTCCCACTGGGGTAGCAGTTTTTAAAATTTCAATTGAGGGACTTCCCTGATGGTCCAGTGGTTATGAACCCACCTTGCAACAGAGTGAGTCTCGGGTTCGATCCCTGGTGGGGGAACTAAGATCCCACGTGCCGTGGAGCAACTAAGCCCGTATGCCACAACTGCTGAAGCCCAGGCCACAGCTGGAGAGGGCGTGGGCCACAAAGATCTCGATGATGCAGCCAAATACACACAGAGCACATGTATACCTGTGATGGATTCATTTTGATATTTGGCAAAACTAATACAATTATGTAAAGTTTAAAAATAAAATAAAATTAAAAAAAAAAAAGTAAGAGGAAGACTTCAATTGAAATAGACGTCTTCCTTAGACATATTTCTCAAATTATTCCCAAGTCCACGGGGCTGTCCTCCAGCCAAGACTCGCGTTTCCATCGTCTGCCTGGTTCTCCAGACTCACGCCACGTGTCTTACGTGACATCACCGGAAAGGTGCTTTGCTGGATATACTGAAACAACCGAGGGCCTCTGTCCCCCCATCGTGATCCAGCGGACGGACCTGAGCGGAGTCTGGGGCCGTGCTGGGAAGCCAGGGGCAGGCGGACAGGAGCCCAGCGCCCAGCGGCCCTGTCTCTCCTCCAGCTTCAGCTCCTCCGCTGCAGTGCCCGTGGCGATCAAGGCCGCCACGCTTCTGCGCCCAACGGGCTAAGTCAGGGCCACCCTCTCACGCACCTGTCCTCCTCACTCTCCTCGTTCCTCTCCTCAGCATTTTAGGGGAATTTTAAAGGGTGGCTGCCTCTGTGCTCTGTGAGTTTGCATCTCCAATCAGGTGCCACTGAAGCCAGAAAGCTCAGACACCCACCCTTCAATGCGAAGGCGAAAAGTGTTAGTCTCTCAGTCGTGTCTGACTCTTTGCAACCCCACAGACTGTAGAGCCTGCCAGACTCCTCTGTCCATGCGGTTCTCCAGGCAAGAAGACTGGAGTGGGTAGCCATTCCCTTCTCCAGGGGATCTTCCCAACCCCGGGATTGAATCCGCATCTCCTGCCCTGGCAGGCAGATTCTTTTACCTCTGAGCCACCAGCAAAGCCCGTGCCTCGGTGACGCAGCTGCTGCCTCCTCTGCAGCGATCTGACAGGCAGGAAGGATTAGCAGACTGCCCTCCACCCGGGGCAGGGGGGGCAGGAGAGGGCAACACCTGGCATCTGTGTCAGGAAGAGAAAGCACAATCGAAAGCAACTGTGGGACTTTCCTGGTGGTCCAGTGGCTATTCTCTGCAATCCCCATGCAGGGGGCCCAGGTTCAGCCCACACCCTGCAACTGAGAGCCCAGGTGCCACAAGTAAAGACCTCACACAACGAAGACCTGGCACGACCAAGAACATTTAAATAACTTGTTAAAACAGAAAGCAAATCAGGTTACCAGCCTGCACTGGAGAAGGCAGGCGTGGCTTTCAAGGTCCCTGCACATCTCAGCAAGAAAGGGAGCGCCATGGGAAAAGACCCTGAAGAAGAACAGATACCTGTAGGTGTACAACTGCATCACTGCTGGGCACCCGAAAGGAACACAGCATCGCTCATCAACTGTTCTCCAAAACAGAAATTCAAAAAGAAAGGGAGCTCCATTTGGAGTGCAACTAACTGTTCCTCCTGAAATGAGTTGCTCTCGCAAAGTACTGAGTGCGAGGTAAACAAATCAATAGCTCAAGTCAGCTTTGCGAAGTGAAGAAGGCTTCTTTTTTCTGAAACTGTGATTTTTTCCATCTGCCTATAGGCCAGTGCATGGGGAACTCTCCACCCCTCCCATCCGTAGCCACTCTCAGGGAGGTGCTTACAGACCACCCAGACCACACGTCTCCTGCTGTCTGCCTCTCTTGAAAACTAAACCCAGCCGGTCCCTGATTTCCAAGGAGCCAAGAAGCCTTCTGTGAGATCCTGCCACAGCAAACAGACATTACTGTGCACGCAAGCCTCTCCAGCTCGTCCCACTCCAATCAACGTCACATTTCCCGTGTCTCATGATACCACCAGGGACACTGGCTCCAGCAAAGAGAAAGCAGGCCGGTGCACAGGCCCAGAAGCTGACTCACTCCAGGGTGACTGGTGGCCAGAACTCCTGGGGGCCCTGAAGTCCCGTCAAGGGAAGAAAGGCCGCGGGGAGTCTGACACACATCCCCTCACTGGCACAGATCCTTAGCAAACTGTGCCCTGAGCTTAAACAAGGATCCAGTAATATTCCTGTTTCTTCCAGCTTCTGAGAAACTGCAAAAGAGTCTCCTACCAGACCTTGAATAAATAATCAAGTTTTTTTTATTTTTTAAAGCTGGTTTCATTCATCACTTTGTCTGTGAACATATTAGAGAACCATCCCTCCTCCAATTCCACCCAAACTGGAACTCAATTCGTATGCAGAAAGTGAGACCACTTTTTGTGTGGGTCTCAAAATGGGGATGTGTGGGACTTCCCCTGTGGCCCGGCAGATAAGAATCTGCCTGCCAATACAGGGGACATGGGTTCAATCCCTGGTCCAGGAAGATCCCACATGCATCAGGGCAGCTAAGCCCACATGTTGCAACTACTGAAGCCTGAATGCCTAGAGCCTGCGCTCTACCACAAGGGAAGCCCCAGCAATGAGAGGCCTGTGCACTGCCTCGGTTTGCTGCAACTAGAGAAAGCCCACTCACAGCCACAAAGACCCAGAACAGCCAAAAATAAATAAAAGTAAATTAAAAAGTAGCAATTATTAGAAAAATAAAACAATACAGGCATGCGTAGATGGAGAGTAGATGTCTCCAACAGGGCACATCAGCCTGAAGGTCAACTGGCCGTGTGAACACCAATTTGTGGGCACCTGCAAAGCACCCACAGTTAGCAGGGTCTCTGAAAAATGGAGAATTCGAAGAACCAGCTTTGATGGAGTTTTAAAGGCAGAAAACCTCCCTTTTCAAGGTCAAGGGCTTGCAGATTCTCCTGCTCTAACATGAAATCCACAACAGCGGTAACGGTCAGCGGATCCAATCTCATTTCCACAGTCAGGCCCACGTGCTGGTCGCATCCTCCCCCGCCCGCTCATCGAGGTCTGCTCCTCTCCCCAGGGGATCAGAGGTGGCTGAACAGTGTTTCTCCACCTCAGAAGAAAACTGAAAGGAAAAAAAACGGCTTTATAACACTGAGAAAATTCCTAAGACCTGATCAAGAAGCATCTTCAAATCCCCCTCCCCCATCCCCTGGAGAGCTCTGCAAATGAGCCAGCTGGGCAGTAAAAAGGTCTGCAAACTTGAAGATATAATGGAATTAGGATATGCTGTAAAGAAAAGCAGACTTTGGGAAAATGAAGCTTTTAGTAAAAACAAAAATTATGACTCAGGATTTCTACCACATGAGCACCGCAGAGTGTGGTGCTACAACAAGCCAGTGACTCCTGCGTTGCTAGCAAAAGGGAGGACGGACAAGCGGAGGGCCAGGAAAAGGCCGACAGGCAGCTGGCGCCCCCTGGTGGCTCAGCAGTGACGTGGCCCCCAGGGCAAGGGCTCTTAAGGACATTCAATGAGGTATCTACTGCTATGGGACTTTCCTGGCCGTCCAGTGGGTTAGACTCCCTCTTCCAATGCAGGGGGCGAGGGTTCGATCCCTGGTTGGGGAGCTAAGATCTTGCAGCCAAAAAACAAAACAAAACATAAAACAGAAGCAGCGTTATAACAAATTGAATAAAGACTTTAAAAATGGTCCAAAACAAAAATCTTAAAAAAAAAATCTGTCACCTTTGACATTTCACACTCAAATCGGGGAGGGACGGCATTTTATAGAGTGGGTCTGCCTAGAATGACCTCAGGCCTCTCAAGGTCTGAAGGGTCATGGAAGTGAGCTGGGCTCTCAGGCTGAGAAGTGGTTGAACAGGAGACGGTCCGAGCACCAGACACGCCCCTGCCTCATTACCGATCTCTACGCCTCATCAGAGAGGGAGAAGCTCATCCCCACTTTGGAGTCCAAAGCCAGAAGCAACATCGCAACTCGTGTTAGATCCATGTGGGTCCCGCTGCCCTGTCAAGGGGAGCACTGGTGTCTCAGACACATTGAACTTGGCTGGTGTCTCATCCTTTTCACAAAAATCTCCACTCCTTCATACAAATGCAAATTCCAAGCAAGACTGAAATTCCAATCTCTTTTATTCAATACACACGTGTGATGTAATTACAGTTGGAGTCAGTTCCAGGGAAAAAACCAACCAGGAAACAGACATTTATCTTCAGAGTCCATGCAGTTCCCTATCGGAGGCCTCACTCCGCGCCACGCTCCCCAAACCCACCCTCTTCCCAGCCTCATTTCTATCTTCCCCTCCTCTTTCTTCACGGTGATCTCCCCTGCTGTCTGGACTGAGGCCTGGGGCCAATACAAGCAGCTGGATCTACTACTAATGTCCGCTTTAACCCAGTGACTTAAATCAAAGGGCTGAACCTTCACCTCAAGGCCTTAGAGAGAGGCCTGTGCCCTACCCAGCCTTCCAAGAAGTCGTTTCACTGCTGGGCAGGGAGCAGCTCCCCATGGAGCCTGGAAATACAGCCATGCAGGTCTGAAGGGTTTCCTCCAGTAAGGATCAGATGGATGCCGGCAGCCAACTTTTGCCAGAAAAACAAGCATCCTGACAAGAGGTATTTTTAACTGGACTACATCTTCAACAGAACGACAGAACCCACTGAGCTCTACTGAGCTGCAACTTTCCCCAAAAGTCTACCAGATCAAGACAGAAAGCCAGCAAGAAAATGAACGTCAACTTCTCTTCCAGCAGCGAACATGCTGCAGCTCAATCGTTTTTCAAAAGTCTGGCATCTCTCCCTGCGTGCTGGTATCTCGGCATGGAGGTATGGGTGGGCTGAGTCAACCCAAAAACCTTGACACTGAATGCGAGAGCTAGACGTAGCCCAGATATTGTCTTTACAGGAAAAGGGGGGACCTAGCCGTGCCAAGAACACTGTCTGGTATTCTGAGGGCCACCAAGAGGTGGGTGGCAGGGAAGAGGACCCCAAGCGTCACCACCCTCAGATGCCCTCCATGTCATGAGCACGGTAGCGGGCAGAGGAGTAACTGGGAAATGATGTGGCCTCATATGCCACGTGCTTCTCAAGGTCACAGCTACACAGAACATGCAACGGCATGCGATCACAGCCACCAGGGCGAGCCAGCTTTTGCTCACTAAGGGATACAAGTCAAGAGAAGGTGGTCTTCCCAAAATGAGAGGTTTTAGAAAAAACAGGAATGTGAAGCTGAAACATGGAGAGCGCTGAGGGGGGCCAGCGCTGAGGGCCTCCCAGACTGGGAGGGCGGGTGAATGGAGACAGACGAAGGGAACAAAACAGGGAGCACGGCGAATTCCAGAAGAGCAAGAGGATCCGGGTGTCTAAGAGGTACAAGTGCCCAGGGACCAACCACCAAACCAACTCTGTTTTGGTTCTACTGATGATGGTGTTACCGCCTCTTCAGTCTCTGGTCATTTTTTCTCCATCTTGGTATTTACAGTGTATGTAACCAAGTGGTCACAACCAGTACTCTATCCTCAGAGCGCATCAACACATCAGTGTCATCTGGCACCCTAAGAAGCCCCATCTAACAGCCCGAGGTCACAAGGATTGGCACAGAGGGATCCAAAGTCCCAGTCCAACTTGGGGATCCAATCAGCAGCACTGGCAGAGCCCAGGGCCCCCACGGCCGGCCGGCTGTGCAGCGAATTCCACTGGCCACGTCCGCCCTCACTCTCCAGTGGTAACCATGTACCGTGGGACAATCGAGGGCACAGCCCTCGCTACCACACGCCGGGAACAATTACTCCCTGAGGACAGACATGGATGTGATGCTTGTCCTCTGAACACGCGGTGGCAACCGCAGGGACCTACTGTTCTCCCCACGCTCAGTGCATGCGGGGTTTCTCCTCCAGAAGACTCTCTCTTGCGCCTGTCTCTAATTCCCCAAAAGGAGGCCATCCTGGCTGGGTGGGAGGGTTCTCGCTCGAAGGATGGATGCTCGTCTCCGGTCAGAAGTCATGACAGAGGGCTGCTGACAGGCGCAGGTCTTTGGGTGGTGTCAGGTCCGGCTGATGCCCCTCGGCCCAGACGCAGGGTGGCTGCCAGAGGCTCCTCACACGTACCGTCCTCTGTTCGGAGCCGCGGTGGCCTCAGGCGACCAACTGTGCCTCAGAGGCCGCCCCTGCAGCTGGAGGACCTTATCTGGCCATTTGGAGGTCTGTACGAGGCCACAATCAGGGAAGACCTGATGGAGGAGTCGGCTCCTAGCTTGGACAGGTGCAAGTACAAGCATGTCCACGCCTGGGGGAGGCTGAGCTGGGTGCCGCTGATGTCACAATCCTTCTCTGCTGCCTCCCAGCGGCCGCGATGGCTCTCTGGCGCTACCCACACATACACACACACTTCCCACACTTGGCTCTCATAGACTGGAAGGACAGATGCTCGTCGTGAGCAAAGGGGCCGACCTGCAGAAAGGTTAATTGTACATCAAACACACCCCGGAAGATAAGAGGAGATTGCTGCTGGGGAGAGGGAGCTGGAGAGGCGGGGCAGGCATTCCTCATCAGGAACAGCACACCGGGAGGATTGTAAAGGCATTCCTTTCAAGACACACGGGGGAGGCATTCGAGGGGGGAGCATGGCCAAGCCCTTTTCCATGTCTGCGTGTCTGCTTGGAAACCATCTTAAAAGAAAGGAATTGCGAAGGAGCAAAGGAAACTTGGAGAAAGGGCAGCAGGGGAAGCGGCAGCAGCGAATGAAGCGGGAATGACTGTGCTGCAGTTGAGGCTTGGGAAGCAGGTCAGCGGCCCGGCCCAGGCATGCAGGCACCCGGAAGCGAGATGAGGGCGCAAACGCAGTGTGTCAGGCTAAGGGCCAGGGCTGTGTCCGGGGCTTTGTGACCTTTTCTGCAAAAGTCCGGCCCTTTCCAGCCTGAATTCACAGCTGGGTGAGGGCTCCACGAAGTTCTGCGGGGTGAGGGCGTGCCTACCACACCCTGGTCCTCGGACGGTGCTGGCAGCACAGGTCACGCTTCCCAACTCACAGGAAGCCCCTGAAGATGGGATGAAGGTCACGAGAAGGCAAGAAAGAGGACACATCATCGCAGCTCTGTGGGGCAGCCAGGCATCCGGGGAGAACTCTGAGCGGTGGCTGCAGACACGCCCTGGATGTAAATCCTGAACCTGCCGCCCTCCACCTGGCAGGCCGTCTCCTCACCTGTGAGACGGAGATGGTACCACCCATCCCTGGGGAGGGGGACGCCGCGGAGAGGCTCAGGGAAGATGGGGCATCGGTGCAGAGGGAACGCTGAGCAAAAGCCCGCTGCTCTCCTGAGGTCGAGGCACCCTCGCCGGGGACGTGGGGGCCCTTGGTGCAGGGACCTGGAAGCCACAGCTGAAGCGCCCGCCACCCCCACCTGGGCTCATTCCCATCCTAGCAGCACCCTTCTGGAAGCTGCAGGATGCCGCCCACATTCTGTCCCAGGCCCTCCCCAGCTGAGGACTTGGGGGCCACAAAGATCCAGGCCCCTGAAGCACCAGAGGCAGCATCAGTTCCCAGACCTAGGGCTGCAGCAGGAAGGGATGCATAGGAATCCCCCTCGCAAATCTCAGCCGAGGATCCCGGGAAGATCCGGGCATCGCATGGGACAAACAGCACGGCAGCCAGGACAGAGACTCAACGCGAAGGCCATCCCAGGCCCCAGGGTCCGGCTGTGGTCTGTGGGGAGTGATGGGAGTGGGCGGCTGCTGTCCAACGCTACTCAGAAAAGGTGGGGAAGAAACTCCCTGAGTTCCATCCTAGACTTTCTGGACTCTGGTAAAAGAGAAAAGTGGTGGTTTAAGACAAAAAAGACCTCCCACCCTTAGGGAGTGCTGAGGGATAAGCAGGTACCAGACTTGAATGAGTTACCACCACACCAGTCTCCTCAAATGCGCATGATCATCACCTGAGATACTGAAGACAGAAGGATATTCAGGTACAGGCCCTGCATCCTACAAGTGGGGTCTGCAGGAGACCCTTCTCCTCCAGCCCTGGGTGGGAGTGGCAAGTTTCAACGCATCATTCGAGACCTTAGTTCAGCTGCGCTTCATGGGGGTGGAGGCAGTGCCTCTATCCTAATCAGGACTCCATGAGCACCATGTCTGTGCCCAATTTGGCACTTACCCAATTGCATTTTTTTTTCAATACTTATGAGCACCATAATTTCTAAGTACCATGGGAGGCTTGATTGCTAAGTGTGCTTTTTTTTTTAAAAAAGGATGATATATATTAATAGTTTGTTATCAGAAAGTTTACTTATCTCTTGGCCATGCCTCGGGGCATGTGGGACATTAGTTCCCTCACCAGGGCTCGAACTCACGTCCTGCATTGGGAGTGTGGAGTCTTAACCACTGGACCGCCCGGGAAGTCCCTTTGCCTACCGTGTTTATGCAACAGCACATCTATCTGCTTTCCCGTCAGAGCAGGACTGCCAGGACTCTTTTGGTACAAGGAATACTGATGATTCGGGCTGGCTGCTTAGGGCTCTGGGTCAATGTGAATTCGAAGCCTCTTCCAGGTTGCAGGAGGATGAAGGCCCTGATCCATCAGCAAAGTCAGCTGGGAGTTCAGGAGGGGAGACTGAGGCTGTCAGCACACCCAGCTCAGAGCTCCCTGAGGACAGGAGACTGTGTACCTTGGGTTTCCAATTCTAGAATCGCAGCACAGAGGCTGGTTTTGTAACAAGTGCTCAGTTAAAAAAAAACACACAAAAAAACAACCTGTAAGCACTGAATGAAGAAAACTAAAGAAAAATCGGAAAAAGTAGAGCCTGCACGGACAAAATCCAGATTTAAATTGAAAAGGCCAGCCAATCACAGAAGATTACCAATGCTATAATCTCGCTCATGTGAGATGCCCAGAACGGGTCAGTCTATAGGGACAGGAAGTAGATTAGTGGTTGGTGGGGGCTGGGGGGATCTGGGGGTGACAGCTAGGAGCTAAGGTCCTTTATGAGGTGATGACAATATCCTAATGCTGACTGTGGTGCTGGGAGCATCCTGAAACACACTTGAAATGGGTGGGCTGACCTGGCCTGTGAATGATCTCAATAAAGGTGTCATTTTAAAATGACAATTAAAAAAATAAAAGACACGTGATGCCAAGTCAGACAAGGCCAGGAGGAAGGTGACTTGTGCGCTGCCAGACTCTGGGCCGAGTCTCACCAAGAAGCAATGCTTAGGGCAGCAGAGAAAGAAGGGGCCCTTCCAACAGGAGAGACACAGCGGTTAGGGAGGTCTGGCTGAACCCAGATGATCCATGGCCTTGACCTTACACCTCGACTGGGAGAGCCCATGTGACTGACTGGCTTTAAAACCATTTGTACACTGATGGCTTCTAAACATACATCTCAGATCAGCCTTCTCCCCTGACCTCCAGCCTCGTGTGTCCAAAGGCCTGTCCATACCCGCCTGAGCAATTAGGCAAAACCATGGACTTTTAGACTCGTCCAAGCCCTCACCCTGGAACCTGTGAATATGGTACTTCACATGAGAAAGAGGCTTTACAAATGCGATGAAAGCCTGGAATCAGGGTGCTGGTCCTGGGATATCCAGATGGATCCAACAGAATCGTATTATCCCTAAAATGCAAGACTCTTTCAACTGGCTGTGGTCAGAAGGAGGTGTCCCCAGGAGAACTGGTCAGAGAGAAACACCACTGGTGGCTCTGTGGATGGGGGAGCGGGGCCACGAGCCAAGGGAAACAGGCAGCCTCTCACAGCTGGAAGAGCCGAGGGGACTGAGTCTCTGGAACTCCCCCGTGGCCCAGTACTTAGGGTGTGGCTCCCCTGGTGGCTCAGATGGTAGAGTCTTCCCGCTATGCAGGAGACCCGGGTTCAATCCCTGGGTCGGAAAGACCCCCTGGAGGAGGACACAGCAACCCACTCCAGTATTCTTGCCTGGAGAATCCCACGGACAGAGGAGCCTGGTGGGCTGCAGTCCATGGGGTCGCAAAGAGTTGGACACTGAGCGACTAACACTTTGACTTTCCAGTGGTCAGGACTCGGTGCTCTTACTGCACAGCCTATGTCCAGTCCTCGACGGGGGAACTAAGATCCTGAAAGCGATATGGCCAAAGAAAGAAACTGAGTTTCCCCTACAACTATCAGAAAAAATGCTTGGTTTTAGCTCCATGAGACCTGTCTGGGACTTCTGACCTATGGAACTACAAGGTGACCCGTTTACATTGTTTTAAACCAATGAGTCTGTGCCAGTTTGTTACAGCAGCAATAGAGAACGAGCATACTAACAGGATCTCAACATATCACGTCCAAAACACACCTTTCAGCTCCCACCTCCAAACTGTGCCCCTCTTTGGCTCAGAACGTGGCAACTTTGCTTTCCCAGGCTCTCAGCCGAAAGCCTCAGCAGCACCCCCGAGCCCACACTTACTCATGTTCCCCCCACACCGCTCGCCCCAGCAAACCCTACAAGCTGCATCTCAGTGCTGACTGCTCTTACAGCCTCCACGCCCTGCCACCGGCCACCGTGAACCCTCACTTACTTACTGCACCCCCGTTCCGGCCAGTCTCTGGGGCCCCCACCCTCATGGCTCTGTCTCCTCTCGGCAGCCAGAAGGCATCTTCTGTCATAAGGCAGATCCTCTGACTCCAGTGCTCAAAACCCTCCCCACTTCCTTCTACATTAAAATCCTCCCTGAAGCCCACAAGGCCCCCCTGCTTCTCTCCCCTTCCTTCCCAGCACACCCCTCCTGCACCCTCCTCGGGCCCCACCATCCACCTCCTGCTCCTTGGGCACGTGCAGTGCACACCTACCCCAGGGCCTTTGCACCTGCTGTTACCAACCTCCAGCCCCACCCCAATTCCTGCCTGACTCCCCCCCTCCCTTCCCTCAGGACTCACTCGAGCATCACCTGACCTGAGTGACAGCCTCGTGGTCCTCTCCGCCTCCCCCTCCCCCAAGCTCTGCTCCAACTTCCAGCACAGATCACATCCCATACCGACAGATCACACCTCCCCACAGAGAAGGCCTGCTCTCGGGAACCAGGCTGTGTTTTATTCACACTATCAACAAAGTCAGGACACACACACTGACGCTGACATACTCCTTGAAGGAATAGATACACTTGGCTTGGCCCCTTTGGAGGTGAGCAACTACTGAAGATCTCTAAGAGGCTGATGAACACACCCCAGGCCCCGGGGAGATGGCCTGTTTAAGCAGCAGTGTGACTGTCACAGGGCCGATGGGCACTGAGAACCACTCTAGAAGCTTCCTGCAGCCGCGGCCCAGCGTGAGGGAGCGTGGAGAGCAGTGGGGGTGCCGGAGGATGCCCCGCCCCTTCCCTTATCCAGACAGACCCGTCAGGCTCCGTGGGAGGCACAGGAGAGAGGCAGATGGTCCAGGACATGGCCTGGGCTCCCCTGGACCTGCGTGGACTGGGGCTGGGCTGCGTTCCCAGCTGTGGGGTCAACAGGAGCTCTTGCCGGAGCCGTGGGGAGCAGTAAGGCGGCGGCAGGCAGTTCGGAAGGAAGGAAGCAGCGGGCCCTGGAGGCAGCAGATGGAACCAGCGGCCACTCTGGTCCCAATGCCTGCAGGTGGCATTATTTTAGTCAACCAGGGACGGCAGAGGAGAACTTAAGAACTCAGACATGGCATCACTCAATTGGGAAAGAGCCGTTAGCATTTCTTCTCCCCTCTCAGGCCCACACGCAACTCAAGGGCCCCCCACCTTTCCTGCTTCACTCACCATCCTCCCCGTCACCCAGGCTGAGCCTGCAGGCTCACGGACACCTCCCCAGCACCCCAACAACCACCTGCTTATACACCCCCCTGCCTCCCCCACCTCTGCCATCACACTCAGGGCCTATTTGGGCACATCTCACAGAATCCCAGCTCTTCCCAGACTCTCACCTGCTCCAGACCCCTCCTCTCACACTCGTCTGGCACCACCAGAAGGTTCTTCCCTGAACACCTGCTTCTCCATTTAAAGTCTCCCACTGCCCAGAGACAATGATCTACTCCCTAAGCCCAGCATCTGGGGCCTTCCTCCCCCAGACCCCCTTACTCATATCCCCTCCTGCTGCTCACCTGACCCTCCTCCAGCCTAGACTTGCCCTGCTTGACGTGGCAGCCACCAGCACTAAGCAGATACGGGAATTAATTCGAATGAAACACACTTTACCGAGCCTCACTGGGAGTACTTGGGCTTCCCTACTGGTCAGTGTGCAAAGAAAACATGTTCGTCACTGCAGCAGGCTTTACAGTGACCGTCCTCCCAACTCATTTCCAGGGCTCCAGCATTTGTTATTTCTCTGCGGCAAGACCACGCACATCCTGGCGAAGGTGCTGATGATCCCGGGGCCGAAGGAGTCCCTCTCTCCTCTCCTTCCCTCTCCCGCATGGAAGCCTCCCCAGGGTCATTCACAGGTTACCGCCGCCGTGCCTGTCTTTTCTTAACATTTTCACAACAAAAAGCTCAGTGAGAACAGATCGTTTAAAAAATCTAAAATGCTGACTGAAGCACAGAAGAACAATTTTACAAGGGCCTTCACCGCCAAAACGAAAAGGTGATGGAATGATGTATGGCGTTTGGGGGAGGGGCGGCGATAGAAAATGATTCTGTAACTACAGATTTCAAGGAGTTCTACTCTCTCTGATTTGCCTCTGTCACAACCACAGACGCACATCGAGGACAGAATTCTGACTTTCTGTATCCACAGTTACTGATTTGAGCTCTGTGCTGTATGATGGACTTCTGATTCGGCCAAGGTTAAGCACTTCTATTCAGAAGTGAACACAGGAGACTAGACTCGATGGCGCCCCCAGAGTGGCTGTTTCAGACTCTACCCTTAATGCTGCTAACTGATGGATCACCTAGCTTTTCCTGCAAATTATGCACAGCCATGGGCTCAGCCTCTAAGGCAGGGATGGGGAAAAAAGACACAAAGCTAGGAGAGGCTGCAGGACGGACTGGGGGGGAGCTCGGGATCTGGCCTGCCTAACCCACTGTCTCCAACCTGCAGCCCCAGCATCACCAGAACTTGATGGAAATGCCAGGCCTGGGACTTCCCTGGTGGTCCAATCGTTAAGAACCCACCTGCCAGTGCAGGGGACGCAGGTTCAGTTCCTGGTTCGGGGAGATCCCGCGTGCCTCGGGGCAACTACGTAAGCTGCGTGCCACAACTGCTGAGGCCTGAGCTCCTAGGATCTGTGCTTGGCGATGAGACGCCACACACGGCAACCAGGGAGCAGCCCCTGCTTGCTGCAACGAGAGAAAGCCCACACGTAGCAAAGGAGATCCAGCGCAGCCCCCTTCCCCCAAAAATGCTTAATAAAAGAAAGAAAGAAAGAAATGCAAAGTCTGGGTCCTATACCAGACTTTCCGAACCTGGAACTCTGGGGACAGGCGCCCAGAGCTTGTGTTCTGTTTGCGTTCTGATGCTATTTTTGAATCGAAGCAGAATTTACATACGATGCAATGTACAGGCCTTACTGCATAGTTATGACAAATCACTTTACACATCCGACTACTGGTTTAACATCTTAACTGTTATTAAGTGTACAGTTCAGCTGTATCAATTCTATTCATGTTACTGGGCAATAAATTTCTGGAACTTTTTCGTCTTGTGAAACTGAAGCTCTATACCCCCTGAACACTCCTTGCTTCCACCCCTCCCCCTGCAGAGCCTGAGGGTTACCGAGCCCCCAAGTGATTTGGACACACGTTAGCACTTGAGGAAAGCACTGCTCCTATGAAGAAAGGCCAGAGGGACTCCAAGGACCAGCCCAGAAAAGCAGCAGGAGTGTTGGAGGGCTGGGCCCCAGGAAAGCCGGTAGCAGGACGTCGTCACAGTCTCTAACGCCTTTCCAAACTTAATCCTGAGAGCTCAGTGTGGACACAGGATCCAGTCATGGACACACGGACAACTTTGCCCCAAATCTCAGGTAGGCACAAGTTAAAGAAGGAAATTATATTTCTCAACATTAGACCAGGTCCTGGAAATTTTTCTCAAGGACCCAAAAGCTGGGTGAGAAAGTTATAAGCTTGGACTGGAAGAGCATCAGTGGCTACAGGACATGTTCATTTAATTCTGACTCAGGACTGTATCTGTCCAATTTCATCATTTCTGTCTCTCACTTGAAAATTCCCAATTGGTTCTCTCCAGGGAAAATTTCCCAGGTGGCTCAGTGGGTCAAGAATCTGCCTGCAATGGAGTAGACTAGGTTCGATCCCTGGGTCGGGAAGATCCCCTGGAGGAGGAAATGGCAACCCACTCCAGTAGTCTTGCCTGGGAAAGCCAGTGGACAGAGGAGCCTGGTGGGCTACAGTCCATGGGGTCACAAAGAGTCAGACATGATTAAGTGACTGAGCACACAGCACACACAGTGAAAATTTGGGGAGGGGATGATAAGCCAAAGGAGATAACTGGTGGTCCCACAAACTACAGAATAGCTTTGACTTGCTTCTGAGTCATTCGAAGCAAGAGGTATTTATTGTCCTTTGCAGGTAAAATGGGATCGCATCATGAATGGCAAAGTCAAAGCCCATTAAACTGTTCTGAAGATAACACTCTGTCCAGGCCATCAGGGATGACACCATTCGTGGGCGAGCTAGAAATTTTAGAAACAATCTGAAGCTTGGGCAATTTTAGACTCTACTTCTCTTAAAAAGTCTCTAGGGGGCTTCCCTGGAGGTCCAGGGGTTGAGACTCCGTGCATCCAGTGCAGGGGGCACAGCTTCGATCCCTGGTTGGGGAACTAGGAGCCCACATGCTGCACAGCGAGGCCAAATAAATAAAAGCCATCCATTTTTAAAGAAGCCCCCGGTGTACATCTATCATGTCCTGATCTCTATAAAAACTAATAAACTTAGGGAAAAGCATCCGGGAGAAACTAGGCTCTATCTAGGGTTTCGGTGGGGGGTGGGGGAGAAAAAGAATAAACCAGAAACAAAACCACCACAGCTCTTAACTCCACAGTGAGGAAGCACCAATAAGCCTCCAGTGATGCTCCAATCTCTAAATCCCACTCAATACACTTTGGCTCAAACAGCTGGCATTTTCTCTGCTTTTTAATTTGCATTTTGTAAGACTATTTTTCTAGTCACAGTGATAGCAGATATTATTAAAGAAGGTTTCCCTGTATTTTTATCTGAATGGGAACCGATACTCGGAATCCAAGAGGGTAATTGCAACAGTGCATTTTTTCAGATTATTCCACTGCCATAAAATCCCAATGAGGCTTACTACATCTTCTACTTTAAAAACCATCACAGTATCATACTCTGCCTTGTCCCACTTTCAAATGCTTCATTCAGTGGAAACTTCAAGGGGAAACGTGTGAGACAGTTGTAACCATCCCAGAGGAATGAGAAAACTGCGTGGTTACAGCTATTCATGATCAGAACTGTGGGTTTAAAACCAGATTTCAAAAAGATACATGCATCCCAGAGTTCACAGAAGCACTATTTACAACAGCCAAGACATGGAAACAACCTCTGTCCAGAAGATGGATACAGAAGATGCTGTGTATTATATATAATGGAATATTACTCAGCCACAGAAAAGAATGAAATAATGCCATTCACAGCAACACAGAAGGACCTGGAGATGATCAAGTAAATCAGACAGTGGAAGACAAAATACCATATGATATCACTTACATGTGGAACTTAAAATATGGCACACAAATGAATGTACCTGTGAAATGGAAACAGACTCCCAAGACACAAAACCAGACTCGTGGCTGCCAAAGGGGAGGGAGAGTAGGAAGGGTTGGGAGTATGGGGTTAGCAGATGCAAACTAGTCTATACAGGAAGTGTAAACAAGGTCTTTCTGCACAGCACAGGGAACTATATTTAATATCCTGCGATAAACCACAATGGGAAGAATATGAGAAATAACACACGTAAGTGTAACTGAATCCCTTTGCTGTAGAGCAGAAGTTAACACATTGTAAATCAACTATACTTCACTAAAATACCATTTTTAAAAAACTGGATGATATTTAGCACAAAAAGACCACAATGAATTTTAAGGTATGAATGTCTCAGGTAGGACCTACACTCTTTTAAACACTAATTCTTTTTAAGACCATTCTGAGGCACAGAATTTCCATTTCTCCAGCATAACAGAGCCCTGCGATGACTCTCAAAGCTAGGCTTCCTGTCACTTGGGTAGACGTTTGATAAATGCTCTATTCCTGAACGATAAATCTTCATCCCATTCATAAAGCATGATCATGAAACACATCCTTCATGTGAGTTTAAAAATACCCTGTGGTAGATGATACCTTATTTGAAATTGATATTTAACTGAATATTTTACCATGCTACCATCCAATGTCTTTAGAACTAAAAAAAAAAAGAAAAA
The DNA here is from genome assembly GCF_003369695.1 of Bos indicus x Bos taurus. NCBI lineage: Eukaryota > Metazoa > Chordata > Mammalia > Artiodactyla > Bovidae > Bos > Bos indicus x Bos taurus. Next base: position 54,575,088 of record NC_040097.1, on the reverse strand, counting down.
AATGTTTAACTTCTGACATTATGTGCTTCATTTTCTGAGAAATAAAACTATTGGTTTTGTTGTTTTTTTTTTTCAACTTGATAAGTATCCTGCATAAAACTGTCTTAAGGGGCTTCTTTGGTGGTTCAAGTGACTAAGACCCTGTGCTTCCTATGCAAGGGGTCAGGGAACTAGATCCCACATACCGCAGCTAAGAGTTCAAAATGCAGCAGCTAAAGATCCTGAGCGCCACAACGAAGATCTGGTACAGTCAAATAAATACATTTCTGAAAAAAGACCCTTAAAGAAACTGCCTTAAAGCCAGCAACAATCAACTGTGGCTGGAGATGAAGGGTCAAAGCCAGGACCACTTGCAGAATGACGGCTACGCATTTTGACTTCTGCCTCTGAGTAAGCAGGGGGCCCGGGGAGAAGGTCGCAGGCAGGAGGACCAATGCTCTCCATGGCAGGATGCTTGATTCTTGCAGATGGTGTTTCCCAGAAGGAGGGGTATACACAGCAGCTCAAGTACATTCCCACAATGTCGAACTCCCTATAATACTGCCACCACAAACACTGCAACACAGCAGCTCATCCCAGTGGGCGACCCTAGACACCAATACGCAACAGTCTTCTGAAACGAGCGCTGACTTATGAAAGGATGTAAAAGGAATCTGACTCTCAAACTGACTCAAGGAAGGGGTCCTCCACGGGGTGAAGTTTTATGCTGGCTACTGTAACGATGACTGTGATCGTCATGTCTTAGCGCTCAAAGTACACCCAAGAGGAGCGCAAAACATTTTTCCCACACAATGAAGGATTGATTGGCTTAATACAAAAAGGATTCTTATAGAAGTCCGACTGAACTGAAAGAAAATACAAAGGCTATGACTAAAACATTAAAAGCAAGAGAAATACAAAGGGCTAATAAATACGTGATGCATATCCTTAACTTCATTCGTAATTATAAAAACAGAAATTAAACAAGAAACCATTTTTCTTCTTAAAAAGCACCGGTAAGAAAACAAGACCTTGCTACTCCTCCCTAATGGCAAAAGAAAAGGACAGTAGCGGCCCTCACACAGTGCCAAGAGGGTAAATTTGGTGGAGAGTCTTGGGGAGCAATTTGGTAACACTTTGCAACATTTTCAATTCCCACATATGCTGGGAATTCCCACATATGAATTCTGCTTAAATTTCACTACTCGACAGTTTCCCTATATAAGACATCTGTGCATTATGTGCCAAATATGTGTCAAGCACTATTTGTAAAAGAAACTGGACAATCTGAAAGTCTCTCGTGGAGTCCGGTTAAAGAAATTAGTGGTTCAATATTGATAAATTACAGTATGTGATTCCATGACTTATGAGACACAGACTTGAATGCTTTGCGGCTGTTAAAAGGAATGCAAACAATATACCTATGGTCTATTGTTAAAAATGAAAGAGCCATGTTATCTATAGTGTGATTCCACTGCTGTAAAAACTGTTTAAAGCATGTATGTTTGCTCTGCAAACAGAATCCCCAGGAGAGAGACAGCAGCTCCTTATAGGTGGTCGCGTTGGAAGAACAGTGGGCATTTCCAACTTCCTACAAATCCTATGCTGTATTTATGGAACAATTATGTTGTTTCACAGTAATTTTTCAAGTCCTCCTCCTCCTCCTCCCACTGACAAGCTCTGAACTGTGTGAACTGTCAAAGATGACCTCATGGGTCACATCTGACTTAAGTCTGAGGCTCCTGGGAGCAGTGGGAGTGGGGGGAGGGGAGCAGGGACAGGCTGGGAAAAAGCCACTTTGGAAAAGTTTCACTGTGTACAAAAAGCAAAGCCAGTCACTTTTCTCCTGATAATACATCCAGCTGAGCTGACTGCTTTCCTTAAAGGGAGCAATTTAACCACTGTCTCTACCTCAAGCCAGAGGTCGATCCCAATTTCATTTCCTTGGTTTGTCTAATGTATTTGGTGACTTCCAACCAACTTGCCTGCTGTGTAGACTGAATAATGGCCCAAAGATGTTCTGTTCTAATAATCAGGACTCGACTGTGTTAGGTTATTAACTATGCTAGGTCATTATTGTTAGGCAGTGGGGAATTAAAGAGTGCTCATCAGCTGATCTTAAAGTAGGGAGATTTTCCTACGTTATCTGGGTGGGTCCAGTGTAACCACAAGGATCCTTAAAAGTGGAAGAGAGAGAGGAGTATGGAAGCAGAGTCAAAGAGATGTAAGGTCCCCAGCCATGAAGACAGAGGAAGGGGGACTTCCCTGGCGGTACAGTGGATAAGAATCCACCTGCCAATACAGGGAAAACGAGTTCCATCTCTGGTCTGGGAAATTCCACACGCCACTGGGCAACAAAACCCGAGTGCCACAACTGCTGAGACCACACAGCACGACTAGACAGTGGTCCCCGCTTGCCACCATGAGAGAAAAATCTGTGCAGCCAAAGAAAAAAATCATTTTTAAAAAAGATGGGAGAAAGAGGCCACAAGCCAAGGCAGGCAGGTGGCCTCTAGCAACTGGAAAAGCCAAGGGAACAGATTCACCCCCAGAGCCTCTCTCCAGAAAGGAATGCCATCCTGCTGACACCTGGATTTTACTCCACCAAGACCTGTATAAGACTTCTAACCTACAGAACTCGAAGATGATATATTTGTGCTTTACAAGCTGTTAAGTTTGTGGCCATGTGTTACAGCAGCAATACAAAACTAATACAGTCCACGTAATATTTCCTTTATTTCTCTACACTCCCGACTTCCTCTGCTGAGCAAGGCTGGGGTGTGAAAGTCAGCACATCTTCCAGATGCCCAGGGAGCTGGGCCCACTCTGCAGCGGGATGGATGGTTTCAGGACTTCCTCAGTGAGGAGCCTGGCAAGATGCCTGCCTTGCAACAGAAGTGCCTTCACAATTTCTTCAATCAGCTGGAGAAGCCATATTTGAATAAGTGGAGGACCTTTGTAAATCGGGGCCACCAGATAAATAGATACATCTGTCATCACTTACACCCAGACTATTCTTTAGGAAAATGACATAAGAGAAATGAATCTCGTGTGAAGAACTCAAACTCGCTTAACAACAAATGCTCGGAGGGGTTTCTCAACTTGTATCTACAGCCAGGGATAAGAGAGGCAGGTCAAAGACGATCTGAACAGGGACTGACTTAGACTAATGAGTACCTACTAAGTGCAAGGGACAGAGCTGAACACTGACAAGGCACGGTCTCAACTGGTTCTCATGACGTTTCCACCAGGAAATTACTACGATCATTACCATTGATCACTGACATGCCCACGTTCTCAAAAACAGTTAATAAACGGACTGGGGTTCAATCAACTCTGCCAGCCTCCACAGAGGGGACCCTAAAACACACCGTGCTAACACCCGCCCCTCCGCATTAAGGGATGGCTCAACCTGACATCAACCCTAGACCAGAATGCCTAAGAGAAGACAGAGTGCCAGCTTCGGTCCTATGATCTAGGCAGGCAGGCAAACATCTAACCTCGCCTCTCCAAAACACTCCCACAGCTCTGAGACACTTTTTATTCATCTCCACAGCCAGACTGTCAAAAAGAGGATCTCCCCTTCTCAAGTTAATGTTCTGGCTCTTACATTCTACCGATTGTTTCTTCCAGGAATCTGCATTCTAAAAAATTTATAAACAAAGATCCTGCTTCTGTGAGATGGGCACGCTGCTGCTTTATAAAGGGCTTCTGTTAAGGCTCAGGAAGAAGCCATTATGACATCTAACCTCACTTCTCCCCTCTTCTGGTGAAGACCCACTTATTTCGCAAAACAGCATCTAACATGGGTGGGTATTTTCTCATTCTGGGAATTTCTACATAAGATTTCCTTCTAAATAAAGGTTTTAGCTCTAAAAATGCACCATAATGAAACAAAAAGGCAGGAAACCCTAAGAGCAGTCCCTTTCTCTTGCTTGCATTTCTTTTCTCACTTCAGTACAGGAAACTGGTTTCAGTCACTATAAGAAAACCTCATGTTCCCCAAAAGGGTTGTTTTTTCCCCAGTCATATAATTTTTTAAAACAAAACTACAAGCTGGCCCTGCATTTTAGTCCACAAGCTAGTGAAAAGAAGATATTTGGAGTCTGAAACACATTTTCCAAAAAAGAATGTCATTCATGGTGGGGTCCATTTCCAGAATGACCCACAAAACTCTTTCAAACTCAGAGTGTGGATTAAATACTATACATCCGCTGTAAGATCTGATGCCTCGCAGCATTACTTAAAGGCAATCAAGTTCCATACATGGCTTATTCTCTTTCAAGGAAAGCAATTCTGGTTAAGATCGAGGAAAACAGATTTGGGGGCAATCTGAAGGACAGTTCTAAGGCTTTAACAACTGATACAGCATTCTCACTCAGATTTAACTTCATTTCCAAAAAAGTTATGGTTTCTTTTTCCTGCAAATGGCTGTGTGTCTGCCCCTCTTATACTTATTAGTGATGAGGTCACGGGCTGGGATTACTGTAGCCAACAGAGAGAGCCACATGTGATGGAGGACAGTCCAGTGTCTAATGAGCCAGCTGCAGATGGAGAATGGCAGAGAAGTGGGGTCAGGGTTTTGGGTAAGCGATGACTACAAATTGTTCCCAGAGGAGAAAGAAGATGGTGGTGGCCAGGTGTCACGTGACACCTGACTGCACCTGTCACCTCACAAAGCCCACCTGCTTGACCCCTGCTGCTCTAATATCTGCAGGGACAAGGAGAGCTTTGGGAACAGGACAGACAGCCAAACAGCTGAGGGTAAAGTAGGATCAAGTGTCAGAGTGGCGGTCGTTTGAGTCCTATATCCGCAGGGAGAGAAATCTACCAGGACTTAGACAATTTCATTCACATACATACACATCATCTCTGCTCTGGTGAGCTGCTCATCTTTCATCATTACCAAAAAATTTAGAATTTAGAATTACAACACAGCACAGAGGCACTCCCTGTGCCACATGGCCCCATAATCCATCTACAAAACTCAATTTCACATCGCAAAAGGGATCCAAGAACTCATTGATTAATTCAGGCAGAGCCCAAAGTGGATGTGAGAAAAGACTTTCCTCGTTTTTTCCATAACATTGTTTTCCCAAGATCATAAATCTCTGAGCATCGACTTCCCATCTCCAGAAAGTGAACAGCATCAGAGGGGGCACATAAATCACCCTGGGAAGAGTTATTCATCGTGGGCAAATAAAAATGTAAGCCGGGCAGATGGTGGAGAGCTTCTTTCTGCTGGGAGCACTTCACAGGGCAAGGCGGGCCAGGGGGAAAGCGGAGGGAGTTGTGAAATTTGGGGCCACCTGGCTAGGAAGAGAATAAATAAACCCGAAACAACAGGACACTAAAAATAAGCATACCACCTGCATACACTCGCTTCCACTCTTCACGTCTGGTTCAGGTCAGGCTTTCCCTCTTTGTGGCCACAGGACTGGCAGGAAGGCAAAGAGGAGGAGGAGGGAGGGGAGAAGCGGGGGATGAGGAGGGGGCAGTGGAGAGGAGGAGAGGAGGGGTGGAGAGAGGGAGAAGCGGGAGGGGAGAAGGAGGGAAACCCACATGAAACACTGCATAATTCTAAGCCCTTTTCATTCACCAGTTTCAAAGCGCTTAATCCTTTGGGGGCTGCTGCAGGACGGAAGAGATTATACCACTTGGTGCTGATTTTTTTCATACAGCTCCAGCTCACAACTGGCAAATGCACGGCGGCTGCATCCCCAGCACTCCAGTGGGTGTTTATGTCACAAAGCCACAGTGGACTGGGGGGAGGGGAGGGGGGAGGCCGGCCACAGACCAGCTCGTTCCAGGGCTGCACCCGCTGGTTCAAGCCCCAGACACACCCTAGCAGCCCCTAAGGAGGTGTGGCTGGGGACCTCCTAGTGTATTCCACCTGCTCTTATGAAAGCAACACCAGCCAAGAAAATAAAACTTTATTATCACCCACTAGAAGGGAGAGGAGAAAAAAGGAAAAGGAATGAAGGGAGGAACAAATGCTTGAAAAAGTAACAAAAAATTCCCCCAAAGCTGCTCAGGAAATGACACTGCTGCATCTGGTAGCCTCTGAGAGCTCATCAGTGCAGCCAGAGTCCAGGCTCAAGCAGCCCTTGGAATACGCACACAGAGCTTAGGTTGTGTGTGATGGTTATGTTTGCTGTTGATTGTTAAGAGGACAGAAAAACTTTTTTTTTTTTTTTTTTTTACAGACAGGAGCTCTCGGGAGGAACAGCCACGGGAGGAACAGCAATCGGATCCTATGAGGGCACCAGCAAATGCCATGCGGCTCACACACGGTCATTTTAACTGCCACGGGCCACAGGCAGACCACAGCCCCAGACCCCAGAACCTTCACAGTGTTGGCAAACTAACCTGGAAACATCACTGAGCTAAAAACCATCTCTCCTGCTTCTAATCTCAAGGTATAAAGAGAGAAAAATAATTGTGACTATTGTGAGAAAAGCATGGAGTTAATAAGCTGAGTGTCTTAGCTTGGGCAAACAAAAGTCCATAGACTGGGTTGGGTTAAACAATAGGAGTTTATTTTCTCACAGTTCTAGAGGCTGGAAGTCCAAGATGAGGGGGCCAGCACGGCTGGGTTCTGAAGAAGGCTCTCTTCTTGGTTTGCAGACGGCTGCCTTCCGCTGCGTCCTCCCAGGGTGGAGTCAGAGAGAGTCCTCTTGGGTTAGGGCTCCACCCACATGACCTCACTTAACCTTAACTGCTTCCTAAGGACTCTCAGATACAGTCTGTAACTCTCAGATACAGTCCTACTAGGGGTTAGGTCTTCAACATATGAACTTGTAGGGAGGGTTGGTATATGATTTAGCTCATGCGTACTAAGTTACTTCAGTCATGTCCAACTCTTTGCAACCCTATGGATCGTAGCACACCAGGCTCCTCTGTCCGTGGGATTGTCCAGGCAAGAATACTGGAGTGGGTTGCCATGCCTTCCTCCAGGGGATCTTCCCAACCCAGGGATCAAACCTGCACCTCTTAAGTCTCTTGCATTGGCCACCTGGGTATGACTTAGCTCACAGTACTGAGCTATGAAATCTGCTAAAGTAAGGAGTCTTCCATTCAACGTCCACCACATAGTAGCTCAATTAGTGTTTGATGAACAAACAAATAACCAAGAAGATGAATAATTACTATCTTACTCTATTGGGACACAGAGCAAACTTATGAGGGAAGGATCTGTTTTCAACACAATCAACAATCTGGATCCTTCTGATTTCTAAGTCCTGAGGGTCTGGTAACTAGGAGGCGTATCTTCTACATTTGCAGAGTGGATGGACTGCTGTCTCTGCAGACCTACAGCCAGAAGAGGAGAAGAAAAAATCCAGATGATTAAAACCCACTGCTCATTCCTATAATGTCAGGACCTAAATTGGAATGCCCTGCATGGATCTTCGGAAAAGGTCATAATAAGAGTTCCACATATCACCACCATCATCTAGTATGTGTTGGACAGGTCAAGGCCCATCACGAGAAATGGACTAATGAGTAGGCGAGCCTTCTGTTTAGGGAGGCCAGGACACTGGTCATTAATGAATTTCTTATTACAGCAGCATTCATAACTCACGTGCCACTCTGCAGGTTAGACTTACTTTTTTTTTAGGTTTTTGGCCATGCTGCATGGCCTGTGAGATCTCAGTTTCATGGCCAGGGATGGAACCCATGCCTCCTGCATTGGGAGCACAAAGTCTCAACCGCTGGACCGCCAGGGAAGTCCCTAGACTTACTTCTATTGGGGCATCCAGACTCCTAAAGAGAGCAAGGGACAGAGATGAGGACAGGGAGAGACGCCCTCAGCACATGAACAGTGCAGACGGACCTTTCACTCACATTCACTCATCAAAGCATTGGGCCTGTGAGATGAAATGGTAGGGCTGGAAAAGTCTTGTGGAAGCTGCAGATGAGTGCTGTAGGAAGAAAACCCGCTTGGGGCAGGTTTGGGGGGTCCAGTCACACCATCTCCATACCCCAAGGCTATCCCCACTTCTCCCCTGCTAATGGGGACCCAGTGTGGGGCCACCTAGGACTCAAGATTCACTGTGATTCAGCACCCTCCTCCACAGCCAGGGAGGGTGACTGATCACTCTAAAGCAGTCATGGAAACCCAGTTGCCAGGCTTGAGTTATAGGTCCTGGGTGGGGCCCCGGGGAGATCTAGTTCTGGTTGGGACATACAGGAGAAGTGTGCTGGGGCCTTCCCTTCCCACATGGAGCATCCTGGGAAAGCCTTCATCTCGTCCCACATTCTAAAGGAATGCCATGGGTTTCTGATGCTTGGGACTGCAGCTGGCACACCGCCACCATGACAAGCGTGGGGACAAAAAACCAACTCAAGAATAATGGAAGAAACCTGTTTTTATTTTATTTTTTTTTAAATAGAGGTAACTGATGTTTTGCATCATAAAGGACTCACAAGATCTACTCTCATAACAAATGCTGAAGTGTACAGTACGGCCGGTGTTAGTTACACGCACACGGCTGCACAGCAGCCCTCCAAACCCTTCATCTCGTACAACGGGAACTCTCCACTCACTGGAGAACACTCTTCATCCCCCTCTACCCCGGCACCATCATCCTACTTCCTGTTTCTACGCATCTGATAACTTCAGATGCTTCCTATGAGTGGCATCATGTATTTGTGCTTCTGTGACTGGCGTATTTCACTTAGCGTAACGTCCTGAAGGCTCGCCCCTTTTTTGAGAATGACTAACAACCCATCGTATCATACACCACAGTCTTTGTTCATTCATCCACTTAGGCTGTTCCCACCTTGTGTGGCTATTCAGGAACAAAGCTGAAATAAACGAACACTGGAGTGTAAACATCTCAAGATCCGGATGGCAATGCCTCTGGATAAAGATACACAGCAGGACTGCTGGATCAGGCAGTAGTTCGGTTTTAGTTTTTTGTTTCTGAGGAACCTGCATACCATTTTCTAACAGCCCGTATCTTCAAGGGCATCAGGACTGACTGCAACAAACCCATGACCGCTATCGGCAGAAGTCCAATTGTGTGAGAAAATTAAACGGTGTTACTGCTTGAGCTTCTAATTGGGTTCTCTGTTATTTGCAGTTGAAGATTCCTTCTGGACACAGGAAATGGTGTGGTTTATAGGAAAGGGCATTGGCTGGGGATAAAGAAGTCCAGACTTCTACCTTGCCTTCACTGCTCACCAGTCCTGTGACTCTTCACAAGCCAGTCACTCCCTCCAGTCTGGGGAGTAGCCACTGGACCCCTAAAGACTATTTTAAGATTTAGGGATTCAAAGGCATGGTTCACAGAGGAAAAAAGTGTTCTACAGGATCTGGAAAGTTTGATGCAATTAAACTCTCTGACTAAGGAAGGAGAGTGGGGTAGAAAACAGGTAATCATGTCACCCGTGAACTTTCTTGTTACAAAGTCTGGACATGATCGACAACATTTCCTACAGAGCAACCATTAAACTTTGTGGACCTATCACAGAAATCACAAAAGCAATTTTCCACCATTATAATGATGGGTTAGCTGTCTCACTCCCTGGTCAAACAGTTGCTAACGACAAATGTGTGTCAAATATTTTGAACAAATCTTCAAGGTTGAAAACGTATGCTAAAAGAATTAACCAGGACTTCCTTGATGGTCCGGTGGTTAAGAATCTGTGTACTAGTGCAGGGGACACAGGTTTGATCTTGGTCTGGGAACATCCCACACACCACGAGGCAACTGAGCCCATGAGCTGAAACCACTGAAGCCTGCACTCTAGAGCCCACGCTCTGCAACGAGAAGCCCCTGCGATGAGAAGCCCACACACCCCCCTGCATCGGAGAGCAGTCCCCAGTTACCGCAACTAGAGAAAGCCCGGGACAGCAACAAAGAGCCAGCACAGCCACCAATAATAGCTTAGTTACAAAAATCATCCAAATGATCAAAATAGCATACCACCTTACCTTGAAAAATCTATCGCCGTCCCATGCCTTATCCTTATGCTCAAATCTACACACACCTATACACTGATGCGTTGTGGAGGTGAGGCATGAAACACCACCAAAATGGCTTGAGATTAGACTGGCCAGGCTTCAACTTGAATTTCAGAGTATTTCAAAACTGACAGCCTTCTATGTTGAGTGAGTGGTTCAAAAGTTCTGGGCTAAAAATGACAATTCAACCAAGGGCATGAAAATTCTTCTTGAGGCAACATTCAGCTACATCTTTTATATCTGTCTCCTCCCCTCATTGGTAAGACAATCCCCTCCACTGGAGAAGGAGGGATTATGACATAAGCACTTGAAAATTCAATTCTGCCATTTTCTAACCAAAGCCCACTTAGCTAATTTATATGCTGATCCAGTCCGTAGTAGGGACATTAGGAGAAGTCTTTCTGAACCTGTTAGACTTGGAGGATGCAGGGCATATGGTCTCTTGATGGCAGTGCTGACACTTCGATGCAGATGATTCACCAAGCAAAGTGTTCTAATGAAACAGTCAACCCAGGGTTGACAGGAGCTGACAGCATGTTCCTGAGACATGGCATCAGGACTTTCTGCTGAAGGTACCCATGCATGCGTGCTAAGTCGCTTCAGTCGTGTCCAACTCTGTGACCCTGTGGACTGTAGCCCGCCAGGCTCCTCTGTCCGTGGGATTCCCTAGGGAAGAATACTGGCATGGGTTCCCATGCCCTCCTCCAGGGGATCTTCCTGACCCAGAGACTGGACCCAAGTCTTTTATGTCTCCTGCATTGGCAGGTGGGTTCTTTACCACCAGCAGTACCTGGGAATCCAAAGGGGAGGGATTAACGAGAAGACTCCCCAGTTTCTCTCCAGGCCAGGGGTAGGTGTCTGGGCACCAAATAAACACCTCCAGTGATTAACACAACACACGTCATGCCCAACAAAGGAAGCCAGACTCATGAATACAGACTGCATGACTCCATTTAGATGGGTGTTCTGAAAAAGGAAAAACTACGTGGAAAGAAGACAGGTGAGTGCTCACCAGGGACCAGAGGAGAAGTTAAACATACAGGAACCCAAGGGAATCCTGGCAAGTGATGGAACTGCTGTAACAAATCAAAGGACAGAAGTGATAAAACTGCATTTTTAAAGGGCTGAGTTTTATTATTTATGAATTATACCTCTATAAACCTGACTTTTAGGACAAATGAGGGGTTTTACCCCTCAGATATATTGTCTAGAACAGTGGTCCCCAATCTTTTTGGCACCAGGGGCCAGATCCATGAAAGACAATTTTTCCATGGACCGGGGGCTGGGGTGGAGGTGGGAGATGGTTTCAGGATGATTCCAGAGCACTACATTTATTGTTATTACATGAGCTCCACCTCAGATCATCAGGCACTAGATCCTAGAGGCTGGGGACCCCTGCTCTAGAAAGATGGGTCAACATCCAGGATTGCCCCCATGCCATCCTCTGCTTCCTTATTTCAACAACAGCCCAACCAGTCCAGATCCAGTGCTGGGAATGGAAACCACTTCAGGTGTTTTGACCAGGAAGGGATGTGATACGGGAACTGGGCATGTACAGTGTCACGGGTCTGGAGGAACATAAATCCCCCTTAGGCTTTTTAACTCAAGAGCCAGCACTGCAGGCAGCCCTGACCCCAGCATCTGGCTGCTGCTGCTGCGGCTTCAGCAGCCTCTCCCGCCAGTGCAGCAGGGGGACTGAACAGAGCTCTGCCACTGCACCTGCCTCTGAACACATCCCTTCATGACCCTGTCCACCAGTTACAGCAGCAGAAGGAATATGGGCCCCATCTCAGCTTCTAGCTCCCACACAAACGCTCTGAGGAAACCGTCATGCGTTTAGAGACCTTGCTGTGCAAAAGCAAAGGACCTGGGGACCTGGATTTGAGCTGGTGGGTTTTCAGTCCAGAGGGTGGCTAAAAGTCAAGAGCACCAGGCCCAACATCTCCCCTTCTCCTGTCCTAAAACAAGCTGTGCTTCAACAAAGAAAGCGCAACCAAAACCTTTTTCTGTCTAAACTTAACATTTCAAACACGTTAGGAGAGTTGAATTATCGTTCTACTAACAGGGGAAACCAAGATCCTAACTCGCTTCATTATGTGAGAGTATTTCATTTTCACATTTAGTTAGTTCCAGCCCCAGCAGAATAAAATTTTGAGATTTGATAACAAGGCCAACCACGACTTTCTTGTAACTCACATTATTAAATACACACTGCTTTCTGAGTTCTGTTCTGTTGAGAATGAAACACACTGAGCTTGAAAATGCATTCATTTCCCAGATACGTGTAAGTTGTTTTATGGTAAGCCAGAACCAGGGGAGGGGAGTGTGAAATTGTGATTTAGGGTAAGAAATGTACATTTGCTTTTTGTCTCTATTTCTGGCACAGAGTTCCTCAAACCCTCAGAATTTCCTAAGAAATGAGAGCTTTAAACGTGTCATTTGTTATGTTAGTGAGTGACTTTTGTAAGCCCCTGGTCGCCTAAGGACGGGAGATGGTTGTCCGTGGGGCTGACGCCCTGTGATGAGGGGCTTGGAGTTTTCAGTCCCACTCCCTTGTCTCCAGGGAGGGGAGAGGAGCTGGAGGTGCTTTAATCACTGGAGAATCATCAGTGGCCAAGAATTTCTTTACTCTTGCCTACGCAATGAGACCTCCATAAAACCCCTAAAGAACAGGGTTCAGAGAACATCCTGGTTGGTGAATAGGTGGGGTGCAGGGAGGCGGAGGTACACTCAGAGAGGGCAGCAAAGCTCCAAGCTCCTCCCTACAGACCTTGCCCTGAGCTTTTCTTCCTTCCATTTCTGAATGACATCCTTCTGTAGGAAACTGGTAAATGTTTCTGAGTTCTGTGAGCCCCTCTAGCAAATCAATCACACCTGAGAGAAGGGCGGGACTCTGCAATCCATAGCCAGTTGGTCAGAAGCACGGGTGACAAGCTGGGCTTGTGACTGGCATCTGGCGGAAGGCAGGGCTCAGTCCTGCAGTCTGAGCCCTTCCCCTGTGCGATCTGGCACCCCCTCCAGGTGGACAGCGTCAGAACTGAGTTGACTTGGAGGATGCCCAGTCTGTGTCTGATGGGAATTGGATTGATGAGTTAATTGCTTGATGCCATAAAAAGACACAAACAGGGACTTTCGTGGAGGTCCAGAGATCCCGCACTTCCACTGCAGAGGGCATGGGTTCAATCCCTAGTGGGGGAATAAAGATCCCGAGTGCCATACAACATGGCCAAAAAATAATAAAACAAACACCATAAATATACATCAGAGTGTTTATATCCTAATTTACGCTCCTAAAGACCTAACATGATCACAACAATAAGCCAGAAGAACGTATTTGTCTAAAGCATCACAATAGCTACAATTCCTAGTCTCCCAATGACCACCCACTTAGTAACTATATTCTCAATATCATAAGGGATAAGGAACATTCTCATAAGGAACTTTTTAGCCTTCAGGAATTTCACTTCACTTCTTCTGGGGTTGTTTCTCCAAAATTATACAAAAGGGAGACAATGAAAACACTCTCTTTTTTCTGACAAGAAAACTATTGGGTGGCTGATGCTAGCTTCTTCAATTCTTACAACAAGAACAACAAAAAAGACAAAGCACAATGGCCTAAAATAAAAATAGCGTCCAACCAACACTAGCTGTTTGGGTTGCAAAAATCACCTGCTAGCGGTGTCACTGGAAAAAATGAGGGAAGGCTTTGCAAAAGAACTCTTAATCCTTCCTTCTCAGAAAACCATCACACCACATCACAAGCCCTAAGTCTTGCCTGCCGTAAGGGATTACCAGACAGGATCTCCTACTGGGCCCACAAAAGGAATAAGGGCAAAAATGACAAGAAATTAATGACTGTCCCTAACTTCAGGGGGAAAAGCTCTCCTTAGTGTTTCTCCTTCAAGGTCTATTTAAGTTGAACTGCGGAGCTAGTTATTTCATATGGATAATGATATACTATCGTCTGCCTGTGCTACTGACCAGAAAGCAAAGTGGGCAATAACTTTATGTTTAAAAAAAAAACCCAGATCTCTCAAACTTTGGAGTTACAGGAAGCACCCATGGGAAAGCAGCACAGACACAGGGAAGAACTCAGAATGCAGAATACCAGCAGCCCTGATAGTCAGCTTATTAGGTTACTAAACAGACATTTCTCCTAGAACACAGAGATGGCCAACAGGAACAAGAAAAGATGCTCAAGGCCACTAATTATTCAGTTCAGTCACTCAGTCGTGTCTGACTCTTGTCGACCCCATGGACGCCAGGCCTCCCTGTAAATCACCAACTCATGGAGTTCACCCAAACTCATGTCCACTGAGTCGGTGATGCCACCCAACCATCTCATCCTCTGTCAGCCCCTTCTCCTCCTGCCCTCAATCTTTCCCAGCATCAGGCTCTTTTCAGATGAGTCAACTCTTCGCATGAGGTGGCCAAAGTATTGGAGCTTCAGCTTCAGCATCAGTCCTTCCAATGAACACCCAGGACTGATCTCCTTTAGGATGGAGTGGTTGGATCTCCTTGCAGTCCAAGGGATTCTCAAGAGTCTTTTCCAATACCACCGTTTAAAAGCATCAATTCTTTGGTGCTCAGCTTTCTTTAAAGTCCAACTCCCACATCCATACATGACCACTGGAAAAACCATAGCCGTGACGAGACGGACCTTTATTGACAAAGTAATGTCTCTGCTTGTTAATATGCTGTCTAGGTTGGTCATAATTTTCCTTCCAAGGAGTAAGCTAATGATTAAAGAAATGCAAATCAAAACTGCCACAAAGTACTACCTCACACTGGTCAGAATGGCTATCTTTAAAAAGTCTACAAGTAACAAATGTTAGAGAAGATGTAGAGAAAAGGGAACCCTCCTACACTGTTGTTTGGAATGTACGCTGCTGCAGTTACAGTGAAAAACACTACAGAGGTGCCTCAGAAAAAACTGAACACAAAATGACCACATGATCCAGCCATCTCACTCCTGGGCGTATATCCAGACACGGCTCTAATTCAAATACCTGCACTCCAGTGTTCATGGAAACAGCCTAAATACCCACTGACAGATGAATGCAGAAAGAATACACACACCACAGACACACACACACACGTGTGTGTGTAATAATCTCTAGCTGCATCCAGGTTGCTCATTCGTTAAGGCTGACTAGTATTCCATTATATATATAATTATAATTATACATATATACACACAACTAGAGATTATTACATTTAGTGAAGTAAGTCAGAAGGAGAAAGATAAATACCATACGATATCACCTACCTGTGGAATCTAAAATATGATACAAATGAACCTATCACAAACAGACTCATGGACACAGAGAACAGACTTGTAGGTGGCAAGGCGGGGGGGACTGGGGACTGAGAGATTGGGAGGTTGGGGTTAGCAGATGCAAACTCTTTTATGGAATGGATAGCCAGCAAGATCCTACTGTATGGCACAAGGGTCTACTGATATATTCAACAGCCTGTGATAAACCATAATGGAAAAGAATATTTTAAAAAAGAATTATGTATAACTGAATCACTTTGCTGTACAGCACAAATTAACACAGTATAAATCAACTAGACTTCAATAAATAAATTTTCTTTTAAAGCCTATTAGATGACAGTCTCTGCTAGGATTTCCGTGATGCTGCTGTGCACAGGATTTAAACAATTATTTCTGAAGATCTAAGAATTTCTCTTTTCACTTCTTTCTAGAGCAAGTTTTAAGTATGTGTATTATGGTGTGAAGTCCCAAAGCTTCTTTCCCAATGGAACGGAAGGGACTGGAGTTCTCAGCCCCTTAGCAGCGAAGTACCCCTCCTCAAACGTGACCCCACCCAAGGCTCTCAAAAGAGCTACCCAACACCAAGCTCCAATCAACTTCTCGGTTGCCAACTTACCTTGCAAGGCAACTACATGTCAGCTGCAAGTGTTCCCTACCTGAAACTTGGTGCGTGGCTAGAGGCAGAGGCCTTTCAAAACCTCACACCCACTATCATTTCATACTCTGTGAAGTCACCTTACAGATGCTGATGAAATGCTCTGTGGGCAGGCTAACCCTGCCTCTGGAAGACCTAGGCCCTTTAGTCACCCTCGGAGAAAAGAACCACGTGAAGCTGGGAGGAAAATGCCAATGGAGAACCAACACCATCTGATCCAAGACGCTGCTTTGGGGCTTGTACCCTTACAAAATAGATCTTGTTCTATAATTCTGTAGCCGAAGTGATTTCAACTAAAACGAAGAACCACCTCTAACATGTGGTTACAGTAGGTCCCAGCCCAGTTCACGAGATCACGTCAACAGGAAACGTGCATGCAAAGAAACAGGGAAACAGAAATTCACTCGTGACACGGGAGAAATGAACCAAAGGCAGGCTGCACTGGCTTCTCTCCAGCTGCCACTCAGAGGCGCCGTCAGTCAAGGAGCATCGTGCAGGCAGATCACAGGCCCCGGGGAGCCTGTGGGGGTCTGGCTGGCCGCTAAGGTCGACAGAGCTGCTCGTCCCTGGACCTGAGCTGCAGTGCAGCGCCTGGAAGAGCCCCAGCCACTGCCCGTGGGCTCGCCCGGTTCTGTAGCATGCGGGGAGTGAGAGTGGGAGGCAGGTGCTCACGGTATTAGCACAACCAATACAAAGAAGCCGCTATTTCAGGGGAGTGATATAATATATTGTAACTGCTCCCATTGTGTCAACAGGCGTCACGTCAGTGGGTGCGTTAGAATCTCTCCTGCTCAATATGAAAATAACTTCCATTTCAATGAAAATAGGAGATTCCCCATAGGTTGCATCATAATTCGCCCACGGCAGCTGCCAGGCAGGAGAACAGGCGTGCTCGAGGGTGATTTTGTCTCCCCGAGGGATGCTTCCATTTTATCATTGGTCTCCTCTTAAAATCCTGAGATGAGCAAGTTACAAATATAATTACTCTCTTTCCCAGCAAGCACTAACACAAGCCATATGCGGTGCTAGAGAGGACAGGCGGCTCACCTCTGGCTCTGGCTCTGGCTCTGGCGGGAAGGCTTGCTCGTCCTCCGTGGAGTTGGGTAAAATGGCCCAGGTGATGCTGGCGCTGGCTGATGGCAAGGAGCCAAGTGTCCCATTTTTCAGCTGCTCTGTGGAGTGCGACTTGGGCCCGTGCCATCCCAGGATGCTTTCTGAAATAAAGACCAAGGATGATGCCAAGCATTTTCCAAATCCAACATTTAGAGCTCAAGAGGAATCACACTAGATAAGAAGCCCAACATGAAGTGGGTCCAGCTTTAAGTGGACGGTGGTGGATTTCAGTTGATTCAGTAGACTGAAGTGTAGATTCAGATCATCTATTCATAAACGGGTCTCTGCATAATGGCCATATCAGAATCACCATAGGCTGTGTCTCTCTCTATTCTTGGACAAAAACAAGTCTGCCACACCTCCTTAAGGGTGTTTTTATTAAATATAAAAATTTTTTTAAATATGTTTAAAAATACTTTAAAATATTTACAATAAAAAACCAAAAGTCGAGGACTCCCCTGGCGGTCCCGTAGTTCCCAAAGCAGGGGGCATAAGTTCAATCCCTGGTCAGGAAAGATCCCGCATGACGTGGGCAAAAAATAAAAACAATGTAGAATTTTATCAGACACAGGCTGCTCACAATGCAGTTTGAGTGCAATCTGATGACCAGAGCTGAGAAAAGACATCTGCAGTGTGATGACGTCACAAGCCCACAGCCATTAGATGCAGCCAGCGTGGCAGAAGTCAAGAAGCCACATCACTGAAGACAGATGTGGTCATGCCATTATAGCAAAAAACACTTTTGGGGTTACCAGATTGGTGTTTATAAAATGTTTATTTTCTTTCTGTCTTTATTTGGCCATGCCACGTGGCTTGCAGGATCTTAGTGCCATTATCAGGGATTGAACCCAGGCCTCCAGCAGCAGACTCAAGAGTCCTAATCACTGGACTGCCAGGGAACTCCCTATAAAGCATTTTTCTAATCTTCCCTAGATCCTTGAGAACAACAAGAAAACCTTTCTAACTCTAATACTAACCTTTGTAAGCATGTATGCTCAGTTGTGCCTCTTTGCGACCCCACGGACTGTAGACTGCCAGGCTCCTCTGTCCCTGGGATTCTCCAGGCAAGAATACTGGAGTGGGTTGCCATGCCCTCTTCCAGGGGGTTTTCCTGACCCAGGGATGGAACTCGGGTTTCCTGTGGCTCCTGCACTAGCAGGCGGGTTCCTTAAGCACTGAGCCACCGAGGCATCGCCGACCTTTCTAAGAGTCATGGGTTACTGTAGAATAGTTGTATATGCTTCCTAAGGGGACAGGAAGTAACCGGAGGCAGATTTCTATACCCCACCGCAGTCCTGCCGTTAGAAAAAGAACTGGCCTCACACTCAGCTGAACCTGGGGATTCCGTCCTCAGCCTGAGAGCAGGAGTGAGTAAGGGAAGGTTGGCTCAGCTGCCTCACATGAACGAGAACTCAGTCGCCCTTCAGTGCTCAGACGCTGCCCGCCATCTGCTCTTCTCCCCCTGCTGTTCACAATGCCCAAGCAAGGCTATGTTTTTTCAAGCTCTTCAAAGTAATGAGAGTCTTGGTGGGCACTATTTCCCTGCTAAGACTGACATCCTCCATTCATCTACCTGGTGGAGGAGGTCTCCCACATAAATCCAGGGATCGACTCAACCATCACTCACTCAGAGAGGCCCCCTGCCCAGGACCATGGCGGCCAAGGCAGCACGCCGCAGGCTCCCCTCCATCCCGATAGTTGTTTTACTGTCTTCCGGCTCTGGAACAGACCCTGATGCTGGGAAAGATTGAAGGCAGGAGGAGAAGGAGACAACAGAGGATGAGATGGTTGGATGGCATCACCAACTCAATGGACATGAGTTTGAGCAAGCTCCAGGCAGTGGCCGGGCATGCTGCAGTCCATGGGGTCACAAAGAGTTGGACACGACCGAGCGACTGAACTGAACTCACTCTGTTCATTCGTTTACTGTCTGCCTTCCTCTTCTCCCTAAAAACTCAGCAAAGACCAGGACAGGAAGGGAGGTGGCAATGCATGCTGGGAAATGTAGTTTTTTGTACATTCTACAGATTCCGAGCATTAAAGCCCAGTGAGTGAGGACAGGAGAGAAGCCCACCTCAGACCAACCAGTCCAGCTGCTCTGATCCCCAGTCACTGGTTTGGGAGTCTGGATAGGCCTACATTGTGTGAGGATACAGGGGGGAAATTCTAACAGAGTGAATGATAAAGGCTGTATAAATTGATCAATTCTGCACTGAAGATGGGTAGTGGGGGCTGCTGCACCCTCATTTTCCTTCCTCTCAGCCCCAGCCCTTCCCAAAGCCGAAGCCAAAGCAAAGGCCTTGAAGGCCAAGGAAGCAGCGTTGAAAGGCATCCACGGCCATAAAATGAAAAAAGAAGATCCATACATTACTCATCTTCCAGTGGCCCGAAACACTGTGGCTCAGGAGGGAGCCCACATATCCCCAGAAGAGTGCCCCTGGGGGAAACATAGACCACTATGCCATCAAGTTCCCCCTTAACCAGCACGTCAGCCACGAAGATAACAGAAGACACAACACAACTGGTGTTCACTGTGGATGTCAAGGTCAACCAGGACCAGAGTAAACAGGCTGTGAAGACGTTCTATGACATCAACATGGCCAAGGTCAACACCCTCATCAGGCCTGAGGGAGGGAAGAAGGCATATGTCCAATTGGCTCCTGACTATTATGCTTCGGATGCTGCCAATAAAATTGGGATCATCTAAACTGAGTGCAGCTGGCTAATTCTAAAGTTTCCACTGTTTTTTTTTGTTTGTTTGTTTTTAAAGGACTCTACAGTGCTTGAGAAAAGAAACAGTATCCTGAGAAGGATACTCAGAAGGCTGAGAGGAACAATATATCTCTGAAATTCACTCTAATGGTAAGGTGTCAGAGAAAACATCAGGAGAGGTGTCTCCTTGAAACAATACAAAATAAAGTAACCACTATGAAACAAGAACACAGAGCCAGGAGAAGAAAACAGGCTGAGGTGAAGAAAGAGATGGAGGCAGGAAGGAATTATTATGAGGAAATGAAGCCATACTGTGGGCTTAATTAGCAGAATTAAGGTTAATACTGAAACAAGGTTTCAGTATTGAAACAAGGTTAAAACTGAATCAACACTGTAGAAAGTCAAGTAAGTAGTGTGTCAAGATGAAGTTCTACTAGTGAGCAGCTGCCAAGGGCACAAGGGTGAGCAATAAGACAGAAGATTCAGGACTTCCCTGGTGGTCCAGAGATTAAGAAGCCATCTACCAATGTAGGGGTCATGTGTTCGACCCCTAGTCCAGGAAGATTCCACATGCCACGGAGCAACTAAGACCACGCACCGCAACTACTGAGCCAGTGCTCTAGAGCCCATGCTCTGCAACAGGAGACGCCGCCACCGTGAGAAGCCCGCAAACCACAGCTAGAGACCGGCCCCACTCACCGCAACTAGAGAAAGCCCGTGCACAGCGACGAAGACCAGTGCAGACAAAAATAAATAATAAAAATTGTTTAAAGACAGAAGGTACACAGCAGAGACCTTTAAGTTGAAAGAGATCACTGAGACAAATGGAAAAAAACAATAAACAATAACAGAAGAAACACACAGCCGGAGCTGAAGAGTGGGTTATGGGTCCTGTGAAAACAGCCCACCACAGTCCAGCAAAACCAATCAGAAAACACTCATATCTACACACAGCTTCCAATATTTTCTTAGGTTTTTTTCTTACTGAAATGTCAAACACACACAAAAATAGAAGAGTTTAATGAATGCCTGGCTCATGAAGTTTGGCAACACTTTTTAATTAAAAAATCAAGAGGAAAAATTTTCCATTCATTTAGGCAGAACAGTTAGACTTGCCTTAAAGGGGGAAAAAAAATCAAGCTAGTCTTGGCTTTTGCCACAACGCTAAATGCCAAAAGATGACAGGTGAAGAGAAGAATGTAAATGAATATCTACATATTCTGGGTGGGTGCGAGGCTGGAAAGATAATGCTTGTCTTCGGACAAATTATCTTTCCTCCACTGAAAACAGTCAGCACTTGATGAGCTCTTGCTAGGTGCCAAGGACTACTATGCAAAAAAATTTCTTTTTAAAATTATTATTTAATATTTATTTATTTGGCTGGGCCAGGTCTTATTTGTGGCATGCAGGATCTTCGTCCTTTTTTATTTGCAGCATCTTTAGTTGTGGCTTGCAAACTCCCAGTTGCAGCATGCTGAATCTAGTTCCCCAATCAGGGATCAAACCTGGGCCCCCACACTGGGAGCAGAGCCTTAACCACTGGACCACCAGGCAAGTCCCTATCATGTGGAATTTTTGTGTGTTAACTCATCTAATTCTAATGACAACCCATAAGGTAAGTCCTAGGACCTACCTCTTGACAGATAAACAAACAGGCACACAGAGCCAGTAAGTGTCAGGGGTAAATGGCAGATGAACACCCTGGCCACCTGTGCCCAGAGCCCAGACTCTCAAACTCTACCCTCTATGCCTTCTGAGTACCACTGCAGGGACTCAGAAAATATCCCACTTTCCGGGGAAAAAATGACTTGAGGACATATCCCAAGACATGAAGAAAAGCACCAGGATAAAAAACTCAAGACCGGAGAAGCTGTGTGAAAGGAGCGGCAGTGAGCGATGAACCCAGCTGAACGCAAGGCTAAGCAGGGCTGGGGCTCGGGAGGGAAAAGGCACTTGCCTCTGGCTAAAATTTAAACAGGCATCAAGACACTCAGTCATCAAGATAAATGTCACCTTCATGCAATATTGTTTAAATCAAAATTAGTGTCAAAACAAAAAAATGTCTTAAAGGACTCAGTTGCCTCTCCCAGTCAAGTCCTGTCTTTAAAATTTTGATATTTTGTTCATCCTGGATTTTTTTGCATTAATTTTGGTTTAAAGATATTGCATTAAAACATCATTTATCTCAATGACTTTGGTACTGTTAAATTTGTGCTCACAGTAGTTGTTCCACTCACCACACCTCGTCCTAGCCCTGGAACTGAATTTAAATACTTCTTGAAAACATGAAACACCACTGACTATTAAGTCAAAATTCTTTTAAAGAGATTTGTCAGGAAGCAACAGTTAAAACTGGACATGGAACAACAGACTGGTTCCAAATAGGAAAAGGAGTACGTCAAGGCTGTATATCGTCACCCTGCTTATTTAACTTATATGCAGGGTACATGATGAGAAACGCTGGACTGGAAGAAACACAAGCTGGAATCAAGATTGCCGGGAGAAATATCAATAACCTCAGATATGCAGATGACACCACCCTTATGGCAGAAGTGAAGAGGAACTAAAAAGCCTCTTGATGAAAGTGAAGGAAGAGAGTGAAAAAGTTGGATTAAAGCTCAACATTCAGAAAACAAAGATCATGGCATCCGGTCCCATCACTTCGTGGGAAATAGATGGGGAAACAGTGGAAACAGTGTCAGACTTTATTTTTTTGGGCTCCAAAATCACTGCAGATGGTGACTGCAGCCATGAAATTAAAAGACGCTTACTCCTTGGAAGGAAAGTTATGACCAACCTAGATAGCATGTTCAAAAGCAGAGACATTACTTTGCCAACAAAGGTCCGTCTAGTCAAGGCTATGGTTTTTCCTGTGGTCATGTATGGATGTGAGAGCTGGACTGTGAAGAAGGCTGAGCGCCAAAGAATTGATGCTTTTGAACTGTGGTGTTGGAGAAGACTCTTGAGAGTCCCCTGGACTGCACGGAGATCTAACCAGTCCATTCTGAAGGAGATCAGCCCCGGGATTTCTTTGGAAGGAATGATGCTAAAACTGAAACTCCAGTACTTTGGCCACCTCATGCGAAGAGTTGACTCATTGGAAAAGACTCTGATGCTGGGAGGGATTGGGGGCAAGAGGAGAAGGTAACGACAGAGGATGAGGTGGCTGGATGGCATCACTGACTCGATGGACATGAGTCTGAGTGAACTCCGGGAGTTGGTAATGGACAGGGAGGCCTGGCATGCTGCAATTCATGGGGTCGCAAAGAATCAGACATGACTGAGCGACTGATCTGATCTGAATCATTATTACACATTATTAAGTATTAAATTAATATTAAAATATTGATACTATCTCCCACATTATATTTTAATCAAAAATCAGGAAGTCTACCAAGAAAAAAAGGAAATTAAAGTATTCTGAGTCTTCATCACTCTACACAATGTGTCATTCTTGATTTTGACAATTACAATAATACAAGTCAATGAATCTTTATGAACACTGCACTGTAACCACTACTATAATTTATATACATATTTTCCCCCAAAACGCTAAAGAAAAGGAAACACAACCTGTGTAGCAAAATGAGAGGAAACAAGAAAAGCAGCATAGGAACACAGAAACAAAAGGCGTAATGGAGACTAACAGAAAAACAAGCATCAGTGTAAGGAAAAAAAGTAACTGGCTGCACGATGTGTGTGAAAGATAAATTCTCAAGGTTGTGTCATAAAACAAAACACAAGTCTAAACCAGATTTCATTAATCCAAAGACACACCAATTTTCACATTTTAACATCTCTGAAATCAGAGTCCATCTTATGCTCAACGATGTGTCATAGATTAACTGGCACCTTTTTCTTAGTGGCACAGAGGCTCAAGGTGTGTTTTACTACAGATGTGTTGGACAAGTGAGAAAACCTACAGAAAGTGACTCAGAAGGTCTATGACAGAAAGATGATCACAGACATACCAGCAAGTACAAATGCAAAGAAAACCAGGATCTAACATTACCACGTGGCTGCTGACCGTAGCCTACTGGGTGTATGTCAATTACCTTTCACTTTCCAGTCCACCTTAAAGCTCCTGAGTGGCAGACCATCAGAGATGATCCAGTGGGAGATGATCCAGTGGGAGAGAGGAGGAAGGCAATGGGTCAGGTGTTCACCAATGTGCAAACCAGTGCTTACCCCAGGTTTTGATGCATGCCTGCAGCTCCTCACACAACACGCCTTAGTAGACACAAGAAACCCAAGAAAAAAGAGGGAGGGGGGACTTTCTGGTTCTCTTAACCAACCAGAAGCAGAAAGAAAGCTACAGAAGATTTAACCACGGGCTTAAAGCTTTGACTGTGGGACTGTCTGACTCTGCGCTTGGCCTCAGCTTACCCCTTGCTGGAGCGCTGGAGGCTGCAGTACCCACACCAGCACTATGATGCCTCTGCCCAGACAGAGGCCAGTGACAGGGGAGGCACTGGAAGGCCCCCCACTGTTCCTGTAACACAGTGAACTCCCGCCTCTGGGGTGCAGTCAATCGGAGAGGGCTTTCCCCAAGTAAGACTGACATTTACAAGCGTGGGGGAAAACATAGGGTGTATTTACAATGAAGAGCTGGTATGGTAGGATCTGATGGCTTTCTTTATGGAGGAAGTGCCAATCAATCTGTTTTGACCGCTGTAAAAAAATAAATAGAACTACCCATCTGAAATATTCTGCAATGGTAGTATTTCCAAATATGTTGCTTACTGAAGGGATCATCACATTTTTATCTTGACTTTTAATCACAAAATAAGGGAAGGTGACTTAAATGGGATGCACTGCCACCAGAAGCATTGGGTGTCAGGAGAGAAAGATAGATAGAGAAAGAGAAAAGATAGACATTGTAGGGGCAGAGGGAAAAAAGGGGTCTGAGTGGGGAAAAGGGATGAAAGTTGAGAATCTGAAGTTGTTTCTGGGAAAAAGTGAAGCAGAACAGAAGGAAGAAGTCAACAAGTAGGAAAAGCCCAGAAAGGCCCCTACAATAGTCTCACCAGGACTTTCCTGATGGTCCAGTGGTGCCCGGGGGCCAGCATATTGCATATTGAGTGCATATTGCATATTGAGTGCAGCACTTTCCACAGCATCATCTTTCAGGATCTGGAATAGCTCAACTGGAATTCTATCACTGCCGGGAGCCAGCGTGAGGAACTCCGCCCATGACAAAGGTCATGAGGAAGGAGGCTCGGCATACGCAAAGGCGGGATCGAGCCTCAGGAGTCCCCCTGGAAATTCTCGAGCATCTACCCCCAAACCAGAGTCTGCCTACTTTCTGCTTTGTGCTCTCACCTACACCTCTGACTTCACAGGGGGGCTGTCCCCGACTACTTCTCTCTGAAAAAAGTTAGCTTACAGCTCCAGTTAATAATTCCTGGGTGTGACAGTGTTTCAACCTACAAACTCCTTTGGAAGTCCTCTAGCCTGCCTGAATAGGTTTTTCCGGCCACATGTTGGCTCAGAGCCTCCCAACTGTGAGAGGCAGGAGATGTTCTAAACTGTCTAAACACAGATTCCTTTGAGTAGTTAAAAGATTGGTTAGAAATTGTATTGGTGAAGGGTTTTCCGCTTATTGAGCCAATGTTTGCTGCTAAGTCTCCATACTCCTTACCTACTGTGTCCTTGGCAGTGTATTGATTGATATAATGGGTGTATAGAAATGTAAGTAGTAGCCTCAATGTTTGTAACCTTGGACCCTTGAGTTAAGTCTTTTCTTGATTGAGCCCACCTCACCTTTGCCCTATAGGAATGCAGCTTTGTCCAATGCTTTTTGGAGGCTGGCGCCTGACTTTAGAATAATCACCTTTAGAGAAAAATAAGTTTCTTAAAATGTTAACAGGCCTCCTGGCCAGAAGATGATGTAAATCACCTGAACTTTTGCATATGATAAGTTTGAAAGCCTGGCTTCGATTAGGACCAGGAACTGCTGTCCTTGCATGACTCCACCCCTTCCCCCATTATCCTCTACGCATAACTTAAGGTATAAAAACTACTTTGGAAAATAAAGTGCGGGCCTTGTTCACCGAAACTTGGTCTCCCCATGTCGCTTTCTCTCTCACTCTGGCTGAGTCTCCATCTGGAGCGTGGAACCCACCATGCTTACTAATTATGCCTGGGCTTCTAAGATCCGACCGGGGAGGCCTCAGTGTCTCCTCTCCTTCGGGAGAACGGAAGGACGCCTGCGGCCTACATAAGTGGTGCAAACTTCTTGTCTTGAAGTTTTATTGGTCTCCCGCGTAAACCAAGCTACTCAGCCTCTTTTCTCCACTGAATTTCCTCACTGAGCTATCCTCATTCTATTACTGTTTATATTTTTGATAAATATTTAAATAAATAGGTCACCTATGCCGTCTCTCCTTCGAATACCCTGGATCAGCCGGGGCTGGACCCCGGCACAGTGGTTAAGACTCCACACTTCCCACACAGGAGGCCTGAGTTCAAGCCCTGATGAGGGAACTGGACCCCACATGCTGTGTGGCGCGGCCAAAAGGAAAAAGTCTCATCTATTTGACCCTTTTGGCCAAAACCCCCAAATAGCAGGAACCAATGCAACTGGCTTATTAACCGACAATCCTTGTAAATCTTAAAAGAGAATGAAACAGTTACTGGAAGGGCAAGTTAAGAAGTGCATGTTACATTCTGCTCCGGTTCCCCTCTCTTCAATTACATGTGTCCTGGTCTCTAGCCCTGATTCATGTCCAAGGGCATGAGCATTATCCATGCGGATTCCTCTGCCACCCCACTCCAGCAGCTCTAACCCCAGCGTTCTCTCCCAGCATGTCCTGCACCCACCATAGGGTGGTAGCCAGCTCTTACAGTGCACAGGAACATGCTGGTCTGATCACAGGTGTCTGTGCTACCTTTGAATCATGTTCCCTTATCAGATAAGGAACTCCCCAGAAGCACAGGCAGCAGACTGCTCTGCCCCGCTAGACCACTTTAAGGTCTGGAATCCCACTCCAGCACAGACTCCCAAGCAGCCCAGCCATCTCCAGCTCTGGTGCAGCCCTGACTTGTCACATCACGGAAAATCAGAGGCACATATCTGGACTCGGGAAACCAGACGCCCACCTGCCCCATCCCATCACACATCTGCCTCTATCAAAATGCTGGAGAAGATTCAGTCACCAGGACAGAGGAGAACTGGGGAACATAAGCCTGACCAAGAAGCCACGTTCCTTTATAAATTTTAGCTACAAACCTCTCCATAAACAGAAGTTAGATGAAGCATTTCAGCCCTGAATTATCTCAGAGGTAACATCGGAGACAGGACCCGAGCCTGAAATGTGTAGGTGGGCACAGAGGAGAGCTCAAGTAATTCTCCACCTTGGTCCAGTCACTCTGTTTGAAATGAAATTGAGGTCAGGGAGCAACATCTACAGACAAAGGCTCTAGAGCCGCCAGGTTCCCCAGAAGATGGAACGAGAAGCTACAGAAGATGCTGAGAGATCACAGATTGGTTCTGATTCCAAAGAGGGGCAGAAAGAAAAAAAAAAAAAAAATCAGTGCAGAAGGGATCAGAAAGCAAAGAGATTTCATGAACAGTGCCTACAGATATCGGCTGTGCCGCACGATCTGCGCCCCACCCCTCACCCCCTGCCCCTTGAAACTCTACAGCAGGGGTCCCCAACCTCTGGGCCACAGACTGGTACCTCCCGTCAGATCAGTCGTGGCATTAGATTAGAAATAAAGTGAGCAATAAATGAATTTGCTTGAATCATCCGGAAACCATCCCCCAACTTCCGGTCCATGGAAAAAGTGTCTTTCACAAAGCCTGTTCCTGGTGCCCAAAAGGCTGGGGACCGCTGCTCTGGAGGAAAGCCTGATAGAGGTTCGCTTTAATGAGATTTTTATTTCCATCAACCCAGTCTGGCACTCCTTGGATATAACCATTAAGTTTTTATCAGCAGGAGTCAGGCTGCTACAGTCCCTATCAACCCAAAGAACCCTGAGGTTCTTAACAAATGCATTTTGAGATGACACTCCTGGGGTCTCCAGGTTCTTCCATTCCATTAGCTTGAGATCCTGGAATTCTGTTTTAACTGCAGGCAACTATGATGCTTTGGATGAGGATGTAATTCCACCTTTTTTCCCCTAAATGTGCTGGCACAGATTTAAAAGACATGCGCAGAATGTTTTAAAATGCAAAGGGCTGTGTTATATGGAATGTAACTTTGGAAAGGGTTAGGAAGACAAAGAAACAGAATAACCTTTATGATGCTTCATGGTCTACTCTCCAACCTTCAGCCAAGTTCCCCGGTAAAAATGGCTAAAAGGAAGGGTGGATGGACAACGGAGTCAGGTCCCATAAGGGACAGGACGACCACTCCCCCCAGGAGGCAGCAGGGTGGGTGGGGCAGTGTCCAGGACACTGCGTGGTCTCCCACGTCGCCCACAGACAGTCCCCATTTCAACCTCTCACCACATCTGAAATTCGACCTCAAGCTTTGTCCTTCCAGCCCTTAAAAACCCCAGAGAAAGAATGAAAATCTGGAACGAAAATTCGAAATTTACTAGAAAGTCACCCTGAAGAAAAAGGTAAGGCATGAATTTCAGGCACAAGAAAATGGTTCAAGTTTCTTAGTCACCCCTTCTTGGAATGAGCCCATTTGTTCGCAGAGCCTAGATGCAGGTTCTGGTGCAAGAAGAATTCTAGGAACTTTGAGAAGCACCCAGTCTAATGCTGAGGTGTGCCCAATGCCTAAAGCAGTCACTGAGGCTCAAACCAGACCAGGGAAAGTCAGGAAGTCTCAATTTTCAAGTAGAGAAGGAAAAAGCAAGGAGAAGAAGCACAGGGAGTGCCTTCACTCTACACCTGGACACACACGCCTCTTCCAAGCCCAGATCTGGCACCTGAATGTTTTTTCTCTCGTTACAGAAGACACGGGTAGAGTCAAAGGGAAACTTCTGTAAAGTCGGGACTTCCCTGGTGGTCAGTGATTAAGAATCTGCCTGCCAACACAGGGGACATGGTCAGGGAAGGTGACAATGCCACAAGGCAACTAAGTCCATGCAACACATCTACTGAGCCCACACTCTACAGAGTTCAAGAGCTACAACTACCGAAGCCCGTGTGCCCTAGAGCCAGTTCTCCACAACGAGAGAAGCCCCCGCAACGAGAAGCGCAGGCACCGCAACTAGAGAGTGACCCCTGCTCATCACAACTAGAAAAAACCCACACGTAGCAACGAAGACCCAGTGCAGGCAAAAATATAAACAAATACAATTTAAAAAAATTTAGTAAGGTCTGCAAATTAGGAAGAGGACTGTATTTATGTTAATTTCTCGATTTGGACCATTGTACTGTTATTACAGAGAAGAGTGCCCCTTTTTTTAAGGAAATTCACACTGAGGTATAGGAAAGTAAAGATACATATTGTCAGCAACTTACTCTTTAGTGGCTAGAATATTATAATAGGCTTATACATACAGAGAATATGGGGCAAACATCGTAATAGCATTTGGAGAATTTGGAGATTGATGAGAATTTTTCATACTATTCTTGTAACTTTTTTAGAAGTCTCAAACTATTTCCCAAACAATAAAGAAAAACTACAAATACCTGCCCTGAGAAAATGAAGATGTGAGCAGGACAGTGTCCCCAGTTCCAGTTTGGGGAATCCAGAGTCTACGGGGTGGTCCGTTCTGGTTTGAACAAAGGACCCCAGGCACCTGCCACAGTGGGCAGAGCCCACCCCTGGACTTTGCGGTACCAGGATGGCTTCGGGCAGGTCATTTAACTGCTCTGAGCCTCAGCTCACCCACATGATGGGCATAATGATACACACTTTGTGAAGATTTCATAAAATGTGTAGCAAAAGGTAGACACTGATAGAGTCAGAGCTTAGTAAATGACGGTGAGTACTACAGAAGAAACTCACCGCCCCCCCACCACAGCTGCCTCTGGGAAACCAACATCACCCCTTAATCTTGGTGACAGAGGAGAGCAGTGGGGACCTGGAGGAAATGTGAAATATAGACCATTCATCATAACCTGGCTTGGCTTCCCATCACCTGAATTGCCTCATTCTTCGTTAATTAACTGAATCCTGGGCAACAAAACTCAGTGAGGCTTCAGTGCATCTCTTCTAATACTTTATAATTCTCTATGACATGACCCATCTCAAGCCATTTTCACCTTTATCATTTAATTTAATCTTCCCGAATATCTTTTTATCTGCTTATCGATGAAACCTCCCCTCAAAAGGACTGGCGCCTCTTCAGGGAGTTTATTATTATCTTGAACTTCTTGATAAACAACTAGAAATGCTTCTGTTATGTATCCCAGAGAAAATCTCACACCAGGCCCTGAGGAGACAGGAAAGAGGAGGGCATGGTGGCCCGGGGCAGAGAGCAGGAGGCAAGGTGGCTGCTCATCATGGGAGGGTGTGGAGGATACGCCCCACAGGCACAGTTAGAAAGAGCAGACCAGACGCTGCAGAGCAACGGATCTTGCAAACACAGCACTGAGTGCAAAATTCACAAACAGAAGGCAACGGAGAACTGAGTGCTAGCAAGTTTCAAAGGAGTTCTACAGTATTCATGAAAACGTTAAATTGTTGACAGGATGGCACACTGCTAATGGGCAAAATGAAAAAAATATAGACAGCCCAAGCGAGGTGGAGAAGGGGTAAACGGAGAAGCACTTGGATAAAAGGCGAGATGGAGCGATTTAAAGGAAGAAGGTCACAGCGGACAGACAGGCACATGCGCACAGCGGACAGACACGCACATGCGCACACCAGACCACGCGCACTCGCAGACCCGGGCGCGCTGCCGCCGGGGACGTCTTACCCGAGGCCCCCGGCCTGTGGCTGGACTGGCCGGCGTGGTGCAGGCTCTGCTGGAGCAGGCTCAGGCACTCCCCGAGGCAGCTGAGGGTGGCAGCGGAGGTAGCTTTCAGGAGCAGTAGGTCCTGGTCCAAGGCAGTGAGGGGACCAGACCCCGGGAGAGACTCGATGGCGTGCACCAGGTTCTTCTGCTGCCCCTCCACCTGAGTCATCATCTGCAGAAAAGGGAGACAGCCAGAGGTAAGAGTCGGAAGGCCTCACTTCCACCGTCCGGGAGCCAGCGCTTAAGCCATGGGAGTGGATCAAAGTGTGGTGCAGCTGTTTACAATAACCAGGACATGGAAGTAACCTAGATGCCATCAGCAGATGAATGGATAAGAAAGCTGTGGTACATATACACAATGGAGTATTACTCAGCTATTAAAAAGAATACATTTGAATCAGTTCTAATGAGGTGGATGAAACCGGAGCCTATTATACAGAGTGAAGTTAGTCAGAAAGAAAAACACCAATACAGTATACTAATGCATATATATGGAATTTAGAAAGATGGTAATGATGACCCTGTATGTGAGACAGCAAAAGAGACACAGATGTCAAGAACAGTCTTTTGGACTCTGTGGGAGGAGGCAAGGGTGGGATGATTTGAAAGAATAGCATTGAAACATGTATATTACCATATGTAAAATAGACCAGCAGTCCAGGTTTGATGCATGAGACAGGGTGCTCAGGAGCACTGGGATGACCCTAAGGGATGGGATGGGATGGGATGGGGAACACATGTACACCCATGGCTGATTCATGTCAATGTATGGCAAAAACCACTACAATACTGTAAAGTAATTAGCCTCCAACTAAAATAAATTAATTAAAAGAAAAAAAAAGTGCGGTGCAAGACGGCATCACCACCCAGACTACGGTGGCATGAAGATGCAGTCTGAGGATGCTTGGCGCACATCTGTCCTGGGATGCCGCAGGCCTGGGATAAAATCCATTCGGGTCCATCTACCCAAAGGTACTTGGCCTCTGCAGCTCTGCACACAAGAGAATTTTAGAACTTTAGACCCGAAGGGGACCATCAGGCCATCCAGGTGTATCTTTTACAGATCTTTGGGAGGTAAAAATAAATACACTAAAAGTAGAAGTCTTGTGATCAACTTTAAGGTCCTTGGACCACAGGAAGGTTATCCGAGACAATGGGCACCCCTGGCTTTGTCTCAGAGCAAGGTTAATT
This sequence comes from Bos indicus x Bos taurus, assembly GCF_003369695.1. Lineage (NCBI taxonomy): Eukaryota > Metazoa > Chordata > Mammalia > Artiodactyla > Bovidae > Bos > Bos indicus x Bos taurus. Next base: position 54,543,327 of record NC_040097.1, on the reverse strand, counting down.
CCTTGCTTTGCTTCCATCTCCTGTCCATCCCTAACTCCTTGGTGGTCCTCCTTGAAGTTCAGGAAATAAAAGTGAAATCTGGGGCTAGCATTTGTGGGGGTGAGACCACACACACAGCAAAACCAGTGCCAACCCACTCTGCCCCTAAAATGCTAGGAGAGCCGTCAACTTCCTTAACACCAGGTGTGTAGGGAGCCAAGAGGAGGAGAAAAACCAGGAGTTCAAGAGCCAGCCCTACTCCACAGCTAACGCTGTGACAAACCAGTTAACCCCATAGTGGCCTGGCTTCAATTCAAAAGCTACAGACAAGCAGTGTTTCCTTGGACAAATCAAGGAGAAAGGAATTTGAGAACTAGAAAAGGACTTGACTGGTGATCTTGTGAAGTGCATCCTCCTCCTGTTTTTATACCTTGTCTTGCTAAACAAGATGATGAGCATAAATTGCATGGCCAGCAAATAAGCAGTCGAGCTGATGTGTGGAGGAGCAAAGGCAGCCCGCCCGAGGTCACAGGTCAGCATTCGAGGCAGGGACCAACTCCTGCTCCCTGGACTCTCACTGTTCTTCAAGCAGCTCCCACAAAAGCCATCCTTACTCTAAAGCAGTTGCTCCTGCTTCGTCACCATCATCCCCAGGAGGATCCTTGTGACCATCATGATGCCACCACCCGGGGAGAAGCCGTACCTCTGCAAGGACCGCTGAACCTGGACACAAAACCCATCCCATACTTGGGCTTCTCTTTCTATTTTCTTTTGAAGACAATATCTCCTATTTCCTATCAGTGTAGTCATCGCCTTAAAAACACATAGTTTGCCCATTGCAATCCTAATTAACCAAAATTGGTGCTGTTACTTCAAAAAGATTTTTTTTAAATAGTGACATTAAACATATTACATGCTCATCCTCTGGCCATGTAAGTTATTTTCTGCTGATTACAGAGGTTATAGCTAGCCATTCTGGCGCCTCAAACAGTACCTGAGGCATAACAGGGGCTCAGTAAGAATTCGTTCCTTCTTCAGGTCTTTGCTGAAGAGCTGCCTTCTTGGGAAAGCTTCCTGCACCACATAATTTAAAATCATCAGTACTAGCATGAAAGCAGGAATCATTCTATCTGTGTGATTCACTGATGGATCCCAAGCAACTATCTGTTGAATGAATGAATGAACCCCCAGGGTCCCTTTCGTTTCACTGAGGTGCAAAAGAATCCATTTATGACACAGAGTCTGCAGGAATCATCTCAGTCAATTAGGACAACACAGCTGAAGATTCAGGAAAAATAATAACTCTGCTATCAGTTTAAGTTTGCCAAGAAAATGGTTAAATTTAACCTCAAAAAGATAAAATGTTTACATACTCATTGACAGTCAACTCTATGGAGAACTGCTAACATTTAGGGAGAAGCTGACTTCGAGCTACTTGTCGTAGTCAGCATTTCTGTAAATTCCTACCATAAAAACTTGTCTCAAAAAGTGATGTGTTGAAAGAGAAGAAGAAAATATAACACCAGAATGTAAATCATATGTTCTTGACTATTACAGAGGATGTCATAATGCTTAAGAGAAAAGGTAAGTAAAATGAAGCTATTAACTATGGAATCCACTCATTTTTTAACTTTTATTTTGTCTTGGACTATAACTGATTCACAGTATTGTGGTAGTTTTAGGTGTACTGCAGAATGATTCACTTATGAATCTACACATATATCCATTCTTTTTCAGATTCTTTTCCCATATAGGTCACCACAGAACACTGAACAGGGTTCCCTGTGCTATACAGTAGGTCCTTGGGGATTATCTATTTTCTATATAGTAGTTGGAATATACTCATTTTTAATCAACAAAAAGAACTATATTCCAATTATATAGCATAGGATAAATAATTATTTCACAAGCATAAAATATGATGCAAATCTCAGGTAAAAAAGACACAAAATTGTGGACACCCCCCCCCCCCGGTGGTTCAGTGGTTAAGAATCCAATTGCAAGTTCAGGGGACACTGGTTCAATCCCTTGTCAGACAGGACTAAGATCCTACAAGCTGTGGAGCTGCTAAGCTCAAGCACCACAGCTACTGAGCGCTCACTCTAGACCCTTTGAGCCACAGCTACTGAGCCTGAGCATCTCAAGCTCGTGCTCTGCAACAAGAGAAACCACTGCAATGAGAAGCCTGCACACCACAGCTAGAGAGTATCCCTCTCGCTGCAACTAGAGAAAGCCCATGTGCAGCAACGAAAACCCAGTACAGCTAAAAGTCAATAAACACAAAGCTGACTCCCCGCATCTCCTATGCTATTACAAGAGAGGCACGCACCCAGAGATGGGCGGCACATACCTACTCTCTGGAAAATATCTGACAGTGTTTATTGAGAGCCTATTTCCAGCGCTAGAGACAGGATGGCCACCTGGAGGGGACGCCAGGACTGGCGGTGGGTGGATTTGTCAGTTACAGTGACTGAAGAACAGCTGGTGCTGAGTGGGAGGGGGCGGGGGTGCCACATGCCCCACAAGTCAGGCCACAGCCCACTCAAGAACTTTCCTGCTCAAAAATGCCAGTAGCACCCCCCTGAGTCACCCTGCGCTAAAGACATGCCAGTGACCAGGCACTGGATGGACTTCAGCATCCTTCTGGTAAACGGAGCACTGAAAGTAAAATGATCCTAGCACAGTGCTCGACATGTTAAGTAGATGCCTAGTGATTCATTTTCTCTCCCTTTTCCATGTGATGTGAAACAGAACTTTAGTCTTCACAGACACAACTGATGCCAACCTTCACTTTCTATTAGCATCATCAGGCTCCAAAAGGAACTGAATGAACTCTGCAAGCAATGCAGGACTGCCAGCCTCACGCTGATGTATCATGGTTATTGCTGCCCGAACATTCCTCAGATAGGGAGGTCCTGAGGAGAACCTCCCATCAGACTTGGGAAGAACAAGTTTTAACCATTCTCATATCTGATTTTAATGAAGGGCACATTTGAGAAGATGTCACAAAGCTGTATGCGACACCAAGTCTCTAAGCGGCTCACTCAGACCTGCAGGTTCCCACAACCTCAACACAAGAATGAAGCGTGGTCAGTGACGGCCACCAGCCTTGGAACAGCCTGAACCACGAATTACATGTATTTCAAATCAGGTTTCTGAACGCTTCTTTATTTTATTCTTTGGCTGCTCCATGAGGCATGCAGGATCTTAGTTCCCCAGGTATCAAGCCAGCGCCCCTGCATTGGAAGTGCAGCCTTAAGTCACTGGATCAACCAGGAGGTCCCTAAACACTTCTTCTGAAGCGCAATATGAACCATGCGTGGTGTTTAAAGACCAGGGCGAACAAAAGGCACACGTTTCATTTCTTGCTGGCATTTCATTTCTACAGTCAGGGGCATCACACCTCGTAACATGGGTGCAAACAGGACCCTCGTCAAATTTCAGAGATCTACTCCCTGAACACATCAACTCCGAGGTTCTAAAATAGATTAACCGTAGGTCAAGTCCAATTTCATAGGGAAGCGGAAACGCTATGATCCATTCCTCATGGTGCAAACAATGGCATATGCTCTGCAAAATCAAAGTGTAGGTTAATGCAAAGAAAGTCAGTGGCCGCAGATTGTATTGTTCTCTTTCAGTGAAGCTGAAACCAAAGCTAAAGGCAAAGACCAAACCCCAATGACATCAGCTCAACAAGATGAGATCTAGCTAACGGAGGACCGGAGAAGCACTGGCTACACTAGCCTCGATCACCTTAGACTGTTCTGACCTGCAAAGCTTGGTGTAGGTTTGGAGGGGAGCCAGAATGGTCCCGTCCTGACAGGTCAGACATCAACAAACACCAGCTCGTCACTCATCCATCCATCGGTAACCAAAGCATCAGCCTCACGCGTGGCTTTCTTAACCTAATGTCACCAGAGCTGCCAGCCTTGTTGGCAGAACCTCCTGGGCTCCCAGACAACCCAGGGCCTTCAGCAATTCAATCTGTCCTGCTTGGGAGGAGACCAAACAATTCAATGTCAACCTCGAGGTGGCCTTGCTTTGGCATTTCTCCTCAGCCTGATGGAACCCCAGAGCCCCTGCTAAGTCTTATGTCTGGGTCACGGATCAGTCCTTGACCACCTTAGGGCAATTTTTTTCACTTGGCCAAAGTCATCACCCAGGCTTACAAGCCAGGCTCCAAAGACCTTAGAACCCAAACTAACTAACCTACTAACTAGCTTGCCATCTCCATTAACATGGATTTACTATTCAACTACCTTCAGTAGCATTACTTTAGTATTTCAGACTCCCCACCCAGACATGACTCCACAGCTCATTACAGAAGTCTCCTAAAATATCCAGCAACATACAGCATGCACCCTAAAACTCACTGCCTGCCTTGCCTCAACATCCTCACCTTGCTGTTTCTGCCAGTCCTGAGCCACTGTTCCTTGATCCCTGTCAAGTCTCTGTTTTGTCAACCAAATTTCTAATTCCCAGATTTTTAAAAAAAAAATTTCATTGGAGTATAGTTGCTTTATAATGCTGTGTTAGTTTCTGCTGTACAGCAAAGTGAATCAGCTGTATGTATACATATAGCCCTCTCTCTTTTTTTTTTTTTAGATTTCCTTCTCATGTAGGTCACCACGGAGCACTGAGCAGAGCTCCCCGTGGTGTACAGTACGTTCTCATTAGTTATCTATTCTACACATAGTGTCAGTAGAGTATGCGAATCAATCCGCATGTCCCAGTTCATCCCATCCCCCTTGACTCTGACACCGCCCCCGCGGCCGGGAGGCACCGCCCCCTGGAGGTTTGTTTCCCCCCCAGTGTGAACCATAAAGCCCCTTTGCTTTGCCACCAGAGGGCAGTAGTGACGCCTGAACAGTGACATTCCCACCTCTCCAGCCTTTTTCCCAGGTGCAGAGTTGGGAACACAGTCACTCCTGGGCTCACCTGAACAATTTTGTCCTTCTTGCTGACTCACTTCCCTCTCAACCGGCCTCCTGTACTCTTGTCTGTCCTTCTGGCTCTTGACACATCTACTGGAATGCTAACCAGCCGAGAGCCTCCTTGAGGCAGGGTTCCAGGTCCCCTTGCACGGCTCTCCATGGTCCCAGGCATGACCCCTCGTAGGCTAGTCCTAAACATCTTATGGACTCCCAGCTCTCCCTCCAGGCTCATCAGGTGAGCAGACAAAGAAAACTCCACGGAGGCAGATCTTCAGACCCTCACTGCTCGGTAGGGGCAGGAGGGTGATGGTGACAGTAAGGAACAAAGATGAGCAGGAGGAAATCAGGTCCTTCTCCAATGGGGCGAGGCTGCCGGCTACACAGATGAGGTGACGATGATGAGGAAGAGCAAAACGACAAAACGTAGGTAGAGAAAGGAGAAACCAAGGTAAAGACCATATTATTCTATATTACAAACCAAGGGAAATTAAAAAATGGGGAAAAGAAGGAAAGATCTCCCCCAAATGGACCATTAGGTGTCTCATGCCCGACTGCACATGTCGACAAACTTCTATAAAAGGTCAGAGAATAAATATTAAAGGTTTTGTAGACCACGGGGTCTCTGTGCTTAGCTCGGCCCCTGCAGCTTGAAGGCAGGCAGGGTCCAAGTGTAAACAGATGGCTGAGGCTGTGCTCAGCATTTAACATCTCGGTTTAGATGTCAGATAATTCTCTTTTCATTCAAGGTGTACTTTTGTTGGCTCTTGGAGCAAGAGGTGATTTTCGAGCCAATCTCGGACATCTTGGCTATCATGGTAGGAGACTCCAGGTCCAGTGTGAATTTTTTAGGAGGCAGTCATATGCCTGGATTGAGCACACAAGCCCTTGCCTACTTTTATGGCCTGTGGCTTCAATGGCGATCTAATTTCAAAGCCTTAATGCTGCTACTTTGATCTGCTTGGTTTGCCTCCTGTCCAAGGCCTCCACTGGTCCCTGCTGGTTGGCCTGAGAGCCCAGGCCTTCCGGACAGAGGACAGGTGCCTGTTTTGGCAGGATCCCCCTTGCCCTGGGCTCTGGGTCAGCGAGGGGAGCCTCAGGCCTGAAATCACTTTTATGCCTTTGGGCATAAGGAGACGTGGGTTCGATCCCTAATCCAAGAGGATCCCACATCCACGGAACAACAAAGCCCATGTACCAGAACTACTGAGCCTACGCAACAGAGTCCACGTACTCAACTACTGAGCCCGCGCACCGTGACTGCTGAAGCCCCCAGGAATCTAGAGCCCGTGCTCCACAACAAGAGAAGCCCCCCAATGAGAAGCCCGTGCAACGCAACTACAGAGTCTCCCCCACCCACCACAACCAGAGAAAAGCCCGCACAACAACGAAGAACCAGCACTGTCAAAAATAAATAAGACAAACCCATAATGTTCCAGAACTATAACATCATAAACAGAAAACAATGCAATCAAAAAATGGGCAGAAAACCTTATAGACATTTCTCCAAAGAAGACATACAGATGGCCAATAGGCACATGGGAAGATGCCCCCACATCACTAGTTATTAGAGAAATGCAAATCAAAACTTCAGTGAGGTACCACCTACAGCAGTCAGAATGCCCGTCATTTAAAAGTCTACAAAGAATCAATGGTGGAGAACGTGTGGAGAAAAGGGAGCCCTGCTACAGCATCGGCGGGAATGTGAGTTGGTGCAGCCACTGTGGAGGACAGTGTGGAAGCTCTTCAGAAAAGTGAAAACAGAATCACCAAAGGTTACAGCAATCCCACCCTGGGGCACGTATTGGGACAAAACTCTAATTCAAAAAAATACCTGCACCCCTGGCCTCACAACAGCACTATTCACAATGGCCGAAACATAGAAACCACCTCAATATCCACGACAGATAAATAAAAACGATGTGGCACATATATACAATGGACTACTTCTCAGCCACATACAAGAACCAAATCATGCCATCTGTAGCCACATGGATGCAACCAGAGACGATCGTAACTAAGTGAAATAAGTCAGAAAGACAAACACCGCATGCTATCATTTGTATGTAGAATCTAAAATATGACACGAATGAACCTACAAATGAAACAGACACAGAATCACGGGCATAGAGAACAGACCTGTGCTTGCCAAAGGGCACAGGAGGGACTGTGAGTCTGGGGTTAGCAGGTGCAAACTGTTATATATAGGGTGGATAAACAAGGTCCTACTGTACAGAAAACTGTACCTAATATCCTCAGATAAACCATAATGCAAAAGAGTATAAAAAAGAATGTGTATACACATGCATAACTGAGTCACCATGCTGTACAGAGGAAATTAACACAGCATTGTAAATCAACTATACTTCAATTTTAAAAAAAGAACTACGAGATCATAGTATTCATGGCCAAAGGAATCTATGACTGTAGATTCAAAATCAAAACCATTTTTCAGGCAGGAAACCTGGGTTCAGAGAGGCTGGGGATCTGTGCTGAGGTCACACAGCTTCATCTGGAGTGGCAGCCCTCACTCTCCTCCTCAGGGGCCTCTTCACTACGAGGCACAAGCTGATGTACTTCCTCCTCTTTCCTTCTCATATTCTGAAAGCAAAATAGCCCTTTTGCCTCAGAAAACAACTACAGTGACTCAGCCCAGCCTTCTCACCACCTGGAGACACCTAGTATCTGTTTTTCTCATTAAAAAAAGGCTGACTTACTCCCTCAACCACTGTCCCAACAAAATTACACAGTAAATATAGTTCTAAAAAGGGAAGTAAACATTACCTGAAATCCTACTTCCCAGACATAGGCCCTAACATTCTGGTATTGCTCTGACTCTCCCAATTTACACACACACACATGCAATGTTAATTTATCTATCAGGATCTTTAGATCTAATTTTACCACGTGGAATGCATCATTTCTTACGGCTGACAGTTACTTCAAAATACGCCACTGGGGGTTGAAGGCAGAGACAGTATGAAATGATAGTGGGTTGGGAGATGCTAAAGCTGTTGATAGTGACATGGAGGTTTAATATTGCCGTCCCTAATGTTTTTATGTTTGAAAAATTTCAAACTAATGAGATTTTTTTCAATAGGAGGAAAATACATTGTTATGGGTTGAACTGTGTCTCTCCCAACTTAGTATGTTGCCATCATAACTCTCATAGCATAAATGTAACATTTCTGCAAGGGGAAGTATAGCCTTTATTTTGTAAAAACTTTGAATTATAATCTATAAAAAGACTGAATTGCTGTGCTGTACACCTGAAACTAACATTGTAAATTAACTATACCTCAATAAAACATGTATTAGAAAAATACAGGAGTTTCTTGAAGATTAAAGGTGTTGAACAACCAACTCTCAGAAAGGCCAAGAGCAAGGCTGAGATTAGGGGACACTCAGCGGCAGTTCTGCGGCAGTTCATGGGGTCACAAAGAGTCGGACGTGACTTAGTGACTGAACCGCAGCGGCAGCAGCAGCAAAAGCCTGAGGAGCCCCGTCCAGGGCCTGCCAGGAAGGGCTCCAGCTTGCTTCCACATGTGCATGATTCCGATCACATTTTTCTCAGGAAGGAAATTATTAATATGATTGGATGTTACCCAGGAGTTTCAATCCTTGCTGCAATCATTCATAGCAGTGAAAAAGTCTCTCTTTTTTTTTTTTTATAGAGGTCATCAGGTTAAAATCCAGTCATTACAGTGGGTCCTAGTCCAATATAGTGTCCTTATAAAACAGGTAAATTATGACAAAGACACACACAGAGGGTGAATGAGAGAAGCCATGGGAGACCTGGATCAGACCCTCCGAGGCACCAACCTGCCAATGCCTGGACCAGCAGCAGGAGACAAAGCAGCCAGTTTGTGGTACTTTGTTACTGCAGCCCCAGGAAGCTGATACATCACAGATGTCTTAATTTAGTGGCTACCCCGTGGAAGAGCTTTTTCATTCCAAAGGCAACGTCAACCCTGGCTCTGGAGCAGAGGCTCCTTGCATGCAATGTTACCCTCGTGTTTTCTCAAGGGATTTTTACTAAAGGAAACGTGAGATCGAGAATGCATTTTCAGAATGAGGAATCTAGAAAAATGGTACGAATAGACCTATTTGCAGGGCAGGAAGGCAGAAGCCGAGAACAGACGTGCAGAGGTAGGAGAGGGTGGGCTGAACCGGGGGAGCATCACTGACACATACGCTACCGTGTATAGAAAGAAGAGCTGGTGGGAAGCTGCTGTCTAGCACCGGGAGCTCAGCCTGGTGCTGTGATGACCTAGAGGGATGGCGTAGGTGGGGGCGGAGTGGAGGATGTTCAAGAGGGAGGGAATATATGCATACATACAGCTGATACATTTCACTGTACAGCAGAAACTAACACATTATGTGAAGCAATTATACTCCAACTTTTTAAAAAAGGTAACGGAAGATGGTGATACACAGGTTAAAAGCATTACTTTTTTGAATTCTATGTGTTTGCACTGAATGTTACCAAGTTGACAATGAGGGGTGCCAGGTATAAAAGGAATCATCTCTTGCTGTCAAAGAAACAGGCCAACAGGACTGTGAGTAGAAGGTAAGGGGTCAGGGAATAATTGTCTCATTCATCCCTCATTGCTTGACAGCTCCTGCCTCCCTCGCACAGACACGGCCCCGACAGGGTGCTAGGTGCAGTGAAGGCGTACAAGGCTGGCCTCCCCGGCACAAAGGCCAAGACGGGGCTCTGGTGGGAGATCCACCCACTGCTTTTCTTATAAATATCTTTTTTTTTTTTTAACAAAAGCCATACTTATCCAGGAAAAACATTTACCCATAACACATAGAGAAATAAACTTTAAAATTTAGGCAAATATACTTAGAACATTTTGATGTACAAATGTGTTCTTTGACTTTTTACAAAAGGGGTTGCATACCATAATACTGCTTTTTTTTTTTTTTTTTTTTGAGATGCCAGTCCAGGTTCGATGCACGATACTGGATGCTTGGGGCTAGTGCACTGGGACGACCCAGAGGGATGGTATGGGGAGGGAGGAGGGAGGAGGGTTCAGGATGGGGAACACATGTGTACCTGTGGTGGATTCATTTTGATATTTGGCAAAACTAATACAATTATGTAAAGTTTAAAAATAAAATAAAACAACAACAACAACAACAACAAAGAACAGAGTGAGAACTCCACAAACAGGCAATAAGTATAAAAAAGAACTGATTATAATGGAGGAATACAATAACTGACATGAAAAATACAGCAGATGAGTCAAGAGATTGGATGATTCAGAGGACAGATCAGTAAGCTGACACACAGAGCAGTGCCGGTGCACTGGGCGGACCCAGAGGGAGGGGGCGGGGCCTCAGGACGGGGAGCACATGTGCACCCGTGGCGGATTCATGTCAGTGTAGGGCAGAACCACTACCGTACTGTAAAGTAATCAGCCTCCAATTAAAATAAATACATTTTTATTTAAAAAATAATAATAATACTGCTTTTTAAATTCCATCTGCTCTGGTGCTCTGCCAAGTCGCTTCAGTCGTGTCCAACTCTTTGCGACCCCATAGACGGCAGCCCATCAGGCTCCCACCTAGCTAGAATCCTCCTAGCAGTGCAGGGGATGAAGTTCAGTCCCTGGTCAGGGAACTAAGATCCTACATGCTGTGGAGTTATGAAGCCCACACACCAGTGAAGATCCAGTGCAGCCAAAAACCCTGTGTATTCTCAGCAGTGTATGAGCTGTCTTCTTCCTCGACAGTCTCTAAAAATCTCCTTTTTCTCATAACCAATTGCTGCTGCTGCTAAGTCGCTTCAGTTGTGTCTGACTCTGTGCAACCCCAGAGACTGCAGCCCACCAGGCTCCCCCGTCCCTGGGATTCTCCAGGCAAGAACACTGGAGTGGGTTGCCATTTCCTTCTCCAATACGTGAAAGTGAAAAGTGAAAGTGAAGTCGCTCAGTTGTGTCCAACTCCTAGCGACCCCATGTACTGCAGCCTACCAGGCTCCTCCGTCCATGGGATTTTCCAGGCAAAAGTACTGGAGTGGGGTGCCATTGCCTTCCGTAGACCAAAAAAAAAGAACCCCCCGAAGCTAAAACCAGTGTTTTGGGTTTTCTTTTTTTGCTTTAATCCACTGCCCATGTTCCTGAATAATCTGGGGTTTCAAAAAACGTTAAGGAATTTCCACATCCAGCAATGAGTAGTAAATAAGCCCAAGAGACCTAATGTACAGTATAATGAATATAGACAATAATACTGTACCATAATCAACCTTGCTAAGTGACTAGAACTTAATTATTCCAAGCACTAAAAAGAAAGGGTAATTATGTAACATGACAGAGGTGCTAAATATTGCTACAATGGCAATGCTATTACCCCATACACATGTATCAAATTAACAGGAGATGCACTTTAAATTTACACCATGACATATACACATATGTCAAATATTTTGAACAGAAAAGCAGTTTCCACATCCAGTCAAGAAAATTCAAGCAAAATAAGATGAAAGGGAGTCCAGGGAGCACGTTTCCTTGGTGAGAGTGGAATCAGCCATGTGGATGCTGGGTGGGCACTCCAGTAGGGTGGAAGACAAGATGGTCCCAGCAATGGATGGAAAGTTACACACAGCCCTGGGAAGGGAGGGGAAGGATGACCAGGAGAATCCAGAGATTCAGAAAACTCAGAAGAGGGACCTCCTGGTGGTCCAGTGGTTGAGAGTCTGCCTGACAGTGCAGGCGACACAGGTTCGATCCTTGTCCGGGAAGATTCCACATGACCCAGGGCAACTAGGGCCGTGTGACTACAGCCCACACAAGAGAGGCATCACGATGAGAAGCCCGAGCCCCTCCGCAAGAGAGCAGCCCCCGCTCACCGCAACTAGAGAAAGCCCTCTCACAGCGATGAAGACCCAGCACAGCCAAAAATAAATTTTTTAAAAAACTCGTAAAGAAAGCTCATGAAGCAGCTATAGTTCTCTTCTAAAAAGTCAAGGATAAGGAAACAATAGGAAATAATGCCTGACCCTAAACCCTGTCCAGCTGCCTGCTCTGCTCCCAGGACCCACCAGATAAGGGAAGGACTGTGCACCTTTGCCAAGCTCGCCGAGGCCCTGCATCTGATGTGGATCCAGCCTCTGAGCTGAAGAGGAAAGCAGAAAGCAGCTCCTGGCTTTCCCACACTGTTCTTTCTCAACCTCTCCACCTACTTGCAGTACAGAAGCCACGCTGGTCACAGGCAGTAACATGAAATAGGCCCAGGGTCATTTCACCTCCAGGTCAAGGGGAAGGTGAACAGTGTACAAAGTGCTCCTACACTCATCGCCTTTCACCTCCGCCTCTGCCTTGCTCACCAGGCAGGCTGGTCGTTGTGGTACGCCACCCTGGGACCCAAGTCATGACCCACGCAGCTGGAGATGTGAGCACTGAAGTCCCCTGTCCCGAAGCCAAAATTCTCTGCCTGTCTGCCTCACTCCCAGGAGGCGCACAGAATGGCAATGCTCTAGACATCTCATGATCACAGCACATGCACGCACGTGTACAGACACACACACACACTCTCATGGCGTGGCCTTCTGCCTGAAAGAAATTAGATGCAACTCCACTGAATTGAAGTAGAACAAGTTAGACCACATACTCTTCCTGGGTAAAACCCCCAGAAAAGAAATCGTGATTCATAAACAAAGCCTCAACAACAAAGCGTAAGCATGTATCCTGAAAGTGGTGTGAAGTTGCACGCAGAAGTCCTCTCATCAGAAACTTAAATATACATCATGTTTAAAGATACACATACACACACCCACACCCACACCCATGTAAAAACCAAAACCTAAAATGCCACTTTACAGATCCACACCGTCAGCCTTCCAGTTGACCCACCATTTCTCAGCCGTTGCTGGCTGGTGAATCAGGTTTCTATCTCTTGCAGAATGAAACCTTACAACCAAACATCAATGAGTATGAAATTAATGGAGTCTGCTCTACCTTTGTTTACACTCATATTCCATATCCATGCTCAACCTATCTCAAAGAACCTCTAAGTTTCTGAAGTATTCAGTCTGCATTTGGGGAAATTCTTTTATGTGGGGGAGAGAAGGTTGTTCTAAGAATTCCTGGGGGTGGGGGGGAAGCCAACAGATATCTATATCAGACTTCAGGATGGTAGCATATACTTATCTCAGACTGGGCCACCGCTCTACCTACTAAAAAGCCTGCTTCTTCTTTTAAAACTTAATAGTTGTTTTTAGTTCAATCATCTACCCAAACCAGCAGACAAGAACATGACAACACAGCTCTTTTCTAGCTAAAATTAATTTCACTATTGCCAAGAACTTTCAGGAAAGAAATGTTTCTCCAAAGGGCACTTGAAAGAGGGGGAAAAATTGGACAAGAACTTCACGCCTCCAGGCAAATCCTTTATAGCATCTGAGCCCTGACATATGAAACTCTGGAGAGAGAAATGCATTTATCAGGAGTCTGCTTTCATTTTCTGGAAGAGAAATTATGGTAAGGGATGAGCCACCAGTAATTAGTATTAATTGTATCCCCACTGGGTAAGTGACATTGCAGCCACCATTCTAAAGAGAGGACACAATTCCTGCACACAACAGCTTACAATGTAATCCCCAAAGTGCTAAAATACGAGCCAGAATATGACAACATACACTATGCTTTACTAAAGAGCCGACACCCCTCACAGGTGCCTGCCTGGAAATGGCTTTCATGTCATGGAGATGAACGGGCCTGGATCCATTTTTACTCCTTCCCCGCTCTTCCTCACGACTCTGGCACCCACTTTTTAAGGAAGTGGAAGAGTGTGTAGTCCGTGGCCACTATTAACAGGAATAAACACACAAAGGCAAACTTGCAATCATTTCCATACCTGCCCATCTTGAGATTCCGAGCGTACCAATGAGATTGATCACTTAATCCGTGACCATACGGCATCTCATTCATCAGAGGACTCCATTCACAGGAGATACCTGACGAATGCCGATGGACGGACAGATGGATGAATGGATGGGAAGGAGGGAGGAAGGGAGGAAAGGAAGGGCGGGATGGTGGAAGGATGGATGGGGGAAAGGAAGAGAAGGAAGGAAGAGGGCAGTGAGGAGGAAGGAGGGAGGGAGGAGAAAAGGCAGGAGGAGAGGGGAGAAGGGGAATTGAGAGAACAGGGCAGGAAGGAAGGACACAGTGACACGGGTTCAGAAAGTGCGGACCCACTGGCAAGGCCCTCCAGCAAATCTGAGAACTCCCCTCAAGCGACCCTCATCTGGAGCTGCTCCTTCTGCCTGAAGGATAACGGTCATTGCCCTCTGCATCCTGCAATGCTGGAGCTACAGCCTGGAGGACAGGGGAAGCAGGACGCTTTAACTGCACATGAGGCGTCTATCTCCAGGCACACGACTGCCCCACGTTTCTTACAGCCTCTAAATTAATCTGCACGTCCCTGGGAAAAACAAAGCCCTACCTGAGGGGGCTCTAGCCTCCACCACGAAATGTTGGTTTCCCGATTGTCTTTTTTTTTTTTTGAAGTATAGTTGATTTACAATGCTTCGGGTGTACAGAAAAATGATTTGGTTATACGTATTTATATACTTTTTCAGATTCTTTTCCATTATAAGGTCATTGCAAGACACTGAATGTAGTTCCCTGTGCTACAGTGTTCTTTATTTTATATAATAGTGTGTATCTGTTCATTCCAAATTCATAATTTATCCCTCCCCCTCACATTTCCCCTTTGGTAACCATAGTTTGTTTTCTATGTCTGTGAGTCTATTTGTTTTGTGAATTAGTTCACTCGTATCATTTTCTTTAAGATTGCACATATAAGTAATATCATATAGTATTTGTCTTTCTCTGCCTGACTTACTTCACTCAGAATGATTACCTCAAGATTCATCTGTGTTGCTGCAAAAGGCATTATTTCATTCTTTTTTATGGCTGAGTAGTATTTCATTGTACCATATCTTATCCATTTATTTGGTGATGGACATCTAGGTTGCTTCCATGTCCTGGCTGTTGTAAACAGTGCTGCTATGAACATTGGGTGCGTGTGTATTTTCAAATTATGGCTTTCTCCAGATATATGTCCAAGAGAAGGATTTCAGGATCATATGGTAGCTTTATTTTTACTTTTTTTTTTTTTTTTTTAAGGAAACTCTATCATGTTCTCCATAGTGGCTGCACCAATTTATCTTCTCACCAACAGTGTGTCTCCTGGTGGGAGATTCTCTTTCTTATGACCTCATCTTAGAGGTTGGTTTCACCAGGTAGCCTTCCACCATCTCCAGAAAGCTCACAGTGCTCATCGCCATAGAACACATCATGGTTGTATCTAAGTAAGGTGCTGTTATTAGTTGACTCCTCTCTCTGGCTCTTAGGGAGCTCTGATCTCCATGAGGATGAGGACCTTGGCTCTTTTGTTCACTGCTGTTTCTCTAACATCTAGGAAAGTTCTGGCAAACCTCAGGCAAAAAAAATACTAGTGGAAAGAATGAGTGAATGAAGAGATGAAGGGGAACACCCAGGCATCTCCTGAGAGTAGTGTTTTCCCTGCTTCACAGGCACAAGAGAAGGTGAGAATTTGAGAAGCATCTGCATGAAGAAAAGGTCCAAACACCTTCTGAGTGACAGCCATGAGCCTTCAGAATGGACACGGGAAGGAGGCACCATGCCAGTTCTGGGGACAAACAGGAGCGGGTGAACTGTTTACCGACAATATCATGTCGGAGAACTGCAGTGGTCAAGGGACAAGGTTTCACCCTCTGCTCACGTGCCTCTCAGGTCTGGCAAGCATGGTCATAGAGAGCCTTTAGTAGCAAAGAGCAGAAATGCACCCATATTAGTTCAAGGAGAAGGGAACCCACTGGTTGGATACAGGGTAGAGGTGCCCAGTATCTACCAGAAAGGACCATCCTCTGTGGCAACATCACAGTTTCCCTTCTGTATCCCTCTGGTCGCCCTGGGCTCTGAGGTCTGCACCTTCTCTCACTCCTCATGCTCAGATGAAAACTTCCCACACTTGGACGCATCCCAGGAGAGCCCCTGGAGTCACACTGACCCCATCTCACATGGCTGGCTTCTCGTCTCTCCTCATTCAGATTCAAGAGAAATCTGAATTCAAGGACCAGATGACCATCCTCGTCCAATCAGCAGATGCGGGGGATGTAAAGAATGATGCCATGTGACGCCACAGCCCTGCACGCATGGACCTCCCCTTCAGAACGGGCTCTCCCCTGGACTCACTTCTCCCTGATTGTGGTATAAGATTCTGATATGCATGATACAAGGATGTACACTATTTACAAATCCCCTAAAAACTCACTTCACAGGAAAATGTACGTCTCAACTGGAACAGCAGTCAACACTTTCATCCAAAACACTTAATTCAATGCTGAGGTGCTGGCCTACACTTAATGCATGCGCGACATGACTGCCTCACCTGCACAGATTCCTGGAGGGTTCTAGACGTTTACTAACTCCTTCAAAGGCGTATGATAAAAACCCATCTCCAACTGAGCGCAGACCTCACCCCCAAGCTCTCTCTTATCTGTGACACCATCTCATAATGCAAGGTCAATAGGACCCCCCAGGTTAAAGGGGGTTTATCTATTTCTTTATTTTAAAATATTTATTTATTTAGCTGTGTCAGGTTTCAGCTGCAGCACACAGGATCTTTGATCTTCACTGCAGCATGTGGGATCTAGTTTCCTGACCAGGGATCGAACCCAGATCCCCTGCACTGGGAGCTCAGAGTTTTAGCCACTGGACCACCAGGGAAGTTCCTTTAAGTTCTTGAGGTCAAGGGGGCAGCCCCACGGCCGTGTGTCCTCAGCACCTGGCTAGTTTTCGATGGTGCTCTGGCTAAATGCATCCCCAGGTTTGCGCCACTGCTTCAGTTTCCAGACTTGTGCTTTCACAGTAAAAATGCTCTGCCTCCGCTGTGTTTGTGTCAGTAGCTGGGGCTGCCTAATTTAGGCAAAACTGGGCATTTACAGAAGGAAAAATGCATTTTTTTCTTCAGTTCAGATAGTTTGAGATAACTATCTCCCTCTAGGCCTACCTGTGTACTGTTAATTTACCAGCTTTAATCTCATCTTTTAGAAATTGTACAGTATTAGCAACTCTTCATATTTTACCTCCAGTTTCCCAACTGTAAAATAAACAGGCTGTAATTCTTTCCACAACTTCAATGTAAACACATATTTCATCCTAGGGATCAACTGACTTTACTTTCATGGGCTTCCCTGGTAGCTCAGCTGGTAAAGAATCCGCCTGTGATGTGGGAGACCTGGATTCGATCCCTGGGTTGGGAAGATCCCCTGGAGAAGGGAATGGCTACCCACTCCAGTATTCTGGCCTGGAGAATTCCATGGACTGTATAGTCCATGGGATCACAAAGAGTCAGATATGACCGAGCGATTTTCAGTTTTCGTGTACATGTAGTAGCAATAGAAGGAGCAAAGGTAGCCCTTGGCATGAAGAGATACTCATGCTTCTGACTGTATATGTTACCCTCCACCCTACTCCAAAGCAACAAGAAACAAAAAAGTGAGACTTCCCTGGTGGTCCAGTGGTTAAGACTTCACGCTGCAGGGGACGCAGGTTCCATCCCGGGTCAGGGAACTGAGATCTCACACCACGTGGCATGGGCCAACAAAAGAACAAATAAAACTACTTATCTAAAAGACGCCATTTCCTCTAGTAAAAGAAAAGTTAAAGTATTGCTTCACACTTCAGTACAGGCTAGATTCTAACAGAGCTGCATTTATTAACAACTTCCCCAGCTTTGACACTGGTGAATCTGAAGAGCTCTGACCATTTTTACCCTCTCCAATGCTGCCCCCTGCTGACAAAGCATGGACACTTTGGCCAGACACACCCCTCCTGCCCCCACCCTGGAGAAAACGGTGGCTGCGACAGAGTAAGCCCACTAACCCTCTCATGTGGAATCTAGAACAGGGCACAAGCGAACATATCTAGGAAACAGGCTCACAGACTCAGAGAACAGAGCGGTGGTTGCCCGGGCGGGCGGGGGTGGGAGGAGGGATGCAGGGGGAGTTTGGGATTCGCAGATACGCGCTATTATGGACAGGATGGATAAACAACAAGGGAACTATATTCAATATCCTGTGATAAACCATAACAGAAAAGAGCGTGGAAGAACATGTTAATATATAACTGAGCCACTTTGCTGTACAGCAGAGATTAACACTGTAAACCAACTGTACTTCAATTAAAGAAAAAATACTGATAACCAAAAAAAATATTAATAATAAGCCCACTGGCCTAGAGGGTGCCAAGTCCCATGGAGGAGACGAAAGGGGCAAGAGACACAGCTCCCTAAGGATTCTAAGAATGAACAGAGAAGATACAACATGTTCATACAGAACCATCATAATAGATAAAACCATACTGTTGAGTAATGGAGTCAGGGCTGTCCAGACAAACAAGATTCTGAAAAGGGTGAGATGAGGCCAGTGAAGACAAAGGAGGCACTCAGGCTAGTGGTTCTCAAGCTTTCACGCTAAGGAACCCCACCTTGCTCAGCATGGATTCCTTGCTGTCACCGGCGTGTCCATGTAAGAAAGCCAGAGCACCCAGCAAATGCTCATCTAAGCCCAGCCAAGAGCAAAGAAACATAGACAATTGCTCGGCTTCAGTTAGGGGTTTTAAAGTGGTAAAAAGAGGGACTCCCCTGGTGGTCCAGTGGCCAAGACTCCACACTCCAGATGCAGGGGCCCTGGGTTGGATCCATGCTTGGGGAACTAAATCCTACCTGCCACAAGTAAGAGCTCACATGCCACAGCATACGGAGAATTCCACGTGTGGCAACGAAGAGGCAGTGCAGCCAAATCAATAAACTTTTTTTTTTTTTTTTGATGAAACTGAATGGTAAAAATAGCTCACAGAATCCTGCAAGACAGAAGGTTCTGGAATCCATGAACTCTAAGAGGCCTTCTCACTGGGCTCCTGAGGAGGCCTGGTGCCCACAAAATGGATTCAGTGACAGAGTTATTTATGCCTGCAAGCATTTTACTCCCGAGAAAAGAGTCCTTTGCTTCCATGAGATTCTCAAAGGCGCTTGTGGCCACTGTAAATCAATTGGCAAGCAAGCAAAACTGAACTCTGCAGGCTGACAATGTCAGGCTAGGAATCCCCAGGACAGATGAGCTGAAGGGTGCAGAGCGCACTTGCTAGGGAGATGCCATGCCCTCCTGTTTCTATCCTGAGAGGTTTCCATTCAGATTCAATTAAAGAAAAAAAATATATATATATATATATTTATTTTAAATAGAAATAAAAAGGAAATGTATATTTGGCTTCGTTTTCCTCAAAAAAAAATCTATTTTTCCTTTCCATACTAACTCCACCGAACCTTAATATCCCATATATCACTTCCCTTCAACAATTTGCCAACTAAGAAAATCACAGGTCAATATCACTGATGAACACAGACACAAAAATCCTCAACAAAATACAAGAAACTGAACCCAACAATCAGTTCAGTTCAGTCGCTCAGTCATGTCCGACTCTTTGTGATCCCATGGACTGCAGCATGCCAGGTTTCCCTGTCCATTACCAACTCCCAGAGCTTACTCAAACTCCTGTCCATTGAGTCAGTGATGCCATCCAGCCATCTCATCTGCTGTCATCCCCTTCTCCTCCTGCCTTCAATCTTTCCCAGCATCAGGGTCTTTTCAGAAGAGTCAGTTCTTCGCATCAGGTGGCCAAAATATTGGAGTTTCAGCTTCAGCATTAGTCCTTCCAATGAATATTCAGGACTGATTTCCTTTAGGATGGACAGGTTGGATCTCCTTACTTTCTAAAGGACTCTCAAGAGTCTTCTCTAACACCACAGTCCAAGGGCATCAATTCTTCGGCGCTCAGCTTTCTTTACAGTCCAACTCTCACATCCATACATGACCACTGGAAAAACCATAGCTTTGACTAGACGGACCTTTGTTGGGAAGGTAATGTCTCTGCTTTTTAATAAGCTGTCTAGGTTCGTCATAACTTTTCTTCCAAGGAGCAAGTGTCTTTTAATTTTATGGCTGCAGTCACCATTGCAGTGATTCTGGATCCCAAAAAAATAAAGTCTATCACTGTTCCCATTGTTTCCCATCCATTTGCCATGAAGTGATAGTAGGACCAGATGCCATGATCTTCGTTTCCTGAATGTTGAGTTATTTAAGTCAACTTTTTCACTATCTTCTTTCACTTTCATCAAGAGGCTCTTTAGTTCTTCTTCACTTTCTGCCACAAGGGTGGTGTCATCTGCATATCTGAGGTTATTGATATTTCTCCTGCAATCTTGATTCCAGCTTGTGCTTCATCCATCCGTGTTTCTCATGATATACTCTGCATATAAGTTAAATAAGCAGGGTGACAACATACAGCCTTGACACACTGTTTTCCCGATTTGGAACTAGTCTGTTGTTCCATGTCCAGTTCTAACTGTTGCTTCCTGACCTGCATACAGAATTCTTAGGAGGCAGGTGGTCTGGTATTCCATCTCTTGAAGAATTTTCCACAGTTTGTTGTGATCCACACAGTCAAAGGCTTTGGCATAGTCAATAAAGCAGAAGTAGATGTTTTTCTGGAACTCTCTTGCTTTTTTGATGAGCCAACTAATGTAGGCAATTTGATCTCTGGTTCCTCTGCCTTTTCTAAATCCAGCTTGAACATCTGAAGTTCATGGTTCATGTACTGTTGAAGCCTGGCTTGGAGAATTTTGAGCATTATTTTGCTAGCATGTGAGCAGAGTGCAATTGTGTAGTAGTTTGAGCATTCTTTGGCATTGCCTTTCTTTGGGATTGGAATGAAAACTGACCTTTTCCAGTCCTCTGGCCACTGCTGAGTTTTCCAAATTGGCTGGCATATTGAGTGCAGCACTTTCACAGCATCATCTTTCAGGATTTGAAATAGCTCAACTGGAATTTCATCAACTCCCCTAGCTTTGTTCATAGTGATGCTTCCTAAGGCCCACTTGATTTCGCATTCCAGGATATCTGGTTCTAGGTGAGTAATCACAGCATCATGATTATCTGGGTCATGAAGATCTTTTTTGTACAGTTCCTCTGTGTATTCTTGCCACGTCTTCTTAATATCTTCTGCTTCTGTTAGGTCCATACCATTTCTGTCCTTTATTGAGTCCATCTTTGCATGAAAAGTTCCCTTGGTATCTCTAATTTTCTTGAAGAGATCTCTAGTCTTTCCCATTCTATTATTTTCCTCTATTTCTTTGCATTGATCACAGAGGAAGGCTTTCCTATCTCTCCTTGCCATTCTTTGGAACTCTGCATTCAGTTGGGTGTATCTTTCCTTTTCTCCTTTGTCTTTCACTTCTCTTCTTTTCATAGCTGTTTGTAAGGCCTCCTCAGACAACCATTTTGCCTTTTTGCCTTTATTTTTCTTAGGGATGGTATTGATCACTGCCTCCTGTACAATGTTACAAACCTCCATCCATAGTTCTTCAGGCTCTCTTGTCTATCGTATCTAATCCCTTGAATCTATTTGTCACTTCCACTGTATAGTCATAAGGGATTTGATTTAGGTCATAAAATGAATCCAGCAATACATTAAAGGAATCATACATGATGATCAAGTGGGATTTATCCAGAGATGCAAGGATTCAATATATGCAAATCAATCAGTGATACACCATATTAACAAATTGAAGAATAAAAAGCATATGATCATCTCAATAGATGCAGAAAAAGCTTTTGACAAAATTCTCTCCAGGAAGTGGGCAATAAGGAAACCTACCTCAACATAATAAAAGTCATATATGATAAACCCACAGTAAACATTCTCAGTGGTGAAAAACTAAAAGCATTTCCTCTAATATCAGGAACAAGATAAGGGCATCCACTCTCACCACTATTATTCAACATAGTTTTGGAAGTCCTAGTAACAGCAATCAAAGAGGAAAAAGAATTAAAAAGGATCCAAACTGGAAAAGAAGTAAAACTGTCACTATTTGCAGATGACACGATACTATACATAGGAAATCCTTACGATCTACCAGAAAACCACTAGAGCTAATCAGTGAATTTAGTGAAGCTGTGAGACACAAAACTAATACACAGAAAAATCTCACATTCCTATACACTAACAAGGAAAGATCAGAAAGAGAAATTAAGGACACTATCCCATTTACCACTGTAACAAAAAGAATAAAATACCTAGGAATGTACCTACCTAAGGAAGCAAAAGACCTGTATGCAGAAAACTACAAGGTTCTGATGAAAGAAATCAAAGATGGCACAAACAGATGGAGAGATATACCATGTTCTTGGATTGGAAGAATCAATATTG
Organism: Bos indicus x Bos taurus; assembly: GCF_003369695.1. NCBI lineage: Eukaryota > Metazoa > Chordata > Mammalia > Artiodactyla > Bovidae > Bos > Bos indicus x Bos taurus. Next base: position 54,521,114 of record NC_040097.1, on the reverse strand, counting down.
TGAAAATGATTATACTACCCAAAGCAATCTACAGATTCAATACAATCCTCATCAAATTACCAGTGACATAAAATTTTACCATTTTATGGAAACACAGAAGAGCCCAAATAGCCAACACAATCATGAGAAAGAAAAGTGGAGCTGGAGGAATCAGGCCCTGTGACGTCAGGCTATACTACAAAGCTACAGTCATTACGACAGCATGGTACTGGCACAAACACGGAAATATAGATCCATGCAACTGGACAGAAAGTTCAGAGATAAATCTGGGCACCTGTGGTCACCGGATTTATAACAAAGGAGGCAAGAACTTACAAAGGAGAAAAGACAGTCTCTTCAATAAGTGGTGCTGGGAAAACTGGACAGCTACATGTAAAAGAATGAAATTAGAAGACTCCCTAATACCATACACAAAAATAAACTCAAAATGGATTAAAGACCTAAATGTAAGGACAGACACTATAAAGCTCTTAGAGGAAAATACAGGCAGAACACTCTGACGTAAATCACAGCAAGATCCATCTATGACCCACCTCCTAGAGTAATGGAAATAAAAACAAATATAAACAAATGGGACCTAATTAAACTTAAAAGCCTTTATATAGCAAAGAAAACCATAAACAAGATGAAAAGACAACCCTCAGACTGGGAGAAAATATTTGCAAACAAAGCAATGGACAAAGGAATAATCTCCAAAATACATAAACAGCCCATGCAGTTCAATAAAAAAAAGAAAAAAACCACCAACCCAGGCAAAAAATGGACACAAACCAAAATCAACATTTCTCTAAAGACGACATACAGATAGCCAACAAACACATGAAAAGATGCTCAGCATCACTAATTACTAGAGAAATGCAAATCAAAACCACAATGAAGTATCATCTCAAACCAGTCAGAATGGCCACCACCAAAAAGTCTACAAACAATAAATGTCGGAGAGGGTGTGGAGGAAAGGGAACCCTCTTACACTGTTGGTGGGAATGTAAATTAGTATAGCCACTATGGAGAACAGTATGGAGGGTCCTTAAAAAAACTAAAACAGAGCTACCATATGACCCAGCAATCCCACTCTTGGGCATATACCCAGAGAAAACCATAATTCAAAAAGACACATGAACCCCAATGCTCACTGCAGCACTATTTACAATAGCCAGGATATGGGAGCAACCTAGGTGTCCAACAACAGGAACAGATGAAGATGTGGTACATATATACAGTGGAATATTACTCAGCCATGAAAAGGAATGGAACTGGGTTATTTGCAGAGATGTGGATGGAGACTATCATAAAAAGTAAATCAGAAAAATTAAAATTTCATGTTAATGCATATATGTGGAATTTAGAAAAATGGTATAGATGATCTTATATGCAAAGCAAAAAGAGACACAGAGAACAAATGTATGGGTACCAAGGGAGAAAAGGGAGAGTGGGATGAACTGGGAGATACATACACACTTCTCTGTATAAAACAGTTAACTCATGAGAAGTTACTGCATAGCAGAGGGAGCTCTCCTCAATGCTCTGTGGTGACCTACAGAGTTTGAGCAAACTCAGGGAGACAGTGAGGAAGGGAAGCCTGGCGTGCTGCAGTTCATGCGGTCACAAAAAGAGTTGGACACAACTTAGCAACTGAACAATGACAGCAAATGGGAAGGAAATCCAAAAAGAGGAGATACATGTATAGCTATGGCTGATTCACTTTGCTGCCCAGCAGAAACTGACACAGTGGCATATAGCAACTATACTCCAATTTTTAAAAGCAAAAACATCTTTTTTTTTTTCTAATTTTATTTTTAAACTTTACATAATTGTATTAGTTTTGCCAAATATCAAAATGAATCCGCCACAGGTATACATGTGTTCCCCATCCCGAACCCTCCTCCCTCCTCCCTCCCCATACCAATCTGCCAACTAAAAACTGACACTTGCCATTTCCCTCTATAAGGATTGGGTCCTTAGTCACTGCAGCCTCTGACCTCCAGCATCTCCTGAAAGGAGTTTAGGGTGGAGATCAGGAATGAGGCACTCTGTGTACTGGGGAAAACTGAGAACAGGTCTTCAGATAAACATTTTCAAAAGATTTTATAAGCCCAATTCTTGCATATCCTCACGTCTAAAAAAGCACTAAAATCATTAACATTGACACCTGCTCCTCATGACTAGTAGTAACCTTCTGCCTTCCGGTTGACTGGTTGACTGCACATACCCACCTTCCCTAAAATCATATATAACACTAACCTTCTCCACCACCCCCTGCCACTCCCACCACACACCTTTTTGGAGTAGCTTCTATGAGTTATCTGAAATGCTGTCTCCCAGGCTACAGTCCTCACGTGCCCCAAACAAAACTTAGCTCACAATTCTCACCCCGTGCACTTTTTTCAACCAACAAAGTTTAAAAGACCACAGCAGACCATAACTCTCAATCATTGATCTCATGTAGTGAAGTTCTCCTTGGCAAACAGGTCAGCCTCTGTTTACAAGTCTGGTTTGAGAAACAGGAGTTTATCACCTGACATTTAAGTTACAACCTATAGAAACCAATCAGCTGAAGAGCCCACCAGCGCTAATCTGAGTTCAAGGCATGCCAAGTTAATAATATATAAATAAAAAGTGAGGGACTTCTCTGGTGGTCTAGTGGCTAAGACGGCATGCTCCCAAAACAGAGGGCCCAGGTTCAATCCCTGATCAGGGAACTAGATCCCACAAGCCACAACTAAGAATTTGTATACCACAATGAAGACTGAAGATTCTGTGTGGAGAGCACATTCCGGTTCCTACCCAGGGAATTGGTTTATTGGTGGAGGAAGCACATCCCCTAAACCCCTACTCTGGGAAGCAGCAGAATTAATTAGGATCTGAACAGAACAGACTCAGAACCACTTATTAAGTGTGACCTTGGCCATGCAGTATACTCGTTTGGGGGCCTCAGTTTCCTCATCTGTAAAATGGGGCTCCTAGTTCTCCCGGCAGAGGCACCTTTGAGGGGTGAATCAGTCTATAACTGTGAACCACTGACAGATGGTCCTAAGACACAGCAAGCGTCCCACAAAGCGTCTGCAGCAGCTGCTGCGCCCACACCTTCCACGACCCCCATGACTGTTACTCCACAGGTTAAAGGAGCTCACATACAACGAGCTGAATGGGAAAACAGGAAACACTGAACACAGGTCAGCAGCCACGCGATGGTGAGCACCAGTGGAGAATAAACGCAGATACAGAATTTCCACCCTATGGCTTTCGCCAGACACCATGAGACTTATTTCAGAAGCAATGGCGTCAACATCAGACACATCGCACATCTCCACAGACCCATTTCCTTTCCTATCAGTGCTGCCTTCTGTATTTTTAAAATTAATTCACCAAACTGGTTTCAGTCGAGTCTCATTATTTGCAGTAGTTACATCTACAAAGCTGCTGCAAATGCTTAATTAGAGAATACTGGATGGACCATCGCTGCTAAGGGAAGTACATTGTGAGAGTCCTGTGAGCCCGCTGTGACATTCTGGTCCACTTCTAGGCTTGTCTGCCAAGGTCCTTGTAAAACATGCTAGTTTCATTAGCATCGAAATCCAGCTTTTCCATATAATCCTTTTCTTGTAGCATCCTTTTCTTGAGCAGGTATAGTCGATTCTCATTATTCACAGTAATTATGTTCTATAGTCACCATGAACAGTCAATTACCAAATGCTGAGCTGTTATTTTTAGGATACGTGTGTATATGCACATATATATGTGTGTGTGTGTGTGTGTGTATCACATAGGTTATAATCTCAAATGCTGAACATATCTTAGTCTGGTAGATTCTATTTTCTCTGTTTTACAAAAAAGAAAACGAGGTTCAGAGGTGTTAAGTCACCTAGGGCTGCCCCACTAACCCAAGCCAGAGCTGGGATCAACTGCCATGCAACTGACCCCAAATGTGGAGGCTCCAGCAGGAATCGCCCCTCTGTCTCCATCCCCAGGTCGCCTATACACTGAGCTCGCAGAGGGCTCAGTGGCCTGAGCCAGGAATGTGTGCGCTGCGGGACACTCTCCCTGCGTGCCTGCCAGTGACTGCAAAAGCACCACGAGCGTCCACTTTGGTGTTTCGTCTCCATTTTAGCCAGTGGGAGAATTCATAAATACAGAATACATCAGTAACGAGGATCAAATATGTTATTTTTTTGAAAGCCTATAAGATAGACTATTTTTCAAATTCTTCCTCAGTCTCTTGATCGTTAGAATTTGTTCAACCAATAAACATTTAACATTTTCACACTGTATCACCGTTTGAGATTCGTGAGTCAGCCAGCAGTAGACAAGGAAGGGTTACCACTTTTCCGACCCTGGGGAACAAGACCAACAATCTTTGGCTTTCGGTCCCATGTCGAAGCTGCCCACTACGCTTTTTAACAATCAGCTGCCATCTCACAAAGTCACCAATTTAGGTGCTTTTCCATTTTTTCCATAGTTTTATCACACACTCTAGATGTTACTTTTGCATTTTCCAGAGTGGCCTCACATACAGATCATCAGGTTTCTTCTTCCTTTTTTTTTTTGGATATACCATATTTTGCTCCATGAACACTGAACTCCCAGCCAACAGCGCTATAACTCACACCTGAATGAAGCTCACCAAATATGGATTTTCTCCGTCAGGCACACCACGGCCTTCTCGCACATGGCACCCAACACTTGACAGGACTTCAGCACTAACACCTGGGGGCCAGTTAATACAGAAAAATCACCAACAAAAGCACAAACATGCCCAAACTGTGGCACTAAACAGACTGTGAGAGGCACACTTGCTTATAAGGGGGAGCCCAGATGAGAAGGCTGAAGGTCGCCTCATTCAACCTCAGCTGGGACCTGTTGGTCAAGGAACTCAGATATTTTTAGGGGGGCGGGGGCTCTGCAGTGCAGCATGCGGGATCTTAGTTCCCTGACCAGGGACTGAACCTATGCCCCATGAAGGGGAAGCACAGTCTTAACCACTAGAACTCCAGGCAAGTTCAGGACTCAGAATCTTTTGCACTGTCTCTGTGAATGACCAGGAAAGCACCCCAAGTTTGATTCTTGGGTTATAGATGCATTTCAGCAAGCAGACAAATTTGCAGATCCAGAACCTATAAACAATGAAGCTCAACTACATGTTCCTTTGGTCTTGTTGTTTTGGCCATGCCACATGGCATGCATGATCCTAGCTCCCTGACCAGGGATCAAACCCACGCCCCCCCGCAATGGAATCGCAGGGTCGTAACCACTGGACCGCCAGGGAAGTCCCTCAAGTATATGTTTTTTAAAAATTAACTTTTTTAATTGGAGGCTAATTACAATATTGTGGTTTTTGTTATACATCGACATGAATCAGCCATGGGTATACATGTGTCCCCCCATCCTGAACCCCACTCCCACTTCCCTCTCTACCCCATCCCCCTGGGTTGTCCCAGAGCACCAGCGCTGAGTGCCCTGCTTCATGCATCAAACTTGCACTGGCCATCTATTTCACATATGGTAATATACATGTTTCAATGCTATTCTCTCAAATCATCCCACCCTCGCCTTCTCCCACAAAGTCCAAAAGTCGGTTCTTTACATCTGTGTCTCTTTTCCTGTCTCGCATATAGGGTCATTGTTACCATCTTTCTAACTTCCAAATGTATGCGTTACTATACTGTATTGGTGTTTCTCTTTCTGGCTTACTTCACTCTGTATAATAGGCTCCAGTTTCATCCACCTCATTAGAACTGACTCAAATGCATTCTTTTTTATAGCTGAGTAATATTCCATTGTGTATATGTACCACAACTTCCTTATCCATTCATCTGTCTTTGGACATTTAGGTTGCTTCCATGTCCTAGCTATTGTAAACAATACTAAAATGAACTTTGGGGTATGTGTCTCTTTCAATTCTGGTTTCCTTGGTGTGCATGTCCAGCAGTAGGAATGCTGGGTCATATGGCAGTTCTATTTCCAGTTTTTTAAGGAATCTCCACACTGTTCTCCATAGTGGGTGTACATTCCCACCAACAAATTATATGTTTTTAAAGTATTAGTACATTCTGAAATCCTGGAGGTATCAAATCAACAGAAATAAAATAAAAAAGGAATATATATTTACTTGGCTGTACAGTAGAAACTAAAAACACTGTAAATCAACTAAGCTCTAATAAAACTTAGCTTTTAAAAAAGAGAAAAAAGGACATATTGTGCTGTGTGTGACCACATGTGTGCGTGTGTGATTTCACAAACCACTGTGAGCCATTCACTTTTCAGGCAAATGTAGGTGGCTGATTACGGAGAAAAGATGCTTATTATTCAGTGCTATCTCCACTTCAAAACAGGTGGCTCAAGTTGACTCAATTATTTTAAAGTTCTGTGATGAATAATAAATTGGAACAATCTTGACTGTTGCAGTTATCCAAGTTCAGAAAATTATGCTCCCAGACATGCCCCTTCAGCTTTAAAGGTATTGATCTGATGTAGAATAAAGCTTCTCAAATACTATTTTTTTTTTTGGTAAATCATTCTCGGGCAGCTCTTACACAACAGATTTTATTGGATTTCATAGTCCAGATCATCATTTTAGCTCCTAAATGATGTTTACCTATGGATCCCTCTCTGTTACCTCTCAGGGCTGTCATTTTCTTCACAGTTCACAAAGGCGAGGTGTTTTTAAGGCTATTTAAAGTTTCTGGGTAGAAAACCTGGGGAAACATCCTCTTTGACATTGGCAGGCTTAACTTGGCACTCTCCGAGACAAGGGGGTACAGCCAGGAATGAAGCACTGAAATCTATGCCCACATGATCTGCTCCAGGGGAGGAAGACGGCCAGTAAGTAAACACACAAATGTGCGGCGTGCCAGGTGTGATGAGCGCTGTGGATAAGAAAACTGAGGCAGGGAAAAGAGCAGGAGATGGGGGCTCAGGGCGGCAATATTAAGAACACTTTACTGACCACAGACGCATCAATACGTCTTTTGTTACCCAAACACTACTGATGCACCAATACATTTTCAGAGAGTGATACAATGAACAACAACGTGTGAAGTTGTTAGAGCTTAAAGCTGATTAAAGGCTCATCACCCAGCTTATGACTGCTGTTATCATTCACATTTTGCCCCGTTAGGTTTTTGTTCCAACCTTATGTATATTTTAAACAGAAAATTTTCAAAAATGATGTGTCGTGAAACTTTGAGTAAATTGGAATTTCTCGGTGAATTTTATGCAGATACCTTCTCTGTCTGAGCGACATATACACTAGTGTTTCAGAAAATTATAGTTCTAGAATATATAGTTCTGATTCAGATGATGTGAATATCAGACCAACAAAAAGACAAAACGCCTCAGTGATTGATTCTGATGTGGAAAGTGAACACGAAACTCGCGGTGTTGGAGAACACTCCTTTGCTTCTACAGAAGGGTGGACTGAAGACAATGTTTCACAAAAATCAGAAGACTTTACAGGTGTGGGAGGTGTAACTACTGAAGGCAATAATCTACAAAGAGCTAGTGAAAAAACAGAGTTAATTTTTGGCCAGCCAAAAGAAAAATCACAGGCCATGGGTGTTAGTTTCTGCAAAAAACCCTGATCAGTAGTGAGTTAAACAGGTGGGTAACCTAGGAAGGCCTCACTAAACAATCTTTGAGTAAACACCTCAAGGCAACAAGAGGAAGCCACGCACAGATCCAAAGGCAGGCTGTCCCAGGAAGGAAGGAGAGGTGGAAGTGCGAGGGCCCCGAGGTGGGGGCAGCCAACAAACACGAAGGCCGACGGGACTCGAGTCCGGGAGGGAGAGGGGTGGAGAGGGTCTCCAAGAGGCCAGGAGGGGCTGGCACATGTGGGGCTGTTTGGACTGGCTGTGAGGTTCAGATACCACTTCGTGTGAGAAGGGGCACATTTTAAGTGGATTTTAAACTGTTTTTAACTTGTTTGGCTGAGCTGGGTCTTCACTGTAGCACACAGCATCTTAAGCTGGGGCATGTGAACTCTTCGTTACAGCATGTGGGATCTAGTTCCCTGACCAGAGATGGAACCTGGACCCTCTGCATTGGGAGTGTGGAGTTTCAGCCACTGGACTACCAGGGAAGTCCCTAAGTGAGTTTTTTAAATTCTCTCTTAAAATTTAAATATTCATAAATTTTTTAAAAAATGGAAACCCAGGGAATTCCCCAGCGGTCTGGTGGTTGAGACTCTGCACTCTCACTATAGAGAGCCCAGGTTCAGTGCCTGGTCAGGGGAGTAAGAGCCCAAAAGCCATATGATGTGGCAAAATAATAAATAAATAAGGATATTTTTTTTTTTTTAAAAAAAGGAAGAATGGAAACCCACATACCCAGAAGCAAGATCCAGCAACTGCTCACGTTGCCATATTTGGTTTGTCTGTGTGTAAGAAGGTATGCACACCTCTCTCACATACCTGTTCTTCCTGAAATGTTTGCAGTTAAGTTACAGGCAAGTTACACTTCACTCCTAAATATTTCAGCATGTGTCTCCTAGAAGCCAGGACATTCACCTACTTGCCCACATTTCCGCCATCTCAATCCATAAAACTAAAAATCATCCCCAGTAAATTAACTAATACATAGTCCTAGGCCTTCACTGATGGTCCAGTGGCTAAGACCACACTTTCAGTGCCGGGGGCCCAGGTTCAATCCCCGGTCAGGGAACTACAGCCCGAATGCCACAACTAAAAATCCCACGTGCTGCCACTAGGCCTAGTGCAGTCAAATAAATAAATGAAATACATATTTTCTAAAAGCCAATAATCCAAGCCCGGACTGTCCAAAACATCAAGGTCCATGTGGAGAATTTGGTTGCTATGTCTCAGGAGTCTCCTTAAAACTACAAGGGCTCCTTTTATTTTTCTATTTCTTAAGATTCAGGACCTGTGGGTCTCCTAGGAAGTCCCACCTCCTGACTTTGTCCACCTGTGCCTTCCTCGTGCTGTTTAAGCACTTCTTTATCCCTTGAACTTTCTGCAAGCTGGTAAGCGGGTCTAAAGGCTCGATTAGGTTCGGCCTGGGGAATATCTTGTATCTGTCACTGAGAAATGTCACACGACAGCCCATCAGCGGGCACACTGGGTCTATCTGTCCACTGATGGACACTAAGTGACGCCAGGGGTGAACAAACAAGGCGGGGACTGCCCGCTACCTCCCTGGATGTTAAACTTTCGCTTTTGTAATTAGCAAGCGCTCTTTGGCATCTTATAAGCAACACAAAAATCCCACAAGGACGCCTTATGAATACCTCGTTCCCCGACACCCTTCACCTAACGGTTTAGGCAGCCTCTAACGGTCTTTGCCTACGTCTATTATTTCTCTGGAATGCCAAAGTGATGATTTTCTAAGTCTCTTTGCTTTCTACGTATATTGGTTGACATCCTCTCTCCCCGCCACCTGCCACTTTTCATTTTGCTCCCACTACTGACTTGTGGGTTGCCTTTTCTATTTGAATGTTTCAAATCACCACCAAAAAGCATCTTTTTGACACTTACCCATGGGCCTTGAGCACTTCCGTTCAGGTACCATATGATGTCCCAGGCTTATTTTATACTTTCCCTATTCCAGACTGAATCAGTCATTTCAGAGTTGGCAGATTTTGAATAAAAAAAAGATAGAGACATTATCAGACTTTTTCAAGGATCTCTCCAGCTGCTGGATTGAGAATGGTGCTATGAGGAAAGTCAAATGAAGCAAGGAGACTAGTAACCAGGTTCCTCTCACTGGTGTCCAGGTGAGAAGCTCATAAGAGGGTCATAGGTGATACTTTGATGGATGAGGCAATGGAGTATTCTTACAATTCTGATGAGGAATAATAATTAAAAAAAAAAAAAACAGAATAAGTGACAAGGTTTGGAGTATGACCTCCAGGTTTGGAGTCTGAGCCACTGAAAGGATGGAGTTTCCAATTATAAACGTGGGAACAGAAAAAGAGATATACAGACAGCCAACAGGCACACGAAAAACTGCTCAACACTACTAATTATTCAGTTCAGTTCAGTCCCTCAGTCATGTCCGAATCTGTGACCCCATGAATCGCAGCACGCCAGGCCTCCCTGTCCATTACCAACTCCCGGAGTTCACCCAGACTCACGTCCATCGAGTCAGTGATGCTGTCCAGCCATCTCATCCTCTGTCGTCCCCTTCTCCTCCTGCCCCCAATCCCTCCCAGCATCAGAGTCTTTTCCAATGAGTCAACTCTTCTCATGAGGTGGCCAAAGTACTGGAGTTTCAGCTTTAGCATCATTCCTTCCAAAGAAATCCCAGGGCTGATCTCCTTCAGAATGGACTGGTTGGATCTCCTTGCAGTCCAAGGGACTCTCAAGAGTCTTCTCCAACACCACAGTTCAAAAGCATCAATTCTTCGGCGCTCAGCCTTCTTCACAGTCCAACTCTCACATCCATATATGACCACAGGAAAAACCACAGCCTTGACTAGACAGACTTTTGTTGGCAAAGTAATGTCTCTGCTTTTCAATATGCTATCTAGGTTGGTCATAACTTTCCTTCCAAGGAGTAAGCGTCTTTTAATTTCATGGCTGCAATCACCATCTGCAGTGATTTTGGAGCCCAAAAAAATAAAGTCTGACACTGTTTCCACTGTTTCCCATCTATTTCCCATTAAGTGATGGGACCGGATGCCATGATCTTCATTTTCTGAATGTTGAGCTTTAAGCCAACTTTTTCACTCTCCACTTTCACTCTCATCAAGAGGCTTTTTGGTTCCTCTTCACTTTCTGCCATAAGGGTGGTGCCATCTGCATATCTGAGGTGATTGATATTTCTCCCAGCAATCTTGATTCCAGCTTGTGCTTCCTCCAGCCCAGCGTTTCTCATGATGTACTCTGCATAGAAGTTAAATAAGCAGGATGACAATATACAGCCTTGACGTACTCCTTTTCCTATTTGGAACCAGTCTGTTGTTCCATGTCCAGTTCTAACTGTTGCTTCCTGACCTGCACGCAGGTTTCTCAAGAGGCAGGTCAGGTGGTCTGGTATTCCCATCTCTTTCAGAATTTTCCACAGTTTATTGTGATCCACACAGTCAAAGGCTTTGGCATAGTCAATAAAGCAGAAATAGATGTTTTTCTGGAACTCTCTTGCTTTTTCCATGATCCAGCAGATGTTGGCAATTTGATCTCGGGTTCCTCTGCCTTTTCTAAAACCAGCTTGAACATCAGGAAGTTCATGGTTCACATATTGCTGAAGCCTGGCTTGGAGAATTTTGAGCATTACTTTACTAGCATGTGAGATGAGTGCAAATGTACGGTAGTTTGAGCATTCTTTGGCATTGCCTTTCTTTGGGATTGGAATGAAAACTGACCTTTTCCAGTCCTGTGGCCACTGCTGAGTTTTCCATGCTGCTGCTGCTGCTGCGTCGCTTCAGTCGTGTCCGACTCTGTGCGACCCCATAGATGGCAGCCCACCAGGCTCCCCCATCCCTGGGATTCTCCAGGCAAGAACTCTGGAGTGGGTTGCCATTGCTGGCATATTGAGTGCAGCACTTTCACAGCATCATCTTTCAGGATTTGAAAGAGCTCCACTGGAATTCCATCACCTCCACTAGCTTTGTTCATAGTGATGCTTCCTAAGGCCCACTTGACTTCACATTCCAGGATGTCTGGCTCTAGGCCAGTGATCACACCATCGTGATTATCTGGGTCGAAAAGATCTTTTTTGTACAGTTCTTCTATGTATTCTTGCCACCTCTTCTTAATATCTTCTGCTTCTGTTAGGTCCATACCATTTCTGTCCTTTATCGAGCCCATCTTTGCATGAAATGTTCCCTTGGTATCTCTAATTTTCTTGAAGAGATCTCTAGTCTTTCCCATTCTGTTGTTTTCCTCTATTTCTTTGCATTGATAGCTGAGGAAGGCTTTCTTACCTCTCCTTGCTATTCTTTGGAACTCTGCATTCAGATGCTTATATCTTTCCTTTTCTCCTTTGCTTTTCACATCTCTTCTTTTCACAGCTATCTGTAAGGCCTCCCCAGACAGCCATTTTGCTTTTTTGCCTTTCTTTTCCATGGGGATGGTCTTAATCCCTGTCTCCTGTACAATGTCACGAACCTCATTCCATAGTTCATCAGGCACTCCATCAGATCTAGTCCCTTAAATCTATTTCTCACTTCCACTGTATAATCATAAGGGATTTGATGTATATCCTACCTGAATGATCTAGTGGTTTTCCCTACTTTCTTCAATTTAAGTCTGAATTTGGCAATAAGGAGTTCACGATCTAGTTAATTATTAGAGAAACACAAATCAAAACTACAATAAGGTATCACCTCACACTGGTCAGAATGGCCATACTTAAAATCTATGAACAATAAATGTGGGAGAGGGTGTGGAGAAAAGGAAACCCTCCTACACTGTTGGTGGGAATGTAAATTGGTAATAGCCACTGGAGAACTATGGGCTTCTCAGGTGATGCTACAGGTAAAGAATCTGCGTGCCAATGCTGAAGATGTAAGAGACATGGGTTCAATCTCTGAGTTGGGAAGATGCCCTGGAGAAGGGAATGGCAACCCACTCCAGTATTCTGGCCTGGAGAATGCCATGGACAGAGGAGCCTGGCGGGCCATGGTGCATAGGGTCACAAACAGTTGGAAACAACTGAAGTGACTCAGCACGCACACACTATGGAGAATGGTGTGGAGGGCCCTTAAGACACTAAAAACAGAGCTACCATATGATCCAGAGGTGCCACTCCTGGGCATATATCCAGAAAAGAAACAATTCTAGTCTGAAAAGACACATGCACCCCAATGTTTACAGAAGCACAATTTACAGCAGCCAAGACCCTGAAGCAGCCCAAATGCTCATCAATACATAAGTGGATAAAGAAGATGTGGTACATATATACAGTGGAGTATTAGCCATAAAAAAGAATGAAACAGTGCCATTTGCAGCAACATGGACAGACCTAGAGATTACCATACTAAGTGAATTAAGTCACACAAAGACAAATATGGTATCACTTATATGTGCAATTTAAAATATGATACAAATGAACTTATTTACAAAACAGATTTAGAAAACAATCTTACGGACACCAAAGGAGAAAGTGGGAAATTAATTAGGAGTTTGGGATTGACATATACATACTGCTATATATAAAACAGATAAACAACAAGGACGTGCTGTATAACATAGAGAACTATATGCAGTATCTTATAATAAACTATAATGGAAAAAATACAAAATAGAATATGCATGTTTAAAAAAACAGAGGAACAGAGAGGAGCAAGTTACTGTTATTGCTGTTTGTGGAGCATGGGGAAAAGACATGGAAGATGTTCAAAAACTCAGTTTTAGCTACATGAACACAGTGACTGTGACACAGAGATCAGACATCCAAGTGGGGATGTAACGAGGCATCTGGACATGTGACAAGCACAGGGGCTGTCAGCACATGGATGGTTCTAGAAAAGATCACCAAAGGGCAATCGAAGACAGAGGAGAAACTACAGCATTTTAGAGACAAGTATGTAAAATGAAACCAGCAAGAGAAACAAAGAAGAGTGAGCGACGTGTGCAACAGGATGAAAAGCAGGATAGCGTGGTATTGTGAATGCTCCGGCGGCGGGAGGGCGTGGCGGTGGGGAGGGACAGTGTTTCAAGGAGGAAGGGACCCGCTGGATCCAGAACCACTGACTGGTCAGCGGGATGAGGCCTGGGAGCGACCCCGAAGTCTACCAAGCTGGAGATCCCTGGTGAGTTCAAAGAGAGCTGTTTCAGTGGAAATTGTGGAGGAAAAAGGCCTTAGTAGCAAAGGGCTTAAGAAAGACTGGAAACGAGGTTAAAGGGAGCAGAAAAGTGAACCACAGTTGGAGAGAGTGTGCGATCAAGAGAAGGGTTTTAAGATGGAAAAAGTTACAGCTGATTTGTACGCTGATGAGACACAGCAGAATATGCCACCGTAAATCATGCCCCTCTGGCATAAGAAAGCAGTTAGGCTCAAACAAGATATTCTATGCCCTCTTCCTTTCCTCCAGGAAGGGCGAGAGGATTCTTAATTCTAGACACTCTAGACTCTCACCAGCCTTAGAAGGCATAGAGGAATTTACACAGCAAACCGCAACAACCATCCCTACTTATCCATCAGTTTCCTTCATATACTTTGACCTCTTGACAACGTGAAGCCCTTAGAAGCAGTTCTTTTCCTTTGCCTGTCACTTCACAAAAAACATTATTTTTCCTAAGTTACTTTGCAAAGCTGAGTTCTAATCAATCCTTAAGAGTTCCCAGTCGTGAGCACTCCTCTGTGTATGCAAAGTACGGGCTTTAAGATCCAAACTTTTGTTTTTCTGTTAGTCTGTCTTTTGTCCTGACAAATTTAGGAGGGGGAATAAAAAAGTTAAACTTCTCCTCTCTTACTGGAATAATCCTATAGACTGACATTATAGGAGGGGAAATTTCTAGAACTAGGTCTACAGCAGAGAGAGAGGGCAACAGTGAGCACGTGAGTGCTGGGACCAGCCAAAACTGGGGAAGGCAGAGTGTCTGCAACAGAGGCAGGTTTCGGGGCAGCAGTGGAGGAAGGAGACTGGTGTAAGTTCTCTGCTGGGGGCTTTTATCTTCTAGGGAAACAGAAGTAAGGTCATCACCTAAGAGCAAAGATGGGAAAGAAAGTGCTGCAGGTTTGTGGGGGGGTTTCTGGTTTTTTTTTTTTAAAAATTGGAGTATCATTACTTTACAACGCCATCATTAGTTTCTGCTGTACAACAAAGTGAATCAGCTACATGTGTACAGATGTCCCCTCCCTTCCGAACCTCCCTCCCACTGCCCCATTCCACCTCTCTAGGTCATCACAGGGCACCAAGCTGAGCTCCCTGTGCTACACAGCGGCTGCCCACTAGCTAGCTATCTTACACGTGGTAGTGCATATAAGTCAATCCCTCTCTCCCCACTCACCCCACCCTCCCCTTCTACCCACCCCCACGCCCACATATCCATTCTCGACATCTACGTCTCTGTTCTTGCCCTGGAAATAGGTTCATCTGTACCATTTTTCCATACTCCAGTGCTGCAGGTTTGAGGATTTCTGCCAGGCGAGTAGAGCCAAGGGAGAAAGGTAAAGAGACCTAAGGGAGGGTGAAAGGGCTTGACACAGAGAGAGGTCAGAAAATTTAAACAGGTTAATGAGGAAATGGCTGGAGGGAGTAACAGTAATTCAGGAGCTCAAACCATCAAGGTACGAAGGAAGGACAGTGGAGATGTGGTATTAATATAATGATGGCATGAGATTCAAAAGTAGGTTCTTTAAGAAAGAGGGAGCAAAATGATCCTGCAGTGGCAAAGAGAAACAAACAGGCCGCTTTTCCATCTCCATGTCCTGGTAGGAGGGAAAGAGACAGCCATGGCCACATGGGAGGGTTACCGGGGAGAACAAGGTTAAGGCAGAGAAGGTTAAGAGATTGTTTAGAGAGCAGGCTGAGGATGCAGGGGCTTAAGTTTGATGATGGACCACGAACCCCAAGAAGCACAATGGAAGGGTTCCAGGAGCTGGGGAGCAGAGTGAGGGGGAGATGCAGAGTCACAGGAGGTGCCAGGCCGGGATGGTCTGGAGTCCCAGAGTCCTATGATGACTGTCACCTTCTGGGCTCATGGGTGTAATACTAGAGTCTACAGTCTTAAGCAAGTGCCAGGACCTAAAGTCGAGATGAATTATTAATATACATAAAAGTTAAGTAATTATCTAAGAATAAGAAGCACACCGTAAGATGCTCGTTATCATTAGTCATGAGGAAAGGGCAAATCAAAACCAGAGTGAGACACCACTTCAAAGCCACTGGGCTGGCTACAGTCACAAAAGCGGAAAAGAACAAGTTTTGGTGAGGATATATGGAAATTAGAACCCTCATCCATTGCTTGTGAGACAGTAAAATCATATAGTCATGGCAGAAAACAGTTTGGCAGCTCCTCAAAAAGTTTAACATAGAATTACCGTAGGACCCAGAAATCCCACTGCCAGACAGAGACCCCAAGTTACTGAAACTGATTTTTTAAAAAGTACATGTACACGCATGTTCATAGCAGCACTACTCGCAATGGCCAGAAGCAGAAACAACTCAAATGCGCACCAGCAGATGAATGGGTTCACAAAAGGTGGTATATCCATACAATGGAATATTATTTAGCCATGAAAAGGAATGAAGTGCTAAAACGTGCTACAATGTGGATTAACCTTAATAACATTATCTACGTGAAAGAAGCCAGATGCAAAGGTCACCTAAGGTCACATATTGTATGATTCCATGTACATGAAATATTCAGAATAGGCAAATCCAGGGAACTGAGATTAGAGATTGCCAGGGGCTAGGAGGATGGGGGAATGGGGACTGGATGCTTGATGGGTGTGGGATTTCTTCTTGGGGTGATGAGAAAGTTCTGGAACTAGACAGAGCTGGTAGTTGCACAACATTATAAATATACTAAAAGTCATTGAATTGTTCTTTTTAAAATGGTCAATTTAATGTTATGGTAATTAACTTAATAAAAAAAATACTTTAGAGAAAAAATTTAAGCATTAATTCACCCATCTCAAGATCAGAGTATCAGTAATCCTGCACTAAAAACAAATGTTAAAAAAGGTATTTAATGTTTAAATTCATGAAGAACAAGGAATACCAAGATTTAGGAGCAGGGTGCCACTAGACTGGGCACTAGGCTCTCTCCACACCCAAAGCCTTCTAAAACCCACAGCTAAAAAGCAAACTGTGTGAGGACTCTCCCAACACATCCGTCCACACTTGTGGCTCATCTACTCATTGCTTCTGGATCCAAGGAATGTTGAATAATAGTGACACTTTCCAATTAGTTATTAGAACATAGTAGCTAATTTAAATTAGTACATGTTCCCCTCTGTGAGACAAGTGAGTGCCCTACAACTGTCCCAGTAGCCTGGTGGTTCACTAATGAGAATGTGACTCAAGTCAGTTGGTAACACAAGAGGAGTTATGGTCTTTTCTCTGTCACAGAGAAGGGCACGTTGTAGGTGTGTGATTGGTCTTTGTGGGAGGGAGAAAGGGAGACAGGGAAGGAGTCAAGATGAAACTCAGGTTTGGGGACTTCCCTGCGTCCAGTGCTTAAGACTTCAAGCTTCCACTGTAGGGGCACGGGTTCAATTCTTGACCAGGGAACTAAGTTCCCACATGCCACACAGCATAGCCAAAACATGCTATGCACGCTAAGTCACTTCAGTCATACCCAATTCTTTGCAACCCCATGGACTGTAGCCTACCAGGCCTCTGTTCCATGGGATTCTCCAGGTAAGAATACAGGAGTGGGTTGCCATTTCCTACTCCAAGCAAAAACAGAGAAAGGGAAAAAACCTCAGGTCTGGTCAGGTAATTGCAGAAGAAATAGTTCTCAGTGAAGAATTCCCAGACTTGCCTGCATCTGTCTTAAAGCTGTTTCTCTGGCCCCCAAGTCCCACTTATAAGCCCACAGCAGAGGACGGAGCCCTAGACTCATAGTAAAGAGATTCAACTCAACTATGAATAATTGTATGTGACTTCAAACACATCACCAACCTCTCTGAGCTGGGCTTTCTCATTGAACCAGACAGACTCCAACATGGCTCTCAGTTCTAACAAGGATCCATTCTGGGATTTTTTCTGCAAGGCATGTTCTCTAAGAACTGGAAGAAGCTGGACCATTCCTGTTCAATGACAGACAACCATCACAGGCAAAAGTCCTGTCCTTCCCTCAATAAACTGTCTTCTGAGCTTCAGAGAACTACATTCTGCTCCTAGCGTGGCTTTGAGACACTAATGACTGAAATTTCTGGACAAAATACAGTTATGATTCCCCGTGACTCTGAAGGGTCCCATCCACACCGCTCATCACTGTAGGTGCCGGCAGTGTGCTCTGTTGAAGGGTATTTTTTTTTTAATTTTATTTTATTTAACTTTACAATATTGTATTGGTTTTGCCATATATCAAAATGAATCTGCCACAGGTATACATGTGTTCCCCATCCTGATCCCTCCTCCCTCCCCATACCATCCCTCTGGGTCGTCCCAGTGCACCAGCCCCAAGCATCCAGTATCGTGCATCGAACCTGGACTGGCGACTTGTTTCATATATGATATCATACATGTTTCAATGCCATTCTCCCAAATCATCCCACCCTCTCCCTCTCCCACAGAGTCCAAAAGACTGTTCTTTACATCTGTGTCTCTTTTGCTGTCTCGTATACATGGTTATTGTTACCATCTTTCTAAATTCCATATATATGCGTTAGTATACTGTATTGATGTTTTTCTTTCTGGCTTACTTCACTCTGTATAATCGGCTCCAGTTTCATCCAACTCATTAGAACGGATTTAAATGTATTCTTTTTAATGGCTGAGTAATACTCCATAGTGTATATGTACCACAGCTTTCTTATCCATTCATCTGCTGATGGACATCTAGGTTGCTTCCATGTCCTGGCTATTATAAACAGTGCTGCGATGAACATTGGGGTACACATGTTTCTTTTAATTCTGGTTTCCCTGGTGTGTATGCCCAGCAGTGGGATTGCTGGGTCATAAGGCAGTTCTATTTCCAGTTTTTAAAGGAATCTCCACACTGTTCTCCATAGTGGCTGTACTAGTTTGCATTCCCACCAACAGTGTAAGAGGGTTCCCTTTTCTGCACACCCTCTCCAGCATTTATTGCTTGTAGACTTTTGGATCGCAGCCATTCTGACTGGCGTGAAATGGTACCTCATAGTGGTTTGATTTGCATTTCTCTGATAATGAGTGATGTTGAGCATCTTTTCATGTGTTTGTTAGCCATCTGTATGTCTTCTCTGGAGAAATGTCTATTTAGTGCTTTGGCCCATTTTTTGATTGGGTCACTTATTTTTCTGGAGTTGAGCTGTAGGAGTTGCTTGTATATTTTTGAGATTAGTTGTTTGTCAGTTGCTTCATTTGTTATTATTTTCTCCCATTCTGAAGGCTGCCTTTTCACCTTGCTTATAGTTTCCTTTGTTGTGTAGAAGCTTTTAAGGTTAATTAGGTCCCATTTGTTTATTTTTGCTTTTATTTCCAATATTCTGGGAGGTGGGTCATAGAGGATCCTGCTGTGATGTATGTCGGAGAGTGTTTTGCCTATGTTCTCCTCTAGGAGTTTTATAGTTTCTGGTCTTACGTTTAGATCTTTAATCCATTTTGAGTTTATTTTTGTGTATGGTGTTAGAAAGTGTTCTAGTTTCATTCTTTTACAAGTGGTTGGCCAGTTTTCCCAGCACCACTTGTTAAAGAGATTGTCTTTAATCCATTGGATATTCTTGCCTCCTTTCTCAAAGATAAGGTGTCCACACGTGCATGGATTTATCTCTGGGTTTTCTATTTTGTTCCATTGATCTATATTTCTGTCTCTGTGCCAGTACTATACTGTCTTGATGACTGTGGCTTTGTAGTAGAGCCTGAAGTCAGGCAGGTTGATTCCTCCAGTTCCATTCTTTCTCAAGATGGTTTTGGCTATTCGAGGCTTTTTGTATTTCCATACAAATTGTGAAATTATTTGTTCTAGCTCTATGAAGAATACCATTGTAGCTTGATAGGGATTGCAGTGAATCTATAAATTGCTTTGGGTAGTATACTCATTTTCACTATATTGATTCTTCCAATCCATGAACATGGTATATTTCTCCATCCATTAGTGTCCTCTTTGATTTCTTTCACCAGTGTTTTATAGTTTTCTATCTATAGGTCTTTAGTTTCTTTAGGTAGATATATTCCTAAGTATTTTATTCTTTTTGTTGCAATGGTGAATGGAATTGTTTCCTTAATTTCTCTTTCTATTTTCTCATTATTAGTGTATAGGAATGCAAGGGATTTCTGTGTGTTGATATTGTATCCTGCAACTTTACTATATTCCTTGATTAGCTCTAGTAATTTTCTGGTGGAGTCTTTAGGGTTTTCTATGTAGAGGATCATGTCATCTGCAAACAGTGAGAGTTTTACTTTTTCTTTTCCAATTTGGATTCCTTTTATTTCTTTTTCTGCTCTGAGTGCTGTGGCCAAAACTTCCAAAACTATGTTGAATAGTAATGGTGAAAGTGGGCACCCTTGTCTTGTTCCTGACTTTAGAGGAAATGCTTTCAGTTTTTCACCATTGAGGATAATGTTTGCTGTGGGTTTGTCATATACAGCTTTTATTATGTTGAGCTATGTTCCTTCTATTCCTGCTTTCTGGAGAGTTTTTATCATAAATGGATGTTGAATTTTGTCAAAGGCTTTCTCTGCATCTATTGAGATAATCATATGGTTTTTATTTTTCAATTTGTTAATGTGGTATATTACATTGATTGATTTGCGGATATTGAAGAATCCTTGAATCCCTGGGATAAAACCCACTTGGTCATGGTGTATGATCTTTTTAATGTGTTGTTGGATTCTGGTTGCTAGAATTGTGTTAAGGATTTTTGCATCTATGTTCATCAGTGATATTGGCCTGTAGTTTTCTTTTTTTGTGGCATCTTTGTCAGGTTTTGGGATTAGGGTGATGGTGGCCTCATAGAATGAGTTTGGAAGTTTACCTTCCTCTGCAATTTTCTGCAAGAGTTTGAGTAGGATAGGTGTTAGCTCTTCTCTAAATTTTTGGTAGAATTCAGCTGTGAAGCCGTCTGGACCTGGGCTTTTGTTTGCTGGAAGATTTCTGATTACAGTTTCAATTTCCGTGCTTGTGATGGGTCTGTTAAGATTTTCTATTTCTTCCTGGTCCAGTTTTAGAAAGTTGTACTTTTCTAAGAATTTGTCCATTTCTTCCATGTTGTCCATTTTATTGCCATATAATTGCTGATAGTAGTCTCTTATGATCCTTTGTATTTCTATGTTGTCTGTTGTGATCTCTCCATTTTCATTTCTAATTTTATTGATTTGATTTTTCTGCCTTTGTTTCTTGATGAGTCTGGCTAATGGTTTGTCAATTTTATTTATCCTTTCAAAGAACCAGCTTTTGGCTTTGTTGATTTTTGCTGTGGTCTCTTTTGTTTCTTTTGCATTTATTTCTGCCCTAATTTTTAAGATTTCTTTCCTTCTACTAACCCTGGGGTTCTTCATTTCTTCCTTTTCTAGTTGCTTTAGGTGTAGAGTGAGATTATTTATTTGACTTGTTTCTTGAGGTATGCCTGTATTGCTATGAACTTTCCCCTTAGGACTGCTTTTACCGTGTCCCACAGGTTTTGGGTTGTTGTGTTTTCATTTTCATTCGTTTCTATGCAAATTTTGATTTCTTTTTTGATTTCTTCTGTGATTTGTTGGTTGTTCAGCAGCATGTTGTTCAGCCTCCATATGTTGGAATTTTTAAGTTTTTCTCCTGTAATTGAGATCTAATCTTACTGCATTGTGGTCAGAAAAGATGCTTGGAAAGATTTCAATTTTTCTGAATTTACCAAGGCTAGATTTATGGCCCAGGATGTGATCTATCCTGCAAAAGGTTCCGTGTGCGCTTGAGAAAAAGGTGAAATTCATTGTTTTGGGATGAAATGTCCTATAGATATCAATTAGGTCTAACTGGTCTATTGTATCGTTTAAAGTTTGTGTTTCCTTGAAGGGTCTTAACCTGACTT
Organism: Bos indicus x Bos taurus; assembly: GCF_003369695.1. Lineage (NCBI taxonomy): Eukaryota > Metazoa > Chordata > Mammalia > Artiodactyla > Bovidae > Bos > Bos indicus x Bos taurus. The sequence goes on along the minus strand of NC_040097.1, from coordinate 54,499,556 downwards.
CTGAATCACTCCCATAATGCTCGTTAGTGCAAAAGCCTGATGAGAACCAGATGTGGATGCAGGCAAAGACCCGGGAAGTCATTCTTCTCTCCTTTTCAGTGAACAGTATCCTCGTAATCTTTCCCTACTTCCCCACTGGGTCATTGGATTTTCTTCATCATTTCTAGGAGCTCCTTACGCAACTGAGGAATTGGCCTTTATCTAGGTTAAGAGTTGTATTCCTTCCCCAAATTGACTTTGCCTATAATATATTTTAATATATTTTAAAAAGACAAGAAAGTCTTTTTATTCTTAAGAAGTCAAATTCTTGAATCTCTTTTTGGATTTGGCTTAAGATTTTTTAAGTCATGTTAAAAGGCCTTCCCCATTCAGAGGCCAAAAGCAATTCTTGTGTGGTTTAAGTACTTTAGTTTCTTTTTTCTTTTTTAATACCTAAGTCTTGGCTCCACTTAAATTCATCCTGTAAAGAAGATGTGGTATGTGTACACACACACACACACATAATCAAATACTACTCAGCCACAAAAAAAATAATGAAATAATGCCATTTGCAGCAACAAGGACAGACCCAGAAATGATCATATTAAGCGAAGTTAGTCAAAAAGAGAAAGACAGTTACCATATGGTATCACTTACATTGGGCTTCCTAGGTGCTGCTGCTACTGCTACTGTTAAGTCACTTCAGTCGTGTCCAACTCTGTGCGACCCCATAGACGGCAGCCCATCAGGCTCCCCCGTCCCTGGGAGTCTCCAGGCAAGAACACTGGAGTGGGTTGCCATTTCTTTCTCCAATGCATGAAAGTGAAAAGTGAAAGTGAAGTCACTCAGTCATGTCCGACTCTCCACGACCCCATGGACTGCAGCCTACCAGGCTCCTCCGTCCATAGGATTTGCCAGGCAAGAGTGCTGGAGTGGGGTGCCATTGCCTTCTCCTAGGTGGTGCTAGTGGTATTTAAAAAAAAAAAAAAAAAAAACACCTGCCAATGCAGGAGACATAAGGGACTCAGGTTCAATCCTTGGATCAGGAAGATCCCCTGAAGGAGGACAAGGCAACCCACTCCAGCACTCTTTCTTGGAGAATCCCTTGGACAGAGGAGGCTGGTGGGCTATAGTCCATAGGGTCACAAAGAGTCGGATGCAACTGAGAGACTTAGCACACGTCACTTATACATGGAATCTGAAACGTGACACAGATGAATTTACTATGAAACAGAAACAGACTCACAGATACAGAAAACAGGCTTGCGACTGCCAAGCGGGGAGCAGGTGGGGAAGGGACAGATTGGAAGCCTGGTATTAGCAGATGTAAGCTATTATATTGGAGAAGGCAAAGGCACCCCACTCTAGTACTCTTGCTTGGAAAATCCCATGGACGGAGGAGGCTGGTAGGCTGCAGTCCATGGGGTCACTAGGAGTCAGACACGACTGAGTGACTTCACTTTCACGCATTGGAGAGGGAAATGGCAACCCACTCCAGTGTTCTTGCCTGGAGACTCCCAGGGACGGGGGAGCCTGATGGGCTGTCGTCTATGGGGTCGAACAGAGTCGGACACAACTGAAGCGACTTAGCAGCAGCAGCAGCAAGCTATTATATACAGGATGGATAAACAATAAAGTCTTCCTGTGGAGCACAGGGAACTACACACAATATCCTGGGATAAACCATAACGGAAAAGAAAATGAAAAAGAATGCATATATGTATAACTAAGTCACTCAGCTATACAGCAGAAGTTAACACAAAATTAATCAACTATACTTCAATAAAATACATTCTAAACAGTAAAATAAAATAATAAAAGAAAGGAAAAATGCATCCTGGCATACCTCTCAGGTTACCACCTGTTACTTCAAACCGTAGTATCCCAGGTATGAACTTGGGCCAAACCAACAGAAGTTTGTGAGACTGAAGCAGATTCAGATCTGAGCCAGTTCACTTCCTTACTAACAGAGATCGGAGGCAAACTATTTAAACCTATCCAGTTCTCAATTTCCTCCTCAATCAAGTAGAGATGACTCTAGCTGTCTACCAGGTTTTCCTGAGATTAAATGAGACAACTGTGGAGAAGCACTCTGCACAATGCCCACCACAAAAAGGTGGTCAAGACATGACTGGTTGCCTCCTTTTTAGTTCTTCATTTTCCTTAATCTGTTTGCCCTTTTTTTTTTTTTTTTTTTTAGTAATTTACAGCTTATCAAAGGACATGGAAATATCACAGAGAATGAAATTTGTCAATTTTCTTTGTTTTTAACTGTGAAAAGAAGAGGAGGGATTTGATCACGGTTAAAATTAGGCCTCAGGGCTAGTTGCGGATTGATTTAACAACAGTAAGTGCAGTCTCTTTAACTGTGTATATAGTAGATTTGAAAGATAGTAATATATTAATATTGCAGGACCATTGGAAGCCAAGGAGGTCAGCTCATCAATCCTGTGGATCAAGAAGATGACAGATCAGAGCCAGACCACTCACTCCAAATGCACTCACAGACTATGTACCTTGCACAGTGCATTTGGAAATAATTTGAGATCTACATGCTGTGTATACACAGTTTTAGAATAATCTTCAAAACAAAGATGTAAAAATGGCAAGCAGAATACATACCCAACAATAGAATGATTCATTGAAATGTTATAAGGGAATTTTGGTATTTTTAAATAAATATACATAGTTTATTTTAAAACACAAATGGAAAGATACGTATTAAGTGGAAAAGACTATACATTTTTCTGCCAAACACAAGCATAATAAATGTATGAACACTATCTATGCAAAGATGAGAAAATGTTATAAAACCATTAAAATGGGGTTCTTTTCTTTTAATTTTCTTTCTCACTATTATAAGTTTTTCTCCCCAAGAAAAAGATGATTCTGGAATAAATTTCAAGGTTTTCTAGGGATCAGCCTATGTCTAGATTTCAGAGTTCTCAGTAATCTAACTCTGGCAAAGTTACAGAAATTATTTTTTTAGATCATCAATGTGCACCAAAAAAAAATGAAAGAACATTGCACCAAGTTTTATCCTATAAAAGGGTCACTCGCCACAATGTTACTTAATAGAAGATAACTTTTATCCATGGGAAATAAATGTCAAAAGAGGCATCAAAGAAATGATAGAAGACACTCAAAACGGTTTAAAGACTTAAACATAAGACACAACACTATAAAACTCCTAGAAGACAGCACGGGCAAGACATTCTCTGACAAACAGTACCAACGTTTTCTTAGGTGAATCTCCCAAGGCAACAGAAATAAAACAAAAATAAACAAATGGGGCCTAATCAAACTTACAAGCTTTTGCACAGCAAAGGAAACCATTCAAAACATGAAAAGACCACCTACAGACTGGGAGAAAATATTTGCAAATGATGCACCTGCCAAGGGCTTAATTTCTAAAATATACAAATAACTCATACAGCTCAATAGCACAAAACAAGCAACCCTACTGAAAAATGGGCAGAAAACCTAAACAGATACTTCTCCAAAGAAGACATACAAATGGCCGACAGGCACATGAAAAGATGCTCAGCATCACTGATTATTAGAATGTAAATGTAAATCAAAACAACAATGAGGTATCACCTCACACCAGACAAAAAGTCTACAAACAATACATGCTGGAGAGGGTATGGAGAAAAGGACACCCCCCACACACACAATTAGTAGGAATGTAAGTTGGTACAGCCACTGTGGAAAACAGTACAGAGGGTCCTCAGAAAACTAAAAGCAGAATTACCATAACATCCACCAACCCCACTACTGGGCATGGATCTGCATAAAACTCTAATCTGAAAGAATACTTGCACCCCAGTGTTCATAGCAGCACTAGTCACAACAGCCAAGACACAGAAACAACCTCAACATCCACTGACAGGTGAATGGATAAAGACGTGGTGTACATATGGAATGGAGCATTACTCAGCCGTTAAAAAGAACAAGAGAATGCCACGTGCAGCAACATGGACACAACTAGAGACTATCACACTAAGTGAAGCATTTCAGACAAGGAAAAACAAATATCACGTGGTATCACTTATATGTGGAATCTAAAATAGGAAACAAACCTATTTCAAAACAAAAACGGACTCAGGGACTGAGAACAGGCTTGTGGTTACCAAGGTGGCGGGGTGGGAGATGGAACAGAAGTTAGGGTTAGCAGATGTAAGCTATTATATACAGAATAGATAAACAACAAGGTCCTAACCGTAGAGCACAGGGAATTATATTTAATATACTGTGATAAGCCATAATGGAAAAGAATATAAAGAATATACATATATAACTGAATCACTTTGCTGCACACCAGAAACTAACACAACATTGTAAACCAACTTTAATTTTTTTAATTATTTTAAAAATTTTAAAAAATGACAGAAGAGTGGTTTTCCTCGATTCTTATTTCCACTTAGCCTTTGCCTGGTTCCATCTGCTGGTGACCAGTGTGCATACATAACTCTTGATCTAATTTTGCAAACTTGGGGTGAGGGGGGAGGAAGGGAGTTGAAAGAAAAAGGAACCTGAGATACTAAAAACCCCATAATCCAAATAGCATTCTACAGCTCATCACTCCTCAGCCCCTTTTCTCTAACATTTAAGGAAGTAAAAAAGAAAAAAACACCTCATTTTTAAGTGGCTTTAGAGAATTATAAGAACATAATATAGACATTGTAGAAAATTTGGAAAATACAGAAAAGCATGAAGAAGAAAATAAAATTAACATTTAAACCCATTAATCCAAAGAAAAATCATGTTGGTGTACTTCCTTCCAGTATTTGTTTAATATATTTTTAAATGAAATATTGTCAGATGTTCTTTCATTTCCCATAAATTGTGTGGCCTGAAAGGCCCCATCCATGGATTCAATGGAATGGGGGAGTGATGGGGGTGAAGGATAGACACCATCAAGGGGTCATTCTTCAGGTCTTATCTCATTCACAAAAGACAGTGGTGAAGTCAAGCATTGCTGAAGAGAGATCGATTCTGAAACTTCTTAACACACCTTGGAAGTCTGAACTGCAGACCTTCCCACAGGCTACAGGGCAGAGAGGACCAGAGCTGGGGAGCAGGGGGGCGGTCAGGGATGCTGCTGCTCTGCAGGGCAAGAGGACTGAGAGCCTAGCACCTGCCGAGAAAGGTGGCGTGGGGCCAAGTTGAGAGCCAGAGGCACCTCCAGGAGGGATCCTGCTTCAGGAAGGATGCTCCCAGGACCAGGGCCCACTCTGATAGAGGCGGATGTGACTGGGGGTCAGAGGCTGACTGTATCATAGGAAATTGAGGCCGGGTCGTGTTGCAGGAGGACCATGGGCCCTGGCTGAATCAAGAGTACAAACTACAAGTGATGAGGACACTCTGGAAAATTCTCTCCTCCCTCCCAGGATGGAGGCTCCTGAAATGACTGGACCAGTCACCAAAAATAAACACAACACTTTTTCCTTGTAATCTGAGTTGTAGGGCATATAAATTTGTGACTCCTAAATATGTGTGCTATAGTCATATATTTCATTAATGTTTTATTAAGCTAGAAGTATGAGACATTTTTACTACTGATTTTTTTTCACTTAATAAATTATGAAAACTTCACTGTAGTATTAAATACTTTTAAAAACATAATCTAAAGGGCTATCTGGTATCCCACCACATGGGTATTCCTACTTTAGTTGAATGGAAATGAGTGTGCTAAAACTGTAAGCAACGATTATCCCAAAAAATTATAAATTAACTCTGCTTCAATAAAATAAATAATAAAAAAAAAAACTGTTACATGATTACCAAAATTACAACATGATTGATAAAATGACATTTTTCAATCTCATTTTCCATCTCTAAGTAATTAAAGAAACTCAAATGAGAAGACAATCAGATGCTTTTACTATCAGCTGAACAAGTTGCAAGAAATTTTAAATATAATAAAAGCCAGTGTTGGCAAGCCTTCAGGAAAGCGGGCACTCACATCGACGGCTGGCCAAGGCTGTAAATTAGTATGACTTTTCTCTGGGCCATCTGGCAATACGTTCCCGGAGCCTTTCAAAGACCATTTGTGTGCGGCAGCACTGGCAAACCATTGAGTGTGTGCTCAATGAGGAACGTGTCCTGAATTACCCTCAAACAGTCAGGGGCTGGTCTACACATCACATGTATTTTCTTACGTCTCTGAATCCCAGATGTTAGCAGCAGCCATCTGCCGAGCACTAAATACTGATGCGGGATAAAGATTAAGGGGCCATGTGACGGCATTCTCCCAGCCACCTGCAGGCAGAGATGCCATGAGATGCTTGCAGAGCTGAGAGGGTCCTCAGAACAGGGATTAGTCCCTGGGGTCTGACCCCAAAGCTTGAATTTGAAGATCTGAAAGCCCCAAGCACCCACTCAAGAGGCAGGTCAGGTGGTCTGGTATTCCCATCTCTTTCAGAATTTTCCACAGTTTACTGTGATCCACACAGTCAAAAGCTTTGGGTGCTTTGCCCCCTGGGTGAACCTTGCAGTAAACAAGACACACTGACCCACGTGATGTGCCCTACACAACCGTCCTTCCCGGTAATAGGCTTACATCATCCAGAGCAGATCCCCAGCCCAGACAGGGAAGATCTACCACATATGTGTCTGAAGGCCAGATGGTGCAGAAAACACAGATCTGCTTGTTGGAATTCATCTGCGTGTTATCCCCAGATGGTTGAGGGTCCCCTGGCTGGCTGGCATATGGAATCGGGCATTTAAGACTCATAAACAAGTTACCGAAGTGCAGAGGGAGGGAGGGATGGAGAGGCTCGGGTCTGGTCCACTTGGCTCATGAAAATGAATGTCCTGGAACAAAACACCTGTGTGACCTTTGTGTGAAACGAAGCATTTTTTGTTTTAAAATAGAAGTTTCATTTTTCACACTGGAACAGCCTGCTCTTCTAAAGATCTGGCTCTTCAAGCAAGCTGAAAAATCTTGTTGTTTGAAAATCATAATGCATCTTTGCAAACCTCGGAGACTGGGATTACACGCACAGTGGCTTTGAGAGGAAGAAACGATGCACAGGACACGTTCTTGGGCTAAAAACTCCCTTTCAGTAAAGGCCAGTCAGCAGTGGTATTTAGTACATTTCTGAAGCTGGTGGGAGTCTTGAGGACAGAGTTATAAAAGCAGGATTAACAGCAAATAAAAATACAGATGCACTTGCCCTGAGGTTCTGACATTTTTCTGATGGCCTTGCATTGTTTGTACTAGCTGAACGGCAGGAAAAACTCAATCTTACACCCCGGAATGGGTTTAGTTATGTTCTAATGTGCATTGATCTTAGAGCTTTAGCCCAGGGAAAATGTGAGTCCGTACTGGCTCATAGAAGCAAGGAGACTAGTTCCTTTGACTTCATAAAGCTTTGCTGAGCTCAGCTGTATGAAGCTTAAGTAACAGAGCTAGTTACCACCAACTGAGAAAAACAGATCATTCTGTGATTAATTATGATCTTAAAAGCACCCAGTGCTTAAATGAAAAGTTGCATTTCAAAGGCTAGCATTTATGAGAAGGAAAAAGGAGAAGCCAGCACACTCCAGTCCAATTCAACACTGACTGAGCATCCAACATGTACATGGCGGGTATAGGTGTTGTGAGGGATTAAAACACGAGCTAGGAACTTTCCTGGTTCCAGTGGTTTTAAGAATCCCCCTGCCAATGCAGGGGACACCAGTTCAATCCCTGGTTCAGGAAGATCCCACACCCCTTGGGGCAACTAAGCTGTGTGCCACAGCTACTGAAGCCCACACTCCAGAGCCTGTGGTCCGCAATAAAAGCAGCCACCACAGAGAGAAGCCCAGGCACAGCAACTAGGGTAACTCCCACTCTCCACAACCAGAGAAAGCCCAAGCACAGCGACCCAGCACAGCCCCAGATAAATACATTTTAACAAATACAAGCAATATGTATTATCACCTGGAAACATTACAGGAGCTTCCAAGCAATCAAACCTTATGCATTACTTTCAGTAAACATTCAGGAAGGGGAAAGAATCATTATCAAGTTGTAGGATTGATCATTTCAATGAAGTTTTTGCAAGTGTTTGAGAAAGCCAAGGGGGTAGCTTTCAAACATCCCAGTTTGAGCAAAGTACAAAGAAGTTCCTCTCCCCCTTAGTCAGCATATGAGATGTTTGAAAGGCTTGCTGCTGCTGCTAAGTCACTTCAGTCGTGTCCGACCCTGTGCGACCCCATAGACGGTAGCCCACCAGGCTCCCCCGTCCCTGGGATTCTCCAGGCAAGAACACTGGAGTGAGTTGCCATTTCCTTCTCCAATGCATGAAAGTGAAAAGTGAAAGTGAAGTCGCTCAGTCGTGTCCGACTCTAGTGACCCCATGGACTGCAGCCCACCAGGCTCCTCCGCCCTTGGGATTTTCCAGGTAAGAGTACTGGAGTGGGGTGCCATTGCCTTCTCCGTTGAAAGGCTTACAGTTACCTAAAAATGAGAGACCACCGCAGCAGCTTCTTTGTTTTGTTTTTGTATGTGTGCATGTATGTAGACAGTAAGTTCCCTACATACAAACATTTAAGTTGCAAACTTGCAAAGAGGCAAACATGTATTCGCCTCTCCACGTGTTAGCTCACGTCTGCTGTACACTGTCAGATGTGTGCATCCTCCAAGCGGCTGTGCTTTTGTGTACTCTACAGACTGTGTAGCAGAACAGTGTATTTCAAGCCAAGGATGTCTGGAGCAAGTGTAAAAGCAGTGCTACATAGCCAGTTATGTTAATCGGGTGCCAAGGCTAACCTTGTTGGACTTAAGAACAAACTGGACTGATGAATGCACTCTCAGAACAGAACTCATTTGTATGTAGTGGGCTTACAGTATATTGTGTCCATGTGATTCAAACTCTCAGCTATCTAGACACACTGGCTGTTCCACAAAGTATCAGAGACTGGCTCTGTCCCCAGGAACTCACACAATTTGGATCTCCTGGAAGCTAAGCATGAAACAAGTTTTAGATTCCCTTTGTTGTAGCCGTGAAGGGCAAAGAGAAAATGTATTTCGATTGAGCCCATTTCACCAGCTCCCCAATTTCCCCCCAGAACCAAAGGTGGCGGAAACACCTTCCTAATCCCTGCATCACTTTCTGGCCCTGCCTCCTCCTCCTGCCAACGGCATCTGTACCTCCCGTGAACTCCCAGCCAGACTGGGAGCACGCCTGTCACTGTCTGTCTGCCTAAAATAGCTACGCCAGCAGAAGCAGCCAGACACTGCACTTCCTCCGCTTCACTGAAGTTTTCAGCACCAAGATCAAGGACCCGTTTGTAGGATCCCCGCAACACACATAATTTATGCAGAAATTATGCAGAAAATTAAAACATAGAGAGAGGTGTTTTTTCTTTCATTTCTAAATTTAGACGTAATCTAATTAGCAATAAATGCCTGATAATATAGATGATATCAGCATCTTTATAGTGCTGTTACTCTGCAGCATTATGTGGGTTTAAGGAAGGGGGTAGCATGTCGGAATTATGCTAAGAAATCTCCAAATCCAGTCCCAAATACATGTTCCCCTTCTTGAAATCAGATAATCTCACAAACATGACTGTATCTCTTTTTTAAAAAATTTTACTTCATACTGGAGCATAGTTTTTAATGTTCTTTTATTGATAGTATTTCGTTGTTTTTGTTCTTGAGTAACAGTTGATTAACAATGTTGTGTTCATTTCAGATGTATAGCAAAGTGATTCAGTCACTTATATACATGTATCTCATCTCTTTCAAATTCTTTTCCCATTTAGGTTATTGCAGAATACTGAGCAGAGTTCCCTATACTACACAGCAAGTCCTTGTTGGTTGTCTCTTTCTCCTTCTTAAAAAGCTCCTCTGGTTTATGAAAAATACCACAGAATCATGAAGACTTCCTAATAAGCTTTCCAAGCGAAAAAGTCACTGTAACTAAATTCAAACTCTTACAAAACAACAGTGTTCAGATGTTTTAAAGAGAATACAGAGTTCGGGCATCTCCAGGTTTTGCCCCAGTCTCTTTTAAGTCAGGGCTTCCCAGCCTCAAAACTCTTGACATTTGAGCCCAGCTGACTGTACAGGACTGACCTGTGTATTACAGGATGTTTAGTGGCGTAACCCCGGCCTCTGCCCCTGAGACGCCAGTCAGCAAATGTGTCCAGACAGCGTCAAGCGCCCTGGGGCCGACAACCCCTGCTGCAAATGACGGCTCATAGCTGATCCTTTCCTGGCCAAGGAAGGCTGCCCAGGGTCCCAACTTAGGAGGTGTCCGCCTCATTCCTGATCTCTGCCAGCAGTCACTGACCCCCTTTCTCCAGGACGGAAGCACTTCCTCCCATCCTCATACCAGCTCCTTCCAGAGAGACAAATCTCACCAGCAACATCAGGGCAACAGGGAAACGCGAACTGAATGCTCATAAGATCCTTAGCACTGAAATGGACTTTCCTCACTCTGCTCCGTGTTAAAGTTACGGGTGCCTGTAACACCTAAGGTCTCCCAAGGGTGAAAGCAAAATGACAGCTACAAGACAAGAGGCCCACCTCGCTGACCCCACACACACAACTTAGCCTCCCTGACCCTTGGGCCCAGGAAAGAAAATGGAGTTGGACCAGGTGATCTCAGGGAACGTTGCGAGTTCTCCATCTATCGTTTCTCTTTTGTGTCCCTCAGGCGTGCCTGACACTTTGCGACCCCATGGACTGTAGCCCTCCAGGCTCCTCTGTCCATGAGATTTCCCAGGCAAGGATACTGGAGTGGGGTGCCATTCCCTTCTCCAGGCGGTCTTCCCCATCCAGGGATTGAACTCAGGTCTCCTGCACTGCAGGCAGATTCTTTACAGTATGAATCCTGCAAAGGGTCTCAGCTATTTTCTCACATAAGAGGGCACATCACACACACATATAGAGCTTCCTTGGTTGTCCAGTGATTAAGAATCTGCCTAGCAATGCAGGGGACACAGGTTCCATCACCAGTTCGGGAAGATTTCACATGCCGCGAGGGAACCAAGTCCGTGTACCACAAGTACTGAAGCCCATGAGCCTAGAGCTCGCGCTCCGCAGCAAAAGAGAAGCCACAGCAGCGAGGAGCCCGCACGCTGCGATGCAGAGGAGACCACGCCCACCGCAACCAGGGAAAGCCTGTACAGAAACGGAGACCCAGCGCAGCCACAGCTAAATGAATAAAACTCAAAGTAAGCAAATAAAATCCAAACACATACACACAGGGAAGGGAGCCAGGGTCCCTTTCGCCTTTTCCACAATACACCAGAAAGATCAACTGGGTTCGGGTCCCAGCAAAGCCAGCAACTCTGTGTGACCCCAGACAGCTTCCTCAGCAGCTGTGTCTCTCTGAAGGATAGCAGATCATGTCACTCCAAAAGATGCCACTTTGGTGTAAGAATTATTATGAGCTGAAGGTAACTGGGAAGAAGCAGATATAAGAAAAACTGTCTGCTCTCCCATTTTCCAAGAAAGCCTTAAGTTGACAAGTGTTCCTCCTCCCCCCCACCCCCCCGACCAAGGACAAAGGTTAACCCCCCGAGGCAGCTTCAGACCCTATCTACCTGGTGACCCCGGAGGAACCTACAAAACCAACTTTACTCCCCAGCCTTCATCTCCATCCAGGAAACCCCAGAAGTGACTTCTTTTGTCCTGGCATTTCTCCACAGATTTACTGACCTTTTTTGAAGATGCTAAATAAACCAGAATTCTAAGCCACTTCTTAAACTCTGGGTAGCTCTCATGTTTACATGGGGTGTACTTGTTGATAGACTTCTGTTTGTTTTTCTCCCATTAATCCTTTTTTTAACAGGGATCTCCACCCAAGAACTCAGAAGGGTGGAGGGAAGTTTTTCCTCGCTTATACCTTCGTCTGTAAAATGGAGAGAGAGGTAAGTCTATGTTAGACAAAAAGGACAAAACTGCAATAGAGTCCTGACTCCATGTTGGATCTGTTTCTTTTACTTTAACCTTTTTATCCTATTGCTTTGGCAGTAAGAATGTTGCCTATAGCCTGAAATATACAGGTAGTCATTCTCAAAGCTCTGGCCTTTAAAGGTATAACATTTGCCCATTCATATCAAGATAAAAAGTTGCACAACAGAGAATAACATCTGTCTGGTTGAAGGTTTGACCACGTGACTTGCCCTACACGGACACTGTGCTAACAAAGGCCTCCAAGAAGTTTGCAACAACCAATCACACCCCTCCCTCTTTCATAAAAGAAGATTTCATTCTAACTCTGGGAAGACGGTTCTCTGGGACAGTCGTCGTCCACCATCTTCTCAGTCTGCTGGCTTTCCAAATAAAGTCTCTCTTCCTTGCCCTAACACCTGGTCTCTCAACTTACTGACCTGTCATGCGGTGAGCAGTACAAGCTTGGACCCATAACAAAGAGACAGCAACGGTTTTACCCGATGCTCTCAACCAGACTCCATATACATTCACAGGCTACGGTATAAAACAGAACAATAAAGATCGCTTTTGCACAACTTGTTTCAGATTCTGGGTCCAGGCCCAAGAAGCTGCATGCAAGGGAGTCTTAACGTAATACATTTATCTACCAATGCAGGTGACAGCCCCTAGCCACATGTGGCTATAAGCACATGAAACACGGCCAGTCCTGGTTGGGACATGTGTGCAGTGTGTGCAGAACACACACAGAGCTGCAAAAACCTGATATGGAGAAAAGACGTGCGGCATCTTACTATGTTTGAATATTGATCATATGTTGCAATCATACTACTTTAAATGTATTGATTAAATAAAATATATCATCAAAATTAATTTGACCTGTTTCTTATTACCTTTAACATGGCTAGAGAAATACCTGAATTACATCATGTGTCTTCCATTATATTTCTATCGGACTGTGGCAAATGGACAGAGGCTGGTGGGCTACAGTTCATGGGGTTGCAAAGAGTCGGACACCACTGAGCGACTATCATTTTCACTTTTCATGCTAAGCTAACCGACCCCACTCCGAAGGCCATACTCAAAGGCAACTAAGTCAGTTTTTACTTATTGGTGGAAAATGGGTTTCTTCTAGTCCTCTGTACAGTTTGAGTCTGGAGTGCAGAAAACTGTCACTCTAAGGCGGATGTCAGATGGTCTTTTACACCCGATGCCCTTTTTGGTGCTTCACGGGGGCGTCTGTCTGACAGGCACTGTCACTCTCTGGATCTGATTTTCAGATGTGCCGAGAGCAAGCGGAGGATGAAAGCGTATGCACGATACAGAGAATGGGGAGTCCAGAGGCCAGTGTGGATTTCAATCCCACGTTTTTTATCTATCTGACCGCTGTGCCTACAGCACCTCATCTGTAAGATGATGGCCCGTAACGGGGCAGAGCTCGCAGAGCCGTTGGTGAAGATGAATGAGTATTCAGCACAGCACCTGGTGCCTGGCTGACATTTCAGAAATGGTGGATGAAACCAACAATCAAACTCCATTAACAGATAAGAAGATGAGGGGTCCAGGACAGAAGCTGCCTGCTCTGAATCCCATGAATCTGAGGCAACACCTCCAGAAACTTATTAAACAAGCGAAAGATGCATATTTAATACTTACTGTGCGTGCGTGCTCAGTCGTCTCTGACTCTCTGCGACCCCATGGACTGTAGCCTGCCAGGCTTCTCAGTCCATGGGATTCTCCAGGCAAGAATACTGGAGTGGGTTGCCGTTCCCTTCTCCAGGGGATCTTCCTGACCCAGGGATTGAATCCGTGTCTCTTGTGTCTCCTGCAGTTTCTTTACCACTAGTGCCACCTGGGAAGCCCTTTAATACTCACTGTCTGGGTTCAATTCAGCCAAAGGGTAAAAGGGCAAGAAGTTCTGAGCAGAAAATGATCTTAGGAATTGTCCAACTTCTCACGTGAACTTGAATCACACTGATGACCTGGCTCTAGGGGCTGCACACTCTTGTGTAGAAACTATGAATGTTTCTAAAATGGAACATCTCCCCACATTCTCTGCTGTACATTTTAAATGTCCATTAACAGAGGAGAGGATAAAAAAGACATATTACATACATACAATGGAATACTCAGTTCAGTCGCTCAGTCGTGTCCAACTCTTTGTGACCCCATGGACTGCAGCACACCAGGCTTCTCTGTCCATCATCAACTCCAAGAGCTTACTCATGTCCATCAAGTCGGTGGACATGAATACTACTCAGCCATAAAAACACAAAATAATGCCATTTGCAACAACATGGATGGAGCCAGAGATTATCATGGTAAGTGAAGTAAATGAGACAAAGACAAATATCATATGATATCACCCATACGTGGAATCTAATTATTTTTTAAAAATTATATAGATGAATTTGTTCACAAAACAGAAACAGATCCACAGACTCAGAAAACAAACTTATGGTTACCAAAGGAAAAACATGGTGCAGGGAGGGATAAATTAGGGGCTTGGGATTGGCATACTATTACATGCTACTCTATGTAAGATAGATAACCAACAAGGACCTATTGTATAGCACAGGGAACTCTACTCAATATTATGAGAAAAAAATCTGAAAAGGGATGGATATATGTATATCTGAAGGACTCTGCTACACAGCAGAAGCTAAAACAACAGTGTAATATAACTATACCCCAATAAAATTTTTAAAAAATTAAAAATCCTCAATAACCGTCCAGGTCAATGAATTTGTTCTGGCCCACCACAGGCAGGCAGCAAGATTTCAGGACGTTCGCATCTTGCTGTGCCCATCACGCTCGGGTAACGGGGGACTCCTCTTGGGGAGGAGACAGTGAAAGTGTCAGTCGCTCTGGTGTGTCCAGCTCTTTGCAACCCCATGGTCTGTCCATGGAGTTCTCGAGGAGAGGAGAGAAGTTTTCATGACAAGTCTCAGTAAACCACTGAGCACACTGCCGATACCAGCCTACTTACAGGGGCTGATGCAGTCATCTAAGTGTGTGTCTTCCAGGCCCTTCTGGATGCCCCAACAAAGAGAGCTTTAGCCCACAGACTGACAGCCCTGCTAATCCCTCTCCCTAAAAGATACTTTCCTTCTCCCTTCTTCCAACCACCTTCCTGCACTGAAAGCCAATGAGCAGGCAAAACAACCACTATTTGACAATTCCTTCATGGTCCAGTGGTTAAGAGCCCGCCTTCCAATACAGAAATCAAAGGTTCGATCCCTCCTCAGGGAACTAATATCCCACATGCTGCACAGCAACTGAGCCCATGTGCTGCCACTACTGAAGCCAGGCCACTTCAACCAGAGAAGCCCACAGGCCACAACCAAGTCCCAGCACAGCCAAAAAAGACCACCACTGCTTATGGGGATAAATAATCAGCATAAAACCATTCAGGGCTACAGCAAAAAAAGGCGTTTAATGGGCCATATTTGGGGGCAAGTTAAAATTCATAGCTATACCGTGAAATTCAAGACGCTATAAAAACTTACAGTACACATTTTAATTTTAAAATGAAAACTGTGCTGATAACAGTGAATGAGACAGGGAAATTATATGCGTCCCCAAGAAAAAAAAAAGCGTTACCAGGATTACTCAGTTTATAATGTCCTTTGGCTTTCTCTCTGAAGTTTTTCTGAAATATGCCTAACACAGGAACTGCACTTCATATTTTCTTACGTCTTCATTCAGCAACAAAATAATGCTTTACTGTTCCTCTGTCAAAAGAAAAAGTGAACCTTTCAAATGTTCTTGTCTTCCAAGATAAAGATAAGGCTGCTGATATTTGCAGAGCCTGGCTGCCTCCAAGGGGGCAGGAGTTAGGGGATTAGGGTCCTGCCACCCCAACCTTATTACAGGTCCCTGGGTGTTGGGGGTCAGGCGTGAGGATGAGTGACCTCACAGGGCATGGGATGAGGACTCTCTCTCTAGTAGAACTAAATCAGTCCACTTGGGACAGCATGGCATCTCCGCAGTGCAGTGATGGAACTGCAGTGGTCCCCGAGTCTCCGACATTTCCTACAGTGAAATGTCGTGCTCTTAGCACCAGGCACATGGAAAGACTGACCAGATGCGGAATGGCAACCTTGGCCTCATCTGAGAGAGTGAATTCTAGCCTCCTACCACCAAACACCTTAGGTGCCATTAGACACCCAAGAGCCACGAATGTCCTCAACAGTGTGTTACGCAAGGAAATCTGCATCATTTTCTGACATCACGGGGTTATGATCGGACAGACTACCACGCTCTCTGCTTGTAAGAGCCTAGACCTTACCTGCTCACAGGTAAAACCAGGCAGGGCTGCAGGCGTGGGGAACACTAATCCAGCTGCTCTGCACAGACCTCTCTGAACTAGACCACGAATGCAGAAGGGGCTCTCAGGCGGCGATGCTACCACCCCCCAGTATCCATCCCGCTTCATCCATCACCCTCCCCGGGTGTCAGCAGGGCATTCGGCCACCCAGCTGGGGACTGTGTTGCCAGCCTCACTTGCACAAAAGGCGTGACCGTGAGGTCAGGTTCATGCACGTGGTTCCTGAGCAGAGGCCAGAGGTCTACATTCTCCATCTCACCACAAAGTCAGCTCAGAGCCCGGGCCTCTCTTTCCCTTCTTCCCAACAGCTGGGGAAGGTGCCAACCAGAGAGCCTGGTGTGACCAGGATGGAAGCCAGCTGATGACCAAAGAGCCACCTGGCCAGCTGCAGGTGGGAATCTCTTGGACCCTCTAAGGGAGAACAAGGAGGAGAGGGTGGGGTGGGTTGGGAGAGTACCACTGACACGTATATGCTATCATATGCAAAATAGACAGCTAGTGGGAAGCTGCTGTACAGGGAGTTCAGCTCGGTGCTCTGTGATGACCCAGAGGGGTGGGATGGGGTAGGTGGGAGGGAGGCTCAAGAGGGAGTGATGTATGTACACATACGGCTGATTCACGTTGTTGTACAGCAGAAACCAACACAACATTGTACAGCAACTACACTTCAATAATAAAAGAACCAACTTGGACCTTATTTAGACAATGGTATTTGGGGTCTCTTCGTTACAGCCTCTGAGCTCGACTAATACACTCTTTCAATCTACAAAATGGATTTCCTAAAAATCTCACATGACTCCGTGAGCACCCCCTCAAATGATTTTTCCTGAACCAATGAGCATCATCTATAAACATCAGCTGCCACTTGGACATGATGCTGTCAGAAGATGGCAACAAGCAAGCAGGTTGTGGTGCTCCCAGTGCCAGCTTCCAAGCAAAGCTCCACTGGGCCCGTGACCAGCTACAGCTCTGCTGCTCCCAGAGGAGCTCTGGCCTAAGGTCAACCTGGGGGCCTGAGCTTTCCCAGGGAGAGTCAGTGACAGCCAACCATCAAGGGATCCCACTGCCACACCTGTAACCCAGAGGTCCCCAGCCTCCAGGATTTGATACCTGCTGAGCCGAGGTGGAGCTGATGTAACAATAATAGACATAAAGTGCACAATAAATATAACGTGCTTGGGACTTCCCTAGTAGCCCAGGGGTTAAGAGTCTGCCTGCCAATGCCAGGGACACAGGCTGGATCCCTGGTCTGGGAAGATGCCACATGCCATGGGGCAACTGAGCCCGTACACCACAGCTACTGAAGCCCACGCCCCAGAGCCCCTGCTCTGCAACAAGAGAAGCCACAGCAATGAGAAGCCCATGCACTGCAACTAGAGAAGAGCTCCCACTTGCTGCAACTAGAGAAAGCCCTCAAGTAGCAACAAAGACCCCAGCACAGCCATAAAAAAATAATAATTTTTTAAAATGTAATGTGTTTGAATCATCCTGAAACCATCCCCCACACCTGGTCTGTGAAAAAATACTGCCTTCCAGGAAACCAGTCCCTGGTGCCAAAAAGGTTGGGGATCACGGCTATAACCCGATGACAAACAGAAGGGCACCGTCTCCATGTCACAGAGCCATGCTGAGCTCCCAGCAGAACCGGCAACATCTGTAACCACTTTCTTTCAAACCAAAAGCAGCGGCAGATGCCTCCGTCATGTTTCTGAGCACAGACTGTGTGCAGGCACTCTGTCCAGTGCGTCACGGGTTTTGGAAAACACGCTACTTTCAAATAATTCTAGGCTTGCAGAAAATCTGCCACAATTGTACATAGTGCTTCCGGAACCCCTTTTACCAAGCTTCCCTTCTGGTTTACATAAAAGCAGCACCTTTATTTTTGTGTATGGTGTTAGAAAGTGTTCTAGTTTCATTCTTTTACAAGTGGTTGACCAGTTTTCCCAGAACCACTTGTTAAAGGGATTGTCTTTAATCCATTGTATATTCTTGCCTCCTTTGTCAAAGATAAGGTGTCCACAGGTGTGTGGATTTATCTCTGGGCTTTCTATTTTGTTCCACTGATCTATATTTCTGTCTCTGTGCCAGTACTGTACTGTCTTGATGACTGTGGCTTTGTAGTAGAGCCTGAAGTCAGGCAGGTTGATTCCTCCAGTTCCACTCTTCTTTCTCAAGATGGCTTTGGCTATTCGAGGTTTTTTGTATTTCCATACAAATTGTGAAATTATTTGTTCTAGCCCTGTGAAAAATACCGTTGGTAGCTTGATAGGGATTGCATTGAATCTATAGATTGCTTTGGGTAGAATACTCATTTTCACTATATTGATTCTTCCGATCCATGAACATGGTGTATTTCTCCATCTATTAGTGCCCTCTTTGATTTCTTTCACCAGTGTTTTATAGTTTTCTATATATAGGTCTTTAGTTTCTTTAGGTAGATATATTCCTAAGTATTTTATTCTTCTCGTTGCAATGGTGAATGGAATTTTTTCCTTAATTTTTTCTTTCTATTTTCTTATTATTAGTGTATAGGAATGCAAGGGATTTCTGTGTGTTGATTTTATATCCTGCAACTTTACTATATTCATTGATTCGCTCTAGTAATTTTCTGGTGGAGTCTTTAGGGTTTTCTGTGTAGAGGATCATGTCATCTGCAAACAGTGAGAGTTGGTGGGAATGCAAACTAGTACAGCCACTATGGAGAACAGTGTGGAGATTCCTTAAAAAACTGGAAATAGAACTGCCTTATGATCCAGCAATCCCACTGCTGGGCATACACACTGAGGAAACCAGAATTGAAAGAGACACGTGTACCCCAATGTTCATCGCAGCACTGTTTATAATAGACACGACATGGAAGCAACCTATATGTCCATCAGCAGATGAATGGATAAGAAAGCTGTGGTACATATACACAATGGAGTATTACTCAGCCATTAAAAAGAATACATTTGGATCAGTTCTAATGAGGTGGATGAAACTGGAACCTATTATATAGAGTGAAGTAAGCCAGAAAGAAAAACACCAATACAGTATACTAACGCATATATATGGAATTTAGAAAGATGGTAATGATAACCCTGTATACGAGACAGCAAAAGAGACACAGATGTAAAGAACAGTCTTTTGGACTCTGTGGGAGAGGGAAGTGGAGGGATGATCTGGGAGAATGGCATTAAAACATGTATAATATCATATATGAAACAAATCACCAGTCCAGGTTCAATGCAGGATACAGGATGCTCTGGGCTGGTGCACTGGAATGACCCAGAGGTATGGTATGGGGAAGGAGGTGGGAGGGGGGTTTCAGGATGGGGAACACGTGTATACCTGTGGTGGATTCATGTTGATGTGTGGCAAAACCAATACAGTATTGTAAAGTAATTAGCCTCCAATTAAAAGAAATAAATTTATATTAAAAAAAAAAAAGCAGCACCTTTAGCAACACCAGGAAATGCACTGATACACAGCGAGCTCCTGACCCGTCACACCTGTGTGCATCTCACCAGCTGTCCCACTCAGCTCTTTTTTCAGCATCCAGGATCCCATTTCACATTTAGCCATCAGGTCTCTTCACCTCCTCTAACCTGTGATACTTTTGAAAAGTCCAGGCCAGTTAGCTTCAAAATGGCCCTCTCATTTCTAACAATGACAACGAGGTTATGATACATACATTTGGTGTTATGTGCCATTGTGTTTCTGACTGATGCGTCATATTTGGGAGTACATGGTAACACAACATCTGATTACTGGTGATATTAACCTTGATTGCTCAGTCACCAGGGTGTCTTCTGCATAAGTCTGCTATCAAGTACTATCTTCTCTTTGTAATTATATATCTCTTATGAGGAGATACTTTGAAATTATGCAAATATCCTGTTTCTCATCATACTTTCACTCACTAATTTTGGTATCCTCTGACAGTTCTTGCCTGCAACAATGATTATTATGTATCTGGCCTGGTAGTGATCTTCTATTTCTCATCCTTTCTACACTTACTAATGGGACTTCTACTGTAATGAAGAGTTGTTCCTTCTTTCCCGTTGGCTTTTTTGTTCAATTATTTGTTAACACAGCCCAGATTGTGGACACTTTTATTCTAAGGGTTGTAACCCAATACTCTCAACATAATAAATCTTTGATCTTGATAATTCTGGTATTATCTCCATTGTACAGATTAGGAAAATGAGGCAGGATGTGGTTAAAGTCCTTGCCTAAGGTCGCTCAGCTAGTCAGGGGACTAGATACAAAGCCAATAGAACTATAAAGCACACTTTAGGACAGAAGAGCCGGAAAAAAGAAAAAAACACCTTAAGCCTTGCATTTGGTTTTTTTTTTTTTTGGCTGTGCCGAGCAGCAAGCCAGACCTTAGCTCCCCAACCAGGGATCAAACTTGTGCCCTCTGAATTGGGAGTCGGAGTCTTAGCCACTGGACCACCAGGGAAGTTCATCTTAACAAGTAGAATTACTTTCCCCAAATTAGTTGCCATCTTCCCAGCCAGCACCTCACCCCCACAGTGGACAGAAGCCATCGAAGGCGCTTTGTGAGGACTCAGGGCAATTCCACCCACACACTTAAGTGCTGATTGCCAAAGCAATGAACAGCCACATTAGTGATCTAAATGAAACTTAAAAATGAAGCTGTTTCAGAGGTTATTCAGCTTCAATAAGCCTTCACTTTCCCAGCCACCTGATCTGCTGTGGTCTGCAATTTACTGGGACTGTTTAACTGATCAAGGTTCTCACTGTGCATGTCTGCTCAGTGGGAATGTTTCAGATTTTAAATTCAACAAGAGAACTACCCCTGGGGATGCATCTTACTGCTTGATGACACTTACATCTTCAGCATCATGCCCAACTTTCCTTCTGGTTTTCTACATCACCAATAAAATTCATAATAATTATTATTGTTTAATCTAAAATGTGTGCTGCTGCTGCTGCTGCTAAGTCGCTTCAGTCGTGTCCGACTCTGTGCAACCCCATAGACGGCAGCCCGCCAGGCTCCCCCGTCCCTGGGAATCTCCAGGCAAGAACACTGGAGTAGGTTGCCACTTCCTTCTCTATTGTGTGAAAGTGAAGTCGCTCAGTCGCAACCGACTTGTAGCGACCCCATGGACTGTAGCCCACCAGGCTGCTCCATCCATGGGATTTTCTAGGCAAGAGTATTGGAGTGGCTTGCCATTGCCTTCTCCGAAAATGTGTGCAGGGTCTGCCAACTCATTCTCAGTTTCAAGACTTATCTTTCACTGATGCTTTAAATGAATCAGCATGGGCTTCTATTTTCTTTAAAAATGAATTATGCATGTGATTTCGGCAAGGTATTTTAGGCTCTTCCTTTCAGGTGAACTTTCAAACAAAATCCCCAGTCAGCCAAGGTACTACAGATGTTAACCCTTTCTGGGAACTCATTCAATGTCTCCACACACAAGGAAATGACTGCAGTCTATGGGTACCAGGGAACCCACTAAACCTGGCTACGTCCACCGGTCCCTCGTCTTGGGTACCCTTCCTGAAGACCACAATGCTAACTAAACACAGAACTGACTTTTCTTCTAAGCTGAAAGACAATTAATCAACCTAACTGTAACTTGCCTCACATGCCTCGTTCTCAGTCCTATGTGCTTTCAGCCCTGAAATGGGGTGCCTGGGTGAGTGTGGAAGCAGCAAGTGGCCAGGTATCTCACACCCAAGAAAAGGGAAGGTGCAAATGGTCTGAGAAATGAGGTCAGAGACACAGCCAGGGACCTGGGCCCACAGAGCCTGGGGCCACAGATCAGATTGGGGGGGAATGATTGTAGGTGTAGCGGAAATCCACCACAGCTTCCTAACAGTTTCCTCATCTGATGTGGCCATGAGAAAGATTCAGTCCAGCCACTGTGGAAAATACAGGGTGGGCACCAACAGCAGGAGAGGGGGGAGTTAAGGACGACAGTGGCCTGGACCAGGGCAACGATGGCAGAGGTGATGAGACGTGGTTTGGCCAAATTTAGAACCAAACTCCTTGAGGACAGAGGCACTAAGGACACAAGAGATGCTCTAAGAATTAGAAAATACTTAACGATGAGAATACAGATGCTTGGCCATGATATGATGATGCATTAATAACCTTGTCTTTTTGTATGAAGACCACTACACAGGGTATTATGTTAAGTGAAACAGACTAGACAAAGAAAAACAAATACCATGACCTCATTTTTAGGTCGACTCTAAAAAGGGAAAAAAGAACTCACACACCAAGTTCACTGTATGGCTGTGAACATAACTGAGCCATCCTGGGCCCATGCAGCTCCTCCTGTTCTCCTGTTGACCCCACCCAGGACTGTACAGGGCAGTCAATAAGTCGCTCAGTCATGTCCGACTTTTTGTGACCCCCGTGACTATACAGTCCATGGAATTCTCTAGACCAGAACACTGGAGTGGGTTGCTTTTTCCTTCTCCAGGGGATCTTCCCAACCCAGGGATCAAACCCAGGTCACCCACACTGCAGGCAGATTCTTTACCAGCTGAGTCATTAGGGAAGCCCAAAAATACTGGAATGGGTAGCCTATCCCTTCTTCAGCGGATATTCCCAACCCAGGAATCAAACCAGGGTCTTCTGCACTACAGGTGGATTCTTTACCAACTGAGCTATCAGGGAAGCCCTCTCTGTCATTAGGGCCTTTGTAATTAAGAGATACTGTTTAATAATCATTAGGAGCAGGTAGCCTGCAAGTGCTATTAGGCCACCAACAATGATGAATACTGGCATCCATGAGACCAGCTCAGTTCAGTTGCTAAGTCGTGTCTGACTCTGCGATCCTAAGGACTGGAGCACGCCAGGTGAGACCAGTTACCCATTCACAAACTTAACTTAGGAAGGCACATCCTGTTTCAAGCACCCACCCCACACCCTAGATTAACTACAAAACCGTCCCAATATCCCTTTGGAGGTGTGGAGTATAGCTGTGAATGCTTCTGGGTCACCATCCACCTGATCCAGACCCTACCCTGCAAGTTACCCTGTAATAACCTGGTCCATTGATTATACAGACCGGCCTGCCTTGCTTTTCTCTCTCAAGATGCCTTCTCAGTTCAGTGGGCACTTGTGGTTCCCTCCATCCTCCAGCACTCATAAATACAGAGAACAGCAATTGGTGATTGCCAAAGACAGTGGGCGGAGAAGGCAATGGCACCCCACTCCAGTACTCTTGCCTGGAGAATCCCAGGGACGGGGGAGCCTGGTGGGCTGCCGTCTATGGGGTCGCACAGAGTCGGATGTGACTGAAGTGACTCAGCAGCAGCAGCAGCAAAGACAGTGGGGGAGATGGAGGAAGGGGGTCAAATGGAAGAAACTTCCAATTATATAAATAAGTCATGGAGATGTAAGGTACAGCAGGTGACTATAGCTCATAATGTCTGCATATTAGAAAGCTGCTGAAAGACTGAATCCTACAAGTTCTCATCATAAGAAAATAACTATGTATGATAACAGATGTTAGCTAGATCTGTGGTGATTTCACAGTTTACACAAATATGGAATTATACACTTGGAACTAATATAATAAGTCCATTGTATCTCAATTAAAAAGGGGGAGGGGGGAATTATGTAGCATGAAGACAATTCCAAGGTGCACAGGTCTATCCTGATTTTGTCAAATGAGCAACTAGCTACGATAACCCTCATGTCACCCAGGATTGGCCACCGGCAGCCTGGGGGGTCCCTGAGAAGAGCAACCACCAGGAAGTGAAGACAAAACACAGAAGCCACCTGGGAGCAGCCAGAGCGATGCAGGAGAGCTGGTGGCCAGGGAAGCTTCAGTACCCCCAAGGTCCTGTCAGGTGGGGAGTCTGCAGCCGGCGATCTCGGGATGTAGCCGGTTGCCTTAGCAACACTCTCTCCATCCACAGTGATAAATTACCCTGCTCGCTTACACATTCAGTTCACTTCTTAAACAATCGGCATCCTGGAAATAAGATGAGAGCAAGCAAATACCAGCCAGTGGACTAAGACAGCATATCATGCGTCGGGTTTGCCCTGAGGTCCCTACAGCCCTGGTGAAAATGCCGGACTCTGGGATGGGGGCAAGTGTACCCAGGGTTTCAAATTAAATAAAAAGAAAAAGATAAAGCTAATGAAAAGACACCTGAAAAATTCTAAATCTCTTTCTGACCGTCATAACTACATTCACCACATTATTCCCTATCTCTCTCCTCACTTGACTTATAGAACCTGACATTTATTAATTATTTGATTTCTCTCCTGTCCGTTCCACTAGACTTTCAGCTTCTTGACAGCAAAGGCTTTGTTTCATTTCCCACTGTGTCCTCAGAACTAGAATCCTGCCTAAAACACCATAGACCTGTAATAACA
The DNA here is from genome assembly GCF_003369695.1 of Bos indicus x Bos taurus. Classification (NCBI taxonomy): domain Eukaryota; kingdom Metazoa; phylum Chordata; class Mammalia; order Artiodactyla; family Bovidae; genus Bos; species Bos indicus x Bos taurus. Next base: position 54,475,001 of record NC_040097.1, on the reverse strand, counting down.
TTTATCAAATGAGCAAATTAGTATCTCTCCTAGATTTTTAAAAAGCTCTTAATAAAGTGATGCACATATATTTTATACATCTTACATATACATTATATAATATGTATATTTTCTATAATACATATATATGTATTTTATGTTTATTGGGGAAACTAGAAGCATTTTTAACAAAATTAGGACTAAGGCACAAATGATCACCATAACCACTATGATTTAAGTTTGTTTGGGGATAAGTTAGGAGGCTAAGATTAAGATTTATACACTATACATTAAACAGATAACCAGTAAGGACCTACCATATAGCAAAGGGAACTACAGTCCATTATTTTGTAATAACCTATAAAGGGAAATCCCTGGTGGCTCAGATGGTAAAGCGTCTGTCTACAATGCGGGAGACCTGGGTTCGATCCCTGGGTCACGAAGATTTCCTGGAGAAGGAAATGGCAACCCACTTGAGCACTCTTGCCTAGAAAATCCCATGGACAAAGGAGCCTGGTGCAGGCTATCGTCCAAGGGGTCGCAAAGAGTCGGACATGACTGAGTGACTTCACTTTCTTTCTTTATAAAGGGAAAAATCTGAAAAAGAATATATATGAATCACTGTGCTGTATACCTGAAACTAACATGATATTGTAAATCAACTATACTTCAATTTAGGGGAAAAAAAAAAAAAAACAGATACACTAGCCAGCATAATTATTAAAAGAAACCTGATAAAAATCAAGAAGAAGGTGAATGATCACTATCTATAACAGATAAGATTGTATACCTGCAAAACCTGAGATCAACAGAGAAGCTACGACAAACAAAATAATACAAGGTATTTAGATTTCTGGGAATAAATTCCACCCACAGAAAACAACAGTCTTGATATTTACAAGCCACCCAGTCAATATGCCCTGTAAAGCAAAAAAATACAAAGGGGGAAACTGTCATTTGCAACAGCAATAAAAGGGATAAAATACTCAGCAATTAAAAGTACCATGTAGGCTAGGACTCAGAGCGTTCACTGTGGAGGGCCCAGGTTCAATCCCTGGTCAGGGAACTAAGATCTCATAAGCTATACAGCAGCTCCCCCAAAGAGGGAAGATGTAGGAACATGTTACTTTAATTCTCCTGAGGGACACAAAAGAATGCTGAAGTGAGTTGAAAGATAAATAGCTATGCTTTGATTCTTAAAAAGGACATCATCTAGACGTCAGTTCTCAAGGAATGTATAAATTTACTGCAAGCCTAGTTCAAAATAAAAAAAGCCCAAGAGGTGATCGTGGCCATGGAGTTTTTAAGAATTAAACAAGCTGATTCTGAAGTTCTTACGGAAACAATCACCCAGGAATAGCTGAAATGAAGCATAGCTAAGGTGCACTGGCCTCATAAGACACTGAAGCACACTCTAAAGTGGCAGTACATAAAATATAATTCTGGCATATTAACAGGCTGACAAATCAATGAGAAAGAAAAGGAAGACCACAGATGGACCCACATGCCGAATTTAGGACGCAGTTTAAGTGGTATTGCCTTATCAGTAGGAAAAAGACTATTCCAGAAACGGTGTTGGAAAATGAATAAGTACAAATTTTAAAATGTGGATGGATGCTGTTCTCACTGTTTGCACCAAATTCCAGATCAAACAAAAATTCCAAAATTCAAATAGAATAAATTTTTGAAATGTTTAAAACATAAAAACAAAACAGCGATGGAAGTGCTCTGAAGCAGGATGGTGGCCATGCATAAAAATTAGTTATACGTCACTGAACTGTAAACTTAAATGACTCAAAAGTTTATGACCCAACAATTCCACTCCTAGATATATACTCAAGAGAAACAATATGTCCACAGAAAAGCCTGTACACCCATGTTTAGAGTGGCATTATTAATAATAACCAAAACATGGAAACAACACAAATGTCCATAAGCTGATGAATATAACAACAAAATGTTCAATGTTTGATGTAATATTATAAAACAACCATAAAAAGGAAGTACTAATACATGATATAACATGGATGAATCCTTAAAACATTATGCTATGACTTTATTTTTCTGGGCTCCAAAATCACTGTAGATGATGACTGCAACAATGAAATTAAAAGACGCTTACTCCTTGGAAGGAAAGTTATGACCAACCTAGATAGCATATTCAAAAGCAGAGACATTACTTTGCCAACAAAGGTCCATCTAGGCAAGGCTATGGTTTTTCCAGTGGTCATGTATGGATGTGAGAGTTGGACTATGAAGAAAGCTGAGCACTGAAGAATTGATGCTTTTGAACTGTGGTGCTGGAGAAGACTCTTGAGAGTCCCTGGGACTGCAAGGAGATCCAGCCAGTCCATCCTAAAGGAGATCAGTCCTGGGTGTTCATTGGAAGGACTGATGCTGAAGCTGAAACTCCAATACTTTGGCCACCTGATGTGGAGAGCTGCCTCATTGGAAAAGACCCTGATGCTGAGAAAGACTGAGGGCAGGAGGAGAAGGGGACGACAGAGGATGAGATGGTTGGATGGCATCACCGACTCAATGGACATGGGTTTGGGTAACTCTGGGAGTTGGTGATGGACAGGGAGGCCTGGTGTGATGTGGTTCATGGGGTCGCAAAGAGTGGGACATGACTGAGCGACTGAACTGAACTGAATTGAAAGAAACCAGTCACAAAATATCCATTATATTATTCCATCCATGTGAAATGTTGAGACTAGGAGAAATCTATAGAGACAGAAAATAGATGGGTGTTACCCAGACCTGGGAGAAAAGAATGGGAAATTGAAAGGGTGACAATTAAAAGGTATGGGGTTTCTTTTGATAAAAATGTTCTAGAGCTGACTATGGCAATGGTTACACATGTCCGTGAATAAAAATAAAAAATTTCCACATAAAAATGAAAAATTTCAACCAGAAAAAAACATCATAAATAAAGAACAACTGACTAATTATGAAAGGCAAATCTCCTTAATATATAAACAACTCCTAGAAATCAATAACACCTACTAAACAAAACAGGCCAAAAAATGAACTATTTTTATGAATATGAAATGATGCTTAGCCTCACTTAAAATAACATTAAAATTCTGAGATACTGTTTTCTTCAGGTATCTGGCAAATGCAAAAGCTTGAAAAAGGCAAGGAGTCCATAAAAGCATAAAGAAACCTCCTCTCACAAACATCATGGGAGTGGTATAAATGGTTCTATCAAGCACTCTCCACTCATGATCTTTATCTTCATTAAACAGCACAGGGCACAGACAGTTCCTATAGTGTTGTTCATAAGTGCAAGACATTAGAAATACCCTAAATTTCTCATATTGCACTCTATATGCCAAAAATTTTGAAAATAGAGCAGTGGCCACAGGACTGGAAAAGGTCAGTTTTCATTCCAATCCCAAAGAAAGGCATTGGCAAAGAATGCTCAAACTACTGAACAATTGCCCTCATCTCACACGCTAGTAAGTCAGTCAGTTCAGTCGCTCAGTCGTGCCCAACTCTTTGCAACCCCATGAATCACAGCATGCCAGGCTTCCCTGTCCATCTACCAACTCCGGGAGTCCACCCAAACCCATGTCCATCAAGTCGGTGATGCCATCCAACCATCTCATCCTCTGTCGTCCCCTTCTCCTCCTGCCCTCAATCTTTCCCAGCATCAGGGTCTTTTCCAATGAGGCAGCTCTTCCCATCAGGTGGCCAAAGTACTGAAGTTTCAGCTTCAGCATCAGTCCTTCCAATGAACACCCAGGACTGATCTTTAGGATGGACTGGCTGCATCTCCTTGAAGTCCAAGGGACTCTCAAGAGTCTTCTCCAACACCACAGTTCAAAAGCATCAACTCTTTGGCACTCATCTTTCTTTATAGTCCAACTCTCACATCCATACATGACCACAGGAAAAACCATAGCCTTGACTAGACGGACGTTTGTTGGCAAAGTAATGTCTCTGCTTTTCAATATGCTGTCTAGGTTAGTCATAACTTTCCTTCCAAGGAGTAAGCATCTTTTAACTTCATTGCCACAGTCACCATCTGCAGTGATTTTGGAGCCCCCAAAAACTAAAGTCTGACACTGTTTCCACTGTTTCCCCATCCATTTCCCATGAAGTGATGGGACCCAGATGCCATGATCTTCGTTTTCTGAATGTTGAGCTTTAAGCCAACTTTTTCACTCTCCTCTTTCACTTTCATCAAGAGGCCTTTTAGTTCCTCTTCACTTTCTGCCATAAGGGTGGTGTCATCTGCATATCTGAGGTTATTGATATTTCTCCCGGCAATCTTGATTCCAGCTTGTGCTTCCTCCAGCCCAGCGTTTCTCATGATGTACTCTGCATATAAGTTAAATAAGCAGGGTGACAATATACAGCCTTGGCGTACACCTTTTCCTATTTGGAACCAGGCTGTTGCTCCATGTCCAGTTCTAATTGTTGCTTCCTGACCTGCATACAGGTTTCTCAAGAGGCAGGTCAGGTGGTCTGGTATTCCCATCTCTTTCAGAATTTTCCACAGTTTACTGTGATCCACACAGTCAAACGCTTTGGCATAGTCAATAAAGCAGAAATAGATGTTTTTCTGGACTCTCTTGCTTTTTCGATGATCCAGCGGATGTTGGCAATTTGATCTTGGGTTCCTCTGCTTTTTCTAAAACCAGCTTGAACATCTGGAATTTCATGGTTCACATATTGCTGAAGCCTGGCTTGGAGAATTTTGAGCATTACTTTACTAGCGTGTGAGATGAGTGCAATTGTGTGGTAGTTTGAGCATTCTTTGGCATTGCCTTTCTTTGGGATTGGAATGAAAACTGACCTTTTCCAGTCCTGTGGCCACTGCTGAGTTTTCCATATTTGCTGGCCAGTAATGTAATGCTCAAAATTCTCCAAGCCAGGCTTCAACAGTACGTGAACCATGAACTTCCAGATGTTCAAGCTGGATTTAAAAAAGGCAGAGGAACCAGAGATCAAATTGACAACATCAACTGGATCAAAGAAAAAGCAAGAGAATTCCAAAAAAACATCTGCTTCATTGACTACACTAAAGCCTTTGACTGTGTAGATCACAACAAATTGTGGAAAATTCTTCAAGAGATGGGAATACCAGAACACTTTACCTGCCTCCTGAGAAACGTAGGTCAAGAGGCAACAGTTAGAACTGGAGATGGAAGAACAGACTGGTTCCAAACTGGGAAAGGAGTACGTCAAGGCTGTATATTGCCACCCTGCTTATTTAACTTCTCTGCAGAGTACATGATGCAAAACGTGGGACTGGATGAAGCACAAGCTGGAATCAAGACTGCCGAAGAAATATCAATAACCTCAGATATGCAGATGACACCACCCTTATGGCAGAAAGTGAAGAAGAACTAAAGAGTCTCTTGATGAAGATGACAGAGGAGAGTGAAGAAGCTGGCTTAAAACTCAACATTTAAAAAACCGAAGATCATGGCATCCAAATACATTACTTCACGGCAAATAGACGGGGAAATAGCAGAAACAGTGACAGACTTTATTTTCTTGGGCTCCAAAATCACTGCCATTGGTGACTGCAGCCATAAAATTAAGACACTTGCTCCTTCAAGAGAAGCTATGACCAACCTGGACAGCATACTAGAAAGGAAAGACATTACTTTGCCAACAATGGTCCGTCTAGTCAAGGCTATGGTTTTTCCAGTGGTCATGTATGGATGTGACAGTTGGACTGTAAAGAAAACTGAGCACCAAACAATTGATGCTTTTGAACTGTAGTGTTGGAGAAGACTCTTGAGAGTCCCTTGGACTGCAAGGAGATCCAACCAGTCCATCCTAAAGGAAATCAGTCCTGAATATTCACTGGAAGGACTGATGTTGAAGTTGAAACTGCAATACTTTGGCCACCTGATGTGAAGAACTGACTCATGTGAGAAGATCCTGATGCTGGGAAAAATTGAGGGCAGGAGGAGAAGGAGACGACAGAGGATGAGATGGTTGGATGGCATCACCAAATCAATGGACATGAGTTTGTGTCAACTCTGGGAGTTGGTGATGGACAGGGAGGCCTAGTGTGCTGCAGTCCATGGGGTCTCAAGGAGTCGGACATGACTGAGCTACTGAACTGATGAAGATCCAACTCATTAGAAAAGACCCTGATGCTGGGAGACTGAAGGCAGGAGAAGAGGACAACAGAGGATAAGAAAGTTGGATGGCAACACCGACTCAATGGACATGAGTTTGAGCAAGCTCTGGGAGATAGTGAAGGACAGGGAAGCCTAGCATGCTATAGTCCATGGGGTCACAAAGAGTCAGACCGGACTGAGCAACTGAACAGCAACCAAATTGCTCATTAAGAGTATAAAGAGCTGAGCTATCCGGTGACAAGGAGGTCAATTAGGAGAAGAAGCCAAACTGAAAATAACAATTGAGAGTTTATTGACTTACTGTGACAGTACATTCTGCCTTCAGCATCCATGAGTTCAACCAATGGCAGATGATAAATAGCACTCAGCGCTTCCTGGTGGCTCAGTGGTAAAGAATCCACCTGCCAATGCAGGAGATTCAGATTCGATCTCTGGGTCAAGAAGATCCCCTGGAGAAGGAAACGGCAACCCACTCCAGTATTCTTACCTGGGAAATTCCATGGACAGAGGAGCCTGGGGTCACAAAGAGTCAGACCTGACTTAGCGACTGAACAACAACAACAAATAGTACTCAGTGCATGGCTGGCTGAAGCCACGGATGTGCAACCTGCGAATAGCAGGATCCACTGTGGGCCTTGAGCACCCACGGGTTTTGGTATCCACAGCAGGTCCTGGACCCAATCCCCCACTGATACAGAGGGGAATACTGTATAAGCCAGAGGCAGAACAGGGGAAACAGGGACACTTTTCCCTATGGAATAGCACAAGGCGAGGGAAGGTCACATCTGTGTAGGTGGCAGGAAGAGATGGTCCTCTCACTGCCAAGGGGTTGGGGAAAATGGTTACCAATGGAGAAGTCCCAAGGATGAGTCAGAGTAGAGTGTCTTCAAGCCCCTCCTTTCACAAGGAGGTATCCGCAGAGGTGCCTGGGGAGGGTCGTGGCCAGGGCCCGTGGGTAAGGAGGCCTGGGGTGAAGGCGCGGGGACTAGCAATGCAGACGCGTGGAAGAGCACAGACTCTAACTCCCTCCAGGCTCCAAATCCAGGCTGGTTCTGGGAGGGCAGCTCCCCTGACGAGGCCCACCAGGTAAAGCCCGTGTAATTGCAGTGCTAGAGCCAAGACATCACACGTGGGATTCCAGACTCCTGCAAAGTCTGAAAAGCAGACTCCTGAAAAGGAGGCGTCTTCAAGTGCCAGGGCTTATCCAGAACACTCTCTCGATGTCATATAGAAAGAGTTCTTACATGATCAATAAGGAGCCATTTCTAAATGAAAGAAGCAAAGTTCATAACAAGATGTAATAAGTCCATACCAATATGTACAATATAGTTGGAGTTTTTTAAAACAAGACTATTTTTTAAAGAATATACATAAAGATATGGGTATATACAAATGTATGTGCCAATATATATATAGAACACACATGAAGCTAGTAACAGTTGTTGCCTTTGGCCAAGGTAGAAGGCTGAGAGAGAAAGGAGACAGAAAGGGGAAAATGAAACCCTCCTATGCTGTTGGTAGGAGGTAAGTCGGTGCAGCCAGCATGCAGAATAGTGTGGAGGTTCCTCAAAAAACTAAAAATAGAGTCGCCATATGATCCAGAAATCCCACTCCTGGGCGTATATCCAGATAAAACTCTAATTCAAAAAGATACACACACCGCTATTCACAACAGCCAAATGATGGAAACAACCTCAATGTCTATCAAACAAATGAATGATAAAGAAGATGTGCTACATATATATAGTGGAATACTATGCACCCATAAAAAGAGTGGAATCATGCCATTTGCAGCAACATGAATGAAACTAGAGTTTATATTAAGTGCAGTCAGAAAGAGGAAAAAAATACCATGTGATATCACTTACATGTGGAGTCTAAAATAGGACACAGATGAACTTACCTATGAAACACAATCAGGGACACAACCGCCAGGGACACGCTGGCAGGTGCCAAGGCGGAGGGGAGGTTGGGAGGGACGGACTGGGAATTTAGGGTTGGCAGATGCAGACTCGGATGTACTGGATGGATAAACAGCAAGAGCCTACTGTTAGCACAGGGAACTATACTCAATATCCTGTGATCAACCATAAGGCGAAAAACATTAAGAATAGACCAGGAAAAATATTAGGAATGGACACCTTCCCCGGTGTCCAGACTCTCGTTCTCGAACCTCATCTGTCAGTGCCTTCCAAGCACAGGGTTTAATACGACTGTCACAGCTCCCAGCCTGGTCTATAACACTCTTCAGAATCTCAAGTGAAAGGTGCTGTGTGATTATGAAGTATTACGGCTGTGATTTCTATGCCCCGATGTTAGTAAATTCTAAGTAACACACCGTCCTGTGATAATTTCTCTGCCGGTGAGAAATCTTCACCTTACCTTCTCATCTCCCGAGTGCTAAGCTGATAGATGTTTATTCTGGAGGTATGCTTAGAACAGCTTGACAACAGGCAAAAAAAAAAAAAACAACACACCAAGATTTACTCAACAGCATGTCAGAAGGACAATTATTTTTATGTTGGAGATAAAAATTTGTAGTAAAATGACATAAATTCTATTTTTCTCCCCCAATATAGGGCAGAAGTTTTTGTTTACTTTTAGGGTACTTAGTTTTCTTTTTTTTCCCTACACCGTGCAGTATGTGGGATTTAGATCCCTGACCAGGGATATTGCCTGCCTTGGGCGTGTGGAGTCCTAACCACTGGACCACCAGGGAAGGCCCTTAGAATTCTTATTTCAACACTGGACAACCAGTGTAAATAGCATATGTTTTCCATTGGAACCTCTCCAATATGAGGAAGGAAACATACATTCTGTGAAGAATCTCTCTGTAAATAAAAATACAGAAATGTTTCTTCACAGATCTATTTTAAGACTATATTCCTGGTGTTGCAGTGGTTAAGAATCCGTCTGCTAATGCAGGAGACCCAGGTTCAACCCCTGGTCTGGGACGATCCCACATGCTGTGCAGCAACAAAGCCCACGAGCCACAACTGCTGAAGCCTGCGTGCCTAGAGCCCATGCTCTGCAACAAGAGAAGCCACCGCAACGAGAGGCTACACCCCACAACTAGAGATTAGCCCCCCACTTGCTACAGCTCAAGCAAAAGCAGTGAAGACCCAGAGAAGCCAAAAATAAATAAAGTACCATGTGGCTGAAATACACATTTTCTGAAAAGACTATATTCTTGCACAAGAAAGAGTAATCCTCAAAGAACGAAAGTAAACAGAGGGATGAAGAACCTTCAGAAAGAAACCCTATCGTGTCCTTTTCACTGTGACACTGAGTTCTGGTTTACAAACGACCGGAGCATCTTTGAGCTGGTGACCCAGTTTGATGCCCTCATTTTCACAGGTGGCGGCCAAACTCAGATGACTCCCCCAAGGGTCACAGAGCAGGTCACAGACTCAGAACGCAGACCCACAACTTCACATAGGTATCCCCCAGCCCCACAGCCTCTGCCATGAACTCATTATCTACACAGGCAGGATTTTTCCTCTGTGAAATGACATATGAGACAAAGTGTTAATATATCAATACAGCAAAGCTATAAAAACCCACACTTCCTATCATTGCCTTTAGTACCAACTGTAAGCTGGGAATAACATGCATAAGAAGGTACCTGAGGGACTTCTCTGGTGATCCAGCAGCTAAGACTCCCGATGCAGGCGTCCTGGGTTCAATTCTTGGTCAGAGAACTAAGAGCCCACATGCTGCAACTAAGACTGGGTACAGCTAAATAAACAAGTAAAAATATTTTAAAAGGGAAAAAAAAAGAGAGTATCTGAGCCTAAGCAAAGCTAGGAGCCAAGAGCACTGTGCGTGCATGCTAAGTCACTCCAGTCATATCAGATTCTGTGCAACCGTACGGACAATAGTCCGCCAGGCTCCTCTGCATGGGATTCTCCAGGCAAGAATACTGAAGTGGGTTACCATGCCTTCCTCCAGGGGATCTTCCTGACCCAGGGATTGAACCCATGTCTCCTATGTCTCCTGCGCTGGCAGGCGGGTTCTTTACCACTGGCAAGGAGCACTATTCCTGCCCTATTCACTATGTGGAAACGCAGGTACGATTCTGAGGCTGGAGTGGTCACAAGGAGCCTGTATGGATGACTCTAAGCCTGGCTGAGAGATGGCTCCAGGGTGGGGCTTCCGTGGGCTCAAATTTGGGCCCAGCTGCTTCTCTGCAGGAGCTGAGCACACGGCTCAGTCCCCGAGGCCTCGTGTCCTCACCAGTACTGCGGGGATGAAACCCACGTGACAGGGCAAGGACCCAGGACATACATGTCAGCTTCTGATAGGTGGGAGCTCCCTCCAAGAAGGGATGGGTGTATGTACTGAAATCCAGGGCCCACATGAGGAATCAAGACAGAGGAAGAACACCCTAAGCACCACAGGCTGGGCCTTGCCACCGCCCAAGGCTTCAATAAACCACACTCAGTATCTCCAACAGAGCTGGTACCATCAGCCACGCTACCCTCAAAGCCTCGCTCACCTCTCGGCACAGGCAACCCCAGGGGCAAGACAACTTTCCCCCCATGCCTGACAAACTCCACCTGGCCCAGAGCTATCCCAGGGAGCCCGCCCTTGAGGTCAGGAGAGCTGGGTTTGCAACGCCAGGCCTGCCATGTTGAAAAACAAACCCAAGAGCTTGGAGCCCATGTGGACTAAATGGGCTTTGTACTAAATCACCATCACACAGTGAAAAACAGAAGAAGAGCATTCAAGTGCTGGGACCAAACAGAACCTAAGTTCACGGGGATCTGTACTGGGTTCAACAGTGCTGCTCAAAATGTTAAGTTCAGGGACTTCTGTGGTGCTCCAGGGGTCAAGTCTCCATGTTTCCAATGCAGGCGACACAGAGTCAATCCCTGGTCAGGGGAAAAGATTTCACACGCCACAGGGCAACTAAGCCCAAAAGCCAGACTATTACAGGGAGAATGTCCGCACACCGTCACAAAGACCCAGCACAGCCAAAATAGAAAAGAAAGTAAGCAACAGATTGCGGTTAAAAGGAAACAGGAGCTCTGTGGTACCATGTAGTATCCTTTGATTTTTAACTGGAAAAAAAAAAAAAAAACTGCTTCTCTACTGGTTTCCTTTGTAGCCTCTTAGGAAACTTGTGAACTGTCTTCTAACCCTTTTAGGAAAGTTTTAAAAAAATTTTTTTTCTACTCTCCTGACTGTGCCTGTTCACAGCCATTTGCAAACTGCTTGCCCCGGTAGAAAAAGGAATCGAAGTCCTTTGGAGCTTTGATTTTTCAATCCCTAATACGAAAGAGAGATTGCTCAATCTCTACTGTGAAAGTGGAAGCAAAAGATATTACACCTTTAAAATGAACTAGAGGGACTTCCCTGATGATCCAGAAGTTAAGAATCCGCCTTCCAACGTGGGATGCGGGCTTGATCCCTGGTCCAGGAACTGAGGTCCCACATGCCATGGCGCAATGCGCTCCAGAGCCCGAGTGCCACAACTAGCAAGGCCTTGCCAGGCAACAAGAGAAGCCCCTGCACCAAAAGCACCCAGTGCAGCCGAAGTTAAAAACATTCAAATAAAAACAAAATGAACCAGACAGAACTTGGATCAAAGCATGGAAAATGATCATGGTTCTTGCAGGGAGGCAGCTAAGGAAGGTGAGTACTTAAGGGAATCTTGTCATTTACATGCAGGTCTGTAGTGACCAAGCACCCAGTGAGGGTGGGAGACAGGCGTGACCACAGCTCCTCTGCTCACAGAATGAGATGACCGGCTTTTAAATGACGAAGGAGCCCTGTCTTATACCGAAACGCTACTATGAGCCACTAGGGGAAAAATAACATCCTTCACAAAAGAATCAGACTGTAAAGCACAAGTTTCAAGGATGGTCTGAGAGTCAAAGGGCGAACTTGGCTAACTTCCCTCTTTGTCAATATCCAAAATACGTTATTATCTTGCGGGCTGGAGGCACTCATAGGAAGGCTCCTTGTATTAAATTGCCACCTGGGGTAAAAACAGGCACAAGTCTTTTCTGTCACAGAGCTCCGACATAAAATAATCAGCCATTCTGCTTCCTTCTGAGGGCAACACTTCAAAGATGTCTGATCCACGCATTTTCTGTGTGCCAGAGAATCAGAGACAGACAGAGGGTCCCTCACCACTCATATAATTTTTCTCAGCAACAATCTAATGATCTAGGGTAACTTTTCCATGGGTACCGGTGATGTGCAGAGCCCAGAGGTTGAAGGTCCATGTGGAGGGGAGTCAGCCTACACTGGCTTCACCTTATGGTGAATTCTTATTGCCATTCAGTTCAGTTCAGTTCAGTCGCTCAGTCATGCCCGACTCTTTGTGACCCCATGAACCGCAGCACACCAGGCCTCCCTGTCCATCACCAACTCCAGGAGTCCATCCAAACTCATGTTCATTGAGTCAGTGATGCCATCCAACCATCTCATCCTCTGTCATCCCCTTCTCCTCATGCCCTCAATCTTTCCCAGCATCAGGGTCTTTTCAAATGAGTCAGCTCTTCACATCAGGTGGCCAAAGTATTGGAGTTTCAGCCTCAATATCAGTCCTTCCAATGAACACCCAGGACTGATCTCCTTTAGGAAGAACTGGTTGGATCTCCTTGCAGTTCAATGGACTCTCAAGAGTCTTTTCCAACACCACAGTTCAAAAGCATCAATTCTTCGGCGCTCAGCTTTCTTTATAGTCCAACTCTCACATCCATACATGACCATTGGAAAAGCCATAGCCTTGACTAGACAGACCTTTGTTGACAAAGTAATGTCTCTGCTTTTTAATATGATTAAATTAATAATTTTCATACTAGTTTAGCCCACCACCTAGACTATCTTGGCCCTGGACAAGAACCAGGGCTGATACATCATTCCACACTCACATCAGAAGCCAGCGGCTGGACCCACGGTCAGTGCAATAACTGAGCCTGATCTGACTGGTGACAGTCAAGTTCTGTGAGCTTCCCAGAAATGGGCTCCGGGACCTTAGCACAGACAAGCATAGGAAAACTTCAGCGGGAGTATGACAGTCTAGGGCCCTTGTGACAGTTCATTTTATGTGTCAACTCAGCTGAGCCACAGTGCCCAGATATTTGGGCAAACACACTCTGGATTTTTCTGTGAGGGACTTGGATGAGATAAACATTTAAGTTGGTTGACTCTGAGCAGAGCAGACTGCCCTCCACAATGTGGGTAGGTCTCATCCAATCAGTCAATGGCCTGAATAGCGCTAAAGACTGATCCTTCCCGATCAAGAGGAGATTCTGCCGGTACACAGCCTTCAGACTTGAGCCATGGCCCTGGCTCTACCCTGGGTCTCTGATCTGCCAGCCCACCTTGAAGATTTTGGACATGCCAGTGTCCACACTCATAAGAACCACTTCTTTAAAATAAACCTCCTTCCTTCCCCTGCACCCCCATCATCACCCACACCCCACTGGCTGTGTTTCCCTGGAGAACTCTAAAACAATGGCAACCTCTGGGAGTCCACCAGCTTCTGCTTTAGCTGCGTCCACTCTGCTGACGGCAGTTTGTTTCTCCACTAACTACTACTTCTCCACCACTCGGCATCTCTGGGCTTCCCATTCGCTCTCTAAAGGGGCATCTGATCTCTGTTCCCACTGAAGACCGCCTGCAAGTCCCATGGCCAGGCTAGAGGACAAGCCAGTGACAGCTGGTCTAACAGCTTTGTTCAGAATGGTAGTCACATGGCATGAAACTCAATAGGCTAGTCATCATTCATCACTCAAACCACCTCCTCTTTTTATTTCAAAATCACTAGTGACAAGGGTGGAGGCTGCTCAGAGAAATCAATATACTATTCATATAGGTATAGAATGTGAGTGTCTCCCGTGTGGACAGACTGATGAATCAGGAATCCCACATTTTGCACAACTATCGACTTAGGAAGTGACACCTGGGTCAGAATCAACCACTCATTACCTGTGTGACCTCTTGTGGTGGCCTTTGTGGTGTCTCAACTTGGCAGTGAGTCAACTGCTCATCTAAATGTTTCTGTGAGGTCTTCTGTAAGGGTGATGACACTTCACAATCAGCTGACTTGAAGTGAGAGAGAGATTACCTAGATAATCTGGGTGGGCCTGCTTCCACTAAGAGGCCTTAAGGGCAGAGCTGAGGCTTCTCTGAAAAAACAGTGTTGTGAGTAGAGAGCTACTTGAGCCAATGCCTGAGAACCAGGCCCACAACTGCACAGAAGCCAATTCTTTGCAAAGATCCCTTCACGTGTATTTTCTACTGGATCTGTTTCCCTGGTGGAACCCTGGCTAACGAATACCCCTTGTCTTTGCCTTGACCTCTCAATGCCTCCGTTTTTCATCTATAAGACAGACAACAATATCTACTTCGCAGGGCTGACCTGAGGATCACACAGGTGAAGCTGAGCACAGTATGTGGCCCAGAGTAAGACTACAATGAGTATGAAATAGTGTTGTTCATGCAACAGTCACTATGTTATTAATGAGCCCATGCCTTTGGGGAAGAAGTTTACACACAAGTGGGGAGACTTTTAAAGACCATTACAACATAAAGACAATTTGCTAAAAATATAGCCAGATATAAACTGCACCGGGAACTAAGGAAAGAAAGACCTATGCATGTCTGGGGCATAGGAGAAAGCAGCCCATGGTAAATACAGCTCCACTGCTTCTGTTTGGAACCATAACTCTCCTCAAAATATGCAACAACAGGGCCAGAAACTCCTTTCTCACCAAAAGCTTTTAACCAAGTCTGCAGAGGAGTGTTACCCAACAGCTATGATCCCCTTTATGAAAAATCAGTCACTCCAATTTTTACTGACCACCTACTATGTGCCAGGTATTGTGCTCAGGGTTGAGGAATAAAGAGGTTTAAAAAAAAGTAAACCTCCAGGTACTTCCCTGGTGGTCCAGTGAATAAGGCTCCATGCTCCCACCACAGGGCTCAGGGTTCAATCTCTGACTGAGGAACTAGATCCTGCATGGAAAACTAAGCTCACGTGCCATAATGGGAAAACCCAACAAAGTCAAAATAAGTTATAAAAAAGAAAGAACACAACCGTTAAAAACTCATCATGTTAATAACTTTAACTGGGGAAAACACACTTTAAAAGAAAAAAACCCTCTAGATGCATAAAAGGAGTCAGACAATAAATAAATAATTAAGTCAGTGGCTAATTTCTCAAGAAAATTAGAGATACCAAGGAAAGATTTCATGTAAATATGGGCACAATAAAGGACAGAAATGGTATGGACCTAACAGAAGCAGAAGATATTAAGAAGAGGTGGCAAGAATACACAGAAGAACCATACAAAAAGATCTTCATGACCCAGATAACCAGGATGGCATGATCACTACCTAGAGCCAGACATCCTGGAATGCGAAGTCAAGTGGGCCTTAGGAAGCATCACTAAAAATACAGCTAGTGGAGGTGATGGAATTCCAGTTGAACTATTTCAAATCCTAAAAGATGACACTGCTCAAGTGCTGCACTCAATATGCCAGCAAATTTGGAGAACTTGGCAATGGCCACAGGACTGGAAAACATCAGTTTTCATTCCAATCCCAAAGAAGGGCAACACCAATGAATGCTCAAACTACGACACAATTGCACTCATCTTACATGCTAGCACAGAGAAGACAATGGCACCCCACTCCAGTACTCTTGCCTGGAAAATCCCATGGACAGAGGAGCCTGGTAGGCTGCAGTCCATGGGGTCGCTAAGAGTCGGACACGACTGAGTGAGTTCACTTTCCCTTTTCACTTTCATGCATTGGAGAAGGAAATGGCAACCCACTCCAGTATTCTTGCCTGGAGAATCCCAGGGATGGTGGAGCCTGGTGGGCTGCTGTCTGTGGAGTCGCACAGAGTTGGATATGACTGAAGCGACTTAGCACCAGCAGCACACACTAGCAAAGTAATGCTCAAAATTCTCCAAGCCAGACTTCAACAGTACATGAACCAAGAACTTCCAAATGTTCAAGCTGGATTTAGAAAAGGAAGAGGAATCAGAGATCAAATTGTCAACATCTGTTGGATCATATAAAAAAGCAAGACAATTCCAGAAAAACATCTACTTCTGCTTTATTGATTACACCAAAGCCATTGACTGAGTAGATTACAACAAACTGGAAAATTCTTCAAAAGATGGGAATACCAGACCACCTTACCTGCCTCCTGAGAAATCTCTAGGCAGGTCAAGAAGCAACAGTTAGAACCAGACATGGAACAACAGACTGGTTCCAAATCAGGAAAGCAGTATGTCAAGGCTGTATATTGTCACCCTGCTTATTTAACTTATACGCAGAGTACATCATGAGAAATGCCAGATTGGATGAAACACAAGCTGGAATCAAGATTGCCAAAGAAATATCAATAACCTCAGATATGCAGATGACACCACCCTTATGGCAGAAGTGAAGAGGAACTAAAGAGCCTCTTGATGAAAGTGAAAGAGAAGAGTGAGAAAGCTGGCTTAAAACTCAACATTCAGAAAATGAAGATCATGGCAACCAGTCCCACCACTTCATGGCAAATAGATGGGAAACAACGGAAACAGTGACAGACTTTATTTTCTTGGGCTCCAAAATCACTGCAGGTGGTGACTGCAGCCATGAAATTCAAAGACACTGGCTCCTTGGAAGAGAAGCTATGACCAAGCTAGACAGCATGCTAAAAAGCAGAGACATTACTTTGCTGACAAAAGTCCGTCTAGTCAAAACTATAGTTTTTCCAGTAGTCGTGTATGGATGTGAGAGTTGGACTATAAGGAAAGTTACAGTCCGAAGAATTGATGCTTTTGAACTGTGGTGTTGGAGAAGACTCTTGAGAGTCCCTTGGACTGCAAGGAGATCCAACCAGTCCATCCTAAATGAAATCAGTCCTGGGTGTTCATTGGAAGGACCGATGCTGAAGCTGAAACTCTAATCCTTTGACCACCTGATGCGGAGAACTAACCCATTGGAAAAAAAGCCTGATGCTGGGAAAGATTGAAGGCAGGAGGAGAAGGGGATGATGGAGGATGAGATAGTTGGGTGGTATCACCAACCTGACGGACATGAGTTTGAGCAAGCTCCGGGAGTTGGTGATGGACAGGGAAGCCTGGCATGCTGCAGTCCATGGGGTCACAAAAGAGTTGGACACAACTAAGCAACTGAACAGAATAGAATAGTGAAAGAAAGATAAAGCATAGCAAGAGAATCAACTGAGGGCAAAGAAGGAACTCTGGGAGAAGTTGGGATAGAAGCGGGAAAAGAGGGATTAGAACTGTAACCAGCAAGACCAGAACCTATCCTTCAGTTGGGTGCAGGATTCCTAAGGTGAAGAGCAAAACTGTGCGCACCCTGAGCTTGCTGGGAGTCCAGGTGGTTAGTCCTTCTGTGGTTAGTTCTGCCCTCAGCCCCCTCCTCCAATTCCTCCCCCAATCCCCACCACCCTCCTTCCAGCTGTCCCCAGTGGTGCCCTGAGTGGGCAGAGATTCCTGCCCTCAGGGGAGCAGCTTGGGAGACAGCAAGTCAAGGGTTGACAGGGGATGGGCCCTCACTACTTTGCTTTTGGCATTATTCACCTGAAACGCTGCTAGTGCCCAAATCTCTCAAACTGGTTTCTTAGAGGATGTCCGAGGGGTTCCACAGACCACACCAATGTTTGTTTCAAACTGCACAGATACAGAAGCTGATAAAAAGAGACTGCAGTGGTGGTCATAAATACTCACGATTCCAAGGCTTTGTAATAAATGTCGGTGCCACCTTCTCTAGTAAATCTGCACTAATAAAGCACTGTTTTTATGTAGTGGGGATCTATACTATTTTTCTTGAAAATAATATTCTGCTACTTTAAAAATATTTGAGGATCACTGCTATTAAGGAAGTCCATGTTACCATTTTTTGAAAACTGAAGTCTGGGGCTGACTTACTTTGAGAGGTTGCAAATCACCACTCCAATGCATGCAAGAGTTACTGGCTGTCACTGATTCAAAAAGTACACAGGAGAATTAATTTGGGATTTTAAAAAAAATCATCATCCTATTCATACAAAGGAAAAATGCACTTACAACTCTAAATGTGGTTTCCCTGGTGATGCGACGGGCTGTGTTCAATGCTGCCAGCACTGAGTGCTACCTCAACACGGACTGACTAATAACATACTTCGGGGTGCTGACAGCTCCTGCTTCCAGATTCCTCCAAATCAATCAAGGTTTCTAAGCAGGCATTCGCTATAACTGTGTACACCTGAATCAAACCGAACCATCCTGAAGAGAGAATACTGAGTCAGCACTGTTGCCAAAATCTTGGCTCCTTGTCCATTGATCCCAAACAGAAATAGAGTCTGGAGGAAACGGAGAAGAATAGCTTTATCCCTTTTACTAGACAAAGAGGAAACACAGCAGGCTAGTTCCTCAACAACTGTGCTCACTCCTCTCAGGAATTTTTGTAGGTGTTCAGTCGCTCAGTCGTGTCCGACTCTTTGCGACCCCATGGACTGTAGCCCACCGGGCTCCTCCGTCCCTGGGATTCTCCAGGCAAGAGTACTCGAGTGGGTTGGCATGTTCTCCTCCAGGGGATCTTCCCAATCCAGCGATCGAACCCATGACTCCTGCATTGCAGGTGGATTCTTTGCCACTCAGCCGCCAGGGAAGCCCTCTCTCAGGAATAGGGAGAGGGTTTATGTCCTCATAAAGGTCTTCCATTTTTTTCTTTTGCAAAGTTTCAAAACGGCCATACCTGGCCTCAGGCAACTCAGTAACTGGGTCAGGTGTCCCCAAAGTTATGTGCCCCTGATGTTCATTTAAAACATAGACTGCTACAAAAGAGTACAGGAGGAGAGGAACGCCAGATGCAGAGGATAACTCAGATGAAGTCAGAAGTAATTAACTTTGTTTAGCTTTATGAAGAACAAGTCTAGCTACAAGTGTTTGTCAGCAGTAACAGCTAAAGAATAACCAAGATTGTTTAACTCTTGCAGACCTGTTTGGCTGGTATGTGCCAAAGGCTGTTTATTCATTTTTGTTTTTGCTGCAAAAGTACCATTTGTAAAGATGGCACTTCATTAAAGCATTTTTCCTTTTATGTTTTAAGTAAACATAGTGCAATTACATGAAGAAATATGTGTGTCTATATATATATGAATACACACCACTGGAACCACATAAACACACTCTGCTCCACATATTATATTCTGTGAAAGGTTTACTAATATTTAAGGCCACATTAAAGGACACAACTTCAATACAGTTTATCTACCCATTAAACACCAGGGCAGCACAAAGCCTTCTCATAAAAAGGGTATGTGGCTGGAAGCAAGCTATTTAACAATAAAAAAAAGTGTAAGACAAAGATAATTTCTATTGGTCAATAACTTATCACTGAAGGCTTAATTAAATCTAAATTTACGCCTCACATACATCCACTACAATTTCATAGCATGAGTTTTTCTCTCACCAAGCTACAGAATCCAAAGTCTATCTATTGAATTAGGTGTATTTAAGTCTCAAATGTCACAACAAAAAAAATTATTTGGTCAAAACCACAAAAACCAGGCTCTACAAAGCTTATTCTGTTGCTCAAATATTTGTTATGTCTGGGCCGATTACCACATTTGGACTTAAAAGAAAAATTTTAGTAAGGACTCTCTTTAGAGAATGTTCTTAACTCTAAGTCAAGGAAGAAAATAAAACCTGCTGGAGATCACAAACAGCCCACACACACACACAGTTCTGAGCAGAGACACAAACACACACATGCTCTCATGTGTGCAGATATTCAGATCATTTCCTCAGTAGCCACTCCTGGGAAACAGCAATGAAGAATTAGGAAAGGGAGAAACCTCTGATTTTCCTACTTCTTGTTCTTCAATTCACATATGCAGGTGTGTACACACACACACACACACACACGTATAAACAGGTATGAGGGGCTTTCCTGGTGGCCCAGTAGTTAAGAATCCGCCTGCCAATGCAGGGGACATGGGTTCAATCCCTGGTCCAGGAAGATCCCACATGCCATGGAGCAACTAAGTCCATGGGCTGCAACCACTGAAGCCCTCACACCTGGAGCCTGTGCTCCACAAGAGAAGCCACCATAATGAGAAACCCACGATCCACAACTAGAAAATAGCCCCTGCAGCAACAAAGACCCAATGCAGCCAAAAAAGTAACTAAAACAGGCATGAGAGATGTGTTCTCTCAGACAGCGTCTAGCACACAGGCATTTTATAAAAGTCACCCTGCACTTGTACCAACTGAACTTGTGCCCATTTAAACAAATGTGAACCACCTTAAAACCTGTTATAAAGGCACTAAAAGTATAAAAGGTAGAATACAAATGAATACCACACAGGTCAATCATAAAATGCTTACACAGCGGGAGGCACAAATGGATTTTTAAGAACATATTAGAGTCTATTTAATAGACTCCAGCGGCACATCCAGAGGCTCACCCTCTCAATGCTCTTCCCTCGGTCGCATGGTTTCCCAGGTACCCCCCGCAGTGCCCTCAGAGTCAGAGAAGACCATGTCAACACCTGACTCAACCCTCCACCAATCACCAACCACCTTGTACGGTGACCCAAGCAACCCCCGATGCCTACGCAATACCATTTCTAAAGCCTTCTGTTAGAAAATGGGTCCTTAAATCAATGTGTCCAACTGACACACCCACCTATTTCTGCTAGGGCTAGAAGATGCAAAGATGAATAAAACATGGCTTTCAGCTTAAAAATCCAATGCCCGGCACATAAATGAAATGAAAATGAAATGAAGTCGCTCAGCTGTGTCCAACTCTTTGCGACCCCATGGACTGTAGCCTGCCAGGCTCCTCCATCCACAGGATTTTCCAAGCATGAGTACCAGAGTGGGCTGCCATTTTCTTCTCCAACATAAGAGATGCCCAGTTAATCCCTGAAGAATGAGTGGAGGCATGAACTGAATAAGCAAGTTCACAGTTCCTGGCGGTTCAGTGGTTAAGGTTTGATGCTTCCAATGCAGTGGCATGGGTTAGATCCGTGGTCAGGGAACTAAGATCCCACATGCCACAGGGAGCAGCCCCCCCCCCATAAAAAGATGAACCTAGGAGCCATGTCTGTACATTATTGTCTATCCTGATTGTCTCATTTTATATACACATGTCCAAGTGGAAATGATACTAATGTGACTTTTATCTTAAATTGCTATATAGCAATTCAGAGTGTTAAGTGTATTATTGTTTCTTCAGTCATTCCTGGAATGCTGTGTGTTGAATCTGTCACTTTACTAGTATCAACAGCTTAACCCAAATTAACTTTCCTCTTCTACCCCCAGTTCTATGAGTTATTTCCTCAGAATACAGTTCCCAGCAGGGAATTTATGGGTCAGTGGCAACAAACAGCTTCTTTGTGCTTAGTTGTTCTTATTTATCACCAAACTGTAGCAAAAAAGAAAATATGCAATATTACCAATATTTCTTACCACCGTAACCTATAATTATTTCGAGTAATCTTGCAGACAAAATAAACTGGATTTCCATTCGCTGAACTGCTGAGGAGGATATCCCTGTTCTCCACAATGATGTCATGTCTCGGATTTTCTATCTTCATCTCTCCTCACCACTTCCAGAGAGAACTTTGTGTACTGATCTTTGGGATCTCAGTATTTTGGATGAAAACCATTTAATCTTTTACACTGTCCCTTTATTTTTACCCATGTTGTGGCATTCCATTTAATACTTATTCTGTTGCTTCTGGCTGGGCTATTTTTCTTTTGTTCTTTAGCTATTCGGGCCCATCTGTCTTGTGGACGATGATTTTCTGGCTTGCCTCAGTGGCTATAAGTTTATCTTCCTGGTACAGCTGGGTTAAAAATGCTATTCCATTTTCTTCTAGTTATTTTATGAATAAATACAGTGGAATCCAAAAGCCGAGGCACCTTTATACTTTGAGATTAACAGACTTTTAAAACTGCAGAACTTTCTGGTCAGAGTGAAATGTTCTCAGTTCCCAAGGTGGACTGGCCCATATCATGAAAGGACAGATGTCACATGACAGTTACCCATCTCCAATCAGGAGGAAAGCTGGGCATGAAATCTGAGAATCAAAACTTCCATCTCCTTCTTAGGTGTCTGCCACCCTCTAACCCTCAATTGCCAGTGTTTTATTGCCAGTCTCAACAAGCTGGCTCAGAATGAATATTCAGCAAGAAAGGTCATCACAGATGTAAAAACAATCACCTGGAGAAGATACCTGGTTGTTGCCCAGAAGTACAACCACCAAATCAAAACAGCTATGGAGGCATGTCACCTATCTATCTTCCGTATAATGAAACTCCCTAGTAAATTTCAATAATTTCCCTCCATTGAAAAAGCAGCATATATATATAGTCATTTACAAAGTTGAGGTTATACTTCAGAATTTTTACTTAGAATTTTATACTTTAGAATTTGTATCTTGGACACAACTGAGTGACTAACACATATTTAGCTTATATATTAAAAAAGAAGTAAATTCACCTGAAACTACTTCAATTTAAAAAATAAAGTAAAATAAAAGCTAAGAAAAGAAAATGGGTATGGCTGACTTTGGAATCTCACAAAATAAAGTGTTTAAAAAAAAGGAATAAATTCATTGAAAGATTAACAGTGCTTATGTGAAGGGAGGTAGGTTTATGAGTTATTCTGATCTTTAGACTTCTTTTGCATTATATACTTCATACGATTAAATATTTCTATATACACATAGCCAAAGCACATACTTTTATCCTTTTAAAAGCTTGAATTTCTAAAAATGGATGTAGAGAAGATTTTGGCATTATACTGAAGCAAATGCTACTAGTAATTAAGCCAAATACCCTAACTTTTATTTTGGCTCAGTTCAGTTCAGTTCAGTTGCTCAGTCGTGTCCGACTCTTTGCGACCCCATGAATCACAGCATGCCAGGCCTCCCTGTCCATCACTAACTCCCGGAGTTCACTCAGACTCACATCCATTGAGTCAGTGATGCCATCCAGCCATCTCATCCTCTGGCGTCCCCTTCTCCTCCTGCCCCCAATCCCTCCCAGCATCAGAGTCTTTTCCAGTGAGTCAACTCTTCACATGAGGTGGCCAAAGTACTGGAGTTTCAGCTTTAGCATCATTCCTTCCAAAGAAATCCCAGGGCTGATCTCCTTCAGAATGGACTGGTTGGATCTCCTTGCAGTCCAAGGGACTCTCAAGAGTCTTCTCCAACACCACAGTTCAAAAGTATCAATTCTTCAGCACTCAGCCTTCTTCACAGTCCAACTCTCACATCCATACATGACCACTGGAAAAACCATAGCCTTGACTAGATGGACCTTTGTTGGCAAAGTAATGTCTCTGCTTTTCAATATGCTATCTAGGTTGGTCATAACTTTCCTTCCAAGGAGTAAGAGTCTTTTAATTTCATGGCTGCAATCACCATCTGCAGTGATTTTGGAGCCCAAAAAAATAAAGTCTGACACTGTTTCCACTGTTTCCCCATCTATTTCCCAATCTATGAAGTGATGGGACCGGATGCCATGATCTTAGTTTTCTGAATGTTGAGCTTTTTCACTCTCCACTTTCACTTTCATCAAGAGGCTTTTGAGTTCCTCTTCACTTTCTGCCATAAGAGTGGTGTCATCTGAATATCTGAGGTTATTGATATTTCTCCCGGCAATCTTGATTCCAGTTTGTGTTTCTTCCAGTCCAGCGTTTCTCATCATGTACTCTGCATAGAAGTTAAAATAAGCAGGGTGACAATATACAGCCTTGATGTACTCCTTTTCCTATTTGGAACCAGTCTGTTGTTCCATGTCCAGTTCTAACTGTTGCTTCCTGACCTGCATATACATTTCTCAAGAGGCAGATCAGGTGGTCTGGTATTCCCATCTCTTTCAGAATTTTCCACAGTTTATTGTGATCCACACAGTCAAAGGCTTTGGCATAGTCAATAAAGCAGAAATAGATGTTTTTCTGGAACTCTCTTGCCTTTTCCATGATCCAGCGGATGTTGGCAATTTGATCTCTGGTTCCTCTGCCTTTCCTAAAACCAGCTTGACTATCAGGAAGTTCACGGTTCATGTATTGCTGAAGCCTGGCTTGGAGAAATTTGAGCATTACTTCACTAGCGTGTGAGATGAGTGCAATTGTGTGGTAGTTTGAGCATTCTTTGGCATTGCCTTTCTTTGGGATTGGAATGAAAACTGACCTTTTCCAGTCCTGTGGCCACGAAACACAAGCACCTCCCTTTTTTCATATGTACCAGGACTCCTATCAATAAGTCTATCCAATATTCATTACTGCACATTTAAAAGAATTCTCAAGATACTACAAACTTGCTTTTTCTTTTCTTCTTAGGGTTCAAGTCTCTAAATTACTTGCAAAAAACAGCTTCAATGAGGTTTACATAAAAGCAACCTGATGGTATTGTGGTTATACTTTCTTTTTAAGTCCTTACCCACTGGATAAATATTGAAACATTTATTGGCAGTAATAAAATATTTAAAATTCCCTTAAAATAATCAAGCCAAAAATAGTGTTGAGGGAAAGAGATCAAACAAGAACAAAAGAGGATTGAAATTATTTGAGTTGGGTGGTGGGGACCATTATTCTATTCTGCTTCGTGTACATACAAGGTTTTCCCTAATAGAGCTTTTTGAAAATGTGCTGTAAATGAAGAGCCATATACACAAGTGCAGCAAATGATTCCTTATTTCATCCAAGGTAGCAAAGTTAAGCTCATAGATACTTTTTTTCCCCCACATCAGGGTGACTGTTTCAAAGGGTGCATCTGACTCTGTACCTTCTCCTTATTAGGCAGTAAAAAGTATGCTACTGCTGCTGCTGCTAAGTCGCTTCAGTTGTGTCCAACTCTATGCAACCCCAGAGATGGCAGCCCACCAGGCTCCCCTGTCCCTGGGATTCTCCTGGCAAGAACACTGGAGTGGGTTGCCATTTCCTTGTCCAATGCATGAAAGTGAAAAGTGAAAGTGAAGTTGCTCAGTGGTGTCTGACTCTTAGCGACCCCATGGACTGCAGCCTACCAGGCTCCTCCGTCCATGGGATTTTCCAGGCAAGAGTACTGGAGTGGGTTGCCATTGCCTTCTCTGATAAAAAGTATATGCATGTGTAAATCTATCC
Organism: Bos indicus x Bos taurus; assembly: GCF_003369695.1. Taxonomy (NCBI): domain Eukaryota; kingdom Metazoa; phylum Chordata; class Mammalia; order Artiodactyla; family Bovidae; genus Bos; species Bos indicus x Bos taurus. Next base: position 54,449,811 of record NC_040097.1, on the reverse strand, counting down.
AAAAATGTCTTTCATATGCACCTATAGACTTGAGTCAGAAGATTTCAGATTTTCTGTTCTGGGTCAGAATTAGAACAAGACAGCCAGCTGACATAGCACTCCTTGGCTTATGACACTTAAAAAATAAAGCAAGAGGCATGCTAATTCAGACAGCACCCAGACCTATTCTGGGAGCCCCATTCTCTTGCTTGACACAGTGAGGACTCGGCTGCTTCTCAAAAAGGACCAGCTGGTCTCCACATGAGATAGCTGCAGAGCAAAAAGCCTCAGTACTCAACACAAGTTAGACAGGCGAGACCACAGGGCTTCCCTGCTGGCCCAGTAGCTAAGACTTTGTGCTCCCGACGCAGGGGCCCAGGGTCCAATCCCTAGTGAGAGAACTAGACGCTGCATGCCAAAACTAAAGAAGATTCCACACACCACAACTGGGATCCGGGGCAGCCAAATAAATAAATGAAAAATTTAAAAATAAAGAAAAAGAAAACCAAGACCATGATCATTTATTTTATACTGTCGGTTCTCAGTAATAGTTGCAGAGGATGATATGAACACCAAAGACCCTGGGAGCCCCAAACTGATGACTTCCAGCCAATCAAAAGTAAAAACAAAACATAACCCCTAAGGGACTCTCAGCAGAAGGGCTTTCATGTACATTATCACATGTGATCCCTTGAGAGGCTGGGAGGGTCTGTGCCATTTCCATTTTGCAGATGCAGAAATGTGGGTTCCAAGCTTTAAGGCAACAGTCTTCTGCCTCCAAGGACAGAATTCTTTTCACTGGCTCACACCCCCTCGAAGTGTGTGGGAGGATAAGCACCTCATAAAGTGAAGGAGAAAAGGGGAAATCAGCTTTAGGTCCCACGTTTTCTGAATTTCAAAACGCCCTCAATTATTTCCTGATGATCCACTTTATGTTCTTTCCCTTTGTTATGAGCTGGAGACTTCCCTGGACAGCCCTTCCACCTCCCTCAAGTTTCTATGGGCTTGTGTCCCCTGCTTTCTGAGCTTGGGTAGCAGAGGTCTCCTGACAACTCACTTAACCCATGAAACAGAAATAATTTTTTTTTTTTTTTAAACCAGGAGGAATCATGATGGCTCTCTCTGGGAGGTTTGCTTCTGGTCCTCTCTCTCCATCCATCAAGACGGCGCTAAAGAAAAGGGGCTGGGGAGCGACATCGCAGCCCTCACCTTCCACAGACAACTCCACCTACAGGGAGAATGAGGCCTACCTCTCTGACTTCGTGAAGTTGGCCGGAATACTGACTCTTGGCTCTTCGGGCAGCAGCAGGCGACTTGTGATGCGTGATTGTGACGACACCAGGGGCTCCCGCGCTGAGGTGTCTCTGGCTAGAGGGAGATGCAGAATTGGACGTTCCATGGGGGAGCAAAGTGAGACTTCGGCTTCGGGAGCTTGGAGTCGTCTAGAAGAAGCAACACGTGTCAAAACTCAACAACCGGCCTGCAGAACACAGCCAGGCATTGCCTTCCATCTATGCTGGGCCTCTCCGGCTTTCCCCTTCATCTTCAAAGGAGATGAGGGCCTGGGGGTGCATGCTTTCATCTTACACTCTCTCAGGCCGGAGAGGCCATCCCCATTAACTATGCTTCTGGTCTCCCTTCTAGCAGGGTCTCCTGCCCCAAACTATGGCTATGGAGAGCTACTCCAAGGCCTTCAGACACCACAGGCTCTCAGGGGTCTGTGTTCCTCTTCCTAATACCCTCCCCTCCTGTGGTAAAGCCAGCTGAGTGCTCAGTGTTCTGTGAAGCATTCCCTGTCTGTCTTAGCCTCTCCACCCTCCTATTCTACTACACTGAGGCTATGTTTATTATCCAGCTAAACTATATGAGATTCTTTCGAACTCATCTTTGTACCCCCAAGACCCGGCACATCATGATTGTTTAATTCATTAAGTACTTAACACATGTTTGCTGCATGAGTACTAAGAATGAACTAAGTTATCCACCAATTAATCCCCATTTGTCCGTGCACTGCTGGTATTTCATCCTATTGTGACTTATCATACAAACAGTAACTGGGTATAAGGACAGCATCTCAACTCAGTGGCAATACATTTTTCAATAATGTGTTGGGCTAACTGGGCAGCCAACTGAAAAACAGATTTATCTCTCAGATCACAGACCCCAAACAGATCAAAGACTAAGAAAAAAGAAAGAAAGAAAACAAATCCAAAGGTCATAACAGAAAAACTCAATAAATTTAATGACCTAAAAATTGAAAACTTATACACGGGGAAAAGTAAAAGTCACTCAGTTGTGTCTGATCTTTGTGAACCCCATGGACTATACAGTCCAAGGAATCTCCAGGCCACAGTACTGGAGTGGGTAGCCTTCCCCTTCTCCAGGGGATCTTCCCAATCCAGGGATTGAACCTGGATCTCCCACATTGCAGGCAGATTCTTTACCAGCTGAGCCACCAGGCAAGTTCAAGAATACTAGAGTGCATAGCCTATCCCTTCTCCAGCAGATCTTCCCAACCCAGGAATCGAACCAGGGTCTCCTGCATTGCAGGCGGATTCTTTACCAGCTGAGCTACCAGGGAAGCCCTCTGCACAGGAAACAAATTTCAAAAACCCACTCCTGCCACCAACAGAGTCAACCGATAAACCAGAAAAAATATTTTCAACTAGCTTCACAAATGGTTCATCATTCTAATTTGTAAGTAGGAGAAGAATTTCTAGGAATTGATGTGACTGAGCACAGTATTCTAATAGGGCAAGATATGAATAGATAGTTCACAAAAAAAAACCCATAAATGGCCCTTAAGCCATAAGAAAAGGTGTTCAACTGTATTCATATGATAAATGTAAATTCAAACCACATTTAGATATACCATCTTTTACCCATCAGATTGTAAAAACCCGAAAGAATCAGTATGCAGTCTGCTGACAGACCATGGAGAGACAGTGATGCAGGACTGTCAAGTGACAGACACCCTGAGGGGAGCAATCCAACAGGCCCTGCCCCAGTTACAAGGGCACTTCCCCGTGACCCAGCAACATCCTATTGGAGAACGTCTCTTCCACACACCTGCACCCAGGCATAATGGCACCAAAGCCGAGTGTTTAATGGAAAGGATCGGAAGCCACCTAAAGGTCCCTCCATATGCGATAGGTTAACGAGACACGGCACACCTCCATGACGGAACACTACCAGGAGGCTAAGAGGATTAGAAGAAAGGCCTTCGTGAACTGGTTTGGGAAAAGAACCCTCTAAGCTATGTAGTTAAGTGAAAAAGGCAAGGTGCCTAACTGTGCTATAGTATGCAAAGTTCTGTGTTAAAATGTGGAAAATGAGTATTTTTATCATTGTTTAAAACACAAAAATCATCTAGAAGGATACACGCTGAACTCCAAGTGGCTGCTTATTCCACGGAGGAGATGTGAATAAGAGTGTGAACAGAGAGGGAGAGAGATTCTTTCATTCTGAGCCATGTGAATGGATTATAGTGAATGGATTTTCTAAATTCTACATTAAAAAATCTGTATTCTAGATGTTTCTGTACTTCATTTCAGCTCGAGGAAAAAAGGCAGCTCGAGAAAAACTGGCAGATTTGTGCCATTTTCTCTATTTCAATTATCAAATATTTACTGAATACCTACTGTGCACCAAGGAAAATATCTGAAATGTGATGTGGAGGAAAACATAAGATGGATGAGGCCGTTTTTCAGCACAGATGCTTATACTGTTACGGGGGATAGAGGAGCAAAGACCCAGAGACAGCAAGACAGACAGACACACACACACAGAAAGGAAGACATGACAAAGTGCTCATTTGGCAATACAACCAGAAAATGCCAGAGTGAGGAAAAGCATGATCAAGGTGAACTGACTTCATCACAGGAGGCTGTTCTGAGGGCAAAGGACTTGAAGCTTGAGTAGAATTGGGAGAGACAGAGAGACACGTGTGGTGTACAAAGCAATCCAGACAGGAAGTTCAAAGTCTGCAGCCTTGGGTAGTCCCAAGGGCTTAAAAAACAAACAAACAAACACAGGTACTCCAACGGCCACTGCAGCACTATTCACAGTAGCTAGAACATGACAGCAACCTAGATGTCCCAGGGCTTAAAAAACAAACAAACAAACACAGGTACTCCAACGGCCACTGCAGCACTATTCACAGTAGCTAGAATATGACAGCAACCTAGATGTCCATCAAGAGATGACTTGAGAAGATGCGATACATACATACACAATGGAATATTTCTCAGCCATAAAAAGGAACAAACTTGAGTCATTTGCAGAGACATGGATGGACCTAGAGTCTGTCATACAGAATGACGTGAGAAATAGAAAAACAAACGTTGCATAGTAACACACACATATATATATATATCTAGAAAAATGGTACAAATGAACCTATGTGCAGGGCAGGAATAGAAATGCAGATGTAGAGAACAGACTGGTAGGCTGTGGGATGAACTGGGATTGACATACACACACTACCATGTGTAAAATAGGCAGCTAGGGGGAAGCTGCTATACAGCATGGGCAGCTCAGCTCAGCTCTGTGATGACCCAGAGGGGATGGGGTGGGAGGGATGCTCAAGGAGGGGATACATGTATACATACAGCGGATTCACTTCACTGTACACCAGAAACTAACACTGTAAGGCAGCTACCCCTCCCCCAAAGTTGATTATTCATCATTTTACAAATCTCCAAGAGGGTGGGGAGCTGCGTAGGAGCCAGGGTAGAAACTAGAATTCTATGTCAGCATGCAGTACCATGGTAGCACACGCATTTCTCTGGATTTGAGCTTGGACAGAATTAGTAAGACAGATAAACTTGGGAAGCACTGTATTGCTTTCAAGTTACCTTATAAACAGGTAACTGGAGAAATCTCTGGTCTGAGAATTAAATACACTTTGATTATACTGAAATTCAATAGTCATCTACTTTCAACTTCAATCTTTTCCCTTGGAGTGAAGAGGAAGAAAGAAGCTATGTCTTTAACACTTTTTTTGTTTGTATATAATACATGTTTGTATGCATGTGTGTGTGTGTGTGTGTGTGTCCTGCACAGTATGTGGGATTTTAGTTCCCTGACCAGGGATAGAACCTGTGCCCCTGCAATGGAAGCACAGAGTTTTAACCACTGGACCGCCAGGGAACACCCTCTTCAATCCTTCAACAACAGCAAATTTGCCTAATCCACTGAAATACATTTTGATTGTTTGGGAGCCTTATTCCAACCCAAGAAAAGGCAGATTTTTCAACAGGCTTTGAAGCCAGACAGCCAGGTTTCACCCCCACCTCCAATCCTAGCACTACCAGCTTCAAGCTGTGTGACCTCAGGTGAGTTATTCGAGTTTTCTTATTAAGCAACAATTTCCTAATCTTTAAAAAAGGCATCATAATATTTACCCTTAAGAGCCATCATGAAAGTTGAATTAGCTCAGGTACAAAAAACGCTTAGCACAGGGGTTGCCGTGCAGGAGCCGTGTGGCCACAGTTCATTTCTTTCCTTACAGCCCTTAAGAGTTGATCGATGGTAGCATTATCGATTTTTAAAATGTTAAGAAGTCGCTTAGCACAAAATTGTAAGCAGTCATTGACCTGCTCCTTATTTTCTTTAGGATCAAAGTCGTGATGAAGTCCAAGATGTAATTAAATACTTACTGGAGAATCTATATGGTCAGCAAGACTGTAAGGAGAACCATACTTGTAGATTCTGAGTAGAATGAGAATCCATCAGAAATCAGAAAGGAAGGCCTCTCGCTGCCTGAAAGACTGTCCCATAGACAGCAATAAATCAGGAAAGTCACCCGGGAGCCAAGGAATTCTGCTGTGGATGGCTAACCCTATATTTATTATCTAATGGCTGTCATCTGAATTCACAAGCAGTAAATTTGAGGCGAAAAACCTTTAATTTCCCATTCACTGTGTGTTTCTCACGGTTTAATTCATACCCATGCCTCCTCCTGAGGGCAAACAGGAGCCAAAAAAAAAGTCTCCTGGTAAATCCCATAGGGCATCCGGAACTGGGAGGAAAAGGCAGAAGAAGAAGCAACAACTGCCTCCCCTACAAACAAGCGGGCCCTTTATGACAGGCCAGCCTACTGGAGCTCGGCTCAATGTCAAGCGGCAGCCTGGCTGGGAGGGGAGTTTGGGGGAGAATGCTAAGTCACTTCAGTCGTTTCTGACTCTGTGCGACCCCATAGACGGCAGCCACCAGGCACCCCCGTCCCTGGGATTCTCCAGGCAAGAACACTGGAGTGGGCTGCCATTTCCTTCTCCAATGCATGAAAGTGAAAAGTGAAAGTGAAGTCGCTCAGTCGTGTCCGACTCTTAGCGACCCCATGGACTGCAGCCGACCAGGCTCCTCCGTCCATGGGATTTTCCAGGCAAGGGTACTGGAGTGGGGTGCCATTGCCTTCTCCGTGGTGGAGAATGGATACGTGTATATATGTGGTTGAGCCCCTTTTTGTCCACCTGAAACTATCACACAACATTGTGACTTGGCAAAACTCTAATATAAAATTAAAAAAAATTTTTTTTTAAGTGGCCTCTTGAAAATGTTCAGGTTGTGTTTGAAAATTACACTTAGGGAACTCCCTGGCTGCCCAGCAGTGAGGACTCCATGCTTTCCCGCTGAGGATGCGGGCTGGATCCCGAGCTCGGGAACTAAGATCCTGTAAAGCGTGTGGCACGGCCAAATTTTTTTAAAAAAGAATCACATTTAGGTGGCATACACACCCCTCCCTGCTACTAATTTAAAATAAAATATTTTCAAAGCCTGAGGTACCACATGTCAGGGTTTTGCTCCGAATACTGACTTCAGCGGGGCTGATGAGAAATGCTGAGTGTGCCATCTGCAGAAAATTCTGAGGCAAGAGTCACCACTTCTACCTGGGAATACGATTCACCCTAACCTAGGAAGAGTCACCCCACGTGTCCCCTCTCTTAGCCAGTAGCACCAGGTCACTGGGGTGCCTGCATGAAAAATGGGGGTGAGGCCAAAGAGGGAACAGGTAGCAGAGAATGTGCATTCAGACCGCGAACACAAAGATACTCAGACCGTGGCCAAGACTGCACACGTACTCAGGTTTTCTGAAATCTACCAACCTCCTGGTTTTCCCAGCTTTCTTCCTTGGATCCCTGGGCTCCCAAGCATTGGTGGAAGGGACACACAGACATTTTCTGTGTATTTACTGGCCCACACGGGCATGAAGGAGAAATGTGATTGCAAACGGAGAAGCAGCCCTGGAAAGAGTGCTTCCAGCCAGGGAAACCAAGCAATAAGCCAGACAGAGTCTAGTCTGGGGAGCTCATAAGAGAATCAGGGACCGCCTGAGGCTTCCCGCCATTGCTGCACCACCCAGAAGAGCAGCAGGGGAACTGGATACCACAGGACAGCGGGCAGGGTGCGGGGTGGTCAAGACCGCATTTTCTTAAGTCAGTGGCCCGGGTTCGAATCTGTGCCCTGCCACTCATAAGTTATGAGACATAGTAAACTCACCTAGCGTTTTACTTTCTAAAATTATAATATTACCTACCTCATAGGGCTGTTGGAGAAGAACATGGAAAGAGACAGGTGAAGCACGTCATGTAGAAAGCATGCAATAAGCGTCACCATTACCATTCATCAGATCAGATCAGATCAGTCACTCAGTCGTGTCCGACTCTTTGCGACCCCATGAATCACAGCATGCCAGGCCTCCCTGTCCATCACCAACTCCCGGAGTTCATTCAGACTCACGTCCATCGAGTCAGTGATGCCATCCAGCCATCTCAACCTCTGTTGTCCCCTTCTCCTCCTGCCCCCAATCCCTCCCAGCATCAGAGTCTTTTCCAATGACTCAACTCTTCACATGAGGTGGCCAAAGTACTGGAGTTTCAGCTTTAGCATCATTCCCTCCAAAGAAATCCCAGGGCTGATCTCCTTCAGAACGGACTGGTTGGATCTCCTGGCAGTCCAAGGGACTCTCAAGAGTCTTCTCCAACACCACAGTTCAAAAGCATCAATTCTTCGGCACTCAGCCTTCTTCATAGTTCAACTCTCACATCCATACATGACCACAGGAAAAACCATAGCCTTGACTAGACGAAGCTTTGTTGGCAAAGTAATGTCTCTGCTTTTCAATATGCTATCTAGCTTGGTCATAACTTTCCTTCCAAGGAGTAAGCGTCTTTTAATTTCATGGCTGCAGTCACCATCTGCAGTGATTTTGCAGCCCAGAAAAATAGTCTGACACTGTTTCCACTGTTTCCCCATCTATTTCCCATGAAGTGATGGGACCAGATGCCATGATCTTCATTTTCTGAATGTTGAGCTTTAAGCCAACTTTTTCACTCTCCACTTTCACTTTCACCAAGAGGCTCTTGAGTTCCTCTTCACTTTCTGCCATAAGGGTGGTGTCATCTGCATATCTGAGGTTACTGATATTTCTCCCGGCAATCTTGATTCCAGCTTGTGTTTCTTCCAGTCCAGCGTTTCTCATGATGTACTCTGCATAGAAGTTAAATAAGCAGGGTGACGATATACAGCCTTGACGAACTCCTTTTCCTATTTGGAACCAGTCTGTTGTTCCATGTCCAGTTCTAACTGTTGCTTCCTGACCTGCATACAAATTTATCAAAAGCCAGATCAGGTGGTCTGGTATTCCCATCTCTTTCAGAATTTTCCACAGTTTACTGTGATCCACACAGTCAAAGGCTTTGGCATAGTCAATAAAGCAGAAATAGGTGTTTTTCTGGAACTCTCTTGCTTTTTCCATGATCCAGCGGATGTTGGTAATTTGATCTCTGGTTCCTCTGCCTTTTCTAAAACCAGCTTGAACATCTGGAAGTTCACGGTTCACATATTGCTGAAGCCTGGCTTGGAGAATTTTGAGCATTACTTTACTAGCGTATGAGATGAGTGCAATTGTGCAGTAGTTTGAGCATTCTTTGGCATTGCCTTTCTTTGGGATTGGAATGAAAACTGACCTTTTCCAGTCCCATGGCCACTGCTGAGTTTTCCAAATTTGCTGGCATATTGAGTGCAGCACTTTCACAGCATCATCTTTCAGGATTTGGAAAAGCTCAACTGGAATTCCATCACCTCCACTAGCTTTGTTCGTAGTGATGCTTTCTAAGGCCCACTTGACTTCACATTCCAGGATGTCTGGCTCTAGGTCAGTGATCACACCATCGTGATTATCTGGGTCGTGAAGATCTTTTTTGTACAGTTCTTCTGTGTATTCTTGCCATCTCTTCTTAATATCTTTTGCTTGTGTTAGGTACATACAATTTCTGTCCTTTATCAAGCTCATCTTTGCATGAAATGTTCCTTTGGTATCTCTGATTTTCTTGAAGAGATCCCTAGTCTTTCCCATTCTGTTGTTTTCCTCTATTTCTTTGCACTGATCGCTGAAGAAGGCTTTCTTATCTCTTCTTGCTATTCTTTGGAACTCTGCATTCAGATGTTTATATCTTTCCTTTTCTCCTTTGCTTTTTGCTTCTCTTCTTTTCACAGCTATTTGTAAGGCCTCCCCAGACAGCCATTTTGCTTTTTTGCATTTCTTTTCCATGGGGATGGTCTGGATCCCTGTCTCCTGTACAATGTCACGAATCTCATTCCATAGTTCATCAGGCACTCTATCTATCAGATCCAGGCCCTTAAATCTATTTCTCACTTCCACTGTATAATCATAAGGGATTTGATTTAGATCATACCTGAATGGTCTAGTGGTTTTCCCTACTTTCTTCAATTTAAGTCTGAATTTGGCAATAAGGAGTTCATGGTCTGAGCCACAGTCAGCTCCTGGTCTTGTTTTTGCTGACTGCATAGAGCTTCTCCATCTTTGGCTGCAAAGAATATAATCAATCTGATTTTGGTGTTGACCATCTGGTGATGTCCATGTATAGAGTCTTCTCTTGTGTTGTTGGAAGAGGGTGTTTGTTATGACCAGTGCATTTTCTTGGCAAAATTTTCTTTGCCCTGCTTCATTCTGTATTCCAAGGCCAAATTTGCCTGTTACTCCAGGTGTTTCTTGACTTCCTACTTTTGCATTCCAGTCCCCTATAGTGAAAAGGACATCTTTTTTGGGTGTTAGTTCTAAAAGGTCTTGTAGGTCTTCATAGAACTGTTCAACTTCAGGTTCCTCATCGTTACTGGTTGCAGCATAGACTTGGATTACTGTGATATTGAATGGTTTGCCTTGGAAACGAACAGAGATCATTCTGTCGTTTTTGAGATTGCATCCAAGTACTGTGAGGCATTGTGAAAATGAAAGATTAAGTGGTCCCAGAGTCAAATTAAGGATTTAAAGGTGGTTTTCATCTGAGTACTTTGTGCAGACATAGCCTTACCTTAACTGCCTTAACTTAAAAAAAAAGGGGTAAGTTAAGAATAATCATCCTAATAACTGAAAAACAGTTTGCTCCGGACAAAAAAGTACAAAGCACATCTACTACGATTGCACGTTTGTGAAAATCCATCTGCTGTTGAACACAAAGTGCCTGTAGACTGCTCCAGTGCTACACGGGTACTGACGGCAAAGAATTAGTATAAATAAGTAATGGGCTGTTTCCCATTAGGATTTTGGAATAAACAAAGCCCCAAATTGAAAAGATCATCAGCTGGTCCTAAAAATGCCATAAAACGTGTATCAAAAATTTATAACTAGCCTTCCCAGAGATGAAATTAAAAAGCTAAAAAGGAGTAAGGGAGGTGGTTATCTTAAATATACATCCGTGGCAACTGCTTCTGTAGAAAATTTTTCTGATGGGAAAAACTTCAGAGAGAAAATTATAACAGCCTTCAAATGCCATTTAATTTTGGTGCCCATCTTCCTCACTTCCTTGAATTCTTCCACAGCAAAGGGAAAAACAAAGACACTAGATTTCAGTCACATAGCCCCAGGAAGGCAGAGAAATCAAACCAGCCTGGTTACAATTTTGAAAAATAAATTCAACCAACTCAAATCATTTCATCACATTCTTTCCCTCTTCCTCTTAAAAAAAAAAGAAAAGAATAATGTGCCATTTCTAAATATGTGTGTTAGTTGCTCAGTCCTGTCTGACTTTGCAAGCCCATGGACTGTAGGCCTCCAGGCTCCTCTGTCCTTGGAATTCTCCAGGCAAGAATACTGGAGTGGGTTGCCAGTTCCTTCTCCAGGGGATCTTCCTGATCCAGGGATCGAACCTGGGTCTCCTGCACTGCAGGCAGATTCTTCACTGTCTGAGCCACTAGGGAAGCCCAAAGTGAAAACTAAGCATTAAAACTATGGCTTATTTCTTTTCTTCCAAAAGTACACATACCTCAAAGTCAACCAAAAGAGAAAAAGCCTAAAGTTTTTAAAATATTACATTCAGGGCCTTAAAATTATTCAGAATTTTGATTTCCTGGCAGTCAGCATCTGAATAAATGTGGAATATTTTTAAATGAATCTATTCTACTAAATATTTTGCTTAATAGCTTCTTAGAGACAGTTTCATCTGCCCTTTTTATTTTTGTTTTTTTTTTGTAATATTCTGTCACTTGAGCTTAAAACCTAGAGTAGAAATAAAATGTTTTAAACTGGGCCATTTTCCAAGTTCATTCCCAAGATTAATGATTCAAAATTATACTCAGCTCTCTCTACTTTTCCAAACTCCTGCCCTCTTACAGAAATAGGAGTTTCAACTTTAAGTTACCAAGCTTTGGAAATTTCTTCCATTGTCCTCTGTGAATCCTTCACACATCTTAGAGATGTTCCACTAAGATTCTCTTAAAAATACACACATAAAAACGCATGCAAACATGTGTGCAAAGGAAAAGTCATGGTTTTCCCCTGAGAGGAGAGCGCTCTCCTGTTTCTAAACATATCACCCTGATTATACATGCAAATGCTGGATCTCTGAAAAATCAGGACACGCAAGTGCAGTATTTCTAGTTCTTGCAGATAAAAGGAAAGAAAACTTGACATTTCCAGCTTGCCTTCTCTCTCTCAACATTTTCAGCCCCCAAATAAATTCTGCTGACTCTTCTCTCACAGCTAACCCAACTGTTCCAGAATCCCTAACCCACACTCTTGGCCCAAACCTCCATCTAGATCAAGTTGAGGGTCCCAAATGGGCTGCAAGCATTGGTCTCATGCACTTGGCACCCTTATCACACAAAATCCTTTTTCCCCACTTCCTCACCTTCTGCCATTCTCCAGATCCACCTAGAAAATGATTATATGCGATCTTACTTTTTAAATATTTATTTATTTCTTTGGCTGCATGGGTTTTAGTTGCAGCACAGGCTTAGTTGCCCCACAGCATGTGGAAGCTTAGTTCCAACACCAGGGATCGAACTCACATCCCCTGTGTTGGAAGGCAAATTCTTAACCGGTGGCTGCTGCTGCTAAGTTGTTTCAGTCCTGTCCGACTCTGTGTGACCCCACAGACGGCAGCACACCAGGCTCCCCTGTCCCTGGGATGCTCCAGGCAAGAGCACTGGAGTGGGTTGCTATTTCCTTCTCCAATGCATGAAAGTGAAAAGGGAAAGTGAAGTCGCTCAGTCGTGTCTGACTCTTTGCGACCCCATGGACTGTAGCCTACCAGACTCCTCCATCCACGGGATTTTCCAGGCAAGAGTACTGGAGCAGGGTGCCATTGCTGTCTCCACTTAACCAGTGGACCACCGGGGAAGCACCTATGCACAATTTTAAAACCATCCATACATCTACCCTCTCAGCTCTTGCTTCTTTCACCCATACATACCCTGTGCTTGGGACCTTGCGATTCCAGGTCCCAAGACTCCTGTTCAGTGCTTTGTTCTAAGAGCAGGAGGATTCCCTCCTACTGTCCAAGTCCCATTCTCTCCATTCCTCCTCCTGTGAAATCACAGAATTTCAGAGCTAGAAGAGACTTCAGGTCTATACCTCCCACTTTATAGACCTAAAAACTACAGCTTCAACGAGGCAGAATGAAACATACCAAAGGAGGAGCCAGATTACAAGTCTCGTTCAACATTTAACCCAAAGAGCCTGAGACTCTGGAAAGGCGATGGCACCCCACTCCAGGACTCTTGCCTAGAAAATCCCATGGACGGAGGAGCCTGGTAGGCTGCAGTCCACGGGGTCGCAAAGAGTCGGACATGACTCAGCGACTTCACTTTCACTTTTCACTTTCATGCGTTGGATAAGGAAATGGCAACCCACTCCAGTGTCCTTGCCTGGAGAATCCCAGGGACGGGGGAGCCTGGTGGGCTGCCGTCTATGGGGTCGCACAGAGTCGGACACGACTGAAGAGACTTAGCAGCGGTAGCAGTAGCAGCAGCAGCCTGAGACTCAGCCCATCCAGCTGGTCCTTCTCAATTAAACGAGGGCTTAATCATTAAAACAGAGTCTGGCAGAGGGGTGGGATAAATCGAGAGACTGGGATTGACATACACACACGACTACATATGAAACAGATAATTAATAAGGACCTGAATACTCATTGGAAGGACTGATGCTGAAGCTCCAATACTTTGGCCACTTGATGCAAAGAATCATCTCATTGGAAAAGACCCTGATGCTGGGAAAGATTGAAGGCAAGAGTAGAAGAGGGCAGCAGAGGATGAGATGGTTGGATGGCATCACTGACTCAACAGACAGAGAGTCTGAGCAAACTCTAAGAGATAGCGAAGGACAGGGAAGCCTGGCATGCTGCAGTTCATGGAGTGGCAAAGAGTTGGACATGACTGAGCAACTGGACAACAACAATAAGGACCTACTGTATAGCACAGGGAACTCAACTCAGTACTCTATAAAACTACCTACATGGGAAAAGAATCTAAAAAAGAGTGGCTATGTCTATAACTGACATTTCACTGTACAACAGAAACTAATCAGTTCAGTTCAGTCGCTCAGTCGTGTCCAACTCCTTGCGACCCCATAAAACTAATCAACTATGCTTCAATAAAAATTTAAATTAAAAAAAAACAGTGTCTGACACAAGGTTGACATTAAAATATTTGATATAAAGGATGAAAGCTGATATCCATTATCCATTTTCACCTTTCCTCTTGCACATTCACCTGTTATAAAAATACATACGCCACACTCCTTTGAAAGCGAAATAACTGTGTACTATATTCTCTTAGAACTGCAGATCCAAGAAAATCATCTTATTTAATATATGTTTGTAAATAACATGAAACACTTTCTAAGGCTTTTAAGGCTTCATTAAGTCTTTAACAAAGACTTTCTTTTTAACAGAAAAATAACTCTGAAAACAAGAACCAAAAGTTTCTTTAACTTAATTATGTTAGAGCCACCCCATAAAACCCAGAGTAAACCCCACACTTAATATAAGAAGTTTAGTTTCATTGCTTTTAGTCTTACAAACAAGATAAGGATTCCAATATTATCATTACTGTTTAACAGTACTAGAGGCATGAGCCAACAAAATAGAAACAACAAAAAAAAGAGGCAGAAGAGTAAGAAGGAACAAAAACAGTCACTGATTGTACATGTGACCATTTTACAGAAAACAAAAAGAAAATTAGTGAGCCCAAAGTTGCCAGATATACGATAAACTTAGAAAAGTCAACAGCGTTCCTCTGTATCGACAATAACCAGAAAATATAGTAGAAAATAAGATATTCATAATAACAATAAAAACTCTGATGTACAGGTATTAATCCAATCAGGAGTACATGAAACTTTCATTCAGAAGTTCTTTTAATCCTGTGGAAAAAAATTCATGAAGGATTAAGAAAATGAAGACACACAGGCCAGGTGAATGAATGGAGCAACACCTTTATAGTGTTTATAGTTGACCTGGTGGCTCAGAGGATAAAGCATCTGCCTGCAATGCCGGAGACCCAGGTCGATCCCTGGGTCGGGAAGATCCCCTGAAGAAGGAAATGACAGCCCACTCCAGTATTCTTGCCTGGAGAATCCCATGGACAGAGGAGCCTGGCGGGTTACAGTCCACAGGGTCGTAAAGAGTCAGACATGACTGAGCGACTTCACTTCATTTTATAGATGTCACATCTCCCAAATAATTATATCATTTTTCTAATAAAAATTCCAGTGGGATTTCTTGAGCAACTCAACAAATTCAGTATAATACATGCTGCTGCTGCTAAGTCACTTCAGTCATGTCCAACTCTGAACGACCTCATAGACGGCAGCCCACCAGGCTCCCCCGTCCCTGGGATTCTCCAGGCAAGAACACTGGAGTGGGTTGCCATTTCCTTCTCCAATGCAGGAAAGTGAAAAGTGAAAGTAAAGTCGCTCAGTCGTGTCCGACCCTCATCGACCCCATGGACTGCAGCCTTCCAGGCTCCTCCATCCATGGGATTTTCCAGGCAAGAGTACTGGAGTGGGGTAGAAGAATAAAGGTTTATGAAGGGTCAAGTAAATTTTTTCAGAAAAATAAGAGGGGATCACGCTCCCAACAGATGCAAATACTAAAAATAGCAAAACCACAGTGATTATATGTGGTATTCGTGCAGGAACTAGCAACTGCATTAGAAACTAGAAAAGAGGGTGTGAGATATGTTTACATATACATGAGAATCTGGTATATTACCGATACAGCACCATATATCAGTAATGGTGGTGGTTTAGTTGCCAAGTTGAGTCCAACTCTTTTGTGACCCCACGGACTGTAGCCCACCAGGCTTCTCTGTCTATGGGATTCTCCAGGCAAGAATACTGGAGTCAGTTGCCATTTCCTTCTCCAGGGGATTTTTCTGACTCAGGGATCGAACCTGTGTCTCTTACATTGGTAGACGGGTTCTTTACCACCGAGCCACCAGGGAACCCCCTACCATAAATCAGTAGGACAGCACAAATGTTACTGGGAAAAGCAAAAATATGGTTGGTTTGCTGCCTTACAGGGTATATACAGAGGCAAAAATCTAAATGTAAAAAAGCAGAAACACAAGCTAACAAAAGACAGGGTAGGAGCACAACTCTGTAATTTGTAGATAAGCATTTCTGAATCAAGACCAAAAGCTCAAGTCACAAGCAGAACAATTTGATGGACTTGACTACACGGTGAATGAGTTTTGGTTCCATGAGGAAACTGGAAAGATCACAAGTGTGCAGAGACTGGGAGAAGACAGATTAATATTAGAATATAAAAGGTACTCCTAGAAAAAGAAGTCAGAATATACTGTAGAAGAGGTGCATATGATAAGAACAGGCATTATACAGAAGGAGACTCCTGAGTGGCTAACAATGTATCAAGATAATCAGAGAAATACACGTTAAAATAACCAGGAGATTCTACATCCACCAGATTTGCCCAAACATTCCCAAATAATGGAAAAGAAAGGAAGAAACTGGACCCCTGCAATGCTAGTGGGAGGACAGACTGGTACAGCCATTCTGGTAGCAATGCAGCAGAATTTTGTGAAAATAGAGATATATGTTCCTTACAATCCTCAAACGTTCTGGGCAGGCACCCAACGAACATGCTCCCAGTCAGGGTATATACAGGGATACAAACATACATACAGGGTATATACAGGAATACATACAAAGGGTGGAGAGTTTGAGCCAATGTAGGTGTACAGCAGTAAGAACCTATAAATAACAGACCTCACACAATAATATACATGCAACAGTTAGAAGACATGACTTTGAGGTACACAGAGCAACATCAGTAAAATTTAAAACATGCTTTTGAGTTAGAAAACTGTAAGACAACAGTAAGGATAATACTACTCACGTTAAGTTCAAAACACAGATACAAGGCAAACAAAGACCTGGGTATATCCTAGGAATTGGTACCGACAGGGATGAGGGGAGTGAAAGTGGAGGAAAAAAGAAAATAATTATAAGAGTTGCCTTATAAATTTTTTTAAGAGAAGACTTGTTTGGACTGATGAGCTTTCCATGACCCAGTAATGATGGTTTTAACTTTATTTACAAGTATATTTATAATAGCTAACACTTACATGACACCCAGAAACAGTATGGACTTAACAGAAGCAGAAGATATTAAGAAGAGGTGGCAAGAATACACAGAAGAACTATACAAAAAAGATCTTCATGACCCAGATAACCATGATGGTGTGATCCCTCACCTCGACCCAGACATGCTGGAGTGTGAAGTCAAGTGGGCCTTAGGAAGCTTTACTACGAACAAAGCTAATGGAGGTGATGAAATTCCTGCTGAGCTATTTTAAATCCTAAAAGATGATGCTATGAAAGTGCTACACTCTATATGCCAGCAAATTTGGAAAACTCAGCAGTGGCCACAAACTGGAAAAGATCAGTTTTCAATTCTAATCCCAAAGAAGGGCAACGCCAAAGAATGCTCAAACTACCATACAACTGCACTCACTTCACATGCTAGCAAGATAATGCTCAAAATCCTTCAAGCTAGGCTTCAACAGTATGTCAACAGAGAACTTCCAGATTTAGAAAAGGCAGAGGAACCAGAGATCAAATTGCCAACATCAGTTGAATCATAGAAAAAGCAAGAGAATTCCAGAAAAACATCTATTTCTGCTTTATTGACTATGCTAAAGCCTTTAACTGTGTAGATCACAGTTAAACTGTGAAAAATTCTTAAAGAGATGGAAATACAAGACCATCTTACCTGCCTCCTAAAAAACCTGTATGCAGGTCAAGAAGCAACAGTTAGAACCGGACATGGAACAGACTGGTTCAAACTTGGGAAAGGGGTATGTCAAGGTTGTATATTGTCACCCTGCTTATTTAACTTATACGAAGAGTACATCATGTGAAATGGCAGGCTGGAAGAATCACAATGTAGAATTAAGATTTTTGAGAAGAAATATCAATAACCCCAGATATGCAGATGACACCACCCTTATGGTAGAAAGCGAAGAGGAACTAAAGAGCCTCTTGATGAAGGTGAAAGAGGAGAGTGAAAAAGCTGGCTTAAAACTCAACATTCAAAAAACGCAGATCATGGCATCCAGTCCCATCACTTCATGGCAAATAGATGGGGAAACAGTGGAAACAGTGAGAGACTTTATTTTCTTGAACTTCAAAATCACTGCAGATGGTGACTACAGCCATGAAATTAAAAGATGCTTGCTCCTTGGAGGAAAAGTTATGGCCAACCTAGACAGCATATTAAAAAGCAGAGATATTACTTTGCCGACAAAGATCTGTCTAGTCAAAGCTGCAGTTTTTCCAGTAGTCATGTACGGATGTGAGAGCTGGACAATAAAAAAGGCTGAATGTGGAAAAATTGATACCTTCGAACTGTGGTGTTAGAGAAGACTCTTGAGAGTCCCTTGGACAGCAAGGAGATCAAACCAATAAATTCTAAAGGAAATCAATCCTGAATATTCATTAGAAGGACTGATGCTGAAGCTCTAATACTTTGGCCATCTGATGCAAAGGAAAGACTGAGAAAGACCCTGATGCTGGGAATGATTGAAGGTGAGAGGAGAAGGGGACGGCAGAGGATGAGATGGTTGGATGCCATCACCGACTCAATGGACGTGAGTTTGAGCAAGTTCTGGGAGCTGGTGATGGACAGGGAGGCCTGGCATGCTACATGCAGTCCATGGGGTCGCAAAGAGTCAGACACGACTGAGCGACTGAACAACAACATATGATACCCACTACACACCATAAACTGTTTTAAGTAATATACACCTTATATCACTTTATGATTTATAATAAAGGACTTAATAAATCTTCAAATAATGTAAATCGTTAAAGGTTTACAGTCCATCTTTATAACACCACGAGGTAGGTACTATGGTTTCCATTTCAGGAATGAGGCACAGAGAGACGCAGCAGTTTTCCTCCGGTCACACAGCTCAGAAACAATGGAGCTGAGATTCGAGTTCACAGGAGCAGCTTCTGCAGCCCATTGTACTAGCTAGAGTGATTCATCATTCTCTTCAGCTGAGGTCTGAAAAAGTCACCACCCCTCTCTGTAACCATAACTAATAGCTTAGTTAGCATTTGGGGGGGAAACTTCTTTTTAATATCAAAGCCCTATACAGCGTGCCCATTCTCCAATACTTAAATACTCAAATATTTAAATAATAAGCTCCTTAAGGCCAAAACACACTGATTTAATCATGTTCAATCAATTACCCATAATAATGGAGGCAGTGTGGTGTGTCTAGAGATGTCAAGGATAAAACGCAGCTCACATTCTTCACAGCACTTAGTGCGTTTTCCCCAGAGGCAGT
Organism: Bos indicus x Bos taurus; assembly: GCF_003369695.1. NCBI lineage: Eukaryota > Metazoa > Chordata > Mammalia > Artiodactyla > Bovidae > Bos > Bos indicus x Bos taurus. The sequence goes on along the minus strand of NC_040097.1, from coordinate 54,430,713 downwards.
CTGTCCAGGCCCCACTGTCCTCCCAAGACCGTGACCTCTCCCAGGCCCAGGACGGTGTCTCACCAGCCACTGTGCACCCCGTGGAATCTGATACAGGCCTCATCTCGGGAGAACTACGAATGCAGTAAATGAGAGCAATGAATCCCTCAAGCCCAATTTTCACCACGGATTACACCACTGCTCCCTGCCCAAAAACCTAATTTTAAAAATATCAACGACTCACTGAATATCTCCTCTCCTTTTCCAAGAGCCAGCAGAGTCTGGAAAAGATACCACTCCTGCTTAACTATACACAAGACCCAAAATGTTCAAAACGTAACCGCGTACAGCAGCAACCAACACACATTATTGAGAGATTCAACAAGTATGCATTGAGTGCCTACTATGTGCCAGGCAGGCTTCCCTGGTGGCTCAGACAGTAAAGAATCTGCCTGCATTGCCAGAGACCAGGGTTTGATCCCTGGGTAAGGAAGATCCCCTAGAGAAGGGAATGGCAACCCAGCACTCTTGCCTGGGAAATCCCATGGACAGAGGGGCCTGGCAGGTCCATGGGGTCACAAAGAGTCAGACACGACTGAGCGACTAAAACTTTCACTTTATTATGTGCCAGGCAGTGCTCTGAGCAACAAAGACACAACAATAAACTAAATAGATGAACATCTCTGCCCTTATGGAAGCAGCCTTTTGGGGGAGACAAAGAGACAGTCATAAAAGGAAGTGTTATAGATATTACAGAATAACCTAAAACAGGAATAACAATTAAAGCAATACACAGTTGTTGTTTAGCTGCTAAGTCACGTCTGACTCTTTGTGACCCTATGGACTGTATCCTCCATGCTCCTCTGTCCATGGGATTCCCCAGGCAAGAATACTGGAGTGGGTTGCCATTCCCTTCTCCAGGGGATCTTCCCAACCCAGGGATCAAACTCGCATCTCCTTCACTGAAAGGCAGATTCTTTACCACTGAGCCATCAGGGAAGCCCAGACAAAGATAGGAGGGCTCTCCAATTTTAGACACGTGGCCAGGGAAGGCCTAGAGAGAGGGTGACATTTGATTTAAAGAGCTGAGTGAAGCAAAGGAGTGAGCCACGATGACAACTGGGGGACAGCGTTCTAGGCAGAAATGCAACAGGTGGAAGGTCCTGGGGCAGGAGTCTACCTGGCATGTTTTAGAAAGGCGGACAGCGTGTCTGGGGTGAAGTGAGCAAGGCCCAGAGCGGCAGGAGCTGAGGCCAGAGAGGGGAACGACTGGGAAAATGAGCTCCTGTACGAGACACTGCAGACAATGCCAGGCAAGCCACAGTACCTGGTGTCGCCTGGGCTGATTCAGACACTTAGAGTGATGAGCCAAAAGAACACTGGGTTCCATTAAGCTCTCTTCCTCAGGGCCACATTCAGGCATTACGTGGTCATTTGCATAGAATTTGCATATGTCTATACAGCACAGATCACATCTATTGGATCATTTTCATAGTAAAATTGTATTACTACTGCCCTGCAGATGGGCACTTCATGATTTATTCCCTTCCCTATTTCTTCCCACCTCTCAATATCATCAACCCAGAAGGTGTTTTATACCAGAAATGAATCATGGAACAAAAGGAGACTGCATGCCAAGAGATTCTATAAATGATCACCCCATAACATGTGGGGAAAGCAGCTCTTATTTTATGTTTCAACTTCTGTCACTTACAGCAGGTCAAGCCAGCAATGGGGATTAAAAAGTCCAGTGCAATTCTAAGACAGAACATTTCAAGAAGCAAATGTGATTTTTTTCCTACAGTCAATAACTAATCTCTGACAGACGCACTCCTATCTACTTAGAGATCATGACCTCCTCCCCAAATGCTCAGGGACAAAAGCATGAAGCTCAAAAGGGCACTCTTACTTGGGTTTCAAAATGCTTCCTGTAGAAAAACATTCAATCACACCATTGTCAACATGCCTCAGCTGCATGCAGAATTCTACAGGATTCATGAAACAAATCCCACTGATTATGTATTTCAAGTTCAGTATCACCGTTGAAGTTAATATGGAAATGCAAGATTTGCTAATAGCTCAGGGAAGTTGGGTAAACAGCACCTGACTAACTCCACAGCGGGGCTTCCCAGGTGGCGCTAGTGGTAAAGAACCTCCCTGCCAATCCAGGAGACATAAGAGATGTGGGTTCAATCCCTGGGTCCGGAAGAGCCCCTGGAGGAGGGCACGGCAACCCACTCCAGTATTCTTGCCTGGAGAATACTGGATACTGAATCCCATGGACAGAGGAGACTAGTGGGCTATAGGCCACAGGGTTGCAAAGAGTCCAGACATGACTGAAGGGATTTAGCATGCATGCACGCAACCCACAGGAAGCTAGTTTTCCTGAAAATGCTGTATCTGATCAGAAACTTTGAAGCTATTGGTATCTGCCCCTATCCTTGCCGATGGACTTATTATATGCATGTAACAGACACATGTCAATATCCTGCACCTAACTGAAGTGTTTAGTTGCTTCAGTCATGTCTGACTCTGCAACCCCATGGACCGTAGCCTGGCAGGCTCCTGAGTCCATGGGATTTCCAAGTCTAGAATGCTGGAATGGGTTGCCATTTCCTTCTCCAGGAGATCTTTCCAAGCCTGGGATCTTCCCAATCCAGGGATCAAACCTGTGTCTCCCACATTGCGGAAACACTCTTTACCACTGAGCCATCATTCCTCCTCCCTAATTTTCCGAAAAGCACTTCTTACCAAAGAGAAACAAACTGTAAGTTCACAAAGTGAAGTCGCCCAGTCGTGTCCGACTCTCTGTGACCCCACGGACTGTAGCCTACCAGGGTCCTCAGTCCATGCAATTTTCAAGGCAAGAGTACTGGAGTGGCTGCCATTTCCTTCTCCAGGGGATCTTCCGGACCCAGGGATTGAACCCGGGTCTCCCTCATTACAGGCAAACGCTTTACCATCTGAGCCATCAAGGTGGGAGGAAAGTTCACAAGCTTATGCTAAAACTAAGCTAGGCTTTTTATTATTTTTATTATTAATTTTTATTGGAGTAGAGTTGCTTTACAATGTTGTGTTAGTTTCTGATGTAAAGCAATGTGAATCAGTTATATGTTAACATATATCCCCTCTTTTGGGGATTTCCTTCCCGTCCAGGTCACTATAGAGCACTGAGTTCCCTGTATACAGTAGGTTCTCATTAGTTAATATCTGTTTTACACATAGTATCAATAAGGTATATATGTCAGTCCCAATCTCCTAGTTCATTCCACCCCTGCCCTTTGCCCCTTGGTACCCATATGTTTGATCTCTATGTCTGTGTCTCTATATCTGCTCTGCAAATAAGATTTAAAACACAAAGGAATTTCAACTCTGTGTCTAGAATTTTTAAGAAGCCAGACACAAGACTTGACAAGTATACAGAGCCCAAAAGATTATTTTCCCCTGCAACTGATTTCTGTACCACAAAGGAAAGAACCAGACTCACTCTCGGGTCTCTCCATTTTTCTCAAAGAATCTGAGACAGGGTGTCATTAGAAGTGTAAGTGGTTTAAGCACTTGGCCCCATCATTCCAATCAGTGAAATCTGCAGGACCTGGTCCAGCAAATAAGTATCTGGCAAAGCTGAAGAGCCAGAAGGACTCCCAGTGGGCACCAGTAATTTCCATGCAGAGAGTCTGTGGATGGAGTCATTAGAGGCAACCCAGAGAAAGGTTTAGGCAAGATTATACGTGAGGATTTTTGCAATGCCCAATCTCAGCATATCAGGTAGCAGAGTCAGAAAAGCTTCAGTGGATGTTCTCAATGTTCTCAATTTAACCAAGTAATTGAATTTCTCACCCCTTTTCATTCCTCCCATCCACCCTCCAGCCCAGCAGGTGCTAACAGCTCCCAGCTCACATCACCCACCCCCGGCCCAGTGATGTCTGCACGCTTCTACCCGCCAGGTGAGCTGGGAGGGCGACAAAGAGCCAACTGGATATAGTCCCTACTCTGTTGAGGTTGGTATATGTATTATTTTAATGGAATAACTTACATGGTAAACTGACAAAATATAAAGATGAAAAATAATTCACACATATAATGAACTCCTTACGAAATCACAAAGTCCTTATGAAACCAAGCTGGATAACTTGAAAAATGTCAACAGAGCTAAGTTGCTAGAAACTGCTGTTGACTTAGATGTGCTCGTGGCAGCTGTAAAATATTAGAAACCATTTCAAAAAATCTAGAAGGATTCTGTAATTAGTTTGCTCTGTTCTTTAAAGAAACCAAAACAGATTACAGGTGACTACATTATAGACATGCTTTCTACAGAAGAGAAGAAGCAGGCTTCTGCCAATAAACACAGGCTTGGTGAAAGGGCCTTGGAACTACATCGGAAGATTGGGATTTTAAGTTAAAATGGAATACATGTTTAAGGTTATGATTCCTAGCTTTTAGCCACTTGTTCATCTGGGGCTTTTTTAATATTGTAAATTGAAGGTTTCCTTTTCTTTAAATTGAAGTATCGCTGATTTACAATGTTAAGTTTCAGGTGCACAGCAAAGTGATTCAGTTATACATACACTATATATGTGTGTATATATTCTTTTTCAAATTCTTTTCCTTATAGATTATTATAAAATACTGAGTATAGTTCCCTGTGCTATACACTAGGTACCTGTTGATTATTTTATGTATATTAACGTGTACATGATAATACCAAACCCCTAATTTACGCCCCCATCCTTTGCCCTCTGGTAATCGTAGGTTTGTTTTCTAAATCTGTGAGCCTATTTCTGTCTGCAAAACAAGTTCATTTGTGCCACTTGTTTAGATTCCACGTATAAACAATACCATGCGATGTTTTCTTCCTCTGTCTGGCTTATTTTATTTAGTACGGTCATCTCTAGGGCCATCCATGTTGCTGCAAATGGCACTATTTCATTCCTTTGACGGCTGAGCAATATTTCACTGTGTACATGCACCACATATTTATCCATTCCTCCACTGATGGACATTTAGGTTGCTTCCTTGTCCGGGCTATTGTATATAGTGCTGCAATGAACACTGGGGTGCATGTATCTTTTCAAACGACAGCTTTCTCCAGATGCAGGCCCAGGAGTGGCCTTAGTGGATCTTATGGTAACTATTTTTAGTCTTTTACAGCCTCCATACTGTTCTCCATATGTAGCCAACTGCTGTTCACTCAGAGAGAGCACCTCCAAGTCATCAGCTGAGAGAACTTCTCCTGGAGTGTCAGCCCTGGGGTTAAACCCTGCTCTGCAGTGAGCGAGCATGAACCCACTGGAGCCAACACTGGCTCAGCCAAGAGCTCCCGGCGCATCACAGGGGAGGCAGAACAGGCTCCAGGTGCGTCTACACCTGGGCAGGTCGGCTACACGTTAACACTCAGGGGACAGGGCGGAGGGCAGCCTGACCCTCGTGGGCAACGTGGATGCAAAGTTGTTGGGTGTTACAGACACAACAGGTCCTTCTAGGACTCAAACTGCTTCTGGGCTAATGTCTCCCTGTTACAACAGACTCGAGAGCACACGAAGGGGAGAGTTCAACTCTGACTGCTCCCCGCAGGATGGTACACGAGAGATTTTCCTCCTCATTCCTCACTGTCTCTAGAGACCCCACTACCTGCTGAAAAGTTCAAAGCAGTCATTTTTAACAAGAGGGTTTTGTCTTGTATTAAAATTGGCTAATTGGCTTCCTGCTGTTTTAACACTTAGTAACTTGAAGAGATCAAGCGACTTAATTCCATCAAAATGAGTAACAGGAGAAAAAAGACAGGAAAGCACTGGGACAAGTACACGACCTTCACGGAACCTGACTGAGAAAATCCTCTGTGAGCAGATACTAGCCTTTCTTGGTATTCCTCAAGCTCTGAGAGACAAAGCAGCAGTGGGCACCAAACGCGAGATGGGGGATGTAGAAATGACATGTGCCAGACCCACATATGTCCTGCCTTCCTTCCATCCTCCCAGCCCACTTTTTCATTCCAACAGTTTCTGAGGCATCCAGCAGTGCCCAGATGCTAGTACCAGCCTTGGCTGACCCATTTAAAACCTCCTACTCAAGACTTCCTTGGCGGTAAAATGGTTAAGCACACCCAATGCAGGGGGCCCAGGTTCGATCCCTGGTTAGGGACCTACATCCCACGTGCTGCAACTAAGAGCTCACATGCCACAAATAAAGAGCTCACATGCTAAAACAAAGACCCACTGCGGTCAAATTAATTAATTAAAATTTTAAAACTACTTTCTGACCTGGGGCTACTCTATGGGAGCCAATTCAAAAAGTCGATAGGAATCAACTTTCAAGAGGTACAAGGCAGGTTTCAAGAGCAAACTTAGAACTGCAGGAGAGGGACCTTTCTGGTGGTCCAGTGGTTAAGACTCCACACTTCCACTGCAGGGGATGCAGGTTCAATCCCTGATCAGGGAACCAAGATACCACATGCCATGCAGTGCAGCTAAAAAAAGTGGAGAAACTTTCTGGTGGTCCAGTGGTTAAGAATGTACATGTCAATGCAGGGGACACAGGTTCGATCCTTGGTACAGGAGGATCCCACATGCCAGGGGGCAACTAGGCCCATGCTCCACAACTGCTGAAGACCTCAGCCTGTGCTCTGCAGGAAGAGAAGCCCCCAGTGAGAAGCCCACACACCACACCCAGAGGAGGCCCTGCTCGCGACACCTAGAGAAAGCCCATCACAGCAAAAATGAATAAATAATTTTTTTTAAGTGCAAGAGAAAATCCTTGATCACTGGGTTTTGGGAGCCAGTGGATAAATGATCCCATCCTCTAAACCTGGGGTGGAGTTGAGCATCTTTTCATGTGTTTGTTAGCCATCTGTATGTCTTCTTTGGAGAAATGTCTATTTAGTTCTTTGGCCCATTTTTTGATTGGGTCATTTATTTTTCTGGAGTTGAGCTGGAGGAGTTGCTTGTATATTTTTGAGATTAGTTGTTTGTCAATTGCTTCATTTGCTATTATTTTCTCCCATTCTGAAGGCTGTCTTTTCACCTTGCTGATAGTTTCCTTTGATATGCAGAAGCTTTTAAGGTTAATTAGGTCCCATTTGTTTATTTTTGCTTTTATTTCCGATATTCTGGGAGGTGGGTCATAGAAGATCCTGCTGTTATGTATGTCAGAGAGTGTTTTGCCTATGTTCTCCTCTAGGAGTTTTATAGTTTCTGGTCTTACGTTTAGATCTTTAATCCATTTTGAGTTTATTTTTGTGTATGGTGTTAAAAGATGCTCAACATCACTCATTATCAGAGAAATGCAAATCAAGACCACTATGAGGTACCATTTCACACCAGTCAGAATGGCTGCGATCCAAAAGTCTACAAATAATAAATGTTGGAGAGGGTGTGGAGGAAAGGGAACCCTCTTACACTGTTGTTGGGAATGCAAACTAGTACAGCCACTATGGAGAACAGTGTGGAGATTCCTTAAAAAACTGGAAATAGAACTGCCTTATGATCCAGCAATCCCACTGCTGGGCATACACACTGAGGAAACCAGAAGGGAAAGAGACACGTGTACCCCAATGTTCATCGCAGCACTGTTTATAATAGCCAGGACATGGAAGCAACCTAGATGCCCATCAGCAGATGAATGGATAAGAAAGCTGTGGTACATATACACAATGGAGTATTACTCAGCCATTAAAAAGAATACATTTGAATCAGTTCTAATGAGGTGGATGAAACTGGAGCCTATTATACAGAGTGAAGTAAGCCAGAAGGAAAAACACCAATACAGTATACTAACGCATATATATGGAATTTAGAAAGATGATAACAATAACCCTGTGTACGAGACAGCAAAAGTGACGCTGATGTATGGAACAGTCTTATGGACTCTGTGGGAGAGGGAGAGGGTGGGAAGATTTGGGAGAATGGCATTGAAACATGTAAAATATCACGTATGAAAAGAGATGCCAGTCCAGGTTCAATGCACGATACTGGGTGCTTGGGGCTGGTGCACTGGGACGACCTGGAGGGATGGTATGGGGAGGGAGGAGGGAGGAGGGTTCAGGAGGGGGAGCACATGTATACCTGTGATGGATTCATTTTGATGTTTGGCAAAACTAATACAATTACGTAAAGTTTAAAAATAAAATAAAATTAAAAAAAATAAAATAAACCTGGGGTGGAGAATTCTGAAGCACATTCCTGCACCGGTGAATGGTGATTCTGGTTTCATCGCCCTCAGGGGTAACCAGCACAATAACCTGATTTTTGGCTGCCTCTGTCAATTTCCGTATCTCCCTCCTGCCGGTCTCCCTAACTCCACAATCCTGCACGCAAGCCTTCATCTCTCAGGCTCTGCCCTGTGGGAGAACCTACCAAAAACTAACTAAGCAAACTCCGGAAGATAGTGAAGGACAGGGAAGCCTGGTGTGCTGTAGTTCATGGGGGCGCAGAGAGTTGGACACGACTTAGCAACAGAACAACAACAACCAAAAACAATAGCTATGCTCTGTTACATGGGACAGAGAAGGCGATGGCACCCCACTCCAGTACTCTTGCCTGGAAAATCCCATGGACAGAGGAGTCTGGTGGGCTGCAGTCCATGGGGTCTCAAAGAGTCGGACACGACTGAGCGACTTCACTTTCACTTTTCACTTTCATGCATTGGAGAAGGAAATGGCAACCCACTCCAGTGTTCTTGCCTGGAGAATCCCAGGGACGGGGGAGCCTGGTGGGCTGCCATCTCAGGGGTCGCACAGAGTCGGACACGACTGAAGTGACTTAGCAGTAGCAGTTACATGGGAAAAGGGGATGCTGGCTTTAATGTCATCAAACCTGGTATTTGCTGACCCTCTTCTTCTCTTTCCCACCCAGATTTACTCTCCTAGGCTGACATCAGCATGACATCACATTTCATTTCCTCCTTCCATCTTTAAAGAACTATATTGAGGAATACAGAGTTAAATTTCCAGACAAGGGCCCAATCTAGAGACTGTCAATAGAATATAACTAATTAAAAAGTTCATGGTAGGATACTTCCAGGACATGGGGAGCCACACATTTAATGGTCCCACAGTTGCCAACAGCCCTGGACCCTCAGGTGTGAGTCAAAAAAAACAAGGTAGCCTCTCAGAACTTCCCCAGTAGTCCAGTGGCTAAGACTCCAGACTCCCAGTGCAGGGGGCCTGGGTTCAATCCCTGGTCAGGGAACTAGATCCCTCATGCTGTTACTGAGACCCAGTGCAGTCAAATAAATTATATATATATATATTTCTTTAAAAGGCAGACCCTCTCTGAAGCAATGGCAGGGACTGTGGGACCTGGGGCTGTGGGACTAAGATCTGCTGACAGGCAGAGCAGTAAAGGACTCAGTGAGCAGTTGTTACAAGACCAATGAGACTCTGTCTTCTATTTTCCACCACACATAGAAGATGCTGAACTAGGATTCCTGGAACAAAGTACCAATCACTCTCAATTGGGCAAAAGACTCTCCAACTTTGGGATGGTGACCAAAATCAATATGAAGCAGAGAAATGCTTTGCAGGCAGCAATATGTGTGGGTTCCCCCAGAGAGCTCCCAGGATCTAAGTGGTCTTCCTCAATCTATGATTTTACTTTACAACCTAGGGCGTGAGGAGCAAGATGAAAGCCTCAACCAGAACTGAAAACAAGTTCTCACACAAATACACATCCACATCCACAAATATTCACAGTAGTACTATTTACAAGAGCCAAAAGGTAGGGCCATAAGTTTTTATGGAACTTATTTTAAGGCTGATCTTACTTCTCCTCCATGCAGGCAGAACTGTAAACCCAGGAATAAAAACTGGAAGGCATTTACAAACCTCAGCTCAAGTTCTCGTAGTAAAACCAACACAAGAATAAAAACTATATGCACAAACGATCACAAATTGCTAACAGTGGGAGTTCTACATTGGCAAAACTGTGTCATTCTTTCCTCTATTTCCCAAGCTTTCTTATATCCCATTATACTACTTTCATAATTGAAGAACTTAAATTAAGTCTATTGTCCTGGAATCTCCCCTGATGCTGACTGTATTATACATAGCACAGAAACTCAGGAGACAGTGCAGATTTCAGCCCGTGATGCTGCCAGGCACAGGTTCCAATCAGCAAGCGTGAAGAGACACTCTCACACAAGTCCAGGTACCCCAGAGAGAGGGAGGTGTGGGCCAACCGACTCTCGTCCGAGATCCCCACGCCTCCGTGGGCGCCCCAGGCAGGTTCCCTTGGTCCCAGCATTGCCCCACTGACAGTTTCCTGCTAATGTGAGCATCCCTTCATGACCTGAGAAGGATCCCGCGCCTCTGAGTGGGTCAGGGCCTAGAGAAGATGTGATGGGTTGCCTCGCGGAGGGCAACTCTGGGGCAGCTAAACAGTGATACAGTAAGAAACGGCTATTTTTAAAACCCTACTTGAAACAATTCCTCTGACGCTGGTGGCTAAATATAAATATCCTGCTCTCTCGACCTTCCTCTGGGGCAAATCAGAAGGCTTTTCCCCAGTCACCCTTCTCCTCTGCAGCCTCTGAGGCCACCCAGCATTCCCGGCCTTTCAAAGTTTACCAGATGATACACCCTCTCCAGATACCTCCTGCATCTGCACACACAGCCTTTTTCTCACGAAGTCTTCTAGTCATCCTTGACCAGCAGCTGTGGGTGAACACTAAGGGCCAGTCCACAATTCTTTGCATGTACGTTTTAATCCCTGGGTCAGGAAGATCCCCTGGAGGAAGACATGGCAACCCACTCCAGTATTCCTGCCTGGAGAATCCCCACGGACAGAGGAGCCTGACGGGCTACGTCCGTGGGGTCGCAAAGAGTTGGACATGACTGAAGTGACTTAGCATGCAGACACCTTTCTCTACAAAGGACACTTTCTATCTGTGTCTTCAACTGTTGCCTTTACTCGGAGGAATTACAAATACCTAATGTCAGCCCTCAAACCAACTCCAGATTTCCAATCATCTATAAGATGCCTTCACTTGAATTTATTTACAAAACAGAAATAAGAGTAACAGAGATAGAAAACAAACAGGGTTTCCAAGGGAGAAAGGGGGGATTAGTGGGAGACTGAGACTGACATATACACAGTGCTACATATAAAATAGGTAACTAAAAAAGGCCTGCTGTATAGCACAGGAAACTCTACTCAATAGTCTGTAATGACCTATATGGGAAAAGAATTTAAAAAACAGTGGACACATGTATAACGGAGCCACTTTGCCTATGCATCAGAAAAGTGTACAGCGCTTTTGTGTATAAATGCATATACAATGTACATTACATTGTATAAATGTACATTACAGTGTACATTACATAATGTACATTAAAAATCAACTATACTCCAATAAAAATTAATTCCAAAAAAATGCCTTCACTTAAAGGACCCTTCTCTCTGCCCTGTTTCCCCCTTTCTTACATCATCATCCATCCATTTCTTACATCATCCATCACAGGCTGGCTTCTCCTGGCCCAGACGCCATTCACTGCTACTGCTAAGTCACTTCAGTCGTGTCCGACTCTGTGCAACCCCTGAGATGGCAGCCCACCAGGCTCCCCTGTCCCTGGGATTCTCCAGGCAAGAACACTGGAGTGGGTTGCCATTTCCTTCTCCAATGCAGGAAAGTGAAAAGTGAAAGTGAAGTCGCTCAGCTGTGTCTGACTCTGAGAGACCCATGGACTGCAGCCCACCAGGCTCTTCCGTCCATGGGATTTTCCAGGCAAGAGTACGGAGTGGGGTGCCATTGCCTTCTCCGGACGCCATTCACAGGTCATCCTAAATCCTCCCCACTCTAGTTCTCACTATTCATGTCTAGTTTTCCCTGTTCAGAGTTCTCCATTCCTGTCCCACTCTCCGCCACCACCCCAGTCCACATCTGTGCTGACCCAAGGAAGTCCTCCAAACAGGTGGTCGGAACTGGGCCTCCTCCACACAGAAGCGTGCATATTGGGAGATACAAAATTGAGCCCAATCAGGAAACTGGAGATTTCTCATGGGGAATTTAACTGGGAAAACTGGTTAAATAGAGAACGGAAGAACAGAAAGAACCACCAGAGAAGGGTGAAGCATCCTGGAGGTTCGCGCAACCTCTAGGTTGCCTTTAGGGTTGGAGGGATCCTAGCGAGAAGGTTGGGAGCAGCATCCAGAGAGGGCTGGACGCCATAGGCAGGCACTGAGCGGGGCCACGCCCACCTCTGGAGGCAGGACATGGACAGCCACGCCCATCCTCCTTGCCCAGACACTGAACGGGGCCACGCCCATCTCTGGAGGCAGGACATGGACAGCCACGCCCACCCTCTTTCCCCAGCGCCGTGGCCCACCCAGCTTCCACTCCACAGGCTGAATTGGCTGGAACCCAGAGCAAGGCATCCCTTAAAGGCCTTCCTGACAAAAAGCCAAACAGGCAAATCTGTGCCCTGTGAGGTTATTCACAATCGTTTTACATGCCAGGACACCTGCCATAAATGTCTGGTGTTTGCTTGTTAGGTCCTGAGGGTGGGGTGGTTATAGAGACTGGCGTAAGTCTCTGTCATCTTTTCTCCAGGTCTCTGACCCTCCACCTTACCTCTTGCTGAACCACCCACCCTTTCTCAGGGACACACTGTTTTCTCTTATGCTGTCACTATTTGTTCTCCCTGCAAGAAATACCCATTCCCCCAACCCCTTGTTCAAGTAATGGCTATATGGCAGGCACAAGGTCATAGCTAAAAACTCTCCTTGGTACAACTCTCCTTCCAAAGGTGAAGATCCCAGCTTCCATCAGGCTGGTTTTAACTCCACCCAGGGACTTTTTTCCTCGGTTCTTTAAAAAAAAACAAAAACAACTCATGCTCTACCACTCTCAACTCACCTGCTGTGTTTAAAACAAAAAGAAGCCTACTTTATGAAGAACAACTAGGTCCCCTGCCAGAGCCCATTCTCTTAATGGTGCTTTTACCCCAGAATCAGTGGGAGCAATGCCTGCCCCCCACATGCCCACTCCTTGCTGTCACCTCTCTGCCCATGTTGTAGGTTTAACACAGAATAGTTGGGAGCATTTCTAGCCAAAAGCTAAGGATGCCAGGCCATCTAAAAGCATGGCAAAATGGTCTGTAACACTGCCTTCCCACACATTAAAGTGGAGTTGGATAAAGAGTACAAACAACCTGCTACCCTTCTTATTTAATCATATTCTTGATCATGACATTCTCCTATCATTTAGGAAAAGCTGCAGGTAACAAAATTTATATGGGCCTGAAATTTAGGATCCTTTCAATAGCAAGAAATTCAGAGTTGAGCGGACCCAGAGTCCATTTGGTGATTCTTCCCACCCGTCTGCTCAGCCACCCTATGTGTAGTGGCTTTGGCCCAAAGCACAATCCCTCATGGTGACGCACTGGCTGCCATTGCTCCAGGTTCCAAGTCATCACATGTGAATATCCAGAGTAGGAAGGAAGGGAGATGAGACTAAGGGACTTCCTCCTTCTGTAGCTTTCTTCTTTTACCAACCAGAATAAAAAAAATCCCCCTTCTGCCCACAGCAGCCTCCTCCTCACACCCCACTGCTCAAAATGGGTCTTGTGACCACCCCCAGCTACAGGAGGGGCTGATGGGTGAGTACTGGCCATGTGGGGCTCAGACCAAGCACAATTCATCGCTGGGCCTGAGACCACTGGCTGTGGAGCAAATCAGGGTTCCAGTGGCAAGAAAAAAGAAGGAATGGCTATCAGGCTAGCACTAAACATCTATGATCCCAGGCAGAGATCATTCTCCCCAGAATCATGTATTTAGGCTGCTTGAAAGAAAGAACACACTTTGAGTACACAGTAAGATGCCAAAATTCTCTTCATTGGGCTTTTGCAGCTATTCTTATTTACCTCAAAGTCATCTAGGAAGCTTCACAGGTGGCGCTAGTAGTAAAGAACCCACCTGCCAATGCAGGAGACTTAAGAGACACGTGTTTGATCCCTGGGTAGGAAAGATCCCCTGGAGAAGGAAATGGCAACCCACTCTAGTATTCTTGCCTGGAAAATTTCATGGACAGAGAAACCTGGCAAGTTCAAGTCTATGGGGTCATGAAGAGTCAGACATGACTGAAATGAAGCAGCTAAATAAGAGATAAATCTTATTCCTTCATTGTAACAGATTTGGTATATGACATACATGTAATAGACTCAACAAGTGCCTCAGACATGAAGACACGGAAAAACAAATATGTTATCTTGTCTTCCAAAACACACAAGGACAAATTCAGTGGAAATGTTAAACTTCCAGTTCATTTTCACCATCTCAAAAAAAGTAAAAAGAGCTCACAAGCCTGTCTGGCTCCATCTTTCTCAGAGATGAGATGAGCATGATGTCACTGCATCATGTCTATGACATTTGCCACATCTGCTCCCTAAATTCAGACCTTACCGACCCCACCATCTCCTGATCCTGAATCCTTCTGTCCTTCCAGGACACACAACCTCCATTCACACTGTGTCTTTTACCTGCCAGCCTCTTCCCAAGCCCACTCCAGCCCTTCTCTCTGCTGTAAATACCAGCTCACTCATGCTGGTTGAATCAGATCCCCCTAAAACTTCTCTCACCCTCCAGATAGAACAGAGGGGCCCTTCCTTTGGGACTGCACAGCACTGGGTTTTTATTTCAACCAGAAACATTTGTTCTAGATTATAACTTATTGTTTAGCCATCAAATTCCACACTGAACAGTCTCAATGCAGCAGCCACATGGAATCTGTTCTCATACCCTGGTGCTTGGAAACGTACCTAGCATATACACAGTAGAAGTCCAAAGAAGGGCTTTTTGTTTGCTTTTTTTTTTTTTTAATATAAAGGGCATTTACCCCTCACAGGAAGTCCTTAAAATCTCTGTGGCCGGCTTCTGCTTGCTTCTTCTTCCTTTTTCTACCATCTTTCATTGTTATTCTACGGCTCAGTTAATAGGGTATGCTAAACTATAAACATGGAGGACTTCCCTGGTGGTTCAGGGGCTAAGACTCCACACTCCCAGTGCAGAGGGCCCAGGTTCGATTCCTGGTCAGGGAACTAGATCCCACAAGCTGCAGCAACTAAGAGTTCACTGCTGCTGCTAAGGCGCTTCGGTTGTGTCCGACTCTGTGCAACCCCACAGACGGCAGCCCACCAGGCTCCGCCCTCCCTGGGAATCTCCAGGCAAGAGTTCGCATGCCCCAACTAAGACCCGGTGCGGCCAAATATATAAATTAAAAAAAAAAACAAAACTATAAACATGTCCACGATCCTTGGCAGTTCCTCCCATGGCAGGGGGAGAGGGTTGGTGTCTAGCTGGAAGTGACACTATGTCCGTTCCACTCCAAGGCTTCAAGAGGCCTTTCAGTTTCTGTTCTTGCTCCTTTGGGAACCCTGGCCAGCCACCTGTGACCAGAACCAGGGTGGCCTGCCAGGGGCTGAGAAACACTCTTCGACTCCCATCCTAACTGCCAGCCAGCAGCCAGTATTGTGAGTAAGGCCATCTACGAACACCAGGCCCAACCCACCTGCCATCTGACTAGACACGCAAGCAGACCGCACGAGAGCCACTGGGCTCAGCTCAGGCAAGACGAGAGGCTCAGCATGGCTGCAAGCTGAACAAAACGGAGGTGGTTTCAAGGCACTCTGTTTTAGGACGTCTGCTGTTTGTTACACAGAAGGAGGTACCTAGCACATGAGATCTCAGGATGAACTGGTAACACTGAAAGCTGGATAGGATCTGAGAACACCTTCCAGTCCAAATCTCTAAAAGGAAAAACGAAGGAGACAGTAAAAAAATATCATAAAACTATACTCCAATAAAAATTAATTTTAAAAAGAACAAAGGAAAACTGAGGCCCAGAGAAGCTGAACCACAAACTCCAGGCACACAGAGGCAAGAAAGACTGGGGGATCCCCTTGTTCTAGGACTCACAAGCCTTATCACTTCATAACACACATAAAGCAGGCCTTTCTCTACATTCAAGGGTCTATTATGTACCCAGAAAATGCTCACCAGGAGATTTATGAAGAGAATTATGACACATGCATTCCATTCCATGCAGCTGATTTTTTTTTAAAGACAGATTCATATACTGGCATGGAAAGATTTCCAGGACTATCATGTGACAAATAGAAAAGCAACCCTGTAAAATTCAAAACAGTTCATAAAAGAGGGCTTCATTTCCCTGTCTTGTAAGAAGTTGACTTTCAGGATGGGAACTGAACAGAAGGGCCGAAAGCAAGCAGAAAGCTTCCAACATGTAAAAAAGCAAATCCAAACTCCACTTTCTGTCCACTCCCAACTGAAAATTAAGTGCAAAAGAAACATGCTTTCTTCTTTTCCGACAGAAATACAGAGGTCTGTAGCACACCCCCACCCCAAATCGAACACACAAAGCTGACAATTAAACTATTCGTCATCATAATTACAATATGAATAGCTACTCTCATTCAGCCTCTCTAAAAGTACTCATTTACTATTCTTGCAGTATCTCTACAAAACACGAGGCAGGCGGGCTCCACCTCTGTTACAGAGTAAGACCCTATAGTATAAAAGAAAGCAAACGGCTCAAGGTCAAGGCCCAGGGTGGCACCACCAGAACACCCCCATTTCCTGGCTCTCGGAGCTCAGCTGTCCCAACTCACGTGCTGTGTGCACATCATCCCGTATTTTGAGATGAGCAGGGGCAACTAACATGACGACTCATGCTGGCTTCGAAAGCCTGCAAATCTAAGCAGCCACCTGAGGTCAGTAGCTGAAGCAAGCAGCAAGTCTTCACAAGAGAGAAGACAGGATTTTTTTTTCTTATTTCCAAGGTCAACCAACTCTAGGACTCTTTCATTTCAAAAATCAGATTCTAAAGAAACACCTCAAGTTCAGTTATCCTGGACTGTGTGCATCACACTAGCGGAAAGAATATTTAAGCTTCAAATGTGCAGAGAGGATTCCCTGGTGGTCCAGTGGCTAAGACGCTGCAGTTCCCCTGCAAAGGGCAGGGGTTCAAATGTGCAGAAATCCCGGGGCCCTGGGAGCCTCGACCATGTTTTCCAAGGTAGACATGAAGGGGCGTTGATGAGTAAATGTGCCCTTCAAACCCCTCCCCAGTTCTCAGGACCGCATTTACCTTCGATGAGCAGGGGTGAGGGGTGGGCAGGAAACTCCCTCCACCCCCACCCACAGTGGGATGAGGCAGGAAGACATGCTGCCGGGGGTCCTGACAGTGGCCGAGTGACAGCAGCCCACGGGGAGGCCCAGAGCCCCCGCCCAGAGCCCAGCCCGGATCACACACAGGCTGCCAAGCCTCATTGTTCAGCAAACAATCTCTCCGCTTCTCCACCCACCAGTGCAGCACTACACGTCAGGGAGACTCCACTTCAGAAACACGTGCCAGGGTGCCACCAGCTCTTCTCAGGTTTTTTGAGCAGAATCCTGGCTAGGGTACAAGGCTGAAGAGTGTGGGGTCCCCTTCACTCCATGGCTGGGCCTGGGGAACCCCCCCAACCCAAGATGGCTTGGTGGAGCGGGACTGCCAGTGCACCTGTGCTCCACTATTAAGCTCTCTTAGTTCTTCACTGCATCCCTCGTGGTGGGAGCGGCCCAGGAGTCTCGAGATGTGATGGATGGGCTGTCTCATGCCTAGCAAGAGAACACAGGCTCTCCCAAGAGCAGAGGCTCTGGCCTGGCTGCGCCCCATGCACTGAAGCAGCTTTCCAGCAGCCTCAGGCCCAGAAGAGTCTCAGGGGAAGAGGCAACCGTGTGGGCGTGGCTTCAGGTCTCACCTGTGTTGTGGCCTAGCCCTGGGGCCACTGGACCTTCCTGAGCCTCAGTTTCCTCTTCGGTGAAGTCCTAGTGAGGTCGGGTGACACCTACCTCCTAGGACTGTTGGGAGAATTATACGAGGCAGCTGTTCTCAACTAGGGGGGATTTCCTCCCCCAAGCCCCCTCCCCAGCAAGAAGCATCTGCAATCTGGAGACTGTTCTGGGTGTCAGCTCGTGTTGAGGGTGTTACTAGCATCTAGTGGGTGGAGGCCTGGGATACTGCAGAGTGTCTAACAGCACTCAGGATGCTCCTCACAACAAAGAATGGTGCAGCCAAAGATGGTGGCAGTGCAGATGCTGAGGAGCCCTGGCCGCAGGTGATTTGTGTGAAAGGAATTTAGGAATTTTGGGACACCACTTATCACAATGATCATAAGAACATGTTCTTTTTTGGCATCTAAACAAACAATTTCCATGGAACAAAAATAGTTTCCTGTTGTCGTTCTTGCTTTTTTTTTTTTTTTTTTTACTATAATACATGATGCGGATCTAAGAACTTGGAGCTACCCTATAAGCTGTAAAGGAGAGCGTGCCAGGGAAAGTGTACTGCACACAGTAGGAGCTCAATAAATGCCTGCCATCCAGGGAACAGAGGAAACAGCTTTTGAATTTAAAGAGGTCTGCGGGTCTGCCAAGTAGCAGGGCTGAGGGGGATAAAAAGATGATGCCATTAAGAGAAGCTGCCGAGGGATCTCCCTGGTGGTTCAGGGGTTGAGGATCCACCTTGCAATGCAGGGGATGAGGGTTCGATGCTGGGTCAGGGAACTAAGATCCCACATGCCAAGGAGCAACTAAGCCCATGCGCCATAAGTACTGAAGCTTTGCACGCCATACCTAGAGAGACCACGCACCCCAATGAAATATCCTACACAACATGACGAAGATCCCAAGTGCTGCAACTAAGACCCAACACAGCCAAATAAATAAATATTCTTTAAAGAACGAGAGAGTGAAGCTGCCAAGTAGGTGAATGAAAAAGATATATCTTAAATGCAGGTTTCAGCATCAGCAAACTTTTCCAATTGCCGACCTGGCTAAAGGGGGTTCCGAGGGAAGAAAGATCCTGAAGGTGAATGCCACCCTACTAATGGAACTCAGGGGTCACCGGAAATGTCCCTGTGTTCTGACTCCAAAGGGCTAGCCTCATAACCTCTCCAGCTGGGTGCCAAAGAGTCTGTGGAGGGCTGTGATGCTGGGGTAAAATTTGTGGTAGAGAACTAGGATCATCAAATCTGTACCACGGGCAAGAGAAGCTGGGGGTGTAGCTGGCTGGCAGAACCAAGAAAACTACAAAGAGGGGTTACACAGTCCCCCTGAGGACCCAAGCCCAGTGGGTGGGTGGGTTAGATGGATGCTCCAGCCCAGAACCAACTCCACTGACACCAAGGCCAAACTGCTCCATTCATTTTCCAAATACTTTCACTCTCCTACATTAACACACGAAAGATCTATTCCTTACATGTAAGATCTATTACTTACAAAACCCTCTTCCCTCCTGGGCCTAAGATCACCCTCCTTGGTAACACTAACACTTCCCTTTTGGGCAAGGCAGGCAGCTTAATTTTAAAATTATGCTCAAGAAAGTATGCAAAATTGTTGCACTTTATTAAGACAATAAAAACTCCCCAAACTTTATCGTTTTAATAAAAGCTGTTCTTAAACTGTGTTTTATTTACTTAATTTGATGGTGTGTTTCGGAGGGTGATGCTTTTACACTTAGTTTTAAGTACATGAAGGGTAATTATCTGTGAAAAATTCTAAAAGAAAAATAGCACTGCACTTAACAGAACATGAAAGTAAAATTGCCCAACAACAGGAAACAGGAAGATGGAGCTAAGAAGAGTAAATCCTCCGGTGGGCTTGTCCAGCTTTACTTCCTGAAGTTTATCAAATTCAAACCCACCGTATTGGATGCTTCCCCATACAGACCTGCTACTGAGAAACACACACAGAACTTCAGGATGCTCTGCTTCTCAACCTGGGGCCGTTTCTACCTGAGGGTCTCAAAGGAAGATGACAGTCATCTCGCTTCTTACCCAACAATTTGGGGAAAGAAAGAAAACATGTTTAAATATTAAATCAAGCTAGTATATTTACACAGTAAGATGAATGGGTTGAATTTTTTTTTTTTAAATACATGGGATTTCTAAAAATGTTATCAGCTAATCAGCATGAACTCCCTTCAACCTCCAGTGGAGAAGCTCTGTTTGCAGAACTCTGAACCCACCTGGGGGCCCCCTACTCCTCTGCCAACTGCCCCAGCACCAGAGGTTTCGGCCAAAGAGGGCAGGCATGCTCACCCCTCATCACTGATAAATTCAAACACAGGGGTGGGGGAAAGGAATTCTTCTCCCAAACAGCATTAAACTTTAAACACCTCAAACCACAGCAAGTATAATCAATTCAGAGAAACAAAAATAGAAGCCTCATGTGAATTGGCAGGAATCTGGAATTATCGAATATCTTCAAGAACATTTGGTTTTTAAGACTTTCAAGGGCAGACTATAAAGAGAACCAGGTGAACCACCGGCTGCCTGGGAGAGTTCTGTCTGCAGATAAAGAGCCAACGTGACCGTGGCCAGAGAGCCACAGCACTTAACCACACGGCCTCAGCAACACTCTTTAAAAAGGAAACTTTCATGAAAATAAACTTTAACCATCTGAGTAACTTACACTTATATATGCCAACTAACAACATGAAAATTTCAAATAGTAATAAAATCCTTTCTTTCAACTCTAAATCTCCAGTTTTCCCTCTTCTCTCCCAGAGGCAACTGCTGCTACAGGCCCTCACGTGTCCTTCCAAAGACCGTACGTTGTGTATTTCTGCTTGCTCTGGCTTTTTCGGCAGGTGTTTCTTTTTTATTTAATAATTTTATCTATCTTTGGCTGTACTGGGTCTTCGCTGCTGCACGCAGGCTTTCTCTGGGTGCAGAGAGCGGGGACTCCTCTGCTGCGGTGTGTGGGCTGCTCACTGCAGCAGCTTCTGCTGTTGCAGAGCCAGGCTCTAGGGTGCTTGGGCTCCAGTAGTTGCAGAGCATGGGTTTAGCTGCCCCTCAGCATGTGGGATCTCTCTGGGCCAGGGATAGAACCTGTGTCCCCTGCACTGACAGGTGGATTCCTGTTTATAGGCCACACGGAAGTCCTTGGTATTTGACTGGTTGATTGGAGGAAGGTGTACCATTGTGGAACCAAAGTGTTTTTCTTCAACTTTCCATCCATTTTAATGTTGGCTATTAAAATAGGTAAAAATTTCTCTTCTGGGACTTCCTTGGTGAGCCAGTGGTTAGGACTCAGCACTTTCACTGCCATGGGCCCAGGTTCAAACCCTGGTCAGGGAACTAAGATTTCACATGCTGTGTGGCACAGCCAAAAAAAAAAAAATTATTTTAATTGAAAAAAAAAAAAAAGAGAGAGAGAGAGATTAAGTTACTCTAAACAACAAGTCTGGTCAGTTGCTGCGAGTGGTCCAGGCATAGACAAAACCCAAGTCCTTTGACCCTAATCCCTACTCCACTATATCGATGTCCCATTTGTTTTCAAAAATTTTACTTATGTCAAAAAAGATGAGAAAAGTGAAGAAACAAGCAACAGAACAGGAGAAAACATCTGCAAATTATGTATCTGATGAGTCTAAGTAGCCAGAATATATCAAGAACCTCACAATTCAACAACTAAAAATAAGTAATAACAAAGGATTTAAGTAGACATTTTTCCATGAATGGCTGATAAGCATGTGATAAGATGCCCAATATCATCAGTCACTCAGTTCAGTTGCTCAGTCGTGTCCGACTCTTTGCGACCCCGTGAATCTCAGCACGCCAGGCCTCCCTGTCCATCACCAACTCCCGGAGTTCACTCAAACTCATGTCCATCAAGTCAGTGATGCCATCCAGCCATCTTATCCTCTGTCGTCCCCTTCTCCTCCTGCCCCTAATCCTTCCCAGCATCAGAGTCTTTTCCAATGAGTCAACTCTTCGCAAGACGTGGCCAAAGTACCGGAGTTTCAGCTTTACCATTATTCCTTCCAAAGAACACCCAGGACTGATCTCCTTTAGGATGGACTGGTTGGATCTCCTTGCAGTCCAAGGGACTCTCAAGAGTCTTCTCCAACACCACAGTTCAAAAGCATCAATTCTTTGGCGCTCAGCTTTCTTCCAAGTCCAACTCTTACAGCCATACATGACCACTGGAAAAACCATAGCCTTGAATAGACGGACCTCTATTTGCAAAGTACTGACATCAGTCATTAGGGAAATGCAAATCAAAACCACAATGACATACAACTTCACTCCCACTAGGATGGCTATAATCAAAAACTGACAAAATCAAGAGTTGACAAGAGGTGGTGAAATTGGAGCCCTAGTTCACGGGGATGTAAACTGAGCCAGCTTTGGAAAACAGTATGGCAGCTCCTCCAAGAATTAATCAGAGTTACCATGCAACTCAGCAATTCCACTTTTAGGCATATACCTGGGGAAAAAATACATCCACACAAAAACTTGTGCACAGACGTTCACAGCAACACCATTCACAACAACAAAAAGGTGAAGGTCAGCCGAATATCCATCAACCGACGAGTAAAAAATGTGGCATATCCAAACAACGGGATATTATCCAGTCATAGAAAGGAATGGGGATCTACGTATGCTTTCCGCTGATTCATGTTATTGTCCAGCAGATACTAACACAACATTGTAAAGCAATTAAACGCCAATTTAAAATAAATAAAAATCTTTTTTTAAAAAAGAATGAAGTCCTGATTCATGCTACAACATGGAAGAAGCTTGGAAACATTATGCTAAGTGAAATCAGCCAGACACAAAAGGCCACACAGATAATGACCCTGTTCACATGAAATGTCCAGAACAGGCAACTCTATAGAGACAGTGGTTTGGGGTTAGCAGGGGCTGGGAGAGGAGGCGGGTGGAGGAGGACGCTTGACTGCTGATGGGCACAGGGGGTTTTCCTTTGAGGGTGATCAAAGATTCTGGGCTGATAGAGTGCTGTGGCTGCACAACTCTGCAAATATACTAAATTTACACTTTTAAAAAGTCAATTTTACAGTATGTGAATTATATCTCAAATCTTTTTTAAAAGATGGCAGTCCTTGCTAGCTATTCGGCATGGGCAGGCATATTGTCATCCTTTCTGTCCTGACCTATAAAATGTGGTAATAAATTAGTTGTACCTGCCTCACAGGGCTACTGGGAGAAATACCAAAGATCACCCAAGAAAAGCCCCTCCCTTAGTATCTGCCACATAGAAATAATGCTGATAGAGTCCATTTACTATTATTTCCTTTTCCCCAAAATGTGCTCCTTTTGATTGCTATTCTCTTTTCTTTAAAAAAAAAAAGAAAAAAGCCAGGCTACATCTTGTTGCTCTTGAATGATTTTTGGCTACAGGAAGCTCAGAGCTCTTTCTACAGCCAAAAAAAAAAAAAAACTTCCACTACCATGTGTGAAATAGATAGCTAGTGGGAAGCTGCTGAATAGCACAGGAAACTCAGCTCCATGCTCAGATGGCCTCGAGGGGTAGGATGGCGGGATGGGTGGGAAGGAGACTCAGGAGGGAGGGGATATATGGATGCATATAGCTGATTCACCTCCTTGTACAGCAGAAACACACACGACATTGTAAAACAACTGTATTCTTAAAAAAAAGAATCCTCAAATACTTAATATAAAATACTGTAATATTCAAGAAAAATTAGACTATGATAACTTGAATATAATTTAGGGAACCCAAATCCAGCACCACTACCCTACTAACACTCCTGTGACTCACACACATGCCAGGAGGAGTGAGGAAGAGGAAGCAGAGCCGACATGATTATTAAGCGCTTCAAATGCACTAAGTGCTTTATCTCCATCGCAACTTGTCGTGACAGTGGCAGATACGGAGGCGGCAGCCCTGATTTCCCCACAGTCCTGGGTGTTAAGGACACAGCTGATGTGTGCAGGTGTGCACACGTGCACACCCACACCCTTACCGTGAGAAGCACGGTCATACAGGTGTGTCCTGGTACACACAGGAGCACTGGGAGAGCAGATCCACTCTGAGCAGGCAGGTCACGAGGGCATCAGAGAACTCTGAACCTGACGACCACATGGTTATTCACCCAGGAAGGAGAGGCAGAGGCGGTTCCTAGCGCAGCAGACGCACAGAAGCAGGAAGGATGGGGTGTGCCCAGGTGTGGGGGGCAGGGGCGAGAGTCTGAAAGAGCATGTGCCTGTCGGTGGGGGGAGAAAGCAGACCTGACCTGGGAGGGGCTGCTCTGGACTGCATCTTAGGACAAGGGGGCAGTAAAGGTCGTGCGCCCCAGTGGGCAGCCCCACGGGCACCCTGCCCTTGCTCCTCTGTGCCTCGCAAAAGTGCAGACTAGCTTTCCCAGTACACAGCCTCGAGGTAACCACTGAAAACGGCTTGCTATTCACCTGACCCAGAAAAACCCCACAAAACCATGCAAATCAAGACCTTCATGCTCGGTTTAAGAACACTTGTGATGTTACCCAGGCGGTAAAGGATACGCATGTTCAAAAAGCCACCAAGTATGTGAAGGATGTCCCTAAATTTACAGAAGTGATGGATCCCACTCTGTTGATGCAGTGAAAGAGCTGGTAGGTGTGCCCAAGTCCAACAGCGGACTGGATGCAGGGTGGATGGCCCCACATGAGTGCTGAATTTTTACTGCACGTGTTCAAAAACGCAGAGTAGGACTTCCCTGGTGGTCCAGTGGTTAAGACTCCACCTTTCCAATGCAGGGTGTGTGCGTTTAATCCCTCGTCAGGGAACATGCAACATGCCACAGGGCTCAGTCGGAAAAAAAAAAAAAAAAACACAGACAGTAATGCTGAACTTTAGGGTCTAGATGTAGATCCCCTGAACAACGAGCACAGCCAGGTGAACAAAGTCCCCAAGATGGGGCGCAGGACTTTCAGAGCTCACAGTCCAATCAACCCATACATGAGCTCTCCTGGTCACACTGAGATGATCCTGACTGAAAAAGAGCAAACTGGCCCTAAACGAGGAGAGGAGGTTATACAGAAGAAAAAGGATATTCCAGGAGAAACTGAAGAAGCAAAAACTTACAGCCTGGGAATAAATTCTGCAAAAAGATAAAGGCAAATAAAAGTTAGAAAAAACACCTAAAACTAGTTTTCCTGGTGAACAGCTGGAGTGCAGAGAGTATGGAGAGGAATCTGAGCACTTGAGAACACCAGTTCCTGCCTTCACACAAGGTTAGGGTCCCTGTTGCACAGACAAGGCCATGGGAGAACTGAGAGTGAACAGGATGTTCAGTGCCAAGGCCGGGGGGTAGACGAGAACTCCCGACCAGGAGGGTGCAGGAGAAGCCCTAAAGGAAGGACAGAGGGGTTGGGGAGTGCCAATCAACATTTTCAGATTTAAAGAAAACAAAACACTGTCTACAGCACAAGAACAGATTATACTGGACACTGGTAAGCTCCTCCTTGGAAACCATAAAGCCGTAACTGGAGCTTCATCAGCTCTGCCCTACAGAACCTTCTGTGATGATGGAAAACATTCTGTCCTTGTGCCGTATAGTACTGCAGCCATCAGCCAAGCGTGGTTCCTGAGCCCCTGCAAAGTGGCCGAGACTGAGAAACTGGATTTCAGATTTAATTTCAAATCATTTCCATTTAAACAGCCTCATCTGGCCTGAGGCCTCCATACTGGACTGCACAGATTTAGGACCTATGTCTTGTCTGAGCACACACACACGCTGCTGCTGCTAAGTCGCTTCAGTCGTGTCCGACTCTGTGCGACCCCAGAGACGGCAGCCCACCAGGCTCCCCCGTCCCTGGGATTCTCCAGGCAAGAACACTGGAGTGGGTTGCCATTCCCTTCTCCAATGCATGAAAGTGAAAAGTGAAAGTGAAGTCCCTCAGTCGTGTCCAACTCTTAGCGACCCCATGGACTGCAGCCCACCAGGCTCCTCTGCCCATGGGATTTTCCAGGCAAGAGTACTGGAGCGGGGTGCCATTGCCTTCTCCAACGCACACACGCACGCTTGTCCTATCCCTTACAGCCACTCTTTAGACATGGGGAACAGAAGGAGTTTGGGTTCCTTTCCCACTTTTTAATCATTCTATTACTTTTGAGCTGTTCAAACAGTTCAGAGGAATCTCAAATTTGTTTACTCATAAAAGAGAAGTGTTTGATGTCCTGTCCTTTGTCATATTACTCCCCCCACCTCTTGGCATTCTCTCAATGAGCCAGCAGCAGTGGCCCCTCTAGGTGAACAGAACCGGGGGCTGTTTTGAGAGGACCAGCTCGCAAGTCTTCATGATTACCATAAATACTCTGGTGTTTGTTTCTGTGCAGATGGCGGGATAAGGTGGGGCCAGGACCGGATGACATCTTAAGTCCCTCACAAGCACGTGGTCTCAGAGTCTACAGATGCCGCTGGTCTAGTTCAGGCAGCAGGTGCTTCCTGTAGTGGGGTCCCCAGCCAAGACAGCTAAGCACCTCCCCAAGCCCTCTGGCTCACACCCCACGGCAGCAGACAGTCGGGAGAGTTGCAGTCATTCGTCAACAGAAACCAGGTTTCCTGGGAGAACCTATTAAATAGCAGCTTCACATCTCCTCCTCATACTTCACCCAAGGCTGTGGAATTCACACAGTCCGATCCAATTACCCACCCACACCTCCCCAGAACAGATAAGCCTCCCCCAGAAATAGTCCACACGTCCCCCACACCTCCCCAGATAAAATCTCCAAAAGCCCCCCGCAACGGGATTCCCTGCGTCTGGAAACATGGCTGCCAGGGGCGAGGTCACCAGCCCACCTACTCCTGTGCTTTTAGAATAGAAGGTATTCACAGAGCATGCTTTCCTGAGCCAGAGGGGACATGGAGGTGACCAGTGTGAGCCAGCCTGCCATCCCATCATTCTTCAGCCTTTCTCCTGTCCAGTAACCCTCCCATCTTGCCCTGATGGAAGCCCTACATCACTGAGACAGGGGAGGTAGACCAGATGTCCTGACAAAACCAAGGGTGAGAGTCAGGAACTGTACCACCAGTGCCCACTACCACAGGGGGTTATGTAAGATGGGCAGGTCCTCACTGGACACTAGCTTCCAGGAGAGAAGAGAAGTCCTGCCCAGTCCTGGGGTCACCAGACCCCAGCCACTCCCCATCCCATGGAGGAGATGGTGCTCTTAAACCAAGAAGTCTCACATGAATTGTACATCAACGATCATTCCGGGGGAAGGAAAAAAAAAAAAACAAAGGAAAAAGAAAGATACTTGTGAATCGGGCAGCTTCCACCATGAATGTTTATATAAACACTCTCTGAAACTCAGCAGCTTTCCAGCTCATTCAAGACCTCCCAAGATTTATAATGAATTTAAAATCCTATATTAGACAATCACATTCCTCCATTTCTAAATCAGCATAATCCTCTACCCCAAAATTTGTGTTTTAATTTAGAATTCTCTAGCAAGGATGAGGAGGCCTAACCATATACCTATCTGATCTAACCACAGTGTCTTCAAATGCTACCAGATAAAATTTCCTAGGACCTACTGCATTCCTGAGTGGATGTGTTGGCTGGGATCTGCTCGTGGAAGTCAGCCTGGGAACCAGATCACTGGAGCCATAAATAGTAATTCGAGGATGGAGCCAGAACTGGGTCTTGTGACCCAAAGAAAGGGCTTCAAATACAATATTATGAACTACTTCAAATGCCCCTAAATATCTACTTTTCCCTACTTAATATCCCCATAGATTTTTTAAGTTACATTTTCCATATTTTTTAGATGGATCCATCTCAGGCAAGATTTCCCTTTTTGGGCCTTCACTGGTGGCTCAGTGGTTAAGATTCCACTTGCCAAGGCAAGAGATATGGGCCTGATTTCTAGTCCGGGAAGATTCCACATGCCATGGAACAGCTAAGCCCATGTGCCACAACAATTGAACCAGTGCTCTGCAACAAGAGAAGCCACTGCAGTGAGGAGCCCAAGCACCCCAACTAGAGAGCAGATGCTCGCCGCTACTAAGAAAAGCTCATGTAGCAACAAAGACCCAGCACAGCCCAAAATAAACAAATCTTAAAAAAAATAAAAGGAATCCGCCGTCTAATGCAGAGGATGCAGGCTCGATCCCTGGTTGGGAAACTTAAGATCCCACGTGCCATGCGGGCAACTAAGCCTGTGCACCGCAACTCCTGAGCCCACGCAACTCTGGAGTCCACACAACTCCACGAAAGATCCCACAGGACGCGAAACATCTCCCAAGTGTCACAACAAAGACTCAACGCAGCCAAATTAATAAAAAAGATACATACTCTGCAAATATTAAAAAAAAAAAGACTTCCCTTGTTTCCTCGTTTCCATCTGGATCTAAACAACAGCAGGAAAACAAAGGATGACAACAGGACGATAAAAGGAAGAACCTGGAAATGCTCTGAGACCCAGGTCAAGATCACGACCTTGCAGAGTCACTGTAAAGACAAACCAGCCCAAACACAGAGGACAGACCCGTGGACGAAGCCTGGTCTCAGAGCCCCTCCCCAGGAGAGGTGGGCGCCTCACGGGCAGAAGCGTGTGCTTTGTGTGCAAGGCATGTGTGGAAAAGACTGGAAGGACGGCCCCACACATGGAGCCACACGACCTGTCTATGTCCCTGCAGAGAAAAGGGTCTGGAAGGATACTCACCCACACAGTATCATCAGAGATTAGGTCTGCGGCTGGGATTGGGGGTGATTTTTTTCCTTCCTTATACTTTCCTATCTTCTGAATGTTTGGCATTGTGTATAGGAAACATTCACAAATTTTTTAAAAAATGCTACTTCCAGTACAGGGGGAAAAATGCTTTCACAAGCTGTCAGCGCTGAACTTGTAACAGGAGTATGTTTCTGGTGGGGATGGGGGCGCTGGTCAGAAAGGAGGCAGCTGAGCATAAAGGGAGCCCTGGGCACCCCCAGAGTTTGAACCCCACACCCCCTCTCTCTCCCTGTGGTGGGGGTGGTTGGAGATTCGACTCCAGAGGCAGCGAGAACCATCACCTCCTGTCAAGTGTTCATCCTTTCGGAGCCGAAAGGTAAGGGAGCTGGTGTGTGTGCTCAGTCGGTTCAGTCACGTCCGATTCTTTGCAAGCCTATGGACTGTAGCCTGCCAGGCTCTTCTGCTCAGGGAATTCTCCAGACAAGAATACTACAGTATGTTGTCATTCCCTTTTTCAGACGATCTTCTCAACCCAGGGATCGAACCCATATCCCTTGAGTCTCCTGTATTGGCAGGTTCTTTACCACCAGCGCCCCCGGTACTAACGTCCAGTTAGCATCAGAGGAGACTCATGAACTTAGTCTATGGGTCACCCTCACAAGCAAATACACCTTCCATGTCTGGATGAGAAAAGCCAAAGAAGTATTAAAAAATACCTTAAGTTTCCACCAAGTTGAGCCTCTGAAAATTCCTTTACCTGGCCAGAATGAAAGCTAGTAAAACTACAACCTTCAAAATCTGAATTTCCTTTAAACACTTTTCAATGGCTTGGCTATTGTCTCATCACCCCACTTCCCACACAGGGCAAAGTAACCTGGAATCTGTATTATTCATAAGTTCCTCTAACACGCCACCCCACCCTCCAATATCTGCTTCTGTTGATTTTGAAGGACCCTAAGTTCTCTGTGTGACATTCTGAAAAAAAACACAGCCTATGGGAAAGCAGGTACACACCCCGAAATGCATCAGAAACATACCTGCTGTCCCTGAGGAGCTTGTCCAAGCGCCTAGGGCTGGATTGGTCATCCTTAAAGCCCTGTGCAGTCCCAAATAAATCCGATTTCTCTCGACACTCTCACCAGGTTGAGTCTGAATGTTAACCCCACTTCATCTGCCTAAACATTTGTTCCAGGCAACAGTTGATTCTAAATCAAAAAAGCTTTTAAAAATTTTTATTAGAGTATAGTTGCTTTACAATGTTATGTTACTTTCTGCTCTACAGCAAAGTGAATCAGCCTCACATATACATATATCCCCTCTGTTATTGGATTTCCTTCCCATGTAGGTCACCACAGAGCACTGAGTAGAGTTCCCTGTGCTGTGCACTAGGTTCTCATTAGTTATCTATTTTATACATAGTATCAATAATGTATATATGTCAATCCCACTCTCCCACGTCCTCCCACCCCTTGGTGTCCACACCTTTGTCCTCTTGTCCTCTATGTTATGTCCCTGTTTCTGCTTTGCAAATGAGATTATCTAAACCATTTTTCTAGATCCCATATATATGCATCAATATATGATACCAGGTGAAGTGTTTTTAAGTGGGTTTTCTTTTCATGTAGACCATTTTTAAAGCCTTTATTGAGTTTGTTACAATATTGTTTCTGTTTTATGCTCTGGTTTCTTTTTTATGTTCTGTTTTATGTCCCTGGCATGTGGGATCTTAGCTTCCTGAACCAGGGATCAAACCCACACCCCCTACACTGGAAGGCAAAGTCTCACCCACTGGACCACCAGGGAAGTCCCACAGTGTTTGTTTTTAAAGGTAAAATTCCAAGCAGCTGTATGGAGAGTGTTCTCAGAGAGGATGAGAGGAACCCAGGGAAGGGAAGGCTTAACTTGCGTTCCCAGCAAGCACAGCACAAATTCAATAGCCATCCTTCAGTGAACTGGTTATCAAGTTGATATTCACTTCAAGCCTAACTTAATTTTCACTACTTCTGCTTGAGCAGACTTGGACTTGATCATACTTCTGCTGCATTACAAGGCCTGTTCACAATTTAAAAATGATTCTTCCCTAATTGATCCCAGTTGCTATGCTCTAAATGAGCAGTGATGGCTTATCTTCTCTCCAGTTCTCAAGTCAGGAATCCTGCAGGCCCTAACTTCTAATTTATTATTTATTTGGGTTTTAAGTTAACAGATCAATCCAGATTCTTAAAGCTACTCCTTCAGAAAATCTTCAGCTTCTCCTATTTCTACTAACACTGGGTCTGCAGTGATCTCTCAAAACATCAACACACTTAAAACTGGTTTTCCCACCTCAATTCTTACACCCAGAATAAATGCCAAATGAATCCATTGTTTACACATGATAATTAAACTATAAATTCACTGGGAGAAAACTGAAGAATGTTTTCTTAATTTTGGAACAGAGAAGCTCTTTCAAAACACAATGCAAATCCAAAACCCCAAAATGCAAATGTTTGTAAACTTGACTACAAAAATGTTCTACATGGCAAAAGAATATATTCAAAGTCAAAATACAAATTACCTACTAGGGGAAAATACCTAGTACAAATGACAAGCAAAGGACAAATAGACTTAACACACATACAGCTACTGCAAATCAAGAAGAAAAGACAAATTCAACAGAAAAATGGGGGAAGGATATAAATAGGCAATTTACATAAAAGAAACACAAGTGGCCAGTAAACACCTGAAAATACACTCAAGCTCCAGTCATGATTTTAGAAGTGAAAATGAAAATCACAAGGGTCCATTTTTTTATCTGTGAGACTACCAAAAACTCAGTGTTCGTGAGAGCTACAGTTAGTGAAAGGGGGAATAAACGTCCTTACACACAGAACGGATGGAAGTGCAAATCAGGACAACTTTTGAAGAAGACAATTTAGCAATGACTATGAACATTTAGGAGACATATTCTCCATGACCCAGTACTTCCACTGATATAAATTCATAGACACACACCCTAGAGGCACTAGAAGATGAGTGTCCAAAGATGTTTATTACAGCTTCATGTACAACACCCACAATCAAATTAAGCATCCATCAGTGATGGGCTTAAAGCTCTGACATCCACCCCTCACAACAGCATCTTGCCATCCTAACAAGAGTGTGGTAGATGCAGATATCCAGCAGGGGAAAGTCTCCAAGATATGTTAGTAAATGAAAAGAACAAAATGTAGAACAGTGTGCATGACGGGATCCATTTGTATAAAAAACATCTGAGGTTTTTAACATCTGAGAACTACAGATCCAGACACACACATACTAACACACACCTAAATTTACTAGACTGATTCACCAAAGAACAGTCACCCCCAATGAGCAACAGGTAAAGGCACATCCTTTGTATCTTATCCCCTTGTGTTCTGTTTTACAGAAAGTAAAACAATACATAGAAAAAGAAAATAACTTTATACTGCCCTGCCTAGGTATTTATAAAATATTGATGACATGCCCAGAACGCCTACTGTGATTGCCAGAGAATAAAGGAGGCCAGAGGGAGAAAAGCTTTAAAAGTGGGGCCCTACCATATATCCAGACAAAACCATAATTCAAAAAGACACATGCACCCCAGTGTTCACAGCAGTACTATTCACAACAGCCAAGATACGGAAGCAACGCAAGTGTCCGTAAACAGATAAATGGATGAAGAATACGTGTGTGTGCGCATTCACGCACACACACACACAGGAATATGACTCAGTCATAAAAAAGAATGGAACGATGCCATTGGCAGCAGCATGGGTGGAACCAGAGATGATCATACTAAGTGAAGTAAGGCGGACAAAGACAAATACCATATGTTATCACAGAGGTGGAATGTAAAATATGACATAAATGCATCTATCTACCAAACAGAAACAGACTCACTGACATAAGAGACTGCCCTTGCTGTTGCCAAGGGGTAGGGAGTGGGAGAGGGAAGGACGGGGAGTTTGAGATTAGCAGATGAGAACTATTATATATAGGATGGCTAAACGAAAACTGTCCTACAGTATGGCACAGGGAACTATATTCAATATCCTGTGATAAACCAGAATGGGAAAGAATATGAAAAAGAATGCATATATAATTGAATCACTTTGCTGCAGAGCAGAAATTAACACCACATTGTAAATCAACTATCCTTCAATAAAATACATTTTTTAAAAGAGAAGAGGCCCTCCTTATGGTTACCCAGACGCCAGTGGGGGCACGTCTAAAGGCATTACAGTGAATGCAATTGTAGTAAGCAAGTTAAGAAGAAAGAAAAAAATGAAGAAATCATTTCAGGTTGTATTTGGAGGCAGAACAGAGAGGTATACCTATACAAGACATTTCCACGAGCAGACAGGTTACAAGCAACGGAATCCTAAGAAGTTTTAAGCGTGGGTCTTCCTATCAGAAGCATGGAATACAGAAAAAGACTGCAACTGAATATCGTAACTAAGCTTGAACTAATGATATAAAAGGGGTAGCCCTTTGAATAGTAATTTTAACAAATATTTCCTGCCCTGAATAAATTCATCGGGCAATTATTTTTCATACATTTTAATTGAAATATAGTTGATTTACAATATTGTGTTCATTTCAGGTGTACAGCAAAGTGACTTTTTTTTCAGATTATATTCCATTTAGGTTATGACAAGACACTGAATTCCCTGTGCTACACAGTAAATCCTTGTTGCTCATCTGCTTTATGCGTATGTTTATACTCTTGAGAGTCCCTTGGACTGCAAGGAGATCCAACCAGTCCATTCTGAAGGAGATCAGCCCTGGGATTTCTTTGAAAGGAATGATGCTAAAGCTGAAACTCCAGTACTTTGGCCACCTCATGCGAAGAGTTGACTCATTGGAAAAGACTCTGATGCTGGGAGGGATTGGGGGAAAGAGGAGAAGGGGACGCCAGAGGATGAGATGGCTGGATGGCATCACTGACTTGATGGACGTGGGTCTGAGTGAACTCCGGGAGTTGGTGATGGACAGGGAGGCCTGGCGTGCTGCGATTCATGGGGTCGCAAAGAGTCGGACACGACTGAGCGACTGATCTGATATCTCTTAATCCCATACTTCTGTTTTTTTTTACTTTTTATTTCCCATTTTATTTTACTAGTCAATAAGTTTTCCTTACCATACTTCTAATATATCCCTTCCCCTCTGTCCTTTGGTAACCCCAAGTTTGTCTTCCAAGTCCGTTTGTTTCTGTTTTGCACATATATTCATTTGTGTTATTTCTTACATTCTACATATAAGCAATATCCGGCTTCCCAGGTGGCACTAACGGTAAAGAACCCACCTGCCAATGCAGGAGACCTAAGAAATGTTGGTTTGATCCCTGGGTCAGGGAAGACCCTGTGGAGGGCACCATGGCAACCCACTCCAGTATTATTGCCTGGAGAATCCCATGGACAGAGGAGCCTGGAGGGCTATAGTCCCTGGGGTCACAAAGAGTCAGACACGACTGAAGCGACAGCACGCACGCATAAGCAGTATCAGATGGTTTACTTTCTCTGACTTATTTTCTGTATTTAATGATAGGAGATCTTCTGAATAATCCATGAGAGTTCCTACCTCCTACCTCCTATACCCTGCACATCTGACCCAAGATCTCAGACTGAATCCTGAAGAGAAACTAAGCCCCACTGGGATGCCAAAGTACCCGAGAACATGCAGACACACTTAGAGGCAGAAGCGCCTCAACAACCTGGGGTCTCATCTTATTTAAGGATCTGAGACAACGAGTCTTCGTGAACAGTAAACCAGACCCCTCTGCTGCCACCATGAAACCACCTGCTCAAGTTCTCTGCAGACCAATGACCGGCTACCTAAACAGACAACACAGAAAGCTCTACAAGTGTCTTTCCAGAATCAGCTCCCATCAAGTGTATGCCTGCCCCCTCACTCTCTGTATAAGCAAATCCTCCCACTTGTCTCTCGGCTTTAAATGTAAATGTCATGGGACATGTATGAATTCCTAATGGTGGTGAACTTTAAAGATAATATGGAAAACAGCTCCCCAAAGAAGCTGATCCTGGGCTGAAGGGGAGCCATCCTAGCTGGGGCAACCTGCCCCCGGTACCCCCATTTCTGCAGTTACTTACCTTCGAATTTGTCTCCATGTGGTATTTGGCACAAGCTCGAAGCTGAGTCACCCAGAACTGTTTCTCTTTTGCATCAGCAGCTGAAATAGAGAAACAAAGGCTTGTAGCAATTGAGCCAAAACACATCCAACCTGTTTCTACACACACCTGAGGGCTTGGGGCCTGGAGATGAAGGAAGGCAAGCAAACACAGATTGTACTCATGCCAAAAAATAGCAGACACCAAGTCTTAACCAAAAATCTCCCCCTCTCTTTTTAAAGAAACTTCTATAGTTCTATTGAGAAACTTAAAGGCATTTTCAGAATTTCATTTTCCTGGATGGAATTCACTGCGCCTATCTATACAGGTCAATTTCTCCAAAAGGAATCACTACATTACTCTGGGAGTTGATGATGGACACA
The DNA here is from genome assembly GCF_003369695.1 of Bos indicus x Bos taurus. Lineage (NCBI taxonomy): Eukaryota > Metazoa > Chordata > Mammalia > Artiodactyla > Bovidae > Bos > Bos indicus x Bos taurus. Next base: position 54,395,739 of record NC_040097.1, on the reverse strand, counting down.
GAAGCCTGGCGTGCTGCAGTCCATGGGGCCTCTAACAGTCAGACACAACTGAGCAATTGAACTGAGTTGAATCAGTACACCTATATCATTTTTACAAAAATTCCTAAGGTGGTCCAGTGGCTAAGACTCCAGGCTCCCAATGCAGGGGGCTGGGGTTCGATCACTGCTCAGGGAACTAGATCCCCCATGCCACAACTAAGACCCAACACAGTTAAATAAACAAATAGATATTTTTAAATTTCTAACAGATTTTTTAAACAGCTTTACTGAGATAGAATTTACATATGTAAAATTCACCTGTTTTTAGTATGGAGTGATTTTGAGTATTAATATATTTACAGAATAGTAAATATAGTGGCAACCCACTCCAGTACTCTTGCCTGGAAAATCCTATGGATGGAGGAGCCTGGTAGGCTGCAGTCCATGGGGTCGCTAAGAGTCGGACACAACTGAGCGACTTAGCAGCAGTAGCAGCAGCACAGAATAGTACAACTGTGACCATAATCTTGGTTTAAAATATTTTCAGGATCCCTCAAAGAATCCTGTTCCCATCATCAGTCTCTTCCCATTTCTCTCCTCTCACCCCCTCTCCATCCCTAGGAAACTGCTAATCTGCTTTCTGTCTCAGAGATCTGCCTATTCTAGACATTCCATACGAATGGCATCATGCATATGTGGTTTTTTGTGACTGCCTTATTTTACTTAGCTTAACATTTTTTGAGGTTCATCCACACTGTAGCATTTCTATTACCCTAACACATTTTTTTTAAATGTCTCTTTTCAACTAATAAACACCAAACTCAGAAATTTCAAGCAGAAATAAAAATGAGTAAGATTTCTTGTCATTAGTAGAGGGTAAGAGGTGGAATTTGCTTTTTGGTGGGGCATGTCTAAGTGGCTGCAAAGATGCCCTGTTAAGACATCTTAACCTAGGACTTCCCGGGTGGTCCAGTGGCCAAGACTCTGTGCTCGCAATGCAGGGGCCCCGAATTCAATCCCCGGGTCAGGGGACTAGACCCCACATGCCACAGCTAAGACCTGGCACAGCCAAATAAAAAAAAAATACCTTAACCCACACATCTATGGTCAAATAATCTATGACAAAGAAGGCAAGTCTACATTAAAGTTGGAAAGAGTTTCTTCAACAAATGGTGCTGGGAAAACCGGACAATTACATGTAAAAAAATGAAATTAGACCATTCTTTTAACACCATATACAAAAATAAGCTCAAAATGTATTAAAGACCTAAATGGGAGACTAGAGACGAGAAAACTTCCAGAGGAAAACATAAGCAGAACACTCTCGGATACAAATCGCAGCAAGATCTTTTTCCTCCCAGAATAATGGAAATAAAAACAAAAATAAATGGGACTTAAAAGGTTTTGCACAGTAAAGGAAACAATAAACAAAATGAAAAGTGGATATGTGTGAGTGCTCAGTAACCCAGTCATGTCTCTTTTCGACCCATGGACTGTAGCCCACCAGGCTCCTCTGTCTGTGGGATTTTCCAGGCAAGAATACTGGAGTAGGTTGCCATTTCCTACTCCAGGAGATCTTTCTGACCCAGGAATCAAACCTGCTTATCTTGTGCCTCCTACACTGGCAGGTGGATTTACCACTGAGCCACTTGGGAAGCCCAAAAATGAAAAGACAACCTCCCCCCCCACACACACACACAAAACACCTTGCTTCATTATATAGTGGGGTACCTAATATAGTCCTACGACAAGTGCTTAAGGAAGGCTTCCCTGAAGAAGTAACCCCCCAATTCCCTCTTAAACCATGTTAATAATGTATTCTGAAATGCTTAAGAACAATTTGGCCAGTTTTTATCCTACTGTGCAAAAGTATTTTCTACTTCTTTAAAAAGCAGCAGAGAGGACCAAACATGGTTGTTTTTAATGCTGTCACCACACGTGGCTAATAGGAAGATCAGAGAACAGTGTTTCAGGGCCCCTCTGTTATCTACTGAAGTTGTACTATGGAGCTATCAGCCTTTACAAAATAAGCTTTCAGCTGAATTATCATTTTAATATGTGTTCTCAAGGGTTACTATGATTGGACAGAACAAGGTACCAAATGCTGCCTCAGAGACCCTCAATTGTCCCCTAAAGAGACTTCTAAGGACAAGTCAACTGCATTGTCACAATCTTCCATCTACAGCCCCATCTCTCAAATATACAAACTCATTTTCTTAAGACTATGGATACATAACAGGGTCTCATAAAATCCAAATTAATTTAATTGCATAACTCACTGCATACATATTTTAAAAGAACACTGCATAAATGTTGAAAACATTTTCTATGCAGAAAACAGAATGATTCCCCTATAAGTCTGTACTTTTTACAAAAATGAACCTCAGTGTCATTTGTCAGTAAAACACAGCTTCAGGTAAAGAAATCTGGAAGTGTAGACCCGGTGAACCTCAACTCCAAAGAAAAAAGGATTTTTGCAAAAACTAGTTATTTTCCTCAGAAACATTGCTGGTTTGTGGCAGTACCCAAAGCCTCTGCCCCAAAAACATTCCTCAAAGCTGTGCATCTATTAACATCAAGATTCATCTCTACGTGTAGCGAGATGTGAAACGGGAAAATCAATGCCCAGATCCTTGGGGGGATGGACGAAGGACCAGCCAGAAAGCAGTGGAAATGTATCCTGCATTTGCTGTAGTGGATAACTTTAAGCTAAATTTAGCCCTTATGATTAGTTCATGCAGATAATAAAACTTTTATGTTTGCTACTAAAACTATCCTAAAAAAAAAAGTTTGGGGCTTGATAATCTAGAGAATAACAACTAAAAGGCAAAATGATGTCTCCACTGGCAAACTGGTTAGACTGTTCTGTATGGAGCTGTGTCATTTGTATAAACCCTGACAGCCCTGGGGTAGGGGGAGGGAATGCCATTAAGTTTTTCAGCTGCTATTATTTCTGCTTTGACAATTTATTAAGCAATAAACAGCAAAGCTAAACCAAGGACCATATATATGCGGGACATGCACTGCATGAATCTCCAAAGAAAACATGACTCTTCTCATGGTTCCCCCAAACTCAAAAACTTTCAACTAAAGGCATTTTTATTTCACAAGTTTTGGGGATTGTTTTATAGATCCTGAGATACGACTGGTATACAGATAATAAAGGAACCTGAGGGAATTCTCTGGTGGTCCAGTCATTAGGACTCTGAGCTTTCACACCCAAGGACTTGGGTCCAATTCCTAGTCAGGGAACTAATACCCTACAAGCCTTGCGGCTTGATCAAAAGTTATCATTCAGTTGCTAAGTCATGTCCGACTCATTGTAGCAACTCACAGACTGCAGCACACCAGACTTCTCTGTCCTTCACTATATCCCGGAGTTTGCTCAAATTCACGTCCATCGAGTCAGTCATACTATCTAATCATCTCATCCTCTGTCACCCACCTCTCCTCCTGCCCTCAATCTTTCCCAGCATCAGGGTCTTTTCCAATGAGTCAGGCTCTTAGCATTAGGTGGCCAAAGGATTGGAGCTTCAGCATCAGTCCTTCCAACGAATATTCAGGACTGATTTCCTTTAGGATTGACTGGTGTGATCTCCCTGCTACCCAAGAGCCTTCTCCAGTCAAAAGTAAATAAAGTACAAATATAATAAAGGAACCGCAGCTAAGCCTACCCCTTGGTAAAAGCCTGGAGGAAAGTGAGCAAACACTGGCCTCTGAGCTGGGGAATCAAAGCCCTCAGTCTGGTCTTGCAAAGGCCAACCCACCACTATCAGCCCCCAGGTCAAGCACAAAGAATGAGGGGCCCTTTCTTTGTACTCAGCCTTCCCTTAAATAAATACGTTAAAAGGCATGGGTTTCCCCAATGGCTCTGCGGTTAAGCATCTACCTGCAATGCAGGAGATGTGGGTTTGATCCCTGGGTCAGGAAGATCCCCTGGAGGAAGAAATGCCAACCCACTCCAGTTTTCTTGCCTAGGAAATTCTATAGGCAGAGGATCCTAGTGGGCTATATAGTCCATGAAGTTGCAAAAAAGTCAGACATGACTGAATGGCTGAGCGCACACAAGAGGTGTGATTACCAACGACCTCCCAGCACTTAATACACACTTCTTTCCTCAGACCTTTACAACACTGACTGTATGTGTGCGCGCACATGTGACCAAATGTGCATCTGGGGGTCAGTTTTGTTATTCTATGAGAAGACGACTATTTTTCCAGCAATGCACCTATGACAGAATGCTGGTAGAATGGTCTAGCAATCAAATCACGTCACTGCAGACAAGTGTGCCCCATCTGAAAACCTGTGCAGCGCATATGCCTTGGTGCAGGTGGTGGCTAGTTCTTCCATGTGTGTGTGTGTGTGTGCACTCAGTTGCTTCAGTTGTGTCTGACTCTTTGTGACCCTATGGACTGTAGCCCACCAGGCTCCTCTGTCCATGGGATTCTCCAGGCAAGAGTACTGGAGTGGGTTGCCAAACCCTCCTCCAGGGAATCTTTCCAACCCAGGAATCAAACCCATGCCTCCTGCATCTCTTGCACTGCAGGCAAATTCTTTACTGCTGAGCCACTGGGGAAGCTTGGCCCACAAGCTCCAGTTGTGGCCAAATGCTGGGCTCCTAGCTTTCAAGATGCAAAGAGAAGGGGAGACAGTAGACAACAGGAAATAACACCAGTTGTCTTTTCACCAGGCTCTAGGGCCACAGAGGGTTAAATAAAGTACAAGTAGGGGAAATTCTCTGGCGGTCCAGTGGTTATGACCCAACGTTACCACTGCTGAGGGCCTGGGTTCAATCCCTGGTTGGGGAACTAACATCCCACGAGTTGCTTGATGCAGCCCCCAAAATAAAGTACAAGTGAAGGGGGCCTTTACTAACAGCTGGTTCTAGAGAAACTCTGAGAGGAGGGCACCATGACCCTTTTCTAAAAAAAAATAAATAAAAGATTTGTTATTTTGCTTTTTATTTTTTTCAATTTTTTTTTTTTTTTTTGATGTGGACCATTTTTAAAGTCTTTATTGAACGTGTTACCATACTGCTTGTGTTTCATGTTTTGGCTTTTTGGCTGCAAGGCCTGAGGAATCCCAGCTTCCCCAGCCAGAGATCAAAACCGCACCACCTGCATTGCAAGGCAAAGTCTTAGCCACTGGACCACGAGGAAGGTCCCCACCATGATCCCTAAAAGACTTGTTTGGACTTTCCTGGTTATTCCCTTGTTAAGCCACCATGCTTCCACGGGTTCCATCCTTGGTCCTGGAAGATCCCACATGTCATGCAGTGCAGCCACACAAAAAAAGTAGAAAGGAAGGGGGGGAAAGGTTTATTTTATCTTTAGAGCACAGCCTCATGGGCACTGAAGAGTCACTATATAAGGTACAAGCAAATATATACTGAGCTAATATGAAAAATCCGCTGAAGTCCTAAGGTTCAGCCAGCTTTGCGATCACTCACCTTGCATTTTCCTTAATTCCTTGGTTAATGAAGACAAATACTTCCTAATCTCAGCTCCTCTCCCCACCTCAAAAGGAGGAGAGGCAGTGTCTGTCACCAGAGTCCTCAAATACGGCAAACTGTTAAAGGTGATTTTTAAAAAACTGAAAAACCAGAGCGCCATCACCATGTTAACTGTGAACCCAAGAGGCCCATCTGCAAGCCTCCCGGGAGGTGAACATACCTCTCAGTTTGTACATCTCCCCGTTGGCAGCGTACACGACCAGCATGTGGGGTGCTTCGTCGCTCAGGGACACGATGGCACCGGAAAGAGACAGGGCTCCTCGAGGCTTCTGGTGCTTGCTCTGCTCGTTCACAAAATACTGCAGGATGCCAGCCTCGAAATCCAGCACGAAGTACCTGGGCAGAGAGATCACAGGGTGTCTGTCAGTTTTCTCTCAAGCAAAGGAGAAGAAGAACCGAATCCTTATGTTGACATCAAGGGTCCCAATCCAGGATGCTGGGAGCTAAAAGTCCCTGCCAGACACCCACACAAGCCAGACCTGGGTAGCGAGAGACAGTCCAATTCTTAAGTCAGAATGGAGCTCGTCGTGGCTCCTGAACAAAGGCCAGGCCCATTCGGGATATGGTGTGATGCCCACAGATACACGTGAGCCTCAGGATGGTCAAGAAGAGCAAGGCGCTGGGATACAGAATCTGGTAACAGGTTCGACGTGACTTCACGGGAACACCTGAAATTCACACCCCGGAAGTAGCAAGCTGGGCTGGACTCCAGGGCAGCCTGGGCACTGTATCTGAGCCCCAGGGCTGGGCCAACCAGGAACTAGAGGTGCTCACAAAGCTCTCTAACCTCCAGCGGGTCCTTCCACAGAACACTTTTCACACAACAGGGCAAGAATTCCCTCCGCTCTGGGAGGCCACAATGCCACTGGAGTCTATAACCAGGGGAAAAACAGAGGAACCGCTAGTTGTCTGAATGGCTCAAACAAATCTTGGGAGCTGAGTACCTGGCCTATCGACACTCACAATCTATCAGCAGAAAGTAATCCAGACAACTTGCGCTTCTCCATAAGCCGTCTTCATCGGAGACCCACACTCCCCCTGGAGCCCAGAGGCTCAGCATAGCCCCTGCCTGCTTTCCCCGCCTCCCACCGTGCTCTGCTCCACCCACGCCGGCTCCCCCAGCTGCCTCCCACCACAGGGCTTTTGCTCATGCTGTTTCCCCACCTGGAGCAGTTATTCAAAACAACACTGAAACTGTCTGTGCAGCTGGGTTTCACAACAGCATCCCACTGCACCATCAGTGGGTTTCTCTGATTAAAGAAAAGTCCAGAGGCTATCTGACCCACAGCCACACCCAAGCCACAGAACCAGTCTCAAATCAAATCACGGTGCAATTAAGGAGGGAAAAAAGTCAGTCCTTCATTAGCTTGAAAATACTTGCCATTCCTGTGTCTAGAACATGGTTCCTTCCCCTATTTATACTGCACGGTAACTTCAGGAACAACTCAAGTGCCACCAACTTGAGAAAGCTTCTCCTGACCAGGTCAAATCCTCCCACAAGTTCTCACCTGGAACTTGCCCCTCATGGCTTTGGCCCCCATGGGAATCTACATTTACAGGATTATCCAATTTAATGTCTGGTTTTGGCCCCCTCCCCCGAGACTCTACCCTATCCAGAGACAGACAGTGCCTGACACCTCACTGATAGTATATTTATTCAGTGAATCAATGAAGGGGGAAAACTACCAGATTCCTACCAGATTCCAGTTTTCAATCCATGCACCCAAGCAGCTGGGTCGCCACTGGGAACTCGCACAGGCACTTGAAAATACGTCCCATATTTGAGGGTTACACAGTGATGCTTGCAAGTCAGACACCAAGCACGCAGACAATCCAGCCAGTTTGGAATCTGCAGGCACACGCAGTCCATCAACATGTACCTGCGGTTCTTAACACAGAAGCATATTGTGCTTTTATGGTGATTACTTTTTCAAATGGCTACTGAGTTGTTAGAACATAAATGTACATGAAGCTGTTTGCAGATGACTGCTTTAATCAATGAAACCGCGGGGCATTATCTTAACCTCTAAGCACCACAAACTAAGAAAGTGTACAAACTGCCACCCTGATTCTCACAGTATCCGACAGACAGCCATCATTATCCCTCAGTTTTCAGGGGCTGGGACTCAAAGAAACTCCAAATCCAAGTCCTGCTTGTCTGTGTCCACATCCACACCTGGTTCAGTCCAGCTCGCAAACTCTCTTTCGAGTCTCCCACAGGTCCTCCTTCACTACCTGCCCCGGGTCACCTCTCCTTACCCACTTAGGTGCTTCATTCTCCAAACCTTCCTGCTCCGAGAGAGCGAGCGCAGCTGAAAGTCCTCCTGCCTGCCCACAGAGGCGCCACTGCATCCCCAGCCCACAGGGCAGGTCTCAACCCTCCAGAATGCCAGTTCCTCCAAGAAATCTTCCACTTTTAATTATTTGTAACATTCCAAATGTCCTGGACAAGACTATCTTTTTTACCTCTGTCCTCCCCCCCGATCTCTTTTCGGTCATAATAATAAGGCTATACTTCTGGTCTCCACCACTACCGTGGATAAATCAAGATACAAAGATGCCTTTGTGGGCCAGGACTCTTCAAAGTGTGGTCCCGGGCCCAGCAGTAATATCAAGCTCACCTGGGAGCTTGTTTGAAATGTAAATCCTTGGGCCCCATCCAAGGCCAGCTGGATCAGAAACACTGGGGAAGGGGTCAAGGAGGCTTCCAGATGACTCTGATGCAGCTCAAGTTTGAGAAGCACTTAGTCTAAACTAACAGCGCATCACCAAATCCCTGCCCACTTCTTCCAAGAGACATGAGATGAAAGGACAGAATATATCTCCCAGTTTTCTTTGTCGGGATGTGTGGCCATGTGAGCTGTGGCAACAGAATGTGAGCAGAAGTAAAACGCAGGACAGGCACACAACACACACTCACACAGGTTGGAATGGAGACATCCTGTGGGGCCACTGGGGATCCACAACGAGTGTGCCAAGGACCCCCAGAGAGAGGAGCCTGGGCCCCCGAATCACCACCTGGAGGACAGCCACCTGCTAAAAAACACCCTTATTTCTACAAGGAGGAGAAAGAGGCTTCTGCTTATCTTATGCTTCAGATCTGTGATGGCAGTCAGCCTGGCAAATTCACCAAAAATCTTTTCAAAATGTCTATTTTCATGTCCTTCTACTCCTCCTCTCTGTGATGTTGCAAGGAAAGTTACACAGATCAAAATAACCTGGAGTTAAAGCTCCCCTCTGGGTCCTCCCCACCATTCTATGCAAAACAAAGAACTCTCACCAGAAGGAAAAAAAAAAACGGACATTAAGGTTGATTACACCCAGCTCCCAGCCAGGTCCAGCCTCTGGCCGAGCTCCAGAATTCCTTGCCCCAGCCATTTAAGAGATAACTACTCTGAACAACCTTGGAGAAGAACAGGCCCCTTAAGACAGTAGCTTTCCACATACATGCCTATATATACTTCCTTTCTCGGGTCAGCGCAGCAGCTCACTAATCTGACTGCTGCCCCGTCTCGCCTCATTAAAGGTGATCTGTTCCTGTAAACTGCCAGTCTTTTCAAACCTCGCCTTCTCTAACTCCCTTACCCTACAATGTGAAAACCAAATTCTATCCATGAGAGAGGAGTTGCGGTGATTTCTGAGCCACCAGGGGTCACGTTATTCAAGTGCTGACCCTGCCTTCTCTTTAGGAGTCCTGGTTTCAACGTGGCCTGGATTTCCTGTCACGGTGACTGCCGGTATGCAGACAGCTCCCGGCAGGTCAGAGCATTGACAGCAATAATCTGTACAGTGTAGGGAAGGAGCCTCGTCTCCAACTACAGCATTGTGTGTCTCCAGCCCCTGCATCCCCCCGCCAAACCACCCTGGCAGAAGTGCACTGTTCCCCATCTATAAACACGCCCCCTTTAAACAGAGGAAAGCAGAAAAGGTAGCGTACAATCTCAACAGGCTTCAAGGAAAAGGCGTAAGCCAAGTTGCCGTCCACACCCTGACCCTCCCCATCCACCCTGTGCCCTTGTTGGAACGGAGAAAGACTCAACACCTCTTCCCTTTCTGCTCCGTCCGCTCATCACCCAGGCCCATCAGCCTTTCCAGCTCCCAGATGCAGCTTCACAAATTCATCTCATTCATACCAACCATATATTTGCAAAGGACATTACTAAGAAACTGGTACCAAAAAATGAATTGAATTCTGGTTTTTTCCCCCCTTAATCAGGATGACAGAATAACCCAATGAGCAGAAATCATGCAGGCTATGGGAACACATGAATGATTTTTCACATTACCTATTTCAAAATGACATCTTAATTCTAACCCCCTGCCTCAGACAAAAAACAAAACACACCTTTCCACTGCTTCCTAAAATAGTTTCAGTGAAAATACAGGTTTGAATCAGGTGCACTAAAGAAGGTTATCAATAATTTGCTTTTTTTCTAAAGACAGTTAAAAGTTCGATCCTATTTGGAAGGAAATGATGGGAGAATATCCGATTAAAAATTGCAACAGATTAAACATCAAGTGTTCTTCCAGGACTGCCTTTGAAAGTTGAGTTAGCAGCTGTCACGTGTAGGTAGGAGCTGCCCACCCAACATTATGAAACGCATTGCTGTGGGGGTCACATCCCCTGGGAGGAAGGAAATTACATTTGGTTTCCTGCAGGGTCAGGGCTCTGTCAGGCATTGCTGCATCAGAAATTTACGGCTTTCATCCTAAATGGAAAAGTTAAACGCATTTAGGGACAAGGCTTCACCAAATTAAGTGCAAACGCCAGATAAACTCCTGAAACTTTCCTAAAGGCCTTTCATTCTGGAGAAATGAGTAAGACGAACCAAATTCCTAGAGTGGGTTCAATTCTAATTAGCATCTCGAGCTTCAGTTTGCATCTTGACTGAGGAGCAAGTGAACCTAACTGTATATGAAGGGAACATACTTTAGGGGCTATGTTAACAAACCAGGGAGGGTGCGGGGTAAAGAGGAGAGAAAAAACAGAGGCGTCAAACCAACCCAGGAGACATGCCATCAGTCCTCATCAGGCCAGCCTCCGAGTGGCAACCTCGCTCTGTTCCAAAGCTGGGACCCGTGGGGAGCGGCAGGCCCACTTCACAAGGGCTGAGAACAAGCCACTGCTTCGGAAACAACACGTGAGCACGTGCTTGCACATACACACCTGCGTGCACACACACGCACATTCATCTGTACGCACACAGTCACACTCACTTGCGCATGCGTACATCCAAAGCAGCTGCCCTTAGGCTTAACTGCTTTCCAATCCTGGCATAACGGAGTCATCTGTCAACACCTGTAGCCTTTAATTCCCACCCTCACCTGCGTTACAGACTTTCATCAAGGTTCAACTTCAGGATCTGAAAACTGAAAATCTGACATTTTTACTTTGGGAGGGGATAGACACGCCAATTGCCATCAGCATCCAGTTAGCAGCAGAAAAATAAAGGGAAAGGATTGGGGTGGGGGTGGTGGGAACAGGGTGGGAAGCAGCTCATTAATGCCAAGAGGCAGAAATCACAAGCAAACTACAAGAAAATTACAAAGAGGAAAATTGCAGTGAAAAAAGCGCTTTTGAAGAGGAACTTCGCCAGACAGGCTGCTACTGACAAAAAGTTAAGACATTTCATCTAAACTTAAAAGTGAAAATTAAAACAAGAGGAAAGGGCTTGAGAAGGGAGGTTGATTGCCCAGCTCTTGACACCTGAGCTAGTTCTAGAAGAGAGTAAGGACCCCTCCCATTCCGTGTGGGGCTCCCACTTCCTTCCACGCCAGGCTTGAGGCCTCGCCCACCGGGGCTCAGGACCCAGCTAGCGCTGGTGTCCCACCTGCTGGGATCTGCCTCACCTTCCCAGGCCCTCCGTTTTGTTTCTACCTCCAACCCCACACTAATTATTGATCAAGAAAAGCTAGTCTCCAGCCCAAATATTCACACGTCATGGTTCGGGAACACAGCTCAGTGACAAACTCCCATGGACCTCACCCAGACAAATTCTTTATATTCCAAAATCACTTTGTACTCTGAAAGGCGTGTCCTGGAAACCTTTCACAGAATCATAGTGTCTGTAGAAATCTGCATACTCCAGGCCCTCTGTCTTCTGAGAAGCTCCTGCTCAGACTCCTGGAGCCCACCTGTGCCTTGTTCTGACCATGGCAACGGCGGCCTTGTCTCCAGCTAAACACCCTTCTCTGGATTGAGTGACTACTTGAAATTTTCATCTGTACAAGAGGCAAGTGCGGAAAGGTAAACAGCACACCTCCGATCTTATAGAGAGGAAACTAAGGTGTAGACTTTAATCAGGCCATCTAGCCGTAAGGCCCAAGGCTCAAAACCATGCAGACAGTGTGTGTTGATTAAAGTACCGTTTTCACTGCAAAAATGCAAAACACAGGGTCAAAACTGACAGAAATATAAGAAAAAAATAAAACACAATCCGATTAGGAGAGTTTTAGAATCCTTTTGCCCAGAGTTGGACAGATATGTAGAAAATGAATGGGAACATACAGATTCAAAACAATATATTCCCAAGTTTTATTTTAAATGTTACAAATAATTACATACCCAAATGAAAAATACACACACACAAACTTTTTAATGTAAACTTTTTAAATGTGCATGGAACATTTTGTAAAATGTTGGCTAAAAACAGCATCAAAAAGTAAAAATTTTATAGGGCCAATCTTTAGACCTCACAATAACATCTGACATGTTAGAGACTTTAAAAAAACTAGTAGTATTAGTTTTAATAATACATTATATATATATATATATCATATAACTTAATATATTCATATTAGGAAAAATATGGGTGGGTATTTTTAAACTGTTAGCATGGGGAAGGCACCAAAACAGGAGAGGCAAAACCATAAATTTACACATATTTATAAATTTTAAGCAATCTCCAGTTAAAAATAAGCCATAAATAAAACAAAAGACAACCAATAAAGCAGAGTTTTAAAAAAGAGTATTTTTAACTGTCTTCTTGTAAAAAGAATGTTCTTACAGTTTGGGTCAGCTGTTCCCTGCTTCTGAATCAGCAGAGAAGTAGTTTAAAATGTGGATTCCAGACTGCCATCCCATAGAGAATCGGAATCTTTGTGGCTCAGATCAGGAAATCAGGAATATGAATTTCAAAATTTCCCTAGTGTGTGTTAATCTCTCAGTTGTATCCAACTCTTTGGGACTCCATGGACTACAGCCCTCCAGGCTCCTCTGTCTGTGGAATTCTCCAGGCAAGAATACTGGAGTGGGTAGCCATTCCCTTCTCCAGGGGATCTTCCCCACCCAGGGGATCAAACCCAAGTCTCCTGCATTGCAGGTGAATTCTTTACCGTCTTAGCCACCAAGGAAGCCCTAGATAAGCAGAAAAAACCAGTGCAAAATTGAGTCAGAATAAAAACCTTAAGCGTGTTATTCACACCCCTTTTTTGTCCCCCCTACCCTTTCAAGCTTTTCCTCCTAATCATTCATTCAGCAAACATCTGAGCACTATGGGCCCATCCAACAAAGTGGAACGTACTGTTTAAATATGAGCTGACCTTATTTTATCATTGTGTGAAAGAGCTGAAGCCCTGCTCCTAAATCACAACAGCTCAGGCAGTAGGTATCTCGGCTCTGTCACTGCGGGAATATTTTTGAGAAAGATTTAATGAAAAATTATGTCACCAGGAATGTTGTTTCTGCATAACTGGATCATCAGCTAGCATCATGTAGGTTCACCTGGGCACAGCGGCCCCAGAGACCAGGCCGAACGGCTGCTGCCTCATGAACCACCTTACCTGACAAAGCATGAGCGTTAAGTCAAAGCGAACTTTTAACACAAGACTGGATGCACTGCACTTGGATTTCATGTATGATGAGATTCCATCTGCCTTTGAAGACCAGATCATTACATACCAGGAGCAAGAACTGAGACCTTTCTAACGAGGGTTAATACAGGCACTTCGGAACTCCTATTCACTCCAGTTTCCAAGGCCATTGGCTAAGAACTTCAACTACTACTACTTTAAACTGTAAAATGTCAAGACCCATCTTAATGCTCACAGTTCATTTTCATTCTTGCCATCGACAACACAAGGAACTTACCTGGGAATCCTTGAGATGGGCGGAGTCTTGAATCAAGTCTTTGCTTTACACTAAAACCCTGAACACACACATCAAATCACACTGAAGAGAATACTGGCTAAAGCCCGGGGACAAAAGTGTGTGGGCAGCCTAGTGCCCACCAGGATGAAGAGAGATGGAAAGCTAGCCTGTGGAGACCAGAGAAGCAATTAGGATCAGAAGCAGGCCCCTAGGCTCAGGTTTTCTGCCCCTAAATATCCAACTGAATCAGCCTGGAGAAGGCAAGGCACCCCACTCCAGAATTCTTGCCTGGGAAATCCCATGGGCAGAGGAACCTGGCGGGCTACAGTCCATGGGGTCACATGAGTCAGACACAACTTAGCAACTAAACAACACAAATCCAGTGAAATCACACCCTAAACTCCACTGTCCCTGGATCAAAGCACCCTTGACTTTTCCCTACAGGCTACATGGCAGAGAGGAAAGAGGTGTGATCTGGCAGGAAGATGGCTGGTTCGACCTGTGGTTTTCAAACATTTGCTACATCGGCATAACGTGCAAGTTTGTTAAAAACACAAGCTCCTGGGCCCCTCCCACAGATTCGGGAGGTCTGGGTGGAACCAGAGAATTCCAGCGAGTTCCCAGGTGATGTTGATGCCGCAGGCGGGACCACGCTTTGAGAGCTACTGGTCCTCACTCTGTGACCTTGGCCACGGCACTCATCCACTCAGAACCCTGAGTCCTGCATCTGCAAAGCCAGAAAGCTGGCTCGTTCTCTTCTGAACTGCTGTTCCACCATCGCTGTGCCTCAAGGTCCGAGTGGGTATAAAACAAGAACTTCCCAGCGTCCACATCACTTTTCCAAATGCAGACAGTGAATCGGATCCATGCTCATATTACACTATATCAGCGGTTTAATTAACTGGCAACAAAGCCAACAAGATAGAACTTAAAACAAGAGCCAGTGTTAGCTCTTTTCTTGGAGGTGCTGTGGCAATACGATTTGGCAAGGTTCTCAGATGTGGTCAGCTGGACCACATTCTGTGATATGGATAAAGCACTGTGGATACGTTTACTCATTCTATGGTTAAAGAAAAGAGAATTTACATAAACTCAGCTAAATTTTAAAGAATTTGGCTTTGGTTCCAAAACTAAGTCTTATTTCTAAGAATTCACTCATTTCTTTAAAAATACATATATATATATTTTTTTAATGAGTACCAAACTTGCTAGGCACTATATGCTAAATGCTAAAAATACATAGGAGGGGACTTCCCTAGTGGTCCAGTGGTTAAGAATCTGCCTGCCAACGTGGGGGACACAGGTTCGATCCCTGGGCCCAGAAGATCTCACGTGCTGTGGGGCAACTAAGCCCCCGTGTGCCCCAACTACTGAAGCCCACATGCTTAGAACCCAGGCTCTGCAACAAGGGAAGCCAGCACGAGAAGAGACCCAGGGGCAGCAAGGAAGACGACCCAGCGCAGCCAGAAATAAATAAAAGCAAATAAAATGAAAAAAAAATTTTTTAATGTAATCCATAGGAGGTGGGGGGTATGGAAAATGTGCCAAGAAACAATAAGGTATTTACAAAATATTTACAAAAAGGTATTTACAAAAATGAACACACAGCTTTAGCTGCGCTGAGAGTCTCGTGTTAAGAAGAAAGTAGAATGTGACCTAGCTAGAGATTTCCCAACACAAAATGTCCATGAACTGGTGAATGGATAAACAAATTGTGTGATAGAGCCACACCACGGAATACTATCTAGCCATAAAAAGAACACAACATTGACATGTGCTATATGGGTGAACCTCAGAAATAACATGCTAAGTGAAAGAAACCAGATGCAAGAAGATTACATGTTGTATGATTTCATGTATACGAAGTGTCCAGAGAAGGGAAATTTATAGAGACAAAAGCAGAGGAAGAACTCCTCTGGTGGTCCAGTGTTTAGGGATCCATGTTTCCACTGCAGGGGGCACAGGTTCATCCCTGGTTGGAAAACTAAGACCCCACATGCTAAAAATAAACCAAGAAACAAGCAAGCAGACAAGTGACTGTTTGGAGCTGAGGATGAGAACAGTGTATTAACTATACACTGTACACTGTATATTAACTATACACTGTACACTGTATATTAACTATACACTGGCTAGAAGGAATTATTTTGGTGATAGGAATGTTCTCAAACTGGATTTTGATGATAGTTGCACACTATAAATTAGCTAAATATTATTGAATTGTATGCTTGCAATGGGTAAATTTTATACTGTTCAAATTATACTTTAATAAAAGTGTTTTAAAAACTTCAGCAATCCTGGCAATATCCTAGACCAGGGTAGAGGTGTCAGAATTACTGCCAGGGTACAATTGACAAGACCTGATAATGGACTGGGAATTTCATTTGTGGGCTGTTACACTTCAGAAGCCTTTACAACTTCCAGGAGGTGTTGATTGGCAATTGGATGAATGGATCTGGAGTCCAGATAGGATCTGAGCCGGGGATTAAAGATGAATAATCTGACAATAAGTAGCCAAGAGAGCTAAAGGCACAACTGAGACCGCACAGAAAGAGAAGACAGGGAAGAGAAGGCCCAGCATCAAGACATGAGGAACTCTTAACATTAAACAGGAAAAAGAGATGAAGAGAACAAGATGGAGAGACGGGAGGAAAACCAGAACCCCAGAAAGAGAACATTCATGAAGGCAGGAGTGATCAGCTATGCCAAGTGCTAACAAGATGTCAGTAAGATAAGAACTGAAACATGTCTTCTCTGTGACCATACACAGATCTATTTGTATATTTCAAGACTCAAGGATTCCATGACCCTGACTTTACCATAAAGCAAATCAGTTCATGTTGGTATGCAAGCCCAAGGGAGACAGGAAAAGAACTTCTCTTTTCCTCCAAACATGTATTGTCTAAGTCCACCAGCTGCTTCCCAACACTCATGTTCCATTTTTACTGGGATCAGTGGAAAGACAGATCTCTGGGTTGAAACCAAGGGTTACAACCTCAGCTCTGGCTCAATTAGCTTGTGGTCTGAAACCAGATGTAGCGGTGGCAGCTGACTATCTATCCTACCTATAAAATAATCATTTTCTCTCTCAAATCAAGAGAACTCCAATTGTTATCTGAGCCGATACACAATGCCAGAATACATTTCCCAATCTTCCTTTAAGCTAGATGTGGCCATCTAAGTTCTAGCTCATGAAGAATAGTGACGGATTGGACTCCTTCCCCTCCTCTACTTGCTTTGTTGGAAGGTAGACACAGTGGCTGGAATTCCAACACTCTTTTTGAACTTTGAGGACATGGCCACACCCTAGGGATGGTGAAGGAGAAAGTTAAAAGGAACACAAGCCTCTGAAATCTGTGGAACCCCCACACCAACCCTGAAATAATTAAGCAAAAAAAATCATGTATGTACAATGGAATATTATTCAGCCATAAAAAAAGAATAAAATAATGCCATTTGCAGCAACATGATCAAACTAAGAGCAGTAAATCAGACAGAGAAAGACAAATCACATGATATCACTTCTACTGTGGGATCTCAAAAAAGATACAAATGAACTTATTTACAAAACAGAAACAGAACTACAGACACAGAAAACAAATTTAAGGTTACCAGAGGGAAAAGGTGGAGGGGAAAGGATAAATTAGGAATTGGGGATTAACAGATACACACTACCATAGATAAAATATAATCGACAAGGACCTACTGTATAATAGCACAGGGAACTGTATTCACTATTTTGCAATAACTCATATGGGAAAGAATGAAAAATAATAGATACAGATGATGTATAATTTAATCACTTTGCTGTACACCTGAAACTAACACAGCATTGTAAATCAACTACACTTCAGTAAAATAGATAAATAAAGACTAAACAAGAAGGAGCTTAAGGTTAACAAAAACAAAAACACCCGCCTACCCTCTGAGATAGGTACCATTACTACCCCTTACTAACCACAGGAAACAGAGAGGGTCTCTCTCTCAACCAGTCACACAGCCCATCAGCAGAGATGATGTGAGCCCAGGCAGTATTCCCCTAACCCCTGCACCACCCTGCCTGTCTCAGAAAGCTACCAGCACACTACACCCCCCACCTCAGGACAGGGTGCCTCAGCCTTCCAGCACCTTCTAAGCAGAGGTGTGGGCTAGGAGGGACACGCTGCTCAGGAAGTGTTGACCATTCAGACTTCACGTCAAAGGTGGGATGTCCGGCTTCCCCGGTGGTCCACTGGTTATGAATGTACCTTGTAATGCAGGGGACACGGGTTCGATTCCTGGTCTGGGAATATCCCCACATGCCATGGAGCAACTAAGCCCATGAGCTACAATGACTGGAGCCCGAGCACCAACAGCCCACGCTCCACAACCAGAGAAGCCACTGTGACGAAAAGCCTGAGCACCGCACCTGGAGCGTAGCCCCCTCTTGCCGCAACTAGAGAAAGCCCACGCGCAGCAACAGAGACCAGTGCAGTCAAAGATGGGAGGTCTACTCAAACCAGTGAGCTGCCTGGGGTCAAGTTCTCCTCACAGGATTATGCAGGCAGCTAACACCTAGGAGATGGGAAGGAGACAAGATGAAAGTGGTAAAATCTAAATGGGATGGTCCAAAGAATTCTCACCAGGCTGATGGGTGTCACCCGGGAGAGATCACGCCTCCTGCTTCTTCCAGCCACCCTGCCCACTCTCTCCCTGGGTCCTCCACACCTGCTGTGATCCTGCTTACACCCAGCTTACCTTCCCCAGCATGAGATCCCAAGGCTCCCAGCCCTGCAGGAAACTGAACACTCAGCAGGAGCATCGTAGTCACCTGCAGATCTCAGGGCCAGGGAAGGACAGGACCAGCCTGGCAACTAGTCTCAGGCACTCATGCAAAAAGAGGCTCATGTGACCAACGGGCAGATCAGATCTGGCTGCCACCAAGGGCCCTGGAAAAACACACATTCCCAAAGGGAAATCGCACGCTGGCTAGCTCTACCTGGCATGTCATTGAACTAACGTGAAAGGGTCCAACATGCCCAAACACGATTAAAGTCTCAGCTGCTTCTCCAACACATGCTCCAAAGCCTCCCAGCAACATAAGCCACCATGAGCACAACATCAAGGCCACAATAAAGCCGCGAGGTCACCAGGTCCTCCTGGGAGTTGTGAGCCCAGTACGCTCTCTGGGGACACAGTCCCAAGCAGGGGACACAGAGGCCCAAGTGTCCACACATGCCCACTCTCCACACGCGCTCTCTCAGGGAGCCTGAGTCACTATCATTTCCCATCTGGTCTGACCTTGTCAAGATCTGCGCCTGGGGAAGTCACCGGTGTTCATGGGACCTCCCCGATTTTCTGGGGAAGAGGCAGTGTCGGTGCCAACAGCCAGTCAACATGAATGCTCAGTCGTGTCTGACTCCTTGTGACCCCATGGACTATAACCCACCCGACTCCAGGCAAGAATACGGTGAGTGGGTTGCTGTTTCCTTCTCCAGGGGATCTTCCCAACCCAGGAATCAAACCCACGTCTCCTGCATTACAGGCAGTTTTTTTAACTCGCTGAGCCATCAGAGTGAGCGGACAGAATTCCCAGTTTGAAGTTTTTCTTTAAAGAATTTTTCTAGCGGCCACTACCAACATGTCTACAGTGGCCAAAAATCAAACATACATGGACAAAGGAACCAGGTTAGAAAAGTTTTTATCTCGCAGGGCTTTTCTAAGAATTAAGTTATTTTCTGTAAAATGCTGAGAACAGTGTCTGACACATAGCTAGCAACATATATATTACATATAGAAATTACATATACATACAATTATTTCTCAAATAATATATTAAGGCAATACTTAGCAATTACCTTAAAAAAGTGTGGTCTTATTTTTTTCATTTTACAATTAAGGAAAGAGCTTTTATTGTTTTTGTTGTCAGAAACAGCAGGTTTGGAATTTAATTTACTCTGTTCTATTTGCTAACAGCTCTGTGACGTAGATATTATTTCTATTCTACCTAAAAAGAAGCATTCCCAGGTGGCACAGTGGTAAAGAATCTGCTTGCCAATACAGGAGACATCAGAGACGCGGGTTCGATCCCTGGGAAGGGAAGATCCCCTGGGAAGGAAATGGCAACCCACTCCAGTATTCTTACACGGAGAATCCTGTGATCTCGTACTGGATACACACAAGTCACGTGACGACAGCAAACCCGGCCGTGTCAGAGCACACGGCATCCCATAAAGAGCACCCATCCCAAAGCCTCCTGGCTGCCCATCTCAATAGTGAGATTAAGGCCTAATGAGAGGGGAGCATGGAGACTGCTGCTGCTGCTGTTGTGTCTCTTCAGTCGTGTCCGACTCTGTGTGACCCCAGAGACGGCAGCCCACCAGGCTCCCCCGTCCCTGGGATTCTCCAGGCAAGAACACTGGAGTGGGTTGCCATTTCCTTCTCCAATGCATGAAAGTGAAAAGTGAAAGTGAAGTTGCTCAGTCGTGTCTGACTCTTCGAGACCCCATGGACTGCAGCCCACCAGGCTCCTCCATCCATGGGATTTTCCAGGCAAGAGTACTGGAGTGGGGTGCCATTGCCTTCTCCGATGGAGACTAGTAAACATCAACCAAATCCCAAACGTCAATGATATTTTCTGAATCTACTTTGAAATCACCACTACACCATCTCCAAGATAAACACCTGCTGGGAGCCGGCGTGAGAAGCTCCGCCCATGGCAAAGGTCATGAGGAAGGCGGCTTGGCATACGCAAAGGCGGGATCGAGCCTCAGGAGTCCCCCTGGAAATTCTCGAGTATCTACCCCCAAAACCAGAGTCTGCCTACTTTCTGCTTTGTGCTCACCTACACCTCTGACTTCACGGGGGGCTGTCCCCCACTACCTCTCTGAAAAAAAGAGTTAACTTACAGGTCCAGTTAATAAAGTTCCTGGGTGTGATAGTGTTTCAACCTACAAACTCCTTTGGAAGTCCTCTAGCCTGCCTGAGTAGGTTTTTCGGGCCACATGTGATTGTTCAGAGCCTCCCAACTGTGAGAGGCATGAGATGTTCTAAATGGTCTAAATACAGATTCCTTTGAGCAGTTAAAAGATTGATTAGAAATTGTATTGGTTTTTCACTTGTTGGGCCAATGTTTGCTGCTAAGTCTCCATATCCCTTACCTGCTGTGTCCCTGGCAGTGTATTGATTAATATGATTGGTGTAAGTAGTAGCTTTAATGTTTGTAACCTTGGACCCTTGAGTTAATTCTTTTTCTTGTTATAGCCCACCACACCTTTGCCCTGTAGGAATTCAACTTTATCTAATGCTTTCGGAGGGTGGCGCCTGACTAATCACCTTTAGAGAAAAATAAGTTTTCTGAAGAAAGGGTCTTAAAATGTTAACAGGCCTCAGGGCCAGAAGATGATGCAAATCACCTAAACTTTTGTATATGATAAGTTTGCAGGAAGAAAGCCTGGCTTACTGCATGACTCTACCCTTCCCCCATTATCCTCTAGGCATAACTTAAGGTATAAAAACTACTTTGGAAAATAAAGTGTGGGCCTTGTTCACCAAAACTTGGTCTCCCCATGTCGTTCTTTATCTCACCTTCTGGCTGAATTATTCAGCCTCTTTTCTCCACTGAATTTCCTCACTGAGCTATCCTTATTTAACCACTCTTTATATCCTTAATTAACATTTAATTAAGCAATTGTTTCCTGATCCTCGTCGACACCGACCCTGCTTCGAATTCCCTGGATCCACCCGGGCTGGACCCCGGCAAACACCGAAGCCTTCTCAGCAAGACAGCCTAGGCTTCCTTGCCAAGAAACTGCCACTTGATTTCCTGTTCTGACCCCTCCCATCCCCCAAAGAGGGGGAAACAAGACGTGTATTCTCCACCTACTGGTCCAGCCTGAATTTTGACCACCAGTGGCCACTGTTCAACCTTATTTATCTCCTCTCCTGTGGAGACAGCATGAGTTTGGGGGTGGCCCTGCTAAGCTGTGTGAGATTTCACAAACACACAGAAGACGGATGGAAGGACCAAGGTCAGGCAGCAGCACGCCAGCTCCTTCTCTCACCCCGTCCATTACCTGCCACGTCAGTGTGCCCAGCAAGAGCAAATGAAACAGTCCACTTCACGAAAAGCCAATCTCTGTTCACTGCATTCTTCGAGCTTTTTATACCCTCCCTCAACCACCCCTTAAACTGTTTTTCATAAAAGATATATGACCCACCTGCTCCTACCACTCCCAACCAGAACGAATCTCTTTCATCAACCTCCTACCCCCACCTCACAGCAGACCGATGGGGCTGAAAAAGTGGGAAATCGTTTGGCTTCCTATTAACTGTTACTGTTATTATTACCATCATCACCATCATCAGGTTCCATGACTGTCTCTGACACCTAACCTGGAAACTCCTTCAGGGCCACATCACTTGATGGGAGAATCCCTCTGGGCTCAGCACAGAATCTCATATATTGAGGACTCTAATACATGTCCCCTGTTGGGCCAGGGTGACGGTCAGTAAACAAGAAAGTGTCCCTTCATTATCATTCCCTGTCCTCATTTATCTATTGTCACCACCATCACAACCATAATATAAAACTCTCTAACATCAGTACCATTCTCCATCATCAGGGACATTTTTAGGTCTATGAATATGCCTAAGATGCCACACGAGGATCGGAAAGTTAACATCATTGACTCTGCCTCTTCCCCAGTGTACTTATCCCTGATTAAAGACCAGCCAGTCAGCAGAATAATCAATCCCCAACCATTGAAGACCTAGTTCATCCGGGGACCACCCTGAGCCCCTAGTCCCCCGACTACGAGCAGATCGGATTCGAGTTTCAGGAATAAGAGCGGCTGCACCTGATGACGACGATCGTGGTGTCAGGCCATCATCCATGGCTAATGGAGAACTCCCTCACGTCAAACTTGATTCTGAAGACCATCACTCATTGAAGACAGCTTGCCTGCCAAACCCACTTGTGTAGAAGATTTTATGTTGAGAGAATGCTCATAGCTGTGGGAAGCTAAACATTTCCCCAACCCTCTGGAGAAGCAGGGAAACTGCCCAGCCTGCTTCTGAATTACTGATGTCATAATTTATTGAAAGGTCTCTGCTAGGTCATAGGTCACACCCCCTATGCAATGCCAGGTACCTACTCCAGGGTCTCTCCCTGCGGGGAGCGGGGGCAAGCAACATGGAGACAGTGGTCCCCGAGAATCTACCTTTCAAGGATCTTATAGCCCCGAACCTGACCAGCACTCAGCATCAACACACTCGTCTGGTGACCTCATTTCATCATCTCCCAAAGTAGGTGGGGTACTCTTCACTCTATTTTACCAATATGAAACCTAAGGCTGGTAAATTTCCCCGATTTCCAGCTAGTTGATAGAGGGACCAGGACCAGGACCAGCTATTAGAACTTTTGGTCCACTGCTTGTTTCATTCAGTCATGAGGTTGCCCCAACTCATGTTTACATTCACTGCCAGGCATTTTTCTAGATGCTGGGGACAGAGAAGTGAACAAAACAGATAATTCCTGCCTCACCGAGCTGACATTTCAGTGGGAGGAGAGAAATTACAGACCTATAATATGTAAAAATACAGTGTCAGAAAGTGAAAACCAGGCTGCCATTTGGCGCAGTCTAATTTCCCCAGGTCAGGGAAGGTCTGTTTATATGGAGGACTTGAGGGGAGACCAGAAGGAAATGGGAGGTGTGTGTCAGCTGAAGGGAAAACTGTGTTCCAGGCAGGAAGTACGACATCGGAGGCGGGAGCAGGCTGGGCACACTGGAAAAAAGCAGGAGAAACGCAGACGTGACAGGAGCAGGTGAGTGAGGGGGCCAGAAGCCAGAGGGCCTTGCAGGCTGTGCTAAGGACCCCAGATTTTACTCCCAGGAAGACGGGAGGCCTCCAGAGGGCACTGACACTAGAGGGTCACTCCAGAACAATGCTTAAGCGGGTGACTGGAGAAGCTGGGAGGTCCCAAAGTCCAGGCAGAGATGTACCCCAACGGACCACATGTAACATGTATACATAAGCCACGTAGAATTTTCCGGCACAACTTAAAAAACAACCCTTTCTCCTCTACCTGCGTCCTGATAACTTGTTCATCTATTAGCTGACTCAGAGACAGGGTGTCCAGCCTGGGATACGGGTGCCAGGCATTTCCACTGTGTCAGCGGCCTACTTGTACTGGCCATGGTCCACAGTGAGGATGAGGTTAAGGAAAGGACCGGCATTGACTTTGGTTTCTATTATTTTAAGATGTTTGCTTGACTCTCCACAGTCTGTGATTCTCTGGATTGCAGCCATCAGTTCTCTGATTCGATACTCTGTTCCCATAGGCCAGGATGTATTTTAAGAACCAGAAGATATTGATCTCAAGTAGGTGACAGAGGTACTGGGGACAAAGAAACGGAAGCGAGGATGGGCAGCAGCTCCCCTCGGGCACTGCACACAGCTTGGCTCTCACCTAACTCGCGATCTGTAACCGACAAGAAACCGGGGGTCACCTCTTCAACTGCGTCAAGAGCCATCCAATAACACTGACTTTAGGTCGCTGGAAAAAAGTCTCAGCATAGAATGAGGTCTCTTAATGTAACCTTGGGACTTCCCTGGTGGTCCATTGGCTAAGACTCTGCACTCCCAATGCAGGGTTCAACCCCTGGTCAAGGAACTAGATCCCACATGCCTCACCAAAGATCCTGTGTGCTGCAACTGAGACCCAGCACAGCCAAATAAATAAGTAAAAAAAAAACCTAAGCATACAACTGTATGGCTGTGAGCATAACTGACGCCATCTTGGGCCCTGGCAGCTCTTCCTGCCCTCCTGCTGACCCCACCCAGGACTGTACTGAGCGATAAATCCCATGTCTGTCGTTAGGGCCTTTGTGGTCAAGAGGTATAGTTTAATAATCACTAGGACCAGGTGGCCTCCATGCTCTGTTAGTCCCCAAACAATGATAAGAGACCTTGGTTGACATATTCCTGGCGCCCATGCAAACAGTTACCCTTCATAAACTCGATTCAGGAAGGCATGTGCTGTTTCTGAGCATCTACCCCACCCCCAAGTTATCTAAAACCGTCCTAACATTCCCTTGGAGGTACAGAGTGCTTCTAGCATTCTAGGAATGCTTCTAGATCGCTGTCTGTGGGGTCTCCACCCCACTCTGTAAGTTCCCCGTAATAACCTGGTCCCTGGATTATACAGAGCTGCCTGCCTCGTTTCTCCACCTGCAGACACCTCCTCAGTTCAGTGGGCTCTCTTCATACCCTCCACCCTCCAACAATAACATCAGGACTCTTAGTGACACTGGGCTTCCCTGGTGGTTCAGACGGAAAAGAACCTGCCTGCAATGCAGGAGACATGAGTTGGACCTGGGTCAGGAAGATCCCCTGGAGAAGGGCATGGCACCCCACTCCAGTATTCTTGCCTAGAGAATCCCATGGACCAAGGAGCCGGGAGGGCTACAGTCCATGGGGTGGCAAAGAGCCGGACACGACTGAGTGAGAATGCTTCCGCTTCTTAGTGATGTTAATTTTCCTCTCTATAGGCTGACCTAAGGAACCCTTGTTCCAGGCCAGTGAAGAAAGTAACCTGAGGCTCACATGGCCTCCTCCAGCAGCAGGGCCTGGCCTCCAGCGGCCTCTCACGGCTTCCTTTCCACACCCACTCTCCTTCATACTAACGGCCTACATCCTCTTAACACCATGACCTCCCGTTCCTAACCAGTGTTCTCCACCAAAGGAAATGCGCTGGCATTCAGCCAGAACACCTCTCAATTTGGTTTCTGGTCTTGTGCTCTGTTTGTGAAGCTGTTTTTGAGGCACCTGGAAATTAGTCCTGGGGAAAAGAACATACATAATGGAAAATAAAAGATTCCATTAACTTGATGACTCTTGTGGCTGATGAAAGCTATGCCTGGTGCCGCTCAAGGTTAAAAAAAAAGGGGGGGGGGGAGCGGGGAGGGGGGAATGGCTTACTAAATAGCCTCCTCTCAGCAAATTATTTCATTAGCAAAAAAACACAAATTGCATTCCTACAGTGACTGACTGACTCAGCAGAGACTCTGGTGCCCGGCAATTTCCGGTCCAACAAGCACTGCGATTCCACAGACCCTCAGTGTCCCCATCAGCTCTTGTTCCCCAGCTGTTCTCCACATCCCAAGTGAGACACAGGCTACTCGTGGACCTCACATCCATCTCCCTGAACTGCCGCCACTCCGAGCAGCAGCCTTGAAACCAACCACGTAACATCCACTCAAACAAGAAGAAAATCTGATAAGTTAGAGGCACTGAAAAGCAAAGCCTGAGCAAAGCAAGTGATCGCTGCCCTGGAGAGATGAGGACCACCGGTAGCATCCTCGTCCTCTGGCCTTTCAACACAGGGACATGGGCTTCTGGCAGGGACAAGGCAACTACAGAATTCAGAGGGAGGCCAGGACTCCAGAGATGCGCCCCAATCTGCTGTTTTTGGCAAACATAGAGTGGCCCAGATCAGAGGCAGTACTGTTGAAATACAGCTTGGTCTTCCACTGCAAAATGTCACTTCCTTCAACAGCAAGCCTAAGTCTCCCAAGACTTACCAATATTTATAGCATGTTTCAATTGCCTTCTACTTCAATTTAATCCACTTCATGAATTAAAGGGCCTCTCTTTCCTTTCTCCCAATCATTCTGTAAGCCAGCAGGCTCTCATTTCAAACACAGACCAGAATAAAATGTTCTCCTTAATCAAAGAACATGGTTTCAAGGTCTGCCACACTTGGGCTATTACTTTGATTTTGGTATCACAATGGCACGGCCTTTCAGGACACCAAAGGAAGGTTCCTATTAAATGCAGCATGGACCCTGGCCAGCACCCCACTGCCCCTGCCCCTTACAGCCTTTAGAGCTATACAGACACTCACGGCTGACCTCAGGGCCAATGGCAGAGGCCCTAGAAAAGGAGTGGCAAACTTCTTCTGGGAAGGTCCCCAAAGTAAATATTTTAAGCTCAGTGGGCCACAGGGTCTCTGCCTTGACTACTTAGTTCGCTGAGTACCTGTAGACGAATGTAAATTGATGCAGCCACTCAGGAGAACAGTATTGATGGTCCTTAAAAAAACAAAAATAGAGTTACCATGCTGCTGCTGCTAAGTCGCTTCAGTCGTGTCCGACTCTGTGTGACCCCATAGACAGCAGCCCACCAGGCTCCCCCGTCCCTGGGATTCTCCAGGCAAGAAGACTGGAGTGGGTTGCCATTTCCTTCTTCAATGCATGAAAGTGAAAAGTGAAAGTGAAGTTGCTCAGTCGTGTCCGACTCTTCGCAACCCCATGGACTGCAGCCTACCAGGCTCCTCCGCCCATGGGACTTTCCAGGCAAGAGAACTGGAGTGGGGTGCCATTGCCTTCTCTGAGAGTTACCATCTGATCCAGCAATCCCATGCCTGGGCATATGTCTGGAGAAAACCATACCTTGAAAAGATACATGCACCCAAATGTTCGCTGCAGCACTATTTACAACAGCCGAGACCCAGATGCAACCTAAATGTCCATCGACAGAGGAATGGATAAAGAAAATGTGGTGCACATATATATAATGGAATATTACTCAGCCATAAAAAAGAATGAAATAATGTCATTTGCAGCAACATGGATGGAATAGAAATGATCATACTAAGTGAATTAAATTAGAGAAATACAAATATCATAGTATCACTTACAGGTGGAATCTACAACCAATACAAATGAACTAATTTACGGAACAGAAAACAGACTCACAGACATGGAAACCAGACTTGTGGTTGCCAAGAGGGAGGGGAAGCAGGGGAGGGTTGGATTGGGAATTTGGGATCAGCAGATGCAAACCAATATGTCCAGGAAGGATAAAGAGCAAGGTCCTACTGTAGAGCACAGGAACTATATTCAATATCCTGTGGTAAACCAGGATGGAATATGAAAAGGAATATAGATCCAAAGAGATGTGTGTATATATAAACAGCTCAATCACTTTGCTGTACACCAGAAACTAACACTTATAAATCAACTATGCTTCAGTAAAAAGTAAGTAAAAAAACAGTGACAACAGATGTATATACTACAATCCAACCACAATTTTGTTACCACCACGTGGACTGAGATATCCTAGACTCTCTGCTTTTAATTTACAACAAAGCAGATCAGGGAGCATAAACAAAAGCCAGGAGTCCTCTGTAAACCAAGGCAGACAGCAGAAATGGTCACATGAGTGGTACTAATTTATAAACACAAACAGAAAAGCAAAATCAAACTGTTCAACATTTCTATGCACGTATTAATTTAGGCTATCTTAGATCACCAGCTTAGAAAACTGACTAGACAGGAACTTCCTCAGCATTCCAGGAAGACTCTGCTTTCCAAAGCAGGGGTTCAGGTTCAATCCCTGGTTGGGGAACGAAGATTCCACATGCCGCAGAGTGTGGACAAAATTTTTTTAAAGAACTAAAGCATGGGCTCCAGGGTGCATGGGCTCGGTAGTCGCAGCTCCCCACCTTTAGAGCACAGGTTCAACAGTCGTGGTGCACAGGCTGAGCTGCTCCATAGCATGTGGGGTCTTCCCAACAAGGGACCGAAGTCGTGTCTCCTGGATTCTTTACCACTGAGCCACCAGGGAAGCCCCCAGTACAGTTCTGTGAACACAGCATTT
The DNA here is from genome assembly GCF_003369695.1 of Bos indicus x Bos taurus. NCBI lineage: Eukaryota > Metazoa > Chordata > Mammalia > Artiodactyla > Bovidae > Bos > Bos indicus x Bos taurus. The sequence goes on along the minus strand of NC_040097.1, from coordinate 54,367,516 downwards.
AATAAATAGTTGTTGAATGAGAACAGGGTAAAAATTATCACGAATGAGACTTGCCCTGCTCTGCCGTTATTGTCTCCACACCCTCTGCCCTCCCAGCTCTTGTCTTTGCAGCGTCCCCTCAGCACAGAGGGACCTTGAGGGCGTTATGCTAAGTGAACTAGGTCTGGGAAAGAGAAATCTGTACAATGTCACTTCTGTGTGGAACCTAAAAAAAAGCAAACTCACAGAAAGAGAGAGTAGACTGGTGGTCACCAAGGCTGAAGGGGTGGAAGATGGGAATGCTGGTCAAACCCCCCAGGTACATGTTTATACCTCAAACACAAACTTCCAGTTGTAAGATGAGTAAGTTCTGAGGATCTAATGTACAACATGGCAACTACAGTTAACAATACTATATCACATACTTGAAAGTTGCTAAGGAAGTAAATCTTAACTGCTCTTACCACACATAGTAATTATATGAAGTGATGGATGTATTGACTAACCTTATTCTGGCAATGATTGTGCAATATATTCATGTATCAAATCATCACTTCTTACACCTGAAAGTTATACATTGACATACAGGTATGTCAATTACATCTCATAAAGCTAGGTGAAAATCTCTTCAACATGGATCCAGCACTGTCTCCAGTAAGTCAATAATTAATGCACAGTAAGTTTTTATGTACTCTGTGTGTGTGTGTGTGTGTGTGTGTGTGTGTGTGTGCGCGTGCGCATGAGTGCACTTAGAAGCTCAATCATGTCTGATTCTTTGTGGCCCCACGGTCTATAGCCCACAAGGCTCCCCCGTCCGTGGAATTTTCCAGGCAAGAATACTGGAATGGGTTACCATGTTCTTCTCCAGGGGATCTTCCCAACCCAGGGATCAAACCTGTGTCTCCTGCGTCTCCTGCATTGGCAGGTGGGTTCTTTACTACTAGCACCAACTGGGAAGCCCATTTACTCTGACATGGTTCAAATTCTATCAAAAAGTCTAAAACCCACATTGATAGATACTAAATTTTTCTCAGAGGGCCTCCATCCTAGAACACCAGAGAATTAGTCAAAATGCAAAAAGCAGTGTACAGATTTTATACAACTTCTTACCCACATATTTCCTCAATGGTAGAGCAGCCATAAAATGTTCCTTCCTGGTTTTTCTTTCTGGTTGGGTGGATCTGGCAAGTTTTAGAGAGTGGCCATTCCCCTGCCTCTAAAATCAGGGGTCAGATGTGCCAGGATTCTTAGACATTATGATGCCTTTGTTCTCGTGACCCTACACCTTCTTCAGACACCAGCCTCCCTCAAAACCGACTCAAAGTCAATTTTTTACCACCATGGCCCAAAATGATCATTCCCCAGAATCCACCGCTCACCATGGATTATGTTAATCCATGCAATAAAAATGCAAATGTTTGTTCCACTCAATACTCTTAAAAGACTGAAGTGGATATTTTCACAATCACCTTTCCCCCCAACATAAAAGCTCTACAAATCTGTGATTAATTACTTCTCAGGCACCTGTTAATCTCCCTTCCTCTTTCCAATTAACTAAACCAAAATCAGTGGGTTTTCATATTCATGCTGAAGAACCCAACTGCGTTGATTCATCGACCTGTCCCTTCCCTGAAAATGACCACTTATCTCTCCTTCTGTATCTTTAACTCTTCAGCTTAATACTTTTTAAATTCTTTTTCATATTCTTTTCCATTATGACTTATCACAGGATACCAAATATAGTTCCCTGTGCTATCCAGTAGGCCCTTGCTGTTCATCCATTCTCTATATACCAGCTTGCATCTGGTAATCCCAAACTCTCAACCCACCCCTCTCTCACCTTCCCTCCCCTTGGCACCCACCAGTCTATTTGTCTGTGAGACTAAGAAGCAGATTCTTTAAATGTGTGATTACAGTTTAAAGTATTAAAGGATTCCAATTAAGCCTGTAAGGTGCTAAAAGTCCTAAGAAATGTAATGTCACATTTAGAAGTAAAGTGAACGGTAATAAAGAAGTGAAACAATTTTTAACATAAAAGTTACTAGTTAATAAATAAAATGATCTCCACAAATTGATCTTGGGTTTACTAGATGTAAAATTTTACAATTTTAATAAACTGAATAATCACTGAAAAAGATAAATTCCAATTGACTGTCAGTGTTTCTTTCCAAGTATAAAAGACATCCTCTGTTACTAAAAACACACTGTCAATTCACTTAGCCATTATGTTATGATTTTAAACCTTCTTTCTGGGTTTTTTTAAAAAATAGTAATAATGACAATGTAAAAAGACACCAAGACAAGTCTCCTGGAAAATTACATGAGCCCTCTTAAGAGGCACATGCTGGAGATGTCCTTGATCTAAAATCCTTGTCAGGACTTCCCTGGTGGTCCAGTGGCTAAGACTCCATGCTCCCAATGCAGGGGACCTGGGTTCAATCCCAGGTCAGGGAACTAGATCTCGCATGCTGCAACTAAGATGGAAGATCCCACGCACTGCAACTAACCTGGCACAGCCAAATACATTTTTTCAATGTTTGGAATTAAAAATAACCTCAGAAAGGAAAAAGGTTAATGAGATGGTAAGGTGGTCATTATTGGCAGCCCTGCCAACTAAACAGAAAACAACAAGGAGCAAGGCAGCCAATCTGGTCTCAAGGCCTCCGGCTGGGTGGCCGAACCTGTAAGGATGGAGATGAGTCAGCGGATGGAGCAGATCAGTTAAGAAACGGCAACAGGGGCGCGCACACTCTGTTCTGTAAGGCCAGGGGAGAGGCAGACCTCCTACTGCTAGATCACCTGATTCTTCAGAAAGTTTTGAATAGTTACGCTTTATATAGCCAGATTTTTGAGTGAAAGCATTTGACTTTTAAATCGTGGCAACTGAACGTCTAAAAATATCTGCACGAGCAAGACAAAACATAGAGACCGCCTCCACACCAGGAGCCTGCTCATGACTCCTGGTCCCCAGGGCAAAGTCCACAGCGTGAAACTCTCAGAGCCCTGCTCCCACCTGCCCGTCAGCCCCCACCAGCGCCAACGGAGGCCACACGCCCCACACTGCTGAGATCACTCCACTCCCTGAGTCTGCACCTCGGCTCCCACCGCACCGTCCATGCGGAACACCCTGCCCCGCCCACCTGACAGACCCACCTCTGTCCTGAGTTCTGCGCTGACTCAGCCGCTGGCCCTCTGACTCTTCCACAGACTAGTAAATAACACCTTACTATCCATTTAAGTCTGACACATCAAACACACTCAGCACAGCGCCTGGCAGAGAAGAAGACCAAACTGAAACACAGACGGCTCCATCAGCGCTCCTTCACTGCAAATAACATGCCGATCTGAACTTCCTTGAGCGAAACAGGGGTGACTGACTGATGGGTTCAAGACATCTCACAGAAGACAAGGGAGGTGGCCAGGCCTCAGAAGGCCCCAGGAGCCAAGAACCGGAAACCCAGCCAACAGAAAGGATGCGGTCTCTCTCTGATTCTAATGTCTGCTTCTCCAGAGATAAACATAACTGTTACAGCTCCCAGGGTGGCACCTTGTAGAATTCCACCAAGAAGCCACCTTGGTCGCCTGTCTCTCCAACTTAAAATTTCCAAGAGAGGGGAATAAACAAGGGCATGGGAGACAGTCCTCAAAGCAGGAGGAACGGCTTCCAGAATGTGTCTCCAGTGGGGATTCCTATCCTGGGCTGGAAAACAAGGCTGGAGATACAGGCAAGGCAGGACTGCCCCCCAGACGAAGCCACACAGAAAGTCTCATCAAACACGCTTTTTTTGGTGGTGGTGGTGGTGGTTTCTTTTTTGTCAATTAAAATACAGTTGATTTACAATATTTCGGGTGAACAGCAAGGTGATTCAGTTATATTTGTGTGTATATCTATATATACACATATATGTGTTCTTTTTCAGATTCTCTTCCATTTTAGGTTATTACAAGGTATTGAATACAGTTCCCCCTATGTTATATAGTCAGAGAAGGAAATGGCAACCCACTCCTGTATTCTTGCCTAGAGAATCCTGTGGACAGAGGAGCCTGGTGGGCTGCTGTCCATAGGGTCGAAAAGAGTCGGACACGACTGAAGCGGCTTGGTATGCATCATGCATTGGAGAAGGAAATGGCAACCCACTCCAGTCTTCTTGCCTGGAGAATCCCAGGGACGGGGGAGCCTGGTGAGCTGCCGTCTGTGGGGTCGCATAGAGTCGGACACGACTGAAGCGACTTAGCAGCAGCAGCAGCAGCATGTTATATAGTCGGTCCTTGTGTTTTTAATCCATTTTATATACAGTAGTGTGATCCCACATTCCCAATTTATTCTTCCATCCCCCAACAGAGATGTAAATGTAACAGGCTTTTTTTTTATTTTGCTCATTTGTTTAGGTTTTTTGGTCATGTCATGTGGCTTGTGGAGCCTTGGTTCTCCGACCAGGAACTGAACCCAGTCCTTAGCAGTGAAAGCGCAGAGTTCTAACCATGGGACTACCAGGGAACGCTCAGGTAGAGTTTTTATAACAGAAGGAGGAAAAGGTAGAACTATGGAGAAAGCAAACAGATCAGTGGTTGCCAACAGTTTGGGAGGAAAAGGGGAGAAAGCAATGGATGGAGCACAGGGCATTTCAGGTAGCGAAGGCGTTCTGTGCACCATAACAGTGGATACAACAGGCATTTGTCAAAACCCAAGGAACATGCAACACAAACAAGGTAGCTTGGTGTGTGCAAATTAAGAAAGAAAATCATTCAGGATGTCAGGGGATTTCAGGAAAGAAGCCAGACCGTGACAAGAGAATCTAACGATACTACAAATGAATCAAACAGCCTCACTGAAGGGAGTGGGAAGAGGCGCTCTACCTAAGTAACTCTGGAAACGAGTGACATCTGTAAGACTAAAGACAAAGGAAACACACCTGAGCACTGTATTCTGCTTGATAAAGCTGTTTCCCATAGAGCTATTCGTTAACAATTCTGATACCGCTGTACATGTACAATGGAAATGAATAATTAAGTACACGAATGTCAGAAGGTAAAATCCAAGTTTCTCACTGTTAAACTAGGGATTTACAGATAAACAAGAGGATGAGTCTAGAGTGATCCATATGGTGACTATAGAGTTGGAGATATCAGTAATGTTAAACCAGGGTCAAACTCATGTACAGATACAGATGGTTACAGAAATATATATGTATACACACACACACATATACAGCTTAGCACACACAAATAATTTTTTCTTCTGTCAGCTGAGAAGTCCTAAAAGAAATGACAGCCCATTAGCAACAAGCACACCTAGCACCTGGATCTTGGTTTCTAATGCCATAAATTCTCCAATAAAAGAAACCCGGGCTCCTCAGAGAAACGGCTGATTCTAGGATGGGAGCAGGAAATACACAAGAGGAGCCTGGAGGGTCTTGTAGTGCCAGAAAGGAAGGAAATGCTCCAAAACAAACAGAAAAGTCCCCAGGATGGGGGGCGCTTTAAGATGACAAAGAAGCCAACCGAAAGAGGTCAACATCGGAACCATTTTAGCAGCAAAATAAAGTAATACTGGACCATAACCCAAAGCTAAAAGTAAAAACCCAGGATTCCACACTGATATGAATACATGATTAAATGGAGATCAGATAAATCACCCATGCAAAATAATTTTAAATTTTTTATGTAGATACACTTCCCTTGAGGAAGTAGAGCGTAACTCTCTACTTAAGTGTAGGCTGCACACGGTGACTTCTTCTAAAGAGCACAGGATGAGAGGGTGGAAAGAGAGAAGCTTTACAGCAGAGAAAACTGACAGTCACTACTTCCTAGCCTGGCAATCAAAGTTAACAGCAACAGTCACAAATCACGTTCATACATGGACCCCCTCGATATGATGGGATGAAAATGGCTCTTCACCTCTGTGCTCTTCCTCTCAAAACCCACCACCCCAGTCTAACCAGGAGGAAAACATCAAACAAATTCCAGCATGGGACATTGTACAATGTATCTGACAGCACTCTTCAAACTTGTCAAAGTCATCAAAAACCAAGTTGACGAAACTGTCACAATCAAGACAAGACTAGTAAATGAAACGTGGTCTCTAGAATGGGATTCTGGAGCAGAAAAAGGACAGGAAGTAAAAAAAAAAAAAAAAAAAACTAAAGAAATCTGAACTAACTATATACTTCAGTTAATAATGGGGTGTCGACGGGACTTTCCTGGTGCCAGCGATTAGGACTCCATGCATCTACTGCAGGGAACAAGGGTTCAACCCTTGGTCGGGGAACTAAGATGTCACATGCTACATGGCAGAGCCAAAAAATAAATATATAAATAAGGTATCAATACTGGTTCACTAGTTGTAACAAATGTACCACATTAAATAAGATGCTAATTATAGAGAAATTGTGGGGGTGGCGTGGGGAGTATACAGGAACTCTCTGTGCCAGCTGCATTTCTGTCAACCCAAAAGTGCTCTTTAAAAATTCCATTAATTGTTTAAAAGTGGGAGGAAAGGGAAGAAAGGCAGACGAGGACCTGGGCTATCAGCGTTCGGAGTGTTACAGTGACCTAGTCCCCAGTCCAGCTGGCTTCACGTGTAGCTCCGTCTTGCTGGGGTGGAATGCTTTTTTCTGTGCGACTGAGTGTTTTTTGTTTTGTTTAATTTTTGGCCTTGCCATCTGGAGTAGGTAATGGCAGCCCACTCTAGAATTCTTGCCTGGAAAATCCCACGGTTGAGGAGCCTGGCGAGCTACAGTCCATGGGGCCTCAAAGAGTTGGACATGCCTGAGCACACACATGCTATGCCGTGTGGTTTGAGGGATCACAGGTCCCCCACCAAGGATCGAACCCGTGTCCTCGGCAGTGACAGCACTGAGTCCTAACTACTGGACTGCCAGGGAGTTCCTTTGAGGTGGAATTCTTCATCTCACAAACGCACCCATATCTGGCCAAAACTCCTTACCTTGAAGATACAGCTACCAGGCATCAGCAGCAAGAACTTCTAGGAGCACAGAACAGAAGCTATTTTTAGCGACACCAGGAATTTCCAGAAAAATCTCAAGCAGTTAATGTGAGGGGTTCACAGGGTATAAAAATCACTTGGAACTTTAAAGGAGCAAGTGTGAGATGAAGGAAACCCTCATGTGAACACTTCCCAGAGAAAGAACAAGGGGCAAAGTCCACAAAGGACTGAATAAGCATTTTGCGTTTATCTGAACTGCTTTCCTTGGGTAATCACTCTCCTTTTATTGGCGAATCCTTGCAGGCAAGCAGCCAAATCCCACAAAAAAACTAAGCTATCCAGTCTGGAAAGGGAGCAGGAGGCCACCAGTTTTGCTTAATTAACATTGTCTCTGGCTAACAGCTAGCTGTCCCTGGCTGTCCCTTCAGAAGTCCTCTTTCTAGCCAACACCACTGTGTAACCTGTTATGAATCAGAGTGCAAGTGTCACTTTGAAAGGCAGTAAACAAATAAACATGGCCATTAAAATGAGGGGAGACCGGAAGATTGTGAGGAGGAAAGGCATGAGGCCATCAAATACTATATATTTTTCTTTTGTATTTTTAAAAGCCAAAAATATTCTCTATCACACAAATTCATGTAAAATAACACTTTTCTTTTAAGAAAAAAAAAACTTGAAAGTGTGAAATATACTGGTCCTTTATGGCTTTAACTCTGGAGTTTAAAAAGAAATGCTGCCAGACACGCGCCAAAGCCAATGGGGCAGGAGTGTTAGAGACCTCCAGGATGGAGTGAGTCCTGGTATGCGCACAGCCCCGGCAGGCACGCGGTCCATCAGCATGGGCTCAGTAGCAGGGAGGGCGAGTGCATTCGAAACTTCCTGAAGACAGCAACGCCAAGCTCTAGAGCATTATGGCTCTCTCAGGTAAAATCCTGGATAATACCATTTCTACTGTAAGACTGCAAACACAAGCCTCACTTGGAACAAACACAAGTACCAAAAACAGCCTAATTTAGTCTATTTGGAAATTATCTTCGCCAGAGTGAAGATGTGAAAAATACTTGAGTGATTTGGTGATTTGACAAGAACAGTTACCTTATTCAGTTGGATCAAACTGTTTCTCTTAAGGGCCAGATGGTAATTTCAGGCACTGCAGGCTGTAGGGCATCTGGGACAACTACTCACTGCCTGTGTAGCACTCAACAGCCGTAGACAATAGTGAATGAATGACCACGGCTCTGTTCCAAGACAACTTTACTGACAACAAGCAGCAGGCTAGATTTGACACACAGGGTGTACTCTGCCAACTCCTGAATTAGACAACTCATTCTCATTCTCTCTCTCTCTCTCTCAAATAGTTGCCATCCATTCAAATTTCAGTAACAGAATGAAACGTTTTTGTTCATAAGTCAGGAAGAAAAATCTACATGAATCTGCTGTAAGTCTCCTTATTTCTTAAAGAAACTCGGTTGAAAGTCACATAACTGTAAACAGTCCTGTAACAGGTAACAAATGTGACTCCATATGGGACCTGTTCCCTTAGCTGTAACCCTTGCACTCCGTTCTCTGTGCTTAGTCTGCACCTTTTGTAAAAGAATGTTGCCTACCGCCTGAAATACACAGGCCAACCCTTTTTCAAGGCTCTGCCTCCCAGACTTGACCTTTTAAAGGTATTAACACTCTTCCATTCATACAGAGATGAAAAGTTACAGAATAGAGAATAACGTTTGTCTTGGTGCTGGTTTACAGGAACACTGTGACCAGACCTACCTGCGTAGCAGGATTCCTGCACCAGGAAGTTGCAGCTACCTGCCACTCCCTCTCCTTTCAGTCTGAATTCTAACTCGGCTAAGACGGTTCTTTGGGACATGAGTCTACCACCTTCTCAGGCTGCTGATTTCTTCATAAGGTCGCTATTCCTTGCCCTAACACCCTGTCTCTCGATTTACTGGCCTATCGTGCAGTGAGCACTATAAGCTTGGACTCAGGAACAGTACCTGGCTGCAACCAAGCAAAACGTGGCCAAGAATCACTTCTCAGGGTAACTATTTTCTCTAAGAGGAAGTGTTTGGGAGATGCACAGCCCATCTGGATCACATTGAAATGTCTCAAGGGCTCAGAAAGCTTATCTTCCCTGCGGCTGTCTTCCTAACACTCAGCCTCATGTGGAAGCTTTGACATGGTTCCTAGAATGTATGGAGCAAATCCAATCTCCATAATATGGCATACAAGATCTCCCAGGGCCCTCTGCATCTGGTCTCAACTTCATCTCCAGCCATTCTTTACATCTCCTTCCACCCCCAAACTATACTCTGACAAATCAGAGGACGCATTACACCTCAAATACATCATTTGTCCATGAGTGTTCAAGTCTCCAAGCTCTTATCAGAGTGACCATGTGTTGTTCAAAACAGAGCATTTCTGAGAGTAAGAGGAATGCTATTAATAGCATTGCTGGGACAAGAAGCACAGTAAGGCAGACTGTAATAGAGTCATTGGACCTTCATTCATGATGAACTTCTCTTGTGAAAACCATTGCCAATTCATTCCTCTCTGCCATTTTCATGCTTCTGCTGACCTCTTTCTTGCAGAGGTAACCACTCCCTCATTTTTTTATCTATGATAGCCTTTATCACATAGTATTATATTTACTTTTTCACCTGTATGTTTTCTTTGAAGAATGTTTCCTCTGTACACGTGGCTTTATGCTGGAATTCTCCTACAGTTAGCAGTCTCCAACTGCTTGTTCATTTTCTTACAATAACAAAAAGCCATTCTTTGTCTATCATAAACCAGTGGTTCTCAGCTCCGATACTTTGGCTTCTCAGGGGATATTTGCAATGTCTGGAAACATTTTGGTTGTCATAACTTAGGGCAGAGACTACTGGCATCCAGTGTGTGGAGAGATGCTCCTAAACATCCTATAACACACACATCACACCCCCCACAACAAAGACTTACCCAGCCCCAAATGCCAATCGTGCTAAGGTTGAGAAGCTCTGGAATAAATTTAAAACTTCAGCTCACTTCCTCATAAAGTTACTACAAATTCTGGATGACAGAAGTAAGAGGTCATGAAAATTTTCAGCCCATTTGCCATAAACATATTCAGAAAGCCAACACACCCAAGGAGTCAGGATAATGTAAGACAAGGAAAAATACACAGGCATACTATAAAGATTCATGAATTGGCTTGAAGAGCAGTATGGATACAGTGTTCCACAGAGCACGCTGAATGTGACTCTCAAGCAGAAGTTATTAATCCAACGTATGAACAGTACCAAAGTAGACAGCAGGAGAAATAAGGAATAATCTCAACTGTATACAAAACCAAAGATGAAATAAAAGCCACAAATTCTGGACCATTCCTGAGTCACTGACATTGGATATCTGTAGTAGATTAAAACTAAAGAATCTCTTTCTGTCATCTTTCAGTGACGCCAGAATGGTGCACATGAATGTCCATTGTTGATATTTCAAGAATATCAACAATGCTGAAAAGAGAGGCAGACACCAGGTACTTATTAGGCCGTGCTCCAAAGCCATCATCAGGTTTCTAACTGTGATGATGAAGCATGGTTACACTGGTGAATTTGAAATCATTGATGATCATGGACTGGGATAATTGTTGTGAACCTCACAGGCAAGCTAAACAAGTGTGGAGTGAGCAGCCCCAGGTTTGATGTACAATTCAAGGATCTAGAAAAATGGCAGAACAATCTGCTCCCATTCCGTCAGTTTGGTTTTCCTGTACTGACAACCTCAGCTGGCATCATGGACCCTGAAGAAGCAAGACAAAAACACAGAGGAGGAAAATCCTAGGATTCTTTTTCCAGGGATGTAATACATAAAAATAAAATGCCTCAGGGGTGGGTAAGGGGAGAGACTAAAGAATCTTAAAAAAAAAAGTGGATATATAAATATGTATGAAAGTGAAAGTCATTTAGTCGTGGCCACTCTTTGAGACCCCATGGACTCCATGGAATTCTCCAGGCCAGAATACTGGAGTGGGTAGCCTTTCCCTTCTCCAGGGGATCTTTCCAATGCAGGGATCGAACCCAAGTCTCCCACATTGCGGCAGATTCTTTACCAGCTGAGCCACAAACGATTCATTTTGTGGTATACCTGAAACTAACACAACATTGTAAATCAACTTCAATAAAAAAAATTTTTAAAGAATACAAATAATAATAATAAAGTAGATTAACACTGTATTCTTTACAGAAGTTGAACCTAAAACTTCTTCAACTATCATCAGAACCAAGGCCATTTATATGTAAGAGAAACTCCAGAATATTTAAAAGATATTTTCAACCACAGAATCTTTTTAATTCCTAAAGAAAAACTTGGCCACCAACTACTTAACTGCTTCCCTGAAAACAAATCTTTTATGCTTCCTTATTCACAGGAATCTGCACTCTCCAATCCTTGCTTGAGGACTTCCCTGGTGGTCCAGTGGCTAAGACTGTGCTCCCAGTGCGGGGGGCCTGGGTTCGACCCCTGGTCAGGGAACGAGACCCCACGTGCTACAACCAAAGATTCTGCGTGCTGCCACTAAGACCGGCTGCAGCCAGATAAATAAAAACTGAATCCCTGTTTGGTAAAATTTCCCAATAACTGAGTCTAAAACACCCTACATACCTTTCTGCCTTCATAAACTGAACAAACTAGGTCAAATTTGCTTCTCCTGATTGCCCAGAGTCACCTTAACTACTTTATTATTGTACTAATATAACTCCCTCAGCCTGTTTAGAAGGGACAGAAGACCAGCACTTCATGAAACGGCCCCTGATGGCTGATTTTCTCCTGTGATCATTCCAGGGTCACCCACTAAGCTGTAACCATCATTCCTGCTGCAGTCGGTATACCTGCCTGCCCCTTCATCTCCAGCCTTTTCTAATTCATCTCTTCTGGAAATTTTGTATGAAGCAATTAACCAGAAACACCTATCTGGATAAGAGTCTGAGTGAATGGATGATGGAGGAATTCTTCCACTAATTAAGTCCCTAACATACGAACAAGTTTCTTTATAGAATGCTTCTGAAAGTCCAATTTATTCATAAATTCAAGAAAGTTGAGGGCTTTCCAGGTGGCACAGCAGTAAAGAATCCAACTACCAAAGCAGAAGATAAGCAGACATGGGTTCGATCCTTGGGTCAGGAAGATTCCCTTGGAGTAGGAAATAGCAACCCACTCCAGTATTCTTGCCTGGAAAATTCCATAGAGGAGCCTGGTGGGCCACAGTCTATGGGGTCACAAAGAGTTGGACATGACTGAGCACACGCGCACCAACAAAGTTAGCTGCTGCTGCTGCTAAGTCGCTTCAGTCGTATCTGACTCTGTGTGACCCCAGAGACGGCAGCCCACCAGGCTCTCCGTCCCTGGGATTCTCCAGGCAAGAACACTGGAGTGGGTTGCCATTGCCTTCTCCAATGCATGAAAGTGAAAAGTGAAAGTGAAGTCGCTCAGTCGTGTCCGACTCCTAGCAACCCCATGGACTGCAGCCTACCAGGCCCCTCCGTCCATGGGATTTTCCAGGCAAGAGTACTGGAGTGGGTTGCCATTGCCTTCTCCGAAAGTTAGCATAAGTATCCAATTAAGACAATCAGCTTTATAGCACTGTACTGCAATAGGTTTATAATACTTTTCACACAAATAATACATAAAAACAAACAAATACAAAAAAATAAAGAAAACATTTTTAATCTTAGAGTACAATACCTACAATACAGAAGGACAGTCCAGCGGCTTGCCTACAGGGGCTGGCACCAAGTGAACAGGCAAGAAGAGTTACTGACCGGAGGCGGGAGAGGAGGCGGGAGAGGGTAGAGCCGAAGGATCATCAGCAACAGGAGACTGAGGGCACGCTGCAGTTTCACTCACACCTGACCTTTGCACCTTTGAGAGTTTGCAACTTGAAGGTTTGTATGTAGGGCACTTGCTGTACTGAAGCAGAGATTTGCACCTGTGAATTCTCATATCTTTGTATGTTCATGCCTTGGAGTTCCTCTCATTCACCACAACCCCTAACCCTTGTTCAAGAACTGGGAGAAAGCCACACAGGTGAGGGGCGAAAAGTTTTAAAAGCCCCAAAGGGCTATGCTTCATAATCAAAATGAAGAACAAAGAGAGAGAATAAATTAAACATGAGCCACAACCAGTAAAATAAGGTCATGAAACCCCTGAGGGATGAGAGCACGTTAGTTACATTTATAACATCACCTCTATCCTAAAGCGCAAAATCTTTAAGAAAAATAACAGACTTGCAGACGTTATTGAAAACCCTACAGAAAAATGAGCACTCAGGTCCTTACAAAACTTTGATTCAGAGGTATTGATTTAAAAAAAAAAAAAAAAACAGGCAACACATAACCAAAGCATCCTGTTCATTTGGCATCTATCTTAACCTGCCTGGGGCGGGGAGGGGGTTGTGGAAAAACCACTAATTGAGAGTTTCAGGAATGACTCATACATATATTAAGGTGACTTTTTAAAGTTTATCTGCATGCTGCCAGCCAATAATTATTGTGTGAACCACCCCTCCCCACACCCCAGTACTCTGCTCTTGACTTAGATGACACACGCCCTGGCATCTACCTCAGACTTGCACAACAAAGCCCAGAATACACATTCACACCCACATAACTCCATCAAGACTGGAAGTTTAACTTGAAGGTACCAAAGGATGCTGAAAGGAGAAGACAGAAATATAAGAACTATTGTTCAAAAGTCAATCCATTATCAGGTCTGTGTTTATGGAATACTGGTACCATCTGATCAGACATAAGGAAAAAAAAACAAAATTCAAAACATACATTCCACAAAGAACATCAGAAAATTCATACCTATAGAAAAAGGGCTAAATATCTATGACTACCTTTGTATTCATATTCTTTTGTTCCTTTATTTTTTAAATTAAAACACGCATAGTTGATTTAGCATGTTGTGTTAGTTTCAGGCATATAACAAAGTGATACATACATGTGAATGTATTCTTCTCCAGATTCTTCTCCATTATAGGTTATTATAAGATACTGGATGTAATTCCCTGCACCATACAGCAGATCTCTGTGTTTTTCTGTCTTATACACAGCAGTGTGTACATCTCAATCCCAAACTCCTAATTCACCCTCCCCACCTCTCTTCTTGAAGGCAGCATTTCCCAAAGGGTCTTCCATACAGTTTCAAAAACAAAATAAGTCCCCACACTCTAAACAAGTTCAAAGACTGCTTCCTACGTCACCCTCATATGCATTAGGATTGCATTCAGCTACATCTTGTGAGTCTCTCCGAGCGCAGAGAGATCAAATCAGTCAATCCTGAAGGAAATCAACCCTGGATATTCACTGGAAGGCCTGATGCTGAAGCTGAAGCTTCAATACTTTTGCCACCTGATGCAAAGAGCTGACTCGTTGGAAAAGACCTGATGCTGGGAAAGACTGAGGGCAGGAGGAGAAGGGGGAGACAGAGCATGAGATGGTTGGATGGCATCACCGACTCAATGGATGTGAGTTTGAGCGAATTTCGGGAGATAGTGAAGGATAGGGAAGCCTGGCTTGCGGCAGTCCGTGGGGTCACAAAGAGTTGGACACAACTTAGCAACCGAACAACAACACATCATAAAAACTCAACTACAATGGTTTAACAAATAGGGCTTTATTTTTCGACCAGAACAATTCGTCCAAGATGGAATGTCTAAGGCCCGTGGAGCAGCTTCAGGAAGCCATCAAGAACTGCTTCCAGCTTCCTGATAGGCCACTCCTAGCACATGGCGGCTGTTCTCCTGGTACAAGTTGGCTAGAGTTCATTCCAGCAGGAAAGACCATGGCACAGGCGTGTGTCAGTGTCCTGGTACCTTGTTTACTGAGAAAGCAATGGCTTTCCTTGGAAGACACGCCCTGCAGACACTTGACTGACATCTTATTTTGGCCAACACTGGGTCACTTCTAATGGCAAAGGAGTCCAGGGAGGTGAAAATTTCTAACTAGGTACATTGCTACCTACAGCAAAACCAGAGTACCAGAAAGAAAGAAGAGATTGAATGGTTATTTAGAAATTTAAAAGATTCACCCCATACATCTTAGAAATTCAAAGATGCATGTTTGATATGAAAGTCGCTGAGAAATTGTGCTGTAAATAAACCTGTTTAACTTGTTTTAACACAGCACTTCTCAAAGTTATTTGAGCACAAAGTTCCTTATTTCCTTAAACAGCCTGTTGAAACACCATTCGGTGCAACGAATCTTGGAACACACTGCTTTGGAAACAAAAAGAAGAAAAAATACTTGTAAGAAAGAGTCTGTTTTCATACTTAAGGTAGAGAAAATATGCTGCATTAAAACAAAGCATTCTGGAAATAAAAAATGAAGTGACAGAATTCTACAATCAGGAGCTGACGTGTTTTCATTTTTTATGTGAAGTCACAATTCTGGTGAGAAAAAAATCTCTTTTCCCTTTATGCCTTCAAAGACATCTCCTTTCTACCATCCCTTCTCAACTCCAAAACTTTTTTTTTTAATTCTGTAACTTCCCCCATCTGAACATTTCAACCTGGCCTTTAAAAGCCCATTCTGGAGTTTCTCCAAGATCTCACTTCTCCTTTGGTTCCGTTTCTCATGCTTTAATTACTTTTCTTTCTTCTGCCATTTTCTTACACTAACAAATCAATTTGAGGTTTCGCACTGAGTGAGCTCTTCCTGTATAATTTTTTTAATGTATATTTATCTATTTCTGGCTGTCCTGGGGCTTTGTTGCTGCATCAGCTCGTCTCTGGTTGCAGCAGGTGAGGCTACTCTCTAGCGGTAGTGCACAGGCCTCTCACGGCAGTGGCTTCTCCTGCTGTGCAGCACAGGCTCGAGGGCACGCAGGCTTCAGTAGCTGCAGCTTCCAGCCTCCAGAGCACAGGCTCAAGAGTTGTGGTGCACAGGCTTAGTTGCTCCATGACACGTGGGATCTTCCTGGATCAGGGGTCGAATCCATGTCTCCTGCATTGGGAGGCAGACTCTTTGCCACTGAGCCACCACTGAAGCCCTTCTATACAATTTTTACTCAATTTTTTCAACCACCATTGTAACAGGGAAGAACAAAACCTGACTCCATGTTGGATCTGTTTCCTTCAACCTTTGCTTTCTGTTGCTTTTGTTACTACAACCAACTAAACGGACACTGTCTGTAGCTATAAGCATGCACAGTGGCCTGTGTGGGGAACCCTGCCCCTCTGCCAGAATGTTCAACTAAACTGCCTTTGTTCAGCTCACAGGGAGACATTCTGACCCTGCCCACCTGTGAATGGCTGCCAGAAGGAAGAAATGAACACATCCCCACATCCCCTCCCCGAGGCTGGCCACGCCAGGAGATATTTTGCAAGACTTACGGCCATTTAACTTTACTTCCTCACCACCTACATCTCCCCTCCTCTGTTCCATAAAAGAAACTGGCATCCAGACCCTGATAAGATGTACTCTAGGACTCGACTCCTCCATTGTCTCGGATGCCCAGCTTTCCAAATACAGTTGCTATTCTTTGCCTCAACACCTATCTCCCGATTACTGGCCTGTCATGCAGTGAGCAGACAAGAGCTTGGACTCAGTAACACCATTCTTTGATAACCGACGGAGGTTGCTGTTAATTAAATGCTGTTGCAGATGCCAGTGCTGTTTCCAAGAAGAAATGTTCATATTTTTAAGAAAAACACAGGAGAAGCATTCAAAGCATAATCTTTCATCCTGATACTAAAGCTTTTGAAAGAAAGCCACTCAGTCATACCTAGTTCCATTAAAATAATCATTTCTTTTAATTCACTTTGATTTTTTTTTAAAAAAAGGGGGAAAGACTACATTTTTCTCATTTTTCAAAGCCCATCAATTTTCCACAGAACCCATCATATTTCCTTGCCAAAAAATCCAATGTTTCTCTTTTCTGGAAGAGAGGTAAGAAAATGCCATCTTTTACTTCCTGAAAGAAAAAAATTAAATAGGTCAAATATATAAAACTTTCATGGAAAAAGGCAACACTTCATTTAAGCCATTAAAGGAAAATGTGTTGCAACTCCCCAGTGGAACTCCATTCTCTATAACAGGAAAGGTCTATTCACTGCTGAGAGAACCAGACATGGCTCTCACACTGTTAGGAGAAGCACACTGTCTGAAACTGCCCACCCAGGCCAGACACCACAGTAACCATTTGCATGAGTTATTTTATGACAGGCTGCTGCTGTTGCTGCTAAGTCGCTTCAGTCATGTCCGACTCTGTGCGACCCCATAGACGGCAGCCCACCAGGCTCCCCCATCCCTGGGATTCTCCAGGCAAGAACACTGGAGTGGGTTGCCATTTCCTTCTCCAATGCATGAAAGTGAAAAGGGAAAGTGAAGTCGCTCAGTCGAGTCTGACTCCCAGCGACCCCATGGACTTCAGCCTACCAGGCTCCTCTGTCCATGGGATTTTCCAGACAAGAGTACTGGAGTGGGCTGCCATTGCCTTCTCCATGACAGGAGGTCCTAATAAGGAACACGAAACTAGTAAGCCACCACCAATCAGAAGAGTTCTGGAAAGGTCAAAAGGAGACATCATGTGTCTGACCACCTCCCAGAATCCTTCTCACTGCCATCCATCTTGGCTGAGTAATGCATGCGCCGCCAGGACAGACTCTGTCAGAATGATTGGCCAAAGACAACCTGGAAATTAATCCAATCAAAATAAAACCCGAGACTTCGAGCCATGTGGCAGAGCGGTTCTCCTGGGTTCTCCTACCCTATCACTCTCCTCCCAGGCACCTTTCCAATAAAAGCTTTTGCTTTGTCAGCTCATATGTCTCCTTGGACAATTCATTTCCAAGTGTTAGATAAGAGCCCACTCTCAGGCCCTGGAAGGGGGCCCCCTTCCTGCAAGAACACCACTTTACAGAGACTCTGAATGGAACTGAACCCTTAAACCAACTGAACTGAGCTGGTCTTCCTGTGCTCCTATTTTCTAGAAACCAAGAAAAAAAAAAAAAAAAGCAGTTGGGAATATTCACATCTCCAGTAGACAGGCCTCTAGAAAGTCAAAGGACCATAAAACATTCAGATGCCATCAAAGACCTTTGAGTGCCCAGTCCTGGCCATATGGATTCTCCATCCTCTTTAGAGGCTCATCACTCACAAAAGGGAGAAGGACATGGCCACCCACTCCAGTATTCTTGCCTGGAGAATCCCATGGACAGAGGAGCCTGGTGGGCTGCTGTCTATGGGGTCGCACAGAGTCGGACACAACTGAAGTGACTTAGCATGCATGCATGCATTGCAGAAGGCAATGGCAACCCACTCCAGTATTCTTGCCTGGAGAATCCCATGGACAGAGGAGCCTGGTGGGCTGCTGTCTATGGAGTTGCACAGAGTCAGACACAACTGAAGCGACTTAGCATGCATGCATGCGTTGCAGAAGGCAATGGCAACCCACTCCAGTATTCTTGCCTGGAGAATCCCAGAGACAGAGGAGCCTGGTGGGCTGCCGTCTATGGGGTCACACAGAGTCAGATACAACTGAAGCGACTTAGCAGCAGCAGCACTCACAAAAGAGAAGGCATAGCCAACTCGCTCCAGGTCAGAAATTAGGACAGTATCACTTTAGGTCCAGAAGAACACTTCCCAAATTGCTTCCAGAGAGGAGACATGATCCTCCCAACCACCAGGGGAGCTAGAGAACCATATGGCTACTTGCTCCCATCATGCGTCTCTGCCCCACACCAAGCTGAAGCTCCTTCCTGCCCCCAACCATCCTTTCCCACAATCTTAGACCCATATCCCCATCCTGATTCCCATCTCAATTCCTGTTCCCATACCCCTTAGAACCACCTCTTATCCCAACCTCTCCTCCTATATTGGCCAAAATGGCCACTTTTGATGGCAGCACACCATACCGTCTTCTTCCTCCACAAAGCCAAACGAAGAGCTTCCACCCTTGGGTGACACTTCCTTCTACCTCTAACAGTCCTTCTCTCCCATCAGTTGAAGACCTTGTCACCTGGCTCATCTTCTTTGAGACACCAAGTCCAGCTGTCATTCTTTCTGAGTGACCTTAGAAGTCCCCAAGCACTCTGCCTAGTTGACTCCTTGTCCTCATTCTGTAAGCTTCTTCTCTGCATTACTGCTTTCCTCCCAAAGATCCATCCTGGACCTTCTCCTCACCACTGAGAACTGCTCCACCTCTGGCTAGACCTCCAAACACCTCACTCCACCTCTTTTCATCCTCTATAAACTCCTTTCCCTTCAGACCTCTCTCTCAGAGCTTCACTGACTACACCAATGCCCCCATTTAACCTGATGCTCCAATCTGCTGGTCCCTCTGTTTCCCACTTCTCTTGAGTCCTTTGTCTCTATTTCTTTCCTCCTCCATTTTCCATTGACCACTGATTGGCCAAGGATCTCAATTATGTTCTGCTCCATATACACTCACCCAGCCAAATCCCATCACCTCCTCTATGCCCATACCCAGGACATTCAACACCAAGGAGAAAACCACAAATTTGCTAAAGCTGATGGTGTAACAGGTTCATGGGTCTTCATTCTCAAGAGACCCTCAGAGCTGCCCAGAACACCTGCTCAGTATTTCTCCTAGACCCTTCAAAGGGTCTTTTCAAACCTCCTCCACCTTACACAAACCGTGGAACCCACCACTTCTGCCTTTTCCCTCTCCATCTTCAGAAAACGGCCTCACTTCCTGCTTCGCAGAGAAATGAAGCAAGAATGGCTTCAATTTCCTGCTCCACACCACACGCTCCTCTCCTTCTGTGCCCTTTTCCCTCCCTCCTAGCCTGCCTGGGACTCCACCCACTCCTGACTTCCTAGGCATGCGCTTGCCCTCATGCCCTCAAACTGCTCTACCATCCTCCCCTCCGTCATCACTTGAATGTGCCAAGACTACCATCTTGGGAAAAACATCCTGCTTCCAACCTACAATCTGCTCTAATTATTATTCTCTTCTTCACAGCCAAGCTTCTAGAGATGTCTCTGCCATCTTCTCTCCCCTCTGCTAACTCTGGCCTCCCTCCCCGCACCTCCGGCAAAACTCACACCAGCCTGGTCTTAGCTGCCAAACTCCACTAGCACATTTCAGACCGACCTCCCTTATTCCTCTCTCCACTTCCTAGTCCCACACACACTCCTGCTTGTCCTTGTATCTGGCGGACCCATCTTTTTCCCCTGCCTCCATCACTGCTTTTCAAACTGTAAGTCTTCAACCTTCAAAAAATCAACTCAGAGCAGAGTTTCTCACTGGTGTTACTTACATTTTAGCCACATGGTTCTTTGTTGTGGGGGCCACCCTGTGCCTTAGAAGCTGTTTAGCAGCATCCGAAGTATCTACGCACCAGATGCCAGTCGCACAGAGCAAATGTGTCTCTAGACATCATCAAACCAGCATCACTCCCATTTGAGAACCACTAGCATAGGGAGTTGCAACCCAGGTTTTTTTTTTTTTTTTTAAGAAAATGAAATAAAATAGAAACTACTACGATATATCTCCTAAGAAAGAATAAAGACCTTTCATTAAACATTGGTCTCTGCATCTTGTTGGAACTTGTCTACATGTGTACATGTGGAACAGAAAATATTTCTTTCTGTAAGTCCGAGTCAGAACACTTTAAATTGGGAATTCCCTGGTGGTCCTGAGGTTAGGACTCTGCACTTCCACTGCTGAGGGCCCAGGTTTCAATCCCTGATCTGGAAACTAAGGTTCCACAAGCTCTGCGTCACAGCCAAAAAAAAAAAAAATGAACACTTTAAATTCCAGTGCTGTACATGTGGGTGCTCCCAAGGTTCTGTCCTGGGTTCCCACCCTTTCAAAATCACCCAGCAATGCAAAAAAGGCAAAGACACACACAATAACCACTCAAGTACTCAGCACCCATCAAGAAAACAAAGCATCATCGACCAGATAAGAGCGGGGAACTGCGCACGCACCCCTCCCAGACTCCTGGAGCAAACCACTACTCCAATTTAACATTTCCCCCCCAATTTTACTGCGTTTGGATGTGACTCCTTAAGCAATATATAATACATCACTCAAGCTTAAAATGTTTTTCATGTTCTTCTGCAACTTGCTTTTGTCCCCTTAACATTATGTTTGTGGGATCCGTGCATCCTGTTCTACACCACCGTTCATTCATTCTGTAGTTGGTGGGCCCTACTACAGAATGAATGAATGGTTCATCCTCTCTATAATAATGAACATCCTCTCTAGAAGGTCAGTAATTCTGCTCCTGAGCACAAATCCAAGCGGATCTGTCACACATCTGCACAGAGTACACACACACCATTTATCCATTTTCTATTAGACTGTTATCTTTGTCTTATTGATATTAAGCAGTTCTTTCATATACTCGGAAACCAAGTGCTGCACCCTTGGTGATATGTTACCATATCTTCTCCCCATCTTGGGTGGGTCTTTCTCCCATACCCAGTCATCTCCTCTACTCCCACGGCCTCTGCCACCGTCCCCATGGTGACCACCGTCTGCTCCTCCCCTGCTGCCAGGTCGCTCTTCCGGCCTCCAGATTCACAGAGCCCATGGCCTCTCGGCCCCCTCTCCTCTGCCAAGTATCTCAAACTTAACTGTCCCAAATGAAACCTGTTGCCCCGCCCTGACTCTGCCCCTGCTGCATTCCTTCACTGGCTCAGAGAAAACACTGTCATTCCCACAGCCAGTGAGCCTCTCCTCTCGTCTCCATCTTGTTCATCACCTCCTCCTGTTTATTCGACTTCCTCAGTACAGGGATTTTATTCACCATGCTCCGCCTCCAGGATTTATTTCTGGACACTCCCATCTCTCAGTTGGACCATACACCATAGCCTCCCTGTTGCCCTTCAACTCATAATATATTCTTTAGAAGATAAGCAGACCTAGAAATCCCACTGTTATTTACCCGAGACAAATAAAATAAAATTCTCCCAAAAAAGGACTTGCATGAGAACATTTATAGCACCTTTATTTATCAAAACCAGTAACTAAAAGCAACCCAAATGTCCAACTGAAGACTGGATGAACTAACTGTGGTTCATCCATACAATGGAATCAGCAGTAACCAACTCAGCAATAACTAATTCAGCAATAAAAAGGAGCTTCTACTTACAAATGCAATGATGTGGATGACTTTCAAATTATGTTGACTGAAAAAACATCAGACACAACAGAGCCTCTACCATGTGACATCATTTATGGGAACTCTAAGAAAGACATAACTGGAGATGAAAGTCAGAAAGTGGCCAGGGTGGGGGTGGGGGGGAAGTTGGGTGACTGAATGGAAAGGGACATGGAGGAACTTTCTGAAAGAATGGAGATGTTCCATATCTGGTTTGGGGTGGTGGTAACATGAGTGTATATGATTGTCAAAACTCATCAACCAAACTGGCCAATGACTAAAATCTGGCCATTTTACTTACATAATTATATTAACACACACACACACACACAGACACACACACACACACACACACATATGTATTTATTTATTTATGTGTGTCTCCAGCTAGAGTAAGTTTGCTAAAATTAAAATCTGGAATTAAAGTCGGAACTCCCTGGCAGTCCAGTGGTTAGGACTCCATGCTTCAACTGCAGGGGGCATGGGTTCGCTCCCTGGTCAGGAAACTAAGATCCCACAGGACCGCACAGAGTGGGGAAAAAAAATTAAAATCTGATCAAATTATTTCTCTGCTTACATTTTTTCTGAAAGTCCTGTGACCTTCAGAAGGTCATACCTACCCACCTCTCCAATATTCACTCTTAACCCTTCTTCCCTGACCCTCCCTTATGGGCTATGCTACTCTCACACTGAAGTTCTTAAATCTTCCCAAGTGAATTATGTCCCCTTTCACCTCTGGCCTCCTCCACTTTGCGCAACCCCACAACCCTTGATGTGGCTGACTCCTATTATCTTTCAAGACTCAATATGGGGGACTTCCCTGCTGGTCTACTGATTAAGATTTTGCCTTCTAATGCAGGAGGTGCGGATTCGATCCCTGGTTGAGGGCTAAGATCCCACATGTGTTGTAACCAAAAAAACAAAAAAAAGAAGAAGCAATACTGTAACAAATTCAACAAAGACTTTAAAAGCAGTCCACATCAAGGAAAAAAAAATACTTAAAAAAGGACTCTGTGGATGTCACTTCCTCCAGGAAGTCCTCCCAATCGCTCAACATTAAATTAGACACCTTTCTTGGGCTCCTATTACACCCTGTGCTTATTGATAGCACAACCCCTTTGACTCTGAAATGCACCTGTCCATCTGCTTCCCCAGGACATAAACTCCCTGAGGACAGAGCCTGAAAGCCTGTCACTGCTGGATGGACTGAGAACTGAGGAGGGCAAATCTTCAATGTTTGTTCAATGAGAAAGTGAAATACTCAAAGCATGTTTTCTCCTCAAGCTAAACATGGAGAGATGGGAACTCACAATATCAATACTGAAGGAAAAATAACTCCAAAACCAAAAAATAAATATTTTATATTGAACACGTCAATAACCACTTGGACACAGAAGACTGTATTATATCAGGGTCTGCTGCAAACAAAACAGAACAGTAACACACACAGACCCAGCCAGCTCTTAGCCGAAAGCTAGGAGAGAAAGAAAATGAGAGTCATCTTAGGTAAATAAATAAATCTCAGGGAAGGCATACTGAAGACACAAGACGCTTTGATGAACAGAAAAGTGGTCACTTGTTCAGTTGACTTAAGGGAGCCGAGCGTTCGTCCAACAGACCTCTGCGAACTGTGTAAATTCCAACAGAAGCAGCGAAGAGCTGAACAATGATCTGGAAATGTACCCAGAGTTCAAAAGCATCATGTCTAGACATGTCAAACTCCCCTGAGAGGGATCTGGCTGCTTGCCTGCTGAAGGTCCCGGCTGACCCCAACTGCTTCCTTTCCATAAGCACTTTTAGATGGATGGCTAAGAAGTCACCTTTAGGAGAAGCAGCCTCTGCCACCCACCTTCTCTCGTGTCTCGGCAGGGCGCCGCCTCCCCTTCACAAGGGAGAGAAAACACACTCATGTGAAGCTGCAAGTGAAATGAATTCCTTAAATATCAGGAAGCAGAGAATATAAGTAAAGCTCTTCCTTCAGCACTTCTTGCTGCCAAATGAATTTCCGAAGCAAAATCGCACTGGCTGTATTTCTTCAAGGGCTGTCTGATTTGCCAGAATACTTTTGAATATTCCAGAACTGTTATGGGCTGCCAGTTATCACCAAACCTTTCCTTTCTTCCTTCTCCTCCCTGGTAAAAACTCAATATATGGCCCGAGATGAAGAGTAACACCTTTCCCTTTATAAATCTCTTAAACCCTCCTAGATGCCGCATGAACCCCCTGCTCCATTATCTAGACCTGAGCCTGGCACCCGAAACCTTCAAAACAACACATTTACAGCACAGGGATATTTGTGGCGTCAAAGTGAAGCACAAAAATGGAGATAAATGAACCATGATTGACAGCCACTGTCAATCAAAGCAAATACATGGTCCAATCAGCCAACACAGTTTTGTCTTTTCTGAATATTTCTATTGAGATGGGTTAGATATCATCACTTATTCAAAGGACATGAATCTGAGCAAACTCCAGGAGATAGTAAAGGACAGGGAAGCCTGGTGTGCTGCAGTCCATGGGGTCTCAAAGAGTCAGACACTACTTAGCAGCTGAACAACAACAATTCATATTATAAAATTTTCTATTTAACAGTTTGTAGGTGTATAATTATATGGCATTAGTTATGTTCAAAATCTTGTGTAACCATCACTACTATCTATTCCCAACACTTTTCTGTTTTCAATCTTGTGGCTGTGCTTCAGGGCATACAGGATCTTAGTTCCCCCAACCAGGAATAGAACCTATGCCCCCTTCACTGTCAGCGGAGTCTTAACCACAGGACCACCAGGAAAGTCCTCCAAAATTTCATCACCCCAAATGGAAACTCTGTACCCATTTAGCAATAACTCCCCATCCCCATTCCCAAGCCCCTGGTGGCCTCTGTCTCTAGGAATCTCACATAAGTGGAGTCCTATCGCATTTGCCCTTGTGTGCCTGGCTGACCTGACTTAGCACAGGGTACTCAAGCTTCATCCACCTTGTCCTGTGCATCAGAACCATACCAGCCTATGGTGAGTCACGGCCCATTGCATGGAGGGACCACATTGTGCTCATCCAGTCATCGGTGGGACACGGGCTGTTTCTACTTTTTGGCTCTCGTGACCAGTGTGCAGTGAACACTGTCACGCAAGCGTCTGTTTAAGTGCCTGCTGCCAATTCTTACGGGTATACACCTTGACGTGGAACTGCTGGGTCACACAACAGATAGTTTTTTAATAGTTTACAAGGAAAAAATTAATTTTTTACTGATTATAAAAGCAATAGGCATTCATTGAGGAAACTCTGAGGAATAATTATACCACCCAAAGAAAACCACTGCTAATGTTTTGGAATATGCCATTAAAATTTTACTGTCTAGTTAGACACAGATGGATATTTTCACTCACACCAGCTTTTTCCCCCTTAACATTATTTTAGGAGCATGAACTCTGCTGTCATTAAAAGTTCTTCAGAAGCATCATTTAATATCCAAATGGTATTTCATCAGGGGGAGCATAATTTTCTTAACTATTCCCCTATTTAGGCTTTTCCCCATTTTTCATGGTTATAAATAACATCAATGAACATCTCCATGCATTATTAGTATTCTGGTGGACTTCTCTGATTGCCATTAGATGATATATTAGAATCACTGGGTCAAGCTACAGGAACACTCTTAAGGTTGATAAAGACTGTACGTCTGGGACTTCCCTCATGGTCCAGTGGCTAAGACTCTGCACTCCCAATCAATGCAGGGGACCCAGGTTCAATTCCTGGTCGGGGAACTAGATCCCACATGCTGCAACTAAGAATTCATATGCCACAACTAAAGATCTCACAGGCTGCAACGAAGATCAAAGATGCTGCATGCTAAGGGTCTTCGGCAACTGAGGCCCAGCACGGTCAAATGAACAAATGAATGTTTTTTTAAAAAAGACTGTACATCTGTCTTCCCTCAGTGTCATATCAATCTGCATTCCCGCCAGGAATGCTAAATGTCATGTTTTAATGTAAAAAGAACATAAATTATTAAAATTAAAAACGGTAAAAATTATAGTAAAACATTAGCAAAATTAAAAGTGAACAGAAGAGTAGAACTCTTTTTTACACTGTGTGGGGTAACAACTTTTTTTGCAGGAATGCAGACACTGGGGGAAGGGGACAGTGGTTCAGAGAGCAGCATGAAGCACGCCCATCACTGTGTAAGGCAGACAGCGGCGGGAAGTGTATGTAGAGCACAGGGAGCTCACCCCACTGCTCTGTGACAGCCTAGGGGGCGGCACAGGAGGGAGGCTCAGACGGAGGGGACATAACACACTTGCGGCACTGCTGTACGGCAGAAACCAACACAACGCTGCGAAGCAATTACCCTCCAACTACAAGAAATTTAAAAAAAGAAAGTGATCAGACTGGACGACCTGAGAGGTGAGCTTCTATCAAAATAAGTTTTCAAATGGAAAGCCCTATTCTGAATTAACAGACCTGCTAAAGCACCAACATATTCACATAGAGACACATGGAGAGAAAGATTTGTATAAAACCACCTTCTTCCTTATAGCGGCCCTCACTTCCCAAAGTTCCCCTGTCATTTTCACCCAACCGTGGATAGATTTAAAGGCAACTCTAATGCCTACAACATATTTACCTAGAAAAAATCCAGAGCTTGGGTTTTAGTAGAAAGGGCAGGTCCACCCTTCACCTCTTCACCAACAAACATCAAGAAACCGGGGATTTTAAAATAAATCCCATGAGTGACACCCACTTGTCACTTAGAGACAAGCCCATCCCGGCCAGGGTGGGGGCTTCACATGAACAGGGGACAAGCCACACCCACAGAGCGGACTTGGGAGTCACTACGCAGAAGGTGGTTCCCTAAACTGCCCTTCCACATCAGCCAGCGAGGGGTCGAAACCCCACCAGGGACTCGGGCCTACGCTACGGTCCCACTGGCAGCACCAGTGCCCAGGGGGCCCAGAGCCCCCACAGACGTGCTCTGGGGACCATGCAGACCAGAGCTTCCAATGACAGGCAGCGGGAGACACAGGATCCGGAACTCAAGTCCGCTAGTGCTCTTGGTTTTGGCCAGAAAAACAGCATTTTGTTTTGGGTTTTTCATCCTCTTTTGGTTTGTTTTTGAATTTTGAACCAGATGCCTATCTTTAAAAAATAAGAGCTTCTCACAAAAATCCACACCTGGTTCCTCTTAAAATACCCGAGGACGTCAACCTTAGGCCCACACTGAAGCTGTGGCAGTGAGAGGCCAGAGCTGAGCAGCGGCTCCCCTGTCCAATGTGGGGTGTGGACCCACAGCCTATCTTCCTGACCACTCAGGACCCCTTGACCTGGAGCTGGAGGGCCTAGGCTCTGCAAAACGTTTGCTCTTATGACCCTTGTCTGATGGGAATAATGTGTTATTATACATGGTGGGATTTCTTTGGAAGGAATGATGCTGAAGCTGAAACTCCAGTACTTTGGCCACCTCATGCAAAGAGTTGACTCATTGGAAAAGACTCTGATGCTGGGAGGGACTAGGGGCAGGAGGAGAAGGGGATGACAGAGGATGAGATGGCTGGATGGCATCACTGACTCGATGGAAGTGAGTCTCAGTGAACTCTGGGAGTTGGTGATGGACAGGGAGGCCTGGCGTGCTGCGATTCATGGGGTCGCAAAGAGTCAGACACGACTGAGCGACTGATCTGATCTGATACATGGTTATTTTTCATAAGTCTGCGGATCCCACGGCAACTAATAAAATCCAAATTACTGAAATGCATAACTGAATTCAGACTACCTCGTGCTGTGAGGTATCTCCTGAAACAGCAGACACTATCAAGTATTAAGTAGGGAGGAGGAACTCAAAATTTTTATTTTACTAATAACTAATAAAAGATTAGAGACCACTCAATTATAAAGTCTGTAGGACATCCCTGGTAGTCGAGTGGATGAGAATCCGCCTGCCAATACAGGGGACACAGGTTCAATCCCTGGTCCAGGAAGATCCCACGTCACAGGGCAGCTAAGCCCATACGCCTCAACAAGAGAAGCCACCACAGTGAGAAGCCCACACACCTTAATGAAGACCTAGCACAGTCAAAGGTAAGTGATTTTTTTAAATCATTTTAAAATCATTTTAAAAAATCATAATCATTTAAAAATCAACTATACTTGAATAAATTTATTTTTAATTGAAGTAGAGCTGATTTGCGGTGTTGTGCCAATCTCTGCTGCTGCTGCTGCTGCTAAGTCGCTTCAGTCGTGTCCGACTCTGTGCGACCCCATAGACGGCAGCCCACCAGGCTCCCCCGTCCCTGGGATTCTCCAGGCAAGAACACTGGAGTGGGTTGCCATTTCCTTCTCCAATGCATGAAAGTGAAAAGTGAAAGGGAAGTCGCTCAGCCGTGTCCGAGTCTTAGCGGCCCCATGGACTGCAGCCCACCAGGCTCCTCCATCCATGGGACTTTCCAAGCAAGAGTACTGGAGTGGGGTGCCATTGCCTTCTCCGGTGCCAATCTCTACTGTACAGCAAAGTGACTCAGTTATACACATACATTCTTTTTTTATATTCAAACTAAATTTTTTTATTTTTATTTTTTTTTTTTTACTTCCTGCCTCCTGTGCACAAAATATGGGGCTTCCTATTATGGACACAATAATAAGTAAGACATGGCTTCAGCATCATAGGCAGATGGACAGACCTGCCATGTGAAAAGTACCACCACAGAGGGGGACAAGGTGGTAACACCTCCTGCCTGTGTGTAGCACATGAGCCCTTATCAAAGGACAGAGCGCCTGGGACGTCCCTGGGGGTCCATGGTTGGGATTCCATGCCTCTACTGCCAAGGGAACTAAGATCCCACAAGCTACACAGCACAGCCAACACACACACACACACACACACACACACACACACACACACGCACACACACACACAGCACCTGCCAGGCTGGAGGGGCGGGGGGTCAGACAGGAAGCGAGATGGGGGTGGGACACTGGGGCTGAGTATTGGGTACCACTGTACTAGAGCATGTATTTGATTGGAGATCATGGAAAGTTGCTAAGAGCTTTAAGGATTCCATTGGCTTTGGGACGGTCCCCATGGAGACGGTGCTGAAGAATACAAGCTTGGGTTCAGGGAGGCCAGTAATACCATATGTGAAACGAATTGCCAGTCCAGGTTCGATGCATGATACAGGATGCTCCAGGCTGGTGCGCTGGGATGACCCAGAGGGATGGTATGGGGAGAGAGGTGGGAGGGGGTTCAGGATGGGGAACACGTGTACACTGTGGCAGATTCATGTTGATGTATGGCAAAACCAACACAATATTGTAAAGTAATTAGCCTCCAATTAAAATAAATAAATTTATATTAAAAAAAAGATGACCATGAGTGTCCAGGCCAGGGTGAGGAGCATCTAAACCAAGGTAAAGGGCAGGAAGAAGGGTAGAGAGGCAGGGAGGGCTCAGGTGGCTGTTTAAGTATTGGACAGAGAATGAGACAGAGTGACAAAATTTCTGGCTTCAGCAATTCAGCGGATGTCACTGCCATGAAGCCAAGACAAGAAATATGAGTACAATGATTAAGGAGTGAGGGTGAACAGGGCTTGGAGCTAGGAGGATAGTGGAAATCTAAAGATGGGCAAGACACGAAATCAGCCCTCCGAACAACCTCATGGGGCAGAAGAGACTCAACGTAAACATTCCACGGACGGAGCCGAGTGTGATGGCCAGAGAGGAGAGACAGACGAGTCTGTCTTGGGTTGTGCTCCCTAGAAGAAGAGCCTGATGTGGCAACTCTTGCACCAGTGGGTGCTGGAGAAAGGGCTTTGAAGAGAAACTTGTAGCAAAGTGAGGGAAGCTGCATGGACAGGGAAAGGTGAGGGCTGACAGCAGGCCAGCTGCGGTCTGATCTGGCAGGGAGCTCCGGAGTTACCTGGACTGTAGACTTTGTGCTGCCCGGACGCTAAGGGCTGGGTTTTATTTCCCAATCACTGACATCAGTCACTGATGTCAACCGCTCAGTACAGGGCACCCCAAGGTAGGGAATGAGATGTTTCTTTCCAGTCGTCTCCAGGGTACGGAGCTGCTCTCCAGCAAGGCAGTGAAGGATCCTTCCATGAGGTGTTAGCAACTGGCCCTGCTGCAGCCAAGCGAGGGGCACACAGGGCCAGGAGAGGGGATCCAGGCAGAGTACCAACAACATCTGCTACAGAATACACTCCAGAAGTCCATGAGAACACCGCCGAGGGAGAAGAGGGAAAGATCCTTCTTGATCATAAATCTTTCCATCTTTCCAACCTCCCTGGAAATTGGCAGGAGGTTAACAAATTTATCTCCACAAGATGCTTGAGCACCTCTGAAAAGCCTCGAGCATGCAGTGCAACTTTGCAACCTGGACTGAAGGCTGCTCTCCTGGGCACTGGGGTGTCTGTTCCCTGGTACAAACAGCAGCCCGTGGTTCCACCTGCCTTCTGCCCAGGAGCCCTCCAGCCTCAGAGTGGTTTTCCCTGACCACACCCAAGCAATAAACGGGCAGCCATCCTCAGCCATATAACTGACAACATTCCTCCAATTTTTACAGTGCTTTTTATGCTCACCTTATAAAGTTTCATGTTTTACTCTCCAGATTTCATTGTGTGCACTCAATGTGTCCCAGGAGTACAGCCAAGAAGTTTTAATTTTCCAAGAAGTACTTCTCTGCCTCTCCTTTCCACTACAGCACAGCTGAGAAATTGGAAAAGGCCCCCAAAGCAAGATTTCCGGGCAACCTGAACAATTTGCTCCAAGATATTCAAGCAGGAATGAACTTCAGGAGAGCTTCCAGCACCCTGGCTGAAGCCCCAGCCCCTGTCTTCATGTATTTAGAGGGTACATCTCTGGCAATAC
Organism: Bos indicus x Bos taurus; assembly: GCF_003369695.1. Lineage (NCBI taxonomy): Eukaryota > Metazoa > Chordata > Mammalia > Artiodactyla > Bovidae > Bos > Bos indicus x Bos taurus. The sequence continues at coordinate 54,336,614 of NC_040097.1, read as the reverse complement.
AAAGCTGAACAAGCAAATTCCAAAGGAATGAGATGAACCTTATAAAAAAAAGACTATCTGATTATCCGAGGGCAGAGGTAGAAGATACTCTGTAAGATGCCAGAGAAATTCTGAATCACCAACCACATCCAAAAGCAAATAGATGCTCAAATCAACTAATTCATTAATTATGATTTACCCTTTGACTAAACTCACAGATCAACTTTCTGACAATACTAGGTCAGAGTTTTGTGGAGGACAGGTTGGTTTCTTAACCAACACAAATCCGTTTCCTAAAATACATGCATTAATGACTTCATGAAGAAAGGCACTCATCAACAGAAAAACCAGGTGACTGAAGGTTATAACAGCAATAACCTACCCTTACAGAACACCTTGCATGTGCCCAGAACTGTGTAAGGAGCTGGAGTGTTTACATTCCTCCTCATGCTTGGGACCACAGTGCAGGAAACACTAAAGGATATTGAGTCCCTACCTCACACCACACACACAAAAGTCCAGAAAGACTACGGACTTAATTCAGAAAGGTAAACATCTGGAACTTTCAGCAGAAAATAAAGAATATCCTTCTAAGGGGAACCCTCTTACACTAGTAGTGTGGAGGTTCCTCAAAAAACTAAACACAGAGCTACTGTATGATCCAACAATCCCACTCCTGGGCATATATCCAGACAAAACTATAATTCAAAAAGATACATGCACCCTTGTGTTCACAGAAGCACTATTTACAGCAGCCAAGACAGGGAAGCAACCTAAATGTCCATCAACAGATGAATGGATAAAGAAGAAATGGTACATATACACAACAGAATAGCACTCAGCCACCAAAACGAGAAATAATGCTATTTGCCACTACACAGATGGACCTGGAGATGATCATACAAAGCGAAGTAAGTCAGGCAAGCGACAAGAGACAAATACCATATGATATCACTTATATGTGGAACCTAAAATATGATGCATATTTAAAATGAACGTATATATGAAACAGAAACAGACTCATAGACCCAGAGAATGGACTTGCGGAGGGGGTGCAGAGGAGGGTTGGATTGAGAATTTTGGATTAGCAGATGCAAACTATTATATATAGGATGGATAAACAACAAAGTCCTACTGTATAGCACAGGGAATTATATTCAATATCCTGGGATACATTGTAACAGAAAAGAATATGAAAAAGAATATTTACATAACTAAGTCACCCTGCTGTACAGCAGAAATTAACACAACATTATAAATCAACTATACTCCAGTCTTTTAAAAGAGTGTATTTCTAACCAGGAAAGAAAATACAGAAATCCTGTCACAGTAAAATTAAGCACCTTTTGACCTGAGGTTGCCATCTGTGGATTGACTGGGTTTAGATGGGAGCTGGGAGCTACTCTTAGGGAAAAATCTGAGTTGTCAGTTGTGCTCTGGGTTTATGCAGTGATTTGAGAATCAGCAGTTTTTAAAAAGTAGGTCTCTGCAGGAAATTCTACTTATGTTTGTTTGTGTTTGCATCCCAGGCGTCTGAGATGAGCCTGCCAGAAGTAATGGCTGTTTCTGTCAGTGAAGGGAGCAGCTGTCAGCATGGGGAAGCATAATAAAGATAATACAAAAATAGTAAGAATTTGTTTTCCAAATGCATCACAAATAAAGTTAAAAGACAAGCTACCAACTAAGAAAAGATATCTGTAGCACATACATTCAACAAAGGATAAGTATTCAGAATATATAAAGAACTCATAAACTGGACTTCCCTGGTAGTCCAGAGGCGAAGACTTCATGCTCCCAATGCAGGGGCCCAGGTTCAATCCCAGGTCAGGGAACAAGATCCCACATACCACAACTAAGACCTGGCAGAGTCAAATAAATAAATTTTAAAAAACAAAAACAGAAGTCATAAACCAACGTGAAAAACATAAATAACCTACCAGATAACTGAGCAAAAAGACACAAGCTGGAATTTCACAAAAGAGGAAAAAAAATGATTCTTGAACAAATGAAAAGCTACTCTCTTTCTGAGAACCACGTATACACAAATTAAAACATCAAGGAGCTACTATTTATACCCAGTAGCTTAGCAAAATTAAGAAGTCTAATCACAGACATAAAAAACAAATGCATGGTTACCAAACAGGAAAGGGAGAGGGAGCGGGGCATAAATCAGGAGTTTGGAATTGACATAAACACACTACTACATATAGATACATAAAAAGGTCCTACTGTATAGCACAGGGAACTATACTCAGTATTCTGTAACAACCCATAATGAAAAAGAATCTGAAAAAGTATATACATATACTTTATATATGTATATGTATATGTATATATAACTGAATCACTGTGCTATACATTCGACACTAAAACAGCATTGTTATACCTCAATTTTTTAAAAAGACAAGAAAAATAATCACCTATTCATTCTGCTGCTGCTGCTAAGTCACTTCAGTCGTATCCGACTCTGTGCAACCCCATAGACGGCAGCCCACCAGGCTCCCCCATCCCTGGGATTCTCCAGGCAAGAACACTGGAGTGGGTCACCATTTTCTTCTCCAGTGCATGAAAGTGAAAAGTGAAAGTGAAGACGCTCAGTCGTGTCCGACTCCTCGCAACCCCATGGACTGCAGCCCACCAGGCTCCTCCGTCCATGGGATTTTCCAGGCAAGAGTACTGGAGTGGGGTGCCTATTCATTCTATGACAGTATAAAACTGCAAAGTGGAAACAAACAGTGCATAAATGATTTTTTGGATTATATGCAGTATTACCAATCTCATTCTACTGATGAGGAAACTGAGGTTTAGAAAGGTAGGATCACTTCCAAGCAAGCAGGTAAATGAAAGTAACAAAGCTGGGCTTTTAATCAATGCCCAGACTTCTAACACTATGCTAGACTACAAGGTTTCCACAAGGAAGAAAAAAAATTACAGACAATTCATAAGATGCAACTCTTCTCACAGAACACCTGTGCCTTCCTGGAGTGGTGGGAAGTAATCTCAGCTCTACAGTCACAGTTTCGGGGTTTTTTTTAACATATGGTTATACTGAACAAAATCTTTCTTAAAAAATAGCAGAAAAAAATCCTTTAAAATTCAAGGAAATTTGCAATTGAAAGAACACCTATGATGAAGCATCTTCATTTAGTTTTTCAAACGCAGAGAGGACCCTGGTACAGGTGAGAAGCCATGCCATAGTGCACTGATGGTTGGGCTGAGAAATCATTCTATGAAAAAGGTGATAAAGTAATCAGGTCCTGGGTCTTCTTTCCTGGCTGGCTCTCAGCTTTTGAGCTCTCTCTCACACCTCCACAGTCTAAGCAGATGTGCTCCCTCCAGAAAGAATTCTTTGCCTACCACATCCAGAGCTCCCCTCCACCCTGCTCCCTCTGTGCCCCAGGACTCCACCCCACGTCCAGGGTCTCTTTCCCAGTCCACTGCTCCCCAAGGGAGGGACCCCCCAAACACCTCCAAGTCACATGTGGCAGATGGTGAACAAGGAACGAACAACCATCCTGCCATGACACCCATCCACAGAAAGGGAGGGTGGTAACGGGAAGAGCGTGGCCACTGCAGTCAGACTGCCCCCTGCTCCAATGTCCATTTTGAGATGAGCTGGCTCAGCTCAAATAAGAAGATCTTACTAAAACCTGCCTGCCTTTGGTGATTATTAGGATTAGCAGCGATAATGTATGTGAAAATGGGTCCCCATGTGATTTTAAGCTGCGGCTTCCCATTTAATAATGGGGGTGGGGAGTGGGGGGCTTCCCCGATGGCTCAGCAGGTAAAGAATCCACCTGCAATGCAGGAGATGCAGGTTTGATCCCTGGGTCAGGAAGATCCCCTGGAGGGAATGGCAGCCCACTCCAGTCTTCTTGCCTGGAGAATTCTATGGACAGAGGAGCCTGGCAGGCCACAGTCTATGGGGCTGCAAAGAGTAGGACATGACTGAAGTGACTTAGCACAAGCATGTGGTGGTGAGGTTGGGGTCACATCCTGCTTCAACTGGTCCAGGACAGGAAGGATTTGGTAACATCTTACCCAACACGTCTCCTGTATAGGCAGGTTCCAGAACCCCTGTGAAGGAGAGAATGAGGCAGGTGCCAGCACGTACCCTTGCTGTATCCAAAACTCATCCACATCAGTTAATAATCTGGCCCCAAAGAGTGGGCACTGGCTCCTTATCATCAAGTCGCACCAAGCTTTCCCCACCCTCTTCCTTCTGCCCCTCAAACATCTCAATGACCTTGAAAAAAGATCTGCCTGAATTTTCAGATAAGTTAGTATATGTAAATATACAAACGTGAGTGTGTGTGTGTGTGTGTGTGTGTGTGTGTGCATGTGACAGAGACAGAGATGGAGGAGGAGAAAGGAGGAAGGAAGGATGGAAGGGAGAGACAGAGCAAAAACTTAGGGACAGGAAGCAAGAAAGTGACTCTTTTTTCTATCAGAGAATTTAGCAACTTCAGGTTCTGGTTAATTCATTAACAGAAAAGCTAAACAGGAATTTGTTTTCAACCCCAGCTGTTGCACCCAACTGGTCTTCTATTTCTAGCACGTACTTAGCATAACGAAATCCTCAACAACAAAAATCATTCAGATTTTTTTGGGGGGCAGTGTGGCATGTGGGATCTTTAAGTTTCCTGACCAGGGATCAAACCCACGCCTCCTGCTTTGGAAGCATGGCATCTTAACTGCTAAACCACCAAGGAAGTCTCATCCTTCTTTTAAGCCTAAGACAGTCAAATGTCAAAGGTGCCCATCCACCAGCCCTCTCATTCATCCTGCACATAAACCCCCACTGCCAGTAGTCTCAAGATGGTAAGGAAATGGATCCAGAGAGAGGATGCCCTGGCCAAGATGCTGAGACTCTTAAAGACAGTGGGCCCAAAGGCCTCTGAGCCCCTTTAAATCTAACTGGCTACAAAGAGCCTTTGTGCATTGATGCCACCTGGCTGGAAATGAGAAATAAGAAAGACCTCCAAATTCCACGAGGAAGGCTCATCATTGCTTTGCAGCAATGATTTTAAAGCTGCTAACTCAACGATGAGAAGCAATCAGCGCCCAGTAAGACACAACTACACAGACGAGCCCCAACATGTTACGCTGACTAGAGGAAGCCAGGCAGTAGCGACTGTACTCACTGTCTGGTTCCATTTATACGAAATATTAAACTAGGCAAAACTCATCTCCAGTGGGAGAAAACAGACTGGTGGCTGCCCGTGATGAGAGGGGCTGGGGCACCAGAACTTTCTGGGCAGGTGGTGATGTTCTGTACCTTGAGGCCTTCCAGTAATAGGTGTAGGCAGCTGTCAAAACTCAGCAAACGTACACTCAAGATTCATGCATTTCACTGTGAGGTTTTACATCAAGAAAAAAAAAACAGCAAACAAAGATCATTAACGATATTTGTTAATGATAGGCATGTTAAAGCATTTACAGGGCAGTGTACTGACATTGGAAATTTACTTGGAAATGTATAAATAGATAAAAAGGGGATTTCCTTTGTGGTTCAGTGTTTAGGGCTCTGTGCTTTCACTGCCAGGGTGCAGGTTCAATCCTTGGTCAGGGAACAAAGATCTTGTAAGCTGCACACCACAGTGGAAAAAAAGACAAAGAAAGATAAAGAAGATGGGTTGATGAATGGATACATGGGAAGCTATGTGCTATAAAAAGCAGGTATAATCAAACGTTCCTTGTAGGGATTTCCCTCATGGTCCAGTGGTTAAGACCTTGTTTTCCAGTGCAAGGGATGAGGGTTTGATCCCTGGTCAGAGACCTAAGATCCCACATGTCTAGAAGCCATAAAACTAGAACACAAAACAGAAGCAATATTGTAACAAATTCAATAAAGGCTTTAAAAATGGTCCACATCAAGAAAAAAAAAAAAACTCTGAAGAAAATTAAAATTTTAAAAATGTTCATTATAGAATCCAAATGATCACTATATGTGTGTTCCCTGTACAACTCTATAAAATTTCCTGTATGTTTGCAATTTTTCATAATAAAATGTTCAGGGAGCAAGGGGAAAGTTAGACATACAGGAGGTGAAAAAGGTAAACTAAGAAAAAGCACAGAAGCTACTGTACTTACTGGGGTTTAAGGCAGCTGTGAGCTGCTCAGGCAAATGAAAAAGAGAAACAGGGCAATGCTGAGCACAAGAGCAGTCATTCACTGGGCAACCACCATACATTAGAAGTGTGTGTTAGACAGTCTGCTGATTTTGCCATCACCATCTCCCTGCAAGGTAAGCATATTATCATTTTATAGCGAAGCAGATTGAAACTCAGAGTGGAGTAATAACATACCTGTGGTTATGAGGCTGGAAACTGGAACTGGCTCTGCCAGCCTCAAAACTCCAAGGCTACAGAGGAAAAAGCAACATGAACTCAGCATCTCTTCCCTCTTTCCAAGGTCAGGACCATACCAACGGCACAGGCATGGCCAACGGCCACTCCTACCCAGCGGTGCCACCTGCCACACAGTAGGTAACAGCACTGACAGCTGCCCTGAGTTCCAGTCACTGACTCCTCCCAACAGTCCCCATGAGCCTCCCACACTCAATTCTCCTTCTGTTCTTTGTACTGCGAGAATCTATCTACCCACCAGAAGTTTAGCCATCACCTCTGTGCATACACCCTGGGTCACAAATATTGCAATGTTCAGCACCATCCAACAGCTTTCCAGCCCACCCACCTTCCTACTCTACAGAGGTTAGAAAGTTAGACACTCCCTTCCCTGACTCCCTTGCAGCTAGATTCTTCCAAGGAAACACACTTATGCAAGATTTTTTGGGGGGGGAGGAGGGGAGGCAGGAATGTGGATCATTTTAAAAGTCTTTATTGAATTTTGTTACAATATTGTTTCTGTTCTTTTTCATGTTTTGATTTTTTGGTCACAAAGCATATGGGGTCTTAGCTCTATAACCAGGGATCGAACCTGAACTCCGTGCATTAGAAGGTGAAGTCTTAGCCACCGGACAGCCATACAAGATTTAAAAGGCAGAGGGGAATGACAGGAGACAGCAGCTACAGGTTAGGTTAGGACTTCCTGCAAGACAGTGGGAGGGGTGTCTGATGCCTTGGAGCAGCTGTGCAGAGGGTTTAGTGTTCTGCCTCTGGTGTCACAGGTACTAAGGCAGAAGTGAGTTAGAATCATGTTACGGTTGCAATCTGGACCTAAGCTGTGTCATTGCTGAACCTGAAGCATCAAAGCCTGGTTCTCCCAGAGATACTTTAAAACTGTCCAATAAATCACCTATTGCTTATACGACTTAGAAGGAAGCTACCGTCTGTGACAAAGATCCTAACCTTGCCTGTGAGCAGCTCTGAGACTACCTCCCAAGTTACAAGCCTACACCACTGCCTGCCAGGCAAGAAAACCCCCAAGAACAGGATGTTAGCTTCCCACTTTCCATGTTGGAGGGACAGCAGGAGAGGACAAAAGGAATGAATAGAAGTCTGTCAGCTTCTAGGAATACATGCACAGACTCCCAGAAAAGCAAACCTAGAAGAGACTTTCAAATATCCCAGGGACAAGAGAGCACACACAAAATGAAGGCCTTTCAAGGACCCTGGACTGGGATCTGGAATAAAGCAGGTCATTCTTGGAGGCCACTTCAATGGGTAAGGATGATCTCATTCAAAAGCCACGTTGGCATGGTGATTTGAGGATAGTCTAATGATCTACAAAGGCCTGAGATTTTTTTTAACTGTCACAGTTTACACAGATGTAAATTTTTTTTTCCCCTCCAAAGAGATACCCTCAGGGGCTCCTGGTTTATTGCCATTACCCAAAACCTTTAGCTCTGTTGAGACAAATCCATCTGCTCCAAGCATGGTTACAAGACTGGGAAATAGCTGAAACCAAATCAGGGCCATTTTTAGTCAAAAATGAGGTAAGACCACAAAGCAGACAGAGTTCTTTTCTGTGGCGGCTTGTCACTGGTTCTGAAGGCAATTCTAGGAGGGAAAAGGAGCTTTCAAAATAATTTGAGCAATGGCAGCACTGTTGTAAAAAGGACTCCTGCCATTCTCGCATATACATATTTGAGAATTCATGTTTAGGAAAATACATCTTTAGAGTCACATCGTATAGAGGGAAACTGAACTGTGGTCATTGTTTCTTGGTTTCTTTTGTGTGCACCAAGAAGGAAAAAAAAACAAAACCTGCTACAGTCTAGCTTCTGGAACTGTTGGCAAGGGTGCAGGCAGGCTCACGTCACTCTGAAACCTGGGGACCACAAAAGTGACTTAGAGCCACAGGGTGACTTGGCATTGAACGGCCCTGTACCTGAGTCACTGTGATCCTGGCTTAATTTCTTCCAATAGTTGGCCCTGTAACTACGGCTCTTTTGCATGGCTTAAGTAAAGAGTGAATTATAACTCTTTTATTGAAAAAATCAAAAACAAAGAAAATGATACTGCTCCTCACATACCCTTGAAAAATCTTCTCTGGGGAGGCGGTCCTAAGATGGTGGAGGAACAGGACGGGGAGACCACTTTCTCCCCCACAAATTCATCAAAAGAACATTTAAACGCTGAGTAAATTCCACAAAACAACTTCTGAATGCTGGCAGAGGACATCAGGCACCCAGAAAAGCAGCCCATTGTCTTCGAAAAGAGGTAGGAAAAAATATAAAACACAAAAAAAGAGACAAAAGAGGTAGGAATGGAGTTCCATCCCGGGAAGGGAGTCTTAAAAAGAGAGAAGTTTCCAAACACCAGGAAACACTCTCACTGCGCAGTCTGTGGTGAGCCTTGGAAGCACAGAGAGCAACATAACAGGGACGAAAAATAAACAAATAATTAAAGCCCACAGATTACGAGCCCAACGGTAACTCCTCCAGCGGAGAAGCAGCGCAGACGTCTGCATCCGCCACTAACAAGCAGGGGCTGGGCAGGGAGGCGTGGGCTGCACTGCTTAGAGTAAAGATCGGGCCTGAATGGCCTGAGGGTAATCAGAGCGAACTGACTTGGGCTAGCAAACCAGACTGTGGGATAGCTACTACACGAAAAGCCCTAAGACACCATCAGGCCCGCGCACAGAACAAAGGGCTGAACAGAACTAGCCGGCTGCGAACCATCCCCCTCTGGTGACAGGCAGCCAGAGCCGGAAGGGGGCAATCGCAGCCCCAGAGAGACATTATCTACAAAACTGCAAGCAGGCTTCTCTGCTAAGACTTCTTGGGGTTCTGGACAGTCATCATCCGCCTGAGAAGGTGCGTGGGTTGTACACCCAGAAAACCGAGCAGCAGGGACGGGAGAGGTGATAAGTCACAGCGACCATGCTCGCCAAACACCTCATCACCCAAGCTGCTCAGAGCTGGGAAGGGCACAAAACGCAGGCCCAAAGGAGTCTGCACCTCTGAGGACTACCTGAGTGCCTGAACCTGAGCAGCTTAGACCTGGGAGGTGCATGCAGCCCAGGGCCGGCCTTGGAGGTTCCCAGCAGAGCAACCTAGAGCCTGAGCAGTGTGGGCAGGGAGGGCACACACGCCGTGAGCGGGGGCAGGCCCAGTGTGGCTGAGACAGTGTGAGCACACGCCAGTGTTATTTGTCTGCAGCATTCCTTCCTCCCCACAGCGCGACTGAACAAGTGAGCCTAAAAAAGTGTCCACCACCGCCCCCCTTGTGTCAGGGTGGAAATCAGACACTGAAGACACCAGCTAACAGAAGAAGCTAAAACAGAGGGAACCGCCTTGGAAGTGACAGATGCAATAGTTTAAAACCCTGTAGTTAGTACCGACTACATAGGAAGGGACCTATAGATCTTAAGAAATATAAGCTGGGTCAAGGAACTATCCGAGAATGAACTGACCCCACACTGCCCACAACACCACCAGAGAAAGTCCTAGATATATTTTTACTATTTTTACGATCATTCTTTTTTCTTCTTCTTCTTTTTTTTAACTTTTTTAAATTTTTAAGTCCTCTCTTACTCCTTTAATTTTCATTTTTATAACCTACTATTACTTTTCAAAAAAAAAAAAGACCCTATTTTTTAAAGCAAACTTCCTATATATTTTTTTTAATAATTTTTGTGACTTTGTTGTTTTTTTTTCTTCTTTTCTTTAATATTGTATTTTTGAAAATCCAACCTCTACTCTAGATTTTTAAATCTTTGCTTTTTGGTATTTGTTCTCAATTTTTTACCTTTAAGAACCCAATCTTCAGTACCCATTTTTACTTAGGAGTGAGATTACTGGCTTGACTGCTCTCTCCTCCTTTGGACTCTCCTTTTTCTCCACCAGGTCGCCTCTGTCTCCTCCCTCCCCCTTCTCTTCTCTACCCAACTCTGTGAATCTCTGTGTGTTCCAGATGGTGGAGAACACTTAGGGAACTGATTACTGGCTGGATCTGTCTCTCTCCTTTACATTCCCCCCTTTTATCCTCCTGGCCACCTCTGTCTCCTTTCTCCCTCTTCTCTTCTCTGTATAACTCCATGAACATCCCTGAGCAGTCCAGACTGTGGAGTGCACATAAGGAAGTGATTACTGGCTAGCTTGCTCTCTCTTCTTTTGATTCCACCTCATCTCATTAGGGTCACCTCTAACTCCCTCCCCCCTCTTCTCTTCTCCAAGTAAGTCTGTGAACCTCTCTGGGTGTCCCTCACTGTGGAGAAACTTTTCATCTTTAACCTAGATGTTTTATCAACGGTGCTGAATAGAAGGAGAAGTCTTGAGACTACTGTAAAAATAAGACTGAAAACCAGAAGCAGGAGGCTTAAGTCCAAATCCTGAGAACATCAGAGAACTCCTGACTCCAGGGAACATTAATCGATAGAAGCTCATCAAACGCCTCCATACCTACACTGAAACCAAGCACCACCCAAGGGCCAGCAAGTTCCAGAGCAAGACATACCATGCAAATTCTCCAGCAACAGAGGAACACAGCCCTGAGCTTCAATATACAGGCTGCCCAAAGTTACTCCAAAACCACTGACATCTCATAACTCATTACTGGACACTTCATTGCACTCCAGAGAGAAGAAATCCAGCTCCATCCACCAGAACACCGACACAAGCTTCCCTAACCAAGAAACCTTGACAAACCACCGATACAACCCCACCCAAAGCAAGGAAACTCCACAATAAAGAGAACTCCACAAACTGCAAGAATACAGAAAGGCCACCCCAAACGCAGCAATATAAACAAGATGAAGAGGCAGAGGAAAACTCAGCAGGTAAAGGAACAGGATACATGCCCACCAAACGAAACAAAAGAGGAAGAGATAGGGAATCTACCTAATAAAGAATTCCGAATAATGATAGTGAAAATGATCCAACATCTTGAAATAAAAATAGATTCACAAATAAATAGCCTGGAAACAAGGATTGAGAAGATGCAAGAAAGGTTTAACAAGGACCTAGAAGAAATAAAAAAGAGACAATATATAATGAATAATGCAATAAATGAGATCAAAATCACTCTGGAGACAACAAATAGTAGAGTAAGGCAGAAGATAGGATTAGTGAAGTAGAAGATAGAATGGTAGAAATAAATGAATCAGAGAGGAAAAAAGAAAAACAAATTAAAAGAAATGAGGACAATCTCAGAGACCTCCAGGACAATATCCAATGCTCCAACATTCAAATCATAGGAGTCCCAAAAGACAAAAAGAAAGACCATGAGAAAATACTTGAGGAGATAATAGTTGAAAACTTCCCTAAAATGGGGAAGGAAATAATCACCCAAGTCCAAAAAACCCAGAGAGTCCCAAACAGGATAAACCCAAGGCGAAACACCCCAAGACACATATTAATCAAATTAACAAAGGTCAAACACAAAGAACAAATATTAAAAGCAACAAGGGAAAAACAACAAATAACACACAAGGGGATTCCAATAAGGATAACAGCTGATCTTTCAATAGAAACTCTTCAGGCCAGGAGGGAATGGCAAGACATACTTAAAGTGATTAAAGAAAATAACCTACAGCCCAGATTACTGTACCCAGCAAGGATATCATTCAAATATGAAGTAGAAATCAAAAGCTTCAAAGACAAGCAAAAGCTGAGAGAATTCAGCACCACCAAACCAGCTCTCCAACAAATGCTAAAGGAAATTCTCTAGACAGGAAACCAGAGAAGGCAATGGCACCCCACTCCAGTCCTCTTGCCTGGAAAATCCCATGGATGGAGGAGCCTGATAGGCTGCAGTCCACGGGGTCGCTGAGGGTCGGACACGACTGAGTGACTTCACTTTCACTTTTCACTTTCGTGCATTGGAGAAGGAAATGGCAACCCACTCCAGTGTTCTTGCCTGGAGAATCCCAGGGATGGGGGAGCCTGGTGGGCTGCCATCTATGGGGTCGCACAGAATCGGACACGACTGAAGTGACTTAGCAGACAGGAAACACAAAAAGGGTGTATAAACTCAAACCCAAAACAATAAAGTAAATGGCAACGGGATCAAACTTATCAATAATTACCTTAAACATAAATGGATTTAATGCCCCAACCAAAAGACAAAAACTGGCTGAATGGATACAAAAACAAGATCCCTATATATGTTGTCTACAAGAGACCCACCTCAAAACAAGGGACACATAAAGACTGAAAGTGAAGGACTGGAAAAAGATTTTCCATGCAAATAGAGACCAAAAGAAAGCAGGAGTAGCAATATTCATATGAGATAAAATAGACTTTAAAACAAAGGCTGTGAAAAGAGACAAAGAAGGACACTACATAATGATCAAAGGATCAATCCAAGAAGAAGATATAACAATTATAAATACATATGCACCCAACATAGGAGCACCGAAATATGTAAGACAAATGCTAACAAGTATGAAAGGGGAAATTAACAATAACACAATAATAGTGGGAGACTTTAATACCCCACTCACACCTATGGATAGATCAACTAAACAGAAAATTAACAAAGAAACACAAACTTTAAATGATACAATAGACCAGTTAGGCCTAATTGATATCTATAGGACTGCTGCTGCTGCTGCTAAGTCGCTTCAGTCGTGTCTGACTCTGTGCGACCCCATAGACAGCAGCCCACCAGGCTCCCCCATCCCTGGGATCCTCCAGGCAAGAACACTGGAGTGGGTTGCCATTTCCTTCTCCAGTGCATGAAAGTGAGAAGTGAAAGTAAACTCGCTCAGTCGTGTCCGACCCTCAGAGACCCCATGGACTGCAGCCTATCAGGCTCCTCCATCCATGGGATTTTCTAGGCATGAGTACTGGAGTGGGATGCCATCGCCTTCTCTGATCTATAGGATATTTCACCCCAAAACAATGAATTTCACCTTTTTCTCAAGTGCACATGGAACATTCTCCAGGATAGATCACATCCTGGGCCATAAATCTAGCCTTGGTAAATTCAAAAAAATTGAAATCATTCCAAGCATCTTTTCCAACCATAATGCAGTAAGATTAGATCTCAATTACAGGAGAAAAACTATTAAAAATTCCAATATATGGAGGCTGAACAACACGCTTCTGAATAACCAACAAATCACAGAAGAAATCAAAAAAGAAATCAAAATATGCATAGAAATGAATGAAAATGAAAACACAACAACCCAAAACCTGTGGGACACTGTAAAAGCAGTGCTAAGGGGGAAGTTCATAGCAATACAGGCATACCTCAAGAAACAAGAAAAAAGTCAAATAAATAACCTAACTCTACACCTAAAGCAACTAGAAAAGGAAGAAATGAAGACCCCCAGGGTTAGTAGAAGGAAAGAAATCTTAAAAATTAGGGCAGAAATAAATGCAAAAGAAACAAAAGAGACCACAGCAAAAATCAACAAAGCCAAAAGCTGGTTCTTTGAAAGGGTAAATAAAATTGACAAACCATTAGCCAGACTCATCAAGAAACAAACGGAGAAAAATCAAATCAATAAAATTAGAAATGAAAATGGAGAGATCACAACAGACAACACAGAAATACAAAGGATCATAAGAGACTACTATCAGCAATTATATGCCAATAAAATGGATAACGTGGAAGAAATGGACAAATTCTTAGAAAAGTACAACTTTCTGAAACTGAACCAGGAAGAAATAGAAAATCTTAACAGACCCATCACAAGCACGGAAATTGAAACTGTAGTCAGAAATCTTCCAGAAAACAAAAACCCAGGTCCAGACGGCTTCACAGCTGAATTCTACCAAAAATTTAGAGAAGAGCTAACACCCATCCTACTCAAACTCTTCCAGAAAACTGCAGAGGAAGGTAAACTTCCAAACTCGTTCTATGAGGTCACCATCACCCTACTACCAAAACCTGACAAAGATGCCACAAAAAAAGAAAACTACAGGCCAATATCACTGATGAACATAGATGCAAAAATCCTTAACAAAATTCTAGCAACCAGAATCCAACAACACATTAAAAAGATCATACACCATGACCAAGTGGGCTTTATTCCAGGGATGCAAGGATACTTCAATATCTGCAAATCAATGTAATACACCACATTAACAAATTGAAAAATAAAAGCCATATGATTATCTCAATAGATGCAGAGAAAGCCTTTGACAAAATTCAATATCCATTTATGATAAAAACTCTCCAGAAGGTAGGAATAGAAGGAACATACCTCAACATAATAAAAGCTATATATGAAAAACCCACAGCAAACATTATCCTCAATGGTGAAAAATTGAAAGCATTTCCCCTAAAGTCAGGAACAAGACAAGGGTGCCCACTTTCACCACTACTATTCAACATAGTTCTGGAAGTTTTGGCCACAGCAATCAGAGCAGAAAAAGAAATAAAAGGAATCCAAATTGGAAAAGAAGTAAAACTCTCACTGTTTGCAGATGACATGATCCTCTACATAGAAAACCCTAAAGACGCCACCAGAAAATTACTAGAGCTAATCAAGGAATATAGTAAAGTTGCAGGATACAAAATCAACACACAGAATTCCTATATTGTAGGAATATAGAAATTGTAAAATATATACAATATATATACAATATATACAATACAATATATTCCTATATAGTGTATAGTGTAATATTCCTATACACTAATAATGAGAAAATAGAAAGAGAAATTAAGGAAACAATTCCATCACCATCACAACGAAAAGAATAAAATACTTAGGAATATATCTACCTAAAGAAACTAAAGATCTATATATAGAAAACTATAAAACACTGGTGAAAGAAATCAAAGAGGACACTAATAGATGGAGAAATATACATGGTTCATGGATCAGAAGAATCAATATAGTGAAAATGAGTATACTACCCAAAGTAATCTATAGATTCAATGCAATCCCTATCAAGCTACCAACAGTATTTTTCACAGAGCTAGCACAAATAATTTCACAATTTGTATGGAAATACAAAAAAAGCATGAATAGCCAAAGCAATCTTGAGAAAGAAGAATAGAACTGGAGGAATCAACCTGCCTGACTTCAGGCTCTACTACAAAGCCACAGTTATCAAGGCAGAATGGTACTGGCACAAAGACAGAAATAAACATCAATGGAACAAAATAGAAAGCCAGAGATAAATCCACACACCTATGGACACCTTATCTTTGACAAAGGAGACGAGAATATACAATGGAGAAAAGACAATCTCTTTAACAAGTGGTGCTGGGAAAACTGGTCAACCACTTGTAAAAGAATGAAACCAGAACACTTTCTAACACCATACACAAAAATAAACTCAAAATGGATTAAAGATCTAAATGTAAGACCAGAAACTATAAAACTCTTAGAGGAGAACATAGGCAAAACACTCTCTGACATAAATCACAGCAGGATCCTCTATGACCCACCTCCCAGAATACTGGAAATAAAAGCAAAAATAAACAAATGGGACCTACTTAAAATTAAAAGCTTCTGCACACCAAAAGAAACTATAAGCAAGGTGAAAAGACAGCCTCCAGAATGGAAGAAAATAATAGCAAATGAAGCCACTGACAAAGAACTAATCTCAAAAATATACAAGCAACTCCGGCAGCTCAATTCCAGAAAAATAAATGATCCATTCAAAAAATGGGCCAAAGAACTAAACAGACATTTCTCCAAAGAAGACATACAGATGGCTAACAAACATATGAAAAGATGCTCAACATCACTCATTATCAGAGAAATGCAAATCAAAACCACAATGAGGTACCATTTCACACCAGTCAGAATGGCTGCGATCCAAAAGTCTACAAGCAATAAATGCTGGAGAGGGTGTGGAGAAAAGGGAACCCTCTTACACTGTTGGTGGGAATGCAAACTAGTACAGCCACTATGGAGAACAGTGTGGAGATTCCTCAAAAAACTGGAAATAGAACTGCCTTATGACCCAGCAATCCCACTGCTGGGCATACACACTGAGGAAACCAGAATTGAAAGGGACACGTGTACCCCAATGTTCATTGTAGCACTGTTTATAATAGCCAGGACATGGAAGCAACCTAGATGTCCATCAGCAGATGAATGGATAAGAAAGCTGTGGTACATATACACAATGGAGTATCACTCAGCCATTAAAAAGAATACATTTGAATCAGTTCTAATGAGGTGGACAAAACTGGAGCCGATTATACAGAGTGAAGTAAGCCAGAAAGAAAAACACCAATATAGTATACTAACGCATATATATGGAATTTAGAAAGATGGTAACGGTAACCCTGTATGCGAGACAGCAAAAGAGACACAGATGTATAGAACAGTCTTTTGGACTCTGTGGGAGAGGGAGAGGGTGGGATGATTTGGGGGAATGGCATTGAAACATGTATAATATCATATAAGAAATGAATCACCAGTCCAGGTTCAACACAGGATACAGGATGCTTGGGGCTGGTGCACTGGGATGACCCAGAGGGATGGTATGGGGAGGGAGGTGGGAGTGGGGTTCAGAGTTGGGAACACGTGTACACCCGTGGCGGGTTCATGTTGATGTATGGCAAAACCAATACAATATTGTAAAGTAATTGGCCTCCAATTAAAATAAATAAATTTAAAAAAAATCTTCTCTGCCAAACCTCACTTATACCTTTTAGGGTTAGTTTACTAGATCTCAATGTACTTGTA
The DNA here is from genome assembly GCF_003369695.1 of Bos indicus x Bos taurus. Classification (NCBI taxonomy): domain Eukaryota; kingdom Metazoa; phylum Chordata; class Mammalia; order Artiodactyla; family Bovidae; genus Bos; species Bos indicus x Bos taurus. Next base: position 54,319,628 of record NC_040097.1, on the reverse strand, counting down.
CCTGTCAGATATGTGGGTGCATCTTGCTCTTGAATAAAACCAACTGATCTGCATATACATCGAGGCTTTGCAAAAGTAAAAGCACAAAATGACAGGACTCAAAAGAAATGTACAAAAATGAAAATCCAGTGGTATGATCCCAAGAGCAGTGAGATTCGGGGAGATTTTTTTCCAAAAAAAGCCACATGGTTATAATAACTGAGAAGTTATTGAAAAATGATACAAAAGCATCTTTCCAACCATGGATGCTAAATCTCAACTGAGATGTTTATATCCTGAGGACTGGATTCTCTCTCTTCTCCATCACCCATAGAAGCCAATGGGACTTCAAATCTTGTTTTCTAGAACACCACTAAGCCAGAGATCAGCAAAAAAAATGACCCATAGGCCAAATCTGGCCCACCATTTGTTTTTTGTAAATAAAGTTTTATTGGAACACAGCCACGCCTGTTTGTTACCGTACTGTCCATGGTCGCTTTCACGCTACAATAGCACAGTTGAAATTACTTACTATCTGGCCCTTAACAGAAAGATTCTGCCAACCCCCACAATAAACCAGAGTAAGAGCCACTGTCCTACATGAGAGCTCATTAGTGTACCACGAGAAATGTTCCCCAAAGGTCAAATACCATCATGGGGAGCCAAGACACCATTCTTCAAGAGTGGAGGAGTGTGGGACTTTCCTGGTGGTGCAGAGGTTAACTATCTGCCTTCTACTGTAGGGGGCACTTGTTCAATTCCTGGCCTAGGAACTGAGAGCAACATGCCTCAGAACAGCTAAGCCTGCAAGCCACAACTAAAGATAGCCATGCATCGCAACAAAGACTCAATGCAGCCAAAATATAAATAAAGTTTGTTTAAAAAAGAGTGGAGGGGTGTACAATAGAAACAAACATGTCACATTCGCCAGCACATCAAGGTCAGGGTAGAACCACTGCCAAATGACCAAAGAATATTCTGTCCTAAAGACCTGGGAGGAAACACCAGTCCCCAGGGAAAAGTCTCAAATGTGTAATGCAACATAATCAGATTTAGCTAGGCACCTTTCAGAATTCAGAAGTTCATCTTCTATTTTAACATCACCAGAAAGAGTGCATCTATCTACAGATAGATTTGAAGCAGCTTTAAAATCTGGTTTATTCATAATTTGGAAAAACAAAAGCAACTATTAAGCCCAGTTCTCTTTGCAATATAAGGAACTCCCTGGAAGTTCAGTGGTTAGCACTTAGCACTTTCACTGCTGAGGGCCCAGGTTCATCCCTGATCAGGGAACTAAAATCCTGTAAGTTGCAAGCCCAAAAGAAAAAAAAAAGTGACTTATTCTTTGCAATATATTAGAGGAAATTAACATCAGGTTCAGAGATAACATATCCCAACACAATCTTTTAATACCCCGGGAACACAGGGTTCAAGAATAGCTGTCTTCACATTTTGAAATTGTTCTCCATCACTCAAAACAGCTAATAAATAAACCAGAACACTGAATGAATTTCAGGGCATCAGCCAGATAATGAGAAACCAGTGGGTATTCTTTGCTGTATAACAAAAACCACAGGGCAGAAAGATCCTTTTTAGCATCACTTTTCTGGAGTTTTTCCAAAATTGTCTGAGGAGCAGAGAGCCAGTTTCTTATTCTATCCGTCACAAAGCCAGAGTATAACTTTGAACTAAATGTCATCTCTTTGGGGCTGCTTCCTTACCTGTGAGATGAGGGCAAGTTCATTTGAGGATCTTCAGGGTCCTGGAATGATGCCCTGAGAAGGAAAATGTCAGCCTCCGCCTGCCTTTTATTGTTTATTTATTTTGGAAAATGCTTCCAGAAAAAGACAGTGGTAAAACGTCAGGATTGTTTCTGAGTTGTAACATGTGGTCACAGAGTTACTTACAATCAGGTTCTCTTAAATGCAGAGAATGAAAAAGTTGCATATCAGTTAAAAAGACCAAAACTCTCCCCTCCTGGGGATCAGATGTATTGCACTGTAAAAACAGTTCTTCCAAACTCCCTGGCACAGAGGGGACCATCTTAGTGTCCAGCTGAAAATTTTTTAAATTACACAAAAAGCTTCCATGAGCAACAAAGAGATCAAGATCCAGTGATCCTGCAAATCGGGAGCCTTGGAGATTCCTTCCTGAGCTTGTTTTTGGGTTTCATCAACCTAACCAAGCGCTCTCTCCCTGGAACTTCCCCTGGTGATCCAGTGGCTAAGACTCTGTGCTCTTGATGCAGGGGATCCAGGTTCAATCCCTGGTCAGGGAATTAGATCTCACATGCCACAACTAAAGATCCCATGTGCCACAACCAAGATCTGGCACAGTCAAATAAATAAGCAAATATTTTAAATAAATAAATAAAACACCCTCCTCATGTCGCTCAGGATGTCAGAGGTACCACATAAAGTAAGGCTGGCACCAGCCACACCCTACTGGTCATTCAGACCCTCAAATACCCTAATCAAGTTTAACAACATGATGTAAAATTTTTTTCCACTTTTAATACAGTAAAATTTATAATGTAGTGTTAGTTTCAGGTGTGCAACTATATACGTATATATATTCTTTTTCAGATTCTTTTCCATTATAGGTTATTACAAGATACTGAATATAGTTCCCTGTGCTATATAGTAGGTCCTTGTTGGTTATCTCTTTTATATATACTAGTGTGTATCTGTTAATCCCAAACTCCTAATTTGTCCCTCCCTACCCTATCCTCTTTGGTAGCCATAAGTTTGTTTTCTATGTCTGTGGGTCTATTAACATGATATAAAATTAAATTAGAACCCTGCATTCAATTCACATTCAGGATAACAAGAGCATTTGCATCAATTAGGATCCTAAACAGACTATGGAAATGAGATGCAATAGGGGAAAACAGTTTAAATATTCTGTTGTCTGGCCAAATTTCTAACTCAGATCCAATTGACCTAAATGAGAAAGCAAGGCTACAATGGACACCAGAAGGTTGCAAGTTAGTTTACAAAATACAGCACTGCATCCCCTACCCCGCAGCTTGTAACTACTCAGTTCCCAGTAAGACTGGGAGTTTTGCCGCTCTGTTTCCCCTTCATTGGCTCAGAAACCAAGTGTCTCTGAACCTTCCTGACTTCTGGAAACGGCTACAAGAGACTGTGTGACCACCTCTCTCCCTCTCAAGGGTATAACCCACATTCACTCACACACACACACACACATACACACACACAGTGTTGCTCACCACTTGGGAGAAATTAACCACAAACCATCCTCTTTAATCCTTCTTCCTCATTTTGAAAGGAAAATACACTCCAAAGTCCCAAAAAAACTCACCCACAAAGAGTTGGAACACAACCTGCTTGTACACAAAAGCTGTTTGAAAATTAGCATAAACCACCTCATAGCTCAAAAATACCCAGGTGCCTCTCTCGGTTAATCTTTCATCAGGAAACCAGAGCTTTATTTTTTTATTGTCCAGAGCTGTCTTAAAAGTCTCCATGTAGAACTCAGTGCAAAAAGAATACTTCTAAGCAAGTCTATAACAAACAGAATTCTCAAGCTGTTCCAATCACCTGTTGGCTCAACCATCAAATACAAACCAGGCAAACACAAGCCCCGTGGCTGCCTTCCTGGCAGGACATTGTCACGAACCACCAAAAGGTAAGGAAGAACCCAAGTGCCAGCAAGGCTCTGGGAGAAAAGTGGACGCCCCCCCACCCGCAGGAAGCTTGGGAGGCTGGTAGCTCTGAACTGTATCTTAGCAGGCAGATGTCTCTTTATAATTTAAAATGTAATAAGAGAGGCTGGGGGGACGTGCAGAGAGTATACGGGAACTCTGCAGTTCCACTCAATTTTGCATGATAACCTAAAGCTGCTTTTAAAAAAAGAGCTTATTTTTAAAGAAAGAGAGGAGATCATTCTTGATGGTCTTGAATTTCCTCTTTACTCTTTTCTGAATTTTCTAAGTTTTGTATAAAGAACATGAAATAATACTTTTATAACTGGACAGAAAAGTCATTAAAGTAGAGAATGAGGGAATTCCCTGGTAGTCCAGTGGTCAGGACTCAGCATTTTCTCTGCCAAGAGCCCAGGTTCAATCCCTGGTAAGGGAACTAAGACCTCAGCACTGCCAAAAAACAAGGATGCAATAGTATCTGTATTAAGAAAACAAAAAAAGACACAAAAGTCATCAAACTATACACTGAAAACAGGTACATCTGTCTGCTAATTATGCCTCCATTAGGTTAATTTTAAGAAGTATTTTAAAAAGCCTTAGAGCTCTTATGTTTCACTTTAAACAGTATATATTATAGTGTATGTTATAATCTTTTTAAAATTTTAATTGACGTATAGTTGATGTATAATATTACATAAGTTACAGGTGTACAGTATAGTGATTCATGATTTGTAATGGTTATATTCCATTTAGTTATTATAAAATATTGGCTGCATTCTCTGTGCTGAAAATATATTCTTGTTCAGTTCAGTTCAGTCGCTCAGTCGTGTCCGACTTTTTGAGATCCCATGGACCGCAGTACACCAGGCCTCCCAGTCCATCACCAACTCGCAGAGTTTACTCAAACTCATGTCCATTGAGTCGGTGATGCCACCCAACCATCTAATCCTCTGTTACCCCCTTCTCCTCCAGCCTTCAATCTTTCCCAGCATCAGGGTCTTTTCAAATGAGTCAGTTCTTTGCATCCAGTGGCCAAAGGATTGGAGTTTCAGCCTCACCATCAGTCCTTCCAATGAACACTCAGGACTGATTTCCTTTAGGATGGACTGGTTGGATCTCCTTGCAGTCCAAGGGACTCTCAAGAGTCTTCTCCAAAAGCATCACAGTTCAAAAGCATCAAGTCTTCTGCACTCAGCTTTCTTCATAGTCCAACTCTCACATCCATACACGACTACTAGAAAAACCATAGCCTTAACTAGATGGACCTTTGTTGGCAAAGTAATGTCTCTGATTTTTAATATGCTGTCTAGGTTGGTCATAACTTTCCTTCTAAGGAATAAGCATCTTTTAATTTAAATATATTCTTGTAGCTATTTTTTAAATAATTTTAGTGGAATATAGTTGCTTTACAGTGTTGTGTTAGTTTGTGGCATATTTTCTACATAATAGTTTGTACTTCTTAATTCCCTACCCTCTCTTGCCCCTCCTCCCATGTATGTTATAATCTTCAGGGAAAGTTAATTTCTGTAAACCAGCAGTAGATGTTCCTGTTAAACTTGTTAGTGTCCTCCTGCAAGATAATTAATTAAAGTAAATTCTCTATTCTCGGTGCCATCAATTTGAGACTTGGGGTCCTGGAGCCTACCATCACTAACAATTATAATTCTGGAGAATAAATGGCTTGTTAAGCAAATAATAAGTTATTGTGTAATGAATACAGAGTTTCAGTTTAGGGGGATGGAAACCTTCTAGAGATAAAGAATGGCCATAGTTTCAAAACAGTTTGAGTGTCCTTAATGCGACTGAACTGTCCATTTAAAAAAGGTTAAAATGGGGACTTCCCTGGTGGTCCAGTGGTTAAGAATCTGCCTGCCAATGCAGGGGACACAGTTTCAGTCCCCTGTCTGGGAAGGTTACACATGCTGCAGGGCAACTAAGCCCGTGTGCCACACCACTGAGCCCACGCTGTAGGCCCGTGCTCTGCAACAAGAGAAGCCCCCGCAACGAGAAGCCCGTGCCCCGCACCTCGAGAGAGCCTGCACGCAGCAGCCAAGACCCGGGACAGTCAAAAATGAACAACAAAACAAATACTTTTTTTAATGGTACAGTTTATGTCATATATATTTTACCATAAAAAAGTAACTCCAGCTTCTCCCTAAACAGTTTTTTGGAGACGTCACACTGTAATGGGAACCAATACGGCAGGAATGTCACAAGCGCTCTGCCAGGTGCCTTGGGTGCCTCTCCCAGCAAGAAGCCTAGAATTAGGGTTTCAGTCTCTTCCGTATCACTCGCTGTAATGCAACGTTCCTGAGACAAAGCCTGTCCATTTGGTGATTTTCACAGAATTCACAGAGGCACGGAGAGGTGTGTCCAGGGAAACACCTGCAAACCAGGGCAAGGCGAACTCCAAAATCATGCCATTGCTGCTGTGACTCCATTCATCCTAACAAATACTTACTGAGAGCCCACTACAGCCCTGCGTTGTGCCAGGACTTGGAGCAACATCTGCTCCCCAGGATCATGCGATATAGTGACATTTTACTCAAACTACTCGTTGACTTGACAATTTCAAATAATATTATGGGGCGGGGGGAATGGACTGGGAGTTTGGGATGAGCAGATGTCAACTATTACATATGAATGGATAAACAACGAGGTCCTACTATATAGCACAGGAAACTATACTCCATATTTTATGGTAAACCATAATGAAAAAACATACGAGAAAGAATATACACATATAACAATAATTTTGCTGCACACCAGAAATTAACACTACATTGTAAATTAACTATATTCAATTAAAAAATATAAATCAGTAAACCATCAAATTAAATAACATCACAGGACACATGTGACTCATGTTTCTCAAAGAAGGCAAGTGCATTCTTGTTTACTTTTCAACTTTTTTTCTTTGTACTCTGAAATGATTCAAACTTACAGAGAGTTGAAAAACTTTACAGAGAACTACTGTGTACTGGGTGTGTGCCAAGTCACTCATTTGTGTCAACTCTTTGCAACCCCAAGGACTGTAGGCCGCCAAGCTCCTCTGTCCAAGGGATTCTCCAGGCGAGAATGCTGGAGTGGGTTGCCAAGCACTCCTCCAGGGGATCTTCGTGACCCAGGGATCTGGTCCACGTCTCCAGCACTGGCAGGTGGGTTCTTTACCATGAGCACCACCTGCATAGCCCAACATCTTCACCCATATTCAACAGTCCCTGATGCTCTGGCACCTGCTTTTGCCTAATTCTGGCTCTCTCCCTCTCCTCTCCTCCCTTGCCCCTGCCTTTCTGCCCCTCCATCCACAGCTAACCAGCTCCTTCCTCCTCCCCTTCCCTCTCCCTCTCTCCTTACAGACTGGTTTTCTGGAACCACTGTGAAGCACAGACATCGCCTTTTATTCTGAAATACTTTATTATGTATTTCCTAAGAACATTCTCTTATATAACCACAGTGCAATTATTAATTTCTGACAGTTAACAGTGATTCAATAGAACTACCTAATACACACTCCATACTCTAATGTTGCCAATCGTCTGAACCGCTGGGAGAATGGGTGGTAAAATACGGATACCAGGTCTTAAAATACTGATGTGAAGGCTCCTTCCTCAGCCACCCAGTGGACTAACAGCCTCCCAGGAGACCTGGTTTACTTCCCATAGGACCTTTCCTAAAGGACTCCAGGCAGAAGGAAATTCTCCTTGTGTTATTTAATAAAGCTCTTAACAATCACCTCACATTTAACCTGAATTCATGATGTAACTTAGGCCTATTTTCCTTTTGTTTCAGTCGCTGAAAGTCTCTGGATAAAAATATTTCTTGTCATAAAATTCTGAAGCATCACTCTCCACCCCGCTCAATTAGAAATTGTTCAAATCCCAGTAGCCCTTCTGCTCAGTGCCTCTCTCAGCATCTTCAATTTAAAGCAATATTTCTCAACCTCTGTTATCATCGTCAGTTTCCTAGGGCACCTTTTCAGACAAATTTCCTTCAGTATTCTCCCCCTGCAATGAAATTAATACAAAAGACAGACTGTACATCTATTTATGAACTCTTATCTATATCTGCATTTTATACATTAAAAACTAACACATTTTTATGACCATCACCCCAGGAACCATTTTCTATCACCCCCATTTAGAATGCATGGTCTGACATCATTCACAAGCTGGGATGGGGAGAAAAGGAGAGAGATCAAGGTGTTGCCCGTGTGAGACCAGACCCCAGTCCAGCCTAGGGTCCTCAGATGGGGGGTCTAACGGAAGGCTCAGAGATCTAATGACCCCTTTTCTACAGATGTGGTCTGAGGTTCACCTCGGCCCCAAAAGAGGCTCAAAATATTTTGAAGATTTTGCATATTCAAAGCTGGAGTCGAAGCCTTAGCGGATACAGGTAAATGCCCCCTTGTTAAGGGGGGATGGATGAGCCTGGCTTATCTAAAGGCTCCTTGCACAGATGTCTCCCCAGGACTCAGTCTACTTGGCACTCTTAACGGGGGAGTTCTGGCCTGAGAATATCTTCAGTGGCCATTCACCCACTCAGTAGAATCAACGCACATATTTTGTCTTCTGGCTGTGCCACACAGCTTACAGAATGGAAGCCGAGCCCATGGCAGTGAGAGCACCAAACGCTAACCACGACTGCCAGGGAATTCCCAGAACCAATGCATAATTCTGTATATCAATCTGCGATTGGTAACCAATATATTTACATTAATTCCCAATTGGACTGAGCTAAACTGTCCAAAAACATTTCCAAGTAGCTCTAAAACTGTTTTTTCAGGAATTTACCTAAAATAACGGCAGGTGCCAGACAGTCAGGGAGAAGACCTCATAAAATAAAGTGAAGAACACCCTGCCCCATAATGTTTTATGTGCTTTCCCCAAAAATGGACAAATATCAAGCTCCTATGACTTTATGCAGCTTATATTCAAGAAAATTAAATATACAAATAAGGCAGTCTGTGAAGGAACATAAATTAAGGGGAAATTTTGAATACATATGACATTGTATTCAATGTCAATATTCAATATTGTCATATTTCAATGTCAATATTCAAGCAGGAGTTATGCTTTCTTTCTAGACCACAGCTCTAAAATCATAAAATAAAGACTTTTTTTAAAGTCAATCAGGACATAGAAGAACTGAAAAAATAACAATGAACTGGATCTAATTGACATTTACAGAACAATTCTCCCAATGACGAAAGAATGCCTATTACTTTCAAGTATACATGGAATATTCACCAAGATAGAACATAACCAAGGTCATAAAACAACCCATATAAACATTAAACAACTGAATTAATTCAAAGTATGTTCTCTGACCATAATGAAATTAATGAGTAACAGAAAGATAACAGAAAAATCTTCAAACACTTGGAAATTAACACATTTCTAAATAACTCATGAGTCAAAGAGAAAGACTCAAGGGAAACGAGAAAATACTTTGAACCAAACTAAAATGAAGATTCGACATATTAGAACATGTGAAGGCAACTAAAGCCGTGTTTGAGGGAAACTTAGAGCATTAAATATTTACACTAGAAAAGATGAAAGAATTCAATACTGTAAGCTTCTGCTTTAAGAAACTAGGAAAAGAAGAAACTAAACATAAATCGCAGAAGGAAGGAATTTAAAAGATTAGCACAGGAGTAAAAAACTTAAAAATAGAAAACAATAGGAATTTCCTAGGGGGTCCAGTGGCTAAGACTCCATTCTCCCCATGCAGGGAGCCTGGCTTCGATTCTTGGTCAGGGAATTAGATCCCACAGGCTGCAACTGAAGATTCCACTGCTGCTAAGTCACTTCAGTCATGTCCGACTCTGTGTGACCCCATAGATGGCAGCCCACCAGGCTCCCCCGTCCCATGCCACAAAAAACATTGAGATCCTGTGTGCTGCAACTAAGACAAGCTCAGACAAATAAATAAATATTTTTTAAAAAATAAAATAATAAAAACTACCAATGAAACAAAAAGCTGGTTCTTAGTAAGATCAATAAATAAATCTCTAGCAAGACTGTCAAAGACATAAAATTATCAATATCAGGAAAAGGAAAAAGGGAATATCACTATAGGCTTCAAAGATATTGAAAGGATAACTGGGAATAATAGAAGTAACTTTATACATCCTATAAATTCAACAATTTATAAGAAATGCACCAATTCCTCAAAAAGCATTTACTACCAAAACACACCCAAGATGAAACAGATAATCTGAATAGCTTTATGACTATTTTTAAAACGAATCTGTAGTTAAAACCCTTCCAAAATAAGAAATCTTCAGGCCAGATGGTTTCCCTGGTGATTTCTACCAAATATTTAAGGAAGAAATAACACCAACTCTACACAATTTCTTCCAGAAAATATAACAAGAAGGATACTTCCCAACTCATTTTAAGGCCAACATTACCCTGATACCAAAACCAAAGACAGTATAAGAAAACTGCAAACAAATACTTTTCATAAACAAAGATGCAGAAGTCCTTAACAAAATATTAGCAGATTGCATCCAGCAACATAAAAAAGTATAACACACCATAACCAAGTGAGGTTTATCCCAGAATAGCAAGGCTGGTTCAAAATTCAAAAAGCAGCCGATGTAATTTACCACATTAATAGCTGAAAGCAGCGATTAGAAAAGGGCCGGACAGTAACCATTTCAGTCTTTGCTGGCCTCAAAGTCTCTGCTGCAACTACTTAACTTTGTCATTGTAGAGTGAAAACAGACATGGGCAATGTGCAAACAAGTGGGCATGAGTGTGTTTCAGCAGCACTTTACAAAAGCAGGGGGCAGACCCTTCCATAATAAAGACACTCAACAAACTAGGAATAGAAGGAAGCTACCTCAGCATAATAAAGGCCATTTATGAAAACTCCACAGCTAACATCATAATCGATGGCAAAAGACTGAAACTCTTTCCTCTAATATCAGGAACAAGGCAAGGACATCCACTCTCACCATCTCTATTCAACAGAATATAGGAAGTTCTGGCCAGAGTAACTAGACAGGAAAAAGAAATCCAAACCGGAAAGGAAGAAGTAAAACTAGCTTTGCAAATGTCATGTATAAAAACTACTAAAGACTCCACAACAATTTTAAAAACCTGTCAGAAGTAATAAAAGAATTCAACAAAGTTGCAAGATAAAAAAATCAACAGAGCAAGGGAGGCAGGAGGGAGGCTCAGGAAGAAGGGGACGTACGTGTATATACTTACGGCTGATTCATGCTGATGTATGGCAAAAATCAACAAAGCACTGCAAAACAATATACTCTAATTAAAAATAAATTTTAGGGGGAAGGGAGGAAAAATATATAAATAATTTTTTAAAAAATCAACAGAAAAAAACCAGTTTTTGTTTACAATAGCATCAAAACGAATACTTAATAATAAATCTAAACTATTATATTCAGTACCTTTCACTCAACAACCTATAATGGAAAAGCTGAAAATACATACATACATATACACACACACACACACACACATATATATACACACACACACATATATATATAACTGAATTACTTTGCTGTACACCTGAAACTAACACAATATTGTAAATCAACTAAACTTCAAAAAAAAATTTTAGAAGAATAAACCTAACCAAAAAGGTGAGAACCTTATGCACTAAAAACTACAATACATTTCTGAAAGAAATTAGAGAAGATATAAATATATGGAAAGCTAACCCACATGTCTTGGATTGAAAGACTTAATATTTTTTTAAGACAACATCTTAAAGAGGCTCATACCAGCCAAAGTGATCTACAGATTCAGTGCAAACCCTAGCAAAATCCCAGTGACACTTTTTTTTTTGCAGAAATAGAAAATTAATTCTAAAATTCATACAGAATCTCAAGGGACCCTGAAGAACCAAAATAATTTTAAAAAAGAAGAAGGCTGAAGGAGTCACAGTTCTAATATCAAAACACATTACAAAGCTACAGTGATCACCTTACTGTGGTGCTGACATAAAGACAGACAAGTGGACCAGTGAAATAGAATAGAGAGCCCATACAGCATGTGGTTCTCTATGTGGTCATAAGATCTCTGAAAAATACTCAGCAGGAAAAAGAGAGTCTCTTCAACAAGTGGTACTGGGAAAACTGGATATCCACATGCAAAAGAATGAAGCTGGGCCCTTATTTTACACTGTATGCAAAAATTAACTCAAAACAGATTAAATAGCTAAATATAAGACCTAAAACTATAAAACACCAAAAGAAAACACAGTAGAAAAGCTTCATGACATTGGACTTGGCGATGATTTCTTGACTATGACACTAAAAGCAAAGGCAGCAAAAGCAAAAACTGACAAACGGGACGACAGCCAACTTTAAAACCCTCGGGCCTCAAAGGACACAATCAACAGCGTGGAAAGGTAACCAGCGGGAGAGGAGAGACGCGCTGAGCCCACGCCCAGTCCCAAAGCCTTCATCTACAGCCCCGGAGTCACGGCCATCAACGAGCCCAGAGCTGCTGCTCCCAGAAGCAAGTCCATCATCACACAAAACTCCCGGGACACAGTGCCTTTGTCCTCTTTAGTCAATGCTTACAGGTAATTTTACAACAAAGATCACCATAATTCTAGGTAATAGAATGTATTTCTTAAATAAAGTTGTAGGTTTAAAGTGGTTATAAATGATCATTCATTCTTTCTATGTCACAGAGGGAACAAGCAATATATCTCCCACTTTGTCTTGTTTATGGATGGAAAACAAATTGGTTGACATTCAAAGAAAATTAACAACTAAACAGGAAAGGGATAAAAACACAAACTGTCCAAGCCTTTGGTTGAACGTTCTTTCCATAAGCTGCAAATACTGCAGCTTTACCTAGTTTCATGGACAGCTGCTCACAGGCAGGAACAATTTCCACCGGTTAACATCTGGAATTGTCTATCTTACCACACCTGAAGCAGCTTCCAAAAGTAGTGGATGAAGACCACAGAATGGCTGCCTGAGTGGCCACTTGAGAAGATTAAAGTTAAGGCAAACTGGGTAATTTTTATTAGCTACATGCTACATTCACCCAAGAAGTATATGCTGCATGCCCCATAGTCTTTTTTTAAACACAGGCCAGGAACCTCCCTGGTGGTCCAGTGGTTAAGAATCTGCCTTGTACTGCCTGGGATGCAGACTGATGCCTGATTCAGGGAACTAACATCCCACATGCCACAGAAACACAGTCCACGCAGGGCAACCGCTGAGCGCACGCAGTCTAGAACCCACGCTCTGCAACTGGAGCCGCCTCCACACGCTGCAAGCGGAGAAAGCCTGACCACAGCAGGGAAGACCCAGTGCAGCCCAAAGAAGTGGAAACGGGCAAAACAAAGGCTTGCTAACTTTTTAACACAGTTCCAACAATGACACAAGGTTATCTTTTCTCTCTAAAAATATATTTTTCCAGAACCACATGAGAGTAAGTTGCCAAAATAATGCCCTTTGACCCCTAAATCCTTCAGGGTACAAATATTAACATCAAACAATTAACATGGATACTGTACTGTTAGCTATAGACTGCACACAAATTTTCTGTCATAATAATGTCATTTACACACACACAAAGAATCAGATCACAAGTTATATGTAGTTAGTACAAAATGTACACTTTGTAGTTTTCAAAAGCAATTTACAGCTTCAAACTAAAAAAGCAAAACTAAAGATGGAAACAAAACAAAAAACACTAAGAATACCAATAACTGCTACATTGCTGGAAAGGAAAAGGAAGCCAGTTCTAGATAAGCAGAAATTCAATTTCATGACATAAGCAACTGCGATTTAGTCTCTTCCTAGATAGGTTATGCTTTGCTTATGTTCCAAAAGATGACGCCCCCCAGGCTTAAGCTTGACTCCATAAGTTTAGTCCTGTTTCTCTGACACAGAGATTTTCTAAAGCACTTTTATGTCAATCCTATCTTGTGAGAAAAATGTGAGAAAAAAAAAATGTAGAGTTTTGGCTTTCAATACTCTTTTCCTGAATTTCAGCTCACTGCAAGGGTATCACAGAAAGTGATGTTTAACAAAAAGTTCAGTTACAGGAAACTCCAAGTTAATTAAATGACTAAAACAGTGTTACAATGCACTTTGGGCCAAGGTTTCAAGGGCAGACTTCTCACAAAAAGGAAAAAGGCGCAGATTAGCTGGGAGAATAAAAATGACCACAAGAATATTGCTAGTATCAAAAGTGACAAAACTGCTAGTGTAAAAAGTGACAAAACGCAATATGATACAGATACAGATAAATAAGTGTGCAACAATACTCTCCCAACAGCATTCTCAGCACACACTGGCTTTCGTCCTGCTCCATTTTTTAGGGCTCAATCCATGAAATGAGTCAGCTGGAACACGTACACAGTAAAGCTCTGTAAAGTTCGCCCAAGTTCACCAAAGGGGTCGGGAGGCCCATTTTTAAGGTATTAGTAATAGGGTGGAACTCAGCTACATAAGAATCCCAGAAGCAAAATGCATTCAAAACATGCGATCCCACTTCACCCAAAGTCCACACTCTGATTTGGGAGTGTGGATTTGGGAGGCCTCCCTGGCAATTAAGACTCCGGCCAGAGCTTCCTAAGACTCACAGGGTCCAAGAGCCCCCTCAGCCTGTCCTGGGAGCCCGAATGAAGACAGGACAGGACAGACATGGAAAGATCTTCCGAAGGACTGCAGGAGGCAAGAGACGAGGCTGTGAGAGCTCTGAACACACAGCCCGAAAAAGTGCCTGCTTCTGACCAGGAAAAACCCACCAAACATCATCTACTCACAGAAAGAGATGCCACCCAACGCTGGGCGAGAAAATCGCTAACGACAGCACAGGGGCCCTTCCCAGGGAAGGCCAGGGCTAGAGAGAGCGAACAGGAATAATGCTGAGCAATGACTGCCTTGCAGTGGAATGCGTGGCTGCTTTACCCTGAGGCAAAGCCCTCAGTGATCTCATCTATAAAATGAGGGGGGAGAAGGTCTCCAAGTTCCTTCCAGGGCGGTGAAAAGAAAGCAAGCCCCAGAGTCAGACCAATCCTGACTCCCCAACTTACCAGCAAGGCCATGTAGGTCACTCTGTGCCTCAGTTTCTACACCTGCAAAATAGAGATCCCACCTGCAACAGTCAGGGATAGATTTGGCTGTGAACAGTGGCTTAAAAATGAGGCTTATTATGCCCATCATAAAAAATTCCAGAAGATAGTAGCCCAGGATTTGTGAGGTGATCAACTGAGGCTTCCCAGGTGACTCAGATGGTAAAGAATCTGCCTGCAACGCAGGAGACCTTGGTTCAATCCCCGGGTCAGGAAGATCCCCTGGAGAAGGGAATGGCAACCCACTCCGGTATTCTTGCCTAGAGAATTCCATGGACAGAGAAGCCTGGCAGGCTACAGTCCATAGGGTCGCACAGAGTCAGACACAACTGATCAACCAACACTTTCACTTTTCTGATCAACAAAGTCCTCAGAGGTGTCTTCTGTCTTTATGGCCTTCATTCAAGTTGCCTAAAGACTCAAGATGACTGCTGCAATTCCAGACATCATGTCTATATTCCAGTTTTGGCCACATGTCTTTATTTTAAGAAGAAAGGGGAAAAAGGGGGAAAGGTACAAAAGGAAGTTCCAGGAAACTATTATGTGACAACTCTGTTCCCCTGTAAGGGGGACTGTGCGGTGCAAAGATAGTTTTCTCAAGGATAAAGCACGTATACAGCTAAAAACTAGGGATCTATGACTATAGAAGGGAAGGCTGGATAGATCTGTAGCACCTCTTATCTCATGTTAAGGATTAAATTGTAAATCTAAAGCATCCAAGGGCCCCTGGGCCCACAAAGGTATCCCGTCTGATTCTGGTAGCACTGACATTTTATGACCTGTGGTGTCGGTGGCTTGAGAGTCCTTCAGGAAGCAGGTTTTTCCAACACAATCTACTTTTACCATTTGGTCTTTGGCCACAGCCTACATACCACCTGAGTTCCAGCCGTACCAAACCATCTCCCTCACTCCACACTTCCCAACCTTTGTACCCACAGAGCTTCTACCAGGGAAGCCCTCCCCAAGCCCCAGGCTGCACAATGAACCCCTCTGTTCAATACCCTAGGTCTCCCCTCACCTGCTTGTCTGCTATCCCCAGGTGGAGATGGGGCTCTCCCCTGGAGCTTCTTCTCGGGTAGCATCACCACCACCCACCACCCCATATCATAAAAAAGTGTTAGTTGCTCAGTCGTGTCCAACTCTTAGCAAGCCCATGAACTGTAGCCCACCAGGCTCCTCTGTCCATGAGATTCTCCAGGCAAGAGTACTGGAGTGGGTAGCCATTCCTTTTCCATGTGCCATGCCCTATTCTAAGCCCTTTACATGAAGTTTGGCCGCTGATCCCAACAACCCTATGACACACTCACTGTAACATCCCCATTTTACAGATGAAGAAATCAAGGCACAGAGAGGTTAAATAGCTGGTCAAGGCCACACAGGTATTAATCGTCAACAGCAAGGTTGGGATGCAAGCCCAGGCTGCTGGACCGCAGAATCCTTACCCTTAGCCACAACACTCAGCTGCCCCGACTACCTGAGTAAGGGGTCCACACGTCATTTCAGACCAAGGATGGTCAAACCACAGCCTATAGGCTAAATCCAGCCCACCACCTGTTTTTGTAAACAAAGTTTTATTGGAACATAGACACACCCGCTTGTTTACAATGGAAGAGTAGAGGAGTTGCCATGGAGACTGTGGAGCCCACAAAGCCAGATATTAACTGTCTGACCCTTTATGGGAAAAGTCTGCCACCCCTGATACAGGCTGCCAGCCCTGTAAGGCAGGACCTGTGCTGTTTTCTTTCGTCTCTCACATCTCACATGGCATTTATTTATTTTTAACTGAAGCATGGTTAATGTACAATGCGTGTTAATTTCTGTGTACAGTAAAGTGATTCAGTTAAACATACATATATTCTTTTGCATGGTCTTTTGCATTATGGTTTATTGCAGGATACTGAATCTAGTTCCCTGTGCTATCCAGTAGGACCTTGTTGTGCATCCATCCTGCATGTAAGAGTTTGCATCTGCTGATCCCAGGCTCCCAGTCGCTCCCCTCGTCTCCCGCTGGCAACCACAAGTCCATGTCTGTGAACCTGTTTCGGTTTTTTTTTTCCTGTTTCGGTTTTGTAAATTTGTCCATTTGTGTCATATTTTAGATGCCACATATAAGGGTATCATACAGTATTTGTCTTTCCCTGTCTGACTGACTTCATCTTGAGGTCCATCCCTGTTGTTGCGAATGGCATTATTTCATTCTGTTTGATGGCAAAGATTCCATCATGTATATGTACCAAATCTTTATCCATTCAACTGCTGACAGACATTTAGGTTGTTTCCATGTCTTGGCTCTTCTGAACAGTGCTGCCAATGAGCAGTGGGGTGCACGCATCTTTTTGAATTAGAGTTTTCTCTGGCTATACTGCACGGCATTTGGCATATACACACAAGGCCCTCAGTAAGTACGTGGGTGTGAACCTTCCGTCAGGCCTAACTACACACAGAGAGGTGTGTGCGTGTCTGGGGGCTGCAGCCCCCAGCTCACGCAGGACTTGGAAAGTCTCCCACTTCTGTCTAGACTCTAGTTAGCAACAAAGGGCCCAGGAAAACCTTCGTGGTGGCATTCCCTGCACGGTTCACAGCCCACCACAGTTCTGATGACGTGACCATCACCGGGATGCACCTATCACCTAATCCACCTAACTCCTCTGGACCAAGGGACTCACACAGAGCACCGAGTCCCACCTGCACTTGGGAGAACCTGAATCCCATGGCGTCCTGGGCGGTTCCCAGTCCCTGCTCGTGGTTCACCGGCCACGTGACCAGCACTGCCTAAACACTTAACACATCCTGGGAAAGAGGTACTAAAAACCGATGCTGGGGACTTCCCTGGCGGTTCAGCAGTCAAGAAGCTGCCTGCCAACGCAGGGGACATAGGATTGACTCCTGCTCTAAAAAGACTCCACCTGCCTCAGGGCAACTAAGCCTGTGCCCCTGCGCTCTAGAGCCTGCAAGCCACAACTACTGAGCCCAGGTGCCCTGACTATTGAAGCCCACACGCCCTAGAGCCTGTGCTCCGCCAACAAGAGAAGCCACCACAAAGAGAAGCTCACGTACCACAGCTAGAGAGTAGCCCCCACTTACTGAATCTAGAGGAGACCTGTGCACAGCAACGAAGACCCAGTGCAGCCGAAAAAAAAAAAAAAAAATGATGTCGGGGCCTTTCAACTTGTTATATTTTCATCAAAAGATTTCTAGAAAGGGACCAAACCACATACAAACACATTCCTCTGAAAACTACCGCCCAACGTGAACAAGTTATTCATGACTCAAATGCCTTCAAAGAACAGAATCGTGCACATTTCCTGATTGCAGTGCTGTTCTTGGTATCATTGTACAAGGCACAAATACAGCATTGGGTTGTGACCAAATCCCATCAAGTCTGGGTTATCAACCAGCAAATTCTGGATGGCTTTCTTTCTAATTCTGTCTTGGCCAGCCCCGAAACTCATCAGGAGCCACCCAGAGGAAACATGCAGAGAGCCTCCCATGTTTCCAGCACAACCATCTCAATCCTGCTTTCAGGACACAAAGGCCGTCTCTCCTCTCCTCCCAGGGTTCTCAAACTGCTGTCTGATGGGACACACCCTGCCAGGCCATGTGATGGACAGCCAGTGGAGACCAGCATCCACTACACAGATAAAACCGCTTGTCACCTGCCCCAGCGCAGGGGGAGGAAGGTCTGAGAAATACCTGTATACTGGGTCTAAAGTGGCCACCAACTCAGCCCCAGGTTCCACCAAGTCACCCACTGGTCTAAAGCACGTGTGTCTGTTAAGTCGTTCAGTTGTGTCCAACTCTTTGCAATCCCATGGACTACAGCCCACCAGGCTCCTGTGTGTGTGTGCATGTGTATGTGTGTGTATGTGTATGTATGTGTGTGTGTTAGTCATTCAGTCATGTCTGACTCTTTGCGATCCCATGGACTGTAGCCCATCAGGCTCCTCTGTCCATGGAATTTCCCAGACAAGGATACTGGAGTGGGTAACCATTCCCTTCTTCAGGGAATCTTCCCAACCCAGAGATTGAACCTGGCTCTCCCATGTTGCAGGCAGATTCTTTACTCTCTGAGCCACCAGGGAAGCCCCCTACAATACTGGACTCCTAGAAAATAAACTATTGTATGCCAGGCCTGATGCTGGGCCCGATGCCTGCAGGAGCTCACAGCAATGCTACAAGGCTGGCATCACGCACAGAGGAGGAAACCAGGCTCCACAGAGGTAAGCGAATTGCCAAGGTCATGCAGCAAAAACGAGGAAAAGCTGGACTGGCAAGGGGGTCTAAGCATGTCACCAGCCTGTGGTCCTGCAGGCTGTCCCCTCAGAAGCAAGGTGACTCCAGGAGAAGGAGGCAGTCTCAGGTTCCAAAAGTTCCCAAGAGGCATCACAGAAGGTGTCCGGGACAGGGAGTGACCCACTCACTTATACACTGATAGTGGGGGTGGAGAACGATCCAGCCATTCTAAGTTTCTACACGTACCTCTCCTAGGAACCTGCGATTCCAATCCCAGTACTGACCCAAGAGAAATGAAGCTCACGTCCACACACAGACTTGTACACGAACAGCAGCTTGGTTCGTAACAGCCAAAAACTGGAAACCACCCAAACATCCACCTATGAGTACACAGATAAGCAAACTGTGGTATATTCACAAGTACACTACGACTCAACAACAGAAAGAAATCCAGTATAAATGACTGATGCGGCGGCAAAGAGGACCAAACTCAGATCTTTCTGAGTTAAACAGACCAGACTCTGAAAAGGATAAGCTCTAATGGTTCCACCCACTGATACATAAAGCCCAAAGAGACAAAACGAATTCATGGTGATAAAAATCAGAAATAGATTGCAAGGGAAGGGGAATGGACTGGAAAGAAGCACAAGGAACCTTCCTGAGGGGATGGAAATGTTCTGTACCTTTTGAAGCAGTGGTCATATGCTATAAACAAGTATCAAAATTCAAATGGAACATCTAAGATAATCGTATTGTATGTTTATTAGGACTTGAAAAAGAAGCCTTTGGACTAATGAGTCATTCTGATGATAAAATGGAAAGCACAGATTATTACCTGTATTCTTCCAAAACTAACTGCTCAATTAGTACTTAAAGAAACCCCAAAGAAACTCTGATTGGCCCGTCAAAGGAAATTAGGTTTACTCATGGGTATTAGAAACAATTTTCCACACAATATTACCTACTTAATACTTGCCCGAGAGCTCTGTCCAGGCAGACAGAGATGAATGAGCCCACCAATCTGGCCTAACAAGCCCACTTACACTCATGACAGCAGCCTGTGTCCTTCCCTGAAAGAGATGGCTGTCTCTATGGCAACCAGTGGAAGGTAGGCACGGTGGACAGAGAAGGGAGCCAAAGAGCTTAAGAACCACTTTGGACTCATGACTGCGGGAATGCCATTCCCTACCCCCAAGATGTTCACATCCTAATTCCTGGAACCTGTGACTGTTAATTTATATGGCAAAGTTTTTGGCACAGGCTAACTTGCTTCAGTCGTGTCTGACTCTTTGCGACCCTAACGACCCTAGCCTGGAAGGCTCCTCTGTCCATGGGATTCTCCAGGCAAGAATACTGGAGTAGGTTGCCATGCACTCCTCCAGGGGATCTTTCTGACCCAGGGATCAAACCCTTGTCTCTTATGTCTCCTGCACTGGCAGGCAGGTTCTTTCCCACTAGAGCCACCTGGGAAATCCTAATGGCAGACTGATTAACTTAAGGATCTTGAGATGAAGGGATTCTTTAAGCAGACCCCAAACACATTCATAGGAATCCTTCTAACAGGGAGGCAGAGGGAGATGTGACACACAGAGAGGAGAAGGAAACACGAAGACAGAGGCAGAAATGGGAGTGATGCAGTTACGAGCCAAGGAATGCTGGCAGTCACCAGAAGCTGGAAGAAGCAAGAAGAACTTTCCCTGAGAGTATCCGGCGGGAGCACGGCCTTGCCAACACCCTGACTTACATCCAGTGAAACTAATCTCAGACTTCTGGCCTCCAGAACCATGAAAAAATACATTTCTATTGTTTCAAGTCACCAAGTTTGTGGTCATTTTTTATAAGAGCCATAAGAAAACTAACACAGACTGGAAGCCTTAAAGTCATATTGCTTCTGCCAGCAGTCCACATTCCCCCAGTATCAACTCCAATGTCTGAGAAATTAATTTATTATTTTAAAATTAATGAAAGCTTGTTTCTTAAGACAAAATGTCATAGAGACTTCCCTAGTGGTCCAGTGGATATGACTCCATGCTCCCAACACAGGGGGGCCAGGGTTCAATCCCTGGCCAGGGAACTAGACCCTGCAAGCTGCCACTGAAGAGTTTACACGCAGCAACTCGAGAGTCTGCACGCCACAGCGAAGACAGAAGACCCCACGTGCTGCAACTGAGACCCAGCACTGCCAAATACACAGATAAAAATAAATATTTTAAAAAAGGAAAACATCACAGACCATCTCATGACCATGGGACAGGTAAAGATTTCCTTAACAGGGCTCAAAAAGAACCCAACAAAAAGGGAAAACATTGACAATGTGACTATGTTAAAATTTAGAATTTGTGTTTATCAAGACACTAGTAAGAGAGGAACTCGCAAACCATGGCATGAAAGAAGCTGCTTTCTCTGTATATAGAACACCTGTGCCCACGTGTGCAGAAACCTATCAGTGAACTCAGACCCAGAATACACAGGAAATTCCACAATTTAATAAGAAAAAAAGCAGATATTAGAAAGCTAATAACTTCATTAGCCATCAGAAAGGGCAAATTAAAACCACAAGGAGATACCGACACACACCCACCAGATTGGCTACGACGAGAACAGACAATGTCAAGTATGGATGAGTCTGTGGAGCACCTAGAACTCGCTCACATTTCTGGTGGCATACTAACAGACACAACCACTCTGGAAAACTCTCTGGATGCCTCTCGTGAGTGGGACATCTGTAACACCTCCACACCTAGGTACCCACCCACAGACAGGTATGCGTGTATTTCCCACAACTATTCATATGAGCCCCAAAACTGGGAGGAACTCAAATGTCAACCTATAATAGGTACAAATATATTTTGTACATTCATACAACGGAATACCAAACAGCAGTGGAAATAAAGAGACCACAACATGAATGGGGCTAAGAAGCCAGACATAAAAGATCACATTACAATATGAAATTAAAAAATAGGCCTAATAATATATGGTATTGGGAGTCAGAATAGTGGCACCTACAGGGGCCGGGGATGACAGTAAGGGATGGGATGAAGGGGCTGCTTTTTCTTGATCTGGTTGTGTGTGAAAATTCACTGAACTACGTATTTTTATGAGTTGTGTATTTTCTGAACGAATATATAAGACTTCAAATTTACCCTCAAAAATTCAGTTATTCAGAGATTATGTGGAAAGGTATGGGCAGCTTTCCTTTTCTCGATAATATTTTCAAACTGCAAAATGGATGCACGTTCACCTTAGGGGGAAAAAATAATGGGAAAAAAGAGAAGGAAAATCATGCTCACCATTCAGGGTGTGTGTGCAAGCATGCACATGCATGTGCATGTGTGTGTGTGTTAGTCACTCAGTTGTGTTCGACTCTGCGACCCCATAGACTGTAGCTATGCCAGGCTCCTCTTGCCATGGAATTTTTCAGGCAAGAATACTGGAGTGGGCTGCCACATCTTCCTCCAGGGGCTCTTTCTGAGCCAGAGATCGAACCTGGGTCTCCTGCACTGCAGGCAAATTATTTACCATCTGAGCCACCAGGGAAGCCCACTGGGTATAAATATCAAATACATGTTCACTTTAAATAAGGCAGGGGTGAGAGGACAGCCAATCCCACAGAAGGTGATTAACATATGGCATACATTACATATATCATATATAATGTATTATATACATGTATGTGTATAGTACAAATCATATACAATATAATGTTGTCATCACCAGTTGTGTCGGACTCTTTGCAGCCCCATGGACTGCAGCATGCCAGGCCTCCCTGTCCCTCACCATCTCGTGGAGTTTGCCCAAGTTCATGTCCACTACATTAGTGATGCCATCCAGCCATCTCATCCTCTTATGCCCTCTTCCCCTTGTATACATTATATAGGATAATATGCTATGCATATATTATTATATATTTTATACATATATAGTTGTATATATTACAATATAATACATAAATATAATCAGCAGCTTTGTGATCTGAGCAATCATCTTTTATAATTATTGTCAATGAAGCCATCTAAGGTCCCTAAACAATGTGAGTGGGGCCTCAGAACAATCTGACAACCCAGACAGCAAGACGTGCAAATCCTTCGGAGCACAAGGAGACGAGACCATTAAACCAGAACAGTGATTTTCAACCCTGGTATCTCCACCAACTGTCTCTAAAACTACTGGAATTCTCGAAAAGCATTCATTTTAATGCAGTATTACTTTTGAGGTCAATATATGCCCCTACTGACTTTGCTAAATGGACCAAGTGACCCCAAAACCCTGGGAAATCATGCCAGAGGCTACACACTGTCTTCTCAAAGTCTGTTAATACAGATCGAGTGAAAAGCAAGCCCTGGATATCTGGTTCCTAAAGGTCCACCTTGGGTGGGTGGTCATGGGTCTGAGGTCAGGATGGGCATGTCTGCTGATGACATGTTGCAGAGAAGAGGGCAAACGATAAACATACTAACTCAAGGACGAGGCTTTAAGCTGGTAGAGCATTAAGAATTGCAAGAACAGTGGTAAACGCTGGCCAAAATAGAACTAAATCCTGGCTTGTCTTTTCTGTCATTCATTTACTTGCTAACTCATTTGGTAATACTTACTGAACCCTTATTATATGCCACGTCCTATTCTAGACTCTAGGGATACAGCAGTGAACAAGACAGGCAAAATTACTCTCTGTCCTCAGGGAGTTAATACCAAGTGCAGAAAGACAAAAGAGTAAAATACAGAGCATGTCAGCTGGTGGTAAGGGTTGAGGAGGAGAAAAAGCGTGAAAGGGAGATGGGGTTTAGAGGCTGGAGGAGGAAGGAAGTCACTTCCGACAGAAACGTAAATGCCTGGTTCCAAGTTTTAAATGACCTCTTGCCCCTCAAAGAACCCATCATCTTCTCTGCAAAGAACTCTGTGATAATTATGCAAATGGGACCCCAGAGCCATCACAGCATTCAAAAAAGAGACCAAGAGTTTTATGGACCGGAAAGGGTCCGCTAAAGTAGGGGCAAACTGAAGATCCAAAAACAGCTCCTTCTTGAGATCCTGAACTATTCTCAGCCCCTTACACATCAGGTCTTCATTTAATCCCCACACTGAACTAAGGAAAAGAGCAGAGGTTACACCATCTTCAACATTTAAGCAAGCAGGAAAGCGGAAGCCCAGGGCAATTACGGAACTGGCCCAAGGCAACAGGTGTGCTCAGTACTGAGGTCAGGACTTGACCCAGAGTCCGCACTGCTCTAACTGTCCAAATGCATGTCCACTGGCCTGAGGTTTTCATATGCCAGCACTCGTCCACTTCATCCCATTCAAGATTTGCCTTTCAGTGTTTTCCTGAGTTCTTACAACCTCACCAATCACCCAAGAAAGAATTAGAGGCTGACTCCACATTTGCAGTCTTTTTTCCTCCAAATATCAAAAACTGAATGGCGATGAAAGCCCTCAAATATTTAAACATCACTTCCCAGATCTAATGAGAAATTATTTCCCCTAAAACACTAGAAGCTAAAACCAACCCCAGAGCAGTTCCGTTCTGGCCAAAGACTAAACTCAGCCTTAGGGCAAATGAGAGTCCATACTGTATCCTTGCTTGATCTACCCTTCTCAAACTGAACAGAAGCAAACAGAACTCCTGAGTGTCCCCTATCCTACGCACAGGCAGGTGCGTCCCCTGTGACCCTGGGATCCATGAAGGATGCCTCAGCCTCCCAGCCTACATACTCAAGAAGAGAACATTAAAAAAAAAAAAGTAAAACTGAATCACTTTGCTGTACACCTGAAACTAACACAACACTGTAAATCAACTATATTTCAATTTTAAAAAAGTTTAAGCTATCCTTGGCCCCTCTTGCTTTCTCACCTCAGCATCCAACCCCTCAGCAATGTCCCTCCTCCCCACTCCAAATGTGTCCCTTTCTGCATTTCCCTTGTCCCCACCGTCCAGGCCCCCAGCATCTCTTGCCTGGACCGCCATGCTGCGCTCCTGTCTGCTTCCTGACCTGCTCCTGAAAATCTCATCTCCACACAGGAGCCAGAGTGAGCTCTTGAAAGTTGCAGACCGGGTCACCTCCCTGCCTAAAATCCTTCTGTCAAACTGTAACAGTCTTCAATCTTTCCCCTGCCTACAAGGCCACGTATGATATGGCATCTGCCTGACTCTCCCCAGTCTCTGGGGTTTACTCTCCCCGTGGTACACTCATTCCATATGAAACTCAAAAAGTGGGTGAAAAGATTGTGCACTAGATTAAAATGTGAATATCAGCAAAGACATTAGATCCACACAAATTTCCACAAATACATGCCTTTATTTCACCATCTTTTATATATACATATATATGTATATATGTATATATATATATGATATATGCATCATATATATGTGAGAAGGAAATGGCAACCCACCGTAGTATTCTTGCCTGGGAAATCCCATGGACAGAGAAGCCTGGCGGGCAAAGGAGCGCGTGGGATCACAAAGAGTTGGATATGACGAACACTTTCACACTTTCATAAATGTATATGTGCCATGCCCTGTTGCTCGTGGGATCCTAATTTCCCAAACCGGAATCGAACCCAGGCCCACAGCAGTGGAAGCATGGAATCCAAACCACTGGACCACCAGCAAATTCCCTAAATATATTTTTAATCTATGAGCACCTACCTCCTTCTGAAACTGTGTTCATTTGTTAGAGGTATTTACACTTTAATGGGGCTTCCCAGGTGGTGCTCATGGTAAGGAACCCACCTGCCAATGCAGGCAGTGTGAGACAAGGATTTGATCTCTGAGTCAGGAAGATCCCCTGGAGCAGGGCATGGCAACCCACTCCAGTATTCTTGTCTGGAGAATCCCATGGACAGAGGAGCCTAGTGGGGCTACAGTCCATGGGGTTGCACAGAGTCGGACATGACTGAAGCAAGTTAGAATACATGCACTTTTTAATGCCATCCTACAAATCTCTACCATGCTATAATGTCTGAAATATTTTCTTCAAAGAACTATACTAATGCATTATAGAAACTCCTTCCTTTGGCCCATTTTTTGATTGGGTCATTTATTTTTCTGGAACTGAGCTGCAGGAGTTGCTTGTGTATTTTTGAGGTTAGTTCTTTGTCAGTTGCTTCATTTGTTATTATTTTCTCCCATTCTGAAGGCTGTCTTTTCATCTTGCTTAGAGTTTCCTTTGTTGTGCAAAAGCTTTTAATTTTAATTAGGTCCCATTTGTTTATTTTTGTTTTTATTTCCAATATTCTGGGAGGTGAGTCGTAGAGAATCCTGCTGTGATTTATGTCGGAGAGTGTTTTGCCTATGTTCTCCTCTAAGAGTTTTACAGTTTCTGGTCTTACGTTTAGATCCTTAATCCATTTTGAGTTTATTTTTGTGTATGGTGTTAGAAAGTGTTCTAGTTTCATTCTTTTACAAGTGGTTGACCAGTTTTCCAAGCAGCACTTGTTAAAGAGATTGTCTTTTCTCCATTGTATATTCTTTCCTCCTTTGTCAAAGATAAGGTGTCCATACGTGCATGGATTTATCTCTGGGCTTTCTATTTTGTTCCATTGATCTATATTTCTGTCTTTGTGCCAGTACCATACTGTCTTAATGACTGTGGCTTTGTAGTAGAGCCTAAAGTCAGGCAGGTTGATTCCTCCAGTTCCATTCTTCTTTCTCAAGATCACTTTGGCTATTCGAGGTTTTTTGTATTTCCATACAAATTGTGAAATTATTTGTTCTAGCTCTGTGAAAAATACTGTTGGTAGCTTGATAGGGATTGCATTGAATCTATAGATTGCTTTGGGTAATATACTAATTTTCACTATATTGATTCTTCCAATCCATGAACATGGTATATTTCTCCATCTATTAATGTCCTCTTTGATTTCTTTCACCAGTGTTTTATAGTTTTCTATATATAGGTCTTTAGTTTCTTTAGGTAGATATATTCCTAAGTATTTTATTCTTCTCGTTGCAATGGTGAATGGAATTGTTTCCTTAATTTCTCTATTTTCTCATTATTAGTGTATAGGAATGCAAGGGATTTCTGTGTGTTGATTTTATATCCTTCAACTTTACTACGTTCCTTGATTAGCTCTAGTAATTTTCTGGTGGAGTCTTTAGGGTTTTCTATGTAGAGGATCATGTCATCTGCAAACAGTGAGAGTTTTACTTCTTCTTTTCCAATGCGGATTCCTTTTATTTCTTTTTCTGCTCTGATTGCTGTGGCCAAAACTTCCAAAACTATGTTGAATAGTAGTGGTGAAAGTGGGCACCCTTGTCTTGTTCCTGACTTTAGAGGAAATGCTTTCAATACTAAACAGACATTTCTCCAAAGAAGACATACAGATGGCTAACAAACACATGAAAAGACGCTCAACATCACTCATTATCAGAGAAATGCAAATCAAAACCACAAAGAGGTACCATTTCATGCCAGTCAGAATGGCTGCTATCAAAAAGCCTACAAACAATAAATGCTGAAAAGGGTGTGCAGAAAAGGGAACCTTCTTATACTGTTGGTGGGAATGCAAAGTAGTACAGCCACTATGGAGAACAGTGTGGAGATTCCTCAAAAAAACTGGAAATAGAACTGCCATATGACCCAGCAATCCCACTGCTGGGCATACACACTGAGGAAACCAGAAGGGAAAGAGACACGTGTACCCCAATGTTCATCGCAGCACTGTTTATAATAGCCAGGACATGGAAACAACCTAGATGTCCATCAGCAGATGAATGGATAAGAAAGCTGTGGTACATATACACAATGGAGTATTACTCAGCCATTAAAAAGAATACATTTGAATGAGTTCTAATGAAGTGGACAAAACTGGAGCCAATTATACAGAATGAAGTAAGCCAGAAAGAAAAACACCAATACAGTATACTAACATATATGGAATTTAGAAAGGTGGTAACGATAACCCTGTATGTGAGACAGCAAAAGAGACACAGATGTATAGAACAGTCTTTTGGACTCTGTGGGAGAGGGAGAGGGTGGGATGATTTGGAGGAATGGCATTGAAACATGTATAACATCATATAAGAAATGAATCGCCAGGATGCTTGGGGCTGGTGCACTGGGATGACTCAGAAGGATGGTCCGGGGAGGGAGGTGGGGGGGGGGGGGGGTTCAGAATGGGGAACACGTGTATGCCCGTGGCGGATCCATGTTGATGTGTGGTAGAATCAATACAATATTGTAAAGTAATTAGCCTCCAATTAAAATAAATTAATTAAAATAAATAAAGTAAATAAATTTAAATTTAAAAAAAAAGAAACTCCTTCCTGAGGATTTCCCCACCCCACTCCGATTACGTGGCACCCTCTCAGCCAATGACAGCACCAAGTGTCCTGGACGTGCGCTTCTAGGCGAGTCCCACACATGTAGCTTTCCCTCCTGCCATCCCTCTTTATGTCACCGGTCTTGTGTTCTGGCCACAATGCCTTCCTCGGGACGTGCAGATGAGGGTAAGAGCACTACAAATAAATTAAGGCAGAATATGATACTGAATGTTAAAATATAAGCTTTACTTGGGGATGTGCAAGCAGACACCAGAGTAAAAACTGTTGGTGGGTGGCTGGTGTGTTATCAACAGACAGCAGCCTCACCAAGGACTTCATGGCTGGAGATCCATCACTAGCTGCAGACAATTTGGAAAAAAAAAAAAAAAATGCAAAGGAACATGCCATGAGGCCCCCAAATGCAGGGAGCTTGACTCAGCCCAACTACTCACACCAAGGTGTTTCCCCTGGGGGGTGGGTGGTGAGGTTTCCTTCCACTTTTGAATCCTGTGTCCCCCTCCACTATGTGATGAAAAGATGCCTATGTGTTTTGCACACAGCAGGAGCTCCAAAGTAGCTGACCCAATGCCTGGCACATAGTAGGGCCTCCATAAAATAGTTCCTGAATAAATGACTGATAAGTGAATATTTTTCAAAGTTTCCATCTTTGTTCTCTTCCCTGTTCCTTTTCACTGGTCCAGATCCTCCTTTCTAAGACCCCTTGAGGAGGGAGAAGCATGCAGGCACAGCCATCACAGACGTTCTCCGGATCACTGATGCACCCTCAGCCACAGCTGGAAACAAACCCCAACGCTGAGACCCTGACCACTAGGAAGAGACGATGCTTTTGAAGGCAATGGTAGGCTTTGAGACCAATGCGTCTACTGTGGTAAGAACAAACAGTGGCAGCCAGCTATAACCCACAGTAAACAAATTCGATAAAGATGAGACTTCAGCAGTATACACAGTACATTTCACCTGTCTAGCCTGCAATCAAGTATGTGTTGTTGGTGCTGTTATTAGTATTATTATTGTTATAAATTTTGCCTCTTCGCAATCTGGCCTTCAACCTAAATACTCCAGAGGATTTAATTACACAAAAGCATGAGTTACTCCAATTTCCCCTAAATCCACTCCAAAGAACAAATCCTTTAATATACATTGCAGGTAAAATGCCATCCCCAAGTGAAGTAACTAATCCAGGGTAAAAGCTCTGTTGGCCTCATAAATCACTTCAGGGGGGAAAAAAACGGAATTAAAGGTGATTGTCCAACACACAAATCAAATGCTACACAAGCAAGGCACAGCCAGGTACCATTAACAAGGCAATTACCAGGACCTGAAATCAGATTCAGTCCTCTCATCTGTC
This sequence comes from Bos indicus x Bos taurus, assembly GCF_003369695.1. Taxonomy (NCBI): domain Eukaryota; kingdom Metazoa; phylum Chordata; class Mammalia; order Artiodactyla; family Bovidae; genus Bos; species Bos indicus x Bos taurus. Next base: position 54,290,039 of record NC_040097.1, on the reverse strand, counting down.
TTCTCTTTGGCACTCTACCTATTCCCTTTTCAGCTTTCAAGAATTGACACTGGGGCTATTTTGGGAAATAAAAGGATTCAAAAGTTAAGGTGCAGCTTCCACTAACACAGTAGTAGATCCCCAAGGAAACTCTGGGGAAAGTTCTCTGCCTAAAATATCAACTCAGTTTCCTTACTTAGGAAGTCACCCTTCTCCACCTGCAACGCAGGAGACCCTGGTGCAACCCCTGGGTCGGGAAGATCCTCTGGAGAAGGAAATGGCTACCCACTCCAGTATTCTTGTCTGAAGAAGTTCATGGAAAGAGAAGCGTGGCGGGCTACAGTCCGTGGGGTAGCAAAGAGTCCAGACAAAACTGATCCACTAACACTTTCTCCTAGTAGAGCTTCACGTAAATAACTGCCTGCAGTTTCAGCTGGAAACAATCTGAAACTTACACAGGGAGAGACCGCCAAGTACTCTAGTAACTAGCAGAGATAAGCAATAGCTCCCGGGATGTGATGAAAATCTCGCAAGCATCCTTAAGAACCACAAGACCTCATATTCAAGGGCTATTAAGGACCTGACACAGATCTCATCAACAAACTCTCCAAAAAGTCCCATTCTCCTTGCATGAATATTGGTATTTTTGACTTGTTTTTGAAAAACTATACACACACACACACACACACACACCTACACATAAATGCTGTGCCCCGTCTGCTCCTTTCAAGTGTTCCTTACTACCTCGGTCCACACACACCGCGACCCCTTGCCCTGGCACCCCTCCTTCCACGTGTCCCAACTGGGAGAGTAGAGTGAGCAGGCAACTTCAGGAAACACCTTAAGGGAGAAAATAACTTAAACAGCGAACTGCCCATTTCGAAAGGGGAGAGAGTGTCAAAGAAAAAACCACACTAAACTTCCGTCGCAGTGTCTCTCGGCCACCAACTGGGCGGGGGGCTAGCGCGCGCCCCGGAAACTGCCGAGGATAACTGGCTGATTTATGGGGGTGGTGGCGTCTTTAAACAATAAAGTTTTAAATGAACTAGGATGTAGACAGAATTGCTGTGATGGGGCCAGCTCTTACGTACAGGCATCGCGCACGCCCCTCTGCCCCCTACTCTCAGTCCTTCTCCAAGGGTGCCGGAAGCCGCTAGCCTGCAGGGCCCGGGGACCAGCGCGCTCGCCTGTCGCTCCAGTCCCTGCAGGTGCCAAGGCTCTCCTTCCTTCCCCACTACTGCGATGTGGGCCCGGGCTGGGGTCGCGGCGCACCTAGGGTAGCGGGGACGCGTGGTGGGCCCGGGTGCCGAGGCCGCCCCAGCTTGCCGGCGGCGCGATCGCGCGCGCACACTCACACAGAGCAGCGCGCAGGGAGGGGCGGACGGCGGGCGCGTTACCTGTTCTGCCAGCCCTGGAGGAGGTTGGTGTATTTGCTGAGCACGCCCTCGAGCGCCGGCTCCCTCCGCCGGCCGCTGCCCCCGCACGGGCTAGCGGCTACCGAGCCCGGGCTGCTGCGGCTGCCCCCGCCTCCAAGCCCGGCGGCCGCCGACCTGCCGGAGACCCCCCGGCCAGCCAGAGAGCAGGAGGGTGAGGAGCCCGCCGAGGTGGCGCGGCTGCTGCTGCGGCTGCTGCTGTTGCTGCCCCCGCCGCTTTCCGCGCCCTGGGCTGCCCTCTCCATGGTCCGTGCGCGCCCGGGACGCTGGGGCCCGCCGCGGTGGCGGCCCCGGCGCTGGGGCTCCTGGCGCGGCGGCGGCGGCTACAGCTCCGGGAGCCCGGGCCGCGCGTGGCTGCTCCAAATCCCCGGGAAACGCCTGACTCATACAGGAGGAAGAGGAGGAGGAGGCGAGGAGCGCTGGGAAGGAAGCCAAAGGGGCTGGATGCAGCTGCGGCCGCCCCTCCCCCGTCGCGGCCCCGGCCCCTCCCTCCGCACTAGTTTGCCTGGCAAGTTCGGAGCGGGTGGCCGGTTCGGCCAGCCCTCCTCCAGGTCTTCCTTCTCTGCTTTCCAGTCCCCGGGGCCGCTCAGGCCCGGGGCTCGGGGCGCTCTTGAAGCCGATCCGCAGGGTGGGCACGCCCGGAATCCACACCCTGCCGCCCCCTCTCGATGGGAAGGTGCGAAAGGGAATCTCCGCGCGTTACTCCCCACCCCCGCACCCACCTCGGGACCTGGCGGGAGGAGCGGCCCCACCCACTGGGTCCACCCGGATATGGACCCGCCCGGCCTAACACCGGTCACACGCAACTCCTCTCCGTCTTCCGCACCGAGCCTGGGCCGGACACACGTACACGGTCACCTGGACATCGACCTCGCTGGCCGAGAGGAGGAACAGGGCTAGGAGGTCCTCCGGGCTCTCCTGCGCGTCTGGGAGGGGAGGGGAGAAGAAGCCAGGTAAACTCGCCCGGGGCGTTTTCACCCATTGGAGTTATGACAAATGCACAGTGGACACCCGGGCCAGGATTTGAGTGGGGCAAGAGTACTCGGATTCCTGCAAGCGCCTCCTTCAGTTGAGTGTCCTGGACGCAGCTCTGGTCTCACCCTAATCCCTACACTGATGGACACACGTCAACCTAGCCAATCCAACCATATCTGGTGTTATCAAGACAGCACGATGCACTTGGGAATCAGAGGCTCCGAAATGGGTAAGACTGCACGGAAAGCAGGAGAGATCACAGATACCTACAAACAGAGCAAAGTATTCTGTGTATTGATTGTAACTTCTGCCCCCACCCCCAATGGAGGCACACGGAGCTGCAGCTGGGTTTCTAAATCTAAAGTTGAGTTGATGCTCTTCTGCAAAATTAGATGGGTTACACTCTCCACTGCACTCATCATTTTTGTGCATATAAATATCCAGTGCAATCTGGAAGTTTCTAAAAATTACCTAGAAAAGAGCTTTGAGGATCTTACCCTCCCCCAACACACACACACACACACACACACATATAAACACACACACATAAACACACACACACGAAAACAAAAAGATTGATAGGTGGTCCCTATGTAGGAACTCATAACACAGGTAAATAATTCAACAGTTAAAAAATTACTAAATGGAATAGAGTCAGCTCTCATGGGGCCAGTTCTCCAAGCCTGACCCTTTTCTAGCCCCATATCCTTCCAGGAAGCTTTCAAAGGTGGTTCAGTTCTAGAAATTTTCATGGAGAAGCTTCTGGAACTGGTGAGACATGGTTGTGCCCCCAAATAAATTACAATCCCAAGTGTCCACACAGTATAAAAAGAGATAGCCGCGCCCCACCCGCCATGAGACTGCATGGTAGAAAGGACCAAACTTTGAAGCCAGACTGGGCTGAATTCAAATCTATGACCTTGATCAAGTGACCTCTTTAAGCCTTAGTCTTCTCACCTGCAAAAATGGAACTAATGTTACTAGTGGCTGGGATGAGAATGTTTATTTGGTTCAAAATATCATCTCTTCCCATGGGAGGAATATGTTCCCTCCATATGAACCTCAGGCTTGGCCACGGAATTCTTTTGGCCAGTGGACAGAACAGATGTAATAGATGCTACATCCAAACATAAGTCTAAGAGCCATCGTGTGGTTCCACCATCTTTCTCCCCCTCCTACTAGGGGAGCAGTGTGTCTCAGTTCAAGGCTGTCCTTCAAATTGGGTCCTGGATTAAGGAAATGTGTGACAGAGCTGGCCACATGCACAAAATCTTTGCTATCAGCTGCTGAGATTTCAGGAACCATTTTGTTACCACAGCATAACATTGCCTGAGCCAGCTGGTCTGTGTATGAGTGTGTGTGAAGCCCTTCATTGATATGAGGACAGGGAAGTGGGCACATACTGAGCCACATGTCAGTCATTACACCCCTAAACAGCACCCCTCATGGGGGCCTGCCACATGCAGGCTACAAGCAGGGAGGTGCCATCATCTTATTTCATATCACTGAACCTCAGCCACTACCACTTCATCCTACCCAGTCCACCTGTGACTGGATGAGCCACTGCAGCCAAGTTTCACTTTAGACTAAAAAATGAAGACCCTTGAGACAGCCCAGTTGCAGGAGAGAGGAGCTACTGCTGAAAGAAGTAGTCCAGGCCTGTGTCCTAGTCTGTGCAGGCTGCTAGAACAGAATACTACAGACTGGGAGCTTAGAAATGACGGAAATGTATCTCTAACAGTTGTGGAGTCTGGAAGTCCAAGATCAAAGAGCTAGCACAGTCAGGTTCTGCTGAGAACCCTCTTGCAGGCTTCAGATTTCTCATTGTGTCCTCAAGTGGCAGACGGGGCTGGGGAGGTCTGTGCTCTCTTTTATAAGAGCGCTGACCCCACCCTCATGAACTAAGCACCACCCCCCCAAAGGCCCCACCTCCTCATATCATCACATTGGGCATTGGGATTTCAGCCTAGGCATTTGAGGGGACACAGATATCAAACCATAGCAACCAGGATGCACCGAGAGCAGGCCAGCTGTGTGGGATCAGACATGGCCAAGGAGGTAAGTTAGTGGCAAGAGGTGAATGGAACAGATGTGCTGCAAGAAGAAGCAAGACCGTGACCAAGATGGGAGCACACATGTCCCCACTCCTCTCTGCCTCTTCACCAGGCTTGAGCTTCTCGCCCATGGAATTGGGGGTTTTGTTATTATTGTTTTTTTTTAACTGAAGTATAGTCTATTTGGAGGGCTTCCCTGGTAGCTCAGTCAGTAAAGAATCTGCCTGCAGTGCAGGAGACCTGGGTTCGATCCCTGGGTTGGGAAGATCCATTGGTGAAGGAAATGGCAAACCACTCCAGTATTCTTGCCTGGAAAACCCCATGGACAGAGAGGCCTGGCGGGCTACAGTCCATGGGATCGCAAGAGTCGGACACAACTTAGCGACTAAACCACCATAGTCGATGTACAATGCTGGGTTAGTTTCAGGTGATTCAGTTTTACATATATAAACATATTCTTTTTTGCATCCTTTCCATTATGGTTTATTACAGTATATTGAATATTGTTCCCTGTGCTACACAGTAGGGCCTAGCTGTTTATCTATTTTATTGATTTTTGTTATTTATTAATAAATTTATTAATTTATTATTGTATTAATTTTTATTGGCATGTGGTTGCTTTATAATGTTGTGTTAGTTTCCTCTGTATAGGATGTTTGTCTATTTTATATATAGTAGTTTGTATCCACTAACCCTGAACTCCTAATTTATTCCTTTCCCACCCCGTTTTCCCTTTGGTTACCATAAATGTTTTATGTCTTTGAATCTGTTTCTATTTCATAGATAGGTTCATTTGTATCATATTTAGATTCCACATATAAGTGATATCATATGATATTTGTCTTTGTCTGACTTATTTCACTGAGTATGATCACCTCTAGGTCAATCGATGTTGCTGCAAATGGCATTGTTTCATTTATGGCTGCTGCTGCTGCCGCTAAGTCGCTTCAGTCGTGTCCAATTCCATGAGACCCCATAGATGGCAGCCCACCAGGCTACCCCGTCCCTGGGATTCTCCAGGCAAGAACACTGGCGTGGGTTTCCATTTCCTTCTCCAGTGCATGAAAGTGAAAAGTGAAAGTGAAGTCGCTCAGTCCTGTCCGATTCTTTGCGACCCCATGGACTGTAGCCCACCAGGCTCCTCCATCCATGGGATTTTCCAGGCAAGAGTACACTTATGGCTGAGTAATATTCTATTGTGTATGTGTGTGTATGTATGTATGTATATATATATACCATGCCTTTTTCTCCATTCACCTGTTGATGGACATTTAAGTTGCTTCCATGTCTTGGCTATTGTGAATAGTGCTGCTATTAACATTCGAGTACATGTAACTTTTCAAATTAGAGTTTTCTCCAGATATGTGCCCAGGAGTAGGATTCTTGGATCATTGGAGTTTTAAACAAAAAGTCACTTCTTCCAGAAAGTTTTCTTGACCCACTATAGTATAACAAATTGAAAAAAGATACCTGCAGAATTCTTTTCACATGAGAAAAACAGCTTGAGAACAAAAGACAATAAATTGGCAAACATATCTGTAAAGCTTACACACCCAAAACAAGGAATTTATTTCCTTAACTTACCCAGACTGCATAAATCATTAAGAAAAATACAAATGTAAATAGAACATCTGGAAATCTAACAGCCATCTTGGGCCATGTGAAGAATTTGGGAATGAAAGCCATACATGATGGGAACAAAAAGACAAACACCACACCTCTTCAAATAACAAGCAGAAACAGTCACCACCAGGAGGGAACCGACTACTCTAGCTTCTCCACATGGACCCAACGAGCTGGTCTGGAGTTTCCAGTAGTTGTTTTCAGAGCCCCTCCTCTAGCTGGGACTACCATTCTTACCAGTGGCACATAAAGTCTTGGGAGAATGTTCATGGACCAGCAAGAGTAGGTAGTCACTAGAAGTTAACACAACACTGGAAATCAACTATACTTCAATAAAATAAATTTGAAAAAATAAAGAGTAGGTAGTCACTGACGTAGTCCGTCAGATGACATAAATGAAGCCACAAATGGAGAGAAATTTGTCATAACCAGATAACCCTCTGTTTCAACTTGCTCACATTTGTGTTAGCAGCAACTGATCTAATGTGTTCTCTGTACCGAGTAATAACAGTAACAGCTACTATTTATTGAGCAGTTACTATGTGTCAGGCACTGTGCCAAATGTGTAGTACACAGTAACTTGTTTAACCTTTACAACAACCACAAGAGTTGCATACAGTTACTGCTCCTGTGTTACAGGTGGAGAAAAACTGAATCAAAGAAATGTTAAGCAACACCCCCCTATAATGGAAAAGAATCTAATAATATATATAATGCATACATAGTAAAACTTGGTCGTTTTGCTGTACGCCTGAAAGTAACACAACAGTGTAAGTCAACTATTAATATATTTCAATTAAAAATTTTAACAAAAAACTTAGGGACTTACCTGGTGGTCCGGTGGTTAAGAATTCACCTTCCAATGTAGGGGACATGGATTCAATCCCTGGCCCAGAAACTAAGCTCCCACTTGCCCAGGAGCAACTAAGCCCTGCACCACAACTAAGGCTTCTCACCACAACGCAGGTCCTGATTGCTGCAACTAAGACCCAGTGCGGCCAAAAATGAATAAATAAGGCTATTAAAAAATAAGAAAGATACATAGGAACAAACTTAAAATGTTACTAAAATATGTTTACAATATCTGGATTAAACCACTTTAAAAAAATAAAAAGCTTCCCTCCACTTTGCTGGAGCCAGAATTTGAGCCCAGACTGTTTGGCTAGTGAGCCTGAGTTCTTTACCACTGAACTGTTCCGCTTGCTTCATAATGGATCCAGTCTCCCTTCTTCTGCTTAATGAAGCCACTGAAAGCACAGCTCAGTGCCTGGAATTCCATTTCCTGTTATGTACTTTTGTTCATGTAGGAATTGCCTCTCCTGTCACCACTGGGAAGAAAAGCAGGGCAGGAGCTTGGGCCCCTAGCACCTAGCCACAAGGCCTGCATGCAGTAATCCTCAATAAATGCATATTGTTTGATGAATGCAGCCTGATTTTACTGCGGAAGAAACAAAAAGGAGGAGCCAAGGGACTTGCCTGGCAGTGCAGGGGTGGAGACAGGCCTGGCGTGCTGCAGGGGCACAGGTTCGATCCTGTGGGGAGCTAAGATGGCACGAGCTGCAGGGCACAACCAAAACAGAAAAGGAGGAGCCAGTACTAACCCTGAACCCAGGTCTTCTGACGCCAAGTCCACTGTTCTTGCAAATACAGCCTGCTGCCTGGGCTTCAGCTCTGGCGTGTCCACACAACATTACCATCTGGTGGGAAGATGAAAACACCCCAGTGAGAGCAGGGACAGCCCGCCACCCTGTAAATCAGCAGCTCCCTGAGGACCACCCTGAGGGTTACATCCAGGAAAATCAGATCACTACAAGGGTCACATGCAGCTTAGCATGTCATTTTATGGACATTCTTCCAAAATGGAAATTATGTCGTTTTGATGATTGATTTATTAAAATGGACGTTCATTTGTAAAGATTCATATACACAAAGAGACATTGTGGAAAGTGAAATATACCTGTAACACCTTCCCAGAGGAAACCACTGTTAATAATTTATATGTATATTCTTCCAGACACTTTTCTATGCAGAAATATAGCTACAGACTGTCTTACTCAAAAACACGGTCATACTGGGAATTCCCCGGCGGTCTGATGGTTAGGACTCTGAGCTTCCACTGCAGGGGAACTGGGTTCAATCCCTGGTTGGGGAACTAAGATCTTGCAAGCCACACAGTGTGGCCAAATAAATAAATAAAGACTCATGCTGTAAAATACATGCTTTCTAACGTGCTTCGTTGACTAAAGTATATGATATAAAGAGGTCCTGTTAGAGCTCTATCATCTATATTATCATCTACATATCAGCTGTATATTTGTAAAAGTTTCAGAGTATTATTCTGTATATGTGCACCCTCATTTAATCATCCCATTAGTGAGGCACTCTGTAGTGTTTCAAACTTTTGCTATTATAAAAAAAAAAGTTCCTAAAATAACCTTGTACATTAGTTAAATTATTTCCTTAGAGTAAGATACTGGAATTGTAATGACTGGGTCAAACTGCCTATTATAAACATGGCTCATGTATGACAATATTCTCCCAGAAAGTCTGAATCAGTTTTCATTCTGCTGCTCATGTCTGGATCTCCTCGAGTGTTTGAGCAATGGCTGAATGGTCTAGGTTGGCCGTGGCTGGGACAGCTGGCTTCTCTGTCTTCACCAGGGTCTTTCATTCCCTGGGAACCTCACCTGGGCTTGTTCTCGGGGTACGGAGAGGGTTCCAGAGACAGGAAGCGTGCAGAGCCTCTGGAAGCCTGGTCTGGGGACTGGCACAGGGTCACTTCTGTCGAATTTCCACAAAGGAGCTGACTTTCCGAGACATCCAGGGAGGGGTCCACATGGCAATGTTCCAGGTTCCCATGGTAACTTAAAGGAAAACTTCCACCTTGTCCACATCCCTTCAGGTCCTACAAGTAAAAGAGGAAGATATCTTCATATTCCTTGTAGCAGGAACCCAAAGAAAGCTGTTCTTCCTCAGACTCTTAGAAAATAAAAAAAGGTCCATGGAAAATAAACAGTTTCTTTAAAAACAAAAAACAGTGCTGAACAATTGGACATTTGTATGCCAAAAAGTCAGAACTGGACATGGAACAACAGACTGGTTCCAAATAGGAAAAAGAGTACATCAAGGCTGTATATTGTCACCCTGCTTATTTAACTTATATACAGAGTATCATGAGAAACGCTGGACTGGAAGAAACACAAGCTGGAAACAAGATTGCTGGGAGAAATATCAATAATCTCAGATATACAGATGACACCACCGTTATGGCAGAAAGTGAAGAGGAACTCAAGCCTCTTGATGAAAGTGAAAGTGGAGAGTGAAAAAGTTGGCTTAAAGCTCAGCATTCAGAAAACGAAGATCATGGCATCCGGTCCCACCACTTCATGGGAAATAGATGGGGAAACAGTGGAAACAGTGTCAGACTTTATTTTTCTGGGCTCCAAAATCACTACAGATGGTGACTGCAGCCATGAAATTAAAAGACGCTTACTCCTTGGAAGGAAAGTTATGACCAACCTAGATAGCATATTCAAAAGCAGAGACATTACTTTGCCAACAAAGGTCCGTCTAGTCAAGGCTATGGTTTTTCCTGTGGTCATGTATGGATGTGAGAGTTGGACTGTGAAGAAGGCTGAGCGTCGAAGAATTGATGCTTTTGAACTGTGTTGTTGGAGAAGACTCTTGAGAGTCCCTTGGACTGCAAGGAGATCCAACCAGTCCATTCTAAAAGAGATCAGCCCTGGGTGTTCTTTGGAAGGAATGATGCTAAAGCTGAAACTCCAGTACTTTGGCCACCTCATGCGAAGAGTTGACTCATTGGAAAAGACTCTGATGCTGGGAGGGATTGGGGGCAGGAGGAGAAGGGGATGACAGAGGATGAGATGGCTGGATGGCATCAGTGACTCGATGGACGTGAGTCTGAGTGAAACTCCGGGAGTTGGTGATGGACAGGGATGCCTGGCGTGCTGCGATTCATGGGGTCGCAAAGAGTCGGACACGACTGAGCGACTGATCTGATCTGATGCCAAAAAAATCAAGAAACCCATACTTCACACTTTATTCAAAAATGACCTCAAAAGTAATCAAAAACTAAAAGGTGAAACATAAAAATGTTAACTTTTAAAAGAAATCATAGGATGGACTTCCCTGGCAGTCCAGTGGGTAACAATCCAGCTGTTAATGCAGGAGACTTGGGTTCAATCCCTCGTCTGAGATGATTCCACATGCTGGAGAGCAGCTACATGCAGCGCAACCACTGAGCCCACACACCACAACTGCGGAAGCCCAGGCACCTAGAGCTGGTGCTCCCCAAGAGAAGCTGGTGCTCCCCAAGAGAAGCCACTGCAGCGAGAAGCCAGCACATCGCAATGAAGAGTAGCTCGGGGCAACTAGAGAAAGCCCACGCAACACCATGAAGACCCAGTGCAGCCAAAAGCAAATAAATAGAATTTTTAAAAAGGAAAAGAATGGAAGAAATCTTTATGAACTGGGGTTAGGAAAACAGAACAAAGAAAGTCGCGTTACCTTTTATGAAGAGTGAAGGTCTATGGGGAGGCAGAACCAAGGGTTTGGAGGAGGAGTCGGGGACCAAAGAAGATTATTCCCAGGTCTAGAGAAGCAATCAAGGAACTTGAAATGGGCTTACAACTTGCTGACTGGATTCTAGAATCGCCGTGGACCACTGGTTCCTTCCTGCCTCCCATTCGCCGTTTTTGAACAGGAGTATCAGGGGAGTTATCCTGTGTCTGGTGTCTTTTGACCGCTGTGGAGGAGGGAGAGGGCAGACAACCTTTCTCCAGGTGCACAGGTTGCAGCAATGAACTCAAGGAGCTCATCTTATTAGGGAACTACCCTAATCACCCTCTCCTTTCCTAGACCCAACTCAGAGGACACGATTCTGGACTTCAAGCCGGTGCAGCAATGGGAGGAGAGTCTTGGAGGTCCTTGAGTGGATGAGTGTATTCTGCATGTGGGAGGAATATAAATAACTTGTGGCCAGACTATAGTGGTTTCAAAGATACGTCTACAAATTCTGTAACAATAGGACTTCCTGGTGGTCCAGTGGCTAAGACTCTGCCACTCCCAATACATGGGGCCCAGGTTCAATCCCTGGTCATGGAACTAGATCCCGCATGCCACAACTAAGACCCAGCACAGCTAAATAACATTTTTTTTTTTAATTCTCTCAAGAGGTGGAGCTTAATTCCTCTCCCCTTGGGTGTGGAATGGACTTAGTGACCCACTTCTAGTGCAGAAAACATTGGCAGAAGTGATGAGCCATCAAACCCAAGGTTATGTTATAAAAAGGCAGTGGTTCTTGTCTTAGGTGAATGTTCTCTCTGTCTCTCTCATCACTCACACTAGAGAAGCCAGCTGCCATGTCATAAGGACACCCAGGAAGCCTACAGAGAGGAATTAAAGCATGCCAGCCACTATGTGAGTCATCTTGGAAGCAAGTCTTTGGAGGCCAGCTGACCGCCACATGAGTGACCTTGGAAGTAGGTCCTCCCTGGCCAAGCCTCAGGACGAGTATAGCCCTGACAGGCAGCTTGGCGGCAACCTCATGAGAGACCCTGAGCCAGAACTACCCAGCTAAGCCACTTCCAGATTCCTGACCTTCAGACACTGAAAGACAATAAGACTTTTTACTTTAAGCCACTAAATTTGGAATAATTTGTTACCCAGCAGTAGATAACTAAGACAGATGGATACCTTGAAACTTGTCATTTTCTGATGTTTATCTCGGTTTCCTTTTTGCTACTGTTGACCAAATTTTCCATATTCTGAAGCTATGAAGCAGGGAAAATAACAGAATTCAGGGCAGACTAAAAGAAAATAAAAAGATATATCCGTGGCAAAGGCATAGACACATAGAAAAAATGCAACCAAATAGAAAATCTAGAAATAATACTACAGAATAGCCAATTGACTTTTGATAGAAGTGCAAGCACAATTCAGTGGTGCCTTCTGTATTAGTCTCCTGTTTCTGCCATAAAATATCACCACAAACTTAGTGGCTTTAAAACAACACAAAATTATTATGGCAATCAGAAATCAAAAAATGGGTCTCACTGGCTATAATTAAGGTGTTGGCAGACAGGAGCATGTTTTTTTATGAAGGCTCCAGGAGAGAATCAGTTCCCTGCCTTCTCCAGCTTCTAGGGGTCCCTGTATTCCTTGGCTCGTGGCCCCTTCCAGCAATGGCCTCACACCAACCTCTGCCTCCAGCATCTCACTTCCTTCTGATTCTGACTCTCCTGCGTCCCTCTTAGAAGGATCCTTGTGATTAAACTGAGCCTACCTGGGTGATCTTTTCAACAAATGATTGAAACATTTGTTGGAACAACTGAACATTCATACGCAAAACAATATATATGAAACTTACCTACATCTTATACAAAAGTTAACTCAACATGGATCATAAACCAAAGTGTGGAAGGTTAAACTTTTAAACTTTAGAAAGAAAATATAGGAGAAATCTTTGTGAACCTGGATTAGGAAAATAGTTCTTAGACACCACATTGAAAGCACGATCTGTAGTTAAAAATGGAAAACTTGACTTTATCAGAAAAAAGTCTGCTCTGCAAAGACACTGATAAGGGAACTTCCCTGGTGGCCCAGTGGCTAAGACTCCTCACTCCCAATGCAGGGGACACAGGTTCGATCCCTGGTCAGGGAACTAGATCCCAGATGCCGCAACTAGGAGTTTGCGTGCTGCAACTAAAAGATCCCACATGCGGCAACTAAGACCTGGCACAGCCAAATAAATAAATACATTTTTAAAAGGCACTACTAAGAGAATCAAAGGACAAGCCACAGGCTGGGAAAAATATTTGCAAGTCACATATCCACGAAAGGACTTGTCTCCAGAATATGTAAAGAATTCTCAAAATATAGAACTAAGAAAATAAACAGCCTTATTTTTTAAATGGTGAAGATTTTAATAATCATCAAATAAGGCACACAGATAGCAAATAAGCACATTAAGAGATGCTCAACATCATTAGTCATCATTAGTTGCTCAGTAACGCCCAACTCTTCCCTGTCCATGGAATTCTTCAGGCAAGAATACTGGAGTGGGTAGCCATTTCCTTCTCCAGAGGATCTTCCCGACCCAAGGATCAAATCCCAGTCTCCCCCACTGCAGGCAGATTCTTTACTGTCTGAACCACCAGGGAAGCCCATTAGTCATTAGAGAATGCAAATTAAAACTACAATGATATACTACATGCCTATTAGCATGGCACACACACGCATACACACTCACACCACAAAAAAACTAATGATTCCAAGTGCTAGTGAAGAATTAGAGTAATTGGAATGCTTGTACATTGCTGGTAAGAATAGGACCGCCACTTTGGAAAATATTTTGGCAGTTTTTTCTAAAGTTACACTTATCAAGTGAAATAAGACAGAGAAAGACAAAGACTGTATGGTTTCACTCGTGTGTATAATAAAAGAAATTTTCACATATTGAGTTATAGGGATGTCATGCGAACATAAAAATAAAACATGAGTTCACTTAAATGTCATGCTGACTGAAATAACCTGTTTTGGAATACTAAACATACATTGTACATTTTCTTTAATTACTAAAGGAAAGGGCACATAGACTAGAAGTAAAGAATGTCCATGTTAAAAATAAAGATTAAATGCCTGCTTTGCTTGGACGCAAATGCTGGTTCTCCTTTGGTGATAAGACTCGTTTCCCAGGCACCAAGGCCATGCTGACTCCCTGTGCGCATGCTGACCTGTTGTTCTGGAACCTTGAAGGAATGTATCCCTGACTTGTTTGATGTTCTTCGTTCTGACAAGATATAAAACTGTGCTGAAAACCCTGCTTCTCCAGAGAAGTTTCTCAGAGTTACCTCAGAGTCTGTTTTCTGGGCTATAGTCCTCAGTTTGGCTAAATAAAACTCTTTTCTATTCCTATTACAGATTGTTTATTGGTTACTGTCAACATGTGTAATATTAAAAAAAAAAAAAAACCTAACAAACAGCAGGGTTCTACTATACAGCACAGAAAACTGTATTCAATATCCTATGATAAACCATAATAGAAAAGAATCTTTTTAAAAAGAATGCATATCTATGTATAACTGAATCACTTTGCTGTACAGCAGAAATTAACACAACCCTTTAAATCAACTACACTTCAATAAAAGAATTGGTTTAAAAAACTAACAAAACAAAATACATGAATAAATCAAACCAAACAAAAACAAACAAATGCATACAGAGAACAGAGTGATGGCTACCATGGTGGGAAGCGGGGGCTGGAAGGGAGAGTGAAATGGGTAAACAGGATGGAAACCAAATTTTTGGTGGGGAGCACATTGTGGGGCATTCAGAAGTAGAAATACAACGTTGCCCACATGAAACATATAATATTATAAATTGATGTTATTTAAAAAATAAACACATACATAAATAAGCAAGTAAAAGAACAACAAAAACAACATACAACCTAGTTATCCCACTTCGGATATTTATCTCGGTGTAACAAAACTCTATGTTCACAATAAAACCTCTAGATGAATGTTTACTGCTGCTTGATTCATAAACATCAAAACATGGAAACAACCCAACTGTCCCTCAACTGGGGAATGAACTCAAAACAAAACAAAACTGATACTTTCATACAAGGAACAACTAACTACTCAGCAATAAGGGAGAGCAATTATTGATCCCTGCAACCGCACAAGTGAATCTCAAATGCATTCTGCTAAGAGAAAGAAACCAGACTCACATACTGTGATCCCATTTGTAGGACATTCTGGAAAAGTCTAAATTATAGGGACAAGAAACAGATCAGTGGTTGCCAAGAGGTAGGGGTGGAGCCAGGGCCTGGCTACAAAGAGGTAGCTGGAGAGAAATTTTCTTGAGGGAGGTGGGGTGATGGGACTGCTCTTTATGAGGATTGGTGGTGGACACAAGAACTCTATGCACTTGTCAAAGCTCATAGACTGTCCACCAAAAAAGAGTGAATTTTATTCAATGTAAAAGTTTTAAGCAAATTTTTTAAAAGAAGGAAAAAAGATATATGAGGTCAAGGGTCACCCTCATGTCAGGGAATATGTTCCCTATGTCAGAGAATAGAAGGACAAATGGATGGAAGGAAGGACAGATGATGGATGGATGAAATGAAGGAAGGAAGGATGGGTGGATGGATGGATGGATGTCTATCTACGGGCATATTTATTCACTGCTCAAATTGTTAGGTTTCCCAGGCCTTTTAGGAAGGAGGGCCAGTGTCTTTTCTACACACTATCCTCAGTTTACAGTACAGTGAGTGTCTGAGGATAAATGAGATACCAAATGTGAAAATCCTTTATAAATTGAATTTTCAATACAAATGCCTGCTGTGTTACTGCTAGAGAAAGAAACAATCTAGATATTCATTTTTTCTGCAACAATATTGAGGCTCCTGTAGGGCCACGAAACAAATACCCCAGGTTAAAAAAATCCATAGACCATACACAAAAATAAACTCAAAATGGATTAAAGATCTAAACGTAAGACCAGAAACTATAAAACTCCTAGAGGAGAACATAGGCAAAACACTCTCTGACATACATCACAGCAGGATCCTCTATGACCCACCTCCCAGAATATTGGAAATAAAAGCAAAAATAAACAAATGGGACCTAATTAAACTTAAAAGCTTCTGCACAACAAAGGAAACTCTAAGCAAGGTGAAAAGACAGCCTTCAGAATGGGAGAGAATAATAGCAAATGAAGCAACTGACAAACAACTAATCTCAAAAATATACAAGCAACTCCTACAGCTCAATTCCAGAAAAATAAATGACCCAATCAAAAAATGGGCCAAAGAACTAAACAGACATTTCTCCAAAGAAGACATACAGATGGCTAACAAACACATGAAAAGATGCTCAACATCACTCATTATCAGAGAAATGCAAATCAAAACCACTATGAGGTACCATTTCACGCCAGTCAGAATGGCTGCAATCCGAAAGTCTACAAGCAATAAATGCTGGAGAGGGTGTGCAGAAAAGGGAACCCTCTTACACTGTTGGTGGGAATGCAAACTAGTACAGCCACTATGGAGAACAGTGTGGAGATTCCTCAAAAAACTGGAAATAGAACTGCCTTATGACCCAGCAATCCCACTACTGGGCATACATACTGAGGAAACCAGAATTGAAAGAGACACGTGTACCCCAATGTTCATCGCAGCACTGTTTATAATAGCCAGGACATGGAAGCAACCTAGATGTCCATCAGCAGATGAATGGATAAGAAAGCTGTGGTACATATACACAATGGAGTATTACTCAGCCATTAAAAAGAATACATTTGAATCAGTTCTAATGAAGTGGATGAAACTGGAGCCGATTATACAGAGTGAAGTAAGCCAGAAAGAAAAACACCAATACAGTATACTAACGCATATATATCGAATTTAGAAAGACGGTAACAATAACCCTGTATACGAGACAGCAAAAGAGACACTGATGTATAGAACAGTCTTTTGGACTCTGTGGGAGAGGGAGAGGGTGGGATGATTTGGGAGAATGGCATTGAAATACGTATAATATCATATATGGAACGAGTCGCCAGTCCAGGTTCGATGCACGATACTGGATGCTTGGGGCTGGTGCACTGGGACGACCCAGAGGGATGGTATGGGGAGGGAGGAGGGAGGATGGTTCAGGATGGGGAACACATGTATACCTGTGGCGGATTCATTTTGATATTTGGCAAAACCAATACAATATTGTAAAGTTTAAAAATAAAATAAAATTTTTAAAAATCCATAGAAAGATGCACTGATATGAAGGGGGTGCAATGAATGCTGAAGGCACCTGCAGTAGAAAGCCACCATTAACGACAATCCACGACATCCCCTTCAACCTGCCACCTGACAAAATGCTCTATGGAGCCTTGGAAACAGAGGATGAAGCCCATCTTAGCATTTTCTTGAAAAGGAAAATGAAACCCAGAAAGAGGAGGAGACTTTCCCAGGCTCACACTGTGAGATGGTGTTAGAATCGGAGCCCCAGTCTCCTGCTGAATGTTCTTCACTGGAGTCATTTCAATTCAGTTTTATTAATAAGTGGTATGCAAAATCCAACTTCCCAGTGGCTGAGCCTTTATAACCAGACTGGCAGATCACTGAAACAGGCAAAATAGGCCAGAGATGTAAAATAAGATCAAACAATGTAGCATTCGTATAAAGAAAACATCTATCCCAGGAAACCTTCTAACTGAAAATTGTGACTTTCTTTTTGCTACAATCTGTCCGGGAGGATGTGGTTTCTCTCTGCGCTCCCATGTAAGAGAACAATGACACGATTGTGGGCTATTTTATTAATACTTGGAGAGTTTCTCAACCTCCTAACTTGAGCCCTTCTCTGCCTCTAAATATAAGCCAACCTATGTTCTGATCTGAAGAATTTTTTCAAGATACAAATTTCTGAGGAAGAAAGGGGGTCGGTGGACATTAAAGCTTTTATCCACAGATCTAAGGATTGGTTTCCACAAAGTTTCAAAAAGAGAGAAGACCACTGTCCAGGAAATCTGTAACGTATCTTTGTACTCCCCAGTCACGGGAAAGAAAGGCATTCTAGACAGGAGGTACTGCCATGTACTGACGTTTCTTTTTGGATTAATCTTAACATTCGAGTGGATCTCAGTAGGTTGAAACTACCGAAGAAAGAACACAAATGTTCCTGAAGCAGAAGACCAAAAAGCAGTAAACAGAAACCCCCGCACGCCACTCCAGAGGGTGCAGAACTCTGAAAATAAAAACCAACAAACATGAACCTAGAGATTACCACACTAAGCAAAGTCAATCAGGAGAAAGACAAACACTGTAAGATACCCGTTACGTGTGGAATCTAAAATATGACACCAGTGAACCTACCTGGAAAACAGAAACAGACCCACAGACACAGAGAACAGAACTGTGGTTCTGGGGTGGGGGTGGCAGAGGGAGTCGGCGATTAGCAGATGTAAACGAATACATACAGGATGGATAAACGGCAAGTTCCGACTGTACAGCACAGGGAGTTACATTCAACATGCTAAAACAACAACAAACAGAAACTTGATAAGTATCTCTGGACAGGTAGAAAGCTCACTGTGAAAACTTCATTCCAGATAACCAAGAACTTGTGAATCTGGGAGAACTGAAGCAAAACCAAGGGCTTCTCCCCCTCTCCCCACAAGACTCACCATTTACAATGGGACAGGAGCCCAAAGCAAAGAAGTGATCATGGAGAGTCATCTTGATGCAAAGGTAGGTGCTTTTATTTATAGATATCATGCCCTTTCTACAGCTGAATGGTTTACTTCCTGATGAGACACATTTAGGATCATCATATGCTCGAATTTACTGGCAGACATTATGCAGTAAATTATTTCTGGCTATAAAAGCAAGCCTGATTTATGTGCCTAGCACAGCCCCGTAAGTATGACTATTACAGTGGCAATAGACAGTGTTTAAGTCCTAATAGTCTCTTCATAATCACTTATGAACATCACTCATTTTTAGAGACAGGAGTTAGTGAATTGGCAGATGTCAGACAGAAGGAGAATTCTGTATTTTGCTTCCCGTATCAAATAGCCTGCTTATAACAGATTCATTGGACAAACATCTTGGGATGGGAGCTCAAAGGGCTGTGGCTTAGTGGCACCTGGGGTCCAGAGGACTTGCGTGTGCATGCGGCTTTGCCTCTTCCTTGCCACGGAGGGAACCAACCCTCTCTCTCGGAACCCCAGTGTTTTCATTGGAAAAATATGGATGCTGTTTTAAGGTTCAAATAAGGTGTTTTATGTTATGCTTTGTGAACTGTAGAGTTTTGAAAAAAATAAGAGGACATGTTTGGGTTTTTGTTTTCCTTTCAGCATCTCCCCCCCAATAAAAAGGAAGATGGAATCAAGTGACACCCCCATCAGCACACCTCTCCACTGGTGGTTCAGCCCAGCAAATGAGAACTACTCACAAAATATTCCACATTAATGCTGAGGCAGTTGATGTCTTGCTGCCAAGAGAGAACGGTTAACAGTCAGAACCGGAGCAGAGTTGTTTGTTTACAACTCAGAAAGAGAACTCCACCAGTATATGAATTTGGGATTGCATGCATTGAGATACTTCATTCTCACCAGCAGAACCCATAAGGAGTCTGGGACTTCCCTGGTCGTCCAGAGGCTAAGACTCTGTGCTCGCCATGCACAGGGCCAGGGTTTGATCCTGGTCAGGGAACTAGGTCTCACATGCTGCAACAAAAGACCCGCATGCCACAACAAAGATCCAAGACCCCGTGTGCACAACAAACCCTGCACAGCCAAATACATAAATAGGTATTTTTTAAAAGAGCCCATGGCGATTTTCAGTCACCTTATCTGATTCACTGGATATTTTCCAAGAATTTTGATACAGAAATGACAAATGTGGCAATTTGGATTTCCTATTTTACAGCTGTTATTTCTAATTGGCTACCCATTAATTCAGTCCATATTGGGAACTCTGCCTGTTCCCTCTCTGGCTCTAGCCTCCTTTCTCTGATTGTTCTTTAATGACCCAACTCTCTCACTTTTTCTGCTCTTAGAGTTCTTCCCCCTTTGGTTAGATATGCACCATTATTGGAGAGTTTCCAACTATCTCAGTTCTTTTTCTACTGTTTTGGATAAATAAAATTTATTTTTCCAAATGAGGGTACCTATCAGCTTTGGATAGTCATTCGCACTTTAGTATAAATGAACTTTTAATATCTATGTAGCTTATTTGCATTCATAAGAAAACACAAGGTTGAGGAAGGTGCATGAAAGAGAAAATAGGGCATAATTTGCAAAATTCAAATCAGTCAGATATGGATGATAATCTCCTGGAGAAGGTCTAATTTTTATTTTTCACTTAGTCTCTGCTCTGCTCTCAGCGTTGCTCTGGGTCTTACAGGCTTGATCAGCTCTCTCTCCTCTGTTCTCTGGATGATATTATTTTAACTCCAGCAACGGTCTGTGTCTAGGCTTCAGTAGCTACCTGGGTGTGGCACCTGCAAAAGTCTCCTTTTCTCTGCCTTGCTGGCCTCCCCCTCACTGCGTTCCACATCAATGGTGATGACATGACCCCCACTGTTTTCTTTCTTTTCAATAAATGTGATTATCTATGTATGCTCTAAGCGGTTTTTTGGGTTTTTTCCCCCAAAAAAGGGTACAAAATCCTTTTTAAAAATCATAAGCCGTTCATCTATCTTGCTGTGGGTTTCAGAAAACCCGGCTCTTTCAACTATGTCCCAGTGTCAGGAATAGGTTCACTACCCTGACAGCTTTGCACTTCCCAGGGCACACCCACTTGCCAGGGAAATAAGACCCACACAGCAGGCTATTTTATAAGGGAACTCGCCAATTTGACTCTTTAATTTTACTGCTGTCATAAAGGCTGGCCCTAAAGACAGGGCATCAAAGGGATCGTTCGATTCCCTCACTGGAGATCAGTGCTGAAATACTCTTGAGAGGCCTCTTCAAGACTAATTCTCTTTCCCTTTAAACAGATAAGCTGTGGCCTCAGCTGTTTCTCAAGGTCTGAGTCACATGGTCTAATGATTATCTTTGTGGGAGAGATTATGTCCCTATCAGAAATTTCAGCCTTCATTCTGCCTTCCCTAATTGTACCACGTTATTCTATTTGAGGCTTTCTTCCTGTTCCTGGTGAGTGGTGTTCATTTTCCTGGGTCTTATTCAAGCATCGGCCTCCCTCTCCACCCTCTCCCTTTTCACTGTGCCATGGTCGTTCTGGTCAGATGACTTATCACTCAAGATACAGGAGGAAAATTAAGATCAGAGTTATTTACAAACTTCCATTATAAAATGTGCTTACAAAACCAAAGGTCATGATACAATACATAGATAATCCTAAAGATGACCGAGAAAACTACTAGAACTAATCAATGATTTTGGCAAAGTTGCAGGATACAAAAGTAACACAGAGAAATCTGTTGCATTCCTATATACTAACAATGAAAGATTAGAAAGAGAAATTAAGGAAACAACCCCATTTACCATCGCAACAAAAAGAATAAAGTAACTAGGAATGAATGTACCTAAAGAGGCAAAAGACCTGTACTCGGAAAACTATAAGATACTGATGAAAGAAATCAAAGATGACACAAACAGATGGAGAGATATACCATGTTCTTGGATCAGAAGAATCAATATTGTGAAAATAATTATACTACCCAAAGCGATCCACAGATTCAATGCAATCCTTATCAAATTACCAATGGCATTTTTCACAGAATTAGAACAAGAAATTTTATAATTTATGTGGAAACACAAAAGACCCCAAATAGCCAAAGCAATCTTGAGAAAGAAAAACAGCTGGAAGAATCAGGCTATGGACTTCAAGCTATACTACAAAGCTATAGTCATCAAGACAGTATGGCACAAAAACAGAACTATAGATCAACAGAGCAGGATAGAAAACCCAGAGAAAACCAGGGTGCCTGCGCTCACCTGATCTATGACAAAGGAGGAAAGGATACACAATGGACAAAAGACAGTCTCTTCAATAAGTGGTGATGGGAAACTACATGTAAAAGAATGAAATCAGAACACATCCTAACAGCATACACAAAAATAAACTCAAAATGAATTAAAGATATAAATGTAAGGCCAGACACTATAAAATTCTCAGAGGAAAACACAGAACACTCCTTGACATAAATCACACCAAGATCTTTTTTGACCCATCTCCTGGAGTAATGAAAATAACAAAAATAAACAAATAGGACTACTTAAACTCAAAAGCTTTTGCATAACAAAGGAAACAATAAACAAAAACAAAAAGATAACCTATATATTGAGAGAAATATTTGCAAATGATGTGACCGACAAGGGATTAAGCCCCCAAATTTGCAAATAGCTCACAAGGCTCAAGGCTTCCCTGATAGCTCAGTTGATAGAGAATCTGCCTGCAATGCAGGAGACCCCAGTTCAATTTTTGGGTCAGGAAGATCTGCTAGAGAAGGGGTAGACTACCCACTCCAGTATTCTTGGGCTTCCCTTGTGGCTCAGCTGGTAAAGAATCCACCTGCAATGTGGGAGACCTGGGTTCAATTCTTGGGTTGGGAAGATCCCCTGAAGAAGGGAAAGGCTACCTACTCCAGTATTCTGGCCTGGTGAATTCCATGGACTGTATAGTCCATGGGGTCACAAAGAGTCGGCCACGACTGAGCACTTTCACTTTCACATGAGGCTTAAAATCATCAAAACAAACAACCCCATCAAAAAATGGGCAGAAGACCTAAACAGACATTTCTCCAAAGAAGACATACAGATGGCCTAGAAGCACAAGAAAAGATGCTCAACATCACTAATTATTCGAGAAATGCAAATCAAAACTACAATGAGGTATCACCTCACACTGGTCAGAATGGCCATCATGAAGAAATCTGCACACAATAAATGCTAGAGAGGGTGTGAGAAAAGAAAATCCTCTTACACTGTTGGTGGGAATGTAAATTAATACAGCCACTATGGAGAACAGTATGGCGGTTCCTTAAAAGACTAAATAGAACTCCATATGATCCAGCAGTACTATTCCTGAGCATATAACCAGAGAAAACCATAATTCGAAAAGACATATGCACCCCAATGCTCATTGCAGAACTATTTACGATAGCCAGGACATGGAAGCAACCTAAATGCCCATCAACGGAGGAACGGATAAAGAAAATGTGGTACATATATACAACGGAATGTTACTCGTCATAAAAAGGAATGAAATTGTGCCATTTTCAGAGGCATGGATGGACCTAGACACTGTCATACAGAGTGAAGTAAGTTAAACAAATATTGTATATTAACGCATTATGTGGAATCTAGAAAAATGGTACAGATGAACCTATTTGCAAAGCAGAAAGAGAGATGCAGACGTAAAGAACAAACATATGGCCACAAGGGGGCAGGCGGGGTTGGGATGCATTGAGAGACTGGGATTGACATATATACACTACTGATCTGTTCAGTTCAGTTCAGTCACTCAGTCGTGTCCGACCCTTTGTGACCTCATGGACTGCAACATGCCAGGCCTCCCTGTCCTTCACCAACTCCTGGAGCTTATTCAAACTCATGTCCATTGAGTCAGTGATGCCATCCAACCATCTCATCCTCAGTCATCCCCTACTCCTGCCTTCAATCTTTCCCAGCATCAAGGTTTTTTCAAATGAGTCAGTTCTTTGCACCAGGTGGCCAAAGGATTGGAGTTTCAGGTTCAGCATCAGTCCTTCCAGTGAATATTCAGGACTGATTTCCTTCAGAATGGACTGGTTGGATCTCCTTGCTGTGCAAGGGACTCTCAAGAGTCTTCTCCAACACCACAGTTCAAAAGCATCAATTCTTCAGCGCTCAGCTTTCTTCATAGTCCAACTCTCACATCCAAACATGACTACTGGAAAACCCATAGCTGTGACTAGATGGACCTTTGTTGGCACTATTGATACTATGTATAAAAGAGATAACTAATGAGAACCAATTATATAGCTCAGGGAACTCTACTCAATGGGTCATGCAGTCTGATCACTGCCAGGTAGGTTACACTTCAGTTTCCAACATTCTGCTTCTCTGCTCAGCATCTCTCCCTTCTTCCTAGAACTGCTCCCTTCCCGACTCCAGCCAAGGGGTTTACATGACAAAGACCCTTTTCTTACACAGTCACACATGAATACTCTGAGGTGGACAACTTCCTAAAGCAGACCACTCAAAGTCATCCCTGGAAATCCTTGGAACTGAGATTGCGGACAGACCATCCTTCTTTCCTGGGGGGTGGCCTTGGGGAGGGGAGTCTTGGCAACTATGGTGCTGACGGTGTGGACAAGGCCAGTGGCAGGAACAGAGAATCAAGGCAACAAACAGGAAGAGTTGAAGGGCAGGGAGAAGGCATCTTGTAGCACTGGGGCCCTTGAGTACAGACACCTTCAGATCCAAGTAGGTGTCTGTTCTTCCTGAAGCCTGGCTCTCCTTCTCATGCTTCCAGGCATGAGCTACCCAGGTCGTTCCAGGTGGGATTCTGTGCTTGAAACCAAGGAGCACCCAAGATAAGGGGCAAGCCTAACCATCCGGCCAGGATGTGTCCCAGGAGAATTATCCCTTCCAATTAGGAGGTTGGGATCAACATATATACATTACTATACATAAAATACATAAAAACTTCGCTGGTGGGCCAGTGGCTAGGACTCCATGCTCCCAATGTAGGGGGCCCAGGTGCAATCCTTGGTCAGGGAACTAGATCCTACATGCCATAACTAAAGATCCTATCAGATCAGATCAGTCGCTCAGTCGTGTCCGACGCTTTGCGACACCATAAATTGCAGCATGCCAGGCCTCCCTGTCCATCACCAACTCCAGGAGTTCACTCAAACTCACGTCCATTGAGTCAGTGATGCCATCCAGCCATCTCATCTTCTGTCGTCCCCTTCTCCTCCTGCCCCCAATCCCTCCCAGCATCAGAGTCTTTTCCAATGAGTCAACTCTTCGCATGAGGTGGCCAAAGTACTGGAATTTCAGCTTTAGCATCATTCCTTCCAAAGAAATCCCAGGGCTGATCTCCTTTAGAATGGACTGGTTGGATCTCCTTGCAGTCCAAGGGACTCTCAAGAGTCTTCTCCAACAACACAGTTCAAAAGCATCAATTCTTCGGTGCTCAGCCTTCTTCACAGTCCAACTCTCACATCCATACATGACCACAGGAAAAACCATAGCCTTGACTAGACGGACCTTTGCTGGCAAAGTAATGTCTCTGCTTTTGAATATGCTATCTAGGTTGGTCATAACTTTCCTTCCAAGGAGTAAGCGTCTTTTAATTTCATGGCTGCAGTCACCATCTGTAGTGATTTTGGAGCCCAGAAAAATAAAGTCTGACACTGTTTCCACTGTTTCCCCATCTATTTCCCATGAAGTGGTGGGACCAGATGCCGTGATCTTCGTTTTCTGAATGTTGAGCTTTAAGCCAACTTTTTCACTCTCCGATATGTAGCAATAATGACCAAATACCCCCATGCTGCCACAAAGATCTGGTGTGGCCAAATAAATAAATTAAATAAAAAATAAAAAAACAAAGTTATGATAGCCTTGGAATGTCATGTCCAAAAACCTCTTATCTGAAGCTCAGCACCTGGGTTGTAAACTGTATACCTGGTTTGTATTGAGACTCTCCTCTCTGTCATGACTTAGACACACACCCCAGTGGGATGTTTCACTTTTTTAAACATCTTTCTTTATAACTAATATGTAACATTGTGTAAGTTTAAGGTACACAGTGTGTTGCTCTGATACATTTATGTATGGCAAACTGATAGCTACAGTGTCCTTGAGAGAAATATTAATTTTTGTTAACTCTGGAATGGGTTTTATCTGTGTCTTTTACCCTGGCCTGATGAGTGGCCGGGCAGATTTTAAAAGTCTGTGCTAACTTTTACTTTCTCATATCTTGCTGAGGGCCACAGACAATCGCGTCATCACAGCACAGTGCAGAAAGGTGCTCTAGTAAGGGGTTTCATTTATACGTAGGTTAAGGAAGAATGCCTGCAGGAGGTAGACTTCCATCTGGGGAAAGTCGGAGTTGGCCAAACGAAGGTGGGAAGGAGGGTCAGGACTTGGCCAAAGGCCTAAGAGAGAGAGGGTGGCCAGCTGGAGGAGGTGAATCAACAATACACCAAGGGAGTTCCCTGGCGATCCAGGGGTTAGGACTTCATGCTTCCACTGCGGGTGATGTGGGTTTGATCCCTGGTCAGGGAAGTTCCACAGGCCACATGGTGCAGCCAAAACACACACACACACACACAAACACACACACACAGAGTACACCTAGTATGGGGGGAGGAAGGAGGCAGGCGGCATATAACACAGTTCATTAAAATTTACACCCGACTCTTGCCTTTGAGAGGTGGAAGGCGCAGTCACCTTGGAGTTGTGTGTTCTTGGTTCAGAGAGGAGTTCTTCGCATGGTCTTCCTATGTATGCACAAGTGAAGGGCAGGGGGCCCTCATGGGGCTGCTGAGGGGACCCCTCAGGCTGCCCTTTCCTGAGACCCCTGGTTAGGGGCACAGCTCATCCTTGCAGAGCAAGTAAAGCCTTTTTGTTGACTTGGCCTTGAAGCATCCTATCCTACTTCCTGAGAACATTCAAGGTATAAGAGGGAAGAGCAAAACCTGACTCCGTGTCGGTTCTGTTTCTTTCACTCTGACCTTTGCTCGCCGTTGCTTTTGCTACCACACTCTCTAAAAGGTTGCTGTCTGTAGCTGTAAGCAAGCATAGTGGCCTGCCTCAGGGAACCCTGCCCCTCTGCCTCAGGGAACCCTGCCCCTCTGCCTGAAGGTTAAACTTAAGTGTCTTTGTTCAGCTCACAGGGAGACCTCCTGACCCTGCCCACCTGTGAATGGCCGCAGGAAGGAAGAAATGAACACATTCCCACATCCTCTAACCGAGGCCGGCCAAACCAGATGTTTTGCAAGACTTACGGCCATTTTACTTTACTTCCTCCCCTCCTCCCCATCTCTGATCAGTAAAAGAAACGGGCATCCAGACCCAACAAGATGGCACTGTAGGACTTTAGTCCCCTATCTGGCTTTCCGAATAAAGCCGCTATTCCTTGCCTCAACACCTCGTCTCCCGATTATCGGCATGGTAAGCACAGCCAGCCTGGATTCAGTAACAGGGGGGAGCCAGGCTGGCCTTCAACCAGTGCTGAGTTGTAGGGAAGCACAATGAGACTGCAGACGAAGTGATACAGGGAGTAGGGCAGCCTGCAGGAGAGTCCTGGGTTTCGCTGTGGGTGGCATCATTCCTAGAGGGCACAGACTGCCCCCTGAAACAGGCCAGTCCTCCTGCTGGTCTCTTCACTGCGGACGTGAAGGGTCTGTGGAGGCTGCCTGCAGAGGTGGGCCTCCCAGGGCCCAGAGAGGGTGGTGAAGGGAGAATCGTGGGTCTGGAGAGATGTGGTGGAAAGTCCTAGTGCAGGGGTTAATGCTGAAAGGGCTTTTCTAACCTGCTGACCCTGCCAAACAGCTGAGTTTGAGAAAGTGAGATAAATGAGTTGCTACTTACTGCAGAGCAGAGAGGGGCAGACCCAAGGTCGGTGGAGCAATCAACTGCCTCCTCAAGCACCAGGCCCAAGAAAAGTTTATTTAGTTTTAATTGTAACTGTTTTATTTAAAGTCACTTATTATTGAATTTTAAAATCTAAAAAAGAGTGACCATGGTCTTCCCTGGAGGCTCACTGGTAAACAATATGCCTGCCAATGCAGGAGGTATGGACTCGACCACCGATCAGGGAAGATCCCACAAGTCACAATCGCAATTAAGCCCATGCGCCACAGCTCCTGAGCCTTCACCCTAGAGTCTGGGGGCTGCAACCACGGAGCCCACCTGCCGCAATTACTGAAGCCTGAATGCTCTAGAGCCCACAACAAGAGAAGCCGTGGCAGTAAGAAGCCTGCTCACCGCAGCTAGAGAAAAGCCAGAGCAGCAATAAACACCCAGCACAGCCCAATAAATAAATAAAAGACTGATCACAGCTGCACCCTTGGTTAAAGAAGCAAATCATACCAGTTCAAGTAGCAAAAGCTGAGGCCCGGATGGCTGAGCAGATCTGGAAGGACTTGAATGTCAGGTAGAGACTTTACCCCCAGGACAGAGTGGGTCCCTGGAAGGCCAACGAAGGGGTCGGGGTGGGAAGCAGGAGAGCACAGTTCCCTGGCCTGCCTTGGCTGGATGATCACAGAGATAGACAAACTTCTGCCTCCTGGCTTCCATTACCAGGAAGGACGGACAACAACGCCACCATCAGCTGACTTTCCCACCTAGAGAGAGAGAGCACGGCTGGAGAGAGGTGGGGACCCAGAGGAGCAGGGGGAAGCCAGTCAGGGAGACAAGACACAGGGATGGAGGCGAGGACCTGCTTCTCAGCCCTGAGTCTTGAAAATATGCGGGAGGAGATTTAGAAAAGCTTAGTTCAAAGCGCCACATTCTTTGGTTTGACTATGTTTCTAAGCTTTTGAGGGATCTATAAGCTGGTTTCCAGAGTGTTCTGAGTTTTCAGTCAACAAAACTATTTATCACCAGCTTGTGCCGGGTACCCAGAGAATGGCAGAGGGTGACTGACATGGGTGCTCCCCAGACCCTCCCAGCTTCGAGCAGCGACAGATGCAGGAACCACTGCTTCAAACTGTGCCAAGGCCTGAGAGCAATGCAGGGCATGTTGTAGACAAAACAACATCAAAAAAAAAAAAAGGAGAGCTACAATTTTTAATTGGTTTTTTAAAACAGATGCAGAAATTGAGTTAATCATACTCCTCAGCTCATAGCATCTACATCAGTCTCCTATTTTATTTTCTCCCTTCAGTTCCCACCCCTATTCCCTCCCCTCCTCCTGGGATTTAATGGACTTGGTAAGTATTCTTGCATATGTTGGTTAAAATATGTTAAAATATACAAGAGTCATATCATGCCAGATATCTGAATCTGGTTCTTTCAGTCAACACTCTGATTTTAAGATCTGCCCAGAACAATAGCTAAGACATGGAAGCAATCTAAATGTCCATCAACAGACACACAGATAAAGAAAATACGGTATGTATATACAAGGGAGGACAGGGAAGCAGCCTGAAGTGCTGCAGTCCATGGGGCTGCAAAGAGTCGGACATGACTGAGCCACTAAACAATATACAAAGAAATGCTACTAAGCCTTAAAAAAGAATGAAATAATATTATTTTCAGCAACATGGATAGACCTAAAAATTATTATACTAAGTGAAGTAAGACAGAGAAAGACAAATATCATATGATATCACTTACAGGTGGAAAAAGTTATAAGTTCAGTTGTATCACTTTAAAAAGTGATACAAATGAACTTATACACAAAACAGAGACGGACTCACAGACTTAGAAAAAAAACTTATGGTTACCAAAGGGGAAAGGCAAAGTGGGGAGAGACGAATTAGAGGGTTGGGCTTAACATATGCACACTAATATATATAAAATAGATAATCAACAAGGACCTACTGTACAGCACAGGGAACTCTACTCGATTTTTTTAACCTGGAAGAGAAAAAAATCTGGAAAAAAATAGATACATATGTGTATATAACTGAATCACTTTGCCATACACCTAAAACTAAATAACATTGTAAGTAACTATCAGTTCAGTTCAGTCGCTCAGTCATGTCCGACTCTTTGGGACCCCATGAATCGCAGCATGCCAGGCCTCCCTGTCCATCATCAACTCCCAGAGTTCACCCAAACTCATGTCTATCGAGTCGGTGATGCCATCCAGCCATCTCATCCTCTGTCGTCCCCTTCTCCTCCTGCCCACAATCCCTCCCAGCATCAGAGTCTTTTCCAATGAGTCAACTCTTCGCATGAGGTGGCCAAAGTATTGGAGTTTCAGCTTCATACTTTGGTTTAAATAAGTAAATAAATAAGATCTGCCCAGGATGCACTTGCATATCGAGTTTATATCACCTAACTGCTGAAAAGCACCCCATAGGCAGATCTATTCCATAGCCCTATTCCATCACCCTCTTGTTAAATTCTGGTTGCTTCCACCTACTCAATACCTCAAGAATGCTGAGATGAACACCCATGAACCCATCCATTCGTGGGCTATGAGCAAGTTTTCTCTTGAATGCTTAGCCACAAGCATGATGGCTAGATCCTGGCATATACGTGGCATCCTTAAGTGTGGGCACACTGCTCTCCAGAGGACCACACTTGGAACTGTCTGACTCTAATGTGTGCTACCCCAGAAGCTATAAAGTGATACCCCATCCTGTTTTGCATTTCTCGGTTACCTAACCACGTTGAGCACTGCAGGCCATTTGGATAGTCCCTGCGCACATTTTTCATTAGATTTGCTTTATAATCTAAATAGTGTTTGTGTGTGACTTTTTGAGGGTGTAAAAATCTCCCTGTGAGCCACCTGTCAACTTTGTCACTTGTATATTTTAAATAAATTCTATTTATTTATTTGGCTGTACAGGGTCGTACTTATGGCATATGGGATCTAGTTCCCTGACCAGGGATGGAACCAAGGACCCGTGCATTGGGAGCATGGAGTCTTAGCCACTGGACCACCAGGGAAGTCCCTAAAATAAACTCGTAATTGTTATGTACCTGTTAACACCTCTGTTACCCACCTTTAACTTTTTCACCTTTTGGAGTCTGCATTCTGTGTCTTGCTTATGAAATCCTTCAACCCTACTCACATGACAAAGTCAGTCTCCTACATTTTCTTCCTGTAACTTTATACTTTCATCTTTCCAGGGCACCTTAGTCCATCTGTAGTCCAACTTTATAAATGAAGTGAGGTAAGGACCCAATTTAATTTTTCTCCAGTGCTAAGGCAATGGCACCCCACTCCGGTACTCTTGCCTGGAAACTCCCATGGACAGAGGAGCCTGGTAGGCTGCAGTCCATGGAGTCGCTAAGGGTCAGACATGACTGAGCAACTTCACTTTCACTTTTCACTTTCACGCATTGGAGAAGGAAATGGCAACCCACTCCAGTGTTCTTGCCTGGAGAATCCCAGGGACGGGGGAGCCTGGTGGCCTGCCATCTATAGGGTCGCACAGAGTTGGACACGACTGAAGCGACTTAGCAGCAGAAGGCACTATTTCCTTTCTCTATTGATTTGTGCCAACTTCATCATCTTTCAAGTTCTCCTATACTCAAAGGTTTGTTTCTGAGCTCTCGGTTCTGTTCTATTGGGCTAGCATGTTCATCCACAATTACCATACTGTTTTTGTTACAGTGGCTTTGTAGTGTGTCTTAATATCTGGGAAGATACCTCTTCATTCTTGGTTTTTCTATTTCAAAATAAACTTAGCAACTTATTGACGTGTATCTTTCCTTAGACACTTTAAAGGAAGGTATGATTTCTTTTTAAAAAACAATCCAACTGAAATATTGTGTGGACTGCATTGAATATATAGACTACTAATCAGAAGGGAATTTTATCTCTATAATATTAAATCATCTAGTCCATTATTTGTGGACTGTCTCTTCATTGATTCAGATCATTTTCTATTTCTTTTTTTTTTAAGTTTTTCAAATTTTCTCCAAAGAGGTTTTGAATACCTTCTTGATATCTTACTTCCCAGATACTTTCTATTTTTTTTCTTATGAAAAATATGTTTTCTGTTATATCTTATACATGTTTATTGCTGGTATAAGAAATGAATGCAATTGAGTCTTGTAAGGTAGTCACTTTTGCAGAGACCTTGTTAAACCCTTATATTTTTATGGTTTTTGTTATTGATTGTTAGGTTTTCTAAAGTTGAGCAAGTAGTGACAATTTTACCTCTTCCCTTGTTATCTTTTACCTTTAGTTCTTTTTTATGTCTTTTTGCATTGACTAGAGCTAGCAGTACTGTGTTGAACAGTAGAGGTGATATCAAGTATCTCTACCTTATTTCTTTTTTCTTTTTAAAAAATTTTTATTGATTGATTGATTGATTTTGGTGAAGCCATGTGACATGCTGGATCTTAGTTCCCCAGTTCAGTTCATTTCAATACGTGAACTCAGTAGCTCAGTCATGTCCGACTCTTTGTGACCCCATGGACTGCAGCGCACCAGGCCTTCCTGTCCATCACCAACTCCTGGAGTTTACCCAAACTCATGTCCATTGAGTTGGTGATGCCATCCAACCATCTCATCCTCTGTCGTCCCCTTCTCCTCCCACTTTCAGTCTTTTCCAGCATCAGGGTCTTGTCCAATGAATCAGCTCTTCCCATCAGGTGGCCAAAGTATTGGAGTTTCAGCCTCAACATCAGTCCTTCAAATGAACACTCAAAACTGATCTCTTTTAGGATGGACTGGTTGGATCTCCTTGCAGTCCAAAAGACTTTCAAGAGTCTTCTCCAACACCACAGTTAAAAAGCACCAATTCTTTGGTGCTCAGCTTTCTTTATAGTCCAACTCTCACATCCATACACGACTACTGGAAAAACCATAGCCTTGACTAGATGCACCTTTGTTGCCAAAGTAATGTCTCTGCTTTTTAATATGCTGTCTAGATTGGTCATAGCTTTCCTTTCAAGGTGTATGTATGTATGTATTTGAAGTTGCTCAGTCATATCCAACTCTTTGCGACCCCAGGGACTGTAGCCCACCAGGCTCCTCTGCCACGGGATTCTCCAGGCAAGAATACTGGAGTGGGTTGCCATTTCCTTCTCCAGGGGATCTTCACAACCCAGGGATTGAACCTGGGTCTTCTGCACTGCAGGCAGACGCTTTATCCTCTGAGCCACCAGGGAAGCCTTCCAAGGAGCAAGCGTCTTTTAATTTCATGGCTGTAGTCACCATTTGCAGTGATTTTAGAGCCCCAAAAAATAAAGTCTGACACTGTTTCCACTGTTTCCCCATCTATTTGCCATGCCATGATCTTCGTTTTCTGAATGTTGAGCTTTAAGCCAACTTTTTCACTCTCTTGTTTTGCTTTCATCAAGAGTCTCTTTAGTTCTTCTTCACTTTCTGCCATAAGGGTGGTGTCATCTGCATATCTGAGGTTATTGATACTTCTCCCAGCAATCTTGATTCCAGCTTGTGCTTCATCCAGCCCAGTGTTTCTCATGATGTACCCTGCATAGAAGTTAAATAAGCAGGGTGACAATATACAGCCTTGACGTACTCCTTTTCCTATTTGGAACCAGTCTGTTGTTCCACGTCCAGTTCTAACTGTTCCTTCTTGACCTGCATACAGATTTCTCAAGAGGCAGGTCAGGTGATCTGGTATTCCCATCTCTTTCAGAATTTTCCACAGTTTGTGGTGATCCACAAACAAACTAGGCTTTGGCATAGTCAATAAAGCAGAAATATACGTTTTTCTGGAACTCTCTTCCTTTTTCCATGATCCAGCGGATGTTGGCAATTTGATCTCTGGTTCCTCTGCCTTTTCTAAATCCAGCTTGAACATCTGGAAGTTCACAGTTCATGTACTGTTGAAGCCTGGCTTGGAGGATTTTAAACATTACTTTACTAGCGTGTGAGATGAGTGCAATTGTGCGGTAGTTTGAGCATTCTTTGGCATTGCCTTTCTTTGGGATTGGAATGAAAACTGACCTTTTCCAGTCCTGTGGCCTCTGCTGAGTTTTCCAAATTTGCTGGCATATTGAGTGCAGCACTTTCACAGCATCATCTTTTAGGATTTGAAATAGCTCAACTGGAATTCCATCACCTCCACTAGCTTTGTTCGTAGTGATGCTTCCTAAGGCCCACTTGACTTCACATTCCAGGATGTCTGGCTCTAGGTGAGTGATCACACCATCATGATTACCTGGGTCATGAAGATCTCTTTTGTACAGTTCTTCTGTGTATTCTTGCCACATCTTCTTAACATCTTCTGCTTCTGTTAGGTCCATACCATTTCTGTCCTCTATTGAGACCATCTTTGCATGAAATGTTCCCTTGGTAGCTCTAATTTTCTTGAAGAGATCTCTAGTCTTTCCAATTCTATGGTTTTCCTTTATTTCTTCACAATGATCACTGAGGAAGGCTTCCCTATCTCTCCTTGCTATTCTTTGGAACTCTGCATTCAAATGGGTATATCTTTCCTTTTTTCCTTTGCTTTTCACGTCTCTTCTTTTCACAGCTATTTGTAAGGCCTCCTCAGACAGCCATTTTGCTTTTTGCATTTATTTTTCATGGGGATGGTCTTGATCCCTGTCTCCTGTACAATGTCACAAACCTCCATCCATAGTTCATCAGGTTGAACTCTTTCTATCAGATCTAGTCACTTAAATCTATTTCTCACTTCTACTGTGTAATCATAAGGGATTTGATTTAGCTCATACCTGAATGGTCTAGTGGTATTCTCCACTTTCTTCAATTTAAGTCTGAATTTGACAATAAAGAATTCATGATCTGAGCTACAGTCAGCTCCCGGTCTTGTTTTTGCTGACTATATAGAGCTTCTCCATCTTTGGCCACAAAGAATATAATCAATCTGATTTCAGTGTCGACCATCTGGTGATGTCCATGTATAGAGTCTTCTCTTGTGTTGTTGGAAGAGGGTGTTTGCTATGACCAGTCTGTTCTCTAGGCAAAACTCTATTAGCCTGTGTCCTGCTTCATTCTGTACTCCAAGGCCAAATTCGCCTGTTACTCCAGGTGTTTCTTGAATTCCTACTTTTGCATTCCAGTCCCCTATAATGAAAAGGACATCTTTTGCTGGTGTTAGTTTTAGAAGGTCTTGTAGGTCTTCATAGAACCATTGAACTTCACCTTCTTCAGCGTTACTGGTCAGGGCATAGATTTGGATTACTGTGATACTGACTGGTTTGCCTTGGAAATGAACAGAGATCATTCTGTCATTTTTGAGATTGCATCCAAGTACTGCATTTTGGAGAAGGAAATGGCAACCCACTCCAGTGTTCTTGCCTGGAGAATCCCATGGATGGAGAGGCCTGGTGGGCTGCAGTCCGTGGGGTCACACAGAGTCGGACACGACTGAAGCGACTTAGCAGCAGCAGCAGCAGCACTGCATTTTGGACTCTTTTGTTGACTATAATGGCTACTCCATTTCTTCTAAGGGATTCTTGCCCACAGTAGTAGATATAATGGTCATCTGAGTTAAATCCACCCATTCCAGTCCATTTTAGTTCAATGGTTCCTAAAATGTTGATGTTCAATCTTGCCATCTCCTGTTTGACCACTTACAATTTGCCTTGATTCACGGACCTAGCATTCTAGGTTCCCATGCAATGTTTCTCTTCACAGCATCGGACTTTGCTTCCATCACCAGTCACATCCACAAATGAGTGTTGTTTTTGTTTTGGCTCCATGTTTTCATTCTTTCTGGAGTTTTTCCTCCACTGATCTCCAGTAGCATATTGGGCACCTACCGACCTGGGGAGTTCATCTTTCAGTGTCATCTTTTTGCCTTTTCATACTGTTCATGGGGTTCTCAAGGCAAGAATACTGAAGAGGTTTGCCATTCCTTTCTTGGTTTAGTTCCCCAACCAGGGATCAGACCCAGGCCCCCTGCATTGGGAGCATGGAGTCTTAACCCCTGGACCACCAGGGAAGTCCTATCTCTCCCTTATTTCTAATATTAATGGAATGCATCTAAAATTCTTCCTTAGAGTAAGATGTTTTCTATGGATCTTAGATGTAAAGACTCTGGCTGTTTACCGTAATCCATCCTTCCTTTCTTCATTGACGTATCAGCCCAGCTTCCCTAGAAAATGGACTCTAAGGTAAAAGTTTATGTGATGACACTCTACTAGGGAAAAGAGCAAACCCAAGGAAGCAAAGTCCCGGAAGTAAAGCAGGAAATCAGGGGGAAGCAAACAGGGAGTATGTTCCCAGGCTGGCAAGAGCATCACACAGTGATGCCAGGACCTTGCAGTATGGCTCCAGTGAGGCTGCGTGAGATGACTGAGTCATAGAACCGTCTGAGGAGGTGGTAAAGGGAGAATGGTTTCTGCTGGATCCTGCCTGCTCTGTCTCCCAGGGCTGGATGTCAGCCCCTCACAGCTTTAACCTCCTTCACGTTTGGATTCATCCCTCACCCCCATTGATAGCTTCGAGATGATTAGAGCCTCCGCAGGTCCATTCTGGGTGGTGCAGGGAGGGACTCCCTGGACCGTGGAAGCAGTGCTGCCACCATGTATGCATCCTAGAAACACCAGATGGTGACTCATCATGACCCACTCAGGTCTTCTCCCCCGACCTCTAGGTCTCTAAGGTCCCAGGAATGGCATGAGCTGCCACCAGGGGCACCCTCGCAAACGACTAAAGGTAGGCACAGCCACACAAAGCTGGAGCTGTGTACACAAGGCGGCAGAGCTAGACCCTGGCACGCTTCCTAGACGTGTCTGCAGCCGGACGAGGCCATGTGTCTAAACTGTCATTATTGGAATGTAAAATGATATGAGTCATTCTGCGTCTGGAACTTAAGACACTGGGCATGCCTCCTTCGTGATGTCTTTTCACAGCTGGAACCTGGTCATGGCAGCCACCTAGCTTTCACTAGAGACAATGACACGCCCAGGGGATGCTGGAACTACGACACAGGAGAAACTTGGAATCTTGAACGATGACATGAAGAGGGCCATCCATCCCCTAGACCAGGACTGCTCACAGTGAGAGGGTTAAGTGAGAAAGAAAGAACGTGTTTGTTTGAGCCACTGTTCACATCTTTTTGTTTTAGCAGGTCACTGTACCCTAATGTAATAGCCTTTATCAAGAAAACAAAATGACCACAGTCTATTCCTAAGTTTCTGAGTTTTTATCATGAGTTGTTTAATTTGATTAAATGCTTTTTCTATATTATGATAATTTTGTGATTTTACTCCTTTAATCTATTAGCAGGGTCAGTTGCATAGAGATTTTCTAAGGTCCTTGCATTATGTATGTATACGTCTGTGTAAGTGTGTGTATAATACACACATCCATATCTATGCATAATTACCAGTAGGTTTAACTAATATTTAATTCAGAATTTTTGTATCTGTAGTTGTGAGGTAGACTTGAAACTAGTCAGGGTTTAATTGCTTACGACAGGTCACAGAGGGCTTCCCTGGTGGCCCAGTGGTAAAGAACCTGCCTGCCAGTGCAAGAGACGTGGGTTCAGTCCCTGGGTCGGGAAGATCCCCTGGAGAAGGAAATGGCAGCCTGCTCCAGTATTCTTGCCTGGGAAATCCCATGGACAGAGGAGCCTGGCGGGCTGCAGTCCACGGGGTCACAAAGAGTCAGACACGACTTAGTGACTAAACAACAACAACAATGAGGTCACACAAGCAGGAAGTATTTAAATACAGGCAATTGGGAAGACTTCCCTGGTTGTGCAGTGGCTAAGACTCCATGCCCCTAATGCAGGGGGCCCAGGTTCAATCCCTGGATCGGGGAACTAGATCCCGCATGCTGCAACTAAGACCCAGCGCAGCCAAATAAATAAATACATTTTTTAAAACATTTAAAAAATAAAATAACTAAATAACTATAGGGAATTGGTGCTTATAAAGTCATAAACAGCTGACTCATTGGGAAAAGACCCTGATGCTGGGAAAGATTGATGGCAGAAGGAGAAAAGGGCGACAGAGGATAAGATGGCTGGATGGTTTCACTGATGCAATGGACATGAACTTGGGCAAACTCTGGGAGACAGTGACGGACAGGGAGGCCTGGTGTGCTACAGTCCATGGGGTCTCAAAGAGTCGGACTTGACGAGGTGACTGAACAGCAACAACAAAATCATAAAAGGGATGGAGAAGCAGGCGCTAGGGTGGGTCTGCAGGGATGCCTCTCAGAGCAGACCTGGGCACTGTTTTCACGGTCTCAGTTGCAGAGGAAGAACTGAGAGCTGCCACGGAGAAGCAGCTGGCAGCACCCACCCGGAGCCATGACCCACAGAGCAGGGGGCTGCCGCACTGTCACCAGAACTGCCTCTTACACCCCAGAGCTAGTGATGGGACCCAAAAATGCAAACGCCAGGCCCTCATGCTTCCCAAGTGGTTTCTCAGCACTCACAGCCAGGGACTTCCCTGATGGTCCAGCGGTTAAGAATCTGTCTGCAATGAAGGGCATGGGGGTTCAGTCCCTGGTTGGGGAACTACGGTAAGATCCCACATGCCGCCGAGCGACTAAGCCTGCTCACTTCATCTAGAGAGCGTGAGGCAACCATCCCGAGTGCGGAAACCAAGACCCGACACAAGTAAATAAATATTAAAAAAAGAGCACTCCCAGCCTGTGGGTGGGCTCCACAACGCTGCTCCAATGAGGAAGGCGGCAGTAAGAGCGTTGGGAAGCATGCTCCATGGTCGGCACATCCACCTTTTATTCAAGTGCGGCTGCCACACCCGGAACTCCAGCAGCAAGGGAGCAGGAAAGGGTTGCGTTTTGTTTTCTAGGTTTGGCAGGACTGGTGGGCTCGCTGCTGGCATTCCTTGGTTGTGGCCGCAACACTCTAATTTCTGCCTCTGTCTTCACATCACCCTCTTCTCTGTGAGTCAAATCTCTGTCTGCCTTTCGCTCCTTCCTTTGGCTGCACCACATGGCATACAGGATCTTAGTTCCCTGACTAGGGATCGAACCTGCGACCCCTGCCATGGACGTGCAGAGTCTTAACTCCTGGACCACCAGCGAGTCCCTGTTTGCCTCTCTTTTAAAAGGACACTTGTGATTCACGTAGGGCACACCCATATCTTTCAGGATAATCTCCCCATCTCAAGATGCTTAACTGAATCACATCTGCAAAGACTTTTTTTTTTCCCCAAATAAGGTAATGTTTACAGGTTCCACGGATTAGGATATGGACACTGAGGGGAGACACTGTTCAGTCTATTATTGTTGTTTAGTTGCTCAGTCGTGTCTGACCCTTTTGTGACCCCATGGCCTGTAGCCCACCAGGCTCCTCTGTCCATGGGATTTCCCAGGCAGTAATACTGGAGTAGGTTGTCATTTCCTTCTCCAGGGGATCTTCCTGAGCCAGGGATCAAATCCCCATCTCCTGCAATAGCAGGCAGATTCTTTACCACTGCACCACCTGGAAAGCCCTCAGTCTATTACAGGAATAATTAAATAAATCATGGTATATACCTACAGTGAAATATTTTGCCATTACTAAGAAGAATGAAATGAAACTACATATATTAATATGAAATGATGTCAAAGATGTACTGTTAAGGATTAAAAATGTATATTACTGAACAATTATAGTCTTCTCCTACACTATAATTTACATATATTAAATATCTGCTTATGTGTGCTTAAAATATATTTCTGACTACATGCATGAAAGTAGTAATAATCACCTCTGGAGAATGCAGCTGAGGATGGAACAGGAAGATGAGAAAATGCATTCTTCCTTTATACTTTTCTACATTGTTTGGATTTTTAAAAATCATGGACAGGTTATTTTTACCATCACTGTAGTTTTGGTTACAAAGTATTCTCTAGCCCATCAGCTTATTGGGCCCTGGCCCTGTCATGCAGAAATTATTTGTTTTCCCCCCTCAATCCTTTTCTACATGAGAAGCAAAACAAAATAATCATTTTCCAGTGCCCTGTGAAGGTCTGCAGTTGCCCTCTTTCGCTGCCTGTTGTTGAACCTGAAGAGATAAGTCAAATAGGATCGGAGAAAGAAGCTGATGACTCAGCTTTCAGAGCTGGCAAACACATGAGCTATTCAGTTCACCAGCACATAAACCCTGAACTCCACATCCACCTCAGGCTATGTCTCATATTCGCTGGAGAACCTTGAGCAAGGGACTTAATCTTTCGGACATCCTTATCTATAAAATGAGTAAATGTTACGGTCTCTCTACGGAGAAGACTAAATGAGACACTATATTTCCAAGTAAAATGCTTGGCAGGAGCAAGTTGCTATCTGCCTAGGCATAAAGAAAGCGTTGGTGAAATTCAACGTGG
Organism: Bos indicus x Bos taurus; assembly: GCF_003369695.1. Classification (NCBI taxonomy): domain Eukaryota; kingdom Metazoa; phylum Chordata; class Mammalia; order Artiodactyla; family Bovidae; genus Bos; species Bos indicus x Bos taurus. The sequence goes on along the minus strand of NC_040097.1, from coordinate 54,250,578 downwards.
TAAACAGCAAGAACGATACCACATACAAAATCAGATTTGAAATAGCCTGGTGCACTGCAATCGAGTGAGCCCAATTCCACATGGGAATTCGGGGTTCCAGTATGGGCGCCAGTGAGTCCCAGCTGTGTGACCTACACACAAGACTCATCCCCACCCGGGCTCCAAGTTTCATCAACTAAAAACTGAAGGCACCAAAGTATGATCTGTAAGGTCCCCTCTGGCACTCACATTCTATGATTTTGCGGACTTGGACACAAAATTCATGACTGTGCTTGTCAAAGTGTTTCTGCAAGTATTTATAGAAAACACTCTTATTACTTTAAGGATAAAAATTGGGATTTTTTAAATAAGCTGAATTGTCCCCCTCTCCCCAAATTTTCATACGTTGAAGTCCTGACCCCCGTAAAGTGATTATATTTGGTGATATGGCCTATGAAGAGGTAATTAAAGTTAAATGAGGCCAAAAGGGTGGGGCCTGAATGCAATAGGATTGGTGTTATTATAAGAAGATGAAGAGGAGTGGCATTAGTAAGATGATGGAACCGGAGTCCCAGCCCTCATTCTCCCCACCCCCTGCCACACACATAAATCTTTCATGACTGAAAACTCAAAAACTAATTATAGAAAGAATTTACCTTAACCTAACAAAGGCCAGATATGAAAAGCCCATAGCTAACATCATACTCAACACTGAAAGACTGAAAGCTTGTCCTCTAAGATCAAGAACAAGGCAAAGATGCCCAGTCTCATCACTTCTATTCAACATAGTATTGGAAGTGCTCATCAGAGCAATTAAGCAAGAAAAGGAAATGTGAGTCATTCAAATCAGAAAGGAAGAAGTAAAATGACCTCTGTTCACACATGACATAATCTTATATATAGAAAATCCCAAAAATTCCACCAAATACTCTTAGAACTAATAAAGGAATTTAATAAAGTGACAAAACACCAAATCAGTATACAAAAATTACTTGTGTTTTCATTTCATTTCATTACTGTATCCAAAAGAGAAATTAAGAAAACACTCCCAATTATAATGCTTAGAGATAAATTTAATGAAGGAGATGAAAGACTGGCCTACTGAAAACTACAAAACATTGATGAAAGAAATTAAAGAAGACACAAATAAATGGAAAGACAGCCCATGCTCATGGCTTGTAAGCTGTGGTACATATACACAATGGAGTATTACTCAGCCATTAAAAAGAATACATTTGAATCAGTTCTAATGAGGTGGATGAAACTGGAGCTGATTATACAGAGTGAAGTAAGCCAGAAGGAAAAACACCAATACAGTATACTAACGCATATATATGGAATTTAGAAAGATGGTAACGATAACCCTGTATGCGAGACAGCAAAAGAGACACAGATGTATAGAACAGTCTTTTGGACTCTGTGGGAGAGGGAGAGGGAGAGGGTGGGATGATTTGGGAGAATGGCATTGAAACATGTATAATATCATATAAGAAACAAATCGCCAGTCCAGGTTCGATGCAGGATACAGGATGCTTGGAGCTGGTGCACTGGGATGACCCAGAGGGATAGTATGCGGAGGGTAGTGGGAGGGGGGTTCAGGATGGGGAACACGTGTACACCCGTGGTGGATTCATGTTGATGTGTGGCAAAACCAATACAATATTGTAAAGTAATTAGCCTCCAATTAAAATAAAATAAATAAATAAAATAAAATTTTAATTCTGTTAAAATGTCCATACTATCCAAAACTATCTATAGATTCAATATTATCCCCAATGACATTTTTAAGGGAAATATTAAACATAATCCTAAAATTCATGTGGAACCACAAAAGATCCCAAATAGCCAAAGCAATAGCAAGAAAGAAGAACGAAGCTGGAGGTATCACATTTTCTGATTTCAAAATATAATACAAATCTACAGAAGTTAAAAGTATGGTACTGACAGAAAAACAAACATATTGACCAAGGGACAGAATAGAAGGCCCAGATGGGCTGGGACCTGGGACGCTTCACTGCAGTGCTTACACCTGGACAAATGTCTCCTCGAGCAACAGAATATGGTTTCTCTGGGAAACCATAAGGGATTAAAAATAACTGTGTGCATGCACCTTTAGGGTAAATTATGAACAAGATACAAGAAGACCAAAAACCCAGCTGCTGCTTCTGAAGAGCCAGAAGGAAAAGCAGGGTCTTGTGCATGATCCTGACACGCAGTACCACCAGGGGGGTGGGCAGACCTCCTCAGCCACCCGCTTGATCTACCAAGCTGCTCCCACCCTCACCCCATGTAAGGAACCAGCTCACCCCACCTTGGGGAGCAAGCAAGGGCACCACTTACTTCTTTTTGCTGCCTCCTGCTACAGCATGAGTCCCATAAAGCCTTGCCTAAATTCCCTTCTGGTCTCTTACCAATTCCCTATTGAATAAAGAGTCCAAGATTAAGGGTGCCAAATACACAATGGGAAAAGGACAGTCTCTCCAACAGACGGTGTTGAGAAAACGGAATCCACAGGCAAAAGAATGAAACTGCACTTCCCTGGTGGCTCAGACGGTAAAGAACCTGCCTGCGATGCGGGAGACCTGGATTCGATCCCTGGGTTGGGAAGATCCCCTGGAGAAGGGGAAGGCTACCCACTCCAGTATTCTGGCCTGGAGAATTCCATGGACTGTATAGCCCATGGGGTCACAAACAATCGGACACGACTGAGCAACTTTCACTTTCATGCACAACCAGATCAAGAAAAAACAGCCCCTTCATCCCATCCCTCACTGTCATCCCCGACCCCTGTAGGTGCCACTATTCTCATCGACCGGACCACCAGCGAAGTCCCTGTTAATAAAGATTTTAAATCATCTGACCACCTCTAATGCTCTTGTCTTTAACATTCTATTATGTCAGGGGAATTCTGAGCAATTACATTAACTGTATCTCCAAACTTAAAGAAATAAGTGATTACAGACTCTTAAAAGAGTTGTTAAAACTTTATGATAAAGAAGTTTGATCCCAGCACTTTGGAAATCAGCTTTGTACACCAGTAGATGGGCAGTGGGAACAAAGATCAGACTGAGGCTCAATATTAAAAAAAAAAAAAAAACCCAATCAAAAAATGGGCAGAAGACCTGAACAGACATTTCTCCATAGATAACATACAGATGGACAATGGGCATATGAAAAGATGCTCAATATCACTAATTATTAGAGAAATGCAGATCAGAACGACAATGAGGTAGTTCTCAGTGTGATTATTCTCACACCAGTCAGAACAGCTATCATCACAAAGCCTGAGTAGCATGGAAACATATGTTTATATGTTATATAGTCAGTGGAGAGTTTCTGTATGACGCAGGGAGCTCAGATCTGGTGCTCTGTGACAACCTAGAAGCAGTGGGGTGGGGAGGGAGGTCGAGTGGGGGAGTTCAAGAGAGAGGGCCATATGCATATGCATACCTATGACCAATTCACGTTGATATACGGCAGAAACCAACACAATATTGTAAAGCAATTATCCTCCAGGACCAGGGATCAAGCTCGTGTGCCCTGCACTATCGGGTGGATTCTCGTCCACTGTACCTCCAGGGAAGTCCCCACTGTGTCCTCTGCGTGCTAAGTCACTTCAGTTCACGACCCTGTGGGCCACAGCCCGCCAGGCTCCTCTGTCCATGAGATTCTTCAGGCAAGAATACTGGAGTGGGTTGCCACGCCCTCCTCCAGGGGATCATCCCGACCCAGGGATCAAACCAATATCTCTTATGTCTCCTGCATTGGCGGGCGACTTCTTTACCACTAGCGCCACCTGGGAAGTCCTTTAAACAAAACGAAAAGAAAATAATGCTTCCTGTGTGTTCACATTGGGAACAGCTGAATATAATAAACAAGCAGAAATCAAAAGGAAATCACAATTTCAAATAACTGAGTAGTGAAATGTTGAAAAAAAGAAGTGAAGGGTGCAAGACATCAAAATTGGTGACAAGGGTGGGGGAAGGTCCATAAGGGAGAAAAGGGAAAAGTGACAGAAGGAGTAGCGAGCGGGGGAGAAATGCAAAAAAGGTCATTTCCACCAAGAAAGAGTCCAAGCCGCTCTTGATTTGAGGGGGTCATGCAAACATCACCACATTCCAATTTTAGAACATCGCCCTCAAAACTCTTGAATTGATTCCCACAAATTTTGAGCCCTCTGAAGTCCACAGGAGTTGGAAGAAATGGGCCATCCTTCTGAAAAGTTGAGGTTGTTTTTCTATTTGGCCACTAGGGGGTGGTACATTCCATTCAATGCAACAAGCACTTAGAGGTGCCCTAGGAAATGGCAACCCACTCCAGTGTTCTTGCCTGGAGAAGCCCAGGGACCGGGGGGCCTGGTGGGCTGCCGTCTATGGAGTCGCACAGAGTCGGACACGACTGAAGCGACTTAGCAGCAGCAGCAGCGTCAGAGGCAGGACCAGTAAGGCACCCTTCTTTGTGCACAAGCATGCTTGATCATCTATTTACACAAATAATCATAGCTCTAGGATGAAATAAGCTATGGAGTAGTATTTGAGTTAGGTCTTTAAGAAGAGGTGAAAATTCAAAATAAGCAGATATGTGTGGTAGGAGGAAAAGTTGTAAGAAAGGAAAACACTTGCAAAGAAACACTGATGACAAAGATCATGCAAGCTTTGATTATATAGTAGGAATAGAAAGCATTTTCTTATCTTGATGTTTTCGTACATTGAATATCTGCAGACCACTTAATGGGGATCAGCCCCATATGTTAATAACTGAATAGAAGTGAGTTATACAAAATTATTCAGGGACTTCTCTGGTGGTCCAGTGGCTAAGACTCTGCGCTATCAAGGCAGGGGGCCTGGGGTCGATTCCTGGTCAGGGAACTAGATCCCACATGCCACAACTATAACACAGGGAGCTCAGCTTGGTGCTCTGTGATAACCTAGACGGGTGGAGTAGGAGGGTGTGAAGGGGGCTGAAGAGGGAGGGGATACATGCATACATATGGTTAATTCATGATGTTGTACAGAAGAAACTACCACAACATTGTAAAGCAATTATATTCCAGTAAAAATAAAATAAAGATCCCACATGCCGCAATGAAGATAAAAGATTCAAAGATGGGAGACTCCATGTGCTGGAACAAAAAGCTGGAGCACCCAGATAAATATATGCTGCTGCTGCTGCTAAGTCGCTTCCGTCGTGTCCGACTCTGTGTGACCCCATAGACAGCAACCCACCAGGCTCCCCCATCCCTGGGATTCTCCAGGCAAGAACACTGGAATGGGTTGCCATTTCCTTCTCCAATGCATGAAAGTGAAAAGTGAAAGTGAAGTCACTCAGTCGTTCCCGACTCTTTGCGACCCAATGGACTTCAGCCTACCAGGCTCCTCCGTCCATGGGATTTTCCAGGCAAGAGTGCTGGAGTGGGTTGCCATTGCCTTCTCCGTTATTGATGTACAATTTATATATCACAAAATTCACCCATTGTAAATTCATTCACCCAATGATTTCCAGTAGACTTACAAAGTTGAATGATCATCACATTCAAATTTTTTTTTTTTTAAGAGTGTTTCTTACTCACTTTATTTACTTATGAGTGGCATATGGAACCTTATTTCCCCAAACCACACTTCCTGCATTGAAAGTGTAGAGTCTTAACATTTGATTTTTAGAACACCCCTTCAGCCAATTCCCTAGAGCCCTTTTGCAGACAATCCCATTATCCATATCTGGCCCCAGGCAGCCACTGATCTACTTTTTTTTTAATTTATTTTTAATCAAAGGATAATTGCTTTACAATATCATGTTGGTTTCTGACATACATCCACATGAATCAGCCATAGGTACCATATGTCCCAAGTTTGCCTTTTCTCAACACTTTATATAAATGGAATCATGCTATGTATAGTTTCTTGCATTTGGCTTTTTTCACCTAGCATAATGTTGTCAAGATTCATCAATTCTGTAGCACATCTCAGGATACTGGTATCCTAACTGGCATAATAATACCTTTTGCATATTGGAGCTTTAATAAGTTTTGAGATTGAACAACATAAATCCTCCAATTTTGATTTTCCTTTTCAAAACTGTTTGGTTCTGCAAGGTTATTTGTATTTCCATATACATTTTCTGATCAGCTTATCAATTTCTACAAAAAACAGTCTGTTGAGATTTTGATAAGAATTGTATTGAATTAAGTCAGTTTTGGGGAAATTGGCATCTTAACAATAACAAGTCTTCCAGCCCATGAACTTTGATGTGTATTTATTTAAATCTTCTTTCATTTCCCTCAGCAATATTTTATTGTTCTCAGTGTATATATCTGGCAGTCAGTTCAGTTCAGTTCAGTCGATCAGTCGTGTCCGACTCTTTGCGATCCCATGAACCACAGCACACCAGGCCTCCCTGTCCATCACCAACTCCCAAAGTCCACCCAAACCCATGTCCATCAAGTCAGTGATGCCATCCAGCCATCTCATCCTCTGTCATCTCCTTCTCTTCCTGCCCTCAATCTTTCCCAGCATCAGGGTCTTTTCAAATGAGTCAGCTCTTCTCATCAGGTGGCCAAAGTATTGGAGTTTCAGCTTCAACATCAGTCCCTCCAATGAACACCCAGGACTGATCTCCTCCAGGATGGACTGGTTGGGTCTCCTTGCAGTTCAAGGGACTCTCAAGAGTCTTCTCCAACACCACAGTTCAAAAGCATCAATTCTTCAGTGCTCAGCCTTCTTCACAGTCCAACTCTCACATCCATACATGACCACAGGAAAAACCATAGCCTTGACTAGACAGACCTTTGTTGGCAAAATAATGTTGCTGCTTTTTAATACACTGTCTAGGTTGGTCATAACTTTCCTTCCAAGGAGCAAGTGTCTTTTAATTTCATGGCTGCAGTCACCATCTGCAGTGATTTTGGAGCCCAGAAAAACAAAGTCAGCCACTGTGTCCACTGTTTCCCCATCTATTTGCCATGAAATGATGGGACCGGATGCCATGATCTTCATTTTCTGAATGTTGAGCTTTAAGTCAACTTTTTCACTCTCCTTTTTCACTTTCATCAAGAAAAAGGAGACTTCTTTTTCCTGTTTATCCTTTCATACCTTTTGAATTTTGTACCATGTACAAGTAAGTATTCCTATACACACGCACATGCACATACTTTTATTTTATAAAAATGCTTGTATCATAAGGAAACATAGTCACAAACAAGCTGAGAGTCACAGAAACAAGCTTTGTGTTGGAAGAAATGCTGGGAGTCGGGCATTGTTCCTGGCTCCATGGCCTTTAAGCTCAAGGAGTTGGTCCTCACTAAGATTCTGTAAGAACTTTAATATTCTTTAAGGAATTCTTTTCTTTTTTAATATTTATTTTTATTTATTTACTTGGATGCACCAAGTCTTTGTTGCGGCATGCAAGATCTAGTTTCCCGACCAGGAATAGAACCCATGCCTCCCGCACTGATAGGTTGGAGTCATAGCCACTGGATCACCAGTGAAGTCCGTAAGGGGTTTCTATTCTGCTTAATATAACTTCAACGTAGAACCCAGATTGATGTTGTCAGCTACAAATTGGTACTTGTCACGGGCACTCACCATGTACCTCTACAAAGATTAAATCAGGTAATGCAGCAGTTGCTGATTTTCAGCCCCCTCCCTCCCCCCGCCCCATAGTAGGTGAGGCTGGAGAGAAGGAACGAGGCACTCTGTGCTCTGGGAAAAACTGAGAGAACAGGTCTTTAGACAGTTAGATATTTTCAGGAGCTGATTTTATCAGCCCAGTTCTTGTATCTCCTCATATCTAGAAAAGCAGTTAATCCCTGCATGATGACATCAGCTCCTCCTGACTAGCAGAAGACTTTTGCAAAGATAAATATTTGTTGCATGAACTCCCCCTTCACCAAATCATACATACATCGACTTTCTTCTCACCCCCCACCTCTTTGGAGCAGCCTCTCAGAGCGACCTGAGGTGCTGTCTCCCGGGCTGCAGTCCTCATTTTGCCCCCAGTAAAGCTTAACTCACAACTCTCACGTTTTGCATTCTTTTTAAGTGAACAATGTGATTATAGGAATGCCTAAAGGGACAGCTGAAGGAAGTGTGTGTGTCTCAAAGGTCCCTTAATGACTATTACCCCCGGGGGCTTCCTACCACACACGGCACTGGTCATTAAAGAAAACCCTGCATCAACTGGTATCTGCAGCACGTTTGGCATCTTGAACAAAAGATTGTTCTTGGAAAACGGCCAGCGATGCTGCTAACGTTCTCTCCTTTCCAAATAGGAGCCCTCACAGCTGAACTTTGCAGGTGGTGCTCAGCTTCTGCTATATTTAGCCAAGCGTGCTAAGCGGAGGAAGCAGGCAGGACTGAAATTCCCCAGAGGTCCCCCTCACTTCCTCAGTGACACCCTCACTCCTGGGCCAGAGACACTGCAACTGCATCCACAGATCTGCCTCAGACCCCAGACAGGCTACTGTCATGCCCAGAGAGGACAAGCTCTGGAGTTCTGGGATACAAACTTGAGTGAGAATAGCCATGGCTTGCGGAGCCATACTTTGTTAATAAAACAGTATGTGAATTAATACCCTACATTGGCTATTATGTATGAAAATTATAAAATATGGATTGGAAAACACAGATAAAACTCATCAGGGCTGACTGAAGTCAGGGCAAAGAGAGGAGAGGAATAGGGGTGGGACTCCAGCTTCATCTATAATGCTTCATATTTGTTAATAAGAAGATGATATGCATATCAGACAAAACAGGTAAGTTATTAATTCCTGATGCTGGGGAACTTCCCTGGTGGTCCAGTGGTTGGGACTCAGCTCTCTCACTGATGAGAGCCTGAATTAGTGAACTAAAATCCTGCAAGCCGGGCTTCAAGGTCAAAAAAGCAACCAACCAACCAACCAACAACTTGGTGTTGTAAATGGGAATATTTGCTAAATTTTTCTCTATATTTTTCAATACGCTTAGCTCAAAAAACTAATAGAAAATTGAATGTGTTCAGATTTTGGTTTTTGGTTTTTGGGTTGTTTTTTTTTGGCTGCACCATCAGGGATCAAACCTGGGCCCAAGGCAGTGAAACCCTGAAGTCCTAACCACTGGACCTCCAGGGGATTCCCACCCCTCCCTCCTTTTTTTAAGCTCTTTTTGGAATGTGTTCAGATTTTAACCAAGAGGATGTTGTGCAGAATCCTGCAAAAAATGGAAACGCTCCTTCAGGCATCATAATTTAGCTTCTTTTCACAGCAAGACTCCAGTAGTCATGTATGGATGTAAGAGCTGAACAATTAAGAAGGCTGAGCGCTGAAGAATTGATGCTTTCAAACTATGGTGCTGGAGAAGACTCTTGAGAGTCCCTTGGACTGCAAGGAGGTCAAACCAGTCAATCCAAATGGAAATCAACCCTGAATATTCACTGGAAGGACTAATGCTGAAGCTGAAGCTGAAGCTTTGGCCACCTGATGCTGGGAAAGATAGAAGGCAGGAGGAGAAGGGGACAACAGAGGACGAGATGGTTGGATGGCATCACCGACTCAACAGACATGCATTTGAGCAAGCTCTGGGAGATGGTGAAGGACAGGGAAGCCTGGCATGCTGCAGTCTATGGGGTCACAAAGAGTTAGACACGACTGAGCGCCTGAACAACAGCAATAACACAGCAAGACAAGACCTAGAGTTTCGTCCTTCCTATTCAGCTCCCGGTGTAGCAAAGGGAAGAATGGAGAGCCATCTTCCATCCTTCAGCCACCTTGGCCGTCAGAAAATACCTAGTCACTGGGTTCTGGAAGTGGGTCCTGAATGTGGATGCAGGCTCAGCCTGGGATGAGGGAAAACACTTGAGAATCTTCCTCCCTGTTCATGACGGCCCCACTGCTTCACCCAGTCATCTCTTTAGCTAGTATCTTTCAACCCACCTCTCAGCCTAGAGCTCACATGGTCCTGCTCAGGAAGGGAGAAATACAGACGGCCTCTCACACGCACACATGCTCACACAGGTAGATGTGGGGGGTCAGCTTGGTCTTGACTTCAAATATCTGTCTAACTGTGGGTCACGGCCAAAACGTGTGAGTGCTGCTATCCTAAGCAACGCAAACATCACATGACCAAGTCAGAAATCTTCCTCTCATTCATTTTCTTCTCTCTAAATGTCTGAAAAACTCCCTCCCCGACTGTCTCCATCTCGGTAAATGATACCAGCATCCAATCCAAGTGCTTCATCCAAAGACCCCTCTACATGCCAGCCACCGGCTACAGAATAGATGATACGTAATATTTGCACTCCAAGTACTGGTTTGTAAAACTTGTGTTTTGGACACAGACATGCACGTCCACACACATAATATGCACACTGCACTGCAATATAAAATGTGTTTCTTCCTTTCTCTTGAAAAGGAAGGACTGTTACAAAGATGCAGTTTTTATATTTTAATCCTCTTTAAGGTGGTTGGAAGCAAACATTCAGCGCTCCTCTCCTCTTTTGTATTGCTAAATGTTTGGTATCCTCTTCATCTGTTGCCTTTCCTTTTCCACTGCTAAGAAATATGCTCTTTTTGTAAGAAAGAACTGATGGAAAGTAGGAGCAAAGAGAGACTGCGGAGAATAGGGTGCGTTTGTGGGCTTCCCCGGTGGCTCAGTGGCAAAGAATCTGCCCGCCAGTGCAGGAGACTCAGGTTCAATCCTGGGTCGGGAAGATCCCCTGGAGAAGGGAATGGCAACCCACTCCAGTATTCTTGCCTGGAGAATTCCATGGACAGAAGAGTCTGGCAGGCTACAGTCCATAGGGTGGCAAAGAATTGGACATGACTTAGCGACCAAACAACAGCAACGATGCATCTGTAGTCTGCCGTGTCCCTGTCGATAGTGTGAAGACCAGCTAGAAGTCTCCTCCGTCCTCTGGATTCCCCAGCACTCCATCTAGACCCTCTGTGCCACTTCCCACTTTTGACCTTGTGCTGTGCGTATGGAACACATGTTTTATCCTCTCAATTATCTATACTCTGGTTGGGGAAGGTTCCTTCTATATTTTACCTGTTTTCCCCCCAACCCTGCCTCGCCACCAGAGAGCCTAGGGAACTCTCCGACACCGTTTGGTGGAAATGTAAGTTGGTGCAGCTGCTGTGGAGATATGGAGTTCCTTAGAAAACTAAAAATAAAGTTGCCATGTGGTCCTGCAATATACCCTGATGAAACTGTAAGTCAAAAAGATACACGCACCCCTATGTTCATGGCATCACTACTTACATTAGCCGAGACGTGGAAGCAACTTCAATGCCCATGGACAGATGACTGGATAAAGAAGATGTGGTACATACAGATAACGGAATATTACTCAGCCATAAAAAGTGAAATAAAGTCACTGACAGAAACATGGATGCAATTAGAGATTACCATATTAAGTGAAGTAAGTCAGAAAGAGAAAGACAAATACCATATGCTTTCACTTATATATGGAATCTAAAATATGACACAAAATGAAAAATAAACCTGGCTATGAAACAGAAATAGAATCATGGACATAGAGAACTGACTAGTGGTTGCCAAGGGGGAGCAGGTTGGGGGAGAGATGGAGTGGGAATTTAGGGTTAGCAGATGTAAGCGCCTATATACAGAATGGATAACCAACAAGGTCCTACTGTATAGCACAGGGAACCATATAGTCAATGTCCTATGATAAATCATAATGGAAAAGAATATTTTAAAATGTATATGTATGTACGTATAACTGAATCATTTGCTATACAGTAGAAATTAACACAGCATTGTAAATCAACTATCAGTCAGTTCAGTTCAGTTGCTCAGTAGTGTCCGACTCTTTGTGACCCCATGAATCGCAGCACGCCAGGCTTCCCTGTTCATCACCAACTCCCAGAGTTCACTCAGACTCACGTCCATCGAGTCGGTGATGCCATCCAGCCACATCTCATCCTCTGTCGTCCCCTTCTCCTCCTGCCCCCAATCCCTCCCAGCATCAGAGTCTTTTCCAATGAGTCAACTCTTCGCATGAGGTGGCCAAAATACTGGAGTTTCAGCTTTAGCATCATTTCTTCCAAAGAAATTCCAGGGCTGATCTCCTTCAGAATGGACTGGTTGGATCTCCTTGCAGTCCAAGGGACTCTCAAGAGTCTTCTCCAACACCACAGTTCAAAAGCATCAATTCTTCGGCACTCAGCTTTCTTCACAGTCCAACTCTCACATCCATACATGACTACTGGAAAAACCATAGCCTTGACTAGACGAACCTTTGTTGGCAAAGTAAGGTCTCTGCTTTTTAATATGCTATCTAGGTTGGTCATAACTTTCCTTCCAAGGAGTAGGCGTCTTTTAATTTCATGGCTGCAGTCACCATCTGCAGTGATTTTGGAGCCCCCAAAAATAAAATCTGACACTGTTTCCACTGTTTCCCCATCTATTTCCCATGAAGTGATGGGACCGGATGCCATGATCTTCGTTTTCTGAATTAAGTTGAGCTTTAAGCCAACTTTTTCACTCTCCACTTTCACTTTCATTAAGAGGCTTTGAGTTCCTCTTCACTTTCTGCCATAAGGGTGGTGTCATCTGCATATCCGAGGTTCTTGATATTTCTCCCGGCAATCTTGATTCCAGCTTGTGTTTCTTCCAGTCCAGCGTTTCTCATGATGTACTCTGCATAGAAGTTAAATAAACAGGGTGACAATATACAGCCTTGACGAACTCCTTTTCCTATTTGGAACCAGTCTGTTGTTCCATGTCCAGTTCTAACTGTTGCTTCCTGACCTGTATACAAATTTCTCAAGAGGCAAATCAGGTGATCTGGTATTCCCATCTCTTTCAGAATTTTCCACAGTTTATTGTGATCCATGCAGTCAAAGGCTTTGGCATAGTCAATAAAGCAGAAATAGATGTTTTTCTGGAACTTTCTTGCTTTTTCCATGATCCAGCGGATGTTAGCAATTTGATCTCTGGTTCCTCTGCCTTTTCTAAAACCAGCTTGAACATCAGCAAGTTCACAGTTCACATATTGCTGAAGCCTGGCTTGGAGAATTTTGAGCATTACTTTACTATCATGAGAGATGAGTGCAATTGTGCGGTAGTTTGAGCATTCTTTGGCATTGCCTTTCTTTGGGATTGGAATGAAAACTGACCTTTTCCAGTCCTGTGGCCACTGCTGAGTTTTCCAAATTTGCTGGCATATTGAGTGTAGCACTTTCACAGCATCATCTTTCAGGATTTGAAAGAACTCAACTGGAATTCCATCACCTCCACTAGCTTTGTTCGTAGTGATGCTTTCTAAGGCCCACTTGACTCCACATTCCAGGATGTCTGGCTCTAGGTCAGTGAGCACACCATCATGATTATCTGGGTCGTGAAGATCTTTTTTGTACAGTTCTTCTGTGTATTCTTGCCATCTCTTCATAATATCTTCTGCTTCTGTTAGGTCCATGCCATTTCTGTCCTTTATCGAGCCCGTCTTTGCATGAAATGTTCCCTTGGTATCTCTAATTTTCTTGAAGAGATCTCTAGTCTTTCCCATTCTGTTGTTTTCCTCTATTTCTTTGCATTGATCGCTGAAGAAGGCTTTCTTATCTCTTCTTGCTATTCTTTGGAACTTTGCATTCAGATGCTTATATCTTTCCTTTTCTCCTTTGCTAAATAAACAATAAATCTTTTTGCTGCTACTGCTGCTGCTAAGTCGTGTCAGTCGTGTCTGACTCTGTGCGACCCCATAGACGGAAGCCCACCAGGTTCTCTGTCCCTGGGATTCTCCAGGCAGGAACACTGGAGTGGGTTGCCATTTCTTTCTCCAATGCATGAAAGTGAAAAGTGAAAGTGAAGTCGCTCAGTCGTGTCCGACTCTCAGCGACCCCATGGACCGCAGCCTAGCAGGCTCCTCCGCCCATGGGATTTTCCAGGCAAGAGTACTGGAGTGGGTGCCATCGCCTTCTCCATGAGTGACTGCCTAATTCTAACTGCCTTCCTTCCTTCCTCTGGTCCTTCCTTCTTTCTATGCTTCTGTCCCTTTCTCCTTTCCTTCTTCCTTTCTTCCTTAGTGAGCTGGAAAACTGTGCTTTAGAAACTCCGTTTTCAGCTGGAATCAGAAGGGGCAGGGCCCTTGGTGCCAAGAGCACCCCCTCCATGGGACCTGCCCTTGTCTGTCCAGTAAACGGGCCTGCAGAAAATAAAGTGTACGGCAAGCACAAAAAGCCTAAGAGAGACAGTGGGACCTCCCAGGTGATGACGTGGTCAAGACTCCACTCTTCCAGCGTAACAGGAGAAGGTTCAGTCCCTGGTCCAGGAACTAAGATCCCACATGCTGTGTGGCATGGCCAAAAAATTTAAAAAATAAAATAAGAGAGACAACTCTTATCAACCTGGGCACAAGCAGAGTTTGTCAAGTGTCCTTGCCAATGTGAGGGAAGAAATCCCTTTATCTCATCTATGGTTATCTCCAACACTCACTCGCTGACATGGGCAAGGCAGCATAAGGCTCATTTTGGCATCAGGAAGCAACGTGATCTGCAGGCAGAGGTCAATGGTACACCTTGACACTGCAGTGCTTTCTCTTAGGGAGTTCAACTGGACTGCCATGGAATCTAATACTTGTGGGAAGAAGGTCAGTGAAAATAAGGTGAAAAGGCATCATCTCACACTAAGCAATATCCATTCCCTACCGGGGATATAGCTCAGATAGAGTCAGAGAGACCATATGGAGACACATCGCTTTTATTTGCTGGATAATGGAGCATAGGGCGATGATTACAGCTTCTTTATGTCTCATGTGACTCCAAGCACAACCACCAGCAATCAACAAATAATTTTTAATAACAATAATGACGTTAGAGCTGAGAGCCATAAATCCTCTAGCACTGCCCATTAAAAGTAGCCTGTAAACCATTTCTTGCAATTGCTTTCCAGCCAGTTCCAAACATGATTCTATTAAACCATTAAATAAAACAGAACAGACTGTCATAAAGTGAGAGTGAGGATTATGTCAAAGAAGGTTAGAGGCTAAATTGATAGTATCTAGATTTTCTTGAGGAAGCAAGTAATAAAATTTTACTAACCCTTAAGTTACATAAAATATTCTCTGGCTGGAATCACATTTTGTCCAAAAGTACTTCTTTATCTCAAGGGGGTGATAAGATAATATGAAATATTTTAACAAGGGAAAGATTGAAAATAATCGAGGAGAACTAAAGTGAACTTCACCTACCAAAAAATAACAAAACACTTCACAATTATAGAATTTCAGGGAGAGCAGCAGGGTTTGTCCTGTCTGAATATACCATAAGCTCACAGATGAAGCCAAGGTCATTGGTATTTAGAACTTTTAATTTTTCATATAATGAACATAACTTTTTTAAAAGATGTGATTTGGACCAGAAGCTAACTTCTTGAAATAAACAAGTTTTTTAGATTGTCTTCCATTATTTAATCCGAAGAGCTTTGAATACACTGAAAGAATCCATAAAATTCTAATGTTAGTAGCTTTTACAAATTGTTTACTAATTTAATTATTTAAAAAAAATTTTTTAATTGAAGTATAGCTGATTTAATGATATTTAAATGACTCTTAAATGACTATTTGGAGATGGACTCAAGAGAGAAAAAAACTGATATAGGAAAAGCATATATGTAAAAGCAAACAATGAAAAATAGGAAATAGGAATACAATGGGAAAGTGAGCTGGAAATCTTAGCGTATTTCAGAATCCAGTGCAACATAGAATTGCATGCTAACCTTCAACCCAATGGAACTATGTTTCAGATTCCTGTTAATTAGAACAGGAGAAACAATCCATGGAATTCTCCAGGCCAGAATACTGCAGTGGGTAGCCTTTCCCTTCTCCAGGGAATCTTCCCAACCCAGGGATCAAACCCAGTTCTCCCACATTGCAGGCAGATTCTTTACAAGCTGAGCCACAAGGAAGCCCAAGAATACTGGAGTGGGTAGCCTATCCCTTCTCCAGGGGATCTTCCCAACCCAGGAATCGAACCGGAGTCTCCTGCATTGCAGGCGGATTCTTTACCAACTGAGCTATCAGGGAAGCCCAGGAAAAACAATAGGAAAAGTTAACCTCTGGCACAGTCCCAAATGAACTCACCATTAGCACAGAATTGCAAAAAATAAGATTTGTTGTTTGTGGAGTTTCATTGAATAAAAATTCATGTCTTTACTCAAGAATATCCCATTTACTTTTAGTGATAACATGAAAAAAAAAACAGTCTTCTGAATTATTAATGCCTGTAGTCAGTAGTAATATTTAAGGGCTTGTCAAACTACAATTTGATGGATTTCCTAAAAAGTGCACTTAGATTTTACAAGTTGTGTGAACACATCTGTAATTTCCAATACTATAAAACAATTTGCAATGTGTATTAAAGCTCATAGGAGTTGGTTGGGGTTTTGTTTGTTTCTTTTGGTAGAATAATTTTGGCTCAACTTGTCAAAATTTGAGGATCTTAAGAGCTGTTTCAGATATAGGAAGGCTTTCAATTATCTGTATTAATCTTATACGATTAATTTTCATCTTAATAGGAATTCTTATTTTTTAGCTAGAGTTAATTAACTTGAAACCTAGTTATCCAGTAGAATTTAAAATCCGGCAAACCATGAACACCTGTCCTCAGGCTAGAAATTTAATGATAAAATGTGCTCGGTTGCTAAGTCATATCCAACTCTTTTCAATCCCATGGTCTGTGGCTCTCCAGGTTCTTCAGTCCATGGGATTTCCCAGGCAAGAATACTGGAGTGGGTTGCCATTTCCTTCTCCAGGGGATCTTCCCAACACAGGGATCCAACCCACGTCTCCTGCTTCGCAGGAGGGTTCTTTATCACTGAGCCAGCAGGGAAGCCTGATTATAAAATGCCTAGCATCTGAAAGGCACTCAAGGCATGTCTGTAGATGCAGTGAATGAGGCCAAGGAATACCTCCCTGCTGGTCAAAGCGTGACAAGGTCTGAACTGCAGCCGAAGAATGCTGTAGAAGAAAATACCTAAGAATCTTCAGATTCACATTTCATTGTCAGCTACAAGTGACAGCAACTTCCACAGAAGGCCAAAAAAAAAAAAAAAAACAGACAAGATTCCAGTAAAGTTATTCATACCCTTTATGATGGGGGTTACAGGGCATTTAGCCCAGAGTGAGATGAGCTGCCCTCAAGATGGGAAGGCAATAAGAGCCCTTGTTATTATAAGACTTTCTTACTCTGTGTCTAGCGCCAAGAAAGAGGAGCAGCAAGGTGAGAAATAAGGCTTCATATCAAACACAAATGTCCTCCTCTCCAAAAGCTCTGAGGCTTCCTCAAAGAAAACTAATCAAGTTAAGAGTCCAGTCAATCACAAGCTCTGAGACTGATGAAAACTCAACACCAAGATTCCCCTCAGTAAAGAAAACAAAGCTTGGGACTTCCCTGGTGGTCCAGAGGCTAAGACTCTGCACTCCCAATCAAGGGGTCCCAAGTTCGATCCTTGGTCAGGGAACTAGATCCCACATGCCTCAACTAAAGATCCCACATGCCTCAACTAAAGATCCCACATGCCTCAACTGAAGATCCCACATGCCTCAATTGAAGATCCCACATGCCTCAACTGAAGATCCCACATGCCTCAACTGAAGATCCCACATGCCTCAACTGAAGATCCCACATGCCTCAACTGAAGATCCCACATGCCTCAACTGAAGATCCCACATGCCTCAACTGAAGATCCCACATGCCTCAACTAAAGATCTCACATCCCTCAACTAAAGATCCCACATGCCTCAACTAAAGATCTCACATCCCTCAACTAAAGATCCCACATGCTGCAATGAAGATGGAAGATCCTGAGTGCCGCAACTAAGACCTGGCACAGCCAAATAAATAATTAAAAAAAAAAAAAAAACCACAACTATGGAGCTTATTGTAGTTATTTCAGGGAAAACAAATACCTGTACTGCTCCTAGTCCACAGAGTGGGAGACTTGCATTGGTCTTCAGGGCAACACCTACTATGCTGCATGCATTCAACCTTGGTCAAGATACTGCTTGCCAAGAGGCAACAATTCCAGGCTCAGTCCACGGCTTCAGTGTCCTCGAGCTCACATCTATTCATACTACATCAGACAGGTGTTATGAGAATCAGTATTCATCAATGCATGGTAAGTCAATTTCAAACTACAAAAATCCATAAAACACATCAAAATAAGTATAGTGCATACAACTATTCCACAGTCTAAGAAAAAGAAGCTGACATATACATATATATATAAACTTACAGAGTGATGATGCTGGTAAATATGAAGTATTTTTTTTAATATTTATTTATTTGGCTGCACCAGGTCTTAGTCGTGGCGAGTGATATCTAGCTCCCTGGCCAGGGATCAAACCTGGGGCCCCTGCTTTGGGAACACAGAGTCTTGGCCACTGGACCATCAGGGAAGTCCTGTGAAGTATTTTAATACGTGACCGACAGGTCCCCTCCTATCACTGAGGTTGTTTTACAGAAACAGCAGTGTCTACACTCAGTTGTACCAAGTACACGATCACGGCCCCCCACCCCATCCCCCCACCCAGAGAGAACCTTGAGATGGAAAATGAGGAGGCAGGATATACCATGGAGGCTATTTTATAGAAAAAATATGTTAAGTATCATACTAAGTGAAGTAAGTTAAAAACAAGTATTATATGATATCACTTATATGTGGGATATAAAAAATAATATAAATAAGTCTATAAACAAAACAGGAATAGACCCACAGTCATAGAAAACAAACATATGTTTACCAAAGGGGCGAGAAGGGGAGAGATAAATTAGGAATGTGGGACTAACAGATACAAACCATTATACATGAACTAGATTAACAACAAGAACCTAGTATACAGCACAGGGAACTCCATTCAGTATCTTGTAATAACTTATAATGGTAAAGAATCTGAAAAAGATGTTATATTTATATGTGTGTGTGTGTGTATCTGAATCACTTTCAGCTGAATACCTGAAATTAACACAGTATCGTAAATCAAGTTTGTATGTATATGTGTTGAGTGGCTCAGTCCTGTCTGACTCTTTGCGACCCCATGGACCACAGCCCTCCAGGCTCCTCTGTCCATGGGATTCTCTAGGCAAGAACACTGGTGTGGGTTTTCATGCCCTCCTCCAGGGGATCTTCCTGACCCAGGGATCAAACCTGCATCTCTTGCATCTCCTGCATTGGCAGGCGGACTCTTTAGCACAGCACCACCTGGGAAGCCCATGTAAATTAATTATAGATCAATTTAAGAAAAGGAAAAAATACGGTACAACAAAAACTCACAACAGATGCATCATCTATATAAAAGGAACAGATACTGATGTTCTTTTTTAATGAATAAAAATATTGAGAGAAAGAATGCTTGTAAGAGCCCGTAAGAGAATATCCATTCATCCCTCAACCTTCTAGCAGGAAAAGAACTAAAGCTATGTTCTCAGATTTAACAACAACAACAACAAAAAAAAGAGGCAAATCCATAGACAGAAAACAGAGGATGAAAGCCTGTGTTATAAAATGTACCACCTCGAGCTTTTCTAAGCGTACAGTCCAGTGGCGTCAAGTACGTTCACAGTGCTGTGTAGCCCTCGCCACCATCCGTCTCCAGAACTCTTTACCTTGTAACTTTTTCATTTAATATTTATTTTATTTATTAGGCTCCCCTGGTGGCTCAGATGGTAAAGAATCTGCCCATAATGCAGGAGACCTGGGTTCAATCCCTGGGTTGAGAAGTTACCCTGGAGAAGGGAACAGTTACCCACTCCAGTATTTTTGCCTGAAGAATTCCATGGACAGAGGAGCCTGGTGGGCTCCAGTTCCTGAGGTTGCAAAGATTTTTTAATTTATTACTTATTTCTTTGGCTGTGCTGGGATAATTAGTTTGGGGGTCTTCGATCTTCATGGTGGCATGTGAACTTTTAGCTGCAGCGTGTGGGATCTAGTTCCCTGACCAGGGATGGATCTGGGGCTCCCTGCATTGGAAGCTTGGAGTGTTAGCACTGGACTGCCAGTGAGGTTCCTCATCTTGTAAAATTGAAACTCTGCGCCCATTAAACACTTTCTCATTCTCCCTCCCCACACCTCTGCTAACTAACCATCATTCTACTTTCTGTCTACATATCCGACTACTCCACGTACCTCATTATGTTACACATATTTTACCACAATAAAAACAAAAGTTTTAAGGAAAATATAAGAAGCTTTCCCCTCCTTTCCATATCAATTGCCCTGTCCTGGCCAGGCCAAAGTCTTGTCTTATGTAGATAATAGCAGGAACTCCATGACTAGTCTGCATCCCTGTCATGAATCTGACCTGGGACCCACTCACCTCTCCGTTTCCATTCTGAAACTGTCAAGGATTTTCAAATTAATTTCCACACAATCAAATGGGCAGGTTGCTCAGTAGTAAAGAATCTGCCTGCCAATGCAGGGGACACAGGAGATACAGGTTCAATTCTTGGGCCAGGAAGATCCCTAGTAGGAGGAAATGGCAACCCACTCCAGTATTCTCGCCTGGAAAATTCCATGGATAAAGAAACCTGGAGGGTTGCAGTCCATGGGGTCTCCTGGGGTCACAAAGAGTTGGACACGACTGAGTGAGTGCACGCATACAATCAAATACAAAATCCTTAGACTGCCTCAAGGCTAACAGAGGGTGAACCACCAGCTTCCCAACTTGCTAAGATGCTGCTCCTCAGAAAGACACAGAGAGACAAGAAAAACACAGAGGTCACACAGCAAAGCCTAATAAGAGACCTTTCTGCTAAATGCAGCCTTTGATTGTAAAACATACCGGTAGCAGTATCCGCTCGGCTCTCGGCACCGTGGAAAGCCAAAAAGTAAGCGACTGTATCCCCATTCTGACCAAAGTTATGTGGAAGTCTGACTAGTTTTGGCAAACTAGTTTGATCTAAGCTAGTCTAAACCACAGTTGGGCCTCACTTTGGGGGCCGCCCCCATTCAATGACAACAACTACCATTACTAATGCACCCACTGCATCTCGGGCAGTGAGCATCGTCTCAGGCAGCACCCCCAACAGTAAGTGCTGGAGGAAAGGGCTCCCCGCGCACCCCAGCCAACAGGGACTGTGCCTCCCGGCTCACTAGGAGGGCTGGGCCCAGCAAGCAGGAGGCAGACAGCCTTCTCCCTGCACTGTGGGCAGCTTCCTGGACTGGTTCAGCAGCCGGAAAAGTTTTCCTTCTGCCAGAAGAAAGCTGCATAGGCCCCAGAAACTGTTTTGGAAGACAGTGCAGTTCGGTTCTCCATCAGAAATCTGACACCTTCCTCAGTGAAGGGGGTAAGGAGAGTCCAGTCACCTGCCTGCTGACCATCTCCTACTTCACATAGGGCAGAATCTGTACATCCTAGAAGAGATTTTGCAGCTTTTAAAGGAAAAAGAGGATCGTTCTGAGGACTCTGGGGGGAAAAAAAACACACTGTTGCCAAAATTTAAGAGCAAAACAGTTTATAAAATAGCTGAAGGATCTGGGGCTTCCCTGGTGGTTCAGTGGTTAGGAAGCTGCCTGCCAATGCAGGAGACAAAGGTTCAATCCCTGGCCCAGGAAGATCCACATGGAGGGGAGCACCAGAGCAAATAAGCCCATGTACCACAACTACTGTGGAGGGAGAGCCGGGGAACTGCCTGCTCACCGAGACTAGAGAATAGTTCCTCCTTGCAGCAACTAGAGAAAAGCCCACACAGCAATGAAGACCCAGCATGGTCACAAATAAATGAATAAATAAAATTATTCCGAAAAAAATCTGGAGTAATGAACCAGGAGTCAGGGAGTTGCAAAAGGTCCTCTGGAGACCTTGGCAAAGTGCTGATTTCTGCCTGAATCTAGGGGAAAACCACCAGAAAAGAGTAGGTGAACAAACCTAAAATATCAGAAGTACTGATACATGTAATGTGCTAAGTCCCTTCAGTCGTGTCTGACTCTTTGAAACCCCATGGACTGTAGACTGCCAGGCTCCTCTGTCCATGGGATTTTCTAGGCAAGAATACTGGAGTGGGTTGCCATTTCCTTCTCCAGAGGATGATCTTCCAGGCCCAGGGATCAAACCCACATCTCTTATGTCTCCTGTATTAGCAGGCAGGTTCTTTACCTCAAGTGCCACCTGGGATCAAGTGCCACAACTGATCCGTGGGTGGGCCTCAAAAACATTATGGTTAGTGAAAGAAGCCAGGCAGGAAAGACTGGATATTATATGATTCCATTCCATGAAGTGTCCAGAAAGAGCAAAGCTACAGATACAGAAAGCAGATGAAGGGTTGCCTGGGGCTGGAGGTGGGGAGGAGGGCTGACTGCAAACAGCTATGAGTTACTGGGACATCCCTGGTGGTCCAGTGGTTGAGAATCCACCCACCAATGCAGGGAACACAAGTTTGATCCCTGGCTGAAGACCCCATATGCCACAACTACTAAGCCTGGGTAGGCTGGAGTCCTTGTGCCACAATGAGAGAGCCCATGCACCCCGACGAAAAGATCCCACATGACGCAGTGAAGATCCCATGTGCCGCAACTAAGACCCCATGCAGCCAAATAAATATTAGAAACAAAAAGCAGCCATGAGGTATGAGACGGCATGATAGAAATGTGTTAAAGTAGATTGTGGTGATGGCTGCACAACTCAGTACCTTTACTAAAAATCACTGAATTGTCCACCTAACCATGGATGAGTTTTATGATACTTAAATTCATAATTCAATAAAGCTGTTCAAGATTCCCAGATGGCACAGTGGTAAAGAATTCACCTGTCAATGCAGGAGATATGGGTTGTGAAGATCCCCTGGAAGAAAAAAATGACAATCCACTTCAGGATTCTTGCCTGGGAACTCTCATGGACAGAGGAGCCTGGCACACTATAGTCCACGGAGTCACAAAGAGTTAACCACAACTGAGCAACTATGCATACTCACACACACACACACAAAGCTGTTAAAAGCAAAACAAAACCGCACCCTAGACCAGAAGAATAAAATAAATGGACAAAAAGTCTTATCTAGAAGTGAAGATAAACTGAAAGACTACTCCAAGTAAACTACAAAAGTAAATTAAAATAAAATGATTATTAATTAACTAACTAGAAGAGAATAAGATTAATACAAAAATTTTAGGAGCTATTAAAGAATTAATAAAAAGAGCTTTCATTAAAAATTTATTTAAAAAAAGAAAATAGAAATTCCAAAGGAGATGTATAAAAATAAACTGAGGCTTATTGAAATTTTTGAGCTTGAGCAAAAATGTATTCAAACCAGGCAGCATCTAACCTAGCAGATGGAAAGGAGCTCTGAGGTGCTACACAGAATGGAAGACTTTTTTTTTTAATGAAGAACAATTGAATTACAATATTAGTTTTAGATGTACAACACAGTCATTCAATATTTTTATACCCTATAAAATGATCACCAAGATAAGTCCAGCTACCATCTGTTACCCATACATTTGCAATATAATTACCATATTATTGACCATATTCCCCATTCTATACATTACATACCTGTGACTTGCTTATTTTATAACTGGAAGCTTGTATTTCTTAATCTCCCTCACTTTCTTCACGCATCCCTCAAGCCTTCCCTTGGCAATCACCAGTTTGTTTTCTGTATCTATGAATATTCTTCTGTTTTATTATCTTTGTTCATTTGCTTTGATTTTTAGATTCTACCTATAAGTGAAATCATACAGTATTTGTCTTTATCTGACTTATTTCACTTTGCACAATGCCATCCATGTTGTTTCAAATAGCAAGATTCCATTCTTTATTACGGCAGAGCGATAAAATGAAAGATTTTTGTAGCCAGAGGGAAGCAGGAATAAGGAAGCTGTACTAGGCAAAAAAGTGGGTTGGTGATTGTAAAGTCTCTTTCCTTTAGGGGACTACAGTGGTCTATCAGGCAGATTGCCTGACAGTGTTTCAGGTCCTTTCAGATTGACTGGTTTAAGATTCCTGGAGTTCCCTGGTGGTCCAATGGTCAGGACTCTGCCCTTGCACTGTGGAGGGCCTGGGGTTCAATCCCTGGTCAGAGAACAAAGATCCCACAAGCCACACAGTGCAGCTTAAAAAAACAAAAAATGTTGATTCCATTTCTGGGAGAGGATGAAATTGTAATTAAGACTCTTTGGTATTTATGAGGTGTAGCATAACTGATTCCATTTTGGCCCTGTTGCATTGTATTTTAACAGAGGTATAAAAATGAAGATGTAGGATTTGTTTTTAACTTAAAAGAAAACAGAGGAAATACCCCTAAATGTTAAGAGTGATATTCTCTCTTTAAATTAATTATAAGTGGTTTTTATTTTCTCTTTTCTTTTCTAAATTTCCTATACGACACAATTTTGATTATAAAATTCGATTATCTGTGAGCATGTTTATAAGTAATGAATTTGAAAATTTAAGTGAAATTGGTGAACTTGCAGAAAATATAAATTACCCAGGACTTTACAGGTGGTCCAGTGGTTAAGACTCCAAGCTTCCACTGAAGGGGGATTGGGTTAGATCCCTGGTTGGGGAAATTTCTCAAACTGTGGTGTGTGGCTCCTCCTAGAAAAATTACCCAGATTGCTTTAAGAAGAAACAAGGTCTCTTAATAACCAGCAAGGATCTAGCGTATAGGACAGGGAGTGAATGACATTCACTATCTTGTAATAACCTATAAAGGAAAAAAATCTGAAAAAGAATATATATACACATATACAAAACTTAATCACTTTGCTGTACACTTGAAACTAACACCACACTGCAAATCAACTATACTTCAATTTAAAGAAAACAACGGGAATTTCCTGGTGGTCCAGTGGTTAGGACTCAGCACTTTCACTGCCAGGGCCCAGGGTTCAATCCCTGGTGGAAGAACTAAGATCCCACCAGCCACCAGGTGTGGCCCCTCTCACCACCATCCCCCCAAAAAAACCTAAAAAAAAAAAAGGGCAAAGAATTTGAATAGACATTTTCCCAAAGATATACAAATGGCTAAAGGACAAATGAAAAGGTCTTCACTGTTATTAATCATTGGAGAAATGCAAATCAAAACCACAATGAGGGACTTCCCTAGTGGTCCAGTGGTTAAGAATCCACCTTGCAATGCAAGGTACGTAGGTTAGATCCCTGGTAGGAGAACTGGGATCCCATACACGATGGAGTAAGGAAGTCCTCGCACCGGAACTTCTGAGCCTGAGCACCACAACGAGAGAATCCATGTGCCACAACGAAAGATCCCATGTGCCATGACTCAGCCAAATACATACTTTTTTTTTCTTTAAGAACACACACAATGAGATACCACTGCCCATCCACTAAGATGGCTATGATCAAAACAACAGAACAAGTGCGGATGAGGATGTGAAAATATTGGAAGCCTTAAACATTGCTCATGGAAATATAAAACGGTGTAGCCAGTGTGGAAGACAGTTTGGTGGTTCCTCAGTTAGTTAAACATAAAACTACCATATGACCCTGAAGTGCCATTCCTAAGTTAATATACCCAAAATAACTCAAACAGGTGTTCAAATGAAAACTTACCCACAAATACTCACAGCAGTATTGCTCACAATGGCCAATGGAGGAACCCTATAAAAGTGTTAGGTGAAGGAAACCAGCTACAAAGGCCTTATCTTCCATGTATATGAAATGTCCAGAAAAGACAAATCCACAGAGACAGAAAGGAGATCAGAAGTTGACAGGAGCTGGGGGGAGGGAGCAAAAGACTGATTGCCTCAATGCATTTGGGGTTTCCTTGGGGGCAGAGATGTTCTGGGCCCAGTTAGGGGTGATGGCTGCCTAATATTGTGAATGTACTAAATATACTGATGGTAAATTTTATGTTATGTATATTTTACCACAATTTAAAAAAAAGCTGAGGCAGATCCTGTAGAAGCTGGAAGCTGCCAGACAAATATACTTTGCAGAGCTGGGTGGCCAGTCCTTCCTTGAAGGGCTCTGAGTGGGGCCTCTGTGTCTTCCTCGCCAGGTTAGTCATGGGAGTTTTTTTATGAGATGATCACCGCTCTCTCTCTTCACTCCCACTCCCTGGACCTTCTCTTTCGGGAGAAGCTGTCCTTCCCTCTGCCCTGCCTCAGGGACAGGGTGACTCCAGGACCTGAGTCCTATCTTTACATCTGAGTTTGGAAAAGTGAGATCCTCT
Organism: Bos indicus x Bos taurus; assembly: GCF_003369695.1. Classification (NCBI taxonomy): domain Eukaryota; kingdom Metazoa; phylum Chordata; class Mammalia; order Artiodactyla; family Bovidae; genus Bos; species Bos indicus x Bos taurus. The sequence continues at coordinate 54,224,477 of NC_040097.1, read as the reverse complement.
GGGCATAAATAGAAAAGATTTTGGAAGGATGTGGTCAAATTTCCAGCCTCAGGGGTTTAACGTTGGGTTAGAATTTAAGGAATCCTTGCTTGGGGTGGAAAAAAGATAAGGGAAAATGGTAAAATTATTTACTCAAAGAATGATATCTCTCAATTTTATTTGAAATAGCAATTCAATGCAGCTTCTACTTGAAACTGGCAGGGGAGGGAACTTGGATTTTTGAGAGGCAAGGGAGTGAGGGAGAGATGCCAGATAGATTTGGAGGGTCTAGAGGGGAAGTCTGGCTTCTATAGCTGGCTTAAAACTCAACATCCAAAAAATGAAGATCATGGCATCTGGTTTCATCACCTCATGGCAAATAGATGGGGAAACAATAGAAACAGTGACAGACTTTATTTTCTTGGGCTCCAAAATCACTGTGGATGGTGACTGCAGCCATGAAATTAAAAGACGCCTGCTCCTTGGAAGAAAAGCTATGACAAACCTAGACAGCATATTAAAAAGCAGAGACATCACTTTGCCAACAAAGATCGTCTAGTCAAAGCTATGGTTTTTCCAGTAGTCATGTAAGGATGTGAGAGCTGGCCATAAAGAAGGCTGAGTGCTGAAGAATTGATGCTTTCGAACTGTGGTGCTGGAGAAGACTCTTGAGAGTCCCTTGGACAGCAAGGATACCAAACCAGTCAATCCTAAAGGAAATCAATCCTGAACATTCACTGGAAAGACTGATGCTGAAGCTGAAGCTCCAATACTTCGGTCACCTGATGTGAAGAGCCAACTCATTGGAAAAGACCCTGATGCTGGGAAAGATTGAGGGCAGGAGGAGAAAGGGATGACAGAGGATGAGATGGTTGGATGGCATCACCGATTCAATGACATGAGTCTGAGCAAACTCTGGGAGACGGTGAAGGACAGGGAAGCCTGGCACACTACAGTTCATGAGGTAGCAGAATCAGACACAACTGAGCAACTGAACAACAGCAAGGAAGGAGCCTGATTGTCACCTCTGTGTCTCTGTGCAACTGGCCTGGCACAGGAGTGAATGGCAGTCAGAGACAGAGAAGAAGATAGCAAAGCACCTCCAGAGTTCCCTGCAGCCCCAGGGTGGTGCAGGAGAGCAGCCAAATCCCCTTTCTACCACCCCCACCCCCATGTCCAGTGAACAAGCGGTTCTAGGTGAACTAGAATCGATCTCAAGAAGCACAGCAGGGCCTCTCTGGTGGTCCAGTGGTTAAGAATCCACGTGCCAATACAGAAGACTCAAGCCCTGGTCCCAGAAGATTCCACATGCTGAGGGGTAACTCAGTCTGTGCATTCTAGAGCCCAGGCTCTGCAACAAGAGAAGCCACCCCAATGAGAAGTCCATGCACTGAAACTAGAGAGTAGCCCCTACTTGCCACAACTAGAGAAAAGCCACACGCAGCAAGTAAGGCTCAGTGCAGGCAAAAGTAATAAAGAAATAAATATCCAAAAGCCGAAGAGCAGCAGGAAGGGACAACACGGTGAATCACTTTCCTGGACAAAGTGGGGCATTCACATCTGGGCAGATGCCAAGTGGGACCAAAGTTCACGCTGACCCGGCTCCCTCCACACTGCATATGCCCCAGAGAAGGGAGGAGGGGGACTGAGCTGCAGTGATCCAGAGCAGCGGAGATCTTCCAGAACCAAGATTAAGTGTCCACGCCCTGATGGAATTTCTCAAAAGAAGCAGCAGACTGACTCACAGAAAAACGAAGTTCTCTTTCTCCTGCAATACACAGCTTCAGAGATGGTGCCTGTCACAGAGGCTGTAAAGGGTATTCACACCAGGGCCCCCGTCCACATCCACAGCCCCATTTCCTGCCTGTTTCTGCTCCACACCAGAAACTCTAGCACATAGATCATTCTACAAGCCCTCCTACTTCCTCAGCTCACTGGTAACAAGTATTTAAACGGCCATATGCCTCCCACAAAGGGGCGAGGGTCTATGGCTTTTACACCTTCGTGGCTCTTCTGTAACCCACAGGATGAAATGGAAGCGATACCCTGTGACTTTCAAAGCTAGGTTGGAAAACTCCATGCGGCTTCTGCCTGGTTCTCCAGAAGCACTCATTTTGAAGCCCTGAGCCACCAAGTTAGGAACATCTGACAGGGATAGAGCAGGATAATCAAATTATTAGCTTAGAAACCCTATTAGGAAATTATAGATAGACAAGAAACTTCATGGGGGCTTTGGGAGACCACAATAAGACTAATGATCCCTCAAGAAAGTAATGGAAAAATTCTGAAACAATGTGGGCTTGCTTGACTCACAAAGCAAAAACAAGTCATTAAGCATCAAAGCCGAATTGGCTGGCTTAACAATGAAATCAAGCTAGCCTGCTTAGCAACAAAACCACGCAACAGAACTACAAGACATGCCCCCAAACAATAAAATAATGGTGTCATAAGACCTACATCCTGCCCAGTGAGCTCAGTGAGTTAATAACTCTCAAATCACGCTCTTTGGCCCTTAAGACATGTTCTTTGCACAGTGCCCCCAAACGATAAAACAACAGTAGAGAATAAGGCCTACAACCTGCCCAGCAGTGTCATCAAGTTAATGACCCCCAAAACATGCTATGTGCACACACAAAAAAACAATCATTTATGGAAAGGCGATTTTTCAAAATGAAAGACCTTCACTGTACTGAGACCTGAAAACACTTTCCCAAAGTGCTACGGCAGTCCTGGCCTGACCACACAGGGACAAGAAAACCTCCCTGCCCAACCTGGGAGAGGAACTGATGCTGGAAACGTGATGTCTACTCAAGAAAGACTAAAAAGATCCTCTTACCCTCCCCTTCTTTCTTTGAGCATAAAAGTGTAACCCACTGAGCACTTGAGGGCACAAGCATCCTATTCTAGTAAATCACTTCTGATCTGTCTCAGGGCCTCTCACTGAACTCCTTTCTGCTCTGAGACATAAAGGATCACAGCACCAGAGTTCTTTGGAGCCCTGGAGACACACCTATCAGCTTCACATCCTGAGTCCAGCCGCCATGCTGTGAGGAAGACCCCAGCACACAGAAGCCTAGATCAGGTATCCTGCTGACAACCCCCACAAAGGTCACATCCAGTAGCCAACACCAACCGCTGGACATGGGAGTGAAGACGCTTCCAGATACTTCCAGCCCCAGCAGTGGGGTCCCCGGCAGCCTTAAAGCGTTTCTACCTAGGGAATCCGTTGCACTCTTATTGAATTCCTGATACAGAGTGTCCATGAGCGTAGCAAAATGATCGTTTTTGGCTACTAACTTTTAGGGCAGCTGATTGTACAGCAGTCGTAACTGGAACATGGTTGTCGTTGTTAGTCACTCAGTCATGTCTGACTCTTTTCAACTTCATGAGCTGTAGCCTGCCAGGCTCCTCTGTCCATGGGATTCTCCAGGCAAGCACAGTGAAGTGGGTTGCCACGCCTTCCTCCAGGGGATCTTCCCAACCCAGGGATCGAACCCAGGTCTCTTGCCCCGTAGGCGGATTCTTTACTGACTGAGCCACGAGGGAAGTCCAAGAATACTGGAGTGGGTAGCCTATCCCTTCTTCAGGAGATCTTAGCAATCCAGGAATTGAACCGGGGTCTCCTGCCTTGCAGGCAGATTGTTTACCAGCTGAATGACCAGGGAAGCCCATATGTAAGCAGTACCATGTGTAAAATAGACAGCTAGTGGGAAGCTGCTGTATAGCAGGAGGGAGCTCAGCTCGGTTGCTCTGTGATGACCTAGAGGGGTAGGGGAGGGGAGAGAGGCTCTTGAGAGATGGGATATATATATAATTATGACTGATTCACATTGTTGTAGGAGACCAACACAACATTGTAAAGCAATTAATCTCCAATCTAAAAAATAATTAATTAATTAATTTGCAGTCTGAGATAACCTACAGTATTTAATTTCCCTTAATCTGCTTTTTTTTTTTTTGATCATCGTTACAAGTTTACAAAATAAAAGAGGCCTTGCCTTTTGAGATGACACAGGGTAGGAGCCTGGAGCTCACGTGAGTAAGAAAGTCTAGGTGGAGTCCTGAGTGGTTTCCTAAAGGCATTTCAGAGTGTGGTTTCTGCCAGTGAACATTCCAACTCCCCCTGCGCACAGCCTCAGCTGGGCTTTTTCCAGGAGGCAGGGAAACACTTGTGAGTCACTTAGGAGCCAGATTCCATTTATGTCTATCATAAAAGTAAATTTCAGTAAGAGCTGTTGTGGTGACTGCGATAAGAGTGAACTGATAATTGAGTTAATGCTAACAGATCCATCTGCAAAGAGCCGGCAGAGACAGCTGTGAAAGAGCCTGAGTGAGGGTGCAGAAGGTGAAGCTCTGTGTACACAGCAGAGTCCTTGGGCAATGGAGGCAAGGTCAACAAGGGAAGGGCTGCCAGCTTGGCTTTCCACCTAGAGGAGGCGGGGTGGGGCAGATGTCGAAAACTGACAGCATTTAGCTTGCAGTCAGAGGAGACAAGCTTTTTTTTTTCCCCTGCTGAGCTGGGTCTTAATTGCTGTATGTGGGATCTAGTTTGCTGACTGGGGATCAAACCCTGGCCCTCTGCTTGGGGAGCACAGTCTTAGCATCTGAACCACCAGGGAAGTCCTGACAAGTATTTTTAAGGTGGTATTGGCTCTGCACATTGAAAACTCCATCAGTCTCTCAGATTTCCCACACCGTCTTCCCACAGTGAAACTGGGGGGGTGGGTGGGGGTGGCGGTGATTCAGCATCCTCCTCTGTCCCTCCCCCATGGGGCTGACTCAGCAGCATGAAACAAAATCTCAGACAGGACTTGTAAGAGTATCAGCTAGGAGTGAGCAGATAAAGTCTAAGAATAAATGCCATTACTCCAGGTTTTGGGCTTCCCTTGTGGCTTAGCTGGTAAAGAATCCACCTGCAATGCTGGAGACCTTGGGTCGATCCCTGGTTTGGGAAGAATCCCCCTGGAGAAACGAAAGGGTACCCACTCCAGTATTCTGGCCTAGAGAATTCCAAGGACTATAGTCCATGGGATTGCAAAGAGTCGGATACGACTGAGCGACTTTCACTTTCACTTCTGTGGGTATGATGATAGGAATCATTCAAAGGATTGATAATCCACGGTGTTTTCAGGAAACCACTGACATTCAAAAGTTATCTAATAGTACTCTCAAGATCTGTGCATTTCACTGCACATAAATTTTACCTCAAAAAAATCGGTAAACAAACCTTGAACTCTAATTAATGATATGCATGGAATTGTCCCACTGTTTACAACTTTGAAATGCATTAAAAATCAAATAAATTGATGATGGTTAACTGGATAAGTATGTACTAATGCTCAAAATTCTCCAAGCCAGGCTTCAGCAATACGTGAACCGTGAACTTCCTGATGTTCAAGCTGGTTTTAGAAAAGGCAGAGGAACCAGAGATCAAATTGCCAACATCCGCTGGATCATGGAAAAAGCAAGAGAGTTCCAGAAAAACATCTATTTCTGCTTTATTGACTATGCCAAAGCCTTTGACTGTGTGGATCACAATAAACTGTGGAAAATTCTGAAAGAGATGGGAATACCAGACCACCTGACCTGCCTCTTGAGAAACCTATATGCAGGTCGGGAAGCAACAGTTAGAACTGGACATGGAACAACAGACTGGTCCCAAATAGGAAAAGGAGTACGTCAATGCTGTATATTGTCACCCTGCTTATTAACTTATATGCAGAGTACATAATGCGAAACGCTGGACTGGAAGAAGCACAAGCTGGAATCAAGATTGCTGGGAGAAATAGCAATAACCTCAGATATGCAGACGACACCACCCTTACGGCAGAAAGTGAAGTGGAACTAAAAAGCCTCTTGATGAGAGTGAAAGAGGAGAGTGAAAAAGTTGGCTTAAAGCTCAACATTCAGAAAATGAAGATCATGGCATCCGGTCCCATCACTTCATGGGAAATAGATGGGGAAACAGTGGAAACAGTTTCAGACTTTATCTTTTTGGGGGCTCCAAAATCACCGCAGATGGTGACTGTAGCCGTGAAATTAAAAGATGCTTACTCCTTGGAAGAAAAGTTATGACCAACCTAGATAGCATATTCAAAAGCAGAGACATTACTTTGCCAACAAAGGTCCGTCCAGTCAAGGCTATGGTTTTTCCAGTGGTCATGTATGGATGTGAGAGTTGGACTGTGAAGAAAGCTGAGCACCGAAGAATTGATGCTTTTGAACTGTGGTGTTGGAGAAGACCCTTGAGAGTCCCTTGGACTACAAGGAGATCCAACCAGTCCATTCTGAAGCAGATCAGCCCTGGTTTTCTTTGGAAGGAATGATGCTAAAGCTGAAACTCCAGTACTTTGGCCACCTCACGCCAAGAGTTGACTCATTGGAAAAGACTCCGATGCTGGGAGGGATTGGGGGAAGGAGGAAAAGGGGACAAAAGAGGATGAGATGGCTGGATGGCATCACTGACTCGATGGACGTGAGTCTGAGTGAACTCCGGGAGTTGATGATGGACAGGGAGGCCTGGCGTGCTGCAATTCATGGGGTCGCAAAGAGTTGGACACGACTGATCAACTGAACTGAACTGAACTGACTGAAGTACCATTTGAAGGCAACTGGTTAAATAAATTATGATATATCCAAATACATGGATACACACATCCACTCCATGATACATGGAATAAAACAGTCATTTAAAAAGATAAGGCAACACAAAAGATGATATGCTGTATGATTCCATTTACACAAATTTTAAAAACAGGTAAAATTAATCTAAGGTTCTAGAAGCGAGCATAGTGGGAGAAGGCCCATGAGGCGGCACTAGTGGTAAAGAACCTGCCTCCAGTGCAGGAGATGCTGGTTCCATCCCTGGGTCGGGAAGATCCCCTGGAGGAGGGCATGGCAACCCACTCCGGTATTCTCGCCTGGAGAATCCCATGGGCTACAGTCCACGGGGTCGAAAACAGCGAGACACAGCTGAGCACGCACGCAGCCACAGTAGTGGGTGCTGGGTCCTAACCACTGAATCGTCAGGGAAGTCCCGAGTGTGTGTTTAGTATCTCTTTTCCAGACAAACTATACGTACTGTGGGCACAACGATGGTGTCTGCCCCTGAACCACTCTATTTCCAGGACTTAGCCCCAGGCCTGGCACAGAGTAGGAGTCTGTAAATATTTGTTAGGTAACTGAAATCATAAATGAGTACTGAAGAAATGCTCTTTAAATAACCGCAGAAAAATTAAACGGACTTAGCTATCACTATCTGAGGCAAAGTCACTTGTGGGGGGAAAACCTGAGGTCCTTACAGACTAAAACCCTTTCAGGAATCCATTCTCCCTTCACCCAGTCTCAGATCTCGTCCCAGGCCAATAGAGGGGGCAGGTCTTGGACGAGTTGCTGGACTTGTACAGCTGGAGAGCAACTAAGCCTACTTAGGGAGAAAGGAGGCAGCTGGTCTGAGGCTTCAGATTCAATAAGTGAGATTCAGTCTGGCTGGGCGCCAGAGAACAGAGCTTGGGAAGGAACAGGGGGCGTGAGCAGGAGTGACCCTGGAGGAAATGCATCACCAAAGGAAACCAGAGCAGAAATCTGGGGTGCTCCTGACACCCCGAACCAGAAGCAAGGAGGGGGGACTTCCCTGGTGATCCAGTGTTAAGAATCGGCCTTATAATACAGGGTGCTCGGGTTCGATTCCTGGTCAGGAAACTAAGATCCCACATGTCAGGGAACAACTATGCCTGACTGCTGCAATACTGAGCCCTCACGCCACAGCTAGAGAGTCTGTGTGCCTCAACACAAGACCTATGTGAGGAAACGAAGACCTGGATGCAGCAAACAACTAATTAATTATAACAAAATATTTTTTAAAAAATGAGGAGGGAGACAATGCAGACAAAGGAGCTACACAAGGATCACTGGCTGTGCTGGGGGCATTGATTTTTGACCAGCTTGACCCTAACCTGCTGTGTAGCCTTCATCAGACCACCCAGTCTCCCTGGGCCACAGGTTGCCTGCGTACCAAATGAATGGTTTCACAAAGACAACATTTACTAATAGTTCATAACTTTTGTAAATGCCGATGTTCAATGACAACACTCTCCTCAAAAGACAAAACGAAAGAAGAACTTGGACAAATTAAACCCTTTTCACCTTAAGGACTAGTTCCAAATTGGGAAAGGAGTACATCAAGACTGCATATTGTCACCCGCTTATTTAACTTATATGCAGAGTACATCATGCGAAATGCCAGGCTGCATGAAGCACAAGCTGGAATCAAGATTGCTGGGAGAAATATCAATAACCTCAGATATGCAGATGACAACACCCTTATGGCAGAGAGTGAAAATGAACTTAAGAGCCTCCTGGTGAAGGTGAAAGGAGAATGAAAAAGCTGGCTTAAAACTCAACAGTCAAAAAACTAAATTTATGGCATCCAGGCCCATCACTTCATGGCAAATAGATGGGGAAACAATGGAAACAGTGATAGACTTTATTTTCTTGTGCTCCAAAATCACTGTGGACCATGACTGCAGCCATGAAATCAAAAGATGCTTGCTCCTTGGAAGAAAAGCTATGATAAACCTAAACAGTATATTAAAAAAACAGAGACATTAATTACTTTACCTACAAAGATCTGTATAGTCAAACCTATGATTTTTCCAGTAATCATGTATGGATGTGAGAGCTGGACCGTAAAGAAGGCTGAGTGCCAAAGAATTGATGCTTTTGAACTGTGGTGTTAGAGAAGACTCTGGAGAGTCCCTTGGACTGCAAGGAGAACAAACCAGTCAACACTAAAGGAAATCAACCCTGAACATTCATTGGAAGGACTGATGCTGAAGCTGAAGCTCCAATACTTTGGTCACTTGATGTGAAGAGCCGACTCATTGGAAAAGACCCTGATGCTGGGAAAGATTGAAGGCAGGAAGAGAAGGGGAGGATAGAGGATGAGATGGTTGGATGACATCACCGATTCAATGAACATGAATTTGAGCAGACTCTGGGAGATGGTGAAGGCCAGGGAAGCCTGATGTGCTAATAATGTCCATGGGATCACAGAGTCGGACACGACTGAGCAACTGAAGGACAACAACAACCTTAAGGATCTCGGCTAGATCCATGTAACTGTGCTCACTTTGGCTAAGCACTTATTTTACTAGGCTCTCTAACCTAATCTATGGTTTAATCTGGTTCTAATTGTTCTGTAAGACTTCAGCTGTTTTCAATCACAATAGCTGATGTTTGTAGGATATACATTGTCTTTAACTACCGCACAATTGCACTCATCTCACATGCTAGTAAAGTAATGCTCAAAATTCTCCAAGCCAGGCTTCAGCAATATGTGAACCGTGAACTTCCTGATGTTCAAGCTGGTTTTAGAAAAGGCAGAGGGACCAGAGATCATATTCCCAACATCCGCTGGATCATGGAAAAAGCAAGAAAGTCCCAGAAAAACATCTATTTCTGCGTTATTGACTATGCCAAAGCCTTTGACTGTGTGGATCACAATAAACTGTGGAAAATTCTGAAAGAGATGGGCATACCAGACCACCTGATCTGCCTCTTGAGAAACCTATATGCAGGTCAGGAAGCAACGGTTAGAACTGGACATGGAACAACAGACTGGTTCCAAATAGGAAAAAGAGTACATCAAGGCTGTATATTGTCACCCTGCTTATTTAACTTCTATGCAGAGTACATCATGAGAAACGCTGGACTGGAAGAAACACAAGCTGGAATCAAGATTGCCAGGAGAAATAGCAATAACCTCAGATATGCAGATGACACCACCCTTATGGCAGAAAGTGAAGAGGAACTCAAAAGCCTCTTGATGAAAGTGAAAGTGGAGAGTGAAAAAGTTGGCTTAAAGCTCAACATTCAGAAAATGAAGATCATGGCATCCGGTCCCATCACTTCATGGGAAATAGATGGGGAAACAGTGGAAACAGTGTCAGACGTTATTTTTTTGGGCTCCAAAATCACTGCACATGGTGACTGCAGCCATGAAATTAAAAGACACTCCTTGGAAGGAAAGTTATGACCAACCTAGATAGCATATTCAAAAGCAGAGACATTACTTTGCCAACAAAGGTCCGTCTAGTCAAGGCTATGGTTTTTCCTGTGGTCACGTATGGATGTGAGAGTTGGACTGTGAAGAAGGCTGAGCGCCGAAGAAGTGATGCTTTTGAACTGTGGTGCTGGAGAAGACTCTTGAGAGTCCCTTGGACTACAAGGAGATCCAACCAGTCCATTCTGAAGATCAGCCCTGGTTTTCTTTGGAAGGAATGATGCTAAAGCTGAAACTCCAGTACTTTGGCCACCTCACACCAAGAGTTGACTCATTGGAAAAGACTCCGATGCTGGGAGGGATTGGGGGAAGGAGGAAAAGGGGACAAAAGAGGATGAGATGGCTGGATGGCATCACCGACTCGATGGACGTGAGTCTGAGTGAACTCTGGGAGTTGGTGATGGACAGGGAGGCCTGGTGCGCTATGATTCATGGGGTCGCAAAGAGTCGGACACGACTGAGCGACTGAACTGAACTGACTGAAGGATCTAGAAAGTTCTTTCAGGTTGGCCCAGACAAACATTCTTGAGTACAGATAGGGAAACTCGTCCCAGGATGCAGGACTGCAAACGGGAAAGAAAGGCTGGGGTAGGGGCTGCCTGAAGGACCTGCACTTAACTCCCAGCTGTGAATGAACAATGTCACCCGCAGCATCAGTAAACAGAAGATGCCGCAGCCACCATCTTGGACAGCCACCTCCATCCTCCCACAAGGGCCCTGAGGGAACTCGGTGGAACCAGAGGGCTGCCACTGAAGTCACCACTTGCTGTGGGCCCTGATGGGATTCAGGACGGACCAAAACAGGAACCTGGTCCTAGACAGCTAAGGTGCATATCAAAGGGGTGATTTCAGTTATCTCAGATTTGTGCATCTTTCCACACAGAGAAAACTGCTACATTTATTAACTTGAGATGCCTGGTTTTCTTTAGTTAACAGCAATCTTTTGATGTTCTGCCTACCTGGTTTCTGTTTCAAAGAAAAAAAGAAAACCCCGCTATATCCTGGCTCCCTTGGCCCTTTAGAACAGTCCCTCAGAGCATCCGAGAAACTGTATCCTCAGCTTAGTCCTCAGGTTTATCCACCAAATAAAACAGAATTCTCAACTTTTAGGTTGTGCGTTTTTTTTTTGTTTTTTCCAGTTGACACAGCAAAAGACTTGCTATTACTTATATTTTGTTTTTTGCCACATAGCATGTGGGATCTTAGTTCTCCGACCAGGGATCGAACCCATGTCTCCTGCAGTGGAAGTCTTAACCACTGGACCACCAGGGAAGTCCCAAGACTTGCTATGATGAGCTTCATCTTGCATACTTAGTCATGTCCGACTCTTTGCGACCCCATAGATGGCAGCATGCCAGGGTTCCCTGTTCTTCACCATCGCCCAGAGTTTGCTCAGACTCATGTTAATTGAGTCAGTGATGCCATCCAACCATCTCATCCTCTGTCGTCCCCTTCTCCTCCTGCCCTCAATCTTTCCCAGCATCAGGGTCTTTTCCAATGAGTCGGCTCTTTGTATCAGGTGGCCAAAGTATTGGAGCTTCAGCTTCAGTATCAGTCCTTCCAATGAATATTCAGGGTTGACTTCCTTTAGGAATGATTGGTTTGATCTTGCAGTCCAAGGGATTCTCAAGAGTCTTCTCCAACACCACAGTTCAAAAGCATCGATTCTTCAGCATTTCAAATAAAGTCTGTCTTTTTCCAGTATATCTTACCTTGAATATCCTGCCAGAACACAGATCCTAAAGTTAGTCACAGATCTTGGATAACCTGGATTCACAGCAGTTTATGTACTAAAAATATTTATGTATTCCCTAGTCTTAATGGGCACAATAGCAGTCTTTCAAAAAACCATGCAGTGGGATGTCATAAAACTTGGACTGTAGCCCTAAATCATTTCTAGGTTTCTTTCTTTTTTTATTTTTTGGCCATGTCATGTGGCTTGTGGGAATCTTAGTTTCCCAACCAGGGAGGGAGCCTGACCCTCAGCAGTGAAAGGGCCTAGCACACTGGACTGCCAGGGAAGTCCCCATTTCTAGTTCAATTCTGTTTCTTGGTTGCTGAGTCAACTTGGGTAGGTTTCAAGGGTAGAACAGCAGAGGACTGCATTCCCTCTGGAGGAAGTGAGGCGTGATATTGATCTGAAATATCTCTCATGAGGTGGCTGCTGACTATTTTTAGCACCAGAGTGACCAGTTAGTTCCCCATTTAATCTTGTAGTGGGCTGGAGGCTGCCGAGGCAGCAAAGGGTTTAGAGCCATGTGAAGACAAGGACCCAAGGAGAAGTTTAGGGTCTCAGCTCTGTTGCAGGAAGGGGGACGCCTTCCAGGGCCCGAGAAGGGACTCTTGTCTAACACTCAGAAATGAACTATGCAAGGAGACACACAAGCTGACAAAGCAAGAGACTTCATTGGAAAAGGGAGCCCTGGTGGAGGGCAGGAGAGTAAGGGAACCAGGGGAACTGCTCTGCCACGTGGCTCACAGTCTCAGGTTTTATGGTGATGGGATTAGTTTCCAGGTTGTCTTTGGCTAACCATTCTGACTCTGGGTCCTTCCTGGTGACACCCAGCCAGGATGGATGCCAGCAAGAAGGATTCTTGCAAGTGGAAGGACATGTGGCATCTCCTTTTGACCTTTCCCGAACTCTTCCGGTTGGTGATGGCGTGTTAGTTCTGTGTTCCTTACCAGCACCTCCTGTCCTAAAGTAACTCATGAAAATGGTTACGGTGGTGCCTGGCCACTTCCAGTCAGTGGGGTTTCCCTAACAGCTCCACAGCCTGGGATCTTTGGGCCTTACCATCACAGCGACCAGGCCCCAGGTAAGCACACCAATGCCAGAGGTTAAGGGCGGGGTGGTCAGAGTTAGATTAACCAGCACACTCACCATGTGCTACCCAGAAGACACGGACAACTCATGTGAGCACTCTGCACCCCCGAACCCTCCTCCATAAAGGACGTAAACACAGTTTCCCTTAGAACTGCTTTGGAGATGAGATTCCTAGAGGATAGACAGAAGCTGGTCACAATGGTGTATTTGGCACCTAGTTCTCTGGTTGACTCCAAATAAGTGCTCACTGCAAAACTGTTGAATGAATAAATACACGAAGGATGAATGTGAAATGCTTAACAAAGAGCCTGCCTCATGGTAAATACTGAAAGAAGACACGTGAACTGAATGGTTTACACAAAGAGTTTGGGCCACAGAACAAAATGGGGCTGATTTGTACAAGGCCTCACCCAGAAGAAGAAATCTAAATGCAAGTGAACTGACTGACAGTTACTGTGTCCTCTTCTCAGTAAAGGAGCCAGCCTGGGAAAGCTAGGTGAGTAAAAATGTACAAAAAGGGCACTCTTCTGTTAGATTCAACATTGGGGGGGTGTGTGTGTGTGTGTGTGTGTGTGTGCTAAGTCACTTCAGTCATGTCTGATTCTTTGCAACTCCATGAACTATAGTCTGCCAGGCTCCTCTGTCCATGGGATCCTCCAGGCAAGAATACTGGAGTGGGTTGCCATGCCCTCCTCCAGGGGATCTCCCCGACCCAGGGATCGAACCCACCGTCTCTATGTCTCCTACATTGGCAGGTGGGTTCTTTACCACTAGCACCATCTGGGAATTACAGGAGAACAGAAACCATTTCCCCCAACACCCAGCTGGGGCCCTGAGGACTGAAGCCACCTGACCCCCACATCTCCTTTAGAGGCTGTGTTGATTTCACTTTATAATTCCACGGCCCTCATTAGCATGACTTTGCCATTCCAAAAGACTCTACCCAGGCAAAAGGCTAGACTGTTCAGAACAAGAACTTCCTGAAAGATTCATGCCCTTCAGTGGAACCCATCAATAGATACTTTGTCCCTTAAGATTCTGCAAATCCCTCAAATTCCTGGCTAGTCCTGGATAGTTGCCTCCTGATCCTTATCCAGTTCCGAGGAAAGGCATAAACTGAACTCCCCATTCTAATCCCTTTCCACCTTGCCTTCTCCTTGGGGCCTTGCCCAGGCTCCGTGCAGGCAGTGTGCAGCAAGTGGCTGTCAACTACAGATGGGCACTGGCATCTGCCTCGACAAGGACTAGATCACGTGCTGCTGTAGCTGCTGATTTCCAACCCCCCCACCCTCCCTGAAAGAAATGAGGCACTCTGTGCTCTGGGGAAAACAGGTCTTAGGGTAGTTAGATACTTTCAGGAGCCAACTTTATGAGCCCAATTCTTGTCTGTCCTCATACCTAGAAAAGCACTAAAATCCTTTACGATGACAACCGCTCCTTGTGACTAGCAGAAACCTTCTGTAAAAAGTATGCTTGACTGCGTGTACTCCCCCTTCACCAAAATTACATCTATACTGACCTCCCCCCACCTCCCCCCGCCTCTTTGGAGCAGTCTCGCAGACCTATCTCAGGTGCTGTCTCCCGGGCTACAATCCTCAATGTGTGCCTGATAAAGCTTAACTTGGGACTCTCACATTGTGCATTTTTTTTTAAAAGTGGGCACAATAAACTCAGCTTGGTCTTTTCAGTGGGTCTTTAGGCACAGTTGCATTGATAAATAGAGTCACAGAAAGTCAAGAGTACAAAACAGCCTTAAGGCGCCTGGTCCACCAAGGATAGGCCCCGCTAGCAGATTTTCTTCTCCTCCGAAGAGTCATCAGAGCTCTGCTCTGAGACCCCTGTGCTAAGATCCCCCTCTTCCCACGGGGCCTATTCTGTCTCTTCCTGGTCCTCTCCCCATGTCTCCCACAAATCATATTCACCCCAAGACTGGCTTCTCTTCAAAGAACCAACTGACAAGGAAACCATCAGTGCTGAGTCCTTATCAGCTCCCTCTGAAGGCAGCTGCCCCTCAAAGCAGGATCTAAAATATTAGAAGCCTGCTCAAAAATCTCTTATCTCCTCTCTCAAGCAGGATCAGAAATTCCTACCATTCCCATTTGGGAATAGAGATTCTGTATCTGACAAAACCAGAAAAAAAGATAATATAATTATTCCCTCAGTTTTGTCTGTCCGGGAGTGGAAATAGCTGTACAGGATGCAGAGAAGGGGGCTTCCTTGGTAGCTTAGCTGGACCTGCAATGCAGGAGACCCTGGTTCAATTCCTGAGTTGGGAAGATCCTCTGAAGGATGGCATGGCAACCCACCCACTCCAGTATTCTTGCCTGGAGAATCCCCATGGACAAGGAGCCTGGTGGGCTACAGTCCACAGGTTCTCAAGGAGTCGGACACGGCTGAGTGACACAGCACTTTCTTCAAAGATAAAAAGTGAAAGTGTTTAGTTACTCAGTCATGTCCGACTCTTTGCAACCCTCATGGACTGTAGCTCACCAGACTCCTCTGTCCATAGGATTCTCCAGGCAAGAATACTGGAGTGGGTAACCATTCCCTTCTCCAGGGGATCTTCCCCACCCAGAGACTGAACCTGGGTCTCCTGCATTGCAGGCAGATTCCTTAAATTTTTTTTAAATTTATTTTTGGGTCACATGGCAAGTGGGATCTTCGATCTCTGACCAGGTATCGAGCCCACACCCTCAGCAGTGAGAGCACAGAGTGCTAACCACTGGACCATCAGGAAGTGAAAGTGAGAGCTGCTCAGTCATGTCGGACTCTTTGCAACCCTATGGACTATACAGTCCATGGAATTCTCCAGGCCAGAATACTGGAGCAGGTAGCCATTCCCTTCTCCTAATGGAGCTTCCCAACCCAGGGATTGAACCCAGGTCTCCTGCACTGTAGACGGGTTCTTTACCAGCTGAGCCACCAGGGAAGCCCAGTAAATGTTTTTTGAATGGGGAATACATAAAACCTGTTCTATCCTTTACAAACTTCTCAGCCAAGACGAACAAAGCAGGACTTGAATCCCAGTTGCTTTGAAAATATTTTATTGTTGTCCTTTCATATAGAGGTAATGCATATCTGTTATAGACAATTTAGAAGAGATAGATAAATTTTAGAAAGGTTACCTGCTGTCTTCATCATCTGAATATTACCTCTGATCCTGAATCTTTTTATATTTTTACTGGTCATCTGTGTTTCTGCTGCTACACATTCTCTTTGCGTGCCTTGTGCTCATTTTTTCTACTAGGATATTCAGTTTTCTCTCTAGTAAGTTATAAGAGCTCTTTATATATCATTAATCTGTTCCATATTTTATACAATTTCCTGAAGTTTAATCGGCAAGAGAGGTGAAGGGTCTGGATCCTATTGAAATAAAGGAAGGTATACAGCTCAGGAAATGTCCACAAAGGTGGATCTTGGGAGCATGGGGGAATTAAAACCTTTAAAACCTAGGGGCAAGTAGGGAGAAAAGACATCAAAAAGGAAAAGCTGAGAACAAAGACTCAAGTCACAGAAGGCAAAATAAAGAGATCATGGACAGTGCAAGAGGGTTTCTAAATGGATAAACGCGTCCCAAAGGACTGGGTGGAGTTCCTTTCGATTCAGCTAGATGTAATTAACTTTTCAACTTGCTCAGTACTGCATGGAGGGGAGCCAAGACCACCCGGGATGGTTTGCAGTAGGAAAGGGGGAAATCCCAAAGATCTCAGCTAAAGCAGCAGAAGTTCCCCTTCCAAGCAGACACAAGCATGCTCTCTACATCCCTCCCACACTGTCAAAGGCTTCCTTCTTCTTTTCAGACCCCTTAAAGCTACCCCAGGAGTGTCCCACCTGGAAGGCCTCCAAGCTTCCTGTAAGCTCACTCCACCCTCTGTGATGGAACCACTTAGTCTCTTTTTTAAAAAACAAAACCACAAAAACACCTTGCTGAGTTTCAATTATCTTCAGACAATCCTGTCTATTGAATTCTGTCCTGAATCTGTTTGAATTTAAGCTTCTCGGATTCACTGATGGGACACTTGGAAGGAAAGTGACGGTTTACAAAGAAGAGTTTACAATCTTCCCTGTGCCTAACAGTGAGACCTGAGCTCTGAAGGCTGCCTGGTTTTGACTTGCTCCCTTTTCCCTTCTTGCTCTGTATCCAGCCCTTTCTTTCTTTCTTTTGGCGGGGTGGGGGGTGGGGAGGGTGGTGCAGCGTAGCATGGGAGATCTTAGTTCCCTGACCTGGGATTGAAACTGTGCCTTCTGCAGTGGAGGCATGGAGGAAGGAACCAGTGGACCACCAGGGAAGTCCCATCTAGCCATTTCAATTTCTGCTCTTGTAACCAGATAAGGTGAGGGGGTCCCCTGATGTCTTTCTTGAGAGAAGAGAAGCCATTTTTGGCCTAAGCTATTTGTCATCTAGTGGGCTTCCCTGGTGGCTCAGTGGTAAAGAATTTGCCTACCAATGCAGGAGACTTGTTGGATTACATCCCTAGGTCAGTAAGATCCCCTGGAGAAGGAAATGGCAACCCACTTCAGTATCCTTGCCTGGGAAAACCCATGGAGAGAGGAGCCTGGTGGGCTAAAGTCCATGGGGTTGCAAAAGAGTCAGAAACAACTTAGCCACAAAACAACAACAATTTTGTTATCTAAGCCTGGTCACAATCCTTGCCCTTAAATGGGTCTCAACAGTATTTATCTTAAGGGAACAAAAGAACAAACAACTGTCATCAGGCAAGAAAAGTAACAGTAGGACTTCCTTGGTGGTTCAGGGGTTAAGACTCTGTGCTTCCAGTGCAGGGGGTGCAGGTTTGATTCCTGGTTGGGGAACTAATCCCACCTGTCTCCCAGCATGGTCAAAGAAAGAAAAGTAACAGTAGCAAAGATAACAAATTAGTTATAAACTCCCAGTTCTAGCCCAGGGTAAAGATTTGCCTGAAGAAATTTCTTGCACTGTTTCTCAGAATTTAAACTTCCGCTGGGAACTCAACCACTGGTCAACTGGAACCAAAAGGATGATGACGTTGACCTTTTCTGACAGACACTGTGGCTTCAATCAACTGAAACTCGGACTCTGTCAACCTTTGCCCCCATTCTATGCCGACTCCTCTGCTCAAGCCCCTTTATGAGTATGTCTGTTCTCTTAGCTTAAAACTTCCCCATTTTGCTTTTCCGGAAGACTGCTTTGGGGAAGATTCCCAGTATTCTCCTTGCTGCTGCTGCTGCTGCTAAGTCACTTCAGTCATGTCCGACTCTTCACAACCCCATGGACTGCAGCCTACCAGGCTCCTCTGCCCATGGGATTTTCCAGGCAAGAGTACTGGAGTGGGGTGCCATGGCCTTCTCTGAGTATTCTCCTTACTTGCTACAAATAGTAAATCCTTCTTTCTCTCGATCTTTAGCTCAGTTGTGTTTTTTGGCTCAACATCCATCAAGAGGGGAACTTGGACTGGATGGCACAGCTCTCCTTTACATGAAGCACTCCCAAATGTCATTATCCTAACGACTGTTTTCCAGAGCAAGTTCATTTCTCAAAGGGAGAGTTCTGTGGTTTCCCGGCAGGGACACGACTGAGCGACTGACATAATTTGTAGACCCGGGTTTTTGTGGGGGAGGGGGCAGGATAGAAGACAAGCAGGAAGGGAAACTCCATACCTATAAAATGCGCAGAAAGGAATACAGTCCCTCCTACACCCACTCTCCACGCTTCCCCACAAAATAAAGGTGAAAAATATGCCGAAATACACCACCCTCAAACAGCAGTCACTGTCTGAACATGTACTTTGATCACAGCTGCTACCAACCAAAGCAGAGACAGCGTTTCTCTCAGTTTTGCCTTCCCAGCTCCATAAATACACACACCGAGGAGGGAGTCATTACAAATATCTGTTAAGTGAATAAACACATGTGCTATAATATGCCTGTGTAATCATCCCCGGCTCGCTAAAGTGAAACAATAATATCTTTGGGACTTCCTTGGTGGTCCACTGGTTAGGGTTCTGCCTTCCAATGCAGGGGACGTGGGTTTGATCCCTGGTCAGGGAACAAAGATCCCAAATGTGGCAACTAGAGAGGCCCACACACCTCTAGAGCCCACATCCTCTAGAGCCTGTGCCACAAGAGAAGTCCACACACAGACACACAGCAGTAAAGACCCAACACAGCCCAAAAATAAAAACAAAAAACTGTTCCCTGCCCAGCCCACCCCCAATTAAAAAAAAAAAAATCATTCAAAAAAAAAAAAGCAGGAACTTCCCCGGCAGTCCCGCGGTTTGGGAATCCACCTTCCAATGCAGGGGACGTGTATTACATCCCTGGTCAGGGAACTAAGATTCCGTGGCCCCCACAACTGCTAAGCCCAGGAATTCTGGAGCCTGCGTGCTGCAACTAAGACCCAATGCAGCCAAATAAAAAAATTAATTTAAAAAGTCAATAATATCTTTATATATGAAAGTGAGTTTGGAGTATACGTGTGATCTCTTCTCCCTTCACCTTTGACAGTAAGGCATTCAGCCTTCACCCCTCCAGGAAACCACAGAACTCTCCCTTTGAGAAATTAACCTGCTCTGGAGAACAGTGGTTAGGATAACGACATTTGGGACCTACTGCTACTCACACAGCCCCTCTCTGTTGACAAGCCTGCCCAACGTGCCTGGCAGTGCCTCACTCTTAACTATGAACAGCTCACAAGACCAAACATCTGAAAAAGCCTCTGCCCTGACAGATAACACTCACAGGATAATGCAAAAACAAAAGAAAACGAACAGGGAAAACCTAGACTTAATAAATTCAAAGAGATAAAAAAAATACTAATGAAAAAGAACTCTTGGAAACTGAAACCACTAACAAAGCCTTTTATAAAAGACGCACAGAAAGAGTTGAAATATAGGATCCAGAAAATTGGGGGGTGGGGCGTAGAATGGGCGCAGGCAAACAGAAATGAGGAAAGAAAAGACTTTGGAGAAGAAGACAAGTGCTAAATGATAAAAGTTTCAGACAGAAGCTCCAGAGAAAATGGTAAGAGCTAGTTCCTGAAGAAATGGGACAAGAAATCTTCACAGCATGGAAAAACATAGTAATACCAATGGAAAGTTCATCACTGAATTTAGACAGACCCAGGACAGGACTATCATCATGAAATTTCTGGAACCTGAGGATAAAAAGAGGATCCTAAAACTTTCAAAGAAAGAAAAACAGGTCATATAGAAAGGAACAGTGTAGTAGGGAATAGACTGCTGCTGCTGCTGCTGCTGCTGCTAAGTCGCTTCAGTCGTGTCCGACTCTGTGCAACCCCATAGACGGCAGCCCATCAGGCTCCACCGTCCCTGGGATTCTCCAGGCAAGAACACTGGAGTGGGGTGCCATTGCCTTCTCTGAGGGAATAGACTAGGTGACTTTAAAACAGAGATACAGAAAATGGAGCATGGTAATCAAAATAGAAATTTATTCCCAGCTCCTGCCTTAGCTCAGCGGAGGAGCCCAGAGCTGGAAGGGCATGTCAGGAATCCTCACAGTCCAGCTGCTAGTTCTTAGTTTAGGGCATGAGCCTAGGTCCCTCCATCACGTCTGCATCCCTCCTCAGGGAAAAGGGCAAAGTGCAAGGACTTTGGACACTGATTCCTTCCAGGTTACAACCTGGAACTTCTGGCCAGAGCTTAGTCATCTGTCCAGAGTGCACTGCAAGAAAGGCTAGCAAATGTGATCTCCTAGAAAAAGGAAGAATGGATTCTGGAGGACAAAAAGAATCAGCTCTGGACTGTATTACTTCACACATCACTGGATACTAGTGGCCAGTGAATAATGTCTCCGTAATTTGAGAGAAAATGATCTTTACCCTAGGATGTCATATTAGTCCAGTATCAAGGTGAGGTCAGAACAAAGCCATTAAAGACCTAGAAACAGAATGTTAACAAAGTTCTTGATTGATGTGCTGTACTTAACTAAGGAGTAATCCAAGAAGAAAGACATGGGATCCAAGAAGCAGGCTTGGAGAACAAGTAGGTCAGGATGGTGAAAGAGACCAATGACAGCGGGAAAGAAATCTCCAGGGAAAAAAATGGAATCAGCAAAAGAGTCAACACATTTGGTCATTTGGGGAAAATTACTGATAGGAATACACTTGATCCAACAGAGCAAATGATAAAACCTTAAGGAACAGCAGGAAAAAAAAAAAAAAAAAACACGTGAGCCAAAAAAGCCAAGGCAATTATTAGGAGGAACTCTCCCGTCCACCAGTAACCCAACTGGTGGCCCAAGTCAAAAATCTGCAAGTCATCCTTAACTTTTCCCCTCCTCCCATCCGTTCAAATGCAGCCAGAGAGATCATCTAAAAGATAAATATGAGCACATCACTTAGCAACCTAAATACTTCAATACTCCCCCTCTGCCTTCAAAATAAAACCAAACCCCTACAAGAGAACCCTCTGTTGTCTGGTCCCCAGCCACCTGTCTGCCTCATCCGTCTTTACCTCTTGATCAATCCTCCAACTTGCTCAACTTTGAGATCCAGATCTCAAAGGAACCAAGGACTACTTCTCTTTTGCCTTCAAGCCTTCAGACAGGTTGTTCTCTCTGTCACAAACACTCTTCTTCCATTTAATTCCTACACATCCTCCAGTTCAGACATCCTCCAGTTCAGACATCCTCCTACCAGAAAGGCTTACCTGGCCCCCTGGGTACTGCTCCCATCTGTCCCCAGATTGACCTGTTTCCTATCAGAGCAACATCAGGCTGGACTCTATGGAAGACGGTGCGACTCTTACGATCCCATGGACTGTAACCAGCCAGGCCCGCCAGGCTCCTCTGTCCATTGGATTTTGCAGGCAAGAATACTCACATGTGTTGCTAATATTGGAGTGTTTTGCCAATTTCTCCTCCAGGGGAACTTCCTGACCTCGGGATCAAACCCAGGTCTCCTGCATTGCAGGTAGATTCTTTACCCACTGGGCCATCAGGGAAGCCCCTCTGTGAAAGATACTTGTTTTTATTTGACCTCCTTTCCAGACTGTAAACTTTGTCTCTATTTTTCAACATTGTATCCTCAGTTACTGGCACAAGGCAGGAGTCCAGTGTTGAATAAGGAGATGAACAAGACTCATCTAGAGCCAAGACTAGGTTAACATTTGATTTTCAATCAAGTAGAAACTGAATAAATCTCTCTGCCTCTCTCAGGTTGGGTACAATGCTGAATCTGATCATTTCATCTTTAAAACTCCCAAGTTCTCCAAGTCATCCAAGGTGGCTGCAACCCAGATGTAATCAATAATAATACCCAGTGCTTGGCTAAGAGCTGGTTTCTAAATAAAGCTAGGTTTTAGTAGTGTGACTTTTTAATTTTTTTTTTTTTTCAGTAGTGTGATCTTTAGAAGAACCAACAGATCCCCAATCTAAGGGGCTGGTGCTGAAGTACAGCTGGTGGATACAACCTGATGTACAAACCTTGCTTGATAATTTAATAAACTTTAATATGAACAGATTACAATTGACAGTGGCTACTGTTAAGTGTCTGGAACTCTATTTGGTTCTTTCAAGCAGTGAAATCTGCCTTTTATCTACTCTTGTTTCTTTTCCCCAAGGAAGTGAGATAAAAGCCCATATAGTTTCCAGAATGAGGCATTGTTTTCTTTAGCCAAAAATCTGTACTTTCTCATTAGACTGTCAGTAGCAATATTGAAGATGGGCAATTTCATCTGAAGCTTGTCGTACCAGGAATAAATGTTACCACCGGGGGCTGTACGGCGTGTAATTAGGAAGCAGAGAGGTGACACGTGTACTGGGGGACGAAGTAGATAAATGTTTCTTGAGCGTGGCCCAAGTTTATGTCTTCCCTAGAATTAGAGGAATGAATTTAACCAATATCAGCCTGTGAAAATATTTTCAGTGCCACAGAGAAATGAGAAAAAGAAAGATTTTGTGAGAGAAAGTTTTCTAAGGAGTGTCCTTTATTCTTTTCACTCTTCATTTTAAGTTTTCATTATGTGAATTCATTTTTTTGAGAATGACTGATGTTTGAGATATGAAATAATGTTAAGTGGGGACACAAATAACAGGACAAGGTGTCCACACAAGAAACTGGTAACAAGGTTTCATCAAGAGAGGGAAATGGGGGCTGGAAAAAGGAGGGAGAGGAACTTCCCTGGTGGATCAGTGGTTAAGACTCCGGCTTCCAATGCAAGGGGTGCGGGTTCCATCCCTGGTTGGGCAGCTAAGATCCTACATGCCTCATGACCCCAAAAAACAAAAATATGAAACAGAAGGAATATGGTTTAACAAATTCAATAAAGACTGAAAAAATAGTCAACTATCAAAAAAAGAAAAAGAAAAGAGAGGGAGAGAGAATTTCATTCTACAGCCTTTCCATGGCTTCCCCCATAACTCAACAGTAAAGAATCTGCCTGCAGTACAGGAGATGAGGGTTGGTTCCCTGAGTGGGGAAGATCCCCTGGAGAAGGAAATGGCGACCCACTCCAGTATTCTTGCCTGGAGAATCCCACGGACAGAGGATACTGGCAGGCTGCAGTCCACGGGGTTGCAAAGAGTCAGACATGACTGAGCAGCTGAGCACACACGGCAAATGGTTTCTGTCCTTATTTGGAAAAAAAATAGTTAATTCTACATCAGATGACCAGACAAGAAAAATGTGTTTAATCTATAAAATCCCAAGACCTAGGAACTATTTCAAAATATTTTTCTGACAAGCCTATATAAACTAAATGCCTTCTCACGCCAGCCAAAGAAGGTATGTGTGTCCCATCTCGGGTAATGTCTGTGGTGCCCAACAGGAAGTTGGTGACAGCCAGTTTTCTCTACTGTGAGGTTACTCTTTTATCTCTTGTAAGAACTTTACGTGGAGATTCTGAGGCCAAGTATCCTGTCCCTCATCAAACTTCCCCCACTATTTTGGCAACCACTGTTGACTGTGGAACTTAATGTTTATTTGCTGGCATGCTATTGTAAGCAAGACTGTCCCTTCTGTTGCTTTGCTTACTTGTTTCTCTAAATCACCATGGACCCATGACTTTTCAGTTCATTCAAAGCCTGTTACTATCATTATTTACTTTATTTTTAAGCTATTTATTATTTACTTACTTTTTTTTAGTTACAGTATGCTGATTTACAACATTTTGTTAGTTTCAGTTATACAGCAAACGGATTCAGTTACACATGTCTGCGTGCTCAGCCATGTTCAACTCTTTGCAACTCAATGGACTGTAGCCTGTCAGTCTCCTCTGCCCGTGGGATTCTCCAGGCAAGAATATGGCAGTGGGTTGCCATTTCCTTCTCCAGGGGATCTTCCCGACCCAGGGATCGAACCCTCATCTCTTGTGTCTCCTGCACTGGCAGGCAGGTTCTTTACCAGTTGTGCCAACTGGAAAGCCCAGTTACACACGTAAATGTTTATTCTTCTTCAGATTCTTTTCCCTTTTTAGGATATTATAAGATATTGAATGTAGTTCCCAGTGCTATAGAGTAAAATCCTCATTGTTTATCATTATTTACTTTAATAATTGTGTTGACCCAGATTTGGCTACTGGGAAATCCTTTTTTTTTTTTTTTTTCTTTTAAACCATAGAGCACAAGGCCCTACAATTTAGTCTGCCTAAATTCTGCCTCTCTGACCACAATTCTCCCCTCTCTCACATTTGTTCACCATTCTATAGCTCTTTCTGTTCCTTAAACACAGAGGCTATTTATTTTCTGCCACAGGGCCTTTGCACTGGCTACTTCCTCTTCCTGGAGGGTTGGCTCCTTTGATTCTCTGAGGTGTCTTTCCTCAGAGTACTTCTCTGTCTCATCTAATTTAAGGCTAGCCTCTCTCTCCCTCTCCTCCTCTCCCTCTCATTCTCCTGTGTTTTCCCCCTCTCCCTCTCTACTGGTTCCTTCCTAGGAATAATCCAGCATGTTCTAGCCTTTTCCACATGATTTAAAGAGGGGGAAAAACCCCTTCAAATTCTTCCCTTTCCCCTGGGTTTTGTTGTCCCTCCCCACATGGCCCCAGCCCTCATCTTCTGCTGACAGCCAAACTTTTGGAAAACAGTTTCTACACTCTCTCAAGTGCCATTTCTTTGTTTTCCATTTAAGCCTCCACCTACTTCAAGCTCTGCCCAGAACCAAAACTGAAATCTTCTGACCAGGCCCACCAACAACCAGGGAGGTGGCTACCTGTACCAAAAAAGTATCCCTCCGTCAGGGCACTTGCTTCCATCTGTCAGAAAAAGGTCCTCTCAAAGACACGTATCTACAGTGCACACAATAGGCATGGTGCCCCCTGGCCTTGTGCAGTGTGTTACCTGCACAACCGGACTTTGCCAGCAGCCTTCTGCTAGCCTGAAAGGCGTACTCTGGTCTCATCCTATCTGACCACCCTCAAATTCCCCCGTGACCATCCCTCCTGCTGGAAATGTGGTCTTCCTTGATGACCACAACACGACACTCTGTATTCCTTCTGCTCCTTCCTCGTTCTCCCGGGCTCTTAAATGTTAAATCCATTTCAGAGTCCTGTCCTGCTTTGTCTTCCTTTGTTACCTGACTCATCTGTGTGAGTGATCCCAATCCCTTTCACTCAACACTTACAGAGTGTCCACTCTATGATTGGCAGTGTTCTAAGCACTGAGCCCTTGAGTTCATACTGATGATCTACAAACATGTCTCCCTAACTGCCTTCCTGAAATCTATACGTGGAAACCAAATGGACTCCTCAGACTTAACTTCTCCAGATCTGAGCTCATCACCCCTCTCTTCATATCGATTACTCTTCATGTTTTAGCAAATGATGCTCATTCAATTGCCCAAGCCTGAAAGATGGAGACATCCTAGACTCTTTCATTTCTCTGCCCCTAAAAAGCAGTAAGTCTTATTTTTCTACTTCCTAGGCATGTCTCAGTTTCACCCACATATCCCCATCGCTGTCACCACCACACTGACCTCCATCCTATGTATCCAGCATCACTTCCCATGTAGAATAAACATGGCATCACAGATGTAGAAAAACTTATGGTTACCAAGGGACACGATGGGGGAAAGATAACTGGAAGATTGGGACTGACATATACATATATACGTACTACTATATAAAGAATAGATAACTAGGGTCTTCCCTGGCAGTCCAGAGGTGAGGACTGCCAACTTAAAAAGAAAAATGAACAACATGAAAGTTGAGAGTTAAGTTTTATTTGGGGCAAAATGAGGAATACTATGGGAGCTTCCCAGGTGGCACCAGTGGTAAAGAACCCGCCTGTCAATGCAGGAGACACCGGAGATGCAGGTTCAATTCCTGGATTGGGACAATCCCCTGGAGAAGGGCCTGGCAACCCACTCCAGTATTCTTGCCTGGAGAATCCCACGGACAGAGGAGCCTGTGGGGCACAGTCCACAGGGTCGCAAAGAGTTGGACACGACTGACGCAACTTAGCACAGATACATAAAATATACTGTAGCCTGGGAGACAGCTCTGAGAACCTGCTTCAGAGAGGTAGGACGCAAGGTCAGTATATACATGATTTTGGTGAAGAGGGGTACATGAAGTGAAGCATGTGTTTTTTGCAGGTTTCTACTAGTCACGAGGAGAAGTGGTCATCGTGAAGGATTTTAGTGCTTTTCTAGATAATGAGGAGATACAAGAATTGGGCTCATAAAATCAGCTCCTGAAAATATTTACCTATCTGAAGCCCTGTTCTGCCAGTTTTTCCCAAAGCACAGAGTGCATTTCTGCTTTCCACCCTGAAATCCTTTCAGTGGATGTTGAAAGTCAGCAGCTATAGCAGCAAGAGATTTAATCCTTGTAGAGGCAGATGGCAAGTGCCAATTTGTACTTCACAAGATTCTGTGCTTTCACTGCCTAGGGCCCAGGTTCAATCCCCAGTTGGGAAACTAAGGTTGCCACATACCACGTAATATGGCAAAAAAATAAAATAAATAAAATAAAAAATAACTAATAAGAACCTACTGTATAGTACAAAGAACTCTACTCAATACTCTGTGATGATCTATATGGGAATGGGATCTAAAAAAGAATGAAAATATTATCGTACAGAGAACTCTACTCAGTACTCTGTAATGATCTATATGGGAATGGAATCTAAAAAAGAATGAAAATATGCACATGTACAACTGAATCACTTTGCTATACACCTGAAACTAACACAACAATGTAAATCAACTATACTCCAATAAACATTAATTAAAAACAAACAGGCTCCCACCTGGCCTCTGTCTCCTGGCCCTGAGGATGTCAAGCTCCTTCCAGAAAGTCTACAATGACTTCTTCTGCCCTTAGGATTTCAGTTTTAATTCTCTGATACGGTTTACAAGGCCAATCATGACCAGACACCTCCTCCACCTCCCAACTTTCATTTCTCTTCATTTCCCCTGCCCTTCATACTGGAAGGTTGTTGTTGAACCTTTCCAAGACACCGGGATTCTTGGCCCCCGGAGGAGAATTCAATCCGGGGCCAGAGACGAGGCTTGATCGCTCAGAGCTTTTGTGTAATAAAGTTTTATTAAAGTATAAAGGAGATAGAGAAAGCTTCTGACATAGGCATCAGAAGGGGGCAGAAAGAGTACCCGCTTGCTAGTGTTAATAATGAGGTTATATACTCTCCAATGAATCCAAAGAATATCTGGAGGTTGTAAAGACTTCATCAGACCTCCTCCCATAATTTACATTTTAAGACAACAGAATTAGCCAGAAGGTTTAATCCAAAGACTGTCCTTAGGCAAGATACATGATTGTAAAGACCAGGTCTACTCCCATAATTTACATTTTAAGATAACAGAAGGTTGAATCCAAAGACTGTCCTTAGGCAGGATACATTATTGTTATATAATCCTAAGAAATGTGGAGAAAGAAAAAAGTTTGTCCTTTCTTCCTCCTTGAGAATTCTAGACCCCTCTCTCCTTGGGGACCCCTAGACTCCCTATCAACCTGCCTAGGAACTGACTCTTTCAATACTCTTCCCCTTATTTGTTCTCCCTTCCATCCTTACAGAGCTCCGTTTAGTTCCTGAACATGTCATCTGTTTGTAATCTCTGAATCTTAGCCAATGCTAGTCCCCCTGCCTGGAAGAGCTCCTTTGGGTCCCCTCCCAGCCCATCACCTTGCTGACTGCACCTTTTTTCTTAAAAAAAAAAAAAAAAAATTATTTGGCTACACCTGGTCTTAGCAGCCATTGAAACATCTTGGAAGTGAAGCCTCCAACTCTCTTTGATCATGTACCCCATATGGAGAGAGCTGTCCCCTCTGATTCTGCTGCTGCTAAGTCACTTCAGTCGTGTCCGACTCTGTGTGACCCCATAGACGGCAGCCCACCAGGCTCCCCCATCCCTGGGATTCTCCAGGCAAGAACACTGGAGTGGGTTGCCATTTCCTTCTCCAATGCATGAAAATGAAAAGTGAAAGTGAAGTCGTGTCTGACCCTCAGCCACCCCATGGACTGCAGTCTTCCAGGCTCCTCCGTCCATGGGATTTTCCAGGCAAGAGTACTGGAGTGGGGTGCCATTGCCTCTGATTCTAGAGCTAAATGAATGTGGTTGCCTGGAGACCTAACCTCGGGATGCTCTGTTAAGCAACAAGAAATAACCAGGGGGTTGTTGAGCCCTGGAAGTGGAGTGTTTCTGCCTGACATGCACCATTGGCTTTGGGACCCGGCAGCAGGCAGGTGTCCAAAGCCCCAGGGAGCGTGTCAGAGACAGGGTAGAAGGCTGAAGGTGGGGGCGTAAGAAAGGAATGGAGTCTCCAGTTACAGAGGAGAGTTTGGCAATACTGTTGCCATTGTCTCCTGTAGGTAGAAAGTCAGAACTGTGCTTCAGGAACTCAGTGACCTGGTGAAGGAGACCACTGGGCTGTTTCTAAAGGGCTTCCTGGCTTCTCCTAGCTGCCTGATGAGTTTTCATCAAGATACATGCATAACCCAGTCACGCTGTCTCCATGCACCATGCACTGAGTCGTAAACACCCTGGGACTTCTCCAGGTCCCTCAAGACTCGGCCTGTCCAATGAGACTGGCTAGCGTGTTGTCGTCTGGGTTGTTCAATCCTCCTGGGGAAGCAGACCCACAGAAGGCCAACTGGCAGCACTGCCATCTTAGCAGACCAGGAGGGGACTGGCAGAGAACCAGAGATCTCAGCGCTAGACCTTCTCCTCTTCCCCATGCTCTTCGTTAGGTTGATATACAAAAGTGTTTCTAACATACACACACTAATATAAAGAATAGCCAACCCTCCTCTGCACTATAACCACAACCCTGCATTTTGTGTTTGTTTCCCTTCTTTTCCTTTACAGTTATGCTATGTATGTGTATATCTACAGTGATACATGTACTTTTGCTTGTTTCTGAACTGACAGAACTAGAATTCTACCGTGTGCAATCTCTTGCAGTTTGCTTTATTCTCTCAACGTTCTACCCATGGGTTTCACCTCTGTGGTTTTGGTTTTGATCTTTGCAACTGGTCTATATAATAAATGGCTACTCACTATGTCCATCCTGGCACAATGTGTATCTTGGGTGGCCGATAAACCCTCTATGATGATGCTGTGCAAGATGAGTTCACAGAACAGCCAGATCACTCATTTTCAAGCAGATGCAGTTGCAACATCAGGGAAACCCAGTGTCCACGTGAGGTATAAATCTTTTAGGCAAAAGTTAAACATGAACTGATCACTTGGCATAAATCTTGGCAATGTATGTTGCCTCCTCAAGTACGAGTTCATCATTGAGTTAGGCAAACCCAAATGCAAGGGGATAAAAATGAATAAAATTTAGATAGTCCACCTTTGGAGTTATTCCTGCTTTGGTATCTTTCCTGGCAAAGAATTGAGAGCAAGCCACCAGTGAGGAGTGGAAAGCATGCTTTGTCTCACCCACTCTCTCTCTAGGGAGTTTCTTCAGTTAGTACCATAAGTAATAGAAGTAAAATTTTCATATAATGTAGACGTAACAAAAATAACAGTTAATCCTCTGGGCATCAAACTAACAGGCCTAATATTTTTCTAGGTACTAGAGTATTTGTTTCCTCTGCCAGTCTCTGACATTTTAGTTCTCTGGTTCTCAATCTTGAGTCCTTTTGTAGTCACCCCCCGAACATTAAAAAATTCGGATGTCTGTATCGCATTCCGGGAGATTCTGATGCAATCGGTCTGAGGTGATGCCTTTGCGTGGAGGTTTTGAAAAGTTCCAGAGACTCAGAGCTATAGTGGAGTTGAGAATCTCTGGTTCACACCACTTCATTTCCTCCCCAGGGTCCTGCGCTGCGCCTGGTGGAAAGAGATGCTCAGAATGGATACACAACGTTCAGTTTCTCAGGAAGGAGGGAAGCGAGGCCTCAGAACCTCAAACCCTTCCGGTGCCCTGGAGCGAAGACCACTGAGGAGCCAAGTCCTGCCAAGCCAGTGGGTGAGGGCGACGCCCCTGTGCCCAGGTCTCTCCCCACCTGCCCTGACTCTAGAAAGTTCCCACCCTGGAGGGCAGGTACTCTCCGGTCAATTCTCAAAGGCCTCAGAAGATACACGGCCACCGCGAAGTTCGGTGGTGCCAGGCGGTTTTTTGTTTCCACAGGTGAGGCAGAGTCTGAAGAAACTAAAGTGGCCTCTTGGGGCTCTGGCCCAAGCCGGGTCGACTTTTGAGTCCACAGTCCTCTCTAGGTTTCAAATTGCAGCCTGGCAGCACCTCCCGAGACAGGTGGAGCGGGAGGAACCAGAGTATGCCTGCTCCGCAGGGAAGGCAGTGCGTCCCCTGCTCCCGGAGCGCGAGTCTCGGCGCAACCAGCTAGAGCTGCACGTGGCGCGGCGGGAGAGGCGGTCTGGGGCGGTGGACTACAAGTCCCGAGGGGCCTCGCGCTGGGCTGGGCGGGGCCTCGCGCTGGGCTGGGCGGGGCCTCGCGGGGCCGGGCGTGCGCAGTGGCTCTCGGGAGTGGCGGGGAGGGCCCTCCGGGCTGTCAGCTGTGGCCCCGGGCGCCCGGGCGGGGGTGGTCGCGGCCATTGGCCGAGAGGCGGCGGGGCGGGGCCGCCGTGCGCCGCAGCGGGTTCATGCCGAGCGGGTGGAGGCGGGCAGCCGACCCGGGAGGCGCGCTCCGGTCTGCAGCGTTCGGCCTGAACCATGGCAGCGGCGCCCCTGAAAGTGTGCATCGTGGGCTCGGGGAACTGGTGAGCGGCAGCGGGCGGGCGGCGCGGACTCCGCCTCCAGGAAGCCCCTCTCCCGGGCGAGCGAGGGCGCGCGTCCCCGCCGCGGCGAGGACACCCGGCACCGCGCGTGGGGAGGCGGGGCGGGCAGCGTCGCGGCCCGGCTGGGCACCGCGCGCCCGGGGAGGCCGCGCCGAGGCAGCAGCTGGGGAGGCCCAGAGCCCGCGTGCTCCTGGAGGCGGCGCGGAGAGAGGGGACGGCGTGCCCGCGGGCACCTGTCTTCGCTCGCGGCACCAGTCAGCGGACGCACGGGGGCCACCTGCTTGCCACGCCCGGGGGGTTTACGCAACATCCTCAGGACGTTCTCCTTTCTCCTGGGCAGATCGCCTGGGTAGAGGAGTTGTAGGAGGCTCGAGCGTTCTTCCTGGGGTTTCCGTGTCAAGGAAACCGAGGCAGAGGGGGATGAAGGGTGCCTGCCATGCAGGTCGAGGGCGGGGCCGGCTCTGCCCTTCCAAGTGCAGGTCCGGCTCCAGGCTTCTGCTAAGTCTGGTATCTTAGTAACATATCGGGAAGAAAATCCAAGTTCCCTACAGCCTGGGCTCCTCCAGTAGCCCAAGGGCTTTGGGAATTCTTACCTGGGGGGACGGGGCGGAGGGGTGAGTGAGTGCGAAGCTTTGCGTCTCCGCTGTGCTAGGAGTTCTCATAAGCACTTTAAACGTTGGCCCTTTTAGTTCCCTTTCTCAAACTTAATACATTTGGGGGCGAGGAGGCAGAATATGGTATAGCATCTGGTATTTTCAGTCTTTTTCCATGGCTGCCCGCTATTTTTCCCACATTCGAGGGACTGGTATAAGAATAGTTAAAAGAGTGGTGTCCTTTAAGTCCTGTGGCCGCACACTCATCACAGTTCATGCTTGTAGCAGTCTTACAGAAATTGGTACTAGTTACTCGGTCTTCCTCTTTAAGACTTGGCCCAGAAAGTACTTTTTGGAGGAAACCTTTTCTGATTCGCCACTTTTCCATCCCAGCGAGGCCAGGAGCCCTGTGCCCTGTTGCAAACATCTGTCACAGGTGATGACTTATTTGATTATCTGTTTCCACTCCTCCCCTTCCAGCTCTTGAGAACAGCAAGAGCTAGGCAAGAACAGCAAGAGTTAGGTAAATACTAAATGAATAAACACAAACTAAGTTAAAAAAAAAAAATCTTTTGGCCATAATGAGCTGCATGTGGAATCTTAGTTCCACAGTTAGGGATCCAACCCTCCCCTCCCCCTGCCGCTGCGACCTGCCCCCCAACCCCTGCCGTCTATTGGCAACATGGAGACTTGACCACTGGACCACTGGGGAAGTCACCCCAAACTCATTTTTTAATGAAGAAATGTAATTATATATGATTTGGCAAAAATTCACAGTGTTTGAAAAGTACCCCAGAACCCACCAAAAAAAAAAAAAATTATCTTCCAAGTTTCAAGACAACCCACAGTTGTCTCCTAAGGTACCTCCTGGAGGAAAACCAGTGTTATCAGTTTATTCTGTTCTTTCCGGAAGAATTCCATCAGATGCAAGAGAATGTTTACAAGTAGTATTTTATCACACATCCCTGCAAATACTAGGATATTTTGCACTTTTCTGTAAACTGTTTTCAACCACAGCAAAATGTTCTGTCCTACATTTAATTGAGTTGGTAACTATCCACTGCACAGCTTCATCTGGACTTGCTGCTGGAGTTTACCAGTTCTTATCCCCAGGCACTTGAGTGAAATGTCGGCTGCCTCATGGACTGTGAGCCTGGAAACACGCCCATTCATCGCGTGTTCTTTAACACTAGTTTCCTCTTCCGAAAGAGGCCCCAGAACCACAGATAACAGCACCTTTTCCTTCTTTTGCAAGGTGCAAGAGAAATAGACTGGCTGGGCCACGCGGCATTCGGGCCTGGAGCTAGAGTCGTGAAATGACCCTCCTGCCCCCATCTCTGACTTGGGCTGCCTTCCCGCAGCTTCACTCTGATGTACTTGACTGTTTTTCTTGGCTTGCTCCGGATCAAGGAAACGGAGTGGAACTTGGCTAGTGACACTGGAGCAGAGCAATTGAGAAATGCGCCGATGGTTTGGCCTGGCTGCCGGGCTCCATTAATGAAGGGATCAGATGGGAACAGTCATAGGCTTCCCAGACTCTGTCCCGGGTACAGAGCCACGCCACTCCTAGAGAGAGGTTCCATCACCTCAGCAGAGAGATTCAGGAACTTAGGAACAGAAAATGACACAGAGAGGCTCCCCAGGGGCACACTGAGTGTTCAGCTCTGGTCATAGACATTTGCCTGTCTGCTCCATGCAGATATAGTAGCCTTTCCAGGGGTAGGAATGCAATGGACACCGTCTCCACCTTCAGGTCACAGATAGATAAGGACTTGGAAGATTACGTTCAAAAGAAATACAAAGTGGAATGAAATATCTGCCACAGATTAGACGTTTTAGGTTTATTTTCCTCCTGTGGGTTGTGGGTTCTTATTTCCCCGACCAGGGATGAAACCCATGCCCCTGCAGTAGAAGCATGGAATCTTAACCCCTGGACTTCCTGGGAAGTCCCAAGATTAGATGTTTTAAATAGTGTTTTTAATGTTATTGTTCAGTTGCTAATTGTTCAGTTGCTAAGTCGTGTCTGACTCTGCAACCCCATGGACTGCAGCACGCCAGGCTTCCCTGTCCTTCACTCCGTCTCAAAATTTGTTCAAATCATATCCATTGAGTCAGTGATGCCATCCAACCATCTCATCCTCTGTCATCCCCTTCTGCCTTCAGTCTTTCCCAGCATCACAGTCTTTTCCAAAGAGTTGGTTCTTCATATCAGGTAGCCAAAGGATTGGAGCTTCAGCTTCAGTATCAGCCCTTCCAATGAATATTCAGGGTTGATTCCCTTTAGGACTGACTGGTTTGATCTCCTTGCTGTCCAAGGGACTCTCAAGAGTCTTCTTCAGCACCACAATTTGAAAACATCAGTTCATTGGTGCTCAGCTTTCTTTTTGGTCCAACTCTCAAATCCATACATGACTATTGGGAAAACCATGGCTTTCACGATACAGACCTTTGACAGCAAAGTGGAATCCAGTGTTTTTAGTAGTGTTTGTTAAAGCATGGTCCAAAGACCACTTGCACCAGAATTGTGTGTGTGTGTGTGTTGGTTGCTCAGTCACGTCTTACTCTTTGTGACCTCATGGACTATAGCCCTCCAGGCTCCTCTATCCATAGAATTCTCCAAGCAAGAATACTGGAGTGGGTTACCATTTCCTTCTCCAGGGGGTCTTCCCAACCCAGGGATTGAAGCCCGATCTCCTGCATTGCAGGCAGATTCTTTACCATTTAAACCAGAATTAGTACCAAGGAATCTGAACTTGCTGAAACACATTCCCTGAGGGCAGGGCAGATTTTTTTCCCTTCAGGGACTTTGAAAGAAAGTGAAGTCGCTCAATCTGTGTCTGACTCTTTGCGACCCCATGGACTGTAGCCTACCAGGCTCCTCCGACCAGGCTCCTGACCCAGGGATCGAACCCAGGTCTCCCACATTGTAGGCAGACGCTTTACCGTCTGAGCCACCAGGGAAGACTTTAGCCTTCTGCTAACTTTTTTTTTTTTTGCCTTGCTACAAGGCATGTGGGATCTTAGTTCCTGTTCCCAGTCCAGGGATCAAACCCATACCCCCTGCATTAGAAGCACAGAGTCTTAAACACTGAGCCACAATTTTTTCCACAAACACTGAACCTAATCTTCCGCTAATTTTAAAACAGATTACCAAAAGACAGACTCTTCCAGATTCTCAGGAATAGGAAGTTGCCTAAGCAGTGTTTACACTTGGGAACTTGAAGTTGCTCAGAATGCTTAGGTAAATGAAGGTGTTACATCTGTAGCTATAAGGTGGCTCACATTAAGTTCGTCCGGCAATGTAAGTGATCATCTATAACTATGCAGATACTTGAAGAATGACAGACCCCGTCCGGCCCTCCTGCACTTACAGCTGGTGAGAGTGGAGGCTGGGGCACCTCACTGAGCCCTACTGGGCTGCCCACTGCGGGGTTGCAGGGAGGTGCTTCCTAACTGGCACCATGTTTCATGGGCCTGGTCCCGATGACTCATAAAAGCAAGTGAAAGGAAAAAACAAAAGCCTCCTAAGTTCCTGCAAAGATGAAACAAAGTTCCTTCAGCAAAAAGATCTCCAGGAGATCTCTCCTTGGGACGGCCACCCAGATACAGGGCTAAGATGCAGTTTGAGAACTAAAACCTCAGGGTTGTGTTAGTGAGAGCTCGGCCTCTCTGTGCACTGATGCGGAACCAAACCCTGCAGACCAGAGCTGTGGGTGAAGCAGAAAAGGACAGCTTTATTACCTGGCCAGGCAAAGGGGGACACACCAGGCTTCTGCCTGGAAAAGCTGTGTGTCTCTTCCAGAGAACTTGATGAGGGTTTTTATAACAGTGGGTCAAAGATGGGGTTGCTGACAAGATCAGGGAGTATGCTGGATCTCAGGTGGTTGGTCTTCTAACCTTGATGAGCTGCTCTAGTCCCTTTAATCTTGCCTTAGGTGGTTTCTTGGTTGATTAGCCAACTGTTCAAATCCCACCCTTTGGAACTCAGGAAAGGTATAATGGTTGGGGTCTTGCCTACCAGAAACGGTACACAGAAAGGCCTTTGTGCCTGGGAGCCCCACAGGGCCCCACTCGGTTTCAGTTGTATTTGCAGCCCCACCTCTGTGCCTGGGAGCTAAGTCCAGAAACGCCCCAGACCTCCTTGGGAGGCCGAGTGAGGCAGGAGGCAGCACCCTGATCTCCTGGTTTCTTACCCTGGCAGTCTAGGTCCTTGAACAAACTGCTTCTGTCCAAGGGTCAGGTTCTGACATTGGTACCTGCTGTTTAGGATCATGGTTAGGATGAAATGAGGTGATCCAGGAGAGACCTAGGTTCAATCCCTGGGTTGGGAAGATCCCCTGGAGAAGGGAAAGGCTCCCCACTCCAGTATTCTGGGTTGGAGAATTCCACTGACTTATTGTCCATGGGGTCGCAAAGAGTCGGACAGGACTGAGCGACTTTCACTTTTTCAGGAGAGTGCAGAGAGACTAGCACTCAGTAAATGTCAGCTAATGAAAAAATGTTACTTTCGTTAGTTGGGTCTCTTTGACCAGCACCGTTATTAAGTCACACAATGGACCTTTTCAAGGTCAGTGTTTAATAAGGTGGAGTGGGAACGCAGATCCTTCTAACTCCAATATCCATGTCTATAAATTCTTATCATTTTCAGTGAGAAGCTTACTTCTACCTGAGAGCCAGTGCTAATCACAAAATGCCAAGGAACAGAGGCAGAGGAGGGGAAAAGATCAGAGAGCAGGAGGTGTTCCTAGAAGTTATCTTTTGCTCTTGTTTACACTGTCACCTCACAGCTTGACTGACTCCTGGGACTGAAGGTCAGGGAGACCTTTGGCCTACTTTGCACTGATGGCCGAAGCTGGACATGTGGGTGACTCTTTGTCCTGCTGGAAGCGTCTGAATATAGCCTGGATGGCTCCTCATCCCCTGTCATCCTTTTTCGTCTGTGCTACTCAGTGTCACTGATGATTCTTGCTGTATCCTGACATGGAGAGCTTGAACCGATTTGAGCATTGGTGTGTGAGCTCCTCTGAGGCCAAAAATGGCCTTTTCCCTGTCTGACACGCCTCTGCTCTGGAAGTGGGGGTGGGTGGCAATGGGTAGGGGTGACCTGGGAGGAGACCCATTTCCCCGAGCGGCCAGGCTGAAAACACCTTCCAGGCTGATACACCTGTTTCTGTTTCTGTGCAGTAAAAACATCACAGCTGTTCTTGGGGTGAGTCCGGTTTTCCTATCTGAGCCCTCTTTCATCATTCTTCATTTCCTCCTCGTCTTTAAAGGGGATAATCACTATAGCAGTTACCACTTATGGGCATTTTCTGTGTCTGGGATATGTGCTATTGCAGGTATATCTCGGAGAAGGCAATGGCAGCCCACTCCAGTACTCTTGCCTGGAAAATCCCATGGACGGAGGAGCCTGGTAGGCTTCAGTTCATGGGGTCGCTAAGAGTCAGACATGACTGAGCGACTTCACTTTCACTTTTCACTTTCATGCATTGGAGAAGGAAATGGCAACCCACTCCAGTATTTTTGCCTGGAGAATCCCAGGGACAGAGGAGCCTGGTGGGCTGCTGTCTATGGGGTCAAACAGAGTCAGACACAACTGAAGCGACTTAGCAGCAGCAGCAGCAGGTATATCTAATAATAAGCCTATGTGGTACTATTATTATCCCTATTTTAGATGATGAGATTGAGATTGGAAAACTTTTCAAGGTCAGTGGTTAATACAATAGAATTGAAACGCAGATCCCTCTAACTTCAG
The DNA here is from genome assembly GCF_003369695.1 of Bos indicus x Bos taurus. Classification (NCBI taxonomy): domain Eukaryota; kingdom Metazoa; phylum Chordata; class Mammalia; order Artiodactyla; family Bovidae; genus Bos; species Bos indicus x Bos taurus. Next base: position 54,187,125 of record NC_040097.1, on the reverse strand, counting down.
TGTGCGTGTTTCTAGAAATTCTTATCATTTTTATTTAATTTTTTGGCCATGACCGAGCAGAATGTGGGATCTTTGTTCCCAGACTAGGGATCGAACCCACGTGCCCTGCCGTGGAAATGTGGAGTCTTAACCCCTGGACTGCCAGAGAAGTTCCTAATTCTTAACCGTTTTTACTGAGAAGCATACTTTTATCTGAACAAATCCCATCTGCACAAAAATTGAATATCGTACCCTCCCTAAAGAAGTCTAGTATAAACAATATTCCATTTAAGAAAAATCAAATTGAAGTGAGGTCTTAAAAATCGTCCTGAAGGGACTTCCTTGGTGGCAAAAGTCTTGGAAAAAAAGATCCTGTTCAGCTTCCCTCCACAGCAGGCATCCCTCCTCCTGCAGTTATGACACGATCATAGTTTACTGTTCATAAGGTATGTGCGTGCTCAGTCACTTCAGTCATGTCTGACGCTGCAACGCCAGGCTCCTCTGTCCATGGGATTCTCCAGGCAAGAATACTGGAGTGGCTTGCCATGCCCTCCTCTAGGGGATCTTCCCCACCCAGGGATCCAGCCCACATCTCCTGCATCTCCTGCCTCACAGGTGGATTCTTTACCACTGAGCCACCAAGGAAGCCCCGTTAATAAGGTACCTGATCTTAAAATTAATCTAGAAAATTAGTCATTAGAAAAGTCTTGTATTTGAGAGGGAAATCCATCACCGCCAACTTCCACCCATTCGTCTCAGAGCAGTGGCCAGGTGAGCCCACTCTTTTTGAAGACATGTCCCATTGTTTAGAGAGTCATGTATCTACCAGCTGTTCTCTGTATAGTGTCTCCAGGTTTCTCAGTGGTTACTGGTGGGAAGCTGTGTCAGGCACCTCACCTCCAGATCTTTCTTCTTCCCCTCATCCCTGACTCCCAGGGCTTGATGACATCAGGAACTAAGCCTGACGTTCCTCCAGCTCCTCTGGGGTTCTCCTAGTGGCACTTTGCCATCCTTCTGCACTTTGGGGCTCAGCACCTTCCACAGTTGGGTGCCAGGACTTCATCAGTTATCTGCTGCTGCCCAACTATCTCCCCCTGAGACTTCCTGACTTCAAACAGCCATCACTGATTGGCTTCTGATTCTGGGGCTCGGCAGTTTGGGCTAAGCTGGGTGGGTCTGTGCTGGTCTCTCCTGGGCTCACTGGTAAGGCAGCAGTTGGGTGGGGCGTGGGCTGGGGCTTTCGGTCCTCCACACCCCCTTTTCACAGCGGGTGGGCTTTGGCCAGGCTGATGGAGCTGACAAGCCACATGTTTCTCTGTCTGCAGCAGGCAAGCTTGGGCTCCTCTGTATGGTGACTGGATTCCAACTTCCAGAAAGAGTTCATATGAATTCCTCACATACGTGGAATTATACAATGATTTTTTTTTATAACTGGCTTATTTCATTTAGTATAATGTCCTCATGTTTCCCTTGTAGCATGTACCAAAATTTCCTTCCTTTTTAAGGCTGTATGATTGAATATATACACCACCTTCTCTTTGTCCATCAGTGGACACTTGGGTTGCCTCTATCTTTTGGCTCTCGTATATAATTCTGCTATGAACATTGGTGTACAGATACCTCTTCAAGATTCTGCTTTCAAGTCTTTTGGGTGTCTGCCCAGAAGGGGAATTGCTGGATCAGCTGGTAATTCTATTTTTAGTTTTTTGAGGAACCTCTGTATTGTTTTTCATGGCAGTTTTACCATTTTACATTCCCACCAGCAGAGCACAAGGGTTCCATAGTCTGCACATTCTCACTAACACTTGTTTTTTCATTTTGTTTTAATATAGTAGCCACCCTGACAGGTGTGAGGTAGTATGTATTTTGTTAATTGCATATGATTATATGTTAGGTATACTTTTGCATCCTGTTTTCTGTTAAATGTAGCATTCTATCTTAGGCTTTTCCCCTGCAGTTTAGATTTTGATAGACAGGCTTTTTTTTCGTCTGCTTCTCCCTCTCCTTTTTCTGTGTGAAGTTGTTCACACCTCTGTGGTTGCTAGCTTTGATTTTAAACTTAGGAAGCTTCCCTATCCAGAGATCAAATAAGCATTCACCAAATTGAATCTATTTTTAAAATACTTTATTTTTCACATTTGCATCTAAATACTCTGGCATTTGATTGTACTCTAAAAGCCCTTAGCTGCAAAGAATTACGCACAATGTTAACAGTGGTTCTCTCTGGTAGTGAGTTATTTATAATTGTTTTTTTTCATCTTTCATGAATAGCTTTTAGGAATAAGAAAGTAGATGTTATTTAAACCAAAATTGTGGAAAAGGAAATGGCAACCCACTCCAGTATTCTTGCCTGGAGAATCCCATGGAAAGAGGAGCCTGGTGGATACATAGGCTGGATTAGCTCTGGGCATAGGATGGGAAGAGTCTAGCTGAACCCTTATTTGTTCTCCCTGGAGAGTTTCCTCCTTGGTTAAAGAGGGATGGTCTTGTGGGGTCCTTTCTGGACCAGAAAGCTTCTGCACTGTGCCGTTCTGGGAATTGTCAGCCTGCCTGGATAGATATCTTGTCCCTTGGCTGATTAAAATATCACTTCTTTTGGAGAGGAAGAGAGGAGCCAGCACCAAGGGGTTGGGGGTGTTGCCTAGTGGAGGTTAGGACCTCCAGCAGGTGAGTGTCTGTCCATCTGGGACCCAGGGAGAGAGAGCAGAGTGGTGAAGACATGTGAAGTGAAAGTTGCTCAGTCGTGGCCACTCTTTGTGACCCCATGGGGTATATAGTCCATGGAATTCTCCAGGCCAGGATACTGGAGTGGGTAGCCTTCTCCAGGGGATCTTTTCCAACCCAGGGATTGAACCCAGGTCTCCTGTATTGCAGACGGATTCTTTACCAGCTGAGCCACCAGGGAAGCCCAAGAATACTGGCGTGGGTGGCCTTTCCCTTCTCTAGGGGATCTTCTCAACCCAGGAATTGAACCCAGGTCTCCCTCATTGCAGGCGGATTCTTTACCAGCTGAGCCACCAGGGAAGCCCAAGAATACTGGCGTGGGTGGCCTTTCCCTTCTCCAGGGGATCTTCCCAACCCAGGAATCGAACTCACGTCTCCCTCATTGCAGGCAGATTCTTTACCAGCTGAGCCACTAGGGAAGCCCGGTGAAGACATGGCTAGGTTGCAGATCTCTCCTCCTCCGCTGACCACCTGCCTGTTTGATCCTTGGGGTTCAGTGTCTTCACTGAAAAACGGGGATCATGATAGTCCCTGCCTCAGAGGGTTGCTGAGGCTTGAAACAGATAACGTGGGTGAGGTATTGAAAACAGTGCTCTGGCGGTAATCAGATTGCAGCATATAAATGTATCAGACCAACATGGTGTATGCCTTGAGTTTATGCAATGTTATTTGTCAACTATGTGTCAATCAAAAAACAAGGCAAACAGCAGCGCCTGACACCTGGTAGTCAGCACATCCCTACCTGCCTCTCTCTCCTCTTCCCCTTTCCTCAGCTCCTTTCTCAACCTCCCCTGCCCTCCCCTACTGTACCACCTCCTTCCCCCCCATTAACCTCCCCCCACCCTGAAACAGGTCTGCTGCTGCTGCTAAGTCGCTTCCGTTGTGTCCGACTCTGCGACCCCATAGATGGCAGCCCACCAGGCTCCCCTGTCCCTGGGATTCTCCAGGCAAGAACACTGAAGTGGGTTGCCGTTTCCTTCTCCAATGCATGAAAATGAAAAGGGAAAGTGAAGTCGCTCAGTCGTGTCCAACTCTTAGCGACCCCATGGACTGCAGCCTACCAGGCTCCTCCGTCCATGGGATTTTCCAGGCAAGAGTGCTGGCGTGGGTTGCCATTGCCTTCTCTGCAATTCTACTCTACTCCTCAGCAAACTGGAATCAGTAGAAAGTGTGGGCTTTGGAAACCGTTCTGGTTTAGAACTGCTGGCTCCAGATGGACAGCACAACCGGGTAACTTACTCTCTCTGAGCTTCGACTTCCTTATCTGTAAAATGGGGATAATGTGGCTGCGATGAGCTCTGTGTCACATACTCAATGTGCACCCAGCTGGCACTGGAGCATCTTTTCCTACCTGTGTCCCTTTATTGTTGCCTTTTTTTTTTTTTTTTTGGAAATTTTTAAAGTCTTTATTGAATTTGTTACAGTATTGCTTCTGCTGCTTATGTTCTGTGTTTTGGGCCATCAGACATGTGCGATCTTAGCTCCCCGACCGGGGGTCAAACCCCTATCATCCCCAGCATTGGAAGGCAAAGCCTTAACCACTGGACCACCAGGGAAGTACCCCCACCCAAGCCCCTTTTCAGTTTCGTAAGCATAACATTGCTGAGATTGGAAATTAGTCTGTATCTTGAAACCCAAGACTTAAGATGATTCATGATTCCGCTGCCGCTACCTGGTCCAGGGACCCAAGGTCAGAGTGACTGAGCCTCCTGGGTCATGTCTTAATCTGCCACGTGGAGGTTGAGATGGAATTTAAACCTCCTTTAAACTGCCCAGTCACTTTTGCCCTGCTTATTCACTTGCACTCTCTTTAAAAGTTGACTGAAAAGTAAAATTTTGTAACAGCACTCCAAATGCTGCAAGTAGAAGATAGCAGCCCCATGTAGGATGGAAACAAAACGATCATCTAGGCAGCCTCCTCCTTTGTGGAGGGAAATTCGCAGACGCTGGGGAGGTGGAAAACGCGGTGGCCCTCACATGAAACAGCTGCAGCTCCTCGGGCGCGCCAGGAGAGCGGAGAAGGACACTCGTGCATCAGTGCCGCCCGGCACTCTGTGTGTGTGGGCGGCACTCGGCTGATGGGAGTACCGCCGGCCCCATTCCTCACGCTGCGAAGCACCGCACTCCATCACAGACCTGGCGCTCAGCAGGCAGGCGAGTGGGTGTGTGGAGTGATGGCTGCTTGTGACCTGACTGGGCTTGGGCAGTGACAGAACAAACCTGAAACACACAGACTCCACCACCGTGGCTGTGGGACCCCAACTCCCACTGCGGCCACGCCACGCACCGCCCGCCTCCGTGGACTGGGCTGTAGGCAGTATTTTTCTATTTTAATTTTAAGCTCAGTTCTAATGGATCCGTGCATGTTTTTGGACTAGTCCTCTGTAGGCCAGACACATTTTTAGGACAAGGTTGTCCCTTATACGTGGGTCCCAGTTCCTTTCAAAACACAGGTTCCTGCAAAACACTCCCTTTGCTATTTGATCCCGTTCCTTACACAAATGTGACAAACACATTTTCTCTTTTTAATTTATAAAAAATTTTAAATTAGTTTTTATTACAGTTTAGGGCTTCCCATGTGGCGCTAGTGGTAAAGAACCACCTGCCAACGCAACTCACGTTTGATCCCTGGGTCAGGAAGATCTCCTGGAGGAGGGCTTGGCCACCCACTCCAGTATTCTTGCCTGGAGAATCCCGTGGACAGAGGAGCCTGGTGAGCTACAGTCCATAGGGTTGCAAGCAGTCAGACACAACTGAAGCAACTTAGCATGTACGTATAGTTGCTTTACGACCTTGTGTTAGTTTCTGCTTTACGTCATCATGAATCAGCTACACACAGATATCCTCTCTTTTTTTGGATTTTCTTCCTTTTCAAGTCACCACAGAACACTGAGTAGACTTCCCTGTGCTAACAGTAGGTACTCATTAGTTATCTATTTTATATATAGTAATGTATGTACGTCAATCCCAATTTCCCCATTCATCTCCCCACTCCCAAACATATTTAGTACCGTTTCAGAGCCACAGAAGAGTTTTTGGGTATGGATTATACTTTAAAAGCCCCAGCTTTATTCAGGTATACTTGAGACTCAGAAAACTGGGTGAGACATAAATATTTGATGGGTTTGGAGATACACATATACCTGTGACATGGTCACTACAATCAAGATGATAAACATCCATCACCTCCAAGAGTTTCCTCCAGACCCCTACCCCCCGTTTTGGTGGTAAATATATATTCTTGTCATACAGAATTTATCGCCTTTATTATGCTGAGGTGAATTATATACTTTTGAGGTTTTATAAACAACACAGAAATGGTGGACAGCAAAGAAAATACTTGGTTCAAATGGAGATTATACTGAAAGAGATAAAGCGTTTTCATTTCTAATGTCTGCTTACCCCTCCCCCCAACCACCTAAAAAAAGCTTGTTATTAGATAGAACAAGACTAGGCCTTATGTATTACTGTTTTTGTTCATCTCCCTAGATTCTTCAGTGAATTGAATTTCTTATTTCTTCCCCACTTGCATCTCCCACCCCGTCCAGGAGTGACAGAGCCAACAGCTTGGCCCAGAATCACCTGGAGTTACCTCTAGCTGCGTATCTGATGCATCCCTTTGCTCCTGCTGCAAAATAGCCCACTCTCCCCCAACGCAGTGCTGAAAATAACATGCACGTGTTGTTGCTTATGCATCTCTGGATCAGCTGATTCTTGGCTTGGCCCCACTCCTCACGTGCCTGCGGCTGGCTCAGTGTTGGCTGGAAGCTCTGCTTTGCCTGTTCTTCCCGTCCCTAGGGTGTGAAGCCCCTTTACTTCTCTGCAGACGTAGGGACTGTTCCCATGTCTTTTCCCTGGACCACCCTCCCCGCGGCCCCCACCCACACCGCCAGGTCTGTCCATCATTTCTCTCAGCTGAATGCTGGGTGTGCGAGACTTCGTGGATGAACTGGGTTGCATCTGAGTCCTTTGTGTTGAAAGTCCTTCGCAATTGACCCTTCTAATCATGTGTCCCTCATTCCCCTTCACCTCTTATCATACACAGGACTATGAATTCCTTTTACTTTGTTCTCTCTTAAGTGGGTGTGATCTCGGGTGGCCTCCACCTGCAAGGGCTTGGGGCAGGGCCTGGGTTCCCAGCTGGAGACTTGAGTCCAGATCGAGGTCAACCAGATCCTAGCCACTAGACCAGTGGTCAGTGACAGGAGCCCTGGCCCTTCAGCTCTGCAGAAAAGAACTTCCACAAAGACAGGAAGTAGTGAAGCAAGTATTTATTAAGAGGAAAAGAGTACAGTGTGTATGGATACACACAGGCAGACTCAGAGGGAGAGTCCCTGAGTCACACTCTCCTGGCAGTTTGAATTACTTTTATGGGGCATTTCTTAATGGTTTTCCTCTGGCTGATCATTTTGGTTTGCATTCACAGCCCATATTTGATATATCTCAGGATCCTCAGATGTGTGCGCGTACATCTTTAAGCCTAGATGGATTGTACCAAAAAGGCGTATGTGTAGGGAACATCCCTTGGCATCCCTCCCCTGTAGCCTCCAAGGAGCCTCTCTGCACATGTGTCAGAGAGAGCTCCTTACTTCGAGAATGAGAAATATGTCATCTGGGCAGGGTCCAACTTCCTCCTTTAATTGTCCTGCTGTTCTCACCTTGGAGTTTTGGTCCAAAGGGAATGAATCTCCAATTGCTTTACTTTGGGAGGCCCTCTACCTCCTGCCTCATGTGGGGTGCTTTTTTTTTTTCTTTAAATATTCATTTATATAATTTGGCTATATTAAGTCTTAGTTGTGGTATGTGGGAATCTAGTTCCCTGACTAGGGATTGAACCTGGGCTCCCTGTGTTGGGAATGTGGCGTCTTAGCCACTGGATCCCAGTGAAGTCCCAAAGTGGTTGGTAAGCTTCTGAGAGCACTGCTTTGTAATGCCAGCTTCCAGCCAAATGTGTTATACACAATAGGTATTCAAGACCTTTTTTGCAACCGAGATCAGTGCATGAATGAAAGACTGAATGAAGGCGTTGATGAAACTAAGGAGCAGGTAGAACGAGGCTTACAGGAGTGAACAGTATACCTGGAGTTCTCATTGTTTTCTGTCCTAAGCCCCTTGGAGCACCATAGAACAGGGTCTGTCTGGTGGGCTTAGTTTCTAATAGTTCCAATTGATTTAAGTTCTCTTAACTAACTTTTCAGCAGATACTACAGCAGTTTGTCCCTGGTTGCAAATGCTTAACTTCTCCAGGAGGCGACTGTGAAGGGAGAAGCAGGTGTATTCCAGGGAGACTGGACCGTGGGGAGGGCGCTTGTGGCTCTAGTTTATTTTCTCACTGGCTCTACTAGACTTGGGTTCCTAGTGATCCCCACCCCTCTAGGTTTGCTGAGTTCATCAGAATCACACTTGGTCTCTTTGACCTTGTGTGAATTGTCAGGATAAACATTAGGATAAAGGTGGTAGTGATGGTGGGGAGAGTCTTGGCCTTTTCTTCTATAAAGTGTCAGAGGAGAATTGGATTAACGGATATTTAGCTAATAAACTGTCCTGCTGGCATAGAAGAAGGATTTCACAGGGAGAGCCACAGTTGCACATCGTCTATTGTGCAGCCAAAGATAAACGCAAGGATAACCCTCTCCATCTCTTCTGTATCTGTTTGGTCCCGCCCCCTTTCTGTCATTACCCCTTACTCATTTTCCAAACTGTCTTAAGAATAATCGTTAGAAAAAATAATGAATGCCCTGACATGTGAATTCTCCAGGTGCTCTGGGCCTGTCTTTCCTTTACTCCTCACACCAGGAAGGTTGTCTAAGAAACAAACTGTTTTTCCGTTCAAAATCCTGAAAAGGAAACTGATTGGCTTAGCCGGGATTAGGTACCACCCCTGGCCCAAATTGCTGCGCCCAGCACATCCCTGAAATAGGCACAGGTACCGAGCTGACCAGCAACATCTCTGCCATGGGGACCAGCTGCACACCCATGGTTCTTGTGCAGAGGACTGGCATCAAGTAGCATGAACTGGCATCTTCTCTTCCCTCAGGGGAAAGCTGTGGGTGACTGATCCATTCCCAGGATATGTTTAGTGAATGCTGCTGCTAAGTCATTTCAGTCGTGTCGACTCTGTGCGACCCAATGGACGGCAGCCCACCAGGCTCCCCCGTCCCTCGGATTCTCCAGGCGAGAACACTGGAGTGGGTTGCCATTTCCTTCTCCAATGCATGAAAGTAAAAAGTGAAAGTGAAGTCGATAAGTCATATCTGACTCTTCATGACCCTGTGGACTGCAGCCTACCAGGCTCCTCTGTCCATGGGATTCTCCAGGCAAGAATACTGGAGTCGGGTGCCATTGCCTTCTCCAATGCAGAAAAAAGGGAGCTTTTAGAGGCTACTGGGTGGCTGCTGGGGAGACCAGACCTGGAGCCCTTGCTCTGCTCTTTTTCTTGAATCCACTTGGATCTTGTCTTTCCTTTATGACTCCACTTGGGCCCTGGTGGAGTTCACCAGAACACTGCTTATTCTACAGTAACTGCATATGAATCTTCTTTTGATGAATTTGAAATATAGCCTAATAGCCTTGGAGACTTTGGGAACCCTTGAACTGTTTTTGCTTTTTTTTTTTTTTTGCTTTTTTGTTTTCAAGATTTCTTTATTTTATTTTTGGCCACATTGGGTCTCTGTTGCTTTCCCTAGCTGAGGTGAGCAGGGGGCTCCTCTCTAGTTGCGGTGGTCGGGCTTCTTATTGCAAAGCCCAGGCTGTAAGACACATGGGCTTCAGTAGTTGCTCTAGAGCCTGTGAGTTGCACAGGCCTTGTTGCCTCGCTGCATGTGAGATCTTCCTGGAGCAGGGATTAAACCTGGGTCCCCTGCATTGCCACCCGGATTCTTAATCACTGAGCCACCAGGGAAGCCCTGAAGTGTTATTTTTATGCCATCTTTCAGGTGAATTTCTCTTCCACCTGTGATTGTCTCTTCCAAGAAAGATTGATGCCTTCTGGTCTCAAAGGGAGGTACTTCTTGACCTTGTACCAAATTCTGAGGCTTTCCTGACCACAGGGTGGTATTTCCAAGTGAAAACAACCAAGTTTCAGCTGAGGCAATATCATATCTTGAGTTCTAAGCTCAGTGCTTGAATAAGAACTCAAGTCTTCTGAATTATAATCTGGTGCTTTTTCTCTTCTGCTCAAGGGAATTTATCATTCTCTTTCTTTTAAAAAAATTTTTATTATTTTTTAATCATTTTCTTTTCCATCGTTTCTTTTGCAGGGGTTCAGCTGTTGCAAAAATAATTGGTAATAATGTCAGGAAACTTCAGAAGTTTGCCTCCACGGTCAAGATGTGGGTCTTTGAAGAAACAGTTAATGGGAGAAAACTGACAGACATCATAAATAATGACCACGAAAATGTGAAATATCTCCCTGGACACAAGCTGCCAGAAAATGTGGTAAGATTTGGGGGTAAAAAGTATTGGGTAAAAAGGAAAAAGTTGACAAAAAAATTCACTCAGATTTTCCCACTACATCTTATGGAAAAACCAGAATGAACCTTTTGGCCAACCCAATTCATTTGGTTCATTCTGAAAGTTAGGCTTGACTGAGTTAGCACCTAGGGCTTGGCGGGGTGGGAAAACTGCTTCCCCAGTCTCATGTTCCTTTCCACCACCAAGTTCATTGCTTGATCTGTTTTGGTTTTCCTCCTTGGTGGCTCAGATGGTAAAGTGTCTTCCTATAATGTGGGAGACCTGGGTTTGATCCCTGGGTCGGGAAGATCCTCTGGGGAAGGAAACAGCAACCCATTCCAGTACTCTTGTTGCAGGAAGAGGGACCCCTTCTAAGGTCCGAAACTGGGCTCTTGTCTAACACTCGGAAATGAATTGTCTGAGGAGACACACATGCTGACAAAGCAAGAGATTTTATTGGGAAAGGGCACCGGGTGGAGAGCAGTAGGGTAAGGGAACCCAGGAGAACTGCTCTCCCGCGTGGCTCTCGGTCTCGGGTTTTACGGTGATGGGATTAGTTTCCGGGTGGTCTTTGGCCAATAATTCTAATTCAGAGTCTTTCCTGGTGGCGCACGCATGGCTCAGCCAAGATGGATGCTAGTGAGAGGGATTCTGGGAAGTGGACGGACACGCGGTGTCTCCTTTTAACCTTTCCCGAACTCTTCCGGTTGGTGGTGGCTTATTAGTTCCGTATTCCTTATCAGGATCTCCTGTCATAAAACAACTCATGCAAATGGTTACTATGGTGCCTGGCCAGGGTGGGCAGTTTCAATCAGTGTGCTTCCCCTAACACTCTTGCCTGGAAAATCCCATGGATGAAGGAGCCTGTCGAGCTACAGTCTATGGGGTCGCAAAGAGTCGGACACAACTGAGCAACTTCACTTTCTTTATTGTGAATGTGGGCCTTGCTTTGGTCCTTGCTAGGGCTGCCATGACAAAGTAAAATAGACTGGGTGTCTTAAACAATAGAAATGAATTTTCTCATAATTCAAGAGACTTCAGGTTTTCTGGAGGAAGTAATTTTTCTCTCCCCTTCTAGGTTCTACTGTCTGGCCTAAGCAATTAAGTTGACACAAGTCTGAATAACATGTAGTAAAGAATCTACCTCCAGTGCAGGAGAAATGGGTTTGATCCCACGGTCAGGAAGATCTCCTGGAGAAGGGAATGGCAGTCCACTCCTGGATTCTTGCCTGGAGAATTCCTTGGATAGAGGAGCCTGGTAGGCTCCACTCCATGGGGTCGCAAAGAGTTGGATACCTCTGAGCAATTAAAAAAAAAAAAATGCATAGGGGAAACCCAAGAAAACTTTGTAACCCAAAAGATAGAAGTCCTTACCTTAGATAATCCTCAGCTAAAGAAAAAAAGGGGATGGGGGGAACTTGCCCAGTGGTCCAGTGGTTAAGACTCTGAGGTTCCAATGCAGGGGACTTGGCTTTGATCCCTCATCAGTGAACTAAGATCATCCCACATGCCTCAGGGCATGGCCAAAAAGCAAGAAAAATGAGGGTGGGGAGAGTCAGTTTTGGGAGGTGAGCAGGAAAGCACAGGAAACAAAGGAGAGGTTGTTATGCAGATTTAATCTTTACCTTCCCAGTTTTGAGAGTTCTAGAGGTCTGGCCTTCCTCTTCCCTTGGAGGGAGACCCCCCCTTACAAATGGAGATTTCCCTTATAAATGTAAATGTTTTTACATAAGGGCAACTCCTGTTTGGTTTTCATTGAGGCAGTGATGCCGTTCAGCCATCTCAACCCCCTTTTCCTCCTTCCCTAGACCTTTCCCCGCACCTTAAAATAATTAATACGGTGAGCTTCCTTGGTAGTCCAGTGGTAAAACTCCACACTTCCGATGCAGGGTCCTTGGTTGGGAAACCTAAGATCCCACAAGCTGTGGGCTGCAGCCAATAAATACATAAATAAAGTAAATTTATAAATAATAATATGCCCACTGCAGGAAGGGGGACAACTTCCAGGGCCTGAAAGGGGGCTCTTGTCTAACACTCAGAAATGAATTGTCCCAGGAGACACAAACTGGCAAAGCAAGAGACTTTGCTGGGAAGGCATGCCTGTCAGAGAACAGTAGGATAAAGGAACCCAGGAGAATTGCTCTGCCACGTGGCTCTGCAGTCTCAGGTTTTATGGTGATGGCATTAGTTTCTGGGATGTCTTTAGCCAGTCACTCTGACTCAAGGGTCCTTCCTGGTGGCACACGCATTAATCAGCCAAGATAGATGCCAACGAGAAGGATTCTGGGAGGTGGTTGGACACGTGGTGTCTCCTTTTGACCTTTCCTGAACTCTTCCAGTTGGTGGTGGCTTGTTAGTCCCTGTTCCTTCCCAGGACCTCCTGTCGGAAACAACTCATACAAATTATGGCCTGTGCCTGGCCAGGGTGTGTCGTTTCACTCAGTTTGTTTCCCCTAGCATGCCAAAGAGGCATGTTTTAAGGTGGCAAAATGTTCTCTGCTAAAAAGCCCATGAGCAAGGTGTTGGCCGGGTTGGCTTCTTCAGAGGCCTCTCCTGGCCTCTCCTTCCTGTGTCTCCATGTCTCCTAATCACCTCTGTATAGACACCAGTCACATTGGGTTTGGGCTCACCCCGTGACCTCATTTTAACGTAATTCCCTTTATAAAGACCCTGCCTCCAGATACAGTCACATTCTGGGGGACTAGAGTTAGAACTTCCACATGTGAATCTTGGGCCGGGATGGACACATTGCAGCCCATCACAGTCTACCTTTCTTGGCATTCAGGGTGCTGATCACATCAAAGCTGGAACTAAGAATTTTGCTTTTCATGTTGATACCTGACACTTGCTTCTTGGAGGAAAAACTATGACAAACTTAGAAAGCACATTTAAAAAGTAGAGACATCACTTTGCCAACAAAGGTCCATATAGTCAAAGCTGTGGTTTTTCTAGTATTCATGTATGGATGTGAGAGTTGGACCATAAAGAAGACTAGGTGCTGAAGAATTGATGCTTCTGAATTGTGGTGCTGGAGAAGACTCTTGAGAGTCCTTTGGATTGCAAGGAGATCAAACCAGTCCATCCTAAAGGAAATCAACCCTGAGTATTCACTGGAAGGACTGATGCTGAAGCTGAAGCTCCATTACTGTGGCCACCTGATGGGAAGAGCTGACTCATTGGAAAAGACCCTGATGCTGGGAAAGACTGAAGGCAGGAGGAGAAGGGGATGACAGAGGGTGAGATGGTTGGATGGCATCACCGACTAAATGGACACTGAGTTTGTGCAAACTCCAGGAGATAGTGAAGGACAGGGAAGCCTGACGTGCTGCAGTCCATGTGATCGCAGGAGTCGGACAGAACTGAGCAACTGAACAACAACAAAAAGGAAGAAATGGAAATTTTATTTGAGCTAAATGAAGGATTTTAAGCCAGGAACAGCATCTTAGCACCAGGAACTCTTCTGTTGGAAGTCAAGGCAGTGTTATATAAGTTTTTGAGGGAGCTATATATTAAATGATGTGATAATGACAGTTGTGCCAATCCAGACCTGTAAATACAAAGCAGTGATGCTGGAAGCTTGGCTTCTCTATACAGCGGTGTTGAATCAAATCTCAGAGACAGAGTTTTGGGTGAAGTAGAAAAGAATAGCTTTACTGCTTTCTCAGGCAAAGGGGGATACAGTGGGTTCCTGTCCTGGAAAACTGTGATTCCCAATCTGGGTGAACTTGCTGAGGAGTTTCATAACAATACTGCCAGAGTGGGGTTGCTGACCAGATGAGGGTGTGTGCTGGGTCTCAGGTCAGTACAGTCACTCAGTCTTGTCCACTGCAGCATACCAGGCTTCCCTGTCCATCACCAGCTCCTGGAGCTTGCTCAGAGTCGTGTCCATCAATTCGGTGATGCCATCCAACCATCTCATCCTCTGTCATCCCTTTCTCCTCCTGCCCTCAATCTTTCCCAGCATCAGGGTCTTTTTCAATGAGTCAGTTCTTCGCATCAGGTGGCCAAATTATTGGAGTTTCAGCTTCAGCATCAGTCCTTCCAGTGAACACCCAGGCCTGATCTCCTTCAGGATGGACTGGTTGGATCTCCTTGCAGTCCAAGGGACTCTCAAGAGTCTTCTCCAATACCACAGTTCAAAAGCATCAGTTCTTCGGTGCTCAGCCTTCCTTATGGTCTAACTCTCACATCCATACATGACTACTGGAAAAGCCATAGCTTTGATTAGATGGACCTTTATTAGTAAAGTAATGTCTCTGCTTTTTAATATGCTGTCTAGGTTGTCGTAGCTTTTCTCAGGTGATCATCTCCTAATCTTGCTGAGCTGCTTTAGTCGCTTTCATCTTGCCTCAGGTGTTTTCTTGGCTGCTTCTCCCTTGATGAGCAATCTGCCCTTGGAACTCAGGGAAGATCATGGAGGCTGGAGTTTTCCCTACAAGAAAGAGGGGACAAAAAAGAGATTTTGGTGCCCAGAAGCCCCACAGGGTCCTCTTTGGTTTCAGTGGTGGGTCACCGTGATCCCCTCTAAGATCTAGAAGGAATGTCATCTTTAAGGAATTGCTTCCTTGATGCTGGGAGAGTGTTACTCTATGGTTGAGCAGGTATTTCCACCTTCGGGGAAGGTATGGTCCATGTATAATGCAGATACTCAATGCCCAATAGAGGGGAGTTGTTTAGTCACTCAGTCGAATCTGACTCTTGGCAGCCGCATGGCTGTAACCCGCCAGGCTCCTCTGTCCGTGGGATTTCCCAGGCAAGGGTGCTGGAGTGGGTTGCCATTTCCTTCTCTAGCAGATCTTTCCAACCCAGGGATCAAACCCATGTCTCCAGATTGGCAGGCAGATTGTTTACCACTGAGCCACCTGGGAAGTCCCCAGTAGAGGGGGGAGAAAGACCAAAGGACAGAGAAAAAAATATTTTTTTTGTTTAAATTTTTCTTATCTTGCCATAAAACATGGGTTTTATTTCACATATCCTTTCTAAGTTGATGGACTTTGGTCCATCCCTAGGCCAGCTAATGGACTGGTCTTTAATTAAAATCAAGGTTAAGACCTAAATCACTGAAGAGAATTGGAGGAGTTATTGCCTGGCCTCATTCCAGTGACTTGTGGAGGAAGGAAGAAATGAGATGAGAATGAAAATGGTGACTGGCTACTGGTATGAGTGGGGTTCGTGAACTTTTTTTTTTTTTTTGGCTGCTCTGGGTCTTCGTTGCGGTGTGTGGGCTTCTTGTTGCAGTAGCTTTTCTTGCTGTGGAGCACAGGCTCTAGGTGCTCAGGTTTCAGTAGCTGTGGTGGACGGGCTTAGCTGCCTTGTGGCACGTGGGATCTTCCTGGGCCAGGGATCGAGCCAGTGTCCCCTGCATTGCAAGGGGAATTCTTAACTACTGGACCCCCAGGAGCCTAGAATTCATGAACTTCTGTTCCAGATTCACCCCTGGGTGGCTTTTTGGAAGAGTCTGTTAGAAAACCAGCCCAGGGACTTCCTTGGTGATCCAGTGGTTAGGACTCAGCACTTGCGCTGCAGGGGGCACGGGTTCGATCCCTGGTCAGGGAACTAGGATTCTGGATGCCATAAGCTGCAGATCCAAAAAAGAAAGAAAGAAAATGAAAACCAGCCCACATGGCTGGCTGACTCCTGGCAGGGGAGATAGATTTGTAGGCTGATGAATGCCGACAAGTTTGGAGATGCAGTCCTTCTCACTGAGGATTGCCGATTGGCTTTGGCTATAGAGTTCCTTGGCATCAAGTGCTCTGGGAAGTAAGTTCACATTTATCATATTGGTTACCTAAAAACTGAGATCACTTCTTGGTAGGTGTCAAGGGAGAAGGAAGGATTTGTTATTTGCATCAAGTAAGGAGAACCTCAGGGGTCTTTCCCAAAGCAGAGCCTCCCCAACAGCAAAACTGTGGACGTTATAATCTAAGAGAACATGCATATTCACACAGGGGCTTGGGTGTTAGACAGAGTGAGTCCAAGCTTCAGTGGAATGAAATCATGAAGGTCAGAAAAGGTCAGCTTGGTCATTCCTTAGGGTCTAGTTGATCTGGAGGTGGAGTGCCCAAGATGGGTTTAAATCCTTCAAAACACTTAAGATAGAGCTTTGAAAGAAAGTGAAAGTGAGGTCGCTCAGTCCTCTCTCTTTATGACCCCATGGACTGTAGCCTACCAGGCTCCTCTGTCCATGGGATTTTCCAGGCAATAGTCCTGGAGTGCTGGAGTGGATTGCCATTTCCTTCTCCAGGGGATCTTCCCAACCCAGGGATTGAACCCAGGTATCCCGCATTGTAGACAGATGCTTTACCGTCTGAGCCACCAGGGAAGTCCTCAAGATAGAGCTTTAGGCTATTCTAACTGGGAGTCATTGCAACTGATTTGCTATCTTTGCTATTGTTATTCTCTCCTCTGATAAGTTTGTCTTTTTGTTCCCTTAAGATCCTTTATTACTGTTCAAGGCAAGCCAGGCTTAGGTCCCAGAATGGCTTGGGCCAGTCTCTTTTGTCAAGAAAGCCATGCCTGGTTTTCCTTTGAGGGGGACCTCCTATGCTGTCTCCTTATAGTCTCACTGAATATTCCCAGTGACCCTCTTAGGATGGTGCTATTAGTTTCCTTATTATGATGATGCTTCTGATTTTACAGGGGAAGAAACCGGACCTCAGAGAGGTTAATGAACTTGCCACAGGTCACAGAGCTGTTGGCTGGCAGCCTTGCGCCTGCTGAGTCATGGCTTCTAGACAATGATGACTTAATGATTTCTCTGTGTCGCTGCGCGAGGAGCATTTCCCTGGGGTTACTCCTGGTGCTGTGGGTGGGGAGAGGGCGGTTTGCAAGGGTTCCGAGCTGAGCTGTGAAGTTGCCCAACTATCTGATGGTGAGAGTAAAGGGCCCACTGTTCCCACGGCCCTGGAAGACCTCTGAGGTCGTGTCTAACCTTGCTTGGGGCAGACTGGTCCTCCGAGTGTCCCTTCTCATCCGTGTCGGGATCCACCGCTCCTTCCCTTCTGTAGACCACATGCTTCCTTAGCAGGTTCTTCCACTGTGCTCTGAGCCAGCTCCTTCTGCACCCTCTGTACCCCACCTGCCCCAGGTGTGTGCACCTGACCTGCTGGGGTTTCACTGTCCCATGATTCCCAGCGAGGTGCTCAGCAAACACAGAGGGAGATGAATCTGCTAGATGTTCACGTCTGCATGGAGAACAGGGGGGCAGCAGGCGGAGAGGGAGCCAAAAACCACATCCCCCAAAGCCTAGCCCGTGTGCCCAGGTGTGGACGAGGGAGGAACTCTCTGCTCCTAGAAGGTTGTAGCCTCATGACAGTGAGTGTATCTGGTCCATGGACTGGATGTTTGTATGGTCTCTGGTCATTTGCTTTGCTGTTGCAGACAGTGCTCCCGGGGAATGGCCTTATTCACGTCTGAGGTGCGTATCACAAGGTCTCAGGGAATGCAGCCTGTAATCTTCCAGGTCACACCAGTTTGGTTTCCAGCGTGGGTGTGAAACCATACAACTCAGATGAGGACTTGAACCCAGCCAAAACCCAGATTGGGATTGAGTCCTCTGTCCTTTCATTAAGATCATATACCTGCTCTCAGGACTTACTGAAGTTCAGATTCTTTATGTCTTGGTACAGAAAGAACTCAGTGAGAGATAAAGGGATAGGTAAGAAGGGGATGTATTTAGAGAGACACCCACTCCACATGCTGAGTGTGGGCCATCTGGACCTTCTCAGAAGGCAAATGGCCCTGAAGTACGGGGGTGGTTAGTTTTTATGGGCTGGGTAATTTCATAGGCTAATGAGTAGAAGGATTATTCTAGCACTTTGGGAGAGATGGGGCTGGAATTCCCAGGAATTGGGGCACTGCCCACTTTGGGGCCTTTTATGGGCAGCCTCAGGACTGTCAGGTGGTAAAAAATCTCCCTGCCAATGCAGGAATTACAGGAGATGCAGGTTCCATCCGTGTGTCAGGAAGACCCCCTGGCGGGGGAAACGGAAACCCACTCCAGTATTCTTGCCTGGAGAATCCTGTGAACAGAGAAGTCTGGCAGCGTGCCACAGTCTGTGGGGTCATTAAGGATCAGACATGCCTGCACAACTGAGCACGTCAGGACTGTCATCATGACCATGGGGTGTCTGTGGGCGTGTTATTTAGCATATGCTAATGTGTTATAATGAGTGCATAATGAGGCTAAGGTCTACCAGAAGTGGAATCTCCTGTCATCTTGGACCTGGTCGGTGTTAGTCAGTCCTAACCAGTTTATGTTGTATCCTAATAGCTTTGTCCTTCTTTTAAGGCTGTGCCCTGCCTGCTTCCTCCCTGTATCCATCTCCATGCCCCCAGCAGGGTCTGAGAACTCACATCCTTCCACACCCTTGCTGGCCCTTGGTGCAGGACACAGGGTATTGAAAAGTTTTATTTCTTAAGCTGGCCAAAGGTACACTGGCATTTGCTTCTTTGTCTCTTGTTTAGGCTTTCTAGATTCTGGCATTTGTATGTATGAAATCTCTTATAATGTGGGATTCCCAGGGGGCACAGTGGTAAAGAATCCACCTACCAATGCAGGTGATTGATGTGGGAGACTCGGGTTCTCGATCCCTGGGTGGGGAAGATTCCCTGGAGGAAGGTATGGCAGCCCACTCTAGTATTCTTGCCTGGGGAATCCCATGGACAGAGGAGCCTGGTGGGCTACACAGTCTCTAGGGTCCCAAAGAGTTGGACACGACAGAGCATGCATGCACACACACAAAATGTCTCATAGTAAGTGATTTTAAAAGTTGAGCAGTGATGAAATTGAGGGCTGACTCTGAATGAGTCTGGGCATCCCTGCTCCTCCTGGTAAGGAGTGAATGAGATGATCCACATAAATTGTTGAGTGTTGAGAATCTATTACAAAACTATGGCTTTGTTTCTATTGGTTTTTTTAAAACGGTTTTTTTTTTTTCAGAGTTTTTCAAATACCTCATTCTGCCATTTAAAACATAAACTAGTGTTAGACAAGACCAATGGTTGTTACTATTATTTCAGATAAAAAGTCAGACATAAGATTAATTGACTCGATGAATGTCCATCCAGAGCTAAAAGCCGGCTTTACTCACTTCTATCTTGTGGATTCAAGCAGGAGAGACTTGCTGCATATCATCCAGATGGCAGTGTTATTTATAACGTCTGACACTTGCGCTGATTGAGACTGGGGATCTTCCTTGCTGGGGGCTCCAGACTGCTGCCCACCTGACCCTTCTCCAGGTCATCACATGCTCACCGCGTGACCCCTCCACAGGGGAACCTTCTGTAGCAGTGACCTCACCAGGTCATCAACTTCTCACTAAAAGCTGGGGCCGACTGGGTTTGTGATTTCCCGAGAGTTGCATGGAGGAGCGTTTCTTGCTTCCTGTCCTGCAGGATGAGCAGCGTTGGTCCTTTGCTCGAGCCGTCTCTCCAGGGCCTGTGTATAGAGCTCTTCTGCCTCGGCTCAGCTTTCACCAGCCTCAGTGCGGCACCGGGATTGGTCATTGCTGCATCTTCTGTGAGCTGTAGTTGTCACGGCTCTACTCTTTTGTCTTCTAAACCTCGCCGGTTCTTTTTCAAAAACAGCTTTACTGAGATGTGATTCTCAGGCACACAGTTTGCCCCTTAAAGTGTACAATTTAAGAGGTTAAAGCTATCATATGACCCAGTGACTGTCCTCTAGGTTTATACTCAGAAGGGAAAACATGTTCACACAAAACGCTCTACACGAATGTTCCAATTCAGTGCTTTCTATGTATATTCACAGAATCGGGCAACCAGCACTGCAATTGATTTTAGACTACATCATCACCTTAAAGAGAAACCTCATATCCTTTAGCAGTCACCTCCTGCTTCCTCCTCTCCCCAGCCCTAAACAACCACTAACCTACTTGCTGTCTTGCCATTTGCCGGTTCTGACTTTTCATGTAAATGTCACCATAAATACCTCACCTTCTGTGCCTGCCTTCTTTCACATAGCATAATGTTTCCGGGGTTATCCATGTTGTGTCCCGAATCACTCTTTTTATGGCTGACCAGCGTTCCGTCTTACGGATGTGCCGTGTTTTGCCTATTTACTTGCTGGTTGGTGGACATTTGGGTTGTCTCCACTTTTTGGCTGTTGTTTTTGTGAACATGTTTTTGGTTCTTAAGTTCAAAAGAACCAAAAACATGTTCGAACTTAACACCTAGGAGTATAGTTGCTGGGTCATATAGAAACTGTTTAACTTTTTTGAGGAACTCTTGCCAGACTTTTTCAAAGTGGTTGCACCAGTACGTTGTATGAGGGTTCCAATTTCTCCACATCCTCACCAACTCTTGTTATTATCTAACATTTTTTTAAGACTTTATTTGGCTCTGCAGGGTCTCAACTGAAGCATGTGGGATCTTTAGCTGTGGCATGTGGGATCTAGTTTCCTGACTAAGGACTGAACTCTGAGCCACCTGCATTGAGAGTGCAGAGTCTTAGTTACTAGACCACGAGGGAAGCCCCTTAGCTAACTAACTTTTGGGGTTAGGGTTAGGTTGAGGTGGCATCTCGTTGTGGTTTTGATTTTCATTTGCCTAATGGCTTACAATATTAGTCATCTTTTCACGTGCTTATTGGACGTTTTTATATCTTCCTTGGGGAAGTGTTTTTTTTAAAAAGTCCCATTTTGAAAAGTTGAGTTGTCTTTTTATTATTGAGTTGCAAGGAGTATTTATTAGATACAAATCCATTTTCAAGTATATAGTATAGAAGTATATTCTCATCTTGTGAGTTTTCACTTTCTTGATGCTATCCTTTGAAGCATAAACATTTTAAGCTTTGAAATCCAACTGAGATACTTTTCTCTGTTACTAACTTGCTGGGTTTGTTCCTCGCATAGGCCTGCATTCACTGATACGTCTTCAGCTCCTGGAATAGTGCCAGGTATGATGTGTGGTCTGATTGAGTGCCAGGGACAGTGCAAGTGGATCGGGACAACCAACCAGACTGGGGAGTTTCGTTTCAGTGGTTTAGGTGGTGTCCCGTGGGATAGAAGGTTCAGCCAAGGTAATTTTTTAAAAAATGGCCATTGACTTTTGGGTAATATGGTTGTGATTTTGCCTATTAATTTTAGCTTTAAGGCTTCTGAAGATTAGAATATCAGTTTAGTAGGAGTAACAGCATCAACTCTTTCCTCCCTGGGTTTAGCTTTTTTATTTTCCTTAGAGGATTCATCTTCATTGGTGTTTCTCAAACTGAAGTGTTCCTCAGAACTACTTGGAGAGTTTACCAGGGATCACTGGATCCACCTCTATAGTTTCTGAGTCACTGGGTCTCAGGGGAGGTCCAGGTATTTGCATTTTTAACAAGTTTCCGGGTGCTGGGTGGTGGGGATGCTGAGGTTTCAGGAACCACACCTTGGGCCCTGCTGATCTACATACTAAGCAGCTTTTTATTTTTTTCTTCTGGAGGCACCCTCACTTACTAAAGTGGTATGTTTATATAAGAATCTGCAGAGGGGCTTCCCTGGCGGTCCAGTGGATAAGACTCCACCTTCCATTGCACAGGGTCCAAGTTTGACCCCTGGTCGGGGAGATAAGATCCCACATGACTCACAGCCCAAAATCCAAACTATAAAACAGAAACAATATTGTAACAAAAACAATAGTGGGAAAATGGTCCACATCAAAAATCTTGAAACAAACAACAACAACAAAAAAGAATCCTCGTTTCAAGTTGCCTGTACTTGAGGATCATTTTTCTGATGCCAAGGATGGTGCGCCATCATTCTGGAGCCAAGGATGTGAACTTCACTTCGTCTTGGCCTAGGCTGAGCTTAGGAGCACAGGAGTAAACCACAGTATTTTTGAGCCTCTGCTGTGTGGCAGCTCTGCTTTGCTATCTGCGATACTCATGCTGTTGTGTTTAAATGCTCATCCCCTCAACAATGTAGGCGGGTTGCCTGAGGTGCCCAGTTACTTAACTGGTGGTGGAACTGGGTCAAGAAGCCCACGGGCTGCACAGTGATAGCTAACCCAGGGGGAAAAAGAAGAACCTTCAGGCTTGGCCCATAGACTTTATTGGCTCTGTTTTAAAGGTTTATATATTTACTTTTATGTTTGGTCGTGCTGGGTCTTTGTTGCTGCACACGGACTTTCTCTAGTTGCTGAGAGCAGGGGCTCCTCTTGCAGAGCACAGGCTCTAGGCTCTAGGCATGTGGGCTTCAGTAATTGGGGCTCTGGGGCTCTACAGTGTGGACTCAGAAGTTGTGGTGCACAGGCTTAGTTGCTCTGTGACCTGTAGATCTTCCCGGACCCAGAATCAAACTCACGTCCCTTGCATTGGCAGGCAAATTCTTAACCCCCAGACTAGGGAACCCGTTATTGGCTCTGTTTTAAATGACTTTATTTTATTTAGTATTAGTTTTTAAACATTTTTATTAACGTGAACCAAGAGCCCTGGATTCCTGAAAGACTGGGCATCAGATGGACCAGCTGTGATGCCTTCATTCTAATTGGGTTTCCTGTCCTCCTGGCCAATGCCAGACAAGCCCGTTTGCTCTGAATAGTCTTTCTCAAAGCATTTCGGGAACCTTTAGTGGTGGACAGCCTCAGGAAGATTTTGGCAGGAGGCCCGTGAAATAGGTCAGCATTTCCAAAGCAGTGTCCTGATTTGGCTCAGAGTAAAAGATAGGATAGAGGCTTAGCTAAAGCTGTCATTCTGAAAGAGGATATTCAATTTATTGTGTTTGTTGAGGAGAGCTTATTTTGATTCTCTGTAGCAGGAATGACGGCCGTGTGCACCGTACAAACGCAGCTCGGGTCACATGTTGCTTCTGTGGGTTAAACCCTTAGCGCTCGGACAGGACAATGGAAGGATGTCTGTATGTGCTGAGGGAGTCCCCAGGCATATTGTCCCAGAGACCCGACACACCCAGCCAGCTGCAGTCTTCTTTGATTTGTTGAAAAAGGAATCAGAAAAGATGGGAAGAAATCCCGGGCCAGCTGGCAGCTTCCATGGGACTGTTTCGTCACAGAGGACATAGCGTGGGCTGATGCCTTAAAGGTTAAGAATTGGTAGGAGGCCAGTGGATTTTTCTGATGAGTAATGTCTCTCACTTATTTCATATCACTGCAGAGTGCTATTATCTGTATTATTTTGAAAGTGCTCTGTGAAGTAGCTGGTAGGAAAGGTGATTTTTAAAAATATTTAATTGGAGGATAATTACAATATTGTGATGGTTTCTTTTTTATAATTAACTTTATTTTTAATTGAAGATAATTGCTTTACAGTTTCTACCATACAGCAACATGAATCAGCCATAGGTGTACATATAAACCGTCCCTCTTGTGCCTACCTCCCACCTCCCTCCCCGTCTCACCCCAGGAAAGGTGATTTTTTTTTTTTTTTAAGTATTTACTTGGCAGTGTTGGGTCTTAGTTTAGACATGCAGGATCTTTAGTTGCTCTACAGCATGTGGGATCTCAGTTCCTTGACCAGGGATCAGACCCACTGGAAGCGGATTCTTAACCATTGTACCACCGCAAAGTCCCAGAATAGTGATTGTGATCCTGTTCTGTAGCCAGGGCGACTGTGCTTAGTGAACAGGAGTCATCTGTGCAGGTCCCATAGCCGATCAGTTGCTGACACGGGACCCAAATGTTCATCTTTTCCATCTTTTCTCTGGTTTTGGTGTCTTTTACATCTTACTAGGTCAGGAAATGCCCTGAAGAGAGAAAGGGTGTGTGTTTTCCGGGGGCTGGCGGGGCAGGGAGGTGGATGGGGAAGTGGAGAAACAATAGGTCTAGAGAAGAAATGTTTTCATTAAAATTCAGGCTGCTAGGCTCTGTGTGAGAAGGGGGTCAAGAACAGAAGTCCCTGCTTAAGTGAGGCCAGTAACCCTGGGGGGGGGAGGGGTGGGGGTCCGAGTTCTAATGAAGGCTAGGGGGTGGAGACTGGGACCACAGGCAAATGTGTAAGAGCATAATGAGCCTTGTCAACGAGAGGCAGACAGCAGTTGTGGTTCAGCATCAAGGCTGATGGCTTAGAATAAGAAACTGCTTTTTTTGGAGGAGGCGAAATATCCAGATGCCAAGGAAATCCTTACTACCTAGCCTAGACTACCAAACCGGAGAAGCCCCTCTGAAGAGGAAGGCAGGTTTCCCTCCACCTTGGGTGTGTGAATAAAGAGAGAGAAATGCTAAGCTTCGTGTTATGAGCTTAGTCATTCTATGGGGACGACTCTCTGCGTTGCCATTCAAGTCAGCTTAAGCTGATGTTTTGGGTCATGTGACTAAAAATTCAGGTAGGGCCGGTTTCAGGTGCAGCCTAAAACAGTGGATTAAGTAATATCAACAAGGCCCTGTTTTTTTTCCTGTTTCTCTACTCTGCCTTCATTCACACTGGAACCCCTTGGCGGGTCTAGGTTCTGCCCCTCACATTTGTAAAATGGCTGCAACTATTCCAGACCTCGCACCATCATTCCATACTGATCAAGGAAAGACACAGAAGCTGGTGCAGAAGAGTAAAGAAGCAACTGTTTCTCAGAAACCCCAGCAAACATTGGTTCCCATCGTTTTATTTGTCCGTTGACCTGAATAACTTAAAAGACCATTCATGGAGGGGGTGGGGCGGGCATTTCCACCCAAACTGCATAGTTAAAGCAGTGAAGCAGTAGCTTTTGAAATGAAATTTAGAGGCATTTTTGCCAGAAAGAGAATGGAGGCCAGGTGGTAAATTACAGGTCTTCCATACCAGCCAAAGGGAGGGATGAGTGAAATAATGCCAGGTAGATTTTCTTGGGGAATTCTTTGAGAAGTAACTCTTGCACATGCATTAGTTAAGAGACTAAGCTGTAAAAAAACACAATGTAATTTAAAGAACAAAGATTTCTTTCCCTCTCACATAACAGCCGTCCAGCAGCTTTGCTTTACACCATTATTCTTGGTCCCACTTGGGTTTTCAAATAGCACAAAAGCAGAGAAGGGAAAGTGTGGAGGGAGCAGCCCCTGTTTGAAGGACTCTGGATCTTGAGTGGTACGCACTGCTCCATCTCTCATTCCACTGATGGAAACTTGGTCCTTGACCTTGCGTATCTGCAAGGCTGCTGGGAAACGCAGTTCTGCATGCTCGGTGACCAGTGACCAGCTTGCAGCTCTCTAGTTATGGAGAAAGGGGAGAAGAAATTTTATCGAGGAGTTGGCACCTCCATCACAACTCCCACACTAGATTTCCTAGGAGGCTTATCCATTCTAAATGATGTTCCTGTGGCAGATAGCACTTCCTCAGAGAAGAACCCACATCCAGTTTCCTTCATCTGGGGAACCAGGAATGTTTAATCGAAACTATGTCAGTTACAGTTAGGTTCAAATGCATATGACAGAAAACCTAAGATAGCAGTAACCTAAGCAAAGTAAACACTTGCACTTTTTTTCTCTTATGTAAAGGACGTTCATCATAATTAACGATTCATCAAGGTGACAGGGGCTCTGTTCCACTATCTCAGCATTGGTTTCCTCCTTAGTCCAAGATGGCTGCCCAAACTCCAGCCATCTCTTCAGCATTTTTCTGGCCAAAAGAGGAACTCAAAGATATCTCTCAGAAACCACAAGCACATTTACACCATTGGTCAGAGCTTTATCACACAAGGCACCTAGCTGCAAGGGAAGCTTGAAGTGTAGCTTTCTTTCCTGGCAGGTATGAGCCTTACCCCAAACTGGGGTTCTCTTGCTGAGGAAGAAGGGGAGAACGGACATTGGGCAACAAGGGGCAGTCTCTGCTAGAGATCATATGCCCCTGTGTCCACAATCGGTGCCCTCACCTCGGCCTCTGTGTTTCTCTGCCCATGTTAATTTTCTTTTTCTGGTGGGGGTGAGCTGGGCTTTGCCACACTGCATATGGGATTTTCCCCACCAGAGATCGAACCCATGCCCTTGTCCCCTGCATTGGGAGCACAGAGTCTTAACCATTGGACTGCCAGGGAAGTCCTGCCCATGTGAAATTTTAAAACCCATCTTCGTACTTCTCTGAAGGATAATCATCAGAATAGCTGACATTTATTCAGTGCCTGTCAAGTGACAGACTCTGTTCTGTGTCATTTATTCTTCACAACAGTACTCTCAAAAGTACTTACGTAGAAACGCTTAGTGTTGACAGGTGTAGGCAGAGTTGAGGGAACCGGGAGGGCTCGGGGAAGTGGCCAGAGATTAGCAGTGGGAGGAAGCCATGGCCACCCCTGAAAGGGCAAGGGGACAGACCAGTGTGGCCCCAGTGCACCAGCCGCGCTTAGAGGTGTGAAATGGGGGCTGACGCAGACCAGGTCAGGAAGCGGGGCTCGGGACGGGAGCCCAGGCCAGCACCCCTGCGAGCCAGGCAGGTGGCCCCAGGAGCAGGTCCACGCCCTGACCTGTCTCTCCTCCCACCTTGGAGCTCCTGGCAGCGCCAGCCTTGGGCTGAGGCCACCTGGAAGGCAGAGGGCGAGGGTGCCCGGGAAACAGTGCCCAGAGCACAGCCTCCCGGGAACAGAGAAGGACCGAAATGGGTGGGGGGTTGGGGAGCAATAGAGAACCACCGCGCAGGATGGTTACAGCCCCATTTTAAGGAAAGGGGAACCGGGCTGGGACAGAGGGGAGGGCACTGCCAGCTTGGGTTGCAGAGTGGGGAAGGTGGTACACCCCCACACTGACCCGACTGTTCCCGTGCGCAGTGGCAGCAGCTGATGCCCGGCAGCGCGTGTGTGGCTTGGACAGGTGTGTTTCAGGCCGCAAGTCACCGTGTCACCCTTGCCCTGGCAGGTTGCCGTCGCGAACCTCGGCGAGGCTGTGCAGGACGCAGACCTGCTGGTGTTTGTCATCCCCCACCAGTTCATCCACCGGATCTGCGACGAGATCACGGGGAGGGTGCCGAAGGATGCTCTGGGCATCACCCTCATCAAGGTGAGGCGGCCCCTCGCCGCGCGCGGGCTCCTGGGAACTTCCGCACCTCTTTCATCTGTTGGGGAAAAGGAGCTGAGGGGAGGGGATGGCTGCTTTGGGTTTATTTTTTAAGGATGCCTGGAAGGGAATCAAAACCATGCATCCCCTCCTGAGCCTTGTTTTACTCAGGTTTACCAGGGGCTGCTTCCTATCTGGAGAGGGCTCCCGCAAGAAAAGAACTTCCTGTCTATCACACGGGGCTCCGCCCTTGCCTGGGAAATCTCACGTGGTTTACATTCGCTGGGAAGTTAATCATCTTTAATTTCCCACTCCTGGATTTATTCCCTGGAGAGGGCATTTTTTAACCAGAAGTCCACAAACCATCCCCAGAGGTCCACATACAGAATTCAAGAGGTTTGGACCTAAATATGGGGATGGAATTACATTTTTATTTATTTTAACCTCTAACTGAAATGAGCATCTCCTTCACTTATGAATGTAGGCCACAAGCCAGAGTTTCAGTGACAATATGTTAGCAGGACCTTGACCCTGTGGTAGATACAAATTATAGGTATTTTCATGTTACTTTACAATGGCTTCAGGTATCTCAAGATACCACTTATTCCCAACTACTTGGGAATTATAGTAATTCGACCTGCTATGGCACCTTTTTATAATTGCAATAAGAAAATACATATATTACTTTGTCACAAATGTAGGGTGTTTTTTTTTTTTTAACATTTCATAACTGTATTTCAAAATAATTGCCTTGCTGGGTAATCTTGTATTTTGCTTTATACATATGGAGTCTGAGAATGAATCCATAAACTTCACCAGACTGCCAAGGGCAGGTCTGTGTTGTAAAAAAGGTTAAGAACCCTCTTGAGAGACTGTGTTTGTAGGTGAATGTTTATGAAAGCAAGTATACTTCAAATGTCAGTCATCGATAGGATGGACAAATGAATGATGGGAAACTACACAGGAGTGAACTAGAATATTCATGCGGCCACATGGGTGAATCTCCCAAATAATAATATAGCACAAAGCAGCACATCACAGGTGAGGGGCACAGTTTCATTTATAGCCTTTCAAAAACAGGCATAATGCTATAACATACTGTTTAGGGATGGTTTCATGTGACAAAATGAAAAAGAAAAACAAGGGAACGGGGCATAGATGGCGTTGAGGATAGGGGTCACCCTGGCGGGGGCAGGAAACACTAGTGAGGAGAAGCACGAACTTGGGAATAGACCCAGGGGACTGCGGTGGTGTCCCGCGTGTTCTTTTTCTTTACCTGGATGGTGACGTTGTTCATTCTCACTTTATTGTTACTCTTTAAATGGTACATGCACACCATGTCTGTTTACTCTTAGAAACGAGATTTTTCAGTTGCCTATGCCATTGGCGGTCTGAATCTAGATGACTTATAAAGCAGCAGTCTCCAGCCTCTTGTCCTTGGGGGTTTCTTTTCCTCTAACCCACTGACGTCCTTGCAGGGCATAGACGAGGGTCCTGAGGGGCTGAAGCTCATTTCTGACATCATCCGAGAGAAGATGGGCATTGACATCAGCGTGCTGATGGGAGCTAACATTGCCAACGAGGTGGCCGCCGGCAAGTTCTGCGAGACCACCATCGGTGAGGGCCACTGGGGAAAGGGACATGACATTGTGTGTCTTAACAGGCACATATTCCATTTCTGGAATTTTCTGTAGTGAACTCTTCCCTGCTCCCTTAACATTCCTGGGGTGGACATTCAGTGGGGTGGAAATTTTATCTTAGGAGGCTGTTCTGTGGGCGTGAAGCGTTTTTACAGACTCTGGACTGAAAGTAAAGCCAAGGAGACCACGTGGCTCCCCACGACCCAGCAGTGCAGCGTCGAGGTTATTCCCAGACGTGCACGGGTGCTGGCTTGTCCCAGGAAGCAGAAGGTTATGTCCACGGTGGAGCTCCCTAGGCCTGAGAAACCCAGCTTTTCTTTTTTTTTTTTTTTTTTTTTATTTAAACAACTGGAATTTATTTCTTACAGTTCTGAAGGCTAGAAAGTCCAAGATCAGGGTTGAGCCAACACTTTTCTTTTATGGTGAGGGCTCTCTTCTTGGCTTACAGACAGCTGCCTCCTTGCATGAAGGGTGTGGGGGTCAGGGAAAGCAAGTCATGTCCAACTTTGCGACTCCTTGGACTGCAGCACACCAGGCTCCTCTATCCTGCAGTATTTCCCAGCGTCTGCTCAAAGTCATGTCCGTTGACTCAGCGATGCTATCTAACCATGTCCTCCTGTGCTGCCCCTTTCTCCTGTTGCCTTCAGTCTTTCCCAGCATCGGGAGCTTTTCCAGTGAATCGGCTCTTTGGATCAGGTGGCCAAAGTTTTGGAGCTTCAGCATCAGTCCTTCCAATGAATATTCAGGGTTGATTTCCTTTACAATTGACTGGTTTGGTGCAGTCCAAGAGAAACCTAGCTTTTCTCTGCTCATAAATGCCAGTATCTGGAGCCTCACTGGATGCCTCAGACATCTAGAAATTGATGGCAGTGATCCCTGCTTTCCAAAGGAATAAGCCGAGGCTCAGAGAGTAAGCTCCCTGTCCCAAGATCACACAGCTAATACAGAACCCAGACATGAACTTGGGTCTCCTGCTTCCTGAAACAGAAAGCCCTTTCTGTTCTTACACATCAGTGTTGTGAACGTGTCTATTTCTTTAAAAAAGGGCTTCAGAATTCCTAAGTGCCCACATACCATGTTATAGGGCTCATAGAATGCTTTGCAGGGTGTATTTAAGTTTATCTACCACTCCAGGACTTACTTCCACACTTATCAAATGCACCAGTGATGGGAATTATTTCTCCTTGGCAGCTTCGTGAAAGGAAACTCTGGGAGAGATCAGGCTCTCTTGAGTAAGATGAGATGGATGGGAAAATGTTTTTATGCATGCATGTAAGTTAGGACATTTAAAATTTTTTTTCTCTTTTATTTGTAATTATACAGACATTACCTGATTACCATGGGACACAGAGATAATCAAAAGAAAGCCGTTTCTTAAAACTTAATTATTTTAGGGTTTTCCTAGGTGACACTAGTAAAGAACCTACCTGCCAACGCAGGCGGTGTAATGGGTTCAGTCCTTGGGTTGGGAAGATCCCCTGGAGGAGGGCATGGCAACCCACTCCAGAATTCTTGCCTGGAGAATTCCACGGACAGAGCAGCCTGGCAGGCTACAGTCCATGGGGGTCACAAAGAATCGGACACGACTGAGGCAACTTAACTTAGCACAGCATGTTGATTATTAATTTTCATTTGCGTATAATTGATTTACAATGTTGTGTTAATTTCTGCTGTTCAGCAGAGTAAATCACTTATTTATCTCCATCTCTTCTTTAGATTCTTTTCCCATACAAGTCATTACAGAGTATTTAATAGCATTCCTTATGCTATATGATAGGTTCTTGTCAGTTACCTATTATATGTGTAACGGTGTGTCTAGGCCCAACTCAGTCATCTAACTTATCCCCCCTTCCCCACACCATTGCTTTGTTTTCTATATCTGTGACTCTGTTTCTGTTTTGTAAATAAGTTTGTTTGTATTCTTTTTTTAGATTCCACATATAAGTGATATCATATGATTTTTGTCTTTCTCTGATTTAGGAAAACCATTTCAAGTTTCATTTAATTTTCGTTATTTTTTTCTACTTGTGCTGAACTATGGTTGTAGTTGTTAATATACTCTTTTGATAATTGCTTCATTTACTTCAATCAGCATGTATCTTTATAGCTGCATAACATTCCATTGACAATCCCATATATCTGGGCACTTGGAGGGGGGGTGTGTGTGTGTGAGAAATAATAACTTTGGAGAGCAGAGGTGTCACAAATGGTAAAAGGAAGGAAACAAAATGACCCATAATAACACTACCCAGGTTGATCTTTATAAAAGCAATAAGCACAGCTAAGAAAATTCAGGGGCTTCCCAGGTGGTACTAGAGGTGAATTACCCGCAGACTCAGGAGACATGGATTCCAGCCCTGGGCCAGGCACGTCCCCTGGAGGAGGGCACGGCAACCCTCTCCAGTATTCTTTTTTTTTTTTAAGGCTTAAAATGTAATTTAATAAGTTCATGTTGCATTATTTCATTTCTCAGAAAAACTTCAAAGGTATTAGGGACAAATCATACATGGTACACCAATAAAAAATGCACAGCCTAACTCCCTAAGACAGGCAGAGCTCAGAGCTACCGTCTGACACTCAGCATACAGCAGCCCTGTTCTCAAGATTGTACTAGGACTATCAAGAAAGCTGTGAATGGCAACATCACAGACACAAAAGGGCCATTTCTGGATTATCCTTACCCAAGAAAAAGATGGAGGCAAGTTTAAAGATACACTAAATGAAAATCTCTAAGAGAAAATGTCTTCCTTGGGACATGAAAGGGTAATATATGGGACATAACAGAACCGTATGTATGTTGTCTGTGACCTCTGTGGACACGTGCCTGAATTCCCTCCTGGAAGTGATTGGAACAGTGGGGCCAAGGTCACTGGGGGATGTTTGGTTTTTGTGGTATATGTGGCAGGATCTCTGGGGTGAGACAGTGCACTAAGTCGTGTCCGACTCTTGCGACCCCATGGACTGTAGCCTGCCAGGCTCCTCTGTCTATGGGATTCTCCAGGCAAGAATACTGGAGTGGGAGAGGTGGAGAAGGAAATGGCAACCCACTCCAGTATTCTTGCCTGGAGAATCCCATGGACAGAGGTGCTTGGTGGGTTACAGTCTTCAGGGTCATGAAAGAGTTGGACACTACTGAAGCAACTAAGCACTAAAGAAAATTCAAACAGTACAAGAAGGTATGAAATTAGAATTAAGACCTACTCCCTCTTCTCAAAGGAAATCATTGTCGGTAGTTCCTAAGTATCCTTCCATAAAAAAAAAATGCATATGTATGCTAGGCTGTGCTAGGTTTTATTCTTTTCTTTATTCGTTTAGTTCTTTTATTCATCTATGATTTTAATGTAGCCTGTGAAACTGTTATGTAATGACTTTAATTTTTCAAAAATAATTATTAGCTACTTTTTCCAGCTTAGTCCTATTTGCTAGTAATCAATTTGCTAGTTATTTGGTTGGGATTGGCCAGTTAACCCCAGTCATTCGGTAGGGTTGAGACAGACTTCATCTCCAAATTTAAACTAATAGATTTTGGCTAGGATTTCTGCCTGCCTCTTAGCCTTGTTATAGGAAAGCTCCCATGTGGGTGCATCAGACTTATTTACTTTGTAAAGACAGATAAACGCACGGAAGTCACATCTGTTTCTCTGGCTTCTGTTTACACATTGCTTCTGCTGCCTTCTGTGGGTTGGACCATGACTGGCAAGAGTGATCTGAATTAAATTAGATAAAATACTCAGTGAGATAGAACAGGAAAGTGATATTTTCTAAATGTTCTTATATAATCTGAATTTAATCAACAGGAAATATTAAACAAGGCCAAAGGAAGGGACATGGTGCAAAACAACTGGCCCACAGTTTTTTTTGGGGGGGCAGCACCTTGTCACATATGAAATCTTAGTTTCCCAGCCAAGGATCAAACCCTCGCCCCCTGCATTTGGAAGCCCAGAGTCTTCACCACCTGACCGCCAGGGAAGTCCCACAACTGGCCCACACTCTTGAAAAATGTCAGTGTCGTAGGAGACATTGCAAGTCTAAAGGAGAAGTCTAGAGGGACCTGGCCACGAAGTGCAGTTCAGGATCCTGGGCTGGATCCCGGCTGCCGTGAAAGCAACCTGGGGACGTGGGTCAAACAGGCACTGTGAGCCATGGTGCCCCCTGGTGGTGAGAGCCTCCTTTGTGGGAATGACTTCACAGAGTTTGAGCTGTCTGTCAGTTGTGGTGCTAAATGTCAAGGATACATAAGCCCCTTCTTTGTGGAAGGAGCTTCTTAGTACACAAACAGTAGAGAATTATGGACTGAGATGTGGGATGTGATCAGATCAGATCAGTCGCTCAGTCGTGTCCGACTCTTTGCGACCCCATGAATCGCAGCACGCCAGGCCTCCCTGTCCATCACCAACTCCCAGAGTTCACTCAGACTCACGTCCATCAAGTCAGTGATGCCATCCAGCCATCTCATCCTCTGTCATCCCCTTCTCCTCCTGCCCCCAATCCCTCCCAGCATCAGAGTCTTTTCCAATGAGTCAACTCTTCCCATGAGGTGGCCAAAGTACTGGAGTTTCAGCTTTAGCATCATTCCTTCCAAAGAAATCCCAGGGCTGATCTCCTTCAGAATGGACTGGTTGGATCTCCTTGCAGTCCAAGGGACTCTCAAGAGTCTTCTCCAACAACACAGTTCAAAAGCATCAATTCTTCGGCACTCAGCCTTCTTCACAGTCCAACTCTCACATCCATACATGACCACTGGAAAAACCATAGCCGTGACTAGATGGACCTTTGTTGGCAAAGTAATGTCTCTGCTTTTGAATATGCTATCTAGGTTGGTCATAACTTTCCTTCCAAGGAGTAAGCGTCTTTTAATTTCATAGCTGCAGTCACCATCTGCAGTGATTTTGGAGCCCAGAAAAATAAAGTCTGACACTGTTTCCACTGTTTCCCCATCTATTTCCCATGAAGTGGTGGGACTGGATGCCATGATCTTCGTTTTCTGAATGTTGAGCTTTAAGCCAACTTTTTCACTCTCCACTTTCACTTTCATCAAGAGACTTTTTAGTTCCTCTTCACTTTCTGCCATAAGGGTGGTGTCATCTGCATATCTGAGGTTATTGATATTTCTCCCGGCAATCTTGATTCCAGCTTGTGTTTCTTCCAGTCCAGCGCTTCTCATGATGGGATCTGAAGGAGTCTTATTAAATAGGTTGATTATCTCCAAAATTTTGTGTGGAAGAGAAGGGGGATTTTCCTGTCTTTTGGTTCATATTGAGTTTGACAAGCCCTTCCACATGGCTGATGGGCATTCCCTGTTCTGGATCACATGTCCTGGGTCCCTTCTTGCCTCATCACTGCCTAAGACATTGATCGTAATAATAATACGGTCAATGCTTTCCCATGACTCAGAAGATTTAAAAATTTAAAGGGTAAACATTTGATGCCGTTTGCAGCAACATGATTGGACCGAGAGATGATCATACTAAGTGAAGTAAGTAGGACCGAGAAAGAGAAATATCATTTGATATCAGTTACAGGTAGAGTCTAACATATGACACAAGTGAACTTATTTATAAAATGGAAACAGACTCACGGACATAGAAAACCATGGTCACCAAAGGGAAAAGGGGTGGGGAAGGGATAAATTAGGAGGTTGGGTTCAGCATATACACACTGTTATATAAAATTGGTAAACAATAAGGTCCTACTGTATAGCACGGGGAACTAGAGTCACTATCCTGTAGTAAACCATAATGGAAGAGAATAAAATAAATAAAAGCACGTTTGAGAGAATGTGAGACTCCTGTAAATCAAGCTCACGTCTCTAATGAACCCCGTGCGTAATTTGCAGCATGGAGGCACCAGCAGATGCCACCTTGTATCGGTGGGAGATGGAGAATGCTCTGCTCCCCTCCGCGTGTCCAGTTACTCGGAGCTGCTGCTGGCTCGATCCAAGTAGCTTAGAGGGAGTGGGGGCCTGTCTGTGCTGCTCGTGAGCCCCCTTCGAGTTGCAGGCACCTGGCAGTGGCCCGTGGTGAGGGACAGAAGAGAAAGACCATGAATGCATCGTGGTGTGGCTCTGGGGCTGCTTTACCCAACCCAGGTGATGAGACAGTGCTGCTGGTCTGGAGGGCTGTTTATAAAAGGAAGAGGACAGTTTGCTCAGACAGAGGATATTTCTAATATTTGGACGAACGAGCATTCAGCTAAATGACATCATAGCAGTGGCCTGTAGAACAGAAAATGTTTCTGAGTATCCGGTGTAGCTGTCTTAAACATTTTATGATGGAAAATGTCCTTAAACCAAACAAAAGTAGAGAGAACTGTATTAGGACCCCACACTGCCCGTCTTTAGTAATGATTAACTGCTGGCTGGCCTTATTCATCTGTTTCCCACCCTCTCTCTCTCTACTCGTCTCTGAACTTTGTTTGTTCATTTTATTTTTTGGCATGCAGGATCTTAGTTCCCTGACCAGGGATCAAACCCACCCCCATCCATTGGAAAGGTGAAATTTTAACCACTGGACCACTGGGGAAGGCCTCCCCTGGATCATTTTGATACTATATTACTTCTGAGTGTAATTTTGTTGAATATCCTGTGGTTTTTTTTTTTCCTGCAGTGGAAGACTGTGGCTCTAATTGTAATGTGTTTGTTGCTTCTCTCTTCCTGCCCCTGAGTGGAGCACAGCATAGAGAGAGGTCATGTAGGTCCTGGAGCCAGAGCATCCGGGTTAGAATTTGGGCTCTGCCTCTTACTAGCTGTGTGACCGAGGGCAACTCAGTAAACCTCTTTGGGGCCTCCTGTGTGTGAGTGGGGCAAGTCAATCATAGGCACGTAAATATCACTATCCCGTTGTGATTATATAGACCTTGCGTGCTTGTTGTAACTAATAGGCAGTTTGCACACCTCATTCTTCTTTAACCTCATGACAGTGCTGAATGTGCCATAGTGTTTTACTCATGAGGTTAGAGATCACATCAGAGGTTTTCAAACTTGTCTGCCCATTGAAGTCACTAGGAGAGTGTCAGAAATTAGTGATGCCTGCTTGACCCCAGAGCTTGTGATTTAATGGATGATGGAGTGTGGCTGGCCTTTGGTGTTTTTAAAGATCTCCCGGTGATTGTAATGTGCAGACAAGCTTGGGAGACAAGCTCAGGAAACTCAAGGCTGGAAGAGCCCAAGTGCTGTGGTCCCTGGAGGAGCTTTCTGCCAGCTCTGTGTGGAGAACATGACGTGGGAGCCAGGACCGAGCTGGCGAATTTTATCGTCCTGATTTCCGGAGCTGAGCGCCACCCCTCACCCCACCAACCAGAGCAGATCTCACATCAGGCTCTATGTGTAAAGTTTTAGTTTTGTTTTGAACTGAAAGTCTCTATAAATAGAAAAGTAACATGTGAAAAGTACTGATCCTCCACATCATTCCAGGCATGGTCCCAATGGGGAGCAGAAATAAGGAGCCCTTGAATGCATTTCCATCCTCCACCAATTGAGTCACTGAACATGTTTGTTGATGTTGTATCAGTTCTCTGTTGCCATAGTGATGCTAAGTAACAAATAATCCTGAATTCTTAGTGGCATCCAGAATAAGCAGAGCTGACACATCTGTGGGTCCACTGGGAGGCAGTGCTGTGCTCCTTCCTATCTTCTTGTGGGGTCCAGCAGGCCAGCTGGGTGTGTTCCCACAGTGAAGGCAGATGGACATGGGAACCAGCCCTGCTGCTGCACAAATGGGCTTCAAATTCTGCTGTGTCAGGTCTGGTCCCATGAGCCAAAGCCAGTCATGTAACTGGCTCAGGTGGTAAAGAATCCGTCCACAATGCAGAAGACTCGGGTTCGATCCCCGGGTCAGGCAGATCCCCTGGAGAAGGGAATGGCTACCCACTCCAGTATTCTTGCCTGGAGAACCCCATGGACAGAGGAGCCTGGCAGGCTAAGTCCACGACTAACACTTTCACTTTCACCAAAG
The DNA here is from genome assembly GCF_003369695.1 of Bos indicus x Bos taurus. NCBI lineage: Eukaryota > Metazoa > Chordata > Mammalia > Artiodactyla > Bovidae > Bos > Bos indicus x Bos taurus. The sequence goes on along the minus strand of NC_040097.1, from coordinate 54,150,476 downwards.
CCAGTCATGTGACTGACCCCAAGGGTGGGGAAATTGTCTCATCCACTGAGTCCAGGCACATCCTGAGGTTAGTCCTAGCATTGGTGGAAAGGGAGGTACTTTTGTGGAGGGAGCCTCTAAGTGTTTATGGTAGGAAACAGTTGCAACAATTTTAGATCTCAAACAATAGAAAGACACCTAGATAAAATATTATGCATGTATGCAATAAAATACAAAGCAGCCATTTGTTAATAAAATAATGTAGAAAATATAGGATATCACTGAAAATTATTCCTGCCGTAAATAGGAGAAAGCTGATTGTGAAATCCACATTATGTTCTCAATTGAGAAAAACTATGTATATTCCAATTTTGGTAAGTTAGAGATATATGTCAAATTGTTGATTTTATCTGTGGTGGGATTGTGGAATATTTTTCTGTTTCTAGTCCTGTGACTATGAAATTTCCTATCAGGAACATATGTCACTTTTGTAATGAGAAAAAGGTCTTTTTAAAAAGATTTTTTATTGGCTTAAAAAAATTTTTTTTTAAATTTTGGGTCACACCCCAGGGCATGAGGGGATCTTAGTTGCCCAACCAGGAATGGACCTGTGCGCCCTGCATTGAGTGCGCGGAGTCTTAACACAGGACCACCAGGGAAGTCCAAAACTCATTTTAAACTGTGTTAGATGCGAAAGTTAAGACCAGAGGCCATTATTAATTTCCTGTTTTTTCTAACCTTTCAATAGGCAGCAAGATAATGGAGAATGGCCTTCTCTTCAAAGAACTTCTGCAGACTCCAAATTTTCGAATTACGGTGGTGGATGATGCAGACACGGTTGAACTGTGTGGTGCCCTGAAGGTAAAGCAGCCCTGTCGTTTCTGCTTACGGGAGGCGTCCTCACGCAGGGCCACTGCCAGCGTCATTGCACCCCATGCTAAGAATGAGCTCTGTGTTCTGCGCTCGTACTTCTGGGGAGAATAGTGAATTGGCAGCCTTGTCTGTCACTTCCCGCTCGGCCCCAGCCTTTCCTGGGTGGTTAGATTTCCTCTCGCAGTTATGGCGGGCTTCTGTTTGTAAATCTGGGAGCACTGTGCTAGTTTGTTCTCTGGGAAGTGGACGGCATGAACATTTGGAAAGCCAGGGGCATACTCTGACTGTAGAGTCTTACTTGGAAGCCAAGTATTCTATAATTCCTACATTTCTCCTATGTGTTTTCTTGAGCAGGAAGAGGAACTTGGTCACTCTGGATGATCTATTGGTTTGATGGTATGGTTGGTTGTTGTTTTTAAAGAAGAAAAAACAATCTGCTGCAGGCAGGTTTTTCTAAGAATAGCTTAATCTTTGCCTGTAAAGGGAAAAGATCAGATTAAAGAGGCAGCTTCTGTCGTCTAGTGACTTGAGAGAGTCAAGGGAAATTTCCATGTTTGGACTTGGGCTCCTGACTTATAACCCTCTGCCTTTAAAAGTTGTGGTCAGGGAACTTGACCTGACCACAATGGACCCCAAAATATGGGACCACATTTCCTAGTGGTCCAGTGGTTAAGACTTCTCCTTCTACTGCAGAGGGTACAGGTTCGTTCCCTGGTGGGAGAGCTAAGATCCCGCATGCTTTGCAGCCAGAAAACCAAAAATAAACAACAGGAGCAATATTGTAACAAATGCAATAAAAACGTTAAAAATGGTCCACGTGAAAAAAAAATCTCAGAAGGAAGTCATGATTGGGGTTCCTCTCTGTCCTGACAGTGGGCAGTAGCCAACAGGGCTGTAACATCTGTACATTCTCCCCTTGGAAGCAGAGCTGCCTGAGCTGCCATATCAAAAACAAGGGAAAATACAGAGCTTCCCTGTGAATGAGTCACTTTTGAGTCATTTCTTTTGTAGCAGAAGCTACTTTTCAAGAATTTGAGCACCGAGGGAAGGAAATTAATCTGACGTTCGCCTTACTTTGTCAGGTGAAAATTGCAAAGATCAAAAGAATGCAGGGAGACCCGTCCATAGGGCACTTTCTCAGGCTCTCTGCAAATTGTACGTCTTTTCTTCTAGTAATAATTTAAAACCACTTAATGTCGCGTGTGTATGTGTAGTCACGTCTCCATACAATGAGAGTTTTAAAAATTGAAGCCAACGAAAGACTTGGGCCCCCAGGCAGCCCGCGTTCATCTTTCCAAATGCTGTCAGGGAATTCTCACTTTGCACGCAGCCTGTTATACATTGAAGATGCTGGCTTTGGCTGCATTCTTTATTATTGTTGGGTGAGGTTTTTATGCGTTTTTAATAGACCTTCATTAAACTAATGGGTGGTCTCACTGCTCAGCACGGCCCATGTGCTCCAAAACTGTCATGAAGTGACTGGGTTTTATTTTGGGTGGTGGATGGAGAAGCTCTGAAAACCCACCCAGAACAAAGGTGCAGAGGAAGAGGGTGGGAGAGAAGAAAGAGTCTAGATTGAGGGCCCTGGAGAAGCTTCTGCGGGTGGAACCATGTGCTGGCCCTGCTTGTGAACTGCACGGCTTTTCAGTTCTGTTGGCAAGAAGCCTCCTGCTACCATGACAGAGTGGTTCGTTGGGGGCAGCGGTAGATGGGGATTGAGAACCATTTATCATCCTGCCCCTGGCTTTCCTTTCAACCAGGAGTGGTTACCATCATTCCTGCCAGCCTGCATCAGAGCTGGGAGCTTTAAAAACTGAGAGGCAGGTTCTTGGGCAGTAACTGAGGCTAACCATCCCATCGGATCGATAAGGAGGCAGAGCGCCAAAGAGTGAATGACTCAAATGTAGCAAATACTAGCTCGGTCAGAACGTGAACGTGGGTTTGAAGAATCCGTCCGGGGTTCTGTGGTTACTCTGGATGACCTGACTTTTCTCGTTTGTGTCCAGGCGGTTGAATGAAATGAAGTCCTCTCTTGCTAGAGCCTGCCCAGCAAGGGCACATGGGCCTATTTTTCCTTAATTACATAATTAATAGTTTTGTTTTCTTCCTGATTATACCTCTCTGTAGTATTCTTCCATACTACAGAGAGGTGTAGAGAAGAAAGTGAAAATGACTAATGATCTCTGCATCCTGAGATAATTGCTGTTAATGATTGTCATCTACCCTTCCAGTCTTTTTAGTAAGCACAAGTATGTCCATGTCCCCTCTTTTAAAACAAGTGCATCTTACTTTTCAAGTAGTTTATGTTTTACCTTTTTAAAAAAGTTTTTTGAACTATAGTTGGTTTGCAGTGTTGTGTTTATTTCTGTTAAACAGCAAAGTGAGTCAGTTATACACATATAATCATTCTTTTTTGGATGTTTTAGTTTTTTCACAGTAACAACCTTTAGTCATGTTCTCTATTCTAAAAAAGTTTTCAAGTACACTTTTTTCATGCTCAAAAACGTGAGGGCGTTTGAGGTACCAAAAAAGAAAAAAAGGGCGAGGTGGGGCGGGGAGAGAAAGAAAGATAACAGCTCCCTACAATGTTGAAAGAAAAGGAACATTCAAAGGAATTATACAAAATCATTTTGTACCAGTGCATCTTACACCCTTCAGAATGTCCTTCATCTCTTAGCTACATTAATCTCTTAATTGGTAAGTGAGTATTCTTTTTTAAATATCACCTTTATTTAGGGAGGCCTGGCGTGCTGCAGTCCATGGGGTCAGAAAGATTCAGACACGACTGAGTGACTGAACCGAACTTATTTAAGCAAAATCCATGTACATTAAATGGTGTTGATTTAAATACATGATACAATAGGTTTTAACAGTTGGGTATATACACCCTGAACTTCATCACTCAAATACATTTCCATCACCCCAGGCAACTCCATAAGTGTCTTTATACTTTACTCCTCCCTCCCAAACCAGCAGCCACCCATCTGCTTTTGTTCACTGTAGAATTTTTATAATACACATATACAGTATGTACTCCTCTGTGTCTGGCTTCTTTCCGTTGGGGTGTATTTTTTAATGTAACTTTTAAGATGTTCTTCATACAGAAAAGTATAAAAATCATAAGTATTTAGCTCAACCTGTTGTTATTTTTAATAAATGGTTTATCAAGATTGTTTCATTAACAGAGACCCAAAATAATAGGGACTGAACAAGGTAGAACTTTCTTTCTTGTGCAGAAATCCTAATTCCATATGAATATTCCACTCCACAAAATTCTCAGGGACCTAGGCTCCCTCCAGCTCATGAGAGATGACCCTTGTCCTCATGTTCTAAGATGGTGACCAGGGCTCCAACCATCACATCTGCCTTCTAGGCAACAGGATGAAAAAAGAAACAAAGACAAAGGGCATGGGACTTAAGGCATTCTGGGGAGTTTCAGTGTAACATTTGGCTTTATTTTTTATTTTTTTGGCCATACCCTGTGGCATGTGGAATCTTAGCTCCCTGACCAGGGATTGAACCCACACCCCCTGCAAGGGAAGACAGAGTCTTAAATAACCACTGACTGCCAAGGAAGTCCCTGGCTTCATCTTAATAGGCAGTTAGTACTTAATTGTGGAAAAGGCAATGGCACCCCACTCCAGTACTCTTGCCTGGAAAATCCCATGGATGGAGGAGCCTGGTGGGCTGCAGTCCATGGGGTCGCTAAGAGTCGGACACGACTGAGCAATTTCCCTTTCACTTTTCACTTTCATGCACTGGAGAAGGAAATGGCAACCCACTCCAGTGTTTTTGCCTGGAGAATCCCAGGGACAGGGGAGCCTGGTGGGCGGCCGTCTATGGGGTCGCACAGAGTCGGACATGATTGAAGTGACTTAGCAGCAGCAGCAGCAGCAGTAGCAACAGCAGCAGTACTTAATTGTACTCCCTGCTGCAAGGGAGGTTGAGAATTTTTCCACCCCCCTGGGAAAAATACATTTGCATGAAAATCAGGGACTCAGGCTCTAGAAGAGGAGAGTATTTTGGGAGAGATACCCATCACCTCTGCCGCAGATGCGCAGTGTTCTCTGCAGGGCTGTCTGTAGTGAGGCTCACCACCCTAGCTGTAGGGTGTGTGGGTTTCCTCCAGGCCTTTGGCTGTGATGAATGTGCTGTGGGTCAGTCTGGTACCCAGTCTCTAGCCAAGGCTCCAGCTAGCACCTAGTAGCATATGTGGCTGTTTTCATTTACATGCAAATTAAAACTTTTTTAAAAAATTCAAAATTCTGTTTCAGAGTCACAGTAGCAGCATTTCAGACTCAGTAGTCACATGAGTCTCGTGAGTCTCAAGGTCTAGTGGCCACTCTGTTGGACAAGCAGGTATCAAACGTACCTCTCGTCAGGGTGCCCAACCTGTGGGGCTGAGTGTGGACTTGACCTTGGACCTCCTGGACATCTCAGATGGGTGACCTTACTCAGGGCTTGACCTACAAACCACAGGTGATACCTTGCCTGCAGTTAGTTAGCCTCCACTCTGCAGGTTTCCTCTAGGATAGATGCACTTGGAGGTGACCTTGGGAAGAGTCAGATGGACTCAGAAAATTCTGACTTGGTTTTCAGTGGGGCAGTTCTTCTGAGGTGGTGGGAGTGTTTGCATAATCTGCAGGTAGCGTGGGCTGCTCCTCCCGTTTTACAGTTTGGGTGGAAACAAAAGACAGTGAGCCCCGTCGACCCGCTGTGATGCAGGATTGCAAAGACAACAGGTCAGGAAGGGTGCCTCTGAGTGTTGCCACCCCCCGGGGAATGGGCAAGGGCTTCAGCACGTCTGTCTTCTGAAAATCACGGTATTTTTAGCTCTAGAATACTTTAAAGCAGATTTGAATGCACAGCGGATAATGATAAATTTCACAGCTGAGCGATCTCAGAGTACATCTGCTTGGCTGCTATTCACACACAATCTGACTGCCTCAGTGTGTTTATTTTTCTTTTGACAGTGATAAGTGGTAGGGGAGAGAGGGAAGATTTCAAGATCCATCTTAAGGTGATTAAACTGGCCCTGGGTCCCCTGAGGAGGGAGGGGTTGACTCTGCAGTGGCCCTCTGCTCCCCGAGGTGGGGAGGTCAGACGTCCAGGGGAAACTGGGAAGTGGTCCCTACCTGTGTGTCCCCAGACCACGGAGGGGGGACACTCTCCTCTGCCTTTTCTCTGAGCAGAAGGTCAGAAGCACTGTTTGGCAGCTAAGGACTCATCCATACAGCTCCTCCTTGGATGCCTCCAGTGACCAAGAGCTCACCCCTTCGCCTCAGTATTTCCTGTTGATTGGGGTCAGCTCTTCCTATTAGAAAGTTCAGATCTTGCTGTCCTAGCCCCTCTGTGTGTTCCACTTGCTGGCTGGAGCAGCCTCGTGTGATCTGCTCCCAGGAGAGATGACGGAGCCAGGCTGTCAGGGTTCGAAACCCAGCTCCTGACTGGTCCTGACTGTGGGACCTTGGGCGAGCTCCTTTACCCCAGGTGCCCAAGGGTCCTCACCTCACATTATACATAGTAACAGAACCTGCCTTGTAGGAGTGTTGTGAAGATTAAATGAGTTAATAATATAGGAAGTACTTAGAAACAGTTCATTAAGGGAAGCTGTTATTGTTTTTACTATTCTTTCCCATAAATTTTTTGTCCTCCCAGGCCTCCCCCTTTTACCTCCCAAGTCTCTCTGCAGGCCTGGGAGGCAGCCCTTTTTTTTTTTTTTTTAAATACTTTTTTTTTTCCAATCCTGCCACACAGCATGCAAGATCTTGGTTCTTCAACCGGGAATTGAACCCAGGCCCCAGCAGTGACAGCACCAAGTCCTAACCACTGGACCATCAGAGAATTCCCAGGGGGCAGTTCTCTTTGATATCTGGTTGCAGGGGTGTCTCAGGAAGGTCTCTCAGACCCCAAGATTGGTGGGAATGGCCAGGCCACGGTGGCCATACCGTGGGAGGAGCAGAGTCAGGGGAACAGTGGGCTTGTGAAGAAGCCAGGCCCTGGGGGCATGTCCCGACCATGTGAGTCACCAGAGGGATGTTCTTGGCAAGCCGTTGACCCTGGGAACCAGCTAAAGTGTAGTGTTAGTCTCTTAGCTGTGTCCGACTCTTTGTGACCCTGTGGACTGCAGCCCACCAGGCTCGTCTGTCTGTGGAGTTCTCCAGGCAAGACTACTGGAGTGGGTTGCCATTCCCTTCTCCAGGGGATCTTCCCAACCTAGGGGTCAGACTCATCTTTCCTGCATCGCAAATGGATCTTTTTACCATTTGAACCAGCTAAGGGGACAGACACACACTTGCTGGGGTTGCCAGTGAGAATTCAGATGAGACCGCATGGGCGGTGGCCTGGTGGGCTCGCTGTAGGCACTTTGTAAGTAGTCTTTCTCTCCTCTGAATACAGGAACCCTTTGTTGAAAGGAAGTCCCTGCTCTCTCCCCTCCAGTCCATACACGTTGGCTGGAGCTGGTTTGTCCAGTGACTCCCATGGGTTGTGTCATGAGGAAAGGGGGGACACCAGGGGCACAGCCCAGGAAGCATCAGAGAGCCATTGTAGCAGTCTAACCACCTGGAACCTAGGCCTGGGCACATTGCCATGGTAACTTCCATAAAACCATGTGGTGGGCTCTTCCAACAGCTGGCCTTGTGGCCTCTGTGGTCATTCCCCCTGCACGTCCTTAGGTTTCTCTGCTGCCCCAGGGCCTTCCTGCTGTCTGTAGTCCCAGGGCAGGGCCACAGTTGAGCCAGCTTCCCTGGAGGAATGCCACCACCAGAAGGGCCTTGAGAGATCTTACCCAAGCCCCGAATTTAACAACCAAGGCCAAGAAGGCTCAGAGAGGTGGAGTGATTATCCCAGGGTCACCCAGCAGCCAAGCAGACTGAGGACCAGAGGCCCTCTGGAAGTTGTGCCTGTGTGTCTCCCATCTCACCGTGGCTTCCTCCATTGGGCTGCCGTGGCGGGAAGGGTGGCACAGGAAGTACAGTCTGAGGGTCACAACCGCTCCCTGGCGGCAACTTTCAGCCCCAAGCACCCGCTGCGTGTGCAGCCATGGGAGGGGAGGCTGACCCCTGGCTGGGCGTGCTTGGCATCTGGCAACATTGTGTGCAGAGATGAGAGGAGAGGCAGAGATGCTGATAGCAAACTGGGAGATGTTCCTCAGCGCCGCCGACTTGAGATGGAACAGCTGGACCTTTTAGAGGGGACACTGGGCAGAGACCAGAAGCCGCGGAACACCCAGGGCTGGGTCCAAACAGGTGAACAGAGGAGAAATGGGCTTATTTTCTTTTAGCTTATTTCCCATTTGTTACTAACTGGATTCATATTTTAAGATCTCTTAAGGCACAAATCCCTATACAGGCATCAGGCATTATGGAAAAAAATGCTTGTGTGATTAGATGGAGACAGAATACTTGCATTTTTCCTGCATTGAGTGTTTTTGAAGAGGAAGCTGGTAATGTAGAAAGGGCCAGAAACCTGAGGGCTCGACCGGTGCCCCAGAGGAGTATCCCCCACTACCACGCAGGCGTATGTGACTGTCTGGTTTTACATAGGATCTGAGACCCAGCTCAGATGCCACCTCCTCTGTGCAGGCTTCCCTGCTTTGTAATGAAACTTCTCTACATATTCTGATCCTTCTGTCTCTTGATGTGCTTTACTGTCTTTTCCCAATGATACTGTCAACTCCTTGAGAGCAAGCTCTGCGTCTGTCTTTTCAGCTTCCCCACCCTACCCCCACCCCAGGGCAGCCTCCGCCCCTCCAGGGCCCAGCGGGGCTTCCCACAGCCCCTGCTCAGTACACGTGAGTTGAACTGACACCTGGCCTTCATTGCCTCTTATGGAATAACATCACTTTCTGCTGAGCATCACAGTGACTTGTGCACACATTTTATTTCCCTGTTAAGTCGGGAGTGGTTAACTTTTTCATGAAGAGCCTCATAGAAAATGTGGATCTTGCAGACCGTATGAGTCTCTGCATGACTACTCAGATCCATTGACAGCACAAAGGCAACCACAGACGATGCGTTACTGAACAGGGGTGCGGAGTTTCCAGTACTGTGTGACTTACAAAAGCAGTCATTTGGCCCTGATTGGCTGATCCTCGAACTAGGCGATCAGCTTCTGAAGAGGCAGGTCTGTGTCCAAGCTGCCTGGCGTCCAGCAGAGAGCAACACAATAAGCCAGCGCTTCACCATTGCTCATTTAGGGATTATCAAATGAAACAAAAGGTGGAAACTTGATCTACACATAGGCATCCATCGTTACCCAGTACTTCTACCCCAAGGATGCTCACAACAAAAATGCCTGCCTGGGGTCACCAGAGGCCACGTACCTAGTGTCATAGCAGGGCTATTTTCAGTGGCTCCAAACTGGAAACTACCCCAGTGCCAACCCCCTGAAGCGGTGAATTGCATTGATTTTGCACAGTGGAGTACAGTGTGGCAATGGAAATAAATGTGTCCCGCGTTAAAATACGCCTGAATCTCACAAATATGATGTGGGATTGAGACAGAGAAGATAGACACAAAGGATTATATCCTGTATGATTCTACTCACATAGTGTTAGGACAGGGAAAGTAAATGTGTGCCATTAGAAGTCAGGACAGCAGTGACCTTTGGTGCTGGGGTGACTCGGTGGGGGCGCTGAAGGGGGCTTTCTGGGGCACCGGTTACCTTCTGTTCCTTGATCAGGATGCTGGTTACATGAGTGTGTCGTTTGTGAAACTTCATCGAGCCCTGCACTTATGACTTGACTACTTTTCTTTCAGTGTTATAGTTGGATAAAGCCTTTGATTTATTTAAAAAAAAAAAAAGAAAGTCTGTACTTTAACTGGAGATGCCTCTGCGCCATTCCCTTTCTCTGGCGGATGCTTCCTTCTGAGTCCAGGCTCCAGAGTGCGCTGGGCTGTTTGCCCCGTGAATGGGAGCGGCTCCCTCCTTCCTTCTCTCTCAGAGTACAAGAGTGGAACCCTGGGTCCTGCGGGACCCGGGGAAGCTGGCCGGCATCCCTGCCTCTGCTCCTCCCCGCCTCCCCCGCACTCTCTCCCGCAGTGTGCGTGTGAATGACAGCATCTCCCCGCTTCTTGTCTCCTCCCCAGAACATCGTGGCCGTAGGCGCCGGGTTCTGTGACGGCCTCCTCTGTGGCGACAACACGAAAGCCGCCGTCATCCGCCTGGGGCTCATGGAGATGATTGCCTTCGCCCGGATCTTCTGCAAAGGCCAGGTGTCCACGGCCACGTTCCTGGAGAGCTGCGGCGTGGCCGATCTCATCACCACCTGCTATGGGGGCCGGAACCGCAAGGTGGCCGAGGCCTTCGCCAGGACTGGCAAGGTAACCCGGGGTTGGGGGATCCCGGGCTGGGGAAGAGCCGCTGTCCAGGGCACGGAGGCTGTGTGTGCGGGGCTTGTCCTGCCCACCCCCACCTGCCTTCACTCACAAGTGCTTCAGTGCTACGCCCTCTTCCCTTTCCTTGGCCTGCTGCTCCCCTCCCCTTACCCTGCTTTTAAAATAAGTGATGCCTTAGGGACTTCCCTGACATTCCAGTGGTTAAGACTGGAGCTTCCACTGCAGCGGGCATGGGGAGGAACGGGTTGGGGAACTAAGATCCCACATGCCATGCGGCACTGCCAAAAAAATTTTTTTTTTAAGTGATGCTCTAGATGTTACAGGAGGTTATGTTCATTCATTGTTTTTAAGACCATCGAAGAACTGGAGAAGGAGATGCTGAATGGACAGAAGCTGCAAGGACCTCAGACTTCAGCCGAGGTGTACCGCATCCTCAAACAGAAGGGGCTGCTCGACAAGTAAGTGCCCCGTTTTCCGTGAGGCCAGAGGATCAATTGTCATTCTGCTCGCTGATGAGCGCAGTCCGTGCTTGACTCAGGCATTTGCCAGGCAGGGACAGGAAGTTAGCAGAGCAGTGCCGACCTTCGTGCGTTGTGAGGGTCTACGGCAGGAAACGTCTGCCTGCCCTGAAAACAGGCATTTACCCAAAGTCCGAAATGAGGGAGGGGAAATGAGCGGTGTTAGGCACAGTATCAGGTTGGCCAAAAAGTTCACTCGGGTTTTTCCATCAGCGGAAAATCCCAAGCTAACATTTTGGCCAACCCAAGAGAAAATAGGAGTTTGAGATTCTGGCTTGCCCTGTCAGGTATTTGGTAAGAGTTACGTGGGTTTTCCCGGAGAAGGTAATGGCATCCGACTCCAGTACTCTTGCCTGGAAAATCCTATGGACGGAGGAGCCTGGTGGGCTGCCGTCTATGGGTCGCACAGAGTCAGACACAACTGAAGCGACTTAGCAGCAGCAGCAGCAGCAGCAGCAGCACATGGGTTTTCCAGGTCATTCAGGGGTAAAGAATCTGGCTGCCAAGCAGGAGACCTGGTTCGATCCCTGGGTGGGAAAGATCCCCTGGAGTAGGAAATGGCAACCCGCTCCATTATTCTTGCCAGGAAAGAATGGACAGAGAAGCCTGGCGAGCTACAGTCCATGGAGTCTCAAAAGAGTCGGCATGACTTAAAGCATGACTTAACATGACTTAAAACGTGTCATATATTTTTAATTAAAATTTTTAAATAAAGGTTACTTTGTCCTTTTAATAAAAAGATCACTCTTGTTAATGAAATGTCAAGCAATTCAGAAAAAAAGGAAGGACGAGTCCCCCCTGGGACTCTAGCACCAGAGGCGTCCTGTGTTAAGGTGCGATGAGGAACCTTGCAGTCTCCTCGCCTTTCAGGTGTGCCCATCCATGCTCTGCTTTAAAAGGAAAAAGTACCATCTGTGTGCAGCCAAGATCGAACCCTAGGATCCCAGGACATCACACAGACAGGCTAGGGTCCAGTCCTTTGATAGGATTCCGAATTGACATGTTGGCCGGTGTGAGTCTGTGTGCCCCTCTAACTGCAGGACGATACAGGCTGGAACAGGTGTTCTGGGATCAGTACCTGCCTGTTTAAAAGCAGATGTAACCAAGCAGGAGAAACTGCTTCTCCGTAGTCATGTCCCATTTCCTTCTGATTAGAAGTTGGTGATGGACAGGGAGACCTGGCGTGCTGCGGTTCATGGGGTCATGAAGAGTCAGACACGACTGAGCGACTGAACTGAACTGAAATGGACCATGTCCTGCCTGTGTTGAATGAGGTCGCAGTTGGGTTGGGGTCCCTGCCCTTCTCCCAGGCTGAATGTCGAGTCCCTCAGTAGTTCGGGTGGAGCTTAAGTCCTGCCATTCTCACTTGGCGCCACCTCTTACCCAGATTTCTTTCTCTGCCATTCCAGCCATCATCACCCTGGTCTTCCTTCATTTCCTACTCCCTTCCCTGCTGTAGAAAGAGTGCTGTGGGGGAGGCCAGTCGCCTTATGGCTTGCCAGCTGTGTGGTCTTGGGCAGGTCATGTTTTTAGCTGTTCTGTGCCTTTTATCTACAAACTCAAACTGGTAGACCAGATGACTGCCGTGGTTACCTCTAACTCAGAGACCTCTTGTTCTTTGAGAATGAGATTCACAGTCCTTAGATTGGCATTGCAGTCCAGTTACCAACTTGGCTTCTAACAGCACGTCCTGTGAGCCCTGTTTAGTGGAAGTGGAGCTCTCTTGCCCCAAGCGCCTCTTTCTCAGATTGCTGTGTGTCTTTGCTGGCAGTTTGACCTACCTGGATACCCCCTTCATGAGCATCTCAACCATCACGGCCCATGAGCCAGCCTGGGTGTATCCTTAGAGAACCTTTTCCATACCCTGTGGACTTAAATCACTTCCCGTACTTTGAAATTACTTTTTAGAGCAGCGGTCAGCCAACTTTTTGTGCAGAGAATCACATCACAAAATTTCCCCTTTGTAGACCACACACAGGCCTCTGCCTATATAGTCTTTGTTTCCTTTAATAGCCCTTTAAAAATGTAAAAATAATTCTTAGCTTGCAGGTGGGGCAAAAGCAGGTCACAGGCAAGACTTGTGCTTCTGGCCGTGGTCTGCCACATTCCTGGTGTAGACACTATTGCTGCTAATGTGTTGCTGCTAAACTTACAATTTTACTTTGATTTTTCAAGTCTGGGAGGGGGACCATGCTTCTGGGAGAAAAAAACGTTGCAATCATACCAAAAGGCGCACAAGGAAAAGTGGGCCCTGATCCCCACCACAGACAGAAGCCGCTTTCTCAGGGTTCATTGAGCTTTCCACACGGTGCTTGCATTTGTGTGACCGTGACAGACTCCACAGTCTGCTCTGTCCCTTTTCTTCACTTCAGGGTATGCTTGAAAGATTGTTCAACATCTGCATCCAGAGGTCTCATTTACTGTCTGCAGAACATTCCACAGTGTGGGAGAACCTCTGTTTATTAACCAGTCTCCCCTTGATAAATGTTAAAGCTGTCTGGGTTTCAATGCTGTCGTGAAATTTGCTTTCTTCAGTGTCCTTCTGCCTGTCTTTACGGCCACGTGCGAGTATCGGGCGTTTGTCTGCTCGGGCTCCAGAGGCAAAATGCCTCAGACAGAGTGGCTCACACAACAGAAATGTCTTCTCACAGTTCTGGAGGCCGGAAGTCAGATATCTATCTGCAGGATTGACCTCTCCGAAGTGTCTCTCTTCGACCTGTAGGTGGCGTCTTACCCCCGTGTCTTCTGGTGTCTGTCCCAGTCTCCTTATAAGGGTACCAGCCATATTGGCTTAGGGCCCATCTTAATGAACCCTGTTCACTTAATTTCCTCTTTAAGTGCACCATCTCTAAATACAGTCATTCTGAGGTGCTGGGGCATTGGGTGAATTGAGGGGGCTGGGGTACAGTCAGCTGGTAACAGTGCTGTAAAGGGCTGGGGCCTCGTTTATGTATAATACTACACATCTCTGTGCCTCAAGGATGTCTCAGATGGTAAAGAACCTGCCTGCAATGCGGAAGACCCAGCTTCGATCCCTGGGTCTGGAAGATCCCCTGGAGAAGTAAATGGCAACCCGGTCCAGTATTTTTGCCTGGAGAATTCCGTGGTCAGAGGAGCCTGACGGTCCATGGGGTCACAAAGAGTCAGACACGCCTAGCGACTAACACACGTGCATCTCTGCCTTGTTGAGGCCTGAAGCATCTAAGCCCTCAGTCTCCATTAGTGGGATAGTTGATCGATAGGTTTATGTCCATTTTTTAATGAAACATTGTCTTTGGTCTTCCTTTCCCTTTTTGTTATTTTAAAATTTATTTTTTTGTTTAGCTATGCCAGATCTCAGTTGCAGCATGTGGGAGCTTTAGGGATCCTTAGTTGCAGCATGTGGAATCTAGTTACCTGACCAGGGTTCGAACCCAGGCCCCCCTCCATTGGGAGTGTGGAGTCTTAACCACTGGACCACTAGGGAAGACCTTCACTTTTTTTTTTAACTAGTTTATTTTTTGGAAGTATAGTTGGTGTGCAACATTGTATGTTCAGTTCAGTTCAGTCGCTCAGTCGTGTCTGACTCTTTGCGACCCCATGAATCACAGCACGCCAGGCCTCCCTGTCCATCATCAACTCCCGGAGTTCACCCAGACTCACGTCCATCGAGTCAGTGATGCTATCCAGCCATCTCATCCTCTGTCATCCCCTTCTCCTTCTGCCCCCAATCCCGTATACAATATAGTGATTAACAACTTTTAAAGTTTATACTCCATTTACAGTTATTATAAAATATTGGCTATATTTCTCATGTTGCAAAATATATCCATGTAACTTATTGAATTCTTAACAATTTGTACACCCTATTCTTCTACCTCTATCTTGCCCCTCCCTGCTTCCCTCTCCCCACTGGTAACCACTAATTTCTTCTCTATATGTGAGTCTGCATCTTTTTGATTATATTCATTAATATTCTTTTTAAAGGCTGAGTAGTATTCCATTGTTTCTGTGTACCAAATCTTCTTTATCCATTCATCTGTTGATGGCTGTTTAGGTTGCTTCCATATTTTAGCAGTTGTAAATAATGCTGCTGTGAATATTGGGGTGCACGTACCTTTTCAAATTAGTGCTTTTGTTTTTTTCAGATATATGCCCAGGAGTGGGATTGCTGGGACATAAGGCAGTTCTGTGTTTTGAGAAACCGCCTTACTGTTTTCCACAGTGGCGACACACGATTTACATCCCCACTAACGGTGTAGTAAGGTTCCCTTTTCTCCACATTCGTGCCAACATTTGTTATTTATGTTCTTTTTCATGATGGCCATTCTGACAACTATGAGGTTATGTCCCTTTTGACTTGCATTTCTCTGATGATTAGTGATGTTGAACATCTTTTCCTGTGCCTGTTGGCCATCTGGATTTCCTCTTTGGAAGAATATCTATTCTTTTCTTAGGCCCATTTTGTAATCATGTTGTTTGTTTCCTGATGTTGAGTTGTATGAGCTAGTCGTATCATTTGCAAATATGTTCTCCTATCCGGTAGGCTGTCTTCATTCTGTTAATGGTTTCCATGTCCTCCTTTCGCTTTTTACCTTCTTTAGAGAGTTCCTCAAACTGATCTAACTGGCTTTATAGTCTTTTATTTTATTTTTGGATGTCATGTGGTCCTGAAATAAGTCCTTTTTTAAAAAAAAAGATTTTACTTTTGAGCTGCGGCGGGGCTTCACTGCTACGTGCAGGCTTTTCCTAGTTGTTGCAAACAGGGGCTGCTCTTCGTTGGGGTCCTCGGGCTTGTCCTCGTGGCGGCGTCTCTTGTCGCAGAGCACAGGCTTTAGGTGCACGGGCATCAGTCGTACCACTCGGGCTCAGTAGTCGTCACTCAAGGGCTCCATAGTTGTGCACAGGCTTAGTTGCTCCACAGCATGTGGGATCCTTCCAGACCAGGGATTGAACTGGTGTCCCTTACGTTGCAAGGTAGATTGCTAACCACTGGACTACCTAGAAAGCCCATAACATTTTAAATGATAGAAAATAGCATTTAGATGGGCATTATAGCCTAGTGGTTTAGTGTTAGCTAGAAAAATCAGAAACTGTGCCTCAGTTTCCTCATATATAGAATAGGGATAATATTATCTACCTTATAGTGTGGTTGTGAGGTTAAACAAGTTACTTGTCAATAGAAATGTAGCCCCCCCGCTCCGTATCACTTGTCATCATCTCATCTGCAGAACACATTTTGAAAATGCTAGTTGTGAACATTGGGAGTGCTTTTGGCTTCACGAGCAACAGCCAATTAAAACACCTTGAACAATACGGTTATTTTTCTCACATAACAGATTCCAGAGGTAGATGTTATTGGTGTTGTCTCAGTGTCTCTGGGTTAGAATCTTAGTGATCCTATTGGCCGTTCCTTAAAGCCTCAAGGTGGCTGCAGCAGCTCCAGGCATCACATACTCACAACTGTACTCAGCAGCATGGAGCAAGGGTGGTCTAGCAGATATTTTTGTCCAGTGCCTCTCAAGGAGAGAAAGATCTTCCCCAGAAACCCTCCCAGATGTATTCTGTCTTGCTGGCTAGAACTTTCTTCCTTGGCCAATTCTGATGTGAAAGAAAGGCTGAGATAGGGTATTCCCAACCTCAGTAAGGAGAGAAGGGGTTGGGAATGGCTTTGGGTGGTACTCATCACCTGCCACTCTGCTTGAGGAACATGCAAGTTGTTCTCATCATAGGAACAGGAAAGTTAAGTCATGGAAGGACAAAGGAAGGAGTTAAAATCTCCTGGCATTAACTCCCATTCACAAGAATTCATTCGACAGACACTCACTAAGCACCTGCCTCTTGCCTGCACTGGGCCAGGCCGTTTTGATGCAGAGGTGAGCAAAACTAGGCTTAGGCCCTGTCCTTTTGGATAGCCTAGAACCCTTGGTTGCGATGTGGCTGCATTTACAAGCTGCTGTTTATTACACACATCATGTATCAGGTGTTGTATTTTCCACCTCACACGTAAAGTCACTTAATAAAACAATCCTGAGTGTCCAGTCCCATTCTGCAGATGAGCAAAGGGACAGAGGGGTTGTGAAACTTGCCCAAAGTTAATAGGCTGTGAAATCAAAGATTTTATTAAGTCTAGCTGACTGAAAAATGCCAGAACATTCTGCACCTTAAAAAACCCACAGTGACAGACTGTCATAAAGACATGTAACCTATCAGCACTGTTTCCTGTTCTTAAATCACGTTATCACTGTAGAATGCTTAACTAGATAACTTTCAGAATGGTTTTTAAGATTCTTGTGATTCAGTGTGTATGGGTTTGAAAGCCTGTTGACATTACTTAGTTATTTCCTTAGTGATTTCTGCATTTAAAAAAATAGATACTTACCGAGTGAGCTAGCAGTACCCTGGGATAATGTTACCTTTTCTTATAGTGGATTAGTAGCCCACTCCTTCGTTCCCTCATCCATTTCAAACTGTCATTTATACCTGTGTTCGCATCTTAGAAGAAACAGCAGGATAAATTCCGCTTCCCACGTGAGATCAGCATTTTGCTAATCGTGAGTCCCCTTGTTGATTCTTGTGGGAGTGTTCCAGGCCTCCATTGTTTATGGTGCTGTGTGGGCTGCCTCGTCTTCATCCTTGGATGATTCGTTTCAGAGAAGCGAGAGCAGTACCTCCCTACAATTTAAAATTTATTCTCCAGCCTTTTAAAATTAGTGACATAAACCTGAATCCATTCCAGATTTGGTCAAGAGCCTGAGCCACAACTCTTGATGTCGGTGACCACAAATCACCCTGTAAAGAGTACCCCTGGACGGGTCTGTAGACAGCACACTCCAAGCAACCAGAGGATGGTTTAGGTTGTACCAGGTTCTTATAGCCACAGTGTAGAGGCTCCCTGCAGACCACATAAGGAAGGGATGTGAAGGAGGGTGCTTTGTTTTCCAATAGTAGCATGCTAGTCTGCAGTCTGTTAGGCAGGACAGAAAGACTGGTTGGTTCTGTGAGGTAGACCAGATGGCTTAACTTGTCTTTTCCCATCCTCTTTCCTCCAATCAGGTTTCCATTGTTCACTGCAGTGTACCAGATCTGCTATGAAGGCCGGCCCGTTCAAGAGATGTTGTCTTGTCTCCAGAGCCATCCAGAGCATATATAGAGTGAATCATGCAACCTATCAGGAAACGGCCTGCCTTTTGTATCAGACATTTAGAATGGTGGAAACCAGGACTTGGCAACAAAGATGTATGCTTGACTGTCATCCCATCGTGGATGTGTATGAATTTTTACCAGGTTCACTTTTGAATTGCAAGATGAAGTTCATTGGCTAAGATGTTACCGGGCAACATCTAGACGCACATATGTGACCATGTGAGTGTGTGTTCCTTTCTCATTCTATGGATGTTTCTATGAACCAAAATTAAAGGCCCTTTTTAAAAAATCACTTTTGAAATTTTCCCACCGAGGTAGCATACAAGATTGGAACTATCGCAGCTAAAAGTTTTGAGTTTCACCAAAGGATTTTTTTGTCTCATTCTCAAGGTTAAAATGTAACAAGCATTATTAACATGGCAGAGTAGATGAGTAAGGGGGTTCAAAGATCAACATACTGTAACTTAAACACTATCTCAGAGCCAGCATAATTAACTACTTCAATTGTGGGTTGATCTTTTTTTTAAAGTAATTACATATTTTGATTAGGTAATCCACTCATCTGTATATTCCACTCATTGCAGTTTTCTGCACTTTTAGCCTCTTTTCTCTTTGTTAGCTACCAGAATGTACTTGGGTAAAGGCACAGCAGTGGCGGAAGGCCAAGAACTCACCTGGGATGTTCCTGCTGTGTTCTGATTAGCTACCGTTGTGTGATGCTTCTTGTCAGGTTGTACTTTCGTTCACACATTTCCTGTAAGCCTCACAGATCCCCTGAAAGGGGGCAGCTGTTACTCTTCTTCTAAGGTACAGTCTCCGCGCCTGGTCATCTGACGAGAAGGGCCAGATCCAGAGGCTCAGCCGTCACTGGCCTGGTTTGAACTCCCGCTGATTGGTCATAGCAGATGCTGTCCCCAGGCTTTCTTGAGGGCGTGGGCAGCTTTCTGCAGTTGAGGCTTGCATGGGTCCTTGTCTAGAAGGATTCACTCCGTGTGGACCTCACTCCATTCGCTCCACTTGGAGTCTCTTGGAAACATAGGTTCCCAGGTCCCTCCCCGACCCCAGCCTCTGAAGTGAGGTCTTGTATCTCTGTCTTGACATGCCTTCTGTGTGTTTCAATGCTGTCTACTGTCTGAGAACCACTACTGTAGAAAATTTGTTATTTAGATTAGCATTTCTCAAACCACGTTCCACAGGAAACCAGTGTCCCAGGATCCAGTAGTGGTCCTGGTGTTCCCTGGCAAGATCCAGTGAGTTTGGGAAAAGCCCTGTCTGTACACCCCTCCTGAAGGGATAGACTGTGTGTTCATAGAACATGCTTATTTAACCCGGCAAGTCCCAGACAGATTACGCAGATTTTTTTTTTTTTTGGCAAGGAAACTTACCAAAGTTTCCAAGGAACACTATTCCAGACTGAGGCAACCACAGGACAGTGCAAGTATATTCACTGTCTGTGAGAAATGAGAATGAATGACTGCCTGTGGTATTGTTCATTCGCACCTTTATATAAAGTTCAGGTCTGCCACAGTCTTCGCTGAAGCTTTAAGGCGACACTTTCAGGTACAGCCAAGTGGATGTCAACTTCGCTGAAACGCACACTGTGTGGACTAAGTGCTTTTAATTCTAGAATTAGAACGGAAATTACTGTATCTTTGTAAATGTGATTGGATTCAAGATAGCACTGCGGTTACCTTACATGGTAGTGAATGAGTGTTAAGGAAATGTATGAATGTCTTTTACATTTTCATGGATTTTCAATCACTTCGAGATCTTGACCTTTTTTATTTTCCAGCTTGGGATTTTTTTCCCCTTCTATATCTGGGATGATTGTAAACTAGATTTTTTTTTTGGTGGGAATTTTAAAAACTTCTATACATAGAAGAATACGAAAGCACACAAAATGCTATGTTTCATCGATTTTAGTGCCACTGTTAATCAACTTTTGCTTGTCTCATAATTAATCTTTTTAAAAGTTTGTACATAAGTAACAAAGTTACTTTTTAAGATACATAAAGGGCTGTAAGCTAATCGTGGTGTCTGTCAAGTAGCATCATCAGATGTGAGGATTCGGATTTTTGTCTTGTGTATGTTCTTCATCTGCATTCAGCTTCCGACTCTGGGTTTTGTACTTGAGTGTTTTTTCTTTAAAAATGCCTTCTCACCCTTCTCAAGTCTTCTGACTGTACCTTTTGAACATACTTATGATATTCTGCACATATAGAAAAAGGTAAATTTTATATAAGTTTATGCTTTGCTAACTGTAGATATTTATTACTCTACGAGTTATATATTTTTATAACCACCTGTGGTCCATCATTTATTTTAATTCACCTTTCTTACTACTAATTATGGTAATTTGGGAGGGAAACATCTAGAAAAGAAGCTTAACTTATATTGTATCAGCCAAATCTGTGAATGTAAAAACTACACTGTTGCCTTGCGATAATCCAGCCTACTATAATGTGGAACAATATCCATCCTAGCAGGTGGAATTAAGCTAAACTCCTTCTGGTTTTTATTTAAGTCTTAGCTATCATGTGGCCCCATGGCATCGGCCCAGGGAGTGATGAGATGCCTCTGTACCAAGGAATCTTCGGTTTCTTCCACTAGCTCTTATCTAAGAGCCTTTTACCTACACATGTACTACGTTTGTTTACAGACTGTAGGTGGATATGATTTAAAAGCTTGATTTAATAAAAATTGAATCCCCCCAAACCTGTGCTACTGATCCTATTTTTTTTAAATCAGCTTATGTGATGGTTTTATTTGTTTAGGTAGTCTCTTTTATTTCTCTCCCCAAATTGTGTTACCTTGACAACAATAAAAAGGCAAATTTTAAAAGAAGGGCTTCATCTCTAATGCGTTCCTCAAAAACACATCTGCTTCCATTTGTCGATGGGTGTTCCTTTCCATTGCTTGCTGATATTTTTATGGAATTACAAGCATAGGATGGAGGCCTTCTCCTTCCACCCATTCGGTGGATTAAATGTGAGGGTGAAAGGTTGTTGCTGAACCATAGAAGATGCTGGGATTCTTGGCCTCCGGAGGAGAAGAATTCAATCCAGGGCCAGAAGTGAGGCTTGATCGCTCAGAGCTTTTGTGTAATAGGGTTTAGAGAAAGCTTCTGACACAGACATCAGAAGGGGCAGAAAGAATGCCCCCTTGCTACTGTTAGCAATGGAGTTATATACTTTTTAATTACTTATTACAGTGAATCAAAAGAATGGAGGTTGTAAAGACCTCACTAGACCCACTCCCGTAATTTCAAGATAACAGCATTAGCTGTAAGGTTTTTTCCAGAAACTGTACTCAAGCAGGATACATTATTGTTATATAATCCTAAGGAATGTAGACGAAAAAAAAAAAAAAACGTTTGTCCTTTCCTCCTCCTCAAAAATTCCAGACCCCTCTCTCCTTGGGGACTCCCGGACTTCTTATCAACCTGCCTAGGAATTGACTTTCTCAAGGGAAATGCCCAGAATCCTGAAACAAATGGGGGCACTGATGGCCAGAGCAGCTAGGCTTTGAGGTGGCTCTGTGACTGCGGGAGAGGGCGTGGGAGTGCTCACCATATCCCTAGGGGTCCAGGCTGTAAAGCTTATGCTCCAGCCCTCCAAAGGCCACATGGTTCAGGAAAAAAATAGACTAAGAAAGCACATGTGTGGGCACAAGCAAGAAAGTTGAGCACCAGGTAGAGAAAAGGTCTCTGCTGAAAACTTGTAATCATGCCAGCACCACAAACAGGCTTTGGGTTTGAATTTTTACTTCCAGGAGTCACAAGCAAAAAGTTAACATAAAAATCGGAACTTGGGCCAGTAATGCCAGTAACTGACAGAAACAAAAAATCAGCAACATCTGCAGAAATCTCTCTCGGTCCAGGCTGCAAGGCTTCCCGTAAATATGCACCTCCCATAAGTATTCTCCATTATGTACTTTTAAAATTATAATCACAAAATAGTTCATTATGAGTGCAGGTTAGTAGATTTTTTTTTTAAACAGAAGAATTACATGCCCAAGGTTCCAGATATTTATTTGAGCAAAATGAGAGATGCTTTTGAAAGGTACTTTTAGGAAGAAGTGTACATGTAGATCCACTGGCCTGGGCAATGGTTCCTGGATTGAGTCCCCAAATTTCCAGGGGCTCCACCACTCTCCTGGAGGCTCGCTCAGTGACAGGTGTGAAGACAAATGAGCACAGAGACCTCACATTCACCAGCCGGGGGCCTCTTCACAAAATGAGCAGGAAATGACTCAAATGTCAAAAGAAAAAAAAAAAAAGGTCATACAAGGAAGATTAAACCATCAAAAAGGAGTCTTGTAAACAAACCTATTTGAACATCTGGATATGAACATAAATTATGTCATTGGACAGATTAAAGAGTAGATTTGACAAGAGCTGCAGATGGAATTAACAAAGTGGAAAATATGAAGATAGTAACAGAAAGTAGCAAAGAAAATACCTGAGAATTTAAGAGGTAAATAGAGGATAGGATAAAATTCAATATATATCTGATTGGAGTTCCAGAAGAGAGAAGAGGGAGAGGCGATTTTTGAAATAAATAATGTCTGAAATGTGTCCAGAGTTAATTGTATACAATCAATTTTGTTATTCCCCCAAATATATTTCCATTAAAATTTTTCTCCATTAAAATTTTATCATGTAGACCTTATAACTTTACGACTGCTGGTAAAATAAGTTGATGATGAACTTTTTTCTTTTTTGGAAATAAACTATGTAGGAGAGCTATAAGCATAAGCTACTAATTTACTGAGGGTCTGACGGATCTGAGTACTGGAGCAAGTTGTGTCTCCTTCGGTTTGGATGGGAGGTGTAGCGCTGTGGGGAAGACTTGGGTTTTGGATTCTGCTTCATTGCCTTAGTATCCATCTAGTCAGGTCAGCCAAGTCTTCTTTGAAGTGCATTTTCCTCATTGACTGGGAATAATATCCATGCAGCTCAAGGATTACTGTGAAGGTCAGTGAGAAACAGGAAATGATAACTTTAAAGGAGGAGAATATAATACTAGTAGCTGCTTATGCAGAGACAATGATATATATTCACTAAATTTAAAAATTTCTTCTGAGATGTACAGTTAAACTACATTTCCCAGCCTCCCCTGCAGCTAGGTGATTGAATTCTGGCCAGTGACATAGGGAAGAAAAAAATACCTCTTTGGAGGAGGAAATGGCAACCCACTCCAGTATTCTTGCCTGGCAAATCCCATGGACAGAGGAGCCTGGTGGGCTACAGTCCTTGGGGTTGCAAAAAGTCAGACACGACTGAGTGACTAAACCTACTTACCTTTTAATGTTAAGACTACCTGCCCTTTGTCGAAAATCTTCTGTATAACCTGGCTCCTCCCCTCACCTCTTTGGAGGAGTTCTCTCAGGGTGACTTGAGATGCTGTCTCCCTGGCTTAAAGCCCTTAAAATTTCCACCAAATAAAACATAACTCCCAACTTCTAAAAAAAAAAAAAAAACCTTGCTGGGGTTACATTCGGTTTGAGTCTCCACTCGTTTCCCGTGTGCTGACTGGATGTCAATTTCCAGAATGACCCGGAAGTCATACGTTGGCTCTTAAAGCCTGGATTCTGGGACTTTCCTGGTGGTCCAGTGGTTAAAGATTGCACTCCCAGTGCAGGGGACCTGAGTTCAATTCCTGGTGGGGAACTAGATCCTGCAAGCCACAACAAAGATGGAAGATCCTGCTTGCCACAATTAAGATCCTGTGCAACCAAAGAAATAAAAAGTTTTAAAATAAGAGCTTGGATTCCTACATGACTATGTGGAGAAGTTTCCCCCAACCTTCAGTTCACGTTGAACTGTGATAGTTCAAAAAAATCTTTATGCCACTGAGATGTAAGTGTTATTTATCATAGCATCTAGCATAATTTTCCTTAAGTTGCTAAAAAGACATTTATGGAGTTAAGACGAGATGGAACTTAGAGAAATATCAAGAATTGATATTGATATTCCATGTCAAGAATTTTGGAGAATTTATTCACTGGTCCCTACAGCATCCTGCTATCTATTTGGGCATCCCCTGTTGGGATATAGAGGCTGTGTTGGAATATGGGTGGTGGTTTTTCCAGTGGTCATGTATGGATGTGAGAGTTGGACTATAAAGAAAGCTGAGCATTGAAGAATTGATGCTTTTGAACTGTGGTGTTGGAGAGGACTCTTGAGAGTCCCTTGGACTGCAAGGAGATCCATCCAGTCCATCCTAAAGGAGTTCAGTCCTGGCTGTTCATTGGAAGGACTGATGTTGAAGCTTAAACTCCAGTCCTTTGGCCACCCGATGTGAAGAGCTGACTCATTGGAAAAGACCCGGATGCTGGGAAAGATTGAGGGCAGGAGAAGAAGGGGACGACAGAGGATGAGATGGTTGGATGGCATCACCAACTCAGTGGACATGCATTTGGGTGGACTCCGGGAGTTGGTGATGGACAGGGAGGCCTGGCATACTGCAGTTCATGCGGTCGCAAAGAGTCGGACACGACTGAGTGGCTGAACTGAACTGAACTGTGGCTTGAAAGATCTTAGTTCCCCGACCAAGGACTGAACCTGGGCCCCTTGCAGTGAAAGCCTAAGTCCTAACCACTGGACCACCCAGGGAAGTCTTTAACATGTGCTTCTTATGCTAGAGTCTCCTTATCTTCCTCAATTCAAAAGCTTCCAATTAGAAGTGTCATTCAGTTCAGTTCAGTTCAGTCGCTCAGTCATTAAGATTTTCACTAAGTCTACAAGCTAGCTGTCAACTCCAAAACCCTTGTGTAGCTGAAGCTGAAAGAGTGACTTCAACTCCCTTCAAAAAGTAAGGAATGATTGATACTGTGTATAAAATAGAGAGCTAATGAGAACCTTCTGTATAGCTCAGGGAACTCTACTCATGCATCAGTAGTGACCTAAATGGGAAGGCAATCCAAAAAAGGGGATCGAACATAGAGCTGATTCACTTTGCTGTACAGCAGAAACTAACACAACATTGTAAAGCAACTACACTCCAGTAAAAATTAATAATAAAAAAACCTCCTGAAACCAAAAACAAAAAACTAAGGAAAAAAAAAAATCGTTGAATTTTAACATGTTGAGTGCAAATGAGCCCATTGGAAGAATACTTCATCATTGTAATTTGTCAAGTTGGTGTTATTCAACTTGTTACAAATGGAAATGCTTTTATGCTTTGATGGAAGTGTTATTTGTGATTCTTTATTGTTACTGCTCTTATTTTAAAATAATATTTGGGAAACAGTCACTTCGTTTCAAATTAAAGTCCATTTGCCCACTTCCTTAGTAGCCACTGCTATTTATCCCTAATGTGCTATTCTAGAATTGCATTTTACATAAGCAAATATATACTTATTCCCCTTCCCATTTTTCTACACAAAATAGGGATTACTATGCATCTTGGTGGTTTTTTTTTTTTTTTCAGTTAACATTATGTCTTGACCATCTTTTACATCAGTTGCTTTTTTTAAGCAACTTTTTGAAAACTTTTATTTTGAAATAATTGTATCAATAGATTCACAGGAAGTTGCAAAGATAGTACAGAAAATTCTTAGGACCACCCAATTTCCCTGAATATATGAACACTTAATTTTAAAAATTGTATGTTAAAATGCTAGTGGTAGAGTACTTTTAGCTTTACTACTCTGGTGCTTTGTATTTGAGCACTGTGTGTGTGCACTCAGTCGTGTCTGACTCTTTGCAACCCCATGGATTATAGCCACCAGGCTCTTCTGTCCATGGAATGTTCCAGGCAAGAATACTGGAGTCAGTTGCCATTTCCCACCCCAGGGGATCTTCCCAACCCAGGGACTGAACCCAGGTCTCTTGTGTTCCCTGCTTTGGCAGAAGGATTTTATTTTATTTTATTTTTCTACCTCTAGCGCCACCTGGGAAGCCTGAGCTTTGTATATATGAATTAATTTAATCCTCAGAATTTATCAGCCCATATACAGATGGGAAAGCTAAGGCACAAAGAGGCTAAAGAACTTAACTAATAGACTGTAGTTGATAAAACCAGGATTTGAACTCAGGCAGGTTGCCTTCAGAGTCTGTGTGTGTTTTTTGTTGTTGTTGCTTCAAGGGGTAAGTAATCTTAGTTCCCTGAGCAGGGATCAAACCTGTGCCTCCTCCATTGAGAATGTGGAGTCTTAACCCACTGGACCAGCAGAGAAATCCCCAGAGTTTGTGTCCTTAACTTTAAGGTTATATCATCTCCTTTCAGTAATGGCTGTTCATAGTGAAGCAAAATCAGTGATTGGAAAGAGCAAAGCTGCAATCACTCAATAATTATTTCTGCAAATGTGCATAAATATACTATGTTCATGCATGTGTGTGTGCTGTGTTCAGTCACTTGGTCGTGTCTGACTCTTTGCGGCCCCGTGAACTGTAGCCCGCCAGGCTCCTCTGTCCATGGACTCTTCCAGGCAAGAAACCTAGAATGGTTTGCCGCTTCCTACTCCAGGGAATCTTTCCAACCCAGGAAGTGAACCCAAGTCTCCTGCATCTCCTGCTTTGGCAGGCAGGTTCTTTACCACTAGCCCCACCTGGGAAAGAAGCCCTTGTTCGTGCATGTATGGGATTTTAATACATAACACTGTTCTAAAGTTTCCTTTAAAAGTCTTAATAGTAAAAAATACGGATTTCCCATAGCCTTTAAATATCTGCATATGTTTAATTATCTGACTATTCCATAATTTATTATAGATGAATAGTTAGATTGTTTTCTTTAATTATGATAATTGCCACAGTAAGTGTCCTCACATATGTATCTCTGTTCACTTATGTAAGTAAATCTAGAGAATAACGTCCTAGATTTTTGTATTTTAATAGACCCTGCCAAGTTAGCCTTCAAAAGGAAGGCTGCAATTTATGGTTCTGACCTCATTTTCATTTCCTGATTACTTTTATAACCACTATTTGTGATTCTTTTATAATAGAGAATTAAATAGAACCAATAAATCTGAGAAATGCACAATGTTGTATTTATCAAGAATTTAGGGAATTTCTGGCAGTCTGGTGGTTAGGACTCTGTGCTTCCACTGCTGGGACCCCATTTCAATCCCTGGTGGGGGAACTAAGATCCCACAAGCCACGTGGTGTGGCCAAAAAAGAAAAAAAGAATTTAGAAGTGTCTCCTACCAGTTTGTTATTCCAAACTACAATTTTGTTAAAAGAACTGTTTACTAGCAGTTGTAATAGTGGTGCTGAAAGTTTATATAAGCATACAAAATATGTCTTGTGAGTGACCTGTTTATGAGGATTACTGAAACAAGAAACATTAATAAAAAAATTTTAAACATCACAAGTTTAAACAAAACCCCAGAAGTCTCTTGTAAAACGCAAGTTGAAATGGGTTTACCACGCTTGTCAGGAAATTCCCGGTTCCAGTGAACAATGACCCTCCTGTCCACCAGAGGTCACTCTTTGGAAATGAGTTTGCCCCAGGCAGTTGGCAGCCTTTAAAAAAAAAAAAAATAGCATTATTGTTCCAGTGGCTCTTTGGTCAAGTGTTGGGAAGGTCACACTGTTCTTACGAGCTGAGCTGAGTTTGTGCTGCACAATTGTCCCGTATCTAGGTTTCATCCTGATGTTGCAACTCAAAACAGACTATAAGTTGGTGTGTTTTACTTTTGACTCTTCAGTATCCACTTAAACACCTGACTGGATTTTGTTGCTTCTGGATTTCTTTCCCTTCCCTGACATTGGGCTCCCACTTAGTCCGTCTTCATTAAATGTCTGATTTCTTCTCCATCTCATTCTGACATTGACATTCCAGCAAAAGCAGAAATACCTGCGTTTTTGTTCTCAGGAAAAACTCTAGGACTATCTTTGCGGAAATACTTCTGGAGGATGGACCTTCCGTGCTTTAGAGAAGTTTTAACAAGGAGGGTGGTACACAGTGAAGGGAAAAAAAAAAAAATCTCTTTGCATTCTAATCTTCCCCTTGGTTTGCTGCTTCATTATCTTTGGAGATTGTGTGATTTCCATTTAGAAGCTGTTTTATCAAGAAGTGAATAAAATTTAAGCTTCAAGACCCTTACTTGTACAAGTGCCTTCTACCTAAGTTTGTTTTCTTAAATTTGTATTCTTTTTTTTTTGGCCTCACTGCAAGGTTTGTGGGATTTTAGTTTCCCGACCAGGGATCGAACTTGGGTCCTTGGCAGCAAAAGTGTAGCACCCTAACCACTGGACCACCAGGGAAGTCTATGTATTCTTTTTTTTTTTTTTTAAATTATTTACTTATTTATTTTTGGTTGTACTGGGTCTTCAGTGCTACTCAGGCTTCCTCTAGTGCTGGTGAGCCGGGACTCCTCTTCGTTGTGGTTCAAGGGTTCTCATTTTAATGGCTTCTCTTGGTGCAGAGCACAGCCTCTAGGCACACAGCCATCAGTACTTGTGGCTTGAGGGCTCAGTAGTTGTGGCGCATGGGCTTAGATGCTCCGTGGCATGTGGAATCGTCCTGGACCAGGGATCAAACCCATGTCCCCTGAACTGCAGGCAGATCCTTACCTACTACACCACCTGAGAAGTCCCCTGTATTCTTTTTCTTAAACAGAAATCACCAAGTTCTAAAAGCTAGCCCCTGGGACTTCCCTTATGGTCCAGTGGTCAAGACTTCTCTTTCCAATGCAGGGGTACAAGTTCTATCCCTGGTCAGGTAGCTAGATCTCACATGCCTGGTGGCCAAAAAAACCCAAAGCAAAACAGAAGTAATATTGTAACAGATTCAATAAAGACTTTTAAAATGTACCACATCAAAAAAAAAAAAAATCTTAAAAAAAATTAGCTTCTGGGCCCTTAAGTGGAGTCAACACCTCATTTCAAGACTTAACGTGTTTGGGTAGAGATTTAAGTTCTGGCTCTCCGCGTCTCTGGCCAAGTTACTTAATCTCTCCGGGCGACCATTTCTTTGTCTGCAGATAGTGTCAAGTTTCTTGAGAAATCAAATCACATGTATAATTTGCTTCTCACAGTTCCCTGAACACATTAGGGAACTTCAAGAAGGAAAGAACCTGGGGAGAAAAAGAGAAATCGATACTTGGTTTCAATTGCTTGGGGCCTTCTGCCTGGAGTTGTCCAGGAGACAAGAAAACAAGAACGGTGCTGGGTGGAGCCCTTACGAGGTTGGAGTACCCCGAGGGTGGTCTGTGAGGTGTGCAGAAAAGGGATTCAGGGACAAATAACCCCAAAATAAAACTGAGATGCCCAGGATAAGACCTGGACAGGATCCATGTTTCTTTCTTTCTTTTTTAATGTTTTGGCTCTGCGGCATGTGGGATCTTAGTTCCCTGACCAGGGATTGAGGCCATGTGCCCGAGATTGGAAGCACACAGTCTTCACCACTGGACCGCCAGGGGAGTCCGCCATGTTTCATTCTGTTTTCTTTCCATTGTGACCGCGATTCCTTGGCCATGAGCCAATTTTCCAGCCCCTGCAGACGGGGCTTGGCCTGTGACTGGCTTGGCCAAGGTAACAGCAGTGGTGATGGAGTGCCAGGTCCAAGCCACGTACGAATTGCCGGCTTAACCTTCCCCTGTACCTTTGCTCTCTTTCAAACATTTCTAGGAGACAACATGAATCATATTTTATTTTTTTCTTAATTTATTTTTAATTGAAGGACAATCACAGTATTGTGTTGGTTTCTGCCATACATCAACATATTTATTTTTAAAATAATTTTATTTATTCATTTATTTTTGGCAGTGCTGGGTCTTCGTTGCTGCACAGGCTTTTCTCTAGTTGCGGTGAGTGGGGGCTACTCTCTACTGCAGTGCATGGGCTTCTCATTGCGGTGGTGAATCATATTTTAAATATTGTATTACATATGGTAGCTCAAATTCATTTATTTTTAAGTGCTAATTTTCCATGATACGAATAAACCCAATAAAGTTATCTGTTTCTCTATTGGTGGCATATAAGTTGTTGAAGGTTTTTACTAATATGGAAAATAATGGAAGAATATAGCCTGATGGGTTACAGTCTATAGGGTCACAGAGTCAGACATGCCTAAAGCGACTTAGCATGCACAAAGAGTGTCATCATACTAATTTTTGCAGTTCTTTTTCCAGCTCAGTGGGTCTGAATTGATATCTAGTTGATATATTAGTGTTTATTTCCTTGACTTCCAAAGTTGAACCTCCTTCCGTGTGTATATTGACCTTCGGGTTCCCTGTTACGTAAATTGTCTGTGCATATCCTCTGTTTTCCTGTTGTTGTTTGCCTTTTTTTTTTTAAAATAGACTTGCTCCTGTAAGTCTTTATATCATCTTTGTATTTATATTCTATATAGAATATATCTATATAATGAAGATTGTATGTGAAGAAAATAATATGTCATATATAATAATATACTTTTTGTATGTTTGGTTGCTTATATGCACTGCAGAGATCTTTCAGTAATTTCTTGACAGCTTTAGAGAGAGAGTTCACATATCATCATACAACTCACCCATTTAAAGTGTATAAATCAATGGTTTTTTAGTAGTCAATTGTAGAATATTTCACAAATATTTAGAATATTTTCATGACCTCATAAAGAAACTCCATGCCCGTCAACTAGCTCTCCTTTCCCCCATCCCTCCAGCCCTAAGCCACCACTCATTTTGTTTTCTGTCTTTATAAATATGCCAATTTTGAGCATTTCATGTAAATAGAATATTTAATATGTGGCCTTTTGTGACTGACTTCTTTTGCTAGCATTTTTTTTTTTTTTTTTTTTTTTGCTGCACTGTGTGGCTTTGGGATCCTAGTTCCTGACCAGGGATGGAACCTGTGCCCTGGGCTGTGAAGGCATGAAGTCCTAACCACTGGACCACCAGGGAATTCCCAGCATAATATTTTCAAGGGTTATCCATGTAGTATGTATCAAGATTTTGTTCCTTTTTATAGCCAAATAACATTCCAGTGTAAAGATATACCACATTTTGTTTACTGATTCATCAGTTGAAGTCATGTTTACTGAAAAATGCAACTGATATCGAAAATTGTTCTGATTTCTGCCCAGTCTGATCTGATTGCTTACCCGTCTTCTCCCACACATGGTAAGAAAAGTGGTTTTGCCCAGAATGTTGCAAAGGTTTATCCCTGGCTCTGAATTGTACTTTATTGATGAGAAGTTTTAGTTCAATGCCCATAATTGACGAGGTAGCTCTAGAGACCCTTGGCAAACTATGTGTAGCCCGGGGTTCACAGCGTCCCCATCTCTGAAGCTCATTAGACATGCAGGCTTTCATTCCTCCCAGACCTGCCAGAAGGAAACTCCGGTCTCAGGAGATCCCCAGTGAGGTGTATGCCCACTGAAGTTAGAAAATCACGGTTCTCCGCTATTTCTTTCTTTCTTTTTAATAACTATTTATTTGGCTGTGCCGGATTTTACTTGTGGTGCCTGGGATCTTCTATCTTCCTTGCAGCATGTGGCATCTAGTTTCCCGGCCAGGGATTGAGCCCAGGCCCCCTGCATTAGAATCATGGAGTCTTAGCCACTGGACCAGGAGGTAAGTCCCTGTACACCACTGTTTCTCTCCCTGTGTCCATACTAAAACCACCTTGGAAGGCTTTTCAAACATTGATTTTGTGTGTGTGTGTGTGTGTGTGTGTGTGTGTAATCAAGTTTTATTAAAGTATAAAGGAGATAGAGAAAGCTTCTGACATAGGCATCAGAAGGGGGCAGAAAGAGTACCCCCTTGCTAGTGTTAGCAATGAAGTTATATACTCTCCAATGAATCCAAAGAATGTCTGGAGGTTGTAAAGACCTCACCAGACCTACTCCCATAATTTACATTTTAAGATAACAGAATTAGCCAGAAGGTTTAATCCAGAGACTGTCCTCAGGCAGGACACATTATTGTTATATAATCCTTGCAAAGACCAGGTCTACTCCCATAATTTACATTTGAAGGTAACGGAATTAGCCAGAAGGTTTAATCCAGAGACTGTCCTCAGGCAGCATACATTATTGTTATATAATCCTAAGGAATGTAGAGAAGGAAAAAAAAAGTTTGTCCTTTCTTCCTCCTTGAGAATTCCAGACCCCTCTCTCCTTGGGGACCCCTAGACTCCTTATCAACCTGCCTAGGAAATGACTCTCTCATCCCCCCCCGCCCCTTTTCTTTTAGGAGAATTATGTTGCCTAGGGAAAAGGGGCGTCGTTCTGGTTCCATAACTGCTTGGGAGCTGACAAGGGGCATTGTCCCTAAATTGGTGAGGCAGCATATTCTCCTAATCCTCATATTGAGGATATCTGATCCAGGGGTCAAACATTGATTTTGAGAGATTCAGAGTCACTGGTCTCCAGCACGTCCGAGACTCCCGGGGTGATTCTGGTGACTGCCAGCCTGTGAAGCCCTGATACAGATGTCTTTTAAAAGCAATCTCAACTTTTTTCTATAAACTACTTTAATTGAGGAACATTTGTTCTACTTATCTTTATTCTTTTTAAGGTTTATGGCTGTGCCGGATCTTCTTTGCTGTGCCCCGGGTTTTTCGGCTTGCGGTGCGCAGGGGCTACTCTGCTTGCGGTGAGCAGGCTTCTTATTGCAGTGGCTTCTCTTGTTGGCAGAGCGTGAGCACACGTGCTTCAGGAGTTATGGCACACGGGCTTAGTTGCTCCTCGGCTTGTGGGATCTTCTGGGACCAGGGATGGAACCCGTGTTCTCTGCATTGGCAGGCGGATTCTTAACCGCTGACGCACCACGGAAGTCCCTGTTCTACACACCATAAGGGTTTGCAGTTCTGTTTACCAAGACCACCTGGACAGCTCTCAGGGAGGGACTTGCGTGTGCATTTTCTAAGGGATTGGAGTGAGATGGCCAGTTTCACCTGCTCTCTGAGGTCTCATCTTAGTGGGTTTCAAAGCTCTGCTGACAAAGATGGTCTGTGTTTCTAAGAAAACAGCGGACGGGACTTCGCTGGCGGTCCAGTGGTTAAGAATCCGCGCTTCCACTGCAGGGGGCGCAGTTTCCATCCCCGTTTGAAGAACGAAGTACCTGCCTGCAGCACGATGCAGCCAAAAAAAAAAGAGAGAGAGAGAGAGAGAAAACACAGCTGAAGCCCCTGTGCTGGGTGTGCTGCCAAGGATGTGCTGGTTTTTCTTGGTCCATTTTCAGCATCCAGTGTCCAAACTCTCTGTACAAGGAACGGCTATTGCTTGAAGCAGTATTTACCCCAGACTGATTGCTTTCCTGCTCCTGCCACCAGATTAAAGACAACAGGAACAAACATCTTGGGTAGATACCAGGATTTGTCTCTTTTAAAAATAAATCCAATTCTGATCTTTGCTAAGGAAGCTCCGGCAGCAACCAGCTGTCACATCTATTTCCCTGCCTTCTTCTCTCTGTGATTTCCTTCCATGCCCAGGCTTCCTGTGCGCCCTGCTTATGTGCCCCGTCATATTGTTATGATCTCATGGCTACGGTGACCGAGTAGCTCACGGATCCAGGCAGGCTGTACAGCTCTACTTTACATGTCCGTAAAAGGTTTCACCCCCTTCCAGGGTGTAGTCTCCATCTCCTTGTCACTTGCAATCCTGCCCTACATCTGTCTCGGATAGTGTCACAGCTGCACCCCAGTGCTGGTGCTGGGGCCACTTTTCTGAGTTAAAGGAAACAGGAGGGAAGGGGGAAGGAAGATAATTCTGTCCTGTGCATCCTGCCATTATCCAACTCACAGATGTGTGTGTGAGGTCCTCTTATTTTTTTTATTGAAGTAGTTGATTTATAATGCGTTAATTCTGCTGTATGGCAAAGTCACTCAGTTTTATATTAATGTGTGTGTGTGTGTGTGTGTGTGCTTAGTCACTCAGTCGTGTCCAACTCTTTGCAAGCCCCAGGGACTGTAGCCCCCCAGGCTCCTCTGTCCATGGGGATTCTCCTGGCAAGAATACTAGAGTGGGTTGCCATGCTCTCCTCCAGAGGATCTTCTAAACCCAGGGATCAAACCTAGGTCTCCCACACTGCAGGTGGATTTTTTACTGTCTGAGCCACCAGGGAAGCCCACCACCACCACACACCTACACACACACACATATTTTTTTTTTCCTGTGTTTTTTTTTTTTTTTGGCTATACCATGTGGCGTAGGGAATCTTAATTCCCTGACCAAGTCCCCTGCATTGGAAGTGAGGAATCTTAAGCACTGGACCAGCAGGGAAGTCATATATACACATTCTTTTTGAAAATGCTCTTTTCTGAGAACTCCCTGGTGGACAAGTGGCTAAGCCTTTGCCCTTCCAGTTCCGGGGGCATGGGCTCGATCCCAGGTTGGGGAACTAAGATCCTGCATGGCTCAGGGTGCAGCCAGAAAACAAAAACCAACACATTCTTTCCCATATGGTTTATCACAGTATATTGAATATAGTTCCCCGTGCTATACAGTAGGGCCTTGTTGCTTGTCTTTTCTATATAGAAAAGCTTACATCTGCTAACGCCAACCTCGCCACTCCATCCCTCCCTCAACCCCCTCCCTCTTGGCAACCGCCATTCCGTTCTCAGTCCATGAGACTGTTTCTGTTCCATAGATGAGTGTCCTATTTTAGATTCTACATGTCCATGTATCAAGAGGGCTTCCCTGGGGGCTCAGTGGTAAAGAATCCGTCTGTCAATGCAGAAGATGCGGGTTCAATCCCTGGGTTGGGAAGATTCCTTGGAGAAGGAAATGGCGTCCCACGCCAGTATTCTTGTCTGGGAAATCTCATGGACAGACGGAGCCTGGTGGATTACAGTTCATGGATCAAACACGACTTAGTGACTCAACAACAACGTAAGTGGTATCATGTGAAATTTGTCTTTCTCTTTCTGACTTGCTTCACTTAGTGGTATCATCTCTGTGTTTATGCATGTTGCTGCAAATGGTATTATTTTGTTCTTTTTTTGGTTGAGTTCAATGTAGGTACCACAACTTATATATGTACCACCACTTGGGCAAGGTCCTCCCCCTTGAAAATATTTATTTGTTTGCCTGTGCCAGGTCTTAGTTGTGGCCTGAGGAATCCTCACTGTGACATGTGGGATCTTAGTTCCCTGACCAAGGATCAAACCCAGGTCCCCTGTGTTGGGAGCTCAGAGCCTTAACCACTGTTCCTCCAGGCAAGTCCTGTGGGAGGTCCTTTTAACTTTCTGTTACATTATTTGCAGCCACCTGAGAGCTTGGGCTGCTTTGACTTATTGGAAGGCGTGGCCATGCAAGAATCAAAGGCCCCAGCTCCCTGAAATATACACCCAGCAGGGCACTCATGGGTGTCAGATTGCTTCTTGGGTTCTCTCCAGGGGTGACTGAGTTGCTAAGCTGCTAACTTGACCTGCTTCTCTTATACTGCACCAAGGAACCCTGCTTTGTTTTTCAGGCAGCCAGTGCTAAATCTCTTGTGTTGGTGACACTTTGCTAGTTACAGCTCTGAGATGCTCCCTATTACTTAAAACAGACTCCTTGGAGGGTCTTCATGCAGTCAGGAGTTCCCAAACCTGGGCAATTCAAAATATGAGTCTGCTTTTGAGAGAGGACAGACCTTGCCTGACCCAGATTTCTTTTCTTTTTTTTTTTCCTTTTGGCTGCATCGTGTGGCATGTGGGATCTAGTTCCCCGCCCAGGGATTGAACTCATGTCGTCTGCAGTGGAAACTTGGAGTCTTAACCACTGGACCACCAGGGAAGTCCCTGACCTAGCATTTCAAAGCTCTTTCAACGGAGCCAGTTCTGTTTCAACAGAAGCCAGGATCGCTTGCTCAGCGGCTCACACTGGGGCCGGCTGTGGGCGATTACTCCTGTTTTTGATCTTTGCAGAAGACGTTTGCTTAATTTGCTGGTACACTGCTTCTCTGATCACATGACAAGTATGTGCCTGTGGGTGTGCGTCCTTTGTAAATAACAAGTTGTTCTTTTCTTTCAGCCGGGGCTTGCTTACTCCCCTACCCAGCCCTTTTAATGTGTTTAAACTGGTTTGTTGTAAATTAGGGCTCTGATAAATAATTCAGTAAGCTGAGCCCGAGTCTCTGCCTCCCAGAGGAGGGGGGCGTGTGCACAGCCCCCCACAACTTCTGAGCCACCTCTGAGGTCCTTTGCAAAGTCCTGGCCCTGCTCTTCTGACAGGGATTTGATGTGAACATCTTTCACTTGCTCCTACCTGCAGGAGGGCCTATGTTCTTGGCGGTTCAGATAGCTGTTTTCTTCGTTGCTTTCTGGTAGAAAACCTTCTGAAACAACAGCATGGAGTGTGTGTGTGCGTGAGACAGACAGAGAGACAGAGAGAGGATATGAAGCAGTGTCCATGAACTGATTTCATTGGATCGTTCTGCCTAAGTTTCTAGATCTGTCTCTTCCCTCCCCCCACACCATACCAGGTCTCATTTTTCTTGATTCTTTCCCTCATCCACCCACCTTAACTGACCTTAAAACACAACATTATATGTAATTCCACCTTAATTGAACTTAAGAACTTAATTGAAGTTCTCGTGTGTTCTGTTATTAAATGGCAGCAGATTAAAATGAATTCTTTTTTTCCTTAAAGAAAAGGGTGGTAATTTAAATGCGTTCTTATCATATTTTAGTGTCAAATTTCCATCATCCAGTATGATTCCACTTTTGTTTTAAATGAATTTTTTTTTGCGGTATAGCTGCTTTCCAGTGCTGTGTTAGTTTCTGCTGTACAGCAGAGTGAATCAGCTATACTTAGATCCCCTCTTTTCTGGATTTCCTTCCCATTTAGGTCACCACAGAGCACTGAGTAGAGTTCCCTGTGCTGTGCACTAGGTTCTCATTAGTTATCTATTTTATGCATATTATCAATAGTATATATATTAATATGTCAATCTCCATCACCCAATTCATCCCACCCTCATCCCACTTTTTTCATTTTACATTAAATCAAGAGCATTACCCCAGAGTATTATATATTCTTAGCAAAAGTATTTGACTGTAAGTTGATGATCTTTAAGTGCTTGTTTCTTTCTAATTTTAGGATGTACAGCTTAATGATAGCCATTGTTGAATTGCAAGCACTAGAATTACAGGATTTAAAGTGTATATTTTAGAAGTTAGCAGTCACGTAGGTGGGCCCAGCTTACTGCCCACCCAACTGGCATTGAACAATATCTCGGCAAAATACTTTGCCCAATTAATAGCTGAAAATGGTACCTTGATATTTTACTGTGCATCTCATTGATTCTGGGCGAATTGAAGACTCAGAAAGCAGCAGTAAGAAAAGAAGTTTACCTGCAAGAAATACGAGACACCCAAAAGGACCTGCTATTCAAATAAAAAGCACAACAGGTCATTAAAGCCAAGCACTGCAAAATTACCAAGGTGACTGAATTTATAGTTGGGATGTTCAGGACCCAAACCCAGCAATTTACAGGGTTATCATTTCTAGGAGCTTGTGGCCAGACTTCAGACAGCAGCACTGCAAAAGTCAGGGATAGAGTTGTTCACATTAAGTAGTCAGCACCTTATAGGCAACGCTCAGGAGTCCATTGATTTGAGGGGCTGAATTTGACAGGCCTGAAGGTGTGTTTTTCCTTAAGCCTGAGGCTTCATGGAAGCACGATGTCGGCTTTGCTTCCACAAGGCTTTTCATGTGTAGAAAGGATAGTGTATTTCTCTTTTGTAAATGTATGTTGTGTCTTTTGCCCTGTTTGATATTATTGGGGTTTAGCTATTGTTCACTGCACTTCCTGGATTTTACTTGCTGTATATTTAAAACGCATTGTGGCGTATTGCCAAAAATTGTTTTCTGCGTCACTTGACTTTTGATATGTTTGTTTGTGGTGTTTTTAAATCATGGCAACAGATATGTTTTATGTAGACAAGTCCACTGACTGTTTCCTTTATTATTTCTGCGTTGGTATCATGCTTAGGAAGTACCCAGCTGTTTCCCAGCTCGCTCTTGCTCTCTCTTTTTCCGGTCTGTTTTTTGGCTGGGTCATGTGGCCTTTGGGATATTGGTTCCCCAACCAAAGATCAATCCTGTGTCCACTGCAGCGAAAGCACAGAGTCCTAACCACTGGACCACAAAGGGAAGAGCCTCTTTTTTCCCCTTTAATTGAAGTATGGTTGATTTACAGTGTTGTGTTCATCCTAGCTCTTTTAATATTGCTTACAGGCAATCTATGAAATGGGAGAACATGTTTACAAATCATTTATATAACAAGGGGTCAAGGGAGTTGCCCAGTGGTGCGATGGTAAGGACTCAGCGCTTTCATTGCCAAGGCCAGGGTTCAATCCCTAGTGGGTGAATTAAGATCCTACAAGCTAGTGAAAATTAAAGCTAGCAGTGTGGCCAAAAATCAATAAATAAAATTAAAATAATAATAATAATGATAAGGGGTAAACATACAGAATTTTTTTAAAACTCCTACATCTCAATGATGAAAGACTAAACATCACAGTTAAAAAGTGGGCAAAGGGCTTGAACAGACATTTCTCCAAAGGAGATAAGCACATGAAGAGAACATGAATAGATGCTTAATGTCACTAGTCATTAGAGAAATACAAATCAAAATTCCACTGAGATACAACTTCCCATTCATTATCCCGTGGATATCTGAAAAATAAGAATTGGTGAGAATGTGCAGAAATTGGAAACTTTGTGCTCTGCTGCTGGGAATGAAAACGTGGTACAGTTGATATGGAAAATAATAGCAGGGGTTCCTCTGAAAACTAAACAAGAATTACCATATGATCCTGCAGTTCCACTTCAGGGAGTTGAAAGCAGATACGTGTACACCCAGATTCATAGCAACATTATTTATAATAGCCAAAAGGTGAGAGCAACCCAAGTGGCTATCAGTGGATGAATGACTAGAAGAAGTTCTGTATATACATGCAGTGGAATATTACTGAACCTAAAAAGGAAGGAAATTCTGCCATTTGCAACAACATGGATGAAACTCGAAGACATTATGCTAAGTAAAAGAATCCAGACGCGAAAGGACAAATACTGTATAATTCCACTTGTATGAGGTACACCTCAAGTAATCCAGTTCATAGACAGAAAGTAGAAGGGTGGTTTCCAGGGCTGAGGGGAGAAGGAAATGGGAAGTTGTTATTTAGTGGATGTGGGGTTCAGGTTTGCAAGATTAAAAAGTTCTGGAGATGTATGGTGGTAGTGATTGCACAACGATGTGAATATACTTAATGCCACTTAGAAGTGGTTTAAACGGTTTTATGTGTATTTTAGGGCTTCCCTGGTGGCTCAACTGGTAAAGAATCCGCCTGCAATCCGGGAGACCTGGGTTTGATCCCTGGGTTGGGAAGATCCCCTGGAGAAGGGAAAGGCTACCCACTCCAGTATTATGGCCTGGAGAATTCCATGGACTGTATAGTCCATGGGGTTGCAACAAGTCAGACATGACTTTCAGTATATTTTACAACTTTAAAAAAATATGTTGCTTACATTTTCTTTTGCCGACTGCCAACTCATTGGAAAAGATCCTGATGTTGGGAAAGATTGAAGGCAAGCAGAGAAGAGGGCAGCAGAGGATGAGATGGTTAGATAGCATCAGTGACTCAATGGATATGAACTTGAGCCAACTCCGGGAGCTAGTGGAGGACAGGGAAGCCTGGAGTCCTGCAGTCCACGGGGTCACAAAGAGCTGAACTTGGCAACGGAACAGCAACAACAACAACGATTTTCTTTTAATACTTTATATTGTGTTGTGTTCTTTTAGGAACCACTCTGATTTGTGAAAAGTATCAGCAATTCCTATGCACAGTGCAAGCTTCACCTGTCGGTGGTAGGAGGTGGGTGGTTGGAGGCCTGATAAAAACTAAACCAAAGATGAGTTAGGAACAGTGACAGACCCCGGGAGGGGGTTGGTGTGCCCACCATGTTCTGAGAAAAGGATTACAGATTTTCTTGGACTACCTGTTTCAATTTTGTTGTGTAACAGACTACCCCAGATTTTGTGGCTTAAGAACAGCCTTTTTATTGCATCACATAGATGCTGTGGGTCAGGAACATGGGCAGGGCTCAAACTGAGCAATTCTTGTGATGTTGATTGAGACTGCCCCGTACTGCTAGCCGCTGGCTGGGCTTGACTGGGGTATCCAGTATGGCGCCTTAGTGTGGGGGTGCCTGGAAGGCTGGGCTCAGCTGGGACTGTCGGTTGGAGAGCCTACGCATGACCTGTTCAGATGGTGGTCTTAGGGCAGTCAGATTTCTTAGCTGGTGGCTCAGGGCTCCCTGAGAGAAGGTCCCTGGAGATGAGGATGGAACCTCTGTGGCTTTTCTGACCTAGCCTTGGAAGTCGCATATATTGTGTTGCGTCTTGGTGGTTACAATATAAAGTCACCCCAAGATTCAAGGGGACAGAAATTACCTGCTGCCTTTCCATGGGGAAGTGATGAGATCACATTGAGGAGAGCATTGTGGGCTGGAGACACCGTTGTAGCCATCTTTAGAAAATACAATATCTCCTCCTACTAAGGAGAAGAGGATTTACTATAAAAGCCAGCAGAGGGACTTCCTTGGTGATCCAGTTGTTAAGACTGAGTATCCAGGGCAAGGGGCAAGGGTTCGATCCCTGGTCGGGGAACTAAGATCCCTCATGCTGTGTGATGTGGCCAAAAAAAATTTTTTTAATAAATTTGGAAAAAAAAAAAAACAACACAAAAAACAGAGTTAGGAAAACCCTGGAAAGGAAGCCGAGCAGGACCAGCAATCGCTAGTCTGTGACCTCGTACTTGGCTCCCTCTGTGCTTAGTTTTTCTTGATCCTCCTCAATTTCCTTTGACCTCTGCTCTCATCCCAGCCACCCCCGCCCCACACCCTCTCACCTGTGATCTACTACAGCCTCTCCTGCCTTGCTCAAGCTTCCCCCAGCGTGTCTTAGTTCAGCTTCCTGAGAGAGCCTGACCGACTCATCTGTTATTTCCCGGCAGCCCTTGGCCCAGTCGTGGGAGGGCCTGTGGGGAGGAGCAGAGCAGGTGTCAGATGGCACAGCCTCTGGCTTTCACACCTGGCTGCACACCTGAATCCCCTGTTCAGGACTAAAAAGTCCTCTTAGCCTGGGTCCCACACACAGATGTCCTGATTTCACACGTTTGGGATTAGAGACTAAGCAGGGGTCTTTTTTAGAAAACCGGGTACCCATGCTGCTTCTTCCACACTCAGGGGGAGCTATGACACCCTGGGAATGACCAGCAGGTCTGGACAGCAAGCTGGCCCCAGGGCGTATCATTTTCCAGACGGAGGAAAGAAAAACAGGCTTTTCTGGTTTGAGGCTTTGATGTGTATTGTTGCTTGTTTGTTTGTTTGTTTCACAAATAAAATCTCAAAGAATTTGTGAGCTAGAATGGAACTTAGTGACAACCTAACACATTCATTTACAGATACGGAATAGGGAAACCCCCATTTCAGGGTTTGTCTAGAAACGTCCAAGCTTAGCACTGAGAGACCTACCATGGAAATCCCTCAGTCGAAGACAAACCCTCTGTGGAAACCCACTAGCAATTCCTCCCCTTCCCCCTGCTCCCAGCTTCTGGCAACCACTTGTATCTACCTTCCATGTCTGTGTGTGCATGATCAGCTGCTTCAGCTGTGTCCATCTCTTTGAAACCCCTTGGACTGTAGCCCACCAGGCTCCTCTGTCCATGGGATTCTCTAGGCAGGAATAATGGAGTGGGTAACCATGCCCTCCTCCAGCAGATCTTCCCCACCCAGGGATCAAACCTGTATCTCTTATGTCTCCTGCATTGGGTTCTTTACTGCTAATGCCACTTGGGCAGCCCTCCAAGTCTGTGGATATGCCCAGTCTAAAATAGTCCATATAAGTGGAGTGGTACCATGTGTAGCCTTTTATATCTGGCTTATTTCATTTAGCATAATTGTTTTTAAGGTTTATTCATAGTGTAGCAGGTATCAGTGCTTTATTGCTTTCTGTGGCTGGATAATATTCCCTTGTATGGATATACCACATTCATCAGCTGATGGACATTTGGATTGTTTCCACTCTTTGTCTATTCTGAGTAATGCTCCTATGAACTCTCGTGTACAGCTTCTTGTGTGGACATAGGTTTTTTAATCTTCTTGGCTATACACCTTGGAGTGAAGTTGTGGGGCCGTATGGAACTTTTATGTTTAACATTTTGAGGAACTGCCATGCTGTTTTTCACAGTAACTGTATCATTTTAAGTGCCCACCAGTAGAATACAAAGGTTCCAAGTCCCGCACGTCCTTGCCAGCAATTGTTATTTTCTGCTTTTTGATTACAGACATCCTAGTGGACGTGAGGTAGTATCTCACTGTGGTT
Source organism: Bos indicus x Bos taurus (assembly GCF_003369695.1). NCBI lineage: Eukaryota > Metazoa > Chordata > Mammalia > Artiodactyla > Bovidae > Bos > Bos indicus x Bos taurus. The sequence goes on along the minus strand of NC_040097.1, from coordinate 54,108,394 downwards.
TTGATTTGCATTTCCCTGATGACTAATGATGTTGAGCGTTTTTTCATGTGCTTATTGGCCATTTGTATATCTCCTAGAGAAATTGGTATTCAGATCCTTTGCTCATTTTAATTTTATTTTCATTTTTTAAAATATGTGTTTATTTGGCTGCACCAGGTCTTAATTGTGGCACATAGGGTCTTCAGTTGCGGCATGCAGGGTCTAGTTCCCTGACCGGGGATCAAACTCAGGCTCCATGCGGGAGCATGGAGTCTTAGCCACTGGATCCCCAGGGATGCCCCTCTTTCTGACTTAAATCACTCTGTATGACAATCTCTAGGTCCATCCATGTGTCTGCAAATGATACAGTTTCATTCCTTTTCCATCATGGTTTACTATAGGATGTTTATTATAGTTACCTGTGCTTTACAGTGGGGCTTCTCAGGTAGACGCTAGTGGTAAAGAACCCGTCTGCCAATGCAGGAGACATAAGACATTCGGCTTTGATCCCTGGGGTGGGAAGACCTCATGGAGGAGGGCATGGTAACCCACCCCGGTATTCTTGCCTGCAGAATCCCACGGACAGAGGAGCCTGGCGGGCTACAGTCCATAGGGTTGCAAAGAGTCAGACACGACTGGAGCAACTTAGCACACATGCTGTACAGGAGGACCTTTTTGTTTATATATTCGTATTTAATAGTTTGTATCTGCTAATCCCAAACTTCTAAGTTATCCCTCCCCACCCCCTTCCCCCTTTGGTAACCGTAAGTTTGTTTTCTAAGTCTGCTTCTGTTTTATAAATTAGTTCACGTGTATCAATTTTTAGATTCTACCTAAAAGTGATATCATATATTTCTCTTTCTCTGACTTATTTCACTTAGTATGATCATCTGTAGATAAATATATATATACACACACAAACAGATATACGGACATAAACATACACATACACAGACACACACACAGATACGCAGTCACACACACAAGCGTACACAGACACACACAGGCATACACAGACATACACACAGGTATACACAGACACACACAGGCATACACAGACATACACACAGGTACACAGACACACACTCAGAGTTACACAAACATACACATAGATACACCAGACACACAGAGAGACATACACGCGGACAGACATGTACACATACACACACAGAGCACACACACTCCAGACCAAGGGCATGGCCTGGGTCAGCAGAAGCAGAAACCCTCTCTTTCCCTGTCTCCCCTCACTGACCCTTTACCCTCACAAATCTGAGGCTGATGGGTTCCCAGGCCCCTTGATGTGCCTCTGACCTCTGCTCTGTGAGGCTCCTCTAAGGCGCCGGGGGAGCGCGTCAGTAGGGGGAGGGGAGACCCTAGCTCTCAGGCTCACCCAGAAGCTCTGCGGTGGTGGCCGCCCGCTCCATTGTCTGCGATGACGTCATGTCACTCCACAGGGCGCGCTTTCCTGTTGATACCTGCCCCCCTCAACAATGAGCACGAAAATAGACTCTTCCTGAGTCGCCCAGGCCTTCAAAGGGGCCAGCAAAATGGTTTAGCAGATGCCTTGGTTGACATTAGACATGTTTTAAAGTTGCTCTTTTTGGCACGGGGGAATGAAGGTGAATTGGGCATAGCAGCATCAGGGGGAGCCGCAGTGGCAGAGGGCTTGACGGTGGGCAGCATTCCTGACCAGACGGTGGGCGGCACTCCCACCCACTGTTCTGAGTCTGTTTAACTTGGCGACAGAGCTGAGGCTGAGGTGTAGGATGACCTGGATAAGGATCTTCAGATACCCAGAGGGCAGTGCTGGGAAGGTGAGGGAGGACTGTGCATCTTATTCCAGAGCCCAGTCCTGCACTCCCGGGCAGGGGAGAGGCAGGCTGGGGGTTGCTGTGATCACCTTCTCACAGGGAAGGCTGGCTGGCGATCGTTGCCGGGACTCTGCAGTCCCCCATGGCACAGCTCCAGCCTCACCTGGCAGCTTTGAGAGGACCCCTCTACCCAGGGAAGAATTTTGTTTCCCCTAAAGTGATGTTTCTTAGGTTTCCTCAAATACGGAAAAAGATGAAGAAGAAAACAAAAAAGGTCCCTAATCCACTACCTAGGAAACTGGCACAGGTGAAAAATTATTGGAAAGTGTTTAAAGTTATTTCTGAATGAATGAATTTATTTAATTTTGGTTGCAGTGGGTCTTCATTGCTGTGCATGGGCTGTCTCTAGTTGCAGCGAGCAGAGGCTACTCTCCAGCTGCACTGTGCGGGCTTCTCTTGCTGCAGAGCATGGGCTCTTGGCTCACGGGTTCAGCAGTTGCGGCTCTCAGTCTCCAGAGCACAGGCTTAGTTACCCTGAGGCCTGTGGAATCTTCCCGGATCAGGGATCAAACCTGTGATCCCTGCACTGGCAAGCCAATTCCTATCCACTGCGCCACCAGGGAAGTCCTAAATTTATTTCTGTTTATTTATTTTTTGGCTGTACCATGGGGCATGTGGGATCTTAGTTCCCTGGCCAGGGACCAAACCTGTGTGCCCTGCGGTGGAAGGGCAGATTCTTAACCACTGGACGGCCAGGGAAGTCCCTTGAAAAGCATTTAAAAATGGGGGTGTTTTTGTTTTATTTTGGCCATACTGCACCTCTTATGGGATCTTAGTTCCCCGGCCAGGGATGGAACCCAGGCCCTCATCAGTGTAGAGTCCTAACCACTGGACAACCAGGGAAATCTCAAAACGATTATTTTAAATTCTACCTGTTCTAGTTTATGTTGGAAGTGGAAATGGAGGCTTGTGATTTTCAGCTGGAGCCAGGTGGTGGAAGGTCTTGATAATCCCTGCATCTCGATTTTACTCAGATGAGCTCAAGTGGTTTTTTGTACTTTGAGGGGCAAAGTTGGCATCCAAAAGCTGAGGTGTTCAACCAAAGAAGCTGTTTTGAGAAACACTTGTGAGTTGCTCTCAGCCCTCAGGATCAGATTGCTTGAAACATTGCACCTCTTCAGGGCAGAAACTTCCAGAAGGAAATGAATCCCATTTATTGCCAAACCTGTTGGGTTTGTGTCAATCTCCACAACTTCCACCCAAACCTGTTGTATTATCCGAATTGGACCTATAAAGTAATACAAATCCTCTCTTGGGGTTGTAACCAGATAGCCCGTTCATTAGGGCCCTGGTTGCATTCCTTGTCATCCCACGGGGGAGGGGGAGAGCCTTTAGGAGCAAGCCCTGTAGTGGACAGTTATGGACCTGTCTGCTCAGGAAAGCATTCCTCCCCTTTGCTGGTTCTGTGGCTTGTCCCATCCTGCCTCTGGTCCCATGCCTGAAAAGTGAAAGTGTTAGTCCCTTAGTCGTGTCTGACTCTTTGTGACCCCATGGACTGCAGTCCGCCAGGCTCCTCTGTCCATGGGATTCTCCAGGTAAGAACACTGGAATGGGTAACTATTCCCTTCTCCAGGGGATCTTCCCAACCCAGGGATTGAACCTGGGTCTCCTGCATTGTAGGGAGATTTCTTACCATCTGAGCTACCAGGGAAGCAAGCCCATGTTGTTTCAGATCTCATCCTGTAGGCCACAGTCATTGGCAGGTCTCTGACCCCAAATAAGCCAATCACATTATTCAATCTCTTCCTGCTATAATTGGTACCAAGATCCATCCCAAACTGGGCCAGAGGCAAGAGTGTACCCCTCTCAGATGATGGAGCTGAAGATGAGAGCCTGAGCATCGCAGATGGCCACGCCCTCCATGCCTGGGAGAAATTCACTGCGCAGTAAAGACAGTGCCGGGTGTGGCAAATCGTGTTTCCAGAAGGTGGCCATGGTCATATGTGTCACGCGACACGCTTTTCCAGAGCCTGGCCACGCCCCATCAAGAGGAGGAGTTTATGGACTTCCCCATGGTCCAGTGGTTCAGGATCCATCTGCCAATGCAGGGGACACGAATTCCATCCCTGGTCAGGGAACTGAGATCCCACAAGCTTCAAGGTGCCCCCAGAAAAGAAAAAAAAAGGAGACGTTTATAGCTATCTCCAACCCTTGAAACAGGGTGAGCCTTTGTCACTGCCTTCCCTGATGGAGGAGGGTGGAGGGGTGCCCTCTGACCCTGAGGCCAGCTCATAGGAGGCAACACACAACACAGCTCCCCCCAGCACCCCCTCTTGGGCTTGCCCTCAGAATCCAGCTCTCAGGCTGTGAGGAGCCACATGGAGAGACCTGTCCCTGGGGCCCTCGGCCCGGCTGATGGAACCAGCTTGCAGCGTGTTGCCGTGCCTTAGAAGCAGAGTTCCAGCCCTTTGCTGAGGCCGCCAGTTGGACATCACATGGAGCAGAAAGGAGCCTTCTTTTCTCTGCCAGACTCTATCTCATGCAGATTCACGAGTATAAGAAGGGACTGTTGTTTTATTTTTAATCTTTTTTTTTTCTGTTTTTTTGACAGCACCCCACGACATTCGGGATCTTAGTTCCCCAACGTAGGGTAGAACCCCTGCCCCCTGCAGTGGGATGCAGTGTCTTAACCACTGGACCACCCGGGAAGTCCTGCAGTTATTGTTTCAATCTACTCATTTTTGAGGTGGTTTGCTTTGTAATCGTACACAGTAGTCATGTATGGATGTGAGAGTTGGACTGTGAAGAAAGCTGAGCGCCGAAGAATTGATGCTTTTGAACTGTGTAGCTGGAGAAGACTCTTGAGAGTCCCTTGGACTGCAAGGAGATCCAACCAGTCCATTCTGAAGGAGATCAGCCCTGGGATTTCTTTGGAAGGAATGATGCTAAAGCTGAAACTCCAGTACTTTGGCCACCTCATGGGAAGAGTTGACTCATTGGAAAAGACTCTGATGCTGGGAGGGATTGGGGGCAGGAGGAGAAGGGGACGACAGAGGATGAGTTGGCTGGATGGCGTCACCGACTCAATGGATGTGAGTCTGAGTGAACTCTGGGAGTTGGTGATGGACAGGGAGGCCTGGCGTGCTGCAATTCATGGGGTCGCAAAGAGTTAGACACGACTGAGCGACTGAACTGAACTGAACAGCTGTTATACTCGGGAACATGGAGAGTCACAGCAAATTTTTTTTTTATTGAAGTGTAGTTAATGTACAGTACTGTTTAGATTCAAGTACACAGCAAACGGATTCAGTTATCCAGATGTATGTGTGTATATATATTTTCTGTCACAGGTTACTACAAGATGTTGAGTAGCATTCCCTGTGCTATACAATAGGACCTTGCTGTTTACCTGTTTTGTATTTAGTATAGTATGTGTATCCGTTAATCCCGAACTCCTAGTCACAGTGGTTTTTGAGTGCTTAGTTCCAACATCTCTGAAGTCTACCAGCACCTTCTTGAAATAATGAGAAGCCTTGCAAAATCCCCTTTTATTTGAGATCATTGGGTTTCTGTCACTTGCTATCAACAGAATCCTGGTTAACACTGGTGGTCATGATTAAGAAAGGGTTCTGCTGAAATAAGAAAATTTCCTGACACCTGCGGGTCCTGGTACATTCCCCACGATACTAACCTCTAGACAACTGGATTTCAAGATGAATAAAACTGCCCCCTAACCCACCCACCATCACCTTAAAAAAAATCTATAGTTATAGTTGCAAACTTTAATCTTGCTACATTAGACCACTTTTTAAAAAATCAACATCTATCTATTTTTACTATTATCTTGTACAAAAGAAGATATTTGAACATTAAAAATGTCAGAAGAGAATTCCCTGGCAGTCCAATGGTTAGGATTCCGTGCTCTCACTGCCAAGGGCCTGGGTTCAGTCCCTGGTTGGGGAACTAAGATCTCACAGGTCCAGTGGCTCCTCCCCACCTCCTACACCCCAGAATGAAGGAAAGACATCACCCCAGAGTAGAGTCTTTTAAATTGAATATATTTGGGGACTTCCCTGGTGGTTCAGTGGTTAAGACACTGCGCTTCCACTGCAAGGGGCAGGGGTTTCATCCCTGGTCAGGGAACTAAGATCCCACATGCTTCAAGGTATGGCCAAAAATTGAGAAAAAAAGCTTTTTTTAAATGAATATAATTGGCATCAAGCAAAATTCACCACATTGACTTTTTTTTTGTTTTTTAGATGTATTGATTTATAAATGAAAGATAATTGCTTTACAATGTTGTGTTGGTTTCTGCCACACTGACGTTTTTTTTCTCCTTTCATTATGGTACAGTGAAAAGTTTATCATCGCCAGGATTTGGACATTGGTAGCTGGATATTGGAAAATTTTCTGGGTTTTGCAGGCAGAAGGGAGCAGAGTTGAGGACAGATAGCACGGTCTATTCAACTAACTTTAACAAACTAACTTTAAAGAACTAAGTTTAACATACCCTGGGATGGTGGATAAAGAGGTGACTGGCTGGGCATGGCTCACCCCTTCCTAGCAGCGTTTTGTCCAGAACTGGCCTTCTCCGCAGAGATCTAGATGTCAATGAGGACCTGGATTCACGAAGCCACACTGGATATAATGGTTGGTATGTGGATTTGAGAACCAGAAGAGGGCCAGGTTTCAATCTCAGTGTTATCACTTTTTTTTTTTTTTAAATTAATAGCTCGGACAACTTCTTAGTTTCCCTGACTGTAAAGTAGGAATGTTTTAGGTTGGATTTCTCATAAGTAGACCCAAAGAGTAGGATTCATGTGAAAGTTATGTATTCGTAAGTGTTTCCGGAAGAAACCCACAGGGGTAGTAGATCCCGGGACCTGGTCCTGTGGCGTCAGGGCCTCAGGGATTAAGGGCTCCTGGGGAAGGTCTGTACACTCCCAGGCAGAGGACAGGCCACCAAGGGAATTAGCCTAGGGAGCTTGTGTGCCGGGAAGTGGTCAGGAAATCCAGGGGATGTAAAAGGGGGACAGCACCAACTAGGGGATAATATTCGTACTTAGCACCTCATTTAGTTGTTGTGCTTGGCTCTTAGTCACTTGGTAATTTAAAAATAAGAAAGACAAGGCAGAGAAGAGGAAGAAGAAGAGGAGGGGGAGGGGAGACGGAAGTAGGGAGGAGGGGAGGAGGAGGAAGAGGAGGAGGGGAGAACGAAGGGGGAGGACGGGGAGCAGGCAGTCTAGGGAGTGCTGATGTCCTGTGTAGCTGTCATTCTTAAAAGGAAGAAGCAGAACTGGCCAGGCTCAGACTTTTTATCTTTTTTTTTTTTTAACCTTTTGGCCACATCTCATGGCATTCAGGATCATAGGTCCCTGACCAGAGGTTGAACCTTTACCCCTGCAGTGAAAGTGTAGAGTCTTAACCACTGGACCATCAAGAAAGTCCCTCAAACTCATGTCTTAACTCTTCATGACCAAAGTACAAAGCCAAGGATAACCCATGCGGGCTAAATCAGGCCTCCTCTCCTTGAGTCTTTTTTTTCTTCCATGTTTAAAGGTCACGCTCCATTTACAGTTATTACAAATATTGGCTATATTCCTCATGTTGTACAATACATCCTTGAGCCTAACTTAAACCCAAGGTTTGTATGTCCTGCTCCCCAATTCCTATATTACCCCTCCCGCCGCTGCTAACCATGTTTGTTCTCTGTATCTGTGACTCTGCTTCTTTTTTGTTACATCCACTAGGTTGTTGTATTTTTTAGATTCCACATGTAAGTGATATCACACAGTATTTGTCTTTCTGCATCTGACTTACTTCACTTAGTACGATCATCTCTAGATGAAACATGTTGCTGCAAATGGCAAAATCTTGTTCTTTTTTATGGCTGAGCAGTATTCCATTGGAGAAGGCAATGGCACCCCACTCCAGTACTTTTGCCTAGAAAATCCCATGGACGGAGGAGCCTGGTAGGCTGCAGTCATGGGGTCGCTAGAGTCGAACACGACTGAGCGACTTCACTTTCACTTTTCATTTTCATGCATTGGAGAAGGAAATGGCAACCCACTCCAGTGTTCTTGCCTGGAAAATCCCAGGGACGGGGAAGCCTGGTGGGCTGCCGTCTATGGGGTCGCACAGAGTCGGACACGACTGAAGCGACTTAGCAGCAGCAGCAGCAGTATTCCATTGTTGGCGAAGGGCATGGTAACCCACTCCAGTATTCTTGCCTGGAGAATTCAATGGACAGAGGAGCCTGGCAGGCTGCAGTCCATGGGGTCGCAAAGAGTCGGACATGACTGAACAACTAACACACACACAGTATTCCATTGTACCACTGTATGTTCTTTTGAATCTTAAAGAGAACGTTCCTTCCACCTGTAGGTGGAGGCTGTGTAGCCCTATCCAAATTCCCTTTCCTGGCTGGCACCCCCGTTCTCTAGCTGCAGTTGAGTTTTGGCTCAGAGATGCCTGCCCCCTGCATGAGAAGGTGGGTGACCCCCACAAGCCATGAACAGGCTGATATAGTTTAAATAAACAAGCCCAGCTCCCCTGCCCCAGGTGGATGCTGCTGCTCCAAGGTTCCTGTGAGCAGGCTGAGGCTGGACTTTGGCTGAACTCTCATCTTCATGGGCCTTCAGTCCCTGGCCCTATCCTGCCTCCCTTCATCTCTTACAGGTTTTTCCTGAGATAACAACCTCAATAAATCACATGCACAGGACATCCTCAGCTCCGGCTCTGCTTTTAGGGAAGTCAGTCAAAGATAAATTGTTTAGGAGGAAGAGGTGTCAGAAGAACCAAGTCTTAGAGCCCTTTGCTCGCTGGATGATCTTAGGTTAAGATACTTAATTTTTCTGGGTCCTGGTTTCTTTTTTTTAAAATGTTGTCAAAGTATAGTTGATTTGTAATGTTGTGTTTAGTTTTTTTCTGTGCAGCAGAGTGACTGTACAGAAAATATATCTTTTCATATTCTTTTTCATTATGGCTTGTCACGGGGCATTGAATATAGTTCCTGCTGTACAGTAGGACCTTGTTGATTATCTGTCCTGTATACAAGAGTTTGCCTCTGCTAAGCTCAGACTCTCAAGCCTGCCCTTCCCTACCCCCGTCCACCTTGGCAACCACGTCTGTTCTCTATATCTGTGTGTCTGTTTTTGTTTTGTAGGTATGTCATTTTGTATTATATTTTAGATTCCACATATAAGTGACATTATATAATATTTGTCTTTATCTGACTTACTTCCCTTAAAATGATCATCTTTAGGTTCATCCGTGTTGCTGCAAATGGCATTATTTTATTTATGGCCGAGTAATATTCTACTGTGTATATGTACCACACCTCTATCTATTCGTCTGTCGATGGACACTTAGGTTGCTTCTGTGTCTTGGCTATTGTAAATAGTACTGCTAAGAACACAGGGGTGCATGTATCTCTTTGAATTATAGTCTTGTCTGAATATATGCCCAGGAGTGGTATTGCTGAATAAAATGGTAGTTATAGTTGTAGTTTTTTGAGGAACCTTCGTACTGTTCTCCATAGTGGCTGCTCCAACTTACATTTTAACCAACAGTATAGGCAGGGCTCCCTTTTCTCCGCACCCTCTCCAGCATTTCTTGTTTGTAGACTTTTTAATGATGTGGGCCCTAGCTACTTTCTGTGTTCATTCATTTTTTCATTCATTCATTAATGTACATTGGGCTAATCGTGTGACCTACATTCAAGATGGTTAAGAAATTACAATGAATTATAATTCATTGCATCTATAATATGAATGCCCAATACAGACTGTAAGGCTTGAAAAGGTCAGGCTTACTTTAGGGGTGTACTCCTACCACCCACCACCATTATAGCACTTAACACCATACACTCTAAGATTCACGTCCCACAAGGGAGAGATGAGTATATTTTCCTCCACCCTAGAAACGACTATATTTCTTCAAATCTGAAATTCTGTGAAATGTAAGATACATTATTATCGTATATACAATTGAGAAAGAAAATAAAAGTCCTGTCAATGAAACTAGGAGACACTGACTCCTTACCACTTGGTATTTTTTATTTTGTATTGATTGATAGAGCTGTTTTCAGTTCAGTTCAGTTCAGTTGCTCACTCATGTCCAACTCTTTGAGACCTCATGGACTGCGGCATGCCAGGCCTCCCTGTCCATCACCAACTCCCGGAGTTTACTCAAACTCATGTCCATTGAGTCGGTGATGCCATCCAACCATCTCATCCTCTGTCGTCTCCTTCTCCTCCTGCCTTCAATCTTTCCCAGCATCAGGGTCTTTTTAAATGCCTCAGTTTTTCACATCAAGTGGCCAAAGGATTGGAGCTTCAGCTTCAGCATCAGTCCTTCCAATGAATATTCAGGATTGATTTCCTTTAGGATTGACTGGTTGGATCTCCTTGCAGTCCAAGGGACTCTCAAGAGTCTTCTCCAACACCACAGTTCAAAAGCATCAATTCTTCAGTGCTCAGCTTTCTTTATAGTCCAGCTCTCGCACCCATACATGACTACTGGAAAAACCATAGCCTTGACTAGACGGACCTTTGTTGGCAAAGTAATGTCTCTGCTTTTTAATATGCTGTCTAGGTTGGTCATAACTTTTCTTCCAAGAGCTGTTTTAGACATATTTTATTTCCATCATTTATTTTGAAAATTTTCAACCATACAATTAGTTTTTGTATGTGGTATGAAGTAGGGGATGGGATTCATTTTTGTTTTCTTATAGATATCCATTGTTTCAACACCATTTGTTGAAAAAGATGTTCTTTTCTTTCTGGATTTCTTTGGCCTTTTTAATAAACTTATTTAGACATAGATTTTATCATATATCCCTCTTGCATTTATGTAGGAAAATATATTTATTGATTCATGCATATATATCATGTGCATATATGATACATATTACACATATATACATACCATGTATGGAGATAAAACATATATATGAGTAATAAAATTTACATTTGTAGTCTTATTCTTCAGAGAAGGCAATGGCACCCCACTCCAGTACTCTTGCCTGGAAAATTTCATGGGCGGAGGAGCCTGGTAGGCTGCAGTCCATGGGGTCTCTAAGAGTCGGACAGGACTGAGCGACTTCACTTTCACTTTTTACTTTCAGGCATTGGAGAAGGAAATGGCAACCCACTCCAGTGTTCTTGCCTGGAGAATCCCAGGGACAGGGGAGCCTGGTGGGTTGCCATCTATGGGGTCGCACAGAGTCGGACACGACTGAAGCAACTTAGCAGCAGCAGCAGCAGTCTTATTCTTCTGAACCACTCTTCAGTCCATCTACAATCTTTGTGTGAATGTTTTTCCACATATTACTCTCTAAGACATGAAGAATATCATATATTCAGGATCTCTTTAGAAAGCACTCCACTTTTATCTCTAGAATTTTTTTTCCAGTGACCTCACACCCATTTTGCAAGTTTTGATTTTGGTGCTTTCTAGATCCCTGGGTTGGGAAGAACCCCTGGAGAAGTATTCTTGCCTGGCGAATTCCATAGACAGAGGAGCCTGGTGGGCTACAGTTGGTGTGGTCACAAAGAGTCAGACACAACTAAGCAACTAATACTTTCACTTTTTTCAGATTCTACCAGAAGAGTCAATGGAAAAGTTTGTGAATTAAAAAAAAAAAAGGTTAATCCAGCATCGTGTATCCAGTGCCCAGGCCTGTTCCTGCCTACCAGATGATCATCAGTATTTCTTGAACAAATAAATTGATTTTTTTTAATCTTAAAATCTCCTTTGACCTGCTGTGTTCTCCCATTCAGTAGTTCTGGCATATAAAAATATACTGTCATTATGTTTTCCAAGCCCCAAACTATCTGCTTACTAACTATAAAACTGTACTTGGGAATACCCACCTTACCTTATTATTTGTGTTCTTGGATTTTCCTAAAGGCACCCTCAAGAATGAAGGAAAAGATGCACCAAATGTAGGTGTTTCCAAAGTAAATTTAAACTGTGCTTTTGAGGAACTAATGCCCAATGTGGCCTGGCAGGTAGGCTTTTCTGTTAATAGCTAAAATGTTGGTGCAGTAAGTTCTGTGATTGTGTATGCCGTTTACTTCCATTTGAAGCCTTTCCAAAGTGTACTTGATGCATTTAAATAGTACTTTAAAGAAAAATACATTTCCAGTCTCATAACCACTAAGGATAAAATGTATTTGTTCCATCAGTATCCTTTGTTACTTTAAATTCGACTTATTTTTTTTAAATTTTTGGCCACACCTTGAGGCATATAGGACCTTAGTTCCCTGACCAGGGATTGAATCCTCACCCCCTGCATTGGAAAGCGGAGTCTTAACCAGTGGACTGCAGGGGAAGTCCTCAGCTTATTTAAACATGATATTTAAACCAATACATTGTCCATCAAAGCCCTTGAAATATTCTGTGTTGACATCTATCTAGGACAGTGACTTGATGTCGGGTTACATATAATAGTGATGGTGGCTACTAGGTCCTTCTACTGTATAGATACCTTGTAGAATAATGTTATTTGAATATAAAAAATCCAATAGGCCTCATCATATTTATGGCAGGATTTCCCCCAAAATACGTGGTGTTTCAAAAAGAAATGATCTAGTCAATTTCCTGGTTTGGATAGTACACGATAGTTATGTCAGATATGCCTTTGAGGGGCAGCTTGGTGAAGAGTACCTGGTACTTCTGTACTGCTTTTTAAATTATTTATTTACTTCTGGCTGTGCTGGGTCTTCACTGCCGTGCAGGCTGTCTCTAGCTGCGGTGAACAGGGGCTGCTCTCTACTTGCGGTTCGTGGACTTCTCACTGCAGCGGCTTCTCTTGTGGAGCGCGGGCTCTAGAGCACAGGCTTATCGGTTTAATCGCTCTGAGGCATGTGGGATCATTCCAAACCAGGGATTGAACTCGTGTCCCTGCTGGCAGGCAGATCCTTAACCACTGGACCACCAAGGGACTTCCTCTCGCTCCTATTTTTGCAACTTCTTTTGAGACTTTTCTTAGTTCAGGTGGCTTGTGTATAGCAGAAATTTATTTCTTACAGCTCGGGAGGCTGGAACTCTGAAATCAGAGGGCTGGCATGATCTGGGTCTGTGAGAGGCCTCCCTTGGGTTGTATCCTTATGGAGCAGATAGGCCGCAAGCCAACTAGCTGTCTGGCCTCTTAGGCCACTAATCCCCTCTATGAAGGTTCCAGTCTCATGACCTAACTTACCTTCTAAAGCTATCACATTGGGTATTATGGCTTCGATATATGAATTTTGGTGAGGCAAATATTTAGTCCATAACAAGACTATAATCATTTCAAAATAAAAATTTTAAAAAAGAAGTGATTTTTTTTTGGATCACTATATCTTAACTTTCTGATTGGAAATTGATTTTTATGCCATCAAGAAGAAAAAGAGAAATTGCCCCTTGGAAGAAGTATCTCTGCATTGCTGTTACTAATTTTTTTCATTTTTGTGCACAAAGCATAATGCTTAAGCTTTAAAGATTTGTTTTTTAAAAATCTCACTTTAAAAAAATCCCACTTAACTTGAAAGTGAAAATGATAGTTACTTCTGGAGAGCAGAATAAGGAAGAACTAATTTTCATTTCTGTCATTTCTTTAATTGATAGAATATTATATAATAAATTTTTATTGCTGTAATAATTTGGGGAAGGAAACAGACTTTTCTTGAACAGCTCTAAGACTCAAATTACCCAGTGAAAATGTTCCTGAGTATTCCTCATTATCAGAGGGAAACCTTAGTCCATTTTTAGTGGCCCTCAAATTTATGTTTTGGGAATAACTTCAGCATGGGAATAAATGTATACATCAAAACTATTTCTACTACTCTGATAAATAAAAGCAAACTACTGAATTAAAACTGAATCTTCACATGCTTTTCCCCAAGCAGTCTACATTTTTTTCATAAAGGATTAAATAGTTATTAAAATTTCATAAAGCATCATTTTTATTTTTTCAAGATCAAAATATATCATTCTACAGTCACAGCTCTCATACACTATAAATAATTTTATGTTTCCAGCTGTGATATTACTGAAAATATTGAAAGAGCTTAATAATTTTTGACTGTAGGGTAGATTGCATTTCTTCCAAACTTTGGTTGTTGGATTTTTTTAACATCCAGATATGCTTGTGTGTGAGTGTGTTAGTCAGTCAGTTGTGTCCAAGTGTTTGCGACCCCATGAATTGTAATTCACCAGGCTCCTCTGTCCATGGAATTCTCCAAGCAAGAATACTAGAGTGGGTAGCTATTCCCTTCTCCAGGGAGTCTTCCTAACCCAGGGATCGAACCCAGGTCTCCTGCATCGCAGGCAGATTCTTTACTGTCTGAGCCACCAGGTATACTTAACTTATTTATTTATTTGGCAGCACCACTTGGCACGTGGGACCTTAGTTCCCCAGTCAGTGATCAAACCCACACCCCCTGAAGTAGAATCGCAGAGTGTTAACCACTGGACTGCCAGGGAAGTCCCAGTAGCAGATGTTAAATAAAGAGATTCTGAGATGACAAGGTAGCACTGTATAGCACAGGGAACTATATTCAGTATTCTGTAATAAACCGTGATGGAAAAGAATATATATGTATCTTATACATACATTCCTTTTGTATGTACAGATGTACAAATATGTATGTATATCTGAAACTGAATTTGCTCAGTCGTGTCCGATTCTTAGCGACCCCATGGACTGTAGCCCACCAGGCTCCTCCATCCATGGAATTTTATAGGCAAGAGTACTGGAGTGGGCTGCCATTTCCTTCTCCAGGGTATCTTCCCGACCTGGGGATTGAACCCTGGTCTCCCGCATTGCAGGCAGACGCTTTCCTGTCTGGGCCACCAGGGAATTCCATGTATATCTAAATCACTTTGCTGTACACCAGAAACTAACACCACATTGTAAATCAACTATACTTCAATTAAGAAAAAAAACAAGGACTTGCCTCGTGGTCCAGTGGTTAAGAGTCCAGCTTCCAACACAGGGGACACGGGTTTGATCCCCAGTCAGGACCACTAAGCCTGGGTGCTGCAACTAGAGAAGCCCAAGGGGGCAATGATGAGCCAGTGCAGCCAACGTTAAAAATGTGGGATCGCGCCTGTGCTTGAAACACTCCCTGGCTTTTGCGCACGTTCATGTCCTTTGTTTTCCTCTGCTTGGGATATGGTTATAACTCTCATTTATTTCTTCCCCAGCACACTAATGGCCAGTTGCTGATTAGCTAATGAGCTCCAGCATGATTCAGTGAATAGAATGAAATCCTTGGCAATGGGCTTAGTCAATCTAACTCAATAGGAAATATTGGTCCGTTGGTGACTGGTAGTTAATCCTTCAGTAAACACCTGTCTCTACAGGGAGACAGCTAGACCCAGCGTGACCTGCGGTAGAGTTAGGGTGACCAGGTCGATTAACAATGCTTTGTTAGTTTCAGGTGTATAGCAGAATGATTGAGTTAAACATATACATGCATCTATTCTTTTCCCATTTAGGTTATTACAGAGTATTAAGAAGAATCCCTGTGTCATAGAATAGATCCTCGTTGGTTATCTATTTTAAATATAGCAATGTGTGCATGTCAGTCCCAAGCTTGCAATCTCTCCTTACCCCCAACACTTGAAAGGCATGTTTAAAAGCAAGATTGCCCAGCACAATTTTTGAAAGTTTTGTGGGCATTTGGATACATGGAGAAGGTTAAATATAATTAATTCCTGGAACAAGTATGCTATCTATAGAGTAGTTTAATATCAGAGTTAATAAACCAAAGCCAATGGAGTCATTATTTGAAATCTTTCCTTTTTCACGCATTGCTATTCCCAGAAGTTTTTAAAACTGCAGTCCTAACAACAGCAGGTAATTATATATGCTGTCTGGCTTAAAGAGTAAATTAATTTTGCGTGTAATTCCCCCCAGAAATCTATATGACAGAGAATTCTGTTTTATACTTTTTTTTTCATAATGGCAATAAATAGCACAAGATAACTGATATGAAACCAACTATTTAAAATCTACCTGCTTAGGTGACTTCCCTGGTGGTCCAGTGGTTAAGACTTCGCCTTCTACTGCAGGAACTGCGGGTTGGATCCCCGGTTGGGGAGCTAAGATCCTACATGCCTCAGGGCCAAAAAGCCAAAATATAAAACAGAAGCAATATTGCAAAATCAATGAAGACTTTAAAAACGGCCCACATCCTGGGGGCAGTCCTGATTACAGTGGCTCTTGTGGTGCCTTGAAGAGAAAAGAACAAGATAAACATGAAGGGTCTGGAAATTCAGCAACAGAAAAAACAAGACTCTTAGGGACCTTTCTGCCTGCTGTAACCATTGTGGTACTATGGAGGCCTGTCCCCCTCCTATCCTACGAGAGGAAAGGTATTTGTCCTACTCTTCTCCTGACTCATATACAGAATGTTTATGTACCTCATCCAATCAGCAAATGACTTGAAAGACCCTGTCCCATTGCTTTGTCCCCCAGCTATTAAAGCAGACCAAAGACCGCCATCCGGAGTTCCTCTACCCCATTATCAGGAAGCCAGCTTGCTGTACTCTCAGTGATTCCCCACCCCCACCCCGATCTAATAAACTTTATTCTTCTTTCAAAAAAAAAAAAATGGTCCACATTTAAAATAAAATCTACTTGCTTATATATTCCCAGTTGAAAAAGCAAACATTTTTCGAGAGGGACTTAGAACCTATAAAGTAAATTTTCTGCGTGGGTCTTTAATGGCTGTGCCTATTGACAAATTCGTGTTTTCCCAAATCAGCTGTGGGGGGTGGGGGTGAGGTGGGCTGCGCATGCTCTGTGTACAGAGGCATTTAGACAGAGCAAAGTCTTGTTTGCCGTCCAAACAGGCCACTCCATGGGGGCAGGTTAGAAATTATATTTGCATGTGTATTGCAGATACCTGAGTAGTAGGTACATTGTGAGAGGAAAAAAAAAATCGGAATACTTGTTACATGATATTTTGACAAATATGGGTTGGCTCTGGCTTGGACGCTGGATCCAGGCCACTGTAGAGAAGAATATTAGGTTCAGGTCCTAGTCTTTGTTCATATTTATTTATTTTTGGCTGCACAGGGTCTCAGTTGCGGCCTGCAGGATATTCAACCTTTGCTGGGGAGTGCGGGATCTTTCCTTGTGGCTTGAGAACTCTAAGTTGGGCTGTGTGGGAGATTTAGTTCCCTGACCAGGGATTGAACCTGGGCCCCCTGCATTGGGAGCACAGAATCTTAACCATTGGACCACCAGGGAAGTCCCAGGCTTTTGCAGTTTTGAGGGTCCTCTTGAAGAAAGAAAACATACAATTATGAATACAAAATTAGGCAAGAAATGTAAAGGCATTGGTAGGGACCCTCACTGAGCTTCTGGAAGGGCCTGTGCAATAGAGGGGAGAAGGCAATGGCACCCCACTCCAGTACTCTTGCCTGGAAAATCCCATGGACAGAGGAGCCTACTGGGCTGCAGTCCATGGGGTCGCGAAGAGTTGGACATGACTGAGCAACTTCACTTTCATGCACTGGAGAAGGCAATGGCACCCCACTCCAGTACTCTTGCCTGGAAAATCCCATGGACAGAGGAGCCTGGTGGGCTGCAGTCCATGGGGTCGCTAAGAGTCGGACACGACTGAGCGACTTCACTTTCACTTTTCACTTTCATGCATTGGAAAAGGAAATGGCAACCCACTCCAGTGTTCTTGCCTGGAGAATCCCAGGGACGGGGGAGCCCAGTGGGCTGCCGTCTATGGGGTTGCACAGAGTCGGACATGACTGAAGCGACTTAGCAGCAGCAGCAGCAGCAGCAGTGCAATAGAGGAGCTTGTGGCCGTGACCTTCATGGTAAGTCTGAGTCTACAACCAAGAGCATTAGAATGTCAGCTCCAGAGGTCAGGGATTTCTTTTTTCTTTATTATAGTCGATTTACAGTATTTCAAAGTAACAGTAAAGTGATTCAATTATACAAGCATGCATGCTAAATCGCTTCAGTCACGTCCAACTCTTTGTGACCCCATGGACTATAGTCTGCCAGGCTCCTCTATCCATGGGATTCTCCAGGCAAGAACACTGGAGTGGGTTGGTGTGCCTTTCTTCTGGGATCTTCCCGACCCAGGGATCGAACCTGCGTGTCTTACGTCTCCCTGCATCGGCAGGTGGGTTCTTTACCACTAGCGTTACCTGGGAAGCCCTCAGTTATACATACGTGTGTGTGTGTGTGTGTGTGTGTGTGTGTGTGTGTGTGTACGAGGAATCCAGGGCACAGAGAGTTTAAGTTAGTTGCCAAAAGTCACACAGCTAGAAATGGCAGATCTGGGATGCAAAGCCAGGTGTTCTGGCTTCAGAATCTGTGCTTCTGACACAGAGTCACTCCTGCGTCTCAGATAAGGCTCCGGGAGATCAAGGGGCCAGCAATAGTTAAAACGGGCCGGCTTTTATTCATGTCCGAAGTAGGTCCAAACCTCTGGCATTTGCTTGCAGTATGCAGTCCTCAGATACTGCAAATATTGACTACTCACTAGCAAGAGGAACAAACATGTCTGTTTAGTCTCTATTAAAACCCAGACTTAGTTGAAACATATAAAGAAAGGAAGAACTGAGTTGAAATCATTCTGTCAACCTACTTGAAAAAATGGCAAAAAGGTTGAATGTCTTTCCTTTCAAAACCAGTGACTTTCAGGGTTCAAAGGTGTCACTGAAAGGTGTGCGGGGTCCAGCTGCTTGCTGCTCAAAAGCCAATGAACAGACCAGGTTGGTGGAAAGGAAAGAAAAGAAGTGAAAGTTGCTCAGTCGTGTCCGACTCTTTGCGACCCCATAGACTATACAGTCCATGGAATTCTCCAGGCCAGGATACTGGAGTGGGTACCCTTTCCCTTCTCCAGGGGATCTTCCCTATCCAGGGATTGAAACCCTGGTCTCCCACATTGCAGGCGGATTCTTTACCAGCTGAGCCACTGGGGAAGCCCAAGAATACTAAAGTGGGTAGCCTTTCCCTTCTCCAGGAGATCTTCCCTATCCAGGGATTGAACCCAGGTCTCCCACATTGCAGGCAGATTCTTTATCAGCTGAGCCACAAAGTTTGCTTTATTTCAGATGCTGGCAACTGGGGAAGCAGGGAGGGTGGACATCTGTCCAAAGGCCGACTCTCTCCTTCATCCCTCGATCCCCAGGCAACCTGTGGGGCAAGGGTTTTTATACCCAGAGTGCAGGGGTGGTGGCTCCATGCAGAAACAGCACAGTCATCTCTGACAGTCATCTTGAAAATGGTCATCGATGGTCTGACCAGCGTCATCTTGTTTTAGGTACAGTTAATCTTCAGTTCCAGGGCCATTTGTTCCCATTTCTTTTTGGCCAATTCTCAGAATTGTGGCAGCTCATGTCCTGGGTACAGTCTGGTCATCATATAGTTAACTTCTCCACCTGGTGTTTTGGTATCTATAAGACAGCTCACAGGATATGGCTCAGAGTATTATCTATAGCCCTGGAGAAAGAACTAAAGGTCCTTGACTTAGCTTAATCACTGCATTATTATTTGGTCTCCTTTGACTGTTTTCCTTTGTTTCCGCGTTTCTCACATCTCTGATTAAACTTATTATTTGACTAAAGTTTTCCACAGACAAAAGGCAGGCAAAGGACATGGTGTGGGAGGGGGCAAGGACCACAGGGTCTGCTCTGTTTCTGGGGGGGTGACCCTAATCAGTGTCTCCCTACTTTCAGCCCAGCCCCAGGCCCAGCTGGTGAGAGAAACATTTTCCCAACAGGATTACTTGACATTGGAGAATCACCTGGTAGTCCAGTGTTTAGGGTTCTGCACTTTCACTGCTGGGACTGGTAGGCGGGAGTTGGGGGGTTTCAGTCCTTGGTTGGGGAACTAAGATCCCACGAGCCTTGAGTTGCAACCAAAAAAGAGAGAGAGAGGGAGAGACCATTTGACATAAATATAACTTAAAAGAAAATTCAAATGTATTTAGCTTGTGTCCCATTTCCTCCACTACCACCAAAAGGGTTTAAAAAATCTTGCTCTGATAACATCCAGGAACTTGCTTTCAAAGACCTATTTGTAAGGAGAATGACTGGGCCATCCCTCCGGGGAGCATTATCTATTTCCTTATATCCTTGGGTGAGTGCTTTCATCTTTTTTGAGCCTTTCCGATTTTCCCCCTGAAAATTCAATCAGGACACTGACGCTGGGCTGGAGGACTTCCGCTCTGCCCCGCTTTGCTCTCCCCTCTACTCTTTCCCTGGGCTTCCTTGGTAGCTTGGACGGTAAAGCGTCTGCCTACAATGCGGGAGACCCGGGTTCTATCCCTGGGTCAGGAAGATCCCCTGGAGAAGGAAATGGCAACCCACTCCAGTATTCATGCCTGGAAAATCCCATGGACCAAGGAGCCTGGTGGCCTACAGTCCATGGGGTCGCAGAGTCGGACACGACTGAGCGACTTCTCTTCTTCTTCTACCCTTTCCCATCCTGTTTGGTACCAGACTGCCCTGGAGTCTGCCCTCTTGAACCACTTGGCAGCCTCAGCAGGTGATTGGAGAGAGGGGAGATGAGGCCTTTGCCAGGCTGTCACAGGCTGGCTGCTTCAGCTTCCGTACAGTGGCAGCAGGGTGTTGTGAAAATCAGAGATTAAGGAGATTTGGAAGTCTGTTTCCTCTACCAGCAGTTCAAGTGAGCCCTCTGGGCCTTGGGTGGGGCCAGGGAAACTGGAGAAATGCCCATCTGCCACAAGCCCCTGCCTCCTACAGCCCAATAAACACCACCTGTGACAGGTGAACACCTAAACTTTGGGGAGAGGAATTAGTCTCAGAACTGAAGCTGCTGAAAAGGATGACATCGGAAAGCCAGCTGTGTTGGTCATTAAACATCTCTGCGGAGAAGGCGATGGAACCCCACTCCAGTACTCTTGCCTGGAAAATCCCATGGATGGAGGAGCCTGGTAGGCTGCAGTCCATGGGGTCGCAAAGAGTCGGACATGACTGAGCGACTTCACTTTCACTTTTCGCTTTCATGCATTGGAGAAGGAAATGGCAACCCACTCCAGTGTTCTTGCCTGGAGAATCTCAGGGACAGAGGAGCCTGGTGGGCTGCTGTCTATGGGATCGCACAAAGTCGGACACGACTGAAGCGACTTAGCAGTAGCAGCAGCAGGATCATGAGTTCAGTGTCTGGCCCTGCGAGTGAGAGCCCCAAGGAAGGTATTCCTTGGGCATTTACTTCATGTTAGGCATGAATCTCTTAACTTAGATTCACAAAAGCCCAGTTAGACAGCAGGTAATATCTTATCCCCATTTTTCTGATGAGGATCTGAAACTTTAAGTAGCATGAAAGTGAAAGTGTTAGTTGCTACGTCGTGTGTGACTCATTGCAACCCCATGGACTGTATCCCGCCAGGCTTCTCTGTCCATGGGATTCTCCAAGCAAGACTACTGGAGTGGGTTGCCGTTCCCTTCTTCAGGGGATCTTCCTGACCCAGGGATCGAACTCGGGTTTCCTGCATTGCAAGTCAATTCTTTACCATCTGAGTCACCAGGGAGACCCAAGTAGCTTGCACAAGGTGAGAAGTTATTGGTGGCTGTTCTGGTTGGCTGCTGCTATGTAGCAAACCATCCACAACATGACGTAAGACAACCACCTTGATATCAGGACGTGGATTCATACACTGACTCAATAAATACTTGAGTGACAGCTGTGTGCCATGTTCTGTACACGTGTCTGGGGAAAAGGTGCCTGAACTCAAGGTACTCGGTCCAGAGGAAAAGCTGCCAGGTAAATGTCCGTTTCTAATAAGGTCATTCCAACAGTGGACTGTTGTTCACAGTCCAGTGATGGCCTGAGGGAGGCCATGACTAAGACTTCTAGGAAGAACTAACACAGAAGGACAGGCCGAAATTGGATCTTGAAGGATAAGTAGGAGTTTGTCTAGTAGAGACCAGGGACAACGGGCGATCCAAGCAGAGGACCGAAAAAGCACAACAGCATCCATGAAGAGAAAGCTACCCATTTGCTCTAAAAGTTCGACTTGAACAAAACTGCCGTAGCTTAGATTTCCCCCAGAAACAGACGTGAGAGGAGGATTTTAGCATAAGTAGTTTATTTTGGAATCTGAAGAGAGCAGGAGAAAAGAGCTGGGAAGAGATAAAGGGAAGGGAAGACGGCCAATAAAGGGGGCATTGTTAAGTTAGTTACAGGCTCTGGGCACCTAAGCTTGGTCCCTTGAGAAGCTCTCGGAAGTGGGATGGAACACACACCACAGATTTCTCTGGACCCAGGGCTGAGGATGCGCTGGACTGTGGATGCGCTGACTCCTCCAGGCCACGTTGAGGGCTGCACCTCTGCTTTTCTGCTCAGTCTTCCTCCCTGATTAGGTTTTGTCCTCAGTCCTGCTCCCCTTCACCCAATAGGCTTCTCTTCCAACCAATCGGGGCTTCCCTAGTTGCTCAGATGATAAAGAATCTGCCTGCAATGCAGGAGACCGAGGTTTGATCCAACCAATCAGGATGCAGAAATAGGATTACCCCTACTGCTTTGAACCAATCAGGGACCAGCCATGGGGCTAAGGAACAGATCAAACTTATTCTCCCATCATCCTCACCCTGCAGTGATGGAGGGGTATGATCGACTGTTGGGACAGGCAACCTGAAAGTCCACCAAACCCACCCTGTCACACAGGAGATTACCCTTTGACTTCAAGACCTGGTTCAGGAAAATCTAAGGAACAGTGTCTTGTTTTCACACTTCCAGAGGGCTGCTTCTTGGAGCCAGTTATGGTAAGATGACCCACCTCTCAGTTCATCCAGTTTTTCTCTACTCTGTGGGTGTTTCATCATTCA
The DNA here is from genome assembly GCF_003369695.1 of Bos indicus x Bos taurus. NCBI lineage: Eukaryota > Metazoa > Chordata > Mammalia > Artiodactyla > Bovidae > Bos > Bos indicus x Bos taurus. The sequence goes on along the minus strand of NC_040097.1, from coordinate 54,085,790 downwards.
CTAAGGCTGCTGAGTTCCTACAGATTTAAGGTCTCTGGTTTTGAGTTTCAGCATCTGCTTCAACCCATTTTAGGAAACATGATTCTTTCCCAAGAAAAGAAAAAGGAAGGAGCTGGTGAAATTGAAAAGTGACACAGAAAAGCCCAGGACTGGGGTGATGGGCATTCAGGGAAGAGCACAGACCCTTTCCTGTGAGGTTAACTTAGAGAATAATAAATCAGAGAAGTCCCCTCCCCCAGTGAAGGTCACCTTGTATAAAAGGACAGTTGTTCTGCCATGGTTTTCGATTATTTCCCTCTGATGCTATCTGCCCTGGTTGATGGACTCTGGAGTGCTTTTCAGTTTAACTGCTCAGAGAAGGGGCAAAGCATAAACCGAGTTGCCCAGAAGCCTAAGGTTCAAAGCAAAATGGAAAATTTCCCTGAGTTGAGACGTCAAATCAATTTAAAAAACAACAATGAAGTCCGGTGCTGTGGACACAGAGGTGAGTGTCTGGAAGCCTAATATTTATTCTCCCTTCCCAGGTGGCTCAGTGGTAAAGAATCTGCCTGCCAAGCAGGAGCCACAGGTTCAATCACTGGATGGAGAAGATCCCCTGGAGGAGGAAATGACAACCCACTCCAGTATTCTTGTCTAGGAAATCCCATGGACAGAGGAGCCTGGCAGGCTACAGTACATGGGGTCACAGGGTCAGACATGACTTAGCAACGGGATGGCAGCAGCAGCAGCCCCTGTCCTCAAGCAGTGGCTTGGCAAGAACTCCAGGCTGACACCTAGGGGTGCGGCTCTGGAGAGGGAAGGGGTGGAGAATCAGACAGGCCAAACCAATTCTTGTAAAAGTTCAAGTCGAATCTTTAGGACTGTATTTTTTCCTGGAACTGTTTACCATCCTTAAGCCTAAAGCAAACAGCACAAATAAGATAATTGCTTTCTTGGAATTCACCACCCTAATAGATGTGGCATCTTTGGTACTACTCTCCTGGTTATTTTTTGTCAGTGACCACCACCTCTGTCTCTATAGGAGGGCCAGCTTCCAGGTTGGGGGTCTTTATGTAACTGTCCCCTGTGACTCAGAAGTTCTGATGTGACCGACAAAACTTGAATAGTCAAATAGGAAAAATCTCTAAAACTCAAATTAAACACAACACTTCCATATCATCAGCAACTGATCTCCGCTTCTATCCCCCACCATTAAAATTCTCAAAAAATGAGAAGACACTTCATAAGTTTCAACAATAAGGACTTCGCGGTTCTCAAATTGGTTCTCTTTATAGAACAATCATCAGCCTTGAATTTCTGCAGCTGCAACTTCTAAATCTAGACCTTCTGTGGATGTTGGGGGTGTAATTGCTTGTCTTGTCTGTTTTCTCATCTACAACATGGAATTAAGAGTACCAATCTGATCAGATGGCTTTTTGGAGCAACTCATAATAGGGTTATGGATCACGATACAGATGGTGTAGAAATGCTTCTCGTAAATGAGTCACCTTTCCCCAGAGCATCACTGGGAATAGTGGGAAAGAGGCCTTTGAAAAAGGGCTGTTGAAATCTCAGCCCGTCCACCTACAAATTGTGTGATCTTAGGCAAATTACTTAACTACTCTGAGCCTCAGATTCCTCCTTCCAGATACAGAATAACCATGACTATTTGCAGAACTTCTATGGGGAGTAAATAAGATGATGTGTGAAGACACTGGGTATACAGTAGATGCTCAAAGACATGAACTTCCTTCCACAACCTCACTCTTGACCTAAGGTGGATTCATTAGGTTATGTTCTTACAGTTATACTATAAGGAAGACTACTCTTCTCTCCCCAAACAGCAATGGTTAAAACTGGATGAAGATTTCTCTCTATCTTCTATAACAAGCTGATCATAAAGAAAGTGAAGTCGTTCAGTCGTGTCCGACTCTTTGGGACCCCATGGACTGTAGCCTACCAGGTTCCACCGTCCATGGGATTTTCCAGGCAAGAATACTGGAGTGGGTTGCCATTTCCTTCTCCAGGAGATCTTCCCGACCCAGGGATTGAACCAGGGTCTCCCATATTGTAGGCAGATGCTTTACCGTCTGAGCCACCAGGGAAGATTCATAAAGGCATCTAGGCAAATAGGTTATATGGTGTTGGGTACCCAGCCTTTCATCTTATTATCCCACCATCTTCAACGAGCAGCTTCCTTTTTTTTTTTTTTTTCAAGATGGATTTATTTTTGGCGGCACCAGGTCTTCGTTGCTGCGCAGGCTGTCTCCAGCTGCTGAGAGTAAGGGCTACTTTCTGTTTGCGGTATGCAGGCTTCTCACTGCAGTGGGTTTCTCTTGCTGCCGAGCGCTGACTCCAGGGCATGCGGGCTTCAGCAGTTGCTCCCAGGCTCTAGCGCTCTGGCTCAGTACTTACGGCGCACGGCCTTTAGTTGCTCCGCGCTCCGCGACACGTGGATTCTTCCCAGACTGGGGATTGAACCCATGTCTCCTCCACTGGCAAGTGGATTCTTTACCACGGAACCACCAGGGAAGCCCGGGCGGCTTCCAGCTTGTAGTTTAAGATGGTGATTTCCCGCTGGCAGGAAGGAGAGATGGAGAGATGGGGAGCGAACCTCTCCCCTTTGAGGGCATGACGTAGAAAGTCTACTCACATTACGTTGGGCTGAATGTGAGCTAGAAGGCAATCTCTGAGGCCCCACTTTTTGGGTTAAAAAAATCCCCAGTTCTCCCACTTACCATCTGTAGTCATGGCCAAGTCAGACTTGCAATGTCTTTGCACCTCTGTTTCCTAATCCTTATGGGGTTATTATGAAATTTAAATAGGTTAGTACATGTAAAGCACTTAGAATAGTTACCTAACATATACTAGACTGTAAGATATACTATTATTGTTGTTGTTGTTTGTTTAGCAACACGGCCACACCTCACTTTGAAGGAGGTTGGGAAATGTCCTTAATTAGATGACTGTGTGTCCAGCTAAAACTCAAGGGTTCTATTATTAAAGGAAGGAGGGGACAGAGGACATCGGAAGACAATTAGGGTCTCTCATGTAAGAGTTGCTAAAATAACTTTTATGAAAGTACTGTTGGTGGCGAGTGATTGCAATCTCCAATCTGGGCCTAAAATACCTATGTCAACTGCTCTTTGTGTGATGGGGTTGACGTGATCCATTCCTAGACATGGGACAATAATCAAAGTAAGAATAACACGTGAGCCTCTGTGTTGAGCACTGTCTCAATTGTCTGTGACAGCCTGTTTAGAGATCCCACAATCCTCTGGTTTTATGAAAAGTATTTCTGTTCACCCGGTTCCCTCCCCAGATCCTGTGTGCTTATCACCTTGCAGGCACCAGGGTGGGAGTCTGTGATGAATTTCAGTCTCAAAATTACAGTACATTTTGAAGCTCTCAGGCGACGGTGAGGGGGGCCTTCCCTGATGACTCAGATGGTAAAGAATCTGCCTGCAATGCTAGAGACCAGGGTTCAATCCCTGGGTCAGGAAGATCCCCTGGAGAAGAGAATGGCTACCCACTCCAGTATTCTTGCCTGGAGAATCCCATGGACAGAGGACCCTGGTGGGCTACAGTCCATGGGGGGGCGGTCACAAAGAGTCAGACACAACTGAGGGACTAACACCTGAAGCTCTCAGAGGATCCCCCACTCTGAACAGCACCCCACAAAGCCAGTCTACCTGCTTCTTCTCCATTAGCCCCCACCCCTGACTGTGCAGGACACCTAACTGGCTTTTCTGGTTGCAGATTCACCAGGCCAAGGGAGGGGAGAAGCCCAAGTGCAGTTTGTCATCCATGCCTTAATAAACCTCATGCAGACGAGGCCCAGGCCATGTGACCCAGGCTCAGAGCCTCTTTCCTACCGTCCAAGGCATGTGCTGAAAGGAACAGTACCTTACCTGTGAACACAGGGGATGTGAATGTGGGAATTCCAAGACAAATAAACAGAGGTGATTCTTGGCATTATTAACGGGCTGCGTGCTAAGTCGCTTCAGTAATGTCTGACTCTTTGCGACCCCATGAACTGCAGCCTGCTAGGTTCCTCTGTCCTTGGAATTCTCCAGGCAAGAATACTGGAGTGGGTTGCCAGTTCCTTCTCCAGGGGATCTTCCTGACTCGGGGATCAAACCCAGGTCTCCCACATTGCAGGGAGATTCTTTACCATCTGAGCCACCGGGAAACCCTATTATTTACAGTCAGTAGAATTTCTAGAGCCGCATAATGCCTTCTACCTTTTATTTGCCAGCAACTCTTCAAGAATGCATTTCAGTGTATCTTTTTGTACAAATGCATGCTTTTCATTTTGCATGCCTGCCTGCCTGCTAAGTTGCTTCACTCGTGTCCAACTCTTTGCGGCCCTGTGGACTGTAGCCCACCAGGCTCCTCTATCCCTGGGATTCTCTAGCCAAGAGCACTCAAATGGGGTGTTTCATTAGTGCTTCTTGGACTCTTTGGCTAAAGATCCTAGCCACCCTTAAATTTCTCAGCTCCATCCTCTCTCTTTAGTCAAATAGTTAACCATCTAGAAACAAACCCGCCAATTAATTCTTTCTGAAGCAAATGTACTTGGTAAGCAAACACCCACTCCCTAAATCGCTTGCTTAATACGCTCCTCTCAGAGAGCCTTCTGGAGAGAACCATGATGGATATAATTATCCTGCTTTTTCATCTCTGCTGTCCAGTTTTGGGGTGTGCTTCTGATCTCATTTGGGAAGATTCCTGGAGCTTCTTAGGTGTAGTCAGCTATGTGGGGACAGGTCTTTGCTCATCCAGTAACTGGGGCAGAGGAATTTGTATGTGGGCGCCTAATTAACACTATTCATTAGCATTAATTACCTTTTATTCATTGAAAGGTGTTGGCAACAGGAACCTGATTCACCTCTGTTTCAAATTGTTGTAAGAGCCTATAACTTTTTTTTTCAGTCCTACAAAAGCCTATAGATTTAGCCCACAGAGCCTCCATGAGGCACTGTTCACAAGCACAGGGTATTCTAGCTGCCACTTGTTCTGATTTTCCATCACTTTTGGAACTTTCTAGGGTGGCTCCTCCAAACTCAGCGGATCTCCTCTCTAAATCCAGCACCCAGCCACATGGGCGTCATTCTCAGACACATTCAAGGGTTTCCATTCATTTGTGAGCAATGTTGTCTGTTTTGTTTGAATGTGATAAATGGGTCCCTGCAAGATATTGCAGGACAATTTGCCCTTCCTTCTAGAAACCTCAGGCATTTTCCACTCTCAGACCTGGTGTGTGGGGCGGGGGTCTCGGGGGGGGGGGGGGGGCGGGCGGCGGCGTTGGTGGGTGGTCAACTAACCCGCCCTTCTGGGGGGAGTGACCTGGTACACACCCCCCACCTCCCAGTCCTCTTCTTGATCTTTGGTTTGGTAGGGATGTTACATGTATCGCCCATTTAATTTTCTACTGGCTTGTAAAGTAATTGCAGAGAAAGTAAAAAACCTACAGACCAAGAAAGTCTCAAATACCTGACCTTGACTTTGTTCAGTTCTCTAAGAAGATGATCTACGCATTATGCACCCAGGCACACCCCTGTACCTCTCAGGGTCCGGCACGATCATGAGCTTTATCAGTGTCACTGATGGAATTTCTCCCTATCTCCCCCTCTGCCAAGCACAGTGTGATCACTGTTTATGGAGCAGATGGAGGCGGGCGGGGAGGGCCGGTTGTTTTTCACCCTGGACAGTCAGGAGGGCTGAAACCCCCTCTCGGCACATCTCTCAGCACACAAACAGATCCAGTGCTTCCTGAAGGGGAATTGTGTCCTTCCTCTGGAATTTCCTCTTCTAGTCCCTGATTCTTTGCTTAGCTAACTTTGAATAACGGCCCTTGAAAACACTTAAATGTCTGCTTCTGGAAGAAAAGAACCCTGGTCCCCAGGCTGACCATGCCACCTTTCCCCGTGCAGGCTGACGTGGGCCCTCCCCGGGCCTGGCAGAGATCCCCCCATCACTCACTCACTGCTCTCTCCCCGCTCCTGATATCATAGTCAATAAAGGAAGGGACAGTCGTACCGAGCTGTGTAGCCCAATTGTGCATGGACCTTGTGGATATTAGATCAGTGTTTCTTAAATCAGTGGCTGCAGCCAAGAACTCTGGGAGATCCATCTCTTTCATTGAGATCAAGACCCATAAGAAGATCTCTAATTTTTATTTTAATGTTATTTTAGTTTCATTTTAGTACAGCGCACCTTGTGGAATCTTAGTTCCCTGACCAGGGATCTAACCCAGGCCCTCTATAGTGAAAGCACTGAGTCTTAACCATTGGACCACCAGGGAATTCCCAAGAAGGTTTTTAAAAAATCTAGTAGAATTCAAGTTAAGGCAGTGCTTGACCCAAAAGAGACCGATAATAAATTAGTTACTACTTATTATTATTTTTACACCTTCCAAATATTAATACCTACTTCTAAATCAGCTGATTTTTTTTTTTTTTTAACCACACCATGTGTGGGATCTTAGTTCCCCTGGCCAGGAATAAAACTGATGCCCCCTGGGTGGAAGCTCAGAATCCGAGCTTCCGCCAGGGAATTCCCTAAATCAGCTGATTCTTTTTTTTTTTTTTTTAATTTTAATTGAAGGCTAATTGCTTTACAATATTGTGGTGGTTTTTGCCATACACTGACATGACTCAGCCACAGGTGTACATGTGTCCCCCATCCTGCCTCCCTCCCCATCCCATCCCTCAGGGTGGTCCCAGTGCACTGGCTTTGAGTGCCCTGTTTTATGCATTGAACTTGGACTGGTGATCTATTTCACATATGGTAACATACATGTTTCAATGCTGTTCTCTCAAATCATATCACCCAATCAGCTGATTCTTAACCCCCCCTATATTTTTCCCAATCTTAACCTTCCTTGGGCCCAGAAAATCCTAGTAGGCACGCAGCTCTCTCCTCAGTAGGTCCTTCATGTCCCCTCCTGGCTCAGAGTGAACACTCCCACCTCAGGTTTCTAGAGGGCCTCCCAGAGGGAGGGAGGGGGAGAAGAAGGGCCTGCTCCCTTTGTCTCAATTAGCTGAAGCCAACTGATGGAGTCTCGGATACACTGTTCAGCCTGCACAGGTGACACATACAGTCTTTTTAAAATGATGAATGTTAGTTACCAGTATTTAAAAATTGGGGTACTTTTAAAATCAGGAGGCCCTGGTGTCCCAGTGCTTAGGATTACAGGCTTTCACTGCCATGACCCACGGTTCAATCCCTGGTCAGGGAACTGAGTTCCCACAAGCCAAGAGGTGCAGCCCAACAGTAAATCCAAATAAATAAAAACTGGGATTTCTAGCAACACTAGGCCCCAAGTTTTGGGACTGAGCTCCTGAAAGCTGCATGGTGTGAAAAAAGTAAAATAAAATAAAATACTGGGATTTCTAGCCATAGTAGGCCCAAAGTTTTGCAAGGTAGCAGTCAGGTGGAGCCGAAACCCAGCTGGCTCCCCTAAAGCATGCCTGCTCCTGTTCACCACAGTCCCCACCACTCTGTTACATCCCCCACAACTGAGTTTGTGTGTTGGGCTGATTTCATTACATTCTCAGATTCCCAAATGTGGCTTTATGTTAAGAACAAAATGAAACATTTCTGGTCCCTGTGTTTAAAGCACCAAAATACAGTGTGACCCAGGATAGCATGTACTTCAAGAGAAAAGGGAGTGAACTGACTCCTTTGTGTGAGGGAAGAACTGTCTACAAAGTTAATATTTAAGCCCCAGGGTATCTGGTTAGAAGACCATAATTCAAGAAGCCATTCTGAAACAAACCCGACTGATGCATCTACTTATTTGACCGTATCTGCCTAAACCCCAGAGGATTTAAGGCCTCTGGTCAAATCGATAGAGTATCTTGCAACTCAAACAGACCCTATCTACACCCAGACACTGGTGAATGGATCTGGGCCCAGTGTCTGCCTGTTCTCAAATTGAGGAATAGACCAGACTGACTGATAGCTTTCAGGGCTGAGTGGAAAGAACATCCTCACTTCTCAGCCAAGCTCCTGGTTTCCCTACAAGACCTTAATAATAAGCGGATGGGAAACAGGAAGTTCTGGGGTGGATAAATCACCTAGTCAATTGTGCTGGAAGGATCTGAACTACAGTTGGAATTGGAGAACTCTATTTGTGATCAACCATAAATCACTATTTTGATTTTCTTAACTTTGGGAAGTAATTTCAAGCTAACCAAAAAGTTGCAAAAAAAAAAAAAAAGATTTCCTGTAAAGTATCATCCAGACCCCACAAATGTTAACATTTTACATAAGATGTGAATCGTGGAATTAACATGGATACAATGCAGTTATCTATCTAATGTACAGAATTTTATTCAGATTTCCCCCGCCATCATACTGAGGTTTTTTTCAGAGTCCTCTAGCAATTTCACTTTGCACTTGGCTCTCAAGTGTGGAACAATTTCTCAGTGTTTGTCTTTCCTGACCTTGATACTTAGTAAAATGTCCCTTGAGTTTGGTCTATCTGTTTCTTCCTCGTGATTGAAGCTGGGTTATTCATTCTGATAAGAAGCCCATGGAAGTGACATTATCTCTTTCTCAATGCCTCACATCGGGAGTTACAATGCTGTCGGTGACAGTGACTTTGACGTCTGGTGGTGTCTCACAGGTCTCCTCCCCTGTAAAGTTACTTATAAATTTATAAGTTTTCAAAGGGAAAACTGTATCTTCTGGGGACATACTCTGAGATGATGCAAATATTCTTTTCATTCTCATCATACTTTCATCCACTAATTCTAATATCCATTGATGATGATTGCCTGAAACAGCCATAATTAGTTTTAAACTAGAATAATAATGAAGAGAAACATGCGTTAAGCGTATCTCTAAAAAATTCTCTATAAATGAAAATGTCCCTTGATCCTCTTTTACATAGCAGGTGGAAATCACAAGGTGCCCACCTTTTCACTGGATTATTAATGAGCCCTGCATCTCTGTGGAGTGGCCTGGGCTCCGCAGACTCTTGGCAGTGCTATGTCTCATAGCTTGCTTGTTGGGTATTATGACCTAGTGGAAACCATAATTTGACTCTGTATAAACCCTCAACACACCCCACACAAGTCCTTTCTTCCACGCAAACAGATCTCCTTAGATTCTCTGTATCTGTACCTGGCCTACTCATGGGGGACTTGTGGTGTCACCTGGCCTGCTCCTATAGGCTGGGGTGATGTCATGCTTACCTGTCCACCTTCTCTCCAGTTTAAAAAATTATATACCTCCCACAAGTCTCAGCTCAAAGCTCTGTTCTGCATGAAGTCTTTCACAGGAGGGCAGGGCCTACCTTTTCTTATTGTGATACTTTTCTGGGTTTAAGAGTACAGTTTAGGGGAGGTCCTTGGTGGTCTAGTGGTTATGAACCCACCTTGCAATTCAGGGGACACGGGTTCGATCCCTGGTCAGAAAACTAAGATCCCACATGACTCAGAGCAAGTAAAGCTGGGCACCCCAACTATTGAGTCTGTACTCCCCAACTAGAGTCCGTGTGCCACAATGAAAGACCTTACACGCTGCAACAAAGACCCGACAGAGCCAAAGAAAGAATAAAGTTTGGGTTTCTGCATTCATTCAACACTTCCTCTGGCAGGGAGGGAGATAAAAAAGGGTAATTCAAGTCCCTCAAGAAGAGGTAAGGAGGGGTGCATAAAATTAATGAATTGTAAAGGAAAGAAAACAAGAGCAAGCTTTATGAAACTCTGGAGGAAATCACAGAAAGGTGACTTTTGAAATGGGCCTGAAGGGTGCAGATTGGAGCTGTGGATGAAGTAGGCGGCTTTCTAGGTGGAGAAGAGCTGGTTATGGGTATAAAGCGGTCATACCTACAGAGACATGTGGAAATATATTTGAGGTTGGAATGGGAAGCGTCCTAGAGCAGTTGGGAAGGGGCTGGAAGTGTGGGGTGTACCCCCTCCTGGTGGCTTTTACACTGTGCACAGAGACGTTAGCCCCGCTCCGAGCCTGGCGTTTCGGGACAATACTTCTTGCAGCAAAATGAAGGGTGGATTGAAAAAATACATCATTGGAGGAATAGGCATCCCACTGGGAGGCTTGCAGGCAGAAGATGAGCACATGGGTTTAGGCAGCAGTTGGGAAGAAGAGGACATTTGTCAACAACCAATGTAATTTTTTTGTAATTCTGAAATCTAAGACGCTGAAACCCTAAAGTTTCCTCTCAAGCTGGCAGAAAATGTATCTGGAGAAACATCCAACTTAACCTGGGAGGAAGTTAGTCATTGTCTTTATTTGTTCCACTTCATGGACGAAAGCATGGCCACAATCGTTTTCTGCTCCTCTCATCCGGAGGTGGTGTCTGTTTCCCTGCTGTCTGAATCAGGCTGCCCTGGTTACTGGCTTTGACCAACAGAATGAGGCAGAAATGAGGCTCTGTGATTTTCAAGGCTGGACCTTAAGAGATCTGCAACTTCTGCTCATTTTTTCCCCTCTGGATGCCAACTTCTGTGGAGAAGTCCATCTACTCTGAACCCACCATACTGTGAGGAAGCCCAAGCTTCATGGAGGGAGAGAGAGAGGGGCCAGGTACTGGAGCACTGAAGTGCTTCAGAAAGGAAGTGAAGAGAATGTGAATAAAGGCTTTTCAGACTTTCCAGGCCTGCCCTGCCCCCATTGAAATCAGCTGAGTGAATGACTCCAGTAAGCATGAGGAGCCAAAGAATCTGCCGCCAAGTCCCACCCAAATTCCTGACCCATAGATTCATGAGCAAGATGGTTGTTATTTTAAGCCACTAATGTTTGGAAGCATTTATCACATGGCAGTAGAAAAGCCAAACACACGCTTATTTCATTCATGTGTTTTCGTTGCCCCAAAGGAGTATACTTGATTCAAGGGCCATTCCACCACACCAAAGGTGTTATATAGTGTATGGCATATGTACCTTTTACCTTCCTAAATTAAAGGTCCGAGTTTTGAAGTCCATTTGGGCTCAGAGGTTTTCTGAGATGGGCTTGTCCTTTGTAATACAGAAATAGAGCTGTCTTGACTTCCTTCCTCCCTTCCTGCCTTTGATAATGTCCTGCATGATGCCACAAACTACTTCTCAAGCCATTCCATGTGTATCTTTTATTTCTGCAGCTGCAAGATCGGTTTCTCTAATCCACTAGCTCTCAAACTTCAGTGCATATCAGAGTCTGCTGGAAGGCTAGTTCAAACACAGCCTCCTGGTCCTTGCCCTCAGAGTTTCTGATTCAGTGAATCTAGGGTAGGGCTTGAGAACTTCCCTTTCTGAGAGCTCCTGGGTGATACTGATGCTGTTGGTCTAGGCACCACACTTTGAGAACCACTGCTCAAGGGGAAAGGGCTATATTTTTTGTTATATTTACCCACCAGCCAGAGATGCTCAGCAAATGCTCAGAGATGGAATTGCTCTAAATATCATCATCTTTGCAATGCTTTTTTTTTTTTTTTAACAAACAAACAAACATGTTCACACACCCTTGTCACCACCTCGACCACAGGGAAGCTAGGGAGCCACTTATTTGCCATCCGTGTATCTTCCTAGAAGTGAAATATCTATTAGCAGCTTTTGCCTATTAAAAAACAAAAACGATTTATTTAATTTTTTGACTGTGGTGGGTCTTCGTCGCTGCACTCGGCTTTCTCCAGTTGCAGAAAGCGGGGGATACTTTTAGTTGTGGTGGGAGGGCCTCTCATTGCCCAGGCTTCTCAGTGTATTGGCTTCTCTTGTTGCAGGGTGTGGGCTCAGCAGTTGTGGAGCATAGGCTCAGTTGCTCTATGGCGTGTGGGCTCTTTGCTCACATAGGATCGAACTGGTATCCTTTGCATTGGCAGGTGGATTCTTAAACGCTGGACCACCAGGGCAGCCCAGTAATGCTTTTGAAGTTTTTTACTTCCTGAGGTCCTCCTGCGTAGGCCCTAGACCTAAAAGAAACGAATTCCTTGTTTTACTTGAGTGTATCGATCGTTTTTGCTTTCTTCTCAGCTCACAGGACATGGTGGGAAAAAATGTCCCTTCAGACTTTTTCCCAAAGGTGTTTGGGAACAGATTAAGAGGGAATGGAATGCTTTCGCTGTGATCTGAGAGCAACCCTCTATTTGTGAACAAGGATTATTTCCTTTCCTCTGGGGCGTGTCTGAATAAAATAGAATATTTCTTGCCATTCTTTCACCAGACAGAAGGAGAGTGTGCCAGGAAGATGTTCTTGTTGGCAAGGTGTCCACGTAGGCATTTTACAGACGGTCCACTGAGGTCCAGAGACGTGGGGCCCCTTGCTCCTGGTCACACGGCTGAGAAATCCAAGTGTTGAAATTCGGGTCAGCCTGACACGTTTGCCTGCATGCGTGGGGCTCCCTCATCCCCTCCCGCACCCCAGGAAAGCACACTTTGCACGACCCACACAGTTTTCTAGCTCTCCCCCCAACATTTCCTCCCGAGGGCGATGGGACACTGATTCATCGTGACCAGGGACCCCCCCCAAAGATTTCCCCGTTCCCATCTACGGGCCAGGCGCGGTCTCCATGCATCCGCGCGATCGAGCCTCTGAGAGCGCCTGGAAGCGTCTCGCCTTCCAAGCCCGGCGATGAAGCTGGTTCCTCAAATTGTTCCCGGCAGGAGGGGCAGGAAATCCCGCCCGGCTGCGGCGGCCGCCGCGGCGGCAGGAGAAGAAGCTCCGGCCGGACCGTCCCGGCAGCCACACATCGATCTCGTTCGGGTCTAAGGTCCGGCCAGGTCGTAACTCCAGCCACTCTTTCGCCACCTGGAGCGATCGCCCCGCCCACCCCTCCATTCCCTTAGCCACGCGGCCCGGAGGCCTGGCTCTTCCCGGCGGCCCCCGAGCCGCGGGCCGGCCGCCGCCAGGTGGAAAGAGACAGGTCAGCGGCGACTCGCCCCCGGGAGGCGGCGCCTGGCTGAGCCGAGCAGCCGGCGGCCGCGACCCCAGGCCTCCCTCCGCAGACCCCGCGCCCCCGCACCCTCCCGGCCGAGCAACAGGTGAAGCGGCCGCCGGCCGGCGGCGCCTCCGCGGGGCGGTCCCTCCCCGCCCACCGCGTGCCCGCCCCTCTCCACGCCCCCTCCTCCGCCGGGCCTCCGCCGCCTCCCTCGGCCGCCGGCGGCTTCCCCCTCGCCGGGTCTCCTGCCGCGGCGCCCCCGCGCAGCCCGAGAGCCCGCGCTCGCCGAGGAGAGGGGGGCGCCGCGCGCTCTCCAGACTCGCGCCGCGGCCACACGGGCCCGGCAGGCGCCCCCCGCGCGCCCCGTTCCTCCGCCGCCGCGCTCCCCTCCCCCCCACTGGCCGGTGTCCCCGGGCTCTGAGCCGCGCGGCCCGCCTGGACGCGCCGGGGGTCTCCGAGGCGGGGCCGGCGCTGCCCGCCCGGGCGCGACGATGGAGGAGCCGCAGCGCGCCCGCTCGCAGACGGTCACCACCACCGCCAGCTCTTTCGCCGAGAACTTCTCCACCACCAGCAGCAGCTTCTCCTACGACCGCGAGTTCCTCCGCACCCTGCCCGGGCTCCTCATCGTGGCGGAGATCGTGAGTGCCTCGGGGCGGGCGGGCGGGGCGGGGAGCGCAGGTGGACCCCGCGCGGTGCTCCTCGCCCGGGAGCTTGTTCACATCCTTCCGACGGCTTCGGAGGAACGCTTTAGGCTTAGCCTCGCCTTCATCCCAAGGTGCCAAACTCCGAGACCCCTCTCAGAAGAGGGCCCCTTCTCACCTTGGGCTCTTCTAGGGGAGAGGGTCATGAGCTTCGGGATGTTGGGGAGAAACCCGACCTGCTGGGCCCTCTCTGCGGTCGTGGCGTGTGCCCGGAGCAGGATGCTTGGTGAACATTGAGTTTGTGTTCATGAGTGTCAGAGATACCTGGTGCCTCCCTCACCTGATAGCCACGTGGATGGCCTTTTCCCCAAAAGCAAAGCTTCTCGAAGATCAGGGGAGAAGACTTCTTTTTCTTAATTATCTCCTTGGAAGTAAAACTGAGGTGAATCAGGAAGGGTTTACGGAAAAATTCCGAGGGTCTCCTGTCTGGTGCTGTTTGAGGATCAAAGGGGTTCTTGTCTGGTGCTTTGCACATACTGGTTTAAGACTCAGACCGTTCCTGGGGAGGGGGCATATGAACCAGCCTTCTCCTCTCTAGAGGAGAACGTGGACGCTGAGAGATCCAGTTATCCCCCCTTTAGGTTTCCTCCTGGCTGAGAAAGGTCCCGGGCTTGTTAACAGCTAACGGAGGCTACTGTGTACTGTCTTCACCAGGTGCCAGGGTCTCATCAAGCCCTTTAGACACCTTCCTGCCCACATGTCCCGCACAACACTCCTATCCTGTGAAAAGTGAAAGAAAGTGAAGTCGCTCAGTCGTCTCCGACTCTCTGCGACCCTCTGGACTGCAGCCCCTTTACCATCTGAGCCACTCTGGGAAGCCCATCCTGTGAAGGGAGCTTTGATTATGATCCCATTGTACTTGTGAAGAAACTGAGGTTTAGAGAGAGGAAGTAGGTCCCACCTAGGGGTGGAGGTGGGATTCAAACCTAGGCCTGCCTGTCTCCAGGGCCCTGCTTGTAACTGTTAAGGGGCATCCCTTCCTTCTGCCATATCTCGCACAGTTTACTTGTGGCGTGTTCAGTTGTATCTGACTCTTTGCGGCCCCATGGACTGCAGCCCACCAGGCTCCTCTGTCCACGGGATTTCCCAGGCAAGAATACTGGAGTGGGGTGCCGTTTCTTACTCCAGGGGATCTTCCCAACCCAGGGATTGAAACTACATCTCTTGCATTCCCAGGCGAGTTCTTTTTTTTGTTTGTTTTTTATTTCCAGGCTGGTGTGTTTCAAAAAGGGTGTCATACAAAAGGGCAGGGACCATGGCTTTTTCCAATGGCAGGCGGAATTCTTTACCACTATGCCACCTGGGGAAGCCCCATATCCCTCATACTTTCACTTAAACCTTTGTGGGGTTGAAATCTAGCTTATGTGAGCTTGGGGCCGTGATGGTACCAAAGTGCTGAGGACCCCAGATCCCCTGAGAAACCTGCTCATCCACTTTTCCAGAGACTCAGAGCACACCCCAGACCAACTGAATACATCCCCGTTGGTTCCAGTGCATAGAGAGTTTGAAGTGTTGGCTTAGCCCATCCCCCATTTCGTTCCCCCTGCTGGCACTGAGGCTGGGGAGATCCAATAGAAAGCTCGGGTATTGGAATCACCTTGCAGGGCCTGGCTTATAGGAATTCAACAAATATTTGCTGTGTGGATGAAGGAGTTGGCAGGCTCCTCTGCTCCAGCAGAGCGAGTGGCAGCTACAGTGACAGAGGTGGGCCTTCTACCCTGGTGTGGATGCGGACCAGGTGTAAAGTAAAACACCTCTTGTTTTCTGATTTATGATCAACAGACTCCGTGTTCCATGCTTTCTCTGAAAATAGGAAAGTAAAAGAAAAAATGTAAATGGCCCACAATTATGTTACTAGAAATAACCACTGCTGATGTGTTGGCACGTAGACGTTTCGATTTCAATACGTTTTTTGAAACTGATGGAAAAACATGTGAGAAAAATTATCCTGAATGACTACGAGAGTTTTTATTTTGGCAGATCTCTATATGCACAGGTTTTAGAGTCACTGGCCTACCGGTAGACATCTAACCCTCCCCCACCATTGCCGTACCAGAGGTACCCACATTCCCATCTCTTAGACCCTTCCCCCACCAATGGTGTTATCCTTGGCTTTGTACTCTGACAAATGAGGCTTTACCCTCTTGGGCCACCCCTTCCCCACCCGCATTATACATACACCTTTATGTCTTTGGATTAGATCGATAACCGGTGCTGACCTTAGGATATCATAAACTGTTCAAGAGGAGCCGCTGAGGGGTCTGTGGGTGCTTTTCCTTTGCTGTCCAATTTCTTGTTGTTCCTGGAGATTGTAATTTTCCATTTCTGAGTTCTCTAGATACTTAGTCACTGACTTTACTGTTTGAGTCTTCACTCAGGAAACTGAGAGACAGCAGGTATTCCATCAGGGTCGTTTTCTTGACCAGCCCTCTGGGAGCGTCTGATCCACTCTTACCTGGCCTTCTCACCTGGACACAGCTGATGGCCTGGGGTCTCCTGCATGTGCCTGTTGAAAGCCCCTTCCCCCTTCTCCTAGGTTGATCCTCTGCCTCCCAGGACCAGTGTCCTCCTCTGTCTGGGGGGAAACACACACCCTCTGACGCACACATGCGTCTCCTAAAAAAGGACGCATGTGTAAATCGAGAGGCGCATCTTTTAAAATGTCTTCATTCCACTGTTACACATAATTAATAGTTTGACTAAGTGAAGAATGGTAGATTGGAAATTTTTTCCTTCAGAATTTTCAAAGTGTTCCTCTGTTATCTTCTAGCTCTTCTGATTCTTTTTAAAACATTCCAATTCTTGATCCCCCACCCCCTTTGTGGAAACCTGTAGAATCTGTTTTCTTCCCAGAGAGCTGTGACATCACAGCGGTGTGCCTTCACTTGAGTGTGTTCTTCTGTAATACCAAGAACCTGTTCTCTCAATCAGGAAAACTCATGGACATTTAAAGAGATTAAAATTTTTTTTTAATTTATTTGGCTGCACTGGGTCTTAGTTGCAGCACATGGACTCTCTCATTGTGGTGCACAAACTCTCTCGTTGTGGCATGTGGGCTTAATTGCCCCACAGCATATGGGATCTTAGTTCCCTGGTCAGGGATCAAATCCACACCCCCTGCTCTGCAAGGCGGATTCTTAACCACTGGACCACCAGAAAGTCCCCTAAAAGGTTTTTTTTTTTTTTTTCCCCTGTTTATGTTATATTCATTTATTCAACAAATATATATTGATCACCAATTTTGAGCCAAGTTACTTATTCTTCTTCTAGGCATGCTCCAAATTGCCTATGTCAAATGTTTAGAATGGCCGGAGAAAGTAAGTAACATTCCCTAAGCCTGCTTTATCCATTGTAGTGGAAATTGCTGTAGAAATTTAAGAAACCTCCACTGAAATGCTGTTTTAACTAGAATTTCTTTTACGCCATCTTAGCCTCTAGCACAGTGACTTTAAAGATTTAATGAGCATAAAAATCACAGTGAGCACTGTACTAAAATGCATATTTTAGAGTGCTGGCTACAGAAATCCTGTTACAGCAAGTTTGCTGCAGTGAGAAAGAAATCAGCATTTTTAACAAGCTCACTAGATACTATTGCAAAGTGTTCTTGGATGGTCCTTTGAGAAAACAGCTACAGAATGCTTAGATACTTTCTTTTATCATAATATGCTATTATCTATAAAACAAATGTCAATAGCTAATTATTTTAAAAATTCCATTACTTATGATATTTCAAGCGAGTCAATTGATGATTGCAGAGTTTCTTCCACTTGTGCAGTTTTATACATTACTTTTATCTAAATAGATGTTGGGAATGTGGAATGGGAGAGGGTGTCTTCATTCATCGGAAGAACAGTTCATGAACTTACTGTCCATACGTACGTGCTCGTTAGTTCAGTCATGTCCGACTCTTTGTGACCCCATGGACTGTAGCCAGCCAGGCTCTTCTGTCCATGGGATTCTCCAGACAGGAATACTGGAGTGGGTTGCTATTTCCTACTCCAAAGAGATTCTTAAAATTTTCTTTTTCATTTATTTTGGCCATGCCACGTGGCTTGTGGGATCTTAGTTCCCTGACCAGGGACTGAACCCAGGGCCCCAGCAGTGAGAGCACGAGGTCCTAACCACTGGATCGCCAGAGGATTCCATAGAACTCTTGAAAATGTTAAGGATCACCCTAAATAGTATATACTACATTTTATTGATTCAGTATACTGTTTATATTTTATAAATATTTTAATTTTTGTTTATATTTTAACATCTGAGTCAGAATGTAGTTTGCAGTGGATGGTTTGTTGAACCGTAAGGAAAATGGAGCCATGAATTCTTTATTTGAGGGTGGAGGCAGGGCAGGTTTCAAACTTTTGCTGTTCCAGCCCTCAGATTAAGTTAGACCTGCCCCTAGAAGAATGTTACTTTCCGCCTTGAAAAAGCAAAATACTGAGACAAAGAATTACTGAGAACCTGACTTCCTGCTTGAGCCTGGGGGAAATAATAGAGAGTAAAACACAGTGTTTCCCCAAATCTGTTGTCAGGATCCCTTGGCCTGGCTTTCTCACAGAGGTGACCTGCTAAAACACCCTAGACGGTGCCGGTGTAACATGGCATGGCAACCAAATTGTAGTGGTTTCCTTCCTCTTCAAGTTTTATAACGAGCTAGAAGCAATCCAGGACTTGACCTGTGACTTGTAGGATGTTGTGATCTCATAACATTTATGAGGATTGGAAGAATACAAGTGGTTTGTCAGAAGCTGAGTTAAACTGCAGCCTTCCTGTTGTTGGCGACTTCAAAATGAGTTATGTCATGCAGGTAATAATGTCAGATCGCCTTTCGTTTACTTACTGTCATGAGCAAACTTAGTTGGGGGAGGACAGATAGGGTTTCCTGAGAACTGGCATCTAAATTAATTTGTCCTGGGACTTGCCTGGCAATCCAGTGGTTAAGGCTTCAAGTTCGCAATGCAGGGGACGAGGGTTCAATCCCCGGTGGGGGAACTAGATCCCACATGTGCGGTGAGGCCGGGAGGAGTTAAATTAGTCTATCCTGTTGATTTCTTTTTGAAGAAGGATGAACACAGTTTCCCAATCTTGGTAGAAAAATGAGAAAAATGCAAGTATGAAAAAAAACCCCTTGAACCGTGTTCCCCACAGTGGTTCCTGTCGGGCGTGTCAATATTGACCCGTGTTTGGGCGTGGGGAGGCTTTTCAGAAATTTTTGGTTATTGTCATGCCTGTTCTCCTGGTGTTCAGTGCCCTGGGGTCCAGGGAGTCTGATATCCTGAAGCGCTTGGGACAGTCCCCAGCCATGAAGAGTTGCTTCACCAGCTGCCTACAGCCCCACTGTTGAGAAACTCTGGGCGAACCTCTGTTTACCCGCTGGAGTAAACCATTCCAGGGTTTCTTAAGTGGTTGTGTGTTACTTATCTGCAGTTTTTTAAAAAATGCGGTCACTTATGAACTACTCCTTGCTTCCTGCTATGACCATCTGTGCTGAATGTCTTCCATTCGTCACTCAGAGGCACCCTCCACCCGGCTCTCCACCCTGTAGTGACTTGCACGGACCCGGCCGTCTCCAGGGTCCCCTCTGATGCCACACTGGATTCCAGGGTCCTCCTGGCACCTGTAGGATGCGGTAGGTGGGAGAGGAGCAGGTTCAGGGCGCTCGTTCTTGGGACTCCTGCCTGCCGGGCTCAGCAGCCTAGCTGTGTCCCTCTGTGCAAGGCGGGCTCTGGCAGCCCTCGGCCCTGGGCTGTTTTCCCTGGCTCTGTTATCCGGTCACTCCCAGCCACTTCCTATTGCCAGGCCCTGCGTTATGGCTTGTGGTTTTCCTGCACCCTACCTTCTAAATAAGACCTTTATTACACTCTGCTCAGATTACCCAATCTGAATGTGCCAGTTTCCTGGGGAGACCTGATAAATTACCTTTCCTCATCAGCGTTCATTTCTTTAGGCATTGTGTTTTGTTTTGTTTTTTTCCAATTTTTAAAAACATTTTTTCTTCTGTTCCTGGCTTTAAAAAAAATTATTGAAGTTCTTCAGTCATTCTTAATGGCTGCCTGCATGCGTGCATGCTAAGTTGCTTCAGTTATATCTGACTCTTTGCAACCCTATGAACTGTGGCCTACCAGGCTCCTCTGTCTATGGGATTCTCCACGCAAGGATACTGGAGGGGGTTGCCATTTCCTTCTCCAGGGGCTCTTCCCAACTCAGGGATTGAACCTGAGTCTCCTGTGGCTCCTGCATCGCAGGTGGATTTTTTACCTCTGAGCCACTGGGGAATCCCAGTGGCCACCTGCTGCTGCTGCTGCTAAGTCGCTTCAGTCGTGTCCGACTCTGTGCGACCCCATAGACAGCAGCCCACCAGGCTCCCCTGTTCCTGGGATTCTCCAGGCAAGAACACTGGAGTGGGTTGCCATTTCCTTCTCCAATGCATGAAAGTGAAAAGTGAAAGTGAAGTCGCTCAGTTGTGCCCGACTCTTAGCGACCCCATGGACTGCAGCCCACCAGGCCCCTCCGTCCATGGGATATTCCAGGCAAGAGTACTGGAGTGGGGTGCCATCGCCTTCTCTGGGCCACCTAGTATTCCATAAATGTCCAGGCTCCCACTGTTCAATTTAGGTTTCTTTCTTTCCCGTAACAAGGTTGTAACAAACAGTCCTTAAGCCCCCTCTTTCTGGATACTCTTTTGAGGTTTTCTATGGTTGTGTACTTGGAATTGAGCAACAGGGCATATGAATCTTCCTTGAAGTAAAATTTTATTGATGTCTACAGTAAAATTTACCCTTTTTAGTGTACTGTTCCATGAGTTTGGGCATATCCAGGTTTAAGATACAGCTTTATTGAGATATTAGCGATAACAGATTGATGATTTTTCCTTAAAAACTAAAAATACAGCTGTTGTCTGATCCAGCCATCCCACTCGTGGGTGTATATTGGGAGAAAAGACACACGCACTCCAGCGTTCACTGCAGCATTCTTTACAGCAGTCAAGGAATGGAAGCCGCCGCAGTGTCCATTGACAGACTCATGGATACAGAAGACGTGATACATACATACAATGGAATATTACTCAGTCGTAAAAAGTAACGAAATAATGCCGTTAGCAGCAACATGGATAGATGTAGAGATGAAGTAAGTCAAAGACCATTATCATGTAGGATATGCATGTCCTTTGCTGTACCCCTGAAACATTTAAAATCAACTATACTTCAAGAAAAAATTAAATAAAAAACAAAAAAATAAGAAAAGTAAAAATACACATGAAAAGTTGACCTTTTAAAGGTGTACAATTCAGAAATTTTTTAGGATATTCACAGAGTTGTACAGCTTTCATCATTGTCTGATTTTAGGACATTTTTGTCACCACAGAAAGAAACCTTATATCTGTTAGCAGTCACTCCCTGGTCTTCTCTGGCCTCAGCCCTTGGTAGCAGCTAATCTGTTCTTTGCCCCCTGGATTTGTCTGTCCTGGTTATTTCTTGTAGATGGATCCTATAGTGTGTGGCCCTTGCTGTCTGGCTTCTTTCACTTAACATAATGTTTCCAAGGGTTATCCATGCTCTAACATGTCTCAGGACTTCATTCCTTTTATTGCCAAATAATATTTCATTGTATTATACATATATATGTATTGTTTATCCATTCATCAACTGACGAACAGCTGGGCTGCTTCCACATTTTGACTGTTACGAACACACTGCTGTGAACCTTCGTGCACAGGTTTTGTGTGGACTTAGTTTTCACTTCTCTTGGGCGTTTACGTAGGAGAGGAGGGCTGACTGATCCGGTAGGTCTTTGTCTGCTGTTTGTCAGGGTACTGCTAGATTCTTTCCAAAATGGTGACCCTAACTTATAATCCCAGCACCAACATGAGTGTTCCGATTTCTCCACATCCTCCCCGAGATTTGTTTTCTGCCTTTTCTAGTCATCCTGACGAGGTATGAAGTGATATCTCATTGTGGTTTTAGTTTGTATTTCCATGATGACTATTGATGTTGAGCATCTCTTTATGTCATTTGTCTAGCTTCTTTGGAGAAGTGTCAGTTCAAATCCTTGGCCATTTAAAAGGAACAACCAGGCCCTGAAAAGTTGAAAAGTAATGTCAACAGCAGCCCAATAAAGATAATGTGAACAACCAAAAAATCCTTTGCCATTTAAAAAACTAATTTCTCTTACTGTGGACTGTAAGCATGCTTTTCATATTCTGGATACAGGTTCCTTATCATATATCAGATACATGATTTGCAAATATTTTTCTTCCATGCTGGGTGTTGTCTTTTCACTTTATGTGATGGTTTCCTTTAAAGAACAAGGGTTTCCTAATTTGACAAAGTACAGTCTGTGTATTTTTTTTCTCTTGTTGTTTGTATTTTTGATGTCATATCTAAGAAGACTTTGCCTAATGCAGGGTCACAAAGATTTGCTTGTCTGTCTTTTACTGAAAGTTTTATAGGTTTTTTTTTTAGGGGGGTGGTGCTGCATTGCATGGCATGCGCAACTTCCCTGACCAGGGATCGAACCCGTGCCCCCTGCAGTGGAAGCACAGAATCTTAACCACTGGACTGCTGGTAAAGTCAAAAGTTGTGTAGTTTTATGACTTGCATTTAGGTCTGTGGCTAATTTTGAGTTAATTTTTTGAGGAAGGAGGGTAATTTTGTTCATTTCCGTGTGGATATCTAATGGCCCTAGCACTATATGTTGAAAAGATAATTTTTTCCCCACTGAATTGTGTTGGCACCCACTGTTGAACATCATATGGCCATAAATGTAAGGGTTTATTTCTGCATCATCAGTTGTTTTGTTGATCTAAATATCTATCCTTGTGCCAGTACCACACTAACTGTAGCTTTGTAGAAAGTTTTGAAATCAGACTGTGAGTTTGCAAGTTTGTTATTTTTTGAAAGTTGTTTTGCCTATTCTGGGTCCCTTGCATTTCCTTGAATTTTACTATCATCTTGCCAATTTCTGCAAAAAGGGGTGCTAGAGTTTCAGTATGGGTTGTGCTGAATCTGTAGATCAATTTAGGGGATATTGCTGTTTGAAAACTGTTTTCTGATTCATGGACATGGGATACCTTTCTGTTTATTTACAACTCCTCTGATTTCTTTAACAATGTTTTGTAGTCTTCAATGTACATATCATATATTTCTTTTGTTAAATTTATTCCTAAGTGTTTTATTCTTTTTGATGCTATTGAACATGGAATTATTTTAATTTCATTTTCAGATTGTTTATTGCTACATCATAGAAATCCAGTTGAGCTCTGTATCCTTAACCTTATATTCTACAATTTTGCTGATTTCATTTATTAGTTCTAATAGTTTTGTGTTGGAGTGGGGTTGCTCTATGTGTTTTTAAGGCTTTGGTATTACTGCCCAGTTGTACAGAAAGGTTTATACCCACTGGCATTCCCTGTAGTTCTGTTTCAGTGGGTTTGTGTGTTTGTGTTCTAGTGGTGTTTCAGTGGGTTTGTTTCTTCAAATACTTAAACTTTTAACATTTTCCAATTTTCTTGGAGTGGGAGATACTCTAAAAAAACCTGATTTGGCATAGACACCCACCAGTCAGAGCATTAGCTAATATTCAGGGGAGCCTTGGACATGTGAAAAAAGAGATTTTTTAAAATCTGTATTTCTGTGATGATCAAAATTTAACATTTAAAATATGCTCATTGGCCATTTATTTCTTCTTTCAGTAAATGCCTGTTTTTCCCCTTCTACTCATTAAAAAAAAAAAGGGCCCTTTCTTTCTTTAAAAATGTTTTAAAGATATAAAAGGGATTGAAAAAGTGAAAGCGTTAGTTGCTCAGTCATGTCCGACTCTTCGTGACCCCATGGACTGTAGCCCGCCAGGCTCCTCCATCCATGGGATTCTCCAGGCAGGAATACTGGAGTGGGTTGCCATGCCCTCCTCCATGGGACCTTCCCAACTCAGGGATCGAACCCATGTCTCCTGTGTTGCAGGGAGATTCTTTACTGTCTGAGCCACCAGGGAGTGAAGGAAGACATTTATGAAAATTTACCTCCAAGGAGGGAAATAAGATTGGATTGTGGGATGTAGTTGAATAGGGAGGTTTGCTTTTTAACTCCTTATTTTTTATATGGTTTTAATTTTTTTGTGATGAGAATGTATTTATGCATTAATGTAATTAAAGAAACTTAGCAGTGTGTTCATTGTAAAAAACTTCAAGTCATTTATATATAGAGTGAAAACTCAGTGTCTCTGATAACTTACCTCCTTCACCGTATCCAGCATCTACCCCCATCTACTTAGTGTTCACAGACCTTTTTCTGTGCGTGTGCATATATACACACACGTGAATGAGTGTAGTATACATATTCTGCAGCTTCGTTTTCACTTAGTGATACCTTGATGTTTTTCCATGTTGCTTTTGTGTTGATTTGTAGGTTTCCTGTATAAGTATCAACTTTCTCGCGTCACTTGTTAGTATCATTCATGCCATTTTCATCAAAATAAGTTTCTAATTTGCATGAAATCTAGATCTTACCTTTATTCAGCCTTCTTGGGTTTACTTTGCTTAAACATGGCTTCCTTAGACCCAGGATTATACAGATATTTGGAGAAAATACCATTCTTTTAAATGTTAAAAATATTTACCAGCAGGAGTTCCCTGGCTGTCCAGTGGTTAGGACTCGGCACTTTCACTGCCAGAGCCTGAGCTCAATCCCTGGTCAAGGAACAGACCCTGCAAGGCATGTGGTGCAACCAAATATAAATAAACAATTAAAAAAAAATGTCATCTAAAGGCATAAGTTCTTTCTGTGTGGATAAGAATGTAATTTCATGATCATGGTATCTCCCCTGCCAGAGTGAAGTAAATCAGAAAGGGAAAAACAAATATCATATATGAATGCATATGTATGGAATCTAGAAAAATGGATGGAATCTAGAAATATGGTACCGATGAACCTATTTACAGGGCAGGAATAGAGAACAGACTTCCAGACCCAGCAGGGGAAGTAGAGGGTGGGATGGACTGAGAGAGTACGACTAACATATATACGTTACCATGGGTAAAATTCATAGCTAGTGGGAGACTGCTGTATAGCACAGGGAGCTCAAGCTGGGACTCTAGTCCGGTGGGAGGGGGTGAGGGCTGGGAGGGTGGTTCACGAGGGAGGGGACACGTGTATACTATGGCTGGTTCCCATTGTTGTATGGCAGAGACCACCACAACATTGTAAAGCAATTATCCCCCAATTAAAAATAAATTTAAAAGAATGTAATTTTCCCCCCCAAATGGGTAGCTAGTTGTCTCACCATTAATCATATTCCCATATATGTGTAACTATTTCTTGATTTTGCTGCTGCTGCTAAGTCACATCAGTCGTGTCCGACTCTGCAACCCCATTGATTCTGAGTCAATTCTAAATTGACTGTAGCTTTACATGCGTTTAAATATTCAGTAGGATCAGTTCAGTTCAGTTGCTCAGTCGTGTCTGACTCTGTGACTCCATGGACTGCAGCACGCCAGGCTTCCCTGTCCATCACCAACTCCCGGAGCTTACTCAAACTCATGTCCATTGAGTCAGTGATGCCATCCAAACATCTCATCCTCTGTTCTCCTCTTCTCCTCCTGCCCCCAATCATTCCCAGCATCAGGGTCTTTTCAGATGAGTCAGTTCTTTCCATCAGCTGGCCAAAGTATTGGAGATTCAGCTTCAGCATCAGTCCTTCCAATGAATATTCAGGACTGATTTCCTTTAGGATCGACTGGTTGGATCTCCTTGCTATAAATCATACCAGTTTCTCTCTTTCTTGCTGTGCTTTTGTATACTTACACTTACACTTGGAGGTGATTTTTAAAATCATTGTTCTTTACATTCCACTCTGATTTTGATTGAGACTGCATTAAATTTATAAATTAATTTGAAGAGATATCCTTATGATATTGAATCTTATTTAAGAATATTTTATCTATTTATTTAAGGTCATTTTATGCTCTTGCAGTCCTAAGTTTTTGCCAGATGTATCTATGTACTTCTTATTATATTTGATAAATAGGATTTATACAAAATGAATTTAGCGATTTGTAACTGTTTATAATTTGAAAAAAAGCTACTGATTATCTTGTTTTATATGTAGCCATTTTATTTGAATAATTAGTTCTAATTATTATTGTCCTAATTATTATAGTTCTATTATTATTTTATAAGTTACAGTAATATCTGAACACGGGTGGTTTTCTTCTTTTTATATTTATACTGTTTTTCATTATTGCATAGGTTAGGAATGATTGAGACAAAATGGATATCTTTGGCTGACTCATAACTTTAACTGCAGTGTTTCCAATGGTTTAATTATAATACAGGTTTTACTGTGGATTCTGGTAGATATTCTTTATTGAATTAAGAAAGGGAGGTTTAACTCTGTACGTCGTTTAATCAGGAATGATTGTTGAATTTGGGAGCTAATATTTGGTTGGGAGGGTGCCTTTTGTTAGGTCAGCATATAGGTTTTTTTTTTCCTTCTATTTGTTAATGGAATGAATTGCATTAGAAAATCTAACGTTGAGTCGTTCTTGTACTTGTGATATAATCTCTATTTAATTATAGTGTATTTTTAAAGAAATTATTGGATTTTAAAATTTTCTTTTTTAACTCTTGGGTTTGATTTGTTGGTGTCATATCTGAGGGTTTTCTGTTTGTGTTAATATAAGACCAGCCTTCTAGATCACTTTGCTGTGTTCTCTTTTGTCTGACTTTACTAATGTCACCCCAGCTTTTTTTGGCTAGCATTTATCTGATATGTTCTTGTCCCTTTATTTTTAATTGAAGTGAGATTCACATCACATATAGGCATACTTCAGAGATACTGTGGTTCCAGACCAGTGTAATAAAGCAGTACCAAAATAAAGCTAGTCAAATAAATTTTTTGGTTTCCAAGTGCATATAAATTGCTTACATTATACTGTAGGCTGATAAGTATTTAATTCAATACATTTAAAAAACAATGTACATACCTTAATTAAAAATGCTTTATTGGTAAAAAATGCTAACCGTCCCCAAGTCTTGAGCGAGCCATAATCTTTTTGCTGGTGGATGTTGATGGCTGCTGACTAAGCAGGGTGGTAGCTGCCGAAGGTTGGGGTGGCTTTGGCAGTTCCTTAAAATAACGCAAGAATGAAGTTTGCTGCATTCGCTGACTCTCTTTTCATGAACCGTCTCTCTGTGGCGTGCTGTGTTCTTTGACAGCACCTGACCCACAGTAGAACTTCTTTCAGGGTTTGTGTCCGTCCTCTCACACCCTGCCGCTGCGTTATCAGCTAAGTTCATATAATGTTCTGGATCGTCAGCAGTCAGTGAGGTTCACCATCTTTTATGGGCAAGGTTTGTGGCACCTCAAAACAGTTATGATCGTATCACTGGAGATCACTGATCACGGATCACCATAACAAATGTAGTAGTAATGAAAAGGTGTGAAATATTGTGAGAATTAACAAATGTGACAGAGACCCAAAGTGAGCAAGTGCTATTTGAAAAAGTCAATAAGACTTGTTTGATACAGGGTTGCCACAAACCTTCAATTGTGAAAAACAGTATTTTTGAAGCACATGAAAGGAAAGTGTAATGGAATGAGGTATGTCTATAAAAGTAGCTATTTAAAATGAAAAATGAATGACATTTAGTGTAATACATTCGATCACTTTTATCTAGTTCTGGAACATTTTCATCTTCTGAAAGGAAACTGTACCTTTAATATTTTCCTTTCTCTGTCATCTTGTTAAGTCTTCCATATTGATCATGTAACTGGATTTTAGTTCTATACCCAGTCTGAGAATTCGTGTTTCAATATGGAAATTTTTAACACATTTATATTTATTGTGATAACTTATTTAGAATTCTTAGTTTTCCTTATTTTTTTCTCTAGTGATTGTAAGTTATAAATTCCATTTCTATTTTGTTTGGAGCTATCTTCTAAATTTTACCCAAAGTACTTATATATATATATATATAAGTACGGAGAAGGCGATGGCACCCCACTCCAGTACTCTTGCCTGGAAAATCCCATGGATGGAGGAGCCTGCTAGACTGCAGTCCATGGGGTTGCAAAGAGTTGGACATGACTGCGCTACTTCACTTCACTTCACTTATATATATATATATAGATTTTGCTAACTCCCCAGAGAATTAAGATGTGTAACTACATAATTCCATTCAAAATATAACACTAAGCTTTTCCTTATCATGCTCTTTGTGTTAGACAATTTTTTATGTTTTTCTTAAATAACATTTTTTGAGATATAATTCACATACCATACAATTCACCCACCTGAAGTGTACAACTCAGTGGCTTTGGGAATATTTACAGGGTTGTGCAACCATCATCATAATCAATTTTGGAATATTTTCATCATCCCAGAAAGAAACTCCATACTATTAGGAGTCATTCTCCATTTCTCCACAACCTCTTCCTATGCTATCACTAATTCTACATTCTGTGTCTATCAGATTTGCCTGTTTTGGACATCTCATATAAATGGAATCCCATAATACGTGATCTTTTGCGCCTAACTTCTTTCACTTAAGCTAACATTTTCAAGATTCATCCATGTTAAAGCATGAGCGAGTACTTCTTTTCTTTTTTTGCCAAATATTGTTTCATTGTGTGGCTTCATTTTATCCATCCATTCATGAGTTCATAGACATTTGGGTTGTTTTCCACCTTTTAGCTATTGGTAACGCTGCAAGAAAATTAGAGATACCAAGGGAACATTTCATGCAAAGATGGGCTCGATAAAGGACAGAAATGGTATGGACCTAACAGAAGCAGAAGATACTAAGAAGAGGTGCCAAGAATACAGAGAAGAACTGTACAAAAAAGAGCTTCATGACCCAGATAATCACGATGATGTGATCACTGACCTAGAGCCAGACATCCTGGAATGTGAAGTCAAGTGGGCCTTAGGAAGCATCACTACAAACAAAGCTAGTGGAGGTGATGGAATTCCAGTGGAGCTATTTCAAATCCTAAAAGATGATGCTGTGAAAGTGCTGCACTCAATATGCCAGCAGATTTAGAAAACTCAGCAGTGGCCACAGGACTGGAAAAGGTCAGTTTTCATTCCAGTCCCAAAGAAAGGCAATGCCAAAGAATGCTCAAACGACCGCACAATTGCACTCATCTCACACGCTAGTAAAGTAATGCTCAAAATTCTCCAAGCCAGGCTTCAGCAGTACATGAACCGTGAACTTCCAGATGTTCAAGCTGGTTTTAGAAAAGGCAGAGGAACCAGAGATCAAATTGCCAACATCTGCTGGATCATGGAAAAAGGAAGAGAGTTCCAGAAAAACATCTATTTCTGCTTTATTGACTATGCCAAAGCCTTTGACTGTGTGGATCACAATAAACTGTGAAAAATTCTTCAAGAGGTGGGAATACCAGACCAACTGACTTGCCTCTTGAGAAACCTATATGCAGGTCAGGAAGCAACAGTTAGAATTGGACATGGAACAACAGACTGGTTCCTAAAAGGAAAAGGAGTACGTCAAGGCTATATACTGTCACCCTGCTTCTTTAACTTCTCTGCAGAGTACATCATGAGAGACGCTGGGCTGGAAGAAGCACAAGCTGGAATCAAGATTGCCAGGAGAAATATCAATAACCTCAGATATGCAGATGACACCACCCTTATGGCAGAAAGTGAAGAGGAACTCAAAAGCCTCTTGATGAAAGTGAAAGTGGAGAGTGAAAAAGTTGGCTTAAAGCTCAACATTCAGAAAACGAAGATCATGGCATCTGGTCCCATCACTTCATGGGAAATAGATGGGGAAACAGTGGAAACAGTGTCAGACTTTATTTTTGGGGGCTGCAAAATCACTGCAGATGGTGATTGCAGCTATGAAATTAAAAGACGCCTACTCCTTGGAAGGAAAGTTATGACCAACCTAGGTCGCATATTCAAAAGCAGAGACATTACTTTGTCAACAAAGGTCCCGTCTAGTCAAGGCTATGGTTTTTCCAGTGGTCATGTATGGATGTGAGAGTTGGACTGTGAAGAAAGCTGAGCGCCGAAGAATGGATGCTTTTGAACTGTGGTGTTGAAGACTCTTGAGAGTCCCTTGGACTGCAAGGAGATCCAACCAGTCCATCCTAAAGGAGATCAGTCCTGGGTGTTCATTGGAAGGACTGATGTTGAAGCTGAAACTCCATTACTTTGGCCACCTCATGCGAAGAGTTGATTCACTAGAAAAGACCTTGATGCTGGGAGGGATTGGGGGCAGGAGGAGAAGGAAACGACAGAGGATGAGATATCTGGATGGCATCACCGACTTGATGGACATGAGTTTGAGCAAGCTCCAGGAGTTGGTGATGGACAGGGAGGCCTGGTGTGCTGTGATTCATGGGGTTGCAAAGAGTCAGACATGACTGAGCAACTGAAGTGAACTGAACTGAATGCTGCTAAGAACATACATGTACAAGTTTTTGTGTAGACATATATTTTTGTTTCTCTTGAATGTCTTCCTAGGAGTAGAATTTGCTGGCTCGTACGATAACTGTGTTTAACTATATGAGGAACTGCCAGACTATTTTCCAAAGCAAATACTTAATTTTAGAATCCCTGGGTTACTTTTTAAAAAACTAATTTCTTAGGAATAATTTCTTGCCAGTTGTCTGACGCTTTTACCCATAATGTTGTTGTTTAGTCACTAAGTCACGTCCAACTCTTTTGCAACCCCATGGACTATAGCCTGCCAGGCTTCTCTGTCCATGGGTTTTCCCAGGCAAGAATACTGGAGTGGGTTGCCATTTCCTTCACCTGGGGATCTTCCTGACACAGGAATCAAACCCATATCTCCTGCATTCGCAGATAGATTCTTTACCACTGAGCCACCAGGCAGTAATACCGTTTGATATTATACCCGTAATACCAAATGACTCTTTTGACGACTACAAATTTAAATCTTTTCATGCTACTTTTTGTGTCATTTGCTTTCTTGGTTTATTTTTCATTTTCAAAGTACTTCCCTGAGTAATTCCTTTAGCAAAGGTTTAAAGGTGTTGAATTTTTTTGAACCCTTGCACTTCAAAGAGCGTCTTTCTTTTCACCTTTATACTTGAGTAATTTCATTGGGTAAAATGATAGGTCTTAAAATTTCTTTCCATTAGTGCTTTGGAGATGTTGCTTCATTGTCTTCTAGTGTCCCGGGGTGTTAATAAGAGACCTGATGGTCTGGTAGTCCCTGGATAGGCCTGTGAGTTTCAATATCGTACCCCACCCCCAACCCCTAACCTTGTGATTGCCATTCCCACCGATTTAGTTGCAGTACAACCTTGCATGAATGATGCCTTGCACATTCAATAACCTTAAGAATGTAGAAAGTTGGTATGGATGGTGTAGCAAGAAATGGTAGGTGGATTGTCATTACACAATCAGGGTGATATGGCTCATGCAAGGCAGTTTTGCAACCGTATGAGGTAATTATACTGGAGCTTCAGGTTGATGTGGTTAGGAATAAAAGAAGATTGTTGACCTTCCACTTGGAGTTTCCTGAGTCCTGGTGAGATCTGTCCCTGGGCAGGCTGAATACCCTCACCTCATCCTGGGAGAAATCCAGAAGACCTGGAAACCCCTATCAGGACAGCTGTAGCCTGATATTCCCTGCTGAGAACAAACCTTTGCATCTATTTCAGTGAACTATGAGGTTTATGGTGTTTAAGTCACAAGCTTGTTTTACTAGCTTTCAAACCCACAACTCTAGGGGAATCAGGTTCTCACTTCCTTTTTCTTTTAATGTCCTTTTAAGTAATCAAAATTAAAAAAAAAAAAAGTCTCTTTGAATGCTTTTGGAATTTTCTTCCCTTCTTTAGAGGGTGACTTAAAACTCATCTGCCCCAGCATTCCTTGGACCCTTTATAACTAATACTCAGATCTGTCTTCAGTGCAGGGAGATTCCTTGTATTTCTTACATCTCTTCTTTCTGTTTTCTCCTTCAAAAAAGTCTGTATTCAATCCAGAAGTTCCAGGAGAAATTAAACTATCTTCAATATCTTCTAACTTTTCTTTTATACATTCCTTCTCTGTGTTCTCTTGCAGAGTCCTAAGGAAATAACTACTTACGGCTCAAAGTCAGATTTTCAGTTGACTGTGTTCTGCTCTTCAGCCCAACTGCTGAATTTAAAAAAATATTTTCTTATTGAAGTATAATTGATGCTGGGAGGGATTGGGGGCAAGAGGAAAAGGGGACGACAGAGGATGAGATGGCTGGATGGCATCACTGACTCGATGGACGTGAGTCTGAGTGAATTCCGGGAGTTGGTGATGGACAGGGAGGCCTGGTGTGCTGCGATTCATGGGGTCGCAAAGAGTTGGACACGACTGAGCGACTGATCTGATCTGATCATTGATTTATAATGTGTTTATTTATTTTTAATTTTTGGCCACACCATGTGGCTTATGGGATCTTAGTTCCCAGATCAGGGATGGAACCCTCCCTCCCTGCATTGGAAAGCAAAGTCTTAACCACTGGACCGCCAGGGAAGTACCCCAACTGCTGAATTTTAATTTTGGCTTTGACAGTTTTAATTCCCAACGTTTTGTCATTCTTTTTACTTTGCAGTCTGGTTGTGTTTTATTGAATCACTTTAAGACTGTTGGGTATACAGTTGACCCTTGAACAATGTTGGTTCGACTGCATGGTTCTATTTACAAGTGGATATTTTTTTGTAGTATCCGACCACAGGAGCCAAGGTTGGCCAACTTTAAGTTTTACTTAGATTTTCAACCACAGAGAGTCGGGGCTCTCCAAACCCCTGTGTTGGTCAAAAGTCAACCATATTTAAGCTTTCCTTAGTTTATAGAGAGACCACTTGTACTTGTTGAGTCTATTGCTTCCCATATGGCTGTTTTCCTCAACCATTTGTTGATGATTGTTGGTTTGTAGGGCTTCCCTGGGGGCTCCCACAGTGAGGAATCCACCTGCAATGTGGGAGACCTGCATTGGATCCCTAGGTTGGGAATATCCCCTGGAGGAGGGCATGGCAACCCACTCCAGTATTTTTGCTGGGAGAATCCCATGGGCAGAGGAGCTTGGTGGGCTACAGTCCATGGGGTCGCAAGGAGTCAGACAGACTGAGCGACTTACCACAACACAGCACAGTTAGTAATTGTAGATGGTTGGAGGCTGGTTGGCTTACATGAGAATCTATGAGCCCTCAGGAATGAATGCAGGTTTTCATCATGTGACCTTTCAAGACATGATCTAGTGTCTTTTTTTAGAGAAAAAGAATTATTAATAGAGGGGAGCAACATTGGGGGAAGTGTGGCTGCTTGGACTTTGCTATGAGATGTGCAAATAGCTTGTTGGAGCGTCTGGAAGTCTTGAGGCTTTATCTTGGGGGCTGTTTCCAGAAGTAACTGCTGGAGAGGGTGTGGAGAGAATGATTAACTTGGCAGCCTTCTAAGTCTTTACATTTTTTCCTTATCAGATAACCCTTGGCTCATTCTTTTCCCCATCTTTGCTGTTACCTTTAATCATTGGACTTTTTTGAGTATCTGCTTGGAAACTTCCCTTTTTAATGGTCCTCTGTTTCCCTGTCCAGGGCTGAAGACTGGAAACCTTTTTCCTTGTTATTAGTTTGTTGCCAAAGCCTCCCAGGATTCCCTCATGGTTACATACCGCTGCTGTTGCTCTTTCCAGTTTTTCAGCACTACTGCATATTTTAAAATTATTAGTATGTATGGTGTTTTTTATTTTTTGTCATTTCAATGGGATTTAGGGAGGATGGAGAGAGAAACATAGAGGTCTAGTCAGCTGCCTTGAGAGAGCTCTGCTGTTTTATTATTTATGTAAAGGCATATTGTATCATTTGATTTATTTCGCCTGTGCTGAGTCTTTGTTACTGCACGTGGGCTTCTAGTTGCGGCAAGCGGGGGCTGTTCTTTAGTTGCAGGGCAGGGGCTTCTCTTGTGGTGGAGCTCAGGCTCCAGGGCACATGGGCTTCCGTAGTTGTCGCTCTCAGACTCTGTAAAGTGTGGGCTCAGTAGATGTGGTGCATGGGCTTAATTGCTCCAAGACCTGTGGGATCTTCCCCGACCAGAGACCAAACGTCCCCTGCATTGCACGTGGATTCTTAACCACTAGACCACTTGGGAAGCCCTGTAAAGGCATTTTTTTATGTCATATAAGGAATATTCACCTTCTTTCTGAGTTGAATATGTATTTTTCCAGCTTTTCATGCTTTGACTTTATTTACAAACGCTTAAAGACTCATCTTTAAGTCTGTCAGTTGTGTTTTTTCCTTACATTTGGTTCATTAGAAAGGTCTACCTCCCTAACAAAGCTAAATGTAATTAATTATACATTGCTTTTTAAGTTTTATTTATTTATGGCTGTGCTGGGTCTTCATTTCTGCATGCGGACTTTCTCTAGTTGCGGTGAGCAGGGGCTACTCACTGGTGTGTGTTTCTCGGGCTTCTCACTGCGGTGGCTCCTCTCGGTTCGGGGCACGGGCTCTAGGTACCCGGGCTTCAGTAGTCGCGGCATGCAGGCTCAGTCGTCGTGGTGCATGGGCTTAGTTGCCCCCCACAATGTGGGACTTCCCTGGACCAGGGATTGAGCTTGCGTCACCTGCATTGGCAGGTGGATTCTTAACCACTGGACCACCAGGGAAGTCATTACACATTAATTTTTAACCTGTATTTTTCTTGTAGTATGTTTTTCTGTTTAGCCTTACTATTAAAATTTACTTTAGCTGGAGGTAGAAGGTTGGCTCTAAGGTTGGGTTGTTTTTAGGTGTCTTCTCAGTTGTCTCAACGTGCTATATTGATAATCTGTAAGTCTGTTTTGCATTAACTAAAGTGGATTGCTCCCTCTATTTCACTGATTCGGTTCATGTATCTGTTTGGGTTCACCTCTATACTTCCTAGTCTATTCCAGCCTTTGCTCCCAAGTTTGAAAGATACATTTTAACATCTGACAAGGCAAACCACCCCAACCATAATTTTTAGAATTTTGTAAAAAGTCATTCATTGCTGTGCCCTGTCTTTTCTGTGAAATTATCTTGGCTTAAAAAAAAATTTTTTTTAACTTTTTGGCCTCACCTTGTGGCTTGTGGGAATCTTAATTTCCCTGCTGCTAAGTCACTTCAGTTGTGTCCGACTCTGTGCGATCCCATAGACGGGAGCCCATCAGGCTCCCCCATCCCTGGGATTCTCCGGGCAAGAACACTGGACTGGGTTGCCATTTCCTTCTCCAATGCATGAAAGTGAAAAGTGAAAGTGAAGTCACCCAGTCGTGTCCGACTCTTAGTGACCCCATGGACTGCAGCCTACCAAGCTCCTCCATCCATGGGATTTTCCAGGCAAGAGTCCTGGAGTGGGGTGCCATTGCCTCCTCCCTACCAGGGATCAAACTCCACACCCTCAGCACTGGAAGGCGAAACCTTAACCACTAGACCACTGGGGAAATCCGTCTTGGCTTTTGATTGGTTTATTATATAATACCTAGATTAACTTTGGAAAAGAGGTTTATACTATATAGTTTCTAATAAGAAGATGCCTTAGCTGTTCCCTTGTCTTCTGTTACGTATTCCTGTTGATTCTTTGCTCTTCGAGGTCTTTTCCAGTCTATAATGTGAGTTTTACAATGTAAATTAATTATGCATATCTTAATTATTCAGTCATCAAATGTGTGTTGAATAATTGTGCTCTAGAACCTTTGTCTAGCATTTAGAATATAATGGTATGATACTTTTCTATTTTTATTTAAGTGGATGGTCAATGATAGGATGTAAGACATGAAAAGAAACATACACTCAGAATGATATTGAAGGATAGTTTTTTAAAAAACTCTCAAATTTTCAAATTTGAGCAGAAACTCAAGAGTCATTTATTCCTTGTTGGCCTTTTGTCTTTTACTCATCTCACAGACTTAAATCTAAAATTTAACAGATGCAAAATCCAGTTTCTTTCTGTTTTTGCTAAGGTTTATGACCAGAGGTGTTCCCAGGAAGGTGGTAGTACTTTTCCCTAGGTGCACACTTTACTATTCATCTGCATTTAGAAGTCATTGATTTTTCACTTAGATTGTCTCACTTGATATGAACCAGCCCCAGACTTTGGGGAATTCCTTCTTTCATTCCCATTTCTAGTCGAGCAACAATTTGAGGAAACAGCTCCCAAATTATACGTGAGCGAGTCAGCCGTACCCTGTGGGGTGCAAGTGAAACAGTTCCGTTGGTTGCGTCTCCGTCTTCCATACTCACCCAAGACATTTATGGTAACCACCAGGTAGAATCTCCCTTCTACGAGAAAGTAATACGTCTGTTGTCTCGGTCAGGTTTCACTTGCAGACAACATCTGCTCTAGCTAGTGGGAGCAGCGAGAGACTGATTATACATGACTGGATGGCTTCCAGAATTTTTGGTGAGGCTGGAGGCTGACCGGCAGCACCTCCCAGAATGTCAGCCCAGACCTGGCCTGCCTGTCCCGGGAAGTAGAAGCAGGATCTCCTCAGGGCTCCTGGATCTTGGACCTCCCTAGTGACACATGGCCCCACGAGCCCCCTGCTTATCTCTCAATACTCTGAAGCTCGGCATGGGGAACTGGGATTTCAGTTATAGCTGCCACAAAAAAACAAATGCTGCCTTGGCTGAGTCTGCCAGTGGGAATGCAGAAGGTGCCAAAGCGTGTCTTCTGGCCCCACGATGTTGTCTTTGGCTTCCGAGTCCTGCATGGGTGTGTCTGCCCAAACCCCACCATGTGCAGGGCCTGAACTTCCGTCTGACTTCCGCGTCTCCTGAGAGGAGGCCGTGCTTCAGGGGGAGGGGAGTGGAATTGAGTGGTCCATGCAGTGCTCCCTACAGCCACCGTCATTGGGTTTCACCAGGGTCACAGAAGACCTCCTGGGATTTGTCACACTTCCAGAACATTCTAAGCACTCGCTCCTTTTGCATCTGGATGTGCATCTTCCTGCCTCCCTCCCTCCCTTCCTTCCATGCGGCTTGCAGGATCTTAGTTCCCTGACCAGGGATTGAACCTGTACCCTCAGCAGTGAGAGCTCTGTGTCCTAACCACTGGCCCGCCAGGGAATTCCCTCTAGATGTGCATTTGATTTCTAGCTCTGTGACCTTGCACAACCGATCGAAGACTTCCTGAACTTCCATCTAGAATAATGAGAAGGGTGATGATGACTTTACAGACTGGCAGACGGAGTGAACTAACATACACATAAGCCCTATCCAAGAGGGAAATATTAGTTAATTTCTTGGGTAAATGTCGGCTCATTTCTTCCCTTCTTCCCTCAGTAGGTCCAGACTTTGTAGATTAATTGCATTTGAATGGGGCTGCATTTGGAATGAGTGGCCAAATCTTAGTTTCTAGTGAGTTCTCATGCACTCAGCAATGAGCAAGAATATAGAATTTGCCCTCTGTGGCTTGTAGTGGGATTAGGGTTAGGATCAGACTTTTTCTCTGCTGCAGGGCATGCCTGGTCTTCCCAGGGAATCAAACCTGTTCCCCCTCCAGTGAGAGCATGGAGTCTTAACCAGTGGACCACCATGAAAGCCCTAGGATCAGACTTTGAACTAAAGAAAGCTTAAAAGTTACATTGAGAACCACAAAGACCTGCTTATTTTAACTTTCAACACGGGTAGTTCATTTAGACTGTGAAAGATTAATAGAAAGATCTGACCACAGTTATGAGTGATTCCAGCTTTGTAGACGCAGCAGGAAGGTTTCATCGATTTTTGTTCCTGGGTAGACTTTACTCAGAGAAGGTCTGAAAAACCACTGGGTGGCTTCATTTTCCAAAGGTCTGAGTTGAATAGCCTGTTTTGGAAAACAGGCAAGTCATCGACCTTCTTATCTTGCGTCACCCTTTCCTTCGTCTATCCAAAATCTAATTACCAGAAATGGCACTCTCCAGGGAAAAAGTAATTGAGAGGAGAAAGACGTCTTTATCGTTGATTTATAACCTGCCTTGTTTCCGGAAAGAACTTGAGGCAGGACAGAAATCTTTGAGGTTTTTAAAGAATACAACTAGAAATCTGTATCAGTCACGGATTGACAAGCTTCAAAGATCACTTTAGAAAAAGAAACACTTAATCTGAAGCACTAAACCTGAACGGACTCGCAGGGCCATTCCTGAATGAAGTTCCCAGAGACGGAAAGCCGCCGCGGTGTCTAACACAGGCAGGTCAACTAATGCTCTTCTGCCGGTTGCCTGACACCACGTGGAGCCGTCACGGGGAGAAAATATGGAAGACTTGTCAGCTCGTCTTTCTTCAGCTTTAAATTTACTTGAGGAGGAAAAAGTCTATGTGCTTTGAGGCTCTGGCCTTCTGATTTCAAGGCCCAGCAGTTTCCTTAGAGATGGATGTTTGAGGAGATCTATGATAACAATGTCTAATACTCTACTAGCCTGTACTTTTGGAAGTCATGGCTCCTTTAACTGTGACATGAATCTTGAGTGGTTTTTCTTTTCACTCACATGTGAAATGAGGAGCTGATGTTCACACTGCCCTGGGAAGCGAAGGTTGGATTTTTAACTTCCCTTCATGTGATGAGGTTGATTTCGTGAGAGGTGGGAGACCAGAGCTTGGCTTACCTAGGCCCCTCGTTAAGATCGGGCTGGCTTCGCTGCCAGCTGGGGAATGACGCTTGGATAGGAGTCGTGCCTGTTCTCCAGCTCTTGCAGCACTTCAAAAAGACGGAGCCATAATCCTTCTGTTACTGACATACAATTGAGAAGTGGGGAAGTTGTCTGTAGATTTAATCATGCCCCCAGAACTAAGATTCCTTCAAACTTCTGTGTATGGAATATCAAACAGCACTAAAAGCTATGTATGATTTAAAGAATGATATAACAAGTAACCATATGCTATCCACTCAGTTTAAGAAATAGAACATTACCTGATCTTAGAGGCCCTGGTGTGCCCTGCTGACTTCTGCAAAGGTGACTGCTGTCCTGGCTTTGTATAATGTAAAGTTCATGGTCTGGCCATTGTTTAGCCTTTTTTAAAAAGGCATTTTTTTAAAAGTTATTGTTATTTTATAATTTTTTTTTTGACTGTACCTTGCTGCATGTGGGGTCTTAGTTCCCTGATCAGGGATTGATCCCACCGGCTGCAGTGGGGGCACAAAGTCTTAACCACCGGATCACCAGGAAAGTCCCAGCCTTGACTTCCTTTGAATGCTAAGAGAATATAGGATCACATATTTTCTTCTATGACTTGCTGCTTTAATTCATCACTCAGTGTTTTCCACGTTACTACATGTAGCTGTTCATGCAGTTTAGAAATTGTATTGTAGTCCATTACACGAATATACTGTAATCTCCCTCTTCTGTGTTGATGACCGCCTGGATTGCCATGTTTTAGATGAATTAAGTTCTCTTTTTTGTATTTCTCGTTTTTTTTTCTTTCTCCTCTTTGTGAATTATTCTCTGTTTGTTCTGTCAGTTAATTCTCCAGCCATCATAACAGGCATAATAGTCTGTCATCCAAGTCAAAATGAATCTGTGTTTTTCCCCTGTTCCCAAACAAAAAGAAGATCTTGGAACTCTTGACTCAGATGACATCCCTCACAATCTAAAACTGCTCTAGGAGTGTAGTTCTGTCCTCGTTCCCACCTGCAAGCCAGGCACGACACTTGTATACCAGCGACAGTTTGGTCTTATCCGCAACCCACACAGTTGCCCGACATCCGTGCTCACTGTTCTTTCTTCCATCTCAGACCTCCCATTGGCCTTTGTTTTTCTGAAAATCTTTTTCTTCCTCATTCTTGAAAGATTGCTAGGCCAGATTCCACACGACAGTCATTTTTGTCTCAGCTCATTGAAGGTGTCGTTCTTTGTCTTACTGGTTTCCATGGTTGTTGTCCAGAGTCAGCCATTGAAATGTAGTTCGCCATTTCTTTTTAACTGAGCTGTTTTGCTTTTAAAATTGTCTTTGCCTTTATATATAGCAATGTCACTGTGATCAGTCAGGCTGAGGGGTTTCTTTTTATTTATTCTTGGGTTTAGTTGGAATTCTTGAATCCAGCGATTGCTCTTTCAATAGTACTGAAAAATCCTCAGTCTTTATATCTTGAAATGTTGGAAGTATTGCCTTTCTCATTTTGTTTCATCTCCTTCTGAAATTCTTAATGTGTATTAGACCCTTAAGCTCTATTTGCCATGTCTTTTATTTTGGGGGGCAGTATTTAAAAAGATTTTTTTTAATTAATTAATTTGAATTTGGCGGTGCTGGGTTTTAGTTACGGCATGCAGGATCTAGTTCTCTGACCAGGGATCAAACCTGGGCCCCCAGTGTTGGGAATGTGGAATAGCCACTAGACCACCGAGGAAGTCCCTCCTGTATCTTTTAAATTGATAATTTCCAACTGTGTGTTCCTGATATACGTATCAATATTACTGTATCTTCCAATTCAGTGATTCTTTTTTTAGCTATTTAATTCATATTGTTGTTTTTTAGTTGCTGAGTTGTGTCCAATTCTTTTGTGACCCCTTGGACTATAACCTGCCAGGCTCCTCTGTCCATGGGATTTTTTAGGCAAGAATACTGGAGTCAGCTGCTATTTCCTTCTCCAGGGGATCTTCCCCTAACCGGGGATCAAAACCAGTTCTCCTACATTGGCAGGCGGATTCTTTACCTCTGAGCCACTAGGGGAGCCCTGTTTAATTCATATACTCAAATTTAAATTTCAATTCTTTTACATTTCTAGAAATTCTTTACCTTTTTCAGATCGATTGTGCCCATCATAGTCTATGTAGACTCAGACCAAACCCAAAGGAGAGACTGCGTATGAGGCTAAATGGAAAGGCATATTTTTTAACCCCTTTACCAGTTGCCAAGGGTATTGGTGAAATTGCTGAGGACCTCAATATCCCTGTAGGAGGAGCCTCAAGGCCTCCGCTAGCATTCTCTCGGTCTTCTGTGCTTCCTCCCCGACCTCCCCTGCCCTTCAGCGTGGCCCAACTCCAGTGTCCATAAGAAGCCTAGCTGTCCACGTGCTGGCTTAGTTTCCAGTAGTGACCAGTGATGGGTGTGGGGCTCTGGTCAGTGCAAACTGACCTCTCTCTTCTCTCCCCTTGTGTTTCCTCCTAGATTACTCACCCTCCTCACCTCCAAATCCTTCTACCTCTATTATGCAGGGAAACCATCTCCAGCTCCTACCTGCAACTTGTGTCTCTTAACCCACTGAGGGTGCCTCAGAACATAGGCTGCCCAGTGAGCTAGGAACCAGCTCCCTAGAGGGATGGCATTAGACATAGGAACTTCATCTTCTCTAACGTGATTGACTTTTGTTCTGTTCATGGTGTTGCTTGTACAACAGTAAAACCCTGGTGTTTCGTGTATCATTATATCAGCTCCCGAGGATGTCACAGGGTCTGTACCTGTTTGAGCACCTTGATGACATTGCTGCCTCTGGGCAGGGGGAGGGGTTGGCTCCGGCTCCCTGTGGACCTTAGCCTGGGTGACTTCCTCTGCATTCCTGGACAGAAGGAGGGCTGGCTGAAGTTGCATCACCAGGAGATTACTATTTAGAAGGATCAGTTGGAGCCATGCCTGGCAGCACTCAGGTGGTTTTCTGCAGCCTGTCTCATACATGGATCCTACAGACTGAACAGTGAGTCACACCTTCCGCATCTCCTGCCACCTCCCACTCCTCCAGGGAGCTGTCTGTCTGGGTGAACCTGTTCGATGAGGCTCCCAGGCCTTCCGTATTGTCTGTCATATGAGGGATGCCTTTTTCATGTTCTGTTTTTCACACAAATGAGCGACATCTCGATGACACTGCCGTTTGTCCCTAATCTTGAAAACAAAGGGGAAGGGAGAGAGAAATGGAAGCGTTCACCCTGGTGAAGGGCCTGCATGGTGGGTGTGAGCTGCAGGCAGGTAAGACCCTAGGACTGCTACTATTGCTGTCAGACTAGGGCAGTCGGTGGCCCGGGGACAGAGCTGCCCTGGGGCCCTTACTGACAGTGGTTAGAGCCAGTAGGAACTCTCCAGTGTGGCCCAAACTTGCAGAACTCTGAACATTTCATCACTGCTGTCAGCCTCATTTCAGTCGCTCAGTCGTGTCTGACTCTTTGTGACCCCATGGATTGCAGCACGCCAGGCTTC
The DNA here is from genome assembly GCF_003369695.1 of Bos indicus x Bos taurus. NCBI lineage: Eukaryota > Metazoa > Chordata > Mammalia > Artiodactyla > Bovidae > Bos > Bos indicus x Bos taurus. The sequence continues at coordinate 54,044,138 of NC_040097.1, read as the reverse complement.
CCTGTCCATCACCAACTCCTAAAGCTTGCTCGAACTCATGCGCATTTAATCAGTGATGCCATCCACCCATCTCATCCTCTGGCGTCCCCTTCTCCTGCCCTCAATCTTTCCCAGCATCAGAGTCTTTTCTAATGAGTCAGCTCTTCGCATGAGGTGGCCAAAGTACTGGAGTTTCAGCTTCAGCATCAGTCCTTCCTATGAACACCCATGACTGGTCTCCTTTAGGATGGACTGGTTGGATCTCCTTGCAGTCCAAGGGACTCTCAAGAGTCTTCTCCAACACCACAGTTCAAAAACATCAATTCTTTGGTGCTCAGCTTTCTTCACAGTCCAACTCTCGCATCCATACATGACTACTGGAAAAACCATACAGCCAAAGGCATAGTCAATAAAGCAGAAGTAGATGTTTTCTGGAACTCTCTTGCTGTTTCAGTGATCCAACGGATGTTGGCAAGTTGATCTCTGGCTCCTCTGCCTTTTCCAAAACCACCTTGAACATCTGGAAGTTCACGGTTCACATATTGTTGAAGCCTGGCTTAGAGAATTCTGAGCATTACTTTACTAGCATGTGAGATGAGTGCAATTGTGAGGTAGTTTGAGTATTCTTTGGCATTGCCTTTCTTTGGGATTGGAATGAAAACTGACCTCTCCCAGTCCCGTGGCCACTGCTAAGTTTTCCAAATCTGCTGGCATATTGAGTGCAGCACTTTCACAGCATCATCTTTCAGGATTTGAAATAGCTCAACTGGAATGCCATCACCTCCACTAACTTTGTTCGTTGATGCTTCCTAAGGCCCACTTGACTTCACATTCCAGGCTGTCTGGCTCTAGGTGAGTGATCACACCATCATGATTATCTGGGTCATGAAGATTTTTTTTCTAGAGTTCTTCTGTGTATTCTTGACAACTCTCCTCAATATCTTCTGCTTCTGTTAGGTCCATACCATTTCTGTCCCTTATTGTGCCCATCTTTGCATGAAATGTTCCCTTGGTATCTCTGATTTTCTTGAAGAGATCTCTAGTCTTTCCCATTCTATTGTTTTCCTCTATTTCTTTGCATTGATCACTGAGGAAGGCTTTCTTATCTCTCCTTGCTATTTTCTGGAACTCTGCATTCAGATGCTTATGTCCTTCCTTTCCTCCTTTGCCTTTAGCTTCTCTGCTCAGCTATTTGTAAAGCCTCCTCAGACAGCCATTTTGCCCTTTTGCATTTATTTTTCTTGGGGATGGCGTTGATCACTGCCTCATGTACAATGCCAGGAACCTCCGACCATAGTTCTTCAGGCACTCTGTCTATCAGATCTAATCCCTTGAATCTATTTGTCACTTCCAGTATATAATCATAAGGGATTTGATTTAGGTCATACCTGAATGGTCTAGTGGTTTTCCCTATTTTCTTCAATTTAGGTCTGATTTGGCAATAAGGAGTTCATGATCTGAGCCACAGTAAGTTCCCAGTCTTGTTTTTGCTGACTCTATAGAGCTTCTCCATCTTTGGCAGCAAAGAATATAATCAATCTGATTTCAATATTGACCATCTGGTGATGTCCATGTGTAGAGTCTTCTCTTGTGTTGTTGGAAGAGGGTGTTTGCTATGACCAGTGCATTCTCTTGGCTAAACTCTGTTAGCTTTTGCCCTGCTTCATTCTGAACTCCAAGGCCAAACTTGCCTGTTAACTCCAGGTATCTCTTGACTTCATTCTTTTGCATTCCGGTCCCCTGTGATGAAAAGGACATCTCTTTTGGGCGTTAATTCTAGAAGATCTTGTAGGTCTTCATAGAACCGTTCAACTTCAGCTTCTTCAGCATTACTGGTTGGGGCATAGACTTGAATTACTGTGATACCGAATGGTTTGCCTTGGAAACGAACAGAGATCATTGTGTCAGTTTTTGAGATTGCACCCAAGTACTGCATTTCGGACTCTTTTGTTGACTCTGATGGCTACTCCATTTCTTCTAAGGGATTCTTGCCCACAGTAGTAGATTTAATGGTCAGCTGAGTTAAATTCACCCATTCCAGTCCATTTTAGTTCACTGATTCCTAAAATGTCGATGTTTACTCTTGCCATCTCCTGTTTGACCACTTCCAATTTATCTTGATTCGTGTATCTAACATTCCAGGTTCCTATGCAATACTGCTGTTTACAGCATTGGACTTTACTTCCATCACCAGTCACATCACATCACAACAAATAGGCATTGTTTTCACTTTGGCTCTGTCTCTTCATTGTTTCTGGAGTTATTTCTCCACTCTTCTCCAGCAGCATATCAGGCACCTACCGACCTAGGGAGTTCATCTTTCAGTGTCATATCTTTTTGCTTCTTCCTGCTGTTCATGGGGTTCTCAAGGCAAGAACACTGAAGTGGGTTGCCATTCCCTTCTCCAGTGGACCATATTTTGTCAGAACTCTCCACCATGACCCGTCTGTCTTGGGTGGCCCTACACGGCATGGCTCATAGTGTCATTGAATTAGACAAGGCTGTGGTCCATGTGATCCGTTTGATTAGTTTTATGTGATTGTGATTTTATTCTTTCTGCCCTCTGAGGGATAAGAATAAGAGGCTTATGGAAGCTTCCAGATGGGAGAAACTAACTACAGGGGAAACTGGGTCTTGTTCTGATGGGCAGGGCCATGCTCTGCTGCTGCTGCTGCTAAGTCGCTTCAGTCATGTCTGACTCTGTGCGACCCCGTAGACAGCAGCCTACTGGGCTCCCCCGTCCCTGGGATTCTCCAGGCAAGAACACTGGAGTGGGTTGCCATTTCCTTCTCCAGTGCGTGAAAGTGAAAAGTGACAGTGAACTTGTTCAGTCGTGTCTGACTCCTAGTGACCCCATGGACTGCAGCCCACCAGGCTCCTCTGTCCATGGGATTTTCCAGGCAAGAGTACTAGAGTGGGGTACCATTACCTTCTCCGGGGCCATGCTCAGTCAATCTTTAATCCAATTTTCTGTTGATGGGCGGGGCTGTGTTCCCTCCCTTTTTTGACCTGAGACCAAACTATGGTGGAAGTAATGAAGATAATGGCAGCCTCCTTCAAAACGTCCCGTGCACGCACTGCTGTACTCAGTGAACCTGACTCTGCACAGGCCACCGCTGACCCATGCCTCTGCTGGAGACTCCTGGGCACTCACAGGCAAGTTCTGGGTCAGTCTCTTCTGGGGTCACTGCTTCTTTCTCCTGGGTCCTGGTGCACATACGGTTCTGTTTGTGCCCTCCAAGAGTCTGTTTCCCCAGTCCTGTGTAAGTTCTGGTGGCTCTGTGGTGGGGTTAATGGTGACCTCCTCCAAGAGGGCTTACGCCGTACCCAGGTCTGCTGTACCCAGAGCCCTTGCCCCTGCGGCAGGCCGCTGCTGACCCGTGCCTCTGCAGAAGACACTCAAACTTTCAAAGGCAGGTCTGGCTCAGTGTCTGTGGGGTCTCCTGGGGCACGCAAGGTTTTGTCTGAGCCCTCCTAGTATGTCTGGTGGGTATGGGGTTTGATTCTAAATGCGATTTCACCCCTCCTACCATCTTGCTGGGGCTTCTGCTTTGCCCCTGGACGTGGGGTGTCTTTTTTGGTGAGATTCAACATTCTCCTGTTGATGGTTGTTCAGCAGCAAGTTGTACTTTTGGAGTTCTTGCAGGAGAAGGTGAACGCGCATCCTTCTACCCCACCACCTTGGGTATTATTGTCACCCTAAATTACATCATTCTTTCTAATGAAAAGTCTTTGCTTCAGAGAAGCCCATGGACTAGAAACGAGACTGGCCTGTATAGTGTTGAAAATCAGAATTCATCACCAATGTGTAAAAGTCAGAAATTTTAGGAAAATCTAGATTTCCTCTGACTTTCCTGGCGGTCCAGTAGTTAGGACTCCGAGCTTCCAGTGCTGGGGGCACAGGTTGGATCCCTGGCCTGGGAACTAAGATCTGCAAGCCCTCTAGCACAACCATCCCCCTCAGAGAAAAAATCTAGATTTCCGTCTTCTCTTGGAAAATTGGATCAGGGCACAGCAGTAGGCTCGCAGTCGCTTGTGGCGGTCACCCTCTGGCCTCTGCCCGTGAGAGTGCTGGTTGCATGCACGTGTGACTGTTGTGACAAAGCCCAAGATGAGGGGCTGAAACCAGGCAGGAACGTGATTCTGTCCCACTCAGCAGCCACATGCTGGCGGCACGCTCGGAAGTGCCAGGGTCCTGCCACGTGTGTCCTGTCCTTGCTGCGCCCTGTGCAGGGGCTCCCCATGGTCCCAGTGCTGCTTTGTTCGTCACCATCACATCTGCTCCAGGAGGAAGACGGAGTGGAGTCTTCCTGAAAGCTGCACGTGTCATTTCTTCTCTGTTGGCACGTCCTGTTGGTGGAGCCACGTGTGGCCGCAGCGAAGGCTGGGGAAACGTGGTCTCCGTCTGTATGACCAGGTAAATAGCCAAAGCCCACTTCTTCATGAGCAGAGGAGGTGAGAGTGGGTCTTGCTCTATGCCCCGGAGGCCCCATGTTCACCTTCCTGCAGCCCTCCATCCTGGGCAGTCTTCTCACGACTGAGACCAAGAGTCACTGCTGTTCCTGGTGGGCTTCACTCACTTGTGTTAGCTGCTTGGTCCCAGGAGACATTTAAGGTTGCTTTCTCAACTGTGCCCTGATGATCCTTTTCAATATGACACCCCCGGCTATTATACTTCTGCTGCCTCTGTTTAGAATTCCCTTCCCTCCCTCTCCATGGACAGAGGAGCCTGGTGGGTTACAGTCCATGGGGTCTCTAAGAGTTGAATGCGACTGAGCGACTTTCACTTTCCATCTTCACTTTCCCTCCCTTTCAGGCCTGGCAAACTCCCCCTGAGGATAACTCACCTCCTCCTTCCTTTCCAAGTTGAGTTCTTTCTGCTTTTTCCCATCCTAATACACAAACTGCTAATTCTACACATTACCTGTTATCTACCATCATATCCTGAAAGCCTAAAAAATACCTGGTACATAATACAGAGCAATGATCAGTACCGTTTATTGAATGTTCAGAGAAAGGCACTGTCTAGAACTTCTATAGACATTTTTTAATGCACCACAATGAAATAGCATGTTAGTCATGGCCTTTCTAGTTGTAGATGATGGAAAGTTGACCCAGACTGACTTGAATGACAACAGAAAGGAGGAGCATTTACTGATTCATGTATCTGAGAAGTAGAGGTGTGGGACTAGCTTCAGTTACAGCAGAAGCCAAGAGCTGAAATAAAATGATAGCAAATCGCAGGCTCTCTCTCCATCTCTTGGCCATGCTTTCTTCAGTGTAGACTTTGTTCTTAGGAAGGCTTTCTCTGCAGGATGACAGAGATATCACCCACAGTTCTGTATTATTTTTATAGTTACTGATTCCAGGGGAAAAAAAGAACATGAATCTTTGTCTTCATAGCAATAACCAAGTGGAGGAAGCCTCACATAGGCCCGCGTTAGTTGTATGGCCACTCCTGGTCCAGTCAGTGTGGCCAGGGAGACCGAGTGCACGGACCACACCCGGGTCATCTGTCTGCTTCTGGTCGGAATGGAGTCAACCCCACTCAGCTTGCATTGCAGAGAAGCTGGATCTCCAAGGAGGGAGATAACGGGCAAGAATACATGCCCATTGTATCTAGGATGAGGCTAAAAGAGGTTATGGAGACCTAAAAGCACAACCAGAAAGTAGCAGAACTGGATTCAAACCAGGTCTTTCTGACTCCAGATGCTGGCTGCTTAATTCACTGCACCTCACTGTTTCGAGCCAAAGCCTTTGACTGTGTGGATCACAATAAACTGTGGAAAATTCTGAAAGAGATGGGAATACCAGACCACCTGACCTGCCTCTTGAGAAACCTATATGCAGGTTAGGAAGCAACAGTTAGAACTGGACATGGAACAACAGATTGGTTCCAAATAGGAAAAGGAGTATGTCAAGGCTGTATATTGTCACCGTGCTTCTTTAACTTATATGCAGAGTACCTCATGAGAAACGCTGGACTGGAAGAAACACAAGCTATAATCAAGATTGCCGGGAGAAATGTCAATAACCTCAGATATGCAGATGACACCACCCTTATGGCAGAAAGTGAAGAGGAACTAAAAAGCCGCTTGATGAAAGTGAAAGAGGAGAGTGGAAAAGTTGGCTTAAAGCTCAACATTCAGAAAACGAAGATCATGGCATCTGGTCTCATCACTTTATGGGAAATAGATGGGGAAACAGTGGAAGACTTTATTTTTGGGGGCTCCAAAATCACTGCAGATGGTGACTGCAGCCATGAAATTAAAAGACGCTTACTCCTTGGAAGGAAAGTTATGACCAACCTAGATAGTGTATTAAAAAGCAGAGACATTACTTTGCCAACTAACGTCCATCTAGTCAAGGCTATGGTTTTTCCAGTGGTCATGTATGGATGTGAGAGTTGGACTGTGAAGAAAGCTGAGCGCTGAAGAATTGATGCTTTTGAACTGTGGTGTTGGAGAACTCTTGAGAGTCCCTTGGACTGCAAGGAGATCCAACCAGTACCTCCTAAAGGAGATCAGTCCTGGGTGTTCATTGGAAGGACTGATGTTGAAGCTGAAACTCCCAATATTTTGGCCACCTCATGCGAAGAGTTGACTCATTGGAAAAGACCCTGATGCTGGTAGGGATTGGGGGCAGGAGGAGAAGGGGACGACAGAGGATGAGATGGCTGAATGGCATCACTGACTTGATGGATGTGAGTTTGAGTGAACTCCAGGAGTTGGTGATGGACAGGGAGGCCTGGCGTGCTGCGATTCATGTGGTCGCAAAGAGTCGGACACGACTGAGTGATTGAACTGAACTGAACTGAACTTTTTCGAGAGTGAATGACCCTGGAACTCCATCTTTGTATGGGGAAAAATGAGGTTTGGTGCCTGTATGTATGACCGTCAGAATACTGAATTTTCTTACAGCTCCACCATGGGAGGAATTTGTGTAGAAGCACACATTTAGCGAATTCCCTAGTGGTCCAGTGGTTAAACTTCACCTTCCAGTGCCAGGGTGCAGGTTTGATCCCTGGTCAGTCAGTCAGTTCAATTCAGTCAGTTCAGTTGCTCAGTCGTGTCTGACTTTTTGCGACCCCATGAATCGCAGCACGCCAGGCCTCGCTGTCTATCACCAACTGTGATCCCTGGTGGGGGAGCTTAATTCCCACATGGCTTGTGGCCAAAAAAACCAGAACATAAACAATAGAAGTAACATTGTAACAAATTAAATAAAGACTTAGAAAAATACTACCGATTTAGCTATAAATTCCACTTTCCCTGGAGTACTTCTGGTGCTGTACCTGAAAACACTTTCCTTGGCCAGTATAGAACTCACTTTACTTTCACGGAAGTAGGAGGAGTTGGGTAGCTGGATTCTTTTCTTGGAATGTGTTGATTACTTTAGTACACACATTCCCAACTGAGGCGATGTTATCTGCAAGGGAGGGAAAACTAGTTCCAGTTTGGGGGGAGTGAAAAAAATCTTACTGTTATTTATGTATAAGTTCATATGGAAGCATAAGTGCTTCTCTGGTGGCTCAGCAGCAAAGAATCTGCCTGTAGTGTAGGAGACCCCAGTTCTATCCCTGGGTTGGGAAGGTCCCCTGGAAAAGGGAATGGCAACACACTCCAGTATTCTTGCCTAGAGAATCTCATGGACAGAGGAGCCTGGCAGGCTGCAATCCGTAGGGTCACACAGAGTCAGACACAACTGAAGCGACTTAGCAGCAGCAGCGTATGTGCATACAGTACATAAATACATGTATGCTTTATCTGCGGTATTTTTAAAAATAGTTTTATTTAGGCATAATTTATGCACCATAAATTTCATCTGTTTTTAAGTGTACACTTCATTGTTTCTTAGTAAATTTACAGTTTCTTAAAAATATTTATTTGGCTGTGCTGAGTCTTAGTTGCAGCACATGGGATCTAGTTTCCTGACCAGGGATCAAGCCTGGGCCCTCTGCATTGGGAGCGAGGAGTCCTAGCCACTGGACCCCCAGGGAAGTCCCGGGTTGTTTGTTTTTTTGATGTTTGTATGAATTCTTTGTGTATTTTGGATATCAGCCCCTTATCAGATACATCATTTGTAAATCCCTTCTCCCATTCAGCAAATTGCCTTTCCAATCTAAACTCCAGTGTTGTTGGTGGGTTTCCTTTGCTGTACAAAAGCTTTTTAGTTCAGTGTAGTCCCACTTTTTTTTTTTTTTGGTACTTTTGCTTTAGTTGAGCTTGCCTGAGGAGACACACACAAAATGATATTGCTAAGACTGATGTCAAGGAGCTTTATTGAGAGTTATCATAAATGGATGTTGAATTTTGTCAAACTCTTCTTCTGCATCTAATGAGATGATTTTTATCCTTTGTTATAATGCGGTATATCACGTTGATTGATTTGTAGATGTTAAACCATCCTTACATCCCTGAAATGAATCCTACTAGATCATGGTCTGTGATCCTTTTAGTGTCTTCTTGAATTTGGTTCCCTTATATATTACCCAGGATTTTTTTGCATCTATGTTCATCAGAAATTTTGGCCTATAATTTTTTCATCCCATTCATTCTCAAACCCACTCCGGTCAGCCTGTCACTACCCACCCGACCACGTTGGTCAGGGTCACCAATGGTGCCGTTTTGCCAAACCCAGTCATAAGGTTTCGGTCCTCATCTTACTGAACCTACTTTGACGCAGTTGACAATTCTGTTTTTTTCTTTCGAGTACTTCCTTTTCTTGGATCTGGGCTACTGTCCTAAATTTGTTCTTATTTCTTTGATGTGCTCCTCATCTCCTTTCCTCATCTCCCCAAGTCTAAACATGGGAGTGTGGGGACTCAGGCCTTAGAATATTTTTCTTGCCTGTCTATCCTTATTGATCTCCAGAATCATGGCTTTAATCTTTCTCTCTCTCTGTCTGTGACTCCCAGTTTCTATCTCCAGCTTGAACTTCTTCCCCAAATCCCAGATTTGTATATACCAACTTACTGTCTCTTGTATATTTCATTGACAACTCAGTGCTAAGTGCCAATTTTGGGGAAATACACAGGATAGAGAACCATGTTAAAAGAACTCATGAGGATGCAATGAGCAAAATCCAGACTGCGCTTATAGGACAAATGATCCAATTTCTTAAAAAAAAAAAAAAAAAAAATTAAAGAAAAAAATAAAGGGAGTAATGGAAGAGAAACCTTATAAATTAAGAGAGACTTAAGAGGTAAATGTCAGTCATTAATATGTGGGCCTTGCTTGGATACTGATTAAAATAAGCAAATGAAAACATAAAAATAAAAAAAAAAATAAGCAAATGGTTAAAAAAATAAATTATGAGATTATCAGGGATATTTGAATATTGATAAGTATTAATATTAGATATTACTGTTAATTTTATAGCCATGATAATGGTGATTTGGTTATATTAGGAAAAAAACATTTTTTAAAAAAAGTACCCAGAATGTTGTCAGTTCTCACCACCTCCAATATTGCCACCAGAAGTCAAACTAGTGTCCTCTCTTGCCTTTTTATATGTATGTATAATTGCGTCTTGACTGATCTCCATGCTCTTACTACCTGTTTTCAGCAAAGCAGCCAGAGAGATCCCACTAAGACAAATCACATGGTACCCCATCCATCTTGCTTGGAATAAAAGCCAAAGTCTGTTCAGTCTACACAGCCCTATGTCCTCCCCCCGTTCTGGGTCAGCCTTTCCAGCCACTCAGCCTCCTGGCACCTGCCTTGTTTTTCTGCATAAACATTTATCACCATCTGACTACCTGACGTGTAATTTGGGGGGGCTGATAACTCCCACTAGAAGGAGAGTGATGTGAGAACTGAGACTGTTTATATTGTTCGTTTCTAATCCCCAAGAGCTTGAAATATCTCCTCACACATAGCAGACTCTAAGTAAATGTGTGTTAAAAGAAAAACATGTTTCATGGTGGGGAGAAACGGAAGACTTTAGGACGAAAATGTTTACACAGGTTCCTTGGGAGTGAAGAACAGTCATGAAAAACGGCTGAGAAATGGGCCCCCGCCCAAGTTGTGGAAAGCACGTGGTTGCCTAGCTCGGGGCTGCCGTCACCCTCATCGCTGGGCTGTTCTGTTGTCTTTTCCCCGTGGGACACTCTGTCATTTTATCTATGACAGCTGCATATCACTAGGCAGAACTTGGCCAATCCGTTCTAACAAGGAAGTGGAACTAGCTCAGTCGTGTCCAACTCTTTGCAACCCCGTGGACTGTACCCCACCAGGCTCCTCAGTCGCCCACCAGGCTCCTCTGTCCATGGGGATTCTCCAGGCAAGAGCAGGTTGCCATTCCCTTCTCCAGGGGATCTTCCCAACCTAGGGATCAAATCCCTGTCTCCTGCATTACAGGCAGGTTCTTTACTGTCTGAACCACCAGGGAAAGGCCGCTTGAATTTCTTCTTCTTGGATTGAAGTCTCTTGAACTTGTCCTCTGTGGCTTATACTGACCATCATGTGGGACTTCCCTCCCTCCACACCGTGGCAGGATGTTTATCGCTTCTGGCTCCCAGGATTCATTTGACAGCAAAAACACATCTTCAGTATGTTTCACACACATGCCCACTCCCTCCCCCGCCATAAGAGAACTGGGGTTTCAGAGAGGCTTCTAGAAGGAATAGTGAAGAAATGAGGCGATCCGTGCAGAGGCTCCAGTGCACTGTTATTTATGGCTGGAATACGATGCTCTGGATATTCGTGATGCCTTTGGAGTCTTTTCTGAAACTCAGTTTGTAAGTATTCACTGGGTATTTTATTTGTAGTTCACTTGTTTCTAAAAAGAGTTTGAAGTAGCTTTTTGAGTATATATAACCCCCCCATGCAAATATACACGGAAATTTAACAGAAGTGGGGAAAGCTCTAGCCCGGGAGAGCAGGAGGAGGCAGGTGAGTGAGCTCTGGGGTTGGGGGGGCGGTGAAGCGGGGTTCAGTGGGAGGTCACCTGAAGCCCATGCTGTCGCCGCCCACCAACCAGGAACTGGGGAGATGTGCTCCCACCCTTGACTGCTACACCTTGCTTGGTCATGCATCGTGGTTTTGTTTTGTTTTTTCCCCCTTTGGTCATCAGGTTGTGCTTTTTACTGAAAAGTCTATATAACTGGCTCTATAGCATCGTTGAAAAAGCTGGATATAGGCCTTTGAGTAGACATTATAGATGACTGGTGTCTGTCTCAACCTCCTGCCAAGATCACGGCTCCCAGAGGCCATGAACTGTGACTATTCATCTCGGTACTCCAGTACCTGGAAGGCAGGAGGAACTCGGTAAATATTTTATCGAGTAAATGAGTGGTGTTACAGTTCTCCTTACTGGAAAGCAAGAAGCCCGTCAGTTGTTTGAGGGAGAGTTTGGTTGGTTGGTTTTTTCTGGCTCGTTTTGTTTTGTTTTGTGTATGTGTGTGTGTTGATTTTTTTAAAGTTGTGTTCGTTTCAGGCGTACAGCACAGTGATTCAGATATATATATATATATATATATATATGTATCTGTGTGTGTGTGTATTCTTTTTTAAGATTCTTTTCTCTTAGAAGTTATTACAGAACATTGAGTATGGTTCCCTGTGCTGTACAGTAGGTCCTTGCTGATCATCTGTTTTATATATACTAATGTGTATATGTTAATTCCAGCCTCCTAATTTATAGCTCCCGTGCCCCCTCCTGAGTCCTTTTGAGAGTTCTGTCACGTGAGCGGTTATGTCAGGAATGTTGAATGGCATCCTGGATCTTGTCCTCAAGGAAACTTGGGAGAACCTTCAGACATAGGGTCCACCTGGCCTTTCCTTGTCGAGGGAAAGTTGCAGGCCTGGCATCACAGAAGAGTTGAAAGGGGGCCAGCGTTTCAGAGGCCCCAACTATGCCATCTAGGCACACACCTCGGCTCACCCGACCCGACCCAGGAAGGGAGCTTAGAACCCTCCGGGCATGTGGAGAGCAGCCCCTAGGCGTTACTGCTTCCGGGGCAGCAGTGAGCACCTGCTGGCGGTGGTTCAGCTGGCAGGCACAGTAGTGAAAAAGCAGGGCCCTTGCACAGAGTTATATATTAAACATATACCAAAAAATATATATGCCGAAGTGGATGAAATCCCTGTAATTTCTGTAGACTAGTTAAGTGTATTGTGCCTGTCTCAACGTATCAATGTCCTGTTTTTTTTTTTTTTTTTTCAATGTCCTGTTTTTAACGAAATACTGCAGTTATGTACGATGGGAGAAGCTGGGTGATGGGGACCAAAGACCTCTGGATACTATTTCTGCAACTTCTTATGAGTCTCTCATTTAAAATAACAATTTTTAAAAATTAATTTTTGAAGCAGGGTCTGGCACCAGAGCTGGCTTCAGCCCCACGCTTCCCTGTGCCTAGCAGTAACTTCTGTCCCTTTTCCCGACTGATAACTGCATATTGCTCTGTGCCTCTCTCCCCTTGGGAATATAAACTCCTTGGAAGCTGTATCTGTTCTGTTCACTATTAAATTCCCCTCCACTTAGCATGGAGCCTGGCACCTGTTTTTTGTACCCAGGTGTTTGAATGAAGCTAGCACAGGTGACTTAGAACCTGAGGCTCTTCTGTCCTGTGGCAAGGAGAACGATGCCACTTCCTCCTGGCATTGGGAGAATTAAATGTCCATAATGTGGATAGATGCTGAAGCTCTGATCCTTTGGCCACCTGATGCCAAGAACTGACTCATTGGAAAAGACCCTGACGTGCGAAGGATTGAAGGCGGGAGGAAAAGGGGGCGCCAGAGGCCGAGATGGTTGCATGACATCACCGACTCGATGGACATGAGTTTCAGCAAGTTCTGGGAGATGGTGAAGGCCAGGGAGGCCTGGTATGCTGCAGTCCAGGGGGTCGCAAAGAGGCGGACACAACTGAGCGACTGAACACGAATGACAACAATGTGGGTAGAACTCAGGGCCTGCCTGGGAGCAAAAACTTTGAGAAAAACATCATGACTGTGTGTCATGCTGATTTTGATAAAGACGAAATTAGCATGACACATGGGGGTTGGCACACTCTCCTTAAAGAGCCAGAGAACGTGTTTGGGTCTTTGCAGGCCATGCAGCTCTGCAGGACAGTGAGGAGCCATGGATAATCTGTAGCTGAGCGAGCCTGCCTGTACTCCAGTGCAGTTTTACTTGCAGACATTGAACTTGAATTTCATATAGCTTTCACTTTATGAAGTGTTTGCCTTCTCTTTATTCTGCACCCCACCCCCCACTTTGAAAATATAGAACCCACCATTAGCTCATGGGCCTGTGGACTCTGCCTTTTCCCCTAACCTGCTCTCCATATCACTGGCACACACAGAAGCTCGGGAAACTCCAGCCTCTGGGGGCAGAGTTAATGTTGCCCCTCACCAGGGGTTGGCGTGATGGTCCCTCTCTTGGCCCGGAGGAAGGCTGCTCCTCTGGCCTCAGGAGCCCCAGCCTGCGTCACCCTCAGGAAGCCCCTTTCCCCTGTGTGGGTTTCACAGAGGCCCCCTCAGTTCCAGGCTCCTCGCAGTGGTCTCTTCAGGTGACTTATCTCCTGGAAGGTCAAATGGGTTTGGGCTCAGCCTGCTGAGCCCCTCTCACCCGAGGGGGGCGCGGTAGGGCCTTCAGCCCCTCGGTCACCCCTGGTCTCCACTTTGGGGTTGGAGTTGAGATGTGCAGTGGAGTCAGGTTTGGGGTGCTTCTCATCTTTTAATTTGGACTGGCTGAGAGCCACTGAATCCCCTTTCCTGCCTAAGTAGTTAGACTCGCGCAATAAAGAATCAGCAGGCGGCTTTGAGAATTGATGCACAGTAGATGAGGTCTCTAGCACATAACCAGCACCACGGTTCAAAAGCATCAATTCTTCAGTGCTCAGCTTTCTTCACAGTCCAACTCTCACATCCATAGAGAGTCTCTTGGACTGCAAGGAGATCCAACCAGTCCATTCTGAAGGAGATCAGCCCTGGGTGTTCTTTGGAAGGAACGATGCTAAAGCTGAAACTGCAGTACTTTGGCCACCTCATGGGAAGAGTTGACTCACTGGAAAAGACTCTGATGCTGGGAGGGATTGGGGGCAGGAGGAGAAGGGGACGACAGAGGATGAGATGGCTGGATGGCATCACCGACTCAATGGACATGAGTTTTAGCGAACTCTGGGAGTTGGTGATGGACAAAGAGGCCTGGCGTGCTGCGATTCATGGGGTCACAGAGTCGGACACGACTGAGCAACTGAACTGAACTGAAGCATATAACCACTATTTTTATTGGGCACCTTCTGTAATAATTGAACCCAGATGAGGTAAGGGAGTTCCCAGCTAGAAAGGAATAAGGTAAGGCTGTCTCCATTCCTTTAGACACACACTCAGAGCCAGTCAGTGTTCTTAGTTGGAGGTTTTCCTTCAGTGTTTTGTCTTTATCAAAACTTGCCTGACACATAGTCATAATTTTTTTCTCAATATTTTTAAATCTCCTAGATATTTTGTTCCTAAACAGCCAATGCAGTGACTACTTTTACTCCTGAAATCATGAGACACTTTAGTGGCTAATACTTTTAAACTAGTACTAGGTAAATTATTTTCTTAGTGGTCAAATAAGTTGTTTTTTATTTTGTCTTTGTGTATGACAAGAATTACAGTTATTCTGCCAATTCAGAATTTGTATTCTGAATGTAAGACGAAAGTTTAGCAAAATATCTAAATGTCTGTTGGGATGCTTTTAAAAGTTGATTGGGTTGGTAGAATCTGAATAAATATTTTAGAAAATTATTCTTTGAATAAAAATCGACATGTTTCATATATTCTCTCAACCATACAGAGATGGCCAAATCAATTCCATGTCTGTACACAAACAGTGAATAGTTTGCAAATACAGTTTTTAAAACTTACTATATAAGACCTTTATGGAGCAGAACTATGAAACTTCATTGAAAGGTAAAGATCTAAAAAAAGAAAAAGCTATACCATGTTCATAAATGGGAAGCATCCATATTGCACAGATGTCAACTCTTTCCCAAATAATTTCATTCAAAGTAATTACAGTCCAAATCACAAAATCTTTGTGTGGGTACGTGTAAGGTAAATTAGGCTGCTTCTAAAATGTGTTCCCATGTGAAGCAGGATGATAGTCTGAGGCCAAATTTAGAGGACTTTGGTGCTAGAGTATGGAGTTTAGATATGATTAATATGACAGTGTTTATTAGACTGGGTCAGAAATGTAAAACAAAATTTTTTTTGCCTAACTTTAATGTTATAAGCAAATCCTGGACACGCTCGGTTTCCCTGGGGGTTGCCAGGCATCTTCAGGGGAGACACTTGCTTTTGTGTTTGCATCACCGTGGTGCTGAGCTGTAGTCATCCATCATGGGCTGATGACAGAAGAACAAGCAGAATGATTTTATAAAGGTCCGCTTAGACCGAGGGAGGCCAAGTAATGCCAGAGTTCACAAAGGGGCTTGCAGCAGCTGGAGTGAAGTGACTGGAGAATTGCATCATCACACAGGCTATGACATGGCTGGTAAACGCAAGAGAACTGACACGCTGCGCTTGGTGCCATATCTGAATTTCAGAGAGTGTTTAGTTTCATAAAATCTGGCCACCAAAACATAACTAGTTGTGTTGATTTGAAGTTTATTGGATTTGTGGTTTTTTGTTCTATTTAACTGCAAATTTGATTTTGTTTTATCAGTGTGAAGGAACCATAAGTAAAAGATGTATGTTTAAGAGACAGACTCACAGACTAAAGAGAAAGAACTTATGGTTGCCAGGGGCAAGGATGGGGGTGGTGCAGGGATAGTTACAGGGTTTAGGATGGACATGTAAACACTGCTGTATTTAAAATGGATGAGCAACAAGGACCTACTATGTGCAGGGAACTCTGCTCAATGTTATGTGGCAGCCTGGACGGGAGGGGAGTTTGGGGGAGAATGCATACATGTGTATGTATGGCTGAGTCCCTTAGCTGTTAACCAGAAACTGTCACAACATTGTTGTTAATCAGCTACCCCCCAGTACAAAATAGAAAGTTAAAAAAGAAGAGGTCTATGTTTAGCTCTTGTTCATACTGACATTACACAACTTAGCCGTCGCTGAGGGCTATTGTAAGAATTATTTTCACTTTATTTTTTTTAGTTAAAAAAAAAATTTTTGGCCATGCCATGTGGCTTGTGGGATCTCAATTCCCCGACCATGGATTGAACCCTGGGCCCTTGGCAAGGGAGGCACGGAGGCCTAACTTCTGGAGCACCAGGGAGTTCCCTGTTTTCACTTTCAAGAGGCTCATGTACTGTTCAAAACTGAGAAATACTGAAACATGCTGGATAGGACTGGACTATGATGGAGATTTTAGTTTTCTTTCTCCACAGGAAATCTGATGGGAGGGGAGGGGGAAGGTGAATTTTGGTGGAGAAATTTGTCTTAGGTCAACTGTTGACAAGTCTTTAGGCGTTTCACTTAATCAGATGAAGAAACTGAGAAAAGTTAAGTGGCTTATCGAAAGCCCCATAGCTGGAAGTGAAAGGGGACGCCAGTTCAGCTTGAATCCCTTCCATCAGGCTGTCACATAGGGTGAATGGTGCCCTCACTGCGTGGTGACGGCTGGATCCAGAAAGGAATGAATCTGGAAACCTTATTTCTTGAATTTTCCTGTTCCCACCTAACAGTCAGAGATACTTGGCGTCTGCCTGGTGTGTGGTAAGTTAAGTTAAGCCAGTGGCCTGAACAGTTAAGTCCTGGGACCCTCATCCTGCCTCCTTACACACTATTTATTTGTCTGTTTGTTTATTTGTTCATTGTCAGGTGCTGTCTTTTCCCCCCTTTTTTGGCTGCCATGTGGCATGCAGGATCTTAGTTTCTCCACCAGGGACCAAACCTCCATCCCCTGCAGTGGCAGCACTGAGCCCTAACCACTGAACCGCCAGGAAAGTCCCGAGTCTTATTCATCTTGAACTGGGCACTCAGCGAAACTCAGCCTTGTCTGCTTTCGCCTGAGTGACAGGTGTCCTCCACACGTCTGTTTCCAGGCCTCTGCTCTTGCAAAGGCCTGGAAATGGCCCGTGGGTGTGTGTTCTCGTGTGTTCAGCCCAGCCCACTTGGAATCCACTTGCCTTTGTGGAAATCCGGTTTCCCTCTGCCACTCCCTTGAGTGTTCTGCTCCAGGTGCATTACTGGCCCAGTGACCCTGGAGAGATGAGCTGCACTCCTGGAGCCGTTATTAAATGGCCTGCTGGGGCTGTGGGATGGCTTCCCTCGGAGCCCTGGCAGCAGCATTCCACGGGAACGATGCCCTTAGGGTAGTGTAATGTGCTGTGTTGCTTCACGTGTTCCTGTCGGACTTGTGGTTCCATGGGTCGTGACCCCTGCTTTATTCACCCAGGTTTTTCTTGGGAAGAACAGTGGCTAGATCAACCACAGAGGTGCAGGAGGGCTGTGTGCCCACGTGTTTGGGTGCCTTAGTGTGTTGTTGATCCTTGGCCCCGCCAGTAGAGGGCAGCAGAGCAGCCCGCCTAATGCCCACATTTTCTTTCTTTTAATAAGCTTCATGAGGTTACCTTTTCAGCTCGTTCCCCATATGTTTGCTCTCAAAAGATGGTTGCTTTTCTGGAAGATTTGTGTTCTGGCCACTGGACAAAGAGAATAAGTCTCTCTGTTATGTGTTAGTGTAGAAAGATGATTTTAGGGAAATTGCCCTCTACTTTTGAAGAGGGATTGCACCAGTTCCTGGCCTTGAATGCACACATGACTTGAACTTCTTAACCAGGCTGTTCTCTTCTATGAAGCAGCACTCATGACATCAACGCCTCTTGTGGGATAAATGGTGGCCTCACCCAGAAAACCTCCTGGCTGGTCTCAGCCTTGTCTGCTGCTGGGGTGGACGCTCCAGGCTGGTTTGTCTGCCGGAAATCCCAGGAATGTCCTTATAGTATCTTGTGCAAAATGGTGGTGGTGAAAGATAACAGCTTCTTCTGTTGTTCAACAGCCTTATCTGGAGGAACATTTAATTACCAGCTTGTGGTAGTTAAGAAAAATAAGGTTGTTAAACTCAGGGGACTTTGGCAGTTGAAATAGGAAAAGAAGATCTGTATGTGGGAAGAATTTGGAGTAGTTTGGGTACAAATTTAAGTATTTGAAGTGTTTGTTTCTGAGGGAGCCCTGGCTAAGGATAACAGTTAAAAGTTAAAGATGCTGAAGGAACCCAA
The DNA here is from genome assembly GCF_003369695.1 of Bos indicus x Bos taurus. Lineage (NCBI taxonomy): Eukaryota > Metazoa > Chordata > Mammalia > Artiodactyla > Bovidae > Bos > Bos indicus x Bos taurus. Next base: position 54,025,996 of record NC_040097.1, on the reverse strand, counting down.
GTGTGGGTGGAGGTAAAGAGGTCTGGTTTGTGTCCCCAGCACACATCATGGCCATTGGCAGTGTTCCTTGCTCATAGAATTTCCACATAATCTCAGTAATCCCCTGGCTAAAAGCTTTGCATATTGGAAGATCTAAAATATGAGACATGCAATAGACATATGACTTTTTGTTTTTAAATATCTTCCCTTCTCTTAAAATTTTTTCTTCAGAACTCTGGGTCTATTTCCAGGGAAACCCTAGCTAGGAATTTCCTTATATCCAGTTTCTGCTTATAAAATGAAAACAATTCTGATTTTATATTTCATTTGCTCTTATCAGCCAGTCCCACATGGCTAGTTTAAGCCCATCTTGGTTGGATTCACACCTTAAAGAGTGTGGTGTGTTTCCTGTGGAGAACAGTCCACGGTCCTGGACATACAGCATGAGGTTTAGAGGATGTCAGGGCACCGTTTCCAAATGTAAGTTCTCTTCCTTCTACTCCTTCTTTTTGGAGAAGAGTTCAAGAGGGAGGATTGGATTAACTCAATGATAATATTGGCTTAGGTTACCCAGTATTTTGTAAACATGTTGGAGTAATTTGAGTTAATCATAGGAATGTCAGGATTCTATCTAGCTTGTCTGTTCCTACACTAGAGAGAGGTTTTTCTTACATGGGGGTCATTGAGAAACATCAAAACCAGTGGAAAGGAATTTTTAAGAAAAATTTATCCAAAACTTAAATATAAGGCAAAAAGAGATTACCAAGTATGCTTTCAATATCCCACTGGAACATTGTTTAACAAGCCTCCGGCGGAGCACATGATATTCTAGGGCGGAAGCCAGCAGTTTTTTCTGTAAAGGGCCACTTAGTAAATATTTTAGGCTTTGCAGCCTGTTTGGTCTCTGAGGTAACCACTGAACTCATTTTGTGAGCACAGCCATAAACAATGCATAAACAAATGCATTCAGCCGTGTTCCAATAAAACTTTATTTATGGATGTTGACATCTGAATTTCGTGTAATTTTCATGTGTCATAAAATATTTTTCTTTGGATTTTTCCAACCATTTAAAATATAAAAATCATTTTCGTTCACAAGCCCTATGAAAGCAAGCTGATATTAATAAGTTGCAAATGATTTTTGTCCAATTAAGGTATAGAATGATTTCTCCCGTGTAGGGAAGGCCCATCAAGGGTAAAAGCTTTATGCCCTATAGGATGTTAACTGGTTTTTTGTTTGATTTTTGTTTGTTTTTGGCACAGCTTGTGAAACCTTAGTGAAAGCGGTGGAAAAGTACCAGATGGAATCATGTGCCTCTGTTTGCTGTTCAGTTTATGCTGCCGAGTGCCTTTCACAGGCTCTTTCTGTTCCTATACCCTAGGGCCGTTGCTTGGTTCCAAGCTGGTTTTTGAGTCTGAGAGCAAGGATTTCCTGGGCTAAGGGAGGAAAAGGTGAAACACAGCTTCAGAAAGGCAGGTTGGCATCCTAACAAGCCAGGACCTTGGGGAGAGAGATGGACACAGAAGATAAGGAACCAGAGGCCCTGTTTAATTACACAGTACCCTTGGAGAAGGAAATGGCAACCCACTCCGGTGTTCTTGCCTGGAGTCTGTGGGGTCACACAGAGTCGGATACAACTGAAGTGACTTAGCAGAAGCAGCAGTGGTGCTTAAAGCCCCTGAGTATTTCAAGCGCAGAGGAGAGATCATAGCAGCTCTCAGAAGGCATTGGCCCTTAACCTTTTGGGGAGGTCAGGGGTCTGTTGCCAACCAGGGAAATCTAAGGCTCCTCTCCTCATAAATTTATACACACACACACACACACACACACACACACCAAGTTTTGCCTGTAACTTCAGGGTCTTTTGAAATCCCAGACAGAAAGAGATTGACTCACTAAATTTAAACAAAAAATCCAGGGCCTTTGGTGTATAAACTCGTCGTCTTTGGTCCTTAATGCCCAGTGGCCCTGGCCCTATTAAACTATTAAAATAGGGACTTCCCTGGTGGTGCAGTGGTTAGGACTCTGCACTTCCACTGCAGTGGGTGCAAATTCGATCCCTGGTCAGGGAACTAAGATCACACATGCCATAGAGCATGGCCAAAAACAAACAAACAAAAAACTGTTCAAGTAATTTTCTCTCTCTAACCCCTAACCCTCTCAAACAGCCACACACCCGACTGGGCAGCCTGCTCCTGTTCTCAGCGAGTTGTTCTTGGTCACCATTACTTGAACTCTCCACTCAAAGTCCAACTGCATAGGTCCCAGAATCCAAAATAAATAAATGTGGGTTGTAAAGAAGAAAGGTTTTTTAAAGAAAATCTTTGTTGTCTTATTCTAAGTTGCTGAGAGTCACTGCTTGCTGGAACGAAGGCCTTTCCTGGCAAGATTTCCCTATATTCTCTGAGAACACTTGTGTTAACATGTTGCAAAGATGACTTTAATCTTCGCTAAGGATTCACTTGGTGCATGCCTACGTCTTAAAGCCTGTTAATGTAGCCATGAGAAATTTCTAGGATTTTTGAGAACTCTGATGCATCAAAACTTCTGGTTTCAGCTCCCATTCTTAATGTGGTAACAGAGTCAAAACATGATTAGAGTCAAGATTTTTTTTTTTTTAATCGTAACTCTTAGGTTCCAAACACTTAGTAACTCTGGTTACCTATCTTCAGATTTGAGGAAGAAAATCAGGTTCTTAGTACTTTCTTCCCCATCATGTGATACGTTTCTGAAGCGTTGTGGCTTGATTGCATATGGATAGCAAGAGATCTATACTTAGCTTTCTTTTTACTCCCAACTTTAATTTTGAAAAATTTCAAATCTGTAGGAAAAGTGAAGGAACAGTTCAGGGACTTCCCTGGTGGGCCAGTGGTTAAGACTTCGCCTTCTAATGCAGAGGGTTTAATCCCTGGTTGGGGAGGTAAGATCCCACATGCTTCTAGGCTGAGAAACCAGAATATAAAACAGAAGCAATATTGTAACAAATTCAATAAAGACGTTAAAAATGGTCCATGTCAAAAAAAGTTTTTTAAAGGAAGAAAGAACATTTCAACCCTCTTTTGTAGACTCCATTTACATTCCCAATTAGCATTTTGCTGCACTTGCTTTATCTCCTTATGTGTGCTTATTTTAATTTTTGTTCGGTTGCTATGAAGTTTCAGGTATGACACTCCATAAATGCTCTAGTGTATCTCCCGAGAACAAAGGTACTCTTACATAATTGCAGTCCCTTCATCACACTGAGGGTATTTATTAATAGCAGCAGTTCAGTGCTGGTGGTTTAGTTGCAAAGTCCTGCCTGACTCTTGACGACCCCATGGACTGCAGCCCGCCAGGCTCCTCTGTCCGTGGGATTTCCAGGCAAGAATACTGTCGTGGATGCCATTTCCTTCCCCAGGGGATCTTCCTGACCCAGGGACCAAATACTTGATTGTTAATGCAGCTCATATTCACATCCGCCAAATGCCCTTTAAAGTGAAAGTGAAGTCGCTCAGTCGTGTCTGACTCTTTGCGACCCCATGGACTGTAGACTATCAGGCTCCTCTGTCCATGGGATTTTCCAGGCAAGAGTGCTGGAGTGGATTGCCATTTCCTTCTCCTGATCTTCTCCTGCTCTCAGGGGATCTTCCTGACCCAGGAATCAAACCCAGGTCTCCCGCATTGCAGGCATACGCTTTACCGTCTGAGCCACCAGGGAAGCCACCCAGTCTGTCCCGATCCTGTCCTTTCCCTCTACCTTCTGTTTCAGGGTCCAGTCAGAGTCGCACGTTGCATTTGGGGGCCTTGCATTTGGTGGCCTTGTCTCTTTGATCGTCTTTAATCTGGGAGTGTCCTCAGCCTTTCCTTGTCGTAGGACACTGACATTTAGGAGTCTAGGCCATTTTCTGGAATGTTCCACAGCCTGGTGTGTCTGCTTCCTCGTGATGAGATTCAGGTTAACGCATGTGGGCGAGGATACAGGTGAGTGGTGCTGATCAGGGCCCCTCGGGAGGCACGTGACCACGGGCTGTTCCTGTGACAGCGTTGCCGAGCATGGTCTCTGGGTTCCGGGCGTACCTGCGAGGTCTTGTGAAATGGGGCCCTCCTGTCCTCAGCCTTCGAGGGCCTGTTTTGAAGCCGTGTGCATGGACTTTACCCTAATGCATTTTCACCCGCTGATGTTCTTCTTAGCCCCGTTGCATCTGTTGCTGGAGGCTGCAAGGAAAAGCAGAAAAAAAAAGAAGTGAAAAGAAAAGTTGGTCCAATTAGATCTGTGTAGAACCATCCCTATGGCTCCTTTATTTGTATAATTGCAAGAAACGAATGCTGTGAGTGCTCTGTAGTTTCCAGAGTGTACAGTCAGTCTCTGTGAACAAAAGAAGCTTAGCTGGGCTCCGTCTCCCCATAGAGAGACCTCCAAGGCAAATATTTGTCTGGGGTCGGTAGCCTGCAGTGATTGCTGAAAGTCTGGGTGAGGTTATAGAAACGCCTGGTGTTTGCCCGGTGGCGTGCACAAGACAAATGAGGCAGAATTGTGTGAGCACGGTTACACGTCGGTTTTCATGTTTAGTTAATAGACAGAACAGGGATGTGGGCTTCAGCAGCCCCGTCTGGATAAACAACCTCTGCAGAGTCGAGAGAAGAGTCAGCACTGTCTACTGCTGAATTAAAGGGGCACTGAAACTTTGTAAAAGGTTTGACTGCAAAATAGATAGCCAACAAGGACCTAGTGTATAACACAGGCAACTATACTCAATATTTTGTAGTAACCTACGAGGGAAAAGAATCTGAAAACAATAAAGTGTAATTGAATCAGTGTGCTTGCTGTACACCTGAAACTAACACAATAATGTAAATCAACTGTGTTTAAATTAAAAATTAAATAATAGGTTTGGCTAAAATCTTAGAAATATTTCTGTATGGATGTGAAACTTTGAGTGGATTTTGTTTTTTATTTTTAAAATTTTTATTGGAGTATAGTCGATTTACAGTGTTGTGTTAGTTTCTGCTGTATGGCAAAATGTATCAGTTACACATATATCAAGTGGATTTTGTATTTCCTCTTTCCCCTTAGGGAAGTGAGCTAAGACATTAGTTTGGAGCAGTGGGTGTGAACCATCTAAGGGAAGATGTTGGCCATCTGAATGCTCCTGAGGAGGTGTTCTGCAGAGCATGGTGGAGTTTGGTCATCTCAGACATTTGTTTCAAACGTGCTCATTGTTTGTAAAGTGCCATCTCAGCATCGTAGCATCATGTAGCCCAATCCTTTATGACACTGATTCTCAGCCAGGGAGTTGTTTTGACCCATAAGGAACATATAGCAAAATCTGGAACCACTTTTGATTGTCACCGCCGGGAAGGTGCCAAGGAGAGGCAGGGTGTTAGTCGCTCAGTTGTGTCTGACTCTTTTCGACCCCACGGACTGTTTCCTGCCAGGCTCCTCTGTCCATGGAGTTCTCCAGGCAAGAATACTGGAGTGGATTGCCATTTCCTTCTCCAGGGATCTACTCAACCCAGGGAGTGAACCCAGGTCTTCCACATTGCAGGCGGATTCTTCACCAGGAGAGCTGCTAAAACATGCCTCCGTAAACAGACGCCATCGTCCGCCACACACACACATTGCCGATGACAAAGGAATATGGGTCCAAAATGTCAGAAGTGCCAAGGTGGAAAGCTCCTTTTTATATGATTTATCAGCAAATGTTTACAGTATATGAGGCACCGGGTGTTTGAAGAAAATTAAGTCACTCCAAAGACTGATGCTGAAGCTGAAGCTCCAATACTTTGGCCACCTGATGTGGAGAGCCAACTCGCTGAAAAAGACCCTCATGCTGGGAGAGATTGAAGACAGGAGGAGAAGGGGATGACAGAGGATGAGGTGGTTTGATGGCATCACCGACTCAATGGACATGGGTTTGAGCAAACTCCAGGAGATGGTGAAGGATCGGGAAGCCTGGTGTGCTGCTGTTCATGGGGTCGCAGATTTGGACACGACTGAGCGACTGAACAACAACAAAGCTGATCACCTCGCTGGGAAAAGAGACAGTAGAGAATCACCGCATGCTGGTACATTCATGTTTTTATTTACAAGCCACCCTAGCTGTTGGAGAGGAGCTGGCACAGCAGGCTGTGAACAGGAACTTCTTTGAGTTGGCGTTTACAGGGTGAGTCAGTGTGGAAGGTTACAAAACCACTCTTCTGTTCAGACATTGGCATGACCCCTGCGAGGCATCTTATCACTTACCCGTTAACCACCTTTCCCTCTACAATGGCAACTGTACTTAGGGTTTACACGTAAATCTTTGACTTTGGGTTTTTTTACCCATGAAATGTTTTATTGACTTTCGAGGATATCTTAACACAACTGTATTTGCATAAATCTTCTCACTTCGTTTCTTTTCCAGTCAGCTCTGTGCTGTTGACTCAGTGCGTTTTGCTACACACCCATCCGTTGGGTTGCTTCTTGTCACTGCATAGCCCTCCTCGGAGTGGATGTCGGTTAGCTGTGCTCAGGCTATGGCATCAACAATGGGGGCAGGGACTTCGGGGAGGAGACTGTTCAGGGCAGTTGATTCTGAAACCTCAGCATCATCCAGAAGGTTATTAACTCGAATCTCATTGATCTCCCACACACACAGCGTTTCTGACCTGGTGGGTCTGGAGTGAAACTCTCATGTGATGTTGCTGCTGGTCTGGGGGCCACACTTTCTGAATACCCAGTGTGGGACAAAAGTACGCATGGGGGACCGTGATCAGGGAATGTGTGCAAAGGGACATAAAGCTGCAGGGCAGTCTGGCCGATGTTAGCTCTGGGAAGACAGGACACTGCTTCAAGAAGGAGCTGAGATGAGCGTTAAGCTCATTCCTGTTAGAAACTCAGTTCGGGAAGAAAAGAGAAAAAAGGGAGATGGAGAGTGGGATTTTTTTTTCCTATTAGTAGTAGTTCTATTCTGGGCTTCCCAGGTGGCGCTAGTGGTAAAGAACCTGCCTACCAATGCTGGAGATGTAAGAGATGTGGGTTGCGTCCCTACTCCAAGGGTCAGAGATCCCTCGGAGTAGGAAATGGCAACCTACTTCAGTATTCTGGCTTGGAGAATCCTTTAGACAAAGGAGCCTGGGGAGTCACAAAGGGTCAGACATGACTAAGCACCCACCTGTACACAGTACTGTTATTACTCCTCGTATTATGACCATCCTTGCTATTAACAGTACCCCTTCAGGATGGAGGAGGCATAAGCTTTCTTTCCAGAAAAATAAAACAGATGAAGAGTCATGCACCCCCTCCCTCCCCACCTCCTCCCGTGTCTGATTTGCCCTGGGTGGGAAGATGCCTTCAGGCTGAATGGTCCTGCTCTCAGCAGCTTCAGACAACACAGAAGCAGGTTCGTGTCTGAGGACTATTAGGGACCTTAGTGGCATAAAGAAGAAATGACAAGCAAGCTGCAGAGTAGTCGGTCAAGTTTTGTGTACCAGGAGAAACAAATGTACAAGCTCTTCCTCCCCATCTCTGTGTCTGTGCCCAGAAGGAGACAAGATAAGTTTGTAAGAATGCCCGGGTGGCTTAGTGGTAAAGAACCCTCCTGCCAGTGCAGGAGACCCGGGTTTGATTCCTGGGTCAGGAAGATCCCCTGGAGAAGGAAATGGCAACCCACTCCAGTATTCTTGTCTGGGAAATCCCATGGCCAGAGGAGCCTGGCGGGTTACAGTCTGTGGGTTTGCAAAGAGTCGGACACGACTCAGTGACTGAACAAAAACAGCAACCCCTAGCACATCCTTGGGCACCTCTACCACTCCGTCCTTCCCCAGAACCTCGGGGTGTTGGGTGAGACCGTGGGAGGGGCGCTGACATAGGACCTGAGGAGACTGGACTCCCACTTCGTTCACAACCTCAGTGTTACCTGAACTCTTCGTGTCTCACTGCCAGGCACGTAGTAAATGCTTAGAAAAAAATCTGAGCATTTACTGCTATTGGATTTTTAAAAACTGAAGTACGGTTAATTTAAAAAATTGTGTCAGTTTCGAATGTAACGCAAAATGATTCAGTTACATATATATAATATATGTATTCTTCATCAGGCTCTTTTCTGAAACCTGCTATTAGATTTGAATATGGGTTGATAGGAACCGTGGAGCTTAGTGAATTTTCGTATATTATCTGCTAGATCTCATGGTCTCACCTTTTAATGAAAATAATGGCGTAGCATCCCTCGGAATTTAAGGTTCAAAACTGTTTCACAGTGTGGGGTCATGGCAGCCCCGCCAGTTAGAGATACACTATCGCCAGAAGGCTGTCCTGACAGCTCTGTAGTCAGCAGTGCCTGCAGGTGGATGGCACCCACGTGGGCACAGGCACTGCCTGTGGGGTCAGGGAGCTGTGACTGAGTGCAGACAGAGCGAGGTGTCCTGGGGAGTTGGCGCTCAGGTCATACAACTTGAGTGGCTGATCTCTAGACACCTTTAACCCCCTTCTCTGAGCTGTGAAAAGCCTCAGTCCAGCAAGAAAAGCCGATTTGAGTTTAAATCGGGAGGCACTCATGCCTGAGCTGAAAACCAGTTTCTTCTTTTGCCCCCATGCTGGACTCACGGCCCACAAAGGGTCCCAAACTTGGAGTGTCCTGGTATCTCGTTTTGCCTCAGAGTCCCACTCACTGAGAGCTCAGCCATGTTTTTGGAGATGCAGCGATTCTAGCCGAGGGTTTGGTCTAGCAGGAAGTTGGGAGTGGACACTGAAATCCTGCAGCAGCCTTGTCCATGAGCGCCGAAGAATTGATGCCTTCAAACTGTGGCGCTGGAGAAAACTCTTGAGAGTCCCTTGGACTGCAAGGAGATCAGACCAGTCCATCCTGAAGGAAGTCAACCCTGAATATTCATTGGAAGGACTGATGCTGAAGCTGAAGCTCCAGTGCTTTGGCCACCTGATGCGAAAAGCCAACTCACTGGAAAAAGACCCTGCTGCTGGGAAAGATTGAGGGCAGGAGAAGGGGACGACAGAGGCTGAGCCAGTAGGATGGCATCACCGACTCAATGGACCTGAGTTTGAGCAACCTCCCGGAAATGGTGATGGACAGGGAAGCCTGGCATGCTGCAGCCCACTGGGTCGCAAAGAGCTGGACACAGCTGAGTGACTGAACAACGAAGTCCAGTAGGGGCTGGGAGCTTCGTATGGTGAGCCTCCTTCCGTGGGTGAGGGGAGGGTTCGCTGCCTCTGGTGACCATCGCCCTTGACCATGCTGGGTTGGCCCTGCATCTTGCAGGATCATTTGGGATTCTCATATCCAGTCTTTCTTTTCCTGGCTTAATCTTTAGAAAAGAGGTAGCGAACAAAGGACATTTCAAAACAAAACAAAAGCAGAGTAGGAAATTCACACTTTCTAAGGTTCAGCGTGTAAGTTACATGCGGGGGAAGGAGCAGTGAAGGTATGCTGCTGCTGCTGCTGCTGCTAAGTCACTTCAGTCATGTCTGACTTTGTGCGACCCCGTAGACGGCAGCCCACCAGGCTCCCCCGTCCCTGGGATTCTCCAGGCAAGAACACTGGAGTGGGTTGCCATTTCCTTGTCCAATGCATGAAAGTGAAAAGTGAAAGTGAAGTCGCTCAGTCGTGTCCGACTCCCAGCGACCCCACGGACTGCAGCCCACCAGGCTCCTCCGTCCATGGGATTTGCCAGGCAAGAGTACCGGAGTGGGTTGCCATTGCCTTCTCCGAGTGAAGGTATGGCTGATTTTTAAAATTTTTTTGAGTTTGTTTTTTTTTCTTTCTCAGTAACTCAGATATCCCAAAACTACTACATGGATTTTAACAAGCCACATGGGAAAACTCCCTAGCAGTCCTGTGGTGAGAACTCGGTGCTTCCATGGCAGGGGGCACAGGCTTGATCCCTGGTCAGGGAACAAAGATCCTGCATGCTGCAAGCTGTGGCCAAAAAAAAAAAAAAAGTCACATGGGTACATCTCTGAGGGAAGGTTGTTGGAAGATCCCGTCAGAATCCCACCATGGAGGGTAGAGGAATTTTGCCTGCACTGCAAGGCGTAGCTTGGGTTTACAGTCCAGCGTCCTTTCGCTCTAATGAAAAGTACATCTGATGCTCGAAACTCCTGATCCTCTGGAGGTGCTTTAGAGATGTCCCATCCAGTAAATGGCATCTTAGTAGGGAGCTTCGTCCCTGACTGCAAGGGGTGTGAAAACGAGTTCAGTGAAACTAGGTTGGACTTACAAGCCCTTGACTGCTTTGTTCTAGGGGCATTTTCCTGCAACGCAAGAGAGCAGTCACACTGCGATTGTGTGGGGGTTTCCTCATGGGAACCTGTGAATTTCACTGCCGGGATTGTCTGCTCATCTTTTAGTATCAGCTCTGGGCGCAGGCTTTGAACAGTGTCTCTGCACCTCTGGACTAACCATTTAGGAAATCGCCTGACTTGAAGGCAGGGTTGCGCTCAGGGAGTATGAGTTAGAAGAGTAAGACAGGAATTTTTTATTTTTTAAAAAAGTATTTATTTATTTGGCTGTGCCTGTCTTAGCTGTGGCCTGCGGGATCTAGTTCCAGCTGGGCCCCTGCACTGGGAGTGCTGCCTCTTAGCCACTGGACCGCCAGGGAGGTCCCTGTGAAAATTTTTTTCTTAATATATCTTTTTTCTTTCTTTCCATTATTGGTAAGGAGGGAGAGTTTTCTAGAATGGGCCTGTGGGTCCGGCTGAGGCATCACCGATGGGAGACCTTGACAGCCTCTTGCAGAGACGTTGAATTGTGAGTTCTGGTGAGCTTGATGCTTGAGGAAGTGGGGGAACTTCCCATCATATCCGTCCGTTTCTGTGTTCCTACTCGCCGACTCTGGAGCGCCTCGGTGGGCCTTTGGGCATCCATTCGGTGGGTGAAGTAAATGGGGAAACAAACGGAGCTAAGCTGCCATCGCTGTTTTCAAACTTTACAGTTAAAGGAAGAAGAGACGTGACGCTGACCAGACACAGGCAGGGTGAAGAGTGAAAGAAAAGAGGTCCCGCTGGTGCCCAGAAGATGGCCTCGTTGGGGTCCCTGCAGTGAAAGAGGGGCCATGCTGAGTCAGTTTGGGAAAGGCCAGGCTAGACGATGTTGATGTTATTCCTGGGAGGCCCTTCTGAGGCCGTGATGGGCTACATTTCTAAGACTAAGTCCAGCCTTTCCCAGACTAATTGGATTGTGAACCCTGTTTGTTGGACTGTCTCAGAACATACTTTGAAAAATGTGACTTAGGGAGCTGGTGGCATATTTTTTGGTGGCTTGTGGTGTTAGACACTAATTCCTACATTATCTGGGGTTGACAACCTATGTTATTCCTTTTAAGAAAACCAAATGCCTCTCCCCCACATCCCTTTTTTTAAAATGAATTAGTTCTTTTTTTAAAAAAAGTTTACTCTATTACCTTTCTCTTTTTTTGGCTGCATAGCCTGCAGGATCTTAGTTCCCTGACCAGGGATTGAACCCACAGCCCCTGCATTGGAAGCATGGTGTCTTAACCACTGGACCCCACTTAACCACTGGGAAGTCTTAAATTAGCTCTCTTTTGAGAAGCTCTTGACATTCCTTGAAATAACTAGACATCCTCTGGGAAGTTCCAAAAGGAAATTCCCTGAAATCTAAAACTGTACTCAATAACTCCTCTCATTCCACCTTTCTGACTTGTTGGGTTCCATCTCCTGGTGGAGCCGATTGGATGAGATTGAGGCCATTGTCTTTTTCAAAATATCCCTGGAGATGAACTCAGACCCTTCCAGATGCCTAGTGTTTTTAAGGGTGGTCTCGAGCCCTGACAGATGGACAGCTTCTCAGAGCAACTTAGAATCCAGTTGACAAAAGGCAGGACATTATGTGAACTTTTCTGTAAGAGAGTTTGTGGTCAAACATTTAGGGCCTTACAGAGGCGTCGAGTCATTTGTGAGCTTGAAGCTCTGTGAATATGAAACGGAAGCGGAATAAAAAAGCGCCTGCTTTGCGAATTTGGGAGTAGTTTTCTTGGACAGCAGCAACTTTCATTGAGACTCAGAATGTATTTGAGGGGGATGAGGTGTGGGGGAAGAGGTGTGAAGGAGAACTGAATGACTTGAGTTGAAAGCTGAACTTTTCAGTTCAGTTTTTAGAAACCAGTCGCTTACGTGGTGAGAGACCTCAGTGCTGAGTTGTTGTTTTTTTTCCCTACATCATAGAACATATGGATGCTGTGGGTTTAAAAAAAAATCTTTTTTGATGTGGACCATTTTTAAGGTCTTTATTGAATTTGTTACACTATTGCTCCATTTTATATTTTGGTTTTTGAGCCATGAGGCATGTGGGATCTTAGCTTCCCGACTAGGGATCGAACCTGCACCCCCTGCATTGAATGGCAGAGTCTGAACCACTGGACTATCACAGGGAAGTCCCTCTCCTTTTTTTATGTGAAACATCTTCCATTTATGAATATTTCAGAACTCCACCCTCAGCTGAAATCTGACTGGTTGTGAACCCAATCTGAAAGTCTGTTTGCCAATATGGTAGATATTTTGCTCTGATAAGAAAATGCTTTTGTGTATAATTTATTCCTAAAAATGCAGGACAAGACTGTGTTTGAAAATGGAACCACAGACTTACATGTTACTATTAGAGGCCTGGATATTGGGAAGTGGCCTGGGATCTGAATTGGTAAGTTTCTCCGACTCTCAGGGCAGTGGAGGGAGAAGTAGGGGACCCCTGACATCGCTCTGTCACTCTGCAGCCGTGTGTCCTGGGACGGTCACTCGATTCAGGCTTCTGTGCTCATCTGAACTGAGATTGGTGGTAGAATTGACCTCAGAATCATGCAAGGTCTAAGTGTGTGGATACAGGGAAAGGGCTTGAAGCACCGCCTAGCCCTCAGGGACTGCCCAGTAAACATTAGCTTATTTTTTATGTAAGACTTAAAACATAGATTAAGCAGTAAGTGTAGTCAACCGTGATTACTTCTCTAAAGTCAACTCGTCACATCTGACTTGGTCCATCGCACTTAAAATGACATTTGGCAGGAAAATAAGCGTTCGTGTTGGAGGAAAGACTTACTGTTAAAGGGTAGGGGCAAGAGATACTCCTAACATTGTCCAGATTTTATTTTGAAATAAGCATATTGCCAGTGGAAAAGTAAATAAAAGTGAGCAGAAGTCTAACCTTTATGAAGGGCAGTTCAGCAGCTGTTCTTTGTAAGGACAGACCCAGGTACTCTGACTTAGGAGTTACACTGCTGTATAAGTTTACCCTACAGCGAGCCTGATTGCGTATGAAATGATATTTGTACAAGGCGGTTCCTTACAGTGCTGTTGGCAGAGCAGGAGACCGGAAACAACTAGCAGAGACCCTATACTCGGGAACATTATGTAGCAGTTTAATGAGAAATAGGATGCTTTCCTCTGGGTCATCGAAAAAGCAAGAGAATTCCAAAAGAACATCTATTTCTGCTTTATTAACTATGCCAAAGCCTTTGACTGCGTGGATCACAACAAACTGTGGAAAATTCTGAAAGAGATGGGGAATACCAGACCACCTGACCTGCCTCTTGAGAAATCTGTATGCAGGTCAGGAATCAACAGTTGGAACTGGACATGGAACAACAGACTGGTTCCAAATAGGAAAAGGAGTACGTCAAAGCTGTATATTGTCACCCTGCTTACTTAACTTATATGCAGAGTACGTCATGAGAAATGCTGGGCTGGAAGAAGCACAAGCTGGAATCAAGATTGCCGGGAGAAATATCAATAACCTCAGATATGCAGATGACACCACCCTTATGGCAGAAAGCGAAGAAGAGCTAAAGAGCCTCTTGATGAAAGTGAAAGAGGAGAATGAAAGAGTTGGCTTGAAACTCAAAGAAAACTAAGATGATGGCATCTGGTCCCATCACTTCATGGGAAATAGATGGGGAAACAGTGGAAACGGCGTCAGACTTTATTTTTGGGGGCTCCAAAATCACTGCAGATGGTGACTGCAGAAATTAAAAGACGCTTACTCCTTGGAAGGAAAGTTATGACCAACCTAGACAACATATTCAAAAGCAGAGACATTACTTTGCCAACAAAGGTCCATCTAGTCAAGGCTATGGTTTTCCCAGTAGTCATGTATAGATGTGAGAGTTGGACTATAAAGAAAGGTGAGCGCTGAAGAATTGATGCTTTTGAACTGTGGTGTTAGAGAAGAGTCCTGAGAGTCCCTTGGACTGTAAGGGAATCCAACCAGTTCATCCTAAAGGAAATCAGTCCTGAGTGTTCATTGGAAGGACTGATGCTGAAGCTGAAACTCCAATCCTTTGGTCCGATGTGAAGAGCTGACTCATTGGAAAAGACCCTGATTCTGGGAAAGATTGAAGGCGGGAGGAGAAGGGTATGAAAGAGGATGAGATGGTTGGATGGCATCACCAACTCAATGGACATGAGTTTGAGTAAGCTCCAGGAGTTGGTGATGGACAGGGAGGCCTGGTGTGCTGCGGTCTATGGGGTCGCAAAGAGTCGGACACGACTGAGCGACTGAACTAACTAACTAAGGATGCTTCCTGGGCTTCCCAGGTGGCACTAGTGGTAAAGAACTGCCTGCCAATGCAGGAGACTTAAGAGACGTGGGTTCAACCCTTGAGTTGGGAAAAACCCCTGGAGAAGGGCATGACAACCTACTTGAGTATTCTCGCCTGGAGAATCCCATGGACAGAGGAGCCTGGCAGGCTACCGTCCATAGAGTTGCAGAGTCGGCGACGACTGAAGGGACTTAGCATGCATGCACACGCAGGATGCTTTCTAAGTTCTTGGACAAGATCTCTAAAACGTGTTGTCAGGACAGCAAGGGGAGGCGGAGAGGGAGAGTTAAGTATAATTTGGGAACGACGCAGGAGAAACTAACAGCAGCGTTTGCCTCTGGGTGGAAGGAGGGCAGGAGGGAATCTGCTGTGGCAAGAGAAACCCAAGAGGGATCTGGTGACCCGGAGGCGCCTCACTGTCTGACTCTGCACTGCTCCATTTCCAGCTATAGCAGCAGTGTGTTACCTGTTTGACAAAGAATAAGCAGGAGGTGGGAATTCCCTGGTGGCTCAGTGGCTAAGACTGAGCTCCCAATGCAGGGGGCCTGGATTCAGTCCTGGGTTGGGAACCAGATCTCACATGCCATAACCAAGACCCAGTGCAGCCAAATAAATAAATAAATATTTAAAAAATTTTTGAATTTCCACCCCAACTTTCCTCTTTTCATAAAGGTGACAGCAGGCTGTCAGCATAATGGTGCTGAGACCCTGGGAATTTCTCTCTAGGTTTAGGTCTCAAGAATGTATGGCTTTATTTTAATTTTATTATGAGAAATCTCAAACTGAGTATAATATACTCCCATCTACCTACCACCCAGCTTCAGACTGTTAATTTATGCTGCTTCTATATTCCTACCCATTCTGCCTCCAGGAGGACTTAGAAGGAAATGTCATTTCACCCGTAAGTATTTTAGTAAGTAGCTCTAAAAGATAGGAATTATCTTTTAATATTTTTGACAATAATTATATTTTAAAATAAAAAATAATTAAGTCAACTCCCCAACCCCTTCTCCAGTCACCACACTGTCCCACTTGAAATTTGACCATGGGGTTCTTTTCTCGAAATGTTAACTCTCAGTCTGTGCTTTAAGAGGGTTCACCACTTCATGCATCACTGCACCTTGCTTTTTAGAAGCTCCCCAGGAAACTCCTTCCAGCATTTCCTGCATGTGAAGTTTGTTCTTCTCAGCTGGACGGTCCGCTCACTTTGGTCCTGTGAACACATAGTTAACGATGCTGTTGCCCTTATCGGTGGTTCCACTCTTCCATGTAACACTCACTCTGAAGAGCTAAGAAGGGTAAAAGGCAACAAAATATTCAGATATTTGTGTAGACTAGCTCTGCTGAGAAGGCAGGCGTGGCAGAGCTGTCAAAACCACCCTCGAGAAAAACAACCCACAATGGGAAGTAGGGGTTTGTCAGCTTATATCAGGGTGCTTGACATCAAAGGCCTTGGGAGTTGCAATCAGTAATGTGCAGAGTGAACTTGAAAGTCAAGGCCCCTGTGGACTTCCTCTTGCAGGCGCTCTGCGCCGAGCAGCTGTGTCAGAGAGCGAGCTCCACGAGAAGCTTCTGCTTCTCACTGGAGATCTATGAGTCTGTTGTCGAAAACCTAAACTGACCTCAATGCCGCTGCCTCCAGTCTTTAATCAGGTTCCCTTGTGCGTCTGAAATGGAATTAGAGTTCAGAGAAACGAAACTGTATGCCCACACAAACACTTGGCTCATAAAAGCTGAAAAGCGGAAACAACCCAAATGTCCATCAGGTGAAAAATGGACGAGCGACAGGCAGTGAGGCGGACAATGGAATGTTACTCAGCCATTGAAACAGAGTGCATGCTACCGATACATGCTACAGCACGGAAGCTGGGTGTAATTCTGTTTGTGTGAAATGTCCAGATCTGCAGAGACAGCAGACCACTGGTGGCTCAGGGCTAAAGGTGGTGACGGTGGCAGGAAAGGGGGAAGGAGTTTCTTTAGGTGATGAAAATATCCTAGAACGATGGTGACAGTTGTACAGGTCTGTGAATACATTGAAATGCAGTGCATTGTACACTTTAAATGGATAGGCTTTACAGTTGGTAAATTACATCTCAATAGGGACTTCACTGGTGGTCCAGTGGCTAAGATTCTGTACTCCCAGTGCAGGGGTCTAGATTTGATTCCTGGTCAGCAAAGTAGATCCTACATGCCACAGCTAAGAGCTCTTATTGGGACAGCTGAAGATCCAGTATGCTGCAACTAAGACCCAGTACGACCAAATAAATAAATATTAAAAAATAAATCTCAGTAAAGCTATTATTAAATACCATTGACACTTCCCTGGTGGCTCCGTGGTAAAGAATCCACCTGCCAAGGCAGGAAGCACGGGTTTGATCCTGCGTCTGGGAAGATCCCGCATGCTGAGGACAACTGGGCCTGTGAGCCACAACTGTTGAGCCAGTGCTCTGGAGCCCAGGAGCCACAACTATTGAAGCCCGCGCGCCCTGGAGCCTGTGCTCCGCAACAAGAGAAGCCAGCGCAGTGAGAAGCCGTCACTGCAGCTCGAGAGTAGCCCCCGCTCCCCACAGCTGGAGAAACGCCTGTGCAGCAGCAAAGACCCAACACAGCCAAAAATAAATAAATAAATAAAGTTATATTTTAAAGGCACTGGATTTACTTAGAGTGCCTTGAAATGTACCTGAAATGGCATCTGTTTTGGTTTTTGTCTGGACTGGGGGTGTGGTGCAGCCCCGGGGTTGGGGTGTGTTAGGTGAGACGAGGAAGGAAGGAGATGTGGCTTCCTTCCCTCTCTGAAACTCCATTGCAAATCTTGCTTCTCTCCCTCCCAGATCACTAGGAAACAGCAGTGACTTTATTTGACCCCGTGGTCTTATTTTACTTCCCACCCTTCATTCAAGGTTAGGACAGTGGTTCCTTTAGCAGCTAATGACTTCTTTTTTCCTCTCTCTACCCCCACCCCAAAACTTGTTATTAAAGTATGCTTGTACTTGTTGGGTGACAGTCGGTGACTTTCCTTTTCTGGAGTTGTCCTGTGTTGGCAATTGTTTTGGTCTTCAGAAATCAGTGCTGGTATGAAAAAGACTGCCCCTTTTATTTATATGACCCAAGAAGGAGAAAGAGTTTAAAAACAACACCTGTAGGACTTCACTGGTGATCCAGTGGCTAAGACTCCCAATGCAGGGGGCTGGGGTTCAATCCCTGGTCAGGGAACTAAGATCCCACATGTCACAAGACCTGGTGCAGCCAAATAAGTAAATATTTAAAAAAGAGAGAGAGAGAAAAGAACCCAAGGGAATTCCTTGGCAATCCAGTGGTTAAGACTCCCAAGTTTCCACTTGAGAGGACACAGGTTCCATCCCTGGTTGGGGAACCAAGATCCCGCAAGCCAAGTGGTTTTGTGACCAAAAAATAAAAAAATAAAACAACACCCAGGTCAAAGGTGTATTTTCCTGCTGGTAAAAAAGCTGTATGAGCATGCTTCCCTGGGAAACATGGTGCTATTTAAATGGCATCAGGGACCTAAGTGAGACTCGGGTCATGCACCAGCTTGTTCACTTGGCAATCTGCTGAAAATAGAAAATTGTATGGGGAGAATGGGGTGCTTCTCCAGTGGCTCAGCTGCAAAGAATCCACTTGCAATGCAGGAGACATGGGTTCACTCCCTGGGTTGGGAAGATCCCCCCGAGGAAGACTTGGCAACCCACTCCAGTATTCTTGCCTGGAGAATCCCATGGACAGAGGAGCCTGGTGGGCTACAGTCCATGAGGTCGGAAAGAATCGGACATGACTGAAGCGACGTAGCACAGCACTTGGGGAGAGACGGAGAAACACAGCTGGTGAAAGTGTGTCTGTGTGTGTGTATGTGTGCTCAAGTGTGTGTGTGTGGACTGACTCCACAGACCTCCCTCCTGGGAAGCAGAGGGAGAAACACGTCCTGCCCTGACATCTTCAGAGGAGCATCCTGGTGAAGAACTCCCAGGTAGGGGAGCCCGACCTTAGTATCCAGAACTACTTTTGAAGAGCAGGGAAATATGGTGGCTGTAATTTGCTAGATCAGGAGGCAAACCACGGTCAGGGGGCCAAGTCTGTCCTGGTGCCAGTTTTCAGAAATGTTTGTTCAGACGGCCACACCCCTTTGTTTAGCTATAGGCTGCCCCCAGGTCTCAGCCACAGAGCCGAGTTACTGCAACTGTCCGTCCTGCAAAAGCCTGAGATACTTACTGTCTGGCCCTTCACAGAAAAACTTTGCTGACTTCAGTGCTCAGTGATGGAGTTCCCTCCCATGGGAGTCCTGGGAAGAGGCCTGTGTCCGTGGTACTTGGAAATCGAGTCCTTAGAAATCCCTTAGCCCATAATACGAACTCTGGGAATGCTGGCTGTTTCTTTTTATTTTCTCCTGGAAAATGATGCAGGCCCCGCCCAAGGCCGATTGGTTCTTTTAGTTGCCGACACGTTTGGTGAATGCAGCAGCGGGCTTCCTTGGTGGCTCAGGTGGTAAAGAATCCACCTGCAATGCAGGAGACCCGGGTTTGTTCCCTGAGTGGGAAAGATGCCCTGGAGAAGGGAATGGCAAATCTTGCCTGGAAATTCTGCTGGACAGAGGAGCCTGGATGGCTGCAGTCCATGGGGTCACAAAGAGTCAGACACAACCGAGCGAGTAAGCACGCTCGCACACACAATGGTGAGTGGCTTTGAAACAGGCCAGGTGGATTTGGGGCATTTCTGGTGAACCTGGGCTTGTACACCAGCCCCGTGTGTCTGCAACTGAGTTGTCTGAGCTTTATTTCTCCATCAGGACCGACCTTCCTTTTCTGTCTGTTGGCAGTGATCAGACTTCTCGTTTTACTGGTGGTTCGCAGCACCACCTCTTGCGTCATTTTCTTAGGAATAGTCAAGTGTGGTGTCTGGGACCTGGGCTCAAAGCTATTTGCTTATAACATGGAAACATTTCTCAAGTCTAGGAGCCGTATCTCCTGGGTTCAGAAACCTGCTTCCATCCACATGTGCCCTCGAGTTATCCCCTGTGAAAAATACTCTCTGAGCCTCTCCTTTCCAAGAGAACATGAACTTGTTATAAAGATTATAAATGCCTGTTTGCTAAAATGTTCTGTCTCCAGTGGGCAGGCTGCCAATTTAGTGTAATCATCTCAGGCTTGTTGACCTGTTTGTCCTCTTCTTACATGAAGCTTTTCTAGGCCTCTCTGCAAGAGTAAAGGTTGGATCTCTTTTCCTTATTTAGGGAATTATCATTGTTAAGCTCGTCTAAGGGAAAAGGAGGTTGGGGTCTCTCACATCATCATGCCCAGGCAGGAACTTGGTGAACTGTTTACAGTCAGCTCGACTGGCAGCAGCATCTCACTCCAGTTTTAATGGGAGCTGTTTCGCTGATCCTGTCCATGACGCCAGTTGTCTCGCTGTTCACACTGTCCGCATCGTTTGCTGAACGCAGGGTAGGCAAGGGCAAGTAAGAGGTGAGAAGGAGCTGTAGTAACTGCGAACACGTTTATTCTCTCCTGGCTGGTACTGTAGCCATAACACAGCCTCTCTGCTGGCTGACGCAGCGGCCCCAGCAGCAGTCATTCAGAACCATAATGTAGCCACAACATAGCCTCCGATGACGTAACCATTGTATCGCTCCAGTGTAGCCCCAGTGCAACAGCAGCCAGGGCTTTCGTGGTGAAGCTCACACGGGCGTACCACACAGAGTAGTCCGTGACCAAGCCGGTACCTAATGATGCACGTGCACGGCACCATACGTGATCTCAGTGTTAATAGTCCTTATTTATACTGCATGGGGTGCGAGAGTCTGAACACACCATCTTGGCTAAGTTGCTCTCTCCCCACAGGAGCACTGGTTTGTGACCATCCCCGGGGGAGCATCACCTATTTAAATAGTGAAATAGACCTAGGGGTTCCTCGTGTAACTCAGCTACAAGGAAAAGTTCCAGAAATAGAGATGCATTGTTATTGACTGCCTTCAAAAACACCTCCATGGTCGCCTCTTCTTTAGGGAAAGAAGATAATGAGTTTCTTGGATAACAAGTTTCTCCCGGGGGAGGGGAGGGGACTTGTCTTTCAACATTCAGTGGAAGGAAGATGTGACAGGACCTGTCCAAATTAACCAGTGTTGTTTCCATGAATCTGGGCTTTTCAAGTTTTTCAACCAAAAATTTTCCCAACCTCTGAGAGCAAACTCGAGGATCTGAGGGTGAGGCCTGAAGCTACCCAGGTGGGTTTTTTTTTTTTTGACGGGGTTGATTTTTATATTTTATATTTAAAATTCCTGTGAGCTTTCCTCTCTGCAGTATTTCTGATTCTGATTCTCAATGAAAAGGTACTGTCTTAGTCTGCTCAGCTACTGTAACAAAATAGGCTAGGGGGCTTATAAACCACAGAAAAAATTTTGACTGTTTTATGTATTTATTTGACTGTGTTGGGTCTTAGTTATGGTATGCGGATCTTCGCTGCACCATGTGCGACCTTTTTTATTTTTTAAGTTGTGGCACAGGGACTCCCTAGTTCTGGCGCTTGGGCTAAGTAGTTGCCACACGTGGGCTCCAGAGCATGTGGGCTCAGTTGCTCCACAGCATGTGAAATCTTATCCGACCAGGGATCAAACCTCCACCCTCTTCATTACAAGTGAATTTTTAACCACTGGACCACCAGGGAGGTTGCGGCCACAGAAATGTCTCTCTCACAGTCCTGAAGGTGGGAGCTCCAAGGCCGAGGCACTGGCAGAGTAGGTGTCTGGTGAGAGCCTGTCTCCTACTTGGTAGATTGCTGGCTTCTCACTGTGTTTGTGCATAGCTGAAGGGGAGAGGGAGCTTCCTGGTGACTCTTTCATAAGGATCCAAACCCCATTCATGAGGACTCCATGCTCATGATTGAATCATCTGCCAAAGGCCCCACCTCCAGATAGCATCATATTGGGGGTTAGGTTTCAACATAAGAATTTGGTGGGGGGAGACACAGACATTCAGTCTGTTGAAGGTACTTAGTTATTTATCTGTGATAATACCTTTCCCCTAACTTACCCCCTGAATCTTTGGCTTAAAATGATGCTAAGATTATGTGGCTTCCTGATGGCTCAGCTGGTGAAGAATCCGCCTGCAACGTGGGAGACCTGAGTTCAATCCCTGGGTTGGGAAGATTCCCCCGTAGAAAGGACGGGCTACCCACTACAGTAGTCTGGCCTGGAGAATTCCATGGACTGTCAGACAGGACTGAGCGACTTTCACTTTCATACTTCGGCAGAGGGCCAAGTTCTCCCCATGATTAGGTGTGTGTACAGTGTTGCTGTTTATCAAAGGAAGCCCCCAGGGGCCAGTGGTTGACTTTAAAATGCCAGGCGGAGCATCTGAACCCACTGAGTGGGGGGCATCCCCCTCCCAGGAGCAGTGGTAGACGGCATCACCTAGGATGCAAACACTTAATGGTGCCCATGAAAGAACCCGGCTCAGGACGGCTGGCTTAGAACCTACTCTTAGGGCCGCAGGTCTGTTCCCAAGCAGCAGCAGAGGCAGCCAGGTGGTGTGGAGGCCAGCCCGGCAGGGCCCCCACTGCACTCCTCCCACCCGCCGGCTGTCTCGGCGACGTTACATTGAAACAGATCCTCCTGATAGCTCGCCCACGCTCAATGACATGCCTGGCTCTCCCCATGCAGCTGTTGCCAAAGGAAATGTTGAGAATGTGCCTACTCTGAAACACTGACGCCAGAAATATCTGTTTCCAAAAGTGCCTCTGGTCCTATGATGCCTGCCTGGTGAATAAAATCTGAACTCCTTAACCTGCTGGTTTGAGCTCTGCAGTGTGGCCCCAGTCATCCCGTGTGTCTCACTGCCAACCCTCTGGCCTTTGCCCACATCCTTAAAGCAAGTGGGTGCCAAGTCCCAGCCTTGCCCCTGCCTGGAGGGCAGCTGCTCCCATCCTGGCCTTCCTGAGGCTGTTAAGTCATCTCTGGGGACCCAGAGTCATTTATTGCTCCTCCCGAATGAATTGCCCGGCATTTCCTGTCGTGATTGCACTTCCTCGGCCCTTGCCTTGGGCTGTGCTACAGGCTTTTGTTTCTTTCATCTCCCTGGCCACACTGAACATTCTGCAAGGGAGAGCGCTGTGTCTTGGTCCTTGCACACACTCTTTGGCCTCGTGCAAGCCTGGCTCTTGGCTTATCCCGGTGTCCAGTAACCTTAGTGACCTTCATTCAGCTGTTGGAAGGAGGGAAAAAATGGAGTTTTACACAGATGTGCTATAAATAGGTGCAATCCAGGAAAACTCAAGTTTACATGGAGACTAAATTAAAAGGTAATTCTGCTCCCAGACAGGATTTTCAGCATCTTGTGAGTGGCACTTCTCTAAGGCTTATAAATTTTGATTTACAGCAACTTGATAATCTTTTAGGAAAAAAAATTGAGTGGTTTGAATTTGAAACTCTGAAATAAAACTGCCAAAATAATCCCATTGTATTTTTCTTAGCTGCAGAATATCAGATTTGGCACACAAGGAAGTTTTGGAGGGCAGCTGGAAGGGTCCATCCCAAACTATCAAATTATATAAGGTGTTCCATAGCCTCCAGCAGTCCTTAATGTAGGAGATATTTCAATTTTTAGATGACAGGTCAGAAATACTGAAGTATGAAATACACTGATAAGAGAAACTGCCTGGTCAATCTTCAGGAACATGGTGAATGGCCTCCTTTTCCATGTGAATTCTTTTCTGTTGCAGTAATAGGTAAACCTTCTACCAGTGAGTATTAAAGCTCAGGAGTATATACTTATATCTGTGTTATAGAGGTATGTGATCCTCACCATTAGGAAAGCAACACTTATTTGGTTTTTTTTTTTTTTTTGAAAAATCAACAAAATTCACAGATCCTTAGCTATATTAAGAAAAGAGAAAAAAAGACTGAGACAAAATCAGAAATGAAAGAGGAAACATTACAACTGATGCCAAAGAAATAAAAATGCTCTCAAGAGATTACTGCAAACAGTTATACATCAACAAATTGGGCAATCCAGAAGAAACAAATTTCTAGTAACATACTATCTTTTATGACTCAGTCATAAAGAAACTAAAAATTTGAGCAGACTTATAACTTAGAAAGAGACTAAATCAGTCATCAAAAACCTCCCACCAAAGAAAAACCCTGGACAAGATGGCTTCATTGGAGAATTTTAACAAACATTTAAAGGAGACTTAATACCAGTCCTTCTTAAATTCTTCCCAGAAATTGAAGAGGAGGGAACATGTCCAGGTGTATTCTGTGGAGGCAAGCATTACCCTGATCCCAAAAGGAGACAAGGATACTACAAGGAAATTGTAGATCAATGTCCCTGTTGAACACAGATGCAAAAATCCTCAACAAAATACTAGCAAACACAGTTCAACAACATGTTATACTATATATCATGACCAGATGGAATTTATTACTGAATGCAAGGATGGTTCACCATATGAAAGTTAATTAGTATACATAACATACCACATTAACACAGTGAAGGACAAAGGCTACATGATCATGTGTCAGGGAATGTTTAACAGGAGGATTCCTACGTGCTGTTTCTCACAGGTCCTTTGTTTCTTTTTAAGCGGAACAGCAGGCTGCTCCCAGGAACTGGGGTCATTGTGTGAGACAGGCTTCAATGTCCTTTAGTAAACATTCTCTTTACGACAAAACTGCTTCGTCTCGATCCCCTTTCTTGAGATATGCATTGTCTCCTGACCTTGTGACCATCACCATCCCTTGTTCCCTTGGTAACGGTTACTGTATGTTTGGTTTTCTGATCTTTATCATTGATGAAAGAAACTTCTTGTACTACAGCCTATATATACTCACAGAAAAATCATTAAAGCACCTTTGCTCCATCTGAGCTTGGGTCCCCGTGTCTGTCTTTCTCTTTCTCTCTCTCTCTCTCCAGCTGATTCCCTGGAGCGCAGAGACCCGTCTTGCTCACTCTCCTTCCCGGCCTTCTAAGACTCTCTCGAGAAGGCACCCTGTGCCTTCACCCCTCCTTCAGAGGGCGCCCGGTGCCTTAGTGAGAGACGCAAGTCCTGTGTCAAGGACTTACTGGTTTTCTGCGTAAACCAGGGAGTATCAGCCTCTTCTCTCTTTCACTTTCTTATGTTCGCCTCCAGACCACCAGGTCTCGGTCTGTTAAAGGACCCCAACAATCATTTCAATTGATGAAGAAAAAACATTTGATGAAATTCATCACCCTTTCATGATAAAAATGCTCAGCAAACTGGGAACAAACTCCACGTAAGACTGTATATGAAAACCTGTAGTTAGCATTGTACTCAGGGGTGAAAACTGAAAGCTTTCCCTCTGAGATAAGGCAAGGATGTCCACTCTCCCTACTTCCATTCTACTGAGTACTTCAAGTCCTAACCAAACTAGTCAAAAAAAAGAAATAAAAGCCATCCAGATAGGAAATGAAGGAATAAAATTATCTTTCTTCACAGATGACATAATTTTGTATGTAGAAAACCCTAAATATTCCACCAAAAAAAAAAAAAAAAGCCACTGTTAGAGCAAATTAATGAACTAAACAAACTTTCAGGATACAAAATCTACACACAAAAATTCATTCTACTTTTATAAGCTAACATGGAACAGTCCAAAAAGGAAATTAAATAATCCCACTTACAATGGCATCAAAAAGAATAAAATACATTGGAATAAACTTAAGGAGGCAAAAGATTTGTATAGTGAAAATTACAAAACACTGCTGAAAGAAATTACAGAGGATACAAATAAGTGGAAAGACATCTGTGTTTGTGATTGGAAGGCTTTATATTGTTAACATGTTCATACTGCACAGAGCAGTCTACAGATTCAATATAATCCTATCAAAACCCCAAAGGAATTTGTTTTTCAAAAGCAGGAAAAATTCTAAGATTCATATAGCATTTCAAAAGATCCTAAACATCTAAAACATCTTGAGAAAGAAAAGTAAAGCTAGCGTCTTCCTGATTTCAAGACTTATTACAAAGCTGCACTCATCAAAACAGCATGGTATTGGCATAAAGACAGATGTCAAGCTGAGTACTGTCACTATTTAACAATCCCAAGGGGTTGTCTCTTATTGATTACCAGTCTCAGGAAGAACTCCAGACTCTTGTGCCGTTGTATCTGGGTATTAGAGTTACAAGGAAAACGCAAGTGATGGGACAAGGCCTTACCTATATGGTGAACAGACATCAGCTTCAGGAGTAGACATCAGTCACTCCTCATTCGCTGGTTCCCCTCATTAGCCAACACAGGGCAGTTGGCCTGTGAGCACCCCTCTTAAGCCACAGTAGAAAGACCTCAGCCCTTCCCCTGTGTAGTCTGAAATCCTGAAAGCTGAGGGAGTGCCTGAGGGCTGCCGTGTACATACTAACACAGAACAAACAAAGGAACGTTCATTGCACTTGAAACAGGAAAAGTTATTCCCACACAAAGTGATAAGCCCTGCTCAGGCTCTCTGGGTTCTTTATCTCTTGGGTAATGCAGTGTTCCAGGCCCAAGGCTCATTATTATACAGCTGAATGAGGGTCAGAAGACTGCACAGACAACACTGCATTTCCCAACAGAAGACAGCCCAGTGGGTCAGAATAGAGAGCCCAGAAATAAACCCTCGTGTCTGGTCCCAGGAGGCGCTAGTGGTGAAGAACCCGCCTGCCGGTGCGGGAGACTTAAGAGACGTGGGTTCCATCCCTGCTTCTGGAAGATCCCTTGGAGGAGGGCATGGCAACCCACTCCAGTAGTCTTGCCTGGAGAATCCCACGGACAGAGGAGCCTGGCGGGCTATAGTCCTCAGGGTCGCAAAGAGTCGGACACGACTGAAGCAGCTTAGCACACACATCTATGGTCACATGACCTTCAACACACGTGCCAAGGAAGAAGGACAAGTGCCAAGGGGAAGGACAGTCTTTTCAACAAGTGATATTGGGAAATTTGGAATATCCGCAGGCAGAAGAATGAAGTTGGATACCTTACCTTACATCATATACAAAAAGGAACTCAAAATGAATTAAAGACCTCAAGATAAGACCTGAATTATAGAACTCCTAAAAGGAAACATAGGGGGAAATCTTCATGACTTGGTATTCACCAGTGATTTCTTGGACATAACATCCAAAACAGAAGCCAAAGTAGGGAAAACAGGACTACATCAAATTTAAAAATTTCTGCACAGCAAAGGAAGCCATCTGCAGAGTGGAAAGGCAGCTGACAGAATGAGAGAACATATCTGCAAGTCAAATATCTGATACAGGATTAAGATCCAGAATATATAAAGAGCTCCTACAACTTAACAAGAGATTCAGTTTTCAAATGGGCAAAAAAACTTGGCTAGACATTTCTCCAAAAAAGATAGACAGATGGCCAACAACAAGCTCATGAAAAGCTGCTCAGTGTCACTGATCATTAAGGAAATGCAAATCAAAATCAAATGAGATATCACCTCGCACCCAGTAGGGTAGCGGCTATCAAAAAGACACAGTGACAAGCGCTGCCAAGAATGTGGAGAAATTGGAACCCTGTGCCCTGCTGGTGGTGGTTTCGTCACTAAGTCATGTCTGACTCTTTGCAACCCCATGGACTATAACCCACCAGGCCTCTCTGTCCATGGGATTCTCCAGGCAAGAATACTGGAGTGGGTTGCCATTTCCTTCTCCAGGGGATCTTCCTGACCCAGGGATTGAACCCAGGTCTCCTGCATTGCAGGCTGATTCTTTACTGACTGAGCTACGAGGGAAACCATGTGCCCTGCTGGTAGGAATGTAAAATACTACAGCTGCTATGGAAACAAGTGTATAAAGCTTCATCAAAAAATTGAAAATAGAATTAACATTCAGGTGCTAGTCTCTCCCTAGGTGCCTGTCTGCTCCCTGAGTAAGAACACACCTCTGCTGGGGACTTCCCTGGTGACTTCCACTGCAGGGGGCGTGGGTTTGATCCCTGGTTGGGGAACCAAGATCCCACGTGCCTCTCAACCCTCTTCACCTTCCCACAAAAGAACACACCTCTTTCTTACTCTCTGACAGCCTGGGGCAAGGACTCCAGGGCTTTTCTGTCTGAAAAGGAAGGACAGGAAGGGCCAGAGCTGATCTCCGGGGATACTCATGGGTCTGTCCAGCTGCTGCAGGGCTGCACCCTCAGCACCGGCCCTCCCAGCTTACTTTCTGGGAGAGCTGGAACAGTATGGCGCCTTCCTGTTGATGCCAGTCTTCCTGCCTGCAGTGTGTTTGTGCTCATCTCCTGACAGGTGTAGACTGAACTGGTATTTGGGGGTCAGGTGCACTAGCTGGCAGGTGGTGGGACTCCCGTGAGGTGTACATAATAACGTGGAGGTCGGACTCACCTTCAAACAGAGTTTGACATTCTTGATTGTTTCTGGGAGCCAGATGGTTGTCTTTCTGCATTTCCGCAGCTGTGACCTCACTGAGCGTGGCCTTCGGCCCGCTCTGAGCCTGGTCTTGCTGGGGCCAAGGGCATGTGATGAAGTTGCGTGTCCCCTGGTGTTTCCTGGACTGACCGTTAGGATGCATGTGTGCATGCGTGCTCACTCTGTTGCGTCTGACTCTGTGCGACCCCATGGACTGTGGCCCGCCAGGCTCCTCTGTTCATGGGATTTTCCTGGCAGGAATATTGGAGTGGGTTGCCATTTCCTTCTCCAGGGATTATGATGTATAACTCACCCCAGTTTCCTTCTGTTTGAAACAAAAAGGCCTGATAATCATAAAACATGAAATCAAGAATGGCCTTTCCAGCTTCCTAGAAGGAAAGGGATCTGCCACTCGAGGGATCCAAGCTCTCGGCCAAAGATGCACAGCCTTATTTTCTACACTCAGAGGCAGTCAGACACCCACAAAGCATGTGGACCGAGGGAAGGACAGACTGCAAAGAACAGCAGCCCGGACAGACAGCTGCAGAGCTCCCTGACCTGGAATGCAGTGGTCCGACTTCCTTGACATGAGAGTAATTTCTCACACCCGCCGCTGTGGGGCGAGCACCTGGCATCCTTGGCAGAGGGAAGCAGTTCATACCTCCGTGCTTGGCTTTTATTTCAGGGCTTTTAAGATTGACATTAAAGAGCGGCCGTGTGGCTCCTGATGTTGTACTGCTGACAGCGTGTGAACCGCTCTGTCTGATCTCCTCCCTTCCTGGTGCCCCAGGGAGGACAGAGGTGGAAATCCCTGCCCCTCGGTGGACACAGACTCACCTGGGGGGCACGTGCCTGCAGTGGGGGCCTGATGCAGTGGTGGCAGCGTACAGGAAGACTAGTTCATGTGAGATGGTTTTTTTTGACCTCAGGTGGAACTGTGCCCCTGTGGGCGGTCCTGGGAGGGTCCGTAGCGGAGAAAAACCCCAGACCCGGCTTTGTAACCGCGGTTTTCAACCTGACCTTGCCCAGGGGAGCGTGATCCTCTGCACCATGTGGCTGCGTGTGTCTGAATGAGATGAGTCACGCGAGTGGGAGTACCATGGACAGACAGCGATGCTGCTGAGAGGCAGGATGGTCATGGTCAGGGTGGGATTGGAGCTTCCCTCCACGGAGAAGACGGAGGTGCTGCTTGGTACTGATTCTCACCTCCCTGCCCCCCACAGTGCCTTTTTCCTCTTGCTTCCTACTGCTTCCTCCCTATAAGCCTTTCTTTTCCTTCTTCTTCTTCTTTTTTTAGAAATTAAAAAAGATTATTTTTGGCAGCACTGAGTCTTCACTGCTGCACAGCCTTTTCTCTAGTTACAGTGAGTGGAGGCTACCCTCTAGTTGCACTGCTGGGGCTTCTCATTGCTGTGGCTCCTCTTGCTGCGGAGTATGCATGGGCTTAGTTGCTCCGAGGCATGTGGGAATCTTCCCAGACCAGGGATTGAACCCATGTCTTTGCATTGGCAGGCAGATCCTTAGATACTGAGCCATCAGGGACATCTCCTATAAGCCTGTCATCTCTTTGCTGTTCCTTAAAAGGTATCCCTTTTCCTTCCCCCTTTGCCCGCACTTCACCCCAACAGAAGGAAATCAGCAGGGAATTTTGCTGAAAGAAGCCGGCAGGGCTGGGAGCCAGGCGGGCGTCCGACCTCAGAGGGCTCCCTCAGCCGTGGGGGTGTAGGTGGCCTTGGGGTGTCGCTGAATCCAGTCTCCTCACCCTGAGAGTGTGGCTGCCACTCGGTTCTGTTTTCTGGAAGGCTCTAAGCTCTCTGACCAGGACTGGCTGCTCCTTTGCTTATTGGTTACCCAGGACCATGAATGAAGTGTTATTCACGGATTCCTGGAGAATGTTGGAGCTGGTGTGTGTCCCTTGTGAGGAGATCTTTGATCAAGTCATTGTCACCCAAGATCCCTTGTAAGTCCCTGGCGCATGGGGCTCCTGAGGGAGTCAGAGGGAAGGGAGGAGGAAGGGCCTTCTCAAAGCCAAGCTGCTGGAGACTTGTGAGAACTCGAGGGTGGCCTGAGAGTACATTTCCAACAAGCTCAGGGTGGTGTGGGGCCGGCGGAGGGGGGCGCCTACGTGACCGCGTTGCAGTGGGGCCCACACCCTCTACCTCTGCAAGGCTCAGGGGCAGAGCCTGGCACACGATCGCCCGCCTGCCATCTGTTTTGTTGTTGCTGTGCTCGGTCTCTGTTGTAGTGTGCGAGGGCTTCCTGTGCTGTGGAGCGTGAGCTCTAAAGCACTCGGATTCTCTGGTTGAGATGCTCTGGCTTAGTTGCCCTGCAGAATGTGAGATCTTAGTTCCCAGACCAAAGATTGAACCTGAGTCCCTTTATTTTTTTAATTGGAGGATAATCGCTTTTCAATGTTGCATTAGTTTCTGCCGTACAAGGTGAATTAGCTCTAAGTATATGTGTACCCCCTCCCTCTTGAGCCCCCTTCCCAGCACCCCCCATCCCACCCCCTAGGTCCTCGCAGAGCGCCAAGCCCTGCTCCCTGTGTCACACGGCCGCGTCCCACCAGCCAGCTGTTTCACACGTGGTGGTGTGTAGGTTTCAGCGCTGCGCTCTCCATCCGTCCCACCCTCTCCTTCCCCGGCTGTGTCCACAAGTGTGTTCTCTGTGTCTGCATCTCTATTCCTGTGAAAGGTGGATTCCTAACCACTGGACCGCCAGGGAAGTCCCTGCCGCCTGCTTCTGTAGTTCTCATGGAACACAGTTACTCCCATCCTCCTGCGTGTGTCTGTGGCCCCTTTCATGCCCCAGGGGCAGAAGTGAGTCGTCGTGATGGAGATCATGTGGCCCAGAAAGCCCCAAAAGTTTACTCTGTAGCCTTTCCCAGAAAAAAAACATGCCAGCACCTGCTCTAGCATGTCCTTGATGCCTGAGCCCCGTGGTTCTAACTACAAGAACAGACCCCACTTTCTTCACTGGCTAAATAGTCTTGGACCCTTAACTGCCAAGATGCCAGCTCTGCTAAGCATCCTCTGGAGGAGAAAAATATGAGACTAGTAATGACTGCTGTTTACCTAGATCTTTGGAGATCACAAAACACCTTCAGACCTTGCAGCAACCTTGATAGTGCTATACCCATCTTACGGAGGCACAGACTGAGGCTTAGAGGGGACCGAAAGTTAGTGGTGAACCTAGGTCTTTGGTTCTCTCTGCCTCCCACCCTGCTTCTTGGATACAGCCCACGTTGGGTGCACTTGGTGTATTAGTCATCTGTTGCGTGCATGCTAAATCGCTTGCCATGTCCAACTCTTTGAAACCCCACGGACTGTAGCCTGCCAGGCTCCTCTGTCCATGGGATTCTTCAGGCAAGAATACTGAAGTGGGTAGCCATTCTCTTCTCCAGAGGCTCTTCCTGACCTAGGGATCGAACCCACATCTCTTACGTCTCCAGCTTTGGCAGGCAGGTTCTCTACCGCCAGCATCCCTGGGAAGCTCTTACTGTGTAACCGATTACCCCCAAGCGTCACAGCTTGAAACAGCAGTAAACACGTGTTACACTCTCAGTGTCTGTGGATCAGGAATTCAGGATCTGCTTAGCCGGGCAGTTCTGGCTCAGGTGTTTACCTGAGGGTCAGTCTGGTATCTTCGTGGGTTGCAGTCAGTTAAGGCTTGGCTGAGCCTGGACATCCACTTCCAAGGCAGTCGCTCACCTGGCTGGCAAGTTGGTGCAGGCTGCCGTGGGAGACCTTGTTCCTCTCTCTCTGGTTCTCCCCTCAAGACCGCTTGAGTGTGCTCACAACATGATCCTTTTCATGACTTGGTCTCCCGAATCACGCAGCATCATTTCTGCCAGACACTGTTCATCAGAAGCATTTGAGGGACACTTGTATCTAAGAGTGCATCAGAGAACTTGTAGATGTGTTTTTAATTTTTTTTTTTTTTTAACACCAGAAGCATTTTATATTGCTGCTGCTGCTTAGTCACTTAAGGCATGTGACCCTGTGGACTGTAGCCTGCTGGGCTCCTCTGTTCATGGGATTCTCCAGGCAAGAGCACTGGAGTGGGTGCCATGCCCTCCTCCAGGGGATCTTCCTGACCCAGGGATTGAACCTGGGTCTCCTGCATTGCTGGCAGATTCTTTACCTCTGAGCCACCAAGGAAGCCCTTTCTGTCTTGGGGTATAGCCAGTTAACAATGCTGTGTGGTTTCAGGTGGACAGTGAAAGGACTCAGCCATACCATATACATGGATCCGTTCTCTCCCAAACCCCGCTCCCGTTCAGGCAGGCGACCGCCCATGAAACACAGATATATTTTTAAACCAGCCCAGTGTGCAGATTCCCATTCCATTGCCTGCTGGCACTATTGGGCTTCTGTGGATTCCCTCTGTGATTGAAATTTTTAAGTATTTGCTTATTTATTTGACTGTCTAGTCTTAGTTGTGGCAGGTGGGGTCTTCATTGTATCATCCGGGATCTTTTGTTTCAGAGCATGGACTCTCTGGTTGTAGCACACGAGCTTAGCAGTTGCTCTGCAGCATGTGGGATCTTAGTTCCCTGACCGGGGCTCGAACCCGTGTCCCCTGCATTGCACAGTGGATTCTTAACCACCGGGCCAGCAGAGAAGGCCCCCTTAGTGATTTAACTGGCCGTACATGTCAGACTAAAGTTCTAAGGATAAGCAAGGTGAGGTCACAAAGTACTGGCATCACCGAGGCTCAAGCCTTGTTCTGCTCTGCAGTACCTGAAGGTCTCCTCTGGTGGTATTTGAGGAGGGGTCAAGGAGGGCCGGGGGAGACACCCACTGTCTTGGGGTGTGTGGAAGTGGGAAGATGACCAAGAAGAAAGTGGTTTAAAGCCCCACCACCCAAGCCGGGTCATTCAGATCTGCATCTCCTAGGTCCTGGCCGCCTACTCCCATTTGAAAACAGTTTTTCTAACCTGACCTTCCCCGCCTCCCAGATCAGAAAGCAGAGGCCCAAAGAGACACAGTTTCTTGTTGGCGAAAGCAGCAGGTATTTAAGCACACTTCGGTAAAACATCACAGGGGTGTACAGATTAAATTTGCCTTTCCAAGTCTTTGTATTGATTAATCCTTATCGTAGCTGCTGGCTACATTTCTTGTCAGATCTCTTTTCCAGGCTACGTCTGGGTCTGATGGATAAGTCCTAGACCAAGTTCATTCTTCTATGTCTCACCACCTCTGTGGAATGTGCTTCAAGTGGAAGAACTCCTCTAGACAGATGGTGAACTCTGATTTCTTCCCACTGAACAGGGACCGAAGCTCCTGAATCTTGCATAAGCAGGGTTTGGTCACCCCCTAGTGGATAAATGGAAAAGGTGGCCATGCTTGCTGAATAGAAATGCTGCTGATAATTGCTTTATAATATTGTAAAGCAGTTACCTTCCAATTAAAAGAAATCAAAAAAAGAAAAAATAGATTATTAAATTTAAGATACATACATTTGCCATATGGATGGAAAATTTCTTGAAATCTAATTTTAACTATCTACCATGTAAACTGGTATGTGATAAAACATAATTGTTGATGATTACTAATAGAAACTTGGGCTTCCTTGGTGGGTCAGCTGGTAAAGAATCTGCCTTCAGTGCAGGAGACCCAGTTTGATCCCTGGGTCGGGAAGATCACCTGGAGAAGGGAATGGCAACCCACTCCAGTATTCTGGCCTGAAGAATTCCATGGACAGAGAAGCCTGGCAACCTACAGTCCATGGGGTCGCAAAGAGTCGGACACGACTGACACAATAGAAACTCAAAAAAAGAGAAGCACTGCTGATCTGTGACGTGGGGGTGACTCTAAACAAAGCTCCACTGGTGTTGGGAGCCGTCATCTTGAGTGTGTGGTTCTTTGATGGTGCAGAGAAGAGGTACAGGCTTATTGTTCTGTCACCTCCTGTGGCCCAATATATTAGTAATCTGACTTATTTGCAACAATGCAGGAAACAAATAAAACAACAGTATGTGCACGTGTGTGTATTTCCTGATGCAGAGAGTAAGTACGATGGTCCACAGCGGTGGTCCCCACCCTTTTTGGCACCAGGGATCAGTTTGGGGCTGATCCAACCACATTACATTTATTGCATGCTCTATTTCTATTATTATTATATCAGCTCCACCTCAGATCATCAGGCATCAGATGTCAGAGGTTGGGGACCGTTGGTCAACAAGATTGGCTAAATTTTTTCTATAAAGGGCCAGGTGGTAGATACTTTAGGCTTTGCAGCCAAAAACCATGGACCCTGTCGTCATAGCATGAAAACAGCCTTAGATG
Organism: Bos indicus x Bos taurus; assembly: GCF_003369695.1. Lineage (NCBI taxonomy): Eukaryota > Metazoa > Chordata > Mammalia > Artiodactyla > Bovidae > Bos > Bos indicus x Bos taurus. The sequence goes on along the minus strand of NC_040097.1, from coordinate 53,991,839 downwards.
GTGCTTAAATGAATGAGCATTGGCTACATTTGTGGACTGTACGTAACAGGCAGTGGGCTGAGGGTAGCCATGGACCACTGTTATCAACCCCTGTGCAGAAGAAGGAACTGGACTGTGTTCATCTCTCACACGAGGTAGTCAAGTCCCCAGGGGCCGGCACGCACGCCCTGCTTGCCACTGGACCCTTGAGTACCCAGCACTGCATCTGGCTTGCAGCAGAGATGCTCTGGTGTCAGCCTCTGTTGGGTCTCCACTGTGGCCTGCAGGTTTCCTCTAGTTGTGGTGAACAGGCCTCTCTCATCGTGGAGCAGGGGCTCTCGCTCACGCAGACTGAGTAGTTGTGCTGTGAGGGCTTAGTTGCTCCTTGGCATGTGGATCTTAGTTCCTGGACCAGGGATGGAACCTGCGTCCCCTACAGCACTGGACCACCAGGGAAGTCGCTGCCTGCTCAGTCTTCATCTGCTTCTGACCATCCAGATGTGGTTGGGACCTTGTGCTTAAAGGTCTTGTGTCAGCCAAGTTTCCTTGTGTAGAACTTGTCACAGTTCATAGTCAGATATCCATTGGTGGACCTTCTCCAGAGGCAGAAATGTCTGCTCCACTCACCATGACACCACCAGGGCACACTCAGTGAGCTTGTTGATTGCATGTTGTCACATGTGTGTGGAAGAGGACACCACTCAGCATGGTCATACTCTTTGGTTCTCTCTTGCAGGACGCCTAAGAATAAATCTACAGGAGCTGGTCTCCACTGGTACTTTATTGCAAGGAATCAATATGGTAAATGATTTCAAGCCCAATGAGGTATTTCAGAGGTGTGCTGAGCTCACCTGCTGGATCAGCGCAGCTCCGAGGGGCAAAGGCAGCTGGGAACAGCTGGTACATTGCTCCCAGGGTAGCCTAGTTCATCATCAGAAGTCACCTGTCTGTTTTGAAGACTGAAAGACAAATGGTAATCATGCTGGTTCCAGGCTAAGGTCAGAAAGAAATCAGCCAGCCGGTAGTGCCTAGAAAAAGCCCTGGCTCATAAAAGACGCTCAATACACATTTGAATAAACGAGACCCTTTGAACTCCTCTCTGCAGCAGAACAGCTGTCACAAGGCTCAGAGGCTTCACAGGCAGGAGAGTCCTCATGGACAAATTCAGCGTCATTTTTCAAAACCTAAGGCATCTGTTTCCTTGGTTTGCAGGACATAGGGTATGGAAGCTGTGCGTGGGCGAGTACACGCAGGGGGCCAGCCGGGCTCAGTGACAGCCTCAAGAGGTCACCAGGTGGAAGGCTTTCAATGTAAAAAATTTTTCTTCATAGAAAAGCATGGGTATCTGGTACCATTTGGGGGTGGGAGTGGGGATGGGGCAAGGACTCTTATTCCTCAAGGTAGTAATTGAAGAATTCAGTTCACTGCATCATCTCTATTGCTTTTCTTCTTAAAAATATATTTATTTAGCTGTGCTGAGTTTTAGTTGCAGCATGTGGGATCTTTAGTTGTGGCAGGTGGGATCTAAGTCCCTGACCAGGATTCAAACCCAGGACCCCTGCGTTGGGAGCTCAGAGTCTTAGCCACTGGACCACGAGGGAAGTCCCATCCCTATTGCTTTCCTCCTCGTTATCATTTGTTCAGGTCAGTATCCAATATTTATTATCATCTGTATGTAAATATTAGAGTCACATATTAGAGTGAACTCGTAACTACAAACAGCTCCTGTGGTTTCTTTTGGTTTTCACTAAAGTCAGTAACATGCATAATTTTTAAAAATTTGCTCACTTGTCTTGGTAGCTAATTGCTCTCACATTTGTCCAGTAGCCTTTCAGTAAAGTCTCCCACAAGCCAGTCCCATCAGATAATCAGAGTTCTCATTTTTCACTTGGACAAATTTCTCCGGGGAATCTCCCTTCACCTTGAAACTCCTGCCTTTCTGTTGGGCTGAATGTCTTGTTCCCTGGATCCCTTATCATCCTCTTTCTTGGCTTCCTCCCTCACTTGGGGTGGAGCAAGTTCCCCAGTAGTCTCACCAGGTGCAAAAGTAGGGAAAATAACATTGAGCGCGGTGCTGACGGCCGTCACCATGCTTGTCTTTTGAGTCACTTGGCTCCAGTCTGACCTGGTTACCATCCATGCCTGGGTGCCTGTCATGTCTAGATTTCCCCTCCTCTGGGGGCTTACCAGAGTTCTGTTGGCTTACTCTTTTGTTCCTCCTTTAGAGTTTATGCCCTCATTTTGTTGGGTCATATCCTTCTAGATTCCTGAGAAAGAATGTATGGAAGGTAGATTTTTTTTTAGACATTGCGTATCTGAAAAAAAAACAAACAAACAGTGTCTGCCTCTTGCTCTTCATTGGTAATTTTCCTGGGTCATTTCTGGGTTAGAAATCACTTTCCCATCTGAAACCGTTTGCCATTACTTTCTAACATTCTGTCTGCTTTTGGAAAAAGTGAAAAGCCATTCTGGTTTCTGATCCTTGGTGGGTCTTTGGTTGTTTGAAGCATCTTTGCGCCTGAGGTTCTAAGATTTCATGCTGAGCCTCAGTTGAGTCTGTTTTCATCCATTGTGCTGGGTACTCGGGGGAGCCCCTTCTAGGTGGACATTCATCCAAGCTTCAGAAAAATATGTTACTTTTGTCTCCTTTCCTATTCATCTCATTCTGATGAAAGTTTTCAAAGGGTTTAGGAAAGGAACAAAATTAGATTCGTGTGTTCATTTTGACATCTTTCCCCCCAAACCTAAAATATATGCCAAAGCTATAGGAATTGGCCCTGGCATAGCAGTGCCAGGTGGAGGCAATAGGGCTTCCCTGGTGGCTCAGCGGTAAAGAACCTGCCTGCCAATGCAGGAAACACAGGATATGCAGGTTCAATCCCTGGATCGAGAAGATCCCCTGGAGGAGGAAATGGCAACCAGCTTCAGTATTCTTGCCAGGAAAATCCCATAGACAGAGGAGCCTGGTGGGCTAAGGTCCTTGGGGTCGCAAAGAGCTGGACACGACTGAGCGACTGAGCACAGCACATTAACAGTCAATACAGACGAGTAGAATAGAATAAAGATTTCAGACACTGACCACCAGTATGTGATAACGGATCACCTGACCATTTGCGAGAAAGAAATAAAATTGAACCATCTTCACCGCATTTGTAGAACTCAGTTCTAGTTTGTTTACAGATTAAGCAAACACACAAAGCTCTCAGAAAATATCAGAGAATATTTTTATGATATTGGTTCTGAGGAAGCCCTTCCTAAGCACATAGGAATAAAAGAAAGCTCAACCTATTAATTGTGTAAAAATTTTAAACTCCCATGTGACTGAAGACTGAAGTCTAAAAAGTAAACTGGATGGGAAAAGATTGCCGCCTTTGTTGCTGGTTACCGTTCCTGTTATGTAAATATTTCTACAGATCAGTAAGGACATGATTTTGTACAAATATCAGTAAATCAGAACTGGAAGTGGCTAATAAGCCTTTGAAAAGATGCTCTTCCATCCTCACAACTGATCAGGGCAACGCGAACTAAAAGAAGAAGGATCCTGTACATCACTGGTTCTTAGTGTGCAGTCCCTGGACCAAGAGCACCGTTTGGGAATTTGTTAGAAACGCAGATTCTCAGGTCCCTTCCTAGATCTACTACTGATCACAAGCTCTGGCACGGAGCCTCTTCGCCTGAGGGTTAGTGAGCCTTTCCGGTGGTTCTCTGATGTTGAGAACTGGTGCTGTGAAAACACAGTGGTCAGTGTCATGGATGAGACTCACGTCGCTGAGTGAGAGAAACCACGCATGGGGGTGTGGCCGGTAAGATTCCATGCCTTTCAAGTTCCAGACCAGGGATGGTAGAAACCAGGGGACTTGCTCCCCTCGGAGGAAGGAAGAAGTTAACTGGGAGTGAGGGTGGAGCCCCCAGGCGCCCTGTTTCTTGAGATGGATGCTGGTGACACAGGTTAGTCCAGTTTGTGAAAATCCATGGAGCTGTTTGCTTAGGGTTTGTGCACTTTACTCTGCACTGTACTTCAGCCAAGCAGTGAAAGGCAAAACATGAGCTCTCTCTCTCTCTCTTTTTTTTAAAACCAGGTTTTTAATCATTTACAACCTGGGCATTTAATGAGGTTGGAAAGGAAGAGCCGGCATGCTCTGATGAGATGAGTTAGCACAAGATTTTTAATGGCTAATTTGACAGTACTTCTGAAGCTTAAAATAGCCTAGAAATTGCATTTATAAGACTATTATCCGGGAATTTGGGTTTGCAGGGATATACATTCTATAAGAATGTTCCCTGGACATGTTTTGTCGAAGCATAAAGGTGACAACTTAAGTTTTTCTCCATAGGGAGCAGGTCCCATGAATTATGGAAAGCTGGGCCGCTGTTAGAATCGACGCAGATCTGGAAGGAGGGCCTCCGTGGTACGGCTGACCCAAAGACAGAAGTCATAGGCATCGTATACCGAGTGATCCATATTTTTAAAGGAAAAAGAAAAGGATTTGCAGGTGGTAATGATAGTGATAAATGCAAGCGAAAGAAGTTAAGAAGGGTAGACATAAAATTTTTATGTTGGTTTCTCTTGAGAATTTACAGCTGGTAGCTGGGGTTATAACTTCTTTGTGTGCTTTATATATGCTTCGTCTTCTGCCAGGTTCATTTCTGCCTGCATTTATCACTTTCAAAAGTTTTTTTTAGGTCTCAGATTTACCATTCCAAAAAAAGTGTTAGCCAAAATAATGCTTGTCAGTGAAAAACAAACAGTATTTTTGAACTCTAAGCAAATAAAGATGAAGAGTTTGTCTTAAATACACACACACACACACACACACACAAGTCTAAGCAAATAAAGATGAAGAGTTTGTCTTAAACACACACACACACACACACACACACACACACCAGGAGATGAGCGTTTTTGTAGAGTGGTTTTCATCAGCGTTGGTTATAGTGAGAGACAAAAGTTGCTTCCGGGTGTGTTTCAGTTGCCCAAGAAATTCTCTCGAGTAGGAATTCTTGAAGACAATTTTCAAGAAAACTGTCTTTTCTTGACAGTTCTTTTCCTGTGTTTGCTGATGAGATCTTGGGTCAAATATTCCTACTCTTTGACAGACTGCTCAGTTAGAGATATCGTCCTTGTCTGTAAAAGATGACCACTGCTAGCACGTTAGAGCATCTCTGGACAGTGGACCCCACTTGCTTTTAATAATGAAAAGCATTTTCACATTCAGAGTCAAGAGCTCTTAGTTAAGCCCATGTAGCTGGAGTTGACTCATTGGAAAAGACTCTGATGCTGGGAGGGATTGGGGGCAGGAGGAAAAGGGGACGACAGAGGATGACATGGCTGGATGGCATCACTGACTCGATGGACGTGAGTTTGAGTGAACTCCGGGAGTTGGTGATGGACAGGGAGGCCTGGCGTGCTGTGGTTCATGGGGTCACAAAGAGTCGGACACGACTGAGTGACTGAACTGAACTGAACTGAGGTGGATGTGAGCTTATCCTGGCAACTCTCAAACCCTTGCACGCTCCTGGAGAGACACCAGCCCCACTAGCAGTGGCTCCTCCCATGGTTATTTCCTGGGTGAATCCTCAACAAAGGACCCTTCCCACCCCTTCAGTTTGAATCAAGAAGCCCGTGATGTTATTTCAGATTCTGCCATGCCAGATGACGTGTGTTACCTGTCCTATTGATACAATGGAAAGTCACATCTGTGTGTGTAGGTTACCTGTCAGTTATGATGAATTCTGGACCATAACCCCAGGGGTGTGAGTCTTGACGCTTTCTGGAGTTTTATCCTGTTTGATACTTCTTCGCTTTCAATAAATTCCTTTGCCACAGGTATGAGCCCCAAAATACATAAATGCTTCTTTGGATTCACATACGACATGGGGCAGATAAAAGAACCTCAACTTTCAGCTCCAAGGAGGGAAAGTAGCAGTGTTCAGAGTCTACTCTCTGCTCCCCAGTACAGACATCCAGACTTGGACAGGGAGGTGGGCTTGTCTCCATGAGCACTTTCAAAGGTCCCCCAGAAACCTGTCTTAGTGATGCTCACTAAATGATGCTCACAGGAAGTCTTCCTTCCTAAAGCAGGGCCTGAACTCTTCCCCTGGACCATCCACTTCTAATCCCATCCTGAGGTCCCAGGCTCGCTCCAATGAGATAGGTTGTAACCTGAGCCCAGGTCAGCCCTGCTAACCTGTTCGTATATTTCATCTTTTCAGCTGAGGAGGTGACACCCTAATCCACTGAGGAGTTTTTCCAGAGACTCGGGTGTAATTCCATTTTATTGTAACCTAGTCCATCAAAGCCGTGAAGGTCCTGACTCCTTCTGAAATTTGCCTTGAATCATTCACTTCCTAGTACTCACCAGCGTCTTAATCTTAAACACATTGTCTTCTTCTTCCACTTGGATTATTACAACAGTCTCTGAATTTGTCTCTCCAACCCCTACCCAGCCACCTACATGCCCGTTCTTGCCATGTAGCCAAAGTGATCTAACAAAAACTTAACCTGTTCATATCATTGTCTTGCTCAAAACCCTCCCTTAGCTCGTAGGATAAAGTCCAAAGTCCTTAGGTGTCCTGGCCCACAGAATCTGACCATCGCCAAGCCTTCTAACATCTTGTACCCATGTCCTAACATCCTCCACTTTTCTACAGGTTCTAGAAGGCCCTTCCCCTGCAGCTCTCTGCTCGCATCATGCCCTCTGCCTGGAACAGCATCCACCCAGCCGTCTTCATAGCTCTTAGTGGGTCTTCAGGCTCTTCCTCAGCATGGCCTCCTCTGATACTTGCCGTTCCTGCCTGCAAGCTCACAGCCCTGTTAGAGACTCTGGTCACACCCTTTATTTCCTTCATAGCGTGTTCACAATTGTGACTGTTCGCATATCTCCCCGCACGAGGCTCTTAAGTGGTACATGAGCTAGTCTGCTCGGTTCCTGCCTGGCTCTGTCCTCGGGGCCCATGAGCAAGAAGCCTGGCCTGTGGTAGGTGCTCAGGTGTCAAGGCCAAATGACCAGAGTGATCAGAGTCCGTTTTGTGTCTCATCCCACGGAGAGAGCTGAGACAGGAAGGAAGCTGCTTGCCCTGAGTCATACAGCACCCAGTGCCCACCCCGGACACCTGATGCTATCTCCTGGGGATAGGTTTTAGATGCCAGCGTTCCTGTGACTCAGGAATGAAGTCCTCCCGGGCCCTGGAAGGGGTGGGCAGGAGACGGACACTTCATTGTGGCCTCCCTCCTTGAGAACCAGGAATCCCTACAGCATGGGTCAGCATCCTTCCTCCACTCAGTGCTGATATGACAGAGCTTCGGGCTCGCCCTGCCCTGCCGCAGCGGTGAAGCCAGGCAACTGTTGCTGGAATAAACCCACGGCTTGTTTCTTGTTCCCTTGACAGGTGTCGGGAACAGATTCCAGCCACAGATGTGTGTTGTTTTGTCCGTCTTTATCAGCGCTAACATTTGTTGATTAAATTATTCGTTCATTCATTTATGCATGCCTGCATCCCGCACTATGAGACTTGTGGGATCTGCAGTCCATGGGGTCTCGAAGAGTCAGCAACTTCACTTTCACTTTTCACTTTCATGCATTGGAGAAGGAAATGGCAACCCACCCTAGTGTTCTTGCCTGGAGAATCCCAGGGATAGGGGAGCCTGGTGGGCTGCCATCTATGGGGTCACACAGAGTCGGACATGACTGAAGCGACTTAGCAGCAGCAGCATCAGCAGCAGTTCCCTGACTAAGGATCGAGTCCAGGTCCTCACAGTGAGAGTGTCGAGTCCTAACCACTGGACTGCTGGGGAATTCTAGGGCTGGCATTTAAAAATGAAGTTTATCAGCACGTACAAACTTGAGTTTCTGTGTTCTCCTGGGGGTAGGCGGGGAGAAAGATGGAGAAAACCAGCCCACAGCAATTGGCGGGAGCTGGGCAGAGACAAGGCGTGGGCTTCCTGTTTGCCTGGTCTCTGTGCAGCCTGCTCTGCTGCTTCATTTTACCTTTCTGGTATTTGTGGGAATGTGAGTTTGCCCCCAGTCACATTTGTTACATGTATCCATATGTATGCATGAAAGTTGTAGTTGACACTTTGTCTAATTGTTTTTTTCCTCTGTGTCCACTTCCTCCTCCTCCTTTATTTTCTCTTCCATCTCTCTTTTCCTTCCCACTCCCTCTCCCGCTTGACAGGTTCTGGGACTGCTGGTGTGGACACTCATCGCTGGAACGGAGTACTTCCGGGTCCCTGCCTTTGGCTGGGTCATGTTCGTAGCTGTGTTTTACTGGGTCCTCACCGTCTTCTTCCTCATCATCTACCTAACGATGACCTACACCAGGATCCCCCAGGTGCCCTGGACCACGGTGGTAAGCAAACCACGAGTGTTCTTCCTGTCCGTTGCCCCTTAGGTGGGATGGAGTTTAGTCTTCCATTCAATTTGCGATGGTCTCTATGCCGGTAAAGCAGAGGGCAAAGCCAGGGAGAGCCCAGCACTGGTGTTTTACACCTGAGTGTGGAGCATCATGTTGGAAGGTCCAGGAACTCCTTTTAGGCAAAGTAGCCAAGCGGTCCTCAGAAGACTGAACCGAGAGAAGCTCTGTTCTCTCGTCTAACCTCTTGTTTTATTAATTCTCAGTCAACAGTGGCACCTGGATACAGGTGTGTCAAGGCACAGCCGCGGTAGATCTTTCATCCTTCCAACACCTTCTGATGTCGTGGCTTTAACTCTTTGGGCAGCAGAGTTCTTTGATATTGAGATGCAAAGAGTTAGAATGAAAAATGAAAGGCACTGCTAGAACAACGAGGTGTGCTCATATTTGGGAGCAGGAATGGTCACAAGTGACTGGACTGTTGTCCTGACTCCATGCGGGATGCAGGACAGCAAAGGGAAACACAGAGTCCAGAGATGCGGGCCGTGGATAGGTAAGAAAACGTATAGATTACAGAACCGTAATCTGCTTGGACACCAGAACAATACCCTAGACCTTTGGTGACAGAAATTTCTTGCAGTTCTAGAGGCTAGACGTGTAGGATCAGGTGTCAGTAGAGCTGGTTTCTGGTGAGAGCTCTCTTCCTGGCTTGCAGATGCCTGCCAGTCTTGCTGTGTCCTCACATGGCAGAGAGAGAGGAGAGGATGTGAACTCCCTTTCATTTCTTAGAATGAAATGACCCTCCTCTGACCCTAAATACCTCAAAGGCTCCTTAACCGAATACTATCTATCACTATCTATCGCATTGAAGGCTAGGGCTTTAGCATATGAATTTGACGGAAAAACATTCTCTCCATAATATTCTGCCCACCCAAATCACACCCATCTCACATGCAAAGTGCATTCATCTCAACGTCCCTCAAACTCATTCCAGCATCAACTAAAATCTAGGTCCAAAGTCTCCTTTTAAGGGACTTCCCTGGTGCTCCAGTGGTTAAGACTTCACGCTTCCAGTGCAGGGGAGCTTGATCCTTGATCAAGGAATTAAGATCCCTCATGCTGCATGTAAAAATAAATAAAACAAAAAGATAAATCAGACAGGTGCTAATCCTGCTTAAAAAACAACCGCCCCCACCCAAACCAAAGTCTCCTTTAAATATTATCTGTGTCAGATATGGGTGAGACTTGAGGTACAGTTCACCCTGAGGCAAAATTCCTCTCCAGCTATGAACCTGTGAAACCAGGCGAGTACTTCCAAAATACAGTGGTGGGACAGACACTCCCGTTTCAAAAGGGAGAAATAGGAAAGAAGGAAGGGGTGACAGGTCTCCAGCAAGCCCAGAAAGTTACAAGGCAAATTCCATCTGATCCTAAGGCTCCATAATCATCCTTTTGGTTCAGTGCGCTATCTTCTGGATCCACCTGGAGAGTACTATCGCCCCAGTGCCTCTGCAGGGTCCCTCCCAGAAACCAGAGAGGTAGCCCCACCCTTTGAAACTGAGGAGGAACTAGCCTGCCCAGTGGGCCCATGACAGGAGTGCCAGCCCGGATGATCTCTGAATCGTCTTTCTTTTTGTGAAAGATAAAGCTGTGTCACAGGCATATAGTTCTGTGGTTCTGTCCTACAGAATCCAAGAAGGTCAGCACCCCTCCTTCATTCTGGCCTATCTCCATCCCCTTCTGCTCTAACTGGCAGTGTTTCTACTGGCATAATCCCTTACTTATTCATGGCTTCTACTGAGATTATTATTCAATTGCTAAGTCATGTCCAACTTTTTGTGACCCCATGGGCTGCAGCACACCAGGCTTCCCTGTCCTTCACCATCTCCTGGAGTTTGCTCAAACTCATGTCCACTGAGTCGACGATGCCATCCAACCATCTCATCCTCAGTTGCCCCCTTCTCCTGCCTTCAGTCTTTCCCAGTATCAGGGTCTTTACCAGTGAATCTCTTCTTTGTAATCAGGTGGCCCGAGTATTTGGAGCTTCAGCATCAGCCCTTCCAATGAATATTCAGGGTTGATTTCTTTTAAGATTGACTGGCTGGATCTCCTTGCAGTCCAAAGGACTCTTAGGAATCTTTTCCAACACCACGGTTCCAAAGCATCAGTTCTTCAGCACTCAGTCTTCTTTATGGTCCAACTCTCACATCCATATATGGCCACTGGAAAAACGATAGCTTTGACTAGACAGACCTTTGTTGGCAAAGTAATGTCTGCTTTTTAACACGCTGTCTAGGTTGGTCATAGTTTTTCTTGTTACAGCCACACTTTAATTCTAGTTCCAAAATCTGTACCCAACTCTCTGCTCCAAATTCTGTATTCATCGGGGTTCTCTAGAGAAATAGAAGTAATAGAATGTTTATCTATATAAAAAGATTTGCTCCAAGAATCGGCTCATGGGCTTATGGAGCCTGAGACATCCCAAGACCTGCAGACAGCAAGTTGGAGGCCCAGGAGAGCTAATAGGCCTGAGAACCAGGAGAGCTGCTGGTGTAAGTTCTAATCCAAAAGCTAGCAGGCTTGAGACCCAAGAAGACCTGACGTTTCAGTTGAAGTCCAAAAGCAGGAACAAAGACTGGTGGTCCGAGCTTAAGCCAGTCTGGCAGGAGTTCCCTCTCACTCACAGGGAGGCCAGCCTTTTTTTGTAGTCAGGCCATTACTGACTAGGTGAGGCCCACCCATACTGGGAAGGGCAATCTGCTTTACCCAATCGGTCTACTGATTCAAGCATCGATCTTATCTAAAAACACCTTGATACACATCCAGAATAGCGTACCAGCGTAAGTTAACACGTCAGATTAACCATCCCAGCACTTTGTGTGATACATACTAAAGTATGTATCAAGTGGGATGCCCACATTTGTATTTGGGGAAGCAGATTGACTGACTCCTGCCTGTTTACCCAGAAACAAAAGTGAGGATTCCCCATGAAGACCTTCAAGAACCAGGTGCAGTTTCTGAGAGTTAAGTTCATAGTGGTTCCACACATGCCTGGGGCAATGGAGGCAGCCCTGGGGGAACTGGCAGCCTGCTTCCCAGGCAGGCGCAGGAAAGACTGCCTCGTTTGGTTGAGGGAGTCACGGAAGGCTGGCACCCCGAAGTTGTGGCACAGGGGATCCAGGTGAGGGGCAATCACAGTGAGTTGGGGAGATTTAAGAAAAGCTTGAACCAGGTCTTGAGGAAAATGCTTGAGTGCTGGGAAGAAGATGAGCCTGGAAAAGCTAACATGGGAGCCAGTGGTCCAGATGTGGGAATGGGCAGGACCCTGACTTCCGCCTCTGCCCAAGTCTCAGTTCTGAGCCGATGCTCTGGACTAGAGGCTGGCAAACTTTCTCTGTCACAGTCATCCAGCTCCGCTTACCATGGGAGAGCCGCCGTATACACTTAGTAAATGAACAAGCATGACTTGTTCCAGCAAAAGTTTTTACATAAAGACTGGCAGGTAGGAGACCTCCCTGGAGGTCCAGTGGTTAAGACTCAGTGCTCCCAATGCAGAGGGCACGGGTTCAGTCCCTGACTGGGGAGCTGGGATGCCCATGAGTTGTGAGCGGTGCAGGCAAAAAAGTAAAAAACAAAAAACAAACAGAAAAACTGGTAGACTTGAGTTTCTCTGGCCTTTTCACACATGGGTGAGCAGCCCTGACAGGGAGGTGATGGTCTTTCTTGAAGCGACAAAGGGGTTAAACACTTCTGAAGGGACTCTAAGTCTCATTCTGCTGACTGCTAGTCAGGAGTCTTTATCTTGCTGACCTTCAGCCTAGAGCATCTATTAGTCTCTTTCTCTCCTCCAAGCCTAAGATTCCTTCATTGATCTATTACATTAAAAATTTAAAACATTGCCTGTAATGTTACTTTTTTTTTTTTTTTTTTTTTACTTGTTTAACGATGCTTCCTTCTGAAACTCCCTGGTTTTAAAATGCTCTGATTTGCATTTTCAGAATTTGTCATCATGAGGCATGTCCCCATTCTACCATAAGGAAGCTGAGGTTTGAAGCCTCCTGACTTTGTACAGGTTCACACACATCTGGGCCCATGTCTCTCGACTTCCACCCAGCAGTTTTTTTCTGCCATCGTCCTGCTCTGGGTGTTTCTCTGCCCGAGAAGTAATTAGAACCCTGGCCAGCAGCCAGGAGACCCCTTCACATCAGGCGCTGCACGCTCACACATGTGAGGAGATCAGAAGCTCAGACAAATGAGTGTAAACTCAGAAAGTATGGAATCCTTGCCACCCAGACCCATGGACTTAAACAATTGCAGAATAGTCTTCAACTAGAAATGAGCTGTGTTCCCAGAATCTCTAGGTCTTCTGTTGTTGGCTTTTCCCCCCTCCCTGGAGAATCTAGAAATCTGGGTTTCTGTTTCAGCTCCCCCATTTTGGAGATGTTTGCAGCCAAATTTTGGAAATTTCATGTACTGCCAGTAGATGCCAATAAAGATCAGGTGTGTCTGGCCTCTAGTTGGGATATTTTATTTGCTGCTCTCATTGAGGAGCCCTTTTATAAACCCTCATGCCTGTGTGAGTGGAGGAAGCAGCACGCAGCAGGGACCCCCTAGGTGCAGAGGAGCCGCCTTCTCATTAGCCTCGTCCCCTGCCTTCTTCCTGCATCCATGTGAGTGCCTTGCCAAGTGCGATTCTAGCTGCTTCTGGGGTCTGGGGGTGCCCAGACCTTCCCAGGCTCCCTAAACACTCTGCACCTCTGCTTCCCAGGGTCTGTGGTTTAACGGCAGCGCCTTCGCCTTATACCTCTCAGCTGCTATTGTGGACGCATCTTCCGTCTCCCCGGAGAGAGACAGTCACAACTTCAACAGCTGGGCGGCTTCGTCGGTGAGTGAGCCTGTCATCCTGGGAGTCTCCTCCTCCCTGAGGCCACCTGCGGATCAGAGGGAAAAGGACAAAATTACCTGCAGGACTTCCCCAGGTGGTTCAGCAGTAAAGAAAGCGCCTGCCAGTGCAGGACAGGCAGGAGACGCGGGTTTGATCCCTGGGTCGGGAAGATCTTCTGGAGGTGGAAATGGCAACCCATTCTGGTATTATAGCCTGGAGAATCCCATGGACGGAGGGGCCTTGTGGCTACAGTCCATGGGGTCACAAAGAGTCGGGCGTGACTGGGTGACTGAATAAGAATAATTCTGCTGCCTATAGCATCCTTTTGGGGAGAGACAGAAGATATGCACTCTAGGATTCTGTTTAAGTAGAAATTGTTGTTTACACCGTAACAGTGCCTGCAGGGATAAACCCTAGCGGAGTTTCCTTCCAGGGACTGTGATGGACCATGAGGGGTGTGGGATGAGAGGTTTCTGCTTTTTAATTCATGTACTTCTGTACTGTTGGCATTTTGGAATCGTGTGTATTTTTCAAATTTAAAAAACTAACTTTAAAAGTTTCTCTGAGATTGGCCTTAAAATATTTCATCAGCATCAGAAGTGTTAGGGGAAGTGGGCAATTAGACAGGAAGGCCAGCAGGGTGATGTTAAAGCTGATGGGTGATCCATGGGTGTTTATTGTACCAGTGCTTTAAACTTATATTTCACAATCTCTGCATGCATGCATAGCAAGTTGCTTCATTCATGTCTGACTCTTTGCGACCCCATGAACTATAGCCCACCAGGCTCCTCTGTCCATGGGATTCTCCAGGTAAGGATGAAGTGGGTGCTTTACCCTATTAAAAGATAAACAGCATGAGTCCACATGAGATTAAAAATAATGGTCTGTTGTAGTTAACACACACAGCAAGAATCAGCTGGGCAGTTGCAAACTATTATCTATAGGATGGATAAGCAACCAGATCCTACTGTATAGCACAGGGTACTATATTCAATGCTATGCTATGCTATGCTAAGTCACTTCAGTCGTGTCCGACTCTGTGCGACCCCATAGATGGCAGCCCACCAGGCTCCCCCGTCCCTGGGATTCTCCAGGCAGGAACACTGGAGTGGGCTGCCATTTCCTTCTCCAATGCATGAGAGTGAAAAGTGAAAGTGAAGTCGCTCAGTCGTGTCTGACTCTTAGGGACCCCATGGACTGCAGCCTAACAGGCTCCTCCATCCATGGGATTTTCCAGGCAAGAGTACTGGAGTGGGGTGCCATTGCCTTCTCCATACCCTGTGATAAACCATAATTGGAAAATAACATGAGAAAGAATCTGTATCTATAGATAGATAGATATATATAGGCTTCCCAGGCGGCACTAGTGGTAAAGAACCCTCCTGCCATCGCAGGAGATGTAAGAGACATGGGTTTGATCTCTGGGTTGGGAAGATCCCCTGGAGGAAGGCAGGGGATTGGAGTAAAACTACAGGCTTCCCAGATAGTTCCAAGAAAGAAAAACAGCCCAAATCCGTTCCAGAAGGAAGGTAATTGAACCAATAAAGCAGTTTTAGATGAGAAAACTTGGAGGCAAGGGATGCTGTAAGTACATTATTCGATGGAAGTGAAGTGATAACTTTTGCTAATTAGGATGAATTCTAAACCCTCTTTCTACTGTGTTTTGTTTTCTCCAGTTCTTTGCCTTCCTGGTCACCATCTGCTACGCTGGAAACACATATTTCAGTTTTATAGCTTGGAGATCCAGGACCATACAGTGATTCACCATTTTGAAAATTAAAAGGGGGAAAACAAAAGGAAGACTCACTGTAAAACAAACAAACAAAAAACAAACCTGTAGGTATAATGTATATTTCCAGAGATTTGTATTTAACTAATGTTTTTATATACTTAGTTAAATTTGCTCACACTGGTTTGTTACAATTAAACTGGATACTTATTTGCTGTAGCTTCTAATGAACTCTTAACTATCTTGTTGCTGTCTTCATAGACCTTATTTTCTTAGGCAATGTAGAAAGAGATGAACTGCTGATAGGAAGAATGCATCAGCTTTATAAACCAAACTTTTAAAAATGCTAGATTCTTTTTTGATTAAATGTTGCAGAATCCAGGGTAACAAGGTGTCTCATTCAAGAAAGGAGACCTTGGCAGCAGTCTCTCAGAGCTATCTTAGATGCTGCCTCCCAGGCTGCAGTCCTCATTTTGCCCCAAATAAAACTTAACTCACAACTCAAAAAAAAAAAAAAAAAAAAAAGGAGACCTTTTGCTGAAGCCTGAGGCTGGGGGCTGCAGGGAGTTCTTCGCCCTCACAGGGCTGCCCAGGGTTGATACTGCTGGGAGACACTGTCCACAGGCCAGTGTGTCAGAGCGATCCATCTCCCCAAGCCTGGGGGTCATTGGCAGCCATGATTCTCACACGCTGACTGGTTGGCACCAAAAGCATCTAATGGCCACTAACCTTGGAGCTTAGTAATGAGCTCCCCTTAAGTGATGCTCTGAGCACAGTGGCGGATGCGCTGGTGGGTGGTTTTTCTAACACTGATCAAAATAAACTCATAACCATTAAAAGAATAAATACTTGGGTGTACCTTAAAACCATCCTGCTGACCCCAGAGACAGAGTACCACATTGAGTAGAACATGTGTGACCCAAAGGCCCCAAATCTCTGGGCTCCAGCCTGAATAGTTCGTAACATTGTTATCAGCTCTTAGGAGACAGTAGGAAGCTGCCCGTTTGGGAGGCAGATGTGCACTCAGAGGAAGTGTTCTCGAGCAGGATGGCTCTTGCTGGCACGGCAGTGTATCTTGGGTGATTTTTCAAACTGAGCCTCTTTTGAAAAACAAAAAACCACAGAAATGTTAGTGTAGTTGGTGACAGGAGCAGGTTCAGTTGAACACTGTGGACGCGGCCCCGTGGCCCCCGCCGTTCTGCTCGTGGCGGTGCCGTTTCTTTCTCCTGTGGGTTGTTTGTGCTGGTTTTCCTGTTCCTGTCATTCCTCACCCAAGCTCTGTTTCCCCCTGTATAAGAAGGAAAGAGTTGGGATTTCTCGAGTGTCTAATGACACCCACCCCAGACCTTTGAAAGTAACAGTGAAGAATGTTCTTGGCTTGTGGGTCCAAAGTGGTTTCGGGGAGGGGACAGCAGGAGGGAGGGAAGTGTGGGGCACGGGAAGCCTGTCTGAGTCCCACCTGTAGTCTCGATGCTTCAGCTTCTGCAGCTCACACCTGCAGCTGCCTGGGGCTGCCCACGATCTTTCTGGAGTTTTGTTCCCAGGCATCGCCCGGACAGCCTGCGACTTGCTGGTTTTGCAAGAAAAGCTGAAATAACTAGTCAGGGTGTGTGCGCACCACCTCTCTGCCCATCTTTCCCTCTCACACTCGCAGAAGCCTATTCACCTTCCACATACCTTCCGTGTATCGATTTTTCTTAAATTGAAATACAGCGGGTTTACAGTGTTGTGTTTTAAGTGCACAGCAAGTGATACACTTTAACATATATGTAAGCATATATATTCTTTTTTTACATTATCTCACATTATCGGGTGGGTTTTTAAGTACTTTGTATTGCAGTTAAGCCTCCATGAAAGGCAGAAAAACTGTAACCTAAGAGGTCTGTTTCTGGAAACAGTCGTGAGGAAGAAGCCTGTTTTTATGTTCTGTGTTTGTGTGTGTGTGTGTGATTTCTACAACCATGGCCACATTTATAGGAAGTAACTTCTGGGGTAAAAGGTTTCGTTAGCCAACTTGAAATAGCCTCCAAATAGACTACAACCAACTGTGGCCCTTTCCTAAACTGGGAGCACCAAAGGGATCAGTTTCAAGGGATCTATTTCAAGAGATCAGTGTTTCATTTGTGTCCACGTAGGGTGTGGGGGACTTGCCTTCACGTCTCTATGTGTGGCTTTTCAAGAGCATGACCCCTTAGTGTTGCCTTGAAAGTTCACCTCCCCAAAACCACCCAAAAAACAAAAAGCATTTATTTTTAGCTGAAAGGAAGTTCTTATTTCTTCTTTTGAATGCTGACTTTGTTCGTTAATAATTTTTAAGTGTGAATTTTTAGACAACAAAATGATTCTCTGCTGAAGCTGTAAGTTTTGAGCTGGGTTTAATTTTTTTCTGGAAAAAGAAGGAAAAAAAAAAAGCAAAGCCACATGCAACACAGCCTGCATAACAAGAAGAGTAGTTTTCTGGGGATGAAAAATATTATTCCAAGTATAATAGAATGTGCTTACACTCTGGCGTCTTAGCCCTTCCAGCACCATCACGTTCATAGAACTGAGGGCGGCGGGTTTCATGTGATGTGTTTACCCACTCATGACAAATCAATGGAATGCTCTAGGCGTTTAATTTCTCTCTATGGCTATTTCCGGCTCTTAGCCCCACAAGGTAAATGTTTAGCCAGTATTTTAAAACTGTAAGAAAATCTAGAGGCAAGAACGTTCGGCATCAGTTACTTTTGTCCATTTTTAAATTCTCCCTTCATAGGAGACTCCCCACCGGGTATCAGGGCACAAGCATGTTAAATACACAAGCTGTCTCTGCATAGAGCACAGACATTTAATAATACTAACTGAAGATGCAGCCCTGGGTAGGAAATCAATTTAAAAGTCTGAATTTCTGTTCCCTAGACAGTTCTTAAATTGATAAGAGATTTTCACAGGAAAAAAAAACAATCCAGGCACACGTTATTTTATTGCCCTTCACTTTACTGCACTTCAGAGATACTGTGTTTTATACAAACTGAAGGTTTGAGGCAACCCTATGTGGACCCAGTCCATTTTTCCAGTAGCATTTCCTCACTTCGTATCTGTGTCACATTTTGGTAATTCTCCCAGTATTTCAAACTTTCTCATTATTATGTTTCTTACAGTGATCTGTGATCTGTAATGTTACTATTTGTTTCCAGGCACCACCAACCATGCCCATATAAGATGATGAATTTAATCCATAAATGTGTGTGTTCTGACTGCTCATTCCCCATCTCTCTCCCTCTCCATAGGCCTCCCTGTTCCCTCAGACAACAGTATTGAGATCAGGCCAGTTAATAACCCTGTAACGGCCTCTTAAGTGTTCACGTGAAAGGAAGAGTTACACGTATCTCAGTTTAAATCAAAAGCTAGAAATGATTAAACTTAATGAGGAAGGCATGTCGAAAGCCCAGACAGGCTGAAAGCTCAGCCTCTTGTGCCAAACAGCCAAGTTGCAAATGCAAAGGAAAGGGTCCTGAAGGAAATTAAAAGTGCTACTCCAGTGAACACAAGAATGGTAAGAAAGGGAAACAGCCTAATTGCTGATATGTAAGTTTAGGGGTCTGTGTAGAAAGAAGATTCAAACAGCCACTTTTCTTGAAGCAGAAAAAAAAAAAGCCTAATCCAGAGCTAGGTCCTAACTCTTTTTAATTCTAGGAAGGCTGAGAGAGATGAGGAAGCTGCAGAGGAAAAGTCTGAAGCCAACAGAGGTTGGTTCATGAGGTTTAAAGAAAGAAGCTGTCTCTTTAAAGGTGGAGGTGAAACAGCGAGTGCTGATGCAGAAGCTGTAGCAAGTTGTGCAGAAGATCTAGATAATTCATAAAAGTGGCTACTCTAAATAACAGATTTTCAGTGTAGACAAATGAGGCTCCTATTGGAAGAAGATGCCATCTAGAGCTTTCAGAGCTGGAGAGGAGAAGTCAGTGCCTGGCTTCAAAGCTTCAAGGGACAGGTTGACTCTGTCGTTCGGGGTGAAACACAGCTGGTCATTTTAAGTTTAGTGTTCATTTACCATTCTGAAACTCCTAGGGACCTTAAAGTGAAAGTGTTAGTCGCTCAGTCGTGTCTGACTCTGCGATCCCATGGACTGTAGCTCATCAGGCTCATGAAATTCTCCAGGCAAGAATACTGGAGTGGGTTGCCATTTCCTCCCCCAGGGGGGGATCTTCCCGACCCAGGGATCGAACCCAGGTCTCCCACCATGCAGGCAGATTCTTTACCAGCTGAACCACCAGGGAAGTTCCAGGGACCTTAAGGGTTATGCTGTATCCACCCTGCCTGTGCTGTCAGTGAAGCAACAAAAGCCTGGATGACAGCGCATCTGTTGACAGCATGCTTTACTGACTACTTTAAGCCCACCGTTGAGACCTACTGCTCAAAAGAAAAAAAGATTCCTTTCCAGATATGACTGCTTATTGACAAGGCACCAGGTCACCCAAGAGCTGTGGTGGAGATGAATATGAGATTAATTTGTCTTGCCTGCTAACATGACACCTATTCTGTAGCCCGTGGATCATGGAGTCATTTCGGCTTATTATTTAAGAAATACATTTTGTAAGGCTTTGACTGCTATAGATGGTGATTTCTCTGACAGATCTGGGCAAAGTCAGTTGAAAACCTTCTGGAAAGGACTGTTTTTAACAACTGGTGTCATTTAGAATATTCGTGATTCATAAGAAGAGGTCAGAAGAGCCACATTGCCAGCAGTTTGGAGAAAGTTGGTTCCAGCCGTCGTGGAGGACTTTGGGGGATCGAGGCTTCAGCAGAGGAAGTAACTGTGGATGTAGTGGGAATTGCAGGAGAGCTAGTTAGAAGTGGAGCCTGGAGCCTTCCCTGGCTGTCAGTGGTTAAGACTCCCAACTCCCAATGCAGGGGGCCCAGGTGTGATCCCTGCTCAGGGAATGAAGATCCCACATGCCGTGGAGCAGCTAAAAAGAGCCATCCGACAGATGGGGCTGGGTTGCTGCCTCTCCTCTCATGATAAAACTCTAATGGATGAGGAGTCGCTTATGGATGAGAAAAGACAGTGGTCCCTTGAGATGAAATCTACTCCTGGTGAAGATGCTATGAAGACTGTTGACATGACAACAGAGGATTTAGAATATTACATAAACTCAGCTGCTAAAGCAGCAGCAGGATTCGAGAGGACTAACTCCAGTTCTGAAAGAATATGAGTAAAAGCTATCCAACAACACGACCGAGTACAGAAATCATTTGTGAAGGGAAGAGTCCATCTATGAGGCAAACTTCGGTGTTGTCCTATTTTAAGAATAAGACGGCCACCCCAAAATTTTAACAGCCACCACCTTGATCAGTCAGCTGCCATCAACATCCAGGCCAGACCCTCTACCAGCAAAAAGCTTATGACTTGCTGAAGGCCAGAGGATTGTTAGCATTTTTTAGCAAGAAAAGTATTTTTAAGTATGTACATTGTTTTTTAGGCATAATGCTAATAATAGACTATAGTATAAACAGAACTTTTATATGCCCCGAGAAACCAAAAACATTCGTGTGACTGTCGTTATGGTCCGGGACCAAACCCGCCCGATCTCCGAGGAAAGCCCATATCAGCCTAAATACACACAGGTGCACACTGAAAGGGCAACCTGGGAATATTTCCTGACTTGGTGTTACGTAACTATTCTGGCTACGTTCTGCTGCCGAAGTGAATTGTGAGCATACAGAGGTAAAAGAAGTTAGGTGACTCTTCCAGTGCTGGTGACTTTTGGGCAATGAGAAAGATCAGAATATCTGTTGTTAAAAGTAAACTTAAGTATTTGGTGTATATAAAAGAGTATCAGGTTTGAGGGAAAGTGCTTGGCAACCCAAAGGTGATGATTTTTCAGAAACTTAAGGTGAGTGGCAGGAAAGTTGAGGCATTCATTCATTCCATCTGGAAGGTGTGTTTCATGTCAGTGGCAGACTTCTTTTCTAGAATATTCAGAGTAGCAGTTAAGTCAGGATGTAGCAGACCTTGCCACTGCATCCTCAGCATCCCTGCTTCCTCTTGTCATCTGACTGCCCTAGTTTTTTTTTTTTTTTTTTTTTTTCAGTATCCGCACCACCCACTTATACCCCAGCGACTTCAGGGAAAGCCAGCTCCACTGTGCTCTGGGATGGAGCGTGTGGCCAGAGCTAAGCCCATCCCACCCTGGCAGCAGCAACTGGCTCAGGCAGGAGCATGTGACCCAGGCTTGCTGGGGAGTTCCTAGGAAATGTACAAGTGGAAAGTTGTTGACAGTTATCTGACCACGAGGAGGAGCCAGCCATGGGATGAAGGCAGCTGGAAGAAAGATAAAGATGTAAAGATACTTCATGATGACACAGTTGAACCTTCAACTCCTGCAGCCTAGTGGATAGAAAACATCTGTACTGTGAGAAAAGGAACTAGGTGAAAACTACGTAGGCTGTGGGAATGAAGTGGTACAACATTTCCAGAAATCTGAGTGTGTGTGTGTATATATATATATTTACATATATATATATATATATATATATATAAAGAGTCTTAAAAATATTCATTCCCTTTGATTTGGGGATCCTTCTCTTAGGAGTCTTAAGATTCATGCCCAAAGATGCTAATCCCGGTCTTATGTATAATAGGGAAAAAAATAAATTTGCCTAAAACCCTAACAGTAGGAGAATGATGGATCAATAAATCATTGAACGAAACTTTATAAATGAATGCAGTACAACCCAAGTTTATTCAGGATCAGAATTGGCTAGAACCATCATTAATGATTTAATTTTGTATTTCTCTGGGTCAGGAAGATCCCCTGGAAAAGGAAGGGCAACCCACTCCAGTATGCTTGCTTGGAAAATCCTATGGACCAAGGAGCCTGGTAGGCTACAGTCCATGGGGTCGCAAAGAGTCAGACACGACTGAGAGACTAACACTTGTATTTGTAACACATTTTTAAAGCTGTGCTTGAACTGTGGTTGGTAGGTTGATTATGAAATTGAAAATCAGTTGTTAAAGTGCTGTCTCTTTAAATATATAGAATGAGGAAAATAAGCTATACACACACACACAAAAAATCAATGTTGCCATGAAAAATTCTTTGTGAGGAATTTCTAACAGGAAATTTGTGGTATAACTCAGAGCTTAATTGTAAAGGATCATGGGGTGATTTTTAATTTCTTTGTTTTTCCTGGGGGAAAAAAAAAAGAATACACAGTGAGCATTTCTGTTCAGACTTTTTTTAATAGAACAGTGAAATTGATCTGACCTCTTTGATAGTCACAATTATTCTTGGGCTGCATGGCTCTGCTGTGCTCAGATGTGTCTGACTCTGCGACCCCATGGACTATAGCCAAGTTAGTGGGCCCCCTCACTCTTGTGAGTGGACCCACCTAACCCCTTGCTCCCCAGGGGGCAGCCCTTCACACCAAGACATTATCACATTGTGTAGACATCTCCATGTACTTGGCCACAGGTCTGTGGAGCCTCTTACACTCCAGGCCAGCACACAGCTCTTGTGCTGCCAAGCCTCTCGCTCCAGCTTTTTGAAAAAGAAAAAATTTATTTGGCTGCACTAGCTCTCAATTGTGGCATGCAGGATCTAGTTCCCTGACCGGGGGTTGAACCCTGGGTCCCCTGTATTGGGATCGTGGAGTTTCAGTCCCTGGACCACCAGGGTAGTCCCTCTTGCTCAAGCTTTTAAGTGATCATGATAAAGTGATTAACACAGAGTGGGCCACCACCAGTGATTACTTCTGATCGAGGCTGGGTGGCACATGGGCCAGCGGCAGTCAGGGAAACCCAGCTCAGTCTCGGCTTCACTGGACTTGGAAACGACAGTGGTTCTCAAACTCTGAAATGCATCTGAATCATGTAGGAGGCTGAGGGCCGATCTTGCCAGAACACAGGTTGCTGAGCCTCATACCCGGAGGTTCTGATTCAGCAGGTCTGGGCAGATGGAGGGGGTTAGCGGTGAGAATTTGCATTTCTCACAAGTTCCCAGGTGATGCTGGGAACACACATCGAAAGTCACTGATTTAGGAGATCGGTGGCCCCTGGAAGGAAGAGTAATCCAGTGTTAGTTTTTTTCTGCTTCCCTGAGGCCTTCACAGCAACAAAGACCTCTTGTCGTCTCCACAGTGTGTTGTGAACCCTTGGAAAAGCACAGAAGCGAAGATGTGAAACTATATAGAAAATGACATGCGATATCAACTTCATGCCCGTGGCATCTGGAGCTGTCACAGAGCACCTGCATGGCTGTCACATTGTCACAGCAGCCCTGAGGTGCAATTATCTTTGTTCTAGAGAATGAAATGGAAGTACCAGGCACCATGACTGTTGTCTAAACAGAAAACATATTGGAGGCAGTTTCTTTTTTTGGTCATGAAAATTTCCTAGTGTACACAAAAGTAGAGAATGTGGTGTCATGAATCCCCGAATGCTTCAGCTTTGGCAATGACTGGTTCTCAGACTTGAGCGTTCAGTAGAATCACCTGGCAGACTTGTCAAAGCAGAGATTTCATGAGTTATCTCTACGTTCTAGAATTATCAAAGGACTTCTCCAGTGGTCCTGTGGTTAAGATGCCAAGCTCCCACTTGGCAGGGGGCTTGGTAGGGGGCCTGGGATCTTAGTTGGGAACTAAGATTCTGCATACCACATGGTCCGACTGAAAAAAATTATCAGGACTTCACCACATTAACAGTTCTCTGATGACAGGATAGCGCTGGCATCCACTGATCTCATGAGGTAGGTTTTCGTGTTGTGTGGAAACATTTGGTGGTTTGATGAGTGATACCATCTCCTTTCAGTGATCCTGCTTGCTCATTTAAAAAATAACCCAGAACGCAGGAAACAGCATCTCTCTTGGATAGCGGTTTGACAGCTTCTTAAAGAGATAAACCTGTGCTCACTTTGTGACCCAGCAAACCCATTGATAGTTGCCCCCACACACAGAAATGAGAGCTTCTGTCCACCAAAAAAATTTCACCAGAATGTTCACAGCTTTATTGGGTCAAATGGGATTTATCTCGATGCATCCTGTCGAATGAAAGAAGCCAGAAACAAATGAAAATACTCTGTATTATGTCAAGTGTATCAAATCCGAGAAGAAGCAAAACGAATCTATAGCGACAGGAAGTGGGAAAGGAGCACGATGGAACTTTTCCCCCGTGGGCGGTGATTACACAGATGTACATTCACATACAGAACAATTAATAGAGCTGAACACGGAAGGTTTGGGCATTTCAGTGAGTGTAGTTTATACTTCAAGGGCCCTTAGCACACATCCGCAGCCTCGCCCACACCAGATCCCAGGAGGCTCAGACCAGCTGTGCCCGGCCTCGCCCACCTCGGAAAGGCTAATACTCGGGGCATCCGTTTCCTTCGCCCCCCTGCAGCCCAACTTCCGCGCCTCCCCGAGGGCGGAGGCTATAGCCGCCTTTCACTTGCTCACCGGCCAGTGCCGCCGAGGCTGGGTGGGCGTCCCCCGCGCGGACCCTGGGCGCGTGCGCCCCGCCCACCAAGGCCCCGCCCCTCCCCGAAAGGCCCCGCCCGCCCCACACAGGCCCCGCCCCTCTGGTACTGGCCCTTGCCCTCCGCCGGCGGAGGCGGCCCGCGGGCTAGGGCCGCGCGATGTCGCACGGAGCAGGTCTCGTCCGCACCACGTGCAGCAGCGGCAGCGCCCCGGGAGACGGGGTCGGCGCGGGGCCGCTGGGCTCGAGCTCCTCGGTGAGGCTGCTGGACCCCGTCTACCCCCGCACCCAGGCGGCGATGCTGAAGGTGGCGCAGATGGTAAGAGAGGCCAGGGCGCGGGCCAGGGTCCCGCGGGGTGACCGCGGAGGGCAGGGTCCGGGGAGGGGACGCGCCCGCGGCAGGAGCATCGCGCCCCGGGCGGGGTCGCGAGCCGCCCCAGTCAAGTTGGAGGGGGCTTCCTCCGGCGAGGAATTCGGCGCACCCCCCGGCCTGCTCCCCCGGCCCCTGCTCCGGGATCCCAAGTTTCTCCAGCCGCTCCGTGGTGTCGGCCTGCCTGGGACCGTAAGAAACCACGGCCAAAGTTCCGAGCGTCTTCCTTCCTCTTCTCTGGCCGCGCCGCTTCGGACCCGCGCAGGGGGTGGGGAGTGCCGGGGGGCGGCGCTCAGGCCGCGGAAGCCGACCTCTTCCAGCTCTCTGGCCGCCGCGTCTTCCTCGCAAACCCCGCACTGGGCTTCCTGCCATCGGAGCGGCCTCGCCCGAGCGCGGGGTCCACGGCCCGGCCTTCCCGGGGGCAAAAGGTGCGGGGACCCTTGGGGCAGCTGTCCCAGGCCCTGTGCCTCGACTCAAGGGAGGGCCGGCCCTCGGGGCCGCTGGACGGCAGTGGTCACTCGGGAGGCCTCTGCTCTGTGAGGAGCGGGCATCTCTGGAAAGGGAGCCTGGCGGGACGGAGGCCGGGGCCTCCAGCAGCGCAGACCTTGCTCCGCCTGTTCCCCATTCTTCTCTCTCTTCCCGTTTTTCTTCCTCACAATTTTTAAACCTGAAACACCTTTCCCATTTGTCTGATGTGTTTGGAAGCTCGGCCGGGCTCTTTGTGATTCCACTCCTGACAATGTTTGCAGCGAGAATGGTAGAGGGGAAAGTGGTAGTTTTGAAAGGAGGGAGGGATGGGGCTTATACACAAGGTCACAGACCCAGAGGCCGGGCTGCCTGGACACAGGGTGGGTGAGAGCCTCGCAGGCATCCACAGCTCGTTACTCCTGGGGCCAAGGGCGCGTGGAGGGGGCTCTGGCTTCCTGCTGAGGCCAGATCTGAAGGGAAGAGTTCCCTTTTCTCAAAGAAGAGCATCTAGATGGACTAAAAATTAGGAAGTGGAAGTATTTTAGCTACTAACCAAAATAAATCATGCACAGCTGTGTTGGCTTTGAGTAAGGCATTTTGGGGGATTCAGGCTAAGAGATCTGATCAGCCAAATAGAGGGGACCTACCTACCTCCCCATGCTTGAGAAAGATGAATGGGAGCCTTGGAAGGTGTATCAGGAGCTGAATGATGAGATTAGTGGACAAAGATTGGGGTCAGAGCCATCCATAAGTTTAATAGACACAGACAGTGGAGAAGAGAAACCACCCCTTCATTCTGCTCCTAAACTAGCCTCTTACCTTTGGCCCTTGGGCCAAGTTGCCGGTGACAGTGATGGCCCTATGCCCCAGAGAGAACAGAGATTTGGAGAATTGCATCTCTGTGTGCCCAGAGGGTTCTTACACCTTCTTCCTTCCCTGGGAACTGCCCTATGGATGCAGGCTGGTTTGAGCAGACCCCCTGGGCGTGAAGTTGCTGTTGCCATGGTCATATAACTACACAGAGACCATTTAGGGCTGATCTCCTCCTCCTTCTCCTCTTCTTTGGGCATCCCCCCAAATCCTCTACCCGAGGAAGGCTTTGTCCATCTGGATCCTCACAGAGTGTGAGCTAGAGCTGGGCCTCCTGGCATCATCTGTGTCCTTGAGGGGCCTGAGCTGGAAGGAGTGCCCTGGGCCCTGCAGGCATCCAGAGGGCCTTGCCTGGGGCTCCACCAGCACTCCTTATCATTTTGTTTGTTCATCAGACTTCGGTGAGTGCTGTGTTCACCTCTCTTTCTCCGGAAATAGATGGCTGTAACAAAGCCCTTGCCCTCAAGGATTCTGTGGTTTTGCTGAGAAGACAGACTTGTCCCCAAACTGCCTGGTTGAGGTGATGAAAGATCTGTGGTTGCCCGCATAAGGAAGGAAGGATGGAGGGAAGATTAAGGTGACATTTGAGTTGAATCTTGAGAGTTGAGTGTGGGTGTGTCGGGCTGGGCATGCCCTGTTGGCCTCCCAGTGACTTTATTCCGGTGATTCTAGGGAGGGGGGACACAGAAAGGAAGGAGACAGCGTGAGATGAGGGCCAGTGTTGGGCAGTTCTTCCTGACATTTAGAAATTGGTTTATCTCTCTTACTGAGCATCTGCTCTGTCCTTACTTCTGTGTAAGCCAAGCCTGTGGAGTACAGCCGTTCACAAGATAGAGCCTTTCAGCAGAGACTGTGACATTTGCAGAACCATAATAGGGAAGGAGAATCAGAATGTAGTTTAATAAGCAGTGAAGATGGAAATCTAAGTGTCTTCCAGAAGCTTCCTTTTTTTTTTTTAATTTTATTTTCAGTCACGCTGTGCAGCTTGTGGGATCTTAGTTCCTTAATCAGGGATTGAACCCAGGCACTCGGCAGTGAGAGCCCCGAGTTCTAACTACTGGACCACCAGAGAATTCCTAGAAGGTTCCTTTATTTACTCAGTAAATATAGAGCACCTGCTGTATGCTAGGACAGTGTGGAAGGCCCAGTGAACAAGGGGTCAGCCCCTGACCTCTTTATAGTGTAATTGGGAAAATAAACATTGAGTGGTTTTCAATATAAAATTGTACACGGGGACAAAAGTTACGAAGGAGAGGCCCATAGAGCAGCAGTCCCCAGCCTTTTGGCACCAGGCACCAGTTTCATGGAAGACAGTTTTTCCATGGACTGAAGGCGGGGGATGGTTCAGGATGATTCAAGTCCATTACATATATTGTGCACTTTATTTCTATTATTATTACATCAGCTCCATCTCAGATCATCAGGCATCAGATCCCAGAGGTTGGGGACCCCTGCCACAGGGAATTAACTGGGAGGCCTACCCTGTCGGGGAGGTAAGAAAGGGCTTTTCTGTGGAAGGGATATTTGGAGGATGAGGGAACAGCATAACCAGAAGAAGGAAGAGCACAGACAGGGGCTCAGTGACTAGAGGAAGGAGGAGTGATGATGGTTGGAGGGAAGGCAACAAGGCTGGGAATGGTGTGAGTGAGTCTGGAGAAATATGCCAGGACTAGCCCTTCCAGGGTCTGCCAGAGTGTGCTGAGAATACGGTGCTTGTTCTAAGATTATCCGGGAAGTAATCATCAGTATCAATCGAAGCGATGGTTCTCAACCTGGGACTGCACAGCCCTCTAGGGTCATTTTGGAACTTCATGGAAATTGTCTGTTGGCTGTCACTGGGATTAGGATCGTATTCAGGATGTGTTTCATTCATTTCAACAAAGTAACGAAGGCATTGCAAGTATTTAACTATCCTAAAGAGAGGTGTTATCAGGAATACTGTTGAAGGAGACTAAGTGGGTGTGAGAGTCTGGGGAGAGTGCCTGAGTTTTTCTGGCTTCCTAAAGACTTTCCAGGAGTTGGGGGCAAGTACAGGCTTCCCTTGGGTATTCACAGCCCACATCTCAGATGGAGTTAGACGGTGGGGGACCACAGCCTCTGATATAACCATGAAAAGACCTGTTAGTGGAGAATGAGCAAGCATAGCCCAGAATGGCTCACCCTTCATGTTCTGTCTCAGGTTTGTGTGGAAGGAGGAGCCCCAGTTAGGTTCCCAAATGCAGCCGGCACTCCCACGCCCTGTTTCGTGGCAGCTGGAGGGTTGAGGGCAGCAAAGAACCTCATGTCAAGAGTTTTTGACCCCTTGGGACTTCCCTGGTGGTCCAGTGGCTAATACTCCGAGTTCTCAGTGCAGGGGGCCTGGCTTCAATCCTTAGTCAGGGAACGAGATCCCATATGACACAACTAAGACCCGACCTAGCCAGAAAAAAGTCTTTCACCCCAGCCCAGTCCCAACCCAACAACAAGAAGCTGCTGTCCATCAATGGTCAAACAAGTAAAAATAATAAGACATCACTTACAGGCTTTATTCCTGATAACAGAAGTAATACTTGTTCATTGTAGAAACTTCGGGAAACCGAGAAAAAACTAGAGCCTCCCACTCCCTCTCCCCCTGGGTTTAATATTGAAAGTAAAATTTTACACTATTTCATAGGCGACATACAATTTGCAGTTGTTGGTTTTGTCTTATTTTTACAAAAGTAGGATGACACGCTAGAGTTTGTAAAGTGGTTTTATCTGCTTAACAGGTGATGGATGATTTCTCATGTCACCTAAGGTTTGCACGCAATGAGGTTTTCAACAGTGTGTTTGCAGCCAGTTATGAATGTACCATGGTTTGTGTGACCAGCCCCCTCCCCTTTTTTTGTGGCTCGAGGAGCTTTTGGTTCTGCCTGTTGATGAACAAGACAGTGATGAACTGCCCTGCAGAGAAGTTTTGGCGTGCAAAGCCATTAATACTTCCTTATGACCTTTCACAGAGAGAGAGATGGAGTGCGGCTTGCCCTGCTGAACGTGCGGGCCTTAAACAACTCTCTAGCCTTGTTAACGTCCAGAAATCAATGGTTGTCTCTGTATCATCCAGAAATTTCCAGGAGCCAAATGTTGTAGTAATAATTTTTTAAGTCACAGTCTTATTTTCAGTGTCTGATGGGTTAGAAAAGAAACAGGTGGACTAGAAGACTTTATAAGGGTTTTATTTTATTTTATTAAGAGCTTCATAAAAAAAGATTTATTTCTTCGGCGTTTTACATCAGTCATTGGTTGCTGGTATGAAAATATCTCTTTTTTAATTCTTTGGCTCAAGGGTGATACCGTTGGTCAGAGTAGTCACGTGTCCTTTTCAAAAGCAAGAGGTCTTGGAGAAATCTGTATGTCCAGAATGAAACAAGAACTGTGTCATGTCCACTGCAGCCTCTGTCTTTTATCACCTGCTTTTGACGTGGACCGTTTCTGAAGTCTTTATGGAATTTGTTACAGTGTTGCTTCTGTTTCTTATGTTTGGAGGCCTGTGGGATCTTAGTTCCCCGACCAGGGATCAAACCCACATCCCTCAATATTGGAAGGCAAAGTCTTAACCACTGACCCACCAGAGAAGTCCCTCTTTCCATCAAGTACTTTGAAAGGCAGATGTGTTTAAGCAATGGCAACAGCCTCCACGTACATCGGAAGGATGACAACACCCCATGGGTGTGAGGATTTGTTTATTCAGGCTGCAGATGATGTGGATTTCCTAACTACTGGCAAGAATTCCCCTTCAGGGCACCCCAAATAACTGTCCGCACCCCAATCAGGAGCCCCTGGCCAGAGGAGAGGGTCCTGATGAAAACAGCAGCTGAAAGGATCCACCAGGCTGGGGGATGAGGGTGGGGATTTGGGGGCTGTGCGTGTTCCCACGTGAGTCCAGACAGTCGCACAGGGTCCCTGGCATCACAGTGGATCCTGGAGACACTCCAGGACACCCTCCAGGACATTCCGAGACCGCCCTGTGTGGGTCAGCACATTCGTTTCAGTTCTTTCCTCCCTTCCTCCCAGGCTCATCCCCCGCTCTCCAGGCTGACGCTTCCTGCCTGGGGCCTCTGGCCGCCCATCTGTTTCCTCGCCCTGCCATCTGCCCGCGGCACCAGCCCAGGCCTGCTGCCCGGGAGCCTCCCGGTGACCCTCCGCCTGCCTCATGCTGTCCTCCTTTGTCACCAGTTTGGCTCAGAAGTTTCTTTGCCCGCTGCTCACTCCCAGGCATTCCTCTATCGGGTTCTTAGCAACCCCCTGGCACTGGGGGCCTGGCTCAGGGCCTGGCGCTGGCTGCCAGCCCTCCATCCCCTAGCCTTCCTGAGAGATGAGGGCTCGCAAGGAGAAGGGGACCTCTTCCCAGCACAGCCCCATCCTCTGGACCAGCAGCGGTCAACCTCCTGCTGAGAAAGCCTTTTACCTGGTCTGTGTTTTACTTGGCAGTGACAAGGCTCTTCCTTTCCCTGGGGCAGCCTTTTCCCTTTAAAGAAATAGGTGGACAGATTCATTGATAGAGAAAGAGAGAAATTGTCTGGAAAGTGGTTGCCACACATTACCCACAGAAAAGATTACTGTGAAATTTTCAGAGTAAAACGGGTGGAGGTAGAGACAGTGAAGGGAATTCAGAAGGGAATAGGAAAGGGAGAGGAGAAATTAAATAAATGCTTTTGGGCACAGAGTAAATTGGACCTTCTGAAATGCAGAGAGAGTAACTAAAGAGAGCATGACCTCCATACCTTTTTGCTCATTTCTTCCTTTTAGGTTCTCTTTATTCCCCTAGGGAGACGGCAACAATGCTAGTATTGTTTAAAGGGAAGTCTTTTTAAAACTTTTTCTCTCATATGATGAAAGTGATACTTAGCTAATAATAATAGAAATAATAGCGTTTATCATACAGTGAGTTCCTGTTAGGTGACAATGACTGGGCTAGGTGTTTTACATGTGTGGGCTTATTCAGTCCTCAAAATAGTTAGTTCCTATAATTATCTGCATCTTACAGATGAGGAAACGGAGAGAAATTTGGTAACTTGCCCAAAATCACAAAGCCATAAATAATGAAGCTGCATTTGGGGCAGTTTGAGTCTAGATCCTGAACTCGTAAAAGGACAACCTGGAGTCACTTTTTTTCATTATCAATATGCCATGAAGAGTTTCCCATGTCTTTAAACCTTTTTTTTTTTTCCTAATTACGTATTTATTTGGCCGTACTGGGTCTTAGTTGTAGCACACGCATCTTCAATCTTCTTTGCAGCATGCAAGATCTTTAGTTGCAGCATGGGGAGCTAGTTCCCAGACCGGGGATTGAACCCAGGCCCCCTGCCTTGGTAGTGCAGAGTCTTAGCCTCTAGACCACCTAGGAAGTCCCCTCATGTCATTACAGCTTACCTGGGGAGGATGCTGTGGTAACTACATACGAGTCCATTATTTGGTTAGAGGACCCCCCCCCCCCCCCCCCCCCCCCGCCCGGCTCCTCTTTGGTTGACAGGCAGTCGCAGATTTAGAAGGAGGTGCTCTGAGACGTGCCAGCAGGCGCTGGTGACAGTTTCACCTTTTGCCAGAAATGAACTCAGCCGAGTGGGGAAAATCCCTCCCTGGGGTATAGGGCAGACAGAGTGTGCCTACTTTAGAAAGCATTTCACGTTTTTCTCTCTGGGCCTCTGGAAGGCTTAAGAGGGAACCATTAGTAGGACTTCCCTGGCTCCCTGGTCAGAGAACTAAGATTCTGCGTGCCACACGGAGTGGCAAAAAAAAAAAAAGTTAAATCATTAGTATCATCCTTGTGTTATGTCCTAAGTTCCTCCCAAGAGAAGAACTAAAGTTCAGGTTTCTGCTTTGTCATGTCAGGCAATTTCACATGCAGTTTCCCTTTGGCTAATCCTTAATGACTATTCGTTAATTATTTCCCCCTTCTTTTGATTGAATGAAGGCTGAGAGATTTTGTCACTTGCACAAGGTTGGAAAATTCTATTAATTTCTGGAGCCAGCATGGGAACCTAAGTGCCATGGTCTAACCCTTTCCCCCACGGTGTACTGTCTCTCTGTGCGTGGCAGACAGGCTCCCGGGCTCCCACTCTGTGGCTGACACACCCTAGGGGGACCCCTCCCGTGAGTCACTTTGTTGTTCAGTCACTCAGTCACGTCTGACTCTTTGTGACCCCATGGGCTGCAGCACGCCAGGCTTCCCTGTCCATCACCAACTCCCGGAGCTTGCTTAAACTCATGTCCATCGAGTCGATGATGCCATCCAACCATCTCATCCTCTGTCATCCCCTTCTCCTCCTGCCTTCAATCTTTCCCAGCATCAGCATCTTTTCAAATGAGTCAGCTCTTCGAATCAAGTTGTCAAAGTTTTGGAGCTTCAGCTTCAGCATCAGTCCTTCAATGAATATTCAGGACTGATTTCCTTTAGGATGGACTGGTTGGATCTCCTTGCAGTCCAAGGGACTCTCAAGAGTCTTTTCCAACGCCACAGTTCTAAAGCATCAGTTCTTCGGCACTCAGCCTTCTTTACAGTCGAACTCTCACATCCATATATAACTACTGGAAAAACCATAGCTTTGATGAGATGGACTTTTGTTGGCAAAGTGATGTCTCATCCCATGAGTCACACCCAATGCAATTCCATCCTCTCAAGTGTGGACGGAACCTTCGACTTTTTCTAACCATTAAGGAATAGCAAAGGAGATGTGATGTCATTCCCATGGTTATGTCTTGTGCCTGGGCGAAGGGATGCTGCAGATGTAATTCAAGCTCCAAGTCAGTTGATTCTGAGTTGATCAAAAGGACGTTATATTCAGGTGAAAGTCCCTCAGTCACGTCCAACTCTTTTCGACCCCATGGACTGTAGCCCTCCAGGCTCCTCTGTCTATGAGATTCTCCAGGCAAGAATACTGCAATGGGTAGTCATTCCCTTCTCCAGGGGAGCTTTCCCATTCAGGGATTGAACCCGGGTCTTGTGCATTGCAGGTGGATTCTTTACCATCTGAGCCATCAGCCTGGCTTAATCAGGTGACAGTCCTTAAGAAAGATACTGGATCTTCCCAAAGGGACAGATTCTCTTGCTGACCCTGGAGAACTAACCTGCCTTGCTGGGCCCAGCAGAGGGCCACATGGGGCGCAGCTATGGGTCGTGTCTAGAAGCTGAGAGCAACTCTGAGCTGAAATCAACCAGAAAATAGGATCCCATAGTTGGAACAGCACGTGAGCGTGGTTGAAAACTCCAAGCCTCAAAGGAAACCCCAGGCAGGCCCCCACCTCGATTGCAGCCTCGTGAGACCCTGAGCAGAAGACTCTAGCCAGAGCTCCCAACTGCTGAAAACTGTGAGATTTTAAATGAATATCAGTTTAAGCTACCTACTTGGGGTAATTTGTTAGGCAGCAGGAGATATCTCATACACCCACAGAAACCCGTGTCTCCTGCATCAGATCTGGTGTTTTCATGGCTGCTCCTTAGCAAGAAAGGCTGGGGAGTAGAGGGTCAACAGCTGTGCAGGAGGCAGGAGGTACAGTGGCCATTTAAAAAATATATTTACTTTATTTGGCTGCATTGGATCTTGGTTATGGCTTGTGGGATCTCTGTTGTGGCACATGGGCTTACCCTACAGCATCTGGGATCTTAATTCCCAGACAGGGATCGAACCCATGTTCCCCACATTGCAAGGCAGATTCTTAACCACTTAGACCACCAAAAAAGTCCTTACAGTGGCCATAAGTTTTTATCTGGGCTGTGGTCATATGTCTTTTAATTCTTGTGCAGTCAATCTGTTGGTTGGAATCCTTGCTCTGGGCATTGTGCTAAATGCTTTAAAAGCCAAGAATTCACTCATCGTTAGGACCCGGGTTCAGATCTTCCTTGGTGGCTCAGACGGTAAAGCATCTGCCTATAATGCTGGTAGACCCCGGTTCAGTCCCTGGGTCGGGAAGATCCCCTGGAGAAGGAAATGGCAACCTACTCCAGTACTCTTGCCTGGGAAATCCCATGGACGGAGGCTGGCGGACTACAGTCCATGGGGTTGCAAAGAATCAGACTCGACTGAGGGATTTTCTCTTGAAGATAACATCCTTTTGATCAACTCAGAGTCAACTGATTTGGAGCTTTAATTACTTACCTCTGCAGCATCCCTTCACCCCCGAATGTGACATAACCATGGGAATGACATCACATCTCCTTTGCTATTTCTTACAGCGGTATTTCCACTTTACAGATGAGGAGACTGTGTGGGGAGTTTAAATACCTTCTGTGCAGAAGAATGGCCTCCACCGCCTGGCAGTCTCACTGTCCTCCAGGGTCTTTCCTAGAGCCATTCTAAAAAATGAAAATGCTGATGCTCACGGTAACTGTGGTTGTACAATTGTTAAAAATGTATTTCCTGTTTTTAAGTAAATAACATTCACATGATCAAGATTTTAAAAGTGCATAAACTCTTTCAGTTTCCACATTTCCTTCCTGGAGGCTCCCAGTGATAACTGTTTTCTTGTATGTCATTGCTACTGCTAAGTCACTTCAGTCGTGTCCGACTCTGTGTGACCTCATGGACGGCAGCCTACCAGACTCCCCCGTCCCTGGGATTCTCCAGGCAAGAACACTGGAGTGGGTTGCCATTTCCTTCTCCGATGCATGAAAGTGAAAAGTGAAAGTGAAGTCGCTCAGTCACGTCTGACTCTCGGTGACCCCATGGACTGCAGCCTACCAGGCTCTTCCATCCATGGGATTTTCCAGGCAAGAGTACTGGAGTGGGGTGCCATTGCCTTCTCCCTGCATGTCATTAGGAGTTATTAATATTTTATGTTTCTGTGTGTGTGTGTGTGTGTGTGTGTGTGTGTCTCTCTCCATTGGCTTTCCATCATTCTGTACGCATGCAGAATGTTCTCATTCTCCTCATGTTCCAATAACAGCTGCGTTGTGTCCCAGAGAATGGATTGACCATATTGTTTTTTAACCAATCCCCGACTGATGGGCACTTATGTTATTTCCCATCTTTTGTTATGTCGCAGTGCTGTAGTGGATACCATTTTACATATCATAGTTCTCTGTGTGTACAAGATTCTCAGAAGGAGAAATCCCTAAAGGTGGAATTCCTAGGCCCGCTAGCTGTTGCCTGCCCTTGGACATTTTTTCGTCTGTTCTGTAACTCAGAATCACAAACATCTCCTGTGATCTCCTCCCAGGGGGTGTCAGAGGTCTTCCGCATCCATTGTCATTGAGAGGCTCTACTTGGTGCTCAGGGTTCATAGTTCAAGCTCTCTAGACTCCTACTTGACTTGATTTAAGATGTTAAGGACCAGAAACATCTGGAGAACAAGCAGACCTGTGTGATCAGCATTGTTAGAATTTCCCAGAATCCATCACAGGGAGTGTTGAAGTCAAGCTTCTTAAAAATAGAGCTAGAAATGGGGATTCTTTTATTTATTTAATAATATTTCTTTCTACTGGAGTATAGTTGCTCTACAATGGTGCGCTAGTTTCTGCCGTATAGCAAGGTGAATCAGCTACATGTGTACATACACCCCTCTGTTTTTGATTTCCTTCCCATGTAGGTCACCACGGAGCACCGAGGTCATCAGTCATCTGTTGTATACACGCCAGTGTATATTTGTCGATCCCAGTCTCCCAGTCCATCCCACTCTCCCTTCCCCCTTGGTGTCCACGCTCTGGTTCTCTGCGTCTGTGTCTCCGTTTCTGCTTTGCAAATAAGATCACCTCTACCTTTTCTTTCTAGATTCCACATATATGCATTAACATACAGTATTTGTTTTTTGCTTTCTGATTTACTTCATTCACTCTGTTTGACCGTCTCTGGTTTCCTCCATGTGTCTGCATATGGCACAGTCTCGCGCCTTATTATGGCTAAGTAGTACTGCAGAAATTGCCTGAGTGAGGGCTGCAGTCAAGGGCAGGGGAGGACTAGACCATGGGTCTGAGAAGTCTAGCCTCAGCCTGATCTTGCCGGGAGCTCTGGAGAGTGAGCTGCCCCAAAGAGGTGCTCCCATTTGGGGCAGTGGACCTAGGCTTTTGTTCTGTTCATTGGCCACAGACCAGAGAAGGGGAGTCGATAAACTCGGGATGGGGGGCCTGTGAGCCAGACAGCTCCCACTGTGCAAGGAAAATCTTTAGAAGGTTGCGGGTGTGGTAGCTGGGATGTGTACACTGGCCTGATAAAGGGGAGCCCAGTGGAGTAGGGGGCTTCCTGGTGACTCAGTTGGTAAAGAATCTGCCTGCAACGCAGGAGACCCCCGTTTGACTCCTGAGTCAGGAAGATCCTCTGGAGAAGGGACAGGCTACCCACTCCAGTATTCTTGGGCTTCCCTGGGGTCTCAGCTGGTAAGGAATCTGCCTGCAGTGCTGGAGACCTGAGTTCGATCCCTGGGTTGGGAAGATCTCCTGGAGAAGGGAAAGGCTACCCACTCCAGTATTCTGGCCTGGAGAATTCCATGGACTGTGTAATCCATGAGGGGTCTAAAACAGTTGGACACGACTGAGCGATTTGGGAGTGACTTTCACTTTGACTTTTCACTCACTTTCAGTGGAGCAGGGAACCTGTGGAATAGCGCCTGCCTGTGTTTCTCAGGAGCCTTTGGAATGAATGGCCTTTCCTCTGGTTGATCTCTGCCGAGGCTCTAAGCTGGTGTGCTCTGGGGACAGGCAAATCTGACCGAAGCCTCCCTCCTCCTGCAGAACTGGTTTATCAGTATTCTTCCCTGGGGCACACCCTGGATCTGCAAGGCCAGTCTGCACCGAATTCGGATGTTACTTTCTGCTGTTCACTTAAGCAGTTTTATTATTTTTGTGTTCAACTCTCATTTGAAACAAGGGGAGATGAAAACAAATCAATATTTACTGAATGAAAAAATAAAATCAGTAGGAACCAAAATTATTTCTGTAACCTTTCAGGAAAGAATTGTGAGCAGTATCATGGTGGTATAAATAACTTGACCATATCTGTTTTAACTCCTTGGAGGGACCTAATGATTTCAGATTTGGGGGCCTTACTGCTATATCATGTTTGTTGTGAGTTTCACACGGGAAAGGTAAAAAGAAGCACCACTGACCTTGTTGTTGATAATGTGACATTGGTTTTCCAAGGGTCCTCAAGTGTCAGTCATTATGGAGAGTGTTTACTGACTGCCACTTTGAGGAGAGGAAAAACTGCAGTGTATACAGCAGGAATGAACACAACATTGTAACTCAAAGCAAAACTGCAGTGTAGGGACTTCCCTGGTGGTCCAGTGGTTAAGACTCCACCTGCCAATGCAGGGGGCATGAGTTCAATCCCTGACTGGGGAGTTAAGATCCCACGTGCCTCTGGGTGTGGCTGAAAAAAACACCCTGCATTGTAATATGCGTCCCCTAAACCTGATGGCGTCTTCTTGCTCATGGAAAGTCTGCTGTCACAGTTTGCTGTGTACGTTTGGTTCCAGGCCACCACGATAAAGTGAGTATCACAGTAAAATGAGACATATGAATTGTTTGGCTTCCCAGTGTTAAATAAAAATTATGTTTGTACTAATTGTAGTCTGTTACCTCTGCAATAGCATTATGTCTAAAAAATGTACACACCTTAATTGAAAAATATGCTATTGCTAAAAAAAATGCTAACCATCATCTGAGCCTTCATGTGTCTTTGTCTTTTTGCTACTAGAGGATCTGGCCTTGGTATTCGATGACTGCTGGCCGATCAGGGTGGTTATTGCTGAAGGTCGGGGCACCTATGGCAATTCCTTAAAATAGGACACTGGCAAAGTTTGCCGCATAGATTGGCTCTTCCTCGCGTGAACGACTTCTCTGCAGCCTGCAGTGCCGTTTGGCAGCACTTGATCAAACAGTGGAGAACTTCTTTCAAAATTGGAGTCAGTGCTTTCAAACCCTGCCACTGCGTTAGCACCTAAGTTTACCTAGTATTCTAAGTCCTTTGTTGTTATTTCAGCAAACTTCGTAACATTTTCACCAACAAACTTCACAACTCTGTCTCAAGACACCACTTCCTTGGCTCATCCGTAAGAAGCGACTTCTCATCCACTCAAGCTTTATCAGGAGAGGCAGCGATTCATTCCCATCTTCAGGGTCTTCTTCTAATTCTAGTTCTCTCGCTGTTTCTACCACATCTGCAGTTACTTCCTCTCCTGAAGTCTTGAAACCCCTCGAAATCATCTATGGGGGTTAAACTCAACTTCTTCAAAATTCCTGTTAATGTTGATATCTTGACCTCTTCATGTGAATTATGAATTTTCTTCACGGCAGCGACAATGGTGGATCCTTTCCAGAGGTTTTCAGTTAACTTTGTCCAGATCCATTAGAGGAACCCCTGTCTATGGCAACTATGTAGCGTTACAAAATGTATTTATTAAATAGTAAGACTTGGAAGTTGAAACGACTCCTTGATCCATGGGCTGCAGAATGAATGTTGTGTTGTGTGGTAAGTCGCTTCAGTCGTGTCCTAATATTTGTGACCCTATGGACTTAGCCCGCCAGGCTCCTCTGTCTGTGGGATTCTGTAGGCAAGAATACTGGAGTGGGTTGCCATGCCCTCCTCCAGGGGATCTTCCTGACCCAAGGATCAAACCATGTCTCTTATGTTTCCTGCATTGGCAGGCAGATTCTTTACCACCATAGCGCCCAGCTATGTAGCCTTACAAAATGAATTTATTAAATAATAAGACTTGAAAGTTGAAATGATCCGTGAGCTGCAGAATGACTGTTGTGTTAGCCAGCATGATAACATTGACTTTGTACATCTCCATCAGAGATCTTGGATGACCAGATGCCTTGTCAATGAGTGGTCAGATTTTGAAAGTAGTCCTTTTTCAGAGCAGTAGGTCTTAAAATATTTAATAAACAGTGTTGTAAACAGAATGTGCCGTCATCCAGGCTTTGTTGTTCCATTTTGAGAGTGTAGGCAGGGTAGATTTAGCATAATTCTTAAGGGCAGCAGGATTTTTGGAATGGTAAATAACCATTTAACATTGCAATAGCCCAAAACAAGAAAATCAGCCTGTCCTTTGAAGCCAGGCCTTGACTTTGTCTCCAGCTATGAAAGTCCTATAGAGCACCTTCTTCCCTTCATGCGTCCTCATTCACGTCCGACTTTTGCTACCCCATGGACTGTAGCCTGCCAGGCTCCTCGGTCCATGGGATTCTCCAGGCAAGAATACTGGAGTGGGTTGCCATTTCCTTCTCCAGGGATCTTTCCAACCCAGGGATCGAACCTGCATCTCCTGCATTGGCAGGTGGATTCTATACCACTGAGCCACCTGGGAAGCCTGCTATCTTATCTTCTTCCAGTAGAAGGGTATTTGTCTACACTGAGAACTTGTTTTATAGTGTTTTCCCCTTTGTGAAATTATCTTAACTAGTGAATTCTCTTAACTAGTTCTGGAGAACTTGCTGCAGCTCAGCATCTGCACTTTCTTCACCTTGCACTCTGATATTAAGGAGACGGCTTCTTTGCTTCAATTTCATGAACCAACCTCTGCCAACTTCAAACTTTTCTTCTGCAGCTTCCTCACCTCTCTCAGCCTTCCTGGAATGAGGAGAGTTAGGGCCTGGCTCTGGATTCGGTATTGGCTTAAGGGAATGCTGTGGCTGGTTTGGTCTGCTATCCAGGCCGCTGAAGCTTTCTCCACATCAGCAATAAGGCCATTTTGCTTTCTTATCATTACTTTTTTTTTTGCTGGAGCAGCACTTTTCATTTCCTTCAAGAATGTTCCCTTTGCATTCACAACTTGGCTAACTTTTGGCGCCAGAGGCCGAACTTTCAGTCTGCTTGGGCTTGACATGCCTTCCTCACTAAGCTTAATCATTTCTAGCTTTTGATTTAAAGTGAGAGACGTGCGACCCCTCCTTTCACTTGAACGAGTGGAGGCCATGGTAGGGTTATTGGTGGCCTAATTTCAGCATTGCTGTGTCTCAGGGAGCAGGGAGGCCTGCGGAGAGAGCGAATGACGCGAACGACTGGCCGGAAGACACAGTGCTCTTTGTCCCCACTGCTTGAGTGCACGTTTCCCAAGAAGGCCCTTCTCTTACAAAGCGCTGTGTAGTTCGCTCTTTCAAGAGGTCTGTGACATCAGTTCTGTGGCATCTAATCTCGCTGCCGTATTCAGGTTTCACCAGCTGACCACTAGCATCCTTTCTTTGGTCTAGCGTTGCCTTCAATGATTGTGTCTCCGCAGTCTCTTCAGTCTGGAATGGTCTGTCTTGTTTTGCATGACTTTGACATTCGTGAGGAGTCCAGGACAGAGCAGCCCTCTCACTGGATGTTCAAGTCTGTGTGGAAGGACCCTCTGACTCCCCGTGTTCCGTAGCCACCACGGAGGCAGGAGAGACAGAAAGGGAAGAACATGTATTTGGATCACGGTGACCTTACCTCCATTTTCCTACTTCTGTTTTCACAAAAGTCCCCTTTGCAGACTTCCTATGCAGAGTTAATAGTTCAGGTTGGACTTGATTGCATGTCCTATTAATAATAAAACACAACAGCTTAGCTCAAAGATAACATCCTTAGGGGACTTCCCTGGTGGTCCAGTGGTTAAGACTCTGTGCTTCCAATGCAGAGGGCACAGGTTCGATCCCTGGTTGGGGAACTTAAAGGTGGCATTCTTAGAAGAGTGGCTAAAATTGCTTGAGGGATTATCACCCACCACGTCCTGTTCTGTGAACTTGCCTGAATTACCTCACTTAACGCTCAGCAATGGCCCTATCCTCTACTACTACTACTACTACTAAGTCGCTTCAGTCGTGTCTGACTCTGTGCAACCCCACAGAGGGCAGCCCACCAGGCTCCCCAGTCCCTGGGATTCTCCAGGCAAGAACACTGGAGTGGGTTGCCATTTCCTTCTCCAATGCATGAAAGTGAAAAGTGAAAGTGAAGTCACTCAGTCGTGTCCGACTCTTCGCAACCCCATGGACTGCAGCCTACCAGGCTTCTCTGTCCATGGGATTTTCCAGACTATTATTTTTCATATTTTCAGCCAAGCACCCGAGTCCATAGTGATTACACCGTCAGATATGGAGTCCGGCACAGGTATTTAGCAGTTTCCCCAAACCCAGGCTGCTTCTCCCGGGCTGCAGGCTGGTTTCTGGTCGATAGCCGTGCAGAGGCAGCTCGTTGTCACCAATGGAGTGAGCGAGAAGGGCTGTTGGTTACTTCCTGTTTGAGGCTCTGCAGAGGCAGGATCCTCCACTCTTTTTTTCAAAGTCAGTTGAATGCAGGGGACTCCAAGCCCTAGATTGCATATTTAAAGATAAGGAATTGGAAACAATCCCGGGGCCTATAAATAGCCTGCTTCCCCTCCCTAAGGGCTTCCCCTCCCTAACCCCGCCCCCTCCAGCCTGGGAAGGATCTTTCCCAACACCCCCTCCAAGGTAGTCCCCCCACCCACCCCTGCCCGCTGATTCCACCCGACTGCTGCCCCCATCACCCTGTCCTGTAGCTCAGTTCTGCTTTCTTCCCAGCAGTTCTTCATCTGAAATCCCCTTTCTTACTTCTTCATCAGAAGTGGTGGTGGTCTTCTCCACCAGGACTCGACTGAACCGCAAGGGGGCAGTGGCCATCCTGCCTGGGTTGCCGCGGGTTGCCTGGGATTAGAAAGCACTCAAAATCTTTGTTGTTGCTGTTTGTTTTAGCTTTAAAAAAATTTTTTTTAATGAAAGTATAGTTGATTTGGGGCTTCCCGGGTAACTCAGTGGTAAAGACTCCACTTGTCAATGCAGGAGACGTGGGTTCGATCCCTTCATTGGGAAGATTCCCTGGGAAAGGAAATGGCAACCCTTTCCAGTATTCTTGGGCTGGAAAATCCCATGGATGGAGGAGCCTGGTGGGCCACAGTCTCTGGGGTCG
The DNA here is from genome assembly GCF_003369695.1 of Bos indicus x Bos taurus. NCBI lineage: Eukaryota > Metazoa > Chordata > Mammalia > Artiodactyla > Bovidae > Bos > Bos indicus x Bos taurus. Next base: position 53,949,896 of record NC_040097.1, on the reverse strand, counting down.
CAAGAGTTGGACATGACTGAACGACCATACAACAGCTACAATAGTTGACTTACAATGTTGTATTCATTACTGCTGTACAACAGTTATACACATATATACGTTCTTTTTTAAAAAATGCTCTTTTCCTTGGGACTTCCCCAGAGGTCCATTGGTAAAGACCCTGTACTTCCAGTGCAGGAGGCCTGAGTTCTATCCCGAGTTGGGGATCTAAGATCCCATGTGCTATGGGGTGCAGTCACACAAAAACCTTTTTTTCCACTATGGTTTTTACAGGCTATGCATAGTTTCCTGTGCTATCCAGTAGGACCTTGTTGTTTATCCATCCTGTATATAGAAGCTTACACCTGCTAACCCCAGCCCCCCACTCCATCTCCCCCACCCCCTCCCCCCGGCATCCACAAATCTGTTCTCTTGTGTCCATTCAGAATCTTTTTTTTTTTTTTTTTCCTTGAATGAATGAAAGAAGATTTTCTTTACCAAAGCTTCTGTTAATAGCACTCGTTTCAGAAAAGTCAGCCTGGGTAAAGCGCTTGAGAGATATGGATCTTCTGAAGACCCAATACTAGTTATTAATTATGATCATGAACAGTGATAGCGAGGGCAGAGGGGTGACCTGGCTGTGGAAGGGCCCAAGGCAGTGGGGCCTGGAGGCCAGGAGGCAGAAGAGGGAGCCGGCGGGGAGAGGCTGAATGCCTGGCCTGGAGTTTCTGGTGGAGACACGGTTCTATGCTGGTGGCCAGTGTGGGAGAACCTTTCTTTTTTATTGAGTTGGGCTGACAGCTTTGCACTGACTCATACACTCAAAACAGGGGGTCCGATGCCAGAGCAAACAAAGATGAGCCGTGGGATAATAGAAGTGTCTGCCGGTCTGTCCAGCTGTCAGGACCGGGCTCCTAATTTAAAGCGTCACCAGCAAACACTGAACAGTTGCATTGCCATGGTGGATTAGAGACTGAGGGCACAGTGTGCCTGATGCGAGCACCTCACTCTCGACTTCGATTTCTGGCTTGAATGATGAGCCTGTGCGGTCCTGGTCGTGGCTCCTCACCCAGCAGAGGCTCAGCTTCAGGTCATGGTGTCAGAGGTTTATTTGGTGTCTCCTCTGTCCCAGCTGTTTGGGGGTACAGCAGTGAACAAGGCCGATCGTACCTTTCCCCGTGGGCAGAAGATGTAGAGGTGTTACACGTCATCACCCCCGAGGCCCCATTGTTTTAGGCACTGCTAGGAAAGGAAGCTGGTGTTAACTTTGTGAGGACACAAATCTCATATCACTTAGAAAATCTATGCTCATTGGAAGAATTCTTGTAGACTGAACTAAAGGGAAATTTTATATACTCTTGAAAGTAAAGTCACTCAGTTGTGTCCGACTCTTTGCAACCCCGTGGACTATACAGTCCATGGAATTCTCCAGGCCAGAATACTGGAGTGGGTAGCCTTTCCCTTCTTCAGGGGGTCTTCCCAACCCAGGGATGGAACCCAGGTCTCCCTCATTGCAGGCAGATTCTTTACCAGCTGAGCCACCAGGAAAGCCCAAGAACACTGGAGCCTATCCCGTCTCCAGAGGATCTTCCTGACTCAGGAATCGAACCAGGGTTTCCTGCATTGCAGACAAATTCTGTACCAGCTGAGCCACCAGGGAAGCCCTTTTACATACTCTTGTGAATACCTAAAAAGGAAAATTTTACTGCTCCAGGTCTTAGTTGCAGCACTCAGGCTCTTCAGTCTTTGAGGCAGTATGTGGGATCTAGTTCCCCGACCAGGGATCAAACTCAGGCTCCCTGCATCGGAGCACAGAATCTTAGCCACTGGCCCAGACCACCAGTGAAGTCCCTAAGGAGTCTTTTTTTTTTTTTTTAAGGAATCCTTTTTTAAGTATTTTCGCATACTCTGGTCCTCTGTGTCATCAAGAGTGTGAGCAGTGCAGCATTCCTTAGAAGAGTCCATGGAAGAAGTGATAGCCATCAGTGCTGGGCTCATAAGCCAGCTGGCTTTTGACTCCTGCTTCTGGGGATGATGCTACATGTGCCCGTCTCACCGTCTTGCCGTCTCCACCCCACAGCCTCTGGTTCCCAGGCTTTCAGAGAGCGCTGCGCTCTGGTCTCAGGGGTTTTTTTCTTATGCGTGCTATGACACCATTCCCAAGTTTTGAGTTGGCACATGGCAGGCAATGGTGGCTGCTCCACATCTGCTCTCTGCTCTCGCCAGCAGAAGGTGTAGACCCATCTCTGGCTGTAGGGAACTGGAAATGTGAGAGACAGAGCATCTCTGCATCAGTGAAGTGTGGTTAGTGTGAGGGCGGTGAGCCTGCTGCGGGAGGAGGCAGACAAGGACGTGATCTCAGGTACCCGGAGTCCTCCCAGCCTGCACTCACACCTGCTTGGGAGAGGAACCTGAGGCTGAGACCTGAGCCTGGGAAGAGAGTTCCGAAGGAGCCAACAGCCTGTGCAAAGGCGTAGAGTTGGAAAACATTCTTGGTCAGCTCCCAAGCTGGGCTGTAGGTAGTGGTGCGGTAAGGAAGCTCTGTTTGTTGTTGTTCTGTTGCTCAGTTGTGTCCGACTCTTTTTGACACCATGGACTGCCTGTCCTTCACTATCTTCCGGAGTTTGCTCAAACTCATCTCCTTTGAGTTGGTGATGCCATCCAACCATCTATCTTCTGTCGGCCCCTTCTCCTCCTAACCTTAAATCTTTCCCAACATCAGGGTCTTTCCCAATGAGTCGGCTTTTCACATCAGGTGGCCAAAGTAGTGGAGCTTCAGCATCAGTCCTTCCAAGGAAATCAGGACTGATTTCCTTTAGGATTGACTGGTTTGATCTCCTTGCAGATCAAGGGACTCTCGAGTCTTCTCTAACACCACAGTTCAAAAGCATCAGTTCTTTGGAGCTCATCCACCCAAAAAGCCTGCTGGGCTTTGATTGGGATTGTATTGAATCTATAAATCAATTTGGGGGATGGCATGTTAACTATATTGCATCTCCTTAGCCATCAAAATCGCTCCTTTTATTTAGGTGTTCTTTGATTTCTTTCATCAGTATTTTGTAGTTTTTAGCATACTATAAAGTTAGATTTATATCTATTTATATCTATTGGGGCTTATAAGTAATCTTGTTGTCAACAAAGAAAGCTGTTTGGGTGTTTTTTTTAATTATTTATTTATTTATTTGTCCATATGACATGTGGGATCTTAGTTCCCTGGCCAGGGATCAAAACTGTGCCCCCTGCACTGGAAGCACAGAGTCCCAAATAAAGTTTTATTTTTTCCTTTTCAATCTATATGCCTTTTATTTCTTTTTCTTACTGCAACCTCCAGAAGAACATGGACTATGAATGGTGAAAAAGGACATCTTTGTTGGCTTTCTTAGAGGGAAACCTGCAGTCTCTCACCATTAAGTATACTGATAGCTCTAGATTATTTTGATGTTGTTGTTCAGTCGCTCAGTCGTGTCCCATGAACTCTTTGCGACCCCATGAACTGCAACACACCAGGCCTCTCTGTCCTTCACCAGGTGATTTTGTAGATGGCCTTTATCTGGTCAAGGAAATTCCCTGCTATCCTGAAAGTTTTTATAATGAACAAATATTGAATTTTGTCAAATGCTTTTTCTGCGCCTACTGATAAGAATATTCAGGTTTTCTTCTGTCTGTTAATGGGCATACATTGATTTTCAAATGTTGAACCAGCTGTGGATTCCTGGGATAAACTTTAGTTAGTTGTTGAGCATTTATATTTTTATAGATTGTTGGAGTCAATATACCAATATATTTTTTAAAACATCTTCTATTTAAACTTTTTTTTCTAATTTGTGATGTATTTTTGGCTGAGTTGGGTCTTCAGTGCCGTCTGTGGGCTTTCCCTGGTTGCGGCAAGCAGGGGCTGTGCTTGGCTGCAGTCTGCAGGCTTGTCGTTGCAGGGGCTTCTCTTGTGGCTGGACGCAGGCTCTGGGTGCCCAGGCTTCGGCCGTTGCAGCTTGCAGGCCCCTTGGTGTGGCATTCAGGCCTTCGGGCACTAGGGCTTTAGTGATTGGGTGTGTGGGCTCAGATGTCCTGCAGCATGTGGAATCTTCCAGGGCCAGGGATCAAACCCATGTGCCCTGCACTGCAGGCAGATTCCTGTCCGCTGTACCACGTGGGAAGTCCTGTGTCCTTATTCTTTTGAGGGTTTTGACAGCCTGGAAGGAGTTGATCCAGCAGCTTCTAACGCTCCACCAAGACTTGGGCACACTGGTAGCCGAGCTCAGGTTCTTCTCTTTCCTCTTCTTGTGGCTGCAGCCCTTTGGGGTTTTGCCTGTGTCTCACTTCTGCACACACGTTAGAACAGGATAAAGTTGTGAAACTCAGTTCAGAAACAGGATGTAGGAGGAAGCACTTGACTCCCGTGGCTAGATCTAGGTTGACTCGCCTCACGTTGCTGAGGCTCTGCTAAGTGCCGCGCCTCAGGGCAGCCCTGGGGACCGTGTGTCCCTGCTGCATTCATCCCAGCGGGTCTCTTAGCAGGTGCTCAAGGGAGGCTTTGTTTAGCTGGAGCTTTTTGCTCCTGTCTCTGTCCTCCCGGTTTCTTCCAAAGGCATCGAGACCAGGGTGGAGGCAGGGCTGCTCCTTGGGGACAGAAAGGCTCTATGTCTTACCAGCAGGCAGCTTCCAGCAGCCAGGAGGCCTGGAGTGAGCCTGCAGGCCCAGGAAGGGGAAACGTAGGGAGGGGCTGGGCTGCAGCCTTACCGGAGTTGTTTTGTAAGCAGAGGCCAAGAGGGTGGGGAACTTTCTGAAGGAAAGTCTTTGTTTTCACCTGGCACACGGGTGATTTGAAAGTGAGTCAGGTAGAGTGAGGCATGGGAGAAAGGCCTGCTTTGGGGAGTGATGTCACTGAAGCTGGGGGCGCGGACCACAGTTAACTGTGCCTTTGAACCAAGGATGTGGTGGCTGGAGAGGGAAGTGGTCAGGGTCAAGGCATATACTTCTGCCCCGTGGTCTTATCCCCTCTGGGGAGTCATTTTCTAAAACCTGGCCAAAGAGCAGCAGAGGGGACGCTGACAGCGCGCTGGAGGCAGAGGGCCTGGCACATTTTTTTCTTTCATCCAGGGCTTTGTCTGTGCAAAGCTCTAGACAGACGGCTCTGCCAGCTGGTTTGGAGCCTGTGGTCAGCAGTCTGAGGAATCCGAGGCAGCCACCTCCCATTTGAGCTCACAGGGGGAGTTTCTCATCTGCCCCCGAGAGCTGTGATGCAGGAGGGGCTCCCCACATCACCCCAAAGCTCCCCCGAGACATCTGTGCCACCTGTCACCCTCCTCCCTTCCTCCCCGCCGCCTCTGCATTCCTCTGGCTGGATTCTGCTCCTTATCCCCCTGCCGGACCCAGGCTCCCCGCCTCTGAGCCTTGCTGCTTCTCCCCCATCTCCATGGCATGTGTTTTCCAAGCCTGAAGTGCCACTGTGGCTCTTCCTGCTCAGTGATCTTCACTGGCTCCCCACTGCCCGCCCCTGCCGTCTCCTTTCTCAGTCCAGGACCTGTTGCCCCCCTTTCCTGCACCAGCTTTTCCATAACACAGGGAGGGTTTGCTTACCGTGGACAGCTCACCTGCCCCCGAATACCTGCCCCATGCTTCTCCAGCCTCGCCTTCCCACCAGGTTCTTCTGCTGGAAGCCTTCTTCCCCTTCGTGTGCTCAAATCCTGCAGCCCCTGAGTCCACCCTGAACCAGTCCCACTCTTTACAGAGGACATGCCTGCCTTCCTGCGCTCCAGCAGCCCTCCTCACAGATGATACCTCCCTGATGTTATTGTCCTTTGTTTTCTTTTCTTAAAAAAAAAATTTATTTGAGCTGCGCTGGGGCTTAGTTGCAGCATGCGGGATCTTGAATCTTCATTTGGGCATGTGGGCTCTTTAGTTACGGCATGCAGGATCTAGTTCCCCGACCAGGGATCAAACCTGGGCCCCCTGCTCTGAGTCTTAACCACTGGGCCACCAGGGAAGCCCTCGTCCCCTTTTTCTTTTAACGTCTCCGTGTCTGGGTCTGAGGCCCCTTGTCCTTTGAGGCAGGGCCTGGGTATAAACTGTCCTTCTGGTGTGCTTACTGCCTGCTGACAACTCGCCGTGCTTAGATGAGCCACCGGTTAACCCTTGCTGTGTGCCAAGAGCTTCTCAAACATCATCCCGTGTGACTCTTCTCAGAATACACGTGCAGGGACTTTTAATACTTGCCCTTTGTCAAATGTTCACAAGAGCACTGCCAGCTGTTCTAAATGTTTTGCTCGAATCGTCTCATTTAATCTTCACATCAGCTCTTTGTGGTAGGTTTTCTTCTTACCCCATTTTAAAGATGAGGAGACTGAGGCCTAGCGAGGTTAACTGGCCCATTAGTACTTGTGTTAAGTGACTATTTGACCCACGGGGGTTGCTGGCATGCTTTACTGCTCCTTTCAGGCTCACTTGTTCCTACTGAAGACCAGCCTCTGGCTTACGCTCAGGCCTCCTTCTCCTCTCTCTGGGTGCCATACGACAATCGTGTACCCTTAATCACTGTGGCTTTCCATCAATGATACATGCTTAGAATCCGTCAGTGGCTCTTGTGTACTTGCTTTGTCATTTTTAATCCCAGACTAATTTCTTTTTCCCCCAGGCTGGCACTGAGTTGGCATCATGCTGCCTGGGTTTTTAATCAAGGCATCCCACACCCACATTGTCAAATCCAGCAGGCACTTACTTCTGGCAGGCGCCCAGGGCTGGATGCCAGGCCTCCTGCTGGGGCTGGGCCACACAGCTTCTCCAAATATTTACTTCACCAGGATCTGGGCAAAGCACTGAATGGCGTAACTCTCTCCCTCCTGAGTCAAGGTTTCCTCAGGATCACCCTTGGCAAAATGGAAACCAGCGTAACCTTGTGTTCCTAAGCAGGGCTGGGAACATCGTTAGGACTCAATAAATAATGACTGAATAAATAACTTTATTCTTCTTTCCACTGTAAAGACTGGGGTTGCCTGAATGGGAAACCAGGGAAGTTCTGAAAACAGATGCATCAGTTAGCTTATGCTGCATGACAAACGGTCCTAAAATCTTGGCGGCATCACCAGGTCTTCACTGCTCACGTGGTGGAGGTCAGCTGCGGTTGGCCCTGCTGATCATGACCCCGGCTTGCTTCTGTGTCTGGAGGCTGGCTTCTCGTCCGATCTGGACTGGGTTCATCTGGGGTAACTGAGTTTCAGCACTGTCTGAGTGTCTGCCACCAGACAGTTCCTTCTTAGATGCCACTGCAGGGGAGCCCAGACCTAGAGCTGGCGGAGGTAGCCTCTGAAACTGTCGGTGGCATTTTTTCATTTTTCTCAGCTGAGCCCAGAGCATCCAGACCCAGCAGTTGTCGCCCCAGCAGAGCCTCTCGTTGAGGTCCCTCCAGGTCAAGCATCTTTTTGGGGGTGTGACATGGGATGGAGGTGGGGATTTATGGAGCCGTCCTCAGCCATCCCCACTGCAGCCAGCGGCTATGCTGTGTAATCGTCGGCGACCGGGTTCTTGGAGGCAACAGCTGCCTTCTAGCTGAGCCGCCTGAGAGCCCTCGGCCAAGGGGCTGTGTCTACGCCAGGGTCCCAGGTGGGGACCCAGATGTGATCCCTCACCTGGGCCCCCCGCTGCCCTCTGAACGGACCTCAACTTCCCTTTGCACAAGAATCAAAACACGAAACCCAGAACAATGCATATGCAACTTTCAAAACAGGCCAGGCGGGACCTTTTTTTTTTTTTTTTTTCGGTTTAAGCGCCTGCTCCAGCTACTATGGTTGTACCGCAAATTACCGCTAAAGTTAGTGTGTGTAAAACAGCCATTGGCTAGGCTCACAGATTATTTGGGTCAGGAGTGTGGGCGGGACACGGTGAACAGGGCTTTGTCTTTGCTCCATGGTGACTGGGCAGCTGGGAGAACTTGAGAGCTGGTGCCTGAGGAGCGAAGGCTTTGCTTTCTCGTGTATTGAGCTAGGTGCTGACTGGTAACCCACCCTCAGCTGGGGCTTTGGCCAGACACCCACTCTCGGCCTCCCCAAGTGACCTGGTGGGAGAGCTCCAGGGGTGCATTCGCAGATGGGAGGGGGGCTCAGGGAAGTGGCATCAGGGTCCCTGACCCAGCCGTGGAAGGCCTGTGGTGTCACTTTGACCACCTGCCAGGAGGCCATTCAGGCAACCCAGGTTCAAGGCAGGGGATGCATTCTGCTTCTGGGTGAGGAGCGGCCAGGGTCTAGAAGAGCACAGGAGCCTGGAATTGTTGCTACGGCTATTCTCTGAAAGCGCAGTCAGCTGGCATGCAGCAAGGAGGGGTGAGATGTTCCTCCTACCCCTCACTGCTGAGGCCGAGGGCGTCAGAATATCTGGCTGCAGGGAGTTTAAGCTCTTGTGGAGTCCAGTCCCTCCTGTCTCCTACCCCAGACCACTGAGTCCTCAGGTAGAGCTTTATTAAAGCTTTGCCAGCGAGGTCATCTGCCCGGTCCCACATGCATGCGTGTTAAGTTGCTCCAGTCGTGTCTGACTCTTTCCAACCCCATGGACTGTAGCCACCGGGCTCCTGGGATTTTCCAGGCAAGAATACTGGAGTGGATTGCGATGCCCTCCTCCAGGGGATCTTCCAGACCCAGGGATCCAACCCACATCTCTTTCATCTCTTGCATTGGTAGGCAGGTTCTTTACCGCTGGGACCACCACCTGGGACCTCAGCCTGGGGAGGAAAAAAAAAAAAACATAAAAGGGGGCAGAAGCAGGGTTCTGTGATTAAGAACCAAACTGTGGAATTGGGTGGAAAAGACTGAATCCCGTCCTGGGCAAACAGTTCTATGGCCCGGGGCGGGCACTTCCCACATCTCCGTTTCCTCATCTGCCTAAGAGTACAACCTGGGGCCAGGCTCGTGGGCGGTACCTGATGAGCAGTAGGGATCCCTGAGAATAAGCTTCCTCATTTCAGCACTTTGTAGAAAGCTCACGTCCCAGCAAGGGCCGTTGACCCTGCCCCTGCACCCCCAGTCCTGGAGAAGATTCTCAGCAGTCTCTCTTATTTTCTTTTAATGATTCATCAGGGAACCTCTGAGAAACACTAGCTCCTACTCTTGAGTCAGACCCTGGGGGGGGGTCACACTGGGGGTGGGGGTCTTTTCATCCCATTCTCTAGGTTTTAGAATCTTTAAAAAAGAGAGAGAGAGCATTTCGTGTATTTTCTGTTTTCCCCCATTCTAAATTAATACTGTGGTTCCTCGGTTAAGGACTTCCTGTTTCAATAGGATAATTTAGTAAAAGTGACGTTACTGGATCAACAGATGTGCTAATTCTTTTTAGATACATGCCAGTTGGGTGTTAAATCTGGCAGTGCCTCCCAAGCGTGCTTAGTATTAATCCTCAGGCGTTAGTTCACTGCTAACTGTTACTTCTGGTTCACTGTGTGTATTTGGGGGTGAAGCACCAGGACGCTCTGTGTGTTACTGGAAGTTATTCTCATCGCATCTTTACCTGCGTTACCTGTGGCAGCAGTCACCACCAGCTCATGCCCAATCCTCCTTGATTTTTTTTTCCTGTACCTCGTGGCACATGGGATCTCAGTTTCCTGACCAGGGATGGAACCCTTGCCCCCTGCAGTGAAGCTTGGAGTCCTAACCTCTGCACCACCAGGGAATTCCTTCCATCCTCCTTGAACTATATCTTCACCTCCTTAGACTTCCCTTTGTGTTTTTAATAGCTTTGTTGATGTATCATGTACATACCGTAAAAGCTCCTCGTTTTAAGCGTACACTTCAGTAATTTTTAGTAAATTGACAGGGTTGTGCAACCATCACCGTAATCCCATTTTAGATTTTTTCCGTCATTCCCAAAATATCCCTCTTGCACACTTGCTCCCATATAATTCTTAAGAAGCCGCTGCTGTACTGCTGTGTTTATCTCATCCATAAATATTTCAGGGTGTGTGTGTGTGTCCTTTTTTTTTTTTTTTTGCTGCACCACATGGCATGCGGGATCTTATTTCCCCAGCTAGAGATTGAAACTGGGCCCCCTGCGTTGGAAAAGCAGAGTTTTAACCACTGGCCCACCGAGGAAGTCCCAGGGTGTGTCTCAGTCGCCCAGCACTCTACGTGCTTGCTGTGGTGGCCCCTACTAAGGCAGCACCCCTCCCGCTTGTGCCCCCAAAGCAAACCCCTGCGTTCAGTGCTAACTCCTGAAACCCAAGAGCTAAGGCCACGTGATTGCAGAGAAGAGGCTGCAGTCCACCCACAAGCCATGTTTACACTGGGGCGCTGGTGAGAATCCAGTTTTGCCCCAAATTCAGTCCTGCGCCCATCATCGAAGGCCCCCTCTGTGCTGGGCCCTGTGGGTGCAGCAAGGAATTGGTCCTGGGCCCTGCCCTTGTGCCCACCACTGAACTGCATACAGAGAAGAGTGCCCAGGGCGGGGGTGGCCGGCTGGTCACACACCACTGTGGCCTGATCCGCACCTGAATGTGTGTGTGTGTGTTTTGCAGAGCTTCCTGATGACCCCTTGTTTCTGGGGTCAGAGCCTGCACCTGTCTCAGAGGCACCAGAGAAGCCTGCACGCACCGGTCCCCTCCCATGTGTTAACAGTGGGGCCTGTCCCGGGCGATGCTTTCTCTCTCTCTCCCCTTCTCAGCATCAGGGAGCAAGAGCGTGGTCCTGCCGGGTGCCTGGAAGGTGGAAGGCCTCAGGAGTGGGTGGACTGTAAACTGTATTCATTCATTCCAACCAAAAACATTATCTGTGGAGAATCCACGTGCCATTCAAGGTCCTGACTTGGGAACACCGACAGTGAGCAAAACAGACCAAAACCCTCAGCATCATGGGGCTTACAGTCAGGGGTGACAGACGATAAAAACTAAACAGGTGAAAGATCTTGCTTGCTGGGGCTTGAAGCAGAATAAATGAGTGAGGAGAGACTACAAATGATAAAATACTCATCTTTTTAAAAAGCAGGGTATCAGGACTTCCCCGGTGGTCCAGTGGTCAGGATGCCGCTTTCCAGTGCAGGGGGCACAGGTTCCATCCCTGGTTAGGGAGTTAAGATCCCATAAGCCTCCTGGGCAAAAAAAAAAAAAAGACATAAAAAGAAACCAGAAGCGATATTGTAACAAATTCATTAAAGACTTTCAAGATGGTCCACATAAAAAAAAAAGCCTTCCAAAAAATGAAAAGTAGGGTATAAAACAAGGGGTCATCAGGAAGCTCTGCAAAACACACACACCAGGGTTTCCCTGGTGGCTCAGTGGTAAAAAAAATAAAAAAAAAAAAATCTGCCTGCCAGTGCAGGGGACACGGATTTGATCCCTGATCCTGGAAGATCCCACGTGCTGCAGAGCAACTCGGGCCATGTGCCACAGCTACTGAGCCTGCGCTCTAAAGCCACAGCTTCTGAAGCCTGCATGCCTAGAGCCCACGCTCTACAACAGGGAAGCCACTGCGATGAGAGGCCCGTGCACCACGTCTGGAGAGTAGCCCCCACTCACCGCAACTAGAGAAAAGCCCACGCGGCAACAATAAATAAGTAAAATTTATCTAGCGCAGCCAAAACTAAATAAAAATTATTTTAAACAACTGTATATAGCATGCAATCCAGTCTTTGAAAAGGAAAAATAATACTGCTGATGCTAAGTTACAGCAGTTGTGTCCGACTCTGTGTGACCCCATAGACGGCAGCCCACCAGGCTCCCCCGTCCCTGGGATTCTCCAGGCAAGAACACTGGAGTGGGTTGCCATTTCCTTCTCCAATGCATGAAAATGAAAGGTAGAAAGTGAAGTCGCTCAGTCATGTCCGACTCTTCGTGAGCCCATGGACTGTAGCCTACCAGGCTCCTCCGTCCATGGGATTTCCCAGGCAAGAGTACTGGAGTGGGTTGCCATTGCCTTCTCTGGAAAAATAATACATATGTGCTCAAAACATCCATATGTAGAAAGAAATACCCTAAACTCCAGAGGTGGTAGTTATCTCTGAGAAATGGGACTATGGGTGATTTTTTGTTTTTTTAGACACTTCATGAATTGATTTTCTATTCTGTGTATTTTAGAGTGACCCTATTATGTAAGCAGGATGCCTGACATGACTGTCATTTCTAAAGGGCCCCAACTTTCTGAGTCGGAGCCCCAGAGCCCTGCCTCCCAGTGTGAGAGCACTGGAGTCAAGGCAGGTTTCCTTTCTATTATCCAGGGTCCCACAGGTTGTTCTGTGCTTGCTCCCAGTGGGAAGCAGGCAGAGAGTTCAAGCCCTGGGCTGAAAACAGAGGCCAGGAGCCGGGAGAGGGGCCTGGAGAGACACAAGCAGGTCCCATGGGCTGGGCGGTGTGGTGGGGAGCAGGGGTGTGCAGCCATGTGCCGGGGCACAGCTGGCCCCACTGCCCTGCTGTGTGACGTTCAGCAAGTCGCTTAACCTCTCTGTGCCTTATTTTCCTTGTAAGAGGACAACAGGATTTGCCTCCTAGAGCACTTATCCCTGGGCCTGGGTAGAATGCCGTTAAAGATCTCCACGAGGTATCATAAAGCGCCTTTTACAACTTTGTATGGAATTTTTTTGGCGGGGGGGGGGGGGGGGGGAGGGGGCCAGTTCCATGCAGCTTGAGGGATCTTAGTTCCCTGACCAGGGATCGAACCTGTGCCCCCTGCAGTGGAAACGTGGAGTCCTAACCACTGGACTGCCAGGGAATTCCTCATATGTGATCTTTATAATACAAGAAAATAAAACAAATGAATTTTACCATGGAACAGTCCGTTGACACATGCCTTTCCATGAGCTGGCGCGGGCCCATTTTCTGGAGACTGGAGGAGGGGGTTTCACTGACAGGCAGGAGTGCGCATACGTGAGCCCAGGGCAGAGCTCAGCCGCAGCTGGAATATCGCAGTCTCCTGCTGTCCTCCCGCCCCCAGGCAGAGCCGCCGATGGGCCCGCTTACATCTACAGATACACTTCCCCATCACGGCATCATCAGCCACATCTCTGACTTTTTGAGCAAGCTCAGCTTTCATCTCCTGGGCTTTTCCAGAAAAGCCTCTTAGAGGGGGTCTGCGGCCTATTGATGTTGCCTTTCATCACTTACTTTCCCTCCTCCTGCCTGTGTCTCTCACTGAAACACTATTCCAAGGTCAGAAGGAAAGCCCTGCGAGAGGGTGGGGTGGTGACCTGCCGGCACCCAGCCCCGGCAGGCTCTCACACAAAGGTGCGTGGTGCCATCTGCAGCCAGACGTGAGCAGGGTGTTAGGGGACAGACCTGCTGGGGGGATGTCCCTGAGCAGTTCATCTCCTGAGCACCGCCTCTGGAAGCTTGTCCAGAAATTGTCTTAGACTTCAGATTTCCATTTGCTCTTTGAAGGAGACCCACCCAGCCTGAAAACCTGGGCCCACTGCCTGGCACAAGGCCATGGACCTCAGATCTGCCTGTATGAGTTTCCCAAGTTCTCAGAGGGTGACAGTCATTTCTCTCGGTGATGTTCAGTTGGTTTCATCTGCTGTGAAATTGAAACTCATGCTGCTTTCACAACACTCATCTCCTTTCTCATAGGAAGAATTCTGATAGCACGCAGTCAGAAAGAACTCCGTCTAGGGGAGAAGGAGTGGTTTCTCATCTGAGTGAAAGCCAGGCTGTCTCCAAACAGTGCCATGGCAGGTCCGAGAGACATGGCTTTGAGTTGAAGGTTCTTGCAACGTGACTTTTAAACCCCTGGACATTTATATTAGATGACTTATTTTCAACTTGCGTGACAGTTTGTTATAAAAGAACAGATTGGGAATTCCCTGATGGTTAAGACTCAGAGCCTTCACTGCCAGGACCTAGGTTCAGCCCACAAGCCGCATGGCACAGCCAAAAAAAAAGAAAAGACCTTTATGAGAGGATCTGGAGAATTCCCAGGGATGGGGGAGCTTGGTGGGCTGCCGTCTATGGGGTCGCACAGAGTCGGACACGACTGAAGCAACTTAGCAGCAGCAGCAGAGAATTCTATGAATAGAGGAGCCTGCTGAGCTACAGTCTGTGGGGTTGCAAAGAGTCGGATGTAACTGAGCAACTAACACACACACACACACACAGGAGGCTGCCAGAGAAACAAATGAGTCCTTTAGGTGGTATCACACTGATATTACTCTAAACAGAACCGATTGTGTCTTCCAGAAATTCTCCAGCCTGCTTCACTTCAGTTTCTCTGAGTTCAGACTTTTTTAACTGGGAACACGAACAGGTCCTAATAGATAAACAATAAGGACTTAACAGGGAACTATATTCAGTATCTTATAATAACCCATAATGGAAAAGAACCTGAAAAAGTATATATATATATAAAACTGGTATATATATCAGTTGTCCACATCCCAGCTCTTTTCTCTCCGCTGTCTGTTCTTTCTCTTGCTTCACCCTTCCGCATGCGCCCTGAGTGTCCGTCTGGAGGATTCAAGGCATTTGCAGAGGTTACTCACTGGCCCTGGAGGAGTTCCTGAAAAGCCTAGAATAAAGTACACTAGCTAAGATGCTGGCTGGCTAAAGTAGCAATGATGCCTCCTTGGGCAGAAAGGAAGCTTTTGGTAGCACGCACGAGTATACACCATCTGCCCTCTAAACGAGATTGGCCAGAATCGGGCTTTACGGAGAAGACTGCATGACTGGCGGCCTGAGACCCAGGGATGAGAATTCGGGAAGTCTTATTTCATAGTCAGGGTTCCCAGAGAAGATGGAGATGGGTTGGGGTCATAGAGCAATCGTGTGCTTCTCGGCTCAGCCCTGGGGCTCAGAGGGGAAAACCTGCCTGGGCCCCTTCTGTTGCTTGGGGAAACTTACCCGTGTGTCCGCAGACTCAGTCCCAGATAAAGACTGGTAAAAATGATTCTAATCTGTGCATTCAATGAGGTGCAAAATTGCTTCTCCACCTCGAAATCACACTGCATAATCCTGGGTTATTTGCATTTTAAGTGAATTAAACCACCCCAGCCTGTGTGAGAGGATCCATGCCAGGTGGAGGGACCCCCCACCTCACTCCCCAGATAGAAGAGGGCTGGAAATGGGGGGATGTTGATGGAGCAGCCGAGCTCTGACCATCAGGCACACTCCTAGGTGAAGCAAAGACTCCCTTTGGAGCTTTGAAACAGCCTCAAGGCGTGAATCATTATATCATCCGTGGCCAGTGGGCTGGAGAGGAACCGAAAAAATGAAAATCCTCAGGCTGCTCATTAGCGAAGGGAAATATGCAAACATTGAGGGTCTCCATGTGTCAGGGCCACATTCTTCTGCTTTGATCTGTTAAGTAGAACACTCTTCATGCCCACTTTAGGCCTCAAGCTGAACTGTTCTTTGCTGGCTGACGTCCCTGTAACCTAGGCCCCTGATAGAATGCTAGAATGAGGAGCTTTAGAAAACAGCGTTTTTAGCATTGGCCAGCCTTAGATTTCGTGATTGAATTCTCTTTATAGCTGCTCACTTTCTGCAGCGAGGTTTCCCCACGGCAGCACAGTAGCTTGAGGGCTACACTTGAAGCCAGATAGTTCTTTATTATGGGGACTGTCCTGTGCATGGAGGGGTGGCAGCATCCTCCCACCACACACACACACACACACACACACACACACACACACACACACACACACACACACACACACACACACACACACACACACACTGTGACCACCAGGAATGTCTGCAGACATCAACAACTGTCTCATAGAACACAACACGCCCTTGGACAGTCACTGTTCTGTAGGCCAGAGGCAGTAGGAAAGATTTAACCTTTGTCCTAAAGTGGTTGTGCTTTTAATATTGACCGAGACTTTACATACGTTTAACACCTGTGTGTTATCAGTTCATCCCCATTTGGGGTGAGCAAGACTTTGTTCTCTGTGAGTGGCCTTCACAGAAACTCAGCCTTCTCTTCCCTCTTCCAGTCTGCCCTCCCATGGTATTCTTTTTTTTTTGGCCATGCCGTGCAGCATGTGAGATCTTAGTTCCCCAACCAGGGATTGAACCTGGATCCCCTGCATGGGATGCATGTCGTCTTAACCGCTGGACCACCAGAGATGTCCCTCCCATAGTATTCTTATGTTGCTAATAATTGACCCAACCTGCTCATTCATTACTAGGTCACAAGTTTATTACTTCTGCACACTCATTCATTCAGGTAACAATATACTTAGTGAATTCTCATAGCAGGCCCCGGGATGCCGGGGGACGGGGCGTGGAGCAAGCAACACCTTGTAGCCGGGATCCCCACACGTTTGATGATGCGTCTGGCCTCCTCAGCTCATTTGTGGTCAGGGCTTACATTTTGGAGAGCAGAACTGCATCCAAAGTGGAGGTACATGATCCCTGGAATCAGACAGTCTTAGGATTCAGATCCCTCCTCCACTGCTTACAAACTGGGTGTTAGTCACTCAGTCGTGTCCAACTCTTTGCGACCCCATGGACTGTAGCTCACCAGGCTCCTCAGTCCATGGGATTCTCCAGGCAAGAATACTGGAGTGGGTAGCCATTTCCTTCTCCAGCGGATCTTCCCAACCCAGCTATTGAAACGGGTCTCCTGCATTGCAGGCAGATTGTTTACTGTCTGAGCCACCAGGAAAGCTCTAACTGGGTAGCCATGGGCTGATGATGGAGCCTGTCTGCCTGCATTTCCCCACAAGCAGACATGGGGGGGATTTTGCTGACTCGGCAGAGTTCTGGACCGTCGCAACGAGATCATGTACATCAGCCAGTCAGATCAGATCAGATCAGTCCCTTAGTTGTGTCCGACTCTTTGCGACGCCATGAATCACAGCACGCCAGGCCTCCCTGTCCATCACCAACTCCCAGAGTTCACTGAGACTCACGTCCATCGAGTCAGTGATGCCATCCAGCCATCTCATCCTCTGTCGTCCCCTTCTCCTCCTGCCCCCAATCCCTCCCAGCATCAGAGTCTTGTCCAATGAGTCAACTCTTCGCATGAGGTGGCCAAAGTACTGGAGTTTCAGCTTTAGCATCATCCCTTCCAAAGAAATCCCAGGGCTGATCTCCTTCAGAATGGACTGGTTGGATCTCCTTGCAGTCCAAGGGACTCTCAAGAGTCTTCTCTAACACCACAGTTCAAAAGCATCAATTCTTCGGGGCTCAGCCTTCTTCACAGTCCAACTCTCACATCCGTACATGACCACAGGAAAAACCATAGCCTTGACTAGACAAACCTTTGTTGGCAAAGTAATGTCTTTACTTTTGAATATGCTACCTAGGTTGGTCATAACTTTCCTTCCAAGGAGTAAGTGTCTTTTAATTTCACGGCTGCAGTCACCATCTGCAGTGATTTTGGAGCCCAGAAAAATAAAGTCTGACACTGTTTCCACTGTTTCCCCATCTATTTCCCATGAAGTGATGGGACCGGATGCCATGATCTTCGTTTTCTGAATGTTGAGCTTTAAGCCAACTTTTTCACTCTCGACTTTCACTTTCATCAAGAGGCTTTTGAGTTCCTCTTCACTTTCTGCCATAAGGGTGGTGTCATCTGCATATCTGAGGTTATTGCTATTTCTCCCAGCAATCTTGATTCCAGCTTGTGCTTCTTCCAGCCCAGGGTTTCTCATGATGTACTCTGCATATAAGTTAAATAAATAGGGTGACAATATATAGCCTTGACAAACTCCTTTTCCTATTAGGAACCAGTCTGTTGTTCCATGTCCAGTTCTAACTGTTGCTTCCTGACCTGCATACAGATTTCTCAAGAGGCAGATCAGGTGGTCTGGTATTCCCATCTCTTGAAGAATTTTCCACAGTTTATTGTGATCCACACAATCAAAGGCTTTGGCATAGTCAATAAAGCAGAAATAGATGCTTTTCTGGAACTCTCTTCCTTTTTCGATGATCCAGCGGATGTTGGCAACTTAATCTCTGGTTCCTCTGCCTTTTCTAAATCCAGCTTGAACATCAGAAAGTTCACGGTTCACATATTGCTGAAGCTTGGCTTGGGGAATTTTGAGCATTACTTTGCTAGCGTGTGAGATGAGTGCAATTGTGCAGTAGTTTGAGCATTCTTTAGCATTGCCTTTCTTTGGGATTGGAATGAAAAGTGACCTTTTCCAGTCCTGTGGCCACTGCTGAGTTTTCCAAATTTGCTGGCATATTGAGTGCAGCACTTTCACGGCATAATCTTTCAGGATTTGGAATAGCTCCACTGGAATTCCATCACCTCCACTAGCTTTGTTCGTAGTGATGCTTTCTAAGGCCCACTTGACTTCACATTCCAGGATGTCTGGCTCTAGGTCAGTGATCACACCATCGTGATTATCTGGGTCGTGAAGATCTTTTTTGTACAGTTCTTCTGTGTATTCTTGGCACCTCTTCTTAATATCTTCTGCTTCTGTTAGGTCCATACCATTTCTGTCCTTTAGCGAGCCCATCTTTGCATGAAATGTTCCCTTGGTATCTCTAATTTTCTTGAAGAGATCCCTAGTCTTTCCCATTCTGTTGTTTTCCTCTGTTTCTTTGCATTGATCGCTGAAGAAGGCTTTATCTCTTCTTGCTATTCTTTGGAACTCTGCATTCAGATGTTTATATCTTTCCTTTTCTCCTTTGCTTTTCGCTTCTCCTCTTTTCACAGCTATTTGTAAGGCCTCCCCGGACAGCCATTTTGCTTTTTTGCATTTCTTTTCCATGGGGATGGTCTTGATCCCTGTCTCCTATACAAGGTCACAAACCTCATTCCATAGTTCATCAGGCACTCTATCTGTCAGATCTAGGCCCTTAAATCTATTTCTCACTTCCACTGTATAATCATAAGGGATTTGATTTAGGTCATACCTGAATGGTCTAGTGGTTTTCCCTACTTTCTTCAATTTCAGTCAGAATTTGGTAATAAGGAGTTCATGATCTGAGCCACAGTCAGCTCCTGGTCTTGTTTTTGCTGACTGTATAGAGCTTCTCCATCTTTGGCTGCAAAGAATATAATCAATCTGATTTTGGTGTTGACCATCTGGTGATGTCCATGTGTAGACTCTTCTCTTGTGTTGTTGGAAGAAGGTGTTTGTTATGACCAGTGCATTTTCTTGTCAAAACTCTGTCAGTCTTTGCCCTGCTTCATTCCGTATCCCAAGGCCAAATTTGCCTGTTACTCCAGGTGTTTCTTGACTTCCTACTTTTGCATTCCAGTCCCCTGTAATGAAAAGGACATCTTTTTGGGGTGTTAGTTCTAAAAGGTCTTGTAAGTCTTCATAGAACCGTTCGACTTCAGCTTCTTCAGCGTTACTGGTTGGGACATAGGCTTGGATTACTTGGTCATGGTGGAGAGATCAACCAGTCAGTACACGATAACGATGGGGTAAATCTTCCATGGCAGAACAGTCAAACTGAGACAGAAGGAAAAAAAGCCAGCAGTAACTAAGGACATGGAGAAGGCAATGGCACCCGACTCCGGTACTTTTGCCTAGAAAATCCCGTGGATGGAGGAGCCTGGTGGGCTGCAGTCCATGGGGTTGCTAGAGTCAGACACGACTGAGCGACTTCACTTTCACGCATTGGAGAAGGAAATGGCAACCCACCCTAGTGTTCTTGCCTGGAGAATCCCAGGGATAGGGGAGCCTGGTGGGCTGCCATCTATGGGG
The DNA here is from genome assembly GCF_003369695.1 of Bos indicus x Bos taurus. Classification (NCBI taxonomy): domain Eukaryota; kingdom Metazoa; phylum Chordata; class Mammalia; order Artiodactyla; family Bovidae; genus Bos; species Bos indicus x Bos taurus. The sequence goes on along the minus strand of NC_040097.1, from coordinate 53,930,345 downwards.
TCGCACAGAGTCGGACACGACTGAAACCACGCAGCACTAGTAGCAGCGGCAACTAAGGACATGCCGCCTTCGTGGGCCTTTCCCAGAGTGCAGTGTGAGTCTATGTTATTCATTAACCAGACCTCCTCAAAGCAGAGAGATGGACTCAACCTTTGAGAAGAAGGCCTCTTTCTTCAGATTCTTTATAACTCTATGGTTAATATATTTCTTTTCCATCTCAAACAAGGGCCCACACTGACCAAAGGCTTATCTGTACATGCATAATTGAAAAAAACAAAAACACTTCAGCAAATTGTGTACTCAATGCTGACCTGTCAATATGATACATAATTTCTTTGTCTCAAAAATGTATGAAACCGCACCTCTGACTTCTGCTCAGTGGAGGAGTTCGCAGAGTTTCTGAGATTCTGTTTGCCAGGCTATCATCCTCAGCTTGACTCAAATAAAATTCTCTTATCTGTCTTCTTTGCTGGATTGTTATTTGATTTCCTGTCAACAGTAACTTACTGTCTGCCAGCTGGTAGGTTATTTGTATGAAGGGACATCTTGGTGGGTCAAAAATAGTCAAGTATTGGCAACTTTCTAGGTCAGCCTCACATGTAAACCTGGGGGCCACTATCTGACCGACTCTGGAGGTTGAGCAGATAAGAGGAGTGGTCCTGCCTGGCTCTCTCCAGAATTCCTGCCTTCTCTCTAAGGTTGCACCCTGCTGCTGCATAGACTCCTTAGAGCAGACATGCCACTCCCTCCCATCCTCAGTGTTCCCAGGGGCTTGTGCATCAAAGCCTTGTCCTGTGGGGAAACTGCTGTTCCTTGCCAATTTGTGAGGAAGTAACCTCAATTGTGGCAGCTCCTCAGTTCCCTGTGGTTGGTTGTGTTCCTGTTGTTTCGTTTTATAAATCTGTCTTATCCCTGTGTTCATTTTATCTTATTTTGTTTTTTTGGGCATGCGGGATGTTAGTTCCCTGACCAGGGATCGAACCCGAGCCCCCTGCAGTGGAAGTGCAGAGTCTTAACCATTGACCTCCAGGGAAGTCCCTGTTGTTTGGTCGTTCGTGCCCTGGGTGCCCATCTCGGGTGGGCGTTCCTCTGATGTCTCCGTGTTCCCACCCCAGGCCATGCTGCTGATCGCCTTCATCTGCGTGAGGAGCTCTCTGTGGACGAGCTACAGCGCCTACAGCTACTTTGAGGTGGTCACCATTTGCAACTTGATCATGATCCTCGCCTTCTACCTGGCGCACCTCTTCCGCCTGCCCCGCGTGCTCACCTGTATCAGCTGGCCCCTGTCGGTAAGGGAGTGGCCCGGCTGCGCTCCGCCCGCACGGGTCAGGACGCCGGCTGGGCGCTGGGGCCCGACGCCCTTCCAGCCTACCCGCCCCGCCTCCTTGGCTGCTTCAGCCCTGAATTTCCCACTGCTGGGTGGCCCTCTCTGCCTCCGGTCCTACTGGCCTCTAAAACTCACCTTCAAGCTGCAAGAAGGCTGTGCTTCTCATCTCAATGCTTCTTTTCTCAAATGACAGAAAATGGGCTGTGTGGCGGGTGGGGGGGTGATCTGGAGGCGGAACGTGGAAGGATAAAGCTGATAGAGGTGCTGGGTATTCACACTGTCGTACGTATAGGATCTGTCAGCTGAAGTGGACAGGCAGAGTCTGAAGAAAGATATCAGAAGTTGCTAAGGTTTCTTCTTCCCATTATATTATTTTTTAAACGGCTTTATTTACACCTTGGTGACATGTCATACAATTACCGATTGAAGTGTACAGTTCAGTGGATTTCCGTATGTTTTTAGACTTGTGCAACCGTCACCTCATTTTTAGAATATTTTCATCACCTCAAAAAGAAACCCTGTACCCTTTAGCTGTTACTTCCTACCCCGAATCTCCTCCAGTCCTGAGCTACTGCTAATTGACTTTCTGTCTCTATAACTTTTCCTGTTCTGGAGATTTCATGTAAGTAGACTCATATATGTGGTCTTCTGTAACTAGCTTCTTTCACTTAGTAGAGTGTGTATCGGTTTATCTATTTATAGCATATATCAGTACTTCATTGCTTTTTATAGCTAACAAATAATCCATGGAAAGGATATACCATATTTTGGTTTTTTGTTGATTTGTTTGTTTGCTGGGGGTGCACCATGTGGCATACGGGATCTTAGTTCCCTGACCAGGGATCGAACCCATGCCCCCTGCAGTGCAAGCACGGAGTCCTAACCACTCAATCACATTTTGTTTATCCATTTATCATTGATGGATATTTGGGTTGTTTCCACCTTTTGGCAATTGTGAATCCTGCTGCTGTGCACATTTGTATACAAGTTTTGTGTATGGACGTGTTTTTATTTCGCTTGGGAATATACCTAAGAGTGGGATTGCTGGGTCACATGGTAACTGTTTAATTGTTTGAGGAACTGCCCGGCTATTTTCCAAAGTGGATGTACCATGTTGTATTCCAGCAGTCTTCCCACTCGTTCTTTTTCAGGATTATTTTGAATTGTTGTAGTTCCACAAGAACTTTATAATCAGCTTTTCAGTTTCCACAAAGAAGTTAGCTGAGATTCTAATAAGAATGACATTGAATCTGTAGATAAATTTGGAGAGTCTTGCCATTTTAATAATAATATAAAGTCTTGTGATCCATGAGCATGGAAGGTTTTTCCATTTATTTAGATCTTCTAAAACTTCTTTCAACAATGTCAAGTAACTTTCAGAGTATGAGTTTTATACTATTTTTCTTCAGTGTGTTGCTAAGTGTCCTACCCTTTGTGATACTATTTCAAATGTAATTATTAATTTCATTTTCAGATTGTTCACTGCAAGTGGATAGAAATACAATTGATTTCTGTTTATTGATCTTGTATCCTCAATCGTGTTGAAATCATTTATTAGATCTAATAGACGGTTAGTGGACTCCTTAGCGTTTTCTATCTATGGGAGCATACTGTCTGTAAAGAGATAGTTTTACATTTGTTTGCAGTCTGGATGCTTTTTACTTCATTTTCTTGACTTATTGCAAGAAATTGAATGTTGAAGTGGCAAGAGCAGATATCATCTTGTTCCCAATCTTAGGAGGAGAGTATTAGGTTTTATCATTAAATGTAACATTAGCTGGGGTTTTTATAGATAAGTGTTAGTCACTCAGTCATGTCCAACTCTTTGCAACCCCATGGTTTGTAACCTGCCAGGCTCCTCTGTTCATGGAATTCCCCAGGCAAGAATACTGGAGTGGGTAGCCATTCCCCTCCTCCAGGGGATCTTCCTCATCCAGGGATCAAACCCAGGTCTCCTGCATTGCAGGCAAATTCTTTACTGTTTGAGCCACCAGAGATGATATTGATTTTCCAGGCAAGAGTACTGGAGTGGGGTGCCATTGCCTTCTCCCTCAAATAGAAGAAGTTACCTTTAATTCATTTGTCTATTAAGACAATCATGTAGGGTGATTAATCGCTTTAGGATTTTGTTATTGCACTGATTTTCATATGTGGAACTATCTTTGCATTCCTGGGGGAAATTCTGATTGGCTGTGATGTATAATTCAGTTTACATGTAGCTGGATTTGGTTTGCTAGTCTTTTGTTGAGCATTTTTGCATTGATATTCATAAGAAATATTATTGGTCTGTAGTTTTCTTGTGATGTCTTTGGTTTTGTTATCAAAAGTGTTTCCTTCTCTTATGTTTTTTAGAAAAGTCTGGGAAGAGTTGGTATTGATTCCTCTCCAAATGTTTGTAATTCTGCATGGAAGCCATCTGGTCTGGGCTTTTCCTGTGGGTAGTGTTTTTATTATTCATTCAGGTTCTACTATTTTAGATCTTATTCAGATTGAGTCATTTTCAGTAGCATGTCTTTCTAGGAATATCTCCATTTCATCTAACTTATCTAACTTATTGGTGTACAGCCTATCACAGTATTCTTTTAAAATCCTTTTTATTTCATCAGTAGTGATGTCTCCTCTTTCATTTCTGATTCTGGCCATTTGAATGTTTTTCCTCTCTTGTTTTTTTCCCCTTGGTCAGTCTAGCTAAAGTTTTCTTTATGTTGTTGATCGTTTCAAGGAACCAACTCTCGATTTCATGGCCTTTCTCTGTTGTTCTTTTCTCTGTATCATTCATTTCTGCAGTAATCTCTGTTTCCTTCTTTCTTCTTCTTGTGGGTTTTAGCTTGCTTTTCTTTCCCAGTGTCCTAAGGTGAAGGTTTAGCTTATTCGTTGGAAACCTCTCTTCACTTTTAATATATGCCCTAACAGCTACAAATGTCTCTGTAGAGCACAGTCCACTGTCGGTGGCCCTAAGCCCCAGTTCATCCTTCTGATCTGGTGTTGGTAGGGAAGGGGTGGCATGAGGAGAAGCATCCTCTTGTTGTCAAAAGACAGAGACCCCACCTCCTCCAGGACCTGCAAAGCCCGCATTTAATCGTGGAGAGTGAATGGGGCATAAAGAGATGGCCCTGTGGACCCAAGGGAAGCAAAGACGAGGTCAGCCCTTCCTGCTGACCCTCGGCAGTCTGGCCTGCAGGCATGTTTTCAACAGCCAAGAAGAGGGAAGAAAAAATGCGGGTAGAACTGGGAGGACTGTTGTCCACAGAATGGGGAGGCCCTCCAGGCAGCCATCAAAGCCAGCACGTTGCGAGCCCAGACCTTTCTCTGCAGCAGAAGCGAAGGCACACATCTCTCTAAGGAGCTTTGCTTCTCAGAGCTGGAACTGCACTGAAACACTCCAGCCTGGAAGTTGCAAGCAGCTCATTTGCTTGTTAGGAGCTTTAGCCAGAGGTCCAGGTAACCATGGACAGCCTGACCTCAGGAGTGCAGCCATCCTTAGGGGACCTGTCTGCTCACCTGAGAAGCATCTTTATCTTTGCCGCCTCTCTTCCTGCTTGCCTAGCGTCTTTTCTCTCCTGCTTGGCCTCATCCTGGCCAGCTGTCCTTTCTTGTTGCCTGTGAGCTCCACTGCTCCTGCTGGGGTGTTACCGGGAGAAGAAGTGTCTCCCTCTCCCCCCATCCTTCTCTTTTGAGAACCGGGAGTGGAGCTCCCTACCCACTGGTCTGCTTTGTTTCTGCCCCCAGGAACTCCTGCACTATTTAATTGGTACCCTGCTCCTCCTCATCGCCTCCATCGTGGCAGCTTCCAAGAGTTACAGCCAGAGCGGACTGGTGGCTGGAGCGGTGAGGACGTTTCCCAGGAGGCGGCAGGGAGGAATTCCTATTCTGAATGCCCACTTTCTTCCTCACAGGGCAGCAAAGGGATTGTTCTCTGGGGCCTTTCTTTCTCAGGATCAGTCTCCACCTTGATCCACCAGCAGCAGTCCCCAGAGAGCCTGAAACTTGGGCCCATGGCAGAGGGTTTCAGGTGGTGATGGGCAGGGCTGTGCAAACTCAAATGGCCCCAGTGGCCCAGACCTCTTTCTCTTACAGCCACTCCTTAAATCAGGGGATAAGTAGGTTTTAATTCTCATGCTTGCCCTGGTCATTCGCTCGGGGCTGCTTCAGCCCTGTGCAGGGAAGGGTTCTGAGGCACCTTTGGGGCCCAGGGAACAGTCCTGGGATCAGCTATCCACCAGGAGTCTCAGCTTTGCTATTCCTGACTATTCTCAGTATTCAGGCCAGGAAATAACACTCCTGTACCTTTCAGAGGTGAAGACTGCCCACTGGCTAACGTGAACAGAAGTAGCATGAAGTGGACAAAAATAGAGCACGGTGGGAGCTATGTGTATTTATCACCCAGAGACGCACAGATGTGTCTATGTGAGTGTGAGTCACTCAGTCATGTCTTGACTCTTTGCAACCCCATGACTGTAGCCTGCCAGGCTCCTCTGTCCATGGAATGAATTCTCCAGGCAAGAATACTGGAGTGGGTAGCCATTCCCTTCTCCAGGGTATCTTCCCAACCCAGGGACTGAACCCAGGTCTCCCACATTGTAGGCACATTCTTTACTGTCTGAGCCACCAGGGAACCCACATGTGTCTTAGAAGCCACATATGGGAAGCCTATTTTTTAAAAGATCTATAGGTTCCTGTCATCTGATTTCTGATTTAGCTTATTGTTTATAGTTTGGAAGCCTGTGGGTTACAACCGATTTGCCTCACTTTTCAAATGAGTTTGAGGAGAAGCTGTCTGTGTGATAGTCACTCACTTCCACATGGAACTCAAAATCTCTTGACTTCGGGCTGAGAGCCAGTGAGTGCCTGGGATCCACCAAGGGGTGGAGTCTGCAGGGGGCAGAAGGTCCCTGCAGAGGGGCAGCCAGACCTCTGAGCACTCACGCCACTTGAGCTTAGTCGTTCAGTCGTGGCCGACTCTTTGTGACCCCATGGACTGTAGCCTACAGGCTCCTCTGTCCATGGGTTTCTCAAGGCAAGAATACAGGAGTAGATTGCCATTTCCTGCTCCAGCGGATCTTCCTGACCCAGGGATGCAACCCTCGTCCCCTAAATTTGTGCCCCTTAAGCCCCTCCCATTCCCCTTCCCCACCGTGGAGGTTAGTTTCCAAGAGGAGGCATGTTTCCCACCTGCTCGCTGGCAGATGAAGCACAGAGGAGATTCGTGCCCACCGTGTTTCAAGACCACACGGGTAGAGTCCCACTGGGTTTTCTGATTCAGGTGGCACATGACAGTATTAGCCCTGGACTCCCAACAGCCCCCACTTGTCCTCCACCTGTCCTGTGGGAACCAGCATGGACCTGGAGAAGCCAGAAGAAGTGAAAAGATAAAGTCCGTGCTATATGAGAAAGTGATGCTCTTGCTTAGGAGGCCAGGGCTGTGAAACAATTAACACACAAGGCCCTGTCGTCCAGAAGCACATTATGTAGCCCTGTAATAAACTGTTCAATTATGCAGCGCGAACAGTTGGGGAGCAGGACAGTGTATAATGTGCTAATTGTGCAGAACAGACAATGAGAGGCTGGGACAGGCTGTAATAGGCTGATTATGTGGTGCAGACAATTGGTACAAAAGGAACCAGGGAGATGGACAAGGGGGAAGAGGAGGCTGACGGGGGCTGGGAGGGCAGCCACGTGTGGGAACCAGCAGGCAGGCAGGATAGTCCTGCGCGTGGGTTGGCTGCCCTGGGCCATTCCTGCTGGACCTCTGGGAGCCCCTGGCCATGCACTTTGGGGGGCCTGTGGACACCTGGGCAAGGTGAGCAGAGAGGAACCCTGGGCTCAGACCTCTGGTCTGGCCTGGCTGACTCCACTGCCCTGGCTTAAAGAGTTGACCTCCCGTTCCTGCTTTCTTGAACTGCAAAAACATGGGGGGGAAGGTAACAGCTGCGCTCCCATCTGGCAGAGCTGTGAGGCTAAAGGAAGCCATGCATCTGAAGGGCTTAGGACACTGCCTGGGATGAAGTAATGCTCCATCAGCATTAGCACTTGCTGCTGCAGTTGCTGTTAACCAGAGGTCCCCAACCTCTGAGATCTAATGGCTGATGACCTGAGGTGGAGCTGATGTAGTAATAATAGAAATAAATGTAATGTACTTGAATCATCCTGAAACCATCCCTCTTCCCTGGTTCGTGGAAAAATTGTCTTCTCTGAAGCCCAGCCCTGGTGCCAAAAAAGTTGGGGACCTCTGTGACAAGTCGCAAAAGGCTACAGGCTTCCAAGTTCCAGGCAGAGACACCTGAGTCTGTGTCTGCTTCTCACTCCATCATTTAATATTCCTCCGTGAGGTCCTTTAAAGTGTTAGTGAAATTGTTAGTCACTTGGTCATGTCCGCGGAGAAGGCAATGGCACCCCACTCCAGTACTCTTGCCTGGAAAATCCCATGGACAGAGGAGCCTGGTGGGCTGCAGTCCATGGGGTCGCTAAGAGTCAGACACGACTGAGCAACTTTACTTTCACTTCTCACTTTCATGTATTGGAGAAGGAAATGGCAACCCACTCCAATGTTCCTGCCTAGAGAATCCCAGGGACGGGGGAGCCTGGTAGGCTACCATCTATGGGGTCGCACAGAGTCGGACACGACTGAAGTGACTTAGCATAGCATAGCAAAGCATAGTCATGTCTGACTCTTTGTGACCCCATGGACTGTAGCCCTCCAGGCTCCTCTGTGAAATTCTCCAAGCAGGAATACGGGAGTGGGTAGCCATTTCTTTCTCCAGGGGATCTTGTGACCCCGGGATCGAACCTGGGTCTCCTGCATGGCAAGCAGATTCTTTACCATCTGGGATAGTGAAGAAGCTAAAGAACTTCCCCACCAGGGAAGCCCGGGAGGTCCTTTGCCTACCACAAATGAGAAGGCTGCACAGGGCTGGGTGCTCACAGCGGAACACAGGAAGGACAGGCACGCTGCTTGAACTTACTTCAGCCTAATGTTACTCAACTTCTGGCTCCAGGACAGCTGGGAAGCCAGACAGAACAGAAAGCCTTTGTGGATGAAGTGCATATGATGCTACCATACCAAGATCCATTTGAATACTGAATGTTAAGAACCCCAAATAAAATGTACTGTTCCTCCTTTTCCTCTCTTATTAGTCCAGGATAAAGAGCGGGGGCACGTAGTTGTCTGGAGAAGAGGTGAGGGGTGGTGCCCAGAGGCCTGGCTGCAACCCAGTTGCCGGCCTGACTGGGGCCAGGGCATCACCCCTCTGGCTGCGTGAGGACAGGTGGCCAGGTCAGATGAGTGCCTGGGCTCCCTCACGGCCACAGCCAGTACAGGAAGCAGGCACAGGGACGAGCCGCTGGAGGGGCTGCCTGCGTGACTGGCCCTTGCCCTGGGCACCTCCTGGCCCCTCTCTCTTGTGCAGGTCTTCGGCTTCCTGGCCACCTTCCTCTGCCTGGCGAGTGTGTGGCTGTCCTACAAGATCTCGTGCGTGACCCAGTCCACAGGTGAGTTCTGGTCTGAATACAGATGACCAAGAAGGTCCCTGTGCTCAGGAATGGGAGGACATGAGCTCAGGAGCTTGGCAGTAGGGGACCACTTACAGAGCACCATCCTGTCTCCATGGTGCCCAGGGTCACCCCAACATTCTCATTCTCTTGATGGCAAAGCATTTTCTTTAAATGAGTTTCCTAATGACAAAAATAAAAGGTAGTATATTTAGAAAATAGAAATAAGAAAAAAAAATTTTTTAATAAAAACCATTATCACACTACCGAGAAATAGCACCTGCTGGGTGTCTGTCCCTTCAGCATTTCCTTGCTCTGAATACACAAAGAGAGAGATGTGCCTCTGTTTTTTGGGCCATGCCATGCAGCTTACATGATCTTAGTTCCCTGACCTGGGATCAAAGCCAAGCCCCCTTCAGCGGGGGTGCAGAGTCCTAACCTCTGGACCGCCCGGAAAGTCCCAAGAGATGTGCATTTATTAAAGGATCAGACTTCGTGTATGATTTTGCAAACTGCTCCTCTGCTCCTACCCAGACCCTTATCGGTCACTTTCTCCACATTATTAAGTGTCCTGCTCTGGCATCCATCATGGCTCGGTGGTGTTGCACTGGCTCCTTTGCATGTCAGCATTGTAGTTTACTGAACTCGTCTCCTATTTGGGTACATTATATATATATTTTTTTTAATTAAAAATTCTTTCCTACTCAACAGTGCTGTAATGAACAAATGAACATCCTTGTAAATATACCCCCAGACACATAACCTAATGTTTTTTCACCTTTAGAATAAATTCCTAGAAATAGGATTGCTGGAAGTTGAACCAGTTATACTTTACTTCTTTCTTTGAATCAGCACTCTTTGCTCATTATTCTTTTCTTTGTTTTTAAAACATACATTAAAAATATCAAAGCACCTTAGAGAGTGCTTGCCACAGTAGAGCTGCAGTCTCCTTCTAATAGTCTGACTGGCAAAAAGCTAACAGAAGGCTGGGTGGACCGAGCCAGTCACCAAGGACCACGGGAGTAGGATTCCCTTTAGGGAAAATGTCCAGAATAGACAAATCCACAGACAGAGAGTGGAGTACCGGCTTAGGGCTGGGGGCAGGGGATACAGGAGTGACTGCGTATGTGTTTGGGGCTGCTTTTGGACACGATGAGACTGGCCTAAGATTGGATGGTTATACAATTCTGTGAATATAGTGAAAACCACGGAATTGCACACTTTAAATGAGTGAACTGTGTGGTAGATTAATTATATCCCTGTGAGGCTGTTTAAAGAAAGAATGAATGACGAAAAAAGAATGTGAGAAAGTTAATAGGTAATGTCTAAAAGTGATACATCAATCAACGTTGATATAAATATGTTAAATTTATGGAGGAAGACCCGAAAGAAATAGCTGAAGGAGCTAAAGTACCTCTGAGAAAGAAGCCTGGGGTGGGGAGGAGCGGGGAGGGGAATCTTTTATTTGGTTTTTACAAACGGACTAAAATAGCATAAAGTATTGGTGTGGGCAGAGGAACGCAGCGCATGCGCAGCCCTGGGGCAGCCCTGAGGACCCGGCCCCCTCAACCCTGCCCTTCCCTTCCCCCAGACGCCGCCTGACGCCCCCAGGGACCCCCAGCCCTGTAGGAGGCCCTGCAGGACGCGTGACCCCGCGGATGGAGGGTCATGAGCTGGCGACCCCAGAAGAAACCGGGGTCTCGGCCTCGCACCGGATCCCCCGGCTGGTAGGCGCGGGAAGGACTCTTCTTCCGGCTTCCAAGCGGGTCCAGCCTCTCTCTCCAGCCTTACACACTTCATCAGAGAATATTTCTCCCTGTCTGGGAAAGAAAAGCAACCGCCAGGAAAATCTGATCTCTTCCTCCAGCTTTAGAACTGCCTCAGGGACTGATGCCCGCCCCCCAACCCCACCCCCACAGCCGCACCCCCCCACCTTTAAGGTGATGGGGGGAGGGGATTCTGAATACTCCTGTGAAGCCTGTCCCTCTCTCCAGCCCTCGGGAGGAGCACTGCCTTAAATTCTCTTCGGACAACACAACCATCATCTAATTTATCTCGCTTGGAAATCCGGTCTTGAAGGCACCCTCTTCCTTGAAAGTGAAGCCTCGTGGTAGCACCATGCGGTCAGCCAGTCACCAGCTAGGAAGGTGTCACGGGCCCTTTCCCATTGTGTATGTGTGTTTTTAAATAAAATGTTGACTTGGCCAATTGCAGGAGTTCTTATTAAATTAGAAGAAGGCTGTCAAACCAGAGTGAAACACGTGCTACCTGGGGACCCACTAGGTTCTTATGCCCACCAGAGGGGAGAGGAGGAAAGAATGCATATCATCCTGGCCTCAGAAGACTTGTGTATCTTCAAAGTACACTGAGGGTGGAAACCAGCATAATTCACATAAGACTCAAAAGCAACTTGGGCAGCCTTAAGAAAGCAGGAAATTCTGACACATGGTACACCATGGATGAACCTTGAAGACATTATATTAAGTGAAGCGAGCCAGACATGAAAGGACAAAGACTGTATGATTTTAGTTACATGAGGTGCCTAGAGTAGGCAAAATTCACAGAGACAGAAAGTAAAATGGCGATTGGTTGCCTCCAGAGTCTGGAGGGCGGAATTGGGAGTATTTAATGGGTAGGTACAGTTTCTGTTTGGGAGGGTGAAAATATTCTGTTCTGGTTGGGTCTTCCTTGGTAGCCCAATGGGTAGGCTCTTTGCTTCCACTGCAGGGGCTGCAAGTTTGATTCCTGGTTGGGGAACTAAGAACTCACATGCCACCAAAAGAAAAAAAAATACATTCTGGAGATGGTGGTGACGGCTGCACATTAATCTGAATGTAATTAATGCCTAAAAATTGTTTAAATGGTTAGCTTTTCTGTTACGTATATCTCACCAAGAGTTTTTCTTCTCTTAAAGCAATGCAGGACCTTCTGTCTAAGGCTCCTAAGTAACTGACAAGCTTCTTGGGAAATGGAGAAAGACAGAGATGCCCACCTACAGCCCAGCAGAGGCAGCACCGTGTTCTAACAGCTAAGCCTTCTTGCAGGTCTAGAGAATACAGGTCTGTCATCTCAGGGGCAGTGCCCACAAGTAAGCCAAACTCTGCCCCCACCACCCCAGCTCCTAGTGCAGGGAGGTGACCCACCAAGCAGTCCCAGCCAGGCAGGACCAAGCGGAGATATGAGAGGAGGGACATTTGGACCCATAGTGGGAGGATGGTTAGGACTCCTCACTTCCACTTCAGGGGGCATGGGACCTGTGGGGACCTGCCCCAAGGACCAAGAGCCAGTTTTCACTCATCATGACCACTGCAGGCCTAGGAAAGGGTGTTGACACCAGGGACCCTGGGAGGTGAGACCAAAGTGGGTCGGCCCACATGGTCTCCCATGAACAAGCGGCAGAGCCCTGGGGAGGGACCTGGAAGGTGGGGTGGTGCCCTCCATTGGGCAGGCCTCTGCACAGACGTTTCTCACCATCCACAAGAAAAGACTTCTGCTCAGTGAGGCTCCCAGGTGTAGCCACAGAACTGGCCCTTCCTCCAGGGGCCCCATGAGGAAGCCCACCTGTCCCGAAGGCCGGGAGGAGGAGGGGGGAGACCCCAGGAGAAAGGCGAGGGCACATGAGGTCAGGGCTGGAGATGGGGTTTGAGTCCAGGTCCTCACCCTGGACCTGGAGGCTCAGCCTGGACTTGAAGGCTCTGTCCTCAGCCTGAGCCTTCAGTCAGGATACTCAGGTGACCCAAAGCTGGCCCACTCCCTGTGCCACCACCTCCCAAGCCTCGTCCCTAGCCTGGGTTGCTACCTTCTGTTGCCATGGAGATACTGCAGGCCTTTGGGTCCCACTTCTTCCCCACTGTAGGGTGGTTTCTGGACTGTAGCAGTGAACAGGGGCTCACAGAGGTCAATTTTTATTTTAAATTTTTTAAAGTTATCCTATTTTTTAAATTAACTCATTAATTTGGCTGGGTCAGGTCTTAGTTGAGGCACTAGGATCTTTTCCTTGTGCACTCGAACTCTATATTTGTGGCATCAAGGCTCAGTAGTTGCAGAACACAGGCTTAGTTGCCCAACCAGGGATTGAACCTACATTGCAAGGCAGAATGTTTACCACTGGGCCATCAACGAAGTCCCTGGATGTTGATGTTATGTGCAAAATATATATTAACATCTTAAGATGTACACTCCTCTGTTATTGATGACACTGACAGTGGGAACCCCGCCTCACACAGCCCTAGGAGAAGGCTGGCCTTACACCTTGGCTGGTCCAGGGAGACACCAGGAATGGGAGGTGAGCTTCTGAGAACCTTCCAGGATATCCTGGAAGAGCCAGGCTTCCTCCACCTCCAGCCACAAAAGCAGGTAGATGAATGAACAGAAGAGGCTACAGCCCCATTTAGCGCCTTCCTCCAATTGGCATGCTGTTCCAATTAACGTCATTACTCTTATAGACTGATTTCATTATAAGTGTTATAAATGTAAATGAATAATTTATATGGATGCCATATTTTCAGTTTTATATAATGGAATTTGATGTGGTTTCTATTGACAAGGGGGACTTCTCTGCTTTAAAAAAAAAGGCACCCCTGGAGCTGACGGGAGCTGCCAGGCTGCCCACTAGACACCAGACGAATGGACAGGGCGACCAGTCCAGGTTGGAGAAGGCAAAACAGCGGGAGAAACTTCCTCAGGAGGCCGTGGTGACCATACCTGATGCCTCTGAACCTTGTCCTAAGGAGACTGAGGCAACTGGTAGCTTGTTGGGGATTCACTGTCAAAAAGAGACCATGATTAACTCTATATAGAGTTGTACAGAAAAGGAAACGCTAGTATGAAGTGTTGCGCCGGATTCAGTTCTGAAGAGGGATTAAACAGTCAATAGCCAGAAAGCTATTGATCTGGTCGAAACTATCAAAAAAGGAAAAAGAAACACCAGGCCGGGGATGCACGTGGAGGGGCGGCCGCAAGCGCCGCCGGGGTCGCCAGAAGCCCCACGTGTCTGAGAGAAGCAGAAATCTGGATTTTCAGGCCAAACAAAACTTGCGTGGGCTGGCTGCAGCTGGTTTGCAGAGCACCCCCGACTCCTAGCGGCGGTCCTCGGGCAGGCAGGGGAGGGGCGGGGGCGCAGGAAGTCAGCGGCTTCCTGCGCCCGCTCGGGCGGAGCCCTCCCCGGGGAGCGCCTCTGGGCGTCGCCACTGCTCCCCGCGGGCTCGGTTTCCTTCTGCGGAGAAGCACCCGGCCCCGCCGGTGGCTGCTCGGCTCCCCGCGCCCGCAGCGCCGCCTTCTGGTGGCCGTGGGGAGCGCCGCTGCCAGGCCCGGAAAGCCGAGACATCCGAATCCAGGGTTCGGGATCAGAAAGAAGCACAACTTGCAGGTTTTCTTGGAACCTCAGGCACTCAGACGCATCATAATTCCCTAGTTAATGATGCTCACGCGCTGATCACCGGCTTCTGACCACATTTAACTACACGCCTCTCACCCCATCCCCGCTCCTAGTTCTCCTTTCTTTCGAAATCTCCATTCACCACACCTTTGCTTTTCTTACCGCATAATTCTAGTTTCACTCGATGTATTGCCTAAAAAGTGCAGATAAGTATGGCAGTTCTTTATAATTAAACGAAAAGGACCCCATGCCGTATGTCATCCTTTCATTGTGTTGCTGTAACAGACACACCACCCCCCGCCCCCACCTCCTTTCAGGCAACACTTAGCATCCTCTCGGCCCTTTTTCACACTATCTCTTAATCCAGACAAGGACCACGTGTCTGCCCCGCAAAGGCTGTGACCAGTTTCACTCCAGGGCAAGCAAACAGCTGGGCCGCAGGCTTCACTGACAGCTTTTGACTGCCACACCAGAGCTTTCCTGTGGACCCCGCCATGGGTGTGCAGCCCGCAGTTAGGAGAGTTCCTGCCCGTAGGGGGATGCTGGCTAATTGGACACAGCAGTCAGTGGGTACATTTGTCCTCCTCACCCGAGACAGACTGGCCTGTGTTTAGCTGCTCAGCCGACTCTTTGCGACCCTGTGGATTGTAGGCCGCCAGACTCCTCTATCCACGCCAGGCTCCTCTGTCCATGGGATTCTCCAGGCAAGAATACTGGAGTTGGTTGCCATGCCCTTCTCCAGGGGATCTTCCCAACCAGGCATGAAACCCAGGTCTCCTGCATTGCAGGTGGATTCTTTACCGTCTGAGCCACTAGGGAAGCCCAGACTGTCCTGAGGCAGATTTTATAGTGTCTCCCATGGGACCCTGCAAACGATCACACAGGGTGGTCCATTCGGCAGCTTCCTACTGGCTTCACTGCCCAGGTAGGTGGTCCATCTGGGTCTGTGAGTACAAGCCAAAAATAGGCCACAGCTGCACCAACTAACTGCCTTACTCAGGGGCGACCTTGGAAGACAGTAGGGAAGGTTGCTGACCCCAGTGGTTGGAGCTCGGAGCATCTGACTCTTCCAAGGAAAGAAAATAGCCTGGAGGGAGTGGTGAACGGCCAGGGACAACCCCCCAGGGCCCCTGCAAGAAGTGGGTGGGCGTAAAGCCACCAAGATTCTCAAACGAGCAAGTCGTTTGAACAAGAAGTGAGTCACCTTCCAAATAAAATTCCTGGGTAAGGAGGCCACTGAATGCCAGGAAGAAGGCAAACCCAGGAAAACTGCTACACAGATGAATCTATTTTACAATAGCCAAGACAGGTGATTGACAGAGTTAAAATGGGCGGGCAGAGCGGACCAGAGGAGTCGTGAGCCTGCCTGCGACACGAGAGCCTGGAGTGAGTCCTGCGTGCGAAGACCTACTCGGTGCGAGCTGACTCCCCTCAGACCAGGTGAACCAAAGCCATGGGACAAGCAGGGACAAAATTCAGGTATGGATCGTCTCTCCGGATTCACCCCACCCAGGGGGAAGCCCTGCATATTCCTGAACTTACGGAATACTAGCTGTAGTTTTGCGGGGGGTTCTTTGGTTGGCTTTGGTCTGGACTGTGCTTGCCTCTCTTTCGTAAGAACCTGCTAAGGGTCTTCTAAGGGTCACATGCAAGTTCCAGGATAGGCGTTTCCCTGTAAAGTTCGCCGAGCATAAATTTGAGACAGCGCCTTCTTCCTGGGAGAAGAAAGGGTGCACGGTCTTTTCACCTGAGGTTTTGGATGGCCAGGGGTGCAGCACGGAGTTTCCACGCTTCCTTGGGAGCTGCACCCCCTCTGTCAGGCCGATGAAAGCCGGGAGCTTTACTATGGACTCTGGGTGCTTAGGGAAGAAGGTGGCCTCGTTCATTTCTGCCACGCTCGACGCTTCCAACGTGGACGGAACTGCCACTTCCCTCATACCTGGCTCTTAGTCTTCAGTCTGAGGTATGGCCAACAGTTTATTTTTTAAGTGGGGGCGGGGGGTGGCGGCGAGTTTGCTTCTACCTGGCGTAGCGCACAATACACTCATGGCCCTGAATTCTCCAGTGAGAGAGCTTCAGTGTTTGGACACAACTTGTTATCATGTGAACTGTTGGTGGGTGTGCAGGCGTCTCTGTAACGGTTTCACAGGCCAAACGCTTTTGCTTAGTGACCCACGCTCCCCTCAGCTGCCTTCCAAGTAGCCATCTTAAGAGCTGCATCACAACTCAAAGAGACGTTTCACAATCAGTTAACAAGCAACTTGGTGGTAACCACAATTTATGGCAAAAATCCCAGCTCCACTGGCCCCTTTGCATATTGTCTAATTAGAGACAGTACATCCTACACCTGGGAATATTCCTGTAAGCTCCACCCCGAGACGTCAGACCTGTGGCCGTATTTGAATGAGGGCCCCGATACCCAATAATCTTGGAAGTGCTTTATGCACTGTACCCTAGCACCTCCTTCAGACCAGTGAGTAACAGGTGCCTGTTACTCATTGCACAGCTGATGGAGGCCTTTTACTATGACGGCTCCTCTGGTTCTCCTGGCCCTCTGAGCTGGTGGTGGTGTTTTAATAAAAAGTATAATAGACAATGGACGTGAGTCTCAGTGAACTCCAGAAGTTGGTGATGGACAGGGAGGCCTGGCGTGCTGCGATTCACGGGGTCAAAAAGAGTCGGACATGACCGAGCGGCTGATCTGATCTGACAAACCAGAAGAACATAGAGGTTGAAGAAATTTTGGCAAAAAATATAATAGACAAATAAAATGTTACATATTTAAAGGAGATAGTGTGGTGATTTGACATATGTCTACTGTGTGAATGATTACCACAGTCAGGTTAACACGTCCGTCACCTCACAGCTACCATTTTTTTTAACGTGTGTGGTTGAGCTTCTGATTTTGAGAATTTCCTCCTGCCATTGAGAAGCGACTGTGAACGTGACTAACCTCTGGTCAAAACAGCCTCCAACTTGACATCCTGCAAATCTGAGCTAAATTCCGTAGGTGGGATGAGCTCTAGGAAGTTCTGTCGTGAAAACACTATGGATCTTGCAATTAAGCCCAGTCCCTAAGCCTCTGACTTCACCCACAGGTGTCTTCCCTTATGGAGTACTAGTCTCATGAAAGCCAGCTGACAAGAATCAGTGAAGAAGCCCACCCTGCTCCAAGGTGAGCAGGTCCTCTATAATGCTAGAGCCTTTCAGTGAAGGCAAACGGTTGATGGCCTGCAGCAGTGGGTGTCCCATGTGATGAGCTGAATTTCACGTGGAACTTTCTAGTCAGTGCACTGCCCACCCCTGGTCTCCCAGGAATCAGTGAACAATATCTGTGTATCAGCTCATGGACTGTCACTTATGACCCAGCTTTAATGGTCAGGTCTTTGGGCCCCCCAGGACTGGACTCTTAAAGAGATCCCATATATTGGATGACCTCCCCTTGGAAACATAGCAGTTTTCAGATTCAACATTTACATTATATGTATAGTTATATGAAGTAACCACACCTAGAGAACAGTGTTGAGACAAACATATGTGGAAAAGCCAACACGTGTGGCCATTACCTCTTGCTGCTGTTTAGTCGCTAAGTTGCAAGCGACCCCATGGACTATAGCCTGCCAGGCTCCTCTGTCCATGGGTTTTCCCAGGCAAGAATACTGGAGTGGGTTGCCATTTCCTTCTCCAGGAGATCTTCCTGACCCAGGGATCAAACCCGGCTCTCCTGCATTGCAGGCGGAGCCATCACCTCTACTGCAGACCAGCGGACTGTGCTCAAGTCCACCATAGTTGTAATGGAACCACCATAAAGCTTGAGATGCCTAGTGAGGAATCGTGGAAGTAAGTCTTCACTGCAAAAACTTGTATCGTTGGTCCACTATCCTAGAGTCCTCAATGAGGACTCCCACAGGGCCACCTGGTCTGTCTTCACCTATTGGCAGCTTGCACAAGAGTGACTGGCCCCTCTGTCTACCTGAGCTCCTAGGCATTCAAGGGCTTTTGCACCTGCTTTGATCTCAGCAGGTGGATGGGTGGATGTTTCATTTTGTTCAAATCTACGTAGATAAACTTGACCACTTTGATCCAGATATTCTATGGTCACCCTCCCCTGCCCACTGTCTATGCCATTGAAAAGTAGCAATTCCTGGACCAGAAAGGAAGATGATTTGGATCATCCCTGATGTGGAGGTGACACATCTCAGCTGATCAGGTGTGAACATGGCTGACCCCAGAAGTGCACTGAGGTCCAGGGGAAATGAGTAACTCTTTTTTTCTCTTACAAACATGGACCAGCAGTTTCACATGTCCTTCCCCTAATATTCTAGTTCTCATGATGTTGAAAATCTCACCTTCACCTAACCTGCTGCAGGGTCCCAAGGGCCAGCGGCCAATCAAGACAAGCATGGAAGGTCCTGGAGGTTCATTTCTTCTTATTTTGGGAGCTTATTGGAGAAATGGCTCAAAAAGACTGCACAATAGAAAAATATACTGATTCTAGCTCCTGGGCTTTAAAAAATTTTTTTATTGGAGTATAGTTGCTTTACAATGTTGTATTAGTTTCTACTGTAAGCAAAGTGGATCAGCTATATACATATATACATATATTTTGTCTCTTTTTTTGCATTCCTTCCTATTTTAGGTCATCACATAGA
This sequence comes from Bos indicus x Bos taurus, assembly GCF_003369695.1. Taxonomy (NCBI): domain Eukaryota; kingdom Metazoa; phylum Chordata; class Mammalia; order Artiodactyla; family Bovidae; genus Bos; species Bos indicus x Bos taurus. Next base: position 53,911,501 of record NC_040097.1, on the reverse strand, counting down.
ATCGAGTAGAGTTCCATGAGCTATACAGTTCATTCTCATTCAGTTCAGTCGCTCAGTCGTGTCCAACTCTTTGTGACTCCATGAATTGCAGCATGCCAGGCCTCCCTGTCCATCACCAACTCCCGGAGTTCACTCAGACTCACGTCCATCGAGTCAGTGATGCCATCCAGCCATCTCATCCTCTGTCTTCCCCTTTTCCTCCTGCCCCCAATCCCTCCCAGCATCAGTCTTTTCCAATGAGTCAACTCTTTGCATGAGGTGGCCAAAGTACTGGAGTTTCAGCTTTAGCATCATTCCTTCCAAAGAACACCCAGGGCTGATCTCCTTTAGAATGGACTGGTTGGCTCTCCTTGCAGTCCAAGGGACTCTCAACAGTCTTCTCCAGCTACACAGTTCAAAAGCATCAATTCTTCGGCGCTCAGCTTTCTTCACAGTCCAACTCTCACATCCATACATGACCACTGGAAAAACCACAGCCTTGACTAGATGGACCTTTGTTGGCAAAGTAATGTCTCTGCTTTTCAATATGCTATCTAGGTTGGTCATAACTTTTCTTCCAAGGAGTAAGTGTCTTTTAATTTCATGGCTGCAGTCACCATCTGCAGTGATTTTGGAGCCCCCAAAAATAAAGTCTGACACTGTTTCCACTGTTTCCCCATCTATTTCCCATGAAGTGATGGGACCAGATGCCATGATCTTCGTTTTCTGAATGTTGAGCTTTAAGCCAACTTTTTCACTCTCCACTCACTTTCATCAGGAGGCTTTTGAGTTCCTCTTCACTTTCTGCCCTAAGGCTGGTGTCACCTGCATATCTGAGGTTATTGATATTTCTCCCAGCAATCTTGATTCCAGCTTGCGCTTCATCCAGCCCAGTGTTTCTCATGATGTACTCTGCATATAAGTTAAATAAGCGGGGTGACAATATACAGCCTTGACGGACTCCTTTTCCTATTTGGAACCAGTCTGTTGTTCCATGTCCAGTTCTAACTGTTGCTTCCTGACCTGCATATAGGTTTCTCAAGAGGCAGGTCAGGTGGTCTGGTATTCCCATCTCTTGAAGAATTTTCCACAGTTTCTTGTGATCCACACAGTCAAAGGCTTTGGCATAGTCAATAAAGCAGAAATAGATGTTTTTCTGGTACTCTCTTGCTTTTTCAATGATCCAGCAGATGTTGGCAATTTGATCTCTGGTTCCTCTGCCTTTTCTAAATCCACCTTGAACATCTGGAAGTTCACGGTTCACATATTGCTGAAGCCTGGCTTGGAGAATTTTGAGCATTACTTTACTAGCATGTGAGATGAGTGCAATTGTGCAGTAGTCTGAGCATTCTTTGGCATTGCCTTTCTTTGGGATTGGAATGAAAAGTGACCTTTTCCAGTCCTGTGGCCACTGCTGAGTTTTCCAAATTTGCTGGCATATTGAGTGCAGCACTTTCATAGCATCATCTTTCAGGATTTGAAATAGCTCCACTGGAATTCCATCACCTCCACTAGCTTTGTTCGTAGTGATGCTTTCTAAGGCCCACTTGACTTCACATTCCAGGCTGTCTGGCTCTAGATGAGTGATCACACCATCATGATTATCTTCGTCATGAAGATCTTTTTTGTACAGTTCTTCTCATTAGCTATCTGTTTTTTACCGAGTAGTGTGTATATGTTGACCCCAATCTCCCAATTCATCTCACCTCTTCCTCCCTTGGTAAAGATAAGTTTGTATTTTTACATTTGTGACTTTATTTCTGCTTTGCAAATAAGTTCATTTGTACCATTTTTTCTAGATTCCACAATATAAGCAGTATTATACATTTGTCTTTTTTGGACTTCACATTGTATGACAATCTTTTTTTTAATTTTATTTTAATTGGAGGCTAATTACTTTAAAATATTGTAGTGGTTTTTGTCATACATTGACATGAATCAGCCTTGGGTATACGTGTGTCCCCCATCCTGAACCTCCCTCCCCATCCCATCCCTCAGGGTCATCTCAGTGCACTGGCCCTGAGTGCCATCTCATGCATCAAACCTGAACTGGCAATCTATTTCACATATGGTAATACACATGTTTCAATGCTATTCTTTCAAATCATCCCACCCTCACCTTCTCCCACAGAGTCCAAAAGTCTGTTCTTTACATCTGTGTCTCTTCTACTGTCTCACATATAGGGTCATTGTTACCATCTTTCTAAATTCCATATATATGCATTAATATACTGTATTGGTGTTTTTCTTTCTGACTTATTTCACTCTGTATAATAGGCTCCAGTTTCATCCACCTCATTAGAACTGATTGGAATGCATTCTTTTTAATGGCTGAGTAATATTCCATTGTGTATATGTACGACAGCTTTCTTATCCACTCATCTGCTAATGGACATCTAGGTTGCTTCCATGTCCTGGCTATTGTAAACAGTGCTGCGATGAACATTGGGCTACACGTGTCTCTTTCAATTCTGGTTTCCTTGGTGTGTATGCCCAGCACTGGGATTGCTGGGTCGTATGGCAGTTCTATTTCCAGTTTTTTGAGGAATCTCCAGACTGTTCTCCATAGTGGCTGTACTAGTTTGCCTTCCCACCAACAGTATAAGAGTGTTGATTCCCTTTTCTCTGCACCCTCTCCAGCATTTATTCTTTGTAGACTTTTTGATAGCAGCCATTCTGACCAGCATGAGATGGTACCTCATTGTAGTTTTGATTTGCATTTCTCTGATAATGAGTGATGTTGAGCATCTTTTCATGTGTTTGTTAGCCATCTGTATGTCTTCTTTGGAGAAATGTCTGTTTAGTTCTTTGGCCCATTTTTTGATTGGGTAGTTTATTTTTCTGGAATTGAGCTGCAGGAGCTACTTGTATATTTTTGAGATTAATTCTTTGTCCATTGCTTCATTTGCTATTATTTTCTCCCATTCTGAACACTGTCTTTTCACAGCATTAGTTTCCTTCATTGTGCAAAAGTTTTAACTTTAATTAGGTCCGATTTGTTTATTTTACTTTTATTTCCATTACTCTGGGATGTGGGTCATAGAAGATGCTGCTGTGATTTATGTCAGAGAGTGTTTTGCCTATGTTTTCCTCTAGGAGTTTTTTAGTTTCTGGTCTTACATTTAGATCTTTAATCCATCTTGAGTTTATTTTTGTGTATGGTGTTAGAAAGTGTTCTAGTTTCATTCTTTTACAAGTGGTTGACCAGTTTTCCCAGCACCATTTGTTAAAGAGATTGTCTTTTCTCCATTGTATATTCTTGCCTCCTTTATCAAAGATAAGGTGTCCATAGGTGCATGGATTTATCTCTGGGCTTTCTATTTTGTTCCATTGATCTATATTTTTGTCTTTGTGCCAGTACCATACTGTCTTAATGACTGTAGTTTTGTAGTATAGTCTGAAGTTAGGCAGGTTGATTCCTCTAGTTCTATTCTTTCTCAAGATTGCTTTGGCTATTTGAGGTTTTTTGTATTTCCATACAAATTGTGAAATTATTTGTTCTAGTTCTCTGAAAAATACCATTGGTAGCTTGATAGGGATTGCATTGAATCTATACAGTGCTTTGGGTAGTATACTCATTTTCACTGTATTGATTCTTCCGATCCATGAACATGGTATATTTCTCCATCTATTTGTATCATCTTTGATTTCTTTCATCAGTGTTTTATGGTTTTCTATATGTCTTTGGTTTCTTTAAGTAGATTTATTGCTAAGTATTTTATTCTTTTCATTGCCATGGTGAATGGAATTGTTTCCTTAATTTCTCTTTCTGTTTTCTCATTGTTAGTGTATAGGAATCCAAGGGATTTCTGTGTGTTAATTTTATATCCTGCAACTTTACTATATTCATTGATTAGCTCTATTAATTTTCTGGTGGAGTCTTTAAGGTTTTCTATGTAGAGGATCATGTCATCTGCAAACAGAATTTTACCTCTTCTTTTTCCAATCTGGATTCCTTTTATTTCTTTTTCTTCTCTGATTGCTGTGGCTAAAACTTTCAAAACTATGTTGAATAGTAGTGGTGGGAGTGGGCACCCTTGTCTTGTTCCGGACTTTAGGGGAAATGCTTTTAATTTTTCACCATTGAGGATGTTTGCTGTGGGTTTATCATATATGGCTTTTATTATGTTGAGGTATGTTCCTTCTATGCCTGCTTTCTGGAGGGTTTTTATCATAAATGGATGTTGAATTTTGTCAAAGGCTTTCTCTGCATCTATTGAGATAATCATATGGGTTTTATCTTTCAATTTGTTAATGTGGTATATCACATTGATTGATTTGCAAATGTTGAAGAATCCTTGCATCCCTGGGATGAAGCCCACTTGGTCATGGTGTATGATCTTTTTAGTATGTTGTTGGATTCTGGTTGCTAGAATTTTGTTAAGGATTTTTGCATCTATGTTCATCAGTGATACTGGCCTGTAGTTTTCTTTTTTTGTGGCACCTTTGTCAGGTTTTGGTATTAGGGTGATGGTGGCCTCATAGAATGAGTTTGGCAGTTTACCTTCCTCTGCAATTTTCTGGAAGAGTTTGAGTAGGGTAGGTGTTAGCTCTTCTCTAAATTTTTGGTAGAATTCACCTCTGAAGCCATCTGGTCCTGGGCTTTTGTTCGTTGGAAGATCTCTGATATAGTTCCAATTTCTGTGCTTGTGATGGGTCTGTTAAGATTTTCTATTTCTTCCTGGTTCAGTTTTGGAAACTTATGCTTTTCTAAGAATTTGTCCAGTTCTTCCAAGTCATCCATTTTATTGGCATATAGTTGCTGATAGTATTCTCTTATGATCCTTTGTATTTCTGTGTTGTCTGTTGTGATTTCTCCATTTTCATTTCTAATTTTGTTGATTTGATTCTTCTCCCTTTTTTTCTTGATGAGTCTGGCTAATGGTCTGTCTATTCTATTTATCTTCTCAAAGAACCAGCTTTTAGTTTTGTTTATTTTTGCTATAGTCTCCTTTGTTTCTTTTTCATTTATTTCTTCCCTAATTTTTATGAGTTCTTTCCTTCTACTAACCCTGGGGTTCTTCATTTCTTCTTTTTCTAGTTGCTTTAGGTGTAAAGTTAGGTTATTTATTTGACGTTTCTCTTGTTTCTTGAGGTAAGCTTGTATTGCTATGAACCTTCCCCTTAGCTCTGCTTTTACTGAATCCCATAGGTTTTGGGTTGTTGTGTTTTCATTTTCATTTCTATGCATATTTTTGTTTCTTTTTGATTTCTTCTGTGATTTGTTGGTTATTCAGAAGCGTGTTGTTTAGCCTCTATATGTTTGTATTTTTAAGAGTTTTTTTTTCCTGTAGTTGACATCTAATCTTACTGCACTGTGATCAGAAAAGATGCTTGAAATGATTTCAATTTTTTTGAATTTACCAAAGCTAGATGTATGGCCCAGGATGTGATGTATCCTGGAGAATGTTCCGTGTGCACTTGAGAAAAAGGTGAAATTCATTGTTTTAGGGTGAAATGTCCTGTAGATATCAATTAGGTCTAAGTGGTCCATTGTATCATTTAAAATTTGTGTTTCCTTGCTGATTTTCTGTTTAGTTGATCTATCCACAGGTGTGAGTGGGGTATTAAAGTCTCCCACTATTATCGTGTTACTGTTAATTTCCCCTTTCATACTTGTTAGCATTTGCCTTGCATATTGTAGGGCTCCTATGTTGGGTGCATATATATTTATAATTGTTATATCTTCTTGGATTGACCCTTTGATCCTTATGTAGTGTCCTTTTTTGTCTCTTTTCATGGCCTTTATTTCAAAGTCTATTTTATCTGATATGAGTATTGCTACTCCTGCTTTCTTTTGGTTTCTATTTGCGTGAAATATCTTTTTCCAGCCCTTCACTTTCAGTCTGTGAGTGTCCCTTGTTTCGAGGTGGGTCTCTTGTAGACAGCATATATAGGGGTCTTGTTTTTGTATCCATTCAGCCAGTCTGTCTTTTGATTGGGGCATTCAACCCATTTACATTTAAGGTAATTTTTGAGAAGTATGATCCCGTTGCCATTTACTTTGTTGTTTTGGGTTCGAGTTTATACACCCTTTCTGTGTTTCGTGTCTAGAGAAGATCCTTTAGCATTTGTTGGAGAGCTGGTTTGGCGGTGCTGAATTCTCTCAGCTTTTGCTTGTCTGTGAAGCTTTTGATTTCTTCTTCATATTTGAATGAGATCCTTGCTGGATATAGTAATCAGGGTTGTAGGTTTTTCTCTTTCATCACTTTTAAGTGTGTCTGCCCATTCCCTTTTGGCCTGAGAGTGTCTGTTGAAAGATCAGCTGTTATCCTTATGGGAATCCCCTTGTGTGTTATTTGTTGCTTTGCTTTTCCCTTGATGCTTTTAATATTTGCTTTTTGTGTGTGTTCTTCATTAATTTGATTAATATGTGTCTTGGGGTGTTTCGCCTTGGGTTTATTCTGTTTGTAGCTGTCTGGGTTTCTTGGAACTCTCTGGGTTTCTTAAACTTGGGTGGCTATTTCCTTCCCCATTTTAGGGAATTTTTCAACTGTTATCTCCTCAAGTATTTTCTCATGGCCTTTCTTTTTGTCTTCTTCTGGGACTCCTATGATTCTAATGTTGCATTTAACATTGTCCCAAAGGTCTCTGAGGTTGTCCTCATTTATTTTAATTCTTTTTTCTTTTTTCCTCTCTGTTTCATTTATTTCCACCATTCTGTCTTCCACCTCACTTACCCTATCTTCTACCTCAGTTATTCTACTGTTGGTTCCCTCCAGAGTGCTTTTGATCTCAGTTATTGCATTATTCATTATTGATTTACTCTTTTTGTTTATATTTTATAGGTCCTTGTTAAACATTTCTTGCATCTTCTCCATCTTTGTCTCTAGTCTATTTATCTGTAACTCCATTTTGTTTTCAAGATTTTGGATCATCTTTACTATCACTAATCTGAATTCCTTTTCAGGTAGACACCCTATCTCCTCCTCTTTGGTTTGGTTTGGCAGGCATTTATCATGTTCCTTTACCTGCTGAGTATTTCTCTGTCTTTTTGTTTTGTTTATATTGCTGTGTTTGGGGTAGCCTTTCTGTAGGCTGGAAGTGTGTGGTTCCTCTTTATTGTGGAGCTTGCTCCCTTTGGGTGAGGTTGGATAAGTGGCTTGTCAGTGTTTCCTGATTAGGGGAGCTTGCATCTGTGTTCTGGTGGGTAGAGCTGTATCTCTTCTCTCTGGAGTGCAATGAAGTGTCCAGTAGTGAGTTTTTGGGTGTCTATGGGTTTGGCATGGCTTTGGGCAGCTTGTATTTTAATGCTCAGGGCTGTGTTCCTGGAGAATTAGCTGGAGAATTAGCATGGTATATCTTGCTCTGGAACTTGTTGGCTCTTGGGTGGAGCTTGGTTTCAGGGTAGGTATGGAGGCTTTTGGATGAGCTCTTGTCGATTAATATTCCCTGGAGTCAGGAGATTTCTGGTGACCTCAAGTTTTGGATTTAAGCCTCCTGCCTCTGGCTTTCAGTCTTATTCTTACAGTAGCCTCAAGACTTCTCCATCCATACAGCACCGATGACAAAACATCTAGGTTAATGATGAAAAGTTTCTCCACAGTGAGGGACACCCAGAGAGGTACACAGAGTTACATGGAGAAGAGAAGAGGGAGGAGGGAGATAGAGATGACCAGGAGGAGAAGAGGGGGAATCAAAGGGGAGAGAACAATCTAGCCAGTAATCAATTCCCTATGTGCTCTCCACAGTCTGGAACACTCAGAGACATTCACAGAGTTACACAGAGGAGAAAAGGGAGGAGAGAGAGAGAGAGAGGTGACCAGGAGAAGAGGGGAAGTCAAAAAGGGAGAGACCAATCTAACCAGCAATCAGTTCCCTAAGTGTTCTCCGCAGCCCAGAACACCCAGAGAGATTCACAGAGTTAAGTAGAGAAGCGAAGGGGGAGGGAGGAGATAGAGGTGACCTGGGGGAGAAAAAGAGTCAAAAGGGGGAGAGGGCAATCAAGCCAGTAATCACACTTCTAAGTAAAATTGGGTACTGAAGATTAGATTCTTAAAGGTACAAAACTGATAACAAATACCAAAAAGCAGAGATTACAAATCTAGGGTAGACGTTAGACTCTCAAAAATACAATATTAAAAAAACAAAACAAAATCAAAAAAATTATAAAATATATATATGAAGTTTGCTTTTAAAATAGGGTCTTTTTTTTTGCAAGGTAATAGGTTATAAAAATGAAAATTAAAGGAGTAATAGAGGACTTAATTAAAAAAAATTTTTTTAATGATAATAGTAAGAATATATCTAGGAATTTCTCTGGAGCTGTTGCAGGCAGTGTGGGGTCAGTTCAGTTTCAGATAGTTCCTTGTTCTACCTTATACGTCTCAAAATCTGTAGGCCTCTTCCATTGTAGTTGGTGCTAACTGCAGGGTTTTAATCTGTTGAACCTGTCACTTCCAAAGTGATTCCCTCTGTTTATTTCCTTCTGTTTGCTGGTCTCTTCAGTGTCTAATTTCTGCCCTGACACAAGGGGGCGGTGGTGGTCACTTATTTAGGCTCACTTGTTCAGTCGTGCTGTGGGGAGGGAGGAACGCGGCAAACAAACATCACTGGTGTGTGTGGGGAGAGCCCGCAGTGTCTCGGCCACAATGGGTTTGCCCCCGCTCACAGGTGTGTGTGCTTTCCCGGTCTACACTGCTCAGGCTCCAGGTTCCTCTGCAGGGGAACTGTCCAAAGCGGGCCCTGGGTTGCGTGCACTTCCCAGGTCTAAGCCACTCAGGTTCAGGTTCTTGGGTACTCCACAAAGGCGCAGACTCGGTTGGGCCTGCGTTTTGTGTCCTTCCCAGGTCCGAGCAGCTCAGGTGACCAGGTGCTTGGCAAGCGCACTCTCCCCAGGTCGGGGTGCGTCTTATCGCCTCCCCCATCCAGCCGCTCGGTTTCCTGCGTGCTCAGCGGGAGCGCCCTCTCAGGTGTGCCGTGTGTCTCTTCTGGGGATCCGATCTCTGACTGTGACCCTTCTGGTGGATGTCAACCATCCAGGATCCCAGGAAGACTTGGTTAGCAACTGGAGCCTGCTCACAGTTTGCCCTCTCTGGGGCTGAGATTGCCCCTTTACTGCTCTGGCTGCCCCCTGCCTGCCTCCCTGTCTCCAGTGGGGGATGGGCCGGTCGGCAGCCGGCCAGCTCTCCTGGTATTTGCTCAGTCCTGTGTTCTGTGAGCTGGCCAGCAGTGTCTTAGGTTAGGGCTTTTCGCAGGATAGTTCTCTCTCTTTTTTCTCTCTCTGGCCATCCCACAGTTTGGGTTGCTCCCTCAGATTGCCCTCAGGGCATTCAGTCCCTGTCCTTATCCTAAGCAATGCAGCCCACGCGCCTCCATGCGCATGCTCCCTGCGAGCGTCTAGGCTACTTCTCAGCTGGGAGTTGCCTAGGCTCATAATCTGTGGGTTTATTATCTATCCTCCCAGTTATGTTGCCCTCTGAGATTCCAAAACTCCCCACAGACCCACCGATGAGAGGGTTTCCTGGTATTTGGAAAGTTCTCCTCTTTTATGACTCCCTCCCCGAGATGGGTGTCTGTCCCTCTTTTGTCTCTCTTTTTACCTTTTATATTTTGTCCTACCTCCTTTCGAAGACAACAGGCTGCCTTTCTGGGTGCCTGGTGTCCTCTGGCCAGCGTTCAGAAGTTGTTTTGTGGAATTTGCTCAGCGTTCAAATGTTCTTTCAATGAATTTGTGGTGGAGAAAGTGGTCTCCCCATCCTGTTCCTCCGCCATCCTAGGAATGCCCCACTCTGTAACAATGTTTTTATGGTCTTTGATTTTTAGAAATTTTTATTTGGTATTAGCAAGGGATAGTAAAATTGTCACAGAAAGTCAGCAGCAGATCCATGCATACCCATAAATCTGGTATATGAGAAAAGCAACACTCTGTTAGAGGAGCAGAGTCGTTCATTGAAACAATCAATGAGAAGGTATGAGATACTCACACCACACGGAAAAATCAAGGCAGGACCAAAGTACTACATATAAGGTGTGAAAATCCTTAAATATTTTAGAAAATAGAGAACATCTCTGGCCTACGTAACTACAGAACCAAAGTTAAAATATATTTCACAGAATAGGAAAAGAGACGTCCAAGGCATGTTACAAAGGGTCATATCTATAAAATGTCAAGAACTCTCAGGATGTACATGTACACACTGCTATTTTAAAAAATAGGTAACCTACAAGGACCTACTGTATAGCACAGGGGACTCTGCTCAGTATTATGTAACAACCTGAATGGGAAAAGAATTTGTGAAAGAATAGATACATGTGTAACTGAATTACTTTGCTGCACACCTGAAACTAACACATTGTTAATCACCTTTACTCCAATATAAAATAGTTGTGTGTTTTTTTTTTTAAAGAACTTTCTAGACTTTGCTGGTGGTCCAGTGGTTAAGATTCTGCCCTCCCAATGTAGGGAGTGCAGGTTTGATTCCTGGTAAGGGAATCAAGATTCCACAGACAATAATAATAAAAGAACTCTCAAATGAGGAAGAAACAACTCAATATTTTAAAAAGGCGGCCAAGGTTATAAACAAACCACAGACCCATGGAAGCCTAAAAAGTAAACAAATGAAAAGCTCAGCCTCACACGTCTCTACTGAAGCTGTTTTAGGCAAATTTCTTTCAGAATGAATGACGGAATTTGTAATGGTTTTTTGTTTTCAAGGATGAGGATGTAGAGATTGTGGTTAATGAACTAGGGCATTGGGTCATTTATGATACCACTAACTCTGGGTTTTTCACAATGATGCTCTAGCAATTGCTGTGTTGTACAATTTTAGTACTTGATTAGTAATTGTTATTGGCTGATAACTGCTTATAGGTGTTGGAGTCATGATGGAGGTTACTCTGGTAACTAAATAGAATTATGCTCGGGAAGAGTAATGAGGAATGAGAGGAAACAGTTCCCTCAGGCATTTTTGGTCTGACACAGTGTAGAGGTTTTTCTTTGGCTAAGAGAGGTGGATTTTGGTAAAACATGTTGTAGTCAGAAGTGATGACACTGATTTTTAGCTATCTGAAAAATTTAATGATAGTAAGAGGCGGTGCAGGATCATTGGAAAATAGCCTAAGAGGTTAGAGAATTTGAAGAGGTTTGAACGATAATTCAACTTTAGATTTGGGGTAGTACGGTTGATTTCTAGGGCCAGAATAAAACCTAAAATAGTCACGGCCAGGGCAGCTCGTTTCCAATAACGAGGCATTGTTATTTGTGGAATTGTTGTGGGGGAGAATAGTGTTGGAGAGAAGGAATCCAGCGAAGATGCTTCCAGCTAATGGACATTTGATGGAATGGATTAGGAGCAGGTGATTTTCATTGAGAAGAGAGAGAAGCAAGGTCGTTCTGGGAGTGGGAGGAAAATTTGCATGCTGTAGACAGCTGGGAGCAGTGTGGTAAGGAGAGTGGTTAACAGGGCTCAGGCATCGGTTACAAGGAGTTAGCAGTTTTCATCATCAGGTCTTTGGAATAAGAACCGGTGAGGACGAGGCTTCCTGTTCTCGCAAGACTTCGGCGACGAGGGAGGTTGCGGTGAAAAGGTATGGCTTTCCATAAGCTTACTGTTTTTTGAATGTCTTGTTCACCATTTAAATTGTGGAGCATGGATCCGGAGCTTGCAAATGCTATGGCTTTGAAGAAGGCATGTGTACACGTGTGCAGGGAGCTCAGTAAGGTTGACTCATGCCATCGTTGCCTTAAAGAGGCCTAGTTGGCTCAAGTGGAGAAAGCAACCAGTTTTTGGATGTTATTTTGGATGAGTCCAGTCTGGTGGGTACATAGGGTTGCAGAGTCGGACAAGACACCAGCTACTGAGCACACATACATGCACACATGGCTGTAAGTAGTGTGGTGATGGCTCCAAAGCATATGTTCTTGTTTGAATGAACTTATTGTTTTCTATTAGGGCGTGAAAGTGGGTAAGTAGAAAAATTCCTGTGACACATCTTGCACTTGAGTGGAGCAGGGCTGAATGGGGGGGGTGGGGTTGGGGAAACCCTCTTGCTGGGGGAATTCACGGAGGGAGGCCAAATGGGGTGGATTTTCCAGTTGCGGCTGGAAAACAAGCCCTATGAAGGGAAGCTGGGGTAATTTAAGCATAAAAATGTGTTGTATATTTCATGTTAAGTTGAATAAGAGTCATGCTAATTGATACAAGAAATCCAGTATTTCCCATGCAGTTATATAAGATTACTTGAGGGAGGAGTTTCCTGATGGCCTAGTGGTTAGGATTCTGGGCTGTCATTGCTGGGGCCCAGATTTGAACCTTGGTCTGGGAACTAAAATCCCAGGAGCAGCCTAGTGGGATCAAAGGTGGGGGGAAAAAAAAAAAAGATTGCTTGCAGGGCAGCTGGATTGGCTTCTGCTTGGCCATGTCATCATACAGTCAGTAAAAAGGAATAATTCCATCTCCTTATCCAGTGAGAAATTGGAAAAGGTTGTTGGCAGTACCAAGAATTAGTATTGTAATTAGAAAGAAGAGGAAGTATTTGAAAAATCGTTTCACGTTAGGGTCTGTGTGTATATTAAGAATTCTATAATCATGTAACAAGTATAGCTACTAATGCAAATATTATTGACGTCATCTCTTTTGAAGTTAAATGATCATTTGAAGGTTTGGACAGTGATTCGTTGTCCGTTCGAAATCATTCTTGGCCTGCTGTGCCGTGCTTAGTCCCTCAGTCGTGTCTGTTTACAACCCCATGGACTGTAGCCCGCCAGGCTCCTCTGTCCATGGAGATTCTCCAGGCAAGAATACTGGAGTGGGTTGCCACGCCCTTTTCCAGGGGATCTTCCCAACCCAGGGATCGAACCCAGGTCTCTCACACAGCAGGCAGATTCTTTACCATCTGAGCCACCAGGGAAGCCCAAGAATACTGGAGTGGGTAGCCTATCACTTCTCCAGGGGATCTTCTCAACCCAGGAATCAAACCGGGGTATCCTGCATTGCAGGCGGAATGAATGAATATTACTATAGGGATTTGACCGGTAATAAAAACATATGAGATAATAGCTTTTATGTAGGTTGAATATATGTAACTTTATATGTTAGAGTTTGTTATAATAGGTAGTGCTAATATAAATAGTCTAATTGCTGTAAAAGAGGCAAATAAATGTATGCCTTTTATTTAGAGTTGCATGAGTGTTTGGCTCCTAAGACCAAGTGATGACTGTTGCCTTTTAAAAGTCTGGAAAAGACATCCTGTTAGGTCTGGAGGCCTGAATTAGCAGTTCTGGCATACTTTCCTGGTAAATAAGAGAGTTTGAGCACAATAAATCTAGTGGTTTTTTTTTAAACTATGTTGGCAGTAGAGGGGCCAGCACATAATTTTGGGGATTGAGTGATAGGGGTAATAGGTAAGAGTTGGAGAATTAAATAGCATTTTCTCATGTCAGTGATTTTTTTTTCCCCCCAAAACACATGCTTTATATTTAAATCTAAAATTCACGGGCTATAAAACACTTATTATAACAGTCAAGCTTATAAACTCCTAAGTAGTTTATAAATATAGTGACTTGATATTATGGTTTAGTACAAGGGCTAATATATTAAGATCCTAAAAATGAATTTTCCACCTTATGAATTAATAAAATTATTTGAATACAATGCATAAGTAGACCCAAACTCTCTTGACTAGTTTGGCCTATTGATTTCCTCTGTTGTTTTCTGCTTCCAGTGTTGTTGATTTCTGATCTTTGGTTTTAATTATTTCTCTCATTTTGGGTTTATTATATACTTCTTTTTCTAATGTCTTATTTAGTTCCATTTTATTTATTTTTTACTTGGAGTATAGTTGCTTCACATTGTCATGTTAGTTTCTGCTGTACACATGGTAACTCAGCTCTAGGTATGCATATCTCCTCTGTGTCTCTCTGTGTCTCTCTGTGTCTCTCTCTCTCTCCCTTGCCTCCCTCTGCCCGCAATCCCACCCCTCTAGGTCATCACAGCGCCAAGGTGGGCTCCCTGTGTTGTAAGCAGCTTCCTGCTAGCTCGCTGTTTACACATGGCAGTGTGTATATGTCAGGGCTGCTCCCTCTCCTTCCCTCCACTCCGTGTCCACAGTTCTGTTCTGTAGTCTCTGTTCTGCGTCTCTGATCCTGCCCTGCAAATAGGTTCATCAGTACCTTTTTTGTAGATTCTCTGTATATGCGTTAATACACGGTAATTGTGTTTCTGACTTCACTCAGTACGACAGACTCTGGGCTCATCACTGTCAGTGGTGGCTTCATGTTAGGGCGTGATGTTTACCTTTGTGCTATGATGAGCGCATATAGGAGTGTAAAGCAGTCATTACTACATTAATTTCTATGAGGATAATGGTGGTATTTGATCATGAGAGGTGATAATACTACACATAATTGTCCAGTTAGGTTGGTAGTTGGTGCAGGGCTAAATCTCTAAGACATGCTAGGAACTATCACGTTGCTGTGAATGAAGGTGTGTTCACAGGCCTTGTGCTGGGATGGTTGTTGGGCTGCGAATGCATTGTTGGTGTGAGTTTCCTAGGAGACGGGTATAGTCAATGTGACACTGGTGGAGATTATTCAGGCAGCAGCGGCCCTGAAATCTGTGTGTGGATCCGTAGCCTCCCACTGTTACTAGTATGGCTGCAAGGACTGTGGACTCTGTCCTGGGGGGCTTCTGTGTGGGCTTTGGGTGATCAGAGCTGAAGGCCATCACATGTTTTAACTGAGGTCTAGTCTGCCTTCTGAAAGTGAAAGTTAAAGCGAAAGTTAAGTCGCTCAGTCGTGTCCAACTCTTTGCCACCCTAGGGACTGTAGCCTGCAAGGATCCTCTGTCCATGGGATTCTCCAGGCAAGAAAACTGGAGGGGGTTGCCATGCCCTCCTCCAGGGGATCTTCCCGACCCAGGGATTGAACCCATGTCTCTTACGGCTCCTGTGTGTCAAGCTAGTTCCTTACCGCTAGTGCCAGCTGGGACGCCATACACATGCATATGCTCTCTTTTAGTGTTCTCTTCTGTTATGGTTTATCACAGGATATTTAATATCATTCTTTGTACTATACAGGTGGACCTTGTTTATCCATCCTGTGTATAAAAGCTTGCCTCTGCCAACCCCAGCCTCTCACTCCACCCCTCCTCCAAGCCCGCCCCCTTTCACATCCCCCAGCCTGTTCTGTGTCTGTGAATTACTCAGTTTAATGAGCCTGCAGTGTTGTGGATATATCCTAGTGCTACTAAGAGGGGGAGGGACCCACTAGTGTGTAGAATAAGAAAGTCCTGCCTGAAGTTGTTCTCTCTGATTACCCCCATTGAGTAATGACAAGTGTCGGAACACTAGTTGCTTCAAATAAAATATAAAATAGTGTTTGTTCCATGGCAGCCAATGTTAAGATCAGCAACATTTGTAATATGACTAGCATGGTGATGGAGAGTTTCTAGGGGGTGGTTCGGGATTCTTTGGACAGGCAGGATTGGCTGTCTAGAAGTGTGAGTGGCAAAGTCCTGTTGTTAAAACTGATTGTGCTGCTCAGAGGGAGTCACAGAAGAAACTAGTGAAGAGTTGAGATCATTCTCATTAAATTGAGAAGAAATAGGCTTATTCCACTAATCATTAAGCTCTGGGCTACAGGGTTAATTCAGCTGGTATTAATTTTTGTTATTAGAATCATGTTAGTGGTATTAATATAATTATAGAGTTAATTTTAACATTGGAAAAATTAAGATTTTGTACCTAGTTGATGCCATACATGTTTGATCTGTTACTAATGAGGATAGTTCAGGTGCTGTTTCACAGGCTGCAAATACCCGCAGAACAATGGGTATTCTGCTAGCTAGACTGAAACGTGTGTTTAGAATTATTAGCTTTGCTATCATGAATAGTGATAATATTATTCCTTCAAGACATCATATCTAGTAAGGATATTGATGTCAATATATTAATAATCCTACAAGAGATAACTGTACATGCCTTAGTAATATTTATGTATACTAAAAGGCACTAGATAATTATGAACTTAATCATACTGTAATGAGTCAATATTAATTTGTTAATGATCATATTCAGTTCATTCTAGTCCTTTTTGGGTGCATGCATAGACCAAACTAATTGCTGTTGGTGCAATTAGAAACAGGGGTTTAATGAGCATAGTTTGCTTTTTAAAAACATTTTTTGGAGTAGAGTTGATGTTAGTTTCAGGTGTACAGTGAAGTGATGCAGCAGATTCTTTACCGTCTGAGCCACCAGGGAAGCCCAGTGCTTATGCATATATTCATTCTTTTCCAGATTTTCTTTTTATATAAGTTATGGAAAATGGAGTGGAGTTCCCTGTGCTATACTGTAGGTCCTTGTTAGTTATCTGTCTTACACGTAGTAGTGTGTGTATGTTAATCCCAGGGTCCTGATTTTCCCCTCTGCTTACATTTCTCCTTTGGCTACCAGGAGTTTGCTTTCCACGTCTGTAAGTCTGTTGCTGTTTTGTAAATGAGTTCAATTGTGTCAGTTTTTCTTAAATTAGACTCACATGTGAGTGATGTCATATGACATCTGTCCCTGGCTGTCTGACTTACCTCACTTGGTATGATAATCTCTAGGTCCATCCATGTAGCTGCAGATGTCATTATTTCATTCTCTTTTATGGCTCAGTAATATTCCGTCATGTATATGTACCACATCTTCTTCCATTCCTCTGTTGATGGACATTTAGATTGCTTTCATGTCTTGCCTATTGTAAATAGTGCTGCAGTGGCCATTGGGATGCATGTATTCTTTCAGTTTATGATTTTCTCCAGATAAATGCCCAGGAGTGATATTGCTGGATAATATGGTAATTCTGTTTTTAGTTTTTAAAGGAACCTCTGTACTGTTCTCCATAGTGGCTGCATCAACTTGCACTCCCACCAGCAGTGTAGGAGGGTTCTCTTTTCTCCATACCCTCTCTAGCATTTATTGTTTCTAGACTTCTTGATGATGGCTGTTCTGGCAAGTGTAAGGTGAGACCTCATTGTACTTTTGTATCTCTCTGATAGTGACGTTCAGCATCCTTAGTAATAGATACGTAATAGTCATACCAAGTTTGCAAAATGTCAGTATCAGGCAGCAGCTACTGCAAAGTCAAAGTGGTGATTGGATGTGAAGTGAAATTTTAAATAGTCTAAGAAGCAGATGATCAGGAAAGTAGAATCAATCATTGCATGTTGGCTGGGGAATCCTGTAGCCATGAAGTAAGCTGATCCATATATCCTATCTGAAATTGCAAGAGGTGTTTCCTACTATTCTGAGGTTTGTGAAATGTGTAGTAAACACCCCAGACAGTTGTCACAGAGTTTGTTGCTCAGTTGCTCAGTCATATCTGACTCTTAGCAGCCCCATAGACTGTAGCCCACCAGGCTCCCACCAGATTTTTTTCCTGGCAAGAATATTGGAGTGGGTTCTCATTTCCTCCTCCAGGGGATCTTCCTGACCCAGGGATCAAACCTGTGTCTCCTGCATTTGTAGGCAGAGTCTTTACCACTGAGCCACCTGGGAAGCCCCAGACAGTCCTTGGAGGGTATGTCTTCTGTGAGTCTATGACAGGCACAGTGATGAGTGCCTCAGTGGCTAATGGACTGAGGTGTTGAGAAGTGCTCCTCTAGTGGACTTAGAGGCTGAATGCTTGGGGGGTCAGCATCCACCTAGCCCAGGTGTGGGGGCAAAGCTTGAATAATGGAAGACTCAGAAAATGGTGGTATTAAAGAGGACTTCTGAAATCATGAAAAGCATTAATCTAGATCATTGATTGTAGAAAGTGATAAACATCTTTTACTATTGTGATTGTATAACTATTACTCATTTAATACTATTGTATCATGATTGGTCAACAGACAAATAATAGAATTCTATATCACCAAAACTAGCATTTAGTAGAAAAACCTGTAATCACGTTTTAAGTCCAGATGCATATCAGAATTAACTTTGAATTTTTTGAAAAATACAAAAGCCAAGGTATTACTTTTTTTCTCCAAAGCTCCAGATATGTTTCTAATGAGCAGCCATGTTTAAAAACAACTGGACTATATGATAATCTTTTACTTTTATCTAGTTTATTTCACTTTTTCTATATCGTATTCAGTGCTCCCATTTCATTTAGTTTGTTTTCCAATTTCTCTGTCTCTTCTGTCTTTTTATTTTCTTTCTCAAGCTTAGTGGGGAAACTTTTGCATACATATATATTAAATAGTATGTGGGGGCTTCCCTGGTGACTCAGATGATAACGAATCCACCTGCAATGCAGGAGACCTGGGTTTGAACCCTGGGTTGGGACAATCCCCTGGAGGAGGGCATGGCAACCCACTCCAGTATTCTTGCCTGGAGAAACGCCATGGACAGAGAGGAGCCTGGTGGACTGCAGTCCATGGCGTCACAAAGAGTCAGACAAGACTGAGAGTCTAAACACATGTAAACAGTGTGTATAATACATATATTTTAGAAAACTTACAAACTTTTGCCTAACTAAAAAATTTAAGACATTTTGATTCTACTTGTTTGACTTAGTATGAATAGAATGCTATATTTCTAATTAAAAAAAAATTCAACAAGCAATAAAGTTTTACTGTATAACACAGGAAACTAATCAACAGCTTATAATAACCTTTAATAAATAAAAATAATCTGAAAAATAATATGTGTATGTGTATAACTGAATCACCTTGCTGTGCACCTGAAACATTGTAAGTCAACTATACTTCAATAAAATATGTTTATTAAACAAACAAACAAAAAAAAAATTAGTCCAGATCGAAGTCCTTTTTGAACAGTCGGTGTAGGATGGCCTTGGCAGGTGCTTTTTTGGACAGTGTCTCATCATCAATATGTTCTGAGTGTTAGTAGACTTTTGAGAATTCTCGTATTGAACTGAAATCCTATGACGAGGCCAGGTGTTGTTAGGAGAGCTGAAGGAGCTCCTGCAGGGAGTCAGGGACTGAGATTTACTCTGACATGCGTGGGTTTGATGGGTCATGACGTGTTGCCATGTCAGTAGAGACTTACTAGTAGGGTGACTACATAAGCTTGAACTAGCAGACAGCAAACTTGAGGATCATGAGTGGATGAGAATGGTCACTGCCGTAGGGCTGTGCTGGCCCTAATGTATAGCAGCGCTGGAGCGCCCCCCATTCAGGGAATTAACGAGCGCCCTGCTCCAATACTGGCTGTTAATCATATGGCTGAGGCTGTGGGTTCACTAAACAGGCTCACAGTTGTGATGAGGACTAGCGCAGGGATGAGATGACCTGGGGTTCCTTGTGGTACAAAGTGATCCAAGGATGCTTTTGTTATGTGGGGAAAAGCAGGCGTTACAGTTCCTGCTCCTGGAGGGCTCGCTGGACCTGAACGTGTTGAGGGTTGTGTGGTGGGTGAGCGAGGATGGGAGGAGCCTGGTAAACTTGTTGACCCAATAAACAGAGTGAGTGATTGAAATACTCGTGTTCAGGTCTGTCCTCTGAGATTGTAAATGGCTATTATTTGGGGGGTTTTTTGATTAATTGGGAGTATAGTTGCCTGACATCGTTGTGTTAGTGTCTACCAAACAGCAGAAACAATCAGCCATACATATACATGTATCCCCTCTTTGGGGGATTTCCTTCCCATTCAGGTCACCACAGAGCATTAAGCAGCGTGCCTTGTGCTACATAGTCAGTTCTCGTTAGTCATCTATTCTATATATAGTGTCAGTAGTGCAAGCTCCCGATTCATCCCACCTCTCTTGCCCCCAACTCGTATCCATACTGTTTGTTGTGCCTGTCTCTGTTTCTGCTTTGCAAATTAGATCATCTGTACTATTTTTCTAGATTCCACATATGCATTCATATACTATATTTTTCTCTTTCTGACTTCATTCCATAACGCAGTCTCTACGTCCAGCCACGTCTCTTCAAATGACCCAGTTTTCTTGCACCTTATGGCCGAGTGATATGAATGGCTGTTATTTATTTTGCTGTGAGTTGGAAGCATCATTGTTGAGTAGAAGTGATGTGGTTATGGACTTGTGGTGTAAGTGTGGGGAATACAGTTCTTGGGACTAGACCAATGAAGATAACAACAGAAGTCCTGTTATTGTTGGGGTAATGAATGAGGCCAATAAATTTTAGTGCATTTTCTTTCTCAAGGGATGGATTGTTTTTTGCATTTGAGTGAGTTTTAATTCTAGGTTTATGTGATAAATGTATTTTAAAATTATTCATTGGACTGTAATAAATAGGCCTAGAATGATTGAAATAGTAATGAATTGATGTCTCTAGTTGCAGCAAATCATTAAGGGGAGATTTTAACTCCCATCTTTAACTGAAGAGGTTCATGCTGTTTAGCTTCTTAGTGGATTTATGATATTTATGTGGACCATTTCTCAAAATATCCTAGTGGAACTAATTCCAGGACGATAGATATGAAGCTGTGATTTGATCTACAAATTCCTGAGCACTGACCATAGCATAGGCCTGGCTGTGTTGATACAAGGGTTGTTTGGTTTAAGATGCTCCTGGAAGAGCATCTATCTCTTTTTAGACCCGATGAAGGGCCGGCTCATGAGTATAAAACATCTTTAGAGGAGACTGAGATTCTCTTGTCATTTCTATGAGTAGAACCACTCGATTATCTCCTTCTAAGCAATCGCAGTTCTCCAGGCTTTAGGTCTGATGTAGGGATCATAGAGGGGTCAGAATTGAAAGCTTCATAATCAGTGTATTCGTGACTCCAGTCTCATTGTTGCTCTAGAGTTTTTAGGGTCAGAAAAGGATGAATCGGTAACAGTGGCAAGGCAATTAAGATGAGGATGATGACTGGTAAAATTGTTCAGACTGTTTCAACTTCTTATGCATCTCTTGTGTTTGTATGTGTGTGTTTAGTCATTAGCATGAGTGAAAGTGAAAATCTCTCAGTTGTGTCCGATTCTTTGTGACCCCATGGTCTATAGCCTGCCAGGCTCCTCTGTTCATGGAATTCTCCAGGCGAGAATACTGGAGTGGGTAGCTGTTCCCCTTCTGCAGGGGATCTTCCCGACCCAGGGTTCAAACCCAGGTCTACCACATTGCAGGTGGATTCTCTACTGTCTAAGCTTTAGTCACTAGCATGAGTGATATAAAAAACCAGAGAGCTAATGAAAAAAATGATGATTCATATGTGATCATGAAAATGTAGGAGCTCTTCTGTGATGGGTTATATTGCCTCTTGAAAGTCGAGTGGAAAAGGATATGCCATGGAGAGAGAGTTTTCACCTATATTTTAAGTTGAACAAAGTTATGTAATTTTTACTCTATCTCATTTATCGAGAAGTGCATAATTATTATGGTGTTTGCTTGAAACCAGTAGAAGAGGGTGTGATTCCTTCCTTTCCTAATTATCTTAAACTGATGTAAGTGGGTTCTTCAAATGTGTGATGTGGTGGAGGGCCTCGATGTAATTACTCTGTTTGGAAAGTTATTCTACTGTTGAGACCTCTTGTGATGCAAATGTTTCTCAGATTATGAAAATTATTAGTATGAGTGCTGTAAGTGGAAGGCAGGAACCTGTTGATGAAATGGTATTTTGTGTTGTGTGGGCACAAAAGTAGTAGGAATATCCTGGTGGTATTCCAGATAAACCAAGAAAATGTTTTTGGAAGGAGGTTTTATTTGCACCTATAAATAGCATTACAAAATGTATTTTTCTCCTGTTGGATTGAGTGTTTAACCCAGGAGTATCGGGAATCAATGCACAAAGCCTCCTATGATAGCAAAAACGCCTCTATTGACGATGATGTCATTTAGTCACCAAGTTATGTCTGACTCTGTCACCCCATGGATTATAGCCTGCCAGACTCCTCTGTCCATGGGATTTCCCAGTCAAGAAAACTGGAGTGAGGGTGGGGAAGAAAAAAAAAAAAGAAAACTGGAGTGGGTTGCCATTTCCTTCTCCAGGGGATCTTCTGCACCCAGGGATTGAACCTGCATCTCCTGCATTGGCAGGTGGATTCTTTACCAATGAACTACCAGGGAAGCACCTCTATGGTGATACATAGTGAAAAACTATAACTATGCAATGTGTATTGTGAAGGACAATATCTAGGGATGAGCTGGTGATAACAGTTCCTGTTAAACTGCTGCTGCTGCTGCTAAATCACATCAGTCGTGTCCGACCCTGTGCGACCCCGTAGACGGCAGCCCACCAGGCTCCCCCGTCCCTGGGATTCTCCAGGCAAGAACACTGGAGTGGGTTGCCATTTCCTTCTCCAATGCATGAAAGTGAAAAGTGAAAGTGAAGTCGCTCAGTCGTGTCCGACTCTTCGAGACCCCATGGACTGCAGCCCACCAGGCTCCTCCGTCCATGGGATTTTCCAGGCAAGAGTACTGGAGTGGGGTGCCATTGCCTTCTCTGAATAGTTGCTAGTCAGCTAAATACTTTTACTCTACGGTAGGAATAATTGTGGTAGCTGACATAAGATATGCTTGTGTATCAACATCTGTACCTACTGTGAATATATGATGGGCTCAAAGGATAAATTCTAGAAAGCTGATGGATATCATGGCTCAAACTCTGCCCATCTATCCTGAAGGATTTTTTTTCCCTGAGACTGTACTTGCAAGATTATTCCAAATCCTAGTAAAATAAGGATATAAACTTCAGGGTAATTCAAGAATCAGAATAAGTGTTGAATATAATTGGGTCTCCTTCTCCTCCTGCAGGACCAAAAAATATATTGTGTTTAGAATTTGGTCTGTTAATAAGAAGGTCATTCCAGCTGCTGATACCAGTAATGATGATGATAGGAATATAGCTGTCATCAGTACAGATGATACAGATAATAGTGTTATCTGTATTGAGATGGTATTGAGATGGTTTTGTATAGATGATTGCACTAATGATATTAGTCCGCCTAGGACTAAGGAAGCACCTGCCAAATGTAGCGGGGGAGTGGTAAGGTCACCAGAATCTCCTGTGTGAGCTTGATTTTCGGCTATAGGTGGACACACAGTTCAGCCTCTGCTGGCACCCACGTCAGCCACTGATGTTGTAAGAAAGAGTGTGGGCCTCTGGGTTTTGCCGGTCTTTTAACTTTTTTGAGGCTTTCAGTGGCTAAGTTGAAGATCTCACATGGTAAATGTCACACTGCACTTGAAAATATGTGGGTTACTTTCAAAATATCTTTTGATACCGATTTCTAACATAATTCCACAGTGGCAAGAGAAAAAACTCCATGATTTCAAAACCTTTAGACCATGAAAATTTTGTCCCTTGTTTTATGTCCCTGGATATGTTCCACTGTCTCCTGGTTTATAGTCTATGGGAACTTGAATAGAATTTGTTTCGTGCTGTTGTGTGAAAATTGTATACATCTTAACTATGTTGAAAAAATACACAATTAAAGGCTTTGTGGTCTAGACAATTGTATTTATGTCATGAATATAATACACAAGATATATTCAGTCTGTTGCTGCTGCTGCTAAGTCGCTTCAGTCGTGTCCGACTCTGTGTGACCCCATAGACGGCAGCCCACCAGGCTCCCCCATCCCTGGGATTCTCCAGGCAAGAGCACCAGAGTGGGTTGCCATTTCCTTCTCCAATGCAGGAAAGTGAAGAGTGAAAGTGAAGTTGCTCAATTGTGTCTGACTCTTAGCAACCTCGTGGACTGCAATACTTACTAGAGTTTCAGTATCTCTACATTTGGGCATTTAAGATTCTTTTGTATTTATTTGAAACAGCTAGATACTTCATTACTTAGTTGTCTAATTAGAAAAACTTGAGTTTATTAAAGACCTGGTCATTTAATGATCCTTAATACTGTAGTTAATACGTCAACTGATTTTCCTCAATGATATAAATTTGCACTAAAAGTATGATTCGAAAATGAAAAATAAATGGGAAGGCAACAGTTTTTGGATGTTGTTTTGGGTGAGAACACATACTGCTGTTAATAGTGTGGCGATTCTCCTCAGCATAATGTTGTTTGAATGAATGTATTCCTTTTTTACTGGGAGTAAAAGCAAATAAATAGAAAAATGCCTGCTTGCAAGTCTTGTGCTTGATTGGAGTAGGGCTGAGAGGAGGTAGTAGGGAGCTCTTGCTGAGGGAGTTCAAGCCGGGAAGCCAGATGGGGTGGGTTTTCCATTTGCGGCTGGAAAACAAGTCCTCTGAAGGTAAGTTTGGATAGTTTAGACGAAGGAAAAATTTGTTGTAAATCCTGTATGTTTAAGTTGAATAAGAATCATGCTATTGATAAAATAAATTGGATATCTCTGATGAGATTATATAAATTTACTTGCAAAGGAGCTGCATTTCAGTTACCTCCTGCTCAGCCATGCCATCATCCATCAGTAAAAAAAGATATAATTCCAACTCCTCCTCATCCAATAGAAAGTTGGAGAAGATTGTTGCAGTTCCAAGAATTAGCACTATCACTAGACAGAGGGGGAAGTATTTGAAAACTTGGTTCGTGTTCAGGTCTGTGTATGTATCATATTGAGAATTCTATAATAGATCATGTAACAAGGACAGCTACTGGGGTGAACATTATTGAAGTCATCTCTTATGAAGCTGAGTGATCATTCGGAAGTTTGATGATTCAGTGTCCGTTTGAAGTCATTATTTCTTGGCTTGAGTGAATGAATATTATTGTGGGGATTAAACTGGTGATAAAAGCATATGAGAGTGGTTTTTATGTAGGATGGGTGTATGTAGGGAGATGTTACAGTACGTGTTTATACTTGGTAGTGTTAATATAAATTGTGTAACTCGTGCGAAAGAGGCAAATAAGATTATTCCTTTTATTTGGAGTTGCATCAGTGTTTTGACTCCTGAGATTAATGGATGATGACTATGCTTTAAAAGCCTGAAAAGGCCATCCTGTTAGGCATGGGGGCTTGAATTAGCAGTTCTTGAATACTTTTTCAATAAATAAGAAGGTTTAAGCTTCTGTTACTAGATTAACAATCCTCATGGGTTCTTTAACATTGTATTTACAGTCAAAGGACCCCCAAATAATTATGGGGTTGAGTGACAGGAGTCAGAGAGGGAAGAGGTAGAGAGTTACATGGGCATTTTCTCATGTCTGTGATGGTTTAATGTTAGGAGTGTGATGTGTATAATTACCTCATTGTGTTATAATAGGGAGTGTAAAGCAGTCATTTCTATAGTAATTCCTATGATGATAATGGTGATGTTTGATCACGAGAGAGGTGATATTACAAATAATTCCCCAGTTGAGTTGGTAGTTGAGGATGGGGCTAAGTCTAGGGCTTGCTAGGAGTCCTCCTGTTGTGAATGGGAAGAGCATTTGTAGACCTCATGCTGGGGTGGTGAGCGTGGATGTGTTGATGTGAGATTGCTGGGAGAAGGGTATAGTTGGTGTGGTATGGGGGTGATTATCAGGGCAGCAGCTGCTCCATAGCTTCAGGGTGTTTGGATGAGAAAGGCTAGTGCTGCATGGCTGACAAGAATATGCAGTGAGTGGCTGTAAGTCTGTTTGGTGTAAACCCTTTGAGCGAGTGAGGTTTATTCCTCAGAAGGAAAGAATGAGAAAGGGATCTGCCCTGAAATCTGTACGTGGGTTTGAAATGGTTGTGACCGTACATGCTGTAGCCTCCCTGTAAAATCACTAGTATGGCTGCAGGCCTGTGGACCCTGCCGGGGGCTTCTGTGTGCGCTTTGGATGGTCAGGGCTGAAGGTCAGAGGTGTTTTTTTTCCTGAAGGCTGTTATGCATGTTAGTCCCATGAAAATGTTAGATTAGGAGTCCGGTATTAATTTGTATTCAATGTTGAATTATTAAGAAGTTTAAATTTAATTTATTTTTAATTGGAGGATAATTGCTTCACAGTGTGTTGGTTTCTGCTGTACAACAGTATGGATCAGCCATGAGTATACATACATTCCCCTCCCTCTTAACCCTTTCCCTCACCCCTCCCTCTCACCCCACCAGGTCATCACAGACCTAAGCTCTGTGTGTCACACATCACCTTCCTGCTGGCTATCTGTTTTACATATGGTAATGTATACAGTTGATGTACAATACTGTTTTAATTTCTGCTGCACAGCAGAGTTGATTCTTTTTTATCGGACTTCCCTGGTGGCTCAGCTGGTAAAGAATCCACCTGCAGTGCGGGAGACCTGGGTTCAATCCCTGGTTTGGGAAGATCCCCTGGAGAAGGGAAAGGCTCCCCACTCCACTGTTCTGGTCTGGAGGATTCCATGGACTATGCAGTCCACTTTCACTTTTGTACAGTCCACAGGGTCATAAAGAGCTGGACACGACGGAGTGACTTTCACGTCACTTTGCCATTGTGGTCTATCACAGGATACTGGATACAGTCCCCTCTGCTGTACAACAGGACTCTGTTCATTCACTCTGTATGTAATAGCTCACATCTGCTAACCCCAGCCTCCCGTACTGTCCCTCCCCCAGCCCTCACCCTTGGCAACCACCAGTCTCTTCTGTTTGTCCATGAATTATTAAGAAGTTTCATGAGCCTGTAGTCTTGTGGTTATATCCTAGGGCTATGTGGAGTGGGAGGGATCCTACCAGTGTGTCGAACAAAAAAGTATATATATTCAGATCCTGTCTTGAGTTGTTCTGTTTGGATACCCCATTGGGTAATGACAGTAAATGTTAGAACTAGTATTGTTTCAAATAAAATGTAAAATAGGATTTGTTCTATGGCAGCCAATGTTAAGATTAGGAATATTTGTAATATTACTAGTATGTTGATGGAGATTTGGGGGGAGGTTTAAGGACTGTTTGGACAGGTGGATTGGCTAGCTGGAAGTGTGAGTGGCAAAGTCCTGTTGTTAAAGCTGATGAGGGAGTCACAGAAAAAGCTCGGAAAAAGTTGAGGCTGTTCTTATTAAATTGACTGAAAATAAATAGGCTTATTCCACTAATCCGTAAGCTGTGGCCTGTAGTGTTAATTCAGATGATATTATTCTTTGAGAATCGTGTTAGTGGTACTAATGTTGGCATAATGATTTTTATCACTGGAGAAGGTTAAGATTTTGTACCTAGTTGGTGCCACACACGTTTGATGCTATTACTAATAGGAATAGTCCAAGTGCAGTTCACAAGCTGCAGATACTAGGACAATGGTATTTTGCTGGCTAGACTGA
This sequence comes from Bos indicus x Bos taurus, assembly GCF_003369695.1. Taxonomy (NCBI): domain Eukaryota; kingdom Metazoa; phylum Chordata; class Mammalia; order Artiodactyla; family Bovidae; genus Bos; species Bos indicus x Bos taurus. Next base: position 53,884,463 of record NC_040097.1, on the reverse strand, counting down.
AATGTGTTTTTAGAACTATTAGGGTTGCTCTCATGAACAGTGATTGTATTATTCCTTCTTGGCATAATAGTGAGGCTATTAGGTGAGACCAGTATGGGAATAATCTTATAAGAGATACTGTACATGCTATGATAATATATATACTAAAGACATTTGATAATGATGAACTCAATCATAATCTACTGTGTGTGTGTATACATTTATACATTCATTCATTTTAGCTTAAACTAATGATCATATTCAGTTGATTCTAGTCCTTTTTGGGTTCATCCATCAGTTCAGTTCAGTTGCTCAGTTGTGTCTGACTCTTTGCAACCCCATGGACTGCAGCACGCCAGGCCTCCCTGTCTATCACCAACTCCCGGAGTTTACCCAAACTCATGTCCATTGAGTCAGTGATGCCATCCAACCGTCTCATCCTCTGTCATCCCCTTCTCTTCCCACCTTCAATCTTTCCCAGCATCAGGGTCTTTTCAAATGAGTCAGTTCTTCGCATCAGGTGGCCAGAGTATTGGAGTTTCAGCTTCAACATCAGTCCTTCCAATGAACACTCAGGACTGATCTCCTTTAGGATTGACTGGTTGGATCTCCTTGCTGTCCAAGGGACTCTCAAGAGTCTTCTCCAACATCACAGTTCAAAAGCATCAATTCTTCAGTGCTCAGCTTTCTTTATAGTCCAACTCTCATATCCATACATGCTGCTGCTGCTGCTAAGTTGCTTCTGTCCCGTCCAACTCTGTGCAACCCCATAGACGGCAACCCACCAGGCTCCCCCGTCCCTGGGATTCTCCAGGCAAGAACACTGGAGTGGGTTGCCATTTCCTTCTCCAATGCATGAAAATGAAAAGTGAAAATGAAGTCGCTCAGTTGTGTCCGACTTGTAGCAACCCCATGGACTACAGCCCACCAGGCTCCTCCGTCCATGGGATTTTCCAGGCAAGAGTACTGGAGTGGGTTGCCATTGCCTGCTCTGTATCCATACATGACTATTGGAAAAACCAAATTGTTGACTAGATGAACCTTTGTTGGCAAAGTAATGTCTCTGCTTTTTAATATGTTGTCTAGGTTGGTCATGACTTTTCTTCCAAGCAGCAAGCATCTTTTAATTTCATGGTTGCAGTCACCATCTGTAGGGATTTTGGAACCCCAAAAAAGAAAGTCTCTCACTGTTTCCATTGCTTCCCCATCTATTTGCCATGAAGTGATGGACCGGATGCCATGATCTTAGTTTTCTGAATGTTGAGCTTTAAGCCAACTTTTTCACTCACCTCTTTCACTTTCATCAAGAGGCTCTTTAGTTCTTCTTCACTTTCTGCCATAAGGGTGGTGTCATCTGCATATCTGAGGTTATTGATATTTCTCCTGGCAATCTTGATTCCAGCCTGTTCTTCCTCCAGTCCAGCGTTTCTCATAATGTATTCTGCATATAAGTTAAATAAGCAGGGTGACAATATACAGCCTTGAAGTACTCCTTTTCCTATTTGGAACCAGTCTGTTGTTCCATGTCCAGTTCTAACTGTTGCTTCTTGACCTGCATACAGACTTTTCAGGAGACAGGTCAGGTGGTCTGGTATTCCCGTCTCTTTAAGAATTTTCCAGAGTTTGTTGTGATCCACACAGTCAAAGACTTTGGCATAGTCAATAAAGCAGAAATAGATGTTTTTTCTGCAACTCTTTCACTTTTTCAATGATCCAGCGGATGTTGGCAATTTGATCTCTGGTTCCTCTGCCTTTTCTAAATCCACCTTGAACATCTGGAAGTTCATGGTTCATGTATTGTTGAAGCCTGGCTTGGAGAATTTTGAGCATTACTTTGCTAGCATGTGAGATGAGTGCAATCGTGTGGTAGTTTGAGCATTCTTTGACATTGCCTTTATTTAGGACTAGAATGAAAACTGATCTTTTCTAGTCCTGTGGCCACTGCTGAGTTTTCCAAATTTGCTGAAATATTGAGTGTAGCACTTTCACAGCATCATCTTTCAGGATTTGAAATAGCTCAGCTGTAATTCCATCACCTCCACTAGCTTTGTTAGTAGTGATGCTTCCTTAGGCCCACTTGACTTCACATTCTAGGCGTCTGGCTCTAGGTGAGTGATCACACCATCATGATTATCTGGGTCGTGAAGATCTTTTTTGTACAGTTCTTCTGTGTATTCTTGCCACCTCTCCTTAATATCTTCTGCTTCTGTTAGGTCCACACTATTTCTGTCCTTTATTGTGCCCATCTTTGCATGAAATGTTCCCTTGGTATCTAATTTTCTTGAAGAGATCTCTAGTCTTTCCCATTCTATTGTTTTCCTCCATTTCTTTGCATTGATCACTGAGGAAGGCTCTCTTATCTCTCCTTGCTATTCTTTGGAACTCTGCACTTAAATGGGCATATCTTTCCTTCTCCCCTTTTGCCTTTCATCTCTCTTCTTTTCACAGCTGTTTGTAAGATAGAATGTCTATCTAGTCAAAGCTATGGTTTTTCCAGTGGTCATGTATGGATGTGAGAGTTGGACCATAAAGAAAGCTGAGCGCCGAAGAATTGATGCTTTTGAACTGTGGTGTTGGAGAAGACTCTTGAGAGTCCCTTGGACTGCAAGGAGATCCAACCAGTCAATCCTAAAGGAGATCAGTCCTGAGTGTTCATTGGAAGGACTGATGCTGAAGCTGAAACTCCAATACTTTGGCCACCAGATGCGAACAGCTGATTCATTGGAAAAGACACTGATGCTAGGCAAGATTGAAAGCCGCAGGAGAAGGGAACGACAGAGGACGAGATGGTTGGATGGTATCACTGACTCGATGGACATGAGTTTGAGCAAGCTTTAGGAGTTGGTGATGGACAGGGAAGCCTGGGGTACTGCAGTCCATGGGGTCACAAAGAGTTGGCCATGACTGAGTGAGTGAACTGAACAAATTGTGAACTTTTTTGCTCTAGTTCTGTGAAGAATGCCGTTGGTAATTTGATAGGGATCACATTAAATCCGTAGTTGCATTTGGTAGTATAGTCATTTTCACAATATTGATTCTTCCAACCCAAGAACATGGACTCTCTCTCCGTCTGTTTATGTCTTTGATTTCTTTCATCAGTATTTTATAGTTTTCTGTCAACAGCTTTTTTGTTTCCTTAGGTAGTTTTATTCCTAGGTGTGTTATTCTTTTTGTTGCAGTGGTAAATGGGATTGATTGCTTATTTTCTCTTTCTGATTTTTCGTTGTTAGTATATAGGTATGCAAGTGATTTCTGTGTGTTGATTTTGTATCCTGCAACTTTATTAAATTCACTGATTAGCTCTAGGAATTTTCTGCTAGTATCTTTAGGGTTTTCTATGTATAGTATCACGTCTGCAAACAGTGAGAGTTTTACTTCTTATTTTCCAGTCTGGATTTGTTTTGTTTTGTTATTCTCTGATTGCTATAGCTAGGACTTCCAAAACTATGTTGAATAACAGTGGCAAGAGTGGGCACTCTTATCTTGTTCCTGATCTTAGAGGGAATGCTTTCAGTTTTTCTCCATTGAGAATCGTGTTTGCTGTGCGTTCATTATAGGTGGCCTTTATTACCTTGGGGGAGGTTGCTTCTGTGCCCATTTTTTGTAGAATTTTTAATCATAAATGGGTGCTAAATTTTGTCAGGTTTTTCTGCATCTATTGAGATTAGCATATGGTTTTTAATCTTTCATTTTGTTATTATGGTATATCGCATTGACTGATTTGCATATATTGAAGATAAACTTGGGATAAATCCTGGGATAAACTCAACTTGATCACGCTATATGATCTTTTTAATGCATTATTGATTTCTTTTTGCTAGAATTTTGTTGAAGATTTTTCCATCTATATTCATCAGTGATATTGGCCTATACTTTTCTTTTTTTGTGATGTTTTTGTCTGGTTTTGGTATCAGGGTGATGTTTGCCTCATGGAATGAGTTTGAAAGTGTTTCTTCACTTGAAATTTTTTGTAAGAGTTTCAGAAGGATAGGCATTAGCTGTTAAATTGAAGTATACTTATTTTTAATAGAAATAAATGACAAATAGTAAAAAGAATTTATAAGTTTCTGTTTGTCTTATTTCTGATGAATGTTGCTGTTTGTGAGGCAACATGAACTAGTGAAAAGGATGCAAATGTGTTCTAAAGTGACTCAGCTGTTATGGTGTGGTGGGGACTTGTGTGTATCGTGATACTGGAGGAAGGAAGCAAGAGTGGGGTCTAGAAAAACAAAATAACTGCCTCATGGGGTTGCTGGGCTTCCCAGGTGGCACTAGTGTGAAGAGCCTGCCTGCCAATGAGGAGACCTAAGAGGTGTGGGTTCCGTCCCTGGGTTGGGAAGATCCCCTGGAGGAGGGCATGGCAACCCACTCCAGTATTCTTGCCTGGAGAGTCCCCGTGGACAGAGGAGCCTAGTGGGCTACAGTCCATAGGGGTTGCAAAGGGTTGGACACAACTGAATCGACATAACACACACACACACACACACACAGGACTGCTGTTAGAATTCAGTGAAATATTGTACAGCAAAGTCTCTTAACAGCATGCTAGACAGCAGGCAGGCACTCAATACAGTTTACTTATACATTTTCTTATTCATACCCCGTGCCAAGATTTGAAGTCTGTTTGATTTCAACAAATGAAAGCAGTGAAAACAGGATTATAAATATGTCAAAACTGTGTCCTGAATTTGATTGTGATCAAACATAATTATCTGCTCCTGTCACTTCTTTTTGCACTTTCTGGCTAACTCTAGGCAAAAACAGTGGGCTAAATATTTATATTGATTCACTGTGATCAGATAGATAGGACCTTCTAAGGGATAGAATTTTAAGATGAAACGAAAAGAGCCAAAGAAGAGGTCAGCAAACTGGACACTTGTAACGTTACGATCCACAAAGCGCTCTATGCGTCCCACTGCTCCTTCACATCCGCTGATCCTTACACGGACGAGCCAAGCATGGATGATACCAGCCTCATTCATGGGCGAGAAGGAAACTGAGGCCCAGAGAGGTGAAGTGACTTGCCGACAGTCACGTTCTGGGCAAAGCCAGGTCTTACACCCAGGCAGTTTTTAATTCCTAATATTCCGCCAAGATCAGTGGCCTGTTCAAGAGCTGACAATGCAGAGGGAAAGTCTTCTTAGAAACAAGACAGCCTATTTTCCCAGCAATGGAATGTCAGTACTCCAAACGATCAGTGTATGTATTATATATATTATATATTTTGGTTTAACAGTATTCAGTTAAGAGGTGAATAAAAATCTTAAGTCTGCAAGTAGTCCAGTATCATTTTGGTAGATCTATTGGAGGGTGAGGAGTTATGCTTTGGTGTTAGCCTTTGTCCATTGTGAGTGAGGATTTGTTGAAGAAAATTGTGTTGATTTAATAAACCATGTATCAGCCTCTTAGTGGCACAATGGGCTACTTTGGGCTGTTGGCTGTTTATTCAGCAAAGAACAATCAGGAAAGCTCACTTGGAGGGCACGTGGGGACAAGAGAGGCAAGCACGTGAAGGGCCATGTGTGTGGGACTCTCATGGAAAATACACTTTGGTGATGATGAAGTATGGGAAGGGCAGCTATGCTGAAAGGAAAAATCGAGGGTAGGGGAAGATCAAGGGCAGTTGGCTTGGAAGCTTACCCAGCAAAAACATGCACTATTAAACCGATTACAAGGATTACAGTGTCTTAATTTTTAGGAAGGATTGATTGTTGAAGAAGCCAAATTCCAGTCTGCAGAAACACCAACTTAAATTTGAAAGAGAATTGACCAATAAATATTTAGGTATCTTTTCCATGTCTCTGAGAAAATTACGAAGCATCAAGAGGACACGTCCCACACCTCTTTCCAGCCTGTCAACATCCTGGCCCCAGGACGCAGGCTCTTTAAGTCGATTAGAGAGGTCCGGGGCCTGCAGTTGGGCTCCATCATGTTCTTTTCACTCCTTTTTTCCACCCACCTTTCCCTGATTAAAGAAACAGCTGGGTGTGCACGCCCAGTAGTGCACGCACGCCTGCTCAGTGGTGTCCAACTCTTTGCGACCCTCCTGTCCGTGGGATTCTCCAGATGGGAATACTGGAGTGGGTTGCTGTGCCCTGCTCCAGGGGATCTTCCCAACACAGGACTCGAACTTCCATCTTCTGCACTGGCGGGCGGATTCCTTACCAGTGCGGCCCCTGTCGAGATTGAGGTACAGTTGATGGACAGTGTGCCGGTCTCTGCTGCACAGCAGAGTGACTCGGTAATACACATAGAGACATTCTTTTTTTAAAAGATACTCTCTTCTATAATGGTTTATCCCAGGAGATTGAATATAGTTCCCTGTGCTTTACAGTAGGACCTTGTTGTTTTTCCATCCTGGTTTGCATCTACTAATCCCAGACTCCCAGTCCATGCCTCCCCCAGCCTCCTTGGCAACGACCAGTCTGCTCTCTGAGTGATGTCTGTCTCATAGATAGGGTCATTGGTGCCGTGTTTTAGGTTCCACACAGAAATGATAGCGTGTGATATTTGTCTTTTTCTTTCTGACTGACTTCACTTGGTTTGATAATCTCTAATTGTACCCATGTTGCTGCAGATGTCGTTATTTCATTCCTTTTTGTGGCTGAGTAATATTCCATCGCATGTATGTACCACATCTCCTTTATCCATTCATCTGTTGACAGACGTTAGATGGTTTCCATGTCGTGGCTGTTGTGAATAGTGCTGCTGTGAACATAGGGGTGCACTTCCTTTTTGAATTAAAAGAGCTTTCTCTGGGCACACGCCAGAGAAAGTGGGATTGCTGGATCATACGGCAACTCCAGCTTTATGAGGAACCTCCATATGAGGAGTCTCCATAGTGGCCGCTCCAGCGTCCATCCCCACCAGCAGTGCAGGAGAGTTCCCTTTCCTTCACACCTTCTCTGAAAGAAGGTTATCTTTACGAATACAGATGGAGTTTTGCTCCTTCGGAATTGAGTATATAGCCTGAGACAAGCAGGAATCAGTGCACAAAGCCTCCTGTCCTGGGGAAGGGCACTCGTGCTGATAATACGCAGTGGAAAAGTGCAGCTGCCCAGTGTGGGTCAGGAAGGCCCATAACTAGGGATGAGTTGGTTCTAATAATTCATGCTGAGTTCTTAAACTACTGTCAAAAGGGAAACCCCTAGGTCTCCTAAGATGGCAGAGGCTCATTGATGTTTGTTACCTCTGTTGTTGGTGGTTGTTCAGTCAGTAAATCGTGTCTGCCTCTTTGTGACCCCGTGGACTGCAGCATGCCAAGCTTCCCTGTCCTTCACTGTCTCCCAGAGTTGGCTCAAACTCATGTCTGTTGAGTTAGTGATGCCATCCAACCATCTCATCCTCTGTCATCCCCTTCTCCTGCACTCTGTCTTTCCCAACCATCAGGGTCTTTCCCAATGAGTTGGCTCTTTGCAGCTGGTGGCCAAAGTATTGGAGCTTCAGCATCAGTCCTTCCAATGAACACCCAAGACTGATCTCCTTTAGGGTCGACTGGATGGATCTCCTTGCAGTCCAAGGGACTCTTGAGTCTTCTCCAACACCACAGTTCAAAAGCATTAATTCTTTGGTGCTCAGCTTTCTTTGTAGTCCAACTCTCACATCCATACAGGATACTAGAAAAACCATAGCTTTGATTAGACAGACCTTTGTCAAAAAGTGATGTCTCTGCTTTTTAATACACTGTCTAGGTTTGCCATAGCTTTTCTTCCAGGGAAGAAGCATCTTTTAATTTCATGGCTGCAGTCACTGTCCATAGTGATTTTGGAGCCCAAGAAAATTAAATCTGTCATCGTTTCCACTTTTCCCCATTTGCATGAAGTGACAGGACCAGATGCCATGATCTTAGTTTTGTGAATGTTGAGTTTTAAGCCAGCTTTTTCACTCTTCTGTTTCACCTTCATCAAGAGGCTCTTTAGTTCCTCTTCACTTTCTGCCATTAGGATGGTGTCATATGCATATCTGAGGTTGATGTTTCTCAGTAATCTTGATTTCCACTTGTGATTCATCCAGTCTGGCATATCGCATGATGTACTCTACATATAAGTTAAATAAGCAGAGTGACAATATACAGCCTTGATGTATTTTTTCCCCAATTTTGAACCCGTCCATTGCTCCATGTCTGGTTCTAACTGTTGCTTCTTGACCTGCATACAGATTTCTCAGGGGGCTGGTAAGGTGGTCTGGTATTACCATCTCTTTAAGAATTTAAAGAGTTTGTTCTGATCCACACAGTCAGAGACTTTAGCATAGTCAATGAAGCAGAAGTAGATAGTTTTTTTGGAATTATCTTGTTTTTCCTATGATCCAGCAGATGTCTGCAATTTGATCTCTGCTTCCTCTGCCTTTTTTAAATCCAGCTCGAACATCTGGAAATTCACGGTTTATATACTGTTGAAGCCTTATTTGAGAATTTTGAGCATTACTTTGCTAATGTGAGAGGAGTGCAGTTGTGTGGTAGTTTGAACATTCTTTGGTATTGCCTTTCTTTGGGATTGGAATGAAAACTGACCTTTTCCAGTCCTGTGGCCACTGCTGAATTTTCCAAATTTGCTGGCATATTGAGTGCAGCACTTTAACATAATCATCTTTTAGGATTTGAAATAGCTCAGCTGGAATTCCATCACCTCCACCAGCTTTGTAGTAATGCTTCCTGAGGCCCACTTGACTTTGCAGTCCAGGATGTCTGGCTCTAGTTGAGTGACCACACTATTGTGGTTATCCGAGTCATTAAGACCTTTTTTTTTTTTTTCAGTTCTTCTGTGTATTATTGCCACGTCTTAATATCTTCTGCTTCTGTTAGGTCCATACCATTTCTGTCCTTTATCAAGCCCGTTTTGCATGAAATGTTCCCTTGGTATCTCTAATTTTCTTGAAAAGATCTCTAGTCTTCCCCATTCTGTTGTTTTCCTCTATTTCTTTGCACTGTTCATACAGTGTTACCTCTATTAAGAGTTACTAATCAGTGAAATAGTTTTACTCCTATAGGAATAGCAATAATTATAGCAGCCGATGCAAAGTATACTTGTGTATCAACATCTTTACCTACTGTAAATATATGATGGGCTCATAGGATAAATCCTGAAAGTAGATGGATATCATGGCCCACCTATCCTAAAGGTTCTTTTTTATTTTTTGGAATAAGAAGTTACAATGTGTGAGATTATTCCAAATCCAGGTAAAAGAAGGATATAAACTTCACAGGGTGACCAAAGAGTCAGAGTAAGTGTTGGCATAGAACTGGATCTCCTTCTGCAGGGTCAGAAAACATTGTGTTTAGATTTTGGTATGTGAAGAAGAGAGTCATTTTGGCTGGTGACACTGGTATGAATGGTAATAGTAATACAACTGTTATCAATACAGATCATACAAATAATGGTGTCTGGCATTGAGATCGATCAGTTGGCTTTACATTAATGATAGCACTAAGGAAATTAATAGCTCCTAGGATTGAAGAAACACCTACTAAATGTAGGGAACCGAACCGTAAGGGTGACGGAAGCTCCTCCATGAGCTCAGTTTCCTGGCAGTGGTCGTTACATAGTTCAGCCTGTTCCAGCCCCGGTTTGCAGCACTGATGCAAGTGAGAGTAAGAAAGAGGCGGGGAGGAACCTGAAGCTTCTTTTGTTAATACGGGTGAAGCTGTACTGGGTGCTCCGGTTATCAGTGAGACTAGTCAGCTTCCAAAACCTCCAGCTATGACAGGTATACTGTGAAGAAAAAGACTGACGAAGGCATGGGCCGTCACTGCTGCATTGTGGATTCGGGCATCTCAGAGCCGTGCTCCGGGGTGACCTAATTCAGCATGAATTAGTTGGCTTAAGGGAGAACCTACTGTTCCAGCCCAAGCACCAATTAATAAACATAAGGGGACTTCCCTGGTAGTCGAGTGGATAAGAATTTGCCCGCCAATGCATGGGAAATGGGTTCAATCCCTGGTCCAGGAACAAGAATGAAATAAACTGTACTTGCTTAGGGCTTTGAAGGCTCTTGGTAGGGGTAAGATTGGTATGAGGGGTAGAGTTTATGTGGACATTGCAGTTAACATTGGGAGGAAAGTCATTTGCTGTGTGTGCTCAAGTTATTGTTTATGGAGGGGAATATGCTTAATGATGTAGCGTGTGGAAGTTGTATGGGCTTTCCTAGTGGCTCAGACAGTAAAGAATCTGCCTGCAGTACAGGAGACCCTGGTTAGATCCCTGGGTGGGGAATATCGCCTGGAGAAGGAAATGGCAACCCACTCCAGTATTCATGCCTGGAGAATCCCACGGTCAGAGGAGCCTGGCGAGCTGCAGTCCATAGGGTCGCGAAGAGCTGGACATGACTGAGTGACTAACACACGCAATGCTGTAGTAATTATTAGTGTAGGTAAAATACTCTTGTCATTTCTTGACTTAATTCTTTTATTTTGTGGCCATGGTGCATGCGGGATCTTAGTTCCCTAACCTGGAATCAGACACACGCCCCCTGCAGTGGAAGTACAGAGTCTTAAACCCTGGACAGCCAGGGAAGTTGCTTGAATACTTACTCATTTGGGTATAAATCCTGATAATAGAATAGTGAGAGTGAGTGAGATGGGTATTTTGTTTCGTGTATATGATCATGCTAACGTAGTACTGGTTGAACTGTGAATGAATAACATAAATGTTGTGAGCGTTATTATATAAATGGGTAGGTTTAGGATTGTTCTTGTTACTTGTCCCAACAAGTAGGGGCAGTTGATGAATAAGCTATGGTTTTTTTGTTTGATTTAGTCTGCCTTATCCCCCAGTTATAATGGGGAGTGTGGACATAGGTAGTACTAAATTTAGGTTAATGGAGAGTGAAATTTGGTATAACCCTGACAGGTGGTTGCAATTTTTTGTCACATTAATAGGATTAAGCCTGCTGTTAGTGAAATGCCTTCTGTGACTTCAGGTACTCCAGTGTGGAATGGAGAGACTCCTCCTCTTATGACTAGGCCACTGTTAGGATTGATGATGTGTTCGATTAAAGATTTTTGTGATGGTTCATTGGCTGGTGTATAGGAGATTCATGATGGTGGCTAGGGACTTCGCTAGTGGCCCAGTGCTTGAGATTCCATGCTTCCACTGCAAGGGGCTCGGGTTCAATCCCCTTCGGGAAACAGGTCCTGCAGGTCCTGAGATGCAGCCAAAAATTAAAAAAAAAAAAAAAATTAAATAATGATGGCTTAAATTGTGAGTAATATTGATGCAGTGGCTTGTGTTAAGAAGCACTTAGTGGCTTCTTCTATAGCTCATGGGTTAAAGTTATTGTTAGGATGGGGAGGATACCTCGTATGTTTATGTTAAATCTGATGCAGATAAGTAATCAGTGTGCGCTAGTTGTTACAATTAAGGTGCCTGAAATAATAGTTGACACAAAGAAAATGGGGTTTCTTAGTACAGGAAGGCTAGAAACCATCATTTTCAGGGTCTGTATGGGCCTGATAGCTTATTTAGCTGGCCGTACTATGGGATGTAGTATAATGTGGTCGTACCAAGAGTTTTGGATTCTTAAGTGAAAAGGATATGAAAATATAGTTGCTCAGTTGTGTCTGACTCTTTGTGACCCCATGGACTGTAGCTCAGCAGGCTCCTCTGTCCATGGGGACTCCTCCAGGCAAGTATACTGGAGTGGGTTGCCATGCCCTTCTCCAGGGGATTTTCTCCACCCGGGATCAAACCCGGGTCCCCTGCATCGCAGGCAGATGCTTTACCACCTGAGCCACCAGGGAAGCCCCAAGGGTCAGTCCAGCTCCTATAATTTAGAAATAAGATGTAAACCTCTGTCACTTACTTTGTCAAAGTAACTTTTATCAAACATATTGTTTATGTTTGTGGGGATATGTTTGACAACACTTTGATAAGTAGTGAGATGTGTCATTCAGATGGGGCTAGTGGCCCCATCTGAAACTTTTTCAGAGTAGAGGTATGAGTGATCATATTGGAATTGTAGGTAGGATGCTCAAATTCATATGAAGAAAATTGTTAGAGACTTGTGTTTTTGTTGTTGTTTTTATTTTGCCATACCTCAAGGCAAGTGGGATCTTAATTCTCCAACTGGGGATTGAACACAATTCCCCTGCAGTGGAAGCGTGGAGTCTTAACCCTGGACAACCAGGGAAGTCCCTAGTAAAAGTGTTTGGATAATGAAGTTAGTTATATACAGTTCTGGTGTGTGGGGACCCTGGAATGCTCCTAGGAATAGGCTTGCAGTAAAGATATGATGATAGTGGTGTATTCTTCTGGGGAAAATATGGCGAATGGGCCTGCTGCATATTCCATGCTGAAGCCAGATATGAGTTTTTCTCCTTTTGTTAGATCCAAAGGGGCACAGTTAGATTCTGGTAGGGTAGAAGTAAACTGTGTGATCCAGTAGGGGATGTGATGAGAACATTATTCATAAACGTTCTTGTGTTGTGAGAAGGGTTGGAAGGGCAAAGGATTCATTTATTCCGTTCAGTCACTCAGTCGTGTCCAGCTCTTTGCGACCCTATGAACCGCAGCACGCCAGGCCTCCCTGTCCATCACCAACTCCCAGAGTTCACCCAAATTCATGTCCATTGAGTGATGCCATCCAGCCATCTCATCCTCTGTCGTCCCCTTCTCCTCCTGCCTTCAATCTTTCCCAACATCAGGGTCTTTTCAAATGAGTCAGCTCTTCACATCAGGTGGCCAAAGTATTAGAGTTTCAGCTTTAACATCAGTCCTTCCAATGAACGCCCAGGACCAATTTCCCTTAGGATGGACTGGTTGGATCTCCTTGCTGTCCAAGGGACTCTCAAGAGTCTTCTCCAACACCACCATTCACAAGCATCAATTCTTTGGTGCTCAGCCCTCGTTATAGTCCAACTCTCACATCCATACATGACCACTGGAAAAACCATAGCCTTGACTAGACGGACCTTTGTTGACAAAGTAATGTCTCTGCTTTTTAATATGCTATCTAGGTTGGTCATAACTTTCCTTCCAAGGAGTAAGTGCCTTTTCATGACTGCAGTCACCATCTGCATTGATTTTGATAAAAGGGGAATTTCCTCACAGTCCAGTGGTTACGACTAATACTCTAACTGCCGGGGCCCCAGGTTCAGTCCTTGGTGAGGGAACTAAGATTCTGCAAGCTGTGCAGTGGCTTGATGAAAAAAGAAAATGGTAAAAGGCTAATTGCTACTGATGCTTCCTGTGAAATTGTCTGTGTTTCTGCTTATAGGAATCTAGTTAGTGCATATTTTGAGTTTGAGGCTCATCTGGATGACATAGATGATATAGAGGGGCTTCCCAGGTGGCTCAATGGGTGGACAATCCACCTACAACAGGAGATGCAGGTTCGATCTCTGGGTCAGGGAGATCCCCTGGAGAAGGGCATGATAACCATTCCAGTATTCTTGCCTGGAGAATCCCCATAGACAGAGGACAGTCCATAGGGTCGCAATGAGTTGGACATAACTGAAGCGACTCAGCACACACACATTGGATAATAGAATGGAGTAGACTGCAGCCATGAAATTAAGACGCTTGCTCCCCTTGGAAGAAAAGCTATGACAAACCTAGACAGCATATTAAAAAGCAGAGACATTACTTCGCCAACAAAGGTCCGTCTAGTCAAGACTATGGTTTTCCCAGTAGTCATGTATGGATGTGAAAGTTCGACCATAAAGAAAGCTGAGCACCAAAGAATAGATGCTTTTGAACAGTAGTGGACTGGAAGAAACACAAGCTGGAATCAAGATTGCCGAGAGAAATATCAATAACCTCAGATATGCAGATGACACCACCCTTATGGCAGAAAGTGAAGAGGAACTCAAAAGCCTCTTGATGAAAGTGAAAGAGGAGAGTGAAAAAGTTGGCTTAAAGCTCAACATTCAGAAAACAAAGATTATGGCATCTGGTCCCACCACTTCATGGGAAATAGATGGGGAAACAGTGGAAACAGTGTCAGACTTTATTTTTGGGGGCTCCAAAATCACTGCAGATGGTGACTGTAGCCATGAAATTAAAAGACGCTTACTCCTTGGACGGAAAGTTATGACCAACCTAGATAGCATATTCAAAAGCAGAGACATTACTTTGCCAACAAAGGTTAGTCTAGTCAAGGCTGTGGTTTTTCCTGTGGTCATGTATGGATGTGAGAGTTGGACTGTGAAGAAGGCTGAGCACCGAAGAATTGATGCTTTTGAACTGTGGTGTTGGAGAAGACTCTTGAGAGTCCCTTGGACTGCAAGGAGATGCAACCAGTCCATTCTGAAGGAGATCAGTCCTGGGCATTCATTGGAAGGAATGATGCTAAAGCTGCAACTCCAGTACTTTGGCCACCTCATGCGACTTTGGAAAAGACTCTGATGCTGGGAGGGATTGGGGGCAGGAGGAGAAGGGGACGACAGAGGATGAGATGGCTGGATGGCATCGCTGACTTGATGGACATGAGTCTGAGTGAACTCCGGGAGTTGGTGATGGACAGGGAGGCCTGGCGTGCTGCGATTCATGGGGTCCCAAAGAGTCGGACGCGACTGAGCGACTGATCTGATCTGATCTGATTAGAGAAGACTCTTGAGAGTCCCTTGGACTGCAAGGAGATCCAATCAGTCCATCCTAAAGGAGATCAGTCCTGAGTATTCATTAGAAGGATGGACAGTGAAGCTGAAGCTCCAACGCTTTGGCTACCTGATGCAAAGAACTGACTCATTTGAAAAGACCCTGATGCTTTTGAAGACTGAAGGCAGGAGGAGAAGGGGACGACAGAGGATGAGATGGTTGGATGGCATCACTGACTCGATGGACATGAGTCTGCGCAAGCTCTGAGAGTTGGTGATGGACACGGATGCCTGGCGTGCTGCAGTCCATGAGGTCAGAAAGAGTCAGACACAATTGAGCGACTGAACTGAACTGACTCAAGGAATGCCATGTCTAGAAGAACTGGATTAAATATTAAGAAACATTTTATTAAGGGAGAGGAGTGCAACCTCTGATTATAAAAGTTTAAGTTTTATGAAATTACAGGGCTCTGTCACCCTAACAAACCCTTTTCTTGGGCAGAGTAATTATGAATTAATTACACTAAAATTATATCCTTAATTATTTTTAAAGCACTTTTGTAAGGTAGGCTTATTTCTCGTGTCCTTTCATACTGGGAGAAATCCAGCACAGATGGAGATCAACTTGGATGGCTCTATATGAACTCAGATCACATAGGACTTTAATCATTGAACAGATGATCATAGTGGTTGTATCACTGGGGTGTCCTGAGCTGACACTGGTCGTACACGCTGCTGTTGCTAGGAACTCTAGAATAAGGCTGTTTTGTTAGCCATAGGGCAGCCAGTTCTCTTGAGTTTTGGGATCAAAAGATGTTTCGTTATTCTGACCACTAGGTGTAGAGTTTAATCACTTGGAGGCTTTTTATTCTTCGAGGTCACCCCAACCAAAGTTGTTGACCCATATGAAATCGTTAGCCATTAATGGTTTAATTTTTGCAGTTAATTAAAACCACAGGGTCTTGTCTTATTTTGTCATTCCCGCCTCTTCACAGGAAGGTCAGTCTCACTGACTGAGAGTGAGAGGCAGGGAAGCCTTCCCGTGGCCATGCACACAAGTCCATATTAGAGAGCAGATTGGTCGCTGTCTCACACGGTGAGGGCACCGCCCGTCTTCCTGACGTCGGTGGCAGGCGGTGCCTCTCGCGCTCGTTATGCTAGAGGTAGTGTGAACAGGCCCAGCTTATGTTTGCCAAGTTCCTTTTATTTTTTAAAATCTTCCCATAGGTGCCTACCTGTGTTGGTTTAACAATATATTTGATAAATAGTTTACTATTGGTTTAGTGTTACTTACTATGATCAGTATAGTATTAGTCAGTGATGTAAGCTTATGCTCACACTGCTTCTTATTCATATTAACATTAGTGCTTCTATAAATTAATACATTAGTTCAGGGTTAAACTAGGAGTTGATTAATTTGCCGTTGGTATTAAGATAATGTTGAATGCTTTCTTAACTGACGGCTAGATACGGTTGTAGACTGTTTCTAAAAAGCTGTACCTTTTAGGATGAACATTTAAGTTATAGTTTTCTGAGTAATTTTTAAAGTTGAACTAAAGTTCTTTTCTGGACAGCCAGCTTTCACAGGCTTGTTTGGCTTACCATGACTACTTACAAATCTTCTATTTTGCCGCATAGATGAATCTGTTCTGGGAAACTGATTAGCTCATCTGGTTTTGGAGCATTTAACTTAAATTCTCTTTGTTAAATATTTACTAGTTAAATTATGCAAAAGTAAAAGGGATAAGCTCTGGTTTTTATTACTTTTACTATTTCTTTCATCACTCCCTTACAGTACATTTTTTGTTGTTTAGTTGCTCAGTCACGTCTGACTATTTTGCAGCCCCATGGACTGTAGCCCACCAGGCTCCTCTGTCCATGGAATTCTCCAGGCAAAAATACAGGAGTGGGTTGCCATTCTCTTCTCCAGCGGATCTTCCCGACCCAGGGATGGAACACGGGTCTCTTGCATTGCAGGCAAATTTTACTGCTGAGCCACTGAGGAAGCCTAATGCCAAAAACATTTTGAATTTCTGTCTCCTATACTTAACTTTTTAAAGTAATTTTTATTGGCGTATAGTTGCTTTGCAGTGTTGTGTTAATTTCTGCTACAGAGCAAAGTGAATCAGCTGTACGTATACACATATCCCCTTTTGTTTGGATGCCCTTCCCATTTAGGTCATCACGGAGCACTGGGTTTCCTGAGCTATGCAGTAGGTTGTCTTTAGTTATATACACTGTTGACGTTAGGCATAAGAGAGAGATCAACCTCAGTCTCCAGTTCGCCCCCACCCTCAGCCGGGCCCCCTTGGTGCCCACACATTTGTTCTGTGTCCTGTGTCTCTCTTTCTGTTTTGCAAATAAGATCATCTGTACCATTTTTTCTAGATCCCACGTAAGCGCATCAATGTGATGTTTTTCTCTGATTTACTTCGCTGTATGCCCGTCCCTAGGCCACGTCTCCGTCGGTAACCCAGTTCGGCTCCTTTCTGCCTAATGCCCCCTGTGCACGTCCCGTAGCTGCCTTGCCCACCACGTCGATGGACATTGTTCCCCTGTGCTGCTGTTCTACATAGTGCTGCAGTGAGTGTTGGGGTGCCTGTGTCTTTTTGAATTATGGTTTTTTCTGGGTATATGCCCAGGAGTGGGATTGCTGGGTCATTATCTCCTGTGCTTTAGGTACTGGGTGAATGTTTTCTATAACTGGTAGTAATTGAATGTGTGGGTGGTTGGGACTGGATTTAGTTCAGGGTATTTGTGAATCATGCATTCTCCTGGGTGTGAGCTAGGTGCTCTAAGCTATACTTTGATTTCTCCAAGCACCTTTTCTGGTCTGCTGGGCTTCCCTGCTGGCTCAGCTGGTAAAGAATGCGCCTGCAATGTGGGAGACCTGGGCTTGATCCCTGGGTTGGCGAGATCCCCTGGGGAAGGGAAAGGCTACCCACCCCAGAACTCTGGCCTGGAGAATTCCATGGGCTATGTATAGCCCATGGGGTCACAGAGTCGGACGCGACTGAGCGACTTTCACTTTCACTACTTTGTTACGACTTCCTTCCTCTCCTAGTCCGTTAAGTGGTTTATGGGTTAATGTAATACTTGAAGAGCGTGATGGGCAGTGTGTGTGTGTTTCATGGCCTGATTCAATTAAGCACTCGATTCTAAATTTACTACTAAATCGTTTGGTTTTCAGTTTCATGAAAACTTTTTTGTCATAGGAATTAAGTTCTTGAAATAGAAAATGTAGCCCATTTCTCCTCATCCTGTAACTTACACATCTGACCCTGTGTTTTTATGTACTCTGAATATGCTTGCTACAGTTCATTTTTAGGGTTTGCTGAAGATGGCAGCGTATGGACTGGATTAGCAAGCGCTGATGAGGTTTACCTGTGTTTATCGATTATAGAACAGACTCCTTTACATGTGTAAAGCTCTGCTAAGTCCTAAGTGTGAAGCTATTGCTAGTGGAATTCTGGTGAATACTTTTGTTACTGTAACTATTTGGGTTCAGGGCTTGGTGTAGCGGGGTATCTAGTTCTAGTTTGGGTTTCAGCTGTCCTGTACTCAGGAAACATTAAAGTCACTTTCAGTTTCTTTCTGCTATGGCTTTTTAAGGCTTAGAACGTGTTTGTTGTGGTGGTTATTCTGGTACACTTTATAGTGGTCTTTTCTATTAATTTGGATTACTTGTATGACTAATGGTGGCTGACAGGAAATTTAACACCCCTAGATAAATTTACTCAGACTTCATTTATGGCTTAATTTTGATTGCTGCTGTTTCCCTTGGGGCTGTGAGTAAGCCGGGCGTCGTGAGCTACTATCTTCATGTGCTTGATACTGGCTCCTTTTAATCTTCATGATGCTTGCGTGAACAATTTTATTAAAAACAAGCAGGCTGGGAGCAAACCCATGTTAATGGAATTCAGTGTCTTCCTTTTAAGTATTTTAGCTACATTAACAGGTGAGTTTGTATATTTTATGTAATAACATAGCTTATGTATGGTTGATCTATATAATTTATGTTGAATTGAGTGTTGATTTTTTAACTTACTTTGGTAAAACATACACTCGACAGACACTTCCCTAGAACTAAGTAATTCATTGGTATGTTTGGGGTTATTTTCTAGCTCTGTTTTCCTTTGAGCATTAAAATGTTTGTTAAATAGATCCACTAATAAAGTCTGTGTGTTTGTATTTTTTGCCTTGTTTTGGGGGTTTGGCATGATGCTATAGGCATACGGAGCATAGCGTTTAGTGGGGGTGGGAAGGGCAGTTTGTTTAGCGCGTTACTTACTGTTTAATGCATACATACGTGTACATGTCCACAGGGAATGTAAACTAAAACGAGGCTGTTTCAGTGCTAGACTGGCCGTAATAGACTGTCTGAGATTAAACGCGAGACAAGAGGGAGGAACCCAGTATGCACATTGCCAATGAGAATATAATCCAAGTGGTTCCACCACCTTGCAGACCCATTTGAAGTATTTAGCTATGTTGAACAGAGAAGGCAATGGCACCCCACTCCAGTACTCTTGCCTGGAAAATCCCATGGCCGGAGGAGCCTGGTAGGCTGCAGTCCATGGGGTCGAGAAGAGTCAGATACAACTGAGCAACTTCACTTTGACTTCTCACTTTTATGCATTGGAGAAGGAAATGGCACCCCACTCCAGCACTCTTGCCTGGAGAATCCCAGGGACGGGGGAGCCTGGTGGGCTGCCGTCTATGGGGTCGCACAGAGTCGGACACGACTGAAGTGACTTAGCAGCAGCAGCTATGTTGAAATTGCATATACCCCCGACCCAACAATTTCATTTCTAAATACACACCCAGCACATGCACACAGAATGTTCAAGTATGTTTATTCGGTGCTGTACTGGTTGACATGATCAAGAATTTAAAATGTTTCTATCAACAGAGAAATGACAAGTGAATTGCGGCATATACGTTCAATGAAATACCAAGTGGCAAAAATCAGCCAGCCAGTTACATGTATCAGATGGACTTCAGAATGCTATTGACGGAAAAAGCGACTACACATGTTGCACACTGTGGCTACATCTGTACACAGTGCAGACCAGAAAAACAGGAAGGGTGTCCACCAAATTCAAAATCGTGTTGACCTTTGGAAAAGCGAAGAGTAAGATGGTGGTGGTACTAAAAACGATAACTTCATTTTCTCTTTAAACGGGGACCCTTAAAGCAAAGAATGGCAAAATGTTATGCTCTACTAAAGCTGGGTGATATCTACAACAGGCATTATCCTGTACTGCCAGGGCCTGACATGTTTCAAAAATTAAAAATAAAAGTAGCCAGGGACTTCGTGGCAGTCCAGTGGTTAAAAAGATGGTATTTCCACTGCAGGACACAGGTTGCCTCTCTGGCTGGGGAACTAAGACCCCACATGCGGCATGGTGCGGCCAAACCAAGTTACCAAATCAGGGAAAGAATACTACTGCCCACCGTTTATTAAACCAATTTCCTGTGGTTCACATTTGTAGAACTGTAATTTAGTATAATTACAATTTTCTATTTTAAACTGCTGTCAGTTAGACAGGCCTCCCCCAATTTCTTAAACAGGAGGACAGATACTGTTGATCCCTAACCCATGGTCCTTTCTCTTGCTAACAGAACCAGTTTTGTTTAGCTATCAGAAGGCTATGTGCTTCACAGGGTATTCACAACCGAAGGGGAGGGATCTTGATGACTTTAAGCCAGTCGCAGAAATTCTGTCTCCATGTTAATAACTGATTTGGAAATAGGCATTTAATGGCTCCTAGTAAAACAGGTGAAGTCTACCAAGGGGCTTCTGTGGAAATCCTTGGAGAGACACAGACATCGTTGTACAAGCAGATGACGCCTGGACATGTCACCACTGTGGTTACACCACGGAGGGTCAAGTTCAGTTCAGTTCAGTCGCTCAGTCGTGTCCGACTCTTTGCGACCCCATGAATCGCAGCACGCCAGGCCTCCCTGTCCATCACCAACTCCCGGAGTTCACTCAAACTCACGTCCATCGAGTCAGTGATGCCATCCAGCCATCCCACCCTCTGTCATCCCCTTTTCCTCCTGTCCCCAATCCCTCCCAGCATCAGAGTCTTTTCCAATGAGTCAACTCTTCGCATGAGGTGGACAAAGTACTGGAGTTTCAGCTTTAGCATCATTCCTTCCAAAGAAATCCCAGGGCTGATCTCCTTTAGAATGGACTGGTTGCATCTCCTTGCAGTCCAAGGGACTCTCAAGAGTCTTCTCCAACACCACAGTTCAAAAGCATCAATTCTTCAGTGCTCAGCTTTCTTCACAGTCCAACTCTCACATCAATACATGACCACTGGAAAAACCATAGCCTTGACTAGATGGACCTTTGTTGGCAAAGTAATGAATGTCTCTGCTATTGAATATGCTATCTAGGTTGGTCATAACTTTTCTTCCAAGGACTAAGCGTCTTTTAATTTCATGGCTGCAGTCACCAACTGCAGTGATTTTGGAGCCCCCAAAAAATAAAGTCTGACACTGTTTCCACTGTTTCCCCATCTATTTCCCATGAAGTGATGGGACCAGATGCCATGTGAATGTTGAGCTTTAAGCCAACTTCTTCACTCTCCTCTTTCACTTTCATCAAGAGGCTTTTTAGTTCCTCTTCACTTTCTGCCATAAGGGTGGTGTCATCTGCATATCTGAGGTTATTGATATTTCTCCCAGCAATCTTGATTCCAGCTTGTGCTTCATCCAGCCCAATATTTCTCATGATGTACTCTGCATATAAGTTAAATAAGCAGGTAACAATATACAGCCTTGACAAACTCCTTTTCCTATTTGGAACCAGTCTGTTGTTCCATGTCCAGTTCTAACTGTTGCTTCCTGACCTGCATACAAATTTCTCAAGAGGCAGATCAGGTGGTCTGGTATTCCCATCTCTTTCAGAATTTTACACAGTTTATTGTGATCCACACAGTCAAAGGCTTTGACATAGTCAATAAAGCAGAAATAGATGTTTTTCTGGAACTCTCTTCCTTTTTCCATGATCCAGCAGATGTTGGCAACTTAATCTCTGGTTCCTCTGCCTTTTCTAAATCCAGCTTGAACATCTGGAAGTTCACGGTTCACGTATTGCTGAAGCGTGGCTTGGAGAATTTTGAGCATTACTTTACTAGCGTGTGAGATGAGTGCAATTGTGCGGTAGTTTGAGCATTCTTTGGCATTGCCTTTCTTTGGGATTGGAATGAAAAGTGACCTTTTCCAGTCCTGTGGCCACTGCTGAGTTTTCCAAATTTGCTGGCATATTGAGTGCAGCACTTTCACAGCATCATCTTTCAGGATTTGGAATAGCTCCACTGGAATTCCATCACCTCCACTAGCTTTGTTCGTAGTGATGCTTTCTAAGGCCCACTTGACTTCCCATTCCAGGATGTCTGGCTCTAGGTGAGTGATCACACCATTGTGGTTATCTGGGTCATGAAGATCTTTTTTGTACAGTTCTTCTGCATATTCTTGTCACCTCTCCTTAATATCTTCTGCTTCTGTTAAGTCCATACCATTTCTGTCCTTTATCGAGCCCATCTTTGCATGAAATGTTCCCTTGATATCTCTTATTTTCTTGAAGAGATCTCTAATCTTTCCCATTCTGTTGTTTTCCTCTATTTCTTTGCATTGATTGCCGAGGAAGGCTTTCTTATCTCTCCTTGCTGTTCTTTGGAACTCTGCATTCAGATGCTTGTATCTTTCCTTTTCTCCTTTTCTTTTCGCTTCTCTTCTTTTCACAGCTATTTGTAAGGCCTCCCCAGACAGCCATTTTGCTTTTTGCATTTCTTTTCCATGGGGATGGTCTTGATCCCTGTCTCCTGTACAATGTCACGAACCTTATTCCATAGTTCATCAGGCACTCTATCAGATCTAGTCCCTTAAATCTAGTTCTCACTTCCACTGTATAATCATAAGGGATTTGATTTAGGTCATACCTGAATGGTCTAGTGGTTTTCCCTACTTTCTTCAATTTAAGTCTGAATTTGGCAATAAGGAGCTCATGATCTAAGCCACAGTCAGCTCCCGGTCTTGTTTTTGCTGACTGTATAGAGCTTCTCCATCTTTGACTGCAAAGAATATAATCAATCTGATTTCGGTGTTAACCATCTGGTGATGTCCATGTGTAGAGTCTTCTCTTGTGTTGTTGAAAGAGGGTTTTTGCTATGACCAGTGTGTTCTCTTGGCAAAACTGTCTTAGCCTTTGCCGTTTCATTCCGTACTCCAAGGCCAAATTGCCTGTTGCTCCGGGCATTTCTTGACTTCCTACTTTTGCATTCCAGTCACCTATAATGAAAAGGACATCTTTTTTGGGTGTTAGTTCAAAAAGGTCTTGTTAGGTCTTCATAGAAGCGTTCAACTTCAGCTTCTTCAGTGTTACTGGTTGGGGCGTAGACTTGGATTACTGTGATATTAAATGGTTTGCCTTGGAAACGAACAGAGATTATTCTGTCGTTTTTGAGATTGCATCCAAGTACTGCATTTCAGACTCTCTTGTTGACCATGATGGCTACTCTATTTCTTCTGAGGGATTCCTGCCCTCAGTAGTAGATATAATGGTTGTCTGAGTTAAATTCACCCATTCCAGTCCATTTTAGTTCGCTGATTCCTAGAATGTCGACATTCACTCTTGCCATCTCGTTTGACCACTTCCAATTTGCCTTGATTCATGGACCTAACATTCCAGGTTCCTATGCAATATTGCTCTTTACAGCATCGGGCCTTGCTTCTATTATCAGTCACATCCACAACTGGGTGTTGTTTTTGCTTTGGCTCCATCCCTTCATTCTTTCTGGAGTGATTTGTTCCCTGATCTCCAGTAGTATATTGGGCACCTACTGACCTGGGGAGTTTCTCTTTCAGTATCCTATCATTTTGCCTTTTCATACTGTTCATGGGGTTCTCAAGGCAAGAATACTGAAGTGGTTTGCCATTCCCTTCTCCAGTGGACCACGTTCTGTAAGATCTCTCCATCATGACCCGCTCGTCTTGGGTGGCCCCACATGGCATGGCTTAGTTTCATTGAGTTAGACAAGGCTCTGGTCCGTGTGATCAGATTGACTAGTTTTCTGTGAGTATGGTTTCAGTGTGTCTGCCCTCTGATGCCCTTCCAACACCTACCGTCTTACTTGGGTTTCTCTTACCTTGGACGTGGGTTATCTCTTCACAGCTGCTCCAGCAAAGCGCAGCCTCTGCTCCTTTCCTTGGACGAGGGGTATCTCCTCACCGCTGCCCCTCCTGACCTTGAACATGGAGTAGCTCGTCTAGGCCCTCCTGCGCCCGGGCAGCCAGAGAGTCAACCCAGAGGACAGAAACAGAAGGATGGGCAGGAAAACATGGAAAGAGCACGGGTCCCTGGCGACACTCCTCGGCCACTCAGTTTATCACCTGTGGAACTGAACCACCCAGCCTTCTCGTGAAATAAATTTTCCTTAGTGCTGAAGTGTTTTAGGCCTTCCCTCGTAGCTCAGTCAGTAAAGAATCAGCCTGCAATGCAGGAGACCTGGGTTCAGTCCCTGGGTTGGGAAGATCCCCTGGAGAAGGGAAGGGCTATCCACTCCAGTATTCTGGCCTGGAGAATTCCACGGACTGTGTAGTCCATGGCGTCGCCAAGAGTTGGACACTCTTTTTGAGTGACTTTCACTTTCTAAGTGTTTTAAGACCCACCTAGTTAGATATTCTGCTCCTTGTAGTTGATTGTATGCTGATAAAATCATGCTCTTTATCAAAACACAGAGGTCTGAAGAATGTACAAATTCCAGTGAGTTCGTGATGACTCTAAAGATCTTGTTATTCTCATACGTCTGGAGGCAGGAATTTTGCAAACTACACGAATACCTGTAGCTTTACCAGAACCATCCTAGTTTTGCTTCACTTTCCCAGTCACTGAACAGCCTGAACGAGAATGAGCTTGTTTGGGGGACTGTTACCCATACTAGGAAACGGGACTGAGTCCAAATTTGCTGCTTTGGAAGTATTTGAAGGCCTTTAGTTCATAACATTCTTTTGTAACTCTTCACACGTGGTTCCCTAGAGATGTGGTTTGAATGTGTGTTCTAGCTCTCCAAGAGGGAGAGCCCACAGGTGGACATGGTTTTCCCTGCCCACGCCCCACGCCCTGGCAGATCCAAAGTCCAGTATTCTCTCCCAGGTTGTAAAACCAACTCCTAGAAGTCTGGAGAACACATTCATTTAAACACTATGCTTCTGTAATAAATAAACAACTACAAAGGTGTGAACAGTGAAGTTGATTTATTTAGAAAGACTATAAAATTTGACACAGAGACACAAAAGACCCACAGGATTTAAAATTATTAAATATAAACTGATTGGCTATAAACACTGTAAAAATACATTCCCCAGCCCCCATCAGAACATAATTTAAGTACAGCAATTATAAAATCTGCACTGTATGCACACTTCCCTTTTAAAAGAACTGTTCTCAAAGGTCTACTTACATAAATTTACCATAACCATTAATAAGAAATTAATTTACATTTGAGTTTGCCCTTTTCTGTAACAGTGGCTTTGGTTTCAAGTTCTCCTTGAATTTTTATTGACCACAAAGATCTTTTTACTTCTAACTCCTACCAAAGCAGATGGAGGCTAATTAGTCGTGGGTCCTGTTTAAAAAAAAAAAGTGAAGAAAGGTTCTAGGATGACCTGAAATACCCGTGAAAGTAGTATCTTTTGGTGGCCAGCCAGGAGCTCCATTCTGTGCCAGTGAAACAAGCGAAGTGAAACCTCGGGACAAGGAGAGCTTAAGCTCCGCACCGGCCCGCTGAGGCCATTCCCTCAACCTCCCAAGCGGGGACCCTGAGGGCGCCCAGATGGTCTGCCGCAAGTGCCAGCTGGGCAGAGGTGATACAAGGACCACGGCACCTACCTTCCACAAGCTGGTTCTCTGTGAACCTGGGTTAGACCTACACCAGTTCTCCTTCCTTATTTAGCACACCCTGTGAACACACACACAGCATCCTCGACTGGTTGCACGATCTCTCGAGCAGGCAGTGGTGACGTTGCCACTAGCAACCAAACTGCCACAAACGGATAAGGGTCTGCATCAGGAAGACAGCAGAGCTTGTGTCTGGGCATCTGTCTGAAACCATCCATGACACAGCGGCAGATGAGATTAAGGATGGGGTCATTAGCCTATCTCACCGGCAACGAGAGTCCACGCTGGAGTCAAGTGAAAACTCCCCACGAGAGGACAAGCAAGGTCTAGCCTGGGAAGCACTTGGTTAGAAAGGTCCCGTTATAAAAAGACCTCCCTTAAGAACGGTCTCATTCAAAGTGCCCTGGCTGGCTCTAAGTTAGCCTGCTGGCAGCAAACAGTTCTTCGATTACAGCTGGGTGTGAAGTTCCCCTGAGGGTGGGCTGGCACTCTCTTCCACCATCAACAGTAGTGAGCTGGGCAGGTGTCTCGGCACTCCCTTCCTTAAGGTCTCCTCTGAAGAGAAACTAGGGCAACATCTGTGTGGGAACAAGAACCCTAAAGATCCTGCTGTGAGTCTCTGCAATTGGACAGGCCTGGGAATCTGAAGAAGCTGCCATCGAGCAGCCAGAGCCCCAGGCCCACCTCTGCCGGCTGCTGGAGCAGTACCTGGCCCATCCTGGTAAGGAGAAAGAGCGGGGAAGCTCTCAAATCAAAAATCAAAGGTTGAGGTTTTAAAGTAAGATGGGCTCCCAAGAAAACACTGAACAGAACCTTAATTTCAGGAGAAATAATCATATGGCAAAAAGGAGTGAACCATCTTCTGTCTCATGGAATGAACTCATCTCTTCAGACACTGAACAGTGGTGAAGAACTGCACTGTGCAAACGCGGATCTTTGGTCCTTAGGGTAGCGGCTTCTTCCGTTTTTCTATGTGTACTTTTACATGGGGTTGCTGACATTGTTGCTTTTATAACATGTAAAATATCAGCATCTCCCATACATTTTCTATTAGGCTATAAAAGGTCTCAGAAAGAGTTAATAATTATATCCTAAAATGTTACAGTATAATTTTAAGGCAGAGTGAGATATGGTAAAAGCCTGGGTTTTACATGTGTAAGGGAAAAACGTAGACCAACATTTAAAATAATATCTCAAATATACATTAAACTGTATCTAGTCATCAAAAAGCAAAGTCACAGCTAAGCAAATTAAAAGTGAAACCATTTATAAATGGATGAACTTCATCACGCTGTTTATACAGCTATAAAGCATAATTTCAAACCTAACCCTAGTAACAATGATGGAATAATTTATCATCAGTTGAGCTATGTGATTTAAAGACACAGCTGCTCTTACCTCCAAACAAAACTTCATCTGACACAAGTTTCAACTGTTACAAAAAAAATTTTTTAAAGCCCTCTGGCCTTATTTATGGTGACTGATACACAGTCCAATCAATACTGATCAAACTGCCGTCCTGCCTTGCTCTCCAAAAATCAGCGGTTTAACACGGACCCAGGGTCTACAGGAGCTGCCGCGCCCCGCGGCAACCTCACGCACCCGTCCCCTCAAGCATTCAGAGGCTCGGTGAGGTGCTCTCTCCTCATGGTGGCCTCCCCTTTTCTCGGCCGGGGCTCTTTAAGTTTTTCACGGAGCATAAAGGAGAACTCAGCCAGGTATGTAAGACTTGCTAACATCCCAAACACCTGAGGAGGGAAAGGGGACAAAGATTACACGAGGAATTCTGGAGTATACTCTCACATTTCCTACTTGACTCTGGACCCATTTTATACAAATAAGACAAGCTGATTTATTCTATACACATCATTCTTAACATCATGTGTGTGTGCTCTTGTGCATCATGTGCGTCGTGTCTAACTCTCTGTGACCCCGTGGACTGGAGCCCACCAGGCTCCTCTGTCCATGGGATTTCCCAGGCAAGGATACTGGAGCAGATTGCCATTTCCTTTTCCAGGGATCGAACCCACGTCTCTCAAGTCTCCTGCATTAAGTAGGCACATTCTTTGCCACTGGTGCCACCTGGGAAGCCCCATTCTTAACATTAGTTAAAAAAATTTAAGATCAGGTCATCAAAAAATGCAAAGTTAAAAAAAAATTTCAGAATAATGCCCATTAGTCAAAGTCTCCCAAAATACTAATGTCCTGTCTTATGTGTGTGTGTGCGTGTGTTCAGTGCCAATCTCTGAAGCTAAGGTTAACAGATGAAAACCCAGTCCTACAACACGATGCAAAACAAGACTGCTAGCAAGGTTAGACCGACACAGATGAAAGGAGCAGGCAACCACGCCTAGGCAAAAATGGAAGGTTATTCACAGCAAAACATTCTACAGGGAAGGTGCTTTTCAATTAGCTACAAACTACTTTCCAGTTCACTGTCCCACCGCAGTGACACAGCACCGTGATGCCACTACCTACTTCCTCTTCCTTAAGCCACTTCCTCATTGCACTCATCTAACATCTGAGCAAACATTCTGAGAATTCTGTCAAGAGACAGAAGAACAGTTCAAATTTAGCTTCATCACTAACAAGACCCTTAAGGACGGGCCAGAAGAGTACTCTGCAGAAAGGGACATCACTGGGGGCCCGGCTGAATCCCTTGCGGGACTAGGGCTGCAGCTCCGTGGTGACACCCGGCTGGCGGCTGCCGCAGCCCCAGCCCTCCACCCTGCCGCGCTTCACGAGAAAGCAAACTGAACTTCCTCGTTCACCGGAGTGTCCCCGACACATCCAGCCCACATGCCACAAGCAAGTCCACCCCTCAAAAACCCAAGGCCCTCTTCCCCTCTGGAGTCTTCATCTGGCTGGCAAATATATTCCATACTTCAAAAGGCCAGACCAGATGTCACCTTGTCTGTGACGACTGCCTGAGAGAGCTCTGGTCTATACAGGACCCCCTCTGCATATCACCCAATGATCTTTTTTGCTTTTTCACTCACATCAGAATTTTTTTTTTTAATAGACTTCCTTACTCATTTAAATCTATATAATTTTCATACTTAAAAGGTAATTTTCAGCATTTATAAATACTGAGCTTTTAAACCACCACTCTTAAACATATTCAATGAGACTAAATACTGTAACATTCTAACACATCACCTAATTAAAACACACCAATAAGCTTTTAAATATCTGGGAATTTTGGGAATTTTAGGCTCCCTCCCACCCTCCATGAACTGAACATCTCCTCAACTTTATTTCACTTTTCACTTCCTCCACAGGATTTTTATAGTAATACACTTTTATACTAGAAATTACTGCTTCATTCTTCTGCAACAAAAATGACTATAAAGTGAAATTAACCATAAGACTTTCTCTTAAGTACTAAGATGTGTTCATGTAAGTAGGTAGATAATATTACAGCCAGCCAATTGTCTGAATGCCTTTTGAGTTGTTCTAAGCAGTGTGAATGATCTATATGCTGATGTTTCCATTAATTACAACTTCAGTTGTAATTGGAAATCGGCTGACTAGTGAGAAGACTTCTTTACTAATTGTTAATTGTTCATATTCACAGCACTGCTGCTGCAGCTAAACTGCTTCAGTCGTGTCTGACTCTGTGCGACCCCACAGACAGCAGCCCACCAGGCTCCCCTGTCCCTGGGATTCTCCAGGCAATAACACTGGAGTGGCTTGCCATTGCCTTCTCCTGGCCCCAATTAAATCCACGATCCTTGATCTGCAATTCTGAAATTCAGAAAGCTACAAAAAAAGTTTCATGATTTACTTGGCTCAAAATTGACACAAGACAAAACTATTTAGTCTTTCCCATCTCTTTTACTGTGAATATTCAGAATAATATTCAGAAATATTAATGTTAGATAATAAGGTGCTGCTCAGACTGTCCAAAGGTGTGTGATAATGTACCGTTATTGCCTTTCTAAAATCCAGAATATTCTGAATTCTAAAAAACACTTGGCCCCTCAACAGTTTCAGATAAAAAGATGTTTACTTATCTCTCTCTTATATTAGACTGAACTTTGAGGTCATACCTCCGTTAGTCCCTATACTTAACAGCACCTGGTATGTATAAGTGTGTTCTGTTGAACTGAAAAGGGGAGACATTTTAAGATATCAGTCAATCCTACCACTTCCATTAGCAATAATGTCCATAGGCAGAGTAAGTGGATTTTTGTTAACAGAACTCAAATTCTAAAGACAGGTTCTAGGTTTTTAAGGCTATCACATTTATTTGCTATTATTTATTAAAGGCTATCACATTTATTCTCTGTTGAAAATTACACTAAAAAATAAGTTAGAAAAACTACTCTCCCTTATTGTATAACCTGTTAAGTACTTCCAAATTCTGTATTTTTAAGCAGACAAAAACAAGCAGAGATAAAGGGTACTTACGATTGCAGCAATTTCAGCTATGGTATTGTCATGTGTCAAAGTGAAAGTGAGGGATGCCACAAAGAACACCAGTCCTGTGCCCAGAGTGATAAAAAAGTCCTACACACACGCAACACAGAAGGGACAGACGGCAGGGTTAGGCTGGTTGAAAACAGTGTGTTTTACTTGTTAACTTTTAAAAAACAGTGACTTCTTTCTTCTTTACTCAGACTTACATATTTCAACGAACTTTTCAGTAAGCTTGGTATTTCATAAATGCCCTGGAAAGGAACACCCTATGAATAGCATATGCTATAATCAGAAGATAATCTTTTAATAAAAATAGTTCTCCATTACCACCTATGTGTGGAGTCTAAGAACTAAAATCAATGTATGTAACTTTGAAACAGACCCTCAGACACAGAGAAACTAGTGCAGACCAGTGGGGGAAGGTGGGGGCCAGGTCGGGGGGACCAACTACCTTGTTTAAATAAGCAACAAGCTGTAAGTACCGTACACACAGGAAAATCTAGCCATTATTTTGTAACTGACTTTAACTGGAGTATAATCTACAAAAATATTGAACTGCTGGGTTTTACATCTGAAAGTAATTAAAAAAATCAACTATATACCATGACAAATAAATACGATGAAACACACGTGCATGTATGTTTACCTTTTCCTTTAGGACATAAAGATCAAAGCCGTAAGATTAAATACCATATTACTTCCAGCAAAACAAAAAAGGCATTTTTCTTTCCTTTCCAGGTAACCCAGCTAGGATGGCCTCTCTCATAGTACTTTGTTGCTTTTAAAGTACAAAGGACTGCCCATCATTAACACAATAAAATTAGACCAATAGTCTGTTTTTTAGACACTTAAGCTTTGTTGTTTTCAACTGTGCCCACCAGGTCATCCAGCACAAGCTTGTATTAATAGGATGAGATTATCTACCCTGTAAGAGCACGCAGAGCTCATCAGAATGCAGCCTACAGCACTGGAATAGCTTCCTGGTTTCCGAGAGCACGCTGTCTCTCAGAAGCCGAGTGCACACACTGCTAGACACACAGACCTGACTCAGGAGAGACTGGAGACATGACCGCCACGCCACAGGGCTTCCAGTCTGAGTGAGTTTACATTCGCCACTGAACCGAGCATCAATAAAACCACCCAAAATAGAATTGACTATTTTGTTAGTTCAGCATTTATAAAAAACACTTGATTTTTCTCTTTGCTTCTAAATGACATGTTTTTCTCCAAGTTACTTTTCTTTTTTTCTATCCCTTTGAATTATTTCAAACCTGTTACTTATAAAACTATTAATATTTGAAGTACACTCGAAGTATTTAAACAAGACACTCATTTTGAGACAGAACACAGTATTCAATAACATGGGTTCTGAAGCTAGACTACCTGAGTTCACATCCCAGTAATGTTCCTTCCTAGTGACATGACTGAGTTCGTTACCTCAGCGCTTCTTCATCTGCAAGATGAGTAGTACCAGTACTGTATTCACAGGCGACTCTATAGAGTTCTTTAATCCAGGAAAACTTCGCAGACCAGTGCCAGATACACAGTAAATGTTTCCTAAACACTGGCTGCTGCTGTTCTTGATGTAATGGGACAGAAAAGATTCTCTCTTCAAAAAGATTACTGTTCCACCCTAGGTACCACAACCACTATACACTCAAAAACATTTTCTCAAAAAGAAAACCTTACACAAAAAATTTAAGTATATTAGAAAGCAGACAGTAAGAGT
Organism: Bos indicus x Bos taurus; assembly: GCF_003369695.1. Lineage (NCBI taxonomy): Eukaryota > Metazoa > Chordata > Mammalia > Artiodactyla > Bovidae > Bos > Bos indicus x Bos taurus. The sequence goes on along the minus strand of NC_040097.1, from coordinate 53,852,891 downwards.
AATTTTTAAATCAAAGAAACAGGACTTCCTTACAATGTTAGGCTGAAAAGTATATAAGACCCCAAAGAAATACTGTAAGGTATTTTACAAAAGCTATTTTAAGATGAAGTGACTAATTTTTTTTCGTCAATATTTTAAAATCAGTATTTACTCATAACTTTTTAAATGCTGGAGTTTGATGTAATAAGTGTTCTACATTTTGCTTATTTTGACCATAAAAGTAGAAAATGTATATTGTTTCTCGTCCAAAAGATCAATGTTCTTATGCACAACTAACCATTTCTAGGCTTCCCTGGTGGTCCAGGGTGCGTTCCCTGGTCTGGGAAGAGCCCGCCCGCCATGGGGGAGCGAAGCCTGTGCGCCCTGGAGTCTGTGCTCCAGCGGAAGTCCCCGCACTGACGCCCGAGCGCTGCATTAGAGGGCAGCCGCTGCCACAGCCCGAGAAGGCCGGCCTGCGGCAACGAAGGCCCAGTGCAGCCAGGAAGTAAACAGCACTCGAGAAGCACTAACCACTTCTAAAATACTTTTATGGGAAGTAAACTTTTATGGAAAGTAGTGCTATTTGGCTGTTGGATGAGAAACGCATGAATGTGGTCATCAGAGGCTTTGTGGATTTGATTCAGACTCTACCTGATTTTCAAAGTTATTTCTTAACTGTTCAGTACCAACTTTTTGCTGCTTCATTTTTCATATGTACTTTTTTATTGACGTACGGCTGATTTATCCTTTTGTGTTCACTTCAGGTGTAATACAAAGTGATTCAATTATGTTTTTTCAGAATATTTTATGTTTTCTTCAGATTATATTCCATTAGAAGCTATTATAAGATACTGAGGACTGTTCCCAGTGCTAGCAGTAATCCTTATTGCTCCTCTATTTTATGTATATAGTCTCTTAAGCCCACATCCCTCATTTGTCCCTGCTCTCTTCCCTCTCCTCTTTGGCAACCACAATCTTGCTTTCTGTGTCTGTAAGTCTGTTTCGTGTGTGTATGTGTATATATATATATCTTTTATATTATTTTTAAGAATCCACATAGTAAGTGCTATCATATAGTATTTGTCTTTCTCTGACATAGTAAAATATTCTCTAGGTCCAGTAACATGTTACTGGAAATGGCAATATTTCATGCTAAAAAGAATTATTTTAAAGGACAGTATCCAATCAAAATGGTTTAATAGAAGGACATGGAACTTGCTTCCTCCCACAAACACATGAAAAATACATCTACAGACGGAACAGTTCTCACAGAACACCTACTGAACACCAACCAGCAGGAGCCCTCAGACCCCTGAAAGGACAGGAATGGTCTCCAAGTGACAGGCAGGATGAAGGGGGGGAGGGAAGGCAGCAGGATGGGACCTGTCCCCCCGGGAGGAGCTGGAGAAAGGAAAGGTTCCCACGCTGTGGGAGGCCGCCTCACTGGCCAGGAGGTGAGCGCGGCAGCCGGTCAGGGGCAGGAGAGACAAACCGCACACGTGGTGCAGGCCACCACCCTGCGGCCCCAGCCTGAGAAACTTCTCGTACGGGCGGAGGCCGGGTGCTGAACCGCAGGGGTTTAGAGGACAGGCCCTCGGAGACGACCTGAAGGGGCTGGCGTGTGCTCCGGCCACAACTTCAGGGGCTCCTGCCCTGGCAGGCGCCTGGGAGCCGACGCCAGCAGGCTGCCCACGCACAGAGGCGGGGCTGGACCCAGGGGCCGTGCGGCTTAGGAGCAGGACTGCGGTCTCTCCCCACAGCTCTGGGAGCTGCCGGCGTCCATCTCTGCTGGCAGCCGTGTAAACTCAGCACCCAGAGAACATCGTGCGGACCACGGGTCCTCCCGTGGCTGGAACAGATGCAGCCTGAGCAGCGGGGGGCCTCCTGGACACGTGCACGCAGGACCTGGGCCGGGCCAGGGTCTGAACACCTCCAGAGCCCCACAGCAGGGGCACCACTCCTGTGGTCCTGGAGCCTGACGTCAGTGCAGCTGAGCTGGTGGCCTTGTGAACACCAGGCCAGAAGGACCCCAGGGCCAACTGATAGAAGTCCCAAGGCTGAGATGGAGGGAGGGCAGAGCTGACCACGGTATGTCTTCACAGGTGCCAGGTGAGCAGACTCACCTGAGAACCGCTCTGAGGAAGACTCAGTGGGGATGCTCCAATCCCCCCTACCTTGCACCACAACTCAGAAGCACGTCTGAGAACTTCTACTCCCAACAGCTAGGGCACAAACCGGGCCCCTGACAGGCCAATGACAACCACAGAGCAAGGAGGCCCCATCCAATGTCCGCTGTAGGTGCTGCTCACAACGTCAGCCACACGTCCCAGGGAGGGGAGGACAGCGAGCAGACGCTGAGGAAAGCGGTGGCAGGCATCCACGCTGCCAACAGCCCTCGCCCCCAAAAATATTAAACAGGGCTACACAGGGGTGCTCCCACATAAAAATAGCCCTCCAAAACCACAGCAGATAACTGCTTCTCCTAAATGCACACAGCAAGGGAAATGTAAATAAAATGAGGAAGCAGAGGAACCACTCTCAATTAAAAGATCAAGAGAATTCCCCTGAAAGAATGAACAACAAAACAGACCTCTTGAGTCTAATACATGGCAAGTTCAAAAAAGAGATAATGAAAACAGTGAAGAAATTGAGGACTACTGATAGAAATGCAGATTACTATAAAAAGGAAATAGAAACTAAAAAAGGAACCAAGAAAAATTAGTGAATTCATTTCTTGAGATGAAAGCTGAGCTAAAAGTAGTGGAATGAAAAATGAAGAACAATTAAGTGACCTAGAAGATAGAATAATGGAAATCACCCAATCAGAACAGCGGACAGAAAGCCAAATTAAAAAAAAAAAAAAAAAAAAAAGGCGATATAAGAGACCTACGGGATAATATAAACCGTGCCAATCTGTGCACAACTGGAATTCAAAAAAGGGAAGAAAGAAGAAGGGACTGAAAATGCATTTGAATAAATTATGGCTGAAAACGTCCCAAATCTAAAGAAGGAAACAGATATCCAGGCACAGGAAACACAGAAGGTCCCAAACAAGGTAAACCTGAACAGACCTACACAAGGCAAGGCCTGTTTCTCCACAGAAGCGCCGCAGGCCGGGAGGGAACGGCAAGATGTACTCAAAGTCCTGAAAGGCAGAAGTCCGCCACCTGAGACACTCTACTGAAACCAAGAATTCCCCAAACAACTAAAAACTAAAACAATACAGCACTACTAAACCCATCCTAAGGGGAGTATTGAAAGGTCATCTCTAAACATATACAAATTTTAAGCATCTACAGGAAAGAGAAAATCGTAATCTGAAAGTAAATCACTTAGGAAAGCTAGTATACAGATTAAAAAATCAAAAATTTCTGTGAAGTGGGAGGCTGGGCTTGACACACACACCACTGATACTGTGTATAACAGACCACCGGTGAGAACCCCCTGCACAGCATGCAGTGCTCTGTGGTGACCTGAGCTGGGAGAAGATCCAAAAGCGGGGCCACATGGATGCACACAGCTGACGCGCTTTGCTGTGCAGCAGAAACACTGTAAAGCAACTATGCTCCAACGAAAACTCAAACAAAAACAGACGTATATAGATCACGGAAACGGAGTAGGGAGGCCAGAAGTAAACCCTGACCCTGGTGGTAGGAATACAAATGGGCATAGCCACGATGTAGAACAGCAGGGAGGTTCCTCAAAAACTACAAACAGAGTTGCCGTAGATCCCGCGATCCCACCTCTAGGCATAAACCCAGACAAAACTGTAATTTGAAAATACATTATGTACCCCAGGGTGCATAGCATCACTGCTGTTGCCAAGACATGGAAACACAATAGATCAATAGATGAGCAGGCAAAGAAGATGTGGAGTGTGTGTGTGTGTGTATGTATGTATACACAATGAAATATGACTCCATAAAAAGAATGAAATTACACAATTAGCTGCAAAATAAATGGATTAATCTTACTAAGTCAAGTAAGTCAGAAAAAGAAGAACAAATACCATATCACTTATAGGTGGAATCTAAAACATGGCCAGATGAACCCACCTATGCAACAGACTCACAGAGAACAGACGGGCACTGCCCCGGGGGAGGGTGGGCTCAGCAGAGCAAACTGGTGTGTACAGGAGGGGTGGGCAGCACAGGGAGCCACGCCCAGTGTCCTGTGATAAACCACAGGAAAAGCATATGAAACCGAATGTGCGTGTGTGTGTGTGTGACTGAATCACTTTGTTGTACAGCAGAAATCAACACAACACTGTAAGTCAACTATACTTCAGTACAATTTTTAAAATGCAAAAAAAAAAAAGGTAATAGATTCTTATGGTACAAAAGGGTATACAGAAAAAAGGAAATCTTAGGTACATTATCAATACAGGACCCAAAGCTTGCTTCTCATTAAAACAATAAAATCTTAACTGGTTTATATTTACCCTATTATCTTGTTTTTAATAGTTAAAACTTAACTCTTTTATCTTTCTCCTCAAAACTGTGAATTTCATAAATCAACCCTGCTAGTTACAATTCCTCACAAACAACTCTTGAGAACCTGAATGCTACTGAAGTAAACTGTTCAATTTTTTCTTCCTTAAATGCAGGAACTCTATAAATTAGCTCATCTGTCATCTCACAAATCCATACTAAATGAAAAACTGAGGGGCAGACTAAGTCTTTAGAAAGTTATACATCTTAATTTTGTGAATATAAAATTGCCCCTCTACTTTTATTAAAAGGGTTACTTCTAAATAATGAATATAACAAATACCTTCTAAATTCACTTAGAGACAACTTTCTTTCATAATAAAATCAAAACAAAATAGCTAGAGTTACACGCTGTTTTGCTGAAAGGCTCCGAAACCTGTCCCATTAGTTCATTACTCCATCTCTCAGGTTCAGCACAGCGCCTGACCTACAACAGGCAGAGCGCAGAACTGCAGAACCCACACTCTGAAATGCGAGAAACCAAAGACGATAAAAACCCCAGTTTTTAAAAAATACCTAATGTGAATCAGATTAAACCATCAATACCTGTAAATTACTGGCAGTGTCTGTCACTATAATTTCACCCTCCCCAACCACCCCATTTGGCAGGAAAACCTAGCTGCTTGGAGGCAGACCTGAAACAATGGATAGTCTTTTCCTGTGAGAGTTGTGGAAGCGCTACTACCGTGAATAACACAACTACACAAGATCCAAAACCAGGTACGTTCCTGTCACAGGGATTGTGTTTTCTCGTGCTTACCGATGACTTGACTTTCGCGGGATCGACTCTGTCGTACACTGGTGTGCAGTACACAACCAAGATAAGCAGACTCAGCAGAAAGGCGCTGCAGCTGACAAACTCAAAGAAGTAGAGTCCTCCACACAAAGTGCACTGCGACACAACCTCCTCACAGATGAAGGCCAGGAGAGACAGCACCTACAAAAGAAGCAGAGCATCTGGCTTACTTGTTTCAGGGAAACCTACAGAATTCAGAGAATACCATCTTGCTCACTCAAGTATTTGTCGAGTGGAGACTTGGCAAACAAGCTTCCTCAATGAACCCGTTCTATCTACACGGGACTCAGTCCAGATGCCTTGAAGGGAATATAAGTACACAGAAGATTACCTACTATGTGCTGAATGCCAGAACAGGAGGAATTCAGGAACTGTCCTAAGAGCGCATGAACAGGCACCCAACCTGGGGTTCAGGAAAAGCTTGCTACAGGGAAGCTGAGACCAGGAGGGCTGCAGAGTCAGTCTGGTGGGTGGGGAGGCAAAGGATAGGGGCAGAGTTTCAGGCAGAGGAGCAGCGCACAGGAGGCCTGGATATGAGAGCGCATGCACCGCGCCACCCCCCGCCCACACAGAGCCCACACCCCCACTGAACTGAGAGGGGCTGGGCCAGGAGGACCTGGAGATGAGAGCGCATGCGCCACCCCACCCCCGCACTGAACTGAGGGGCTGGGCCAACACAGATGAGGGGATGCAGCACAGAGATGGCGACATGAAGCCAGCGAGGTAAGCAGAGGGACTCTCTAAGTGCCTCCATGGGCTTCCCTGGCGGTCCAAGGGGTAAGAATCTGCCTACCAGTGCAGGGGCACATGTTCGACCCCTGGTCTGGGAAGACCACCTGCTGCAGAGGAACTAAGCCCATGTGCCCCAAGTGCTGAAGCGCCTAGAGCCCGCGCTCTGCAATGAGAAGTGATGCCCCGCAGCCAGAGAGCAGCTCCCGCTCGCTGTAACGCTCGCTGTAACGAGAGCGAGCCACACCCAGCGGGGAAGACCCGCGCACTCAAAAATAAGTGTATGAATAAACAAACGCCTCCTTTTCCTAGTGTAAGGAATCTGAATCTTACGGGTTTTTTAAAGCAAAGGGTGACACGATCAGGTTTATGTTTTAGTAGTTCTAGCTACAAGATAGCGAAGGGATGTGGGAAAGGGCAAAACGGGGGGTAGCCATCCAGTCGGGAAGCTGATGCCAGAAATGAAGCGCAAGAGTTAACAGGGGAGTTGTAATGGAGGAGAGTCAAACCCCTGATGATGGAGTAGAAGCCCTCAGCTGACAGGATGACTACAGACAGAAGAGGAAACAAGCTAACACATATGTGCTTAAACACTTTAACCCAAAAAGGCACGTTTATTCATTCACCAGTCTTGCAAGTGGGCCTTTTCTTTGGGAGTGCGCCTGACTGGAATTCCCCTTCCGGTCTGCTGCATTAATCACCTCCATCATTTATGACTGCCACTTCCAGACTGATGTTATTTCAAGCAGGACAAGATCTGGGACACTCAAGAAGTAGCATGATGACTCCTAGAATCAGACTAGTTTTACTAGCCTTTCACAGTTGCCGCGCTCTTAATTCCACAGCAAGTATTTATTAACTTATTTTTTGGTCTTTCTAAAGCTTCCCATTTATTTTCATATAAACAATTCCTTTTCACATTCAATTTCAGTATTGAAGTATTTAATTGGCCACAAAAAATATTTGAATGCATTTCCACTGAATGGAGAAGTTATTTAGCTAATTCGACAACTCACTTAAATGCCGGTGGGTTTTAACAGCGCTCCCACTGTTGCGTGATGAGGTACTAACACACTGATGCCTCACTGCAGAAAGAAGAGTCTGTCTGCTTTTTAAGAGGCAAGAGTGTTGGAAAGAGGATAAATTCATTTTAAACATGCTGTAAATGAGAGGTCTGTGGATGAGTTATGTGCTGCCTGAGGCAAAAGGATATATGGGTCTGGAGCTCGAGGGACACATCTGAGGTGGAGCCCAACATGTGCGAGATCACCCAGAGTTAGAAACGCTGGCCCCCAGCAGAACTGTGATGAACCCCAAGACTGGATGGACCAACAGAGGGGGCTGCTGGTGGTGGTGACTCAGTTGCTCAGTCGTGTCCAACTCTTGGGACCCCACGGACTGTAGCCCACCAGGCTCCTCAGTCCATGGGATTCTCCAGGCAAGAGTACTGGAATGGGGTTGCCATTTCCTTCATCAGGGGATCTTCTTGATCCAGGGATTGAACGTGCAGGCAGATTCTTTTACAGCTTGAGTCACCAGGGAAGCCCCAAAGAGAGGAGGAGATACGAGCACAGGACAGTTAGGAGCAGCAGTCCAAAGGGTAGCAAATCAAGAAAAAGGATTTCTATGCAGAGCAAGTGATCAGAAGTGCTGACTGTGGACTTTCCTGGTGGTCTAGTGGTTGAGGCTCTGTGCTTCCAATGCAGGGGGCAGGGGATCTGAGGTCAGGGATCTGAGATCCCAGGCCTGCCGCGTGGCACAGCCAAACACAAGAACCACCACCAGAGTGCTGAATGCTACTCAGAGGTCAGGTAAGAACTACTGAAACGCTACGAGAGACTGAGTTTCGGGGCTGCTGCTGACACCAACAGGGCCAGCTCAGCGTGCTCGGTGAGGGCGGCTCACACTCCAGTGCCGTCCCCCGGCAGCGAGGGTGCGAGGCCGGCAACAGACACAGCCCAGCCGTCAGGTGCAGCCTCACGCGGCCAGGTGGCGGGAGGTGCTGGATGGGCTCAACAGGAAAGGCATTTCAAAACAGAGAACTCAGCATGTTTAAACGCTTAGAAACCTACGAGGAGTCTAGGAAGAAAAGAGCATCTCTAAAAGCAGGATTCAGGATGCAAGGTGTGGGCTAGCGCTGCTCTAGAGAAAGGAAGAGGGGGCAGAGACTCACCTGGGCAGCCTGTGTGGGTTTTGTGGAAGCTGAGGGAACTTCCTTCTGAGTGTTAAAACCTGACGGCTGATGAAATGACTGATGACCCAAGTCAAAGCCTACTGGGAAACGTCACCTTACTCAAGTCTGGCGCAGGTACAACCAGATACATGAGTGGCAGTAAGACTGCGACCAGAATCAACAGCGACATTTCAGAACAGCTTTATCCTACAAAACACTGTCATCCAAGCAGAGGTCCTTGGTACAGCCTTTCTGGAAAACGGGTTAGCAATTTCTTTAAAAACTAAGCAGGCAACTGCCATATGACCCAGAAACTGCATTCCTACAATCTGCTCATTTCTTGGTCCAGAAAATGAAATTGTACATTCCTGCAAAAACTGATACGTGAATGTTCTTAACATTTTATTCATCAGAGTCCCAAACTCTGAACACTCCAGATGTCCTTCAATGGTTAAGCAAACTGTGGTATCCATACCATGGACTACTACTCTTAGCAACAGAAAGGAAGAAACTTGATATATGCAACAATCTGGATGAATCCCCAGAGAATTCTATAAAGTGAAAACAGTCCAATCTCAAAACGTTACATACCGCAGGACTGCATTCACAGAAGAACACAACTTTCAGAGATGGAGAACTAATCAGCGGCGGCCAGGACATGTGGGAGCTACATGGTGACGGAGCAGTTCTGGTTCTTGGCTGTGGTGATTAAGGAGGCTACACTTGCTCCAAAAGCACAGAGGTAAACGAACACACACATGAGTGAACACAAACGACCTCCCTGCGCCTGTTTTTTTGCAAGTTCCTGTGGTACTATGATTATTTTCAACAAATTTAGAAACAAATCTAAATTAGCATGGAAGCCTCTAAGGGATTTCCCCCCTCATACTGGCCATACAAAATTCACATGTGCCCACAACTGAAAAGAACAGCGTGTAAGGGTGAAAATAGATCCTATTTTGCTGCGATTTCCTGTAAGTTAATGAGGCATAGAACAGTCCAGAAGATCCCAAACAACTTCCTCATATCAGACAGACGTTAGGTGAGGCGTCCCAGTCATGGCACCACAGACAAAGCGGCTCACCAAGACACGTCCCAGAAAGTCACTGTGCAAAGGAACTTCCTCTCCTGTAATTACAAGAAGGGTTTTTAATGTCTAGAGTGTACTAAGTGCCAAATGTCTACAACTCCACTGCCATGTTCCCTACTGTGTTAAATCTTACCTGAATGTTAGGAGTTTCTCTACAAGCAATCTTCAGGATGTATCTAAGTTGTATGGAATCAACTGTGAGAAGGTAAGAGCCTAGAACTCATTGAGGTGTGAGGACAGCAGCTCTTGAACCATTCTTATTACGAGAATGAGATTCTAAGTGTCCCTAAGACAAGAAAATCCTATCTGCAGTAGATACAGACCACTTATTTACTCTCCCCAAGAAAAGTGCAGCAGGAACCAGCTGGGCCAGAGCCCATCAGAGACAAGTCATTACAAGCCCTCTTCCAAACTCCTCAAAGGAGGCATTCTTACCGACCTTAAACCTTCGGGCTCTATCAGGAGGGGGGTTCAGTATGGACATCCTAAGTGAAGGAAGGGGTACTATGTCAAGTTTGGATATTTACTAGCTCCTATTCCCAGTTAAAGGCCAGGAAATTAGCACTGTAAGTTATATTCAGTATGAAAACTCCTGACTCCCCATCTCTGTTAATACTAAGCTTCCTTTAAAATCTCCCACAGCTCCATGTGCTTCCCTGGTGGTTTAGTAGTCAAGAATCTGCCTGCAATGAAGGAGATGTTGGTTCGATCCCAGGGTCGGGAAGATCCCCGAGGAAGGCATGGCAACCCACCCCAGTATTCTTGCCTGGAGAATCCCATGGACAGAGGAGTCTGATGGGCTACAGACCTTGGAGCCGCAAAGAGTTGGACAAGACTGAGCGACTGAACAGCAAGAGCAACAGCAGCTCTATACGGTCTCCAACACAAAACAAAGGGAACGTTTCCCAATCCATACAAATGTCACATCATTACGTTGTATACATGAAACTAACGTTACAAGTCAATTACATCTCAATTAAAAAAAATGTTTAAGTGTGTTGAGTATTATGTATCCAACACTGTAGTATGTGTAGGAACATGTAATAACAGAACAGTAAGACCTATGTATGGCTCAGCTGGTAAACAGTCCGCCCGCAATGCGAGAGACCTGGGTTAGGAAGATCCTCTAGAGAAGGGAAAGGCTACCCACTCCAGTATTCTGGCCTGGAGAATTCCATGAACTGTATATAGTCCATGGGGTCACAAAGAGTCGGACAGGACTGAGCAACTTGCACTTTTAAAACCTAAGTATAAGGGAAAAAAAATTTTTATATCTCATACTTGAGCACTTGGTATAAATTCAGGAAAATGTTCAGATCCACCTGGATTAATAGTAGCCACAGAAGGATATGTGAAAAGCAAGACCCAGGTTCAGGACAGACAGAGGGCACTCTGGGTGCGGCACAAAAGGAACAGAATCATACCAGTAAGGACTTGCAGGGCAGCCAAGAGGGCAAGAAGGCAACTGACCTAACTGGATGGGGAGTGATGAGGAAAATGATTAAGGAGTGGAGTGTGGTTATGTGATGATCCTGTCAGAGAGGATGGACTTTCCGAGACAGGAACTGCCTGCCTGGTTTTGCTGGTTAGCAGAAAGGAGGGGTGGAGGACTGGGAGAGGCTGAAGAAAGGCACAGTCCAAGCGGAGGAGGGACCAGGGCAACTGGCACCAGGAGAGCGAGGGACGGGAAGTGCGACATTTCTCAGGGAGAGTCCTTAAAAAGCAAGTAAACACACTCCCAAGTGTTAATCTAACAGTGACATAGCAGAGTGATTTTAATCTCATATATAATGTATATATTTATATTTGTAAGCAGACACTTTTTTGTAATGAAGAAGAAAAGTGAAAGTTAAGGGAAGAACATCAAGAAATGTGTGGTCACCAGCATTAAATACCTAAGTGGTTGAAGATAGGAAAAGAGATAAGGTCAGTGAATCAGGTCAGGATATAATGGTGAACTCAACTCCTAAGTTGAGAGGCTCAGTGATTACTTTCTGGTGAACAGTTTTGCTCTCAACAGCATGAAAGCATCGTACTAAGTACTGCGTCCTGAGTACTAGGCTAAGCACCTAACACAGTACACATGCCCAGTATGGCTCCTTCTAATGATACAAAATTGTACCCAAACGTAATTAAGGGCATTATCAAGCTGCTAACAGTTGGCAGGGCCCTTGGAGAACACGGTCTCCCACCCTTCTGTTTACAGCTGAGGGACTTAAATCTCTGACAGACTAACTCCCAAGTTAGCCACACACTCCTGACTCCCACTCTGTACTCATTTCCCCCTAAAGCACTGTTTAAGTCCTTCTTACGACTAGGTGTGTCTGTAGGATTTCCCTGTCAGCTGGGTTTCTGAAGTTAGAAGCAGAGTTGTGTGCATTTCCCTTTTTGCTCTTAAGTCATACATTAAAACCACCATGCTAGAGTCAACACATTTGGGAAGTCTCAGTGACTGAAGATGCACTTACCGTTCTGGTGACCTTAACATTCAGATAACGACTCCTCCGTGTCTCCATTTCAGTTTCACTACCCTTTCTGAAACTTCAGTCTTCCCTAAAATTAACAGTCACCACACTAAATACTAATTCTCTATCACTGAACAGTCTACTGCCAAAAAATTTCTCATAAAAGAACTTTTTAATGTTTGTATTAATTGTAAGGCTGCATCTACACAATTCTATTAGTCTGTGAATTACTAAACTCGCTTTAAAAAGCTTGTAGTGCTAGTAAGGTTCAAGTAAACAAATGTGTCAGCCTGTGGTCAGGCTAAGCCTCCCTTGCTTTCAGCAAACATTTACTCACAAACGTTCAAAGATACAATTTGCTGACATTATGGATCTTCTTAAAGGTAAAAACAGAGCACTTCAATTTAGAATGTATCAATTTTCACATTTAAGTCATGAAAAGAGCACCAATATAAGATAAACAGCTTCTAAGTGATTTGTTTCTTGGCACTTACAAAATAACACTACTCACAATTTAATACATGGTGAACTCTAAATCAACTGCTTGCCTGAAGAGTCATTAGAATCCTAGTACTGTGCAGCCTCAGGACACTCAGTGGGCACTATAAAGACAATGCTTGTTTGTGGCAGAGACTGTATCATACATACTTAGATCACTGACTGCACCAGTTTATTAGCAAGTCAATTCTCCCCGTAAGACCAAAAAAAAAAAAAACCTGCCTCAAAGAGTAACAACAAAAACCTCACCAAGTAGGTGCATAAGGACCAACCTAGGGGCAGGGTAACTACTAAAGTGACTGCATGGACTGAGAACTGCAGCGACGCCTGATGGTGCCCTCGCAGCCGAGTCTCCATTTCCTCTTCAGCTCTGCAAGGGTGGGTGGACAAGCCTTTGACAAAACTGAGGTCAGGCGTGAAGGGCAGATATGGCCCTCTAACTCCTGGGGTCTGTAACTCAAGTGCCGGTCAGGCCATTTCGCTCCAGCCTCCCCTCCTGTTCGCAGGTGCCCTCGCTCCCCCCGGATCTGTCCTGGCAGATCTGTCCTGGCACGCACATCCTGCAGAGCCTCAGAGACTGCAAAAACCTCAAGGATGGAAAGAACCTCAGAGGAGACCCAATTTCACCTCCTAGGACTCCATGAATTTCCTAAGCACAGTGTCTGGTTTGTTAAATTTCAGAATAAGACATTTCTCTTTTGGGCTTTTTGAGAATCTGGTGTGATTTATGGGTCTAGAATAATGAACACAGAAATGCACTGTATTTTGAATAAAATGTCCTCAGGCTTGCAGGTCCCTTGTTAAAGTACCTCCGCTTCTGACTACGGGTTTTTCCACTCCAGCTGTTCCTTATTAGAGCTTGCCAACTCTTTTTAATTAAAAATTAATTTATCTAAAGAAACCAACCTAAAGGCAGAGTTTGAGTTACGGCAAAGAAGACTTTGTCTGTTGCCCCTGGATGCATGAGTTTTCATTTACTCCATATAAAACTTTCTGGGGACTTTCTGGGTAAATCTATTGTTTTGAAGAGGTAAGACATTAAAACAGACGAAGTAGGAGCAAAAAGACAACCATCAGAATGAACGGCAATACTGAAGAAATATTCTTCTCAATCTACGTTATAGAAAATGTAATACGCTCCCTGTAAACCAGGGGATTCCCTGGCCGTCCAGGGATTAGACCTCCAGGCTTTCACTGCCAAGGACAAGGGTTCAATCCCCAGTCAGGAAACTAAGATCCTGAAGGCCATGAGGCGAGGCCAAACCAAGTGAAAAGGCCGCGACGGGTTCACCATAAACGAACAAATGGATTTCAAGGAGACGTTAATTTTCATTCTTCTGTTGTTTCTGCTTATGGATGATGGAGAACAAGCAGGAACAGTCGAACAGTCCCGGCAAGGTAAACTCATCCTCCCCTTCTCTCCAAGTAGAAAGTCCACCATCCAAACTTATAGCTGCATTCTATTCAGAAGATATGGAACTACAGTTTATTAAACTATAAATTAGGCAATCAGAAACTTGACTTTAGATTTGCCAGTTCTCACTGGAAAGAAAAAGGAAACTGAAAAGATATTTAATGGGCAAGAGACCGACACTGAGGACGTCTTCTGAACAGCGAGAGCGCTTCAAATGAGCATTAACTCTTACCTCTTCCAAAGAAGTCTTCTACTTGTATAAGAACATTTTAGCTCTGAGGCAGAGAAACACAGCTGACATCTAAAGTCACGCAAGAGCTGAGGACAGGAAGAGCAGAAGGAAGCCCTTCTTGGGTAGGAGGATCCGCTTCAAGAACAATGGCAGGAGCGGGCAGACGACTCGGTAGGAACAGAAGGGCTGCCAGCACGCAGACCCAGCCCGACCCTCCTGGGCCACAGTCACTTCCTTCCAAGTGACTTCCCAGTTATTCCCGGAAGTGATCATTTAGGGGGCTAAAAAGCTATGTTAGGCTTTTTACTGCAATTTTTCTTTTCAATGAAAGTAGGTCATCTGAGTTCTAAGAATGTAAGTTCTGGTTATCTGACTTCTAAGAACTTAAGATCTTCCAAAGAAAACCAATTGGCTCTTTTCACTGGGGATGATTGAAAAACCAAACCAACCCAGAAACATTCTAAATAAACAGTCTGATTTTTCCTCTTGCAGAAAATGTTACTCATTGTTGGTTAAAACAGCACAAAGGAGCTCAATGTGCACGTGATCTGAATGAAAATGTAAATCTCAAAGACGGTTTGATAAAGATCCTTAACCAACGCCTAAAGCAAACTGAAACTCAATGTCCCTGAGAGAATGCCCTCGCCCTGCTACCTTCACACAACTCACACAAAAAGCTGTCCTTTTGACTTTGTATTGGGTACACACTGCTCATTTAGAAATAATTCTTTTCCAGTTCGTATTAAAACTTAAGAGACAACTTTTTGGAGACATCTCTCTCTACGCCTTGCGTAGTATCGGAACACTCTGTCCAACAAATTTAACTGTCCCGTTGGGTGCGCACCAGGAAAAGCGAAAGAACCAGATAAACGATAAAAAAGCATTTTGTAGTCCAAACACGGGCACTTTGGGAGATAATGCAGGGTAATCGCAGGGAGAAGAGCCAAAGGTCGCTACACAGAAGCAGAGAACGGGTAAGCCGCTGGCTTGGCTCTCCGACGCATTTCCTGCGCCCGCCAAACACGCTGGGTGGTCCCGGAACACCGGGCGGGCGGGGGTGGGGGCCGGGCCTCGGGGAGGGGCCCTGGAGGAGGGGGCGCCGGCCGACCCCCGTGGGGGACGGCCCCTCCCCGGGCGGAGCGGGAAGGAACTGGGGATGTGGAAACGGCCGCCTCTCAGCAGCAGGCAGGGCGCCGCTCGCTGCCTCCTCTCCCGCCCCAGCCGCGGACTCACCAGCTCCAAGAGTTTGAGTCGCCGGAACCCCGTGAGCCGGCTCAGGGTGAAGTAGGCGGCGAGGCCGCTCCGGGGGCCTATGCCGGGGCCCGGGTGCGCCTCGGTGGTGGCTCTGTAGACCTGTCCGTTCTCCATCGCCCAGGGCCCCGGAACGCAAGGCCGCGGCTGGCGCCGACTCCACCGACTCGGCGGGCTAGGCCGTCACTTCCTGGGCCTCCGCCCCACTTCCGGCAGACTCCGCCCCGGCCCGCCCCCTGCGGCGAGGCCTTGCCTCTCTTCTCGTCAAGGTCTTCGGAGACTCGGGGAACATGAACGGCAAGTGCAACGTCCTGGGGATCGCAAACGTCCCGGCTCTCTCTGAAATGGCTGCTGTGGCCAGGCTGAGCAAGGGAGAAGAGGAGGAGGTGAGGCTGGAGAGGTAGGCAGAAGCCAGACAATGTAGGGGCCTTGCAGAGCAAGGGAAAAAATGAATTTCATTTTCATTGTTACGGGTTATCCCAAAGGACTTTCGGGATTGCTCCCTCAGCTTCTCTGAATTCCTTTCAGGCTTACGTGTCAAAACTGCTGCTATAGTCCTCCCGTATGTTAATTTTGTGTGAACTCATCAAGAAAGGTAATCATATTTAGCAACCACAGCTGATCGATTTACATGCCATGCACACATACTTTCTCCACAGCAATATAACGTAGGTACTGTCATTACATTAATTTGACAGATGAGAAAACTGAAGCTGGAATCCAGCCCTCCCAGGTACAGAAGCCCCCGCCACGTCCCCCAGTTCTTGTTTTCAGAAAAAGGCTGTAGGTCTCCCAGGCCTTCCCTGAGTTCCAAAGAGCAGATTCAAGCAATTACTAATGAAGGAAGTGAGGAATGCAAAAACAAAAGCAGTCAAGACAACAACAGTTCAGGGATGAAACAGTCCTAGCTCTTCCTCAGGCGATGCCTGCCCATAACAATCTGACCATGGATCCTGGAGGTGTTCTGCAGGAAGAACTAAGACCCCTGCGCAGGTGGAGGGTGGTGGCTACAGGCTGACCACCAGCACACAGACTCCAGACTGGCTGGAACCAGACAGCGATGATGAAGGTTCCTGAAATGCCACCCTTACCTCACCGCCAACCAACGAGAAGAAAGTTTCGCCCTCTGCATTCTCACCCCAAATGCTGCCTTTAAAACCTTCTAATGAAAACCATTGGGAGTTCAGGTCTTTTGAGCACAAGTGGTCCATTCTCCCTGCTGGGTCCTGTGATAAACGCTATCCTTTTCTTCACTGCAAGCCAGTGTCAAGTCCAGCTTTGCTGGACTGTAAGCAAGAAGACCCAAGTTCAGTTCAGAAACAAGGCCAAGAGGCTGAGTATCACATCCAAGGTCAAACACTCACAGGCAAGTGGAAGGTAAGCCCAGGCCATCTGACTCTCAGCCTTGCTGCTGACCACTAAGCCAGAAGCCCCAGCCTGCACCCCTTGAGGGCCTGGAAACCCACGTGAAAGGGAGGGGATGCTGCTTCCACATGGATCTTCTGTTCTACACAGCCCCAAACCTCCCTTTCTCCCATTCAAATGGAACAAAAAGAGTAGATCCTATGCTGGGAGTGAGGGGGTGGGGGTGGATAATCTACAGTCAGCCCAAACTATCCTACCGTCTTTGATAAAACACGTTCTTAACCTCTTGCCAAGGCCAAGCAGCCACCAATCCTAGCCAATAAAGCCTCTGTCTTTTCACAAGGGCTGTAAAAATTCATTGCCTTGTTATTCTTCAAGTCACTTTCATCCCAAACTAGACACTACCTGTGTCTGAAATTTACTTTGCAATTCATCCCTCACAAGGAGAGAGAGATGGGTTAATGAACAGAGAGATGGATGAAAGGAGAGACTCGTGATAAAGCAACTGCAGAACATGTTAATGGTGTAGCACACGGGTGTTTACCGTACAATCATTTCAACTTATGTGTTTGGATATTTTCAAAATAAAGTATTAAAGGAGGGACTTCCCTGGTGGTCCAGTGGTTAAGAATCCCCCTGCCAAAGCAGGGAACACCAATTTGACCCCCAGTCCAAGAAGATCCCACATGCCTAGGAGCAACTAAGACAGCAGACCACAAGCCCTGGGCCCAGGCTCTAGAGCCTCTGCAGCAACAGAAAGCACCCCGGTAATCAGTGCACTGCAGTCAAAGAACACCCCACACCGGCAGAGACTAGAGAAAGCCTGAGCACAGACGCGAAGACCCAGCACAGCCAAAAACCCAACAGATGAGGATGTGCATAGGTTATATACAAATACTACATAGTTTTAAAGGAAAGACTAGAGTCTCTGAGGATTCTGGTATCCAAAGGGGGATGAAGTGAAGTGAACTGAAAGTTGCTCAGTCATGTATGACTTTGCGACCCCATGGACTATTCATTCCATGGAATTCCACAGGCCAGAATACTGGAGTGGGTAGCTGTTTCCTTCTCCAGGGGATCATCCCAACCCAGGGATGGAACCCAGGTCTCCCACATCGCAGGCAGATTCTTTACCATCTGAGCCACCAGGGAGGCTCCCAAAGTGGGGTCGTAGAACCATTTCCCCCAGACACCAGAGGATGACTATAATTATTAGGGAGTCCTTTAGATGGGGGGCACCCACACAGAAAACTTTCCCTTCATTAATGAACAAACAACCCTGAATAAATGCTGGGACTGGGTACACTGAAATGAGAAATCTTATTTATGGAGAAAAGTTACACCAAATAAAAGGAAGATTAAATTTTGAAGATAACTCAGTTTTCTCCTTTAATAGCAGTATTTTTTTTTAAACGAAGGGAAAAAAACATTCAAAAAGAGTTTGGGAAAATATAATTTGAGATTTTCACTATTCAAAAAGTAATTTGGTGCTACTTTTTCATTAAAATTTTGTTTTCAGCAGCTCCTCCTGAAACAACTTCAGGGCTGTCTTAACTATATTAGCACTGTTAGGCAGGACCGTGGATACAACTCTGGATCACAGACACTGACTGTCCTACAGGGACGCCCGCAAACGACCATGGCACAGAACAGACAGTGCGGATGCCGTAAAAGGCAGAGGGTCCAAATTATAAAAAAGAGGAAAAAAAAGAGGTAATACAAATTAAATGTTTTGCGAATTCAGAGTCGAAGAAAATGACTTTCAGCTGAAAGGATCAGCGTGGTGGAGCTTCAAGCCGGGGGTTAAAGAATAGTGGACTTCGGACGCGCAGGAAGAGGACAGTGGGCACGACAGGCAGAGTGGCAACAGCGAGAGAAGCCAAGACGTGCTCAGGAGAGCAGAGGAGGAAGGGCAGCGTGGGGAGGGAGGGCAAAGCGACGGCCCTGTCTGGGAGGGCCTGAGGAGGCAAGCTAAGGAGGCACTTGCCTTGTGGTCTAGTGGTTAGGACTCCGTGCCGCCACTGCGTGGGGCACAGGTTCGATCCCGGGTCCAGGAACTAAGATCTCACATGCTTCTTGGCACAGCCGAAAAAAAAGAAATCAGGCTAAGGAACTAGAGCTTCCCTTTACTGCTGAACGATGAGCAACCACAGAGGAGGAAAGTGAATGACCAGCGCTCTTCCTTGGGGGTGTTTCTCTAGCACCGTTGAGTAGACCGGGTTGCTAACAGGCAGGCAGGGACTGTTGAAGATGTTCTGGAAATAGGAAAGAGAGGCTTGAACTCGGACAGTGGGCACAGAAATAGAGCAGAAGGGGTGGCCTGAAGAGACTCTGTGGGAGGGAAAACCAGTGCGATGTGGAGATTGATTTGCTTGAAAAGAGGAGGAACTGGAACAGATGCTAAACTTTCAAGCCATGTAACAGACTGACGAGAGACAGGGCGCACAGGAGGAACTACCTCTTGTCAGGATCAAAGCGTGCATTTCAAAACGTTAAAAGCATGACGGCCCTACAAGCAGAGTCAGCGTGCTTCAAAGATTTATTTAACTTACTGGCAATCAAAAGAATGCAAAAACACTTCAGAGGATGATATGAACAATCGTGGGATATGTGTGTCTATGCATGAAAAAAAATGGGATACGATTACTAGTTCCAAAACTAGCTGATGCTGTACAGGACATAAAATGGTTGCCTCTGTGATTAACTAAAGCAGAGAGAAATCATTTTCATCTCTATCAGGACAAAGTGAAGTCAGTCAGTCAAAGATAAATATCATATGATATCACTTACAGGTGGAATCTAAAAACTGAGACAAATTAATCCACAGAATAGAAAGAGACTCTCAGACTTAGAAAAATAAATTTATGGTTGCCCAAGGGGAAAGGGAAGAGGAAGCGGAGGGGTAAATTAGGTGGGGCTTGACACAGACACACAAATACATATAAAATACTCATCAAGGACCTGCTGGACAGCGCAAGGAACTCTACTCAATACTCTTTAATAACCTGCATGTACGGGGAAAGAATGTAAACAAGAATGGCTGTATGTATAACTGAGTCAAGTCAATGGACACCTACAACAAAAGTCACACTGTAAACCAACTATACTCCAGTGTGGAGGAGAAAAACGTCTCCATGCCTACCATACCCGCTCAGGCCCTGGTGACCCCGGCTGGTGTCACACCCCTGCAGCCGTGGGTCTCAGCGATGGACTGTCACGAGACTGCGGGAGCCGGGGCAGGTGTGCCAGCAAGTGAGCCCCGCTTGGGCACGGAGTGCACAGTCCTCTCTGGTGGGACCACAGTCTCCAGATTCAGGCGGGCCCTCCTCCAGCTATACCAAGCCAAGGACACCCTCCCAATGGTGGACGCTCTGGGCTGGAAGAGCTCTGAGCAGCCAACCTGTCTGCACGTGACCTGGTGCCAAGTCCCCACTCCAGCCCCCTTCCCTAGAGCAGCCCCCGCTATGGGCAACAGTGCCCTAGGTGTGGCAGCTTGGCAGGGGTTGGTTTGTCTACGGAAGGGTGAAAGGGGAAAAGGCAGAGACGCGTCCTTGGGGTTTTGTCCTGGCACATGCCACCCTAACTGACAACCCAGAAACTCGACTTTTCCTAAGGTCTGACTGCCCCAACTAGCCCGAGTGGGCAGGAAGAAATGCTTCAGCCTTGTGGCCATTTCCCATCAATGTTCAGTCACTCGGTTGTGTCCGACTCTGACCCCAGGGACTGCAGCAC
Source organism: Bos indicus x Bos taurus (assembly GCF_003369695.1). Classification (NCBI taxonomy): domain Eukaryota; kingdom Metazoa; phylum Chordata; class Mammalia; order Artiodactyla; family Bovidae; genus Bos; species Bos indicus x Bos taurus. The sequence continues at coordinate 53,832,677 of NC_040097.1, read as the reverse complement.
ACCAGGCTTCCCTGGCCTTCACCATTGCCCAGAGCTTGCTCAAACTCATGTCCTTTGGGTCAGTGATGCCATCCAACCATCTCATCCTCTGTCGTCCCCTTCTCCTCCTGCCTTCTCTTTCCCAGCATCAGGGTTTTTTCCCTGATGAGAATGAGTCAGCGCTTCGAATCAGGTGGCCAAACTAGTGCTTAGGGGCACTTCCTATTCACAAGGCCTGTGGGGCTGGAAATGACACCTGCCCTCAAGAAATGTCCTACGGTAGGTCACGAAAAGCAACTCAAACCAGGGCTGACTTTCAGGAAGCCAACTTCAAGAAGTAAATTTCACTTATACTTATTGAAAAAAAAATTTAATGGAAAATATGCTGCACACAGCTATTATTAAGAGCCACGCAAATCAGAACGTCAAGGAGGTATCACACTGTGCCGGGTGAGAATGGCCATCTGCAAACGTCTACAGACAATGAATGCAGAGACGCCAAGGAGGGAAGGGAGCTCCCCTACCAGGCTGAGGAAGGTGGACACTGGTAACAGGCTCTGGAGAACAGTGTGTGGAGGTTCTTTACAAACTAAGAATAAAGCCAGTTGATGATCTAGCCACCCCAGTCCTGGACCTACCATCAGAGAAACACAGAATCTGAAAAGGCGCACCAACATTCAGTGCGGCCCTGTGTACAACATCCAAGATACGGGAGCCACCAGTGCCCACTGACAGAGGAACCAAAAAAGATGACGCACCACGTGTATCTCAGGAGGCGATGGCACCCCACTCCAGTGTTCTTGCCTGGAGAATCCCAGGGACGGGGGAGCCTGGTGGGCTGCCGTCTATGGGGTCGCACAGAGTCGGACAGGACAGAAGAGACTTAGCAGCAGCAGCAGCTACATGTATACCGTGGGATACTGGCCATAAAAAACAGATGAACTGATGCTGTTAGCAGCCACATGAATGGACCTAGACAAGATCATACTTAGTGAAGTAAATCAAACTGAGAAAGACAAGCATCATACAGGATCACCTACACTTGGAATCTAAAAATTGATACAAATGAATTAATTTATAAGGAGAAAAAGACTCACAGAGTTAGAAAACAAATGTGTAATTCCCAAAGGGGAAATCAGGGGCGGGAGGGATGAGTTAGGAGGTTAGGGTTAACAGATACACTGTCCTATATATAGAAGAGATAATCAAGAAGGACCTACTATATAGAACAGGGAACTCGAACAGGGAGCTCAACTAAACACTCCCGTAATAACCTATATGGGAACAGGATCCAAAAAACGAGACATCTATGTGTGTGCATAAGTGATCAAGTTGCAGTGGACCTAAAACAAACAGCATTGTAAATCAGCTCTACTTCATATAAAATAAAAATTAAGAAAAGCAGAGCCAACCATACTCCCCACAGGCCTCAGGGACCCAGGTGGGTGTCACGTCCCTGGGGCCTGAGCAGGCCTGCGTCTGGAGGCTGGACTCGCATGGCACTGACGGAGGATGTGCAAGCAAATGAGCCCCCTTGGACCTGTACTGCCCACTCCCCCCTTGATGGGACCATAATCTCCAGAGCCAGGCAGGCCCACAAAAAGCCACAAGAAGCCTACTTCACCCAGAGATCTGTAGATCCTCCTGGGCTGGAAGAGCTTCGTGAAGTCACCGGGTCTCCCCTCCTCGCGTCCTGGTGCTGGGCTCCCACCTCCACCCTCCTTCCTGAGAGTCCCCACACCTACAGATCACAGCACCCTTAGCACAGCAGTTTTGCAAGGATGGCCATTTCTCCATGGGGTGAAAGGTAACAGGAAGGAGGAATGACACACAAGCCCCTGGGCGTTTCTTCTCAGGCATTCCGCTCTCCTGGACAACCCAGGAACATGACTTTGCCAATCATCTGGCTGCCCAGGTAACCAGATCTGTATGTGGCAAAGTGCTGCCGCCTTGTGGCCCTTTCCTGTAACAGCACTTTAAAACCTGCAGCTCACGGGCACTTGATATTCACAAACCCTGGGACGCTGGAATCGGCACCCACTCTCAAGAAATGTCCTGTGGAAGATCTTGGAAGAATAATGCAAAACAGGGCTGACTTTCAAGAAGCCAATTTCAACAGGTAAATTTCATTCACACAGTTTGAAAAGAAAAAAAAAAGTAGTGGAAAAGAGAACCCATTGGCTATTAATGTGCTGTGCTTCGTCGCCCAGTTGTCTCAGATTCTTTGCAACTCCACAGATTGTCGCTCACCAGGCTCCTCTGTCCGTGGGGAGTCTCCAGGCCAGAATACTGCAGGGGGGTGCCATGCCCTCCTCACAGCTGTTAATAGAGAAACGCAAATGAAAACCGCAAGGCCAGGCCTTCCCTGGCGGCTCATGGGTAAAGAATCCGCCTTCCAATGCAGGAGACATGGGTTCAATTCCTGACCTGGGATCCCACATGCCACGGAACTCAGCCCATGAGCCACAACTACCGAGCCCACGCGCCCCAGAGCCCGCGCTCTGCAATGAGAGAAGCCCCTGCAATGAGAAGCCCATGCACCACAGCTAGAAAGTAGCCTCCGCTCTCCACAACTAGAGAAAGCCCTCGCATCAATGAAGACCAGAACAGCCAAAAATAAGTACATTTTTAAAAAAGAGCTACAAAGATGTATCACCTCACATTTGTCCCAACAGTCATCAGTAAAACATCTAAAAACATCAAAGGTGGAGACAGCGTGGAGCAAAGGGAGCCCTCCCATGCTGCTGGCAGGGATGTAAACTGGTAACGGCCACTATGGGGAAATCTGCGAAGGTCCCTTAAAATCTAAAAATAAACCTAGCATATGGTCCAGCAATCCCACACCCACACATATATCCAGAGAAAACTGTAATTTTGGAAGATATATGCAGCCCAGTGCTCACTGCTGCACTATTTACAGCAGCCAAGACATGGAGGCAGCTTAGATGCCATCAACAGATGGATGGACGGACACACACACACACACACACACACACACACAGTGGAATATTACTCAGCCATAAAAAGGAACGAATTTGAGGAGTTAGATGAATCTAGAGCCTGTTATCGGAGAAGGCAATGGCACCCTACTCCAGTACTCTTCCCTGGAAAATCCCATGGACGGAGAAGCCTGGTGGGCTGCAGTCCATGGAGTCGCTAAGAGTCGGACACGACTGAGCGACTTCACTTTCACTTTTCACTTTGATGCATTGGAGAAGGAAATGGCAACCCACTACAGTGTTCTTAACTGGAGAATCCCAGGGACGGGTAGCCTGGTGGGCTGCCGCTATGGGGTCGCACAGAGTCGGACACGACTGAGCGACTTCACTTTCACTTTTCACTTTCATGCGTTGGAGAAGGAAATGGCAACCCACTCCAGTGTTCTTGCCTGGAGAATCCCACGGACAGGGGAGCCTGGTGGGCTGCCGTCTATGGGGTCACACAGAGTTGGACACGACTGAAGCGACTTAGCAGCAGCAGAGCCTGTTATACAGAGTGAAGTTAGAGAAAAATAAATATCATATATTAATGCATACATATGACATCTAGAAAGATGATACTGATGAACCTATTTGCAGCAACAGAGATGCTGACAGAGAACAGACTTCTGCACATACTGGAGGAGAGCACGGGATGGATTGAGAGAACAGCACTGAAACATATATATACATACACACATATATAACCATATGTAAAATAGCCAGCTAGTGGGAATCTGCAGTCTGACACAGGGAGCTCAACCCTGTGCCCTGTGACAACCAAGAGGGACACGATGGGGGACGGGAGGGAGGCTTTAGTGGGAGGGGATATAATTATGACTGATCTGTGCTGTTGTACAGCTGAAACCATCACAATACTGCAAAGCAATTTCCTCCAATTAAAACAAAATCAAAAACTAGACTAGAAGCTAAGCAAATCATACTGTCAATCTCATTTCATTTACACCAGCAGAGGGCTGCAACGGCCAAGGAATGCTGCTGCTGCTGCTAAGTCGCTTCAGTCGTGTCCGACTTTGTGCCACCCCATAGACGGCAGCCCACCAGGCCCTGCTGTCCCTGGGATTCTCCAGGCAAGAACACTGGAGTGGGTTGCCATTTCCTCCTCCAATGCATGAAAGTGAAAAGTGAAAGTGAAGTCACTCAGTCGTGTCCAACTCTTAGCAACCCCGTGGACTGCAGCCCACCAGGCTCCTCCATCCATGGGATTTTCCAGGCAAGAGTACTGGAGTGGGTTGCCATTGCCTTCTCCGAATTAAATCCTAGCTTTTGAAAATGGGAAGCATTAACAGGGGTTCCCGAAGCAAAGACGTAACCGAAAGATACTCACTCTCTGCAGGCCACATTTTGTTTCATCTTCCCTGTGTTTCTGTCGTCGAAAGAGACATACGCTCTCCTGGAGCTGCTGCATGTCAGTTTATAGAAATCAGCTTCATTTTGTTTTTTTAATAATTACATTGAGTGGCCATACCTCAGTTTATCTACCCAATTTCCCATGAAGAGGCCTTTAGGTTGTTCCCAACGTTTTGCAATTAGCAACAATGTCGCAGAGAATAACTGTGTGAATTTTACTTTTGTATCCTCAGATATGTACCTTTGGGGTAAGTTCCTAGGTTAGGTGGTTACTGAGTTTGCACAGTTTTGTTAACTAGTGCAAATTTCCCTCACCAGAGGTTGTACTGTTTTGCACTCCCAGAAATAGTGCACACACCTGTTTCTCCAACATCGCCCACAAAGTGCATTCTCAAGCTTTGAATTTTTTTCATTCAGATAGGGAGAAATAATATTTAGTGTGATTTTAATTTGCATTTCTTCCTGAGAAAAATGGAATGCATTTACATATGTTCAAGAGCTACTTTTATATTATGTTTTACTTGTCTGTCCATGTTTTTTGCCTATTTACATCCTATAGGGATTCTGGTTCCCCTACCTCTATTTTAAGAATTCTTCAAATATTAGGTATATCAGCTCTTTGTCTGTGGTACAACTTTTTTCTCTCAAACTTTTTGCCTGCCTTTTGCTTCTGTTTATGGTGTTTTTTGCCATCGTGGTTTTTTTTCCAGATTACTTTTAGATAGTTGAGTATACAATTTTTAATTGCATGTATACTGAGTTAAAGTTAGAAAGCCTGTCCCCATTTGGATACAAAGGCATTTTAAGTCTTCTTTTAGTACCTGTATGGGTTCATATTTTACATTTAGGTCTGACACACCTGGCAGTTGATTCTTGTGACTGACGTCAGGGATGGGTCTAATTTGACCCTTACAAACAGCCAGCACTTGATCTAATACCATTTTATACATGTGTATGTACGCATACATATTTATATATATGCATATGCGTATATTTATATATGTAAATACACATGTGTATATATGTATACACACATACATAAAACTGTTTTCTTGTAGAAACAAGCACACGAGGCAGTGGGCTTTTCAGAAATGGTCACTTACACTAATACATTTAGAGCAGAGAGCTCAAAGTGCTTGCATAATCATGGGACTATTATTTAACGAATTTATGCAAATTAAAATTCCTTCCCTGGTGGCTACTAAAATTTAATTTGTGTAACACTTTACAGTTTAGAAAAGTACCCCCACATCCTCAGTCTGGTTTACCCCATCGTAACTCTAATCCCAAGCAGGCTGTCCTCAACACACCGAGGGGGACTAAGGCCACAGAAGAACAGATGACTCAGAGAGGCATGCGGAGTGAGTGCAGTGACCCAGCTCTTCTGCCTCTTGCCATGGTTCTCCACAGAACGGGCCCCACAGTTCTTTCACATTAAGACAGCTGTGGCTTTACAAAGTCCATTACGAAGAAGGTGGTGGCTAAGACGCTCAATTATCTCTTGCAAGCCAGAGTTGGGTTAAGACTTTACTTGAAGGTTAAAGCTCTCAAAATACTGAGCATCTCCGGCAGCTAAAGAGCAGGAAAGTATCTGGGAGTATGGCAAAAGATGTGGCTGTCCAGCAATTCCACTCCTGGGTATGTATCCAAAAAACCCAAACCACTCATTTGGAAGGACACATGCACCCCAGTGTTCAGAGCAGCAGTCCTTACAACTGCCAGGTAAGCAGGCAACCTCAGGATCCGTCAACAGGTGAATGGATAAATGAGATGTGGTACCTAAATACAATGGAATATTAATCATACAAAAGACTGAAATCTTGTCATTTGCAGCAATACGGATGGAGTTGGAGGGCATCAAGCTAAGTGAAATAAGTCAGACAAAGATAAATACTGTATGATATCACATATATGGAATTTTTAAATTACAATGAACTAGATACAGAGAAGCTAGAACCACTGGAGAAGCTAGTGGTTACAGCAGTGGGGGAGTGGGAGGTAGAAACTAGCGGGCCTAAGACAGGCCCCAGGATGCACCGCACAACATGGGGAACACGGCCAGCATGTGGTAATAACTTAGTGGGGAGTAATCATTAAACCTGTATTAACATTTTTTTAAACTAAATAGTACTTAATAGTACTTCCTTAATAGTACTTCCACGTGCACAGAATCTGAAACGTGCACACATACACAAAACAGAGTGGGAGCCCAACCCGGGGAACGACAGTGAAGCTGTAGCAGTAAAGACAGAACATACCTTAATAAAAAATGCTTGGAGAGTCACATCCTACACGATGTCAACTCAGATTTCTGAACCAAAACCTGGCTTGAAATTCTAAGGCAACATGGGGCAACATCAAATGACTAGTTTGGCTACTGAGTTGTAACAGCAGCTCTCAGAGTGATCAGAGGAGCCTTGGAGGTCCTGAGAACTTCACAGGGATTCCGTGAGGTCAGACTGTTCTCCTCCTCCCAAGAGGTCACTTGCATTTTTCACTGGTGAATACTGGTTTGCACTGCAGCTGGAGTAAAACCAGGAGCCCTCTAGCACAAGGCAAGGCAGTGGAAGCAAACTGAATCTGTAGTCCTCTTCTTCACCACTCTGGGAAAATACAAAGCAAATCCACTGAAGAATTCCCTTGATGAAGTGAAATTTTATTACCTTGCACCAACTGGCACCAGTTCTTCCACAGTTCTGTGAGGAAATGGAAAGACACATGTACATTTCTGCTGCCTCCTGAAGTGTTTCTGTACTACTGAGTGATCAGCTGATGTAGCCACTTCTTTCACCTACCTAAAAGACTTACTTACAGACCAACTGGTTCTTCAGGCGTATTTGGGAGACACTTTTTCAGTAATGAATGAAGTGGTCCTATCAGTACAAGCAATATACACTGACAGTATCTGTCGCACTGATAGAATCTGAACTTACCAGAAAAAAATTAGAATCTTGGAAAATATGTATTGGCCACTGAGCCTGACCGTTTCCCACCACTTTAAACTTTTCTAATGAGATTTAATAATAACTAAAAATATGTTATTTGGGGAGAAGACATTTTATAATGGGACATGTTAGAATTTGGAAGAACCTGGAGTTCAGCAAACTGATATTTTCTAAATCCAATGAATAATGTTACAGAGTCAAACAGGGGTAAAAATCTACTCCAGGTGAAAGACAGACCAATGGTTTTCTCCACTGTAGTTAGCCTGCAAAAAACACTTGTCAAGTCTTAGCACCGAAAGAAAAACTCACAATTCTCTGGGAAAGCTATTAAAATACTCCTACCTTTTTCCACCTATGTATTTCTGAGGCTGCATTTTCTTCCTGGAATTCAGACAGCATTTCAGATCAGACGGAATACAGCAGATGGGAGAACCCAGCTGTCTTCCATTAAGCCAGACACTAAAGAGTTTATAAAAATGTAACACAACGGCACCCTTCACAGACTTTTTTTAGTTTCACAGAGCTGTTTTCTATAAAGTTATGCTAACATGAAATGGATTTACTATCGCTACTTATAAATGAATATTTTTAAATTTTCAGCTTTTATTTACCACATGGCAAATATAGATAAATGACCACATTAAAAATAATTCTTTGGGGTTCTTAGTAAGTACAAATATAAAGGAACCTGGGAATTCCCTGCCGATCTAGTGGTTAGGACTCCACGCTTTCACTGCTGAGTGCCCAGGTTGGGAAACTAAGATCCCACAAGCTGCGAGCAAAAAATAAGTAAAATAGAAGAGGAATCTTGTGACCAAAAATTTTGAAAATCACTGTATCTAAATTTTAGAAAAGTAAATTTTACCCCAAGACAAGACAGAAAAGAATTGTCACCAACTAATTTAAAAAGTTTCGGTAATACAATGAGTTCAAGGTACAGCTCTCCCCAAACCTGTGTGGTAGTGTGTGTGTGGGTGTGTATTATTCTCCCTCCAACTATATATAATCGTATTTTGAGGAACTGGAGGCATCATTATTTTATTGTTTCTTAAAAATATAACCATCTCCATATATGCTCTATCTGAAAAATATCTTTTAAAATATCCTTGAATTTCATGGACCTCCTCACATTACTCACTTCATGTATTTTTTTATTTTATGTATATATTATAGTTCTTCCTATAATTCTCTAAAGTGACCATGATCACAGGATAAATCTTACAGTGAGAATTCCCTATCACTGTCTACAGTCCTATTTCAGCATCAGATCAGATCAGATCAGTTGCTCAGTCGTGTCCGACTCTTTGCAACCCCATGAATCGCAGCACGCCAGGCCTCCCTGTCCATCACCAACTCCTGGAGTTCACTCAGACTCACGTACATCGAGTCAGCAATGCCATCCAGCCATCTCATCCTCTGTCGTCCCCTTCTCCTCCTGCCCCCAATCCCTCCCAGCATCAGAGTCTTTTCCAAGGAGTCAACTCTTCGCATGAGGTGGGGATCCACTATTGATAAAGACATTAATAAAGGTGTTACATGAAGGAGGAATTCCCATATTCTGGCATTTTGCCAATTTAAGCAGCAAGTACTTTCTGTAAAGCAAAAGCCCACATAAAAAATCGTAAAGGATACTACCATTTGGGCTACTGTTAGGTTCCATAATGGGCCTTATAAATTGATATCTGATAGCTTTAAAGAAGCAAAAACAACAAGTTCTACATCAATCTTGGGATTCCCTGGTGGCTCAGTGCTAAAGAATCCGTGCCTGCCAACACAGGAGACATGGGTTCGATGCTTGAGTTGGGAAAATCCTCCGGAAAAGGAAGTGGCAACCCATTCCAGTATTCTTACCTGGGAAATCCCAGGGACAGAGGAGCCTGACGGGCTGTTATAGTCCATGGGGTTGCAAGAGTTGGACTCAGTTTAGTGACTAACCACCACCACCAATTTTACATAAACTCTTTACAATGAATACAAAGAGGGAATACTTCAAAACTTGATTCATAAAAAAAAATAAAAATAAAAAAACTTGATTCATGATGTCAAACATAAACTTGATATCAAATACTGACAAGTCCATGAAAAGTACAGGCCAGTTTTTCTCAGAAGCATGATGTAAAATCCTAACATGATATGAGCAAACCAAATTCAGTTTTATTAAGATCAAGTTAAATCTACTTCAGAGACACAAAGTTGGCTTAATATTTCTAAGAGGTAATGTAACTGATAATCATTAACAGAAAAATTATCTCAATATATAAAAAATTTTTTATAAAATTTAATACCTATTTATGATAAAATTTTATAATATAGACCATGGAGTCACTAAGAGTCGGACACAACTGAGCGACTTCACTTTCCCTTTTCACTTTCTTGCATTGGAGAAGGAAATGGCAACCCACTCCAGTGACCTTGCCTGGAGAATCCCGGGGACGGGGGAGCCTGGTGGGCTGCTGTCTATGGGGTCGCACAGAGTCAGACACGACTGAAGCGACTTAGCAGCAGCAGCAGGAAAGAAGAGAACTTTCTGATAGAGGATCTACAAAAAGCACGCAACAAATAAACTCAACAGTGAAATATTTAAAGCTTTCACTCAGGAAACAAGATAAAGATACTTCCACTCATTGGTTCCAGAGAATCCTACATTGGAGCGTGGGTGTCACAAAGTAAGACAACATTAGAAAAGAAGAAATAAAACTCATTATTTACAGATGACATAATTGTACTAGAAAAATATAAACTGCAGATGGTGCGCCTTTCCATAACCCAATTTGTAAAGCAGAGGACTGCAGACCAGATGTGTGTATAATAAACTACAGATGAACTATTACATTAATAAATGGATTTTAGTAAGGTTGCTGGATAAGATCAATATAAAAAAAAAAGTGTATTTCTACATACCAGCAACAAAGTAACATTTTAAAAGGATGCCGTTTAAAATACCATCAAAGAGAGAATTCTCCGGCAGTCCAATGGTTAGAACCCCTCACTTTCACTGCTGAGGACCCAGGAGTCTGGGAACTAAGATCCCACAAGCTGCACAATGCAGCCAAAATAAACAAACAAGTAATAAAATAGCATTAAAAAATAGCTGGAAAAACATCTACCAAAAGAAGATGCAACCTGAAATACACGTACACCTGACACTACAAACACTGCGAGGAGAGACTGCAGCCCTACACAAACAAAGATCTTCCTCTGCATAGTTCTGGAGGACATAAAAATTATAATTATCCCCAAAAGGATCTATAAATTCAACGCAATCTCAATCAAAATGCCACTTTTTTTTGGTGTGGCAATGGACCAGTTGACTCTAAAGTTTATATGGAAATGTAAAACATCAAGAATAGCTAAAATAATCTTTTGGAAATACATCAGAGGAGGGCTTAGGCTGCCAGATAAAGGCTTCTTTTTTTAACTACAGAAATTGAGAAGGTAGTACTAGTACAGGATAGACAAACCAGCATTATGGATAAGACAGAAAGCCCAGAAACAGACGCATGCATCGACAGACAGTCCAATTATGACCAAGGTGACACTGCAGTTCAGAAGGACGATACCCTCCCCCGCAATTACTGGAAGAAAAGCTATGACCAACCTAGACAGCATATTCAAAAGCAGAGACATTACTTTGCCAGCAAAGGTCCATCTGGTCAAAGCTATGTTTTTTCCAGTAGTCAGGTATGGATGTGAGAGTTGGGACTATAAATAACACTGAGCACCGAAGAATTAATGTTTTTGAACTGTGGTGTTGGAGAAGACTCTTGAGAGTCCCTTGGACTGCAAGGAGATCCAACCAGTCCATCCTAAAGGAAATCAGTCCTGAATATTCATTGGAAGGACTGATGCTGAAGCTGAAACTCCAGTACTTTGGCCACCTGACGCAAAGAACTGACTCATTGGAAAAGACCCTGATGCCAGGAAAGACTGAAAGTGAGAGGAGAAGGGGACAACAAAGGAGGAGATGGCTGGATGGCATCATCAACTTGACGGACATGAGTTTGAGCAAGCTCCGGAAATTGGTGATGGACAGGGAAGCCTGGTGTGCTGCAGTCCATGGGGTTGCCAAGAGTCGGACATGACTGAGCGACTGAAGTGAACTGAACGATAATGAATTAACTGAACACATTAAAAAAAAAAACCCTTATCCCTAGTTCACACCACGTACAGAAATCAATCCCAGGTGAATTGATGAATTGTAGAAAAGTAAAACAATAAAGCTTCTTGGGGGAAAAAAAACTTAAAAGACTATCCTCACAATCTTTAAAAGTGAAGCTGCTCAGTCGAGTCTGACTCTTTTGAGACCCCACGGACCGTAACCTACCAGGCTCCTCTGTCCATGGGATTTCCCAGGCAAGAGTACTGGAGTGTGTTGCCATTTCCTTCTCCAGGGTATCTTCCCAAGCCAGGGATCAAACCCAGGCCTCCCTCATTGCAAGCAGATGCTTTACCATCAGAGCAACATCTGAGGACAAGCAAACACATCTTCAGAACAGGTTAAAAAAAAAAGTACAAGGGCCAAACCACAGAACGAGAGAAGATATTTGCAATGCGTATCGGACAAAGACGAGTATTCTGAATATGTGAAGAATGAGTCAGAAAGAAGTCGAATATTTCCCTGTTTTTCTGAGGAGGGGAAAAAAGAGAAGATTCTTAAGACTCTCAAACAGGTACATTACAAATGAGGATAACCAAATGGCCAATAAACATGAAATGTGCTTAGTTTCATTAGCCATCAAGGAAATAAAATTAAAATCACAATGAGATTCTACTGTGTAAACAAAAGTCCTGCCAGAATGAGCGACAACAGCAAGTGTGTACAAAGATGTAGAGCAACTGGAACTCTTGAGTATTGCTGGAAGTAATGCAAATTCCTTTTAGAAAACGGATACGTAATTCACGCGAGATAATCCACCCTTCTGAAGTGACAAGTCTTCAGTATATTCACAGGACTGGGGACTGCATCATTTCAGAACTACTTGTATATCCCTCAGCAGAAACCCTATACCTATTAGCAGTCAACCTCAGTGCCCTCTCCTCTCGCAACCACTAATATGTCTCAGAGAACTGGCCTGTTCTGGACATTTCATATAAACGGAATCACACATTTTGATTTTTTGTGACTGGCTTCTTTCACTTAACATGTTTCCAAAGTTCATCCATGTTGTAGTAGATATCAATACTTCATTCCTTTTTTTTTGTTTTTCTGGCCATACCACCTGACTTGTAGGATCCTAGGTCCTGGACCAGGGACCGAGCCTGGGCCCTCGGCAGCCAAAGCACAGAGTCCTAACCACTGGACCACCAATTCCGCATTCCTTCTCATAGTTGAAAAATACTCCATCGTATGAACAGGCCACACTTTGTTTATCCATTTGTGCACTGATGGATGTCCGGGTTATTGTCACCTTCTAGCTATTATTCCTAGCTGTAATAGCTGTACTGTTATACATAATGCTGCTGTAAACATCTGTATACAAATGTTTCTAGGAGGACATCATTCTCATTTCTGTTGGGTATATATCCAGGAGCGGAAGTGCTAGGTCTTATGGTAACTATATGCTTAACCTTTTGAAGAACCACCACGCTGCTATCCAGAGTAGCTGTGCCACTTTACATTCCCAACAGCAACATACAGGTGTTCTAATGTCTTCACGTATCTGCCACTTCTTATTTCTTATTTCTGGCTGTGAGGTGGGATCTCGTTGTGGCTTTGTTTTGCATTCCCCCAGTCAATACTAACGACATCAAGCATCTTTTTATGTGCTTGTTGTTTGTGTATCTTCTCTGAAGAAGTACCTACTCAAGTATTTTGTCCATTTTAACACTAGGTTGATTTCCTATGAAGTTTTAGAGTTTTCCGATATTCTGAATACTAAACTCTTATCAGATATATAATTTGCAAACATTTGCTCCCAGAAATGTGACCTCCTATAACTTTGGAAAAACTGTTTGGCTAAACATTTCATATCTGCTAATGTTGAAAATACACACAGCTTACGAATCCAGCAATCCAGGTTGACATATACACCCAACAGAAAGGAGGACACATTTTCCACAAGACTCGCTGAAGACTGTTCATGACAGCACAAGTCATAACAGCAAGAAGAAAGCTGAATAAGCACCCAGGGATCTGGCAGGAAGCTGAATACCGGTCCCCCAGGGATGCCCTGTCCTAATCCCTGGCGCCCGTGTACATTACTTCTCTTGGTAAAGGAACTCCACAGGTGCAATCAGGATTCTGAGAGGGGAATCAGACTTCCATATTCTTGGAAGTCATCCCTTCATCCCAGTAAGTAAAAAAGCCGAACACACTGAGAAAAAGAAACATGTCTCCTTGGATCTGTCAGAAGCGAGGTGATAGGGCCAACTGTACTCCCCCAAACTGGAGAGACAGGTGGGCGGACACAGAGAATCACAACTTACTGAAGCAGAAACTTCCAGGCAGAAACCTTCTAAGGGAGACAGCGCTGGGGTGAGAGGGCCTGGACGCTGACTAACAGATTGCGGCAGCTCAGCATGGACAGGTCTCATTAAACACTATGGGGATCATAAGGGGATCCCCACAGTTCTGTGAGTTTTAGGTCCAGGAATTCTACTAGAGTCTCAGAGGGAAATTCAGAGAAAAATCCCCTGGTGCTTCTGGCAGGGGAAGGAAGAAAGTAACCATTTTGAAATAAGTCAAAGTCATCTATTCTTAACAAGGCCTGCCCTCAGCAGAAATTATTTTATTAGAGACTGAACATACTGGTAGGGAAATCCCCAACTCCAGCTCCCCCTAGAGAAGCATTCGTGAAGTTCAGAGCCCAGGGACATAGGCTTACTGAAAATTGATCACAGGACTATGGAAAGATTTCCTCCCCAACCCCTCACCATCACAGCACTAAAGGGTCCATTCACTGATGCGCCTTTTACCCAGTACATCATGTTCAGCTGTCAACAGAAAATTACAAGGCAGAGTAAAAGGCCAAAAAAAACCCAAACCACATCACAGTCTGAAGAGACACAGCAAGCATCAGAATCACATTCAGACTCAGCAGAAATATTAGAACTGTTAGACCATGAATTTAGAACAACTGTGATTAACACATTAAGGGCTTTAACAGTAAAAGTAGACAACACACCAAAACAAATGGGTAATATAAGTAGAGAGATGGAAATTCTAAGAAATAACCTTTTTAAAAAACAGAAAACTGTAACAGAAATGAAGAATGTTTTCCATGGGCTCATCAGTTGACTGGACTTGGCTGAGGAAGAATCTCTGAGCTGGACGATAGGGTAACAGAAACTTCGAAAACTAAAAAGCAAAGGTAAAAAAAGACTGGGGGTGGGGGAGGGTTGGGAAAAAAAGAGGAAACAGAATACCCCAAAACTACGGGACAACTACAAGAGATGTAACATATACATGAGAACGTAAGAGAGAAAAGGACGGAAAAAATATCTGAAGCAATAGTGACTAAGAATTTCCCCCAAGTTAATATTATTGAGAATTTCCCCCCAATTAATGTCAGATACTAAACCACAGATCCAGGAAGTTCAGAGAATACTAAAGATAACCACTCCTCCACCCCCACCCCTAGGCACCTAGGCATATTATATTCAAGCTGCATAAAATCAAAGATTTTTAAAATCTCAAAAGAAGTCAAAGGGAAAACACCGCCTATGGAGGACCCAAGGCAATAAAACAACATTCAGTTGCTCTTCAGAAACCATGCACGCAAGGAGAGTGAAGCGCTGGGGGCGCTTACAGTGGATTACTCACGTGGGCCAGATTTAATCCCATGGATCCTGATATGCAGAAGCAGCAGGGTCAGGGTGAAGCGGTGTGCTGGGAGCAGAGACTAGAAGATGCAACGCTGTTGCCTTTGAAGATGGACAGGGGGCCAGGAACCAAGGAAATCAGGCAGCCTCTAGAAGCTGGAAAGGAAGGAAACAGACGCTCCCTGGAGCCTCCAAAAGAAACCAGACCTGCTGCCACGTTAACCTAGCACAGCTGATTCTGGGCTTCTGCCCGCCAGAACAGCATGGTAACACATCTGTATTAAACCACTGAATTCTGTCAGTGTGCTACAGCAGCAAGAGGAAACTGACATCCCCGTCAACAGCACACTAGAGACATCAGTGTTTTTGCACAAGAAATACTGTGATGCAATGAGAATTAGTAACTATCACTACAGGCAACGAAATGCAGGCTCCCCAGAAAACTGAAAGAAGCCTGACGCAAAGAAACAGAGATGTTAAGAGCCCATTTATACACAGCTTAAATACAAGTAAGACTGATCTATGGCTTTAGAGGAAAGGGCAGGAGTTACTTGGTGGGCGGGAGGACGGGGCGGGGGGTCACGCAGGAAATACCAGTAACGTTGTCTTTCTTGATGCTGGTGCTGGTTATATGTGGTCACTTTGTGGTATTTCAAACCATACACCTGTAAGTTGTCTACTTTTCTGTACTGTGTACTTCAATTAAAAAGAGCTAAAAAACAAAAAAATTTAAGTAGTTTAAAAACAAATTTCCTTGCTAAAATTGGGACCAAAAAAGGTTTAAAGTCCAACCACAGTAAACAAAAGATTTTCAATTAGTTAAAACTGAACCTCATATAAAGTGAACAGTTATCATTAATTCAGGTAACAAAGCAATTCTGAGGGTTTTCTAGTATATCTCCAATGTACACAGGAAAAAAAAAAAAACAACCATGAGTTAGTCTAGACATGCAACACAGCAGACATGCCACAGTATACCACGAAGCACGGTCTGCAATTCTCTTCAGCGGCTTCACTTACTTCAAGTACAACTAGTTTAGGCAAACCGGCCTTCACAACACCAGAACTGCAGAATCGTTAAGATTTTATCAACGGCATTTGCCCCCCCATTTTATCAAAAACCGGCCTTCACAACACCAGAACTGCAGAATCGTTAAGATTTTATCAACGGCATTTGCCCCCCCATTTTATCAAACAAAATGCTTTTGCAAACTAATTTTTCCATGCCCACAAACACCCTAAGTTTTTCCCACACTGAAACAAATTATAACCCTCTCATATATTTTAGTATTTACATTCAACCATTAGGAGCCAAACACTACTATAAAACTAAACTAAACAGATTTTAAAGTTATAATGAAAGAATTACGTTTGAAAGTAGAAGAACTGCCCTCAAATATTTTGTGGAAAAAACATCTTAGGAATATATATTATAAAGTTATAACAAAGACCAATGTAAATAGTAGTAACCGTTTTCCCTCAATTATCTGAAATTAAGCAATAGGTCAAATGTACGTATGTTCTTTAGTTGACATCAGTATGAAAATCTAACTGTTGTTACAAATGTTCCAAAGCTGAGTATCAAAAGGTGAAACCACCACCAGGTGATCTGACCTGGAAGGACCGGTAAGAGCAGCCGTGTGAATGTGCCAAACTCTTAAAACAGTTTCTGCCCATTAAATAATGACTAAAAAAAGGCTTTATTTTTTTCTGTGAGGAATGCTGACATTAGATTTGATAGTTCAAGACATGCTGATAGGGAAGATGTACTGATCAAGGTAAATTCCTAATTTAAGGAGACTTACAGGGTAGTAATCTCAGGTACTTACTTGTCTCTTAGAAGAGTTGAAAGCTTAATAATCCTATGAAGTTAAATAAAATACTGACAGATCTTATTCATTGTATGATAAATATAGATATACATATAAGAGAATGCAACAAGTTATCTGAACCCGAATGCAGAGAATAAATACTTTATTAACTGATTACAGTTGAAAGTCACAAACAAAAAAGGGGTATATTAAGGCAGAGTCATATATATATATATATATATGGGTAAATATATATATATATATATATAGATAGATATAGACAAATCCAGACTGTTATACCTCTTTACATTTTAACCTCTGCATTTTTCTTTTATCCATTCAGGCAGTGTGCTTTCTTTTTCTTCTCAGTTAAAGAAACAAATCTTGACCAATGTTTCTAAATCACATTTTGATAACGTATAGGACCATGGATTAAGACAGTGACTAGTGTACCCAACGCTACCTGACAGGCTTCTCAGCACATTCCATGTGTGGTGGTATAGTTACGGTGGGGTGGAAAATCTGACAACTGATCATCTCCTCTTTTCCAGCAAAACTAATACATAATTCTTTAAAAGATTTCTTAACAGTCTTAACTAAAATAAGCTTGGACTTCCAAGTCAGTCAAATGCCCAAAGCATTATTTTTCTGCCCTTCCCAAACCCTCCTAGATGTTTTAAGTAGCCTTCAGAATATGATCCCATGGCTGTATTTCAGATCTATAAATTTGAGCTTTTCAAAATCCAAAATTACTTTCTTACGCAAAGTGGCGATGCAAATAGCAATCCTACATAGTGTAGAATAATTTTTTCTGTATAGTTCCCTTTTATTAAAAAATAGGCAACCACACACACAAAAGGAGGACATAAATTTAGTCCATCTGAAAAAGCACTCCAGCTCCCTAATTCCACTTCTGAAGGAGAAGGCAGAGGCAAGTTTACATTATCCCAGAAAATGAATAAATGGCTTTATTTGGTATCTTCAAGAAGCTTCTCCTTCTGCAGGAGATGTAGGTGTGGTAGTGGAGACCGTCACTGGTTTCCGTGCGATTCTGTCCAGCTCCGCATGAACGTCTGACAGGACAGGCTTCTGGCCTACAGTGAAGGAAAGAGGCTACGATTTAGACATAAGGCAAGGGATCTCTGACACCAGTGCATCTTCATTTAACAACTGCCAATGGTTTCACTTAACACACGTATAACAAACATATATGTAAACATATATTTTTCTAAAACACATATATGTATCTAAAACTTTACACATATATATCTAAGCACATATATATCTAAAACTTTATCTAAAGCACATATATGTATACATAAACGTCCTAATTGAAACATAAATTCCCTCATTTTCATTTTTTTTTTAAATTTTTGGGGGGGGGTCACATGGCATGTGGGATCTTAGTTCCCTGACCAGGGATCAAACTCACACCCCTGACAGCAGAAGCAGAGAGTCTAAACCACTGGACTGCCAGGGAAGTCCTTACAGTCCCTCATGTTAAACTGCAGGGTCTGTTACCAAACAGAAGTAAAACTAGCACCTACCATTTCATCTCATAAAGGTTTTTTTTTTTTTTTAAATAAGAAGGCACAGAACAAACATTAGAAAATAGCCAGAAAACAGCTAGAAAATAGCCAACAAAATTTTGTAATCTGGAAAGATGAGTGAGTGGTAATTAAATTAGCAGTCCTGAGACAGGTCATCTTTTCTACACTGAGGGTGACAGAAGCCAGAAACTAATTCAATTTATACTCAGAAATCTATAAGATTAAAAACAGTAGCAGCAGGTACTTGAGAAAAGGGTGGCAAGAAGGTGTGACTAAAAAAGGAGAATAAGTTAAAGTCTGAAGAGCACTTATACAAACAACAAAAGGAAAAAACACTTCATCAAAATTTTAAAATTCTGTGTTTCATAGGACACTCTTAACAAAGTGAAGGGACGAGCGACTCAAGAATACTTGCAAATTCTGTCTTTTATGTAGGGAAGACAATACTTGAAATTCTACATTCGAAAAATGCCCAATAAACAGAATATATAAAAAACACTTAGACCTCAATAATAAAAAGAAAGCAACCCCATTTTAAATGGGAAACGAATTTGAATAGACATTTCACCAAAGAATAGATAAAAATGGTTATTAAACACGTGAAAAAATTTTCAAAATCATTAGCTATCAAAGCAATTCAAATCAAAACCACAATGAGATACAACTTCACAGCTGAAATGATGTCTCTAACCAAAAAGATGGACAAGTGGTGACCATTTTGTAATGTATAAAAGTATCAAATCAGGACCTCCCGGGCAGTCCAGTGGTCAGGACTCTGAGCCTCCACTGCACAGGGCACGGGTTTGATCCCTTGACGGGGAACTAAGATCCCACATGCTGTGCGGTGTGGCCAAAACAAAAAATCAAATCACTAGGTTTTATACTTGAAATATAGTACTGTTCATCAATTATATTTCACTCTAAAATACAGACATACACGCAAAAATGTCTCTAACAAAGAGACATTCTGGACTTGGATAAGCAAAACCAAAAGAAAAAACAACAAAAGCCCACAATAACACCTGTTGGAAAGGATGTGGAGAAACTAAGGTCCTCAAACTGCTGGTGGGAATGTAAAGTGGTGCAGCGTTTTGGAAACTTTAAACACAGAGGTGCTACATGACCCACCAATGCTACACCTAGATACGTACCCAAGAGAAATGGAAACATGTGCGTGTCAACTGAAGAATGGATAAATAAAAGATGTGTGCAGACCCACACAATGGGATTTTTTTCAACAGTAAAAAAATGTTGATAGATATGCTACAACATGGATGAAACTCAAAAACACTACTTTAAGTAGGCATATACTCTATGACTGCCATTTTCTATGAAATCTCCAGACAGGCAAATACGAAGAGAAAGCAAGCAAATCACTGCCTAGAAGGACTGCAGGGGACGGAAGGGTAACTGCTAATAGGTTGGATTTTTTAATTTTTAAAAAAAAATTTTTTACAATGTTGTGTTGGTTTCTGATACAACAACTCAAATCGTCCGTAATTATACATCCATCCCCTCCCTCCCTTACCTCCCTCTCCTCCCCCATCCCATCCTTCCAGGCCATCATAGGGCACCAGACTGGGCTCCCTGTGCTCCCAGCAGCTTCTCCCCAGGATCCCTCCGACCTGGTAGTGTATATATATTGCCAGTGTATATGCACGGCTGCTTCCTCCATTTGTCCTACTCCCTTCCTCCCCCACTGTGTACACAGGTCCATGCCCTGCATCTCTTTTCCTTCTCTGCAAGTACGTTCCTCAGTGTCACTTTATTCTAGATTCCATATATATGCGCTAATAGTGTATTGGTTTTTTCTGACTTTCTGCACTCTATTATTAGGCTCTAGGTTTAACCCTCTCACTAGAACTGTCTCAAATTCCTTCTTTTTGATGCGCACGTTTTTAAGGAGATGAAACTGTTCTAAAATTAGATTATGGTAATGTTGTGCGTGGATTCCCTGGTGGCTCAGCAGTGTAGAAGAATCCACCTGCCAGTGCAGGAGAAATGGGTTCGATCCCTGGGTTGGGAAGATCCCCTGGAAA
Source organism: Bos indicus x Bos taurus (assembly GCF_003369695.1). Lineage (NCBI taxonomy): Eukaryota > Metazoa > Chordata > Mammalia > Artiodactyla > Bovidae > Bos > Bos indicus x Bos taurus. The sequence goes on along the minus strand of NC_040097.1, from coordinate 53,812,243 downwards.
AGGGAATGGCAACCCACTCCAGTATTCTTGCCCAGAGAAGCCCATGGACAGAGGAGCCTGGTGGGCTACAGTCCATGGGTATCTAAGAATCAGGCGTGACTGAGCAACTAAATAACAAAAACAAAATGGTTTGTGTAAGTCTGTAAATACATTAAAACACTGAAATGCACACTTTAAATGTGCAATACAGCTGTTAAGAAAGGAAAGGTCCAGTAAGTACCTGACTTTTTGGCAGATGGTGGTAAACCGCTGCCTCCGCCTGCAGCCCCACCTCCAGGGCTACCACCACCAACACCAGGGCCTCCTGGGGAGCCAGTCTTTTTACTCAGCAAACTGTTAAAGAAATTTGCCAGGACACCTTCACTTGTAGCTCCAGCTATTAAAAAAAAAAAAAAAGGATAAAAAACGTACTCAAAGCATTCAACTTTTCTGTAAATTATTATAGTAATGATACACAGAAAATGAATCACACACAGATGTTCCACATCCAGGCCAACTTTAATCTTTTGAGGCTGGGTAACTTCTCTAATCAATCATATATAAAACAAAATATGAGTAAGTGTTAAGAATGCAAGATAATTATTAAAAACTTAGAGTGTTATTTTTTTCTTTACATTTTATTTCTTTTTTGCTGTGCTGGGTTCATTGCTGAAAGAGGGTAGGGTGTTATTTTTAAAAAGCCAAAAGCATTTAAAACAGATGCTACTTGTGAATATATATCCCCTTTGAAAGGGGTTCTTCAAAAATAAAAATAGTTGCTTCAAGTATTACACAAAGCTGTCCAATCTGATATGAAAATCAGTAGAAGCTCTAAGAGATTAATGGACAAATAAGCAATTCACAGAAGAAAAATAAACAATTCACAGAAGAAAAATACAAACAGGAAGGAAATACTAGGGGCGGTGGGAGCTCTTACTAGTTAATATTTACAGAATGCTGATTAGGTTTAGGCAAACTGCAAGGCTCCATGTTGATGACAGGTAACCTGAACTGAGAAACATCAGGAAAGGGCATAAAAAGACAGGAAGTCTCACCCACCCACATAGGGCAATCATTCCTATAGAAATAACTATAATGCATACAGTTTTGTTCTGCTTGTTAACTGCAAATAATCCATTTCAAGTAAAACATGAATTTTTCCAATGACCTATAGGTATAGTTCAGTCGCTCAGTCATGTCCGACTCTTTGCGACCTCATGAACCACAGCACGCCAGGCCTCCCTGTCCGTCACCAACTCCTGGAGTCCACCCAAACCCATGTCCATTAAGTCGGTGATGCCATCCAACCATCTCATCCTCTGTCGTCCCCTTCTCCTCCCACATTCAATCTTTCCCAGCATCAGGGTCTTTTCAAACAAGTCAGTTCTTCGCATCAGGTGGCCAAAGTATTAGAGTTGCAGCTTCAAAATCAGTCCTACCAATTAACACCCAGGACTTATCTCCTTTAGGATTGACTGGTTAGATCTCCTTGCAATCCAGGGGACTCTCAAGAGTCTTCTCCAGCACCACAGTTCAAAAGCAACAATTCTTCGGCACTCAGCTTTCTTTATAATCCAACTCTCACATCCATACATGACCACTGGAAAAACCATAGCCTTGTCTAGACGGACCTTTGTGGACAAAGTAATGTCTCTGCTTTTTAAATATGCTAAGTTGGTCATAGCTTTCTTTTCAAGGAGTAAGCATCTTTTAATTTCATGGCTGCAATCACCACCTGCAGTGATTTTGGAGCCCAGAAAAATAAAGTCAGCCACTCTCCCCATCTTTTGCCATGAAATGATGGGACCAGATGCCATGATCTTCGTTTTCTGAATGTTGAGCTTAAAGCCAACTTTTTCACTCTCCTCTTTCACTTTCATCAAGAGGCTCTTTAGTTCTTCTTCACTTTCTGCCATAAGGGTGGTATCATCTGCATATCTGAGGTTACTGATATTTCTCCTGGTAATCTTGATTCCAGCTTGTGCTTCCTCCAGCCCAGCGTTTCTCATGATGTACTCTGCATATAAGTTAAATAAGCAGGGTGACAATATACAGCCTTGATGTATTCCTTTTCCTATTTGGAACCAGTCTGTTGTTCTAGGTCCAGTTCTGACTGTTGCTTCCTGACCTGCATACAGGTTTCTCAAGAGGCAGGTCAGGTGGTCTGGTATTCCCATCTCTTTCAGAATTTTCCACAGTTTATTGTGATCCACACAGTCAAAGGCTTTGGCATAGTCAATAAAGCAGAAATAGATATTTTTCTGGAACTCTCTTGCTTTTTCGATGATCCAGCGTGAGTAAATGTAACACAAAGCTTTTATAAAGTGCACACCATAGAGTGTATGTTAAAACTACACTGTAAGATGTTTCACAGTCTGATTCACTCTGAGTTTCTATCTCTATAGATACAGATAGACAAGACACTACCGCATAAAAAAGAAAATAGCTAAGGCAAGAGGTGGGATGACACTGGGTAGATTTCTATTGTGAAATACATTGTGTTGTTTACTCTTAAAAAGAGAGAAATGTACCTTTCATGTTTGGATCGATCTTTTTTGACCCAGCAGGGATGGGTGATACGCTAGCAACGTTGGATGACACAGATCTGTTTGGTGTTCGAGGGGAGCCTCCTGGGACTCTTGGTGAGGCATCCTAAGTAAAAAGGTGAAAGCCACATGTATAAAACCCTGAAAGCTCAACTTCACAAAAATTATCACATAAACAAGTCCTCTACAACTGCTCCCCAACTCTTCTACTGTCCCTTTATGCTGCAAGCCCTGGACAAAAGTGTTTAGCAATCGTGTCCTCATTCTTAGAATACCAGGGACCCCTCACATTTTAGCATATTAATTTTCCCTTCAATGGAAAAAGGGAAACACACAGAATAATGAAGCATGGTTAGGAAAAGAAGCGTGGGAGTCAGATCCAGACTCCAATGTGGACTTGCATCCTATCCCACCAACTTAATCTCAGACAAGCCATGATGTCCTAGAAAGCCTCCATTTCGCCACCTGCAAAATGGGGATAAGGATAGGACTTGCCTCATCCGGCTGTTGTGAGCATTTATAAAACAACATACAAAAATGGTTCAGCCTAGTAACGGATACGGGGCAAACGGTACAAAATAGATCTCTATGATTTCAATATTCTAAAAGGGAATCAAAGTTTATCTTTTAAAATCTCACAAATTCCAGGGGAATTCTTAATTCAACTTTATATCCAAGTACACCCATAAGAGACAGATATACAATTAAAGAAACTAAGAACTAAAACAATATGCACTGCATTTTCATCATTTAGTCAGGATCTGTAATACTGACCACAGGCCTTCCAGCTGCAGTTGGTGGTTGCTTTGCTAAAAGGGACTGGAAAACACACAAAAAGTCTAGGTTAGAAATTCAGTCATGTACTGCTGTTTTTAAAGAAAATGTGTACAAGAACTGTTTAACCATTAACCATACTAAGTCTGCTTCTGATGTAATTTCATACCTGTAGCTTCATAAGAAACACTTGGTCATCTTCCGCCATAATTTCTTTCTCATGCACAAACTGAAATGAGCAATGCATAAATGAACAGGTCATTATGCTAAAGTCAGTCATAACTCACTGTCTAGATTAGCACAATTTTTTAAAAACACTAAGAATATGAATATTACCTGTATCACATATACATGGGTGGACTGCCCTCCCCAGGGCCCTTCAGCAGAGCCGTCCAATGCTGATCTGCACTAATATAAATGTCCGTATCTGTGCTGTCCAACCTGCCAGCCAGTGGCTACTGAGGAGCTGCAATAACGGCTAGCATGACTGAGGAACTGAATTTCTCATTTAGTTGTACTTAATTTACACTTAAGAGCCATATGTAACTAGTTCCTACTGCACTGGACAGCACAATCCAAGAGCCACACGCATACAGACTCTTATAAGACTTATACATGCTTATAAAATCTGCGCAACTCAGTGGTAAAGAATATAATGCAGGAGACACAGGTTCAATCCCTGGGTCAGGAAGACCCCCTGGATAACGGAATGGCAACCCACTTCAGTATGCTTGCCTGGAGAGTCCCACCGACAGGGGAGTCTGGTGAGCAGCCCATGGGGTTGCGAAAGAGTCAGACAAAACTTGGCGACTAAACAACAACAACAAAACAACAGTTAGGTGTTTTAAAAGGGCCAATAATATCCCAGTTGAGAGAAGAGCAACTTGCTCCTCGTTTCCTGAAATAAAAATATAATATCTCTTCCATCTGCTGAATAATTAGAAAATAAAGGCGGGGGGGGGCGGTGCTGCCAATGCCTCCTGCTCCTCTTGTTTCTGTGCAAGGCAGGCCGTGTCTTGTTTGTCAACCAGCAGCCAGGGCGATCCTTTGGAAAGGTTAAGGCAGGCTGGATCCCAGCTCCACTGCAGCTTGCCTGCCTGTCACTTTCCACCCCACTGAGCATGAAATCCAAAGTCCTGCCTGCAGCCTAATGCTGAGGCCCTGCAAGACCCTCACTCTGCCTTTCTTCCCTCTGCTCTGGCCCTCCCAGGGGCTCTTTCCCAGCTCCTCCAGCCGCCTTACACACTCCTGCCTCAGGGCGCGTGCACGTTCTCTTTCTGTGCCTCCATATCCTCCCCTCTCATCAGACCTGCCCTCCCCATTCCCGACTGTAACCTCCCACCCACGCACTCTCCCTCCCTGACTGGGCTTCCTTTCCAGAGCACAGATCACCACCTGAGTGATGGCATCTACAGATTCACTACCTCATGGTCCTGTTTAGCACCTAATGCCTAAACGACAGCTCAATAAATATTTGTGGAATGAATAAAAAACAATTTGAAGCACAATTTCGTTGGTAAAAGAGAGAATGGGAAAAAATTGTTTTTAAAGTGTGCATTTCTTTTAATAGACATTCAAACTGAATAACACACCAACTGAGTTTTCATTTGATGCTGTTTCTTATTTCTAACTGCTCTGTAAATGTTTGGACTTTTAATTAAGAACCTTATTATATGCTGAATCAACATTACTTTTTCCTGAAGCACGTTCAAATTAAAAGTCAGTGAGAACTTACTAAATGCGAACACTCAACTTTATACAGCTTTTCAGAAGTGTCTATACTATCTAACCATAAAACACCATCCTTAGCGAAATCAAGACATATGAAAGCAGAGTATCATCCAGAATCAGATTTAAAAATCTTAAGAATGACATGCAACAATACAGAATAAAATGGAGCCTGGCAGCCCCTGGACCTGCTGGGCTCGTGTGAACAACTCATGACCATGAAGAAGATGCGAGATCTGTCTCAAGAGCCAAAAGCGAATACAATTTTTCCACCAAGGTGTTCTTGGCTTTGATTGAGCCCCAGGTTGTAAAGTTCACAACTTGACAGAAATGAAACCCCTTACCTTTCTACCTACAATCTTAAAATTATAGGCTTCCCCCTCAGTTTAAAAGACTATTAAGACTATACACTAAAATTTACCTTTCGGACAGGTGGTTTAGTTATGATGTCTTCAAAATTATCTTCTGCTTTTAACGTTTGAAAGTTTTCATGTAATATTCCTATTTTCTTATCATTATCCCACCCTGCTGGACTAGAAAGAAACACAGATGATAAATTCTCAACCATTTATACAGTCATTCTTTCATTCCATCCATGATCAGATTAAGGAGAACAGTTTTTATGAAGTTAAATTTGACCAATTATAGAAAATTAATCTATTACAATACTCAAGTTAAAGTTTACTAATTTCTACTTAAATTTATTAACTTTCTTGATTCTAGAACTGACATTACAGGTTTTTTGAGAGGAACTAATCATTAGTGTTACCTCCCAATTTATTCAGGTAACTTTTCAAACCATATCTAGGTTATTATACATTGGGTCCTTTACGTACCGTTACTCAATTAAAGAACAGATACACTGACTGATACATGCACCCAATACATAGGTTAGCTATAATAGCAGCCTTTCAAAAAGGCTCAGGCCAGTAGTAAATCTAAAAGGCAACCATAATAGATCAAAGCATGTTATAAATAAAATAATCTAGGAACAGATTCTCACCAACTCATCATGGAAAAGTTTACTAGTCTCACTTCAAAACCGAAAATGATACAGCATCAAACTGCAGCAACAGTATATGACAGAACAATATACTTAGGAGTACAGTAGGACCTTCCTGATGGTCCAGTGGTTAAGACTGAGCACTTCCAATGCAGGGGGCAAGGGTTCGACCCTTGGTTGGGGAACTAAGATCCCATGTGCTGCATGGCACAGCCAAAAAAATTTAAAAAAGCATACTTACATAAATACTGCATCTTTTTCCACAACAACAGCAGGAATCTTATAAGGAAATCCATAGAGTTTCTGGACGATGTACTTATATACTAAATCTATATTTTTATTTTCTTTTACTGAAGCGTATATAAGTGCTGCACCATCTGAATTATACCGTTAAAGAAATTTTTGGACAAACTCCATGAAGAGGTACTGTAAAAGTCTGTGTTCTCAGCTTAACATTTATAGCATATTAGTTTCAAAAACAATTTCCATGGATATAATTACATGGTAATCAAGAATTTCAAAATCATAAAGTATTTCACACACGTTAAATTCAAATGAAACAATCTCTACATAATTGATTTAACTCAGGAGGGCAAAAATCTCGTTAGCCAAGAAAGTAAAGGTAATTAACTGCGTCCACTACCTCTGTATTTACAGCACATGAAGACAAGATTTGTTTTTGCTTTTTACCTTCTTAAACTTCATGAAGGAGGGATATTATTTATCAAAACCGTCTTGCCTTTTCAACAAAGGTAGTCAGCACTAGCATGTCTTATAGTTTTTACTAGTCTCAGGAATCAGGACTTTGGGGAGAAAGCTCAGGAAAGCCACTGAACAGAGAAGATGAACCATCAAGAAACATCAAGGAGCTTTCAGGAACAATCCACAGCAACTGTGACCAAAATGTGATATAACACAAGCCTACATGAACACGCAGTAACGAACACAGATTCTAACTGTGACCTTTATCCACATGACCTGGTGGACCAAAAGATCAAGAGACACCTGTAGAAAAAGGGGCCATGTGACTACCAGTAGATGATGTGGTGGGAGTGGCTAACAGAAATCTGACCACTGCTCAGGGGGATCTGCTAGTACTTGATGCTGGGTCCCAAGAGAGATGGTGACTCAGGCCAGGAGGAAGTGATGAGACTGCTGTAACCTCTGAACCGGGATATTTGTATTTTCTAGGACACGAACCAAAGCTTGAGAACCTTAAAGTAGTTTTGCTAAATATACTTAACTTGTCATAATACTTAATTTGGTAGAAACAAACTTCACAATCTTAAGTAAAAGCTTAACTGTGTGAACTTAGCAACCATCTTTCTCACAATGAGAACCAATTTATGATAATTTGGAAGATTTATACAGCTGGAAAATTTGCATTATAATGAAACATCTTTTAATTTTAAAGGAAACATGATTTTGAATTGTTGCCCTCACTCCCTGGTGGCTTGGACAGTAAAGCGTCTGCCTGCAATGCAGGAGACCGGGGTTCAATCCCTGGGTCGGGAAGATCCCCTGGAGAAGCAAATGGCAACCCTCTCCAGTATTATTGCCTGGAAAATCCCATGGACGGAGGAGGCTGGCAGCTCACAGTCCTTGGGGTCGCAAAGAGTCAGACATGACTAAGCGACTTCACTTTTCACTTCAGTTCACTCACTCACACATACACACACACGCACACACAACTCACTCTCCTGAAGTGATATGTTTTGTATTCTTTTAAAATCAGCCGGCTTTACTACAGGCCTGTAATTATTTTAGTGGACACTCTTCTTCCTGATTACATCTCTCTATATACATTTTCAAGTGTAGTTTTAAATAATCATTTAAAGAGAGTGCTTGTTCTCAAATTTTCTAATCTGCAAAGATAATTAAAAAGGCCATAAACACCTGACTTCAATTACTCCCACTTTTTGTTTTCTTTGGCAGATGAACGCCCTTTAATTCAACCCAACTAACCGTTATGTGGCATGAGAAGAGAAAGGGCAGCAGAGGACAAAGTCCTGAAGGAAAAGGGGGAAAGGGAGGCTCCCAGGGTCAAGCGATCTTATTCACTATTCGGCCAGGCTTTCTCCACGTGGTCAACGTGCACTAATGACGATGAAAACCTTTGGACACTCTAAGCACATGTCTGTCACTTACTCTTCCTATCTAGTCCTAATACCTATCATTTAGTCACTTTTCAGACCCACAAGCTTTGGTTCGGGAATGCAACTGCACCAAATCTGATCCAGGAGGGGCGAGTTGAGCACACTTCTCCTTCAGTGCTCTCAAGCCATCTGAAGTTTTCAACAGGAAATTCTAAAAGCATTCACTCACTGATTCATTTTATCCTCTGCTTAGCTGTATATTCATTGGCTCATCTAATCCTTGCAACCTAGACTACACAAGATTCCTATGATTGATTTTCTAACCTTGTGATCATCAAAATTAACCCAGAAAGCTTTTTCAGAATTTAGCACAGATTTCTCCAGCCTTCCTTTTGAATGTTCCAATTCAGTTAACTTTTAGATGGGCAGAGCCAGATTTAAAAACCATTTAAAACCATTGCATCAGACTATGCAATGGAGATGAATGCATACTCTGGAGATGATTAACATACCAAACATATTAAAAATAAGAACACACAAACCCAAACACTGATCTTGCCCTACCCCCCACCCCCAAGTAATGAACACCAGTTTTAAATGAGAATATTTACAATGCTAACTTGTTAGAATTTTCTGCATAAGTCTGAGAATTATTTTTCTTAATCATAGTACTTTAAACACATCAAATCAAAGTTACATATTTCAGTACTTGCTTTTGTATCTCAAAATACCAAGACACTTGGGAATTAAAATGAAATTTCTAACCAGAGGTAGGAAGATAAAAGTTTATAGAATTTCTAAGTTCATCAATTTACTCCTCAACTTAAATAAACAAACAGCTTAGAAATATTGCACCAACCAATGTATTAAAAGGATACACTGTAAACAAAACTTCCGGATATGTGACTGAATAAAATCAAAATGCTCATCTCTGTAGTCATGTTCTTTCTCCAACACACTAATGGCATCACACTAATGAGTTAAAATAATTTTAAAAAGAACAATATTAACTTTAAATAATAATATAATGATTTAAATTCAATTTTGGGTGGGAGAATATCACAAAATTACAACTCTGATATGGACCTAGAGTATCAATTACTCCTATCTGTCTAGAGACTTTTAGTCAGAGTCTTGAGACTAATGAATGCTTTCATTACTTAAAGAAGTACTGACTTCTATGATACACTGATCTCTCTGGTGATAAGAACACCAAAGAGAAAGTTTTGGTACATAAAGGAAGAGTAACAGGACAAGCTTATAAACGGCGGTTATACTTGTTAACTCAATGACTTACATTCTAGAACAAGTTCTCTAAAACACTCCGTATCTCCAGGGAGTCTGTACCACACACCATTTCCCCTTTGTTCCTCTGATTATCTGACAACTCTAAACTGACCTTCATTACTTTTCTGGTGCTTTTATTCACTCTCACTTCAATTTTACCAACAACAGAAAAGAGAAATTACAGGGTATTTCTGAAATGTCACCAGTTCAATCAAAGAAACAAATCTGATTTCTACTTGCAACAAAAAAATGTTAGGAAAAAAATTAAAGCATGTTCCAAACATGACATCCAAGTAACGTCACCAAAACTTCTGAATTGGAAGCTTATGAAATCTAAAAATGAACAAGTATTAATTTAGGGTCCAATCTGTCATTTTTTGTCATGCATATGTTTATCATAGAACGGTTTCCTTTATAAACAGCATATAAAATGTGGCATATTTGTCCATTCTATAGAACTGAGAGCATTTCAAATTATTAAAGATACATATAATTACTATAATGTCACTTGGCAAAACATGACAGTTTACTAAAGATATTTTTAACTGAACTATGAGGATGTGGCAAGTAACAGGCTGAACCTCAATGTCCAGGGTCTGTAAAATGAGCTGAGTAACCCATCTAATCTGAGACACACATTCTCCCACATCCACATATTGTAAAACCTCTTAAACTCAAGTAGAACTGATGGTGCCTTAGATTCTATGAAATACTATAAATGATCTCTTCTGGCTTGAAAATTTTATGAATCTATGACTCATCTGATACTGATTCAGGTCCCTTTTAAACTCAACATTTTTTTCATTAGAAAATAAGATCTTTTATGAGGCAATCTGCAGTGTAAAAACAGGAAAATAGCTGCCGATAAGCAGCTGTTTGCCAAACAAAATCAAAACAAGCCATACGCGAAAGGACTCTACTGGGAGAGCTTAGGCACAGGTTTACAGAAAAGGTACGAGCAACACTTCCACCTACACCAGAATTACCATCTGAAAAGCAGGCAACAAATTTTGACTTAATTATTTTCAATCGTACCCCCATTCCTTTGTTATTGATAAGTTTTACTTTAAACTCTTCAAAAATTAAATATTTTAAAATTTATCATTTTTATCCGAAAGATGAATTCCATACCCTCTTTCAATTATATGCACAAATTTCACATTACTTTTTGATAATAATTTTAGATAGCAAAAGCGTTTATATGTTCTATCATTTTCTTAACTAGTTCGTGGCTTACTAAAGTAAAAACACACTACTTAAGACCAAATAGGTAGAAGATGAAGTATAAATTATTTTTTAAAGGAAATCTGATTTTATTATAAAGTGTATATATACAGTGACAGAATGAAATTAACAGAATTTTTATAATAGCAACCCTACCAGAATCTCTTTAATAAAAGGCTTTTGATAGATGCATATCAACTTTACATAACAAGCACTGATAAAAGTCTTTAAAATCAAGTCCATTCTACATACAAAATCTCCTAATATATCAAAATATCGGCATATATAACTCAATGCAGGAAAATATTTTACAAACTTGATAATCATCATCTTACCTGTAATTCTTTCTAATAAACTGACAATTTGAACTCTAATCAGAATTAGGAAAATGAAATTCAATCACAATAGAACATCTGAAGTAACACTTTCTTTCAAAGGAAACTACGATTTAGATCACAAGGTGAACATGTGAACAGCATTCAATATTTTTAACTATTATTTCTAGTCTGGAAGTTACCTAGAAAAACTAATGCGTCAACACCACAAGGAGCCTAGAAAATAAACAGCTGTTCATCCTGGGCCAACATCAGTAGCAGAACCTACAGGAAGCAGACTGACCTTTGTGCACACCACTAGTACTGGGACGCCCAAGTTCTGTGTAAGCGTGTCCGCACCCAGAGGCAAGAGCACGCTGTCATCTCTGTCTTCCTGTGACGCGGTACTTCTTCTCTGAGGGGAAGCTGGGAAATCTTCTCCTGGTTCTACATATTCTTGAAAATCTCTCACCACTGAAAATCAAAGGAAGGTAATTTAATACATAGTTTAGAAACAGCTTTTCATTTCACTAGGTAGTTTTTCTGCCATAATCTAGACATGTTTTTTTTTTTTTTCACTAGAGTTCGTACTTGGTCTTATAAGCAACAAAAAGGGTTTGAGAAATCTGCTTCAAAGACAGTACATAAACACTGGATGCTAGACCCACATTAATTATCAGGAGGCAGAACAAACGCTGAGTGGTTCCAAAGAGCGGGGTTCAATGCAGGCCTGGCTCATCTGGGCAAATTACTGTGGGCAAGTCACAACCGAGCTTTGTCCCTCTTCCTCTCTAACTCACAAAGGGCACTTGACAGATAAAGGAAAAGATAAATGTGTGTTGGGGGGGTCCACAATTTAAAAGACGGTTCCAGATGACTTTCTAATAGTAACTTCTCTCTAAACGTTTTATTCAGGTCTTTTTATCTAGGTCCAATCTTGAGCCATATTTATTCTATCACTCCCATAAGAACTAATGAGGTATTACCAAAACTGATAAATTTTTAGAACTCATCTGCAAAACTATCAAAACCTTCACTTAAAAAAAAGCTACTGTGAGTATACCAAGGGCCTTAACAAAGTATACTCTGATTTAGTAATTCCTCGTCAAAGAATTCTTAAGGAACCAATGATAGATACACACAGGGATTTCTACAGGACTGATTTTCATGTTTAAAGGCAAAACGACAGCACAGGATAATAAGTGCATGAGGGAATATTATACAGAATCACAGAGGAGGAAAACTCTCCTAACCGACATGGGGTCGGGAAGAGGGTGCCCTGGACAGCTGGCCGCGGCCCCTGCAGTACACAGGGGCACGGGCACACCTTTGCGCACGCGCGCTCAGTCGCTTCAGTCAGGTCCGACTCTGTGCAACCCCATGGACTGCGGCCTGACAGGCTCCTCCATCCACCGGGATTCTCCCAGGCAAGAATACTGGAGTGGGTTACCATGCCCTCCCCCAGGGGATCCTCCCGACCCAGGGATCAAATCCGTGGTATCTTCTGCATCACAGGTGAATTCTTTACCGCTGAGCTACCCGGGAAGCCCATGCACACCTCTACTGCCCTTCAAATAGGAGGCTGAAACCTCACAGTGGTTCTCAAATTTGAGCACGCACCACAAGTTTCTCACTCAGCAGTCTACGGCAGGGCCTGAGAATATGTATTTCTAACAAACTCCCAGCTGTACTGTTGCCGGTCGTGGGACCACAGACTGAGAACCACCTTATGGCAGAAACTTAGAGAGGCAGGAAAAAGCTCCATAGGCAATGGCCAAAAAGAAAAGAAAGTTATAGATTAAAAGCAGTTAGATATCTTTTTTAATGATTTAGGACATACATTCTCTTACGTTTCTACTGTTTCCATGCACATAAATTTCAGTAAGCTGTCAAATTTCCCCTAAAAGTTATTAGCTAACGACAGCAAAGAACAGCAGCATGCCATCTGTATATTTCCTTAAACGAAGTGCAACACCGACATATGAAGAGCTCTCAGTGAAATAAAGAATTGTGACGACTGGCTTACAACTTGTCAGAAACAACCCATATTATTTTCATAATTTCCATGAAAATTTCCAACTTACATGGGCACATACAAAATACATTATGTACTTCATAAACCATAAAACCAGCTTCACATCTTTATGTTATAGTGTTAACATCCTTATGGACATACTTCATTTTGACAAGGTTAATAAGATTGCTCCACTTATCAAGAAACTAAACTACTGAAAATGAGCAGCTGTAGAAAGATTCAGAATTTTTTATCCTGAAATACCGCTCTCCAAATGAACACATACGGCCTTTTGGCAAACAAGAAAGGGCATCTCTTCAGAAGAGTCTGCCATTATGCGTATGCTTCCAGTGTAAAGCTATATTAAAACTTAGCACGTCATCCAAACTGAATTTCAAAGGCAGTATTCACATTATGTTTCCATCATCAAATCTTTTTCAAACTCAAAAATTCCTAACAATTATGAAAGTCAACTAGGAAATTTTGTCTTCGAAATCTGTATTGTCTAGACTACTCACACTTTTGTTCCATTTCTTTCATTTCTTCAGGAGGAATTTTCAATTTGTCAATATGTTCTCTAACAACACTTGCCCATTTCTGTAAAGAATCCAAAGCAGTCCAAGGCTTTGACATGTCAACAACCAGCATAACTAGAGTGTCCTTCAGAGAAATGGCATCCAGTGAAAATTTAAGGAGGCCTTTGTGATATGGGTCTCCATCCAAGATCCATACATTGCATCTTGTTTGATCTGCAAAAGACAAAGAAGGTTACCACGGCAACAAGATAAAGTCATCTCATCATCCAACTCACAATACTACTTGGTATTCTAGGGCAGCTCCACAGGAGAGGTTTCCTTTGGCAAGGTTCAACTACTTAGGTGACGTCTACCAATTCAGTATATTCCTAATGAATATTCAAGAAAATGATTTAACTGCCAACACAGAAAATGAGCATCCTCTACTTCGAACTTCTCAATCCCAAACCACAGACTGAATCACTTGTTTCTATTCTTACCATCAGAAGATAGAGCCATGCATATTCAAGATATTATATACAAAAATGAGAAAGCAAGTGATCTACAGAAGATAAAAATGGCTGATCAGATGAAAAAAGCTGGGAAGTGTATGACATTTTCTTGTTAAAAAATGAGAAGACAGAAAAACGAGGGCAAAATATTCACAAAACACTCTTATTTCACTAAACAGGAGAGAAATGGAACTTAAAAACTGAGATTCTTCAAGGTCAGCGAGAAAGCTGAAGTTCACATACCAATACCTTAAGATGTTTAAAAATACCACCATATGAATCCCAATCCCAAACCCTAAACTATTCACTGACTGGCATGAGATAGTACGAATCCTGGTAAAATAAATGACACTAAGCAAAGTCAAAGACCAATATTCATATGGACAGCAGCGCAACTTGAAGAAAGACACCAGGAAAATTAATTACAAGTGAACGACACTCACCGTCCCTGTCTTCATCATGAACATTTAAATACAGATATTCCAATCCTCTTCCTTTCTTGTACTCCTCTATTCCCTGAATTTTTCTTATTAAGCTTGTTTTTCCAGCCCCATCTTCACCTGTAAAAAGGACAGATCTTTAAAATTATAATATGGACTATTTAAGGATGCTTTCTAGTGTGCTGAGTGAAAAACCCAATTGGAACTAGCTTCAACCAAGAGGGTAATTTGCCAGATGAGTAGGTAACTGTACAGGAGAAGATGCAGACTTCACCTCCATGATTCTCTCTCCATTATCTCCACTCCTCTTGTTAAGCCTCTATTTCTTCTATTACGAATGATCTCCTCTGTGGCTATCTTTTAAGAAGCTCAACTTTTACACCATCCTCATTCAAGCTACAAGGAATAAAAGACTCTCTCTGTCATTTTCCAGTCTGAAGACTCTCAGGTAAAGACTTTTAGTTGGTCCAGTTGGCATCACGTGCACACACCCAAGGGCCACTCATGAAGGAAGGGTCATAGGTAAAAACTGACCAGGGCAGGGACCTGTGACTGACCTCACCCAAATCAGGAAGCCATAAGAAATACGTAGCAAAGGAGAGGGGTGAGTAACTTAGGGGTAGTGAGTTGAGTAAGAACAAGGGTAGAGAGAATGTAGAATAGACAAAAACTGTAGGCTTAAAAAATATTAATAGCAAGAAATCATGTGACTTAAACCTGGCACAAATTTCACAAGCTTAAAACTAGGCCAGCTATTTGATGGTTTGGTGGGAGGTTTTTTTAAAAAGCTTTTTTTTTTAATATTGGGGCTTCCCTGGTGGCTCAGATGGTAAAGTGTCTGCCTGCAGTGTGGGAGAGCCAGGTTTGATCCCTGGGTCAGGAAGATCCCCTGGAAAAGGAAATGGCAACCCACTCCAGGACACTTGCCTGGAAAATCCCATGGTTGGACACAACTGAGCAACTTTACTTACACTTTCTTTAAATACTACATGTTACTATTTCATGGACTTCTTTTGTTATTGGCAATATCATGTTATTAGTACTTAATAAAAGTGAGTTTCTTGGATCTAAGGACTTATTTCTACAGATTCATGAGTTCTCTGAGAATTTCAAAATTATTTTTAACTTTCATGTTGAGCATTTAAGAAACTATATATATATATCCTGGATTTTCTAGCTATCCTTAGCTGTCAAAGCTGTCAAGAAACTGCAGTAGCCACCTGTGCACTGGTGTTTATCATTCTACTGGTGCCAAGCTAAGGCCAAGGGACGCAGACAGAACAGAGCAGAGAGTGGCCACAGGGGCAAGCCAAACTCACAACAAAGTGTCCCAGGGAAGTCAATGCTGTTCTCAATCGCACTGCTCCTATTGGTTTTAAACCATTTCTCAACACTTCACAGCAGTAAGTGCAGCCTTTGCTATTGTTCAGTCGCTTCAGTCGCGTTCCGCTCTTTGGGACCCCGTGGACTGTAGCCCGCCAGGCTCCTCTGTCCATAGGATTTTCCAGGCAAGAATACTGGAGTGAGTTGCCATTTCCTACTCTAGGGCATCTTCCCCACGCAGGAACCGAACCTGTGTCTCCTGCATTTCAAGTGGATTCTTTACTGCTGAGCCACCAGGGAAGCCAGTATTTAAACAGGTGCTTGGGGAAAAAACCTGTATTTAAATAGATGCATGGAAGAAAACTATTTTCAGGAGACCAGTAAGTGTAGCCTTAACTAAGCAATAAAGAACTTGTCATTAAAAAGAGTACTTATTTTTCAGCACTATTTTTGCAGTAAACTATTAAAGATCCACCAAGGGAATTTGCTGGTGGTCCACTGTTTAGGACTCAGTGCTTCCCTCCTGAAGCTGGATTCAATCCCTGGTCAGGGAACTAAGATCCCACAAGCCACGTGGTGCAGAAAACAACAAAATAAAGAGTCCATCAAAATAACAAACTGGGTTGAAAACAGTAATAACTATGATAATGACATGCATTCTGTGATAATTACACTTAAAATAGAAATCACAAATTCAACCAGTGAAAATGAAAACACAGACTTCAGTTTACTATTAAACTTATTTAATTTCAGCAAAACATCATTTGTTATACTGATTACTAATTTGAATGTTATCAGTTTTACAGTTCTTATGGCATTTACTTTATAATTTTTTTTGTTTGTTTGCATCATGCAGCACGTGGGATTTTATCCCATCAGGGATCAAACCCACACCCTCTGCACTGAAAGTGTAGTCTTAACCACTGGACCGCCAGGGAAGTCTCTATATAATTTGCTTCTGTAGTTCAAGAACTATAAAACAAAACTTAAGAATTTATATCTAGTCAACTAAGTGGGCATGAGCAACAGACATAAAACAGTCTAAATCATAGTGATATCTAGGAAAACTTGCTTTTAAAGAGGGTCCTTGGCAAGATCAGAGGATTTTTAAGGCTGTGAGACTATTCTGTGCGGCACTATAATAGTAGATACAAGTCATCAGGCACTATATTTTCAAAGTACATAAAAACAGGCAGTAAGTAGTCAGGTAAAACTTCACTTAATATGACCCAGGATTTAGCTTATCTCTTTAATTTCCATTTTAGATGTTAGAAAGTGAAAGGGTATGTTTAGAAGAGTCAAAAAACTTGAGTTAGTTTCAACTTTTTTTAAACGTTTCAAATATATATTTTCTATATAAACATTTCTGAATAAAAAGTACATATACTTGTAGATGATCTTAAGCATAAACAAAAAGAATAAAACCACAGCAACATCAGTTAGAAACAATCACTGATAATTTGGTCATCTACGGTGAGATGACGAGTGTTTCCTTAAGCTGTAAGTTTCTGTCTCCTTTTAGTTTATCTAATTCTAACTGTAAAGGCTTGTAAGTAGTATCAGGTCAGAACTCCAAATTCATGACACTGTTAGGTAGTTAGAATAGGAAAACGGACTCCAAAATGGCGGTGGCTAAAAGACAAAGAAAGGAAAAGCCCAAGAAAATGAACGAAAGAAAATCCGAGGACCAGAGTGAGACCTCGGGTGGAACAAACAGCCCTCCTGGCTAGCCCATTTTACACACAGCAGGCTTGGGTGAGAAGAAGGAACATATAAAAAGAGGAGCCAAACTGAGCCCCTCTCTTCTTTTGGGTCGGCCCGCCTCACACCTCAAGGATGTATGTTCCTTTGCTTACCAAATAAAACTGAGCTGTAACCAAGCCGTAACACCAGTCAGTCATTTCACATTTTTGGTGCAGTGAGACAGAACCAAGGAAATTACACACTCCCCTGACATATCAACAAATATTATCAATTGTGGGATTTTCCCTAGCAGTCTAGTGGTTAAGAGGACAGTGAAGATACCAAGAATCGACTCAGTGGAAAAGACCCTGATGCTGGGAAAGATTGAAGGCAAAAGGAGAAGGGGACGACAGAGGATGAGATGGTTGGATGGCATCACCGACTCAACAGACAGGAGTCTGAGCAAGCTCTGGAAGACAGAGGAGGACAGAGGAGCTTGGCATGCTGCAGTGCATGGGGTTGCAAAGAGTCAGACACGACTTAGCCAGCGAACAGCAACAACTAGTGGTTAAGACTGCACTTCCGATACAGGGGGCACAGGTTCAATCCCTGGTCAGGGTACTGAGATTCCACATGCCGTGCGGAGAAGTCAAATAAATGAATTAAAAACACACACACACACACATATATACTGTCAATCATAAGGACATAGGCTTACGATTCTAAGTTCTTGCAGCCATCACTATAGCGTGGCTGTTTCCTTTTTCTGAGGTCTGTAGACAAGTGGAAGGGCTCTCCCTCACTTTCGTGAGATGAGAGTTTGTTTACCATCATTCACTTCACTGGATTAATGATTCTCAAAAATGCATCAGACTCCCCTGGGGGGCTTGTTAAAACACACTGCTGGGCCTCGCCTCCTGGCTTCCTGATTCAGTAAGCCTGGGGTGGGGCCCACACATCTGCATTTCTAACAAGCTCCCAGTGTTGCTGATGCTGCTGGTCCAAGGACTACACTTTGAGAACCGCTGCATAGACATTTACTACACTAAAGCCAAGCACTAGAAATACAGAGATCCACGGTCAAAGATGCTGTCCTACGAGCTCATAAACTGGAGAGGGGAAAACAAGCAGAAGAGGAGTTCAAGATGCTGTCATCAGGACTACAGCAGAGATGGGCAACAACCAGGAAGCCAGCCCAAAGGAAGACTCTGGTTTTGCCTGGAAGTCAAAAAGGGTTTTGAAGAGAAGGTAATATTTCAGTCAAACCTTGTTGTGTTCATGAACCATACTGAGTTACTCTCTCCAAGAAGTAGGAAAACACATCCAGAACCTGGAGGCAAAGAAGTGTCCTTCTAGAAAAGACAGATAATTTGAATGCAAGAAATGTAGGATGTGAGGAAGAAAGGGGCCAGAAAGTGAGCACAAAGAGGGAATGCAAGATTATGAAGGGCATCCTACACCAGTCTGAGATAGACATTATCCTGGTGGTATTTAGGCATTTTAGAAAGACTGCTATCGCAAAAGTGTGGCAGGGTGACTGAAAAGCTAAGTTTGAGAGTAAGAAGACTAGATACAGTAAGCCCCCTACATACAAACCTGCAAGTTGCAAACTTTCAAAAACGTGAGTGTGCCTTCCATCAACATCAGGCATGAGTGAAACTGCAGCTTGCTCTGTCTCCCGTCGCTAACATCCTTCAGGTCTACCTACCATCTCCCACGTCCTTTCCCTCCTCCAGTCAGTAACTCTTATTGCCTCCTCACTCAATGCCAGACCCTGCGTGCCAGCTGCTGCACTGCACTACTGTACAAGGTGGCAAGGATTAGTCGCTCGGTCGTGTCCGACTCTCTTCGACCCCATGGACTGTAGCCTGCCAGGCTCCTCTGTCCATGGGATTTTTCCAGGCAAGAATACTGGAGTGGGGTGCTATTTCCTTCTCCAGGGCATCTTCCCAACCCAGGGATTGAACCTGGGTCTCCTGCACTGCAGGCAAGGTACTGTACTATAAGATTAAACGTTTTATTTTTTGTGTTTATTTTTTCCATACATATAGTTTGTGTGAAAAGTATTATAAACCTGTTACAGCGCAGTACTCTATAGACAATTTTGTTAGTTGGGTACCTAGGCTAACTCTGTTGGACTTAGGAACAAACTGAACTTATAAACGAGCTCTCAGAACAGAACTTGTTCATACGTAGGGGATTTAACCATACTAGGCTATTAGTGGAATGCTGGCGAGAGGCAGAGTCACGACTGATGCGACTCGGCAGCAGCAGCAGCAGCAAGAGGCAGGCCTGAACTAGCGTATTACGGTCAGGGGTGGAGGCGGGGGTGGCAGCTGGACTCAAAGGCTGCACTGCTGGGAGTTGGCAGAGAGGGAAAGGAGACACAGAAGGCAGAGAAGCCTGTCCCTTGCCCCACCCTCTGCTGTGCTCCCACCTGCCTTCAGTGGTCGGCCCTACATCTTCCTGGAAGGTTTCCAAACCACCCAATGTTTGTGTTCCCCAGGGTTCCTTCCTCAGACCCCTGCTCTCCTCACTCTACACACAATTCCAACAGAATCTCCACACAAGACTTCAGTACCACCTATAATCTAGTGACTCTCAGATTTCCTTCCAGTCTCAGCTGCTCAACCACTTATTGTTCAAACCCATTTAGAGGTCCCATGAATAACTCACGGGGCAATATGCATAAAAGCAGTACTGTTATCTTGCCACCTAATTATTCATGTAACATTCCAACCTCAAGGCTTTGATCCGCTGTTCCCTCCCATTTAGAACATACTCTCTTCAGAAATTTATGTTACGTTTGTTACCTAAGCTTCCTCCCAACCTCCCTCAAATATCATGTCCTCAGGTAAATTGTTCGTAACCACTGTATTTAAACTCACAAGCTTAGAGAAAAAAATAAGTCACAACCTCCCAACACTCCTGCTGTGTGTTTTATTTTTCTCCACTGAACTTACTAACAGAACATAGGTTTGTCTGTTTTTTTTGCTTAGTCACTCTATCACCCAAAACTCCGGAGGACCAGGCATTTTTGTGTGCTGATGACTGCTACATCCCGGTGCTTACTAACTCTTCACAATGGAAGGTATATTCCTAAGCTGCCTACAAAGCAGCCACTGATAAATTGTCACAAACAAGAAAAAATGTGGCAAAATAGTAATACAACTTTCACAAACCCCTGAGTGAAAGACACAAATTTTGTCCCCTTAACCAGGTACGGAGGGTTTTTAAACTTTATTATGTATTGAAAGTGAAAGTACCTCAGTCGTGTCTAACTCTTTTGCGACCCGATGGCCTATACAATCCGTGGAATTCTCCAGGCCAGAATATTGGAGTGGAGAGCTCTCCCCTTCTTCAGGGGATCTTGCCAACCCAGGGATCAAACGTCAGTCTCCCACGCTGTAGGCAGATTCATTACCAGCTGAGCTACCAGGGAAGCCCATGTATTACTATTTATTGTGTATTAATGGCTTTGAAATGCAAAAGCCTCAGAAGTTAGGATAGAAAAAGGATGAAATTTCAAGTTCATCACCATGTTTCTACGTAAGAAAAATTAAGACTGTCATCTACCTTTGTTCACCCACACTCTGAGCAGTCAGGACCACCGTAACTGCTGCTCCCATCTCTATGGAAGCAGCAGTGGCAGCAAACACCGATGGCCGATCTCATGCCGCTCGGTCAGTCCAGTCATCAGTCGTGTCCGACTCTCTGCAACCCGTGGACCGCAGCACACCAGGCCTCCCTGTCCTTCACCCACTCCCGGAGTTCACTCAGACTCATGTCCATCTCGGCGGTGATGCCATCCAGCCATCTCATCCTCTGTCGTCCCCTTCTCCTCCTGCTCCCAATCCCTCCCAGCATCAGGGTCTCTTCCAATGAGTCAGTTCTTCGCATCAGGTGGCCAAAGTACTGGAGTTTCAGCTTCAGCATCAGTCCTTCCAATGAATATTCAGTATTGATTTCCTTTAGGATTGACTGGTTTGATCTCCTTGCAGTCCAAGGGACTCTCAAGAGTCTTCTCCAACACCACAGTTCAACAGCATCAATTCTTCAGCGCTCCACTCACATTATGGTCCATCTCTCACATCCATCATATGCATTTAACCAACAGTCTAATTCCAATATAACCACATCTCTGGGAGCATGATGATTACCTCCCATTTGAGGATACTAGGGTTCAGAACTGTTAAAATGTCTTATCCAAAGTCTCAAATAGTTAGGAAATGACAAGGTCAGGATCTGAAGTGATAAAAAAAACTTGAACTCCAAAACACCCTCTTTCCTTGGGACTTCCCTGGTGGTCCAGTGGCTACGACTCTGCGCTCCCAATACAGGGGATCTGCGTTCCATCCTTGGTTGGGAACCAGATCCCACATACTGCAACCAAGAGCTCACATGCCGTAACTAAAGATTCCAAGCATCACAACTAAGACCCAGTGCAGCCAAATAGATATTTTAAGTGTCCACTTTCCAATATACTACACACACACACACACACACACTAAATCTTCAGAAAACAAACATACTGCTTATTATTTCTGTCTTATGACAAAATAATAAAGTATTCCTGTTTCAGGGGCCATTTACTTTCAGAAGAAAGGCAATTTAAGGATTCCTCTCTCTCAACTGCCTTTGAGTGATGGGTGGTTCTGTTCCCACTCTCCTGATTCTACTCTAAGGACCACAAATGACGTTTGTTTTACTATACTGGTAATTTCTTCTCTCCTGGAATTTTAGACCTTGGGGATCCATTTTATGAAAAATTTTACAACATTAAATTTGAAAAAGAGTATACTGTCAAATAAATGTAATATGATAAATATGGTAGAGATTTCCCCCCCACGGCCCCACCCTGGATTCTGAAATTTCTCATTTCTGGTAACAAATTACAAACGTTCACAATGAGAATAAGGAACATTAAATAAACACACACAGGCTATAAGGAACTCCAATGACACCCTCTCTACTTACATGAGGGAACAGGCCAGGGCACACCCACAGACACTGTGGGGCAGAGTGACAGCCGTCCCAGCCCCCCAGAGAAGGCAAGTCAACCTTCTCACAAGTGCGCTCCTGGGACTTCCCTGGCAGGATGGTACTTAGGAGTCCACCTGCCAACGCGGGGGTCACTAGAACTGAGCCTGCGTGCCACAAATGCTAAAGCCCGAGCACCCAGAGCCCAGGCTCTACAAGAACCACCACCACGACGAGCGCCTCCACCAGAGAACAGCCCCCGCCCGCCGTCACGGGAGAAAGCCCTCTCACAGCTACGAAGGCCCAGGACAACAAAAAGAACCTTTAAAAACAAGAATACTCTAAATCTAAGAGAGAAGATTCTCAGGATGTTTGAGGATGCACTTTGCTTGCTGAAATAAAATCTTTTCAGGAACAAGATTTCTCCCCTCATCAACATTAATGACATTTAGAAGTTAAACAGTTGGCTGAATAAGTAAATATTGATATTTTATACATTTTAAAATAAATCTTAAGCCTCAATTATAATGATCATTTTCTGCTGCTGTCCCTTTTGTTTAAAAAAAACAACACCTAAATGAACTCTGATATGATCTGTCTTGATGACAAATGTGGACAACTGAAAACAGATTTCCTAAAAAGAGCAATAAAGGCACATTGTAAACAAAACCTCATTTGTTCCCTAGTATTTCCAGAAAGCTCAACTGAGCCATTAGCAAACAGTCAGTCTTGTTCTAGGCTTATACCCATTTTCCAATCACATCCCATGCCAGACTGCTTTTTCTCTGTCTTAACCCACAGCCACCTCCCAGCTCTCTTCTCTCACTATATAAACCTACCACTCAAAAGTGAACATTCACCAAGTCATACCACACTCTAACCCATTCCACATCCTACAGCTGAGTAATCTTCCCAAAACAATTAGGCCACTCACTCTCTTAAGACCCTGAAAGGGATTCTAGTTAATAGCACTTAGAGGGAAATAAGGAGAAGGCAATGGCACCCCACTCCAGTACTCGAGTGGAGTAGCCTGGAAACACCCATGGACGGAGGAGCCTGGTAGGCTGCAGTCCATGGGGTCACTAAGAGTCGGACACGACTGAGTTGACTTCACTTTCACTTTTCACTTTCATGCCTTGGAGAAGGAAATGGCAACCCACTCCAGTGTTCTTGCCTGGAGAATCCCAGGGACAGGGGAGCCTGGTGGGCTGCCGTCTGTGGGGTCGCACAGGGTCAGACGCAACTGAAGTGACTTAGCAGCAGCAGAGGGAAATAAGCCAATGTGTGCGATTTACTCTGAAGTGAGTTTTTTCTTCATGGTTGCACGGTTATATGAAAAGGCAAAAACAGTTCAATACTAATAGCAGACTCTGGTTTGGGTACATGAGCACTAACCGTAAACTTCCTTCACCTTTTCTGTTAAGTTTGGAATTCTCGTTAAGATGTCAGAAGAAAACCCTAAGGGTCTCCTGCCATCCTCACAGTACAGAGCCAAGAGTAGAGGTCACTGTCCCTTACAAAGCCCCCTGGCCTTTCCCGCCTCTCTCTCATCATGTCCTACCACGCACTCACGAGGCTCCAGCCACTCACAACTTCTTTCAGGGCAGCAGAGAGGTCTCACTCTCTAAAGCCCCACACGTGCTGTCACTTCTTTCTGGAACCCCCCTCACCACACCTGGAGAGCCCTACCTTACCTGTCTGGTTTCAGCTCAGTGTCCTCTAGAGCCCCGCCTCCAGAAGTCGGGTTTAAGCAGCCTTCTTCATACTTCCAACAACACTCGCTCATTTCATTGCAGTGCGTCGGCTTATCTGTGTGTTTCTTTCCGTGTGTCACATCTGTCCCCTTCTTTCAACATCCTCTGAGCAAGTTCTCCTAACAGCAGCAGGTATGAACTCCTTGCGTTTAAGATGCTTACAGGAAAGAAATTATCCCATTCTTAGCAGGCACTGTCCTTGCTGGCTCATCGAAACCAGGACTTCCCTGGTGGCACAGTAGACAAAAATTCGCCTGCCACTGTAGGTGACACAAGTTCGATCCCTGGTCCAGAAAGACTCCAGGTGCTGCAGAGTAACTAAGTCCATGCTCCACAACCCCTGAGCCCACGCTCTAGAGCCTGCAAGTTGGTACTGTTGAGCCTGTGTGTCGCAACTACTGAACCCACTGTGCCCAGAGACTGCACTCCACAACCAGAGAAGCCACTGCAACGAGAAGCCTGCACGCAACCAAGACTGGACCCCACTCTCTGCACCCAGAGAAGGCCTACACAGAGCAACGAAGATCCGGCACAGACACACATAAATACGTAACACACACCAGGAACCGTGTCCCCGTCTCTTCAGGCTGGTCTAACAAAAAAAAACATAGGCTGGGTGACTTTTCAACAAAAGACATTTCTTTTTAACAGTTCTGGAGGCTGGGAAGTCCAGGGTCACGATGTTGGCATGTCTGTCTAGAAAGCCTGGCTTCCTGGGTCAGGAACTGTCTTCTCGCTGTGTCCCCTCATAGCAGGAAGGGTGAGACAGCTCTCTAGCATTTCTTTCGTAAGCATGCCAATCCCATTCAAAGACCCCCATCTCCTAATGCCATCACACTGGGGTTAGAATCTCAACAAGAATTTGGGGGACACATTCACTCCACAGCATCGGTCCTGGTCACAGAAGATCCTTTACCAGCATCATCCTTTTTTGATTGTGCTGCATCTCCCCGCTACACATGGGCTCCCTCTAGCTGTGCAGAGCAGCGGCTGCCCTCCAGTGGCGGGAGACGGGCTGCTCGCTGCGGTGGTGCTTCTGCTGAGGAGCACCGCTCTAGGCGCACGGGCTGCAGTAACGGCAGCCCGCAGGCTCCGGAGCTCGCAACAACGTTCTTATCTTACAACCACGTGGAATCTCTATTTTCATAACTATACCTCATCTGTCATCGCTTATCTTGAGCCTTTACCACAATCTACTATGATGATTTACTATTACCTATAAAATTCTCATCAATAACAGATCATAAAAAATACCTCCTTTGCTAAACTTAGGAAAACTTTCCAGTCACTGTACGGAGTCATCAGTATTCAACTGCCTGGCTACAGCCAAGCTGAAATAAGTTTGAAGATACTAAGTCCATCATAAAACTTTCTCTCTTTATTATGCAATTAGAAGGATCAAAGTGTTAAAATTCAGGGTGCCTATCAGAATTGATAAGACATTTTAAAATCATCTTTAATGGCCAAACTATTCAAGAAACAAGTCACTAACTTCCAAGTTATTTTTGGAAAACAAAACACAGAGCCTAAAAGAGTAAAATAAACGAAAAACTACACACACACTTCATTTTATACAATTAGCATCTTTAAAGTGGCAAGTAGGAGAATGGGGCCTGTGTGGCTTCAAACAATGCTGAAAGAACGCACCCACCTGTCATCTATGAACTTCA
Source organism: Bos indicus x Bos taurus (assembly GCF_003369695.1). Classification (NCBI taxonomy): domain Eukaryota; kingdom Metazoa; phylum Chordata; class Mammalia; order Artiodactyla; family Bovidae; genus Bos; species Bos indicus x Bos taurus. The sequence continues at coordinate 53,786,401 of NC_040097.1, read as the reverse complement.
AGAAAGCCTTATCTTTACTTTCTTGGCCTTCAACTGGCGGCAAAACAGACACACCAGCATTAAGTGTGCCAGCCAAACAGGTTATGATCTGTAAATACACGCTTGTACAAGAGAGTTCCTCTTAAAACAGACTAAGATGAAAGTCCTTCTATAAAGCACTCCTTAGTGACGATGTAAAAATTATTCTCTAAATAGTTTATCTAAACTTGCATTTACATACTAGATTTTCTTAGGGGTCATATTTTAAAAGAGGTCTGAAAACAAACCAGGAAATTCCCTGGCAGGCCAGTGGTTAGGACTCCACGCTTTCACTGCCAGGCTCAATCCCTGGTCAGAGAAATAAAATCCCACAAGCCACAGGGCATGGCCAAAAAAAAAAAACTCCAAAAAAACAAAACATAACTGGAACTTCCAAGAAAAGATGGCAGAGATGAAGGACATGAGTTCATCTTTTCTTACGAGAACACCAAAATCACAACAGCTGAAAAACCATTGACAAAAAAAGCCTGGAACCTACCTAAAAAGATAATTCTGCATCCATACACAAAGCGGCAGCCACGATGACACAGCAGGAAGGGATACCATCATAATAACATCAGATCATATACCCGCAGGTGGGCAACCCACAAAATAGAAAACAATTAAAACCTGAGGTTCTCCCACAGGAGTGGAAGTTCTGAGCCCCACGTCGGGCTCACCAGCCTGGGGATCTGAAAATGGGAGGAGGAGCCCCCAGGGAATCTGGCTTTGAAGGCCAGCAGACGCTGACGGCTGCAACTTCACAGGGCTGAAGGAAACAGAAACTCTACTGTTAGCAGGCGCACGCAAAGTCTAGGCGCACCAGGACACAGGGCGAAAAGCACTGGCCTCAAAAACCCTGGGCGAGACACATGCGCTGGCATCAGAAGGTCTCCTGCAGAGGCGAGGGAGCGGCTGCAGCTCACGGCAGGGACAGACACTGGTGGAGGCAGTTCTGGGGAGTACTTAGTGGCAGGACGCGTCGTAGAAGCCACCATTTTTTCACCAGGACCTGGCCCCTCCCAACAGCTTGTAAGCTCCAATGCTGGAGACCAACAGCGTGGGCACATAGTCCAACCTATTAGCAAAAACACAACTTAAAGTCTTCTCGAAAGCTGCCCACTAAACATATCCCCTGACACAGCCCTGCTCACCAAAGGACAAGATCCAGCTCCACCCACCAGTGGGTAGGAACAAGTCCCTCCCACCGGGAAACCTGCATAAGTCTCTTAGTCTCATCCACCACGGGGCAGACAGCAGAAGCAAGAACTACCACTCTGCAGCCTGCAGGACAGAAACTGCAATCACAGATAGTCAGATAAAATGAGAGAGCAGAGTATTTCCCAGATGAAGAAACAACATAAAATCCCAGAAGAACAACTAAGGGAAACAGAGACAGGCAATCTGAGAAATAATTCAGAGTAATGGTAGTAAAGATGATCCTAAGTCTCAGAAAAAGAATGGAAACAGGACATCCCTGGTGGCACAGTGGAGAGGAATCCACCTGCCAATACACGGGACACAAGTTTGATCCCTGGTCTGGGAAGACTCCATATGCCACAGAGCAGCTAAGCCTGTGTGCCACAGCTACTGAGCTCCCCAGCAGCCACCAAGCCCACGCTGCAACCACTGAAGCCCGAGCACCGGGAGCCTGCGCTCCGCAGAGAGGCCACTGCAGGGGAGGCCCACACACGGCAGTAAGAGCAGCTCCCACGCGCTGCAGAGAACGCGCCTGCAGAGCAATGAAGATGCGCATAGCCAAACACAAACTGATTCTCTTTCAAAAGAGAATGAAGGCACAGACCGAGACACAAGAAATATTTAACAAAGACCTAGAAAAACTAAAGAACAAACAGAGACAAACAGTAACTAGATAGAAAATACACTAGAAGGAGCCAAGTGCAGCATAAGGGGAGGCGCAAGAATGGAGAAGACGGCAGAATGCGGAACACACTACCTCAGAACAGAGGGAAGACAAAGAAAAAGAACAGAGTCCAAGAGACCTCTGGGACAACTTTGGATGCACCAACGTTCGCATTTTAAGGGTCCCAGAAGGAGAAGGAGAGAGAGAAAGGACCTGAGAAATATCTGAAGAGACAATAACTGAAAATTTTCCTAACGTGAGGAGGGAAACTGTCACCTGAGTTAAGGAAGCACAGACAGTCCCAGGCAGGATAATCCCAAGGAGGAATATGGCGAGACACATAGTAATCCAACTGACAAAAAGTAAAGACAAAGAAGAAATATTAAAAGCAACAAGAAAAGAGCAATAGTTAACAAAGAAGGAAAGTCCCATAAGGTTATCACCCAATTTCTCAGCAGAAACTCTGCAGGCCAGCAGGGAGTGGTGAGTTATATTTAATGAGATGAAAGGGAAAAATGTACAACCAAGAATACTCTACCCAGCAAGGTTCTCATTTAGATTTGAAGGAAAAATCAAAGTCTTGACAGACAAGCAAAAGCGAAGAGAATTCAGCACCACTAGACCAGCTTTACAACAAATGCTAAAGGAACTTCTCTAGGCAGAAAAGAAAAGGCCACAACTAGAAACAAGAAAATTACAAGTGCAAAATAACAAGTGGTAAAGTCTAACATACAGTAAAAGTAGGAAATAACCCGCATACAAATATGATATCAAAACTAGCAATCGTGGGCCGTCCCTGAGTCCAGTGGTTAAGACGCGGCACTTCCAATGCAGGGGGCACGGGATCCATCCCTGGTCAGGGACCTAAGATACCACATGCTGCACGGCAATTGTGACAAGAGGAGAGTACACACGCAGGATAATGGAAATGCAGTTATAATTAAAAGACCAGCAACCTTAAACAATCTTGTTTATATACAGACTGCTCTATCAAAACCTCAAGGTACGGCTTTGCTGGTGGCTCAGTGGTAAAGAATCTGCCTGACAATGCAGGAGACACGGTTCGATCCCTGATCTGGAAAGATCCCACGTGCCCTGAAGCAACTAAGCCCATGTGGCCCAACCACTGCGCCCTCAGCCCTGAACTACTGAAGCCTGTGCACCCTAGAGCCTGTGCTCTGCAACACGAGACCCACCGTAATGAGGAGCCTGCAGGCCACAACTAGAGTAGCTCCCACTCACAGCTACTAGAGAAAAGCCCGTGTGGCAACAAAGACCCAGCACAGCCAAAAATAAACAAATATACTTTAAAAAGCAACTTCAAGGTAACCACAAACCCCAAATCTGCAACAGATACACTCACACAAAAGAAAACCAAATCCAAACGCAATGCCAGAGTCAGTCATCAAATCACAAGGGAACAAAAGGGAAGCGAAGGAAAAACACCTACAAAAACCCAAAGGAACTAAGAAAATGGTAATAGAAACAGACGTATCAGTAATTACCTTAACTGGAAATGGATTGAAACCAATGAAAAGAGACTGGCTAAATGAACACAAAAACAAATAAGACGTGTATATATGCCGCTACAAGAGGCCACTTCAGATTTAGGGACACATACAAACTGAAAGGGAGGAGATGGAAAAGGTACTCCATGCAAATAGAAATCAACAGAAAACCAGAGAAGCAATACTCATACCAGACAAACAGGCTTTAAAATAAAGACTGCTACAGGAGACAAAGAAGGACACTACATAACGATCAAGGTATCAATCCAAGAAGAAGATACAACAATTGTAAATATATACACATCCAACATAGGATCACATCAATATAAGGCAAATACTAACAGCCATTAAAGCAGAAATTGCCAGTGACACAGTAATAGTAGGGGATTTAACATCCCACTTTCATCAATGGACAGATCATCCAGACAGAAAAATCAATAAGGAAACACAGACCTTAAATGACATACCAGATCAGATGGACTTAATATTTACAGAGCATTCCATCCAAAACCAGCAGAATACCCATTCTTCCAAGTGCACATGGAATATTCTCCAGAAATGATCACATGTTGAGCCACAAAGCAAGCCTCAGTGAATTTAAGAAAACTGAAATCACATCAAGCATCTTTTCTGGTCATAATGCTATGAGATTGGAAATCAACTGCAAGACAAAAAGACTACCAAAACACAAACATGGAGAGGCTAAATAATATGCTACTAAACAACCAATGGATCACTGAAGGAATCAAAAAGGAAATCAAAAAATACCCAGAATAAAATTAAAATGAAAGCATGAATATCCAAAAACCTAAGAGATGTAGCAAAACCAGTTCTAAGAGGGAAGTTTGTAGCAATACAGTCTTACCTCAAGAAATAAGAAAAAAATCTCAAAAGCTTTTACATATATATATAAGTAATACGTACTATACATTTGACAAAACTTATGAATTTTTGTCTACCTGAAAAATTTGAGATTTTGATTTCACTCGTTTGACTTAGAATGACCAGAATGCTAGATTTCTAATTAAAAAAACAGATATGCAACAAGCAACAAAGGTTTCCTGTATAGCACAGAGAACTATAGTCAGTATCTTGTAATAACCTATAATGGAAAACAATTTCAAAAAATATGCGCATATATGTATCGCTGAGTCACCTGCTGTGCACCCGAAACACTGTGAGTCAACTCTATGTAATAAAATATACATATTAAATTTTAAAAAATTTTTTAAGAAATAATAAAAATCTCAAACAACCTAACCCTTATACCTAAAGCAACCAGAGAAAGAAGAACAAACAAAACCCAAACTTAGTGGAAAGAAGGAAATCATAAAGATCAGAGCAGAAATAAATGAAACAGAGATCGAGACCACCGAGACTAAATGCTGGTTCCCTGAAATGACAAGCAAAATTGATAAACTTTATCCAGACTCACCAAGAAAAAAAGGAAGAGGGCCAAATCAATAAAATCGCAAAGAAGAAGATACAACAGACACCACAGAAGTGCAAAGGTTTGGGACTTCCCTGGTGGTCCAGCAGCTAAGAATCTACCTTGCAATGCAGGGCACATGGGTTCAATCCATGCTGGATAACTGAGGTCCCACAAGCCACAGGGAAAATAAGCCTGCCTGTCACAACTCCCGCGCCTGTGCGCCACAGCTAGAGCGCTCACGTGCTGCAGTGAGACCTCAAGGGACACAGCCGAGGCCCGACGCAGAGCGAGTAAAATATTTAAAGAAGAGATCATCATACAATACAAAGGATCATAAAAGCCACAGGTACAAGCAACCACATGCCATTAAAATGGACAACCTAGAAGAAGTGCACAAATTCTTCCAAAGGTACAATTGCCCAAGACCGAACCAGGAAGAAACTGAAAATATGAACCAACAAATCACAAGTACTGAAAAGTGAAACTTGAGATTAAAAAAGGCCCAACAAATGAAGTCCAGGATCAGATGGTTATCTGATCCTGAATTATCACAGGATAATGCTTGATAGAATTATCACAGGATAATTCTATCAAGCATTTAAAGAATAGAGAATACCTCTCCTAAAACTCTTTCAAAATCTGCAAAGGAAGGAACACTCCCAAATTCATTCTAGGAGGCCACCATCCCTGATACCAAAACCCAACAAAGATAACACAAAGGAAAGAAAATTACTGGCCAGTATCACTGATGAACACAGACGCAAAATTCCTCAACAAAATACTAGCAAACTAAATCAAACAATGCATTAAAAATAAAACCATACACCATAGTCAAGTGGGATATAACCCAGAGATGCAAGATCTTTCAATATCTACAAATCAGTGTGATACACCATACCACATCATTAAACTGAATAAAAACCATATGATCACCTCAATAGATGCAAAAAAGCTTCTGACAAAATTCAGCACTCACTCATGATTTAAAAAAAAAAAAAACCTCCAGAAAGTAGGCATAGAGGGAATATACCTCAGCATAATAAAAGCCATCTACAACAAACAAGGCTGTATATTGTCACCCTGCTTATTTAACTTATACGCAGAGTACATCATGAGAAACGCTGGACTGGAAGAAACACAAGCTGGAATCAAGATTGCCAGGAGAAATATCAATAACCTCAGATATGCTGATGACACCACCCTTATGGCAAAAAGTGAAGAGGAACTCAAAAGCCTCTTGATGAAAGTGAAAGAGGAGAGTGAAAAAGTTGGCTTAAAGCTCAACACTCAGAAAACGAAGATCATGGCATCCGGTCCCATCACTTCATGGCAAATAGATGGGCAAACAGTGTCAGACTTTATTTTTCTGGGCTCCAAAATCACTGCAGATGGTGACTGCAGCCATGAAATTAAAAGATGCTTACTCCTTGGAAGAAAAGTTATGACCAACCTAGATAGCATATTCAAAAGCAAAGACATTACTTTGCCAACAAAGGTCCGTCTAGTCAAGGCTATGGTTTTTCCAGTGGTCATGTATGGATGTGAGAGTTGGACTGTGAAGAAGGCTGAGCACCGAAGAATTGATGCTTTTGAACTGTGGTGTTGGAGAAGACTGTTGAGAGTCCCTTGGACTGCAAGGAGATCCAACCAGTCCATTCTGAAGGAGATCAGCCCTGGGATTTCTTTGGAAGGAATGATGCTAAAGCTGAAACTCCAGTACTTTGGCCACCTCATGCGAAGAGTTGACTCACTGGAAAATACCCTGATGCTGGGAGGGATTGGGGGCAGGAGGAGAAGGGGACGACAGAGGATGAGATGGCTGGATGGCATCGCTGACTTGATGGACATGAGTCTGAGTGAACTCCAGGAGTTGGTGATGGACAGGCAGGCCTGGCGTGCTGCAACTCACAGGGTCGCAAAGAGTCAGACACGACTGAGCGACTAAACTGATCTGACTGACAACAAACCTATAGCTAACATGATACTCAATGGTGAAAAGCTGAAAGCACTTCCTTTAAGATCAGGAATAAGACAATGATGTCCACTCTCTCCAATTCTATTCAACATAGTTTTGGAAGTCTCAGCCACGGCAGTCAAACAAATGAAAGCAATGCAAATTGGGAAAGTAGTGGTAAAACTGTCACTGTTCGCAGATTAGACTATACACAGAAAATCCTCAAGATACTGCCAGAGAACTACTGGTGCTAGTCAAGGAATTTAGCAAAGCTGCAGGATACAAAATTAATGCACAGAAATCTCTTGCATTCCTATACACTAACAATGAAAGATCAGAAAGAGAAATTAAGGAAACTATCCCATTTACCACTGCAACAAAAAGAACAAAATAACTAGGAATAAACCTACCTAGGGAGGCAGAAGAGCTGTACTCAGAAAACCGCAAGGTAGTGATGAAAGAAATCAAAGACAACACAAACGGATGGAGAGATGTATCAATGTTCTTGGATTGAAACAATCAACATGGTGAATATGTCTGTACTACCCAAAAAGTGAAAGTGTTAGTCGCTCAGTCGTGTCTGACTCTTTGCAACCCCATGTACTATAGCCCACCAGGCTCCTCTGTGCATGGAATTCTTCAGGCAAGAATACTGAACTGAGTAGCCATCCCCTTCTCCAGGGGATCTTCCCAACCTGGGGATCGAACTCAGGTCTCCCACAATGCAGGCAAATTCTTTACCACTGAGCCAGCAGGAAAGCCCAAAGCAACCTACAAACTCAATGCAATCCCTATTACCAATGGTATTTTTCACAGAATTAGAACAAAAATATTTTAAATTTGTATAAAAGTACAAAAGACCTCAAATAGCCAAAGCAATCCTGAGAAAGAAAAACAAAGCTGGAGGAATCAGGCTCCCTGACTTCAGACTAAACTACAAAGCTTCAGTAATCAAAACAGAATGGTCTGACACAAAACCAGAAATACAGATTGATGAATCCAGAAATGAACCCATGCACCTGCAGGCATCTCATCTATGACAAAGGAGGCAAGAATACACAATGGAGGAAAGACAGTCTCTTCAGTAAGTGGTGCTGGGACCACTGGACAGCTACATGTAAAAGACTGGAATCAGAACACTCCCTAACACCATACACAAAAATAAACCCAAAATGGATAAAGACCTAAATATAAGGTCAGACACTATAAAACTCTAAAAAGAAAATATGGGCAGAACAAACTCCAACAAGATCTTTTTCAACCCACCTCCTAGAGTACTGAAAATAAAAACAAAGATAAACAAGTGGGACCAAATTAAACTTAAAAGTGTTTGCACAGCAAAGGAAACCATAAACAAGATGAAAGGACAACTCTCAGAATGGCAGAAAATATTTACAAACCAATCAACTGGCAAAAGATTAATCTCCAAATATACAAACAGCTCAGAACTTCCCTGGTGGCCCAGTGACTAAGACTCCACATCACCAATGCAGGGGACCCGGGTTCGATTCCTGGTCAGGGAACTAGACTCCACGTGTCATAACTAAAGATCCCAAATCCCCAGTGAAGATCAAAGATGCCATTAAGATCCAGTGCAGCCAAATAAACAAATACATGTTAATATATATACATATTTATATACATATGTATACGTGTGTATACACACACACAAGACACAAACAGCTAATCCAGACCAAAAAACAAAGTCAACGAAAAAATGGGCAGAATACCTAACAGACATTTCTCCAAAAAAGACATACAGATGGCCAAACACATGAAAAGATGCTCAACATCACTAATTATTAGAGAAATTCAAAACTACAATGAGGTAACACCTCATACCAGTCAAAATGGCCATCATCAAAACAATCTAAAAAAGTAAATGATGGAGGGACTTCCCTGGTGGTCCAGTGGTTAAGAAGCTGCCCGCCAATGCAGGGGACAGATCTGATTCGTGGTCAGGGAACTAAGATCCCACGTGCTACAGGGCAACTGAGCCTGTGCACCACCACTACTGAGCCCACGCCCCGGAACCCGTGTGCCACGACTGCTGAAGCCCACACGCCATAAAGCCCATGCTCCGCAACAAGAGGAGCCACCACAATGCGGAGTCGGTACAAGGCAGCTACAGAGGAGCTCCCCGCTCGCCACGACTAGAGAAAGCCAGCGTACAGCAATGAAGACCCAGAAGAGTCAAAATAAATACATTACTACTTTTAAAAATTAAAAACTAAATAAATGCTAGAGAGAGTGTGGAGTAAAGGAACTCTCTTACACTGCCGGTAGGAATGCATACTGATACAGCCCGTAGGAAGAACAGTGACATTTCTTAAAACACTAAAAACGTTAACTACTCCATGATCCAATCATCTCATTCCTGAGCATATACCTGGAGAAAACCATAACTCAAAAAGAAACATGCTCTTCAATGCTCACTACAGCTCACTTTACAATAGCCAGGATATGGAAGCAACCTAAATATTCATCAACAGAGAAATGGGTAAAGAAGATGTGGTACATACATACAATGGAATATTACTCAGCTACAGAAAGAAATGAAATTGTGCCATTTGCAGAGACATGGATGGACCTAGAGACGCTCATACAGAGTGAAGTCAGAAAAATAAATATCACATTAACATATATGTGGAATCCAGAAAAATGGTACAGATGAACCTATTTGCAAAACAGAAATAGAGACAGACATAGAGAACAAACACAGGGACACCGAGGGGGAAGCAAGGGTGGGGTGAATGGGAAACAGGGATGGACACACGTACACTGCTGTGTACTGAACAGGGAGCTAATGAGAAACCCACCGTGCAGCCCAGGGGACTCTACTCAGTGCTACGTGGTGACTAAAGGAGAAGGAAAGCCAACAGCATATACGGACAGCTGTGCATGTATAGCTGGTTCACTTCGCTGTACAGCAGAGATTAACACCTGACCTGCCTCCTGCGTGCAGGTCAAGAGGCACCAGTTAGAAGTGGACATGGAACAACAGACTGGCTCCAAATCAGGAAAGGAGTACACCAAGGCTGTATACTGTCACCCCGCTGATTTAACTTATATGCAGAGTATACAATGAGAAACGCTGGGCTGGATGAAGCACAAGCTAGAATCAAGATTGCTGGGAGAAATATCAGTAACCTCAGATATGCAGATGACCCACCCTTATGGCAGAAAGCGAAGAAGAACTAAAGAGCCTTTTGATGAAAGTGAAAGTGGAGAGTGAAGAAGTTGGCTTAAAGCTCAACATTCAGAAAACTAAGATAATGGCATCCAGTCCCATCACTTCATGGCGAATAGACGGGAAAACAGTGGCAACAGTGACAGACTTTATTTTCTTGAGCTCCAAAATCACTGCAGATGGTGACTGTAACCGTGAAATTAAAAATGTTTGCTCCTTGGGAGAAAAGCTATGACCTACCTACAGAGCATATTAAAAAGCAGAGACATTACTTTGCTAACAAAGGTCCGTCTAGTCAAGGCTATGGTTTTTCCAGTGGTCATGGATGGATGTGAGAGTTGGACTATAAAGAAAGCTGAGTGCTAAAGAATTGAAGCTTTTGAACTGTGTTGTTGGAGAAGACTCTTGAGAGTCCCTTGGACTGCAAGGAGATCCAGCCAGTCCATCCTGAAGGAGAGCAGTCCTGGGTATTCACTGGAAGGATTAACGCTGAAACTGAACCTCCAAAACTTTGGCCACCTGATGTGAAGAACTGACTCATTGAAAAAGACCCTGATGCTGGGAAAGATTGAAGGTGGGAGAAGGGGACGACAGAGGATCAGATGGTTGGATGGCATCACCAACCCGATGGACATGAGTTTGAGTAAGCTCCAGGAGTTGGTGATGGAGAGAGAAGCCTGGCATGCTGCAGTCCACGGGGTTGCAAAGAGTTGGACATGACTGAACGACTGAACTGAAACTGAAAAATTAACACATTATAAATCAATTATACCCAAATAAAATTTTTAAAATAGAAACAAATAGATAACCAACAGGGACCTAGTGTATAGCACAGGGGCCTCTGTTCAATATTCTGTAATAACCTAAATGGTAAAAGAATTTGAAAAACAACACACACATGTACGTGCATAGCCGACTCACTCTGCTGCACACCTGAAACTAACACAACCCTGTCAATCAACTACACCCCAAATATAAAATAAAAATTTTAAACCCCTAACATACTTGGGCCACCTGATGCGAAGAACAGACTCCCGGGAAAAGATCCTGACGCTGGGCCAAACTGAAGGCAGGAAGAGAAGGGGACGACAGAGGATGAGATGGCTGGATGGCATCACCGACTCAATGGACGTGAGTTTGAGTGCACTCTGGGAGTTGGTGATGGACAGGAGGCCTGGCGTGCTGCAGTCCATGGGGTCACAGAGTCCGACACAACTGAGCAACTGAACTGAACATTTCTTTAGATCAAACTATATCATAATGAAGTTATTTTCATGTCCTCATCCAGGCACTGGGCAACTTTTTCTGGAAGGGACTAGACAGCAATACTTCAGCTTTTGCAGGTCACATAAGGTCTCTGTCACATATTTATCTTTGGGTTCTGCCTCCCCAACTCTTCAAAAACATAAAAAACAAACCCATTCTTAGCTTGCTAGCCACAGAACAAGAGTCTATAGGCCAAATCCTGTCCTGGCGGATGGACCAAAAGGAGGAATTTGTTAATCCAATTACAGTGAAATTCTCCACAGCAAAGAAGCCTGTATTTCAAATTATTCATCTGAACCTATTCAAGTAAATCACTCTCTGTGAGCCAAGTACAGGATCCAAGCACTTAAAAGAACTTCAGTTTTACCATAAACCACCAACAGTCATCAGTTCTCACTTCGAAGCTCAAATCTGAACACCAAATTAGGAAAAACAACTCCACATAAGGTAACCAAAACAGCATCAACATAAACATGTGCTTATGATGTTGTTTTATCTCAACAGATCTCTAGTTTAACACCAGGATGTAATGCCCATCAACTTTATAATATTTTGATGAATGAATTAAAAACATAAAGATCTAGAAGATGGGACTTCTAGTTAACTATAACCTTGTCACCATTAGTTGTATGAACCAGGACAGGTCAGATAACTTCCATTTGCTCCCTTGTCTTCTAAATGGAGGTAGTGAAGTGAAGTTGTTCAGTCGTATCTGACTCTTTGCAATCCCATGGACTGTAGCCTATCAGGCTCCTCCATCCACAGAATTTTCCAGGCAAGAGTATTGGAGTGGGTTACCATTTCCTTCTCCAGGGGATCTTCCCAACCCAGGGATCGAACCCAGATCTTCCGCATTATGGGCAGACGCTTTACCGTCTGAGCTACCAGCTGCTGCTGCCAAGTCGCTTCAGTCGTGTCTGACTGTTTGACCCCAGAGACAGCAGCCCACCAGGCTCCCCGTCCCTGGGATTCTCCAGGCAAGGACACTGGAGTGGGTTGCCATTTCCTTCTCCAATGCATCAAAGTGAAAAGCGAAAGTGAAGTCGCTCAGTCATGTCCGACTCTTTGGCAACCCCATGGACTGTAGCCTTCTAGGCTCCTCTGTCCATGGGATTTTCCAGGCAAGAGTACTGGAGTGGGTTGCCATTTCCTTCTCCAGGGGATCTTCCCACCCCAGGGATCGAACCCAGGTTGTCCGCATTGTGGGCAGACGCTTTACCGTCTGACCCACCAGGGAAGCCCCTAAATGGAGGTAGGGTGGGGTATAAAACCAGACAATCTCAATCTTTAAAGTGACAGATTTAAAGTTCTAGGACTATTACAATCCATACCTTCTTGATCAGTGATATGATGCACTGGGGTTTTTCCTAGACATTGGTGTTTTAAAAAGAAAACAAAAGCATGAATTGTGAAACTGAGCGGTTGAAACACTAAGTACACACTGTACTAGGTTAGTCACACCTTGAACACTTCCCATGTATGCCAATGTTTGAAGCGTTTTACAAACAATATCATATAATCCTTACAATAATCCTCAAAGGTGAACAGTATAATCTGAAAGATTAAGCAACTTGCTGAGGAAGGGTCAGGATTTAAAATCCAGCAATGCTCCTCCACGCTATTATCTCTGTCACTGTTAGGGAGCAGATTCTAGCATTCTCCCCTCAGCTCAAGACAGACAGGGATGACAAGGGAAACGTAAGCGGTGCTCTGCCTCCCTCTCCTCCCAGCTTCCTCTCCTGCTGCCGCGGAAGGCTGAAGCACAGCACACTCCCTGCTGGGCAGAGGTGTGTGTCTCTGGCACCTGCTTTCTGCACAGAGCTTTGGTTCACACTGCCACACACGTCTGTTGGAAACTTTACGGTCCACCGCATCATGACACTAACCATAACAGAATTCTAGCCTGCCATATTCCTTCTGTATCCGAGTAAGATACCAACATTGTAAAATGAACACCTCTGATTTGGCTTTGCGTGATGTAAAGTGAATTACTGGGCTTTCCCGGTGGTCCAGTGGTTAAAAATCCGTCTGCCAATGCAAGGAGCATGGGTTCAACCCCTGGTCCGGGAAGACTCCACACGCTGCGGAGCAACTAAGCCCACCACCACAGCTACTAAGCCTAGAGCTGGGGTCCACAAGAGAAGACGCCTCGACGAGAAGCCCGTGTGCAGCAACAGAGACTCAGCACAGCCAAAAATACATTCTTATTAAAAACAAATGAAAAGTAAAGCATCCTATTTCATCTGAAAGCTCTGGTGACAAGAGCCATGCGCAGTCACCACCAGAACTACTGGGCTTGGACGTTTCGCATGGCTTTCCGTAAGTTATCTGGATGACCCAAGCAGGGTTGGGGGTTGGTCTGCTCTTTGTACCGCAAAGAGCATCTCTCTCCCTTGCCTCAGCCGGCAAAGGCAGGAAGAAGCTACTAACCAGCCACAGGATCTGCGGCCACTGCTTCAAGACTACCTCCCTCCAGTGTGTCAAGGAGTGCGTGTGGTGGAAAGCCAACCCTGAATCCCAGCTCAGCTGTGCACCCTGGGGTTCAAAGCCCTCTTCTACAAGACAGGGAACATGCTCCAGAGTAAAGCACCCAGCAGAAGACTCGAGTAATAGGCACAACACACACCCGTCAGTGGGTCCTAGCCCTACCTCTGAATGTCATTCAGCCATCTACGGGACAGTAAAAGCAAAACCTACCCTTTATCATTTCTCTCACTAGGCCTGAACTGAACAACACTGAGTGTAATTCAATAAACATTCACCAAGGCCAATAAATACCGATCCCAATGGTTATTAACAGTTCCTAGGCTCCAGAGGGTCAAGGTCACCCTAATGCAACAGTTCCTAATGAACAAGCATAGTATATATTCTACAATTAAACTGCCTTTAAATTAATATGCCAGTTTTTAACCTCCCTACCAGACAGGCAAAGATTGACATGAACAGTCCCTCGTGTCACCAATGGTGTTAGACAAACAAGTACTTTCACACTCATGGTGGGACATGTAGAGCAGGACAACTTTCTGAGACTACTGTTTAATAATATTTAAGAAGACTTTGAAGATATATTCTTTAGACCTAGCAACTCAACCTGTGGGAATTTATCCCAAAGATAATACCTGGTAAGTGGAAAATGGGGTGTAACAAGAATAATCTGTTTACCCATCAAGTATAATTTTATGAGAGAACCATATGTATTATTCAGTCACTAAAAGGGAAATCCATATCCATTACCATACCAAAAAAAAAAACCTTCTGATACATAAAGATAAAAATAATCTGATTTCAAAATACGAGGTATGAGCCTATTTTGTTAAAAAAAAACAAACATATACATAGAGAAAATGAAGACTGATTACCTCCAGGTGGTGAGATCACTTGTTATGGTCATTTTTCTAACTCATAAGTATTTTTTCTCTCTGGCAAGAAACATGTATCACTTCTATCATCTAAAATAAGCAGAAGGTGTGCTACACATTATTTTGGTTCTCTGAATCCCAGGAAATACGAAAGACTCTTCCCTGAAAGGCCAGGAGGCTGCACGCCGCGCCCACAAGCCCACAGACGGCGGGAGGGCTGACTCCGACACCGGGGCCTCTGGGTGAGGGCCCCACACCTGAGCAGCTCGGGACCCTCTCACCAGGCCTTCAGCTACAGCCACACGTCCCCTCCTCCGTCCTGCAGCGCTCCCCTCCCAACCCGACTCGCAGAAGTTTACACAGATACCACCTTTTCCATAAAAAGCTTACGTAATCTGTTTAGCAATTACTTCAGACTGACACATATGACTTTTTACTATACGCTGTGAGTCTTTCCCCACTGGAGTTATAAGCTCCTGGAGGGCAGGGACCAAGTCCTAGCGAGCCTTGTTTTCTCCAGATGACCCAGCAGAGCATTTTGTGCACAGCACACTCTAATAAATGCTTGATGAACTAATGAATAAAGAGGGTACCTGTGAGGTTTTTCTAACAGCCACTGCCCTTACTTTACAAACAAAATAAGGACCCCAAAAGGTTAGCCCATGGTCACTTTTTTTTTCTTTTTGGCCTCCCCACAAAGCATGTTGGATATAGTTCCCCAACTAGGGACTGAACCCATGCCCCCTGCACTGGAGCACAGTCTTAACCTCTGGACCACCAGGAAGTTCCTTGGTCACTCACTCAGTACTACCACAGTCCCATGCTCAACTTGGGTCTTTCCTTTTTCCTAACTCAAAGCTTCTGTTCTGCATTTTCAAAGGGTTTTTGTTGATCTTCCTTCATGTCTTATCGCCTGACATGTGTACTTCACCCAGCTCTGTTTTCTGTTTTTGACAGTAGCTCTAGAAGGAAATAGATGAGCTTCTCTTGACAATTCTTAAACCTGTGTTCAGACTATACCTTTAGCTGGTATAACAATGAACCTTTAAGCAAAAGATGGTCAACATTCATCCAACAGTTATTTACTGAGCATTATTTGGTAACTAGAAAGCTCTATTTACTGGCACCTGGCATTTATTGATAAAACTGACGCCCCTAACATTCTAATCCCATGGATGGAGGAGCCTGGTAGGCTGCAGTCCATGGGGTCACGAAGAGTCAGACACGACTGCGCGACTTCACTTTCCCTTTTCACTTTCATGCATTGGAGAAGGAAATGGCAACCCACTCCAGTGTTCTTGCCTGGAGAATCCCAGGGACGGAGGAGCCTGGTGGGCTGCCATCTATGGGGTCGCACAGAGTCGGACACGACTGAAGCGACACAGCAGCAGCAGCAACATTCTAAAAAGAGGGGGCTACAAACTTCTGCCCAAAGGCCACATCTGGTCTGCTGCCTCTTTCGGTAAATCAAATTTTACTAAATACTGCCACCCCCATCCACGAATGTATTCTCTATGGCTGTCTGGGGGCTACAAGGGCAGAGCTGAATAGTTACAATGGAGACCATATGGCTCACAGAGCCTAAACTATTTACTATGTGGCCTTGATAGCTTGCTGACCATCGTAAAATATCAATATGCCACTGGACTCTCAAAACACCTTATATTTGGTATATTTTACAGCAACAGTAACAAATAGTAGGCAATAGTTTGTTAATCCTTTGAAAATTACCAGTCCAGCAGCACAGCTGTGACAGCGCTATTCCTTCTATCACACTCCTGTAAGAATCATCCTGAAAACAGCGCCACCTGGTAAACATCTGTTTCTCACAACTCATACAACTTTGGGGATCTTTAATCTCAGTTTCTCTCAGTTTCTAACTGAACAATTTCATTCTTTTCAGAGACAGTCCTTATACAGAAAACCACTCACTTCTTTGACAAATTACTTCCCTGAAAAGATCTCTAGTCCAATGTGTATCTTGAGGTCTCCTACTTGCAATAATTCAAACATAAAAGAAATGAATTTTATTCCCGATGATGCTCAGTATTTCGTGAGACTTTTTTTTGCTGCACACTATCCTGAACTAGTAACGTCTTCAGGGGTAAAAAATGCAGACTCCAGATTTCTTCCCTGAGCGGAATCAAACCGTCCACATATACAAAGAAATACTTTATTAGTTTAAACCCAGTTACAGCATGTTTTCAAAATATTTCTTCAAAAATATACAACTCACAAGCTTTACAATCAGAAATAATTATAGAATGTCAGAGGAGGTACTTCAGAGATCACTAAGTCCAAGTCTCTTAATTTTCAGAGGAGAAAGGTGAGGCTTACATGGGCCAACCAACCAGCTTTCATTAATTCACAATGGCCTCAGAACAGGAAGTGATACTAATGTCTCATCTATCAGCCAGGAACCGTGCTAGCGTCCAAGGCTACGTATGTATCTTCAGACAATTAATTCAATTAATCTTTATCAATGAGATGTTTTGCAAATGAGGCAGATTACATCAGGAGAACCAAAGAAAAGTCCTTAATAACTGCTCAGCATCTTTTACTTTTCCTACAAAGAAAGCTCTCTTTTCTTAGAGAGAGACTGCCCGGTATAGATTAAGAATACTGGCTCTGGAGCC
Source organism: Bos indicus x Bos taurus (assembly GCF_003369695.1). Lineage (NCBI taxonomy): Eukaryota > Metazoa > Chordata > Mammalia > Artiodactyla > Bovidae > Bos > Bos indicus x Bos taurus. Next base: position 53,769,174 of record NC_040097.1, on the reverse strand, counting down.
AGGCTGCACAATTCAGAATCCTGACATTGCCCCTTTCTGGCTATGTAACCTCAGGGCAATTTACCTAACAGCTCTTTCTTTCCTGATCTTTACGGGGATAATCTCGGTATGTCAACAATCCTAATGTGCCTGGTACATGTAACTGCCTATAAATTTGTTGCTGTTGTTATTTTCCTTAGCTGGTCTTATCAAAACATGGTTAAGTAACCCAAGGTATGGAGAAAGTGCCCTCAACAGCGGCTATTAAAATTCATATAACTACAATCACTGTAGTAAAGTTTGATTAAATAGTAAGGGTAAAGAGGAAAAAAGTTCTTAAAAGGACCGTTTGTAAGCTAAATCCCACTAAAAACACACGCACAAGAAGTTCTGCCTTTTAATATCAAGAACAAACAAGTTCACTCTCCAAATCCTTCAAGCAAGAATGACTGAATGCTAATGCCAGAATGTTTCCAGGTTTCACCAGGGCTCAGACACAAGAAAATGACTTCTTCAGCACAAACACCATGACAACAGACGCTACAGCCCAGAATCCAACAAATATTTTGATTTTACTTTAAAATAATTATTAGTATTTTCACTTAAAGATAGCCTTTTTAAAAAGTTATGTGGTAGGAAGAGTAGGTGGCACTTTCTCCCTTGAAGGAATTTCTATCAAAAGTCCAAAATCCTCACAAACATTAGAGGGCAGGGTCTTTACACCTGTGTGGCCTTGGAAATCTCACTGAACAGCTCTCTAAAATTCAGCATCTTATCTACAAATCAGCATTAACATCTACATCCCAAATTTGGGGAAGTCGGGAGGAACAGGGGCAGAGGAGGCAAACTAAGATTTGTATGTAAATGCTCTGAGATATGACCCAGAATCCCAACAGACTCCTGGGCCTGTATCAGAAAAAACATAATTCAAAATGATACATGCATTCCAGTGTTCACTGCAGCACTATTTACAACAGCCAGGACACGGAAGCAACCTAAATGTCTATCAACAGAGCAACGGTTAAAGAAGATGCGGTACACGTATACAGCGAAATGCCAGTCAAGTGAAGTCACTCAGTCGTGTCCGACTCTTTGTGACCCCGTGGACTATACAAATAGCTGTGAAAAGACAGGAAGCAAAAAGCAAAGGAGAAAAGGAAAGATACACCCATTTGAATGCAGAGTTCCAAAGAATACCAAGGAGAGATAAGAAAGCCTTCCTCAGTGATCAATGCAAAGAAATAGAGGAAAACAACAGAATGGAAAAGACTAGAGATCTCTTCAAGAAATTTTAAGATACCAAGGGAACATTTCATGCAAAGATGGGCTCGATAAAGGACAGAAATGGTATGGACCTAACAGAAGCAGAAGATATTAAGAAGAGGTGGCAAGAATACACAGAAGAACTGTACAAAAAAGAACTTCATGACCCAGATAATCACGATGGTGTGATCACTCACCTAGAGCCAGACATCCTGGAATGGGAAGTCAAGTGGGCCTTAGAAAGCATCACTACAAACAAAGCTAGTGGAGGTGATAGAATTCCAGTTGAGCTATTTCAAATCCTGAAAGATGACACTGTGAAAGTGCTGCCCTCAATATGTCAGCAAATATGGGAAACTCAGCAGTGGCCACAGGACTGGAAAAGGTCAGTTTTCATTCCAATCCCAAAGAAAAGCAACACCAAAGAATGCTCAAACTACTGCACAATTGCACTCATCTCACACACTAGTAAAGTAATGCTCAAAATTCTCCAAGCCAGGCTTTAGCAATACGTGAACCATAAAATTCCAGATGTTCAAGCTGGTTTTAGAAAAGGCAGAGGAACCAGAGATCAAATTGCCAACATCCGCTGGATCATGGAAAAAGCAAAAGAGTTCCAGAAAAACATCTATTTCTGCTTTACTGACTATGCCAAAGCCTTTGACTGTGTGGATCACAATAAACTGTGGAAAATTCTGAAAGAGATGGGAATACCAGACCACCTGACCTGCCTCTTGAGAAACCAGTATGCAGGTCAGGAAACAACAGTTAGAAATGGACATGGAACAACAGACTGGTTCCAACAGGAAAAGGAGTATGCCAAGGCTGTATACTGTCACCCTCCTTATTTAACTTATATGCAGAGTACATCATGAGAAACGCTGGGCTGGAGGAAGCACAAGCTGGAATCAAGATTACCAGGAGAAATATCAATAACCTCAGATATGCAGATGACACCACCCTTATGGCAGAAAGTGAAGAAGAACTAAAGAGCCTCTTGATGAAAGTGAAAGAGGAGAGTGAAAAAGTTGGCTTTAAGCTCAATATTCAGAAAACTAAGATCATGGCATCCGGTCCCATCTCTTCATGGGAAATAGATGGGGCAACAGTGGAAACAGTGGCTGACTTTATTTTTCTGGGCTCCAAAATCACTGCAGACGGTGATTGCAGCCATGAAATTAAAAGACACTTACTCCTTGGAAGGAAAGGAATGACCAACCTAGATAGCATGTTCAAAAGCAGAGACATTACTTTGCCAACAAAGGTCTGTCTAGTCAAGGCTATGGTTTTTCCAGTGGTCATCTATAGTTGTGAGAGTTGGACTATAAAGAAAGCTGAGCGCCGAAGAATTGATGCTTTTGAACTGTGGTGTTGGAGAAGACTCTTGAGAGTCCCTTGGATTGCAAGGAGATCCAACCAGTCCTTCCTAAAGGAGATCAGTCCTGGGTGTTCATTGGAAGGACTGATGTTGAGGCTGAAACTCCAGTACTTTGGCCACCTGATGCAAAGAGCTGACTCACTGGAAAAGACCCTGATGCTGGGAAAGATTGAATGTGGGAGGAGAAGGGGATGACAGAGGATGAGATGGTTGGATGGCATCACCCACTTGATGGACATGGGTTTGGGTGAACTCCGGGAGTTGGTTATGGACAGGGAGGCCTGGCGTGCTGCGGTTCATGGGGTCGCAAAGAGTCGGACACTACTGAGCAACTGAATTGGACTATAGCCTGCCCAGCTCCTCCGTCCATGGGATTTTCCAAGCAAGAATACTGGAATCGGCTGCCATTTCCTTCTCTAGGAGATCTTCCCAACCCAGGGATTGAACCCACGTCTCCCACACTGCAGGCAGGCTCTTTACCATCTGAGCCATCGGGGAAGCCCCTGATGAACTACTACTCAGCCATTAAAAGGAGTGAAATAGCGTCATCTGCAGAGACATGGATAAGCCTAGAGACTCATACAAAGTGAAGTCAGAAAGAGAAAAAAACATGTAATACTGCTTATATGTGTAATCTAGAAATGATACAGATGAATTTATCTGCAAAGCAGAAATCGACACAGATGTAGAGAACAAACCAATGGATACCAAGGTGGGGAGGGGAGGCTGCAATGAGCTGGGAGATTGGGACTGACATACACATACTACAAATTACACATACATACATACATTTGTACATACACATATATACAAATTATATAACTAATGGGAACCTACTGTATAGCCCAGGGAACTCTACTCAATGGTCTGCGGTGACCTAAATGGGAAGGAAATCTAAAAGACAGAGGGGTATATGTACAGCTGGTTCACTTTGCTGTACAACAGAAACGAACAACAATGTAAAGCAACTATACTCCAATAAAAAGTTTTAAAATAAGAAAGAAAAGGAAAGGTGTTGAGGATGGCTCACACACAGGCAAATACTGCCAGTTTTGAGTCCTTCCACCCCAGGCAGTGGGAAGGGGAGGCTGCAGAGCAAGGTAAAGCTAAACAGCCATTTGTGTTCGGGATATATAATGTTTGATCACTGTTCCGTTTTACATAGTAGTTGGAAATGTAACATCTTTTTAGTCTCAGATTTGGTTTTTTTAAATATGGGACTCCAGAGATCACCATGATTCATATTATGAAAGACACACTAGAGCCAAGCATCCTTTGCCTAGCACCTCCAAACTTATAACAAAGAAAACCACAATCCCCCTTTATACATTCTTCCCTTCCACCAGCATAAACTGAAGGCAGTCATAATACACGACGGTGAAATGTGCTTACGAAATCTTTAAGAGGTATTCCAGAAAATTAAACCTGGTTATGTAATCAGTATAAAAATCTGTTGTCAGCTTTTTCCCAAAGCTGAAAAGGACTTTGATGAAATCCCAGTAGAAATAGTACCCCCCCCCAAAATTTTTTTAATTATAAACTTGTATAACCTGGTATCAGGTGGAGCTGGAAAAGATCATATAAAAGGAATCTATTTTACAGCAGAGAAGATATAGAACAATCTATTCTAAGTTTGGAGGGATGGAAGTCTAGGGCCTCTAAGTATATTCAGTCTTTGACCCAAAGACCAGTTTAAAAAAGGGTTTAAAAAGCATAGTGCAACCTCAGTGCAAATTAGACACATCAAGAAATGAACAAAGCTGTCACTTTTGTTTCACTAGAAACAGAACCATGTAAGTAACATCTAATGCACTAAGGATTAGTTGGGAAGAACTTCTAAAATAAAAACAAAAATCAGGATCTTATCTTAACAGCGGCAGCATCTGAAAAGAAGTCTTGAGAGTATTTAAAAATAAAACCAAAAAAATAAAAATACAACCCACCTTAATGAGGTCAAGCTGTGTGAGGTACATTTTAGTTTAAGCACTTAATAGAAATTTGTTTAAGCTAGTAGATTGAAAACATTTTCTGGATTTTTTCTTTTTTTTTTTTTGCTTTTGGATTCTGTCTCTGGCCTATATTACCATTTATGTAGATACTAACTCAATTTTTAAAATAAAAATATTTTCTAATCCACTTAAAAGAGATTCACAAACAGTCACTGTGCTGTTTTCAGTTCACAAACATTACCTCACTCAGTTGTCCCCATAATAATAAGTAGGTATTATTTCTATAATGTCAATTTTAAGAAAGAAGAAACTAAGGGTCATAGAAATCAAAGAACCTGCTTCAGATCATAGGACTAGTATGTGATAGGGTCATAAGGGAACCCAGGTGAATCCGCAGTAGATAGTTTCAATCATATTAAAAACAAAAGTAACACTAATTTTTCAAATAGCTTCATTAACTTCAATTAACGTCAAGAATCACACTGCAGACTGGCAGCAGTTCATGAAAAATGATTTGTTTTTATTTAAACATTCCCACTAAAAGCAGACCCTGACAAATAGATTTGAATTGTGTTTCCTTTCCTGTTTTTAAATGCACATAAAAAGTCTTGAGGCATCAATACCAAAGTTTTAAAATTTAACCGTCATCTTATGAGCCAAACTTCAAATTTTCACATCGCAAGAGTATGAAAGAAATCTCTCCTCTAAATGACTTTGGAGCTAAGCCTGCAAAAATGTGAACCTGTGAATTGTTCTCCACGTCCACCCGCAGACTCAGTCAAGAAACAAATACCTAACTCCCGGAGAGCAGAGGGGATATAGAACAATCAGGACACTCGACACATTAGACCATTTCTCCTTATTACACCCATCTGGCCAAAGGGGCTGAACGAGAAAGCTGTTTACTGCCCTATAGGTGTCAGTGAAAAAGGCAGCTGCAACACGAGCCCATTGTACCTATAAAAGCTGACTCAAATAAGAACATTTATCACAACTACCAGCTCTCCTTTCTAGCTTCTGTCAATTACACAAAGAGCTTGCTATTAAATATTGATGGCATGCTATATGCAACAGAACTCTGGCGAAGAGCCTCCTGCTACCAATTTTTGTTATGAAAGAAAAACCGTCCTTATTTTCGACGTAAAGCCCAAGCCACGAGCTCTGTCCAATGGGTTATCGCATTGTCCTTCCCAGAGGAGGGTGTCAGGGCCACCCCCACACACACCCAGGGGTGGAGACAGGTTCTGGGGAGGGCGGGTCCCTGAAGGTCCCGGGGCAGGGGTCCCAGTCTCTCTTCTCCCCAGCTGTCAGCGACAGGTCGGAAGGCGGGGTGGGGCCCGGCCAGGCTGTCCGCACAAAGCCAGCCAGAGCGCGGCGGGCGGACCCGGACCCAGGCCCGGGAGGACGCCGCGCAGGGCGGAGCAGGTTGGGGCACTTACCCAGCAGCAGCACGTTCTTCCCCGCGGGGAGTTTGGAGCGCGAGCGGGTGGAGACCTCACTGAGGATGCAGGACCTGGCGGGAACAAGGCGCACGCTCAGGCCGGGGCCCCGCGCCGGAGGGGCTGCCCCGGCCTCCACGCCCGGACGGGGGCGGCCGAGAACGCGGCGGCCTGGGCCGGGCGCCGAGCCCCGGCGGGCACGCGACCCTGGACCATCCCCGGGCCGGCGTTGCCGGCGGGGACCAGGGAGGGCTGCGATCCTTACCAAAGGTTCTGTCCGTCCTCGTCGTCGCCTGCCGCGGCCGCGCCGTTGCCCGACGCTAGCTCGTTGGCCAAGGGGCCGCCTGTGTAAGTCGCGGTTAATCCTGGCGGACAGGAACCGAAGGAGCCGACTCGCCCCACAGCCGCCATCTTGGTAGGGAATCACACCGCTCCCGGCAAAGCTGAATGAGCGCAGCGGCGGCGGCGGGAACCCGGATATGGAGCGTTCGGCTCACGGGAGCGAGGCGGGGCATGCGGGGGTGGGACCCAAGCTCTGCAGGGACTGACGGAGTAAGAGAGGGCGAACTGCGCGTGCGCTGCAGGCTGGCCGGCGCGGCGGGGGTGCGCGTGCGCAGATTGCCCGGCCGGCCGCCCTGCCGCAGCGCCAGTCCTAAGCTCTGCGGGTTGATTGCCGCCACCCCCACCCCTCCTGCAGTCCTGGGCTGCAGCCGGGCGCCTTGGGGTGTGTCAGGGGAACGATGCTCGCTCTCTCTCTTCCCCCCCATTTTCCCCTTCGGGTCCACAAACCTCGTAGCGGGTGTGAAATTCCTGCACTGTCACTGCTATCCCGGCTGCTGCAATTAGAATTGGTTTTTCTGTTTACCTGAGACACAGCTGTCATCCTGCAATCTTCTTTCACCATTGTTGTGCGGGTTCTGTTTGCCTCATTCCTGTGTCTTCTTTCGTTATTTTAGTGGAGAACTTCCTCCGTTGGTTTTATGAGAGAAAAAAAGTAGGGTATGGCTACGTTTTGGGAGACCTGTATTCAATCAAGGTCCAGGTGAAAGCTTAATGAAGGAATAATTGATAAAGGTGTTAATGATCTTAAGAGATCTTGCTAAGGGGTTAGCAAGAGCAGGAAGATTTAGGGCTGAAGGGAAAAAGAAAGGAATGTTCACTAGAATCCAGAGAGCTGTAGCTATAAGAAAAGTGTTGATGAGCAAGATCTGTGGCTTTGAGTAAATGAACACAGCACTGACCTCTCTCATTCTGCCCTGAGGTATCCCACCTGTGTCACATTCGCCAAAGCCATCAGAAGCCAAAACGCAAGAGAACTCGAGCAAAGGAATCCATGCAGGTTTACCTATCTGAGCACAAAAAGGGATCGGGAAGAGCAAACAGAAGAGACCCAGCTCACTTTGTCTGTTTGAAAATGCAGTCTATACTCATTGATAGTTTGGCTGGGTATAGAATTCTTAGGATGCAAATTATCTTCCCTTATGTTTTTTTAAGGCCTTTACCCCTTGTCTGCTAGATTTTAGTGCTGTCATTGAGAAATCCAAAGCCATTTTGATTCCTACTCCTTTGTTATGTAGTCTTTTTTTTTTTTTTTTTTTTACTACTTGGAGGCCTTTAGAACTTGCACAGATTTCCACTAACACACATACCACTTCCAGTTTCTGCACTGTCATACTAATTATCCTGCCAAGTACCATAGACAAATAATTCATACTCTTACTCTAAACCAACAGCCACTTCTGCACTAGATTCCATCTCCTCTCCACCACTCCAGGGCATTGCTCCAACAATTCTCCCCGCCTTTCTCTAGATAATCATTTATTGATTTCAACTGGATCATTTTCTCTTGGCCCTCCCTACTCTTTCACCAGCTACTGCTACATTTCTTGCCTCCCTTTTACAGCAAAACTCTTTAAAATAGTTGTCTTTACATGCTATCTTCAATTCCTCTTCCCCTTTGGTCTTAGAACTCATTTCAGTCAGATTTTTACCCCATGACTCCACAGAAACTGCTCTTATCCTTGTAGTCAGTGATCTCCTTATTACTAAATCCAATGGTGAATTCTACTTCCTTGTCTTTTTAGCCTTTCAGCAACATATTCTATAGCTGATCATCCTTGCTTGATATTCTTCTTTACATGGCTTCCTGGTCACCATGTTCTCTTGCAGTTTTTTTCCTGTGTCACTAGCTGCTGCTCCTCAGTCTCCTCCAGCATTTCCTCATTTTCTTGACCACTTAATGGCTCAGGGCTCAGTATTTGTTCCTCTTCTCTATCTATACCCAATCCTTTGGTGATCTCATATAGTCTCAATAAATTCCATCTGTATGATAAATCTCCCAGATTTTTCTCTCCAGCCTAGAGCTCCATCTAGAACTCCAGATTAATACATGCCAACTGTTTCTTCCACATCTTCACTTGGATATTGAACAGCAGTCTCAAACTCAGCATGCTTTAAACTGAGTATCTGACCTCTCCCCCCAAATTCTGTTTCACCCATCACCTACCCTAGTGATCCCCAACCTTTTTGGCACCAGGGACCAGTTTCATAGAAGACAATTTTTCCATGGATAAGGAGGGGGATTTAAGTGATGGGGAGCAGTTGTATATACAGATAAAGCTTCACTTGCTTGCCTGCCACTCACCTCCTGCTGTGTGGCCTAGTTCCTAACAGGCTACAGACAAGTACTGGGGGTTGGGGACCCCTGACCTAACCCACTAGGTAGCAGTTCCTTATTGCCTAAGTTATTCTTGACTCCTCCTTTCCCTTCACATAGCACAATTGAATACATCAGGAATCCAAAAGTCTTTACCTTCAAAATATACCCACAATCCAACTTCTTAACACTCACCCTCTGATGCTACTGTGAGCTATCTTCTCTTGCCTGAATTGCTATAAAAGGCTCTTCAATACAGCAGCTGGAGGGATCTTTTAGAAATATGAGCCAGGAGTACCCTGGTGGTCCAGTGGTTAGGACTCAGGGCTTTCACTGCTGTGGCCTGGGTTCAATCCCTGGTCAGGGAACTAAGACCTCACAAGCTGGCTTTAAATATATATATATAGATATATATATATATACATATATATATATATATACATATAAAATTTTACTCTTTTACTCAAAATCCTATAGTGGTTTCTCATTTCAATCAGTAAACTCCAAACTCCTTCAATGACCCACAAAGTCTACAGAAGCTGGCCCCCATTGCCTCTCTGGACTTTTCTGCTCTAATTGGTCCCTCAGTTTCCCTGCTCAGTCATACTGGTCCCACTGCTGTTCTTTAAACATATTGTGTATCCCTTTGATTTAGCTGTTTCCTCTGCCAGGAAGGAGGTATTGAAAGTGAAAATGTCAGTCACTCAGTCATTCCCAACTCTTTGTGATCCCATGAGACTGTAGCCCACAAGGCTCCTCTGTCCATGGGATTTTCCAGGCAACAATACTGAAAAGGGTTGCCATTTCCTCATCCATGATATCTTTCCCAACCCAGGGCTCAAACTCTGGTCTCCCACACTGCAGGCAGAGTCTTTACCATCTGAACCACCAGGGAAGCCCATGAAGGAGATAAGGAGCTGCCAAAACAATATCTTCCCCCAAATAGCCACCTGGCTACCTTCCTCTCCACCTTCAATGTCTTCGTTCAGTTCTCAGCTTCTAGATGAAGTCTACCCTGACTACCCTATTCAACGCTGAAATTTAAATCTTCACCTCTGCAATTCCAGGTTCTTCTTATCTTACCTGTCTTTTTGTTTTCCATAACACTACCTTCTGATATAATATAAGATGTACAGATTATTACTTCGTAACCTACTACCATCATCCTCTATATCTGCAGGGGATTGGTTCTAGGACCCCCAAACAGATACCAAAATCGATGGATGCTCAAGTATATGAAATGGGGTAGTTTTGCATTACACCTTCACACACCTTCCATATACTTTAATCATCTCTTTGTTGTTTAATGACTAAGTTGTGTCTGACCCTTTTGCAACCCCATGGACTGTAACCCACCAGACTCCTCTGTCCATGAGATTCCCTAGGCAAGAATCCTGGAATGGGTTGACATTTTATTATCCAGGAGATCTTCCTGACTCAGGGATCAAATTTGTGTCTCCTGCATTGGCAGACAGATTCTTTATTGCTGAGCCACCAGTTCAGCTCAGTTACTCAGTCGTGTCCAACTCTTCGTGACCCCATGGACTGCAGCACGCCAGGCCTCCCTGTCCATCACCAACTCCTGGAGTTTACTCAAACTCATCTCCACTGAGTTGGTGATGCCATCCAGCCATCTCATCCTCTGTCGTCCCCTTCTCCCGCCTTCAGTTTTCCCCAGCATCAGAGTCTTTTCAAATGAATCAGCACTTCGCATCAGGTGGCCAAAGTATTGGAGTTTCAGTTTCAACATCAGTTCTTCCAATGAACACTCAGGACTGATATCCTTTAGGATGGACTGGTTGGATCTCCTTGCAATCCAAGGGACTCTCAAGAGTCTTCTCCAACACCACACACAGTTCAAAAGCATCAATTCTTCGGTGCTCAGCTTTCTTTATAGTCCAACTCTCACATCCATACATGACTACTGGAAAAATCATAGCCTTGACTAGACAGACCTTTATTGGCAAAGTAATGTCTCTACTTTTTAATATGCTGTCTAGGTTGGTCATAACTTTCCTTCCAAGGAGTAAGCGTCTTTTAATTTCATAGCTACAGTCACCATCTGCAGTGATTTTGAAGCCCCAAAAAATAGTCAGCCACTGTTTCCACTGTTGCCCCATCTATTTGCTATGAAGTGATGGGACTGGATGCCATGATCTTAGTTTTCTGAATGTTGAGTTTTAAGCCAACTTTTTCACTCTCCTCTTTCACTTTCATCAAGAGGCTCTTTAATTCTTCTTCACTTTCTGCCGTAAGGGTGGTGTCATCTGCATATCTGAGGTTATTGATATTTCTCCTGGCAATCTTAATTCCAGTTTGTGCTTCCTCCAGCCCAGCGTTTCTCATGATGTACTCTGCATAGAAGTTAAATAAGCACGGTGACAATATACAGCCTTGACGTACTCCTTTTCCTATTTGGAACCAGTCTGTTGTTCCATGTCCAGTTCTAACTGTGGCTTCCTGACCTGCATACAGGTTTCTCAAGAGGCAGGTGAAGTGGTCTGGTATTCCCATCTCTTTTAGAATTTTCCACAGTTTATTGTGATACACACAGTCAAAGGCTTTGGCATGGCCTTTATATAAAGCAGAAATAGATGTTTTTCTGGGACCCTTTTGCTTTTTTGAAGATCCAGCGGATGTTGGCAATTTGATCTCTGGTTTCTTTGCCTTTTCTAAAACCAACTTGAACATCTAGCTGAGCCACCAAGGAAGCCCTTAATCATCTCTCAATTTCTTATAATACCTCATAAGTAAGTGTTAGTCACTTAGTCGTGTCCAACTCTTTGTGACCCATGGACTGTAGCCTACCAGGCTCCTCAGTCCACAGGATTTTCCAGGTAAGCGTACTGGAGTGAGTCGCCACTTCCTTCTCCAGAGGATCTTCCTGACCCAGGGATCTAACTCAGGTCTCCCGCATTGTAGGCAGACACTTTACAACTGAGCCACCAGGGAAGCCCTTAATATAATGTAAATACTATGTAAATAGCTTCCCTGGTGGCTCAGATGGTAAAAGCATCTGCCTGCAATGCAGGAGACCGGGGTTTGATTCCTGGGTCGGGAAGATCCCCTGGAGAAGGAAATGGCAATCCACTCCAGCACTCGTACCTGGAAAATCCCATAGACGGAGGAGCCTGATAGGCTACAGTCCATGGGGTCGCAAAGAGTCGGACACAACTGAGCGACTTCACTTTCACTTTCACTATGTAAATAGTTGTAAATACAATGTAACTGTTATATAAATAGTTGTAAATGCTATTTAAATAGTTGCCTGAACAAGGCAAATTCAGGTTTTCCTTTCTGGAACTTTCTGGAGCTTTTTTCCCAAATATTTTTCTCTTGGCCATACCAATTGGCATATGGGATCCTAGTTCCCAGACTAGGCATCGAACAGGCAAAGAAGAAAAGGAAAGATATACCCATCTGAATGCAGAATTCCAAAGAATAGCAAGGGGAGAGAAGAAAGCCTTCCTCAGTGACCAATGCAAAGAAATAGGAAGAAACAATAGAATGGGAAAGACTAGAGATCTCTTCAAGAAAATTAGAGATACCAAGGGAACATTTCATACAAAGATGGGCACAATAAAGGACAGAAATGGTATGGACCTAACAGAAACAGAAGATATTAAGAAGAGGTGGTAAGAATACACAGAAAAACCATACAAAAAAGATCTTAATGACCCAGATAACCACAATGGTGTGATCACTCACCTAGAGCCAGACATCCTGGAATGGGAAGTCAAGTGGGTCTTAGGAAGCATCACTACAAACAAAGCTAGTATTGGTGATGGAATTCCAGCTGAACTATTTCAAATCCTGAAAAATGATGCTGTGAAAGTGCTGCACTCAATATGCCAGCAAATTTGGAAAACTCAGCAGTGGCCACAGGACTGGAAAAGGTCAGTTTTCATTCCAATCCCAAAGAAAGGCAATGCCAAAGAATGCTCAAACTGCTGCACAATTGCATTCATCTCACACGCTAGCAAAGTAATGCTCAAAATTCTCTAAGCCAGGCTTCAACAGTACGTGAACCGTGAACTTCCAGATGTTCAAGCTAGATTTAGAAAACGCAAAGGAACCAGAGATCAAATTGCCAACATCTACTGGATCATCGAAAAAGCAAAAGAGTTCCAGAAAATAAATCTACTTCTGCTTTATTGACTACAGCAAAGCCTTGACTGTGTGGATCACAACAAACTCTGGAAAATTTTTAAAGAGATGGGAATACCAGACCACCTTACCTGCCTCCTGAGAAAGCTGTATGCAGCTTTCAAGAAGCAACAGTTAGAACAGGACATGGAACAACAGATTGGTTCCAAATTGGGAAAGGAGTACGCCAAGGCTGTATATTGTCACCCTGCTTATTTTACTTATATGTAGAATACATCATACAAAATGCTGGGCTGGATGAAACACAAGCTGGAATCAAGATTGCTGGGAGAATTATCAATAACCTCAGATATGCAGATGATACCACCCTTATGGCAGAAAGCAAAGAAGAACTAAAGAGCCTCTTGATGAAAGTGAAAGAGGAAAGTGAAGAAGCTGGTTTAAAACTAAACATTCAAAAAAACTAAGATCACGGCATCCAGTCCCATCACTTCATGACAGATAGATGGGGAAACAGTGGAAACAGTGAGAGACTATTTTTCTTGGGCTCCAGAATCACTGCAGATGGTGACTGCAGCCATGAAATTGAAAGATGCTTGATCCTTGAAAGAAAAGTTGTGACCAATCTAGACAGCATATTAAAAAGCAGAGATATTACTTTGCCAACAAAGGTCATCTAGTCAAAGCTATGGTTTTTCCAGTAGTGATGTATGGCTGTGTGAGTTGGACTATAAAGAAAGCTGAGTGCTGAAGAATTGATGTTATTGAACTGTGGTGTTGGAGAAGACTCTTGAGAATCCCTTGGACTGCAAGGATATCCAACCAGTCCATCCTAAAGGATATCAGTCCTGAGTGTTCATTGGAAAGACTGATGTTGAAGCTGAATCTCCAGTACTTTGGCCACTTGATGATGCAAAGTGCTGATTCATTTGAAAAGACTCTGATGCTGGGAAAGATTGAAGGCGGGAGTAGAAGGAGACAACAGAGGAGATGGTTGGATGGCAACACTGACTCAATGGACGTAAGTTTGAGCAAGCTCTGGGAGTTTTGATAGACAGGGAAGCCTGGTCTGCTGCAGTCCCTGGGGTTGCAAAGAGTTGGACAGGACTGAGCGACTGAACTGAACCGTGCCCTTGGTAGTCCTGTAGTAGAAGTGTGGTGTCCTAACGTCTGGACCACTCGGGAATTCCCTTTCCAAATACTTTTAATCTGAGGTTGGTTCAATCTGTGGATGTGGACCCTACAGATACAAAGGGTGGACTGTATAGAATTTACTTATTTATTACAACTTAATCTCTGTGGGGGCTTCACTAATGTAGCACTTTGTGCCTAGAACACAGCACAGTATTTGTTGAAGGTATGAATAAAGGAACAGATTTACTCTTTGTCACCAGGTTTCTAAAATTTCAGGATAATGATGGCCTGGATAATGGATAATGATCACGATGATGGTGTTTGTGCATTTCAAGAGGAAAAAGGAATAAAAAAAAATTCTTTAATACTTGAAAGCAGGAGCTCTCTTTTACAATATGATAGCCACTTTTTGATATGTGTGTGTGTGCACATGAGCGTTCAGTTGTCTGACTTTTTGTGATCTCATGGACTGTAGCCCACCAGGCTCCTCTGTCCTTGGGATTTTCCAAGCCAGAATACTGGAGTGGGTCTCCACTTGCTACACCAGGGGATCTTCCTGACCCAGGGATGGAACCTGCAGCTCTTGAGTCTTCTGCATTGGCAGGTGGATTCTTTACCAGTGAACCAAAATCCTTCTAAAATGTATTCCACTTCCTCTTGCTACTTTAAGATGCTGCCTGAATATTGATTTACCTTTTCTTAAGAGGCTCTGGGCCTCTCTAGGTTTCTCAATAATAGTATCCTGCTGTTGTATGAGGAAGTCTTAGATCCTGCTGCGATACCCCGGGGTGTACCCAAATATCCTTTTTAGCTTGGCTTCTAATTCAGCTGAGCCGCGGAGCCAGGAAGTGGGAAATGGAGCCCTAGTTAGAGGGGACACAGCTCCTCTCTCCGACTTTCCATCACTGAGGAGCTGTGTCTCCTCTCTGTCAACCATCATCCCCTGCTTACTCATCAGCTTCCTCAAGGCCATATGCTGCTGCTGCTGCTAAGGCACCTTAGTCATGTCCTACTCTGTGCGACCCCAGAAACGGCAGCCCACCAGGCTCCCCTGTCCCTGGAATTCTCCAGGCAAGAACACTGGAGTGGGTTGCCATTTCCTTCTCCGATGCATGAAAGTGAAAAGTGAAAGTGAAGTCGCTCAGTCGTGTCCGACTCTTCAAGACCCCATGTACTGCAGCCTACCAGGCTCTTCCATCCATAGGATTTTCCAGGCAAGACTACTGGAGTGGGGGTGCCATTACCTTCTCCGCAAGGCTATATAGTTAGGGATTCTTTTTCTCAAGAAAAGTGATCATTTGCAGGCACAAGAGCTCTGCAGAAAACTGGTTAGTGGGGAGAACCTTCTGGAGGGCTGAGGGAGGGCGGGCTATGGTGGGGGGTGGGGCTGGTGCAGGCCACTTCCTCTTTCTGCCAGGGGTGGCTCCCTCTGTGTTTGAGAACTGGGACAAAGCAGCCACCCCTCGGGCTGCTTCCTCTTGCACCAGCTCCCACCGGCTATCTCTGGCAGATTTTCAAATAAGACTTGCTTCACCCACTGTGCCAAATGCTGGCAATCACAGTGGACACAAATGCCAGCTGAAAAGCCAAAAGAAAAAGGAAATGAGCAAGGCCAGGAGTGACCCCTTAGAGGCTGACTCTATGAACAATTCAAACAATAAAAGAAGTTCAAGAGTCCCCTACATAATATATGATTTTTTTTTTTTGTAACACCCCGATGTTTGAGAAAAAGCAGTAATTCTAGAATTGGCAGAGTCTCTGCTTACAAACTTTCCCAGCAGGAGATCCAGGGACCCAATTAGAGGGAAAATATGCCTAATCTTGCTTTTTTTGCTTTCCTTTGAGTTGTGTTTATCTGATTCTAAGTACCTCCATAGAATGAATGCAATGATGGGTATTCAGTTCACATTTCAGTCACCAGTCCCTCTAAATGACACACCTACCCTCTCTCCTACCACTCACCTAGGACTTTTACAGGTGAGCCCTGAAAGAACTTCATGTCTTAGACAAAGAAAGAGAGGGGGAAACAGCCTGAGAGGAGAAAACAGGAACAGACTTTCTTAGGCGTTTTTCTCCCTGCATGGAAAACACCTGAAAAATAATCTCTTCTATTTCTGGGTCGAAATTGAAATCCATGCCCTTCTTTCTTTAACAACAAAAAAAATATGCTTGTGTATGCACATGTGTGTGTATAAGCGTACCTGAGGATCACAGTTTACAAAGAAAAAACACTTCATTTGCTTTGAAATATATCATTGAAAAATACTATGCTCTGAATATTTTTAAAACTCCAGAATAAAGCAATTATTAGACTTGTCTTTTCATTTCAGGCTGAGCTCCTCAGAACAATACCCATGTTCATTCCTGGAAAAATGGGTGATGAATGAAAGGGTAAAAACCTGTAAATCAATCCATATTCACATGGAGTAGATGCTCGGTGACACACAGGGAAGACAAAGGGGCTTATCTTTCAGGCTAGAGGAATGTTTATCTAAGCATTTTAATTATCTACTTATATGTTTTTAATACCGAATAAATGGGATTTTTAGAATGCTTAGTTGTCACTGTTATTTTAATCTGTTCTTTACCACCAAAAAGAAGAAAAAGAGAGGTCCACTGATTAATGTACTGCTAGCTGGATACTTATTACATATGTTTTTGGAGGATCTCATTTCCTTGTAATCAGATGCTCTCAAGTTCAAGTCCATTACCTCTTTAAAGGAATAGTGATTTCACTGCGGCTTACTTCTTAGATTTCCAGAATTACACTCTTGCCACCCTAACTCCCTAAAGGAGGATATATTTAATAACTGACTTTATAGATTGAGATCTGTCAACATTAGATCATCAAGGTCCTTACATTTTTCTACTCTGGGGGCTCTACCTGAGGCAAAAAATAGGAAATTCCATGGCATTCCCCCCCTTTTTTATTCCATGGCGCTTTTAGAAATGTGCTGTCTTTTGGGGCTGCAGGTGATTTCATATTCATAACAATTTAGTCTAGTTTAGTCTAGAGCTAATTATGGTTTCTTATTGCTTTGACTAAAAGTAATCCTAGGAGTATAACCTATTATCTTCTGCACCAACAAAAACATTATGTTCATTTCTTTTTTCCCTACATGGGAAAGAGGATGAAAGAGGTGCCCAGTGGGAAGTTTCTAATAAGCAAAATGAATCAGTTATTTTACACCATGTAAAATTAAAGAGTTGTTTATTTGGAGGTTTTTGAGATTCTTAATCGATTCAGTGCATGCTAAATCGATTCAGTCATGTCCTACTCTTTGCGACTGTAGCCCATCAGGCTCCTCTGTCCATGGGATTCTCCAGGCAAGAATACTGGAGTGGGTTGCCATGCCCTCCTCCGGGGGATCTTCCCAACTCAGGGATCAAACTCACATTTCCTGCATTGGCAGGCGGGTTCTTTACTACTAGCACCACCTGGGACACCCTTAAGGAGATGCTGCTGCTGCTGCTGCTAAGTCACTTCAGTCGTGTCCGACTCTGTGCGACCCCAGAGACGGCAGCCCACCAGGCTCCCCTGTCCCTGGGATTCTCCAGGCAAGAACACTGGAGTGGGTTGCCATTTCCTTCTCCAATGCATGAAAGTGAAAAGTGAAAGTGAAGTTGCTCAGTCATGTCCGACTCTTAGCAACCCCATGGACTTCAGCCTACCAGGCTCCTGCGTCCATGGGATTTGCCAGGCAAGAATACTGGAGAGGGCTGCCATTGCCTTCTTTGTAAGGAGATTCTTCTGCTGCTGCTGCTAAGTCGCTTCAGTCGTGTCCGACTCTGTGCGACCCCATAGACGGCAGCCCACCAGGCTCCACCGTCCCTAGGATTCTCCAGGCAAGAACACTGGAGTGGGTTGCCATTTCCTTCTCCAATGCATGAAAGTGAAAAGTGAAAGTGAAGTCTCTCAGTCGTGCCCGACTCTTAGCGACCCCATGGACTGCAGCCTACCAGGCTCCTCCATCCATGGGATTTGCCAGGCAAGAATACTGGAGTGGGCTGCCATTGCCTTCTCTGTAAGGAGATTCTAATGATCTTCAAATTTTTACTATTAGAAAACAAAGGGACTTCCCTGGAGGTCCAGAGGTTAGGACTCAGCGCTTTCATTGCTGGGGGTGCGGCTCTGATCCATGGTCAGGGAACTAAGATCCTGCATGCTGCACAACTTAAAGAAATAAAGGAAACAGAAAATTAGCGTTCCTAAGTAGGTGACATCAGGAAGTAGAGTGTCCTATCCAATTCTTCCTCTGTAAATCTCAGGATTGCTTCAACGAATCAAACTTATCTTATATTTCAGTTCATTAGTAAATGGAATAGCCAGATAACCTACTAGAATTTTTACTCTGGTATACACATATATATATTTTAATATACTGGCTTTAGTCTAAGAAGTACATTGACCACATGATCTCTGGTTTAAAATTTTGCTTTAAATAGCAGCAATATTATAATGAATCTGACATTTTAGATTACTGTCCACATGATTCAACCTAAGTATTTGATTAAACAATGTTAATGAAAAATTGAATGAACTAGATAGCAGATCTGCATCATTTAGATGAAATAAAGTGTTTGGATTAGGTGTTCAGAGTGACGTTGGTGGGGTCATGGGTTACAGTCCAGGCTCCAGAGTCAGACCAATTTCACTTCAAATCTAGACTCCACCACTTACTAATTGTGCAACCTTGGAATTGTTTCAAATCTAAAGCCTCTAATAGAGTTATGAGTGGTAAACAAACGAAATCTGACATATAGTGAGGATTCAATAAACATCAGAGATATTTACTATTATTTGAAATAAATTTATCAGGTGTTTTGTACAGCAGGGTTTCTCAATGTTGGAATGGTTTAAATGTGCACATGAATTCCTCGGGAACCTTGTTAAAAAGCAGATTCTGATTTAGTAGGACTGGGATGGGGTCTGAGTATCTACATCCCTAACAAGCTTCCAGATGGGTATCTCTACCACCACACATCAAGGATATGTGGCAAAGAAGAACACATACTTTGGATTTATTCATCTGCAGACTAGAATCCTGACTCCAAACATGTCAGCAATATGACCTGGGCAAGGTCAAGCTTTCTCATTTCTACCATGGAGATGATAACATGTCTTTCTAGTTAAATCAACTTTTTGAAAATAAAAACCGTGAATTCAGGGACTTCCCTGGTGGTCCAGTGGCTAAGACTCGGAACTCCCAATGCAGGGGGCCCAGGTCTGATCCCTGGTCAGGGAGCTAGATCCCACAAATGCCACAACTAAGAGTTTGCGTGCTGCAACTAAAAAAGATCCCAGCTTTCTTTTCGGCCAGAACCGCCATCTTCCAGTGATTCACCAAGATGACCAACACCAAGGGAAAGAGGCGGGGTACCTGCTACATGTTCTCCAGGCCTTTCAGAAAACATGGAGTTGTTCCTTTGGCCACATACATGCGAATCTACAGGAAGGGTGATATTGTAGATATCAAGGGAATGGGTACTGTTCAAAAAGGAATGCCCCACAAATGTTACCATGGCAAAACTGGGAGAGTCTACAATGTTACCCAGCATGCTGTTGGCATCGTTGTAAACAAACAAGTTAAGGGCAAGATTCTTGCCAAGAGAATTAATGTGCGTATCGAGCATATTAAGCACTCTAAGAGCCGAGATAGCTTCCTGAAACGTGTGGAGGAAGATGATCAGAAAAAGAAGGAAGCCAAAGAGAAAGGGACTTGGGTTCAGCTGAAGCACCAGCCTGCCCCACCCAGAGAAGCACACTTTGTGAGGACCAATGGAAAGGAACCCGAACTGTTGGAGCCCATTCCCTATGAATTCATGGCCTGATGGGTGTAAAAATAAAGACCTGGACTGTAAAAAAATAAAAATAAAAAAATAAAAAAGATCCCATGTACCACAACTAAAGACCCCGCATGCTACAACTGAAAAAATATATATGTATCCAGCATGCCGCAACAAAGACTGGAAATCCTGAGTGCTTTAACAAAGACACATTGCAGCCAAATAAGCAAATAAACATGTTTCAAAAATAGTGAAACTCAAGCAGTACCTGCCATCTTATAGGTACTGAACAAATCTGAGTTCATTTTTTTCCATAAGACATGTTCTACTGGTTCATCCAATATGAAAGGCTATGATAAGCCTTCCTTCCTGGCAAGGCTGAAAATTCCAATCTTCTTTGAAAACATCTTAGAATTTGATGATTATAAAATCAACTTCAATGCTGATTTAAAAAGTTGTCATTGCATGGCAAGCAGATCAATTCAGACCAGATGTTGTGGTAACAGATCAGGAAAATGCCCCAGGCAAGTGGTGGTCAGCTTCACTAAGTACCAACACATGGCCAGTCTTATTTTAGTTTGACTCTCACCCACTTCTTCCATCTCTGAACCACGTTAAATCAAATCCAAGACATAATATTATTTCACCCATAAATATTTCAATACATATCTTTAAAAATTAAGGGTTTTTTCCTTTAAAGACATGACCATGATACCATTATAAGAATCATTTCTAACAAAATTGCAACTATTGAATTTATGCATGTGCGCATGCTCAGTCACTCAATCATTCCTGACTCTCTGTGACCACATGCACTGTAGCCCACCAGGCTCTTCTGTCCGTGGGATTCTCCAGGCAAGCATACTGAAGTGGGTACCCATTTCCTTCTCCAGGGGTTCTTCCCAACCCAGGGATCAAACCTGCGTCTCCTGCATTGGCAGGCAGATACTTTACCACTGAGCCATCTGGAAAGCCCATTGAATTTAGAGCATATGTAATATCACCATCCAATTTTTACTATAGTTAATGAGATTGGAATGCATGTTAAAGTAGAATTCAAAACAGCCCCACACTTAAGAACAAAGGGAATATGCCTGTTCCCTAGATGCTGAGCTTGTCAAAGAGGATGGGGCAGTCATCGTCTTACCTGCAGAACTCACATCCTTGGCGTCCCTCTCCTCATGGCCAGTTTGAATCGCTCTGCCAAGTCTAAGTGTGGATTTCCTCTGCACACTGTCCTCTGTACTCTGAGCAGTCCCTGCTTCATTCTCTCCATCTGACAGAAAGACTGCTTTTAACCTTTGCCAGGAGCATGCCCCTCTGCGCAAGCTGATCTGAGTTCTAAGCTCACACAAAGAGCTTAGGGTTCTAGGAGCTCATAAATATTAGACCTGGAAAGGCTAACCAGGTCTAACATCCTAGTTCAGCCACGAGATCTGAAAACTGAGGTGCAGGAGTGTTAAGTCGACTTGCCCTGTTTCAGGATTCTCTCAGAAGCTCTCAAAATAAGGGCAAATCGTTGCACATGTGATCTGATCTTTCCATGATGATAAAATTTCAATTGGGGAGTTTGATCTCTTATTTTATAACATATTTTTTGTCTTGGAGATTAAGAAATATATATGATTAGAGCAAAAACATGTCATTAAAGAAGATGAAAGGTTTTTCATCATTGTCTGAAAACCCATGGGTTCTTTTTGAACCCATATAAAATTTCTATTCCAATTTATAATTATAAAATATTTAAAACATATAAATATAAAAATCAATATATATATATATGTTATATTAATATGCATTGCTTCTGCTGCTGCTGCTGCTAAGTCGCTTCAGTCGTGTCTGACTCTGTGTTACCCCATAGATGGCAGCCCACCAGGCTCCCCCATCCCTGGGATTCTCCAGGCAAGAACACTGGAGTGGGTTGCCATTTCCTTCTCCAATGCATGAAAGTGAAAAGTGAAAGTGAAGTCACTCAGTCGTGCCCGACTCTTAGCGACCCCATGGACTGCAGCCTACCAGGCTCCTCCATCCATGGGATTTTCCAGGCAGGAGTACTGGAGCGGGCTGCCATTGCCTTCGCCGTAATATGCATTAATAATATGCATATTATATAAAAGTAACATATCACCATAGATATCCTTCCTGCTTAGAATTTTTATTGAATATATTTAACATACAAGACTATAAATTTAAGGTATATAACCTTAGAATTTTTTAAAGAAAGTCCACTCTACTCTCATCCTTTTCAAATTCTTTCTTTAGAGGTAGTCTCATCTTAAAAACAGGTGAATTTCATTCTCATGCAGATACATATTTATATATTCAACTGTATGTTTTAAATTTTTACATGAAGGCTATATACTATGTGTACATTTTACAAATTGCTTTTTTCATTCAACATTATTCTTTCAAGATTGAGTCATATAGATATATAGGAGGGTCTTTAATCATTCATTTTAATTGCTATACTATAGAATTCTACTGTATGAATAATCCAGTTTATTTAATCCATTCTCCCTCAAAAGAAGACCTAAATTGATCTGCTAGGTATCTTTTATTAGATTTATCACGAGGTACCCTATCCCTTGGAGGAGGACGTGGCAACCCACTCCAGTATTCTTGCCCGGAGTATCCCATGGACAGAGGAGCCTGGCGGGCTACAGTCCACAGGGTCGCAAAGAGGTAGACATGACTGAAGCAGCTCAATATGCTCGATGGCATTGATTCGTTTGTTATTATTTATTATTTATTAATGGAATAATAATAAAGGTTATGTCCTTGTTGGTTGCAGATAAATCAGCATGCTATTGCTGCTAGTATATTAATCCCATATCCACCAATTTTGCTGACTATTTTATTCATTTTGAGATTTTCTTGTGGGAGGATGATATCGTAGCCCACCGCTTTCCTCAATACTTCTTACTGTAACAGGATGGG
Organism: Bos indicus x Bos taurus; assembly: GCF_003369695.1. Taxonomy (NCBI): domain Eukaryota; kingdom Metazoa; phylum Chordata; class Mammalia; order Artiodactyla; family Bovidae; genus Bos; species Bos indicus x Bos taurus. The sequence continues at coordinate 53,746,545 of NC_040097.1, read as the reverse complement.
CTTCCCTGGTGGCTCCGTGGTAAAGAATCCGCCTGCCAATGCAGGAGACTCAAGTTCAATCCCTGGGTTGGGAAGATCCCCTAGAGAAAAAAATGGCAACCCACTCCAGTATTCTTGCCTGGAGAATTCCATGGACGGAGGAGCCTGAGGGACTAGAGTTCATGAAGTCACAGAGTCGGACACGACTGAGCAACTAACCAACAACTGTAATAAGATAGAGAAATTGGATTTATCAGAATTTTAGGGGAGAGAGTGACTGAAAGCTAGAGAAACAGATGGCTTGGTGGGCCTATTCCTCTTGCAAGAAGCAGCCAGAGCTGGGGACTGCCCATCCAAGGCTTCATGTACAGAGGGTGTCGTGGGTTTGAAAAGGGGGGTGACCTGTGGCACCACTCGGGGACCTCATGAGATAGTGGGGGTTGCATTCTTAGTGATGTGATCCCCTCCTCTGTGTCTTAACACGTCTTCAGTAAAAAAAAGAAAACAATCACATCCTTCATCTCACTGATATTTTTGCAGGAACCACCGAGAAGGTGGAATTTTGTATCTGGACACGATGCAGGGTCACTGGAACCGAAGCTGCCAGTATCCAAACAAGCAGGAGGAGGTGGAGCCACGGTCCCGGGGAGGCAGTGGCAGGAGGGCCCCCACTCCACCACTCGGGTGTGCAGTAATGGGGGGGGGGGCACACGGTCCAAAAATAGGATTCACTTACCTTTTTTGCCAAAATTTCTTCTTTTAAAGTCTGAGTTTGCTAATTCTTTGGCTCCTTAAAATTAAAGTGTGATCTATGGGGCATGAGAAAAAATTATCACCTTTACATTATCTCCCTAGTGACTTGTCACAGGGCAAAATTCCATCCTTAGCTTCATTTCTTCAAGGCCATCTACACACATAATGAGTTATGGCCTTCTGGTATCTGAGGAGGCAATAAACCAATTCTGCATGACTAATGTTAATGTAGATTTGTTGATTCATTTAATCCACCAATGAAAAGGAAAAAGACAATAGGAAAATCTTGGAATGTTGGGTCAAACTACCAGGGTTAAATCCTCAGTGTTTTATGATTAATCCTGTGCTGTTTGGGGCCATCACTTAGATTCTGTTGCCTCAGTTTCTTCACCTATAAAATGGAAATGAATAAATAGTGCCTACCACATAGGATGGCTGTGAAAATTAAGTGAGTTCAACTTAATCAAGCACTTAGAACATTGTCTACCTCATAGAAAGCACTATTTAGGACTTTCCTGGTGGTACAGCAGATAGGAATCCGCCTGGCAATGCAGGGGACATAGGTTCTATCCCTGATCCAGGAAGATCCAACATGCTGCAGACCAACTAAGCCTGCTGGCCACAACTACTGAAGCCCATGAACCTAAAGCCTGTGCTCCACAAGAGAAGTCACTGCTATGAAAACCCCACGCACTGAAATGAGAGAGTAGCCTCTGCTCACTGCAAATGGAGAAAGCCCACGCACAGCAATGAAGCCTCAGAACAGCCAAAATATATAAATAAATAAATAAAAATTATCCAAAAGAGAAAGCACTATTATTATTAGCTTTGATTACTAGCATCATTAGAGAGGAAGCAAACCTCTGCTTTTTTGACGAATGGCCCAAAGAGCAGCTCATTTTGAGGAAATAAAAAGATGGGAAAATCTACCCACATACTATGATTGACATAGTATGATCTTCTGACAACACAAGAGAAGACAACACAAGGACATCACCAGATGGTCAACACCGAAATCAGATTGATTGTATTCTTTGCAGCCAAAGATGGAGAAGCTCTATACAGTCAGCAAAAACAAGACCAGAAGCTACCTGTGGCTCAGATCGTGAAATCCACAAATTCAGACTTAAATTGAAGAAAGTAGGGAAAACCGCTAGACCATTCAGGTATGACCTAAATCAAATCCCTTATGATTATACAGTGGAAGTGAGAAATAGATTTAAGGGACTAGATCTGATAGAGTACCTGATGAACTATGGACAGAGGTTCATGACATTGTACAGAAGACAGGGATAAAGACCATCCCCATGGAAAAGAAATGTAAAAAAGCAAAATGGCTGTCTGGGGAGACCTTAAAATAGCTGTGAAAGGAAGAGAAGCAAAAAGCAAAGGAGAAAAGGAAAGATATAAGCATCTGAATGCAGAATTCCAAAGAATAGCAAGGAGAGATAAGAAAGCCTTCTTCAGCAATCAATGCAAAGAAATAGAGGAAAACAACAGAATGGGAAAGACTAGAGATCTCTTCAAGAAAATTAGAGATACCAAGGGAACATTTCATGCAAACATGGGCTCGATAAAGGACAGAAATGGTATGGACCTAACAGAAGCAGAAGATATTAAGAAGAGGTGGCAGGAATACACAGAACTGTACAAAAAGATCTTCATGACTCAGATAATCACGGTGGTGTGATCACTCACCTAGAGCCAGACATCCTGTAATGGGAAGTCAAGTGGGCCTTAGGAAGCATCACTACGAACAAAGCTAGTGGAGGTGATGGAATTCCAGTTGAGCTATTTCAAATCCTAAAAGATGATGTTGTGAAAGTGCTGCACTCAATATGCCAGCAAATTTGGAAAACTCAGCAGTGGCCACAGGACTGGAAAAGGTCACTTTTCATTCCAATCCCAAAGAAAGGCAATGCTAAAGAATGCTCAAACTACCGCACAATTGCACTCATCTCACACGCTAGTAAAGTAATGCTCAAAATTCTCCAAGTCAGGTTTCAGCAGTATGTGAACCGTGAACTTCCAGATGTTCAAGCTGGTTTTAGAAAAGGCAGAGGAACCAGAGATCATTGCCAACATCTGCTGGATCATGGAGAAAGCAAGAGAGTTCCAGAAAAACATCTATTTCTGCTTTATCGACTATGCCAAAGTCTTTGGCTGTGTGGATCACAATAAACTGTGGAAAATTCTGAAAGAGATGGGAATACCAGACCACCTGACCTGCCTCTTGAGAAACCTATATGCAGGTCAGGAAGCAACAGTTAGAACTGGACATGGAACAACAGACTGGTTGCAGATAGGAAAAGGAGTACGTCAAGGCTGTATATTGTCACCCTGCTTATTTAACTTCTATGAAGAGTACATCATGACATACGCTGGGCTGGATAAAGCACAAGCTGGAATCAAGATTGCCGGGAGAAATATCAATAACCTCAGATATGCAGATGACACCACCCTTATGGCAGAAAGTGAAGAGGAACTAAAAAGCCTTTAATGAAAGTGAAAGAGGAGAGTGAAAAAGTTGGCTTAAAGCTCAACATTCAGAAAACTAAGATCATGGCATCTGGTCCCTACACTTCATGGGAAATAGATGGGGAAACAGTGGAAACAGTGTCAGACTTTATGTTTTGGGCTCCAAAATCACTACAGATGGTGACTGCAGCCATGAAATTAAAAGACGCTTACTCCTTGGAAGGAAAGTTATGACCAACCTAGATAGCATATTCAAAAGCAGAGACATTACTTTGCCAACAAAGGTCCATCTAGTCAAGGCTATGGTTTTTCCTGTGGTCATGTATGGATGTGAGAGTTGGACTGTGAAGAAAGCTGAGCGCCGAAGAATGGATGCTTTTGAACTGTGGTGTTGGAGAAGACTCTTGAGAGTCCCTTGGACTGCAAGGAGATCCAACCAGTCCATTCTGAAGGAGATCATTCCTGGGTGTTCATTGGAAGGACTGATGCTAAAGCTGAAACTCCAATACTTTGGCCACCTCATGTGAAGAGTTGACTCATTGGAAAAGACTCTGATGGTTGGAGGGATTGGGGGCAGGAGGAAAAGGAGAGGACAGAGGATGAGATGGCTGGATGGCAACACTACTCGATGGACATGAGTCTGGGTGAACTCCGGGAGTTGGTGATGGACACGGAGGCCTGGCATGCTGGGATTCATGGGGTTGCAAAGAGTTGGACACGATTGAGCAACTGAACTGAACTAAGTATGATAGAAAACAAAGAATCGGGAGCAACGGAGAGCAGGGACATTGAGAGTGAAAGGAGGCTTTAAAGAAGAGGGACTCAGGACTTCCCTGGTGGTCCAATGGTCAAGATTCCAGGCTCCCAAGGCGGGCGCAGTGGGGGGGCACACTGCGGGTTGGGGAATATGATTCTGTGTGCCACACAGTGTGGCCAAAATAAAAAAAAGATGTGGGACCAGGTAGAAATGGTTTCTCCTTTGAAGTTTCCCATAGAACAATGTCTAGATGCCTGGTCCTGGCATTGGGGGAATTATAAACGTTTTTCGCCATCTGTACCCTCCAGAGCGATCAGCTTTTGTTGCATAATGCTGCATGAAAAGGCAGCCTGTAACTCAGCGCAAACGACACCAAGTATGCATTTATGGGTCTGCAGGTCAGCTGGAATTGGTTCCAGACTGTGGGTCTGCTCCACAGGGCTCATTCTGTGGTACAGGCTGAGGTTCCTGTTCTTCTCCTGGTGGAGGTCAGAAGCTTCCAGAGGCCTCGGAGCAGAACTCACACACACACACACATACACACACACACACACGCAGTTGATGGTATATAGCTCTGCCCCCACTCCATTGACCAAAACAAACCACATGGCCAAGCCCAGCATCCATGGGATGGGGAGGTTCTGTTTTCCCATCCGTGGAGGTAGGTCAGAGGCAGTAGAAATATATCCTGAACAAATTCTCACTTTTCACACCTTCTGTCTAAGATCTTATGGTTTCAGTTGTGTCTCCGCTCAGCCTTTGGTTTCTTTCTGCAGTGTGCAGGGTCTTAGTTTCCCAACTAGGGGTCAAACCTATGCCCCTTGCAATGGAAGCGTGGAGTCTTAACCACTGGGTAAGTCCCAGCCTTTTCTCAGACTGAAGAATTTAAATCTTCTTCTTCTCTCCTGATAAAGACATCACTCCCTTCTGGCTTTCCTTTCACCCTTGGTCTCCTCATCTTGATAGACACGACCCATTTTGTTGGTCTTCTTCATTATATGTCCACATTGAACTGTTGGGCTTTTGAGTAAAGCTGGAAATATTGGGTTGGCCAAAAAGTTCATTCAGGTTTTTCCATACTGTCTTACAGAAAAACCCAAAAGAACTTTTTGGCCAACCCAATAAATGCCAGTGTTCTTTTCTGGGATCAGGATAAATAAACAAAACTAACATTTTTAGACTCAATTACATGCCAGGTACCAAGCTAGACACTCTTCATTCCATGTTAGCAACACTCATACACTGTTTCTCTCAATCCTCACAGATCAAGCACCTCTAGGGATGAGACAGGCACCCAGGTGAAGTGAGTGGGATACTGTAGTTTTCTCACATCAGATTAACTGCCTTGCATGGCAGTATCATTTACTTCATTCACAATCGAAAGGAACTCCTGTTGAAATGTAAGCACCATTCTTTACTTAATAACTTCTGCAGCAGGCAGCTTGCTCTACACCCATCATAACTCTTCCTATGGGTCACTTTGGAGTAACATGTTACATTGTCTTCTTTCGACACAGACACACTTTATTCTCTTTTTAACTTTCCCTCTTTTTTGGCCATGCTACCTAGCTTGCAGGATCTTAGTTCCCCTACCAGGGATCAAACCAGGGGCCCCAGCAGAGAAGTGCCATCCTAAACACTGGACCTCCAGGGATTTCCTGACTATACACGTGTGCTCAGTTGCTTCAGTCATGTCCAACTCTTTGCGACCCTATGGACTGTGGCCCACCAGGCTTCTCTGGATTCTCCAGGCAAGAATACTGGAGTGGGCTGCCATTTCCTCCTCCAGAGGATCTTATCCACCCAGGGATCAAATCCCTCTTATGTCTCCTGCATTGGCAGGCGGGTTCTTTACCACTAGCGTCACCTTGGGAACCCTGACTATGTACATAGTTTACAATTCAACATTTAGACTTCTCTTCCACAAATCTGGAGAAGGAAATGACAACCCACTCCAGTATTCTTGCCTGGAGAATCCCATGGAGGGAGGAGCCTGGTAGGCTACAGTCCCTGGGGTCACAAAGAGCTGGACACCACTGAGCAACTTCACTTCCCTTCACTTCACTCCCACAAAGAGAACAACTCTTTTATAATTTTCCTTAAATATACAGCTCTCATATATTTAATTTTCCTGTTTCTGTTAGGGATATACACTCAGAGATAGTTCACTTCCCTCTTAGGTATAAGACAATGACTACACAAGAGTGATGTCAAGTGGCAGCTGACATTCAGCCGTGTCATCAGGGTTTCTTTCAGGAAATGGTGAGGACTGAGGTGAAACAGAGAGTGTGTGCCCTCCCATGCACCATCCCTCAGCTCTGAACAATTACTGCCATTTAGGAATTCAAGCCCCCCCCCCTCAAATCCAGATTTTTCATATAAAAATTCCCAATTTTTAAGTGTCACTAACCATATTAGTCAGGATAGATTAAGTTATGTTGTAGTAACAAACAAACCCTCAAATGTCATTGGCTTAGCACAAACTCAGATGCAGGTCAAGAGGAGTCTCTTATCTGGTGACTCAGGGAGCCAGGATCTCTTTATTTGTGATCCTGCCACCTCCATAGATGGTTTCCAAGACTGCCACTGCCAGGAAGAAAGAGATGCAAAGTGCACACCAGCTCCCAAGTGCCGTGGTCAGGCGATGACACACATCATTTCAGTTCACAGTCCATTGATCCCATGGAGTTGCTTGAGTCCAAAGAAGACAGGGAAATTAAGGGGAGCAGTTGGATATTTGATGACCACTCATTGCCCCTATCATAGCAAGTAATTCAAAACAAATGAACAAACAAGAAAAATCCCTGGGCATATCAAACAAAATACAAATGCAGTCTAGGATCCAATCCAGGGACTAAGAATTATTTTGCAGTTGTAAACAACTAGGGCTTGGAACTTCCCTGGTGATCCAGTGGCTAAGACTCCATGTTCCCAGCACAGGGGGCCTGGATTCAATCCCTGGTCGGGGAACTAGATACCACATGCCACAGCTAAAGATCCTACATGTTCCAACTAAGACCCAAAGCAGTCGAATAAATGAATAAACATTAAAAAAAAAAAAAACTAACTAGAGCGCAAAGAGATTGTGTCTTGCCCAAGCTACATAGTTAATAAATGGCTGAACTAAGTCCATATTCTTTTTCCACACCATGCTACTATTATTGATCGAATAGTATAGATGGATATCCAGGCTTCCTAAATAACCCTTAAAACTCTTCTCTCTCTGGCCCTAAATAGAATTTCACAATTAACAAGAACCTTATTGACTCTAAGATGTGATTTGTAGGCTTTGCATAGTCCAGTGGTTTCCAACCTTCAGTGAGCAGAGGAACAGGCTGGAAAGCCTGTTCAGACACAGAGTGCTGAGCCTGACCCCAGAGTTTCTGATCCAGGAGGTGTACATTATATACCTTAAAAAAAATTGTTTGACAACTTATGTATTTATGTATTTTTGGCTGTGCAGGTCTTCTTTGCTGTGTGGGCTTTCTCTAGTTGCGGTGAATGGGGACTACTCTCTAACTGTGGTCTGTGGGCTTCTCATTGCGATGGCGTCTCTGCTTGTGGAGCATGGGCTCAGGAGTTGTGGAGCATGGGCCGAGCCCGTGTCCCCTGCAATGGCAGGTGGATTCTTCACCACTGGACTACCAGGGAAGCCCCACATTATACACTTTAATATATGTATACTGGCCTCGGTAAAAAGTTCTACAACATACTTCTTGCCAAAAAAAATTTTTAATGGTTTTACAGTAATTCTAATTTTTATTTTTAGTGGGACACAGCTACCATAATTTTTTTTATTACCTTGCATAAAAAATACCCACCAAAATAACAAAAGTGATGGAAAATAAAGTTTCAACATCCACAGGTTTGTGCATGTAGGGGATATTAAAGTTGCTGCCAGAGACTTCCCTGGCAGTTCAGTGGTTAGGACTCCATGCTTTCACTGCAGAAGGCATGGGGTCAATCCCTGGTCAGGGAACTAAGATCCCGAAAGCTGCAAAGCACAGCCAATAAATAAATAAATACTACTTCCTGGCTGTGTGACATTGGGCACATTGCTTAACCCCTCTGAATCTTAGTTCTCTCCTCTATAATGAATGAGTTGAATGGGGCTCATAGGGCTATTGAGGATTAAATAAAACCAAGTATGTATAGGGGATTCCTTATCTAGAAAGCATAAAACAAATAACTATTATCATTCATCAGCGTAATCTGGAAAATACTTTTAAGAGGGACTTCCCTGGTGGTCCAGTGGCTAAGACTGCGGTTCCAATGCAAGGGGGCCTGAGTTCAATTCCTGGGCAAGGAACTAGATCCTGCATGCCTCAACTAAAGATTTCCCATGCTGCAAGGAAGATGGAAGGGCCTGCGTGCCAGAGCTAAGACCCAGAGCAGCCAAATAAATAAAAATATTAAAAATAAGTAAAGAAATAAGACAGAAGTTTTTCATAAAAGAAGTCTGGACATACACAATATATGGTAAAGTATATGATACTTTATCAGTATATCCAAGCTGATATAGTAATCATACTATATCTTCTAGGACACACTCGTAGTAAAGAATCCACCTGCAAATGCAGCAGACACAAGGACTCAGGTTTGACCCCTGGGTTGGGAAGATCCCCTGGAGTAGGAAATGGCATCTGACTCCAGTATTCTGACCCGGAGAATTCCATGGACAGAGAAGCCTGGCGGGTTACACTCCAGAGAGTTGCAAAGAGTCAGACATGACTGAGCACATCAACCCTAGGACATAAGCTTTCATCTTTCTGTTCTACCGTTCTCAGCCTATGACCTCCATTCTCAAGGTCACCTCATGTCCCAAGATGACTTCCAAAGGCCAATCGTGACGTCCATGTCACAGGCACCAGTTAGGAGGAAAGAGGAAAGAAGGATATACCGCCTGGTTTTCAGAGCCCTCCCTTTAGTCCCATAGACATTTCCTCCTACATGTCATTGATGAGAATCTCACAGCCTCATCTAGCTACAAGGATACTTGGAAAATGTGGTCTTTCAGGCAGGTGTATTGTTTCCCCAAACAAAATTACAGTCTGTTATCAGGAAGGCAAGGAAGGCACTTCCAAGATGCTCCAGTGGATAAGACTCTGTGCTCCCAATGCAGGGGCCCAGGTTCAATCCCTGGTCAGGGAACTAAAACATACATGTTGCAACTAACAGTTCACATGCCACAACTAAGACCCAACACAGCCAAATAAATAAATAACAAACAAGGAAGGCAAGGAAAAGGATGTTGGGGCAGGCATTTCTGCTGCAGCAGCCAAATTATTATCATTAGGCAGCTGGATGAATGAACAAAGAGAGCAAGACTTATAATTCATGATTTAAGATAATAGTTAAGGCTGAGCTTCCAAACTTCTATGTGTATTGAATCACCAGGGATTGTGTGAACATGCAGATTCTCATTCAGAATCTCAGAGGTCAGGATGGAAATTTTATATTTCCAACAAGCTCCCAGATGATGGTCTGTGGACCACACTTTGAGTGAAAGTGAAAGTTACTCAATCATGTCCGACTCTTTGCGACCCCATGGACTGTAGCCTGCCAGGCTCCTCTGTCCATGGAATTCTCCAGGCAAGAATACTGGTGTGGGTAGCTGTTTCCTTCTCCAGGGGATCTTCCCAACCCAGTGACTGAAACCAGGCCTCCCACATTGCAGGCGGAGTCTTTACTGTCTGAGCCACCAGGGAAGGGCCTAACACATTGTTCCTAACATTATTGGCACTTTCTCCAACAACTGGAGGAAAACAGCTGACTCAGTCGGAGTATTACATGGGGACCCAAGGGCTAGGGGTGTTTTGGTTCCTGGATTTGGAGTGAGTAGAAACTGGCTAAAGCAGAATTCACAGTTTGCTTCAACTGAACTTACTATGGCAACTTTTCCCAGTCTCTGCCCTGTCAGCAGACAGACTGAAATCCCCTTTAGATCTGGGTTCCTAGGGCACTGTGATACGCTTGAATGACCTACCTCTGAACTTCTCGATATATGAGAAAAATAGGTCTTTATTTGGGACTTACAGTCGCTTTCCATGGAGGTGTTGGGCTGGGCTGGTGCTCCAGTCATGATAATCAGCAGTGACGTCGGTATAATCCTCACTAAAGCAGCTCTCTGTGTAAATTGAGCTGTAATCGTGTGTGGCCTCAGTGACTTCTCCCAGGAAGCTGGGAGTGTTTGATGCCACTGGAAAGCCTGTGTCTTCTCCAAGGACCAGTCAGGGGCAGAGTTTAAATCAGTAGTGAACCCTACAGCAGTGGTCAAGTCCAGGGCTGGTGTGGGGAAGGTCATAGCCAGGGTAGACAAGGCAGAGAGGATCAGGGCTTTCCTGGGCATGGTGCAGAGAGTGAGTGTGGAGTGCTCTCCAAGGTAAGCGGGAAGGCCAGCAGGCCCTCCGTGTGATCCCCTTTCCAATCCTCTCTTCATTTTCCCCACTCTTCACCCCTTTCTCTCCCTCCTTGCATGGCTCCCCATGTGTCCTCTTGCATCACCATGAAAGCCATCACTGAGCTGTGATTTGCTTTGCCAGGCGAAAGACTGCACCAAGTCATTGCATAATCCCCTCTGACATTTTGAGCAGTTGCTCTAGAAGTAGATGAAAATACCCCCCGCCCTTTCAGTTTTTATAACCCATTCAGGACTGAAAATGCTATTTTTAGGGCACAATCATCTTCAGAGCTCTTGCTGGCCTCAAGGAAATGTCTCCAATGCTTTAGGGAAATGAAGTCGGTTCTCTTTTTCTCTTTCAGCTGGTATCCAAAATGGGTTCTTTCTTTGTAGCAACAGGAAACAATTCATTGTTCACATCCAGCTGAGAGAGTTTCAAATCACTGGAACTTAGGGTACTTTCCTGCTTTATGGCCTATGCAGTAAATGAACTTGATATCCCCAATTCCACCTTGGTGTGGGAGGGTAAAGGTGATTATTTTGTTCCAAATGACTCAGAGCGTTGTCAGGTATGCATGGAGTGAGGTTGTCATAGCGAGGCAAGGGTTTTGGTGCATGAGTTTTATTGAGGACCAGAAGGCGAGAGTGGAAAAGAGAAGATGAGGAGACAGTGGAGCAGATGCTCATCAGCAAGTCTCTATTGCGGCTCCTGGGGCTTCATCCTCCAAGGACTCTGAAGGTCTGCTGGAACATGTCTCAAAGACATCCCACTGAGGGCAGAGACGTGGGCTGTGTAGACACTCACTCCCATCCCTCAGGGACTTAGGGCTTAGCCTGGGGCATTAACCATCTGATGCCCCTGGCCTGCCCTAGGGTGGACTAAGAGCCCCACTTCCCAGGACCAGAGACCATCTCAGCCAGAGAGATGAGGAAGCCCTCTAAGGCCGCAAAGGATGTGTGGATGGGACCCTGACAGCCCCTACGACAAGGGTCAGAGTCTGAGTCGTAAATGAACCACGTGACCCACATTTAAAACATACAGTACGGGGGTACTTCTCGGTGGTCCAGTGGCTAAGGTTCCACATTCCCAATGCAGGGACCCCAGTTCCATCCTCACCCAGGGAACTAGATCCCACGAACTACTAAGAGTTCACACGCCATAACTAAAGGTTTGCATACCACAACTAGATCTCATGTGCAGCAACCAAGACCTGGCACAGCCCAATAAATAAATAATTGGTATATATACATACATATACATATGTATATATACACACACACAGTATGGGGATGTCCCTGGCAGTCCAGTGTTTGGGACTTGGCGATTTCACTGCTGAGGGCCTGGGTTTAATCCCTGGTTGGGGCACTAAGACCCTGCAAACCTCTTGGCCAAATTAAAAAACAACAACAACAACAAAAACACAGTTTGAACTTCTGAATGACCATTTTTGCCTTGCAAGGCCTATTTGCTTTTGAGTAAAGAAGCAGAGAATCCTGCTGTAGGTATTGGCTATGCAGCAAAAGCACATTGGAACTGAAGCCTTCACCACATACAGTTCCCAGCCCTCTTCTCCAGCTCCACCCAAAGTAAATGAGGTCACCCTCTCCCTGTGGAGTCAGCACAAGTCCGGGCAGAAGGCGACGGCTGGTCGACACTCAGCTGAAAACCCAGACAGCAGCATTTGCAAGAGACAGGAAGGAACGGGGGCTTGGACTCCATCATCGCTATCTAGACAATTCAGGGAAGGATGCTCAGTACCTGAGATGGCCATGACAATGAAGCCCAGTGCATCAAAGAGGTCCCGCGGATGTCTATGCCTACACCAGAGCTCTCACAGACAAATCAGAAGGCCCACCGAGGCACTGTTTGAAATCCGTCTGTTTTCTCTTGTTCATAAAAATAACACACGCTTCTGGTAATTGGAAAAAACTTAGAAAATACGAGATAGGGACTTCCCTGGTGGTTCAGCGGCTTAGACGCCAAATGCCCAATGCAGAGGGCTTTGGTTTGACCCAAGTATGGGAACTAGATCCCACATGCTGCAACTAAGACCCAGTTCAGCCAAATACATAAATATTAAAAAAGGAAATGCAGAATAAGGTAAAGAAGGGGAAAAAATCAACTGTAATTCATGTTCTGACCCTGTACAAATATATAAACAAAATAGATAAATTTATCAACATACAAAGAAAATCAGATATTTTATAATATAATCATATATTGTCAGGATGTCCTCTCGGGTGTATGACTACAGAATCAAAGGGAATGAGGCCAAAAGTCTGGGGACTGAGCGAAGGAGCAGCCTCCATACAGCCGTCCCTGGAGAGGATCTGTGACGTACAGAGACAACTCCCCTGGCCATGGAGTTGCAAGCCAGGCAGGGTCCTCGAGCTTGCAGGTACCCTAGAGATGGCCCCCTCCCACACCCTATTTCTTATTTTTCAGATCGGAAACTGAGTCCCCAAGGGGTTAAGGCACTTGCAATTCTTGACCACTTGATAATAGCCAAGAATTGCAAGTGACTTAACCACTTCTGGCACTTTGGCCACTTCTGGCATATGTTTAAGCCCTCAACAAGCCTCTCTGAGAACAGCCCAGATGGACCAGACTTGGCCAGGCCATCAGGCTCCGGACTTGGGTTGTTTATAGAAATTAAATTACATCATGACACGGAAGATGGAATGGCCAGGTGGCTGACTGCCCAGCTAGAAGGAAGGCTATGTTCTTCTGTTGTTCAAGAGCCTGAAAGGGTACCTCCTTCCCCATCAGCTGACGACACATAATAGGATAAAATATCTCTGCCTTCATTTGGAAGAACCACAAGGTTTGGTGGAGTGCCTAGGAGCCAGAATAAATCAGAAGGAACACTAGGCATTGGGTCAGACTGAGTCAGTGAAACCACGCTGGGAAAGGCAAGTGCTTTCATGACCGCAGCTCATTCTTTCCTTGTTTGCTGAATGAAGACTTGAACTCCAGGTCTGGTGTGTACGGCAGACACTGTCAGAGTCCTGCTCATATTCCCTCCACACACACAGTCCCTAAGTATATTAACCACTTCCTACTACAAGCACCTGAGAAGTGTACCCAGAGGACTTTATCTAGCTACAGGAGTCTGACTCAGACCCACCTGGACAGGCAGGATACAAGCGCAAGAAGCCGTCTCCCAGAGCAACCCTCAACCAATGACCAGTGGGAGTTGGTGCTTAAAAATCCCTGTTTCCAGGACTTCCCTGGTGGTCCAGTGGCTAAGACCTTGTGTTCCTAATGCAGGAGGTCCAAGTTCAATCCCTGGCCAGGGAACTAGATGCTACATAATACAATTAAAGATCCCACATGCTGCAACTAAGATCCGGTGCAACCAAATAAATACTTTTAATAAAACTGAATGAAGAAAGTGATGATGTTTGATTTCTGGATGTATACAATAAAAGGCACTAGGGTTTTCTCCTTCTCTAATATCACACTTTCTGGGGGAAGTCAGCTGCCATGTTATAAGGATGCTGAAGGAAATCAATGGAGAGGTCTTTGTTTTGTGAAAATGAGGTTTCCTGTCAACAGCCAGCAGGGAACTAAGAACCTTCTGCTAAACAGCCATGTGGGCTACCCCTCTTGGAAGTGAATCCACCAGGAGCCCTACACAATGTCTTCACTGCCACCTCATGAGAAACTTCAAGCCATAACTACCCATCTGAACCACTCTTGAATCTCTAACCAACAAAAATCAAGATAATAAATGCATGTTGTTTTAAGCTGCCAAATTTTGAAGAAATTTTCTACACAGCAATAGACAACTAATAAAAACATTTCACCAACAGTGTGCAAACATATTTTTTTCCTAAAATCCCAAGTAATATCAATTCTTATTATTATGTTGTAAGTTTAGTAAGAAAAGTGGAACCTAAATAAACATGATTCCTGCTTAAAAAAAATTGGAGACAAAATCCTAAAAAAAATTTTTTTTTAATCTCTGTTGCCTTGCAGGTAGGATATCTTTGTTCTGTACCATCTCACACAGGTCCCAGTGGGAGTGGGTCCCAGACACCCACAGCAGTAACCTGCTCGTTAACACATCCTCCATGGGTTTGCTTTCCTTCTGGCTTACTTTCCTAATCCCCTACCAGATCTCCTGTCATTACCTCCAACTCAAACCCTTGAGTCTGAATCTCCTGCTAGGGGAATCCAATCTAAGACAATGTAGCCCTTTGAGAATAAACTGTAGGAAACCCTGATATGAGAAACTTCAATCAGTGGAGTAGACACAAACTGATACAGATGTTAAAACTGGCAGACAGGGACATTAAGATCAGGATTATAACTGTCCTCTACATTTTCAAGAAGCTAGAGGAAAGATGGAACATAATAAGATAAGACATGGGAGATGTTTTAAAGCCCAGTGGAACTTCTAGATATGAATTAGAGAGAGGAAGGCAACCCAAGATAAATATAGGTAATGGACGAGGAACCCAGGGTCCTCATCAAATTATAATAGTAGGATTTGGTTCAGATACATAAAACAGGTGGAGAGTGGTAATTAGTAGCACCTTAAACAAGAGAGAAGCTTATTCCTCTCTCAACTAAGAGAAATCTGGAGGTAGCCACTGCATAGCTGAAAGGGGAGTTCCACTATGCCGTCAGATTCAATCTGGTCTGTCTTCCTTCCTTCCTTTTCTTTCTTTTGGCTGTGCCAAAGAAAGTTCCCTGACTAGACCCGTGCTCCCTGCACTGGGAACATGAAGTCTTAACCACTGGACTGGCAGGGAAGTCCCCATCAGCCTGATCTTTCCACCCTACTCTCCTGTGTACATAGTTTCCATCCTCTCACGGCCCAGGGTGGCAACCAGAGCTCCAGCCACTACATCCATCTAGGCAGCAGAAAGAAGGAAGAGCAGGCGAGCAGACAGGAACCTTTCCTAGTAGGTCAATTCCCTTTAAGCAGTGTGTCTGGAAATGACACAGAACTCTTCCATTTAGATTTCATTGTCTAGAACTTCTTCATGTGGCAGCCTGGAGCTGCAAGGGAACCTTACAATTATAAATCTTAGCTGCTAAAATCAAAGTTGTGTTACTAAGTGGAGAGGAAAGAACAGCTGTTGCATCAGATAACCAGTATTCTCTGACTTACCAAGAAAGATCTGGACTTCCCTGGTGGTCTAGTGGTGGTTAAGACTGTGCTTCTTAACACAGGGACTGCAGGTTCCATCCCTGTTCAGGGATCTAAGATCCCACATGCTGTATAGTGTGGCCAATGAAAAACCTCCAAAAATCCAAGACTTAGAGATGTTTGATGTAGAGGGCTGCAATGGGAAGGACAGAAATCAGAGGTTTGATGAATGTTTTAGAATCACCAAACCAGTTAGATCTCCACTTTGCATCTGCCTCATACATGGGGAACCTAGGCAATCCAGACCAAAAATGGTTTAAAACCCTCCATTAGCTATCATGGCTGTACAACAAACCAGTCAATTCAGTCGCTCAGTTGTGTCCAACTCTTTGCAACCCCATGAATCGCAGCACGCCAGGCCTCCCTGACCATCACCAACTCCCAGAGTTCACTCAGACTCAAGTCCATCGAGTCAGTGATGCCATCCAGCCATCTCATCCTCTGTCATCCCCTTCTCCTCCTGCCCCCAATCCCTCCCAGCATCAGAGTCTTTTCCAATGAGTCAACTCTTCGCATCAGGTGGCCAAAGTACTGGAGTTTCAGCTTTAGCATTATTCCCTCCAAAGAAATCCCAGGGCTAATCTCCTTCAGAATGGACTGGTTGGATCTTCTTGCAGTCCAAGGGACTCTCAAGAGTCTTTTCCAACACCACAGTTCAAAAGCATCAATTCTTCGGCGCTCAGCCTTCCTCACAGTCCAACTCTCACATCCATACATGACCACTGGGAAAACCATAGCCTTGACTAGAGGGACCTTTGTTGGCAAAGTAAGGTCTCTGCTTTTGAATATGCTATCTAGGTTGGTCATAACTTTCCTTCCAAGGAGTAAGCATCTTTTAATTTCATGGCTGCAATCACCATCTGCATTGATTTTGGAGCCCAAAAAAATAAAGTCTGACACTGTTTCTACTGTTTCCCCATCTTTTTCCCATGAAGTGTAGGGACCAGATGCCATGATCTTCGTTTTCTGAATGTTGAGGTTTAAGCCAACTTTTTCACTCTCCACTTTCACTTTCATCAAGAGGCTTTTTTTTCAGTTCCTCTTCACTTTCTGCCATAAGGGTGGTGTCATCTGCATATCTGAGGTTATTGATATTTCTCCCAGCAATCTTGATTCCAACTTGTGTTTCTTCCAGTCCAGCGTTTCTCATGATGTACTCTGCATATAAGTTAAATAAACAGGGTGACAATATACAACCTTGACGTACTCCTTTTCCTATTTGGAACCAGTCTGTTGTTCCATGTCCAGTTCTAACTGTTGCTTCCTGACCTACATACAGATTTCTCAAGAGGCAGATCAGGTGGTCTGGTATTCCCATCTCTTTCAGAATTTTCCACAGTTTCTTGTGATCCACACAGTCAAAGGCTTTGGCATAGTCAATAAAGCAGAAATAGATGTTTTTCTGGAACTCTCTTGCTTTTTCCATGATCCAGCGGATGTTGGCTATTTGATCTCTGGTTCCTCTGCCTCTTCTAAAACCAGCTTGAACATCAGGAAGTTCACGGTTCATGTATTGCTGAAGCCTGACTTGGAGAATTTTGAGCATTACTTTACTAGTGTGTGAGATGAGTGCAATTGTGCGGTAGTTTGCGCATTCTTTGGCATGGCCTTTCTTTGGGATTGGAATGAAAACTGACCTTTTCCAGTCCTGTGGCCACTGCTGAGTTTTCCAAATTTGCTGGCATATTGAGTGCAGCACTTTTACAACATCATCTTTCAGGATTTGAAATAGCTCAACTGGAATTCCATCACCTCCACTAGCTTTGTTCATAGTGATGCTTTCTAAGGCCCACTTGACTTCCCATTCCAGGTTGTCTGGCTCTAGGTGAGTGATCACACCATCGTGATTATCTGGGTCGTGAAGACCTTTTTTGTATAGTTCTTCTGTGTATTCCTGCCACCTCTTCTTAATATCTTTTGTTTCTGTTAGGTCCATACCATTTCTGTCCTTTATCGAGCCCATGTTTGCGTGAAATGTTCCCGTGGTATCTCTAATTTTCTTGAAGAGATCTCTAGTCTTTCCCATTCTGTTGCTTTCCTCTGTTTCTTTGCATTGATCGCTGAGGAAGGCTTTCTTATCTCTTCTTGCTATTCTTTGGAACTCTGCATTCAGATGCTTATATCTTTCCTTTTCTCCTTTTCTTTTCGCTTCTCTTCTTTTCACAGCTATTTGTAAGGCCTCCCCAGACAGCCATTTTGCTTTTCTGCATTTCTTTTCCATGGGGATGGTCTTGATCCCTGTCTCCTGTACAATGTCACAAGTGGCATAAAATAACAATCATTTCTTATTTCTCACAGTTTTATGGATTGGCTGCAGTCAGTTGGCAACTCCCTGGGTCTGAGGAGGTCCAAGATGGCCTGTGGCCTTGGATTGGCTGTCACTGTGACCCCCCTCCATATGGTCTGTCATCACTCAATAGTCCAGCCCATGCTTCCAAGAAAGGGAAGGTGAAAGCTGCAAGGCTTCTTGAGATGAAGGCCCCAGAATGTGCAAAATATCACTTCCATGGCATCAATTAGCCAAAGCAACTCACGAGGCCAAACCAGGTCTAACAGGCAGAAAACAGACTTCATCTTTAGATGGAGGAGCTGCAAAGCCAATGTTAAAGCGGCATAGACACCGGGAGATTTGATTCATTGAGAACCAGCCTGTTAACAAGCTACTGTAGACTCTAAAGAAACCGAATAAACTGCCTGAAGCACTCTCAGAGTGGAGCCATCCCCATTCCGGAATCTTGAGATCTTATCATTTCAAGGCCTACTCCTTTCTTGCTCACTCTAGAGCAAAATCTATCAATAAACAAGCCCTTCCCACCTCACTTCCCAGCTGAGGACGAGACCAAAAGCAAGAGCATGACATTTACATCAGCAGAGGGAACCAGGACCCACTACCTTGAAAAAGCTATCCAGGCTCTTGGGTATGTACAGTTAACAAATGAAAAATAAAATCACCAAGTCAAAGGAAGAATTAATCCCAGAGGAAATGGAGATAAATCAGAAAATACAAGAGAGTGTAATCTAAAAAACAAACACAGGAGCTCAAATCAGTGCTCGGTAATAACCTAGAGGGGTGGGTGGGGTAGGAGTTGGAAGGGAGGTTCAAGAGAGAGGGACGCATGTACACCTATGGCTGCTTCATGCTGATGTATGGCAGAAACCAGCACAATATTGCAAAGCAATGATCTTTCAATTAAAAACAAATTGAAACAAATGTAAAAAACAAAAAACTTTAGTGACTTCAAAGAGATTTAAGAAGCTATTATATTTATAAAACAAGAACACAGTACCGTGGGGAAAAATAACAGTCAACAGCACAAGAAAAATCTTTGGAATTATAATGGGAGATATAAAAAATTCAACAGAGAGTCTGAAAGAAAAGGAAACATCCCAGGAAATGGAAGAAACAAATCAAAGAAATGAAAAAATAGAAGATATAATGAAGATAGAAAACCAGGAAGTTCAACATCTAAACAGTAAGAAGTCAGTAAAGAGAGAAGGTGGAAACCAAAGGAAGGAATTTATTAAAGAACTATGGAATAAAATTTCCTGCAAAGATAAATGCCCCTACTTTGAAAAAGCCTTCTGAGTTCCTGACATAGTAAGTTGAAAAAAAAAAAAGAAGTCTAGATACCAAAGGGAAACTTTAGAGAATCATGGAGTAAGAGAAGACTCTAAATCCTCCTGGGAGGGTAAGAAACAACAGGTCACCAATAAAGGAATAGTTGAAGCATCCAACTTATTACCAAATATGAAAGGTTTAGAAATTTTCTCTCTCAAGTATCCTTTCTGCCAAAGGAAGATGTGGTATATAGGACACAAGGATTGCTATGAAAAGAAACTCCAGCTTATCAGCTGTTTAAGCAGCCTGAACGCAACGAGTTCACCTCAGATCAAAGACTCAGTGAGCTCTCACAAGAATATTTTTAAGAAAAGTGGAATACATTTCAAACAACAGGAAAAGGAAGAAGAAGCTAAATGATATGTCATGTAGTTGAGAAAGCAAATGTTTGATCTGTCAGTGGCAAAAGAGAACCAATTAGAAACACTAGAAAATAAATGTATAAGATGTGTGAAGCAAAGAAAAATCACAGCGTGATTCTGCAGAACTGGGAATATAAGTGTAGTAGACATTCCATTGATGTTATTCCACTGTAGGATTATATGTCTATGCATTTTTCTGTTGATGGACTTTTGGTCTGTTTCCAGTTTGGGGCTATTTTGAATAAAGTTGCTGTGAAAATTCTTGTCTTTGTCCATGGTGTGAACCTCACTTCTCTGTGTGTGTGTGAGTCTCATTCTTAACTCGGGTCTTTTTCACTTGCTGTTTTCTCTGTCTGGACCATTTACTTTTATATGTTTACAAGAGTGGCTCTTTGCCACAGTTAGCTGTCAGATGGTGGCCGGAGGGGACAGGCTAGTGGCCGGAACACTTGGGGGCTGGCCGAGCACTTCTTTCTCTTATAGTTTCAGGGTCTTTCTGTGAGTGAGGTTTCTCTTCGTGTGCTGGTTTTGTTAGGGGAGCCACTGACTGAAACCGCCAGCCCTGGCCAGGCACCATAGTAACCACTCGCATGAGTTATCTTAAACAGGAGGTCCTGGTAAGGAATGTGGAACTAACAAGCTACCCCCAACTGGAAGAATTGAAGAAGGGTCAAAAGGAGAGGGGAGACTCCAGTCCACATGTCCTACCAATCTCCCAGAATCCTTCTGTCTGGAATCTATCTTGGATCAGTATGTGACACCAGGAAGGCCCCTGAGTCAGAGTGATTGGCCAGAGACAACCTGGAAACTAATTCCATCACCATAAAACCTGAGATTGTGAGCCACATGGCAGAGCCGCTCTCCTGGGATCCCTTACCCTGCTGCTCCCTGCCTGGGGCACGGCTTCCCAATAAAGTCTCTTGCTTGGTTAGCACCTACGTCTCCTTGGACAGCTCATTTCTAAGTGTTTGACAAGGGCCCACTCTTGGGCCCTGGAAAGGGTCCCCCTTCCTGCAACTGTTTGAGCTTCTTTCCAGCATGGCAGCCTCAGGGCAACTGGACTGCTTTTCCATGGCAGCTTTATCACCTTTTATGATCTGGCCTTGGAATCATACAGCATTGTTTCTGCTGTGTTCTGGTTACAAGCAAATCACCCACCCACTCAATGTACGGGTAAGGAAAATACATTCTATGTCTTGACAGATGAGTGATAAGACTCTAGGTCTTGATAGATGAGCACGTGGAATGGGAGTTTTGTTTTGTTTTTGGTCTTGCAGCATGTGGGATCTTAGTGCCCGGACCAGGGATTGAACCTGCTCCTCCTGGTTCAATGGAGCCACTGGACCACCAGGGAGGTTCCCTGGAATGGGACGTATTATTACAGCCAATTTTTGGAAAATGCACTCAGCCATACATCCATACTCTATGTGGTTTTTTCATAGAACTTATTATTTTCAGATATTATTGTATTTCTGTCTTTGCTTGTGATCAACCACCTCCCTTTACCAAAATATATGCTCTAAAAGGTCAGGAACCCTCTCTTCATTATTCTCTATCCTCTCATCAGTCCCTGAATGCTGCCTGTAAAACTGAATCCTCCTAACATCAAATTCCCCTGCTGAGTTTATAATTAATCCATCTAAAACTTCATTCCCTTTCTTGTCCTGTCCCTGTTCCCCTCAGGATTAAAGAGTAGCAAACAAAGGGGAGGACTGAAACCAGGCAGGATCCTGTAGGGCCTTCCCATGCAAAAATGTCCCTCCATGGCCCCCACTTCTTGTTTGGGGAAGAAAAAAAAAAAAAGACTTTAGTCTCCTGGGCCTTCCCTGAGTTCCAAAGAGCATGCTCAGGCAGTCAATGACTACAACAAGAGTCACAGGACTCGTAGTTCCTCCAGAAGGGATAGACACAGCAATCTGGTGCATATCTCACAGTTCTTCTGCAAAAGCTAAGACTCCCACAGAGGTGGAGGATGGTGACTGCATGCTGACCACAAGCACACAGACCCCAGAGTAGTTGGAAGCAGAAGACTGAGATTCCTGAAACATCACCCTGTTACCTCACCACCAACCAATCGGAAGAAGGTCCATGAGTTGCTCACACATCCTCCCACCCTTAACACTGTCTTAAAAAACCCTTGCCTGGTGTCTTCCCTGGTGGTTCAGTGGTTAGGGGTCTGCCTCGTGATGCAGGAGACACGGGTTCAATCACTGGTCCAGGAAAATTCCACATACTGCAGAGCAACTAAGTCCGTGTGCTATAAGTACTGAGGCCACGTGCTCCAGAGCCGGTGCTCCACGATGAAGAGTAGCCCCCAGTCACCACGACTAGAGAAGGCCCACATGCAGCAGTGAAGACGTGGAGATTCCGTAGTGTAGTGGTTATCACATTCACCTCACACGTAAAAGGTCCCCAGTCCGAAACTAGGCAGAAACAAGGTCCGAAGACACAGCACAGCCAAAAAATAAATAACTAAATAAATACAATTATCAAAAAACAGAGAAAACAATAACCAAAACCTTGCCTGGAAGCCTCTGGGGAATTTGGGGTCTCTTGAGCATGAGCTGCCCATCCTGCTGGATTAATGTCTGCAATAAATCCTCGCAAGGAGTTTGCTGCAAACACTTGCTCATGTCTCGGCCACAGAAAAGCAGAGTGTGTCTTGGTCATTTACTGTTACACAACAAACTATCTGACTTAAAATTCACTGACTTAAAACAGTCACTTTTATCATTTTTCAAGAGTTCTGGGGGTCAGGGATTTGAGCAGACTCAAGCCCATCACCTCTGCTCCACGTGACATCTGTAGGGACATAATGTCCACCACGTCCGATGTCTCAGCTCAGATTGCTCACGAGGCTGAGGGGCAAACAGGAATGGTTACGCTGGGATGGCGTGTCTGGGGCTTTAGCTTACTATGGCCGATGAGTGACTGGCTTTTCTTCCATGTAGTCTCAGAGGTTTTTCCCTCACGTGGTCTCTCCAGCAGGATGGTCACTCAACTTGTGTGGCTGCACGGCTCCCAGGAACTTCTGCCTGGAACCCTGACTGTGCCCTATTGGCTACAGCAATCAGGGCCCAGCCTAGATGCGAGGGGAGGGGGACACACCAGGCACAAACACCAGTAGGCATGGGTTATTGGTGGCCACCAATGAGGCAGCTGGATATACAAGCAAATCCTGGCTCCTCGGCTTGCTAGCTCTATATCCTTGGCCTAATTTCTACGCTTCTCTTAACCACCATTACCTTCCTTATCTATAAAATAACCAGGATACAATTCCTTCTGGGCAGAATTACTCTAGTCGTGAATGAGAAAAACATACATTATGCTGGACATAATCACTGCATGGGGTTTCATAGGAAGAAGTGAAGCATTAGAAAGATGTGTAGGGGACTTTCCTGGTGGCCCAGTGGTTAAGACTCTGTGTTCCCAATGCAGGAGGCACAGGTTCGATCCCTGGTCGGGGAACTAAGATCCTGCGTGCCACGTGGCGAGGTGAAAAAAAAAACAAGAAAGAAAGATGTACAAACCATAAACTTGACAGAACTGTGAGAACATAAGTTCTTGGTGAGCTAAAGAAATCTTTGGGAGGACGTTAGACTTCCAAGCAGCCAGAAGTTAGAATCTCAAAAAATTAAAAAATACAGTGATTCCAGTATGGTTCCACTGGTGAAGAATTTCTTCTCTCTCTTTTGTCCTGAATTACTTTCTTCTCTTTGCCAACCTCTTGGATGTATTTTAAATTTAGATTTTCTCTTCTTAGCTCTCTTGTTGACTAATTTCCTCAGCCTAGTAACCCCTTGTTCCATCCCAAAACCTGAAGCCTCACGAAGCCCTTCCCATGGTCATCCACCTTCCCCTCTAGAAGATAAATCTCTTTAAGCCTCGTCCCTATAACTATGTCCTTTCTCCTGGCCTCCCGCCTTATCACTTCCACTGTGAGGCTCCTCCCTAAGGAGAGATTTCAGAGCAAATGACCTTTAACCCAATGAGAGTCCCTCTCCTGCAATCTCCACTAATCTTCTTAGGTGTTAATATTTAGCCTTACCTGGTAATACCCAGGTGCCCACAGCCTCATCAGCAGAACCTTTTGAAATATTTCCCTTGCTTCTCGCCTCTGCTCATTTGATGGGAGATTTCTGTTCTGACAAGAGGTCAGTAGAAATGACAGCTTTTTCAGTAGAAAGAATACACTTTGTTTTTTCGTTGTTTTTTTTTTTTTTTTTTTTTTCCTCTCTTTTTTTGGCTGCACCACTTGGCATGTAGGATCTTAGTTCCCCAACCAGGGATCGAACCCGCCCACCCTCTGCAGTGGAAGTGCAAGTCTTAACCACTGGACTGCCAAGGAAGTCCTGAAAGAACACGCTTTGAAAGTCAAAGATTTGATAACGGGGACAGAAACTGTTTCTCAAAGGTGCCCTAAGATAAGTCACAGGATAATTAGTACTTTATCAAAGGCATGTGATCAATGTACAGTGAGAAAGGTGATCAGTTCTCCCCCAACTTTAGAGGGCAGGTCTGGAGAGGAGCCTTAGTTCCTGCTTGTCTAAGGTGCTTCCAGAAGATGGTGATCCTGCTGATCTGGGGACCACACTTAACCAGGAAATGCTACTAAGTAGACAGTTAGGAGGGACAAGCTACAGAAATCTTCCTGAGAGGAAGTAAGCCACCCTCCTTTTATTTCCAGGCATTTCCTTGCAACAAAAATTCCGGGCTTTGAGGACAGATAGAGCTCTCTACCCACTGGGTAGTCTTCAGCATCACTTAACCTTTCTGAGACTCAGTTCCTCATTTGTAAAGAATGAGGTGGGGTTGGATAAACAATAAGTCCTACTGTTTAGCACAGGGAACTCTATTCAAAATCCTGTGGTAAACCATAATGGAAAAAAAATAGATTAAAAAAAGAAAGTCTATGGGACTTCCCTGGTGGTCCAGTGGTTAAGAATCCGCCTTGCAAAGCAGGATACGTAGGTTTGATCCCTGGTCAAGGAACTAAGATCCCTCATGGTGCAGGGACAACTAAACCCATGCAGGGCAACTAGAGAGGCCCCCACCCCCACACCCTAATGAAGACCCAGGGCAGCTAAAATTAAAAACAATTTTTTAAAAAGAATGTTTATACGTGACTAGGCTAAAACCTTTAACTGTGTGGATCATAACAAACTGTGGAAAATTCTTAAAAATATGGGAATACCAGACCACCTTACCTGGCTCTTGCGAAACCTGTATGCAAGTCAAGAAGCAACAGATACAACCTAACATGGAGCAACAGACTGGTTTTAAACTGGGAAAGGAGTATGACAAGGCTGTTTATGTTGTTACCTTGCTTATTTAACTTATATGCAGAGTATATCATGTGAAATGTAGGGCTGGATGAAACACAAGCTGGAATCAAGATTGCTGGGAGAATGATCAATAACCTTAAATATGCAGATGACACCACCCTTATGGCAGAAAGTGAAGAAGGACTAAAGAGCCTTTTGATGAAAGTGAAAGAGGAGAGTGAAAAGGCTGGCTTAAAATTCAACATTCAGAAAACTAAGATTATGGCATACAGTCCCATCACTTCATGGCATATAGATGGGGAAACAGTGGAAACAGTGACAGACTTTATTTTCTTGGGCTCCAAAATCACTGCAGATGGTGACTGCAGCCATGAAATTCAAAGACGCTTACTCCTTGGAAGAAAAGCTATGACCAACCTAGACAGCATATTAAAAAGTAGAGACATTACTTTGCCAACAAAGGTCCATCTAGTCAAAGCTATGGTTTTTCCAATAGTCATGGATGGATGTGAGAGTTGGACCATAAAGAAGGCTGAGCACCAAAGAATTGATGCTTTTTGAACTGTGGTGTTAGAGAAGACTCTCGAGAGTCCCTTGGACTGCAAGGATATCAAACCAGTCAATCCTAAAGGAAATCAATCCTGAATATTCATTGTAAGGACTGATGTTGAGACTGACGCTCCAATACTTTGGCCACCTGATACGAAGACCCAATTCACTGGAAAAGCCCCTGATGCTGGGAAAGACTGAAGGTAGGAGGAGAAGGGGACAACAGAGGATAAGATGGTTGGATGGCATCACCAGCTCAATGGACTTGAGTTTAAGCAAACTCCAGGAAATAGTGAAGGACAGGGAAGCCTGGCATGCTGCAGTCCATGAGGGCGCAGTCTGGTCAGGACTGAGCAACTGCACAACATGTGTCCAGAGACGTACAGGTCACTTTGCTGCACAGCAGCGATCAGCACGACACTGTAAATCAACTGTGTTGAGCTCAGTCGCTAAGTTGTGTCTGACTCTCAGCGACCCCTTGGACTGTAGCCCACCAGGCTCCTCTTTCCATGAGCTCTTCCAGGCAAGAATATTGGAGTGAGTAACCATTCCTTCCTCCTTCCCTACCCAGGGATTGGACTTGAATCTCATGTGTCTCCTTCATTGGTAGGCAGATTATTTACCACTGAGCCCTACACATCAATAAAAATAAATAAAATGAAGAAGTGGGTGGGGTTCATACCAGCCCCACTGAACTGTCTGGGGGATTTGAGACACAAAGTGTAGGATGGCCCAGCAGTGTCTGGCACAGCTAGGTCCTCGGTGAATGGGGTTGAGCCTCACGACTGTAAAGGCAGAATCAAGAGACCTAAGCAAGAGCCTGACGTCTTTGGTTTCTCCCTGTCCTTAGTGAGGACGTGGCTTTGTTTTCACACGTCCTGCATTAGTAAGCAGCAGCGTTTGTGGGCGTGCTCCCAGTGCTCCACCGGCTGCTCTGCTTTGATGGGTACCCTTGAGCCTCCTTCGGGCAAAATGAGGCAATGCTCTGGAGTCACGAATTGAAAGCCTCTTTCTCATGAGCTGTCACACCCTCCAATGGGAAGCTGTCTGTCATAAGATTGTTTTCCATTATAACATTCCCATGACACCTTTGCCATAGATCCTTCTTCAGTGACAGGAAATGAAAATATTCCACCGTTCTTATGGGTGCACATCCATTTTCTTCTCCTGCCCCCACAAAAGCATTTTTTGGGGGGAATATGCACTCTATTCCCAAGCTTCTGGCATTCCTAGATGTCCTCAGTAAGCAGCAAGACCCGCAAATCCGTCAAAGGACTTATTCTGTTTGATCGAAACTTCAAATTGCTTTGTGATAACCAGAGACTGCTCTGCCGACAAACAGGAGAGAGAACTATCAGACTTCTCTCCCGAGGTTTCTGCCTGTTTTGACTGCTGCAGTCGACACCCACATGTTGTCTAATGTATACTGATGATTCAACGGAAGCCGCTACAATCAAAACCAGTTGTTTCATGCCAGAGGACAGCCTTCAGCTGAGCTGACTTTCTATGATGACGGCGACAACTTGATTTCTGGAGGTGAAATTTCATGCTTTCTCTCTCCATGGGCCTGGGAAGAGCATACAGCTGTATGCTTCATTCATTACTTTATATCCCCAAGTTTATTTCTCCTACTTAAAGAGCTAATTTATTTCACCCACGTTAAAAAAACAAAAAACTCTATCATGAGCACATTTTCTCCTCATTTAAGCAAAATTCCTAAACTGCAATTGCTATACTTTCTAACTTAGATCAAAACTAGATGGTGGGAGATGTAGAGTTGTTTAAAAAGAAAGAAAATGGAGTAAGGCTGGATAGTGACTTGGGGACATCAAAGATACCAGGACTTCCCCGGTCGTCCAGTGGTTAAGACTCCATCCTTCCGATACAGGGGATGCAGGTTCCACCCCTGGTCACGGAACTAAGATCCCACATGCTAAACAGTGCAGCCAAAAAATAAAAAAGTAAAGATGATGCCCAAACAGTTCACTTCATTAGCTGGGAATATGTATTCACCAGCACAATATGTATTTCAGAAACCTCCTAAGTTCAAGTCGAGTTAAGATTTTTTACCTTAAAGCTATTTGATACTAATCAGTATATTAAATGTTTAATAAATAAAAATAGTCCATGAGATAGACTAATTAGTTGGGAGGACACTCTGATGAAGAAAAAAATATGAGCAGAAGCAAGAGGCATGTAAATTCATTTTTCCTCCAGAGACCATACATACTCAAGAAAGTTGACAAAATCCCCATTTTCAAGCCTATGCTGTGCTATGCTTAGTTTCTCAGTTGTGTCCGACTCTTTTCAACACCATGAACTGTACCTGCAAGGATCCTCTTGTCCATGGGATTCTCCAGGCAAGAATACTGGAGTGGGTTGCCACACCCTCCTCCAGGGGATCTGCGCATCCCAGGGATCGAACCCAGGTATCTCACATTGCACGCAGATTCTTTACCATCTGAGCCACCAGGGAAGCCCATATATTTACCCAAATCATACAGAGAGGTAGACAGACAGACTGTTGGATGGATAGATGGATGGATGGATAGACAGATAGATTCAAGGTGCTCTTCTCCTTCCTACAGAGATGTTTGTCAAGGCAGCAAACATTTCTTGAGTGTCTAACCCACGCTGGGCTCTAAAGGTGCTGGAGGCTGTGAACAAGACAAACAAGTAGCGGTCATTCATTCCACGTGCTGACATAGGATATTGTTAAGACTCTTCGGGTTACAAGAAATAGCGACTCTAGCAAATGTAACAGAGAAGGCAATGGCACCCCACTCCAGTATTTTTGCCTGGAAAATCCCATGGACGGAGGAACCTGGTAGGCTGCAGTCCATGGGGTTGCTAAGAGTCGGACATGACTGAGCGACTTCACTTTCACTTTTCACTTTCATGCATCGGAGAAGGAAATGGCAACCCACTCCAGTGTTCTTGCCTGGAGAATCCCAGGGACGGGGGAGCCTGGTGGGCTGCCGTCTATGGGGTTACACAGAGTCGGACACGACTGAAGTGACTTAGCAGCAGCAGCAGCAAATGTAAGCAAAAATGGGAATTTATTGGAAAGCTACTACTGGAAGACCTACACATCCAAGCCCTGGATAGGGGGCAGAAGCAGGAAATCATGGACCTTCCCCTTTGGGCAATGATGTCATTATGGTGACTCAGCCCCAACAAGTGCCAACCACTCTGTCTTTCACTTCAAGTTTCTGAACAGAGAAACTGATTGGCTCAGGTTGGGTGAGGTGTCTATCCTGCTCCAATCAACCATGGCCAGAATGGCGGGTTCATGTGGTTTGAACCTGCCCCACCACACTTGAGTCTTCCCAGAAACTGAAAGGTTTTGTGAATAGAGCAGACACTCTATTTAGCTTCTATATTTTGTAGCCCTAATATTTAAATAGGTTCAGGGTTATATTCAAAATATTTAACAACTGATATGCAGATGACACCTCCCTTATGGCAGAAAGCAAAGAAGAACTAAAGAACCTCTTGATGAAAGTGAAAGAGGAGAGTGAACAAGTTGGCTTAAAACACAACATTCAAGAAACTAAGATCATGGCATCCAGTCCCATCACTTCATGACAAACAGATGAGGAAACAATGGAAACAGTGAGAGACTTTATTTTCTTGGGCTCCAAAATCACTGCAGATGGTGACTGTAGCCATGAAATTAAAAGATGCTTGATCCTTGGGAGAAAAGCTATGACAAACCTAGACAACATATTAAAAAGCAGAGATATCACTTTGCTGACAAAGGTCTGTATAGTCAAAGCTATGATTTTTCCAATAGTCATGTATGGATGTGAGAGTTGGACCCTAAAGAAGGCTGAGCACCTTTGAAACTGTGATGTTGGAGAAGACTCTTGAGAGTACCTTGGACTGCAAGGAGATCAAACCAGTCCAGGAAATCAGTCCTGAATATTCAATGGAAGGACTGATGCTGAAGCTCCAATACTTTGGCCACCTGATGCGAAGAGCCAACTCATTGGAAAAGACCCTGACTCTGGGAAAGATTGAAGGCGGGTGGAGAAGGGGACAACAGAGGATGAGGTGGTTGGATGGCATCACCGACTCAATAGACGTGAGTTTGAGTAAACTGTGGGAGTTGGTGATGGACAGCAAGGCCTGGCGTGCTATAGTCCGTGAGGTTGCAAAGAGTAGGACACGACTGAGCAACTGAACTGAACTGAACTGATTTATTAAAAATATGATCCCAGGGAAGGCCATTAACAAAGTGCATAAGGACCTCCCTGGAAGTGAGTGGTTCAGGAGATGGGCATTTGATCCCTTATCCAGGAAGATTCTCTGGAGAAGAGCGTGGCAACCCACTCCAGTATTCTTGCTTGGAAAATTCCATGGACCAAGGAGCCTGGCAGGCTACAGTCCATGGGTTGAAAAAGAGTCAGACACGACCTTGCCACTAAACACCAACACATCACATAATCAGGGGTTGGGTGAATCCATAGATGTGGAACCTCAGGCTGACTACTGGACTTGAGCATCTGCAGAGTTTGGTATATGTCAGGGCTCTGGAGTATCAAGGAAGGAACAAATCATGCTTTCTTCTTTTCTTAAAACTTTATTTATTTATTTTTATTTTTGGCTGTGTTGACTCTTTGTTGCTTTTCTTGGGCTTTTCTCTAGTTGAGGCGAGCAGGGACTACCCTCTAGCTGCAGTTCACGGGCTTCTCGCTGCAGTGACTTCTCTTGTTGCAGAACATGGGCTCTAAGCATGTGGGCTCAGCAACTGCAGCTCACAGGGTCTAGAGGCCAGTGGTTTTGGCACAAGGGCTTAGTTGCTCTGCAGCATAGGGGATCTTGCCAAAACAGAGGCTGAACCAGTGTCCCTTGCAATGCACGGCAGATTCCCAACCACTGGACCAACAGGGAAGCCCCCAAATCATGCTTTCGTGATAATGAAAACTGAAATTCCCACCATCTGCTGCCTGCAAGCTGGAGATCCAGAAAAGCCAGTTTCAATTAGAGTACTTGAGAACCAGGGGAATGGGTGGCTAAGTTCTAGTCGAAGTCCAAACATCTGGAAACAAGGCATAAGGCCCAGTTCTTGGACAGGAGAAGACTGATGGCCCAGATGGAGCAATCCAACAGAAATGGAACTTTCCCTTCCTGTCTCTTTGTCTGCTTTCCTCTGTTCTACTCAGTTCCTCAACAGACTAAATGAGGCCCACCCACACTGGGGAAGGCCATCTGCTTTGCTCTGCCTACCTATTCAAATCCTAATCTCACCTGGATATATCCTCACAGACACACCCAGAATGATGTTCAATCAAATATACGTGAGTTGGACCATAAAGAAAGCTGAGCATCAAAGAATTGATGCTTTTGAGTTGTGGTGTTGGAGAAGACTCTTGAGAGTCCCTTGGACTGCAAGGAGATCCAACCAGTCAAGCCTAAAGGAAATCAGTCCTGAATATTCAACTGGAAGAATTGATGGTGAAGCTGAAGCTCCTGTACTTTGGCCACCTGATGCGAAGAGCCGACTCATTAGAAAAGACCTTGATGCTGGGAAAGATTGAAGGCAGAAGGGGATGACAGAGGACAAGATGATTGGATGGCATCACCAACTCAATGGACATGAGTTTGAGCAAGCTCCATGGTAAAAATAGGGAAGCTTGGTGTGTTGCAGTCCATGGGGTTGCAAAGAGTCAGACATGACTGAGTGACTGAACGAACAACAACAAATATCTGGGCCCCTCGTATCTCTGTCAAGTTGACCCTTAAAATTAACCATCACAGATGCCCTCAGGGAAAGCTTGAGAGGGTAGCTTTACCCTGATCCCAGAAGGAGCTCTGAGGTGTAAGCCACACTGCATAATTCTCCCCCGCAGAGGCAAGGGAGCCGGCCTCTGATATCTCAGCACCTCACCGTCACTGTTTCACAGTCACAGCAGACAGGGCTCTCCTCCCCAGCATGTCTGACTCTCTGTGCCTGTGACTGAGCAGCTACAGGTGCTGGAAGTGAAACCACCTAGAGAGTCTGGTGCAGGATGGAGCCCTGACGTCATCTGCACCAGTGGGATCCAGGCAGGTTGCCAACTAAGTGGTTCCAAAGTATTTCAACTTCTCTGGTGGTCCAGTGGCTAAGACGCTGCACTCTCAATGCAGGGGACCCAGGTTCAGTGCCTGGTTAGGGAACTAGATCCCACACACTGCAGCAAAGATTGAAGATCCCGTGTGCACAACTAAGACCGGTGCAGCCAAATAAATTTTTTTTAATAATAATAATAAATAAATAAAAAGGGGGAACTCCCTGGCAGTCCAGTGGTTGGAACTTTTCACTTTCACTGCTGATGACATGAGTTTGAACCCTAGTTGGGGAACTAGGATCTTGCAGGTCACGTGGTCGGCCAAAAAAAGAAAAATAAATAAACAGTTGAAGTAGATGATTTTACCCCCAATCTTTCGTAAATAATTTCTCCCCTAATAACATTAAGAAATGTCTTCACTGTCTCTAGACTATGCCTAGATTTTGAGATTCAAAGATAAATAATATATGCAGTGGATACTTGGCTTTTTTCCTCGGCTTCTAGACTCTAACCTCACTTTCCTATTTGCTGCCCCCACATCTGGGGTCTTAGTGGAAAGTTGTGGCAGCATCGTAAAAGTAAGGTCCTTGCTGATCAGCTCCAACCCAGACCGAGGGCTTGAACCTCTGAGCTGGGGGGTGCCCTCTCCTAGAGTTTGGAATTGGGAGCGAGTAATACCTGGAGGAGATGGTCAAGACGTCACTCCTTGCATGCAGCAGAACTTGCCGACTACCAGCTTCTCGAGTGTGGACTCTGCTGAGGTTCCTGACACATGGCCTGGAACCCTCCTGCAGCCTAAGGGCTACATCTTTTCCATGCCTGGCCACACACACTTGGTTCTCTATAAAGTTAGCCGTGTGATTTTTTTTCAAAAACTCTCTTCTGAGATTTTATATACAGGTACCTGAACAAACAACTGTGTTTCTGCCAAGATTTTTTTTCCCCAAATATTGATGAAAAGATTCATCTATAGGCCTCTTTCTCTGTCTGGCTCTTTATCCAATACCAGTTTGTTTACCTATGTGCCGTGACACAGTTTCTAAGCATAATGCTGTTACCCAGGTCTATTGTTTTAGGCAATGTTTATGTGCATTGTTTTCTTTTGTTCTTTGTGGATAAAATGTCTTAATAGCCATAAGATGAGAATCTGAAGCAGCAAAAATCAACATCTTGAGTGGTCTTCCATCCATCTCCACTCTCAGGAGCACCCAACAAAAACATTCCAAACTGATTAGCAGATGCAAACTATTATATTCAGAATGGATAACCAACAAGGTCCTACTGTGTAACACAGAGAACTATATTCACTATTTCATGATAAACCATCACGGTTCAGGGAAATGAACATGAAACAGAATATATATATGTATAACTGAACTGAGTCAATTTACTATGCAGCAGAAATTAACACAACATTGTCAATCAACTATATTTCAATAAATTTTAAAACCCCAAATAGATGAAAACCTATTTGCTTTGAAGACACGCAACAAAGAAACTGAAAGAAAAAGGAGTGAAATAGGTGTGCAAGCAGGAGAGAGTCTTCTATCTTATACTTTTTTAAATCATAAAAAATGAACTCATTATTATCCCAAAATTTCTTGAGGCAGAAATTCAGGCACCTGATTATTCTATAAAACCAAAGTGACAGCATCCTTGGAGAAACAGTTGCCTGGCAACTCAGAACAAAGGATTGTCTTTAGATTCCTCTGGAATCTTGTGTATCTATTTTGGTTTTTCTGTTGAGCTCATTTCCCTCCCTACAACCCCCAGACTGAACAATTTTGGAGGAAAAATTTCACTCATAAGAAAGTCTTTTTTTCCTCCAGAAGGTATTTTTAAGAAGTACAGCTATCTTTACGCAGTTGAATCGCTCTATTTTCAGGACCGGTACATGAACATGTAAGAAAAGAAAAAAGAAAAATGCATTAACACGTAAGAAGGAGAAAAATGCCAATTGAGAGGTTTCAGACAGAGATGTATGTTTTGAGGCTAAAAGCCAGACATCAGCTTTCTAACAGAAGGTATTAATTCAGAATCTCACCTAAGACCAAAGTATCATTCAGCCGGTTGAGAGATGCTTTGCAAACTCCTACCTCTTTGTTGGAGCAAGAAGAGCTGTCTGGGTAAGCTCTTATTCACCAAACTCAGAAGCCCTACATCTCCCCTCTTCTGAATTAATGATGTAGTCCCAGATCTTTTTCCTCTCTTCAGTGAGATAAAGAGTAAGGTATCTGCATCCCTAATGATCCTTTTGCTTATAAGCAAGATAACCTGAGTGAGAGATCCTACGCAAAAGGGAAACTCCTGGAAGGATTGGAATAACTCACAAAAGCCCAACCAAATAACTTGGGAGTAGGTAGGAACCAAGGTGCTAGAAGTTGAGAGGCAAGAACCACAGAAAGGTTGAGAAGGAGAAAAAGGCAAGCAGAACCCCATGATGAGAACAGTGAACTTCACATATCATGGTAGTGCTCACTCAACATTCATAATCCCTGGAGAGAATGTCACATTGGCAGAGTTTAGATCAAAAGACCAAGCTTGCTGTCCCAAACCAAGGAGAGGAAGAATCTCTACTAGGAGGACCTTCTGCAAACCCCTTCAGCTTCCATGAGGTAAGGGCATATAGATTTAATCACATACAGATGGTCCCCAGGGGCTTCCCTGGTGGTCCAGTGGCTAAGGCTCCAAGCTCCAGGGCGTCCAGGTTCAATCCTCGGTCAGGGAGCTAGATCCCACATGCCACAACCAGGAGTTCACATACCCCAAGAAAGTCCCACCTGCTACAACTAAGATCTGGTGCAGCCACATAAACAAAATTTTTTTTTAAGTTAAAAAAAAAAAAAAGACTGGCCACAATAGGGTGATGGGAAGGTCATTTCCCAAAAAGAAACTCTGGTGCTATTTAGAAAGGAGAATGAATGCTAAGAAGCCAAAGAAAACATTTATCATTGTCTGAGTTTTGTTCCCAGAAGCAGAAACGGAGGCAGGGATTCTTATACTCTTATTCTTCAAGAGACATCCTGAAGCTGTGCTTTCAGGAGAAACTCGTAAGAAAGCAAGAGAAGCAGGATAGAGCAGCAAAAGAGGCTAAACAAAGATGAAGTTTCAGGTGAGGTCTAATTTCAGCCTGACCACAGTCTGGAATGCAGATGACGCCACAGAGTTGGGCCCTTTGAGGCAAGGGGGCTCAGTTTTTTTATCCTCATCTCAGTCAGTCACTGGCTGCACGATGCCCTGAGGCGAATTATTAATAGCATCGCCCAGGCATTTCCCAATAAGGTGGATACCCCTGGCCAAGGATAATTCTCCCGAGAAGGGTATCAGCTTGAGCTATTAGCAGCATCACTGGGAGTAGCTGGGCAAAGGGATGCTAACACACCAAAGGACACAAGTGTCTACTAACAACCATAGAAATAAAGGCAAGGTAGTTGGGTTTGATTCACTACACCCAGGGCTTCCCATCTGTAGACCTGGTGCAAGAATCCTGGGGCTGCCATTTATCCAGATGAAAGGGACTGTGGGACTGTCTCAGTGGGATAATAATGTAATTAACAGAAAGACACCAGCAGAGTCAGAGGAGGTAAAATTTTCTTTACGGGAACAAGATAATGACAATCCAATCAAAAAATAGGCAGAAGATCTAAATAGACATTTCTCCAAAGAAGACATACAGATGGCCAAAAAGCACATGAAAAGATGCTCAACGTTGCTAATTATCAGGGAAAAGGAAATGAAAACTACTCAGAATGGCCATCATCCAAAAAAATCTACAAACAATAAACACGGGAGGGCTTCCCTGACAGCTCAGTGCTGAAGAGTCCACGGGCCAACGCAGGAGACACAGGTTCGATCCCCAGTACAGGAGGCTCCCACATGCTGCAGAGCCGCGGGGCCCGTGCACCACACATACTGCCGTCCATGCTCGAGAGCCTGGACACTGCAACTATTGAGCCCAGATGCTGCAACTACTGAAGCCCTCTTGCCCTAGAGCCTGTGCTTAGCAATAAGAGAAGCCACCCCAACGGGAAGCCCTCTCAATACAACAAAGAGTAACCACCTCTCTATCCGATCTCCACAACTGGAGAAAAGCCCTCACAGCAACAAAGACCCAGCACAGCCAAAAATCAATTAAATAAATAGATAATTATTTTAAACAATATGCCAGAGGGGGTTTGGAGAAAAGGGAACCCTCCTGCACTAACGGTGAGAATGTACATTGGTAACAGGCACTATGAAGGAGAGTGTGGAGGGTCCCTAAAAAACGAAAAATAGAGTTATCATATCTCCTGGGGATATATCCGGAGAAAACCATAATTCAAAAAGATGCATGCACCCCAACTTTCACTGCAGCACTGTTTATGATAGCCAAGACGTGGAAGCAACCTAACATCCGCTGACAGATGAGTGCATAAGAAAGATGTGGTACATATGTACGATGAAATGTTACTCAGCCATAAAAAGAACAAAACGATGCTATTTGCAGCAACACAGACGGACCTAGAGGTGATCACACTAAGAGGAGGACAAATGTCTTATGATATCACTCATATGTGGAATCTGATTTTTTTTTTAATGATATAAATGAACTTATTTACTAAACAGAAACAAATGCACAGATTTCAAAAACAAGCTTACTGTTACCAAAGGGGAAATGTGTGTGGAGGGGATGATAAATGAGGAGTTTGCGATTAACATACAAACACTGCTGCTGCTACTGCTAAGTCGCTTCAGTCGTGTCTGACTCTGTGCGACCCCATAGACGGCAGCCCACTAGGCTCCCCCGTCCCTGGGATTCTCCAGGCAAGAACACTGGAGTGGGTTGCCATTTCCTTCTCCAATGCATGAAAGTGAAAAGTGAAAGGGAAGTCGCTCAGTCATGTCCGACTCTTTGCGACCCCATGGACTGCAGCCTACCAAGCTCCTCCGTCCATGGGATTTTCCAGGCAAAAGTACTGGAGTGGGGTGCCATTGCCTTCTCCCCGAGAATCAACAAG
The DNA here is from genome assembly GCF_003369695.1 of Bos indicus x Bos taurus. NCBI lineage: Eukaryota > Metazoa > Chordata > Mammalia > Artiodactyla > Bovidae > Bos > Bos indicus x Bos taurus. The sequence continues at coordinate 53,710,151 of NC_040097.1, read as the reverse complement.
GACCAACTAATACAGCACAGTGAACTTTACACAACATTCAGTGATAACCTACATGGAAAAGAACCTGAAAAAGAATGAACATATGCAAATGTATAACTGAATCACTTTGCTCTATACTTGAAACTAACCCATTGTAAACAAACACTGTAAATCAATTATCCTCCAGTAAAACAAAAAAGTATCAGTCTTCACCAGGTAAATGGTGCAGCTAGCTACAAGATCCAATACATAAATTATTGGAACGAAACAGAAATGTACCTCAAGCCTCACTTTCCTATAAAAACATAACTCTTTGTCAATATAACTAGTAGTTATTATGAGATAAAACAAGGTGGAAAAACATAGAACAATATTAAGCGAAATAAAATGTCTGTCTTCAAATTGAGTACCTTTTCATCTTATCCTCTTAGGCCATTAATTGCCACTTTAACCTCATCTTGGTCTCCCGACTCATCTATAAGAATACTTAACTTTCTTTTGGTTTTTCAAGTTTCAAAAATGTTTTTGGCCTGGTATAGTTTTTTCAGAAAATCACTTCTAACTCTTCTCCTGCTGATCCATCCAATAACCCTATTTAGGTTTTACTGGAGGAGGCAAAGTGTTAAGTGTTTCATCACCTCTTTAGTTCTAGAGGCTAATAACAGAAAAATAAAGGCTCCTTCAGAAAAATAAACCATTAAAAAAAAAAAAAGGTAATGAAGCTTATGGATATAGTCAAAGATCTAACACTAAAGGAGAGTTAAAGGAACAAGATTACTGGAAAAAAGAAAAAAAGAAACTGACTTTCTAATGCACTGAAGAAATGCATCAGAAAAAATATATAAAAGAAGTCTTACAGACCTAACAGAGAATTTGACAATGAGTAATGATATATGCATAGAAAACTAAGCAAACAAAAAAACACACTATTGTTAATTACAAGAAAAAAAAACTGTACAAGAAAAGAAACAACCATGATTAACATTTATAATACAAATAAACAATATTTCTCATTATGATTAACAACATTAATGAGAAAACATTTCTGCATTCTCAGTGACCTAAATATAAATGTAAATAAAATCTGTCCCTGGAAGAACAGAATCCATCTGCCAATGCAGGGGACACGAGTTCAATCCCTGGTCTGGGAGGATCCTACAGGGCATGGAGAAACTAGGCCCCGTGCACCATAAGTGCTGAGCCAGCGCTCCAGAGCCCACAGGCTGCAGCTACTGAGCCCAGGTGCCACGACTACTGAAGCCCGCGCACCTACAGCCTGTGCTCTGCAACAAGAGACGCCGCCGCAGTGAGAAGCCCGCGCACCACAACCAAGAGTAGCCCCCACTCGCCACAACTAGAGAAAGGCCACGCAAAGCAACGAAGACTCAGCTCAGCCAAAATAAATAATTTGTTAAAGAAATCTTGGAGACACCTCTTTCTCTTTCCCTCTCTATTATATATATTAATATGTAATATATACCTTGTATTATATATCACATAATATATACTTTATAGGTTATATATCATATATATTTGCTGTTCAGTCACATAGTTGTGTCTGACTCTTTGTGACCCCGTGAATGGCAGCATGCCAGGATTCCCTGTCCGTCACTCTCTCCCGATGCCATCCAACCATCTCCTCTGTCGCCCCCTTCTCCTCCTACCTTCAGTCTTTCTCAGCATCAGGGTGTTTTCCAATGAATTGGCTCTTCGCATCGGGTGGTCAAAATATTGGAGCTCCAGCTTCAGCATCTGTCCTCCCAGTGAATATTCAGGGTTGATTTCTTTTAGGGTTGACTGGTTTTATTTCCCTGCTGTCCAAGGGACTCTCAAGAGTCTTCTCCAGCACCACAGTTGAAAGTATCAATTCTTTGGCTCTCAGCCTTATTATACATACATACAAATACATATATATGTAAAATATATATATATACACACATATTTGGCCATTCATGTACATATATACGGGCTTTCCTGGTGGCTCAGATGGTAAAAAATCTGCCTGCATTGTGGGAGACCCAGGCTCTATCCCTGAATCGGGAAGATCCCCTAGAGAAGGGAATGGTTACCTATTTTGGTCTTCTTGCCTGGAGAATCCCATGGACAGAAGAGCCTAGCAGGCTACTGTCCATAGAGTCACAGAGTCTGACACAATTGAACAACTAACACTTTCACACACACACATATATATGTATGTATGTATATGCATGCATGCATGCACACACACACACACACACGATACCAGTAGTCTTCACCCAGTTTTGGGGGGTGGGGGAAGATCTCCAAGTATTGTCAGAACGTTGTCAGATGTTCCCTGAAGAGCAAAATCCTCTCAGTTGAGAACTACTGTTCTAACCCATTTATTACACTTTCTCTACTAAATAGTATGATGAGGATTTTATTTCTCTGACTTGAAACTGACTGATTCAGAAAGCCATCAATTATGTCAAAATTCAATAAATAAAATATTAATATAAGTATTTAGAAATATACAACCAATAAAAGAATAAACAAATTAAGTATTAAATGCAATTTCTCCCAAAGAACAGAACTGAAGGACAAGAGGGGGGGTGATTTTGAACTTTTTAACATGATTTTGTTGTCTTAATGTGTACATATATAGCTGACCAGGTAGCTGATCAGGTAGAAAGCTCTAGAGATAGACTCAAAAATTCTTGTAAGAGATGAAAGAAGTGTTTATTCTCATCTTTTTTCTAATCTCATCTAAACCATATTCTCTTGCATTTTGCCCAGAGGTAAGTATGGCTGTCATCCAGCTTGAATTATATGCTTGTTTCTTTTCCAAGATGACTCTAATCTGCCTCCTCCCTAACTGGGTGGAGAACTGGCTTACCTGGTTGTAATTATGCAGTAGTCAGAGAAGACAGGAAAAAACACTCTGGTAAAGATTCTTAAGAACACTGAAATAACATTAGAATCCCTAGATCTACACGGGTAGATCTACCCTCTAAAAACGAGGCGGTGGAGGAGGTGAGGGTGGTTGAGACTGCTTGGATGCGTGTCGATGCTACTTACTTTTCTAGACTGTCTTTCCCCAGTCTCCATCTACCCCTATCTCCCTCACATTGTACCCCCAGTACTAGCTCTAATTCAGCCTTGCCTCCCCCCACCACAACAAGTGAAGCAATCTTGGGACTGAAGTTCTTATGTATTCTGTGTTAAGTCGCTCAGAGTGGGACATGACTGAAGTGACGCAGCAGCAGCAGCAGCAGCAGCTGTGTTAAGTACATACTACATTTCGTTTATCCATGTATCTGTTGATGGACATTGGACTGGTTCCACCTTTTGGCTATTATGAATAATGCTGTTATGAACTTGGGTATACAAATACTTGTTCAAATCCCAGTTTTCAGTTATTTGGGCTATATGCCATAGAAATTGATCATATGGTCTGTGATTAGCTTATTTTTTTATCTTTTTTTTTACAATTAGCTGTTTGAGGAACCACCTACTGTTTTACATAGCAGCTGTAACATTTTACATTCCCACCAGCAATGCACAAGGGTTCCAATTTCTTCATATCCTCACCAACACTTGCTATTTTCAGTTTACCTTTTATAAAAAAATACTAGTCATTCCAAGGTGCATAAAGTGGTATGTCATTGTTTCAATTTACATTTATTTCCCCACTAGTAAGTGATATTGAGCATCTTTTCTTGTGCTTATCGGCCATTTGTGTACTCTCTTTAGAGAAATGTCTATTTGACTTCTTTGCTGCTGCTGCTAAGTCGCTTCGGTTGTGTCCGACTCTGTGCGACCCCATAGACGGCAGCCCACCAGGCTCCCCTGTCCCTGGGATTCTCCAGGCAAGAACACTGGAGTGGGTTGCCATTTCCTTGTCCAATGCATGGAAGTGAAAAGTGAAAGGGAAGTCGCTCAGTCGTGTTCGACTCTTCACAACCCCATGGACTGCAGCCTACCAGGCTCCTCCGTCCGTGGGATTTTCCAGGCGAGAGTACTGGAGTGGGGTGCCATCGCCTTCTCCGATTTGACCTCTTTACCGACTTTAAATATTTTTTATCCATTTATTGGGCTGCGTTGGCTCTTAGCTGTGTCATGCCAGATCCTTTTTTGCAACTCTCTGGATGTGGTGCGTGGGCTCAGTAGTTGCAGCTCCGGGGCTTAGCTGCTTCGAGGCCTGTGGGATCCCAGTTTCCCAAGCAGGGACTGAACTCACGTCCCCTGCACTGCAGGGCAGATTCTTAACCACTGGACCACCAGGGAAGTCCTCTTTGCCCACTTTTTTTTTTTTTATGCCAATATAAAGTGAAGCTTTATTCTTGATGATGTGGTCAGGTATCTTGGGTCAGATAACAAAGAGAAACATCCTTCTTCACCAATTTTTGAAATTATATATTTTTCTTTTGTTTCTTTTTTTATTATCATTTTAAAATTATATTTTAAATTGGAGGACTGCTCCCTTTTTAATCAGGTTGTTTCTATGTTGCTGAGTTGCAGACACTCTTTCTATATTCTGGATGTTAATCCCTTATCAGATATAATTTGCAAATATTTTTCCCATTCCGAGACTTGCCTTTTCACTCTGTTGACAATTGTCCTTTAATACATGAAAGTTTTAATTTTTTATAAAGTACAATTCATCTACTTTTTTCTTTTGGTGTCATAACCAAGAAATCATTACCAAATCCGCTGTTATATAGTCTTTCCACTATGCTTTCTTCTATGAGTCTTGCAGTTTTAGCTCTTACATTTAGGTCATTGATCCATTTTAATTTTTGCATATGGTATAAGAAAAGGATCAAACTTCATTCTTCTGCAGGTGGATATCCAGTTTTCCTCTTCTACCCTTCTGTTTCAGCTGTTTATATTTAACTCTGGCTTATTTTAAAATGATTTTTTGAAGTTTAATATTGATTAAAGGTCTAAATAAATTTTCTTCTCAAGTTATTATGCCATCTTCCAAAGCAATATCCTTGCCCTCCTCAGCCATTATTTTGTAAGAGCTTTACTGAAATGTAATTCACCTACCATAAAACCTACCCACTTAAAGTGTACAATTCAATAGTTTTTAGTATATTCACAGAGTTGTACAACTATTATCACAATTTTAGAATATTTTCATCACCCCCCAAAAAAACTGTGTATACTTTAGCAGTCACCCTCATCTTCCCCCAACCCCTGCCATCCTAGGCAACCACTAACTATCTCTATAGACTTGCCTATTCTGGATATTTCATTATTATTTCATAATAAAGAATATGTTGGGTTTTTAGATAACTGACTTATTTCACTTAGCATAATGTTTTCAAGGGTCATCCATATTGTAGCTTGTATAAATATCTCACTCCTTTTTAAGAATAATTATTTTATTTATTATTGTTCATTTTTGACTGCACCGGATCTTAGTTGTGGCATGTGGGATCTAGCTCCCTGACCAGGGATGGAGCCTAGGCCCCCTGCATTGGGAGCACAGAGTCTTAGCCACTGGACCACAGGGATGTCCCTCAAAACTTTATTCCTTTTTATAGCCAAATAATATTCCATTGTAAAGATACACCACATTTCATTTATCCATTCATCAGTTGATAAGATATGTAGGTTGTTTCCATTTTTTGGTGTGCTGTGAACATTTGTGTATAAGTTTTGTGCGGACATGTGTTTCAGGTTTTTTTGAGTATATACCCAGGAGAGGAATTGCTAGGTCAAATGGTAACTCTATATTTAACCTTCTGAAGAACTGCCAGACTGTTTTCTAAAGACGGTACACCATTTTACATTCCCACAGTGTTATTTCTCCACATCCTAGCTGACATTTATTATTACTTTTATTATTATAGACCTGCTAATGGATGCAAAGTGGTATCTCATCGTGGTTTTGATTTTCTTGATGGCCAATACTGTTAACTATCTTTCCATGTGCTTATCGGTCATTTGTACATTTTCTTTTACCCAACTATTTTTTATGTCTTCTTTATCATATCTATCTATTCTGTTCTTTTTAACTATCTATCCTCTCACCTGGAGAAGGAAGTGACAATACACTCCAATGTTCTTGCCTGGAAAATCCCAGGGATGGGGGAGCCTGGTGGGCTGCTGTCTATGGGGTTGCACAGAGTCAGACACGACTGAAGCGACTTAGCAGCAGCAGCAGCATCCTCTCACCAGAAACATACCTCTCTTTCTTATCCTATATGTTTTAATATCTGGTGGACTATTCTCTGAACTCCACCCTCCTTCCATTTCCTTTACTTTTTCTGAATTGTGTTGGGTATTTTCTCTTATTAATTTATGGGGAGAACTTTAGAAACTGACACATTACCATGCTAACAAAAGAGACAACTTTCTTAACAACCATTCTTTATATATTTCCTTAAAGTATTCTGATGCCATTCATATGTGCTCTAAACATCTATGGTGATTTATACCAGAAATAGCATATGCGCAATTTGTGACTTTAATGAAATATTATTCCAATAGCTTTAGAAAAGCAATTGACACAAGTGAAGTGTGTTAACTTGAGTCAAGTGATACCAAGAGATAATGCCTGATTTGAAGAAAGAGGTTTCCTTGAAATATTTCTCCTTGTTGTCCCTTAGCAAAGGAAGACTTAGTAAGCTAGTCTCTTTGCATAAATTTCAATTCTCCAGCATTTGATTAAGCATGACAATTGGGATTCTCCATGGAAACAGTGGAGCAAGATGCTACACCTTCCCAAAAGCATAAAAATAATGCTCTCTTATTTGTTGCCTGGCAACAATACTCCTTGCACTTATTCACAGGGAAATTTATTTTTGTTGATTGGTATAACTTTGGCAGGGAAAGGAAAGGAAAAAAATAGTTATTTCAAGACTCAAACACTGAGAGGACAGTTTAACCTTTCCCTTCTTTTAAAGACCCGTGTGAGGTCTTCATAACTTTAAATAACATAAAAGGCATATACCATGCAAAAGCATAAAGCATAAAAATATAAAGGCAGAGTGAGCATGATCAGAAAGGAGCCTTCATTAAGAATCTTTGAGGGGCTTCCCTGGTGGTACAGTGCATTAGGATTTACCTGCCAGTTTGATGCCTGGTCCAGGAAGATCCCACACACCCAGGGCAACTAAGGCATGCGCCACAACTTAAGCCCGCACGCCCCGGAGCCCAGCAATCAGGGAAGCCACGGCAATGAGAAGCGTGCACCACTAGAGTGGCCCTGACTCGCGTAACTAGAGAAGGCCCACACGCAGCAACAAAGACTCAGTGCAACCAGAAACTAACTAATTACAAAAAGAAAAAAAGAATCTTTGAGGACAAAAGGTCTTTGATTAAGGGACACACTAGATGAAGCCCTGGAGGTTCTCAAGCGGCGTGGGTTCAAACTGCACTTCTAAGGCTTATTGACAATGGGGCTCAGTCTCAATTTCAGTTACCTCCCATCCAGTTGGTCCCGGTGGGACATAGTAATTTTGTTCATGACTCTTTCTTCCCTCCCCATCCTCACTATGGCTTATCATGGAAGAGTTAGGCTGAGCAAAAAGTTTTGACCTTACATTTTTATACTACTTTAATATAATTGAAAAAAACTCCCAGTGAAAGATATGAAAGAATTAGTTAGAGGGAAGCTGATGAAGATGATGTGGAAACTGTAAGGTTCGACACTCCCAGATATTCCCTGGCCCAGGCAATGTCTATATTAAGTGTATCTATAAATACACAGAGAAGGGCTGGAAGCACAGACACCAAAATGAATGAGAGTTACAAATAGAAAGTGGAATCTGAAAGAATCCTGACCTTCTTCTTTATATCTTTCTGTACTGTTTGAATCTTTTGCATTGAATGTATATTCAGTTCAGTTCAGTTCAGTCGCTCAGTTGTGTCTGACTCTTTGCGACCCCATGAACCGAAGCACGCCAGGCCTCCCTGTCCATCACCAACTCCTGGAGTTCACTCAAACTCACGTCCATCGAGTTGGTGATGCCATCCAGCCATCTCATCCTCTGTCGTCCCCTTCTCCTCCTGTCCTCAATCTTTCCCAGCATCACGGTCTTTTCAAATGACTGAGCTCTTCTCATTAGGTGGCCAAAATATTGGAGTTTCAGCTTCAACATCAGTCTTTCCAATAAACACCCAGGACTGATCTCCTTCAGGATGGACTGGTTGGATCTCCTTGCAGTCCAAGGGACTCTCAAGAGTCTTCTCCAACACCACAGTTCAAAAGCATCAATTCTTCAGCGCTCAGCCTTCTTCACAGTCCAACTCTCACATCCATACATGACCACTGGAAAAACCATAGCCTTGACTAGACGAACCTTTGTTGGCAAAGTAATGTCTCTGCTTTTTAATATGCTGTCTAGGCTGGTCATAACTTTCCTTCCAAGGAGTCTTTTAATTCCATGGCTGCAATCACCATCTGCAGCAATCTTGGAGCCCAGAAAAATAAAGTCTCTCACTGTTTCCACTGTTTCCCCATCTATTTGCCATGAAGTGATGGGACCGGATGCCATGATCTTCGTTTTCTGAATGTTGAGCTTTAAGCCAACTTTTTCACTCTCCTCTTTCACTTTCATCAAGAGGCTCTTTAGTTCTTCTTCACTTCTGCCATAAGGGTGGTGTCATCTGCATATCTGAGTATATTACTTCCCCCCAAACCAATGAAGTTATTTTCCACACAAAAAGGAAAAAGAATCCTACTGACCTCCACTTTTTCATCAACTGGTACCCCCGAATTTCCCAACTTCAGTTCTTCACTATGTCTTCCCCACTTTTTAGCTTCAGTCAGTCCGTGAAAACAACCAAGTGTCAAAGAATCAACATGAGAGAACTTCCCTGGTGGTCCAGTGGTTAAGACTCTGTGCTTCCACTGCAGGGGGCCCAGGGTTCAATCCCTGCTTGCGGAACTAAGATCCCACAAGTCACGTGGTGCAGCCAGAAAGAAAAAAGTAAAAGAAGGAAAAAAAAAAGAAAAGAGTTCTGCTCTGATTCCAGTTCCAGCCCTTCACCTCTCTGTTAGGACCTCAGCCTCCAACCTGCAAAGGGAAGGGCTGGTCTAACTAGGAATTAGGAAGTTATATACTTAGAGAAGCCAAGGAGGGACAAATGACAGGAACCAATGGGGCTGTGCTGGACCCAGGAGCCTGCCCAGCCTCAGGGAGGTACCACTGCAGGCCCCAAGGGGCCAGCTTTTCCGATTTCTCCAGAGACTGGAGATCAGGTTTTTATATGAAATCTCCTGATTTTTTAATATTAGCAAATATATTTTAAAACATTTTGGCAATTCCTTGCAGGCCAAATCAAGCTCACCTATGACTCCATCTGGCATGTGGTGAGCTGACTCTTGAGTCAGAAGCTCTTTAAGGCTCCTTGTTTCATGCTCAGTCCACTTGGGCGCCATCTAGTGATGGTGACCGTCACAGTTCCCGAAAAAAGGACTTTTTTTTTTTGGCTACACAGCAGGGCATGCAGGATCCTAGTTCCCTGACCAGGGATCAAACCCACTCCCCCTGCAGTGAAAGCACAGAGCCTTAACCACAGGACCACCAGGGAAGTCCTGAAAAACCTTTTAAAATATTGGTTAGAAGATAATTTACTTGTATGCCCTCAAAATTAATTTTTCTATATGACTTCTTAAATGGGCTCTCAGGTATAATTAGAATATAATCAGATAGATCAAGACGGTACACGACTTACACTTCTTGGGGAACAGAGGATTACGCAAGTGAAGAACATTTACTTACCATATTCCAGGCGCTGTTCTGCTTTAAAGTATTTTATTTAATCCTCCCCATAATCCTATGAATTAAGTACTATTACTACCCTGATTTTCCAGTGGAGACAGTGAAGCCTAGAGAGATTGTGTAACTTACATGAAATCACACCCCCACTTACTGGTGGAGCTGGGATTAGAAAGCAAGCAGCCTTAGTCAAGAGGGTGTGTGCTTCTAGACAGAAGCTAGATTAGGGCATCACCGTTCCAATAGTCACTTCAGCTGCAGATGACAAAACCTAAAGCAAAAACAAGGCATGGCGGGGGTAGGAGGATTTCTGGCTGTGGAAATATCTGGAGCTCAAACAACGGCATCTCTCCCTGCTCCCCCACGCAGTTCTGCCTTCTTCTGGTTTGTCTAATCTCAAGAAGACACAGGACAAACACGGTACTTTCCAGCTCCACAAAGCAATGGGGAAACAGTGGCTATTTAGCAAAAGGTACTGGGGATAAAAAGGCTTATGTTTTGGGGAAAAAAAAAAACTAGATCCTTACCTAACACCACATACAAAGATGATCTCCGACAGACTAAAGACCTACATGTGAAGATAAACATAAATATTTAAAATGAAAAAATGTGAGAGACTATCTTAAGAAGGACTTCAATGAAACTCAAAAGCACACGCCATAGGAAAAAACTGATAAAACTGATGATCTACTTATGTTCAACAAAGAAGACCACAGAAAAAGCTAACAGACAAATAACAAGAATAGAAGACAACTGTAATGTCTAAACTGATGGGTGAATAATATCTGGGATGTGCAAGAGACTCCTGTAAATCAACAAGAAGAAGACATGGAATCCCGCAGGAAAATGAGCAATGTATAGGAGACAAAGCAAAAAGGCTAACAAGCCTGTGCTGGATAATAAAGCTCACTAGGAACTAGAGAAATGGGAAACAGCACTGAGAATTCACTTTACATTTTTTTAGACTGGCAAAAATTAGAAAGATGGGTAATGCCACATGTTGGCTGGGACTGGGGGCACAGGGTCCTGCAGGCCCTGCTGGCAGGAGGGGTACAGATGTTCTGGATAAGAGTCAGGCACTTTTTAGTGACATAAGAATATACACACCTTGAAAGTGAAAGTGTTAGTCTCTTAGTCGTGTCCAACTCTTTGTGACCCTGTGGACTATAACCTACCAGGCTGCTTTATCTGTGGGATTCTCCAGGCAAAAATACTGGAGTGGGTTGCCGTTTCCTCCTCCAGGGGATCTTCCTGACCCATGGATGGAACCCAGGTCCCCTGCATTTCAGGCAGATTCTTTACCATCTGAGTCACCAGAGAAGCCATACACACACCCTGGGCTACAGCATATATCCCCAGTTATATCCCAAAGGAATTTTCATCCTGGCCCAGATGGAAACCAGGATGAGAGTATTTATCACAGTCGAGTTTGTGCTCACGGGTAGCTGGACATTCAAGCTTGTGGGAGTTAAAACACAAAACACAGTCAAGGACTTCCCTGGTGGTCCACTGGCTAAGACTCCGTGCTCCCAATGCAGGGGGCCCAGGTTCAAGCCATGGTCAGGAAACTAGATCCTTCATGCCGTGACTAAAGATCCTACAGCCACAACTAAGGATCCCGCCTGCTGCAACAAAGATCAAAGATCCTAGGTGCTACAACCAAGACCCAGCACAGCCAAATAAATAAATATACTAGAACACACACACAGCAGAGGCCCACCCAGCTGACCCAGGGCAGAAATCGAGAGAGACCCACAGGGCAGGAGAAGTGCTATCAGGCTACCCTGGCTGTGGTGACTGCTGGAAAGAGGGTGCAAAGGGGGAAACCAGGACAGCAGGAGCGGGCAGCCACCATCTGCGGTTCCCAGACTGAGTAAACTGAGGTCCCCTTGTTTCCACCTCTGAATATGAACTCGGAGCTATGGATTTTTAAAACTCTTACTTACTTATTTATATTTGTGTTTGTATAACATGGCTTGTAGGATATTAGTTCCCCAACCAGGGACTGAACCTGGGTCCCTGCCCATGAAAGCGTGAGTCCTAACCACTGGATCGCCAGTGAATTCCGTAAACCTTTTATTTTATTAAAAAAAAAAAAAAACGGACCAAGGAGCTCTATCCCCCTGCATGGAGAACCCACACACGGGAATGATATATAATATCTGCACAGAGGCTCCCTCTTGGACAAGCTTCCAATTGAATTCCTAGGTGGTAATTGAATTCCTAGAATGCTTAGGCCCCTGAAGCAAGGGCCTGGGCTATGATGATCCTGCTCTTTAGTGACATTGGCTCTACCTTCCTTGTGTTTCTGGATGTATAAATGAAAAGCATGAACTTGCCTGAGTTTGAATCAGCTCCACCCTTCACTAGCTGTGACCTCTCTGTGCCTGAGACATCGAGTCTCTAAGACAAAGATCAAAACACAACCTACATCATAGGTTTTTTGGTGAAGAGTCATGAGTTGCTGGTGCTGTAAGTATTTAAACAGTTCCTGGCACCAGGTAAGGGCTATAAAAAAAAAAAAATACTGGCCATTGTATCAAGACCACTTGGGATTTCTGCTTCTTGGTCCAGATTAAGCCAGATCTATTCTATATCTGCCAACACCAGCTATCTCTGGTACTAATCTACTTCCATGTTTTGCAAACATGCAGTTCAGTCAAGCCAGCCTCCTTGGATGAGAGGGAAAACTAGTGTGCAGCCAGCTCCTGAGGATTTAACAAAGCCAGAATCTGTTGCCTTTTTCAAATTCCCCCCAGGACAACATGTAATAAACACTATTCTTAATAGTATTCCTTTTTTAAAAATGGGGAAACTGATGAAACAAAGAATGACATAATGAAACTCAAAGCATTCCCTGACATAAATCATTCCAATGTTTTCTTGGGTGAGTCTCCCAAGGCAATAGAAATAAAAGCAAAAATAAACAAATGGGACCTAATCAAACGTACATGCTTTTGCACAGGAAAAGAAACTACTAAAAAAATGAAAAGAAAGCCTACAGAGTGGGAGAAAATATCTGCAAATGATGCAACCAACAAACAGCTCACACAACTCAACAGCAAAAAACACACAACCCAATCAAATACATGGGCAGAAGACTTAAAAATTTCTCAAAAGAAAACATACAGATAGTCAACAGGCACATGAAAAGATAATCCACATCACTAATTACTAGAGACATGCAAATCAAAACTAAAATTCTCACATCAGTCAGAATGGCCATCATTAAAAAGTCTACAAATAATAAATGCTAGAGAGAATGTGGGAAAAAGGGAGCCCACCCACACTGTTGATGGGAATGTAAGTTGGTGCAGCTACTACAGAACAGAGTATGGAGGGGCCTCAGAACGCTAGAATTACCATATGATCCAGCAGTCCCACTCCCGGGCATATATCCAGACAAAACTATCATCTGAAAAGATACACACAACCCTATGTTCATAGCAACACTGTTCACAGCAGTCAAGAGATGGAAGCAACCTAAATGTCATCAACAGATGAATGGATAAAGAAGATGTGGTACACACATACAAGGGAATACTACTCGGCTGTAAAAAAGAATGAACCGATGCCATTTGCAGCGACATGGATGCAACTAAAGACGATCACACTAAGTGAAGTCAGATAAAGACAAATGCCATATGATATCACTTGCATGTGGAATCTAAAACATGGCACAAATGAAACTATCTATGAAACAAAAACAGACCTACAGACATAGAGAACAGACTTACGGTTGCCAAGGGCGAGCGGGTGGGGAAGAATGGATTGAGAGTTTGGGGTTGGCAGATGCAAACAGTTATATACAGGATGGATAAACAACAAGGTCCTACTGGATAGCACAGGGAACTCTATTCATGTCCTGGGATAAACCACATGGAAAAGAATATATGTATATACATGGCCGTGAATGTCTCTGAAGCTACTGGCTTCCCAATATCTGAACCCACCATCGCCAGGACTACCATAAAAGGAAATCAAATGATGGGCTTACTGAGACATCAAAAGCATTATTTTCCATTTCCAAAGTTGCACTTGTTCCAGTCTGTGCTGAGTGGGGAGGAAAAACTAGCATTAACCTCTTCATTAGTCAATCCTCCCCCACCAGCCTGATTCAGCCCCCTAAACAAAAGACATAATTACACTGAACAATTCTATTTGTTTCCATGTCTAGACACAGAGCTTGCATTTGAAAACAAAACAGAACAGGAAAAGGAAAGCACCCTGCTGTTTTTTAATTCTTTGTGTCAAACTTTTTCTCTGCTTGGATGCCTTTCTTGTGATCAGGAGATATATATTCAGAGTATCAGGCGTTTTAAAAAACAAAACAAAACAAAACCTTTTTATAGAGGGATTAGTATTAATTTAGGATAAAACAATATATTTAAACAGCCTCTCGTCTGAGTAGAAACAAGTCATTTTAAACCTTAGAAGATTCAGAAAATGATGAATGGGGACTTTCCTGGTGGTCCAGTGGTAAGACGCCACAGTCCCAAAGCAGGGGGCCTGGGTTCGATCCCTGGTCAGGAAAGTAGATTCCACATGCTGCAACAGAGATTTGGTGTAGCCAAATACAAAAAAGAGAGAGAAAAAACCACTGGTTACCAATGAGTAGAGGGAAGGGGGTGGGATAAGATACAGAGAGGTGATTAAGAGGTAGAAACTACTATGTATAAAATAAATAAAGCTTCAACAATTTATTGTATGGCACAAGAATATAACCAGTATTTTTATAATAACTATAAACGGAGCATAACCTTTAAAAATTGGGAATCGCTATGTTGCACACCTGAAACTTATTTAATCAGATCAGATCAGTCGCTCAGTTGTGTCTGACTCTTTGTGACCCCAGGAATCGCAGCACGCCAGGCCTCCCTGTCTATCACCAACTCCCAGAGTTCACCGAGACTCACGTCCATCGAGTCAGTGATGCCATCCAGCCATCTCATCCTCTGTCATCCCCTTCTCCTCTTGCCCCCAATCCCTCCCAGCATCAGAGTCTTTCCCAACGAGTCAACTCTTCGCATGAGATGGCCAAAGTACTGGAGTTTCAGCTTTAGCATCATTCCTTCCAAAGAAATCCCAGGGCTGATCTCCTTCAGAATGGACTGGTTGGATCTCCTTGCAGTCCAAGGGACTCTCAAGAGTCTTCTCCAACACCACGGTTCAAAAGCATCAATTCTTCAGCGCTCAGCCTTTTTCACAGTCCAACTCTCACATCCATACATGACCACAGGAAAAACCATAGCCTTGACTAGATGGACCTTTGTTGGCAAAATAATGTCTCTGCTTTTGAATATGCTATCTAGGTTGGTCATAACTTTCCTTCCAAGGAGTAAGCGTCTTTTAATTTCATGGCTACAATCACCATCTGTAGTGATTTTGGAGCCCCCAAAAATAAAGTCTGACACTGTTTCCACTGTTTCCCCATCTATTTCCCATGAAGTGGTGGGACCAGATGCCATGATCTTCGTTTTCTGAATGTTGAGCTTTAAGCCAACTTTTTCACTCTCCATTTTCACTTTCATCAAGAGGCTTTTTAGTTCCTCTTCACTTTCTGCCATAAGGGTGGTGTCATATGCATATCTGAGGTTATTGATATTTCTCCTGGCAATCTTGATTCCAGCTTGTGTTTCTTCCAGTCCAGATAGAAGCAAGGTCTGATGCTGTAAAGAGCAATATTGCATAGGAACCTGGAATGTCAGGTCCATGAATCAAGGCAAATTGGAAGTGGTCAAACAAGAGATGGCAAGAGTGAATGTTGACATTCTAGGAATCAGCGAACTGAAATGGACTGGAATGGGTGAATTTAACTCAGATGACCATTATATCTACTACTGCAGGCAAGAATCCCTCAGAAGAAATGGAGTGGCCATCATGGTCAACAAAAGAGTCCAAAATGCAGTGCTTGGATGCAATCTCAAAAACGACAGAATGATCTCTGTTTGTTTCCAAGGCAAACCATTCAATACCACAGTAATCCAAGTCTATGCCCCAACCAGTAATGCTGAAGAAGCTGAAGTTGAACGGTTCTATGAAGACCTACAAGACCTTTTAGAACTAACACCCCAAAAAGATGTCCTTTTCATTATGGGGGACTGGAATGCAAAAGTAGGAAGTCAACAAACACCTGGAATAACAGGCAAATTTGGCCTTGGAATACGGAATGAAGCAGAGCAAAGACTAATAGAGTTTTGCCAAGAAAATGCACTGGTCATAACAAACATCCTCTTCCAACAACACAAGAGAAGACTCTATACATGGACATCATCAGATGGTCAACACCGAAATCAGACTGATTATATTCTTTGCAGCCAAAGATGGAGAAGCTCTATATAGTCAGCAAAAACAAGACCAGGAGCTGACTGTGGCTCAGACCATGAACTCCTTATTGCCAAATTCAGACTGAAATTGAAGAAAGTAGGGAAAACCACTAGACCATTCAGGTATGACCTAAATCAAATCCCTTATGGTTATACAGTGGAAGTGAGAAATAGATTTAAGGGCCTAGATCTGATAGATAGAGTGCCTGATGAACTATGGAATGAGGTTCATGACATTGTACAGGAGACAGGGATAAAGACCATCCCCATGGAAAAGAAATGCAAAAAAGCAAAATGGCTGTCTGAGGAGGCCTTACAAATAGCTGTGAAAAGAAGAGAAGTGAAAAGCAAAGGAGAAAAGGAAAGATATAAACATCTGAATGCAGAGTTCCAAAGAATAACAAGAAGAGATAAGAAAGCCTTCTTCAGTGATCAATGCAAAGAAATAGAGGAAGACAACAGAATGGGAAAGACTAGGGATCTCTTTAAGAAAATAAGAGATACCAAAGGAACATTTCATGCAAAGATGGGCTTGATAAAGGACAGAAATGGTATGGACCTAACAGAAGCAGAAGATATTAAGAAGAGATGGCAAGAATACACAGAAGAACTGTACAAAAAAGATCTTCACGACCCAGATAATCACGATGGTGTGATCACTCACCTAGAGCCAGATATCCTGGAATACGAAGTCAAGTGGGCCTTAGAAAGCATCACTATGAACAAAGCTAGTGGAGGTGATGGAATTTCAGTTGAGCTATTCCAAATCCTGAAAGATGATGCTGTGAAAGTGCTGCACTCAATATGCCAGCAAATTTGGAAAACTCAGCAGTGGCCACAGGACTGGAAAAGGTCACTTTTCATTCCAATCCCAAAGAAAGGCAATGCCTAGGAATGCTCAAACTACCGCACAGTTGCACTCATCTCACATGCTAGTAAAGTAATGCTCAAAATTCTCCAAGCCAGGCTTCAGCAATACGTGAACCGTGAACTTCCTGATGTTCAAGCTGGTTTTAGAAAAGGCAGAGGAACCAGAGATCAAGTTGCCAACATCCGCTGGATCATTGAAAAAGGAAGAGCATTCCAGAAAAGCATCTATTTCTGCTTTATTGACTATGCCAAAGCCTTTGACTGTGTGGATCACAACTGTGGAAAATTCTGAAAGAGATGGGAATACCAGACCACCTGATATGCCTCTTGAGAAATTTGTATGCAGGTCAGGAAGCAACAGTTAGAACTGGACATGGAACAACAGACTGGTTCCAATAGGAAAAGGAGTTCGTCAAGGCTGTATATTGTCGCCCTGCTTATTTAACTTATTTAATACTGTACATCAATGATGCCTGGGGGAACTCCCTGGCAGGCCAGTGGTTAGGATTCCACACCTTCACTGCTGTGGCCCGAGGTTCAATCCTGGCCAAGGAACTAAAACCCCACAAGTCTCAAGGAACAGTCAATGATCTTTTTTATTAAATTAAATCAAAAACAACTATGTCTCAATAAAAAATTTTTTTAAGAAAAAGAAATGGAGGCCTAGATGAAAACAGCAGTTGTTATATTTGCCACAAACAAGGGCAACCATGTCAGGCGCTGCTGGGACCATGCTTTTGACCTTCTCATCGCCTCCTTCAGTCACTGACTGGGTTCCTTTATTTCTGCATGAACTCTGACCCCTCCCATTGACCTGTCCTTTTTCATTTCCTAATATCATCAATTACCCAGCTTCCTTCTTACCCTGGGTCAGGGTGACAGTCCAGTTCACCTGGTGACTTCACATAGCTAAGCTGAGCCACCGTCCATTTCATTGCTAACCTCTGGATAAAGCCAAAGCCTTATGTCATTTCTGTATTGTGGATATGAATTACTATCTGAAGATAAACCTGAGTTTTATGATTAGGAAACAAACATTGTTTTTAATCCTACAAACCAGAAACGGGTCAGCCCTCAGTATCTTTCCACACCTTGCTGGTTTCTCACTTTTTATTTTCTCTCAAAATAAACAGAAACAAACCAGCAGGGAACGCTCACAGTGGTTAGCCTGACTGCTGTCTCACTGAAACTAACCTGTCAATCTTCCCCTCTCTTTTCCCTGCTTTAAAACCCTCTGCCTTCTATAATATCCTTCTGGGGACAAAGTCCTTCAGGGTGTCCAGTGTCCAGTACAAACAGAGCCTTGACACACACTGGACGCTGAAAATGCTTTGAATCAAGAATGGTAGGGACATGAAATGCAAATCGAAAGCACAGTGAGATAGCACCTCACACCTGTCAGAATGGCTATCATCAAAAAGACCATAAATAACACAAGTTGGCGAGGATGTGAAGAGCTGAAATTCTTGTACGCTGTTGGTGGCAATGCAAATTGGTGCACCCACTGTGGAAAACAGGATGGAAGTTCCTCAAAAAGCTAACGATAGAACCACCATTATGATCCAGCAAAATTGCACTCCTGGGTGTATATCCGAAAAAAGTGAAAACACTAATTCGAAAAGACATATGTACCCCAATGTTCACAGCAACATTACAGCCAAGATATGAAAGCAAGCTAAGTGTTCATGACAAAATGTAATGGATAAAGATGATTTGGTGTATATGTATAATATACATGATATATAATATAAATTACATTTATAAAATTATATATTAAATACAATTAATTAAACATTATATTATAATATAAATTACATATGCACATTATGTATATATTATATATATACAATAGAATATGACCCAGCCATAAAGAAGAATGAAATTCTGTCATCTGCAACAATATGAATGGATCCAGAGGGCATTATTCTAAGTGAAATAAGTCAGACAAAGACATATACTGTATGTTATCACTTATGTATGGAATCTAAAAAATAAACAAACTAATGAATATAACAAAACAGAAACAGACTCACAGATATGGAGAACAAACTGGTGGCTACCAGTGGGGAGGGGAGAGAGGCGAGATAGGGGCTGGAGATTAAGAGATACAAGCTAAGATGGATAAAATAAATAAGCCACGAGAATATACTGTATACCACAGGGAACATAGCCAATTCGTTTATAGTAACTTTCAATGGAGTATAATCTATTAAAATTTTAGATCACTATGTTGTCAACACCTGAAACTAATATAGTATTGTGAATCAGTGAAGCCCCTCAGTTGTGTCCAACTCTTTGTGACCCCATGGACTGGGGCCTGTCAGGCTCCTTCGTCCATGGGATTTTCCAGGCAAGAATACTGGAGTGGGTTACCCTTTCCCTCTCCAGGGGATCTTCCCAACCCAGGGATCAAACCTGGGTCTCCCACATTGCAGGCAGACTCCTTACCTTCTGAGCCACTAGGGAAATCATTGTAAACCAACTATACTTCAATTAAAAAAACATTTCCTAATGGTAGGGACATGAAATAAAGCAAGTCTTGTCTGTTTGCAAGTGCACAGGACAAGCTACAGAGAGAGAGCTGGGTCTGATTTTCCAGCATTTGCTGCAACTGAGTGAAGTTCCACTGCTACAGTCACCACAGGAATTAAATAGTAGCCAAGAGCCAGAACAATCAAAGTTACCCAGCAGGAGAAAAAACCTTGATTTACCTGCATGTGCCTGACTTACTATAGCAACAGCACTGTCTTGGCCTCCTTGTACACTAAGTCCCTAGGAAGGAACCTTCAAGCTGCAAACTTTCAAAGATGCAAACTTGCATCTGGTTTCAGCAAGGAACCAGAACCCCTGCCAGTAACATCAGGCATGAGTGAAACTGCAGCCTGATGATCCTTCAGCCCTACCATCTCCCACCTCCTCTCCCTCCTCCAGGCAGTAACTCTTCTTGCCTGCTCACTTGATGCCAGCCCCTGTATGCCAGGTATTATAGTGTCTTACTGTACTTTTCAAGATATTGTACTATAAGGTTAAAAATGTTTTATTTTTTGTGTGTCTGTTTCTTTTATGTATTTTTGTGTGAAAAGTATTGTAAACCTATTACAAGTATAGTACTGTGTAGTCAGCTGTGTTAGCTGGGTACCTAGGTTATCTTTGTTGGACTTATGAATGCTTTCTTCGAATGGAATCCATTCATATGTAGGGGACTTACTGTACCGCCCAAGCAAAAGGACTCATGGTCCTATTGTTCTTCCCCCTGTTTTATTGATAAACGAAAAGGCAAAGGTAGAAGGCGTACTCCAGGTTGGCAAAGCTCTGAGACCAAACCATCTGGATAGAGGAGGAGAGGCAGGAGGGAGAGGCATGAAGTTGGCATGCACCAGTGTCTCTGGAGATTCAGAGAGAAACAAGTCACAGAAGAGACATTCCTACAGAAAGACAGTGGCTAATTCTTTCAACAAATACAGACTCAAAGACCACAGTGACAGGTCACAGCCAGACTCACTACAGTTACTTGTGTCTATCATTCAGCCAAACTCTTGACATTCACATTGGAACTGGACCCACAACGTTTAAACCTGACACTCCAAAGGGAGGTATTATCTTGGTCAGATCACGCATCCTCAAAGCAACTGGTTTTAAAATGCTGAGCCTAGACATACAACAGTATAACTTGTGCTGGGGTGCCACCTAGTGGTCAGCAGTAAATTTATGTTTCCAAGTTAGCTAAGCTGGAATCACAGAGAAGGCAATGGCACCCCACTCCAGTACTCTTGCCTGGAGAATCCCATGGATGGAGGAGCCTGGTGGGCTGCAGTCCATGGGGTCGCTAAGAGTCGGACACGACTGAGCAACTTCACTTTCACTTTTCACTTTCATGCACTGGAGAAGGAAATGGCAACCCACTCCAGTGTTCTTGCCTGGAGAATCCCTGGGACGGGGGAGCCTGGTGGGCTGCCGTCTATGGGGTCGCGCAGAGTCAGACACAACTGAAGTGACTTAGCAGCAGCAGCAGCAGCAGCAAGCTGGAATCAAGATTGCCAGGAGAAATATCAATAACCTCAGATATGCAGATGACACCACCCTTATGGCAGAAAGTGAAGAGGAACTCAAAAGCCTCTTGATGAAAGTGAAAGTGGAGAGTGAAAAAGTTGGCTTAAAGCTCAACATTCAGAAAACGAAGATCATGGCATCCGGTCCCATCACTTCATGGGAAATAGATGGGGAAACAGTGGAAACAGTGTCAGACTTTATTTTGGGGGGCTCCAAAATCACTGCAGATGGTGATTGCAGCCATGAAATTAAAAGACGCTTACTCCTGGGAAGGAAAGTTATGACCAACCTAGATAGCATATTCAAAAGCAGAGACATTACTTTGCCAACAAAGATCCGACTAGTCAAGGCCATGGTTTTTCCAGTGGTCATGTATGGATGTGAGAGTTGGACTGTGAAGAAAGCTGAGAGCCGAAGAATTGATGCTTTTGAACTGTGGCGTTGGAGAAGACTCTTGAGAGTCCCTTGGACTGCAAGGAGATCCAACCAATCCATTCTGAAGGAGATCAGTCCTGGGTGTTCTTTGGAAGGAATGGTGCTGAAGCTGAAACACCTTGGCCTCCTGATGCGAAGAGTTGACTCATTGGGAAAGACTCTGATGCTGGGAGGGATTGGGGGCAGAAGGAGAAGGGGATGACAGAGGATGAGATGGTTGGATGGCATCACTGACTCGATGGACGTGAGTCTGAGTGAACTCCAGGAGTTGGTGATGGACAGGGAGGCCTGGCATGCTGCGATTCATGGGCTCACAAAGAGCCGGACACGACTGAGCGACTGAACTGAACTGAAGAGGCAAGCGAAGTTGCTTTAGTCACGTCCAACCCTTTGCAACCTTATGGACTGTAGCCTGCCAGATTCCTCTGCCCACGGGATTCTCCAGGCAAGAATACTGGAAGAGGTTGCCATGCCCTCCTCCAAGGGATCTTCCTGACCCAGGGATTGAACCCACGTCTTTTACGTCTCCTGCACTGGCAGGCGGGTTCTTTACCACTAGCACCGCCTCGGAAGCCCAGGATGTAGGTATACACACCTGTCCCAAAGGTCTAAACTCACTCCGTCCAATACATCTGTAATGAGAGCCACAGATGTGGGAGGTGTATGGAGAGTTGGGGACCAGGTTCAAGGCCAGTTCTGAGGTTTAGTGTGATAAGGTCTTGGAATGGGTGCAGCGGTGGCTGTAGACACGGGCATAGGTTCCTCAAGAATGGACGGTGAAACCGGAAGGCCTGCGCCCAGGCCGCTGATGAGGTCTAAGGATCTGGTGAATGAGCCCTGAGACTACGAGGCACTGAGCCTTGTCCTGCATCCACAGCTCTGAGTTCAGGGATGTCATGGACCAGGCTGTGTTTACTGAGGTTCGGCGGGGTGATGACCAGTCACGCAGAGGGTGCCCCACAGTGAAACCCCATAGGATTTGGCTGCTGTGTTGGTGAGAGTCACCTGGTCTAGCACGTCCCAGGCTGATACAAACACACAGAAGTCTAGGCCCAGGAGGGCCCGCTGACTTCCCGGAGGCTGAATGTGACCCTGGATACCCAGACGTTCCCATCTGCACCTCACTCCACCTCCAGCACACACATCTACGGTGAGATTGTTTAGGGTCTGAAGCTTGCACTTCTCTTCATCGCACAGAATGCTGCTGATCAACTGGTTTTCTGACTGCTCAGTTCCTTCTGAATCCCCCAGGTATAAAAAACACGTTGGGTTTACCCAGTGGATGACTGGGCTTGGCTTTCCTTCCCTTGGCGCCAACTACTAACATTCATCAATGCAGCCAGCAAACCCCAGGGAGGAAATGAGGCTATCCACAGCCTCCTCCCCATCACAGCCTCCTCCCCATCACAGAAGGTCCAGGGACATTTAAAACAGTTGTTTACAGACTTCCTTGGTAGTGCGGTGGCTAGGACTCCTAGCTCCCAGTGCAGGGGGCCCAGGTTCGATCCCTGGTCAAGGAACTAGATCCCACACACTGGAACGAAGAGTCTTCATGTCACAGCTAAAGATCTCACACGATGCAAGAAAGATTGAATATCCCCAGTGCCACAGCTAGGACCAAGTGCAGCCAAAGAAATAAATATTTTAAATTAATCAATTACAAAATAAAACAGTTGCTTAATGTTACCTCTTAATTGGCAATGGCCGAGCAGTCCTAAACACAAAGAATATGAAACAATTCATAACAGGGATTTACAGGTACTGACCTACCTAATAAACTGGGCATTCCTGAAGGAGGTTGACTGGAGTGACAGACAGCAGTTCTGGAAAGAAAAATGACCATGAGAGAGAAGTCTTGTTTAATTTACCTAAAGAGTATCCGCATTTGGCTTTTCTTCCATTGGCCCCTTCTATTGACAAATTGTGTCTGCACAGCTACTGTGCAATGGAAGACAAGGTTCACGTGTAAAGATGTTAGTTGTGAGACTAGGTGAAATACCAGAAAATCAGAAAATATCGCAACGATCATTGTGAAGGATTAACTAGATAAATCAGGACACACTTACACCATGGAATACTAAGTAACCGTTGAGGAAAAGGTAGAGAAAACAACAAAAGGACAAAAATACATGAGAAAGAACAGTTTTTAAAACACTAGACGAGCATGTGTGCTAAGTTGCTTCAGTCATGTTTGACTCTTTGCAACCCACCAGGCTCCTCTGTCCATGGAATTCTCCAGGCAAGAATACTGGGATGAGTTGCCATGCCCTCCTCCAGAGGATCTTCCCAAACCAGGAATCAAACCCACTACTCTTATGTCTCCTGCACTAGCACCACCCAGGAAGCTCAAACACTGAACATCAGGGGATAAACGACGGTGATCCCTGCGGGACAGGAAACAGAACTCTTCATACGGCCTGTCTGACTCCTCCCTGCCCCTCATTCTCTCTGCTCAAGCCAAGGAGTCTATGTCCATCTCTCACACTCAGTAGGATCCCTCCCATCACCAGCCTTTGCACCGGCTCTTCCCTGTCCTTGTTCATTTCTACCTTTCAGATCTAGCTTCTTCAGGCTTTCTCTGAGTCTCCTGACTCCTGGACTAGGTCATACCCCCAAAGAAGCACTCTTAGAACAGTATTTTTCTGCTCCTTCTGCTCCTCGTTTGTTACAAAATATTATATAATACACAAGAACACCAACCTATTAGCCCTGATGATATCACAACACCAACATTTCTAACATAAACGTACAGTTTTCACTCCATGTTATTACAGGATTTATGTAGGACTGTACATGATGAAATAGTAAATTTAAATGACACAAGCAAAAATCAAATCAGATTTATTCTTTGGTTTCATTTAGAAACTGAAGCAGTTAGGATTGGTATTATGTGATTCAGCATTATGTTTCAGCATTATGTGATAGAACATCCAAATTGACAATGAATAAATCTTGCATGCGACACACACACAAATACAGTCTGGAACTGGTGTGGAGTGTCTAAGATAACATTAGGAATGCAGGTTCTTTAAGCTTTACACTCCTCTATCCCAAAGACCTTGGCTTCAGGGTCTAAGATAGCTGTTAGAGCTCCAGCCATCACATTTACAATCCAGACAGTAGGATGGAGAATTGGGAGAACAGAGAAAAAGACATGCAACAACCTTTTAAAGCAGTAGTTATGTGGTTATACCTGGCTGCCCGGGAAAAGTAGGAGAAGGGAATGTTTGACACGTGAAAATTACATACTATATGACTTTGGGTTTTTTTGTTATATTCAATGTTTTCTTTTTTACTGGAGTATAGTTGATTTATAATGCTGCGTTAGTTTCTACTATACAGCAAAGCAAACCAGTTATACACATACCCACACTTTTCTAGATTCTTTTCCCACATAGGTCATTACAGAGTACTGAATAGAGTTCCCTGTGCTATACAGTAGGTCCTTATTAGTTATCTACTTTATACACAGCAGTGTGTATATGTCAATCCCAACCTCCCAGTTCATCCATCCCACCCTCCCTGACTGTATGACTTTGGAAGATGAATGCATTTGGGGTAAGTGGCCGAGTCTCTACTTCAGACATGTTCATGTTTTACTTATTTTTAAAGGTGGGGGAATGTATGATTCTCAGGAACTTAAGAAACTGATTACCAGGGGTAAGTGGTTGGAAAAGGGTAAAAAGAGAGGACTGGGGAATGGGGCAGTGCAAGTGAGGCGAGGCCTACCTTCTCTGAGGGTGGCTTCTTGTTCTAGAATCATGGTAACGTGGGTTGGGAGGAACTGAGAATGACTAGTAAAGGCCACAGGGCTTCTTTTGAATATGATGAAAATGTTCTTGAATTAGACTGCAGGGGTGATCGCACAACTTTGTGAATATATTAAAAATCACCAAACCATGCACTTTAAATAGATGAATTGTGGGACTTCCCTGGTGGTCCAGTGGCTAAGACTCCGTGCTCCCAATGGAGAGGGCTTGGGTTCGATTCCTGGTCAGGGAACTAGATCCTACATGCCCTAGCTAAGGGTTCACATGCCTCAGATAAAGATCCCATGGGCTGCAATGAAGATCAAACATCCTGCATGCTATAACTAAGACCCAACGCAGTCAGATAAATAAAAATAAATATTTTAAAAAATAATAAAATAAATAAATAGATGAGTTGTATGGTACATAAATTATATATCAGTATAGCTACTTTAAAAAAAAGAAGCAAAGATAAGCAAAGAAACTGATGAACATAAAGGTGTATTTAAAACACATACACACACAAAAAAAATAAATAAATAAAACACATACACAATGGCAACAGCCAAACTGGGGATTAAGAACACAGTTCTGCTTAACACTTCTGCTTCATACCAGTGCGTGCTTAGTTCCTAAGTCGTGTCTGACTCTTTTTGACCCTATGGACCGTGGCCCTCCAGGCTCCTCTGTCCATAGGATTCTCCAGGCAAGAATACTGGAGTGGGTTGCCATTTCCTCTTCCAGGGGATCTTCCCAACCCAGGGATTGAATTAGCGTCTCCTGCATTGGCAAGCAGGTTCTTTACCATTGAGCCACCGTAGAAGTATAATAATGGACAATCATTAGGGCTATGTGCTCCCATGGGCACACGTGGAATAATTTTTATTTCAGGCATATGAAGGCATGCAGTTGATTAAAACATACTGAACACATAAAAAATGAATTCTGAATAATTTTTTAGAAAAGAAATAGCCATAGAGATTGTCAGGACATCAAGTGACTCCTTGGAAAATTGATAATTATAGGGAAAGAACTAAGTATTCCTCCTGCCTTTCTGATATACACTGAATTTCAGTGTAACCGAATATCTCTGTGGACAAGGGAAAGGTTGTCAGTGAGGAAGAATTCTAGCAGGGCTAGAACCAGGGAAAGGCGAGGGAGATCCTAGCGTGTGAAATCTATGGATTCTAGTTAAGAGATGCAGGAGTGTCAAAATTTGAAAATTGTTTCAACTATTAGCGAAATAACTGATTAACACAGCGGTCACTAGCGCTTCTGAAATCATTAGGGAAAAGGCTGACAGGAAATGTATAAAGATCAGACAGGCACTATACAAACCCAGGGAACAATCTTTTTCTTAATTTTTTTGGCCATGCTGCAAGGCTTGTAAGATCTTATTTCCCTGACCTGGAATCAAACCCAGGCCCTTGACAGTAAGCTTGGAGTCCTAATGGCTGGACTGCCAAGGAACTCCCTAGGATCAGTTCTTTTTTTTTTTTTTTTTAATTTTTTAAAATTTATTTTTTAATTGGACAAAAATTGCTTTACAATGTTGTGTTGGTCTCTGCTGTACAACACAAATCAGCCATAATTATACATATACCCCCTCTCTCTTGAGCCTCCCTCTCCCCCTCCCACCCTCTAGGTCACCACAGACTGGGTAGGATCAGTCAGATTCTACCACACTGGGTAGGGTCAATGTCAACGTCTCTCACACAGACACACACATACACACACACAAATGGGATAGCAGGACTTCACTGCTTACCCAGTGATTAAGACTCTGCACTTCCAATGCAGAGGATGCAGGTTCGATCCCTAGTCAGGGAACTAAGATCCCACATGCCACACAGTATGGCCAAAAGCTAGACTAAACTAAACTAAACTAAAATACACACAAAAAATGAGAGACTTCCCTGGTGGTAGCAGTTAAGAATCCACCTGCCAAGGCAGGGGACATGGATTGGATCCCTGTTCCAAGATGATTCCACATACTGTGGGGTAACTAAGCCCATGCACCACAACTGCTGAGCCCACGCCCTAGGGCCATGCTCCACAAGAAAAGCCACCACAGTAAGAAGCCTGTGCACCGCAACTAGGGAGAAGCCCCCAGACACTGCAACTGTAGAAAGCCCACATGCAGCAACGCAGACCCAGAGCAGCCCAACGTAAATGCAATTCTTTTAAATGAGATAGCAAATATCATATACCTCCAGACAGTGATGCAGAAAGTGCACAGCACCACCCAGTAAGGATTCTCAAGGGAAAAAAAAAATTGAACCATAATATAATCAAGCGTTTAAAACTGATCTCGGGCCAGCTACCAGGGAAGATGGCTCAGTGGTAAAGAATCCACCTGCCAGGGCAGGTGACACAGGACCAGTCCTTGAACTGGGAAGATCCCACATGCCCCGGAGCAACTAAGCCCATGCACCATCATTGAGCCTGTGCTACAGAGCTCAGGAGCCACAACTACTGAACCCCAAGTGCCCTAGAGCCCACAGTCCACAAGAGAAGCCATTGCAATGTCACATCAGTCGTGTACGACTCTTTGTGACCCCTTGGACGGTAGTCCACCAGGCTCCTCTGTCCACGGGATTCTCTGGGCAAGAATACTGGAGAGGGTTGCCATGCCCTCCTCCAGGGGATCTTCTGGACCCAAGGACTGAAACAGCGCCTTTTACGTCTCCTGCATCGGCAGGTGGGCTTGCTACCATTAGCAGCACCTGGAAAGCCCCAGTGAGAAGCCTGCACACCACAATTAGAGAGTAGCCCCCACTCGCCACAACCAGAGAGAAGCCTGAGCAGCAAGGAAGGCCCAGCACAGCCAAAACTAAATAAATAAAAATTACAAAATTACAAAACTGACCTCTAGGGCACAGGAAATACTGAGCATAAAGGAAGCAATACACCAGATCTCAAAGGAAGGATCTTATATTGGACTTTAATTTCATCAACCAGTCAATGAAAGAAAAAATAAAAGGGGACGAAACTGCTCTAGATTAAGAGAAATGTAAGACTTAAAAGACTTATAAGAAACACAAGAGACATAACCAAATAAAAGGGATCTTGTTTGATCCTGATTTTAAACAGAAATTATATAAAGAGCATTTTTATACAATAGAGGAAATTTGAGTACAGCTTGGTAATTGAATATTAAGGCATTATTTGAAATTTTGTTAGATGGGATAATGGCATTGTGGTTAGGCAAGAAAGTATTTGGATATTCCTTTCGAGGTTGCATACTGAAGTGTTTAGAAGTGAATGGGTATGATGTCTGGGTCTTGCTTTAAAACATTCCAGCAGCAAAACATCAGAAGAGGAAAAGAGTAGACAAAACAAGTCCATGATGAGATGAAGCTGGGGGTGAACACACAGAATTTGTTACATTTTCAGCAAAATCCCATCTTACAGTGTGCAGCCTAGAGAAAGTCTCATAACCGTGCACACGGGCAAGGGTGGGCTCTGTGGCTATGTTTGTACTTTTTTGGTTGCACCTTTTGGGTTAGCCAAAAGGTTCAATGGGGTTTTCCCAATAAAATGAAAATTGGAAATGACTTAAGAGTCTTGTCCATAAGAGACAAATCTGCTAACGGGATGAGCCAGTCCTGTCAGCAGGCATTCCCTCCTCCTCCTACTTAATAAAACCCCGGTTTTATTGATCCCCCACATCAGTGTCTTGTGGATGCATCGCAATGAACCCAAGGCACGCATTGGACTCTCTTTGTCCAGTAATTGATCCAGTGGTGGGCAGGCAACCGACCTGACCAAGGAGAACTAAGGGAAGAGTTTGGTGAGAGGCTTCTGGGGACAATTCACTACTGCACTGATTCGGAGACACATTCTTTCATTTCTGAAATTGGCAGGCTTCTCACAATCAATCTGTCAGAGGACTGCTATGGTATATGAGCCATTCCCCACATGTGTGCAAACTTGATCCAAAAGCCTACTGGTTTGTGACATCTTCTGGTAAGATCCAGAGAATGTCAGAACTAAAACCTACAGAATGGGGCTCCTTAAGATAACTGGTGATTCTATGAGGAGGCTGCTGTCCTGCCAATGTTCCTGGGAGCACAGAGAGAGGTGTCTTGGGGAAGAAGACAGACGGGGAAGGCACTGAATTGAAAAGCAATTTAAAGTGGAACTCTGGTGGGAAGATGTTCTGAAAATGCCATAACTAATTTAGATCATTTCTATTTTCTTGTTTTGTATGCTCAAGAGTAACATACAATATTTTTAAATTTTATGTTTTTGTCTCAAAGAGGTATTTTATAAGCACCAAATAAAAATTCTAAGGGATACGACAGCATTAAGTCAGTTTAATTGTTGGCACTCTTTATTTTTAATAGTAAATTGATAGCATCTTGGGTTTGATGAAACGTGGTACCTACTTGTTAGAGAATAAAGCTAGAAAAGGAAAATGCTTTGCCCTCTTTGTCCGCTTCCTGCTTTGGGTACCAAGACAGGCAAGAGTACGATGCTCAGACTTACGGCAGCTATCTTGGGACCGCAAGAGGAAGACAGACAGAATCCCAGGGACGCCAAATAGCATCTTGACATTGTGAGTCACTGACCTACCACTGAAACAGTCTACCTACAGATTACTCATCAGTGAGATAATTAATGCCTTTTCCTGTGTTTTAATTTTTTTTTTTAATTTTGGCCACGCTGGATAGCATGCATGATCCTAGTTCCCTGACCACACCACCTGCAGTCCCTGTGCAGTGGAAGCATGCAGTCTGAACCTCAGGACCACCAGGAAAGCCCTTTATCATTTATGAGACTTTTATGTAGGGATCATACCACCAAACTATACCTAAGTGATAATGATTTGGTGGAATACTGAACGGTAGTTAAAATAAACTGTACATGTTGTTTAATATAAGTATATATTACATGTTTATGATATACTTTGTATAAATATTATATATTATGAATACATATTTTTTGCAGGTTTGATCCCTGGATCCAGAAGATCCTCTGGAAGAGGGCATGGCAACCCACTCCAGTATTCTTGCCTAGAGAATCCATGGACAGAGGAGCCTGCTGTGCTGCAGTCCATGGGGTCGCAAAGAGTTGGGCACGACTGAGTGAACTGAACTGATGAATATATATTTAAATCTTAAAAAATGCAGTGTTGGGCTAAAATAGTTTCAGAATGGCCCTATCAGTGTGATGTTTATATAAAGTTTAATGAATGAAAATAAATGTTTTTTATGTGTATATTATGTTTTAAACATGGACTTCAGGGAAACATACCATCTTTAGAGCAGTGGCTACCTCTGGGAAGAGAGTAAGGGAAATAAAATCAGGAAGGGAATATAAACTGGACTCATCTATACCAGTGATGATTTTCAAAAGAAAATGTGGCGAACATTGACACTGGTCAAATCTGAGTGGTAAATAAACATCATAACATATTCTGTACTTCCCTATGTTCTAAAATCTCTCATCATCATGATCAAATTTTAATTACTCGATTTTTCCATATTTATAGTTGCAATAATTTCCAGAATTCATGTTTCAGAGAGTAATAAAAATATGTTTAATATATTTTTTCTTCACTTGTAAATTGGAAATATCCTCAAGGAGAAGAAACCACTGAGTCACTAAAAAAAATTTCTACCTTGGCAGTTTGATACAGAATCAGATGTTGGTAATGTTTGTACAACTTTGTGAATATACTAAAAACCATGAAATTGCACATTTTATTGGGTTGGCCAAAAAGTTTGTTCAGTTAATAATGCATTGTTCAATAAGGGTCTTGGTGAAAATAAAAATGTGCCTTTTTTACTTAAAACTAAGCGAACTTTTTGGCCAATCCAATAAAAGGAGATTGAATGGTATGTGCTTATATCTCAGTTTTAAAAATTAGGTGCCAAAAACACCCCAAACCAATGACCTCTTATTTTTCATGCTTCTGGGGGTTGACTGAGCAGTTTTTCTGCTTCATATGATGGGAGCTAGGATCACTCACCTGACTGCATTGATCTGGCAGCTGGTTTGAGTTGGAAGGTTCAAGAAGGCTTCATTGTTATGTCAGGAACCTTGGTGCTGGCTGTCAGTTGGGGCACCTTGAATATCCTTCCCATAGTCTTTAGCAGGACAGCCTTGCAGGATGGCAGGTGAGTACAAGAGCGGAAAAGTGAATGCTGCCATGCCTTTCAAGGGCTAGAACCAAAATTGGCTCAGGATCACTTCTGCATTCAGTTGGTTCAAGCACGTCACAGCTCATCTTCAAAGCAGGGGGAAGAGCAGCACGTGTCTATGGGGATGGGAGGAACTGTTGACAACCATCCTAGGAGACAGGCTTCCACAAGTGGTGAAGACCACAGAGGTTTGAGGCACTGTGGGTACACAGCCATACCATCACTAGCTGGACGTGAACTGACTCGTCATGGCTGGTGACACAGCAGAGACCACTGACATTCTCCATCTCCCACTTCTGAATCAACTCTTCTCCCTCTCTTTAAACGAGGGAGAGCTGCCAATTTTGAAAGATGAGAGACAAGACCCAAGATGTCTTCAATACAGGCGAATTCCAGAAACTTTAAAGCTGAATGTAGAGGTTAAGGTAACAGTTGCTTATAGTCTTGTTACTTGGGAAAATGGGTTAACATCTGGGCCTCATTTTCCTGATCTGTGAAATGGAAAAGGACCCACAGGGGGGACCACATGTGAGCAAGTGCAAACTGGCTCTGCTGACAAGCCTGGAGACTAAGAAAGTGAGACATAATTCTGCTAGCAGAACGTCCCCAGCTGGACATACACAGCTCTCACAGGATATGAACATGTCCAGAGAAGCTTATGCCATGATTGTTGTGGCAACAAGACAGAAACAAAGCCCTCCACATGCACAACAATGATGGGTCACCTCCTTCTTCTGACATGAGAGGTGCTGCCCCTTGACCAAGGGTAACTCCAACCTTGCTCTAATCCTCCTGCCTCCTGGATAAAAACTAAGACACTGGAACTCTGATCGTCTGCTTCCTGAATGCATCCAATTCCAAACTGCCAACCCCCCAACTTCCCTAATCCCTCTTTAAAATCATCCAGCAAGTGCCCCAATTCTATTAATTTCCTGCTAATTCCTTTTTTATTGGGAGGCTCCTCACAGCAGCAAGATCAATAAACACTTCAGGTGTCTTTTTATGTGGGTTCTAACATACTCATTAAAAGACATACTAGAATATTCATATTGACCTTATTAGGCATAGACAAAATACCCAACTACTCAGCAATAAATGAATACCTCAATTATGATACATTTGCGTAATGGTACATTACATAACAGTGAGAAACTAACTTTGCTCAACAACGTGGACAAATCTTGTAAGCTGGAGCAAAAGAAGCCAGATTCTCAAGAAAATATACTGTGATCCACTCTTATTCAGTTTGAAAACAGGTGAATAATCAATGGGGTTAGCCATCAGTTAGGAATCACCCTTGTAGGGGGGATGGGAGGAGGCAGGAGGGGGCTTCTACAGGTGGGTAACCTGTCATCCTTTCTCTGGGTGCTAGTTATGGCGATATGCTGAGATGATGAAAACTCAAAAATCAGTGTTTATGCTTTGTGTACTTCTCTGTGTATATGTTAATATGAATTAGTAGTTTTTTTTTTTTTTTTTTAATGGGCAACCATGTTAAAGGGACATGGAGCAAACCTGAAAAAGCTCCCAATTAACAAAGCTGAAACAATTTGGGCAACAAGATCATGTAATATTGGGTTATAATCACAATATAAAATAAATGTCCATGTAAAGAGGATGTGGTTTATATAGCAATGGAATACTATCCAGCCATAAAGAAGAATGAAATAACGCCATTTGCAGCAACATGAATGGCTAGTCACTTCTGTGGTCTTTCTCCCTAAAACCTATTACCCTAGTCTCACCATGAAAAAACACTGCTGCTTCTGCTAAGTCACTTCAGTCGTGTCCAACTCTGTGCGACCCCCATAGACGGCAGCCCACCAGGCTCCCCCGTCCCTGGGATTCTCCAGGCAAGAACACTGGAGTGGGTTGCCATTTCCTTCTCCAATGCAGGAAAGTGAAAAGTGAAAGTGAAGTCGTTCAGTCGTGTCCGACTCTTCGCGACCAGGCTCCTCTGACCCATGGGATTTTCCAGGCAGGAGTATTGGAGTGGGTTGCCATTACCTGTATAGACCCAAATCCAGGTCCATTCTTCAGAAGTCCTCACCAGTACTCTTCAAAGCTGTCAAAGTCATCAAGAACAAGGAAAATCTGAGAAGTGATCAGTCAAGAATAGCCTAAGGAGGGAACTCCCTGGCAGTCCAGTGATTAGGAATCGGATGGCCGTCTAGGTTAGATACCTGGTGAGGGAAACTAAGATAGCACAAGCCGCGGGGCACAGTCAAACAAAAGCCTAAGGATACATGAATAAATTTAATGTGGCATCTTGGACAAGATCCCGGAACAGAAAAGGGACACTAGCTGAAAAAAAATTTTTTTTTAATTTTTTAAACGCTGAATTTAGTTAATAATAATATATCAACCGAGGTGGTTTCTCATATGTGACAGACG
The DNA here is from genome assembly GCF_003369695.1 of Bos indicus x Bos taurus. Classification (NCBI taxonomy): domain Eukaryota; kingdom Metazoa; phylum Chordata; class Mammalia; order Artiodactyla; family Bovidae; genus Bos; species Bos indicus x Bos taurus. The sequence goes on along the minus strand of NC_040097.1, from coordinate 53,676,504 downwards.
TGCCTCAGTAGGGTACGTCTTGAATAATTATTCAAGATGCTCACAACAAGGGCAACTAGGTGAGGAGTACGCAAGAGCTCCAAGTATCATCTGCAATTTTTCTGTAAATCTAAAACTTCTAAAATAAAATGTTTTATTTTGCTTTCAAACACGGACCCGCAACTGGGCTTTCTCACAAAGCTGTGAGAAATTATTACAGGTGTACAAGCCAAGTGCAAGGCTCAATGCTTAACACATAGATATGAGGTGTAGTTGTGGTTTCACGTGAAATAAGGGACAAGAATTCCAATACTCATCAATTGTTACCAACTGTTATCAGTGTAAGCACAAGGGACCCCGTACAGCCCAGCCCGGCCAGCACACGCGCAAACGAGCGAGTGCGCGCGCGCGCGCACGCCGCGGGGGCGGGGCACCGAGGACGCTGGCGTAGGGCGGGGCCAGGCGCAGTTCCCACGCTGGCCTCGGCGCCCGGAAGTAGTGTGTCAGGGGACTCCGCGGGGCGGAAACCGCGCATAAGTGGAGGCAGTGGCGCCGCCCGGGCAGGGGACGCTGCTGGTGCTGTTGCTAGACGACGCGAACTAGCCTTCGTCACTTCCTTAGCCCGCCGACTGCCCACTCCCCAGGCCGGAACCCGGGGGCCCGGAACCGGGGTGGGCGCAGGCTCGTCCTCCGACGTCCAGGACAGCAGCCAGCTGGGCAGCTGGAGTGGAGGCCACGCCACCTGCAGGGAAGAATCCGAGCCGAGGCGGGAAGATGGCTGCAGACAAGCCGGCAGGTGAGGTGCCCGCGCGCTGGAGCGGCGGGAGCGGGCAGACCCTGCGCTGCTGCCGCGGGGCCCCAGTTGGGGACTTCGTGGCTGCTCTCTTTGGGGCGTGCATTTCTCTCCCGTAGACCCTCCTTCGGCCGCCGCTAATGTGAGTCTTTGGGCCCCAGGTCCAGTAGTTTCTTACCAAGTGCAACACGAAGCCGCTTCTGTTCGCCTTTGCCTTGCTCTTCGGAATTTCTTTGGTTTAAAAAGCATGAGTCTAGATGGCCGTTTCACAGACTTTTCGGCTTCCCACTGGGGAAGGCAGAGCAAGGAAAGTTCACCCCGGAGACGCAGTGCCGTGATGCCCGTGGCTCAGACTACGGCACTTAACTGGGTGACTTCGGCCACACCAGCCTGCCTGTGGTCAGCGACGTCCTGTGTAATTAACTTTGTCGAAACCACTTATTGAAATAGACATAACGTTATCGTGTCTCACTTCGGTCTGTGCTCTCTAGTGCCTTGTTATTTAGAACCTTTTTCCCTCTAGTTCATCAAGATTAATCTCAACGGTTTTCTTTATGGATTACTATTCCATTCCTAGACTCTTCTCTATTTGAGGAATATAAAATTCTTTCCTGCCTACCTCTGGGACGGTCTTGATACCTGTTTCCCGTAAGAAAATAATGTTCTCTGTGGCATCCATCCACGTTTTGTTGGAAGGCGCTTAAATTACGGGTTTTAGAAGTGGTCAACACAGACTTTTTACAATAAAATGTATATATTTTTTAAGAGGGAAAAGAAAATGTGCTCCAGGATTTTTTAATTAGATCCTGATCTCAATAATTGACAAACTGGATTTGATATTAAAGTGAGCCAATCCTGATACATGCGTGTGTGCTCAGTTGCTCTTTTCAACCCCATGGACTGTAGCCCGTCAGGCTCCTCTGTCTATGAAATTTTCCAGGCAAGAATAGTGGATGGCGTTGCCGTTTCCTACTTCAGGGGACCGTGCCAATCGTAATACAGGTACAGATAAGTAAAATCATTAGAACATCTCTTCAGTAATCTAAGAAAAACAAGAGAAAAGATCTAGAAAGCAGGGCTAAGCATTTAGAGCGTGCTAGAGAATTTTAGGTAGGCTGATCAGGAAAAGCCTTTCGTGAGGTGATGGTTGAGCCCAATGAAATGGAGTGAGCCTCATGGAATGGGGAGGGGTGGGTTGAGAGAAAGTTCCACGCAGGGAATAAGCTTGGCCTGTCCAAGTCTGACGGAGAAGGCGATGGCACCCCACTCCAGTACTCTTGCCTGGAAAATCCCATGGATGGAGGGGCCTGGTGGGCTGCAGTCCGTGGGGTCACTCAGAGCCAGACACGACTAAGCAACTTCACTTTCACTTTTCACTTTCATGCATTGGAGAAGGAAATGGCAACCCACTCCAGTGTTCTTGCCTGGAGGATCCCAGGAACGGGGGAGCCTGATGGGCTGCCATCTATGGGTCACACTGAGTCGGACACGACTGAAGCGACTTAGCAGCAGCAGCAGTCCAGGTGTGAACCAAGGGGACCAGCATGTTGCTGTTGTTTAGGTGCTAAGTCATATCCTACTCTTTGTGATTCCATGGACGGTAGCCTGCCAGGCTCCTCTGTCCTCCACTCTCTCCCAGAGTTTGCTAAAATTCTTGTCCATTGACTCCATAATGCTGTCTAACCGTTTCATTTTCTGCAGCCCCCTTCTCCTCTTGCCTTCAATCCTTCCCAGCATCAGAGTCTTTTCCAGTGAGTTCACTCTTCACATCAGGTGGCCAAAGTATTGGAGTTTCAGCAACAATTATTATATACTAATAAATATATATATATTTATTTGCCAATGAATATTCAGGCTTGATTTCCTTTAGGATTGACTGGTTTGAATTCTTTGCAGTCCAGGGGGCTCTCAAGAGTCTTCTCCAGCACCACAGTTTGAAAGCATGAATTCTGAAGTACTCAGCCTTCTTTATGGTCCAACTCTCACATCCTTACTAGAAAAACCATGACTACTAGAAAAACCGTAGCTTTGACTATACATGCCAGTCTATCACTGCTTCCACTTTTTCCCCTTCTATTTGCCATGAAGTGATGGGACCAGATGCCATGATCTTAGTTTTTCGAATGTTGAATTTCAGGCCAGCTTTTTCACTCTCCTCTTTCACCCTCATCAGGAGGCTCTTTCTTTCCTCTTTGCTTTCTGCTATTAGAGTGCTATCATCTGTGTATCTGAGGTTGTTGATACTTCCAGCAGTCTTGATTCCAGCTTGTTATTTCATCCAGCCTGGCATTTCACACGATGAGCTTTGCATAGAAGTTAAATAACCAGGGTGACAATATACAGCCTTCTTGTACTTCTTTCCTAATTTTGCATGTCAGTTGTTCCACGTCCAGTTCTAAGTGTTGCTTTTTAGCCACATACAAGTTTCTCAGGAGACAGTTAAGGTGGTCTGGTAATCCCATCTCTTTAAGAATTTTCCACAATTTGTTGTGATCCACACAGTCAAAGGCTTTACTGAAGCAGAAGTTTTTCTGGAACTCCCTTGCTTCTTCCATGTTCCAAAGAACATTGACAGTTCCATCTCTGGTTCCTCTGCCCCTTTGAAACCCAGCTTGTACATCTGGCAGTTCTCAGTTCAGGTGCTGTTGAAGCCTAGCTTGAAGGATTTTGAGTATTACCTTGCTAACATGTGAAATGAGTGCAATTGTACAGTAGTTGGAACATTCTTTGGTGTTGCCTTTCTTTGGGATTGCAATGAAAACTGACCTCTTCCAGTCCTGTAGCCACTACTGAGTTTTCCAAATTTGATGACATATTGACTATAGCACTTTAACAGCATCATCTTTCAGGATTTGAAATAGCTCAGCTGGAATTCCATCACCTCCACTAGCTTTGTTCGTAGTGATGCTTCCTTCCTAAGGCCCACGTGACTTCACATTCCAGGATGTCTGGCTCTAGTTGAGTGACCACACCACTGTGGTTATCTTAGTCATCATGACCTTTTTTGTACAGTTCTTCTGTGTATTCTTGCCACCTCTTAATCTCTTCTGCTTCTGTTAGGTCCATACCATTTCTGTCCTTTATTGTGTCCATCCTTGGATGAAATGTTCCCTTGATATCTCTAATTTTCTTGAAGAGATCTCTAGTCTTTCCCATTCTATTGTTTCCCTCTGTTTCTTTGCATTGGTCGCTTAAGAAGGCCTTCTGGTCCCTCCTTGCTGTTCTCTGGAACTCTGCATTCAGTTGGGTATTGCTTTCCCTTTGTCCCTTGCCTTTCATTTCTTTTCTTTCCTCAGCTATTTGGAAAGCCTCCTCAGACAGCCACTTTGCCTTATTGCATTTGTTTTTCTTTGGGATGGTTTTGTTCACTGCCTCCTGTACAGTGTTAAAAACCTCTGTCCATAATTCTTCAGGCACTCCAGATCTAATCCCTTGAATCTGTTCATTACCTCCACTGTATAAGGGATTTGATTTAGGTCATACATGAAAGGCCTAGTGGTTTTATCTACTCTCTTCAGTTTAAGCCTGAATTTTGCAATAAGGAGCTCATGATCTGAACTACATGCAGCCCCAAGTCTTGTTTTTGCTGACTGTTTACAGAGTCTGCATCTTTGGCTGCAAAGAACATAATCAGTCTGATTTCGGTATTGATCATCTGGTGACGTCCACGTGTAGAGTCTTCTCTTGGGTTGTGGGAAAAGGGTATTTGATATGACCAGCATGTTCTCTTGACAAAACTCTGTTAGCCTTTGCCCTCCTTCATTTTTACTCTGTGGCCAAACTTGCCTGTTATTCTGGGTTTGTCTGGACTTCCTACTTTTGCATGCCAATCCCCTATGATGAAAAGGACGTCTTTTTTTTTGGTGTTCGTTCTAGAAGCTCCTCTGTCCTTGGAATTCTCTTGGCAAGAATACTGGAGTGGGTAGTCATTCCCTTCTTCAGGGGATCTTCCTAACCCAGGAATCAGTCCTGGGTCTCCTGCATTGCAGGCAGATTCTTTACCATCTGAGCCACTAGGGAGGCCCATAGGTCTTCATAGAACTGGTCAGCTTCAGCTTCTTCAACATCAATGGTTGGGGAATAGACTTGAATTACTATGATGTTGAATGGTTTGCCTTGGAATCGAACCGAGATTATTTCATTGTTTTTGAGACTGCACCCAAGTAATGCATTTTGGACTCTTGTTGACCATGAGGGCTACTCAGTTTCTTCTAAGGGATTCTTGCCCACAGTGGTAGATGGTCATCTGAATTAAATTCACCCATTCCCCTCCATTTTAGTTCACTTATTCCTAAGATGTTGATGTTCACTCTTGCCATCTCCTGCTTGACCACGCCCAATTTATCTTGATTAATGGACCTAACATTCCGGGTCCCTATGCAGTATCCTTATCTACAGCATCAGACTTTACAGCCACACGCATCCATAGCTGAGTGTTGTTCCCATGTTGGCCCAGCCACTTCATTCTTTCTGGAGCTATTGGTAATTGCCCTCTGCTCGGAGAAGGCAATGGCACCCCACTCCAGTACTCTTGCCTGGAAAATCCCATGGATGGAGGAGCCTGGAAGGCTGCAGTCCATGGGGTCGCTAAGAGTCGGACACGACTGAGCGACTTCACTTTCACTTTTCACTTTCCTGCATTGAAGAAGGAAATGGCAACCCACTCCAGTGTTCTTGCCTGGAGAATCCCAGGGACGGTGGGGCCTGGTGGGCTGCCGTCTCTGGGGTCACACAGAGTCGGACACGACTGAAGCGACTTAGCAGCAGTAGCAGCTTCCCAAGTAGCATATGAGACACCTTCCAACCTGGGGGCTCACCTTCCAGTGTCATATCTTTTTGCCTTTCATACGGATACTCATGTCCATGGGTTCTCCAGGCAGGAATACTGGAGTGGGTTGCCATTTCCTCCTCCAGTGGACCACGTTTTGTCAGAACTCTTCACTGTGACCCATCATCTTTGGGCCCTGCATGGCATGGCTCATAACTTCATTGAGTTGCAGAGCCCTTTCACCACAATAAGGCTGCTATCCATGAAGGGAAAGGTGACCAGCATATTCCTTCTCAATTTACGACATTGTCTCTCCCCCAGCTTTACCATTCCTGCTTGTCCATATCAGTGCCCTTGCCTGGAATGACCTTTTAGCTCTGAAATCTATCTAGGTTTCAAGTCTTACCTCCGTTATTCTTCTACTTAATCATTCTTTGGTTTGCCAGAATCGAGTGCCAAGCCCTGCCTTTGATGTTGAAGAAATGGATGTGACACAGCCCCCGCTTTTGACGGTCTGCTCTTCAGTCTGTTAGAGACAGCCCTGTAATAGTGACACTCCCACTTGGGAAGAGCTATTAATGTGTGTCACAGAAAAATAGGGTTTAGAGTGATTGTTGCTTTGATTGGTGTAGGCTTATAGCCCACACTGTAGGAAACTTCCTGCCTGGATAACCAGGTTGACTTTGTATTAAGTAGGTAAGGATAGAGTTAAATAAAACAAAACTGGAAGCCCAGAGACTGAAACCAGCTAATGTTGTGGATTAATTTATTCAGTAATATTCACCAGTTTAGCCTACCCTGCCAGGCGCTGCAAAGTGTCTGTCCTCATGGAGCTTGTAATATACATGAAAGGCAGATAAATATGTGAACAATGTAAGAAATAATTAGGATTTCAAGCTGTGATAAATTGTGAAGAGGGACTCTCCTAGGGATTCAGTGGTTAAGAATCCACACTTCCTCTACAGGGAGCGTGGGTTCCATCCCTGGCCAGGGAACTAAGATCTCACATGATGCATGGTGTGCCCCCCCCCCGGCCAAAAGAAATGTGAAGAGAAAATAAGAGGGTAAAGGATAACTGAGAGCAGGGATCCTACTTTGAGTGGATTGATAAGAGGAGGAAGGGCTCTGTTAGAGACGACATTTGAACAAGACCCTGACGATAAAGAGCCAGCGGGCCGAATGGGGGAAGAAGGATACAGGTGGGAGGAGTATCCACTGTGCAGACCCCTTGGACAGCAGGAAGACCCCTGGAGCCTAAGCACCGTGAGGACAGGCACGTTTGTCTGTTTAGTAGTGTGCTACCTCCAGCTCCTAGACCAATAGCTGGTGTATCAAAGCACTCAGCATATTCATAGCCTAGTCAGCAGAGGAAGCATAGCAAGAGGCGGTTAGAATTGTGGCAGAGGCCAGCTTCTTCCAGCCTTGTACAGGCCATGGAAGAAGGTGGGATTTCTTTCTAACTAAAGAGGAGCCTTAGAGATTTCGGCAGGGGCATCCAGGACCTTTTAGTGGCAGCGTGAGAGATCTAGTTCCGACCAGGAAGAGAACCTGGGCACCCTGCCTTGAGAGCTCGAAGTCTTAGCCACTAGTCCATGAGTTCTTGTTTTAAGTGAGCCAGCTAAGTGATGAAGAGTTAGGAGCCTGGGGTGTGAAGTCAGACAGCCTAGGTTCATCCTGCTTGTGCTACTTGTTATTTGTGTGACCTTGGGCAGATTTTTTTAAGAAACCATTTTTTTAAGCCTCAGTTTTCCTGTGTGGAGAAAGAGAATGATTATATCTACCTCACAGTTTTGGAAAGGGCTCAGCGTAGGCCCTGGTTTTTAAAAATGCCGACTAGTATTACTTTAGGGTAGGGGTTGATGGAGAAGAGGGGCAGGTGTGAGAATCTTTGAAGGAGTGAAATTGGCAGAACTTGTGGATGACTCGGACTAGTTGGTGAGCATGAAGCCTTGCTCTTTGAAAAAGGCTCTAAATTGAGCCTGTTTCTTCATTTGTAAAATGGGGGTCCTAATAGTCTTTTAGTTTATTCCTAATAGTTTCCTGATTTATTTACCTCACCTGGTTATAGCTTGTGACGATCAGCTGAGGTGAGGTGTGTGTTTGCTGATTACGTGAAAAAGGGAAAGACGACCAGATGAGTAATAGGAAGTCAGGAGACGAGTATTTAAAGATGGCTTTGAAATCTTTTTTTTTTTTTTTTTTGGCTTTGAAATCTTGAGCCAGGATGACTGTAAAAATGGCAAGAAGACATGAATGGACCTGGTGACCGTCATATAGAGTGAAGTAGGTCAGAAGGAAAAAGACAAATATGTATTAACGCATACACGTGCAATCTGAAAAAATTGGTATAGACGATTTTATTTGCGAAGTAGAAATAGACACACTGACATAGAGAACCAATACATGGACACCAAGGGGAAAGGAGGAATGTGGGAGGAGCTGGGAGACTGGGGTTGACATGTATCACTACTGATACTATGCATAAAGTAGAGGACTCGCGAGACCTAGTGTGCAGCGCGGGGACTCCGCTCGGTGCTCTGTGGTGACCTCCATGGGAAGGCAGTCCAAAACGAGGGGATATATGTATACGTACAACTGGTTCACGTTGCTGTGCAGTAGAAACTAACACAATGCTGTAAAGCAGCTATACTCCAATAACGGGTTTTTTTTTTAAATGGTAGGAAGAACAAAATGAGAGAACTTTAAGCCAAGGCTACTTTTATTTTAAACACCCCCAACGTTTTGATTGTTATTAAGTATATGAGGTAAAAAACATGAAGTCCTCTATCACTTCTGCACAGTCTCACTCTCCAGGTAACTGAGTTTGTGTGTTCTTCCAGACCATCAAATATATATTCATACACACACACACACACACACACACGTATCCGACTCTTTGCGACCCCATGGACTGTAGCCCTCCAGGCTCCTCTGTCCATGGAATTCTCCAGGCAAGAATACTGGAGTGGGTTGTCATCCCTTCTCCAGGAGATCTTCCCCACCCAGGGGTTGAACCCCAGTCTCCCACATTGCAGGCAGATTGTTTACCACCTGAGCCTCCAGGGAGAACCGTATATATGTGTATGCCAAAGAAGAAATAAACTGTGCAATACTATCTTGCCATTTGCTTTTTTCAAGGTCCAATAAGGAATCTGGGTTTTGTTTTTTAAACCTTTTTATTTTTTAATCAAAGTGTAGTTAATGGAGTCTGTACATAAATTATCTTTAAGTGACCTACATAGGATATTTTAAGTGTTTTTAAGATTTAAGAATTTAGTCTTATAATTCCAATTTAAAATGTATAATTGAGTAAATAATTGACTTAGAGTTGTGATTGTAAATTGAAGCCTTTATATTATTGCATGCACATAATTAAAGAGTCACTGTTCTCATAAGCTTAATTTTTTAGATTTATAAGCTATTTGAGTTCTTCGGAAATTTTGTATTTTTAAGTCAAAGATTGTTGCTAAAATGGGTTATATTAAATTATTTAAAGTGGTTAAAATTTTATGTTTGAAAGTGTAAGTGAAATCAAACATTCATCACAGCCCTTTAAAATGAAAACTCCAAATAGAGTAAGATATCTAAGTTGAATGTAAAAGTTTGAGGAAAAATCTCAGCTTTCTGAGCTCATAAATTAATAAGTATTAATATCTGAAAACTATAGTAAATCTATGCCCCCAAACTACTCAGGTATGAAAATAAAAATGCTTATCTGCGCTGGTAGTGTTCTGCTTCGCCTGTCTTCCCCAGAGTGTGCTTGCTTTTCTCTTCTTTATCTCTTCTGTGTTCAAGTCTGCAGCCTTGCTGGTCACATGGTCCTCCTCTGCGGTGTGGAGGAAGCAGCCATCGTACGTAGGACTTCGTAAGACAGGTGTACTTGTTCCAGTGATAGAAAACCACGTGTGAGGCTTGTGAACCTTGGCTGGCTGGTGGCTTTAGTAAACCTGAATTATTTTTCTTTGAAATGGCATCTTTCTTATTTAAAATTTTCCTTCACAAAGGCATCAACATTGTTTTGCAAGTATAGCAGCAGACTTCATTAGGCCTTCATTTCTTTTGTCCTGGGGGAAAATTTTCTTTCCTTGAACCTCATCGGAGCTCTATTTGGAAAAGTGTAACTTGTATGGCAGATCCTCCTCCAATCAGAATTGAATTGTTAACATTCTGTACTGGAATCTGTCTGGGCTTTCAGTTAACTGACTTTTTTCAGTTTGGGGAAAGTGGTGTGTTTCTTTTCTACTTAGTTTAAACCTAATTGTTTGGTTAGAAATGAAGCCTGTTGGCTTAAAAAACGTCAAGGTTTGTGTGCCAAAGAGCTCTGTACGCCTCCATGGTCAGCCCTGTTCATTAGGCCAGAGTAGAAGGAAGGTCAAGCTTATGGATGAACGGTCATATAATCTTTCAATTGGCAACGGAGACTATTTCTGGACAAATAAAGACACATTGTGGAATTATGTGCAGACTCTTTCTGGTAAGAAGTCAGTTACCTCTAAAATGAATGTTTTAGAGACTATTCCTTGGAGAAAACTTGAAAAGTGCATAAAGATAAGGAAAATAAAAATAATAATCTCATTGAAGTAATATTTTTTTCCCTTAAGTTTTATCTTGAAGTAAAAGAATGTAAGTAGAATAATGGCTGGTTAACATGTAAGACGGAGAAGGCAATGGCACCCCACTCCAGTACTCTTGCCTGGAAAATCCATGGACAGAGGAGCCTGGTAGGCTGCAGTCCATGGGGTCGCTAAGAGTCGGACACGACTGAGCGACTTCACTTTCACTTTTCACTTTCATGCACTGGAGAAGGAAATGGCAACCCACTCCAGTGTTCTTGCCTGGAGAATCCCAGGGACGGGGAACCCTGGTGGGCTGCCATCTCTACAGTCACACAGAGTTGGACACGACTGAAGCGACTTAGCAGCAGTAGCAGCAACATGTAAGAGGCTGTTTATGAGCTCAGATCTCTAAAATGTCTGTTTCAGAGTCTTTTGTCAGCCTTAGAGTCTAGCTTATCAATGTGCTTCTGTCCTTATTTAGAGGATTTTAGATTTACTTTCACTTTTCACTTTCATGCATTGGAGAAGGTAATGGCAACCCACTCCAGTGTTCTTGCCTGGAGAATCCCAGGGAAGGGGGAGCCTGGTAGGCTGCCGTCTATGGGGTCACACAGAGTTGGACACAACTGAAACGACTTAGCAGTAGCAGCAGCAGCAGGGGCTTCCCTGGTGGCTCAGTCTCCTGCCTATAGTGCAGGAGACCTGAGTTTGATCCCTGGGTGGGAAAGATACCTTAGAGGAGGAAACAGCCACCCACTCCAGTGTTCTTGCCTGGAGAAGCCCATGGACAGAGGAGCCTGGTGGACTTGTGGGCTACAGTCCATGGGGTCGCAGAGTTGGACACAACTGACGTGACTAAACCACCATCACCACCACAGTTTCTAGAGGATAATGATAGCAGTGGCCACATGAACCAATCTGTTCTAGTGGAAAGTAGAAGCTTAACTCTTCAGTGACTTGGTGAGTTGTCTTGTGTTTCCCTCTGCCCTGTATTTATAAATCACAATTTATAAATGACATTAGGACCCAGAAGCCCTGTTAAAGAATGTCATCTAATGTCGGGAGGCTGTATTTTTAGAAGAAGCTGTGGAGATAACTTGACGGCAAACTAAGAATTTGGGGTATTTGGTTTCAGTTTAGTGTACTTCTGTATGAGGGGAGATACGTCAGGTTTCCTTTAAGAATTTTTTTAAGTATTAATATCTATGCTCATTGTTAATATGTTGACTCTACCTAGAGTTGAGGTTCCATCTCAATCTAAACTCATACTTTGCTTTTTGGGGATCCTGAAATCCTGTGTCCTTAGTTTTACACATTTTAAAGAAATTGGTTTTTCCTGTAATTGGGCACTTGAAAGTTTTGCCAGGCAGGTGTATTGTGTAAGCAGTTGACTTAACAGAAACTCACTGTTACTAGCTTTTTAATGAAAAAGCTGTTTGACAGAGTCTTCTCAAACCAGTGAGCTCTCTTCATCAAACTATTAGTTTTTCCTCTCTGTTAGGACTCAGTTCTTATCTATCTGTATGCCAAGTGGAAATGAAATACTAATTTATGTAACTTTAATTATCAGAAGTAACACTTCTTTAAACCCAAATACCAGAATACCTCTTTTTTTTTTGTTAGCAGATCTAAGTCTTAGATAAGTTCACAAGTTGCATTTTGTTTTAAAGTATGTGGTGATTCTCAAGAGTATTCAGTCTAAGAATAGGGGTTTCACAGTGATCTAAGGAGCTGTTCACACTAAATGCAATTCATTGTTTATTTGTATATTTAAAGTGCAGAAATAAGTATTTTGTTTAAAAAAAGCCTATCACAGAACGAGAAAGTGGGAAGGAAGCTAGTATTTAGTTACATCTCTAACCAAAGAGATTGGTGGTCAAGGGGAGACCAGACTGGAAATGTGACTAATTCTAAGACACGTGTTTTCACTGTACTGTGACGATAGGGAAACTGGAGTCTTTACTGACTGTTGTTATGTGCCTGGCCAGGGCTTCCACACGCTCATCTCACACACCAGCAAAGTAATGCTCAAAATTCTCCATGCCAGGCTTCAACAGTATGTGAACCGAGAACTTCCACATGTTCAAGCTGGATTTAGAAAAGGCAGAGGAACCAGAGATCAAATTGCCAACATCCATTGGATCATCGAAAAAGCAAAAGAATTCCACAAAAACATCTACTTTTGCTTCATTGATTACGCCAAAGCTTTTGACTCTGTGGATCACAACAAACTGTGGAAAATTCTTAGAGAGATGGGAATATCAGACCGCCTGACCTGCCTCCTGAGATCTGTATACAGGTCAAGAAGCAACAGTTAGAACTGGTTGTGGAACAACAGACTGGTTCCAAATAGGAAAAGGAGTACGTCAAGGCTGTATATTGTCACCCTGCTTATTTGACTTATATGCAGAGTATATCATGCAAAATGCTGGATTGAGTGAAGCACAAGCTGGAATCAAGATTGCCGGGAGAAATATCAATAACCTCAGATATGCAGATGACACCACCCTTAGGGCAGAAAGTGAAGAACTAAAGAGCCTCTTGATGAAAGTGAAAGAGGAGAGTGAAAAAGCTGGCTTAAAACTCAATATTCAAAAAACAAAGATTATGACATCCGGTCCCATCACTTCATGGCAAATAGATGGGGAAACAGTGACAGATTTATTTTGGGGGGCTCCAAGATCACTGCAGATGGTGATTGCAGCCATGAAATTAAAAGACGCTTGCTCCTTGGAAGAAAAGCTATGACCAACCTAGACAGCATGTTACAAAGCAGATACATTACTTTACTGACACAGGTCTTTATAGTCAAAACTATGATTTTTCCAGTAGTCATGTATGGATGTGAGAGAGTTAAACTATAAAGAAAGCAGAATGCCGAAGAATTGATGCTTTTGAACTGTGTTGTTGGAGAAGACTCTTGAGAGTCCCTTGGACTGCAAGGAGATCAAACCAGTCCATCCTAAAGGAAATCAGTCCTGAATATTCATTGGAAGGACTAATGCTGAGACTGAAGTCCAATACTTTGGCCACCTGATGTGAAGAACTGACTCACTAGAAAAGACCGTGATGCTGGGAAAGATTGAAGGCAGAAGGAGAAGGGGAATACAGAGGATGAGATGGTTGGATGGCGTCACCGACTCGATGGACATGAGTTTGAGCAAGCTCCAGGAGTTGGTGATGGACAGGGAAGCCTAGTGTGTTACAGTCCATGGGGTTACGAAGAGTCTGACGTGACTGAGCAACTGAACTGAACTAAGGGCTTCCTAAAATCAGCTCTTTTGACACTGGGTTCTTTGACATGCTCCTGGAAAACAGTTTTCTAGGCCATTATCAAAAAATAGCAGGACTTCCCATGTAGTCCAGTGGTTAAGACTCCACACTTCTGCTGCAGGGGGCACAGGTTTGATCCATGGTCAGGGAAATAAGACCCCACATGCTGAGCTGTGCAGCCCCACCAAAAAATGCTCATGCCATAAGGGTACCTATGGTTTAATGAACTCTCACAAATCCAGAAGCAACCCACCCCCACCAGCCCCGCCATAGTTTTCTCTGATAGATCTGCAGTCACTAGACCCCTTATCTTCTAAACCTTACGTTAGTTTTTAGACAGACACTTATTTATTTAATGTTTGTTTTTGTTTATTTGGCTACACTGGGCCCTAGTTGCAGCTTGTGGAGTCTAGTTCCTCCACCAGGCATTGAGTTCCTCCACCAGGCCCAAAACCCAGCCTCCTGGATTGGGAGTGTGAAGCCTTAGCCACTGGAACACCGAAAGTCCCTAGGCAGGCATTTAAAAATAAAACTTAAAAAAAGTGATCAATGATCATTATAAAAATTTAGACAGTTGTTAAATGCAAGTTTGTGTGCCTGAGGCACAGTGAGGCCAAACCAAGATGTCAGAGTTTGGAGCAGAAAAAGATTTATTGCAGTGCCAAGAATGGAGAATGGGTAGCTTGTGCTAAAAAAAACCCAAACTCCCCCAACAGTTTGTAGCCAAAAGTTTTTGTAGGCAAAACCTGGGTTGAGACCTGCAGGGTTTGTGGCTTTCCTCTGATAGGCTGGTGCTGAGGTAACCAGAATCGTGTGCTCAGCCTGAAGTTACCATCCTCCATTGGGTAGGGACAGAGTTCCTGCAAAAGAACTCAGAGATACATATATTCCTTGAGCAGGAACCAGGGCCCTGCCCTGCTGTTTCTCGACTGCTCTGTCTTCCCTGTTTGCTGTTTGAATCTGCCCTGCTGTTTGAATCTGCCCTTTGAACTTAAGGAAGATCTAGGAGTCGGAAGCTTTTTCCTACAAGCAAGAAATGGGACAGGACGTGGGGGTGGGGGGGTGGGGGGGAAGGGTCGGAAAGTTTTGTATCCAGGAAAACACCATAGACAGAGCCCTCCTGGGTCTCACAATTAAGAGCAATAGGAAGGAAAGTCATATCTCTCTCCTGTCCCATTCCCTGAAGGTAACGACTACAAACTGGATGTTAATCCTTCCAAATGTTATTCTGTATACATTCAGAATATCTGTGTATTTTTATAAAACATGGAGCTCTGTTGTATAAAACTGTTTGCAGTCTGCTTTTTCTATTTAAGAAGATGTTGAGGATGTTTCTCCACGTCAAGGCATTGTCAGGACTCAACTTGTAACAATTGTTTAGTGTGCCATTGTATTTCTATACCACAGTTTACTTAGCAGTTTTCTTAACTGAAGGATGTTTATTTCTAGTCATTCACTATTATAAACAGCGCTGCAGTGAGCATCTTTGTGTATTTGTAGAGTGAATACCTGGAAGTGGGGTTGTTTGGTCAAGAGGTTGTACATGGACAGGTATTGGTGATTACTTCCCAGGAGGTCTGACCAATTTACACTCAGACTCGACAGGTGTTGTCCTTGAGTAGTTTAAAACTTGCATTAGCTGAGATTTTTGCATTTATTTGGGAATTTTTTTTAAATAAAAAACTAATTTTTAAAACAGTAAATTGTAGGGCAGAAATAATATATACAGAAACTTCTATTAAGGAAGCTTTTTAAATGTATTAATCCTGGCTTTTCGATTTCTAAGCCTATGAAAGCCTTCATTGCTTGGTAATTACCTATGAATTCTTATCGGTGTCATTTTCTCATTGTTAAATGTTACTACTTTCTAACTAGATGATAAACTTCTTGAAGGCATCTCACATGTGCTTATAAATTCTTCGTGTCTCTAGCGCCTAGCATAGGTTCTTGAATACATGAGATTTGGGGTGTATTGCTGTGGTGGGAGGCAGATCTAGTTCTTTTTTTTAAGACAGGAGTTGTTCATTTTTCTTTCCTTCTTTCTGGCTGTGCTGGGTGCTTGTTGTGCGTGCAGGCTTTGTCTAGGTGCAGCTGGTGGGCTCTAGAGCGCTGACTCAGTAATTGTGGCGCACGGGCTTAGTTGCCCCGTGGCATGTGGATTCTTCCTGGACCAGAGATCGAACCCATGTGTCCCCTGCGTTGGTAGGCAGGGAAGTCCCAGGTCTGATATTTTGAAGAGAGCACGATATTCTCAGCCTGGATGTCCTAATGGACAGAGCTATAATCCTTATATAAAGATTTCCACAGCAAAGGGAGACATTTTTTAAGTTTTTGAAAGAATGCTTCATTCCTCAAGTATAACATTAGTTAGCAAACTTCCCTGATGGTTCAGTGGTTAAGAATCTGCACTTCTGATGCAGGGGGCAGGTTTTAATTCCTGGTCTGGGAACTAAGATCCCACATGCTGCATGGCCAAAAAATAAAAATAAATACAAAAAATACCAATTATTCATTGTAGCTGAGAAAGGTCTGACTTTGGCAACTCCAGGAGGAAGAAGACAATTAAGAGGAAAACTCGGGACGCGTTCACTGGACAGCTGTTACTTCTAAAGAACTATCAAACTTGTGTGTTTGCAGATCAGGGAGCAGAGAAGCACGAAGGGCCAGGCCCGTCCTCTGGGATCACTGATCAAGAGAAGGAGTTGTCCACCAGTGCTTTCCAAGCTTTCACAGTAAGACACGGTTTCTCTTAATCTGTTCCATTTTTAGAATCTGTCAAGCATGAATATTTTCACCGTGAATTTATGATCTTTGCTCTGTACTAATTTAAGAGTTAGCTTCAGAGAGTAGGTTTAGGTTTAAGTTTCTTTAATTTTAGAGTTTAAATATCGTGAAAGGAATGGGAATAATAATAAATAATAATAAGCCATTGCCAAGTTTTTGTGTTTCCAAAATCATATCACAGTTTTTTAATTGATGTGACTATTATTTCATCTAGTGACTTTAGTATATTTAGGGGGATTATATCTTTGTAAAAGCTTTTAAATGAAGATGAATGAAATATATTTGGAAATGAATGTAAAGTTCTTAAAGTTGGTATGTGATTTTGTTTGTGTATTTTTGTTTTAGGCTGGAAATTACGATGTCTGTCTGCAACATCTTACCTGCCTACAAGATATAAACAAAGATGATTATAAAATAATATTGAATACAGCAGTAGCTGAGTTTTTTAAAAGTAACCAGACAACAACAGATAGTTTGAGACAAACACTTAACCAGCTGAAGAATCAGGTAATACCATACATGAATTTCATTATAAGGTATTGTGGTGCTCTCTATGAAATTAAATTAGTTAAGTAAAATTAATGTGACTTTTTATTTGATATTAATAGCACAATTTCTAATGTATCTGCAACATTTGTATTAGTTTTATTTGTATACAATTTATTTTCTAGGAAATGAAGGTATGCTATGTGATTTTATGTTCTGATGCGTTTCAAACTTGAACAGAATAAGCTAATATACAAAATCTGAATGAGCTTTGGAGTTTTGAGAAAGAATTAGAATAGAAATATATGAAAAATGTAGCTGTTGAGATTATAATCTTATAGCTTAAAGATCTGATTATTAATAATAATGTCATTGTTTTAGCATTTGGGGTCAGGAAATGATTAGTCTTTTAAATAGAAGATACAACTTATTTACGGTTTGTGACTTGCCTTGGTCATTGGTCTGGTCATAATAGCATCTCAAGGTTAGACTTTTGATACTGAAGAGGGCTGGTGGCAGACCTTCAGTGCTGACCGCACAGTGAGACCTTACGTAACTAAGAACCTATGTCTGACATCTCACTTATTCTTCCCAGCAGCCCGATGAAGTAGCTACTACATTTTTTTTCTCATTTAATAGACTTGAACGCTAAGGTACGGATGACTTGTGTAAATTGTCCAAAGACACAAAGCTTTTACGTAGTAAGAGCTACATGAACCCAGTTCTGTTTGGCTTTTGAGCCCCCGTGCTAAATTCATGAGAACCACCATACTGTAGCGTGTCTGCGGGCCCAGTCAGTCAGTCGCGTCCCACTCTTTGAGACCCCATGGACTGTAGCCCATCAGGCTCCTCGGTCCATAGGACTTTTCCAGGGACGAATACAGGAACAGGTTGCCGTTTCCCCCTCTAGGGGATCTTCCTGACCCAAGGATCAACCAGGGATCCAACTACTAGAACTTGCATCCCTAGAGCCGGTGCTCCACAATGAGAAGCCCCCGCTCTGCGACTGGGCAGGAAGCCCCGCTCTCTGCAACTGCAGAAGGTCTGTGTGCAACGGTGAAGACCCAGCACAGCCAGAAATTTACCAAAAAACCTATAGGTCCTATTGACAGTGTGGGAGATTTTAGATTAAAAATGTTGGCCTGCGTTCCTGCTTATTCATTTAGATTCTCGCACCTTTACTCTTTATTTTCTCACTGTTAGAACACAATCTCCTTTGATTGTTCTATAGGTACACTCGGCTGTTGAAGAAATGGATGGGTTGGATGATGTTGAAAACAGCATGTTGTATTACAATCAAGCAGTCATCCTGTATCATCTGCGGCAGTATACAGAGGCCATATCCGTTGGCGAAAAACTTTATCAGTTCATAGAACCTTTCGGTATGTCATCTGTCAAGAAATTTGCCTATCTCCTCACACTTGCAAAGGTCTGTGATACTTGTGTCTAGATAACCTAAATCAGAATCCTTTATGAGTGTTTAAAGAAAGAAAAAGCAGTGTCAGATTATCTTAATGGTTAGAAAAAAAAAATTCTATCACTTCTAGATAAATCTAGGTTTTTCTTTAATATCCTGCTGTTACCCCCACCCCAGTCTTTGAAGATAACTGTTGGAAATGCTGTTTCTGATTGGAAAGATTCACTGATTTTTTTTTTTTCTTTGCTCTTTAAACACTGCCTTCGTGTACCTGATCCTTTCTTTCTTCACTGCTGTATTAAGGAAGGAGTGTTTTGGAAGTGAGGGGGACAGGGTAGTATTTTACTTCATATATTGCCTAATTGAAATTCTTGTAGGTAATCATAGAGTAGATCATATAGAATACAATTAGCCTTTTGTTAACTAGCTTACAGTTACCGGCCTCGAATAAGAATGCTAAGAAAAGTAAGGACCACTGCTCTGCGGTGACCTGAATGGGACAGAAATCCAAAAAATAGGGGTATATGTTTAAGTATAGCTGATTCACTTTGCTGAACAGCAGAAACTGACACAACGTCGGAAAGCAACTATACTCCAGTAAAAGTTAAAGTAAGGGCACAGAAAGAAGAGGGCGTGAATAAAGCACCAGCAAAGCTGGACCTAAGAATCGTGTAGAGAGGGCTGTTGGCTTCCAGCCTGTGAGCAAGCGGATTTCAGGTGTCTTGTTCTCCACGAGGTCTTTCTTCCAAATTCAAAACACTAGTGTGTGTTCTTGATTTATAGATCGCTGATTGCTGTTACGGTCACTATAGGACAGATGCCGCTTTGGGAAGATTCCAGGTCCCTGTGCTGACGGCTGGCTGGACAGCTGTCACTGTGGCTCCAGGGAGGCCTTTTCCAGGCACTCTTCTGTCCCTCAGCCCTGAGGACGCCGTGCCAGGCAGACAAGGCAGGAGTGGAAGACTGTGTGACTAGGGACCAGATCCTTGGCCCTGTAACGCTGGGAATCACAGTTCTACTTCTAGGATGGCATGGATGTGTTTTCTCTCTAAAGCTGGTTTTTAGAATTTCCGAAACAGTGGTCATCTGTACTATGAGCACAATATAGCAGAAGGGGATGATAGAGGATAAGGTGTTTGGATGGCATCACCAACTAAATGGACATGAGTTTGAGCAAACTCCAGGAGATAGTGAAGGACAGGAGAGCCTGGCGTGCTGCAGTCCATGGGGTCGCAAAGAGTCAAACACAACTTAGCAGCTGAACCACAAACACCAACTCAGTATTCAGATCCATTTCCTTCTTTGAAACTTTTTTTTACTTTATTACTTGCCTCTTCATACAATATAAGTTTATTGAGCAGATGCTGTTTTGGAGTCGGAAGATAATAGTGAATGCAATCAAGTCTTCACTTTCATTAAGCTTATCTTCTAATGGCAGAGAGAGCAATACAACAAATATGTATTGTGAGGTAGTTAAATCCTGGGCAGAAAGGATTACCCCTAAGATGGGGTAAGAGGATTGACTGGGGATGTCATTTTTAGATAAGGTAATTGAGGAAGGCCTGGAATAAGACAGTGTTTGGAAAGTGACTTGAGTGAAGAGGAGAGGCAAGTGCTGCAATGGGCGGGAAAGCATCAGAGCCAGAGGTTGTAGAGTACGCAGAGGCCCTGCGGTGATGGCAGTTCCGGGGAGTGAGAGGACGGTGTCATGGGGACAGGAGCAAGTGGGGGCCCGGGGGAGCAGCACACGTCCGGCACTGTGGCCTGGGTAAGGACTGGCGGGTTCTCAGCTGAGGTGGGTAGCCCTTCTAGACGTGTGACCTTGGCACGTCAACTGCATCGCTTAGTCTTAAGTGGATTCCACCGTGGCCGCTGTGTAAGCGCAAGCGTGGAATCAGGAAGGCTTGTCAGGCCCCGGATCGCACCCCGGCCCCATCACTGGAAGCATGGCGTCCCCACCCCTGGGCCACCAGGGGCTTCCCCTGAAATGTTCAGTTCTTGATTATAGCAGCCTTCCTTTCTTTTTGGCATTTAGTAAATTTTTATTGGAGTATAACTAGCTTCCTTACAGTGTTGTGTTAGCTTCTGCTGTACAGCAGAGTGAATCAGCTACGTATATCCCCTCGTGTTTGGATTGCCTTCCCATGTAGGTCACCACAGAGCGCTGAGTGGAGTTCCCTATGCTGCACACTAGGTTCTCATTCGTTCTCTGTTTTATGCATAGCAGTGTATAGGTGTCAGTCCCAGGCTCGCAGTTCATTCCATCCTGCCTTTTTCCCCTCAGTGTCCGTATATTTGTTGCCTGTGCCTGTGTCTCTTCCCAGCAGCCTTCTCTTAGACCCTTTCCCTTTGTCTTCTCTTCTGGAAGGAAAGGAGAACGGTGTCATGTCGTGTACCAGCTTACCCCTCCTTCCTGCACTGGTTCTTTTTGTCGTTGGGTCTTCCTCTTGGCTGGTTCAGCTTCTGGTGTACTCCAGTCTGCATCTTGTTTCTTTTGTGTCTCTGATCCCCGTGTTTATTTTCTCTATCTCAGTGCCTAGAAAGGAAGTCTATTTTCCTAGAGTCGCAGACCTTTTTAGAGTTAGATGGAACAAGAGATCACCTAGTCCACCCCCTGCCGTGAAGTATTCTCTCCACTTTTCAGGTTGATCAGCTGAGTTTGAATAGTTCTGTGATGTGCAGAGGCTGTGCATCTATTAAGTAACCAGGCTCTGGAATTAGGGTTTCATTCCACCTAACATAATACTCCTCATTATAAGCGCTGATATTTGGTAGAGACTTTGCCAAAGGAATTTCGGGCACTAGAATCCCTGATATGCGAGGCCTTGGGAAGCCTAACAGGAGGGCGTAGTTGGTACTGCACTTGGCTTCCACACATGGCTCTGGGGAATGAACACTCCTTTAGGTAAAAGCCTCAGGCTTTGCTTTTTAGAGCTTTCTGTGGGGGGAATGGTCTGAGATATTATTTTGGATTGTGACTTTTCTTGTTTTTTCTTTTTTTTCCCCCCAGAAGAAAAATTTGCCCAAGCAGTGTGTTTTTTGCTCGTAGACCTGTATATATTAACCTACCAAGCTGAGAAAGCTTTACATCTTCTTGCTGTTCTAGAAAAAATGATTTCACAGGGAAACAATAACAAAAATGGAAAGAATGAGGTGAGTGCTCTGAGGTGATCAAATTAAACTGTAAAGTATGTTTAGTGTTTGTGGTTATAAGTAGTATTTTAATAGGTTTATTGAAATATAACTCACATACACAGAATCTGTCGTTTGAAAGTGTACGGTTCAGTGGTGTTTAGGGTACTCACATAATTGTGCAGCCGTTACCACTATCTGAATTCCAGAACATTGCCGTCACTCCAGAAAGAAACCCTGTACCTGTGAGCCATCATCCCCATTCTCTCCTTCCCTCAGCCTCTGGTGCCCACTGGCCTGCTTTCTTTCTTCCTTTTGTTTAATGATAGCTTTGTTATCACTTTTTTTTTGGCTGCACTGGCTCTTAGTTGCTTTGTACAGGCTTTCTCTCGTTTCAGTGCTTGGGCTTCTCATTGTGGTGGCCGCTCTTGTTGCAGAGCACAGGCTTTAGTATTTGTGATGCATGGGTTTAGTTGCCCCACAGCATGTGGGATCTTCCCAGACTCTGGATAGAACTGGTATCCCTTGCATTGCAAGGCAAATTCTTAACCCACAGGAAGTCCCAAAGAAAGTTTTTTATTTTTTTTTATTAAAGATTTATGTTATCTTTAGACTGTGGGGGTCTTCATTGCTGCGTGCAGGCTTTGTGTAGTTGTAATGAGTTGGCTTCAGTAGTTGGAGCACGCAGGCTCAGTAGTTGGGGTGGGCAGGCTTAGTTGCTCCAAGGCATGTGGGATCTTCCCAGACCAGGGATCAAACTTGTGTCCCTTGCATTGCAAGGCAGATTCTTCACCACTGGACCACAGGGAAGCCCACAGAGAAAGTTTTTAAAGAGGGAATGACATGATCTGTTCTGTTTTAGGAAGATAATCAGTTTTGCCCAAGTAACATCCATGCTTTTTAAACCTAGCCCATCATTATACGCAACTGTGAGCTTAAGAGTTTCCTGTCACCCACCCAAATGGGACCTGGGATTCAGAATTTTGAAAATGTTCTCTAGGTGATTCAGATTAGCTCACTTGTAAATCAGTGATTTCAGTTATGGTCGAAAATATTTAATCTTGGATAACTTTGTTTTACTACCCTACAGACTGGTAATAATACCAACAAAGATGGATCTAATCATAAAGCTGAAAGTGGAGCACTAATAGAAGCTGCAAAGTCAAAGATACATCAGGTAGCGTAAAGTTTAAGAGGAGTTGTACCTGACATATATTTACTTGTAGTTATGAATAATGAAGGATGTGATCATTGAAAACAGTAAGTAATTAAAGGCATGCATGTTTATTGGTTTTGAAGTATTAAAGTTTAGAAGCACATTTATCTAAGTATATTTTGCTTAAGATGATAATGCAATATTATTTCTTTTAATTGTCTGTAGAAAATTGAGAGAAATGGCCCAGGAACGTATTGGATGATAAAAATAAGTTTGTAGAATTTGAAAATTAATTGTTAACCATATACAGTTAAGGATTGATAAGATTTTTGTTTGGAACTTAGATATAAATTTCATCAACCATGTTTTAGTTTTTAAAAGTGTATTCCAAGAGAGAAAACTTTTTTTTTTAATGTATATTCCAAGAGTACAGTAAAAATAATAAAAAAAAAAGTTTTTTTAAACCCACTTTCACAAGTACCTGGTATAACTGTGTTGTGAATAGATTGGGTTTAATTTTCTTAACTAGAAAGTAAAACTTCAGCATGTGTAAATCCACCAGGGTTCCTACATACTAGTGTTTTTCTTTTGACAGTATAAAGTAAGAGCGTATATCCAAATGAAATCCCTGAAGGCATGCAAAAGGGAAATCAAGTCTGTCATGAATACAGCGGGGAATGTAAGTTTCTTGACTTTTTTTTTTTTTTAATGAGTAGCTTTTATGTCCCAAATTTTATTTGCACTGTAGGTATTTGTCAGTTTTAAGTAACTTACGTTTATTGTAGTGTATGTGTACTGCCAGATATAAACCTTTATGTTGAGTTCTGAGCTACTGATCATTCTGTGTCCCTAATTTATTACAGTGTTTTTCTCACTTAAAACTATAACAAGCGTTTCCCCCTTAGTATATAGCTGTCCAGAATTCTGTGAGTGGTTTATCACAATTAACTTAACATTTACTGTTATTAGATATGGTAGTATTTTTTTTAGATTATACCCAAAACATTTATTAAAGGTAAATAATTTGATTGTTGCCCAAACCTGCCCCTTCCACATGATCTTTGGCTCGACAGTACCTTCAGTTTGATTGGTGCTAGAGTATTTTGAGTTAAAAATACCCTTTCCTTTCCCTCCGCTCCAACCGTGCACTGTTAAGTAGCCTTAAGACAGTAAAGAGATACTTTTAGGAAAACTGTAAATTAAAAGTGTGAAGTCATAAAGAGATACAGTTTATAGTAGGAAAAGTTCAGGAAAGTTGACTCTAGAAATCTCAGGCAGGATCCAAATTAGCCACTGGGTCAGTTTCAAGGGATTTCAGA
The DNA here is from genome assembly GCF_003369695.1 of Bos indicus x Bos taurus. Taxonomy (NCBI): domain Eukaryota; kingdom Metazoa; phylum Chordata; class Mammalia; order Artiodactyla; family Bovidae; genus Bos; species Bos indicus x Bos taurus. Next base: position 53,652,841 of record NC_040097.1, on the reverse strand, counting down.
CCTGAGGGGTAGACTTGAGGCTATTATCAAGTCTTTTCGGGGAGAAAAGACATGATTCCCTTTCTTAAAGGATGCTATCATCAAAGGGAAAAGATGAACAGGAAAATAAATCATTGTTAGTCATACCCACATCAGGGAAAACTTCAGTAGCAAGTTTGAGGAGAAGCGAAAGATGGTCTGTGATCCAAAACACGATTATTCTGTTGTTGAAATAATCACTGTTGAAAACAGGCATTCTGTTAGGAAATTTTTCCATCCATAAAATGACACCTTTTTCCCCTTACTTGGAAAAGCATTTAATTATTTGTACTTTGAGTTCTAATGAAGGTGTATTTGTGTCCTAGAAGATAAGAGAGATCACCGGTCTATAATAATCATTAAGATGAAGGATCTAGTTCTGTTAAATTGGCTTTCAGTTAATAGTATAATAGATGAAGACAGTTTGCAGGCTATATTCTTATTCATATATGTTGTATGTGTTTTTTTAGGTAGACATTTAATAATTCAGGTTGTAAAGTGCTGCCTGCCAGGTTTCATTGTTTTAGATTGTGAAAACAATAGGAAAGCCAGAGACTGTAGTTTCCATGACCTTGACTTAACGTGGTTTGGTTTTGCTGTTAACCGCATGCCAGTGCAGTGGTGTGATTATGATCTCACATTAGGTGTGTGAGAACAAACTGTAAGAAACTTGTGTTTTCTTTACAGTCGGCACCTTCCCTGTTTCTTAAAAGCAATTTTGAGTACTTACGAGGCAATTATCGAAAAGCTGTGAAACTGTTGAATAGTTCAAACATTGCCGAGCATCCAGGATTCATGAAAACAGGTAAAAGAAAATTGTGACGTGTTGGTGTTTTCTTCCTGATCCTTCTGTGCCTTGCTGCTTTTTGTTCTACGCCTAGACTGCTATTCCAAGTGATTTTTTAAATGAAAATATTTTTTATTTCTGCTGCAGAAAATTCCTAGAATTTTCTTTCATTACTTGTTTCCATTTTAAAAGATGCCTCACTTCTCCTCCTTGTCTTAAACCTCAGGCACTCTTTCGGTCATTCTGGTTTTAATACCAGCTTAGAAATTGTGTCCAAGGCATAAGGACTTTGGGAATGCTCTCATTTCCCAAATGAAATGACAGTGGTTTTACTTTTTCCCTTCTCTCCCATAAAAGCAGTGATATTATGAAATGTTTTTTAGACTATTATATCGAAAATATTTTTATAAATCAGGAATTTACTTATTGCTATGTATTCTTTCCTCTATTTGGAAAGCCTTAACAAATTGCTTAATATTAATAGTAAAATGAAAGGTAAAATTTGCAACTCTCATTTAAGTTCATGTCATTGCTATTTTATGGAGAAGGAGGAATAAAATCGGTTTATTCAAGAAATAAGGTTAAACTAGTGAAAATACTTTGGACTAAGTTCAGAACGCAAAAGATGAATAAATATTTGTTTCATCTGACATCCTGTTTAGACCAGTGCACAAAACACACATGTAAACACACTCAAACCTCCCCGTGTTCACCCCTTCAGTTCACTGGAGTCATAAAGGAAAGAAAAAGGCAGTGTTTTCCATTACAGTTCTCTCAGGTACTCTGCTTATTCTGAGTACCCATGTCTAATTCTGCTAAATTTTTACTTTTCATGTTTTTATTGTTGTAATTTCCCCTCAGAGACCCTCTAACACCCAGACTGAAATGGTCTCTCAGACTAAAAAGATAATATACATTGCAGAAATTTTACCTAGGATTGTCTTGACACTGATTTCAGAATTGATGTTGTCAGTCTTTAAAATGGAGCCAGACATGTAGTTGACTAGTCAACACTTATAATCTAATAGGAAAGATTTTATATATAGTTGTATACTTTATGTATTGATATTTTTCATTGTATTTATTTTAAAATCTTTAATTTGCTTGCCATGTATAAAATTCAGTGTTTGCTGCTAATAAAGTAGGCCTATTAGAGAAGATTTGGGAATAGAATTTTTCTTAATTGTTCATAATGCCACCCACGAGAAACAACCTCCTTTAAGACATACTTCTTACTCTTTTTTTCTTCAGCCTAGCTTTTTTCTTCCTTAAATATTATCGCTGCTTAATTTTAAGGTAAAATTTAAATTTAAATTAAAAATAAGTTTAATTTAAAGCAAAATGAAGCCAGCCTTCCGTTTTTAGCATTAAGCATTGAATGAGTATTCTGATTATTAATTTTATCAGTCTAGTTTGGTGTTTTATATCATTGAGGAAAAGACAGACTGTCAGCAAATTGTTTAGGAATGTTTGGGAAACCATTTAGAAAAAGAGAACTAAAGCTTGGGTTGCTTTCATTACACCAAAATAAAATCCAGACACATGCAGGATTAAAATGTAAAAATAAAATCATAAAGACAACAAAAGAAAACTTGGATGACTGTCTTATTTTTGTGGTGAAGAAGCCTTGATTAAACATTATCCAAAATCTCAGAACCGTACAGTTTAGAAAAGATGACTAAGTTTGACCACATAAAAATGTGAAACTTTTTATGATTAAAAACATAAGCACACACATACACACACTGTAACCAACTCACAAGACAGACGACAAGCTGGCCGCGGGGGAGTCATGGAAACACACGGGACAGAAGGTTTCTATAATGTACACGCTGGCAGGTAACCAACGGGAACACATCTGTAACCGGGTCTTTTAAAGGGATTAAGAGCTAGGAAGAGGCAAGTGTACAGGATAAGAAATACAAACGCCTGACTCACACAGGAAGGTAGATGCTCTGCCATCATCGTATTTAAAGGAGTGTGAATGGAAAGAAGAGTGAAGACAAGGTTGAGCAACACAAAGCAGGATTTTACACGTTCCATTTACACGTTCTTAAATACACTTCTGTCGCTTCTATAACTTGCTGCTTTCCTCCCAGAACTGTTGTGTGGATGCAGTTCATACTTACTACGTTACTAATAAATACTTCTTGTCTTCTGCATTTTTGTATCATTTGCCTGTGGTTATTAAAAATGAAGTCAGAAAAAGATAAACAGGCTAACAAAATCAGTATGCTTAAAAAAAATTAATATGCTAAATTTACTTATCACTTTTAATAAGGGATTTTAAGAGAAAGGAGGTTACAGAATTTTCAGATGTTTTCCTAAATTTCGAATGCCTTGTAAACTGTTCTCTAGTGTCTGAGTGAATATAGAATTTACTCAGGCCCCAAAAGCCTGATTCTTGTAGGATGTGTATCAGCAGTAAAATTTGTTTGTGGATAAATTTGTGTTTTTCTCAGGTGAATGCTTGCGGTGCATGTTCTGGAATAATCTTGGTTGTATCCATTTTGCCATGAGCAAGCACAATTTGGGCATTTTCTACTTTAAAAAGGCTCTACAGGAGAATGACAATGTCTGTGCCCAGCTCAGTGCAGGCAGCACTGATCCAGGTGAGCCCGCGGACGGGAGCCAGTTTGTGTTTCACTGCTCGAGGAAAGCATGATTTCAGAGAGCAAGTATCTGATTAAAATGCACGGTATGTGTCCTTACATACACATGATCCCACCCCAGAAATTGACTTTGGAGTTTTAGTAGATATTGCTACTTTGTGTAGCAAGGTGTTAGGGATAATAATCAAAAAAGTTTAAATTACATTCAAATTTGTGGATTTGAAATAACAGTAATCTCATGTGGTAATGTTATAAAGCAAAGTATTTTCCTAAGATTTCTTAACTCTGCCAAACTAGTTTGTTTTTTTGTTTGTGGTTTTTTGGTTTTGTTTTTTTTTTATTCATTTTGGCTGCTCCAGGTCTGACTTGCAGCACTCAGGATCTTCTTCCTTGCAGCATGAGGCATCTCTTTAGTTGAGGCATGCAGGGTCTAGTTCCCTGACCAGGGATCAAACCCAGACCCCCCTACCTTGGAAGCATGAGGTCTTAGCCACTAGACCACCAGGGAAGTCCCTAAACTAGTTTTATTCTAGCCTTTTTTTTTTTCTTCAGGGGGTTTCATATGTGATACTGTTGGCAGCACCTGACAATCTTTAAGCAAATTTATGAAGTTTATTCCTTTATATTCTTAGTATATGGATCCTTGATCTGAAATCCTTAAAATCAGGTAATTGTGTAGCTTAAAGACTATTTAGTTGATGAAAAATATATCCAAAAAATCACACATAGTCTCTCTCTGTCCTTTTTTTTGGCCACACCACACGGCTTGTGAGATCTTAGTTCCTCGACCAGGGATCAAACCTGGGCCCCAGCAGTGAAAGCGCCAAGTCCTAACCACTGGACTGCCAGGGAATCCCTCCTCTTGTTTTCTTACGGCCTATGAAAGGAGAAGAGGGAGGCAGGGGAGAAGATAGTTAGATAGCATCACCGCCTCAATAGATGTGAATTTGAACAAACTCCAGGAGGTAGTGAAGGCCAGGGAAGCCTAGCATGCTGCAGTCCATGGGGCCACTAAGAGTCAGACGCAACTTAGTGACTGAACAGCAGCAATGAAACTTAGAATAAGTGAATGAACACTAGTCATTGTAGGTATAGGAAATTTTTGTTTCCATAGTAAAGTTCCCTAAAACCCTAACATTAGCTGAATACTTCTGGTTAAGAAAATACATGCTGATAAAATGACTGTGATGTGCTTAGTCACTCAGTCTTGTCCAACTCTTTGCAACCCCGTGGACTCTAGCCCATCAGGCTCCTCTGTCCATGGGATTCTCCAGGCAAGAATACCGGAGTAGCTTGCTATGCGCTTCTCCAGAGGATCTTCCCAACTCAGGGATCAAACCCAGGTCTCCCGCATCGTACGGGGATTCTCTACCATCTGAGCCACCAGGGAAGCCTAGCTGAACTGAAAGTGAAGAGGAGGGGCATCTTCTTACAGGTGCTAAGAGTGTGGAGAGGTAGTGTAAGGTTCATTGGAGTGAGAGAGGGTCCTGTCTCGGTCTCTGCCTTCCTGGAACATTGTTGCCTGAGGAGCTGGCATGTGAGAAGACACATCTCTGGCTCCATGAGCACAGACAACTGAGATGCCTCTGGAGGATATTTATTGGGTTGGGGGTGGAGATCATCATTGTGGTGGGAGGTGTTTACACCTTCAGATTGAGGATTGGGCTCCTCGGTGTCAGATGAGGTAGTGGTTGAGTACTTAGTGAAGAAATGTTTTCAGTGGGGCTGCTATTTTAAATCTAATAATTTGTTCTCATCTGCTTTTTATCATCAGGCAAAAAATTCTCAGGAAGACCTATGTGTACATTACTAACCAACAAGAGGTATGAGTTGCTGTATAACTGTGGGATTCAGCTGCTTCACATTGGAAGGCCGCTCGCTGCATTTGAGTGTCTGATTGAAGCGGTTCAGGTTTATCACGCAAACCCCCGCCTCTGGCTGCGGCTGGCTGAATGCTGCATTGCTGCTAATAAGGGAGTGAGTCTCTATCTTTTTGAACCCCCACCCCCACTTGCTGCCCCCCTCCCCTTGCTGACTCTCAGGGACTTTGTAAAGATAGTCTTCTGTTCCTTATCAGTTGGACAGAATTTAGTTTTGTGAAGTCATGTTTTCACTTTCTGGCTCTTGGTGAGAATGACCACATGTGTCAGCAGTCACGGTGAAAAGTTGAAGCCGTTCAGAAGGTCGTATCTGCTGCAGCAGTGGTCTGCTAGCTGCCAGGGCAGGGGCCACGCCGTAAGCTGGCGTGAAGGTGCTGTATGCACCCGGAGATTAAACGGGGACTGCTGATAACACTGTGAGTGTGGAAAGAACCGTGTTACGCTGTGTCCTCCAGTGCCCGCACATTTCCTTCTGATTCAGTAGATGGTGTGGAGTTAGTGGATTACCAGGCTTTTTCTCTCTGACACGTGTCCATCCACAAGGGTTATGAGAAATAGACCAGTTTACACTAGCGTCCGTACCTAGATTATCGCCAAACAGCGGGTGACAAAAGCCTTTTGGATCTCAGGTCGGGGAGGGGTCAGTGGGAGGTGGGGGAAAGACAGGTAGTATCAGATTCACCAGCTGTCTGTACCACCCCGTCTCCTAGCCTCCCCCGCCCTTGCTAGGCTCTAGGGGGTATGGCATCCAGAGGTTTTGCCTGGCATGTCTGCCATGGGGAACAGCACTTCCTGAAAAGCAGCTACAGGAACTAAAGGGATTAAAGAGGTGTGTCTGCCTGGCACTTGTCACACTTGATACAAACAGTTTGATTTGAGTTTGCTACTACTGGGGGTGAGTGTTGTCTTTGAAAGGCTTTAGTGGGTTATTTCATTGTACTTTTCCTTGGTATCAAGAGATAGCTTTCTTAATGGGTAATTCTTAAATTAACTGATAAACAATTCTAGGTATAATTTGTTGTTTTTTTTTTTAAACAAAAGGGATCTCTAGAAATTGCTTATTCTCTTTAATGAGATGAATTTAATTAGTGTTGGAGGCTCTAGTGAGGTTTAATTGTTTCCTTTTAAAATGACTTATTTTTAGAAATGGTGCTTTTAGGATTGTCTGTCTTCTATGGATTTCATGAGTTTTTTTTTTTTTTCTCTCCTGTTTTCTTCTAGAAAATTGTAAATTTGAAAAAAAAAAAGAAAATTGTAAATTTGTAAATTTTTTAAAAAATAGCAAAAATGATTTGGTTGTGAAAACCTGGTAGATACCAGAACACGCACAATCCTGTGCTATTAACAGGAAATTTGCCATAAATAATTATCTATCTTTGCACTTCTCCTCCATCTAGAACCTGAGGTAAAATGAGCCCCAAAATACTCTTGAGTAACATGAGAGAGGAAAATCCCAACAGGAGAAATTATAAACTCCAAATAAAAATGTGCAACATTTCTTTTAATTTACTCAGGACAGAAGGAATGCTGGACAAAGCTTTACTTTCTGAAAATACACTCCTTTACAATAAGCAGTAACCTGGTGACGCCAAGGAGGTGATTCATCCTCATGATCAGTGCACGCTGTTGCAGACCTCTTTTGGCAGATGCAAGGTTTTTGTTCACCTGAGCAATGTATAGTATATATAAGAAAATATTTACTAAATAAAAAATACAGACTCAATTAGAGTATTTAAGAGAAGACTACTTAAAAAAAATCACCACATGCCGTTTACTTTTCTGGATATGTGCCATTTATTTTTCTGAGTTCTGAAAAGTACTTCTTGAGTGTGGTTACTGCCAAGCCACTCTAAAATTATGACTGTTTTAATCCCATAATATTTTACATAAAGACCGTTCTGGCACACTCTCTGGCTGTTGGTGTCCTATTGACTCCATGGTCTGTTTTGTGGATTTTTAGTCCCATCCACATCTAGCCATCTGATCAGCTTCTACAGCCTTAAGGATCAGGGAAGAGAGTATGGGCAAGCTGTTGAAAGTTTTTATCACCCCTGCGAGGAAAAGGGGTCAGAAGAGAAGGCCTTCTAATCGTGGTTCAGAACATCTACCCTGTCTTTATTTTTCACTAGTATTCCTTAGCTGCCACCTCAGTAAAGAAAAATTAGTTCCAGTCACTCAGTCACTTTTATTGTATTTTTGATATGTCATGTAATTGTTTCTAAAATGAAGATACATGTAAATCCTTGCTTTGTTAAAAAGTCACATGTGTATGGAGGTAGAATCATGAGAAAGTTGTATTAGGGAGCAAGAAGTAACAGCACAGAAACAACGCGTTGAGAGGTGGACTTTCTGTAGGGCAGAGTTTATCTCTGTGAGTTCATATGAGTTGTCACCAGTCTGTCCCTGTATATGAGAACCTGCAGGACTTTATAAAATGCAGGTAAAACAGAGACTTAGCATGAAGGGGGGGGGGACGATAAAGGAAGTTGACACCACCAAGCTCCTGTGTTGAGATTATGTATCATAGTGAAATATCCTAAAATATCTCTATATGAGCTAGTAGCTTTTACTGTTTTCAGTTTAATGTTTACAGGACTGTAGGATTTTAATTTCCTTGAAGGTAAGAATTGTGCCTACGATAAATTTTGACATATGTAGCTTGTTTGTGTATATATTTTTGATGCTGTAATTAATACTTGCAGTTAAGAAGGGAGAGATGTGTGTTTTAGTAAATGGACCTGCTTCCCTTCTCTCATTCACTGTGATTCTGTGGCTCTTACTTTCTTTAAGAAAGAAAACGCCCATAGTGCCCGTCATATCCAGCATGGTGCCTAGGGCACAGACCGGTCCAAATAAATCATTCTGAATAAACACTTGAGTCATTCTTTTTAAATAACATTCTTTTTTCATATTCTTCTCCATTATAGTTTTTCGTAGGATATTGAATATAGTTCTCTCTGCTGTACAGTCGCACCTTGTTCCTTGAGTCACTCTTGAATTGCTCTATGCCTCAGATTTGTCTCAGAGCTTATGTAATAAAGTGCAGTGTATGCCACCGACTTTCAGCCTCATGTACTCTTCTCTTCATTGCCAAACATTTATCACCCCGAACTCCACACTGATGGATCTTAAGAAGGTTCTTAGAGTAATTGTGAAAGGTCCTGGGTTATTTTTCATACCTCATCTTACAATTCCATTAAATTAATTAGAAATGATTTGTGTTTTGTAGACTTCTGAACAAGAAACAAAAGGTCTTCCAAGTAAAAAAGGAATTGTACAGTCCATTGTTGGTCAAGGCTATCATCGTAAAATAGTTCTGGCATCACAGTCCATCCAGAATACTGTTTATAAGTAAGTATTTTGCCAAGAGAAAGTGTATATGTTTAATACTATTTCATAATAGTGTTATTTATTTAAAAATATGGTTGGAAATCACCTCATAGGAGGAGCCACTTTGTAACTAGATTTTATTGCTGCTTCAGCAAATAGACTGCTGTACACAGGTCAGCAGTCAATGTTATTTCATACATGATTTTGGTTTATTATATCCATGGGTGTTGAGGTTGTTGCCCTAAGAAACCCTGGTCTATTCAGTGCCATTATCCAGAATGTCCAGAAGAGGGCATCTTGTTGTTTCCTTGTTATATAGTTGATCATTGATGCTTTTCATTTAGTTATTATTTTCTCATAGTCCCAAAAGCTAATTCCTTAGTACTAGGAGAAAAAAGTACTATTATATATATATCAACAGAGGTAATATAAAGCTGCCTCATGTAGAACAGGTTTTCAACTGAACAACTTTTAAATATGACCAACTTTATCTCTTACAAAGATTCCAATTTGGAGTTGCTACTATTTCTAAAGTAGTAGGCTTTGTAAAAAAATTTCTGCTTTTCTCTTCTGTCCAAAGTAAAATTGTTCAGTGCCGTTTAAAAGTTTTCCCAAAGTTTCAAAAATGTATCTGGCACACAATAATTTGTTCTTTATTTCAACAGTAATATAGATTTCTTTCAAAGACAAGTTAAAGCATCACTTCCCTACCATTTTAAAATTGTTACACCTTTTCCCTTTTTTCTCCCTAATAAAGCTGATTCAGCTTGATATATAAAGCCAACAGAAAATTATATAAAATCTCAACAAAGTTATAAGACTGGTAACATTACTTTTTCACAAGGTAACTATAAGTAAGATATTTTTAAAAGCAAACGTCAACCAAAACAAAGCTCAGATGTGAAAATCTACTTTTTCCCTTCTTTTCCGTTCTGATTGTATCTGTCCTGGCCTTCGCTACAGTTCTTATTGTCTGTAACTCCTTTATTAGATTAACACCGGCATTGCAGGTATCCGTCAGGTTGTCCCCGAGGTCCCATTCCAGTAGAAACAGCGTCGTGTATAATGTATATACTTGCAATCTTTTACTTATACTTTACATCCTATATACAGACATACCTCCCTGTACTGCACTCAGCTATTTCTATGTTGCACTTTGCAGATGTTGCTTTTTTTTTTTTTCTTACAAATTGAAGGTTTGTGACAGCCCTAAGTGGAGCAAGTCTCTTGGTGCCATTTTTCCAGTAATAGCTCTTCACTGTGTAATCTCTGTGTCACATTTTGGTAATTCTTGGCACATTCTCAGACTTTTTCGTCATTATTTACACTTCCTCAGACTTTTTCGTCATTATTTGATATGGTGATCAGTGATCATTGATGGTACTTTTGCAAGAAGATTTTGACTCACTAAAGGGTCGTGATAGTTAGCATTTAACAATTAATATTTCTTAAGATATGTACATTGGCTATTTTTTTTAGACATCATGTTGTTGCAAACTTAATAGACCACAGCATAGTGTAGGCATTCCTTATATATCCAGTGGGAAACCAAAAAATTTTTGTGTGACTTATTTTATTGTGATACTGTCTTTATTGTGGTGGTCTGGAACCGAACCCATGATGTCCCCAAGGTACTCCTCTATGATATTTAGGCCTTGGACTCTTTAGCATTCTCTCATAACTGCTTGTATTACCATTTCTACCTGTCCGAGGGCAAAGCCTTTATTATTTAGTTACATTGGTTTTATTCCTGATAATAGGGAAGTCTTATTTATGGTTGTCATTTTGTTAGCTGACTTGGGTTTGTTCTTTTCAGTGATGGACAGTCTTCAGCCATTCCTGTAGCCAGTATGGAGTTTGCAGCCATTTGTCTCCGAAATGCCTTGCTGCTGTTACCTGAAGACCAGCAAGATCCGAAGCAGGAAAATGGATCTAAAAACAGTAATCAGTTAGGCGGCAACGCGGAGAGCGGTGAGAGCAGCGATGCTTGCAGGTATCCCGACCGCTTCGACCTCCCTCGGCCAGGTCTGCGGGGCTTCGTTAGTCAGCTTTGTCCAGTAGATGAGTTCCTAAAATCTGCAGCCAGAATTTCCAAAGTTTTCTGTTTTGAGTGATAGGAAGTATGAATGTATAAGTATTTCTGGGAAATTCCCTGGCGGCCTAGTGGATTCCACGCTTTCACTGTAGAGGCCTGGGTTTAGTCCATGGTTGGGGAACTAAGATCCCACAAGCCACGCAGCATGGCCAAATGTATATACAAATATATATATATATATATTTTTTTTTCTTTCTCTACAAGAGAAAAAAAAGGTGAAGGCCAAGTGAGGAGAGAATCTTAAAAAAGAAAAGTAGAAAGTAAGCTTTTCACTGCCATGAGGAATCATTGCAAGAAATCCTGTTGCTATCAGAGATGGCTTTTTTAAAAAAAACCTTTATTAAAATAAATACTTAAATCCCTAAAACTTCTCTTTTCTTATTATTTTCTGCCTTTTCTCTTAACATACTAAACCACTGACCTTCAGGATATTTCTGTATATTTCTGATTTTCTACATTAAATGAAATATTATGCCAATCTATAGAAATTGGGGGTCTTCCCAGGTGACTCAGTGGTAAAGAATCAACACAGGCTCAATCCCTGGATTGGGAAGATCCTCTGGAGTAGGGAATGGCTGCCCACTCCGGTATTCTTGCCTGGAAAATTCCATGGAGACAGAAGCATGGCGGGCTACAGTCCATGGGGTTGCAAAGAGTCAGACATGACTGACTGACTAAGCACCAAGTGCACAGAAATTGGGAGAATTCTATCTCCTAATAAAACAAACACTATTATATGTAAAGAGCTCTTTTTTACATATGGTACCTTTAAACTCGAGTCTTCCATCTCAGCATCTTTTCTAAGATGCTAAAAATATAATGTTTATTATAGAAAATTTGAAATAAAAATTTTGGAATTTTTTTCCCTCAATCAAGGGGTTATGCTTTACTGTAGTTGGTAAAAGACAACTAGAAGAATGAGAAATTTGTAAAAATACTGGAATGGTTTCCTTTGTATAGTAGAGATATTGTTTTCTGTTACAGATTTTTTAAAGCGGTAGGGAAAAGAAGCTAATACATGGTATAGCTTTTTTTTTTTTTAATTTCTTGGCTGCACCGTGGAGCATGTGGGATCCCAGTTCCCCAACCAGGGATCGAACCTGTGTCCCCTGCATTGGAAACACAGAGTCTTAACCACTGGACCACTAGAAAAGTCCCTATGCTACAGCTTTAACATGTTAGTGATACTGCATTACCAAGTATTTTTCAGTTTGATTCTTTTACACTTTTTTCATTAAAAAATTGCATGAGAGTGGGGATAGGGAGATGAAACTTTATCAATATATTTGATTATTTGTGCTCTTCATAATTAGGACTCTATCTTTATTTTAGCAGTAAAAGCCACGATGGAGACAAATGCATTCCAGCTCCACCTTCTTCCCCATTGAGAAAACAGGAGTTAGAAAACTTAAAGTGAGTATCTAAACAAAATTAGCATTGCATTGGTCCTTTATTTTGTTAATATTATGAATTGCATTGATTAAGTGTCAGATATTAAACCAACCTTTCAGTCTTGTGATTTAAGCCTACTAGGCAGGATGTATTTACTACCTTTTTAATAAACTGTTGGATTGAGTCTTTTTGTGAGGAGTGTTTGCTCCCATGCTCACAAGGAAAGGTGGTCCATGCCCTTCATTCCTGTAGATGTCTTGTTTAGGTGTTAGTTTCAGGGTTATGCTGAACATATGAATGAGTTGGAAAGTACTTCCTCTGTTTTCTGAAAGAGTTTATCTAATCTAGGTGTTGTTCCTTCCTCAGATGATTGATAGAATTCACCAGTAAAACCATCTGGGCTAGGGTCTTTGTGGGAAAGGTTGAATAGTGAATTGAAGTTCTTCGGTAGTTAAGTGCTATTCAGATTTTCTCTGTCTATCTCTATCAGTTTGGGTAAGTTATGTTATTGCCTATGTAGATTTACAAACCCCATTATATTTGCTTTGAACAGTCATGTATATGTTAAAAGAAACAGAGCAGTCTTTTATGTCTAACTACATGAGTACCATTTCCTGATGATTCTCATTTTTATAGAAAATCAATCTGAAGATCTCCCATCAGTATCTCCCATCAGTTTTTCCTAAGGTTTTATGTTGTTTTGTTTTCCTTTTTAAATCTAAAGTTGTCTTCATTTCCTCTTCATTCTTGGAGGATGTTTTCATTGCATAAAAGTGTTTTAGGTCTTGTTCTGTTTTCAGTCGGCTTTTCCGAGACGGCACCGCATCGTCTCTAGCCGCCGGTGTCTGACCTCAGCCGCTGTGTTACAGGTGCCATTTTCCTGTCCCTGTGGATTGTCTGTGTTTCGTTCAGCAGTTACACTATGATGGATCTAAGTGGGCTTTTCTTTGGTTTTAACCTCCCTTGGTGTTAGCTGACTTTCTTAAGTCTATAAATTTATCTTTCAACAAATTTGGGATGTTTTTGACCATTGTCTTTTCATGTTTTGGAAATAGGGTTAATGGTTCAGCATCTCTTAAGAATGATTTCAATAATAGGACTGCAAATTAAAATGGAAAGAAAGAGCCATCATTGCTTATGTTTTCACCTACTAAGTTGCAAAAAGTGACAAGAGTACAGTTGAGACGTTTCTGTATTGCCAGTAGCATTGTAAAGTTTTGGAAAGCATTTCATTTAATCACATTCTTTCCAACAAGCATTAGTGCTGATCTGTGCTAGCTGCAGGGGAATCAGAGGTAAAAGAAAAGGCACTGCTCTCAGTAGCAGATGGCAAACACTTAGGAGAAAACGGCGTTACTTATAGGCTAGTTACCAGGTGGTGGGATTTGGGGCGTGTCCTTTCTTCTTGTGATAATTTGATCACCCTAATAAGTGGGGAATGACTTCACATTATAATTTTACATTTCTTTCAATCCAAGGTGCTCAATCTGATGCCAAAGTTTATTGATCACCTATATTACTTTTACTGTGAACCTCCTGTTGGTAGGATTTACTGTTTTATTAAGGAAATTGATCTTTATCATTTGTCTTATAACACTGTTTCTGATATTTAGTTATAAAACAGTTTCATGTATTAAGTATCATATTTATCAATGTTCTTTACTTTGTTCCCCCATTTTGTGCGGTGTTTAGAAAGGCCTTCTTGCCTCCAAGATTTAAAGAATAATTTAGCCACATTTTTCTAGCACTTTTTGTTACACTGTCACAACCACCAATCTAAATTTTTGTTTTATCTAGAATTTATTTTATATAAGCTTAATAATGTAAGGCTCTCTCCATGTTTCATGTAATTTCTCATAATATATTTGATTAGTTTCATTTACCTTTCCAAATAAAGCTTTGGACAGAGCTATAAAATGCTAAGATTTGTGTCTAAATAGTTTACAGTTACATTTTTATAAAATAATGTATATATGTGTCTGCATGATAAAAGTCTGGAGGGATCTGTGTCAGAACCTTCATAGTGGTGGGATAACTGATGATTTTTATTTTGTTACTGGAATATCTGTTTCTTCCAACTTTTAAAACATGAAGTTACTCCATTAATCTTAATGAGTCTCTTTGGAGGAAAGACTGGCCATGTGCCCTTTTCTGGTCGTGTATCATCAGATCAGTGTGTTGATGGCATGGCATCGTTGTCAGCGAGCTCAGGGCTCCAGGCACCCTGTTCAACACAGCAACAGCTTTTTTTTTTGTCTGCGCTGGGCTTTGTCGCTGCCCGTGGGCCTTCCCTGGTTGCAGCGAGCAGAGACTACAGGCTAGTTGTGGCGTCTGGGCTTCTCTTGTGGAGCACAGGCTCAGTAGTTGTGGCGGACAGACTTAGTCGCCCAGACCAGGGGTCGAACCCACGTTCCCTGCCTTAGCAGGCGGATTCGTAATCACTGAACCACCAAGGAAGTCCAGACAACAGCTTTTTATCTCTTTATTCTGTCAAATTCCCACTTTGCAGTAATATAACCTCTCTTTCCTGGGTTATATATATGTGTAAATTCCCACTGTATCTTATTTTTGGGAAGAAAGCATTAATCTTCTGATTATATGAGGAAAATCTAAACTCTCAAATTTAGTTAGAAATAAGTTGGTCATTTAAGGTTTTAAAAGAAGCGTTTTTGTTTTTAACTTAAAGATAATTAAATTTTTTTTCCCAAGGTTTTATTTAAATTTTCTTGAATTCTTATTTCCTATATGAGTCAGAAGATAGCAAGAAAATAAAAAATACTATGACAAATAACTGGTGAAACAATGACAAAATATACAAAAGAATATAGCTATGGAGTGAAATAAAATGAAATTAAAAAAAAAATCAAATTCCAACCATATAGCTAAAATAAACTCACTATGTTGGATTTTTGTCCTGAGTGGAAATGTGAAAAAACAAAGCAAATTAAGTAAAGCTAATCTAGGTTTGGTATAAAGTGAGCTGATGTAAAGGGATGGATTGTAAATTTCAGCCAAGGCTGCATTTGGGAAAACGCTTTAAATTTGCCCCAGAAATGCACAGTTTCCCCCAGGACGCCTACTGTTCGCTACAGACGTCTCTGTCTGTGGGGCCACCACACTTCACGTGTACCTCAGGGCTCCTCTGTCGTTAGTAGGTTACTCTGTAGGGTGAAGAGTCCAAGTACCGTAGAGGCCCTGCAGTGTAAAGTGAATCTTAGCCAGTCTCAGGCTGCTTTCCCTCCTGTTGGGCGGCAGCTGACCAGCTTCCTCTGTGTCCTTCCAGTGAGATTTCTCATTACCATCCCAGCATATATATATATGGATTTTTACACTACAGCCATAGCCTTCCACACTGCTCTGTACCTTACTTTTCGCATTACAATGTGTCTGTAGAGATAGTTTGTATCAGTATAGAGCTCGGTTTCATTCTTTCTAATGGGTGCATTAGACTTCCCTGGTGGCTCAGACAGTAAAGCGTCTGCCTACAATGCGGGAGACCTGGGTTCAATCCCTGGGTCAGGAAGATCCTCTGGAGAAGGATATGGCAACCCACTCTAGTACTTTTGCCTAGAAAACCCCATGGGTGGAGGAGCCTGGTAGGCTACAGTCCTTGGGGTTGCAAAGAGTCGGACACGACTGAGCGACTTTACTTTCACTTTCACTAATGGGTGCATGCTGCTGCTGCTAAGTCGCTTCAGTCGTGTCTGACTCTGTGCGACCCCATAGACGGCGGCCCACCAGGCTCCCCCGTCCCTGGGATTTCCAGGCAAGAACACCGGAGTGGATTGCCATTTCCTTCACTAATGCATGAAAGGGAAAAGTGAAAGTGAAGTCGCTCAGTCGTGTCCGACTCTTCTCGACCCCATGGTCTGCAGCCTACCAGGCTCCTCCGTCCATGGGATTTTCCAGGCAAGAGTCCTGGAGTGGGGTGCCATTGCCTTCTCCAGTGGGTGCATACAATTGCATTATATGGATATGACTATTTAATGTTGATTTATAGTTACAGTGTTGTCAGTTTTTGCTGTTATAAATAATGCTGCGGTGATTTATCATTGTACACATTTAAGGGGAATCCTTTATGATGAATATTTGCAGCAATATTTGAGTTGGATTTAATTTTTCAAGTTTATTTGAATGAGTGCTAATCTTAGGATTGCTTTATGTGTGCATGTAATTTAAGATGTTTCTGCTTCCACACTGGTTGAACAGCTACCGAGTTGTGTAATTTAAATTTACCTTCTGTAAGTGGCACTATAAAACAGAAGGGTATGTGCAGGGTGGCATTCATCCTCTCAGAGAGTGTTGTGCCTTTGACAACTGTTTGCTTTCCACACATTCTAGCAGGAGGATTGGTGGTTTTCAGAGAGAAAAAAAAAATTACTTCCCTATTTTTGTGGAAAGGGACAGAGGGTCTCCACAGGGAATTCCATCATCATAAAGTGAGGTAAGATGGGTTTGCTGATACATACTAACCTTTTTTTCTTATGGAGCAGATGGGAGAAGGGAAATGGAACAAGATGGAAGGAGCCTTAGGGTAGATTTCTAAAAAGAACCGCTGGGCAGGACAGTAGTAACCATAATGTGGAGACAAATGGTGTGGGGGAAGGAGTCATAAAAGATTTGTGTCGTAATTTTCAAAGCTATAAAAGCTCCCAGCATAGTTGGGTGTGTTAGAGGGCAGTTCTGTGGCAGGAGCCAGCTGTCTTCTGCAGAAAGGAGGAGCCTGAGCACATTGGTTCTCCTTTGAGATCCTAGAATTGTCAGAGATTTTATCTGTTTCTAACCTGAATTCATTTATACGATTGGAAACGTGTATGAGGAGTGCATAGTTTAGTTTTTATGGACTGTTATATTTTGACCCCTCTATGCTCTAATACCCAAGACACCAATGCAAAACCTCACTTCCTCTTTTCCAGCATAACTAATACGCAGTAAATTATCATGACGGTTCTAATGACCACTTCTTACTGTATGGATTCAGACAGAGCTTCTTGACTAGTTTCCTTTTTTTTTTTTTTTTTTTTGTACATGAATGAAGATGGTTCCCCAAAAAAATCATTCTAACCAAGTTACAGGTATGTTTTCAGAAGGCATAGGATACCGGAAGCAATTGTGAGATTCTGTATTAAAATCAAGGTAGCTTTCAGAAAAAAATATTCTCAAAATTAAAACAGAAATTTGTCCCCCAAGCAGGAAGAAGTCTCAGAAATTAATGGTTTAATCATGAGGCTCAGATGAATTTAGAGATACTGATACATTGGGTCAAGAAGGCATGCATATAATGACACTGTAAGAATATTCCTTTATTTCCTGAACCACCCAAAGCAAAGCCATTGGTTTCATGCGGTTAAGAAAACACGTGCGCAGACACGCATACTCACTCTCACTCCAGTCTTGAGTTAAATAAGTGCTCTGACTTACATTATTGAAATGAAAGGTGATTCTATTTCTCAGTTTTTGTCTGAGAGAAATGAAAATTTGTCCACGTAAGAATTTTAAAGCAGTTTTACTTTTGATAGACAAAAAGTAGAAATAACCTAGGCATGTATCAGTGGGAGATTGGCTTAACTAAATTGTTGGCTAGGAATTCCCTAGTTGTCCCGTTGTTAGGACTCCAAGCTCCCATTGCAAGAGGCCTGGTCGGGGAAACAGATCCCACATGCCAGTCACTCAGTGCAACCAAAAATTCTTTCTAACATAAATAGGGACTTCCCTGGTGGTTCAGTGGCTAAGACTCCACGCTTCCAACTCAAGGGGCCTGAGTTTGATTCCCTGGTCAGGGAACTAGGTCCTGTATGCTGAAACTAAAGATCCCACATGCCCCAGGTAAGATCGAGTGAAGCCAAATTAAATTTTTTTAATTTTAAGAAATAAAATAAATTACAGGCCACTCTGTATATTGGAATACTGCTCAGCTGTAAAAAGAACAAGCTGCTGCTGCACTAGTCAGCATGATGCAAATCTCAAAACATTTTGTTTCTTCTTTACTCAGTGTAAGGTACATACGTATGATTCTATTTATACCATTTGTACGACAGGCAGAAGCTGTCCTAACTTATGTTCATAGAAATGGGAACAGTGCTTGGGGAATTGACTGGAAGGAATCTTTCTGGGGTGAAAGAAATATTCTGTGTCTTAATTGGACTGGCGGTTTACATGTATATGTTCAAACTTACCAAACTGTACATTTAAGATGATGTATTTTAAGATGATATAAAAATCATACCTAACTTTAAATAGTTTTAAGAAATTTTGAAAATTTTCAAAATTCATATAACTCTAAGTATATTCTTTGGGGGAATACAATTAACCAGTAATGATTAATGAATGGTCAGTTTCTCTGACATATCACTCATAGGGTGACATGTGGAAAACTTGGTGTTTTAAGAGCAACAAAAAAACTCTCCTTGTATTTTACATGTATTCCTTAGACGCTAAAGCCTCAGTATCTAAAATCACAATCACTCATCACTGGGCCCTGAGCACATGGGACGTGGCTGGTGAAAGGCACACACAGATGTATGATACACACCCATTTTAGGACATCTAAACCTGTAATATATGTTAGTAATGTTGTGTATTGATTATGTTGAAATGACATGTTAGATATATTGGGTTAATTTTAAAATATGGAAATTAATTCCACTGTTTTTTTTTTTAATGTGTCTACTGGAAAATAATGGCCCCGATTACATTCCTCTTGGACAGTGCTGCCGCTAAGGTTTTAGAACCATTTGAAGTGTTTGTATTTTTTGACACGTGGTTTTTACCAGTGTGTGATACTGTTCTATGCCAGTTTTCTCACATGCCACAAAATTTAGCCTAGCATCTCATCAGAAAATTTCGTCTTCAAAAGGCCTAACTCCCAAATGACTCTTACAGTGCAAAAACATGTACAGGGTTGATATTTTGGCCATATGCTTTGATTTAAATATTAATGTTGCCACGTGCATTTGGGAGATAATGATTTTCTTACACACTATACACACCTAATATAAGGGTTGACTTCTTACACTATACACACCTAATATAAGGGTTGACTTTTTTTTAAGTCAAAATTTATTGACCATCACTGATAATTGGCTTAGCAGTAATGAATCTGCCTGCAGGAGTTGAGGGTTCAATCCCTGGGTCAGGAAGATCCTCTGGAGAAGGAAATGGCAACCCACTCCACTATTCTTGCCTGGAGAATCCCATGGATGGGGGAGCCTGGGAGGCTACAGTCCATGGGGTTGCAAAGAGTCAGACAGGACTTAGCAACAAAACAACAAAATAACTGATCACATATTTTTAAAAGAGCTGTACTGAGATACAATCCACATACCATACGATTCACCCGTGTAAAGTGTACCATCCCGGGACTGTTCGTTTATTCACAGCACTGTGCAGTCATCACCGCGGTCAGTTTCAGGACCCTGCACCCTTTGGCTGTAACCCCTTTCTCTTCAGTCTACTCCCCAGCCTTAATCAGTCCACTTTTTGTCTCTCTAGATTACCTGTTTTGCACTTTCCTGTGAATGGGATTATGTAATATGTGGGTTTTATGACTAGCTTCTTTCACTTACAATGTTTTCAAGGTTCATTCAAGTTGTAGCCTATATCAGTATTTCATTCATTTTTATTTCTGAATAATATTCCATTGTATGGATATACCACATTTAGTTTATTCAATTCATTTTGGATTGTTTGCATCTTTAGGCTACTAGGAATAATGCTGCTCTATACATTCATGTACAAGTCTTTGTGTAGACATGCTGTTTATTTTTCTACCTAGAAGTGGAATTGCTGGGCCCCATGGTAACTATTTAATTGTTTAAGGAATTACCAGACTGTTTTGTAAAGTGGCTGCACCATTAACAATCCCACCAGCAGTGTATGAAGTGAAGTGAAGTGAAGTTGCTCAGTCATGTCTGACTCTTTGTGACCCCATGGACTGTAGCCTACCAAGTTCTTCTGTCCATGGGATTTTCCAGGCAATAGTACTGGAGTGGATTGCCATTTCCTTCTCCAGAGGATCTTCCCGACTCAGGGATCGAACCTGGGTCTCCTGCATTGTAGACAGATGCTTTATCATGTGAGCCACCAGGCAAGTCCAGCAGTGTATGAGAGTTGCAATTTCTTCACATCCACACCAACACTTGTTATTCATCTTTTTTATTATATGGATACATTGTAGTGGGTATGAAGTGGTATCTCACTATGGCTTTTTTTTTTTTTTTTCCTGACCTCTGGAAGCTCTTTTTCCTAATTTTATTTTATTTTTAAACTTTACATAATTGTATTAGTTTTGCCAAATATCAAAATGAATCCGCCACAGGTATACATGTGTTCCCCATCCTGAACCCTCCTCCCTCCTGCCTCCCCATACCATCCCTCTGGGTCATCCCAGTGCACTAGCCCCAAGCATCCAGTATCGTGCATCGAACCTGGACTGGCAACTCGTTTCTTACATGATATTTTACATGTTTCAATGCCATTCTCCCAAATCTTCCCACCCTCTCCCTCTCCCACAGAGTCCATAAGACTGTTCTATACATCAGTGTCTCTTTTGCTGTCTCGTACACCGGGTTATTGTTACCATCTTTCCCTGAAACCTAGTGATGTTGAGCATCTTTTCACGTGCTTATTGGACACTTGTATCTTTTTCTTTAGAGAAATGTTTATTGAAATCCTTTGCTGTTTTATAGAGGGGTTAGTTGTCTTTTTTATTGTTGAGTTGTAAGAGTTACTTATATATTCTAGGCCCAGGGTCCTTATCAGATATATGACTTGTAAATATTTTCTCTAATTCTGCCTGTTGTCTTTTCAGGTTTTTTGCAGGTGTTTTTGAATCTCAAATATTTTTGATTTTGACAAAGTTCAATTTATGTTTTATTCTTTTATTGACTATACTTCTCGTGTCAGATCGAAGAATCCTCTGCCAAATCCAAGGTCATGAGATTTACCCCTATGTTTTCATCTAAGAGTTAAATAATTTTATTCAGCACTACATTTAGGTCTTTGATCCATTTTGAGTTAATTTTTGTATATGAGGTAAGGGCTCAACATATTAATCCTTTTGCATAGAAGTATCTTATTAATGGGCTTCCCTGGTAGCTCAGACAGTAAAGAATCCGCCTGCAGTGTGGTAGACCTGGGTTTGATCCCTGGGTTGGGAAGCTCCCCTGGAGGAGAGCATGGCAACCCACTCCAGTATTCTTGCCTGGAGAATCCCATGGACAGAGGAGCCTGGCGGGCTAAGGTCCATAGGGTCGCAAAGAGTCGGACATGACTGAGCACTAAGCACATCTTATTAATAGTAAAAAAAGAAGTCCACAAGGTTAGTCACATTAACATTTCATTGTTGCATGATATTTTAATAACTGTCATGGGTATGTACAAAGTCTTATATGTTGCATATTACAGGACATCTTTGTTATTCATTCTGAGATTGTGATAGTAGCGAACTTTTAATTTCTAAAGATAAATTAGAGGCTTCTCTAGAACCTGGAAAAGAGTATAACTGAACTGGAAAAGGGCAAGAAATAATGTTGGGGCCAATATGGGAAGTGTCTGTATGAGAAAATCAGAGCATACAAAATAAAAACGAAATTTCAAATTAGTCTTTTTTTTTTTTGCTGACACAGTTAATTTCAATATTTCTTTCTTTCTTTTCTTTTTTTTTTTAGTAAGAGGCTCAAAATGGATAAAAGGAAATGTTCGGACCAAATTTAACTCGGCCCAGTTATTCCACAAGTATAAATTATGGAACCTTAATTGGTTCTTATAGACTTCTGATGTGACCCCCAGTGAATCATTTCCCATTCCCTTAAAAGGGACCTCCCATGGCCCAGTGTTTATAAAAGAGGATGAGCCAAACAAATGGTGGATAACATAAATATCACAGGCAGTTTTAGTGTACTTAAGGAATCCTATTTCTTTTGGTCTTAGCCAAGTACTTCTATTGTAGTTGGAGAGACATACCTAAAACAGTATCTTGACTAATAATCTCCTGACTCTCATATTGCTCTTGTTAGGAGCTCAGCCCCGATTCACTCTCTTAACTGGGTCTGATCCTACGGAAACATGTTCATCTAGGAAACTCTTCCAGAAAAGGGAACCTGCCTGTGGGATCCATCCTTCATCTTATCAGCAGCTTGTCTTCACACAGCACGATTCACATCTGAGTCCCGGGACCCCATTTAGATGAATGGTGATTGGATTAATCACAAGCCAGGGTTGGGATAATTCTTCAGTGGTCTCCCACTCTGGAGAAACCCCACAGGGCTCCTGCTGGCACTGGACAAATCGTTTAACCCGTTTGGGCCTTTCTTTCCTCTTCTGTCAAGTTAGATTGCATGATCTTACGGTCCTGCCCGTGTGTAAGGTGCTGTGTCTGTGATGGTTGCATTTTACTTGCTGCCTGGGGTAGGACTGGATTCCTTGAGATGCTAGATTTGGTTGAAGAGGAAAACTTTCTCAGCTTTTTTGAGCTGGTCCTCTCTCGGTATTGGATTTGGGGTGTGTTTATCAGTAAGGCTCTTAGTAACAGAACAGTTACTAGAAAGCGAAGTGTTTACAGAAGACATAAAGCTTTAAATTTTAAGAGCTGGAGTTGACAAGTTTAACATTTTCTAGATTTCTGTAGATAAATGGAAACAGTTTGAAATGTACATTTAAAAAATTTTAAATCCAGTACCATATTTAATTTGTTAGAAGAAATTCTTTATAGGATGTTTTGAGCCAGTTTTTCAAATAACGTGTGTCACGAGGTCACTTTGTGAATTTATTTACCTTTGACAAATGGTGACTGACTGGGCTTACCCCCAGTGTAGCCTCTCTTGATACGGGTTGAGCTGTTTGCCAGCAACGGTCCATCTAGTCAAAGCTATGGTTTTTCCAGTAGTCACGGATGGATGTGAGAGTTGGACTGTAAAGAAAGCTTAGTGCCAAAGAATTGATGCTTTTGAACTGTGGTGTTGGAGAAGACTCTTGAGAGTCCCTTGGACTGCAAGGAGATCCAACCAGTCCATTCTGAAGGAAATGTCTTGAATATTCATTGGAAGGACTGATGCTGAAGCTGAAACTCCCAATATTTTGGCCACCTGATGCGAAGAACTGACTCATTGGAAAAGACCCTGATGCTGGGAAAGATTGAAAGCGGGAGGAAAAGGGGATGACAGAGGATGAGATGGCTGGATGGCATCACCGCCTCGATGGACATGAGTCTGAGTGAACTCCGGGAGTTGGTGATGGATAGGGAGGCCTGGCGTGCTGCAGTCAGTGGGGTCACAAAGAGTCGGACACGACTGAGTGGCTGCATTGACTTTGCTGTTTCAGGCACTTGGTTTAGATTCGTTTTACCCACAGAATATAGGCTTGACACATTTAATGCCCAGTCTTAAATGGCTTGTTGCTGTAGTTTGGTCTTTTAAGGAAAAAAATTTCCCTGTTTCTCTCCTTTCTTTGTTCTTTTTTGTTCTGTTCTTTACCAGGGGTTGGCATTCTGTGGCTCTAGAGCCAGCTCCTCCAGCGTGTGGAGGGGCGGGCAGGGTTGTATGGGATCCCCCACGGGGGAGGGGTGCGCAGCAGGGCGGGTGAAGCAAGCAAGTCCCTTCCCCTGAGGTATAGTTCTTCCGGTCTGATGACCTGTCAGATCCACTGAGCGGTTGGTCAAGCAGATTGGACAGTGACTCGAGGAAGTGGTGGGGCAGGTTGGGGCGGCGGGGGGGTCAGTATTTTAAGTAGCAGCTATCAGAAGTGAAGCGATTTCTCCAGAGCCAAGCGTGTTTCTGGTGTGACCAGTTTGCAGGAATTATGCAGCGTGGAATGTTGTTTCCCAAGAGGAAATAGAGGTTGAGCGAGAGGGTGGTAAGAGATGCCTTAGGGTGGATGAGAAGGCACTCCATCCGAGAAGAGGAGTATGAATGTTAGTTATAGTTTCATGCAAGGAAATGTACTTGAATGTGATGACTCTTGAGCAGAGAGTTTTGTGTTCACGTATTCAAGTATTTTTTAATAGGGAGCTTGCTTTAGTAGTAGAATCTTTCACCCTGTTCTAATTTGACATGGTGTCTCGTGGGGAAAAAGGTAAAAACTGAGGAAAACCAGTTTTCACCTCTTACACAATTATAGTTCAGGAAGCAGAATCCTGCTGCAAATCTTACATGACTGATTTCTGGACCCAAAGTGGGCTTGACAGTGGGCTAGAGCAGTAATAGCCCCCCTACTGTCAGGAGAGGCCAGGGCAGGCTTTTCCCAGCAAGCCTGCCTGAGGCGAGGCCTGTCCTAGACTCTGGCCCTGGAGCCTACGTCTGGGAGCCGGAGAGGAGTCGGCTTCCTCAGCAAGGTGGCCTGCCACCTGGGCAGGTGGGCGTCTGGGTGCCAGAGAAGTAGATCTGCGGTGCTGAAAGCTGAATCTTACAGTGCTGGCCTGTTAAACACCTATGCAGACACTGAGAAATTGCTCCAGCCTTTGTGTAGGAAACAAAAGAGGCAAGCTTCTGCTTTTAAGGAGCTTGTGTTTTGCCCTGGCCTTTGGCAAGAGTCACAGACGGAAACGAATATTCAGTTGTGTGACTGTCATTCAAGTGACCGTGAGTTGATGATGACCTAGGGCCTCTGGAGACCTACGCCTTTATTTTTATTTTTTATTTATTTATTCTTGACTGCTCTGGGTCTTCGTTGCTGCGCATGAGCTTTCTCTAGCTGCGGCGAGCAGGGGCTCTGCTCTAGCTGTGGTGGGAGGACTTTTCTTGTTGCAGAGCGCGAGCTCCAGGGTACGCAGGCTTCCGTGGTTGTGGCACATGGGCTTAGTTGCCCCGTGGCATGTGGGATCTTCCAGGCAAGGGATCAAACCAGTGTCCCCTGCATTGCAAGGCAGATTTTTAACCACTAGACCACCAGGGAAGCCCAAGACCCCGGCCTTTAAAAGTCATTCTTTTTCTTCATAAGCAGTGCATATCTGAGTGATGAATGAATGTTTATTGCCATTCAAAAATAAAACTATAAATAAACCAAAAGAGGAAATTAAGTCACCCTAATCTCACCACACAGAGCTGAAGTGCTCCTGAAAATAGGAGATAACCAGCCAGTGCCTCCCTCCTTTGGGCCCTGGAGTCTTCCATCACAGAGGACTCCCCCTGCGTTGTTGCCATGGGATGGCCTTGTTAGTGAAGACAGCTGTTGGAGACATGAGGGTGACTGTAGGCTTGTCAGGAAAATCCCTTTGGTAATGACACTGCTTGCTGCTCTTAAGTACTCTCTTCTATGAACAGGGTTCGGATTTTAAATTAGGTGCTCAGTAACAAAATTTAAACTTGTAACGTTTCAATTAAATTCTGTTTTCTTCCTGTTTAAAAAGGCAGATTATGGGACTTCCCTGGCAGTCCAGTAGTTAAGGCTCCATGCTCCCAATGCAGGGACCGCAGGTTCTATCCCTGGTCGGGGAACTAAGATCCCTCATGCCACACAACACAGCCAAAAAGTAAAAAGAACAATAATAAATGATAAAAAGATAGGTTGCATGTGCGTGCATAGTTATGTATGCACTAGAAAAATCATAATGTAATCCATTCTTTATACTTTATTTTTAGGGCAGTCTTGTGAACTGACAAGCAGTGTGATAGTTTGGGAAGAACCATGAATGGGGAGTCCACGGCGTTGACTGTTAGTCCTGACCCTAGTCATATACTCCAAGCTAGAGAATATATTTAGTCACTTTGGATCTCAGTTTCATAAAGCAAGGACCCACACTAGGCAGTCTTCTAGTCCTTATCATCACAGCTCAGGCCATCAATCTCAGTTTCCTTGTGCCAGTCTACTATTCTGCGTTGTCAGGGGTTGCAGGGCTACTTTTCCTTTAGTGGACAATTTTCTAAGGTTCTAGCAACCCGGAGTGAGGCAGTGAGGAGGAAACAGGCTGCTTCTGAATTTGCCCGCTTGTGGTTTTACCAGAGGGGCATTTCTAGTCAGAGAATTTCAGAGTTATTAGAAAACTGTGTTGCTAGGACGGTCACATTCTTCCCAGACTGAAATTATAACCGGAGTGCACTTCATGATATACATATGTATTGTAATTTGTAAACATAACTCAAAACCCTGTATCTAATGTCAGGTCATTTGCGGTTGGCCATTCAGACCTCATTTCTATTTGACAAGGGTTTATTTTAAGATTGCTTTGTGGAGCGGTTGTTTAACATTCAAATGATCTATTAGTGTCAAGTCTTTAGCTAGAGTCGTTTTAAATGAGCTGCCCGTTAAGTAGAAAACCAAACAGAAGTTTACGTTTCCAGCCCAACCTAGCAAAATCAGTGTAACTTACATTTTTTATCTTCACGTTTATTCATCCTGGGTTTTTTTTTTTTTTGCCTTGAATATTCATTTAGGATAATAGTACCTATGTGAATGAAATTCTTTTAGTTACTGTTGATACTGTGGCTTAGCAAAAGCTATAGACTTCTTAATACTTTCAGAGAAGAACGCTTTACAGTAAGCTGAGCTTACTGTAAAAAATGGATTTTTTTTTACATCCGAAAAAATGGATTTTTCAGTAAGTTAACTGTGTTTCTTAGCAGAGTTGCAAATGTGCTTCCATAGCTTTATTTCTAGGATATTAAAAGAAATGTTATATGGGAGTAAGTTCCCACTAGGCAATTAACGACATTTTTTTAACAGGCTAAGCATATGTTGTTGACTCCAGAGGGTTATTTTGTGGGAGATGGGATGGAAGCTAAAGATGATTTAGGTAAACAGCTAAACTGAGCCTCAGGTGGCGGTTTGTACATCCTTCTAATTCTCACCGTTAGCACTGTGGCTTCCCCGCTCCTTGACTGGCATCCAGGTTGCCACAGCCGGCAATCTAGGCCGTCCTTTCCTCTGTAACAGATGTCATCCTCGCCGCCCTGCGACTCAGGTCTCCTCAGCCCTCGCCTTTTGTGTTCCAGATGCTCCATACTGGCCTGCAGTGCCTACGTGGCTCTGGCTCTGGGTGATAACCTTATGGCTCTGAATCACGCAGATAAACTTCTTCAGCAGCCCAAGCTGTCAGGATCTCTGAAGTAAGTGTGACTCACCCTGTGTGTTTGTTTTGTTTGGAGGGTTTCCGTGAGTCTGTGGTGCATATTGCCTCTCGGACTTCCCCAGTGGAATGTAAATTATCTTAGGGAAAGCAAAAAAGTTTCTTAATTTGCTAATTTTTTTGTGTTTGGTAGTGAAACCTTTTTTCACTCATTGCACTGCGAGGGTTATTGGAAACGGCTGCATGAGGAAGCAGAAACTCTGGACTCTGTATTCTGGGTCTGAGGGGGCACATTATCACATACTAGCTCCCAAAACAACCTGAGTCCTCAGTGAAAAGACCCACATGAAAAGGAGTTTGGTCAACAGGACAAATCTGCTTTGAATTTAAAATATTTTCCCAAACGACTGCACCGTTTCCAGAGAGCATGAGACTTATTTAAACTCTTCAGATGCCTCTTCAATATTAATGTCATTGTCACTCTAAAATTTTCTAAAGCACATCATCTTTCCTTTTATGAAAATTAAGTAACATGCAGCATTCTTTGAATCTTTGTATGATGCTGATGCTGGAAATTTTATCCAAGGCCATGTGTACTCTGTATAACATCAGGACAGTTGCTTTTACATTCTTCCTGTATGTACATAGTTACAACTTCCAAAATAGGTTCCTTTCCCTTTCAGTGGCCTTTGTTTGTAACATGCAACACCTAGAAATGTGAGGTCATACCCTGAGGAACAGTTCTGTAAATGTTTATTTTTGCCTTTTATAAAAGTACTACTTTATACAAGCATGTAAGGTTAACATTGATTGGGACTTACCTAGCGGTCCAGTGGTTAACACCCCATGCTTCCACGACAGCGGGGCATGGATTTGATCCCTGGTCAGGGAACTAAGATTCCACAGGCTGCACGGCGAGGCCCCCCACCCCCCGCAAAAGAGCATCCAGGAACATAGAGACTTTGTCAGAATTCAAGTATGAGAGCTTCTGCCGTCCTGTGAGAAAATCTCGTCTGCACTCCGGGCCTGGAGGGTCCTGGGCTTGAGATCAAGGCAGTCGGGTTGCCCCAGCGCTGAGAAGCACCAGCCAGGAACCTTGGCCTGCGCCTGCCAGACACCTGCTGCTCAGACTGTGCTGCCCCATCGGCGGGGCAGAGTTTTGCGTATGTGTTTCTTTTAAACAAAAATGAAATACAGATCCTTGCTGCCTTTTTTTTTAATTCTTTGACTGACATGGTCATCACTGTTGTCAAATAATCCTAATTAGATTCTTTCCTTGGCATTTGTGGCAGGGTTTTCAACCTCCTTTATCAACTTCTTCCCTCTGAACTTCAAAGCAACAACATTCTTAGGTTTTATGATTTATTGAGGGATTGGCCATGTCTGATCATTTCATCTGTAATTCTCTTTAACCATTCTACCCTCATCTGTGGTTTCTAATCACGAGCCAGAAGCCCCGTCTCTGCACTGAGGATAAGCTTTTGTGCCTTAGACAGCCCAGGTACCACAGCGGCTTTACCTTCGTGTACCTCGTCCGAAGGTCTGGGCTTTGCGTGTCATGAAGGCATTTAATTGTTTTGTTTTGTTTTGTTTTGTTTTTAAAGTAAATTCACAGAATATGAAGTGGTTTGAGGTGGTTCTTTGAATTTGTATGTTTATGGGTGGGAGGAGGGTTTTTTTTATTTTTTTGGCCTTGCCAGGGCATGTGGGTTCTCAATTCCCTGACCAGGAATCGAATCTGCACCTCCTGCTTGGAAGCATGGAGTCCTAACCACTGGACCACCAGGAAAGTCTAATGTGTCAGTGTTTTATAATGATTATTGGCTTATGGATTCTGGTTTAATGCAATTTTTTAAATATCTTATTTCAAAATATATTTAAAGTTACTGGTTTTTTAAGTTGTCATTTCTAATAGGGTATCTGGTGGGGAAGCAAAATGGAAGAGCATTACATATAAAATAGATTAATAAGAACCTAATTTGTAGCACAGGGAACTCCATGCTCTGTGCCGACCTACATGAGAATAGACTCTAACAAATAATGGATATGTGTATATGTGTAACTGACGTACTTGGCTGTGCAGCAGAAACTAACACAACAGTGGAAATCAACTATACTCCACTAAAAATTAATTTTAAAAAGTGGGCATTACAGCTCCCGCTAGTTAGAAGAAAGAAATTGCTTAATAAAGAAATAGCTCTTAGGAAACAAAGAGAGAGAGAGAGATGCAATGGCTCTTGGGAATTCCCTGATGGTCCAGTGGTTAGGACTCCGTGCTTTCACTGCTGAGGGCCTGGACTTGATCCCCAGTCAGGGAATGGATCCCACAGGCCATGCAGCAGAGCCAAAAAGAGAAAAGAAAGAGAACTGCTCTTGAGTGTGCACAAATCCCAGAAAACGGTCAAACTGGAAAGAGTCTAAGGTTTGAGGACTCAAGGTCCATGTGGACAGACTCAGTTGGGACAGGCTGGCTCAAGGAGTTGGGAACTGAACCGGCCTTTCAGAGGATTAGGTTTTGGCCCGGCTTTGCACCCCAGGAGGCAAGGCTGCAGGCAGCACAGTGGCGTGTCCGCCCAGGACAGTGACGGGAACAGAGGAACCTTTGGGGGAGTGAGACGTTGACTGGATACAGGAAAGCGGAACCCAACTGTGGAGAGCTTTATATCTACAAAAGTTTAGTTTAGTTTAGTTCCCAAGTGGAAAGAGTCATTAGGATTTTGAGCAAAGGAGTATTATGTCTAAGGCTGTTTTAATTTTGAGAAATCAATCAGATGATCTTGGGGAAAATGGCTCAAAGCAAGACACTGAAAGAACCAGGCTATTGTAAATCTGGAGGAAACACATCTGCCTTGAAGCAGCTGCACCCAGGAAAGAGGATGTGAAGGGGAGGACACTTGTGCAGTATAAGTGAAGCTGATCCAGGGGCTTCCCTCATGGTCCAGTAGTTAAGAATCCACCTGCCAATGTGGGGGACACAGGTTCTATCCCTGGTCGGGAAAGATCCCACATGCCGCGGGGCAGCTAAGCCTGAAGCCCATGTACTACAAGCACTGAAGCCTGCGTGCACCTCGAGCCTGTGCTCTGCAACAAGAAAACCTCAGCGAGAAGCTCATGCCCCGCAGCTAGAGAGTAGCCCCCGCTCACCTCAACAGAGAGCGCCAGCATGCAGCAAAGAAGATGGACCCAGCGCAGCCAAAGTTATAAATAATTTAAAGAAGTAGAGCTGATCCGATCCAAACCGAGTCTGGTGCCCCGGTGCCTTCTGCCTGATTTGGCAGCACAGGCTGCTGCTGCTGCCAAGTCGCTTCAGTTGTGTCCGACTCTGTGCGACCCCATAGACGGCAGCCCACCAGGCTCCTCGTCCCTGGGATTCTCCAGGCAAGAGCACTGGAATGGGTTGCCATTTCCTTCTCCAACGCATGAAAGTGAAAAGTGAAAGTGAAGTCGCTCAGTCGTGTCCAACTCTTCGAGACCCCATGGACTGCAGCCCACCAGGCCCCTCCGTCCATGGGATTTTCCAGGTGGCAGCACAGGCTGGAGAACCCTAACTCTGACCCTCCACTCCCAGGACACACACCCTAGGATCTGCCACTTCCTTTAGAACTTCATCGCTTCCCGATGGTATTTTCTGTATAAATAGAACAGCATACATTTGTCAACTGTATTTTAAATTTTTATTGAAAAACAGTTGATTCACTGCTCACTTTTAAACTGCTGTCTTGATGTGTGTCATCCTTCTTAGCTAACATAAAAATTATTGTATATTTTAAGATATTTTTAAAGAGAAAAATTTAAGTGATTCTTAACATACGTGAAATTTTTACATATACACCAGATTTTATTATACATTGGGTATTTTTGTGATGACCTACGTTTCAATTTGAAACCCGTTTTTTTTTCATTTCAGGTTCCTGGGTCATTTATATGCTGCAGAAGCCCTCATCTCTCTGGACAGAATCTCTGATGCTATTACTCACTTGAACCCAGAGAATGTCACTGATGTCTCCTTAGGGATCTCTTCAAATGAGCAGGACCAAGGTTAAGGAAGACATGTTTGATCAGAACTCTTCACCATTTCTACTCCCTTTCCGTTGTAACTCAGGACGTATAGAAATTTAAGGGCACGGTTGTGAAGGGAAGGGAGTTATAGGTCGGCAGTCTGTAGTTGCAGCCATACTTTACTATGTACTAATTGCTAAATTCTAACTTTTGAAATGCTGATGGTGTTAGAGCGATTCGTTTTTTGGGGGTTCTTTTATTTATTTGGTTGTTTGGAGCCTTAGTTGCAGCATACAAACTCGACTGCAGCAGGTAGGATCTAGTTTCCTGACTGGGGATTGAACCTGGGCCCCCTCCTTTGGGAGTGTGGAGTCTTAACCACTGGACCACTGAGGAATCCAGAACGATTTGTTTTGATTCTTATACTGTGTTTTTCTCTGTGGAGGGATTCCACAATCCCAGGGAGAGTAAAAACACATTCAAAAGTCAGTTTTAAATCATGGCTAAATTTTTGAGGGAGCAAGATTAGAATTCCCTTTATTTGAGGTTATCTCTCAGACTTGGGGTGCTGGTGGATGGCAGGTGGCATTCTCGTGTCTTTTATTAGAACCTGTGTGCTTAGGCGCTCAGTCATGTCTGACTCTTTGCAACCCCGTGGACTGTAGCCCTCCAGGCACCTGTGACCATGGTGATTCTCCAGGGAAGAATATTGGAGTGGGTTGCCATGCCCTCCTCCAGGACATCTTCCTAAGCCAGGGATCGAACCCAGGTCTCCCACACTGCAGGCAGATTCTTTACCGTCTGAGCCACGAGTGTTGTTAGAACCTCCACTACGTAGAAAAGGAAATACTGTGACAGATTGACTCAATATTAGATTTCCATTTCATAAAGAAAATTAAGTGTTTGGAAAATATACTCTTTTTGTCTGGCCCCCTCAGATTTATGTTCTTGTCTTTGTAGGATCAGACAAAGGTGAAAATGAAGCAATGGAATCCTGTAAGTAAGACATTTTGTAAAGACTTCAGTAGCCCAGACTGCTTCCCAAAGACTCGCCCTCGAGCCTCCATGGCCTTCCTCTGCCACCCGAGGACAGCCAGGCTTACTTCTGGGCAGCTTCGAGGGCGGTGGACGGGTTGCCTCCGAGCCCCGGCCTGGCCTCTTCACGCGGGTCTGCTCTTCTCCCCAGCCGGGAAGCGGGCCCCTCAGTGCTATCCCAGTTCCGTCAGCTCGGCCCGGACCGTGATGCTGTTCAACCTGGGCAGCGCCTACTGCCTGCGGAGCGAATATGACAAAGCCCGCAAGTGTCTCCACCAGGTGAGGCTGGGCCGAGCCGGGCGCCTCGTGGAGCAGCCATCAGGGGCTTGGAATTGCTGGGCTCTGTCATCCTGTTTGCCTTCTGACTTCTGGTCAGTTTGTTAAACACTGGAATGTGACTCCTCCAGACATACTCTTTTTAAAAAATACTCACTTGGCTGTGCCGGGTCTTAGCTGCGGATGCAAGGTCTTTAGCTGCTGCTTGTGGGATCTAGTTCCCTGAGCAGGGACCGAACTCAGGCCCCCTGCACGGGGAGCATGCAGTCTTAGCCACTGGACCGCCAAGAAAGTCCCCAGACATTCTTGCAACGCACACAACTGACTGTTGTTGCAGATGAACCTAGGCACCTAATGGAAAGTTGTCCTGAAAATTTTAATCATCAATATTTCAAAAGATTGTTAACCACATCTGTATCAGTGCTCAGTCAAACCAATAATGAATGGTGTTCCATATAGTTGAACCCAAGGCAGCTGTAAACCTTGCATACTAAAACAGTAACATATCTGAGACATATTTTAAGTGAAAGGAACAAATAAATGCACGACACTTTCTATGTAATCCTGTATATGCATAAAGGACCTCTGGATGAATATACCAGAAGCTGCTAACATTGGCTTCGGGGATGACAGGAGAGGCGCAGAGTAGCTGGAGCACTGAGGTGGGAGACTGTTGCCTGGATACCTGTTTGCTTTTTAGTTTTGAATTGCGTGAATCTCTGTCCACTCAAAAAGTTAAGTTACAAATAAACCTTTTTAGAAAGAAGGGTTCACAAAGTCAGTACCCAAGAAATTCTGCACACGATAAAAGTCTCTGGCGCTGTGTAACTAAACTAGACCTCTGACTTCTCCCACCCAGAGGGGCCGCAGCAGCCGGTCTCGGGAACTTTTGATCGGGGCTCTTTAGGTCCCCTGCCCCTCCTTGGACCAGTCACAGGCAGGGACCCAACCTGTAGTAGGGGAACAGGTACTGCCATCAGCAGCCCCAGAGGGGTTCCACAGAACTGGGAAGGGCTCATCCTCAGATGCATGTTAATTCAGTACTTTCCTGGCGGTCAAGTGGTTAGGTCCACGCTTCCACAGTAGGGGGCATGGGTTCAATATCTGGTTGGGGAGCTAAGATCCTACAAGGCGCAGGGCATGACCAAAACAAAACAAAAAACAAGCGTAGGCAAGAGCTAGAAAAATCCCAAGCAGGAGAAGACCAAGAAAGAAGGAACGCTTTCTCCTATTAAGAGCTAGTTACGGACTAAGCAAGGGAAGATAAATATGTACTGAAAATTACATGTCTAGTTTAATTGTGAGGGATGAAGACAGACAGCTGAGGGCCATCCAAGCAGAACTGTAGTGTCCCAGTGAGCTCGAGTAAGTTGGCTGACTTGACATTGGTAGGTTGACATTCTTTTTCTTTTTTTGGCATTACTCGGAGTTTGTATCTTTTTTTTTTTTTTTTCGGAGTTTGTATCTTAAGCTACCCGTTTCTCATGGGTCTCTCTTTTGTTTTGAATGAAGGCGGCCTCAATGATCCATCCCAAAGAGGTGCCCCCTGAAGCCATCCTGCTGGCCGTCTACCTTGAGCTACAGAATGGTGAGTGGTTCTTCTCTTGACTACAGCCCTGCAGAGAGCCAGAGATTTTTGGTGTCTGCTTTTTCTCGTAGAAACGGAAGAGATATTAACCATCACATTCTTGTAAACAAGGGAGTTTCTGATATCTTACAAATTCTTAGTTCTTGCAGGTTAAGTGTATATCATTTTATCTGTGAAAATCCAGAATGGCATAACTTCTGACAATTATAATTCATCCCTACTAATTAACCTTTCTCTCAGGCATCCAAATGACTCTTAATTGAGAACCTGAGACAGAGTGCAGTGGTTTTGGGTTGTACACCTTAGTGTTTTAAACACAGATGTCGTTAATAAGCTTTGCCGTAAGCCAGTTCCTGCTGAGGATTTTTTATTCAAGCCTAAGTCCAGGTCATGCCTCTGGGGGCATATATGACCTAGAAGAAAGGCTGTGGGCCCTACATGAGAGATGATGTGAAGTAGAAAAGGAGAGCTGAATGGGAGAGATGAGGGGGGACAGAAGCATTAAGAGTTGTTCGTCATACCCCCTTGCTGATCGTGGAAATCCTTATGAGCCTCCCCTCTTTTTATTGCTGAAGAAGGCGCCCAGCAGGCCTTGTCCTCCTGAAAGGCGTGGCAGGGTTAGTGCACAGTCTAGAGCCCTTTTAAGTTCTCCAACTGGGCTCCACCTTAAAATCAGTACAGAGCTTCTAACAATTCTGCCCCCTAGCTCACACGCTGAATTTCTTAAATCAGCATTTCCCAGGACGGTGCAGGGGCATTACGTGATTCTAGTGTCCAGCAGCGGCCGCAGACCACTGCTCTTCCCCATCGTCTTTTCCTCCCTTTTGAGACTTGACGGGCTTGCTTTGTTAGGTGGTGCTATTGTTATATGCTTTTTTGTAATGGGAAGTGTTTTTATAGGTAATACCCAGCTGGCCTTACAGATCATCAAAAGGAATCAGCTGCTCCCTGCAGTGAAAACACTCTCTGAAATGAGAAAGAAGCCAGTGTTCCAGCCCGTCCACCCGATCCAGCCCATCCAAATGCCAGCGTTCACTGTGCAGAGAAAGTGATAGTGTGCCCGTGGAAAACTGTTACCTGAGACCCAGGGGAATATTTACAAGCCTTTTTAGTTGTATCACAGCAAAATGAATAAAAGACAGATGCTGAAGGGTGCTAGTTTTGAAGACACAATTTTGAAACGATTTTAACCCCTGATTTTTATTTTATTTTATTTTTTATTTTTTTTGGCTGGAAGCTTAATACAGTTAAGGATTCACAAACTCATTTTCATCTGTTTTCCGTATAATCTTTGCTAGATTATTCATTTTAAGCCATTATGTGATATATCTGTCAAAGGCAATTAAAACAGTCTTATCAGAACAGTCTTGTTAAATACATTTTGTCTTTTTTGCAATGGTTACAATATGTTGGCATTCAAGATTTCATGTTAAAGTTTTAAAAATGGATACCACATCATGAGCAGATGAGTAGCCAGGCCAGAGGTTGCGCAGGGCAGAAGGCAGGGGAGGCTGACATGTCGTGACCTAGTTGTGACTGCAGGGGCCAGAAAATGCATATAGTAAGACCCATAGGGCTAGTCAGGTTGGGTTAAGAAGCGTTGACTGATAGGAATTAATTACGGCTTAAAAATTACAGATGACAACAAACAGCATTCAGGGCACTGGCCACGTTCACCCTCCTGTACCGTCAGGCAGAAGCACCAGTTAGGGAGTCTGTGAGCAGGGAGTTCAAGGCTCGTCGCTAATCACGTTGCAGATGCAAACGGGAACTTAAAAGCTTCTTTCTCATAAAAGACAGGTATGTGTTGTGGGATTGACCTGGCCAAAATTTGTCGATAAGGTCAATACGTTAAACTTAAAAGCAGGAAAAACAAAACACTCTGCAGACTGACTCTGGAGAACCTGGGTGACCTCCCAGTCAGTATCAGGCTTGGTGGCCTCATGAAAGCTGGCCATTCAGGATCGTCCCTGCTGCCAGCATCTCTCTAGTTCCTGACCTGGAAGACCGGGTTCACACTAGCTGAATGTACTCGGTTCCTCAGTTTTCACAAATGGGAGAGGGGAGCGTTTAGAGAAGCACATGGTTTTATCAGAAACTGCATCTGAATTATTCTGTTGCTGAAACCAAATATTTTAGTTAGGGATCTACAGGAACTGAGTGTGATGTGACCAGACACTACCCAGGAGTGACTCGGAGAAGGGGGCGCGGTTTTCCTTCCGTTTGAACGTGGGATGGGTGTGCACAGGTCGCCTGCTCTTGGCATGTGCCAGTTGCTTTCCCTGGTGACTCCGCAGTCAAGAGTCCGCCTGCCCGTGCAGGAGACGCAGGTTCGATCCCTGGGTCAGGAAGATTCCCTGGAGAAGGAAATGGCAACCCACTCCAGTATGCTTGTCTGGAGAATCCCATGGACAGAGGAGCCTGGCGGGGCTACAGTCCATAGGGTTGCAAAAGAGTCGGACACGACTTAGTGATTAAACAACAAGTTGTTTTATATACAGAGTAGATTCCTTCCTGGAGGATACAGAAAACAGAGGTGGGGGCCCTCTCGAAGCCTTTTCCAGATGAGATGGGAGTCGTAGGCTGCACCGGTATTTGTCCAAATCTGCAGGAGCTGCTTCCCCAAGCCCCAGATCTGCAGCAGGTCTGTGGGACCCACATGTGTGCCGCAGGATGGTGGCAGCTTTGCCTGTTGCTGTTCAGTCGCTCAGTCGTTTCCAGCTCTTTGGGACCCCATGGACCGCAGCACACCAGGCTTCCCTGTCCTTGACTGCCTCTCCAAGTTTGCTCAAACTCACGTCCATTGAGTCATTGATGCCACATCTCCTGTCACCCCCTTCTCCTCCTGCCCTCTGTCTGTCCCAGCATCAACGTCTTTGGCAGTGAGTCAGCTTTCCGCATCAGGTGGCCAGAGGATTAGAGCTTAACCAGGGCATTTTCCAGACAAAGCCCACATGCTTCATAAATTGCGAGCCCACCAGGTCTTGGGTAGCATATGGGTGGTAGAAGGCCTGTAATTGAATCGAAGGCAATACATCTTTGGAGACATCTCAAGAAACTGAAACTTCCCCCACTTGCTGATTAGT
Organism: Bos indicus x Bos taurus; assembly: GCF_003369695.1. Taxonomy (NCBI): domain Eukaryota; kingdom Metazoa; phylum Chordata; class Mammalia; order Artiodactyla; family Bovidae; genus Bos; species Bos indicus x Bos taurus. The sequence goes on along the minus strand of NC_040097.1, from coordinate 53,615,745 downwards.
TAGAGGGAAAGCAGGAAGAGCTAAGAGGCCGATGAGGCCCCAGGTTGCTGTTTAAGAATACCCTTGGCTGTGAGTAGCACAAAGTGGATCCGTGACTTAAAGATAGTCTCTATCCCACTTGAGAAGGGGTTCCGAAGGCAGCTGGTGACCTTGGCTTTGGTGCCCAGTGATGCTATCAGGGACTCAGCTCTGTTTTCCCACAGAGCACCTGGACGTTTGTCCCCCTGGTCACAGGATGTTCCAGCATCATATCTGCACTGAAGCAAGAAGACGCAGGCAAGACCTCCCTGGGGGTCCAGTGGTGAAGAGTCCTCTTGCCAGTGCAGGGAACACAGGTTGGATCCCTGGTCCAGGAAGATTCCATGCACCGCGGGGCAACGAAGCCCATGCTCCGCAGCAAGAAAAACCACCACGAGGAGAGCCCTGAGCTGCGCAGCAAAGAGTAGCCCCCACTCACCGCAATTAGAGAAAGCCCGCTCGAAGCAGCAAAGACCCAGCGCAGCCAAAAATAAAATTTGAAGAGGGTAAAGGCACCCTGTCGTGATCAGAAACCATCAGGAACAAAGTTTCCCCAGAAACCCTCAGCAAACCTCAGCCTCCATCTCCTCTGTAGTTCAAATCATGTATCCATCCTTAGCTGCAGGTGGGGGTACAACGCTGCACGTCTTACGAGAAGGCTGATGAAGCGTTTTCCCAGCCGGAGCGCTCTAGATCTGATGCACTGTTGTCAAATTCTGACCCCAGCAGTCCAGCTCTCCCCTCCACAGCCGCCCTCAGCAGATCTGGGCGCAGTAAATGTAGGCTCTTCACCTCTGTGACTTGTCTTTCTGAGTCCATCAGCCAGGAAGGCTTCTCCCACTCATTTTTTCCACCACAGTCTGAACCACCATCTCTGCTAATGGAGGGGCTTCCCTGGTAGCTCAGCTGGTAAAGAATCCGCCTGCAGAAAACAACAAAATTCTGTAAAGCCACTGTACTTCAATAAAAGAAGAAAAGAATCCTCCTGCAATGCAGGAGACGCTGGTTCGATCCCTGGGTCGGGAAGATCCCCTGGAGAAGGGATAGGCTACCCATTCCAGTATCCTTGGGCTTCCCTGGTGGCTCAGCTGGTAAAGAAGCTCCATATTCTGGCCTGGAAAATTCCATATAGTCCATGGGGTCACAGAGTCAGACACAACTGAGCAACTTTCGCTTACTGCTAATGGAGTTAACCCTAACTGTGCTGAGAGGTTTTAGATGCCATGTCCTGGAAGTTTTTCCTCACTGTCCCAATTTCTCCACCCACCCTCCGCCTCCCCCAACCCTTTGTGTCTCGATCATACCTTTCTTCTATGGTAGATGATGTTCTGCAGTTTAACAGGTGGGGGCTCTCAAAGGGTGGTCTCATAGCTGATGGGGTTGTGGATTCTGAGACAGGCCTCCTTAGCTTTTGTTCAAGCCCCACCACCTGTTCAGCAGCCCAGTGGGCCAGAATTCACGGCATGGGTCCCTTCACAGACTGCACAGGGCGGTCCCCAGCAGAGCCAGTGCCTTTAAGGGTCTCTCCTGCCCCGCTTGTACCCCCACCCCCTTCTCAGAACAGCACTCTGGGTGTTCCCACCATGCAGAACCCCTTATGGGCCAGTCTGCTGGGAGCTCTGCCCCTAACACAACCCAAGTGCCTTGATCTCTGTTGAGCTTTTTGACCCTCTGCACAATGAAGCTAACTTTCCTCAGGGCCTCCTGTGAAAATTAAAATGAGATGCCCGAATGCAAAGCCATTCACTACAGGTGAGTGCATTTACCTTCCTGTTGCCCAAAGGACCTGCTCAGCCCAGTCATCCTCGATGACTTGGAAGCCACCTGGAGGAAGGTAACCAGTGCCATTGTGAACCCTAGAGCCAGACTGCTGGACTGGCTTCAAATCTCAGCTCTCTCACCGAGACAGACTTGATCTGCAACATGGTATTTTGCCTCTTTGTGCCTGTTTCTTTCTTCATCTGTGAAGTGAGGACAATAACAGTCCCTCTCTCACAGACTTCGAATGAGGTTTAAAGCCCTGGACATTGTTGTTGCCGGATATGAGCTCCAGCTGTTCAAAAGGAAATTCTTAATTTTTTTACTGTGTAATATGAAGGATAATCAAAGCAGACTGCTGAGCCACTGGAACTAGGGAGTTGGGTGGTAGAGAGCGAGGGGACCCTTCCAGGTAAATGACTGCCTCCTGAGCTCCAGCTGTGTCCAGTGTCTGGGCCACGAGGGGTGTTCAGTATATAGGGGTATCATCCTATGTTCTCATCCTATGCGTAACCTGCCTCACCCAGGCCCTCCTCCTTTGACAGGAGGTCCCTTCCCCACCCTTTCCTCATCTCATCGGCACCGCAGCACAGCTCCAACCCCCCAGAGAGGTCTCTGCACACCAACCACTCCCCTCTCCCCACTGAACCTCTCTTACATCCAGCGTGTTACATCCAGACTGGAATCTGCTGTCCCCCAGAGTGGTCACCATTTCCCATCCCTAGGACTCGGCTCCTGTTTCAGTGTGTACACACTCTGGCCCTTTCACTTGGCCCCTTGGTCCCTAACTCCCAGGGAGATTCCCTGCTCTGTCCCAAGCCTTCATTCATTCCACACATGCTACCCAGAGGTACTTCGGGGATGGTAAGCTTTTCGGGGGAGCCCCCATGGTAACCTGGCGGATTTTTCAGTCTGAATCTACTTTTCTTCATCATCTTTTCTTCCCCTTCCTGGATCCTGAATACTTTGAAAACAGGACTGTGTGTGTACAGTGTGTGGATTGTTCTAGATAATAAAGTCTGCAGCACAGATTCTGGGTGCCTTCCTTTCTGGGTCCGGCAGTGTCACAGGAACTGCTTCTCTCAAGGTGGGGATGGCTTATTAACATAATCCCAGGGTTTGCGGGGGGCCTCAGCATCCTTGACCCTCTGAGCCTCATCAAGCCAGTTAAATAGTGACCCAGCACGGGTGGATTACTGGTCAAACTCAGCCAGCCCAGCCTAAAGGAACCAAACCTATACCTTCACAGAGCAGTTTGCACACTAGGCGTGGCTTCCTCCCTGGGAAGAACCGGGCCGACGTGCAGGCTCCTGGGTGGGAGTGGGAGTGCCCGGGAGGAGGCACCGCAGTTCATTAGCCCCCTCATTTGGGGCAAAGGGGATCCGTGTGGTGACAAACAATTGTCCAGGAGGATTTAGGCGGATTTGGCCAAGTGTCCCTGTGGGCCCCAAGCCTCCTCCTAATCCAGTCCACATTTCTGGCTACTTAGGATCACATTAAATGTCAAAGCCGGCGTTTAGGGAAATATCTACATTTCGGATGCATCGCCCTAGTCAAAAGAAAAGCTGGAGCGAACCTTCGAGCATTTGGCGCGAGAGGCGCTCTGTGTGGTCCGAAGTGTGAATGGGGAGAGGGGGGCGCCGCCCCCGCGGCCTCCCCGCCCAGGAATGCGGGCTTTTCACATGTAGAAAATGCTAATGCTTTGTCCCAGCCTCGGCCTCCCGGAGGCGCGGAGGCGCCCGGCCGGATTGTCCCAGCTGCATTTGCATGTGAGCGGCCCCTGGTCCCCGCGTCCCCACCCCCTGCGCGCCCCGGCCTCCCCCAGCGCGGCTTTCCTGGGGGCTTGTGGGACTGCGCGCCGGCCGCCTGCAAGCGCCCTCTGCCCTCACTGAATCCCTGCTAAAGCCACAGGTAGCTAGCTACTCTGGACGAATAGCCTTTCCCCGGAGGCAGCAGGCAGGTGAATTTTATTTTTTTTACTCCCGTTTCAAAATTTTATTTCACACTTTCAGTTACTTTATAGGACACAGTGTAAGTCCATCGAGGCAGATCAAGAGTTTGCATGAACCATCCTCTCCAGTCTCCGCGATGGTCTGTGGCAAGAACCTGGCGTTTGATGTGACATTTTCCCCCCCAGGGGCTGCAAAGTCACCATTACTCGCGCGGCTCATCCTCAGAAGGAGCAGCCGAGGGCCCGCAGGTGGCGGGGGCAGGGGAGACTCCAAAGGACTAAGCGCGGGCCGCGGCGAAGGCGCGCGCGGTCTGGGAGGAACCTGCTCGGCCAGCGCGGTGCGCGGGCCTCGGGGCTCAGGGCGCCACCTGCTGGCGGCTGGGTCGACGCCGCGAACCGGCCCAGAGGAGCCGAGGTGGTGCCGGCCCGGGGAGCCCCTCTTTCCCCGCCAGGCTCCACGTTTACCGGCTCGGAAAGCCATCCCACCCGAGGGCGCCGCGAATTAGCGACCCAGCATGTCCCAGCGCCGAGCTTTCGTTCTGGCCGACACCCGGGGGCCCAAATGCAGGCGGAAAACATAACGAGATCCTGCCCAACAAACGTAACTCCCTTCCCTCCAATCCTTACAGTGTTTCTTTGATTAATTACATTCCTTCTCATTTTACTAATTTTCTTATATTTATTGTGTTGGCTTTATTTTTAGTTGTTATAGTAATTTTCTTCTATTTCATTTTTGTTTCGTTATTCCACTTTATTATTTTACTCGGCTTATTATTTCATTTTATATTCATTTTGTTTTTACTAGCTTTATTTCATTTGATCTGCTTTTATTTTTATTTTCTCTTTATTCTATTTTTTATTCATTTTATCTCATTAATCCATTTGTTTTTATTGTCTATTACTTTATTTGTGGTTGAAGGGAAAAGATGGATATCTTTTTCATCCTGTCCTGAGGTGTATGTATTTTCCTCCCTCTGAGTTTTAATAGTGAAAATGAATACACTTCAGCTCATTATTTGCAGTGTCTGTCTCATCTCCACAACTAAATTGGAAGCACCTGGAAAGTCGGGAACAAGGTTTGATGTCATCATTCGGCCAGGGACATGTGTTGACCAAAAGCCATTAATAAATATTTCTCCAGTTGACACAATGTGCAACCCACACTGCATGTTTGATCAATCAGATATTTAAACTCCATCAAGGTACCTGCTCTGGGCACAGACTCCCAGTCTCTAGAGCTCCAAGCCAAAATTAGGATGGGAGACAAGGACCCAGGAACTGGAACAAAGCATCATGGAGGAAGTTTCACTTCAGGTGGTCAGGTAGAGGGGGCAGGAGACAGCCGCAGGTGACTGGACCTCAGGGGGTACGTTTCAGATTAAATTAGGAAAGAAGTTCTAAGATGTGTTTTCTTTTTGTTTTTCTTGTCACACTGCAGTGGGTCTTAGCTGCTGGAGAGAGAGTGGTATGTAATTTGAGGTAGGTAAGGGTTCATTTGTCAGCGCTGAAACCCTATGGTTGAGTTCCACAGTGCTCCCCACTTCCCCGAAGACCTTGTGCAATAAGGTGTATGTCTTATGTTATTTGGGGGGAAGAGAAAAATGAGTCACTATTTGCTATCAGTTCTCTGGAAAGCACTGTGAATTGCACTTACGAATTTTCACCTTCAGATCAGATCAGTCGCTCAGTCGTGTCCGACTCTGCGACCCCATGAATCACAGCACGCCAGGCCTCCCTGTCTATCACCAGCTCCCGGAGTTCACCCAGACTCACGTCCATCGAGTCAGTGATGCCATCCAGCCATCTCATCCTCTGTCGTCCCCTTCTTCTCTTGCCCCCAATCCCTCCCAGCATCAGAGTCTTTTCCAATGAGTCAACTCTTCGCATGAGGTGGCCAAAGTACTGGAGTTTCAGCTTTAGCATCATTCCTTCCAAAGAAATCCCAGGGCTGATCTCCTTCAGAATGGACTGGTTGGATCTCCTTGCAGTCCAAGGGACTCTCAAGGGTCTTCTCCAACACCACAGTTCAAAAGCATCAATTCTTCGGCGCTCAGCCTTCTTCACAGTCCAACTCTCACATCCATACATGACCACAGGAAAAACCATAGCCTTGACTAGATGAACCTTTGTTGGCAAAGTAATGTCTCTGCTTTTGAATATGCTATCTAGGTTGGTCATAACTTTCCTTCCAAGGAGTAAGCTTCTTTTAATTTCATGGCTGCAGTCACCATCTGCAGTGATTTTGGAGCCCAGAAAAATAAAGTCTGACACTGTTTCCACTCTTTCCCCATCTATTTGCCATGAAGTGATGGGACCGGATGCCATGATCTTCGTTTTCTGAATGTTGAGGTTTAAGCCAACTTTTTCACTCTCCACTTTCACTTTCATCAAGAGGCTTTTTAGTTCCTCTTCACTTTCTGCCATAAGGGTGGTGTCATCTGCGTATCTGAGGTTATTGATATTTCTCCCGGCAATCTTGATTCCAGCTTGTGTTTCTTCCAGTCCAGCATTTCTCATGATGTACTCTGCATATAAGTTAAATAAACAGGGTGACAATATACAGCCTTGACGTACTCCTTTTCCTATTTGGAACCAGTCTGTTGTTGCATGTCCAGTTCTAACTGTTGCTTCCTGACCTGCATACAAATTTCTCAAGAGGCAGATCAGGTGGTCTGGTATTCCCATCTCTTGAAGAATTTTCCACAGTTTACTGTGACTCACACAGTCAAAGGCTTTGGCATAGTCAATAACGCAGAAATAGATGTTTTTCTGGAACTCTCTTGCTTTTTCCATGATCCAGCTGATGTTGGCAATTTGATCTCTGGTTCCTCTTCCTTTTCTAAAACCAGCTTGAAGATCAGGAAGTTCACAGTTCACATATTGCTGAAGCCTGGCTTGGAGAATTTTGAGCATTACTTTACTAGCATGTGAGATGAGTGCAATTGTGCAGTAGTTTGAGCATTCTTTGGCATTACCTTTCTTTGGGATTGGTTGAAAACTGACCTTTTCCAGTCTTGTGGTCACTGCTGAGTTTTCCAAATTTGCTGGCATATTGAGTGCAGCACTTTCACAGCATCACTTTTCAGGATTTGGAATAGCTCAACTGGAATTCTATCACCTCCACTAGCTTTGTTCGTAGTGATGCTTTCTAAGGCCCACTTGACTTCACATTCCAGGATGTCTGGCTCTAGGTGAGTGATCACACCATCGTGATTATCTGGGTCGTGAAGATCTTTTTTGTATAGTTCTTCTGTGTATTCTTACCGTCTCTTCTTAATATCTTCTGCTTCTGTTAGGTCCATACCATTTCTGTCCTTTATCGAGCCCATCTTTGCATGAAATGTTCCTTTGGTATCTCTGATTTTCTTGAAGAGATCTCTAGTCTTTCCCATTCTGTTGTTTTCCTCTATTTCTCTGCATTGATCGCTGAAGAAGGCTTTCTTATCTCTTCTTGCTATTCTTTGGAACTCTGCATTCAGATGTTTATATCTTTCCTTTTCTCCTTTGCTTTTTGCTTCTCTTCTTTTCACAGCTATTTGTAAGGCCTCCCCAGACAGCCATTTTGCTTTTTTGCATTTCTTTTCCATGGGGATGGTCTTGATCCCTGTCTCCTGTACAATGTCACGAACCTCATTCCATAGTTCATCACACACTCTATCAATCAGATCTAGGCCCTTAAATCTATTTCTCACTTCTACTGTATAATCATAAGTGATTTGATTTAGGTCATACCTGAATGGTCTAGTGGTTTTCCCTACTTTCTTAAATTTTCACCTTGTCTTCCCTCAACTTATTATTCTGAAAAAGATTAAATTTATGGAAAAGATGAAAAAGAGGTTTGGTGAACACGCTTATACCCTAGATACACCAGTTAACACTTTGCTAATATTTGCTTTGGGCTTTCCAGGTGGTGTAGTGATGAAGAATCCCCCTGCGAATGAAGGAGACTTGGGTTCAGGTTCGATCTCTGAGTCGGGAAGATCTCCTGGAGGAGGGGCATGGCAACCCACTCCAGTATTCTTGCCTGGAGAACCTCATGGACAAAGACGCCTGGCGGGGTATAGACCATGGGGCCACAAAGAGTCAGACACGAGTTAGTGACTAAACAAAAAGCTCACATAGGGTGTCTACCGCCTGGCATGGGCTGGGAAGGGTAGAAAGAAAGAAGCTTTCTTCCAGTCCTGAACCCCGTGGCTCCTGTAGCCACAGCCAGCAGTAGGGCCAAGGGTCCTTCTTGAACACCATTTCTGCTGTTCCCACAGGAAAGGACTCCATGGGAATGGCAGGGTTGACAAGAAGCCTGGTGAAGACACTGCCCAGATATGACTTTCGGTGAGGCTCTTGTCATTCAAACTGGGCAAAAGATGGGTTTCTAATCCATGAATTTTGGGGAGGTGTCCCATTCTGCTTTTTCATTTGTTGGTGTACCATCTCCTTGCCCACCCTCTCCTCCTGGATCTGGCTTCAGGGAATGTAGGGAACATTCACTCTGAAACCCAGCAGCCTGGGTCCAGATGCCAATCCCACTTACCACTTCCTGTGTGACTTTGAGTGAGTTACTGCACCTCTCTATGCTGCAGTTTCCTCATTTGTAAAATGGCACCAGAGTAATAGGAACCCCATAGGCCTGTTATGAAGCTCAAGTGAGTTGTTCTAGGAAAAGAGCCTGGCACCTAGTAAGTACCAGTTCAGTGAAGGTTAAACAAATGAATGCAGAAGCTACTATAAAATGCCTCGTGGAGATCCCGAGTCGGGCTCTCTTCTGCAGTCTGGGAGAGAAAGAAGGATGGGTTCATGGCAAAGTCCTGGGCATTGCTCTGCTACTTCCTGGCTGTGTGACTATGTGCAAATTGCTTTCTCTCTCTGGACCCCAGCTTCCACCTCTATAAAATGAGAGTGATGCCCACTTCCGAGGGCAGAGTCAAGAAGTGCTTCCTTAGCAAAGCTGCTCAGCAGATGGTCTCTAGCTGTTTCAAGAGGGGTGTCCTGAGTTTTTGATTTCTGCTTGTTAAAAGCCAAGGTGCACTGCTGTCATGAATTAGGGGGAAAAGAGCCTCCCTTGGCTGCCCCTTGCCTGGAGTTGTTACTAAAACTTTTTCCACAACAGAAGGCAGGCTGAGGTTATGGGAGGAAATCAGGGGTCCCCAGCCTCTGGGGTCTAATGCCTGATAAAATGAGGTGGAGCTGATGTAATAAAAATAATAGAAATAAAGGACGCAATCAGTGTAGTGTGCTTGAGCATCCCCACACCATCCCCTGTACTCCTGGTCCTTAGAAAAATTGTCTTCTATGAAGCCTGTCCCTGGTGCCAAAATGCTTGGGGGCTGCTGGGGACTAGGACCACAGAGAAGGGTCCTCTGTTTCAATCCCCCCACCCCTTTTTTGTGATATTTCTCAATCTTGAGGAGGAATGGGTACAGAACAAGAAAGGGAATACAGTTTTGAACACAGAGGTTAACATAAACTCAGCAGAGGAATTTGGTTTTGGTTCCATTTCCATTCCAATTTGTTCCAACCCTTCAAGGGAATGGGGCAACCACCACTTACTACTTCCTGCTGAAATGGGGTGTTGTTGCTGTTGTTTGGTTGCTAACTCCTTCTCTTTTGTGACCCTGTGAACTGTAGCCTACCAGCCTCCCTCTATGCATGAGATTTCCCCAACAAGAATACTGGAGTGGGTTGCTTTTTCCTTCTCCAGGTTATCTTCCTGACCCAGGGATTGAACCTGTGTCTCCTGCATTGGCAAGTGGATTCTTTACCCACTGAGCCACCAGGGAAGCCCAGCCTAACTTGGGGAATGGACACGGAGTTGGAAATAATCTCAGTTTCCAAGCTTAGCATCAATATTTTATAGCATGCAAACATTGCCTCTCTCTGATTATTTTGTCATAGCACCTGGACAAAATTTTGAAAATGAGTAGACATTACAATGAGGATAACAATCAAAATGTATTTTTGTACTATTTTCTGAATGTATCTTTTCCACCCTGGACATTGGGGTCAAAAATATGGTTTGGGGGCTTCCCTGGGGGGTTCAGTGGTAAAGAATCCACCTGTCTATTCAGGAGACATGGGTTTGATCCCTGTCTGGGAAGATCCCACATGCTGCAGAGCAGCTAAGCCCATGCATAACTATTAAGCTTGTGTTCTAAAGCCTGAGAGCAGCAAATACTGAGCCCATGTCCCGGAGCCCAAGCACCAATACAAGTGAAGCCCATGCACTGCAACTAGAGAAAAGCCCACACAGCAAAGAAGACCCAGCACAGCCAAAAATAAATACATAAAATTATTGTTTTTTAAAATAATATACGGTTTGAAGGCATGTCCCTGGTGGTGCAGCAATTAAGACTCTGTGCTTCCACTGCAGAGGCCTCAGGTTCTATTCCTGGTTGGGGAACTAAGATCCCACATGCCAAGTGGTTCAGCCAAAAGGTTTTTTAAAATACCAAAAGTAAAAAAAAATAATAATAAAATGAAATATGGTTTGCAACAAAACAATAGCTTTCCATAATATTATTTAAATTTCTTACCCAGTCCAGCAGTATGATCTGAAAGTTATCAAGTGTTTCTAATATAATTTAATATACCAAATAATCCAATTTACTTTACTATTTTTCCTGAGATGCCTCGGGGCCCTTGGGAATACTCAAACTTAGCTAGAGAAAGAAACGTACAGTCTGTTATCAAAAAAAGCCCCATATTCCAGGAAATTTTTGTTCTTTTAACAGGGAGAAAGAAAACCAAATTCCAGGGAATTTCCTGGCTGACCGGTGGTTAGGACTCAGTGCTCGCACTGCTGAGGATGCAGGTTCAGTCCGTGGTCCTGAAAGTAAGATCCCACAAGCTGCATGGCAGAGCAGGAAGAAAAAAATTCCCATCTTCTACCAGTGTACTATTAGTAACAAAGTTGATTTACCTAATTAAATCCATTCTAATTTTAATCACTCCTGACAACCCACAAAAGTCTTCTCTTGAAGTTCCCTTTTCTCACAAACCTTTTACCACTTTTTGTATCCATACGATCTGTCTCTTATTTTTCCCCATCCAGAAACAGCTCTTGAACAAAATTTTCACCATTTTTCCTCAACAAAAACATCTCCATTCTGTATACCTTTTCTCACCTACAACGCATATAGTTCTTTACACTCTGAAATGCTTTCCTTGTCATGCTAGTAGCCTTCATTACATATTTACAATTTTTAACCCTTAAAAGCCTTAACAAAACCAAGAAACAAGTAATTGAATTGTTATACCAGCATTTTACTTAACATATTCCCTAATCTCCAAAAACTTAAATTTTTCTCATAGCACCCTTTCTCTTTAATGTGGAACAAGAGTGTTTAATAAACCCCAAACATCTTTTGAAGTTCTACCGATTAACCTAAGACTGAAGTCTCAGGCAAAGTGGGCTTTGTTTGTATTTTAAGGACACGATAAGAGCTCACGTCAAGCTTTCTCCTAGGCACATTTTTGTTCTCTCAGGATTAGAATTCTGAAAACAGTATTTTATCAGCCCAGCTTTCTCTGCTACAAAAATTGTCCTCCACATCAGACACAAATCACAACCAATTTACAAAATGCCAAAATAGCACAGTTCATACTCAAAAGAGAAGTTATCCGGGTGCACGCTGGTGGACTTAGAGGTGTCTTGGAACTTGTCAGCTCTCCTCAGAGGTGTCTTTTCGTCCCACCAAGGAAAAGCATAGTATGGTCGTAAGGGCTGAGCAGGGGAGAAACAGAGAGGATCCCCAAAACAAATGGTTTCCACTGGGAACGTCCTCTCAAACCTCCTCCTGGGGCCAGCGGCTCCTCACAGCCTTCCCAGTGCGTCATGAAGGTGGTGCCTTGGCTCGGGAACGACTCCCTCCCTGGAGCCCGATGTTGCAAGAACACAGCCTGACATTGGGCACCAACATCTGTTAGCGGGACTTCCCTGGTGGTTCAGTGCCTAAGACTGCATTCCCAATCCAGGGGCCCCGGGTTTGATCCCTGATCAGGGAACTAGATCTTAGGTGCTGCAACTATAAAGATCCCGCATGTGGCAACGAAGCTCCTGAGTGCTGCAACTCAGACTCAGCGAAGCCAAAAAAAGTGAGTAGGCACTCCAAGACAGGGCCAGATCTCCAAAATGCAATGCTCCTTAGCATACAGATATATATAGTAAGTAAGTGAAGTCGCTCAGTCATGTCCGACTCTTTGCAACCCCATGGACTGTAGCCCACCAGGATTCTCTGTCCATGGGATTCTCCAGGCAAGAATACTGGAGTGGGTTTCATTTTCTTCGCCAGGGGATCTTCCCGACCCAGGGATTGAACCTGGGTCTCCAGCACTGCGGGTAGACACTTTAACCTCTCAGCCACCAGGGATATAGATGCATAGATATGGGTTCAATGCCTTTCAAAAGTATAAACTTTGGAATCCAATAAAATAAGATTAAAGAAAGAAAAAAAAAACCTGTTTGTAGGTCCAGGTGCTCCCAGCTTAAAAGCCAGCAAACAAGCAAGAAACACCTGGAATAACAGGCAAACTTGGCCTTGGAGTACAGAATGAAGCAGGGCTAAGACTAATAGAGTTTTGCCAAGAGAGCACACTGGTCATAGCAAACACCCTCTTCCAACAACACAAGAGAAGACTCTACACATGGACATCACCAGATGGTCAACACTGAAATCAGATTGATTATATTCTTTGCAGCCAAAGATGGAGAAGCTCTATACAGTCAGCAAAAACAAGACTGGGAGCTGACTGTGGCTCAGATCATGAACTCCTTATTGCCAGATTCAGACTTAAACTGAACAAAGTGGGGAAAACCACTAGACCATTCAGGTATGACCTAAATCAAATCCCTTATGATTATACAGTGGAAGTGAAAAAATAGATTTAAGGGACTAGATCTGATAGAGTGCCCGATGAACTATGGACAGAGGTTCGTGACATTGTACAGGAGACAAGGAGCAAGACCATCCCCAAGAAAAAGAAATGCAAAAAAGCAAAACAGCTGTCTGAGGAGGCCTTACAAATAGCTATGAAAAGAGAAGTAAAAAGCAAAGGAGAAAAGGAAAGATATACCCATTTGAATGTGGAGTTCCAAAGAATAGCAAGGAGAGGTAAGAAACCCTTCTTCAGTGATGAGTGCAAAGAAATAGAGGAAAACAATAGAATGGGAAAGACTAGAGATCTCTTCAAGAAAATTAGAGATACCAAGGGAAGATTTCACGCAAAGATGGGCTCAATAAAGGACAGAAATAGTATGGGCCTAACAGAAGCAGAAGATATTAAGAAGAGGTGGCAAGAATACACAGAAGAACTATATAAAACAGATCTTCATGACCCAGATAATCATGATGATATGATCACTCACCAAGAGCCAGACATCCTGGAATGTAAAGTCAAGTGGGCCTTAGGAAGCATCACTACGAACAAAGCTAGTGGAGGTGATGGAATTCCAGTTGAGCTATTTCAAATCCTGGAAGATGATGCTGTGAAAGTGCTGCACTCAATATGCCAACAAATTTGGAAAACTCAGCAGTGGCCACAGGACTGGAAAAGGTCAGTTTTCACTCCCATCCCAAAGAAAGGCAATGCCAAAGAATGTTCAAACTACCACACAATTATACTCATCTCACACTCTAGCAAAGTAATGCTCAAAATTCTCCAAGCCAAGCTTCACTAATATGTGAACTGTGAACTTCCTGATGCTCAAGCTGGTTTTAGAAAGGACAAAGGAACCAGAGATCAAATTGCCAACATCTGCTGGATCATTGAAAAAGCAAGAGAGCTCAGAAAAACATCTATTTCTGCTTTATTGACTATGCCAAAGCCTTTGACTGTGTGGATCACAATAAACTGTGGAAAATTCTGAAAGAGATGGGAATACCAGACCACCTGACCTGCCTCTTGAGAAATCTGTATGCAGGTCAGGAAGCAACAGTGAGAACTGGACGTAGAACAACAGACTGGCTCCAAATAGGAAAAGGAGCTCGTCAAGGCTGTATATTGTCACCCTGTTTATTTAACTTATATGCAGAGTACATCATGAGAAACACTGGGCTGGAAGAAGCACAAGCTGGAATCAAGATTGCCAGGAGAAATATCAATAACCTCAGATATGCAGATGACACCACCCTTATGGCAGAAAGTGAAGCAGAACGAAAGAGCCTCTTGATGAAAGTGAAAGAGGAGAGTGAAAAAGTTGGCTTAAAGTTCAACATTCAGAAAACAAAGATCATGGCATCTGGTCCCATCACTTCATGGCAAATAGATGGGGAAACAGTGCAAACAGTGGCTGACTTTATTTTTCTGGGCTCCAAAATCACTGCAGATGGCAACTGCAGCCATGAAATTAAAAGACTTTTACTCTTTGGAAGGAAAGTTATGACTAACCTAGACAGCATATAAAAAGCAGAGACATTACTTTGCCAACAAAAGTCCGTCTAGTCAAGGCTGTGGTTTTTCCAGTAGTCATGCATGGATGTGAGAGTTAGACTGTAAAAAAAGCTGAGCGCCAAAGAATTGATGCTTTTGAACTGTGGTGTTGGAGAAGCCTGTGGTGTTGCAATTCCTTGGACTGCAAGGAGATCCAACCAGTCCATCCTAAAGGAGTTCAGTCCTGGGTGTTCACTGGAAGGACTGATGCTGAAGCTGAAACTCCAATACTTTGGCCACCTGATGAGAAGAGCTAACTCATTGGAAAATACCCTGATGCTGGGAAATATTGAGTGCAGGAGGAGAAGGGGACCACAGAGGATGAGATGGTTGGATGGCATCACCGGCACAATGGACATGGATTTGGGTGAACTCCAGGAGTTGGTGATGGACAAGGAGGCCTGGCATGCTGCAGTCCATGGGGTTGCAAAGAGTCAGACACCATGAATTACTGAACTGAATTGAACTAAAACAAGCAAGGCTGGTGGAAAGGAAAATTAGCTTTATTTTGGATGCATGCAACCTGGAGAGTAGGGTGGACTCCTGTCCGAAAGCCACCTCCCCCCCAACTCCACACAATCCTCGGACAAAAGCTTTCATAGGCTCCTTGCAGAAACAGCATGGTCAGCTCTAACGGTCATCTTGAAATTGGTCACAGGTGGTCTGTCCAGCATCATCTTGATTGTCTTAAGTAGAGTCAGTCTTCAATTCCAGGGTCGGTTTGTCCCCATTTCTTTGATGCCAGTTCTCAGAATTGTGGTAGCGTATGGCACACATAAGCTACATGGCTACAGCTTGGTTCTCATGTAGTTAACGTCTTCCACCTGGTGGGGGTTTCAGCCTTTAGCACACAGCTCACAGGATATGGTTCAGAATATTATCTATCGCCCTTGAGGAGAAACTGAAGGTCCTTGACTTTGCTTAATGACTAATCCACTATTAGTCATTAAGTTAAAGTTCAACACCATTCAGAAAACTAAGATCATGGCATCCGTTCTCATCACTTCATGGCAAATTATTGAGTCTTGTTGAACTGTTTTCCTTTATTTCTGCATTCTCTCACTTGTCTGATTACACTTATTCTTTGGCTAAAGGTTTTCCACAGACCAAAGGCAGGAGGAGGACATGGGGAGCAAGGACCACACAATTCTGCTCCACTTCAAAACCTTCCTTTTGGGGAAAAGGCCTGCCCAGAAGGCTGCCCTTTGTCTGGAGTCTGAGTTTTCCAGGCATCCTCTCTTGGGGAAGGAAAGAGGGGTTTTCTTCCTTTCTGCCCTTCACTAAGAACAGTGTGAAAATCCCTGAGAAAGCCAACAGCGGCTGGGAGTTCCCTGGCGTTCCAGAGGTTAGGACTCGTTGCTTTCACTGCTGTGGCCTGAGCTGGATCCCTGGTCAGGAAACTAAGATCCTGCAAGCTGTGTGGCATGACAAAAAAAGAAAGAAAAACGAACCCTGGCTTTGTGGATCAGGAATCTGAGGTCAATAGCAGCCCCCATTTGGCCTGTCAGTCCCTCAGATACCATCGAAGTGGAGTGGTTGTGGCTAGTTTGATACTTCTCGTTTGATAATTGTTCTGTCCACTTGAAGTCAGAACGTTTTCTAGAACTCTCAGTATGGGTTGTCTTTATCTATCATCTATCTATCTATCTATAACTCTAGTCCAGGCCAGGCTGATCAGGAAAATAGTGGGCAGGATTCTAGGAGGAAATAACAAGCTTTGGTTCACGGATTCATTCAGTAAAATTCATTCAGTTAAGTTCAAGTCCTCTGGGCCAGAAACAACTCTGAACAGTGGGACTGAGGCCAGAACGGTGGGGTTGAGGCCAGAATTCGGGAGAGAAAGTCTGCTTTCCTTGGTATGCTGCTGCTGCTGCTGCTAAGTCGCTTCAGTCGTGTCCGACTCTGTGCGACCTTGGTATAGTCCTTCGTAATTTGGGGAATTTCAACTATTTTTCAGTTTAGTTCAGTCGCTCAGTGGCGTCCGACACTTTGCGACCCCATGAATCGCAGCACACCAGGCCTCCCTGTCCGTTGCCAACTCCCGGAGTTTACTCAAACTCATGTCCATTGAGTCAGTGATGCCATCCAACCATCTCATCCTCCGTCATCCCCTTCTCCTCCTGCCCTCAATCTTTCCTAACATCAGGGTCTTTTCCAATGAGTCAGTTCTTCACATCAGTATTGGATGCGAAAGTATTGGAGTTTCAGCTTCAGTATCAGTCCTTCCAATGAATATTCAGGACTGATTGCCTTTAGGATGGACTGGTTGGATCTCCTCGAAGTCCAAGGGACTTTCAAGAGTCTTCTCCAACACCACAGTTCAAAAGTCAACTATGTTTAGCTGTTCAAAAAAAATTTGTAAAGGAAGAACAGGGAGGCTAATATGAGTAGCCAACAGGAGAATGGTCTCAGGACCCCCACCCACCAAAGGCAGGGGCCTTAAATATGACAGGTGAGTTTTGGGAGCCCAGAAAACCCTGGTGGCTGGCTTCCCTTCATAGGCCTACCAGAATTCCCTTTGCTGGGAAGGGAAAGGACATTTCAGGACTTCCCTGATGGTCCGGTAGGTAAGATTCCATGCTGCTAATGCAGGGGCCTGGGTTCCATCCCTGGTCAGGGAGCGAGATCCCCCATGCTGCAACTACTCAGCCAAATACATAAATTATTAAATATGTTTTAAAAAGAAAGAAAAGGGGGCTTTTTTTTCTTTTCTTTTTTTTTCCTTTTTTTGCCACACCATGCAGTATGCAAGATCTTAGTTCCCCAACCAGAGACTGAACCCATGTCTCCTGCAAGAGAAGATCGGAGTCCTAATCACTGGACCACCCAGGAATTCTTAAGGGATTTCTTCATTATGATCCAAAATAGACATGAGTTTAGGGTGCTGCTTGGCTGGACTTTCTCACCTTCAGAATCCCACTCCGTTGGAGAAAGCCCTTAATTAGGTGGAACAGCCCAGACCCGACCTGCAGAGCTAGTGTCTCTCTTTTTAGAGAGTGATCCCACTGAATTAAAATTCAATTAATCCAACTTTAAGGGCAAGAAAGACTATTTGTGAAAAATCATTAAACAGCACATAAAATCCTTTGAGGAAGGGGGAATACTAGAAGTACAGCCTGGCTTTTGTTAAGACACTTTGGGCCCAATGAGTTCACTTTTTTGAGGAATTTTAACAAGATAGTGGTCAAAGTGGAATTTGTCCATGTCGTTTATTTAAGGTTTTACAAGGCCCTGCAAAGAGTCCTCCCCTGAGTCTGGACAAGAAGAGGGTTTAGTAACAACGTGGTGAGACCTATGAGGAAACCAAGCAACTGGCCTTGATGCTCCAAAAATGTCAGGTCTTGGGAATTCCCTGGCGGGCCAGTGGTTCAGACTCTGGGCTTCCACAGCAGGGGCCATGGGTTCCATCCCTGGTCAGGGAACTATAATTCCCCCATGCCTCGTGGGGCAGCCAAAAAAAAAAAAAAAAAAGTAAGGTCCTAAAAGACACAGGAGGGCTGAGGGTCTGCCCTGATTAAAGAGGATTGTCCTACTGAATAGCACAGGAAACTCTGCTCAGTGTTATGTGCCAGGCTGGGTGGCAGGAGGGTTTGGAAGAGAATGGATTCATGTATATGTAAGACTGAGTCTTTTGCTGTCCACCTGTAACTATCACACATTTTTAATCAGCTATTTTCCAATATAAAATAAAAAGTTAAAAAATAAAAAAATTTTAAAAGTGTGTATTTTGCTCTCCGCACCCGCTTGCGCCCAGACCCCATCGGCTGGGCCTTCTGGGTCGGCGGTGCGGGTGTATCGGGCTCATTGCATGGAACGAAGGCTAGTGAAGGCCCTGTGGCGGCCTCCATGCCCAAGACCTCCAGGCCTAGAGAGGTGGAGCTTCGAGAGGCTGAAGAGAGATTCTCCCAGCAGAGCCGCTGGGCTGCGGGGATTCCCTTCCTAACAGGGCGGGCAGGATGTGGGGCCATGTTGAAGCTGGAATGACCTCAGAGGCTAAGGAGAAAGCACTGCCTTCTGAAGACTCTGTCCTTCTTCAGGAAGAGGAGGAAATGCCCAGATTACAGGGGCTTCCCTGGTGGCTCAGTGGTAAAGAATCCGCCTACCAATGCAGGAGACACAGCTTCGACCCCTCGTCTGGGAAGATCCTACGTGCGGCGGAGCAACCAAGGCTGTGCACCACAACTATTGAGCCTGTGCTCTAGAGCCTGGGAACTGCAACTATTGCACCTACTAAAGCCCATGAGCCCTAGAGCCTGTGCTCTGCAACAAGAGAAGCCTCTACAGTGAGAAGTCTGCGCACTGCAACTAGACAAGAGCCTACGTGCAGCAACGAAGACCCAGCACAGCCAAAACTAAATACAATTATATTAAAAAATAATAATAATAAAATAAAAGTGTGTATTTTACTGCTGAAAGAAATAGAGACACATATAAAAATAATAATAAAATAAAAGAGGATTGGAGAGACAGGACCTCGGACTGTGGCCTGTGGTCCTGGACTGGACCCTAGGAAGGGAAAAACAAACTCTCCCGGAAAGGAGCTGATTGAGACAACTGGCGAAATGTGAATACAGTCTGTGCATGAGATAGTAGTCTTGTAGCAATGCTAAATTTCCTGATTTAGACACTGTACTTTGGTTACATAAGATAATGTTTGTATTCTTAGGAAAGGCACAGGAAGTGATTAAGAAAAGAGAAGGTCATCGTACTCCCTCCCAAATGGTTCACAAAAACAATTTTTAATCTATAGCTATAGGTATTTTACATCTATCTGTATTTTATATATAGGTACACATTTAACATATATACATGCACAATACACATACATTATGTGCTATCTACATATTATATGTATATAATAATACACATGTATGGGACTTCTCTAGTGGTCCAGTGGTTAGGACTCTATACTTTCAATGCAGGAGCCCCAGGTTTGATCCCTGGTCAGGGAACTTGGATCCCTAGCCAAAAATGAATTCATTAACTAAAATAATTATAATACACATGTATATATGGAGAGAGAGAGAGGGTGTGACCATGAATATGGGGAAAAGGTTAATCTTTAGGGATCCTGGGTGAAGGATAGGTGGGAATTCTTTGTATTGTCATTGTAATTTTTCTCTCCAACTAAAATGATTTTGAAATACAAAGTTAGAAAAAATAAAAATCAGTAAAACTGATAAATTAAGAAGAGATAAAAGCTAGGAAAGGGGACTTCCCCGGTGGTCCAGTGGCTAAGACTCTGTGCTCTCAATGCAGGGGGCCCAGGTTCCATCCCTAGTCAGGGAACTAGACCTCATATGCCTCAACTAAGAGTTTGCATGCCCCTACTAAGAGAGCCCACATGCTACAGTGAAGATCGAGGATCCTAAGTGTGACAATTAAGACTTGGCACAGGCAAAAAAAAAAAAAAGCTAAGAAAGAAAGAAAGAGGCAGGAAGGAATGAAGGAACGAAGAAGGAAGAACAGTTTATGGCACTAAAGGAAACAGACAAAGTGTTCATGTCTGATGACACATTTATTGGTTTCCTCCTGCCCTAAAATAGGTACCAACAAACTGCACAAGAATTAGGAATCCCCCTAAGAGAGATTTCTAAGCAGACTGGGAAGACCAAAGTCACCTGCTTGCAGTCACTGAAAATGCATGGTCATCCACGTGTCTAGAGTTCAACCAAGAGTTCCTGAAGGCCACTGGAGCCCAGACCCCAGCTGATGACTTAGCTCCACCTCCAAGGAGCTGGCAGTTGCATACGGGAGAGGGATGTGTAAAGTAACTGCAAAGTGATTTGCCGGGAAACAAGACAGAAGCAGGAATGTGGAAGGAAACCTGCCAGAAATGTCTTACTCCCCAGGTGGAGCACTTGAAGTAGGTTTTGAAGGCTGAGTAGGAGTTTTCCAGTAAAGGGACCTTGTGAGCAATAGTAAAGGGGACTGTCTGCCAAGCACAGAGGTGGAAGACAGGATGCAATACTGAGAGATTGGTCAGCAAGTGGTTTTTCATTGAGCCAAGGCCGCAGGCTGGGGGCTGGACAGGTGAGCCATTGGTGTCAGGCATACAGGAGGTCACGGGTTCTGAGCTGGGGTTGAAAGCCGGTGAGGGGGGGTTGCCTTGGATGCACAGATATCACATTTTGCACACAGACAGAGGGAATGTCAGGTACAAAAGTGCAGAGGTCGGGAATGAGCAAATCCCAAGGTGAAGGTCTGGTAAACACCTTGGAGCCTGGGAGTCTGCCCCAGGTAGGGCTGGGCTGCTCTGCTGCTCCCCTGAGCCTGCACATGTACACTTGAATCTTCAACCTAGATTACTATGGTCAGGGGCAAGGCGGAAAAACAAATGACTTTACATATTTATAACAGAGAGAATTGAATGGAGAGGTTTGGCTGGACAGGAGATAGAACCCAGAGGTCAGGCAGAGCCATGGCCTCCAACTTTTTTGGCACCAAGCACCGGTTTTGTGGAAGATCATTGTTCCACATACCCAGAATTGACGGGCTGGTGTGAGGCTGATTCAAGAGCACTACATTCATTGTGCACTTAATTTCTAATCTAATGTCCCAACTAGTAGGACAGGAGGTACCGGTCTGCTGCCCTGAGCTACAGCCGGAAGCCACGGCCACTTCATCTGGCTGGAAGGCCAAAGGAGGGGATGGACGTGCTGAACTCAGGGGTCCCCTGCTGGAAGCCGGAATCACAGCAGGCCTGGAGATGGAACCAGGAAGAGATGCAACCATGGCTGGAGACTAGAGCTGCTACCCAAGGCAGAGAGAGAAGGGGACAAAGTCCTGGACTTTCTCTTCTTTTAGCTCTCTAATCAACCGTGTGTGTGTATGCTGTGCCCAGCCGTGTCCCACTCTTTGCGACTCCATGGACTATCACCTGCCAGACTCCTCCGTCCATGGGATTTTCCAGTAAAGAATACTAGAGTGGGTGGCCATGCTCTTCTCCAGGGGGTCTTCCTGACCCAGGGATCGAACCTGCGTTTCTTGTGTCTTCTGCATTGGCAGGCGAATTCTTTCCCACTAGAGCCAGCTGGAAAGTGTGTGTGAGTCGCTCAGAGTGTCAGACTCTGCGACCCCATGGACGGAAGCCCACCAGGCTCTTCTGCTCAAGGGATTTCTCAGGCAAGTATACTGGAGTAGGTTGCCATTTCCTTCTCCATGGGATCTTCCCAACCCAGGAATTAAAGCCCAGTCTCCTGCATTGCAGGCAGATTCTTTACCATCTAAGTCACCAGAGAAGCCCCCTCTAATCAACTACTGGCTTCCTATTGGCCAAACCCAGCCAGAATCTGACTCAGGAACCTGGGAGCAGGACCTGGAGTTATCAGCCCTCTGACTCTCAGAACAGAGCTGGACAGAGAACAGATCTGAGGGCATACAGGACCAGAAGTAGCCTTGCCAGGACGTCTCCGGGAATTGCTTTCTGTCCTACACATAGGTTGCACAGTCCTTTTAGTAACATGATCAAGCCAAACTCACTCAATTCCCCAACATTCTGTAACCTGGGAAATGTATCCAAGTATCCAACTACTCAGGCAAAAAACTTTGGAGTCATCCCCTTTCCCACCTCTTGATTGCTATCTTTTTTCATTCAAGCCATCAGCACATCTTACTAACTCAACTTTCAAACTGCAGTGTATTTCATTACCTTGAGTAGGCACATTTTTCCATATGGTAATCATGGTATATGCGTGTTATCCATTGCCTGCCTGCCGCCTTATAAACCATTCCTATGGCAGAAAGTGAAGAGGAACCAAAAAGCCTCTTGATGAAGGTGAAAGTGGACAGTGAAAAAATTGGCTTAAAGCTCAACATTCAGAAAACGAAGATCATGGCATCCGGTCCCATCACTTCATGGCAAATAGATGGGGAACCAGTGGAAACAGTGTCAGACTTTATTTTTCTGGGCTCCAAAATCACTGCCGATGGTGACTGCAGCCATGAAATTAAAAGACGCTTACTCCTTGGAAGGAAAGTTATGTCCAACCTAGATAGGATTTTCAAAAGCAGAGACATTACTTTGCCAACAAAGGTCTGTCTAGTCAAGGCTATGGTTTTTCCTGTGGTCATGTATGGATGTGAGAGTTGGACTGTGAAGAAGGCTGAGCGCCGAAGAATTGATGCTTTTGAAGTGTGGTGTTGGAGAAGACCCTTGAGAGTCCCTTGGACTGCAAGGAGATCCAACCAGTCCATTCTGAAGGAGATCAGCCCTGGGATTTCTTTGGAAGGAATGATGCTAAAGCTGAAACTCCAGTACTTTGGCCACCTCATGTGAAGAGTTGACTCAGAGGATGAGATGGCTGGATGGCATCACTGACTCGATGGACGTGAGTCTGAGTGAACTCTGGGAGTTGGTGATGGACAGGGAGGCCTGGCGTGCTGTGATTCATGGGGTCACAAAGAGTCGGACACGACTGAGCGACTGATCTGATCTGATCTGAAATGAAGTTGCATAAACAATCACCATTTTACTATGCTCACAGGTTGTGTGGGTCTGGAATTCAGACAAGACAGAGCAGAGGTGCTGGCTGGTGTCAGCTTCACAGTGCCTGAAATCTCAGCTGGGAAGATTTGAACAGCTGGGGCGATTCTAAGGGTTTGAGACTAGAATCATCTAGAGATGACTTCACACATATATCTAACTTCATAGCTGGGAAGCCATGAATAGTTGGGGCTCCCTGGAAATCTATTCATCCATCATAATCGATCTAATAATCTATCATTTCTCTACCTGTCCATCTCTCCATCCATCATTATAAATGTTCAGAACCTCTCCACATGGCCCCTTTATTATGGTAGCTCAGGGTTTTCAAGATGAGTGCCCCATTGAGCAAAGTCTTGTTACAACCTTGTGTCCTAGTTCAGATCAGATCAGTCGCTCAGTCGTGTCCGACTCTTTGCCACCCCATGAATCGCAGCACGCCAGGCCTCCCTGTCCATCACCAACTCCTGGAGTTCACTCAGACTCACGTCCATGTGATGTGAGTCAGTGATGCCATCCAGCCATCTCATCCTCTGTCATCCCCTTCTCCTCCTGCCCCCAATCCCTCCCAGCATCAGAGTCTTTTCCAATGAGTCAACTCTTCACATGAGGTGGCCAAAGTACTGGAGTTGCAGCTTTAGCATCATTCCCTTCAAAGAAATCTCAGAGCTGATCTCCTTCAGAATGGACTGGTTGGATCTCCTTGCAGTCCAAGGGACTCTCAAGAGTCTTCTCCAACACCACAGTTCAAAACATCAATTCTTCGGCGCTCAGCCTTCTTCACAGTCCAACTCTCACATCCATACATGACCACAGGAAAAACCATAGCCTTGACTAGACGAACCTTTGTTGGCAAAGTAATGTCTCTGCTTTTCAATATGCTATCTAGGTTGGTCATAACTTTCCTTCCAAGGAGTAAGTGTCTTTTAATTTCATGGCTGCAGTCACCATCTGCAGTGATTTTGGAACCCAGAAAAATAAAGTCTGACACTGTTTTCCCCATCTATTTGCCATGAAGTGATGGGACCGGATGCCATGATCTTTGTTTTCTGAATGTTGAGCTTTAAGCCAACTTTTTCACTGTCCACTTTCACCTTCATCAAGAGGCTTTTTGGTTCCTCTTCATTTTCTGCCATAAGGGTGGTGTCATCTGCGTATCTGAGGTTATTGATATTTCTCCTGGCAATCTTGATTCCAGCTTGTGTTTCTTCCAGTCCAGCGTTTCTCATGATGTACTCTGCATATAAGTTAAATAAGCAGAGTGACAATATACAGCCTTGACGTACTCCTTTTCCTATTTGGAACCAGTCTGGTGTTGCATGTCCAGTTCTAACTGTTGCTTCCTGACCTGCATACAAATTTCTCAAGAGGCAGATCAGGTGGTCTGGTATTCCCATCTCTTGAAGAATTTTCCACAGTTTATTGTGACCCACATAGTCAAAGGCTTTGGCATAGTCAATAACGCAGAAATAGATGTTTTTCTGGAACTCTCTTGCTTTTTCCATCATCCAGCGGATGTTGGCAATTTGATCTCTGGTTCCTCTTCCTTTTCTAAAACCAGCTTGAAGATCTGAAAGTTCACGGTTCACGTATTGCTGAAGCCTGGCTTGGAGAATTTTGAGCATTACTTTACTAGCATGTGAGATGAGTGCAATTGTGTGGTAGTTTGAGCATTCTTTGGCATTGCCTTTCTTTGGGATTGGAATGAAAACTGACCTTTTCCAGTCCTGTGGCCACTGCTGAGTTTTCCAAATTTGCTGGCATATTGAGTGCAGCACTTTCACAGCATCATCTTTCAGGATTTGGAACACAACCTAAAACTATTAGGTGTACAGCAAAGTGATTCACACATATATAGTCTTTTTCAGACTTTTCCATTACAGGTTATTACAAGATATTGAGGGGGGCTTCCCTTGTAGCTCAGTCGGTAAAGAATCTGCCTGCAGTGCAGGAGACCTGGGTTCGATCCCTGTGTTGAGAAGATCCCCTGGAGAAGGAAATGGCAACCCATTCCAGTATTCTTGCCTGGAAAATGTCATGGACAGAGGAGCCTGGTGGTCTGCAGTCCATGGGGTTGCAAAGAGTCGGGCACGACTGAGCGACTAACACTTACTTACTTACAAGATACTGAATATAAGTCTCTGTACTATATAGTAGGACCTTGCTGTTTATCTGTTTTATTATTTTTAGTTTTGGCCACGAGGCATGTGGGATCTTAGTTTCCCGACCAGGGACTGAACTCACACTTTTTGCATTGGAAGCATGGAGTCTTAACCACTGGACTGCCAGGGAATTCTCCTTGTTTATTTATTTTATATAAAGTTGTACACATCTGTTAATACCAATTCCCAATTTACTAGCAGATATTTTATCCCAATTTTATAGAAAAGGGAAACAAGGTGTAGAGAAAGATTTTTACATACAGTAAAAAATTCACAATCCCTAAAAGAATAAATTGACATGGTCCTAGATGCTTCACCTTTTACTACTAAATTCAAGCGCTGGTCTTTGGGTGTCTGACCTTGACGTTCTAGTTTATGCAGTGTCTTCAGAGAATTCTGTGCACTGGCCACTGTGAGGGAACCGTTGGGCCAGAAGTGCTCTAGGTTTAGTAGTAGTGATTCTGCCAAAGTTGATGTTGTAACATGAATATGCAAATGTCAAAAATTAGCAGAGGTCTTGGTCCATATATCAGCGGACAATTTTGTCTGTTTTGTCAGTATATTTTGCAGCCTTAAAGTCCTCAGTGACAAGTTTCTTCTGATGTGTTCTTATTCTAGGGTTTTAACCCTTTGTATCTTTAATGTTAGGACTTGTCTGCTAGAGGTCTTTATTCTTTAAAACTCTTTTTGAGGAACTTCTCTGGTGGTCCAGTGGCTAAGACTCCCAAGGCAGGCAGGGGGCCTGGGTTCCATCGCTGGTCAGGGAACTAGATTCAACAAGCTGCAACCAAGACCCAGCGCAGCCAAATAAAGTACATATATATATTTTAAAGTGATTAAAATGGTAAATTAGAAAAAAAAAAAACTCCTTTTGTTTTCTGCAACACTATCTGTGGTTAACAAAAAAGATTCTTCCTCTGCTTCAATATTTGATAGTTGACATCTAAAGAGAATTCTCCATATATAAAACCCATACTCTCTGAAGATTATGGAAAATGACATCTTTCAGATTTCTAGAAGTTTAAGTGTCATGCAACAAAGCAGGAACCCCTGTTTCTCTTATGGACCTCATTTCAATATACCATTTACAGTTTGACAGAATGTATAATGTAAGATTTCTCTTGTTCTGTAGTTTATATTTATTTACAGATAAATATAATACAGATATTTTTTCGAATCGTGTGATTTAAAATTTTTCTTCCTTGCTATGATTCACACTTATGTAGGAGAGCACTTATGATTGAATTAAACTTTTGGTTTGATTGCATTTGCACTACATTAAATTTTTTAATGCATGTTCTGATTTTTAAAAAATATTTATTTGGCTGCATCGGGTCTTATTGCTGCACTTGGGATCTTGGATCTTCACTGCAGCCTGTGGGATCTTTAGTTGCGGCGTGTGAACTATTACTTGCAGCATGTGGGATCTAGTTCCTGACCAGGGATTGAACCTGAGCCCCCTGCGTTTCGAGTACAGACTGTTAGCCATTGGACCACCAGGGAAGTCCTCATTTTGGACTGGACTGAAATAAGCCATGTCTTAATGTATGTGATAAACATTTAAAACTTTAATCCATGAGGTTCTCTTTTTTGGCTCTGTATATCCAATGCACTATTTCTTTGGTGAGTGTGTAAGATTTAATAGCTCCATTGTGTGACTTGACAATGACATTTTGGGAAACATTCCCAGCGGTAATGTTGTCTACAGTAGTTCTCATCGGATGCTAGACTTTTCAAAACCACTTTTCTAATAAATTTTGTTGTGAAAACTTAAAAAAAAAAAAACAGATAAATTGAGCTTCATTAAAATGTAAAATTCATTCAAAAGAGAATGAAGACACAGACTGGGAGAAAAATCTCTGCAAAGCATGTATCTGATAAAGGATTCATAGCCAAAATGCATAAAGAACTCTGAATTAATAAGGAAGCAAAAAACCCAATTTTTAAAAAGCAAAAGCTGTAAACAGACACTGCACTAAAGAAGATTTATGATTTTTAAATAAAACACATGAAAAAAGGCTCAATGTCATTAGACATCAGGGAAACACAAATTAAAGCCACAGAGAGCTACCACCATTCACCTATGCTGCTAAGTCGCTTCAGTTGTGTCCGACTCTGTTCGACCCCAGAGACGGCAGCCCACCAGGCTCCCCCGTCCCTGGGATTCTCCAGGCAAGAACACTGGAGTGGGTTGCCATTTCCTCCTCCAATGCATGAAAGTGAAAAGTGAAAGTGAAGTCGCTCAGTTGTGCCCGACTCTTAGCGACCCCGTGGACTGCAGCCTACCAGGCTCCTCCGTCCATGGGATTCTCCAGGCAAGAGTACTGGAGTGGGGTGCCATTGCCTTCTCTGCCATTCACCTATAAGAATGGCTAAAATGAAACAAAACACGTAACTGACTGTACAAAGCTTGGTGAGGATGTGGACGAGACTGAACTCACATTCTGTGGGTAGAAATGTAAAATGGTACAAGCACTATTTAAAACCACTTTGTGGTTCCTTGAAAACTTAATACACACCTGCCATGTGATCCAGCCATCCCACACACATGTATTTTTCCAAGAGAAAATAGATACTAGTCCAAAGAAAGATTTGTGTATGAATATTTATAGCAATCTTATTTGTAATGGCCAAAGCTTGAAAACAAACCCAAATGACCCATAAACCAAAATGACCCATAAACCAAGCAAACTGGTAAGTCAGCAAATTGCAGAGCATCCATACCATGGAATATTACTCAGCAATAGTATTACTGAGAAGAAAGGCAGTACCTATCCACACATCATTATGAATTAATCACAAAGTAAATATGCAGATAAATCGGAAGATTGGGAATGACACATACACACTTCTATATATATAATAGATAGCTGATAAGGACCTACTGTATAGTACAGGGAACTCTACTCAATACTCTGTAATGACCTATATGGGAAAAGAATCTCAAAAAGAGTGGAGATATGTCCATGTATAATGAAATCACTTTTCTGTACACCTGAAACTAACACAATATTGTAAATCAACTATACTCCAATAAAAATTAAAAACAAATAGCAAAGTAATTATGCTGAGTTAAAGAAGCCAGAGCTCCATACCCCCAAGAAAAGTACAAATTATACAAAAGAATATGTATTATAGGGTTCCATGTACATAAAACTCTAGAAAATGCAAACCAACCTCTAGTTATAGAAAGCAATGGGTGAGAGCCTGGGGAGAGGTTACATGGTGGGTTTATCAAAGGGTCCAAGCAAACTTCGGGGAGTGAGATACATTTGTTCTCTTGCTGTGGTGACATCCATATATCCAAACTTACCAAACTGTGAACTTTTAAAAGTGTGTAGTTAATTTACTGTATGTCAATTATACCTCAATTAAACTGTTTTATTTATTTTTTGGTCATGCAGCTTGTGGGATCTTAGTTCCCTGACCAGGGAGAGAGGCTGGGCCCTCGGCAGCGAACCACTAGAGTGCCAGGGAATTCCCTAAAGCTGTTTGAAAAAAAAAAGCTGTGTAAAGCTGTTTTGAAAGAAAGAAAGAGAGAGAGAGGAAGGAAAGGAGGAAGAAAGAAAGAAAGGAGGGAAGGGAAGGAGGCAGGGCGAGAGGAAGGAAGAAAGAAACTTAGGGATGGTAATCTGGCAGAAAATGTGGGGCAGGAGGGGAAGGCAGTGTCCATTCGTCTCCTGCTGTGTAACAAATGACCCCCAAATTTAGTGGCTAACAACAACCACATTATTATATTTCACAATTTTGTAAATCTGGAATTCAGATCGGCTCAGTGGAGAGAAGCCCTGTGGCACCAACTGGGTGGTATTCAGACTGGGATGGTCTAGGCGATCCATATGGCTTCCGCCACTTGCCTGGCGCCTGGCGGGGACGGCAGGGAGGCTGGGCTCAAACGGCCCCCTCTCTCTGTCCATGCTGATTCAGGGACCCTCCATGTGGGTCCCTCTTGACTTCCCTCTTGACTTCCTGTACCCTGAGCCACTATGGAGACCAAGGTGGAAGCCGTCAGGTCTTTCAGAGACGGGGCCGGAACAGGCAGAGCATCCCTTCTGCCATACTCTGTACTGGCTGAAGCAGCCAGGCGCCAGCCCAGACTCTAGGGAAGGGGCAACAGACCCCACCTCTCAGGGAAAGCCTGGAGTTGGAACGGTCTGGCCAGGCTGAAGACTTACTGGGTGCTAAGCAGTTGAGTTGGGTATCTATGGGTAGTGGGAAGTGCTTGTGTGGAAGACGTACAGAAAGGGAGATTTGAGACAGGGCAGAGACGTCCTCAGGCTTCCCTAGTGGCTCAGTGGTAAAGAATGTGCCTGCCAACACAGGAGACTCGGATTGGATCCCTGGGTCAGGAAGATCCCCTGGAGAAGGAAATGGCAACCCACTCCAGTATCCTTGCCTGGGAAATCCCATGGACAGAGGAGCCTGGCCGGCTTACAGTCCGTGGGGTTGTAAAAGAGTGGGACGTGACTTAGTGACTAAACAACAGAGAGGTCCTTGGCCATCAGGGTGAGCAGTCTGACTTCTTTAGGTAAAAGGGAGCCCTTTCAGCTACAAAATTGGAGACTCTGGAATAAGAGGCCGGTCAGGCTTAACAGTATGTATTGATTTATGTATCTTTTGATTTTCTGCTGTTTATTTAAAAGACAACTTTTATAGTTTCTGCCCCCCGACTATGAAAGACACACATTTCATTTCATAAAACATAAGGTGAGACCTACGCTTAAACCTGGTGGGCCACACGCAGCTACTGCGGGGTCTTGAGCTGTGAGTGACAGGAGGCAAGACCACATCTCTCTATTATGGAGGGGAAGAAGGGCATCATTGGTGATCTGAAATGCTGAGATCCAGGGGAGGGTGACAAAGTTAAGGGGTAGGCAGGCAGTTTGTAAACCCCTCCACTGAATAAACAAAATGAAAACAAAAAGGTAATATTTAACTGTGTGCTTGAACACTTATATGTATTTGGTATTATATTAAGCACTGTACATTTAGCGGCTCATTTAACCCTGATAGGCTAAGTACTTGGCCCAGTCCTGCTATAAGCATGAGGAATCAGAGGCACAGAGAGATTAAGTAACTTGCCTAAGATCACAGAGTGCTGAGCTGGGAGAGAAGCCTGACTGAGCCCTGGAGTACTTTTAACCATTCAAGCTGGATATTGACTTTTCAAGCTTCTTTACTGTAGTCTATAAAGGTCTAGGTGACTAGAGCTTATATATTCTCTGACTTGTTGCTATTCTGGACTCTGGGCTGTTAAAAGCAGCTGATACGTGCTAAGCCACTTCAGTCACTCTTGGAGACCCTATGGACTCATAGCCCACCAGGCTCCTCAGTCCGTGGGGATGCTCCAGGTAAGAATACTGGAGTGGGTTGCCATGCCCTCCTCATTATAATAACTCCAAGGCCAGAGTCAGGGCAGAGTTAAGAGTTCGCCAGGTGTGTTGAACTCCATTCCCCTTCAACTGACAGGATACAGACAAGGATTCAAGGGTAGTCTCTTTGGCTGGTAGCACTTCCCCTGCTCCTAGTGGTTTAAAAGAGTTATTATGATATAAAGTGTTTTTTTTTTAATATTCAAAAAGAATATTCTAGTGATTCATGTATTTTAAAATTATGTGAATGTACCGAGGACGATGGTGAAAGATGCAATTTTACATCAAAACAAGCTGGTATATCAAATATTTAATGAAAGGATCAGATTAAAAAAAAAATGTAGTCGCTCTGATGGATGGAAATGTGGTAGAACCCCAAGCCCAGGCCTGAGAGAACGGAAGAGGCCAGTGTCCTCTTTGAAAAGAAAATATGGTTACAGATGAATTTGAGAAAGACTGCAAATTTACTGCCTACATAATTTTAGGGCTTTTTTTTTTTTTTTTAAAGTAGTTCCTTATTAAAATACGAATGATTGATTTTCAGGTTTCAGAAAGATGTTTACGTATTCCCTTTCTAATTTAGGCAAAACTGGACGGCTGCTTGTTCCTCTCTTGCTAAGAAAGGGTGTTTATTAGCTAGGATGGCAATGAAAAATTTAATACTAGTTTATAGCAGGGGACTGTCTTTGACCTTTCATCTGGATATACAGCTCCCGTTCCTCTCATGGATAAGCTACAGCCTTATTAAAATCTCTTCCTAATTTGGTCTTCTCACTACACCATATTTAAAAAAATCGTAACTTTATTTCTCTACAATTGGGATTGAATGAGTTGCTTTAAAAATTTTCCTCTTTCCCAAGGTATGGTGAATTAAGTCTTAATGGAAATTAGATAAGTGCTAATTTAACAATTTACACTGCAGCCCTGCTTCCTGGCAATGTCCTGTCAATTCAGGAAAGGAAAGAAAGGGAAGCTACTTCATGAAGAGAAATCGACGTCTTTTTCCTCCTTCTCTTTCTTTTTGCCTTATTCTGAGCAATTGTCCCCAGGAAACTAACCCACCCTCTGCTGTGGAGTTTGATTCCTCTTTCTGGAGTTACAGTCTTCCTGCTCCTCGGAGATGTCTCAGCTGACTTTCCATCTCTGCCATCCACTTGCAAGATATTTAGAGTCATAGGACCAGAAGAGCTGCTAATTCTCCCCTCCCCCTCTCTGGTCATCTTTTTTTTTTAAAACCTTTTTAGATGCTGGTGGGTGGGGCCAACCAAGAGGGAGACAGCAGGTCTGGCCCATCCCTTTTCTGACCCTCTGGGGCCATCTTCCTTCTGGCAATTCTCTTCCCCCATCTGTTTTCCTCTTGTTTTTGTTAAAAAAAAAAAAAAAAGAAATTAAAAACAATCAAAGAAAGGAAAAGAAACAAAAACCACAGAATACATCCACACCTCTGTTGAAGCAAGGCCAGCGTGGTACAAAATTCTGTAGGAAAATTCATGTGCCAGCATGCACACACTTATTCACAGGTCTCAAACTGGAAGAAACTTGTGTTGGCATGAAAAACTCCTAATATGTATTAAATTTTTATATTGGAGTGTAGCTGATACACAATGTTATTTCTAATATTCAAAGCATAAAATGTTAACTTCTCTTCATTGGTCAAAGAAGGAAATCTGTCCCCCACCCGCCACCCCATTTTATTGAGATATAACTGATACGTTCTGGGTTTATTCCATAATAATTTTTGCACTCCTCCCACATTTGGGTGAATGTTCACTCAGTTCAGATTTGCTCCAGGTGCCAAGGAGACAGCAGCAGCAGACTAGGTCTGCCGGCTTGTCCTAGAGTTCTTCCCATCTCAAGGCAGCACCAGGCCCCATGATGGCTTTGTCCCACTAGGGTGGTGTTTCTGCAGCATGGGGCCTTCAGCATGTTAAGAGTTCCCTGCAAATCTCTGTGAAATCTGGTGAGCTGCAAATGTGTATGTAGTTTTTTTCTTTTATATTTCACATTTATGATACAAGCATGGATGTTTAGCTTGGGCACCAAGTTATTATTTTTTGAACTTAGTTTACAGCCAGTTTTAATTTTGCACAGATCTTAAATGGCATATCTAGAAGTTTTGACAAATGTACACACAAATACCCTTTCATTTCCCCAGAAGGTTCTCTCCTATCCCCTTTCCCAGTCACTACTCTCTTACCCTCGAGGGTTCTTTTCCTATCTCAAAGCTTAGTTATGCCTGTTCTAGAATTTTCCGTATACAGAATCACACAGTTTGAACTTTGTGTTTGGTTCCTTTCTTCTAACATGATGTTTTTGAGATTCATCCAGGTTGTTTGCAGAAGTGGGAGCCAAGCTGTCACTCACAGCTTGATGCTGTTAAGACTGGGACAATCGGTCCACCCGATGGCCTCACTATATACCCTCTAAATCCTGCTGTTTGGCCCTCTCCACTCTACCAAGTCAGTCTCTCTCCAGGGCCCAGCGAGTTCCTCTAACCAGAACCGCCCAGGCAGCCTCGGGTAGCACCCAGATGGCCGCGGGGCCATCACCCGGGACCTCCCCCGAACAGCTGCCCTCTGCCCCCTATCTCCACCCCCCCAGTAAAACGCCAAAAGAAACTGGCCCCCAAGCAGGTCGAAATTCAGATTCGTTTAATTCCAAACTGCGTTGATGTTTTGCTGTTGATCACAGATATGCAGAGTCCTTAAGAAAACGAAAAAAAGAGAAAGAAACCGGTGTCTGGGGCGGGGGTGGGGGTGAGATCTCACGGGCAGTGGATATCAGCCTCTGCAGATTCAGAATGAAATCTTTTCTTTTTTAAATAAACGGAAGAGTCGCTCTCCACTCCGCGCTCAGAGGGTTTCAAAGGTCGTCACACTGAAGCCCGGGGGCGTTCATCTCCCCAGCTGCCGGGAGAAGGGAGGAGGTTGGAAGGAGGAGGGAGGGAGCACACAAAAGCGAGCCGTGCAGAGAGGGCTAATGTTTCCTGTTTGCCTGGAACCCCCTCCTCTGTGTCCCCTCCCCCAGCCCCCTCCCAGCACTCGGGCGGAAGTGAGTTTGCTCCTTTGGAGATTAAAAGGATTCCGAATTCCGATCAGTCCCAATAACCAATGTACTGAGAGGAGGAGGAGGAGGAGGAGGAGGAAGAGGCGGCAAAGCTGAGAAAGGGGGGACGCGCGCGCGTGCACGCACGCAGCCCGAATTGCGGAGTTGTTCAAAGCCCCAGGCGGTCAGGGCGCACAGCGCGAGCCAAGCCCGGTAGGCGCAACGCTGCCGGGGCCACCCGTCTCTCTCGGCGACTCGTTTTCAGAAAGAAGATGACGCGGGCGCGGGCCGGCGGCGTTGACCACGCGGCTCCTGATCTCACCGCGCTGGGCCGTTGCCGGTTCCACTGATTCCGGCGCGCCTCGGTGGTGGTTCCGTCCTCGCGGCTCGGGATCGGAGGGGGGGACCAAGGCGAGGGCGAAATGGCCCGATGACAAAGGAAATGTGATCCCCCTTCGCTGCCAAGGTTTCAGAGAGGACGGACGCGAGGAGGAGGAGGGGCGCGGGGCGCGCGCAGAGCTCGGATAGCATTGCACGACGGCTCGCGCGGAGCAGGCAGCGGGTACATCTAATATCTTCCTGCCGATGAATAATTCACGACGGCCCTCGGGGACCTGCGGCCCCGCGCAGCGGCGCGGCTAAACCGGAGGAGAAGGAGCGCGTGGGAGGCGCCCAGGCCCTACAAGGCCGGGGCAAGAGGGCCCCGGGCCGCGTGGGGCGCGCGTGCGTGTTAAGCGCCGGCAGCTCCGCGGGGCTCGGCGGGCGCGCGGGAGACTCCAGGCGCGTGGGGCGCGCGTGCGTACTACCCGCGTGCGGCCGCGGCGGGCCCCACTATCTGCAGCTGCGGCGGGGCTCACCGCCCTTGCAGAGAGGCCGCGCCCGGCCGTGCGCAAGCCCGGAGCGCAGCACGCCGGGCCACCCAGGAGCCCCTGGCCGCCGCGTCATGCGGTGGGGCGGCTGGCATCGCGCGGGGGGACAAGGGCTCGGCGTCGCGCCGCTCCCGCCTTTACTAGTTTGGGGAGCCTTCCTGTCCCAAGAAGAGACTAAATCCATTTAAAGAAAAGCCCACGCACGATATACTCGTCGAACCAAATTCTGCCACTCAAGCCGGGACTGGGATTGCACAGCGGACTTAACTTGGGGGTGGGGGACAATTCCCCTCGGCTGGCGAGAAGCTAAGCTGCAGCTGCTCCAGGAGTCCTCTGACCTCCCTGCCCCCGCTCGCCCCTCGCGTGTCGGGACTTGTTCCGGCGCTCCCGCCTCGGAAGGCGCACGGCTCCCGCGTCCTCCTCCGGGAGAAATCCTTGTCGCCTCTGGAAAGTGGCATTTAATGCCCGCTGCGTCGCGGGTGGCAGTGCGCGGGCCGGACGCGGCGAGGCCGAGCCGGCCGCGCCGCTCTGGTGCCGGCTCCCGTGCGTAGGCCTAATCGATGCCTTTTTTCTGAGTGAGTCGGCGGCTCCCCCACCCACCTCGTCGGCGCTCTCCTCCTCCTCTTCCTCTCTGGTCTCCTCCCTCCTCCGGGCCTGGTTGCAAATGGCTTCGTTCCCTGAGACCGACTTCCAGATCTGCCTGCTGTGCAAGGAGATGTGCGGCTCGCCGGCGCCGCTCTCCTCCAACTCGTCGGCGTCGTCGTCATCCTCGCAGACGTCCACGTCGTCGGGGGGCGGCGGCGGGGGCCCTGGGGCCGCGGCGCGCCGCCTGCACGTCCTGCCCTGCCTGCACGCCTTCTGCCGCCCGTGCCTCGAGGCGCACCGGCTGCCGGCGGCGGGCGGCGGCGGCGGCGCGCCGGGAGAGCCGCTCAAGCTGCGCTGCCCCGTGTGCGACCAGAAGGTCGTTCTGGCCGAGGCGGCGGGCATGGACGCACTGCCCTCGTCCGCCTTCCTGCTCAGCAACCTGCTCGACGCCGTGGTGGCCACGGCCGACGAGCCGCCGCCGAAGAACGGGCGGGCCGGCGCCGCAGCGGGCGCGGGCGGCCACGGCAGCAACCATCGGCACCACGCGCACCACGCGCACCCGCGCGCGGCCGCCTCGGCGCCGCCGCCGCCGCTCCCTCCCGCGCCGCCGCCGCCTGCGCCGCCGCGCTCGGCGCCTGGCGGCCCCGCAGGCTCCCCGTCGGCGCTGCTGCTGCGCCGGCCCCATGGCTGCAGCTCCTGCGACGAGGGCAACGCGGCCTCGTCGCGTTGCCTCGACTGCCAGGAGCACCTGTGCGACAACTGCGTCCGCGCGCACCAGCGCGTGCGCCTCACCAAGGACCACTACATCGAACGCGGCCCGCCAGGTCCCGCTGCAGCCGCTGCTGCGGCGGCGGCGCAACAGCTCGGGCTCGGGCCGCCCTTCCCAGGCGCTCCCTTCTCCCTCCTCTCCGTCTTCCCGGAGCGCCTCGGCTTCTGCCAGCACCACGACGACGAGGTGAGTGTGGGGACCGCTCCCGCGGGGGACTGAGGCCCGGCGACTTGGGCAGCGGGTCTGGGCCCCAGGGGAGCTGCGGGGGTGTTCGCAGGGGTCTCCGGGCAGGTCCCCGACTGAAGGAGAGAGTCTTCTCCCCCTTCCGGATTTTTACATTTTCCTTTTTGACTACGTGGCAGTCAACTGCCATGGAGCCGACGACCCTGTGTGTGCGGAGAAGAGCTGGCTTCTGTGTGCTGGCCACAGAGGGTCCCAGACGCGAACTTCCCCTCCTCCCGCTTCCATATCTAATTTTCTGGCTGGCCAAACGTGGTAATCGCTGTCTCCAGTATAGGCAGGAGCTGGGGTAACACAGATGTTTGACTGTGTAGACCTGGCCTCCGTGGCCGAGGGGACGTCCCTACTCTGCTCCCCCAGACAGCTCCCGAGGTTGGAGATACCCCCGCTCTTTAGAGACTTTGGTTTCCTCATTTCTGTTTGACAAAACGGGCAGGCTATTGTTTTAAGTAAGGCACGGGATGGAGGCGTGTGTGTGTGTGCGTGCGTAGATGTGGTCTTGTGGGGGTACACTAGAGGCCTCCTGGCATACTGAGGGCTCCTGTTTAGGTTTTTCCCCCACTTTAGTTTTGTTTGTTTAAAGTTCCTCGATGGTTGCTTTTAAGTAAGGCATTGGCCAGGAGTTAGGGGATCGAGTGGGTGAGTGTGGGGTACACGTGCCCGAAATGCCCTGGTTTTCCACGTGCGCGATCAGGAGGGCGGACTATACTTGTATTTGGGATACCTCCTTGTGTGGGATAAGCGGGCAGTTGCGGATCTGTGAGGGCCTTGGGTCTCCACCTCCCGAGGTTCCGTTTCCGTAACGTGGAGAAAAAGCGCGTTCTGGCCCCTGAACCTCCCTTGTGTGGACATGAGCCTCGTGGGCCACCGCTGCGCCCGGAGCTGCGCGTTGGGGCGGGGGGCGGGGGGGGTACCTTGCTGCTTGCCCTCACCCAGCTGGAAGTCCTCGGGCTGCCCTCGCCTGCCCCGGCTTCGGTCTCTCCGGGAACCGGTTTCCCAGGTTGGGAGGTGTCCCCACCCCGTTCAGCCTGTGGCTCGACTGCCCCTGGGGAACAAGCCGATCCCGGCTGTACGCGGCTCGAACCGGGCACGTAGAGCCCGCGGGCTGAAGGGCAGCCTTTGGGCTCACTTGGCTCTTGGCTGTTGGTGGAATAAACCTTTCTTGTATATTTTTCACCTCGTGTACCACTTTAAAGTTATTGGAGCCCATGAGTGGAAGGGGCCGAACGTTTTGAGGCTCAGCCTCTGCTGAGAGGGTCGGTGCCTTGATGGGATCTACCTGTAGTCCCTCGGGGAGACGTGATGCTAGACTCGCCTTGCAGGGGAATAGGAGTCCTTGTGGGAGTCGCCGCCTGCGAGGTGGGGTGGGCGTGCTGGCTGCGAGCGCGGCTGAGGCTTGCCCCGCGCAGCCTTTTCCACTTCTAACCTGTTATTTGGGGAGGAGGGCGGAGCTATTGCTTGCTGGCCTTAAGCCGGCTTCTTCTATTGGAAAAAAGTTGAAATTCTAATCTACTTCTTGTGGATCCCTCATTTTCAAAGTTTCTTTCTGGGTACGAAGCCTAGGCGGGCCGTTATTCTTTGCCTTCCTTTTTTAAAGCTTTGAATGGACTCTTCTGAAAGTTTTCCCACATTCAGGGCTGAATGTTTCTAGCAGATTCTTTCAAAAAATGGATTGAGGTAAAAGAGATCTGAATCCCAATCTCGGGAATGGAAAGAGGGAACCAACTCACTGGGAAGTTTAGTGTCAACGGGGAGGAGGCGGGAGAGGGCGCCTCGAATCCGCCCCCGTTTCCCTCCTGGCAGGGGCGTAGATGGAACCCTCCCTCTCAGCAGTTGAGTTTAAATGTCAGGTTTTATTTATATTCCCAGTTAAAGATCCGTATACGTTTTATTTGGGTTAAAACAGTACATGCTCAGTGTTGCCAGACTTGTAAAAGGTTTATATACTTTTCAAATTATAAAACCATTCAAATAGTATGGGAGTGTGTGAAGTGAGCGGTGTTCCCCTCACCCTGGGAGGTACCTGGATGCCCTGAACATTTCTATTTTTTAACGTGTGCAGTTCTGATGAAGTTGTTGGGCAGAGGCATTAAGATACTACACTGTTAGACCAACTAACCTTTAAAAACACGAAATTTTCTCAGTTTTGAGCAAACTCTACTCCCCCTGCCCCCCTGTTGGTTTTAAAGAAGAAAACTTGGAAATTAATTTTTAGACCTTTTTAATATTTCCTGGGTTTGGAATGTTACCGAATTTAAGTTTAAAGGGACAGACCAGGGCTGTGAATGGGAAAGTCAGATGTTCAGAGGAAAAGCACCTGGTTCACCCAGGGGGTCCCAGCCCTGGCCTAAATTCTTTCTCTCCTTCCAAGGGAGTGATCTTTAATAGTTTTGGAATGATGTGCCTTCAGAAAGCCCCTTTTCCGATTGGGAAAAGAGCCTGAGGTCACTATGGAAGATGACCGCCTTGTCCTCTGATAGTGATGAAAGGAATGCCTAAATCCGTGTGATTTTCAATGGGTACAGTCTGCTTCGATTTTTGAAATGTGCTGTTCTGAGTTGCTCCGGTGTCAACAGGCTCTATGAAATAATTCAGCTTGCCCTTGTCTTATGGTGACTGATGCCACCTGACCTTGGGCAAGGGGACCCCCATGCCTGGCTCTTCCCCTTTAATTTTAGGGAGAGTGCGTCCAACAGTTGGCATCGAGGAGGGTAGCCGGTCGGGTCTCTTCCCCCAAACTGCGTTCCTTAAGCATCCCCGCTAGCGTGACAAGATGGTTCTCTGAGCGTTGGTTTAAAACATTAACCGGAAAACTAAAAGAAGGGAGCTGGGTTTTCCAACGGAATGAAGGTTGCTTCCTCCTACTCTGTATTTGGTCCAGGCAAGAAACGAGAGTTTGGGTTTTTTGCCTCGGTGGCGGTCAGTCCAAAAGGCCTGCTGGCGGGCGGCCTGGCTGGGAATCGAGCGGGGGGTGGGTAGTCGGCGCCCCGGGACCCGCTGGCCGCGCGCCTCCCACGGGGCCTGGGAGTGGCGGGCGGAGGCGGCTCGACCAGTCCGGAGCCGGTCTCCGCCAGCCGTACGCGGCGGGCCCGAGACAGGGTCGGCAGGCATCTGCGGGGAGAACTGGGGCGCAGATCTGGACCGGAGCGCGCGGCTCCCGTCGTCACGAGGTGCCCTTAAATGTTGTGTTGCTTGCACGTGGGAAGCAAGCTCTTCCTTGGCTGCCTCGGAGGCGACACTGGGAGCAGAAAGGGTGTGTGTGTGTTCAGGGCCGGGCGGCAGCGCTCTGTAAATGGGAGAAGCTGAGTGGGGTCTGAGCCTGTTCCGGTCCCCGGAAAGGCCCTGTCACTTGGGAGTAGGGCAGGGGTGACCTAGTTGCCATCTTGAGCTGAGGGTTTCTTTGTAGACCCCGAAGATGGCAATGTTGGTTCCCAGTTAGGAAGGTGGGAGTGGGGGTGGATTTTCCTGAGTTTGCTGAATGGAAAGTGGGATGAAGGGACTAATGCAGTTTATTTCTGTGTGTGTGTGTATGTAACAAACTCCCTGGAAGATAGGTTCTAGAATTCCAATTCAATATGATCCTAAATGTTGACCCCAAATATTGAGGAAACCACTCTCCAAAAATCAGCTCCAAACAACCTGGAGGAAGAAGGTTTGCTGCCTAAAATAATTGATTGTGGAATGTACTCTTGTATCTTATTTTGAATAAGTTCCTATGAATGGCGACTTTACCCGAATTGGCATCAATATATTTTATTCTGTATTTGCAGAGGCTAAGTTTTCTCAGGCATGCATCCCTTTGTGTTTTAAAATTATGTGTGTGCCTTGTAAATTGTAAAATTTATAGTAAGAGGTTTTTTTGTTTAAGGACAAGAGTAAAAAATGAGTAAAAATGTGCATTCTAGTTGTTTCTGCTCTGCATCCTCTACCAGTTCGATAGGACTTGGTAGATGTATGTCTACTTAGCACACACATCTCACCTATTTACCGGAAAATCAGACCTTCCATACCTTGGAAATAGTTGGAAGGTTCCTGCTTTGAATCCAGTTCAGCAGGTGGATATTTGTAGATTGAAATCTGTTGAATTATGAAAATGTTTGAGGAAAACCTCCGGGAGAGAAATGTTCACTATTGACTTGTCAGTATGTTAATTTTGAATATAATCTCTACACTGTGAACTTTAAAAAAATATTCACATGTGATTGGAGGAATGTGCCTGGTCTTCCATAAACTGCACAAAGATGAGTTTCACCAACATGGCTCCCAGGCAAGTGGCTAGTTTGGCAAGCTGTGCTGGTAAGGTTGCCTCACAGGCACAGCCGAGAGTCAGAA
Source organism: Bos indicus x Bos taurus (assembly GCF_003369695.1). Taxonomy (NCBI): domain Eukaryota; kingdom Metazoa; phylum Chordata; class Mammalia; order Artiodactyla; family Bovidae; genus Bos; species Bos indicus x Bos taurus. Next base: position 53,575,734 of record NC_040097.1, on the reverse strand, counting down.
AGGATGCTGGTGATCCTGAGGCTGTTGTGGAATAAGTGCTGTCTCTGGAGACTTAGGACCAATTTTTCTTGTTAGGGAGTAAACACTAGTTTGAGAGTTGCATAGACTTAGTTTTGGTCTACAGGATCTTTATTTCCAATGCTAGGAATATATATTTTGCAAACAAGGAAAATATTTTAGGAAGAAAATGGGTACTTTCAGTTCGTTTGATAGCACTATACGTTCTTTATGATTCAGTGTTTACAAGTTAAATAGTTGTAGGACTAAAGCAGTCTGAAAGTGTTTAAAGACTGAGTAAAATTGCCTTTTTCCATCCCAGCTTTCCTTCCCATTTTAGCTACTTATAAATGCTAATTCCAGGGAGTCCTTTTCAGATTTCAGGGCACTAAAACCAACATTAAAATGTAGAGTTTCCTAATTTCTCTGCACATGTAAAATTTTGAGCACAACTGTTTTGCTTCTTATGTTTTCATTAAAAAAAAAAAAAAAACAAACAACCAACTTCGCATATGTAGAAAGGGAGTTAGCTTTGGAGGAAGCCATAAATGAGGTGAAATGGTTCAAATTCTTTTGTTGTTGAAGTAGTTTGCCAGGAGAAGAAAGAGTTTATAAACTTTTTCTGCTTATGAAGACTTTTAACTTACTTGATAATTCTATATAGCTCTCACATTTAACCCCCTCCAAATTTTATTTCCTTTGGGGCTTACTGAAGTCACATGGGTTGCTTATTCTCACCAGTTCTCTCACAGGGCAAGGTTTATTTCAGATGTATTCATTCTTAGGGAATAAAGGACCAATTCGATGTCATTCTTCATGACACTTGAACGAAAGATTGAGAAGAATTCTACCACTCAGACGGTTTCCTCCTGCCTTTCCCCATAACACTAACAAAGAGTTCAGGGCTTGACTCACTGAGGCTGTTTGTGCCACCTCTGTTGTTTTGGAAGGGAGGGAAAAGGTACTGATAAGAATTACAGTCGCCCAAAGGGAGCAAGATGCCACCCTCGCAGCCCACTCTGTTCTGGCTTCCCTTGAGCTTTCAAGTTTTGTGACTTGGAGGAGGAAGCCTGAGCCATCTTTCCTCTTCAGCTGATGCGACCTCCCGCTTCTTCAGTCCTAAATTATTCTCCTCCCTTTGAGGTTTTGTCTGTATCCACAAACCTAGTTGACTGAAACCAGATTGACTGTTTTGATTGACAAGGCTCTGACTTGTTAACAGAAAAATTGGGAGGGGTGTGGGGGGTTGAGCGTAGGCAATTTACATCTGAAACTTTGGCTTAAACCCTATTCCAGCGTAATTCTTTGCCTCCTCAGAGGGCATCTTCCACTTCCTTCGTGTTTTACTTTGCTTGCGGTTGGCTTTGAAGGTAGGGTGGAATGAAACAGGGGAAGACCCCTAACTCCTGGCTTTCATCTCCCACTCAAAACCAGCTGAAATTTGGGGAGATTCTGGTTTAATCTGAAGCTATCAGACCAATGTTTTGTTTTGTCCTCTTTTATGTAGATTTTTCTTACCTGAGTGTCAGTTCCTACCAAGTGAGTCCTGTTTTTAGTACATCTGTATAATGATCCCAGTTTAAGGATCAGTAGACATGAGAAATTAGTAATTTGTTCAAAAACAATATTCCACACAGTTGCCCTAAGGAAGTGGTGGTCTTTTTTTTTTTTTTTTAATTAAGTTTTTATTGAAGGATAATTGCTTTGCAGAAGGAAGTGGTATTCTTTAGTGATACTGCTTTCAGTAATATACAGACTACAAGTTGAAGTTGTAAATATTGGGAAGAGGAGTCCTGATCATGAATAAGGGCATAATTTATTTAAAAATTTTTTTTGGCTACACCAGGGGGCATGTGGTATCTTAGTTCCCCAACCAGGTATCAAACCCACGCTCCCTGCAGTGGAAGTGCGGGAGTCTTAACCCCTGGACTGCCAGGGCTAAATTCTTGACTGTGATTGCTTATCTGACAAACTTGTGCAAATTGCACATTCTGCCGACATTAATGGGACTTGCATGAAGCAGAGCAGTGTGCATGAGACAATGAAGTGGATCAGGTCAGTTGTGTAGACTAGGGGCTCCCTTCCTGGCTCCCACACCCTATGAATTTTGAGGGTCCCTGAGTTGGTTTTGAGCCTCTGTCAAAGGTCAGCAACTGTATCCTTTAGTTGTCACTCCTGAAAAGTTCAGTCAGCCGTTTCCTTCCATCTAGCCTTAACTGTTCACAATTGAAGATGTGTGTGTGTGTGTTTTCTTTTCTTGAAATGACAATAGGTTTTTGCAAACTTCTTTCATATCTTTGACCAACTGACATAATTCTAAAGGTGTTCTTCTAAGAAAAAGTCTGGACACGGAGATTTTGCTGCACATGGATCTGATAGAACATCTTCAGCACAGGTGTTTAAAAAAACCAGAATGGTGAAGAGGTGGCATCAGCAGTCATGATTACGGTGTGTTTGGGCAGACCACATTGAAGATTTTGGTCTGTATCCTCTACCTCTCTTTAAGATAAGTGTCAGAGGAAGATCTTTTTCTGAGCATCATCTCTAGGCTTGTACTGGATAAGTGCTGAGCAGAAAAGTGGATATAGTAGAGGACATTTTGGTATAGTTGGAAAAATGTTTTTTTTAGGTTTATTTTTACTTAACCACTCTTAGACAATGTGGTTTTGAGATTTCTTGTGCTACCTTAGTTTTCTCATCTGTAACACTTAGCAGTGTTGTAAGCATTCCAATTAATATATTTAAAGTGTCTTATAGCACACTAGAAGGCAATTGTAAATATTTTTAAAATTATTTATTTACTTATTTGTGTTGGGTCTTAGCAGGCATGCCGATTTAGTTGCTCCCTGGCATGTGGGATCTTAGTTCCCCAACCAGGGATGGAATCTGCTTCACCTGCCTTGGTAAGCCAGATTCTTAACCACTGGACCACCAGGGAAGTCCCTGTAAACATTGTTTTTAATTTTTTTAATTGATGTGTAGTTCATTTATAATATTATTAATTTTGTTAAATAGCAAAGTAATTCAGTTAATACATATATACATTATTCCTTTTTTTAGTATTTGTTTTCCATTATGGTTTATCATAGGATACTGAATAATGGTTCCCTGTGCTGTACAGTAAGAGGACCTTGCTGTTTGTAATTAATAAGCTGTTGAGTTTTGAAGCAGACTCCTCACCCCATCCTTTTGCCTCCAAAGAGGATGCTGTAGAAGAAAACTGTTTGCCGGTGTTGGAAACTGGCTTCTGTCAGTTTACTCTGGTCTAATTGGAAAGATGCAGTGATTCTTTCAAGTAATGGAAGGTAAACTGGAGAGACATGCATAAACTTCATTTCACTCTAGAAAAACTAGCCCTCAACTTTAACTTCTGGTCTAGACCGTCTTTGGGTTACAGGGCTCCCTGAGCCCAGTGGAAAGATGGGCACAAGTGTCTTTACAGGCTACATCAATGCTTGTGGCTTTTTTATTTTTGGTGGAAGGCCAGTGTTTGTGTTTACATTTTATATGATGTGTTGAGAATCATTAATCTTTAAAGTCTTGATTTTTGGGGGGACCGTGGCATTTCAAGGAAAGAGATCAACTTGCTCAAGGGAACAGTTTGATTTCATAGACTGGAATATTTTATAAGCTCTAATTTCACGGTGTTATCAGTTGCGTGTTTAGGTGTTCCCGAAGAGGAAACTTCAGTTATCACAAGAAAGGCCTTAAATCATTATAGAAAAACTGCTGCTTTACAAATGGGGAGACAGGCTGGGGTGGTGAAGTGACTTTAGCAGGAACTTGCCTGGTCCAGCACTCTGCTCTGCTAATTTATGTACAGTATTTGGCAAATATATTATTATGTCTTAAAATATTTCTGTATTTATGTGGCTGCACTGCGTCTTAGCAGCGGCATAGGAACTCTTAGTTGCAGTGTGTGTAACTTAGTTCCCTGACCAGGGGTGGAACCTGGACTCTGCATTGGGAGTGCAGTCTTAGCCAGGGAAGTCCGGAATTATATTTTTGAAACTAGTCCTTAAAAGTCTGAAATTTAATGCTAAATTTATTGTTTGAATCTTTAGCTTCTTGTGTTTTATTTTGGTTTTGGTCTTTTTTTTTTTTTTTTTTAATAAGGAGAAAATTAGACATACATGTAATTTACAGCTGGAGCCTTCCTGGGCTCAGTGGTAAAGATGCCAGCTGCCAGTGCAGGAAACACGGGTTCAGTCTCTGAGTTAAAAAGATCCCCTGGAGAAGGAAAGGGCAACCCACTCCAGTATTCTTGCCTGGAGAACTCCATGGACAGAGGAGCCTGGTGGGCTACAGTCCATGGGATCACAAGGAGTCAAACACGACTTTGTGACTGAGAATGCACGCACAGGTACAGCTTGGCAAAAGCAAGTGTGACCGTTGTTGCTGTGACTGCCTCTCCTTCTAGGGTTAATGTGTTGTCAGAGCAGTAATTTAGCAAGGAAGAGGCCTTGAGTTTAATCTCTTGAAATGATGCATAAGTCTCATAGGAGGTCTCTCAGTATCGAAGTGAGAAGGATGCTTCCTCTGCCAACCACCTCTAACACAGGCTCACCCTGAGGCCTCAGCACGTCAGAGCAAATATTCTAACACCAGTGGGTTTGGGGCTTTTATGCCAGATCTGGCCTTGGTTGATGTTGGTGGCCTTAAGGACCAAATTGAGAAAGATGATTTCTGGATTGCTGGTTCCCAGTGGTGATGGAAAATGGTGGTGCTGCCTTTATTTTCTTATCAGAAACAAAGGAGACTTCTTTTTCAAGCCACGGAATGGGAAGATGCTTGTAGCTTCTTGGTAAGAAGACCTGGGCTCACAGCCCAGTGTCACCCTGAAGTAACTGAGACCTTGGACAAGTCACTTATCCTTGATTTCTGATCTTTCAGATGGAAATGGTTGAAGTAGTTTTTGAGAACTTTATGGAGGGAAGTTATGATTTACATGAAGATGCTTTGAAGAAGGAGCTAGAAAAAATGTTTTCAGTATCGTGAAAAAAATTTGGCTTCAACGTTTCCTGCAAGTTGCAGTCAAACGGGTAAAATTCCTTCTTCATGAAATTAAATAAGCTGCTTATCTTTCTTAAAAAATGTTTTCTGGTTGATGGCCAAATGATATTTGATACCATGAAATAATTGGGGCAGTTCCTTATTGCTGACAGAGGACTTGATGTGTTAGGATTTGTCATCAAAACACTTGGATGTCTGCTGCTTAGAATTGTGCTCTTTGCCAACCTCTGGTTAGTCTCGCTGGGAGGATGAAACTGGAAGAAAGTTGTTTGAATGGGGCAGAGGGATTCTTGGCTTCCTGTGTGTCTACTTTATATGTGGTTTTATTTACATTACTAGAGGAAATCTAAATGTTAAAGCAAGCTCTCATGGCCTCTGAACAGGTTCTGATAGGGAGCTGAGTTTGGGCTGAAAGACAGGAATCTAGGAGAATGATGGGATTTAGGTAGAAGATGGAAAGAAGGCAGGAGTGGTTTTTGGCTTTTAGCAGCTGCATTGGCTTGACTATAGAGTGTTTGTGATTGCGATCTTTTATCTGATTTTGCCTTTCAGCATCCCTAAGAAAGGTGTTAGGCTCCCCCTCCCCATCTTGTAAAATTGAAGTATAGTTGATTTACCGTAGTATATTAATTTCAGGTGTACAGCATAGTGATTCAGTATTTTTATAGATTATACCGTTAAAAGTTATTCCTAAATAATGAGTATGAGTTCCTCTGCTGCACAGTATATCCTTGTTGCTTGTCCATTTTATACACAGTACTCTGTCCCTCTTGATCCTATGCCCCGATCTTGCCCCTCCCCGCTGGTAACCACTAGTTTGTTTTCTGTGTCTGTGCGTGTTTCTGTTTTGCTGTTTCCTGTTTTTATTTTTTAGATTCCACAAATAAGTGATGTCATACTTTTTGTCTGACTTTTCACTAAGCATATTATATTCTCTGGGCCATTTACATTGCTGCAAGTGGCAAAGTTTCTTTTTGTGGCTGAGTAGTGTATATATCTCTTTTATCCCTTCATCTGTGGAGGGACACTTCAGTTGCTTTCTTGTCTTCGTTATGGTAAGTAGTGCTGCTGTGAACATTGGGTGCAGGTATCTTTTTGAAGTTTTAATTTTTCCAGATACCTATCCAAGAGTGAAATTACTGTAGTTTTAGAGGTCCATTCCTTTTTTTTTTCCTCCTGCCATCTGCACACCTTGCGTGATCTCCCTTCCCTGACCAGGGACCAGACTCAATAGCTGCAGTGAAAGCACTGAGCCCTAACCGCTGGACTGCCAGGGACTTCCCTTTTTAGGAGGGTGACTATTGATAAGTAGAGGAAATAGCTGAGCTTATCAGTCTGGAGCCAGAGCCACGTTTAGTTACTGTAACAGGTAATTTAACGTAAAGCGTTATTGACTGTTATTTGAGTTCTTCGTGAGTTTTTAGTTGGGAAATTGCAATGCAAGGAGAGACACTACTTGCATGCCTGGCTGGCGGGTAGCAGCTGTGGGAAGCAGCTCCCCTCCTTGGGTTGGGAGATGAGAAGAGGAAAAAGTTGGGAGTTGTTAATACTCCTGTGGGTTCCTGCGGGTCGGGTCAGCGTTAGAAACCTGGAATCAGGTGCTGCCACTGGAACGACTCGTGACGCTGGGTTAGAGAAGTCTGTTGAAGGAAGTGCACACCCAGGAAGCAGAACTCCTAGAGCAAAACCTTTCTCCCCGTCAAGTTCCCTAGTGTCGGAGTCACAGGGATGCAGCTGGCAAAGCAGAGGTGTGGCCCACTCGGGGGGTGGGTTTAAGCTAAGAAGCAGTCAGAGCTCGGTAAGCAGCACTTCGTGGAAGATGGACTCCCCCCTTGGTGCTTGATTCCATTTGAAAATTTCATGAAAACGTGGGGGAGACCCTGGGCTGAGGGGGACTAGAAGGTAGCCGGAGTTAGCAGTGCCCAGTCCCGTCTGTGTGTTCACACTCGTGCTAACCCAGCTTGCTATTTGCTAACCCAGCGTGCTAACCCAGCAGGCAGCACTCAGCCGCGCCCTGGGCTTGCTTACAGGGGGGACACAGCCTCTGTTGTTCCCAGACCTGTGTGTGTCCTCCCGTGTGTGTACGTGGTCAGGCTTTCCGTCGTGTCCGACTCTTTTTCGACCCAAAGGGCTGTAGCCCTGTTTCCTTCTCCAGAGGATCTTCCTGTCCCAGGGATTGAACCCACATCTCCTGTGGCTCTTGCATTGCAGGCTGATTCTTTACCGCTGAGCCACCTGGGAAGCCCTGTGTCCTCCGTACTTGTTTGTATAAATTACACAGTTTTAAGTAAAAATGAAATCGGTGCAGAAAATTTCTGTGTAAGCAGACCTGTATGCCTATGAACTCAGCTTTGGTGGAAAGTAGGAGGCCCTGGGGACAGAGCAGTGAGCAGAACAGCCTTGAATCCCTTTTCTTCATGGGGCCTGTTTATCCAGCCAGCTTGCTACTGGGGGACTCGCCCTTCTTCCGCAAAGGCAGTGCTCTGGGCCAACAGCTCTGGTGTACAGGGACTGCTGTGGGAACCTCCCTGACTGCACTCTAGACCCTTCCAGCCCATCAGGGCTCTGACCTCATGGAGGGGAGGAGCCTTGGCCCTGCAGGAAGGAGCTCGGGTCCCTGCTTCCCCTTCCTCTCCTCCGCCTTTGGGATGACCTGCCCCCCAGGCTTTGCCCTACAGTTGAGGGGGCAGTTTCAGCTGCAGAGCCCAAGGCTGAGAGGGAAAACCTCATTTCTGACTAAGTTCAGTGATTTCTTCTTTAGTGTTTTTGGCATTGGTTTTTGCGTATTGAGGTAAACATATACATCGTAAAATTGATCTTTCTTTTCTAGCGTACACTTCTGCACCTTTTGACAAGGGCGGAGAGTGCCATCATTCCAGGCTCTAAAGAGCACCTCATCACCCCACAATACCCGTCTCAGAGCCTCAGGCAGCCTCCGACCTCTTCTCCAGTCCTCTGGTCTGGTCTTCTCCAGAAGGTCATGAAATGGCATCTGAGAGTGTTGGATCCTCGAATCTGGGCCTTTTCCACTTGCCAGGCTGCGTTCACAAGTCCTCGCAGGTGGCAGGTGGCTGGTGTCAGTGGTTCCTCCCTATTTCTTGCTGAGTCGTTTTCCACCGTATGAATGTACCATAGTTTTCACATTCCCCAGCTGAAGGGCGCGTTGTTTCCTGTTTTCAGCCATGGTGACTGTGTTGATGCCTGAAATAGGAGCAGTGCTGTGTTGAGTCTTGGTGGTCACTGTCACCAGCTGGAGTCCCGATTTTCATCCTGGAACATTTGTCAGCAACGTTGAGTGGCTCTGAGACTAGTTCCCACATCACTCTGTAGGATGCTAACAGTTGCATTTGTCTGCCTAGGGCTGTCTTTTCTGTTTGAGGATCAGATGGGGTATTGCCTGATGAAAAAGTGCAGGGTACACTACATATATATTTACATGAACAAGGACTCACTGTAGATCACAGTGGGTGATCTGTACTCAGTGTTTTGTATTAACCTATAAGGGAAAAGAATCTGAAAAGGAAGGAATATATACTTTAACGTAGGTGTGAAACTGAATCCTTGTGCCATACACCTGACACTAACGTGATACTGTAAATCATCTTTTCTTTTTTTAATACAAAATTTAAAAATATAAGTGAAGACAGAAATTCAGAGTTGCAGGAGCTGCTTTGGAGGCTGTGCTGCAGGGGACAGGGGAAGCATCTGTCTGCCCCCCAGTAGCCTCGCCCTTTGTTGATTTTTTTTTTTCCCTCTGCCCTTTATTAATAACTTTACAGAACAATTCTCTTTGGTTTTTATTTCCATTTTATTATATTAACTTTATCAGAGCTTTCAGGAGGCATATACAAAGAGGAAAATTTGTCTTTACCAGTTTAACCAGATTTTTTAAAAGCTACATGGGTGCATGTAAAAAATAAATATAACTCTGATCAGTGATGGACCACCCCAAATATCTGGAGCTTTTAGGGGAGTCCTGGAAAGAATTGCTTCCGTGGAGTGTAGATGGACAAGTGTCTCCATTGTAAATGGGAGATTAATAGGGGAAAGGGACGTTTCATATTGAGGTTGTTGATACTTATGGTGGTGAATAGAACCAAGTTACGAGGGCCTAGCAGAATCCTTTCCGAGCCCGAGATAGCAGTTCCTTGTAGGCAACATTTGAGGTTCACAGCAGCTGCTAAGTCTCTAATCTTGTTATTCTCCCTTAAGTATGCTGTACAGTAAAAAGACAGGTGTGCCTTGAGATCTAAGAACGGAGGTGAAATTGTTAATTACATTGAAATCTTAGTAACATACAGGAACATGCAAAGAACGGCACTCTATCTGGGCATCTCAGACTGAAAATGCAGCTTGTTTAGAATTGGGAAAGTAACCATTTTTCCCTCATAAAAGGGATGGTGTTCACACTTGACTGTTTCCAGCATTCATATACGTGTTTTCTCCCCCTGCATTGGTTGTATGGGGTCTACTGCAGAACCAAGCTCAGAATTTTTCTGAATGTAATGTTCATCAGTGTCTATTTGTTCTAGCCTCCTGGAACTTACTTTCAAGGTTTTTTTTCGATGGTTTGCCTGTTGGGATGCAAAATCAATTCTCTTCTTCTCCACCAAAGGAAAAAAAACGTCGTGGAAAGCCACAGATAAATATATGGGAATAAAATCTAAGAAATGCATAAGATGGAATGATGAGGATGAGGAGGAGATATTTGGCCTTAGTTTGGGAGAAAGGATTGCAAATACAATACAAGCCCCGATGTTGGCTTGTATAGCTTGGTGAGGCTTGGGTGTTGCATGGGGGGAAGCCCACAGTGTTCTGAGGTTCCAACAGGTTAAGAAAACAGGAGTCTAAACAAATAATTGGGGCGGTATCTCTGTCCTGTCTGCCAAGCTTTTCTCATTTTGGTTCCTTGACTTTCAGTTAGCATTTGCACATGTTGCCACTCACGGTGGGAAGGTCTCATCCCATCTTGGGGGTAAAGGCAGACAGGTTTGCCTCAGTGACCTCAAAAGAGGAACCCGGATGAGTGCGTGCTTAATAAAAACCTTTCAACATTTGCAAACATTTGATCGGGTCCATGAAAGGGGGAAGAGGTAACAGTTTTGTTTAAAATTTGTGTTCTTTTAACAACATTGAGAAGTTTTTTTCCTTTCTTTCTTTGACTGACTTGGGTTTTTTTCCCTTAACTGAGTTTTGTTTTGCCTTTTCCTTACCTGAGTTGTGCCTAAGACTTCCCAGCGCTTGTCATTCGGGTGGTGATTTTTCTGAATACGTATATGTCTGTGACTGTTATTTATTTGACCTTTCCTTCCTTCCTTCAGCCTGCTCAGCTTGTAGTTGCTGGATGAATGAAAAATTGAGAGTTTTCTCAGAGCGACTTTGTGTTCTCTCCCAGGAATACTTGATTTGGCCCACTTAACTCGAATCCTTGTTTTTAATTATACAAGTAACACATAAATATCTTTGTTAGGATGATCTGTAAGAAATTTTTTTTAAGTATACCCCCAGACAAAGTGTGTAATTTGGGTGTGTTTCCTACCAAACCTTTACAGCTGTTCACACACACACAGACACACACACACGGAGTATAGAAATACAGTCTTAATATAGACATTTTCCTGTACTTACTTTGCTAGTGATTACTGCTCCAGGCTTGGTGTTCGTGCTGTGGAATTTATTTAGCTGTTCCTTTATGTGGGATTTTTCTCTGCATTGGCCATTGCCACTTATTTGTGTCCCTGTGACTCAAGAGCCCCCCAGCCAGGGACTTACGCAGATACCAGCAAGCCACATTTGAAATGTTAATTTGCCTTCCTGCCAGCCACATTTCCTCCCACCCAATCCGGCCCTGTTGCCATCAATCTAATGGGAGAAAAATGGCTCGTCCGTTGACTGACTTCGCATTTCTGTGATTGCTGTGGGGCGGGTGTCTTTTTGTTTATTGACCATTTGGATTCCCTCCCCAAATTGCCTTGGTTCCTGGGCCTCTTTTCTGGGTTTAAAAAAAAAATCAATTCGTAGGCATTTTGGATAAATACTGCTCTTTCTTCCAGCAGATTTTTCAGAGTCCTTGGCTAGCCTCAGTTTAATTTAACTTGGTATACATTTTAAATTTCAGTACTTGGTATACATTTTAAATTTCAATACTGACGATTGTCTTTCATTGTCTCTGCATACTGTGTCTTTAATCATATCTTACAATATTTTCTTAGTGTATCTTAGGAGGTGGGATCTAATTTTATCTGGAATGAACAATGATCCTGAGGTCCTGACTGTGAGTGAACGGTCTCATTTCCCCTCTTTCTCTGAACCCTTAAATTTCTGGGAAACAGTTGTGACTGTCCACGGGGGGCGAAGAGAAGGGAGTATTAAGACCTTTGCTCAGTGAATGCCAACTGGGTTGCAGTTTAATGTATGTATATTGGATGTTCGTTCTCTGTGGTCCTATACAGGTGATCTCTTAAAAATCTCTTTGGTGTTGGATGGCTATTAAGGAAATAGACAGCAGGTAAATGGTAACGCTTGGTTTGGTGTAGGCCCATTAGACATCAGTCAGTGGGCTTTTGTTTGTTATTATGTTTTTACAATTGTATTTTTAGCTGCACTAGGTCTTGGTTGCTGCTCGTGGGCTTTCTCTTGAGATGGCTTCTCTTGCTGTAAAGCACGGGCTTAGTTCCCTTGTGGCCTGTGGGATCTTCCTGGGCCAGGGACAGAACCTGTGTCCCCTGCTTTGGCAGGCAGAGTCTTAACACTGGACCACCAGGGAAGCCCATCGGTCAGTGTTTAAGCACAGGTTGTTCTGTCGCCTACTGTGTGCCAGTTATTGGGCAGGGTCCTGCAGACCTGCCTTTTCTTCCCTGAGTTTTTAATCTTCATTGGGTTTTTTAACTGGAAGAGAAGCAAGTAGTCATTTTAATCCAGGCAAGTGCGAAGTAGCTAAAAATATACAATTTGCTAATTCCACTCCCCAGATGTAACTCCTGGTAACAGGCTGGATTCTGTCATTGGTCTCCTTTCCTGTGCTTTTGCACCATTATCTTCATGACTGTATTTGTCATTTAATCTGTAATAGGGCACACTCTGATGTTAATAAAGTTGCTTGGAAAGCATCATTTGTAATACACCTGTTGTTCTACATCTCGCTTTGTCTTTGAGACCTAGTAGCCATTTATCATCATCTTTGCTGAGGTGTAGTGTAGGCATAATCAAATGCACCCATTTTAAAGCATTTATTACTATTTGACTTCGCCAGGTCTTAGTTGCCGTTGGAGGGATTTTTAGTTGCAGCATGCAAATTCTGAGTTGGGGGACCTAGTTCCCTGACCAGGGATCGAAAATTGGTCCTCTGCTTTGGGATTGTGGAGCCTTAGCCACACTCGACCACCAGGGAAGTCCCAAACACATTTTGGTGGTGAGTTCGGGCAAATTTATACATCTGTGGTACCACCACCACGATCATGATGGAACATTTCTACCACCTTAGAAGGTTCCGTTGCCACAGTAATCTTTCAGAGCTCGTGTCTGGAGAATTTGGCCTGCTGCTCTGGTCTTGGGAGGATTTATGGAGACGAGAGCGGGACACAGACCTTTGGATGTGAATTAGACGGATGGCAGCGTTGCCGGGTCTGATGTCCTGGTTTACTGCTGAGGTGGGGGGAGCTGTAAAACACCCTAAAATCTTGACCCTTGAGAGGCATTTTATCCTCTGCAAAGGCCCAGATTCTCTCTTTTTTTCCTGTCTTAAACATTTGCCTTTTCAGGGCCACAATGCAAATGGTCAGGGAACATTGTTTTCCAGCAAGCAGTTGCCTGCTGGGAGGCAAATTCCTCAAGGATTGCTCGGAAAATGTGGAAGTAAATTCCGTTCAATCAACACACTTCTCATTGAACCCCGGCCGAGTGTCTGCCCTCTCCGGGTGTTTGAAGACACAAAGGACTGGAACGGAGGTTGCCTTCTGGGGACCCTTACTTACATCACCATACAGGGAACTAGAGCAACCAGGGATTTGGGGTATTCTGGGGAGTCATGTGCGTGTAAAAGCATTAAGTTGTTGATGAGATGTTACATGCTCACATGTTAAAAAAAAATAACTGTTCCAGGGCTCAGGAAGGCGTAATGCAGTAGAGGGGATGAAGTCCTCCCAGCAGAGTGCTGGAGTCCTGTGTCCTTTGAGCAGGGGCCCCCAGCCTCCGGGATCTGGTGCCTGGCAATCTGAGGTGAAGCTGATGTAATAATAATAGAAATAAAGTGCGCAATAAATGCAATGCCCTTGGATCATCCCAAGCCACCCCCACCCCATCCATGGAAAAATTGTCTTCCACGAAACTGGTCCCTGGTTCCAAAAAGGTTGGGGACCGCTGCTTTAGAGGGTTCTTATCATTGAATCTAGGCCCATGTGGTCCCAAACATTTCTGAAAAAAACTCATAGCTTTCCAGGCCTGCCAAGTCAGTTGGGGTGACCAGTTGGTAACTTCCATTGCTGAAGACTCCCTGTTCAGAAAATTTTGGTTTTGAATTTCTTGGAAAAGTCTTGAGTTGTTACTGAGGAGACACACTGCACTTTGGGGTGGTGGCAGTTCCCTGCCCCAAACGGGCTGTGGCTGTGTCCTTCACAGCCACCTTCCACTGGTTTTAGGCTGCTTTCATGTGCAGACCCGAGGAGCTTCTTTAGTAAGTTGATCATTGAGTGCTGTTGCAGGGGAGGAGTCCTTAACCCCCAGGCACTGTCGGGATCCAGAGTTGGTTTCTGCCGTTTTCCTCTTTCCTGAGGTTTGGCGTCCGCCCCCAGCGAAACCTGGGTCTGCCTGCAAAGGAAGTAGTATTTTGCTGAGCCGAAGCTGGGACGGAATCAGGGTTGGATACTGTGAGAACCGGATACAAGGCCTGAAAGAGAATTTTTTTTTTTCTTGCAAGGGGAGAGGGGTGAGAGTGAGGTGGGACCCACCCAGGTAGAGGGCGAGGACCTCCGGGAAGAAAGGCCTGGGAGCCTTTGAGGGCGTCTGCAAAACTGGGAAGCGCTTTGCTGGGTACCCTGTGGCGATTAGAACGTTATCTGCAGAAAAGCAAATGTTCAACCAGTGTTTGCGGAGTTAATTCAAACAGGCTCCAGGGAGCGGTTGGGCCCCTTGCAAACCTGTGGCTGGGGATGCTGAAAGGAGTCACCCTTGCTTGGAACCATCTCCGCCCTCAAAAAGGGAACGCTACAGTTGTGTCAGCCTTCCCGTCGTCTTCACTGAGGCCCTGGAGTCTCTCATCTCCCCTCAGGTTGTCTGCAGGCTCTGTCCACTGTGGTCCCCAAAAGCGGGTGCCCAGCACACCGGCCAGAGCCCAGGCTAATCTCCCCAGACCCCACCCCAGCTGCACCCCTCCTTCCAAATGTCTTTGGTGCTGGGGATCCCTGAGTGGAACCTGTCTGGCATCATCTGTGGTGATGCAGGAGCTGTCGTTTTAAAAAACCGGCCCGCGAATCCCACCCTCTGGTTTTGAAGGACAGTGAAATGTTTGCAAAGGGTTACTGTAAAAGCCAGCCCCTGGCGGGAATACAAAGAAGACCCTCAAGATAAAGTTAATGATTACATTTGGAGCTTTTGGCCTGCTTCCTTTAGAGAGTTTTCTCTCTTGAACTTTACTCCATCACAGCTAGGGACCCTGCCCCCCCAAACTGCATTCTGTGTTGAGAAGGTTGGATTTTAGTGTCTGAGATGGAGTTCTTCCTTGGGCCTTCCTGTCCGTGTGAGGGGCGCGGAGGGGAGTGGGCTTCTTCCCCAGGGCCTCTGGCTGGGGGCGCTTTTTTCTGCCCAGTTTTGTTTGGATACCACCCCACCCCCATGCTTGGGGCAGCAGGAGTTCCTCCCCAGGCCCTTTGTTCCTCTTGAGGGCGGGAATGGCGGCCTCCTGGAATGTGGATGCCCTGGCCTGAGTGGCCAGCACCACTGAAGCCTGGTCTCTGCTCCTGGGGCAGCTCTTAGGGCTCGGGTGGGGGGGGTTGGGGGGTGATGCGTCAGACCAGCTCAGTCACCCCTGGGCTGCATTAAGTGGACCCGTTTTAGTGCTTACCATAGTCACACGAAACACCCCTCCGCCCATTAAAAACAAAACTAAAAAAACCCTGGTTGCTGTGCTAATGAGTAACCTCAAAATTCCAGGCTCCCCTTCTCAGGGAGTCACTTCACCCAGCTGGGACACCCCCCCTCCCCAAATCACCAGGAAGCCTCCTGACCAAGATTGCAGGCTCTGGCACGCCCCGCTTCATGCCTAGTTTGTAAATAGTAAGCAATTTTTTAATATGTCCCGTGCAGTGTTTGGGACACGCTTGCCAAACATTGTTGTCTGTTGGAAATTAAAATTTAACTGGGCTGTGCTATAGTTTGTATGACTGTTCTCCAGACACTCCTTAAAGCTACTGCAGGGGCTGAAATCCAGTGAAAGGCTCCCCCGGCCACCCAGCCCCCTGGCAGGACGCACCCCTCCCCCACGCTGCCTTTGGGCCCTACAGACCAGGGGTCCTCAACCTCTGGGAGCTAATGCCTGATGCTCTGAGATGGAGCAGATGTAACAATAATAGAAGTAAAGTGCATGATAAATGGGGTGCGCTTGAATCATCACGAAACCATTCCTGGTTTTTGGGAAAAAATGTCTTCCATGAAACCAGTCCGGGTCCCTGGTGCCTAAGGGTTGGGGGCTGCTATAGACTCTTTTGGTGAAGAGTTCTCCTAGGTGACAGCAGTTAGTCACAGGACAGAATGCCCAGAACAGGAGCCCTCTGACCTCTTCACCCCCACCCCAGCCACTGGGGATCCTTGCTGAAAATGGTGGTGGAGAGATGGAGGCTCCGCTTGGAAACCAGATGCCAGCTCAGAGGTGGGAGGAAGCTTAGCTCTCGACCGTACTCCTGGTGCGTTGCTGCCGAAGACCCCAGCCATCATGGGGGGTGAGGAGGCACACTCCTGTCTGAAGCATTTGGGCACTAGTTTAGGAAAAGCAGTTTTGGGATTTCTACAAGAGGATTTTAGGGGAGTCTCGTCCCACATACCATAGGGCTTCTGGGCACTTGAATCTGCTTTTCTCTGGCAAGAGAGAGAAAGATGGTCTCTTCAGGATTTCAGCAGGAATTTCTGTACCGCGGGGAAGAGAAGCCCAGCGAGCAGGCTGCAGGAGTGAGTGTGTGTTGGGGAGTTTGGAGAAGGAGGCTTCCAGGCTCACTGCTGTGTCTCCATCTGCTGCCCGGAGAACTCATGGTTTGACAGTGTAGTTGTGGCGAATTGCCCATTTTGCTCTGACTGCCAGGAAGCTCGGAGCCAAACTCCTGGTTTCAGTGTAGGGAGATTCGCTGACTTGCTTCTCCTTAGCCAACTTGTTGTTCAGTTGCTCAGTCATGTCTGACTCTTTGAGACCCCATGGACTGCAGCACTCCAGGCTTCCCTGTCTTTTACCATCTCCCGAAGCTTATTCAAACTCATGTCCATTGAGATGTTGATACCATCCAACCATCTCGTCCTCTTTTGTCCCCTTCTCTTCCTGCTTTCAATCTTTTCCAGTATCAGGGCCTTTTCTAATGAGTTGGCTCAAACTTGGTTTACATGTATGTTACTGGCTTTTCTTTGTAAGCTGCTCTTCCTAGATCTGTGTAAGAGTTACTGAAATCAGTTTCAATAAAAATCGAGTGAAAGATGAGGGTGTTGTCACCTGCCCAGGAATGGGACCGTTTCAATCCAATAAATCGGGCTGATGAGTATGTAAAGAAGCATGGCACTTGTAGGGAGCATAGCACTTGTCAGATAAACACATGATCCTCATGTACGCCAGTCCCTCCCTGGACAGGGTCCAGCCCCATGCTGAGGGGCAAGGAGACTTGGTAGAGTGTCCCCACGAACCTCCGGGGGCAACAGGACCCAAAAAGCACCCACCTGTAAAAATCAAAGCATCCTGAAAGACGCCGGGGTGAGTCATGTCCCCTGGAAGAGGCTATGGCTGGGTGTCATTGGACCCCCGTCCCCCATTTCCCCCACCCAGGGAGCCCTTCTGCAATTTGGTGGAGCTTGAAACCCCTTCTTGAGGAGTGGGAGGAAGTGGTTAATCCCCACTTCCTTCCCTGGGAGTTTTATGGGCCTCTGGGAGCCTGCCTTACTCTGGCCGTAATGGTCATAAATGACCCTCTCCCAGGGCAGGGGCCAGGCCCCTCTGAATCTTTAGGCAGTTAGGTGCTTGAATACATGGTTTTTTGATCGAGGTGCCTTTGGTTTTCTGTAATTGGGAGGTGGAGTGGGAAGCCTTGTAGGATTACTGGGGTGGTGGCTGGAGCCCTTCCCAGCAGGGCCCGGGCTGCAGAGATTGTGACAGAGCAAGGGCCCCCTGGGTGCTGTAGCCAGGTGGGGCTGGGTGGGGACCGCTGGGGAATCCTGGCAGGTTGGACAGGGTGGAGCAAGGAGAGATGAGAAGGGCTGAGAGATTAGTGTACTTCGGAGGATCCCTCCCCACCCAGTTCCCTTTTTTTATCATTCGTCAGCATTTTAAGATACAGCAGTAACTCATTTTTCATTTTTGATGAAGAAGGCACTTGGGGTGGCCCAGCTCTTGGGACAGGCTTTACCGAGTGGCCTTTCAGTAAGGGCTGCTGGGACTTGTCCAGTGGAGTGATGGCTGGATTGGATCTTGTTGAGGGAGAGATCGCTGGGTTAGGCAGGCCCTACCCCTCCTGCTAGCAGTTCCCTCCTTTCCTCCTGTGAGCTTATCCTCTGCCTCCCATTCTGCAGGATTTTAATTAACTGTTTAATCTTCCTCTCTATGCTTATCCCAATAGCTGCTGGATTTTCTGTTCCAGAGATGAGTAACATTCTGGGAGGGAGTCTTCTGGCCCTAGGGCTATCAGAACCTCCCTGAAAACACCTCTGTCTTGCTGTCTCCAGGGAAGGTGCAGAGCCAGACCAGAAGGCGGCTTGGATGTGGGCCTGTGGGCCCTGCTCTTGAAACACACAGCACAAGCCCTTCTTTGCAGGAACTCCTGGATTGAATGTTATGCAAATAACATCAGACAATGTACTTTTTCTGTTAAGGTGCCTGGAGGTGAAACAAAGAACAAATGTCCTAAGCTGTTAGAATAGAAAAATAAAGTATTTTATGCAAAGAGCATTTTTGGTGACTGCCCATTTTGCGCTTGTATTTTCTGTTTCAGGGCTTCTTGTTTAAATCAGCCTGGTCCAGTTTTAACAACTGAAGTTGTTGGAGTTCATTGATTAACCCCAGGGCTCCTAACCCCACAGAGATTCTGATTGTTTAAAACCAGGGTGGGGTTCCAACATGCATTTTAAAAAATATTTCTGTGTTGGGTCTTAGTGTCCTGTGGGCTCTTCTGTTGCAGCGTACTGACTCTAGTTGTGGCTTGCAGACTCCACTTGCAGTGCGTGGTTTAGTTGCCCGGTGACATGTGGGATCTTAGTTCCCCCACCAGGGATCAAACCCGTATCTCCTGCATTGCAAGGCAGATTCTTAACCTCTGGACCCACTAGGGAAGGTCCCAGTTTGCATTTTTAAAAAGTACCTTGGGGTTCTAGTGCACATGGCTCCCTTGAGAGAGAAGTTTTAAGCGGTAACCCAGGAGAGGAGATTTAAGGTCACTGCAGAGCCGCAGCTCTGTATTTTTTTGTATTAGTATTTTAATCCCCAATTACCAATCATTAATTATGTCATGTATCCCATCTAAGTGATTGCACCTGAGTCCTAACCTGTTTTATTGTCAGCTGCCCTGGTTTCAGCGGCCCTTGATTAAAAAATATGATGCTTTAACATACTGTTTGGTGTTTAGCTTCAAACCATAACATGGGATTTGAAGGCAGTCCTTTCCTCTGAGCCACTTTTTGATTGTTTGTTTGCTTTAAAAAGACACCGGTGCTCGTTATTTTTGGCTGTGCTGGGTCCTTGGTGTGCGGGCTTTCTCTGGCTATGGAGTGTGGGCTGCTCTCCAGTTGCGGGGCAGGTGCTGTGGAGCACAGGCTTTAGGATGTGCAAGGCTTCAGCAGTTGGCGCCGGGGCCCTAAGAGCACAGACTCAGAAGTTGTGGTACATGGGCTTCGTTGCTCCAAGGCACGTGGAATCTTCCAGGACCAGGGACCGAACCTGTCTGTGTTCGCAGGCTGATGGATTCTTAACCACCGTGAGCCACTTTGAAGAGGGTCAAGGGGCCCATTAGTTGACATCCTCCAAAGTTCTCTTGTCTTACTGATGTGGTGATGACAATCCGACTTAGGTCCAGAAGACAGCATTCTGGCCTGTGTTGGAGTGAGAAGCCCCACAGTAGCAGTCTGCAGACCTCTGCCGTCGCTGCAGACCAAAAGCAGCTGGAACTAGGTTAGCCCCTCTGGGACTGGGCACCGGGACCAGAGTCCCAGAGTCTACACAACTGCCAAAGGCTGTTGCCAAGTCTTCAGCCGCTGCTCCTGCTGCCAGTTGGCACCGCCTCTGTCTAAACAGAGCCACGAGGGAGCTCCCTGGAGGCCTTCCAGGGACCTGTCTGCAGGGCACGGGCGGGCCTGGCAGGCACTGCAGGAGCATCTCAGGATGGCTTATGGGGGACACGATTGTAGCACTGCCTAAGAAGTCCAGGCTCTCCTCCCCAGGGCTGCTGAGCACATTCAGCTTGAATTTTGGCTTGAGAAATAATGGGGCTTCCCTGGTGGCTCAGATGGTAAAGAATCTATCTGCCTGTGTGGGAGACCCAGGTTTGATCCCTGGGTCAGGAAGATCCCCTGGAGAAGGAAATGGCTACCCACTCCAGTATTCTTGCTTCGAGAGTCCCATGGATACAGGCGCTAGCTGGGGTAGAGTCCATGAGGTTGCAAAGAGTCAGACACGACTGAGCGACTTAACACTTAAGAAATAATACATGTTTTCTTTTTGACTGCACCACGAAGCTTTCAGGATTTTCCCCTGCACTGGAAGCTCAGTGTCCTGACCACTGGACCACGAGGGAATTCCCGAGAAATAATTCTTGTATAGCTACATTTCTCTTCCTTGGGAAATTGATCTATTGATACTGTCTATCCCAGTTTTTTCTTTCTTTTTTTTTACCCCCTAAATCTCCATGTTTCCTTGAAAGACTTAAGTCAGTAAATAAAGCTTTTCTTTTTCACCCCCCTCTAAGTCCTCTGTTGTTTCATCCAAACTCTTTAGAGTGGCAGAGCCCACCTGGAATCCATCCACTGCCCCACGCCCCTACCCTAGGAGAGGAGCTCTGACAGGTGCAAGGACAAATGTTCTAAACTGAACACATCTTCTTGAGTGTCCCTTTCATTTGAAGATTGTATTAAAGCAGCCACTGCGATGGAAAGATGGGGCTGAAAAGGTGAGCGGATGGCTGTGACTCCCCCACACCCACCCCAAGGGCTGCCGTTTACTGCCCAGGGTGAATTCCACTGCTTGGGTGGAGACTGGGAGATAGTGACCTGCTCTGATCCAGACTGGCCTACCCTGCTCCTGATACAGAACTAGACTTAAAAAAAGACCTTGTGAAAAATGTAGCATGCCCTTGGGACAAGGAGGATGGGAGAAGGCAGCTCCAGGGGTGGCTGGCTTCTTTTCTTGCTCCCTCCCTCTCTCCTTCCTTCATCCTTCCATCATTCTTTTCTGTCTTACCCGCAGAGCAGTTAGCTCTTTGATAAACCGTGATTTTGTGCCTTTGGCGCACTTCAGCAGGGCTGCAGGGAGTTGTTTAGGGTTACAAACCTCCAAGCTGAGGCACCAGGTAACTGAGCATTACATACCATCACAAACCAGTTGTGCGTGCTGCGGCTTAATAACAGTAACCTGCCCAGTCCCTTGAGGGAACAAAGCACCTTGATCTCTTCCACAGGGTTTCTGGGTCAGGTTGCGCACCAGCCATCTGACCCGGGCCAGACGTCAGTTTCCACCATCTGTAAAGATGGAGATGGGGCTATGGCTTGTTAATCGTGCTTTCTATTTATTTATAAAATTTTCATTAATCTATCTTTGGCCACATGGCACTAGGTGTGGTGGGATCTTAGTTCCTTGACCAGGGATGGAACCCGCGCCCCCTGCAGAGTCTTAGGAGCCGGACCTCCAGGAAGTCCCCGGCGTGCTTTTTTAAACGTGATGATGCGGGGCGGTATCCAGCCCAGTGCCTGACTTTTTGCGTCCATCCAGTTGGCAAGCATCCATTGAGTATCTGTGCTTAGTTAAACGCGGCCCCTTCCTCATGTTGGCAAAGGAAGGTCCCGACAACCAGGCAGATCTGCAAGGGTCTGCCCCATCCCCGCAGCCTCTGAGTCTTAGCTCAGGTGGCTCTTTGTTCTGGGCTCTTTTTCCTTTTGAGTTGCGTTAAGACACATTTTGGAAGGAATGTTTATGTGTCTCCCTGCGAAAGCAGCCAGGACCGAAGCACTACTGACTACCCTGTGACCTCGAGCAGGGCCGTTCCTCTCTCCCTTTGCCCTGGTTTTCCTTATGTGTTGCCTAGGGATCAGGGTAGCTACATTCCTGTACCCACAATCTGATCTGTGTTGAGTTCTGACAGTTGCACACCTCGGGGTAGGGTGCGTTTCTCTCTGCCCTCCCTCTTGTTCTTTTGGGGCAAGGAATCCTGCCCAGGGAGTTCCACAGGTCTGGCCTATCCATCGGCTTCTGCACCAGTCAGCAGCTTTCCTCCCTGCTATCTGGGACCACCCCTCTGGCCCGGGGGCCTGAGTCACGGGGCATCAGGTTGTTGGAAATGTCTGTCTGAGGACACAAGGAGATGGTTTTTGCTGATTCTTTGCCCCCTGTTCCTCATTTCGTGTTTCTAATGGCAACACGACTTGCTTTGTTGCTGTGCACAGTCGTGTCCGGCTCCGTGCAACCCAACGGTCTGCAGCCTGCCAGGCTCCTCCATCCATGGGCTTCTCCAGGCAAGAATACTGCAGTGGGTCGCCAAGCCGTCCTCCAGGGGATCTTCCCCGCCCAGGGATCGAACCCACATCTCTTGTGTCACTTGGCATTGGCAGGCAGATTCTTTATCACTGCACTGCCCAGGAAGCTCTCATATTTCTAAGGATTGCTTCGTTTCATGCTCCTTTGGGGGAACGAAGCTCAAAAACACACTATACTGCATCCGGGAACAAGAGGATGAGGTTACTTTCCCCTTGTCAGCCATTTTTATCTTATTACTTTTTTAAAAGATATTTATTTGGCTGTTCCTGGTCTTCACTGCAGCACATGGGATCTTTAGTTGCAGCATATGGGATCTAGTTCCCCGACCAGGGATTGAACCCAGGCCCCTTGCATTGTGAGCAAGAAATCTTAGCCACTGGACCACCAGGGAAGTCCGTGCCAGGTGTTTTTAACCATGCTGTGTGTTCTTCATCTTCACCCTTTGGCCACCACTCGTGGCAGCTGAGTAAAGCCCAGGCCAGTAGCTAGGGTGTCAGGGAACCAGTCGAAGAGCAGCCGGGACTCAAGGTGGCAAGAAAATCCAGAGAGCCAAGCAAACCTCCTGTGGCTGCAGCTCAAGGTGGTGGTGGTGGTAGGGGGTTGACCCTCCTGCCCCGACCCCCGCCAGTCACACCAGCCTCCCCTGGAGGAGCCTGGGCCCTGCTGCAGGGGACCCGCAGCCCCCAGCACCCCCCACCTCCACATCAGCGAGCCAGCTCCTTGCAGCCTCAGTGTCTGGGGGTGGGGGAGGGTTAAGACACTATTTTAAAAATTTCAAGGACTCTCTTGTTTTAGGAAATGGGATCCTGGGGATGCTGGCCCTGGGAGGTCAGGGGGGCCTTAAGCAGAGAGCTGGGGGGATGGGCAGGATAATTGCAATTTAAAGTTAAAAGCGATGCTTTGGAAAATAGGCCGCACAAGGTCAGACGGAAGCAGATCTTTTCTTTGGGGTTGAGCTGAGTCTCCCCCCTCCAAAGGCCTTAGACTATAAACCTGGCATCGGGATCCCCTCCTAGGATGGATTTGTAAACAGCCTGGCTGGAGGAAGGAGCCTGTAGAGGGGCCCTGGAGGACTGAGTTTTGATCCTTACTCCTGCACACACCATGCTTGTTTTACCCGAACAAACAGCCCTCCTTTGGCTCCACTGTTTGTCTGATGGAAGGGGCAGAGTTGAGCACACTGGATTTTTCACCGTTTTCTTTTTAATAGGCAGAGACTTACAAGAAGGTAATACCTGTGTGTCCCAAAGCAACATGCACTCTCACAGTTGAGGGCTGCTCCCCTGTAGCGTGTAAGATTTTTGTGGTTGAAAGCATTCTTGGGGGATGTCTTGAGTGCCTTTCAATCTAGATCGTCATCTGTTAACCATGAATTTTTACAAGTGGAACGGAACTCCACCCAGCTTGGATGGTGTCAGGATTGAGCCCCCTGAGGAAGCCGTTCTGTCTCTGGGCTCATGCTTTTTTGAGGGGGATGAGGTGGGGAAAGGGGCAGAAGGGTGCAATGACAGCCCTGTGGGCCAGTCTGGCTTGTGTTTGTGCAGGAGAGTGTGGTGATTAGAGGGGGGAAGTTGTGCATCATTCATTAGAAATACGAATTTTTTTGCGTGTGGTGCTCTAAAAGCATGCAAGTATTAGGGTGAGAAAAGCTAAGAGGAAAATTGTCTCCCAGAGGATTTTTGTAAGGCCTTTCCCTCCCCGTCCTCGTGTTTGACCTATTTATGTATTTTCAGAGCGTTGATGTCATAGCTTTTCAAAGGGATATTGTATGTCTGGACTGCTAACTTCTTTTAAGTAGGCCTGAAATATCCCTGTCTCCATTAATGACAGCATGGTTCCCTCCAGTAATGGAAATTGTCATAGAGTGTCTAGTCATCCAGATGACTGAGGTCATTCTCCCCCCCCATTTTGGACCCCCTCCGGCAACAGCTGGAATGCAATCGGCCAATAAAAATAACCCAAAGGAAGACTGGCTTGTGTGGACTAATGTTCTTTGGATTCTAAAAACTATTTTAGGATGAACTGCTGAGTCTGGGTTGGGGAGAAAACCTTGCTCACCAGAGTATCTTTTTTTTTTTTTTTCTTTTTTTAAATCTTCTGACCTATTTATTAGTGAGGCTTTTGTAGGGGAGCTGGTCCCTGCCCCATCCGCCTGTTTCTCTTGTGGGATTAATCATTTCCTTTTGACCTTGTGCTCTGCCCCTAACATGTTGCATTGATCAAATCCCGAAATCTCAAGTCATTTCTCCACCCCCACCAGCCACCCCATTCACATTAGAAAACCTAAGGGTGAGAGTGGGGGAGGGGTTTGAATGGAGAACGTGATTTGTCAAAAGACGCAAAATGGAAAACAGTATGACTTTTAAAAAACAACCTTCTCCACCTTCCTGTTGTCTCTTGGACTTCTATGAACAGGCCTTTAAAAAAGCCCCCTTTCCCCAAATACAACTGGAAATATCACTAGCCCAGCCCCTGCATTTTAAAACCTGTTTGGCAGTGTTTCTTCAGGAGAACAACAAAAGTTTGTTCTTTTTTGAGAAGCGTTGGCTTTAATTCCATCCCCTCCCCGCCACTTTAAAATTCTGCAAATCCTGAAATTGACATTTCAGCCTACGGGGAGCGAATAGATGAATACAGTGGGTAATAGCCCAGTGCGGACAATTAGCAAAAGAGCTGTGTCCAGAACAAGCGTCTGCAGGGTTGACTTTGATTGTAGGCCTTCCTCCTCCTCCACTGAGTTCGCGCAGCTAACATAAAGTTGTTTGAAGTCTCTTGGTCGCCATTATCCACACCTTTTCTTCCGATTGGTAATGATATTAGAGCTGGCAGCTTTGAGAGGGATGGGGCCATTGGGTTTAAAGTAACGACCTCCCGTGTGACAGTCATAGAAATTTACTTTTTGGAGCTTGACGATTTCAGGGTGGCAAGTGACGAGAAGGAAATTTTTCTAAAAAAAGGAAACCTCATTTTACCATCTTGCCGACATCCATGGTTATCTCTTGGGGGTTGGGGAAGGGATTTTCTGTCAGCTTCCCTCTTGCAGGGCGGGAGGGAGAGTGTGAACCGGAGGAAGCTTGCAGGAACAAAGGCTCTGTATTGGGCCAGCCGCCATCTTGGACCCACCTATCAATATTTTATGATTGACTAAGCCTTGCACCAAATTGATCACAGAGTCCCTGGGGAGGGGGTTAAAACTGGAGCCCTGGGGCACATCCTGGAGCAGGACATTGAGAGCTGTGTTCTTCCCTCTGAGTACTAGAGGGGTGTGTGTTATCCAGATTTACCCTGTGTCTGCTGAGTGGTTGGGATGAATGCTCTGTAGAGGGTGAGGGTCTCCATAAGAGTTAGGGGGAGCGTGGGGCTCTCCACGCTGCACACTTAAGAGCAGAGAGGCCAGAGCAAGACAGAAAGCTTTGGGCATCATGCTAAACTCATTTCAGAGTGCCTGGGGAATGTGCTTTTAAGATAAGATGTGTTTGACTTGAGGACTTTCTTTTTGACCCATAGGTAGTGGGGAGCCATGGAGGGTTGTTGAGTTTGGGAGTCATGAAAAAAAATTGGAGGATCGATGTTAGCAGTGGTTGTTGGCACACGGCACAGGTTGCCTGTATCACAGGCACATGTATCCATGGGAAATTACAGAGGTGAGTTTTCCAAGGCAGTGGGACAGGGACTGTTGTTACTTTTAATAGAGCCGGCAAACCTCATGGCTCTGACACCTTACTTGTGTGCCTGGGCCAGTTATTGTGTATTCCTCCATTTCTTCGCCTGTAAAATGGAGAATAATAGTAGCTGTACCCCATAAGACTGTGAGGAGGATTAAACAAGTTAATATGTGTCGAGTGTCTGGTCTAGGGCCTGACCTCAGTAAACACTTCGGAGAAATGTTTGCCAATATAAAATTCCTGTTGGCTCTGAGGCTGTTTGGGTAAATGAACCTTCAAGCCCTGTGGGGGAACAAGAACAACAACAACAAAATATATATAGAAGATTAAGTTGCTGGTTATCCTAACCCAGAATTAATAATTTGGTTTATATCATTCTTTTTTTTTTGACTATTCCTCGTGGTTTGTGGCATCTTACCCCAGTCAGGGATTGGACCTGGGTAGTGAAAGCGCTGAATCTTAACCACTGGACCAACAGGCATTTCCCTGGCTTGATAACATTCTAGATTTTGTGGCTTACAAGCAACTTCATTCCCCTATTTAGATCATACCATAAATACTGTTCGTATTCTGTTTTTCACTGCACATTACATCACGATAATATCTGCTTTTAGTTTAGTGTAAACAGTAATTAAACATGTAGCTTATCTTAGCAAATATTTTAGGAATGTGAAGGGAATAGCAGAAAGTATTTACAGTTTCATGAGGTTCTAAATAACTATATAATCATGCCCCATTTGGGCATGGAGTGAAAAATATTACAGAACAGCATCCTCTGGCATCTAAGCACATTCACGTACCCCTCACTGTAGAATGAGTTAGCAAGGAGTTCCTGTACCTGTTTTCTTCCTTTACACAAACAGCACGCCGTGTATACCACTCCTTCCTTGTTTTCCCCTCAATTGTGTATTTTGGAGTTCATTCTGTTGCTCATATTCTTTTTTATGGTTGCCCAGTAATCAGTCTATTTAATAACTGTAACCAGTTACCTATTGATGGACATTTAGTTTGCATCTAATCTCAGACGTGGTGCCACAAACTATCTGTTTTTTTTTTTTCCTCCAAGGAAGTGCCAAGTTCCTAGCTGGATGGCTTGAACATATACATTGTAGAAGTTCTTGTTTACTGGAGAAATAATATGCCCTCTCTTCTTCCCTGAGAAGAAATAGAGGTTAAGGCTTTTCCTGGGATCGCAGTCAGCTGTGTTGGGAAATACAAATCAGAGCTCTGGACTCCACGTGAGTCAGATCTAGTTTGTCAAAAGTGAGTGGGACACAATGGCTTAGGGGAGACCCCTGGGAAGACACTTAGGGTTGACCCTTTTGGAAGCTTCCTGGGGATTTAAACTCTCCCTTTCCCCATTTTGGGCTTCCCTGGTAGCTCAGATGACAAAGAATGTGCTTGCAGTGCAGGAGAGCCAGGTTTAATCTCTGGGTCTGGAAGATCCCCTGGAGGAGGGAAATGGCAACCCAGTCCAGTATTCTTGCCTGGAGAATTTCATGGACAGAGGAGGAGCCTGGCGGATACAGTCCACGGGGTCACAAAGAGTTGGACTCAACCAAGCAACGAATGCTTTCACTTTTCCCCGTTTTAATGGTTTTCTATTGCATTCTCCTAGGTAGCTACTTCTAGAGAACCACTTATTCAGAGACCTGGCCTCAGACACAGAAAGATGCTTCTGGTTGGACTGAGTAGGCTGTTGAGGTTCTGAGAGGTTGTGGCCAGCTCTTGGGGTTTGGGGAATCTGCATTTTCTTTGGGCTTTCCCTCTGTGGATGCTGCCTGATCAGGGTCTGGAATGGAATCTGTGAACTGAATTTTGATGGAACCAGCTGTGGGCAGAGCTGGGAAGGACCCGTGACTATCTCATTTAATCCCTAGGCCTTACTCCGCTTCCCTGGTGACTCAGATAGTAAAGAAACAGCCTGCAGTGGCTGGAGACCTGGGTTCAATCCTTGGGTCTGGAAGATCCCCTGGAGGAGGGCATGACAACCCACTCCAATCTTCTTGCCTGGAGAATCCCATGGACAGAGGAGCCTGGCGGGCTATGGTCCTTGGGGTCGCAGAGAGACCCAGCTGAAAGGACTGAGTATGCACGTGTGCCTCCAGGTCTCACTCAAGAATGGAAGAAGGCGTTATCTCTCAGTGAAAAACTTCTTCTTTTCTAATGGATAAGATTGAAATGGTGTTTTAATTATTGATTGTTTCTCATGAGTCCGCAGCAGAGCCTGCCTTTTTACCTTGTCATTGGAGGTGGAAGGCTAGCTGGCCTGGAAGATTGAAGAAGGTGCGCTCCCCTGGCTGGTGATCAGCTGGGGCTGGCGGCCAGGGCTCCTAGTTTCTTCCTGGCCTGGGTTTCTCAGGGCGCTGCTGCTGGACTCAGAGAGTGAGGGCTCCATCGGGGTTTATAGAATGGCCACCACACATTTGATTGGGCAAGGGAAGTTGCACGACCAGCTCTGATTCAAGCAGAGGGGAAGTAGATGGTGTGTGTGTGTGTATTTTAAATATTTACTGATCTATTTGGCTGCACTGGGTCTTAGCTGTGGCATGTGGGATCTAGTTCCCTGATCCAGGGATCTAACCAAGGCCCTCTGCATTGGGAGCACATAGTCTTAGCCGCTGGTTTACCAGGGAAGTCCCAGATTTTATATTTTGATGAGAGGAATAGCAAAACGCCTGCCGCTGTCTTCGATTGCGCACGAGTGGCTTTTCTTTGAAAAGCGCAGAAGGGCACCCTGGTGCTCCCCGCCAGTGATGAGAGCTGGACTTCCCCATCACATCCTGGATTTCTGTCCACGTTTTAATTAAACCTGCACACCGTGGAACCTGCAGTTCTGTCATACCTCCCAGCCTGTGTCCTTCCCCTCTCCTTGTTTTCTGTTTTGTTTTCATCGTGATGTGGGGTGTTTTTCATCAGCAGTTAGAGAGATGGCTAGACAAGGTCCAACAGGTGGCCAAGAACTTGTCCGTTCATCTGGGGACCTGCTGCCAGACGCATGGCCCCTTTCCTGTGTATTCTGCTGGTTACAGCGCCAGTCTCCCACCCGAGTAGTCACTCAAATGTTTATTGGGCTTTCATGTGCCAGACACATGAAAGGAAGCACAGAACAAGCAGAGGAAAGCGTTAAACCGAGAAAATTCAGGAGAGGGCTTCCCTGGTGGCTCAGAGAGTACACAGCACCACCTAGGAAGGAGTCTCTTTAAAACTGATCTCTGGCTCTCCTTCCTGGTGGCTCAGCGGTTAAAGAGTCTGACTGCCAGTTCAGGAGACACGGGTTCGATCCCCGATCCAGGAAGATCCCACATGCTGTGGAGCACCTAAGCCTGGGCGCCACAGCTACTGAACCTGTGCCCTAGGGCCCACGCTCTGCCGCCGGGGAAGCCGCCGAAATGAGAAGCCTGCACCCTGCAGCTAGAGAGAAGTCCCCACTCTCTGCAACTGGAGAAGAGCCTACGCCGCAAGGAAGACCCAGCACAGCCAGAAGTAAATAAATAAGATAATTTTTAAAAAAGAATTCAGAGGAAGCCAGGAACCCAGGACCTTAGTGCTAGTAGTCAGGGGAAGGATCTGTCTGAGGAAGCGATACTGACTGGCAGGAACTGAGGGAGGGACGGGGGCAGCTGGGCGCTGGTGGTGCGAGGGGTAGGGTTTTCAAGCAGGGGGAAGCAGGTGGAGCTTGTGTGAAGCAGCCAGGAGTCCAGGACAGCCCAGTGAAACCCCGCAGGCCGAGGGGGCTCAGGCTTGCAGTGGGAACCATGGAGGGCTTCAAGGAGGCGGCACTGCCTCTGACTCTAAGAGGCGCTCTTGGGACTTCTAGCGGTCCAGGGATTAAGACTC
The DNA here is from genome assembly GCF_003369695.1 of Bos indicus x Bos taurus. Lineage (NCBI taxonomy): Eukaryota > Metazoa > Chordata > Mammalia > Artiodactyla > Bovidae > Bos > Bos indicus x Bos taurus. The sequence continues at coordinate 53,546,301 of NC_040097.1, read as the reverse complement.
AGCTTCCACTGCAGGTTTGATCCCTGGTCAGGGAAAAGTAAATGGGGGGGGGGGGGGGGGGAGATTTAAAAAATACGCAGAAGGTACTCTGCGTGAGGAGACGCAGGGGAGCGGTGGTGGAAGGGTGGGCAGTGGAGTGAGACAGTACTTTCATTTCTCCAGCAGCGTCCCCCTGGTGTGGACCTTTTGAGACTTAGGTTCCCCTTCCTCCTGGAAGTCTGCTGAGATTACCCGAGGCGGCCCAGTGTTCAATTTCTTCCCCCATTCCTGATCTTGCGGGCCTCGTTCATCGCCCCTCCTGGTGGGCTGTCCCCTCTTTGAGGGGAAGGAAAGGGCATGGTCCCAGGAGCAGGTGTAGTGAGGAAGCATGCCTGCCTTGGGGATTCCTGTTGAACACATGACCTCTGTTGGTGGGGACCGAACGGGGCTGGTCTGAGAGTGGCGGGGCAGCTCCGTGGCCGCATAGGAAGTTGGAGACGTTTATCTTTTTAAATTGATTTGGCTGACCCAGTCTTAGTTGCAGCATGGGGGATCTAGTCCCCTGACCAGTGATAGAACCTGGGTCCCCAGCATTTGGAGCATTAACCACTGGACCACCAGAGAAGTCCCCAGTCTGCCTTTTCCGGTTGTATTTATGGGCTATGTAAATATTCCCTTCAGTGGGCAAAGAAAGTCACAGCCCTGGAGAAAGGTCATTGACCATGGGAGGGGCTTGGCAGCCCGTATCAGCCCTGCCTTGCAAACACAGCCAGCCTTGCAGACAGGATTCTGGAGTTGGATTTACCTTACCTCTTTGTTCACTGACCTAACTGGAGCCTTCAAGGCAGGCCACCATCCCTTTCCCCACTGCTAGAACTGCTCTTAGCATCTGGGTTTCATGCACTTGCGAACTCTTCACTACCAACCGTGAGATGAAGTATACACTCCCCACCTTGGGGGGATGGAAAGTGCTCAGTGAGCCCGCTTAACCAAAAGAGCTGGAGAAGGAAGGACCACATCAGCATCTGAACCTGGGTTTTCGGACTTCTCAACAAAAAGGTGGCCCCAGGCTGTGCCCTGGCCTCCTTCCGTGTAGCCCCCTCTGGTGCTTGAGCTCCCAGCTAACTTCGCCTTCAGTCTGCTGCAGGGTCTTCCCTGCACCTAGGCTGAGAAAAGTGCGCGTCTGCTCATAGTGTTCTTTTTAATTGAATTTGTAAATCTTGCATCTCGGTCCCTGTCCTTTTTTTTTTTTTTTTTGCTGCACTTCATGGCTTGTGTGTGATTTTAGTTCCACCAGGGATTGAACTCGCACCCCGTGCAATGGAAGCACAGAGTCCTAAGCGCTGGGTTACTGGGGAAGCCCCATAAAAAGTCATTTCTGACTTACCTGCCTCACCCTTAGGCCATGTGACCCCAGTAAATCCTAAGGGATTTTGTACTTCTCTGGATGGCAGTCTTTCCTCTCTGCCCTCGTGTATTTTGGTTAATTCCCCATTTGTCTTAATGATCCTGTCCAGTGAGTTTTCATACTGGGCCATTTTTGAGAGTGAAAGAGGCCGTTGTTAATAATCACATGTAGACAACATGACCATGACCTCCCCAGGCTGACCACCCAAGACTTCTAGGAGACTGGAAGCTTCATGAGTTGATTTTTTTTTTTTTTTTTTTTTAAATCTCATAAGGCTCTTAGCTCAGAGCCTGAAATCCAGTGTAAATGGTTTTTTTTTTTTTTTAAATAAAGTATGCAAACACTGCATACTTAATGCAGACATCATGGCCTCAGAGTCTACAAACCACCTGTATTAGTGCTGTTTGTGAAACGGTGACATTCACTCCAGGAGGCAACTGTTGGGAGAGCAGGGGGATAAGTGGACAGGCCAGCCTGAGACGTCCCAGTGGGCCTGTTACTTGGGGAAGGCCCTTGGAGTATTAGGTGCAGTGGGTTCTTCTGTCGAAGGGCTGAGGAAGAACCACCTGGGGCCAGAAGTTCAAAACACACCAGTTTGGGGCTTCCCTGACAATCCGGTGGTTAAGACTCTGCACTTCACAGAGGAGAGTGATGGTTCGATCCCTAGTCAGGAAACTAAGATCCCACATGTCGCACAGTGTGGCCAAAAATAAAAACAGAGACACCAATTTGAAGATCCATCACAGACAAATGCCTCCTGCACCTCCCAGGCCTTGCATCTCAGCTGGTTAGGTGCCAGCTAAAGTAAGGGTGACTCCCTCCCAGCGGTCTCCGCACAGAGCCAAACTAAGTAAGCAAGTCAGCAGTTTAAAAACCCAAGGAGAGACCTCTTTAAGGACTGTTCCTTTACTGTCTGCCTTGAACTTTGGATTACGTAACACTCCACCTGATTGTTTCCCAGCTCAGAGCGAGTGCATTTTGTCTTTCCTCTACCCTGTCAAGTCTGGCCTTTGAACTGGCGTTTATCCTTGAGTATCTGCGTGGGGCGGGGATGCTGGGGAGGCGCAGCCCCCTCCCCTCCTGTACCTCCTGGTTGCCTTACCTGCTGGGTCAGGGTCAGTGGGGCCATCCATTAAATTCTATTGAACAGCACACAGGTGCAGAGCAAAGAGGTGAAGCGCAGGCCTCCTCTGTTGGAATGAAGTGGGGTTTCTGAGGCAGTGCCGTCCATTTCTGAGGCTAGAATTATTCTCATTATCGTTACTGTCTCATTAGACCTTCATTCACGCAGGATGAGTGGTCCTGGGAATTCAGGCTTCTAACAGGAGTTGGACTCTAATCGTTCTACCCCAGTGGATGATCTTTTTTTCTGATTGCATCTTGTTTCTGTCAGTTGGCATTTCCTTGCCTGAAATCCCGCTGGCCTGTGTTGGAGTTCCCCGACTCCTTGTCAAATCCTGCTGTCAGTGCTTCTTTAGGACCACAGCCAACAGGATCCACACGCACTGGTGGGATGGAGGTGGGTGAACTCCAAGGACTCCGCATTCCTGCTGGCCTCACATCTCCATTGCTCACTGAGGTTTGGGTTTTCCCCTGGGGATGGGGACGGGGGGGTAATACCCGCCCTTGTAAACTGCCTGGATCACAGAATCAGGGTCCTATTCGTGTCTCCCAGCCCTGCATGGGTGACAGGTGACTCTTGAAATAAAGCTGGTCTCCTGGCTTGGCCTGGCCCTGTTGCGTTTGTAGGGGTGTCTGTGGGGCTTCTCTGGTGGCTCAGATGGTAAAGAATCCTGTAATGCAGGAGACCTGGGTTCAATCCCTGGGTTGGGAAGATCCCCTGGAGAAGTAAATAGTAACCCACTCCAGTATTCTTGCCTGGAGAATTTCATGGACAGAAGAACCTGGCGGGCTATAGTCCATGGGGTTACATACACGACTGAACAACTAACATATGGTGGGATTAAGTTTCCTGTTTTGGAGTCCAAGTAGAGTGCGATTTTTAAATTGACTGTCTAAAAGTGCTGACTTGAAAAGGGTTTTAGAAAGAAATCCATGTCTTGATAAGACATAGGCCTGTCGTATCACCTCCAGCTGCTGCACTGGAGCTGCGGTTTGAGGTCCCTCTGCTCTTGGTCACAGAGCGGTGATTCCTGAGGTGTCACAGGGGTCAAGGAGTGTGTCTGTCCATCTCTATTTGATGCTTTCCTTGATGGGGGTGGTTTTAAGGAGTGTCACCAAAACGTGAGGCTTGGGACTCTACAGATGCATGGGAGCCCTTGCCCCAGTCCTGTGCCAAGGGTCGCCCCTCACTGGCATTGAGAGAATTCACAGAAGCCATCCAGTGCTTCCTAAAGCTTTTTTTTTTCTTTTTTATACCAGATATTAAATTTGCCGACCAGGGATCGAACCTGTGCCCCTGCAGTGGAGGCATGGAGTCTTAACCACTAGAATGCCAGGGAAGTCCCATCTACTGCTTCTTTGGTTGGCTTCCTTCCCCTATTTGATTTTTTTTTTTTAATTCATTTTTTACTTTTTTTTTTTGTCTGTCTAACTTTTATTTTCACATTTCTTTGATATGAAGCTGAAACGGAATATCCTGGGAGGTGAACATCAAGTTTGCCATTAAACTAAAGAGAGTTCCATAATGTTATTTTTTTTTTTTGGTTTTAATTTTATTTTATTTTTAAACTTTACATAATTGTATTAGTTTTGCCAAACATCAAAATGAATCCACCACAGGTATACATGTGTCTCGGTGTGTGAAATCTTTACTTCTCTGACCAGGAATCAAATCCGGGCCCCCTACAGGAACATTCCCCTGCCCCGTCCCCACTTCCCAATTTAAATCATTCCTGCCTGTGAACAAGGTTCTTAGAGCAATAAATACTCTTGATTTGGAGGCAGTGCTTGATAAGGTTACTGTCCCTGAGAATCGTCAGCAGGTGTGACTGTCACAGTGAGCCACTGGGAAGGCCAGTGTTGGATCTGTCTTGTCTTGCCCATGGCAGCAGACAACCGAGTCCAGAAGGTGTTCAGTTCAAAGTAACAGAACTTGTCCAGCTGGGGAGAGAGAGGAAGGAACATTTTTGTTGGTTGTGTTGGAGGGATAAGATTCGCCTTGTGTGCGTGTGTGCTCAGTGGAGTCCGACTCTCTGTGACCCCATGGACTCTAGCCCGCCAGGCTCCTCTGGCCCTGGGATGTCCCAGGCAAGAATCCTAGAGTGTGGGTTGCCGTTTCTTCCTCCAGATCGAACCCAAGTTTCCTGCATCGTCAGATGGTTTCTTTACCCTGAGCCACTAGGGAAGCCCGAGATACGGCTTACTAGGAAGAATTTAAAACCTTCTTCATCTTGCATTTTTTTTCTTATCTGAGCCTTTTATTTTTTTTTGGCTGCGCTGGGTCTTCAGTGCGGCGCCGGGCTTCTCTAGTTGTGGCCAGCGGGTTTAGTTGCCCTGCAGCCACATGGATCTTAGTTCCCTCACCAGGGATCAAACCCACCGCCCCTGCATTGCAAGGTGTACTCTTCATCGATGGACCACCAGGGAGGCCCCTTGCTTGAGTCTTAGTTTCTGCTGCCTTTCTGGAGATAAGTGCTTTTCCCTTGGTTTTTACATCCGCGTGTCCACGTGGTCTCAGCCACAGGGGCCACTGAGACCCCTTAAGCAGCTTCAAGGGGCGAAAGGGCTCAGGTGCATGGCATCACACACTTTTTTTTAAGAGGTGAGGGCTGAGTTACACGGCCACCTACAGAGTCTGGCCATTTCTTAAAGTCAGCCCCTCTGCTTCCCCGAATCTGGTCCAGAACACAGCAGATTAAAATTGGACCTTGGTTTTTCGACCTCAGAGGCAAACAGGAAAACTGTGTATCTGTGTCAGAATCTATCTTCTTGTGCCTGGCTTGAAAATCTGTCCACGGGCAGTGATCTCCGTTGTTGGGACCGATCTCTTTTATTTGCTGCTGGAAGCTGCCTGGGCCACTCATTAGTACATCAGAGGTCAGGTGCGCGCCAGGGCAGCAGCTGGGACACTAATGATTTCGTGCGGCTTTGTGTGACCGCCGGCCGCCTGTGGGGCTGTAAATCGGACTCGGGGTTCTAATTTTATCAAAGCCTCCAGGGAGTTGGTCCGACTTGCCTCTTGTGAGATTAAACTTAAGATAATATTTATAGTGGAGGGCAAAGGAAAAATAATACCTAATGGGAACATTGTGGGAAGAATGGTAGCGACCTATTAGAAGTAAATTATGTGGGGCCATTGGAGTAACTCATTTATGGGCTCAAGGAGTATTTATTAGGTCTTTAGCTCTGAGGAGTCCGTACAGAGCCTGGGCTCCAATCTTCATTGTATTGTGTTGTATTGTATTGACGTAAATACAATCATACATTTTGACAATTTAATTTTTTTGGCTCCGCAGCATGTGGGATCCTTAGTTCCTGGATCAGGTATGGAACCTGTGCCCCCTGCAGTGGAAGCAAGGGAGTCTTAACCACTGAACCACCAGGGAAGTCCCCATTTTGACAGTTCTATACACCTGTATACCCACTCCTTCCTGCAAGATAATAGGAACATCCATCACTCCAGAATATCTCCCTTGAGTTTCTTCCAACCACACCTGTTTTCACCTGTAACTTCTTTAATTTTTTTTTCACTTTAGATTAGTTTTGCCTTCAAAGAAATAGAATTACACAGTATATGCTTTTTTTCTTTTAATTCTAGCTCTTTCCACTAAGCATCTGTGTGGTGGCACAAATCAGTAATTGATCCTCACTGTTAAAAGTATTGTGTGGACAATACTGTTTCTCTGTTGATAGGGAAGTTTTGTTTTCATTTTCAAACTGGAAGAATTTCTGAATAACCCGCTTTTCATGTAAGTAAAGAAGTTTATTTGCTGGAAAAAAAAAAAACGTTTGGTAAGCAGCAGCCCCACACACAGTTCTGGCATGTTCGAGAGTGTCACTCGATGTAAGTTGGGTCTCTTGGAAGAAACCCCCGGCACAGGAGTGTCGCGTGCTCTTTGACCATAGGCCACTGTTGGAGTCTTCCAGGAGTGAGGAAGACTGTAGAACTGTGGGCAGTCAACCCTGCTGGCCTTGGCGGGCATGGCTGGCCATGAAGGTGCCTCAGGCTGGTTGCTTTGGGCAAGACTCCAGCCTGAAAACCAGAATCCGACCCAGGAGCAAAGGAGCTGTTGCAGGTTGGGCACCGCCAGAGGTAGACAGGGTTTGGGTGGAGAACTTGTTTATCAGTATCATCTGAGGAAGTAGGATGGCTGCAGACCCCCAAGGAGGCGCTCAGTGATGCCCCCTACTGGGGGCAGGGCCTGAGTACAGCTGGGCAGGCATAGGGAGGGTTGAGTACTCCTGGGTATCACAAGTGAACAGACGAAAGAGTCATAGTTCATCTCTGGAGTTCCCTTGTGTGTTGTCCCACACTGAGTATTCTGTGACATCCTGATTATACATTTATAAATTTCATGTTTCTTTTTGGACTTCACAAAAGCGCTGAGAAATTCTGACTGAAGCTCCATGTGGGAATTTTTGTCTTCTGCCTGCTGTTTTTCCTTCCTTCCTTGGCATCTCGAGCTCTGCCCTTAGAGCTCTCTTGGGGGTTTTCTCCTGCCCTCAAAACCTAGCTGCAGCCTTCAAGTATCATCAGGATCCTAGAAAAACACACACGTGGGTTATACGTCTTTCTTGCCGCCTCTAGGAGTCAGATTTGCCGTTGGAACCTTAGTTTTGGGAGGGGGCTGTAATGGGGAATATTTGTAAGGCTCCTTGTGACTCTGGGCGAAGGTGTTGTCTGCTTTACTGCATAGAGTGTCCTTGTTTTCTGGGGGCCGCAGTGCTAGAGGAAAACTGATTTCCTTCCAGGATGAACTCATTTCCATTTCTTTTTAAAATAATTCTGACAGTTCTATGAACCCCCAATTGAGTTCTTTCTCCTTTTAGCAATCCGCAGGTAAACTCAGCCAAGTCCACCCATTCAGCTGTAGAAATAGAACTTACTTCTCTAGTTACCAGTGGCTTTTCATAAAAAGGTAGTGGTTCTGCTTTTTGTATGTGTTGATAGTAGAAGCTGTGTGTCCCGGGAGGGTTCTTCCTGGGGTTGAACCCTGAGATAGGAAATATAAAGTATAAAATATAAATACTGCCGGGATATAAAGTGGAGATCCGATGTCCCTGACTCTGGGGTGTTGGGCCCTGATCCACAAGCAGGAGCAGGTGAAGAGGAGCAAGAGAAACCTGGAGGAAGCCTTGTGGGTGGGGAGCTGGGTCTTGCTGGGTGATAGGTGGTGGTTGGGTGGTGGTAGGAAGGAAGAGGGCAGCAAATGGTCATTGGGAGTGTGAAAATTTTCTTTTGTTCTAAAAAAATAGGAACGGGATTTTGAAGTGGCACAGAAACCTCCAATGAGCCACATGGGATGTTCTGTGATCCTGAACTATGCTTTCCCTTGGCACCAGCAACCACGTTGGGTCTAAAGTCGGCAGAGCAGGGAGTTCCCTGGTGGTCCAGTGGTTAGGACTCTGTGCTGTCACTGCTGGGGCCTGAGTTCAATTCCTGGTTGGGGAACTAAGATCCTACAAGCAGTGCAGCACAACCAAAAAAAAAAAAAAATAGGGTTGTTAGAGCTGGGGGCATTCCTCCTCTCTCTTGGGATTAGATGTGCCTTGATGTGCTGTTTCTGATTTTGGAAAGTTTATACTGTGAAACAGCACCACAAAATAATGAATATTAGCAGTTCTTTGGTGAACTATATGAAAACTCACCCTAAATGGTATAGATAAAAATTAGAAATCATTTTCACGCCAGTTCAGTTTTTGCTGCCACACAACATACATAGAAACTTTTGGTTTCCAGAGTGTTGGATTTGGGGGGACTGCAGAATGGGATTCTGGGCTTGTGTGGGGACTCCCTGTGTTCGTTTCACTGGTGTTTGAATGGCACCTCTGGCAATCCCTCCTCTTTATGCCGCCCGAGACCTTTCCCACTGTCCACCTCTGGTATCGTCCCAAGTGGCCTCACTCCCCTCCACCCTTGGAAAATCTGGCCACCACTGCCGAGCACTCGAAACCCCAGCCTTGCTTTTTTGCTTCTCCTCTGGGGCCTCCCTTCAGCCTTCCCTTCGACTTGCAGCCAAGCAGAGTGGACCTGTACACTGGCCTTCCGTGTAGGTTTGGGGCGTGTGTGTGTGTTTTAATTTCACTGGAGTACACCTGTTTTACAGTTTGTTTCTTCCAAGTGGGTCGGCTGCCTGTTTGTATATATCCCCCTTTTTGTGGATTTCCCTCTCATTTAGGGCACCTCAGAACGTTGAGTTCCTGTGCCAGTACAATAGGTTCTCGTGAGTTATCTATTTTATACACAGCATCAATAGTGGATATACGTCAGTCCCAGTTCATCCCACCCCCACCCCCACCCCCTCTCGGAGTCCATACATTTGTTCTCTACTTCCGTGTGTATTTCTGTTTTGCAAATAAGAGGTTTGGTCTCTTGGGGACACAGACTAGCACTCGAACCACCTTTGTTCTTCACGGGAGTGGAGGCTGACTCTGACATCAGGTTATTAAACTCAAGAAGGCCTGCTATCCACACTTGCAAGTAGGGTTTTTTTTTTTTTTTTCCTTCTGATACGTCAAAGTAGCAATTGAATCTATTACCAAATGGAAAATTCTGGGCTTTGTAAAGAGCAATGTGAAGAATATTCGCTGCAGCATTGCTTGCGAGTTTTCCAAAATCAGGAAACAGCATTAAAATCCTATCAGCAGGTACTAATTAAATAAGTCGCGGTATATCCACAGACAACGTAACACAGCAGTAAAATGGGCAGCTGGGCCCAGAACAGCCTCCGGGTTAATACACTTAAGTGAAAAAGTCTGCTATAATCTCCTATTTGTGTCTTAGAATATAGCAGGTTTTTTGGATGATTACATAAAAATGCAGAAACAACCGAGCTGTTGGGGCAGATTTAAAAAAAAACCAGTTTGTATATTTTTGCATTAAAAATGCACATATTTTGAAAAGTTTCTGACTCCTTTCCCCCATAAGAGGGTAGCTTGTCCCCCGCTGGACTCTGAGCCAGTGGTGATGGTGTCCGAAGGAGGGTCCAAGATTCCTTTCTTCACTTCCCAGGCTCCCTGAGGCCGCACGTGGTTGGAGGTGCGGGACAGCTTGTGTGGATTTGAGAGCCCTGGTTTCCAATCTGTTTTTCCCTTAGTCAAGTGAAGCTCGGTTTCCGTGTTGTTGAAGACTTGGTTTCGTGGCTTGACTTGACTCCTTGAACGTGGTTTACCATTTTTTAATAGGAGAGGCTGCTGAGTGTCATGAACAGATAAGGCTTCTGGTTGTCACCAGCCCGCCTCCCCCTGTAGCCTCCCAGTGTCTGGAAGGGCGGGTGGAGACCTCCTCCTGTCTACGCCTGAGTTTGTGGGAGGCCGCATGTCCTCAGTTCATTTTAAGGGCTGCCAAAAAATCTCCAGAAATAAGTTGTTGTTATTTCAGTCGGGGCATTGGGACAATGAGAGGCCCCCTTCATCCTTTGCATGTATACTTCTCATTGATGTGGGTAGTTGTGTTTTAACCTGGAGTTCCACAGAGTGTGTGTGTGTGTGTGTTCCTTGTTGGATCACACGTTGTATAAAACGGTAGATTCCGTGGGCACACCGTCTTGTTCATTAACAGAGCACTTAGTTTAAGCCCTGGCTAAGGTAAACCTGCCTGCTTGGTATTTTTATTTATTTTTTCTCTAACTTCCCCCCACCTCCCCCTTCCTCTCCTGCTGGGCTCACATTCCTAGGTCTTTGTCTCTGCCTGGTATTTTAGAAATTTTGGGAGAGGAAGGCAGTGGGTGGGGCGTTCTGGAAGCTGGGGGCAGGGAAGAGGGTGGTCACTTGCAGGGTCAGAGGTCAGGCCTGCTCCATTCAGCTGGGGCAGCCAGATTGTCGCCATGTGGGGGGGAGGGGGCGTGTCCGAGCATCTGCCCGGGAAGCCCCGAAGGGGCAGCTCAGGCCCTGGAATTCCTGCCGCCAGAGGCCTGCTCCCTCCCTCCTCCCCGAGCCACAGTTCATGGCCTCTGCCACATTTCTTTCTGCCTGTGGCCCCTCTGAACAGCCCTCCAGTTTATTCTTTCAAAATAACCTTAAATAAGCTGGTTCAGAGAGAGTTGCACCCGTGCACACCCATGTACACCCTGCCTGTTCACTGAGTCTCACGAGGTCCAAAAGTGTTGGGTTTTGACCTTAGAACCTGTTAGGCAAGTGAGGTGTGGAGCTTCTGAATGGAGTGACGTCCCTCCCAAGTTTTACTCTAATAGAAAGTTTACAGTATGTGATCATCGTGTTTTTTGGTTTTAGAATAGTGTGTTCTTGGAAAAAATCAATAGTTGGCCAGGGCTCTGTGACAACCTAGAAGAGTGGGATGGGGTGGGAGTGGAAGGGAGGGGACATATGTATACCTATAGCAGACTCGTGTCGATGTATGGCAGAAACCAACACAATATTGTAAAGCAGTTACCTTTCAATTAATAAATTAAAAAATCAACAGTTGAATGAAAAGCATTGCTGGGGCTCTGCTTTTACCTTCCTTTTTAAAAAAAAATTTTTTTCCATGCCAGACAGCATATGGGACCCTAGTTCCCCCTCCAGGTTATCAAATGCAGGTTATGACCCACCGCCTGCATCCCTGCTTTGGAAGCAGAAGTCTTAGCCAGTGGACCACCAGGGAAGTCCTCCCCACTGTTCGTGTCACCCGCAGCCCTGTGACCGGTAGTTAGCCTGGAACTGCAGAAGCACTGGCACTTCGAAAAGCAGAGTATATTAGAGCTACACTGATCCCATGTGAAACACTGTCAGGTGGGGTCATGCCCCAGGACCCCCATTTGCCCGTTGTCGAAGTGCTTCTGGCCTCCTGCTTCAGGCCTCCCCTCTCTGCCTAGGATCTCTTTTCTGGCCTTACCGCTTGGAGGATCCCATTTATTTGTTTATTTCTGGCTGCACTTCATAGCACATGGGCTCTTAGTTCCCCAACCAGGGATTGAACTTAATTAAGCCCACTGTAGTTGAAGCTCAAGAGTCTTAACCATGAGACCACCAGAGAAGTCCCTGCAAGATCCTTTGAAACCCACCATTTGTGGGATCTCTTCCCCGGACAGTATCATTCATGTATACTCTAGAGTTTGCAAACTTAAAAGCCCAGAAAAATCACCTTAATGCCAGTTGAACAATTGGCACCTGGAGGCTGGCTTCTGGCTCAGCCCAGAATTCTCTGGTGTGTGGCATTGAGTCCCCAGAGATAGGGTTCCTGGGAGTTCTGGAGTGAAAGGGGTTTCCTGAGGTCCCTGGTCAGACACCACGTGCTCCATACAAGGAACTGAAGCCGAGACAGGTGACTGGATAGCAGGTGTCCTGGCAGGCAGGTGGTAGTGCCAGGCTCAGGCTGACAGCCTAACGTTCTTCCCCACTTGGCCAGAGCCCACAGATCTAAGAAAGCAGGCAGACACCAGTCATCCTCCCACCCCCCAGCCCAAAGAAAAAAGTGGATCCTGAGCAGAGGTGAAGAGAAGATTGCTTAGCTGTTTGGTAAGAGGAAGGGAGCCTTCTACTGGGAGGTTTTCACACTTCACATTAGCAGGAGTGATCCCTTTATTCCTGTGACAAATGGAAGGAGCAGAGGGGAGGGATGTTATTCAGGCCAGAGAAACGCTTTAGCAGAACTTGGTAAAAACAGAGCGTCCAGGAATTTGCCTACATTTATTTAGCGTTTTTTGGTTTAGATCTCAGGCTGGCTTGAGAATTTTAAATTTATCAAATGAGAAAGATTACATCTCTAAATGGCAGGCCTTTTTCAAAAAGCAATTGGCCTTCACGGAGGCAAGTACCTCCTGGACTCGACTTCTGGAGAAGTACCGCACTCAACAAGTTACAAACCCGATCACGTTTCCTGCCTGACAAAGGGGGTCTAGAAACTTGCCGGATCACAACCATTTCTTCCAAGCAGGAATTTGATATCCTTAGTCTTTCCTTTTTCCCGTTCTTGGATCCCAGACAGAGAAGAAGCACCCTAACCTCTACTGGGTCACGTGCTGCTCTGTGTGGAGCGGCCTGTTTGCCTGGCAAACAGCCGCTTGGGGGTGTCGTTTCCTAATGGACATGCTCCACCCACAATAAATAATGCGAGCTGACCTGGGGCCTTGGAGTATGGGACGTGCAGTGTAATAGGAACTTCCTGGGTCTCAGAGCACCCCCATCTCTTCTTCCATCTCACAACACTCTGCTTCCAGAATCTCCCGGTCCTGGGTCTTACCCCCTTGGTGACACCTTGGCAGGTGCTTTGTGCCCTGGACGGGGTAGCCAGAACCCTGTGTGTTGGGAGCAGCCCTTGCTACCTGTGTGGCCTCTTCTCCCGGGCATTGAGTGCTGAGGATGTGAAGGCACCCCCCGCCACCACACACACAAACTGCTTCCCTGCCTGTTGGCTGGCTTCCCCTCACCCCCTGGTGTAACAGAGGCAGACTGAAGCCCTGCTCTTGTAAGCAAGCCAGCAAACATTTACAGACCGCGGTGCCGAGGGCCAGCTCTGGGGAGGGATGCGATGGGACTGGCCCCGCGCCAAGGAGCTTTTGCTGTTGAGAGTTGGGCGTTTATCAGCAGGTGGAGGCGGTGCCAAGCCTTCTGCCCCTCCCAGCACTGGGGGCGCCCCAGGGCAGCACAGAACTTGGCATAAAGCAGCTCTGTCAAGCACCAGCTGCCTCCCAGGGTCAGCTCCTGGGAACAACTTGGCGGGATAGAGAAAGACAAGAAGCTGGCTGGCTTTTACCATGAGCCTCTGGCCCTCATTCCAGAAACGGAAGCCCTCACCTTGCTTAAGTGCTTCTCGATGGGGAAGGTGGCAGCGGGCGCTAGTGGGTGGGTGTTTGATCCTGGCCCCCCGCCTGGCTTCCCAGCCCAGAGCCTGGGATGGCAAGAGAAACTTCGTGTATTGGTTCATTCCGGCCACCCATCTCAGACCGCAGAGACATACTCTTGGAACTTCCTCTGGTTAGATTAGGATTAGGGAAGTCTCTGATGGCAGGAGGATTGTTTTGTTTCTTTGTTTCTTGGCCTTCCAAGTGGCTCAGTCATGGCTGTGAAAGAAACTGGAGCAGAACGGGGGAGCTGGTTGGTTTTTCTCTGTGTTGGGGGTGGAGAGGAGCAGGTTCCTCAGGGTGGACGGCGGCGCCCCCCCCCCCCCCCGGTGGGGGGTGTGTGTTTGCCGTGGGGGTCTGCTGCAGAGCGTCCTGCACGCTGCTAACGCCTGCGTCTCTCTGGTCCCCAAGGTGCTGCACCTGTACTGCGACACGTGCTCCGTGCCCATCTGCCGCGAGTGTACAGTGGGCCGGCACGGCGGCCACAGCTTCGTCTACCTCCAGGAGGCGCTGCAGGACTCGCGGGCCCTCACCATCCAGCTGCTGGCCGACGCCCAGCAAGGCCGCCAGGCCATCCAGGTCAGTCCCTCCCCACCCTTCACCCATCTCCCTGGTTCTTCCTGGCACAGAAAACCTTTCCCACCCCCCCTTTCAGATGTGTGCAGATGTTTGGGTGTGCCATGGGACAGTGACCCCGATGAACCCACGTGACAGGCAGCGGCAGTCACGTGAGGGCGGAGCGGGCAGGGCATGGAGACCTCACAGTCTCGTGAAGATGACAGTGGTGTGGCTTGAGTTACTAGCTGCTTGGGGCAGGTTTCCCATCCAAGTTCCTCTCTCCCGCCTTTCCCACACCCCCCGCCCCAATCCAATGGACATCAGCCTGCTTCAGTCAGAACTGTAGGAAGATTGTCCTCATCTTGCTACCCAGATTGGTTTACAGGTGAGAAATAAGTGAGCATGGGAAATTTTATATAAGGTTCAGAGTCTCAAACTTCCCTGGGAGCTAAATAAGGTCATGTAGGAAGGGATACATGTAACTTTGGGACACAGGGAAGTTCGCTTACATAGGTAATAATAGTGTTGCCTGATCCAGGTTGACAGGGTTTTAGGAAAATAAAACAATCAGGTTGTTTTCCTTGTCTGGTAGGATAAGCTTGAAAGTCAAGCATTACTAATCCTTGAACAGAAATTGAATAGGAAACTGTTTAGAATGTGAATTATTTTTTAAAATAAGATTTTTGGAAGGAGATGGTAAAGAATTGATCATGCTCTAGGGAAGAAGGATGGTTTAGGATTTTAGTAAGTTTCTCAGCAACTGTCAACATTTCTATGCATGATACTGAAGTAATCTTTCTGCTGAGTCAGGTTATCTGATAGCCACATGCTGGGAAAGATTGAGGGCAGGAAGAGAAGGGAATGACAGAGGGTGAGATGGTTGGATGGCCTCACCCACTCGATGGACATGAGTTTGAGCAAACTCCGGCAGATGGTGAAGGACAGGGAAGCCTGGGAGGCTGCAGTCTGTGGGGTTGCAACGAGTCAGACTCAACTTAGCAACTGAACAACAGCAAATGTAATCTGAGAATTTCATAAAGGTTTTCCCTGGGGCCAGCCATAGTTTGGATCAGGAGTATAGTTGCTTTCCACTTAAGACAGCCTTGATTCTTTACTTACTTTTTCATCACATGTAAGATGCCATTAATTGTAAGATACACATTTATGTAGTATACAACCAAGAAAGGAAAAAAGCCCACTGACAATGTTAAGATGAATCATAGTTTCAAAGGTACACAATATGATAAAGTATCACTCATATCTGCTGTGGTGGCCTGTATCGGTGACACTTGCTTCTCTCTTATCTTCTGACTATCAGGCCACTTTAAATACCTGTCATCAGGTCACCACTGTTCTCTATGCAGACATCACTAATCGCTTTCGGCACTTTTCTCCGTGAAACCCAGATTTGGCCTCAGACTCTCCTCGCTACTAAGTGGCCGCCACTCAACAGTCGATTGGCATCACTGACTTCCCTGCCCAGATTGGGATCCTCAACTTCAAGTGTTTGATTGAATCTGTTAACATTTGAAGACAACCTTTTTTTCCTCAAGTGCCATGCTTGTTTGGTGATCTTTCTTCTTTCCTCCCTCCCCCGCCCCCCCTTTCTTTGCTTCCTTCTTATTTATTTATTTTAAAAATATTTATTTTTGGTTGTGCCAGGTCTTAGTTGCGGCACACAGGATCTTTAGTTTTGGCATGTGGAATCTAGTTCCCCGACCAGGGGTCGAACCAGGCCCCCTGCATCAGGATCACAAAGTCCCAGCTGTTAGACCACCAGGGAAGTCCCTCTTGTTCTTTTTTAAAAAACTAATTATTTTAGTTGGAGGATTACTTTACAATATTGTGGTGGTTTTTGCCGTACATCAACATGAATCAGCCACGGTGCACATTTCTTTTTTTATATCAAGTGTGTGTTTCTGTTTTCCAAGCTTCCCCATCCCTTTCACCCACTGCCATTTCCCCCAACCCATCTGCCTCCTGCGTCCTTCAAATGCTCTGCATAGATAATGGGAACTAGTTAACCAGGTCCTGGTCTGTACACCTTGGAGTGCAGTGCTTGCCTGAAAGTTGTGTAGGATTTGGAGAAGAAAGATCCATTTGGTCTCTTCATACTGAGCGTTTATGACTTTGGGAATGGGGACGACTCAAATTAGAACCAGAGCTTTGCTCCCCTTCTACCTGTTTTGGGCTTCCCTGGTAAAGAATCTACCTGCAGTACAGGAGACCTAGGTTCAGTCCCTGGGTTGGGAGGATCCCCTGGAGAAGGGAAAGGCTACCCACTCCAGTGTTCTGGCCTGGAGAATTCCATGGACTGTATAGTCCATGTGGTCACAAAGAGTCAGACACGACTGAGCAACGTTCACTTCAATTTTACCTGTTTGGAAAATGGAAGAAATACTTCTTACCATAGGGTAGGAGGGCCAAACCCAAGGGGAGAAGATGCTGAGAGCAGCCTGGCTAGGAGAGGGTAAGGTGGGGGGTGACCAGACCCTCACTGTCCATGTTGTCATGCAAGGGGGGGTGGTGGTCACTGCCCTCCGGCCAGTTCTTGCCCTGTAGAAATGTGCGCCTGTTATTTCTATTTTTTCTGATTTTAATGGAAAATCAGTTTGGTAAGTAATATGGCATTAATGTAAACCTAAGGCAGCGTGATGCCTTTGCTTACCACCGGGGAGGCATTTTAAAATGTTACAGACATAGGCATGGTTGGCTCAGTGATATAGAGAGGACATCGGCTCTGTGCTAACTAATACCCAGCACCTCTGGAAACAGGGCATACCCATTACTGATGTGCCAACCCGCCCTTGCGTGGTCGTGCTATCTGAGGCAGGGGCTGCAGTGTTTCAAACAGCATATCTGGAAGTGGGGGAAAGGCCCTTGTTTCTTCCTTTTGATTTCCTGTTCTCATCAGCAGCTCTTTTCCCCTCCTGGTAGCAGAAGTTGGTTCCAGTTCCCAGCTGTTGCCACTCCCAGAGTGAGCTGGGCCCTGGGGTATCCCTCCCCATACTTCTGGGTCCCAGTAACCCCTACTTTTCTTTGTTCTCAGACACCAAGGGGTGGTAGCTGCTGACCGAAGTTACTCTCTCAATCCTCAGGGTGCCCTTTGCCCTAGCAGGTCTCCACTTCCTATACAACCGAATTCCCTGCATTAAATCGTCTCTGTTTAAATGTCTAGTGAGGTTTCTCTTTTTCTGAATCAGTCCCGACTGACAAACCTGAGATGTTTTGAAAGCTAGTGACTCTGTTATATCTCTGCTATATACACACTCACTTGATTGATCAGTCTTAACTTTTTCTCTTGGGGTAATTTGGATACATCCATCTATTTCAACTTGCTGGCTGCTGTATTAGTTTCCTTGCGCTGCTATAAACTGGGTGATTTACAGCAATAGGAGTTTATTTTTTCACGGTTCTGGAGGATCTAAGTCAGAAACCAAGATATCACTAAGGCTGTGCTCCTTGTAAAGACTTTAGGGAAGAACTTTGTCTTGCTTCTTCCTGCCTTGACTTTACCTGCATCACTTCCAGTTTCTGCCTGTGTCCACCCATGGCCCTCCAAGCCTCCCTGGTGGCTCAGACGGTAAAGAATCTGCCCGCAAAGGTGGAGACCGGAGTTCGATCCCTGGGTTGGAAAGATCCCCTGGAGAAGGCAATGGCAACCCACTTCATTATTCTTGCCTGCAGAATTCCACTGACAGGAGCCTGGCGGGCTACAGTCTACGGGGTTACAAAGAGTCAGGCACGACTGAGCGACTGACTCTTTGACTTTTCACCTTCCCCCAGCCCTGTATGGTAAGAGTCATTGGATTTAGGACTCAGGCTAGTCCGCTGTGACCTCATCTTAAACAGTAACATCTGCAAAGACCTTATTTCCAAGTTAGTCATTTTCTGCAGTTTCAGGCACGTCTGAATTTCGGCAGGATGGTGTTTAACCCACTGCAGTCATGGGTGGGTGTTCTTTACTTCCAATTTTAGTGAAGGGAGTGGCATCTGAGCTGAGTTTTGGAATTTTGGGGTGACTTTGGAGGTGAAAGCCATCCCAGGCCATGGATAGCCTATGAGGCATTCAGATCGGCCAGGTACCAGCTCCCATCCACTCAGTGGGTCCTTAGGCCTCCTGGGGATGTTCACTGTGTCTGGTTTGGGGGCAGCTGCATGGCGTTCCCATGCCATTAATGTGTCTTCCACCTGAGCGTGAAGGGTGGTCAGTTAGGGGTCTCAGTTATAAGTGACGGAATGAATTCTAGCTGTTCTTGTTGTTTAGTTTCTTAAGTTGTTGTCTGATTGTTTTTCGACCCCATGGACTGTACTCCACCAGGGAATTCCCTGGCAAGAATACTAGAGTGGGTTTCCATCCCCTTCTTCCGGGCATCTTCTTGACCCAGGGATTGAACCCACGTCCCCTGCAGATTCTTTACTGCTAAGCCACCAGGGAAGCCCTTGTCACAACTGATTAGCTGGGAGCCTGGTCCTGAAAATAAGGTTGGTCATGTATTGTTTGATTCCATTTGTCTGAAATACCCAGAATAAACAGACCTATAGAGACAGTAGGTGTTGGATGCCGTGGGGGAGAGGGAGGGATGGCGAACGACTGCTTCATGGGTGTGGATGCTTCCTTTTGGGTGAAGATGGTGCTCTGGAGCCAGATGGTGGTGGTGACCGCACCACGTTGCATGTGCTGAGTGTCGCTCGTGGGATCGTGTCTCAAGGGAGGGGGTATGACTAGGCCTACTTAATTGTATAATGTGGCTAAGTAGGGTGAAGGGAGAGGATGGTTGCGCCTTTGTTGCAGGGGCTTATCAGCTAGGCTTAATAATAGCCACCATATTTGACTCCAGGCCAGGATTTGGACCCAGCTCTTGCCAAGTATTGTTCTTCATTTTTCTCACGTTCACCCCAAAGTTGGAGAAGGCCAGGAACACGTCTGAGACCTTAGAAACTAGTAGGAGGTGGAGTTGTGATCTGAACGAACCTGGGTTTCTGAGCCCCAGGACAGCCATCCAGCCTGGCTTACCCAGGATGGGCACCAACCATGGATGCATTCCATGTCCCAGAAAGCCTCCTGTGCCAGGCACACAGTTGACTGCTCACCTGCAGCTGATTGCTGAGCCCAGGCAGGATCCAAACCCTTAAGGCCTCCCTGGTTTCCTCCTGATCTGGGCCACAGCAGTTGGTTTGGAATCCCTGATTTAATACCTCAGTATCTCCAATCCTTGTGGCTTCTCAACACGCATCATGTAATATTCATGAAAACACCAGGCCTTCTGTCTGGATTAATTTTTTATGAGCAATACTATGTCTGATTAAACGGGCTGATTTACTGGGGGCTGGTGGTACAGGGTGGGGGCGTGGCAGGGGCAGGGATGGGCTCTGGCAAGCTATGTCTGGCCACAGGTGTGGCTTCTCTGTGACACCATTCCCAGTTTGCACTTGGCGTTGCTTCTGAGCTGGGCTGCAGCCTGTGGCATGTCTCCCTCCAGGGACATGCTTGGCCTTCGGGGTTTCCCCCAGGTAGGGACCCAGGCCAGAAAGCCTGTGGGAAGTCACTCGTGTGCCTGGAGTCGTATATTTCACATCTGACCCTCAGTCTCCAGTTTTGGGCTGGAACCCAGCTACAGTGGTTTCACTGTGTCGGAGTATCTCTTTAACAATCCTGACATTCACTGTGGAGGTGCCATTTCTCATACAAAGAAGCCCAGCCCTTGCCCAGCAGCTCCTCCAGTTACATGTCAGACAGAATCCCTTCTTTCTCCCAACACCCGCTCCCTTTCCAAGGATGGGGACCATGAGGCCTGGGTGGGGGCCCATGGCATTCATTTTTCAGGGCTGAAGAGAAGCAGCCTTAAGTGTTGCCTGTGCGGAGTGAAGATCTTTATCGTGCTCTGAGATTGCTTTTGGTTTTCCAGCTGAGCATCGAGCAGGCCCAGACGGTGGCAGAGCAGGTGGAGATGAAGGCGAAGGTGGTGCAGTCGGAGGTCAAAGCTGTGACTGCGAGACACAAGAAGGCCCTGGAGGAGCGGGAGTGTGAGCTGCTGTGGAAGGTAACTGGGGGCGCCCCACCCCACCCTGGGCCAGCTCGGCGGCCACATGTCCTCTGTGAGCCACAGCAGAACAGTGAGTGTTCTGATATCGTCCCCTGGACCCTGGCTCCTGGCTCCGACTTTTGAATGGTCTGCAGAAAGATGCTGCTGCTGCTAAGTCACTTCAGTCGTGTCCGACTCTGTTCGACCCCATAGATGGCAGCCCACCAGGCTCCCCCTGTCCCTGGGATTCTCCAGGCAAGAACACTGGAGTGGGTTGCCATTTCTTTCTCGCAGAAAGATGCAGGCGTGTCTAGACATTGCTGGTGCCCTCTGAGCAGAAAGACTCCTTTTCAGAAGTAGTCAGGTCCCTGAGATTGGATGGAGTCTTGGGTTTTCATGACACTTTCTTGAGGAGGGGGGCATGTGGGATCTTAATTCCCCAACCAGGGATGGAAGCCGCGCCCCCTACAGGGGTAGACCTCGGAGTGCGAGTCCTAACCACTGGACCACCAAGGGGAGTCCCAGGAGGCTCGGGTTTTCTATTGCAGACAGAACAGAAAATTCTAGGCAGAAAGAGAGTACAGTGGAGGCTGCCGTCAGGAAAGCAGGCTGCTTGGACACATCCTTAGTTTTGGTGCCCTGGCTGGTGGGACTTCCTGACCCCTTGTGGAAAGCCAGTTTTCCGTGTGGGGGCAGTGAATGTGTGTGCCCTTTTCTTCCTGTTGGAGCAGGAAGGAGCGCAGCGCCCGCTGGT
This sequence comes from Bos indicus x Bos taurus, assembly GCF_003369695.1. Lineage (NCBI taxonomy): Eukaryota > Metazoa > Chordata > Mammalia > Artiodactyla > Bovidae > Bos > Bos indicus x Bos taurus. The sequence continues at coordinate 53,525,673 of NC_040097.1, read as the reverse complement.
GTGCTGTTTACATAACATCAGCTGGAGAGATGACTCGCTCCACCCACGTCCCCAGCAGCATTTTCTTGTCAGATCTTCCACCCTTGCCCAGGAAGAAAAGGGCAGGAGGTCTGAGAAGGTCCAGTGCCCCACACCAGTTCAACTGGAATCAGGCACCATCTCAGAACACACAACGACAACTACGCAGGGACTTCACTGGTGGTCCACAGGTTCAGACTGTGCTTCCAAGGCAAGGGGCTCAGGTTCCATTCCTGATTGGGGAACTAAGATCCCACATGTCATTTGGCACAGCCAGAAAAAACTTGAAAAAAGATGCCAGCAAAGACTATGCAGAGCTTATGTAAATGGGTGTACTTGGGTGTGTGGTGCTTGTTTGGCTCATTGCATTTTGATTTTCTTTTGAAAATTATTTGTTTTTGGTTGCACTTGATCTTCGTTGCTGCTCAGGGGCTTCCTCGAGTTGTGTGTGGGGGCGGCGCTACTCTTCTCTGCGGTTTGGGGATTTCTTTTGTTACGGAGCACAGTCTCTTGGCACACGGTCTGAATTCAGTAGTTGGAGCTCGTGGGCTCTAGACCTGGGCTGAGTAGTGGTGGTGCATGGGCTTAGTGCCCCAAGGCATGTGAGATCATCCTGGATCAGGGATTGAACCCGTGTCCCCTGCATTGGCCGGCAGATGCCTATCCGCTGGGCCGCTAGGGCAGTCTGACGGCTTCTTGATTTCTGAAAATGATCCTTGTCAATTTCCTATGCCCTAAAACAGTGAATTGTGCCGGCCTTTGGGAAGGCTGCATTGGCTTCTGCATTGCCCCTTCCTGTCTGCTTTCTGCCTTCTAGGGTCTTTCAAGGAATATGGCTCCCTGCTCCCTCTTGGCAGGAGAGTCCTCAGGTAGAAACGGGCCAAGAGTTCATTCACACGGTTTATTCGGGCACCTCTGTGGGCTTGCCACAGTTTTCAGACACTCTGATGTCCCCCCAGTCTGCTGGTCCCATGCCACCCACGAATGTTAATTATAACCGAAAGAGGCCCCCTTCTTGCAACCTGAGAGCTCTGTGGTGAACTCTGCCACAAACTTGCTCTTCTGGATTTGTGGATGAAAAGGCCTTTGTGTGCGGGGGTTTCTGCAGACCTCACCTTAGTTCCCCTCCCTCTGGTGGGCCCAACTCGCATCCTCCTCCCTCGCAGGGCAGTGCTCTTTCAGGAGCACTAGAGAGCACGCACTTTACCGTAGGAGAAGCAGATTGGGAAGCAGAGTCTGTCTCTTCTTCATGTAAGCAGCTTCTTGTTTACTTGCCTGAAAACTCACTCTTGGATGACCCAAAATCAGCTTGCCCATTCTGGACACACAGCAGTCCCATTCATCTTTGCTCTCTGCTGGAGTGCCTTGCCCCAGATCCTGGGGAAGTCTGCCTTCTCCACTAATTACGAAGTTTTCTGCTCCCTCCTGCCTGTCCCTGCCTGGGCACCTTTGTATAACGTTTTCTTTTTGTGCTTCTTGGTTATTGAAAATACTTGAGTGCTGGGTGACCCAGTTTTACATGTCTGGATGCATCTCCTTTCTTGTGGCTTACACATTTCCAGCCACACAGTTGAGAGATCAGAACTGAGGCCCAGAGATATGGTCCAGAGCGACGACAGAGGATATGGCTTCTCTTTGGTCCCCACCTGGGCCTCTCTGCACGCACGTCCTTCCAGAGTGGACAGGTGAATGTGCAGGAATCGGGTTCAGAATCATGTTATCCACCCCGCAAGGGAAAATCGGATTAAATCCAGCCCTTCTACCAGTGAACCCTTATTCTAAAATAGACACTCTGTGGCTTTCAGATCAGTTAGGCACTCAGAAGTCACGGTCGTCTCTGCAGAACAATGCAGACTAGCCGGGCGGCTGGTTTGTTCTCTTCACAGAGCAAAACACTTAAACTTAGAGGAATCTCAAGTTATTTCATGCGAAAGAATGGAGAGATGGCTGTTTCATCAAACAGAAATCCCACGATCCCTAATAGTGTGGTTTGGGACCCTCAGAAACAGGACAGAAGCCATGTTTTTACATCCTGCAGCATTTTAGGGTTAGAGGCCCCTTTGGAGATAATCCAGGCCAGTGGTTGCCAAAAAAGGCGGTGTCTCCAGATTTGGGGTGTGGGGCCTCTTAGACTCCCTGTTGAAAATCTCTAAAACCTGTGAACAGAGAAAAACAGTGAGGATGGGGGACAGAGGGGGGATTAGTTTGTAATCTGGAATTAGATGCTCACCAAATCCTTCTTTATATTCCCTCCACACACAAAGTGTTCTCCCGCTGATTGTGTGTGTACGTATGTTGAGAAAGAGACAGAGAGAAATAACCTTCAAGAGACTTCCGGCCCTTGTGTAGAAGATTCAGTCTGTTGGGATTCAGCTTTGCACTCCAGTCCGTTGGGCAGTCCGGCCGGCCTCTGGTCCCATGTCTGCCACTTTACTCTCCACCTTCAAGGCTATATGTCCCTGAAAACCCTCTGTCTAAGACAGACCTCCCTCGTGAGTCTCCATCACACTCTGTGTCTACCCTCTAACCCCTAGCACTGTCTTAATTATTCTTTTGGTCTTTCGTTGCTTGCTTAGCATCTGTCTTTTCAAATTACAAGCTCAGTGGGGTGAGGCGCGTGTTTTCTGTTGGCCGCGTGTATCTCTAGCACCTGGTGCAGCGGAGCTGCTCAGGAAACATCTACATCTGTCACATGGCTGTTTTTAACTTTTATTTAATTTTTAAGAGGCTTCCCTGATACCTTGGTTGGTAAAGAATCTGCCTGCAGTGTGGGAGACCTGGGTTGGGAAGATCCCCTGGAGAAGGGAAAGGCTGCCCACTCCAGTATTCTGGCCTGGAGAATTCCATGGACTGTATAGTCCACATGGTCGCAACAAGTCAGACATGACTGAGCAACTCTCACTTCAAATTTTTTAAAAAATATTCTGTTTATTCGACTGCACTGGCCTTCATTGGAGCACATGGGATCTTGAGCTGTGGCATGTGAACTCTTGGGTGCAGCATGTGTATCCAGTTCCCTGACTAGGAATTGAACCTGGGCCTCCTGCATTGGGAGCATGGAGTCTTAGCCACTGGGCCACCAGGGGGAAGTCCCTAATTTCTAGCTTAGAGAAAAGCTGCAGGGATAATAAAAGAACGCCATGTATGCATGATCCAGATTCACCAGTGATTTACATCTTGTTCCATTTTCATCATTGTATGTGTATGTGTGTGTGTGTATATGTGTGGGCGTGCATGAACTGCATGCACATGCCTGCAGTTTGAGAGTAAGTTGGAATGTTGGCAACTCGGCACCTTTACAACTACATGGTCATTTCCTCTGAGCAAGGACATTCTCTTAATCAAAACCAGGAAGTTTAGTCTTGATACGACACTAGTTTCAAATCTTGAGCCTAGTCCGCAGTCACATTTCACCAATAGTAGTTTTTTTGTTACTGGTGTTTTTCAGCCACACCACCAGGCATGTGGGATCTTAGTTCCCTGACCAGGGATGGAACCTGCACCCTCTGCGATGGAAGTGCAGAGTCGTAACCACTGGACCACCAGGGAAGTCCCACCTGGAATGGGTTCAGTAGTAGCATTTTCTCAGTCCAGGATTAGTCGTTGCATTTAGCCATCAGGTCTCTGTAGTCATCGCCTGTGACCAGGGAAAGTTCCCTCGCCTTCCTCTGTCTTTGTATTTTGATATGCTGGGGGCGTGGAGACCAGTCATTTCTGCAGACTCAAACCTCAGTTTGAGGTTTCCCTCGGTGTGTGAGTCTGTCGGCCGATGAATTGCTTTCTGTCTGTCTTCTAAGCCTCCATGTCCTCTCTTCTGGCTCTCACCTTTCCCTCCAGGTAGAGAAGATCCGCCAGGTGAAGGCCAAGTCACTGTACCTGCAGGTGGAGAAGCTGCGGCAGAACCTGAACAAGCTGGAGAGCACCATTAGCGCCGTCCAGCAGGTCCTGGAGGAGGGCCGGGCGCTGGACATCCTGCTGGCCCGGGACCGCATGCTGGCCCAGGTACAGGAGCTCAAGACCGTCCGCAGTCTCCTGCAGCCCCAGGAGGATGACCGGGTCATGTTCACACCCCCCGACCAGGCCCTGTATCTTGCCATCAAGTCCTTCGGCTTCGTCAGCAGCGGGGCCTTCGCGCCGCTCACCAAGGCCACAGGCGATGGCCTCAAGCGGGCCCTGCAGGGAAAGGTGGCCTCCTTCACCGTCATCGGCTACGACCACGACGGGGAGCCACGGCTGTCGGGGGGTGACCTCATGTCGGCTGTGGTCCTGGGCCCTGATGGCAACCTGTTTGGTGCGGAGGTGAGCGACCAGCAGAACGGGACATACGTGGTGAGCTACCGGCCGCAGCTGGAGGGGGAGCATTTGGTGTCGGTCACCCTGTGCAACCAGCACATCGAGAACAGCCCCTTCAAGGTGGTAGTCAAGTCTGGCCGCAGCTACGTGGGCATTGGGCTCCCCGGCCTGAGCTTTGGCAGCGAGGGTGACAGCGACGGCAAGCTCTGCCGCCCATGGGGCGTGAGCGTGGACAAGGAGGGCTACATCGTGGTGGCCGACCGCAGCAACAACCGCATCCAGGTGTTCAAGCCGTGCGGCGCCTTCCACCACAAGTTCGGCACGCTGGGCTCCCGGCCGGGGCAGTTCGACCGGCCTGCCGGGGTGGCCTGCGATGCCTCCCGCAGGATCGTGGTGGCCGACAAGGACAATCATCGCATCCAGATCTTCACCTTCGAGGGCCAGTTCCTCCTCAAGTTCGGGGAGAAGGGCACCAAGAACGGGCAGTTCAACTACCCCTGGGACGTGGCGGTGAATTCCGAGGGCAAGATCTTGGTCTCAGACACGCGGAACCACCGCATCCAGCTGTTCGGGCCCGACGGGGTCTTCCTGAATAAGTACGGCTTCGAGGGGGCTCTCTGGAAGCACTTTGACTCCCCGCGGGGCGTGGCTTTCAACCACGAGGGCCACTTGGTGGTCACCGACTTCAACAACCACCGGCTCCTGGTCATCCACCCGGACTGCCAGTCGGCCCGCTTCCTGGGCTCCGAGGGCACGGGCAATGGGCAGTTCCTGCGGCCGCAGGGCGTGGCTGTGGATCAGGAGGGGCGCATCATCGTGGCCGACTCCAGGAACCACCGAGTGCAGATGTTCGAGTCCAATGGCAGCTTCCTGTGCAAGTTCGGCGCCCAGGGCAGTGGCTTCGGGCAGATGGACCGGCCCTCCGGCATCGCGGTCACGCCGGACGGGATGATCGTCGTGGTGGACTTCGGCAACAATCGAATCCTCATCTTCTAATCACATTTCCTGGGCTTCCGTGTTTGGGGTGCACGTGTATCCATCTCTCCTCTCTGTCTCTTTCCCCCCCTTTTGAATTTCAAAGAGGAAACTGTCTCAGGGAAAAAAAAAATTTTTTTTTTTTTTGCTTTTGTTTGAAAGACAACAAGAAAAGTACAACATTGCTTACGTCCTACCTCATCTTTATTTTTTTACAGATGAATGTACTTATCTTTTCTGCAGGGATTGAGCCTGTGAAGTGATATCTCTATCTACCTCAGAAACCTTTTACCTTTCCTTCTCCGACAGGCCCTCTGCCTCCTCCCACACTCGCTCAGTGGGGGTTTCCCTCCCTCCTCCATGGGGTGTGACACGCACAAGCCTAGCATCTCTGTGGCTGGTGGGGGGGGCACTGGATGTGTGCGGTGGGGTGCATTCTGTAGATTGAGCCAAGGAAACATGAGAAAACTACTAAGTGAAAAGAAAAAAAAACAAAAAAAAACTATAAAACATGGAAAAATAGGATTTAAGATTCTTAATTGTAGAGTATTTGTGTTCTTAAGAATACTGTGTTTATGGGGTTAGGTTGTATTGTGTGATCTTGATCTTTCTGGGAAAAATCTTTTTTTTTTTTTCCTTTTTTTCTTTATTTTTTTTTTTTAATGCTGCAACAGAGAACTTTCCTGTGTTCTCCTTTTATACCTCAGTGTGTTTCTCATCCTGTTCAACATCAGCATGTTTTCTTACTCCTAGAAGATGTGGCTGTGGCTTGCTAGCCGAGAAACGCTGACCGTTCCTATTTTAGGGTATGCAGTCTTTATTTCTTCTGAGGGAGGGGGTGTGTGTATGTGTGTGTGTATAAGAGAGTGCAACCACCTTACACCAAAATAGCAAAACTAAAAATGCTATACCACCTCCCAAAGAACTTTCCTCTCACACTTTGGTTTCTGATAAATAGATGTAGTTCAGGCTTTTTGATTAAAAGTATTCTCAGAAGTTAAGTGATTTTTCGTTTGCTGTTGGTTATAAAGAATACATTTGAAGGAAGAAGAAAAGTCCCCTCCTTCTAAGAATGAGGATTTTCAGGCATGGACTGGAGCGTGGACGTGAGTGGGTGGTGTGCATGTGCTGAGTCGGTCAGCAGAGAGCATGAGACACAGGCGAGGGACCCCCAGACTGCGGTTGATTGTGGTTCTCTGAACACTAGGCGTTTCTCCTCCTAAGATAAGTAGGCAAAGGAATCAACTTTTGTTTTAAAAGCACAATTTTTTTCTGCTTTGGAAGTTCAGGGAGATGGGATGTTTGCAAGTGCAGTAGGAACAGCCCGCTCCCACGCCCTCTCCTCAGCTCACCTTCACAGAGCAGTCTGCTCCTGCGCCACGGGGCGTGGTTCGTTTTCCCCGCAGAGGCCTTTGAATGTTAAGGGTTTGTAAGCCAAAATCACCCCAACCTGAACAACGTATAGGACAGAATACCTCTTGTTCAACCAAAGAAGGAAGATGTAGGAAGCCAGTCTTCCCAGCTGCGGAACCATGAGATGGCATCTGCCACTTTACAGGGTGGGTTTGTCAGGGGTTGGACTAGGGTGCAGAGCCTCGCGCTTCTGAGCCTTGGCCGTCTTGGAAATAACTAAAGTGAGAACCAAATTTCAGAGGGGCTCCAGAGAGGGAGGTGCGCCTGGATGGCAGTGTTGAATAGGATCTGTCCCCTAACAGATCAGTGTCTGGCCCTGTACTGAAGAGAAATTCCTCTTGCAGTATGGCTAGGGTTTTTAACGAACAGAATAACAAACGGAACAACTCTTGAAGAAAAGGAGATGATGGGAAACAGTGTAGCCAGCAAATCAAATCACTTTTCCCATCCAGCTTTTTGGGACATTCACCATGTTGCGGTCCCCCATCTCTTCCCATTGCTTTATCTCTGGGGTCTCTAAGTGACCAAAATGGGGAGAACCTCATTCCATAAAGGAGAACCACATGCAATGAAAGAGCCCCAAACTGGAAAGCAGCTTCAAATTCCAGTCACCCAGATGCAGTGTTGCTGGGTAGGGAGGTGTCAGGAGACTTTGTTCGGTAAAAGCACCTCTTCTTTTATTGAAGAATTTAATAGTGATTCCCTAATAGTGAATTCCCCTCTGATTCCTATTCGGTTGTCTTTTATGTTGTCCCTAACTTCTCAGTTCTTTGACTGGTAAAGAGCACATGTAATTAAGCTTTTTTTTTTTTTTTTAATTTTGGAATAACTTGGTGCTGATCCTCCTCCTCTTAGTCCTTCTGCTCCCCCAAATAATCACCAAAGACAACTGATTTTAAATGCTTAATTTTTCTTTTTTTAGCTGTGGGGGGGAGTGGATCTTGAAAATTCTTTGAAATGTTCTCTGAAACTCAGGTCACGATTATGGTTGGGCTGAGTTGTTGGAGGTAGTCACTACCTTCGTTTAGTCTGTCTTTCGCTTCATTATCTTTACTCTCACTTCTGCTTCCCAGTCTCCCCATTTGTGGGGAAGTATTGGGACCTGAGTGAGAGAGTAGCAGTAACTAAGGCTGCTTCTTGAAAGTTTGTCTGTGGATCTGGTTGTGAATCCAGGGTTTCCACAGGTGGCTGAAATGACCAGGGCTTCATTAATCGACTGTCCAGTGTGCAGGCTTAAAGCAAACAGGCCCCCTCCTTGAAACGAGCATGGAGGGTGGATGACGCAGCCTCTTCACTCTTTGTAAAAGATACATCTCCTTACCTTGCCTGCGCCTAGGATTGTGCGTCGCCATTCGAGAAACATGCTCACACTTGGGAAGCTTTTGTTTGTAAAACACTGCCATCTGCGGCTGCTTCCGATTGACTCCTGACCCACAAGGGATTGGTGCAAAGCACTCGGAGTGTGCTTCTTGGACAGTGTGGAATGCTCCGGATCAAAGAGTCATGAGAAAGGCTAGCCTTTGGAGCTCCCTAGAACGAGTGAGGCTGTTCACAATAAGTGGGTACCAGTGCAGGTCTCCCGCCCCTTAGGAGGTGTGACACCAGGGCAGCAGGAGTTGGGTCAGAGCAGGAGTCTTTAACGTGGTGTGAAGATAGGTTCCTGGGTGCTGTGAGGGAGGAGGATAAAATGCTTCTGTTCAGGAATGTGATGCTGAGACAGTAATCCCCGTGTATGTCCGATCTGGTCAGGGGATGGGGTGGGGTCAGTATATGGTTTGAGATACCAATTGGATTTAGATGTATAGGTTTAAATATTGCAATGGCTAAAGGAAATCCAAACAACCCACAGAGGCAAACCACTTTTGATTGACACCAACTTGACATTTCAGAAGTATTACTGGTGTTTGGGTTTGTTTTGTGTGGGGTTTTTTTTTTTTTTGAATACTGGGTTGGCCAAAAAGTTTGCTGGGGTTTTTTCCATAAGATGTGATGGAAAAACCCAAACGAACTTTTTGGCCAACCTAGTAATTCCTGTGTGAATTTGGTCACGAGAAGCAGTACTATCTCAGCCTGTGCTGTGTGGTGGCTGGCAGGTGGCACTCAAGTTGGCTGGAGCCCAGTGGCCCAGACAGGACCCCAAGTCCACTGACTCTTTGATTGACAGAACCCTTTTAAGTCTAACTTAATTTGGGGAATCACAAGACTAGGGTACCATAAACAAAATCTAAATTACATGCTGGGCCAAAAACAAGTTGCCAGAATCGAAGGCACTTTGAAATGCGGTTGTAAGAGAAGACCGTGAGATTGGCTCCATCTGCTTTATTCTAGTTAAGCCAAAGCTTAATGATTAGAGGAGGGAAGTCTTACTGCCTTCTGTGTGTCTTCTTCCTCTCTGAAGATCTTAAGACTGCTGTGTCCTGGTAGATAGCGAAAGATATGCCAAAGTTAGAGGCTGGTTTTGTGGTTTTTTTGTTTTTTGTTTTTTTTTCTGTTAAAGAAAAAAATCCGATGGTGCCAAAAAGTATTTATTTAAGACATCACTCTTACTGAGTTTCCAACAGTCTGGGGCTGTATAAAAAGTCTTAATACTTGCGTGTGGTAGAATCGCAGAACTTGGCCCTCCCAATCTTCTCTGGCTGTTTGCAGGCTGGGGCATAAAACACAGACAGACACAAAAACACACACACCCACCCACTCCACTTCACACCGTCTGCTTTTGTTTGCTTTCTACCTCACTTTTGGCAAAAAGTCGTCTACCTCACACTGGCATCTGACGGGGTCTCTGAATAGTATTAATCCACCGGGAGTGGGTGGGAGCAGGGAGCTACCTCGAGAAGAAAATGCTTTCATTAATTCCAGAACTGACTTCTCCCAGGAGAAACTTGGACCAACCTTGAAAAAGAAACCTGGAAACCAAATCTTCCTATACTCATGCAGAACAGAGTCCTTAAACCCAAATACTTCTTAACCAATCTGGCTTTTTCCCCCCACCAGGAGTTGACAATGCACACCGTTAATACATTGCTCAGTGTTCTGAAACCACGAGTACATCTGACCTGTTTGAGGACTTAACTGCAAATGAAGACCTTTAGGTCTTTCTTTTATTTTTTTCTCTTCAAGAGAAAAAATATTTTATCTGTATTTTGAATGTCTACAAATACAGCCTTTTAGGAGCAATTCTAAGGGTCTGGTTGTTGAAAACATCACATCTATTGGAAGGGAATGAGCATCCTTTAGACCTCATGATTGTATTTATACCCTTCCTGGGCCCAGCTAGGCATGCCTCACCATGACATTGCAGCAATCACTGTCTGACTGAGCAGTGATGGTGCAGGGTGTGTCACTCCTGTGTTTGATTTTTTTCCCCTCCTACCAAAGGTAACACATACTTTGATAGGTTGTTCTTTTCCTTTGCTTGTTGATTAAATACTTGATAAAGTTGAGAAGCACATTACCATGGTAGTACTGTATTGCCTCTCCCCCTCTCTTCCTCCCCTCGCTTCAGTTTTTGTTATAGTTTGGAAGAGAGGGTCCTGAAGACCACTGTCGTCATTGCGCATTCGCTTTAAAGATGTCATGGTGAAGAAATACCTCAATGATGCCTATTTTAAAAACTGATCTTACGGGTTCACAAGCCAGCCTGGTGGGATGTTTTTCCATCATCATTTAACCAGTAATGGTTCTAAAAGTTTTGTGTATCCACATGGTCGTAGACCTCCTTTTAATGATTGTATTAACTTGCAAGCTCAGGTAGTATTTTTCTTAAGGCTCTATCCCAGAGCACACTGACTGAATGTTAATGTGTTTACCTTCTTTAAATAACCAGCTCTGGAATAGTTCTTTGTGTTTCTAGCAGTCTGTGTAGTTGTCTTTTTCAAGAGGAAGATTTTTCACATTTCTGGGATGTTCTTGTTTTTTAGGGCGGTAAGATTTCTTTCTTTTTTATTCTTCTTCAATTCAATGCAGGTGAGAGGGTGGGTGGGCAAGGGATGTTGTTTTTAACTAGCATGTTAGGTATATTTGGGTGGGTGGGAGGGTGATTAGTGTTTGTTGGTTTTTTTTTTTTTTTTTTTTAATGAATCTTGCTTAATACTGTCCATTAGCTGTCATGCCCGGTCAACAAAATGTTTTAAATTTGAAAGTGTAGAACACATGGCTTGGTTGAGGGGTTGTTTTTTTTTTGTTTTTGTGAGAAAAGCAAATGCAAAGTTGGAGAAATTAACCCGGGCATGCTGCCTGAGATTAGAATGACTAAGATAAGTCCTTTTTTTTTTTTTTTAAATTTGTTCAAGGCAGACATGGTGTAAGGAATATGCACCACCAGACTAACTGCCTGGGCCACAGAAACCTATGCTGCAAGCCCTCCTGGTTGCTGACTGCCTCTTGACACTTTTCAAAATGGGCATTGCAGCGGTGGTGTGGATCCTGTCCATTAAGTGGAGAACTGGGGAAGTGAAGGGTTTTCCCCAGACCTTTAAGGTGGGTTCTTGTTTGGGGTGGGGTTTTTTTTTTTCCCTCCTCCCTTCTGGAGTTTTACTTTTAAATGATACACTGCAGGCCTCAGGCATGACAGGCAATGAGCAGGTGAAGAACCGATGGGAAAGTGTTCAAAAACTCCTGTGTTAGCTAACAGGCTTCTGAATGTATCGCTGTGGTCCACAGAGGAGGCTGGACAAGGTAGCAAGGAGATGATGTATCAGCTACTGCAGCCTTAAAACAAAGTTGGTGTCTCTTTGGACTTTAAAATTGTTCCTATGCAGCTTATTTTATTTTTGTTTAATCAAATAAACAAGAGGGTTTTTTCCATGGAAAGGCTGTGTCTGTGTGGTCCTTGATTCGAGAATAAAGAAGGGTGTGTACACTGCCATCATGAAAGGGACGTCTGTGATGGAGGATCCAGAGCTAGTACTCTGCTCAGTGGATCAGATTGGGTCCATGCAGTGTTTGCAAAATAGGTGGATACCAGGACTTTTTTTTTAACATTAAAGAAAAAATATATTTTTATTTATTTAGCTGCACTGCATCTTAATTGCGGCGCATGGGATCTGGTTCCCCTACCAGGGATCAAACCCAGGTCCCCCCTGTATTGGGAGTACAGAGTCCTAGCCACTGGACCACTAGGGAAGTACCTAAAACACCTTTATTTTATTTTATTTTTAAACTTTACATAATTGCATTAGTTTTGCCAAATATCAAAATGAATCCGCCACAGGTATACATGTGTTCCCCATCCTGAACCCTCCTCCCTCCTCCCTCCCCATACCGTCCCTCTGGGTCCCAGTGCACTAGCCCCAAGCATCCAGTATCGTGCATCGAACCTGGGCTGGCATCTCGTTTCATACATGATATTTTACATGTTTCAATGCCATTCTCCCAAATCCTCCCACCCTCTCCCTCTCCCATAGAGTCCATAAGACTGTTCTATACATCAGTGTCTCTCTTGCTGTCTTGTACACAGGGTTATTGTTACCATCTTTCTAAATTCCATATATATGTGTTATACTGTATTGGTAATACACCTTTATTTTTAAAATTTTATTTTTGGCCATAACCTGTGGCATGTAGGATCTTTCTCCCACCAGGGATGGAAGCCAGGTCCCAGCAGTGAAACTGCCTAACTAACCACTGGACCACCAGGGAAGTCCCCAAGTTTCCTTTTTTTTTGGGGGGGGCGGTTAAGGCAATTTTTATTTTAAAGAACAGTTTTAGGTTCATAGCAGAGACGAAGGCACAAAGGTTTCCCAGAGGCCTCCTACCCTCACGCATGCATAACCTTCCCCTGCCATCCACATCCTGGGATTTCTCTCAAATGATGCAATGAACTAGAACTAGGCAGTGGTGATGGTTTTTACAAGTAAGTGGGTGAATTCTATGGTATATGAGTAATCTCAATAGGAAAAGACACAGTACACAAATCAGTATATCGGGTTATATTAAAAATTAATGCTTAAATGAAAAGGTTTGATTGGTTTTTCTGGACTTGTATTGGGAGGCCCACATGGCTAGCCTACCCCGAAAGTTTTAAGTGGAAGTGATACGGTGCCGCTTCCCAGCAGGGCTATTTCTTGGGCCTGGAGAGCCCTTGCTGAGTTCTGGTCCCTCTTCCAGGACCTCAGGCAGTATTCTAAGGAAGGCAGCATCACCAGCCCGGATTTAGGAATGAGGTGAACACACCTGGCCAACCAGAGATGTACCTGTGACCAAACTATGTACAGTTGTTACTTTCAGAATCTTAAAAATTCAGTCCAATGAACATCATTAAAAAGTAAAAAGAGAAGGCTTGGCCTTGGAGAAGATACCTATAAAGGTATGAAAACCTAAAGGTCAGTCATGTCCAACCCTTTGCGACCCTGTGGACTGTAGCCCACCAAGCTCCTCGGTCCATGGAATTCTCCAGGCAAGAATACTGGAGTGGTTGCTATTCCCATCTCCAGGGGATCTTCTTGACCCAGGGATCCATCCCAAGTCTCCTGTGTCCCCTGCATTGCAGGCAGCTTCTTTACCACAGAGCTACCAGGAAAGCCCCTTATAAAGGTATAAGTAACAGCAAGTAATATTCCAGAATATTTAAAAGAATTACAAATCAATAAGGAAAATATAGTCCAATTTAAAAAAAAAAAACAGGCAAAGGATCGGTTAGGTAATTTATAGAGCTCAGCTGCACTAGAGCTCAGGTAAATAACAAAAATAGGATACCATTTTGTACTCAAAAGTTTGACAAAAATGGTTAAGTCTCATTGTAGCAAGTGCTAGGAACTGTCATACACAGCTGGTGGGAGTGTACAACCGTTGGCAGGGGTGTTTGTCAATACCTAGTAAACAGTAGACGTGGGTGTGCACTGAGGTTGGTCCTTTCACCTAGAGTGTGGTTTGGAGAGACTCTAGCACAAGATATGAGAAGAGTACATGTGATACATTTATTCACTGGACTGTAAAATGAATGACCAGGAGCTAACTGTGGGTAAACTCAGAAGTCGAAGGAGCTAGTTGCCTGGGGACTTGACGGTATATCTTTTTTGAAATATAAGTTCAAATTTAATTATTTGCTCAATATGGAAAATACTTAAATCACAGAATTGAAGAAAATCAACTTTGTTTTATGCAAACTATAAAAGGCCAACCAAAGTCAAATCATGTTTGATGAAATTAACAATTTTAAATCAGAAGCCAATATATAATGTTTGTCTCAGAGAAGTGCTGGATCTATAACTTTTAGTTTCTTTGTCTTTTATTAACAATGTTGGGCATATTAATTTTATATTTTTAATGCTATTTTTAAAGCAACAATGGAGGTAAGAAAATATCCTTTACTCTTTTTTTTTTTCCTGTACTCTTAAAAGTATTTTTAGCATGGTCTTGTTTAATCACTGAGTCGTGTCCAATTCTTTTTCGACCCCATGGACGTAGCCCGCCAGGCTCCTCTGTCCTTGGGATTTCCCAGGCAAGAATACTGGAGCGGGTTGCCATTTCCTTCTCCATACAGTAAGACTTTTACATGTTTGAAAAAAGCTCAAAACAATACTACATATTTGTGGGGTTTTGTTTCATGTTTTTTTTTTTTTTTTTTTGGGAGGGTGGTAGGTAGGGCACACAGAGCACTCAGGTTCTTAGTTCCCAGACCAGGGGTCAAACCCATCTCCCCTACAGTGGAAGTGCAGAATCCTAACCACTGGACCACCAGGGGATTGCCAGCATAGGCTTATTCTTAATCCTACACGCCCAGCCTAATGCCAGAATGAGGGCGTTCCTAGCAGAAAGGAGGCGGGGGAGGTTGCCTTTTGGTGGGGAAGATGTGTGGGTTTTGAGCTAGGTTTGGAGGCAAATATTCCTGCAACATTGACAAATGTGAACATGACCTTGTTAATCCAAAACCATACAGATGTTATTTTGGCTGGGTGTTCACCCATTCTTACCTCTCTCTTGCTTGGTGGATTCCGTGATGTGAATGTACTTTCTGCTCAACCAAGCCCTTCGATAGGGCTTGCTGGAACAGGTGGCCTAACAACAATTCTGTTTTCTTGGATGGGATAATTTCCTACTGTTCGACTCAGAAGATGTCAACTTTGATTTCAGTGATTGGAGGCTTATCTTGGCAACTTTCACAGTCAAGCATTCCCAACATTAAAAAAAAGATGTTATTGAAGTAGAGTTGATAACTTGTTTTAAAAAGGCTATTACAGGTAACACAAAGAATTCTATTTCTAGTAATATGTACTATCCTTGCTACAAAAGGCTACAGACAGTATTTTCACTGGACCAAGCTATCATTGAATCTGAAACTTTTAACTGTTTTCTTTTTTTGGCCGAGTCATGTGTCTTGTGGGATCTTAGTTCCCTGACCCAGGATCGAACCGGTGCCCCGTGCAATGGAATTGTGGAGTCGTAACTGCTGGACTTCCAAGGAATTTCCAACACTTTTAAATTTTTACAGTGTGTTCTGGGCATGGACAGACCCAACTGCTTGAGGAGAGTTCAACAGCAGCCTGGACCACCATCTGTCAGATGAGTTGGGGTTAGCTGGGAGGGGCTGGCACACGCTCTAATCTCGACTGAGAGATCTCATCAGGTGTGGGAACTCAGTTTAGGAATGCACCTATAATGTTAAGGTCTGGGGTGGGAATGAGGAGAGAAAGGAGGAGGGATCCGCCCAGAACATACTGTCCCCCAGCCGGGAGGGCTGGGCAGGTGCCAGCACGTCAAGGTTCCCAGCCAGTTCCAGCAGAATCCCCGAAAAACAAGCTCTGTTGTGACTCCACCACCACCGGTATTCACTGCACCTTCCACATGGCAACATACTCTCCCAACTAGATCTCCCTCCAGGACATTTTTCCTAAAGCAAATGAGACCAAGATATAGGCAGAAGCCCACCTTAGAAGAGTATGGGCTTCCCTGGTGGCTCAACCTATCAATGCAGGAGACACACGTTCGATCCCTGGGTCAGGAAGATCCCCTGGAGGAAGAAATGGCAACCCACTCCAGTGTTCTTGCCTGGAGAATCCCACTGACAGAGGAGCCTGGTGGACTAGACCATGGGGCCGCAAAGAGTCAGATACGAATTCATGACTAAACAACAACCACCTCAGGTCATCAGGAATTAGATCCTGGAGGTGGGGGTACCTGCTATGCTGCTGCTGCTGCTGCTGCTGCTGCTGCTAAGTCACTTCAGTCGTGTCTGACTCTGTGTGACCCCACAGACGGAAGCCCTATAGAGCACTGTTTTTTTGGTGAAATCGCTGACTGCTTGCCTCTATCAAAGCACTTTGTAAGCAAAAAAAAAAGAAAAGAAAAAGAAAGAAATACTTGGTAGGCACTGCTTCCCTGTCCATCACCAACTCCTGAAGTTTGCTCAAACTCATGTCCATATAGTCAGTGATGCCATCCAACCATCTCATCCTCTGTCATCCCCTTCTCCTCCTGCCTTTGATCTTTCCCAGCACCAGGGTCTTTTCCAATGAGTATATTGTGTATATATTATATACAATGAGTATATTTTGTATGCTGCTGCTACTAAGCTGCTAAGTCGCTTCAGTCGTGTCCGACTCTGTGCAACCCCATAGACGGCGGCCCATCAGGCTCCGCAGTCCCTGGGATTCTCCAGGCAAGAACACTGGAGTGGGTTGCCATTTCCTTCTCCAGTGCATGAAAGTGAAAAGTGAAAGGGAAGTCGCTCAGTCATGTCCGACTCTTCTCGACCCCATGGACTGCAGCCCACCAGGCTCCTCCATCCATGGGATTTTCCAGGCAAGAGAACTGGAGTGGGGTGCCATTGCCTTCTCCGATATTGTGTATATATATATATCTATATTGTGTGTGTGTGTATATATATATATATATATATATATATAGTGTATATATATATATTTATATTGTGTGTGTGTATATATATATATATATATATATATTGTGTATATATATATATCTATATATACACAATGAGGAGAAGGCAATGGCACCCCACTCCAGTACTCTTGCTTGGAAAATACCACGGATGGAGGAGCCTCGTGGGCTACAGTCCATGGGGTCGAGAAGAGTCGGACATGACTGAGCGACTTCCCTTTCACTTTTCACTTTCATGCACTGGAGAAGGAAATGGCAACCCACTCCAGTGTTCTTGCCTGGAGAATCCCAGGGACAGAGGAGCCTAGTGGGCCGCCGTCTATGGGGTCGTACAGAGTTGGACATGACTGAAGCAACTTAGCAGCAGCATACCCAATGTATACTCAATCTGTATATTGTGTATCTATATGTACAATGAGTCCATTGTATATATATACAATATGTATATATATATATTAAAAATACATAGGGACCTACTGTATAGCACAGGGAACTCTAAATATTCGTAATGGCTTACATGGGAAAAAAATCTGATAAAGATTGGACACATACATGGGTATAACTGATTCACTTTGCTGATTCATACCTGAAACTATCATTGTAAATCAACTATCGTTGTTCAGTGGTTCAGTCATGTCTGACTCTTTGCAACCCCATGGATTGCAGCACGCCAGGCTTCCCTGTCTTTCACCATCTCTTGGAGCTTACTCAAACTCCAAAAAAAGCTAACACCATTGAGTCAGTGATACCATCAAACCATCTCATCCTCTGTCCTCCCCTTCTCCTCCTGCCTTTAATCTTTCCCAGGATCAGAGCTTTTTCTAATGAGTCGGCTCTTCACATCAGGTGGCCAAAATATTGGAGCCTCAGTCTCAGCCTCAGTCCTTCTAATGAATATTCAGGACTGATTTCCTTTAGGATTGACTGGTTTGATCTCCTTGCCATCCAAGGGACTCTCAAGAGTCTTCTCCAGCACCACAGTTCAAAAGCATCAATTTTTTGGCACTCAGCCTTCATTATGGTCCAACTCTCATGTCCATACATGACTAGACTACTGAAAAATCAACCATTCTTCAATAAAAATTAAAAACTTTTTTTTTTTTTAGAAAGAGGCACTGCTTACTACTTTGGGTTCCTTTCTGCTTTTAAAATTTTAATTCTTTTTTTTTTTTCTGTTCTGTTTTACTACTTTTTGTATGAATTTTCCCCTAAATATGTATATTCTTTCTTTTATGTTTTTTTCTTATGTATTTTTATTGTTGATCATGCCAGATATGCAGGTCTGTAATGTGTGTGTGTGTATGTGTTCAGGTACGACTATGAACCGAAGAGTTCATCTTCATATTTGTCAGTTCTCCAGGAATCTCTGCCAACACCACCCATAACAAGTTGTGAAACTAAGCACATCTCCTCCCTGCCAGCTGGCTTCCTTTAGCAACCTCCTCACACCTGCCAGGGGAAATTCCCTTGTCACACTTTCCGACTAGAGATTTGGCAATGCCTCTTTTGTTCATTCATTAGTTCATTCTATAGTCAAACATTCAAACATCTCAAGTCTCTTTCTGTTTTGTAATGTTTATGTGTTTATTTGCTGCATGCCGGACCTTTGAGTTGTAGCATTCAGACTCCTAGTCACGGCATGTGGGATCTAGTCCCCCAGTCAGGGGTCATACCTAGGTCCCTTATGTTCGAAGTACAGAGTCTTAGCCACTCGACCACCAGGGAAGTCTCAGTCCCATTCCTCTTTATTTCCTCTCTCACTATGCTGCTCCTGTTATATGCAGAACTACAAAACCCTCGCTCTCTGCTGTCTCCTCTCCTAGCTTCACCATCGTGCTGTCTAGTCCCTCCTGTATCCTTTCACCACACTGCCCAGAAGGGACAGGTGCCTTGGATCTCAGCTCAGTGGTTTGGCTTGGGTGGGTGGGATGATAAGGGTGTAAGAATTGCCCAGAGTTGGGGGACTGGTTCTATGGCAGGTGCCAGGGATGAGAAGCAGGAGACAGACCCAAAGCCAGGGGACTGGGAATAGTTGGAAAGAGATGAAGCTAAGAAAATCTGAGAGAAAACATGTTAGTGAAGACCCAAAAGGCTTGGTGATAGGTGGGGCTGGAAGTTCATCCAGAGGTTGAGTGACTTTCCCTATGTGTCAGGCAGGAGCCCAAACCCAAGGGCGTGGTTCCAACCTGGGCTCAAAAACCTTTCTATATTTTGGTTCTGGTGAATCAAGGAATCAAGCTTCCATCTCTTCTGCCCTAGATTTCATCATTCAGCCCTGGGGAAAAGACCCCTGTGAACCCCAGGCCAGAAACCCCAACTTTCAGAGACCCCTAATTCAGATGCTGCTGCCTTCTCATAACTGAAGCTGTTTTACCTTGGGGCTCACAGTTCTCGTCTCCTCCCTGCTCAGACATTGCACCTTCCTGATTTTTTTCTCCTCCAAATATTTTAGAACCAGTAGTGTTTGAGAAACAACAGTTGCTGGAGAGAAGGATAGAGAAAAGTCAGTGTTCTCAAGAAACAGCCAGATTTTAGTATTTAGTACTTAGTATGTTGAACGTGGAGGAAACACTGAGACCATGATAGAAGATATTGGGGTGGGGTGGGAGAAGGCGCTCCTGATGAATGGGCATGAGGTCGAGGATGTACAGTGGAAGGGTTTGGGGGTTTTGAGTTTTTTCCCAAGTTTGTACTGCCCTTCCTAGCCCAGTTGCCCCCCTAAAGATGTTCAGCCCAGTGCTCTCATTTTAGACGCAACGAGGTTTGGGTTCAGAAGGGAAAATGCTGCAGAATGTCTTCCTTTCTCAGTCATAGGTTCTGAGTCTAGGATAAAGTCTGAAGGGTCTTTTTTTTTTTTTTTTGCCATGCAGCAGGGATCTTAGTTCCCTGACCAGGATCGAACTTGTGCCCCTTGCAGTGGAAGCGCAGAATCTTAACCAACCACTGGACCACCAGGGAAGTCCCCTGTGGGTTTTTTGTCAGCTCCAGACATGGCCTTTTCCTATTGGAACCCTCCTGGTATAGGGACTTCACCTCTGAGACAAGCCGTTTTCCTGGGGTCTCCATCTGCTGGGCCCAGTTCTACTGATGCCATCTTGAGCTGCCCGCAATCTGGAAATGTCTTTTCCTAAAGAAACCTTGCGTGGTGCTGAAGGGGCTGAAAGGAGATACCCCACGTCCAAGGTCAGGAGCGGTAGCCAAGAGGAGATTTCCCACATCCAAGGTAAGGAGGAGTGGCTGTGCTTTGCTGGAGCAGCTGTGAAGAGATAGCCCACGTCCAAGGTAAGAGAAACCCCAGTAAGACTGTAGGCATTGAGAGAGCACATCAGAGAGCAGACAGACTGAATCCACAATCACAGAAAACTAGCCAGTCTGATCACATGGACCACAGCCTTGTGTAACTCAATGAAACTAAGCCATGCCATGTGGGGCCACCCAAGACGGGTGGGTCATGGTGGAGAGGTCTGACAGAATGTGGTCCACTGGAGAAGGGAATGGCAAACCACCTCAGTATTCTTGCCTTGAGAACCCCATGAACAGTATGAAAAAGCAAAATGATAGGATACTGAAAGAGGAACTCCCCAGGTCAGTAGGTGCCCAATATGCTACTGGAGATCAGTGAAGAAATAACTCCAGAAAGAATGAAGAGACAGAGCCAAAGCAAAAACAACACCCAGTTGTGGATGTGACTGGTGATAGAAGCAAGGTCCGTCCGATGCTGTAAAGAGCAATATTGCATAGGAACCTGGAATGTTAGGTCCATTAATCAAGGCAAATTGGAAGTGGTCAAAACAGGAGATGGCAAGAGTGAATGTCGACATTCTAGGAATCAGTGAACTAAAATGGACTGGAAAGGGTGAATTTAACTCAGATGACCATTATATCTACTATTGTGGGCAAGAGTCCCTTAGAAGAAATGAAGTAGCCCTCATAGTCAAGAAAAGAGTCTGAAATGCAGTACTTGGCTACAATCTCAAAAATGACAGAATGATCTCTGTTCATTTCCAAGGCAAATCATTCTATATCACAGTAATCCAAATCTATGCCCCAACAAGTAACACTGAAGAAGCTGAAGTTGAATGGTTCTATGACCTACAAGACCTTTTAGAACTAACACCCCAAAAAGATGTCCTTTTCATTATAGGGGACTGGAATGCAAAAGTAGGAGGTCAAGAAATACCTGGAGTAACAGGCAAATTTAGCCTTGGAGTACAGAGTGAAGCAGGGCAGAGGCTAATAGAGTTTTGCCAAGAAAACACACTGGTCATACCAAACACCCTCTTCCAACAACACAAGAGAAGACTCTACACATGGACATCACCAGATGACCAACACCAAAATCAGATTGATTATATTTTTGCAGCCAAAGAGGGAGAAGCTCTATACAGTCAGCAAAAACAAGACTGGGAGCTGACTGTGGCTCAGATCATGAACTCCTTAATGCCAAATTCAGACTTAAATTGAAGAATGTGAGGAAAAACACTAGATCATTCAGGTATGACCTAAATCAAATCCCTCATGATTATACAGTGAAAGTGAAAAATACATTTAAGGGACTAGATCTGATAGACCGACTGCCTGATGAACTATGGATGGAGGTTGGTGACATTGTACAGGAGACAGGGATCAAAACCATCCCCAAGAAAAAGAAATGCAAAAAGGCAAAATAGTTGTCAGAGGAGGCCTTACAAATAGCTGTGAAAAGAAGAGAAGCGAAAAGCAAAGGAGAAAAGGAAAGATATACCCATTTGAATACAGCGTTCCAAAGAGTAGCAGTGAGAAATAAGAAAGCCTTCCTCAATGATCAGTGCAAAGAAATAGAGGAAAACAATAGAATGGGAAAGACTAGAGATCTCTTCAAGAAAATTAGAGATACCAAGGGAACATCTCATGCAAAGATGGGCTCAATAAAGGACAGAAATGGTATGGACCTAATAGAAGCAGAAGATATTAAGAAGAGGTGGCAAGACTACACAGAAGAACTATACAAAAAAAGATCTTCATGACCCAGATAATCACAGTGGTGTGATCACTCACCTAGAGCCAGACATCCTGGAATGTGAAGTCAAGTGGGCCTTAAGAAGCATCACTACGATCAAAGCTAGTGGAGGTGACGGAATTCCAGTTGAGCTATTTCAAATCCTAAAAGATGATGCTGTGAAAGTGCTGCACTCAATATGCCAGCAAATTTGGAAACCTCAGCAGTGGCCCCAGGACTGGAAAAGGTCAGTTTTCATTCCAATCCCAAAGAAAGGCAATACCAAAGAATGCTCAAACTCCTGCACAATTGCACTCATCTCACACACTAGCAAAGTAATGCTCAAAATTCTCCAAGCCAGGCTTTAGCAATACGTGAACTGTGAACTTCCAGATGTTCAAGCTGGTTTTAGAAAAGGCAGAAGAACCAGAGATCAAATTGCCAACATCCACTGGATCATCAAAAAAGCAAGAGAGTTCCAGAAAAACATCTATTTCTGCTGTATTGACTATGCCAAAGCCTTTGACTGTGTGGATCACAATAAACTGTGGAAAATTCTGAAAGAGATGGGAATACCAGACCACCTGACCTGCCTCTTGAGAAACCTGTATGCAGGTCAGGAAGCAACAGTTAGAACTGGATATGGAACACCAGACTGTTTCCAAATAGGAAAAGGAGTACATCAAGGTGGTATATTGTCACCCTACTTATTTAACTTATATGCAGAGTAGATCATGCAAAATGCCTGGCTGGGTGAAGCACAAACTGGAATCAAGATTGCTGGGAGAAATATCAATAACCTCAGATATGCAGATGACACCACCCTTATGGCAGAAAGCGAAGAAGAACTAAAGAGCCTCTTGATGAAAGTGAAAGAAGAGAGTGAAAAAGTTGGCTTAAAGTTCAACATTCAGAAAACTAAGGTCATGGCATCCAGTCCCATCACTTCATGGCAAATAGATGGGGAAACAGTGGAAACAGTGCTGACTTTATTTTTGGGGGCTCCAAAATCACTGTAGATGGTGACTGTAGCCATGAAATTAAAAGACACTTGCTCCTTGGAAGGAAAGTTTTGACCAACCTAGACCGCATATTAAAAAGCAGAGACATTACTTTGCCAAAAAGGTCCGTCTAGTCAAGGCTGTGGTTTTTCCAGTAGTCATGTATGGATGTGAGAGTTGGACTACAAAGAAAGCTGAGTGCCAAAGAATTGATGCTTTAGAAGTGTGGTGTTGGAGAAGACTCTTGAGAGTCCCTTTGACTGCAAGGAGATCCAACCAGTCCATCCTAAAGGAGATCTGTCCTAGGTGTTCATTGGAAGGACTAATGTTGAAGCTGAAACTCCAATACTTTGGCCACCTGATGCAAAGAATTAACTCATTTGAAAAAACCCTGATGCTGGGAAAGATTGAGGGCAGGAGGAGAAGAGGATGACAGAGGATAAGATGGTTGGATGGCATCACCAGCTCAATGGACATGAGTTCGAGTGAACTCTGGGAGTTGGTGACGGACAGGCAGGCCTGTCGTGCTGAAGTTCATGGGGTCGCAGAGTTGGACACGACTGAAGGACTGAGTTTAACTGAACTGAAAGAAACCTTTGAGTTTCCCCAGTGGCTCAGGAGTAAAGAATCCATCTGCCAATGCAGGAGACCTGGGTTTGATCCCCAGGAGAGTTGGGTCAGGAATATCCCCTGGAGAAGGAAATGACAATCCTGTCCAGAAAAATCCCATGGACAGGTGAGCCTTGCGGGCTACAGACCATGGGGTCCCAGTGAGTGGGACACAACTTAGCGACTAAACAACAAAACAACAAAGAAGCCTTTAGGTATCAGAAGATGCTGCTGCTGCTGCTGCTGCTAAGTCGCTTCAGTCGTGTCCGACTCAGTGCGACCCCATAGACAGCAGCCTATCAGGCTCCCCCGTCCCTGGGATTCTCCAGGCAAGAATACTGGAGTGGGTTGCCATTTCCTCCTCCAATGCATGAAAGTAAAAAGTGAAAGTGAAGTCACTCAGTCGTGTCTGACTTGGAGCAACCCCATGGACTGCAGCCTATCAGGCTCCTCCATCCATGGGATTTTACTGATCCCCTTCCCACTCCTCAGGCCTGAACTCCTTCCATTCTCCAGACAGTTAGGGAAATGACAAGAGCCTGGGATGCGTTTATCTGTCCTGTTACAGTTGAAGTTGCCCAACAATTCAAATGGAGGCTTTTCCATTTTCCTCCCTTGTGCAGATGAGCAAGCTGAACTCTGCTACTGCTGCTAAGTCGCTTCAGTTGTGTCCGACTCTGTGCGACGCCATAGACCGCAGCCCACCAGGCTCCCCCGTCCCTGGGATTCTCCAGGCAAGAACACTGGAGTGGGTTGCCATTTCCTTCTCCAATGCATGAAAGTGAAAAGTGAAAGTGAAGTCGCTCAGTTGTGTCCGACTCTTCGCGACCCCATGGACTTCAGCCTACCAGGCTCTTCCGTCCATGGGATTTTCCAGGCAAGAGTACTGGAACGGGGTGCCATTGCCTACTTTGAAGCTGAACTCAGAGGGGTTAATTCTCCTCCGAGGCCACGAAGCTTGATGGCTGTGAAAGCTGGCTCTGAGCGAGGCTTGGTCTCGGTCTCCAGAGCCCTTACAAGCTGTTGTTACTCAACCTGCCTTCACTTCCTGGCTGTGTGACAAGCCGCTAGTGTTATGTGGTGGGGAGTGGCACAATAGCAGGGCAGTCTCCATGCAGGATGACTAAGGTCAGTATGCCTGAGATCAGAGGCTACCAGGTTGGAGGAGGCTTAGAGGAGAAGGACAAGATGGCACTGCATCGGCCTTTGAAAGAACTGGAGTTAACTACGTAGGAAAGCAAGAAGGGCATTTATGGCAGAGGAATCAGTATGAATTCAGGATCGGATATTCAGCCTCCTTTTATTCACAGCGCTGAGCCTGACAGCACAATGGTGAGATGCCTAGATGTTCCTGTAGCCCTTGCCCCACACGAATCCCCAAGACCTGCCTCTCTTCGTTGATCTTCACAGGCCAAAAGGCAACCGCCCCTACTCAAGTTACTCCTGGGGAGCTCTGGATAAACTTCCAGCCTCAAACGAAAGGACACACTCCCACCGAGCCGCTGCCTCTGAGCCCATTTGGCTCTGATTGGCTGCAAGATTTGCGCCTTCAGGCTAGCCACTCAGAGGCGTCCACCAGTTCCCTCTTGCTTCTGATTGGCTGAGAGGAGCGCATGCTCAGACACACCAAGGGCCGCAAGCTCAGAGCTAGAACGGCCGTTAACTGCTTGGCGTCGTCATGTGGTTTCTTCACAGACTCGTTGGTCTGTGACAGGTAACTGGGGAGCAGGGGAAGGACCGGCCATCAGGAGGTGGGGAAGGGGAGGCTGTGGGGTCCTGGTGGTGGCCCTCACTCACCTCGGAGCTCTGGAAGGCTACAGAGCCGATCAAGTGAGGGCCAGACTATCGGGAGTACCAGGCCCCATCTCCCCCAGAATCTGACTCAGGGCGTGGCAGTTCACATAGTCTGTGAACCTGGGCCATTTCCTCCCCTCAGGGAGTCTCTGAGTGTGATATGGAGATGAACTAGGGGTGAGGACAGGCCGTTGGGGCCCAGGTCTTACTTGGTGTCGAAGGGTCGCGTAGGGGCCGGGGGTACGAAAATGATTCATCAACCGTCGATCCCCTTTGAGGTGACTGGATTTGCTCTTTGATGAACACATTGCTATCTTCTTGAGTCCACACTGATACATTTGTTTATAATTAGAAAGTAATGCGTATTTCGTTCTTTGGAATTGGTAGAAAATTGTATATAGTGTATATATCTCTGGTAGCAACGAGAAAACTACCTGTGGCTCCAATCCTCACTTGGTTGGAAGGAAGAATTGTCTTGCACAATTCTTGCACAATTAAAGCCTTGCACTCAACACCTAATCTGTTCTCAATCTGTATGATTTTGTCACGAAGGTTATAAAAATTAAAATCATACAGTTTGTAACCTTTTAAGATTGGTATTTTTCATACAGCGTAATTACTTTTCTGTCCCTCCAAGTTCTTGTGTGTAACTTGACACTTGTTTTTAGGGGAGATTGGGGTACTTTGAAGAACACTGTAGACCTTGAAGCTGATCCATCTTAGCCATATCTGATGTCAAGAAAAGATAGCTCAGAGCTCAGGCATTGGATATTAATCAAGAGTCCATCACTTAGCAACTTTATGATGTCAGCATGGCTACTAATATGTTTGTATCTCAACTTGCTTATCAACATATGGAAGATAAGAAACCTACCTTATAGAGTTGTTGTGAGGATTGAAAAGGACAGTACATATGTACTCAGTAGAGTATATATATTATAAACATTCCATAGTTCATCTTTTAGATTTCTGTTATTAATCCATTTTACTCATGTCAGTGTGAGAGAATAAGATTGATTAATTTATGGCTTTTCATCTTTAAAAAGGCCAACAATAAGCTCAGTCTATGTCTAATCTTCATTACCATTGTTACTATGATCTACCATACTAAAACCATCTTCAAACTGGTCAGATAACCCTCTTAGAGTTTAGACTATACTCCTAAGCTCCAGTAATCAAAGCAGTGTGATACTAACAAAAAAGCAGAGTTATAGATCAATGCTGTGCCCAGAAATGAATCCATACACCTATGGTCAATTATCTACAACAAAGGTATCAAAAATATATAATGGAGAAAAGACAAGTCTCTTCAACAAGTGGTACTGGGAAAACGAAAGCTACATTTAAAATAGTGAGGTTAGAATATTCCCTCACACCACATGCAGAATAAACTCAAAATGCTTTAAAGACCTACATGTAAGACCAGAATCCATAAAACTCCAAAAGAAAAAAAAAAACACTGTTTGAAATAAATCATAGCAATTTTTTTGATTAGTTTCCTAAGGCAAAGACATAAAAGCAAAAATAAATGAATTAGACCTATTTAAACTTAAAAAGATTGTGCACAGCAAAGGGAACTATTGACAAAATGAAAAAAACTATGGAGTGTGAGAAAATATTTGCAAATGATGTGACGGGTTAATATTAAAAATATATTAACAAAAGAAAAAAAAAGAAAAAATATATTAACAGCTTATACAACTCAAAGAGCAAACAAACCAATCAAAAATGAGAAGAACCTAAATTAACATTTTTCCTGAGAAGTCATACAGATGGCTAACAGGTACATGAAAACATGCTCAACTTTGCTAATCATGAGAGAAATGCAAATCAAAACCACAATGAGGTGTCACCTCACACCTGTGAGAATGGCTATCATCAAAAGTCTACAAATAACAAATGTTGGGGAGGATGTGGAGAAAAGAGAACGTTTATACGCTATTGGTAGAAATGTAAATTGTTGCAGCCACTGGAAAACAGTGTTTGTTGTTACTGAGTTGCAAAGTAGTGTCCCACTCTTTGCGACCCCATGGACTTCAGCACGCCAGGCCTCCCTGTCCATCACCAACTCCGGGAGTTTACTCAAACTCATGTCAGCTGAGTTGCTGATGCCGTCCAACTATCTGATCCTTTGTCGTCCCCTTCTCCTCCTGCCCTCAATCTTTCCCAGCATCAGTCTTTTCCAGTGAGTCAGCTCTTCGCATCAGGTGGCCAAGGTATTGGAATTTCAGCTTCAACATCAGTCCTTCCAATGAACATCCAGGACTGATCTCCTTTAGGATGAACTGGTTTGATCTCCTTGCAGTCCAGGGGACTCTCAAGAGTCTTCTCCAACAACACAGTTCTAAAACATCAATTCGTCGGCATTCAGCTTTCTTTATAGTCCAACTCTCACGTCCATACATGACTCCTGGAAAAACCATAGCCTTGACTAGACGGACCTTTGTTGGCAAAGTAATATCTCTGCTTTTTAATATGCTGTCTAGGTTGGTCATAAACTTTCTTTCCTAGGAGTAAGTGTCTTTTAATTTCATGGCTGCAGTTGCCATCCGCAGTGATTTTTGAGCCCCCAAAAATAAAGTCTGAAACTGTTTCCACTGTTTCCCCATATATTTGCCATGAAGTGATGGAACCGGATGCCATGATCTTCGTTTTCTGAATGTTGAACTTTAAGCCAACTTTCACATTCTCCTCTTTAACTTTCAAGAGGCTCTTTAGTTCTGCTTCACTTTCTGCCCTAAGGGTGGTATCATCTGCATATGTGAGGTTATTGATATTTCTCCCAGCAATCTTGATTCCAGTTTGTGCTTCACCCAGCCCAGTGTTTCTCATGATGTACTCTGCATATAAGTTAAATAAGCAGGGTGAGGATATACCACCTTGATGTACTCCTTTTGCTATTTGGAAACAGTCTGGTGTTCCAAGTCCAGTTCTAACTGTTGCTCCCTGACCTGCATACAGATTTCTCAAGAGGCAGGTCAGGTGGTCTGGTATTCCTATCTCTTTCAGAATTTTCCACAGTTTATTGTGGTCCACACAGGCAAAGGCTTTGGCATAGTCAATAAAGCAGAAATAGATGTTTTTCTGGAACTCTCTTGCTTTTTCGATGATCCAGCAGATGTTGGCAATTTGATCTCTGGTTCCTCTGCCTTTTCTAAAACTAGCTTGACTATCTGGAAGTTCATGGTTCACGCATTGCTGAAGTGTGGCTTGGAGAATTTTGAGCATTTCTTTGTTAGCGTGTGAGATGAGTGCAATTGTGTGGGAGTTTGAGCATTCTTTGGCATTGCCTTTCTTTGGGATTGGAATGAAAACTGACCTTTTCCAGTCCAGTGGCCACTGCTGAGTTTTCTAAATATCCTGACACATTGAGTGCAGCACTTTCACAGCATCATCTTTTAGGATTTGAAATAGCTCAACTGGAATTCCATCACCTCCACTATCTTTGTTCATAGTGATGCTTCCGAAGGCCCACTTGACTTCACCGTCCAGGATGTCTGGCTCTAGGTGGGTGATCACACCATCGTGATTATCTGGGTCATGAAGATCTTTGTTGTACAGTTCTTCTGTGTTTACATGCCACCTCTTCTGAATATCTTCTGCTTCTGTTAGGTCCATACCATTTCTGTCCTTTATTGAGCCCATCTTTGCATGAGATGTTCCTTTGGTATCTCTAATTTTCTTGAAGAGATCTTTAGTCTTTCCCATTCTGTTGTTTTCCTCTATTTCTTCGCACTGGAAGACAGTATGGAGATTCCTGAAAAACTAAAAGTAGAACTGACATACAACCTAGCAATCCCATTCCTGGGCTTGTACCCAAAGAAAACCATAATTCAAAAAGATAAATGTTCCCCAATGTTCAGAGCCAAACTATTTACAATAGCCAAGACTTGGAAGCAATCCAAGTTCCCATTAACGAATGATTGGTTTAGGAAAATGTGGCATATATATATAGAATGGAATATTACTCAGTCATAAAATAGAATGAAATTCTGCCATTTACAGCTGTGTGGATGGACCTAGAAGAATATTATGCTTAGTGAAATAAGTCAGAGAAAGACAGATACCACGTGATACCACTTTTTTGTGGAATCTAAAAAATACAAATGAATATGTGCAAAACAAACAGACTCACAGAGAAAACAAACTTGTGGTTACCAACGGGGAGAGGGAAGTGGGGAAGGATAAACTGGGGGTATGGGATTAACAGGTACAAACTACTGTGTATAAAATAAACAGTAAAGATACACAGTATAGCAGGGGAATTATACCCATTATCTTCTAATTACAGTGTAGTATACCACTTGTGGACATGGAACAACTGGTTCCAAATAGGAAAAGGAGTACGTCAAGGCTGTATATCCTCACCCTGCTTATTTAACTTCTGTGCAGAGTACATCATGAGAAACGCTGGGCTGGAAGAAGCACAAGCTGGAATCAAGATTGCCGGGAGAAATATCAATAACCTCAGATATGCAGATGACACCACCCTTATGGCAGAAAGTGAAGAGGAACTCAAAAGCCTCTTGATGAAAGTGAAAGAGGAGAGTGAAAAAGTTGGCTTAAAGCTCAACATTCAGAAAACGAAGATCCTGGCATCCGGTCCCATCATTTCATGGCAAATAGATGGGAAAACAGTGTCAGACTTTATTTTTGGGGACTCCAAACTCACTGCAGATGGTGATTGCAGCCATGAAATTAAAAGACGCTTGCTCCTTGGAAGGAAAGTTATGACCAACCTAGACAGCATATTAAAAAGCAGAAACATTACTTTGCCAACAAAGGTCCGTCTAGTCAAGGCTATAGTTTTTCCAGGAGTCGTATATGGATGTGAGAGTTGGACTATAAAGAAAGCTGAGCGCCGAAGAATTGGTGCTTTAGAACTGTGTTGTTGGAGAAGACTCTTGAGAGTCCCCTGGACTGCAAGGAGATCAAACTAGTTCATCCTAAAGGAGATTAGTCCTGGGTGTTAATTGGAGGGACTAATGTTGAAGCTGAAACTCCAATACCTTTGCCACCTGATTAGAACAGCTGACTCACTGGAAAAGACCCTGATGCTGGGAAAGATTGAAGGCAGGAGGAGAAGGGGACGACAGAGGATGAGATGGTTGGATGGCATCACCGACTCAATGGACATGGGTTTCGGTGGACTCCGGGAGTTGGTGATGGACAGGGAGGCCTGGTGTGCTGCAGTTCATGGGGTCGCAAAGAGTTGGACACGACTGAGCGACTGAACTGAACTGATACCACTTCAGGATTCTTGCCTGAGAAACCTATGAACAGTATGAAAAGACAAAAAGATAGGACACTGAAAGATGAACTCCCCAGGTCGGTAGGTGCCCAATATGCTACTGGAGAGCAGTGGAGAAATGACTCCAGAAAGAATGAAGAGGCAGAGCCAAAGCAAACACGACACCTAGTTGTGGATGTGACTGGTGATGGAAGCAAGGTCCAGTGGTGTAAAGAGCAGTATTGCGTAGGGACCTGGAATGTTAGGTCCGTGAGTCAAGGCAAATTGGAAGTGGTCAAATGGGAGATGACAAGAGTGAACATCGACATTCTAGGAATCAGCGAACTCAAATGGACTGGAATGGGTGAATTGAACTCAGGTGACCATTGTATCTACTCTGGGCAGGAATCCCTTAGAAGAAAGTGAGTAGCCCTCATAGTCAAGAAAAGAGTCCGAAATGCGTTACTTGGCTGCAGTCTCAAAAACGACAGAATGATCTCTGTTCATTTCCAAGGCAAACCATTCTATATCACGCTAATCCAATTCAATATCACAGTCAGTGCCCCAACCAGTAATGCTGAAGAAGCTGACATTGAACGGTTCTGTGAACACCTACAAAACCTTTTAGAACTAACACCCAAAAAAGATGTCCTTTTCATTATAGGGGACTGGAATGCAAAAGTAGGTTAAGAAATACCTGGAGTAACAGGCAAATTTGGCCTTGTTGTACAGAGTGAAGCAGGGCAAAGGCTAATAGTTTTGCCAAGAGAACGCATTAGTCATAGCAAACACCCTCTTGCAACAACACAAAAGAAGACTCTACGCATGGACATCACCAGATGGTCAACACCAAAACCAGACTGATTATATTCTTTGCAGCCAAAGAGAGAGAAGCTCTATACAGTCAACAAAAACAAGACCGGGAGCTGACTGTGGCTCAGATCATGAAGTCCTTAATGCCAAATTCAGACTTAAATTGAAAAAAGTAGGGAAAACCACTAGACCATTCAGGTATGACATAAATCATATCCCTTACAGTTATACAGTGGAATGACTGAAGTAGTTCAGTCGTGTCTGACTCTTTACGACCCCGTGGACTATAGCCCACTAGGCTCCTCCGTCCATGGGATTTCTCCAGGCAGGAATACTGGAGTGGGTTGCCATTTCCTTCTTGGGGGGATCTTCCCAACCCAGGGATTGAACCCAGGTCTCCCGCATTGCAGGCAGATGCTTTAACCTCTGAGCCACCAGGGAAGTGACAAATAGATTCAAAAAATTAGATCTGATAGAGTACCTGAAGAACTATGGATGGAGGTTCATGACATTGTATAGGAGACAGGGATCAAGACCATCCCCAAGAAAAAGAAATGCAAAAAGGCAAAATGGTTGTTTGAGGAGGCCTTACAAATAGCTGTGAAAAGAAGAGAAGCAAAAGGCAAAGGAGAAAAGGAAAGATACACATATTTGAATACAGAGTTCCAAAGCATAGCAAGGAGAGATACGAAAGCCTTCCTCAGTTATCAGTGCAAAGAAATAGAGGAAAACAATAGAATGGGAAAGACTAGAGATCTCTTCAAGAAAATTAGAAATACCAAGGAACATGTCATGCAAAGATGGGCTCAATAAAGGACAGAAATGGTAGGGACCTAACAGAAGCAGAAGATATTCAGAAGAAGTGGCAAGAATACACAGAGGAATTGTACAAAAAAGATCTTCATGACCCAGATAATCACAATGGTGTGATCACTCACCTAAAGCCAGACATCCTGGAATATGAAGTCAAGTGGGGCCTTCGGAAGCATCACTAGGAACAAAGCTAGTGGAGGTGATGGAATTCCAGTTGAGCTATTTCAAATCCTAAAAGATGATGCTGTGAAAGTGCTGCACTCAATATGCCAGCAAATTTGGAAACCTCAGCAGTGGCCCCAGGACTGGAAAAGGTCAGTTTTCATTCCAATCCCAAAGAAAGGCAATGCCAAAGAATGCTCAAACTCCCACACAATTGCACTCATCTCACACGCTAGCAAAGTAATGCTCAAAGTTCTCCAAGCCACACTTCAGCAATACGTGAACCGTGAACTTCCAGATGTTCAAGCTGGATTTAGAAAAGGCAGAGGAACCAGAGATCAAATTGCCAGCGTTTGCTGGATCATCAAAAAAGCAAGAGAGTTCCAGAAAAACATCTATTTCTGCTGTATTGACTGTACCAAAACCTTTGCCTGTGTGGATCACAATAAACTATGGAAAATTCTGAAAGAGATGGGAATACCAGACCACCTGACCTGCCTCTTGAGAAATCTGTATGCAGGTCAGGAAGCAACAGTTAGAACTGCACATGGAACACCAGACTGTTTCCAAATAGGAAAAGGAGTACATCAAGGTGGTATATTGTCACCCTGCTTATTTAACTTACATGTAGATCATGCGAAATGCCTGGCTGGGTGAAGCACAAGCTGGAATCAAGATTGCTGGGAGAAATATAAATAACCTCAGATATGCAGATGACACCACTCTTATATGGCAGAACTTGAAGAACTAAAGAGCCCCTTGATCAAAATGAAAGAGGAGAGTGAAAAAGTTGGCTTTTTGACTCCACATTCAGAACTCAACATTAAAAAACTCAACATTCAGAAAACTAAGATCATGGCATCTGGTCCCATCATTTCACAGCAAATAGATGGGGAAACAATGGAAACAGTGACAGACATTTTTTCGGCTCCACAATCACTGCAGATGGCGACT
Organism: Bos indicus x Bos taurus; assembly: GCF_003369695.1. Taxonomy (NCBI): domain Eukaryota; kingdom Metazoa; phylum Chordata; class Mammalia; order Artiodactyla; family Bovidae; genus Bos; species Bos indicus x Bos taurus. Next base: position 53,492,783 of record NC_040097.1, on the reverse strand, counting down.
GCAGCCATGAAAATAAAAAATGCTTGCTTCTTGAAAGAAAAACTATGAGAAAACTAGATAGCATATTAAAAAGAGACATTACTTTGCTGACAAAAGTCTGTCTAGTCAAAGCTATGGTTTTTTTTTCCAGTAGTTGGACTATAAGAAAAGCTGAGCACCGAATACTTTTGAACTGTGATGTTGGAGAAGAGTTTTGAAAGTCCCTTGGACTGCAAAAAGATCAAACCAGCCAATCCTACAGGAAATCAGACCTAAATATTTGTTGGAAGGACTGATGCTGAAGCTTTAACTCCAATACTTTGGACACCTGATACAGAGAACTGACTCATTGGAAAAGACCCAAATTCTGGGGAAAATTTAAGGCAGCAGGAGAAGGGGATGACAGAGGATGAGATTTTTGTATGGACGTGAGTTTGAGTAGGCTCTGGGAGTTGGTGATGGACAGGGAAGCCTGGCGTGCTGAAGTCCTTCAAGTTGCAAAGAGTTGGACATGACTGAGCGACTGAACTGAACTGAACTGATACCTAAAACTAATATAGTACTTTAAGTGAACTTTTTATTCAATAAAAATAATAAGACAAGAAATAAAGAAATAGAATATCTGGCATTTTAGATAATAGGAAATGCTAGAGAGAAAAAAGCAGAATGGAGATTGATAAGGTATGTCAGAGAGGGTTGAAATTTTCATTTCGATAAGAGTTGAAGATCTCATTTGGAAAGTAATTTTTTGGTAAAAGCTTGAAAGGAATGGGAGAGTTTACATATCTGAAAGAAGAACATTGGAAGCAGAGGAAAAACCAAATGCAAAAGACCCGGAGGTGACAACATGCCTGATAGCATCTTTGCGGCAAAGTTTAATGTGGAGAAAGGAAGGGATTGATAGTAGGAAATGAGGTTAGAATGTTAGGGGTAGGTCATGTAGAGTCTTAAAGTCATAATAAGGGCACTGACTTGTGTGTGCATGTAACAGTTTCATTTCGGTATAATTCACATACTGTAAAAGGCACTTTTAAAAATGTACAATTCAGGGCTTCCCTGATGGTCCACTGGTTAAGAATCTGCCTGCCAGTGCAGGGGACAAGGGTTCAATCCCTGCTCCGGGAAGATCCCACATGCCACTGAGCAACAGAGCCCATGCCCCTCAACTACTGATCCTATGCTCTAGAGCCCGGGAGCCGGAGCTCCTGAGCCCCTGTGCCCTAGGGCCCACACTCCACAGAGAAACCAGTGCAGTGAGAAGCCTTTGCACCCCAACTCTCATCCCAACTAGAGAGAGCCCACACACAGCAATGAAGACTCACCACAGCCATAATATAAAATAAGTAAATCTTTCTAAAAAATGTACTATTCAGTGGCTTTTTGTGTGTTCAAAGAGTTTTGCAACCATTGTCATAATCAATTTTAGAACATTTTTATCACTTCCAAAAGAAACCCCATACTCATTAGTAGTCACTCAGCGTTCTCTCACTCTCCTCTGCCCCAACCCTATGTAACAATCTACTTTCTTCATAGGTCCACCTATTCAGAACATCTCATCTCATATAAATGAAATAATATTTGATCTTTTGTGACGGGCTTCCTTCACTTACCATGATGTTTTCAAAAAGGCTTATCTATAATGTAGCATATACTAGTACTTCACTCCTTTTTATAGCTGAATAATATTCAATTGTATGGTAATACATTTTTTTATCCAGTCATCAGTTGATAGAGATTTGCATTGTTTCCATCTTCTGACTGTTTGAGCCTTCATTTACAGGTCTTTGTGTGGATATATGTTTTTATTTCTCTTGGGTATATATCTAGGAGTGGAATTGCTAGGTCATATGGCAACTCCTTTTATTTGAGGAAATTCCCACACTCCTTTCCAAAGTGACTGTACTATTTTACATTCCCACAGTAATATGTGAGTTTTCCAATTTCTTCACAACCTTGTCAATACTTGTTATCTGTCTTTTCAGTTATAGCCATCCTAATGGATATGAAATTGTATGTCATTGGGGTTTTGATTTACATTTCCCTGATGGTTCATGATATTCACTATTTTTTCATGTGCTTATTAACTGTATCTCTTCTTTGAAGAAATGTCTGTTCAGTTCTTTTACTCATTTCAAGTTTGATTATTTGTCTTACTATAAGAGTTTTTATATATTCTGGATACAGGTCGCTTATCAGACATATGTATTTTTTCCCATTCTGTGGGTTGTCTTTTTACTTGATGGTAACCTTTGAAGGTCCATCTAGTCAAAGCTATGGTTTTTCCAGTAGTCATGGATGCATGTGAGAGTTGGACCATAAAGAAAGCTGAGCGCTGAAGAATTGATGCTTTTGAACTGTGGTGTTGGAGAAGAATCTTGAGAGTCCCTTGGATTGCAAGGAGCTCCAACCAGTCCATCCTAAAGGAGTTCAGTCCTGGGTGTTCACTGGAAGGACTGATGCTGAAGCTGAAACTCCAATACTTGATGCAAAGAACTAATTGGAAAAGACCCTGTGATGCTGGGAAAGATTGAAGGCAGGAGGAGAAGGGGACGACAGAGGATGAGATGGTTGGATGGCATCACCAACTCAATGGACATGAGTTTGAGCAGGCTCCAGGAGTTAATGATGGACAGGGAAGCCTGGTGTGCTGCAGTGCCTGGGATTGCAAAGAGTCTGACATGACTGAATGACTGATCTGAACTAAACCTTTGAAGCATAAAAGTTTTTGTGAATTCCAATTTATTTTTTCTCTTGTTGCTTGTAGTTTTGTAATATGTCTGAGAAGGTTTTGCCTAATCCAGGATTATATTTTATAACTCAAAATATCTTAAATTATGACTAGGATTAATTTGAAGATGCTAAATTGTACCTTCTGTCACCTGCTGGTAAGATTCATTACCCTAATACTGCAGTTTTCAAAGTGTGGAATGTGGAGCCCTCTGGTGGGAACCAGAGAGTCTTTTAGAGCGTTTGCAAGCCCAAAACTAAGTTCATAATAATGAGATGTTCTTTGTCCTTTTCACTATGTTGATATTTGCACTAATGGTGCAAAAGTATTGGCAGGTAAAACCACTTGGCAGCATCACCACCTGTAGCTTCTGGAAAATTGCATTGTGCCTTCTTTAGAATGTAGAAGAAAAAAATTAAAAACACATGTACAGTTGACCCTTGAACAACATGACTGAACTGTGTCGGTCCACTTACAGGTGGATTTTTTCAATAGTAAATACAACAGTACTACGCAATCGGATCCAAAGGTGGGTGAATCCATGGATGCAGAACTGCTTCCATCGAGGGCCAACTTAATTTATACTTGGATTTTTGACTGCACAGACGATGGGCACCTCTAACCTAAATGTTGTTCAAGGGTCAATAGTAATTCTATGAATTCTTTAGAATTTAGAAGGTAAACTTATTTAATCTGGTATTAGTAGTAGTATTATAAAAATAGTTTTGACCTCATGGGCCACTTAAAACAATCCTGGAGCCCCTCTTGGGGCCCACGGACCATACTCCAAGAACCACTGCACTGCCAAAATAGATCCTTGATAGAAGAATTATTTGAAGTGCACTTTAAATTTCTACCAGTATCACTTTTATATTGAGGAATCTTTGATGTAAAGAAATACAAATTTGTGGGAGGGCAGTGGGGAGAAGGAAGGATTTATTACTTGCCCCAAAGAAGGAGAAAAAGGATCTTTTTCCAAAGGAGTTGCTCCCTGAACTGTAAAATTGGCTAATTTTTTTGAGGGGGGTAATTTTTAAACCAGGAGTATGTGCATATTCATGAAGGGGCTTGAGCAGAGGGGAATTCAGCATAGAATTGGGGCAAAGGTCAACAGAGTCCAAGCTTTAGTTGACTGAAGTCAGGAGGGTCAGCGTCATCATTCCATCCTCTACCTGGGTAGGGGCTTTAGATCCTCCAGAACCAGAACTGGTGTCAGTTGAGTGAAGCTCAAGTTCTTATGCCTTGTCATAGAAAGAATTCAGTGAGAGACACAGTGATAGGTAAGAAGGGGATTTATTTAGAGAGGTGCACATTCCATAGATAGAATGTGACCCATCTGAAAAGATGGAGAGCAGCCCTGGGAGAGACACTCCACAGAGTGTGGACCATCTCAGAAGGTAAGAGGCTAAATATCAACATTTAATTTAGTGTTCATACATGATTTTCAGTATATATGAAAGAGAGATCAAACCAGTCAATCCTAAAGTAAATCAGTCCTGAATATTCACTGGAAGGACTGATGCTGAAGCTGAAAATCCAATCCTTTGGCCACCTGATGCAGAGAACTGACTCATTGGAAAAGACCCTAATGCTGGCAAAAGTTGAAGGCAGGAGGAGAAGGGGACGACAGAGGATGAGATGGTTGGATGGCATCACCAACTCAATGGTCATGAGTCTGAACAAGCTCCGAGAGTTGGTGATGGACAGGGAGGCCTGGTGTGCTGCAGGTCCATGGGATCACAAAGAGTCAGACACGACTGAGCAAATGAACTGAACTGATACATGAAAGACAGTATATTTTAATTTCTAATTATTATATATCACTTTATTATATGTGATCATATTTGCGTTTGTTACTATATGTATAAATACAACACATCCAGCTTCCTGAATAATTTTTACATACTTCAGCTCTATATTATATAGAATCACATATTCCATCATACGTATGAAATCTGTGATTCTGTGTGTATGCACGTATGATCAGTCATGGCTGACTGCAACCCCATGGACTGTAGCACACCAGGCTCCTCTAAGACAGTATATTTTAAATTAGTACATTATATCTGTTTTTAACTTTTCTAAATTCTGTGATGAAAAGACTGTACATGCATATTGTCAGAGTGTGGCCCTTAAAATAACTGCCAGAATGAAGCGCTGATTTCTAGCTTGGGTGCAAAAATAATAGTCAGGATCTGTCCTATGGACACAACAGCTAGGGTAAAATCTTTATCATTCAACTACTTATGTGAATTTTTCTAGGTTTTAACCTACAGTAATATTTCTCCCCAAACATTCCAAACTCTGTAATAGTAAGCTGTGACTGCTAGACCGTGAGCTGGGAGGGAGCGATACTGTTGGTGATTGTCTTGAGCACATCCCTAGGTAAGAGTTTTGAAACTTAACTTCATGAGAAGGAATATTTCTTCATGTGTAAATTTTTCACATATTTAAGAATGGTAATATTCTTTGGATTTCCCAAAGTAATTCTAAACTGAATTTAAATGTTAGCTATAAAATAAATTTGAACTGAAAAGCTGATTATGTTTCTTCATAGCACATAACCCACAAGAGGCCCTAGTATGCAGATGAGGATGTGACAGTGATTTTGGAGTTGCCTTCAACTTTGGGGGAACAGAAGAAACTGAAGCACAAAACAAACTTAGAGAAGCTGAAAGAAGCTAAAGTATTTAAAAACATATTAAATGGGTGAGTTTAAATACTCTAGTTATTTCCTTATTTACAGTATAGGTGGTTAGAAGATTGTGCTCATGAATAAATGGTATAAGTTATGCTCAACATAGAAAATGCATTTCTTTGTTTCACTCACAATTCTAAAATCAGTTTATGTTAAAATATGTTTAACATAGCTTGACTGATGCTTTTGACCAAATCAGTCCCACTTCTCAATTATATACGAGTGATCCTTTTCAAGCATCATGTTATTGATCACAACATGTCTTTCTTTTTTCCTTAAATAAACCAAGACACTCAGGTAAGTATATATTAGAACTGCTAACAATGTGTGCATATCTCATAACGTAAAATGAGCCCCATTTAAAAAACAAGTATGCAGGAGGAGGGCTTTTATGATGCAGATACAGTGTTGTTCTGTGGATATTACATGAGCTTTTTATTACATTATGTCATTGTGTAGGTGTGAGTACTACTTATATAATATTTGCACCCGAAAGCGTATGTAAACAGGAACACACACAAGCTCACACACACATCTTCTAGTTTGATAACACAGACGAAGTATCAAAGTATTCAAAGTATCATTTTGTGTTATATAATGTTTAAATATTTTCAGAAAAGAGCAAAAGTAATTTTTGACATGATATTTTTAAGTACCATAAATAATGTATGAAAAATGTTTTCTGATTAAAAATACATTTTACTTTATACTAGGAATCACTTCTTACCTTGAAATGTTCTCAAATGTCATAGCACAAGAGAACCGCGGTGGCATTGTGAATATAAGGTAAATACTCAGTCTTTCCCAGGTGATGCAGTGGTAAAGAATCTGCCTGCCAATACAGGAAACATGAGACCTGGGTTCAGTCCCTTGGTGGGGAGGATCCCCTGGAGGAGGGCATGGCAATCCCCTCCGGTATTCTTGCCTGGAGAATCCCGTGGACAGAGGAGGCTGGCGGGCTGCAGTCCATCGGATCATAGAGTCGAACATGACTGGGCGACTGAGCACGCACGCATGCACACACTCAGTCTTTTCTGTTTCGTCTCCTTGTCCACATTGACTCCTGGCACTTAGGAAGGCGCGGCACATCCCAGCTCTTAGCCCTGTGGGGCTAATGTGTAAGCAGACTCTGGAACTGAGTGTTGATGTGGGAATGGCAGGGCTCAAGGAAGCCAGAGGAAAGAGAAGCGGGAGGACAGGGATATCTGTTCCTAAGAGATGGGCTAGATACTGTCTTGACATCTGGGAACACTGAGGAGGATGTAACCCTAAGGGAATATAGCCCAGTGTTCCTCCTGACAGCTTCTAAGCAGTTTTGTTTTTCTTTATTGAAAGCCCTGGGTTTTGCAGCTCGAGGCACCATTATTTAGCACAGCATGGAGCCATTAATTTTTGACAGATTTTTCACCTTCTCTTTTTACACTAGACCAAAAGAAGATGGCAGCAACAGACCATGGAACACGTCTGTACTGTTTTCCAGTCTCCACGGCCACCACCTGCCTCCACAGGCACCACCTAAGGATTCTCAGAGCTGCAGGAATGAGAGTTTTTTCAACTTTTATCCTCATGGTGACTCCCCATGCAGTTTCTTGAGGGCTGTGGTAAACCATTTCTCTGTAATAAAAATACCCATGATACTCTTTTCTCTACTGCCTCTTTGAAATGTAAGATGGCAGTATTTAAAAAAAAAAGATGGCAGTATTAAAATTGCTTATATTGAATGTACTGTCATTTCCAAAATTCTTCACATGGTCAAATAAAAATATTCTCTTTGAATATGCAAACCTGTATTTTATATTTTGTATCCCAACTGTGTTTAACAAGGAGGGATTGAACTTTGAGTTAAGGAGAGAGGAAGAACCTCACAGGGCTGACTTACAGGTAGAAAGTCAGGGTTGGAGGGAATTGGCTATTCCAGAGACAAGATTTGGTGGGTTGTATGTGTGTTGGGGGGGCTGCCCTGGTGGCTCAGTAGAAAAGAATCTGCTTGCCAATGTAGGAGACTCGAGTTCAATCCCTGGGTCATGAAGATCCCCTGGAGAAGGAAATGGCAAACCACTCCAGTATTCTTGCCTGGGAAGTGCTATTGGAAGAATTGTTGCTGAAGCTGAAGCTCCAATTCTTTGGCCACCCGATGTGAAGAGCAGACTCACTGGAAAAGACCCTGATGCTGGGAAAGATTGAGGGCAAAAGGAGAAGGGGGTGGCAGAGGATAAAAGATGGTTGGTTAGATAGCATCACCGGCTCAGTGGACATGAATTTGAGCAAACTCTGGGAGATAGTGAAGGACAAAGGAGTCTGGTATGCTACATACAGTCCATGGGGTCACGGAGTCAGACACGACTTAGTGACCGAAAAATGACAATGTGTGTTGGGTGGTAGTTGCTCTGGAGGAGGAAAGGAGTGTATAGTATGCTCTGAAGAACTGATGGAACATGTCGGTGTCTACCAGTATGGAAGGGACCTCTCTGTAGGCATGAAGACTCTGCAGCCCATCAACAGTGTCCCACTCTGTGATTATGCTAGTTCCCAGGGTCAGACAACTATAAAATCACCAGTGGGCATAGAGTTGCCGGGGGTGGGGCTGGGAGTTGGAGGGGTGGTAGACAATGTTTGGGGGGCTTCCTAATAATGTAAAAAGTCTATCTCTGAAAGTCATTGAAATTGGCCTCCATACTGAGGAATGGTTCAACAGACTCATAAATCAAATGATTACAGATATATTTCTACTGATTAGTATAGCAAAGATGAAAAGGCAGGAGTGTCTCCCCAGCCTGTTCCAGTGTTTGGCTTTCTTTATTGGGTGAATTTGAAGAAAGAGATGAGCAATGTTCTGAGATCAACAGCTTCTTCCAGACTGCCCAGCAGAAGCAGAGGGAGCTGACTGAGGAGCTGTGCTGCAGAGGTGGCTGCCGGGAGTGCGGATAGGTGTTTGGCACCTCCTGCTGGTCAGTGTTGAGTAGTAGGGGGGCAGTTAGCCATGAGCAGCTCCCCTGAAGCCCCATGGTATTCCCTTGACTGGAGGGCTGCAAGCCACCACCCTGCCACATGTCCTTCAGACAACAGTTTCATGAACCTGAGGCAGGCTGGAGCAAAGCCTTTCAATTGTTCTCTGCTCCCGACCCTGTTTTTCCTTTCTTTCTCATCTCCAGGCCACTGGTGGGTGGGGATGTCAGAGGTCAGGGCTCAGGAGCTCAGATCGGTAGGAGGGCTGAGTCCTACTCTGCCCAGAGCACCAGGGGGTACCTGGGGGGCAGACTGTGGGGTGTCCGAGCCTCACCCAGAAACAACTCCACCTCAGAGTAGAAATAGCCTCTGGCCGACAATCCTGGGCGGCATCTTCCCCTCAGTGGGTCTCTGACTGTAACATGGGGACCGCTTGTGTGGGAATGCAGTTGTTGGGCTCCAGGCTCCAGGTCTCTTCTGGTGTCAGTGGTTGCTTCTGAGAGGAGTAAGGCTGCTCTGTCTGTCTCTTTGAGATGATAGGATTTGTTCCTCGATGAACACTGGCCTCCCGCCTTCTCAGTGATACATTTGTTCATAATAGAATAATGCTGGTTTTGTTTTCAGAATTTGACAGTACTTGGGTGTTACATATAGCTCCTTGAATCCCAAGAGGGAATTAGCTGTTGTCTATCGTTGCCTGATGGGAAGGAAGAACTGTCAGGGTTGAATTCAGAGGAGGCGTGCTGCACGCTGGCTCTAAGCCAGCCCTGGTTTGCTCTGGGGCAGACGAAAACCTTCAGGAGCTCAAAGAAAACACTCAAGTGGAGGTTGACTACCCCATGGGGTATTCCCCAGAGCTTCAACTAGATGGAGGCTTCAAAACATATGCATCCCTGTGCTCACAGGTGGAGCTAACATTCAGCTGGAAAGAAAAGCATCCATAAGGTTATGGTTTCTCTTATTTCAAAGAAGGCCGATGTCAACGATGACTCCAGCCTTTGTCGGATCTCAGTTGTGATCAATGTCCATCCCCACCTCCTGCCCTGAGTATCACCGTCCCAAACGTTTCCTGCCCTTTCTCCGTTCCTTCCCTGTGACCCCACTGTTCCCTTAGCCTTGCCAGTCAGTCCTTACTTTGTGCCTTCATTTGGCAAATACGATTGGCAAATACCAGCTATTTTCAGGAGCCTTCCTTTTTTCCAACAAGCAGAGCCAGGTATGATTTCTGTCCTGTTACAGAATTGTGCTCAAATCTCACTTATTCAGTATTACACTTTATAGAAGTATCTCTCTACTTCATTGCATACTTCTGTTCAAATCTTTTTTATTTGTTATTTATTTTTATGTTCGGTTGTGCTGGGTCTGCCTTGCTTTGTCTAGTTGGAGTGAGCAGTGGCTGCTCTCCGGTTTCAGTGCGTGGGCTTCTCACTGCAGTGGCTTCCCTGGTTATGCAGACAGGCTCTAGGCCCACGAGCTTCAGTAGTTGCGGCTTGCGGGCTCTATATCATTGGCTCAGTAGTGGTGCACAGGCTTAGTTGCTCTGTGGCGTGTGGAATCTTCCCGAATCAGGGATCGAACTCAAGTTTCCTGTATTGGCAGGCTGATTCTTATCCACTGTATCACCAGAGAAGGCCTCAAATCTTATTTTATATAATGCATCTGTCATAATTATCTTCTCACATTGTCATCTTCTCCATGGGACTGTGAATTGGTGCCCTGAAACATGGGTATTTCCTCTTGAAATCTCATTGTTCAATATGCAGGAGATGTTCAGGAAATCTTAATCATTGAATAAATTTTCACCTAGGAGAATTGGTCATAGCTTAAATACTTAGGAAAAAAATCCCTTGGTTTTTTTGTTGTTATTGTTGTTTGCTAGGAAGATTGCACATTACTCTGTTCTCATTTATTACTAATTATATTTTCTAGTTGGTGAACTTTTATATCTTTTGCCTACTACTGAAGTCCTAAGTTTCTTTTCTAATGAATTTTTATTGAAGTGTAGTTGATTTAAATGTCTTTGTTATTTCATATAAAATAATTTGGGTAAGATATTCATTCAGCAAATAATATTAAGCATAATCCCACGTGTGACATTGTTTTAGGTGCTAGAGACATGTAGTTAACGACGAAACAAAAATCCTTGCATGTTGGGTAGGATTTTTCTACAAAACCATCTGTCCTGAGGGTTTTTTTAATTTTTATTTTTTAAAAAATATTTATTTTTGGCCGTTCTGGGTCTTAGTTGCAGCATGCAGGACCTTTGTTGCGGCGCAGCACTGGGTCCTGCAGGGTGGCTTCTGGGCCCTGGAGCGTGCAGGCTTCAGTAGCTGTGGCCTGAGGACTCCAGCGCGTAGGCTCAGTGGTTGTGATGCAGGGGCTTAGTTGCTCTGAGGAATGTGGAATCTTCACAGACCAGAGATGGAGCCTGTTTTCCCTTCGTTGGCAGGTGGATTCTTATCCACTGTACCACCAGGGAAGTCATGTTTTTTGCTTTTTGGTGGCGCTTTGCACCACGTGGAATTTTAGTTCCCTCAGCAGGGATTGAACCTGCACTCCTAGTGAAAGCTTGGAGTCTTAACCGCTGGACTGCCAGGGAAACCTCTGACCACAATTTTGGTTAGGTGGTATTTTATGATCATGTCATTTATACTGTCCTGCAGTCACTTCCCCTATCAACCTCTTGTATAATACTCTGGAATCCTTAGGAACCAGCCCTAATTGTCCTGCGGCTTGGGAACCAGATGACTAGGGACAACCCTTCTGTCTCAGGCCTACAAAGTTTCTCAGCTTGTTCAACAGAGAACTCTTGAAAACTAATCCCAACTGCTCGCCATATATAACCTGCTCCCTACAACTCTTAACTTGATGTTACTCTGTCCTTGGGTCCACCTGCTGTGTGGCCCTGCCTGGCAGCCTTCTCTCATTTTAAGGTGTGAATTACAGGTCTGACATCAGATCCTGGATGTTTTATCACCACTGCTCTGCTGCAGAGTTTCATGGAGCTCTTCCTGAAGGCCTTGGGAGTTTTTAGCTTCCAGTGTCAGACTTGCAGGTCCTGTATGTGGCTATGGGGATTTGGTCTTGAAGTAAGGCTTGGTCCACCAGGGGGCGCAGTAGTCTCACGCTATTGCTTTGTGTCCTAGTGAAGGTCTGTGTGATGAGGCTTATCACCTTGCTTTGGAGAGGGGTTTGCCCTTGGTATTTTTGTTGGTCACCTTCTCTGGTCAGGTTTCAGAAACTCAGCTCAAAGTCAAAAGATTTTGTCCATGAAATGCACTGTGTTGCCTTGAATGCACCACCTCCCTTCTATGGGTTCTTAAAATGTGATCCTTTTTTTGTGTATGTGTGGGGGTGGGAATATTGTTTAGTTTTGAAATCCTTACTGGAGGGAAAACCTATTTCGTGTTTCTTCAGGACAGTATCATTATTACTTTGCAAACCTGAAGAATGACTTTCTCCAGAACAGTAACTTTTGCAACTTGGAAACCTGAAACCTGCTTTTAACCTGAATACTGACTGTGATTGTGAAAATTGGTTGTGGCCCTCTAAGTCTAAATCAAAATATTTTCTGGATTCCTAATGATGGCTAACAGAAACACGCCAGGCTCAGCCATTTCAAGAGATGAAGCTAGTATATTCCTGTGTGTTTTATGCAACTTACTAATTTTCACAGCTGGTACCGTTTTGAACACCTATCTGGACCAGACACCATGCTAAGTGTTTTACAAACTTTGGCTCATTAATCCCCTCTTCATGCATTATCACCCCCATTTTTACAGATAAGAAAATTGAGGTTCATATAGCATACACGATGGCCCTGAAATCCAAACCCAGACTGAGCAGACATATGTGCTAGCCAGCACAGATCCAGACCTCTGACTTACTCACACATGGGGCCAGGGGCCTGTCACATGGCCAGTAAGGGGAGCACCGACTGGCTTTAAGGGACCATCTCAAGACCCATAATGACCGACCACCACTGATGACGATTTGGACATCCACATAGCACCAGTTCTAGAACTTCATCGCTTCTCCCCCTCCATGGAGGGTTCCACAGAGACAACACACTCAGATGGCCTTGCCCAAGGCAACTCGCCGCTCAAGGCTTCTAATTCCATGGTGGAACCTTCCTCAGGCTCTGCATTTCTAAAAATATGTCCATTTTATTGGTTACTCAGTATAATGGGTGTCAATGGATTGGTCAAATTGTTACCCAGGCAGCCCATATGGACCCCTGCTGGGGCCTTGCCCGGCTGAGACCCCACCTCAACAGAGAAGGTTCTCACTCCTTTCAGGTTCATGCAGCCAGAGGCTAAACCAAAACTGAGACTGATGCAGCTCAAGCTTTATTCAATGGCCCGAGAATGGAGAAGTGGGAACTGTGTTTTAGATGAGCTTCTTCCCGACATGGTACAACTTTGGGCCATGGCTGGGGGCAAGGGTGTCACTTAGTAGCTGATGTAGTAAAATCAGTGTAGAGTGAGACTCAAGGGCTGCTGGAGGTCAGATTCGTCTTGGTTCCAACTGATTCCATATGGGTTTTTGTTTTTCTATAGATTCCCTTCTTTGTCTCTGGACCCTGTGACTTAAAGACATGCATTAGCTCCTGTCCACGGGCCTGGTGTCAGCTCTGGCAATAACATATACCTGAGACATTTTTACTCTCTGTCTGCTTCCAGAGTTCGTGGTAATATTAGCACTGGAAAAGCACAACAATAAGGAACTGTACCATGCTCAGCATTTAACCTGAGCCCTGGCCAAACGTTCCCCCAAGCTTCTTTGTCCAGTTCCTTTTACAGAATCCTGTGCATCTGGCTCTGCAGTTTACCCGTGGGAACATTGCTCTAGCTTAGGAGTCCTCAGCCTCAGTACTGCCGGTCTTCCGGGCTGGGTGACTCCATCGTGGAGGGCTGCCCTGCGTGCGATAGGATTTTAAGCAGCGTTTCCAGTCTCTTCCCATTAGAAGCCAGAAGCAACTCCCCCACCCTAAATAAATCTTCTCTTTTATACATAAAACATATATATATATATATATATATGACAAGCATATTTACTATTTATCTGTGGTATTATTATTTATTTTGGCCATGCCGCGCATCTTGGTGGATATCAGTTCCCCAACCAGGGATTGAACCTGGGCCATAGCAGTGAAAGCAATAGAAAGCACTAACCACTAGACCACCAGGGAACTCCCCTATTTATACATGGTATTAAAATATTTTGTGGAGGATTTCCGTGGTGGTCCAGTGGTTAAGACTGCATTGGGGAACTGAGATTCCACATGCCACGTGACATGGCCAAAAAAAAAAAAAAACCCCAAATATATCATGGGGAGGTGATGACGAAAAAAATGTCTGAAAAGACTCTTTGGGATGGAGTGATAAAAAAAGGTTGATAAACACTCTAGTTCAATTTTTCAGTTCTTATTCATGCAACTTCCTCAGGAAAAATGGCATTTGTGGCTCTTTAAAAAAAGCTGAACCAAAGAGCCAAGCAACTGTAGATACATAGAAGGAAATAACTGAGACCTGGCAGGAGCCCAGGATACCATATGGAAAAAACTTAGGGCTGATGTCAGCCGCTTGGCTATGACTGGTAGGTGAACCCCAAGAAATCCTCAGCCAGGATCACTGTCCAGCGGAAGCTCTGCCATTTCTAAGTAGAAGAGGCTTGGGGGAAGGGTCTTCCTGTGGTGTGGGGGGCTTGGAACTGTGTTGTCATGTCACTTATTTATTGAGGACATTTATTGACTATGGTTGACCAGAGCCTCCATGTCACTGCCAGACACACACATCTGAATACACTTCCCTGCCCCTAACTATTATTCTTAAATAAATCTGGCTTCTCACTCTGACCTTCTCAGATCCCACTGTTTAGAGAACATATCGTGGCATATCTTGATTGCTGGTCATGGCGCATCCAGAATGGGGAAATAACAAACAGCTCGTTGATCCAGAATATAAAGGTCATCTCTATTGCACATAGCCAGCTAAACTGGAAAAAGAGGTAAATTAAAAATTCAACAAATTTTAAAACATTAAAAAGTTTCTCTCTTGAAAAACTGACTTCCCTCATCTAGCAGAGCGCAAAGCTTCCCAGCTTTCAGTTTGGGGAAATGAGTGAGTAACCTGAACCCAAGCGGAGAGTCACTCATTTTCTGCTTCTTACTTCTTTCAAAAAACCCCACTTGAACTCAGCGTGTGTAGCTGGGTGAGGAAGAGAGAGCTGGTGTTCACAGGAAGCCACGCGCCCTTCAGAGGCACCTGTCTTTCTTAGTGCACTGCTTCTGGAGCAAGCGGGCACTGCCTCTCAGACCTGCCTTGGAGCCACTTTCAGAAAAGCAAGGTAAGGGGGCAGACGGTGTGGGGCGCTTAGGTCCTCAGACCCTGTGCTGCTCGGCCCACAGGTGTGTGGGTTCTGGAAGCGCTGAAAGCTGCCCGGCTAGGCAGCCGGCCGATCACTTGGTCAGCCCGGTCATTCTGCTGGTTCGTGCCAGTTGGCACCTGTCCTTATTGCTCACACACAGCCCTCCCAGCCCTCATCTGACTGGCTCTCACATACTTAACAGCGCTTTCCTCCCGCATACATCTGGCTTAAACTATGTGCTCGGAACACACAGTTGATTTTCATTCACTATGTATACTTTTCCATTTCTGGCTTCTATCAAGACTCCCGGCTCAAGAAACACCAGCCCAATGAGGGCTGCAGCATAATCCCAGACATTTACCAGCTGTGTCGACTTCTGTTTCTTCTCCTGATAATTTCCTAACACCTCCTCAGCCTCTCTTATTCCTTTCCTTTTCACTGGTAAAATGATGGTGATAGACCAGAATTGTTATTTGTTTAATTGGAATTGATAATCATTTAACACAATTTTTTTTTTATTTTTTTGAGAACCTGCGATGCCCCAGGTCTTCAGCATCCCTTTGGAGGAATAAATCAAAACCTCTCTGAGAAACACATACTTTGGGTGTGTGGTGGTCAGAGTGGGAGATGGGGAATGTATGTGGAATTATTGAGCAATGTGATAGGGTTTTGATCAAGAATATCAGGGCGCCAACTAAGAAGGATGCAAGGAGAGGTGGCCTTGAGGCAGAAAGCCGCCTGCCTTGCTCTGACTCACATGTGGACATGTGTGTAACTTTCGGAAGATTTTAACCTCTTCATCTGCGAATTTAGACAGGAAATGAGGGTGGTTGTGAGCATATGTGTAAGGTTAAGATTGTAACCTCATCTGCCAGTTTAGATAAGAAATGAGGGTGGTTGGGAAGGTAGAGATTTTATTTTTGGCTATGATGTGCCTTTTCTAGATCTGTCCTGCTAATTGATACTCTGATATGATTCATGCATAAAATTGATCTTTATATGCAGTTCTGATGAAAAGACCAAAAATTTCCCTCAACTTACCCAACTGAATGTTGCGACCTTCCATAGGGCCTGGAAAAACACATTTGCTGCTTTTGTGTCGGATTGGCCCAAGAGTGCCCAGTCACCCAGCCGGGGAGTCCAGGTGCGTTCCAGGTAAGACAGCGCTCCAGAGCGAACATAGGACTTGGGTGTGGTGTGCTGGGGCCCACCTGTACCAGCACTCAGGAGCTGATTGTTAAATCTTGAGAAATTTTGTGGGGCAGTTGGTGATTTGACCTTGGCCATGGTGGGAGTGTTTGGGCTTCCCCAGTGGCCCGATGGTAAAGAATCTGCCTTCAATGCTGGAGATGTAGGTTCGATCCCTGGGTTGGGAAGATCTCCTGGAGGAGGGCATGGCAACCCACTCCAGTATTCTTGCCTGGAGAATCCCATGGACAGAGGAGCCTGGGGGGCTACAGTCCAGGGGGTTGCAAAGAGTAGGATACGACTGAAATGACTTAGTGCACACACGTGGTGGGAATGTTTACACCATGGAAACCGCCAAGAGCCACACATCAGAGCCCCCCAGCCCCACCTCCTCACCCTCCCAGACCTGGTTCACCTGCAGCACGTCACTGGGACTTGGGGCCCAAAGAATACATTCTCTGTGTGGCTGTGTGGTTTTCGGAAGACACTGAACTTCTCTGAGACTTTCGTGAGTCATCTACACCACGGCTCAGTATGGTTATTGGGCTTAGAATACCAGGTTTTATTGAAAGAAGTGTGAGAACGGGAACACACGACTGGGATTGAATGCACACTACCAGTGAACATGTTCTGAAGTCTGTAAAGAGCAAAGCACACAGAAGGAATTAGAATTTTTATATAAAAGCAAGAGGTCAACCTGGTTCCTTTCTAGCCTGATGATTTACCTAAGTCATCTCTGAATTTTGGGCATTACAATCTGAAGGGGAAACATGCATAGATTTTCTACCTTTTTTTTTTTTGGATTTCATGTCAGAAGGCCCTGGGTACGGTACTGTTGGGCAGGTCATCTGGTCTTGTCATTTCTGTGAGTGATTTCAGTAAATGCCAGACTAGCTTTCAGAAATACATCCTTGAAGAACAGCTCATTGAAAGAAGGTTTTACTTGTCCCACTTACAAATGGGAGAACCAGAGCTCCCAGCAGTGGGGCAGGAAGAGTGGCAGAGCTGGAGTTTGGTGTCTGTATGCCACCAAAGGGCAGGATTCCTGCACTGTGGCTGACTGCTCTTCAGTTCAAGGACCTGAGCCCCTCAGTGCCGGGAGCTTGGGATGAGTGTCTGATGATCTGGGCAAAGCAGCTGTGCTCTGCACACAGCACCGTTCTGATTTGTTTCTGTTCTGATAGAAATCTGTTGGCTCTTCCCCTCATTAGGTTCTTTTGGCTGGGCTCAGAGCTGCCTTGAGGAGCCTGTAAATCTGAAAATGAACCCCACGGATATAGCAGACACCACGGTGGATGAAAGCATCTATAACAGTTATTATCTCTATGAAAACCTGCCCAAGCCTTGCAACAAGGACGGCATCCGGGCATTTGGGGGGCTCTTCCTGCCCCCACTCTACTCCTTGGTCTTTCTCTTCGGTCTGCTTGGCAACTCCGTGGTGGTCTTGGTCCTGTTCAAGTACAAGCGGCTCAAGTCCATGACCGACGTGTACCTGCTCAACCTCGCCATCTCGGACCTGCTCTTCGTGCTCTCACTGCCTTTCTGGGGCTACTATGCTGCAGACCAGTGGGTGTTTGGGCTTGGCCTCTGCAAGCTGATTTCTTGGATATACCTGGTGGGCTTCTACAGCGGCATCTTCTTCATCACACTCATGAGCATCGACAGGTACCTGGCCATCGTGCACGCCATCTTCTCCCTGAGAGCCAGGACCTTGACTTACGGGGTCATCACCAGTGTGGCCACGTGGTCAGTGGCTGTGCTTGTCTCCCTCCCAGGCCTCCTGTTCAGCACGTGTTATACTGAGCGCAACCACACCTACTGCAAAACCAAGTACTCTTTCAACTCCACGCGGTGGAAGGTCCTGAGCTCCCTGGAGATCAACATTCTAGGGCTGGTGATCCCCTTGGGAATCATGCTGTTCTGCTACTCCATGATCATTAGGACCTTGCAGCACTGCAAAAATGAGAAGAAGAACAAGGCAGTGAAGATGATCTTTGCTGTGGTGGTCCTCTTCCTGGGGTTCTGGACCCCTTACAATGTGGTGCTCTTCCTGGAGACCCTGGTGGAGCTGGAGGTCCTTCAGGACTGCACATTTGAGCGACACCTGGACTATGCCATCCAGACCACAGAGACCCTGGCTTTTGTTCACTGCTGCCTCAATCCTGTCATCTACTTCTTCCTGGGGGAGAAATTTCGCAAGTATATTGTACAGCTCTTCAAAACCTGCCGGGGCACTCTGGTGCTCTGCCAATACTGTCGACTCCTCCCAATGTACACTGACACCCCCAGCTCATCTTACACGCAGTCCACGGTGGACCATGACCTCCGCGATGCTCTGTAAAAACTGAAAATGCAAGAAACAGTTAATAAGCTTCCCACGTTGAGAGCTTATTTAAAATTGTATCAAAGTGACAGTTTCCTGAACAAGTACAGGGGAGAAGAAGAATTATATCCACTGCAAAAAGTAGGGCTTCTCACCCGGCAGTCACGTTTTCTTCCTGCCAAGTACAAGTTCAGTGTGACCAGAGTTCACCTGGACTGAGGCATCCTTCCTTGGTGCGCCAGGCTTTCCTGCAGGGATGAGTAAACCTGAGGAGGCTTCTGAGCAAGCTTCAGTGAGGAGAGAGATGATTTGGGAACGGGAAGACCATTCCCTTCCAACCTGAACTCATGGGATTCTCTGGAGGGGTTTGTAGAGAATTGACTGGGGGAGTAAAGCGCTAATTCTTGCTGTGAAAATGAGGCCTTTGAACTGCTACTAGCTTCTGTGAAACAATATAGAAAACCTTGGGCACACTGTCCCAGTGTTTTCCTGATCATATCTGAAGCACGGTGTACGCCACGAAGCCAGGTGTCTGCAGAAACAACTAGTAAAGGAATGAAATTAGATCTGGATTCTTTTATTGTGAAGGATTATTTGTTAATGAAAGCCAAACTGCCAATGCTGATAA
The DNA here is from genome assembly GCF_003369695.1 of Bos indicus x Bos taurus. NCBI lineage: Eukaryota > Metazoa > Chordata > Mammalia > Artiodactyla > Bovidae > Bos > Bos indicus x Bos taurus. Next base: position 53,473,924 of record NC_040097.1, on the reverse strand, counting down.
CAAGTATAAGCTTAAGAAGGCATTAGAATGGTCTGATTCCTAAACATGAAATGCAAGGCATTAACAAATCTAAACGTAACTTGTGGAAATTCAAACACAGTTTCATTTGCTTATGGTGTGTTTTATTTTCATTAATACATGAGTATTCACATTTAAGAAGTAATACATAGGCCCAGATACATTTATCTGGGGTCTTTTACTCATTTACAAACATTTCCTTCAAAACCAAAAAATAACAAGGACTAATCAAGTAAGAAGACAGTGCTTCCTTAATCACTTCAAAGTGCCTGCCATAAAGTAAGGCAAAAATAGTCCACTAAAAGTTAATGCTGATATGGCATAAAAATGACTTCCAAAAAATTTGGAATTGTGAAAAGTGTCATCTTTTAAAATATTGGCCCTGCTTTTTAACTTTTGGATGATTCAAAACTTCAATCAGTCACTTCTTACAAGTCATTTCAATTATGTAATTAATCATTAAGAGAACTCTCTGTTCTTACAGCCTTAATCAGAATTAAGACTTACGAAGTCTAAGGATATCTGTAATTGCTCCAAAAACAAAACCTACTTTGCAAACTATTACCTGAGCTAACCAGTTTAAAGTGCTTCTGTAAATTTACACATTATTGCATGCTTTCCATTTATAAAGAATGCATTTCCAGAAAATTTATTTTCACAAGGTGATTTTAACAGGGTAAGTTGATATTGCCTTTCTAGAAATACAATAAAAGACAACAAATAGACCTGTGTATAGTTTTTCCTGGTTATGTGTATGTTTGGTCTCCCACTGGGGATGAGCATCTGAGCCGCCAATGTTCCTGTTGTCTGGCTTGATCATCTTTGCTACACGTTATAGAAGAAATCCACGTTCCCGAGAGGAAGAATTAAAGGCTTCAGTGTTAAGATAACCACTTGGGATGGAGAAAGGAGTCACTACTCATTGTCACAAAAGTGCTTGGGGATGAGAGTGGATGAGGAGTGGGGACAGGAGGGGTTCCTGGGCAGTCCTTAGAAAACCCACATGACACGGCAGGGTCTGCAAATTATACTTCTGTGTTTCCTCGTGCGTCTGAGCCATTACTTTCCTCTCTTAGCCTTGGTTTCCTCTTATCTGTAAAGCAGAATAGAGTTCAGAGTGATTGAAAAAAAAGATGACTACTCAAAGTATCTATGTTCCTTGGTCATAAAGTGTGGTTTTGAACTTCCTAGCCAGTGGCTACCTCCCCTTTCCTCTTAGAGCTTGAAGTTTCATTCATTTAATCAGTAGGAGACAGAAATGTAAGGACACCAAAAGACAGAGACTAAAGACTCTGACGCTGGGAGGGATTGGGGGCAGGAGGAGAAGGGGACGACAGAGGATGAGACGGCTGGATGGCATCACCGACTCGCTGGACATGAGTCTGAGTGAACTCCGGGAGTTGGTGATGGACAGGGAGGCCTGGCGTGCTGTGATTCACGGGGTCACGAAAAGTCGGACTCAACTGAGCGACTGAGCTGAACTGAACGGAACTGAACCACCGGGGTTTTACTGTCCCTTTAGTGTCCATTACTCTAATGCTCACTGAGGCTGCAGACCACACAGCTCCTGCACCCCATCCGAGGATGGGGTCACCTATCACCTCCAGGACCTCAGGGCCTCCCTTGCTCCAAAGTTGGGAGCTGTCCCCTCAGGATGGGAATTTAGAACCTCTGGTGATACCCAAACATAACCCTCTCAGCTCACTGGAAAGAAAGTTCCTTCCCCTTCAGTAACAAACATAGAAACCCCAGCTTGATTTCTACCAAGTTTGGTTTTGCTTTTTTTTTCTTTTTAAAGGGTGCCAGGACCAACAATCACCAGCTACCCAAGAACCAAAAAATTATACTTCCAAAATCTCTTGATGTTGATTCTGCAAAGAACAAGAGCTGTCCTACGTGTGCCTCTTGTGACAGAAACCCTTTTTAAGGTGGGTTTACAGAATTGAAAGAGACATGTGTACCCCAGTGTTCATCACAGCACTGTTTATAATAGCCAGGACATGGAAGCAACCTAGATGTCCATCAGCAGATGAATGGATAAGAAAGCTGTGGTACATATACACAATGGAGTTTTACTCAGCCATTAAAAAGAATGCATTTGAATCAGTTCTAATGAGGTGGATGAAACTGGAGCCTATTATACAGAGTGAAGTGAGCCAGAAAGAAAAACACCAATACAGTATACTAACGCATATATATGGAATTTAGAAAGATGGTAATGATAACTCTGTATGCGAGACAGCAAAAGAGACACAGATGTATAGAACAGTCTTTTGGACTCTGGGAGAGGGAGAGGGTGGGATGATTTGGGAGAATGGCATTGAAACATGTATAATATCATACAAGAAATGAATCACCAGTCCAGGTTCCATGCAGGATACAGGATGCTTGGGGCGGTGCACTGGGATGACCCAGAGGGATGACACGGGGAGGGAGGTGGGAGTGGGGTTCAGGGTGGGGAACACATGTACACCTGTGGCGGATTCATGTTGATGTATGGCAAAACCAATACAATATTGTAAAGTAATTAGCCTCTAATTAAAATAAATAAATTTAAATTTAAAAAAATAAGGTAAGTTTAACTGTGTGTTTTCATTAGGACCATTCTTCTCTTGCTGCACCATGTCTAGCTTCTGGGGAACACAGTTCAGTTCAGTTCAGCCGCTCAGTTGTGTCCAACTCTTTGCAACCCCAGGGACCACAATACACCAGGCTTCCCTGTCCATCACCAACTCCCGGAGTCCACCCAAACTCATGTCCATCGAGTCAGTGATGCCATCCAACCATCTCATCCTCTGTTGTCCCTTCCTCCTCCTGCCCTCAATCTTTCCCAGCATCAGGGTCTTTTCAAATGAGTCACAGACTAGGTGTAATTTCTTTAAGAACAAAAGAAAGAGGTTTGCTTTTCAGATGGTGTCATTGTTTTGGAATAAGACAGAAGTTATGGCTGCACAGCATTGTGAATGTACCAAATGCCACTGAATTGTACATTAAACACTCTCCGACATAAATCACAGCAGGATCCTCTATGACCCACCTCCCAGAATATTGGAAATAAAAGCAAAAATAAACAAATGGGATCTAATTAAAATTAAAAGCTTCTGCACAACAAAAGAAACTATAAGCAAGGTGAAAAGACAGCCTTCAGAATGGGAGAAAATAATAGCAAATGAAGCAACTGACAAACAACTAATCTCAAAAATATACAAGCAACTCCTGTAGCTCAATTCCAGAAAAATAAATGACCCAACCAAAAATGGGCCAAAGAACTAGACATTTCTCCAAAGAAGACATACAGATGGCTAACAAACACATGAAAAGATGCTCAACATCACTCATTATCAGAGAAATGCAAATCAAAACCACAATGAAGTACCATTTCACACCAGTCAGAATGGCTGCGATCCAAAAGTCTACAAGCAATAAATGCTGGAGAGGATGTGGAGAAAAGGGAACCCTCTTACACTGTTGGTGGGAATGCAAACTAGTACAGCCACTATGGAGAACAGTGTGGAGATTCCTTAAAAAACTGGAAATAGAACTGCCATATGACCCAGCAATCCCACTGCTGGGCATACACACTGAGGAAACCAGAAGCGAAAGAGACATGTGTACCCCCAATGTTCATTGCAGCACTGTTTATAATAGCCAGGACATGGAAGCAACCTAGATGTCCATCAGCAGATGAATGGATAAGAAAGCTGTGGTACATATACACAATGGAGTATTACTCAGCCATTAAAAAGAATGCATTTGAATCAGTTCTAATGAGGTGGATGAAACCTAATGAGGTGGATGAAACTGGAGCCGATTATACAGAGTGAAGTAAGCCAGAAAGAAAAACACCAATTCAGTATACTAACGCATATATATGGAATTTAGAAAGATGGTAATGATAACCCTGTATGCGAGACAGCAAAAGAGACACAGATGTATAGAAAAGTCTTTTGGACTCTGTGGGAGAGGTGGCAGGGGATGATTTGGGAGAATGGCATTGAAACATGTATAATATCATATATGAAATGAATCGCCAGTCCAGGTTCGATGCATGATACAGGGTGATCGGGGCTGGTGCACTGGGATGACCCAGAGGGATGGTACGGGGAGGGAGGTGGGAGTGGGGTTCAGGATGGGGAACACGTGGTGGATTTATGTTGATGTATGGCAAAACCAACACAATATTGTAAAGTAATTAGCCTCCAATTAAAATAAAAAAGAATTGTACATTAAAAAATTTTTTGATTTATTATTATTTTTTTTAATCACACTATGCAGCACGTGGGATCTTAGTTCTCTGCTGCTGCTGCTGCTAAGTCGCTTCAGTCATGTCTGACTCTGTGCAACCCCATAGACGGCAGCCCACCAGGCTCCGCCGTCCCTGGGATTCTCCAGGCAAGAACACTTGAGTGGGTTGCAATTTCCTTCTCCAATGCATGAAAGTGAAAAGTGAAAGTGAAGTCGTTCAGTCCTGTCGGACTCTTAGCGACCCCATGGACTGCAGCCTACCAGCCTCCTCTATCTATGGGATTTTCCAGGCAAGAGTACTGGAGTGGGGTGCCATTGCCTTCTCTGCTTAGCTCCCTGACAAAGGATCAAATCCTTGGATCAAATCCCCTGCAGTGGAAGCCTGGAGTTTTAACCTCTGGATGACCAGAGAAGTCCTGAATGGTAGGTACAGTTTTAAATGATTGGTTTTATAGTGTGTGAATTTTACCTCAACAACAACAAAAAGAATAATAAGAAATAGCCCTATCAGTATCTGTCCATAATAGTCACTCAAACTCTATTAAATAAAAAAGTGTCACCTGCTTCCCAAGAGAAGGAAGAATGCTGGGTGATGTATAGACCTTTATGGAGATTTTTCATAAGAAACTCTTATAACACTCTGGGACATTTTATGCAATGATTTCTGATTTGTTGGGAGTCTGTCTTGTACCACGTCGGGTGGTAGGTGATGGAGAGGAGGATAGGATAAAGGAGTGGACTCTGCATGTATAGATTGTAACTTGAGACAGGAATACACAAGATCAACTGCGAAGCAAGCAGGACAGACACAATAACAGAGTCACAAAGAAAATGCTTCAGGACCCCAGACGAAGAAGGAATCAATGTCAGATGTCAAACTTCGACTAGCTTTTGAAGTTGGCCTTATAAGAGGAGCCTGATTTTGGTGAATGGAAGGGAGGAAGGACATTCTAAGCTGGTGAAATTGCACATGAAAAGGCAGATGCTGTGTCAAGACTGCCCCTTGTGGTCAGGGAGGGGTGAGCAGGTTTTTGTAGTTAAAAGTGAAGAGGGGTTGGGTGCGGAGAGAACCAAAAGAGGAAAAGCTGAGACAAAGGAAAACTTAGGGACCTCATTTTTGGCGGCAGCTTTGAGCTCCTGGGACAGCGGCCATGCTGCATCAGGCTGGAGGAGACTGTTGGGGTTGTGGGGTGCTGTCCACACACCCTGTGCTGAATGAGTACTCACCCCATCCGTTCCAGGAGCGCTGACACTTGGGGCTCTCGGCTGGTCTCTTCAGGACTGTCCTCCCAGGGGAGCAGCTCACTTCCAGCGCCTGAGTCTTGGAGGGAAAGAAACACTCGCTCCCTTGCTTTCAACTGGGACACGCTGATAAGCCATTCCAACCGCAGAGCTGCCCGTAAGATTAGCTGAGCCTCTGTTGCGGCTACACTGTGGTGTGCCCAGCGCTGCCTCCTTCGTGCCCTTACAGATGTTGTTCCCAAGAGGCCTCCCCAGTAAATCTCCTGTATGCTCATCTCAGAGTCTGCTCCCAGGAACTCAAGTCTAAAGTGGGAATTCTGGATCATCGCCTAAGATAAATAGGAGTGACCCCAGGTGTGGGAAAATGAGGGCGCATAGAGTTTGCAGCAGGCTGTCCATTCATCACCCTTTGGCTAGCAACCCCATTTGACTCTTGGTTCATGTGCTTCCCTGAGTCAACCTCGCCTTTGCTGTCATAATTCACCTGCCTCAAACCCTGAGCCATCATCCCCACACCACTCTCTTTCTGTTACGGTAAGAGCTCAACGCTACCCTTGGCCATGAGGTCCTGTATTCTGCACTGGTCTGTGGCTTCCTGGATTCAATGAACCAGACACAAGTTCCATTCATTTCGGGATTCACGATACTTCACTCCTGAATGGCCATTATCAAAAAGTCTGTAAATAGTAAACGCTGGAGGGAGTTCCCTTATGGTCCAGTGGTTACGACTTTCACTTCACTGCTTAAAATGCCCAGACCGGGTCAGGGAACTAAGATCCCACAAGCCAAGTGGTATGACCACCACCACCACCAACAAAAATGGGGAAAAAAGAACGCTAGAGAGAGTGTGGAGAAAAGGGAACCCTCCTACACTGTCGGTGGTAATGTAAATTGGTGCAGCCACTAAGAAAAACTGTATGGAGGTTCCTCAAAAAATGAATAATTGAGCTGCCATAATCTAGCAATCCCAATCCTGGGCATATACCTGGAGAAAACTCCCACTCGAAAAGACACATGCAGCCCAATGGTCATAGCAGCGCCATTCACAATAGCCAAGACATGGAAGCAACGTACGTGCTACAGACGAATGGATGACGATGTAGTGTATATACATACACACACAATAGAATATTAGCCGTAAAAAGAATCAACTAATGCCATTGGCAGCAACATGGACGGAACTAGAGATTATTTTACTAAGTAGATCAGAAAGAGAAAGACAAATATCATATGATGTTACTTACATGTGGAATCTAAAAAGATACAAATGAACTTATTTACAAAACAGGAATAGACTCACAGATGTAGAAAACAAACTTATGGTTAACAAAGGGGGAAGGGAAGGGCGAGGGATAAATTAGGAGTTTGGGATTAAAATACACACACTGCTATATATAAAATAGATAACCAACAAGGACCTAGTCTATAGCATAGGCAGCTATGTTCAATATCCTGTAATAACCTGTAATGGAAAAGCATCAGAAAAAGAATAGATATATATGTATACCTGAATCACTCTGCTCTACACCCGAAACTAAGACAACATTTCAAATCAACTACATTTCAATAAAATTTTTTAAAAAATACTTTACTCCTTAAAAGCTTCTAATGGCTTCAAATTCCCCTTTCAGCATATCAGAACTCCACTAACTATTTTTGAAACTCATTTCAGCCTTCTCTTTAAGTAGATAAGGTTGGTTTTATTATCCCCAAGCAATTGAGTTCAGGGGAAACAACATTTTAATAATGAAGTAAACCAGCTCCAGCAACAATATCATCACCTAACTGCTTAGTAAAATGCCCAGCACAGAGCAGTTGTTCAATTATTTTTTTAGTGAATGAGTGAATTTCCTTATCTCTTAATTAAGTACTCTATGCTGGCAACTCAAGTTTCTATTTCACTACACAAAGTTCAGCAGCCTGCTCTCCAAAATCCCCAATATGTTTCTAATAAAACTTTGTGTGACAGAGTTCAAAGATTGATTGACTTGCCTCCTAGTTCCAGAAATTAGTGGGTGGTCTTTGGGTCAAAAATGACTTCACTATGACTTTTGGTATGAACAGAGTTGCAGAAATCTGCATTTTCGTCTTCTCTGGGAAAGTATAAAATATCAGCAAGAAGAATGAAAAACCCCACAAACTCCATTTTCAATCAAACTTGGAGAGAGAAAAATACTTTTCAGAGTCTAAAATATACATGAAGGGCCTACTAAAAGCGGCCGATGCCAGGCACAGATGTGGAGGAAGCATATGGCAGGGACAGAGCTCACAGTCTCTGCAGAAACCCATTTCCCATAGGGAGAGGTTTACCGCCGGGGGCAGGGGCAGGGGCTGGCAGGAGCAGAGCTGGAATCAGAAGCCCTCCGAGGCCCAGTTTGGTTCAGAGGAGGCAGATTTGCTCAGTTTCAGATCTGCAGGGTGCAATCTGTCTCTGTGGCTGTAGAAGAGAGTCATTGGATTGTGAAAACAGCTTGCCTCCTGGAAAAGAACGGACACCCTGCCTCAAACACATGCATACTCATACTTAACAATTCAAAGATAGACACTCAGAAAAATAATACTGACTACAATCAGGCTAGGAATACTATAGAAATACAGGAATATAATATTTTATTATTTTATCATCAAATATATTTGTCCCCAGCTTCCCTTGTGGCTCAGCTGGTAAAGAATCCACCTGCAATGAGGGAAACCTGGGTTTGATCCCTGGGTTGGGAAGATCCCCTGGAGAAGGGAAAGGCTACCCACTCCAGTATTCTGGCCTGGAGAATTCCACGGACTATATAGTCCATGGGGTCACAAAGAGTTGGACACGACTGAGAGACTTTCACTTTCACTTTCTTAAAATGCTTAACAGGGCACTCCTGAGATATTTTAGCTCAAGACAGAAGACAAGAACGCCTGCTGTCACTGCTGCTACACAATACCAGGCTTTGAGATACCAGCTCCTTCCTATTTAGGGATAAATTAGAGGTATAAAAATTGGGAAAGAGGGATATTCTACAAAATACCTGACCAGGATCCTTCAAAACTGTTAACATCAGTAAAAACAAAGAAAGTCTGAGAAATTGTCTCAGACTAGAGGAGCCTGAAGAGACATGATGATAAAATGTAGTTGTGGAACAGAAAAGAACATCAGCTAAAAACTAAGGTCATTTCAATAAAGTATGGACATTAGCTGATAATAATACATCAATAATGGTTCATTCAGTGTAACAAATGTATCACAAAAATGTAAGATGTTAGTAATAGGGAAAATGGGGCATGGGGTATATGGGAACACTCTACTTTCTTCATAATTTTCTTTTATTCTTACAGTTTCAGTGAGATATAATTGACATACAGCATCATATACATTTGAGCTTCCCAGGCATCTCAGCTGGTAAAGAATCTGCCTGCAATGCAGGAGACCCCGGTTTGATTCCTGGGTCAAGAAGTTCCCCTGGAGAAGGGATAGACTATCCACTCCAGTATTCTTGGGCTTCCCTGGTGGCTCAGAAGGTAAAGAATCCACTTGCAATGCGGGAGACCTGGGTTCGATCCCTGGGTCGGGAAGATCCCCTGGAAGAGGGCATGGCAACTTACTCCAGTACTCTTTGCCCGGAGAATCCCATGGACAGAGGAGCCTGGTGGGCTACAGTCCATGGGGTCTCAAAGAGTCAGACACGACTGAGTGAGATAGATACTGTATAAGTTTAAGGTGTACAGCATGATGATTTCTAAAATATTTATTTGCTTATTTGGCTGTCCCAGATCTTAGCTGCACATGTGAACTCTTAGTTGCTGCATGTAGGATCTGGTTCCTTGACCAGGGATCAAACCTGGACTCCTACATTGGGAGCATGGAATATTAGCCCCTGGACCACTAGGGAAGTCCCCAGCATAACGATTTGACTTACATATATCATGAAATAATTACCATGTAAGTGTAGGGAATATCCATCAACTTGTAGAGATATGAAATCAAAAAAAGGATACCAAAGATATTACATAATTATTGCATATATTCCCCCACACTGTCCATTTTATACGTGTTAGTCATATATTTTGTAACTGGAAACCTGTACCCCTTAAACTCCGTCACCTGGTTTACTCATCCCCCACACCCTCCCTTCTGTTTCTGTCTTTTTATGTTTGTTCATTTTGTTTTGTTTTTGTTAATTTATTCTCACATCCATACATGGCTATTGGAAAAACCATGGCTTTGACTCAACGGACCTTTGTTGGCAAAATAATGTCTCTGCTTTTCAATATGCTGTCTAGGTTGGTCATAACTTTCCTTCCAAGGAGTAAGCATCTTTTAATTTCATGTCTGCAGTCACCATCTGCAGTGATTTTGGAGCCCCCCAAAATAAAGTCTGTCATTGTTTCCATTGCTTCCCCATCTATTTGCCATGAAGTGATGGGACCAAATATCATGATCTTAGTTTTTTGAATGTTGAGTTTTAAGCCAACACTTTCACTGTCCTCTTTCACTTTCATCAGGAGGCTCTTTAGTTATTCTTTGCTTTCTGCCATAAGGGTGGTGTCATCTGCATATCTGAGATTATTGATATTTCTCCCAGAAATCTTGATTCCAGCTTGTGCTTCATCCAGCTCAGCGTTTCTCACGATGTACTCTGCATATAAGTTAAACAAGCAGAGTGACAATATACAGTCTTGGAGTACTCCTTTCCCAATTTGGAACCAGTCTGTTGTTCCAAGTCCAGTTCTAAATGTTGCTTCCTGACCTGCATACAGATTTCTCAGGACATAGGTCAGGTGGTCTGGTATTCCCATCTCTTTCAGAATTTTTCACAGTTTGTTGTGATCCACACACTCAAAGGCTTTGGCATAGTCAATAAAGAAGTAGATGTTTTTCTGGAACTCTTTTGCTTTTTCGATGATCCAGCAGATGTTGGCAATTTGATCTCTTGTTCCTCTGCCTTTTCTAAATCCAGCTTGAACTTCTGGAAGTTCACGGTTCACATATTACTGAAGCCTGGCTTGGAGAATTTTGAGCATTATTTTGCTAGCATGTGAGATGAGTGCAATTGTGCGGTAGTTTGAGCATTCCTTGGCATTGCCTTTTTTGGGGATTGGAAAGAAAACTGACCTTTTCCTGTCCTGTGGCCACTGCTGAGTTTTCCAAATTTCCTGACATATTGAGTGCAGCACTTCCACAGCTTCACCTTTTAGGATTTGAAATAGCTCAACTGAAATTCCATCACCTCCACTAGCTTTGTTTGTAGTGATGCTTCCTAAGGCCACTTGACTTTACATTCCAGGATGTCTGGCTCTAGGTGAGTGATCACACCATCGTGATTATCTGGGTCGTGAAGATCTTTTTGTGTAGTTCTTCTGTGTATTCTTGCCACCTCTTCCTAATATCTTCTGCTTCTGTTAGGTCCATACCATTTCTGTCCACCCATTCGTCACAAATGGCAAGATTTCATTCTTTAGTATGGCTGAGTAATATTACTTTGTTTGCGTATCTTAACCTGTGAACCAGTGGAAGTGACAGTGTTAGTTACTCAGTCGTGTTCAACTCTTTGTGACCCCATGGACTGTTTGTCCATGGAATTCTCCGTGCAAGAACACTGGAGTGGGTAGCCATTCCCTTCTCCAGGGGATCTTCTGACCCAGGGATCGAACCCGGATCTCCTGTACTGCAGGTAGATTCTTTACCATCTGAACCACCAGGGAAGCCCATCTCTACCTGTATCTATATCTAAATCTTCTAAAAAAGAATATTTATACATATATACCTGAATCACTTTGCTATATACCTGAAACTAACACAAAATTCTAAATAAACCATACTTCAATAAAAAAATAAAGATGGCAACATAAAATCAAAGGAGGGACACACAGATTTACTTAAGGAGTGGGCCAGTTGGAGTGTTATCTGGAAAAAAAATTAAGCTTGATTCATGTGTCATATGTACATGGTTAAGTGGCAAATAGATAAAAATTTAAACCTAAAAATTGGAACAATATAAGTTCCAAATGGAAACATGGAAGAATTTCTTCAGAATTTTGGCACAGGCAAGAATATTCTCAAAATTCAGAAGCCATAAAAGAAATGAGTAATAAATTCAACCATGTGAATACAAAAATGTGCACGATGAAACATCACCAAGATAAAACTCAGAAGACAAGTGATGAACTGGAGAAAATATGTATATGCATTTGAACTGTTTTTCTAACAGCTAAATGGCAAAAGGATGTTTCTTACATTATTCTCAATACTTTTCTATATGGTTAAAACATTTAATAAAAAAGTAATTAATTTTTTATTAAATGTTTTAAATTTTTTAAATTTAAATGTTTACATTTTTTATTAAATCTTTTATTAAATGGTATATTATGGAATATGCCATTAAAAAAAGAATGGCTTCCAGATATAAACTTACCACTATGCACAAAAGTTCATGATATATATTAAGTTTTTTTTGGTTTGTTTTGGCCATGTGGCTTTTTGTGAACACAGGCCCTGGCGCTCAAAGTGTCTAGTCTTAACCACTGGACTCCCCAGGAATTCCTGTAAGTTCATGATAAAAACCTGGAATGATGAACCTAAAACTTAAATCCCAAACTCTTATTCATTTAAAATTTTTCTGGATTTGTTGAGATATTATTGATGTTAGCCATTTCTTAAAATTATTTTTAATTAAAAAATTTTATGCAATTTGAAAATATGTATTTACTTGTTTTTGGCTTCACTGGGTCTTCACTGCTGCACGTGAGCTTTCCCCAGTTGTGGCATGCTGGCTCAGTTGCCCTGTGGCCTGCGAAAACTTCGCGGACCAGGGATCAAACCTGTGTTCCCTGCATTGGCTTTGGCAGGGGATTCTCAACCACTGAACCACCAGGACGTCTTTTATCCATTTTTATAGAGGGAAGAATTATACTACTTTACAATTTCTAGGCTTCTTAATTTCTTTAAACAAACATGCCTTATTTTCACAACCTGCTAAAACAATCAGGATCTCCCCATTTTAGAAAAATAAAAAGAGGGAGGCCTTGTGATTGGGGAAAGTTGACTAATGAACTGCAGACAGGATCTAAAAAGTAGGGCTCCCAGGTGAGGTGAGCAGGTGGTTGCTCATGTCGGTATGATACCTGCCTACAGAGATGGCTACTTTGAAGAAGATGCTGATGTCAGTCGTTGGATGGGAAGCAGAGTTTGCATATGAGATGGTTACAAGATAACTTGTGGGAACCTGCAGAATGTCTGCACTCTTTTGATCTCACAGGAGATAAGCCAAGGTTATGCTTGGAGCCCCACCAGGCAGGAAAGAGCTCTGCACCAACACTGGACTGTACAGCCACCTCTCCACCGTTGCCTTGGTTTGAGGGATTCCTCCTAATGGTAATTACATCGCTACAAAAACATCACATGCAAATAAAGTGAATGGTGGTTCAAGTGGTGGATTTTGTGGTCTAGCTGGGCTTCTCTTGGGGGAACGACTGAGAAGGAGTTTGAGAGGGGTTGCACAGTTGACAAGAGTAAGCTTATGAGGGAATGGATTTAAGCTGAAAATTAAAAAAAAATCATCTTTTGGAAGCTTCTTGAAGGTTACAGACACGTTGAGTCTATCACAGAGAAGACTTCCAATTAAGGTGCAACATAAGTCTACAGTTTGGGGGCCTTTCTGTTTTCCAAAACTCACTGGGATGTAACAAGAGAAATTTAAAAGATGGTTGGATACAAAAGCCACTTTAGAAAATACCTTGACAATTGTAAATTTGAACGTATATGTACCCTATGATCCAGGAATTCTATATCTAGGTATTTGTGCAAGATCTGAGTTCTTAAAAAGGCTTGTACAAGAATGTTCACAACATCATACTTGATGGTGAAAGACTGAATGCCTTCCCCTTTTAAATTTTTTTATTTATTTTTAATGGGAGGATAATTGCTTTACAATATTGTGTTGGTTTCTGCCATACATCAACATGAATCAGCCATGGGTATATACATGTGTCCCCTTCCTCTTGAACCTCCCTCCCACCCCCCACCCCATCCCACCCTTCTAGGTTGTCACGGAGCACTAGATTGAACTCCCTGTGTCATATAGCAACTTCCCACTGGCTATCTATTTTACACATGGAAATGTATATATCTCCATGCTACTCTCTCAGTTTGTCCCACCTTCTCCTGCCCCCGCTGTGTCCATAAGTCTGTTTTCTGTGTCTGAGTCTCTATTCCCGCCCTGCAAATAGGTTCATCAGCACTATTTTTCTAGGTTCCATATGTATGCATTAATATGCAATATTTGTTTTTTTCTTTCTGACTTACTTCACTCTGTACAATGTCACTAGAACGGACTCAAATGTGTTCCTGTTTATGACTGAGCAATATTCCATTGTATATATATACCACAACTTCTTTATCCATTCATATGTTGACAGACATCTAGGTTGCTTGCATGTCCTGGCTATTGTGAACATTGGGGCACATGTGTCTTTTTCAATTATGGTTTTCTTAGGGTATATGCCCAGTGGCGGGATGGCTGGGTCATTTGGTAGTTTTATTCCTAGTTTTTCAAGAAATCTCCATCCTGTTCTCCATAGTGACTATATCTGTTTACATTCCCACCAACAGTGCAAGAGGGTTCCCTTTTTTTTTACATCCTCTCCAGCATTTATTGTTTGTAGATTTTTTGATGATGGCCATTCTGACCAGTGTGAGGTGATACCTCATTGTCATTGTCTTTGCCTTAAAATCAGGAACAAGACAAGGATGTCTGCTCTTGCCACTTCTATCATTGTATATTGGAGGTTCTGGTTAGGAAAATATGGCAAGAAAAAGAAATACTGAATGAAATGCATCCAGATTGGAAAGGAAGAAGTAAAACGATGTCTCTCTGCAGAGGACGTGATCTTTTATGTAGAAAATTATAAGGAATCCATAAAAAAGGAAAACTCTTAGGGCTATTAAGTGAGTTCAGCAGATTATAGGATACAAGATCAACATAAATCAATACTATTTCTATTCAAATATCAATCTCATCCAGAAATCCTCACAGACATACCCAGAATACTGTTTAACCAAATGTCTGTGGCTCAGTCAGGTTGACACATAAAATTAACCATTAGAAGTTGCCTGCACTGGCTTGATTTCACAGGGGCTCTGGTGCATGAATTGTTCCACTGAATTAGTTCCATTTTGAGGCAAAGAGTCTGGCCTTTTGTATCCACATGTCAGTGAAGCATCTTCCTACTTAGGCCAAGAGTAGATCTGTGGTAGGACTTCCTCGGTGGCTGGTCCACTGGATAAGACTGTGCACTTCCAGTGCAGGGCCTGTGTTCGATCTCTGGTCAGGGAATTAGATCCCACATGTCATGCAGCCAATACATAAATAAACTAAATAAGAGAGTAGTTTTCTGGGGAAAAAAGCAACTAACACTCACAGCAGCTAAAGGAGGGGTGCAGCAGTAGGCAAAGGCTTCTGGGTAGGGTACCAATAACATCCAATACAGAGGCAACCTCAAAATTCCTATGCAGAGATGGAGGAGCAGAGAGAGAGAAATAAATATTTATAAACAAACTAATATGAAATCTCCATTCAAAATGAGTCTGCAATCCAACATTCCTTACTCCAAGGAAGAAATATGATTGTACAATGAACAAGATCAACAATCAAAACGAGATCACTTGAGATGAACTCAATATAATAAAATAGCGGGGAAAATATTTCAAAATAAACATGCTGATCCATTTGGAGGAAGTAATAACACCCACTAACAAAGAACAAACATTTTTACTGACATCTGATAGAATTGATCCTGCCCAAAGGTGTTAGGAGAGGTGTATGCGGTTGTTAACAGGAAACTTCCTTCCACAGCTGAACTTAACGTCTATTTCAAGATCCTAGTTCTCCCAGAAGTCAGAGACTTCATCTCAGACAATTCAGCATTTCACCCACTCCCCCCTCCTTCAGTGGCACTTTGATATTACAATTTGGGGAAATGATCTTCGTCATCTGTTGTCAGCAACTGCTGAGACTCGCCTAATTCCGCCCAGGCCTCAACCATCAATCCATGGACTGACCTGCTGAGTTTATCCACTGATCATGTGGCCACACTGGAAACGCTCCATTTTCTCCTGTGTTCCTCTGTGGCCTCAGCAGACATAGCAGGGCTTTCTGGAGCCGTTGCTACTTCCTGCTGCTCTGACTGGCGTTGAGAGATCAGCCTTCTCCTCCCCACTCCATCTCTGGCTCATAGGAAACCTTGAAGGGACCTTGGTCCTTGTGCAGACACCTATGCTATGCTTCCTTCAAACTTGAACAACAATGGGAAACGCAGGGATCTTGCTTCCTCCCCTTTTGCTCAAATTTTAAGACCTTGGTGGGGATTCCATGGTATTCTCTAACTCTAAGAGCCTGGCCATGGGTGGTGGCCATGCAAGGACCCTTCCCAGGTGTACTTCCTAGCATCTGACTTTTGCTTTCCTTCTGACTCCTCTCTCTCAGCCCATGGAAGCCTCTTCCCTCTCAGGGCCCCTTCCTAAGAAGTTAGATCTGAAGGAGAAAGGTAAGCATGTGTCATTTCAGAAATACAGATGGGACATGCTTAATCTTCAAATCATTAGAAATTCAGAGATGTGAGTGGACAAAGAGAAGTGAAGATTAAGAAAAGCTGGCCAAGCAATATGAAGCATGGTCGAATGTCTTGTAAAAACTGGAATATCTGATATTCAGTACAATTAAGCTTATGCTATTACTCTGTAGACCGCCCCCACCCCTGTCTCTTTAAGCTTCTGTAAAGTTCTAAAGATGAAAGGGCCAGTGTGGGTGAGGTTTTTGTGAAACTCAAGGGACTCAGTTCCACATTTGAGTCAAGATACTGCAAGAAAATATGTGGGACAGTGAGCTCGTTCATGACTTGAACTCATTCAGTGGAGGCACAGTGTCTAGCCAGAGGAAACAATGAGAAGGAAGCCCTCCAGGGGTTCACAGAAATCTTGGGAAGGTTTTAAAAACAAACCTTTTCTAGATTTTCAAAGAGAAGGAAACCTCAGCTGACATCTGGTAGACATGGCTAAAGGAGTGCTTTTAAAAACACATGGGCCCACTCCCAATCTGTGAGCATAGACATAGAAGTTTTTTTTTTTTTTTTTTTTGCATTCAGGAAGCATTGATGGACGACTTACTATGGGCTAGATGTGCTGAACTGGGTACCAAGGATACAAGAATGAAAATCACACGGCAGTTGTCATGAAGGCTCTCTGGTCAGTGGTAAACAAATAACTACAGTTTTATGAGCTAAGTGCCATAGAGGGGGATGTAACCTGGGAAAGGGTTAACAGTCCCTCCCCTAACAAATATCAGGGAACCTGGCTCTTTCATTTCCTCATCTGCTCCCGAGGCTCACAGAATGTTTTGCCAACCTGGCCCTAATCTACATGTCTGAATTTCTGACACAGTGCCCTGGATATTTACTTAAGTGTCCTTTGCCTAATTAAATGATGGAAGTTTCTCTTCTCTTTTGACTGTTATTATCATTGCCTGTTGGTTCATGAGCGTAGGACAACTCTGCAGAAGCTCCATGGTTATCGCATGTTATAGTTAAGCTGATGGGAGAACAAGTGTCACCAAAACAGGAAATTGCCCATCATCTCAAAAACCTTTGGGTGAGATAATTGCCTTGATGCCCATAGTTAGCATGGAGGCGGGGGGGGGGGGGGGGGCAATTGTCCCAAAGACTGATGAGATTCTCAGCACATTTCGCTTGAAGATGGAGAGATTTTATGAGACATGCTAGAGATAGAGGGATTGTGTGGGACATGCTTTCTTTAAGTGGGAATGGAAAAGAAGAATTCTCCCCTCCCATTTTCCATAATAACAGCAATCAAAGAAAGAAAGAAAGAAAATAAATTTTGTAAGTGTCAAGAGTTGAGGACGAAACAAAGCTCTTGAATTTCAGACTCTGCAACAGAGGGATTCATAGGACCCTGATAGAAGGATGTTAACTAAAATTTTAGAAACCAACGCCTGATTGAAATTAAAAGGTGTTTATTTGGGGTTTGTTAAGGCTGTAGCCTGGGAGACACAGACTCGAGAAGCACCGGAGTTTGTTCTGCTGGACTACAAAATGAGAGAGGCTGATAAAGGAAAAACCCATGGGTTACACTGAGTTTCAGGAGTGGTTTATCAAGCATTAGAATTGGAGCTGGTGAGAAGTAAGGGAACTTGTTGAGTAAGACTGGGTGGGGTCTGAATATTTCTGGAACTCTCTATTGTCTTTCTGGGTCTCTGCAGGTGCTGCTTCCTCCCCAAGCACCTTCTGCTCTCTTCATCTCTGTTCCTCCTCCTCTCATTCTCCGTGTGTCTCCACTCCAGGAGGCCTACCCTGACCAGCCCCTGCTCCACGCCAGGGCCAGGTCTAGAGCTGGCATGCTCACAGCATGCTGCTCTTCTCCTTGAAATTGTCTTCCCCACAAACACTGCCTCGTCCATTCATACACAACTGTGTGATCCTCGAGGGGCAAGAAAAATGGCCTACTCAGTAACATGGGGCTCAGGGTAATACTGAAGGAACGTTTATTGTGTGGGTGAAGACACTCTGCTCATAGGTAAAGGTGAGGAGCACACCGACCCTAAAAGGGACAGGATCTGAACCCCTCAGGAGTCCTCTCTGGCACTTCTTGGAACACTTAATGTCTTCAAAGGTGTGGAAAGGAGGACAGGTGAGCCAGAATGGCCCAACTACCTGGATAAAGATCCTACCGCCTAGTAAAAAGTAAAGCCAAGGTGAAGTAAATTGGACAGATCGCACACCTTGCCTTATGGCACCACCCTTATGGCAGAAAGTGAAAAGGAACTAAAGAGCCTCTTGATGAAAGAAAAGAGGAGAGTGAAAAAGCTGGCTTAAAACTCAACATTCAAAGAACTAAGATCATGGCATCTGATCCATCACTTCATGGCAAATAGATGGGGAAACAATGGAAATGGTGAGAGACTTTATTTTCTTGGGCTCCAAAATCACTGCAGATGGTAACTGCAGCCATGATATTAAAAGACGGTTGCTCCTGGGAAGAAAAGCTGTGATAAACCTAGACAGCATATTAAAAAGCAGAGACATTACTTTGCTGACAAAGGTACGTCTAGTCAAAGCTATGGTTTTTCCAGTAGTCATGTACAGATGTGAGAGTTGAACCATAAAGAAAGCTGAGTGTCAAAGAACTGATGCTTTTTGAACTGTGGTATTGGAGAAGACTCTTGAGAGTCCCTTGGACTGCAAGGAGATCAAACCAGTCAATCCTGAAGGAAATCAGTCCTGAATATTCTTTGGAAGGACTGATGCTGAAGCTGAAGCTCCAATACTTTGGCCACTTGATGTGAAGAACTGACTCATTGGAAAAGATCCTGATGCTGGGCAAGATTGAAGGCAGGAGGAGAAGGGGACGAAAGAGGATGAGATGGTTGGATGGCATCACTGACTTGATGGACATGAATTTGAGCAAGCTCCGGGAGTTGGTGATGGACAGGGAAGCCTGGCGTGCTGCAGTCCATGGGTTCAGAGAGTCCGACACAACTGAGTGACTGAACTGACCTGAACTGAACTGTACATCTTGCTCAGAAATCTATATCGAAGGCTTTGCCAAAGATAAAACGGGAAACCAAACTGAGCTTTAAGTGCAGGACATACTCCTGTCACCTCACCCTGCCATATACTCTGCCTGGTGAGGCCTGTGTTCAGAGTCACAGTTCCCATTTGGTTAATACTTGGTGGGACCACCAAAGGCCAGTGATCTGCAAAAATGACGAATCCCACTCATTAACACAGGCGAAACATACCTGCTACGGAACAAGCACAGTGATCTGCCAACAGGACCTTGCACCAGGGGTGAAGGGACCCGATTCACGCTCACCAGGTTCTCAGACTTGAGTGGGAAGAATGGAAATACGTATAACACTCCAGAATTTCCTCCTGGAACACACCCTCTTGAACCTGGTCCTAGGCCATGGGCGGAAGCTTTGGTTGACAATCCCAGCTGAGTTCAGCCTTCAGACACGCCAGCCCAAAGGCCATCTGGAGTGAAGGAACCTCCAGACGATTCTAGGACCCGGCAGAGGCCGCAGTGTCATGACACCGAGAAGCCATCCTGCAGTCTGTCTGAATTCCGGATGCATGGAATCACACACATCACAAGATAGTTTTTTTATGCCACTTCCGCAAATGTATTGAAGTGCTTGGATGTGTAGCAACAGACCACGAGCAGTAGGCGCATAGTGATGGGAAGCGCCCGTCGGATTAGAAATTAAGGTGTTGGCACCAGAGACTTGCTTAAGTTTTGAGAACAGGTGAACAGAGGCTTTAAAGGGATGGAGGACCCTTCAGTCTGCACTGAGGTTTCTGGCGTCCATGCTGGATTTCAAGTGTTTTCTGTCGGCACAGGCTGCCCACAGCAAGGTCAGGCTAGTGCTGGAGGGTCCTGAGGGATGAAGTTCCTTTCCCCTTTCTGTGCAGCCTCTGTCCTCCCCTTTTCTGGTTGTGTCCATATTCGATACCAAACTATCTCCTTAGCTTTGCGTCCTTCAGTCAAGCGCGGTGTCCAGTCAGAAGGGCCCAGTTGTTGAACTGAACACAAGGGGTACAAGGAAAGGGCAGTGGCTCCTGGTGGGTGTTCTCCCCAGCCTGTCCCTCAGGTTTCCAGATGACCCTTTACCTGCTTCTGTGGAGGAATGTGATGGGAAAGCACCCAAATAGCCTTCAGGAAACCCTTTCTCCATGGCAAGTGACCTGGGAGGTGCTTTTATGATGTAAAAAATGCCTTTGATGTAAAAACTCCACAAGTGGAGGCCCCCTTACGAAATGAGGGCTTAATAAGTGAATCACTTGCTTAAGATCATATTGATGGTGAGTGATGAGCGGGGAGCACCCACCTGTGTTTTTGCACGGCCCCCCCACCGCCCCCAGCCTGTCTCATTTCACCCGGGAGACAGTGGTGCTGGCCTGGGGGCTTACAAGCCTGGGGCTCCTAGGGGACTTCCTTACACATGGAAAGCCCCTGGGGGTACAAATAGAGCAGCTGTCTGCTGGGGAATCAGCTGAGAATCTTCACAGATGGCTGCTGGGTATCTAGTTAGCAAACCTCAGGCCCCAAAGGCTGGAAGGCAGGGGACGACCCGGGAACACGCTCAGTTAGATCAAGAGCAGAGGCTGGGCTGAACCCAGAACCCCTCACCCTGAGCATCTGGACCCTGACCAGACTCTCCTCACAGCCCACGGGTGGCTGGACCACACGAGCCGTCCCCTCTACCACAGACCAGACAGAATCCCTCAGAGTACGGACTGAAAAAGCAATTTCAGGAAATGACTTTTTTAATGATCATAAGGCAAGAAACAAAGGCCACACAAGATCATTTCCTTTGTGTGTCATCTGCCAGAAGACCGAGCGCTTGTTGGGGAAACAGTGAAAAAAAACCCAAACTCAGATGAACACGAAACAATCTCATTCTGAATAAACTGGATTTGCTGAGAAATAACAACGGACAGGCTGACAGATAAAAAGAGAGAGAGACAGTGACTGGCCTGACTCAGAGCAAGGCAAAGAGACAGAGGCAGGTGGGAGGGCTGTGAGCAGTCTTCTTCATCCCCTCCTCGGCTCAAGCAAGGTCTTCTGAAATTGTCTGGCAGTTTCTTAAAAAGTTAAACAGACACTTATCATATGACTGAAGAATTCCATGCCTAGGTGCCTACCCAAGGGAAAGGAAAACAGTTGACCACACAAAGAATTGGGCCCAGATGTTCAGATCAGCATTATTTATAAGAGTTCCAAGCTGGAAGCAGTCTGAATGCCCATCAGCTGACAAATCAACGTTCACACATGGAACACTCCTCGGCAGGAAAACAGAGAACATTCCACATCGCGCTGCAGCATGAATGGATCTCAAACACACGATGCTGAGTGAAAGAAGTCAGACACAGAAGACTATGCTGCTGCTAAGTCGCTTCAGTCGTGTCCGACTCTGCGACCCCATAGACGGCAGTCCCCCAGGCTCCCCCGTCCCTGGGATTCTCCAGGCAAGAACACTGGAGTGGGTTGCCATTTCCTTCTCCAATGCATGAAAGTGAAAAGTGAAAGTGAAGTCACTCAGCTGTGTCCAACTCTTAGCGACCCCATGGACGGCAGCCCACCAGGCTCCTCCGTCCATGGGATTTTCCAGGCAAGAGTTCCGGAGTGGGGTGCCATTCCTAGTTCTATGAAATTCCAGCAGAAGGCAGAACTACAGAGATGGAAAACGTTAGTGGCCACCTGATGTGGGGTGGAAATGAAGACTTCCTGCTTGAGAGAGTCTTCTGAGTGAAAAAAGTGTCCTAAAACTGGATTATGGTGGTGGATTTACACCTGAATAAATTTAGTAAAGGACTTCCCCAGGGGCTCAGCTGGTAAAGAACTCGCCCACCAACGCGGGAGACAAAAGAAATGCCAGTTTGATCCCTGGATCAGGAAGATTCCCTGGAGAAGGGAATGGCTACCCACTCCAGTATTCTTGCCTGGAAAATCCCATGGACAGAGGAGCCTGGTGGGCTACAGTCCATGGGATTGCAAACGGTCAGACATGACTGAGCACCGCCCCCCTGCCACACAAGTTTAGTAAAACCCATCAAAGTGAAAGTGAAAGTAAAGTCGCTCAGTTGTATCCCACTCTTTGCGACCCCATGGACTGTAGCCTACCAGGCTTCTCAGTCCATGGGATTTTCCAGGCAAGAGTACTGGAGTGGGGTGCCATTGCCTTCTCCAGAAAACCCATCAAAGTGTACCCTAATACGAGTGAAATTAATGGTATGTAAATTACACTTCAACAACACTTTTCCAAACAAGACGATCTGCTGATTGTGCAAATCTGGGCCAAGGATGCCAAGGAAAAAGCCCTGCTGTTCATAAGGACGGCTGAAAACATAGTAATGTTCCGGGAACATCAGTGTTATGGATGGGTTAGTTCAGGCCTGCTCAGAAAGCTTTGACATATTTTTAAGAAGTATTTATTTGGCTGCACCAGGTCTTGGTTGCAGCACACGGGACCTTTAGTTGCAGCATGTGGGATCTAGTTCCCGGACCAGGGATCCCACCTGGGCCCCTTGCATTGGGAGTGTGTAGTCTTAGGCACTGGGCCACCAGGGAAGTCCCCAGAAAGCTCTGACATATTAAAAATCAGCTTAAGGTAAATTTAATATAAAAGGTTTATACATCAGTCAATAAAGGTGTTGTCCTTATTATTTTCCGGGGCTCATCGAATTTTACAAATGACGTTGTAGAAGGTGAAATGTATGCCCCTGAGAGACAAACAAAGAGTTGGATGGGTTTGGGTAGAGTCCAGGGTAGGGTCATTTGTGTATTAAGATTCTGTTTTCCACAGTATGCTGCTGCTGCTAAGTCACTTCAGTCGTGTCTGACTCTGTGCGACCCCATAGACGGCAGCCCACCAGGCTCCCTCGTCCCTGGGATTCTCCAGGCAAGAACACTGGAGTGGGTTGCCATTTCCTTCTCCAATGCATAAAAGTGAAAAGTGAAAGTGAAGTCGCTCAGTTGTGTCTGACTCTTAGAGACCCCATGGACTGCAGCCTACCAGGCTCCTCCATCCATGGGATTTTCCAGGCAAGAGTACTGGAGTGGGGGTGCCATTGCCTTAAGTTCCTCAAAAAACTAAAAATAGAACTACCATATGACTCTAGTAATCCCACTCTTGGGCATATACCTGGAAAAAAATCATAATTCAAAAAGATACATGTTTCTCAATATTCATTGCAGTAGTCTTTACAGTAGCCAAGACAAGGAAGCAACCTAAATATCCATTAACAGATGAGTGGATAAAGATGTGCTACATAAATACGATGGAATACTACTCAGTCATCAAAAGAAATGAAACCATGCAATTTGCAGTGACATTGATGGATCTGGAGACTGCCATACAGAGTGAAGAAAGTCAGAAAGAGAAAAACAAACGTCGTATAATGTCGCTTATTTGTGGAATCTAGAAAAATGGTACAGATGAACCTATTGGCAAAGCAGCAATAGAGACACGGATATAGAGAACATACGCGTGGGTACCAGAGGTAAGGGGGAAGGAAGGCAGTGGGAGGAACTGTGAGCTTGGGATTGACATATATACATTACTGATACTATGTATAGAGTAGTTAAGTAATGAGAACCTACTGTCTAGCAGGGAACTCTAGTCAAAGCTCTAGGGTGACCTAAATGGGAAGGAAATCTGAAAAAGAGGGGACATATGTATAGCTAATTCACTTTACAGCAGAAACTAACACAGCATTGTAAACCAACTATACTCCAATAAAAATTAATTTAAAAATTAAAAAAGGATCGTTTTCCAGAACATAGCATCCTGGACGAGGGGGAGAACCCCAAAAGACTCCCTCACACAAACAAAACACTCTGACTTTGGGTGGAGACAGACCAGATTGGAATCCAGTTCCACCTCTCCCTGAAGTTTAAACGTTTTCATCCGTGAAGCGGGCTCTCCACTGCCACCCGTGGGGTGCGGTTCTGAAGGCTGGATGAGGGGAACCATGGAAGGCGATGGAAGGGAAACAGTCTGCTGAGGCGGTTTCACTCCAGCCCCTGAGCCTCTGGAGAGGCCACAACAGGGAATCTCTGGGACAGGGGATGTGCAGGGGACCAACGCACAAGGCTTTAGTCTCTCGTCTTCCCAGAGCATGTCACAAGGCACAGCTCTCGAGTATCATTTTCTCAATGTTCAGGAACTTAGTGGGAGAAAGAGTGATGCACTGCGGCTTAGGTGCAGGGAGCAGTGCCTGCGGTCCGCCCAACACCCAGAGGATGCGGGAGTGATGCACTGCGGCTTAGGTGCAGGGAGCAGTGCCTGCAGTCTGCCCAACACCCAGAGGATGCGGGAGTGATGCACTGCGGCTTAGGTGCAGGGAGCAGTGCCTGCGGTCCGCCCAACACCCAGAGGATGCAGGACATCCAGCAGCAGATGCTACAGAGACACTCCTCGGTCCAGGTCTGGTCTATTTGTTTCAGCACATACATGTCTCCTGAAGAGTTTCCAGACTCCCGGTCATCACTGATGTCTAAGAGACAGAGAAACACACTCCTGTAGAAAGATGCTGTCGGTTAGCAACAGACATCTTTCTTCTTCTCTTAAGAAAATGGACCTCATCTCTGCACAGAATCTAAAATACAGGTAAACAAAAAAGAAACTGCAAACAACCTCTCAAACACCCACCACCTAGATATGCTCATATATTAAAAATTTTTTTTATTTCTTTGATTTTTGGCTGTGCTGGGTCTTTGTTGCTGTGCGCAGGCTCTCTCTAGTTGCGGTGAGTGGGGTCTCTTCTCTAGAGCGGTGTGCGGGCTTCTCACTGCAGCAGCTTCTCTTGTAGTGGAGCACGGGATCTAGGGTGTGTGGGCTCGTTAGCTGGGCGTGAGCTCAGTAGTTACTCTGCGGCATGTGGAATCTTCCTGGACAGAGATCTAACCTGTGACCCCTGCCCCCAGATATGCTCATGTCAACATTCCCGTTTCTGTCACTGTAGTCTTCTCCTCTGGGAACATGAGCATGTGTCAGTATATGACAGATGCCACACCAGAGCCAGAGGACTGGGCTTCAAACCACGTCTCTACAACGTGTAGACGTGAAGTAAACGTGTTAGTCGCTCAGTCGTGTCCAACTCTTTGAAACCCCATGAACTGTAGCCTGCCAGGCTCCTCCATCTACGGGATTGTCCAGACAAGAATACTGGAGTGGGTTGCCATTTCCTTCTCCAGAGGATTTTCCCGGCCCAGGAATCAAACCTGGGTCTCCCACATTGCAGGCAGACTCTTTACCTCCTGAGCTACCAGGGAAGCCCAGTATGTAGACAGGTGACCTGGTAAATGAGGTCATATGCTCCTCTGAGTTCTGGTGAGGGACGAGTGGATTAAATACACAATACGCTCAGAACTGGACATGGTGGAAGACAGTGCTTACGGTGTGAGATCAGGACGCCTGGGGCAGGAAGGGCATCTCCCACAATTGCTGGGGTCTGCACGTCCACACGTGTGCCTGTCTGTTGACGGGTGAACAGGCCTGGACTGAGTGTGTGCATGTGTGCAGCTCTTATGTCCAAATCGACAACACAGGATCCAACTTAAGGCAACATGCTTTTTTCACACCACTTACCATGAAAATATTTTCAAGTAAATAAATACAGATCTGCATCTGCATCTTAGCGGCTCTGGTGTCTCCCACTGTACAGATGTACCAATCTGTCTATACTTTCCAACTGCTGATGGTCTGCATAATCATTTGGAGTTGTGTTTATGAGCTCTCCTGGTATGTATCACAGAAATTTAAAAGGAAGTCAAAGACCAGAAAAGCAATGGTCCACTAGATCAAAACAAGACTATTTTCCACTCCTTTGAACCAACCTCAACTTAGTGAAGTGGCTTATTCAGCCCACTCAAGTCTAGTTATGATTTAAATCAGAAGCTATAATTTAATACCTGCTCAACATTAAAAACAGTAAGATCATTTGAATACAAATTTTATTTAATAAAAAGCCTACATGATTCTTAACAAAATAAAAATCAGAAAAACTTCAAACGCTTCCCTTCCAACCCTGTGGATGCCTCTGTGTTGCTGGGCTACCAGCCCCACCCCATGACCACGCAGCCTGGACGGGGTGCGTCAGGCACCGCCGGGCGCCAGGGAAACCTAGGTAAGAACACGCCTAGCCCATCTTCCAATCAGAAGTGAATGCTGGCCTTCCGAGCGACAGGTGAGGTATGTGCAAGGCTAGGATTCTGAAGGGTCACAGACTCTGTTCCAGGGAGTCGGTCTTGCTCCTAGTTTGCATGTCTGTGGGTCTGGACTGTGCGAAAAACCGGCTTGTCCACGAACTCCACGGTGCACAGTTCCGGGCCGCCGTCCTGGCAGGGCGCATGCTCCAGCTCTAGCACCACGATGGTGTTTGGGGTCGAGGTCACCAGGATATGCTGAGGCACGAACAGGGTCATCTGGGGGCCCCGCACTGGCCAGTAGCGGCCGAGGTTAAAGCCGTTGATCCACACCTGACCCTGGAGACAGAGAAAACCATCAACCCAGCTGTGCTGACCCCTGAGGGGCATGAGAACCTTGGTGCAGGGGGCGTGGGGTGGGGAAGCAGGCAGTGTCCCCAGGAAGATGCTCAAGTTGGGCAGGAGCTGGGTGGGAGAAGCCACTCATCCCAGTACCCACCCTGCTTCAGGAAGAGACGTGTTTGGTCCCTCCTGTGGCTTCAGTGCCGTGCAGGTCAGCACTGGATGACGCTGCGGCACAGTCACCAAGTTTCTGAATTTTGTCCTGGGTCCGGCGCGACGTGGGGGTGGGGTGCCTGTCTGCACACGCCCGCCTCTGCCCGAGGCCTCTGTACACAGTCGCCTCCCTGCCTCCTCAGGAGATGAGCTTTGCCTCTGTGCTCCCCCCTCCTCCAGGCAGATGGGGGCCTTGCTGCCCGAGGTAAGCAGGAGCCCAGCAGCCCAGACACATGTGCCCTCTAGAAGGATGGGGAGTCGAGGAGGGAGAGGCTGGCCGCCCAGGTCGTCTACCTTCTTGCTACCTTTTGATGGTTTTCACACCAGCATAAAAGTGAGGGGTGGGGACTTGCTTCAAGGAGCACAGAGTATCCTACAAGCTGCGAAGACTTCTGCCGATGCTGCTGCTAAGTCGCTTCAGTCGTGTCCGACTCTGTGCGACCCCATAAGACGGCAGCCCAGTAGGCTCCCCCATCCCTGGGATTCTCCAGGCAAGAACACTGGAGTGGGTTGCCATTTCCTTCTCCAATGCATGAAAGTGAAAAGTGAAAGTGAAGTCGCTCAGTCGTGCCCGACTCTTAGGAGTAGGAAAAGCTGCTTCCACCGCAAAACCCAGAAGGAGGAGAAAGTTCTCGGGAATGGGGCCCGGGCTGGGGTGTGTCTGCACAGCGTGAGAGCAGGAGCTAGAATTTGCTGTCAGGTGGGACTTAGCAGTTGACGGAATAGGTGGACCATTCTGTTACGGAGAAAGCAAGGGAGCAAAGGAGAGAAGGTCACACACAAGAGAATACCTGAGAGAGGATGGAGGAAGGAAGAAGGGAGGAGGAGGGGTGGGAGGAAGAAGCACCAAAATTGGCCCCACAATGGCCCTAATGTCTTGGGGAAACATCCTGCAGAGGTCCAGCCCCGGTTGCCCCCTGGAGCCCTGATCCTGAACCCAGCTCTGGGTGCTCACCCTGGAGCTACCTACTCAGGTCTCACCTTTGGGTAATTTTCAGCCCCCAGGTGGCCCCTGGATGCAAGCTTCCCACCTGGCTTCAAACCTTATTCCTGCCGCCTCCTGCCTGTATGACCCTGGGCAGGTCCCCACTCCCACTGGTACCTGGGGACGGGGGGCAGGCAGGAGGAAGCCGCGCATGGTCAGCATGGCGTGGCTACACCCTTCACGCCACCCAGTGAAAAGACCTTGGCCTCCACGTCCCCTTGAAAGGAAGCCAGTGATGGAAAGCCACCTGTCTGTCGGGATAAGTCATTTAGAAAAAGGGTGACAGTTTCACACTTCTCAGAATTATTTTACTCTTGTTTTTACCGCGGGATATGCTATCTCGATCCATGCCGAAGGTACATGCAAACGACAGCTTCACCAGGGTTTATCACATTGAAGATCTGGTGGTGCCCCGTTTCCGCAGTGTTAGAGAACAGTAGAGGCCGACTCTGCAGTCGGGGTAGGGGCAGATGGGCTCCAAGGGGAAGCGAGGGAGAGCGCTGTGAGCAGCACGTGTGGGCAACCCCGGCCCCACCTTGCATCCTGGCCACACCAAGGACCAGTCCCTGCCAAGATGCTGCCCCTCCAATACCTCTCCCGCTGCACCGAGCGGGTCTCCTGTGTTGGTTATTGGGACTGGGGAGCTGGGTGAGAAAAGGCGCCCCCAGCTCCCTCCAGGGTTAGGGGGTGCAATTCACCTGGCGGAGGAGATGAGGTGCAGCGGGCTGGGGCCCCAGGAGCACCTTGCTTGACACTGGAAGGTGGCAGGGGAGCTGGGCCACTGTCAGGGGCTTGCACGGGTAGACGGGGGACTGGCACCTGTGGGCTCAGCTCACCCTTGGTCCCCCAACTACCCCAGGTCTAGCTTATCCTCCAAATGCTGCCTTGCTCACAAACAGTGTAGTAGCTGCACGAGCCAACAGCCCTAAAGACCCCCTCCATGAGCTTCCAGGGGTACCACTTCCTCCTGGGAGCCCCTCGAGGTGCCGACTGGACCAGCCGGGGAGGAAGATGAGCGTTTCTGCCTTTGATTCTCCAGTCCCTCTTCCAACTTTCACTTCCCCGGCTGCCCCCACATTTCTGGAAGGTCCAGCTGCCACCAGTCAACACTCAGGGTGGCCCCACTTCCCAGACTGCTCTGTGACTGACAGATGTAACCCCTAACTGTCACTCCTAGTTGCTCATCAAATTGGATGTAATTTTTCTTCTGACCCTCCTGGCTTTGGATCATCTGTTTAAGTTTTCTTTTCTCTCCCAAATTATCACCCATTTGGAGCCTTCAGCCCCCATCTGGATTCTGCCTCCTAACTCACCTAAGTGACTCTAACATGTAGATATTGTGCCTGGCCCCTTCTCTCCAACCTTCCCCAAACTCAGGCTTACAGGATCTTTGTTGTTGGTGGTTAGTCTCTAAGTCGTGTCCACCTGTTTTGTGACCTCATGCTGTAGGGTCATTCTGTAGCCCACCAGGCTTCTCCATGGAATTCTCCAGGCAAGAATACTGCATTTCCTTCTCCAGAGGATCTTCCTGACCCAGGAATCAAACCTGTGCCTCCTACATTGCAGGCAAGTTCTTTGATTTTGGTTAATCCTCCAAAGCAAGAAAAGTCTTCAGGACAGTTTCCCTCTACTCTCCGTCCTGAACAGAATGGGCGTGCGGGGATGCCTATGACAGTTTGGTTGCCCTTCCAACCCAGAGGAATGAAGGATTCGGAGAGCACAGGTCATGGTACATAGTCCTGAGGCCCTGCTGGTCCACAGAACTGTCCACAGAGATGGAGGGCTTGGTGTTGCCCCACAGGGTAGCTACCTGCACTGACCAGCGGCTGGTGCAGGGAGGAACTAAATTTTCACTTTGAATTAATTCAAAGGTAAATGGAAAATAGCCAGGTGGCCAGTGACTGTTGTGCTGAGCAGCTCAGCAGAGGTGTGGTGAATGCCCATCACGCCATCATCAGACCCATCTCCCTGCTCCTCTCTACTTTCCCAGCCAGTTCTTCAGACACATTCCGGGCAGCGCTGGCTCAGGAGCCTGGAGCCACTCCCCACCCCACCCCACCGCCTGGGCAGGTCCCCCGCTTCCTCTAACTCTAGATCCCAGGCTCCACATAGCAATCCCCCACACTACAAGCCTTCGGATCCCTCAAGTGTCCACCCCATCACCACCTCCACAGAGAGAAGGTCATCTCACCCTCCTCAGTCCTGGGGCTTCCAAGTCCCTCGCTTGCCCTTTAATATGATTCTTCTAGTTACTGTCATTGTTTGCACATGCAGTCACTTGTTTGACTACTGGTTTATCAGCTATTTGCAGCAGAGAGACATACAATGTACACCCACGACACCCAGGAGGTAAGACTCGTGGACGATTCTGCCTGGGCAAATACCCAGCCCCACTTCAAGAATACTCCTGTCCCTCCCCTCCCAGCTTAAGAATTTTAGGGACTACTGTTCACAGGCAGAACAATGCAGCATTTGCCTACTCCCTTGATTAACACTGTGATTTTTTTAAAACACAATTTTTTACGGCACTAAAAAATCAGTTTAGGACTTCCCTGGTGGTCCAGTGATTAAGAATCTGCCTTCCAATGCAGGGGACATAGGTTCAATCCCGGGTCTGGGAAGATCCCGCGTGCTGTGAGCAACTAAACCCGTGTCCACAGCTTCTGAAACCCATGCTCTAGAGCCTGTGCTCTCCAACAAGAGGAGTCACCGCAATGAGAAGCCGGCGCGGTGCTACTGGCGCGTGGCCCTCGATTGCGCAACTAGAGAAAGCCTATGCTCGGTAACTAAGATCCAGCGCAGCCAAAAAAAAATCACTTTAAAAGAGTCAAACTGAAAAAAAACTATTAAAATATATATGTACATTCTGATTCTTGTTTCTCTTTTAAAAAATTATGCTGAAATTATTGGTGCGGGGAGAGTAGGCCCATGTGATCTGAATAGACATAACTCTTTTTTTCCCTTTTGTTCTAGCCATGTGGCTTGGGGATCTTAGTTTCCTGCCCAGGGATAGCACCTGTGCCCCTTGGGGTGCAAGCTCGGAGTCCCAACCATTGGACCTCCAGGAAAGTTCCTAAAAGTAGACACACTCTTAATCAACACAGTTAAGTATTAATACATACTAAGGCCGAGCATCTGTAGAGTGAACACTGATGGCTTCAGAGTTTCCCTGGGTTGTCCCAGCTGAGACATCTCCATGACAAATGCTGACTTTCTCTGACTGTGGCTTGACCCCTGACAGACTCCCCGCTCTCCGCTAAATATTATCACCAAGGTTGTAATAGTTCCAGTGAAGGACAGGTTCCTGGCAGTGACTGACTTGCTTCTGTGTTAATCAGGCAGACATGTGTCTGTCTGTTTTCAATTCTCCAGATAAATAGAACCCTCTGAGAAGAATGTAAAACAAAAGATTCAATCCTGGTTTAAGTCATAGCTTCAACATTCTCAAATGTGGTCAGGAGTTCCTTTAACAACACCAAACTTGGGTTGAAGGTTGACTTTGTTCTACTCTGGAAGAAGACATTTAGATACTTGGAAGACTTAAAGGTCCATTTCTCAAGGTTAAAAGGTTCTCACATGCATGATTCATGAGTATTTATGGTGCTAACTTGGGAGGAAAAAATAAAGAAAAAAAAGTAAAACAGTGAGAGATAAGATGTTAAATAAACCTTCACACAGGAGAAAACCAAAATCTCCCCTGCCTTCAGACCCCAAGTCTGTAGCTGATGCAACACCTTTCCTTCCTCCTTTGTCTTAGAATAAAAAGTTTACGATTTCTCTGTATTTTAGGACAGACCCAGATAGAATCGAAGCCACGAAAATGCAGAATATTAACATAAAGGATGAGTCACTTCCTGCTCTCAGCAAACCCCCAAAGATAAATTCCTTCCTTTTCAACTCGCCCTGGGTGCCAGCATCGCTTGATCTTTTTATGGAGCATCTCCTCTATGACTTTCCTCATGCGTCCTCACATTCCTGGAATGAAGCTAAGAACTGGTAAGCGAAAACCATCTCTAGGCAGCCATATACCATTTGTTGCGGAGTCCATGCACTAAAATTTGTAGAGATTCTCCTTTACTCAGAGCCCATTTACTCCTGTTGGCATACAATTCTTACAAGCCTTGTTACTAAATTAATATACATTTGGGCAAAGGTGTCTATCTAGTTTCCAAGTTCACAGGACTTGTGATTAGAAACAATGAATGAAGTGGAAATAGTAAACCTTGTTAGGGGTAGGAGAACTGTAAATCAGGCCAAAAAGAGTTGAAAAAGCATATCAAATTCAGAATGAAAGTAGGGTCAAACAGGGCTAAGACTTCGTGGTAGGCTGCAGAAATGCCCACAACTTTTCACAGCATATGCACTCAGGAAGTAGAATCTTGAATGGGGCTGGTCGAGTGTTGGGCAAAGAACATGGAAGAAGTGACTTGTGAATTCTGACTTGGGTCTTAAGAATCCTTGCACATCTGCATTTTTTTCTTTGAACACTGCCAGTCATCATACGAGCAAGCCCAGGTTGGCTTGCTAGATGATGAGAGAGACACAGACCGATCTGTACGGCCTCAGCAGACAGCCAGCCAAGCCCCAAGACGAGGGCCTCCTCACTGACTGGAAGGGCTTGCCCAGCCAAGACCAGCGGAACCACAACCCAGTCTGCCAACACTCCCAATCAGGAGCTAAATAGAGGGTTGCTGTTTGACACCACTAAGTTTGGGGTGGTTTTTTAGACAGCGAAAGCTAACTGATAACACAACTCCATGGCATCAGTGTACAGCAGCATGCTACTTTTCAGTAAAGTAAATGATGTCATTGAACCCAATTTCACAAGAGTAGGGTTATCCTCTACTAGTCAGTTCCTCTTTCACCAATTAGCCTCCAAATCCCATCTCCAAGTCCCCACCTCTGTCGTATCTGTACCTCTCTCAGGGTTGTTGTAAGTAAGTGAGAGGATTCAGGTGAGCACTCAGCATGGTGGCTGGTGTGCAGGGAGCTCTCCACAAGACTGCTGGTATTGTTTCCCACAGCTGGGCCCCTTTTTCATCCTCTCTGCTGCACTAAATTCCAGCTTCCTTGCTTGTCCCTGGACCACTTCTCCTGCAGAAGAGCAAGTGTTGGGGAACGAGGAAGAAGGGTCTGTCTTATATACATCAGACGAGATCTGAGGCCTCCAGTGGTCAGTCCACCCCGGTGGTTGGATGTGGTGTTCCCCATCCTCAAAAATGATGAGCTGGAAATCAGGGTGTTACATCTGTGGGGATGAGCTCCCCTCAAAGTGTAAGCAGAGGGCCCTGAATCAAGTCCTGAGAACTGAAACACAGACAGAGAAAGAAAAGCCTGAGAAGGAACGAAGACAAGGTAGGAAACCAGAAGTTCGGTCGTAGACATCAGGAGAGCTTCAAGGGAGGGCGTGGTTACCTGTGTCAGATGTTACTTGCCAAGAAGTTAAGTGAGACATGTCTGGGGAGCATGTCACCATGTGGGTGTCAGTGATCTCAGCAGGGACAGCTTCCGAGCATGGGTGCAGAGTTCCTGCCCACTGCCGTTCACTCTACAGACTGAGTCCTTTCCTGAGAGGCATCTTCCTGCTGCATTCCCATAAGTGCTGAAGTCTCCCCTTTAACTTGCCTCACACAGCCCGGCCCCTGCAACCTGTACAGAATTATCCATAGAGACTCAAGATTGACGGGCCATCTAGAAGATGACCATCAGGTTTGGAAACAGAGATGACACAATTTCATTGTGCTGAATGCAGCTTTCCTTTTTTGCTGTGTTCCAGACTTCATGGCCACTCCCTGTGACGACCAAGAGCGGACAGCTCTTCCTGAATGAGTAGGAAGTACCTGAGTGGCCTCTGACCCCCACCGTGCTCCTGAGTCATTCCCCTCAGAGGCTGACAGCGCCACACCTCCAGTTGTGTGGGCTCCAAATTCTGGAGTCCTAGTTCTGAACAACCTGTTGGGGATTCCCATGAGCCCCTCCTCAGATTCAATAATGTCCTAGAATGGCTCACAGAATGCAGAAAAATACTTTACTGGTATCTATGGGGTTATTATAAAGGATACAACTCAGAAATGGCCAGACAAAAAAGATTCACAGGGCAAGGTATTAGGGGTGCAGGGCTGAGCTGCCGGCCGTCTCCATCTGTACCTCCCGCCCAGGTGTAAGCTCTCAAGTGTTCACCGACCCAAAGCTCCTGAATCTTGTTGTTCTAAAGTTTTTTTGTAGAATTTCATTTCCAGTCCCTGACCCTAACTCCAGAGGTTGAGGAAGGATGGGCTGAAAGTCCCAATGTCTAATCACATTGTCTTTCTGGTGACTAGGCCTCAGGATAGGACTGATCACCAGAAAGACCAAATGATTAGAGAGCTGGAAATGTCAAAAGCAAGATTCAAAAAGAGTCTCCAAATAGAAGATAGTTATCAACCCTTCATTATAAATTCTTTTATCCATGGTTCTTTTACAGCTTCTTGCTTTTCATCTATATTCAATGTTGATTTTTTTTGGTCACCAGCATGTGGTGTCTCTGTTCCCTGACCAGGGATCGAACCTGTGCCCCTGGCAGTGGAAGCTTGGAGTTCTAACCAGTGGACCACAAGGGAGGTCCCTCTATGTAGCTTCTTAATGTTCAAAGCTTAATTCTGGTAGAGGAAAAACCGGAAGTTATCCCAGCCCTCTCACCCCCATGCTCTGTTAGGCACCCAGACCTACTGCAAGTGGTAAAAAATGTAGGAAGTCTACAGAGGATATTCATGTGGTGTCCTCCACATGCATCTGAAGGAGAGATAAACAGCACACACGTCACTGCAGAGACAGAGTAAGGGTTTTAGGTCTGGCCCATCTGGCACGCTGGAGCACTGAAAAGCAATGCTTGCTGTGGGGAGTTTGTGGTCGGACGAGAGTTCTGTGTAGACCAAGCACTGGTCTGTGTCTCTTGGATGAAGCCAAACATGTCAGACCACTTCCCAAAGAAATCCCAGTTGACGTTCGGGCATTTAACCAGAAAGCCACATCCGACCCAAGTATGGCCGATTAATCAGAAGTGACTTTTTTTTAATCTCCTGAATCTCCTTATCAGTGACTTCATTCACCCCATCAAAGTAGTTTCTCTATAACAAGTGAATGGCAGAAGTCAAAGGGCCAGAACAGGGGCCTCCACGGGGCCTCCCAGATGGAGGATAGAGCGGGTTTGGTGTCGAAAGGCAGAGTCTTAGAAACCGCCCACGCTTTGGGTGGTCCATCCCCTCTGCATCCCCCTGGTCTGCTAAAGTGCACATCCTCCCAAACTCAGAACTCCATGCCCTGGGAGGGGGTGTGTGATCTGTCTGCCGTGCATGTATCGATCGCTCAGAACCTCAGGAGCTGGCATGGATGGCCCATGGCAATAGGGACCACCGCTCACTGGAACAGAATAGAAAACGCGCATGCTCTGTCCTAGGCATGATAAACGTGTGTTCTCTGACCTTCAGACCTAGGCAACCCAGGCTCACAAATCTCAAGGACAGACCTTCTGGTGTGTGTGTGTGAGGGCGTAAAGCTTTACTGAAATGTAATTCACATACTATATAACTCCCTCATTTCAAGTATACAACTCAATGGTTATTAGTTTACTAAAGAGCAATCCAACCATCACCCCAAAGAAAAACTCTTCAGTCTTTAGTATCCACCCCCACCCCCTTTCCCTAATACCCCGTTTTCCCTGCTCTAGGCAACCACTCATCTTCCTGGGTCTATAGATCTGCCTGTTCTGGACATTTCACATACATGGTACCACATGGTATATATGGTTTGTGACTAGCTTCTTTCACGGAACATGTTTTCAAGGTTCATCCATGTCGTTCATTTGTCTTTTTAATATTTTGATTTATTAACACTGCTGGGTGGACTTTTCTCTAGTTGTGGTGAGCAGGGGCTACTTTCCCTCGTGGCGTGTAGGCTTCTCACTGCGGTGCCTTCTCTTGTTGTGGAGCAAGGGCTCTAGGACGCACAGGCTTCAGTGGTCGTGGTGCACAGGCTTAGTTGCTCTGAAGCATGTGGGATCCTCCCGGATCAGGGATAGAACCCGTGTCTCTTGCATTGGCAGCTGGATTCTTTACCACTGAACCACCAGGGAAGTCCTGTTCATTTGTTTTTACTGCCAAATAATTTTCCATTAAACGGATAGGCCATAGTTTGTTTATTCATTATTAGTTGATGGGCACTTGGGTTTTTTTACCTTTTAGTTGATTCTGGATAATTCTGGGTAATACTGCTCTGTACATTTGTGTACAGTTTTTATCTTTATTTTTGGCTGAACCATGCAGCATGTGGGATCTTAGTTCCCCTGCGTACTAGTTTTTGATGAGACGTATGAATTAGATGAGTTTCTTGGGTTCTAAACACCCTGACACATTCATAAATATTGTGTGCTCATGTACTTTAAGATTAAATTTTTTTTTTTTTTACTTTTGACTGCGCTGTTTCTTGGTTGCTTTGTGCAGGCTTTCTTGAGCTGTGGTGAGGGGGGCTGTGGGGGCTACTCTTTGTTACTCTTCAGGAGCTTCTCATTGCAGTGGCTTCTCTTGCTTCAGAGCACAGTGGGTTCTGGACAGCGGGCTCAGTAGTTGTGGCTCATGGGCTTCGTGGCTCTACGGCATACAGAATCTTCCCAGGGACAGAACACGTGTACCCTGCATTGGCAAGTGGATTCTTATCTACTGCACCACCAGGTGAGTCCTGTACGTGAACTTTTCAAGCATAAAGGTGCAGAAAACCCATCAGACTAAGTAAGTGAAGAGCTTCTGCCTGGATCATTAGTACAAGCTCCCCCTGGCCTTCGAGGCCCTGTACATGCTGCCGGCCTTTTCATCTGGGCCTCCAAGTCAGACAGACCTAGGGCTGGGGAGCCTCTTCACCAGCATGTCTGTACCTCACACCAGATACTGAGGTCTTTGAGCCTCTATCTGCTCATCTGCAAACTGGAGACACTACCAGGACATCCTACCACAGGGGCCTCCTTTGATGATTATAAAGATAGTGTCTCTTAGGTGCTGAGCAAAATGCCTGGGTCAGTAACTCTTGGGTGTGACACTTCCATGACCTGGCCAAGGTGAACCCCTTTGACCTCCAAAAACATGCTATGCTTTTCCATTTATTTTTTTCCTTTATATCTGCTATTCTTTCACTTGGAAGTTCCCTCCCTGACATAACCTCTGATTCTGATGAAGGACTTATCCATCCTTTGGGTGTGTTTCAAGCTCCATCTGAGCCTTTAGCCCTGCTCATAACTCCTGGGAAAGATAATACTGTCTTTATGCGTTACATCTCTTGAAGGTTCTTTCTCTAAGCCATGGAGCTGATGCCACCTGGTGAGCCACTGTTTGTGTTGGCTCTTCTCGTGGGCCTTGGTCCCATACCCCCAGCAACAGCCAAGCCTCTCTTCACCAACGGGACCCTCGGAAGGCCTGCACTCTACTCACCTCCAAACTCACCTCCAAGAGGTTTCTTGCAAGGGACCCAGCAACATAATCAAGTCCCCTTTTCCACCTGAAGGCAGTTACAGAGCAACCAGGCCCAGGGAGGAGGCCAGATAAACCGGGCACTTAAAAAAAAAAATGCCTCTCGTGAAACTTATGGCTCAGCGAGTGAAACTGGGGCGCCAGCTTGAGTGACGAAGTGTCATGGCTGCTGAGTCCAGACTGGGCTCTAGAGGGATCAAGGGGGACAAAGGGTCTAGGAAGGTTTCAGAGAGGAGTTAATGCCAGTCTTGAAGTTGTGAAAACCCAGTGGGCACAGAGAGGGAATGAAAAAGAGTGAACAGAGGACACCAAGAGGGAGAAGGGGGCCAGTAACGGGGGAAGGGGACACGGTGGAAGAGCGGGGTGAGGAAGCGGGAGGGAGAGAATGAGCATGCGCAATCCACTGGGAGGATCCGGGAAAGGCTATACTTTGTTTCCGGGTCAGGCCATACTTTGTTTCCGGGTCCCAGCGGCCCTAGATATTGCTTCTGGGCTGCATGCAACAAGGAGTTGGAGAGAAGACGGAGAAGCTGACAAAGTGCAGGAGGAGGAAAAGAGAGAACAGGAACTCCGCCTGGAGGAAGAAGGTGGGGAGGGGGTTTGGAGCTTGCACTTCCTTCTAGAGGCCACGGGGCAGGAAGTGAGGGTGGAGGCAGAGAGATAAGTCTGACAGGAAGCTGAGGAACAAAGGATCTCACCTGATAGCGTCAAGTAGGGTGAGTCCTCTGTGGAGGAGGTGGGGAGGAGGCAGGTGGTTTAAGGGAGGTGGTGAGAGTTAGAGGCCAGCTGGGGATAGGGAAAACTTGCTGGGCAGCTTGGGGACCTCCAGAGTTTGGACACTGAGGGGACGGATATGCCGGAGAGGCCACACCCGGGGTCCTCAGTTACCGAGAACTAGCAGAGAGAGGCCAGTGCTGAATCCATTCCCAGTGAGGGTGATCAGGGAGTGGAAGGGCAAGGGGGCCAGTGGATTGAGGGCTCCTAAGGAAAAGACTTTTCACTGGAGAAGACTCTAATGCTGGGAGGGATTGGGGGCAGGAGGAGAAGGGGATGACAGAGGATGAGATGGCTCGATGGACATGAGTTTGAGTGAACTCTGGGAGTTGGTGATGGACAGGGAGGCCAGGCGTGCTGCAATTCATGGGGTTGCAAAGAATCGGACACGACTGAGCGACTAAACTGAAGGAAAAAAAATGGTGGTGTTGTCTAGGCAGGATAGGGAAGAACTGTGGCCCTGATGGTGGAGTTTCAGGTCATCTACAAGATCCAAGAGTAGACCTGGGAGCCTTGAGAGTTTTGAGGGATAGAAACATATGGCCAGAGAGAGGATGCTGCTAAGTCGCTTCAGTCGTGTCCGACTCTGTGCGACCCCATAGACGGCAGCCCACCAGGCTCCCCCATCCCTGGGATTCTCCAGGCAAGAGTGCTGGAGTGGGGTGCCATTTCCTTCTCCAGTGCATGAAAGTGGAAAGTGAAAGTGAAGTCGCTCAGTCGTGTCGAACTCTTAGCAACCCCATGGACTGCAGCCTACCAGGCTCTTCCATCCATGCTATTTTCCAGGCAAGAGTACTGGAGTGGGGTGCCATTGCCTTCTCCGAGAGAGAGGATAGTAGAGCTTAAAATTACAGAAAAATGTTCACCAGGAAATATATGCTTGGGCGATAAACTAAGTCTCAATAAATTTAAGAAGATTTTGCAACCATCACCACAATTTAATTTGGGGACATTTCCATCACCCCAAAAAGAAACCCCATACCAATTTTCAGTCACTCTCTATTCCCACCCTACGTCCTAGGCAGCCATTCATTTACTTTTTGGCGTTTCTGATTGGCCTTTTCTTTTTTTTTGATTGACCTTTTCTGAAGAATTCAGACAAATGGGATCAGACAATATGCAGTCTTTTATGATCGGCTTCTTTTACTTAAGGGTCTTCAGTCTTGCAAAACACCTCCAAGGGAATGGTCAGCCTTTGGATGGGGTGTGTTAATCTCTATTCACAGGTGGGCAGGGACCTCCAGGGAGGCCATTAAGTATGATTATAATAATAAAGCAATGAAAATCAAGTCAAAGAAACAATTTTGAACAGGGAGGCAGAATTGGCTTCCTCCCTGCAACATTCCTTGAAGAAGGAAATGGCAACCCACTCTAGTACTCTTGACTGGAAAATCCCATGGATGGAGGAGCCTACAGTCCATGGGGTTGCAAAGAGTTGGACACGACTGAAGCGACTTAGCAGCAGCAGCGGCTTTTACTTAGCATAATATTTTTCAGATTTATCCATGTTGTAGCCTGTATCAGTAGTCTGTCCCTTTTTATTGTGGAATATCATTCCATTATATGGATATTGCATAGTTTCTTTCTCCATTTATCAGTTGATGGACATTTTGAATTATTTCCAACTCTTGGTTATTTTGATAATGCTACTATGAACATTTGCATATAACTCTTTGTGTAGACACATGTTTTCATTTCTCTTGGGAACAGCTGGGAGTAGAATTGAAGGCAATGGCACCCCACTCCAGTACTCTTGCCTGGAAAATCCCATGGACGGAGGAGCCTGGTAGGCTGCAGTCCATGGGGTCACTAAGAGTCGGGCACAACAGAGCAACTTCACTTTCACTTTTCATGGTAATTTTAGGAGAAATTGAAGAAACTGCCAAACTGTGTTCCAAAGTGTTTGTACCATTTTACAATTCCACTAGCAATGTAGGAGGGTTCCCATTTCTCCATATCCTTGCCAACATTTGTTCTTGTCCATCTTTTAATATTACAGCCATTCTAGTGGGTGTGAAGTGGTATTTCATTGTGGTTGATTTGCACTTCCTTAACGATTTGCACTTCCTAAAAGCATTAAGCATCTTTTCACATACTTATCTTCTTTGGTGAAATGTCCATGCAAGGCCTTTGCCCATTTTTTGAGTGGGTTGGTTATCTTTCTATTACTGAATTCTTTATATATTCTAGAACCAAGTCCTTTGTCAGATATATGCATTGAAAACATTTTCTGCCAATCTGAAGTTTGGATATTCATTTTTTAAATAATGTCTTTTGAAGGGAAAACTTTTTCAATTTTGATAAAATCTAATTCATCAATTTTTTCCTTTAAGGATTATGTATTAGGTGTCAAGTCTAAGAAGTTTTTGCCTAATGCAAGATCAGGAAGATTTTTCTCCTTCTTCCAGAAGTTTTATATAAGAATTAAGTTAGAAATAAAAAAATAAAAAATGCTTCTAAAACAAAAACACAGAGAATTCCTTGGTGATCCAGTGCTTAGGACTGTGTGCATTCAATGCTGAGGGCCTGGGTTCAATCCCTGGTCAGGGAACTAAGATCCCACAAGCTGTGTGGTATGGCAAAAAAAAAAAAAAATATATGTATATATATATATATATATATATATATATATAAATTAAACAATGCATATTTAAATCACTTATGGTTCAAAGAGGAGATATTAAGGGAAATTAGAAAATATTTCAGACAGAATGATAATGAAAACATATTTCCATAAACATGTAAAAATCAAACATTATAAAAGGGCACTTATTAAACACATGCCATGTGCATCTTCGGCTTCCCTGGTGGCTCAGCTGGTTGATAATCCGCCTGCAATGCAGGAGACCTGGGTTCGATCCCTGGGTTGGGACGATCCCCTGGAGAAGGGAATGGCTACCCATTCCAGTATTCTGGCAAAGAGTCGGACACGAGGGAGCAACATTCACTTTCACTTTAACATGTGCGTCTTCTCTTGAAGCTTTTTTTCCAGTATTTTTTTCCCTCTTCTCCTTCAGAGCCAAACTTCTCAAGAAGAATGTTTATCTTTAAGTATCTGTATTTTTCATTGTTTCCATCTCCTCCCCCTTCAGTCCTCAGTAGAAGGCTGTTTGGCTTGCAGTGTTCGCTCCACTGGCTTAGCCCTTACTGAGGGTCCCTGTGACCCCTGGTGCTAAACCCAGCAGAGATGCTTCAGTCTTCATCTCACTTGCCTCTTGGCAGCATAAATGCTGTTCTCCTCCCATTTGTTTGGTCTCTCCTCACTCTCCATCATGTTTGTGTCTCTCAAAGATCAGCTCAATGTCTTCCTTTCTTCCTTCTACATCATCTGTCCTTAGAGGAACTTGTCTACTGGTCATGTCTTCAATGACC
Source organism: Bos indicus x Bos taurus (assembly GCF_003369695.1). Classification (NCBI taxonomy): domain Eukaryota; kingdom Metazoa; phylum Chordata; class Mammalia; order Artiodactyla; family Bovidae; genus Bos; species Bos indicus x Bos taurus. The sequence goes on along the minus strand of NC_040097.1, from coordinate 53,432,538 downwards.
ATCCATATACAAACGATCTCATTCATATATTCCCAGCCCAGATCCCTCCTCTGAATACCCACCCATAAATCCAACAGCCTCCTCAAGTACCTTCTCTCCGCTATTCCCCATGGCCTAACTCAACTGTCCACATCCAAACTCATGATCATGCTCTTCTAGCACAAATCCTCTTTTGAAATTTCTTCTTTCAGTAAATGGTGTTATCTTCCTAGCAGCATGCCTAGAACCTGAGAGTCACCTGATATGTCCTTCTCTTTCAATACCTATGTCCAATCTATCACTACCTCTTTATGGATTTAACTACAAACATCTCTCAAATAGTGTGTCATTGCCATCTTGTCCCACCAACCCCGTCTGGCAATGAAACTATGGTCCAGCCTCCTAGCCAGTTTCCCTGAGCCCAGTCCATCCCAGGGTCACAGAAACTCATCACATCACAACCATGCCATGTCACTCTGTTTTGGTGGCTCTCAAAAGAAAGATAAAACTGTAATGTGGTTAAATACCCTGTCCTGATCTAGTCTCTACCCACTTTCTAGCTTCTTCTCTGAACCACAGCTGTTCTTCTCTGTGTTCCATACAGTTGAGTTCTCTATGAGTTCCTCATTTTGGCCACTTTTCCCTCTAACCACATAACCTTGGCATGTGCTAGCTCCTCTGCCTGGCGTATGTTTCCCTCCCCTTTCTGCCATGTTAAGTCCTATTCAACCCCTCTATCTCTGTCAAGCATCATGTTCACATGTCCATCATGTTCCCTAACCACCTTAACATGGGCAAATGCCCAATTATTGTCAACCTCCATATCTCTTCTTAGCACCCATTGCATCTGCAATTGTATCATTTAATTTGAGTGATGATATGGTTTGGGTATGCTAGATTTTAAGTTCCATGAGAGCAAGAGGGCTTCCCTCGTGGCTCAGATGGTAAAGAATCTGCCTGCAATGCAGGAGACCTGGGTTTGATCCCTTGGTCAGGAAGATCCCCCGAAGAAGGACATGGCAACCCACTCCAGTATTCTTGCCTGGAGAATCCCATGGAGAGAAGAGCCTGGTGGTCTACAGTCCATGGGGTCACAGAGTTGGACACGACTGAGTGACTAGCACACACCCAGACTTTAAGTTCTGAGAGAGCAAGAACCATATCCAGTTCTCTTCATTTTTGGATCCTTAGTGCCTGGCACAAGGTGTGGGCACGTTGTAGTGAAAAGGAGCAGGACCCTATGGGCCTTCCCCCACCATGCTTACTGCCTGCCTTTTGTCTGTAGAAAACCTTTAGCCAAAGGATAAGTTTAATCAGAGAACTAAGAAAATACAGAAGCAAAGGAAAATAATCAAATAGGATAAAATAATAATAAAGTCAGTAAGCAAAGTCAAGGAGCTTTAGTTTCTTCTCAAGGGTTTTAGATAGTATTAGAGCCATATCCTTGGAGCTGTGTTGTAGATGCTGAAACCCCCACCAGGTGGAAGACGTTAACTACATGAAGACCAGACTATAGCCCCACGAATTGGCCCCAGGGAAATGGAAGCAAACCGACCCCAGAACTGAAGATTAATTGCACTTAAAATAATCAAGATGACACTGGTCAGTGATTTCCTGGTGGTCCAGTGGTTAGGACTCCACACTTCCACTACAGGCAGCCTGTGCTCAAGCATTGGTCAGGGAACTATGATCCCAAAAGCTATGCAGTGCGGCAAAACAAATACCCAAAATGCTGTCAGACCACTGCATGATCAATTTCAAGGCGACTCAGAGCTGACTGTAGCCCCCTCCCGAACACCTATACAACCCTGAAGATCCCCTTTAAAAGCTCTTGCTCACTGCTTGTCAGTGGGAGGAGGAATGAGTTGGCCTATGGACAGGAGTCTGTCCTCCCTTTGGTTTCATACATCTGAAAAAAAAAGACAACTTTCCTTTCCACTAACCTTGCCTCTTTATTGCTTTTGAGCTCCGAGCACCTGGACCCACTTTTGCTAACAGATTTTGATGCAACGAGACTGAGCTCTCGCAATACCTGCCTCCTGGGGGTTTTCCCCGAGGGAAGCCGCCACCATGAAGACACGCCAGGAAGGCTTCAAGGAGCCATTGCTCATGGCTCTCAGGTCCGGGGAGGAGATTTTGGGGACATTCCTACCAGCTGCCAAAACCATTTGTTTCAGGGGTCCTCCCTGTTTCTCCCCTGCTCGGCACTGGCCGCCAACATGCGCTTTCTTGGTGGAACAGAAAGACACCCCAGGACGAGTTGAGGAGCTCCCAGACCCAGTAAGTCCACAGGTGTGCACCTGGCTAACTTCTCTTTTGAGCTTGAAGTGCTATTTGGGCATTTTTGCCAGCTGGTTCTGATGTATGTATGATGTTGAGGACTGTTTGTGTTGCAGAGTGTTTATCTGGGACTCCATATCCGTCATCCTCTCAGGGGATTTATGACAGTTCTTTCTCTGGTGTGTGAGTGTGTATTCTGTTTGTGTGATTGGTATTCTTGTCTTTTGTAAAGTGAAAAATTCAGGTTCATTAGAAAAATTTTAGCTATGAAACTATGACTAAAGGAAAAAAAATGATTTTTTAAACACTGGGTGGCCACCAAGTGTTCTTCAAACTCCAAAAAAAATTGGTTATGATGAAAGTCTTTTATTTTTGCATATGCAGTTAGAAAAAACATACTTTTTTTTTCTATTCACAATTCTGACCCTGAGAGAAACAAAAATATGCTTAGGAGAAAGCTTGAAGTTAAGTCTTGTCCTTGAAATACAAACACAGCTCACGTTGAGACTTCAGACTTGGGTTATTTAGTACAATTTTAAACAAAAAAAAAGGAAAGAGGGCTTAGATTTAAACACAATAAATGCATATTATTAAATACACATATTGTACCACATTAAAGAGAAATTGTGCTATGAAAAAAATGTATGTTTTTAGAGGTTATGGAATATGTTCTTAAGTTTGCCAATCAGAAATGCTGGTATAACAGTTCAACTACTTGTTACTTAGTTTTGTTAAGGCTTTAAAGGGTTAAAAATTGTAATATGTGAAAATGATAGGGATACATTTCAGTATTGAAAGCAAGTAGGATATGTGTTGTCTGCCAGAGAAAATATAAAGGATGGAGATTTTGTTTTTTTCCTTTGGCCCCACCGTGTGGCCTGCAGGATCTTAGTTTTCACCAAGGATCAACCCTGTCCCCCTGCAGTGGGAGCTCGAAGTCCTAACCACTGCATCTCCAGGGAATTCCCAGGAGGTATTTTTGTTGAAGGATAAAAGGAGAATAACTTTGGGTGGGAAAAAAATTAGAAATTAAAATGGATATAGAAAATATCCTTTTTTGTAAAGAAAAAGTACTATGAGAAAGGAATTTTGGACACTTAAGATTGATTAAAATTAGACTGAATTTAGTAAAGTAAATGAATTTTAATGGTAAGCTGATACAGGGCAGCAATTTGGTTTTCTCTCTGTTACGAGAATAGAGTTTTCCTGGAATATTATGCTGCTTTTGATAACAGATCATAAGTTTCTTTATCTAGGTAACTTTGAGTTTTCCAGAGGGCCCCTGAGGAATCTCAGAGAAAAATACTGTTATGAAATTGACAGAATTCTAATGGAAAGCTGTTTTTCTTCTAATCATACTTTTGACCCCAATGTTCAGGATGGAAAAAACTGTTTAATGAAGTTATCACAGAGTCTAACTACTCATGATGTGTACCATTGCTGCCTTTAAGTTTACTACTTAAAATACATGTACAAGGTGTAAAGATTGGGTGTAATCAATACAGTGTATGACCTAGAAAATGCTTCCCTGTCAGCATACCTCTCTCTGCTTGTTTGTTACGTCTAATTAGTTTTCTCCCAGTGTGGATGACTAGACAAATATATAAACAAAAAGTCGGCCTAGCACGGAGGGACATGAATGGACCCAGAGCAGGCAACAACTGAGCTACTCTGGCAACAGCGGAAAAATAAATTGATTATCAGTGCTTTTTACGGGAAAGGGGAAAATGGTAGAAGAAGTTTTCACACATTGAGGTATGGGGGTCATTCTAGCTTATACATGATTTAATTTGAACTTTAGGCTGACCAGGGCTTCCCTGGTGTCTCAGAAGGAAAAGAATCCACCTGCAATGCGGGAGACCTGGGTTCGATCCCTGGGTGGGAAGATCCCTTGGGGAAGGAAATGGCAGCCCGCTCCAGTATTCCAAATAGCCGGCTTATGGCCTATTAGACATACATTGTACATCTGCTTTAACCATTAAGAAGAAAATACATTCAGAGAATAATGCAAAGATGCATTTTGATTATTATCCTCATCCATAATATGTCTGCTAATTTTTAAGCGTTTATCCAGGCACTGTGACAAGGCAATCAGACAGAGGTCATGTTTTCACAATACAAAATACTGATGCTAAACTTGAGACTTGAGATTATTTCCAACTCTGTGTCTATTCCCCAGATTAGGCAGGACTGCACCTCATTTCAGCAGAGAGGAACCAGAGCAGCCAACACCCACTGCGTCAAAGAATCGGGGAATACTGGAAGAGAAATGAATTAAAACCAAGTGCCTCTGCCAACTTTATTACTAACTTTATTCTCTATTCAAAACTTTTAGTCCATTTCTTGCTCTCTATCTGCCTCTTCTTAATCTTGAAGAGTGTCAAAAAGGGGTGGATTGAAAGGGAACAAGACCCTATGGTCCCCAACCCCCATGTCCTCTGCCTGCCTTGTGTCTGCAGAAAACTTTAACCAGTTTAATCAGAGAATTGGGAAAATACAGAAGCAAAGGAGAACAATCAAACAGGACAAAATGATAATGATTGAGTCAGTAAGCAAAGTTAAAGACCTCTAGTTTCTTCTCAAGGGTCATAGATAATATTCTGAGCCATATCCTTGGAGCTGTGTTGTAGACACTGAAACTCCCACCAGATGGAAGAATTTAATTACACGAGGACCAGACTGCAGCCATGACATGAGGTGCCACAATTCTGACAATTGGCCCCTAGGAAATGGGAACAAACCGACCCTGGAACTGAAGATTAACTGTACTTAAAACAATTAAAATGACACTGCTCAGACCACTGCATGACCAATTTCAAGACGACTGTCAGAGCTGACTGTGCTGTTTCTGCATGTAGCTCCTCCCTCCACCTATAAAAGCTCTTGCCCACTGACTGTCAGTGGTGGGGGAGTTGGCCTGTGGACAGAACTCTGCCCTCCCCCAGCGTTGCCAGCCTCTGAAATAAAGCAAAGTTGCCTTTCCACCAACCTGAACTCTTCATTGGCTTTAGGGCGGCGAGCAGCTGGACCCACTCTCAGAAACAGAAACCACTAAATATTTGTTGAATGAATAACTTGAGTCATGATAAGATCTAAGATGAAAATAGGACTTGAAGTAGAGGAGACAATGGTGTAAGAAGACATGTCTTCCAAGAATAAAGGAGAATGAAGCAGGCAGTAAAGTGGCCAGGGGGGAGCTGAGGATCCTACAGACAGGGGTGGATGCACCCCGGGCATGGGAGCATCCCCATACGGAGGTGGGGTGGTCTGGAGAGTATAGAGTTAGGCGTGAACAAGAGAAAACAGGCTTCCCAGAGATTTGCCCCTTTGCCTGGGCCGGACTTTCTTCAGTATAAATAAGAAATGCTATTCCTAGTCAGTTTTCAAAGAAGGTATGGTTTTTCTTAGGGGAAGGAGGAAGTTGCTAAAGAAAGTTGTCAATGAAAATGGGCTAGATGGTTACCTTCAGGCTGACCACAGCATCTTTGAAGATCTGCTGTGGCCCTGCTCCTGACAAATGGATAAGCGTCCACAGAAAACCCTCCACTCCCCTGAGTCTCACGCAGCACACCATTAGCAGTCTTTTTGATGCTGTATCAGACACAGAAAAGAAGACATCTGAGGCCTAAACACAAATACTTTCCATGAAGACACATACCTTGGTCCATCCAGGAAACTGGATAAAGGTGTCCTGAGGCAAGTCTGCGATCCCGCTGGGAATAGTGAAGTTACCCACATAAAAGGTCGGGAGTGCGTAGGTAGGGGGGCTGTGTGCACGGGCTTTATTGTGGTAGCCCCCGTCACGGCCACCCCAGGTCCCCAGGTGACTGCGTACTGCATCCTCCATGTCCAGCGGGAAGATCTCCCAGTTGGTGAGGATTTTGGAACCAAGGGTCAGGTTAGAAACAAGACCCTGTAAAAGAGAAACAGAGTGATGAGCTGGGGGCTAAAGATGGTGCAGAGAGGCTTCATGTGACTCTGTGTTCCAGCCCTAAATTCCTGGGAAAAGCAAACTGGGATATGAAACACCAACAGCACGTGAAATCCAAACTGTGTGTCCATCAGAGTGACACAGATCTGGCTTGAGGCCAGAGCTTTCGACCTCAGATCCCCGTCTTCAGTGTTTGGTTCAGAGACATGGCCAGAACAGAGGAAATGATGGTTTCGAGGGTGGGAGAGTGAATGGAGGTGGGGGGAGAATGCAAAGGAACACTTGGCCACTGTAAAAGGATAGAAGGGTCTGTGATAATGATGGGGAGCCTGAGACTCACATTCTGAAGTTGCTCTATTTGTCCAGCGGAGGCAAGGGCTTGAGGTGTCCATGGCACCAGACACTGCATGGAAGCCTTTGCTCATGGCTCATCTGGCTTCCTCTTCTCAGCCTTTCATGAGGGGAACTTTTCCATCCCAATAGGATCCCATATTTGTTCTATGACACCTCTCAATACCATGTCTCAATGGCCCAATCAGTAATTCAATAAGCGTTGACCATGCAGCTGTGTGCCAGGCTCTTTGCTGGGTCCTGGGGATTCAGGCACCTCACAAGAGTCCCCGTCACTCTGTGGGTCAGTGTGGCCTATGATAGCCAAGCAGCACGACCATTAATTAGTCTGACCACAAGGACGGTAACAGGAACATTTCTTTTATACTGGAGACAAAAGTGGCCCCTGCATGACTGTTCTCCAAGAGTGTCACTGCTTTGCTTCTGAGATGCCACCAGGAGGGTCAGGAGATAGCCCCAGACACCTGTCCTGTCGTGGGTGTTGCCGTCATTCTGGAGGTGCAGCCTTCCCTCCTCTAGCACGTGGTGAGCTAACCGAGGGGCAGCCTGTATCTCAACATCCTTGCCTTCCTCCAAAAGCACCGCATGGAGCACACACACAGAGGATGAGCATAGCAAACACTTACTGAACAACGCTCTCAAAATGCACATCAGAAAAGCATACTTGGACTAGACGCCTAGGCACAGACTAACCAAGAGAGCTGAGAGCAGTGCACGGAGGGAAAGGCTTTCTAAAATTCAAGAGTTTGTCCACACCCAGAAAACAGCAGAACAAATGCTAAATTGGCTTTGTTGGCATGGGAGTGCCTTTTGCAGGCTTGGTGGGTTTTTTAAGCAAAGGAAAAGCATGGTGCAGTGGCTTCCTCCTTCTGTTTCTTGCTAGAGGATGGCTGAACTCAAATGCAAGGGTTCTGTTTGCAAAGCTCAACTTTCTCATCATCTACAGAGGAAAACAGATCTTCAAAATAACCCAACTTCTAGGCTGCAAAACAAATCAGGTAAGTTTACTCATCAAATTTGGCAAAGGGCGCATGCTTTTAAAAATTACTTCTACGTGGACTTCCCTGGTGGTACAGTGGATAAGAATCTGCCTGCCAGTGCCGGGGACACGGGTTCAGTCCCTGGTCCGGGAAGATTCCACATGCCTCGGAGCAACTAAGCCCATGAGCCCCAACTTCTGAAGTCCCTGCACTCTCGAGCCCACGCACTGCAACTACTGAAGCTCATACGCCCTAGAGCCTGTGCTCCACCATCAAAAGAAGCCACCGCAATGGGAAGCCCGCGCACTGCAACTAGAGAGTTGTCCCAACTAGAGAAAGCCTGTGCGCAGCAGCAAAGCCCAGCACGACCAAAGCAGAAAATCACTTCTACGTGAACAGGGCTGCAAGGAAAGAGTGTATGCAGGAGAGTCTTTAAGTGGATTTACAGAAACTTTCCCCAATGACTTAGGCACAGTTCGGTCAACCTTTGAGTCTCACTCCCAACAGGGAGGCTGGGCCTACCTTAAAATCATTGATAGACGAGCCATAGTTCACACGCCCCATATTCTCCACCAGGAGGTCCAAGGTGGCTCCAGCTTTCCCTGTTATGTTCAGGGTGATCACAGATTCTCGTTCAAGGACTCCCTGGGCAACCTGTGGGTTCAGTACCAAATGAGAATTAACTAGGGTGGGAGGGTCAGCAGAGGCAGCCTGCTCAGTCAACTGCACACTCATTTTGCTACCCTGACGTGTCACCAGACTTCGGACAGAAGTGCTCTGACGGCTCCCTTGCCCAAGTCCTCAGCCAGATGCCCAGGCTCCTGCAACAACTGCTTTCTTCATAGGAGGGTTGCCAGACTCAGCTCCCAGCAGGGAAGGGCTGAGGCTGATTTCCTTAGCTCTGGGTTATTTTCTTGTATGTTTATTGTATTTTTTTATTTTGTATTTATTATTATTTTAAATGTTATTCATTTATTTTTTAATTTTTGGCCATGCCGCAAAGTACACGAGATCTTAGTTCCCCAGCCAGGGATCAAACCTGCACTCCTTGCAGTGGAATCACAGTCTTAAACACTGAACTTCCAGGGAAGTCCCTTATTTTTTAAATTTAACTTTTATTTTATATTGGGGTATAGTTGATTTACAATGTGTTCACTACAGGTGTACAGCTAAGTGGTGCAGTTATATGTATACATATCAATATATGAATTCTTTTTCAGATTCCTTTCCCATATAGGTTATTACAGAGTATTGAGTAGGCTGTGCGTCTATTTTTAATAGAGAGGGGATGGAGGCAGAAATTCCAGGGAAAGATTTCTAATACAGGAATCTGTTCATGCGCTCACAGCAAAAAAGGCAGTAATAAAAAATAGGTTTTAAATCACATGGAGATGGGACAAAATAAGACAAATGAGATAAAATCAGAGAGTTAGGTGGAGTAGTTTTACTTCAAAATACCTGATATGATACATTAACCACAAAGATGAAATAATAGAATGAGGGGAAATAACTGGTAATTTAGCAGCAACATATTCCTAACTTTTTAAAATGCAAGATTCTTTAAAAAAAAAAAAACAAACAAAAAAATCACTAAAACAACCCTCAAATTGGAATTTTAGAAATCGTTGCCATCAGTATACATACTCATAGCGTTTTAGACATTTGCTGCCACTCAAATTAAAACCACTCATCACCATAGGATGGAAATATTTTCATTTGAAATTGTCTCTCACCTGAAACTACCACAACATTGTTAACTGGCTGTGCCCCAATACAAAAGAAAAAGTTTAAAATCTGAAAAAAAAAAAAAAGAATAAGTAGTTTGGGAGACATGGGAGATTGCTGTAGAGAAATCGAAGCAGCAGAGAATTAGTTCTGATAGTTCTTGAGTGACCTTGGGTGAATCACTCCCTTCTCTGGCCCTTAATTTCTTTCCTTTTGTGTTGCTTTTGAAGCATAGCTGATTTACAATGTTGTGTTAGCTTCGGGTATCCAGCAAAGTGATATTCTCTTCCATTATTGGTTATTATAAGATATTGAATATAGTTCCCTGTGCTATAGAGTAGGACCTTGTCGTTTGCCTATTTCATATATTAAAATCACTTCATTCTTTTTTTTTTTTTTAAGAAAAATTAAAAAATTTTTTTCCTCAACAGATTTTCTTGGTTAGGAACAATCTTTCATGTGTTTATTTCATATGATTGTCTCAGCGAGAGGAATGGAAATCCTATAACGTTATGTATGAAATCAAAGTCTTTGTATCTCTTAGCTCTGATTATCATGAACAGCCCTTCAGAATATAACTTCTCATGTAGGATGAAGACCCTAAGTTAAAATGACTCATCTGGTGTATACAAAACAGACCCTGCCATCCAAGAGTAAAGAAGACAGGAATGACACCCAGTGTCAGTCAGAGGGGATGGCCCTGGACTAGGGGGGCGACCAGGAAGTTCGGATGGACGAGGGGGTGTATACCTCAGGCAGATGGAGTGCAGGTGAGGCTACACCAGCCAGCAAGGGGAAGAGCTCAGGAGCATCACAAGGAGGGTGGAGCCTGAGGATGGGAAGGCAGCAGTCTCCCTGACTGTCATGTTACTGAGGTAGGAGATAGATGGGCCCTTGGGTTGGACATCTGGCATTTGTCAAGTGGGGTCAAACTGAAGACACTCCAAGGACAAAGCTAGTGGCAGAAGCTGACCTCTGCTGAAGAGAAGCTGAAGATGACCACTCCTGAGGGCAAGGGAAACTTCCCTGTCCGTACACGTGCAGGCAGGCTCCTTGGGGGTCACAACGTGCCACCCCATGACAAGTGAGGACATGCACCCAGAGGCCTCTGCAGTGGGATCCATTTTAGCAAAAAGTTATGCACGCATGTTGGGGAAGGCCCAAGGACAGGTCAAGTGTGAAAAAAGAAACGATAATTGGCCAAAGGTACACAAAGACCCAGAAGGACGTCTTATATAAGGGATTTGAATCACCTCTTTACTACATTCCCCATTCAGGACACCTGCTGTCCTCTCCAGGTGTGTATTTCTGCCTTGCTTCAGTCTTTTATTTTTATTTATTTTTTGTATTTTGGTCCTGCTGTGTGGCATGCAAGACAGTTCCTGGATCAGGGATCAAACCCAGGCCCTGGCAGTGAAATGCTGACTCCTAACCACCAGGGAACTCGGATAAACACGCTGTTTCTCTGTGTGCTGTCCCTCTTCCTGTGCTGTGTCTCTAAGGATAAACTTGCTACCTGTTTTTACAGTTTTTGCCTCCTTGAAACATTCTTGCATTCACACAGGGGAAAGAGCCAGGAGAACTTTGCCTGTAGCCCCTGGTGGCCCAGCAGCTAAGATTTCTGCTTTTCATCCAGGCTAACCAGGGCCAGTTCCCGGGCAAGGAATAAGATCTCTCCTCAGGACTGCTTACTGCTGTCTCTCTGAGATCATTACCAAGTGCAACCCACAACTCTCCTCCCTCGTGGGGGCAGACACACAAATTCAGAGAGAATTCTTACCCCGTTCACAGAGACATAGGCCCGGTCATGGACACCACTGAGTGGTGAAGAGAGGGGTGTAGGGTCGCTGCAGTCTTCAGGGAGCATTGTTCGGTACAGCACAAATCCAAAGTACTGGTTAGAGAAGGATGCAAGAAAAAGACATCACTCTTGCAGTTCACCTTAGGAGAACTGGGTCACCCTCCATCCGCGTGAAAGCAACATTTCTAAAACTATAGGAATGAAACGCTTCCCCAGCCTCGGCAAATATTCTGTCTAATTAAAGGGAACTGGCTTCAGTTTTCAGATCACAGAATAACCATCACAGCAGCTAACTGCAAGGAAGCCTGGAGGCCTTTGTCAAACATCCCCTCCCCTCCCACAAGAGGGAACCAGACCCTGGAACGTGGTAGGTGATGTGCCCAGAATAACTTGGGGGGATCCCGTCACAGATCAAAAGGTTACTGGCATTACCTCAAAAACCAAAACCAAGGACAACAAAAACAAAAGGTAAACAGCAACAGAATGCTCCGTAAAGCATTCTCCAGCTTCTTGGGCTAACTCTGCTCTAACATACAAAACAAGAGTCAATCAGAAACCGTTTCAAGTGGAGGCGAGGGGGAAACAGGCGGCGAGAGACAGATGGAGGTGGGGGTGAAATGTGCCTCTAAATGAGCCTCAGAAAGTACTTTGAGATGCTGGGACCCCTGGTTGGAAAGGAAGCCCCCAAACACCAGCCTGGGTGAATGGCTTCCTGAGTGGTCATTAGCTGGGAGAGCTGGACAAATCAGGTCCTACAGGAGAATCCAAATGGAAACCCAGCAGGAAACAGTTTCCCACTCCTCAGCCCTGAATGCGAGAAAGAGCAGCCCAGCAAAGGGGAGGGGTGATATGCAGGAGCGGAAGGAAAATGCTAACCCGTGTTCCTGTGCTGCAGGAAAGTGCTGAACTCAAGAAATGCCACTGTCATCACCCAAACCTTCGAGCACAAGGAGGCCTCCCTTCCAGACCCCCAAATCTCCATCTGTTGTTTCTTTTTTTCTTTTGAATGCAGCAGAGTGGTGAGTCCTAGCTCAGAGACTAGGGGTTTCCAGGAGGGGAGCAGAAGGTGAGATGCTCCCTGCAATGGCAAAGTGAGGACTCCGGACGGGGCGGATGGGGGAGGCAGCTGCAGGGGTACCAGAGCTGCACCCCACTCCCTGCAGCTGTGCCCACCGAGAGGTTTGCTGGAAGTAAGTCTTCTACGGCCTGTCCCAGATCTGAAGCAGTCAGGGCCCAGGAGCCACACCTGATCTGAGAGCACTGCCTTGGCCAAAGGTGAGAGAGCAGAAAGGGGCTGAGAAAAAGCAAGGACACTAACCTGGGATCCACTTCCCAGGTTCCCACTGCTCTGAGCTGTGTCTTATCTGATGTGGTCCGACCCTCCTCGGTGGAGAGGACAGGTAGATGGAGACACGGATGTACAACCAGTGTATGTTAGAACCAGAGAAAGAACACTACCCAACGCTAACAAAAAAGTGAGGGGGGCTTAATTAATCATTTTTATTTATCACAAAGCAGTATTGCTGGAGTGAAATCACAAACTCAAAAAAAGACAGTTATTTGTTCTTAGTTCCAAGATATAATAATATAACAAAATAAGCTAAAGCAAGATCAAATGTGCTGTTACTATATCATCCTCCAGAAGGTGATCTCCTCAGAAGTCAGAAAGGAGCCCCTACATAATTTTCCATTTCAAAAACCAGAGCTGAGATCTTAACTAAGTGATCAAATAGAACACTGAACTAAAGGCAGCAAGTGACCCTACTACGGCAGCCTGAGACGAACACGCCGTGGCCGTCGTGTGTGCGCCAAAAATGTCTCACTGAGTCTAACCGGTGAGGTGTGGTCTGCAAAACTCAGAAACTGTCTGAACTCTTCAGACATGACCATGTCACGAGAGAGAGAGGAAAAACAGACTCAGGAACTGTTTCAGATGAAAGCAGACTAAATGCAATGTGTGATCGTGGACTGGCAACTGGACTGAAAAGAGAGAAGCTATAAGGGACATTGCTGAAATAAACTGGGATACCTGATCGTAGAATGTATATTAGATAATAGGACTGTATCCATGCTAGATTTCTTAAGGGTGATCATTATTTGTGATCATGTACTATAATGTCCTTCTTAAAAAATACATGCTCTAATATTTAAGAATGGAAGTGTCATGATGTTGACAACTACCTCAAATGCTTAAAAAAAACAAAAAGCAGCTGACTCCAAACCATACACACACAGAATGCCAATGAAGCAGCTGTTAACACTTGATGGATCTAGGTTAAAGCTCTATGGATATTGTACTATTCTTGCAAGTTTTCTAACACAAAAAGTTGGGTAAATTTTACAATAAAGATGGACCTGTGCCTGGAGATTAAACACACACACACACACACACACACACACACACACACACCGTGTACTCTCTTCTTTTTCTCTGCAAAGGCAGGAAAAAATCTCTAATAATCTATTAAGAACACAGTCCCTATATCTTGGAACTAACAACAAATATGGAGAAGGAAATGGTAACCCACTCCAGTGTTCTTGCCTGGAGAACCCCAGGGATGGGGGAGCCTGGTGGGCTGCCATCTATGGGGTCGCACAGAGTCGGACACGACTGAAGCGACTTAGCAGCAGCAGCAGCAAGAACAAATAAGTGTCTTTTTTGAGTAATAAAACAGTGGTTTTACTTTGATACCTAATAAGACTAATTATATCAGACATATACTCAATGTATAACCTGCACAGAATTATGCTAAAGCAGGTTATTACCTATGTGATAAGAAATGGGATGGGGAGAACAGCAAAGATCAGCCACTGTGCAGCATACAGAGCTAGAGCCTGGAGATCCGAGGTGATTTTACATAGGGGTCTGATTTATCTGCTTATCATTTTGGTCCCTGTGTTCAGAACAGGTAGTGTAGAAAGCACATATTTTTGAAGGTAGAAAAAAGGTAAAGCATTACCTCTGAAGCCTTACCTGTTTCACATCGATAAATGTCAAGGGATAAACACTTTTTATGGGTCCAGAGGGACACAGGATGTTGAGAGCATCCTCCACTGTCTTTAACTGGAAAGAAACAAAAGCAGCTTTTACTCACTGTCACCCCTCACTTAATCACAGTAGAAATAACGTCATCATCAGAGACAGCGGATTTGACCAAACCCCTAAATGAAATGGTTTGAATTCCACTCAGGGCTGTCCTGAGTGGAATCAATTCTATCCAGTCCCTAACTCTGGATGAAAAATAACAGATGATATTGTAAAGAGTTTCAAACATACCTATTCAGTCACAACCTCCTGTATAGGAAAGGCCCGTAAAATGCATGAAAACCAAGGCTCTGTAAAACCTCCCCACCACCTCCGAGTGAAGCAGCCCCACTGTGCCCTCCTCTGAGCTTGTCAGCAGCATGTTCCCCATGCCTGGATCACCTTCCACTTGTTGACCCCACTGTCCTCCTTGTGGACAGTCAGCTTCTTCAGAGCAAGGTCTGTACTGTGCTCACCTCCAATGCCCAGCACATAGTAGACACCCAATTAACACTTATATTCAGCCTGAATGACTGTGTTTACTTGTAGCTCATGATGTTTACTCTGATGTACAAAACAACCGTGGGTGCCTCTCCGAACTCTAGGAGAGACCTCCCTTTACCCACACACCTCACCGAGTCCTCACAAAAGCCGGCAAGGAAGGCAATACTGTCCCTTGTTAGGGAAGAGGAAGGAAGTGGGGACTCAGGATTTCACTTGAGTCACGGCCCAGACGGGATTTGCAGTTAGGTTTGACTTCAAACCCAGGGCTTTCCCCAGCATGAAACTGGTTAGGAATTTTTATAAACGCTTTTTAGAGCTACCTCACTGATAGGTAGCATGGAAGAAAAAAAAAACCATCGGTTAGGTACAATCCCATCAATTCAGCTAAGTGAGTGCTTTCCTACTTGGATAACTAAAGGAGCTCATGGTCAGAGCTTTTATCCTATATTACTATGATCTACATAAACTTCATTCAGTATTTTAAAAAATTAATTATTCATTTATTTGGCTGCACGGGGTCTTAGTTGCAGCATGTGGGATCTAGCTCTCTGACCAGAGATCAAACCTTGGGCCCCCCGCATTGGAAGCATAGAGTCTTCGACACTGGACCACCAGGGAACTCCCAGCCTTTACACAGTTTTATGTCAATTTGCTGTCTTCAATCCTGTATTTAGTTTCTGGTCTCACAGTTCTCCTTCCTGGTAAACAGAATGTGCTTTGGTACTAAGGTTAGCAATATTGTTCAAAACATTTGCAGTTATTTTCTGTTGCATAAAAATAAACTTTTCACAGCTTAAAAAGACACAAACCAAACTTTTCCTTAAGTAGCAGTAGCAATGAACAAGTTGAAGGTACTCCCTTTACAAATGTGATTAAAGTCTGATTAATCTAAAGCAAGATTCCTATCAGGCAGAGAAACCACATTCTTTGTAGAATGTAACACACATATCCGACACTAGGTGGAAAATGTTACAAGAGCTCAACCAAACATCAAAGGGCTTCACGAATGGAAACATTATACAATCATGTTTGGCATTTTGCTTAAAGATAAAAACTTATGATGCTATTTTAGCATATCAAGATTCTTAAGAAATGTGTAACTTTTTTTTTCTTGTTAGTTAACCCAGGTAGGAGTTAGGGATTATCAGAGGGGAAAACCTGAAGATGGTCAAAACAAATTGCCTTGGGCTTACGTCACTCCTATCAAATGCAGCCTCTCCTCTTTTGCTCTTTCCCTAGAAGAAAAAGCTCTTTGCTAATATTTATGATTCGTTTCTGGCTTTCCCACTCCCAATTACCATATTTCCCACAATATGGTAATTATATGTCCCAATTACCATATAAGCCACAAGCCACGAGGACATGATTTTTCTTTTTTTCCTGAAGACATGATTTTGAGATCGAGGGCAGTGTACAATTTAGAGTTAATGTTCGTGGCTTTTGAGAACTGCTTTTAGAAAAGGAGAATTATAGAAACGAATGTCACTAGCCATAATAGTAAGGTTACATGTTATTCCCACAAGGGCTCCTAAGGCTGGTTTTGCCACTGATAATGGAAACAAAATGATCTAAGAATGCCCGCTCACGCCTGACGCGCTCACCCTGTCAGCATCACACAGCAGCTCACGGCCTGTGTCCCCGTTTTCCCAGAAACATCACCCACCCCATCAGTCTCACAGAAAACAAGTTCACAAAAAAATAAGGAGCCGATTGCCAGACGTAACACTTTGACTCATGACTGCTGAATTCCACTTCCTCACTCTTAATGTTTCTGTTAGTTTTTTTCTTACCTTATTCAGAGCAACTTTTCCATATGCAAACTTCGGTGTGGATGGGGGGATAGGACCTTCTGGTACTTTTGCAAACTATAAACCACAGTGGAAAAAAGAAAAGAAAAACGGCTGTTAAACTCTCAGAAACACATCTCTACAATTCATGTTTCAAAAGAATGATCAAAGATTCAAATAGTGCCAGTGATTTTTGGAAAGGCAAAGGAACCAAAAACTCCCTCCAAAACAGAATTCTAAGCACACGCCTGTGTATGTCTGTGCTTTAAGCTCCAGGAATCACTCAAATAATTATAGAACAAAACACCTGAAAACAGAAAGTGGAAACAAATAGACTAACACAACATTGTAAATCAGCTATCAGTTCAGTTCAGTTGCTCAGTGGTGTCTGACTCTTTGCGACCCCATGGACTGCAGCATGCTAGGCCTCCCTGTCCGTCACCAACTCCTGGAGTTCACCCAACTCATGTCCGTAGAGTCAGTGATGCCATTCAACCATCTCATCCTCTATCGTCCCCTTCTCCTCCCGCCTTCAATCTTTCCCAGCATCAGGGCCTTTTCCAATGAGTCAGCTCTTCGCATGAGGTGGCCAAAGTACTGGAGTTTCAGCTTCAGCATAAGTCCTTCCAATGAATATTCTGGACTAATTTCCTTTAGAATGGATTGGTTGGATCTCCTTGCAGTCCAAGGGACTCTCAAGAGTCTTCTCCAACACCACAGTTCAAAAGCATCAATTCCTTGGTGCTCAGCTTTCTTTATGGCCCAATTCTCACATCCATCCATGACTACTGGAAAAACCATAGTTTTGACTAAATAGACCTTTGCTGGTAAAGCAATATCTCTGCCTTTTAGTATGCTGTCTAAGTTGGTCACAACTTTTCTTCCAAGGAGCAAGCATCTTTTAATTTCATGGTTGCAGTCACCATTTACAGTGATTTTGCAGCCCCCCAAAATAAAGTCTGTCACTGTTTCCATTGTTTCCCCATCTATTTGCCATGAAGTGATGGGACCAGATGCCATGATCTTAGTTTTCTGAATGTTGAGTTTTAAGCCAACACTTTCACTTTCCTCTTTCACTTTCATCAAGAGGCTCTTTAGTTCTTCTTCGATTTCTGCCATAAGGGTGGTGTCACATCCTGGAATGTGAAGTCAAGTGGGCCTTAGGAAGCATCACTACAAACAAAGCTAGCGGAGGTGATGGAATTCCAGTTGAGCTATTTCAAATCCTAAAAGATGATGCTGTGAAAGTGCTGCACTCAGTATGCCTACGAATTTGGAAAACTCAGCAGTGGCCGCAGGATGGGAAAAGGTCAGTTTTCTTTCCAATCCCAAAGAAAGGCAATGCCAAAGAATGTTCAAACTACCACACAATTGCACTCATCTCACACGCTAGCAAAGTAATGCTCAAAATTCTCCAAGCCAGGCTTCAACAGTAGGTGAACTGTGAACTTGCAGATGTTCAGGCTGGATTTAGAAAAGCCAGAGGAACCAGAGCTCAAATTGCCAGCATCCATTGGAGCATCAAAAAAGCAAGTGAAGAAAAACAACTACTTCTGCTTTATTGACTATGCCAAAGCGTTTGACTGTGTGGATCACAACAAACTGGAAAATTCTGAAAGAGATGGGAATACCAGACCACCTGACCTGAGAAATCTGTATGCAGGTCAAGGAGCAACAGTTAGAACTGGACATGAAACAACAGACTGGTTCCAAATTGGGAAAGGAGTACATCAAGGCTGTATATTGTCACCTTGCTTATTTAACTTATATGCAGAGTACATCATGAGAAACGCAGGGTTGGATGAAGCAAAAGCTGGAATCAAGATTGCCAGGAGAAATCAACTATACACCAAAAATAAAAATTTTTAAATGCTACCATTAAAACAATGACAACTGGGGCTTCCCTCGTGGCCCAGAGGTAAGAAATCTGCCTGCCAATGCAGGAGACAATGGGTTTGATCCCTGGTCTGGGAAGGTCCCACATGTTGCAAAGCAAACAAGCCCATGCTCCCCAACTAGTGAGCCAGTGCTCTAGAGCCCAGGAGCCACAACACCTACTGAGGACCATGCTCCCTAGAACAAGGGCTCCGCAAGAGAAGCCCACATACCGCAACTGCAGAGCCGGCCCTGCTCTGGAGAAAAGCCCATGCAGCAAAGAGGATCCAGCACAGCCAAAAATAGATAAAATTATTTTTAAAAACAACAACTGAGTCCTGAATTAGGAATGGGGTGAAACAAAAGAGCAAAAACAAGTTAGAGAGGATGAAAGTGACAGCTGAAGATGAGTTGGGAGGAAAAGAAATAAAAGGTACGTGCCCAAATTGACTCTGAAGGGGGGGAGTCTATAGCAGGAAAAGATGCTGTGTGCAAATTAAATCTTACGAGTAGATTAAAGTTTTGTGTCAGTGTTAAATTTGCTGTGGTTATATAAGAGCATATTCTTGCCTATTCTTAAACAACATACACTGAAGTATGTAGGGGTCGAGAGTCTTGATGTCTAAAACCCTCCAGAGGTTTAGAGAGCGTATGGGCTCGGCGAGGGGCAAATGATGACACAAACGTAGTGAAATATTTGCACGGGTGAATCTGGGTGTGGAAGACACAAGTGTTTGTCCTGCTATTCTTATTCTTGAAATATTCCTGTAAATTTGAAATGATTTTGAAATAAAAACAAAACCTGATTAAATATACACACACACACAATTTATATTAATGTCAGAAGATACGGGTGTCATTCCCAGGTCTTAAAAAAAGTCGATGTCCATCTGGAATCTCCAAGTATTAATAGGTTGTATTATGATCTGTCAGGGCTCTTAGTTCCTTCCTTCTTTCCCCGCCCGCCCCCCACCCCCCAGCCGCCTCTCAGCTTCCCTTTTTAAAAGTAATTTTAAAAAGCATAGTAAAAAGCAGTGGTTTCCTGCAACATTCTTTTAGTTCTGTTCTTCAGACGAAACCATTTTAAAATCATTTCACTGTTTCGATTTTTGCTTCTTTTAGTCTCTAAATTTACCTGCTACTTCTTGTTTGAGCAACTTAAAGCATGATCATTTATTTCTTTAATACATGGGATTTAGCTCAGTTGTACTCTTCAGATATCACCCTTTCTTGCCAATATGGTTATGTCACTATTTTTACTTTCTCTACGGGTTATCTTTGTAGCTTTAAATAATACCCTATACCTTTATTTCTTAGTTCTTACCGACTAGAACATTATCCATCGTCTCCACACATTTAAAGATAAGGCTGTCTGCATCCTTCCCCTTAGCTCTCCTCTCCACTCCCATCTCCAAACCATCAGCTGTGCTTTTTAAATGTCAAGGTTAAAGGTCTACCCTATTAGTCACAAGTCCTCCCTTCAAGTGCACATTGACCTTATATTAAAATTAATCACCTGTGCTCACATTATTAAAATTATATAAATACTGCTCTCTGCACAGCTAAATGGCAGATATGTATCAGGATGGCATATTCTCTCTCCTTGCAGATGTTAGTTTTCTTTTCTCTTCCCTGGGGTTTCTAATTGCCTTTCTTTCTTCCTCTCTGCTGTGCAGTTCACACGGTGCTTAGATGGTTCCAAATTTCCAAAGACGGTATCAAGTTTCTTCCAACACTCTTTTCTCTCCCAGAAATCCTCCTACTGGGACCCTCAGTCTTCTGCTCCAAGGGTTGAGAATCCACGATTATTTTAGAAAAACTTTCGTATTTCATTTATTTATGGCCCCGCTGCACCACTTGTGGGATCCCCATTCCCTGACCAGGGATCAAACTCTTGCTCCCTGCATCGGGAGTGTGGAGTCTTAACTGCTGGACCACCAGGGAAGTCCCCAGGCTTTATCATTATTCTGGCTTTTCCCTCCTGTTTCTAGAATCTCACGACTTCCTCATTTCACCAGAGCAATCTCAAGTAACTTCCTAAGAACTGGTACATGGGAAGGAAACTTCCTGAACCTTTGAATGTCTGAGTATGTCATATTTAGTTAGCAATTTGCATAGGTATAGAATTCTATGTTGAAAATCATCTTCAGGACTTCCCTGGTAGTCCAGAGGCTAAGACTCCCAACGCAGGGGCCCCGGGTTCAATCCCTGGCCAGGGAACTAGATTCCACATGCCTCATCTAAGAGTTTTCATGCTGAAGCTAAGACCCAATGCAGCCAAATAAATATTTTTCTAAAAAATCATCTTCCCTCAGAATGACCAGGGTGCTGTTCAGTGTCCTCTGTCACCTGGTGTGGCTCATGCCAAGCACCTTCCTGAAAAAGGTGACCAGCTTTTTCTCTCTGGAAGCTTGTAGGTTATTTATTCCCAATATCCTACATTTTTGTAAAGATGCATCTGGACACACATGGGTTTTACATTCATTGTGCTAGGCAACTCAGATATTCTTTTTTATTTTGGAGAAAGTTCTGTATTATTTCTTTGCTGTTTGCTTTTTCTCCATTTCTCCCCTTCCTTATGAGTAACCTGCACCTCCCAGATTATTCTTCTATGGGTCTCATCTTTCCTCTCCTGTTTCCATCTGTCTTCTCACTCTAATTTCTAGGATATTTTTAAAATTTCCGATAACTTTTTCTTGGTCTCCTTTATCAAAGTATTCTGTTCTTCTTTTATCGATGCCATATCTTCTCAGATATCTCTGAAGGATATACATTTGAGAAGGTTTGCTTTGTTCTGTTTAAGATCTGTCCTGTGGATTCTCTGTTGCCTTTAGGGTTACTTTTCTGTTTATTTCATCTTGGTCTTCCTCCTCCTGGTTGCAGTTTTTCTGGGTGTGCACAAACATGTGGCCATCATCCTTAGCTGTCTATTCACATTTAATGGTAATGCAAACGAATGCACTAGCATTTGCACACTCAGCTTCTTTGTGCCAGTCCTGTTATACGTACAGGAGCCAGGCTTGTCCAGTGGGGACCTCTGTTTTAGGATGACTTCGCAGGGAATCAGACATAACATGTGGGGTCTTTGCTCTGGGGCTATGCACTTTTTTTTTTTAATCCTACAATTTTCTGGCTGGTAGAAAGATGCTTCCCTGATGGACAGTTTATTGGAAAGTGGGGTGAAGGAGTGAAGGATATGACTGGAAATACGTAGAGTTTCATCAGCCTTCCCACCCTGCCACCCCTGCTTTTTAAAAATCTTCTGGCCATGATACACACAGCATGTGGGATTTTGGATCTTTGTTCCCTGACTAGGGATCGAACACCCACTCCCTACATAAGGAGTGCAGAATCTTAACCACTGGACCACCCAGATCTTCCATTTTCAGCTTTCATTTCCATCCTTTGTCTTACTTGTAGTTCCAAGACCCCAGCTCTTCTTGGTTCTTTATGGTCAATCTACTCCCTGTTCCCTGTTCCTATAACCCTCTTCCATGCTCACTGGGAACCTAGATTTCCTTATCTTACTTGTTCAGTCACCACTGCTCCATCTATTTTTGTTTCCCAGAAATCTGCTGAAATCTCTCATGCATGGACAGCTCCCTTCTTGTTGGCTTCATTTAAAATAAAAAATTCTTTTTTTTTTTTTTTTTATCATTAGTCACATTTTAGAAGGAAGAAGAGATAGATACATAGACAGGCAGCCATCTGGAGCTGGGAACCCTTGGTATTTCTAATATTCTATGAGTCTATGTTTCTGTGAAATTTAAAAGATCATGTTACAGTGAACTTTATGACTCACAGTAACACAAATGAGGCCAGAGTGACTCCTGATCTTACAGCAGGATGCAAGGTCTCTCTTCCCAGCTTTGCCTGAAGCCTAGATCATATTCTTTCTCTTCTGCCAGGTGACATACCGCATTCTCCCCCCAACATTCTGGCCAATAACAGCAGTCAGCACAGATCCAGAGGGGAGACCTGACAGCAGTCTGAGATCCCCTATTTACTTGTGCGAGGTAGGGCCACGACCCACCTAATTTCTAAAGCCAAGGTGTGGCCAGGGCCGCAACCTCTCTACCACACTGGATGAAAAAGTCAACTGCACAGACACTTTTATTCAACCTACACTCGGCTGACTTTGATGTGCCGGTTCTGTCATTTTATTTACTCCTTACATAGGCCCTCATAGCTTGTTATCATATTTCCTCTTTAGAGATGAGACCGAGGAACTTGCTCAAGATTTCGGAAAGGGGCAAGGGAGGAGCCGGGACTTCGACTCCAAGTTTAGTGTTGTTCCTCTGGCTCTGTCTTTTTCGTTTTCACTATTGTTACTTATTTATTTTTTTGGCACGCTGGGTCTTAGTGGTGGCACTCAAGAACCTTTGTTGAGGCTTTCAGGACCTTTAGTTGCAGCATATGGGATCCAGCTCCCTGGCCAGGGATCGAGCCCAGGCTCCTTGCATTGGGAGCTCCGAGTCTGAGCCACTGGACCACCAGTTAAGCACACATAAAGACGAGATAATTTTATAATTTACTCCTGCCACTTACCAAAAGCACTTCTGGCATGGGCCAAATAGTAACAACAATTTTACTTACTTGTATATTATATTCAAACAGATATAACAGAAGTTATATAACCATCGCTTTTCAATATTAGGTATTGAATTATTTCCAGTTTTTGATACTATAAATAATATTGCAATGAACAACTTCTTGTCTATAATATTCCCCATGTTCAGAATTTTTAAAATAAAGTTCCAAGTGAGGGGCGTGCATGTGAAGTCGCTTCAGTCATGTCCGACTGTGTCTCCAGGTACTGTAGCCTGGCAGGCTCCTCTGGCCATGGGATTCTCAGGCAAGAATACTGGAGTGGGTTGCCATTTCTTTCTCCAGTCAAGTGAGGGGTCATTAGGTCAAATGATATAAGCATCTTATATGATTTTTAACATAAGGTGTGTCAAAGTTTTCACTAGACGTCTATACTTGTTTATGTCTTTCATCCAGTTATCTATTTGGATCTTGATTTTTTAAATCAGTAGGATGAGCTCATTATAGTCTCCATATTAAGCCTCCCTCTGTCTATCACATTTGCCACAACCTTTAAAAAAATTATTATAGAGAGTTTTCACTGATTATCATATAGCAAAATTCTAAGCTTCTGTCCAAGTAACCAATGTGTCAGAAAAGAAATAGACAAACATAGCAAAATAGACGTCTGAACCTTTATGTCTCCAGAGTAATTTGTACTTTAATCATAGTTTTCAGACTTGTCGTAAATACTGCTTCTTATCCTACTTATTTAGAGGGACAAACTCAACGTGGAAAGCTGCTCTTTTCCTAGTAGAAGCCAACAGATGCAACAGTGACCAACTATTCTCTCCCTAAGATCTCTAACGTTTTTGTTCATTGATCTAGCAAACTCTCATTAAGAAAGTGACTGGGGAATCCACTGGGAGTCCAGCGTTTAGGACTCTGCACTTTTACTGATGGGGCCAAGTTCAATTCCCGGTCAGGAAACTAAGATCTGGCAAGCCACGGGGCACAGAAAAAAAATGAAAAGAAAGTACTTTGTGTCAGGTCCTGTGCTTGGTACTAAGGATAATAACAGCCCCAAGTCTAGAGTGCAGTGTGTATACACAAGTCATATTAACACTAGGAGAAGTTGTGTATTCAAGATTTCCAAAGTGTAACTCAGTGGCGGAAAGCAAAGTGTGACTAAATCTGCAGAGAGACGACTCAAAGATGACTCCCCAGAGAAGCTAATGAGGCATGTCCTCATTTTCTAGGTGGATAAATGAGGGGCCGCTCTGTGCAGAGGCCAGGGAGTAGAAGAGGCACCTCCTGTACAACTTGAGGAATTTTCTGTACCTGTATCTTAAGGCTAGACAGTCATGTACAAGAAAGGGAGACCTGCATAGCACAGGGAACTATATTCAAAGCCTGTAATGTAGGAAAAGAATCTGAAAAAGAGTGGAAAAGAACTGAATCATCTTGTTGTACACCTGAACCTAACTCAGCATTGTAAAGTATACTTTAAAAAATGGTTTAAATAAAAGGGAGAATGGAAAGATGAGGCTTGATGAAAATAGGGGTGGAGTCATGGAAGGCATCCTGACCAGATCAGGGTTTCAGAGAAATCACTTCGGAAGACAGACTAAAAAAGCCAGGTATGCAGGAAATGAATGGATTAATGCCACAGGAGTTTAGGCGATGCTTTAAAAGACTATCTGTTTGGATTAGCAGATGCAGACTATTATATGTAGAATGCATAAACAACAAGTCCTACTGTGTACCACTGGGAACTATAACCAGTATCCTCCGATAAAACCATAATGGAAATGAATATGAAAAAGTATATATCTACATGTATAATTGAGTCATTTTGTTGGACAGCAGAAATTAACACAACACCGTAAATCAACTGTGCCTCAATAAATTTTTTTAAAGACTAACGTTTATGAAGCAATATTGACATTGTCATCCTTGATTATCTGACATAAACACTGTGTTCCCACCAGCACCATGGATCATTAAGAGACAGCTGGTTCACCCACTGAACTAATGTCATTCTAGCCATAAACCAAGAGGACATTTAGCCAGTGTGACTGCTCCTGGGTCAAGGTTCAAATGTCATTAAGCTTCTGAAAGACTGAAAATCACGTTGGCCATTCTCCCATGCCCCGTCACCACCCAGCCCCAATGCCACCCTCAAGGAATTCCAAGATCCACTCCAGTCATCAAGGTCAATCAACTACAACTTGATTAATTTCTACAGAATAACCCATCTTCAAAAAGTCAGCTGGACTCATCTTTGATAGAACCCCTATTAAGAACTGGAACAAAACTCTCATTCAAAAGCATACAAAAAGAAACTCACCACTGCCCCTCTCAGGAATTGGTAATGAGCAGGAGGGCGTTTACCCTACAGTCTTAGAGTTCACCCTCGAGGTCAAAGTGTTAACCAAGTTGGTTGAGTTTTACCCACAGCAAAGAGAATAGCTTTAAAAATGCAAATATCGAGAGCACTGCCCTGACTTAAAAGAGTCCTGTGCGGCCTGGAGGGCTGCCTGGAGCCTTCACCACCGCACACAGGCTGGTGCAGCCCTCTGGGAAATTCCATCCCCGGGAGTCCACGTCAGTGAAAGAGACTGTCCATCTCCACCCAGCTTAGTCTTGAGATGGACTAAAGAAGAAACCCAGTCAACTTTTTAAGTCTTTGGTGAAGGAAAGAGGCAGGAAGAGGTGTATATGGGGATATTTATGATCCCGTTTCTTTTCCTCCATGCAAACAAATACTCTGAACACCATCTAACAAACCAGCTAGCTGAACATCTACAACGTCTCCTAAGCAAGAGCCCGCTTTTGAAGTTGTTCTTTTTTCTCTTCCTATACCTAAAATATCAACACAGAGAACGAGGGGAAAGACAACTAAATGTTACGTTGCAATCTATCTATCGTAAGCTACTGAATCACATAAATTTCTGAAGATTCGGTCTCCTTCACGAGTTCATCTTACTGCGGCCGCTGGTTAAACACCTGGGATCCTCTGGATTTGTCCTTTGCTTGGCCCACTGCCCTTCTGGATCAGCTCTCCAGGTGCAATCTCAGCCTCTCCTGAACTTCACCCTCCGCCTCCACAATGACTGTGGAATCCATGTCTGTCCTGACGACTTCTTCCTGGAACTTTTCACTCTTAAGTGAGTTGCCTGCCAGACCTCCCCCAGTTGTCCCCAGAGGCATCCTGAGCATAACTGGCTTCTCTCCCCTACCCCACTTCCCACCTGCGTTTTCCTTGCAGCTCTCTGTCTTAGTTGCTAACCCCAATACCCATCCAGTTATCCAGCTAACGTTGTAACATGGACCAATTAATGACTCCTCATTCTTCCTCACACCTGCATTCGGCCAGTTGCTGCCGCTACTGCTGCTAAGTCACTTCAGTCGTGTGCGACTCTGTGTGACCCCATAGACGGCAGCCCACCAGGCTCCCCCGTCCCTGGGATTCTCCAGGCAAGAACACTGGAATGGGTTGCCATTTCCTTTTCCAGTGCATGAAAGTGAAAAGTGAAAGTGAAGTAGCTCAGTCACGTCCGACTCTTTGTGACCCCATGGACTGCCGCCTACCAGGCTCCTCCATCCATGGGATTTTCCAGGCAAGAGTACTGGAGTGGGGTGCCATTGCCTTCTCCGCAGCCAGTTGCTAAATCCTACCAATTCTGGGCTTCCCTGGTGGCTCAGATGGTAAAGAATCTGCCTGCAATGCAGGAGACCCAGGTTTGATCCCTGGGTCAGGAAGATCCCCTGGAGAAGGGAATGGCAACTCACTCCAGTAATCTTGCCTGGAGAATCCCAAGGGCAGAGGAGCCTGGTGGGCTACAGTCTATGAGTTTGCAAAGAGTCGGACATGACTGAGCCACTAACACTCTCACTTCCCTTTGTCACCAATTTTACCTCCCAAATATTTTTCAAATCAATTGCTCTCTCTCCACTCCCTACTGCCCGTGCCGTCATCTCATTCCTTGGTTACTTCAGCAGCCTCTGAACTCATCTCCTGCATCCAGAAGTGCCCCCAAGGCTCACTCCCTCCCCAAGGGAGAGTCCTAGTAGTGCGTGATCAGAGGTTTCTGTAAAATTTGCAAAGTAACACAATTTAACCACAAAAGGCTAAAACATTTGTCTTTTTCTGCTCCAGTTTTCTTGTCAAGCATGCTCTTAGGTGAAGGGGCTTTAGAGTGGGTACAGGCCTTGATTCAACCAAAGGAGAGTTGAGGTGGGGATTTATTTAATTTGGGTGGAAAATATATTTACCAGCTGCACTGTCACTCCCATGAGTAGGCAAACTATTGCTAACAGATTATGCTGACTTGCAACATGACTGTGCTCTAAGGCATCCAACCCCAGAAATATGTGGGTTGCGGAAGGGAAACAGGGTTTGAAATGTTATGCAGCCAGAACCTGTCTGTAATTTCTTCCAAATATTATCGCTCATGCTTGCAAGAATTTGAAAGACATCTTCCCAATTTGCATGACAATACTAAATAGTCATACAGCACCATCAGTAACAAAATGTGAAGCTTTTCTGTTTTGCTAAACTGTCAATACTGAAAAACAAATTTCTATCAACCACACTCAAGAGCCAAGCTCACTAGAGAAGATTACAAACACTGCTGTCATTTGAAGAGACAATAAAACAGCATGAAGCCAAAAGAAGTTAAGGAAAGAAGGATGGCAGAGGTGCTTCAAGCAGTGAATAAATCGAAATATGTTTCTAGGTTTTGTGATGTTTCCAATTATTTTAATCTTTAAAAAATTTTAACTTGCAATGATTAAAATGTTTTCATTGGAGTATAATTGACTTACAGTGTTGTGTTAGTTTCTGGTATACAGTAAAGTGAATCAGTAATGCTGTTGTTGTTCAGCCACTAAGTCGTGTCTGACTCTTTGCGACCCCATGGACTGCAGCACGCCAGGCTCCTCTGTCCTCCACTATTTCCCAGAGTTTGCTCAAATTATGTCCATTGAGTTGGTGATGCTATCTAACCATCTCATTCTCTGCTGCTTTCTTCTCCTTTTGCCTTAAATCTTTCCCAGCATTAGAGTCTTCTCCAGTGAGTCAGCTCTTCACATCAGGTGGCCAAAGTATTACATCTTCAGCTTTAGCATCAGTCCTACCAATAAGTATCCAGAGTTGACTTCTTTTAGGATTGACTGGTTTGATCTGCTTGCTGTCCAAGGGACTCTCAAGAGTCTTCTCCAGCACCACAATTTGAAAGCATCACTTCTTTGGCGCTCGGCTTTCTTTATGGTTAAACTCTCGTATCCGTGCGTGACTACTAGAAAAACCATAGCTTTGATTATACAGATCTTTGTCAGCAAAGTGATGTCTCTGCTTTTTAATATGCTGTCTATGTTAGTCACAGATTTCCTTCCAAGGAGCAAGTGTCTTTTAATTTCATGGCTGCAGTCACCATCCACAGTGATTTTGTAGCTTAAGAAAATAAAATCTGTCTTGCTTCCATTTTTTCAACTTCTATTTACCATGAAGTGATGGAACCAGATGCCATGATCTTAGTTTTTTGAATGCTGAGTTTCAAGCCAGCTTTTTCACTCTCCTCTTATTCTCATCAAGAGGCTCTTTAGTTCCTCTTTACTTTCTGTCATTAGACTGATACCATCTGCATATCTGAGGTTTTGGTATTTCTCCTGGCAATCTTGATTCCAGCTTGTGATTCATCCAGCCCAGCATTTCACATGATGTACTCTGCATATACGTTAAATAAGCAGAGTGACAATATACAGCCTTGACATACTCCTTTCCCAACTTTGAACTAGTCAGTTGCTCCATGTCTGGTTCTAACTGTTGCTTCTTGACACCTGCATACAGGTTTCTCAGGAGACAGGTAAGGTGGTCTGGTATTCCTGTCTCTAAGAATTTTCCATAGTTTGGTGTGATCTACATAGTCAAAGTCTTTGGTGTAGTCAGTGAAACAGAAGTAGAGTTTTTCTGGAACTCCCTTGCAATCTCCATGATCCAATGAATGTTGACAATTTGATTTCTGGTTCCTCTGTCTCTTTGCTCGTACATCTGGGAGTTCTTGGTTCATGAGCTGCTGAAGCTGAGCTTGAAGGATTTTGAGCATCATCTTGCTAGCAATTGTGTGGTAGCTTTAACATTCTAAGGCATTGCCCTTCTTTGGGACTGGAATGAAAACTGACCTTTTCCAGTCCTGTGGCCACTGCTGAGTTTTCCAAATTTGCTGACATATTGAATGCAGCACTTTAACAGCATCATCTTTTAGGATTTGAAATACCTCAGCTGGAATTCCATCACTTCCACTAGCTTTGTTTGTAATAATGCTTCCTAAGGTTCACCCAAACTCACATTCCAGGATATCTGGCTCTAAGAGAGTAACCACAATATAGTGGTTATCCAAGTCATTAAGATCTTTTTTATGTATTCTTCTGTGTATTCTTGCCACCTCTTCTTAATTTCTTCTGCTTCTGTTAGGTCCTTATCATTTTTGTCCTTTATTGTACCCATCCTTACATGAAATGTTCTCTTGATATCTCTAATTTGCTTGAAGATATCTCTAGTCTTTCCCATTCTGTTGTTTCTCTGTTTCTTTGCATTGTTCATTTAAGAAGGCCTTCTTGTCCCTCCTTGCTCTTCTCTGGAACTCTGCATTCAGTTGGGTGTATCTTTCCCTTTCTCCTTTGCCTTTCCTTGCTCTTCTTTCCTCAGCTATTTGTAAAGCCTCCTCAGACAACCACTTTGCCTTCTTGCATTCTTTTTCTTTGGGATGGTTTTGGTCACTGCCTCCTGTACAGTGTTATGAACCTCCATCCATAGTTCTTTGGGTACTCTATCAGATCTAATCCTTTGAATCTATTTGTCACATCCACTGTATAATCATGAGAGATTTTATTTAGGTCGAATCTGAGTGGCCTAATGGTTTTCCCTACTTTCTTCAATTTAAGCCCGAATTTTGCAATAAGGAGTTTATGATCTGAGCCACAGTCAGCTCCACATCTTGTTTTTGCTGACTGTACTGAGCTTCTCCATCTTTGGCTACAAATAACATAATCGGTCTGATTTCAGTATTGACCATGTGATGATGTCCATGTGTAGAGTCATCTCTTGGGTTGTTGGAAAAGGTTATTTGATATGACCAGCATGTTCTCTTTCCCTTGCCCTGCTTCATTTTGTACTCCAATACCAAACTTGCCTGTTATTCCAAGTATCTTTTGACTTTCTACTTTTGCATTCCAATCCCCTATGATGAGAAGGACATCTTTTTTTAGTGTTAGTTCTAGAAGGTGTTGTACGTCTTCATAGAACCTGTCAACTTCAGCTTCTTTGGCATCAGTGGTTGGGGCTTAGACTTGGATCACAGTGAGGCTGAATGGTTTGCTTTGGAAATGAACTGAGATCATTGGGTCGTTTTTGAGGCTGCATCCAGGTACTGCGTTTTGGACTCTTGCTGACTGTGAGGGCTACTTCATTTCTTCTAAGGGATTCTTGCCCACAGTAGTAGACCTAGTGGTCGTCTGAATTAAACTGGCCCGTTCCCGTTCATTTTAGTTCACCGATTCCTAAGATTTCGATGCTCAATCTTGCCATCTCCTGCTTGACCATGTCCGCTTTACCTTGACTCATGAACCCAAATTCCAGGTTCCTATGCAATACTGTTCTTTACAGCATCGGATTTTAGTTTTACCACCAGATACATCCACACCTGAGCATCGTTTTCGCTTTGACCCAGCCGCTTCATTCTTTCTGGAGCTATTGGTAATTGCCCTCTGCTCTTCCCCAG
Organism: Bos indicus x Bos taurus; assembly: GCF_003369695.1. Taxonomy (NCBI): domain Eukaryota; kingdom Metazoa; phylum Chordata; class Mammalia; order Artiodactyla; family Bovidae; genus Bos; species Bos indicus x Bos taurus. The sequence goes on along the minus strand of NC_040097.1, from coordinate 53,401,989 downwards.
TAGCATATTAGACACCTCCTGACCCAAGGGACTCGTTTTCCAGTGTTATGTCTTTTTGCCTTTTCATACTGTTCATGGGGTTCTCCAGGTGAGACCCCCGGAGCGGGTTGCCATTTCCTCCTCCAGTGGACCCTGTTTTATCAAAACTCTTCACTATGACCTGTCTGTCTTGGGTGGCCCTGCACGGCATGACTCATAGGCTGTGATCTATGAACTGGGATCAGTTATGCATACACATATATCCACTCTTTTTTTTTTTAGATTCTTTTCCCATTGCTGAGTTTTGAGTAGAGTTCCCTGTGCTATACAGCAGGTTCTTATTAGTTGTCTATTTATATATAGCAGTGTGTATACCTTAATCCCAATCTCACAATTCATTCCTCCCCTCTTATTCTCTGGTACCCATAAATTTTAATGATTTGTTTTTGCTCATTTAAATATACATACGCTTTTCATGCCTCATCCGATACCCGCTCTGAAATGTATATCTATGTCACCTGGCTTTTTCAGCAGCATTAATGTCCTTGATGAAGGAGAAGACAGCATCACCTGTACATTACGGGAAAAGTGTGGCGGTGACGGTTCACACTGGATGGGGAGAAGAGATGAGGGTGGAGACAGAGAAGTGCAGACAGTTAAAGGTCCAGTTGAGGCTGAAAGTACAAATCCCTGTTCCAGCCAGTAGACACTGACGCTCACAATCCTCCTGCCTGTTTCCAGGGCCAGAGTGTGACAGCAGAATGGCCCAGGCTGGTGTATGGGGCATGGACCCTGAACAGCAGCAGAGAGAGCTATGCAGGGCGACAGTGACTCTAACAGCCAGCAATCATAAGGGCCAGGGAAGGTCAAGAAAATGTGAGGGGCTGCAGGAGTGGGGAAGAGGCAGAAAGCAGCAGCTAAACGTATAGGAGAATAAGAGCGTGAGGTTGTGATGAGGCCAAAGATAAGACGACGTTTCGTGCAAAAAAGCACATGTAAATATCTGTTTTTAAGTTTGATTTGCATTTTTTTTTCTTGTTAGGCATAGAAAAGTTCATTATTTCAGAAAGAAAAGTATTCTAAAAATAAGCCTTTCCAGCAGTACCACTGCAAGGTATGTAGCAAAAGAATGGAAAGCAGGACTTGAACAGATATTTGTGCCCTGATGTTTAATACAGTGTTATTCAAAATAGCCAAAAGAGTGTCACACAATTCGAAGTGTCCATCAGGAGATGAATGAAATGAACAGATAAACTGGTACACAAGTTTTCCCTTCGTATCTGCAGGGTACTGCCACCAGGACTCCTGCAGATGCCAAAATTCCAGGATGTTCAAGAAATTTGAGTATATCTGCATATGTCCTGTGCACATTCTCCCATATACTTTTTTTAATAATTAACAAATTTTTGGCTATGCTGTGCGTACTTTTCTCTAGTTGTGAGTGGGGGCTACTGTTCACTGCAGTACACAGGCTTCTCACTGCAGTGGCTTCTCTTGCGGAGCACAGGCTCGAGGGCATGTGGGCTTCAGCAGTTGTGCTAAGTAGGCTCAATAGTTGCCACTCCTAGGCTCTGGAGCACAGGCTCAATGGCTGTGGCACACGAGCTCAGTTGCTCCAAGGTATGAGGGATCTTCCCAAACCGGGGATCATACCTGTGTCTCCTGCTTTGGCAAGTGGATTCTTCACCACTGAGCCACCAGGTCAGCCCTCCCATATACTTTAAATCATCTCTAGGTTACTTATAATACCTAATATAGTGTAAATAGGAGAAGGCAATGACACCCCACTCCAGTACTTTTGCCTGGAAAATCCCATGGACGGAGGAGCCTGGTGGGCTGCAGTCCATGGGGTTGCTAGAGTCGGACACGACTGAGCGACTTCACTTTCACTTTTCACTTTCATGCAGTGGAGAAGGCAATGGCACCCCACTCCAGTGTTCTTGCCTGAAGAATCCCAGGGACAGGGAAGCCTGGTGGGCTGCCGTCTATGGGGTCGCACAGAGTCAGACATGACTGAAGCGACTTAGCAGCAGCAGCAGCGGCGGCACAGTGTAAATGCTATGTAAATAGTTGTAAATACAATGTAAATGTCATATAAAAAGTTGGTGCTATGCAACCACCTCAAGTTTTGCTTTATGGAACTTTCTGTTTTTGTTTTTTTTTTCCCCTTAATCTGTGGTTGGTTGAGTCTGCAGATGTGGAACCCACAGATATGGAGCATTGACTGTATATATACCATAAAGTATTATTCACCATAAAGAAGAAACTAAATTCTGACACATGCTATAACATTGCAGAATCTTGAAAACATGCTAAATGAAATAAGTCAGTCACAAAAGGAAAATACTGTATGGTTCCACTTCTGTGAAACATCTAGAATATGCAAATTCACAGCGGCAGAAAGTAGACTAGAGCTTCCCAGTGGCTGAAAGGGGGCTGTAATGGGGAGTTATTGCATAACAGCGTTTCTGTCTGGGCGAATGAAAAGATTTCGTGACTAGATAATGGCCATGGTTACACCACGTTATGAATGAAATTTATGCCACTGAACTTTTAACCCCTTAAAAGTGATTAAAATGCCAAATTTAATGTTATATATATTTTATCACAATTTAAAAAATTAATGTACAGAATCCATCGAATTGTGTACTTTAAATGGGTGAAGTCCACACTTTGTGATTTATATCTAAAGAAATCTGCTAAAAAATAAATAAATAAATCTGAAATGGTTTGTGAGATGAAGCAACAGAAATAAGTCCACAGGCACTATAACATTAATAAAATCCTGGAAATCAGTCAATAATTTAAAAAGGAAAGTACAATGGAATATTCATGTTCAATTTAAGGAGACGAAATAAATTAAATATAGTATATGTGGATGCATGCATTTGTGGTAAAATCACAAAATGTATGTAAGGATAAATACCATTCCCTCTTCCTCCATCTGAGGGGGGAGGGCAAGAAACAGGAGATAGAGCCAGATTTATCTGCATTGTATTATTTTCTTAAACAATTAGAAGCAAAGATTTCATAATAACCTGTGTTATATCTAGGTATTGGGTACATGAGTGTCTGCAACGTTATATATTAAAAAAATTTCAAGATGTTATATTTTGAAGACAAATATATATCATAATATTTCTCATGAAGAAATAAAAGACTCCATTTATAGTAACATTAGAATTAGGAACACAGAATACTTGAGAATAAACATATTCAGAAATGGACAGGGACTATTTTTTTTAAGAAAACTTTAAAACAAGGACATCAGAGAAGACTTGAATAGACAGAAAACCATTTTCTTGGCTAAGTCTCAATACAGTAAATATCACCCCTAATTTGATGTATAAATTTAATACAAAACTAATTAAAACATCAACAAGTATCTTGAGTTTTTGTTTTGAAGTTGATAGAATAATATGAAAGTTTATAACAGTTGGGGAAATTCTGAAAGACTATAGATGGAAGACTAGGACTTTCCAGTGGCTAAGACTCTGGGCTTCCACTGCAGGGGGTGCCCAGGTTCGACCCTTAGTCGGGGAACTAGATCCCACATGCCATAACTAAAGATTCCACATGCTGCAACCAAGACCCGGTGAAGCCACATTAATTAAAAAATTTTTCAATAAGTAAAATAAAAGTTCAAAATAATCTAAATGCCCATCAATTAGAAATGGTTTAAGTAAATGGCAGTAGATCTAAACAGTATAATAGCATGTAGCTGAGTGCATGCTACATGTACAATAGCATGTGATGATCTCATTACAGAGAATGAGATCATTTAGGTTAAGAAGGCTCACTAAACAGAACACCTGATGTCATTCTTGCCCAAAACACCAGTAAAATCTCAGTGAACAGATTTTTGTTTAAGACATAAATACACAGAACTGAAGGACAGGACAGGAGACAACAGCAAGAAAATTTTGGAAGCTGGAAAACGGACAAATGAATGGCGAATCAGTAGTAAGAAAGGCAAAGAGAACGGGAGGAAACTAAGAACCAATTCAATTTGGTTCTGAATTACTAAAAGGCTCAAAATTGGCAGCACCGGGTACTTCCGAACCTGGGAGGTACAGGTGCTTAATTAAATAAGGAGCCTGATCCACAGATTTCTTCTTCTCCAAGCTAAGGGTTCTCAAACTCTAGTGCATGTCAGAGTCTCCTCTGACTGTAAAATCCTGGATTGCTGGCTCTACCCACAGAGCTTCTGATTCGGTGGAATTAGAATTTCCATCAAGTTACTAGGTGGTTCTGATGTGCTGGTATTTGAGAAACACTGCTCTTTGTATGCAGTGCCCTCTCCCACCTGGGACTAGAGATTTATTTTCTGGGGAGGAGAAAACATGGTCTTTGGGTTCCTGGTTAACCTGTAGAGTTATGGACATGTGGAGCATTTTAAAAGGGGAGGCTGTGATCATGTACAAAGTAAAAAGTAACTACCGCCACCCCAGCCCTGCGCCAGGGTGCAGAATGCTGGCAGCCAGCAGCTTACTCCAGGCAGAAAATCAGAAGACATCTTTCTTGAAAATCTTAACAGTCATAGAGGAAACATTTAAAGATACTGATATTTGGTAATTTTATATAATTAAACAAAATTAGGTCAAAAAGGGAAAAAACAACCTCTATAAATAAAAAGACCCTTAAAGGAAATAAATGAACCTGTTGGACTAGCAGCATAACCAAAAGTTACCTGTGGTTACAATGAGTGTTGACTGCGACAAGTCTGGCCCTGACTGTAGGGGGATGCGACGGTTTTAATAATATGCCCACAAATTCTCTGATCCTCTTCCCCTCAATAAGTGGAACTTAGGCCCCGTGAAGATGGCTCAGACTTAGTAACTGGCTTCTGGAGGAAAGAATGTGGAAAAGGGATGGAATGTCATTCTTTGTTTAGGTAATTCAAAGACTGCAACTTTGGGAGTTCAGTGATTCAGTGATTCCCTGGGAGTTCAGTGATTCAGTGATTCCCTGGGAGACCACTGGTTAAGACTCCATGCTTCCACTGCAGAGGGCATGGGTTCAATCCCTGGTTGAGAAATAAGATACCATTTTTTTAAATAAATTAAAAAATTTTTTTTAAAAAGACCACAACTCTCATCTGGAGGTGCCCGCTCTCCCACAGACCTTTCACTGTGGGGGAAGGCACATCGTGAGCCACCTCATGGAGAGTCCTACATGGCAAGGAACTTTAGTGACCTGCCCTTAGCCGTGTGAGAGGGACCTTTCAAAGCGGAGCTGCTGGCAATGTAAGTAGTTGCAGCCACTATGTCTCCATGGAGGTTCCTCAAAAAACTAAAGATAGAGCTGCTATATGATCCTGCAATCCCACTCCTAAGAACATATCTGTAATTCAAAAAGACACAGGCACCCCAGTGTTTGTAGCAGCTCTGTTCACAGTAGCCAAGACATGGAAGCAACCTAAATGCCCACTGACAGATGAATGGATAAAGATGTGGTACGGATATACAATGGACTATTACTAAGCCATAAGGAAGCATAAAATTATGCCATTTTGTAGGATGGACCTACAGATTATCATTCTACACAAAATGGAAAGAGAAAGAGAAATGCCATATAATATCACTTATATGTGAGATCTAAAAATTGGTACAGATGAACTAATTTACAAAACAGAAACAGACTCACTGACATAGAAAACAAACTTAGGGGGACTTCCCTGGTGGTCTAGCAGTTAGGAATCTGCTGGCCAATGCAGAGGACATGGGTTGGATACCTGGTCCAGGAAGACCCCACATGCCTTGGAGCAACTAAGCTCAGGCGCCACAACCACTGAGCCCACTCTCCAGAGCCAAGAGTCACAACTGCTGAAGCCTGTGCTCCACGACGAGCGAAGCCACCACAGTGAGAAGCCTGCGCACCACAGCGGAGGGCAGTCCCCGCTCGCCACAGCCGGAGAAAGCCTCACGCAGCAAAGAAGGCCCAGGGCAGCCCAAAGTAAATAACACAAGTTAAAAGAAAACAAATTTATGGTTACCAAAGGGGAAAAAAGGCGGGGGAGGGATAAATTAGGAGTTTGGGATTACATATACACACTACTAAGTTATGACCAACCTAGACAGCATATTCAAAAGCAGAGACATTACTTTGCCAACTAAGGTCCGTCTAGTCAAGGCTATGGTTTTTCCTGTGGTCATGTATGGATGTGAGAGTTGGACTGTGAAGAAGGCTGAGCACCGAAGAATTGATGCTTTTGAACTGTGGTGTTGGAGAAGAATCTTGAGAGTCCCTTGGACTGCGAGGAGATACAACCAGTCCATTCTGAAGGAGATCAGCTCTGGGATTTCTTTGAAGGGAATGATGCTGAAGCTGCAACTCCAGTACTTTGGTCACCTCATGCGAAGAGCTGACTCATTGGAAAAGACTCTGATGCTGGGAGGGATTGGGGGCAGGAGGAGAAGGGGATGACAGAGGATGAGATAGCTGGATGGCATCACTGACTTGATGGATGTGAGTCAGGAGTCCAGGAGTTGGTGATGGACAGGGAGGCCTGGCGTGCTGTGATTCATGGGGTCGCAAAGAGTCGGACACGACTAAGTGACTGAACTGAACTGAACTGATATATATATAATAGATAAATAGCACTGGGAACTATGTTCAGTATCCTGTAATAAACCATAATGGAAAAGAATATGTGTATGTATGTATAACTGTACACTTTGTTGTACACGGGAAACTAACATAATATTGTAAATCAACTATACTTCAATTTAAAAAAAAAGAAAGAGAGAAATGGATCCTTTAGCCCCACGCAAGTCTTTAGAGTCTGCTGCTTGGCCAACAGCTTTCACTGCAGCCTCAGGAGAATTCATGAGCTAGAACATACAGCTAAGCCACCCTATATTCTTCACTGTCAGAAACTGTGAGATCATATATATATTTGTTTGGCCATGCCACGAAGCTTGTGGGATTCACCAACTAGGGACTGAACCTGGGCCATGACACTGGAAGCCCAGAATCCTAACCAGCAGGTAACCAGGGAACTCCTAACATCTGTTGTTTTAAGCCACTAAGTTTGTGGGTAATTTGTTGCATAGCAATAAACTGGGGAGAAAACAAATCTCTTTTGAAGATTCACATCCACAACTAGCCCACTACTAAAATACACGCCATCCAGAGCATGTAAGTCAGGAGGGATGTAATTGAAGTTAACGTGAGATAAAGTTCTGGTTATAGGAAGGAAGTAAAGATATAGATTAATTTTAAATTATTATAAATTCAAACTGAATGTTAAAGTTTTTTGAAAGCCAGATATAAAGGAGTGCATATTGTATGAACCCATCTATATAAAGTCAAAAAACAAGCACAGCTAACTTGTGGTGATCAAGGTCAGGGGAAAGTCAGTAATTAGAAGGAACACGAGGGAAGCTTCTGAGGGGCTGTGTGTTGGTTCCAGGAGTCTGTGTTTTATAAATTCACTGAGCTCTACATTAAAGAGCTGTGCTTTTCTGGGGAGGGTGGGGTGCGCATACTTCACACTTCATCAGGTAACCCCTAAAGAAACGAAAATACAGACGATAACATCCAAATTAGGGTGTGGAGGGGGCGGTGATATAAGAAAACAAAAATAAACAGTTCAAAAGAAAGTAAGAAAGGAAGACGAAACAAATGGTAGGCAAGTACATAATTACAAGATGGCTGAAATGAATCGATGTGTATCAAGAATTATAATGAATGATGATGAGCAGGTGCACCAGTTAAAAGACAAAATGTCCAAACGAGATTTTTTAAAAAATCCAGCTATATCCTGTTTACAAAGGATGTATGTTTTTATTTTATTGTTATTGAAGTAAAGTTGATTTACAGTGTTGTGTTAACTTCTGCTGCACAACCAAGTCAGTTATACACTCATACATTATTTTTCATTATGGTTTGTTACAAAGATATTAAATCTCGTTCCCTGTGCTCTACAGTAAGAAAGGAAGACCTTGCTGTTTATCCACGCTATGTACAACAGTTTCTCTCTGCTAACCCCACGCTCCCAATCCGTCCCTCTCTCCCTTGGCAGCCGCAAGTCTGTTCTCTATGTCTGTGAGTTTGTTTCTGTTTTGGGACAGAGGTTTTGGGGATGATTTTTAAGAAAGGATATAGAAGGATATCTTTCACAGGTACAAAGATACACCAGGTAAAAGATACACCAGATAAAAGAAGGCAGGTAAGTATATTAGTATCAGACATAACAGATTCTAAGGCAAAAATCATTATCAGAGATAGTTTCCATATGATACAAAAAGATTTAATTCTCAATTTGCATTCTAATAATATGGCCTCAAAAACTGACAGAACTACAAGGAGAAATATATAAACACAACTCTCTCAATAACTAATAGAATAAATTAACAAAAATTAGGAAGGACATAAAAGATATCAATACCACCATTAATAAGCTTAATCAAATGAACATGTATACAGATTATAGCCAACAGTTATAAAACATGCGGTCTTTTCAAGAATATATGGAGTATTTGTTCATATTGGTATAAGCCAGGCTGTATGAGGAGGTTCAATAAATTTCAAGGGATTGGTATTATACTCAAAACATTCTCTAACCAGAATGCAGCTATGTGAGAAACCATCAGACTAGAAAAATACTTGTGTTTAATATTTTAAAACCTCACTTCTGAACATTTGAAGGGCCAAAGAGAAGTCAAAATAAGCATGTTTAAAAGCAAATAATAATAAATATATTATATATCAAGACTTACGAGATGGAGCCATAGCAGTACTTGAAGGAAAGGTACAGACTTGAGTATTTATATTACAAAAGAACAAAGTCTGGTTTAAAAAGCTAAGCTTCAAATAAAGGAAGGAAACAATAAAGATAGGAACAGAGAGCTTTGAAATGGAGAACAAATGTACAAGACAGAACTTGGGAGTCATCACTCTAAATTCTAGAGATTAAACCCACAATAAAAATTACACGAGCAACATTCTAACCACACATCTGAAAATGCAGATGAAATGAACAAACCCTGAGTAGTTAGGTATTGACTCTACTTTTTAATAGGCTTAAAGTATTTCATAATATTAACGTTAACACTTAGGCATAAATTGAGACTATGTTGAAAACAAAAAAAAAGTTTATACCATTTATAGGCAGAAAACCTTTGTTTTTTAACTTCAAAACGCAGGTGACTGAGCAGAAAAACTGTGGGTTTTTTTTTAAAAGCCACACAGAGACAGGAAACCCCACCTGGGTGCGTTAGATGCTTCAAAAGGTCACAACGCTAGCAGGACTAAATGTTCAGGTGTCAGGCCAGGAGGAAATAGCAATCACTTGCTCCAAAGCAGAAAAATGAAGCTCTGCTGACAGCTCACACTTGCCCTGTGTTCACGATGCCCATAGATTTTCTCTCCCGCACACTTCAGCTATTTATGTGGACACACATTTATACCTTTAGTATAAATAATAGTAATGGCTAACACTTACTGGACAGCGTATGTGCAAGGGCTATTCCCGAGGCTTTACCTATGTTCTCTCTAATCTTTACAACACAACCGCGTGCTGTGGCCTGACTTGCTGACAGGCTCCCTCTTAACTGGGTGGGGCCGGGACTTGAGGTCAAGTCTAGCTGATGCCTCCGTTCATCCATCCTTTTACACACAAAGGCTGCAGGAAGATGTCTACAGAGCATCCTGAGTCCCAGGCAGGCTTGGTCCAAGACCAGCCCCTGGAGCATGTACAAAGCACTCACCTTCTGAATAATATCCCGCAGAGCAAAATACTTCTCAGTGAGGTCCCCGGCCTCGCTCAGGGGGGCATCATAGTCGTAGCTGGTGGGCTGTGGTTGGTAGGGTATGTTGGCTCCTGGAAGACAAAACCATGCCGCTAGTTACTACAGAAGGCCTTCTCCTGTGAGAAGTTCTCATGGATTTGTGGAGGTGGTGAATAAAGAAGGACATTACAGCCAACTGTTAAGTGACACAGAGGTGGCCCTCCAGATGCAAGTTTCTTCCTGCAGGTGGCCCTCACTAAGCACCTTGGTGTCTACAAAGGACTTTCCCCATTTACTCTCTCAGCAACCCCAGCAGATATCCCTGCACTGGATCCGCAGGGCATCTGAAGCTCCCAACAAAGCCCCCAGACATCTCACAGCCAGCAGTGGCCAGGCCTATGGCACGACTCACACGTCCGAATGTTAACCTTGCAGCTGTGATCTTGTTTATGACCTCCTCTGTGGCTAAAAAAAAGGTCCATGGTAGACACACAGGTTTCTGGGCCCAGGATCAGCAGCAAAGCACTAAGGGGTTATCAGACCAAGTAAACTCAGAGAATTTTATCATGATTTTTCCTACCCCCAAAAAAGACCATGGAGGGACTTCCTGATGGTCCAGTGGTTAAGACTCTGCTTCCACTGCAGGGGGCGAGGGTTCAATCCCTGGTCAGGGAACTAAGATCCCACATGCCAAGTAGTGTGGCCAAAAAAAAAAAAAAAGACCATATGGGAAATATAGGAATGGTGTATTTGCTTTGGAAAAAAACTGTGGCAGTTCCTCTAACTCTAAAAATAGAGTTAGTTACCATGTGAACCAGCAATTCCAATCCTAGGTGTGCAGTCAGAAGAACTGAAACAGAGACTCAAACAAATACTTACACGTCAATGTGCATAGCAACATTATTCATAATGGCCAAAAGAGGTGAGACAACCCACATGTCCATCACTGATGAATGGAGAAACTGAATGTAGTATATCTGCATAATAGAGTATTATTTCTCTATAAGAAAGAATGAAGTGCTGACACCCACTATAATATGGATGAACCTTGAGAAGATTATGCTGAATGAAAGAAATTAGACACAAAAGACCATATATTGTGTGGTTCTACTTGTACTAAGTGTCCAGAACAGACAAAGAGTGGTGGCCAAGAGCTGGGAGAAGGGCAGTGGGGCATTTCTTGGGTATGAGGTTTCTTTGGGGGGTAATGAAAATGTTTTGGAATTAGATGGTGGTAATGGCTGCACAAGTTTGTGCTAAACTAAACACCACTAGATCATGTATTTTAAAAATTATCAGCTTTAGGGTATGTGAATTATGCCTCAACAAAATGTTTTTTAAAAAAGAAAGAGAAAAAAGACCAGAATATATGAACAAGTAAGTTCTAGCCAGAGACTACGACTTGCCCAGTTAGCTTGATTTTAAACAATAGTTTCTAAATGCACAACCTACAGCCCTTAAAGTTTTTTTTAAAGAAAAATGATTTTGTAGGAATTCTCTGGCAGTCCAGTGGTTAAGACTCCATGCTTCCAATGCACGGGATATGTGTTTGATCCCTGGTCAAGGAACTAAGATCTCACATGCCATAAAGTGTGACCAAATAAAAGAAAAATGATTTTTTGACCTACTGTATAGCCAGAGACTCGATATCTTATAGTAACATATTAGGGAAAAGAATCTGAAAAGGAAATATATATCTGTATCTATATCTATCTATCTATATATATATCTGAATCACTTTGCTGTATACCTGGAATACACTGTAAAGCAACTATACTTCAATAAAATTAAGAAAATAAAGAAAACCTAGAAAAATTCAAATTTACATAGGGAAAAAAATTCCACTTCTATGATTCTTACACATTTGTAAATTAAATTGAAATGTTGAAGTAAATTGTAGAAAGTAACTTTTGAACATCTAAAACAAGTATAGAAGGGTAATTCAGAAGCAGCCTAATGCTACTCATTCATATAACACTGATTATTTCATGACACCTGCATACTCAATTTTAAAAAATTATTCTCAATAGAAAAGTAAATTCAACATTTCTCTCTTCCTAATAAATAAACGATGAAAGTGATTTTTTAATATTATATAGGCAATCTTACATATTAGAAAATTTAGGAGAAGACAAACCAAGACAGAAGAATCACCAATGGCCATGGTATGGACAAAATCAAGCACCAGAAACATTCTACCATTAGATTCTACAAACAAATGTTAAATCGCTCTTACCATTCCAATAGGCAAAATTGGTGCCACCTATAAACATGTACCTACAAGGAAACAAGAGAACAGATGAGCCCACAGCTCATCATGAGCCCACAGCTTCACCATGAGCCCACAGCTTCATCATGAGCCCACAGCTACAGAGGACTCCCTTCCCTCCAAAAATTAACACTCACATGTTTACATTTGCCCCGAGAGCAAGCATATCATGAAGGGTGAAAGCCACTGCTTTGGAGCTGACTGTGGAATGACGCTGGCCCCAGTGATCTAACCATCCAGTGTAGAATTCAGAATTGACCTAAAAAGAAAGGGATATGGAGCTTAGGACAGACTTAAACCTTCACACGCTGGGCTTCCCAGTAACTACTGCCCTAGGTTATCCACTGAAGAACAGGAAGAGGGGGCAGCTGACATTCACTGCTTTGCTGGGAACTGGGGGACCAATGAGGACATTTCATAATAGCATTGCCTAAGCTCAGGTCTCAGGTGTGGACAAAGCAGGTGTTCCTGAAAAGCTGTACCTGCATCAAAATCTTATTAACCAATCCCCAGTTTGAATACAGGAGGAAAGTTTGTTGGGCAAAAGAGTCAGATGACAAAATATGTTTACGAAATCATTAGCACCAAATTCACCCTTTGTGTGAATCCAGATTTTCAGATCTCAGGTTGACTTATTTTAATTGAAGAATAGTTGATTTACAATGTTGTGCCAATCTCTGCTGTACAGCAAAGTGACATACAGACATTCTTTAGATCTCAGACTGACTTAATGTGTTGTAGAAATATTGTCCAAATATTCTAGCGCTTGGTGTTTCTGTTGGGCATGACCCTGCCACGCCCTTGTCTACAGAAGAAAAGAGAAATCTGGGTGTGTTCTGGGGACTTCTTGTCTCAGGCTGCAGGAAACAGCTCCACTCAGTGTCTGTGAACATGGGTTCTGCATGACTCAGGAAGCAGAGGCCAGGTTCAGAAAAGGCTGCTTTGTACAAAGGTGGGTGCACAGGCAGGGCAGCCTGACCTGCTGCGGGGAAGACACCCCTTACGTGGGGCCAAGTAACAACAACAACTGCGGGGGGAAGGGAAGCGGAGAGAGGGACACATTCATTGATGGGCTGAGCACCCCTGCCAGGACCTCATTGCCGTCTCTGCCTCCCAGCCGTCTACGGAGATGCCACAGAGCCCTGCAACTCCCAGAGCGGTCAGCAACCCTACATCCCCACATCTCCTGGCTGCTTGTCAGAAACTCAGTGCCCCTTCCCCAGACCCAGTAAATCAGTGTCTGCATTTTCACAAGACTCCTATGTGATTTCTAAGTAGATTGAAGGCAGAGCAGCTCTGTCACAAAGAGCTCTCAAGAAACACAGACCTGAGCTCAGATCCTGGCCCTGCCACTCACCAGCTATACAGGCATGGGCAAGTGACATAGTCTGAGTCTCACTGAAAAGAACGAGCTCTCATAACACCACTTATGAGAGCTGCCATGAGGATCAAAGGTGACGAGCTATGCCAGGGCGCAGAGCCTGGGACTTCCCTGGTGGCCCAATGGTTAAGAATCCACCTTGCAATCCAGGGGATGTGGGTTTGATCCCTGGTAGGAGAACTAGGATCCATTCTGGAGGGGGCAGAATGGGGACCATGGTGAACATCCCGCCTCATTAAGCTCTGCTTTTTTTTTTTGCATTAAAAAAAAATCAATTGTATTTCTTTTTCTTTCTTTCTTTAATGATTTGGCTGCACTGGGTCTTCACTGCGGCGAGCAGGCTTCTCTAGTTGCAGCACATGGGCTTAGTCCCCCGTCCAGTGCAGAGCCTTAGTCTTGAGCAGTAGTACTGCTTCAGCTGTTGCCCATGCGTCCAGAAGGTGGTCTCTACAGCCCCATCAGTTCTGACCCCAGACCCAGAAACCAAGAATCCACTCCCACCCTTCACAGCACCTCATCACTCTCCCCCAACAGCAGAAAAGAAGTCTGTACAACCAAGTGGTCTCCCCATGCCTCACCCCTGACTCTTACCAGGGGTCCTGTGGGTTCAAATTTCCTCTGGAGCATGAAAGCAGCGGTGAGGTTGGTACCTGAACGAGAAAGAGGAGAGAGGTCAGCCGTGGGAGTGACAGGTTCAAGAAAAAAGATTCCTTTGGAGACTTCCCAAAGGAAGTGGGTCCAATAGTTAAGAATCTGCCTTGCAGGGACTTCCACCTGCCGATGAGGGGACATGGGTTTGACCCCTCGTTGGGGAACTAAGATCCCAAGTGCAGAAGAGCAGCTGAGTCCATGCACACCACAGAGAATCTGTGCTCCACAACAAAAGATCCTGAGTGCTGCAGCTAAGACCTGGTGCAGCCAAGTATATAATAAATTCATTTCTTAAAAAAGAGGACTTTCCCTGGTGGCACACTGGATAAGCATCCACCTGCTAATACAGGGAACATGGGTTCGATCCCAGGTCTGGGCAGATCCCACATGAGGCAGAGCTACTAAGTCCCTGTGCCACACCTACTGAGCCCATGTGCTGCCACTCCTGAAGCCCATGCACCTAGAGCCCACAACAGGAGAAGCCACTCAATGAGAAGCCCGGGTACCACAACGAACAGGGGCCCCCGCTTGCTGCAACCAGAGAAAGCCCATGTGCAGCAACGAAGACCCAGCACAGTTGAAAATAAATTAATAAAATGAAAAAAAAAACACAGATTCCTTTGCAGGACTTGAGCCTCAGGTTCCCTGCCCTCCCTCATACCCCCATGGGCCTGCACACCTCCAAGCCAGCCTCAGGTGAGGACTGCTTCAGGTGGGGACTCAGACCATACATTTGATAGACTGTGGGGACCACAGAATGATGTTTCCTTTGTGAACAGTGTCTGGGCCTCTCCTGACTGCATTCCTCTGGGAGATCATGACACAGGCCTTGTGCTTCCTCTGTGGCCCCAGAGCCTAGACACATGGCTGGTGTGCAGCTCTCTTCACTCAGGTATCTGGTTGACTGAGCTGCTCCCTACACAACGACCCTGCTTTGAACATACTTCCTGGTAGCCTCCACAGCACCATATGCATCACAGTGCCCAAATTAGAACCAGACATGGAACAACAGGCTGGTTCCAAATTGGGAAAGGAGTACGTCAAGGCTGTATATTGTCACCCTGCTTATTTAACTTATATGCAGAGTACATCATGAGAAACGCTGGACTGGAAGAAACACAAGCTGGAATCAAGATTGCCAGGAGAAATATCAATAACCTCAGATATGCAGATGACACCACCCTTATGGCAGAAAGTGAAGAACTAAAGAGCCTCTTGATGAAAGTGAAAGAGGAGAGTGAAAAAGCTGGTTTAAAACTCAACATTCAAAAAACTAAGATCACAGCATCTGGTCCTATCACTTCATGGCAAATAGATGGGGAAACAGTGGAAACAGTGGCTGACTTTATTTTTTGGGCTCCAAAATCACTGCACATAGTGACTGCCACCATGAAATGAAAAGATGCTTGATCCTTGGAAGAAAAGTTGACCAACCTAGACAGCATATTAAAAAGCAGAGACGTTACTTTGCTGCCAAAGGTCTGTCTAGTCAAAGTTATGGTTTTTCCAGTAGTCATGGATGGATGTGAGAGTTGGACCATAAAGAAAACTGAGCACCAAAGAATTGATGGTTTCGAACTATGGTGTTGGAGAAGACTCTTGAGCGTCCCTTGGACTGCAAGGAGATCCAACCAGTCCATCCTAAAGGAGATCAGTCCTGAGTATTCATTGGAAGGACTGATGCTGAAGCTGAAGCTCCAGTCCTTTGGCCACTGGCCACTCCAGTCCTTTGGAACTGACTCATTGGAAAAGACCCTAATGTTGGGAAAGATTGAAGGCAGGAAGAGAAGGGACGACAGAGGATGAGATGGTTGGATGGCATCACCGATTCAATGGACAGACACTTGAGCAAGGTCCGGGAGATGGTGAGGAACAGGGAGGCCTGGTGTGCTGCAGTCCATGGGGTCGTAAAGAGTGGGACATGACTGAGCAACTGAACAACAACAAATTAACAAATCAAAGGGACACACTGTGCTCTAATTACATCTATCTTGAGTCACAGAGTACACTCTGTATTTTAATTTGTACATCTCAAGCCACTCCAGACCACTTGTGCTCAATTTTTGTCTTTTGAAGTGTTCCATTAGGATGTCTATGTCTCATCTTGCATCCCACATCTTCTGTTCTCCCCACCTCCTCTAAAAAGAGAAAGGGTTTCTCCACAGAGAAGTAATGAGCACGAACAGCGTCTCTCCAGCCAGAGTCGAGGACACCCTGGCCCACCCTGCACTGTCCAGGTCCTGCAGCAGGTGTCCCAGGGTGCAAGCACACCAGCCCAGTCTCCAAATAACCCCTTGCCGTCGGACAAGTCTTGGGCTTCTCTGCGAGGCTAGCTCTCAGGAGAGAAAGCGATGATCAAGAAAGAGTGGAATTTCATTTCCTTTATGGCTGTAAATTTCTCACTATTAACTAAGCATTAGGTGGTTTCTAGATCTTTTTTTTTTTAATTTTTATTGGAGTATAGTTGATTTACAGTGTTTTGACAGTTTCAGGTATACAGCAAAGCGAATCAGTTACACATATACATAGATCTACTCTCTTATATTTTTTTTTAGGTTCTTTTCTTGCATACCCCTCCTCCCGCCTTATCCCCTGATAACCCTGTTTGATTTCTGCATCTGTGACTCTATTCCTCTTTTGTAAGTTCATTTATACCCCCCTTTTTTTTAGATTCCACATATAAGTGATATCATGTGCCATCTGTCTCTCTGAACCTGACTTACTTCACTCAGTATGACAATCTCTGGGTTCATCCACGTTGCTGCCTATGGCATTATTTCACTCTTTTATGGCTAATATCCCACTGCACGTGTGCACTACGTCTACTTTATCCATTCCTCTGCTGATGGGCATTTAGGTTGCTCCTGTGTCCTGGCTATTGTAGACAGTGCTGAGCTTCATGCTGGCGGCGCATGCATCTTTTTGAATTCTAGTTTTCTTTTGCTTTAACCTCAGGAGTGGGATTGCTGGATTGTATGGTAGTTTTAGTTTTTAAGGAACCTCTATACTGTTCTCCATAATGGCTGTTACCAACTTACATTCCCACCAACAGTGTAAGAGGATTCCTTTTGCTCCACACCTTCTCAGCATCTACTGCTTGTAAATTTTAGATGATGGCCACTCTGATTGGTGTGAGGTGATACTTCATGGTAGTTTTGACTTACATTTCTGTAATTGTTAATATTAGTGATGTTGAACCTCTTTTCATGTGCTTTTGACCATTTGCATGTCCTCTTTGGAAAGATGTCTATTTAGAACTCTTCTCCATTTCTTAATTGGGTTACTTGGTGTTTGTTTTTTTTTTGGCTTCAGATCTTGAAACCTGCTCTCAAGAGCCTCTCCTGGGATCTGACCCCAGGCACTGCTCCTCTCCCACTCCAGGAAATGAAGCCGCCACCATCCCCCCTGCCCCAGGCACACTGGCCTTGAGTGTCTGTCCTTGAACCCACAGCGGTAGCAACCATGCTGTCACCCCACATACAAATAACATAACTAACTTGTGATAATCCTCAATTTGTTCCTCCCAACAGAAAAGTGCTGTGCTTTTTCATCGCTGTGTTAGGAAATGTGCCAAAACAGGAGGAAACCAGCATGCCACTTCCTGTGCAGCCCTTTGTAGATGACTTACTTCATCACCAATTGATCTGAGCAATGTACCATGTTTCTAGAAACACTCAGTTCACTCGGAGCCAGTTATCTCTTTGTTCGTAGCAGAGAAGAATTTAAAAAAAAATGCAACTTCAGTCTGAACATCCTTCTCTACAGAAGGCAATGCTGGATGTGTGTCTCCTCCCTCAGACAGGACAACAGTGGGGTCTTTATGCTACTTGAAGAGCTGGTCTTCTGGGCGAGTGGGGTAACGTTTTATTTTGAAATCATTCCAAATTTATAGGAAAACTGTGAGAATAATACAAAGAACTTATTTTCCCTTCACGCAGGTTCCCCAATTGTTAACATTTACCACATTCATTGGTTTTTTCCTCTCTATATAAATATGCACATTTTTTTTTTTTCTGAGCCATTTGAGAATAAGTTGTAGACAGGATGGTCCTTTACCCCTAAATACTTCAGCATGTATCCCCTAAAGAGCAAGAGCATTCTTTAAATAAATACAACACAATGATACAAAAAAAAAATAGGAAATTAACATGGATAGAATATCATTATCTAAAGGCTTTATTCAAAGATTTCAATTGTCTCAATAATGTCCTTCATAATAACAACAACCAAAACAAACAGAAAAAAAAGTCCAGGACCCTTTTCAGGATCACATTGCACTTAGCCGTGATGCCTTTTATAAAAGCCGCTCTGAACCCACGTGAAGACCTCTTAATGTCGTTGCACCCTGAGCACCCCAGCCATGCCTTCATGGGCAGAACCTCAGTGGCTCACGCAGCATGAATGCGTCAGGAAAGACGATTCTTTGCAGCATCTACCAAACCACCTCCGGCCCATCACAGTTCCCAGTGTTATGAGTTATACAGAAAGAAGACGGAAGTGCCAGGCATGTTCTCTGCACTCCAGAGCTGACCTCAGAGTTCACAGTGGCCTCAACCCAGCCCAAACATCCAGCCACGACTTGAGGGGATGGGGGTGGTGAGGGGGCAGGTGCAGACAAGAACAGCACATCCCAGACACAGCCTGAAAGGTGGTGCTCCTCCAGGTAGGGGAACCCCTGGCAGCAGCCCCTAAGAAAACAGGACTCCAGGCTGCAGCCAGCTCCGCCAGGGCTGGAAACAGAGCCTGTGTCCTAAGGGCCAACCCAGCTGACATCAAACCATCTCCGCCATCAAGGGTGCTTTATCAAGTATTCTATTTCACCGTTACAAATAAAGGAAAATTTGGGAAATCCTATTCAATATGCCCATGCCACTTAAACAATAGCTGCTTAGAGCAACTGACTGAGTAGAAGGCCCAGATCCGCCCGCCGAGCTGGGTTTCTGCAGACACCAACCTGGGCTGAAGTCCACGGTGGCGTAGAGCCCCTGGAGCGCCCCACACTGCAGCAACCTCTCATTCACCCCGTCCGTGGTGAACAGAAGCACATCCTCACCCAGGTGGTCGTGGAAACGCTTCTGCAGGAAACGCAAGTAGTCGTAATCACAGGAGAGGTAGCTGCCATATTCATTTTCAACCTGCAAGTTTAAAAAAGAGGAGGGGAAAAAAATCAGAAGACTCCAACGTTCTAAGGCAAACCGTGGTTTGGAGAAACTCCTCGAGCCTCTCTGAGATGACGAGGCTTAGGGGTCCCCTCCCCCTAAATATCTCCTACACTTGATCCTCAAAACTCATTTTCTAAAGAGCAACTCAGCATAAAAACCTAAGCCTGTGAGTCACAAGTAAGACCCAATGCAGCCAAATGAATAAATAAATAAATATTAGAAAAAAATCTTAGAGGTATAGAGTTTAATGAAGGAAGCATGACACTAAAAAATACATATAATACAACTTCCCGAACAGAAAATCCAAACCAGTCAAAACCAAACTATACGTGTGGGTGTGCGGATAGTTGGTTTGTAGAAGTGTAAAAAAAATCAAGAAGCTGATGGTCATGAAAGTCAGGACAGTGAGAAAAAGTAGAGCATTGTCAGGAAGCTTCTAGGGTCCTGGTGTGCATTTCCCATCTTGGGTGGTCGTGGCTGTTCTCTCCACAATGCTTCCTTCACTGCACATTAATGTGTGTGTGTTACAGCTCACAATTTTACAAAAATTTAAGAATTGCCCAAACATAAAAATTTCAATTAAAATTCAATAAAAATTTCAGCACACAACACAAAACAAACTTCTGTGATACAAGGAATACGTTGTCTTTGAACATGAGCATAAGAAACCGAGAGCCCCCAAGAAGGGATAGTTAGGGAGTCTGGAATTAGCACGTATACACAGCTATATTTAAAATGGATAACCAAGAAAAACCTGCTGTACAGCACAGGGAACTCTGCTCAATGTTATGTGGCAGCCTGGCTGGCAGGGGAGAATGGGGGAGAATGGATCCATGTATATCTGAGTCCCTTTGCTGTGTACATGAAACTATCACAACATTGCTAGTAATTGTTAAACTCCAAAATAAAAAGTTAAAAGAAAAAGAAACCGTGAGCCCCCAGAAAACAGGTGTCCAGCCTGAGGGAAGCTGGGAGAGGAGGTTAACGGAGCTTCCCCGGAGGGGTTACCCGAGGTGGCTCTAGACAGAAAGGCACTGGTCAAGGAGGCGAGACAGGTGGAGAGCGCTGCTCAGAGAGCAGGCTGTTTGCAGAATTGCTGGCAGCTCCAGGAAGCCTGTGGACACAGTCGGGGTGTGGGGAGGGGTGGGGAGTGATGCAGAGGAACCCAATACCACCGTCACCGTCTAAAAGCTTAACGCGTGACGGCTTTCTCAGCAAGAATCCCTCTGACTATACCGTCATGGTGTGGGTTCAAACAGCAAAACGGGGACCTCCCGGGGGGTCCAGTGAGTAAGACTCCAGGCTTCCAGTGCAGGGGACACAGGTTCAAGCCCTAGTCGGAGAAATAGGATTCTGTATGCCTCCAGGTACGGCAAATAAAATAACATAAAAATGTTCTGGGACTTCCCTGGTGGTCCAGTGGTTAAGAATCTACTTGCCAAGGCAGGAGACATGGGTTCAATCCCTGTTCTGGAAATATTCCACATGGCATGAGGCGGCTAAGCCTATGGGCCACAACTCCTGAAGCCTGCGTGCCCTCGAGCCTGCGCTCCGTAAGAAGAGAAGCCACCGCGATGAGAAGCCTGTGCGCCACGACCAGAGAGAGCCTGTGCATGGCAACAGAGACCCAGCACAGCCAAAAGAATACACTGTCTTTTAAATGCTCTTAAGGAGAAGAAAAACAGGCAGTAGCAGCCAGTACCAAGGGCTTCACAGGGCATGAAGCCATCCTGAAAAAGGAGGTGTTTCCACTCAGAGCAGGACACGCTCCTTGGGAGACTGATCCTGATACCCTGATGACCTGATCCTGATCAGCAGCCCCTTTGAAAATAAATGAAATAAATCTTAAGAAAAGCTCCATAAATACTGGCAAGGTACATTCCTCCTCATTTTCTTTTTCCTCCTTTTAATTAAGAGCTATTTATAGGGACCTCCCTGGTGGTCCCGTGCTCAAGACTCTGTGCTCCCAATGCAGGGGGCACAGGTTCAATTCCTGGTTGGGGAACTAAGATCCCACAGGCTGCACAACACAGCCAAAAAGAAAAAAACAGGTACTTATATGGCTGTGTCTTCCTTCATCATCTGGCTGCCAAGAAGTTCAGAGCTAACTTAAAGGTCAGCTGTAGCAACAAAGTGGGCTCACAGCCTCTGCACCCCGAGTTCTTTTCTGGCCATGCCCAAGCTGACATCGTTGATCTTCACTTACTTTTTCAAGCTTCGTTTATCCATTAACATCATTATATTACAGTAAAATATAGGAGGGTATTTTAAACAGGATTGTAATTCATGCATACACATAATTTGGTTTGCTTTTTAGAGAAAGAGAGACAAGCTCCACATTGGCAAGGCAGCTCAGCGCTGCGGTCACAGGCACAGACATCAAAGGCCCAAGAGCCCTTGTGCAAATCTCAGCTCTGCCTCTTCTCATCCATGTGGCTCCACCTGTAAACCGTCTGTCTGTCTGTCAGAGGCGGGTGTGCCTTCCCCACTGGGCTGCATGAGGAATCCCTGAGCCGATACATGATACCTGGCACCTTGTGAGGGCTCAAAATGCTGGCAACAAAGCGTATATTCAAGTTCTCTATCATTGCCAAGGAGGGGAAAGGAGAGGCGGGGCAGGTGAGAGGAGAAACATACAGAAAAGGGCTTGAAAGACGCACAGAAGTCGAAGTGAGATTCCAAGGAACACTGATTTTCCTGGAGCAGGAGTCTGCTAACTTCTTCAATTAAGGGCCAGACAGTAAACACCAGGGGCTTCTGGGCCGTAAGTCTCTGTCTCAGCTACTCGAGGACGTTACTGTGGTGCCCGAGCACCCTAGACAGTGCATAAACGGCCGTGTGCCAATGGCACTGATCTACCACAACAGGCAGGGGGCCCCTACCGCAGCGTGCAGATACTTGCTCCAAGATAATCATCTCACCCTGTAAGCTCCAAAGTCCCCTACATACGAACCTTCAAGTTGTGGACTATCAAAGATGTGAATGTGCCCAGAGAAAGGATGAAGAGAAGCAAGAGGAAGATGAAGAAACTGAAGAACTGAAAAGATTCACAATGCAGGGAAATGGCAAGGGCATTTGCTTTATTTGAGGAGCCACTGTTTAGTTTTCGAGGCATGGGACCCAAATGTAGAACAGTTCACAAAGGCTGCAGGAGCTGTTCAGAATGCAATCCAGTGCTACCATTGTCATCTATGATGAGAACAAAAGGGCTACGACCTAGATATCACTGGATCATTTTCCAAGAGGGTAGACAGAATTGTTTGTCTATGACAAACCTAGACAGTATTGAAAAGCAGAGATATTACTTTGCTGACAATGGTTTGTATAGTCAAAGTTATGATTTTTTCCAGTAGTCATGTACGGATGTGAGAGTTGGACCATAAAGAAGGCCAAGTACCAAAGAACTGATGCTTTCAAACTGTGGTCCTGAAGAAGAGTCTTGAGAGTCCCTTGGACAGCATGAAGATCAAACTAGTCAATCCTAAAGGAAATCAACCCAGAATATTCACTGGAAGCACTGAGGCTGAAACCGAAGCGCCAACACTTTGGCCACCTGATGCAAAGAGCCGACTCACTGGAAAAGATCCTGATGCTGGAAAAGATTGAAGGCGGGAGGAGAAGGAGGCGACAGAGGAGGGGATCACTGGGTGGCATCACCAACACAATGGACATGACTTTGAGCGAATCCCGAGAGATGGTGAAAGACAGGGAACCTGGAGTGCTGCAGTCCATGGGGTCACAGAGAGTCGGACACGACTGAGCAACTGAATGACAACAGACAGAATTGATCCCGCAAGGAGCCAGAACCCATACCATCAACATCAGGCATGGATGAAATCAAAGCTTGTACTCCGTCCCCTATTGCTGACGATTCTTCAGCTCCACCATCTCCCACCTCGTCTCCCTTCTCCAGTCAGTTGCTCCTCTTGCCTGTTCGCTTGATGCCAACCCCTGTGTGCCAGTTGTTAGGCACTGTACTGTAAGACTGAACACGTTTTCTTTTTTGTGTTTGTTTTTTTAATGTATTATTTGTGTGGAAAGTATTATAAACTTATTATAGTATAGTACCATACAGCCAATTGTGTTAGTTGGGTACTTGGGCTAATTTCGTTGGACTTAGGAACAAATTAGATTTAGGAACGTGCTCTTGGAATGAAACTCGTTCATACGTAGGGGATTTACTATAACGCAACAAAGACATTTTCAGTTGTTGACCTTCCAAAACAATAGGTATAAACAGAGGGGATCCCTCATGATGAGTGCCCCACAAATTAGGTTGTAGGGTAGAAGGCCCCCATTCCTGATTACCAAGGAGAAGAAGGATTAGCTGGGATTTGAGCATGCAGAGAGATGTGGGGAGAAGAAAGAGGAGGAAACTCAGTTCCCTGGCAGGACCCAGAGTTAAGTTCATGTCACCTGAGGTTGCCAGGGATGGATACAGGAGGAAACACGCCCACCGTCCAGCCCTCTAAATCAGTCAACTTTGCTCTCCTGTGCAGAGTTTGTATTTGATGACATTTTGAAAGTCAAAGTGAAAGTGTTAGTCACTCAGTCGTGTCCAACTCTGTGCTACTCCGTGGACTGTAGCCCGCCGGGCTCCTCTGTCCATGGAATTCTCCAGGCAAGAATACTGGAGGGGCCTGCCATTCCCTTCTCCAGGGATGACATTTTAGTGGCTTTCAATAACCAAAAGATATGGAAAACTTGTGAGCGAAAATTGAAAGTGATTTAGGGGGGACTTCCCTGGGGGTCCAGTGGCTAAGACCCCTTAGTCCCAGTGCAGGGGCCCTGGGTGTGATCCCTGGTCAGGGAACTAGATCCCACATGTCCCAACTAAGAGTTAGCATGCTGCGACTGAAGATCCTGCATGCTGCAACTAAGACCCAGTACAACCAAGTAAATATATAAAAATTTTTTTAAAGGTGACTTAGAAGCAAAGGGCTTTCCAGGTGGCTCAATGGTAAAGAATCTGCCTGTCAGTGCTGGAGATGCAAGAGACATGGGTTTGATCTCTGGGTTGGGAAGATCCCCTGGAGGAGGAAATGGCTACCCACTCCAGTGTTCTTGCCTGGAGAATCCCATGGACAGAGGTGGGCTGTCCATGGGGTAACCTGGTGTGCTGCAGTCCATGGGGTCACAAAGAGTCAGACATGACTAAGCAACTAAACAACAACAACAATGAACTAAAAAACAATGGAAACTGAGGAAAACCTGAGATCAAGAGGAAGGAGGAAGACCCAGCTAGACAGACACATCCAGCTTCAGCCTTGAAATCGTCGTATAGGAAAATGGGCTCCTATAAGCTTAACTGTGTCCACTGTTTCCCCATCTATTTCCCATGAAGTGATGGGACCAGATGCCATGATCTTCGTTTTCTGAATGTTGAGCTTTAAGCCAACATTTTCACTCTCCTCTTTCACTTTAATCAAGAGGCTTTTTAGTTCCTCTTCACTTTCTGCCATAAGGGTGGTGTCATCTGCATATCTGAGGTTATTGATATTTCTCCTGGCAATCTTGATTCCAGCTTGTGCTTCTTCCAGCCCAGCGTTTCTCATGATGTACTCTGCATATAAGTTAAATAAGCAGGGTGACAATATACAGCCTTGACGTACTCCTTTTCCTATTTGGAACCAGTCTGTTGTTCCATGTCCAGTTCTAACTGTTGCTTCCTGACCTGCATACAGGTTTCTCAAGAGGCAGGTTAGGCGGTCTGGTATTCCCATCTGCAGATGGTGATTGCAGCCATGAAATTAAAAGAAGCTTACTCCTTGGAAGGAAAGTTATGACCAACCTAGATAGCATATTCAAAAGCAGAGACATTACTTTGCCAAAAGTCCATCCAGTCAAGGCTATGGTTTTTCCAGTGGTCATGTATGGATGTGAGAGTTGGACTGTGAAGAAATCTGAGTGCTGAAGAATTGATGCTTTTGAACTGTGGTGTTGGAGAAGACTCTTGAGAGTCCCTTGGACTGCAAGGAGATCCAACCAGTCCATTCTAAAGGAGATCAGTCCTGGGTATTCATTGGAAGGACTGATGCTGAAGCTGAAACTCCAATACTTTGGCCACCTGATGTGAAGAGTTGACTCATTGGAAAAGACTCTGATGCTGGGAGGGATTGGGGGCAGGAGGAGAAGAGGGCGACAGAGGATGAGATGGCTGGATGGCATCACCGACTAGATGGACATGAGTTTGGGTAAACTCCAGAAGTTGGTGATGGACAGGGAGGCCTGGCGTTTTGGGATTCATGGGGTCACAAAGAGTTGGACATGACTGAGCGACTGAACTGAACTGAACTGAAGCTTAACTGGGACGGACTCAGGACAGGTTGTGGGCAGTGAATGCTACCAGTAGTACATCCCTCTGGGAATAGCAGCCTGGCCTTTCTCTACCACACAATGTCAGAACAGGCACCCTGGTCAGCCCAGCCCTCTTGTTGCAACCTGCATATTTGTTTTTTTTTTTTTTTGGGTGGGAGGGGGGCTATCCCACACAGCTTGTGGGATCTTAATTCCCTGACCAGGGGGTGAACCCAGGCCACAGCAGGGACAGTGCAGAGTCCTAAACACTGGACCGCCACGGAGCCCCTTACAGCCTGGGTCTTAAGTGCACAGAAGGGGCCAGGCTCCTTCCCCACAGTGACCATCCCTATGAACAGTGAACAGTGCTGGCCCCAAGTGCTGGCCCACATTCCCCTAGGGAGCGCTGCACACATCCCATGCTGGTCCGGGACACAGCCAGTTTTACATAACATACTCTCTGCAGTAAGAGAACCCTTGCAAATGACCAACAGACATGGTTTTGTTTGACCTAAGTCATTTTACAAATATCAAAAATCACTGCAGGTCAAGTGAACTGATCTTTCTCTTGGAACACCCTTGCCACATGACAGACTCCTCCTTCTACCAGTCACTGCAAAGGGAAAAACACATGGAAGAAGGAAGGTGAGGGCAGGAAGTGGGAGGAGAAAACACAGTGGCCCCAGCTCACCGCATCCTCTTTCTACACCCACGGGAACCGACGACCGACGCAATACAGACACCAAAGCGGGTCGGTCCGGGCTGCGTCCCTGCAGCCAGAAGGCGCTGTGGGAGCAGAGAGGGGCCAGGCTGCAATCCTTACTGCCACCTGCCAGCTGCGTGACCTTGGCCAAGCCACTTAACCTCTTTGGCGATGGTGGCTGGGATAACTGAATGGCATCTGTAGGGCGGCCAGCACAGAGTCTCACACAGAGAGCATTCAAAAATGGTAAAGCCCCCTCAAAATGCAATTTAAATCAAAGTACCGTCTGTGGCATTGCCTCTTAGAGATAGACATAGGAAGATAAACAGCAAGGACCTTACTGTAGAGCCCAGGGAACTATATTCAACATCTTGTAATAACCTATATTGGAAAAGAATCTATATCTGTATATAAAACCGAATGATGTTGCTGGACTCCTGAAACTTACATAACATAGCAAATCAACTACACTTCAGTTCTAAAAATTAAAAAGAAAAAAAGAAAGAAAGAAAGAGTCACATGTGGCTCCCATCTGCTTCACTCCCGTATACTGTGTGGATAAATGGAAATCTCCCCCTACCAGCCCGGGCTCCATGATTACCTGCACTGTTATAATCGGGCCTCCATTCTTATAGAGGAGGGGTCTCATCTTGGGCAGAAGGACCCCCAGCCACTTGTCCACAGCCGCAAGGTAATCTGGAAAACAGCCAGGTTTAACACCATCACACACCTTTTTACTACAAAGAGGCACCATGCACCCTGTTATCCTGGGGCTGGCAGCAGAGATCGAACAGACTGATTCAACCACTACTTTCTGAAACGGGGGTGTCACGTGCACCGCAAGTCTGATAAAAGCTGTCCTGCCTGGAGTTGTCCGCTCAGCGGAGCCTTCAGAGGATCAGCCTGATATCAGCCCCTGCCGCTAGGGCCACAAGCCTGCAGCACAGGAGGCATCTGCCCGTGTTTGTTGAATGACTGAGTGATGGGTCCTTCTCTGTCACAGCTGAGTTTTTAAAAAATTAAGTTCTAATCAACTATACATTTACACTGTCAAATGGGGATAAGTATGCAGTTCACAAAGCTGCTGTAAGTATTAAATGAGCTAGTACATGGGAAAATACTAATAATATACTAAGAGTTAAAACGTGTGGGTAATACGCTAAGAAGAAAAGCCACACAGAGCATAACGTACTAGCCTTTTATTTATTTATTTTTTTCGTACTAGCCTTTTATACAGCAGATTTAATCGTTGTTAGCTGCTCTTATGACCAGCTTCATCCCCAAGCGAAATGAAGTCTTCAGAAGACAGAAAAGCAGCTAGGAACTCTACTGAGTCCCCTGCAGTGACCTACATAGAAAAAGAATCTCAAAAATATGCATATGTGATTCATTGCGCTGTACAGCAGAAAATACCACCACACTGTAAGTCAACCATACGCCAGCAAAAATAAATACAGCGAATCGGGGCCTGCAGACCGGTCAGGGTTTATAGCTAGATAAGGGGAAAAACCTATCACTCACAGATCACTCTGTAAAAGTAGATGAAGAGAGATCCAGTGACGCCACCAGAGAAGCTACGTCTGCCCGTCTGGTTAGCTGGGAGTCATCCCCATCAAGTCACAGACTGAGAATGGAGGCAGAGAAAG
This sequence comes from Bos indicus x Bos taurus, assembly GCF_003369695.1. Taxonomy (NCBI): domain Eukaryota; kingdom Metazoa; phylum Chordata; class Mammalia; order Artiodactyla; family Bovidae; genus Bos; species Bos indicus x Bos taurus. The sequence continues at coordinate 53,374,167 of NC_040097.1, read as the reverse complement.
CACTCAAGTCAATCAGTCAACCGCAAACAGGGCCCAGTGCTAACTCAAAGAGTTACCAAGGCATCGACAAGATCTAGTTGAGTTGTCCGAACAATCCTTCTTTCCTACACATTCAGCGTCTGGTGGAGAATGATGGACACCCACACTTTTACTAAACTTTCAGAAGCATTCACCCAGGAGTACCCCAGCCTTTGAAATATTGTATCTGACCCTTTGGATATAAAGTATCTGAACTTTCTTAAATTCTCTTCCAACATCTCTAACAACTCACCTGGATCCGAAGAACGGAGAACAATAGATTTTTTCTCCAATAGCCAAGCAGGTAATCCTCCCTAGGATGGGGAAACAAGCAAATTAAAAAAAGAAACCACTTTAAGGTCTTAGGGGAGATAGAAATTATTAATACTACTAGCAGTGAGAGTAAAGGAAAAAATGTGTCATGGAGAACGGGTATTTGAGGTAGGCTTTCTGGTTTGTAACTTTCAGGGCAATTAGAGATTGTAAACATAATAAAAAATAAGATCACTCTGCATGAATGCAGTGTTTTGAGAATCAAAGATTTTTCTATAGATTACTCCACTGAACCTCATATCTACCCTGTGGGGCAGACAGAGGCCACTGTATGAACTGCTTTTAACAGATGAGGAAACTGACTTCTGTCTGTGACCACCAGGGGGAGGACCCATGCCTTCTCACCCCTCCCTGTTCCTCTCTGCCTGGCCACCACCTAAGGTAAAAGACACCTGGGCTTTCTTAGCTACAGGCCCGTGCTATCTGGAATGAGACTTATCCACACCACTTTCATTCCCTTTCCCCCAGAGCCCCGTCTGTCCACGCACCAGGCAGACGAGGCCAGGTTAGCCACACTCACCATGTCCCACTCTGCACAGATGTAGGGTCCAGGCCTCAGGATGACCAGCAGTCCCAGCTCATGTGCCAGCTGAATGAAATGTTCCACATCATGGTCCCCGGAGAAATTGTACCGTCCAGGCTGCAGCTCATGGAAGTTCCAGGCCACGTACCTGCCAAGACGCACACAGCCCCTTCCTGAAAATAGCTCACAATTCCAGGGGTCCCATACATACTTCTGAACCACTCTGCAGAACTATAAACCCACAGGGCATACACAGACATCTTCCTAAGGCAGCCTCTTGAGAAAAAACTCTTGTTTTGAGTTTTCACGGTAGCTACCCAGATAATCAAACTTGTGGGGACACTTTTAAGTGTATGCGCCACAAAGGATGCCCATTCCTATTTAATGCTTGATTTAATAAAAAAAAAAAAAAAAATATATATATATATATATATATATCGAGTTCCCTTGTGGCCTAGTGGTTAGGATTCCGGGCTTCCACTGACTGGGCTGGGGTTCAATACCTGGTTGGGGAACTGAGATCCTGCAAGCCGCACGGCGTGGCCAAAAAACAAAAAATACATAATTACATGGACACAAACTTCTACTGTGTAAAAATTATATATGCCTGTGTAAGGCTTAGGAAAAATGAAAGTATGTGTGTTAAGGTCATAAGCGATATACTTACTTTTTGAAAAATGTTTTTCAATAAAAATGGAAGAGCCTCCAAGCCCTGTGTCCTCCTAACCAAAAATTTTATCAGGAATACCCTGAAGGAGGTAAAGTAACCAAAACTCTGACCAGTTTCCCTGGCTGCCTGCAGCAAGGGACACAAATTTAAATACAAAGCTACCCATTGCCATCACAAAGGTCTCTCTGGTGACCCCAGACTTATGGTTTCAGGGTTTCCTGGTTCCCTGGAGCCATTTTGGTCTCCTAGAACTTAGTTTAGTTTTAAAACTTTAATTTTAGGGCTAAAACTACAGACAGGCCCCAGTGGTCCTACAATCAGAAAAATGAAGGGGATTCTCCCTAACCATCTGTCCCAGGAATCTGCTGCTGGATTTTCTCATACTTTATCTTTGAAAAGTTATCAGCAATCCACATCAGCAATGCAGAAACCAGAGTGGCCAGCCACCCCAACTTCCTTCTCAATTAGTCATTTTGAAACAAACAGAAGAGATGAGGAGAGATAGTTATTGGGGGTGATTCTGTAACCCTGGGCCATAGAATCACCCCAGCAGAACCACAAAGACAAACTAGGTTTCAGGGATCTACCCAACAAGGCATGTTCCCCTAGGAGCTGAGAGGAGCTACGGCCACCTACAAACACCCTTATCTTTAAATCTCAGCTGGATTTCTGTCCAAAAGCACATGCCTCGGCAAATTTCAGTTTTATCAGCTGTATTCGGCTGACTTGGAGAAATGGCATCATCCATGTCGTTTGTCCTGCACACAGCAAATCCTCAATCACTGTTACTTCCCTTTGCCTTTTTAAGCTGATATTCATTTTATGATTTCTGCTGACAAAGTTCAAGGTTGGAAGAAGTAGTTAACTGTCTAAAGAAGCGACACCCAAGCCCATGACAAACCTCTCCCACGGCACTGTGCATGCTAAGGCATTTCAGTTGTGTCCGACTCTCTGCGACACTGTGGACTGTGGCCTGCCAGGCTCCTCTGTCCATGGGATTTCCCAGGCAAGAATACTCAAGTGGGATACCAGACCATGCTATTCCCGTTCTGAGCAACAAAACCTCTGCACAGAGAGATGCAGCTGGTCCCCCACTCCAGGTGCGCGTGTCTCTGCCTCGGAGGGGAGCCCAGTGCCCTCCTACTTACGTCTGGATGGCGTTCAGCCCAGCCATCTTCATCTTCAGCAGCCGGTCCTTCCAGTAGAAGCGGGGCACACGGAAATAGTGAATGCTTCCCGAGATGTAGCGGAAGGGCTGGCCATCCTTGAGGAAGCGGTTACGGCGGTAGTCGATCTGGAATGTTCTCTGGGTGGCGTTCTACAGAGCAAGGATTGGACCACATGAGAACTTCCACCCTCAGAAAGCAGATGTTTGGACGGTGATGAGGGACTCCCTACACATTTAGTTTATGTGCGTGCCTGGTTCTGGGCTATAAAACAAACCACTGCTGAGACAGGGCGAGGAGGACCTACACGCAAAGTTCCAGAGGCTGGCACCAATGTGACAATCAGTGGGCGGTGGCAACACACACGTGGACGCACACACACGCACGCACACACACTGCCTCCCCCGCCCCCTGCGGCCGCGCCCTGCTGGAGCCCTGCATCTCCCTCAGCAGGAATGTCACTATGCTGAGAGCAACAGACCAGAAGTCCGAAGCCCCGAAACCTTTTCCTAGCTGCTGTTCTGAGCCCCACCATGACCGAGCATCCTTCTCTAACCCTCTGTCTCTTCATCCGTAAAAAGGCACGATGCCAGACTAAATGAAATCGAAGGCAATATGTGAGACCCAGTTTGTGAATCATGAACTCAATCTGGGTGATCAGAACTTTTTTAAATGAAAGAGAGCAGAAAAAAGAAAGAAAAAATCAGTATTACACATAGTAAAGAGACAAGGGTTATTTAAAAAACTGTATTTTATTGAAGTAGTTGATTTACAGTGTTGTATTAATCTTTGCTGTAGATACACATCTTTTTTCATATTCTTTTCTATTATGATTTGCCACAGGATACTGAACATAGTTCTCCGTGCTGTACAGCAGGACCTTGTTGTCTCTGCACTCTCTATATGATGGCTTGAATCTGCTGACCCCAAACTCCCAATCCATCCATCCCTTCCCCAACCCCCTTCTCCTTGGCAACCACAAGTCTCTTCTCTACAAAGATAAGTGTTATTTTATGAAACTTTAGTTATATAGGCATATATAGATTTGCATATGGATGTATATCTCTGCAGTGTTGCAATGTAAGTTGTATTTCTAAAATCAAATCAAATTTCAAGAAACACTGTTTGGGGATCACTGGAGAAGGCGAAATGCTAGGAGTTGAAAGAGAAGACCTCAAAGGGGAGGCCGACTTTTAGGTAGAATAGAACACTGCCCTCTGGTGGACGGAAAAAGGCAGCCACAGACCTCATGCCGCAACAGGACCAGGGTTACAAATTGCTGTTGTTGAGTCGCCCACTCCAGTATTCTTGCCTGGAGCATCCCAGGGACAGGGGAGCCTCGTGGACTGACGTCTATGGGGTCACACAGAGTTGGACATGACTGAAGTGACTTAGCAGCAGCAGCAGCAGTCGCTAAGTCACATCCAACTCTTTTTCAATACTCTGGACTGTACAACCCACCAAGCTCCTCTATCCATGGGATTTTCCCAGGCAAGAATATTGGAGTGGGCTGCCATTTCCTTCTCTAGGGGACCTTCCCAACCCAAGGCTACAAGAAACCATTTAATTAGTGTCCTCCATTGTTAACAATGGTTATGGTTTTTCCAGTAGTCATGTACAGATGTGAGAGTTGGACCATAAAGAAAGCTGAGCACCAAAGAACTGATGCTGTTGAGCTGTGGAGCTGGAGAAGACTCTTGAGAGTCCCTTGGGCAGCAAGGAGATCAAATCAGTCAATCCTAAAAGAAATCAACCCTGAATATTCACTGGAAGGACTGATGCTGAAGCTGAAGCTCCAATACTTCGGCCACTTGATTTGAAGAACCAACTCACTGGAAAGGAGACCCTGACACTGGGAAAGATTGAGGGCAGGAGGAGAAGGGGGCGACAAAGGATGAGATGGTTGGATGGCATCATCACCTCAATGGACATGAGTTTGAGCAAACTCAGGGACACAGTGAAGGACAGGGAAGCCTGGCACGCTACAGTCCATGAGTCGGACACAACTTAGCGACTGAACGACAACTGTTGGTAAAATTTCTTGTGCATCTTTAGGCATTTTTTTAAAATCTTTTTTTCATAGCAGCATAACAGTCCATGAAACTTTTGAGTGTTGCCCTTGAAGCCGTATCTGGAAACAACCATGAGAGCAGGGGTCCTAGATCCCACTTGGCTTGAAATCCAACTAGAGAGCTTAAGTACTGTGACTGTGGGACTTCCCTGGGGGTCCAGTGGTGAAGACTCTGCACTTCCACTGCAGGGTACGTGGATTTGATCCCTGGTTGGGGAACTAAGATCCCGCTTGCTGCAGGCATGGCAAAAAAAAAAAAGCATTGTGACTAAAAGTTAAACAATTCAGAGACTGCTAAGGGACAACTGGAAAGCTTTACTAACCAAAAATAAACAAAAAACTAATTTAAGAATCATTTTTTCAAATGCCAGAGTGTCAATATCCCTTTATTCTTCCAGTAAGCAATGCTTTAATCGCCATCCAAAAACCAGAAACTAACAAAAATATAAAAATTATTTCATATACCAAGTTGCCCAATGGATGATTTTAAAAACACCTGAAAGCATGTATACGCCTAAATATCAAATAAAGGTTTCCCACAAGTTCTGTGAGTTCAAAGGCAGCTCAGAGGTTGGGGAAATTCTTTAGACCGATAGAAAGGGAGGGAGCGACTTCGGGTAGAACTGGGAAGAGGAAAGGGCTGTCTGAAGTCTGCTGGTTGGGAATTTCCTGGCTGTCCAGTGATTAGGAATCTGCATGTTCACAGCTGAGGATGTAGGTTAAATATCTGGTCGGGGAACTAAGATCCCACAAATCTCCTTGTCTAAGAGAAGTAGTTCAGAGAAGTAGGAAATGAGCTTAGAGAGAAGTGTTCTGTGGCTTAATTCCACAGAACAGAGCAGCACCACCATCTCTGCATTCACACAACCTCAAAATACAGCCCAAACATCAACCTAATAACTATTTATAAAAATTACAAACACCTACTATGTGCTGAGTAATAACAGGGGAACCACACAGATGCAGCCGCAGCCCACGTGAAGCTTCTGTCTAGCGAGGAAGAAACTCAAGAATCAACACAATGAGTACTAGATGATTAAATGAGGATAAAACCACCAAGTTGTATACCTTAAACATACAGTTACCCAATTACATCGAGTACAGCTGGGGGATGGGATAAGAGCAGAAGATGGCAACAGTAATAAACAGCTTGTAACCCAGGCCTGGGGGACAAAGAAGAATTTCCCAGAGGAAGGAACACCTCAAATTGTGATTCTCAACCTTGGCTGCACATCAGAATCATCTGCCCAAGCTTTTAAAAATAGCAAAGTCAAACCTCATCGCTCAGGCATGCAGATGTTAATTGATCTTGGGTGGAGCCCAGGCCTTGGCATTTCTTAACACTGCCCAGATGATGCAACGTACGGTCAGCGTTGAGAATGCCTGGTTTAAGCTGAGCCCCAGAATGAAGACGAGTTAGCCAAGGAGAGGTGCAAGGCAGGCAGCAGAAACTGGGAGCCCTGACAGAGAGGGTGCAGCACTCGGGCAGGGAGTGGTGGAACAACACAGATAAAGGACAGTGACAGCCGAAACCGCGAGACGGGACAGGCCAGACCGAATGAACTCTGGCCTCCCATCCAAGGGCCTGGGCTTTATGCCGAGCGCCACAGACAGCACCTTAAACAGAGGACTGATAGGAGCAGACGTGTGTTTTCAAATACTTGGTACTCTGCTCTTTTCCTGAAATGGCCATCAAGGAAGCAGAGTTGTGGACCCTGGTGGCGGTAGCGACGGGTCAGGTGGGCAGGAAGTGGACCCCATAGAACTCATGGGTTGGTTAGATGCAGGATGGACACAGGGCCTAAGCCAGAGGCTCCCACTGGCCCTGGGCAGAAACAACTGAGCCTTTTCTTTAAAAAAGAGAGAGGGACTTCCCTGGTGGTCCAGTGGTTGAAACTCCACACTGCCAATGCAGGGTTCAATCCCTGGTCAGGGAACTAAGATCCCATATGCCATGCAAGGCAGCCAAGAAATCAAAACATATTAAAAAAAAATATTTTTAAAAGAGAGAAACTTAATAGATATCATCTGGAACAAAAAGACTGCAAGGATATTAACACCTATGAGTTCATAATGATTCACAGAGGGGAAAAAAGAATTCACCAGTCACTTTTGGAGACTGCGAGAGTACCAACTCATTACTCCAAAAATGACAAGCAAAGGGAAAAAGCCAAGCAGGTTATTTCCCTTTTCACAGAAAAAATATATTTCAGGGTAACCAAGAAGTTGACAATGGAGAATTCTTCACAGAATTCTAGCTAATAAATGGCAACAGAATAACAGAATCTGAAAAACATCCTTTCCTAACCTTAAGTGAAATAATAGACTTAAGTTGTAATCATCAGTTCAGTTCAGTCGCTCGGTCGTGTCCAACTCTTCGCAACCACATGGACCACAGCACGCCAGGCCTCCCTGTCCATCACCAACCCCTGGAGTTTACTCATACTCATCTCCACTGAGTCGGTGATGCCATCAAACCATCTCATCCTGTGTCGTCCCCTTGTCCTCCCGCCTTCAATCTTTCCCAGCATCAGGGTCTTTTCAAATGAATCAGCTCTTCGCATCAGGTGGCCGAAGTATTGGAGTTTCAGCTTCAACATGTCTTTCCAATGAACAGTCAGGACTGATCTCCTTTACGATTGACTGGTCGGATCTCTTTGCAGTCCAAGGGATTCTCAAGAGTCTTCTCCAACACCACAGTTCAAAACATCAATTCTTTGGTGCTCAGCTTTCTTTATAGTCCAACTCTCACATCCATACGTGACCACTGGAAAAACCATAGCCTTGACTAGGTGGACCTTTGTTGGTAATCATCAGTGTATGCTAACACCATCATCAAGGTTGAAGGAATCTTATAAGAAGGGATCAGGCAGATGTGATCCCTCTGTTCATGTCAACCTCATGAACGTGGAACAAGCAGACGTGACTCTCACGTTGTGGTTCAGGAAGATGTACACAGCCCCACCCTGAAGCAGTGCTCATTGTTGAACTTTAATCTCAACTGAACCTGAATCTAACTCTAACACAAGGAAGTAAGAAGCCAAATCCAACATGTGGGACATTTTAAAGTCCCATGGTAAGAGTTACTCTGAAATGTTGATGGTATTAAAACAAAATAAACTAATTGAAAATAGCAGTGCTTGGGAAGGAACATTGGGGCATTTTCTGGGGCAATGGTAACATCCTAGAGCTGAATCAGGGTTTGGGATTACCAGGTGTATGCGTTTGTCAAAACTCATCAAGCGGTGGGCTTCCCTGGTGGTCTAGTGGTTAAGAATCCTGTTGCCAATGCAGGGGACTCGGGTTCAATTCCTGCTCCGAGAAGACCCCACATGCCTCATGGCAACCAAACCAGTGCATCATAACTACTGAAGTCTGTGCTTCCACAAGAGAAGCCACCACACTGAGAAGCCCATGCACGGCAACTAGAGAACAGCCCCCACTCGCTGCAACTAGAGAGAGCCTGCACACAGCAACGAAGACCGAGCACAGCCAAAAATAAACAAATCTTAAAAAAAACACAAAACACTGTTAAATTAAAAAATGTCTCATGCATTTCACTGTATGTAAAGTCGGTAGTAGTGAAAGTTGCTCAGTCGTGTCTGACTCTTTGTAATCCCACGAACTGTAGCCCGCCAGGTTCCTCTGTCCATGGAATTCTCCAGGCAAGAATACTGCAGTGGATAGCCATGCCCTTCTCCAGGGGATCTTTCTGACCCAGGGATTGAACCCAGGTCTCCTGCATTGCAGGCAGATTCTTTACCATCTGGGCCACCAGGGAAGGCCCATGTAAAGTTTACCTTAAAGGGAAAAAGGCTGAGTAATACTCCATTGTGTATATGTACCACAGCTTTCTTATCCATTCATCTGCTGATGGGCATCTAGATTGCTTCCATGTCCTGGCTATTGTAAACAGTGCTGCGATGAATATTGGGGTACACGTGTCTCTTTCCCTTCTGGTTTCCTCAGTGTGTATGCCCAGCAGTGGGATTGCTGGATCATAAGGCAGTTCTATTTCCAGTTTTTTAAGGAATCTCCACACTGTTCTCCATAGTGGCTGTACTAGTTTGCATTCCCATCAACAGTGTAAGAGGGTTCCCTTTTCTCCACACCCTCTCCAGCATTTATTGCTTGTAGACTTTTGGATCGCAGCCATTCTGACTGGTGTGAAATGGTACCTCATAGTGGTTTTGATTTGCATTTCTCTGATAATGAGTGATGTTGAGCATCTTTTCATGTGTTTGTTAGCCATCTGTATGTCTTCTTTGGAGAAATGTCTATTTAGTTCTTTGGCCCATTTTTTGATTGGGTCATTTATTTTTCTGGAGTTGAGCTGTAGGAGTTGCTTGTATATTTTGGATGAAACTGGAGCCTATTATACAGAGTGAAGTAAGCCAGAAAGAAAAACACCAATACAGTATACTAACGCATATATATGGAATTTAGAAAGATGGTAACAATAACCCTGTGTACGAGACAGCAAAAGAGACACTGATGTATAGAACAGTCTTAGGGACTCTGTTGCAGAGGGAGAGGGTGGGAAGATTTGGGAGAATGTCATTGAAACATGTATAATATCATGTATGAAACGAGTTGCCAGTCCAGGTTCGATGAACGATACTGGATGCTTGGGGCTAGTGCACTGGGACGACCCAGAGGGATGGTATGGGGAGGGAGAAAGGAGGAGGGAGGAAGGTTCAGGATGGGGAACACATGTATACCTGTGGCGGATTCATTTTGATATTTGGCAAAACTAATACAATTTGTAAAGTTTAAAAATAAAATAAAACTTAAAATAATTAAAAAAAAAAAAAGGGAAAAAGGGCTCTAAACAAATATTGACCTTTAGGTAATGATTTATATGCTGATATATTTCAGAGGAAGTACACTTATGTCCACAACCGACTCCCAAATGCATTTCCAAAATAAGACAGAGTTGATGGATGCAGTGAGGGATGGAGGGATAGACTGACAGTAACATGTTAATGGGAGAATCTGAGTGGTGAGGATATGAAATGTTTTCAACTCTCTGTATGTGTGAAAACTTTTCCAAGTGAAATGTTAACACAAATTAAAAAGCTGGGTCAGGAAGAATTGGATAAAGGTGGTCAAAAGGCACAAATTTCCATTTACAAGGTAAGTACCAGAGATGTCATGTACAATATGATGACTCCAGCTAAGAATGCTGCAGGATCTATAGGAACATTGTTAAGAGAGTAAATTCTAAGAGTTCTCATCACAAGGAAAAATTTTCTTTCTTCTTTCTTTCCTTTTTATTGTATCTGTACGAGAAGAGGGATATTACCACCTACTGTGGCAATCATTTCACGATATGTAAATGAGTCAGGCATCTTGTTTACCTTAAACTTATACAGGGATGTATGCCAATTATTTCTCAATAAAACTGGGGAAAGAAATAAGCTTAAAATGTGAACTCAGGGGACTTCCCTGGCAGTCCGGTGGTTAAGACTCTGTGGCCCCAATGCACAGGGTGTGAGCTCAATCTCTGGTCAGGGAACTAGATCCCACAGGCCACAACTAAAGATCCCAAGTGCCGCAACTAAGAGTTGGCATAGTCAAATAAATATTTTTAATTAAAAAAAACACACATCTACATCAGCTCCTGTGGATAGTCCCTTGGGAACTCATCGTACTGTATGCTGATAGGGTCTCATCTCAAACTCATCCCTCAAGTCTTTGAGACTTCCCATCCCAAAGTCACTGTGGATGGTGACTGCAGCCATGAAATTAAAAGACGCTTACTCCTTGGAAGCAAAGCTAGGACCAACCTAGACAGCGTATTAAAAAGCAGAGACATCACTTTGCTGACAAAGGTCCCTCTAGTCAAAGCTATGGTTTTTCCAGTAGTCATGGATGGATGTGAGAGCTGAACCATAAAGAAGGCTGAGCGCCAATGAATTGATGCTTTTGAACTGTGGTGTTGGAAAAGACTCTTGAGAGTCCCTTGGACTGCAAGAAGATCCAACCAGTCCATCCTAAAGGAAATCCACCCTGAATATTCATTGGAAGGACTGATGCTGAAGCTGAAGCTCCAATACTTTGGCCACCTGATGCAAAGAGCTGTCTCATTGGAAAAGATCCTGGTGCTGGGGAAGACTGACAACAGGAGGGGAATGGAGAGCCAGGATGAGATTGTTGAATGGCATCACTAACTCAATGGAGCAAACTATCTCCCTTTGAGCAAACTCCAGGAGATAGTGAAGGACAGGGAAGCCTGGCGCACTGCAGTCCATGAGGTCACAAAGAGTTGGACACGACTGAGGAACCAGAGATCAAATTGCCAACATCCTCTGGATCATCAAAAAAGCGAGAGTTCCAGAAAAAGATCTAATTCTACTTTATTGACTATGCCAAAGCCTTTGACTGTGTGGATCACAACAAACTGGAAAATTCTTAAAGAGATACCAGACCACCTTACCTGCCTCATGAGAAATTCATGTACCTAACATCCCAAGTTCATTGACCTAACATTCCAGGTTCCTATGCAATATTGTTCTTTATAGCATCGGACTTTACTTCCATCACCAGTGACATCCACAATTGGGCGCTGTTTTCTCTCTGGCTCCATCTCTTCGTTCTTTCTGGAGTTATTTCTCTACTTTCCTCCAGCAGCATACTGGGCACCTGCAGACCTGGGGAGTTCATCTTTCGGTGTCATACCTTTTTGCCTTTTCCTACTGTTTATGGGGTTCTCAAGGCAAGAACACTGAGGGGGTTTGCCATTCCCTTCTTCAGTCGACCACGTTTTGTCAGAACTCTCCACCATGACCTGTCCGTCTTGGGTGGCCCTACACGGCATGGCTCATAGTTTCATTGAGTTAGACAAGGCTGTGGTCCATGTGATCAGTTTAGTTAGTTTTCTGTGATTGTGGTTTTTATCCTGTCTGCCCTCTGATAAGGATAAGAGGCTTATGGAAGCTTCCTGGTGGAAGAGACTGACGGTGGGGGAAACTGGGTCTTGTTCTGATGGGTGGGGCCATGCTCAATAAATCTTTAATCCAATTTTCTGTGAGAGACTTTGTACTTTTGGGCTCCAAAATCACTGCAGATAGTGACTGCAGGCTTGAAATTAAAGATCCTTGCTTCTTGGAAGAAAAGCTATGACCAACACAGACAGCATATTAAAACACAGAGACATTACTTTGCTGAAAAAGGTCCATCTAGTCAAATATATGGTTTTTCAGCAGTCATGTATGGATGTGAGAGTTGGACTATAAAGAAAGCTGAGTGCCAAAGAACTGATGCTTTTGAACTGTGGTGTTGGAGAAGACTCTTGAGAGTCCCTTGGACTGCAAGGAAATCCAGCCAGTCCATCCTAAAGGAAATCAGTCCTGAATATTCATTGGAAGGATGATGCTGAAGCTGAAACTCCAAAACTTTGGCCACCTGATGTGAAGAACTGACTCACTGGAAAAGACCCTGATGCTGGGAAAGATTGAAGGCAGGAGGAGAAGGGGATGACAGAGGATGAGATGGTTGGATGGACATGAGTTTGAGCAAGCGCCAGGAGTTGGTGACGGACAGGGAAACCTGGCATGCTGTAGTCCATGGGGTCGCAAAGAGTTGGACACGACTGAGTGAACTGAACTGAACTGAACTGGACTGTAGCCCGCCAGGCTGCTCTGTCCGTGACATTCTCTAGGCAAGAATACTGGAGTGAGTTGTCATTCCCTTCTCTAGGGAACCTTCTTGACCCAGGGATAAAACCTGGGTCTCCTGCATTGCAGGCAGATTCTTTACTGTCTGAGCCACCAAAGAAGCCTGTTTTACTTCTAGGACTTCCCTGGTGGTTTTACTTCTGGGGCTGCTGCTGCTAAGTCGCTTCAGTCGTGTCCAACTCTGTGCGACCCCATAGACGGCAGCCCACCAGGCTCCCCCACCCCTGGGATTCTCCAGGCAAGAACACTGGAGTGGGTTGCCATTTCCTTTTCCAGTGCGTGAAAGTGAAAAGTGAAAGTGAAGTCACCCAGTCATGTCCGACTCCCAGAGACCTCATGGACTGCAGCCCACCAGGCTCCTCCGTTCATGGGATTTTCCAGGCAAGAGTACTGGAGTGGGGTGCCATTGCCTTCTCCTGGTTTTACTTCTAGAGGAATCCAAATTAAGACAATTTGTTCCAGAAGCGGCCTAAACAGCAGATCCTCATGATGCTGAGTCTGTACCTGGATTTCTCATTTCCTGTACGTCAAGACAGCAGTGAGAACCCTGAAGTAGTGCTAAGTGGAGGGGGCAACAGCCTCTGGTATGCAAACGCACGCACCGAGGCCCCACCCGTACAGGACTGGGAGGAGACACAGGCAGATAGGAGCTGGCGTCTGCCTTAGCTTTCCCTGTGGGATGGGGCTGAAGGACGGGGTGCTGGTAATTGTAAGGACTTTGAGCTTGGCTGGCTTTTATTAACCGATTGGCAGTTTTGAAGAAAGACTGGCTGACAGGCTCAAATCATGCGTACATGGAGGGCATTCTGTGAGTGCTAGAGGCTTCCGTGGCAATGTTGAAAGAGACCTACATCTCCTGCCAGAAAGATAAGGCCAGGACTTAATGGGGTAGAGGGGAACATGGTGTGCGGATCTCGAGGGGACGGAACACAAGGAGGAGAGAGGGGAATATATGGACATGGCTCACTCTCCCAAGATTCGTGAGCTTTCATCTTGGTAAAGGCATTCAATCCAGTCCCTTGCTGTTGGAACCGGGTGCCTGGGAACTCGGACTTGATGTTGACCTATAGGAAATGAAGTGAGGTGCCAGGACTGTGTTGCAATCCTCAGGAACGTGTGAGACAGCTCTAAGAGATGAGAAGGTAAAGCCGGTGACCATACACCCCACCATCTGCCTACACTCCCAAGCCTGGCCAGATAACGCGCCCTTCCATAAGGAAGGCCACAGGGAGGAGGCCCTGGAGACCTCAGGTCCCCTGAGGGCTGTGCTCTGTGGGTAGGCAAGGGCAGAAGACACTCCTTTGTGTCTCTGAGGGTGATGAAGTGCTGACATACCCAAAGAGGGGCCACCTAACCGCCAGTGGCCGGTGGACATGATCACCATCTCTATGACTGGTGGCAACTGGGGCGTGTTGACAGAGATGACCTCAGGCATGGGCTCAGAAACCACAGCATTCCGAGAGGGTGAGACAGTTGGGCAGCCAGTGGGGCTCCAGCTTGATGTGTCTCACAAGAGACAAAAAAATCAGTCACTCATGAACAAACGGCTGAGGTCAGCCACCACCATGGGAAGTCACGACTCCTTCATCCAGGCCCCAGCTCTGAGGCGGGAACCGACAGATGGAAGGGAGGATCCCCTCGCGGAAGGGCCCTGTGATGCCACCCAAGTACACATGATAAAAACTCCTTCCCCAGTGGGACTTAGGGCACCTTTGTCCTAAGGAAAGGGCACCCTAGACCCTGTGAGGCCTGTCCAATGCAGTCTGGGCTGACAGTGATACCAGGGCTCCTGAAATGCTGCCATCCCCGCCTTGTTGCTCTTTGGGAGACCACAGGAAAGGACCACGTCCTTTTCACAACAAGTCAGAGGACCTACCCGATGGCAGTGTCACCAGTCATGAGTGTAAATTGGGATGGTTTCCCCAATGGCTCAGAAGTAAAGACTCCACCTGCAATGCAGGAGATGTGGGTTTGATCGCTGGATTGGGAAGATCCCCTGGAGAAGGGCATGGCAACCCACTCCCGTATTCTTGCCTAGAGAATCCCATGGACAGAGGAGCCTGGTGGGCTACTGTCCACAGGGTCAGAAAGAGTCAGACACAACTGAGTGTGCACTCAACTTACTTAACAACCTCCAGAACCTTCCACCTGAGTTAGAGCCCATGGTTGGGGGAAGGACCAGATGATTGTCCTGGAGCTACCCACTGCCCACCTCCACCTAAGAGAAATCTGAACAAGCCCACAGTTCCCCCTGAAACTGAAGATTCCTGGTGCCTCTTCCACAAACTCAGTGGACACCCTCACCACATCCGCAGTCAGATCACCTGTGAGCCCTGCCAGAAACAGGCTGGTGCGGGGAGACCACTTGTTTAACCGAGCACCAGCCCCAGGGGTGGCCGTGGAACGCCAACACCGCCGCTGGCATGTGTGACTCACTAAAAAGCATCAAAAGCAGTCTGTGAGTGGGCGTGACAGCAGGGCACCTTTTTTCTCTTCCTCCAGGGATCTTGTACCTGCCCTGCTCTGTCCCCTGAGACCTTGACTGCCAGGATACTCTCTGAGCTGTCACGGCAGTCAAACAACAGCATGTTGTTTAGACCTGGGGAGCAGTGACAAGTCTCTGAAGGAAAGCTTAGAAAAGCAGCAAATGGGGGGATTTCTCTGGTGCTCCAGTGGTAGATCCAGCTTCTAACGCAGGGGACGTGGATTCAGTCCCTGGCCCCCGAAGTAGGACGCCACAGGGCAAGAAAGCCCATGCCACAGCTAGAGAAGCCCATGTGCTACAAGGAAGACCCTGAGTGCGCAACTAAGACCTAACTCAGCCCAACAAATTTTAAAAAAGTTTTTTAAAGGGGGATAACACGGACAGATGCAGAACCAAGAGACGTCACCTAAGAGACCGCCTCTAACTGGTGCCTGTCAGAGCCAAAGTCAACAAGGAACATCTACCTCATGGCTCCAAAGTGACCCCTCTCCACGCTGAAGGACCTGAAAGGATCCAGCTTACTAGAGCCAGCTTCCTTAATCTCTGGGCTGTGGCACCACGAATGGGAGTAAGACAATCGAGGAGTGGGGAGAGGAGAAAGAGCGAAAGCTGTCTTCAGAGTTTACTCCCTCCAGATACATATAATGGAAAATCAGCCTTCTGAGCAAATTCCACCCCTTTTAAATAATTAGCACTGGAACCAAATACTGAAGAGTCACAGTTTTATTTCACATGCATTCAGGTGTGGGAGCATCAGTATTTACAATGCATGAAGTCATAGCACTCACTCAGGAATTCCAAGCAAGTCAAAGCCCACGCTTTTCCGAGCCACCCCCACCATCCCCAACCAATGAACACACTGCATGCCATACTGGAGAAAAAGAAAGCCAGAGTACAAGTAACCCCAGTCCAAGTACATCTCAGGTAACTCATACTGTCCAGTACAACAGTTTTAAAGTTATTGATAATGTTTAAGATTATTTCAGTGGTAAATAAGCCTTTCTTTTAAAAAATTAAACATCACATCAGTATTTACATCACCAGGTAATGCGAACATGCCTCAAGTTTCCTAATCCTCAGGGCTAAAAATGATTATATTTGCATTATTAGTGCACACTCCTCAACCTGAATAAAGAAAGAAAAGGAGATCAGCGCTATCACAGTTATGGGTCATGCTGATTATGTGAAGATACTTAAGTTGCTCACTATAATTCGGTTAAGCACCTCTTCACGGACCTCCATCCCTAACCCCTACACACCCTCTCAACCTACCCCAGAGGCCCCACAGCCTGGAGAATCCCTGACATGAGCTGCTCAGCTCCAGGGTGACAGAGACACAACCCTCCTAGGCTGATAGTACCCCAGGGGTGAGGGAAATGGGATTAAGAGAAGGGGAGAAGACAGGGGTGGGGGGTGTTTCCACTCACGGGCTTTCCCAGATCCCTCAGTTCACAGAACAAGGAGAAAGAGCAGCAGTGTTGCAGACAACTCTGAAACACACTTCCACTGTGCCAGAGCGGGAGTTCTTTCAAACATCGAGCCTCATGGAAGCATCATTACTTCAGACAGGCTGGAGGAGCAAAACCGCCATAGGGAAGGAACAGTGATAACCAATATGGATCTGGAGGAATCTGTGAATGATCTGCTACAGCTTATGTATTTACTCATTTTATTTATTTATGCCTGTCTTATTTCAAACAGATTTTTGTTCAGCCTTCCAAATGACCATGGATAGAAAGAATACATTTCAGTGGAAGAGGAAGGAAAAATGGCAGAATAGAAAAGAAATGAGCACAGTTGAGGATCAGTTCCCTATCCTCCAGGACTCACAGACATTTACAGATTTAATTCTACCCGCTCCTCTCAGAGAAGAGGGAAGTGCACATTTCATTAATTTTAAATAAAATTTAAAAATTAAAAAATATACAATAATTTTTAAAAGTTAAAAACAGACCTAACTTTCCACAGAGGAAAAGAATCAAGTCAATTTGAAATAGTATTTTAACTAAGGATAAAAATATATCTTGAGCTGCATTAAAACAAACAAACCTGCATCCAGTAGATTTCATCCTATTAACATTTCATGACTATTTTGAATTCATAAAATACACAATATGATACATATGTAATTATATTGCGTTGTTAGGAACCAAAATTTTCAATATAAAATAGAAGCAAATATAAAATCAAAGAAAGGGGGTACTCTTTCTGCCCCCTTCTGATGCCTATGTCAGAAGCTTTCTCTATCTCCTTTATACTTTAATAAAACTTTACTACACGTTTTCTGCTATGCTTTACTAACTCTACCGTGTGCTTGTGTGAATGAATGGCACGCCCTGCGTGAAACAAGTAAGGAGCTCTGCTCTGCAGTTCCACGGTGATCTCATAGGGCTTATGGCAGAAACCTGTCGGGGCGTTATACCGACCTGCCAATGCCAAGAGGCACCCAATGTCTCCTTCGGGAACCGACCAGAAATGGGCAAAGCGTGTGGACCGAACTCTCCTTTCTCGGTCAAACTTTTCGGTCTCTTTGACCATTTCATAACTCCTTGGGAATAAAACTTTACTACACACACACACACACAAAAAAAAAATCAAAGAAACTTAATTAAAAATCCTATAACCAGAAAATCTCTTACCTTCCACTCAATTTTGCTATGAACATAAAACTGCGTTTTCCTTTTTATAAAAAAAAAATTTATTTCCCAGCAGTAGCCACAGAAACAGCTTAGAAATGACAATAGCCGGTAGCACTTAGCTCATCTAGTCCCTTAAATTATAGTCTCTAAATATTTCCCATTAAAAGAACCCAGGGCTCCTTAAGAAATTACTTAATCCAAGTCTGGGTAGAATATATACAAAATAGCCCTAAACCAATCAATAACTATTATCAACAACAAAATTACATACAAGCCAATTTGAAAGGGCTCCTACTGGCTGAAGATGGGCTATTTTGAGCAGCAAAAGATTTAAGATTTCTCTGGATTGAAACACTTCAGACATGTAAAAATAGCCAAATTCAGCATACTCCCTCTCACACAAAAGAAAAGCATTTTGGTCATCCTCAAAGTTTGCTGGGGTATCAGTTCATTATCCTGAAAACTGAAGACTGAAGGGGAAGAATCAGCATCTCTCTCGCCTTTGCTACAGACTTTTTCAGAATAACCAAAAAACTGATGAAGAGAATTCTTTGTAGATAAACCATAGCTAGTAAATACAGAAGAAATGATGTGATTAAAAATCCTCATTTTGGGGGCTGATGGCCGAATTATACCTCTTTTTGGTCACACTGTGTGGCTTGTGGGATCTTCGTTCCCCAATCAGAGATTGAACCTGGGCTCTGGAGCAAGAGCTCAGAGTCTTAACCACTGGACTGCCAGGGAATTCCCAGGATTATATTTCTAAGTGCCACAAAAATGCCTTCAAAATACAGAACTGAGGTAAAAGAAGCTTCCATTGTCTCTTGAATACATTAAAGCCAACTAATTATTCCTAGAAAGCCTACTTGGTATTCTGGCCTACTAAATTCTGTATTAAATGTATCAAACTTAAAAAATCACCATTTTACAGTCTCTATTAGACTAATGACTTCAGGCAACAATCATCAATGATTCCTGAAACCTTAGATGAAAAGATGATGTGCAACTTTCTGGTGGTGGGGCCAAGCTGACAACACCTGATCAACCTCAGCCTCACCGAAAACAGTGGCGTCTTCCTACCAAAAAGGGCAAAAGTTGAACGTGAATCTGTCCAGCTTGTAGCTCTAACTTTAATAGATGTCCACCTCTATCTGTTTACAGAAAATATGAAGGATAGTACATGTCAAACACCACCACAAATCCAAAATGTAGGAAATACCAAGATATAAATCCAGATAACTTGAATAAATAAATGACACAAAATAAGAAGAGAAGATATCTTAAAGACTTAGAGAGACTTATGAAATATATCATATATAGACCTTTTTTTTACCTCCTGATTCAAACAAAAGAATTATAAAGTGACACAATTCCTCAAGAAATCAAAGGGAAAAACTAAACCTCAAGCTAACAGAAGGGAAGAAATACTGCAAATTAATGTAGGAATAAGTGGCTCAGGCAGTAAAGAATCTGCCTGCAAAGCAGAAGACCCAGGTTCGATCCCTGGGTCAAGAAGATCCCCTGGAGAAGGAAATGGCAACCCACTGCAGTATTCTTGCCTGGAGAATTCCAAGGACCGGGGAGCCTGGCGGGCTACAGTTCATTGGGTCGCAAAGAGTCAGACACAACTGAGCAACTAACACTTTCACTTTTTAAGTGAAATAGAGAATAGAAAAAAAAAATCAATGAAAGTAAGAGTTCATCTTTTAAAAAGATCAACAAAATGGACAAATCTTTAGCTAGATTAAGAAAAAAGAGATAAAACTCAAAATTAGAAATGAAAGAAAAAATACTACAACGGATGCTACAGAAATCAAAAGGATTACGAGACTATTATGAACAACTGTATGGCTATAAATTGTGTAACAATACAACCTACCAAGAAACATACAACCTACATAGACCGAATCAGGAAGAAATAAAAAATGTGAACAGACCAATAACTAGTAAAGAGACTGAATCAGTATTGAAAATCTCAAAGAAAAACCAAGAACCTGATGCTCTGAAAGTGAAAGTCAATCAATTGTGTCCAACTCTTTGTGACCCCATGAACTATACAGTCCATGGAATTCTCCAGACCAGAATACTGGAGTGCGTAGCCTTTCCCTTCTCCAGGGGAATCTTCCCAACCCAGGAATCGAACCCGGGTCTCTTGCATTGCAGGCAGATTCTTTACCAGCTGAGCCGCAAGGGAAACCGAGGAATACTAGAATGGGGAGCCTGTCCCTTCTCCAGTGGATCTTCCTGACCCAGGAAATGAACTGGGATCTCCTGCATTGCAGGTGGATTCTTTACCAACTGAGCTAGGGAATTCTACCAAACATTTAAAGAATAATAATGCCAATCCTCCTGAAACTATTCAAAAAATTAAAGAGGAGGGAACACTTTTATTTATTTTTATTTTTTATTTTTTGGAGGGAACACTTTTAAATTCACCCTATGAGAACAGCATAATCCTGATATCAATGCTAGATAGGACATAACAGAAAAAAGAAAACTACAGGCCAATATCCCTATCCTTGGTTAATACTGATGCAAAAATCCTCAGCAAATATCAGCAAACTAAATTCAGCAATTCTTTTTCTTTCTCTTTGGCTGCACCACTTGGCTTGTGGGATCTCAGTTGCCTGATAAGGGGTTGAACTGGCACCCTCAGAAGTGAAACCGCCAAGTCCTAATTACTAGACTGTGAGGGGTTTCCCTTAGCAACTCTTTATATCAGTATATCATGACCAAATGGGACTCAGAACATAAGAGTGATTCAACATATGAAAATCAATGGGTTGCACCACATTAACAGGTTGAAGAACAAAAACATGATTGCTTCAGTTGAGGCAAAAATCTATTTAGCAAGATTCTATACCTTTTCATGGAGAAGGAAATGGCAACCCACTCCAGTGTTCTTGCCTGGAGAATCCCAAGGACAGGGGAGCCTGGTGGGCTGCTGTCTATGGGGTCGCACAGAGTCGGACACGACTGAAGTGACTTAGCAGCAGCAGCAGCATACCTTTTCATGATAAAACACTTAAACTATGCTGCTGCTGCTAAGTCGCTTCAGTCGTGTCCGACTCTTTGTGACCCCATAGATGGCAGCCCACCAGGCTCCCCCGTCCCGGGATTCTCCAGGCAAGAACATTGGAGTGGGTTGCCATTTCCTTCTCCAATGAATGAAAGTGAAAAGTGAAAGTGAAGTCACTCAGTCGTGTCTGACTCTTCACGACCCCATGGACTGCAGCCCACCAGGCTCCTTCGTCCATGGGATTTTCCAGGCAAGAGTACTGGAGTGGGGTGCCATTGCCTTCTCCATTAAACTATGAATAGAAGAAAATTACCTCAACACAATAAAGGCCATATATGAAAATCAACAGCTAACATCATACTCAATATGAAAGACTGCAAGTTTTTCTTTCATGATCAGGATGCACATTCTCACCACTTCTAGTCAAGATACTAATGGAAGTCCTAGCCAGAGCAACAAGGCAAGAAAAAGAAAAAAAAGACATTCAATTGGAAAGGAAAAAATAAAATTATCTCTGTTCACAGATGACACGATCTTACGTGTAGAACACCCTAAAGAGTCTCCCCCAACCCCCATACACAAACAATTATTAGAACTAATAAATGAATTCAACAAAGTTGCAGAATATAAAATCAACATACAAAAATCAGCTGCATTTCTATACATTGACAAGAACAATCCAAAAAGGAAATTAAGCAATTCTAATAAAAATGGGATCAAAAAGAATAAAATGCTTGGGAATAAACCTAACAAAGGAGGTGAAAGACTCATACACTGAAAACTACAAAACACTACTGAGATTTACACAGACTCACATAAAGGGAAAGACATCCCGTGTTAATGGGTCAAGAGACTTAGTACTGTTAAAATGTCCGTATTACCCAATGTGCTCTACGGAGTCAGAGTAATCTCTGTCAAAACATCAACAGCATTCTTTGCAGAAATGGAAAAATTCACCCTCAAGTTCATATGGAATTTCAAGGAGCCCCAAATTGCTAAAACAATTTTGGAAAAGAAGAACACTGGAAGACTCATACTTACTGATTTCGAAAGATATTACAAAAGTATAATAATAAAAACAATGAGTTACTGATATAAAGACAGACAAATAGACAACTGGAATAGAATAGAGGGGCGTGAAATAAACCGTCATGTATATGCTCACCTGGTCATCAACAAGGGAGCCCAGACTACCCTGGGGAAAGGACAATCTCTTAAACGAAGTTTTGGGGAAACTGGATATCCACAAGCAGAAGAATAAAATTGGATCCTTACTTTACGCCATATACAAAAATAACTCAAAACAGATTAAATACCTAAACATAAAACCTAACAATTAAAACTCCTCAAAAAAAAAACCATAAAACCATGGGGGAAACTTTATGATATTGGGATTGGCAGTGACTGCTTGAATATGATACCAAAAACATAGGCAACAAAATCAAAATAGACAAATAGAATACAAAACTTAAAACCTTTTTCACATCAAGGGATACAATCAATACAGTTAAAAGTGAGTTTATGGGAGATAATACTTGAAAATCATATATCTGGTAAGCGGTTTATATCCAGAATATATAAAGGCCTGCAACTCAAAAACAAACAAACAAAAAAATCAAATACTATGACTTACAGTGGGCAAAAGACCTGAATAGACATTTCTCTAAAGATGCTATGCAAATAGCCAACAAGCATATGAAAACATGCTCAACATTACGAGTCATCAGAGAAATGCAAATCAACACCCACAGTGAGTTTGCATGTCACACTACCATCAGAAACAAACACAGATGATACATTTGGGTGAGGATGCAGAGGGACGGAAACACCGTACTGCTGGTGGGACTGCCAAGTGGGCCAGCTGCTATGGAAAGCGGGATGGAACTTCTTCAAAACGTGAAAAATAGGACTACTACATGACCCAGCAATGCCATTTCTGGGTATATATCCAAAAGAAGAGAGAGCAGGGTCTCAAAGAGACATCTGCACACCCATGTTCAAGTAGCACTATTCACAACAGGCAAGGGGTGAGAGTGATCCAGCTGTCCACAAGTAAACAAAATGTGGTAGATACATTGCAACATTATTCCGCCTTAGGAAGCAAGTCTTGGCACATGCTACAATATGGATGCACCCTGAGGACATTATGCCAAGAGAAACAAAAGACAAATAATGTATCATTCTGCTTATAGGAGGTACCCAGAGTAGTCAAATTCATAGAAACAGAATGTGAAGCGGGAGTTACCCGGAGCTGGGGGCGGGTAGGGGCATTGTTTAATGGGTACAGAGTGTTAGATCTGCAGATGAAAAAGCTCTGAAGAGCTGTTGTACATCGATGTGAATATACTTAACACCACTGAACTGTACACTTAAAAAATCACTAAGATGATAAACTTTATCTTACGTGTTTTTTTAAATCACACACACAAAAGACAATTGAAATGATCAGAAAAAACCTGAAAACTAATCCTTATCCAGTTAACTGCATTTGAATCCTATACTTACCTATAATAGATATAGCTACTTAATCCTCAGATAGTGGAAAAAAACACTCTTATTAAGAGGTAGAAGACCTATTATAGCTTCTAGCCCCAAGTCTCCTAACTATTAGACAATATTCAAGAATCACTATGAATTTCATCAGATATAACAGCATTATGGATATGCTTTTTAAAAATTGATTCATACTGAAGTATTTTAGGGCGAAATCACATTTTCTAAGATTTGTCTTAATATACTCCGGACAAAAACAAAGAGTGTGGGGCTGGGGTAGATGAGAAAGAACAGGGGAATAGTCACAAGTGTTGAAGCTGGGTGATGGGCACATAGAAACTCAGTTGCTGTTTTCTCTACTTTATACTTTCAAATTTTCCCAGTAAAAGACTTTAAAAAGAATAAACAAAATAAGAGGGGAAACGGATAGTTGGATGGATGGATGTTTGGAATAAACAGCAGTAGGATAAATGTACTGAGATTTTCCAACAATAGTATCATACTACACATGCTACTGTTAATTTTTAGAAAGTTTTTTGTTTAACTTGCATTTAACAGATGTATTTAAAAAAAAAAAAAAAAAACTAGAATGAAATTGAAAGCCTTTTCAAGCTTCAAGTAAATGTTTCTCACCACCTCCCCTGGCCTCCCCTGGCAATAAATAAATCAAAGAAGGTAAATGAGCAAAGAACGGGGGAACATAGGCACCCGGGGGCCGTGGAGAGAGGCCACACATGCCTCTCCACAGATCATATCTGAACAGAAATGGAGAAATTTCTGCTCGGAAAGCTTCCCCCATAAAATCAAGGAACACAAACCAAGCGTGAGAAGGTGTTGCTGACTATTCCTTGGGCACAGAAGAGGGACCTGTCCTGTTTCTGTTAAGACAGGAATCAGTCAACCAAGGACCTCAGAATAAGGATGCCAGGGCACAGGACCAAAAAGTACCAGCACTCAAGGGGAAGAGAAGAGACAAAGCTGCAAGATGAAAAACAGGACTGACGCAAGTAAATTCCAGCCAGCTCAGGCACTGGAAGGAAAGATCCCCAGTTAAGAAACCAATGGAATAATACTTGTTGGAGCAGGAGAGACGCACACGGCCTGTTGCATCGTAAGACGGAAGACAAATGGCACAACTAACACAGACTGGGGGATCCAAACCCGGGAGTCAGAGAGCCAGGGACCCCAACTGGGGTCAGGCACGAGGGGGTGAGAGGCTTTGGAGGAGCGGCCTTTCTGAGACAGGGAGAGGTGGGGAGCTTGAGTGGTGCCACGGAGAGGGGAGTCAGAGAACTTGAGCTGAGCTGGGCACTGCCCAGGGCAAAGCACTTCCCCCTCCCACGACCCCACCATCTGCAAAATGTGTTCAAAGAAAGGCTCTCCAGGGTCCCTTCCTTGGTTGTAGGTAAGTTTTACTCCAAACATACTCCTGACTGTAAGAACGATTAAACACAAGAGGGTAAATAGTAAGGAAACCACTGAAATCTCCATGCAAAGATGCATTTTAAACTTGGCTGCCTGGAAACAAGGGAGGTGATCTTCAGGATCCCCCAAGGTTCCACTGACCAAGAACAGAGGCAATTGACACTTGCCTGGGAAAATGGAGAAATGCCCTGGCCAGGCCCTGCCTCCCTCCCAACAGGGAGACAAAAAACAGGCAGAGAGGCAGAGGAAAGCAATGCCAGCAGTTGCTGCTCTGACAAACCACTGGGCATGGTACCCACTCCCATTCCCTAGGAGTGGCTGCTCCACCGTTCTCTGGGCACCTGGTACCAACAGTATCACTGCACACCTCATGGGATGTTTTAAAATTGGCAACATCAAGTGCTTCCTTGTGACTGAGCCCTGGCAACTGCTGCACCACGTGTTTTTTTGTTTTTGTTTTTTGCACCACGTTTTAATACCCTCCCCTCAAAACAATCTTGAGGTACATACAGTAATTATCCCCATCTCAGGGTGAGGGAAACTGAGGCTCAGTGACGTCAAGTTTGCCCAATGCTGCCTGACAAGTGAGCAGGAAGGTGAGGAGCCCCACCCCACCCCAGTCAGAGGTCACAGAAAGATTCCCAGTGAGGCCTTTTTTATTAGGATTTATTGCTAGCCCGGGGTCACAGGGTCCCCTGCCTCCGGCACAGAGGCCAGCCAGTGGGGTCAGGGCTGCTCCTGACTTATTGACCCCTGCCTCTTTTTCTGTGGATCCAGCACAGAGATGGCCATCTGGTTCCATGACCAGAGCGCAAGGATAACTCTGATGGGGTCAGCTGGCGAGGAAGGATAGACCAGCATCCCAAAGGCAGGATCCCCAGGGAGGAAAGGCCCCTGCCACTCCCCATGCAAGCCTCAACCTCCCCATTGGGAGGGCGCGAACCTCCATTTCTAACCCCAACCTGGGGTGGAGGGTGTGGTCTTCAGTTTCCTGGCTGCCCCTCCCGTGTAATAGTTGCCCTACATTGAAACTGTCTAACCCCCCTTCAGGGCCCATGTAGTTATGAACTGAAATCAGCCTCAAAGAGAGCACTTGGAAAGGACATTAGGTTCCAGGCCCTTCTCGTTACATTGTTACTTGTGTTTGAACCCTGTTCTCACCTGTAAGGATACAGGCAGTGGGAAGAATACTTCTGTTGGGAGGCAGAAACCTGGCTGTCAGCCCAGAATCTCCCACGACCCCTGCAGGGTTGCCAGTGCCCTAACTTCCCTTTGCCTTAGTGTCCTCATCTCTCAGCAAGGGCGAGTTGCCTGTCCCTAATCACTCCATCCAAGTGTGGTAATACAAATGCAGTTAAGGTTGGCAAACACCCTCTGAATTCTAGGCAGCAGCACCATGACCCCATCTCGCAGTGCTCACATCCTTCCACTCCACCCCCAAGCCCAAAGGTCCAGCAGCCAGTTAGACAGCATCAACCAAGGCCCAGAGCAACAGGAGGAAGCCTGTATTCCAGACGGTTTGGCTGATGCTCTCAGTAAAGGTGACTCTGATAGAACTCAGAGGGAAAAGTAAACCCTCTTCTCCAGCAGCCAGAGGGGCCTCCATCTTGCCTGTTCTCCCAGATTACCTAGCCCCACTGCCCCTTCCCCAGAAAGCTCAGGATCACTGATTTCTGGAAACTGCTTAAGTCCAAAAGATTTTTAGAACACCAAGAGCCCCTTCCCTATTCCACTTGCCAGGGACATCCCTATTCAGCAACCCCTGTTTTCAGGGCATCCTTGTGAGTTCTGCAGAGGAGGAGGGCTTACTCCACACCATTTGGAAAACAGATGTCCGTCCTTACACGTTATTTAGTGGCCTCACAAATGCGTACGAAAAAGCAGGTGGTCATCTGCAGAGTTAACCTCCCTGGACTTGCCAGGTAGCCCCAGCACAGATCACAGTGCCAGCCAGTCTTGTGACAAGTGTGGGTTGGCAGGGGAGGCTGGGGGGAGGGGTAGATGGATGGCCTGCTCTGCAGAGGGATGGGGACAGAGGACAAGGGCGATGAGGAGGCAGGCGCTTGGGGCGCAGACAGGGGTGGGGTCAGGGAGCCGGCTGCAGGATGAGCTGGGTAATTTCTGCCCTGCTGCCCAGACGCATGGGTATCCCATAATAGGCCGTGCCCGGGCTCACATATACAAATGTAGTCTCGGCCACCTGGTAGAGACCAGCAAAGAAGGGGTTCAGGAGATAGGCTGCCACGTTCAAGGGGAAGATCTGCCCAGCATGTGTGTGCCCAGAAAGGATCAGGTTAATATCTGGCCGGGCCTGGAGGGCTCTCTTAGCAGCCAGGGGCTGGTGAGCTAGCAGGATGGTGGGGTGGTCTGGGCTGCAGCCCTCCAGGGCCTTCTCCAGGTCCATGCCATGGCCAGTGTAGTGCAGGATGTTCGCTTCGATGTCATCCACCCCAGCCAGGCAGATCCAGTCGTCGTCCTCCCGGTGGGCCCCGGTAGCAGAAATCCTCACGTTCTCATTGTGGAGGGGCTGAACGTTCAGGGACATCAGCAGTGCAAACCAGTTGCTGACATCCGACGTGTAGTACTCATGATTGCCCGTGACGAAGTAGGTGCCCAGGCGTGAACGCAGCTGGCCCAGAGGAGCCACGGCCGTGCGCAGGACAGAGGCTTCAGAATCGCACAGGTCGCCCACGATCACCGTGACGTCCGGCTCCAGCGTGTTCACCATCCTTACGAACATGTCCATCTTGGTCCTGCCCACCGTGGGACCCAGGTGGATGTCCGAGAGGAGCACGATCTTGAGGCTGTTCATGGAGGGGGGCAGCCGATGCACGGGCACCTCCACAGTGGTCACCGCTGGGGGCTGGGCGGCGTTCAGCAGCCCCACCACGCTGAGCACAGTGGTTACCATCACTGCCAGTGCCGGCCGGAGGGCCAGCTTCCTGGTCTTGTCAAGGCTGCCCACCGCCCTGCCGGCACGCCAGGCCAGGAGCTGGTAGGCCTGCTCCATGCCGCTGAGGACACAGAGGAAGCAGAGCATGATGACATACGCCCCGAGGCAGGTGTAGGCAACCAGGGAAAAGAGATAGGGCTCCTCGGCCACTAGAAAGATCATGGTGAAGAAGCTGGAATGCGCTAGGGCCAGGAAGGCAGCGACGACCATCTTCCAGAGCTGGAAGCAGGCTGACTCTGCAGCTGGGGAATGCCTGAGATTGCTGACGGTGCTACGCCAGATGTAGATGGAGCCGAGCAGCATGAGCGAGTTGACAAACAGGGCGAGCTGCAGGCGGAACAGGCATCGCCAGGCCCTGAACTCCAAGCTCTCCGCCAGGTAGGACCGGGAGACAATCATGGACACGAAGACAGTGCCGGCAGCCAGGGCGGCCTTTGCGCCCAGGGACAGCTGCCTGAAGATCGCCATTGCCTCAGCTCCTAAGAGGATACCCCGCCAGCTCTGTGCGGGTGAGCTCTGGAAGGTGAGTTCCTTAGATAGGACAGTGGCCAAGGACAGGTTTCCAGGTCAGCTCCTCCTGCAACCAGGAACCGGCGTCAGCTTTGTGGGATATGAGAGCTTTCTTGTCCCCTGTCAAAACCTGAAAGCCACTTACATCTGCCCAACCAGCCTTGAACCCAAGCCACTCAAGTACCAGTCAGCTGCACACTATATCAGTGAACTACAAATACATCTTGTAACAGGATGGGCAGTGTCACTTTCTTACAGTTCTCTGCATCTTTCAAGTATTTCCACAACATGTATATGAACTTTTATAATAAGAAAAACATTATTCTAAATCAGTGGTTCTCAAAGTGTGGTCCAGGGAGACCCTTTGGCTGTTGGGGTTGGGGGGGAAGGAGGGGGGTGTCCCCTGACTGTTTTCAAAAACAGTACTAAGCCATAACCATTCTCTCATGAGTGTACAGTGAAGTTTCCAGAGGTTACATGACATGTGATATGGCAAAACTGAATGCAGAAGTAGCTACGAGCATTCAACAGTCCTCTATTAAGACAGACATGAATGGATACAAGTATACATATGGCTGAGTCCCTTTGCTGTCCACCTGAAACTACCACAACATTGTTAATCAGCTATCCTCAATACAAAATAAAAAATTTAAAGTTTGAAGAAAACAAAGTCTAATATCAAAAAAAAAAAAAAACACATGAGAGATTTGCAAAATGTACAATGTCACTTTGTGCCCTAAAAACTGGAGAGAACAACTTATTTAAAAAATATATATATATATATTGTTTATTAACATATAGTTTTAAATGTTCTAACTTCTAGGACAGTCACAGTTTGAGAACCGCTGTTTTAAAGTGTAAACCAGGAAGCCATGGAAAGCTAGTCTGCTGGTATTTTTTTTCAGCTGTAGGCCAAGAAGGGAACTGAGGCAACTGACATAAAGATTCCTGGGGTGGAGCCAGTCTCCTTGTTGGTTCTCATAGCTGGCTGGCTCCCAGACAAAAAACTGCAAGGGAACTACAGACCTGGATAGACAAAGGTTAGCAAATATTCATTTGAGGTGACCTTTTCCCAATAAGACCCAAAACGAAAATATTTTCAGCAGTTGTTTTCCAAGTAAAATTCTCAACCTTGCTTTTAGATAAATGTAGGCCTTTTTTTCTTTTTTCTGCTCTAGGCACTTTATAAAAAGCCTCTTATCAGAAGGTGTAATTTGCAAGCCAAGTTCACCAGCTTCTACTTATAAAACAAGCCCCAGACTCAGCCCACCGGAACTCTGGAGGAACCAAAATTAGTTCCCAGAAAGTGTAGAGAGAAAGGCGCCCGTTTCAAGTCCCCACTCTCACCTCCCAGCTCAGATCTCCCCACCCCCACCTTTCCAAGGCCAGGATGCTGACCTGCACAGGAGCGATCCCGAGTTCCCTAGGCCCCTACCTTAGCTCTGCCGGGTAGACTGAGGCTGTCCTTCTCCCGAAATCGTGAACGACTCTCCCCCCAGCTCCCCGCCTCCCGCGTCCCCGCCCAGCACACACCTCGCCCGGCCAGACCTCCCTCCAGCAACGCTGGCGGCCACCTGCAGCACGCCCCTCGCCCACCGTCAAACGCTGAAGCTCTGAAAAATCCAAGCCTTAAAAGTAGGCGGAGGGAAGTAGCGAGACGGGCAAGAGACGTCCTCAAAGAGAACACCCCGAAGGTAATTGATCCAATGTTCCCATTGCTGGGGCCTCTCGTGACCCCACTATTCTCCTTCCGGAGCGCTCCACAGAGCGCAGGCAAGAGAGGAGCGCCAAGCCCGAGCCTCCGGCGCCCTCCAAGAACGCGCGCTACTCAGAATCCCACTCCCGGAAACCCGCAAAGCTGGAAAGCACCTCATCTCAGCCTTTGGTTGCATCGATAAGGAAGTGGCTTTCGGCGACAGAGGCGGCAGGAGCGGAACTCACAAGCGACAGAGCTACTGGTAAGGACGAGCGCCCCGCCCGGCCCGCCTCTGACGGGAGGGCCGGCCCACTGCCTGAGCTTCCCCGGTAGCCGGGCGGGCCCGGGCGTGCCTCGGGGGTCCCAGGACCTCCGCCCTGTGGGGACCCAGGTGGCCGCAGCCCCAGCCCGGTTCCCCGCCAGCGTTTTCCCGATTCATCATTTGTGCGCGGGGGTCCTGTGGACTTACGTGCAAACCACGCGCAGAGCCCAGCAGCAGCGGCACCAGCAGCAGAGCGAGGAGGCGAACGACCCCCGGCATGTCCACTGTCGGGCCTCCCGGCTCTGCAGTCAGCCAGGGCAGCCGTTCGGTGTCACTTGACCGAGGACCGGGGGCCTGGTCCCGCCCCACGCCGCCTCCGCCCCGCGCCCCGCCCCGCCGCCGCAGCCGCGGAGCCCGGAGCCAGGGTAGCCGAGAGCCTGGGGCCACACGCGGCCGCGTGACTGCAGGGCAGTGTTATCTGACCTCGGCGGGCCTCCGCCTGAGGGAGGAACCTTTTGCAAAGACTCAGGAGTACTCGCTGTCAGCGGCTTGATAACGCACCTCCGGTTTGGACTTTAACAAGGGTCTCCTTGCTCCCCGGCTTCCTGGACACGACAGAAACGGAGCAGTTAAACCTAAGTGACTAGATGGATTCTCAGCTTTTCATAGGGGCAGTCTGGAAAACAACCAGGGGTCCGCCAAGTGTGGTCCCTGATCCAATCTTCTATCTGGTACGTGTTAGAATGGGAAATAACGAGTCCTCGCCTAAGAGATAACCCTAGGAATAGGGTCCAGAAATCTATTTTTACCCCTCCAGGTCATTCTGACAGCACGCAAAGCTTGAGAACCATTCTTCCAGGTTACTGATACATTAAGAGATGTGGTTCAACTGTGGCAAAATCTTCAGGAATTCCAGGCAACCCTCAAGGCACCCGGGTCTGCGGAATTTTTATTTCATGCTGGGTTTTGAGAGATAGAAGTACCAACAGCTCCCATCTTTCAGTTTTGCACTTAAGCCACTCAACATCCCTGTGATGCAAGCAGATCTGTCAAGTGGCCGTGCAATATCTAGTATGATCTCTTTTCTACACTTGGGGAAAGGGAGACTCTACTGTGAGTTAACAGTTAACTGTGAGCAGCAGTCCAGGACTGCTGCTGCTGCGGCCAAGTCGCTTCAGTTGTGTCCAGGACTGCTGGTTACCCCTAGATCTGAACCTAAAGTTGTCTTTTCCTACCTGGTTGCCAAAACTCTCTGCAAATCCCCCCTTTGCATCACTGCACTTTAATCAACTTTAATCAAAACTGAGTCTCAGAGGAAGGTGCCTTTAGGGAAATCGCTTTCAAATATATATATGTATATATATTTTCCAGCTTTATTGAGTTACGATTAACATTCTACTGTTGTGGAATCCGGAATCACAGAACACGACGATGTGGAGTACCGTTTATTACTGCCAGCAGGTCCCAGGGAATCAGTTCCCAACAAGGACTTCGATGGTTCCCAGAGGCCGGGTTTTATAACCATCCCCCCCCAACCCCCACCACGTGAGTGGTTACATGTTAGCAACCTCTTTGTTGTATAGGACTGAGTTTTACAACAAGTAGGTGCTAGGAGAACAAACAATTAAGGTTAAATGTGGGGAACAATGCTTATACATCAAGGGGGGATATCTCTATGGTTAATCTAACAGGGGCAGCCTGACCTCAACTACAGTCTCCGTTTGCCATCTGTATGGAGCGAAGTCTCCAGGATACCTGGTTTTTATTAGCAATGGTCTTCTCATTCTTGGGCAGGGTTCAGGCCCAGTTATTTACATCCTGTCTTTAAGACAGATGACAGGCTTTAAAATGGAGTCTCTCCTTCTTTCCTCACACTGGCCCCAACACTACAAAAATCACTCATGTTAAATGTATTAACTTGCTAATGGTTTAGTCGCTAAGTCGTGTCCGAGTCTTTGTGACAGCAGGGACTGTAGCCCACCAGGCTTCTCTGTCCATGGGATTTCCCAGGCAAGGAAACTGGACCGGGTTGCCATTTCCCTCTCCAGGGAATCTTCCCCACCCAGGGATGGAACCCAAACCTCCTACATTGCAGGCAGATTCTTTAACACTGAGCCCACTGCTGCTACTGCTGCTAAGTCGCTTCAGTTGTGTCCGACTCTGTGCAACCCCATAGATGGCAGCCCACCAGGCTCCCCCATCCCTGGGATTCTCCAGGCAAGAATACTAGAGTGGGTTGTCATTTCCTTCTCCGAGCCACTAGGGAAGCCCATATTGTTAACTTGAGACTTGAGGTTAACAATAACAGTATAGGGTTAGTGAATTCCCTGGTGGTCCCAGGATTCGATCCCTGGTAGGGGAACTAAGACCCCACAAGCCAAACTTCGAGCACCCCCCCCACCAAAATTACGGTTTATTGATAGACTCCTTGACTAAACTTTAATTAGGCTTCTCTGACTAGAGACTCTTCTAGACTCTTCTAGACCTGGATCTTGGCCTTCTGTGCCTGACCTGTCCTTGCCTGCCCAGAATTGTCCAGTCTTAGCAAATTAGCAAAAAAAAAAAAAAAATTCTTAGCAAAGAATCCTGCTAAATCAGTTTGGGAATAATCCCCCAGTTCTTGGTATCTGATCAAGTTCCTCATCCCTACCCCACCTCTCTTGACATCTAACTCTTTGACCTACCCTTCCTGGAGAATGAAATGGCAACCCACTCCAGTATTCTTGCCTGGAGAATCCCATGGACGGAGGAGCCTGGTGGGCTACAGTCTACAGGGTCGCAAAGAGTTGGACACGACTGAGCGACTTCACTAGCAAAAATCCCTTGAGACCTCCTCTTACAATTTTCCACCCACAAGCCCCTAACTCTGCTGGCTATAAATCCTCAGCTCTCTTTGCTGTAGTTAGAATTGAGACCCATCCCTCTCCACCTGTGGCAGTAGAATTGACTGTTATGACAAAAATCTTGAAGAAAATCTTCCTTACCACTTTAGCAAGTATACAATTTTTTTTCTTTAGCACTATTTTTTTTACAATTTGCAGACCTTTTTCAAACTTAGTCTGGTTTTTAACAATGAGAGTGATGGTTATCAAAGACAAAATTAGTGGTTACAGGTAGTAACCACTGGTAGTAACAGGTAGTAACCACTGGTAGTCCAGTGGCTAAGACTCTGAGCTTCCAATGCAGGGGGCCAGTGTTCGATCCCTGGTCAGGGAACTAGTTCCCACAGCAGTACATGCTGCAACTAAGAGCTTACATGCCACAACTAAAACCCAGCACAGCCAAATAAATAAATAAAGTAGTAATAATAAAGAATAATAATTACTTATGAGAGTGAGGGCCTGAAATGGGGGGAAGGGCCCCCCAAATTTTGTTTCTTGAACTAGAGAGTGGTTACAGGAGTACTCGCCACCTAGTCATTCGTTTTGTGTCACTTCCTGTATCTTTTTTTTTTTTGACCTCGCCTCACGGCATGTGGGGTCTTAGTTCCCCAATGAGGGATTGAACCCATGCCCCCTGCAGTGGAAACACAGAGTCCTAACTACTGGACTGCTAGGGAATTCCCTGTAATTGTTTTTAAAATTAGTTTAAAAGTTATTTTGGGGGCTTCCCTGGTGGCTCAGTGATAACAAATCCACCTGATAATAGAGGAGACATGGGTTTAATCCCTTTTCCGGGAAGAGTGCACATGCTGCAGAGCAATTAAGCCTATGCACAGCATTTGAGCCCATGTTGTAGGACGTGCGTGCTGCAAGTACTGGAGCTCGTGTGCCTAACGCCTGTGCTCCGCAACAAGAGAAGCCACCGTAATGGGAAGCCCGTGAAATGCAACTACAGAGTAGCCCTGACTCTCTGCAGCTAGAGAAAGCCCACCCAGCAACGAAGACCCAGCACATAAAGAAACCTAAAAAAAAAAAAAAAGATGAGGGGGATTTCCCTGGCAGTCCAGTGGTAGAACTCCATACTTTCACTGCAGGGGGGGAGGGTTCAATCCTTCATCTGGTCTAAGAACTAAGACCCCACAAGCCTTGAGGCATGGCCAGAAAAAAAAGATATGAGATTCAAATGTTAGCATCCATGAATAAGGTTGTATTAGACTACCACCCCTCTGACCCACTATGTCCTGCATGTGACTGCTTTGGGATTACAATGGCAGTTGAGCAGCTGAAACAGAGACTTGGCTGTTGTTGGTGTTCAGTCCCTAAGTTGTGTCTGACTCTTTGCAATGCCATAGACTGAGCACGTTAGACTCCTCTGTCCTCCAATATCTACCGGAATCTGCTCAAGTTCATGGCCACTGAGTCAGGGATGCTATCCAGCCATCTCATCCTCTGCCTCCCTCGTCTCCTTTTGCCTTCAGTCTTTCCTAGGATCAGAGTCTTTTCCAGTGAATCAACTTTTGCATCAGGTGCCCAAAGTACTGGAGTTTCAACTTCAGCATCTATCCTTCCAATGAATATTCAGAGTTAATTTTCTTAAGGACTGACTGGCTTGATCTCCCTACCGTCCAAGGGACTCTCAAGAGTCTTCTTCGGCACTCAGCTTTCTTGATGGTCCAACTCTCACATCCATACATGACTATTAGAAAAAACATAGCTTTGTACGGACTTTTGTTGGCAAAGTGATGTCTCTGCATTTTAATTCGCTGGCTAGGTTTGTCATAGCTTTCCTTTATGAGCCACAAAACCTAAAATGGATCGTATCTGACCCTTTACAGTAGAAGCTTGCCCAGAGAGTATAGATAGAAGTTTGTTTCTGAGATTTTAGCGCCAGACTCTGTGTTATAGTTGAACTGGAAGTGATAATAGCTGTGGTTGTGCTAAAGGCTTTACCAGCAGTGAGTCAGTCTGCATCACACCTAGTTTCATGTTATTATCCACATTTCACGAATGAGGGAACCGAGTCACAGAGGAGGTGCCTGTCAGTAGCCGCAGAGCCAGGAAGTGATAGGACCTCTAGTGTCATTGCCTGACTTTAAACCTCAAGTTTTTTATCTTTATTTTTGTATTGAGGTATGGTTGATTTACAATGTTATGTTATTAGTAGTTTCTAGAGTATAGCAAAGTGATTCCAGTTTATTCATATACATATATATGTATATACTTATACATATGGTTAATTAGAGCCCGGGTTATTTTCACAAGGCCATGATGCTTCTGTGCTGCTCTATTTATAGTTCCTGTCTGAGTGTGCACACATAGTAGGTGCTGCTGTGCTGTGCAATGCTCAGTTGTGTCTGACTCTGTGACCCCATGGACCATACCCCACCAGGCTCCTCTGTCCATGGAATTTTCCAGTCCAGATTGCTGGAGTGGGTTGCCATTTCCTTCTCCAGGGGATCTTCCCAACCCAGGGTGAAACCCACATTTCTTGTGTCTTCTGCATTGGCAGGCAGATTCTTGACCACTGTGCCACCTGGGAAGCCTCATATGTATGTATCATATATATAATTATACATTAAAATAAATATATATTTATTACATGTATATATATAATTATACATAATATACATATTATTACATGTATAGGATGAAAGAAAACTATGGAGCAAATGAGGCAGAATGTTAACAATCGATGAATTGGGCAAAGGGCATATAGAAATTCTTATATCAAAATGAAAAGGTTATTTAAAAAATATAAAATAAAGCCTCCTGTCTACAGATTCAGACAGTTATGCTGTGTAGCAATCCCTCATGCTTCTCACAAGTCCTTAAATTTTCTGATGAAGAAAGTCACAAGACTATCCTGGGGTTAAATTGTGCAGCCAACTAATGGGTATGATTATGAAACAATCAGTTCAGTTCAGTCTCTCAGTAGTGTCCAACTCTTTGTGACCCCATGAACTGCAGGACACCAGGCTTCCCTGTCCATCACCAACTCCCGGAGCTTGCTCAAACTCATGTATATCGAGTCAGTGATGCCATCCAACCATCACATCCTCTGTCGTCCCCTTCTCCTCCTGCCTTCAATCCCTCCCAGCATCAGGGTCTTTTCCAACGAGTCAGATCTTTGCATCAGGTGGCCAAAGTATTGGAGTTTCAGCTTCAGCATTAGTCCTTCCAATGTATATTCAGGACTGATTTCCTTTAGGATCGACTGGTTTGATTTCCTTGCAGTCCAAGGGACTCTCAAGAGTCTTCTCCAACACCACAGTTCAGAAGCATCAATTCTTTGGCACTCAGCTTTCTTTATGGTCCAACTCTTGCATCCATCCATGACTACTGGAAAAACCATAGGTTTGACTAGATAGACCTTTGTTGGCAAAGTAATGTCTCTGCTTTTTAATATGTTGTCTAGGTTTGTTATAGCTTTTCTTCCAAGGAGCAAGCATATTTTTATTTCATGGCTGAAGTTACCATCTGCAGTGGTTTTGGAGCCCCCAAAATAAAGTCTTTCACTGTTTCCATTGTTTCCCCATCTATTTGCAATAAAAAGATGAAATTATGAAATCATCAGCTTGCAGTTTCCTCACAATCTCAATAAAAGTTGGCAGCTGTGCCCCAGGACTGGTCCACCTTTCATGACTCTTGTGAGGTTAGGATGGCTGCATGTCCTCAAACTCCCTTTCAGGAGTCTAAAACCAAAAGACCTAAAAGCAAAAATACCCCAAGTGAGGCCCTTCGTAATGGGGGAGGGGGATGGGAGGGTTCTGGGGATATCCTCTTAGATTTTGCTTTTAGGATCACAGGTCACAATTCATTCCCAATTCAAATCCCAGATTTAATGCCTCTTTCGGAATGAAGTAATTAGTGCTTGCACTAGCTGGAAGAGTTCTTTTTCTTCCTACATACATCTGACTTATGACATTTATCTTTCTCTGTTATGGCTCTTTATGTTCTGTGTCTTAACTCAGACCCTCATCTTCTTTTAATTATGAATGAATTAACTATTTTTGGTCACACTCTGAGGCTTGTAGGATCTTAGTTCTCCGACCAGAGACTGAACCTGGGGTCCCCAGCCGTAGAAACGCAAAGTCTTAACCGCTGGACCACCAAGGAATTCCCACGCGTTCATCTTTCTTATAGGATCACATTTTGGGGTCTTTATGCTGTTTTTTGGCCTCCAGTCCCATCACCTCTCTTCTCCTTTGTAACTGTTATTTCTTTTGCCAAGAATCTTCTTCCTTTTTCCCTTCTTGCCTCCAGCAGTCTTCTGTTCCTTTTGTTCAGGTCCTTCAAGACTTAGAGAATGACCTCTTGCAAGAAACTTGCCCAGACTCACCTTCAGACTAGGTTAGTGCTACAGACTGAAGGTTTGTGCCCCTCCCCAAATTTATATGTTGAAACCTAATCCTCAAAGTGATGGTATTTGGAAATGAGGTCTTTGAAGTCTTCGGAGTGATTAGCTCATAAGGATGGGGCCTTCATGGATGGGATTAGTGCCCTTGAAAAGGAGACCCCCAGGGACTTCTCTGATGGGCTGCCTTTCAGTCCAGAGACCACACGTTCAGTCCCAGGTTGGGGAACTAAGATCCCACATGCCATGAGGTATGGCCAAACATTTATTAAAAGAGAGAGAGTCCAGTGCTTAGGACCAGGTGCTTTCACTGCAGTGGCCCAGGGTTCAATCCCTGGTCAGGCAACTAAGATCCAGCAAGCCATGCAGCCAAATTAAAAAAAGATTGATGTACCTGACGCACTCAGTGAGAGAGACAAAGTCAAATTTACAGTGCACACCAAGACCACACTGCCCACATTTCAGAGCCCAGAGTTTTCTGTTACAAGGCAACATGAAGACTGTGTGTGGCTACATGACACTCTTATTGAAACTACAGACTATGCTGGGCTTATTATCCCGCCAGCGCCGACCAAGCCCGACTTCGATGGCCCTCGAGAGAAGATGCAGAAGCTGGGAGAGGGTGAAGGGTCAATGACAAAAGAAGAATTTGCCAAGATGAAGCAAGAGCTAGAAGCGGAGTACCTTGCTGTCTTCAGGAAGACGGTGTCTTCGCACGAAGTCTTTCTCCAGCGGTTCTCCCCCCACCCTGTTCTCAGTAAAGACCGCAACTTCCACGTGTTTTTGGAATATGATCAAGATCTAAGTGTCAGGCGGAAAAATACTAAAGAGGTGTTTGGTGGCTTTTTTAAAAGTGTGGTGAAAAGTGCTGATGAAGTTCTTTTTTCAGGAGTTAAGGAGGTAGATGACTTTTTTGAGCAAGAGAAGACTTTCCTCATCAACTATTACAACAGGATCAAGGATTCCTGTGCAAAGGCTGACAGGATGACCAGATCTCATAAAAATGTCGCAGATGATTATATCCACACCGCAGCCTGCTTGCATAGCCTGGCTTTAGAGGAGCCTACAATCATCAAGAAGTACCTGTTGAAGGTGGCTGAGCTGTTTGAAAAACTTAGGAAAGTGGAGAGTCGAGTCTCCTCAGATGAAGACTTAAAACTGACGGAGCTCCTGCGATACTACATGCTCAACATAGAGGCTGCCGAGGATCTCTTATACCGACGCACCAAAGCTCTCATCGACTATGAGAGTTCAAATAAAGCGTTGGATAAGGCCCGGTTAAAGAGCAAAGATGTCAAGCTGGCCGAGGCACACCAGCAGGAATGCTGCCAGAAGTTTGAACAACTCTCTGAATCTGCAAAAGATGAGCTGATCAATTTCAAACGGAAGAGAGTGGCAGCATTCAGAAAGAATCTAATTGAAATGTCTGAACTGGAAATAAAGCATGCCAGGAACAATGTGTCCCTCCTGCAAAGCTGCATCGACCTGTTCAAGAACAACTGAGTGAAGGACTGAATGTGAAGAAAGCCCGCATCACTTGCACTTAAATCATTACCACAGAAGATTGATTTGATTTATCTTGACTTCAGTTTAAAATTATGTGAATACATATTTTGATTTCTAAAGATCTTAACATTTAACCATGTTGGTTTAAAAATATTTCTATTGCATGCTCCTTGGACATAACTAATCTTGATGCAGTTAATAGCTCAGTGGGTAGAATCTTAAGTACTGGGTTCTCCTCTAATTTGTAGTAATGAAGAAGGGGTTCTGGAGCGAGTGTAATCAGCAGGGGCCCTGCACATGTCATCTCCAGTTTCATGTGCTCAGGTCCCTGTAATTTAGGGTAGGTGCCTGTTAATAGCAGATGAGTCAGCTACTTGTTGCAGGTGACAGACATTCCATCCCTTTGTCAAGTGATTTTCCCCTTTCTTACTCTCACAGATCGGTAGTCACCTTCAGTTGTTTGTACTATAACAAGAGCAAGAAAAATATCATATCTTTATATTTACCCTTTGCAACTCCATTTTTGTAGCTGGGATACAAATATTTGTGGGGAGAGGCTTATCCTGAAGGTATAAGAACAACTAATGTGAACCCCTTCCTTCCTGGTGGGGGCACAGTATGTGTGTGCTTGGACTTTTTATAAAGCATCCAATAAAATAATCCATGCTCAAAAAAAAAAAAAGAGAGACTCCTTGAGGACTTAGGTCTGCCCCAGGTGTGGAGGTGGCACAGTGCTTGGATTTCAGGGACCCTGGCGCGTATGTGTACCCATGACTGATTCATGCTGCTGTATGGCAGAAACCAACACAATATTGTAAAGCAATTATCTTTCAATTAAAAATTGATATTTTTTTTTAAAGAGTGAGAGACACCAGAATGTTCCCTTGCCCCTTCCATCCATGAACCAGAGAGCAGGTTCTCTGACACCAAACCTGGCAACACCTTGATCTTGGGTCTCTCAGCCTCCAGACCACGAGAAATAAATTTCAGTCTATGAGCCATCCACTGGGCCTGTGATAGCAGCCGGAAGTCACTAAGGTAGTTGCCCAACCCTCTTTGGGGTCCACATAACACTCTCTCCAGCTCTAATGGTGGGTAATTAAAGGTTTGCTTATCTGTCTTCTCAAGACTTTGAGGGAACGAGTTGATATTTCTTTAATACAGTGCCTGTCACACAATAGTTGACTATAGGTTAATGGAACACATGCAAAAAAATATAGATGTCTTATCTCTACTGAACTGGAAGTTCCTTGTAGTCAAGGATGTATGTCTGATTCATCTTTGCATTCCGTGCCAAGGGCAGGACCTGGTCTAAGGTAGGTGCTGAACAGTGTAGTGAAAGAATGAATAAATTCACGATACTAAAGAGAATTTGTTGTTTAAGTCACCTGAGGGGCCTTCCACCTTATAGGAAATCATGATCCAAAAGTTTTGTTTATGGTTCCTTTTTCATTCCAGTTTTATCTTGTATGTTTGTATGTTGTTGTTCAGCCTCTCAGTTGTGTCTGACTCTTTGCGACCCCATGGACTGCAGCACACCAGGCTTCCTTATCCTTTCCCCCAGAGTTTGCTTAAACTCTTGTCCATTGAATTGGTGATGTTATCTAACCATCTCATCCTCTGTTGCCCCCTTCTTCTCCCGCCCTCAATCTTTCTCAGCATTAGGGTCTTTTCCAATGAGTCGACTCTTTGCATCAGGTGGCCAAAGTATTGGAGCTTCAGGTTCAGCATCAGTCCTTCCAATGCATAGTCAGGGTTGATTTACTTTAGGATGGACTGGTTTGATCTTTGCCATCCAAGGGACTCTCAAGAGTCTTCTCTAGCACCACAGTTCAAAGTACCCTGATAGCTCAGTTGGTAAAGAATCTGCCTCCAATGCAGGAGACCCCAGTTCGATTCCAGGTCAGGAAGATCTGCTGGAGAAGGGATAGGCTACCCAGTCCAGTGTTCTTGGGCTTCCCTGTGGCTCAGCTGGTAAAGAATCCGCCTGCAATGTGGGAGACCTGGGTTCGATCCCTGGGTTGGGAAGATCCCCTGGAGAAGGGAAAGGCTACCCACTCTAGTATCCAGGCCTGAAGAATTCCATGGACTGTATAGTACATGGGATGGCAGAGTTGGACACTACTGAGCAACTTTCACTTTCAACCTTCTTTATGGTCTAACGCTCACATCCGTACATGACTACTGGAAAAACCATATTTGTTTGTATGAGGTAAGACTCTATTACTTGCATTCCTAAATAATATTTTGTGTACTTTGGCATACTTTTAAACTTTAGACAAGTGGAATCATTCTTTTTAAGGCTAAACTGTGTTGTTATGTATAGCTGTAATTCTTTTATTATTCCCTGCTGTAAAATCTTCTCCTACGTGTGCATCTTCTCTCTAAAAAAACAAACAAAAAAATCCACTTTTGTTTTTACACGGTTCTTTCTGCTTTCTGCTATCAGGAACTGTGCTGCTGTATCATACCGA
The DNA here is from genome assembly GCF_003369695.1 of Bos indicus x Bos taurus. Lineage (NCBI taxonomy): Eukaryota > Metazoa > Chordata > Mammalia > Artiodactyla > Bovidae > Bos > Bos indicus x Bos taurus. Next base: position 53,333,009 of record NC_040097.1, on the reverse strand, counting down.
AAACACTTATTAAATACAAAAGAAAAAAATGAAGTGGAGAAAATGGATATAACCTTAACAAGGTAATCACAATTGGCATCAATGATAAGGGGCTGACAGTGGGTTCCTTCAGTGATGTCTGAAAGGGACTGTATTCTAGTCCAGCGGTCCCCAACCTTTTTGGCACCAGGGACCAGTTTCATGGAAGCCAGTTTTTCCAGGGACTGGGGCGTGGGAGGGTGTGTGGGGGAAACGGTTTTGGGATGATTCAAGTGCCGTTACATTTACTTTATCTCTATTATTATTACATTGTGATAGACAAGGAAATAATTCTACAGCTCACCATAATGCAGAATCAGTGGGAGCCCTGAGCTTGTTTTCCTGCAGCTAGACAGTCCCATCTGGGGTGATGGGAGAGCGATGGGGAGCGGCTACAAATACAGATGAAGCTTCACTCACCTCCTGTTGTGGCCCGGTTCCTAACAGACCACAGACCAATATCAGTTTGTTGCCTGGCCTCTGGGGACCCCTGTTCTAGTCCAGAGACCTTAATCTGAATCTAATCATGAAGAAACAGCAGAGAAACCTCAATGGAGGACTTTTTATAAAATAACTGGCCTGTATTCTTAAAAGTAATTCTGTTTCTTTTCGGCTGTGCTAGGTCTTCCACGCTGTGCAGGCTTTTCTTGTCTCAGAGGCTACTCTCTAGTTGCAGTGTTCAGGCTTTCGTTGCACAGCATGGGCTGTAGGCGGCCCGTGGGCTCAACAGCTGCAGCTCTGGAATTCTAGAGCACAGGCTCAGTAGTTGTCGTGCATGGGCTTAGTTGCTCTGAGGCATGTGGGATCTTCTGGGACCAGGAATCGAACCCATGTCTCTTGCATTGGCAGGCGGATTCTTTACCACTGAGCCCCCAGGGAAGACCCCTGTATTCTTTTTTTGAACTAGACTGGAGCAGTTTTAGGTTTGCAGCAACGCTGAATGAACAGCACAGAGGTTTCCCATCTACCCTCCACCACTACGTACACACCGCCTCTCCCGCTATCAGAATCCCACACCAGATGGGTCGCCTGGTACAGTCATTGAAGCTGCTTTCATTCAGTATGATCACCCAAAGCCCATGACTTCCATTAGGGCTCACTCTTGATACTGCATATTCTCTGGGTTTTGAGAAATGTATCATGATATCCATCCACCATTATAGTATCACACAGAAGAGTTTGGCTTCCCTGCAAGTCCTCTTCTGTGCCTGTTTATCCCTCTCTCCCCGTATCACTTGGCAATCAGTGATCCCTTTACTGTTCTCAAAGTTTGCCTTTTCCAGAATGTCACATAGTTGGGGGAATTCCTTGATGGTCCATTGCTTGGGTCTACACATTCTCACTGCTGAGGGCCCAGGTTCAGTCCCTGGTTGGGGAGCTAAGATCTCACAAGCAGTGCAGTGCAGCCAACAACAACAACAACAAAAAACAAATAAATAAAACCCCCAAACATAACATCATATATAGTTGGAATCATACAGTATATAGTCTTTCATATATAACCTTCTTTTACATAGTAAAATGTATTTAAGTTTCCTCCATGTTTTTTTGTGGTGGAATAGCTCATTTCTTTTTAGTGCTGAGTAATCCTTGGAAGAAAAGTTATGACCAACCTAGATAGCATATTGAAAAGCAGAGACATTACTTTGCCAACAAAGGTCTGTCTAGTCAAGGCTATGGTTTTTCCATTGGTCATGTATGGATGTGAGAGTTGGACTGTGAAGAAAACTGAGCGCTGAAGAATTGATGCTTTTGAACTGTGGTGCTGGAGAAGATTCTTGCGGGTCCCCTGGACTGCAAGGAGATCCAATCAGTCCATCCTAAAGGAGACCAGTCCTGGGTGTTCATTGGAAGGACTGATGCTGAAGCTGAAACTCCAGTACTTTGGCCACCTCATGCGAAGAGTTGACTCATTGGAAAAGACTCTGATGCTGGGAGGGATTGGGGGCAGGAGGAGAAGGGGACGACAGAGGATGAGATGGCTGGATGGCATCACTGACTCGATGGACGTGATTCTGAGTGAACTCCGGGAGTTGATGATGGACAGGGAGGCCTGGCGTGCTGCGATTCATGGGATCGCAAAGAGTTGGACACGACTGAGCGACTGAACTGAACTGAACTGAATAGGCGTGTGGTGGATCTCACTGTTGTTTTGGCCTGTACTCTAGTGTCAATAGCATAACAATAAAATCTGAAGGTTCGGATTCTAGAACATTAGATAGAAGAAACAACTAGATACAATACATGATATTGGACTGTTTCCTGCCCAGGGGAAAAACGTGCTATACAAGACGTTGTTGTTTAGTCCAAACAACAACAGTTGGGATTGAATCCACCTGCCTTATGTCTCCTGCATTGGGAGGCAGATTTTTTTTTTTTTACCACTGAGCCACCAGTGCATCTCCCACAACTCCTGCGTTGCAGGCAGAGTGTTTACTGCGGAGTCACAAGGGAAGCCCATAAAAGACATTATTAGTTGACAAAACTGGAATGGGGGATATAGATTAGTGAATTTGATCATTAATGAATTTGAGCATTGTAGTTTCATTCCCAGGTGGGGCAGTGGTAAAGAATCCGCCTGCCGATGCAGGAGACACGGCTTCAGTTCCTGGGTGGGGAAGATCCCCTGGAGAAGGAAATGGCAACCCACTCCAGTATTCTTGCCTGGAGAATCCTATGGACAGAGGAGCCTGGCAGGCTCCATGGGATTGCAAAGAGTCAAACACGACTGAGCACAACAGTGAGTTTCGGTTCCTAGGACATACATACTAAAAGATTAAAGGGTAAATGGCCTGATGTATGCAATCTTCTCTCAAATGATTAAGAAAAAGAAATATGGCATAAGTTATTCATTTGTAAATGTGTATAAAGGATATATAGGAGTTGTATGTACTATCCTTGCAATTTTTTTGTAAATTATTTAAAAATAAAAATTTAAGTAATTACAATTACAATGCTGGGACTTAATCACTGGCAGTCCACTGGTTAGGACTTGGCGCTCCCACTGCTGGGATGGGTGTGCTCTGTGGTCGTGGAACTAAGATCCCTGAAAGTCGAGTGGTGCGGCCAAAAAATTTAATAATGATAAAATAACAGTACTGCCTTTAACATTCCATCCACATCTTTTGATGCACACATACAAGCTTCTCGAGTGTATTCTGAAGCGTGGAATCTAAATCATAAGGTGTGTGCATCTTCAACTTGATTTGCTCAATAGTTTACAAAGTGCCACCGACATCCTCATTAATTTTATATATGCACTGTCTCTCTCACTGAAATGTAAGGTCGTTCGTGGACCCGCAGCATTAACCTCACTAGGGTGCTGGTTAGAACTGCAAACCCTCAGATCCCCATCTCTGCCAGATTTGGTGAAAGAGAAACTCTGGAGTCACTTGTGAATCTGCGTTTTTCAAAAGTCCTCTAAATGATTCTAAAGTCTAAGCAGCGCTGATCCATCAGGGCCGCGTCTGGCTTCCAGACAGCCTTCTCTAAAGGAGCGATCAGCGGAGCTGGGGATCAAATGTTAGACAAGCAGAAACTAGAGGGCAGCGCGCCTCCCTAGGACACCCTCCCCGTACGGGCAGCTTCGCCCGGACCCCCCGGCTGGTGGGGAGGGGCGGCCGGACGGGGCGGGCCTGAGGCTGGCGTCTCCGCCTCTTCAGCGTTCGGCTCCCTTTTCTTTTCCTTCTTTCTCCTCTCTTTCCTTCCTTCCGCCTGGAGCTATGGAGCCGGGGCGCCGGGCGGCCGCGGCGCTGCTGGCGCTGCTATGCGCGGTATGCGCGCTGCACTCGGGGCGCGCCCAGTACGAGCGCTACAGCTTCCGCAGCTTCCCGCGGGACGAGCTGATGCCGCTCGAGTCGGCCTACCGGCACGCGCTGGACCAGTACAGCAGCGAGCACTGGGCGGAGAGCGTGGGCTACTTGGAGATCAGCCTGCGGCTGCACCGCCTGCTACGGGACAGCGAGGCCTTCTGCCACCGCAACTGCAGCGCGGCGCCGCAGCCCGAGCCCACCGCCGGCCTCGCGCGCTACCCGGAGTTGCGCCTCTTTGGGGGCCTGCTGCGCCGAGCGCACTGCCTCAAACGCTGCAAGCAGGGCCTGCCGGCCTTCCGCCAGTCGCAACCCAGCCGCGAAGTACTGGCGGACTTCCAGCGCCGAGAGCCCTACAAGTTCCTGCAGTTCGCCTACTTCAAGGCAAGTCCGGTCGCCCCGCCTTACGCTTAGGCCCCGCCCCGCGCCGCGGTTAGGCCCCGCCCGCCGCGGTTAGGCCCGCCCCTAGACCCCTGCCTGGTGCCTGCGTCCTGGGCCCGATCGCACCGCCCTTTCTAGACTTACTTCTTTCGCACTCAGCGTCGCTAAGGGAGACCTTCAAATCCTCTGCCTTGTATTCTATTTCATAGATAAACATGAAAAATACTTTTCTTGAAGGGTGGTTCTGAGGCAGAGGATGTATATCTAACGACTAGCACAGTGTTATTTGAAGACAGACTTCTGTTTTTAGTAGATACCATCAAAATCCCTTTTCTCAAGTGAGTAGGGCGGGAGAGGACCTGCGGGGCCGGTCAGTCTCTTTTAAAGAGGAATTTAAAAGGGCAGGGCTCCTTGGAAGGACACTTGCCTGTCTGGAGGAGGAGAACCTGAGCGCTGTGATTCCTCAGGGCTGGCGCTCTCCGCTGGCTTTCATCTACAGTGTAACGCGGTTGTCTTCCTCCTTTTTATGACTGTTTGCATTCCGTCTGTGATTGCTGGCTAAAAATAGCCACAAATTGCAGTTGTCTACGGTCCTTACACGGGGGACCCTGAAGTTTTAAGAACGGGCTGAATTCCCTGTTAACTGGATAAAGAGGCTTTAGCTTGGCGGGTCTTCAATGGGTTTTGCCAAGAGAGCCCTCTTAAAGCTGTTTCCACTTTATTGGAAAACGATTTGGTAAACTCTGTGTCTTTGGGCTGCAAGATCTGCTTTTCATATTTCTCTGAAACGGGTCCACGTGTATGTTGCATTCGTATGGGCCATAAAATAGCACAAAACCCTAAATAGGAGAAAAACTGGGTTATTTCTATGCCTGCTACAGCTTTATATAAAGTATCAGATTTGTGAATGTTTGTCCTAGCAATTAAAAAAAAAAAAAAAAAAAGTTTTAAAATAGACCAGGGATGAGATTAATACATTTCCGGAACTCAGAAATGATGGCTGACTCATACAAGCACTATATTTTTACGCTGAAAAAGACTCATTTAATCCTCTTTTTTGTAGAGCTTTTGGCACATACAGTATGAGCCAAATTTGAGTCACATAATCAAGGGGGAAACGTTTTATTTTTAAACCTGGAGAATAATGGAAGCTCTGATTTCTTTAAAATACGGATGAATGTGAAACGAGGCAAAAGGGGAGGAACAGTTAATTTAGGGTGACCGGAAGGCAGGGGTTTCGTCCATCGTGGCATCCGCAAAGGCTAGGAAATTCATAACTTCTCTTCAAAACTCTTTACAGGTCTTGTGACAATCACTTACTTAAAGTCAGTAAAGGGAATTCCCCGGTGGTCAGGTGGTTAGGGCTGTAGGCTTCCACAGGGGTCTAGGGGGGTTTGGGGGAGGGAGGGGCCGAAGAGGAGGCGAGGGGGCCGGGGGCGGAGGCGGGGTGGGGGGTGGGCAGGGAGACAGTCCCACTCCAGGCCGCTAGATGGCATTCCTCAGACATCAGCACGGATATCTGGAAGGGCAGGCTCTGCCATTATCTCCAAATGACTAGGCTCGCGTCTGTGGGGTAGTTTCTGCCCTGGCTGTTTGCTGCCCTTTGATTGTCAGAAATCCAGACCGTGCCAAATATTCCTTTATTTTCTCTCTCCAAACAGAATTCCCTAATTCCTGTCCCCGAGGCTCCCTCTGGATTGGCTGAAGGAGTCTCCCTCCACATGTATGGGTTACCCCCCCCCCCCCCGCCCCCCGCTCCCCCAGATTGTGCTGTGATTTCAGGGCATGGAGGGGCCATGACATCCATGGTGGGGGAGGGCCCTCTGCCACTCGTGTGTCCACACAGGGAGGTGTCCCTATCCCTTTCTGCGAGCCTTTTCACTCACCTCATGGCACCTCCTTCTTCCCTGAAGACTTCTGGGCTCTGCCTGCAGGTACCAAACCTGAGGATCAAGGGCCACAGACCTTGCTGCCCCTGCAGACTCCAAGGAGGGAGTTTTTTCTAGCCTAGAGGATTCCTCTTCCTCCTCTTTTTTTTTTTTTTTGGCCATGTGGCATGGCATGCTGGATCTTAGTTCCCCAACCGGGAATTGAACCCATATCTCCTGCAGTGGAACCTCGGGTCCGGAACCGACAGGGAAATCCTTCCTCTGTCTTCTTCTTCCAGGCCAGTCAGCTTCTTCCTGCAGTTCCCTCTCTCAATTTCCTCTTCTTCACATACTTGCCAAGTTCTCTAAGGAGTACAAGAGCTTTGGTCATACCTCTATGTCCTGACCTCCCCTGAGGCAGTGAGACTCAGAATCAGCTGATCAGCACCAAATGGGGAGAAGAGAGAGAGGGGGAAAGAGAGGGAAACATGAATTAATTTCATGAAAATATTATGTAGTCGTGATGTCCTGTCCAAGTCATTGGTACTTACCAAGTCCTGCCTTGTCCTAAGAACTCTGCCAGCTGCCAGGAATGCAGAAAACAGGATGACATAAAAGAGGCACGTGGTCCAGTGGTTAAGACTCCTCACTCCCAATATAGAGAGCCTGGGTTTGATCCCTGGTTAGGAAACTAGACCCCACATGCTGCAACTAAGACCCAGCACAGCCAAATTAATTAATTAAATAAATATACATACTTATATACCCTGATGAATATATACCTTGATAACTCAGCTGATAAAGAATCTGCCTGCAATGCAAGAGACCCCAGTTTGATTCCTGGGTTGGGAAGTTCCCTTGGAGAAGGGATAGGCTACCAACTCCAGTATTCTTGGGCTTCCCTGGTGGTTCAGCTGGTAAAGAATCCGCTTGCAAGGCGGGAGACCTGGGTTCAATCCCTGGGTTGGAAAGATACCCTGGAGAAGGCTACCCATTCCAGTATTCTGGCCTGGAGAATTCCATGGACTGTATAGTCCATGGGGTCGCCAGGAGTCGCACGTGACTGAGTGACTTTCACTTATACTTTCATATATATATATTTTTAAGAGTCTCTTGATTGAGGTCGTGGGGAAAGGGAGGACTCACTTTCATGTATAAGCAGGGATCTTCCTCCCAGCCCCCAAGATTCACTTCCTAGAACAGCACCTGTCCTGTAGAGGCTCTCAACAAATATTTGCTGAGTGAATGAATGAGTGAATGAGGAGGTGGTGGGGGTCCTCGGGAAGATGAAACAGAGGTTCTGTGAGAGACCTGGGAAAATACTGATCTATCTGTCAAGGTTCTGGCAGAAAAGATGTGATATAGTTATACAGGGTAACTGGAGGAATACTTATGAATAAGGCAGTTACTTACAAAAGCTGGGGTGAGACCCACCTCCCAGGCCAGAAGGGGTAACATGGATGGAGAGATACTAGATGGAGAGACCTTCAATTAAGGGAAGGAGCCAGGACGAAAACAGCCCAGCCTTATTCTCTTCCCTTCCTTCAGTCCCCTGTTGGGCACCTGTTGGGGCTGAACCCACTGAAAGCTAGAGGGCAAGGGAGTCCACAGGGACAGCCCATACGCCAGCCTCCTGGGCAGGGCAGGGTGGAGACGGCAGAGTAGATCGGGGCAGGCACAGAGGGTACATTGGCTCACCCATAGGAATGAACGCTCATGCCTTGTGGCTGGACCAGGTATGCTGGGCCTTGGAAATCACTGAGCCCTTAGCTGGAAACACTGTGTAGAAACACAAAATTGCCTAAGGACTGAACAGACGTTCTTGTTTTACAGAAATCACGTTCACCACCCACTGAGTAGTGCTTGTCTCTCCTCTCTGGACTTTAGGCAAATAATCTTCCGAAAGCCATTGCAGCTGCTCACACCTTTCTACTGAAGCATCCTGATGACGAGATGATGAAGAGAAACATGGCTTATTACAAGAGCCTGCCCGATGCCGAGGACTACATTAAAGACTTGGAAACCAAGTCGTACGAGGTACATTTGGGTTTTTACACAGTGGTTAGTTGCAGTGTGAATTTTAGAATAAGTGTATCTTAGTGAACAGCTACTGACACTGAAGGACTGATAAGTGATTTTTGATGACATTTGATGAGTATTATGACAATAGAAATGACTGCCTTGGGATTCCCCTGGTGGTCTAGTGGTTAAGACCTCGTACTGCTAATGCAGGGGGTGCAGGTTTGATCTCTGGTCAGGGAACTGGATTCCACATGCTGTGGGGTATGGCCAAAAAATTTAAAAAAGAAGAAAAAATGATTGCCTTTTTAACACCAAGTTGATCCATTTAAGAATGCAATTTCACGTTGCATGGTGATTTTAAAGTCACTTTTTTTCCCTTTAAATGCTGCATTTTAGAAATATGGTCATTTGATCATTCAGTTTTAAGATGGTATAAAAATGGGTCTTGGAAATCATCTGAAAATGACTAAGAACAGAAGAACCTGGAAGTAGGTCTTCATCTCTGATGCAACTAGGAAACATGTATTTTTATACACACACACAGCACATACCTCAAGATGGAAGGGGAATAAGGTTCTAGGAGGACAGACTCATCAGGTTACAGGATATTTGAGTCTGTGCATCTGCAGAGGGGATCCTGAGGGGAATGAGTGAGGACAGTAAGAAGAGGACGAGTCCAGAGCACTTACTGCTGTCAGGGCCTGTCGAGTCTGGGCTCCAGGTGTGTGGGTACCAGTGGGGCAGGAGCAGGGGTTGAAAACAGAGGGATGGGTTGGAAGTGCCCACCGGAGCTCCTAGAGCCTCAGGTCTGACTCTAGGGTTTCCCATCGTGGGACCAGACTGCAAGCTCACTTTTTCACCAGCGGTGACCCTCAAACATTGTGGGCAAAATCTCTTTTCTGGAGCCCATCTGGTCTCCAGGGAGGAATTCCCCAGCCTTCCGCAGGGCTGGCGGAGTGTCTGAGAGCCAGTCTGGGGAGAGGGATGGCGATCTCACGGCTGAGTTGGAGGCCTCACCTGTTCCTGGGTGTCAGCCCACACCTCAGCTTGATTGCTGTGCCTGCTCCCTGGGCCTTCAGCCTTTATGGGTAGAATCTCTAGAACAGACTTGGAAGGTGTGGTCCCTTAGGGGAGCAGATGGCTGCTGGCGGGGGAAGCCAGGCTCCAACAGCCAGGTTCAGACTTTCAGCCAGCGTTCCATCCCGCACCTCGTGCCAGCCTCTGTAGTCCCTGGTGTCTGCAGGTGTCTATGGGTTGTGCAGCTCACCTCCCGTGAGGACCCTCCTCTCTGATCATTTGGCTTCCTGTCTTTCCAAAAGTTGTTGAAATCTCTCGTCTGCTGCTTGCTCCTTTCCTGATCTCCTGTAAGAAGAATTGATCCCTTTTTACTTTCCTCCCTGTTATTGTTCACTGGGTTTGGGGAAAAGAGTTGTGTGCACGTGGCCATCGCACTGTGCTTAGGGGCATCCTCCCTCTGTAGAGCTTTGTTTGTTTTCTTTTCTATTTCATTTATGTGGCTGCCTCGGGATCTCTCGTTGTAGCTCGCAGGCTCTGGGGCATGCAGGCTCCATAGTTGTGGCAGGCGGACTTAGTAGCTCTGAGGCATGTGGGATCTTAGTTCCCTGACCAGGGGTGGAACGCATGTCGCCTGCATTGGAAGGCGGATTCTTAACCACTGGACCACCAGGGAAGTCCCTCTGCAGGGCTTTCTTTCTGCTGCCACCCTGCCATTTCTGCAGAGCCAGCGGTCTGGTATTTCTGCTTCCCCTGCCCCACACTCCCCTTCCCCCCACCTCCCATCCATCTCCAGGCAAAGCTTCAGTTCTTTGCCTGTCTTGCTTCCAGGGGATGCTGCCTGCCCAGGAGATATAAGGAGATCCATCTTCCTAACCTTAGGCTTTAAGTTGGGTGAAAATTCTAGGTCCCAGGGGTGACCCTCAAATACCCCCTGTCCAGAGCAGCTGAAAACAAAACTCCCAAAGGAGAACCACATGTGTATTTCAAGACCTGTCCTGGCCCCTCCAAGTTAGCAGGTTTCTGCCTGTGTCCAAAATCTCTACTTATTTCTGGTGAAGATGAAGCTGCTTCCTCAGCCCTAGTTATTCCTGGTACCTGGTGGAGGCAACAGGTAGCAAGAATTCCTTGATGTCTCCTCTGGCCGGCATGTGGCTGCCCTACCCAGGAACTCGTGCAGACATGTGAAACTCCTAGTTTATACTTTGCTGTTAGGGCAAGGGCCCTCTGACCCTTGCTTTAGCTTATCTTTTCCTTGAATTGATTTTTAAAATCAGTTTTATGGAGGTATAATTTATTTAAAACGAATCTTCTAATTTTAAGTGTATAATTCGATGAGTTTTGGCAAATGTGTGCAGTCATACAACTACCACCACAATCATACAGACGTTTTCTTCTCCCCTAAAAAGTTCCTGCGTTTAAAAAAAAAATTGTTTTAAATTTCCCTCATACCCCTTTGCAGTTATGTCTTTGCCCCTGACCCCTGGCAGCCACTGCTCTGGTTTCTGTCCCTGGTATTTTCCTTTTTTCCTTGATTCAAACTTGATTTTATTATCAAGCATCTGCTAGTTTTTGAGTTAAATAAAATAACTGTACCGCTGTGAACAGGGTAGAAAAATCTAGATGTAGGTAAGTCACTGATTGCCTTCCCAGCTGGGGAGAAGTTACTGTGCAGCACAGGGAACCCAGCCTGGTGCTCCCTGATGACCTGGGTGGGTGGAGTGGGGGAGGGAGGGAGGCTAGAGAGGGAGAGGGTGTGTGCATAATTAGGGCTGATTTGCCTTGTGGTATGGCAGAAACCAGCACAACATTGTAAAACAATTTTTTTTAATTAAAAAAAAAAAAAAAAGAGTGAGCATAGTTTGTCCGGAGTTAATGAGAGTCAAGCTTCATGATAATCTGATTCCTTTTGGGAGGACAAATCTGTCTCTTCATGTCTGGACGGTCCTTGACTTCTCTCGGCTTCCAGAGCCTGTCTTTTTGTTTCGTTTTCGATTGATTTACACTGTGTCAGGTGTACAGAAGAGTGATTCAGTTATACATACGTGTACGTATATATATAAATTATACATGTATATATATATTCAGATTCTTTTCTGTTATACTTTATTACAAAATATTGAGTGAGGTTCCCTGTGCTATACAGTAGATCCTTGTTTATCCACTTTATATTTTATAAGATATTATGGAAAAACCCAAATGAACTTTTTGCCCAACCCAATATATAGTAATATGTAACTGTTAACCCCAAATTCCTTATATATCCCTCCTGATCCCTTTCCCCCTTGGTAACCATAAGTTTGTTTCTCTGTCTGTGATTCTATTTCTGTTTTGTATATAAGCTCGTTTGTATCATTTTTTTAGATTCCACGTATAAGTGGTATCATAGGATATTTGTCTTTCTCTGACTTCATTCAGCATGAGAATCTCTAGGTCCATCGACGTGGCATTATTTCCTTCTTTTTTATATGTGTATATATGTACCACATCTTCATCCATTCATCTGCTGATGGACATTTAGGTGCTTCCACGTCTTGATTATTGTAAATAGTGCTGCTATGAACATAGGGGTGTATGTATCTTTTGGAATTAGAGTCTTCATTTTTTCTGAACATATATCCAGGAGTGGGATGGCAGGACCATATGGTAGCTCTATTTTTAGTTTTTTAAGGAACCTCCATACATCGTATGTTCTCCATAGTGGCTGCCCCAGTCGACATCCCTCCCTTTTCTCCACACCCTCTCCAGCGTTTTTTACATGTAGACTTTTCGCTGATTCCAGAGCTTGTTCATCCGAGCCGTGCGGGCCTACAATGGCGAGAACTGGAGGACGTGCATCACCGACATGGAGCTGGCCCTTCCTGACTTCTTCAAGGCCTTCTATGAGTGTCTCGCTGCCTGCGAGGGCTCCCGGGAGATCAGGGACTTCAAGGATTTCTATCTTTCCATCGCAGGTTGGTAGTGGGTTTTATCCTCGACATAAAGGACACAGCTGCCCCTGCGAGTTCTACATGCTTTCTAGGAAACTCGGGTGGCTTCTGAGAAACTTTTGAGCGTAAATGAGAGTGGGTTAACTGGGGTGGCTGATACAGACATGGATTAGCCTCTGACTTGGCTGGAGCTTCTAGAGGAACAGTGAGTGCGGTGTTCAGACACAGGCCTGTGGAGAAGGTTTGTTTCATCAGTCCTACTTGACTGCAGATTCCCACAGGCTTGTAGCAAAATAAAATTGAGCCCCAAAGCATCTCACACCTCGGCTTAGGGAGATAACTTTGATTATGGCAGTTTTTCAGCATGCAGAGTCTGCATGCTCGATCACTAAGTCATGTCTGACTCTGTGACTCCATGCATGTAACCCGCCAGGCTCCTCTGTCTGTGGAAATTCCCAGGCAAGAATACTGGAGTGGGTAGCCATTTCCTTCTCCAAGAATGAAGAGTATAATTAGTGATCACTAAGGCAACTTTGGTGGCTCAGACAGTAAAGGATCTGCCTGCAATGCAGGAGACCCAGATTCGATCCCCGGGTCAGACAGATCCCCTGGAGAATGAAATGGTAACCCACTCCGGTACTCTTGCCTGGAGAATTCCATGGGCAGAGAAGCCTGGCGGTCTACAGTCCATGGCGTCACAAAGATGTCAGGCACGACTGAGTGACTAACACATATACACAAGGTAACTTTTGGGGAAAAAGAAAACATTTTCTGATGATAAAATAATGCCTGCTTATTTTAAGAAGTTTGGAAAGCACAAGAAAGAGTAAAGAAAGAAAATTGAGGACTTCCCTGGTGGTCCAATGGTTAAGACGCTGAGCTTCCCAGGGAGCAGGGGGCACCGGTTCAATTCTGATCCTGATCAAGGAACTAAGATCCTGCATTCCTTCAGGCTTGGCCAAAACAAGAAAAAGAAAATTGAAAACACATAAATAGCCCTAGGGGTTTTCTTTAACCATTAGTGGGCAGCAATGCTCCAGAGGATAGGAAATGGCCAAGAGATGTCTCTAAGTGGTTTGGGAACACAGACCCTCAAACTGCCCCTTGCTGGAAGGGGCCCCAGGTCAGATAAGCCTGGAATTGGTCTGAGGGTTGTCTGCTTCTTGGAGTCTCTGTGCCCCGTGATGATTAATGACTCTCAGAAACCCTGAGGCGGGCAGCTCTTTTACAGTTATTGAGTCCAGGATGGTTGTTTGTTGTTGTTGTTTTAGTAAATTTTTGCTTGTGAAACTCTTTTTCTACAGAGTACCTTTATTTTTCTTAACAAAACGTTTTTATTGTGGAATATTTCAAACATATACAAAATATAGAAGAGTGTGAAGAAAGCCCACTTACCCATGACTCAGCTTCGCTACTGTCAACTCATGGCAGAGTATCATCTGAAAACCCCCCTCTTCCCTCTCAGGTTCAGATCAGATCAGATCAGTCGCTCAGTCATGTCCGACTCTTTACGACCCCATGAATCGCAGCATGCCAGGCCTCCCTGTCCATCACCAACTCCCGGAGTTCACTGAGACTCTCGTCCATTGAGTCAGTGATGCCATCCAGCCATCTCATCCTCTGTGGTCCCCTTTTCCTCCTGCCCCCAATCCCTCCCAGCATCAGAGTCTTTTCCAATGAGTCAGCTCTTCGCGTGAGGTGGCCAAAGTACTGGAGTTTCAGCTTCAGCATCAGTCCTTCCAATGAACACCCAGGACTGGTCTCCTTCAGAATGGACTGGTTGGATCTCTTTGCAGTCCAAGGGACTCTCAAGAGTCTTCTCCAACACCACAGTTCAAAAGCATCAATTCTTCGGTGCTCAGCCTTCTTCACAGTCCAACTCTCACATCCATACATGACCACAGGAAAAAACCATAGCCTTGACTAGACGGACCTTTGTTGGCAAAGTAATGTCTCTGCTTTTGAATATGCTATCTAGTTTGGTCATAACTTTCCTTCCAAGGAGTAAGCGTCTTTTAATTTCATGGCTGCAAGCAAATTCCAGGTGTTCCCTCATTTTGTATATTTTGTTTCAATAGATATCTCTAAAAGATAAGAACTCTTTTTTTTTTTAACATAACCACCAAACTATTATACCTAAAAGAATTATAACAGCAGTTCCTTGATCTCATCATCAAATATCCAGTGTCCCAGTCGTCTTAGAAATGGCATAAATATATGTGTGTGTCCCTTACATTTATAATTTGTTGGTTTGAATCAGGTTCAAAATAAAGTCCACACATTGCACTTGGTTAGTTTCTTAATCTTTCAGGTTGCTGTGAGGCCACCATCACCATCCATCTGCAGAACTTTTTCATCTTCTCAGACTGAAACTCTGTATCCATTAAACACTAGTTCCCAGGACCTCCCCAGTGGTCCAATGGTTAGCACTCAGCATTTTTCACTGCTGAGGGCACAGGTTCAATCCCTGGTCAGGAAACAAGACTCCCGGCTTGGCAAAAAAAAAAAAAAATTGAAGAATAGTTAATTTGCAATATTGTGTTAGTTTCAAGTATACAGCAAAGTGACTCAGTTACACATATACACATATGTATATATACACACACATTTTTTTCAGATATAATTTCCATTATAGGTTATCACAAAATACTGGGCAGAGTTCCCTGTGCTCTGTATACAGTGCGTGGCGTGCCTGCTCGGTCATGTCTGACTGTTTGCGACCCCGTGGACTGTAGCCCCCCAGGCTCCTCTGTCCATGGGATTCTCCAGGCAAGAATACTGGAGTGGTTGCCATTTCCTTCTCCAGGGGACCTTCCCGACCCAGGGATCAAACCCTTGTTTCTTGCCTCTCCTGCACTGACAGGCGGGTTCTTTACCAGCTGAGCCGCCGGGGAAGCCCCCTATGTATACAGTCGGTCTTTGTTGTTTACCTGTTTTATACATGGCAGTGTGTATCCCTTAATCCCAAACTCCTGATTTTTTCCCCCACCTCCCAAGCCCAGTGCTTCTGGTCCTCAGCGGAAGGGCTAGGATTTAGACCCAGGTGTTCTGACCGTGGTCTCACCTCTTAACCTGTGAAATAGTGTCTCACCTGAGGGGGTTACCCTGGATTAACACTTAATCTCAAACTTTATTTTTGGTAGTTAATATAAGCACATACTATCGCATGTGAAAGACAAAGGGATATAATGTGAAAAACGTCTCCTGCTTTCTCAGTTAGGTCCTGACTAGAAAGAGAAGTGCTTTCCAGTTCCCCAGTATAATTACTGTTGAAATGAATAATTCATGGACAGATGCTTCCAGACGAGGACAACTTGCTGTCCATTAGATTCTCTGTTCTCCACCCCCTCACCCCTGACCATGCAGTGATTTAGCACAGTATTGAGAATTCTTGCCTGAATCTTTTTTTTCCTATAAAGGTTATGTAAATATAAAACCACTTTCCCCTTTATTTTTGTGCCTGCTTCTTCCATACAGAATACATACCCTACATTACACACTATTCTATTTTATGCTTTTTCCACTTAACAGTATATCCTAACTAGTACATAGAGACTGTTTCATTATTCTTCTCATTTCTGCCGAGTACTCCGTTGAGGGTCGGGGTAAGAGTGTGCTACTGTTTATTCAACCATCTGGTAGACATTGGGGCTGCTCCAGTCTTTTGCTTGGGCTTCCCTGGTGGCTCAGCTGGTAAAGAATCCACCTACAATGCAGGAGACCTGGGTTTGATCCCTGGGTTGGGAAGATCCCCTGGAGAAGGGAAAGGCTACCCACTCCAGTATTCTGGCCTGGAGAATTCCATGGACCGTATAGCCCATGGGGTCGCAAAGAGTCATACACGACTGAGCGACTTTCACTTTCTTTCAATCTTTTGCTATAACATCTACTACTGTACTGGGGAATTTTAGTGGGTTTCTTTTTTGTTGTTCTTGTTTGCTAAGTATGGAAATGTGTTTGCAAAGTCAGCATCAGTGGGATTGATGGTTCAGGGTGAATGTTTCAGTAAATTATTTGGTATTTTAAGGTACTGTTTTGTATTCCTACCAACCAGGGAGAGTGCCTACTCCTCCACAGTCTTGCTGGCAAAATGTGTACCATCATGCTGGAAAGGGAAGGGCTGAGGACCACGCTGGATTTAGGGACCAGCTCCAGAAGTAGTATCCATCAGTTGTTAACTGTCCACATTTCATTGGCTCATTTAGTCACATGGTCTCAGCTGAACTGCAAAGGTGGCTGGGAAATGTAGTCTTCCACATCTTTCTATGTGCCTGTATTTAGGTCTGCCTGCTCTCTTTTAAAACCTGTGTGGATTCTGCTATTTGTATGTACCATGACTTCTTAATCACCATCCTACTGATTGACATTTGGGTTACTTTCAAGTTTGTTTGCTTAAGTGTGCCCAAGTCTAAAGAACATTTTCCCAGAAGGAGACTACTGGGTTAGAGAATATGTATATTTTAACCTTGGATAAATTTTGTCAAATCGTTCTCCAAAAAACTTGTTCCTTTTTTGCTCCTACCAACAAAATATGAGACTGTGAATCTCGATATTCTCTCCTTAACACTGGGTGTTGTCAACTTTTAAACATTTTGCCAATTTAATAGCTTA
The DNA here is from genome assembly GCF_003369695.1 of Bos indicus x Bos taurus. Classification (NCBI taxonomy): domain Eukaryota; kingdom Metazoa; phylum Chordata; class Mammalia; order Artiodactyla; family Bovidae; genus Bos; species Bos indicus x Bos taurus. The sequence continues at coordinate 53,316,356 of NC_040097.1, read as the reverse complement.
CATTATTTTAGGATTTCTTAATTACAAATAAGGTTAAGATCTTTTCACAATGTTTATCAGCCCCTTTTATAATTTCTGTTAGCATCTTTTTGGCTATTTTTATAGCCAGCATTTGTCCTTCTCCTATTGATTTAGCATGCTTCATGTATTAAAGATTTTGGCCCTTTATCGTAAGTAGTGCAAATATTTTACTTTTATCATTTTATCATGATCATTTTGGCCTTAATTGTTTTGGGGGGGGTGGGGCAGAAGTGGCATAAAGAAAATAATGAATGCACCGCCTGAAAATCTGTGTGTTCTTTCAGATCATTATGTGGAGGTCCTGGAATGCAAAATTCAGTGTGAGGAGAACCTCACCCCTGTCATAGGAGGATATCCGGTGGAGAAATTTGTGGCTACCATGTATCATTATTTGCAGTTCGCTTATTATAAATGTAAGTACTCATCTTCTAGGCAATCTGGGCAAGGTACTAAGACTCAGCTTCCACCTCAGTGGAGAGTACTAACCTTGTAAGATTGTCTTGAGGATTAAATGAGTTGGTAGATGTGGAATGCTGATGGAATTCACACACTGGCACAGGGCAAACTCTATATAACTGGTGTTTTTGTTTATTAATCTTTTTTTTTTTTTTTGACTGCTCCATGCAGCTTGCAGGATACTAGTTCCCTGACCAGGAATGGAACACCCTGTAGTGGAAATGTGAAGTCCTAACCACTGGACTGCAAAGGGAATTCCTTTTAGAAATTCCCAATGGCTTCCCTGATGGCTCAGTGGTAAAAAATTTGTCTGCAATGCAGGAGATGCAAGAGATGAAGTTTCTATCCCTGAGTGGGAAAGATTCCCTGGAGGAGGAAATGGCAACCCACTCCAGTATTCTTGCCTGGAAAGTCCCACGGACTTAGAGGAGCCTAGCGGGCTATGGTCCATGGGGTTGCAGAAGAGTCGGACACAACTGAGCGATTAAACCCCCACCACTATATATATCATTATTTCCCTTCCTCCACACCATTGACCTTTTCACTCTTAACCCTAAGATCACTGCAGTTGATCCTGCCTTGAACTTGGAGTTTCTCGATCAGAACCTTCCAGATGGACAAAAGGCTCACATGGGAGAGAGAGAAAGGAATTCAGACTTCAAAGCCCAAATTTCCTGCCTTCCTTTCTTTCCCTGTAACCAAGATTGCCGGGGGCCACTTGCTTGAGCAGCGTGTGCCCTGGCGGTTCAGTGATGAGCACGGGACGTTACTGGGGTCATTTGCTATGCGGAAGACTCTGCTCTCCTGATGACATATCTGGTTCGTGGGCTGGAGTCTGACTAGCTTCCCCGAGGCTGTCTTTCAGACTCAGGGGTGGCAGGTCATAGGGCCTCGGGGGTGTCTTGGAGGACTGACAGGTGACTTTGGCTTCCACAGCCTCCTCCCCCGCTGTGAGCATCTTGTTCTTTGTGGAGTTCCCTCTGCCCACAGCAGACACCTGCCCACCTACCGGGTGATCCCACCTCATCTCCTCTCCAGGACACACCAGAGGCCTTGCCTGCTGAAGGTCAAAAAAGGAAAGAGAAAAATTTTGCTTCATTCCCTCTCTCTTTCTCTATTTTAATTTTTTAACTAAAAAATTTAAACTTTTGCTGCTAATCAAGATGATTCCTTTGTTCCTAAAAAGTCTCTGATACTGACATTTACACCATGTTTTTCTGAGGAAGGTAACTGGCCTCTCTCAGCAGTGAACCTGATCTTCACCAGCCTGTTCAGTTCAGTTCAGTCTCTCAGTCGTGTCTGACTCTTTGCGACCCCATGAATCGCAGCACGCCAGGCCTCCCTGTCCATCACCAACTCTTGGAGTTCACTCAGACTTATGTCCATCAAGTCAGTGATGCCATCCAGCCATCTCATCCTCTGTCGTCCCCTTCTCCTCCTGCCCCCAATCCCTCCCAGCATCAGAGTCTTTTCCAATGAGTCAACTCTTCGCACGAGGTGGCCAAAGTACTGGAGTTTCAGCTTTAGCATCATTCCTTCTAAAGAAATTCCAGGGCTGATCTCCTTCACCAGCCTGAACCCCATCTAAATGTGCAATGAAATGGCCCGAAATGCCCCTTGGTTGGGACATTTCTGAGACCAGCAGGAGGCCAAGGGCTGTTTTAAAGAGGTGTCTTTCTCGTGTCCCCTTTCGTGGAGGGAAGGGTGAGTTTATTTGCCACTGTCAGCCTGGCATGAACTGTCTGGTAAAGGATTCATTAGCAGAGAGGATGAGAGTCTACTTCTATATAATCTGTGGACACGCTTCCCTGCTGGGCAGCACCGAGCTCACAGCATGTTCCAGCAAATAGCTGTTGACTGCATTCTAGTGTGGAGGGGCGGTCTTCTACCGGACAATGTCTTTGCTTATGAAGAGCCTTCTTTTTAAAAATAAGTACCTGGTTTAAGGTAACTGTTTTTTCCCCCTAAAAAGCCTTGTAGTATAGGTTTAGTGCAATAAACATCACAGAGATATACAGAAAAACATCAAGCACATCACCCATTCTAATCTCCCTGCTCCCTCTCACCTGACCCCAGATTTAACTACTGGCTTATATTTATCCACACTCGGAAAGCTCTTATTTTAATGAGAATTACAGAAAATTATGTACTTTTTAAAAAAATTTCTGAAAATTGAAAAACATATTAGAAAGGATGGTATAATAAACTAGGGGGTGTGTCCTCAGTTGCTTCAGTCGTGTCTGACTCTCTGTGACCCTATGGACTGTAGCCCGCCAGGCTCCTCTGTCCATGGCATTCTCAAGCAAAATTCTGGAGCGGGTTGCCATGCTCTCCTCCAGGGGATCTTCCTGACCCAGGGATCAAACCTGGTCTATTATCTCTCCTGCATCGACAGGTAGGTTCTTTACCAGGGAAGCCCAATGGACTAGGGGTGACTGTCACCCAATTCAAACATTTATCAACACATTGCCGATCTTGGGTTTAGCTTCTACATGTTCTGTTGGATGAAAATACAGCTGGTATTTTTGTTTCATGAAGGCTGTGCCAGCACTTCACTGAGCTAATTGTGATGGACATTGAAACGTGAATCTTCCAACCACTGAGCAGGCTGGGTTCAGTGGCAACACGCCAGAACACTGGAGTTCAGCACTGCACTGGATACGTCCAGGCTCTGGCAACTCACTGCTCACGCCTCTGAAGCCTTTACTTGCTCTAAAAACCACCGGGCGTATCAGAAACTGACAAGGACAAAATAGCTAAAACAACAAGATTTTCAGCATTTATTGCTGCTCTGCAAGAAATCTTTGTTTTTGGGAATATAAATAAGCACTGTGAGTGAAATGTAACTCTTAAAATTGGCTTCTTGAAAGTCAGCCCTGTTTTGAATTCTTTTTCCGAGACCTACACCAGGACATTTCTTGAGGGCAGATGTCATTTCCAGCCCCACAGATTTGTGAACAGCAAGTGTCCACGTGTGTGTGTTAGTTGCTCAGTCATGTCTGACTCTTTGCAACCACATGGACTGTAGCCCGTCGGATTCCTCTGTCCATAGAATTCTCCAGGCAAGAATATTGGAGTGGGTTGCCATTCCCGTCCCCAGCGGATCTTCCCAACCCAGGAATGGAACCCCAGTCTCCTGCCTTGCAGGAAGATTTTTTTTATCCTCTGAGCCACCAGGGAAGCCCAGGAAGTGTCCATAAGCAAGGGTTTTAAAGTTGTAGTTATGGGAAGTGGCCACAAGGTGGTAGCACTTCTTCACACCCAGGTCTGGTTACCTGGGCATCCAGAGCCTTAAACCAGTTTTCCTGGGTTGTCAAAGAGAGCTGAATATAGGAAAAGAAATGGCCTGAGGCTTGTGTCGCATTCCTTCTTTCCACTGACCTTTCACACCAGGAAGAAATCCCAGCCCCTGCAAAAGGGCTAGGCTGAGGGTGCTGTTGTGTCCAGAGGTGGGACAACTAATTGAAGGAGGCTGGAGTTGGGAACCGGCCACCAGGACACGGGGAGACTTTTTCAAGCTCTTCCAGCCCAGCGGGTCCACCAATCTGGGTGCACTGGACCTGGAACAGCTTTTCACGGGGCTGGCTGAATCTGGACTGTGGTCCCATCTGGGGCAGACTTGGCACCACGGGTGCAAAGGGCTCTTTGGCTCATCCTCCCCAGCTCCTCCAGCCCCATGAGAATTCAACCTTGAGACCAAAGCCTGCTCAGGCCCCAGGGATGTGGCGCCAGCCCAGAGCCCCAAGGCCCGAGGGGATGTGGTAAGCACTGCTTTTTTTTAGATTTACAGTGTTGTGTTTTAGCTGTATAGCAACTTGGTTCAGTTATGCTGTTTTTCAGATCCTTTTCCTGTATAAGATGTTACAGAAAGTTGGGCAGGCTTCTGTGTACTACGCAGTAGGTCCTTTTTGTGTATCTGTTAATCCTAACATCCTAATTCATCACTGCTGCTGCTAAGTCGCTTCAGTCGTGTCCGGCTCTGTACGACCCCATAGACGGCAGCTCACCAGGTTCCCCCGTCCCTGGGATTCTCCAGGCAAGAACACTGGAGTGGGTACCACCCTAATTTCTTCTTTGGGAATCATACGTTTATTTTTTAACTCTGTGAGTCTCTTTGTGTTGCACAGATTAATTCGTTTGAATTTTTAGATTCTAACTGTAAGCAATTTCTTTCTTTCTTTTTTTTTGTAAGCAATTTCATATGATGTTTGTCTTTCTCAGTCAGACTTCCTTCACTAGTTTGATCGTGTCTAGGTCCATCCATGTGGCTACCAATGGCACCATCTCACCCTTTTTTATGGCTGAGTAATATTCCATTGCATACATGTGCCACATCTTCTTTTTCTGTTCGTCTGTCAGTGGACACTGTGGTGGGTTCCATGTCCTGGCTGTTGTAAACAGGGCTGCACTAACCATAGGGGTGCATGAGTCTTTCATAATTCTGGTTTTCTTCGATTATTCACGCAGGAGTGGGGTGGTGGGATCATATGCCAGCTCGGTTTTTAGGTTTTTGAAGAAACTCCATACTGTTCTCCAGAGTGCCTCTTACCAATTTACATTCCAGACAGCAGCTTAGGAGGGTTTTCTGTGTTCCAAGCTATCTCCACATTTACTGTTTCTAGACGTTTTGCTGATGGCCATTCTGACTGGTGTGAAGGGATATCTCCTTGCAGGTCATATTTGCATTTCTCTAATAATAGCCTTGTGGAGCATCTTTTCCACTGTTTTTTTTTTTTTTTAATCTTTTCAAGCCATCTGAGTGAAAGGAACCTCTTGAGATTGGCTTTTTGAAAGTTGCCCACGTTTTGATTTTTTTTTGCCCTACCCCAGGTCATTTCTTGAGAAAGAAAGAAAGTGAAGTCGCTCAGTCGTGTCCAACTCTTTGCGACCCCATAGACGGCAGCCCACCAGGCTCCTCTATCCATGGGATTCTCCAGGCAAGAATACTGGAGTGGGTTGCCATTTCCTTCTTCAGTGCATGAAAGTGAAAAGTGAAAGTGAAGTCGCTCAGTCGTGTCCGACTCTTTGCCTCCCCATGGACTGCAGCCTACCAGGCTCCTCCATCCATGGGATTTCCCAGGCAGGAGTACTGGAGTGGGGTGCCATTGCCTTCTCCGATGTCTAGTTTAGAGCATTGCATCTTTTTCATACGTTATTGTTTCAAACAGTAAGAATTAATTTTACATTTTGAAGCAGGCTTCTTGAAAGTCGACCTTGTTTTGACTTTTTTCCCCGTGATCTACCCCAGGGCATTTCTTGAGGGCAGGTGTCATTTGCAGCCCCGCAGGGTTATTGAAGTCAGTGTCCATTAACCTGTTTCAAAGCTGTAGTAAGGAGAACCGGCCACAAGGAGGCAGCACTTCTTCACACCCAGGTCTGGTTACCTGGGCAGCCAGAGCCTCAGAAAAGTCGCGTTCCCTAGTTGTCAAGGAGAGTGGAATGTGCCACAAGAAACTCCCAGCGCTTGTGTTTCATTCCTTCTTCCCGAACCCTTTTACCCCGCGGGGAAATCCCAGCCTCTGAAAAACCGCAGCGCTAAGGGTGCTGTCCTCGGAGGCTGGTGGTAGGAACCCCAGGACATGGGGAGGGACCAGGTGACTTTTCCAAGCTCTTGCAGCTTGAAGAGTTCACCAATCTTTAGGTGCACTGGGCTTCCTGTGGCTTTTAATGAGCCCGCCTGGATCTGGACATTATGGTCTAATAGGTAGGATTCCAGGGACTACAGATCCAAGGGGTGTTGCTTTGCTGGCACACAGCTCCCAGCTCCCTCAGCCCCATGAGAGTCCAGTCTTCAGACCCTAGCCTGCTCAGGGCCCCAAGGCCCTAGAGGAACATGGCAGGCACTGGGGTTTTTAATATTTTATCTTAGATGGAGTAGAATTTTACTATTGAATATGTTTTAGGTATACAGCATCTTGATTCAGTTGTGGATGTGTTTTTTTGACCCTCTTCCCTTATATTACAGTGTTGAGCACAGTTCCCTGTACTATATAATAGGTCCTTCTGGATTATCTGTTTTATGTATATGAGAGCATATATGTTAATCCCAACCTCCTAATTCATCCCTCCTGCCCTAATTTCCTCTTTGGGCATCATATGTTTGTTTTGTGACTCTGTGAGTGTCTTTGTTTTACATATATGAATTTGTTTGGATCAGTTTTCAGATTCCACCTGTAGATGAGCTCATATTTTTATTTCTCAGTGTGATGGACTTCACTGCAGATGATTACGTCTAGGTGCATCCATATGGCTCCCAGTGGTATCGCTGTCGCTCTCTTTTGGCTGAGTAACATTCCGCTGGATACATGTGCCACATCTTTTTCTGATCACCTGTCGATGGATGCTGCACTGTTGGGGTGCATGTGTTTTTTGAAATTTAGTTTTCTCAGATTATACTCCCAGCAGTGGCATGGATCTTTTCCCTGCTTTATTTTCAGTTTTAAAAGAACCTCCACGCTGTTCTCCAGAGCTTAGGAGGGTTCCCTTTGCTCCACCCCGTCTCCACATTTACTGGTTATAGATGTTTTGCTGATGGCCATTCTGACTGGTGTGAGCTGTTACCTTCTTGCAGTTCTGATTTGCATTTTTCTAATGATAGCTTTGTGGAGCACTTTTACCACTGTTTTTTTGTTTTTTCTTTTCAAACAGTGTGATTGAAATTTACATCTTTAAATTGGCTTCTTAAAAGTTGGCCCTATTTGAATTTTTTTTCCCCTGACCTTCCCTGGGGCATTTCTTGAAGGCAGGTGTTATTTCCAGCCCTGTAGGATTTTTGAAGGCAAGTTCAGTTCAGTTGCTCAGTCATATCCAATTCTTTGCGAGTCCATGGACTGCAGCACGCCAGGCTTCCCTGTCTACCACCAACTCCTGGAGCTTGCTCAAACTCATGTCCATCAAGTCGGTGATGCCATCCAACCATCTCATCCTCTGTCGTCCCCTTCTCCTCCTGCCTTCAGTCTTTCCCAGCATCAGGGTCTTTTCCAACGAGTCAGTTCTTTGCATCAGGTGGCCAAAGGATTGGAGCTTCAGCTTCAGCATCATTCCTTCCAATGAATATTCAGAGTCAATTTCCTTTAGGATTGACTGGTTTGATCTCCTTGCAGGCCAAGGGACTCTCAAGAGTCTTCTCGAATACCACAGTTCAAAAGCATTAATTCTTCAGCACTCAGCTTTCTTTGTAGTCCAACTCTCACATCCATACATGACCACTGGAAAAACCATAGCTTTGACTAGACGGACCTTTGTCAGCAAAGTAATGTCTCTGCTTTTTAATATGCTGTCTATGTTGGTCATAGGTTTTCTTCCAAGGAGCAAACGTCTTTTAATTTCATGGCTGCAGTCACCATCTGCAGTGATTTTGGAGCCCCCCAAAATAAAGTCTCTCACCGTTTCCATTGTTTCCCTATTTGTTTGCCATGAAGGGATGGGACCAGATGCCGTGATCTTAGTTTTTTGAATGTTGAGATTTAAGCCAGCTTTTTCACTCTCCTCTTTCACTTTCATCAAGAGGCTCTTTAGTTCCTCTTTGCTTTCTGCCGTAAGGGTGGTGTCATCTGTATATCTGAGGTTATTGATATTTCTCTTGGCAATCTTGATTCTAGCTTGTGCTTTATCCAGCCCAGCATTTCGCATGATGTACTCTGCATATAAGTGAAATAAGCAGGGTGACAATATACAGCCTTGATGTACTCTTTTCCCAATTTGGAACCAGTCTGTGTTCCATGTCTGGTTCTAACTGTTGCTTCTCAACCTGCATACAGATTTCTCAGGAGGCAGGTGAGGTGGTTTGGTATTCCCATCTCTTGAAGAATTTTCCAGTTTGTTGTGATCCATACAGTCAAAGGCTTTGGCGTAGTCCATGAAGCAGAAGTAGATGTTTTTCTGGAACTCTCTTGTTTTTTCTATGATCCAATGGATGTTAGCAATTTGATCTCTGGTTCCTCTGCCTTTTCTAAATCCAGCTTGAATATCTGGAAATTCTCGGTTCACGTACTGTTGAAGCCTGGCTTGGAGAATTTTGACTATTACTTTGCTAGCGTGTGAAATGAGTGCAATTGAGTGGTAGTTTGAACATTCTTTGGCATTCTTTCTTTGGGACTGGAATGAAAACTGACCTTTTCCAGTCCTATGGCCACTGCTGAGATTTCCAGATTTGCTGGCGTATTGAGTGCAGCACTTTCACAGCATCATCTTTTAGGATTTGAAATAGCTTAACTGGAATTCCATCACCTCCAGTAGTTTTTTCGTAGCGATGCTTCCTAAAGCCCACTTGACTTAACAGTGTGCATAAAAGCCCGTTTTAAAGTTGTAGTAATGAGAAATGACCACAAGGAGGCAGCACCACTTCATGTGCAGGTCTGCTCACCCGGGCAGCCAGAGCATCAGCAAAGTCCGTTCTTAGGTTGTCAAGAATGTTGTTTAGGGTGTCCAGCAAATTGGTTCAGTGATGCACACACATAGATGTATTGTGCTTTGGATCCTTTTCCCTTATGGGTTGTTAGAGTGTTTCACAGTTCCCTGTGCTGTACAGTAGGTCCTTTTTTATTTTCTATATTATGTATATGAGAGTGTATCTGTTAATCCTAACCTCCTACTTCATCCCTCCCACTCCAATTTCCCCTTATAGAATCATACACTGGTTCTGAACCTGTGAGTCTCCTTGCGTTACATAGATTATTTGTATCAGTTTTTGGGTTCCAACTGTAAGTGATCTCATACAATATTTGTCTTTCTCAGTCCGAGTTGCTTCACTTAGTATGATCGTGTCTAGGTCCATTCAGGTGGCTGCTAATGGCATCATTTCATCCTTCCTTATGGCTGAGTACTCCTCCATTGTATACATGGGCCACATCATTTTCTGTTCATCTAACGATGGGCACTGCTGTGGCTTCCATTCCTGGGTGTTGTAAGCAGTGCTGCACTGAATGTTGGGATGCACGTGTTTTTTGAAATTCCGTCTTCTCCACTTGTACAGGAGTGGAGTGGCCAAATCATATGCCCACTCTATATTTATTCAGTAGTTTTGAAAGAACTCACGATGTTCTCCGGAGTTCCTGGAGATTTAAATTCACAAGAACTTTGTAGGAGGGTTTCCTTTGCTCCACCCTGTCTCCACATTTACTGTTTGTAGACATTTTCCTGATGACCATTCTGGCTGGTGCAAGTTAATACCTCCTTGCAGTTCTGATTGACATTTGTCTAGTAATAGCCATTTAGAGCATCTTTTTCATACTTTGTTTCAAACAGTATGGGTGAAATTTACATTTTGTAGTGGGCTTCTTGAAAGTCCACCTTGTTTGACTTTTTTTCCTGTGACCTACCCCAGGGCATTTCTCGAGGGCAGGTGTCATTTGCAGCCCCGCAGGGTTATTGAAGGCGAAGTGGCCATAAACCTTGGTTTTAAAGTTGTAGTAATGAGGAACCGCCACAGGCAGCAGCGCTTCCTCACACGTAGGTCTGATCACCTGGAGAGCCAAAACCTCAGGAAAGTCAGTCAATTCCTGGGTTGTCAAGAGAAAAGAAGGTGCCAGGAGAAATGCCCAGGGGCCTGTGTCTCGTTCCTTTACCCCTTCTCCCCACGGACAAATCCCAGCCCCTGCAAAACCACTCTGCTGAGGGTGATGTCGTCCGAGGTTGGTGCTGAGTTCCTTCACCAGGACACGTCCAGGAGACCTGCTGGCTTTTGGAAGCTCTTCCAGACTGAGGGCCCACCAGTCTTTGGATGCTCTGGGCTTCGTGTAGCTTCTGAAGGGCCCGCCTGCATCTGGAGACTGTGGTCCCATCCAGAGGGGACCAGTCCTTACAGGTCCAAGGGGCTCTGCTTTGATGGCATGTAGTCCCCAGCTCCCTCAGCCCCGTGAGAGCCCAGTCTTGAGACCCAAGCCTCTCAGGGTGTAAGGATGTGACACCAGCCTGGGTCCCCATGCCCTGAGGGCAATATGGTGGGCACTGCTTTTTTTTTAAATGTAATTTTAAAAAATTTAAAATAGAACTGAAATAGAACTGACTTATACTACAGTGTTTGTTGGGGTTGTACAGCAAATTGGTTCAGTTATGCACACACGTGGATGTATTGTTTTTCAGATCCTATCCCTGTAGTTTTACAGTGTGTTTCGTGGAGTTCCCTGTGGTGTATAGTAGGTCCCTCTTGATTATCTGTTTTATATATAAAAGAGTGCAACTGTTAATCCTAACCTCCTAATTCATCCCTTCTGCCCTAATTTCCCCTTTGTGATCGTAAGTTTGTTTTCCAACTCTGTGAGTCTCTTTGTGTTGCATAAATTAATTAATTCTTATTATTTTCTAGATTCCAAATCTAAGTGATCTCGTATACCATTTGTCTTTCCCAGTCTGACTGACTTCACTTGGTATGATCATGTCTGGGTCTGTCAGTGTGGCCGCCAGTGGCACCATTTCATCCTTTGTATAGCTGAGTAATATTCTGTTGTAAACATGTGACATCTCTTCTTTTTCCATTGATCTTTCGATGGACATTGTGGTGACTTCCCTGTCTTGCCTGTTGTAATCAGAGGTGCACTTGTCTCTTGGAATTCTGGTTTTCTCCAGTTACATGCCCAGGACTGGGGTGGCCCAATCATATGCTAGTTCTATTGTTAGTTTAATGAATTTCCACACTGTTCTCCAGAGTGCCTGATACCCAATTTCCTTTCACAACAACCTGGTTGGAGGATTGTCTTTGCTGCACTCTGCCTCCGCATTTGTTGTCTGTATACAGACCATTTGCTGATGGCCATGCTGACGGCTGTGGGGCGATTCCTCCTTGCATTTTTGATTTGCCTTTCTCTAGTAGTCATATGGATATATGTCACATACATATAGTAGTAGTCATGAGTCTGAGCAAGCTCCGGGAGTTGATGATGGATAGGGAAGCCTGATGTGCTGCAGTCCATGGGGTTGCAAAGACTCAGACATGACTGAGTGACTGAACTGAACTGAGTCATGTGGAGCAGCTTTTCCATTACTTTTTTAAAAACAGTATGAATGAGATTTACCTTTTGAAGTTGGCTTTTTGAAAGTCGGCCCCGTGTTGAATATTTTTTCATAGCCTACTGCAGTACATTTCTTGAAGGTAGGTGTCATTTCCAGTCCTTGCAGGGTTGATGAACGGGAAATGGCCTTAAGTGGGGGTTTTAGAGTTGTAGTTATGGGAAAAGGCCACGAGGCGACAGCACCACTTCACATCCAGATCTGGTTACCTGGGCAGACAGAGCCTTAGGGAGGTCCTGTTCCTGGGTTGTCAAGGAGAGGGGAATGTGCCAGAAGAAACGCCCAGGGTCCAGTGTCTCATTCCTTCTTCCCTTTCCCTTTGCCCCCATGGAGAAATCTCAGCATCTGGAAAACCGCTCTGCTGAGGGAGCACCTCCTCCATAGGTGGGGGCGACTCTCAGGAAGGAGGGTGGAGGTGGGAGCCCAGCACCAGGACATGAGGAGGGGAGACCAGGTGACTTTACGAAGCTCTTACAGCCCAGGAGGATCCACAGATCTTTGGGTGCCCTGGGCTTCTTGTGGCTTTTTGTGGGCCTGCCTGGCTCTGGAGATTGTGGTCCCATCAAGAGGGAGTGGGCAGTACAGGTCCAGGGGGTCTCATTTGCTTGCCCGTCCTCCGTCAGACCCATGAGAGTCCAGCCTCCAGACGCAGGCCTGCTCAGGCCCCAGGGATGTGACACAGCCCAGGTCACGGTGGCCTGACGGGGATTGACTAGTTATTTCTGCCTTGGCCTCTGTGTACCGAGGAACTTATGTCATTTTCACAAATGGATTCCACTTTTCCCTGGAGATCCTGTCTACGGCCTGTTCATCCCTGAGGTTGTTGTTGTTTTTTTTTCGTCATTGCAGGAGTTCCGTCGGAGGGGCTTGGAGAACGGGCTTGTTGGTGATCTTTTTCTTCCGGAAGCCGTTCTTCACCGGAGAACTGTTCTTCTCCTGAGAGGCTGGCTGACTTCCTGTTCCTGTTTTCTCTCTTCCGCCCACAGTGAACGACCTGAAGAATGCGGCGCCCTGCGCGGTCAGCTACCTGCTCTTTGACCAGAGCGACAAGGTCATGCAGCAGAACCTGGTGTACTATCAGTACCACAGGGACAAGTGGGCGCTGGCGGACGAGCATTTCCAGCCCAGACCGGTGAGCGCCGGCGCACCGGCCATCGCGTTTCCGCTCTCGTCTTTATCCCACTTCCGGGAGACAGCTTGGCATCTGAAGAGAAGGGCTATTACAGAAATAAGGCAATCTCAACTTGCTTCTGTCGCTTTTTTGTCTTTTAACACTTTACCCCTTTGTTCTCTTTTCTAAATCCACAAACTCTCCTGAAATTTCAAGCATTTCAGAAACATTTCAGTTAGGAATTGACACTGCCTCTTGATTTTATGTTTTCTCTGTCTCAAGCTGTGGTAAAGCTGTATGTTTGGCGTATATGCAGCATGTAATTCTTTATTTTTACAAAAATGGGATCCTACATACTGTTTAACAACTTGCTTTGTGTTTTCTAAGAAATTCATCATGAATGCCTCCCTTGTTACTCTCATACTATATATATATATATATATATTTTGTTATTAACAACTCCATGGCAGGGTTGTTTATGGATGGATCATCATTTCATTCTTTTGATGCACACACACAGTTTTGCACGTGCTCAGGGAAACTTGTGGATTATTTATCACTTTCAGAGGATCTTTTCTCATGTGCCCTTAAGTTGTATTTTCACTGAGATTTGTGCCAGCTGTCCTGGTTTGCTGTACATATATCTTCCTTCAACCTCACTGTCAGACAAACACACATACATTTCTCTTTCATTCACTCGGAATTGGCCCCTGTTTTTCAAATTGAGATATAATTCATATAGTTGAAAGTTCATGCATTCAAAATGCACAATTCAGGGGTTTTCATGTATTCACAGCACTGCATGGCTGTTACCACTATTTAATTTTGCATATTTTCATCATCCCCTCACCAGAGAAACCCCAACCCCTCGTTCCCTCTGCATGCCAGTTTTCCTGTTAAATGGTTGGCTGTATACACTGTTCTCTGTTTGTGTCTGAACAGGAAGCAGTCCAGTTCTTTAACGTGACCATGCTCCAGAAAGAGCTGTATGACTTTGCTAAGGAGAATCTCATGGATGACGATGAGGTGAGCTTTCATGTTTAGCACACGACTGACTGAGAGAAAAATATTCCTCACGTCTTTGTGAAAAGTCACTGGGAGGCCCCGTCATTCCTGAAATGAAATCCAGAAGAGGGCTTGGGAAACACGGTTTCTGTGAGTGTTTTAACGCGTCAGTGGACTGACCTGGACAAGAAGGGCTTCTAGGAAACCCAGGCTGAAGCACCACGTTTCCCGGCAGAGTTTGGAGCCATGCTTTAGTCACCCGTCACAGGCGCCGTCCAGGCATCGTTTTTGTTTATTTGTTTATTTATTTATTTGAGGCTGTGCTGGACCTTCGTTGCTGTGTCGGCTTTTCTCTAGTTGTGGTGAGCGGGCTGCTCACTGTGGTAGCCTCTCTCGTTTTGGAGCGGGTTCTAGGACAAGTGGGCTCAGTAGTTGAGGCTCTGGGGCTCTAGATACAGGCTTCATAGTTGTGGCACACGGGCTTAGTTGTTCCATGACATGTGGGATCTTCATGGATCAGGGATCAAACCCATGTCTCTTGCATTGGAAGGTGGATTCGTTACCACTGAGCCACCAGGGAAGCTTCCGGGCATCGTTTTTAAAAAAAATTTGTATTGGAATATAGTTGCTTTACAGTGTTATGTTTCTGCTATATAGCAAAGTGAATCAGCCATATATATACATTTATCCTCTCTTTTTTGGATTTCCTGCCCGTTTAGGTCACCAGAGAGCATTGAGTTCCCTGTGCTATGCAGCTGGTTCTCGTTAGTTACCTATTTTATACATAAGTCTCAATAGTGTATCTATGTCAATCTCAACCTCCCAATTCCTCCCACCTGGCCCTTCCCTCCTTGGTGTCTGTACCTTTGTTCCCTATGTCTGTGTCTCTATTTCTGCTTTGCAAATAGGTTTATCTGTACCATTTCTTAGGTTCCACATACATGAATTAATATACGATATTTGTTTTTTTCTTTCTGACTTACTTCACTTAGTATGAAAATCTCTACGTCCATTCATGTCTCTGCAAATGGCATAATTGCATTTCTTTTTGTGTCTGAGCAACAAGCTTCATTTTTTAACTTTATAAAAACAGTGAGTATTCAATTACTCAGCACTCTGAAGACTCTGGGAAACCCACATACCAATTTTTCTGTCCATTTGTGTGTGTGTGTGTCTTTTTATGAGTTAAGCATTTTATCCTTCTCTGGGATTTTCTTGAAATTCCTGATTAAGTCTTACCCAGCTGATTCCTTTACTGATGGAGACTCTGCTGGTTACGGGGCAGTCATTCTGTGTTGGGGCAGTCTAGTCACAGAAAAGCCGTCATCGGGGTTAGCGTTTGGGCTCCCCAGGTAGCTCAGTGGGTAAAGAACCTGCCTGCCAGTGCAGGAGACGTAAGAGATGCAGGTTCAATCCCTGGGTTGGGAAGATTCCCTAGGGGAGGACATGGCAGCCCATTCCAGTATTCTTGCCTGGGGAATCCCATGGACAGAGGAGCTGGAGAGCTACAGTTAGCAAAAAGTCGAACATGACTGGCCGAGCATGCATGCAGGAGTAACATTTAAAGAGACGTGTTTGGAACAGACCATGGAATGCTTTCTGAGACAGCTGAGGACTCACCATCCTTCAGAGTTGGAAGACAGCTGAGGGCTTGTTCTCAGCTGACCCTTCACTTCATAGAAGAGGAACCCCGGGGAGCAGGAAAGTCTGGAAGCTGCTCGGCCAGACCCAGAGCCCTGAGCCTCCATGTCTGCTCTTTCCTCTGCCCCAGTTTTCAGTGAAGCACCTGTAAGTAAAATGTCATCATGAAATTTGTTTTTTGTGGACGAATTAACATGAGTTGGATGGACCACTGCCATGCATTTAGCTGCCCTGAGCCTCAATTCTTTTGTGCAAAATGCAGCTGATGACATTGACCTTGCAGGGTTGGAAGAAGAAGATACCACTTTGGACGTGGAAGTGCTTTGCAGGGTAGGAAGTGACGCACATGCCTTGTGTCTCGTGTTGGGTTCTCTGGAGGCAGATCCTGGGATAAGATCACAAGGATGCTGAAAAGGAAGGAAAACAGGCCAGACACAAACTAGCTTGGCTGCTGTGGTTTAAGAAGTAGAGAAAATTATATTCAGGAAAACGGGGATGGATTGGGTTCCTGATTATTTAAAGGCAAACTACTATTGAGATTTTGGTGTTTATGCTTCCCATTTTTTCCATGTATTTCCGATATGTTAATATATTCACCATAAACCTAATGGTAATTATACATCAGAGCTTTTCCATTTAACACTGGTAAGAGCAGTTTCCCTTGTTACACTTTTCTAGAACAGAAACCTGGTATGTGAGATACTACTCACGTACCATACAATTTTCCTTTCTAAAGTGTACAACTCAGTGGCTTTTAGCGTATTCATAAAGTTGCACATTCATGCAGCTATCAGATTTGAGAACATTTTCCTCACCCAAATGAAAGCCAAAACCTATTAGTTGTTACTTTACATTCTTTCCCCTCTGTCCACACAGCTTGTGCCCCTAGCCTCTGGCAACTACTAACCTTCTTTCTGTCTCTGAATCTGCCTGTTCTGGATGTTTCCTATGAGTGGAATCAAATGGATTTTGGTTTTTGCGATTAGCTCCTTTCACTGAGTATAATGTTTTCCAAGTTTAGCTACGTTGTAACATGGATCACGTTACATGAAAAAAAAAATCCTTTTCATTGCTGAATAATATTCTACTGTGTGGACATGCCACATGGTGTCTATTCCTTGACTGATGGATGTTTGGGTTGTTTCCACTCTTTGGCTACTTTGAATAATGATACTGTGTACATTTGTGTACAGATTTTTGTTTGGGTAAAAATTTTTGATTCTTTTATACTTAAGAGTGGAATGGCTGGGTCCCATGGTAACTCTGTGTTTGTCTTGTTAAGGAACTGCCAGACTGTTTTCCAGAGTGGCTGAACCATTTTGCATTTCCCACCAGCAATGTAGGAAAGATCTAATCTGCTTCATCTTCATCAACATTTGTAGCGTCTGTCTTTCTTTGTGTGTGTGTCTGTCTGTCTGTTTTACTATAGGTGTGAAGTAGGTGTGACGTGGTACCTCATTGTGGTCGTCATTTGCATTTCCCTATTGACTGATGATGTTGAGCATCTTTTCTCATGCTTACTAACCACTTGTATATTTCTTTGGAGAAGTATTGATTCTATTCAAACCCTTTGCCCACTTTTTTTTAAGAGAGGAATGTTTTTGTTTTCCTTTGCCCATTTTCAAATTGGGCTATTTGTCTTTTCATTGTTGAGTTGTGAGAGTTCTTTATATATTCTGGTTATAAAGTCCCCTGTCAGATACATTAATTGCAAACATTTTCTCTCAATCTGTTGGTTATCTTTTCACTTTGCTCTTGAAGCTCAAATGTTTTAGATTTTTATGAAATCCAACTTACCAATTTTTTTCTTGTTACTTTTGGTGTCACATCTAAGAAACTCATCCAGGATCACTAAAATATACTGTGTTTTTTTTTCCTTAAGTTTTTATAGTTTTAACTTTCATTTTTATCTATAATCTACTTTTTGTTAATTTTCCATATGATATGAGGCAGTGGTCCAATTTCATTCTTTTGCATGTGGAAATGCTGTTGTTCCAGCACTATTAATTGAAAAGATTCTCCTTATTCAGTTGTCTGGGTACCTTCAATGGAATTGTTTTCCTTTTTTTTTTTATTTTCTAGTTGTGTGTCTTGCTGGTATATAGACATACTGTTGGTTTTTGTATATTGATAGTGTAATCTTGCAAACTTATTGAACTTGTTTATCAGTTCTAATTTTTTTTTGGTGTGTATATATTCCTCAGAAGTTTCTGTGTGTAAGATTATGTTTATCTGTGAGTAGACCTAGAACAATCACAAGTATTAGAACAAGAAGAGCCCCTTTATGAGACAGTAAAGCTCTTTCATGTCACAGATGAGGAACCAAACTCAGAAAGGTAGCGTGACTTACCGAAAGTCACACAGCTACCTAGTAACCATCTGGTGAACTGACCAGGCTTCTTCCAGGCTTTATAGTTCCTAGGATTCTTGAACTTGGTGCTCTCAAGATAACAGGGCTCCACTGAAGATCCCAGAGTAATTAGGTTATTAATCAAGGCTTTAGAATTGTGAAATAACTTCTAAAGAATGACCTGTTTTTTTAAATTATAGATCAAATGATGGCAAGTCATAATTTGAAATAAACTGTAACTAACACAACAAAATTCTTAGTTAAGCCTTAAAAGTTTCAAAGGACCAAATGCTACCTTGAAACAAAGTATCAGTACAGTCTACTGATATCTGTGGTATTGTTCTTCATAGCTTTCTGGGCTTGAAATGTGTGTAAGAATACCTGGAAGTTTGCACACTGGTTAAAAATTTTGCAGAGGCCCTGTTACCGTTTCAGAAAGTTTATAAACTGCAACAAGATGTTTCAGGTTTCAGGTTCGGATAATTGTTTGCTCTGGGAAAGTCTAAAAGATGTTAACTTTTAAAAACTGCACAGCATTAGAGTTGAGAGTTAAGTTTTGTTGGGGGCAAAATGAGGACTATAACCCGGGCGACAGCATTTCAGATCGCTCTGAGAAACTGCTCTAATGAAGCAAGGGGTCCGGTCATCAGTATAAATGTGATTGTGGTAAAGTGGAAGTACACGCAATCAAAAGCACGTATTCTTCACAGAAGCTTTCTGCTAGTCTTTAGTCACCATGAAGGATTTTAGTGCTTTTCTAGAAATGAAGAGATACAAGAATTGGGCTCATAAAATTGGCTCATAAAATCTTAAGTATCTGAAGCCCTGGTCTGCCGGTCTTTCCCAGAGTACAGAGTGCTTCATTTCTGCTCTCTGCCCTGAACTCCTTTCAGGGAGTGTTGAAGGTCAGTAGCTGTAGCAGCACCTGAGTTAATCCTTGTGGTGGTAGGTGGTGAGTGCCCATTTGTAATTGACAAAGAAATAGATTAGAATTTGCTGGAGTGACTGACTGAGGGAGCGCTTTTGGGAAAGGAGCTGAGGGGCAAAGGAGGAGCTATGCAGGTCAGCCTGGGCTGACCCCAGGGCAGGGGAACTGGGCCTTTTTGGTCATTCACTCTTTCTCTGCAGTAAAGGGCTTGGGTGGGGGGGTGGTCAAGTGTGTTGTGGGAGAGAAACCAATGCAAATAAGATCAGAAAGTGCGTGGCAGCTTCAGCTACAGCAGCAGTAACACGTGTCCACGCAGTCGGCCATCCTTCCTGTAGCACGTTTATGGAGACCTGTGTGTGCCAGGCTCTGGGAAAGCACCTGAGCCCAGATGCTGGTCCTTGGAAAAGCTCATGGTCTGGTAATCAAGGCAGAAGGGCCACAGACAGAAGGTCTCCCTCTGGTGTAACTGCTGATGGGAGGCAGGTAGGGGTAAGGGAGGGATGCACAGAGAAGGGGGCGCTAAGCAGGATCTTTCAGAGGGTGCTGGGCCCCCCGCTTCACACACCATCTGTGGGGGTCTCGGAGCACTTGACGCCAAGTTCACATGACGTGGAAGCCATGTCTCCCCCAGAAGAAGTAAGGTCCTCTGGGCCCGAGGGCAGCAGGGAAAAGGCTGCTCCAGTCCCGAGGGCGGGTGGCAGTGGCCTCTTGGAAACAGTCTCTGTTCACCAACACTTTGAAGGTCAGGTAGCTGCCTAACGGAGGTGTCCTGTTTCTCTTGCAGGGAGAGGTCCTGGAATACGTGGATGACCTGCTGGAGTTGGAGGAGACCAGCTAGCCCCAGAAGCCAGAGAGCTGTTCCTTCCATGTTCAGAAAACACGATTCTTTGTCTTCCTTTTCCTAATAGTCCAGGCTGTTGATACCTCAGAGCCTTCTCTTCTCTCTGTGAAGTGAAAGGGAGGCCCCCGTCTCTCGCTACAGCTAACAAGGGGTGAGCCTGCATTCCCGTGCCCACAGCTGCCTCCCCCAACTTTCACACCTGCCCCTCTATCTTCATACCCGCCTCTCCATCTTCACTCCCGCCTCCCCATGACCACACTTGCCTCTCCATCTTCACACCTGCCTTCTCCATTTTTATACCTGCCTTTCTCACCATTTTGGTTAGAAGGAAAGTTTTCCATGGAATTTTCTCCCCCCAGAAAATCAGTATTATTTTTTAAATAAGAGAAATACTCCTGAAAGATGGTAATTATAAAAACCTACTCTGGCCTTTCTGCTTTCCCCCATTTTGGTTTCCTTTCTCCCCATCCCCTGATCCAGCAAAGATGGTGGGGACAAAGGCTAAGCTTCTCTTCAGAACGGTCTGCGCACCATCTGACCTGCATCATTGCTGGCACCCGTTGAGAACAGAGTTGGGGCAACAGCGTGGAGAACAGACCTGTGACTTTTGCCTAATGCTTTCGCGTGTCCAAAGTCTTCCAGTGGCCGGTCGCTCCCCTTTGAGGACAGTGCTCAGCCGTTAGTCTCAGAGTTGGAAATGGAAGGAAGGAGAGGTAGTCTAGTTTCATTGACTCTTTGACAAATATTTACTGAGCACCCACTACGTGCTAGCCCTCGATCTGGGCGCTGGAGACACTGCACAGCAAAACAGAAAGAAAAAAAACAACCCTGTCCTCACAGAGCCTGCATTCTACAGGGAAAGACAGACAACAGGTGAACAAGAATAAATACATACAAAGCCTCGGAGGGTGATCATTGCTATGGAGAAAAATAAAGCAGTGAGGGGTAAGGAAGCTTGCAGATGAGGCTGTAGGGTTGTTTGTTTCATTAATTTTTTGGTGGTGCCGTATGTGGGATCTTTGTTCCCCAACCAGGGATCACACCCCTGGCATTAGAAGTGTGGTGTCTTAACCAGTGAACCCCCAGGGAAGTCCCAAGGCTGCGGTGTTTTGTTTTAATTTATTTTAATTGGAGGATCATTTCTTTACAATATTGTGGTGGTGTTTGCCATCCATCGACGTGAATCACCCATGGGTGCACATGTGTCCTCCCATCCTGAACCCCCCTCCTGCCTCCCTCCCCACCCCATCCCTCTGGGTCGACCCAGGCTTTTCGTGCCCTGCTGGGGTTTTAAATAGGGTGGTCAGGGAAGCTGTCACGGAGAGCATGACAGCAGAGCAGAAACCTGGGGAGGTGGGTCTCAGGACAGAACCTTCCAGGCAGAGCAGGCTGCATGTGCGGCGCCCAGCGGCAGGGATGTGCTTGTGCCGTCAGGGGACAGCGCAGAGCCCTGGGGATGCGTGGGCCCAGGGCAGAGTGGAAGGTGGTGTTAAATGTGTGGCTGGGAAGGGGCATGGCTCAGCCTTGACAGACAATGTAAGTAAGGCCCTCGGCGTCTGCCCTGAGTTGGGTGGGAGCCGTGCAGCAGGGCAGAGCCTGGGCTCCCTGGCATTTTACAGGGAGCTTGCCTGCTGCTGTACCGTGAGAAACCTGGAAGCACTCAAGCGGAGAATCGGGAATGTTAATCCGGGGATGGCTACAGAGATCCAGGCAGGGGGATGAAGGCGCGATGCTGCGCATAGCAGCGGGGGATGGTGAGAAGTGGTCCCATCATGGATTTGAAAGCAGGGCCAATCACAGGTTGCTGTAGAGCATTAGAGAAAAGAGAGGGGCTGGTGGCGACCTGAAGGTTTGGGGCCTGATGCGCAGAAAGGATTGAGTTGCCATTGACTGAGATGGGGAGCCGGGTGGTTGGTGAGTCGGGCGTTCGGTGCCTGCAGCCATCTGAGGCTGGGATGCCGAGTTCAGGCTGCAAATATGATTTTGAGAGTTTTCTCAGGTCAGGTGGTTGACAGAGCCTGAGTCAGGGATCCGGTGGGGAGGGGTACCAGGGTGGGGCTATAAAGCAGAGTGGGGGCCCTCGAGCATGGACACCCTTCCCCAGGATCCCATCAGGGGAGGCTCTGGGCCCACAGACGCTTGACCGTCCTCCAGGCTCCAGGCTTCAGCTCTCTGCAGCTGCGTGAGGACCAGCAAGGAGGCCTGACTCTCTCCACTTCTGTGTTCCCCCAGGGCCTCCCTCTGGTCCTCCTCAGATTCCGGAGGGCTTTCTGGGGGTGAGCATGTCTCCACAGGGTTTCCTGGTGTGGGCAGAGGTTTGGGTTCACTATCTGAAAGTCACTCAGTCATGTCCAACTCTTTTGTGACCCCATGGATTACAGCCCTCCAGCTTCCTCTGTCCATGGAATTCTGCAGGCCAGAGTACCTGAGTGGGTAGCCATTCTCTTCTCCACGGGATCTTCCCGACCCAGGGATTGAACCCAGGTCTCCCGGATTGCAGGCGGTATCTGAGGTTGGCTTCTTTCCACCGGGCTGAAAGCCCCTCCCACCCCCATCCTGGGACAGTGGGATCAATACTATCAGCCTTTGCTTTGATTGAAGGCTGTGGAACCAAGTTACTAAGTTTTTATTTTAAAAGAAACCAAACCAATTTTTTGAAAAAAAGGAAAAGGTGGGCCAGTTCTTCCAAATGTAACATGAAAGCCCAGCTGCACTCAGCAACCTCAGCCCAGTACCTCCCTGAGTGGGTTTTCTTGGAAGAGCCTAGAAGAATCCTGGATTGAGACCTCGTGGGCTCAGCATTCGTCTGGCCAGCCATTTGGGGGGAAAAAAAGAAGCACATTTGTAAGCTGTGTGGGAGTTTCCAGACCAAGGCTAAGATGTCTGGCTTGCTGTCTGACCCACCTGCACTCAGCCCAGTGGGTACCAGTTAGGTCTCTGCCCACGGAGGCTGCCCACCATGGGGCAATGGAGTCTGTCCATCCCCAAGGCCTTTCAGGCAGCCCAAGCAAGGACCCCCCTGGGGAGGGTCTAAAGGCACCCCCTGCACCCATGTTAATGTTCAGATTTTTGGTTAGCGGGGAAGGATGGGGGGTGGGGGGAGGTTTGGGTGTACACAAAAAATTAAAAGCAACTAATGGAAATGTCGCACATACCAGCGTATTCAGCGCAGTAACGTCTTTCTGAGTTTGAGGCTTTCTAATTACTGCCACCGACCTGTCAGGCTCACCTCTGGGGTCCAGAACCACTGAGGCCATCACCCACAGAGGCCACCTTAGGAAATGTTGCTTTTAGGAGTCCTTACTAAGGGAATTTTAAGAGTACAAAAATTTTATTGAACCAAACTCAGCAGCAAACAGAAAATGATTTGTTCGATTGTCAGTGGGAAAGGGTTTATTATGACTGCCGGTGGAATCAACAGTGGCCCGTTTCTGCCAACATGGATGGAAATAACGTTTTTAAGTTTTAAATGTGAGCTGTAAACCTAAGCTACTTCGGTTTAAAAAAAAAAAAATTCAATACTTAAACTGTGGGGAGAAGGTGGACTGGAGCCAGAAAAAACATTCTCATTTAATAGTGTTTGCCCATGGAACGGCAACAGTTTGTAGCGAGGCTCCGCGCAAAACCCACAACTAATCCTTCATCGCAGCTGTCCCAGCTCCTGACCATCTGCCATCCCCCAAACAGCGACTTCTTTTTTTCTGGGGACTCCAGGCTTGAATGACCTAGTGTGGAGAGTTTAAACTGCATACAAGGAGAGGGAGAGGGGTGGGAAGGGAAGGGACCTTAAGCAAGCCTCGGCCAAAGGTTTTGTGCAAGGACTTCCTGTGCCCGCTGCCCTGTCCCCGGGGCCTCTCCTCGAGGGATCCCACCAGGACAGCCCAGCTTCGTCCTCACTGACCCTCTCCTCCTCAGAAACCCGAGTCTGGAGCGGCAGTGGTCTGCACTGTTGCAGCATCTTCCCCGAGGCGGGCCTCAGACTCAAGAATCCCCCCACTCTACCTCCCAGATCTGGCTTGGGTGTCTTGTTGAGTGAGTGAGCTGGCTGGCTATCTTCTTGGAGCTGATAGAGTAAGATCATGGTGCCTCCTTTTGCAAGAAAAAGAGTGGGAGGAAATGAAGCAATTTCTTTTTTTTTTGTCTGTTTATTTTTCATTGATTAAAAAAAATTTTAATTTTGTAAGGGATACATCCGATTAACAATATTGTGACAGTTTCAGGTGAACAGAGAAGGGACCCAGCCGTAAATGCATGTGTACCCATTCTCCCCAAAACTCCCCTCGCACCCAGGCTGCCACACTGAAGCAGTTTCTCACTTGTACCCACAGATCCAAGATGGCCCGCTGTAGAGTTGTGGTCCACAGGCCACACTGAAACGTTGTCACAGATGTCTTTTCCATTTCCCTCCTGGGATCAGGGCAGTGGGTATGGTCTCACTCTTTGGAAAATGGTTGGAAACAAAACTTTTTTAAAGAAATCACATTAAATGTTTTACGTTGCTTATTCTTGACTATTTTCTTTCTCTGTCCAGTGGTGGGACTGTCCTAACCACACCCAGTCCTTCTAGGACACGTGGTAAGTGGTGTTTTGTTTTTGTTTGTGTTTATTTTTTGCCACACTGAGCTGCTTGTGGGATCTTAGGGTCTTAGTTCCCCCACCAGGGATCGAAACTCTGCCCTAGGCAACAAAAGTGCAGAGTCCTAACCACTGGACCACCGGGGAATTCCTAGGACGTGTCTCATGAGCTACTTTCTCAGGTCTGGGAGGTTTCTGACGTGCATCTACGGAAGCAGAGTCCTCACCCCAAAGACTGTTGACTGACAGAGAGGGCGGTGGTCCTTACCCACCCGGATCCTTCAGGAGATGCAGGCTTATTCCTCCCCCCAAGTAAGGCTCTCTTTCAGATACCTGGGATCCCACGAAGGGATAACATTGGGAATCTAGGGCTTGCTTTGGATCCAGTGAGCTGGGCCCTTGGTGCCACGGTCTGAGAAGTAACAAAGTATTTACTGTTTCAAACAAGGACCAATCCAAGCATGACAGCCAACAGCTACCGTGCTCCATGCCTGTCACCCAAGGACAAGCGAGGAGAAAGAGAAGTGTAGAAGGAGGCAGGTGGGAAGAGTAAGGAGCCAGTTAGGGCAAAAGCAGACTCTCTGCACAGAGAACTCACACATCAGCTACTGGAAGAGGAGGGGGAGGACAGGGGGATTCTGTTGATGTCAGCCCAAGAATTCCGGAGGATACAGTGGAAAAGTTTGGGTCGAGCAGGAATGGGGGGAGTAGGAAGTAAGAGCTTACCCATCAGTGGACGTCTTAGGTCCAGATCACTTTTTAAAAGTTATTATTAGCAAATATTTTTAAATTTTTGGTTGTGCTGGGTCTTCGTTGCTGCAGCAAGCGGAGGCGTCTTCATTGCAGTGTGTGGGCTTTTCTCATTCCTGACCATGGACTCTAGAGCGTGCGGGCTTCAGTTATAGTGGTGCAGGGGCTTAAGTTGTTGCGGGGCATGTGGGATCTTTCTGGGCCAGGAATTGAACCCATGTGTCTCCCACCATTGGCAGGCAGATTCTTATCCACTTGACCACCGGGTAAGTCCAGGTCCAGATCTCTTGAAGCAAAGCCTTGTGTGAGTGATGGAGTGATCTCAGGAGAAGGGGAGCAGGAGGGAGCTGGCAAGCGTGTGGTCACTGGAGACCAGCCTCTGCCTGATCTCACGGGAGCTCTCCCACCTGGAGGCAAAGAGGCTGACCTTCCGTGTGACCATGTCCATTAGTCACTGGCTCCACACAGGCTGCCCAGCCAGTGGGAGTGGGGCCTAACTCCTGGGTGAGGGAACTCCCGTTAGGCTGAGGACAATTCTCTGGATGACAAGGGTATGAGTATGCTCTAGAGCACAGGCTTAATTGCCTCATGGCATGTGGGATCTTCCCGAACCAGGGATCAAACCCATGTCCCCTGCATTGGCAGGCAGATTCTTAACCACTGGGCCACCAGGGAAGTCCTGGATTCTGCATTTCTAACAAGCTCCTAAGTGGTATCTCTACTGCTGGCCTGGGAACCACACTTTGAGTAGCAAGCTCCTGGGCTTTTTGTTGTACTGAGAAGCATGGTCTCTGGTTGGTGTTAGGAAGATGGAAGAGGGGGTAGGAGCTCAGCGGATGCCCTAAAATCCTGCTGCAGGAAGTCAGGTGGCTGAAAATTAGGCTTAGAAAAGCTGGTCTTAGATCCAGCAAGTATTAAGACATTACTTTCAAGATTACTAGAGAGTCCTTTAAAAAAAAAAAATTATTGTGAGAGCCGAAGAATTGATGCTCTTGAACTGTGGTGTTGGAGAAGACTCTTGAGAGTCCCTTGGACTGCAAGGAGATCAAACCAGTCAATCCTGAAGGAAATCAGTCCTGGATATTTATTGGAAGGACTGATGCTGAAGCTGAAGCTCCAGTCCTTTGGATACCTGATGCAAAGAGCTGACTCACTGGAAAACACTCTGATGCTGGGAAAGATTGAGGGCAGAAGGAGAGGGAGACAGATGATGAGATGGTTGCATGGCATCAGTGACTCAATGGGCATGAATTTGAGCAAACTGGGAGATAGTGAAGGACAGGGAAGTCTAGCATACTGCAGTTCATGGGGTCGCAAAGAGTCAGACTCGACTTAGCGACTGAACAACAACTTTGATGTAACCCAGATATAAAATACACTAGGTAACTATTTGGGGAAATAATTATTTATTTTAAATATCTCAGAAGCTTTGTGTTAATGGATCCTCGCCCATCCCCCACCCCCAAGTTTTCATGAACATTCAACATTTAGCAACCTCAAAACATGCATAATGATATACAATTGAAGTTTACGCTGTTTTAATCATTCCCTTTCTACGTGCATTTTTACATTAATTTAGATGAAACCAAATCAATAAATGGGCTTCCCAGGTGGCTTAGCAGTCAAGAAGCTGCCTACCAACGCATGAGCCCCAGGAGATGCAGGTTTGATCCCTGGGTTGGGAAGATCCCCAGGAGGAGGAAATGGCAACCCACTCCAAGACTCTAGGGCCAGGAGAATCCCATGGACGGAGGAGCCTAGTGGGCTACGCCCATATGGTCGCAAAGAGTCGGACATGACTGAGCACGCACACAGGCGGCTGGGCCGCCTTCATCCAGGGTGGAATCAGAGGCCTTGCATCTCCAGCAAGTTCCCAGGTGATATCTATGCTGCTGGTCTGAGGACTGCTGTCATAAGTGAGACGAGCTGAGTCACCATAAGATGCCCGGGACGCCATGAACTGGATGCTCACCAGCCGGGGGAGCCTGCGATGCACTTAGGCTGTTTCCGGACAGCTCACAGTCGTCACGACAGGGTAAAGACTAGGTCGGCACAGATGACTTCATATTCCTTTGTAATTCTTCTGCTTCTCCATCAAGTAGGTACCCATGCTTGATATCCTAGTCCTTGGCCCTCTTTAAACATTTTTTCCCTCCTAGGTCATTCTTTCTTCCTGGCGTTCAGAGAAATGGTTAATCCTGAGAGAGGAAGCCGAGGACTGAGTTTTGTTAGTCCTGGCAAAAACTCTAAGACATTCCTAGGCACAGACGGGTCAAGGACAACCAGGCCACTGCTTCTGAGAGGAAACGGTGCTTACCGGTACAAAGCTAACCTTGTTTTAAAAAAAAAGATGGACTCACAGGACAGAGGGGACAGGGGGATGTGTGTCCCCGCCCTCCCCGCAACAAATGTCAGTTGTAAATTCTTTCCAATTGCAACAAACAATTTCGAAAAAATCTCAGCGCTTCTAGGCTGTGTCCTGGATCTTGGCTCATTTGCCCTCAGCAACATCGCACCGTTGAAAGGAAATAACTCATTGTTTTTCTTCCCTCTCCCACTCCCAACAATTAAATACCTGATCCAAAATAACGTTGCTCTCAAATACTCTGTCATGCCTATTTCAAAAATTTCAGGTTGCAGACTCATTTCTTTCTTTAAAAAAAAAAAGAAGAAGAAGACAATAGTATGATGAAGAGGTGAATTTTGACCTCTGGCTGGAATTAGGGCCAAAGCACAGGTCTGGGATTAGGGCAACAGGGCCCAGGACAGGTGGTCCAGGGGCTGCTGACGTGTCCTGACCTCGCCCAAGCCTCCCTGCCCTGCCAGCTGCTTCTAGACCCACTGCTCAGCCTAGAAAACGAAGACCTGAGAGAAGGAAGAGCAGCCCTACTCCCCCGTTTCATGCGCTAGTGAAATGTCAGCGGTTCTCACTTGATGTGTCACCGTTTATTTTCCTATCAAGGGGCTTTGGGGGAACCCCCCACCCCCAGGCGGCTAGACCTTCTCCATCTCGATCTGCTGATGGTAGTGCCGAGCCTGCCGCTGGCCAACGTTCAGCTTGTACACGGAGCTCTTGTGCTGGCAACTTCGGTAGCCCCACACACCCCCCACGCCTGCCAGGAACAGCAGCAGGCACAGAACTGTGACGATCGTGGCAATGATGGGGCCTCTGCCGAGGCTGGGACACTTGCCCCCGGCGCAGGGCTCCAAGGTTGGGAGAAGCTCCTCGCTTGCACCCGGGCCGGGGACTTCCTGTCCCAGGAAGTCCTCCGACAGCAGGTATGGGAAGGTATCCTGGACAGCAGGGGCAGTGGTCTCCAGTGGGGTCTGGGTGGCCGCCGCGACAGTGGAGGGAGTAAGGTTGGGCGTCTTCTGGACGGTGGTTGTCTCGGTCTTCAGGGTAGAGCTGGTGAGTTCATAGGGCAGGGTGGACGAGGGAGGCTTCTCTGTGGCATATCTCCAGGGAACGGTTGACTGATTTCCCGTCAAGTCACCAGCCCCTTTGCTGGGACCCTCAGTTTCAGACACATTCGTGGGTCTGAGAGCCAAAGCTTCTCCATCTAGCGTTTGAGATGGAAGAAGTGAAGTCACGTCCTCACTGGGTGTGCGGGTGGTGCCCCTGGACCGCTTCCTTTCCGCAAGGGCAGGCTGGCTGGGCGTAATCAGCATGCTTTCCTCCAGCCCTACTGATCCATCCCCTTTGTCCTCCTCTTCCTCGTCTTCCTCCGCTCCTGCCTCTGTCTGCCTCCAGGCCCCATCAGTCACAGGGTAGCCATCTAACCAGGACTCATCGCTGCTGCTCACCATGGCGTCACCGGCCCTGCTGTCATTCCTGCCCACAGAGGGCCCCGAGGGGCCATCAGTGCTGTGGTAGATGACCTTGGTTTCTGGCTCCCCTGGGGCCAACGTGCTGTCCCTGTGGTGGTCACCAGCAGGAAGGTGCTTTTTGGCATCTTCATCCATCGCCTTTTCCCATTCAGGCTTGTGGAAGGTCCCAGCAGGAGACCAGAGCATGTCCTTCCCGCTGCCTTGGGATCCCGGAAGCTCTGTGGGGACAGGGCTCCCAGCGCCCAGCAGGCCTGTGGTTGGCACAAAGGATGTATCCTGGGCTCTGTCTTCGCTTGCCACAGGCATAGAGACCAGACGGTCCTGTTTTGGAGCCTCCTCAGAGGGTTCTCCCTGACTCCTGTCCTCCTCTGCCTCTGTGTGGGAGTCCTCCATGAGCTCTCTGAATGACACGGATCTATCATCAGGAAAATTATCTTCATAGTCAATATGTACCTCTGCCTCATCTGGAAGGAAAGAGGGAAAGCCTCATGAGGTCCAAGGCACAGAGCCAGCATGGAACACAGGGAATAAAAAGCACAGGGGCTGGAACAAATGCAATGAAACTGTTATTCTTAGATGCTATGACTGTGTCACACAGATAAACCCAAAGAACCTACATACAAACTGTTACAATTAACAGATGAGTTTATCAAGGACACTGGTTCTACAGGCAACAGAAAACACCAACTGTGTCTCCATATACCAGCAATAAACAGAAAAAAATGTAAAAGATACTGTTTGCCATAGCATGTGTGTGCTCAATCTTTTAGTCGTGTCCGACCCTTTGCGACCCCATGGACTGTAGTCCACCAGGCTCCTCTGTCCATGGAATTTTCCAGGCAAGAATAGTGGAGTGGGTTGCCATTTTCTGTTCCAGGGGATCATCTCGGCATTAGCAGGCAGACTCTTTCCCACTGTGCCACCCAGGAAGCCTGACTGTCATTGCATAACCAGCCTCCCCAAATTCCAAGGAATAAATCTAACAAAAGATGTGTAAGATTTGTACATGGAATGGTACAAAGTATTTCTGAGCAAAATTAAAAGATGACTTAAGTAGTGAATGGCTATAATGGAAGTTTAATTGTTAAGCTGTCAATCTGTCCAAATTAATCATTTGAAAAGACCCTGATGCTGGGAAAGATTGAGGGCAGGAGGAGAAGGGGACGACAGAGGATGAGATGGTTGGATGGCATCACCGACTCAATGGACATGGGTTTGGGTAGACTCTGGCAGTTGGTGATGGACAGGGAGGCCTGGCGTGCTGCAGTTCATGGGGTCGCAAAGAGTCGGATACGACTGAGCGACTGAACTGAACTGAAACTGAATAAAAATCTCAGATATTGACAAGCTGATGCTAAAATTTATGTAAATGCAAAGGGCCAAGAAGAGACAAGGGAAAAAGAAGAGAAATGCTGTAGCAGGGATGCTACAAGATTTTAAGATTTACTATAAAACTGGAGTACTTTCAAAGACTCTGTTTGGTATTGGCACAAAGATAGACAATCAAGTTACACTAACTTTAAGAACTTCTGTTCATCAAAAGCCACCATGAAGAGCATTCAAATGCATGCCACAGATTTGAAAATAACTGCAGCACATATAACCTCTGGAGGGTTCCAGAAAAGGTATTGGGTCTTCCCTGGTGGTCCCGTTTAAGCCTCCAAATTTCCAGTACAGGGGGCACAGGTTTGTTCCCTGGCTGGAGAACTAAGATCCCGCATGCCATGCAGCATGGTTAAAAAAAAAAAAAATCTAAATAATCATTATACACGTGTGAAGATGCTTAACCTCATTAGTAACAGAGAAATGCTAATTACAGCCAGAGTGAGATTCCATTATCTAGCACCAGAATGGCTAAAATTAAACAGACCGACAGTCTCTAGTGTTAACAAGGATATGAAAGTGGAAACCGAAAATCACTGAGTCGTGTCCGACTCTTTGGGACCCCATGGACTAAAGAGTCCATGGAATTCTCCAGGCCTGAATACTGCAGTAGGTAGCCTTTTCCTTCTCCAGGGGATCTTCCCAACCCAGGGATCAAACCCAGGTCTCCTGCATTGCAGGCAGATTCTTTAACAGCTGAGCCACAAGGAAAACTCAAGAATCCTGGAGTGGGTAGCCTATCCCTTTTCCAGCAGATATGACATACAGCAGTTCTCCTCCTAAGTGTGTGCGCACATGGGCACCAAAAGACATGCGCAAGCATGTTCCTAATAACCAGAAGCTGGACATACTGCAAGTGGCCACTCACTGCAGAAATGACACACACATTTTGGCACACACAACACGGACTCCCGCCGCCATGGAATCCTGCACAGGAGCACAAGCCTCGGGGCACTGGCAGCATTCAACTTCTTGACCTATGTGGTGGCTAAATTGCTGTATTTTTTGACCATTTATTAACCTGTTCTCTTATGATTCGGACACTTTTTAATTGAATGAAAGATTCTTTACATTCTATCGTGCTCTACAATTTTCAACAGTTTCACACACGAGTCCATAAAATTCCATAATGAAGATTTCATTTTTTATCCCCTGCCCCTATGTTGCTCAGCCCACTCCCCTCTCCCCACTGGTAACCATTCATTTCCCATATCTGTCAGTTGGCTTTTTTTTTTTTTTTTTTTTTTGCCATACTGCACGGCATGTGAGATCTTAGTTCTCCAGCCAGGGGCTGAACCTGTGTCCCTTGCAGTGGAAGGGCACAGTCTTAACCACTGGACTGCCAAGGAAGTTCCAGTCAGCTTCTATTTTGTTTTATTCACTAGTTCATTTTATTTTTTAGATTTCACATAAGTGATATAATTGTATGTCTAACTAAATATCCGGAGAAGGCAATGGCACCCCACTCCAGTACTCTTGCCTGGAAAATCCCATGGACGGAGGAGCCTGGTAGGCTGCAGTCCATGGGGTCGCTAAGAGTCAGACACAACTGAGCGACTTCACTTTCACTTTTCACTTTCATGCATTGGAGAAGGAAATGGCAACCCACTCCAGTGTTCTTGCCTGGAGAATCCCAGGGACGGGGGAGCCTGGTGGGCTGCCGTCTCTGGGGTCGCACAGAGTCGGACACGACTGAAGCGACTTAGCAGCAGCAGTAAAACACTCATTTGCCCATTCATTTTACTTTTCCTTATTATATTTGTTATGGTGATCCACGATTTTTTCTAAGATTTATTTATTTTTTGGTTATGGTGGGTCTTTGTCGCTGCACGAGGGCTTTCTCTAGTTGCAGAGAGCAGGGCCTACTCTGTAGTTGTGGTGCACAGGCTTTTCATTGTGGTGGCTTCTCTTGTTGCAGAACGCAGGCTCCAGGCATGCAGGCTTTGGTAGCTGCAGGTACCGGGCTCTAAGTAGTCATGGTGCACGGGCTTAGTTGCTTCACAGCACGTGGGATCCTCCCAGGTCAGGGATTGACCCAGTGTCCCAGGCATTGCAAG
The DNA here is from genome assembly GCF_003369695.1 of Bos indicus x Bos taurus. Taxonomy (NCBI): domain Eukaryota; kingdom Metazoa; phylum Chordata; class Mammalia; order Artiodactyla; family Bovidae; genus Bos; species Bos indicus x Bos taurus. The sequence goes on along the minus strand of NC_040097.1, from coordinate 53,284,403 downwards.
GTGGACTCTTAATCACTGGACCACCAGGAAGCACAATCCGTGACCTTTGATGTTACTACTACAACTCGATGAAGGCTATTTTGTAGACACTGAAACCCCCAGCAGGTGGAAGAAGTTAACTACATGAAGACCAGACTGTAGCCTGACATGAGCTGCCACAATTCTGAGAACTGGCCTCAAAGAAATGGGAAGCAGCCAACCCTGGAAATGAAGATTAACGGTACTTAACCAAGAAGACTCAGAGCTGACTGTGTTGTTTCTGCATGTAGCTCCTTCCTTCTGCCCACATGCCTCCCAAACTCCCCTTTAAAAGCTCTTGCCCACTGGCTGTCGGGGGTGGGGGTGGGGGGAGGAGTCAGCCTTTGGACAACACCCTACCCCTAGTTGCCGGCCTCCAAAATAAAGCAAACTTACCTTCCCACCAACCTTTTCTTTACTGTCTTTGGAGCTGCCAGCACCTGGACCCACTTTAGAGAACAGATTTTGGTGCCCACGTGAGGCTGCACCCTCATGATATCTGGCTCCCCGGGTTTTCCTTGAGCAGAGCTGCCACCATGATGACGCTATGAGGTGGATTCAAGGAAACGCTGCTCATGGTTCGCTGGCCCCGGGAAGGGGTTTGGGGGACGTTCCTAGCAGCTGCCGAAAACCATTTGTTTCGGGGGTCCTCCATGTTTCTGCCCTGCTTGGCACTGGCTGTCATCAGCCAAGGTATTATTTGGTTCATGACAGTAGCAAAGAATGGTAAACAACCTCTGAGTCCTAGTACTGGACATAATCAATCTCAGCTAAATTCCTTTTCCCATGTAACCCACCCTATGAGCTCAAGAAGTCAAAAGGCACCTGGAATATGGGCAGGAAAGGAGCCATGTTCTCCTCCACCCTTGCTTCTTACGTAGGGAACACTGGCCTAGTGTATGATGTTAGAGCTGGGGATTTGAGATGAGATGGTTGGATGGCATCATCAATTCAATGGACGTGAATTGGAGCAAACTCCAGGAGATTGTGAAGGACAGAGAAGCCTGACATGCTGCTGTCCATGGGGTTGCAAGGACTGGGACACGACTTAGCGTTTGAAATACAACAATAAGCCCACTCCTGCCTGGTGGGCCTGCCTTGACCTGGCCCCTTACGGTCACTCTGAGCTCTGTGTGTATCTATCTGTCCATCTGGAGATTCTGCCCTCAGAGCTCTCTGGGTGTAGAGCATCCCTGGACAGCAGCCTGGGGCTCAGAGCCAAGCCCTTCCTGTCTGCCGGGGCTCTCAGGTCAAGGTCTGGCTCAGAAACAGGCTCTCATTATGTCAAGCCTCAGCCACACCAAAACCTCAAATGAAGACACAGACACCAACTGTTTACAAAGAGTCTACTCATGACAAAGTATCCCAAGGCTGTTTTTCCCCTCCTGAGTAACGGTAAAGTTTCTTACTCACAGAATGTCAACCCCAAAGTACATTCTGCCATCAGGATGGGTAACACCAGCTCTTTGCCTGTCGAGGTGCTGTTTCTCTCGCCTCTCTCTGCTTTGCAGTCTGAGCTCTCCGGAGCCATCCAGCAACTGTGCCCCCTCCCCTTTCCCCCCCTCCCCTCCCCCAGGCTCTCCTGAAACCTGGCCTCCACAATGCCCGGCCTTCTGGTTTAGACCAACGGGTCCAGGAAATGTAAACTTCATGGGCTCTCTTGGGAAAAATCAAATCCCTCCCTATGTGTTTATAATTAACTGTTACTTTAGGAAAACACAAGACGACAGATCAATAGGAATCAGCGGTAAAAAGGGGCACCCAGGCCGTGCCTTTATCAAGGGCAGGAGTGTACAAGCTGGAGCCCAGAATGCTGGGCTGTCCAAGTGCTGCTGCTTTTCATGCTTTTTCATGTTGTTGTGTTTCTGGAAGCCCACACATGCCTTCTTTTTTCCCCACTGGTCTTGGCTACACAGCCTTTAAAAATAGTAATTTTGAAAAAAGGCAACCAGACAAGCCAGAAATAACCACTGGTTCAATGAACTTCTGAACAAATATGGCAACATTGACAAGGCAATTCTAAATTCAGTTCAGTCTCTGGCTTTTATTCCATGAAGGAAGTCTAGAAGATGGAGAAAAACAGAAACTGAAGTTAATTTAAGAAAACAAAAGAAGGGCTTCAGAAATGAGAGAAAATAGCAAAGAAACTTGGTGAGAGAACAGCTCGTTTGCAAAGCAAGCCCTGCTCTGCCCTCACGCTTTGAGAGGCCCCAGAGAAGCACACTCAGATGCCGGAATGAGACATGCCTGGTTTTACATCTTGGCTCTGCTGCTTTCTGGCTGGCTGACATAGGAAGTCAGCGAGCCTCTCTGTCCCTCAGTCGTCCCATCTGTCAGTGGGAGGTGGCTGTTTCTACTCAGACTTGTGAAGATGAGCTAGGATAAAGCAAATAAAACTCCTCCATCAGAAAGGAGCATGAGGAGGCTTGGGGAAGATGGAAATATTCTGTAATTTGGTTCTGCGGGTGGGTTCCCTTATTTAGCTAGGCCGGGTCTTAGTTGCAGCATGTGGGGTTTTTTTTTGTTTTTGACTGCACCAGATCTTAGTTGAAGCATGTGGGATCTACTTCCCTGATCACGGATCAAACCCCGGCCCCCTGCCTTTGGGAGCGTGGTACCTTAGCCACTGAGCCACCAGGACTTTTATATTTTAAATGGGTACCATTTCTTGTATGCAAATTAAGCCTCAAGAGAGTTGTCAAAAAACAGAACAAAAACAAAAGACAACTCCCAAGACAGAAATAACATGGGACAGGTTTGGCATTGTTTATGACAGCTCTTCTCTCAGTGCCCGACGGGGGAACAAGTCTTGTGGCCACAGCTGCAGCAGACCCAGGAAGGGAGTGAGAACCTCAATCTATCTCTTGTGGGACTCAGAGGTGGTGGGGCTGGCAGCTGTTAAGCTTGGGGTCGCTCACTTTCTGATACCACAGACCAGAATGCACAAACAGAACCATGGAGCTTGGGGTGGAAGATCTCAAAGGCTTTTCAGAGCCTAGCAGATATCCTTTGTCAGGGCAAGTTTTAGAGGAGAAGTGAAGTGTTAGTCACTCGGTCATGTTGGACTCTTTGTGACCCCATGGACTGTACGTAGCCCGCCAGGCTCCTCCGTCCATAGGATTCTCCAGGCAAGAATACTGGAGTGGGTTGCCATTCCCTCTCCAGGGCATCTTCCCAATCCAGAGATTGAACCTAGGTCTTCTGCATTGCAGGCAGATTCTTTACTGTCTGCGTCACCAGGGAAGCCACCTTTAAAGGAGAAACATGGGGTAAATCCGAGAGCAAGGGTCTATGAGTCTCTCCCATCCTGGGGTGTCTATCTGGTGCTACTCTGCAGAGGCCACGGGACCACAGGGTGCTGAGTCAGGAGACGGCAGAAGCCACCGGGGAAACCATAGGGCAGCGGTGTCAGAGGCAACGAGTGGCCAGGGCAGTGAGTAGGGAACAATCAGTGTGCCCTGGAAACTGCACGGGACCCTGTGATCATGTGGCCAGGGGCAGCCACTTGGAGTGGTGGGAGGTCAGAGGCTGTCCCTAGGGTACCAGTGGCTAGAGATGGATATGGCCTTGAAGACTGTATGGGACTTGGTATAATAAAAAGCCCAAGGAAAACCCAACATAACATGGAAATCTGCACACACAGGTAAAGCGCAAAGCACTGGGACTTTTGTATGATGAGGGCAATAACCAGTTATAGTCAGATACTGAGCATGTAGCACTAACACTGGGCTTCCCTGGTGGCTCAGTGGTAAAGCATCCACCTGCAGTGCAGGAGACCCGGATTTGATCCCTGGGTTGGGAAGATCCCCTGGAGAAGGGAAAGGCAACCCACCCCAGTATTCTTGCCTGCAGAGTTCCATGGACAGAGGAGCCTGGTGGGCTACTGTCCCTGGAGTCACAGAGTCAGACACGACTTAGCGACTAACACTGAGAACATTAGAGAGGTATGACGGGTGTTCTGTGCTGCCCAACTGGGAACATAAACTAAGAAGATGTGTGGAATCAGATAGAAGGGGAAACAAAATGGCCAGACCCAACCCTGGACTCCAGGACCCCAAACTAGAGAAATACCAACACAGAGAAGGGAAAAAATGGCAGTTAAGCCCCCACCCTTCAGATTGACGGTCAAGGCTGAAGTCCCTGTGCTTCAGTGAGAGACCTCACCATCACCACTCGAGGTTGGACCTTGATGTCACAGTGAACGGACAACCCGGGTGGTTGGTGTGTGGCTGAGGCGCCCTCCTGCACCAGCTACTGTCTGACCCCTCTGGGTGGATGTGCCCCTGTGCATTCACGCCTGCTCACCATTTAGTTCAGTTCAGTGCTCAGTCATGTCCAGCTCTTTGTGACTACATGGACCGCAGCACGCCAGGCTTCCCTGACCATCACCAACTCCCAGAGCCTGCTCAGAATCATGTCCATCAAGTCGGTGACCACCATTACAAAGTTTAAATTTCATCACGCCCATTCAGGCAGTCCCCACATTACTAATGGATTAAAAAAAAAATTTTTTTTAAACATCTGCTCTACTGAACTGATGCCTTAATAAGCAACAGCTGCCCTTCCTCTAGAGCACTGCCCTTGGAGGAATGGGAGCCTTAATTACAAGCCACCTGATGCCTGCATTTCAGGAGACTGGGGTTCGATTCCCTGGTCAGGAAGATCCCCTGGAGAAAGGAATGGCAACTCACTCTAGTATTCTTGCCTGGAGAATTCCATGGGCAGAGGAGCTTGGCAGGCTACAGTCCATGGGGTAGCACAGAGTTGGACACGACTGAGTAACAATTTCATTTGCCCTCCATGGACAGCAGCCTGCAGCCAATGACAGACTAGAACAGAGGAACTCAGGCCGGTCCCCTTGCTTCCAAGTGGCACCAACCCAAGGTGCAATTCATGCTCCCTAGCTCCCCAAGGGATCAGGCAAGGCAAGAATCCACCTGGGACTGCATCCTTAACTCCTCCCCTCTCACCTACCCTGCCTGCTTTACTCCCCCTCTACAAGCCATCTCCGTGTGAATAGGCTCTGCTTTTACAGACTCTAACTCAAGTCTTCAACATGCCCAAACAATGACAAATTTGAGTGAAACAGTCTTCATAGTAGCCCGGAGCCTCCAAGACCTTAGAATCTCTGAGACCAAAGGCATCTGAGCTCCAGGTTCTTTTAACACCTGACCTCCAAGGTTCCTGAGCCTTGAGGCTGTCTGGATCTGGAGAGGTTGTGAGGGAAATAAAGGGCAGGAACCTCTGGAGCAGGTTCTGCCAGAGGGCTTGGAGCGGGCTCCAGCAGCTCACAGGGAACAGAAGGAAATGCTCTCTGGTGGGGGCTCTGATGTGTAGGGAGGGGTACTGGCTGAGCTCAGGGCAGAGGTGACACGTGCTCCCTGGGAAGGTGAGACAGCCACAGGTCTGGAGGGCCTGGGAGCCACATGTTAAAAAGTCACCAGCTGATTGCCCACGGGGTCTCCCCTGAGTCATAAGGCCACACGGGCCATGCCTTTCTGGAAGGATCAGCGGCTGTCTCCAGAATCTGAGACGCCTGCTGGCAGCGACTAATTTCTCACCCAAGTATTAGACAGCTAGAGCTACTGCCTGCCTTTGGCTGTGTGGGGCTGGAGTCAGTAATGCACAGGGAAGCAAAGCCAGCGTCACACAAATCTTTCCGTCCTTCAGTGAGGGGGCCTAATACCCTCCTCCATCAGCACAAGGCTGGAAGGGAAAGCAGGACCCTTCATGTTGCTGTTCAGTCGCTCAGTCATGTTTGACTCTTTGCAACCCCATGGACTGCAGCACACCAGGCTTCCCTGTCCTTCACCATCTCCCAGAGCTTGCTCAAACTCACGTCCATTGAGTCAGTGATGCCATCCAACCATCTCATTCTCTGTTGCCCAGTTCTCTTCCTGCCCTCAATCTTTCCCAGCCTCAGGGTCTTTGAGTCGGCTCTTCGGAACAGGTGGCCAAAAGACTGGAGCTTCACTGGGCTCCACTGGGCTCAGACCATATCACAGGTCCTGTTCCGAGTGATGTACTTCCCATCTTAGAATAACAGCAGCAAGGAGGCAGACAAAACAAAACCACCTCGCCTCCTCGCTGGGCGCCTGATCCTCCTCCAGCTCCACCCTTTGCGCCCCACCCCACCCACGTCCTCCTGGTGAACAGCAGTAGTCGTCTGCCTCGGCTCTCTTCCTCCCTCCAGCTTGTTCCTGTGTTCACTGCAGTGCTGCCTAGGTATATTCCATGCCTCAGATACACGCTGAAAACACGAGGCTTCCAGAATCTTCTCATACTTAGAAGCCAGTGTACACTTTTTAGCTTCCATGGACTGGATATGTACATCCTTTGAGCACTTCTTCCACCTGGGAACATACACTTCCTTTAAAATTTCACCGATGAAACCTCGTTTTCCAGCTTTCCCTTTTACCTCATCATCTATGGCTTTTCTATCTCTTCTAAGGCACTCAGTTTACTAGTTACCTTTAAGGTTGGGACAATTTTGCTCAATCTTGATTACACAGGAACTTGGACCCTGCCCGATGAAGGGAGGGGGAGAGAGTGAATGAATGAATGGCCGGTCGGTCGTACAAAGCATGCTGTTGTTCAAAGTCAGACACATCCAACTCCAAAATCCGGTTTGGTCCACCCTTCCCAAGATGACTCCTTTCCAATTTGAAAAAGTTCCTTAAAACAGTTCATTGGAAAAATGAACAAGTAAAGGCGGAGTCAAATAGCTGGTGACAATGTTCTTGTAAGGCACACTTACAGTGACACAGATACTGAAAACCGTAAGGGTCTGTGTGTTCAGCCAAGTGTAGAAATCGAAATTCCTGACCAGCAACTGAAAGCTCCAACAACTCGGCTTTGCGGTGAGAAAATAAACACCGTTTCAGACACACAAGACCTGCATTTAGTGCTCATTCTGCTGGGGCCAGTAAACAGCCCGTTTGCCTGGTGGGTGTGGCTCGTGGGATGATCCAGCGTCAGAAATGCAGCCAGCTCACTCACACCTCGGGGTGAGCTCGGGTCTGCTTTGAGGGGACACCCTCAACAAACAGGAAGTCAGGTCTTCAGCCTGATTTTTCTTGGACAGGTGAATCCATTAGGACTGGTGGAGCTCCTGCCTGCCACAAGACACCAGCGACCGAGGAAAGTGCTGGGAAATGGCTCAAACTGTGTTTCAAGGACTTGTCCCAGTCTGTCACTTTGGTACAAGTATGTGACAAGCAAGTAGGAAGGTTTTAGAAGTTTTTGTAATAATTTGAAGGGGGAATTTTATGTCTATTTTTATTTATATCTGGAATATCTTTGCTTTAGTTTTATGCTAATTCATTTTTATTGCACTTTACCAAAACCTGTCAGTCTATAATAACTAAAAAACAAAAAAATCTGTTTAAAAATTGCACACAGAAAAAAATTTAAAGTTGCACACAGAGAGTTTGAGACAACAACGACAAAATCTCAGTATTCATCAAAAAAATACTCCAAGGGGAAAAACATAAGCCACAGAGTGAGAGAGAAAATTTTAACACATAAAGGTTTATGTAAAGAAGAAATCCTACATTATATGCGTGTTAGTCCCTCAGCCGTGTCCAACTCTTGGAGTCGGACTAGAGTAGCCTGCTAGGTTCCTCCATCTGTGGGATTCTCCAGACAAGAATACTGGAGTGGGTTGCCATGCCCTCCTCCAGGGGATCTTCCCTACCCAGGGATTGAACCTCGGGACTCCTGCATTGTAGGCAGATTCTTGACCATCTGAGCCACCAGGAAGATGCCTAATCAAGTCAATCAGAGAAATGGGCAAACACGTTGGACAGAGGTTCTGCTGAGGAAACACTGATCATGCTCCATCAGCATGTGATAAGTGCTTGGGTAGAGAAATGGATCTGATGGAGCAGTCACCAGCTTAGCAGAAAGGTAGAAAGTCTCACGGTCCTGAAGCTTGGTGAGGATGCTTAAGCAGAACTCTTCTGCACAGCTGGTGGGAGAGGAAAATGGTCAAAACCCTTTGGAAAACTCTCTGGTAGCGTCCACAGAAGCTGGACACCCACCTATCCCGTGGGCAGCGACGCCTCTCCCAAAAGCCAACAGAAAGGTGTTCAGGTGTGAAATGAATGATGTAGACGGGAAAGATCATGGCAGCGTAAGCTTGTGACGATCAGAACGTGAGAACAAGGCAAATGACCATCAGCAGAAGCCATGGGCAGTGGGTTCACACTGTGGAGAGTGAACTGCAATGAACACAACAGACCACAGCTCAGGCCGCAACACAGGTGAAGCTCACAGACAGGACAGCACCCTAGTCTCATCACGGTTCTACCGCATGATCTGCTGGGCATCCTGGGGACAAACTGGGGATTCAGTAGCATCGTGGGGGGTGCTGGAGTCCTCCCCCTCTATAGAGCCAACTTCCGCTTGGTACTCAGATGTCATGGGGCACCAGGAAGGTGGCCCTGAAGGAGTCCTGGGGAGAGAGGAGACCTGTGAGGTCACGGAGCAATGCAGGGTCAGCATGAGGTCCATGGTGCAGGAGTCACAGGAGAGAGAGAGAAATTTAATTCACTGGGAGAATTCCCAACGGGCTGGACAGGGGTGGGATGCAGAAGACTCACCCCCGCCCGCCCAGGTAAATGCTGATGAGGGAATGGGGAACATCTCGGAGAGTCAAATCAGGTTTCGGGAGCTCTGCCCACCAAGAGTCTTTTTAGCCTCAGCTATAATTTCATTCTGGAGAAGGCAATGGCACCCCACTCCAGCACTCTTGCCTGGAAAATCCCATGGACCGAGAAGCCTGGTAGGCTGCAGTCCATGGGGTCGAGAAGAGTCGGACACGACTGAGCAACTTCACTTTCACTTTTCACTTTCATGCATTGGAGGAGGAAATGGCAACCCCCTCCAGTGTTCCTGCCTGGAGAATGGACACTGGAGCCCGGCGGGTTACAGTCCATGGGGTCACAAGAGTTGGACACGACTTCGCTACTAAACCACCACCACCATATAATTTCAGTCAGACACAAGGGGCAGCGCAGGGGGCAGAGCAAGGCTGCAGGGGAGCCGTCCACACAGCGGTCATGGCGTTGCCTTCCTGCTTACCTTTCCCGCAGGCCTGGACCAGCCCGTACCACTCCCCGCAGCTGTCGCACAGCAGGGTGAAGGCCGTTTCGCGCTGGCCGGTCACGTGGCCCGGGGCGCACACGTACAGCAACTCGTCCCCCATCTCCAAGCCGGTGCGGCCCTGCAGGATGGTGTGTGGGAACGAGGGCGGGTCTCCACACGGCTTCTCTGCGGACAAGGAAGCACAGTAAGTTTCCCCAAACTCTGCAGAACTTTTTCAGCCTGAGAGAAATAAAAAACTGAAAAAGCGACCCCCTCTTCCCTCATGGGTGCTGCCTGTACCCTAAACGGAGATCGCCTTCACCCTGGCATCCCCCACCCTGGTCGAGTGCCTGGCACAGATGAAGCACTCAATACTCGTTGACTGAATTGTGTGTGCTCCAATATAGCTTTGTATTTTTAAACTGCCAGGCAACAGGACCAGAAGCAATGCCCAGGAGCCAGTTCCTTTTTGCCTTATTTACATAAATCGTAGATGCTCTTTGACAAATACTAAACTGTTACAGACTATAGAAGTTGCCTCTCCCTTCCCCCAACCTTCACCCTGATGATAACACTGCTACCGGTTTGGTTTTTACAAATAAATGCAGATACAGATATAAAGGGTTTCCTAGGGAGCACTAGCAGTAAAGAACACTTCGGCCAATGCAGGAGACTAAGAGAAGCAGATTCAATCCCTGGGTTGGGAAGATCTCCTGGAGTAGAAAATGGCAATCCACTCCAGTATTTTTGCCTGGGAAATCCCATGGACAGAGGAGCCTGGGCGGGCTGCAGTCCATGGGGTTGCAAAGAGTCACACAGGACTTAGTGACTCCACAACATTTATATTACAGCACACACGAAGACAATTACATATGTGTATGTGTCTGTGCATCTACGTGTGTGTATGTGTGTGTGTGCTTAGTCCTGTCTGACTCTTTGCAACCCCACGGACTGCAGCCTGCCAGGCTCCTCTGTCCATGGGATTCCCCAGGCAAGAACACTAGAGTGGGTTGCCATGCTCTCCTCCAGGGGATCTGCCCAACCCAGAAATCAAACCTACGTCTCCTGCATTGGCAGGTGGATTCTTTACTGCTGAGCCATTGGGGAAGCCCATAAATGGGTTAGATCGATCACTGCAGATGGTGACTGCAGCCATGAAATTAAGACGCTTGCTCCTTGGAAGAAAAGCTATGACTAAACTAGACAGCATATTAAAAAGCAGAGACATTACTTTACCAACAAAGGTCCGTCTAGTCAAAGCTATGGTTTTTCCAATGATCATGTATTGATGTGAGAGTTAGACTATAAAGAAAGCTGAGTGCCGAATTATTGATGCCTTTGAACTGTGGTATTGCAGAAGACTCTTGAGAGTCCCATGGACTGCAAGGAGATCCAACCAGTCAATCTTACAGGAAATCAGTCCTGAATATTCATTGGAAGGACTGATGCTGAAGCTGAAACTCCAGTACTTTGGCCACCTGATGTGAAGAACTGACTCACTGGAAAAGACCCTGATGCTGGGATAGAAGGCGGGAGGAGAAGGGGACGATAGAGGACGAGATGGTTGGATGGCATCACCGACGCAACGGACATGAGTTTAAGTAAGTTCCAGGAGTTGGTGATGGACAGGGAAGCCTGGTGTGCTGCAGCTCATGGGGTCGCAGAGTCGGACACAACTGAGTGACTGAACTGAACTAAATATCTATTACTGAGTCCCTGCTTTAAAAAAAATAAACGAATTTTTGGAGCTGGTTTAGGTTCACAGCAAAATTGAGTGGAAGGTACAGGTACAGAGATTTCTCCACCGGGCACAGCATGGACCACAGGGGTATGTTCACTGCAACTGATGAGCGTCCAGTGACATGTCATTATCACACACAGTCCACAGTTACTTATGGGCTCACTTTTGGTGTTCCACATTCTATGGGTTTTGAGCAATGTGTAATTACATATATCCACCACTGTAGTATGACACAAAATAGCTTCACTGCCCTAAAAACCCTCTGTGCTTCATCTGTTCGTTGCTCCTAGCTCCGGGCAACCATCAGTCCTTTCACTGTCCCCATAGTTCTGCTCTCTCTAGAATGTCATGTAGTTGGAATCATATAATAGGTAGCCTCTTGAGACTGGCTTCTTTCCATTTCATAATATGCATTTAAGTTTCTTTCATGTCTTTTCATGGCTTGATAGCTCACTTCTTTTAATAATTGATTCTTATTTATTCATTTATTTGGCTGTGCCAGTCTTGGTTGTGGCATGTGGGATCTAGTTTCCTGACCAGGGATCAAAGCCGGGCCCCCTGCACGGGGAGCACAGAATCTTAACCACTGGACCACTAGGGAAGTCCCCTCATTTCTTCTGAGCACTGAATGATATTCCATTGTCTGGCAGTGCCACGGTTTATTTATCCATTCACCTACTGAAGAGACATCATGGTTTCTTCCAAGTTTTAACAATTATGAAAATTGTCAAAATTATGAAATTGTCAAACTATGAAAATTGTCAAAAATGCTATAAACATTCATGTACAGGTTTTTGTGTGAACTTAAGTTTTCAGCTGGGCCTTCCTTGTGGCTCAGCAGTAGAGAATCCACCTGCAGTGCAGGAGACGGGGGAGACGTGGGTTCTATCCGTGAGCTGGGAAGATCTCCTGGAGTAGGAAATGGCAACCCACCCCAGTATTCTTGCCTGGAGAATCCCATGGACGGAGGAGCCTGGCGGGCTACAGTCCATGGGACTTTGTGACCATGGGGTCACAAAGAGTCAGAGCTGAGTGACTAAACAACAACAAAGTTTTCAGCTAATTTGGGCAAATATCAAGGACTGTGACCGCTGGATCGCATGGTAAAAGATGTTTAGCTTGGTGAGAACCTACCAGACTGTCTTCCAAAGTGGATGTGCCAGTTCGCATTCCCATCAGCAAGGAGTGAGAGTTCTTGTTGCCCCACATCCTTGCCAGTGTCTGGTGTCATCAGTGTTCTGAATTTTGGCCATTCTACTAGATGTGTAGTGTATTTCATTGTTTTAATTTACCTTTTCCTGATGACATATGACATGGAGCAATATTTCATATGCTTGCTTGCCATCCGTATATCTTCTTTATTTTTTTAATACTTATTTTTTATTTATCTGGCTGCACTGGGTTTGAGTGGTGGCATGTGGGATCCAGTTCCCTGACCAGGGATTGAACTCATGCCTCCTGCATTCGGAGCACGGAGTCTTAATCACTGGACCATCGGGGAAATGCCTTTGTGTATTTTGTAATTGAGTTGTTCATTTTCTTAATATTGAATTTCAAGAGTTCTTTGTATATTTTAGGGCTTCCCAGGTAGTTCAGCTGGTAAAGAATCTGCCTGCAATGTGGGAAACCTGGGTTCGATCCCTGGGTTGGGAAGATCCCCTGGAGAAGGGGAACAGCTACCCACTCCAGCATTCTGGCCTGGAGAATTCCAAGGACTGTATAGTCTGTGGGGTCACAAAGAGTCGGACAGAACTGAACGACTTTCACTTCACTTTGTATATTTTGCATGATAGTCTTTAGTAGATATGTCTTTTGCAAATAACTTCCGAAGTCTGTGGCTTGTCTTTTCATTCTTTTGATAGTCTTTTGCAAAGCATAAGTTTTTAATTTTAAGGGAGTCCAGCTTATCAATGATTTCTTTCATGGATTGTACCGTTGGTGTTGTACTGAAAAAGCCATCACCATACACATGGTCTCTAGGTTTTCACCTGTCTTATCTTCTAAGAGTTTTGCAGTTTTGCATTTTACATTTAGGTCCATGATTCACTTGGAGTTAAACTTTGTGAAGGTGTGAGGTCTGGGTCTAGATTCTTTTCTTTTGTATGTGGATGTTCAGTTGTCCCAGCATCTATATTTAAAAGACTATTTTTGCTCCATTGTATAGCTTTTGCTCCTTTGTCAAAGATCAGTCGACTACATTTGTGCGGGTCTATTTCTGGGCTATTGGTTTCCACTGATATTTGCCTTTTCTTTCACCAGTACCACACGGTCCTGGCTTCTGCATCTTAGTGCAAGTCTTGAAGTTGTCATGTCAGTGCTTCGCCCTTGTCCTTCTTCAATAATGAGTGAACTGTTCTGAGTCTTTGTCTCTCCTTACAAATTACAGAATTAGTTTGTTCATATCCACAAAGTAACTTGCTTAGAATTATGACGGAGATTGCACTGAATCTATGGATCAAGTTGGGAACCCTAACGACGATAGGGTTATCTGGGCTGCCCTCTGCAGCCTCCTCAGACTTGCCCAGCAGGGATGGGTGCCCTCAGGGATGTTCCAAGCCCGGTGCATTCTCTAGTGAGCACTAGGACAAGGGCTCACCCAGAGCTCGTCTCCCCAGAACCACTGTTCTCTCTGTCTGCAAGGTCCTCGTCTGGCCCGTGCTCCAGCGGTTCTGTGTGTGCAGTGTCCTCTCCTCCTTCCCCTAACCACAGTCCCCAGGAAATTCCACCTCAACTGCCACCACCTCAGGAAGTCTCCCTAATTATCCTGCTCCTTTGTGTCATTCCGCTCTTACTTGTCATTATACACTGTCAACTCCTTGAAGGGTGAAAAAGTCCCTATCTCTATCTGTCTATCCATTCATCTTTCTCTCTAATCATCCATTCATCTATCCATCTAGCTATCACCTGTCATCTATCTATTCATCCATTCATCTATCTCTCCATTCATCTATCCATCCATCCAACAATCCATCTATCTTCAACTTATCCATTCATCTATCTACCTATCATCTATCTATTCATTTATCCACCCATTCATCTATCTGTCCACTCAACCATCCACCCATCTATCCATCCATCCAACAGTCCGTGTGTCTGTATATCTATCTATCCATTGAAAGCACCTGTAAGTCTGAGCGCTGCTTTGCATTACCCTAGACAAATAAATTAACAATTGGCCAGTGCCAATTGGTAATGAGTACAGAATTTTCCACACTCCCTTTGGAGACCCTAAACTGGATAAGTTCTATCAGCTGCTCAAAGTATTATGATTTTTTTGGTCTCAGTCTCCCATCACCACTGGAGAATTTCCCCAAAGCCCACCTGGAGGCTCAGCCCCTCCTGCAAGCAGACCTGGGAATTAGCTGTTCTCAAAAATTCTTGCTTGGCCTGAGAGGTGAGCATTCAGTTCTCTGTCTGAAGACATAAAAGAAGAGATCATTCCATTTCTGTCTTTATGGGAAATACAGGCAGGAGTAGCGTGTGCAGGGGAAGGTGGAACACAGTGCTAAGACAATGAGGTGGGCTGGTGGAGAGAGCAGCCAGGCCAGCCCTAGCTTGGAGGGGGGAGAAAGAGAAGCACACCCCAAGTAAGCCTTGGGGTGCAACAGGGAGAAGGCGAGAGGGGACTTGAATCCTCCAGACCCCACACCATTGACCGCACAAACAAGCTGCCAAGAGAAGCAAAGCTGGAGAACCCAAGTGGAGGCAGCTCATTTAATCAGGATCCAGTTAGTTAAAAATAACTTCCCTTATTAGTTTAAGTGAGATCACCACAGGGCTGGAAATTCACTGTCAGTGAAACGCAAACACGAGAAGGAGACAGAAACATCTACATTCATGGTGAGCTTTAGTTCAGAAAAGGACACACGGGAGGAAGCTGCCTGCACATGCCATAGGCTCTGTTTGCCTTCCAGGCTTGTGAGGCACATGTCTGCCGTTTTGGGACCGAGCACCCTTCATTCTCCCTGTCTTGCTGAGAAGAAGTGGCAGCCTAGGGCCAAGTGTCGGGAAGCATCTTTAGGAAAAAGGCAACCTTTAGAGGTGATGCTGCACCCGGGCTCTGCTGAACCAGACCTCACGTGCACTCCCCAGGAGCCTCTTCTGGCTTCCCACCACCTTCCTTCGGCACACAGCTTTCCCTTGTTTTTGATTTTTTGTTTTTAACTGCAGTACAGTTGACTTACAATGCTGTGTTAGTTTTCTGGCGTCCAGCCAAGTGATTCCGTGATGTATACACACATATATATACAAACGCACACATAATTGTATGTGCTAATAACCCCTAATTTACCCCTCTCCCACCCCTCTTCCCCTTTGGTAACCATGGGTTTGTTTTCTATGTCTGAGAATCTGTTTCTGTTTTGTAAATACGCTCATTTGTATCAAAGTTTAGATTCCACATATAAGTGATATCATATGGTATTCGTCTTTGTCTGTGTGACTTACCTTGCTTAGTAAGATAATCTCTTGTTGACTGTCTACAAGGTTCCAACCAGGGAAAAGTGGGGGGGCCATATGGGAGTGGTTTACATGCTCTTTCTAAAGGGCCAAAGGCAGAGGATCAGGGACAGAGCTCTCTGAGGAAAACTTGGGGAACCCATCCTGCTTTCCTGGAAAGCCCAAGAGACAGCAACCCTGTGACCCCAATCCCGCCTCAGCATGCATTCCTGAGCCCCCTGCATCGCCCATCTGCAGCCTCCTCTGAGGTCAGGCCCTGTTGGAACAAGATCCCAGATTTTCCCACCTAAGTCTCTCCCTGTTGATCTGGAGGTGATGGGGGTGGGCAGGCTAGGCTCCAGAAAATTGCCCTGGGGTGTGGGGCTCAGGCGCTGTGATTCAGAGATGCCCATACAGGGCTCACTCTGCTAAAGTAGCAGCAGTCCTCACATAAGCTGACAGGCATCATGAATGTGCTTCAGTTTTGTTTTTTTTGGTTTTGCTTTCTTTTGTGCTTCCCTATTGTTTTTGTTGTTTTGGGAGGAGTATGTAGACCTTTTGAGGGGAAATTTTCATTTACATATAATCACAAAGTTACAGAAAAATTCTAAGAATAAGGACCTCTTATAAATGCTTTATCCAGATTTACTAATGTGTTTTCATCCTGTGCCATTTGCTTTATTTTTCTCTAGATAGATATAAATATGTATATAGATGTCTATATATAGAGAAAATATATATCATACATAAATACACACATACATATATGTGTAGGCTTTGTTGTTCAATTGCTAAGTCATGTCTAACTCTTTGTGACCCCATGGATTGCAGCATATCAGGCTCCTCTATCCTCCACTATTTCCTGGAGTTTGCTCAAATTCATGTACATTGAGTTGGTGATGCTATCTAACTGTCTCATCCTTTCCTGCCCCCATCTCCTTCTGCCTTCAATCTTTCCAGTATCAGGGTCTTTTCCATTGGGTCACCTCTTTGCATCAGGTGGCCAAAGTTTTGGGGCTTCAGCTATAGCATCAGTTCTTCCAATGAGTATTCAGGGTTGATTTCCTTTAGGGTTGACTGGTTTGATCTTCCTGCTGTCCAAGGGAGTCTCAAGAGTCTTCTCCAGCACCGCAATTCGAAAGCATCCATTCTTCGGTGTTGAGACTTCTTTATGGCCCAACTCTCACATCCATACATGACTACTGGAAAAACCATAGCTTTGACTAGATGGACCTTGATCGGCAAAGTGATGTCTCTGCTTTTTAAGACACTGTCTAGGTTTCTCATAGCTTTCCTTCCAAGGAGCAAGCATCTTTTAATTTCAAGGCTGCATGATTGTGTATGTATACATGTATAAATATGTATATATGTGTATCTGTAATTCCTTTCTCAACCACCTGAGAATGATTTGTAGATGTGATGTCCCTTTGTCCCCAAAAACCTTAGTACACGTTTCCAAGAACAAGGATATTCTCTTGAGTAACTGCAGTATAGTTACCAAATTAGAGAACTTAAGCCCCGACACAACACTACTATCTAATTCATAATCCCTACTCAGACTTCATCAATTCTAGCTGTTTCTGCTGATCCAGGATCACAGACTGCATTTATGTTGTCAAGTCTTTTTAGTCTATTTTAATTCAAAACAGTTGCCTAGCCCTTCTTTATCTTTCTCGCCCTTGACATTTTGGAAAGCTTGTAGGCCAGTCGTTTTGTATAATGGTTCTCAGTTTGAGTCTGGTTACTGTCTTTTCATGATCAGATTCGAGGTACGCATTTTTGGCTACTGAAATCAAGCTGTGCTCCTCAGAGTGCAAGATGTCAGGAGACACATCACATCGGTTTGACAAGAACCCGGTTTTAGAGTCACGCTCATGGGTTTTAACTTGGTGCCCTATAGGATGTGAACAGGTATCTCCAACCTCTGGCTTCTTCCTGCGCCACAGCTGTGGACAGCGAGGCACACACTCACAGACACACAACCTGTTGGAAGGCCTGTGAGGTGGAAGGCCCAGGATTTCCTTTTGGATGGTACGGAACATGTGGTTGGATGATAGTGGCCCCCATCACCCCAGTCAACAGCCAGCCAATGTCCAGAAGCAAGGCCCCCACCCAGCAGTTGATGGTGGACTCATGAATAAGCCCGGCTGAGCCCAGCAGAGAAACACAGACTGCTGTCTCCCCACCCTCCAAACAGTGGACTAAACAAAGGGTTTTTACTTTAAGCCACTATATTTATGGATGGTATGCTGCTGCTGCTGCTGCCAAGTCGCTTCAGACGTGCCTGATTCTGTGCGACCCCATAGACAGCAGCCCACCAGGCTCCTTTGTCCCTGGGATTCTCCAAGCAAGAATACTGGAGTGGGTTGCCATTTCCTTCTCCCATGGATGGTATGTTTCACAGCAAAGGATAGCAGATACCCTTTGTTCATCAGGGGAAAGAGCTCAGACTCAGAAGCCCTGCATGTCCATTGAGATCACGAAAGAAAAAGGTCACGCTGCCTTTCTTTTAGCTCTGTCCTGTCTCCCTCAGAGATCTGAACCTCTGCCTCGGTTTGAGATTCAAAGGATCATTTTCATTTACTTATGCGGTTTAAAAACAAACCACGGGTATTGTTCTCCCCAGACCTTTCCAGGGCACGTCGTTCAGTCATTTGACTGCAATCAACAGATGTAGAGTCTTTTCTGGAGGGAGATGCCGTAGCAGCAGAGAAATCTACCACCAAGACACATCTAACAGGCACCAGCCAGGGCTGTAGGGTTCACTGTGGCTCTTTTTTTAAAAATACATATATGTATTTATTTATTTGGCTGTTCCAGGCCTTAGTTGCGGCACACAGGATCTTTAGTTTTGGCTTGTGAACTCTTAGTTGTAGCGTGTGGGGTCTAGTTACCTGACCAGGGATCCAACTGGAGCCCCCCGCATTGAGAGTGCTGAGTCTCAGCCACTGGACCACTAGGGAAATCCCCCCTGTGGCTCTTTGCTTTGTCAACTCCTCTGACCCCCTTCCCTGAAGGGGAAGGCACTGGGATTTGGTGCCTCTGGGATGCAGCCTGAGGGTTTGTATTTCTAATATGTTCATCTGGTATTGCTCACCATCAAAGAGCTTTGGGAAACTGCATTAGTGAAGTATTTCTCCAACTTGGGTTACGTCTTATAACCACTGAGTGTGTGCGTGCACGCTAAGTCGCTTCAGTTGTGTCTGACGCTATGCGACCTGCCAAGGTCCTCTCTCCATGGGATTCTCCAGGCAAGAATACTGGAGTGAGTTGCCATGTCCTCCTCCAGGGGATCTTCCTGACCCAGGGATTGAACCCGCATCTCTTAACATCTCCTGCACTGCCAGGCAGGTTCTTTACTACTAGAACCAGATGGGAAGCCCTGGGGAAGCTTTAAAAAGCCCCAACGTCGACAGCATTTGTATCTGAATCTCTGGGGCTGGCCCTCAAGCCTCAGTATTTCTTAAAACTTTCCAGGTGAGAACACTGTGCAGCCAGGCAGTAGCCGTGGTGATGTCTATGACTGATGAGTAAGCAGCTTGCTTTCTCCCGCTGCGCACGGACATTGCCTTTCAGTGGCATGAATTTCTGACCGTGAAAGTGTACTTTTCCCAGGGCTCATGATATGCTGCCCTGGAGACTCCTTTATGGTCTTCTCCTCATCATTCAGCTGATTTCCCATAAGAGAGTTGAATTTTCCTTTCTAGGAGAAGTTTCCTAAATCCTATAAATTTCCTTTCAGGGAAAAAGTGTGTTTTTTTTTTTCCTTTGTAGAAAAATTTCCACCATGAAGGCAGATTGAAGGGCATGCAGTATCAGCAGCTGTAGCAGATGCTGTCAGGGGTCCGTGGACAGGGGCTCTAGGTAGGCATCTGTGCATCTCTGTTGGAGGTTGGCTTGCCTATTGGAACGCTTTGTCTGAGCACACTGAAATCCAGAAGAGTCTGGGAATTTACAGCTCCCTGAAGTAGCCCCTACCCAGTGACTGACAGAAGCAGTGGTATAAATAGCCCTGCTCTCTCACTCCTGACCAGGAATCCCATGATGACCTGTGGTCACTGTCTCCAGAGAGCCCCTGCAGGACCCCACCAGAGTTACTCCCCACCTACACCCACCTCCCAACCCCTGTGGACACTGATTAGTGCCCCCCTTCTGGCCCCCTCCTTTCCCTGTCCGCTTCCCCACTGCCCTGCTGGCTTTTCTTCAGAAGACTTCCTGATTCACAATGTTCAGTGAATCCTCATCGTAAAGTTGGCTTCTAACAGAACACAACCTAAAGGTCAACCCCCACAAGCACAGCCTCCAAAACCTTTACAGAGGCTCTGGCACTGACCTTCATCCTTAATACACAGCGCGTTGTATGTACCCCCAGGAACGGGGCTGCTTTTCACCCTCACATCCACAGCTCGCATGGTTTGTTGCTCACCCCTCCGCTCGCTGCACACAGTTGTCCTGAAACAGACAAAGAAGACAGTGGGTTAGGAGAGCTAGCCAAACTGGGAAAGAATTCTCCTCTGCCATCGCTCTGAATCAGCAGATATTTTTCTGAGTCAGGAGTTTGGGCTGAAATTATCAATACTCTTCCCAGAGATCGGTCTAAAAGCAGGAAGTTGTAGGTGATGCTTGAGTTCAGGTCATGTAAATTGATTCAAGTTTCAGATAAAATACATTGCTGATCTCTTCCAGTATATGCTTGGTTTTTATTTCATAAAATTCTGCTCTTTATTAGCTTCCTTCTTTTGAGGGGGATGGGTTTGTTTTGCTGTTCTTTTCAGATTTCTTAAGATAGATCGTTATTTCTGAACCTTCAGACTCTTTCCTTTTCTAACATAAGCATTTAATGTTTTTGTTAAAGCATTTAATGCATTTTCCTCCAGGTATAGCTCTAGTCACATCCCATGAGTTTGGGTATGCTATATATGTGTGTGCACATATGTATGTGTGTATATATGTGTGTGTATATATATATATATATATATATATATATATATATATATATATATAATTCTTGGCCACACTGTGTGGCATGTAGGACCTTAGTTCCAAGAGGGATGGAACCCATGCCTCCTGGATTAGGAGCACAGAGTCTTAACATCTGGACTGCTAGAGAAGTCCCTGTTATATTTTAATATCGTTCATTTCTACATATATGTAAATTTCCACTATAATTTATTTTTGTCCCATGATTTGTTTAGGGGTATCACTTAAATCAACAAATAGGATTTTTTTAAATCCACCTCATGGTTCTTGTTTTTTCTTTTTCTCATTTGTGCCGTATGATGTAGACACAGCACATCTATGTACTTCCCAACATAAATGAAAACACACGTTCATAGAAAAACTTGTACATAAATGTTCACAACAGGTTTATTTGTTACAGAGCAAAAATGGAAACAATCCAAATGCCTATCAGGAAGTGTATGGATAAATAAATTGCAGCATACTTGATGCAATCAAATATTATTTAGCAGTAAAACACAATGAACCATTAATAACATAAAATATAGATGAATATCAAAATAATTTTTGAGTGAAAGGGGTCAGAAAAAGAGCATATGCTGTATGACTCCATTTATATGAATTACAAATTAGCCTCAGGTGTCTGAACCTGATCAGTAGCTATCTGGGCACATAGGTGGATGAATGGATGATGGAGGTAGAAAGGGAGGAAAGAGCTGCCCCTGAGTCTGTCTATGTTTTGTAAACAAGTTCATTCGTATCTTTTAAAAGTGTTTGTTTATTTTTGGCTGCACTGGGTCTTTGTTGCTGCATGCAGGCTCTCTAGTTGCGGAGAGTGGGGGCCGCTCTATTTGTAGCATATGGGCTTCTAATCGCAGTGGCTCCTCTTGTGGAGCACAGGCTCCTGAGAGCATGGCCTCAGTGGCTGCGGCACGTGGGCTCAGTAGTTGCGGCACGCAGGCTCAGCTGCCCTGCAGCATGTGGAATCTTCCTGGACCAGGAATTGAACCCATGTCTCCTGCGTTGGCAGGCAGATTCTTTACCACTGGACCACCAGGGAAGCCCTGTATCTTTTTGAAAATTAGACTCCACATATGAGTGATATCATATGATATTTGTCTTCCTCTGTTGGACTTTTTTCACTTCGTATGATCATCTCTAGGTCCACCCATATTGCTGGCAAAAGTTCTGTTTCTTTTTTATGACTGAGTAGTACTTCATTGCCTGTATGTACCACTTCTTCACCCATTCCTCTGTTGACAGACATTTAGATTGCATTCATGTGCTGACTATTGTGAAGAGTGTTGCACTGAACACTGGGGTGTATTGCGATTTTCAAATTATGGTTTTCTCGGGATCTATGCCCAGGAGTGGGATTGCTAGATCATATGGCAGCTCTGTTTTTACTTTTTTTAAGGAACCTCCACACTGTTCTCCAGAGTGGCTGTACTAATTTACATTCCCACTAACAGGTTAAGAGGTGACGGTCCTTGTTTTCTAATCAGAGCATCACATTTGCTTAATTTAATCACATATTTCTTTGAATTTAAATCTGCCATATTTCTATTAGTCCTGCCCATTCTTTCTTCTTCTCTTTTCTTTTCCAGATTTTGATGGTTTGAATTCATTTTCAGCAATCTCTTCTTCTTCTGTATTGGTTTGGAAGTTACATGTTCTTTTACAATTCTTTTAGTGGTTACTCCAGAGGTTATAACATGCTTCTTTGATTTATTAAAATTTAATGTTTCTTTTACCCTCTTTCCCAACAACACAACTTAAAATACTATGTGTTAACATACTTCAAACACTTCCTGATTTGTATGCCATTTTTTTAGTGTTTAGTATTACTATTATTGCTTTAAATAATTATAGATCTTCCTCAACTTACAATGCGGGTTACATCCCCCAAAACTTGTAATAAGTTGACAATATGGTAAGTAAAAAATGCACATAATACATATAGCCTGCTGAACATCAGAGCTTAGCCTAGGCTACCTTAAACATGCTCTAAACATTTACATCACCCTACAGTTGGGTAAGATCATCTAACAGTCTATTTTACAATAAAGCATTCAAGGTCTCATGTAATTTATTGAATGCTATGCTGAAAGTGAAAAAGCTGAATGGTCATCTCACCACAGAATGGCTATAGTGTGTCAGTTTTTTATTCTCACGATCGCACAGCTGACTGGGAGCTGCAGGTTACTGCCACTGCCCTGCATCACAAAAAAGTATGATAGTATCTCACTAGCCTAGAAAGAGATCAAAATTCACAACCTGAAGAACCATTTCTGTTGAAAGCATAATGCTTTCCTACCATCATAAAGTTAAAAAGTTGTAAGCTGAACCACCATAAGTCAGGGACCATCTGTATGTAATTTCAACTCACCTCTATATTTACTTTTACCACTCAGTTCTTTCTTGCGTCTCCATTTGTCCACCTCCAATTATTTTCCTCCTGCCAGAAGAACGTGCCTCAGGGTTTCATTTAGTGCAGATCACATATAATGAATTCTCTCACCCTTTATCTGTCTGAAAATTCTTTATTTTACCTTTATTCTCTGAAGATATTTTCACTGGGTATAGAATTCCAGTTTGGCAGTATTTTCTTTCAGCACTTTGAAGGCATCATTCAGTGGTCTTTGGGCTTTCACTGTCACTTTATTGCTGCTCCTTTGAAGGTACTCTTTCTTTTCCTTATTACTTTTAGCAGTTTTTCTTCATATTTGATCCTTACCAGTTTTACTATTTTGTTCCAGGTTGTGAAACTCTTATTTATCCTGACTGGGCTTCACAGGGCTTCTTAAATCTGTGTGTGAGTATTTTTCCACAGTTGTGGCTAAATATACTAATTTTGCTTCATCTTATTTCTCTTCTCCTTCTGGATTTCCAATTACATGCATTTTCTTTGCTTTGTACTCTTTCTTCTATATTTTCATCCCGTTTCTTCTGTTCTTTATTCTGGACATTTTCCTCTAAAATATCTTCCAGTTCATTAATTTTCTCTTTGACTCTTAAAATCAGCTGTTAGATTTGGCCATTAAGTTCTTAATTTCAGCTATTATATTTTTCACTTCTAGAGTTTTTACTTGGTTATTTTCATAGTTTTCAGTCTTCTGCCAAAATTCTCCTTTTTGTCCTTTGTATTTTGAGCATTTTAAAGAGTCATTTTAAAGTCTGCATCTACCAATAATAACATCTAGAATTTCTATTGGCTATTTTTATTATTATTGCCTTGTCTACCCAGCTCAGTTCAGTCACTCAGTCATGTCCAACTCTTTGTTACCCCATGGACTGCAGCATGCCAGGCTTCCCTGTCCATCACCACCTCCTGGAGTTTACTCAAACTCAAGTCCATTGACCTGGTGATGCCATCCAGCCATCTCATCCTCTGTCGTCCCCTTCTCCTCTCACCGTCAATCTTTCCTAGCATCAGGATCTTGAAATGAGTCAGTTCTTCACATCAGGTGGCCAAAGTACTGGAGTTTCAGCTTCAGCATCAGTCCTTCCAATGAATATTCACGACTGATTTCCTTTAGGATGGACTGGTTGGATCTCCTTGCAGTCCAAGGGACTCTCAAGAGTCTTCTCCAACACCACAGTTCAAAAGCATCAATTCTTCAGCACTCAGCTTTCTTCACAGTCCAACTCTCACATCCATACATGACCACTGGAAAAACCATAGCTTTGACTAGACGGACCTTTATTGGTGAAGTAATGTCTCTGCTTTTGAATATGCTGTCTAAGTTGGTCATAACTTTCCTTCCAAGGAGTAAGCGTCTTTTAATTTCATGGCTGCAGTCACCATCCTCAGTGATTTTGGAGCCCCCAAAAATGAAGTTTGTCACTGTTTCCACTGTTTGCTCATCTATTTGCCATGAAGTGACGGGACCAGATGCCATGATCTTAGTTTTCTGAATGTTGAGTTTTAAGCCAACTCTTCACTCTCCTCTTTTACTTTCATCAAGAGGCTCGTTAGTTCTTCACTTTCTGCCATAAGGGTGGTGTCATCTGCATATCTGAGGTTATTGATATTTCTCCTGGCAGTCTTGAATCCAGCTTGTGCTTCATTTAGTCCAGCGTTTCTCATGATGTACTCTGCATGTAAGTGAAATAAACAGAGTGACAATATACAGCCTTGATGTACTCCATTTCCTATGTGGAACCAGTCTGTTGTTCCATGTCCAGTTCTAACTGTTGCTTCTTGATCTACACACAGATTTCTCAGGAGGTAGGTAAGGCGGTCTGGTATTCCAATCTCTTGAAGAATTTTCCACAGTTTGTTGTGATCCACACAGTCAAAGGATTTGGCGTAGTCAATAAAGCAGAAATAGATATTTTTCTGGAACTCTCTTGCTTTTTCAATGATCCAACGGATGTTGGCAATTTGATCTCCAGTTCCTCTGCCTTTTCTAAATCCAGCTTGAACATCTGGAAGTTCACGGTTCACATACTGTTGAAGCCTGGCTTGGAGGATTTTGAGCATTACTTTGCTAGCGTGTGAGATGAGTGCAACTGTGCGGGAGTTTGAGCATTCTTTGGCCTTGCCTTTCTTTGGGATCGGAATGGAAACTGATCTCATGTGACTGGTGCCTATGTGACCGGTTATTTTATACTATGTGACAAGTCTTTTATTTGCTAACATAGTTTGTAGAAATAAATTGTCTAGGATAATATTATTTTCCTCTAGAGAAGTTTTTTAAAAACACTTATTTATTTTGTTTGGCTGCACAGAGTCTGAATTGTAACATGTGAGATCTTTGATCTTCATTGTGGCATGCAGGATTTTTTATTTTATTAGTTGCAGCATCTGGGATCTAAGTTCTTTGACCAGGGATCGAACCTGAGGGCCCCACATTAGGAGCGTGGAATCCTAGCCACTGGACCGCCAGGGAAGTCCTTGCACTGTGCATTTAATAGTTTTTGGTGGGGAGGGGAGATGGACCCACAGTGAAATGTACTACTAATGGTCAGATACTTCATGGTTGCAGAAATATTAACATGGAAAACTATTTTAATATGTCATTTAGTAAATATTTCAAATAAGCATGTTTACTGTATAAAGAAATATCATCTAAGCAAGGTAGAGATCCACTATGTAATATGTTTTAACACATTACAGCAAACCCAGAGAAGATAAACCTTTCCAATGACTTTGTTTCTATTTGTAATGCCTAGGAGACCTAAGCCTGGCTCAAGCTGGCTGTTTAGAATCTGTGAATATCTTGATTATCTGATTCAATGATAGTAACAGAGTTATTAAAAGTATTCATACTTAACTACATTAGGGGAATATGTATTATCACTGGTCATATTTTGTTGATTTAGGACCTTGGAGGCAAAATACGAGGCAGAGAGAGTCACAATTCCAGACTCACTGAAAAGTTCTGGAGGTAGTTTCATTTTTTCTCTTTATTCAATTGCTGCTTCACCTTTGGGGATGTGAATCAGCATGGTTGTGTATGTTTTCTATGGCTATTTCCCAGCCAGACATCTTCAGGGTCAAGCAGTTCTTGGAGCCCATTTCTTCTCTCACATTCCTGTGGCATGAAGGAAAAAGTGGAATGGCTCCTGCCCTCTCTGTTTATGACTAATAAACAGAGCAGTTAGCAGCACTAATGGGATGTTTTCTCCTAGCCAGCCACAGAATTATTTCTCCACAAGGATTCCAAGGGTCAGGAATTCAGATAGGGCATGATGGGAAAGGCTTGTCTCTGCTATACAATGTCTAAGATTGAGCTGGGGAGACTCTGCTAAGGCTGGGCTGGCTCACTCAATAGCTGGGGGTTGGAATCACCCAGAGGCAGTTAATGCTTGCTAGTGGTTGGGAAATCAGTTGGGGCTATTGGTGAGAGTACATACGCAGGGCATTTCCATGTGGCCTGGGCTTCCTAGGACTTCTCAGTGGTAGCATCACAAAAGTAAGTGTCCCCAGAAATCAGAGAGTGGCTTTTTCCAACCTAGCCTCAGAGTATCACTCCCGCTGTGTTCTACCGGTCGAGGCAATGCTATGCTGTCCCTCATTCAAAGGTAGAGGACACTGGGACTTCCCTGGCAGTCCAGTGGTTAAGACCCTGTGCCTCTCCTGCAGGAGGCAGGGGCTTGATCCCTGGGTGGGGAATGAAGATCCCGCAGGTCACACCGGTGAGGCCAAAAAAATAAGGAGTGATATAAAAACAAACAAAATACAAAGGGAAAGGACACTGACCCCACTCCTCAATGGGAGTAATGTGAAAGAATTTGTAATTATATTTTAAAACCTCCATGCCATGTTCCTCTTTTCTCATGGATGCAGATGAACATCCCCAGAGAAAAAGAGACAAAGAACATATGTCAAACAGTTAAGGGTCATTAACTCTGAGGTAGGGAAGAAGAGAGAAACTCACTTTGTGCTTTATATATATATATATTACCTGAAATTTTTATGAGCATGTATTATTTTTGTAACCTAAAAGGCAATTCAAAATAACAAAGCAAGGGGGAAAAGACTGCAACAGAACTCCAGAGATATGTTTTTATATGAGAACTCAAAACAAAAAATGTACTGCAAGCCATAGCCCACTGCACTCTGTCTATCCTGGTGCCTCAACAGAACAATTATTGAGCCACCAAATCAGCCCTGATGGGGTAGTGGATGAGTTGGAAGGAGAGTGCCCCCAGCTGGCCTGACTTACCCTAGGGTGCCGTCCGCCAGCCAGCCCGTGGTGCACACCGCCAACGCGCAGTCCTGGACCACCCTCCGCAGCTCATCTGCAGACACCAGGTGAGCACCTCTGCTTCTGCAGGAAAGCCGCGCGGCCTCCAGTGCCAGGCCCTGAGAGCCGTTCTGAGACTCCAGCACGAAGAGCTTCCCTGTGTGAGGACAAGCATGGACACAGGCTGATTCCAGGATCCAAGGGAATTTAACCTCAGCAGACACCCCCCGGGCAAACACCTGTGAGGACTGCAGTCTCTCCCACTTGCTCAAAGACTGAAGCACAGCAACTACCTCAGTGCGCTCATCCCTGGGGCCAAGCGATGACAATTACAAGTTTTTACTCTTTTTAAAAAAAGTAACTAACTGCTGTGGCATGTTTATCTGGATAAGTCCTTCAAATCTTCCATTTAAAAAGATGCCTAGAGGCATTATTTACAATGCTTGGCAATTTCCTTGCCAAGACAAGGAAACATCCTGACTGTGTATCAGTGGATGAATGGAGAGAGATATACACAACGGGATACTATTCATCTATAAAAAAGGACGAAGTTTTGCCATTTGCAGCAACATGGTGGACTTCAAACGCGTTATAGTAAGGGAAATACGTCAGACAAAGACTTAACTTCCTACTTTTGCATTCATTATAGGGTACTGGAATGCAAAAGTAGGAAGTTTAGAGATACCTGGAGTAACAGGCAAGTTTGGCCTTGGAGTATAAAATGAAGCAGGACAAAGGCTAATAGAGTTTTGCCAAGAGAATGCACTGGTCATAGCAAACACCCTCTTCCAACAACACAAGAGATGACTATACACATGGACATCACCAGATGGTCAATACTGAAATCAGGTTGATTACATTCTTTGCAGCCAAAGATGGAGAAGTTCTATACAGTCAGCAAAAACAAGACCAGGAGCTGACTGTCACTCAGATCATGAACTCCTTATTGCAAAATTCAGACTTAAATTGAAGAAAGTAGGGGAGATCACTGGATCATTCAGGTATGACCTTAATTAAATCCCTTACGATTATACAGTGGAAGTGACAGATTCAAGGGATTAGATCTGATAGAGTGCTTGAAGAACTATGGACGGAGGTTCATGACATTGTACAGGAGGCAGTGATCAAGACCATCCCCAAGAAAAAGAAAAAGAAATGCAAAAAAAGCAAAATGGTTGTCTGAGGAGGCCTTACAAATAGCTGAGAAAGGAAGAGAAACTAAAGGCAAAGAAGAAAAGGAAAGATACACCCATCTGAATGCAGAGTTCCAAAGAATAGCAAGGAAAGGTATGAAAGCCTTCCTCAGTGATCAGTGCAGATAAATACAGGAAAACCATAGAATGGGAAAGACTAGAGATCTCTCAAGGAAATCAGAGATACCAAGGGAACATTTCATGCAAAGATGGGCTCAATAAAGGACAGAAATGGTATGGACCTAACAGAAGCAGAAGATATTAAGAAGAGGTGGCAAGAATACACAGAAGATTATACAAAAAGATCTTCATGACCCAGATAACCATGATGGTGTGATCACTCACCTGTAAATGGAAAGTAACCTTCAAAATTGTATAAAAATCAAAATACTGAATAAAAATAAATAAAATGGCACTTTACAAACCGCGTATGCTAAAGCTCAGCGTCCTAGGCTCCCCTGGGTGGGGTCACTTGGTGTCCAAGGCCCTGATTCAGCCTCAGCTCTGCCTTCCTCTGCTGCCGTGGCCTGGAGGGTGACCTCACACCAGCAGGTTGCTCCCCTCCTGTCTCAGGACATAATCACTTCCCACGATGAGTGCGCTTGTGTCTGCTGCATTTCTCCCCACCGGCCAAGAGAGCAGTAGCCTCGTCTCTTGCACACTGGCTGCCGGCACTACATCAATCTATGCGCAAGAAGCCTCAAGAAATATAGGGAGATGGGTAGAATAGGACGTGAACTCAGGGAGAGGTGGAAGCTGAGTCTGAAAGCAAAGGACAGCTTTAGGCAAGAAAACCATGGTGCAGGAGGGCGTGCTGGGGCCCCCAGCAACCTCTTGAAGGGACCAAGTTGGGACCCTGTCAAATCTAAGGTAAAGGCAGGGAGAAAAAGCCCACCTAAAATGTCACGTTTCACTTCCGTCAGCAAAATTACCATAAAATATTCAGTTCAGTTCAGTAGAGTCACTCAGTTGTGTCCGACTCTTTGTGACCCCATGAATCGCAACACACTAGGCCTCACCAACTCCCGGAGTTCACTCAGACTCACGTCCATCGAGTTGGTGATGCCATCCAGCCATCTTATCCTTTGTCGTCCCCTTCTCCTCCTGCCCCCAATCCCTCCCAGCATCAGAGTCTTTTCCAATGAGTCAACTCTTCGCACGAGGTGGCCAAAGTACTAGAGTTTCAGCTTTAGTCCTTCCAAAGAAATCCCAGGGCTGATCTCCTTCAGAATGGACTGGCTGGATCTCCTTGCAGTCCAAGGGACTCTCAAGAGTCTTCTCCAACACCACAGTTCAAAAGCATCAATTCTTTGGTGCTCAGCTTTCTTCACAGTCCAGCTCTCACATCCATACATGACCACTGGAAAAACCACAGCCTTGACTAGACGGACCTTTGTTGGCAAAGTAATGTCTCTGCTTTTCAATATTGATCTTAATCAAATAAGAAACTTAGCTGTCGTCTACTGCAAAATTATTACCACAAACACAGTAATCGTCAAAGCTTTGGAAGCAAAAGCTATAATAAAAGAAATGCAAAAACTTCTCAGAGTAAACATTACCTGTAGGTGACTGGAGTTCTCTCAGACATGGTAGCAGTGTGCAGAAAACGACCTGAATAACTATATTAATCTTGGTAATCCTACCTGAAGAAGCAAGCATGCACCCTCAAGACACTTTTGTATAAGTAGCATTTGTATATCTGGAAAAAAAGGGCTATGAAATTAGACACAGGTTTTGATGGTCAAACCCCGGAGATAAAAGTGAAAGCCAAGGCTTCACATGATGCAAGGAATCGGATAGACCTCTCTTCCCTGCCCCAGCACTGCTACTGCACACGCGAATCTGAGAGTCTGAAACGTTAAACTCTCAAGATGAAAGAGTGGACAACAGTAAACTGTATCCCCTTCCCCTCATTCTGAAGACTGCTGGAGGAGTCATCTTGGTGCTAGGAACCCAAATGCTAATCTTCGTTGAGAACGGTAGTCCTAACAGAAAATGAATGTCTAAAATACATGAAGCCATGGATGTAGCCTAAAGTGGCCCAAGACGAACATGTATCCAGACACCTCATAGGAACAATTTTAACTCCTCTCTGGAAGGGGAAAACAAAAACAAAAACACCTTTATCTTATGCTTCAGGAAATCCCATGCAAACACTTTTTCAAAGGCAATGACCACCAAAGTAAGACACAGCAAAGAGTTCAAGGAAACGAAGCACTGTGAGTGAGAAGCAACAGATGTGACACATAACAGACACTGACCTAAAAATAAGTCCAATACTGGTATTAACAGGCACAGGCTACAAAACAATGATGATGACTATATTTAGAGAAATAACAAATTTGAAAATATCTGCAAAGGATAGGAAGCTATAAAAAGTTGCTAAGCTGACTTGAAAAAGAACAAAATAGGAAATCTAGAAATCTTTATAAAAAATGATAAATTTAAAATGTAATAAATGTTTTTGACTGCATATCAGACACATTTGAACAAAGAACTTATCCTTGAAAAAGAAATCAGAAGACATCATCCAAAATGTAGTAAAATGACCAAAAAGATGGAAAACATTAATATTACTCAGCTGTAAAAAAGATGATGCCATTTGCAGCAACATGGACAGACCCAGAGCTGATCATACTAAGTGAGTCAGACAGAGAGAGACAAATGTTATATGATGTCACTTACGTGTGGAATCTAAAAATATGATATAAATGAACTTATTTACAAAACAAAAATAGACTCACAGACACAAACTTATATGGTTACCAAAAAGGATGAGGGGGGAGACAAATTAGGAGTTTGGGATTAATACATGTGCACTACTATATATAAAACAGATTAACAACAAAGACCTACTATGTAACACAATGAGCTATATTCAATATATTGTAATAACCTATAATGGAAAAGACTATTAAAAAGTGAATCACTTTGCTTTATACCTGAAACTAATACAACACTGTAAATTAACTATACTTCAATTTAAAAAATGGTTAGAACATAAAAACTAAAAAATAGAATAGCAGAGAGCAACACCTCCCAACTTGATCTATGAGGCCACCATTGCCCTAATGCCAAACCCAGACAAAAGACACAAGAAAAGAAAATTATAGGCCATTATCTCTCATAAATATAGACACAAAAATCCTCAACAAAAATACTAGCAAAGCAAGTCCAGCAGAATTAAAAAAAAAAAAA
Source organism: Bos indicus x Bos taurus (assembly GCF_003369695.1). NCBI lineage: Eukaryota > Metazoa > Chordata > Mammalia > Artiodactyla > Bovidae > Bos > Bos indicus x Bos taurus. The sequence goes on along the minus strand of NC_040097.1, from coordinate 53,253,075 downwards.
AAAGAATTATACACTATGACTAAGTGGGATCTATCCCAGGAATACAAGGTTGACTTATACCCCCAAATCAATTAAGGTAATACAATTTATCAATAGAATAAAGGCCAAAAACTACATGATCATCTCAATAGATGCAGAAAGGCACTTGACAAAAATTCAATACCTTTTCATGATAAAAGCATTCAACAAACTAGGAATGAAGAGGAATTTCTTCAACCTGATAAAAGCATCTACAAAAATCCCATAGCTGACATTACACTTGATGGTGAAATGCTGAATGCCTTCTGCTACCATCCTTGTCAACAAGGATTATCCACTCTTGCCACGTCTATTCAACATTGTACTGGCAGTTCTCTCCAAGGCAATTAGGCAAGAAAATGAAATAGAAAGCATCCAGATTAGAAAAAAGAAAAATATATCTGCAAACGACATAATCTTGGAATGTAGAAAATCCTGAGAAATCCACTAAAAAACTACTAGAACTAGTTCAGTATTTATACTTCAGTGGATATGTGGAGAAACTAAAGTAGGTCATCTTGCTGTAAAATCTTTCCTTAGGATTCCATTTACACACGTCGCTTCACAGACCGTCTTGACATGGATGACTCACATTCTTTTCTTCAGTCCAGACCCTTTCTGTTCACCCCAGCCTTCTTTCCATCCCTAGCCTCTCTCACCTGGACAAGTGAAATACCACCTGTATGGTCTCTCCACATCCAGTCTTGCCCTGGTCCTATCCGTTCTTCCTACTCTCAGGATGAGCTTCTAAAAATGCAAACCTTATCAGTCACTCTACTACTGGAAGCCATTCAATGTTTTCCTTTCCGTTTGGGGATTGAAACAAAACTTGGCCCCATGTCAATTCTCCTAGCATCATCGCAAACTACTTCCACCTTGGACTCTGGACTCCAGAACTCTGTTTCTTATCACATGTCCCATTTTCTCTGTGACTCACAGTTTCTTTGTACATCATTTTCTGTTCAGATCCCTTTTCTTCCCCACTTTGCCTGGTCAGTTCTTGCTCATCTTTCAGATCCTCCTACACCAAATGAAAAAATCTCCTGATACATGCTGTCATAGTACTTCTGTCCTTTAATCTTATCAGAACTGCAATTTCACATTCTGTTCACATAATTATTTGCCTAATGAGTCTCTTCCCCCCACTGGATTTTTTTTCTTTTGTCGGGCCACGGCTTAGCTGAAGCATGTGGAATCTTTTACCTGCCACATGAGGGATCTTTCGTTGCACCACGTGGGATCTAGTTCCCTGACGAGGGATTGAACCTGGGACCCTGCAATGGGAGCATGGAGTCTTAGCCACCAGGGAAGTCCCTCCCCTATTGGACTTTAAGCTCCCTGATAACAAGGACCTTTTTCTCCTTGCCATTCTATCCTCAACAGCAAGGGTAGTAACCTAGCATAAGGTAGACACTCAAATTACCTGTTGAATTAATGATCTTTTCCTTCAATCATTACCCAAACACAGTTAATTTGCATTCAGTTAATGAGAAGATATTTTTCAGTTTCAAAGTATTTTAAAATTACAGTAGCAGGTCTCTTTTATGTATAAGATACATATCTAATTAGTCCAATGAAAACTAAATGTCATTTGAGTTTGACTTATTTTTTAATAGGTCTATGGAATTTTTAATAACACCAAACTCTCTCTTCAAATGTCCTAACACCTCAGGTTAGCTGCACATTTCATCTTCCTCCTTCCATCACTGTAGAACACAAATCCCTAAGTGTGAAAAGTGGTGGTAGTTAAGCATATATTTAGTAAAGAAAAGATTCCTTTCATAAATAGATTCTAATTTCTTCAATGGCTCTGTTATAAAAGTTGGAGCTCAGCAATTGGAGTTTCTTGAAAGCAAAGGTACCTATAGTTCGCCATTGGGGAAGAAGGGAGAAGGAAAGGAGAAAAGGGAGAAATGGAGGCATTTCTGGCAAGTGCTAAGAAGAAAAGGGGGATAGGGAAGGACAGAGGAGCCTGGTGTGCTTCGGTCCATGGGGTGGCAGCGAGTCGGACACAACTTAGCAACTGAACAACAGCCAGGCTTGGTGCTTTCTCCTTGTCTGATGATATTTCTGTCTTAAATTTTCTATGATCCAAATCAAGCCATATTGCTCCATATCCATCTGGCATTCCACTTAAGCAGTTATAATGGGGTGAAAGGAAAGTCTCATGGATTGCAGGACATTTCTTTAAAAGGAAATAAGATGTGTACAATAGTATACATTGTTCAAAAGTTAGTACTAGCTCCAGTTTATTCCAGTTGCATTCTTTAAATCAGCTTAATTTTTCATGACTCAATGTCCGGCCAAAAACTACTACAGCAAAGAACTAAGAGTGGATTGGCTGCTTATAGGGATGGGATTTCTTTTGGGGTGATGAAAATACTCAGAAATTAGAGAGTAGTGATGGTTGTAAAACATAAGGACTATATTAAAAAACACTTGAATTGTGCATTTTAAAACGGTAAATTGTACATGAATTTTATCTTAATTAAAAATTAACAGGGTTCACTAGAAGCTTTCAAAGTTAACAGTGGTTTTTTTTTTTTTTTTTTCTCACACACTCTCTCTGAGGATATGGAGAAATAAGACACTGACCTTAATTATGAGCAAAGAGTCCTACAATCTGGCACTTAAGACAAAACCTCAGGGAGGTTTTCCTCTGGCTTTCTCCTTTCCTTAACCACTGTGCTTCTTTTTTGTCAAATCTTCTCCTTTTACCCAATATTGTTTGCTAAATAGTGATGACATTTTAAGATAGACAAAGCATCCTGAATCAGCCAAGAGTTTTTTTTACTTCATCAACCTAACTTGTCCCAAGCTTGATTTACTAGAAACCCCTCACGGATGTGAGAACTCATGACTTCTTTTTCATCATATCCTTCTGCACAAATCAATAGGGATTTTGATTGAACAGCTAAATTAGCTTTTTGAAACTGAGCTGATCTAAGGTTGTGATTCTGCTAATTTAAGAGAAGTATTGAAAGCTGAATTCAGGCTCAACAAACGAACAAAAAGATGGGTCAATTTTCAAAAATCTGCAATAATCTGGTTCTTACCTATTTCTCCAGCTTCTTGTGGAAGGACAGCCTCACCTTGAACTTTGCACTCTAGCCACTCTATCATTTATCCCATTTCCCCTGCCACTCACAGGGCCTTTGCACGTGCCATCGTCTCTCTCCTGTATATTCTCTCTCTTTCGCCTAGCTGATTTCCTCTCATCTTTCAGCTCTTCCTGGACCAAGCCAAAACTCCGAGGGAGTCTTGTAATCACCGGCGGTGCAATTAGGAGCACATTTAATAGACGTGGGAAATCGTATCTCAGCAACGGAGGTTCCAGGCACCCTAGACGTGATGTCATTTTGCAGACTTTTCAAGATCTTGGAAAGCTAGCGGCAGGGCTGTGAGATCAAAGCACAGGCTTTCTCCGGTGCGCGCCCCGCAGGAAGGGGTGGTTGAGGGACTCCAGGGTGCGTTTCGGCCCGAGGCTACTCGAGGAGCCGGGAGAGGGGACGCAGGGTGGCAGGACGGCCACTCGCCTCGTTCTCGCCCCAGCTGGCCGTGCTCTGGGCTCGTCCCAGGGGGCAGCCCAGGCGAGCTTCGCTTTCCCCACCGAGACCCTATGAGCCACCCGGGGCCCGCCGCCTCGTGGACGCTCCACGGACACTCACCATTCGCCGGCGTGGAGAGGCGCGGCAGGCCAAGAAGGAGCAGCGCCGCCGCCCAGAGCCGGGCGCCGGGGCCGGGTCCCTCGGCAGCCATGGTGCGGGCGTCCGTGGGCCCGCAGCTGGAGCGCGGGCTCCGACCGCGCCGAGATCCCGCTGCCCGCGCCGCTGCCCGGCGCGCGCCTCTCGGCTCCGCGCGCTGCGCTGTGTTCGCGCGTCGCAGGCTTAGCCCCGCGCACGCAGAGAGGGGGGAGCGCGGCGGGCCTGGGAGGCTGGGGACGACGGAGCCGCAGCGCGGGGGCCCAAACTCCCGGGGGTCTCGTCCGCGGCGCCGGGGAGGCGGCTGCAGCCCGGCTCCGCCTTCGCGCTGGGCACCTGGAGGTCTCGGTGCCAAAGGAGGCTGCGCCGGACGGACGGCAGGCTCCCAGGGCGCCTCCCGGACGAAGGGGAAGGGCTTGAGGAGGCGGGAGACCAGAGCACCGGCTTCAGGGCATCCCCGCCTGCCTGGGGACCCTCTGAGAAAGGGGGACGCAGTCTTGAGAGGCCTAGCCCCTCCAGGAGGACCGGGAAAAATCGGATGCCTAACTCTGTCCTCTGCTTCTTGACTTTGCAGCTGGAGTTCTCCTAGAGTGGAAGAATTTTTTTTTTTTTTTTTAAGAAAACTAACTGGCCAGCCTCATTCCGAGGAGTGACACGGACTAGCGAGACTCCTTTTCCCCTAAAAGGCCTGACAGTCATTCACGTGTAAGTGTAAATGAATTTACTTAACTGTTCATCTTCTAACAGCTAGCTGGTAAGCTGAGGAGTGAGAATTCACACATCTGGGCTGGAGGGGACCTTCTGACGCCTGGCGATCGCTGAGAACGGTGGGGAGGGGACAGGAGGCACCTGTAGGAGGAGCTGGGCTTTGCTTGCTTCAGGAACTGTGCCTACCACCGTTTTTTTAGAATAGTCCATTGGATATTACTAGCGAATCCGAATGACATTTTCAAGTTTGTCTTTATTCAGGCCTGTGTTGGCCTGGCCTGATTTGGAGAGATAGCACGCTCTAAAGGTTTAATTGGTACAATTGTTTTAGAGAACTATTTGGTTATTTCATATAAAGTTAAAATACACCTCCCCAAAGACAGAGAATTCCACTCCTGAGTGTATATCCAAAAAAAAAAAAGAATGTCCACAAAAAGATTTATACCCAAATTTCATAGCAGCTTTAGTCACAATAACTAAAAACTGGGAGCAACCCACATGTCATCCATTGACTGAATAGAAAAACAAACTGCATCATGTTTATGCGATAGAATACCCTTCATCAGTTAGAGGAAGTAAATATTGATGCACTCAGTCACATGGATGAATCTCAAAAATATGATAAGTGAAATTTAGCAAAAGAGTTCATACTGTACGGGGGACCCCCAGGCAAGTCCCTGCATGATTCCATTTTTATATGAAGTTCACAAAGGGGCGGGACTAATCTGTGGTGAAAACAATGGTGTGGTCGCTTTGAGGAGGTGGGAGCACACAGAGCTTCTGAAGAAATGAGAGCATCCTGTATGATGGGGATGATGGTCACCTGAGTGTATGTACTCTCTCACTACACTGTACACTTAAACTCTGTGCGTTGTGTTGCATGTTATTTAAACCTTAATAACAACTATTTCAAAAATAATGAGTTCAGTTCTTGCCCTGAAAAAACAAGTAGGTTTAACAGAAGAGAGTTTAATGAAAGGACCACAGACAGAGATGTGGGCAGGGTTGAGAGAACCAGTAAGGGATGTTAAAGCTCTTGGGATTGTCAACAGCAGGAAGGTGTGAGGGGAGGTGGAGGTGTTATCAAAACCCAGCAGGAACGTGGTCATGAAAAGAGAGGTTAACCACAGTTGGAGGAACATAATCGTTGCCAGTGGTCTGGTAGTGGGGAAGAAATACTCCAATCTCTCTCTCCTTCTACCCTTGTGGCTGAACCATTTGATAGCTGAAAGGCAAGGGAGCGCTGGTGCCTCGGTCCTCAGGAGTCATCGTCCCAGGTAATCCTGCCTGCAGAGTCGGGCAGAGTGGGTGCAGAGTGGATCCGGAGAGGCAATCAGAAATCAACCAGCACAGTCCATCTGTTTTTTCCTTTCATTTGCATGAACATAATTGGGAACAAAACAGGGGAAACACAAAGTTCTATCAGTTTCTATATGATCTGGGAATACGTCCATTCAATCAGACTTTCACTCGGAGCTAAACAATAACATCAACCACCATCACTGCTTATTTACACATGAGTGCTGTCTCACATGCAGAGAAAAAAGTAAATGCTTATCATTAAATGTAGATAGTACAGTCCTCGATCCCACAACTGGCCAAGAGGTGTCAGTTGATAATCATTGCAATATTGCCCTTCTGCCCCCTGAGCCTCTTGGCCAACGTGATTTCTTTTAACTGGTAGGAGAGATCCAAACCTTCATTCCTGCTGAAGCCCCACCTTTCTTAGTTTGCCATGGTTTCTCACTGACTGTTGCTATTGGACAGATTCCTGGGATCTAGACATAGTCATCCATTCCCCCATCAGGTAGCAGCAACCCCCTTGGTAATCGGGACCAGTCATTAGTCGGTAGAGGGACCTCCTCTGTCTGTTGGAGAGCAATTTGAGTTTCCAATTCACTGGCACATGCCTGTGTGTTCCTCGTGGAAATATATCTCCCTTGCCTACCCAACCCTTCTAATTCACCAGTCTAAAGGTTGTGGGGCTGATTTGCAGAATTTTGATAGGTGATTTATCATATGCAATAGAAGGGAGGTCATTCCTACTTCCACTCCTTGGTTCTTAGTGTACTCTGTCTATAAAAGAAATGACACCATGCATTGGTGACTGGTTTAAGGCACTTACTGTACCCTGGGCAGGTGCCCTAACCACTCTATAGAGTGTTAGCTCAGCTAGTACCTTGTGACCTTACCTTTTGATCAAGCCATCTCTTTCTGGGTGAGGTGCGTAGAGTAGGATTCAAGAACATGACTCCATTCCCTACTGCCTTTGTGGCAGAATCAGCTTCTTGGTTATAGACGATGTACTGTGTGATTCCACTGCCATCAGTGAGGCATTCTGAGTTGACGATATCGTGCTAGAAGAAGCAAGGCAGGCAAAGAAGACAAAATCATATCGAGATTAAGTATCTGTTCCAATGAGGACGAATATTGATAACTATAACCGCTGTGAGAAAAGGGATCCAGTATAAGCTTTTCTCCCACATAACCAACAAGAGGGGCCAGCGAGGGAATCGATGCTGTGGGGACTCACTGTAGCCTCTGCCTGTTGGCATGTTGGACACTGAGCAGTGATGGAAACCAGGTCAAATCTAAGGAAGAAGAGAAGCTTGTGTTATTGCGCTCTTGCCTGGGTTCCGTCTCTGCCACTGTGGCCCCGACGTGCATGGTTGTGTTACACAAGCATAGGAATGGCTGGAGACAGAGGTAACTGACAACCAGAGAACAAGTTCAGTGCTCCAAGGTGCCCACAGGACTGTCAGGGGCACCCTCTCCACTGAATGTCTCCGGGGGCCATAGGCTATGTACACAGTTCCAGGCTGTTCGTTTCAACAGGTCCGTACTGACATCTTATTACCAGTTTTTCAGCGCTGACCTTTTCAGTTTTCTGACTAGCTGTTTTAGGCATTATGCATAAACCAGTGCAGATCCATGGATAAGGCCATCTCTCCTCTCATGTAAACTAAAGTCCCACACGTTGGGAGAATTTTCTTTTGCTACTGTGTTTTTCATTGTGGTGAAATATACATAACATGAATATAAATATACATAGCATAATATGAACTTACCACTTCAATCATTTTTAGCGTACAATTCTGTGGCATTAAATACCTTCTCATTGCTGTGTGGCCATCACTCCTGTTCATCTCCAGAACTCTTTCATTGCCCCCAGCTGAAGCTTTGAACCCATTAAACAATAAACCCTGTTCCTCCGCTCCCTCCTGGCCACCGCTGTCCTACCTTCTGTATCTGTGCATTTGACTGTTCTAGGAGCCTCATGTAACTGGAATCATACGATATGTGTCCTTTTGTGTTACTACTGTTTTATTTCTGCACCAGACTAGAGAAGACTAGTGCCACACCATGGACACTCAAGGGTAGAGCAAGCCCAGATTTTCCCCTTGTGAGCCCGTAGATGTGGGTTGAGGTAGAGATAGCAAAGCAGCAGAAGCGAGAGCCCTGGGAGCCTGAGCCACCTGCTCAAGTAAGTTATTTGTTCCTTCCAGGCCTACTCTTGTACACACCATTTCCACTGAACAGTGGAACTCTGCGTCTAATTCAAAATGCCTCATTCATGAGACCAGCTGAAGTCTCATACTCCAGTGGTCAACCAGTCCAGGCCAAAAAGGGGGGGAAAAAACAAAAAGATGTCTGGTTAATTTACAATGTTGTGTTACTTTCAAGTGTACAGTAAAGAGATTCAGTTGTATTGTTGTTCAGTGCTAAGCTGTGTCTGACTTTTTGTGACCCCATGGACTGCAGCACAGCAGGCTCCCCGGTCCTTCACTATCCTACTGGAGTTTGCTCAAAACCACTGAGTTGGTGATGCTGGCTAACTATCTCATCTTCTGCAGCTCTCCTCTTTTGCCTTCAATCTTTCCTAGCATCAGGGTCTTTTCTAATGAGTTGGCTCTTTGCATCAGGTGACCAAAGTATTGGAGCTTCAGCTTTAGCATCAACCCTTCCAATGAATACTTAGGGTTAATTTCCTTTAGGATTGACTGGTGTGATCTCCTTGGTGTCTAAGGGACTCTCAAGAGTCTTCTGCAGCATCACAATTTGAAACCATCAATTCTTTGGTGCTCAGCCTTCTTTAAGGTCCAGCTCTCACATCTGTACATGACTACTGGAAAAAATCATAGCTTTGACTGTATGGACCTTTGTCAGCAAAGTGATGTCTCTGCTTTTTAAGACACTGCCTAGGTTTGTCATAGCTTTCCTTCCAAGGAAATTCATGGCTGCAGTCACCTAAGTGATTTTGGAGCCCAAGAAAATAAAATCTGTCACTGCTTCCACTTTTTGCCCTTCTATTGGCCATAAAGTGATGAGACCAGATGCCACGATCTTAGTTTTTTGAATGTTGAGTTTTAAGCCAGTTCTTTCACTCTCCTCTTTCACTTTCATCAAAAGGCTCTTTAGTTCCTCTTAGCTTTCTGCCATTAGGGTGGTATCATTTGCATATCTGAGGTTGTTATTTCTCCCAGCAATCTTGATTCCAGCTTATGATTCATCCAGCCTGGCATTTTGCATGATGTACTCTGCATATAAGTTAAATAAACCAAGTGACAATATATAGCCTTGTCGTACTCCTTTCCCAATTTGGAATCAGTCCGTTGTTCCATGTTCAGTTCTAGCTGTTGCTTCTTGACCCACATACAGGTTTCTCAGGAGACAGGTAAGAATACCAGGCTGATATTCCCATCTCTTTAAGAATTTTTCACAGTTTGTTGTCATCCACACAGTCAAAGGCTTTTGCATAGTCAATGAAGCAGAAATAGATGTTTTTCTGGAATGCCTTGGCTTTATGATGCAATGAATGTTGGCAGTTTGATCTCTGGTTCCTCTGCTTTTTCTAAACCCAGCTTGAACATCTGGAAGTTCTCAGTTCATGTACTGCTGAAGCCTAGCTTGAAGGATTTTGAGCACAGCCTTGCTAGCAAGTGAAATGAGTGCAATTGTACAGTAGTTTAAACATGCTTTGGCATTGCCCTTCTTCGCGATTGGAATGAAAACTGAGGTTTTCCAGTCCTGTGGCCACTGCTGAGTTCTCCAAATATGCTGACATGTTGAGTGCAGCGCTTTCACAGCATCATCTTTTAGGATTTGAAATAGCTCAGCTGAAATTCCATCATCTCCAATAGCTATATTCATAGTAGTGCTTCCTAAGGCCCACTTGACTTCATACTCCAGGGTATCTGGATTTAGGTGAGTGATGAATTGTGATTATCTGAGTCATTAAGATCTTTTATGTATAGTTCATCTGTGTATTCTTGCCACCTTGTCTTAATTTCTTCTGCTTCTATTAGGTCCTTACTGTTTCTGTCCAATATCATACACATCTTTGCATGAAATGTTCCCTTGATATCTCCAGTTTTATTGACGAGATCTCTAGTCTTTCCCATTCTACTGGTTTTCTCTATTTTTGTGTGTTGTTCATTTAAGAATTCTTTCTTATCTCTCCTTGCTATTCTCTGGAACTCTGCATTCAGTTGGGCATATCTTTCCTTTGTTCCTTGCCTTTTGCTTCTCTTCTTTTCTCAGCTATTTGTAAAGCCTCCTCAGACAATGACTTTGCCTTCTTCCATTTCTTTTTCTTTGGTATGCTTTTGGTCACTGCCTCCTGTACAGTGCTATGAACCTCCATCCATAGTTTTTCAGACGCTCTGTCCACCAGGTCTAATCCCTTGAATCTATCTGTCATCTCCACTGTATAGTCATAAGGGATTTGATTTAGGTCATACCTGAACAGCCTAGTGGTTTTCCCTACTCTCTTCAGTTTAAGCCTAAATTTGGCAATGAGGAGCTGAGGATCTGAGCCATGCTCAGTTCCAGGTCTTGTTTTTGCTGACAGCATAGAGCTTCTCCATCTTCTGCTACAAAGAATGTAATCAGTCTGATTTCAGTATTGACCATTTGATGGTATTCATGTGTAGAGTCATCTCTTGTGTTGTTGGAAAAGGGTGTTTGCTGTGACCAGTGTGTTCTCTTGACAACACTGTTAGCCTTTCCCTGCTTCATTTTGTGCTCTAAGGCCAAACTTGCCTGTTACTCCAGGTATCTCTTGACTTCCTACTTTTTGCATTCCAATCTTCTATGATGAAAAGGACATCTTTTTCTTGGTGTTAGTTCTAGAAGGTCTTGTAGGTTTTTATGGAACCGGTCAACTTCAGTTACTTCGGCATTGGTGGTTGGGGCACAGACTTGGATTACTGTGATGGTTTCTCCTGGAAACGAACTGAGGTCATCCGTGGTCTCTCAGGTTGTACCTAAGTACTGCATTTCAGATTCTTCTGTTGACTATGAGGGCTACTCCATTTCTTCCATGAGATTCTTGCCCACAGTAGTAGTATAATGGTCATCTGAATTAAATTCGCCCGTTCCCATCCATTTTAGTTTACCAGTTCCTAAGATGTTGATGATGTTCACTCTTGCCATCTACTGCTTGACCACGTCCAGTTTATCTTGATTCATGGACCTGACATTCCAGGTTTCTACGCAATACTCTTCTTTACAGCATTGGACATTACTTTCACCACCAGTCACACCCACAACTGAGCACCGTTTCTGCTTTGGCCCATCTGTGCCATTCTTTCTGGAGCTATTAGTAATTACCTTCTGCTCTTCCCCAGTAGCATACTGGACATCTTCTGACCTGGGGGGCTCATCTGCTGTAATATCTCTTTGCCTTTTCTTACTGTTCATGGGGTTCTCGAGGCAAGAATACTGGTTTGCCATTCTCTTCTCCAGTTACACATGTATATATACATGTGATTATATCTTCAGTTATATGTGTGTGTATATATATATTTTTCAGATTCTTTTCTGTTACAGGTTATTACAAGATATTGAATATAGTTCCCTGTGCTCTACAGTCGGACTTCGTTGTTTATCCACTCTGTATATAACAGTTTGTATCTGCTAATTCCAAACTCCCAATCCATCACTCCTCCTACACACAGCCTTTCTCTAGGTCTGTGTGTCGGTTTCTGTTTTGTAGGTAAGTCCGCTTGTGTCATATTTTAGATTCCACCTATAATTGATATTACATGATACTTGTCTTTCTCTTTCTGACTCACTTACCTTAGTATGGTCATCTCTAGGTTCATCCATGTTGCTGCAAATGGCATTGTTTCATTCTTTTTATGGCTGAGGAGTTCACTTCCATGCACTGGAGAAGGAAATGACAACCCGCTCCAGTGTTCTTGCCTGGAGAATCCCAAGGACGGGGGAGCCTGGTGGGCTGCCGTCTATGGGGTCGCACAGAGTCGGCCACGACTGAGGCGACTTAGCAGCAGCAGCAGCAGCAGTATTCCATTGTGTATGTATACCACATCTTTTAAAAATTGTTTTGGCCACATTTTACGGCATGGGAGACTTCCCCCACCAGGAATCAAACCCATGCCCTTAGCGGTGGAAGCTCAGAGTCTTAACCACTGGACCACCAGGGGAGTGCATACCACATCTTCTTTATCCACTCCTCTGTTGATGGACCTTCAGGTGGTTTCCATGTCTTGGCCATTGTGAATACTGCTGCTCTTAACACAGGGGTGCAGGTACCTTTTAAAAAATAGTTTATTTGAGTTTTGGCTTCTCTGGGTTTTTGTTGCTGCACACAGGCTTTCTCTGGTTGCAGCAAGCAGGGGCTACTGTTTGTTGCAGAGTGTAGGCTTCTCATCGCTGTGCGTGGCTTCTCTTGCAGAGCATGGGTTCTAGGCCCAATAGGCTTCAGTATTTGCGCTGCATGGGCTTAATTGCTCTGCAGCATGTGGGATCTTCCCAGACAAGAAATTGAACCCGTGTCTTCTACACTGGCAGTTGCCTTTTTAATCAGTAGACACCAGGAAAATCCCATGTATATATATATTTTTAAATGTTTATTTACTTATTTGGCTGCACAGGGTCTTAGTTGTGGCATGTGGGATCTAGTTCCCCAACCAGGGATCAAACCCAGGGCCCCAGCACTGAGAGATCAGAGTCTTAGCCACTGGACCACCACGTATCTTTTTGAAGTAGAGTTTTGTCCAGGTATATGCCCAGGAGTGGGATTGCTGCATCATGTGCCAACTCTAATTTTAGTTTTATGAGGAGCCTCCAAGCTCTTTTCCATAGTGGCTGCACCAACTTATGTTCCCACAACCAGTGCAGAAGGGTTCCCTTTTCTCTACACCCTCTCCAGCATTTGTTGTTTGTAGATTTTTTTATGGTGGTCATTCTGACTGGGGTGAGGGGGTACCTCATTGTAGTTTTGATCTGCATTTCTCTAATAACTAGCAATGGCGAGCATCTTTTCATGTGCCTGTTGGCCATCTGTATGTCTCCTTCAGAGAAATGTCTCTTCAGGTCTTCTGCCCATTTTTCGATTGGGTTGTTGATTTTTTTTTGTCGTTGAGTTATGTGAGCTGTTGTTTATTTTGGAAATCAAGCTGTGTTGCATCATTTGCAAATGTTTTCTCCCAGGCCGTAGGCTGTCTTTTTGTATTGTTTATGGTTTCCTTTGCTGTATTACCATTGTATCTTCTTATCCATGATGTAGTACCTGCCTGTCAATTTCTCTCAAGATACAGCGCTGAGATAAACAGTGAAAATGCGCTGCTATTTTTGCGGCTGAAGGAATGAAAAATGAACCATTTAGTGTGTTAATAACATAACGGAGGCCAAAGCCCATATTTATTCTAGTAATGACAATATACCTGCAAGAGCAGATGCAATTGGCATCAGCCCCTGATTAGATTGAAGATAAGCTGGCAATATTTTCCAATAATTCCATAGTATTTTCCGGCTTTTGCTCTGGCAGACGGGAAAGAAAGATTGAATGACAAAAAGTCCTGGTTTGTATATCCTTTTTACACCTGTTGTCACAGAGTGCCATCCAGTTTCATATGTGACCCAGAGTTTTCATTTTCTAGAGAAATATTATTAACACTAGAATTAACATAAGCCACAATGGCAGTCCTCAATTTTGCACTCCTGGCTTCTGTATGTTTTCATCTAGTAGTGGTCGAGATGCATGTGTATTTCTCATTTGAAAACATGATTAAACAGAAATGATAAGCAGTGACCCATCCCATTTTCCCTGATTGTTCTCTGAGGCCTTGTAACCAACCACTCCCTTTCAAGCACAGTATACAGAATGATCAGTGATATAAATCAAGTGTGCTCAGACACATGGAGTGAGGGGCAGCTCACTCTTTATGGTCTCTACCCACCAGCCACTCAGTTTACTAGGCATGAGCCCACCATGCCACCAGCAGGTCAGGAGTGTGGGACCTTATAAGTTAGGTTAATATGAAAACTGTCCAGAAAATAGAGACTGAGGACTCCTGTTTTGGAGCACTGAGTATGTAGTTTAAACGCTTTTGCTGCATTCTATGTGCAGGTGTGAACAAGAAACCATAAGTAACTTCTCCAGCTCCTTGTGACCGTACCATGTAGGTCACTGTTTCGTGATGCTAGTTCAGTTCAGTTCAGTCGCTCAGTCGTGTCCGACTCTTTGCGACCCCATGAACTGCAGCACGCCAGGCCTCCCTGTCCATCACCAACTCCCGGAGTTCACCCAGACTCATGTCCATCGAGTCAGTGATGCCATCCAGCCATCTTATCCTCTGTCGTCCCCTTCTTCTCCTGCCTCCAATCCCTCCCAGCATCAGAGTCTTTTCCAATGAGTCAACTCTTCGCATGAGGTGGCCAAAGTACTAGAGTTTCAGCCTTAGCATCATTCCTTCCAAAGAAATCCCAGGGCTGATCTCCTTCAGAATGGACTGGTTGGATCTCCTTGCAGTCCAAGGGACTCTCAAGAGTCTTCTCCAACACCACAGTTCAAAAGCATCAATTCTTCGGTGCTCAGCCTTCTTCACAGTCCAACTCTCAGATCCATACATGACCATAGGAAAAACCATAGCCTTGACTAGATGGACCTTTGTTGGCAAAGTAATGTCTCTGCTTTTCAATATGCTATCTAGGTTGGTCATAACTTTGCTTCCAAGGACTAAGCGTCTTTTAATTTCATGGCTGCAGTCACCATCTGCAGTGATTTTGGAGCCCAGAAAAATAAAGTCTGACACTGTTTCCACTGTTTGCCCATCTATTTGCCATGAAGTGAAGGGACCAGATGCCATGATCTTCGTTTTCTAAATGTTGAGCTTTAAGCCAACTTTTTCACTCTCCACTTTCACTTTCATCAAGAGGCTTTTTAGTTCCTCTTCACTTTCTGCCATAAGGGTGGTGTCATCTGCATATCTGAGGTTATTTATGGGTTATTCCCTTTCTCTGGAGAATAAGTTTCCAGAGAGTAGGAGCTGTAGCTCACTATCTCTGTATCTCAGTGTCTCCACAGCCCTTATCCCAGTGCCTGGCACATAATAAATATTCAACAAATGTCTGATAAATGAACGAGTCCGTACTTCCCATGGTATCGCGGGCACTCTGCTTCCCTCAGCCCACCTGCTCGAATGCATGTTCATCTTTTTTGATACAATACTAGCATCATCTCCCCTGAGAAGTCTTCTTTTGGACTAGTCCAGTCTCCCCACTCACAGTGCTCTCTTTTGTGCTCCCAGCGTACCCTGAACATTGTCTCAGTAATCACGGATTTTTTAATTTTTTGGCTCTGCTGGGTCTTCATTGCTGCGTGCAGGCTTTTCCTAGTTGCAGCGAGTGGGGCTGCTCTTGGTTGTGGTGCCCGGGCTTCTTTTGTTGTGGAGCACAGGCTCTAGGTCTGCGGGCTCAGTAGCTGTGGCTCACGAGCTTTAGAGCACAGGCTCAGTAGTTGTGGTGCACGGGCTTAGTTGCTCCATGGCCTGTGGGATCATCCTGGACCAGGGATCGAAGCTGTGACCCTGCAGTAGCAGGCAAATTCCTTACCACTGAACCACCAGGGAAGCCCATGGCCTTTATTTTTTAATTGGAGTATAGTTGCTTGACCGTGTTGTGTTCGTTTCTGCCGTATGGCAGTCAATAAATCACATATATACATATATCGCCTGTTTCTTGGATTTCCTTCCCATGTAGGTTACCACGGAGCATTGATGGAGTTACCTGTGCTGTACAGTTGGTTAAATTTTTTGATTTAATTAATTTATTTATGTGACCATGCCCTGCGGCGTGTGGGATCTTGGTTCTCTAATCAGGGATTGAACCTTTGCCCCCTGCAGTGGAAGCACAGTGTCTTGACCACTGGACCACCAGGGAAGTCGATGCATCTTTAATGGAGTGATTGTCCTATAGGCCTGTCTCTCCCACTCGTCTGCATGTCCCTGATGACAGACACCGTGTCTTTTCTGTTGTTTTATCTCTGATGCCTTGGGAAGTACCTGGGTCATAGTGGTTCTCAACCTCTGCTTGATGAATTCATCATACATGCAGCTCCATGGGGTTAACTCATCCAAGAAGAGAGCAGATCAAGGGTCATGGTAATGCTTTCAGTAAAACAATGCATTTGCCAACGGACTGCGCAAATCTCTTCTTAGTGTCTTCTTTTTTAGGGCTGTGACCAAGTCCACTTATATTCTTCTGTCTCTGATAGCTAGTAGGCATTTAATTAAGCTTCACTGAGCAGAAAGATAAATAAATGAGGCTCAAAAGCAATATACATCAGCCAACGTAGATTTCAGACTTGATGGATTCAAAGCCGTCTTGCAAATCATCTGCCTCCAGTCTGAAGCCACATAACGAAAAATCACTGCACAATGTAGCATTTACATGCAGGCTGCCTTCAGGGCTACGGAGTTTGTGGGCTGGGTCCTGAGTAAACACAGGCTACACTGAAGAGCCATTGTGGGCGCTGGGAGTTCTTTCAAGTTCCTCTGGGGTCTGAACTTGATTTGCAGCTGGAGCCAAGTCCCGACCAAGCCCCCCTCCCACCCCCATTTTCAGCAATTGAATTATTAACTAAAAGGAAATCGTCCAGGGTATAACAGTTAGCAGCAGGCTGCCAGTGGTCAGGAAATTTTATTTTGTTTACTGAGAGTGTTTGCACTTAATCTAAGGAAGAGTAGGAACGAGAACTCAGAAAGCAATTCTGAAGATCTGGTTCTGAAGGAAGACAGGCTTTGGACCGGGCAGGAAGGCAGTTCAGGGCAGCCAAGGAATGGCACTGCAGTGCGGTCCCTCAGGACAAGGCTGATTTCCTGGTAGTATTACCTACACCTTCCTTCTGTCCAGGCATTTTGGGAAGGGCTCCAGGCTCCCCGATATCTCCTGCAATCCCCAATTTGAATTCTGCGTCGTTCGCTGAAGTCTTTGATCCTTATTGAGATGCAAATGCCGCTGAAAGGGACACCTATGAAAAGGCATCTGAGTTTCAGTCTGACTTTTGCAACTAAATGAATATATCTCTTTACATCTCTGGGCCTCTTTAGATTCTTTACCTATAAAATAGAGATGAAAGTGCCACCTAACATACAGGGTTTTTGAGACTGGAGTTTGTAAATAAAAAACCTTTCTACAGAAAGAATGATTATCCATAATAGTTTGTTTCTACATCCATGGTGCCTTAGCCACTTGCATCGCTCTGTGTCGTATTAGGTATCTGCTTCTAACTCAGTGGGTTTCCCAGGTGGCTCAGATGGTAAAGTGTCTGCCTGCATTGCGGGAGACCCGGGTTCGATCCCTGGCTCAGGAAAATCCCCTGGAGAAGGAAATAGTAACCCACTCCAGTACTCTTGCCTGGAAAATTCCATGGACAGAGGAGCCTGGTAGGTTATGGTCCATGGGATCACAAAGAGTCAGACACGACTGAGCAACTTCACTTTCACTTTCTAACTCAGTACATGGGACAGAGTAGGTGCTCAGTAAAGGGTAGATGAATTCAGTTCAGTCGCTCAGTGGTGTCCGACTCTTTGCGACCCTATGAACCACAGCACGTAAGGCTTCCCTATCCATCACCAACTCCTGGAGCTTACTCAAACTCATGTCCATCAAGTCGGTGATGCCATACAACCATCTCATCCT
This sequence comes from Bos indicus x Bos taurus, assembly GCF_003369695.1. NCBI lineage: Eukaryota > Metazoa > Chordata > Mammalia > Artiodactyla > Bovidae > Bos > Bos indicus x Bos taurus. The sequence goes on along the minus strand of NC_040097.1, from coordinate 53,235,700 downwards.
CTGTCGTCCCCTTCTCCTCCTGCCTTCAATCTTTCCCAGCATCAGGGTCTTTTCAAATGAGTCAGTTCTTTCCATCAGGTGGCCAAAGGAGCTTCAGCATCAGTCCTTCCGATGAATATTCAAAACTGATTTCTATTACAATTGACTGGTTTGATCTCCTTATAGTACAAAGGACTCTCAAGAGTCTTTTCCAACACCACAGTTCAAAAGCATCAGTTCTTCAGTGCTCAGCTTTCTTTATAGTCCAACTCTCACACCCATCCATGACTACTGGAAAAACCATAGTTTTGACTAGATAGACCTTTGTCAGCAAAATAATGTCTCTGCATTTTAATATGCTGTCTAGGTTGGTTATAGTTTTTCTTGCAAGGAGCAACGTCTTTTAATTTCATGGCTGCAGTCACCATCTACAGTGATTTTGGAGCCCAAGAAAATAACGTCTGTCACTGTTTCCACTGTTTCCCCATCTATTTGCCATGAAGTGATGGGACCAGATACCATGATCTTAGTTTTTTGAATGTTGAGTTTTAAGCCAACTTTTTCACTCTTCTCTTTCACTTGCATCACGAGGCTCTTTAGTTCCTCTTCGCTTTCTGCCATAAGTGTGGTCATCTCCATATCTGAGGTTATTGATATCTCTCCTGGCAATCTTGATTCCAACTTGTGCTTCATCCAGCTCGGCATTGAATTGAGTAAGTGAATTGAGCAAGACTAATTTATAGCAGCAGGAAGATAAGTGTTCTCAGGCTTCGATCATGTCTAACAGTAAGATTCTCACTTCTTTAAAGGTCACAGAGTAACCACTGAGCTCTGGCCTTTTGCTCTGGGAAAGCAGGGCAAACTGACCATGTCTGCTGAATTCCCTGTGGAGCTCTCAGTCTGCTATTAGGGACTGTTCTTCCTAGGTCTCCCTCAGATAGTTCATGTATTAACATAGACTGTCCTGTTGTACCCACTGGTGTATCTGTTCTTGTCAAGCCATGCGTTCAAACCTTCATTTCCAGAAGAATGGTCATATTGTACATGGGACATGGTGAGAAGACAGGGAAACCCAACCCCACAACGTGACATGTTAAATATCTCTTATCTTAGCCCATATGTTGCTTTTTGCTTTTTGCTGAAGTACAGCAAAGACAGAGACATTGAAAAGTTTTCTTTGAGAAGTAGTGTGATAGAAGAGCCCAAGATGCTTGGCTTCTTCCCTTAGTCTGTCATCAACCTATTGGGTTAATCATTCCTTTGCACTCCATTTCCGGTTCAGCAGAGCCAAGGAATGAAGAGGTGGCTTCTAAGGAGACTTCCATCATTCTCTGATCCAACGGCCCCTTTCCTCATGCATAGAGGTTTTCTGTGTTTAGAGTGCCTCCTGCTGGCTAGACCAGAATCCCTACCCCTACACTCCCCACATTTGTCAGCGCATGGGGCTAAACTGCGTATTCTGCTGGAAAGAGAGTTGGGTGGGGGTGTCTTGGTCCTGCCACACAAGACTATCTGGAAAAGAAAGAGACCCCCTCAGGAAGAGGACAGAGGTTTATGTAAGCTGCCCAAGAGCTGTAGGGGTCCCCAAAAAGAGCTGTAAGGGGTCCCCAAAAAGAGCTGTAAGGGGTCCCCAAATAGTGACGCGCCACAAAGGACCCAGGAGCCCACACAGGGGGAGGAAAAAGTCCTAATGTCAAACAAAGTCGTGCATTTCTATTGCTAAGTGTGTAGTGCCAATTTCTGAAACAAAACTGTATCTTCAAATTTAAGTGGTAGTGGGACTGTTAACCTTGAAGTGAGAAAAAAATCCATGGACTCACTGGGAATTTGGGGGCAGGGACAATTATCCTCGTGAAATAATGTTCAAAGGAACAGTGGAAGGTGAAAACAAACTTGTGTTTTGATCACAATCCATGTATCACCTGCCAATTCACATACTTCAAAGATATATATTTTATTCATTTGAGCCTCCGTTTGCTGTCTGTATGTATCAAGCTGTGGGCAAATATTTTCTCTTATTAGTATTATGTACTAGAAGCTAAAACCACTTACTGAGGAGTTAGCAAATCATCAATAATTAGGTTAAGTCATGTTCAAATAACAGTAGGAATGTACACATGACAATTTTCCAGGCAATTAACTAGAATTGACTTGGACCCAGGTAGGTAGTGGGGGAAAGTTACGTTTGGTGTTCCTCCTCTATTCCCTGCTAAGTGGGTAGCAGGGTGCTGAAGAGAGAAACAAGTGCATTCTGCTACTTGGTAGTACTGTGAACAAGGGCAAATTGCTTTGCTCTCATTTATTCATTCAGCAAGCAAGTGATGGGGAAACAAGAAGTTGAGAGGAACATGCAAGTTGGAGGAGGTTGACAGCTGAAATCTAGGGATGCTGCTGGGTGTGATCAAGAGAGGGAAGCTGGCACACGTGGGAGGTGCTGCAGAGGCCACAAGCCGGGGGGACCCACCAGACATTGAATGAAGAGCAGAAGAGCATCCCTGTCCAGGGAAGACTTGCATACATGCCTCTTGGGTTGCTAGGCATGCCATCGGCTGTCTTAGTGCCTATTAACTTTGCGTTCCAGCCTTTAAAAGGTGGTCAAGCTTGCTTTAATTTATTTTTAAAAGGTAGGAATAGCCTTGGGAGAATAATTAAAAGCCCACTGTTTTTTGTTACATTATATTTTAAGACAGCATATTTTCCTGTCTACTGACTTTTAAGAGGGCCCTGCCAAGTAGTCTGTGTAAGAGTAAATGAGCATATAAAAGGTTTGCTCTGTAGCTATTTGAACACGGTTTTTACGGAATTTTATCTTGATTCACATGAAAAAATAAACAATTCTTCACTTCAGCTTCTCCAGGCTCACCAAAAATGCACAATGTGTGCCTACAGAAGCAAAAGGGGAAAAGATGAAAAAAATAACTCAGTGTGCAGGGGAAAGGGTTCTGTTACATGAACAGAGGGCAACATATGGATTGGTTAGATGGTGATGTTGACCAAAGTATTGGGGGGAAAAATGGAGGAATAGGATCTTTTGAAATACTGCAGAGGAAAAGCTGCTACAAACACACTGTGTAGAAAATAATCTGTAAATGCCAGAGAAGTTGTCTGGCAGAATGACACTCTCTTACCCAAAGGTCTTCTGTTTTTATTCCAAAATGTGCTTTTCACCAGTATAACTCTAATACTTTATCAAATTTTAAATTTCACAAGTCAAAATGAATTCACTGACTTATCTAAAGAATGTTATATAAAAGCCAGAGTGCCCTTTGACTGCTGATTCTATCAAAGACAAACCCTTGACCTTCTAGCGATGTCTACTGTTAAGAGTTCAGTGGGTACTATTGAAAGAGAATGAGGAAGATCTATATGTTCTAAAATAGAAGTCTGTGGAGAAAACAAAGAAATTTACTGAATATACATTATGATGGTACTCTTGTGAAAGATGAAAACACACTCAACAATTCTATCAATATATTATATCTATATCTGTATATCTATATTACAGCTATCTAGTTCTCTCTATTTATGTCTATACTGTCTACATGCTGTGCTGTGCTTAGTCGCTCCATTGTGTCTGACTCTTTGAGACCCCATGGACTGTAGCCCACCAGGCTTCTCTGTCCATGGGGATTCTCCAGGCAAGAATACTGGAATGGGTTGCCATGCCCTTCTCCAGGGGATCCCTTGGAGAAGAAGGATCCATGCCCTTCTTCCCAACCCAGGGATCGAACCCAGGTCTCTTGCATTGCAGGCAGATTCTTTACCTTCTGAGATACCAGGGAATATCTAAATCTGTATCTACTGAGTAGAAAAGGCTTAAAGAAATTTTCACTTCTGGTAATGTGAAATAGATAAATTTCTTTCTGAGGGTAAGGGACATTTAGAAACCTTTGCACATTTTGATAAAAGCATTGCTCATCTAATAAGATAGTGAATAATTGTTAGACCAGGGTCTATGGAAGAGCAGGTGCTCAAAGTTATCTTAGGGATTAAAACTTCTTTCCTTCTGGGGGATTATTTACTCATTCTAGAGGGGACTGCTGAAAGGATGAGAAACTGAATGGTTGTTTTGATAGCCCTGTCAGGCTAAGGAAATGGAAAATAACACAGTGCAACCAAGAAGGGGTGTTTCTTTGCTTTGTGTTGGGACCTCAATGCTCCACATTAGTGATAAAGTTATACAAAGAAAGGCTGGGGCGGAGATTGCAACTCAGCTTTGAATAATCTCAGTCGTGAATTTTCGTCTTAAACTTTTCTTTTGTATCGGGGTATAGCCGATTAACAATGTTGTGACAGTTTCAGGTGAACAGTGAAGGGACTCAGCCGTACAGACACATGTATCCATCTTCCCCAAACTATCCTCCCATCTCCGCTGCCACATAACATTGAGCAGAGCTCCATGTGCTATATAGTAGGTCCTTGTTGGTGACCCTTTTTGACTACAGCGGTGTGCCCGTGTCCCAAACTCCCTATCTCTTCCCCCCGTCAGCCATAAAAGTTCATTCTCTAAGTCTGAGTCTCTTTCCGTTTTGTTAAGTAAATTCATTTGTATAATTTTTTTTAGATTCCATATAAAAAGGATGTCAGACCATATTTCTCCTTCTCTAACTTAGTTCACTCAGTATGACAGTCTCTAGGTCCATCCAGGTTGCTGCAGATGGAAGTATTTCATTCTTTTTAATGACTAAGTAATATTACATTGTAAATATTTACCACATCTTCTTTATCCATTCCTCTCTTGGTGGACATTAGGTTGCCTCCATGTCTTGCTTACTGTAAACAGTGCTGCCGTGAACATTGGGGTGTATGTATCCTTTCAGATCATGTTTTCTCTGGATATATGCCCAGGGATGCGATTGCAGGGTCATATGGTAGCTTTGTTTTTAGTTTTTTGAAGGACCTCCATACTGTTCTCTATAATCAGCGTACCAAGTTACATTCCTACCAACAGTGTAGGAGGGTTACCTTCTCTTCACACCCTCTCCAGCATTTATTGTTTGTGGATTTTTTTTTTATGATAGTCATTCTGATTGGTGTGAGGTGATACCTCACTGAAGTTTTGATTTATGTTTCTCTGATAATTAGCACTATTGAGCAAATTTTCATGTGCCTTATGGCCATATGTCTGTCTTCTTTGGAGAAATGTCCATTTAGGTCTTCTTCCCATTTGTTGATTGGGTTGAACACAGCAATCATTGGTTGAACATAGGCAGAACACTCTCTGACATAAATCACAGTAATATCTTTTTCAGCCCGCCTCCCAGAATAATTGAAATAAAAACAAAAATAAACAAATGGGACCTACTTAGACTCAAAAGCTTTTGCATAGCAAAGGAAACAATAAACAAAACAAAAAGACAACCTACAAATTAGGAGAAAATATTTGCAAATGATATAACTAACAAAGGATTAGTTTCCAAAATTTATAAATAGCTCATGATGCTTAACAGCATCAAAACAAACATCCAAATCAAAAAATGAGCAGAAGACCTAAATAGTCATTTCTCCAGTGAATTTTTAAAATTAATTTTTAGAGGTGGCAAGAATACACAGAAGAACTATACAAAAAAGATATTAGTGACCCCGACAACCACAACGGTGTGATCACTCACTTAGAGCCAGACATCCTGGAATGCGAAGTCGAGTGGGACTTAGGCAGCATCACTATGAACAAAGCTAGTGGAGGTGATGGAATTCCAGTCGAGCTATTTCAAATCCTAAAAGATGATGCTGTGAAAGTGCTGCACTCAGTATGTCAGCAAATTTGGAAAACTCAGCAGTGGCCACAGGACTGGAAAAGGTCAGTTTTCATTCTAATCCCAAAGAAAGGCAATGCCAAAGCTGTTCAAACTACAGCACAATTGCATTCGTCTCACACGCTAGCAAAGTAATGGTCAAAATTCTCGAAGCCAGGCTCCAACAATACATGAACCAAGAACTTCCAGATGGTCAAGCTGGATTTAGAAAAGGCAGAGGAACCAGAGCTCAAATTGCTGACAGCTATTGGATTATCAAAAAAGCAAGAGAGTTTCAGAAAAACATCTACTTCTGCTTTATTGACTATGCCAAAGCCTTTGACTGTGTGGATCACAACAAACTGTAGAAAATTCTTAAAGAAATGGGAATACCAGACCATTTTACCTGCTTCCTGAGAAATCCGTATGCAAGTCAAGAAGCAACAGTTAGAACTGGACATGGAACGACAGACTGGTTCCAAATTGGGAAAAGAGTACGTCAAGGCTGTATATTGTCACTCTACTTATTTAACTTATATGCGAGTACATCATGAGAAATGCTGGAATCAAGGTTGCGGGGAGAAATATCAATAACCTCAGATATGGAGATGACACCACCCTTATGGCAGAAAGTGAAGAGGAACTAAAAAGCCTCTTGATGAAAGTAAAAGAGGAGAGTGAAAAAGTTGGCTTAAAACTCAACATTCAAAAAACAAGATCATGGCATCTGGTCCCATCACTTCATGGCAAATAGATGGGGAAACAATGGAAACAGTGAGAAACTTTATTTTCTTGGGCTCCAAAATCACTGCAGATGGTGACTGTAGCCATGAAATTAAAAGATGCTTGCTCCTTGGAAGAAAAGCTATGACCAACATAGACAGCATATTAAAATGCAGAGACATTACTTTGCCAACAAATGTCTGTCTAGTCAAAGCTATGGTTTTTCCAGTAGTCATGGATGGATGTGAGAGTTGGAGTATAAGGAAAGCTGAGCACTGAAGAACTGATACTTTTGAACTGTGGTATTGGAGAAGACTCTTGAGAGTCCTTTGGACTGTAAGATCAAACCAGTCAATCGTAAAGGAAATCAGTTCTGAATATTCATCAGAAGGACTGATGCTGAAGCTGAAGCTGAAGTTCCAATCCTTTGGCCACCTGATGCAAATAACTGACTCATTTGAAAAGACCCTGATGCTGGGAAAGATTGAAGGCAGGAGGAGAAGGGGACTACAGAGGATGACATGGTTGGGTGGCATCACCGACTTGATGGACATAAATTTGAGCAAGCTCGGCAAGTTAGTGATGGACAGGGAGGCCTGGCGTGCTGCAGTCCATGGGGTTGCAAATAGTCAGACACAACTGAGTGACAACTAAACTGATATGCATCAATATATGATATTTGTTTTTCTCTTTCTGACTTACTTCACTCTGTACGGCAGTCTATAGGTCAGTTCACATCTCTGCAGATGGTACAGTTTTGTTCCTTTTAATGGTTGAGTAATATTCAATTGTATATCTATACATGAGATCTTCTCTATTCATTCCTCGGTTAATGGGCATTTAGGTCGTTTCCATGTCTTGGTTAGTGTAAGTCGTGCTGCAGTGAACACTGGGGTGCATTTATCTCTGAATTATTGTTTTCTCTGGGTACATGCCCAGAAATAGGTTTGCTGGTTCATATAGTAGTTCTATTTTTAGTTTTTTAAGGACTCTCCATATTATTGTCCATAGTGACTGTGTCAACTTACATTCTCACCAACAGTGTAATTGGGTTCCCTTTTCTCCATACCCTCTCCAGCATTTATTGTTTGTAAATTTTTTGATGATGGCCAGTCTGACTGGTGTAATGTGATACCTCGTTGTAGCTTGGATTTACATTTCAGTAATAATTAGTGTGTTGAGCATCTTTTCCTGTGTCTATTGGCCATCTGTATGTCTTTGGAGAAATGTCTATTTAAGGCTTCCCATTTTTTTTTGATTGGGTTGTTTGTTATTTTGATATCGAGCTGCAGGAGCTGTTTGTATATTTTGGAGAGTAATCCCTTCCCAGTTGCTTCATTTGCAAATGTTTTCTCCATTCTGAGTGTTGTCTTTTCATCTTGTTTATGGTTTCCTTTGCTGTGCAAAAGCTTTTAATTAGGTACCAGTTGTTTCTTTTTGTTTTTATTTTCATTACTGTAGGAGGTGGGTCAAAGAACATCTTGCTGCGATTTATGTCAAAGAGTGTTCTATGTTTTCCTCTAAGTTTTACAGTGTCTGGCCTTCAGTCATGAATTTGGTTTAAAGTTAACTCATGTTACTTGGGTGTGTATGTGCCTACCAGAAATAAAAATATGTTCTCTAGAGGAAGAGTATATCATTCTTGGGAACAAATTAGTCTACAAACAATTTTGCAAGTAGATATCTGATCTATAATTAAAACAAAACAGGCACATGAGGGACGAAAAGGAAATAATAATGAAAACCAGCAGAAACAGATGGTAAGAAGAGAAGCATAGAGAAACCAGATATTGGAGCTATCAGATTCATAGTTTAAAATATCTATTCATTATATTCAGAGAGATAAAATGTGAGAAATATGTCAGAGTACTAGAAACTATTAAAATTAAAAAATGTGAAGTCTGCAACTAAAAATTAAAATTGAAATTAAAAGCTCAATGAGGGTCTTCCCTGGTGGTGCAGTAAATGGGAGTCTACCTACCAATGCAGGGGACATAGGTTCGATCCCTGGTCCAAGAGGGTTCCACATACCATGGAACAACTTCTGAGTTGCATGCTCAACTTCTGAGCCCGTGCTCTAGCAACCACGGAGCCTGTGTTCTGCAACTGCTGAGGCCCACACGCCTGGAGCCTGTGCTCTGCAACAGAAGAACACACCCCAGTGAGAAGCCTGTGCTCTGCAACAGGAGAATACATCCCAGTGAGGAGCCTGTGCTCTGCAACAGGAGAACACACCCCAGTGAGAAGCCTGTGCTCTGCAACAGGAGAATACATCCCAGTGAGAAGCCTGTGCTCTGCAACAGAATACAGCCCAGTGAGAAGCCTGGGCTCTGCAACAGGACAATACAGCCCAGTGAGAAGCCTGTGCTCTGCAACAGGACAATACAGCCCAGTGAGAAGCCTGTGCTCTGCAACAGGAGAATACACCCCAGTAAGAAGCCTGTGCACTGAAACAGGACAATACAGCCCAGTGAGAAGCCTGTGCTCTGCAACAGGAGAATATAGCCCAATGAGAAGCCTGTGCTCTGCAACAGGAGAATACAGCCCAATGAGAAGCCTGTGCTCTGCAACAGGAGAATACAGCCCAATGAGAAGCCTGTGCTCTGCAACAGAATACACCCCAGTGAGAAGCCTGTGCTCTGCAGTGTAGAATGGCTCCACTTATCACTAGAGAAAGCCTGCATGCAGCAACAAAGAACTAGTGCAACCAAAAAAAAAAAAAAAAGCTCAATGAATATTTTTAACAGCAAACTAAACACTGATAGAGAGATTTAGTGGACTGAAAGATATTTTGGAAGAAAATATTTAGAAGGAAGCATAAAGAGACAAAAGGAAAAATATAAAATAAAGAAGTAATAGGTTTAGAAAATTCTGTGTGAAGATCACTCATATGATACCTTAAGTACAAGAAGGAAAGAAGAGGAAGGATGGGGCAGAAGAATATCCTAAGAGATTATGGCTGAAAGTCTTTCTGAACTGATAAAAGATACCAAGCCACAGATACTTGAAGACATACAAAGCCACGCAGGGTAAATACAAAGAAAGTTACACCTAGGCACGTTGTATATTTTTGACTCCTTTGTTTTACGGCAAGTTATTAATTGCCCATATAAGTGTGGGTTCATCTCTGGGCCCTCTATTCAGTTCAGTTCAGTTCAGTTGCTCAGTCGTGTCTGACTCTTTGTGACCCCATGAACTGCAGCATGCCAGGCCTCCCCGTCCATCACCAACTGCCAGAGTCTACCCAAACCCATGTCCATCAAGCTAGTGATGCCATCCAACCATCTCATCCTCTGTTGTCCCCTTCTCCTCCTGCCCTCAATCTTTCCCAGCATCAGGGTCTTTTCAAATGAGTCAGCTCTTCACATCAGGTGGCCAGAGTACTGGAGTTTCAGCTTCAGCATCAGTCCTTCCAATGAACACCCAGGACTGATCTCCTTCAGAATGGACTGGTTGGATCTCCTTGCTGTCCAAGGGACTCTCAAGAGTCTTCTCCAATACCACAGTTCAAAAGCATCAATTCTTTGGCACTCAGCTTTCTTTATAGTCCAACTCTCACATCCATACATGACCACTGGAAAAACCATAGCCTTGACTAGATGGACCTTTGTTGACAAAGGTCCCATGAACCACAGCATGCCAGGCCTCCCTGTCCATCACCAACTGCTGGAGTCTACCCAAACCCATGTCCATCAAGTTGGTGATGCCATCCAACCATCTCATCCTCTGTCATCCCCTTCTCCTCCTGCCTTCAATCTTTCCCAGCATCAGGGTCTTTTCCAATGAGTCAGCTCTTTGCATCAGGTGGCCAAAGTGTTGGAGGTTCAGCTTCAGCATCAGTTCTTCCAATGAATATTCAGGACTGATTTCCTTAAATTGTCTTCAGTTTCAGGATCTGACCCAGGCTCCTTTCAAATTACTGCCTCTTGGTTGAGATTTGGAATGTGTGAGATTTTATTTGTGCCCTTTAGTAGCAGAGTCTTTATTCCTTACAGTCCTCCGGCTCTCTTCTGCAAGCTCCATTGGCCTTCAAAGCCAGATGTTCTGGGAGCTTGTCTTCTTGGTGAAGGACCCCAGGCTAGTGAGCCCAGTCTGAGGCTAGGACCCCTGGCTCCTTGGGGAGAACCTCTGCAGTTGTAATTACCCTCCCATTTGTGGGTCACTTACCCGAGGATATGGGTCTTGACTATGCTGCATCTCTGCCCCTCTTATCCATCTCATTGTGGGTCCTTCTGTTGTGAAAATGTTTCTTGCTAGTCTTTAGTTTGTTCTTATAGTTAATAACTGTGTGAATAGTTGTGATCGTGGTTTCCCCATGGGAGGAGGTAAGCTTAGGGTCTTCCTGCTCTGCCATCTTGGCCACCTTGGCCTTAATTATCTTTTCATATGCTATTTGCCATCTCTATATCATTTTTGTTGAAGTGTCTGTTCCGATCTTTTGATCATTTTTAAATTGAGTTGTTTGTTTCCTTATTGTTGAGCTTTAAAAGTTCTTTGTATTTTGGATACAAGTTCTTTATCAAATATGTGTTTTGCAAATACATTATCCCAATCTGTGGCTTATTTCTTTAATTGTCTTAAACTACCTTAATTATTACTACTTTTGTCTTCAACACGTGACAGGCCAGTGAAGTTAATTGGTATCCTTACACACTACTAGTGGGAATAAAGACTGGTGCAGCCTCTTTGGAAAATAGTCTGGCAGTTTGTCAAATGCTGAAACACAGTTACAATTTGACCCAGAAATTTTACTCCTAGATAGACACCCAATAGACATAAAGACATGTGTCTGTATAAAAACATGTTCATAGATATTCATAGCAGCATTATTCACAATAGCCAAAAGATGGAAAGAACTGAAGTGTCTATCAGCGGACAAATGGATTAGCAAAACTGTGTGATATATATCGTTTCAAGGACTATTATTTGACTATAAAAAGGAATGAAATACTGCTAGATGCTACAACGTGGATGAATCTTGAAAATGTTGTGCTAAAAGAACCCAGCTATTAAAACAAAAGCTCAATTATTGTGTGAATACATTCATATAAACGTTTAGAAGGGAAATCTATATACTATACAATGGACTATTATTCAGTGTTCAAAAAGAAGGAAATCTTACCATTTGTGACAACATGGATGTACCTCGAGGATATTATGCTAATTGAAAGAAACCAGACACAGAAAGACAACTGCCGCATGATCTCACTTGTAAGTGTATTCTAAGATAGTCATACACACAGAGTGAGAGAGTGGAATGGTGGTTATCCGGGATTGCAGGTAGAGAGAAATGGGGAGATGCTGGACAAAGGGTGCAAAGTTTCAGTTACACAAGATGAATAAGTTCTGGATATCTAATGTATGACAATGAGAATATAGCTAACAATGTTGTATTGTGTATTGACATTTTCTTAGAAAGTAGATCTTAAGAGTTCTCACCACAAGACAGAAAGAAAGGAAGAAAGAAAGTAAGGAAGAAAGGGAAAATAGTGGTAATTATATGAGGTAATGGATATGTTAATCAACTGAATTGTGGTAGTTATTTCACAGTGTATACACATATCAAATCATAACACTGTACACCGTAAATATGTCCAATTTTAAGTTGTCAATTGTTGTTCAGTAGCTAATCACATCAAACTCTTTGAGACCCCATGAACTGTAGCGCACCAGGCTTCCCTGTCCTTCACTGTCTCCCTGAGTTTGCGCAAACTCATGGCCACTGAATCAGTGATGCCATCCCACCATCTCATCCTCTGTCATCCCTTTCTCCTCTTGTTCTCAATCTTTCCCAGCATCAGGGTCTTTTCATGAAGATGAAAAGCATCTCTCTTTTCATGCTTCTTCATCTCTGCTTCAGTCGTATCCAACTCTATGTGACCCCATAGACGGCAGCCCACCAAGCTCCCCCGTCCCTGGGATTCTCCAGGCAAGAACACTGGAGTGGGTTGCCATTTCCTTCTCCTATGCATGAAAGTGAAAAGTGAAAGTGAAGTTGTTCAGTCGTGTCTGACTCTTAGCGACCCCATGGACTACAGGCCACCAGGCTCCTCCACCCATGGGATTTTCCAGGCAAGAGTACTGGAGAGGGGTGCCGTTGCCTTCTCCGAATATGCTGTCTAGGTTGGTTATAACTTTTCTTCCAAGGAGCAAGTGTCTTTTAATTTCATGGCTGCAGTCACCATCTGCAGTGATTTTGGAGCCCCCCAAAAATGAAGTCTGTCATTGTTTTCACTGTTTCCCCATCTATTTGCCATAAAGTGATGGGACCAGATGCCATGATCTTAGTTTTCTGAATGCTGAGTTTTAAGTCAATTTTTTCACTCTCCTCTTTCACTTTCATCAAGAGGCTCTTTAGTTATTCTTCGTTTTCTGCCATAAGGGTGGTGTCATCTGCATATCTGAAATTATTGCTATTTCTCCCTGCAATCTTGATTCCAGCTTGTGCTTCATCCAGTCCAGCATTTCTCATGATGTACTCTGCATATAAGTGAAATAAGCAGGGTGACAGTATACATCCTTGACGTACTCCTTTTCCTATTTGGAACCAGTCTGTTGTTCCATGTCCAGTTCTAACTGTTGCTTCTTGACCTGCATACAGATTTCTTAAGAGGCAGGTCAGGTGGTCTGGTATTCCCATCTCTTGAAGAATTTTCCACAGTTTGTTGTGATCCACACAAAGGCTTTGGCATAGTCAATAAAGCAGAAGTAGATGTATTTCTGGAGCTCTCTTACTTTTTCAATGATCCAACGGATGTTGGCAACTTGATCTCTGGTTCTTCTGCCTTTTCTAAATCCAGCTTGAACATCTGGAAGTTCACGGTTCACACACTGATGAAACCTGGCTTGGAGAATTTTGAGCGTTACTTTACTAGCATGTGAGATGAGTGCAATTGTGTGGTAGTTTGAGCATTCTTTTACACTGCCTTTCTTTGGGATTGGAATGACAACTGACCTTTTCCCGTCCTGTGGCCACTGCTGAGTTTTCCAAATTCCCTGGCATATTGAGTGTAACAGTTTCACAGCATCATCTTTTAGGATTTGAAATAGCTCAACTAGAATTCCATCACCTTCACTAGCTTTGTTCATAGTGATGCTTCCTAAGGCCCACTTGACTTCACATTCCAGGATGTCTGGCTCTAGGCGAATGATCACACCATCGTGATTATCTGAGTCATGAAGATCTGTTTTGTATAGTTCTTCTGTCTATTCTTGCCACCTCTTCTTAATATCTTCTGCTTCTGTTAGGTCCATACCATTTCTGTCCTTTACTGTGCCCATCTTTGCATGAAATGTTGCCTTGGTATCTCTAATTTCCTTGAAGAGATCTCTAGTCTTTCCCATTCTGTTGTTTTCCTTTATTTCTTTGCATCAATCACCGAGGAAGGCTTTCTTATCTCTTCTTGCTATTCTTAGGAACTCTGCATTCAAATGGATATATCTTTCCTTTTCTCCTTTGCCTTTCACCTTTCTTCTTTTCATAGCTATTTGTAAGGCCTCCTTAGACAACCATTTTGCCTTTTTGTATTTATTTTTCTTGGGGATGGTCTTGATCCCTGCCTCCTGTACAATGTCACGAACCTCCATCCATAGTTCTTCAGGCACTCTGTTTATCAGATCTAATCCAGTTGGCTTAAAGTTCAACATTCAGAAAACAAAGATCATGGCATCCGGTCCCATCACTTCATGGGAAATAGATGGGGAAACAGTGGAAACAGTGTCAGACTTAATTTTTGGGGGCTCCAAAATCACTGCAGATGGTGACTGCAGCCATGAAATTAAAAGACGCTTACTCCTTGGAAGGAAAGTTATGACCAACCTAGATAGCATCTTCAAAAGCAGAGACATTACTTTGCCAACAAAGGTTCGTCTAGTCAAGGCTATGGTTTTTCCTGTGGTCATGTATGGATGTGAGAGTTGGACTGTGAAGAAGGCTGAGCGCCGAAGAATTGATGCTTTTGAACTGTGGTGTTGGAGAAGACTCTTGAGAGTCCCTTGGACTGCAAGGAGATCCAACCAGTCCATTCTGAAGGAGATCAGCCCTGGGATTTCTTTGGAAGGAATGATGCGAAAGCTGAAACTCCAGTACTTTGGCCACCTCATGTAAAGAGTTGACTCATTGGAAAAGACTCTGATGCTGGGAGGGATTTGGGGCAGGAGGAGAAGGGGACGGCAGAGGATGAGATGGCTGGATGGTGTCACTGACTCGATAGACATGAGTCTGGGTGAACTCCGGGAGTTGGTGATGGACGGGGAGGCCTGGCGTGCTGCGATTCATGGGGTCGAAAAGAGTCAGACACGACTGAGTGACTGAACTGAACTGAACTGAATCCCTTGAATCTATTTCTCACTTCCACTGTATAATCATAAGGGATTTGATTTAGGTCATACCTGAATGGTCTAATGGTTTTCCCTACTTTCTTCAGTTTCAGTCTGAATTTGACAATAAGAAGTTCATGATCTGAGCCACAGTCAGCTCCCAGTCTTGTTTTTGCTGACTGTATAGAACTTCTCCATCTTTGGCTGCAAAGAATATCATCAATCTGATTTCTGTATTGACCGTCTGGTGATGTACATGTGTGAGTCTTCTCTTGTGTTATTGGAAAAGGGTGTTTCCTATGACCAGTGCGTTCTCTTGGCAAAACTCTATTAGCCTTTGCCCTACTTCATTCTGTATTTGAAGGCCAAATTGCCTGTTACCCCAGGTATTTCTTGATTTCCTACTTTTGCATTCCAATCCCCTATAATGAAAAGGACATCTTTTTTGGGTGTTAGTTCTAGAAGGTCTTGTAGGTCTGCATAGAACCGTTCAACTTCAGCTTCTTCAGCATTACTGGTTGGGGCAAAGACTTGGATTACTGTGATATTAAATGGTTTACCTTATAAACAAACAAATCATTCTATTGTTTTTGAGAATGTATCCAAGAACTGTGTTTTGGATTCTTTCTCTGACTATGATGCCTACTCCATTTCTTCTAAGTGATTCTTGCCCACAATAGTAGATATAATGGTACAAAAATAAATCTGGTACCCTTCAGTTATTATCTCTTACCTCCAGCACTCCTCCCCCAGCTGTAAACAACTAGTTATCTACTTTCCATCTCTACAGATTCTCTTCTCCTTCATAGGGCTTTTTGGTTTTGATTGTTGATGACTGTAGTTGTCCATTTGTTTAGGGAAAGTGAGAAACTTGGATCAAAAGTCTTACTGGGACTGTATTAAGTGTGGGATGTCTATTAGACATTCAAGGGGAGATGTCAAATCAGCTGTAGAGTATGTCTCCTCATAGACTTAATGGCCTAGTAAAGTTCCCTTCAACCATATTAAAAGCATCCAACAAGTTGCAGAATGATTTAGTAAATTAATGTACCATAAATATTATGACATGAAATAGCATGCAAGGATAATTTTTTATTGAAAAAAGTAGATTATAAAAAGTGCATGGGGTTTGCTTCCATTTCCAAGAATACAGTGTATATTAATATATATAATAATATATATTTTGTTGGAATGCAGATAGGCTTTGAAGCAGATAGACTAGAAAAAACAGTGATTACACCAGGTGTTGGGATTTGGCATGGTTTTATTCTTCTTAATTCGTTATTGTTTAAAGTGTCTCCAATAATAATGTGTTACTTAAATAGGATAAATTTATAAACGTCTTTCCCAGCAGGCTGAGGCTGGTTTATCTGTAAGATGAGGGATATCAAGGTGATTAGGGTGTTGAGGTACCATATGGAAAGGAGCAAAGGCAATGAGGCCCCCGACCAGGACCGAGGTGTGGGGGCACAAAGGGGCGGTCCAAAGGCCCCGCCCCTTATCGTCACGTGCTCAGCGGCAGCCAATGGCTGCCTCCGAGCCCACCTAGGGGACGGGGCGGGGCTCCCAGCTGTCGTCACCAGGACAACGGGCGTTGCCGGCGCCTTGTGACTCTGGGCTGTGGGCGCGCTCGCGGCTCTTCGGCCATGGTGAGTTTGGGGCCCTCGCAGCCCGGCCACCAGGCCCTTCCCCGCCCGAGCTGTCCCTCCGCGCGGCCGCCTGCTGGTGTGGGCGGGTGGCGCCGGGGTCGCCGAAAGGCCGGGCTGAGGCCTGCGGGGCTGCCGGGCAGGGCAGGGCTGGGCGGGCCCCCGGGAGGGGGAACCCTGGGGCAGGCGGAACGCCCGCCCGCTGCCCGGGAGCGGCGCCGAGAGTGCCGGGGTCACTGCGGGGACCCAGACCCGGCCGGCCGCCGGACAGCGTAATGCTGTTTCGCCCTAGTGAGCCTGATAAGCCACTCAGAGAGGGTGTGGTTAGGGGGAAAAAAAGGATATGTATGAATATCATCTACCATGTATAGTCATATTAACACTATGTTTCAGTCTGCGTGCTTCCTGTCCCATTTCTATGCAATTATGTACAAATAGGTATTTCTTTGAAATTCATCATTCTGACAGGTTTCTATAGCATGTGAAAATTTGAATTTGTAATTTTGGGGATTCCTCACTCCTTTTTAAAAATGGGGCATTAAGGTGGTGTTTTTTTCTGAGTGCAGCACCCGCACTCGGGGATTTAATTCCTAATTAGTGCGTAGTAAACCCTTTAAATTATTACCTTTATTCAATAACTTGAGACTGAGTGGGCATCCCACCTGGACCCCATTAAGCTCGTTTATAACCCGAAGACTCGGCTCAGGTATTGGCTTGAATAGGCAAGATTTAGGGAATTGTCAATCGAAGGTGTGAATTCTCCAGAAGCCTCCAAAAGGTGTAAAAGAAGAGCAGAGCTGGATTGTCTGCTTGGAGACACACCTTTGGTGTATTTGCGAGAGGGTGGGGGTGGGTGAGAGGAAAACGCTTAGTTCTGAGAAACAGTTTTTGTAACTGTTAGTAGTGTTACCTAGATTTGCTGCTTACCTGCAGGGGTTAGTGGAAGAGCTACTGAACTGAGAGTGGCCGGTGCTCCCCAAGTGCCGGTAGGGCTTCTGGAGAGATACGCTGCCCTTTGGAATCTTGGCTGGCTCTGTCCTGTCTTAGTAACTAAGCTACTAAGAGAACGTGGATGATCTGTATCTCATTGACCCCAGAAGAACAACTGCCAGCTGTGTGACCTGTTGATAGTAGGAAAAAAAATACCCCATCACCCACAAATAACAGCAATGCTTCTTTAGTCCCTGCATGCTTCTTTTAAATTCTGAGTTGCTTTAAGTGAAAATTAATGGAGCCAGAAGAATTTCAGGAAATGAATTTATGAAAAGCTAAGTGTTGTAAATGTTGCAGCGTCTTACTTTTTACATGTAATCTGTGAGAAAAGCTCTTACAATTCTGGCAAGGGGAAAGAACATTAAGGAGTTAACAGTTTCACAGCTTTCTCTCTGAGGGCTTATATTCCTCCAGTTGTCCATTTTCCTTTTCTTCTTTTTGGTCCACCTGTTCCATCCTGATTCACTGTTGTGAATCAACAGTCCACCTTGATTCACGGTTGTAAATTTTAGAGTTTTATGTACTCTAAAAGCATCTTACTGTACTTGTGTACTACTGGTTGCTTTGCCAAACTTAGAAATGCTTTGGTTTTTATCTTTAAGCATTAAGAATTTAATTCATGGGAGGAATTTAAGTGAGTGGTAACCTGATGCCTAGGCTCCAGGGTAAAGGGGAGTGAGTGGTTAGTGTAGAGGGAGGATAAGGAGGCTGCTTCTATAATCCCCCAAATGTACTCCAGATATTAACATTACCCTTCCTTAAATGCTTGAATCTAAACATACAGCTTTAGCATTGGATATTTATGGCGTTGCACGTGAATTTTTCTTCAGGGCGTCCCTGGCAGTCTGGTGATTAAGACTCCATGGCTTCCAATGCAGGAGATGTGGGTTTGATCTCTGGTCGAGGAACTAAGAAGTTGTTTAGTTGCTCAGTTTTGATCCCATGGACTGTAGCCCACCATGCCCCTCTATCCTTGGGATTCTCCAGGCAGGAATACTGGAGTGGGTTGCCATTTCCTTCTCCGGACGATCTTCCCGACACAGGGATTGAGCCCATTTCTCTGGCATTGGCAGGTGGATTCTTTACTGCTAAGCCACCAGGAAAGCCCTAAGATCCACATGCCGTGCAGGAGAAAAAAAAAAAGAATTCAGTTAAGCCACTTGTTTCTATTGCCTTTAAATGATAAATGACAGCTGACATTTATTGTGTACATTTTATGCGTGAGACATTTTTATAAGCACCCCATGTGTCTTAAGTAACCATCACAACAACCTTACGCGGAAAATACCGTTTCCACATTTTAGAGATGAGGAAATGAGGCACAGAGAGGTAAAGTAACTCACCCAGTCAGATTTCAAAACCAGGCATCTTGTCTCAGAGCCGGCTTATGTAAACGTTGGATTATGCTATAGTGTATGGTGTCTTGTTATATGTTCCCTCCAAATATAAGCTATTTTTCTGTTAGGAGATGAGTTTTCTCCCTTACTTGGATTTTAATGTTTTGCGTGCTTATGAGTATTTGTCTTTTGTTCTTGGCACTTGGCTGCACACTGTTGAGCAGAGTAGGCACGCCTAGGCTTCTGTGCTCTGCCTTTTCTTCTCTTTCACACAGATGAAATGACGAGGAATCAATGACGACAGATCATTGGATTAGGGTTCATACTCATGGCTGTAATAGCATTTAAAGTTTCTCCTGTCATTTCAGTTTGTGTTCAGGAATTGGCACCTGCTTTCTGTGAATCACAAAGGCTGGCTTTTTTTTTTTTTTTTAATTTTAATTGAAGTATAGTTGATTGACAATGTTGTGCCAGTCTCTGCTGTACAGCAGTGTGATTCACTGTTTTATACACACACATACATTCTTTTTTAAATATTCTTTTTCATTATGGTTGATCCCAGGAGACTGGATATAGTTGCCTGTGCTATACTGTAGGACCTGTTGTTTATCCGTTCTATATATGGGCTTCACTGGTGGCTCAGAGGTTAAAGCGTCTGCCTCCAGTGCAGGAGACCCAGGTTTGATCCCTGGGTCGGGAAGATCCCCTGGAGAAGGAAATGGTAACCCACTCCAGTATTCTTGCCTGGAGAATCCCATGGACAGAAAAGCCTGGTAGGCTACAGGTTTTTTTTTGTTTTTTTGTTTTTTAATTGAAGTGTAGTTGATTGACAGTGTTGTGCCAGTCTCTGCAGTGTGACTCAGTTATACACACACATACATATAAGCATACATCTGCTGACCCCAGCCTCCCACCCCAACCCTCCCTCAGCCCCCTCCCGGTGGCATCCACAAGTTTGTTCTCTTCCATCCACGTTGCTGAAAGGGCATTATTTCATTCTTTGCTATGACTGAGTAGTAGTCCATTGTATATATACCACACCTTCTTTATCCATTGACCTGTAAATGGATATTGAGGGTGTTTCTGGGTCTTGGCTACCGTAAATAATGCTGCTATGAACATAGCGGTGCAAATGTCTTTTGAATTACAGTTTTATCCGGGTGTATGCCCAGGAAGTGGGATTTTTGGATGATATGGTAATTCTCTTTTTAGTTTTCTGAGGAGAAATCCATATTGTTTTCCACAGTGGCTGCATCAACTTGCATTTTCTGCAACAGTGTAGGAGGGTTTCCTTTTCTCCACACCTTCTCCAGCATTTGTTATTTGTAGATTTTTTGATGATGGCCATTCTGACCTGTGTGAGTTGATACCCTGTTGTATTTTTTGGTTTGCATTTATAATTAACAATATTGAGCATCTTCTCATGTGTCTATTGGCCATTTGTATGTCTTTTTTTGAGAAATGTCTGTTAAGGTCTTTGCCCAGTTTTGAGTTGGGTTGTTTGTGTTTTGTTGTTGAGCTGTATCAGCTGTTTGTGTGTTTGGGTGATTAAGCCCTTGTTGGTTGCAGCATTTGCAAATATTTTCTTTTGTTCCATAGGTCGTCTTTTCATTTTGCTTATGGTTTCTTTGCTGTGCAAACACTTGTTGAGTTTGACTAGGTCTCATTTGTTTGTGTTTTTATTGCTATTGCCTTGGGAGACTGACCTAAGAAAACATTGTTACAAGACGAACTTTTAACATAAAGCCATTAGACTTGAAGGATGAGACTATTTTTAAAAGTAAAATTTTATTTTCTGAGGTTTTTTCCTAATAATCCATTCAATTCAGTCGCGTAGTCATGTCCAACTCTCTGCAGCCCCGTGGACTGCAGCACGCTAGGCTTCCCTGTCTATCACCAATTCCCAGAGCCTGCTCAGACTCATGTCCATCGAGTTGGTGATGTCATCCAACCATCTCATCCTCTGTCATCCCCTTCTCCTGCCTTCAATCTTTCCCAGCATAGTTTTCATTTATTTTAGTTGTATATTCTAAAATTGTTACAAAAAGACATCAAAAAGCTTTAAACTTTAATTTGTATGGATCAAAATATATGTTGGATTACCTGTTGTCATCAGGTTTTTGTTAACTGCTTTCCACTTGAGCTTGTAAGGCAGATTTATTTTTTGGAAATATAAAACAGCATTGTATCATAGAATTGTCCCATTTTAATTGATTTCATTTGGAGTTCTCCCAGTGTTGCTCTTTCTGTATTTGCCTGTGGTTAAGACTTCTCAGAGGTGTTGAGAAGCAGAATAAAGTATATTCTATTTTACCAACAGTTTTGGTCTCTTTGCCATCACATGGTGTAGTTAAGAGAGCTTATATAATGAGATCTTTGTTAATAGATCATGACAACAAGTTTCTCTCTTATTAATTTTCCTACTCTGGACAAAACTGGTCTCCTTTATGGCTGCACTAAGGAGGTACATAATTTTTAGTAATCGTAACAATAACTCCCTTTCATAGAGCCCTTCCACTGTGTTCATTTTTAGGCTGATCACTTCACATTTATCTCACTTAACCCTTCTAACATCCCTGTGAGATTGACATCATTGTACTCACTTAATAGGCCCAATTGTTTAGACAGTTTGCCCAAGGTCACATAGTTGGTGAGTGACAGCCAGGATTTGAACTCAAACAATCTGTCTTTAAAGTATGGCATTTTAAGCATTGCACCATGGCTTCTTCCCAAACTGAAGATTGTGCCTGGTACCTGGCGTGCGGCTTTTCCAGTTCTCATTGCTGCCCCTGTAATCGTGTCTTTCCATTAAATTTTCTGTCCCATGGTTTTCTGTCCAGCAAATATTTGTGTATCTCAGTATGTGCCAGTCTGTTCTAGGCAGTGGGTGCACAACCGTAAATGAAACAGGAAAGGCTCTGGCCTCGTGGAGTTACATTCTAGTGGTGGGAGGACAGATAATAAGCATATAGATAAGGTGGTGAGAAGGGCTTTGGAGAAAAAGCTGAATAAGAGGAAGTTTTGAGGATGGTTGAGTGGATGAGAGGAGGGAGGACTTGCTTTTTTAAAAAAAAATACTATTTGGCCGTGCTGAGTCTTCGTTGCAGCATGCAGGATCTTTAGGTGGGACAAGCTCACCCTTATTTGTAGCATGTGAGATCTAGTTCCCTGACCAGAGATCACACCTGGGCCCCCTGCATTAGGAACTGGGAGTCCTAGCCACTGGACCACCAGGGGAGTCCCGGAACTTACTCTTTCTGTTGGTGGAAGGGAAGGTGTCTCTGAGCAGAGGATGTGGCGTGTGAATGCCTAGGAGAAAGACCCTTTCAGGAAGGAATACATATGCAAAGGTCCCGAGGCACTGCCTGGTGTATTGGAGGAACAGCGAGGAAAACCTGGAGTGGAATAAGATGAGCTTGGCAAGAGGGGAGGCCAAGTTAGTCAGGGAGACCAGATTGCATAAGACGAACAAGCCATTTAAGGGAATTTGCCTTCCATTTGAGGGGAGAGGAGGTGATTGACGGAGTTTAAGAAGAATGGCAGAGCATGGCTTTGCATTTCATAAAAGGACCGTTCTGTCTGCTGTGTGGAAAGTATACGCGAGGTAGGAGTGAGGGGAGAAAGGACAAGAACAAAGGAAACCAGAGAAGGCGTTGTTTGGTTCAGTCATCCATGGGGTTGGCTGTGCAATAGAAAAGCAAGTGAAGAATGGTTCAGCGATTGGAGTCTGAGCAATAGTAACACGTTGTCATTTGCTGAGATGAAGACTATGGGAGGAGTAAATTTAGCAAGGGATGAAGAAAGGAGTTGGTTGTGGGCTTGATAAATTCGTGATCCTTATTAAACATCTAAAGTGAAAGATATCTAGAGACACAGAGTTACGTTTTCAGAAACAGTGGGATATTTTTAAAACGCAAACTGAATTGAATCTTGAAGTATTAGATTTGGAAGAGACTTTTTGAGGTTTTCTAGTACAATCCTTTCATTTTACAAACTAGAAATGCTGAGAAGTCAATTGCCTGCCACAGAGTTAAATAGCCTTTACTACCGATTCTCCAGTACAAAGAACACTTGACCTGGAGTCAGGAGATACAAGTTTATATTGTAGTTTTCCTTTTTTTTTTTCCAGTTCTAAACCTTGGGTAAGTCATTTATCTGCTCCAAGTCTTTCTTCTATCAGAACAGATAATAAAGACTTCCACTGTTAGGATGTTGAAAGTTGCAAAAACTAGACATTGCTGTTTCTACCCTAATGATGGGAAAAGGTTGAGAAGCTACAAGATTGCAGTTCTCTAAAACCCGTCTAGAGAGCTGAGGTCACAAAGAAATCTACATGAATTAAAATTGAGGCTGTAACAGGCCCTTCCCAGAAAAAAGGAGACGCGTAGATACTTTGACCTGTGGAGGGGTCAGCAGGAGGGAGAAGAGTCTGCTATAGACAGCTCTTGGAGCAATCGGTCAACGTTTACTGACTGCTTGTGGGCTGGAGTGACCGCTGGAATCCCGAGGAGCCCCAGCCACAGAGCACGTTGCACCCACCTCTCTTTCCCTTGGGTCTTCGCTGAGTATATGCATGTAGACATGCCCTGGAGTGCAGGACCTTCCTGAGGTGGGCGATGCCTGCTGAAGGCCAGGGTCAGGGCAGGAGAATCAACAGAAATCTCTCTGAGGCACTAGGGGCTTTCCCCAAGTGTAAGGCAGGGCCACCACGGACAGGGGGCACGGCAGGGGAGCTGAGAAATGTCCCTCTGTGGCTATCCAGGCTTTCAATCAGGGAGGCAACAGGCTTTCAGGTGGCAGACAGAGGCAGAGAGAGATCTCCATAAGGCATGGACAGCAGAGGGTGCCACAGCAGAGCCAGCTCCCGGCTGACAGCCAGAGTGTAAAACAGAGATGGTGCTCTTAGTTTTCAGAAAGCTAGCACCTGGGTTGTAAAGCTCAACGAGATCTGTGAAGTTCACCAGTGCTCAGATCCCAGCTTCTCCTGAAGGTGCATTTCTGATTGCACCCTAAAAAAAATTTAAAGCCGATCTTGAACTGAATCTAACTAGCGCTATAACACAATTGAGACCCAGATCAACTAGAAATTAAAAGGATTCAGTGCCTGCTACCTTCACTGTAAGCAACGTAATTGAAGGAGGAACTTTGCTTTATGGAGGTAAATGACTATACTTTAAAAAAATTCAGGTATAATTGACATAATAACATACTAAAGTTGTACAACGTAATGATTTGAAATTTGTATATATTGCAAAATGATCACCGTAACAGATCTAGTGAACATCTGTCACCATACATAGTTATAGAATTTTTGCCTTGTGATGAGAATTTTTAAGATCTACTCTCCTAGCACTTTCAGATACGCCAAACAGTATTGTTAACTATAGTTACCATTCTGTATGTTACATGCCCAGGATTTATTCATTTTGTAACTAGAAATGCCTTTTGATTGTCTTTGGCTGTTTTGTCCACCCTCCCATTCCCCATCTATGGAATCATAAATCTGTTATCTATGAGTTTATTTTTTTTGAAAGATTACACATATAAGTCAGATCATTTATCTTTTAATGTATTTGTGTTTCACTGTGTGACATTTTAGTTGGCATAGTGCCCTCAAAATACTTCGTGTTGTTGCAGGTGTCAAAATTTCCTTTTTTTAAATGGCTGAATCATATTCCACTGTATATATCTATTATATTTCCCTTATCTATTCATTTATCAATGGGCAACCTATTTACATATCTTGACTTGTACATAATGCTTCGGTGAACATAGGAGCCCCTATCTCTTCAAATTATTGTTTTTGTTTTCTTCAGAAAAATCCCTAAAATTGGAATTCTTGGATCATAGGGTAGCCCTGTTTTTAATTTTTTGAGGAAACTCCATACCGTTTTCCACAGAGACTGCATCAGTGTAGATTCCCACCAGCTGTGCGTGAGGGTTCTCACTGCTTGTTACTTGTTGTCTCTTTAATAATATCCATTCTGATAGGTATGAGGTGGTATCAATATTTTGATTTGTATCAATATTTCCCTGATGATTAATGATGTTGAGGGCCTTTTCATGTACTTGTTGGCCGTATCTTTGGAAAGACATCTGTATAGCTCCTCTGCCCATTTTTTCATTAGATTTCTTGTTGAATATTAACTTCTTATTGCATATGTTTAGCAGAATCATTCATAGATTGTAGTTTTTGTTGGTGGTTTTCTTTGCTGCACAGAAGCATTTTAGTTTGACGTAGTCTGATGTATTTTTTGCTTTCGTGGCCTTATCTTTTGGTGTCAAGTCCAAAATCATCTCCATAACTTATGTCAAGGAGCTTACAGCCTTTTTTTTTTCCCTAGGAGTTTTATTTTTTTCTAGGAGTTTTTTTTTCAAGTCTTACATTCGAAGCTTATCATCCATTCTAGGTTAATTTTTGTGTATGGTGTAGGACAGGGCTCCACTTTCATTCTCTTGCAGGTGGCTGTTCAATTTTCTCAGCACCATTTATTAAAGAGACTACCTTTTTTCCCTTGTATATTCTTCCTTTGTCATAGATTAATTGACCCATAGTGTGTGGGTTTATTTCTGGATTTCTTTTCTGTTCCATTGATCTGTGTGAATGTTTTTCTGCCAATGCTATACTGTTTTGATAGCTTTGCAGTATAGTCAGAAGTCAGGGAGCTTGAATCCTCCAGTTCTGTTCTTTCCCAAGATAGTTTTGGCTATTTGTGTGTTTATGTTTCCGTACAAGTTCTGAGATTATTTGTTGCAGTTCTATAAAAAATCCCCTGATATATTTTGATAGGGATTGCATTCAATCTGTAGATCGTCTTGTATAGTATGGTCACTTTACCAGTACTAATTCTTCCTATATAAAACACGATATATTTTTTCATCTCTTTGTATTGTCTTCAGTTTCATCTTATAGTTTTATAGTCTTTTATAGACTTTCCACAGAGAAGGCAGTGGCACCCCACTCCAGTACTTTTGCCTGGAAAATCCCATGGACGGAGGAGCCTGGTGGGCTGCAGTCCATGGGGTCGCTGAGGGTCGGACACGACTGAGCGACTTCACTTTCACTTTTCACTTTCATGCATTGGAGAAGGAAATGGCAACCCACTCCAGTGTTCTTGCCTGGAGAATCCCAGAGACGGGGGAGCCTGGTGGGCTGCCGTCTATGGGGTCGCACAGAGTCACACACGACTGAAGCAACTTAGCAGCATAGACTTTCCAAGTACGGCTCTTTTACCTCCTTAGGTTTATTCGTAGTTACCTAATTTTTTTTTATGAGATGGTAAAGGTGATTGTTTCCTTAACTTCTTTTATAGTTTGTTGTTAGTGCATAGAAATGCAACAAATTTCTATATCTTGTTAGCATTCTGCAGATTTACAAGATTCATTGATAAGCTTTAGTTGTTTTCTGGTGGCATCTTTCAGATTTTCTACATATAGTATCATGTAATCTGCAGACAGTGACAATTTTATTTCTTCCTTACCATTTTAGATATATTTCTTTTTCTTGTCTGATTGCTGTGGTTAGGACTTCCAATACTCTGTTGAATAAAAGTATTGAGAGTGGGCATCTGTGTTTTGTTTCTGATCTTAAAGAAAATGTTTTCAGCTTTTCACCATTGAGTATGATGTTAACTGTGGATTTGTCTTATGTGGCCTTTATTATGTTGATGTATGTTCCCTCCGTGCCCACTTTCTGGGGAATTTTGATCACAAATTAATGTTGAATTTTGTCAAAAGCTTTTCCTGTGATTATTGCAATAATCATATGGTTTTTATTCTTCAGCTTGTTAATGTGTATTACATTGATTTTTCAGATATTGAAAAATCCTTACATCCCTGGGATAAGTCTCTCTTGATTATGGTTTATGATTCTTTTAGTGTATTGTTGGGATCAGTTTGCTGATGTTGTGTTGAAGATTCTTGCATTTATGTTCATCAGTGGTATTGGCCTGTGAGTTTCTTTTTTAGTATCTTTGGTTCTAGTATCAGGGTGATGAGTGCCTCATAGAATGAGTTTGTAATTGTTCTTTCCTCTGCATGTTGTGTGTGTGTGTGAGTGTGTGAGAATTGTTTAAGGATAGGCGTTAGTAAACTTTTCCCTAAACGCTTTGTAAAACTCACCTGTAACGCCGCCTGGTCCTGGGCTCC
The DNA here is from genome assembly GCF_003369695.1 of Bos indicus x Bos taurus. Taxonomy (NCBI): domain Eukaryota; kingdom Metazoa; phylum Chordata; class Mammalia; order Artiodactyla; family Bovidae; genus Bos; species Bos indicus x Bos taurus. The sequence goes on along the minus strand of NC_040097.1, from coordinate 53,208,820 downwards.
GTAGCCCCAGCTGCAGCGTGTGGCTTGTGGGAACTTAGCTCTCTAACAGGCCGTGGCAGTGAAAGCACAGACCTAACCACGGGACCACTGGAGTCCCTGGTCTGGACTTTCGCTTGTTGATAATTTCTGAATTACTGACTCAGTTTCAGTACTGGTAACTTGTCTATTCATATTTTCTGTTTCTTCCTGTTCAGTTTTGGGAGATTGTACATTTATAAGAATTTGACCATTTCTTCCAGGTTTTTCATTTTATTGAGATATAGTTGTATTAGCCTCTTATGATCTTTTGTATTTCTGTGGTATCATTTGTAACTTCTTTTTCATTTCTGATTTATTGATTTTTTTTTTTGATGAATTTGGCTAAAGGTTTATCAATTTTGTTTACATTTGCAAAGAACCAGATTTTAGTTATGTTGATCTTTTCTGATTTTTTAAAGTCTATTTCATTTATTTCCACTGTGATCTTCATGATTTCTTTCCTTCTACTAACTTTGTGTTTTGTTTATTCTTTATTTTTTAGTTCCTGTAGGTGTAAGGTTAGGTTGCTTGAGATTTTTCTTGTTTCCTGAGGTAAACTTGCGTTGCTTTAAATTTCCCTCACTGCTTTTGCTGCATCCCATAGGTTTTGGATCTTTGTGTTTTGATTTTCATTTGTCTCTAGATATTCTTGATCTTCCCTTTGTTTTCTTTAATGACCCATCGGTTGTTTTGTAGCATGTTGTTTAACCCCCATGTGTGGGTGTGTTTTTATTCCTTGTAGTTGATTTCTAGTCTCATAGCATTGTGGTTGGAAAAGATACTTGATATTATCAGTTTTCTTAAATTTACTGATGCTTGTTTTATGGCCTTAAATGTGGTCTCTCCTGGAGAATGTTCCATGTGTGCTTGAAAGACTGTATTCTGCTCCTTTTGGGTGGAATTCTCTGTATATATCAGTTAAGTCTGTCACATCTAATATGTCATTTAAGGCCAGTGTTCCCTTATTGATTTTCTCTCTGGATGATCATTGATATATGTGGGGTGTTAAAGTTCCCTACTATTATTATGTTACTGTTGATTTCTTTTTTTTATGTCTGCTAATATTTGCCTTATGTATAAAGGTGCTCCTATGTTGGGAACATATATATTTATGAAGTTTGATGTAAAAATTTCTCAGTCGTGTCGGACTCTTTGTGACCCCATGGACTATACAGTCCATGGAATTCTCCAGGCCAGAATACTGGAGGGGGTAGCCTTTCCCTTCTCCAGGGGATCTTCCCAACCCAAGGATCAAAGCCAGGTCTCCTGCATTGCAGGCAGATTCTTTACCAGCTGAGCCACTGTTTTGTTCTTGGATTGATTCCTTGATCGTTATAAAGTATCCTTCTTTGTCTTTGTAACAGTCTCTATTTTGAGGAAATTTGTTTTGCCCCATATAAGTATTGCTACTCCGGCTTTGTTTTGATTTCTGTTTGCATGGAATACCTTTTCTATCCCCTCAGTTTCAGTCTTTGTGTGTCTCAAGTGAGATCTGAAGTGAGTCTCTTGTAGGCAGCATAAATAAGGGTTTTGTTTTGTATCCATTCAGCCCCTCTGTGTCCTTTGATTGGAACATACAGTCTATTGCAGTTAAGGTAATTATTGATGCATATGTTCTTACTGCCATTTTGTTCATTGTTTGGGGGTGGTTTTATCTTTTTCTTTTGTTCTTGTTACTTGATGACTAGTGTTATGTTCGGATTTTTTCTTTAAAAAAATATTTATTTATTTGGCTGCACGGGGTCTTAGTTGTGGCATTCGGGATCTTTGCATCACGTGGAGTCTCCTGTTGCAGTGCACGGACTCTCTGGTTGTGGTGCGCAGGCTCAGTAGTTGCGGCGTTCAGGCTCTCTGTGTGGGGCACATGAGCTCCGAAACACACAGGCTCAGTAGTTGTGGCGTTCAGGCTCTCTGTGTGGGGCACACGAGCTCCGAAACGCACAGGCTCAGTAGTGGTGCCATGTGGGCTTAGTTGCTCTGCAAGCACGTGTGATCTTAGTTCCCTGACCAGGGATCAGACTTGTGTCCCCTGCATTGCAAGACGGATTCTTAACCACTGGACCACCAGAGGTCCCTTTTTCTTTGTGCGTGTGTGTGTGTGTGTGTGTGTGTGTGTGTGTGTGTATGTATTAGGTTTTTTGATTTGTGGTTATTGTGAGGTTTTTTAATAGCAATCTTAATATATGTGATTAAGTTGCTGATCTCTTAATTTCAAATGCATTTTTAAAACCCCTCATGATTACTGTTTTTTTTTATATCATACCTTTAATTTAACTGCTTTGTGTATCCTTAACTGCTTAAGGGGCTTTGATGTAGATGTTACTGGTTTTGTTTTTAGCCTTCCTTCTCTCTGTGCGTGGTTGATTCCCTGCCTTTACTGTATGTGTGTCTTTACTGATGATCTTTTTCATTTTGTAATTTTCATGTTTCCAATTGGGGCCTTTCTTTTTTCACCTAGAGTAGTTCCTTAGTATTTAATATAAAGCTGATTTGGTGGTGCTGAACTCTTTTAACTTCTGCTTGTTGATAAAACTTTTGATCTTTCTATCAAATCTGAAGGAGAGCCTTGTTGGATATTCTTGATTGTAGGTTCTTCAATTTCATCATTTAAAATATATCACTCATCTGGCTGGCAGAGTTTCTGCTGAAAAATCAGGTGATAACCTTATGGGAGTGCCCCTGCTTTACCCTTGCTGCTTTTAAGATTCTCTCTTTATCTTTATTTTTTGTCATTTTAATTACAATGTGTCTTGGTGTGTTCTTCTTTGGGTTTATCCTATATGGAACTCTCTGCCTTTCCTGAACTTGGATAAGTGTTTCTTTTCCCAGTTTGCAGAAGTTTTCAGCTGTTATTTCTTCAGATATGTTCAACCCCCCCGCTTTTTTTTTTCAATTTCTCTTCTTTTGGGACCCCTATAATGTGAATATTAGTGTTCTTGATATTGTCCCAGAGGTCCCTTAGACTGTCCTCATTTAAAAAAATTTTTCTGTTCAGTGGTCATGATTTCCACTACTCTGTCTTCCAGCTTGCTGATCCATTTTTCTGTATGTTTTAATCTACTGTTGATTCCTTCTAATATATTTTTCTTTTTAAAAATTAAAAAAAAATTAATTGGTAGAAAATTGCTTTCCAGTGTGTTGGTTTCTGCCATATGATGTGACTCTCTATGATATATCTATGATATATGATTATGTATATATCCTCTTCCTTTTGAGCCTCCACCTCGCCACGCCCCCTCCCCCAATCCTACCCCTCTAGGTCACATAGAGTGCCGGGTTGGGCTCCCTGTGTTACAGAGCAACTTCCTACTAACTCTTACACATGATAATGTATGTATGTCAAGGCTGCTTTCTCAGCTCATCCCACCCTCACCTCCCCCACTGTGCCACATGTCCATTCTCTACTAGGTTCATCAGTACGGTTTTTCGGTTGGTGCAAAAGTAATTATGCTTTCAGATCCTGAATGTTAAATCGTCATAACTAGGCTCAAACACATCTTTATTAGTCAAAATAGGAACCATGACAATCAACATATTTTTGCAAATGAGAAATGTTTGTTTATTCCTGTAGCATAGAAAAAAAATCTGTGCTTCCAGATACGATGAACTCTTGGAAAGCATTTTCTGCATCCTCCTGGTTGTGGAAGCATTTTCCCTGCAAAAAGTTGTTGAGATGCTTGACGAAGTAGTAAGTTGGCAAGAGGTCAGGTGAATATGGCAGATGAGGCAAAACTTTGAACTTTGTTCAATTCATTGAACTTGCGACATGTTCATTATGTGACGTGGTCAGGCATTGTTGTGGAGAAGAATGGGTTCCATTCTGTTGCCCAGTGCCAACAGCAGGCGTTGCAGTTTTTCCTGCCTCTCACTGTTTGCTGAGCATGCTTCTCAGATGTAACGGTTTCACCGGGATTCAGAAAGCTGTAGTGGATCAGACGGGCATCAGACCACCAAACAGAGACCATGACCCCCATTTTTTGGTGCAAGTTTGGCTTTGGGAAGTGCTTTGGAGCTTATTCTTGGTCCAGCCACTGAGCTGGTTGTCATCTAAAAGGCACTTTTCATCACACGTCACAATCAGATCAAGAAATGATTCATTGTTGTTGCATAGAATAAGAAAAGGGGACACTTTAAAGAATGGTTTTATTTTGATTTGTGGTCAGCTTATGAGGCATCCACTTATTAAGGTTTGTCACCTTTCCGTTTTGCTTCAAAGGCCAAATGATTGTAGAATGGTCGATGTTGAGTTCTTGGGCAACTTCCTGTGTGGTTGTAAGAGGATCAGCTTTGATGCTCCTCTCAGTTGATCATTGTCAACTTCTAATGGCCAGCCACCACGCTTCTCATTTTCAGGATTCTCGTCTCCTTTGCAAAACTTCTTGAACCACCACTGCACTGTATGTTCATTAGCAGTTCCTGGTCTGGGTGCATTGTTGATATTGCAAGTTGTCTCTGCTGCTTTATAACCCATTTTGAACTCGAATAAGAAAATTGCTCCAATTTGCTATTTGTCTAAGGTCATTACTGTAGGTTGTCTAAAATACATATAAAATAAACAATAAGTAATAATTCATTAGCAAAAAGCATAAAGCAAGAATTATGCATTAAAATGATGTATAACATAACCACATTTATATAGAAATGTATTCAAATATCTAATGGCAAAGTTCAACAATGCAAAACTGAAATTACTTTTGCACCAACCTAGTAGATTCCACATATGTGTGTTAATATGCGATGTATGTTTTTCTGACTTACTGCACTCTGTATAAGAGGCTCTAGGTTCATCCACCTCACTAAATCCAACTCAAATTCATTCCTTTTTATGGCTGAGTAATATTCTACTCTATATATGTATCACATCTTCTTTATCTATTCATTTGTAAATGTACATCTAGGTTGCTTCCATGTCCTGGCTATTGTAAATATTGCTGCAATAAACATTAGGGTACATGTGTCTTTTAGAATTGTGGTTTTCCTTCTAGTATATTTTTCATTTCAGGTATTGTATTCTTCATCTCTGTCTTTTTAAATATATTTTTTCTCTTTGCTAAATATTTTTAACTTCTTGTTCTGTGCATCCATTATTCTCCTGAGTTCTTTGATTATCTTTACAGTCATTACCCTGAACTCTTTTTTGGGTGGATTGCCTGTTTCCACTTCACTAAGTTCTTCTGGGGTTGTATCATGTTCCTTCTCTGTTACCTCATTTTGCCTAAGTTGGTATTTATATTTTCACGTGTCTGGTAGGTTAATACATATCTTGACCTTGGAGAAACTGTTCTGTACAAGATGTCCTGTGTTGTCCCCGGCCTGTATGCTCTCGAGGTTTCCCCTGTGAGGGCTGTGTGGGTCCTTCGTTGTGGCAGGCTGACTGTGTGGGTGGTCTGGTAGGCTTGATTGGCCTCTCCTCTAGTTGGTTACCCGCCCGTGCCTTATGAAGAGGCTGTTGGGGCCCAGTCGCCAGGCAGCTGACTGCGGTGCCCCAGGAGGCCCGGGCTAGTGCCTGTTCACCGGTGGGTGGGTGCAGTCAGGGTCCAGAAAACTCTGGGGCTGTTGTCCGTGTACTACTGGTGGGTGAAACCAGGTTTTGGTTTAACGCTGGACTACTTATGGTCTGAGTCAGGCCCTGGGGTCTGACCGGAGTGCCCAGGGATCACAGAGCTGGTGTCTGATAACTAATGTGTTGGGGGGTGGTGCGGGAGGTGTTTCCTGACACAGATATGGGGTCACGGGCATTCTGAGGCTGTGCTGGCCTGCTAGTAGGAAGGGTCAGGGCCAGCCGGTCCCAGGGTAGGGTCTGGCCTGCTGCGGGCAGGCCGGCTCTGCAGACTACGGCTCTCTTGCATCTCGTGTCTGCCCCCAGGTAGGTGAGGCTTGTCTAGAGCCTGGAGCAGGACTGCTGGACAGTTTGGCTGGTGCCCGCCTGTGGGTGGGTGAAGCTGGGTCCTGTCCCTGTGACGGGCAGGGCTACGTCTAGAGGCGACTGTGGTCTCAGGGAGTTTTAGGCGGCCTGTCTGCTGACAGGTGGGCTGTGTCCCTGTCCAGTTAGCTACTTTGCCTGAGGTGTCCCAGCACTGGTCCCTACAGGCTGTTGGACGGGCCAGGTCCCTCAACGGGGCCTGCCAGAGCCCGTGTTCGCCCAGTAGGAGGAGCTCCCAAGAATGGCCTCTGCCAGTGTCTTTGTCCCCAAGGTGAGCCACAGCCCCGCTTCCCCCACCTCTCCAAGAGACTCCCTGAGACCAGCAGGCAGGTCTGGCCCTGGCTCCTGTCCAATGACTGCTTTGGCCCCGAGTTCCGGAACACGGCAGGTTTTGTGTGCTCCTTTCAAGAGCCTTCTCCGTTTCCCTCAGTCCTTAGGGACTCCCAAGGCCAAGCCCCACTGACCTTCAAAGCCAGACTCTCTGGGGGCTGTCTTCTTGCTGCCTGACCCCAGGGCTGTGGAGCCTGATGTGGAGCTCGGCACGCTAACTCCTGGGAGAACCTCTGCAATGTAATTATCCTCCAGTTTGTGGGTTGCCATCTCTGTGGTGAGGGACCTGGTTATTTTGCCCCCTCCTGCCTGTCTGGTTGTAGTTCCCTCTTTATGTCTTTAGTTGTAGATTTTCTTCTGGTAGGTCCTGGTCTTTTTCATGGGTGCCTGTGATTTTGGTGTGCTTGTGAGAGGAGGTAAGCTCACGGTCTTTCTGCTTTGCCATCTTGGCGAGTCTCTCCTCCCCTTCTGTCAGTTTTTTCAAAGAAACAACTCTTGGTTTCATTGATCTTTGTAAAGTTCTGGGGTTTTTTACTCACAATTATTTGTTGTGAAATAACAAATTATGAGACATGGAAAGAAAGAAAAAAGTGTGACCCATGGTTAGGAGAAGAGCTTAGAGAAACTGAGTCAGTGATGGGCCAGATGTTGAACAGTTGGAATGGATGAACAGTTGGAAAATTTTAACAGGAAAATGGAAGACTATAAAAAGATATAACTGGGAATGCGGAAGTGATAGTACCGCGTTAGAAGTTAAGTTTTCATTCGGTGGGCATAACAGCAGACTGGATGTAGTTGGCAAACCCCAAGTAGAATAGGTACAAAGCTGAGAAGCATTGCTGACTCAGCACTGTTAAATCTTCCAGTTCATGAACATGTAATGTGTTTCAGTTTAAGTCTGATTACTCACGACAGTGTTTAGTATAAGTTTTCAATATATAATATCATGTACTTCTTTCCTTAAATGTATTCCTAAATAGGTTTTTTCTTATGCTGCTACAAATGAGATTATTTTCTTAATTTTATTTTAAGGTTGGTCATTGCTAATGTATGGAAATACAAATTATTTTTGTATAAATCCATGGTGTATTTGTATGTTAAATGTTTCAACCTTGCTGGAATTCCGTGATTAATAGCTTTTTATGTCTTTTTTCTAGAATTTTCAGTGTACAGGATCGTGTCATCTGTAAACAGAAGTTTTATTTCTTCCTTTTCAGTCAGCATGCCTTTTATTTATTTTCTTTGCTGAATAGCCTTGCCTGGAACCTCTGATACAGTGTAGGATAGAAGTGACTGTGTGTTAACTCTTCTCTAAATGTTTGCCATTCTTATTAAATGGTATAGAATATAAACTGTATTTATGTCTGTCAGTATTGGAGAATACTGACTTCATGAAATTGGTGTCATCGGTGGAAGATCAATTTACAGTTTTGTGTTGGTTTCTGCTCTACAGCAGTGAGAATCAGTCATAATCGTATCCCTGCCTTCCTGAGCTTCCTGGGGGCCATTTTGATCTACAAAATATGTAACTTTTTTTTGATTGATTGAGGAACATTTTAATAATTTCACTTTTTTTTTTCTTTTAGGTTTTCTCGAATAATGATGAAGGCCTTATTAACAAAAAGTTACCCAAAGAACTTCTTTTGAGGTAAGTGTAGGGATTTTGTATATGATTCGAAATGTAAAGATTTAAATATTTCGTATATGATTCAGTCATAAAGTTCCAAGACAGTCTCCTTTCTCACTGTGAGTCCATAGCATAGAAAAACAGACAGAATTAGCCTAACTGACTTTCTGTTTTTGTTTTATAGAATGCTGTTCAGCTTGTTGTTAACTTTTACTTGGTCTAATCCAGAATGTACTAAGTATGTACGTAGCATTGGTCTGGATTCTTTTTGTAATGTGGTAAGTATTGTAATAATCTTCAGTAGGTGACACTGTTTGGGTTTCAGTAGATTATCTCACAGTAACGCGAGGAGAGATTATTAAGGCTGTGAGCTCCTGAAGTTATAGACATTTAGATGTTTTCTGATAAATTGATTTTAAAGTAATTATACTATGAGTTCTTACTGAGTACTTAAAATGGTGTCAGCCCACATATTGATGTTATCCATTTTATGAGAATTATGTGCTAAGGGACTACTGTAGAACAGGCCTTTTGTCCTTTATTTTTAGCATTACAGAATATACAGGTAATGGTATTTTGCTTGGCATTTTGCCAAGTAAAGCTGTCAACCAACACTTGTTGATCCTCAGACACTGCAGTTTCCTTTCATACTCAGCAAGCATCAAGGAAACCTTATTTTAGTTTTGGGTGTTACATTTTAATTGTTAACAAACAGTTAATACATGAATACATGATCATCTTAGGAGTGGCATTTCCCGAACTTCTCATATCAGTAATGTTTCACAAAACGAAACAAAAAAAAACAGGTTTTGTGATCAATAAGTATGGGAAACGCAAGGTAAACAAACCAATTTCTTTACTGCATGCCCTCTCAGAGCCTTAATAGGCTAATATGCATGGTGATGCTCCCAGATGAATAACTGTGGCATTTCAAACTTACTGACCTTGGAACTCTTTTAATAATCCTTGGAAATTTGCGGGGGAGATGCTGACATACAGTAAGAAATTGACTAGCTGACCCCATTCCCTGCCTGTCTTAATCTCATAACATGCAGGGGATGTGTATGTGTGTTCTGTTTACATGCCGGAGTTGCTCTGTAAGTGCAACGGACTGCTCACCTTTGCCGCCTCAGTGTTTTAGACTCCTGTTCTTGAGTCTGGAATGGGGGTGAAGACTTAGTGTCTTGGGGTGATGATCACATTTTAGGGGCTTCAGGATGGCATTTCATTAGTCATCAGGTGTTGCCATGAGCTCGTTCTGCTCAGTTAATAAAAAAGAAAATTAAGTCATGGCAGAATCATATGAAAGATACAGCAATTACGTTTTATTTGAACAAAATAAATATTTGCTTGGCTAAGAGAGAATATTCTTTGGGTATAATGACCATTTTAAAGTTCCGAAAGTGGTGACAAGGAAGGAGGAATATGTTTATCATATACACCCACACGGCCCTGGTCAAGCACAGAGAGCTGTGGAGCCAGCGTGGTTCGGGTGGGCCGGCTGTGGCCGTGCGGCTGTAGGGGTGCCATCCACAACAGACCAGAGTGAGCGGCGTTTCCAGAGTCGTGCAGTGTTGCCCTCTCGGTCTGAGCACTTTTCTAGCACAGACATCAAACCTTAGTGTGAATATGTCATTTATACCCCGGGAGACTCATAACCAGCTTCAGGCCGACGCACATTAGTCATTCAGCACTGGAGTGTGATTAAACTCCACCCTTCTCCTGAATACTGCTGCTCTTTGTGACTCAAGGCTGCTAACTTAATATTTTTTCCCTTCTGGTAGAATTAGCTCTTACACTGTACTCAGCCATGGTACTGTTTCTACCTATTGACCAAAAGGGAGGAGGAGTTGGAGTGGGGAGCGCTGTGGAATTATATAACTTTGTGTGCTGGTGTGATTTCTGAACTGCTGTTTTAAAAATTTTGATTCTTTTAAGGATCCATGATGGACTCAGCTTTCAAAAATCCTGGAATCACAGTTTTTGAATCATGCTAAGGCTCACACATAGATCATTTTTTAAAAAAGAATTGTCATTTGAGAGCAAATGTTCATAACATGTTTATTCGTAGATTTGCATTCCCACTTCTTTCCTTATTTTGGAGTCTGTAAGGGGAAGTTAAAATTTAAAGGACTGCCGCGGTAGGTCTTCTCTGACTCTTGGGTCTCAGACCTAACTCCAGCCAGATTTTAATTTTTGTTGGCCTTTAAATCATTTCTATCATTTTACTCTCAGATTTTCTGTTCTCAATAGTAATAGCTTTCCCTTTCCCACCTACTCTTTTTAAGCAAAAGTTTGAAGAAGAGTTTTAGCTAGGTTGCCAAAGCAGACATCTTTGTCGTACGTTAATTCCACAACAAAGTGAATGAGTGCCACAGAGTCCCCACCTCACGAAGCTTAAGTGCTGGTTGCTTTTGCTAAGTTCAGTGATGTCTTCATACTTCAGCCTGTCTTCAGCTTACATTTTTACTTCATATTGTGAACTTCTTTGTGACAGAGCAGACTGTTGTTCCTGTTCTTATTGAATTCCTGTTTACTTTCCATCTTCATCAATAGGTGTGAATTCTTTGACTTTATGATAATCTTATTTACTTGCTGCCAAAGTCATTTTCTCCTCTGCCATTTTTTACTGCATCTGTTGCTACCCTCTTATATTCTCTGCTCGCCTCCGTTACTGATCAAATCCAGTGAAGTCTGAGCTTACTCTCTGGAACCATTAACAAGCATAACCTAGAATTATGTACTCCATCACTTTATATCACTTCAAATCCAATCAGAAAAATCTGTTTTTTTAATCTGATCATCTTATTTCTAGTTTTAAGATCCCTCAATATTCTTCATCACTTTATATCACTTTGAATCCAGTCAGAAAAATCTGTTTTTTTAATCTAATCATCTTATTTCTAGTTTTAAGATCCCTCAATATTATTAATTCACGGACTCCTTCTGCTACCCAATTTTAGTTTGTTACTAACAATCATTGACAATTTTGCTTTCTGTCCTGGTTTCACTTATAAAATAAGGATGTTAAAGTTTTCCCTCTACCCTTCACGCACACACACAATTCAACAAACAGCTTGTAATTTTGCTGTTCCTGGAATCAGTTATATAATTCTTATAATAATGGGAATGTATAGTTTGTTATAATCTCTGTATCTGTTACTGAGTTGTGTTGTCCTTGCTTATACTTGTCTTCATTGTTATTGGATATATTACTTTTGGAGCTTGACTTGCTTGAGATTTCTACTCTCCTCATTTACTGGTTGTGTGACCTTAAAGTGACTTCACTCCCCAGGCCTAATTTCCCATATCTGTAATAGTAATAGTTCTTACTTTAAGGGGCTCTTGGTAGCTCTGAGCATCTGGCATTTAATAAATGTTAAATAAATGTTTTATTATTGTATAATATAAATTTTGGGTGTCTGAGTACTTAATAAATACTGTTGACAGTAGAGTTAGTTTTCATACAAACAGTTGATAAAAGCAGGCTATCCTGATATGCATCTTAACGTATGCTACTGCTAACGATCTCAGTAAAGGACCTGGTTATTAAGCGAGTTAATATGGCCTGCTGCTTCATTTCATCAACTTGCACTAATTTAATCTCAATAGAAATTGCACACTACCATCTGACATTAAACTGACAACTTTTGGCGCTTGAGCGGAGTAGTGGTGGTAATTATGACAACTGATAATTATTTTGTATTATTAAGAAGGCAGTCTCTTGGAAAGAACCATTCCTCTTGAGAAAAGCAGTCGGGCATGAGCAAATATTGGCCCACAATTCAGGTTTCAAACTGTAAGATTAATTTGTTTGACGTTAAGTTTTTACTTTTCTTATGGGCTTCCCGGGTAGCTCAAACAGTAAGGAATCTGCCTGCAGGGAGACCTGGTTTGATCCCTGGGCTGGGAAGATTCCCCTGGAGAAGGGCATGGCAACCCACTCCAGTATTCTTGCCTGGAGAATTCCATGAACGGAGGAGCCTGGTGGGCTACAGTCCATGGGGTCATAAACAGTAGGACACGACTAAGTGACTCACACACACACACACACACACACACACACACACACACGTGGTTGTTTTCGGATTTTAGTGCTGAAATGAAAATGCATGTAAACAGCTTCATAGGAATAGGGAGTGCTACATGCAGTAAATATTTTAAACATTGTGAGAAGACATGGCTCTTGTTAGTAATGAATAATAATGAAAGAAACCTTGTTAGACATATTTTTAAAAACCAAATCACCATTATCTATGTAATTTTCTTTCCTTTTAAAATGTATGTGGATCCATGACAAAATTAAGTCCTCAGTGTGTTTGTGGGCTTGATGAAGAAGGATTGATTGCCCCAAACAGGAGAGCTGAGCCTAATAATTTTGGCAAATGGAATCAACTACATAATTACATATAATTTGGCAGTTTTACTAGTTTGCTAGGGAAAATTATAAAATAACTAGCACTTAAATTTTTAAATTTCCCTTTTCTAAAATTTATAAGCCAATTCCATGAGTGAAAATAATTGTGGTTTTTGTTGTAATTATTAAGTTACAGCCCAGTGCCTATCTGTGATCAAGGGACCCTGGGGAGCAGTGCAGTAAAGGGCTCATTCCTGTTTGGGGCATCATTGAATGGGCGTTCTTGCCTGCTGGCTGGTTGTAGTACTCCATGGACTTTTTCAAGGACTGGTACCTTCTGCTGTCTTTGGTGCCTTTATATATATTCCAAGGCAACCAAACAGGTAAGATGCTCTTTTAGGGGTACATACTGCAAATTGGGCCTCCCTGGTGGCTCAGATGGTAAAGAATCCACCTGCAGTGCAGGAGACCTGGGTTCAGTCCCTGGGTCAGGAAGATCCCCTGGAGAAGGGAATGGCAACCCACTCCAATATTCCTGCCTGGAGAATTCCATGAACAGAGGAGCCTCTCGGGCTACAGTCCATGGGGTCGCAAAGAGTTGGACATGACTGAGTGACTAACAAGTAGTCATAGAACTTCAAATACAGGTTTAAACATCTATGCAGATTTTTTTTTGTTAAAGAGGTTTTTTTTTCCTTTTGGTTTGTTCATGTTTATTGTTGTTTTACCTTGTATGAGGCTATACAGGACTGAATTAATATATGTTGAAATTAGATGCAGATGCTTAAAGGCCCTTCCCTCTGTATACTGTTATGTATTATTTTAAGGTTAGCATCTAAGTCCAAATCATGGCAGAGGCAAATTGTCCTCTGGTTAGGGTTATGCTTACAATTAAAACTCTGATGATGGCTTTGGATTTTTAAATCTACATTGGGGTGGCATGAAGCATGAATAGAACTCCACAGATAAGGGTGAAACTAGTATATTCTACTCTAGAGTGTTATCCCTGGAAAGTTATGTTAGAGAGCTGTTAATTTAAAAGCTGTGAATTCAGTAGTTACAACAGAAAAGACTGGCAAATTTGATTATCTGAATAGTAAAATATGGCAAAATATGCCATACCAAATATAAGCAGCATAGTGGTAGATGAAATAATTCAAATACACATTGTAGGAGAAGGCTATCTTCTTCAACATATACACAAATTATTAAAAATTATTAAGAAACAGATGGATTAACTCTTAGAAAAATTTGAAGAGGGTCTGAACAAAGGAGGAAATACAGATGGTCAGTAAATATATTGAGTTGAGTTGCCAGAGGTCATAGGCTTGAAAGGTTGTTGAGCTGTGAAAGGTGCCAGGATTCTTGGCCTCCAGAGGAGAGGAATTCAACCCAGGGCCAGTGATGAGGCTTGATCGCTCAGAGCTTTTGTGTAATGAAGTATTTTTAAAGTATAAAAGAGATAGAGAAAACTTCTGACATAGACATCAGAAGCGGGCAGAAAGAGTACCCCCCTGCTAGCCTTTAGCAGTATGTTATATACCTATCAGCAGGCTGCTAATTAGAGAAAGGAAATGTCTCAAAACTCAGAGTGGCACCAGGCCCCTCACCCACAACGTGCATTTTGAGATAACATTGCACAAGGTGAGTCATCCCAGGCCATAAAACGATTGACATGAATCTTGAAGAAAGGCAGGTTTCCAAGTAAGGACATAGTTTCATTAACACAGATCAGGAGAACAATGTTTGAGTAAAACATACTGGTTTATTGAGCCCTTTTTAGTTCTGAGTCTTAAGAGGATCAGACTTGAAGAAAGACTAGGGTAAATACATAGTTCATTAACATAGCTTAAGAACATTTCTGTAAGAAAAACGCATTAGTTAGCTCAAGGTTTGAGAAAAGTTAAGTTCAGGTGGAACCAGGTGTCTTCATGGTAACACAGAATTTTAAGAGAAACCTCCTTTTAATTATGCATCAGTTCAGTTCAGTCGCTCAGTCGTGTCCGACTCTTTGCGACCCCATGAATCACAGCACGCCAGGCCTCCCTGTCCATCACCAACTCCCGGAAAAAAATCTGAGACTTGTAGTTTGTTTCTTCCTGCCGCTTAAGAGAGAGAGAAAAAACGCCTGACACTTGCAGCCTATTTTCTCCGTTTGGAGACCCCTTAGCCTTTCTGCCTGTTACCCTCTCAGGCTGTACAAATATTTAACTTCATATAGTAATATTTGTTTTTCCAAAGTGGTCTTATCAATTTGCATCCATACAGACAATGGATAAGAGACTCAGTTGAGTTGTTCTTTCTAATTTTAAATGCTGTACGTGTCTTAAATATAGACTGACATCTCATTGTGCTGTTGATTTGAATTTCCCTAAATTCCAATGACGTTGAGCATCTGTTTATACGTTTGTCACTCACATGTGTTTCTTCTTGGGTGAGGTGCATGTATGTGTTTTTTGCCTATTGCCTATAAAAAAAACCCGTTTTGCCTACTGTTGATTATTGGTTTGTAGGCGTTGTCTTCCCCTTCCTTGTTTTGTTTATTATAGTCTGTGTTGGGTCTTCGTCGCTGCTCTCGGGCTTTCTTCAGTTGTGGCGAGTGGGACGCTGTTTCCCAGTTGCGGTGCGTGGGCTTGTTGCCGGGGCTTCTCTCGTTGCGGAGCGCAGGCTCTGGGTGCACGGGCTTCGGTGGCAGTGGCCAGTGGGCCCGGGAGTTGCGGTGCACTTGCTTAGTTGCTCTGAAGCACGTGGGCTCTTCCTGGACCCGGGATCGAGTCGGTGTCCCCTGCACTGCAAGGCAGATTCTTAACCCCTGGACCACCAGGGAAGCCCCCCATTCTTGTTCTTAATATTACTGGATCCTCTACAGGTTTTCATTCAGTTTTTTCGAGTAATATCTCAATAATCTTTGTAAGAGGACAATTGGGGGTTTTAATGATTAAAGTGAGTATTTTATTCACTTTGATGATTATTGCAGTTTTCTATTTTTTGATTTCTTTTTTATCTGACTAATTTTGCTTCTCTCCAGCTTAAAACTTTCCCTGTTGCCTTTACTGTAAAGTCCACGTAAATTGTTAAGACTTATTCTCCCAGAACTTTCCACTTACTATTTCTTACTGTATTTCCTCTCTCACTCTTTTCCAACTTTCTTGTAAACTCTGATAGCTGATTTACTTCCAGCCCCTGAAAATGTCATTTAATTTGTTGTCTCCCATAGTCATTCTGCCTTCTTGGAAGTACCAGTCTCAATTTATTTTTTATTGATGTGTAGTTGAACTACAATGTTGCATTAATTACTGCTGTACAGCAAAGAGACTCAGTTTATATATATATATATATATTCAGTTGTATACACTTTGCAACACTATGGACTATAGCCCGCCAGGCTCCTCTGTCCATGAGATTATCCAAGCAAGAATGCCAGAGTGGGTTGGCATTTCCTCCTCCAGGCGAACGATCAGCCAGAATAGAAAAGAGTGTGTGCGTCCTTTTCCATGCTCTTTCCCAGTATGGTTCATCACGGGATGCTGACCGGCGTGGGCTCTGCTCTGCAGCGCGGCCTTGCTGTTTATCCGTTCTGTGTGTCTCTGTTGGCACGTGCTGACCCCACACTGCTAACCCGACCGCTCCCGCCCGTCTCCCCTGAGAACAAGCCTACTCTCTGTGTCCCCGATTCTGTCTCTGTCTCATAGATAGGTTCACTTGTGTCAGATTTTCAATTCTGCGTATGTGGTATCGTGCAGTATTTGTCTTCCTCTTTCTGACTGAGTTTGGTAGTTTGTATTTGCATCCATGTTACGGCGAATGGCGTTATTTCATTCTTTTTTATTGCTGAGCAGTATTTCTCTGTATATATGTACCACATCTTCCATATCCACGCATCTGTCAGTGGACATAATTCAAGTTGTTTTCATTTCTTGGTTGTCGTGCACAGTACTGCTGTGAGCATAGGTGTACATGTATCTTTTTTAATTACAGTTTTGTCTGGATATACGCCCAGGAGTAGGGTTGCTGGATCATGTGGTCGTTCTGTTTTTAGTTTTGTGAGGAACTTCCGTATGGTTTTCCGCCGTAGCTGCACCGGCTTACCTCTCCACCAGCAGCGTAGGAGGGTTCCGCTTTCCCACCCCTCCAGTGTTTGTTGTTTGTAGAGAAGGTGCCAGTCTTCTGTTCACCCCGTCTTTCACCTAGTTCAGCCTAAGCCTTTCTCTCCGTTCAGGACCGTGTTCACTCTTTCCTGAGTGTGTGTATAGGTTCTTTACACACTTTATAATTTCTTGTGTTTGTCCTGGACTTTATGTTGCATGACACAGTAAATCTAATCTTTAAAAAATTGAGGTTTTATATATGTATAGTTGATACAGGTGTACAATATAACAATTTGATATTTGCACGTAACTGCAAAATGATCACCACGTTAAGTCTAGTTAACATCTGTCACCACACATAGTTACAAAACTTTTTTCTTACGCTGAGAACTTTTAAGATTTACTCTCAGCAACTTTTAAATGTGGAATAGAGTATTATTACCTGTAGTTGCCATGCTGTGTATCACACTCCGTAACGCTTACTTGTAACTGAAATTTTACCTTTGACCCCGTTCACCCGTTTGGCTCACTCCTGCACCTCTGGCAACCACACATCTGTTCTCTGTATCTTTGAGATCAGGTATGTGTGTGTGTGTGTTTTAAGATCCCATACGTGAGAGAGATCATAAGGTATTTGTTTTTCTCTGTGTGAGTTATTTCACTTAGCATAATGCCCTCAAGATCTGTCTGTGTTGTCACAAATGGCAGTTTTCATTCTTTTTTATTGCTGAACAGTTTTCATATATAACGCCGCATCTCACATTTTTTATTTGTTTTACTTCTTTGGCTGTGCTGGGTCTTAGTTGCCGCACACAGAATCTCTTCTTGTTATGGCATGTGGGGTCTAGTTCCCTGACCAGGGATCAAACCTGGGCCGCCTGCACTGGGATCATGGAGTCTTAGCCACTGACCATGAGGGAAGTCCCCACATTTTTTAATTTATCGTCCATTGATAGACAGGCACTTAAGTTGCTTCTGTAGCTTAGCTGTTGTAAGTCATGCTGCAGTGAACATGGTCGGTGTGTATATCTTTGGTCCAGTCTTATGCTTTCATTTTCTCCAGACGATTATCCCCAAGTAGCACTGCTGGGTCATATGGTGATTGTATTTTGATGTTTTTGAGGAACTGCCATACTGTTGTCCACAGTGGCTGTACCAGTTTACATCCCATGACAGTGCCCAGGGTTTCCTTTTTCTCCGCCTCCTCACCGATACTTATGTCTTGCCTTTTGGATACAGCCTTTCCAGTAGGTGCGAGGTGTTACCTCACTGTGATTTTGATTTGCATGACACTGAGGACTAGTCTTGTGGAGCACCTTTTCCAAGTGCGTCTTGGCCGTTAGTGTGTCTTCTTCGGAAAAATTTCTACTTGGATCCTGTACCCATGTTTAAACTTAATTCTTTGGTTTCTTGCTGTTGGGTTGTAGGAGTTCTTTGTATATTGTGTATGGTTTGCAAATATTTTCTCCTAGTCGGTAGGTTGCCTTTTCATTTTGTTGATGGTTTCCTTTGTTGTGCAGAAGCTTTCTAGTCTGATGTAGTTCTTTTATTTCTTTTAGCTTTGGTTGTCTTTGCTTTGGGTGTCAAATCCAAAAAATCATTTCTAAGACCTCAGTCAAGAAGCTTACTGCCTATGTTTTCTTTTGGGAGTTTTATGGTTTTAGGTCTAATGTTTCAGTCTTTGATCCATTTTAGTTTTTGTGGTTATAAGACAGTGGTCCAGTTTCATTCTTTTGCATGTGGCTGTCCAGTTTTCCAAGCACCATTTATTGAAGAGGCTGCTCTTTCCCCGTTGTATATCTTGGGTCCTTTATCATAAATTAATTGACCATGTATGTATGGGTTTGTTCCTGGACTCTTTGTTGTTTCATTGATCTGTGTATCTGTTTCTATGCCAATTAGCATATATGTATGTATGTGTAGTGGGTGGGCTTGTCTTAGATATATGTAGATTATCTGTGAATGTGTACTTACAAAAGTGTATTGTGTAGGCCTATGTATGTCTGTGTGTGAGAACGTTCAGGGCAGAGAAAAAAAACTTCCAAAAACCATACTATATTTGGGAAACCTTGTAGTTTCCTCATGGCCCATGTATGTATGTATTTATGCTTATTTGAAAGTGCATGGAACTTAGCCTTTTCTTCTGAGCTTTTCCCTGCTGCTGCTGCTGCTAAGTCGCTTCAGTTGTGTCCGTCTCTGTGCGACCCCATAGACGGCAGCCCACCAGGCCCCGCCCTCCCTGGGATTCTCCAGGCAAGAACCCTGGAGTGGGTTGCCATTTCCTTCTCCAATGCATGAAAGTGAAAACTGAAAGTGAAGTTGCTCAGTTGTGTCCAAACCTTAGCGACCCCATGGGCTGCAGCCTTCCAGGCTCTTCCATTCATGGGATTTTCCAAGCAGGAGTACTGGAGTGTGGTGCCATTGCCTTCTCCGGAGCTTTTCCTTACCTAACATTTAATGATTATGCTCCCCTTTTACCAGATACTTTTCATAATCACCACTTCAGTGGCTGCTTAATATTCCATGAAGTTGATAACTAATGATTTACTTAACCTTTTTGTTGCTTTTTAAAATTGTAGGTAAAGCTGAAATAACCACTTAAAAATGTTTCTTTTGTTGAATTATTTCTTTATGGTAACTTCCTGAAATGGAATTACTGGATTAAATGAGGACATTTTTACAGCTCTTGATAAAGCCAGTGTTTCCAGAGGCTGTCACAGTTGAAAGATATATATGTTCAACATATAACTGTATAAATTTAAGTTGTACAACATGTTGATTGGGTCCATTCATATATTGTACTGTAATTGCCATTGTAGTGTTAGCTAGCACCTCTGCTGCTGCTGCTGCTGTTGCTGCTGCTAAGTCACTTCAGTTGTGTCCGTCTCTGTGCGACCCCATAGACGGCAGCCCACCAGGCCCCGCCCTCCCTGGGATTCTCCAGGCAAGAACACTGGAGTGGGTTGCCATTTCCTCCTCCAATGCATGAAAGTGAAAAGTGAAAGTGAAGTCTCTCAGTCATGTCCGACTGTTAGTGACCCCATGGACTGCAGCCCACCAGGCTCCTCCGTCCATGGGATTTTCCAGGCAAGAGTACTGGAGTGGGGTGCCATTGCCTCTCAGCAACAGTTGGAGACAATGAAAAGGCCATTTAAGCCATGTTAATTAGATCTCTAGGACTTATTTATATACTGGTTGCAAATTTGTACCCTTAAAACGAGATCTCTCCTGTTCCCCCAGCCCCAGACTCTGTAGCCGCGTCTTTTCTGAGCCTGGCTTTCCTTTGGGCCCACATGTAAGTGACACTGCACAGTGTTTGCCTGTCTCTGACTTAACTTCGCAGTGTCCTCAGAGACTGTGTTGTCACAAATGGCAAGACTTTCTTCTTTCTCATGGCTGAGCAACGTTCTGCTGTATCAGCAGGCCACGTCTTTAGCTGTGAATCCGCTGACAGGCACTTAGGATGTTCCCATGTCTCGGCTGTAGTAAATGATGCTGCAGTAAACATGGGAGTGCATACATCTCTTCAGTATCCTGTTTTCATTTCATATATTCAGAAATGGAATTGCTGGACCATATGGTAATGCTATTTAAAATGTTTCCAGGAACCTTTCATATTGTTTTCTGAGGTGGCTGAACTAAATTACTTTCCTGCCAACAGTGTACAAAGGTTCCCTTTTCCCCACATCCTCACCAACACTTGTTTTATCTTTTTGGTGACATCGGTGTACTTTTTTCTATTTTTTCTTTGTTTTCTTTTTTTGAAACAAATTTCCCTTCTAGCTTTTTAAATCCCCCTCCCCCCTTTTTTTCCTTTCTTTGGGCTAATTGTGTTTTCTTTAGCTTCCATAATTTGGACATTTAGGTCATTAATTTTCAGCTCATTTATCTAATAATAGGTAAGTTCTTTGGGCAATAGTCTCAAAGCTCTATTTTTGTTGAATTACATAAGTTTTGAAGTTTAGTGTTTTTTGTTTGTTTGTTTACTGTTCAGTTTCAAATATTTTTCAATATCTTTTATTGCTTCTTTGACTCGTATCATTTTTTCTTAAGACGTATTTTATTGTAAAGTATAATATATAGTTAGAGAACCATACAGAACACAATTATTAGACAAAGGCCATAGTAGCTATTACCTCGGTCGATAAATAGAACTTCTTCAGTCACCAGAGAAGCACGTCCATTTCCCATCCAAATCACGACTGCGTCCCTCTCCAGGAGTAGCCCTTCCTTGACTTTCACAGCTGTCACTCTGTTTCATTGCTCTGTGGATTTGTCGCCCGTGTGTGCCTCCCTGTGCTCATTTTTTAGTCTTGCCCATTTGTTTGTTTGATTTTCTTTGGTGGTTCTGTAGCTTCATTTGACAATTGGCAGTTAGTTCTCATCCACAGTAGCTGTCTCTAGACTTTAAAAAGTGGTGACAGATAACACAGTAACCAGTGTATAGAGCCTGTTTGTTGAATGTATGCAGTGTGGGACATTCCTTATTTGCTTTGGCCCAGAGAGCTTTATTGAACCTGGTGTCAACATGCACGTGTGGAGTTCCCATCTCCTTCGTGGCAAATTCCTGAGTTTCTTTGAGTGATTGAGGGTCATGCTTCTTAAGACCCATTCCATAGATGCACTTGGGAATATTGATAGTGTATCCTCTGGCCACCACCTCATTGATGGCGGACCATCAATGGCCCTGTTTTTTTCTTGTCACCCTTCTTTGTGGAAGCCATCAGACTGAGCTGGGGTTGGGAAAAAGCTAGTCTTGCCCATTTAATAAATCTTCAAGTGTCTGATAATCAACAGGTTTCTTGTCCATCTCTTTGCTGTTCCATACATCTTACCTGTTGAGTAACTTGGGTTCTTTGACATGCAGCAGTTTGCACCATCTGGGTTTCGCTAATTGCCTCCTCATGGTGCAATTTCAGCATGTTTCCTTCATTTTTATTTCTTGGAAATTGACAGCAGGATCAGAGGTTTTTTCAGATTCTGGTTCAGTCCCTTTGACTGTGTGGTGAATGCGAGACTATGTGGTGGTGTGTTCTTTTATTAGAAATCACGTAATTTCAGGTTTTCTTTTTTTGTCAGTTGCTTATATTTGTATATGCTGATTGCCTAGATTATGAACTTATTGGGGTTACAAAATGATACTCTTGATACTTTTTCTTCATTTATTAATTGGAATGCTTTTATAAAGTGTTACTTACCTTCAATTCTATTTGATTACACAGTGCTGTAGTTCATATAGGAAAGGCAGGATAATCGCTTGACATTCTTTCTCTTAATTTACCAGTTTTCAAAATAATGAAATATGTGAAGGTATGACATTTGGGAAACAAAGTATTTTCATAATTTCAAATAATCTCCCACAAGATACATATGAATTACAAGGGGGAAAATGGTAACTTTATAATAGGGCACTCTGGCAGAAATCATGACCAAATGCTCGAAGTAGGCATCACCAGTAACAGGACAAATGGACACCAGATGCCTCCTGATGTGGTTCACAAGAGCGCAGAATCACTGCTGTGGCGTTCCTAACAGCAGTGTGTAACTTGAGTGTGACCGTGAGGAAACATTAGATACACAGCAGGACTTTCTACGGAGACTGTTATGCTTCAAAAATAGCAAAGTCATGAGAGATAAAAACTGAGAAAGTGTTCCAGATTAGAAGCGACTGAAGAGACATGACAGATAAATGCAGTATGTGATCCTGGGCCAGGAAAAAAAAAAGATTTTCTTTTAAAGGCCATTAATAGGACAATTAACAGGTTTTTAAATACCATCTATAGATCATGAACTCCTTATTACCAAATTCAGACTTAAATTGAAGAAAGTAGGGAAAATCACTAGACCATTCAGGTATGACCTAAATCAAATCCCTTATGATTATACAGTGGAAGTGAGAAATAGATTTAAGGGCCTAGATCTGATAGAGTGCCTAATGAATTATGGAATGAGGTTCGTGACATTGTACAGGAGACCGGGATCAAGACCATCCCCCATGGAAAAGAAATGCAGAAAAGCAAAATGGCTATCTGAGGAGGCCTTACAAATAGCTGTGAAAAGAAGAGAAGCGAAAAGCAAAGGAGAAAAGGAAAAATATAAGCATCTGAATGCAGAGTTCCAAAGAATAGCAAGAAGAGATAAGAAAGCCTTTCTCAGTGATCAATGCAAAGAAATAGAGGAAAACAACAGAATGGGAAAGACTAGAGATCTCTTCAAGAAAATTAGAGATACCAAGGGAACATTTCATGCAAAGATGGGCACAATAAAGGACAGAAATGGTATGGACCTAACAGAAGCAGAAGATATTAAGAAGAGGTGGCAAGAATACACAGAAGAACTGTACAAAAAGATCTTCACGACCCAGATAATCACAATGGTGTGATCACTGACCTAGAGCCAGACATCCTGGAATGTGAAGTCAAGTAGGCCTTAGAAAGCATCACTACAAACAAAGCTAGTGGAGGTGATGGAATTCCAGTTGAGCTTTTTCAAATCCTGAAAGATGATGCTCTGAAAGTGCTGCACTCAATATGCCAGCAAATTTGGAAAACTCAGCAGTGGCCACAGGACTGGAAAGGTCAGTTTTCATTCCAATCCCAAAGAAAGGCAATGCCAAAGAATGCTCAAACTACCACACAATTGCACTCATCTCACATGCTAGTAAAGTAATGCTCAAAATTCTCCAAGCCAGGCTTCAGCAATATGTGAACCGTGAACTTCCTGATGTTTAAGCCGGTTTTAAAAAAGGCAGAGGAACCAGAGATCAAATTGCCAACATCCTCTGGATCATGGAAAAAGCAAGAGAGTTCCAGAAAAACATCTATTTCTGCTTTATCGACTATGCCAAAGCCTTTGAATGTGTGGATCACAATAAACTGTGGAAAATTCTGAAAGAGATGGGAATACCAGGCCACCTGATCTGCCTCTTGAGAAACCTATATGCAGGTCAGGAAGTAACAGTTAGAACTGGACATGGAACAACAGACTGGTTCCAAATAGGAAAAGGAGTCCGTCAAAGCTGTATACTGTCACCCTGCTTATTTAACTTCTATGCAGAGTGCATCATGAGAAACCCTGGGCTGGAAGAAGCACAAGCTGGAATCAAGATTGCTGGGAGAAATATCAATAACCTCAGATATGCAGAGGACACCACCCTTATGGCAGAAAGTGAAGAGGAACTAAAAAGCCTCTTGATGAAAGTGAAAGTGGAGAGTGAAAAAGTTGGCTTAGAGCTCAACATTTAGAAAACGAAGATCATGGCATCTGGTCCCATCACTTCATGGGAAATAGATGGGGAAACAGTGTCAGACTGTATTTTTTTGAGCTCCAAAATCACTGCAGATGGTGACTGCAGCCATGAAATTAAAAGACGCTTACTCCTTGGAAGGAAAGTTATGACCAACCTAGATAGCATATTGAAAAGCAGAGACATTACTTTGCCAACAAAGGTTTGTCTAGTCAAGGCTATGGTTTTTCCTGTGGTCATGTATGGATGTGAGAGTTGGACTGTGAAGAAAGCTGAGCACCGAAGAATTGATGCTTTTGAATTGTGGTGTTGGAGAAGACTCTTGAGAGTCCCTTGGACTGCAAGGAGATCCAACCAGTCCATTCTGAAGGAGATCAGCCTGGGATTTCTTTGGAAGGAATGATGCCGAAGCTGAAACTCCAGTACTTTTGCCACCTCATGTGAAGAGTTGACTCATTGGAAAAGACTCTGATGCTGGGAGGGATTGGGGGCAGGAGGAGAAGGGGACGACAGAGGATGAGATGGCTGGATGGTATCACTTACTCGACGGACGTGAGTCTCAGTGAACTCTGGGAGTTGGTGATGGACAGGGAGGCCTGGTGTGCTGCGATACATGGGGTCGCAAAGAGTCCAACATGACTGAGCAGCTGAACTGAACTGAACTGAATGAATGATTATGAGTTTGAGTAAACTCCAGGAGTTGGTGGTGGACAGGGAAGCCTGGTGTGCTGCGATTCATGGGGTTGCAAAGAGTTGGACACAACTGAGCGACTGAAATGAACTGAATGAGTGTTAAAGAATGACAGCTTTTTCAGGGTGTGAATGAGGAAAAGATGTCTTTCATTACCATTGTTGGTACTGGAGACAATCACAGCCACTTCAGTAAGGCAGGAAGAAGGATAAACGTATGATCATTGAAAAGGAAGAAAGAAAAGTTTCATTGTTCTCAAGTGTATTGATTTTGTTTGTAGAAAATCCTTAGACTATATAAAAGAATTTGTAAATATTGCTATATGCAAGTAGCATATGAAAATTAACTATATACTAGCAACAATTAGAAAATGACATTTAAAAAATTCTGTTTTAATAGTAACAACATCAAATAGCCAGGAGGAGAGAGCAAATCTAAAACTGAACAGCATCTATGTGGAGAAATACAAAAATTTCTATGAGATAGTAAGGAAGTCCTAAATAATGCAGTATATCATGTTTGTGGGTTGGAAGACTTAACCACTGTAAAATTTTATAGACCCCAGAGTGTCTATAAATCCAGCATAATCCCAGTAAAATTTTATAAATTTTTTTTGTGAAATTTGATATGCTGATTCTAAAACACAAGCAGAAATTCAAAAACTGAGAGTAGCCAAGAATAACCAAGATAATCTTGATGAAGAAAAACAAAGTTGAAGGACTAAAGTTACTGGACATCAAGATCTTTAAGTTTCATAATTAAAACAGTAGTACTCCCACAGAGGCAGACAGACCAGTGGAGCAGAAACACACCCACTCCTGTATACCCCTGTGTGTATTTATTTGTAACCAACTTGTCCTTTCAGGGCTCTCCTAACAAAGGGTGGTTATCACATTTGAGGTAGGAAGCAATTTCCAAAAAAAAAAGTTTTGAAATTGTTCTTAGTTACTTTGTGTATTTAAGTAGATAGGAACTATCTTTTCATGGAAGCAAGCCCAAGTTTTCATTTAAAAAATGGAAAATGTTAGGTTTTGAAGTTTGATGCAAATTGAGTATTTAACCTCTTCTTTATAACTCTTACCCCTTGAGCTAACTCTGTTTCTGTTGCCAGTGTTCCAGGCTCTGTCATTCAGGGCATTCATTTTCTTCACTGAAACGTGATTCAGGAATTTGGCCTACTGGGCAGTTGGGAGTTGTAGCATGCCTGCGTGTGCAAATGCAGCTACATGTGATGGTGGTGTGGGAGGATAGGGTAAAGAGTGAAGGCCGTCTGCTTCTCCATCAGCAGCTGCAGTGCTGGGCAGTGTAAACTTGTGTTCGCGCTGTTGGCTCTCACCTGCGTCTGAATGAGCATCTTGTGTGAGTTAGTGTGAGTCTAGCTTTTATAGATGCAGTCTCCATACAGCATGCTTGCTCAGCATAGGCTGCCTCATCTGCTGAGCAGTTGAAGAGCATCCAGCCTAATCCTGCGGGAACAGTAGCTGTAGCTTTGTGTAGTGTCACGGCCATGGGCTATCAAGCTGCACTGCTGCTGCTGCTGCTGCTGCTGCTAAGTTGCGTCATTCGTGTCCGACTCTGTGCGACCCCATAGACGGCAGCTACATGGGTTCAAATTCTGGCTCTGCTCTATCTGTGTGGCCTTGGAGGTGCTCAGTGTTCTTATGTGTAAAGTGGAGAGCATAATAGCACCTCACAGCAGTGTTGTGACAATTAAATGACTAATGTAAGCAGTGGCTAGCATATAATTTTCAAGCACACAGTTATCAGTGTTGTTATTATAACTGAGAGGTGGTGGAGTGTGTGGTCTCCAAGGTGGCATGTTGCTGAGGAATGTTTTCAAGGGAAAGTGAGCTAACCCCTTTCTACCTTCAGCTTGTAGTTCAGAAGGGATGCTGCTGTGAAACACGATCCTTCTGTAGCGTCCCCATGCCTCTCTGTCTGGTCCTTGGCCTTTCAGTGGGCTCATGATCAGTTGCGGCTCACTGGGGAATGGTCATAGGGCACAGAACACAGACATTTGAGTTGGTGGGGCAAGACATATCACATGGAAGCAATGTATTATAGGTGTACAGACACCCTGAAATATGTTTATTATATGTGTGTGTATATTTGGTACATGTTTTCCCCACCAGCATTTTCCTGTGTACAAAGTTCCATGGAGTCTTTTAAGATTAACGCAGCCCTTATGCTTCTCTCCTTTGCTTTTCACTAGAAAATGATAGGAATCTGCATAGTAGAACAGTATCTGCACCGTCACAAGCCCTGTGGTGCTGCTCGTGGGTGCTTTATTGTAGGCGCAGTGCTCTGGTGGTTTGTGGGTCTACTGTCTTCCCCAAGCCTGTGGATTTTCAACTCACCGCTGATTGTTACCTTTGAAGAATTTTGAAGAACTTTACAGGTGGCTGTTTGCCATCTCTCTTTCCTCCCCGTTCCACACACACAGGCACAGACTGTCCTAGTTAACTTCCGGTGCTGTGGGGATCGAGACCCTGTTGAACCTGACTGCGTCGCCATTCACTCTTCCTCTCCCAGGAAAGCTGCTCTTTGTCTTCAGCTGTTCCTGCTGAGCGCTGAGACACATGCAGCTATTATCCTGCGCTGTCCTCAGCAGCTCAGCTCTGCTGCCATAGTGTCAGGCGCTCTCTCCAACCCTGCCACGCTGACAGTGTCCACTAGGTTTTAGGTTACTTCTCTCTTCTTTTCTTTTTCCCTGCCTTTCCTGTCTTCTGTAGCTTCTTGGCTTTTGCTCAGGAAAAACTGGTCATTTATAGACCTTTCCAGGTAACGAGCTCCATCTTTCTGCCCTGTGAACAAATACATAAAAAGCAAGTGGGTTTTATCGTGGAGCTTTTCTTGGCCATACTGTTTGAGCCTCAGGCACCTGAGCCTGTTTGGTGCGTCTCCTACCAAAAGGGGAGTTTGCACTTGTGTTAGGGGCTTACTCTCACTAGGCTCAGTGTCTGGCAGGTGAGATTGGTCTTTGAATAGAACAAGGTATGATCTACTGTCCCATGTCTGTGATTTAGAACAAGAGAAATAAAAGTTTAATGAGTTCTGGTTTAAGGAAATTTGTGTAATGTTTCTATAACAACTTTGGAATGTGCAAACATTTAATATTTCACAATAGCGAGGTAAAATTATAGTGCTCTTGTATATTATGAATTGAGAAATCTTGAAAAAGTTATTAATATGCAGATGGCACACTAGATTTTATCTTTCAACTATAGATATTCTAAAATGTTAATACCATCTCACTTTTGTGCTTTTTCCCCTTTCTTCCTAGAATATTTTCCTTCTTGGATATAGTAACCTTGTGCCGATGTGCACAGATTTCCAAGGTAGGGTATTAACCAGATTTGTAATCAAGAAATAATCATGTAAAGTAATTAGCCTCCAATTAAAAGAAATAGAAAAAGGAATAAATTTTTAAAAAGAATCAAGTTTTGTTAGAATGAGGATAAGTTTTCACTCAAACAGTTAAACGTTAAAATATCATCTTTTATATTTAACATAACGGTATTATCATAATTTCACATTTTATTATTGACTTCATATCTATCAAGAATAAATTTTGGAAATAGAAAAGTTGAATCAAGACTTTAACAATCTCAATAAATTTATCTTTTTCACCCTAATCCTTCCTAACCTCCCAGGCCTGGAACATCTTAGCCCTGGATGGAAGCAACTGGCAAAGAATAGACCTTTTCAACTTTCAAACAGATGTAGAGGTAAGTTAGCCTGCTTTAGACTAAAGATTTTTTTTAAAGATGAGTCAGCTGCTCACTCTTTCCTGCCCTTTAATTTACCGCGTTTAGATTGAATATTACGCCGCCAAGGTGGGATAGAGAAGAAGAACACCTGGGAGGTATTTGCATACTTCAGACCAAAATTCTGCTTGTGCTTCACTCTTTGCTTTATCAGTGACAGAATTTTACTTCACCCCTTATTCGTGTTTACAGTCTGAGCTTTACCACGCAGCTTTCCAAAGCCTCACACCTGTATCGTTAAAACTTGGTTCAGTGCTTTAGTCTTCGGAGACTCTTGACAAGTATTTATTGACCTGAGAACTCCGCTGAGAATTCTAATTCAGCACTAGGAATGGAGAAATGGCAGAGGCATGAGCCCAGGAGGGAGGCTGGAGACGGAGATGTCCCTCCAGCTCAGCCTCCTAAGGCATGTACTCTCTCAGTGCCTTGGTTTTATTGTTTACAAAGTAAGGAAGGGAAATAATCTTTATAATTCCAGGATCGTGGTGTATTTACCTGGAAATATGTAAATGTCTTCATTTAAGAATGGTAAACCACCTGGAGAAGGAAATGGCACCCCACTCCAGTATTCGTGCTTGGAAAATCCCATGGACAGAGGAGCCCGGTGGGCTGTAGACCATGGGGTCATGAAAGAGTTGGACGTCACTTAGCGACTAAGGGACTAAACAGCAGCACTATTCAGTACTGCTTATTCCCCCACTTGAGAGCTCGGTGCTTGTGAAATTCTTAGGCAATAGCAGTTAGATATTTTCCTGCTTAATTTGAATACAGTTGAGCCTTTCTAGAATTGGGAGTTCTAATTTGTGTCAAAGTAACCAAATATGGAATGTAAAAAGATATGCAGAGCTCCCTGGGTTAAAGATTTAACCTGGCAAATGGTTAGTAATATAATGTCACTTTTCTTCTGAGTCCTTTGATTATATCTGCCAGTTAAACTAATAAAGAAGCTATTAATAAGCTATTAATAAAAAAAAAGAATGGTAAACCAGATCAAATGGGAAAATTTTTCTTAAAACAACTGTAATATTAACTACGCATTTCTAACCAAAAAGAAACAGGGCAGTAATAAACAGTACTACACATAGTGACTGTCTAGAGTACTATTTTAAGGGTCTGGAGATGCTGAAGTTTTATTATCTGCCTATTGTTAGTAAAACCTTACTGATTTCTAGTTTAGCCAACTCAGTGTAGTGGAATTGTGTTTTAAATCAGTTGCTCATGTAGCGTGTTCACATGTTTTTATTATATATTTTGTATCTTTTTTAATGGATAAGGAAATATGTTTAACAGGAAGATAGTGTTACCAAGAACTAATGGCCAGATGTGGAGGCCCGTCACCTCCTTCTCTGGTCACTTGCTGCTTGCCTGTCTTCTTTGTGGGTGTTCAGTCGCTCAGTCGTGTCTGACTCTTTGCGACCCCATGGGCTGCAGCATGCCAGGCTTCCCTGTCCTTCACCACCTCCCGGAGTTTGCTCAGACTCGTGTCCATCGAGTGAGTGATGCCTGTCCTGGAGCCATCTAACCCAGTGAAGCGGACGCCGCTGCAGGAGGCAGGGCTGAGCTCAAGGTTGACCACACTCGGCCTCCACACAGGTTGCTGTGCTCTGAGCTTGGCAGCGGGCAGGGGCCTCAGGCTTTCCCAGGCTCCCTGGAAAGATAAACTCTTGTTCTTGGCTTGAACTCTGTTCCCTGAGTCAGGAATTGTTTAAAACTCCTTCCAGACTTAATGATTACAATAGAGCCCCTCCCAAACATGCTGACATATATTTCCCCTTCGAACTGATAATCTATAGAGCTTTGTTCATTGTGTTTACTTAGCGATGTTGAGGACAATATTAAATTCTAAAAATTGTCATTTCTTCTGGGCAAAGGAGAGTCTTTGTTTTAAAAAAAAAAAATTGTAAGCATTTTTTTCCTGTGGGGTTTTTTTTTTAATTATCTCTTCAGTTTTCTTTGATTTTTCCAAGCTACAATTTTTTGGAAGGCACATAAAAAGCTTTTCAATTCAGATATTAAAAAAATACTATTTCAGGACTTCCCTGGCAGTCCAGTGGTTAAGACTCTGTGCACCCAATGCAGTTCCCTGGTTGGGGAACTAATATCCTGCATGCCACACAGTGTGCCAAGGAAAAAAATGCTATTTCACGTAAATATCACTACCTTGTACATTATTTGGTCTCACTATTTTAGCTGACTGCAGCTGTGTAAACGCATTGCAGAAATACTTGAGTACTTCCACTAAAGTGAAAGTGTTAATTGCTCAGTCGTGTCTGACTCTTTGCAACCCCATGGGCTGTAGCCCACCAGGCTCCTCTGTCCATGGGATTCTCCAGGCAAGAACACTGGCGTGGGGTGCCATGCCCTTCTCCATGGGATCTTCCCGACCCAGGGGTTGAAACCAGGTCTCCCGCACCAGGAAAGCCCCACTTCTACTAAAGAGACCAGGTCATGGCTCACCACACGTGTAGAGAGCTACCTGTGAAGAATATAGTCTAACACTAATTAGTCCCCCCTTTGGGCTACCACTCGGAATCCAGGTTGGCTTCTAAATCAAGTATGGAGCCTCCCGTAGACAAATAACCTAGGTCCTTCGCTCCTAGGTCAGTCAGCGAAGAATCTGCCTGCAATGTAGGAGACCCGGGTTTGATTCTTGGGTCGGAAAGATCCTCTGGAGAAGTGAATGGCAACCCACTCTAGTATTCTGGCCTGGAGAATCCCATGGACAGAGGAGCCTGGCGGGCTAGAGTCCATGGGGTCGCAAGAGTCGGACACAACTTAGCAACTAAATCACCAATGATGGACGCTAATAGGACCTCTGGGTGGTCACCCTGGGAAGCATCCCATGGATAAACTCATGGTCTCAGATTCATTTGTTTGGAACAAAAGTGGATCTGTTGAGAGGAGAGAGAAAGTGCCAAGGAGCAGGACTGGTATACTGAGTATTTACCGTGTGCCGGGTACTCTTCTAAGTACTTTCTGTGTATTAATTACTTTAGCCTTCTCAGAAACACAAATGGCAGAAACTGAGGCACAAAAAGTTTGAGTAACTTACCCAAGGTCACTCACCTAGTAAGAAGGGAGAGAGTAGATACTGTGAACAGTGGGCTTCATGGTTTGAGTCTCAGAGAAAAGGCAGAGATTGATCTCAGAATGGCGCGTGCAGCTGGGGGTGTGCACCGGGCCTCTCCCTGAGCATCGCTGTCTCCTGAGTAAGTCTCGCTTCCCTGACGTTCAGGCATTTCCCATGCCTTTGAAAGCTGAACATTTTGTTGTCTTCATGGTTATTAAGAGTCTGTGAGGCCAAAAATGAGAAATAACCAAATAGTCTTATCTGAAAGTCGTAAGT
Organism: Bos indicus x Bos taurus; assembly: GCF_003369695.1. Lineage (NCBI taxonomy): Eukaryota > Metazoa > Chordata > Mammalia > Artiodactyla > Bovidae > Bos > Bos indicus x Bos taurus. Next base: position 53,177,427 of record NC_040097.1, on the reverse strand, counting down.
CCAAGGGCTCCTCTGTTAGGCCTTATTTTTCTGTAACGCCTTTCTTTCTGAAATGCTTACCTATAGCATACTCTCTATGTTACACAGTGTCGCTGACTGGAATTTGCATTTGAAAAGGATTTGCTTATTTTTTTTCTCTTATTTAGAAACAGTGCAACAGAAAATTCTGAATGTAATTTTTTAAATTCCAATATAAAAACTTCTACTCCATAGAAGGAAGAATAGGAAGTGTGTATAAGTGTGACTAACTTGAAATGGAGAAAATAGAATGATGTGCTTTATTTGTAGACATTGGTGTGGAGCTATTTTTGCAGTTTTATTCAATATTAGATATTTATCTTGGATTTTCAACTCATAATCTTTTTTTTTTTCCCTGCCACTGACAAATTTATTTTAAAAGTCTCTGGAGTTTTGGTTCAAAAACTAATTATTAACATAGATAGGACTCAAGAAAGCATAGATAAAGCCACCAGCAAGATCAGAATTTGGATTTTCAGCTTAAGTTGTTAGCCAGTCTGTGTGAATCTTGCTTCTATAATACTGTGGTTTGATGTGTCCTGGTGGACTCTTAGGGCTTGGAGTTCAGTGTCAAGATAGCTGCTTTGTAAAGTAAGGATGACGGTATTACAAATGAAACAAAATGCCTTCTCAGTGTTTCCTCCCTTGTGGGTGTGGTTATCATGCAGAGGACACGGCTCTTAGAGTCACAAAGACTTGATATAAACCCCAGCTCTGCTGTTCAGTGAAGTGTAATGGCAATGTAACCATTTACTTTATTTATTTGCAAAATGAAGATATTGAATCCACCCTGTATTAGTCTGGATTGTCCAGAAAAACAGAGCCAATAAGATTTTGTGTGTGTATATAGAAACAGACATAGAGATTCCTTATGAGGAATTGGGTCATGTGATGATGGAGGCTGAGAAGTTCCCAGATGTGTGGTCCGCAAGCTGCAGGCCCAGGAGAGCTGTAGCTCCAGTCCAAGTCAGAAGGCCTGTGAGCCAGCAGAGCCAGTGTGTGAATTCCAGTCTGAAAGCTGGCAGGTTCGAGACCCAAGAGGAGTTGATGTTTCAGCCCAGGTCCAAAGGCCAGAAAAGAGCAATGTCTGGCTCAGCCGTCAGGCAGGAGATCTCTCTCAGTCAGCCCTTTTTGCTCTGTTCACCGCTGCTGGGAAGGACAATCTGCTTTACTCAGCCTGCTGATTCCGATGCTAATCTCATCCAGAAACCCTTACAGACAACAACACCCAGAATGATGTTTGGCCAAGTCACAGACTGGCTGTCTGTGACCCAGTCATGTTGACCATGACATTAATCATCATGAGTTCACCCCTTGTCAACTTGCACCCATAGGCATGTCCTTAAACCATACTTAATCTCCACATAAAGACAGTACGCACTCATGATTCCGCCTACTGTGATTCAGCTATCCAGTGTACAACCAAAAACATGCTTAAGCCCCTCCTCAGAAGCAGAGGCAAAGTCCTAGAGTGATACTCATTCTTGCTGACGCTCGGCGCCTTCAGCACGTGAATGCAGAATTGAAAGAACTTTACTATGATACAAAGTCAGTACATCTCATATCACACAGAAAGGGGAAAAGACAGGAAAGACAGAAAAATATTTGTTCTGTACACACACAGTCATAACAAAATAGGGAGAAAGTACAGCCATTACAGTCCTAATCTCTATAACTGCTCACGTGGTCAGACTTGGCACTTACAGCTACCTTCTGCCACACATTCTGCATTCTTTCTGTCTTCAGCAAGCCCCTCAGCTGGTCGTGGTTCCTTACTTGGTGGACTGACCCAAACTGCCATTCCCAAAGCCATGAATAGTCCTCTTTGGACTGGCTTCAGTTTCCCGTTGACTTTAATCCTAGGGCATATTAATACTGAGAGACATCCCAAGGGATTTCCTGTATTTCAGACATTCTCTTCCTTAGTTCATGGAAGAGTAGTCACTAGCACAGTTATTGTGAATATTAAATGAGCCTTAACAGATACAAGAAAGTATTAAAATCATGCCTGAAAAAGTGGAAGTGTTTAATCAGTGTTCTCATATATCTGCCCGTACCCAGTCAAAGTTACCTTTTCAAAGCAAATGTGTTTAAATAGGGGATTGCTGAGAAGAAAGAGGGGTAGCTTTTAGGTTGCATTTTCATATTTTTAGAGTAGTACTGTTTAGCTTAAATAGATTTTCTTTTTTTTTTAAGCAATGTTGTTTTAGATCTCTGCCCAGCAGCCAGTGTTGCCATAGCTGGCCTCAAAAAGCCTTTAGAATTTGTGGAGTAGCCGTGAGCCCTGGCTCAGGGAGGCCTACCTCCAAGAGAGTGTGTAATTTTTAAAAAGACTTAATGTTTTAACTGAAAACGTTTTTTCAGTGCTTGCAGTCCCTTTATACGCTAGGAGCAGAAGTGGGGTGTTGGAAGAATGTTCTAAAATATCGTCTGTTACACCTGGAAATACATATTTAGTTCCTAAACTTCAGGTTATTTTGCTGTTAGATAAGCAGCATGAATAAGATTTTTTCCAACTTTCTCCATTGAAGGGTCGAGTGGTGGAAAACATCTCAAAGCGATGTGGTGGGTTCCTGAGGAAGCTGAGCTTGCGAGGGTGTATTGGCGTTGGCGATTCCTCCTTGAAGTAAGTCAGTCCACTGTGACTCAGTCTGTCATGGCAGCTTTTAGCTGGCATTCTCATCAGCAAAAATAAGCCAGGCATATTATTTGCTTTTCTTCTGTTGGAATCTTCCTATGTAACTTGCATAGAGTAATGAGAATATCATGATTTTGGAGCCAGCAGGCCTGAACTAGAAACCAAGAGCTCCAGTGTGGTCAGAGGTGTGGCCGTGGGGCAGGCTACTTCACTTTGCCGTCAGTTCTCTCATCTGTAAAGAGGAGGCAGTTACAGCTCCTTCATGGGAATGTCATAGGTGTCAAGTAACATGTACACGGTACCAGGCATGTAATCATATTAGTTCACTTCGCTTCTCTTCGTCACTTTCCCATCTTCCTAGGTGCCTTCTCAGAATCATGGCTACCTTGTTGTATGCTGCTGCTGCTGCTAAGTCGCTTCAGTCATGTCTGACTCTGTGCGACCCCATAGACGGCAGCCCACCAGGCTCCCCCATCCCTGGGATTCTCCAGGCAAGAACACTGGAGTGGGTTGCCATTTCCTTCTCCAATGCATGAAAGTGAAAAGTGAAAGTGAAGTCGCTCAGTCGTGTCTGACTCTTGGTGACCCCATGGACTGCAGCCTACCAGGCTCCTCCATCCATGGGATTCTCCAGGCAAGAGTACTGGAGTGGGGTGCCATTGCCTTCTTTTCCACCTTGTTGTATAAATTATACTAATTAACAAAATAATTCTTTCAAAAACTTCTTTACCATAACCTGGGATTTTGCTTACCTGTAATGAGATATGGTTATCACATTCACTTTATTCTCATTAGCAATATACCCATCCAGCCAAATGCTTGCCCACCTCTTCCTGGATAGCCGTTATTTATTGGAAATGTTATTTCTCCACTGTCAAGGACACGTGCTTTGAGCTTTTTTGAGACAGGACGTAATTAAACCTGTATGTCTTTACCCTTGTGGCCGCTGGTGGTGTTTGAGGTTGGCTAAATTAGGACACACACACTGCCCCTTAGAATCTGGGAATGGTCTTTGCCTCTTGGAAGCTTAACCATACCATAGCATAGTCAATCACAGACCTCCAGTGAGAATGTACAGTGCGTAGTGATTACAAATACTAGAATTTGTAATTGAAACATCTGCTGCACCATTGGAAGAAAATCAATTCATGATATCTTCTAAGGATCAAAACACTTCGTCTGTGTTTTAGAACACAGAGGTGGGTTTTTTATTGTTAATCAGAAAATTCAGATCATCAGAAAAATTGTGTGCTTCTTCAAAGGCTTTGTAAACCAGTGGAATAGATTGAGTCTGTTTTAACAGGAAGCTTAAATATATTTTAGCCACCTGATGTGAAGAGCTGACTCATTTGAAAAGACCCTGATGTTGGAAAAGATTGAAAACAGGAGGAGAAGGGGACAACAGAGGATGAGATGGTTAGATGGCATCACTGACTCAATGGACATGAGTTTGGGTGAACTCCGGGAGTTGGTGGTGGATAGGGAGGCCTGGTGTGCTGTGGTTCACGGGTCGCAAAGAGTCAGACACGACAGAGCGACTAAACTGAACTAAATGTACCAAATAGGTCCTAAGATAACTTAGACCAGAAAACATAAATCTGATCGTGTTTCCACTAAAGAAACTAAAAGTGAAGATGTGGATTGTCTGTGGGGACGTCAAAGAAACACATTCTCCTCTTGGCACTTGGAATAGAGCCATGGGTAACAAAACTCCTGTAAGGCTAAGAATGTTACTGGTTTACCATGAATTTTAGAGCAGAAATCTGTGTCAGTATCTATATAAATTGTTAACGTGTGAGGCCAGATCACTGTGAGAAATAATGATAAACATAATCAAAGGATCCTGACTGGAGGAGAGTTTTGTTATGCTGTCAGGGTTTGGTTGAAAGCACCTAGCACAGCCTTGGCCTCTGTCCTGCCCTCACCTGTGTGTTCTTGCTGTGGCACGAGGGGTGCGGTTTGTTTACAAGTGTTGGTTGAGCTTGTGCTATACCAAGTACTGATTGAGGCACTGGAGATACAGTAGTAATTATAGTAGATTGAAATTTGATTCTAATGGGTCTTGTGTATCTGTTCTCTGTAACTCCTGCTCCATCATTAGATACGAAGTCCTGTTGATTTTAAATATTGAGATGTAATTGCACTACAATGAACTGTGCATCTTTAAAGTATACAGTTTGATGTAGTGTAGATTATGCATATACCCATGAAACTAGCATTGTAATCAAGATAATGAATGTGTTCATGTCCCACAGAGTTTTCCTCATGTGCCTTTGTCATCCCCTTCCTCCCAGCCCTTCTCTACTTCAGCTCTAGGAAGCCCCGATCTGCTTTCTGTCACTGTAGGTTAGCTTGCTTTTTCTAGAATTTTGTATTTTACAGCATGCACTCCTTTTTGCCTGGCCTCTTTAACTTGATTGTTTTTGAGAGTCACCCATGTTGTTACGTGTGTCGGTAAGTTTTCATTTGTTTTTATTGATAGGGAGTGGTCCACTGTATGGCATATAATGCATTTTATTCATTCATCTGTTTATGGACATTTGGGTTTTTCCAGTTTTCACCCATTACACGTAAGGCTATCATAAAGGTTTTCATGCAAGATGCATGCCATCATTTTTCTTAGGAGTAGAATGGAGTAGATCATTTGATAGGTGTGTGTTTCACTTTTTAAGAAACTTCCAAAATGTTTCTCGAAAAATTGTACCATTTTACATTCCCGCCAGAAGTGTATGATGCTTCCAGTTCCGCTAAGTCTTTGCCAACACTTGGTGGGTCAGTCTTTGTCATTTTAGCCACTCCTATGGATGTGGACAGTGGTATCTCATTGTGGTTTTAGTTTGCATTTCTGTAATGACTAATGCTGTTAAGTGTCTTTTTATGTGATTTTTGCTCTCCATTTATTTTCTTTGCTGAAATGTCTGTTCTAATATTTGGTTGGTTGGTTGTTTTGCCTTTTTTTTTTTTTTCCGTTAGATTGTTTATTGTCTTACCATTGAATTTTGGGCGTTCTTAATATGTTCTGAATATAAATCCTTTATCAGATATGTTTTGCAAATTTTTTTCCCCAGTCTGTGGCTTACCTTTGTATTCTTTAACTGTCTTTTGAAGTTTTTCATTTTGAGGTAGGTCAGTTTATCAGTATTTTTCTTATGAATCATGCTTTTGGTATTACATATGAGATCTTTGCCTAACTCAAGGCCTTAAAGGTTTTCTCATATGTTTCTAGAAGTTCTGTAGTTTAGGTCTGTGATCCATTTTGACATGGTTTTTTGTGTATGGTGTGAGGTTTAGGTTGATACTCATGTTTTATCTGTGACATTCAGTTCTTAGCACCATGTGTTGAAATGACCACCCATTTCCCACCAAATTGCCTCTTACAGTTTTGTTAAAAATTATTTGTCCAAATAATTACGGAACTATTTCTGTACTCTCAGTATTTCCCATTGATCGAATTGCCTATCTTTACAGCAGACGCACTGTCTTGATAACTATAGCTTTATAATAAGTCTTGAAATCAGGCTTTCTTAGTCCTTGAACTTAATTATCTTTCAAACTTGTTTTAGCTGTACTAGGTTAGTGGCATTTCCATACAAATTATGGACCCATCTCGTCAATTTCTACAAAAAAGCTTGCTGGGATCCTGATTAGGATGATGGTGAATCCATAGATCAATTTGCAGAGACTTGACATCTTAGAAGTACTTAGCCTTTCAACCCATAAGCCTGGCTTATCTCTCCTTATATTTAGGTGTTTTTAAAATTTCCCTCAGTGTTGTATGAAAGTAGAGAAGGTTAGCACTCCCCTTGACAAGGATGGAAGAGGCTCTCGGGCCTGACAACACGCATGTGGTTAAGGCATTGCCACCTACTTCGTGGCATCTCACCACTGTTTTTGAGTGAAGTAAGCCAGAAGGAAAAACACCAATACAGTTTACTAATGCATATATATGGAATTTAGAAAGATGGTAACAATAACCCTGTGTACGAGACAGCAAAAGAGACACTGATGTATAGAACAGTCTTCTGGACTCTGTGGGAGAGGGAGAGGGTGGGAAGATTTGGGAGAATGGCATTGAAACATGTAAAATATCATGTATGAAACGAGATGCCAGTCCAGGTTCGATGCACGATACTGGATGCTTGGGGCTAGTGCACTGGGACGACCCAGAGGGATGGTATGGGGAGGAAGGAGGGAGGAAGGTTCAGGATGGGGAACACATGTATACCTGTGGCGGATTCATTTTGATATTTGGCAAAACTAATTATGTAAAGTTTAAAAAATAAAATTAAATTAAAAAAAATAAAATAAAATAAAATTTCCTTCAGTATGTTATGGAGTTTTCAGTGTACAAATTGTGCACATCTTTTGTCTATGTATCCATAAGTGTTATGACATATTATTGTAAATGACATTTTAAATTCAAATTTTGATCATTCATTGTTGGAAATAGAAATATAATTGATTTTTAAACATTTTTTCCATTAAAAAAAAATGTTGTTTACTTATTTGGCCACACTGGATCTTAGCGGAAGTGTGTGGGGCCTGTTAGTTGCCGTATGTGAACTGTTACACGTCATGCCACCACGTAGGGTCTAGTAGTTCTCTGACCAGGACTCGAACTCCAGCCTCTGCATTGGGAACATGGAGTCGTAGCCACTACACCACCAGGGAAGTCCTCGAAATATGATTGATTTTTGTACATTAATCTTTTATCCTGCAACCTGAATAGATTCACATTAGTTTTAGTAGTTTTCTTTGTTGATTACTTTGGATTTTCTTTGTAGACAGTCATGCTGCCTATAAATGAAGATAGTTTTTTTTTTCTTTTTACGGAAGATTCATTTATTTATTTATGGCTGCGCTGGGTCTTTGTTGCTGCATGCGGCTTCTCTCTAGTTGCAGAGTGGGGGCTCCTCTTCTTTGCAGTGCCAGGCTTCTGGCTGCAGTGGCCTCTCTTGTGGCGTGCAGGCCCTAGGGCGTTCAGGCTTCACTCCTTGCAGCGCATAGCCTCAGTAGTTGCAGCTTGCAGGCTCAGGAAGCGCTGGCTCGGTAGTTGTAGCGCCCAGACTTCTTTGCTCCATGGCATGTGGGATCTTCCTGGACCAGGGATCGAACCTTTGTCCCCTGTGTTGGTAGGTGAATTTGAAAATAATTTTTCTTGTTTTTCAATCAGTGCATTTTCTTTTTTTTTTTTTTAATTTTATTGGATTATAATTGATTTACAATATTGTGTTAGTTTCAAGTGTGTGGGAAAGTGATTCAGTTATACCTGCATTCATTCATTTTCAGATTCTTTACACATCAGATCAGATCAGATCAGTCGCTCAGTCGTGTCCAACTCTTTGCGACCCCATGAATCGCAGCACGCCAGGCCTCCCTGTCCATCACCAACTCCCGGAGTTCACTCAGACTCATGTCCATCGAGTCAGTGATGCCATCCAGCCATCTCATCCTCTGTCGTCCCCTTCTCCTCCTGCCCCCAATCCCTCCCAGCATCAGAGTCTTTTCCATTGAGTCAGCTCTTTACATGAGGTGGCCAAAGTACTGGAGTTTCAGCTTTCGCATCATTCCTTCCAAAGAAATCCCAGGGCTAATCTCCTTCAGAATGGACTGGTTGGATCTCCTTGCAGTCCAAGGGACTCTCAAGAGTCTTCTCCAACACCACAGTTCAAAAGCATCAATTCTTCGGCGCTCAGCCTTCTTCACAGTCCAACTCTCACATCCATACATGACCACAGGAAAAACCATAGCCTTGACTAGACGAACCTTTGTTGGCAAAGTAATGTCTCTGCTTTTGAAGATGCTATCTAGGTTGGTCATAACTTTCCTTCCAAGGAGTAAGCGTCTTTTAATTTCATGGCTGCAGTCACCATCTAATGAGTAGAATTCCATGTTACACAGTAATTCTTATTGGTTATCTATTTTATATATAGTAGTGTGTGTGTATGTTAATCCCAAGCTTTTAATTTATCCCTCTCTCCCACATTTCCCCTTTGGTAACCGTAACTTTGTTTTTGAAATCTGTGAGTCTTTCTGTTTTGTAAATAAGTTCCTTTGTATCCTTTTTTTTTTTAGGTAGATTCCATAAATGAGTGAACACATGTGATATTTACCTTTCTCTGTCTATCTTACTTCACTTAGTGTGATAATCTATAAGTCCATCCATGTTGCTGAAAATGGCATTATTTCATTCTTTTTTATGGCTGAGTAACGTTTCATTATATAGATACACTACATTGTCTTTATTCCACTGTCAGTGGACATTTAAGTGGCTTCCATTTCTTAGCTATGGTAAATAGCACTGTGATGAACATTGGGGTCCATGTATCTTTTCAAATTATGGTTTTCCCATACATAGAGTGGGAATAGGATTATTGAGTCACATGGTAGTTCCATTTTTAGTTTTTTAAGGAACCTCCATACTCCACACTCATCTCCTTTAGTAATTGTGCCAGTTTGTATTCCCACCAACAGTGTAGATTCCCTTTTCTCCATACCCTCTCCAGCATTTATTGTTTGTAGACTTTGTTTATACCGGCCATTCTGACCAGTGTGAGGTGGTACCTTGTTGTAGTTCTGATTTGCATTTCTCTGATGGTTAGTGATCCAAAGAAGAAATTGCCAACATCTGTTGGATCTTAGAAAAAGCAAGAGAGTTCCAGAAAAACATCTACTTCTGCCTTATTGACTAAGGCCTTTGACTGTGTGGATCACAACAAACTGGAAATTTCTTCAAGAGATGGGAATACCAGACCATCTTACCTGCCTCCTGAGAAATCTGTGTGCAGGTCAAGAAGCAACAGTTAGAACTGGACTAGGAACAACAGACTGATTCCAAATTGGGAAAGGAGTACATCAAGGCTGTATATTGTCACCCTGCTTATTTAATTTATATGCAGAGTACATCATGTGAAATGCCAGGCTGGTTGAAGCACAAGCTAGAATCAAGATTGCCAGGAGAACTATCAATAACCTCATATATGCAGATGACACCACCCTTATGGCAGAAAACGAAGAAGAACTGAAGAGCCTCTTGATGAAAGTGAAAGAGGAGAGTGAAAAAGTTGGCTTGAAACTCAGCATTCAGAAAACTAAGATCATGGCATCCAGTTCCATCACTTCATGGCAAATAGATGGGGAAACAATGGAAACAGTGAGAGACTTTATTTTGGGGGGCTCCAAAATCACTGCAGATGGTGACTGCAGCCATGAAATTAAAAGATGTTTGCTCCTTGGAAGAAGGGCTAAGACCAACCTAGATAGCATATTAAAAAGTAGAGACATTACTTTGCCGACAAAGGTCTGTCTAGTCAAAGCTACAGTTTTTCCAGTAGTCATGTATGCATGTGAGAGGTGGACCATAAAGAAAGCTGAGCACCGAAGAATTGATGGTTTTGAACTGTGGTGTTGGAGAAGACTCTTGAGAGTCCTTTGGACTGCAAGGAGATCCAACCAGTCCATCCTAAAGGAAATCAGTCTTGAATATTCATTGGAAGGTCTGATGCTGAAGCTCCAATCCTTTGGCCACCTGATGCAAAGAACTGACTCATTGGAAAAGATCTTGATGCTGGGAAAGATTGAAGGCAGGAGGAGAAGGAGATGACAGAGGATGAGATGGTTGGATGGACATGACTTTGAGCAAGCTCCAGGAGTTGGTGAAGGACAGGGAAGCCTGGCGTGCTGCAGTTCATGGGGTCACAAAGAGTCGGACACAACTGAGCAGCTGAACTGACTGATGTTTAGTGATGTTGAGTATCTTTTCATGTGAGTATTGGTCGTCTGTATGTCTTCTTTGGAGAAATGTCTATTAAGATTCTGCCCATTTTTTGATTGGGTTGTTTGTTTTTTGTTGTTGAGTTATATGAGCTGTTTGTATAATTTGGAGATTAAGCCCTTGTTGGTCACATCATTTGCAAATATTTTCTCCCACTTCTTAGGTTTTCTTTTCATTTTTTTTTTACTTTTTAAATAATGGCTTTCTTTGCAATGCCAAAACGTGGACATTTGATTCAGTTCTGTTTATCTTTGTTTTTATTTCTGTTGGCTTGGGAGGCTCACCTGAGAAAAACATTTAGGTCAGAAAATGTTTTGCCTGTGCTTTTGGCAAGGATTTTTATGGTGTCATGTCTTATGTTTATGTCTTTAAGCCATTTTGAGTTTATTTTTGTGCATGGCAAGAGTGTGTGTTCTAACTTCATTGATTTACATGCAGCTGTCAAACTTACCCAACACCCCTGAGGAGACTTTACCCATTTTATATTCTTGCCTCCTTTATCAAAAATTAATTGGCCAGCAGTTCAGTTTAGTTGCTCAGTTGTGTCTGACTCTTTGCCACCCCATAGATTGCACCACGCCAGGCCTCCTTGTCCATCACCAACTCCCAGAGTTGACTTAAACTCACGTCCATTGAGTCAGTAATGCCATCCAGCCATCTCATCCTCTGTCATCCCCTTCTCCTCCTGCCTTCAATCTTTCCCAGCATCAGGGTCTTTTCCAGTGAGTCAGTTCTTCACATCAGGTGGCCAAAGTATTGGAGCTTCAGTTTCAGCATCAGTCCTTCCAATGAATATTCTAGACTGATTTCTTTTAGGATGGACTAGTTGGATCTCCTTGCAGTCCAAGGGACTCTCAAGAGTCTTCTCCAACACCACAGTTCAAAAGCGTCAGTTCTTCGGCACTCAGCTTTCCTTATAGTCTAACACTCACATCCATGCATGACTACTGGAAAAACTGTAGCTTTGACTAGACGGACCTTTGTCAGCAAAATAATGTCTCTGCTTTTTAATATGCTGTCTAGGTTGGTCATAACTTTTTTCCAAGGAGCAAGCATCTTTTAATTTCATGGCCGCAGTCACCATCTGCAGTGATTTTGGAGCCCCCCAAAATAAAGTCTCTCACTGTTTCCACTGTTTCTACATCTATTTGCCATGAAGAGATGGGACCAGATACCATGATCTTAGTTTTCTGAATGTTGAGCTTTAAGCCAACTTTTTCACTCTCCTCTTTCACTTTCATCAAGAGGCTTGTTAGTTCCTCTTCGCTTTCTGCCATAAGGGTGGTGTCATCTGCATATCTGAGGTTATTGCTATTTCTCCCGGCAATGTTGATTCCAGCTTGTGCTTCATCCAGCCCAGCACTTCTCATGATGTACTCTGCATATAAGTTAAATAAGCAGGGTGACAATATACAGCCTTAACGTACTCCTTTTCCTATTTAGAACCAGTCTGTTGTTCCATGTCCAGTTCTCACTGTTGCTTCTTGACCTGCACACAGATTTCTCAGGAGGCAGGTCAGGTGGTCTGGTATTCCCATCTCTTGAAGAAATGTGCACAGTTTGCTGTGATCCGCACAGTCAAAGGCTTTGGCATAGTCAGTGAAGCAGGAGGAGATGTTGGCCACAGGTGTGTGGGTTACTGCTGTGCTCTCTGTTCCGTTGACCCGTATGCCTGTTTCTGTACCAGTACCACGGTGTCTTCATTGGTGTGGCTTTGTAGTGTTTCCAGAATCTGGAAGAGTTATGCCTCCTACTTTGATTTTATAGCTCTGCTTTGGCAATTCTGGTTCTTTTATTCCTCCATATAAAATTTCAGATTATTCTAGGTCTGTGAAAAATGTCATGGGTCATTTGATAGTGATTGCATTAAATCTGTAGATTGCTTTGGGTTGTATGGCCATTTTAACAATATTCTTCCAATCCAAGAACATGAGATGGCTTCCATTTCTCAAGGGTCTTCTGCAGCACTGCAGTTTGAAAGCATCAGTTCTTTGGCACTCAGCCTTCTTTATGGACCAACTCTAAGTCTATAGAGTTTTCTATATGTAGTATCCTGTCATCTGCATGTAGTATTTTACCTCTTCCTTTCCAAATTGGAAACTTTAATTTCTCTCTCTTGTCTGATTGCTGAGGCTAGGACTTCCATTAATATGTTGAATAGAAGTGGTGAGAATGGATATCCTTGTCTTGTTCCAGATTTTAGCAGGAAGGCTTTCAACTTTTCTACTGTTGAGTATTATATTGGCTGTTGGTTTGTCATAAATAGCTTTTATTATATTGAGATTCATTTCCTGTATACCTACTTTGGTGAAAGTTTTATCATGAATGGATGTTGAATTTTGTCAAATGCTTGTTCCTCATGAGATGATCATGTGGTTTTTTATTTTTCTTTTGTTAGTGATGCGTATTACATTAATTGATTTGTGTGTATGTTGAGCCATCCTTATGAACTTGGGATGAATCCCACTTGGTCATGGCGTATGATTTTTTTTTTTATATGTTGAATTGGTTTGCTAATATTTTGTTGAGGATTTTTACATCTATATTCATCAACAGTATTTTCCTGTAATTTTCTTTTATGGTGGTATCTTTGGTTTTGGTAGCAGGGTGATGGGCTTGCCTTGGTAGCTTAGCAGTAAAGAATCTGCCCTCAATGTAAGAGATGGGGGTTCGATCCCTGGCTTGGGAAGATCCCCTGCAGAAGAAAATGACAACTCACTCCAGTATTCTTGCCTGGGAAATCCCATGGACGGAGGAGCCCAGCAGGCTGCAGTCCATGGGGTCACAAAGAGGCACCATTTATCCGCTAAACAACCACAGTCAGGGTGATGTGGCTTCAGAGCATGTCTTTGGAGTTCCCTCCTCCTAAATCTTCTGGAACAATTTAAGAAGAAATGTTGTGTAAGTTCTTTGTGTGTTTGGTAGAATTCGCCTGTGAAGCCATCTGATCTTCCCCTTTTCTTTGTAGGGAGTTTTAAAATTACAGATTCTATTTCACGCCTAATGATGAGTCTGTTCAGATGATTTCTTTTAGATTCTGTTTTGGTGTGCTGTAAGTTTCTAGAAAGTCGTCCATTTCTTCTTGGTTTTATTGATTTTTTTTTTCCTGCTGTTTTTTAAATCTCTACTTTATTTCCTCCCTGATCTTTATTATTTCTGTTCTCCTGAAGTTAGGTCTTTTTGTTCTTCTTTTTCTGATTCTTTTAGGTGGTCAGTTAGGTTGTTTATTAGAGATTTTTCATCTTTTGAGGAATGCCTGTATCACTATGAACTTTGCTCTAAGAACTGCTTTTGCTACATCTCATAAAGTTTTGTATGGTTGTGTTTTCATTGTCATTTGTCTCAAGGTGTTTTTAATTTCCCTTTTGGTTTCCTCATTGATCCATTGGTTTTTTAGTAGAGCGTTGTTTAGTCTCCATGTAATGGTTGGGTTTTTTAACAATTTCTTTTCTTGTGGTTGATTTCTTTTCCTTTTTTTTTTAGGTTAATTTGTGCTTTTATTTGCCAGTATAATTCAACTATAGTGGCCTGCAAACATTTTTGGTCTAAAAAAATACATTTTACATCAGTCCAACAAAAACACAAATGTATAAAACATGTATACGTATGTAAAAGTGAAATAAAAGTTTTGCCACAAATGTCTACCCTGAGTATTCTTTTGAGACTTTTTTTTTTTAAGCAGTTTTAGGTTTAGAACAAAATTGGCAGAAAGGTACAGAAATTCCCCATATACCCTTGACCCTCACTTGCATAACCATTATTAACAGGGTGGTACTTTTTTTTTTTCTTTTTAAACCAAGAATGAAATGTATTGAGCCATCATACCCACCAGAGTGCACCATTCTCCTTTGGGTTCGCTTTAATGAAGTGAATAGTGTTGGGTGTTGTATTTTAGACAGAAGTATGATGACGGACATCCATCCTTATAATGTCATTCAAAGTATTTTCACTGCTCATAAAAATTTAAACACTCTGTCTCCTCTCTCCCAAACTCCTGGCAACCATTGATCTTTTTATTATCTCCATAGTTTTGCCATTTACAGAATGGCATGCAGTTGGAATCTATTTTTACGTTTTTCTTTCTCCTTGAAAAGAGAGGTTCAAAACCTTTATGTCTGCAAGACTACTCTTGGTTTTACTGGGTTTTTTCCTGCTGTTTTTTTAAATTTCTACTTTATTTCCTCCCTGATCTTTATTATTTCTGTCCTGCTGACCTTAGGTTTTTTTGTTCTTCTTTTTCTAATTCTTTTAGGTGGTAGGTGAGGTTGTCTATTAGAGATTTTTCATCTTTTGAGGAATGCCTGTTTCACTATGAACCTTCCTCTAAGAACTGTTTTTGCTACATCTCACAGATTTTTGTTTGGTCCATCCCCGCCCATGCAGGGACTGGACAGACTCTAGGTGGCGAACTCCCCCACTGAACACTGCAGCTTTTCTTATAATGTTGAGCCCTGTGGCAGCGGTCCTGCCAGCATTCACATGCGGGTGCAGGGATGTGTGTTGGCTGTTTGCGTGTAGGAAGGTCGCAGGTTTTGTGCCCTTTGTCACGGTGAAACCTGTGGGTGATTCACAGTGTTGTGCCATTGTGGTCAGAGAAGATGCTCGGTGTGATTTTCATACTCTCAAATGCGTTGAGGTCAGGTTTGTGCCCTGGTATGTGGTCAGTCCCAGGGACTGTCTCATGTGCACCGGAAAAGAATGTGTACTCTGTGTTCTTTGTTAGTTTTGGGATATAATATCCTGAAAATATCAATTAAATCTATCTGTTCTATTGTGTCATTTAGGTTCTCTGTTGCCTTATTGATCTTCTGTCTAGAAGATCTGTCCCTTGATGTCAGTGGGGTTTTGAAGTCTCCTACTATTATAGTATTCCCATCAGTTTCCCCCTTTCTGTCCATTAATACTTGCTTTATGTACTTGGGTGCTCCTATATTAGATGTATGTATGTTGACCAGTGTAAAATCCTCTTCTTGTATTGATCTCTTTATCATTATTTTGTGTCCTTCTGTTTTGCTTTACAGTCTATTTTGTTTGATATAAATGGTGTAACTCCAGCTTTTTTGTTACTTCCATTTGCATGAATATCTTTTTCCATGCCCCCACTTTCAATCTGTGAGTGTCCTTTGCCCTAAGATGGGTCTCTTGTTGGCAGCAGATTGTAGGCTTTTTTTTTTTTTTAAATCCAGTCTGCCACTCGATGGGTTTTGATTGGAGTATTCAGTCCATTGACATTTAAGGTAATTATTGGTACATATTATTCATTGCCAAATTAAGCCTTGTTTTCCAGTTTGTTCTTTGTTTTTCCTTGGTTTTGCTCTTCTTTCTGTGGTGTGATGTTTTCCTTGTTTTTTATGCTTGTGTTCTTTTCCTTTTGGTTTTTGTGGCTTTATTGTAAGTTTTTGACTCATGGGTGCCTGGTTTTTGAAGTATGTTAATACCTTCTTATATCTGCTTGCTGTAGACTGATAGTCACATAGGCTTAAACACATTCCAAAAAAAACGGAGTCTACATTTTCTTACTCTCCTTGCCCGTGTTTTATGATTTTGGGGTCCTGTTTTACATCTTCATGTTTATCCTTTTGCTGTTCCTTCTATTTACTGTTGGTTTCACAAACAGTTTTTTTTTTCTTTTTTATCTGTGTGTTGCTAGTTTAAGTAATTTACTTTCTGATTATGATTTCCTCCTTTCTATATCTTCTTGCTTCTTTTCTATGTAAAGAAAATCTTTCAATATCTTTTCCTTCTATTCTAAATGATAATCTTGGTGGGTAGCTAGAGTATTTTGAGACTGTGAATATATTTTGCCCTTCCCTTCTGGCCAGCGGTGTTTCTGTGGTGAAATCAGCCCATAGCGTTATGGGGGTTCCCTTGTAATGAACTTTTTCTCTTGCTTCTTTAGAATCCCCTTTTATCTTTAGCTTTTGCCATTTTTATTATAATATGTCATGGTATGGGTCTGTTTGAGACCTCCGTGCTTCCTATATCTGGATATATATTTCCTTCTTTAGCTTTGGGAAGTTTTCAACCCTAATTCTTCAATATATTTTCAGTCCCTTTTTGTCTTTCTTCCCCTTCTGTAATCCCTGTTAGGTATATTGGCACGCTTCAGACTCTTCCATAGGTCTCTTATATTCCTTTTTTTTTTCATTTGCTCTCTAATGTGTTGATTGGGTAATTTCCATAATTCTTTCTTCCAGATCGCTTATTCTTTCTTCTGCCTTATTCGTCCTGCTCTTCGTTGCCTTTAGCTCAGCTGTCATCTCACCAGTAAATGTTTCTTGGCTCCGTCTGGTTTCTAGTTCCTTTTCCCAGTAGCCTGCATTTCTGTAGGTAGGCTTTGTCAGTCCCTTCAGCATTTCATTACCTCCGTTGTGGCCTCACTGTCTGTCCGTCCGACTGAAGAGGTCCGCTTCACTGTTCCTTCAGGGGAATTCTCTTGGCCTTTTAACTGGGAGTGGCTCCTCCGCTTCTTCATTTTGCTTGTATTTCTCTTTTTCTGTGAGTTTAGGAGAAACAGTTATCAACTGTGGTCTTGGAGGGCTGTTTTTGTGTGGGCGTGCTCCTGCCTAGCGTGTACGGGTTTAATGTTTGTTGGCGTGAGGGCTGTTTTTAGTTTGGGTGCTTGCGGTCTTTCCTCTGTGTGTGCTGGCTGTTAGCCCTGGAGAGGGGTGTGCGGGAACACGGCCCGTGCTCTTGCCCGGAAGGCAGGGGAAAGCGGCTGGCTCCTGGTTGCGGGACCCTAGGTGGCAGTTACGTGTGCTCCCAGGAAGTCGGGTGGGAGTTGGTGCCTGGTCGTGGGACCCTCTGCAGCAGCAGGGGTCTGTTCCCGCCTCTGGAGCCCAGGATGGCAGCAGGGCGGCTCACACCCACCCCTGGAACTCGTGTTGCCAGTGCCCTGCTGCCTGAGAGCTCCTGCAGAGGATGCTCCTCAGGCGGCCCACCCCTCTCCTCCTGTGCCCCCAGCAACAGTGCCCTGCCTCTCTGGAGGGCCCAGGCCTCCTCCAATGCTCCCCCGACTGTGGCTCACCACACCCAGCCAACCCCAGTCCTCCCCAGGCCTGCCCTCTGACGCCTGGGCCGAAGCACCCACCCCCTCCCGCCCCAGCAGGAGTGGCTCAGGCTGGAGGGAGCCAGGCGCACTGGCCTTCTCTGCTGTGGCCTCTGCAAACCGGTTCCTGCGTTCTCCTCCAAGGCTCCCTGCCTGTCCCAGCTGATCTCCCCACTGGGAGGAGACTTCCCAGTGTGTGGAAACCTTCCCTCTTTCACAGCTCTGTCCCAAGGGCGCCAGTTCTGTCTAGATCCCTTTGTCTCTGTCTCTCTTTTTTGTGTGTGTGCTGCCCAGTTGTGTGGAGATTTTCTTGCCTCTTTGGAAGTCAGAGGTCTTCTGCCAGTATCCAGTAGATGTCCGGTGAGATTGTTCCACATGCAGATGTGTTTTTGATGCATGTGTGGGAGAAGGTGAGCTCCACGTCCTGTCTCTCCGCCGTCTTGATCCCATCACCCATAATTTCTTAAAATACATTCTCAGCCCCTTCCCTTTTCTCCTCTGGAGTCCCAGGTACGTGTAGATTGGCGTGCTTTATCGTCATTCATAAACCTCACGTGTTGCTTTCAGTTTCTTTTCGTTGGTCTTTCTTGTCCGCTGTTCTGTCTGGGTGATTTCAGTTCTGTCTTCCAGATCACTTATTCATTTTTCTGTTTCACTTTAGTGTGCCATCCATTGTTTCTACATTGGTTTTGGTCTGCTTTTGAATGGTTTGTCTTTATAGTTTCTAGTTCCTCGTTACAGTGACCTTGCATTTCTCTCAATAATCTTTCTGAATTCCTGTGTCATTTTTATTACCTCCTTTTTGAACTTGGAATCTAGTGGATACTCTGTCAGGGCCTGCCTCTTGTTTTTTATTTGTATTTCCTTTTGCTTGTCCTCAGTCTGCGTTGCTGCACATAGGCTTTCTCTAGCTGTGGGGAGCAGTGGCTCCTCTGGTTGCAGCGTGCAGGGGCTTGTGGCCGCGGCTCCTCTTGTTCCAGCGTGCGGGCTTCAGTAGTTGGCGGCGCCTTCACGCAGTAGCTTGGCGTACAGGCTCAGTTGCCCTGTGGCGTGGGGAGTCTTCGTGGACCAGGGATCGAATCCCTGTCCCCTGCTTTGACAGGTAGATTCTTAACCACTGACCTCCCAGTACCAGAGAAGTTCGATTTCTCTTGTTTTAACTGGTAGTGTTTTGCTTTTTTATTTTAGTTAACTTTCTCTGTCTCCGTGAATTTAGGAGAAACAACTGTCCACTGTGGCTCTGAAGGGCTGTTTTTCTGTGGGAGCATCTGTGTAAACTGTTAGGTCCAGAGGTTTTCGGTGTGAGGGCTGCTTCTGGTATGGATGCCAGCCACCTCTTTGCTCAGAGTGTGCTGTCTGCTGTCTCCTTGCTAGAGGGAGGTGATGGTGTGCGTAGCGTCTGGAGCCTGCGCTCCACGTGCAGTGGGACTTGCTCTTCGCTCCGTCATTGTCTCTGTCGAGGGCAGGGCCTGCTCCCCAGCGGTGGAGGTGGAGGCTCTGAGGGTCTGGTTCCGTCAGGCTCCATTGTTCTGAGTGTGTGTCCTGCACCAAAGGAGCTGATCGCGAAAGCAGGTGGGGCTTGCGGTCACAGCAGCCCTGTGTGCACCTGTGTAGGCATCGGCGGTTCTGCTCTGAGGCAGCCTGGGGTCACACAGCTTTCTCTGTTGTGTTTGTCCCAGATCCAGTGCAAGGCTGGGGTGAGGGGTAGGCTAGGGCTCAGGACTGCGGCATCGTGGCTGCAGGAGTTGAGGTATCTGGGCTGCCCCCTGAGATCTGGGCTGCCTCTCGGCAGTCTTCTCCCAGGGCCTGTCCCAGAGGTAAGCTGCGGTGTGGAGCCGGTGGAGACAGAACGCTCTAGAAAATGCTTGCTGTGAACTGCCGCCCAGGGCCTGTCTCCTGGGGTCAGCACTTGGGTGCTGCGCTAAGTGCTCCCCAGCTAGACCCGCGCCTGCTGTGAATGCTGACCGTGGGTTCCGTGACTCCGCCTGGATCCCACTCCAGGTGTGTGTGTGACTAGCCCGACCCAGTCTTTAGCTAGACCCGCGTCTCCACCGGGCTGTGCAGTGGGCAGGGCTGGGGTGTTTGCCCCTTCAGACTGGGAAGTGCCTGAGGCAGCAGCCACCCATGTGAGGCCCTCTGCCCTGATGGTTGGCACGCTCCTCACGGATACAGCCTAGGCTTCTCCAGCCTCTGTCTCCCTCTGGGATTCCCCGCAGGCAGATGGGCTTGTCTCCTGGGGCGGGACCCCAGGCCTGGGTTGCTAATTGTGAGGCAGCTTGCTCCCTCCCCGGGGCAAGGGGTCCAACCGCGCGGACCTTCTCGTCCTCACAAACCTGGTCGCCCCACCTGCCTTTTTTGTCCTTCCCAGTTCTGTGGATATTTTTCTTGTAGCTTTCGTTGTGTGGTTCAGTTTCCTGTGAGTTACTCCTCACGTAGATGCATTTTTGGTGTGTTCATGGCAGGGTGAGCGCCATGTCCTCCTCCTTCGCCGTCTTGACCCCCTTTTCTTACGTCGGTTGGTTTTCGAATGTTAAACCAGCCTTCCACCCTTCAGACAGGTCCTTGTTGAGTTGTCCTATACTGCATTTTTACACGTTGTTGGATCCTATTTGCTGAAATTCTGTTAAATTTTTTCTTATATTTGTGAAGGATGTTGTTCTGTGGTTTTCTTGTGATGTTTTTGTCTGGTTTAATTATCAGGTTGTGATCATTATAATTTTAATTATAGCCTTACAGAATGAATTGAAATCTGTTTTCTCCTCTCCATCTTTCTTGAAAAGTTTATGTAGAATTTGTGTTGTTTTACCTTACTTGGTTTGATATAATTCACCATTGAGGCCTGCTGCGCCTGCTTGTTTTTTATGGAAGGGTTTTAACTATAAATTCTATTTCTTTAATATATATAGAACTTTTCCAGTTTTTTATTCCTTCTTGAGTTAGTTTTGGTATAGTTTTTGCCTTTCAAATATTTTGTCCATTTCGCCTAAGTGCTTGAAGTTTTTGCAAAAAGTTGTGAATAATACCCTCTTGCTATCATTTTAATATCTAAAATCTGTAGTGATAGTTCTTTGTTTCTGATTTCGGTAATTTACTTTTTTTTTTTACTATATGAAAGTAATTGCTATATCTAATAAAAATCACAATGATTTTCAGTGTCTATTGCAATATATATATATATTCTTTGAATTTTTATTAACATTAATACCAATTTTTAAAGAGTAAAGATGAGTAAATTTCTCTGATAGTTGTAATATTTGTCTTTTTATTCCTGGTCAGCCTAGCTGTGCTGTGCGTAGTCATGTCCGACTCTTTGTGACCCCATGGACCTCATGGACTCTTGGCAAGCCCACCCGCCGAGCTCCTCTGTCCATGGTGATCTCCAGGCAAGAATACTGGAGTGGGTAGCTGTTCCCTTCTCCAGGATTTGTAGGATTTGTAAGTTTATAATTTTCATGAAACTTTTGGCCATCACTCCTTCTGATTGTCCTGCCCCACACAAGCTCTTGTTCTTTAGGGACTCCAGCCGCATGTTCATTAGGTTGCTTGAAGCTGTCCCACGGTTCTTTCATGCTCTGTTCTATTTCTCTCTTCTTTCCATGTTTCTTTTTAGATACTTTCTGTTGCTATGTGCTTTAAATTCACTAATCTTTTCTTCCACAGTGTCTCAGTTCAGTTCAGTTGCTCAGTCGTGTCCGACTCTTTGCGACCCCATGAATCGCAGCACGCCAGGCCTCCCTGTCCATCACCAACTCCCGGAGTTCACTCAGACTCACGTCCATCGAGTCAGTGATGCCATCCAGCCATCTCATCCTCTGTCGTCCCCTTCTCCTCCTGCCCCCAATCCCTCCCAGCATCAGAGTCTTTTCCAATGAGTCAACTCTTCGCATGAGGTGGCCAAAGTACTGGAGTTTCAGCTTTAGTATCATTCCTTCCAAAGAAATCCCAGGGCTGATCTCCTTCAGAATAGACTGGTTGGATCTCCTTGCAGTCCAAGGGACTCTCAAGAGTCTTCTCCAACACCACAGTTCAAAAGCATCAATTCTTCGGTGCTCAGCTTTCTTCACAGTCCAACTCTGACATCCATACATGACCACTGGAAAAACCATAGCCTTGACTTGATGGACCTTTGTTGGCAAAATAATGTCTCTGCTTTTGAATATGCTATCTAGTTTGGTCATAACTTTTCTTCCAAGGAGTAAGCGTCTTTTAATTTCATGGCTGCAGTCACCATCTGCAGTGATTTTGGAGCCCCCCAAAATAAAGTCTGACACTGTTTCCACTGTTTCCCCATCTATTTCCCATGAAGTGATGGGACCGGATGCCATGATCTTCGTTTCCTGAATGTTGAGCTTTAAGCCAACTTTTTCACTCTCCTCTTTCACTCTCAATCTACTGTTAATCCCATTTGTACATTTTCATCTCAGTCATAGTGGTTTTCCTATTAAAAGTTTAATTTGTATCTTTATGTCTTTCATGTCTCTGTGTAACATGCTTAATAGACATGAGATGTTTAATTAACATCTTCACTGCAGCTTCATAGAAGTGTATTGTGCAGAACACAGTTGTGGTAACTTTTACCGCCTTTGTCCGCTGTTTCTGGGCTTCCCGGGTGGTGCACTGCAGTGGTAAAGGACCTGCCTGCCCCGGCAGGAAAGGTGAAAGACATGCAGGTTTGATCCCTGGGGTGGGAAGGTCCTCTGGAGGATCTAAGTATTCTATAGCATTCTTGCCTGGAGAATCCAGACAAGAGAATCCCATGGACAGAGGAGCCTGGTGGGCTACAGCCCATGGGGTTGTACGAGCAGGACGCAGCTTAGCACGGCACCCCTCGCTGTGTCTAGCATCTGTGTCAGTTCTGGATGGCCTTACTAGATTGAATTTTCTCTTCATTATGGATATATTTTCCTTCTTATTTGAATGGATGGTAATTTTTTGTTCAATGCTAGACATTGTGAATATTATTTAGGGTACAGAGTATTTTTGTATTCTGATAAATATACTTGAGTTTTGTTCTGAGATGTAGTTGAGTTACTTGGACATAGTTCCTTTGAACTAGGAGATCTTTTTTTGTTTGTTTTTAATAGGTTGGACCGAAGCAGTGGTTAGTCTAGGGACGGTTGTACTGCTGTTCCGAAGCACGACGCTTCTCAGTACTCTGTGTGGTGCCCCACGCGTGATGCATTTTCACTCTTGTCCCATGGGCATGGGTACTCTTACTCACCCTGGGTGAGCTCTGGCTTTGTCCCCTTAATGCTTCTCATTGAGTCCTTCCCTGGTTTGGGGTGATTTGCACACGCTGCTGACTAGTACTCTGCTGAATTCTTGAGGGAACCCTTTGCAGATCTCTGGAGTCCTCCCCATTCCCATACTCTTCTCTGATCACTCTGACAGCCATGGTCAGATATTTGACTCCATACACTCAGATCAGGGAGTCCACTAGGCTCCAGCTGGGTTCCCTTTACCTACACCACCGCAGAGCAGAAAGAGCAGGTAAGATTGATGCGTGGTTTGAGGCCAGGTTTTGGAGACCTTTGGGTACTACATGGAAGCATCAGGACTCAAGCCTGTAAGGTACACCGAAGCCATATTTCAAGGAAATGCAGATGACCTAAGCAAGTCCTTGCTGTATATGTTAAGGAGTAAGTGGCGAGTTAGGGGTGTTGCTTCTGGCCATGCTGCCAAGCCCAAATCATTGAGGGCATCACCCTTCATGACTCGGTGTCCTCACCAGTAAAGGATGGGCCTTGATACTGATCCATTACTGGCCCTGTCAGTGGCCAGAGATGGTTCCTCCCGAAGGGCCCGTGAAGGGCCAGCACAGCACAGCACAGGAGGGACTTGACCCCTTCTGTTGCTGCCGGCTGATTTCTCTGTAGATGAGAGCTGGGAGCCCGACCTCTGCTCTCAGACAGCTTCCAGAGGCTGAGTGAAGGAGCGTTTCAGCTGATACGCAGTCTATCTAGGGCTTTGCTTCTCCAAGTGGTGTCCCCAGAGCAGCAGCACTGGCATTACTTGGGAACTTCTTGGAAATGGCAGACTCCCAAGCAGTCTGCCTCGATCCACCAGCAGACTTCTGCGACGACAGGAACTCAGCTGTTTCCTGTGATGGTCAGAATTCGAAGGACACTGGTAGCTGCGGTCAACAGTTACATATTATACACTTAGAAACTTAAGAGAGTAGATCCACCATAAATTAAGCTTTTGAAGAGCGTTGTTCTCAATGTGAATGGTTCCACATGCCCTCTGGTGGCTGCCTCGCAACTTGCAGGGAGTTTTAGAAATGTTTTCTCATTTTAGGACCTTTGCACAGAACTGCCGAAACATTGAACATTTAAACCTCAATGGGTGCACAAAGATCACTGACAGGTAAGTACCAGAAATCACTTTGGTGACTGATAGACCCTGGGAGAGTGAGGGGAGGGAAAGGTGGTTGAAAATACCTTTAGCCCGCCTGTCCTTTTTCAGCACGTGTTACAGCCTTAGCCGATTCTGTTCCAAACTGAAACATCTGGATCTGACCTCCTGCGTGTCCATTACAAACAGCTCCTTAAAGGGGATCAGGTAAGAGTGCCTGTCAGTGGCGGTCACGAGCAATACCCAAGGCTCGAGCATCCGGGTGTTTGAAACCTTCCTTCGGTCCCCCTGCGGCAGGAAGTGGGCGGCTCAGGTCGGGAGGTCTCTCCCGGGAACTGGTTGTGGGTCTCTGAGCTCAGAGATGTGCCTGCGCTCTCCGTGGGATGGACTGCACAGGCGCGGCTGTTTCCTGATCTCCCAGCGAGGGCTGCCGGCACCTGGAGTACCTCAACCTGTCGTGGTGCGACCAGATCACCAAGGACGGCGTCGAGGCGCTGGTGCGCGGCTGCCGTGGCCTGAGGGCCCTGCTGCTGAGGGGCTGTACGCAGGTACCCGTCCGCACGCCCGGCTTGTCTGCGCGCGCGTCACTGGGGAGCCGGGGCCCCCTGTCCCCCAGCTGGCTCCACCTCTTCTGTGTTCTCCGCTATCGCAGCTAGAAGACGAAGCTCTGAAGCACATTCAGAATTACTGCCATGAGCTCGTGAGCCTCAACCTGCAGTCCTGCTCCGTGAGTAGCATGCCTTTCCCTCGAGCTTCTTCCAGGGCAGGTTTGGGGGTTGAGGGGTCGCCACTCCCTTAGCTCACATCTCAAGTCCTTCTGTGACCCACCGCTTCCCACAGATGAAAGAACAGGAACCTAAACAGAAAGGCCAATGCAGAGCCATGAACATTTCCCCTAAAAATAGCAGAGATGAGAGTCTTGATTTATTTGAAGGTATCAAGGATGCCATGAACGAGTCACTAACCTGAGCAGTTCTGGGGAGGTCTCAGTGTTATATCTTTGCTTATAAGCTGGGAGTGATGGCACCTCTCATGGTGCCTCAGTGCATAAAAGGAAGTAACAGGTATGAAGAATAAAGGGTGAGGTGTGATTTGCATCAGTGCATGATCAGCCTGTGAAAGATGATTGGTTTTTTCACTGTTGTCAATAATTGAGCATTGAAGAAGATGCTTGCTGCAGCCAGCTGGGTTTCTCAAGGAGAATGTCATTTTTGAGAAAATTAAATGAAATCCCTTGTATTTGGCATTTAGTGAGTGAATCATAAATCTTTTAAGTCCCTAGTGATGGGAGATAAACCAGAAACTATCTTATGAGGAAATACTGACCTTAGGAGACAGTGCCATTCAGAAACAGGACCTTGAATCGCATGTAGGATGGCACTGGTAGGGGACTGAAGTCTGACATAAACGTACATGTTTATAGTTACAGAAACTAGTGTATTTAAATAAAGACATTCAATCTTTATAGCTAAATTCATAGAATTTAAGCCATTTATCAATAATTTAGTGATTTACTAAACCATTTCAGGAAATATTATAAATATACACATATATGATTTATACAATAGGTATCTTTTAATTAGCAATAATCTGTAGAAATCCAACCAAAAATTAATGTTACTTAACCAGGCAAATCTCATGAGCTGTTTGTTAAATCTGATTTTTAACACAAGTTTATGAATTTTTCCTGGAAAAAGACTCTGAGTAGGAAGTGGAATTTTAAAATTTTACTGTTTGTAATGCCTGAATATTTTAAAGCTGTGCAGAGGGAACATAAATACCTGTCTTCCCTGTACTTAACCTTGTTTTGGTTACACTGTCAGGATGAACGTTAAGTCGCGGGTAACCCCGGGCAGTCGGCGGGCGGGAGGCTCCGCGTGGCGCCCCGGGCCTCTGACAGTGCGCTTGGCTCCGCAGCGCGTCACGGACGACGGCGTGGTGCAGCTGTGCCGGGGCTGCCCGCGGCTGCAGGCGCTCTGCCTGTCCGGCTGCGGCAGCCTCACTGACGCCTCCCTGACAGCCCTGGCCTTGAACTGCCCCAGACTCCAGTGAGTGCACTCTGAGGGCCTGGGGCCTAGCAGGGGGCGGGCGGGGGGCTTCTCGCAGCCGGTGGAATAGGAGGCCTGGAGGCAGCGGTTGAGTCGGTGGCTTCTGTCAGATGAGCTGGGACGGGACGGAGCGTGCACTGGCTCCTTTGGGGCTGTCTGGAGGGCGTCACTCTGTCCATCCCCAGGGCACCTGAGTCTGCATTTCCTGATGGGCATCACTCAGGTGCCCACCCGTTTGGCCTCGTCCTGCCATTACTTTGACATGTGAGTGATCTGTGTGAGCAGAGGGGCAGTGAAAATACATTTTAATTGTTTACAAGTCAATACATACTGGAATAATAGCGAAAAACAAGAGCAGTCGTGTGCTGGTATTGTGGGAAGATCCCTGTATTTACTGCCCTGTTTGGAGTGGGACTCCCTGAGCCTCAGTTCTGTGTCAAAGAGTGGAGTAAACTCAGCACTGTAAAGCAGGCTCTCCTTTTGCGTGGTTAACCCGCTGCTCCTGTGTCTCCCCCGCACTCCGCACCCCAGGATCTTGGAGGCTGCCCGATGTTCCCATCTGACTGATGCGGGCTTTACGCTTCTAGCTCGGGTAAGACAGGTGTTTCCAAACCAACCAGCCTCTCAGCCACCTCCCTCCAGAGCAACTCGGAGTGTGCAAAAAATGGCCTTCAGCAATGACAGGCCCCAAGTAGAATAGAGTCCTCGTGGGGCTGGGGGGTGCGTTCTATATTTTCTCCCTTGGGCCCGGGAGCTGGGGGGTTCTATACCAGGAGTGGGGGCCTGGCCCTCAGTCTCACTTTGTCAGGCGGGGCCACAGTGGAAGCAGCCTCCTCCCTGCAGGAGAGCCCTTCCTCACAGACCCCGACTCTCGTCTCAGCAGCATCCCTCAGCTGTGCCGGGGTCTGCCTCTGCCCCCCTCTCCACACCCCCCTGCTGCCCAGAGCCGCTGTCCTCCTGGGGTTGCTGTGACTCTGCCTCCTATCGCATCCCCCACCAGCCACCCTGTGGTGAGCGCCCCACCCCGTATCCTCCCAGAAACCCCTCAGTGGCTAAAATCTACACGCTGGGACCTGCAAGACCCCGGGAAGGTGTAGACGAGAGAAGGACACGTGGCCGCCCCCAGTGCCCACTTCCACGTGACTGTGATTCCAAGGGCGCCTGCTCAGATGCTCCGGCTCACTGGGTCACTGTGGGAGCAGGGGATGTCTCATGGGTTCTCGTGAACTCTTACAGAATTGCCACGACCTGGAGAAAATGGATCTTGAAGAATGCATACTGGTGAGTGCACCCCTGACAGCCCTGCAGGGCGCCCTGCAGCCACGGACAGACAGGTGTAACCGGAGGTGCTGGCACGCTCTGGTCTGGAGCCTCCTTGGCCCAGCACGGGTGTCAGGGCGAGGCGTACGCTCTGGGCTGTTCTCAGTCATCAGAGCTGAGTTCAAGATAGTACCATCTTTTGCCAAACTTAAAAAAAAAAAAGAAAGCCTCATTTCCACATAACTTCTGGGAGAAAAAAGCTTGCATGCCGAGTGATGAGGCGACTGCACAGAGAAGAATCCTGGGCCCCCTGCCCCACTCCCGCTTTGTGCCTTGCACCCTGTGGGGGTCCAGGGTAAAGACCGAACAGCTTCGCAACCCGGGGAGTAAGCAGATTTGAGGTTGCTGGTGAGGAGAGAGCTCCCAGCCCGCGTGTGCTTGACGTGGGTTTTTAATTCTCTTTTGCACCGTTTGGTTCTTGTGTTCAGAAACGGGGTTAGGTGGTACGCTCTGGTGTGGAAGCCACACTGACACAGCATGTTTCTCTGCAGATAACCGACCGCACGCTCACCCAGCTCTCCATTCACTGTCCTAAGCTGCAAGCCCTGGTGAGTCAGCTCTTGGTGGTGGACTTACCTCTCAGGGATGAGAGATGCCCCGCCACCCTGCCCCACTACCGCAGGAACCTCCTGTCTGGAAGGGTATCGTCCATCATCCTTGGTTTCAGGGGTCTGTTAGTTGGGCTGACTTGGGAGGTAGAGAATCTACGTGTTACTGTTTTCGTTTTTGGATGTGAACCTAATACAGGGACCCAGGTCCTTACACAAATTCACGGTCAACCTGTCGAGTGAAAAGGTCATGTGTCTCTGCGGAGGGGGGATTAGTGAGTATACCGAAAGGTCCAGAATGAGCGGTGAGGAGAGCTGCACTCGGGCACGCGGGCCTCGCACACGTGTTCCACCCGCTGTGTGAACTTGGCCGCCTGCTCCCCCAGATACCCAGACTCGATCCCAACAGCCCTGCCAGGCGGGCACCATGGACACCCCATTTTACCAGCAAGGAAGCTGAGGTGCGGAGTGCTTCAGAAACGTGCCATTTGCAGAGCTGCCCAGATGGTGAGGCTTCCCTGGGCTCTGGTCTGCCCACTGTCCTGGGATGTCAGCAGGGTTTTATAGCATCATCAAAGCGCCATCTGGCCTGAGTTACTCCCCCCTCGCCCCCAGTTCCCCTTATTTCCACATTTCTCCTGGGTCCTTCTCCCTCAGGCACAAGCGTGCTAGGCTTTGGACAGCTCTGGGACTGTCTTTTGGAGTTTGGAGTCAGATTTCAGAGCTAGTCAGGACCTACCTGTTTCCAGATTTTCCACGAAACGGTTTCCCTGTACTGTATCTGCCGACGATTTTGCACTTCTCGTGTCTTCACTCCCAATTGGTTGTGATCCGGTTTCTAATTGACAGAACCTGCTCCTCAGATGGGATTTCTCCACCCCTTGTCCCCGAGGTGTGAGGAAGGTCAGGAGTCCCGGGCTTTGTTCTGGTTTAACCTCCTTCCCCTCGGTTGCCCAGAGGCTCTCTCTCTGCCTTTCCCTGACCCTGAGATACCCTGGTCTTGGACTCCCACCAGCTCCCCAGCTCCTGGAGCGCGGGGTGCACTCCAGCAGGAAATGTTATTCAAAGACTGCTGTCCCCAGCGGTGGTTCCAGTGACGGAAATCTTCTGTTTTCCCCTGTACTCATACAAGCAACCCCCAGAAAGAGGACTTAAGAGACACTCTAAGAAAACCCCAAATAAGGGCCTCAAGTAAAGAAAAAGAGAAAAAAGCATGGAGGATTATTAGAAGAGCAGGGAGACAGGTGAGCCGAAATCCAGATTTAGCCAGTGTGTCTTGTGGGAGGGGCGCCCGAGCCAGACCTTGCCCTAGGCTCTGGAGAGTGACAGGGTCAGGGGAGTGGCTTTACCCTAACCCAGAAGCTGCTGGGCAGGCTGTGTCTGGGTCCCTCTGAGGGAGGCTCCAGGGCCTTCCCCACTCTGAGGGCGGGTCTGGGTCCCTCTGAGGGAGCTCCAGGGCCTTCCCCACTCTGAGGGCGGGTCTGGGTCCCTCTGAGGGAGGCCCCAGGGCCTTCCCCACTCTGAGGGCGGGTCTGGGTCCCTCTGAGGGAGGCCCCAGGGCCTTCCCCACTCTGAGGGCGGGTCTGGGTCCCTCTGAGGGAGGCTCCAGGGCCTTCCCCACTCTGAGGGCGGGTCTGGGTCCCTCTGAGGGAGGCTCCAGGGCCTTCCCCACTCTGAGGGCGGACGTGGTAGCCGTGCCT
Source organism: Bos indicus x Bos taurus (assembly GCF_003369695.1). Classification (NCBI taxonomy): domain Eukaryota; kingdom Metazoa; phylum Chordata; class Mammalia; order Artiodactyla; family Bovidae; genus Bos; species Bos indicus x Bos taurus. The sequence continues at coordinate 53,147,979 of NC_040097.1, read as the reverse complement.
CTGGCCCCCAGGTGGAGCCAAGGGTGAGCGGCAGTGGGTGGTGGTGGACACGAAGCCGGTGCCTGCCTCCCTGGGGAAGGGCTCTGCTGCCTCCCCAGGGGGCCCTCCCCCAGCCCCGAAGCTGAGAGGCAGGGTCCAGAATTGTGAAACGTGTTTATCTTTCACTAAAGCTGTGCAAGCAGGAAGCTGTGAGGGGAGTGGCCCCTAGCAGGTGGCGCTCACACCTCATCTGCTGCACTTCAGTCCCAGCTGTCCTGTTCATTTTTCATATGAATGAGGCAAGTGTGTGTACACACCCCCCTCTTCCCCTCAAGGAACTGCTCTGTGACAAGGATGGGCCTTGTCCTCTCAAAAACCCTGAGTCTAGAAGGCTATCTGAAAGGGAAACTGAAGCAAACAAGGGGACTCCAGATTCAGAAGAGCCCAGAGGAGCGCAGGGAGCTTGTGCAGAGGTTAAGGCGCCTCCTTGGTCCTTGGGTTTGCAGCCTGCAGGATATCCGTCAGTGGTTTCAGTGACACTGGGAGGCTGGCTTCCACTTAGTATCAGAGCCAGTTTTTTGGGCTTTTAAAAAATATCAGTGCAGCTCATTGCTCCTAGAAGCTATCCAAGAATTTTAGCTATTAAAGAATAAAGAATTCTAGCCAATAAACACTGTGTTCCTTTGTGGACACTACAGTGGTTTAGCTTCTACCCTGATTTATTACAGCCTTTACCAGTGAGATTTATGCTTTCATATATGTTGTTATAATTAGTGCCCTTTTTAGCTTAACAGAGTCCCTTGAACACTTCCTGTAAGGCGGCTCGTGTGTGTGGCGCATGCTGCGCTGCGTGGCTCCGAGTATCTTAGTTCCCCAGCCAGGGATGGAACGTGGGCCCTGGCAGTGAAAGCCCTGAGTCCTAGTCAGTAGACCACCAGGGAATTCCCACCTCTCCCCCAATTCCAAGTGATAACCTTGCTGGTAGTCTTGGTTGGAATTTTTTACCCCCTTCTTTCAGCACTTATATTGCGCCCCTCCATTCAGGCCTGCCTGCAGAATTTCTCCGGAAAAATCTGCCGGTAGTCTTATGGGAATTCCCTTGCACATAACAAGTTGTTTTTCTCTTGCTGCTTTTAAGATTCTTTAACTTTTCACATTTTAATGATAATCCCTTATAATGAAAATGTTAGTCCACTTGATGCTGTCCTGTAAGTCTGTTAGACTGTCTTTATTTTTTCCCTTTCTGCTGCTCTGATTGGGTGATTTTCACTACCAGTTTTTCAAGTCTCTGGTCCTTTTATCTGCTTCATCCAGTCTGCTCTGAAACCCTCTGCCGTGGTTTTCAGTTCAGGGCTGTTCTTCAGCTCTGTGGCCTCTGGTACTTTGCCAGAGGAGGGTGTGGACGCCTCTCTGGGGGCCCAGCAGAGGGCGAGCGCATCTGCCTGCCTTGGCTGGGAGCACGTGTGGGGGCCTCTTGACGGCACCTAACCTGAAGGCTGCCCCATCAGCTCCCGGGCAAGCACACAGGCCTCTTGCCAGAAAGACCGGCTGTTTCAGCCTGCTGCCTGTAGAGTGCCTGGGGGTGGTAGTCTGCCAAGAATCTCTTCTCATGTTAAAAGTCCATGAGACCCGGGAATACAAGCCCCCTTTGGCCATCAGGGTCAGGTGAGCAAGGAGCGTCCCATATACAAAGACAGGGGCCCCAGGCAGCTGTGAAACCTGCCTCTGGAGACGCTGGTGCCCCGTGTGGGGTTCAGTGAGAAACGCCAGGTTTAGAGTTCCCTCCTGATGGGGGTCTCTGCCCTCAGGGGGGGCGGTTCATGACAGGCCGTGGCCTCCTCTGCCCACTTGCACCGGCTCCTCTCCTCTGCCCAACGTGGAGAAGTTGGCCAGCTGGTTTTTGTGTTTTTTTCCGGAGGCAGCTGGTCCCTGTGTAGCTGTAGACTCGCTGTTTGCGGGAAGAGGTGAGTTCAGGGTCCTCTCGGCGCGGACCGTCCCCTGCAGTGTCGGTTCCATCCCTACCCCGGGGGGGACGATGAGAGAGGCCGCTGCCCCCAGGCCCAGCCTCCCTCCTCCGAGCCGTGGTTCCTGCAGACACCGCCCCTCCCCTCCTTCCAGAGTCTGTCCCACTGTGAGCTCATCACGGATGACGGCATCCTGCACCTGAGCAACAGCCCCTGTGGCCACGAGAGGCTGCGGGTGCTGGAGCTGGACAACTGCCTGCTCATCACCGATGTGGCCCTGGAGCACCTGGAGCACTGCCGTGGCCTGGAGCGCCTGGAGCTCTATGACTGCCAGCAGGTCACCCGAGCAGGCATCAAGCGCATGCGGGTAAGCGGGGACAGCCGCCTCGCCGGCAGAGCTGTTCAGGCGACAGCAGGCACGGAGAGTCAGCCTCCGTTTCCTCCGTTCTGCCTGGGGCCGAGTTATGCCAACTACCTCCTTGCTTGCTAAGTCACTTCAGTCGTGTCAGACTCTGTGCGACCCCATAGACGGCAACCCACCGGTTCTCCAGGCAAGAACACTGGAGTGGGTTGCCATTTCCTTCTCCAGTGCGTGAAAGTGAAAAGTGAAAGTGAAGTCGCTCAGTCGTGTTCGACCCTCAGCGACCCCGTGGACTGCAGCCTTCCAGGCTCCTCCGTCCATGGATTTGGGATTTTCCAGGCAAGAGTACTGGAGTGGGGTGCCATTGCCTTCTCAGAACTACCTCCTTAGACTTCTCAGAATCTCCTTATATTAGCATCCACCCTGGAAGATTCAGCTTCTAGAATGGGTCTGGGCAGAAGAACCAAAGGCACTGTCAGTAGGCTTGACCTTTGCTAATTCCCAGGTAGAGAGCCTTAGTAGTGGCGGCGTCGCTTCCCCGCGTAGCCCACCTGCGCTGCCCTTGCTCTTGAATATGCTTAGAAGCTCAGGCAGCTCTGCACGTAGACCCCAAGCAGGCCTCGGTGTAACCCATCACCACTTGGTTTGCACCCAGGGACGGGGACCGCCTCTTAGCTTCAGAAGGTGCTGTTTTCGGGGGAGGGGGGTGCGATACAGGAGCAGCTTTAGCGCACACCCCAAATTCTGTTGAGACGATTTGCCGAACGGTAGGATGAACGAGTTCCACGTGGGGCGCTGCGGGCTTTCCTGGGGTCACTCGGGTAGCTCCCCCCCTGCCCACAGGTCTGAAGCCGGCGTGCCCCTCCGCTTTCAGGCGCAGCTCCCTCACGTCCGAGTCCACGCCTACTTCGCTCCCGTCACCCCGCCCACGGCCGCGGGCGGCGGCGGGCCGCGGCTCTGCAGGTGCTGCGTCATCCTCTGACGGCCGCCCGCTCTCCACCGTCTCTGGCTCTCTTGATTCTCCGGTGAGAAAGGCGTTTACAGGTAAAAGACTTGAGCAGGGACTGCGGTAACTCTGGTGATCGTTTTTACCTTTGTTCTGCTGTGATGTAATCAGTTCAAAGCTTTGTGTCAGCTAACAAAGCAGGGGTGGTCTTAGTGCAGCCAGGACCGCACGGGAAACCTGGATCTCAGGAGGCGGTGCTGCCCTAGGCACAACATTCCCACCCTCGGCTTTGCCAGCATTCCTCAACAGACCATCAGTGTTAGCACAAATTGAGCAGAAAAATAAGCTGATTTTCTACCTGATACTGAAGCCAATGACCTCCTTTTATTCATTTTGATTAGCAGGACTTTTCCACTTTGAAGGTTAAAGTAGCAACTTTATTGAAGTAACCATATTGCAAATTCACAATGCCTGACAGTTTTCTATTTGGAGACTTACTTGGAAGGCAAGGTAATAGGTTTCCATGAGACACCAAAGAATGAGGACTCTAGAAAGGGTGGAGCAGGGTCTCTACCTTTCTGTCAACTCACCCTAGGTCCTCTCGGGGACCAGCAACAACGAAAGCAACTCAGACTTCGTGCTGCCTGATTACAAATCGTACGCTCTGGAGCACAGAATGTGTTTTTGTTAAAGAGCTAATCCTGTCATCTCTCACAGAATTTGGGGGACCTTAAAAAGAATTTAGGGCTCAAGTTATCTATAATCAATTAAAAATAATGGATGCATGTAGAATGGGTGTGATTTTTTTTCCAAGTTTATTTTAAGTCTTAGAAATCAAGTTACACCAGAACTATTCAAAAATTTTACACACTTAAAACTCAGCTCAGTGAAGGGTTGGCACCTTTGAGACTTATATAAAAGTGAATAAACCATTGCAGTCAGAGGGTTTTATTGCTATTATCTTGTGGCAGACATATCTGACCAGAACCATTTTCCAAACTCAGGCGTTCTAATGTTATCTGAAATCTGATAAGTTGATCTGGTTTCTACTCTGTGCTGCCAGACTTGTGACCTTCACTGAACCTCTGTGCTAACCCTTCTTAGCAACCAAACTTAAAAGCCCAGAGCTCCTGAGAAGCTGAAGAGAAACAGCAAAAGAGAAATTTCCCACGACCAGAAATAGTTCTAATAGAGTTAGGGTTCTATTAGGTGAAAAGTTTTAGAATCATTTAGAATACAAGACCTCAGTTGCATTCTGGGGAGAGAAGGCAGATAAGTCAATTAAGAGGATTATCAGAAAAAGCATTAGTCCTGGTGATTTTGCAGCCTTATATACTCTAGTATTTCCTGATCTAAAAGTTGTATGTATGCCATAGCAGTTATTTAAACATACATCTACATGACTGTGTATGGGGGAAATGGGGGCTGCAGAAAGCTATGAGTATAGTTTCCATTTTAAAAATTTAAATGACCAGGACCTTCCATACATTATCTCTTTGGAGCATGGATACAACCTCTCAAAGCTGTTGGACTCGGGCTGAATGACACAGCACTGCAGTTACAAAGCAGTAGGACCTCTGTAAGGAGAGCAGGTTTGCTTCCTCTTTAAAATGTAAGCCATGACCTGTCTGTGCTCGGTTGCATTTGCTTTGAGAAAACAACAAACTGAAAGGAACACACCCCCCAGCTCTTCTGACGCCCTCTGGACCCGTGTGCACTCAGAACACACATAGTGAGCTGCATGATTCTAGGGCATGAAGTGCAAGGGCAGGAACTTGGATTTTAAATGAGACACACATTTGCAAAAACAATCGGAAAACATTTATTATACTGAAATGTGTACATCCTACTATTAAAAAAACAAAGTAGCAAATTTGCTGGTGCCATAATTTAACCTGTTTCACTGGGACAGACTAATGTTCAATGCTGCTTGGTGTAATTTCAAGTTTGACGAGCTCTTTTTTTAACCCCACTTGTAAAAACCTGATGAATTCAAAATAGCACACAGCATTAAATGACATTTATTGTTCCATAAATCTTGAGACTCAAAAAGGAATGCTAAATAGACAAGCAAAACTCTAAAACAATGAAGAGAGAGCTCACTTCTTTCCCAAGTGATTGGTACAGAAAACATGTGGTCGTAGGAAAGCAAAGGGGGAATGACAGAAAGGAACGCGCTCCAGCTTGGCGTCTATACAAGTGAGGGATATTTTCAGGCCAGAGATGGAGTATTTAAGGATCGTCCTTTTTCTTTTAATATCAAATAACCCCCTTTATGAATCAAACAAAATACAGAGCTTTTACCACTGGAGCTGTTTTGTCTTTGGGGAGAGATTTCAAACTCAAGCATCAAATAAAACACTCAAAACCAAGGCGCTGGGTAGACAGACAGAGATGGTGTAATTAAAATGCAATTGAAGTTTTTTTTTTTTAATTGGGTCTAGTACACCACAGGCCTCAAATGCTTGCTGATGAACTTTGGGAAGGCTTTGGGTGAAGGGAAGAGAGAAAGATAGTAGAAAAATTGCAAAAACAGTGATTCCCTTTGAAAACTATACTGGCCGACAAGCATTTGGTTTTGTGAAAGAGGCACTCTTTTTATAGAAGAAAAAAGCTATCGTGTGGTGTCTAAAAGTCCCTAAATAATCTCCAGAACGTTACCCATGATCGCACTGAAGCTCCGTGGTGGAGGAGGGAGGGCTTTTGACGGTGCAGATAGTGTTTGTGATGTCTAGTGTTCCGAGGATGATTTCAACTCCTGATGATGAAGACCCCTAACACCAAGTTACGAGCTATCACGCTGTTTTGTCCTGCTTAGGTGTATTTCCAATGTCCAGGACAGGGCTTTAAAAATGTTTAATAGGAAGGGGGTAGGGGGAGGCGGTTGCTAAATGGTTGGAGACAGAAAAGGAGAAAGAAAACCACATGAGTTTAAAAGGCATTGGGATTCAAAAATGAAAACCAGAAACAAATGCTAAAAATGGAAGCAGAAGCAAAAAGTTTTCCAATAAATCTGTGACAAAGCAAAAACACAGAAGTCTTTGTACCTATTAGGATTTACACTGATCCTCTCACCAAGGTACTCTTGATAATGCAGTTTGCTTCAAGCCTGTCTTCCTGGCTTGGATCCTCCCCGATCCGGCATGATCCCGCAGACGCACACCCTTAGACATGATTTTCGGAGAAGCGCTGCGCCTCTCCCCTGACCGCCGGTCCGCCCGTGTCCGCGGCGGCCTGTCCCCGCCCAGGTCAGCAGAAGGTCCAGGCCACAGACACCACACTGGCCCAGAAATGTCAATGCCCATAGTACGTCTACATTCATTTCCAAACCGCATACAGTGTAAAAAGACAGCAGAGGCTGCTCTGGAACTGTGCACTGGCCTCGGGTAGGGGGCAGGCGGCCACCTGCGCGGGCCGCGTGCGCTGTCCCGGCGAGGCCGCCGAGGGCACCGGGGCAGGCGCGCCTCTCGTCCAGCTCATTAGGAAGGTCATCCTATGTTTTCAATATGAAACATTTCATACGGTAAAATCCAATCCCAAGACTTCTTGGATTCAGTCTTCACACACTTTTAAGCGTGACTTTTATTTGGTGCTGAATAGAGTTCAGACTACGGAAGACGTCACTTCAAAATGATGTGGACGCCACCACCATTTTCAGCTGCGGAAAAAGGAAGGGACGTTACCGCTCGACGTTTTTGTTTTTGTTTTTTTACTAGACTGGAGAATCAAGACTAAGTTGAGCTAGTTCATATTGATGTATGCAGAAATGAAACCAATATTGTAATGCAAGTATCCTTTGATTAAAAATAAATCTAAAAACATAACTCACTAAAAAAAAAAAAAGAAAATATTAAACATTGCTCTCACCCTACAGCCTCCTAGCCCAGCTCAGAGTATTGTAGATGAAAAAAGCTGATTAACCTGCTCCAGCCCCCCGCCCCAAAACATGTCCACACTCCCTCTGCCGCTTGTCTGAGCACATGGCAGAGACCATCGAATAAACTGGATACTTATACCCACCTTTTCTGGAATAATTAATAATCACCAGCTTTGCCTGCTGGCCTAGTGTTTCTCAGGAGATGGCGAGAAGCAGTGCACACATTCATCAAGGAACAAATGAAATCTGTCATAAGGACAAACGTCTAAAACCAGGACACTGAGATGGGGGGCATCCTGTGATGCCTTACACTAGACGCGCGCTGCCGTCACAGGACACAGCCACACGCTCTGAACTGCCTTTGTTACAGACGGTGTCAGTTTTGCAGACTAAACACTATTGCTTTGAGAATGAAAAACGGAGGAAAGGGTGCTAGTCTTAACAGGGCTGTGTACAGAAAACAGCAGGGGGTCAGTTCACAGTCTCAACAGCCCTGCAGGTACCTTGCTGGCTTGAGGCACGTCCAGCAGGGTGAAGGCCTCAGTTCAGCCCCTCGCTTCGAGGGGGGCTACTCTCTTGAGTAACTTACCAGGAAAAAGTGACACAGGACATCTTGCTCTTTGAGGTGCAGCTTTCTTGCTAAGACTGGATTTAGATCTTAAAGGTCTCTTCTCATAATAACTTGACATTTAAGAAACCCTCCTTTAACTAACCCTTTAACTGGAAGTCTCTTGAGCCCCATCTGGGCCTGCTCTTCACATTCTCTCCCTCCATAACCTGAAGGATTTCTACAGCTTTGAATCACCAAAGACACGCTGAAGGTTAAATTACATCTAAAATCCAAGTATCTCCTGCCAGCCCCAGCGGGTATAATTAACTGGACATTGCCATGTCCTAAAATGAAATCTCAACTTTTTGCAAACTTATTTTTTAATGGATCTCAAATTCTGTGACATATTTAATCAAGTTGTTTACATTAAAAAGTACTGATTTTAAAAACTAAAAACTGCCACACACAAATGGTCCACAAGTCTCCTTTCCTTCTGAAAGTTTTATGATACATTGTTACCACTAAGCAGACTTTTTACTATTAAATGACCAATTGACACACACAGTTCTGAGACTGTTCTTCCACCCCTGATTAACTAGGGTGATAATATTCACTCAGCCTTCTGAGCTTGCTAGCCAGAGGTGGGAAACCTTGCCAGCTCCAGCTGCCTTCTTGTCCACTGCTCTGATGACACCCCCAGCAACCATCTGTCCCAAGTCACGCGCAGCAGCCCAAAGAGGGTTGGAGGCGCGCTCAACGCTACCTTCCCCTCCACTGTGGCCACCGCCTGCGCAGCTGCTCCTGTAAGAGTCACGGCCGCTGCTCCTCCCGTGTGGGGCTCAGCAGGCCCTGTCACTGTCCAAAACCCCCTCCCCTCTGGCCTAGATGACACCTCCCGCCTCCACTTCTCCCACCTTCTGTCTCTCCAGAGTTGGAACAGTGGAAGAAAAGACAAACATACTCACATTATTCATTTGTTTACAAACAAATCACTGACTTTGCAGTGCATTTCAAAGTCTAAGCTCCCACCACTACACTGCCTACCAGACTTGGCTCCTGCTTTGCTGGCCCGCAGGCCTCCAGAGCAGCCCAGCTCCTTTCTCTGCGACAGCCTTGCCCCGCCTGGGTGCTGCTCCTCAGCGACCGCCCAAGAGCTTTGTGTGCCCAGCCCAGACGCCTGTGTCCATGAGCACCACACTTCCCCATTCCTTCATGGCAGCTAAACTCCGTATTTGTAATTTGCGTGCATCTGTTGACTTTTTCTGGTTTGCTTTCCCCACTAGAGCAGGGGAAGACCTTTCCAGCACTGACAGCATGTGTCTGACGTGAGGTGCTCAGTGAAATGTTGGCTGAATAGACTGGGATTTTTCTCCAGGCATCCAGAAGGATGGACTCCTCTTATTTGCTAATTTCTGTTTCTGTCATGAGACAGTGTCTGACTTCATTTTTCAAACTTACTTAAGATTGGTAAAACCAGCATTTGCAAAGCCAGACACAAGATGACTGCTGATTTCAGGCATGCCATCTTTCATGATTCTAGCATTTCAAGACACACACACACATGCAAAGTACCTTTTACTGTGGAGAATAAAAAACAACTCTCATCTTGAAAGTTCTGAACCATCTAGAAGGATAAAGCAGACGTATAATTAATATCCAAGTGTCTTAACTGATTAGGAAAGATTAAAATTTGTGAGAGAAAACTATAAAAACACATATATGGCTGCACAAGTACAGGACTCAACATTCAAAACAGCACTTCATGAAGGCTGTGTGAGGTCACGGGCCTACACCTGGTGTGCGGCCTGCCCTGTGCTGACCTCGTACTCACGGGGGTCCCCGCACTCTGGCCCGGCACCCGTAGGCCCACAGCGGGCGGTCCCCACCGGGCTCTCGGGCACAGACATGGACAAAAAGCTGCTGCAGCTGTGCTTCCATCACTGCTTGCTTCTCACGGAACACGGAGAGGGAGAACTGCCCTCCTACCCTGCTTCTTAACACCAGTCATCAGATAGGAAAACAAAAGGAAAGCCCATCCAGATGCCTCGCTTTTACATAAAAAGGGTCAAAACCCCAGGAACTTGGAGTCTCCCCATGACCGGTGTCAGAGTTCAAAGCTGGTGGGAGCTGAGCCGTGGTTCTCCTTAATCTGCATTCCTTCTGCCACCCAGGACACCTCAACTCTTGGTTATAAATTCCTCCCAATTTTGATTCCCAACTCTGACTCATGAGTACTGGCAAAAGAGGCCACAGAGTTTTCCTACAGCTCTTCAGCAGTACATACAAAAGCAAACACCAGTGTAAAGGAGGAAAGGGCATGCCAGTTACCTGATCACTAACAAGAATGTGAATACCAGTGGGACCCTGTCTGTAAACCTGGTTAATTTGGTGGAAAGGAATATTAAACACCAGCGCAAGTTTTCTAGCAACTTCTGAGGCAACCATTTCTTCCAAGTAGATTGCATGATAAACTGAAATAAAAAATACGAACAGCATTTTAAGCAGTCATCTTTGATCTGTTTTCCACCTAATCTATGGGAAGGTCACACCTTTCAAAGTACTAAAGAAATAAGATACAAAAAAGATGAGTATTTCCCCCTTGCTACCCATTTAAATATATTAGTTATGCGTACACATGTAATTAACATTAACCTGTACAAAAATATCTGTGGTTATAATTTTTTATTAAACGCAAACAGGAACAGAGTACAGATGGGCACAGAGGATCACTGTGGAGCAATGAGACTAAAACTGGATGATGGCAATGGCTGCAGATTGTGGATATACTACCCTTGAACTGTATACTTGCAATGGAAGGATTTTATGATATATAAATTATAGCAAAATAAAGTTGTTTCAAAAAGTGTTTCTAGCAATATATAAAAAGAACTCCAAAGAGGTCACAGTTTTTGATTCAGTAAACCTACCAGAAATTTATCTTAAAGAATAAAACCTACGTGTCCCCCAAAGGATTCAGAACAGTGTGAAAGACAGTGCAAGAGAAGCTAAGGAAGCGGCCGCCAGGCCCAGGAGGCTGCTGGCTCCAGAGAAGCCCTGGGCCCCGGAGGCTGCTGGCTCCGGAGAAGCCCTGGGCCCCACGGAGACAGCACACCTGCAGGGAGCCGGGCCTCCGCAGGTCCTGCTCAGCTACTGATGAAAGCCAAACAGGGATAAGGAGCTCTGGGGCAGGGCCTGCACGCGTTCTCATAAGATGAAACTTAATCAGAACAGCTGAGAAGGGCGCTGCCTCTCAGCGGCCGCCTCGACCAGGCGGCCCCCACCCACTCCGCAGGGCAGTGACAGGAAGCAGAGGGTACCCCCGCCCATACCCACCCCCGCCATACCCACCGACCATACCCACCGAAGGGCGTGGCGCTGCCGCTCTCGCCCCCACCCGCCGCCGGCTGCTGCCCCTGCGGCGCCGGCTGCTCGCGGCAGACGTAGAGGGTCAGGCGGGGCCGCACCGACCTGCAACCAGAAGACAGCGCTCGTGAGCCGGGGGCGGCGCTGCGCATGGGCAGCTACGCGGGCGCTAGGGGCTAGTTCCTTAGGAGGACTTGACAAGGCTACTTCATTATACGAGACAATTTACCGGTAAGAATATAAAAACACACACCTCACACCAACTATCACAGGTTAGCACAGGTGGTCTAATCTGATGATCCAGACTCTAAACCATTGAGATGGTCAGATAGATGCTGGTGAATTTAAGTTTCAACGTTATATCAGCAGTTTAACATCAGTAAAATTCAGTTTAACGCAATTCTCACAAGTCTAGAAATAGCAACGACAGTAAATGGATCTTGAAAGCCAACACAGTTTACATTTCTAACAACTGTTCAGTAGTGTCACATGACCAGAGCTGACCGAAACGAGAAGTTTGTTTTCTTGGCAGCAAGCCCAGTCGTGCAGGCCCCATTTCTAGTCTGGGGTCCGCCGCTGCCCTCAGTGCCTGGGCCGCATCTGGGCCTGCCTGAAGGCGCCCGCACGGTGGCCCAGCGTGGCCCAGCTGCCCACAGCCCCGCACGAACAAGGGCAGGGCCTCATTTCAAGCAGAACAGCCCCTTTTAAACTCCATGTTTTACCTTGACTTCAGGGAATTATAGAGCCGGATCCCGTCAGCGGCACCACAGATTTGCACTAGGTCCTCCTTGGTCAGTTTCAACAAGTCGGCACCTGGAGAAGAGCAAAGAGAGAATCCTCTCCGGGAACTGGGGGAGACCCAGCAGGACAGGCTGCTTGGCGGCGCCCGTCTTCAGTTCAGTGTCCTTCAAAACCATCGCGGCTCTCTTATGTGTACATATCCATGTGAACAACACAGACACACACACGCCTGTCCTTCAGACACAGGATGCCGGCTCTCACATCCTGTGTCAAGGAGGAGCTCGGGAGCCCGGAGGCCGGTTAATCGCAGCGACAAGCGCGGCTGACAGGGCGGACTGTTCCCAGCGCGGGACTGCCGCTCGACCTACTCTGGCTGAGTGGTGCTTGCAAGGATTAACATGATCATGACCCGACAGTTCACCGTGAGATGACCCAGGCCAATCTTTAACTTACAAAAGGAAGCAATGGAAGTCAGACCTGCCCAAAGGCAAGCAGGTTGTCAGCAGAGCTGGGATTAGGCCTCTGTATTCTGTAACCTGCTACATACAGTCCAGCAACAACAACTCTGCCACAGAAGCCAGTTTTAATACAAAAGCATGGCAGAGAACTGCGTATTATACTGAAGATTTCCTCTGTAAATATTTGGTGTGTACATGGATGGCATGGTGTCCAGGATTTGCTTTAAAGCAGAACAGAAAAGGGAGGTGGGGGCAGTGGCAGAGAATGAGACTCACAAAGGCTGGTCACCCAGCCTTGGAGCTGGTCGAATGCCACAGGAGCTCTGCAGACAAGTTCAATGTCTGAGTGTGTCCACAGCCTTTTGTTTTCCCCCTTTATTGATGGTCAAGATGCAGTTTATTGGGGAAACTACGATGCCCTCGATTAAATAAAGCATGACTTCCATATGATGAATATCCACTCACATATGTAACAAGATAATGGAGTTATTATCTACTTTTGAGGGCTTGAATGTTACGAGTCTCATAATTTTCTAGTTTGTGAAAGAGAGACCAGAGAAGCACGTCTCCTGTGAGGCATGAGCACCGACGGGGCTGTCTCTCGAGTCAGGGGGCAGAGCCAGGTGCTGTTGCCTCTGCCAGGACCTTCTGCCAACAGGAGCGGAGAGGCGCAACCTGGGAGCACAGCTGCCACCCGCACAGAGCTGGACAGGCACGGTCCTCTCTGAGTGCCCGACGGGCTCGGAGCAGGAAGCCGCCTCCCCCACCTCTGGATTGTGGGGCAGCAGAAGGCAGGAGGCCAAGCCCTAGTGACTACCACTCACAAAACCTCAATATGCGTGCGTCTCACAGAACAGGACCCTGGCGCCACCGGCAGGGCTGCCCATCTCCCCAGTGTTCGGGGCTCTTCCCATCTCCCCCGTGAGCACCCCAGGGGCTCCTCCCCAACACACACTGAAATGTGTAGCTCTTCCATAGATAAATCATCAAAGTGTGGATCTCGGCTAGCAAATGAGAAAAAACCCAGTACTTTCATTTTAAAGAGACAAAGTGCTGCCCGAGGAGTGACTGCTCGTGGCACAAGCACAGCAACAGAGGGCTGATGAGACAGGAGCCGTGTTCCTCGGGAGACCAAGCTTTGCTCTGGGCAGCTGGGTGCACATGCTCTGCTCTCTTAAAAGGCTGGGAGAGCCAGCTGCCACCGCACTGTGGCCCAGAAGGAGCCGGGCTGGGCCACGTCATAAGTGTTCTGCAGGGAAAGGGCCCAGGGCTACACATGTCTAGGAAACGCTGCCCCTGCTGGCTACTATCGTGCCTCCCAGCGGCCTTCCCACAGCACCCCGGAAGCAGCACTGCCTGGTCCCTTCTAACGTTTCATCTAAATACTTCCTTAGCTTACCAGGCAAGAGAAAACGTGTGTCTGTAAAAATCCGTATCTGAGCACATCCCTACCCTGTATGCTACACAGCAGTGAAGAGGAAGCACTGACACGACGCCTTAGCACCACGCCCTCACATCCATCTGAGAGGAAAGGTAACGTATTATATGATTCCGTTTATGTGACATTTTCAAAACGACAAAATCATGGAGACAGAAAACAGATTAATGGCTGCCAGATGTTAGGGATGGTGGGAGAGGGGTACTGGTGCTAGGGAGACCCCTGTGGCGGCGTCAGCATTCTGTACCCTGACTCCAGCGGTGGTGGTGGTTATACGGGCCTACGGGTGTGACAGCAATGACGCCATGCACACGCATGGCGGCAAAGCCAAGCTCCTGGTTTTGACACCGAACTACAGCTATGTAACGAGCTGAGTGAAGGGGGCACGGGGACATCTGCGTTATCTTTGCAACTTATGCAAAGCCAAAATTATTTTACATAAACTTAATAAAGTGAAAAAAATTGTGCATAAGCATTTATACCTATGTAAAACAAGGGCGTGTAAACCTGGTGAAACAGCATGGAGTGCCTGTTCTGATACTGCACCAAGGGTCTGCACGATGCCACCGCTGGGGACGCTGGGGGACACAGGGCCTCCCCCACAGGCTTGGGCAGCTTATGACTCTGTACACAGCTTCTGCTCCAGTATTTAATTACGGCCAATAATAGTACAGAACAAGTAAACTACGTGTGCGTGTACACAAACACAAGCATACCTAAAAAGTTGGAGAACAGTCTTGTGTAGGAAGAGAATCTGTTTTTGAGCAGCCACTGCTGTGTTTCCTGGATCGTGGCTGAAGGCTGAAGCTGCTGTTAACAGAAGAGATGAACGTAAACGGAGGAAACTATCTAGACCAACACCCGCCCAAGCCGCTGGCATGTTACAGGACATGTAAACACAACACAGAAAGCCTGCACGTTTACAGTTCAGCACACCCACAAAGAGCAGGGGTGTAAGCATTCGGTGACCCGAACAGTGATTCAAGTCTCTGCCAGAGGCTTCACGATGCAGGACCCTGAATGCATGAGAAGTTAGGGTAAAGACACTTACTTCACTAGAGGCCTGTGGAATTCCATCTCCCTGATGATTTGGGGAAGAAGAATTGCTGGGGATAAGGAAGGAAGGAAGAAAAGGGTGATTGTTATATATATATTTTTTAATTAGGACATTAAAGGATACTACGTGAATTTAACACCGTGGGACAGAGCAACGTAAATATGCAAAAACAGTGTCTGCACAACTGGTCAGGGAGTCAGTATGGCGATAAGATCAAGACACGAGGGAGTTTCCTGGTGGCCTAGTCGTTAGGCCTTGGTGCGTTCACTGCCATGGTTTGACTCCTGGTTTGGGAACTAAAATCTCACAAACTACACAAATGTGGCCAAAAGAAAAAAAGATTAAGACACCAGAAGATGGTTTCATTTGCAGCCTCTCCATCTGTTTAGCAAGAAAGTCAAGTTTCATGAAACACAAGGTCTCCATTTCCAGGGGTGCCAAGAAAATGAAGGATTCTCATTCATTTTAGGTAGGGAAAAAATATGAGAATCAAGTAAGGTAAACAGTGGAAAATAACAGCAAGAAAGTCTACTTCAATAATGTGCTATAAGAAATGATCTAAATGAACCTAAGCCAAAATAGAAAATAATACCCCTTTAATGAATCCATTTATCCGCTGTTGAAGAGGGTGAAATTCAGGACAACAAAAGGAGCCAGGGTGTGCCGCCACCCTGTGTTTCCAGGGAAGAGTGAGAGCAGCTGCGTCGGGGGTACACTTGCCTTCTGGGTCCCTTCTCAGCACCCGCACCCCAGGTTCTCGGGTCCATCATGCCAACTGTTCACTGCCCCCTGCCCACTGGAACCTGAGCTCCTTCGGATGGGGCTTCACTCATCTCCCAGCACCCCGAACAGTGTGGGGACCACAGTGGGGTCCCAGGAAAGATCTGGTGAGCCGGTGTGTGCATGATCTCACCGCTCCCCTCTTAGCTTTCTAAGACTGTTCAGTGCCCTCTGTGGAAACAAGCTGGTCCCACGTCCAGGAGTGACCACCACCTCCTGAAGCACAGTAACCTACGTGGAGACAACTGGCCTCTTATCCATCCATCTCCTCAGGGAAAAGGCCTTTTTTTTCCCCCTCTCTTTTTCTCACCAGACCCTGTCAGACTAAATGTTCATGTTCCCTCAAAAAACCACCCTCCTGCAGCGTGATGGATGGTTTATTAGGAGGAGGGCCCTTTGGGACATGATGAGCAGTGGATGGAGCTGTGAGAGTGGAGCCCCAAGAGAGGGATCGGAGAACTGGGAGTGCGCCTCCTCCACTCCGCTCGCTAGCACAGGAATACGCAGGCTCGCAGCCCACAGCCCAGGAGACACTGCTCACCAGGACCATCCTGCAGGCCCCTGGAACCGGGCGTCCAGCCTTCAGACCAGGAGGAGTGACCTCCTGTCGTTTATAAGCCACTCAGTCCGCGGTGTTTAATTACAGCAGCCCGAGCTGAGTCCGACCTTGTGAGCATGTAGTGTAAAAATGAGAATGTTTTCCTTTTTTTCTGGCTGCACCATGTGACTTGTGAGGCCTTCCTGGCCAGGGACTGAACCTGGGCTGCAGCACGAGTGCTGAGCTCTACCCGCTGGGCTGACAGGGAATTCGTTCCTCTGTGGTTTTAACTCTATTATGAAAGTTGCGTTCCTTCCCAGTAAGAAGCGTCCTGAGAGTGAGGACCCTCTGATCCAACTACTCACCAGGTGCTGCTGCTGACAGGCCAGAAGAGAGGACGGACAAAGCCCACCGTGCCCACTTCTGAAACCAGAGCAAGCCTTTACAAGTGAAAAGTCTTTCCTCTAAGTCTAAAGACTTAATTTTTTAAAAAATTAGTGTCTTTGGGAGAGGCAAGAAACAGGGCAGAAAATAATCCTTGTATGCTATGGTGAACATCAAAGACCAGTGTACCTTATCATAAACACAACCACAACCTATTCAAGTCAGTTTCCCCTTAAGAACTCAGTCTTCTTCTCTCTACCCGTGAACCTCATCAATGTTATTTTTATCTCACAAAGAAAGATATCTTGAAAGCGCACCCTTTTCGGAGTCCCACGGCTTTGAGTGTGTGAGGCACAGGGGCTAGGAAGGAAAAAGCTGGAAGGTGACGACAAGACGATTTTGCTCAGCAACAGACTGTTTCTCATTTCCACGTACCCCAGACACACACCCAAAGGCCACCGTGACTTAAGAGAGGAGCTAACGGAGCGAGGCCGCCCGGGGCCCCGCGCGTCACGCACGCCGCTACCTGTCCGGGACGCTGCAGGCGCTCGGCGGCGGGGATGTGAAGGTGGGAGCTGCGGATGGGCTGTTGTTCACGTAGGCTGTGGGGGTGTCGGGCCACGGAGAGCACTGCGGGTAGAAACAAAGATCCATGAATGACTCGCTTCTCCAGGATGTGGCAGATATTCTTGTATTCACTCTCTACTCTGGCCAAATCCAAGATCATGAAACACAAGACACCTGACATTCATCAAGCAACCTCACAGAAACACGTCAGACCGACTCTGTGTGTGCGCGTGTGCGTGCATGTGTGTGCATCGGTGAAAATGCTACCTGTTGCAGCATCTAGACCCTGACTACTCTCAGGCCCTGAGGTGACTGAGGACAGCGGCCAACTTGCCTAAAGGCGCTTCAGATGTGCGCTTAAGGATCGCTGCATTGTGACCTTGCGAACGTCCACCTTCTCCTCATCCGTTCCCCAGGAGGTGCCTGCCTATCGAGGTCTGAACAGCAGCAGAGGCAAGCAAGGGCTCGCAAGCACCGCCTAGCCCTGTGTGCTGACGGGATGCGACTGCCCGCCGGGTGTGGCGCTCGCCCGCCTCCCCAAGGAGCAGGCGCCCCAGCACCGGGCACTTGCTCGCTCTCGGGTGGAGCCATCCCCCAGTAAGAAGAGATGGGCCCAGGGTCACAACACCAGAACCGCAGAGGGTACTGCCTGTAGCCATCTAGCTATGTGTTCATATCATCTAGAAGGGGCAGAGTGGACTTCAGTGTTTTTCACAGTTCTGACCAAATACAGAGCCAAAGATCCGGAGACACGTTAACTATACAGCTACGCGCACGGACAACGCTGAAGCCAACACGCCGCGCAGGCCGGGGAGGCCACGGCCGCTGAGGGCGGAGGGCTCCACCCCACGCCACGGGGTTCCTTCCAAGCCTGACTACGCCCCCGGTGTCCAGGGTCCACGGTCGTCGTCACCTCCTCCCGACTGACACGAAAAGGCCGCCTCTCTCGCCATGGCTGCAGGCCACAAGACTCTGCCAAAAACTGGGCTAAAGACCATTCAGAGATACTCGGATGGACACTGAGGAAGTACAGGACTCTAAAAAAATTCTACATGTCAAGGGGTTTTCAACTTTTTGCTTTCAAAATAATTCAGGAAGACATCTTGTCAGCTGACAGACACTGAGCTGGATCCATCAGAGCATACAAAAATGAGATCACTGGAATTTCTGGCAGGTATCTCAGAAGGAGTTCCAGGGCCTGAATGACACAGTGCTACAAAGAAAAATCTATGTATCCAAACAAGGTTTCTCTTAGCTACACAAAAGTTATAAGAAGTTCTAGCCTCATCATCCAAAATACATTTCCAATAACAATTCTATTTTTATACTTAGCAATTATTCATCAAAATGTATATGATTTTGTATTCTGATAAATTGGTAAAAATAATAAGTTTTAAATTCCTCAACTGACTTAAGCTTTATATGGTCACAGGAAATTTTAAAAATGAAATTTCAACTTGTTTGTGGTAAAAAAAGTAGGGTGATTTTTAAAAGTTTTTCAGGCATGAAAGTATATCCTATTTGGACAAAATTATTTAAGGGGAATTAAAGAGAAAACATGAGATCAAGAAGTGTGAAAGTGTTAGTCACTCAGTCGTGTCCGACTCTTTGCAACCCCATGGACTGTAGCCCGCCAGGCTCCTCTGACCATGGAATTTTCCAGGCAAGAATACTGGAGTGGGTTGCCATGCCCACCTCCAGGGGATCTTGCTGACCCAGGGATCAAACCTGGGTCTCCTGCACTGCAGGCAGATTCTTTACCATTTGAGCCACCAAGCTTTCAAACTTAGAGGGTAATGTGCTGGCTTCACCTTAAGCCATACATACAAATATTCACTGTGTCAGAAAACTATTTCCTTTGCAACTATTTAAATTTATGATGAAAACTTTCAGATGTCAATCTAAAAATGTGCAAGGGAATTGTACTCTTTCTCAAAATTCTTTTGTGTGAAGTCAAGACCACTAGTCTGAAGGGCTCTTGAAGACAGAAACCAAGTCTCCCCAAAGGTTACAGCTCAGCAGCGTGTCTGACACCCATCAGTAACATGGGTGAAAATAAAACCAAGTCCCAGAATCTTAACATTCTTCACAACTACCCATTAGGCAGCCCCTCAGAAACAGGGAAAACGACTGCAGACTTGATGTTTCAACTGTCATCAACTTGACAGCTAAATGACGTCTAACCTGGCTGCAATGCCATGCTAAACCCTGGCATGTCATACCAAGTTCACTGTACATGACATTTTCACAATGCCCGCTCTTTTCAAACTAGGACCTTTGTTCTTTCCAGCTTACCAAGTAGGACCTCCTCAACACCTACAGAATGAGGAGCACAAGACCCTGTGAGCCGCCCGACACGTCTCCTGACTTGCTGGCGCCAAATGCTCACGGCCACCTTCACGACACGGCAGATCTTCCTGCTACACCATCTTCCCCAGTTCAGACTCCAACAACACAGCATAACACGCACATCTTAACAGCTTTGACCTTTTCCTATCGAGTCTCCCCAAATCCGCTTTGGTAATTACTGCCAGGTATATAACTGAGGAAACAAAGCCATCAATAGCTCGAGGCAGGTAGTAAGTATAGCAAAGACACCAAATTTACTGTAATTCCATCAACATGCTTTTTTCACTTTTATGTATCTGGATTCTTCTAGCATAGAAAAGTAGGGCTGTTAACTGACATCTGAAACTTGCCCGATAATTAAGAGACTCGATTCACTGAACACTGGAAAACCAGCACTCAATGCAAACTGGCCTTCACAGGTTCTTCAACGGCCAGGCTGGATGAAACATCAAGACTCTCCCACGTGCTTTTTTCCTAGGCTTTTCTTAGTCTCGACCTAGGAGGGTGCAGGCACACCAAGGAGTATTTTCAGTGTTTCTTCTACCTTGTCATTCTTCCCTGGCTTTACAAGTAAGCAATGGTACTGCTTCAGCAAGGTTCCAGCAATACCCGACCCTGACCCACAGGGTGGCACCTGTGGTGCCCCGTGAACAAAGTCCCTCCCCAGGAGGAACAGAAAATGAGGACCCACTGGCAGACCGCAGGCCCTGACAGCCCAAATCCAGGCCCATGAAACACAGCTCAGATGTCAAGACCAACAGAGACGCGGAGGGCCCGGGTGTGCTGGGCTCTCGGGAACCTACGGTGTGGCCTCTGTTCATGCAGGACCGTCTCACACGGCACCATGCAGTTTCAGCAGGTAAGTCTGGATCTTCCTACTGAAAGCCAACTGTCACTCTCAGAGAACTGTAAGAAATGCTGGCCGACTTTTGTAGGCACTCGAAGAAATATACAAAATGCCGCAGACTTTTCTTTTCTAAGGAATTAATCTGTACCTTGTTTTTAACAAACACGTTTCCAAGAAGACCTCTAACTACCTCCTAGTCTTAACCAAACCAAAGCAAACGCAGTCTGGGGCAGCAAGCAATGCACCCCAGGAAGACATGCTGATCTGCTGACAGGCCACTGATCTGCTGACATTTTGCATACTTCAGACTTAAGAATCATGAATTCTTAACAGTTCTACTGTTTACAAATTAGTTCTGGGCTATAACACATTTAATTTATAATCAGAACCCATTCATTTTAGCTAGTTTACAACACGAGGGGGAAAGTGACTTGAGTTACCAGGGTTTCCCCCCAGGAAGTTTACTGAGAACCATTTGTGTCTTCAGCTGGGAAATGAGGGGAACAGAAACATAAAACTGGAGGGTGGACGTTTGAGGGAAGGAGTATACAGTGGTTCCGTACAACCTGTGGTATGAATCCAAAAAACCCACTTAAAGAAAATGCATCATGTGTGGGGCCCTTACCCCTCAGAGAAGGATATTTTCAGTTTTATTATGTACAGAAGCATTTAAAATATTTTCACTCAATGCTTTACTTCAGAAATAATAATCCTGTGATAGTGGCTGTGGCCTTCATAGTCTACAGTTAATTACCAATGCGCGTGTAAGGGTCAAAGTCATCAAACTCTGCAGTGATGAATACAGTAGTCATTAATACATATGATGACAGCTATTTTTAAAAAGTAATGTTTTCTGTTTCCATTTACTGCAGGTATAGAACTAATCTAAGTTAATACCACAGGATAATCCTCTGTCAACTGTTTGATGAAATATGAAATAAAGACCTTCTTTCTTAAGCTGGTCAAGTTCATATTCAACCAAGGGCCCCCTGGACTATACACACTGTGGGGAGCCAGGGCCGAGTGCAGCCAGGTGCCCCCGGCCGGCCTGAAGCGTAAGGTCACAGTGCGGGCGCCAAGAGGAAAGGCTAACACAGCCCAAGTCCAGTGCTGCCGAACAGGCTTTTCAAAGTGCAGACGCGCATTCTCGCGCCATGTGCGGGAAGGGGACACAGTACTGCACAGGCTGCTGTCGGGCTGCTGCCATCACTCCTCTGAGTATCCATGACATTTTCTTATCATTTGCACACGTGAGAAAACAAACCCTTTTTTAATTGCACGGAAGTAACTATTTTACTACAAGAATGTTCAATCAATGTCAGTGCTCATAAAGGGAGTGTTGTGTGCAAAGGAGAGAGGGAGGGAGAGGAGCACAGGAAGGAGGCAGGGGGTGAACACAGCTCTGGGTGCCATTTTTTTTCCCCCTCCGAAACCACCCAATATGGTCAACTTTGTTTTAAAGTGTTAGATTTAGGAAATTGTCCTCAGTGAGGAACCAACAGAAAGCAGGAGTCTAAACAAAAGCAAATTCAATCAGGACAAGGACATCAAAAACAAATTTGGCTTTATGTTTCAGTGGGAGTCGGTCCTATATCTAACACTGCACAAGGTTTCTTGCACAATGAAAAGAGAAGCAGAAGCCCCTTACACTGCCTCGCTTTGCCAGAGAATCACCGTAGTCTGCTGGCAAAGTCCGCTTGCTGGACTTTTTCTGCTCATGTTCAACTGCATCTTCAATTATAGGCTCAAGCCTCATCTGGACAAACACCAAAGATTGGGATCAATGTCTTTTCGTTACACAGAGAAAGATCTAACACCCTGTTTATGTCTCCACCATCCGATTTAACAAACATCCGACCAGCAGGATTCCAAGGTTTTAGGAAGATGCAAAACCCCAGACGTGACAAACATCGGACGTTCTGGGTCCCGGCTTAATGTCTAACCAACTTCGGGGATTTTAAAGCAAGTCTGCTTCCGAGACCCGACTGGGATTTCAGCATCTTCATTCCAGACCCCACCCAGGAAACCAATCACTTAAACTCCCCCAATTTAAAGAGTATTTTCCCCGCAGATTTTCACCAAGAACATTATGCCCAATGACCACCCAATCTTCCCGGACCCTTCGCGGCCAAAACTCATCCTCAGAGGTGGTGCCAGAGGGCACGGCCCGGCTCCTCCGCAGAGCCGGAGTGGCGCCGCATTACCTCTGTGAGGACCGTGGTGTCATAGGACGGCTGGTACTTCTCCTTCTCGTGCGCGGCTCTCTTCTCCATCTTCTCTCGGTCCGTTTTTTGTTTCCTATCTGCACCTTTTGGCTTAAAAACAAAGCAGACTTTTTCATCTATCAGGCCTCAGACGCACACCTTTTACAAGCAACGCCAGGCCTCACTTACTCAAAGCCTGCTTTCCAGCTCTCACCTTAAAAACTTTGATTTGGCAGCTAGCTGAGTGTAGGTGATCTGTGTATTCTCCATTTTCATTCTGCTTGAAGGTGTCAACCTGGATCCTAAAAGGCACTCCCTTCTCACCTCCGTGCTTCCGGGGAGTGAATTCGGTGCTGATGCAGTGTACCTAGAAGAGGACTCGAGCTGAAATGGGTCCAAGTCCTGCCCACTGGTCACCCTTCAGCCCTGCTGCCTTTCAGAAGTCCCGCCACAGGGAAACTCCAGAGCCTTTCACACAGACTCCCACCTATGAGCCAGCTATCTGTCGGGACTTCCCCTTCCCAGATCCAGCAGAGGCTCTCTGAACTGCCTGCTCCAGGGCCTCACCTCTAACACAGGAAAGGCTCCGGCGATGAGCACCGTCAGTGTAGTGGCCTTCCTGAGTCTGTCCCCGACCCCCGCCCCAGACCAGACCCATGGTCCTGAACCTGCACGGGGCTCGATCCACAGGAACCGTCACGCCATTACTTACAGCCCCAGGGTTTGCCCTCTACTGCCAGGACCCCAAAACCCAGCCAGCTGGCCACCTTGCTGCTGTTCCTATGTCATCAGCCTGTGGCACTTTGCCTGGGACTTTCACAGTCCACAAGGCTCATCCCTAGCTCCACGGGCATCCATCTGAGGCTCCTGAGGGTGGACGCATTTCCCACCACTTCTGCCCCCTCTTCCTGTGCTACCTCGGGGACACTCCAGGGTACTGCACAGTGTTAGTAACAAGACTTTAGTAATTTCTGACGGCGACACGTCTCCTCTTCGAAGAACTCAAGGTTAAACTGATTTCTACACTAACACTGAGATATATAGCCAGCTCATACATCCCTCTTTCACCACATAATCAGATACCCTGTCAGATGAACAGTATGAGACAGTAACAAGTAACACAGCCCTACTGACTATTAGCTGACGGGGGACACTGCTTGGAGGACCCAAAAATGCAAAATACTAAAGATTCTCTAAAGTTCACACAAACCAGAGTCTACTTAGGCTGGTTAGCAATTAAAAGCAATCTTCCTTTTCTATATAAAGATCACCTACTCAGCAAATTTTAATTCCACCACTGACAAATTTGAATATACTGAATATTAGAATTACTGTTGATTTTATTTTACATATAATGATACTATATATTTGTTTTTTCAAAAACTAATATCTTAGGAGATACAAACTGAGCATTCACAAGTCAAATGAAATGCCTGAGGGTTGCTTTACAGTATTCCACCAAGAAACAAAAGGGGAAATTATAGTATCTGTAGAAGCCAGGAGAAGGGCACACAGACAATTCATTATCTTCTCTTATTTTTATGGGGTTTGAAATTTTCAGTGTTAAAATATTTTTAAACAAAGCTAGACTATACTTTTTATAGTGTACTGCTAAGTCACTTCAGTCGTGTCCGACTCTGTGTGACCCCATAGACAGCAGCCCACCAGGCTCCCCCGTCCCTGGGATTCTCCAGGCAAGAACACTGGAGTGGGTTGCCATTTCCTTCTCCAATGCATGAAAGTTGAAGTCGCTCAGTCATATCTGACTCTTAGCGACCCCATGGACTGCAGCCCACCAGGCTCCCCCGTCCCTGGGATTCTCCAGGCAAGAACACTGGAGTGGGTTGCCATTTCCTTCTCCAATGCATGAAGGTGAAAAGTGAAAGTGAAGTCGCTCAGTCCTGTCCGACTCTGAGCAACCCCATGGACTGCAGCCTACCAGGCTCCTCCGTCCATGGGATTTTCCAGGCAAGAGTACTGGAGTGGGGTGCCATCGCCTTTTCCGTTTTATAGTATGCTATGCTAAGTCACCTCAGTCGTGTCCGACTCTGTGTGACCCCACAGACGGCAGCCCACCAGGCTCCCCCGTCCCTGGGATTCTCCAGGCAAGAACACTGGAGTGGGCTGCCATTTCCTTCTCCAATGCATGAAAGTGAAAAGTGAAAGTGAAGTCGCTCAGTAGTGTCCGACTCTTAGCGACCCCATGGACTGCAGCCTACCAGGCTCCTCCGTCCATGGGATTTTCCAGGGAAGAGTACTGGAGTGGGGTGCCATTTTCAATCATCTCCTTTAAAAATAGGTTTTGTTCCAGACAAATACATTCTGACAAGAAGTTTTGATTATTGTTACTACCAGTGATAAACGTAGTATTTAAATAATGCTTTACACATCAGATGGTCTCTATGTGTTAATGTCTATACATGTTGAACTTAGTACATTAACTCCAATTTAACAGTGTATGTTTGTATATACAAAAGACATTACAAGACAGTTTACAAATAAGCATTTAAGGAAAATAAGATCCTGCACCAAGAATTCAGTCTCACCCACGGCCTTCTGAACAGAGGCTAGTGAGCTTGTAATAATGGGAAACTCCAAACCTGAATGAAAGCAGATGTGCGTTTTGCAGGATCCCACAGAAATTCAACTGCATTCAACTGGCTTGGATTTGTCCTTGTGTCAATTATTCCCACGGACATTGGAATATCTGCATTTTAAAAAGAAGTGACATAGGAACAAACCAATTAAAAGGTTACAACTAAGATGATTATGTGCTAATGAAACTATTCCGTCCTTTTTCCTTAAATGTTCTGCATGGTCAATCACTTCAGCCTCAAAGCCCACTTACTCTGCATCGTACTTTCTCCCACCATGGTTTGTTTCTATTTCATTTTATTAAGAAAATGAGGGACTGATGCCAATCAACAATGATCTAAATGATTTCAAACTCATAAAATTTCTGGCTCAGTTTCACTAAGCACACACACACACAAACCCCAACTTCATTTTTAACTATAAAACAACTCAAGTCACACAGGATCTGCTGACATCAAACCGTTCCCCACTCATCACACATGGTGTGGGGCTAGCGTATCAACATGGGCTCTTCTAACGCCACCTGTACCTAAGTCGAGGAGTCTGTCTCCGGGGCGATTCCACTTCCAACCTTCAAGTTGCTGATGCTCTGTATATTGGAGTCGTCGGTCATGGAATACAACTCTTATGATGCTCTACGGAATAAGAGGGGGAAATGAACACTTTCAAACTGTCCCAGCTAAAGAGCACAAGTGTATTCACTTCTTACACATTAACCTATAACAGAAAAGCATACAAAAGCAAAGTCTAATTTACACATTTTGCAAGTGAGCTGTCTTGTTCTTGGATACCTAAGTTATAGGTACAATTAATGATATTTGGTGCAAAGAATTCTAACTCAAATAACAAGAATAAAATGGTTTCTTAGGTAAAATTTTTATTAAAAAATTTGATATTATAATTCAAAATTAAGGTCTGTGTCCATAAGAAATTAGGAAGAGTTATATCTCTATAAAGAAAACATTAGGGACGACCCTGGCTCTCCCGTGGTTTGGGCTCTATGCTTCCAATGCAGGGTGCCTGGGTTTGATCGGTGGGCAGGGAATTAAGAACCACCCCCCAGCACGCTGCATAGCAACCGCCCCAAAGTGTCAAGAGCACGGGGTGAGGGTAGGGAACTGCCACCTGCCCCCGCAGAGAACCTATGTACAAAATTAATTTAAACTGCAAGTGAGGTTATCTGAGGTAAGCAAGGGAAACAAAACAGGAAAGAACACGGGTAAACGTCATCCAAACACTCAAGTTCGTTCCGATGGAAGGCTTTAACTCTACCCCACAAACTAGGCCACTCTCTGCTCTCCACCTATCCCTCCCTCACCTGCCACAGGTCTGGGCTGCCAACTATTATTTTGTTTCAGGGACAGGCTAACAGGTCATCAAAATGGATGCAGATACCATATTTGCACTAATTAGTGTTCCTGACACATTTATAAGTAACTGCTTCTCAGACTATGATGGAGTAAGATGATCTTATTTCCAGTAGACTCCCTGCTGGATGGAACAGGAAATAGCTTGTGAGCCATACACAGAAATATTACCATCAGTGCCCCTGCCTCCCCCAACACCACATGCTGTCCAAACCAAAGCTGATACGTACTTTGAAAAGAACCATTTACAAGCGCAGCGCAGAATATGTCATGATTTTGATTCTCTCGTATTTAGTAAGAACCAGATCAAATCCATGAATTCAGATAAAAATAGTTTGAGAATATACTAGTTTATAGTGCTGTACTAAACCCCTTTCTAGGTCAGACTAAGTAGCACAGTGAGGAACATGAAGGGAGGACCACACTTAGGAAATGACAGGATATAAAGAAAACCTCTTAAATGAGATTGGAAAGGGGAACAGTTGTTCTCTGGAAAGTGAAGTTGCATCCGACTCTTTGCAACCCCATGAACTTGAGCCTGCCAGGCTCCTCCGTCTATGGGATCTTCCAGGCAAGAATACTGGAGTGGGTTGCCATTTCCTTTTCCACAGGATCTTTCTAACCCAGGGATGGAACCTGGGTCTCCCGCACTGCAGGCAGACTCTCTACCATCTGAGCCACCCGAAGTTCTGGCTAAAAGGAGACAATGCACCTAGAGAATGAGCCACAGATAAAGGAGCCCTAACAGTAAGACAGAAACAGAACAAGCAGAGAGAGCATGCTCAATATTTTCAGCACATCAAGAAGTTCCCAAGCACCTTTGCTCAGCAACATTTGATCCCTAAGACTTTCCTTCAAGAGTGAGTCAAAGATCATGGGGGCAGGAAATTCAACTCTAGATGGCTGCAGAGTATTCTAACGGCTCTTCTAGCTGAAAAAGGATGTTGTCTTTTAAGAAATTCATCCTGAGGACCTTCCTGGTGGTCCAGTGTTTAAGACTCCACGCTTCCAATGCAGGAGGCACAGGTGTGATTCCTAGTTGGGGAACCAAGACGCCATGTGACGCAGCCAGAAAACCAAGAAAAAGAAATTCATCCTGAAGGCTCTGGCAGCAGCTAACTGCAACTCTGAATTCCAGACAAGCTCTCGTGACATGATTGGCTGTATTCACATCCACCAAGAATCAGACATGCGGTTTCTCAAGTGGTTGATCAAACTAATTTAAGACCGTTTAAAAAGTAACCCTGTGACTGTCACAATGACAACAGAGTTCACCCACATCATCCCTGAAGTAACATATTACTAGGCTGAATATTAACCAGGTGTGGTACAATTTGGCAAAGGTTTGCCAGGATGCCCAATACTTGTCTGACAATGATGAGCTGGAACCAGGTCATGCTGAGAGAATCAACACTGATGATAAGCCTCCTGGACTCTGGAAAACGAGAGCTGTGAGTCTCCCTGACCAAACTCTATTTGTCACTATAGAGACTATGGTGACACTATCTGTCTATAGTCCAGCAGAGTATAACCAATCCAATGGGGCTTGCTTACTGGGAACAATGCTGACACCTTTGTAAAAAGGTGAATCTGATCAGTGTGTACCGCAGGTGAGAAAGCAAAATGAGGGAATTTTTACAAAGCTGGCTTGAAGCTTAACGTTAAAAAAAACTAAGATCATGGCATCTGGTCCCATTATTTCAAGGCAAATAGATGGGGAAAAAGTGGAAGCAGTGACAGATTTTATTTTCTTGGGCTCCAAAATCACTTCCAAGGGTGACTGCAGCCATGAAATTAAAAGATGCTTGCTCCTTGGAAGGAAAACTATGACAAACACAACAGTGTATTAGAAGGCAGAGATAGCACTTTTTGACATAAGTCCGTAAAGTCAAAGCTATAATTTTTCCAGTAGTCATGTATGGATGTGAGAATTGGACCAAGAAGAAGGCTGAGTGTGAACTGTGGTGCTGGAGAAGACTCTTGAGAGTCCCTTGGACAGCAGGGAGATCAAACCAGTCAATCCTAAAGGAAATCAACCCTGAATATCCACTGGAAAGACTGATGCTGAAGCTGAAACTCTAATACTCTGGCCACCTGATGTGAACAGCTGACTCATTAGAAAAAACCCTGATGCTGGGAAAGATTGAGGGCAGGAGGAGAAGGGGTCAACAGAGGATGAGATGGTTAGATAGCATCATTGACACAATGGACATGAGTTTGAGCAAACTCCAGGAGATAGTGAAGAACAGGGAAGCCAGGCATGCTGGTCACAAAGAGTTGGACAACAACAAATGATTAAAAAAATACAGTCATCTGACTCACCCTCTAGGGAAACGACCAAACTCACTGATGCAGCACAGACATGACAGAGTCCACATGTAAACAGCACATGTGAGCACAGGTAAGTCTCCCCTCTCCTTCCATTCCAAGCATGCTGGGAGTCCTAGGAGTCAGGAGAGACCTGGGCGCTTACTCCAGGTTGGCAAGACGGTGCTCCAGCGGGGAGCAGCTCTCCTAGGATTGGGAGCTTTGTGCCCTTAAACGTTCAAAGGCTCTCAGGCCCGCAGTGCTGGACAGCTGCTTTCGGGACGCTAGGTTTCTCAGCATCAGTGCTGCCGTGCCCTCCCCACGCTCAGCTTCTGAAAAGGGACGGGCCTCTCCAACCGAGTGCCTCTCCGCACTGAGGGCCCAGCGGGCCTCCCTGGAGGAAGACGGAAGCACCGAGAGAAGTCCTGCTTCTCTCTCACTAACACAGCCCCACTGAAGTTTTCCCTCTTCCCACTGAAGCTTCTTCCATAACCCTTGCCCTGAAACGCTCTAGAGTTCTGATGTTACATTGTGTGGTGAGGGACAAGTGAAGACAAGAAGGATCCACCATCCATGATACTGCAGGAGCCAGGGTGGGTCTGAAAATCCTACAAGGACTGGGTTTGGCCTGGAATGAATGACTCTTCAGATACTCCAGTTGGGTGAAGAAATAGAATTTTACTTAAGAGAAATTTTAAGACGTAAAATAAAAGGATCTTTAGAAGTATCACAGTAACACTCACACTTGCTTCCTCAGTAACTTCTCCCTAAGGCACCTTTTAAAGAGAAATGAAGTTTTTGTCATTTCAGTTACTGAGTTTTCACCCTTGCTCAGCTACAGCTAACTGTTCTCTGGCACCTTGTTTCCAGAGGGCCTCAATATTTACTTCACTCAGTAACTGCTATAATTCCTATTTTACAGAGAAGTAAACCAAATATAGCTCAGAAAGTTAAGTTTTAATAAACCCATTACTTCCTTAAAGTGACATTAAATAATTTGTTAATAACTCCTGCAACAAAAACCAAACTCTTGCAGCAAAACTGCTATTGTTTTGAGTCGTTTCAGCTTCTTTTCAGAATGTCAATGGAGGTCCTTACCTTTACCAGTTTTCCAGTGATCTCAGGCACATCTCCCATTTTCCGATTATCCAGCATTCGAATTTCGTAAGACTGACCTACATGTAAAAACTGGGTATCAAAAACAAGCCATATAAAGAATCTAACCCTGTGTATTCAGCTCTCTCTCAAACACACAATTAACCAGTGTTAATTTCTTAGAGAAGCAAACTTGGGTTGATCTTTCTCTTTCCTGCAAGTCACATCCTTCCCTCCTTCCACTCACAGAAGACTGACGAGTTCCTTGGTCACTTCACTTTCCTCTCACACTACAGTTTCGTTACACATACACACATGATCTGAAACCAATTTTTCTTAACAGCTTTACTGAGGTATATCTTACATACCATAAAATTCACCCTTTTAAAGTGTGCAATTGTTTTTTAGTATATGCAGACTTGTGCAGCCATCACTGCTATTAACTTTAGAGCACCTTCATCACCAGAAAGAAAACATACCCGTGAGCCCTCCCACCCCCAGCCCCTCGCAGTCACTCATCAATCTACCTTTTGCCTCTTGGGATTTACACGTGTGGCCTTCTGTGACTGGCTTTTTCACTTACATGTCAGTCTTTCCTATTTATGGCCAAATTATTCAACTGAACACACACAGCACATTCCGTTGATTCATTCAAGAGCTGACAGGCATCTGGGCTGTTCCCACTTTTGGGCTGTTATAAATAATGATACTAGCAACATCTGTGGACAGGTTTTGTATGAGCTAGGGTCAAATCTTAGTCCTGGAGCCTTCTTCCTTGTGTCAGGTAAATCCAACTTCCATTTTGTCACTGCTCAATTTTGGGCCATAAAAAAACACAAGTAGATTCTCACATACCAATCTATTTAATTAGGAAAATAAGCTGCTGCCAAAAGTCAAGTAATATGCTCCAGATTTACTAAAAATGATTTCTGGATTAACTATCATTAAATAATAAAAGTGACAGCATAATTTGATATGTAGAAAATTAGGAGTAATTAAAGAGGGCTTCTAGTCCGTATGAAGTTAAGGCTCTTTATGATCAAACTACCAATATCCTACCCACACTACACTGGGCTTACAAAAAAACATACAAAGGGTGTAAGATCATACGGTCAAAATATAAGTTACCAAGATACAACCAAATCACTCCAGGGCTGGTAAAGGAAAATAACTGCCATGTGTACCACTAAAGAACAGTCCTTACATTAGTTCAACACACCGAGAGATTAAAAAAACACCTGTATGGCAAGAGAGAGATTTTTTTCCTTTACAGTTAAATATGTAGCACACTAAACAATGGATCTGAACTGGTCTTTTAAAAAGGCAGATGAATATCCAGGAGTGCTGGGGAGCTGCCTCCACTGCACACGTGCCCCCGGGACGCGCCTGAACCATGCCGCTGCCGAGGGCCCCAGGACCAGACCGCAGTTTCGGCATCTGCACATCCTCTATCAAGGGAGGGGTGTCCAGCACACAGAGTAGAGAGGCGACAGGCACCCGTATTAAAAACAGCCCTCGTACTAAATAAACCCACGCAAGCAACACAGGGACATCCCCACATATAAAGAGCCCTCCCAAACCACAGTAGATAATTGTTTTTTTTTTCCCCTAAACTCACAGAGTAAGAGAATATAAGTAAAATGGAGAAGAAGAGGAACCACTCCTAGTTAAAAGACCAAGAGAATTTCCCTGAAAGAATAAACAATGAAGCAGACCTCTTTGATCTAATAGACACTGAGCTCAAAAAGGAGGTAATGAAAATATTGAAGGAATTATGAAAGGCTATTGATAGAAATGCAGATTATTATAAAAAGGAACTAGAAACTATAAAGAGGGGCCAAGAAAAATTAGAAAATTCATTTCCTGAAAGCTAAAGTAAAGGCAATGAATACCAGAATGAATAATGCAGAAGAAAGAATAAGTGATCTGGAAGGTAGAATAATGGAAATTATCCCATCAGAAGAGCAACTAGAAAGCCAAATTAAAAAACAAAATGAAAGCAGTGTAAGAGACCTACCTATGGGATAATCTAAAGCATGCCAATCTACAGATAACAGGGGTTCCAGAAAGGAAGGAAAGAGAAAAAGGGACTGAAAATGTATTTGAAGAAATTATGGCTGAAAACTTCCCAAACCTAAAGAAGGAAACAGATATCCAGATACAGGAAGCATGGAGGGTCCCAAATAAGATGAACACAAAGAGACCTACACCATGACATAATAAAAATGGCAAAAGTTAAAAGGGGACTCCAAAGGCAGCAAGAGAAAGACAGAGTTCATTACAAGGGAACTCCTGTAAGACCACAAACTGATTTCTATACAGAAATGCTGCAGGCCACAAGGGATATATTCAAAGTCCTGAAAGGGAAAAATCTGCGACCTAGGACATGCTCTACCCAAGAGCATCATTCAGAACAGGAGAGATGAAGAATTCCTCAGACAAGTAAAAACCAAAAGAATACAGCAATACTTAGCCTATTTTAAAGAAAATATTGAAAAGTCTTCCCTACATAGTAGTAAAGAAGAATCTATAGAAAAGAGAAAAATCCACAATTAGAAAATAAATCACTTAAATAAGCTAGCACACACATTTAAAAAAAAAAAACAAATTCCTGTGAAAGTGATGATAACCATAATGAACAGTGAAACGATAAACATCAAGATACAAAGTGAAAGTCGCTCAGTTGTGTCCAACTCTTTGTGACCCTATGGACTGTAGCTCCTCTGTCCATGGAATTCTCCAGGCAAGAATACTGGAGTGGGTTGCCATCTCCTTCTCCAGGGGATCTCCCTGACCCAGGGATTGAACCTGGGTCTCCTGCATTGCAAGCGGATTCTTTACCAACTGAGCCACCGGGGAAGTGGTGAAGATATTAAAAAAAGACATCAAAATCATAAAATAGGGGTGGGGAGGGAGTAAGAGAATGCAGACTTTTCCCCCTAGAGTATCTTTTGAGCCCATATGACTAACAGTC
Organism: Bos indicus x Bos taurus; assembly: GCF_003369695.1. NCBI lineage: Eukaryota > Metazoa > Chordata > Mammalia > Artiodactyla > Bovidae > Bos > Bos indicus x Bos taurus. The sequence goes on along the minus strand of NC_040097.1, from coordinate 53,115,238 downwards.
TAGGGAAAGGAGATAAAGGAAGCCGCTGATATTCTTGAAAAACAGAGTAAGCACAAATCAAAAACAAAACAGTTTCATAAAAAAACAAAAAGAAGAGAACATAAGTGTAATACAAGAGAAAATCATGAAACCACGAAAGGAAAAACAAAGAAAAAAGAAAAAATATAAAATCAATGGGAAAATAGGTTTAAAGTGGCAATACATACATAGTTATCAATAATTACCTTAAATGTCAATGGATTAAAAGATGCAGAGGTGCAGGCTGGATTTAAAAAAAGAAAACAGAGGCTCAACTACGCTGGCTGTAAGAGACCCACTTTAGGGCAAAGGACACACACAGACAATGAGAGGATGGAAAAAGCTACTTCGTGCAGACAGAGAAGACAAGGAAGAGGGGGCTGCAATACCCTTAACAGAGAAAACAGACTTTAAAGACAAAGGACACTGGACAGTGAAACAAGAACCACAGGAAGATTTTACACTTGGCAACGTATACGCACCTGATAAAGGAGACCCAGATACATAGACTAACAGACACAACGGGAAAAGCTGACAAGAGTGTAATAGCTAAAGACTTCAAGACAGAGAACCAGTAAGGCAACGGAGATCTTAAATGATACAACACAACAGGAGACTTAATTGATATTTTTAGGACATTTCATCCACACACACACACATAAAACCAGAATACACATTCTTTTCCAGTGCACATGGAATATTCTCTAGGACTGATCCCACACAAGGGCACAAAACAAGCCTCAACAAATTTAAGGTCTCAAGGATCTTTTCTTACCACATTACCGTGAAACTAGAAATAAACCACAGTGGGGAGAAAAAAAAAGCAAAACACAAACAATTAAAGGAGACTAAACATTCTACTAAAAAATTTACGGGTCAACATTGTAAAGCAATTATACTCCAGTAAAAATTTAAAACCAAAAAACCTAACAGATTTCAAGGATGAAATCAAAGGGGAAATTTTAAAATACCTTGAGGCAAATGAAAATGAAAACACAACCATACAAAATCCACAGGACGCAGCAAAAGGAGTTCTTAGAAAGAAGTTCATAGAGATACAGGCCCTCCTCAAGAAAAAAAAACACTCAAACAACCTAACTTACAACTTAAAAGAATTAGAAAAAGGAGAACAAATAAAACCTAAGTCATCAGAAGGAAGTAAACAGTAATTATCATAGAGGAAACAGAGACTAAAAAGCACACACAAACAGACACACAAAACATCTCCCCACAGGAACTTCCCTGGTGGCCCAGTGGCTAAGACTTCACACTCCCGATGCAGCAGGTTCCCTTGGTCAAGGAACCAGATCCCAGATGCCACAACCGAAGATCCAGCAGACTGTAACTAGCGACCCAGCAGGCTACAACGAGAGATCCTAAGGCTGCCACAAAGAGTGCCCGCATGCCACAGAACTGCGGAAGACTTGGCACGGCATCCCCCGACCCCCCACGCCGAGCCTTCTACAAACCAAAGTCCAGGACCAGATGTCTTCACAGGCGAATCTTACTGAACATACAAAGAACCTATACTAACCCTTCTCAAACTCTTCCAAAAGACTGAAGAGGAGGGAACACTCTCAAGGACATTCTATGAAGCCACCATCAACCTGATACCAAAACCAAAGATACCATGAAAAAAGAAAGCTACAGGCCAATATCTTTAGATGAATACAGATGTAAAAATTCTCAACAAAGTATTAGCAAATCGAATCTAACAACACATAAAACAGATCATATACCACAATCAAGCGGGATTCATCCCAAGCTCACAAGGATAGTTCAATATATGCAAATCAGTCAATGTCATGTACCACATTAAAAAAGAAAAGTCAAAACCCACATGGTCGTCTCAATAGATGCAGAAAAGCCATCTGACAAAATTCAACACCCAAATGTATACCAAAATGGGTATACACAGAACATATCTCAACATAATAAAAGCCATTTATTACAAACCCACAGCCAATATAATAATTCAACAGTGAAAAGCAGAAAACATTCCGGCTAAAAACTGGAACAAGACAAGGATGCCCACTGTCACCACTTCTATTCAACTCAGAATTGGAATTCCCTGACACAGCAATCAGAAAAGAAAAAGAAATAGAAGGTAACCAAACTGGATGGGAAGAGGTAACATTGTCCCTATACACAGATGACATGATACTGAAAATCCTAAGGATTCCACACAAAATCTACTAGATCTGATAAGTGATATCCTGCCCTCAAAGTAGCAGAATACAAGATTAACTTTCAGAAACTGGTTGCACTTCTTTACACTAACAATGAAATATCAAAAACAAAAAAAAAGTAAAAAAAAAAAGTACCCTTTAAAATCACAACAGCAAAATACCTAGGAAAAAATCTGACCAAGGAGATGAAAGACTTATGTGCTGAGAAGGATAAAACATTAATACAGGAAATTAAAGAAGATTCAAAGAAATGGTAGCTACCCATGTTCTTGATTGGAAGAATTAATACTGTTAAAATGGCCATACTACCCAAAGCAGTCTACAGGTTTAATGCAATTCTTATCAAATTACCTATGACATTTTCTACAGAACTAGAACAAATAATTAAAAAATGTACACAAAACTATGAAGACCCAGAATTGCCAAAGCAATCCTGAAGGACAAAAAAGACAAAACAAAACAGGAGGCACAACTCTTCCAGACATTAGACAATAAACAGCATAGAACAGCACTGCCACAAACACACACACGGATCAATGAAACAGAGAGAGCCCAGAACTAGACCCACACACCTGCAGTCAGCTGTCAGCAAAGGAGGAAGATTATAACAAGCGGAAAAGTCTCTTCAGCGAGTTGTGTTGGGAAAGTGGACAGTTACATGTAAATCAATGAAGTTAGAATTCATACCATACCACCATGCACAAAAATAAACTCAAAATGGCTTAAAGATGTAAGCTTAAGACATGACACCTGAACACTCCTGGATGAGAACACAGACAAGACATTCTCTGATATAGATCATACCAAATATATTCTTAGTCTCTCAAGGCAGATGAGAACAGACAAGACATTCTCTGACATCAGTTCAGTTCAGTCACTCAGTCATGTCTGACTCTTTGCGACCCCATGTATCGCAGCACACCAGGCCTCCCTGTCCATCACCAACTCCCGGAGTTCACTCAGACTCATGTACATCGAGTCGGTGATGCCATCCAGCCATCTCATCCTCTATTGTCCCCTTCTCCTCCTGCTCCCAATCCCTCCCAGAATCAGAGTCTTTTCCAATGAGTCAACTCTTCGCATGAGGTGGCCAAAGTACTGGAGTTTCAGCTTCAGCATCAGTCCTTCCAATGAACATCCAGGACTGATCTCCTTCAGAATGGACTGGTTGGATCTCCTTGCAGTCCAAGGGACTCTCAGGAGTCTTCTCCAACACCACAGTTCAAAAGCATCCATGCTTCAGCACTCAGCTTTCTTCACAGTCCAACTCTCACATCCATACATGACCATAGGAAAAACCATAGCCTTGACTAGATGGACCTTTGTTGGCAAAGTAATGTCTCTGCTTTTTAATATGCTATCTGATGCTGCTGCTACTAGGTCGCTTCAGTTGTGTCCGACTCTGTGCAACCCCATAGACGGCAGCCCACCAGGCTCCCCTGTCCCTGGGATTCTCCAGGCAAGAACACTGGAGTGGGTTGCCATTTTCTTCTCCAATGCATGAAAGTGAAAAGTGAAAGTGAAGTCGGTCAGTCGTGTCCGACTCTTAGCGACCCCATGGACTGCAGCCTACCAGGCTCTTCCGTCCATGGGATTTTCCAGGCAAGACTACTGGAGTGGGGTGCCATTGCCTTCTCCGAATATACTATCTAGGTTGGTCATAACTTTCCTTCCAAGGAGTCAGAGTCTTCTCCAACATAGATCATACCAAATATATTCTTAATCTCCAAAGACAATAGAAAAAATACACAAATGATATCTTATCAAAGCTTTTGCACAGCAAAAGAAAGAAAAAAAAGAAAGTTTAGCTGCTCAGTCATGTCTGACTGACTCTTTGCGACCCCAAAGAGGCTCCTCCATCCATGGGATTTTCCAGGCAAGAGTACTGGAGTGAGTTGCCATTTCCTTCTCCAGAGGATCTTCCCGGCCCAGGGGTCGAACCCAGGTCTCCCACATTGTAGACAGATGCTTTAGTGTCTGAGCCACCAGGAAGTCCTTTGCACAGCGAAGGAAACCATAAAAAAAAAAAAAGACCACCTACAGAATGGGAGAAAATATCTGCAAAAATAAATGGGCTTAATTTCCAAAACATACAAACAGTTCATAACACTGAACAATAAAAAAAAAAAAAAAAAAAAAACCCAGTTGAAAAATCAGCTGGAAACCTAAAGAGATTTCTCCGAAGAAGAAATACAATGGGCAACAGAACATGCAAAGATGCTCAATGTCACTAATTATTAAGAAACACAAGTCTGAAGTAAAATGAGGTACTACCTCACACAAGTCAGAATGCCATCATGAAAAAGTCTACAAATAACAAATGCTGGAGAGGGAGTGAAGAAAAGGAAACCCTCCTACACTACTGGTGGGAATCCAAGTTGGTGCAGCTACTATGGAAAACAGTAGAGAGTTTCCTCAGAAAACCAGAGTTACCATATGATCCAGCAATCTCACGCCTGCAGATATATCCAGACAAAACTATAATTCAAAAAGATAACTCCATCCCTATGTTCACAGGAGCACTATTCATAATAATGAAGACATGAAAATAACCTAAATGTCCACTGACAGATGAATGGATAAAGAAAACGTGGTCTATATATAATGGAATACTAGTAAGTGGTTAAAAAAACAAAAGAGCCACGTAACGCCACTGGCAGCAACATGGATACAAACAGAGGCTACCATACTAAGTGAAGGAAGTCAGAAATAGAACAGGTACCATATGACGTCACTTACGTGTGCAATCTAAAAAACAAGAGAACCTAGCTATGAAACAGCAGCAGAGTCATGGCCATAGAGAACAGACTGGTGACTGCCAAGGGGGAGGAGGGCGGGAGAGGGATGGTTTGGAAGTTTGGGATCAGAGACAGGAACTAGTATCTGCTGTGCTGTTGTTTAGACACTACATCGTGTCTTTGCGACCCCGTGGACTGTAGCCTGCCAGGCTCCTCTGTCCGTGGAATTTCCCAGGCAAGAATACTAGAGTAGGTTGCCATTTCCTTCTCCAGGGGATGTTCCGAACCTAGGGATCGAACCTGCATCTCCTGCTTGGCAGGCAGGTTCTTTACCATTGAGCTACATGGGAAGCCCAAACTAGTATATATAGAATGGATAAGCAACAAGGTCTTGCTGTATAGTACAGGGAACTATATTCAATCTATCTTGTCATAAATCATAATGGAAAAGAATGAAAAAGAATGTATAACTGTATCATTCTGCTATACACCAGTAATTAACACAACACTAAGTTAACTATACTTCAATTTAAAATTCTTTTAATTTAAAAAAAAGAATGAATCTTTGATACACCATTATGTATCCGAAATTATACTCAACCTCAGGAAGTTAGAAAACAAAAATTAACAAAATGTTTGTGCTAATTATCAGATCAACAAAAAAAAATTCAATTAATTAAAACAAAAAGACAAGTGGGTAAAAATGGGGGAGAAATAAGAACATAAGATATGGAGAACAAGTTAAATACTGCATCTTTTGACTCAGTTCTGGTTAGTAAGAGAAGGAATATTCGCACCTCACATCACACATAGAGGACTAGCTCTTACACAAAAAGAAAAGAACTCCTAAAAAATTGTTAACAAATGCCCAACGTTCCTAGCAGAAAATGAGTAAATCATGTGAACATGTGGTTCACACTAGAGAAGGAAAAGCCAACAATTCTTAAACATATTAAAAGACATCATACCCCTGGGAATTCCCTGGCGGTCCAGTGGTTTCAACTTGGCAAGCTCATTGCTGGGGCCCTGGGTTAGATTCCTGGTCAGAGAACTAGATTCACAAGAAGCATGGCATGTGCAAAAAAAAAAAAAAACAAACATTTGACCTCCACCAGGGACATCCAAGTTAAACTCACAATAAAGTGGCTTTTCACCTAGTGGGTGAGCATGAATTCCTCAGTTTGAGATGTCTCAGCTAAAGGGAAACAGCCACTCTCATCTGCAGACAGTGGGGGCGGAAATGATTTCAGAAGCAGTGGTCACTCGCTGGAGGTTCTGAAGGTAGAGCCTGCGCGTTTTCTGGTGTGAGACAGGGAGCAGCTGAGAGCTCCTTCAGGTTTTTGGCAAGGGAATTCCTACACGGGGAAGAGCGCAAGGAGCAGATCTGTGGGAGAAAACCAAGACGTGGGGCCGTGCACATTTGAGTCCGAGAGACCTGCTGGGCATTCATGTAGATAGTCGAGCTGACTTACAAATTGGACAACAAGCCAAAGAGAAGCGGCCTGCGAGACAGGAGGTGAAGCTTTCTCATCAGGGTTGCCTCTCGGTCTTCAAAATCTCAGAATTCTCAGGGCTGAAAAGGTGAGAAAGCTCCATGTTCCTATCTTTGTCTGTATTACTTGCCCTCCTCAACCTTAGGACACTTCTGTGCTCAATATCAAGTTCCACCTGTTTCCACAGAGATCAGAATTTGCTGCTCCTGTATTAAAGCACTATAGATTTTTATTCTTCTCAAGACTCCAGTATTCTTGCCTGGAGAATCCCAGGGACAGAGGTGCCTAGTGGGCTGCTGTCTATGGGGTCACACAGAGTCATGACTGAAAAGACTTAGCAGCAGCAGCAGCAGCAAGTCAAAAGCAGATTAAAAAAACAAAAACAAAAACTAACACTTAGCATGCTTCAAATGATTTCCCTTTTGGAAACTACAGACGCTATGTATGTCCTTGCTTTCCTCCTTCAGCTTCATCCTGAGTCTCTCACTATTTAGAAATCCCTCCCAACAATTTCATTCAATGGCAATACCCACTGAGAGTAACAGCCGATGATACCACATTTTATTGGTTCAATTTCTTCTTCTATTTGATCTCTTCCCATAATTACCTTAATAACACAACTTCTAGGTTTGTTCCATTGATCTACATTAGTCTACGTTCTAAAAGAAATATAAAAAGGGTCCCACTACCAATGAAGAATAAAGTTAGACAAACTAAAATATGCCATGAGTTATGAGTCTTATTTTTAGCTTCATCTTCTGAATTTACCTTTAATGAGCTTTCTTTACTCCCTTCTTAGCTTAGAGAAGCAAGAGCACTGACAGAATTAAAAAATGTAACTGTTACAAGTTCATATCCCCACCCACCTCTGAATATAGAGTCTAAGATGGACATGTACTCCAGGGCAACATGGAGCCCAAGATGTGACAGACCCCCCTGGACTAAGTTCAAAGCATTTATTTCTAAGGCCCTAATTCAGAAGGTTATAACAAGAACAAAAGCTAACCTTAAGAAAATCTACAACAGTGTGAAATGAAATATTACTGGGGAGGAGTGGAGAAAAAGCTACAGAAAGAATGAAAAGGATGAGCCAAAGTGGAAACAACATCCAACTGTGGTTGTATCTGGTGCTCAGATGTTGCAAAGACTATACTGCATCAGTTCAGTTCAGTCGCTCAGTCGTGTCGGGCTCTTTGCGACCCCATGCAGCACTCCAGGCCTCCCTGTCCATCACCAACTCCCGGAGTTCACCCAAACCCACGGGTAGACTCTTCAAATGGAGAGCTCCCCACTCGAGGCTCCACAGTGGGACTACAGGTTTTTACTTCATAATGTCAGACGTTTAAGCCTTCTCCTTACCGAAGAGCTGAGAAGGACAGCTACCCATGCATAACCAGGAAAACACCAACACAGTTTAAAATCTCTATTTTTATTGGTCAATAAAAACTGACACTCTAAAGCATCAATACAATTGGAAAACTTGTTTTAATTTCTACCCAACTGGTGAAGACTATACAGAATTTACTTTCTCTGTGGTGTTACACAGTGACCAGTATTTTTCAGCAACAGCTGCTCGGGACCCAGATGGGAGACTACTGGTAGGAATGACCGAGCCATGGCTGAAGAAGGGCTGCACCTGTGTGTCAAGCCTCCTCTGAGGAACCCATTTATAAGAAGTGGTAGTGAGAGGATGTTCACATATTTACCTGAATATCTGAAGCAATAAAAAGGTGAAGTACTTCCCCGGTAGGCCAGTGGCTAAGACTCTGCACTCCCAACTCAGGGGGCCTGGGTTTGATCCCTGGTCAGGGAACTAGATCCCACATGCTGCAGCTCAGAGTTCGCATGCCCCAACTAAAGAAACCACATCCTGCAACCAAGACTGAAGATTTTGCGTGCCACAACTAAGACCCGGAGCAGCCAAATAAATAAATATATATATATTTAAAGTGAAACACGGTCCCTACAGCAGCAGCATCAACATCACTTGGAAACTTGTCACAAACGTAAATTCTCTGGCCCTCCTCCAGACCTACTGACTCAGAAACTTTATCAATCATGTTTTGATAAGCCCCCTGGGGGATCCCAATGCATGCTAACATTGGAGAACCATGGCTTTGTGAAAAGCCACAGATATCCATTCAGTTTATATTCTTTCCACCACAAAGTATTCGGGACCTTCTTCTGGGAATAACTTGTCTACGTCAAAATTAAGAACTAAGTGAATTTAAAGCTGTTTCAATTACATATTCTTTACCAGTAACCAAAATTCACTTAATAGTCATTTCCTTATGTAACAGGATTGTACATCTTTTTAACAGTCTAGGATAGCTCTGGCTCCAGTACACAAACATGCTCCACAAGTCCACTTATCTTCATATATATTCATTACACTTTTGTGTACAGTCCATACATTTGAATATACATATATGTGCATTCACAAACACACATGCGTACACGCAAAGGGTGAGGGTTCATTAGGTGCCCATTTTAAGACTCAGCTTTGACTGGGCCTTCAGGGATAAGCTAGGAGGCAGGACTGTAGGATGCAGAGTGTTTTTGTCTAAAACCTGAAGAGAAAACGCCAGCCACACCATGGAAACGGCTCTGATACACAACAGTGGCCCATCCTGCACCACTCTGGAGCTTACTACCTAGTATACATCCGTCTTGGCTGGTGTGTTAGCTTCCTTCTGCTGCTGTAACAAATTACCACAAACTCAGTGACTTGAAAATTATACAAATGTATTACAGTTCTAGAGTTAAGAAGTCTAAAACGGGTCTAGAGGGCTACAGTAAGGCTGTCCGCAGGCCACATCCCTTCTGGAGGCCGGAGGGGAAAAGCTGCTTCCGTCTTTGTCTGCTTCTTGAAGTAGTCTCCAGCCATTGGTTTGTGGCAATGTTCCTCCCTCCATCTTCATCTCCCTCTGACACCCAACTCTCCTGCCTCTTTCAATTCTAAGGATCCTTGTGATTTCACTGGGCCACTGGATAATCCATTAATAATTTATTTCAACAGTTTTAATTAAATCATACCTGCAAAATACCCTTTGTTATAAGGTGCTTTCCAGGTGACACAGCGGTGAAGAATGTCCCTGCCAACGCAAGAAGCGAAAGGGACGTGGGTTTGATCCCTAGGTTGGGAAGATCCCCTGGAAAAGGAAATGACAACCCATTCCAGTATTCTTACCTGGGAAATCTCATGGACAGAGGAGCCTGGCAGGCTACAGTCCATGGGGTTGCAAAGAGTCAGAACCAACTGAGCATCTTAGCACAGCACAGCAATCATACTTGCTAACAAACCCGGCAAAATTTCTGAATTGGTAGGCAGCTATCTAGTCCCAGGGTTGCATTCTAACGCTTTGTAAAAACTGCTCATAATATCTGCCACATGAAACTAACATGTCAGCCAAGATTATTAAATTTAGTCTTCCAATACAATCAAAAACCATTAAAGCTACTGAGTTATAAATAACAGTAAAAACAGCAAAGGCTAGCATTGTGCTTCCTATGTAACTCAATTTAATTCTCACCTACCTTAGGTGGGGGTTATTAAAGAATTTGCTGAAATGAGCAAGCAGTAGAATGGGATCTAAACACAGGCCCAGGCCCTAGAGATGGCTGATGACAACCGCTCGCTGCTACCCTCTACCGCTCACTCTACCACACACAGAAAAATACTCAAACCGTCAGTCACAGCAACCAAGAGAAACGTTTAAAAGGAACAAAAGGGTATCTGAATAGTGTGTGTAAGGACATCCCTAGGGAGCCGAGGTGCATATATCCTGGGCACTTATTGAAAAGCAGGGATGCCAACTTCTACCATCTACTTTAGGAATGGAAGTTCTCCCTTCCATTGTATCTTTTAGTGACAAGACCATTAGATTCATCACAACTATGCTTAAGTATAGTTCAGTCACCACAGGAACCAATAAGTTCATTGCAATAAATAAAATGTTAACAATAAAATTTTTTTATATACAAAGAGTGTCATAAAACAAGATTACAATCTTCACAGGTGTCTATAAAGGGTTCTAATTCAATCGCTACCTGAGCTGAGCAAGCAGAACTAGATAACTGTGAAAAGAGCTTTATTGTATACCCTTTAATACCTTTTGAACTTTGAACCATGTATATAAATCTAGTTAAACTGTTAAAATTTTAAATGGTGACAATTAACTCAAAATTTAGAAAACACTGGAACTATTCTAGTAAAGAGACCTGGTGGTTAAGAAAACCAGATTTGGAATCAAACCTCTGGGGTTAAATCTCTATAAAAACCATAGTCAATCAAACAGGGTAACTGGAGGAATAACTATTGTTTTTGGTAAATAAGGCAAATTCCCACGGCAAGTCATTTTCCTTTGGTAGAGCTTAAGAGTTAATTTGAACCTAAGAAAATTAACTTGTGAGCAAATCTGAATAAAAATCTAACTCCTAAAAACCAGAAGACTAAATAATAAATTATGTCAACACTTAACAGTGACACCATCAAAGCTGACACACAGATGATACTACACTACAATGGGTCATTGCGATACATTTCACATACTTTGCAGCAACTTTTCAGGGTAATGTCACTCTGTGTGGGTCAGTCACATCCAGCTCTTTGAGACCTTACAACTGTAGCCTGCTAGGCTCCTCTGTTCACGGGATTTCTTAGGCAAGAATACTGGAATGGGTTGTCATTTCCTCCTCCAGGGGATTTTTTTTCCCAACCTTGGATTCACATCCATGTCTCCTGCACTGCAAGTGGATTCTTTACCACTGAGCCACTTGGGCAGATGCTAGCTAAAAAATAATCACAGGATTCTACTGGAACTCCTAGTTAAAAATTAACCAAGCCCGATTTTCATTTTCCACATCTACACCTGATTCTTTTTATATTTCAGGAAAGGCTTCTGTAAAAAATCAGAACTGTACATGCACAACTGAGAATGTCTCCTTTTGAAAGGTGAATCTAATCAGCTTGCTTTGCTGAGGGATCAGATCAAGATGGTGGAGGAGTAGGATGTGGAGCTCACCTTCTCTCACAAATACAAAAAAAAACCCCATCTACATGCAGAACAGTTCTCACAGGACATCTACTGAATGCTTGCAGAAGACCTCAGACTTTCAAAAAGGCAAGGAATCCCAAATAACTGGATAGCACACACAGAGAGAAAGACAAAGGGATCTAGATAAGACCTGCACTTGTGGGAGGGAGCCGTGGAAGAGGTAAGGTTTCCACACGCTGGGAAGTCTCCCTGGTGGGGAGATCATCAGACAGAGCGGGAGCTTTGGAGCCTCAGAGGAGAAGGCGGCAACCGGTGTGTCCAGCGCAAGACTGGGAGACCTGCACAGAGGGCTGGTGCCTGGAGCAGCACTCGGCAGCCTGAGACGCTCAGCAGCTGGGGCAGACTCGGCCTGGGTGCTGGGGCGCAGGCTTCAGAGGTTGGGTCCTGGGGAGAGGATGACGGCCAGCACACACTGAGGAAAGTGGCGGCAAGCATCCCAACCAAACTGCACGCCAAAAACAGAGAAATTAAACTAACACAAGCTACACAGAGACACGCCACACATAAATAGCCCTCCAAGGCCACAGTAGATAACTTTCTCCTAAACTCATAGAGTAAGAGAATATAAGTAAAACGAAGACGCATAGAGAGTCCCAAATAAGGTGAATCCAAACAGACTCACACCAAGACACACAGTATTCTAAAAGCAGCAAAAGAGAGTCCATTACAAGGGACCCCAAAGCTACCAGCTGATTTCTCCACAGAAACACTGCAGGCTACAAGGCAGTGGCAAAATATATTCAAAGTCTTGAAAGGGAAAATGTGCAACCTAGAATATTCTATCCAACAAGACAATCATTTAGAATGGGAAGAAAAACAGAACTTCTCAGATAAGAACTAATGAATATAGCAATATTAAACCTATCCTAAAAGAAATATTGAAAGACCTCTAAATAGAAACAAGAAGATAAAGGAAGGAAGAAATTACAACTGGAAAGTAAATCACTTAAATTAGCCAGTATACAGAGCAAAAAGAAAAACCTATTTATAAAAGTGAAGATAAACACATGGAACAGAAAAAGAATAAAGATGGAGGCATAAAAAAGGACACCAGGAAAAAGAAAAAAAAAAAGGACACCAGGGACTTCCCTAGTGGTCCAGTGGCTAAGACTCTATGCTCCGGGGCTCACTCCCTGGTCAGGGAACTAAGCCCCACGTGCCACAATTAAAGGGTTCACATGCCACAGCTAAAGATCCCACACGCCACAACTAAGACCCTGAGCAGCCAAATAATAAATATTTTTAAAATAGTAAACAGAAAAGGACATCAAAATCATAAAATGTGGGGAGCTCCCGGGTGGTCTAGCAGTTAGGACTTGGCACCTCCACTGCCAGGGACCTGGATTCAACCCCTGGTCAGGGAACTAGATTCTACATGTTGCAACTGAGAGTTCATATGCCACAACTAAATATCCCACATGCCTCAACTAAGACTCGGGGGAGTTACATAAAAATGTTTTGGAGAAAAAAAAAATCATAAAATACAGGGAAGGAGAGTAAGAAAATGCAGGTTGTTCTTCTTTTTTTAAAAGCATGTGTTTGAGCCTATATGACTATCAGTGTAAAGCAAGCAGATACAAGGGGTTAACATACTTGAAAAACAGGGCAACCACAAATTAAAAACAAACAATAGATTCATAGAAACCAAAAAGAAGAGAAAACAAGCACAAGAGGAAATCATTAAACCACAGAAAGAAAAAACACTTCAATTGGAAAACTAGGTTTAAAACAGAAATAAATACATAAGTATCAATAAATTACTTTAAATGCCAACAGACTGAATGTTCCAATCCAAAGAATGAGTGGCAGACTGGATAAAAAACAAAGAGCCTAGGGAACTCCCTGGCGGTCCAATGGTTAGGACACCATGCTCTCACTGCTAAGGGCCCAGGATCAGTCCCTGATCAGGAACTAATATACCACAAGCCACATGGCACAACCAAAGAAACCCCCAAAACCAAGAGCCTACAATGTGCTGCCTATAAGAGACCCACCTTAGGGCAAATGGCACACATAGACTGAAAGTGAGGGGATGGAAAAGGATATTTCATGCAAACGGAAATGATAAGAAAGTGAAAAGTAGCAATACTCGCATCAGACAAAACAGACTTTAAAACAAAGGCTATAAAGAAGGACACTAGAGGGCTTCCCTGGCAGCTCAGTGGTAAAGAATCTGCCTGTCAATTCAAGAGACAAAGGTTCAATCCCTGATCCAGGAAGATCCCCCATGCTGCAGAGCAACTGAGCCTGTGTGCCACAACTTCTGAGCCTGCATGCAGCAACCACTGAAGCCCGCAGGCTGTGCTCTGCGGCAAGTGAGGCCACCACAGGGAGAAGCCCACGCACCGCAACCAGAGAAAAGCCCAAGCAGCAGGGAAGACCCAGCACAGGCAAAAACTAATAACATTTTTAAAAGCACGCTGCTGCTAAGTTGCTTCAGTGGTGTCCGACTCTGTGCAACCCCATAGACGGCAGCCCACCAGGCTCCCCGGTCCCTGGGATTCTCCAGGCAAGAACACTGGAGTGGGTTGCCATTTCCTTCTCCAATGCATGAAAGTGAAAAGTGAAAGTGAAGCTGCTCAGTCGTGTCCAACTCTAGCGACCTCATGGACTGCAGCCTACCAGGCTCCTCCATCCATGGGATTTGCCAGGCAAGAGTACTGGAGTGGGGTGCCATTGCCTTCTCCAAAAGCACACTATATAAAATAAAGGGGTCAATGTAAGAAAATACTTTTATACTCACCGAGATATATACATCTAATATAGGAACACTCACGTACATAAAATACTAATGGACATAAAGGGAGAAATTTATGGAAATACAATATTAGTAGGAAACTTTAACATTCCACTGACATTAATGAACATAACTTAAGAAACAGAAAAATCAATAAAAATAAATCAATATCAAATAAATTGATTTTAAAAAATCAATTATATGCTAGAACAGTTAAGACTTGATTATTTTCAGGACATTTTTATCCAAAAAACTCAAAACACAGTCTTTTCAAGTGCACATGGTTTATTCTCTACAACTGACCACATACTAGGGCACAAATCAAACCTCGACAAATTTAAGAGTATAAGCATTATTTCAAGAATCTTCTTTGACCACAACAGAATGAAGCAAGAAGTCAACCACATGAATAGAAATAAGGGGGAAAAAATGATTTCATGCAGACTAAACAACACGCTACTTAAAAAAACAATGGGTCAACAATGAAATCAGACAGGAAATTTAGAGAAAACTGACTATGACAATATAACCATACAAAATGTATGGGATGCAGCAAAAGCAGTTCTGAGAGGGAAGTTCATAGCAATAGAGGTCTTCCTCAAAAAAAAGAAAAGTCTCAAACAACCTACCCTATCACTTAAAAGAATTAGAAGAACAAACAAAATGTAAAATCAGCAGAAGAAGGAACTAACCAAGACCAGAGAAAATAAGCAGACTAAAAAGGAGTCACTAAAATGAAGAGCTGGTTCTTTGAGAGACTAAACAAAAGTGACAGGCCTCTGACAGGGCTCACCAGGGAGCAGAGAGAGAGACCCACATAAACAAAATAACAGACCAAACAACTCTCAACTGATACGACGGATACACGAAAAAGCCTAATAGAGTACTATGCCCAATTATATATGCCAAAAAATTCAACAACCTAGAAGAAATGGACAAGTTTCTAGAAACATACAGCCCCTGAAAACTGAAACAAGAAACATAATTTGTACAGAACCTTCACTAGAAGTGAAATAGAATTTGTAATTAAAAACAACTCCACAAACAGAAAGTACAGGACCAGATGGCTACCAAACATACAAAGAACCTATACCGATTCTTCTCAAACTCTTCCAAAAGACTGAAGAGGAGAGAACACCCCCAAAGACGTTCCATGAGCCACCATCACTCTGATAATGAAATCAAAGATACCACAAAAAAAGAAAGTTACAGGCCAGTATCTTTGATGAATTTAGATGCAAAAATTCTCAACAAAATACTAGCAAACCAAATCCAAGAACATATAAAAAGGAATACACATCATGACTAAGTTAAATTCATTCTAGAGTCACAAGGATGGTTCAGATATATGCAAATCAACGTGATACATCACATCAACAAAAGGCAAAAGCCACAGGAGAAGCATTTAACTACCATTCACAATAGAAACTCTTACAAAAGTGGGTATAGAGGGAACATATCTCAGTGTTATAAAGGCACTGATGACAAGCCCACAGCCAACATAAGAGTCAATGGCGAAAAGCTGAAAGCGTTCTTGCCAAATTCAAGAACAAGGCAAGGATGCCTACTCTCACCACTTCTACTCAACACAATATTGGAGGTACTTGCCACAGCAATCAGAAAAGAAATAAAAGGTATCCAAGTTAGAGGAGAAAAAGTAAAACTGTTACTATTTGCAGATGACATGATACTCTATACAGAGAAGCTTAAAACCTCCACATATAAACTATTAGAATAAATGAACTCAGCAAGATAGTAGGATACAGGAATAATATACAGAAATCGGCTTCATTTCTTTACACCAACAATGAAATATTAGAAACAGAAAGTAAAGAAAAAATTCCATTTAAAACTGCATCCAAAAATCTTAGAAATACATGTAGCTAAGAAGGTGAAAAACCTATATGCTGAAAACTATAAAACATTAATAAAGGACTGAAGATAATTCAAAGAAATGGAAAGATATCCCATGCTCCTCGATTAGAAAAATTAATACTGTTAAAATGGTAATACTACCAAAAGCAATCTTCAGATTTAATGTGATCCCTACCAAATCACCCATGACATTTTTCACAGAACTAGAATAATAAAAAAAATGTATATGGAGCCATGAAAGACTTAAAATCGCCAAAGCAATCCTGGGAGGGGCGGGGGGGGTGGGGAAGACAGGCCGCATAACTCTCCCAGACCTTCAGACAATACTACAAAGCTACAGTAATCAAAACGATGTGGTACTGGTACAAAAACAGACATATATATCAATGAAACAGAACAGAGAACCCAGAAATAAATCCATATACTTTCGGTCAATTAATCTTTGACAAAAGAGGCAAGTGTACTGGACAAGTTGGACAGCTGCGTGTAAATCAATGAAGTTAGAAAACACCCTCACAACCTGCAGAGAAATAAACTCAAAATGGCTTGAAGACTTAAACATAAGACATGACACCATAAAACTAGAAGAGAACATAGGTAAAACATTCTTTGACATAAATCATGCCAATGTTTTCTTAGGTCTCCCAAGGCAGTAAAAATAACAAAAAAACAAATGGGACCTAATCAAACATACAAGTTTTTGCACAGTGATGGAAACTACAAAAAAAAAAAAAAAGACAACCTACAAAATGGGAGAAAATAGCTGCAAATAATGCAACCAACAGGCGTCAAATCTCCAAAATATACAAACAGCTCATACAACTCAACAACTAAGACAATCCAGTCGAAAAATGGGCAGAAGACCTTAAAAGACATTTCTCCAAAGAAGACATACAGATGGCCAATAGGAATATGAAAAGATGCTCAACATAGCTAGCTAATTATTACAGAAATGCAACTCAAAACTATGAGGTACCACTTCAACCAGTCAGCATGGCTTCAAAAAGTCTACAAACAACAAATGCTAGACAGGGTGTGGAGAAAAGGGAACCCTCCTACACTGCTGGTGGGAATGTAAACCGGTGCAGCCACTGTGGAAACAATTGAAGGGATTCACACAAAATCTTGGGTTCCGAACTTTTTCAAAATATTATGCTAGGCAATAAATGTTAGAAGACAAATCTGTGAAAGAACTGATATTCATGTAAGTTTAAAGTGTTACAATTTCTTTAAAAAGGTGTATAAAAGTAGAATTTATGATTATTCAAATGCATTTTTAATGCTTATTCAAATGTATCTTTTCAAAAATGCAGCCTACATGCAATTCATTTTTCCACTTTTTTTCTTAAAATGCTGGGAGAAATTAAGAGGTAAATTACCACAATTCTACAACCAATAACATACTCCTCATTAATACTGCAAGGAGCAGAGTCCAGTCCCAGAAAATCACCTGCACTTCTAATATGGATTATGGTCAACCTCAGGTGTCAGCTGGAAGGAGGATAGAAGGAAGCCTGCTAGGGTAATGGAAATACTGGGCAGAGGCGGTATTTCTGAGGGAATAAACGATATACAAATTAACTGACTTGCACATTTAAGACTTGTGGGGAACTCACTCCCTTAGTGGTCCAGTGGTTAGGGGTTTGAGCTTACACTGCAGGAGGCAGAGATTCAATTCCTGGTCAGGGAACTAAGATATCGTATGCCATGCTACAAAGACTTGTGCACACTACTATAGATACTTCAATAACAACAACCATTTAAGTAATAAACTATTTTTTTATTAAATATTTAATTATTAACAATTTAAATCTAAGCTTGATCAAACTAACATTGAGCGAGTTTATCAACTGCTCTATGCTTCAGCTTTGAAAATCTGTAATGGATCAATAACACTTCCTGGGTTATTGTGGAAGTGAGACAATGCGTATATAGTATTTAGTACACTGCTTCAGTACAGTGAACACTCAGTGAATGCAGGTCTAATACATTATCACTACAGATGGGGGACTGCAACTTTTATCCATGTGAGATGTCTTTATCCAGTTTAATAATAATAGTCGTAAGGTACGGATATTCCGCCAGGCCTAAAGACAGACACATCCAAAGTTCTGAGTTTTCATGGGCTCATTCATCCCATGGTATGCACCTTAACTTATTCAACTTTTCCCTAAGTAAGAGAGATCCCAGTTACTTCCTTTTTTCTCATTAGAAATGAAGTGATAATGAATGCCCTCAATCTCTACATTGTCTCTTCCAATCTTTTTATGTGTAAAATAGATTAGTGCATAAACTATTACGGTTCTTTCAAATATGAAACTTAAGTCTCAAATAATTGAATGCCTACCCATCAAAATCCTAAAATAATATATTAATACCAAAATTAAGAGTATCGCCAGAGGCTACAGATTAGAATTACCTGAAGAAAAACCTCATAAATTCTAAATTTGCATGTCAAATGAAAATTCAGAAGCTTAAAAAAAAGTTTTCTTCCACATCTTACAATAATCACTAACTGGTCTAAAATCTATAGCTCTTTCCAAAAGTTTAAGGAAATTAAAGATTTTATTTATTGACAGAAAAGCAATCACAAAATACTCAAGTGAAAGTCACTCAGTCGTGTTCGACTCTTTGCAACCCCATGGACTATACAGTCCATAGAATTCTTCAGGCCAGAATAATGGAGTGGGTAGCTGTTCCCTCCTCCAGGGGATCTTCCCAACCGAGGGATCAAATGCAGGTCTCCCGCACTGCAGGCGGACTCTTCACCAGCTGAGCCGCCAGGGAAGCCCAAGAATGCTGGAGTGGGCAGCCTAACCCTTCTCCAGGGCATCTTCCCAACCCAGGAATCGAACCGGTGTCTCCTGCATTGCAGGTGGATTCTTTACCAGCTGAGCTACCAGGGAAGCCCAACTCTTAAGTGAATAGATGTTAATTTCCATTTTGCTGAAACAAAATAGATACACACACAAAGAAACACACCTAGGGTATAACTGCTTTTCCTGAGGGGGATGCAACTAAAGTCCAGTTTCAGCTTTATCCCTCGACATATGCAATTTTTCTACAATGAGTATGTACTATTTTGCAACAACAAAAATGTTCAATTCTTTTTAAAAACAAGAGTCCAGGACTTCCCTGTTGGCTCAGGGCTAAAGAATAAGCCTGCCAACGCAGGAGACACAGGCCTGATCCCTGGTCCAGGAAGATCTCACATGCCACAAGGCAACTCAGCCCGTGCTCCACAACTACTGAGCCTGTGCCTTAGAGCTGAGGAACCACAACTCCTGGAGCCTGAACACTCTACAGCCCATGCTCCCCGACAAGAGAAGCCACTGCAGTGAGAGCCCGCGCCCTGCACTAGGAGTAGCCCCTGCCCGTGGTAACCAGAGAAAAGCCCGCGTAGCAACCAAGAACCAGCACAGCCAATTAAATTATTAAAACAAACAAACAAACAAAAATAAGAGTCCCTCAAGCTTTCAGTACCCAACAAATGTAGGTATCCAACAAATGAATTCCTGCATAACCAAGTACTTTTGTTAACACTGGTAAGTCACACTGGCCAGTGCTCCAACTGCTCAGTGCACCTCAAAAAGAAATTCTTTACTCTTTCTAATGGTAAATCACCCCATATCTCTATTTTCTATTCTGCCCACTCTCACTTTCAAATCGGCAAAACACAGCATTCTCATTAAGCGGAAACAAGATTTGACACAGTTTATTTTAGCCAGACTCCACCTTGGTGCAGTCTATTCTCAGCCCAAATCTGCTTCATGCCAGAGACCAAGTCCCTTGCTAGCTGGACTTCTGGTTCATTCTCAGGTTCCACACTGAAACCATGTTCCTAAAAATAACTGACATCCTTTCCTACCTGCTTCTCCTTCTGATTTTGTCTTGAAAACACCCCCTAACACATCTTGGTCCACGCCGTCTCTATGAAATCACTTTCCACAGATTATCGCTTTGTGGGCTCACAGTAAAACATTCCCCAATTTTTGTTAACTGTAGCTGTCTGAGAGAAGGAACCTAATTTTCAATTATTACCACTAACCCAGGCTGCGATGCCCAAAGGCCATTTTGGACTTCCGCGCACTCTTAGGTCAGAGCGCAGCGCAGCCATACCGACCTTGGTTCAGGTAGGTGAGCGTCTCGTCGTGCAGCTTCACGGCAGGCGATGTCGCGGCACACATCACGTACTGGAAGGGTGGGTGTTTGGTCTCGTCATCCAGCGGAAGGCTAGAATCTTCCTGCTTGAAAATGGGCAATGCCAAGACATCGCTGCAAAGAAAAAGCCACACTGACCTTACTCAGGGTCTAAAATACTTAAAAACATATAGAAGTATTTAAAGGTAGTTTCTTTTAAATTTTAAGATCACAGATATTATCAAGAGGGACCTCCCTGTGGTCTAGTGGTGAGGGTTTGGCACTTCCACTGCAGGGGGCATGGGTTCGGATCCCTGGTCAAGGAACTAAATCCCGCATGCCACTCAGTTGCTCCCCATATGTAGAATAAAATAACTATTAATGCTAATCTGGCACCCCCAAAAGATAGCTTCAATAACCCATATATCTAGTGGGAGAAAGAGGAGTGGGTGGCTATAATTAGGCAAAAGTATTAAAATGAGAAATATTTAAAGTAAGCAGTATTTAATAGTTAATAAAGTCCAAACTACTGATAAAGAGATCAGGCTAATAATATATCTAGTACTAAAAAACAAACAAACAAACTTATGTCAAAAAATTCTTTAAAAACTTAAAACTCATTATTTCTATTAAAAAAGATCAAGAGTACGGAGCCACCTGTTTTGAAAGGTAGGTCACCCTGGCACCATGAAATTACAAAGAAGCATTTGATTAAAATGGTACTTTATAAAAAGTTCCCTGCTAGGCTTAGCCAAGTGCTGAGAGCATAAAGCTTCACACTCAGTCTAAGACAATGGCTTCTTCTGAGAAGCAAACAGTAGCAGTATAAACAGCTGCTATTTTTTTCCCCCCAAGAATAACTTGGGGCATTGATCAGGAGGCGGTGGGGGGATCTTCTGGGGTACTGTCTATATTCTATAACTTGAGTGGTTAAACACACATGGATGTTATCTGGTTTGCCTTAAAAAAAAAAATCAGCTGTCTTTTACATACCACAAAATTCACCCTTATAAAGCGTATGTTTCAGTGGCTTTCAGTATCTTCACAGAGTTGTGCAGTCTTCACCGCTATTAATTCCAAGACATTCTCAGCACCTCAGAAAGAATTCTCACAGCCCTAGCAGCCACTCCCCATACTCGCACCCTACCCACCACCACCCGAGCAACCGCTGAGCTGCTTGTCTCTGTGGACCTGCCCATTCCAGATATACAACGCACACAGAATCACCTGACCTTTTGTGATTGGTTTCTTTTATTAACACTTAGTGTGATTTCCAGGTTCATTCATGTTGTAGCACGTACAGTACGTCATTCCTTCTTATGGCCGAATGATATTCCATTGTATGAATCCACCATATGCTAATTATCCATCATCAGATTATGGACCTTTAACTTGTTTCCATTTTTTGGTTATTACGAATATGCTGCTATGAACACTTGTATATGTTCTGTGTAGACATGTTTAATTCCTTTGGATTTATATCTAGAAGTAGAATTACTGGGTCATATGGTAACTCATATATCTATCTACCTTTTTGAGAAACTGCCAAACTATTTTTTAAAGTGGCTGCACCATTTTATATTTCCACCATCAACATGTGAAGGGTAGGGTTTTGTTTTGTTTTAAGATAATTTGCTGAGCTGTACATTTATATCCTGATGACTTTTCTATGTCCATTTCTCAATAAGAAGTAAAACAGCAAAACATCCAAATGAATAACTACTATAACAAGGACCTCAAAGACTTGTCTCAACTGTTTATCTGTTCTTATGAGCTGTTAACTGACAGATATCTGGCTGGCCCATTTTAATTAAATTCAACTTTTTAAAAAATGTGGGAATAAGTGAAATGAAAGGGAAACCCTGTATTTCCTCTTCCCACATACATTTCTATTAAAGCACCAGACTGATTATTCAGGGACTAAATTACACACTAATTCTCCTTCATTTATACCTAGAAAATGTCAAAACACTTCTAAGTCAAAAGTATAACTGAGGAACGCATAGTTAGCAATGGTCTCCAGCCCTCTTCTAGAACAGAGATATAAAAACTTTACAGGAAACTTAAAAATGGTACTTTAAGACTCAGAGCAGCTCTCTTTATGAAACAACTACAGCAGTCAAAGTAGCTCCACAGCAGATTAAAATAAATACATATTCTGTTTCACATATATGTAATTATTTACAGTTTTCTGGGTGAGAGAATTTCCTGGTGGTCCAGTGGTTAGGACTCCATGCTCTCACTGCCGAGGACCAGGGTTCAATCCCTGGTTAGGTAACTAAAACCCCACAAGCCATGCAATGTGGTCAAAACAACAACAAAAAAAGTTATCTTGGTGAGAAAGGGAAAAAATGAGATGAGAGCTATAAATCAGATGCTTTAGTTAATCATACTAAAAAGTGACATGGAGAATAATTTTAAGGTCTTAATGCTAACTGCCTTGGTTGATCATTACATACATAAGACATCCGATTGCAGAAGATTGGCTATTTATAAATAAACTGCTACATACAGTAAATAAAATTTTATTTGCTTCAGATCCTAGAAGGCCACCACCATTACATTCCCTTGGTTATGGTAGCTCAGACAGTAAAGTATCTGCCTACAATGCAGGACACCCAGGATCAATCCCTGGGTTGAGAAGAGGCCCTGAAGAAGGGGCTGGCTACCCACTCCAGTGTTCTTGCCTGGAGAATCCCATGGACAAAGGAGCCTGGCAGGCTGCAGTCTGTCGGGTTGAAAAGAGTCGAACACGACTAAGTGACTAATACTTTTATTTCCATAGCCTACTATGCTTTTGGTAGGTGCTAAAAACTCCTGAATAAACATAAACATGTATAGATCATCTGCTGATGCAATCCCAATTAACTTTTCACTTTATTAGAAAGACAATGAATTCCAACCAACACAGCAGCCAGAGCGAGCCTCTGCAAATAGAAGTTGGACCATTTCATTCCTTTGCACTCTCTCCATCACCTCACTTTAGAAACCAAGGTCCCTGGAAGGACCTGGTTCAGTCACTGCAGCCTCCTTCCTCAACCCTTCCGGGGCCTTTGCACTGGCCTACTCTGCTGATGTCCTACTGGCTCACTGTATTCAAATGTCACCTTTTCAGTGACAACTGTAATCCTCCATGGTACTCCCAGCTGCTCCTTTCCTGCTCTATTTATCCACAAAGCATTTCACTTTCCAACACTATACCAGACTTACATTTGTATGCCCCATAAGTGTAACTACCCCCCAAACTGGTTTCTCTTCACAGACTCAAACCCAGCGTCTAGCACAAAAGAGCTCAAATATCTGCTGAACTGATGAATGAACTGCAGCACTGATATGCAATCATTACTAAAGTGAAAAGCCAGATCTCCAGACAATTTGAGATCATAATTTCTACCAGGATGAGCCATAAGAAAAGTTCTGGTATTCAGTTGATTTTGTAACCTCATATTCCAGACAGGTAGGTCTCCCAGGGATCTGACAAGCAAATGAAAAGACACAAGGATTTGAATTATTCCAAGTAATCCTGATGCCAGTATCCAAAAATATCCAGGCACACAAAGACAAACACGACTTTAGGCGCAAGAACCAACAGCAAAAACAACAGATGGCATATACCCAGTTCCAGATCCTGTCTGTTGGCATTCAGTGCTTTCCTGATTCTGCTGCAGAGGGTTAGAGGTCTGAAGACTACATATATAAGACATCTTGCCAGCTGGAATCTTGGTAGGTTGCTCTGAAGGGAAATGAAGAGGGAGTGGGAAAGAGCAGAAGCAGGCAACCACAGCTGCAGGGAAGTTCAAGGCAGCAGCAGCCATGCCTCCAACAGCCAGCCCTTCTCCCTGAACCCTTCTAGCACTTTCACAGTCAATACTTCACCAAACCCTTCTCTGCCTGAGACAGCTCAGTGCATCCTATTTTCCTGACTGGACACAGACCAATACCCACCAAAGACTTCAAGATGCCAGAAGTACTGAACCTATATGATAAAATTAAGCTTACTTTGTTTAAAGAAATAAAGAATGAATATTTAACAGTAAGATTACACAGAAATGAAGAGTATATAAGGAAAATGGAACATAAACAAAAAGTTATCCAGAAGGCAGCACAGAAAATGCCGAAGAGGTGTTAAGAGAGAAAGGGAGAAGATTCTACACTGAAGTCTCAGAAGCGGAAAGAACGGGCAGAGGCAGCATTTGATATAAAGGCCCAGTAAAGTCCGGACCAATGAAGTAACACTAAATCGCTGATTTAAGAACCCAAAATAACCAAAGTAGGATAAGCAATTTTCGAACCCACGCCCAAAAGCACATCAAGAAAAACTTGTAAGCCAGTATGTGTGTGTTCATATTTCAAAAGTCCAATTTTTTCAGTAAAGTACCAAGTATGGAAATTCTACTGAAAGTAGGCCCTGGCAGGAAGAGTTGTGGGTCTGAGATGGGGCCACCCCATCCTTAAGCAGAGCTGGAGAGGGACTGGGCGAGGGCGCAGAGGTGAGACCACCAACCAGCAAAGGGATGCGCTTGAGAGTGGAGGTGGTGCGCTTCCCGTGAGGCCTGATCAGCGCTTCCTTAGAGCCACCCTGTTACCTAAGTAACGGAAAGGAAGCATCGGATTTAAGCAGGGTTACGGTTGTGTTAAAAAAGAGGACCGGGGAATAAAGCAAAAGGGGGCAAGAGAACAAGGGTATATGTGGGCAAGTAACTACAATGATTGACCAGGAAAATTTAAACTGGTTGGGGAAGAAAACAGGAGCTCAAGAGAGTACATGTGTGCGTGCTCAGTCGCTCAGTCATGTCTGACTCCTTGCGACCCTATGGACTGTAGCCCTCCAGGCTCCTCTGTCCATGGGATTTCCCAGGCAAGAATACTGGAGTGGGTTGCCATTTCCTACTCCAGGGGATCTTCCTGACCCAGGGATCAAACCCAAGTTTCCTGCATTGGCAGGCGGATTCTTTACCACTGAGCCACTGGGGAAGCCTCTTCAAGAGGGTGAGAAATTGTGATGAGAGCAATATCAGTGGTTGTATTAATAAATTTTAATGGGTGCAGTGATGGCAGAAGGAGAGTAATAAGGGAGAGAGTGAAGGACAGGGGGCAGCAGGTGAACTCTGAATCTGAGATTGCAGTGGGTCGCATGATGGGTAAATCCAGGTCTAATGTATGACCATAGGATTGAGTAGCTGAGATAATGTCGCTGTAAGAAAGATACTCAAGGAATGGAAGTGTCAGGCTGCTGGAAGGCCCATTTAAATATCTTCTGAAGTCACCACGAGTGAACAGACTAGTCGTGTTCACTTTGACAGTGAGCTGGGATCTTGAGTTTTTAAAATAAGAAATGAAAAAATAAATAAATAAAAAATAAAATAAGAAATGACCCCCACACCAGATGACTGCAATCACTGAGGGCCTGGTGACAATCAGTGGCGTGAAATTCAAAGCTGGGGGTCTTGCAGAAAAGGAGGGAGACAGAACAGTCCGGAGGCGGCTGTGAGAAGCCGCAAGGATCCCTCCCCAGGCTCCTGGTGCAAGAGCAGGGATGTGAATGTAAGCCCCCAGCAGTTGAGAGGGTCTCAGGGGAGAAGGGTCCTCAGACAGCAGGTTTCCACAAGAGCAGGGTAGGGGAAGACAGCATTAAGAGACAAAGCTGGCTATACTAGTTTCCTAGGGTTGTCATCACAAAGAACCAGAAACTAGAGGCTTACAACGGCAGCAGCTTCCTGTCTCACTGTTCAAGGGCCGGAAGTCGAATCCAGGTGTTGGCTGAGCACTGGGAGGGAAGGCCTCTGGCAGCTTCTGGGGTCTGGCGGCGGGGGCTGGGTGCCCTCACTTGTAGGCACAGCACTCCAGGCCCTTGGCCAGCTTCTTCCCGTGTGTCTTCTGTGTCCCCTCTGTGTATGTGTGTCTGTGTGCGTCCAGATCTCCCCTTTCTATAAGGACACCAGTTCTCTTCAACCAGTGCCCACCCTGATGACCTCATTTTAACTGGATTACCTTTGTGAAGACCTTATTTCCAAATAAGGCCACATTCTGAGGCACTGTTGGGGGGGGTGCCTGGGACTTCAACATATCTTTTTGGGGGACACAATTCAATCCGTAACACTGACTGCTTGGGAGATTTTTCTGATAGACTGAGAATTCCAGAGAGTAAAGTGGGAGAATTTTAGGAACCAGTCAGAACGGGGAGCCGGCTACAGAAATGCGCAAGTGCAGAGCACCGTGCTGAACACAGGACAAGGAGTGTCCTGGAAGTCTGGAACTTCCCCTAGTCCCGACAAACAGGAACCAAGTACAGTGGGCTTCCCTGGCTCAGTGGGAAGGCACCCATCTGCCAGCGCAGAAAAGGCAGTTCCTGGTTCCTGGTCCGGAAAGATCCACATACTGGGGAGCAACTAAGCGTGCACCGCAACTACTGAGCAGAAATGCCGAAACTACTGAAGCCCGCGTGCCCTAGAGTCCATGCTTCGCAAAAGAAGCCGCCATGAGGAGCCTGCACCGCTGCAACTGGAGAGCAGCCCCTGCTAGCCACAACCTGAGAAAGGCCCTCACAGCAACAAGGACACAGCACTGCCAAAATTAAAAAATCAGAGTCAAGTGCACAAAAGGACTGGTCCAGTGTGCCCTAGAAAACGAGACACACGTCTAGGAGAGACTGATCAAAAAGAGACGGCACTAATAAAGATGAGGAAAAAAGATGTAACTAATGATATAAAAACTAGTAAGATGAGAATATCACTAACAACTATAGCAACGTATCTGAACATATGGATAAGATGAACAATTTTCTAGAAAAATTAACATCAAAACTTTAAGACATAAAAAACTACAAGACTTCCACAGTGGCACTGTGGATAAGAATCTGTCAATGCAAGGGACACGGGTTCCATCTCTGGTCCAGGAAGAGCCCACAAGCTGCAGAGCAACTGAGTCCCTGTGCCACAACTACTAAGCCCACAGTGCTCAGAGCCTGTGCTCCTCAACAGGAGATGCCACCGCAGTTAGAAGCCCAGGCGCCACGACGAAGGGCGGCCCTGCTGGCCACAGCCAGAGAAAGACCACGCAGAGCCACTGACAGCCAGCACAGTCTAAGCAAATCCAGTCATAAAGATATAAAAGGCTTAAAAAGAAAAGTAATGCTACAGAGACCGATACTGTGGTTAAAAATTTTCCCCCCAGAGAAAACTTTCACAGAGGAGTTCTATGGGACTTTCAGGGGCAGCTCCTATACAAACTATTCGACAGGACAAAAACCAAGGAATTAACCTTATTCCTTATGAAGACTTATGCAATTGTGACATCAAAACTAGGTACAAACAAAACTAGAAAAGAAAGTGAAAAGCTCAAGTCAGCCATAAATATAGATGCAAAAAGCCTAAACTGAGTATTAACAAATCAAATTCAAGAGTGTAATGACAAACCATCATCTAGCTGGGTATTTCTCAAGAACACAAGGACAGAATCCAGAATCTGCAAACAGGACGACAGATTTAGATCACTGATGGGCACTGGATTTATAACAGAATGGCAGTATAGAGAGGTGAGAAATAGTGTTCATTTGGGCAGCACATATACTAAAATTGGAACGATACAGAGATTAGCATGGCACCTGTGCAAGGATGACATGCAAATTCGGGAAGCATTCCATATTTTTTATACAGAGTCAAGTAAGTCAGAAAGAAAAACACCAATACAGTATGCTAATGCTAAGTCACTTCAGTCGTGTCCGACTCTGTGTGACCCCACAGACGGCAGCCCACCAGGCTCCCCCGTCCCTGGGATTCTCCAGGCAAGAACACTGGAGTGGGTTGCCATTTCCTTCTCCAATGCATGAAAGAGAAAAGTGAAAGTGAAGTCGCTCAGTCGTGTCCGACTCTTAGCGACCCCATGGACTGCAGCCCACCAGGCTCCTCTGTCCATGGATTTTCCAGGCAAGAGTACTGGAGTGGGGTGTCATGTATACTAACGCATATATATGGAATTTATAAAGATGGTAACGATGACCCTATATGCAAGACAGCAAGAGACACAGATTTAAAGAAGAGTCTTTTGGACTCTGTGAGAAAAGGTTGAGAAGGGGATGATTTGAGAAGGTAGCGTTGAAACATGTATATTATCATATGTGAAGCAGATCGCAGGTCCAGGTTTGATGCATGAGATGGGGCACTCAGGGCTGGTGCACTGGGATGACCCTGAGGGATGGGATGGGGAGGGAGGTGGGAGGGGGCTTCAGGATGGGGAACACATGTACACCCATGGCGGATTCATGTCAATGTATGGCAAAAACCAATACAATATTGTAAAGTAATTAGCCTCCAATTAAAATAAATAAATTTTTTAAAAATAAAAATGCTCAAATGGAAAAAAAGGTGAGAAATAAACAGTCTTTTCAAAGATATTAGGTAAACTACAGGCTCATACAACTGCAACTGCAACTAACTGGCCTCCTCTCATACAATACCAAAAACAGAAGGAAAAAAACACAACTCTAGAGAGACTGTGAACTTAGATGTGATATGTAAAGTAATAAACCTTCAGAAAAGACTAGAAGAGTATTGTTATGACCTCAGAGTAGGGAAAGGCTGCTCAATCTGACCATATCCCGATCAAGACCTTCTGTTTAAAAGGCACCATAAAGAGAATGGGAAGGTGTCACGGAGTAGAAGAGAGTTGTCTGTGACATATATGTGTAATCAAGGCTAGTATCCAGAATATATAGAAGACTACAACAAGAAAATAAACACAGGCTTCCCTGGTGATGCAGCGGTTAAGAATCCTGCCTGCCAAAGCAGGGGACACAGGTTCAGTCCCTGGTCTGGGAAGATCCTGCATGCCGTGGGGCAGCTGAACCCCACGTGCCACAGCTACTGAGGCCCGAGCACCCTAGAGGCCCTGCTCCACGACAAGAGAAGCCTGCACACGGCATCTGGAGGGTAGGCCCCACTTGCTGCAGCCAGAGAAAACCCCACACACAGCAATGAAGACATAGCAAGTCAAAAATAAAAATACAGAAAAATTTAAATACTGTTCCAAAAGGGGGGGGGGGCAGGGGAACTGAATGGAAACAAAGGTGCTGCCTTCAAAACCTGGGACAGAAACTTAACAGAGAAATATATAGCTACGAACAGATTAGAAGCAGACCAAAAACAAAGGAGAAGGCGCCTAACTAAAGACAGCAAGTCATCAGAGTCATCAAAACAACAGGAAAGAACCACAAAGATGAAACAGAAAACACAGTCAAGAAAAACAAAACCAAAATCTGATTTCTTACAAAATACGAGATATAGACAAACTTCGGAAAGAGGTCATGGAAGAAGGAAAACACACAAGAAACGCAGGGAGTGAAAGAAATGGTGTAATCACAAATATTGGAGAGATCAGTTAAAAAAAAACTCTGGAAAAAAATTCCCACAACTAAGATAAACTGTGAATTTCCTATGTCCATGAAGCAAATTTAAACAGGCAAACACCTGTGTAGGCAAAAATAAAATAAAATCATCTAATCCAGATTGTCTTTATAAAAAGCTTTATAAAACCTTGAAGAAAAAATTAAGTCCCATGCTCAGATGGTAAAGAATCCGCCTGCAATGCAGGAGATCTGGGTTCGATGCCTGGGTCAGGAAGATCCCCTGGAGGACAGGGCAACCCACACCAGTAATCTTGCCTGGAGAATCCCATGGACCCAGGAGCCTGGCGGGCCCCAGTCCATGGGGTCACAAAGAGCCAGACACGACTGAGTAAGCACAGCACAGCACACAAAAATATTTAGCCCATAAAAAGAAAGTTACCCAGCTCACAGGAAGCTGATACAGGCTTAATGTTTTTTAAAAGGACAGGCGAACAAAAAAAAAAAAAAAAAAAAGAAAGAAAGAAAATTGAGGCTCAATCTCAGCTAGGAACAGAGACAACCTATTTATGAAACTTTGGAAGCATTTTCTCTAATCAGTAAGTAGACTAAAGACTCAAGTTCTTGGTATTTCTAAACAACACTGCAGTGAATGCTAAGGCTTACCCCACACTAAGGCAAGAAAATTAAATGTAAAGATTACACAGGAAGAAACAAACCCATCACTATTTAAAGATATCAACTAGGATAACTGAGCCCCTAAAATTATTAGAACTAATAAGTTCGGCAAGGTCCTGCAGAAGAGGAGAGAGAGAAAAAAAAAAAGAAAGATAAAATAAGAGAGAAAAAAAAGAAAGATAAAATAAGAGAGAAAAAAAAAGAAAGATAAAATAAGGAAGAAAAAAAATACAGCATTCCCATGTGATTTTCCTTCTATCCAGAAAGATCATCTTCCACCTCGAGAAAGCTTCTTAGTTATTCGCTGGTGAGCAGCCAACAGGTGCAGTGGAAAGAAGTGGAGGTCAGACCCCCAACTTCAAATCCTATTTCTTCCCTTTGCTGGGCTCTCTGAACTCTTAAGAGTGGGTTTGTTTTTAATTTAGTAGAAAATACTTTAAATACCCACACTCTAGGCACATGTTAGATGAGAGGTTCTCAAAGTATGGTTGTGGAATCCTGGAGAACCTGAGATTTTCAGGGGTTCAGGAGGTCACACCTATGCTCAGAATAATACTAAACCATTATTTGCCTTTTTCACTCTTGACATTTGTACAAAACCAATGGTGGTTAAAACTGCAGGTGCCTTGGCATGAATCAACGCGGTAGCACCAAGCTACACAAGCAGTCATTGTACAAAAACATTAACTTTATTAAATACTGGTCCTTGGGTAGGTATAATGTATTTCTGTTGCACACCTAAGTGCAATGGTTTTCTAAAGAAAAGGTTTTTATGAAACTGATCTGTGACTGGATTAAGCAGCTTCTCTTACAGAATATCATTTTTACTTAAACATTGACAAACTGTGATTATTCATTTCTGAGTATTTGACAGAAATTTCCTCAAAAGTGAGCCCTTTATTTCAAGGAAAACAACTATGACAGCATTTGTGACCAATGACAAAATCTGCACCCTCCTTCCACCACGTGCTTTCTCTGATGAGACGGTGGTGATACTAAGGAATGTGATTTTTTGGTATTGCATAGTGAAAAATGAGAACATTGAGAAGATCTGCAAAACTCAAGAGATCATTATTTTCCAAATGACCAATACTTGCACATTTAAAAGTACACAGGTTCAGAGACCCAGTCAAAGTTCAAAACAGACCAACTGATTCTAATGTAACAATATAAAAAGTACATTGACACAGTTTCAGATTGCACATTGCAACTTTAAGAAACTGCCTCTTGTCAAGTGCTGGTATGCTGGTATACTATCAAAGAAGAATATCCAGCATGATCTGAAACGGCTATTAAAATAATCTCTCCTTTTCCAACCACATATCTATGGGAGGCTGAACTTTCTTCACTTATGTCAACCAAAATAGTATACTCTAATAGCAGGTAAGAGAATCCATCTGCTTTACTATGCCAGACATTAAATAAATTTGCAAGTATAAGAGAATGCCATTCTTCACGTTTGATTTTGAAAAGGTTTTCAAATAAAATATATTTGTGATAATGTATAATGGTTTGTAATTGTTTTCTCAAATAAATTAGTAAAATGTAAAAGTTTCTGATTATGAATGGACTACAAAATATACAGTATGCTATTCTACTCAGACAGACTGAAACAAAGTAATCCATAAGAAAAAGACACCAACAGGGTTCTACTCTCCTCAAAATCATTCCGCTGAAATCCTTGGAAAGCCGAATAGTATTCATAGGTATAGTCTATGTTTGCCTTCAAAAAACTGTCACATGTTTAAAAACGTAACATTTCTAGTTACTACATATCGTAAGTATCAGAATCATAAAAGAGAAGGAAAGACTAAGGGATTGTCATTGAAGGAAATAAAAAATAAATGCAATATGGGATCCTAGACAGAACATGGATTAGAAAAAAGGCAATACAGAAAAAAAACACTGTGAAATCCCAATAAATTTTGTTCTTCAGGTAATAGTTCTGTACCAAGGCAGTTTTGAAAACTGTACTCTGATTATGGAAGTAGGAGATGCTGGGTAAAGGGTAGATGTCAGCTTTCTACACGATCTTTTTAACTTGTAAATCTTAACTCATAAACTCACAAAGTTTGAGAGAGACTCTACTACCAAGATGCAGCACAGAACCGTTTCCAAAGCAAGCAAAACAAAAATGACAGAACTCGTAAATTCAGTGACAGAACCTACAGCAAAAAAAAAGGGTCCAGCATCTTTTTCTTCCTTTCCGCCAAAAGCAAACATTTAAGTTGTCCTGGCAAACTGGCAAGTGTTACTGTGATGAAACACATCAAATTATGAGACCATATCAATAAAATACCAAGTTTCAAACAACACCGAACGAAGGACACAAACTGCACTGAACTTACTCTTAGGGGAGTGCGGGGACCACCCCGATTTTAAAAATGGAACACAATGAAATCTATGGACAAACAATAGGATATGTATAAATTAGCTGAGTGAATGGTTTAGTCTACATAAATATTACTTTTTGAATATAAGGTTTCAATACTCAGCAAATGTTTCTCCAAGGCAATCAAAGTATATTATTAGAATCTATCCTTTAGAGCAGGGGTCAACTAGCTACAGCCCAAAGGCCAAACCCAGCTGGCCTGTTTTTGTACAACCATGACCTAAGAATGGCTTTTATATTTTTTAAAAGGTTGTAAACAAACAAAACAGAGTGACAGAGATTCTCTGCCCTACAAAGCCTTGAATATTTGCTATCTGGCCTTTTATAGAAAAGCTTTGCCAAGCCCTGCTTTAAAGTAATAAATTTTATTTGATTAAGTGAATTTGATTATAATTTAGTTATTAATTATAAAGTCCAGTGTGGACACTATGAAGTATCTTTTTTTTTTAACCAACAATTTACTGAATTCTTTTAATATTAAACCCAGAAAGTTTTTGAAATGTGAAATGAAGAATTTCATAGAAATTATTCCCAATTCTGGAAGTAGTCTCAGGTACCACCATAATAAAATTTTCAAATTTCACGGATTCTGAAAATTTCCTATATTTCCAAGAAATGTCACCCACTCCAGAACATTGTGCTTTAGCATGAGACCCACAGAAAACCATCAGCTATTAACAGTTACATAATAAAATATATCCTCAGTAGTCTTTTATTAACTTAACACTGATCACAAAGTTGAAATTTTCCCATTTCCTCCAAGGGACTATAAACTGACCTTTTAACATTTTAATCAGTATAGAAAATCTGTCTTCATCTCAAACCAGTTTTGATTTAGCAAATTATTTATAAACTACAAATGTACCTCCCAATTGAGACTATATGTAAAATACACCTTTTGTTTCAAAACAGATTTAAACCATAGTGAAGTTTTACAGAGCTCAGGCCAATGCCCTTTGCGAAGGGAATTATTTAGTATAAAAAATATTTTTATGCATAAAGAAGTCACATTAAAAAATTTTTTTCAGATTACTCCTTAAATCTTGAAACCTAACTTACTATAAATTATATATTTTTTGTGAACCCTTAAGATGGAATGAAAATTACCAGGTGGCCCAAAAGACCTTCCTAAAGGAGTTTTATTGAGTTATACTTTTTTGAGTCCTTTGGTTATCTGCTCCTTACTTTACAGAACATGTATGACCCAGATTTCAAGTTACAATGGGTTTCAAGCCTTCATTCAGTGAAGGGAAACTCAGTCCTCTCTTGAAATGGTAGTGCCACTGACAATCACTTTACTAACAATCACTTTAACATCTACCAGCTTAGGTTTACTCACTTGGAAGAACAGGACTGGCCTATTCGCCTTCCAAGGTCTCTAACCATCTCTAGACTTCCGACACTGTAACTTAGATTTTAAAAAATATTTATGACCTGCCTCATTTCAAACAGAATCTGCAGCAGCCAGAAAAACACAGTGAAGACTGGAGTGTAGAAAACAAAAGGGAAGAAGCAAAGATTTCACCAGAAATTAGCCTCATCATAATCCAATACTATCAGCCTACATTGTTTAATGCAAACATACATTTCAAAGTCAGACTATTGAGAGAAACCACAGGTTTCTTTCATGCTATCTTCCCCCAAAGCTGAAGCAATCATTTCCTAAAAGAACTATTTAGAAATACCTCTTGATTTAAGCATTCAAAAAGCACATGCAATAAGCAGACTTCACTCTGAAAGAAAAATGGACAAAGCTGCCTCCAGAGCAAATCTGTATCAAGAAGTCACTTTTCCAGTAATTTCAAGTTGAGCACCTCAAGTTTACTTCTTGAACTTGAGAAGAAATGAAATAGACAAAAATCACAAGCCTTACTTCCCTGGAACTCGGGCATGTGCCGCTTCCCGGATGCCTAAGGAGGCCACTGCCCTGCAGAACAGAGAGGCTTGGGCACTCCCAGCTCCAGGGCCGGGCATGGGAAGCACAAGGCCATCAAAGGAGGTCTGCACAGCCCCAAGTTTTCTTCAGACCTTCTCTAGATCACAGCAATCTTGGAATCTGCCAAAGTTTGCATTTCAAATGAAGGGCCTTGAATTTGCAAGAGGCAAGTAGTCTCCAGGCTCTTCTCAGATTTTGAGGACCCAATTAAATCCAAAAAAATAAACAGGCTCCTTAAAAGTGGTATTTGCCTTCAAAGATACTTGAAAATTCAGAGTAAAAGACATACACCATGGAACCACTAACTGAAGACAATCACTGGAAAAAAGTTTCCCCATGGAAAGTGTTGTTTCAGACACAGAATTACAAAGATGACAGACATTAAGAACAAGGTAGTAAAAAGGTTTAATATAAAAATTTTCTTTCTAGGCCACAAACAAAATGTTCATTTGTTGGCTGAAACAAACAGCCAACTAATGAACTTAGTTCTGAAACAAACAGAACTCTAGAAATCTAAAGAAGTCTCTCAATAACAGCTCACAATAGCCCCCAATAAGCAAAGCCCTCAGCAGCAGACCTTCGCTCACCGTAATTGAGAATAAACACTGAATTTGCCTCACCTGCTCTCTTCTGCCTTGACGGCAAGTCCAGGTCTCCAGGAGCAGCATGGCTCGCGTTCCCACTAGGGAATCAGTGCCTCTAATACTGCCTACAGGAGTGACCCTAGGACTTTCAGCAGCTCAATTTCCTCAACAACTAAGACAGTTGTTCTAGAAAATAAGCCACCTCATCCAGAGCCCTCAGGCTTCAAAGCTGCAGAGAGAGGAAGTGCCAAGTTCAGGAAGTGCACAGATCAGGTCAGGGTCACTGACTGGTGACCTAAGGCTTTCCTCCAGGCGCTTCCACACCATACAAACCATCTCCACCTTTCAGCTCAGAGTTTCCCTTGAAGATTGAAAAGCCGAATTATTTTGAGTAGTCCCTACCATGTGAGGCCTGCTCTGACCCAGAAGTCTTCTTGACTTTTCATTCTCCTTGTCCTTCCCCTAGAGCTGCATGGAGAAACTGGACAGCACTTTCAAGACACCTGGCGTTAAAGACCATCTATGGAAAATCTCACATAATTCGCACTAAGGAAAAGCTGCCTAACCACTGCAGTTCACACTTCAATCGGATGAACGTATAATACGCAAACAGTTTTTCCATAAAAAGTACTACAAAATAAAAATACAGAGCTGCCAAACTGGTAGGAAAAAACAAATAAGCGAATTTTCTTCAGGATCAAGGCAAGAGACTAAGTTCAGATGTGTTTCAACCTCTCAAAACTAAACAAAATGAATGGCTGCTTGTACAGAGAGCAGAGACTAAACAAACTCTTGTTTTTGTGGTGCAATCAGTGCATCCTAAAGCCTTGTTCAAAAGGAAACAGCCTCGGAGGGTATTACCTACCCCCCAATGGAAAAAACCTCACGTTGAGACAATAAAAAAAAAAACAAACCTAAGTTAATGTGCCATGCGGATACTTCCAATTATGATATACTTACTATTGGAACATCAAGAGATTAAAATTTGTAACCAGGAAAGACTACAATGTAGAACAGAGTAGGAACTGATACCAAAACCTTGGAGAGTGTTTCCCAACACAAGCCCTACCATTTCGCACACCTTATTCCAGCTCTAAGTGCCTTGTAAATCATTTGCAAGGCGAGGTAGCCCCTTCCCCCAACTCGAGTCATCCTAACAGCGGGGTGTATTTTACGGCAAAACTGTAGCCCTCAGGAGCAGCCCTCAGGAGCAGCCCGCGGGGCCGAAGACTGCGGGGCCGCCCTCCGTTGCCCGCCACCGCGGTGGGCAGAGGCCCGCGGGGCTCCATGGCGCGGGCAGAGGCCCAGGGTCGTGCAGGCCTCTCCCAAGGAGACGGAGGCTTCCGCCCGCCCGCCCCCGGGCACTGGTACCTCATGCTGTAGGCGCCGGCGCCCAGCTCCTGCCCGATGCCCGAGAGGCTGGCGTCGAAGTCGTGCACCAGCCCGGACTCTATCACCTCGTCCATCTTGAGCACCCAGGCCATCTTCCGGCCTCGCCGCCGCCCGGCGCGCGGCGCGGTCTCCGCGAGCGGGGCGCAGGGGCCGGAGCTCCGCGGGCGCGTCCTGAGGGAGGGCGCGGGTGAAGCCTCCGGCGGAGCGGCGAGTGGTCACCAGCGGCGGCCCGGGTGGCGGCCGGGATGAGAACAGCCGGGGCCGCGCGGGCAGGGCACGGCCAGCCCGGCGAGCAGCTGCAGCGGGAGCGGCCGGGCCGCCGGCAGCGCCTCCCTCCCGCGGGCGCCGGCCCCGCGCCTCATGCCGCCGCCGCCCACCCCCTGCGCCGCTAGCGCTAGCGCCGCCGCTGCCGCCGCCCGCCCCGCCCCGAGGCCCCCGGTCGCATCCTCCCCGGGAACGCGCGGGAGCGGGAGCGCAGCCCGCCCGTCACCCTACCACCGGCCTCGACCCCCGGCCCTCGGCCCGCCCACCCCGGCTCGAGCGCCCAGCCGCCCCGGCCCACCCCGCCGACCCGCACCGCCGGCCCGAAGCCTGGTTTCTACAAGGCTCCGGCTCGAGCTCGCTCGCCGCTTCCGCCTCCCGCGGCCCCGCCCCGGCCGCGGCCCCGCCCCCGCGCTCGCCCCGGGCCAGGCCCGCCCCGCACCGCCCGGGGTTTCGCGGCACTCCCGACACTTAGCTGTGAAGGAACCGTGGGGCAGAGTCGTGCGGCCCCGCCCACACGGCAGGTTCCCAGCCTCCGCGGCCTGGCGGCCTCCCTGCACGCCAGCCCGGGAAGAGGCGGAGCCAAAGGGCCGCCCGTTTCCGCACGTCCCGAAAGGCAGGCTGATTGACAGGCGACCTGAACAATAATGGCAAGCGCCTGATCCAGGCTCCCGTGAGTCTCCGTGCCTCTATACTAAACCACCAATCAAACTCTTCCTCTTGGGCGGGTTCTAGGACTGAATTTGCTGCCAAAAGAGAGAATTAATTGGGCCGTACTGGAGGAAGCCGCCCTAAACCCCACTTCTGGAGGTTCTTTGATCTCGTGTGGTCTTTGTAGGTAGTTTCTGGGTTTTGCCCACTCTATAGATGGAGAGTGGTTATGCGTCTTAGCCAATAGGGGGCTATTGCCTGTTCAGCCCCGAACGACCCGTTAGGCAGAAAGTCTTGATTGACGTGAGTGTAAGCCAATCAATGCTCCCGAGAAAGGGCTCCGGAAAGTTATCTCGATTACTAACTACCCTGAGCAGTTTGGCAAGCTTGAGGTAGAGGGGTTCGGTCTCAGGCTGTTATGCTATTGTTATTGTTAATGGTTCTGGAGTTCACTGGACATAGGGGTATTCCCATCCAGGGTCTTTCCTGTCGAGTCAAGGATACCCATATTCATGTCTATTGCTGATGCTGACTGTGGACCCGGACCTCAGTTGGGCTGCTGAAATACCTACACGTGGACTTTACGTGTGGTCTTGCCATCCATACAGCTCTGCAGCTGGAATCCAAAAGCAAGTTCCAAAAGACAAGTAGGAGAAAGTAAATCTTTGTTTTAGACAAAGATTCTTTGCTTGAGCGAACTTTAAGTCAGGCTCCCTATCTTCTCCTATCCTATCTGTAAAATTCAGGTCTAGCAGGAAGGAGTCATTTTAGGAACCCTTTATTTCTGTATCTGATCAGATTCCTTAGTCTCCACCATCACCTAGGTAATATCTGATCACTCTCGCCTGCCTTCAACAAGAAACCTATTAGGTGGGTTCAACAAGAAACCCCCTACCCTTTATGTTTCCTCTTAGTAATTTTCCTTCCGCTGACCTCTGCCCTCCTTGGCTCTAAATTCCCACTTACCATGCTGTATTTGGGTTGAGCCCAGTCTCCTTGGGCTTTCCAGGTGGCGCTAGTGGTAAAGAATCCATCTACCAATGCAGGAGAAGCAAGAGATGCAGGTTCAATCCTTGAGTTGGGAAGATGCCCTGGAGTAGGATATGGCACCCCACTGCCTGGAAAATTCCATGGGCAGAGGAGCCTGGTGGGATACTCCTTGCATTGAAAACAGTCAGACATGACTGAGCACACATGTCCCAAGATGGCTGTCACAGCTCTAGATATTACATCTATTTGGGGGCTTCAAAATCACTGCAGATGGTGACTGCAGCCATGAAATTAAAAGACGCTTACTCCTTGGAAGGAAGGTTATGACCAACCTAGATAGCATATTCAAAAGCAGAGACATCACTTTGCCAACAAAGGTCTGTCTAGTCAAGGCTATGGTTTTTCCAGTGGTCATGTATGGATGTGAGAGTTGGACTGTGAAGAAAGCTGAGTGCCAAAGAATTGATGCTTTTGAACTGTGGTGTTGGAGAAGACTCTTGAGAGTCCCTTGGACTGCAAGGAGGTCCAACCAGTCCATCCTAAAGGAGATCAGTCCTGGGTGTTCGTTGGAAGGATTGATGCTAAAGCTGAAACTCCAATACTTTGGCCACCTCATGCGAAGAGTTGACTCATTGGAAAAGACCCTGATGCCTGGGAGGGATTGGAGGCAGGAAGAGAAGGGGACAACAGAGGATGAGATGGCTGGGTGGCATCACCGACTCGATGGACATGAGTTTGAGTAAACTCTGGGAGTTGGTGATAGACAGGGAGGCCTGGCGTGCTGCGATTCATGGGGTCGCAAAGAGTCGGACACGAATGAGTGACTGAACTGAACTGAACTGAACTGAGGTGACTCAGAGGGTAAAGACTATTCCTGTAATGTAGGAGACCCGAGTTCAATCCCTGGGTTGGGACAATCCCTTGGAGAAAGGAATGGCTACCCACTCCAGTATTCTTGCCTAGAGAATTCCATGGACAGAGGAGCCTGGTGGGCTACAGTCCATGGGGTTGCAAAGAGTTGGACACGACTGAGTGAATAACACTTTGATTTCAGTCTTGTTGAGCCCCGTCTCCCCAACTGAAAAATTCCATTGCAGTGGTCCCTGGACCTATAATCATGGTCTGTCCATCTTTAACAATTATCATTGATTTTTTTTTTCCTTAAGGCCTGGGGCCAGAAACTGATACAGAGTCTTTATTCTGCATTGTATTCTATTAGTCAAGCAGCCACATAATCGGATTGATGGGTGGAGAGTTAAATCATTTGAGGATCATGTCTTAAAACTTCCAGAATCACCCTGTGGCCACAAATATTTTGCATTCTTTCCACATGCAGCATAAACTCATCTTCTCCCCAGGCCCATGTAAAGTTCTCATTCCATTACAGCATTAAGTTCCAAAATCTTGTGAGGTCCTGGAGTAGATGAGGCTCTTGGATGTAGTTTCTTGGGTGTAATTCAAGTGGTTCCTCTCCAAGTGAAGTTCTGTGAATTAAAAAGACAGCGGATCTGCACCAATCACTACCACATCAGTAGTGAGCAATGATGAGAGATGCACAGGAGACTCTGCCTCTATAGGCATTTCCCTTCTAAAAGGACACCAATAAAAGGCACACAGTAGTTACTAGTCCATAAAAAGTCTGAAATCTAACTGGGTAAATACTGTCGGTTCCTTGATTAGGACTCTCTCAACTTCCTGGGAATATTCAGTGGCTCTTTTCTCCATCCTTTGGGCTCTTGGCTGCACCTTCTGAGTTATCCTTCCAGTTGCATAAAAAGTAGCCCATGTTTAAAGCTAAGTCGTTTTCTCAGCTGCTTCCTGTCCATAGTTGTGCAGAGGTCTGAAGACCTCTCTTCATATTGTACTGTCCCTGTCCCTTCCAATGTGATACAATTCAGTTTTAAACTTTGTAGGTCTTTTGAATCAATTTACAACCTACTCCAATAAGCAAAAACTGTACCAACACGTTGTGGGGGGAGGTGCAGCTTATTTGTATTGTTTGTTCTGGTTCCATTTCTTATAAAGTCACAGTCATGACATTAGCTCAGGCTGCAGTCGTGAAGGCTTAACCAGGCAAGAGGATCCACTTCCAAGCTCACTTGCATGACTGTTGGCCAGAAACCTCAGTGACTCAACATTTGGGACCACAGGGCTGCTTGTTGTTGTTCAGTCACCCAGTAGTGACTTTGCGACCCCGTGGACTGCAGCACACCAGGCCCCCCTGTCCCTCACCATCTTCCGGAGTTTGCCCAAGTTCACATTCAGTGGATCAGTGATGCCATCCAGCCAGCTCATCCTCTGATACCTTCTTCTTCTGCTCTCCATCTTTCCCAGCATCAGGGACTTTTCCAGTGAGTTGTCTGTTCACATCAGATGACCAAAATACTGGAGCTTAGGCTTCAGCATCAGTCAATATTCAGCATCAGTGAATATTCAGAGTTGATCTCCCTTAAGATTGACTGCTTTGATCTCCTTGCTGTCTAAGGGACTTTCAGGAGTCTTTTCCAGCACCACAGTTCACAGGCATTAATTCTTTGGCATTCTGCTTTCTTTATGGTCCACTCTCACAAACATATGTGACCACTGGGAAGACTATAGCCTTGACTTTACAGACTTTTGTTGAAAGAGTGATGTCTCTACTTTTCAGCACACTGTCTAGGTTTGTCATAGCTTTCCTGCCAAGAAGCAATCGTCTTCTGATTTCATGGCTGCAGTCACCATCCACAGTGATTTTGGAGCCCAAGAAGAGGAAATCTGTCACTACTTCCATCTTTTCCCCTTCTATTTAACATGAAGTAATGGGGCTGGATGCCATGATCTTAGTTTTTTTAATATTTAGTCTTAAGCCAGCTCTTTCACTCTCCTCCTTCACCCTCATCAAGAAGAGGCTCTTTAGTTCCTCTTTGCTTTCTGCCATTAGAGTGGTATCATCGCATATCTGATGTTGTTGATGTTTCTCCTGCTTATCTTGATTCCAGCTTGTAACTCATCCAGCCTGGCATTTCTTATGATGTTCTCAG
The DNA here is from genome assembly GCF_003369695.1 of Bos indicus x Bos taurus. NCBI lineage: Eukaryota > Metazoa > Chordata > Mammalia > Artiodactyla > Bovidae > Bos > Bos indicus x Bos taurus. The sequence continues at coordinate 53,073,747 of NC_040097.1, read as the reverse complement.
TGTATAGGTTAAACAAACGGGGCGACAGCAGACTCCTTTGCTGCTTGAGTATCCTCAAAACATGGCACTGGCACCACCTGAGAGAGCTAATTCTTAGATAGGTTGATAAGGAGTCTGGGGCCCTCAAGTAGGAAAGGGTCCAGGGCTCTCGTGGAGGAGAAAGGGGTCTAGGGCTCTCAAGGAGAAAGAGACAAAACCATCTTTTGAAGGGACAAATGTCAAAGAGTTGGTAGATGTATTTTTAGCCAGAAGAGCCACATTCATCATTATCACTTAATAGGTTTTTGAAGGAACTAAAATAGAAGAATTAGATCAGAAATTCAAGGTATAAAAATGGAAAGGAGGTTAAAATTATCACTGTTTATAGACTATCTGCTCATATATCTGAAAATGTCATGGGAAGACAGTGAAAATAACACGGTGGTATCTAGGAACTAACTTATGAAGTATAAAGAATTATGTGAGCAAAGATTTTTAATTCTGATAAATACAAATGTACATTGAAAACTGAAAACACTCAGCAGTGTGTCCAGTCACTCAGCAGTGTCCGACTCTTTGCGACCCCATGATTGTAGCCCACTAGGCTCCTCTGTCCATGGGATTTTCTCAACAAGAATACTGGAGTGTGTTGCCATGCCCTCCTCCAGAGGATCTTTTGGACCCGGGGATTGAACCTGCGTCTCCTACATTGGCATGTTACCACTAAGGCACCTGAGAATCTAAAAATACTACATCCAGTATTATAATGGTAGTTCTCCATAAGCTGACAGTAAACTTAATATGATTCCAATAAAAATAGTAACAAATATTTAACTGGACAAGCTGATTCTAAGATTAATATGGGAAAATAAATAAGCAGAAATAGCCCCCCAAATTTGAAAAAGTCAAATGAAAATATTTATAAATCTAAATATTTAAAAGAGTGTGTATTGGTGAATGAATAAATAGATAAGAGAATGAAAAATCTAGAAACAGATCAATATGCATATGGAAACTTACTGTGCAATAAAAACTGGCATCTCAAATAGTGGAAGAAAATGGAACATTCAGTAAATGATATGGGAATCAAGTTAACCAACTGAAAAACATACCAAAATAAATTAAAAGTGGATTCATTGTTTTTTCCAAAAAGATTGGAAAGGATGGAAAGCAAAATCGTAAAACACTAGAAGTAAATATGAGAACATAAAAATTTTAGATATTCAGAGAGGACAAGGCTTTTTTAATTATGACTCAAAATCTAGAAATTTTAAGAGGTGGATAATATTTGACAACCTAAAAATTATACTTTTCTTCCTAACAACCACTGCCATAATTAAATTTAAAGGAGAACAGGAAAATACTATTTAGGACTTAGATCAGGGACAAAAAGTTTTATTTCCCTAATACATAAATTTCCTATAAATAGATTACTGTGAAAATGGCCTTTATACACTACAACTCCAAAGAATACACAGATTGGGAGTAAGTCTAGGATATACCCATACAGAAACTTTCATTGAAAAGAGCAACGAAATTGAAGAGCTACTTCTTGCAGGACAGCCTAAAACCTCACCACTAGAATTTTATGTTGCCAGTAATGGTGAAGATTAGCCACATCTGAAGAAAACTTTGTTCTTGTAAGATGGTGGAAGAAGCTGATATAGCTTTCAATAGAAAGGACTGCTATAGCCATAGTCAGTGATCCCATACCTATCATTTTCTCTCAATTAGATGGGACCCTGGGGATCAGCTGAAGAACAACTGCTCTTAGACAGCCTTCATCCAATCAGAACTTAGTGGCAGCTAATGGCCAGGAAGACAGCTGGTAAACAGGAAGGACAAGCTTCTGATGTAGAAAATCAGATCTTTAAGAAATGTTCACATTTGAGTGCTGGATTAAAAAGTGCTACCTGCTTGGAATTCTGCACAGCAATTAACTTTTACTTGAGAAAAATGAATGATAGATAGATAGCATGATTTTCAAATGCTCACAAGTTAGCATGATTTTGAAATGCTTCTGTGTGATGGGTTTTGGGCTTACGCTTAACCATTTCAAAATATGCATGCTTTCTCTGTTAAGCGGTTCTGGGAGCTAGTGAGTGAATGCTCGTGTCCCCTCAAAAATCCAAGTGATAGTATTAGAAGGCAGGGCCTTTGGGAGGTGATGAGCTCATAAGGTCCCACAGAGATCCCTAGCCCCTTCTGCCGTGTGAGGACACAATGAGAAGTCTGCAACCCATAAGACAGCCCTCTCCTGTCTATGCTGGACCACTATTCTCAGACTTCCAGCCTCCAGAACTGTGAGAAATAAATCCTGGTGTTTATAAGCCACCCAGTCTGTGGTATTTCATCATAGTAGCCTGGAGAGATTAAGACAGTGGGGTGCTAGATGTCCCTATGGGACATACTGAGGTTTGGGAAGTTACTGAGCTGCAGTGTCAGGTTCTGCTGTACAACCAGCCATTTCAGAATTTACTGGCATAAACAACCAGCATTTACTTGGCTCATGCTTCTGTGGGTCAACCAGCTGGGCTCAGTTGGGCAACTATTGTGAGCTCAGCCAGTCTTCCTCATGCCACTGCAGTAAGCCGTGGGATGGCTTTGCTGATCTTGGCCAGCTCTCTCCTACATCTGGGGTTTGGCAGGGACAACTGGGCTGACTTGAGTTTCAATGTATGGCTTCCCACTCTCCTGCAGACTAGCCCTGCTTTATGCCCGTGGTGGTTGAATGGGTTGCGAGAGACAGTATAAGGACTTGATCAGCCCAGAACTTGAGCACCATCACGTCTGCTGAAATATCTTGGCCAAAGCAAGTCATAAGACCAGCCCTTGTCCAAGAGATGGGGAAACAGACTCAACCTCTTAGCAGGAGGCGATGCAAAATCACAATTATGTGGATATAAATGCTGACAAGGAGCAAAGATGATTTTTACTTGCTGATTCTTAAAATGCTTCAACATAATAAAATGCACTTCTTTTTTTTTTTCAGATTCTGTTAACAGGGGAGGGATTGGAAAATTGTGGCCATTTTTGTAAAAAACATTAGAGGTACCAAGGGAACGTTTTTGATGAGCACAATAAAGGACAGAAATGGTATGGACCAAAAAGAAGCAGAAGATATTACAAAGAGGTGGCAAGAATACACAGAAAAACTGTACAAAAAAGATCTTCATGACCCAGATAACCACAATAGTGTGATCACTCTCCTAGAGCCAGACATCCTGGAGTCTGAAGTCAAGTGGACCTTAGGAAGAATCACTTCGAACAAAGATAGTGTAGGTGATGGAATTCCAGCTGAGCTATTTCAAATCTTAAAAGATGATGCTGTGAAAGTGCTACACCCAATATGTCAGCAAATTTGGAAAACTCAGCAGAGGCCACAGGACTAGAAAAGGTCAGTTTTCATTCCAATCCCAAAGAAAGGCAATGCCAAAGAATGTTCAAACTATTGCACAATTGCACTCATCTCAAATGCTAGCAAAGTAATGCTCAAAATCCTCCAAGAGAGGCTTCAACAATACGTGAACTGAGAATTTCCAAATGTTCAAGCTGCATTTAGAAAAGGCAGAGGAACCAAAGGTCAAATTGCTAACATCCGTTGGATCATAGAAAAAGCAATAGAATTCCAGAAAAACACCTACTTCTGCTTCATTGACTATGCTAAAGACTTTGACTGTGTGGATCATAACAAACTGTGGAAAATTCTTGGAGATGGGAATACCGGATCACCTTACCCCTCCTGAGAAACCTGGATGCAGGTCAAGAAGCAACAGTTAGAACTGCAAATGGAACAACGGACTAGTTCAAAATTGGGAAAGGAATACGTCAAGGTTGTATATTGTCATCTTGCTTATTTAACTTATATGCATTAAAATCATGCAAAATGCCAGGCTGCATGAAGCACAAGCTGGAATCAAGATTTCAGGGAGAAATATCAATAACCTCAGATATGCAGATGAAACCACCCTTATAGCAGAAAGTGAAGAGGAACTAAAGAGCCTCTTGATGAATGTGAAAGAGGAGAGTGAAAAAGCTGGCTTAAAACTCAACATTCAAAAAAACTAAGATCACGGCATCTGGTCCCATCACTCCATGGCAAATAGATGGGGAAACAATGGAAACAGTGACAGACTTTATTTTTTTGGGCTCCAATATCACTGCAGATGGTGACTGCAGCCATGAAATTAAAAGATGCTTGCTCCTTGAAAGTGGAGAAGGCAATGGCAACCCACTCCAGTACTCTTGCCTGGAAAATCCCATGGACGGAGGGGCCTGGTAGGCTGTAGTCCACGGGGTCGCTACGAGTCGGGCACGACTGAAGCGACTTAGCAGCAGCAGCAGCTCCTTGGAAGAAAAGCTATAACCAACCTAGCTGCTGCTGCTGCTAAGTCGTTTCAGTCGTGTCCGACTCTGTGTGACCCAATGAACGGCAGCCCACCAGGCTTCCCCGTCCCTGGGATTCTAGCATATTAAAAAGCAGAGACATTACTTTGCCAACAAAGGTCTGTCAAGTTAAAGCTAAGGTTTTTCCAGTAGTCATGATGTGAGAGTTGGACCATAAAGAAAGCTGAGTACCAAAGAATCAATGCTTTTGAACTCTGGTGTTGGAGAAGACTCTTGAGAGTCCCTTGGACTGCAAGGAGATCCAATCAGTTCATCCTAAAGGAAATGAGTCCTGAATATTCACTGGAAGGACTGATGCTAAAGCTGAAACTCCAATACTTTGGCCACCTGATGGAAGAACTGACTCATTGGAAAAGACCAATGCTGGGAAAGATTGAAGGCAGGAGGAGAAGGGGACAACAGAGGATGAGATGGCTGGATGGCATCACCAACTTGATGGATATGAGTTTAAGCAAGCTCCAGGAATTTGTGATGGACAGGAAAGCCTGGTGTGCTGAAGTCCACGGGGTTGCAAAGAGTTGGATGCGAGTGAGCGACTGAACTGAACAAACAAGTAGGCAGGAAAATATTTGAAATACTTCAAGTCAGCTGGACAAAAAACTATTAAAATTTGTTCCTGAAACAGTTAACAAATATGCTCATTGTGAGGTTGGTGGATAACAATATAATTAGGTAGGATTTGATAAAAGCCCTTTGCCTTTGAAATGAGAATGTTAGAACTTCCCTGGTGGTCCAGTGGCTAAGACTCTGTGCTCCCAGTACAGGGGGCCTGGGTTCAATCCCTGGTCAGAGAACTAGAACCCAAATAAGAGCATGCAACAAAGATCGAACTAATCCTGTGTGCTGCAACAAGACCTGGTGCAGTCAAATAAATATTAAAAAATAAAATTAGAATGTTACCTTCCTGGTTCTGTAGTTGCATGGGAGAATGCCCTTCAACCAGACTTTGAGAACTGGAAGTATGTCACTAAGAATATGAACACCATGTATTGAAAGAATGCATAACCACAAGTAAGGGTCAGGTACTCTTCTGAACAGGAGTCAGTAGGTTAGACAGTGGAGCTAAATTTGGATTTGAATTCCAGCTCTGCCAATTATTACTGTGTGATCTAAGACTAGTTACAAAACCCCTCTTTACCTTAGCTTCTTCATGTGTAAGATGGAGATAATAGTATATGTTCTTTATGGAGTCGTTATGAAGATTAAATAATACATTGACTGAGCTTGAAACTCTGCACAGTTCACGATAAGCATTATGTGTTTGCTCTTGTGTGTAATCTCCAAAGAGTCTCTGATGTATCCCGTCAACAAGAATGAGCTGACTACTGTGCCCTGGATAAGCAGGCAATCCAAGCACAGACATCTGTCATGGTGTCTTTGACTATGTCATAAAACCAACAAAGGATGAAATGCTATTTGACCATATGTCAATGTGGACAGTGCTACAGCTTATAGTCAGTCATTTCACTGAGATGCCCCAGACACATGGCAGTTTCTTGAATGTTTTACTCTATGATGAATGACTGAAAACATTCTAACCTAGAGAATTGTGTGGGTCTGGTAATCCATATGCTTCCAAATGCCCTTTATCTCAAAAAACAAAAACAAAAACAGAACAGGTAATTTTTTTTCCTCCTAGACAAATTTAATATTATGCTTCTCCAAACTACCTTAAATCTTTCTTATTTTTTCTCTATGTATTTAAAATTTTTTTAACTTATAGGAAATTTGAAAGAACATGAAAATGATCACCTATATATTCTTTAGTGATATATGACTATTGTTAATATTGTATTTGTTTTTTCTCTTTATCCACCTATTATTTGCTTAAACATGTGAAATTAAGTTGCAGATTTCATGACATCCTTACATAGATACTTCACAATGTATTCTAAGAGTAAAGAAATTCTCTAACGGAATTATAGTATCTTCATTACATCCCCAAATTTTTAACTTCAATTAAAGAAGTTATTTATTTTCTATTATTATATATCATTAATGTATATTATTTTATTCATTTCTGAATCTCTCCATTTGTCCTTAAATTGTTTATTATAGTTTTTTCTTTAATCCAGAATTCAATTAAAGGTCACAACTACATTTGTTTTTAGTCTTTTTTTTGGCCATGCCAAGACCATTGCGGGATCTTAGTTTCCCAACCAGGGGTTGAACCCCGGCCACTGCAGTGGCCCTTCAGGGAATTCCCAAGCTACTGCAATTTTGGAGGTGTTTGCTAAAGCAGTTAGCATGTCTACATAACCACATGTCCAGCTCCCTGTATTAGCTTCCTAATACACTGTAACAAATTCCTGGGTGATTAAAATAATGCAAATTTATTATCTCACAGCTCTGGAAGTCCTAAGTCTGAAACAAGTATCACTGGACTAGAGAGTTAAGGCAGGGCTGTGTATCTTCTGGACGTTCTAGGGGAGAGGCTGGTTCCCTGCCTCTTCCAGCTTTTGGAGGCTGCCGGCACCCCTTGGCTCTCATCAGTCCAACCTGTGGCCATCACATCTCCTTCTCTGACTGACTCTCCCGCCTCCTTCTTTCATTTATGATGATTACATAGGGCCCACTTCCAGGATAATCCAGGGTACCCTCCCCAGCTCAAGATTCTTCCGCCTGCAAAGTCTCTTTTGCCATATAATGTAACATATTCACAGTTTCCCAGAACTAGGACTGGACATCTTTGGAAGTCATTATTCTGCTACTGATAAAGTAAAATTATATATGTGAAGGTAGGACAAGAAGATATTTGAACATATTCTCTCTTGGTCCATTTGAGCCACTATCCACTCCCCTTCAGTGTGCATCATGCATCTCCATTACACATTAACTAGATCCCTTTAGAAAACACGCGAAGGCCACCCACCCAAAAAATGCTATTTCCTCCCAGTGCCAGCAAGGTTAACTCCTTAGGAGGTACATTCCTTTCTCAGTCCTGTAAGGGGTCACAGTAATTCACCATTCGCCTTGTTGGATTATGTAAACTGTCAACAGGTTAGTTCCTTTGATGTACAACCCTTTGTCTCAAAAATTTATATAACTGTGCTTTGACCTCCAATGCATGGAAACAGTCCTCAGAGCTTTCTGAAAGTCTGTCTCATGGGCTATAACCCTCAGGGTAGCTCGAACAAAACTTTCTCTTTCCTTCTTAGAGTGACATATCATTAATTTTTACATTGACACTTCCACACTTCACTTCCTTTACCTCTTTGCTTGCTACTCTGCTCTGTGAAGTCTTACTGCTGGTCTTTTTAAGATTCCTACGCATCCTCATCCCTGATTTTTTCCCCTCAGTCTTCACTGTAATCTCAAGGATGCTGTATTTTTCGTATCTTTTCTCTTCAACTAGAATATAAATCTGTGAGGGAAGCCATTTTTCTCCAGTTTTCAATGCACAAATACCTAGAGCAATGCCTGACATTTCAATAGGTGCCCAAGCTCTTGTTACACAAGTGACTCAGGGTTGTCATTAATACATTTGTACATAGATGTCCTATAAGAACATGTAATGTAAAAACACACAAACATGCTGCTAACTGGGAAGACTTAAAGTGGCGCCCATAAACTGCTTGACAATTGCTAAAAGGATTGTGAAATCAAAGAACTATGCATTATAAGTAACATCAGTGCTATTTATCATCAATACCTCTAGATCAGTGCTTGTCATACATTAATATGCATATGAACCACAAACCATCACACACCCTGGAGCTTGTTAGAAAGAATACAGAATGCAGATTCTGATTCTGTAGGTCTGAGGTGAGGCCTGGGCTTCTGCACTGATGAATTTCTGGGTGATGTTATAAATGCTGGTCTATGAAACAGCAAAACTTACATGATGTTAAAATCAGAAATGTCAACGGTAACTTCTTTGGCAGGAAAGGTGTTAAAACTGAGATCTAAGGACCTAAAGCAAGAATCAGTGTGCCCCAATTGTACCATTATGGATTACTGGTGTGGTAGGGGATTCTCTGAATTGAGATATCACTTAGATTGGTGTTTGTAATGCATAAATACTGGTTTAAATACAGAGAGAGAAAAAAAGGGCAGACTGGGTCAAGGAAGCAGAGGAAAAGATGAGAAGGCTTTTTTTGTAGGGATAAGACTTTAAAAAAAGAAATATATATGAAGTCATACCCCTGTATACTCACATCTCTATACCTCACATCTCTATACTCTTTTTCTTTCTTCAGGTCCCCCTGTCTTTATATCCCTGCTTGCAATCTCGAATGAACCCTTTCCCCCCGGACTATAAAATCATATCATGTACACGTGTTAGTTTTTTATTGGTTATGCTTTTGCCACCATGAACATCTGCAAGTGCTTGTGTAAGGCATTTACTTTTTAAGAAAATCAAAGCGGCAGAAGTATGTGGCTTGAAACATCTACTACGAATACACTGAAGACTGGGATTGACATATTCACACTACTATATATAAAATAGCTAATGAAGACCTGCTGTGTAGCAGAGGGAACTCTACGCAATGCTCTGTAATGGCCTATATGGGCACAGAATCTAAAAAAAGAGTGGAGATATGTATATGTATAATGGATTCACTTTGCTGTACAGCAGAAACTAATACTGTAAATGAACTATGAAAATTGAAAGTGAAAGTCACTCAGTCATGTCTGACTTTTTGCGACCCCAAGGACTATACAGTCCATGGAATTCTCTAGGCCAGAATACTGGAGTCGGTAGCCTTTCCCTTCTCCAGGGGATCTTCCCAACCCAGGATTGAACCCTGGTCTCCCACATTGCAGGTGGATTCTTTACCAGTTGAGCCACAAGGGAAGCCCTGTAAACCAACCCTACTCCAATAAAGATTTTTTTAAAAACAGCAAAACAATCCAATAATAAAAAGATCCAACAAAACACAGTCCTCTGTCCTAATCTCCCTTCTCATGAGGTTGCCCCTTTCCAAAGCACACTTTTAACCTTTAGCAATGTTTCCTGATACATAGTTCTAGACACTATCTATTCACTTTCAAGGGAAGGTGAGGTTTCAATAGTCTATATACCTCCCACCCAAACACAGCTAATGCAGCTTTTTGGTGAAGTTAGCTTTTATTGTTACCATCATGATGCATAGTAGTAGCAGGAGTAGTCATCCTTGCTCAGTTGTGTCCGACTCTTTGCAACTCGGAGGACTGGAGCCTGTCAGGCTCCTCTGTCCATGGAATTCTCCAGGTAAGAATATTGGAGCTACCTGGGAAGCCCTCATTATGTGTAAATATTCAAAATTAAGCATATACTATATTATGATACATACTTCACTTTTCATTTGCTTGTCAAATTACCTACATCCACTCCCACAGTGTGAGAAAATTTCTTCCCAATACATTCATTCATTACATGAATCCCCCCCTTTCTCTTCCCTCTTTCCCTCCTCGTCTTGAAGACATTCCCCTACTACACCTGTAGGAGCCTACTCTACCTGTATTCCAGTCTGGGCTGGCTATCCCTCCTTAGGGCTACTGTATGGCTTCTTCCTGAGTCATCTCTCACCAGCCAGGCTTGAAGACAGGCAAGCAAAGGGAGGAAGGGCAGTAGGAAAGGATGATGAAATCAGAAGGATTAGTCTCAGTGAGATGTTAGGTAGGGCTGGAGCTGGCTGCCCTGCCTAGTCACACTGTGTTACCAAGCATGTCCAAGACAAATGTTTGGGGTGAAATTTTCTTTTTTGGTCACACCACAGAGCTTGTGGAATCTAAGTTCCCCATCTGGGATCAAACCCAGGCCCCCAGCATTGGAAGTGTACAGTCCTAACCACTGGACTACCAGGGAATTTCCCATTTGGGTTGAATTATAAGGCCTCATTTTATCGATGTTTCCAGTACGACAGAGGATATGGAAATTGCATCTTCTTTAACGACTATGAACATTATTTTTTACTTATTTTGAGAACTTTTGTACTTCCATAGGTGAGATGTGTGCATTTTAGAAACTTTTTATGCACCGGTTATACAAACTATATAAGGAGTATTTTTGAAATGCATAAATGGTTATTGATTTTAAGATCTTAAAAGGCACCAATATTCACAAAATTGGGAGAGGACCTTACAAGTGTTCATGTACAATAACTAGAGTATTTATAGCACAGAGATTAAGTTTTCTATCTCTGGCCATAGTCTGGGTTTAAAACACAGCTTGAGCTACACAACTTGGGCAAATCAATTAACTTCTCTAAGTCTTAAGTCTATTCTGTAAATTGGGGATGATGATGATAATACTTGTTGTGTAGGATTGGAACAAAAAGTTAATGCATGTAAAGTACTCAGCACAAAACTTGACACATAGGAAAGAACAATTAGTATTACATATTTTCATGCTAAAATACAGAGCAGCTAGTCAAAATGTGAAAACATGTAGGATGACTGTACTGTTTTTATGAGATCTGGATAAAGACTCACTGAATTAATTTACTAATGCATTCATTTATAAAATAAACATTAAGACTTCCTATGTTCAAATATTGCAGACAGTGTTACAAATATATAAATGGTTTTTTAAATAAAAGGGCCTATGCAGCATTTCAAAAGCCAAATTTGCACGGATAGATGAAAGGATAAAGAAATGTAGTAGATACAATGCAATATTATTCAGCCTTAAAAAGAAGGAAATCCTGGTATATGCCACAACACTGATGAACCTTGGAGATGTTATGCTCAGTGTTTAATAAGTCAGTCCCCAAAGGACAGATACTATATGATTCCACTCCTATGAAGTACCTAAAGTTGTCAGAATCATAAAAACAGAAAGTAGATGGATGGGTGCCAAGGGCTAGGGGGAAGGGAATTAGTGTTTAATAGGAACAGAATTTCAGTTTTGCAAGATGAAGTTCTAGAGATCTGTTATACAACAATGCCAATGTACCTAACACTACTGAACTGTATACTTAAAAATGGCTACAATGGTGAACTCAATGTTACATGCTTCCCTTTTTTACTACAATTAAAAACAGAACTTTTTAAAGCCCTGCAATTAGCAAAAGAAATGCTGAGTCTGTGATGGCTAGGTGGAGAAGCTCAGATCCAAGGAGGTGAAATGACTCAGCATGAAGGAAGACAGCAACAGCCCAGGGTGGCAGCTCAATCACTGTGCCCCGCCTGCAGCTGTAAAGGCCCTCCCTTCTGGAGCTTCCGGCTATGTCCAAGAAACAGGCATTACTTCATTTGGTCTCACGATATTCTTATGTGCTAAGTGCTACTGTTTTTGCTATTCTGTGGATGAGGAACTGGGAGTTTTGAGAGACGAAGTTGTCCAAATGCTGGAAATAGTGACTCTGTACTTGAGCACCAGTTCCTCTGTAAAACGCATTCTCTGCTACTATCCTCTTTTGGGAAGATGAGGAAATCTGGGACCGATGCCAAGTAGCTAATGCAACAGCAGAGGGTGAGGGTGGTGACAAGAGGCAGAGGGTGGCAGATCTACCTACGGTATGATACAACCTTAAAGAAGGTAGGACTTAAGACAAAGTGGGTCCGAGTCCATATGCCAAATTTAGAAAAACACATCAGCACTGAAGTCAGAATCACTGAAATCAGTGTATGAACAGAGTGAGTAGAGAGTGCAAGAGACGAAGCCATGATTGAATTATTGCAATCTCTGTGGCAATACATGTCAATATGCAACTTCTGAAAGAGTTGCTTCATACAATAGATAACTAATGAGAACCTACTGTACAGCACAGGAAACTACTCAATGCTCTGTGGTGACCTAAATGGGAGGAAATTTAAAAGAGAGGGGCTATACATATATATATAGCTGATTCACTTTCCTGTACAGCAGAAACTATCACACCACTGTAAAGCAACTATACTCCAATAAAAATTAATTAAAAAGTAAGTCGCTTTAACTTGCCTCCTCTGTTCTTTTATATTACTCTGATACACCACGGGTATCATGTGATATATTATTTACCCAAACATTTTTACATAGAGTCATTTATGGTAATCAGGTTGTGAATAAAGTTCTTAATAGCTTTTGTACTTTGACCCTATCTTAATGATCATTACTTTTTTGCTATTTTTATATGTGGTAAAAATGCATGTAACATAAAATTTACCATCTTAATAATTTTAAAATGTTTAGTTCAGTGTTATTAAGCATATTCAGTTTTGCAACTATCACCAACACCCATTTCCAGAACTCTTCATCACTGCAACATGTAATCCTGTGCCTTCATTTAATAGGGACTCCCTCTTCCCTCCTCCCTGAAACCCGACAAACACCATTGTATTAAACTTTCTGTCTCTAGGTACCTCATACAGGTGGAGTTATACAATATTTGAATATTAAGTTTTTAATACTTTTCAACAAACCTTAAGGCCATTCTTCGGCGTCTTCTCGGTCATCCACACTGCTGCACACCTAGAGAAAACCTCGCTGTATGGAAATTTTCTGACCTCAAGAGCCAGAAATCAGTTCTTAGAAATAAAAATTACCATTTCTCTTACAAGAGCAAAATGCAAAGGACTACCCTAGCACCCAGGCATTAGACTGAGACTTCAGAATGGAGTAGGTGGCAGGAGAAAATGAACAGAAAATAGTTTGGACAGAATTGGGGATCGATGTTTTGTGTTGAATGTTTGGCATGTGAGCTCATATGTATTAAAACATGGGAAAATTTACCCTAAAATTCAGCTGAAAATGAGTTCTGGATTCTTCATTTTCTATTCAACATTAGTGTAAACAACTGATTCGGCATTTTTAAACTGGGCTGTATTGCCAGCGCAGCTGTCTATGGAGACGTCTTTGCTTTGATGCAAGGTTTCTCATCCTGGGCGTTACTGACATGTGGGGCTGCATACTTGTTTTGTTGAGGGGGGTTGCTGGAGGGCAGTTCTGTGCATGTAAGACGCTTAGTAGCATCTCTGACTTGCACCCACTAGATGTCAGCAGCACTTCCTTACCAAGTTCTGACAACCAAAACAGCCTCGACACTGCCAGATGTCTTCCAGTGGGCAAAATCATCCCAGAGAACTGTGGTTTTAGGAGGATGGAGAAGAAAAAGCACATTTCTTGCTTTGTTGAAGTAACTCAAGTGTAAGTCTCTACTTTGACCTGAACTTTGATAAAAATTAAAGTTATAAATATGGTTATAGACTAAAACCAGCAAGCACTCTCTTTTTGCACTGACTTCCAATAAAACAGTAAAATAGTAGCTCAGATGGTAAAGAATTTGCCTGCAATGAGGGAGAGCTGGGTTCAATCCCTGGATCAGGAAGATCCCTTGTAGGAGGGAATGGCATACCCACTCGAGTATTCTTGCCTGGAGAATCCCATGGACAGGGGAGCCTGGCAGGCTAAAATGCAGGGGGTGGCAGAGAGTCTGACGTGACTGAATGAGGTTCACTCACTCCAAAAATATCAGATTCACTTTCTTTGTGCATGCTCAGTCATGTCCGACTCTTTGTGACCCCACGGACTGTAGCCCACCAGACTCCTCTGTCCATGGGATTCTCTAGGCAAGAACACTCGAGTAGGTAGCCACTCCTTCTTAGAGGGGATCTTCCCAACCCATGGATTAAATCTGCGTTTCCTGCCTTACAGGCAGATTCTTCACCACTGTGCTACCTGGGAAGCTCTCACACATTCTTAAGGAAAAAAAATACTGGGAGACTGGGGCTGCACTCAGGGCTAGCTGGTCAGGATGGTTTGCAAAAAGCAACACTCTGGGCACTTTCTACCCCGAGTTACAGGCCGACTCCTCCTATACTGATCCCATTTCTGAAAGCCTATTAATGCATTTCTCCCATTTACCAGATCCACAGCTACATATTAACAGCAGATAGATTTTAGAGGTGTCAGATACACAGCTTCCCTGGTGGCTCAGCTGGTAAAGAATCCATCTACAACGCAGGAGACCTGGGTTCGATCCCTGGGTTGGGAAGATCCCTTGAAGAAGGGAAAGGTTACCCACTCCAGTATTCTGGCCTAGAGAATTCCATGGACTGTATAGTCCATGGGGTCGAACAGAGTTGGACACGACTGAGCGACTTTCACTTTCAAATGCACAGCAGGTGCTCAAACATTTACTAGGTAAATAATGATAATCAGAACCAGATTCATAGAGACCAATCTGGAAAAAAAATTGTAACCTAAAAACCAACTCACTTCTGAAGTTTTCGGAGTATGTAAAATTGAGGGGTCTGTGATGTTAATTCTATAATCATGCTGTTTTTCAGCTTGTCTTCGGTGAACTCCTTCGTTCAGTTAGATGAGTACTAGTACCCAGTCAGGTGCCAGTCTCCACTGGCATCCCATGTTCCAGCTAAACCAAGCTGTGTAACGATGGCCAGTTGGGTAGATACAAAAGGCATGTTCAGTCTGGAAAGCGGATACAGTATTATAACTGTGTAAGAAAAGGAAAACTTTTGAACTAAAACCACGGAAAGAAAAGCTATATCCAAGTTCTGTTTTTTTTTTTTGATTGTGAGAATGCACAGATTTGGGGGGAGAAGATCTTTTATGGGAATTTTAAGAGAGAATGAATTTTTTTTTTACCTTTATCAAACAAACCATGGTTTAAAAAGTTCTAGTGATACACCCTAATGCTACTTACTGCACATATTGCCCTAGCATTGCCTTGCTCTTTGGCTTCCCTCTGTTGTTCCGGTTCTGTAACCCCAATAAGTCTCAGACCCATTTAGCTCTAGACAAAGTTTACGCCTCACCTCTTCTAGGAAGCCTTCTGTGATTACACCTTATGTGCACCGTCACCCCCATTCCCTACCTCCCATCAACACCTTGTGTGTTATTCTCTACAAGAGCACTAACCACACTGCATCATGGTTATCTGCTCTACTTTGGGTCAGTGAAGGCAAATACTCAGCTATCTTTTGCATGAATGAATGTAGGTAAATCTGAGATACTGAAATTCTTACACATATAAAGATTTCTTGTATTTTCTTGTTTTACTTTTGATTACTATTACATGAATAATTTAAACCCAGCTAGAATAATTTAGACACAGCTATTTAAGTAACTAGGAAATCTTTAAATAAGTGATATCTTTCTACATTTGGCAATTTCATAGTAAAGACATCTATAAAGTTACCTAGTATGAAATAATGAGAGATGTGCCATAGATGTAGCTATTTGTTACAGGAATATTCAGCAAAGGTCTACAACCCAGGATTATGCTGCACACATACCAAGGAATATTTCGCTGTCATGAGACATCATCCTATAGAAAAACAAATAGAGAATATATTCAAAATGTAATGTTAAAATACATGCACAGAACACATGCATTCAAAACCTTAGTTTTGAAATCTAAACTTTTCATTCTCTGGTTAATAAAACTTAATATTCCTTTTTGGAGAAGGAAATGGCAACATACTCCAGTGTTGTTGCTTGGAGAACCCCATGGACAGAGGAGCCTGGTGGCTTACAGTCCATGGGGTTGCAAAGAGTCGGACACGACTGAGTGACTAACACAACAACAAGTTCCTTTATCATTTTCAGCATTAAGTCAAATGGATTATTTTAGCAATCCAATCCACAAAAGAGCAACACAGATCATCTCAAGTGGTGCTATTAAGAGGTAATTTCTTTTGCAAATTTTCCAAATATTCCACAATAGCCATGGACAACTTTTTAACTGACAAGGTTTTTTAAAGCTTAACTCTGGACCTTGCATTTGTATGGCTATAAAACTATACTGATTAACTACAATAAAATGAACTAAAACAATACAGGAAGCAAAGATGTCAAAGGTTAAGAAAAAAAAAAAACAACCCTTATGGGGGGGAGGGATAAATTAGGAGTTTGGGATTAGCAGATAAAAACTATTATTTATAAAATATTATACACACACACACACACCCCCATATAGCACAGGGAACTATATTCAATATCCTATAATAACTTATAATGAAACAGAATATGGTAAAGAATATGTATGTATAACTTAGCACTTTGCTGTACACCAGAATCTTACACAACACTGTAAATCATCTATACTTCAATAAAAAATGTTTCAGAAAAAAAAAACACCTCATATATTATGGAGTAATATTACCAATTCTCGTTTCTTTTTACTGTAAATGTTATTCTAAATTAACAATAATAAGAAACACTTGAATTTACAAATAGATCTGGCCTGAAGATTTTAGCTTTTTAATGTTAGACATAACTTGGTAAAAAGTTGTTTTGACCTAAGTTTCTAATAAAATATGAAGGAATAGAGTGCATTTACTCCAAATCTGAAACCTCAAATTCAAACCATATCTTACTTGAAAATGTCAAAAGTCTATTAAAGATTTTGAAAACCCACAAGAAACAAACATGTTTTAAAACATGGAATTACATGCTTTTTTAATTGGTTTTCAGCAGCGTGGGTAAATGAATGACACTGATGCTTAGGGGAGAAAAGTAGAAAGAAAAAAAAATTAACCAGTAGCTTTTTATCACCATTCTTTAATAGCTGACATCTTAAGATGTTTCTGAAATGAACAAATTAAAGGTATTGTAAATAGCAATCTGAATAGTCAACAGTAACTTTCTTATAGTCTTATCAACTGAAATAATAGAACTTTAAACGTGACTTAGCTTTCTACCTTGTCACATTAAACCATAATCTTCTGTTACCCATTCATTTCTTGAGTGCCTGCCTTTACGCGCCAGGTGTGTGATCTAAGTTTTCAAGTAGAGTTATTATTCAGGTTATGTCACTCTATTTACTTGTCAACAGTAGTTAGAGCAGGACCTTAAAGAGGTCAAAATTAAATTAATATTTCGATCCAAAATGATTGTAAAACATACCAAGGTCGTGAAACAAAACATTACTGAGACAAGTTCAATGCTTAAAATACTCTTTCAAGGATAAGCGATAATATATACATGCATTTAGAGATATATACATTGGATTGTGGTCGCTACTCTTGACAAATCTTCTCTTCAGATGCACTTACAAATTCATGATAACACCACTGATATAGGACTTTCTAAAAGCTTTTAAAATCCTAGTTAGGAGATAAGTGACTTGCCACACAGTAAGACAGAAAAACAACTGATATACATTGTTAATTTTTTCAAGTAATGTTATGTACAGTTTTATTGCCAGTATATGCACAACAGTAAGCATAGAACTATAAATACACAATGTAATTAACAGTAGAAAACAAAATTGTTACAGGTAAGGGGGGGGGGTGATGTAGAGAAACTATTTTCCTGCTGCTAGAACAAAAACAAAGGAAGGTAAAAGCCTATGACAAATCATCCATTCAGTACTCTTGTCTTAAATTCTTTACATACATTTCTACATTTTTTTTTCAATTAAACAAAGAAAGTACAGATAACTCTGTTAACAATAGCAAATTGCTTCCCTAATAGCCATTTGCCTTTCCAGTCAAATTCACTTTATGTTAAGATCAAAAAAAAAAAGTCAAGGTAAGAAATCATTAGTATCCTGGTTCCATATGATCTAATCTGCCTTTCACCAAAAACCGGTAATTTTTTAAAGTTGGCTGCACATGAAAATAAGAGGTGTAGCAAAAGGTGATTAAAAAATTTGCTAAAAAGTAACAGAAAATCACCCTTTTAGTAGTTTTCCAAAAGACACTATATAGGCAGCAGCTCAGTTAAAAGTATTAGCCCTGAAGAGGTAGAGAATTTGAGCCCATTACATGAAGATAATAATAGCCTTGGCACCATCTTCTCTCTCATCAGGATCAATGTTTTCAAGTAAGACAATTTCATGGCAAAAGGAAACCAGGTTCCACCATATAAAGAGAAGGTGCTGGTCGACTCCCATTCGCGATCATTAGTTTGTTCGTTAAATGAGAAACAGAAGACGGTCAAGGACACACATGCACTTGCTTTCTTTTTGTCTGTTTCCATTATCAAGTTTATTCATAAGTGAATTTGATATCAATAAATAAAAAAGCATCATTCACAACCAAGATAAACAAACCAAAAAACCCTGCAATGAAACCTTCTACTTGAATAAGTAACAAGAAAAACACAGGCTGATGATTTGGTGCAGCTTTCTTAAGGGATCAGAGAGGGGACATGGTTTTAAATAAACGTGGCAAGGTCAACAACCAACAAATGATACCAGCTTTACAGAACTGGCTGGTTCTGTAAAGTTTCTTTGAGGTCTTAGTTTTAAACTACAGATCACCCCAAAGAAGTTGCAACTAACGACACGTATCACCATCACACCAACAGGGTCCAGCTGGAGTTCAAATCAGTCCTGCTTTGTTTCACATCATTTCAGTATTTCTAGCATAGGACATGATACGGAACAAAACTTAAAGTAGCAATAAAAATACTATTCTGCATTTGAATAAAGGCCAAAAAAAAAATGTTTTAGACTGTTAAACTTTAAAGCTTTAAGCATTCCTGTTTAACCAGCATTAAAAAAAAAAAATTATACAATTGTAACACTGGCAAAGGTTAATGGGAAGACAAAGAAGTACAAACGTGTGAAATGATGAGTTAGATTAAAAATTACTTTGTATTGATCAACTGATGTTAATACTGCTTCTTCTTGAATTTGGAACAACTATTGTAAAAGTTACATGCAGACTGAGGATAGTCCTCTGTTACGGAAAATACAAAACAAAACAAAAAACTAAAACTGGGAAACAGTGGTAAGTTTCAAAAGATGTATCTGAAAATTTCCTTTCATTGATGAGGGTGGTCTGTCTGTCCTTTCTTTGAGAGACCTGGTTCACTTCTGTCAGCTTCACTAACTTTGTCCGGAAACGTCAGTAGTGGGGTCAACTCCTCCAGAACCTGTCTGTGCACGTTTGATGTACAGATTCAGTAGCTTCATCTGCAGATTCAAGCCAAACACATGTCATTTGAGCAAGCTGCTCTAAATTATCCTGAGATGCTCATTAAAAAAAATTATACACATATGCAAGCTTCAGGAGGTATTTTAGACTGAGGAGTTATTATAATGCACTAGTTATTGTTGATAATTAAGAATTAAAAAAAAATTTAAGTCTTAGTTTTGTTCATGACTGAGTATTGTAGCATGCCTTTTCAAAAACTGTTAAAGTGATTAACATATAACACTTAAAGAAGTCACCATTAGGACAAAAATGGTAAACATTTGAGCATTATGTGCTATACAATATGCTGCCTTACATTCTATCTTTTTATCTTCACAACATTTTAGAGATGAGGAAATTGAGATTCAGGATGTACCATCCCTGCCGAAGGTCAAAAGGGTAGAGAGCAGTGGGCCAGGAGATGAAATTAGGCTCTTGGGTTCCAGCACCGAAGATCGCAGACAACTATGTCATTACTCTCCTAACAGGAATGTTTTTGATTTCTCTGTCATTTTGCAGTCTGTACTGTATGAGATCATATTTTTATAGTTTGGAATCAAAGCACATACAATTCTGTTTTTTACTTTTTGTTTTTTTAACCAAATGTCATTCTCAAATATTTTTCCCACCTTCTTATTGTCTTCACATGCAACATTACTACTGGCTGCCTAGTATGCTGATAAAGTGATGAATTTTAATTCTTCTACAGATAACTTTGGCTTATCAGGACCTAACTTTACACAAAACTCAGAAAACTTTTTCCTCTGAAAACCACGCAGTTGTTCAAAATTTTCTTTTCTTAACATTTACGCTTTGATCCAATGGTTTAACCCAGCATCCATGGCATTCAGTGGCTCACTGAACCCTCTGAAACTAGGTGTAAAATTTTCTGGATAAGTTTATTTTTCTTGAGATGCGATTATACCCAAAGCTCAAAGTGGTCTGTAATATAGAAAAGGTTAGGAATCACTGCTTTAATCTATCTATAACTTGTATAGATTTTAATGTAAGGTATACATTTGAGTTCTTTTTCCTTTATATGTATTTCTTATTCCCTTTTGCTACTTAGAAAATAATTTTGATTATAGTAATTACAATTGTTAGGATTTGTGGAAACTTTTTAAATGAAGGTGAGTGTCCTGCTAACTGGTTCATAAACCATAATTCAACAATCATAGTTTATCCTCACCCTTTAGAACAGATTTAAGGTTTTGATGATACCAAAGAAATGAAGAAAACAAGACCGATGTTTTTTACATCTTAAGGACTAATTGTAAAATTTATTTTAACATATCAAATAAAAATTAAACATTTATGGTGACCATAGTAAGAGCAGAAAGAGAATGAGAACAAATATTTGATTATTGTAATTCATAGGGGAGAATTTAAAAAATGTTCTAGTGTTCCATAATTTGGTACATATAAATCCATGAATATATAACCACACTTTATTCTGTTTTTCTCTTTTTTTCGGCTGCACTATGTGGCGTGTGGGATCTTCGGCCCCCAACCAGGGAGAGAACCTTGTCCCCCTACAGTGGAAGCACAGACCCTTAACCACAGGACATCCAGGGAATTTCCAACTGCTACTTATTCTTTTCCCCTTTTTCTATTTATTTTTAAACAGTCATAGGGTAAGAATTGAGTGTAAGAGTGGGAAGAGTGAGCTGGTGATCAGGAACAACCAGAAGCAGTAGACATTTTTTTCACAGCAATCTACCAACTATCCTACAAACCGCTGACTTCACTTGAGTGACAGACGGGAAAGTACAGATAGCTAAACTGCAAAGGGTAAGAGGACTTAGGCTGGACGCTTAAAGCCTAATTAAAAGTCAAGTAACAAATTAGCCTTCAACACACATCAAGAAGTACATTTTGAAGAGCGCCCCATGGCCACCATCTTTAGGAGAGAGCAGCCCTACTTACTTTACTGCCAGTGAGCTGACTGAGATGTGGTTTTAGTTCATCACCAATTACTGCATGAACAGCCACCAGGCAGAAGACACAAGCTTTCCGAACACTGCTTTCCGAATTATCATAACCCTGGGAAGAAATCCTTGTTAGTACTCCTGCAGGATCTGAGAAAAGCACCATGGCACAGAAACAGAACTACAACTCAGAGAGAAGATGTTAAGCGTGCTGACGAGAGAGTTTTACTGACTGGGTGAAGTTAACTTCTCACCTTTTCAGGCAGAGACGTCCCTTTCCCTCCTCCCTTTCCCCTTGAGCACTCCCACTCCACTGTCAGCCTTTTTTATCAGGGTCTTTCTTATTTAGCCTGGTGAGCTACAATCTCTGGCTCTGAGGCCACCCCAGTGCCTGCAAAAGTCTCTGAACTAACCTTTCTAAAGCCTTCAGCTTTAGGGTATTTAGCAGCTCCTCACTAATGAATAAAACCTAACCTCTCTGGCCTAGCAGTCAGGGTACTCCTCTAATCCAGGCTGAATTAAATTAACATCTGGCCCATCCCTACCATTACTCTAAGTTATTTATCCAACAAACATTTATTCATGTCCACTACTGTATGTGTGACACACACCAATTATGTATATTCTGTTCTTAGCACCAAAGCACAGATAAAGAAGGAAGACATTTGGATCTTATCTTCAAGGACCTCACAACTTAGTAGCTGCAGCTTAGAACAGAGTCACAAAGCTAATACTATAGATGCACAAAGAAACGAATGATGGCATCTTACACACACACTATTTAATACTAGTCATTAAAATTATACTATAGCACAGTATTTATTAGAATGGAATAGTAAAAGGTTCCATTCTATGGAAAAGGTTCATAGTCTTTGATTAACTTAAGCAAAGCATGTCACAAAATAAGATCCCGTTTTTGTTAAAGAGTTTTTATATGTATGGGTTTGTATGCATAGACAAAACCACATTAAATGCTCCGTTACCACACTAAACAGTTAAGTTTTATGTTATGTGTATACTACCCCCCAACCCCTACACACACACACACACACACAGAGCTAGCTATCGGAAGTCTTTTGCTCTGAACACCCCAAGACAGCAGGAAGCTTGGTCATGACACTGGCCAAGTACCTAAAATAACTGAATCCCCAGTGTATCAACACAGCTTCTTTCTCCAAGTTTTACTGCTTACCTGTATTAGGCCTGGCATGATCTCTGGCAAAAGCAGGTTAAGCGTTTCCTTGGACACTCTCTCGATTACTTTTGTTTGCATTTTGATGGCAGCCAGGTTGATGGGGTAGTCTGCAGTCTGGATGATGGGACACAGCACTTTGATGCACTGCTCCGGGCTGATGGAAGTGGCCAACACTGATGCGGCCTCCTCAGCAGATCTCACCACCTAGGACAGAGGGCAATACTGAGCAGGGAAGTGATTCTGTAAAATGTGTGCTGTGTCCTGGGTGTGCACATTTCATGAAATACATAATACAACGTGGGATCTGGAGTTTTCTTTGAAAACATGAAAGTAACTAAACGGATACATGGGGCTTTATTATATCATTCTTCCTTCTTCTGTGTTCTCTCTCTTTTTAAAAAATAAACAGCATGTATTTATTGGGTTACATTTTTGTTCAGTGCTGTAATATAGAAGGTTTGGCGATACCAAAAAGCAATTTCTGTGCCTGCAATCAAAAGGTTTCTATATATAAAAATATATGAATTTTGTGAGTTTGGGGACTATGTCTTTATTTTTCTGTACTCTCTTAATGCTGGCTTGGTTTAATGATTAAAGCAGTTTGAACACGATATTGTGGTCGAGTTCTGCAGGGGAGCGGAGGCTCTGTCCACCTAGACTACCCTGTCACTGGAGTCCTCAGATCAGCCATGCTGAGACCCTGCTCACTGTTAGGACCCTCAACTCCAGGATGGCTTGTGCCCCTTTTATCACATTATTACAGAATAAAATAAAAGTCATTTCATTAATATGTTATCAAATTAACAATTTATTTCCCCTACTGTTTATAAAGATTACTGCTTCTGTGGCTATTTTTGGTATTGTCTCACTTATGCTCTCAACCTGAGAGGTTTAGAAAGGAAAAATGGAAAATACACTGGAAATCAGAAGCTGCTGTTGTTTAGCTGCTACATTGTGTCTCACTCTTGCGGCTCCATAGACTGTAGCCCACCAGGCTCTTCTGTCCATGGGATTTCCCAGGCAAGAATACTGGAGTGGGTTGCCATTTCCTACTGCAGGGGATCTTCCCAACCCAAGGATCAAACCCATGTTTCCTGCATTGGCAGGCAGGTTCTTTACCACTGAGTCACCAGGGAAGCCCCTGGGAAGTCAGTAGACCAAGGGCTAATTTTGGCTGTAATAGCTTAAGGATATCAATTTTATCTTTTGTAAAAATTGGTATGCTGCCGGCCTTATTTGGCTCAGAAGGTGGATAACTAAACTACAAATATTACATAGTTTTTTTTTTTTTTTAAGGCTTCAGTAAGATGCCACAGATGTACCACTCAAACACCAGCTGGATTTTTTAAAACTGGATTAAAAATCCAGGTAGATTTAAAAGTTATGGCACATAATACCACAAGATTCAGTCATAGCTTCTGAAAGGTGAATAACTCAGATGGTTTTGATTTCTTCATAGCATCATCAAGATTTTCTTATTGTCATGTATGTGAAATGTGTTGTTTCAGCTGCATTTCCCTAAAGATGAATGAGGCTGAGAATCTTTTCATGTGCTTATTGGCAACTTGTATATCTTCTTTTAAAGAAGTGTCAACTGGTCCTCTGCTCACTTAAAATTGAGTTATTTATCTTTTGATTGTTGAGGTATGAGAGTTCTTCATATATTATGGCTGTTATCAGACATGATTTACAAAAACGTTCTCCTATGTTGTGGGCTGTCTTTTTACTTTCTTGAGAGTGTCTTTTAAAGCACAAAGGTTTTTAATTTTGATAAAAGTTCAATTTACACCTTTTCCCTTGTTATCTCTGCTTTTGGCATTATATCTAAGAAACTACTGCCTAATCCAAGGTAACAAAGTTTGATACCTATGCTTTCTTCTGAGAGTTTTACAGTTTTGGTTCTTGTACTAAGCTTTAACCCATTCTGTCTCATTGCTGTTTTAACTTTCTTTTTTTTTTTTTGACTTGGCTTTTGCTTATGTCTTAGAGACACCTAATGCTCTCTCTTAGAACTGCAGTCCCTATTTGAAACTGGCTTTTCTAATTATTTCTAAGATTTTAATAAAAGTCCTTATGATTGTCTCATCAATGCCATTGGTTATGGTGGGGATATCTGAACAATGAAGTAATGAGACAGATTTATAGGACTTTTTCAGGAAAGCTGTCCTCAGTGTTTTATTGAGTAAACTCTTTTAACAGATACTTAGCTCCTAAAGGCAATTTACCACTTTAAAATAACAATAATTATTTCCACTAGTTATTAAAAAAAGAAATCCTATTGGTAAATGGAAAGTGAAGTTACGACTGGTAAACTCTAAGTGGAAATCTAAAAGTGAATGAAAGGAGAAAATAAAATCAGATAAATTATATCCTGGAGTTAGCCTATTTGGGATAAAATGCCATGATATCAACATTACTAATTTAACAGAAAAGAACATATTTTTGTCTTTCAATTAGATACTACCTTGAACATGAAGC
Organism: Bos indicus x Bos taurus; assembly: GCF_003369695.1. NCBI lineage: Eukaryota > Metazoa > Chordata > Mammalia > Artiodactyla > Bovidae > Bos > Bos indicus x Bos taurus. The sequence goes on along the minus strand of NC_040097.1, from coordinate 53,048,967 downwards.
AGTCATAAAGAAAATGCTTGCCAAGGGCACTTTCCAAACACATTTATGTTTCATACAATAATATCAAAAGTACTGAGAACAAAATAATACTTTAACTGTTAGATAACTCACCTCCTTATGAGGGTCTTTATGTGCTTCCAGTGTTTTCATGACAGTCAATTCTGCATAGTTTTTAAATCTTGCTGGTTGATGCCTTAGGATTTCTCTTAAAACCCTCAAAGCCAAAGCCCGGATTGTAGGCTATAAAGAAACATTTTAATGTTGTAATGCAAGAAAAGTTATGACCAACCTAGACAGCATAGTAAAAAGCAGAGACATTACTTTGCCAACAAAGGTCTGTCTAGTCAAAGCTATGGTTTTTCCAGTGGTCATGAATGGATGTGAGAGTTGGAGTATAAAGAAAGCTGAGCGCCAAAGAATTGATACTTTTGAACTGTGGTGCTGGAGAATGCTCTTGAGAGTCCCTTGGACTGCAAGGAGATCCAACCAGCCCATCCTAAAGGAAATCAGTCCTGAATACTCATTGGAAGGACTGATGCTGAAGCTGAAGCTCCAATACTTTGGCCAGCTGATGTGAAGAACTGACTCATTGGAAAAGACCCTGATGCTGGGAAAGACTGAAGGCAGGAGGAGAAGGGAACGACAGAGGATGAGATGGTTGCATGACATCACCGACTCAATGGACATGAGTTTGAGTGGACTCTGGCAGTTGGTGATGGACAGGGAGGCCTGGCGTGCTGCAGTCCATGGGGTCGCAAAGAGTCACACATGACTCAGTGACTGAACTGAATGCAAGGGTCTTAATATAGGTTGAAGGAACGGTAGAGAACTGCATAAAATATGTGGTATATTACATAATCAAGCTTTCACATCTCCAGCTGAAAACTACACTTCTCAAAGATACGAAGAACCACTAGCTCTATTAAAAAAAAATTTTTACTTCTGAACAATTGATTCAAATATGCAAAAAAAAGTTGCACATTTGAATAAAAATTTGTCAGCAACGTTTTTCCTGTGGTTAATTGCTCAAAATCATTGATCTACTTGGTTGAGAAGAAAAAGTATTTTATGGTAAAAATTTCATGCACACTGAAGCAGCAGCAAAGACTCATTTCCCCAAATGCCAAATATGTGTAGTGTTTGATTAATAGGCAATGACAGGCAACCCAAGACACAAAAACAGGCTATTGTTTATATGTTCTGCTACTTACCTCTTTATCCCCAAGGGTTTCAAGCAATAAAAGTAATATCGTTTTGAAGTGTTCATCCCAAACACTGAAAGATTCTTCCTGTGTCAGTTTCATGAGTTCATACAGGGCGATTTTTCTTTCTTCTACACGTTCATTATGGTTAGACAACTCTTTCAACAACTCTGCAACCAGGTCAGAATGGTCTAGGGAAAGATCTGTCATATGGACATGATGTTAATTCTGTGACTTTAGACGGCAACTTTCACAAGGATGGGGATGATAACTTTATAACATCATGAGACACAGACAGAAAGTTGGTTATAAAAACAGCAAAGAACAATGACTAAGATTGTTTTCCATTTGTCATCCCCAGAACCTCAATGCTAGCTTAAAACTGTTTATGATAAAAATTCATGAGAGAGAGAACTGTATAATGAACCCCCAATCATATTATGAACCCCTATCACCCAGACTTAAAGACTAAGATTTTACCATTCTTACATCATCTTTGCCCCCACCCCCACTTATTTTTCTCAAGTATTTCTAGCAAATCCCAAATGTATCATTTCATCCTTACTCACTTCAGCATGCATTTCTATGTTGTCATGCCAAGAGGCTCACAGGGTTTGGGTACTCCATTTTTAGCGATACCAATAGTGATCACTGGATTTAACCAGTAACAACTTGATCCCACCATTGTAAAGTTCTCTGTCTGTCAATCTCTGAATTAAAGATTTCACTTACTGAAGGGGTTGAATTAATTATTTTATCAGGAGTTAAAAATGTGTTGTAATTTTTCTGAGCGTGAGTTTGTCAACTAGTGCTATTCTGATTACCCTGAAAAGGAGTTTAATATTTCCCTTTAAATTTCAGAGTCAAAAGTTTGGGCCCAGTGGTTACCGAAGAGTTTTCATTTGTTTCTGCTTTCTTTTTTAAAAGTGTAATTATGAACTCATTAATTTTCTGAATTTTAAGGACATGCTGGTTATTTTTCAACAGTTACCAGATAATGCTTTGAGTCATCTTTGTAGGAAAGACAATTCAATCCAAAAGTTCACTTCAGAACACTACAAAACACCAGAGTTCTTCCTAAATTCTTTTGATGATAAAATACATGATAAATTCAGGTTTTCAGGGACTTGGGCAGGCATCTGTGTGAGCAGAGCTTGTGCCGTAGATTCCGTTCCCTTCTAACCCCGTCTCCGGAATAAAATAACCACAGACCATGGTGCCTGAGCCTAGAAGGTCCACCTGGGTCACTGCCTCTCCAGGAAAGACGGCTGACACTGTGGAGCCGTATGCTCTGTGGCTCTGCTCGGCACGAGCATTCTGGTCTTCTGGAGAGGGTCAGAGCCAACAAAAGGAAAGGTTCAAGAGGAAACTGCACGTTTTCCTAAAGTGACCTGGAGGTTGTAGTCTGCCAGATGGCTCACTACTGGTCCGTAAAAATAGACACTACTGTGCACATCCTGCTGGCTGGTTAGCCACGGACCTAGAGATACCAATGACTTGACATTACAGATCTCAGGAAATCTACAACTACGGAAAGAAAAGCTCTATTTCACTTAAGAGGATTCAGAAATCTGAAGAAAGAAAACCAAGCTGAACTACCAGAACAGATGATTTTTTTCCCCCTTTTGGGTGCACCCCATAGCATGGAGATCTTAGCTCCTCAAACCAGGCGTTGAACCCTTGGCCCCACTCAGCATTGGAAGCGCCGAGTCTTAATCACTGAACCTCCACACAAGTTCCCAGATGACTTCTATTGGAATAAAACTAACAATGATAGGCAAGGGAAACTGAATCAAATAAAACGACAACACTTACCAACTATAAAAAAGGAAATGTGTTAGGACAACTTTCGTGGAACTATAGTAAGAGCACTAAGAACCTCTGATCCCCAAACACTCATATATGACAGCACAAAATGTGACTACTGAAATGATAACTTGAGGTAATCTGGAAAGAATGAGCACTGAGGAGAACCAAATTAGGATTTTGGAAAATTAAGAATAATTTTTTAGGAATGCAAAGCAAAATCATGAAAAATATGAAATTTCAGTTCAAAGATCTTAATTTGGAGAATAAAAATAAACTTATAATAAATTCATCTGTTATAGACCAACATTAGAACAATGTTGCTGGTTTAACAAGAACTACTGCAGCAGGATAAATACATCTCTACAAACTCCTCAAGAATCACTCCTGAGAACTTACATTATCAGACTTTCAAAGATGTCAGAAAATCATTCTGATTAAGAGTGTATTTTATTTCAGCTGAATAAAGGGAAATCTCAAGAAAACGCTTTGTTTCAAAGGAACTCAGTTCTCTTCTTCATGAATATAGGCTTTGTAATTACTCTAGAAGATAATTAGAAATGATTTGTCACATATAATGGTCTGGACAGATGACTGACAGGAAAATAATTTCTGCCAAAGAAAGGACAAATTATTTATTGAGAAAGTATAGTCAACTGTATTTCCTCTTCTAACACAGAAAGGCATTGTGGTTCTGTGAAAAGAACAGAGGCTCATGAGTCTCAGCAAGCCTCTCTCTCTCAGCCTTTGTGGGACAGGAGCACACTCTTAATTACTGTGGAGGCTGGGTTTTCTTATCAGTAGAACTGGAAAACGGCACCCACCTCCTAGGGTCAGAATGAGAATCTAGGTCTAAAACATGAGTTTCTCTTGAATAACAGTATTATCCTCACCAGAGATAGTATATATTCTGGAATATTACAGTCCCTGGTGAACTTTACGAAGGTCATAATTAGAACTGGCTATGAGTGAGTTTGACTTGTTATTTTGATAAATCTATCACTAATGTATGTATCTGTCTGTGACATGTACAGAAACATCTGAGTAAGAGACATACTTAATAAGAGTATCTCAGAGTTTTAAAACAAATTTTCTTTCATAGAAACTCCCACTTGAAGAAAATAGTTATTTCCTAACAAAGGTCCATCTAGTCAAGGCTGTGGTTTTTCCAGTGGTCATGTATGGATCCAAGAGTTGGACTGTAAAGAAAGCTGAGCGCAGAAGAACTGATGCTTTTGAACTGTGGTGTTGGAGAAGACTCTTGAGAGTCCCTTGGACTGCAAGGAGATCCAACCAGTTCATCCTAAAGATCAGTCCTGGATGTTCTTTGGAAGGACTGATGTTGAAGCTGAAACTCCAATACTTTGGTCACCTCATGCGAAGAACTGACTCACTGGAAAGAGCCTGAGGCTGGGAAAGACTGAGGGCAGGAGAAGAAGGGGACGACAGAGAATGAGATGGTTAGATGGCATCACCAACTCAATGGACATGGGTCTGGGTGGACTCCAGGAGTTGGTGATGGACAGGGAGGCCTGGCGTGCTGCGGTTCATGGGGTCGCAGAGAGTTGGACACGACTGAGTGACTGAACTGAACTGAACAAAAGTTTTAGATTGTAAAAACAAAAAGAAGAGGGGAAATTTTACCTGGGGCCAGGGTATAAAAGAAAAGTCAAAACAGCAAAAATGAGGTCAATATATTAAATAGGATAGTGTCAGCAACATTCACAATAATGTCAAACAAAGTCTTCACCTCAGATTTTAAAAAGAAAACAGACAATAAATGAAAATAACTGCTGCACAAAGCCTGGAGAAACTACTATTTTGGTTTAGTAGGAGGCTTATCCATCTTTGAAGAGTGTTTATTCAACATAAAAGGTCCAGCTTATGTTTCAGAAGTCAATCAAGTATTACACTGTGAAGAAATAATGTTCTCAAGTTCAGAACTATTCAACCCAGTTTAGGTTTCAGCTAATTTCCAAAGATATTTTCCTTTAACAAATAGGAAACAGATGATCTTTAGTAAAGGAGAAGAAAATTAGAGTAGGGGGTGATCTTGCTATGCTGTCACAATTTTGGCTTTGTGATGTGATATTTGTGATATATCGAGTCTCTTTTAACATGAGAAGTTGGTAAAAACACAATTCCTCAATCTCATAAAATGAAGATATTTTTTCACTCATCAAAATTACGGGCCTGGGGACACATTCATGGTCAGAGTAAAGAGGGTTTCCACATGTGAGAAGGGGAAAGGCAGGCGTTTCAGAGTTCAGCCAGAATAGGAAGCGTGTCCCCATGTAGTGGCAACCAGGTGTGATCTGTCAAGAGCCCAAGCAGAAGAGCACTGGGTGTCAGTGTCCACGTGGAAGGGGGAGCCCAGCAGGGTGAGGCATGCGTGTGTGCAAGTGAGGAAGTGGTGGTCGGGATGGAGAACAGGTTGCACACAGGAGGGCTGATCAAATAAGTAAATGTACTAAAGATAATGGAAGTCAGGCTTCTCACAGGAGTTATCAGCATGTAAAGAGAGAAACTAAAATTAATCTCATGGTGCTAGACTGCAATTGGAGTTATTGGTACAAACATACAGCTTTTGACAGAAACAGAAATAGATATATATCAATGCATACATACTCCTTAGCTCTAGTCACTTAGAGGAAGTATATAACAAGTGCCCAAACTTTAGTCTTAAAAGATCAGTTCCTATTAAAGGAAACCAAGGATTGATCCTTGGACAAATGGCTAGTTCCAGGACTGAAGTAAGGACAGTGTAAGATTATGCTGTGTCAGAATGTAAGGATGGGGACATGTTAAAAGGACACAAAGCCAGCTTAAATGGGATCCTGGTAGTCAAGTCAAGGACAACTTGAGCATCAAAATAAATAATGATAATTAAACATTATAACCCATTGAATACAATAGGAAATTATGTGTCTATACCTATAAGAAGGTCATGTTGCATTTAGTCTTCACGTCTCCTTCAGTGTTCAGTCCTTTCTTGGCTTTCATGACCGTGGCACTTTTAAAAACTAAAGGCCAGTTATTTTGTAGCATTTCCCTCAATTAAGGTTTGTTTGATGTTTTCTTATGATCAGATTTAGATTATGTGCTCTTGGCATCAGTATCACAGAAGTGACAGTGCATCTGTTGACTAACACACGATTTCACTTTGCCCAAGGTTGGTGATATAACCTTGATTACTTAATTATGGTGCTGCTCCTAGGCTTCTCCACTGTGAAGTTACTCATTTTGTAATTAGTAGGGTTTTTTTTTTTTTGGAGAGGTATTTTAAAACTGTAAATATCCTGTTTCTGATTTGTTGTTGTTGTTCATTCGTTCAGTGGTATCCAACTTTTTGCAACCCCATGGACTGAGCACGCCAGGCTTCCCTGTTCTTTACCATCTCCCAGAGTTTGCTCAAACTCATGTCCATTGAGTTGATGCTGCCATCCAACCATTTCATCCTCTGCTATTCCCTTCTCCTCCCGCCCTCAATCTTTCCCAGCACCAGGATCTTTTCTAGTGAGTTGGCTCTTCACAGCAGGTGGCCAAAATACTGGAGCTTCAGCTTTAGCATCAGTCCTTCCAATGAATATTCAGGGTTGATTTTCTTTAGGGTTGATGGGGTTTGATCCTTCTCAAGGAGGAACTGTATTCACAACTTTTAAACTTTTGCCTGTTTTGAAATAATACTTAAAAAAAAAAGCAACCCTACACATAGACACACACATAGATGGGCAATGAAGCAGCTGTGACTGCTGTGCATAAATAATATAAAAACAATTAAGTTGTTAAAGCTAGGTCTCAATCACCAGGCTGCTGGTATGACTCAGGGATCCAAGGGCACTTTGCTGCTATGTCCAGTTTATTCACACACTCCTGTTATGCTGCTATTGTGACTAAACCTCAACAGCATAGTCAACTACATATGATAGATTAAAACACACCGAAGTGCATAATGGTCACAATTTTATAGATTCTTATGTAATTTAGGGAATTTGGTATATTGTCATAATTTTGCCTTTGTGATATTTGTGATATATTCAGTCACTTAATATGACATGTTGGTAAAAACATGATTCATCGACTGCATTAGTAAAGAAATACAGAAGTGAAGAGATCTTTCTCCTCTTCAAAATCAGAAAAATTAAAAAACAAAATTGAGAGCTAATTTTTCAGTCTTCCTAACAATTAAAGAAAGGCTCATTAGGATAACCTATTTTATACCTATCATAATGATAAAACATAAAAACACTTAAACATTCTGGGTTGCTAAGGAAATCAGTACTACTTAAACTGGCCATGTGTTTTGAGTTGGTAACTGGTAGTAACTCTGAAAACTTAAGACTTACATATCCTTTAATTGAGCAATTCTATTTCTAGAATGCTCTTAAAATTATCTGTGTATGTGCACAAAAGTTTATGCAAAAATAAGTTCACTGACAGCAACACTGAGGGAATAAAGGAATACCAGAAACTATGAATACCTAATCATGAAATCATGAGGCAGTGTTGAGGGGGAGACTTTCAAGTTTATCTACATTTAGTTACATATTACTAAAGATTACTTAAGCCTTTAGTTCAATAAAGAAGTAATGAATCACGTAATTTACAGAGGAAATATGCAATTCCTTATTATTAAAAACAAAGAAAATAAAAAAAATACTATTCGCACTGTTTTACACTTTCTAATCAGTTTCTATACATCTTATCCAAACCTTACAGCATACTAAGGTCAGAAGGGCAGGTAAGATGGATCTCAAACCGTGACAAGTGAAGTGCAGGAAGGCCAACCAACCTCCCAGGTGAGGCAGCTTATTTCCTATATATTAAGAGCTTAGACCCAGACTTCCCTGGTGGCTCAGATGGTAAAGAATCTTCCTGCAATGCAGGAGACCTGGGTTCAATCCCTGGGTTGGGAAGATCCCCTGAAGAAAGAAATGGGAACGCACTCTAGTATTCTTGCTTGGAGAGTTCCATGGAAAAAGGAGCCTGGTGGGCTATATAGTCCACGGGGTAGCAGAGTCTGACATGACTGAGCGACTAACACACACACACACACACAGAGCTTAGACCTAAGCCAACTCCAAATCTTAATTGTACCTTTTCCCATATTCAATCCTTGATTAAAGAGTTTATAACTTCACACTAAAGAATGGGTATCCCTTTAAAGGGTTTTGTCACTCCGTATAAAAATTAATAACTAAATGAAAATGTAACTGGTTTCAGTTGTTCCTGGGAAAACTAAAGTTTTCTTGATTTCAAAGATGCTCTTAGGAGGATTAACCTTTTATTATGAAGAAGAAAACTACTGAACCAATAGAAATGAGCTCCTAGAAGATGGCAGAGAACATTCCCACCCTCAAAGATCCTTCCTTTTTAGGGAATTACACAAAAAGAACGCATATATTTCTTTTGCATCATTGATTACCAGTCCTCCGAACACAGATGGGACATACCATCAGGAAACTGGTCAGCATCATCATCAAACATGGCTTCCTTGAGGGCAGACTTGTTGAAGGGACTGATGCTATCTGAATAGTTATATGGATTATAGTCTCGAGAGCGTGGAGAGGAGTGAGCAGGCATTGAATGGAGCAGTGAAGCCTTATTATCAAGGGCTGTTTGGCTTGAGTCAGTAGCATCACCTCCTGCTCTTGGATCAGACATCCCAGGGCCGCCACACATCTATTAATGGGAAGAGGAATGAACAGCAAATAAAATCATTTCAAATGTCTGTTTGAAAGTCTAAAAAGGTATTTCCCTACTGCTTGAAAGGCTATTTTGAAAAGATAACAAAAACCAGCTGAAAAAATTAAGTCACAGAAATCCACATGATGATGAGCTAAAACTTACATTCAGAAAGTCAAAGTCTACTAGAAAAGACGTAAAGAAACCATAGCCGTAAGGGCAAATAAGAATCATGAAAGAATGCTGTCTCTAATGATTCCTACAGTTTCCTTATTAAGGGCGGGATCAAATATATACAATGTGATTAGCAAGTTTCTCTATGCCAGTAAAAGATCAAAACAACTTTCATTAGAAACACAGAACAAAAAGCTCCCAGATTTCATTATTAAGGTTGTAAATTCTACAATGACAATATGTCAATAAAGTATAAGAAAACTGAATTTAAAAAGGCCTACTTAAGGAACAAGAGGCCACACAGGACAGCATGACTTTTGGAATGCTGCATGATGGAGTTTGGGCACATTAACATAACTTATCAAAATACCAATTACCACCATCAGTATCACCATTACCACCATACAGTGAGCAACCATGTGCTATGCCAGTGGCAAGGTGTTCTACAAATATTCTTTAAATATTTACTGTACACGTATTCCATGCCAGGCATCATTACCAGCATTGAGAATATATTAGTTAACAAATGAGAGAATGCCGTCTGTCCTCATGAAGCTGACATTCTAGTCGAGGGACAGAGACATTAGAAAATGTCATGAGTGAGTTACATATGTGGTACAGTAGGAGGTGACTCTCCTATGGCAGGCAAGGGCAGTATTAAAGGGATCTGAGTGCCAAGGCTGCAGGTGAGTCAGTGTGGTTAGAGTAAGATTCACTGGGAAGCCATTGCAGCAAAGCTCTGGAGGAAACTGGCCATGGCTATCTGGAGTAAGAATGTTTAAGGCAGAGGGGGCAGCTAAGACAAAGGCACTGAGGCAAAAAGCATGCCCTGTACATTGAAGGAACAGCGAGGAGGCAAGTGGCTAGAGCAGAAAAGAGTAGTAGGGAATGAGGTTGGAGAGGTAACAAGGGAAAAAATTCTACTGTGTAGACTGCGGCTTGTATTTGAAGACAGACTAAACAGATTTCCTGATGGACTGAGTAGGGAGGATGAGACACAGAGACAAGATGAGGACAACTGTGTGTCCAAGGTTTTTGGCTGAGCAACTAGCATTGTATCAACTGAGACAGAAAAGAACAGTTTGGGGGAAAGATCTGGAGTTCAAACAGGAAGCTAGATGTATGAATCTGGAACTCAGAAGAGGTCTGGGCTAGATGGAATCACATGATTTATTATACACATAATAATTTTTTAAGGTATGCAGTAACATCCCTATTTTCCTTAGGCAGACATGAGGTTTACAAATGATAATCTGACTAGTGAGTAAATGGCACACTCACTCCTGCCGGAATCCACTACTTGGCACTGCCCTTGCTACTCTAGGAGGGAAGTCTCAATCATGCAGTGATGCCTCCTTACCTCTTACTGCTGCCACACTCAACTTGTGAGGCAGGGAACCTCAAATACGAGTAGTAAGCAGGGTTTTGGCATTCAGTTTTCTGGCCCATCTGCCATGTAGGCATGGGGAGAAAAACAATAGCAGGAAAGAAGTCAGGAGGCAGAGAAGGGGGCCCTTTAGAGATCTGCTAAAGTACTGCAGTGTTCTACAACTGTGCAAACACTGAGAAACCAAAGATTCCACAGGAAATGGTGGGATAGCTTGTTCTTAGAAAAGTCTAAGATGTCAGAGAAAAGTCGAAGTAGAGTAGAAATATCAACAGCTCTTTATATAGTGGCAGAAATAACAAACTGAACAATAATATTCACAATGTTAGAAAGATGAGTCATAACATTCTTAACTAGAACCACATAAACTGATGAAAATACCACCACACTGAACGGGAATTTTCAAAAAGTCTAAACACTTAATTTTGTCGATGTTCTGGTCCTCCGCTCTTTCATAACGCACGTGCTTTCGTAACTACACTGGCTTTCGTCCTGGTTCTCAGCTGGACAAAGCCTGCTCCCATCTAAGTGTCTCTGTGCCTGCTATTTCCTTAATGGAATTCTCCTCTCCTAGATCTTGTATGGCTCTCTTTGGGTCTCAATGCAAATGTCATCTTTCCTACAGCACTAATCTCTATCCGAAACTCCACAAGGAACTTGAGGGCAGCATCTATCTATGCCTTGTAAATCTAAGACTCAGAACAGAGCCTGGAGCAAGGTAGGTACTCAGTAAATACTGAGCAATTGACTCCTGGAAGTTTATATCTGAAAGTGACAGAAAGAAAAGTTTAAAAACAAAATTAAACTCTTAATGAAAACGTGTAGAATGTAAGAATATTCAAATACTCACTGAATCGCCATCATCTTTTTTAGAATCTCTTTTCAATGGTTCATTCATATCTTCTTGACTACGGAAGCTGAAATTCTGAATTGCTTCAGTGACACCTCTAAGAGAGCTATAAATATCTTCAGAGTTCATATTTTCTGTGTCATAATCAAAAGCACTATGAAAAAGACAACAATTAATTTTTGTTTCTGTGTAGTTTTAAAATACAAATACATCTGAGGAAATGGCACAGGATGTTTATAAAGACAGAGTTAGAGAATGCGTATGTTCTAAAGCATAATTAGCGAAACAAAACCTGACAGGTACAAACGGCTAAAGAGCATGTCCCCCTGTTTGCTCATCAAGGGCAGTTTATAGTGACTCTATAAGGCACAGCCCTTGACAACTGGTTTTTCTTTTCACCTTAAGAACTTTTTTTTACATTTTTAAACAGCTGAGAAAAAAATCAAAACACATTTCATGACACATGAAAATTATATAAAACTCAAGTTATGTGTGTGCGTGTGTGCGTGCTCAGTCGTCTCCAACTCTTTGCGACTCCATGGACTGTAGCTCGCCAGGCTCCTCTGTCCATGGAATTTTCCAGGCAAGAATACTGGAGTAGATTGCCATTTCCTCCTCCAGGGGATCTTCCCGAAATTATTTTGGAACATAGCAATGCTGATTTATTTAGCTATTGTCTATGGCTATTTCACACTACAGCAGCAGAGTTGAATAGATGTGACAATGACTACCCTGCTGGCAAAGTCTAAAATATTTACCATATGACTCTTTACAGAGTTTGCTAACCCCAGTGGGTACTGCTGGAAGAGGAGATTAACACATTTTACACAAATATGTAAGACAATTGAGAATTTTTAACATAGAATATAAGTGTTACTGATATGAATTCTTTTTTTTGGCCACATCATGAGGCATGTAGAATCTTACTTCCCTGACCCCAGGGATGGAACCAGTGCCCCCTGCAGTGGAAAGAGAGCCCGAAGCACTTGACTGCCAGGAAGTCCCACTGAAATATGAATTCTATAATCAGATTCTAAAATTCAACTCAGTCTGGAATTTAGCCATCATAATTATCACATATCATAGGCATGAAAAAATATGATGGTAAGTTTGCAATATGTTTTGCAATATAATGAAACATCTTATATAACTGTAATGAATATGATGAAGAATATGCTATATGGCTAATAACAAAAATCAAGCTGATAAGGACAATAATGGCTACTAAGCCATTTTTTTAAAGACCAGGAGAAGGGAAAAAAATGTTAATCCATTAATGAGTTAATTAATAACTTCTTCTGAAACATAGCTCACGTGGGATTTGCTCAAGTGTGTGAAAATTTCACAAGTCTCATGAAGGATCAATCTCAAGATCACATTTTTTTCCTAAGAAGTATACATATTGCCATTTTATATTTAACCCTTCCCTATGTTTTTATTTTTACATTTTTTTGTCTATAAACTTTTTTTTTCTATTTTTAACAGGTGGTTGGCCAATATTAGATCTAAAATTTTCATTATAACTTGATCTCGTTTATATCAACTATTATAACTGAAAGACACAACTGGAAATTAATGGATTTATACAGCTTATCTGAGAAACAGTAACTATGTTATTTAATGTTTAATTACTGCTTGCTTTTTTCCAAAAGCTGTGTCCATAAGTTTTCCTGTCACTTACAAGAAAAAGAATTCCATATCCTATATATTATTATCATCTAAAGGGTTCATTTTGGATAAACCTAACATTGTTTTAATTTGCTAAGTTTCTATGTGTCCAAGACATTTTAGTTACGTAGTAATCAACTGGATTGATATTAATGTCAGTTTTTCTAAGAATGGGAATCTGCAAATACAAACCATGATGGTAAACTATCCTTTTATTACCTTGGAGATAAAGTATTCTGTGACGTATTGGTAGGAGAAGTAAGAGGACTGGACCAGTTGGCTGGTGACCGTGGTGTTGGTCTTGTCAAAGGACTTCCCATGGAACCCTGACGGACAAGAACCAAATAAACATTAACATATGACAGGCTCCTAGGGAAGCCATACAGTCAACATGTTGAACACATGAAAGAGCCAGATTTATATTAAGAGGTCATTATTTTATGTATTTTAAAAGATTAAAAAAATTTTTTTGTCTGTGTAGTGAGATAAGTGGGATCTTAACTCCCCAACCAGGATCAAACCCATGCCCCTGCACTGGAAGCACAGAATCTAAACCGATGCACCACCAGGGAAGTTCCCAGGTCATTATTTTACTGTTCTCTTTTTTTAAATTTATTATTAAAATTCATTTAGCTGCGCTGGGCCTTAATTGTGGCATGCAGACTCAAGTTCCTCCATGCATGTGGGATCCCAGGTTCCCCGACCAGGGATTGAATACATGTTCCCTGCACTGCAAGGCAGATTATTAACCACTGGACCACCAAGGAAGTCCTGCTAGGTCGTTATTTTAAAATATTCATGTACTTATCTCTAGTTTCTGTGGGGAAAAACTTTCTTCCCATTCAGCAATCTAGCTCTTTAAGTTTTTTGTTGTTGTTATCCTCAGCTATTCCTTCTCCTAAATATTACAACAACAATCTTTTTTCCTCAATAATTAAACAAGATTCCAAATTAACAATCTTAAATTAGCTCCCTGCCCTAAGCCAATTCCTTCCTGCGATCATTCAGTTCAGTCACTCAGTCGTGTCCGACTCCCTGTGACCCCATGAATCACAGCACGCCAAGCCTCCCTGTCCATCACCAACTCCCAGAGTTTACTCAAACTCACATCCATCAAGTCGGTGATGCCATCCAGCCATCTCATCCTCTGTCATCCCCTTCTCCTCCTGCCCCCAATCCCTCCCAGCATCAGAGTCTTTTCCAATGAGTCAACTCTTTGCATCAGGTGGCCAAAGTACTGGAGTTTCAGCTTCAGCATCAGTCCTTCCAATGAATACCCAGGACTGATCTCCTTCAGAATGGACTGGTTGGATATCCTTGCAGTCCAAGGGACTCTCAAGAGTCTTCTCCAACACCACAGTTCAAAAGCATCAATTCTTCAGCACTCAGCTTTCTTCACAGTCCAACTCTCACATCCATACATGACCACAGGAAAAACCACAGCCTTAACTAGATGGACCTTTGTTGGCAAAGTAATATCTCTGCTTTTGAACATGCTATCTTGGTTGGTCATAACTTTCCTTCCAAGGAGTAAGCATCTTTTAATTTCATGGCTGCAATCACCATCTGCAGTGATTTTGGAGCCCCAAAAAAGAAAGTCTGACACTGTTTCCACTGTTTCCCCATCTATTTCCCATGACGTGATGGGACCAGATACCATGATCTTTGTTTTCTGAATGTTGAGCTTTAAGCCAACCTTTTCACTTTCCTCTTTCACTTTCATTCGAGGCTTTTTAGTTCCTCTTCACTTTCTGCCATAAGGGTGGTGTCATCTGCATATTTGAGATTATTGATATTTCTCCCGGCAATCTTGATTCCAGCTTGTGCTTCTTCCAGCCCAGCGTTTCTCATGATGTACTCTGCATATAAGTTAAATAAGCAGGGTGACAACATACAGCCTTGATGTACTCCTTTTCCTATTTGGAACCAGTCTGTTGTTCCATGTCCAGTTCTAACTGTTGCTTCCTGACTTGCATACAGGTTTCTCAAGAGGCAGGTCAGGTGGTCTGGTATTCCCATCTCTTCCAGAATTGTCCACAGTTTATTGTGATCCACACAGTCAAAGGCTTTGGCATAGTCAATAAAGCAGAAATAGATGTTTTTCTGGAACTCTCTTGCTTTTTCCATGATCCAGCGGATGTTGGCAATTTGATCTCTGGTTCCTCTGCCTTTTCTAAAACCAGCTTGAACAACTGGAAATTTACCTCCAATCATTACAATCACTTAAATTTTTGTTCCTCCTTCAGTTTGATTTACAAATGATTTTTACAAAGACATCAAAGAAGTAAAATCTGGTCATATTAGCAATTTGCCTATCTCTTAAGATAATAAAACAATATCTTCTCCTTTTATGTTTTTAATTTTTAGTTTTTGTCCCATGTAGCTTGTGGGATCTTAGTTTCCTGAACAGAGAGTCAACCCACGGCCCTGGCAGTGGAAGTGCAGACTCCCAGCCACTGCACCACCAGGGAATTCCCCCTTTCCATTTAAAAAAGTAATTGACTTTGGCCCCAAGAAATGGTTCTCACATTGTTTTCCCCTTACACTTTACCTTACTCCTGACATAAGTGCATCTGCTTTCTCCTTTATGCATTATCAAAGGTATTGTCCTCTTTGTCTTTTTAAAACCCAAGTTCAATTCTTTGGCATATTATGCAAATAGTTCAATACCATTTAGATATAACACTAACGCTTCATTTACTCAGATCTTACTTCTCCAAAACAAACTCTTGTATTATTCAAGCACCTATAGACTGACAAGCCTGTAATTATTAAATGTGAACACGTCCTTTAAAGCACTACTCTCCTTGGGCCTGTTATTCCTGGAATAAGTCATCCTTTCTGGTCCTCCAATAAAGACTGGTTCATCTAAAGAGCATGTTCTAATTCTCATGGCTTGCACTGATCTAAGTTCTCATCTAAGTTCTGTTATATTTCACTTTCCTTGTTCATACTGTGGTCACCATTCACCACCACCCTAATGCACACCAAATAATAATAGAACAATTACAGGCCTAAGGACTATTCTTTCCAGGACAATATTTATTTCTGCTCAGGAAATGCTGCCTAATGCAGATGCAAAAATTACACATTAGGATCAAAGTTTACTTCATGCAAAAAAAGAAAGCAATTACTGTTGTTAACCATCCATCACATTAAACAACGGCCAAAAAAAAATAAAACAAGTGAAAAAAGACCTGGGTTCCATTGCCAGTGTTTCGAAGGTGATTATGAAGAAGTTTGGTAGCACCATCCTGAAAAGTTTTTGGTAAAGCTCCTAATAACATTGTAAACTCTGGGGTATTGAGTTCAAATAAGGAAATCAGGACTGACTGGGCTGCCTAGAAAACAAAGACATATAAGAAGCAGATGATTACTCAAAGGAGACCATTTTCTTCATTCAACATTTCTATTCAGTAGTGCCAGACCACCTTTCCTAGGGAAAAAGATGTTCCTACATGCTTTCAAATTTCTTTGCTGAAACAATAAAAAACATTTTTTCGACTTACCATTTGTTTTTGGAAAGTAAGACGGGATTATGAAAAGTATAACAAATATGACCTACCAAGGGCAATGGTCTTGGCACACTTGTTGAAAATCAATTGGCCACAGACACGGGTTTCCTTCTGGACTCTCAGTTCTATTCTATTGGTCTTTATGTCTATCTTTAACCCATTACCACACTGCCTTGATTACCATTACTTTGTATTAGGTTTTGAAGTCAGCAAGTGTAAAGTCCTCCTACTTGTTTTTCCCCCAAGGCTGCTCTGGCTATTATAGGGCCCCAGGAATTCCATTATGAATTTTGCAATCAGCTTCTCAATTTCTATGAAGCCAGCTAGGATACGGTAGGGATTACACTGAATTTATAGGTCACTCTGGGGAGTACTGACATCTTAATATAGTAAGTCTTCTGATCCCAGAAGACCTGATTTTCTCACCCAAGGACATGGGATGATTTTCCATCCTAAATTTCTTTCAATATTGTTTTATAGTTTCTACTATAAACTCTGTGCTTCCTTTGTTAAATTTATCGCTTTTTAATCTTCTTAGTGCTATTTTAAATGGAATTGTTATCTTAATTTCATTTTTGGATTGTTCAAGTGTTTAGAATACAACTGATATTTGTATATTAATTTTGCACCCTGCAATCCTGCTGAATGGGTTTATTAGTTCTAATAATATTTTAGTGATTCTAAAGGATTTTCTATACATAAAATTATATCATTTGCGAATAGAAATAGTTTTTCTTTCCTTCTTTCTCTTTTGTCTCTTTCATTTTCTCTCTCTTTTTTTTTTTTTTGCTTTTTCCAGCTTAACTGTCCTGGCTAGAACCCTACTACAGCGTTGAACAGAAATGGTGAGAACAGACATCTATCTGTTGTTCCCGATTTTACAGAGAAAGCATCCAATCTTTCACCATTAAGTAGCTGTGGATATTTGGAGGTGCCCGGTATTGGGCTTAGAAAGTTCCCTTCCCTTGTTAGTTTGCTTGCTATTTAGTCTTGGTCATGAAAGATGTCAGATCTTGCCAGATGCCTTTTCTGATGAGATAATCATGTGGCTTTTGTCTTTTTAGTAGTCATATGGAGTACTATAAGAGACTTTCAGATGTTAACTCAACCTTGCATTTCTGCGATAAATTCCACTTGGTCTTGGTATGTAAGTCTCTTTTTATGTTACAGAATTTGGTTTGCCAGTATTTTGTTGAGGATTAAAAGTGTCCATATTTGTAAGAGATACTGATCTGTAGTTTTCTTTTTCTGTGTGATGTCTTGGTCTGGGTTTGTTACCAAGATACAACTGCCCTCATAGAATTGAGTTGGAAAGTGTTCCTATCTCTTATGGATTTTAAAGAAGAGTTTGAGAAGAATTGATATTAATGTTTGGTAAAACTCATCAGTTAGACCATCTGAGCCTGGCTTTTCTTTGTTGGTGGTTTTTTGATTACTAAATTAATCTCTTAACTTGTTCTATTGACTTTTCCAGTTAGTTTTGTTAATTTGTGTCTATCTAGGGATTTGTCCATTTCATTCAAGTTTACTACTTCCTGGCATACAATATTGTAGCATTCAATTATAATCATCTTTATTTCTGTAAGGCTAGTAATAAAAATCTCTTTTCATTTCTAAACCTAGTAATTTCAGCCTTCTTTTTTCTATCAAGCTACAAGTTTGTCAATTTTGTTAATATTTACAAAAAACACAATTTTTGGTTTTACTAATTTTCTCTATCACTTTTCTACTCTCTATTTTATTAATTTATGCTTAATCTTTTTTGTTTGTTTGGCCTGATTTTTAAAATTGAAGTACTTTTTGCTATACAAGTTACAGGTGTATACTATAGTGACTCATACATTATAACTCATTTATACTTATTACTTCCCTTGTACAATATGTCATTGTGACTGGTTTTATATTTAAATGCTTGTACTTCATCATTCTCCACTCCCATATTATCCCTCTCCTGCTGGTAACCACTAGATTGTTCTCTGTATCTGTGAATAGAATTCTTTCTTCTTATATTCAATAGTTGGTTTAATTTTTTAGATTTCACACATAAGTGACATCGTACAGTATTTGTCATTGTCTGATTTATCTCACTTAGCATAAAGTTCAACCATGTTGCTGCAAATGGCAAAACTGTGCTCATTTTTACAGCTTAGTAGTATTCCATGGTGTGTGTGTGTGTGTGTGTGTGTACCACCTCTTTATCCTTTCATCTGTTGATGGACACATGTTGCTACCATCCAGATCTTGGCAACTGTAAATAATGGTGCTATGAACATCATTGGTGTGTGTATATCTTTTCAAATTAATGTTCTTGCTTTTTTTTTTGTAAGACATATACCCAGGAATGAAATTGCTGGGTCATAGGGTAGTTCTATTTTTAGTTCTTTGAAACTAAGGACCTGTTTTCACAGTGACTGCACCAATTTACATTTCCAACACCAGTGTATGAGGGTTCCCTTTTCTCCACATCCTTGCTAACACTTGTTATCTGTGTTCTTTTTGATGACAGCCATTCTGACCGGTGTAAGGTAACATCTCTTTGTAGTTTTGATTTGTATTTCCTTGATGATTAGTGATTTTCAGCATCTTTTTATGTGCCTGTTGGCCATCTGCATTTTCTCTTTGAAAAATAGTCTATTCAGTTTTTCTATTTTTCAATTAAGCTGTTTTTTTTTTTTTTGATGTTGAGTTGTACGAGTTGTTTATATATGCTGGATATTTATCCCTTAACAGTCATTTGCAAATATTTTCTCCCATATTCAATAGGCTGTCTTTTGTTTTGTTTATGGTTTTCTTTGCTCTACAAAAGCTGTTAAATTTAATTAGGTCCCATTTGTTTTTCTTTTATTTCCTTTGCTTTGGGAGATGGAACCAAAAAACACTACTGTGATTTATGTCAGAGAGTGTTCTGCCTATGTTTTCTTCTAGGATACTAACAGTATTCAGTCTTACATTTAAGTTTTTAATCCATTTTGAGTCTATTTTTGTATACGGTGTTAGAGAATGTTCTAATTGCATTCTTTTACATGTAGCTGTCCGGTTTTCCCAGCACCAGTTATTGAAGAGATTATTCTTTCCTCATTGTATATTCCTGGTTGCTTTATCATAGGTTAACTGACCACTTGTGCATGGGTTTATTTCTGGGCTCTCAGAATTCTGTTCCATTGATCTGTGTGTCTATTTTTGTGTCCGTACCATATTGTTTTGATTACTCTGGTTCTGTCAGTAGAGCCAGATACAGGATGCAAGAAACGAATTGTTAGGGTTGAAGAGGAATCTCAGGAAGATGGTGAAGAGAACAGAGGGTCTAGAAAGGAACACCCCAGAAAAGAAATAACCAGTGTTTTTGAGAATATGGAAAATCTCAGCCATGAGCATGTGGCAGAGATGTTGAACCTATTAACACTTAAAAAATATGTTGGGGGGAGAAACAGGACAATGAAAACCAAGGCAAATTATTAACACTAGGACAAATAAAGTTTCCATAAGGAGGGAGGCAGTAATTAACCACTTGGTGAAGGAATTAATACTTCCACAGTCAAAATTAACTCTTTTCTACTGATTACCAACAGCTGATTCATAAGTATTTTGAAGGTTATGGGGAAAGACATAGGC
The DNA here is from genome assembly GCF_003369695.1 of Bos indicus x Bos taurus. NCBI lineage: Eukaryota > Metazoa > Chordata > Mammalia > Artiodactyla > Bovidae > Bos > Bos indicus x Bos taurus. The sequence continues at coordinate 53,029,068 of NC_040097.1, read as the reverse complement.
TAGGATATTGGAAAGTGAAATCTTCATTTATAAAGGCAGACAGACAGATACACAATGACTGAATCTATCAACAGGTCAGTAAATAATGCCTAAAATTAATACATCAAGAAACAGTACCAACTCTTATTTGAAATACATAGGTAAATGCAAGGGAAAAAGTTCTGAATGGCTGTAAGAGTAGAGGTTAGGAGACTGTGGCAAAGACAGCTATTTTTGACTCTAAGTTTGAAAATTACAGTCACATTAATTGGATAAAATTTAAAAGAGAGGATTTTTTTTTTAAGGTCTTTATATCACCAGGTAAATAACTCTATGCTAACTGGTAACATCCTGAAAATATTAGCTTCCTTAACTGGCAATCTAAAATGACTGATTTGCTTTTCTAATTTATCTTCTGAATCTTAAACTAAAACATACCTTCCGAACATCAGAACTTTTGGGTTCTGTTGTCCAGGTGATGACCCGAGACACTGCCAGGCGAGTTTCACTGGAATTTACAAAATCTCCTGGATCCATCTGTTTGGCCAGAGTTTCTATGTATTTGAGGATAGCAACCTTCACCTATACAGGGATGCACAAAGAGAGAGGACAATCAGCTGGGCATCGGCAGGCAGTAAGAACACTTGAGAAATAGTTAGGTAATATTTTTTTAACAAATACAAAATGAAAAAGCATCAACAGCAAAAGAAGTTATACATACAACCACCTACCTATCAGAGGTACAAGTATATGATAATGTGCCTTTTTTCTCACACATAGCAGAATTTATAAATTTTATTACCCATCTTTGAACAATTGTTGAAGACTCTCTTGATAAGATTAGACACTTCTCCTTTAGTCTGCCTTCAGAGCTTAGAGCTGACTCTTGTCTAGATCTCCCCGGGAACCAGTCTTTATACATTGAAGGATAATTTGCCTCTTGGGGAAACGAACCAAAGGGTTTTGGAAATAAGGTATTATACATCCAGTGGGTAATCAAGTGGATAATCAAAGTGGGCAATACAGGTTTTTGATAAATATACATTAAGGCTCCAATGAGACCAGGTTCCTTAATAGGTCCATCAACCGCTAGAACCACCTCTCAAAATAAATGTGACAAAAAAGCTTTACAGAAGGACTACTGGGGAAGAGACAATACTTATGTGCATAAAAGAAGTATAATATATGAGTTTTAAAAGTCTTGTTATTCTCCTAGAAATTCCTGATATGTGGGTGGCATGGTAGGTAGGAGTGTGGTAGGATGCAGGCTTCAAAATCAGCAAGAGGTGGGGCAAAGCATACATGCTTCTCTCTCAGATGCAGCCTTCTTTATCCTTAGAGTAAGCCATTATTAAATAATCTCCCCTTTCTCAGTATGGCAGGGTAGAAAAAGTTAAGAGAACCACTGTTTTTATTATTTTTTTTTAGAACCACTGTTTTTAAAGTCACGTCTAACATTCTAGATTTCTAAATAATGATTCTCTAAGACATTATCAGTGCACTTTAGAAATGGCACCTGGGAGACTGTACAGTCCCTGGATACAGCAGACTCTAAACACGTACTAAATGCTGATTTGCAGACTTAGAAAAAGGAAGGTTTAAATGTATGATTAAAATAGCAACTTTGAAAAAATATTGTCAAAGATTAAGGTAATCAGGAATTCTGTACTCCTGCTGCTGCTGCTGCTAAGTCGCTTCAGTTGTGTCTGACTCTGTGCGACCCCACAGACGGCAGCCCAGCAGGCTCCCTCGTCCTTGGGATTCTCCAGGCAAGAACACTGGAGTGGGTTGCCATTTCCTTCTCCAATGCATGAAAGTGAAAAGTGAAACTGAAGTTGCTCAGTCGTGTCTGACTATTAGCAACCCCATGGACTGCAGCCTACCAGGCTCCTCTGTCCATTGGATTTTCCAGGCAAGAGTACTGGAGTGGGGTGCCATTGCCTTCTCCCCTGTACTCCTTCATCCCCTATTATTGATCTGATTATTGATCATTTCTCTCACTCAATCCAAATAAGGTCTCTGGGAAGTACTATGTCAAGTTAATATACAGAAGTAATAAGTTAAACTTCTGACTCTTGAACATTTTCCCCTCTCTGCTTCCAGTTTAAAGAAGACAGAAAGCATCAACTTATTGTCTTCATTTCATAATACATGATTTTAAGAAGTAACTGTAACTTTAAGAATTTTTTTTTTTAAGTCAACCCATCACCATCCTGAGTAAATCATACAGTGAAGAGGGAAACAGATGTATGGTTAATTTTGAGTAGCAGGTCCAACTAAATTATTATACATAATATTCTGGATTTTTAAGCCACGTCACCTTCTATTGGTGAGACCAGCTGAAAGAAAGCTAAAGTAAATCAAAGAATAAACATCAATGCATTTTGTTTTTTGAATATATTTATTTGGACTATGTGAGATTTAATTAGTACCAAGTCTTGGCAATTTATAGAGGCATGTAAAGTTTCTAAAGAGTTTCATAGAATAGGTGTGTTTACTATACAAATAAGCAAAACAACCGTAATACATATATAATCATTTGAAAATTTATATTTTGGTAGTATATTTCAAAAGGTTATAAACATAGTCTGTATTTTTTATAACATAAACATGCATTCTTCTTCAGAGAGGAAAAACAATATAGTTGCTAAGGTGTGTATAATTCTAAACATATTTCTGAAACTCAGAAAAAAAAGTCAAAAAGTTCCATTTATTAAAAAAATATTACTCAAATAAAATCACTCTGTATGCCATCTTTGTCTATTTTATTGCTTCCTTTTTGACATTTGGCTACATGACAGTCTGTGAGAAATATAAAATTTTATCTGAAAGATCCAGCACTTTTTAAATAAAGAATTTTGATAAATCTCATACTGAAGCTATTTAGTTATTTGTGGTTTTCTATAATCTGTTAAGTCTTTAATTCTTAATCCTGTCAACCATCTCAAAGTTACTTTTATTTTCAGCATAACATACAGCTCCAATAAAATTCCTTTTTGCTATCCTAAGACATCAATTTGTGGGTGTCTTTCTCCTACAGTGACTTTCCCCTGCAGCTTTATATATGTGTGTATAATATATAAAAGCCATACATATGTCCATATAATAGATTATGATATATACATACATATATTTACATAGACTGTTTCTCTAAAAGTCATATACACATACACATACATATTCTCTCATAAATATGAGGTAATATGAGGTAAATAATCAGTAAAGAATCTGCCTGCAATGCAGGAGACCCAGGTTTGATCGCTGGGTTGGGAAAATCCCTGGAGAAGGAAATGGCAACCCACTCCAGTATTCTTGTCCAGGAAACCCCATGGACAGAAGAGCCTGGCAGGCTATAGTTCATGGGGTTGTAGACTTGGACGTGACTTAGCGACTAAACCATCGTGACGTATATATGTGTATGTATATGTATGTATGACTTTCAGATAAACAGTCTGTGATTTCAGTCTTCAGTATGACATTTCCTAATAGGGAAACTAGTTTTATACTTCCCATTGTCTTTCTCTTCAGGCCTTTAGCAACCCTTATTTTGAAAACTAATGATTCAGACCTCCATTTCTACTGGCCCATGTAACAACTCTATATGTTTTCAATACCATTTGAATACCTACCACCAGTACCTAAATCATAATTCTTTCCACAGTTTACAGTTCATCACGTATTATAAATATTAATGACAAAATTATAAGGAATATCTAGCACAATGGCTTGGACAAATAACAAGTTTAAACAATGTCTATCAATAATAGCAAGTAAATTATTCTCCTTCTGCAGGTCACTTTTAAAAATCAAAACAGATGGAACCTCTTTCACAAAGCAGCTCTGAGAAAATAACATATGTTGAGTACATGTCAACCCTGGTAAGAAACATAATTGTGACTTTAAGGCAAAATCATATTCAGAAACTTAAAAGGGAAATCAATCCAAGGCAATAATGCTTATAGAAACATTTCGTGCAGAACAGAGCAGAAAATACAAGGCTTGTAAATGTACATATGCTTGTTATTTCCCTGACGTTAATCTCATTTAAGAAAACTCAATAAAACCATTTTTAGTAAAGAATTCAGGGGTACATATTTTCTTCTATGTTAAATTATTATTTGTAACAAAAAAATGGTATCTACCTAGTTTCCACATAAATTATTAGAAAATGTGTGCTAATAACAATTGAGAAAGCTAATCCCAAATCAAAAGCTTATGCACACATCAGAAATATCACATTGTAAGAAGAAAAAAAAAGCTACTGTTTCAATTAAGAAGAACTGGAGAACAGCTCTGAGATTAAACTTAAAAATTTTTGTTAATTGAAATACAGAGGCAAAACTGATATTCTGCCCAGAATACCTATTCAAACTCCTAAACTTTGAAGAAAAAAAAAAAGGACTGGGAAATCACAAACATAAAATGAGAAAAGACTTTATAGAGAGAGTTTGCACAACAGCTTAGGGTTAGACGGCCATACTTGTGTTGCTTTCTAACTATGAGTCCCCAGTAAGCTTCTCCGGAAGATAATCTGGCACCGAATAACATTTGAAATCAAATCCGTGCATGCTTTAGAGGCTTATAATGGTTAGTAGTTGAATATATAGATGCATACAAACATTATCGGAAACACTGCAGAGTTTGTAAAGAGAGTTAAGAAAAGAAATAATGCAGATTAAAACAAAACCAATAAAACCTTGGAGCTCCAAAAAGAGTGAAGCTGGTCCCGAAGTGCTGGCTTGACTGTCTGAAAGTTTATAAAAACAAAATCCACTGATTGAACAGCTTCTCATGTGACACAAGTACAAACATTAACTTTATGAATAAAATACTTCAGTTCCTTACAATGTCTTCAAAAGACCTCAAGTTTTTACCTTCAAGCTTGGTGTTTGGGTCTGATCAACTGTAAATCTCATTAGAATATTGAACTGAAGATCATTTGGAAAAGATTCTCTGAAATACGGAAAGAACAAAGCAAAAAAAAAAATTAAAAATTAAGTCAGCAGGTAAGCTTTTAGCAGAACGTTTGAATTTATACCCTGCAAGTATAAATTTAACCCCCTAAGCAACACTAGAGCAAATAATGATCTCTTGCCTCAGTTATAGATTTCATCAGAAAATGTGTTCAGGGAAAAGTTCAACAGTATCAGAGATGTTTCCATACCTAATATCTGAATTCTAGACTCACCTCGACTTAATAAATGGATATTTGAAATAAGTCACTTCAACAATCTACACAAGAAAGTAAAAACGTATCATTGGTTCAAAATCTTCTGAAAAAAGAATGCATAATAAAACATTCTTTTTAAATTTAGCAAATATTTTATCTTTATATTAGATTGAATAAAATCTTTTACTTTGCAGTTACATCTTTTTTTTTTTTTACTTTTATTTGCATTTATTTTTTGCGGCATTTATTCCCGGGCCATAAGTGTTTGTTTCTTCGGTTTCTTCTGGGATATCTTTTTCTTCTGTGCAACCTCCTCTTCTGGTTTAGGAACAATCTGTTCTTTTTCAGTAAGGATCATCTCAATGTGGCAGGGAGAGCTCATGTTGGGGTTGATCCGACCGTGAGCTCTGTAAGTCCTGCGCAGCAGGGGGGCACTTTGTTCACTTGGATGTGCTCAATGACCAGAGAATCTACATCTAAGCCCTTAAGTTCAGCATTACTCTGTGTTTTTGAGCATGTGTAGTAAAAATTCAGCACTCTTTCTGGGCCACTGACCCTGCGTCCAGCCCCACTATTTGGCCTGTGCACACCTACCAACTCCACCGTTGTAACGACGGAATGGCACACATCGCTTCTTTAAAGTGACATCCTTCAGATACTTGGTGGCTTTTCGGATATGCATACCCTTTATGGCCTGGACAGTTTCACAAGTGTTCTTAAAGTGAACACGAAGATTTGAACCTCTTGATTTGCATGATTTTGTGGGGTTTTCTGGGTCAAGTGAATAGCGCACCATTTTTAGGGGTCATCTCAGGCCGCTTACCAGAAAAGCTGCAGTTACATCTTAATTACAATAAATTACTACCTTGAATTACTCAACCGATGTTAATGAAATTTTTTATAGATTAAATGCAATGTTTGAACTAAGAACCTATGTTGTATCAAATTACACCATGTAAATGGACATCATTAACAATTTTCAAATGGAGCTCATGAAATCTTGATGGTTTGAAAGGACTCAAAAATCTGAACTTTCAACACAAAAACTAAATTTTCTTAATTACTACTCAGTAATTAAGTGGAAATATATGAAGAATTAAGTGGAAATATATGAAGAAAAATCTTACCTTGTAACATCGAGGGCTTTCTGAACTTTTGCTTGAACAGACCCAAGCAAATCAGCACCCATTTTTTTAAGTAGTTGCGTCAGCAGTACAAACAACCAATCTTGAAGATCATCTTTGTGGACTTGTATGAAGTCCACTAGAGTCTCCAAAAACATGCTGAATACCTACAGTGGGTAAATGGGGGAAGGAGAAGAAAAAGGAGGAAATATTGACCTCTATGATCAATTCAAAACTGAAAGAGAAAGGAATACAGGAATCAGAGGCACAGCGATTGGCAGCCAAGCGGAAAAAACAATCTCTCTCGCTTTTCATTGGACTCTGTGATACAAGAGTACATTTGAACTGTTATCCAACTTCTGCTGAAGTTCGACAATTAGCTATTCCATGCAGCATCACTTGGTAAAGAAACTTTGGCCATAATGGCTGGCACACCTAAGGCTGTCAATGATGCCATAGCTTAAACTGAAATTCATTTTATCTGAATTTAGGGCAAGAAACTACCCATAGTCTCACCAGCCCCCAGCTCTCTGAAGTGTCAGTGAGTTAATCAGAGGAAGACTATGCTGACAGCTACCTTAATATATAAGATGATTTTTAACATAATGGGCTAATTGGAGACTTCTTAGTTTTCACAATGTTAGTAGTCACAAAATTCTTTGGTATAAGATGTATTATTTATTAAAACTGCCCCAAAAGTAATTTTAAATGACCTGTGTGCTCAGTTGCTCAGTCATGTCTGACTCTGCAACCCTATGGACTGTGGCCCTCCAGGCTCCTCTGTCCATGGGATTCTCTAGGCAAGGATACTGGAGTGCATTGCCATTTCCTCCTCCAGGGGATCATCCCAAATCAGGGACAGAATCCATGTCTCTTACGACTCCTGCATCAGGCAGGTGGGATCTTTACCACTAGTGCCACCTGGGAAGCCTTAAATGACTTCCTTAAATGGGATACCTGTGCCTAAAATAAATAAAATCAGGACACAAATCTACATCTACATTTTAATGATTTCTACAAAGAACCAGATGGCATGCTATTAGTCTCCATTTCTACCGAGGGGTTTTATACTTGTTTCCAATATTAATCTACTAGTTTTAAACTTCTTATAAGATTCAAGAAAAATTTAAGGGGAGGGAAGCTAAGATTCCTAAGTGATTTATCTCATTAAAAGTACTTACAACAAGTGACATACAATAAGGTTATATCTCATCAATAAATTCAATATCATACTGGACAATTTATTTCTACATAAAGAGGGAAAAGTTCTTAAGATAATGTCAGCCATGTTGTGTTATGAGACAATTTATAATCCCAATGGATTATAAAATCTATGGTTTAAAAAAGTTAAGTCCAAAGTAAGTATGCTAATTTAAAATTAAGAGTTTTACTCTCAATATATATTTTATTTCTTCACTTTCCTTTATGTAGTTATACACGAATTCCTGTTTTTCTCTCATGTTAGAAATGAAGGACTTTTTATCTATCAGAATTGTAACTAAGCTTTTTAACATCTGAATTTGAGTTAGAAAAAGATGTGCTTGTGTGTATGTGCTCAGTCATGTCTGATTCTTTGCAACCTCGTGGAATGAATATAGCCCGCCAGGCCTGTATGTCTATGGAATTTTCCAGGTAAGAATACTGGAGTGGGTTGCCATTTCCTACTCAAGTGGATCTTTCTGATCCAGGGATCGAACCTGCATCTCTTGTATCTTCTGGACTGGCGGGCAGATTCTTTACCACTGTGCCACCTGGGAAGCCTTAGAAAACATACACTTTGCTCAAGACGTTATTTGTAAAAGCAGAAAGTATGACTACTTAAAATTTGTTACCTCTGACCTCAAGGCAGTAAGTACCTGTGCCTCAACACTGTTCTTAATCACAATGCAGATTCATTAACTCCGGTACTACCCTACCAGAACCACTTGGACCACAGCTTCACTGAACTGTCTCTGGGCCTGAGGAACGTCAATAGACCTACTCATAACAAATACATGTATTTAACCTAGTACTCACTCTGACTAGCAAATCTGTCCAGTGACGTCCTGGCGTTAGTCAGTACATGCCTAGAAAGTCAAACGTTAAATATCCAGGAATTTTGTGAGGTGGTTGATGGCTTGAAATCAGCCATTTGGGACTATTTACACCTCGGGAATTGTAACAAACATGACAAATCGGGGCTTCCTGCTACTCCCTTAAGCCTGGTGCACCAGCACAACACTCTCTAATTCTCCGGTTCACTTTCACTCCTAGTGTCCCAACTGCTGCCTATTTTCCTCAAGATTCCAACTTTAAGCTTTCACTGTACCAAAATCCATTTAGAAAATCAAAGGCATTAGAATGCCTAAGTCAACTCGCTCATTTTATCTGATTCTCAGAAAATCGAGAACTAGAAAATTAGGGGACCTACTTGCTCAAGGTTTCCACAGCTCATCAATGGCTAAATCACTTGGCTTTTAGTATTACTGGACAACTTCTTCATCTACTTGACTGCCATTCATGATAAAATTCTCCACTGACTTTCCCCTCACTTTGATTTCTTCTATAGCTATCCTTATAATAACTCTTTCTCCAAGGAAGAGCCAATTTTATTTCGAAGACTAGTCTTTCTACTTGTATTCTTGCTCTCGAAAGTACGGTCTCCTCTATCTTTACTCTTCTGTTCTCAACCTGAATTATCTGTTTACCAATGCAGAAGACACTGTCTCAAGAATTTCGTTTTCAATTTCCATCCTATTGCACCCATCAATTACCTTCCAATCAAGAAATGTCATAGCTTTTTCATGAGCTTAGTACGCCGGGCCATTCCATAGTTTGACACTTTTTTCCTCTTATCTCCCTTTTTTCATTGTTACCAGGCATTTTCCTTTTGTATCCTGAATGTGGGGAGACCTCTTAGATCTTCATCCTGATTCTCTTTTCATCGAAATTATGACTTCCTTGACAGAGCCTTCTAGGCCCCATAATAATCTCTATAATAGCTCTCACTTTTGGCCTTACTCAAATCTGTCGATCAGAACATCACTGTAGGCACCAGGCCTTTCTGACCTCAAGTCTGGATTTCTCTAACAGGCCAGAAAGCAGATATTCTAGGCTTTGCAGGCCATATGATGTGGGCCGCACTCTTCAACTCTGTCGTCATAGCATAGCCACAGACACTATGCAGACAAGTGAACACAGTTCTGTTTCAATAAAACTTTATTTACAAAACAGCAGACCAACTCAGACTTCTTTCTATCAGATGGTGACATCACTCTTTTGACAGAAACAAAATTCTTTAATGTCCCTTCCCTGTCTATAGAAAAATGTCTCAAATGCTTAGACGAGGCTCTAACTCTTCAGACTGATGTTGGACGATTTGGCAACATAAAGTCTTCATCCCTAAACATGTACCTCACACACTCCTGATTTCCTACCACACTCTCTAATCCCTCTATTTACACAAAGTACGTGACTCCCTACAAAGCTTACCACTCAAGTCCCAGCCAAAGAGCTTCTTGAATATCTTTAGATAATAGCCACTGTCCATCCCTGTTTGAAACTGGTACTTGGGCTACCTTTACAGTGTTCTTTAAATTTCTCTGTATTTATGTTATCTTCCTATCTGGAATATATAGCATTTGAGAACAATGGCTCTATTTTAGTCTTATGTCACCAGTTAGAACCAAATCTAAAGTTATCAGAGGTTGAGGATGCAATTAAAAAGTTGTCTGATGATACTGTAGGAAAAGTTGCCTTAAAAGTAAGAATTTTCTTTTAGTTGAGTAAAATTTACCTTAGTAACCAACCCCTTTTCTCAATGCAAGGGAAGATATGGATGACCTGCCTTTCACTACAGCCAAGGTTTTCTTTACTATAAACTTTTTGACATCTCCAACTTCTCTGGACTCAGGGTAGTCATTTGTAGGAGGCCCTTTCTTCTCATCCTGATATAATCCAAAGTTTATATTCCTGTCAAGATCTGAACTGCTATTTTTTTCAGGAAGATGTGTCTGAGTCTCCTAAGTAGAAATTTCTTTTGATTAGATAAAATGTGAGTATAGCTGAATAAAACTGTAAATGTGTACTAATAGTACTTTACATATAGAATTATACTATTATTTTTCAAAATGCTTATGCATATATATATATATATATATATATATATACACACACACACACACACACATATATATCTCCATCCAAAATATACATTGGAAGTTTGCATAAAATTTCATGTGACTGCTGTATCACAAAGAGTTCACTGTCAGATAGATGTTGATATTCTCCCATTTCCTTATCTATGATTAAAGGAGAAATAGAAAAGTGGATATACTAATAAAACATTGGGCTAAACATCTGATTTCAGAAGAGAAAGCTGAGATCACTGCTCCTTAAACTGCTCTGTTTCCTTTTATGGGACACCATTAACAGAACAGTAGAAAGTGCATATGAGGAGGTTAGAACTCAATTTAAAAAAATTGATTGTGAAACTTGGGAATTGTTTTTTTTTTAATAACCTTCAACAGACTCAATGTATAATCCTACATATTTCACAACTGTAGTTCACTGGGAAAAGAACTGTAATATCTGTGTTATTACAATTGAGGCAGCCTTGCTTATATCAGGTGTGTGTCAGTCGCTCAGTCGTGTCCACTCTGTGACCCCATGGACTGTAGCCCTCCAGGCTCCCCTGACCATGGGACTCTCCAGGCAAGAATACTGGAGTGGGTTGCCATTCCCTTCTCCAGGGGATCTTCCCGACCCAGGAATCCAATCTGGGTCTCCTGCGTTGCAGGCAGGTTCTTCACCACTGAGCCCCAGGGAAGCCCCCATGCCTTAGGTGTGCCAGTCATCAAATATAGAACAGAAGAACATAATCAAATTAGATTAATTAGTAGATTAAAAAGCACATCTCCAAACAGAATGACAGTTTGCGTAACTGCAGATAGCATTTCGTGGATTGCAAAGGTTCCAACACTGCATGAACTCTTTGGGAGAGAAAACAGAGAAAAAGGGTTAATTTCACAGTCATGCAGTAAAGTTAGGTTTCCAACAAATACTGAACCAACTTACTCTCTATTGAGAGTTCCAACACAGGGGACAGCATGCAAAAGGAAAAAAAGAAAAAAAAGAAAAACACACAAATTAGTCGCCATCAATGCCAAGTTCCTGTATGGGAGAAAAACACTTAGAAAATAAAAATGACAGATGTTTTCCAAAGTTTTATGACAAACTCAAAACAGTTTTTAACACAAGAGTTAAATGAATGGTATGTGAGAAGAATATGTGGTTTTCCTGTATTTCTCTCTCATTTTCTTGCCAAGAAAATTTACAAACAAAAAAAAAGGAAAACTCCCTTATTTTCAGACCCTACTATCCTTGAGGTTCAACTTCTGGAAAGAACCTAAGACTAACAGACACATGCCAACATTTCTGAACAGTGCCAACATTTGCTTCCAAAGCATAGTATCTAAGAATTTTTCGTTTATTTTTTCCCCCTCTTGAGAAGCAATGTATTCACAAGTTAAATTATTTCTGTGACGGCCTGGAACAATTACTATCGTATGAAGGTAAAAAGATACTACAACTTTTAATTTTCCCTAGGTAAGATACATATTTGGTCTCTTGATTCTAAGACCTGTAGGTAGGCAGGACTACACAGACCATAATATGTCAAATCAAAGCATGTTCTTCAGTAAAGGTGGCTCTCCTCAAGTAGTTTCTTCTGAGTCGACTGTCAGAATCACAGGGGATAAACTTTCTGACACATCTTACGTTTGGAGGAAAAAGTGTGTCTAGAGCAATCAAAATAAAAATCTGCCTTGAATTCCTTAATTTTTCAAACTTATTTAAAAAAAAAAAAACATATGTAGCGCTTACTGTGTTGTAAGGACTTTACATACATTAACTCATTTAATTATCACTGCAATCTTATTAACTCTATTTTACAGATTAAGAAACCAACGCACACAGTGCTAAAAAGTGATGGAGGGAGGATTTGAACCAAAGCAATCCAGCTCCACTACTCATATTTGTTATCACTGTGTGGTGCTGTCTCTCAGGAAAATATTAAGAGGCTTTAAACTACACATTTGCAGCTTTATAATATAAATTACTTTCACACAGATACCACGACTGAATCAGTAGTATCTGAAAGTTAAAAAAGTTTATCAAGTTATGGACATCAAATAATTTCAGCTTGTACACTGTAAATGCCAACCACATCACTCATGTCACAGAAAAAAAATCCAGCATCTATTTCAACTGTACTCAAAAACAGCTCTTTTCCAGCCCTTCCTTTCTGGGATGTCTTTACTGTATAGTGGAGTTCACCTGATATTTCAGTTGGACTCAGATACTTACTAACACAAATAAGAGAAACGTTCTAGGGGTTGGAGGTGATCCTAGATGAAAGGAGATGGGGCTGCTGCTCACACCCTGGTTCTCTAAGTCTCCTATTTCTGCTGGGGACAGCAGGTGGTCTACTGCTACATTTCAGAGCTGTTAAGAGAGACTGAAATGTTGACTTCAACTTAAAAGGACACGGGAAAGTCCACCCAACCAATTTCATGACAGGAAGTGTCTCCAAAACCCTATGGACCATTCTGGGGGCAAGGCTTCAGATGGTTTCTGCCCTGTGAGCTCTCAGGGTGGTTGAGGTTACAGATAAGTGATTCCAATTCATGGTGGAGAGCATATTTGAGGCAAGAAAGAGAAGTGACTTCGATGATCGGTTTCGAGGCTATGAGGAAAAGTGCAGGGCACATCTGGGGAAACGAACATAGTTTTCAGGCTGCGTTAAGAGTGAAAAGGGAATAACAAGCAAAAATGACAGGCTTTCTTTGAATATTTTCTTGAGGGTAATGAGTAGTCACTGAAGAGTTTTAAGTCAAGATAGAAGATTTACCTTTTAGAAAGATTATTCAAGGATGCAGAGTGAAAGAAAATTTAGGGACAGAAGGTGGGGAGGAGGTGCAGCAGGCCAAAGGCAATTGTGCCAGGAATGAGTAGTGAGAATGGAAATATTTAGAAGGTTGAATCAATTAGGACTGAGTAAATTTCTAGACTGATGCCCAATGAGGGGATGGTGGCTTCATCTAACGAGATAACATGACTCAAGAGGAAAAATAGTTTTAAGGTTTAAGATGAGCCAAAGGCATGTAACTAGGTAAGTGAAGGAGAAAAATATGGGCTGGGAGTACCATTTGAGAGTCATCAGGATAAAGTGGGCGACAAGCTTCAAATAAGGTACAGAGTGAAAAAGGAGGGCCTAGGGCAATGCTCTAAGCCACAGCAACACTAGTAAAACAAGCAGAGACAGGTGTCTGAAAAGAGAGGCTGTCTGCTGTGAGGAAGACCGGATCAGACACAACAGAAAACCACCCTTCTCCTCCTCTCCCACACCACATCCCCTAGTGTCAGAAAAGATAAACTGAATACACTTACAGCAAAGCCAAAAAATAAAAAGGCATGTCAAAGAGCAAGCTGAAATTTATGAAAACTTCCTGGAAGACCAAGCAGATGAGAGTATATTAGCAAAAAAAGAGAGTACATGTTTATGTGGCTGCCAACAGCTTCAAGGTAAGACCTCCTGCCATTTCCATAGGATAAAAGGTAGAAAGAATGGCTTATGTGCAATTAATTTTGCTGGTTTGGAGGCAGGAAATGGAGTTTCTGTTGGATGGCATCTATTTTCTTGGTAAGCTAAGAGGCCAGGACAAATGCTCAGGGCACGAGATGAGAGGTCAACAGGGCTAGAGTTAAATTTAAGGAAAGACTATTTGACACAGTCTCTATGGAGGACAGAAGAGAAAAGCAAGAGGTACAGGAAAGGCAGGACTGAGCTTTTAGACCAAAATCACAGATCAGAAATGGACAGCGTATATAGGAATAAAGGTTGATTTAACCCACCAGGGACCGGTACACTGGTTCTGGTCCCAGTCAACAGTCTTGACCTTCAAGCAGTGGCATGACCATGAGTAGAGGTTCTTGAACATGTTTTTATTTTGGTGTCAATGTGTCAATCATTAGAGTTGATTGTATACAACAGGGGTTGGGAAACCATAGTCTGCAAGCTAAGAATGGTTTTACATTTTAAAATAGCTTTTTTTTTTAATCAAAAGAAAAGGCTATTTAGTGACACATGATAATTTGATGAAAATTAATATTTCAATGTTCCTAAGTAAAGTTTTATGGACACCTAGCCATGGTCACTTGTTTAGATACCGTCAAAAGACGCCTTTGTGCTATAATGGCAGAGCTGTAACAAAGATCATTATGGTCCACAAAGCCGGAAATATATACTGTCTGGCCCTTTATAGGGAGGGGGAAAGAAAAAACCAACTCTTGATAGACAGCAGTTGGGAAAATAAAACTAAAATTTTACTTGGAAGGAAAAGAGAGCATCAAGAACAGCTACTTGATTCAAATGACTGGACTATTAGTACTTTATAAAATTAAAAAGGAGGGATATCTACTACTTGAACAATATAAAGATATGCAAAAACTCAAATCAAACCCTGATATTTTTAAATCCCCAGTGTATGGTGATATAGCCAGTTTATTCTTAATTAATTACATTATTGGCAGTCTCTGATGGACAATCACCAAATAAAAGCTGAGCAAAACGAGTTAACAAAAATCTTCCCTTTATATCTGTATTCAGTGAAATAACTAAAACAAAACAAAACAAAACAAAGCAAAGCCAGATGGATCAATAAGAATTGTACGCTGTTATAAAACCCCACAGGAAAAAAACCAGAAAGTCTCCTTCCTGACACCTCTAGGGAGGATCGTGGCTGGTTCTCCATATTTACTAAGGGAGGCCAAACACCTGTGCTTCACCAACATCAAACTTGGCTTTCCTATTTGATCTTCAAGAGACTTTAATTTAAAAATTTACTTCATTTAAAAAAGCTTTTCTTCAAGAGACTGTTTAAAAAAAGTCTCATCACTGTTAAATCCTAGGATCCAACTAAACTGCATTACTGTCCTAATAAAAAATGAAAAACTATGACTTCAAGAAATAGTAACAGCCTCACTCTCATACGTTCCACTACAGATGAATTATATTACTTATTGAAGATGTTTTAAAACTCTATTTTTAAAAGTTGTATAGATTATTAACAAAATATTATTTGATAAAACAAGTCCACACAGATCATAACTGTCTTGTCCTTTGACTCATACTGCTAACAAAAAAAAATATCAACAGTTAATTTGTTTAGGATTTATAGAAATTCTTCCATTATAACAATTTCTACAGTAATCAGTGGTAGTAATATCAGTATAAAATGGAGTTATCTACATGCTCAGTTTAAAAATTATAAACTTAGTGTGCTTTTTGTCTTTAATGGGATCTTGAAATCTAAATGAATTCCAAAAATAGAATGCACTTTGAACATCTTTTACCTCTATTTTTGAACATCTTTTACCTTTTAAATGAAGGTATTTACTTATCTGAAATAAATATGCCTTCAGATAAAAGGATAATCTTTGGAAATTATTGCTTTAAAGTTAAGACAGTTTATAATCCTTAGCCAGATTTTAGTCTATGTAAAGAATGGGATTTTATTATCTTTAAGTAGTGTCACAAGTAATGAAAATACTGAAAATAGAAAAAAAATGAGAAGGAATGAAATGTGCAACAATAAAGTGAAGACAATAAAAAAAATGAAGCAAAATTCATAAATATTTTTCTTATGATTTCCCTTCCACATCTCCCTCTCACATAGGTTAGAAATTCTCATGTAGACAGCTGGTGTCCTAAAGGAAGATACTGAATAAAATTTCACCACTGCCAAACACACTGCTGAAAATAGAACAAATGAGTACATTTTACGACAAAACTTTACATTTTAAAACAAAAATTTCACAGTACACATGCAGAGTATACATAAGTACTTACATATACTTTAATCAGCATTAAAAGCTGAACGAAGTTCTGAAGATTTTTATGAACTCTTTCAACATATGAAATGTTTCTCTTTTTATTACTCACAAACTATAGGTGAAACCGTATTTTATGCTTTTTGTTTTTTAATGGCAGATCTTGTCTACAAAATTGCTCTTTTAAGAATATATGTTAATAAAGAAGAAAACTGAATAAAAAGTTAGAAACTTTTTTCAACTTATCCCGATTATTTCCTTTATAAATAGTAAAATGCTTTTAGTAATATAAATACTCACCCTGACTAATTGTAGAAGAGTTGTGCATGTGACTATATACTCTTTAGTTTATAGCCTTAGATAATCCCTCTTTTAGAGAAGCTTAAATAGTTATCAGAGAGCAACTTCTAAATTATGTATGATATCAAATACTCAA
Source organism: Bos indicus x Bos taurus (assembly GCF_003369695.1). Classification (NCBI taxonomy): domain Eukaryota; kingdom Metazoa; phylum Chordata; class Mammalia; order Artiodactyla; family Bovidae; genus Bos; species Bos indicus x Bos taurus. Next base: position 53,012,489 of record NC_040097.1, on the reverse strand, counting down.
TTTCAATTATGTTGAAAAGATCATTGCCATTTTAGGGCAATAAATAAATAAAAATGGCTTATAGTTTTTTGTTATTATTTACTTCTTTTTTGGGGCAATATAATAATGACACCTTATAGGAGTAATCTTAAATACTAAAACATACCTTGCCATGAGGATCAGCAAACATTCTTGTGAAAATTTCACATAATCTTTTCAGTTCAACTCGACTGTCAAAATAATAAAGTGGCTAATTAATACACTGCTGTAGGAAGAAGTCATTTAAAAGTGACTTACATATATATTTGGGCTTCTTTTTTTTTTTTAAGCCCCGCACTGCCCCCCGCCCTGCCCCCCCTCCCCACAAAAAAATTCAGCTCTCAAAATTGAGCAATTTGTAGGATTTACTAGTCAGGGCTAAGTACAATTTATCAAATGCAACAATAATTCTGTAGTAATACATACAATATTTTAAAGGTTGAAAGTTATATGAAATTACAACTGTACTTTATTAATGTAGCACAGCAGAGTAAACTATACAGATGACACTCCCAGCACATGAATCTTACCCTTTTAAATGCTTTTATGTTTTCTTAAATTTTGCCACCTGAGGGCTAAAATCTTTTTAAACTACGACTACTTCTTTGCCATTTAAAAGAATACATTGAACCTAACACTAATCTAACCTTGGTGGGGTTGGAAACAACATTATGATGATTTATTGTAGTGATTCATGAACTATAATATGTAATATTGATGAACTGTAATAATATGTAATTAAAATATATTAGGAAGTACATAGACAAACACTGTAAATTATACAGTTCTAACACCTCCTAAAATCAAACCCTAATTTCAGGTATTAAGGCAGGAAGTAGCCCTCTATTTTCCATCACACTGAAACTTACAAATTTTCTGAAACTAGGTTCCTAAAGGGATAGACTGTAGAGATTTAAAACACTACACAGAGAGGGGGAAAGCAAGCAAGAGCCAGTAGGACAGGAAACCAAATCAAACCCAACTAAAAATCAATATAAACTTAAAAATTTTTTAATTTTATTTATTTATTTACTGGTGACATCTCATGACACGTGGGATATTAGTTCCTTAACTAGGATCACACCCGTGCCCCCTGCAGAGGAAGCATGGAATCTTAACCACTGGACCACCAGAGAAGTCCTTAAACTTCTGTTCTTAGAGAAATGCACTCCAAATCCATTTCATATTATATCAAGATTCAAATATCACATGAACACCAGGAATATACCTTCATTTTCAACAGAACATAAATATTCTTTCGTCTCACTGAAAAACTTATCAGGAATGAATTTTAATAAATGAGTCAACTTTAATATTATGTATACTTTATTATACATAGACCATCCCTATGGAAAAGAAATGCAAAAAAGCAAAATGCCTGTCTGGGGAGGCCTTACAAATAGCTGTGAAAAGAAGAGAAGCGAAAAGCAAAGGAGAAAAGGAAAGATATAAACATCTGAATGCAGAGTTCCAAAGAATAGCAAGAAGAAATAAGAAAGCCTTCTTCAGCGATCAATGCAAAGAAATAGAGGAAAACAACAGAATGGGAAAGACTAGGGATCTCTTTAAGAAAATCAGAGATACCAAAGGAACATTTCATGCAAAGATGGGCTCGATAAAGGACAGAAATGGTATGGACCTAACAGAAGCAGAAGATATTAAGAAGAGATGGCAAGAATACACAGAAGAACTGTACAAAATAGATCTTCACAACCCAGATAATCACGATGGTGTGATCACTGACCTAGAGCCAGACATCCTGGAATGTGAAGTCAAGTGGGCCTTAGAGGTGATGGAATTCCAGTTGAGCTATTCCAAATCCTGAAAGACGATGCTGTGAAAGTGCTGCATTCAATATGCCAGCCAATTTGGAAAACTCAGCAGTGGCCACAGAACTGGAAAAGGTCAGTTTTCATTCCAATCCCAAAGAAAGGCAACGCCAAAGAATGCTCAAACTACCGCACAATTGCACTCATCTGACACGCTAGTAAAGTAATGCTCAAAATTCTCCAAGCCAGGCTTCAGCAATACGTGAACCGTGAACTTCCTGATGTTCAAGCTGGTTTTAGAAACAGAGATCAAATTGCCAACATCTGCTGGATCATGGAAAAAGAAACAAAGTTCCAGAAAAGCATCTATTTCTGCTTTAGTGACTATGCCAAAGCCTTTGACTGTGTGGATCACAATAAACTGTGGAAAATTCTGAAAGAGATGGGAATACCAGACCACCTGATCTTGAGAAATTTGTAGGCAGGTCAGGAAGCAACAGTTAGAACTGGACATGGAACAATAGACTGGTTCCAAATAGGAAAAGGAGTACGTCAAGGCTGTATATTGTCACCCTGCTTATTTAACTTATATGCAGAGTACATCATGATAAACGCTGGACTGGAAGAAACACAAGCTGGAATCAAGATTGCCGGGAGAAATATCAATAACCTCAGATATGCAGATGACACCACCCTTATGGCAGAAAGTGAAGAGGAACTAAAAAGCCTCTTGATGAAAGTGAAAGAGGAGAGTGAAAAAGTTGGCTTAAAGCTCAACATTGAGAAAACGAAGATCATGGCATCCGGTCCCACCACTTCATGGCAAATAGATGGGGAAACAGTGGAAACAGTGTCAGACTTTATTTTTCTGGGCTCCAGAATCACTGCAGATGGTGACTGCAGCCATGAAATTAAAAGACGCTTACTCCTTGGAAGGAAAGTTATGACCAACCTAGACAGCATATTCAAAAGCAGACATTACTTTGCCAACAAAGGTTCGTCTAGTCAAGGCTATGGTCATGTATGGATGTGAGAGTTGGACTGTGAAGAAGGCTGAGCGCCGAAGAATTGATGCTTTTGAACTGTGGTGTTGGAGAAGACTCTTGAGAGTCCCTTGGACTGCAAGGAGATCCAACCAGTCCATTCTGAAGGAGATCAGCCCTGGGATTTCTTTGGAAGGAATGATGCTAAAGCTGAAACTCCAGTACTTTGGCCACCTCATTCGAAGAGTTGACTCATTGGGAAAGACTCTGATGCTGGGAGGGATTGGGGGCAAGAGGAGAAGGGGACGACAGAGGATGAGATGGGTGGATGGCATCAATGACTCGATGGACGTGAGTCTCAGTGATCTCTGGGAGTTGGTGATGGACTGGGAGGCCTGGCGTGCTGAGATTCATGGGGTTGCAAAGAGTCAGATACAACTGAGCGACTGAACTGATCTGATACTTTATTATTTATTTTCATTTAATTAATAACATTTTTATTTAATAACTATTTATGAATAAAAAGTTTCCTTTAATAATGTTTCTTTAAATAGAGCAAGATAATTATAATTAAAAAAAAATAACAACAGTATGGATGGTCCTAAAGGGTTAGGGCTTGGGATAATATTCTGATGCCACTTTTTGAATTCGGGACACATATGAGCCCATACTAATATCTTTAAAGTGTTATGAAAAAGTCAAGTCAAAAAGTGCTAACCAGGGCCTTCCCTGGTGGCTCCGTGGTAAAGAATCTGCCTGCTAATGCAGGAGAGACAGTCCCCAGTCCAGAAGATCCCACATGCCATGGAGCAACTAAGTCCCTACACCACAACTACTGAGCCTGTGTTTCAGAGCCTGGAAAACACAACTACTGAGCCCACGAACCGCAACTACTGAAGCCTGAGTGCCCTAGAGCCCATGTTCTGCAACAAGAGACGCCAGCGCCGTGAGAAGCCTGCGCACTGCAACCAGGGAGCAGCCATGCTCCCGTCACTAGAGAAAAGCCTGTGCAGCAGTGAAGACCCAGCACGGTATGCTATGCTATGCTATGCTAAGTCTCTTCCGTCGTGTCCAACTATGTGCGACCCCATAGAGGGCAGCCCACCAGGCTCCCCCGTCCCTGGGATTCTCCGGGAAAGAACATTAGAGTGGGTTGCCATTTCCTTCTTGAGTGCGTGAAAGTGAAAAGTGAAAGTGAAGTCGCTCAGTCGTGTCCGACTCTTAGCGACCCCATGGACTGCAGCCTACCAGGCTCCTCCGTCCCTGGGATTCTCCAGGCAAGAGTACTGGAGTGGGGTGCCATTGCCTTCTCCGACCCAGAACGGTGCCCCCTCAAAAAAGCGCTCAACAGACAGGATAATTATTTGAAGACAATGTAACTCACCTTAGCGTTCTCTGGTTTTTTAGTAAGTTCTGCAGACCCAGGAGGCCTTCCTTCCTTTCTGACCAGTTGGAGCTGGCACATCTGTTGAGGACTTCTGCCACGTCTTCTGTCTGCCTCATGTACGTGGGAATACTACCGTTCCGAGAGCTGTAGGAGCGTTCCGAACAAGCACTGGATGCATCGCTGTTCGCATCATCATCTGAGTGCATCCCGTAAGATTCGTATCTTCTTCGAGCAGGTTTTTTCTGTTATACGTAAAGACTCTCATTAGTGGTAGCTAAAATAACATGCCGGTATTTCACGATTTCTACTGACCAGAAAAGGACTGGCCTTTGTTTAAAAATCAGTGTAAAGCATGCTGCTAATCATTGTAATAATAAAATGTTGAAATTTTAGTTTTTTTCAGAAAACATGTTTTAGGAGTTAGTAGGAGATGAAATATTCTTTAACTATGGGGAGTGGTAGAAGCAGAATAAAACTACTATATGGAAGTCAGATACATAAAGTGGGGAGTGCTAAAAACATGAGGTTTTTCCTTTTCTTTTTTCTTTTTGTGGAAAACCAAGAACTACTACCAGAGTGTAAATGAACAGGCTCTGTGCTAAAACTCTGAGTTGTTACAAAGAAATTATAACCTTTTTAAAGGATGAGAATGGACGAGAAAAACCTGTTTCCTGTGTAAAGTTCTATTTTTTCTGTCTCTCTACCTCCCTTTTCCTCTATTCTTCTTTCACTTCCATTATCATTTCTCTGCCGCTCTTCCTTCACTTGTACCCATCCCTGATGTTTCTTTGAGAAGAAAACCACAAAGAATGATGACAGCCCGTTTAGCTTACTCTTACTTTTAGGAAGCAAGCTCCTGAAGGGTTCTCCATGCTTTCCCTAATGTGTCTAAACTATCTATTTCAATATATATAAAAAAGCATTACTTTGATTTCTTCACATCTGAAGTTATAAAACTGCTAATTTTACCTTGAATATTAAAAGTGAAATGAGACGGAATAGATTATTTGAGATTTCCCTGAGAGAATCAGAATTAAGTCTTTATGTAATCTGATATGTGAATTCAGGCTGGTAAGAGATGAAGATGTTTCTATGAAACACTGAAGAACAATAATTTTACATAGCTCTGGGTGACTTAAATTATTCAAGTTTAAAATCTAAAAGAAATATAACCTGAACTTAATTAAAAATAGTTTTTCATTGACTTTCCATCACTAAATTGATTTGATTTGGAGGCACCAACAATTTAGAATGGCAAAAACATGATACTTTTGTTTTAGGCTCCAAGTTTTGTTATAGACATAGCGTCAATGACATCATCGCATTTGTGCAAAGTAGTCAGGCTCAAAGGATGAAAACCCCCACAGGACACTATTTAAGTACTATCTCCCTACTGATAATCATATAATCATATGTACAGAAAGGTGATGTATGTCTAAAGATTTTATTACTTCCACTTGAATTTTTTATAGAAGACTATCATCTGTTAAACTGATGAAGGCAAGAAAAAAACGTTATGGTACCATAAGATGTCAGAAAATAGCAATGTCTATACCTTAGTCCGTATGTCTCCTAAGAGCTGAGAGCAGTAGATTTTTAAAGAGAAAAATTGAAAATAATGAAGAACATTTTGCTAAACAGCACAGTGAAGTAGGCATAAACAATGCCCATAATCAGAACCATTAAGCTTTTAAATATTTAGATACATAAGAACTGCTTATTAGCAGGTTATATCTTTAATCTTGTCAATATCCTTTAGTCCAAAGAAAAATATGTAAGTTACAGAAATATTCACATAACCAATTTCCCCAAAAGACTCAAGTCTTCTTCCTATTTGTATCTTTTTGTCATTCCTAAACTTAATTTTATTTCTATGATTTTCCCTAGGTCCAACCAGGCTTAATAGTTAAATAGTCTTTTCCTAAAAATTGATAGTTATAATTGGAATATCTATGCTATGCAAATAATGGAAGTAGACACAATCAAATTATTGGGATTTGGTTTTTAGCACTGATGGCTAAATATTCCTCATATAAACCAAATACATCTTATTATAAATAATAGGATAAAGATTATTCAAGAGTAGTCCAATCAATTCATAAAATTTGTATGCATAGAATTTAACTAGTAAATCCTTCACATAGAGGAAACTAGAAAATGTGATTTGAGAAATACACTGATCAGGAAGAATAAATTTAAAACATATGACTAATTTAATACCATCAGAATAAGATGTGATTAATATATCCCAAGCTCAAGAGAACAAAGTTCATATTTAGTAAGTATTTTTATGAAAAAAAATCAGGTGGCTGAGGTAAAGAAAAAAATTCAGCACAGGGCAGAACCTCACATGTGATTACATTTAATATGCTATAGCTATGACCGATGAATATTTTTAAAAACTTGCTTTTCAAATATATGTGGCACATGGCGTATCGGCAATGGTTAAGAGGTGGCATGCAGGTTTAAAAGGCACAATGTACTTTCTTATTTTAAAACAAACATGACACCTTTGTTAAGTTCTGTGTAAGAAAATGAGTAGATGCTTCTCAAAAATAGGATTAATGTCATAATTTAAGAGAAACTGTCATACTGAATTGATGAGGGAAAAAGGCAAAAGCCAATCATAATCACTGTCTCAAGTACTTCCTTCATAATTTCATGGGGAGGAAAAACTACAGTGATATCTGTACGTCACTCTTCTGACAAAACCATCACGGATCTGTAGGTGATATTTTGAAGCCTCACTGTTTAATGTTTCAGGTTTAAAGAACTAGAAAGATATCTTAAATATAATTTGTTTTGAAATTGTACTTTCTCTCAGCTCAGAAAATACAAATAAGTAAAAGACTATACAAACTTTACTCCAAACTAAAACAACCCCTAACTACTCAAGGTTGAGCTAGCTTTGAAATTATACACTTGCAGTGTACATATTTACATACTCATCTGTCTGCCTTTATTTTCAGTGTACTACAGTGCATAAAAACACTGTATTAACAATACCAGTATTTATATTTCTGACATTCCATCGTGGGCCTTGGCTTAAAAACCTGACCAATTAATAAAGATCAACAATAAATTATACTGTTTTGCTTTTTATACTGCCACATTTGATCTTCCTAGATTTAATCCACAAGAATCTTCCATCTCCTTTCCCACACTTGTGGACTGGCTCACTCATATATTAGTTTCATTAACTGGAACATCTATAGTGATAAGGAAATGGACAAGAGTACCAAGGCGTCTGCCACTGCCTCCTCCACGTCGGAACCTGTGTTCAGGACTCGCATGGCACTGACCGAGGATGACAGTCGGCTTGATTGGCTGATCCCATACCCCGGACCTAATTCATCAGAAGAAGGAAAACAGCTTTGAGAGAGCCGTAAATGTAACATGGTCAGGCTGGAAAGTTTGAGATCCTTGAGGAGGGGGGAAAAAAAAAAAAACCAATGGGGCAAAGCATTTTAAAAGCAATATTGTATTCTCTGGGTACATTTAGTTTTGGTCAAATAAAATGGTAAAAGCAATTAAAATCACTAACAATGTGTGGCAAGTGAATTTAAGGAACAGTTGCTATGATACATTTATCACCAGAAGATAGAAGAAAGTATGGCTAGTCAACTAAGGGCTTGGAAGTAGGTAGCCCTGTAATTAATCCAGTTCTATCAGTCAGGCAAATTTCATCCATGTGGGTAAGCCACAGAATGGCCCGGAACAAAGATCAATCCTCAAACCAGTAATGATTAGGGAGCTCAATGAAGCCATGCCAAGAATTTACAAGGAAAAACTCCTCCAATGATTCTCTCTTCTCCTTCAAGATAGTCTGATTCATTCCATAACTAAAAGACATATCATTTGATATTTGTTAAGCACCTACTATTGCCTGACACTCTGAAGTATGTAAAGACAAATCATAGTTGGGTTCTTCTCCTCAACTACTTGTTACAATATATCATCATTTACAATTAAAACACTTCATCCACCATTTTGGTTTTTTTTTTTTTAACATATATACAAAAGATGAAGTACATAACAGAGAACATAAAACAATTCTATTCTATTTTAAAATGACATAACTTAGGTTATACAAAAGAAAAATGTCCATCTCCAGTGAGAAAAATGCTCAAGTAAGATTGCTGAAAGGAAAAAAGTTACTTGGGGGAAAATTAACAACAACAAAACACACAAATGACTTATTCTTCAACAAATTAAAATAAAAACAAATCAATTTTAAAACATGATTACTCAATGGGAACTGAAAAGGACAAAAAACTGAGATGAATGCACAGATGATAGTGAAAATGTACTCATCCTTCACCTGAGACCCCATACACATCGGGGGCGTAGAGGGCACCAGTGGATCTGGAATGGTGTCTGGAGGCTGGAATAACAGGACCATACAAACCTCATCTATTACCACAGAAACAGGAATAGTGGCAGCACTACAGTCAGGCAAGGACAGTCAGTTAACAATGGTATTGTACTACTCAATGCTTAAGGATCAGAATAGTGCCTTAGATAAGGGCAAATATCATCCTTGACACACAACAGATCTTACACCTAAGGGGACAGACATAAGCCCACAGGAGACAAAGAGGCAAGTATTCAAATGGAAGGAAATGTCAAAAGTACAAGCATGAAACAGAAAAATGAACACTGCAATTTAAAAAAAAAAACCACTATGGTAAATAGTAACCAATAATAATCTTATCTCCTCTAATCCTGAACGCAGGGAGGTAGTTGTTACTATTCAATTTGACAAATGGCTAAACTAAAGCACAGAGAAAGGTTCATTAATTTGATCAAGGCCACACTCAGTAATTGTAGTCTTTCAGGGTCTTTGCTCTTGAACAGTACACAGACCATCCTCACATTGTTCAAAAGATAACATACCTCATTTATATTAGCATAAACATTTTTTATAATGGTTTACACAACCTAAGTGCGGAATTCAGTAGATTTAAATATCAAAGCACATTTGAACACCAAAAGGGGAATATTACTGATTTGATTTAAAAAATCTAGAAATATGTGACTTTTCCCTATATTTATGACATCTCTCTAAATCTAAATTTAGTCTATTTTAAAACTTTAGATCTTAAAATCCTTATTTTCATCATGTTATAAAGTCAGTCTTATTCTTAAATGCACAAATAAGGGAGGAAAATTTCATTTTATTATTTAATGAAACATATGGCCCTTATTTTAAAAGTTACTCTGCCGCAGACATATTAGAACAGTTGAAGTAGTTTTACTATATGAATTACTCTTTTGTCACAGAATGAATAAGAAAATGATCAAAAAGATGTAAAGACAGGATTAAAGACAGAATGTTGCAAAAAATGTTTAATTAGACCCTGAAAGGTGATCGGTATCATTAGTAAAACATACTAATATATAGTTGGTTTTAATTTTACCCAACAGAATAATTAATAAAATGATAAGGAAGAGTTGAACCAATATGGAAATGGTTTAATAGATAAAAAACCTTTTGAAATCAACAGTTATCTGTGGCTGAAGATACACTCATATGCTGGTAATAATGTAGCCTTTTTTTTCAATCTTAGTTCCAGAAACAGGGAAACTAAGAGTGCAAGTTCCAGAGTTCATCTTTGCCTGGCTCTGGTTTACTTCTGGTGTATCAGGGCCCCGACGCTGGCTTTGTGCTACAACTGAGTAAGTGGCAAACCACGGGATTCTTGTGTTGAATGGCCATATGCAAGTCAGAGGCGACAGAAGGCTTCACCAAATAAAGGAAGACAGCAAAATGCAGGCAAATGAACCAGAAAATCCTGATCTCTGGGAATGGTATTTTTATCCTCGTTTAACAAATAGGGCTAATCCCCTATCTTTGCTATGCAACATCTATATGTAAACAAAAGGCTATAAAATTTAATTTTTCTAAAACTGTATGATAAAAAGGTTAACCACCTCTAAACCAAATAGGATGTTTCATCACAACTGAGAAAACTGCCTCCTTTAATAACAAAATTTTAATGATCTCAACTGCCAAATGGAGACTGAGATAAATCTAGAAGATTAATGACTAAACAATATCTTCCCCCTGGCTCAGCCTGTAAAGTATCTGCCTGCAATGCAGGAGACCTGGGATCAATCCCTGGGTTGGGGAGTTCCCCTGGAGAAGGAATGGCAACCCACTCCAGTATTTTTGCCTGAAGAATCCCATGGACAGAGGAGCCTGGTGGACTACAGTCCATGGGGGACACAACTGAGTGACTAACACTTTCACTTTCTCTTTAAAAATAGGCATATTAACATGTTTATAATTAGAAGTTGGTTATAGATTTCCTCTAATCTCTGGTGTACAGTTTTAAAACGGTCTAGAAACATATTTTGTTTTTTCTTGCTATCTCATGCTTTCTACTAATTCTACATTATACAAGGTATTATACCATTAAAAAAATCAAAGATCCTTGCCACTAATATATAACGCCACTAACTGCAGGTGAGCGGGCACTGTTCAGGGGCAAGAGGTAGAAGAGCGGTGCTGGCAGACGGCAGTCCTGATGGCCACACGCTCACGGTGTCAAGCGCTGCTTGGAGGGTCGTTTCCAGGGAATCTCTGCTTTAAGTGCCTTCAGATTAATGCCAAGAACTACGTGCTGTTGTTATCCTCATTTTACAGATAAGGAAGCCCTGGTACACAACAGCTACAGAGCTGGGATGTCAACCAGACCATCCGACCCTAGAACAGACACTCTTAAATGACTACAGCCCACTTCAACTCTTAAGGTGATGTGCTTATGTTATGCAAATATTGGATTTATTTCATTTTTAAACAGACATGCATGAGGATTAACCAATCTATATATACACGTATGTGTGTCTGCATGTATACACACATACACAGACACGCTACAACCTACTGTATCATCATACATGAACTAAACCTATCTCTGGCAAAGTACAGAAGGAAACTCGTTGGCACCTGGAACTGGAACACAAACAAGGGCTGAGGATTTCCCTGTCTGTGTTCCTAGCTCAAAGAGTCGGTAGAGGATAGTTCAGTAGTGATATAGTTGAACCAAATGGCCCAAAAGAAACTTAATTTCTCAGAAATCCTATACCAAAGGGTCTACTGAAGGAAGTAATGCTTCCAACAGCTAACGAGTGGAACCATGTTCTATTTAAGTGTCACAAAATCTGAAGTGCAACTCTCTTAAGTGTTTCAATAACCTACACTCTATGGAATTAAAAGAAAAAAACATGAAATGACTTTAGGTAAGTGTACAAAAATAAAGTACTATTTAAAATCCTGAGGACCACACAGAAATTCTAAAGACTTTCAACATAAAAAAATTCTGCCTCTCCAACTACTCTAAAATACTAAAAGTTTTAAAAGACCATTTAACATTTTATAATTGAGGTAAATGTAGTATTACAGTCAAGGTTACGGTACAATCTCTATAATAAGGAACAGATAGGCTGCACAGCAATGACATGATAAAAGCTAATGCATGGGAAATGCTATTAAACTCTAAAATATATAAAAATATTAATCCCTTCCATTTTCATAAGTAGTTCAAATATTATTTTACAGTCTTCTTTCCAGCAATCTTAAATATCTAAGGTGAAGAGTGAATAATTCTACTGAAAAGCATAAACATCTTTATTCTTATCAAACTAAATAGTCCACATTTCACTTAAGAGTAATTACTTAAATATTATCTTTATATTTTATATTATTAAGAAAAAATCTTGAATTCAATGTTATGTAATCTGAATCTGTGTGATATTTACTTGACTATGAAGGCAATTTGTTTATCTAATGTCTAATTTGCTTATTTAAGACAAGTAAATGTTAAAGGAACTTCCCAAACATGTAACTTCCCTCTGACTGTCCTTAAAAAGACAGAAAAGAGAGGCAAAGATACAGTTAATAAAGCTAAATCCAGGGTCTTCTGAGGTTATCAGATGGTGCGAACACAACAGGGAAGCCCAGACAACTCACCAAGGGGCTGGAAAGAGCGCACAGGACTCGTATCCCTGCTGCTCTCCCGGCTGGCTTCCCGGCTGCACCCTTGACTCACGCTTGGCCGAGGAATCCGACTGCTTCGGGCTGGCATGAAGCAATGGCAGCACAGAAGTGGAGTAAACAGGAGAAGGGTTTGTATTTTTGATATTTTGGTTTCATTCTTTTCTTTCTTATAAAGCTAATAAATAACAAGTTCTGCTAAGGATGAGAAGAAATGATTCTTGATGAAGCATTACCAGGAATACCATTAAAAATTCTTGATTACACTCTTCTAGTTTATATGTGATTAGAAGAGCAAAGTGTATTTTACTAAAATTAAACAGCTGCAAAGAAAAAAACAGATTTAAAATAGAAATACCACTTCCAATATAAGACATCTAATTTCATTTTTAAACCTATATTTCAATTCTTCTTGAATTTGAAGTTGTTTTCCTCAAACTTAGAAGTACCTAAATGAGGTCTTCAATGCTACCAAGTCCTAAAGTACAAAAGAAACACAAGGTCCCAAGTTTCACACAAGGATCTTACCCACTGAGAGCCGAGATGGACTGGCCTCTCTGCTACAGCCCTGGCTTCGGGGTATCTTGCTTCTCTTCTGTGTGGAGGCTGAATTAACCAGGACTCTCTGAACACCAGAGCTCACAGTGGAGAGGGCTGTTGTGGTCAGAACTCTGCCTGGAGAACCAGACCGGCTGCCAGCTGAACACCAAACACAGATATAAATGTCAACCTGTGAACTCCAAGAGATCTTTGTCAAAAGGATAAAAATTCAAGAAGTACATCTGAGAAACCTGTGATTCAATGGCAAGTTCTAAGTTCCAAGGAAATAGATTGAGGAAGCTTTATATATATACTGAAAACCTGGAATAAAAAGATATACTATATATATATATATACACACACACACATATATATATGTATACACACATACTAGGGTTGAATGGTAAATCAAGTAAATATATTTTCAGTTTTGGGGAATATAAGATGTTATGTTTAATAAGGAAAACACTATTATGATTTTTGGAACATAAATAGTAGAAAAGGTTTCCAAAGAAATAACTTATCTAACAATACACTTCATGTAAATATAGTTTCATTTAACTCTATGTTAAAAAGGTATCTATTAAAGCTATACATTTATAAGGAAACAATAATTCTATTATTGATAACATTCTTGTTAAGAATATAATAAAATTTATTTTATTATAATTTAACATAACTGTTATAATATATAACAGTTATAATATAACAGTTTGAAAAATTTGTTTTTCAAACTGTTAAAACAGTTTGACTGTTGAGATGTCTTGAAATGGGCATAACAAAGTTGTCTATCTTGCTACTTACATACATTTTAAAATTTTTACAAGATTAAATTTTATTTATTTGTTCATTTATTTATTTTGGCAACACTGAGTGGCATATAGGATCTTCATTCTCCAACCAGGGATCAAACCCGTGCCCCTCACAGTGGAAGTGTGGAGTCTTAGCCATTGGAAAGCCAGCAAAGTCCCAAGATTAAATTTTAAATGTTTACAAAGTTGGGCCAGCTAAAAAAGAAACAGGTTTTGCTATCTGCCTTCAAATAAAAAAGGGGTCTTGGGTGGCCAAAGTCTGGCATGTAGATGTTTTGGTAGAACAAAGATTAATGGGCAAATAAATATCAAAGAAAATAGATTCTTTCAAAACTAGTAATTTCCAGTCTTGGAAGAGAGAAGATGTGGTCAGGTAGAGAGAGGGAGCTGGACAAAATCTCAAAGACGGGGGCAAGACTTTTAAAAAAAGAAACATGCGTTCAAACTAGAATTGTATAGTTTTTAAAGGGGTAAGCTCCTTGTCAACCAGAGCATTTTGTGTTTGCATTGACAAGGAAAATAAACTAGGTAAGTCCAAGGTATAATTTAACTCTAGATTCTGGATAGTAGCATTATAAGAGTTAAACCTGAACTTAAATAAAACTCCATGAAAGCAACGTTTTCTCTTTGTTGGACACTTCTCCACAGTCACTGCTCACCTTCTATCATCTTACCCAGTCACGCCTCACTTCCACAGAGCAAAGATTAAAGACTCAAAGTCAATGGGGAGAAGCAGGGAATGTCACTGCAGAAGGAGTGCTGAGTTCAAGGGAGGGAGTGGTGACTTTTTAGTTCAAACCAGCCCCGTATTGAGGTAACACTGGCCACATTTTTGGATTTGTTTTTAATGAAAGCTCTGACATTTTCTGATTTTTATCATGTTGTACAGACCAAATAGCACATGAATAGAGGCAGACTGGATATGATCCATAGGCTGCTGATCTGTGACCCTTGTTACTGTTTTCTTGGCACGGTGTTCCTGAATACAATTTAAACTCATGCTTAATTCCTAAACTTTACCAGTATACAATATGAAACTCATCTTCTGCTGTTTATAGCAATACTATAAAACAAAGCAATGTTTATGATGAAACTGACAATTTATTATTTGTGTAGAAAGAATTCTAAATTATTGCAGGGAAATTATACAAGTGTACTTTAAAATGATGGTTCATCTGAACTGTTCCACGACATTTCAGGAGAAGAATGTTTAGATGAGGTTTCTTTCAGTCATAACCTTAGGGATACTCACAAGGCACCTATTTTCTCCATGCAGCGTCTAAACTAAACATACACACCAAAAACACCCGAACACCCAACATGCCACAAACTCACAATGCAAGGTAAGCTGATGGAATATTTTATGGGAATGTGACAATATAAAAAGTATAATGAACTGACCACATACAACATGTTATTCTGTTAAAACCAATGTAAGTTTAGGAGGTGAAGGTGTTGGTAGGAAACTGGAGAACTCCTTGAGATGTGGATCTATTCAGCAGAGAAGAAACATGCAGTATAGAAGCAAGAGTAACCACTCCATCTATTCTAGACTGGCTGAATTTATCAAAACTATGTAAGCTCCCTCTCTATATATTTGAATTCATTCATGCCCTGTGCTAGGGAATGTAACTGGCAGTATTAATCATTTCATGCTCTTCTCCACTACCTGCCATGAACAGCATGATAATCCAGTGCCTACAACCCATTTTGCAGTCATTCATACTTAGAAGAAGAAAATATCATGGCTCTTTCCCCAGCAAAAGAACTAGCAGGTTAATTATTTCTTTGAGGAAAACCACAGTTGATAAAAAAAAAGTGTATGATGCACCTAGCAATATCATGCTACTAGAAAATAATTTGCAAAATTTGAAATTGGATAACTAATTTCTCTTGTGTTGCCTAAAGTTTTCAAATCACTGTTTTATACTTTTTACAAGCTATTTTCAAGGCACTACTAAAGCTCCCCTGCTTTGGGATGTTTACACTTTGTGGGATCAACATGGATAATTTTAAAAAACCAGGGTTTTGGTAACAAATAAGGACAAGTCACAGGAAAATCAAAATTGGGAAATTTTATCCCAATAATGGCTACAAAATGATAGAATATTAAATGTTAAGAATTTCTGCTGAATAGAACCCATTCTTGATAATGAAAATAGATGATCAAACAACTGATGCACATATAAAGTCTATAGATTCTTACCACCAATGGTATTAGCAGATTGTGATCCTGAACAAGTGTAAAGGCAGAATTAGGGTAAGGGTTATAATCCATGAAGAGGGAAGGAGCAGATTTAAAATGCATGGCAGATGGAAATAAGAAAGCTTTAGTCAGTTTTGAAAATTAAAAATCCTAAAGCAAAAAAAGCAAACTTTAACAAAAGCAGAACACTGAGTAGCTTTCACAGCTGGTCACTGAGATCAGACATCAATGTACAAAGCAGATGAAATGAAGGTGTAAGTGCAGGTTTTTCAGCTTTTCTTCTGATAGGCCTACAATCTAGATAATTAAATGTTTAAATAATAAAAATTTAAACATTTAAAAACTACAGGTGAGGAAGAATTACAGCATCTTCTAGCTGAAGAAAAATTACATGAAAACGCTACAGATTTTATCTTTCTTAAGACACTGGGGGAAAAAAACTGAACAGTAGCAGGGTGGGTGGGGAGACAACATTTCTGACAGGCTGTTCATTTGTACATCGGTCAGTCACTACCGACAAGAAAAGACACAATCTTTAAGTAAATAATTAAGTCTGGAAGTCTCTCCATTGGGTCTGCTTTCAATTTATTTTTGGTTAGCCATTAGAACATACTTGCTTTGACTCAAGATTTTTTTCCCCTAAATGGTGATATAAAAGTATGTAAAGGCCATGCAAACCCCAGTGAATTACTTTACAACAAAGTGAAGATGGAGACCACAGTAATATTTCTGTGTAAATATGTGTAAAGAGACTTGCATCAAATTATATAAAGCTGCAATATCTTTTTTCAAAAGAATTTGAAAGGAAACAGTCATTCAAATAAATATATAAGAAAGCAAATAAAAACCTCACCAGTATGATTTAAAACCTAAATGATTTTACTGTGGGAAAGTTATCTGATCTTAAAATCTTACTGGGTCTTAAAGCCTATTATTATGTTCTCACACTCTAGGAGAGGATTTGAAGTACTGTGCATAGGGTTTCAATGTCAAAAACCAAATATAAAAAAATTATTGTATATTCTCGATATGATCAGTACTTATAATACACTTAAAATGGAGGTCCTTAAGTAATATATTAAGAAAATCATACACAAAGCACTTTGAATCTCTGCCATGAGTTCAGTCTTAGTATTACTTTAGAAGAAAATTCAGTAAAATATTTCACATGAAATTGAGTTTTATCCTTAAGATACTAGATACAGCTTCTGGTTGCTATCTTTACTTTTCCTTATGCTTTAAATTTCCTTCACCATTATTTTTGTTTCCTGAAGGCAGTAAGACTAACAAGGTATAGAAAAATGCACAACAGGAGTATAAAATTCAGTTGACATTACATTAAGAAAAACAAGGAGATCACTTTTATCAGCTAAAATATAGAGCATGTACTTTGTGCTCAGGCAAGTATACTAATTTCACCCTCACAACAATCCTGTAAGACTATCCTATTCATTCTACTGGTTATATTAGAAGTACACAGAAGTGTAACAACTTTAAATAACCTGGAATAGCCATGATCAACTCTGGGAAGTACAGCTCCAGATACCATGATCTAAATCAATACTTCTCAGACCTGACTGTAACAGAAATCACTTAATGATCTTGTTAAAGACTGAATTCACTACACCTGTGGTGAATTTCTCAGGTGTGCATTTCCCAGGTGATGCTGATGCTGGTTTGGGCATCATATTTGGAATAGCAAGGCTCGAAACTCCTGTGTTATACTGCTAAAGATTAAGTTACTTTAAACAATTACTCTATTTTTCCTATTTGTAAATAATCCACAATTTGCAGACCAATTTTACTGGAGCATTTCTGCTTCTTTTTAGGACTCTTGTTGAGTGCTCCAAACTTTACCCTGCCTGGATTTTTTTAACTTGGGAAAGAGGAGAATCTGCTAGGCTGGACTTGTCTAATCATCTCCTGGCACCCTCTAAGCCCAGCTCCTTTCCCTAAGATTCAAGAATCAAGTTAAAAAACAGATGAACTGGGCATCTATATCTTGAAATATTATCTAAAGAACAGTACAAGATAGCTATGTTTATTTCTTTCCAAAATGGCCAAGTATTGATATAAAGAAGAACCCCAGAATTACCTCCCTAGAAAAAATTCCTGTTCTAAGAGGCATGTACTAAGGAAAATTTCTTGATAAAGAAGAAAAGAGATCTCTTTTAAATTAATTATGCCATAAGTGTATATATTACTATTCTGGAACACAGAGGAATGGATCATTCATTTTACCTAGAATTCAAAATTGTGCTTTTTAATAATTGCGCTTATGAGAAACTCAGCTTCCAATGAAATTGCAAAAATATAAATCTTAAATTTAACAAGGAATATTAACAAAACTGGTCATTTCAATTTGTTTCCTCTTTATGAGTCAGTATATACCTGCCAAAAATGCTGACTGTACTCTTAATGGATTTTAGGGAAAGTACAAAGATACTACATACCTGTCCTTGAATAATTAGCTAGATGCAACCAGATTTGATGCTAACATACAGCAATTATTTTGCCCCTAAAAAGCACAATTTTCCACATTTACAAGTTTCTGAGTAGACTGTGAAAACCTTAATGCTAAGAGAGTTGTGTTATCTCCATGCAAAAGTCTGTGTAACAGATGAAGTTTCTCTTTCTAAGTGGCAGGTATCAATGATGCAGCCCTAATAACACACCAAAGACAAGACAACACCCACTCCAAAAGTTCGAAAACATGCACAACTGACCCAAAACATTGAAAAAAAATACCTTCATTTTTGTCAGGTGATGATGAACCTAAAGTACAGAACAAGAACTCAGTATGTGGCTTGTCTTTTTGGGAATTAGTTTTGTCTTTTTCCACTGGTCAATCTCCTAATACAGTAACATACAAAGAACACGCTTATCCTAACATTGTAGAAACACGAGAGAACTAATAGGCAATACATACGCTGTGACTGAGACACCATCTTTGTTCGACTTCTTCCTCTGGAATCTGTCTTGGCATTTCCCATACTAGCAAGTGGTGCTGAAAGCTTTGCTCTCACCCGGCCTAAAGAATAAAATGATTTATATAATTACAGACATTTTTCTATAATATTTAGTAATGAGGGGAAAAAAAAATCTCACTATAATTTTCTAATTGGGTGTGCTTCTCAAGTATCGTTAAATTCTGTAACACTGTAAACTTCACTTTAAAGATTAGCGTTCCCTTGAAATTTTAAAAATATATACTGTTTTTTATGTGTTGCACCATAAACTAACTTTCCTTTAAGGGTAAGAGTAAAGTCAAGCTAAAAGATCTCCATTCTCAGTTTGATATTATTAGTCCCGGAGGGTTATAATTAAGATAATTACCGCAGGCATACACTTATTCAGTTTCCATGAAATTTAATTTATTCTCAAATTCAGCCTATAGTTTAAAATACAAGCCTAAGCTTAGAAACAAGAGCCCAGCCTTTCTGACTGAAAACGTACTTCCAAAGGGATTTGCATGAAGATACAATACTAGCTAAAATATCTTTTTATATGGTGTGCTAAACATCAGAGTACTACAGATATACATGGACACGTTTGCTATTCTCTTCCCCAAACAACCAAATTCCATTTATAAAATTATTTGAGGAAATACCAATCACAGAGGAGTTGGCACTTTTCTCTACACATTTCCTTCTCTAACTCCAATCAGTATTCCTTCCTTCTCTATTACTGTTTCATCCCCCTCCAGAAACCAAGGCGCAGAAATGTTTCTAGAGCTCTTGAACCAAAGGAGAGAATGCTTATTTATCAAAGTGCTTAAGTAAACTGTCATCAGAAAAAACAAAAATATATTACTAGTAGGTACTTTGGTGTTCTCGAGCAACAGCCTCAATCACTATCACATTGGAACCCATACCAATGTGATCATGGAGAAGGGCTCAGAATCCTTTTCATTTAAAAGGCACAACTTGGAGGGCAATCACAATCTACGGGCTAGCTTAATAACGGCAATATTAATTAAGAAAACATATCTAGAGGTAAGGAAAACTTCCAAATTATGAAATGAGTGAGGGAAGAGAAGAGAATAACTAAGAACAAGGAATTAAATGAAGCAAAATGAGAAGTACAGGTGGTAGATCCTCTCATTCTATCAACTTCTTCAAGGCCCCCCGAAAGCTCATGATTCAGGACTTTCACCCTTTTACAGAGTCTGCTTAGAATAGGACATGATGTTCTCCTGACCAAGAAGTAAAATAGAAAGAAAATTATTATTTTTGAAATGCAAAATTTATCCATTGTAATAAAGAAGTTAGGATAAAGTAGTTTGATATTACCATCTAAATTATAGTGACACAGTGCCAGAAACCATTTTTATAAAGTATTCTAAAACTTAAAATACGAAAATATTTAAATATGTCAGAGTAAACATGAGACCATCAAAATGTCAAATCTACCTGGTTGTATTACAAGAAAATACCACTCATAAAATCTGGGAAAAAACTGTGTTTCATATCAGAGGCTTAATTAATAAGATAGCCTTTAAGTAGAATAAATAAAAACACTGAAGTTTTTCCTTTCTCCAAATTGAAAAGTAATAAATATTTTTAAAAAGGTAAATTGGTTCAGTAATATAAAGTATTATATCTAGCAAGGTTTTTGTACTTCCAAATTCAAACTATATGCAATTCCCCAGGCACTGATTCAAAATCAAAGATACATTTAAAAGCTGACAAAATAAATGCATTTAAATGGGATGATATTTAAACTCCAATGATAAAGCAACGGTGCGTGCACTCATAAAGTATAAATGAACTGGCAAAAATTAAAAAACAAAAACATAAAAGAAAAGCGTTAATGTCACTACAGGAAAAATGAAACTATGTAACTTTATACTAGGTATTATTAAACACGTGAAGCAATTATATTTTTTCCAGCATGAGATAATGCAAGATACACAGCAAAAACTCCAGGATGAAGGATTAAAAAAAAAAAAACCTACATGAATAACACAACCAAACACAAAATGTAGAGGCTAGCACAGCTGGCAAATTACAGATCTGCAAAGAAAGTAGCCTATTTTAGTTTTTAATATTTAATTCCTAATGAAAATATTAATGTAGAGGTATTTGTGTTACTAACAAAATGTTTAATTCTTACCATCTTCAGATGCTGTTCCTAAATAAGAGAAATAAAACAATAACATTTCAACAAAGTCTGCCAATGTTGATATTAAGACTCTGCTTGTGCCTCCCACCCAAGACGAAAACAAAAGGGCAAAAGAAAAAAATATCTTCTAGTTTGATAGCCTTATATTAGCTTTTAAAAGGTTTTGAGATAAAACAAAATTTGAGGTAACCTAAAGACTCACAGCACAAAACAGTTAAAACTAGACAACTGAAAACAGCAAAATTTTGTAACAGACCAGTTTGTCCACTGTATTTCATATTGAAAATTTTAAATGAAGAAAAGTAACAAAACTAATTACTCAAGAATGATACAACTCTGTCACTGCTCCCTTCCAAACAAATGTTTTAATGTATCTTTCCAGTGTAAGAATACTTTCTGAGCATTCTCAAAAGGGAGCCCACGGAAGAACTAGAAAAGGAACTGACAAACATGGGATCACATCCATGACCCAGGCCGTGCTGTTTTCATCAAAGCGTTACCTATGAATCTGTCAGCTCTTTATTCAAGCTTTTTTGTACTCCCTAAGATGCTGTAAAAGCTAGCAAAAAAAATTATCAAGTAAAGAGAGCTTCCTGGCAGTCCACTGGTTAGGACTCCACATTTTTACTGCGAAGGTCTGGCTGGGGAACTGAGATGCCACAAATTGCACAGCACGGTCAAAAAAAAAAAATCAAGGATGAATATCAGAACTTGTTACTATTATAGAGCAATAGCAGATATTTCTCTCTGTGTGTGTATATAGATTAAAAAAAAAAAAAAAAGCAGGACTAAACATCAGTTAGAGTATCACATTATATAACACACGTGATTTCTCAAATAGGCTGATGTTTCTGACCCAAACAAGAAAAATTTTCATCTGGAAAATGAGAATAATTTGTTTTTTAAGGATCCAGACTCTCAGTGACAGAAGTGATACCACATGGTCTGAAATATAGAAACTACCTTTTGGTGGGTTTTCATTCATTTAATAATTCCTTAAATTTATGAAATACATTAAACATAAAGAGATGCACAGAGACCAATTATAAATAACACACATGTACCCAAGCCAAGATTAAATAAATCATCAGAGTGGAAGATAAACCAGTTTCAGAGTTTATGTAATAACTGACAGAAAAACACACAGTTTTCCATTTTTCCTAGATCTCATACTGTGACTTACAGATTCATGATCTTCTTACAAGTTCTTACAAAAAAGCTCAAGTTCCTAGATAACACTGTAGTATCTGATGATGTGAAGGAGAAGTAAGGATAATAGAGTCTAGTACTAGACAAAAATATCATACAGATAAAAATGATCATATTGGATCAAGCAACTAAAGATAAACTAAATAATGAAATTTAAAAGGTACAGCTCAAAATAAGTTCAATTTTGATTAAATGTTCATTTGAAACACACTCTTAAAAAGGCAGCATCTGTACCTGGCATTTTATTTTCATAAATGACCACTGTTATTGTTTTTTAATCGCTACGCTGTATCTGATTTTTTTCTGTCCCATGGAATTTCCCAGGCAATAATACTGGAATGGGTTGTCATTTCCTTCTCCAGTGGATCTTCCTGACCCAGGGATTGAACCTGAGTCTCATGTGTCTCCTGCATTGGCAACAGATTCTTTACCACTGAGCCACCAGAGGAGACATATGAATCTGTAAAATATGTGATCTGTCTCTCTCTATAGCAGAGTTAGTAAGCTAAAGAATTGAATTATGTGACTTATGAGGTTCCTTTCTCCTGAATCTGGTATTTCTGAGAAAGACTTGAGAAATCGAGAATATTGTAAGGGCTCAGGTTAAAAAAAGAAAACTGATTTAACTTAAACAAACAATAATCTAGTATTTGAATAAACTGAGAAACCCAAAATGGGTATGTCTAGCCCCAAATTCAATCAGAGAATTATGGAACCATTTTCACATTAAGACTGCTGCTAAATAAGCAGTCTATTTTCAGAAATTAAGAGAACAAAGATATTACATAGAATCCAAGAACCATAAAATTTTTTAGTAGAATTAGAAAAGGAAGTTCTTACCATCCATCTTGTCAGAAGTATCCTCTTTGATGAAAGAGCAAGCAAAGAACAGAGGAAAACTTGGTATATTAGAAAAAGATTTTATAACCCCTGGAAAACATTATTTTTAAGAAGACAGAATTCATAGCACAGACATGAAGCTTTTTTTCAATTAAAACATACTAGATTAAATAAGAATGAGTTTCCTTTGTTAGACAAAGATACCAGAAAAAAAAAAAAAAACTGAATTGATAATCAGTCTAGTTTTTATTTGCCTAGAGAAGTTAGAGAAGCCCATGTTCCAACCTTGGACGCCTCCACCATCAGACAAACCTCCTGCTTGGGTCTGCTGAGCTTCTCATAATCTAAGTCACCTCGCCTTGCTTTCTTTCTTCCTCTATAGGCTAGAGCACACCCCCAAATTCCACTCTAAATTTAGCTCTTTTGTCATTATCTTCCTTCTACTGCCTTGCTGCTTCCTCACCCCATCCTTTTCTAGCACTTTCGGTCCTGTAAGCCCTGAAGTATGGATAAATCAAATGACTCTAATTTTCTACCCCGCTACACTGAGGTGCCCCAACAGAGACAATTATAAAACTACAAAGTCATGCATAAAGGCACTGCTAGAAACTAGGGAAATCATCAGGCTTGGCCTTGAGTGACTGTGCAGAAAATTATTAACATACCAGGCCTGACACTCTTAAGAAGAGCCTAGTTACAGGGCTGGCCCTTAGCTGGCCGCTGGGAAGTTACTTCTGGATCCTGACTGTTTCAGTGTTGGGGACAAGGTACTGAACTCCTGTTAAAGAACTTGCCTGAACTGTTTTTGCAGATAATGTGATTTATGGGGAACACCTACTCTCTCTTTGGGAGAATGATGCTGGTAGTTGTGGCTGGGTGTATGGCAGTGCCTACCTCACCACTCCCCCTTTACCCTCACCCTGGGCTGAGTCTTCAGTGAGTCTCTCCGGGCAGAAACACTACACACATGTTCTACAGTCACTGACAGAGGAAGGAGCATGTTTCACACAGCCCATCGTTCTACCTCTGGGAGTGATAACTCTGAAAGCCTGTGCCTCAACGCCTCCAGAACACCCAACGGGATGTTCTCCCTTGCTGATCCTGCTGTGTGTCCTTTTGCTCTAATAAACCTCAGCCATGAGCACAGCCAAGTCGTGTGAGTTCTTCCAGCAAGTCTCTTAAATGTGTGGGAGGTTGCAGGAAGGCCAGAAGAGTACCCCATCTCTTGTGGCCCCTCAACAAGCTGTAGCATACTTCTAGTCACCTCTCAGACATCCTGCATCCTGCTTTTTATTAGCAGTGTCCTGACTCTGCTTCCTCAAACGTGAAAACACAGACACAGTAAACTCCTGATGACGTGGTTCTCAATGCCCAGCTGCCCCAAAGACACGTGAACTACCTGCTTCTTCCTTTTCTTCCCCCGACCTCAGTGACGCTGATAACCCTTCAACATCCAAGGCTAACTCCCTAGCGCTTACATCCTATTCCTTATGCCTCTTGTAAGAATTCTGGCCATAAGCGATTTCCTCTCATTCTTGCATTTTAACTTTTTCTTCTCTACTGATCCTACCAACTTAGTATACAAACATATGTGACTCCCTTAATTTTAAAAAAACAAAAAGTTCATTAACCTTTAACTATGGATAACTGCTACAATGTTTTTTCATCTCTTCTCAACCGTTAAGCATTGGAATAATTTATGCAGATTCTCCTTCCAACTTCTTCCTCAATCAAGTCTGACTTCTGTCACATGACACCACTGAAACCATTTACTTTCTTTTTCATTTAGGCAATCTCACAAACCTAGCCATTTGGCATAGATATATCAAGGTTTCCTTAACAGAAATTCCTGTCTCCTCAGGATAAACTCCTTCCTCAGGATAAAGTTTTAAAGGGTGAACCTCAAAACACTCATCATACCCCACTGTCAAAGGATTCAGTACTTTAGTGGCGGAAAAACCCAGTGGCAACTGCTTCAGTAATGTATTGAGTTTAATATTGAAAGATTATGACAAGAACAATCTCTAATCATTTCTGAATCTAATCTCAAGCACAGATCTCTCTCCTGAGTTTTCTGCCACTGTATGTAATTCTTTCTCATATACTACTGTGCCTCCAAAACAATTCCAGGTTGACGTCTCGGCGATGTCAAACTCCAAATGCATAAAACTCAACAAGCTTTTAGCTGCTCATCCTTTAGCAACCTACTGATAGACTGAGAGACTGTTTCAATACAGAAGCATATTATCTCTGGACCCATAAATGTTCAGCCATTATAAACAAGAATCAAAGTGAAGAAAACAAAGAAAACACAAGTCACATCTGTATAAGAAAGGTCAGAAAGAGTGGAGGAGGGCGTCTAGAAAGGAAGAAGAGAGGAAAGGAGGGAGGGAAGGAAGGAAGGAAGACAGTAAGGAAAAGAGAAAAAGACACAGAAATAGAAAGAATGAGAAAATCTATTTTCTAAGCCCGGAAAGAGCTACAGGCAAGGATCTCATTGTCCCTGAATGTGAGCCTGGGTCAGGAAAAGAAGAGGACAGAGGCACCTTTCCCTTTTGTAAGAAAGCAAACATGCCCTTCAAACCTTAAGGAACCAAAGAAACAAATTAAGGAATCTCATGGCACTGTTACGACTTTCTTATGAAAAAAACATTGTAGCAAATGGCTTTCAAATTCACATTAAAACATTTCAAATTCAATATTTTTTTCCTAGTACTAAAAATAAACACTATTAAATGTTTTGTTAAGACTCATAATGAATAAATTTTATTATGTTTTCCATTTTCCCCACTTAAAAAATTAATGTATAATTCATGTACCATAAAATTCACTTTCATAGTACACAATTCAGTGCTTTTAATATATTCACAAGACTGCACAACCCTCATAAATATCCAATTCCAGAACACCTTCATCACTTCTAAAAAGAAATCTTACACCCACTGATGTCACCCTCTATTTTTCCCAACTCTGATCACTTAGCAACAACTAATTTATATGTTTGTGTGGATTCACCTATTCTATGCATTTCATGTAAATGGAATCATAAATATGTGCCAGTTTGTACCTAACTTGGTAATACTTTCAGGTTCCATCCATCTTAGAGGATGCACTAGTATTTCATTTTTATGTAATATGATCCTTTTTATGGCTGAGTGATATTCCGTTTCATTGTATGTACATATCTGCTTAACCATTTACCAGCTGATGAACATTTGAGTTGTTTCCACTTTACAGCTGTTATGAATAATGTTGCTTGAACATTTATTCATGTATATATTTTAATTAGAACATATGTTTCATATGTCTTGGGTAAACAGCCGGGAGTGGAACTCTCTGTTTCACTTTTTGAGAAACTGCCAAACTGTTCCCAGGGTGGCTCTGCTTACATTCCATGAGCAGATACTTGTGATGCTCATACTTGTGATGTTTCAATTTCTCCATATCTTCACCAGCCATCCTAGTGAGCATGAAGAGGTGCTTTTGAATTTCATTTCCCTAATGTCTAAAGATGTTGAGCATCTTTTTATGTGCTTTCATTGGTAATTTGTATATTGTCTTTAGAGAAATGCGTATTCAAATCCTTTGCCTATTTTTTAAACAGAATTGTCTTTTTGTCACTGAGTTATGAAAATTCTTTATATATTTGAGATCTAAGTCCTTAATCAGATACGTGATTTGCACATTTTTCTCTATTTTGTGTGTTGTCTCTTCACTTTCTTGATGGTGCCCTTTGAAACAAAATTTTTAATTTTGAAGAAGTCCAAGCTTTATCCAGCTTCTCTTTGGTTGTGTGTGTTTGGTAAAGCATCTAAGAAAACATCGCATCATTCAAGGTAATGAAGATTTATACATGTGTTTCCTTCTAAGAGCTTTATAGCTGTAGCTCTTACATTTGGGTCTTTAATCTATTTTGAGTTAATATTTTGGATATAGTATGAGATAGGCGTCCAAATTCATTTCTTGGCATGTGGCTATCCAGTTGTTCCAGCATCATTTGTTGAAAAGAATTCTTCTCTATGGCATGGTCTTGGCACCCTTGTTGAAAATCAACTGATCACAGATATATGGGTTTATTTCTGGACTCTCAATTCTTTGCATTGGTGTACATGTCTATCTTTATGCCAGTACCACATGGACTGGATTACTGTAGCTTTGAAGTAAGTTCTGAAATCAGAAAGTGTGAGTATACCAAGTTTGCTCTTTTTTTCCCAAGATTATTTCATCTATTCTGGATCCTCTGCATTTTCATATGAATTTTAGGAGCAGTTTGTCAATTTCTGTAAAAAGGTAGCTGGCCTTTGGGGATTACATTGAATCCGTAAGTCAATTTCCTATCTTAACAATGAATGCCTTTCCATTTATTTAGATCTTTAAATCCTCTTAACAGTGTGTTGTAGTTTTCAGTGTACAAATGTGAAAGAAAACATACATATGGCCTTAATTCCTGGCAGAGCTCCTAAATCCCTTGTAATTTCTTACATGGTAGGATGGAGTACCTTTTGTTCTATTATTTGCTGGTGACCTAGTATCTGACAGAGCTCCTAAATTCCTTGGCATTTCTTGGGTGACAAGAGTGTCTTTTGTTCTACTGCGGCATTTCCTGGTGGGCTCCTGGACAGCTTCAGGATGTGGGACAGTCCCACAAAGATGAAACCATGGTTTGAAGCTTGGAATTTTCAGCCCCATCCTCCATCTTCTGGGAAGGGGCGTGGAGTTGGAGACCAAGTAAATGATCAACTAGGACTTTGTGATGAAGCCTCCATAAAAGTGCCAAAAGCACAAGATTCAGAGGTCCTCGTTGGTTTAACACACCCATATGCTGGGAGAGCGGCACACTGCAACTCCACAGGGAAAGCAGCTCTGGGCTTCAGACTTTTCCAGACCTCGTCCCCTGTATCTCTTCATCTGACTGCTCATTCATATCCTTTAATTCCCTTTGTAAAGGAGGGGGGCAAGGGCACCTCTGACTTAGAGCCAGTTGGTCAGAAGCACAGGTAACAACCTGGACTTGCAGTTGATGTCTGAAGTGTGGATGAGTCGGGGCGGGAGCCTTTAACCTGTGAGGCCTGTGTTAATATATATTATGTTCCAACTGAATTGCACTGAAGGATACCCAGCTGTTGTCTGATAATTGCTGGTGTGAAATCCCACACATTGGTGTCAGCAGTGTGAGTGTGAGAGTAAAGGAGAAACACAGGAGTAGTTTATTCCTAGAGAAGTCTTACACTCCTTCTGTTATATAGATTCCTAAGTATTTTTTCTTTTTGCGGTTATTGTCATTGGAAATGCTTTCTTACTTTATTTTCAGATTGTTCACTGCTAGCATTTAGAAATCCAACTGATTTTTGCATATTGATCTTACCTTCTATAACTTTTGCTAAACTCATTAAAAAGCTCGAATAGTTTTTTGTGAATTTCTTAGGATTTTCTATATATACGATCATGTTTTCTATATGTAAGATCAAGTTTTACTTCTTTTCCAATCTCGATATTTTTTATTTCTTTTTCTAGCCTAACTGACCTGGCTAGAATTTCCATGGCAATGCTCTTAGGAAGGGCAAGAGTGGACATCCTTATCTTGTTGATTTTCAGAGAAGCATCCAGTCTTTCATCATGTCATATATGATAGCTGTGGATTTTTCACAGATATCTTTATCAGGCTCAGAAAGTTTCCTTCTATCGCAGTTTGTTGAGTATTTTTATCATGAAAGGGTGACAGAATTTGTCAAATGCCTTTTCTGCATCTAGTGATCATGTGATTTTTATCCTTTGTTCTACTACAAGGTATATTATATTGATTGGTTTTCATATACTGAAATAATAATGCGTTTCTAGCAAGGTGATGTTTCAAATACAGAAAAGTTTTATGAAAATTAAAAGCAGTGATCAACCCACTGTTGACATCTTTGTCAACATTTTTGTACAGTCCTATAAATAAAAATGTTCATAAGTATTATTCATAATTGGAGAAGGCAATGGCACCCCACTCCAGTACTCTTGCTTGGAAAATCCCATGGACGGAGGAGCCTGTTAGGCTGCAATCCATGGGGTTGCTAAGAGTCGGACACAACTGAGCGACTTCACTTTTACTTTTCACTTTCATGCATTGGAGAAGGAAATGGCAACCCACTCCAGTGTTCCTGCCTGGAGAATCCCAGGGCTGGGGGAGCCTGGTGGGCTGCCATCTATGGGGTCGCACAGAGTTGGACACGACTGAAGTGACTTAGCAGCAGCAGAACATTATATATAGAAATATAAAGGAACTTTAGCTACATGCAATGATATAGATGAATCTTAACAAAAAACCGTATTTGCCAGTCCTTCATATGTATAATTTTATGCAAAATGATGAAATTATCATACATTTTTTAGTAGGCTATATCACTTGATCTTTATCAAAAATATGACTTGTCAGTGGCTGCATGGCATATATAAGGGTATACCATAACTTAAACATTTCCCCTTGTAACATATCAAACTTGAATCTAATACATTATTAAAAACATAATAAACGTTCTTTCTATTTCTTGGCATAGTTATCTAAAAACATTGGACTATAGGCTCAAAACATCGAACATTTAAAAAAGCTTCATGGGTATCATGAAAATGCCACTCAGATAAAAGTGCTCCATGATTATTTCACATCTGTACTTTTAACCGCATTCTTTATGACCAGTAGTCACTAACTTTAACTTTCTTGTTTTATTTATAGGTCAATTTGCATCTGTTTGATTACAACTGATGTTCAATATCTGTTCTGCTGTTTTGGTGGCAATTCTGAAATATGCTTTTCTTGACATATATAAAATTTTTTTTCTATAAAAATAAGCTCACCTGTATTCCCGAGATGTATAAAACTTGAAGACATTTTAGCTTTTTTTGCAGTACCTGGCAAAACCTTTTTCCCTTTCTGTTTTCAGCCACTTGTTACACTTAGATTTCAATCTGAGAGACTTTTCCCTCATGGATTTTTGGCTTTTATACT
The DNA here is from genome assembly GCF_003369695.1 of Bos indicus x Bos taurus. Taxonomy (NCBI): domain Eukaryota; kingdom Metazoa; phylum Chordata; class Mammalia; order Artiodactyla; family Bovidae; genus Bos; species Bos indicus x Bos taurus. The sequence continues at coordinate 52,982,614 of NC_040097.1, read as the reverse complement.
TAGAAATGTCTTCTCCAACCTGAGATTAGATGAATATTCAACTATTATGTTCTCATCAAGTTGCTTTATATTTTTGTTCAACTTTTTAGTCACCTGGAATAAATTGTTATACAGTGTAAAACATGATTCTAACTTACTTTTGTACCAGATTGCAAGCCATGTGTCTAAACACCGTTTAATGAATAATCTATGCTTTCCTCACTGGATGCAGCCATGCCACTTTCCCCATGTAGTACATACACATCCAGAATCTCTGCACTTCCTATGGACTGCCAGTGGTCTACCTGCCTAGTGTTCTATCACTACTACTCAAGAGAAAGAAAAATGAAGCACAAAAGTAAGACAAATAATACGGCTAACCAACCGGAAACTCTTACGATGGATATAAAAAACAAACTCTGAATGGTTTTGGGGATGTAAGTTTAAGTTTTGATTATGATTAAGCTTTGCAGTTTTCCCAGATTCCCAAAAGGCTTTACCTTCTTGGGAAGGGAACAGAGGTAGGAGAAGGGGAACAGAGAAGCTGGGTACAAGACCGAACTTCCTCAGTAACCAGCAGCTGGATGAGGCAGTAGCGCAGAACTGAGAAAATTCTACAGGCAAATCAAGGAATCAAGAGCTGTTCCTTTGATCAAGATGATTAGGAAGAGGAGAAATAAGGCATTTTAGATATCTCAGAACTACATTCCAAGGACAGAATCATATAACATGTACTGACTACTCATAATTAGAAAGAATGAAATAGAGATGATAAAGTTATCACCACGTTACTGAAATTGATGACGGTTCATTAGTGTCCTGAGACCAGGGAGAAAATGCAGTACAGTTTCCTATAGTGAGCCAGCTTACCTAGTGATGCATAGGAACCTGGATTCAGGGCCCCTGCACCTAACCGGCCACTTCGCACAGCTTGTCCGGCAGCATGATGTGCCTTGGCACCAGCAGCAGCATTCACATCAATGTCACTTCGTGAACGCTGCAGGCTTCCAGGAAGAGAGCTGGCTTTGCTGCTGCCTGCTGATACTATGAAGAACAAAGGAAAGGTAACCTGTATTATTTTCATCATTGCAAATGGCGTAAAAATTATATACACTTGAAATCACCACAAGATACTGAATAATGATCCAAAAAGGAAATAGTGGCCAAATGGATACTAGAAAAGTACTTTTATTTCTAGATTCTACAAAAGTACTTTAAAATCAGGATGCCCCAGTTTCAATGTTGTTGCAAGTAAATCATCTTGGACAATTTTTTCTCAATATTTCTCTGCCTCATTTCCCCCTTCCAAAAAAATGGGAAAAAATAACTATACTTTGTTAAAACTTCATAGGATTGTTTTGTAAATGAAAAGATGATATTTACAACTGATTCATGAAACTGAAGTGCTACACAAGATAAACAGATTTATTTGACCATAAAAATAATGCAAGTAGAACCAGTCTGGGGATAAGATAATTCAGAAAATAATTCAGGTTCTGCCACTCTCAGGCAATGCAAATTAAGTCATTAAATTTCTGGTGTTTAATGGCTGAGATGCTGAAAGAAGTCACCTCAGTTCAAAAATGGACCTGAATAAATATTAAAACATAAAAAATAAAATAAAAATAAATTTCTGGTGTTTAGTTTTTCAGTTTTAATAAGGAATTTTATAAACTCTGAGTTATGACCCATTAATAAAGCTGTGAAATTAACTGAGTGGGTCAGGATGGCACTTTAAAGAAATGAAACAAAATAGAAAACAGAGTGTGTCACAAGTAAAGGTAAGTAGACTTCCTGGAACTTCAGATTATACTATACACATATATTGACATATAATATACTACATGTTACATGTATGTTGTAGGTATATAATTACATATAATACATTGTATGTAGTACATGTATATGGTATACAAACACAGGTTGTAAAGTGTGTATGTGTGGTATTTACAATGTAAAATGATTTTCTCCTTGTGGGTCACATTAAAACAGTTTAAAAGCTATTGTTTTTAACTATTTAGCTTTTAAACAGTTCTAATGTGCTTCAAAAACTTTTAAGGAAAACTTTAAAAATGTTTTAAACTTTTAAATTCTTGATGACACACTGAGTGAGAAAAGCTTTTTACACAGTAACATTTATTTATAAAGTCACTTTTACTTTATTAAGTAAAATATGCTATGACTCTTAAAAAGGCAATTTACCTCTTCCAGCCACAGCAGATGGGTTTGCTGTAGACCATTTTGCAGAAAAGGGGCGACTGCAAGGTAAAAAGAAATACTTTTAATAATTTATCACTCCTCTGATAACACTTAATGAAACACCACTGAGATTTCTGAAGACTTGAGAAGTACTTGGTTTCAATTTTTCTTTGACAAATCACTTCAGAACAGTTGCTGTCATGTATCACTGGTATCTAAATTAGTTGTGAAGCAAAAATGAAATAACTAGCACTGAATAAAGACTGTAAGCTCTACAGGAACAGGGACCAGGTGGCTGCTATTCACTCTTGTCCTCGGCACACATATTATAACAGGGAACTCAATAATGGCCCTCTCCAACACTTTTATTCTGAGGTATTTTACTTAGAAGGAGAGAGAGGGAGTATTATTACCAGTACACAGGGAGTCACTGAAACCAAAGCCTCCATCACCTAAGTCATAACAGTTGTGGCCACTGGAAAGTCAAGCAATTACTCTGTAGATATAATGCCATCTACAGTAGTGCTATTAAGTGTTACTGTGTGGGGCAAGAGAAACAAAGCTACAACTGCTGCTGAGGGTAACGTGTATTAACACGTACAGAAAGCAAAACAGCTAGAATCATTTCAAAAGAATCCACTGCCTCCTTTAATATCTTTTCTGATTACTTACCTGTAACTACAATGGTACTCTGCAGCCCCAAAATAAACATATCTAAGTATGTAAGAGGGCCTGGAAAGTATACCTATGAATTTTATTTTACTTTATTATATTATTCATTTTTTCACTTGCTTGTCGTGCTATGTGGCTTGTGGGATTTTTAAAAATTTTATTATTTATCTTTGGCTGCACTTGACCGTCGTTGCTGTGCTGGCCTCCTCTAGTTGTGGTTCAAGGCATTCTCGTTGCGGAGGCTTCTCTTGTGCTCTAGAGAAGCACAAGCTCTCTGAAGCCGCGTGCTCTAGAGCCCGAGCTTCAGTAGTTGTGGGTCTTGCGCTGTAGAGCGCAGGCTCGGCAGCTGTGGCCCACGGTCTTAGCTGCCCTGTGACATGTACAATCTTCCCAGCCTAGGGATCGAATCTGTATTCTCTGCATTGGCGGGGGATTCTTAAATCACTGGACCACCAGAGAAGTTGGCTTGTGGGATTTTTAGTTCCCAGACCAGGGACTGAATCTGGGTCCATGACAGTGAGAGCATAGAGTCCTAACCACTGGACTGCCAGGGAATTCCCTATCTACAAATTTTAAAGGTGAGGGGAAGAGAGGTAATGTCAGACTACTGAAAATATTCTTAAGTTATTATTGTGTGTAAGTCGGTCAGCTGTGTCTGACTCTGTGACCCCATGGACTGTAGCCCACAAGGTTCTGTCCATGGAATTCTCCAGGCAAGAATACTGGAGTGGGTTGCCATTCCCTTCTCCAAGGGATTTTCCTGGCCCAGGGATCAAACCCAGGTCTCCACGCTGCAGGCCAATTTTTTACCATCTGAATCACCAGGGAAGCCCTAAGTTATTATTATTAAATGGTAAATTTGGCATTTGGTTATCAAACCCAATATTATATTATTTTTATAACTGTCTCCTAAAACTGTTATGCTGAGGCAGATTGATTCAAGTCCACAGATTTCAAAGTTGTTTATGTTTAAAGATGTTCTAATAAAATACCTTATTTAGATCCTTGCCACTCAAAGAATGGTCCATAGACAAAAAGCAGTGACATCACCTTCAGTTCAGTTCAGTTCAGTTGCTCGGTTGTGTCCGACTCTTTGCGACACCATGAATCGCAGCACGCCAGGCCTCCCTGTCCATCACCAACTCCTGGAGTTCACTCAGACTCACATCCATCGAGTCAGTGATGCCATCCACCCATCTCATCCTCTGTCATCCCCTTCTCCTCTTACCCCCAATCCCTCCCAGCATCAGAATCTTTTCCAATGAGTCAACTCTTCACATGAGGTGGCCAAAGTACTGGAGTTTCAGCTTTAGCATCATTCCTTCCAAAGAAATCCCAGGGCTGATCTCCTTCAGAATGGACTGGTTGGATCTCCTTGCAGTCCAAGGGACTCTCAAGAGTCTTCTCCAACACCACAGTTCAAAAGCATCCATGTTTCAGCGCTCAGCCTTCTTCACAGTCCAACTCTCACATCCATACATGACCACTGGAAAAACCATAGCCTTGACTAGACGGACCTTTGTTGGCAAAGTAATGTCTCTGCTTTTAATATGCTATCTAGGTTGGTCATAACTTTTCTTCCAAAGAGTAAGCATCTTTTAATTTCATGGCTACAGTCACCATCTGCAGTGATTTTGGAGCCCAGAAAAATAAAGTCTGACACTGTTTCCACTGTTTCCCCATCTATTTCCCATGAAGTGATGGGACCAGATGCCATGATCTTAGTTTTCTGAATATTGAGTTTTAAGCCAACTTTTTCACTCTCCTCTTTCACCTTCATCAAGAGGCTCTTTAGTTCCTCTTCATTTTCTGCCATAAGGGTGGTGTCCTCTGCATATCTGAGGTTATTGATATTTCTCCCTGAAATCTTGATTCCAGCTTGTGCTTCTTTCAGCCCAGCGTTTCTCATGATGTATTCTCCATATAAGTTAAATAAGCAGGGTGACAATATACAGCCTTGACGCACTCCTTTTCCTATTTGGAACCAGTCTGTTGTTCCATGGGAATGTGTAAAATATGCACAATCTCAGGTCCCATCCCAGATTTACTTAATCAGATTCTGTATTTTAACAATGATCTTCAGCCGACTCATATACAAAGTTTGAGTACAGCAAGAAAAAGTAAAGGGAAAAAAAGCAACAAAGCTCATTTTAGGTGAAGGATTTATCACAAATTTAAATAGAAGTTTAGGTACGATTATTCCTACAATAATTATTTTTTTTTAATCAAATCGTATCTTCTATTACTCTGAAAACTTGTAAGCCACTGAACTCTTATTTAGTACAGTACTCATAAGACCCTGTCAGTACTTCCTGCAATTGTGCCCCAGATACCTCTCTCGCCCACGCTGGTACCTGTCCAGGACCAGGAAGTTGCCAACGCAACTAGCAGTCTTTGTGGGGGTGAAGACCCTAAAGACACAGCAACTACAGCGAGGCAGACCGATATTCTGTGAGCTGCTCTTCCCTAGAGAAATCTGCAGATATTTGTGGCCACTGCTAGGGATCTTAGCCATCTTACAGGGCTAGAGAAACAGAAAATAGGGTATAACTGCCAAGGCAGCAAGGGTTTGAGGTGGCCAGCATAATGATGAGAGTGGAGTCACAGAGAAGTGAGTCAGACACTAGATAATTTTGTCCCCTGGAGGGAGTTGCTGAAAATCTCAAACTATGCCAGAGGCAAGCAAAGAAAGCAATGGCGTGTTTACCAGTCACACAGTGCTGTGTAAAAGTTTTAAAGATGACTTATGAATCTCCATTATAATCCCTCCACAACAGTGCCCTAGAAATGGGCTACTTACTATATGGACTATTTTGGGTGTATTAAAAAAAAGTATATGAATTAGTGGTTTCCAGTCTTTCTCAAAGATATGAACATATTCTAACAAAACGTGTCTGAAAATGTTCGCACAAACTTTGAATCCCTAAAACTCAACCCAATGAGAAGAAGCTATACAGGCATGTAATCCAACCCCTGAGGCAACAGACCAAAGGAAATAAGCACATTCAGTCATCATTCTTCCAAGGCTTTAAGAAGAAAGCAATCAGATACTCAGCCATCCAACTTAAGGAACTCTGTGGAGCTGAAAAGAGGAAGTAATCAGTAATGATCCTTTATATGACCTTACTTGAGGCTTTCTTGGGAGCTAGATGAGGACCTGTCTGATTGTGGAAGAGATGCTACACTGCCAGAACTCTTTAAGTAAGTCTGAAGACTCTTCTGATAAGACGGCTCGAGGGAATTATACAGTGTTTCAGCTTCACCGGGGAAGTGGTTTCTAAGACCCATATATGTCCTGTAAAACAAACAACAAAATTTAAGGTTTTTTACTAAAAAAACAAAAACACCTTAAAGAAATAACTTTGCATGATTACACATTAACCGTAAAATGTGTACATTCAAGAAAAGCAAAAGTTTTTAACCCCAAAGGTTTTAATACAGCCACAATGTGCCAAGTGAATACTTTCTAAATTAAACAAGTTTTTGGAGGAAGACAACAGGCTTTTGAGAAAAGGAATCTCAGTTCAAAATCTGACTATAATCCTTACAATTTGGGTGGCCTTGTGCAAACTTCCAGATCTCCAAACTTCAGTTGCCAAAGGAGATAGCACCTTCATTGGATCATTTTAAGGATTAAAAAAGAACATATACCTACTGCCCTACAAAGTATCAGGTACGTAACAAATGTTCAGTAAATTAGATATTTTTATTCACAACAAAAGTGAATATGTTATGATGTAATACGAATACTGATGGATATATAAACAACAAGGCTGAGTGAACTGATAAGACAACCAGTACAGGTTTAATGGAGAAAAATCAATCTCCACTTGACTAAAGAGCTGATCAAATACAATACTTGGGACACTTTCAATATTTTCATTCTCCCAGCATAATGTCTGTCGAAGAAAAGACCAAAGTATGTTTAAACCACCACAAAAATACGTTATAGACTTACTTTCTTGCCTCCACTCTGGCCTCAGCATCAGCATCATGAATTCCCTTCTTAATAGTTTCAACCAAGACAGCTGCATGTCTATAAAATAAAGTACCTTTGGGATCATGTATAAAACTATCTATTTCACCACAAACGATACTGCCTATATACTGTATATCACACAGCAATCACAAATGGGCAAGGGGGAGAAAAAAGGCAACTAGCATATAATAATGAATCTAAGATTGCAAGATTTCCTAATAATCTGCCCCACTAATTTTATTCATGTATGGTTTCCTTCTGACAAGTCAAACATTATAAACCTGAACATAATTATTTTTATATGGAATCCAGACAAATAGTACTAACATTTTAAATTTTTCATGAATTAAAGAAAATCTTGTGTGTGGTTCCTCACTAACCTACCAGTGTAGAAATGTGCTAGCAGTACAATCAGTTACTAACCAGACTGAATAGCAGCTGCCACAAAAGAACTTAAAGAAAACTTGGAATTATATCATGCCTGCAGTAAACAACATATTCTATTTTTTAAAAATGGGATGTGAATAAATTTAATGCTTTCCATAAGAATGGAAAATCAGCAATGTATTCAACATAAATACATGTGTATCCCAAGCTTCACATGTGAAACAAATGAGAAATACAGCCATACAGATAGCCAGTGACTGACTCGCTGCCCTTATTTTCCTCTTTTTCGCTGCAGAGCTTCATTAAACACTGCCCAGGATATACACGGCCAATGACACCTGACAGCTGGTGTGGAGAAATCTGCCAACAGATCTCTCTCACGTTTTTGATCTCTTTCCTCTGAAAAGAAGTGCCTTTCTTCTATCCTAAATCATTCATTACTTGATTAATTGCACCTTGAGAAACCTATCTTACATGACTAGAAATACATTTTAAACTACCTGCCCAATTTAACCTGGAATTTCTTATAAAACCTGGAATCTCTTGCCCAATTTAACCTGGAATTTCTTGCCCATTCACCTAAGAGACCCTCATTCACCCCACAAAGAAGAAAATCACAGCTACGATGAGTAAGAGGAGCACCTCAGCTTTAAAGGAAAATCAGTACAAATAACTTTTAAAGGAAAATGGGAAATAATGCAAATCCAATACCATCAATTTCTAAAGAACTGATGACAAAGGGGAGGGGAGAGTGGTGGAAGAGGAAGAGTCGATGCATACCTTTCCAATGAGTGAGTCTGCCACTCCTGTAATAATAAATCTAAAAATTCAAATGAACGCCTGAAAAATAAAAATAAACTATTAACTAAATGTTGCAACATTAATACTCAGTTATATAATTTTACAACTAAATGTTAATTAATACTTTCTTCTATAATACAGCGTTTTGTCTTCTGAATTAAAGTATAAGACATATTTTTAGATATTTTTACTATCAAATACTTAAATTTTTTTAAGACTCCAACTATTCCTATGCTTAATAGTTCAAAAAGACCTTAATTTTAACTTGAAAATGTTTTTCAAATATAAAATTTAATTTAATTTAAAAGATACTTATCAAACACCTACTATGCACTAGAAATTGAAGATACACAATGGTGACCAAGAAAGCTATGATGTCAACTCAAACACTACATACAAAACAACAAATTAATCCTTACCCTCTCAATCTACTCGTGGAGTCCGTATGGTACAGATCAGGAAATAACACGGAGGTTAAACTAATTTGCCCGTAGTGACAGAGTGGGACTTAAACCCTGACATTTGAAGCAGTTGCTATCACCTCCCTCATCCAAATCCAATAATCACGTCTCAATTCTGTCTGAAGTCTCTTGAATTTACTCAATAAAATCTTCAATCTTCCTCTCAATTATCACAAATACAGCTCCAGTTTTCCACCCCATCTCTTACATGAGATGTAAGAAGTCCTACTTAATTAAACCAATGCTTTTCATTGTCCCTTTTTAATCACTGTTCACTGCTGGAATAAAAACTAGGATGGATGACATTACTTCTCACCAAAAACCGCTGATCAAACAATATCAGAATTTCTCTTCCAGTCATTCAAAGCCCTCCATATCCTGACTTCTATCTATCCCCTTTCCCTCCACAGTCAGCCTCTTTTCCTACTGAAACCTCCCATTTATCACACCTTCTGGGCTCAGTGGCCTGTCCAATGGCTCTGCAGCCTGCAGCATAGCTTTCCATCTCTGCCTACACCTCACTTCCTTTACAGGTATTGAAATACTCCCCATCTTCAGGATAATTCTATGATGCATTTCTTGACTTCCTCTTCTCTGTAACATCCCTAATTTTCCAATTACCATTTTATTCAGTGTAAGACAGTGACTGGTAAATCTTTTCTGTAGAGGGCCTGAGAGTAAATATTTCAGGCAGCAAATATTTTAGGCTTTGAGAACAACACAGTCTCTCATTTTTTTTTTTCCCACCTTTTTAACCACCTTTCAAAAATGTTAAGTTACAGTTTTAGCTTGTGCCTGTACAAAACTAGACTGTTGGACAGATCTGCCCAATGGACTGTTATTTGCTGACCCTGACATAAGAGAGAGGTAATTAAACAACTGTCCCCAAATTCCAAATCACAGGTAACAATGATGTCTTATTTTCCCGAACATTCTAAGTACTTAAATAAACATATTTATCAAACAAAAGAGGGGAAAGAGTTTTTTACAATTTCCTGAAATATCCAATACACAAATCTTGTTTTTTGTCTTTAACACTAATGGTGCTAGTGGTGATACCAGTGATATCAAAGACTGTAGAAATAATGAGACAGACACTGACAGACTAACATGATTGTATACTCTGTGCCAAACACTATGTTCATGTCTTCTAGTGTCCTTCTCATTTAACCTCACAACTCTATGGGGTCCACATCATTAGACCCACTAACATACACAGACATGAGGTTTAGGGCAATTAAATGACTGCCCAAGGCAGGACAGTCAATCAAAGTTGTAGGATTCTAGGTGAGGGCTGACTCTAGACTCCAAACTCTCTGAAAACCAAAGAAATAGTGGCCCAAATAAACCAAAATGTGGGAGATCCGGGTTTGATCCCTGGGTTTGGAAGGTCCCCGGGTGAAGGGAACGGCTACCCATTGCAGTATTCTGGCCTGGAGAATTCCATGGAGAAGTCCATGGGGTCGCAAAAAGTCAGAAATGACTGAGCGACTTTCAGACACACTTTAATACGAAAAGGCCAAGAAATGTGGATAGTCATAATAAGCACTTTGTTCCTTTTTGCCTTACATTAAGTTAAAAAACTTTAATAAGGTTTCTAGAAGGCAAGAAATTGATGACAACTAATTTTTGTACCCAACTAAGAATCAGACATAATGCAATATTCAACATAAAGCTATACTAAGTTTTTTCAAAACTTACCTCCTTACAGGAACTGATTTCGATGTGCAATTGCTTGTTATTAAAGGTATAAGTCTGGGTACATGAGTATGCTGAAAAAGACAGTTTAGAAGAGGTTGAGAAATACCGTGTACCTTACATAATCTCTTCCTTTACTTGCTTTGCATTCAAGTATTTAGCTATATTAGAAAAGAACAAAAATAACCATAAAATCAGATTTTGAAAGAAATTAAGACCAGTCAAAAGGTTTTCCCAAATTAAATAGTAACGATACAATTTCAGAAGGGCAGATGTGGTTGTAATATTAAATAATAAGGACAAGTTAACTGATAACTACAGACAACTGTTAGGACAGTGTACTTTGGGGGGAACCAGACACATACTGGTCTTATTTTTTGATGTACCATGGCTACTGCTGGAGAGCACAGTATTGCTATGTCATCAAAGCAGGTTATCAGAGTGAATCTGCGTAATTATCAAGAATGCACTTTGAAACGGTGATTTTAACTGAACTTTCATCCTGGCTGAACCACAGCTCTCTAGAATTCAGGTATATAATCTTCTGATTTCTATTAGTAATTCTTACATTCTTCTTTGGTGAGAGTGTTTGTGTGTTAGTCGCTCAGTTGTGTCTGACTCTTTGCGACCCCATGGACTGTAGCCCGGCAGGCTACCCTGTTACTGGGATCCTCCAGGCAAGAATAGTGGAGTGGATTGCCATTCCCTTCTCCAGGGGATCGTCCTGACTCAAGGATCGAACCTGGGTCTTCTGTATTACAGATTCTTTACCACCTGAGCCACCTCTTCTTTAGTAAAGCAAACACTAAGAAGTTCACAAGAGACGTTAAAATAAAACAGTAACCTAAGGATACATATTTGATGCTTTAAATCTCCTATTTTTCTTTTGAGCTGATGGTACAGGCTGGGTTACCTAGGAAGCAGGCTGTGAGATGGAGTTCAGCCTTTTTAATATTAAGCAGTGCTTTTGGAATCAACACTGGTGGAAGTGAGAAGGAAGCAAGACTAGGCAAAGGAAGAAATCAATCTGTGATATAGCCCAAGGACCTCTTTACCCAAAGTCACTGGGGAGCTCTGGAAGATAGTCTCAAAATGGCCTAAGATGGCCAAACTCTACTCTTCCACGTCAATCAGTTTACTGGATATGGGCCATAACTAGGAAAGGGCAAGACTCCAGGAAAGGCAGATCTCTACAAGCTTCGCAGGCTTTGAAGAGGCTGCAGCTAAAGGCTGTCAGCCCACAGAGCCTCCGTACTTGGGAGGAAACAAGTCTCAGAGTGAAGGAAAGAGTGAGTGGCCACAACTAACTCAACCAACACAGAGGGAACACTGTTTTCACCTCTGACAGAGGGAAGCCACCCACAGACGTGAAGTTGTTCAAGATGAGGATAATGCAACACAGTGCTGGTCTGCATGTTATTCAACTGCTATATCCAGTATGGAAGGGCTCTGTGGACTTGCTCCCCTAGCACGAGGGACCAGTTTTGTGGATGACAAGTTTCCCATGAACAGGTTGGGGGTGCGGGGGGGGAGGGCAACAGGGGGTGGGGTGGTGATGGTTTTGGAATGATTCGAGTGCATTACATTTTTCATGTACTTTATTTCTATTAGAGCATCCAGAAGAACTCATCCCTGAACATTACTGAGGAGTTAAAAGAAAGCCCAAAGGGACTCCCTAGCCATAGTATACTACATAGCAGGTCTCACCTACCTTCCTCCTCCTCTCTCTCATGATCTCAAAATCCTACTGCTGCTGATTAACTCTTAAACAACACAGTGGCAGAGATGGGGCTAGAGACTAACCTATTGCTACACCATATTCAGGGGAGCTATTCCAAAGGAAAATAAGTGATCCTCACAATTACAGATGATGCATTCAAACAAATACTAAATCAGAACAACTTAGAAGCAGGCCCCTGGGAAACAAACAAAAATATAGAAAACAGGAAATAATGTAAAACAACAACAACCTGATCCGTATTTTCTGTGAGATGATGGGACATGTTATTGTCTCAATAACATGAGACAAACTCATGAAAAACAGGCAATCTGAAAATAATACATGAAGTATAAACAAACCTAAAAATGGCAAATTGGGTACTGTCAAGTAAGGAGAATTTAAAGGATTTTTCCTGAGAACATATACAACTGAAAGACAGGAAACAAACAGAAGCAATAAATAAATGATACATGAAAACTAACATAAATTTGAACAAACTTCATTTTAGTCAGAAATCTTGCTCCTCTGTGTAAAGACAGCACAAATGAAAGATGCTGTGAGGGAACTCCTAACAGAGAGACTCTCCTACAAAGCTTCCTAAGGCAGCAGTGGTGCTGTTTTTAAATAAAAGAATCAAACAACATCTCACTATAAAAACAACAGAGTGAAGAAAACAATTCTTTGTGAAAAGGACATAATTCTGAGAGAAAAGAAATGTGAACCTGAAGTCCAATTTTTGAATTCTTGTATAATGGCAAAGCAAAGCCATTTAGAAATATGAAAAAATAAATATCTATGAAAACTGAGAACACAGTGCTGCTGCTGCTGCTAAGTCACTTCACCCGTGTCCGACTCTATGCGACCCCAGAGACGGCAGCCCACGAGGCTCCCCCGTCCCTGGGATTCTCCAGGCAAGAACACTGGAGTGGGTTGCCATTTCCTTCTCCAATGCATGAAAGTGAAAAGTGAAAGTGAAGTCGCTCAGTCATGTCCGACCCTCAGCGACCCCATGGACTGCAGCCTACCACGCTTCTCCGTCCATGGGATTTTCCAGGCAGGAGTACTGGAGTGGGGTGCCATTGCCTTCTTTAAAGAACACACTAAGATCAAGCAAATATTTTTAATGGGAAGAGTCCTAATAAACACTGGGCAGGAATAAAAGCAGAAAAAAAAAAAAACCCACCATAGTCAACTTTAGTTGCTCGAAATTAATTCAGTGGTTAAGGGGAAAACAATGACACAAATAAGATAAAAATATATACTTCTTATTTTTTTTTTTAATATATACTTTCCAAAAGGCTGGGGAAGTAAAAGAGAATTTATTCTTGACACTGACAAAGAACAAGAAATTTTTAAGAAAATAAGATTTAAAAAAAAAATAAGACCATAAAGAACTAGAATAATATGAACAAACTAGATTTAGAAATGAATAAAGCACTCTATAAATGAATTCCATATTTCACAAATACTAAAAGACTACCTATCTAAATATATGATGTACTCGGATATTAACAAAATTCAGGTTATTCAATGAAAAAGAAATTGTACCATCAAATTCTCTGATCAGAATGTCATGAAATTACAAAATGATAAGAATGACAAAAGAACCATCTGAAAATGCAGACAATATCCTTATGTAATTCAATAAGAAAGTTGAAATGGAAATTACAAACGACTGAGAAATATAAAATAGAGTGTGGTAAATCTAAATCGCTGGATGCTGCTAATGCCAAACTCAGAACACAACATTATGATAAGAAAGTCTTATGTGATTAAATAATAAAAACTATGACAAAGTGAGAATATACCACAAAAATCTAGGGGAAAAAAAGAAGTAAGCCACAGCAAGTCAAATAAAGTAATTAAGAAACATAAATATAGAAATTAAACAACTAGAAAAAAATAAAAGAACCCCATGGGTACCAATGTAACAAATTTGAAGCTTATAAAAAATCTCTTAACAATACCTCTAGCAAGTATTTTCCTTTTTTTTTTTTAAAAAAAGAACATATAATAATATAATACAAAATGGTAATATAACCCTGGTAGAAGAAACTTTTCTTAAATTAACAGTATACAACTTCATGTCAAGAGTCTTCTTAAGTATTAGCCAACTGCATCTAGCAGTATGATAATGTAAATGGCCAAGCAGAAATCATTTCATGAATGTACAATGGATAAATGAAGAGAGACAATCATTTCTAAAGGGATATCTGACAAGATTCCACATCTACTACTGATCAAAATTTAGCAAAATATAAATAGGAGGAAATTCTCAGACCTAATCCAGAATATCCAAAAATTCATCCCAGAGGTCATATTTAAAGCACTCCTATTAAACTCAGAGAAAAAAATAAAGATTTCAATCATTTCCACCAGTTTTGAACACTGTTATGAAGGTGCCAGATTTAGTGAAGCTTACAAAAATATTAAAACAGAAAGAAAAGGGACATTTTCTGAGATAGATTCATGGATTTCTTCACAGGCACAGATTTTACTGCTGAAAAACACCTGGTAACAGCAGCATTAGAGAGAGAGATCATTTACCAGGAGAGGACAAATTGATCAAAGAAACTGGAAAGGCATTTAAAAAACAGACCCATATATTTATGGAAATTTACTACAAGAAAACAGTGGTAGTTTAAGAAAAGACTGAACTATAATCTACTACACACCACGGGGTCAGCTGGTTTTGTATCTGGGGGAAAACAAAGTCAGATATCCATACTGTACACAAAAATAAAATTAAGTTAGATCTAAATCTAAGAAACAAAATCATAAAAGGTTTAAAAACTGACTATTTTTATAACTGAGAAATGGGGAAGGTTGTTTTAACTTTATATAACAAAACCCACAAAAATAGAATTGTCTCAAAACAAAAAAATATCAAATTTCTATATATATATCAAATGTAGCTTAAACAATATATGAAGAAATGACAAACTGGTAGAAAATATTTACAAATAAAATTAATATACAGTTGTCCTTCAGTGTCCACGGGGGTGGTTCTGGGACCCTGTGAGGATACCAAAATTCGGGGATATACAAATCCCTTACATAAAATGGTACAGTATATGCATAAAACCTACACTTTTTTTTCCTGTATACTTTGTCATCTCTAGATTAATTAGTTAATATAATGTAAATGATACACATATAGTTGTAATTATTATAAATGTTATAGAAACAGATGCCAGCAGAAGGCAAATCAAGTTTTGCTTCTTGAAACGCATTACAATTCTTTCCCCCGCAAATATTTCTGATTTGAGGTTGGTTGAATCCACAGATGCAGAACCCATGGATAAGGAGGACCAACTGTTCTAATAACACAGAAAAAAGGCCATAGAAAAAAACGCAAGGAAAAAATGCACAGAATATAAACTGGCAATCCTTAGAAAAACTATTAAAGGAAAAAAATACCTAATGTTTTCTAATAATCCAAGAAATGCAAAGTAGAATATGAAATAATATTCTTTAATTATTAAATTTTAAAACCTTTAAGATACTAATAATACACAGCGTAAGGTAAAGGACAGAGAAAAAGAATTTCACAAACTTCAAATATGGTGAGGACAGCTTAATATTATGCCCCTTAACTAAGACCTGACTTAGACATCAAAAATAATTAAACAAGGGAAGCTGCCTGAGTACATGAAGTTTAAAAAGCAAAGGTAAAAAAACATTTATACATATATATAAAATATAAATGCTACACTTACATTTTGTAGTAAATATAGTTTGTATAGGCACAAAATAGAGGTTTGGAAAAGTACATCCTGTATGGTTAGAGTGGTGAGTTGTAGAAGAGCAAAATTTAAAAATTTAAGTGGGGAAGTTTTACATTTTTAACTCTTCTTCTGCCACCTTTAAGAGGTGGATGATGAGAAATATTAAGAATTTGCTGTCATCTATTACCACTGCTTGTAACATTTTTACTGTTTAACATTTGTCTGTTACTACAGAAGCAGAAGATATTAAGAGGTGGCAAGAATACACAGAAGAACTGTACAAAAAAGATCTTCATGACCAAGATAATCATGATGGTGTGATCACTCACCTAGAGCCAGACATCCTGGAATGCAAAGTCAAGTGGGCCTTAGAAAGCATCACTACGAACAAAGCTAGTGGAGGTGATGGAATTCCAGTTGGGCTATTACAAATCCTGAAAGATGATGCTGTGAAACTGCTGCACTCAATATGCCAGCAAATTTGGAAAACTCAGCAGTGGCCACAGGACTGGAAAAGGTCAGTTTTCATTCCAATCCCAAAGAAAGGCAATGCCAAAGAATGTTCAAACTATCTATTGCAATATTGCACTCATCCCACATGCTAGTTAAGTAACGCTCAAAATTCTCCAACCTGGCTTCAGCAATATGTGAACCGTGAACTTCCTGATGCTCAAGCTGGTTTTAGAAAAGGCAGAGGAACCAGAGATCAAATTGCCAACATCTGCTGGATCATGGAAAAAGCAAGAGAGTTCCAGAAAAACACGTAATTTTGCTTCATGGACTATGCCAAAGCCTTTGACTGTGTGGATCACAATAAACTGTGGAAAATTCTGAAAGAGATGGGAATACCAGACCACCTGACCTGCCTCTTGAGAAACGTGTATGCAGGTCAGGAAGCAACAGTTAGAACTGGACATGGAACAACAGACTGGTTCCAAATAGGAAAAGGAGTACGTCAAGGCTGTATATTGTCACCCTGCTTATTTAACTTATATGCAGAGTACATCATAAGAAAGGCTGGGGGCTGGATGAAGCACAAGCTGGAATCAAGATTGCTAGGAGAAATATCAATAACCTCAGATATGCAGAGGACACCACCCTTATGGCAGAAAGTGAAGAGGAACTAAAAAGCCTCTTGATGAAAGTGAAAGAGGAGAGTGAGAAAGTTGACTTAAAACTCAACATTCAGAAAACGAAGATTATGGCATCTGGTCCCATCACTTCATGGGAAATAGATGGGGAAACAGTGGAAACAGTGTCAGACTTTATTTTTGGGGGCTCCAAAATCACTGCAGATGGTGACTGCAGCCATGAAATTAAAAGATGCTTACTCCTTGGAAGGAAAGTTATGACCAACCTAGATAGCATATTCAAAAGCAGAGACATTACTTTGCGAACAAAGGTTTGTCTAGTCAAGGCTATGGTTTTTCCAGTGGTCATGTATGGATGTGAGAGTTGGACTGTGAAGAAAGCTGAGCATCGAAGAATTGATGCTTTTGAACTGTGGTGTTAGAGAAGACTCTTGAGAGTCCCTTGGACTGCAAGGAGATCCAACCAGTCCATCCTAAAGGAGATCAGTTCTGGGTGTTCATTGGAAGGACTGATGCTGAAGCTGAAACTCCAGTACTTTGGCCACCTCATGCGAAGGGTTGACTCATTGTAAAAGACTCTGATGCTGGGAGGGATTGGGGGCAGGAGAAGAAGGGGACGACAGAGGATGAGATGGCTGGATGGCATCACCAATTTGATGCACGTGAGTGTTGGTGAACTCTGGGAGTTGGTGATGGACAGGGAGGCCTGGCGTGCTGCGATTCATGGGGTCGCAAAGAGTCGGACACGACTGAGTGAACTGAACTGACCTGACCTGTAACATGATTCACACACACACGCTCACACATGCACATGCGTATTGTGCCTATTATATTCTGTATACAAGCATCTTTACTTTGTGATCCTCTTTACTATTTAAATTTCATTAATACCTGTGTATTACTTTTATTATCAGAAAAATTACTCAAAAGTAATTTTTTTCTTGGGGTTTAAAAAAATTCCAATGATTTATTTAAGTACATTAAAAGAGAGAGAGAGAGACAGACAAATGGACAGGCAGACACACAGAGGAAGACAGGAAAAAAAAAAAAGAAAGGAAAAGAACCTACCCGAATTATGAATCTGATTGCTGCACATCCAGAAGTCGCCATGACTTTTGCACTATTGGGGACGAGATTAAAAAGTGTAGGTACAATGGCTTCAGCGCCATGATCAAACTTGTTTCCCAAAACTGTTGAAAGATGGCTATAAAGGAAGACAAAAAATGTTGTCTTAGAAAAATAGTTTAACATTAAATATAGGTAGGACCATGTAATTTTAAAATATTCTTTTACTGAATTAACCTAAAATCTTTATTTTAACCAGTTCTAAAATGGCAGAAAAACAAAAGAGAGAAAGGGAAGTGCAGATATTAAGTATTTCTTTCTTCTCCCTGACCTTTTACTGTCTAGTGCAGAGTTGACTTTGGCATTTTAAGCATCTCTCTGCAATAGAGAAGCCATTTGATCTCAGAATTTAAGCATGAACATGACAGGTAAAACACTCAGCTTTGACTGTCCTGATGTTTAGTCTTTATCCATCAGATATTTTCATTCTGATGCCCCAGTATCAATCTTATATTCAACATACTGTACAAACAAGTAAAATCTTACCCAAATCAGTATTCTGCTATTTGTATTAATGGTACCACTACTATTTCAGTCACAAATACTTCCTGACATGTTTGGTGTAGGATTTCAGAATTCTTGATTGAACACAGAACTCTACCATACAATGGTTACCAGCTTCCCTGGTAAACCGACAGTAAAGAATGGTGGTTCAGTCGGTAAAGAATCTGCGTGCAATGCAGGGTACTCGGGTTCAGTCCCTGGGTTGGGAAGTTCCTCTGAAGGAAATGGCAACCCATTCCAGTATTCTTGCCTGGGGAAAATTCCATGAACAGAGGAGCCTGGTGAGCTACAGTCCAGGGGGTCCCAAGGAGTTGGACACAACTGAACAACTAACACACATACATTGACTGGAGCTTCCCAGGTGGCGCCAGTGGTGAAGAGCCTGCCTGCCAATGCAGGAGACATAAGAGACGTAGCTTTGATCCCTGGGCAGGGAAAATCCTCTGGAGGAGTGCGTGGCAACCCACTCTAGTATTCTTGCCTGGAGAATCCCACAGACAGAGGAACCTGGCAGGCTACAGTCCATGGGATCGCACAGAGTTAGATATGACTGAAGTGACTTAGCGTGCACAGATGCACTGGTTAGTTGGGTGACTCTAAACAAATGTGTCTTCTCTTTCCAAATTTGCAGTTAAACAACTAATCCAGCCTAATTAATTTGATATGGTTTGCCGTCTATGGGGTCACACAGAGTTGGACACGACTGAAGTGACTTAGCAGCAGCAGCAGCAGTATGACTTTAGGTAAAACACTTATGAAGAATGCTGTAAATACTCACATTTCTACATACTTATACCTTATTTAGAATACAGTTGGCTCCGAAATATCAGATTCCTGATTCAAAGCAGTACTCAGACCTATTTACTAGTGTTCAGTTACACATTCAGTTTTCCCTTGTGAAACTCAGATGAGAAGCAGGGGAGGCCACCTGTGCCCTGATGTTGCTGTCCTCCTTTAAAGTGTGAGCCTTTTGTTCTGGTCAGCAGGTGATGTCCTTTGGAAGTAGCCTCATCTTTCCCAGCTTGTTAGGAGGGGTAGCCTGAGAGTACTCAGCTTCGAGTAGCCTGAGCAGTACGATTCCTACACAACAGCCTTTCTGGGGTCTCAAATGCATGCCCTGGGGGTTTGACAAGGTCTCTCCAGTCTGGTTCCTCAAAACTTGAACCTGTCCCAGCCCATGCAAGTTCTGGGAACTGTTGTTTACCTCATGGCTTCCAGCAGTAGGTCTTTCCTGTCCCCAGAGAGTTGTACGTTTCACATGCACAGATTAGTGTTCAACTGGACTCATGGATCCCCTATGCAGACTTCTATGGCTCTTTTTCTGTTATAGCTCTCTTCTCCCCAGTATTCTGCACTGAAAAGTTTAGCCACTTCAGCTTTCAGAACCTCCCATCTCTTGTTTCTTCTTCAACTGAGTAAGACTGTCTTGCTCTGCCTGGGTTCTCCCTCCCCCTCCACGGTTCAGAAATGCATCCAGGTCAAAACTGTGCTGATGGTACTGTTCAACTGATATGTTTCAAGAATTACAGTCCTGCTCTGTCTGCTGTCCATTATCTGTACACAGTTGTCTTATACATTTTCTTCAGTTTTCTGCAAGAGGGCTAATCCTATACCAGTTATTGCATCATGGCAAGAAGCGGAATTCTCATCATGAAGTATTTTCCAAGGTTACAATTTGAAGATTTTTGTTTTGTTTTGCTATCAAGAGATACTCAATTATTTTGGTATATTGACTTGTATCTAGCAACCATGCTACATAGTTCCTTAATTATAATCATTTATTAATTCTTGACTTTTTCTGCATGGATAATTATATCATCTGTTAATAAGGGCAGTTTTGTTCCTTTTCTTGCAATCCTCATAGTTTTTATTTCCTGAGTTTTTTAGTTTATTTTTTTCTGTTCTGACTAGGACATCTAATATGATCCGGATTATAAATACTAATAGTATGTATCTAAGTGTTCCCTCTCTCCAAAGGAAGGCTTATACAACAATATATACAACAAATTTTTTTTTTTGGTCAGGAGCAGCAGTAAGAAGAGTTCAAGTGTTCTACCATCCTTAAATTATAGAAAAATATAAACATACTGAATAGGTTTAGACTTTGATAAGTTAATGATGGATGTTACAATTCGAGGACAATTGCTAAAATGTCAGAAAAAAAGCTTAATATCCAAATTAGCAAAGAGAACATTACATAAGAAGAGCCGGTTCTGAGACCCATTCATTTTTTTCTTATACTCACAGAGTTAGTGACCAAAAATCTACCAGTCGACTTTTGACATATAAACATAGTTCAAAGTTGGTATAAAGTACTATTAAGAAAGATTTTTTTTTTTTTTTCAAAATCACACAAATTTAATCCTTATGCATATGATTTTTGGATCATGCTTTAGGGGGGTTATCTTACTAGTGCTTTACTGAATGAGTAACTCAATCAATGAGCACGAAATTAATTCATAAAAAATACTTATCACACAAAGAATATACTTACGCTACAGTAATGCAAGCTTCTCTAACCACTTGGGATCTAAGATCCTTAGCGGAAAGTTTAAGTGCTCCATCCAACAAGCGTAAATGCTGGAAAAAGCAATCATATTGTGCAGCTCCAGCAACAAGCAATGATCGAATTTTCTTTAGCTGAAATAAAGAAAATTTTCATTACTGACATTAAAAAGTAAAGCAGTATAAAAAAACAAACAACTTCCTAAACATTATTTGAACAAAATTTTAGAAGTTTTCATTAGATTTTATAACTATATTCAGACATTTTAACAGCACTAAACATAAATAAACATGTGAAGAAACAAAACAGCTTTCTGGAAAAGAACATTACAGATTCAGTTATATGTATAATAGACATATATAATGTTTGAGTATATAAATAAATCTTAAAGTTTTAAGGGAGTCTATTTAAAATTGTGACAAAAGACATACTCAGGTGCACGTCTGTGGTCACACGCAGAAGTTAAAAGTTTACCTAAATAATACCCATTATTATGTAGAATCTCATATTAATCTTGGAAAAGGCAACGGCACCCCACTCCCGTTCTCTTGCCTGGAAAATCCCATGGACGGAGCAGCCTGGTAGATTGCAGTCCATGGGATCTCTAAGAGTCGGACACGGCTGAGTGACTTCACTTTCACTTTTCACTTTCATGCATGGGAGAAGGAAATGGCAACCCACTCCAGTATCCTTGCCTGGAGAATCCCAGGGACGGGGGAGCCTGGTGGGCTGCCACGTATGGGGTCACAGAGTCGAACACAACTGAAGTGACTTAGCAACAGCAGCATATTAATTTCTGAGCTTCTCTAAATTTTTAAAGATATCTTTCAAAGTTAAAAAAGATGAACTAAAGATGGAAAGTATAAAAAAATATTGTGGATATTAAAAAAATAGTTGAAAGAATATTATATAACTTTAAGTATATATAAGAAGGGAAACTATCATAAGCAGAAATCAGGAGGCATCTAAATGAGATTAACTAAAAAAATCACAATATGGTAGGAAAAAATTATCTGCAACACAACAGTACAATGCACAAGGAATGGCAATAAAGTGAAAAAAAGACAACCAAATATTACATTGGCTAAAATAAATACAACGAAACGTGTTCAACCTTACTGCTGCTGCTGCTGCTGCTAAGTCGCTTCAGTTGTGTCGGACTCTGTGCGACCCCAGAGACGGCAGCCCACCAGGCTCCCCCGTCCCTGGGATTCTCCAGGCAAGAACACTGGAGTGGGTTGCCATTTCCTTCTCCAATGCAGGAAAGTGAAAAGGGAAAGTGAAATCGCTCAGTCGTGTCCGACTCCTAGCGACCCCATGGACTTCGGCCTACCAGGCTCCTCCATCCATGGGATTTTCCAGGCAAGAGTACTGGAGTCGGGTGCCATTGCCTTCAACCTTACTAGTGATAAGCAAATGCAAATTACAACAAAGACACACCATTTTCCTTCCTTAGATCGGCAAAAGTTAAGACTCAGTAAAACCCAGTACCAGACAGAAAACATATATTCTTACTGTTAAGTAGATCATGAATGACTAATATCTTTGTTCAAAATATTTTGGCAATATCTACTGAAATAAAACTGTATCATCTATTCTTTACCCGTCAACCTCATCTATAAAAATTTAACCTACAAAAATAAAAACACCACTGTTATAGACACATGCATAGATGTTTATTGTAATATTGTTTTTTTTTTATTTTTTTATTTTTTTTTTGTAATATTGTTAATACAGCACAAAATAGAACAAGTCCATCTTACTTTCTAGAAACATACAGCCCACCAAAACTGAATGAAGAATTAACAGGTAACCTGAACAATCTGATCATTGATCATGAAAAATTTACATAATCTGCAATTAAAAAAAGCTCCGTGCAAATGGAAGTCCATGACAAGATGGTTTCACTGAGGAATTCTATCAAACATACAAAAAAGAACTTACACCAAACCTTCTCCAACTCTTCCAAAAAGAGGGACTTCCCTAGTGGAATGGCTAAGATGCTGCACTCCCAATGCAGGGGGCCTGAGTTCAATCCCTGGTCAGTAACTAGATCCCACACGCCACAGCTAAAAGAGTCCCCATGTCACAACTAAGACTTGGTGCAGTCAAATAAATAAATAAAACAAAAAACTAAAGTAGAGGGAACCTTCCCAAAGTGATTCTATGAAGCCACCATCACCCTACTACCAAAACCAAAGACGCTACCAAAAAAGAAAATTACAGGCCAATATCTTTGATGAATACAAATGAAAAAATCCTCAATAAAATATTAGCAAACTGAATCCAATTACATATGAAAAGGGTCATACACTTTGATCAAACTGGATTCATCCCAGGGTCACAAGGATGGTTCAACATATGCAAATCAAAAAATGTGACACAGCACATCAACAAAAGAAATCATATGATCATCTCAACAGACGCAGAAAAGAATCTGACAAAATTTAACAACCATTTATGATAAAAAACTCTTACTAAAGTGGGTATAAAAGAAACATATCTCAACATATCTCAATAAAAGCTATTTATGACAAACTCACAGCCAATGGTTCATGACAAACCCAAACAACACTCAATGGTAAAAAGCAGAAAACACTGCCATTAAAATCGGAAACAAGACAAGGATGCCCACTCTACCACTTCGGTTCAACACAAGATTTATTAAAACTCTTAATAATAGGAATCAGACAAGAAAAAGAAATAAAAGGTATCCAAATTGGAAGGGAAGAGGTAAAATTGCCATCACATGCAAGTAACATGATTTTCTGGAAAACCCTAGAGATGCCACAATAAAACGATTACAACTACTAAATGGATTCAGCAAAGCAGCAGGATACAAGATTAACATATAGAAATCAGTTGCATTTCTTTATACTAACAATGAAATATCAGAAAGTAAAAAAAAAAAATCTTTTAAAACCACATCCACGGTGGCTCAGACAGGAAAGGATCTGCCTGTGTTTGATCCCTGGGTCGGGAAGATGCCCTGGAGAAGGAAATGGCAACCCACTCCAGTACTCTTGCCAGAAGAATTCCATGGACAGAGGAGCCTGGCAGGCTACAGTCTATGGGGCCACAAAGAATTGGATACAACTGAGGGACTAACACTTTCATTACATATATATTACATACACACACACCTAGGAATAAACCTGACCAAGGAGGTAAAAGACATTCACTAAGAAACATAACACACTGATGAAGGAAACTGTAGATGAATCAAAGACATGAAAAGCTATCCCATGCTCTTGGACTGGAAGAATGAATATTGTTAAATGGCCATACTACGAAAGCAATCTACAGATTTAATGCCATCCCTATGAATTTAGATTCCTACCAAAAGTGCCCAAGGGTTCCCTTTACTCCACAACTATGTAACCCAAAGGAAAGCCACGGCACTGGGGCATCAGGGAAGCTCAACAAGTAACACAGGTGGAGACAGTAACAAATGGATGAGAAAGACTCTTCCTGAACAGCAAAACAGAAAAAAATGCACCCTGAAAAAGGCCTAATATCTCAATTTGTTTTCCAGAGTGAAATACTACTTATCAGACTTTATTTCACAAGCAAATACCAGATAGTACTACTACTAAATTTCCAAGTTTTTGAAAAAGAACACTGGGGTGGCGGCGGGGTGGGGAGGAAAGAGAGAGAGAAGAAAATAAAAAATAGAACACTTACTGCATTGGCACGCTGATCCCAGTCGTGTTTGTCATCTGACAAAATTTCCCTGATTTTATTTAACGTTTCTTCAAGTTCTCGACTAGAATAGATCTTAAAGAAAAGATGCAAAATGATAACATTAATATTTCTTGCCACAACAAAATGATGCCCTGATGTTTAAAATAATCATTTAACAGTATTTTTCCCATTTTAGCACCATTTTTAAAATGAAGAATGGAAATACATTACAAACAATAATAAAATAAAATACTTTATCTTCCTTACCAGTTACCTAGTTAAGGGTATTTTCTCCACTCATAAGTAACTTCAAATACACTCTTGAAATGCTTTGTCATTTAAAAATGAAATACAAATATCCTACAGATTAGTAAAAATAGGAAGGATTCCTCTAAATGACTTCAGGTATATAACAAATCTATTGATTTCATAGAGAGTGAAAAAGTTAGCTTCAAGCTCAACATTCAGAAAACTAAGATCATGGCATCCAGTCCTATCTGCTGCTAAGTTGCTTCAGTCGTGTCCGACTCTGTGCGACCCCACAGACGGCAGCCCAACAGGCTCCCCAGTCCCTGGGATTCTCCAGGCAAGAATACTGGAGTGGGTTGCCATTTCCTTCTCCATCCAGTCCTATCACTTCATGGCAAATAGATGGGGAAACAGTGGTTGACTTTATTTTGGGGGGCTCCAAAATCACTGCAGATGGTGACTGCAGCCATGAAATTAAAAGACGCTTACTCCTTGGAAGAAAGGTTATCCAACCTAGACAGTATATTAAAAAGCAGAGACATTACTTTGTCAACAAAGGTCCGTCTAGTCAAGGCTATGGTTTTTCCAGTAGTCATGGATGGATGTGAGAGTTGGACTATAAAGAAGGCTCAGTGCCGAAGAATTGATGCTTTTGAACTGTGGTGTTGGAGAAGACTCTCGAGAGTCCCTTGGACTGCAATGAGATCCAACCAGTCAATCCTAAAGGAAATCAGTCCTGAATATTCATTGGAAGGACTGATGCAGAAGCTGAAACTCCAATCCTTTGGTCACCTGATGTGAACAACTGACTCATTTGAAAAGACTCTGATGCTGGGAAACAGAAGGGGACAACAGAGGATGAAATGGTTGGATGGCTCACCGACTCAATGGATGTGAGCTTGAGTAAATTCCAGGAGTTGGTGATGGACAGGGAAGCCTGGCATGCTGCAGTCCATGGGGTCACAAAGAGTCAGACACGACTGAGCGACTGAACTGAACTGAACTAAATTGCATTCATATGTTGATACGTATTTGTTTTAGGTTAATACCTCCTCCACCCCTGTCCATGCTAGACAGCAGCCAGGAGAGATGCTCACTTTGTTTCCCTCAGGAGCTAACTGCCAAACACCTTTCACTAACTTAACAAGTGTTCACATAACAAGGATGCAGTATTCTAGGCATAAAGGACACTATGGTTACCAAAAAATAGGCATGGTTTTTGTCTCAGCAGCATATAATCTAGTCAAAAGAGAAAAGAATTAATCAAATTATATAAAATATGAAATTACAAATAGAAAGTACCACCAAGGAGAATTACACACTGTCATGAAAGTGTACATATAAGAGGGAAGTGAACCAGTGAGGAAAGTCAAACATAAACTGGGGCAGATATCATCAGACAAAACAGAGATCAGTGAACAGCATGTGCCAAAGCCCTGAAAGAAACTGAGAGAAGGCCAAGTACAGTAGTAAAGAGTGCAAAGGAAACCAGGCAAAGAACCAGGGACCCAGGCCTAAGTCAGTCAGTACACAGGATTTCTCTACATCACAGTCAAGGTTCAGAAGTGGGCATGTGACCCAAATCAGTTCGATTAGAATGAAATACAAGTTTTACATGGTCAACCAGGAGAAGAGACAGAGTGTAGTGAGGGT
The DNA here is from genome assembly GCF_003369695.1 of Bos indicus x Bos taurus. Classification (NCBI taxonomy): domain Eukaryota; kingdom Metazoa; phylum Chordata; class Mammalia; order Artiodactyla; family Bovidae; genus Bos; species Bos indicus x Bos taurus. Next base: position 52,956,178 of record NC_040097.1, on the reverse strand, counting down.
CTGAGGCTTGAACAGCTATAGCCATATTGCTGACTGCAAGGGAAGACAATGTAGAAGGGTCCAGAAATAAGACCTAACAAAGAACAGGGTTCTGGATACCATCTGAGTGGTATACATGGATACCTCAAAATGGCCCTGGTTATGTTTTTCACTTTCATCAGCCATTAAATTCCCCTTTTACTTAAAACGAAACGAAACTTGCCAGAAACAAGAATACCAACAGCAGCAAGGCATGAGACAAGGTGGAAGAGGTCAGAGGGGGACCAGATAACATTCTGTTAGAGAAGGATCAATGGAGTGTCTAAGCCTTTCCTGCCTCCTGCTTTCCCTGCTAAGTTAGCAATCAGTAGGAATAATTTCTAGGTGTCTGGATTTTGTAACTGTTTCAGTAATGGCTTCCACATGAAATCCTGAAAGAGTACATTTGAAAGGAGAAGATCATGAATCCAGTTGTGCACAGGTTGAACCTGAGATGCCTCAGAGACATCTAAAAGGAGATGTAAAGAAACAATAGGTGGAAAAATTACTTTCACAATAAAGAGACGTCTGGCTTAGAGATAAAAAACTAAGCATTATCTATGTAAAGGCAGGAACTAAAGCCATAGATTTGAAGGAAGTGACTTAGTAAGAAAATGGAGAGTAAGAAGAGAGGCCTAAAACTAAACCCTTAAGAAATCTCAAATATTCAACAGTCAAATAAAGAAGGATGCAGCTGTAGAGGAGAAATAGATGAAGCAGACAAAAAGATAGGGGGGAAAAAATGAAAGAACACTGTTTACAAGCACCTTTAAAAAAAACAGTGGATATACTGAGACACTGTAATGTAATATGACTCAACGATATGGATTTAATTTTATCTCAGCCTCACTGAAAAATCACTTGAACATCCAAATGTACCAATAAATAATAATTTGATAATAGTAAGTCAAGTATTTTATTTATGCAGTCAATTCAGAAAAAAAAAAGATTTGAAAAAACGGACAAAAACAAGTGATTATAACATAGAATATGAATGGGGAATGCTACATTACTGGTACCCTTACCTGAACAGAAGGGACATCTGTAAAAGCTTTTATAAAATCATCCTCATCAACTGCTCCAGCACCTCCTTCCTTAGAAGCACCTGATAATTAAAAAGAAAAAAAAATTTTTTTAAGTTTACTTTTAAGCATTTTAGCACCATGAATGCCATGAAAAAATTAACTTTTGATATGAAAAAGGCATAATTTTGAGACATTCCATTTTACAAGAAGACATTAAAAACTCTTCAACTTCTCAGAAAAGAGAAGGTACTTAGTAGTAGTTGATTAACTCTCTATAAGATACTAGACGAGGCTGGTAAAAGAATCCAAACTATACAAACCCTCTCACCCTTCATTCAACGAAACAGCAAGGACACAAGAAATACAGGTAAAAGGATAAACATTTAAAAAGAGGAACAGTTTAAGCGACAATGTCACTATTGATGGCAAATAAGTGAGATAAAGGATCCATGTGTGCTGCAGTGCTCAGGAAAGCAAATGTGAAAAAAATGAGGGTCTTCAAATTAACTTCAAACATATATAGAGATCTCTTACTGTATATACACAATCAAAAAGTAAACTCAGTAGGCAGTACTTACTTAAAAGCCACTAATTAACCTAAAAAGAAATGCAAAATGGTTGTCTGAGAAATAGCTGAGAAAAGAAGAGAAGCTAAAGGAAAAGAAATACCCACTAGACTGCAGAGTTCCAAAGAACAGCAAGAAGAGGTAAGAAAGCCTTCCTCAGCGATCAATACAAAGAAATAGAGGAAAACAATAGAATGGGAAAGACTAGAGATCTCTCCAAGAAAATCAGAGATACCAAGGGAACATTTCATGCAAAGATGGACACAATAAGGGACAGAAATGATATGGACCTAACAGAAGCAGAAGATATTAAGAAGAGATGGCAAGAATACACAGAAGAACTGTACAAAAAAGATCTTCACGACCCAGATAATCACGATGGTGTGATCACTGACCTAGAGCCAGACATTCTGCAGTGTGGAGTCAAGTGGGCCTTAAAAGCATCACAACGACCAAAGCTAGTGGATGTTATGGAATTATAGCTGAGCTATTTGAAATCCTAAAAGACGCTGCTGTTAAAGTGCTGTATTCAGTATGCCAGCAAATTTAGCAGCAGTGGCCACAGGACTGGAAAAGGTAAGTTTTCATGCCAATTCCAAAGAAGGGCAAGGCCAAAGAATGTTCAAACTACCGTTCAATTGCACTTGTTTCACATGCTAGCAAGGTAATGCTCAAAATCCTTCAAGCTAGGCTTCAACAGTATGTGAACCGAGAACTTCCAGATGTTCAAACTGGATTTAGAAAACGTAGGAGAACCAGAGTTCAAATAGCCAACATCTACTGGATCATAGAAACAGCAAGAGAATGCCAGAAAAACATCTACTTCTGCTTCCTTGACAATGCTAGATGGTGTGGATCACAACAAACTGTGAAAAATTCAAGAGATGGGAATACCAGACCACCTTACCCGCCTTCTGAGAAATCTGTATGTAGGTCAAGAAGCAACAATTAGTACTGGACATGGAAAAACAGACTGGTTCCAAATTGGGAAAGGAGTACATCAAGGCTGTATATTGTAACCCTGCTCATTTAACTTCTATGCAGAATACATCATGCAAAATGCCAGGCTGGATGATTCACAAGCTGGAATCAAGACTGCTGGGAGAAATATCAATAACCTCAGATATGAAGATGATACCACCTTAACAGCAGAAAGTGAAGAGGAACTAAAGAGCCTCTTGATGAAGGTGAAAGAGGAGAGTGAAAAAGCTGGCTTAAAAGTCAACATTCAAAAAATGAAGATTATGGCATCTAGTCCCATCACTTCATGGCAAATAGATGGGGAAACAATGGAAACAGTGAGAGACTTTATTTTCTTGGGCTCCAAAATCACTGCAGACAGTGATTGAAGCCATGAAATTATAAGATGTTTGCTCCTTGGAAGAAAACAAGGACAAACCTAGACAGTGTATTAAAAAGCAGACATTAGTTTGCAGACAAAGGTGCATATAGTCAAACCTATCATTTTTCCAGTAGTCATGTACAGATGTGAGAGTTGGACCATAAAGAAGGCTGAGCACTCAAGAATTGATGCTTTTGAACTGTGGTGTTGGAGAAGACTCTTGAGAATCACGTGGACTGCAAGGAGATCCAACCAGTCAATCCTAAAGGAAATCAACCCTGACTATTCATTGGAAGGACTGACACTGAAGCTAAAGCTCCGATAGTTTGGCCACCTGATGCGAACAGCCAACTTATCAGTAAAGACCCTGATGCTGGGAAAGACTGAAGGCAGGAGGAGAAGGGGACGACAGAGGACGAGATGGTTTGATGGCCTTACCAACTCAATGGGCATGAGTTTCAGCAAACTCCAGGAGATGGTGAAGGACAGAGAAGCCTGCTGTGCTGCAGCCGTGGGATTGCAAAGAGTCACAACTGAGCAACTGAGTAACAACCTTATCCAGTAGTTCCTAAACATTCAACACAGTTTTCATAACAACTTTCTTTCCACAATTATTAATATATTTTGTTCCTTTATATGTTAATACCATTTCTTGCAAAATACTTTGTTACAATATTAAGAGCAACTGAGCAACCATTAGGGAAGTCTGAGAACCAATATCTGACTCCTGTAAAGTATACATCCCAGCTGGTACAGGAGACCTGCACAGAAACACCACAGCACAGCCAGTTATCCTTAGTGTGCTCAAGAATGCAAAGCAGAAAGTTCTACTGACAAATGGAGATGCGAAGGGGGAGTGCAGTATGAAGAGTCATCACAGTGTATATGCAATTTACTCAAGTGTCATATGTACAACAGAATGCTAATGCCCATACATCAGCCCGCCAGCCACAACAAATGCCAAAGGCCTCAAGGGAATGCAGAGAATCTGACTAAACCCTGATAAGGCCAGTGCCAATGACTAAAGACATACATAGGAAAGTCTAAGTTTGAAAGTCACAATTTTTACTCCAATCATAATGTCTTGATTATGCAGTAAATTCTGTCTTATTATGAGTAGGGTCAAATAAGCTAGTGGACAATAGAGGGGGAGCAGAAATTAAATGGCTTTTAGAAGTCTGACACAAGAGGGACTTCCCTGGTGGTCCAGTGGCTAAGTCTCTGTGCTCCCAATGCAGGGGGCCCAGGTTCAATCCCTGGTCAGGGAACTAGATCCCACATGCTATAAGGAGAGTTCACATACTACAGCCAGAAGATCCCATGAGCCACATTTAAGACCCGGTGCAGCCAAACACGTAAATTTTAAAAAAGAAGTCCTGCAGAGATACAGAGACAAATCAGCCTTAGGACTATCTCAGATATGACAGTTAGGTCTCTAAACCTGGACACGAATATTGGTAAGAATTTACATAGTTTGAATAGCTGACCCTAATCTACCTTACTCTTACTTCTGAGAAGCACTGTGGTTAAGCAGAAGTGCTGCTAATAGTGCGAAGATAGAGGCCATGCTGAGCTCTGCATTCTAACCTTTCTTACACCTCACATGTCTTATAAGGAGACCTTTTTATAAACCTAGTTTGCCTAATCTTTTTCCTCACCTTCATTTTGAGTGTTTGGCCTACAAAGTATTATAGGAAGAGGATCTCTGCATAGGAAATAAACTGTTGAATCAATTGTTTCATTTCACATTCAACATTTCATCTTCTGATACAACTTTAAAAAGTTCACCTAAACATACCACAAAATCCCTTTAGCACCAGCAAGGAAATAACTACACAGAAGGAAGTAAAAAAGAGTAATGGGCTTTCATGTCAAATATTACTGCAAGAAAAGGAGAATGGGCATGCACACCAAGGAGACGTATTTAGATAAATTAAGTTTGAAAGCAGGAGCACAGGTAAAGGTTGGGCTGAAGGGACAAGCAAAGCTGGCTTCCAAATTGACTAAAGCTCTTTCAAACGTAACTGGGTTAACAATCACACCAGAGAACGTTAATGAGCTGAAACAGAAAAGAAGAGCTTTGCCCAGTTGTCTAGCGGTGGTGGTGGTGGTTTGGTTGCTAAGTCGTGTCTGACTCTTGTGATCCCATGGACTATAGCTCGCCAGGCTCCTCTGTCCATGGGATTCTCCAGGCAAGAATACTGGAGTGGGTTGCCATTTCCTTCTCCAGGGGATCTTCCCGACCTGGGAATCGAACCCAGGTCTCCTGCACTGTAGGCAGATTCTTTACCAACTGACCTACAAGGGAAGCCCGCACAGTTGTCTAACCACTTTAAAACAGAGGTCAGTAATTTTTTTTCTGTAAAGGACTAGAGAGTAAATATTTTAGACTCTGGGGGCCATGTGGTTTCTGTTGCAATTTCTCAACTATAATTGCCATTATAGCCTAAAAGCAGCCACAGACAATATGTAAAGAGTGAACAAGGCTGTATTCCAATAAAGCTCTACTTGCAGACTACTGCAATTTGAATTTGATACAGTTTTCACATGTCATACAATATTATTCTTCTTTTGAATATTATTAGTCATTTAAAGATGTAGAAAACATTCTTAGCTCATAGGTGAAATAAAGACAGACAGCTGGCTGGACTTGGCCTGTGTACTACAGTCTGCTGACCCCTGCTCCAGAATCTACTCTAAGCTGGTAATCACTTGCACTGGGAGGCACAGGGAGGGGAAGGGCGATTAGGGGTACCGTCAGGAGACAGCATGGCTTCTCGTGTGCCAGACTGGCTAGAGCAGGCACTCTCAGAAATCCCCAAATACTACTTCTAGAGGTTCAAGTATAAAGAGAAAACTTCATGCTTGCCAGTCCTTAACTACTAAGGATACAAAGGTGAATTAAGCCAAGGGTAAAGTAGCATGTTTTAGATACAGGAGCAAGGCGAGCAAAGTCTCAGAGGTGGAAAGAGGCAGGTTCCTCCCACGCTACAATGAAGCGACTAGCACTGAAGAGAAAGATAAATGCAGGAAAAACAACATGGAAGGAAGTATGGCATGAACCTTGATAAAATTCATAAAACATCCATCATTTTTCAAGAGAATTACGCTAATGAAACAACCATTGATGCTTTTGAAGAGTGCTATGAAAAGACAGAAGAGCTTTCTGGATCCTCAACTTTCTAAGGGAAGTAGGCTGAAAAAGATACTCAGCTGAAAACATAAGACACTTCTAGGCAAAAGAAGAAAAGATTTTGGGGGGCAGAGCCGAGGGTCCAGGGCGCAACCAACAACAGAGGAAAACAATGGTTCAGAGAAGCATACCCAAAGAGAGAATGAAACCTTCTTGACGGAACATTCACGATGCCTGAGGTAAGGGAACCTGACCGCAGATTCCTGCAGGACTTCAAAATGCTACAGATCAGTGACTGTTAGGACGTTCCTGTTCCTCCCCTTTTTAAATGAGAGTGTCTATTACGGTTTTTCCATGCCGGTACCACCGTCACATGTTGACTACGTGGGGTGTAAGTAGATGTCTCTTTAGTTCAGAGGCCTTAGGATGGACAGAAGCCACCCAGAGGCTCACATGCACCTGGACCTGAGGCAGATCACAAGATGATGGACTTTAAGCCAATGGTATAATTAGGATGAGACTTCTGGGAAATGTCCACGAGTACCGTTTTGTATGTGGGAGACATGTGAATTACTGTGGTTAGAGGGCAAGCTGCAGCAGACTGCACAGAGAGCTATAAAAGCTGCTTTCATTGCTGACAGTTGCTCATTTTATAATACAATTTTGCAGCTTTCCCTATTGAAAAGTGAACTTCCCAGGAAAGAGGTGGAGAGGAGTAACTGAGAATTCTAGTTGAGACAAGACCTAGGGTAGGCTGAAGGGGTCCCTATCTGGTGATTCTCTAGTGTGTAGCATAAATAAATTTCCTCTGAGGAAAGCTTCTAGAACCTTCAATTTGGACCTGAAGGACCAATTCAATTGAAGGACCAAGTTCAAGCAATGAACTGACAATCAAAGTTCAAATATGTTGAATCCTTGAACAAAACAGAATTGAACTGCAAGGGTCCACTTACATATAGTTTTTTAGAATTTAGTTTTTTAAAAATACTGAGGTCTACACTTTGTTTTATTTACTTATTTTTTTGTCTGCATGGCATGCAGGATCTTAGTTTCCCAACCAGGGACTGAACTTGGACCCATGGCAGTGAAAGCATAAAGTCCTAACCACTGAACCACAAAGGAATTACTCTAGGATTTTTTAAGATAAATAATGCAGTACTACATAATGCATGGTTTGCTGAATCCATGGGTGCAGAATTGCAAATAGGGAGGACTGACTAGGGGACCTGAGTATCCGATGACGTGGGTATTTGTGGTGGGTCCTGGAACCAACGCTCATAGATACTGGGGGATGACTGTACACAAGAGGGCAAACCATTGTGAACTAAGTCATAGGGAACAGAGAACAGAATTTTAGAAGTGTAGATATGAGAACTGCCTAGTTACAGCCTGCTAAGTCGCTTCAGTCGTGTCCGACTCTGTGCGACCCCATAGACGGCAGCCCACCAGGCTCCCCCGTCCCTGGGATTCTCCAGGCAAGAACACTGGAGTGGGTTGCCATTTCCTTCTCCAAGTTACAGACTACAGAATATTAGTAGATGAGGGTATAATGCTTAAAGAAATAATATGGATAGAATCACAAAGATGCCAATCAACAAAAGATAACAGGAATAAACAGATAATTTGGGGGGGAGGAGAATGCAGTATTACAACTATTTAAATTAAAACAAAACAAAACCAACTTTGACCGAAAGATTAAACAAAAGAAATATTTAGAGAACTAGAAGATACACCTGAATAAACTACTCAGAATGTGGCCAAAAGAAACAGGGAAACGCAAGTATATGAAAAGACGCGGAGGACAGCACGAGAAGTTCTAATCTCTATCTAATCGGAGTGCCTCAGAGAGAGAGAATGGAAATGTTCACAAAAAGATAATGGCTGTGAACTTTCAAGATTCATGAAAACCAGCAATCTATAGAGTCAGGATGCACATCATAACCCAAACAAGACAATGAAAAAGAAACCCACGCCTAGAACTCTGTGGTGTAACTGCAGAACACCAAAGAGTCAGTCACCAGAGAAAGAAGAGATCACCTAGAACAGAACAGACTTCTCCAAAGCAACAGTGGGAGCCAGAGAGTACGTTAATATCCTCAAAGTTTTAAAAGAACTGTAAATCTAATTGTGCACTTAGGAAGATTAATCTTTAAATAAGAACACAAGTGTAAAAAGTCAATGCACTGAAAATGAAGAAAACAAAACATTACCTAAGGATGGTCTGCTTATCTAAATAAGAGGTTGGCTTTTTTTTCTGAAAAGGGCCAGATAAAAAATATTTTAGGCCTCACGGAGTGTGGTGCAATTACTCAACTCTTCACAAATGAATGAGTGTGGCTACATTTCAATAAACCTTTATTTCTTAAATCAGATAGCAAGGACATATTTGGCTGTTGGCTATAATTTACCAAACTTTGGGGTAGATAAAAAGCTCAAAACAATATATAGTAAAATCATCTAAAAATTAAACTTTATCTAGGTGTCTAGTTGTAAAATCAAAATATAATTAATTTAATTTCCATGCTTCAAGCAACAAAGTTAGAAATTTTAAATTAAAAAATACTATACTGAGGAACCTTGAGGGCAATTACTCTGAGTGACAAATACAGTATGATCTTGCCATTTGTGAACTAAAAAAAAAGCACAGATACAGAGACCAGATTGGTGGTTTCTAGAGGCAAGGGGTAGATGAAATAGGCGAAGGGAGTAAAAAGATACAAACTTCCAATTATAAAATAAATTAAGTCATGGAATGCAAAGTACAGTATGCTGACTACAGTTAATATTATATTGCATATTTGAAAGTTGTGGGACTTCCCTGGTAGTCTAATGGCTAAGACTCTGAGCTCCCAATGCATGGGGCCCAGGTTCGATCCCTGGTCAGGGAACTAGACCCCACACGCTGCAAGTAAGCACAGCAAAATAAATAAATAAAACTAAGTTAAAAAAAAAAGTTGCTGAGAGAGTAAATATCAAAAGTTCTTATCACAAGAAAAAAAACGTTCTGCAATTATGTATGGTAAAAGATGTTAACTCGACTTATTATGCTGCTCATTTTGCAATATATACAAATCTTGAATTATTATGTGGTAGAACTAAAACTAATCTTATATGTCAAATACACTTCTATTTAAAAGAAAAGAAAATGCATCGACTCTGCTGATGAATCTGGGGAGGACTTAACATCTTTGTAATACTGTTTTCCTATCCAGGAATGTAGTAGCATGTCCATTTACTCACGCCTTTAAAATTTTTTTTCAATAAAGTTTTATAACTTAACAAAATATTATGTTTTTCTATAAAAGAGAAACGTTTTCAGGTACTAGAAATAAACCAAACCAAACAAAAAAAAAAAAAAGAAAAATTGTGAGGGGAAGAACGATTAAATTTTAATGAGACATTAAAGAACCCTAAAATTAGTGGATAGATACTCTGTGTTCATGGACAGGAAATCTCAGTATCATAAAGATGTCCAGTCCTCCCAAACTACTGCCATAATCAAGCCTCAAACAGGACTTTTTGTGGAAACTGTCAAGCTGATTCTAAAATCTATTTGGAAGACCAATGGGCCAAGAACTGTTGAAACAATCCTTATAAGTAAAAGGTAGAAGTACTTGCCCAACCAGAAATCAAGACTTACAAAACTAAGATGAAGATGACAATTAGGTTTTAGTGCAGGGATAGACACAATACAAACCTCAAAAATAGATTCACAAATGTATAAAAAAAATTGAAAGATGACAAAGAAATGATTCAGATTAACAGGGAAAGTAATTCAATAATGATGTCCTAAAATTCAACAAAAGACTGAGATAACAGATTATCCATTTCAAAAAAGTTATTTCCTCTTGAAAGGAAATTTTAAAACTTTTTTAAAAAGCAATCTTAAAACTTAACAGTAGACATTCTGATTCGCAGGGTAAAATGGTAGTCATCCAATTTCAAATCAAATGTTCTACGAAATACTCCAAAACGCAGAGAAAGACCAAAAAGGAAAACAAAACTGCCCAGAGCACATAACTTGTTATACACGTTCTCACTTCAAACTTCAATTGTCCCATTATAAATAAATGGGGAATATAAACATCCTAAAACCAGCAATGTCAACTACAGAGCCCTTGCTGGAGAGAAAATATGAGGAATTTGTATGGAAGAGGAGGATCCCGGCGGAGGAGCACGCAGGTATCAAGTACGGTTCCTTGCAGAACCAGGGATAAGTAGCATCTAGATGAGGTGGGTATCCCTTCAAAGCCTGGTGGATAAAGGAAGAGAAGATAAGGGTTCTCCTGAAACAAGAAGGTGTCATAGAATCAGAAGTATAATAGAAAACCCCCTTGTATTTATTAGAAAAGAGGTTGCATTTCACGATACCAACAGAAGAGGGCATTCCTGAACTAAGAAACAGTATATTTTTCTTTCAGGCCCCACAGAATCACTTGTTCTTTGAAAATATTCTTAGGATATTTGAGAAAATTTGAGTATACAATGGAAGTGCTTAAAAGGAGGTGTATAATTTAAAAGAATAAATTTACAGAAAATAAAAGGGCTTAAAGGAACAAGTTAAATATCACCACAGAGAAATCAAGACAAATCCACAATATGGGAAAATCTTAAAAGACAACTGGCTTAGACTCTTTTTTAAAAAAGCCAATGTTGTGGTATAAAAATTGGTAAGGGAATTGTTTTATACAAATTACTATGAACTATTCCAGCATATGATAATGGTATTATGGTTATAAGGAAGACATTTTTAAGAATTAGAAGATTCATATTAAATACTTATGGCTGTAATGTTCTGATGTTGACAATTTACTTTCCAACTGTTAAGTTTTGAAAAAAGTATTTATGGGAATATATCTATATGGAGATGATTAAAACAAATATGGCAAAATGCTAATTGTTAAATCTGGGTGATGATTATTTGTGGTATGCCAACTTTGCTATATGCTAAAAATTTTTCATAATAAAAGCTACATTAAAAAAAAAAACTACATAAATTCTAGCTCACTAAAAGCTACAGTAAGTATGGATTAACATCAGGGAAAAAGGAAAGAAACAACAGGAATCAAAATCCACAGTTAGCAGTTATCGCAAGTCAATGGAGTAAAGAATGTTTCATCTAATTGTAAAGACAATAACTTGTCCATGCTTGAGGAGAAAATTAAAATGAATATACTGTCACCTTATACAAAAGAATTTCAGATATACTGAATGAACTAAACATAAAATAATTTTATGTTTTAGAATAAATTAGACTATTTGTATAAACTTTTGGGACTGCTCAAAATCGTCCTTATACAAGATAGGAAATTTGGAAGTAAAAAAAAGGACAGATATTTTACCTACCAAAACAAAATTTTAAAATTTTGATATAAAAATGCCACAGACAAAAGAGAGACTGAGGAAATATTTGTGACTTATAATAAGAGCATAAAAGGCCTAATATTTTTAAAATTGTAACAAACTGTTGAGAAGATAAAACATTCCAATTTTTAAAAATGGGAAAATAATAAATTATAACTCGTACAAGAGAATATGCTAATTCCCATTAATAAATTCAAATATTCCAAATTTAACTGGAATATAAACTCTAGGAGGACAGGTCTTGGTTCCGTTCCCTGATATTTCCTAGAGATTAAAAAAGTAGCAGCACACTGAAAAAGCTTTCAGTAAATATTTGCTCACTGCTGCCTGGCTGGACAGGTGGATGCAAATTAAAAGAAAGCGGTACCAAATGACATTCACCAAATGTCATTCACCAAAATGACAATTAATGAAGCTGTTCTATTCAATGCTGGAGAAGGTAAAATAATGTCTTTATTAAAATGAAACACAAGCAACCTTATTTAAAGGAGTCTATTCTACAGATTTCCTTCTAGAGAAGGAAATGGTAACCTAGAGTATTCTCTTCAGAAGAGACTGGCAGGCTACAGTCCATGGGGTCGCAAAAGGGTTGGACATGACTTAGCCACTAAACAACAACAAATAGAACAATTCTACAGATTAGAAGCACCAGAAGGTCCAAATATATAAGCACATGGAGACCTGCATTCTTAGTAATGGCATTAAGTTGTGAACAACCTGAATGACAGTGACACTGAAATGGTTTATTAAATCATGGTACATCAATAATGTGGAATACTCTACATTATTTAAAAAAATGTGATAGCTCCCATTCTTGATGTTAAAAAAACAAAAATATGTTTTGGGGTGGGGGAAGCAAGTTGCAAAGTGTTTATGAGCACATTTAATGTGAGCAAAATCTAATCTGAATACCTACACAAATAAACATGGAATAAGATATGGAACGAATATCATAGATAATACTGGCTACTTAGGGCAAAGAGATTAGAGACAAGATATTATGAACTTTTTTTCTAAACATTTTTCTAATGTTAGACTTGTTAACAGTCAGTATATCTTTCATGGGCATCCCAGGTGGCTCAGCAATAAAGAATCTGCCTTTAATGCAGGAGATGCAGGTTCAATCCCTGGGTCGGGAAGGTCCCCTAGAGAAGGAAATGCAACCTACTCCAGTACTCTTGCCTGGGAAACTCCATAGACAGAAGAGCCTAGCAGGCTACCTTCCAGGGGGTGGCAAAGAGTCGGACATGACCTGGCAACCAAACAACAACAACATGCCTTTTACGTAAAAAAAAAAAAAAAAAAAAAAAAATCAAGCTATGCATTGCATTACTAAGAAACACAAAAACTGATTCTAAAAAGGGAAAATGTCTGTGTATAAAATAGATAATTACTAAGAACCTACTGTAGAGCACAGGGAATTACTCAATATTCTGTGGTGACCTAAATGGGAAGAAAACCCAAAAGAGAGGAGATACACATATACATATGGCTGAGTCACTCTGCTGTAAGTAGAAACCAATACAACATTGTAAAGCAACCATACTCCAGTAAAAATTAATTCTAAAAAAAGAAATTTAAAATTTTAATTAAAAAATTAAATGTACAACATGGTCATCATAGAAATAATGTTTATCAATTCAATAATATAATGTGATAAATATAAGCTTGGAATTATAACCTATCAATATTAAAAATTTCTACTTTATATGGACCAAGTATAACAAGTCTAACTAATGGAAAAAGTCCCTCCCATGTGTGACCTATGTTAGTGACATTTTACTTTTTTCCGAGACAAACTTTGAAGTCAATTTGCCTACCTATATATGACACTATAGTTTTCTAACACTTAAATCTCAAGTCAAGAAGTATAGGCAAATGAAGCATGGAAAGGCCAAAACCCTAACAAGCACTAACACTAGTTGGTGGGACAATGAGCATGGACAGATATTGTCATTTCTTTTCCACTTGCTTTTCCCTTGAGCATTCTGATGGTCTGCTCAGTGGCTAATGTGAAGCCCTACACATAGCAGGCTCTACGCAAAGATGCAGACAAGAACAATAACTTATCTCTGAAGAGAGTGGGTTTTCAATATGCCTACTAATTTCAATCAAAATAGTCTGGTTGTTTATACTACTTCCTCCCTTCTCTTAAATATTCTGAAAGCTTCATAAAATAAACTTTGCACAATGAAATTTGTTTCAAGTTTTGCACAACAGGTTAAGACGAAACTGAGGTAAAAGAAAATAACTGGAGCAAAACACATATATTTTTAGACATACCAGCTAATTAGGCAGCTTACCGATTTATATTTAACTACTTACCAGTTAATTATTCAAATCATATTTATCTTAAAACCAAAGTTAAGAGAGATAGCACCAGGGCTTCTTATGAATAAATGAGAGGGGATTCACAGTAATTTAAGACAGAACCAATCCCTAAATTCCAAATGTAATAGTGTTTTGCTACATAGGATAAAAATAAGAAATATGTATCTCATGTAGTATGAGGGAGGAGATGATCCAGAGATGATCCAAAAAGCCCTTGACAGTGGGCCAAACACTCGGCTCTTGTCTTGTCTCTGCTAGTAACTACCTGGTCTTGGATATATCATTTACTTATGAGTCTCTTCATCTGAACTGGGGTTGTACCACCTTTTAAGATAACTTTAGGGTTAAAATCTTCTGGGTAGTCTCATTCCTAGTCATTAGGGGGAAGAAAAGAAGAAGAAAGCAAGCAAAACAAAATACACAAACAGGAAAGTTACTTGGTTTTATATAATTTCAAAAACAAGAAACTAAGGTTTACAAATTAAAAATTCAGATTTCAAGATTAAACAAATTCTATGAGATTTGTTTTATTAATTATATACCAATTTTCATAATCTTGATTTTGTTTAAAAGGGAAAACAACTTTGCTGTTTGCATGACAGGAATAAATGGGAATGATTAGCATAATCTGTGGAAAATAGATATTTGGACATAAATAATAAAACAGGTAAGACAAGCAAGACAGGTGACAAATCACTAGCCTCAAAATCTGGTATGAATTATAAACAAAATCACTAACCTCAAATTCTGGTATGAATTATAAATAAGAACAATTATATCATCATCTAACTCAATTTTTATTTTTAAAAAGGAATAGCAGCCAAAATAATTGGTACAGGAATAGGGACATTATAACTCAGAAGATAAGCTTTAAAAAGGCAATTGTAAAGAGGAAAACACTAAAAAAAGCATTTCCATTTATAATGAAAAATTACTAGTTTGCTTATTTCCAAATATTCTACTTTGTTGGGAATCACACTAGTTGAGGCTTAAAATGACTGATTTGTGGATGTTGAAAATAGTGATGATTCCTATAGATTTTAATCTCAGAACTTTGGGATCTAAAGTTTAGTGAGTTTAGTACTGGTGGCAATATAACAAAATGCTTTTTGTGCTTCACCTACTTATTAAAAGCATGACCAGTTCAAGTTGCTTAAATTTACCAAATTATAGTTTGCTTATCAGTAAAACTGAGATAATAAAGTAGCTAAATCAGAGTTTTAATAAAACTTGAGTTTTATTAAATTCAAGGTTTAAATGAAAACATACATAAAAACAGCCCCTAGGTTTTTTTTGAAAAAAATTATTGACTGAAATACTATAAAAATGTAAATATCTGAAATAATCAAGTACATTCACCAACTGTATTGAAGCCATTAAGCCAAAAGAAGGGAAAATGTGTTTATCTAAATTCCTACTATGAAATCACAAATGTTATTCAGAAGAATGGACTATTAAAGGGAATTCAATTTATCTTTATTCTGATTTTCAAAGCATAAAGATACTTTTGATATCCACATAATATGGATTTTCATAGCAATGGTATATTGATATGGAGCAACCCATAATCTTTTTAAAAAATTCTCCTTGGTTTAGAGAACCAAGTATGAGAACATGTTGGCACATAAAGCCAAAGAACAAAACAAAACTAACACTAAAGATTAAACACAGGTCCTACTGACTTTAATTAACTGGATAGGATATTTTGCTAAAAATAGCATAAACCTCTTTAATCTCGACATATATCTCTGGTAGAAGTAAATTAAACTCCAAAACTTCAAAGCAGATTCAGTCAGGGTTCTAAAGAAGCTCACTTTATTTTTATTTTGGGAATCTTACCTGAAAAGAAATTTGTTAAACACAGTGAACTGTGATTGGCTTTTACCACTATTATATACCTCTACCTACTGTACCCTTTCAATTAGGAACTAATCATGCCTATTTATTAAATACCACGGAGTAGAAAACAAAATGCTTGGACTGAATCACCATTATTCCATATAAAGTTATGAGAAATAATATGTACAGTCAGGAAAATGCAATAGTTATAACAGAGGCAGGACAACCCTCAAGTATTTGAAAGTATAGTGTTAACAAATAATCCACCTTCTCTGCGTAAGTTACAAGGAGCAGATTTTTAAGCAATATAAAACAAGAATTTAAATTATCCAGATTTGAAATGGCTTCTAACTTTTATGAAGGATACTATGCCAAACTGAAAGAGCATAAGCAATCAATGCACCTTTTGATTCAGTAGTTTCAAAATTTATTCCAAGAAATGGCAGGAGATGTGCTGAAATATATACATGAGACTGATGGCATATGACAGCAGAAAACATGAAAGCAAGCCTAGATATTATTTAGCCATGAGTAGTTTTAAATTAGTAATTTAAGACAATGAGAAAATGGTCAGGGTTAAGTATTAATATAAAGAAAAAACGTATACAAAACTATGTAATGAAGGATGCCAATCCTGCCCTCCTAAGAAAATATCTGTATGTGTAAAAATAATGGGAAAAGTAACTATAAAAATAACTAGAACAAAGTACAGTTGATTTTGTCTTGTGTAGTGGTACTGCAGATGGTTTTTGTTCCAAATTTAATCCCTGAATATATGCTGAATAATCAACCACGTATCAGGAATACTGTGAAAGGGACTGCTATACCTAAATAGTAAATTTAACTATATGACTCCCAAAGTCCCTTCTAACTCAAAGATTCTACAACTCTTAAGAAAACTATCTGCAACTCATTTAAAAATCAGTAAGCCTCTGCCAAGAACAAAAAAGTTGAAAGTCATATTTTCAAAGAAGGACTGACAGCCAAGAATAGCATTAATTTCTGAAGCAATATCAGTATCTTCTGGCTAAGAGTTTTTTTCTTAGATAGAAAAATGGGCAGGGAACCTAAATGAGCTATGGCAAACAAAAGAAACAAACAAGCAAAAAACCGCAGAATGAATATGCTATTGCCAAAATAATGAGGAGGAGGAAGAGAGGAATGAAGGAAAAACGAAGGTATATCCTTGTTTTTATCAAAAGGGCTACCACCAAAACAGACAGCATCCTCTGTATGAGTGATTAATGATGACAATCCTGAAAGCTACCTACACTCCTCTATCTGGTAGGATTACAAATCAGAGAAGGGAGTATGGTGTTAAGAAAGTCTCTGCTTCTTTAAAAAGAAATCTGATTTTATAAATTTGATTAACATCAGAATTAAGTGACTTTTAGTAGGTAAACTACAATCTCAACTTTCATCAAAGAAAAGAAAACATGAAAATCACAGCTAATTATAAACCACTGGCTCAGAGTCACAAAAATGGTAAATATGTTCACAATGCATTTTAAAGATTAATCCATTTTAAGTCAAGACAATTTCATAAAATAATTATCATAATATCACAGATTGGAAACTTATAAGTCAAAATAAAGAAAACATATTCCCCGTGTAATTAGTGAAGGTAGCCATTTGTTACAAAAGTAAGCCACCGAGAATGTCATTAACTTTATACCAGAGATAAGAATCCATACTAGACATCATGTAATAGGATATAACAACTACAGAATGAGAATATACTCCTAAAATTGCAAAACAAAAAGAAAATGATTAAATACTAAAGTATAAATTACTCAAAATATGGAGAAATTATTTATATGCATGCAAATATACATGTATATACCATACCATACCATCTTTCTTGCTAATATTAAGGATATTTAAAAGATGAAATATTTATAATAGTTTTACTATGTTTAGAATATCCTATGACGTAGAAAATAACATTTGGTTGTATAGAAAGATCAAGAAAACACAACTTATAGAACCTGGTCAAAACACAGTTTATTTTTCTTTCCTTTTTGTTTTTAATAAAAGAACTGTAGACAAAAAGAGGAAAAACAAAATCCTGAAGACTATGATTTTCCCACTAGCTATCATAAACAAGGAAAAATCTATTTTTCTAAATTATAACACATAAATTAATTAATTAAAAAAAGAGAAAGAAACTACTGTCTTTTTAGCATTAAATATTTATCGTTTTTCTTATAGAATTCATTTTACTGTAAAAACCTGGCAAAACTAGCACCTTAAAAATACAGCTTTCTAATTAGTGGATGAAAAAAATACTCATAAAAAATTCAAAGATAAAAAATATGCTAAAAAGTTTATTATGATCAAAGAATATACTATGTATTGTATAACTGCCATAAAACCTGGTTTTTCCTATTTATTATTATTTAATCCAAAAAACATTTTTGAGCTAATTTTACTTGACCACCACCCATTTCCTATTGTGACAAATTATTCAATACCCAGGATCTTTAACCATTTCTCCAATGTTAGAGTATTTTAGACTTCTGCCCTAGATAAATGTATATGAACGTTATATGAATCAGTACTTCCTTAACAACTAAAGCACCTGAAAATAGCCAAATTCTGAAAAACCTTTCTCCTTGAAAACAAAAAGACCCAAACCCCTAACACGCCCTTAAATCTCTTTTTATGGCATCTGAAAAATAAATAATCTCAAGAAAACACAAATTCACATATGTTCTGACAGGAAATATCAATATACGATATTTTAAATGTTTTCGGAAAGGCACCACATTCTTCTGAGTGCTGCAACAGATTCTCTGGCTCTGCAATCCTGCTGCAGTCATGAATAAACATATTCCTCTGTAGTTCTAAGTATGTGTGGCCATATCAAGGGCATGAGGCAAGCACATCAGATTTGAAATGGATTTACGTTACCTCCAACCTTAGGGCCACCTGCTGAACCAGGCTTCCTTGCACTGTTGACAGGATTTCCGGATGTTTTAGGTGCAGGAACCTTGAAGGCCGAAGCAGCTGATGATGGCCTATTTCCATCCACTGATTCTTCATCATCAAAGCTTTTATCTGCACAAAGTGTCAGAAAAATGTATTTTAAGAGAACCAAGCTTTGCTCAATTTTCCATAAAACTCAAAAATCAAAAAAGGTATGTATAAAGTCACTACTTTCTAAGATAGATAATACAAAATAAAGCTCCTCTGAATAAGCATTTATATACTAACACTATATAAAATAACCCAGTGTAATTTAAAATCAGTTTACAATATTATCTTAGTTCTTACCTAGCTATATTAAATCAAAACATATCAAAACATAAAACCAAACACATTAACGCTGAGTAGTAAGAAGCATTTTTCATTTCTCTGCTACTCATACAAGCATTTTCTGCCAGCTCCTCCCATAGTGCATCTTCCAGCACACCCTGCCTTATTTCTTATACCCAGATTCTGCAACTTACAATCACAGATCCGTTTGCAAATCAGTCGCCTCATTCCTCTGAAAGCTCTTAATTTCCCTCACCCTAGGATGCTCTGGATAGTTCACATGGCCAAATACAATAGATTTGATACTAATCAAAGATTCTATCAAAAACAGACAGCAACAACCACAGAACCACCACTGAGGTTTGTGCCGGCATTTTTCTTTCTCTTCCCTGCCCTAGGTGCTGTAACAGCCAATCAGCTACAAGGTGACATCATCTTATGGCAGCTACTGCCAGATGAAAGGTAAAAATTCTCCATGTATTTAAAAAAATTCTCCATGGAGCTGCAATCCTTAAGTCTATAACAAAAATTTCAAGCGTGTTCAAAATTAAAGGTTTATAAACCTAAATATGTTTCCTTCTCTTTAATTCACATGAAAATTTATACAAAGAAAAAAATAACCTTTTCTGCAATGTTTGTTCTGCTGGAGTGCTTCTTATTGCATCAGTAAAACACGGAGTATCACAGCGCTCGTTACTGTGCATAATTAACTCTGTAATCTTACAATTTGCTGTTTTTTTAGGCCACAGAAACCAAACTGAACAATGTGTTCTCATCAAAGATTCAAAAATATTCTACAAAGCTCCTTTTGGACTATTTATGAATAACTACACTAGTATAACCTCCTCGTATAAAATGAACCCTCCCACCCCCAACCCATCCTCCAAATCACAAGACGCATGCATTTTACTCGTCTGAGAAGATGGTTTTCTCTAGGACCCTGCACAAACCAACCACGACAAACAAGATGGGTGAGGCAGAGAAGCAGCTTTACCAGAGGCTTCAGATCAATATGCCAGAACCTCTTCCTTTCAGTCTGCATCGCCTACCTACGCAAACACCCAAATCAGGTAAAACAGAATCATCCCTACAAACCACTGCAAGTCCAACTACTCAATGTATTAAAAAAAATACCAGACAAGTGTTAAGACTGTTTTATTTACTAGGAAAAAAAGAATCAAATAGATACCCTAATACAAACCACCTTACACTTCAGCAAGTGTTTTTCTTAAACAGTACAACTTGTAGGAAAAATGTATCTTTTAGTTAAAAAATATATACATATTTTAGCAATATGCTACTGGCAGCCGGTCTGGATCCATTAAATCTATGGAGACTGCTCTGTTAAAAAACATTAATATAATCTCAAATAAATCTTCTTTTTTTTGAGGGGGGGGACCACCACCCTATTTTTAAAAACTGCAGCTAAGAAGGACAGGGTATACACACAAATCTACAGAGTGAGAGGTACTAAAACACTGAGCAGCCAGAAGTTCCCATGGAAACAGTGCTCTCTGTTCCTACACACACACAAGAATTGAAATGAGTAAATACTTCTACCACTTAAAAATAATTAACTCTTAACATTCTAAAACTATTAGGAAATTAATTTTTCCCTTTTTATCAAAGCAAGGCAGAGAAAAGTATATAAATTAAAGCACGCAGCTCAATTAATTTTCACAAAATGAATATGCTAGTGTAACCAGTCTCCAGACTAGTAGATCATTATCAATATTCTCTAAGCACCCTCACTGAATTGCCCTAAAGTCGTTATTGTCTATCAAAGCTAACTAGTCTAGTCAGTTTTGCCCATTTTTGAACTTTTATACAAAAGGAATTGAATAATAGGTACTCTAGTACCTAGTTTCTTTTCACTCAATAAAATGTTTGGAAGACAAATTTTCATTGCTTCAAGTTTTTTAGTGCATGAAATGTGCCACGAGTTATTAATATCCATTCTACTGTTGATAGACATTTGAGTTGTTGCCTAAGACTGATATAAAATAGTGCTAAGAGGTGAGCAAAATTAAAGGGTTCTAAAGCTTTCAGTATTAACGTGAAAGTAGTAAACACAGTGATTTATTTTAGGTTGCAGTAAGCCAAAGATTGGAGAAGGCAATGGCACCCCACTCCAGTACTCTTGCCTGGAAAATCCCATGGACGGAGGAGCCTGGTAGGCTGCAGTCCATGGGGTCACTAGAGTCGGACACGACTGAGCGACTTCACTTTCACTTTTCACTTTCATGCACTGGAGAAGGAAATGGCAACCCACTCCAGTGTTCTTGCCTGGAGACTCTCAGGGATGGGGGAGCCTGGTGGGCTGCCGTCTATGGGGTCACACAGAGTCGGACACGACTGAAGTGACTTAGCAGCAGCAGCAGCAAGCCAAAGATGCAACTTTGCGAGAGGTTACAAAGATTGTAACTTCTAAGGCAGTGGTACTCAAAATGTTGTCTCAGGCCAGCAGCTGACCATCATCTGGCAATTTGTTAGAAATGCAAATGATGAGGCCCCAACTCAAATCTAATGAATCAGAAACTCTGGATTAACAAACTCTCCTGGAGATTCTGATACAAGATCAAGTTTAAGAACTTGATAGAAACAGGCAAACTTTTTCTAAACGGCCATATAGGAAATATTATAACCTTTGCAAACCTTACATATATGTAGTCTCTCTGTGCAACTATTCAATTATGCCACTGTAGTGTTAAAGCATGATAACAATATGTAAGCAAATGAGTGTGGCTGTGTTTCAATAAATTTTATGTATAAAAACAGGAGGATGACTGGATTTAGCCTGCAAGCAACAGTATCCCTACCCCTGCTTGAGGGTAACCACTGAAATAAGAGTAAACACAGACATAAAAAAAGAAATCAAAGAAAAAATAAAACAACAAGAAAGAACTGATTAATTGAAAAAAACTAGCAAACAACAAAAGACAGAGGATAAAAATAGAACTAAAAGAAAAAGGAAAAATAAAATCAAATATATCAGTAACTACTTTATTTTTTTATTTTTTAAAAAATTTTCCGGACCGGCCGGCACGCAGCACAACTCTTAAGATCAGCTGACTCGGCGCCCACAGCAGGCTGTCAAGAGCGTCTGGTGACGCGCAAGCGGCTCACGTGACCACGACAGGGCGGGGCTCCGTTTCCAGACCCAGTAACTACTTTAAAAGTAAATGAACTAAATAGTCCAAGTACAAGACCAAGACTGAACCTGTATTTAAAAACAGGTTGCTTAAATGAGAGAGATATTTTACATATAAGGGTCACAAAAAAGTTAAAAGTAGAAGGAAGAAACAGACCATTATAAACTTGAACCAAAAGGTTCGTGTAGATATAATAATTTCAAACAAAGCAATTTGAATGAGCATTACTAGAGACTTTTTAATAATGATGAAGGAGCCCAACCCAATAGGGGTAAAAAATCAGAAGTCTACAGTTTTATGCACTCATATACATTTCTCTTCAAGAAAATCAGAGATAACAAGGGAACATTTCATGCAAAGATGGGCTCAATAAAGGACAGAAACGGTATGGACCTGACAGATGCAGAAGATATTAAGAAGAAGTGGCACAAATACACAGAAGAACTGTACAAAAAAGACTCAAACTCATGTCCTTTGAGTCAGTGATGCCATCCAACCGTCTTCTGCTCTGTCATCCCCTTCTCCTCCCTCTGTCAATCTTTCCCAGCATCAGGGTCTTTTCAAATGAGCCAGTTCTTCATATCAAGTGACCAAAGTATTGGAGTTTCAGCTTCAACATCAGTCCTTCAAATGAACACCCAACTGATTTTCTTTAGGATGGACTGGTTGGATCTCCTTGCAGTCCAAGGGACTGTCAAGAGTATTCTCCAACACCACAGTTCAAAAGCATCAGTTCTTCAGCGCTCAGCTTTCTTTACAGGCCAACTCTCACATCCATACATGACTACGGGAAAAACCATAGCCTTGACTAGACAGACCTTTGTTGGCAAAGTTAATGTCTCTGCTTTCCAACACGCTGTCTAGGTTGGTCATAACTTTCCTTCCAAGGAGTAAGCGTCTTTTAATTTCATGGCTATAGTCACCATCTGCAGTGATTTTGGAGCCCACAAGATCAAGCCTCTCACTGTTTCCACTGTTTCTCCATCTATTTCCCATGAAGTGATGGGACTAGATGCCATGATCTTAGTTTTCTGAATCTTGAGCTTTAAGCCAATTTTTTCCTCTCCTCTTTCACTTTCATCAAGAGGCTCTTTAGTTCTTCTGCACTTTCTGCTGTAAGGGTGGTGTCATCTGCATATCTGAGGTTGTTGATTATTTCTCCCGTTAATCTTGATTCCAGCTTATGCTTCATCCAGCCCCGTGTTTCTCATGATGTACTCTGCATATAAGTTAAATAAGCAGGGTGACAATATACAGCCTTGATGTACTCCTTTCCCAATTTGGAACCAGTCTGTTGTTCCATGTCCAGTCCTAGCTATTGCTTCTTGACCTGCATACAGATTTCTCAGGAGGCAGGTAAGGTGGTCTGGTATTTCCATCTCTTGAAGAATTTTCCACAGCTTGTTGTGATCCACACAGTCAAAAGCTTTGGTGTAGTCAATAAAGTAGATGTTTTTCTGGAACTCTTGCTTTTTTGATGATCCAATGGATGTTGCCAATTTGATCTCTGGTTCCTCTGCCTTTTCTAAATCCAGCTTGAACATATGGAAGTTCATGGTTCAAGCACTGTTGAAGCCTGGCTTGGAGGATTTTGAGCATTACTTTACTAGCGTGTGAGATGAGTGCAATTGTGCAGTAGTTTGAACATTCTTTGGCATTGCCTTTCTTTGGGATTGGAATGAAAACTGACCTTTTCCAGTCCTGTGGCCACTGCTGAGTTTTCCAAATTTGCTGGCATATTGAGTGCAGCACTTTCGCAGCATCATCTTTTAGGTTTTGAAATAGCTCAGCTGGAATTCCATCACTTCCACTAGCTTTGTTTGTAGTGATGCTTCCTAAGGCCCACTTGACTTTGCATTCCAGGATGTCTGGCTCTAGGTGAGTGATCACACATCGTGGTTATCTGGGTCATGAAGATTTTTCTTGTACAGTTCTTCTGTGTATTCTTGCACCTCATCTTAGTATCTTCTGCTTCTGTTAGGTCTATACCATTTCTATCCGTTCAACTTCAGCTTCTTCAGCATTACTGGTTGGGGCCTAGACTTGGATTATTGTGCCCACTTTGCATGAAATATTCCCTTGGTATCTAATTATCTTGAAGAGATCTCTAGTCTTTCCTATTCTATTGTTTTCCTCTATATCTTTGCATTGATCACTGACGAAGTCTTTCTTATCTCTCCTTGCTATTCTACGGAACTCTGCATTCAAATGGGTATATAATTTCTTTTCTTCTTTGCCTTTCAATTCTCTTCTTTTCACAGTTATTTTTAAGGCCTCCTCAGAAAACTCTTTTGCCCTTTTGTATTCCTTCTTCTTTGGGATGGTTTTGATTACTGCCTCCTGTAGGATGTCAGGAACCTCCGCCCATACTTTTTCAGGCACTCTGTCTATCAGATGTAATCCCTTGAATCTATTTCTCACTTCCACTGTATAATCATAAGGGATTTGATTTAGGTCATACCTGAATGGTCTAGTGGTTTTCCCTACCTTCTTCAATTTAAGTCTGAATTTGGCAATAAGGAGTTCATGATCTAAGCCACAGTTAGCTTCACGTCTTGTTTTTGTTTACTGTATACAGCTTCTCCATCTTCAGTGGCAAAGAATATAATCAATCTGATTTCGGTACTGACCATCTCATGATGTTCATGTATAGAGTTGTCTCTTGTGTCAACAAAGGTCCATCTAGTCAAGGCTATGGTTTTTCCAGTGGTCATGTATGCATGTGAGAGTTGCACTATCAGGTAAGCTGAGTGCTGAAGAATTGACGCTTTTGAACTGTGGTGTTGGAGAAGACTCTTGAGAATCCCTTGGACTGCAAGGAGATCCAACCATTCCATCCTAAAGGAGATCAGTCCTGGGTGTTCACTGAAAGGACGGATGCTGAAGCTGAAACTCCAATATTTTGGCCACCTGATGCGAAGAGCTGACTCACTGGAAGAGATCCTGACGCTCGGAAAGATTGAGGGAAGGAGAAGGGGATGACAGAGGATGAGATGGTTGGATGGCATCACCGACTCAATGGACATGGGTTTGGGTGGGACTCCGGGAGTTGTTGATGGACAGACAGGCCTAGTGTGCTGTGGTTCATGGGGTCACAAAGAGTCTTGGACATGACTGAGCAACTGAACTGAACCGAACTGATGTTGTTGGAAGAGGGTGTTTGCTATGACCCGTGCATTCTCTTGACAAAACTCTGTTAGCCTTTGCCCTGCTTCATTTTGCACTCCAAGGGCAAATTTGCCTGTTACTCCATATATCTCTTGACCTCCTATTTTTGCATTCCAGTCTCCTATAATGAAAAGGACATCTTTTTTGGGCGTTAGTTCTAGAAGGTTTTGTAGGTCTTTGTAGAACCATTCAACTTAAGCTTCTCCAGCACTACTGGTTGGGGAATAGACTTGGATTACTGCGATATTGAATGGTTTCCCTTGGAAACGAACAGAGATCATTCTGTCGTTCTTGAGATTGCACCCAAGTACTTCATTTCAGACTCTTTTGTTGACTATGAGGTCTACTCCATTTTTTTCTAAGGGGTTCTTGCCCATAGTAGTAGATATAATGGTCATCTGAGTGTTACTAGGTTATCTAAAATGAAACTAAAGGCAAACAAATATAAAAACTGGATAAAACGTACACTTAAAAAAGTTTTCTTGGGGCTTCTCTGATGGTCCCGTGGTTAAGAACCACTTTCCAATGCAAGGGATGTGGGTTGGATCTCTGGTCGGGGAACTAAGATCCCACATGCCTTGGGGCAACTAAGCCCTTAGGTCACAACTACTGAGCCCTGGCACCACAATTAGAGAGTCCTTGAGCTGCTAGGAAAGATCCGTGTGCCACAACTAAGCACCAACACAACCAAAACAAAACAAATAAAAATAAACACTTATTAAACAATTAAAGTCTTCTTAATAACCTGACAAACAGTAAGAAATACAAAGACAAAACTTGTACTTTTGAAGGTCTATAGGGAAAAGGAAGCAGAATTTAAGACTCACATAAGATATAAAATATTAATAGACTTTTTCCACCAAAAACTGGAGTACCAAATGACTACTTGCAAGGTTAAAGTGAACTAAAAATAAACCCTTACCCTCTCATAGTCTTTTATTCTTTTCAAACTTTTCTCAAAAGACAGCAATAGAGAAAAAATCAGGAGGACTTCATCAAGGTCAACTACTTGGACAGCTGAGACACCCAAGGCCCTTAAACTCAGTAGGCTCACACTAGTAGTACTCCCAAGCAACAGCCAAAGCAAATGCAGCATTTTCCTGGAAGAAAGTCTCTGGCCCACAAATTTATACCAATGGCTGATTCATGCTGATGTATGGCAGAAACCAACACAACATTGTAAAGCAATTATTCTCCAATTAAAAATAAATAGAAAAAATTTTAAAGTCTCTGGCCTCATATTTTTTGCACAAATAAATTTCCAAATGTCACTTGGCGTGACAGGTAATAAGACACCATGAGAAAGAATAAACAGAAAGAAACAGACAGCAGGAATAGATTCCAGAATTATCAAGATCCTATCCAGCATTCCAAATTCAAATCTGAGAATTCTTAAGCATAGACTATGAAGTATCTACATTTGGAAGTTTTTACTAGGCAAGCTTGAAAATAACTTCAGGGGTCAGAAAAATATTTTTAAAAGTGGACACAGATTTTAAAAAAATAAATAGAACTTCTAAAAATAAAAATACAATAACTGAAATTTAAATTCAGTAGGCAGGCATAATAGTAGACTAGACACAGCTCAAGGGATCATTAGTGAACTAAAAGAAAAATCAGAAAAAAAAATCACCTAGGATACATACAGTAGGTACTTTAATATTTACTGAATAAACCAAAAAAAGGATCAAATACAAAAAGCAACCTATAAATCATGATTATGTTGACACTTCTGTTCTCACTTCAATGTTTCAAATGACAATACTATGGTTTGGTGCAGAAACTGAGAAGGATGAATATATTAAAAAGAACTAGGAGACAGAAACTAATAAAGTGAGTAGGCTGCAGTGGTAATA
Source organism: Bos indicus x Bos taurus (assembly GCF_003369695.1). Lineage (NCBI taxonomy): Eukaryota > Metazoa > Chordata > Mammalia > Artiodactyla > Bovidae > Bos > Bos indicus x Bos taurus. Next base: position 52,929,126 of record NC_040097.1, on the reverse strand, counting down.
CACATGATGGAAAAGGAGAGAAGGTGGTAAGAGCAGGAAAATGAGATGAAGATGGAAGAGGAGATGACAGAAGAGGACGAGACCGGGAAGAAGAGATGTTAACAGAAGGGAGGAGGGGGAGAAATAAAAGGGGAGGAGAAGGAAAAGAGGGAAACAGAGGATAAGGAAATGGAGGTGGAGAAAAGAGGAGGAAGGGGATAAGAAAAAAGACAGGGGGAGGGACAGGCAGAAATTGAGGGGGAGGGAAAAAAGAAGCCCAAGTTTGATAAGGCTTTACCTTTTGTTTCCTAAATTCAACACTTGCAAACAGTCCTCAGCAAGCACTGAGGTATTACAGGCCCACAATCCTGTATATGCATTCCTGAAAGCCAAAAATCTCTGGAAGTCCAGTTTCAGCTTGCTTTGTCTTTTTAAATTCATTTGGTGGCAAAATGTGAACTGATTTGAACTCAGTTTATAGCAAAATATGATCCGATTTGACGAGAGACTATTTATTGTCTTATTTTACTCACTGTGAATTTGCATACATTTGACTGCAAAAAATATTAATGTACTTGATTACAAGGGACAGTCTCAGACCCAAGTAGAGTTGTTATATAAGGATGCATGGTGTATGAACATATTGTTTTTCTATACTCTGACATATTCTGAATTCCAAAACACAACTGGTCTACAAGGTTTCCGAGAAGAAACAGTAAATTCATATTACTATAAGTCCCTTCCCTTTTTCCTTCCAATGAAAGTCATATATTTTATATGGCTATTTAAACATTCTACTTCACTTTTATGGGTACATATATTCCAAAATCTGCAATTTCTGCTTCTGAATCCATATAAAAGATTAAAAACTTCTCCATTTTACATGGCAAGCAAAAGAGCGAGCCAAAACATTTCTCAAAACCAGGAATTAATTGGGTGTGGATTTTCTTCAGTAAACCAACTAGTTCAGTTAAGAACCCACATCATGGATTTTCATGCACAAAATACACTGTTTCAAATTAAGTAGTTTCTTACACCAAAGTTCCTCTTTTCACTTGAAGCTATATCCTTCCTTATTCTAATTAAAACAATGAGTAAAGGGACTTTGGATTACTAAACCGTTTTACACTTTTACATATCAGTTATGACCACGGTCATAGCTAAATTAGCAACTGAGATTAGTAAACAATAATCCAAAATATTTTGGTTGTCCACTCTCCACTCAGCTGTTACAACAAGATACTCTCCTTGGCTTCCCTTTGACCTCACAAGTCCCTGTAGCTCAGTATCTTTCTCCTCCACTCAGCCACTAAATGGTGAATATCCTCTTCTCCAGACAATACACTTTATGAGTAGTTTCATCCATTCTCAATAGTTTTAAACATCTTCTGTATACGCTGGCAACTCTCAAATGCTTTTTCTTCAACAAAGAAAAAGAAAAAGATATGAACAGAGGATTAAGAGATCTATTAATAACTGCAATGGTGAACCTTGTTTGAATCTTAATTCAAACCTTCAGATTATCTGAAGAATTATGGGTAGAAGTTTGTGACATTGTATAGGAGGCAGCAATCAAGACCCTTCCCCAAAAAAAGAAACACAAAAAGGCAAAATGGTTGTCTGAGGAGGCCTTACAAATACCTGAGAAAAGAAGAAAAGCGAAAGGTAAAAGAGAAAAGGCAAGATATACCCAATTTGAATGTAGAGTTCCAAGAACAGCAAAGAGACATATGAAAGCCTTTCTCAGTGATCAATGCAAAGAAATAGAGGAAAACAATAGAATGGGAAAGACTAGAGATCTCTTCAAGAAAATCAGAGATACCAAGGGAACATTTCATGCAAAGATGGGCACAATAAAGGACAGAAATGCTATGGACCTAACAGCAGCAGAGAATATCAAGAAGAGGTGGTAAGAATACACAGAAGAACTATACAAAAGGATCTTCATGACCTAGATAACCATGATGGTGTGATCACTCTCCAAGAACCAGACAGCCTAGAATGAGAAGTCAAGAGGGCCTTAGGAAGCATCACTACGAACAAAGCTGGTGGAGGTGATGGAATTCCAACTGAGCTATTTCAAAACCTAAAAGATAATGCTGTGAAAGTGCTGTACTCAATATGCCAGCAAATTTGGAAAACTCAGCAGTGGCCACAGGACTGGAAAAGGTCAGTTTTCATTCCAATCCCAAAGAAAGGTAATGCCAAAGAATGCTCAAACTACTGCACAATTGCACTCATTTCACATGCTAGTAAAGTAATGCTCAAAATCCTCCAAGCCAGGCTTCAACAATACGTGAACCATGAACTTCCAGATATTCAAGCTGGATATGGAAAAGGCAGAGGAATCAGAGATCAAATTGCCAACATCCGATGGATCATCGAAAAAGCAAGAGAGTTCCAGAAAAACATCTACTTCTGCATTATTGACTATGCCAAAGCCTTCAACTGTGTGGATCACAACAAATTGTGGAAAATTTTTCAAGAGATGGGAATACCAGACCACCTTACCTGCCTCCTGAGAAATCTGTATGCAGGTCAAGAAGTAATATCTAGGACTGGACATGAAACAACAGACTGGTTCCAAATTGGGAAAGAAGTACATCAAGGCTGTATACTGTTACCCAGCTTATTTAACTTATATGTACAGTACATCGTGAGAAATGCCAGGCTGGATGAAGCACAAGCTGGAATCAAAATTGCCGGGAGAAATACCAATAACCTCAGATATGCAGACCACCCTTACAGCAGAAAGTGAAGAAGAACTAAAGAGCCTCTTGATGAAAGTGAAAGGAGAGTGAAAAAGTTGGCTGAAAACTCAACATTCAGAAAACTAAGATCATGGCATCCAGTCCCATCACTTCATGGCAAACAGACAGGGAAACAATGGAAACAGTGAGAGACTTGATTTTTGGGGGCTTCAAAAATCACTGCAGATGGCGACTGCAGCCATGAAATTAAAAGATGCCTGCTCCTTGGAAGAAAAGCTATGATCAACCTAGAGAGCATGTTAAAAAGCAGAGACATTACTTTGCCAACAAACATCTGTCTAGTCAAAGCTATAATTTTTCCAGTAGTCATGTACGGATGTGAGAGTTAGACCATAAGGAAAGCTGAGCGCTGAAGAATTGATGCTTTTGAACTGTGGTGTTGGAGAAGACTCTTGAGAGTCCCTTGGACTGCAAGGAGATCAAACCAGTCAATCCTAAAGGAAATGAGTCCTGAATATTCATTGGAAGTCCTGAATATTCACTGAAGCTGAAGCTCCAATACTCTGGCCACCTGATGTGAAGAACTGACTCACTGGAAAAGACCCTGATGCTGGGAAAGATTGAAGGTGGGAGGAGAAGGGGATAACAGTTGAGATGGTTGGATGTCGTCACCAACTGGATGGACATGAGTTTGAGTAAGCTCCAGGAGTTGGTGATTGACAGGGAAGCCTGGCGTGCTGCAGTCCATGGGGTTGCAAAGAATCGGACATGACTTAGTGACTGAACTGAACTCAAACCATTAAAAGGCATGTATGGAATAATCACAGAAATGTGAACACTGAGTATTTGATACTGTGGGTTAATTTTTTAGATGTGAAATGGTCATATAATTGTTTTATAAAAAGATGTTTTACTTTGTTTTACATATGTGAAGGAGTGCGTGTGCCTATGTGCAAACAAACACATCCCAGTCCAGCAGGAGAATAAAGCTAGAGCAGATAGGTAGGGATACAGATGAATAAAGATCACCTATATACTGATAATTTCTTGAAGCTGGATAATGGGTGGTAAGGGAGGTTTGTTACCATATATTCTCTATTTCTGGGTATGTTTGAAATTTTTCCTTAAATAATTGTGGTAATTTGAATCACTTTACTCTCTTGCTCAAGACCCTACAATGAAACCCCAATAAAATGATAAGCAACACCGTAAGAGCAAAGAAAATGAAGCAGAGCAGAGAGTATGTGAAATCAGCACCTATAGATAAGAACGATTTCCTATAAGATGCAAATAAAAAGGATACCATTTTGAAGAATAGTATCACAGAAAAGCTGCAACTCAGAATTCTCTGAAACAGCAGAGAGAACTCATTTACCTTGCAGAATGACAGAGAAGCAACAATTTCTAAGCCTGTAAGTACAGGGCTGATTAGCAAGAACAACTGGAAACCCATGGAATGATTTCATCATTAAGCTTGTCCCACCCTCAACTCAGGGAGTTCAACATTTTGCATACAGGTAAGCAAGTGACTCTGTAAAAACGGAACCACCAGAAAACGAAAAGTCAGTTTTTTGAACCATTTAAACTTCTGTTTGCCAAAATTAAAATTTAATAGAACTAGATGAGAAAATCAAGGAAATCTCCCAGAACAGAGAATAAAAGGAAAAAACATAAAACTTAAGACAAAACATAAAAGACACAGTGACTCAATCTAGGAGGTTCAATATCTGACTGTAAGCAATTCCATAAAGTGAGACTAAAACGAATTAAGGGGAGAAACTTATTATTATTAAAAGAAAAACAAAACAAGACGAGTTCCTAGGGCTAAAAAAACCCCACAAGCTTACAGAAGTAAAATAATCAAGTAATCATACTCCAATAAAATTTTTAAAAAATAAGTAAAATAATCCAACAGTAACAATAAAGAATGCCTTCAATTTAAACTAAAATAAAAAAAATTAGTAAAATGATTAGAAATTGAAAATCAAAGTGCTTCAAAACAAAATAATCACCAGATTTCAATATTCACAGGAAAATACCATGTTCAATAGCACAGTTAATCTTAGTTACTTCTTAGTTATTAAAAATGAAGTCTATTCCATACAAAGTTTAAGAGAAGCCAAAAAACTTGGTAGTCTCTTAAAATTTCTAGGTAGATATTAACTCACTAGAGTTAGTCGCTCAGTTGTGTCCCACTCTTTGCGACTCCATGGACTATAGCCCACCAGGCTCCTCTGTCCATGGAATTCTCCAGGCAAGAATACTGGATTGGGTTGCCATTCCTTTCTCCAGGGGATCTTCCCAACCAGGAATTGAACCCAGGTCTCCTGCACTGCAGGCAGATTCTTTATCATCTAAACCACCAGGGAAGCTCTATTAAATAACTAGTTAAAAGATATTTGAAGACTCTTACTCTCTTTGTCAAAGGCATCTTTAAAAATTCAAGACCTTCTACTGGCACAAAAACAGAAATACAGACTAAAGGAACAAGACAGAAAGCCAAAAGATAAACTCACACACCTACAGACACCTTATTTTTGACAAAAGAGGCAAGAATATACAATAGGGCAAGGACAGTCTCTTCAGTAAGTGGTGTTGGGAAAACTGGATAGCTATATGTAAAAGAATGAAATTAGAACACTTCCCAACACCGAAACAAAGACAAACTCAAAATGGATTAAAGACCTAAATATAGGACCAGAAACTATAAAACTCCTAGAGGAAAACATAGGCAGAACACTCTATGACATAAATCACAGCAAAATCATCTATGACCCACCCCTAGAGTAAATGGGAGGGAACACGGGTAAACCTATGGCTGATTCATGTTGATATTTGGTGGAAACCAATGCAATAGTATAAAACAATTATCATTCAATTAAAAATAAATAAAAACAAAAACAAACAAGTAGGACCTAACTAAACTTAAAAGCTTTTGCACAGCAAATGAAACTATAAACTATTCACATATAAAGGTGAAAAGACAACCAACCCTCAGAATGGGAAAAAATAACAGCGAATGAAACAACTCACAAAGAATTAATTTCAAAACTGTATGAGCAGCTCATACAAGTCAACACCAAAAAAAAACCCAATCAAAAAATAGGCAAAAGACTTAAACTGACATTTCTCCAAAGAAGACATACAGATGGCCAACACAGGAAAAGATGCTTAACATCACTCATTATTAGAGAAATGCAAATCAAAACTACAATGAGATATCACCGCACACCGGTCAGAATGGCTAATCATCAAAAAATCTACGAACAATAAATGCTGGAGAGGTTGTAGAGAAAAGGAAACCCTCTTGCACTGTTGGTGGGAATGCAAGTTGATACAGTCACTGTGGAGAACAGTGTGGAGAGTCCTTAAAAAACTAGGAATAAAGCCAGGAATATGACCCAGCAATTCCACTAATTCTGAGGAAACCAAAAACACCTGTAAGTCAATGTTCGTTGCAGTTCTATTTGCAGTAGCTAGGACACGGAAGCAACCTAGATGTCCACTGACAGATGAATGGATAAAGAAGCGGTGTTACATATACAACAGACTATTACTCAGCCATAAAAAGGAACGCATTTGAGACAGTCCTAATAAGGTGGATGAACCTAGAGCCTGTTATACAGAATGAAGTATGTCAGAAAGAGAAAAACAATCATCACATCCTAACACATATATATCGAATCTAGAAAGATAGTACTGAAGAGCCTATTTGCAAGTGGCAATGGAGACACAGACATTGGGAACAGACTTATGGACACAGTTCAGTGCGGGGAAGGAGAGGGTGGGCGGTATGGAAAGAGTAACATGGAAACATACATTACCATATGTAAAACAGACAGCCAATAGGAATTTGCTGTATGACTCAGGGAACTCAAACTGGGGCTCAATAAGCACCTAGAGGAAACAGGGAGGGAGACAGGTGGGACGTTCAAATGGGAGGGAACATGGGTAAACCTACGGTTGATTAATGTTGATATTTGGTAGAAATCAATGCAATACTATAAAACAATTATCCTTCAATTAAAAATAATTTAAAAAATTCAAGACCTTCAGTAATTCCGTGAAGTAAAAGGACAAACACAATTTAAATCACTATTTGGTATTAATAAAATTAAATAATGACGTATTTCATAATAACCATAATATCAAACTAAACAATATATGAGGCTCATAGTAAGGATTATTTAAAACCTTTAAAATGTCATTATTGTAGGTAGTTAAAATTTCACCACAGCTACAGGTTGGTTACAACAGCTGTCAAGAACATCAACTACATATTCTACATGTACAAAGAAAAGATGTAAACCTTTTCATGAAAAATCAGGTTCATGAGCAACATCATGTTTGCAGATATGTTGCTGTTGATGTCCAACACTTTGCACCCAGATGGGTAAACGGGTCTGTTTCAAGAAGATTTTCAATCTTAGTAACTACTACCCTCCTGCCTTTATTGCTGTTGAATGCCCAAATTTTTTTCTCACTTCTAATTTACTTCCTCTCGTCATAGCTATTTTTCCCCCTTATTGCTCCTAGAAGAAAAGTTTGCCCCTTTGGCCAGTAAGTTAAAAGACTGCTTCTTTCAGTGCCTTAAATTGTTGACTCCGAGTGTATCACGTAGAACAGTCAAGGGTTTGGAAGGAGAGAAATCTATTCAGCATTAATTTCTTGCTATTGTTCTTGATCCCCCAAACCAGTAGTTACATGTCAGATTAGAATGGTCCCAAAAGGCTAAGGGAAAGCCAAGGTTATATCATCACTTGTTTGTCTTTTTTAAAAGATTCATGTTTGGAAGAATAGACTGCTTTGAATTGTTTAAAGTTTAGAAACAATCTATTTGCAACAAAACCTTATTTCTTTCCAGTCACTCTGTAGCATAACAACAAAAGGCCAAATTCCTCTTGTGAGCTTTTGAGGCAGATTTCAGGGCTCAGCGCCACATATTAATCCTACAGGTTTTTAACTCTGTCTGGTTTAACTGCCCAGAGCTACTTCATAATCATCTGACTGCTTTGTTTTGTACCCTTGGGTGAGATAAAGACAATTAAACAAAAAGGCACATGAAAGCCACCCCAACAACTCTTCAATTGATAGTCATTACAATGCTTCTCAATACCGAGTTTGCCTAGAAATGAAACTGTTAATAAAATCTTTCATATGTCCATGAAGTTAAGCCTACATAACATTTCTAACAGATAACAGACTAATAACCAGGACACAGAAAGAGAAACTATAAATGAAAAAGCCAAAAGCAAAAAGCTGGAGCCCAGGGAACTCTACCCAATACTCTGCAACGAGCTACATGGGAAAAGAATCTTAAAAGAGTGGATGTAAGTATATGTATAACTGATTCACTCTGCTGTACAACAGAAACTAACACAACATTGTAAATCAACTCTACTCCAGTAAAAATTAATTAAAAAAAATTTTAGAAATTATTCTCAAATATCTCTAAAAGATGCACCCAACCCAGGGATCAAACCCAGGTCTTCCACATTGCAGGCAGATTGTTTACCAGCTGAGCCACCAGAGAAGCCCAAGAATACTGGAGTGGGTACCCTATCCCTTCCCCAGGGGATCCTCCCAACCCAGGAATCAAACCAGGGTCTCCTGCATTACAGGCAGATTCTTTACCCTCTGAGCTACCAGGGAAGCCCAAAAGATGCAGAGGGGGAAAAAAAAGTCACCTAAAGATGCCACAAAGCAATTCACAGTAAAAAATATATATATAAACATTCAAACATATGAAGATGATCAACGTTATCAGAAAGAAGACAGGAGATTTTTTTTAAAGAGTGAGATGTTTTGTACCTATCTGATATACAAATTTTTAGAAGATTAATAATCATGAGAACTGAATGTAAGATAGAAGGCACTGTTGGTAAGAAGTGGTAAAGCCTTTTGGGGAAGAAATTTGAGAGAACTAAAACAACTTGAAATGAATAAAAACTCTGATCCAGAAATTCTACTTCTAGATTGTTTTAAAAATGTGTGTGCAAAAATATATGTGCACACACACACGATTTGTACAAAGGTGTTCATTTCAGAATCATTTAGAAAAGTTATATGTGATTAAGCAATCTGAAATTCCATAGACAAAGAGATATTTATGACACACATCCATACTGTGGAGTACTATGCAACAGTGCAAACAAGGAGAACAGTTACATAGGATGGCATTTTTAGAAAAATCCACCACTACGCACTACCGAGCAGACACAGTAAATGGCAAAAATATGTGGAGAATGATACCATTCATGTAAACAAAGTCAAAACAAAACTATTTTGATACTTAATATAAATGTTAAGGCAGAGTAAAAGGTATGAAAAAACAAACTCCATACTAATAAAAGTGTTCCTCTCTGCTTATCTCTAGGCTTAGGGGTTTGGAGGTGGTTGAAAGGTGGTTCTTTATTTACATTATTTGATTTTTGAAAGAGAGAAGATACTAGCTTATTAAAGAATAAAACCCAAAATACATAAGGAATAGCATAAACCAGTGCTGTATGTATTCTCAAGATACTAGTATGATACATGTATACTACCGGTGAGAGAGACTAATATACAGAGGAGTACATATGAAACTCTTAAGAACTATAAACCCCAAGATGACCTGTTACTGCTTAGATTTTTAATTTTTTAATAAAGATGTATTACTTTATCACTAAAATCCAATAAAAGTATTTTCATTTTAAAGAGGAAGAGAATATGTGGGAAGGTTATTTTCTGAGCTTTATAAGAGGTTGTTACTTTGATTTTTTAAAAAAATCAACACATTCTTAAACAGTCTGAATGGATTTAATATTATTGAAAAAAGAAAAAGTAAGTAAATATACACTGATAGCTACTGAACCTATAATGTTTAAGAAGGAAATAAAATCTGGATACAGTCCAAATAAAATGCAACATTTAGAGCTCCTTAGAAAATAAGGTTTAAAAATAACAATCAAATATATCTGGCAATGCCTTTAAGTATATGAGAACTTAATTCATTAATTTTAATGGCTTTTGCCTTACAAACTGGAAGTTAAAATTACATTGTTGTTTATTTCTATAAGGACATATAAAAGTTAGATAAATTCTTGAAATAAACTATAACAATATGCAAAATCAGATTTACTACCATATTCCATTAACATATATATAGTTATTTAAATGACTGTTAACCAATATGATTTTTTTAACATAAGTTTGCACTCTATTCCTCAGCATCCCAAAGGGACAAACTCCTTAGACAGAAGTCATTAAATAGTCATAAAAGAAGGCTGAAACTATTAAAAAAACTTCCAAATACAGACCAACCTTCCTTAAGAACGTAGTAAAAAACACATGAAACACTTCTGAAGTAACCTCAATTCCCCTTTGTACACATCTCTGGTGCTCATGCGATTATAAAGTATATATACCTCTAAGCATCTTAACAAAAGGTTTAATAATGAAGAAAAAAAACCGGAAGTACTAAATGTTATGAAGGCCAATACCAAAGGCACACTTGAGGCTCTAGATTTGATTCTGGTTTGCTCTGTCCCTGAATCTGGGATTTATAATCTCAACAAGCCTTAGTTTCCTAAGCTGTGAAATGGAAAAACCAAAATCCTCTTCACACTTCATTTATTTGTACCTGAGGAGTTAATGGACAATAAGTACACTCCTGTGCTTTGGAAAACTAGACAGCACTATAAAAATACATTTTAAAAATTATTCTTATCACAATAAAATACTGGCAAAATCGATTTTTTTTAATCAAACTATATTGTATAGAATTTGTAAAGGACTAAATATTTTCTAGAGAACTACCTACTAGAGATATTGACAAATAACAAGCACATCAATTAAAACAGTGTCTACGGCAAGCCATTTTGCCTCTTTATCTACTTAATCACTATAGAATTCTACTTGTTGTCAAATACAACAGCAATTTTGTCAAGCTAGGTAACTCTGTCAAATCTGTCATTCTTTCAAAGGCCATGTTCTCTCTTCAAAGCTTCTGCATATTTTCCATGTTTCTTTCAATATCCCTTTATATCCACCACCGAAGACTGAGGGTTTGCTTGGTAAGATGCAAGGTAAACTGTCGTATTTGCCAGATTCCATACAGACATATCAAGTAGAAAAAGACACCAATGACAAGTGCACACACGTGTATATATGCACATACAAGCGGTGTGCACACACACACACAGTGCCCTTCGTTCTTTAGGGGGAAATGCATCTCTTATACAGCAAATGATCGTCACTTTAAAAGGAAGTGTGCAGCACAAGCAAAAGAAGAAAAATAAACCTTACTCACCATCTCCCATAGCCATTCAGATGGTCCAGGGAGCTCTCTCAAACCAAGAGGTCAAACAGCACAACAAACAAATGCAGCTCGGTGCCTGCGCCACTGGGCTCGGCCTGCAGCCTGCAGACACCCTGCAGACACCCGGAGCACGGTGTGACCCAGGCCGCGCTGCAGCTCTGCACCGCAATAGCCAACAGCTGCTACTCCACTTCAAAATAAAAGTCTGGGGTCTTGCTGAAAACCCTCGTCTCTTTAGCAGAGCCTTGCAGAGCTTGATCAAGATTATTCTTTAACTGCATGTAAGAGGTTAGATACAGGTTGTGGTATTTCTCCTTGTGCTGCCTGCCTGAAATTTAATGTAAGAAAAGCTCTGGGAGCCAATAAATGCCATCCCACTGAGGGACTTTTAATGCAGTCATCAAAACACAAGGCATGTGTTCAACAATCATTTTCTGCTTCCCTAAAGATATCCATGTAATCAGTAGCAATCACATGATCTGATGGATTAACTGATTTGTGCCTTTTTTAGAGGTTTTCATCCTTTTGTCATTACCTTTTAATATTTACAACGGAGACTGCTAGAAGCACACAAACAGGAATAGCCCAGTTTCCATGATTAACTGCTCTCATTATGCAGGAAGCATTTCTGGCTGCCGTAAACAAATCACGTCAAAGGCAGCCCATCAAAGGCTGCTCTGTGTGCGGACAGCAGGGCCACACGGAACAAAGCTTGCTTCTGGTGGAGACAGGACCCAGCCAGTGCGCAGCTGCGGGGACCTGGAGCACCCTCCATCCCCGCTGCACAGCCATCAGCACACTGCCAAGCTCCGAGAAGGCCCTGGGGCTCCTGGTCACAGACAGACACGTTTTTCACTCAACCTAAGGAAAGGGCTGCTTTGCTTTTGCCAAAGGGTATGTTATCAACTAGACTGCCAGTTACCTTATTGCCTCGTATAGCCAAATACCAAGGTAATTTCAAAGCCTAGTTTCTATGCTTTATTTTATTGCCAACCTTCTAAAACAATTATTTTCCTACAACTGTTTTCAAAAAGAGAAGCTGGGAGATATCTTACAATGATTACACGCCAAGACTGCATTCGGTCCTACACACACACGTGACAAATCAGGATTATGTGGAGTTTTTTCAGTTAAAAAAAAAAAAGAAAAAGACTTGCAGTCACAGCCACCAACACGTCCGTGTTTACATCTCGGTGAGCGTAGGAGCCTGTCTAGAAAGCTCCATGATGACACCAGACCCAGCCATAATCACAGGGCGCCTGCAAGTTTCAGTCTTTTCCTTCCTACAGGGCTGCTGTTGCCTTCTTTCAGCCATGATTTGATTAATTTTAAGTCCAGTTTCCTTCTAATAGCAGTTAATTCCACTGCACTTAAGGATTCTGCCTAACTTACTCTATAATGAGAATTAAAGTCAGACTTGAAATACCCTCAAGACAAAAAAAAAAAAAAAAAACCATGCATTTCTCACTATTCCTAAATTATACAACACACTCAAATCTCTGATAATAGAATTTATTTTGTGTTCTTGAGTGTGCTGAACTAATGCTCTAGAAAATCAAGTCAAAGAGTTCAAACAAAACTTAAAAGGGTACAGATATGGCAAGCATGAAAGAAATCAGAGCCAAAAGCATGAGATGTAAGGTTATGCATTAGGACGTGCTTTAGGAGAGAAGAGGTAGATGGAAGAGGAAATAAAATAGACAATTTTCCCAAACAATAAACGTATATAAGGTAGTTTGAGGTCATATCACTACCACTTACCACAAGCTTCTCCAGCCTAAAATCCTTCTTATTCCCAGAAGCCTATCAAGACTCCTCCTAAGGCCTACAAGACCCTCATATCGTGGTTGCTGTTTACATTTCCAATTAGCTCTCACAGACGCTCTGGCCTCCAACCTAGCCCTTTCCGCACTAGGTTCTAGTCAGCCCTGGCCTCCTCCACTCCGTTCTTCATATATATGAAGATATTGTCCACCTCTCAGCCTTTACAGACACACTTTCTCTGCCCAAAGCGTTTTTTTACCACCATGTATCCAATGACCAACTCATTCTCCTTTATCAGGTCTCAATTCAAATATGTCAATGCTCAGAGAGGCTTGCTCACCCTTCTGTCTAATGTGGCATCACTGAGTTAACATCTCCATACCCTATTTACTTCACTTAATGACTGTGCAGATGACAGATTTTAAACTACAGTGGCTCTTAGACACTTATACCACTTTTACAACAAATCCTCTGGGTTGGTTTTTGTTTGTTTATACATAATAAGATCACTTTTTCATCCCTAAACAACCTAAATCAATATAAGAAGTATGGTATTTCATTATTATAGTTTTAGGCAAAGACACACTAAAAGTTTTTACTTCTCGTAACAGTTTTCTAGTCACAGAACATCAGATGAAACAAATCCAAATTAAATACCAGGTTTGGCTGAACTCACAATAATTTGTTTTGCATATGTACACCAAGTGAAAGAGAGAAGAGGTGATATCTTTAATAGCTCTTCATTCTGTTGTGTGCATGAACTACTTCTACAGATTTCCATGTTGAGCCTTTATTCTGACTTAAATGCTTTCCTGTCTGTAACTTTATTTTCAAGTTTTAGTTTGAGTGAACAGTAACAATGACCCAACAAAGGATTGAAAATTGTGCAGAAATAAAAAAATGGAGTCAAATAAACGTTCACTACATTATTTTAGGTATAATCTTATTTGCTATTGTTGATTAGTCACTAACTCATGTCTGACTTCTTTGCCACCCCATGGACTGTAGTCTGCCAGGTTCCTCTGTCCATGGGATTCTCTGTAGGCAATACTGGAATGGGTTGCTGTTTCCTTCTTCAACTTGCCAGTTAATAAAACTGGTTTTCAGTGCTCAATTGACATATTTTTCTACCTGTGAAAATTATTCAGGCATCTTGGGTTGGGATGAAATATACTATAATGTTAGGAAAAATTAGGAAATTATTCATTTAATGGCTTTTTTACTTAGCAGCGAGGATTTTAAGGAATAATTTAAATTAATTTCAGTAAATTCATTAGACAAGGAGTAGTTGTATTTTCTTTCATTACCAACTGCAATCACTCTGGATATCCATGTGTTTACTTACTTATGATCTCTCTGTCCCTAGAATGTAGGTTTGTCTAGGCTGAAACTTTAACTGTCTTCTTCACTCTTGTGACAAAATCCATTTACATTTTAAGAAGACCATTCTCAATTCTGGTAGAAAGCAGATTTCAGGGGTCAAACACAGAACTAAAACCTATTGCAGTAGGTTGCAGGTAAAAGCTAAAGGAGATTTATAGAAGGGTTTTAGCAGTGGAGATGTGAAAAAAATTAGCAAACTTGACACATATTAGGATTTCAGAGGGAGAAATGACTTGTTAGAATGGGAGATCAATGCAAATTATTAATAATTCTAATCAGGAAAGTTTTTAGCTTGAGTTGATGGTGGTGCCATTGACTGAAATGGGTAAACTGGGGAAAGAACAGATTTGAGGGAAAGGAAGAGAACAGGCTTTAATTTTTGGACCTGTTAAGCCCGAGATACCTATCAGGCATCCAAAGGGAAAGGCCACATCAAGGTGACAGGCTCTGAGATGTAGAACACAGAGAGATAAATGAGGGCTAGAACTACACACTTGGAGTCATCAGCAAATAGTTACCATGTAAAGCCTTTGGGCTGGATTAGATCACTGAGACAGAATAAAGACAAGGGGGGAGAGAGGCTTGGGCCCTGGGACCTGCCAACATGATAAATGGGCTTTCCTCTTTTAGCCTCTTAATAACAAAGCTGTTACAGTATTTTTCAATGATAGTACAATACCATCATCAAAATCATCCTGACCAATTTTTACACACCAGTATATATATTATAGATTTTTAACGTTCACATTTGACTTTACTTTCAATATGCAGATTATAATCTCCAAAACAAAAGGATTCCTGAAGATTTCTTTCCAAGAGACATAAATGTCAGGTACTAACCCTAAATCTCCCTGTTTATGGAGAGATCATCAAAAGAAAAAGAAATGAGAGCTAAAAGAACAAGAAACAAAAAAACCTTCTATCTTTTGAAGGTAACAAAAATAACCTCACAAAATACAAGAAGGGCAATACTTTCAAAATAAATCACAATCAAATAATAAATATCTTAAATTTATAGTATGCATTGTATTTTTCTTAAGAGTTGTGACTACACAGTCTGGAATACACAAATGAGAATGCACTGTACATGGTACAAAAACACAATTCCTTAATTCAAGGAATTTTAACAATTCGCCATCTTTTTTGCTCTTTCTGGTTTGTATGGAGATGGACAGAGGTAACTGCTGGAAAAATAAGAACAAAGTACTTAAAACACCTTCTATTCAGAGAGGAAGATCGAGAAACAGCTGGCAATCAGGGTGAGGACTGGTGGTGCTAAAATCAACTTATGCTCCTGCAACTAAGTTTAGATTAGGGTGGACACAATCTTCTTAACACTAAACTCTTACTACATCTGCCTGAATGCAATACAACAAGGCTTGCATGCTAAGTCACTTCACTCGTGTCCGACTCACTGAGACCCCATGGACTATAGTCCACCAGGCTCCTCTGTCCATGGAATTCTCCAGGCAAGAATACTTAAGTCTTGGTTTAATCTGGAGAAAAATAACTAAATTATATTAGTAACTAGTCTTCCTGTCACCTGACTATAACAATTCATACAACAAATTTTTTCTCCAGTATCATATACATTATTAAGCTAAGCATACTATCTTTATAAAATAAACCTATTTTCCTAGGTGAAAAAACTACCTATACTATCTTTGGAAATAGACTATATTATTCACATATACAGTTAATTAACACTTAAGGACTAAAGGTAAATGCTACCCAGTAAGATGAAACACAATTTAGCAAACCTTACAAAAAAGAAGAGCAACCACAAAATCAAATAAATGCTAGATACCAACACCAAGCCTCCTTGAATCCAAGGAGGTCTCATTCTAATTAAGAAGCCAAAAATGATTATACTGGTGAAGTTCCTATGTCTGTGTTTCTTCACTGGTATCATCACTGATAGTCTAAACACAGGTGTAACAGAGTAATCAACCCTACAATTTCTACTAAAAATCAGTTACATAAAACAATTACTCTGCTATCATAGGCATAACATTCTCTAACATAAATCATACCAATGTTTTCTTAGGTCAGTCTCTCAAGGCAATAGAAATGAAAACAAAAATAAGCAAATGGGACCTATTCAAACTTATAAGCTTTTGCACAGGAAAGGAAACCATTAAAACAACAACAACAAAAACAACCCAAAACACAACCTATGGAATGGGAGAAGATATTTGTAAACGATGCAATTGACAAGGGCTTAATTATACCAACAGCCAAAATATACAAACAGCTCATACAACTCAACAACAACAAAAACCCCAATAAGCTAAATGAAAAGTGGGCAGAGACCTAATTATATAATACTCCAAAGAAGACACACAGATGGCCAACAGGCACAAGAAAAGGTGTTTAACATCACTAATTATTAGAGAAATGTAAATCATAACTACAATGAGGTACCACCTCACACCAGTCAGAATGGCAATCATTAAATGTCCACTGACAGATAAATGGATAAAAAAGATGTGGCTCAGATACCCAATGGAGCATGACTCAGCCATAGAAAGGATGAAATAATGCCATTTGTGGTAATACAGATAAACTAGAGATGGTCATACTACGTGAAGTTAAGTTAGAAAGACAAACGCCATATGATATCACTTATGTGTGGAATCTAAAATATAAAACAAATGAACCAATCTATGAAACAGAGATGGGCCCACAGATAGAGAAGAGACTTGTGGTTGCCAAGGGGAAGGGAAACTGGGAATTGGGGTGAGCAGCTGAGAACTATTATATACAGAATGGATAAACAACAAGGGCCTGCTGTATAGCAGAGGGAACTATATTCAATCTCCTGAGACAAACCATAATGGAAAAGAACATAAAGAAGAACGTGTATATGTGTATAACTGAGTAACTGCAGAAATCAACACAACACTGCAAATCAACTACACTTCAATTACAAAATAAGTTGAGTAAAAAACACATTTTATGCATAGAGGGACACAGAGGACAAGGGGGTCATCATATCTTCAACACAGAGGATACCAAAAATAAGGTTAAAGAATAATACCACTTTACACAATTAACACATTATTAAATTTTCACTTATTCCAAAAGAGTCAGAGGATAGGTAATGATCAGAAGAAATATAAAGGCTTTGTTACTATATCCTAACCAAGTTTTAACCCACAAAGTCAAATCTGCTGAATCAGTGATATAATAGTTGACTTGAAGGCATATCTTAGTATCTAAAACTCTGCTACCTAATCTCAGAAATGTTTGAGATCTGGATTAACTTAATTATTCTTACCTTTGCAGGCACTCAAAATCATACCGCCTGAATTTTGCACTTCATCAAATTTGGCAAGTATCATTTCTAATCTGGGAATAAAGAATAAATTCTGTTTATTTTACATACACTTTCAATTAGAAACAATTTCCTTCACCACTTCCCTGAGAAAAAACAATCCCAGGGATTCAGTTAGTTGTATACAACTCTCTTTTTATAATTAACTCACGTACTGAAAGCAGACACAAAACCCATCTATTCGGTAGAGAAGAGGAGTCAAATACAGGTAGAACTCTACACATTCACAGGTGTATTTGTAAAAAGGTAACTTTCAAAGGAAGGGGATTACAATGTATAAAATAAGTACGTTACAGGGATATATCGTACAACAAAGGGAACAGAATAACCATAAATGGAATATAAAAATTGTTAACTGTTATATTGTACACCCAGAACTTACTGTACATCTACTATAATTCCACTTTTTAAAAAAAGATAACTTTTACACAAGACAGTTTCATAGTTTCATCATAAAATTATTTCTCCAAACCCATCAAAAGTACTTTAGTTCCAACTTTACAATGAATCCACTCAGTCACCAAGACATTTTTTTAAAGTACATAAAAATCACACTAAGGAAACTTAAACATAAAAACAATGAAATACAAAATGTCAGAAATTAAAGTAATGCTGATGTCACTGATAATCTCATGTTGAATTTTAATTCAATACCAACTCTATTAACTCTTACATTCAGAATAATTACTTTCTACATTTCTGTTATCACTTCTAATTAAAAATGTGTTTTTTATTAAAAAAGTAATATATACTCATTACAAAAGAAAATTAGGAAACATAAATAGAAACAAAGAAAAAACCCACAATCCCACCACCCAGAGAATTTATTCAATTGCCTGCTTTCCAATTCTTTATATTTATATATATGAATTTTCTTTGGGTCAAAATGGGATCACACTGACAGCACTATTTTTAAATTTTTCAATATTATATCATGCTATGATTTACTCTTCAATTTATGACTTAGAGATCTAGGTAGGTCTTTAACTGCCAAATGTTTTTCTCACATCAATGTTTCTGTCATAATTTCACTTCTAAAACTTTAGTTAAGCCTTAGTCCACATTCTGTCATCTTTTACTTGTAAACTGAGGATGAAGATACTGTTTGGTCTAGAAATTTTTTTTTTTTCAATTGAAAATCTTCTAGAAATTTATTATAACAGGATTTCTAAACCTTAAACTCATCTCAGAGTCACACATCTGAAAGCATTAAATTCAACAAATATTCATACATCTGAAAGTACTTCAGTCAAAAGATACCAAGTCCCTTCAGCCTACAGAACAGTTATCTTCCGGAGACTTGAATAGACATTAAACAGGCTGCCCAGACAACATGTGGACAAGATGAGCCAAGGTAGGGAAAATTGGAACTGGAAGATAGGAGTTCAGAATGAAGACCATACAGGCCACAAAGCTCTTCGGGAAAAAGTCAGAGCAAGATGTTAAGGAGCATGAAATTAGCACTCAACTATTCAGTAACAAAATGGGAGGAGGAAACTAAGGGCTGCAAGCTCTGAGAGAAAGGATGGTTGGTAAGGAATTGACATGGGACAGATGAAACAGCAAAGAGTGAAGATACAGGCAGCTTTAATGGGAAGAGGAAATACTAGCAAATATAACAGTAATAGGGAGAAAGATAGGAATAAACAATAAAAGGCTATTATAAAATAATATAGCTATTTAGAAAAACAACCTTATTCAAAATGGAGGCTACATAATCTGATGGAAAAGGAGGAAACAACCTAAGAGTAGGCAGAAGAAACTAGGATCTTTTAAGTAATTCAGGAAGAAAAAAAATTAGGCAATTTAACCGAAGGCAAATACAATAGAGGCTGGAATATCCAAAAGCAACTTAGACGGCCAAAGGATAGAGATGTGTAAAGCTCTGGAAGGTTCTGATTCAGGGTAAGGATAGAGACCAATAAAGCATTAGGATGGAACTGGGAAAGAAACTCTATCTGAAGTCCATATATAAGTTTAGAGTCATAATAAAAAATCACAAATACAACATGAAAGAGAGAATTAGGTATCTCAGAACATAATCTCTTTGGTGTATCAGCCAATTACTGATAAAATATTCATGCCACACAATTCACCCCTTTAAAGTGTACAATTCAATGGCGTTTAATATAAAGCTAAGAGATGTACACAATCAATTTTAGGATGTCATTATTATCCCAAAAACCACCCAATACTCATTAGCAGTCACTCTCTCCAATTTTCTCAGAACTATGCAACCATTAATTTAGCTTCCTTTCTACAGATTTGCCATGTCTAGCCATTTCATATAAATGAAATCATCTAATATGGGTGGCTTTTTTCACTGACAATGTCTTCAAGGCTCATCTATGTTATAATATATATCGGTCACCCCTGTTCATGGCCAAGTAGTAGTTCATTTACAGATATATTCTATTGTTTATCCATCAGCTTACGGACATGTGGGGATATGAGACATTTTGACTTTTTAGCTATTATGAATGTTCACAATGTTGTTATGAACATCTGTGCACAAGCTTTTGCGTGGATATGTTTTCACATCTCTTGTGTATATAGCTGGGGGTAGAACTGCTGGATAATATGGTAATTCTGTTTAACATTTTGAGGAACTACAGACTGTTTTCCAAAGTGGCTATACCACTTTACATTCCCACCAACAATGCCTTCTAATTGCCCTACATCCTCAACAACACTTGTTATTGTCTATCTTCTAATTTTAGCCAACCTAGTAGTATCATCTTGTATTTCTCTGATGGCTAATGATGCTGAGTACCTTTTCACGTGCTCACTGGCCACTTGTGTATCTTCTCTGACAAAATTTCTATTCAAATCCTTTGCCTGTTTTTAAAATTGGGTCATCTGTCCTTTTACTGTGGAGCTCTAAGAGTTCTTTATTATATATTCTTCATATACTTGGGACACATGTTTTTTATGAGATGTATTATTTGTAAATATTTTTGCCATTATGTGGGTCTTTTTTTCGATTTCTTGATGATGTCCCTTGAAGCACAAGTTTTTAATTTTGATGAAGTGCATCTTATTTTTTTCCTTTGGTTGCTTATCCTTTTGGTGTGACATATAAGAAACCACTGCCTAGCATTCTCTGTAAGTTTTAACATTTTACACTTAGTTCTGTGATGCATTTTGAGTTAATTTTGGGATGTGGTATGAGGAAGAAGTTAAACTTTATTCTACTACATGTGGAAATCCCACTTTCACATCACTATTTATTGAAGAGAGCTATTTCAGTCCTAAAGGATGCTGCTGCAAAAGTGCTGCACTCAATATGCCAGCAAATTTGGAAAACTCAGCAGTGGCCACAGGACTGGAAAAGGTCAGTTTTCATTCCAATCCCAAAGAAAGGCAATGCCAAAGAATGCTCAAACTACCACACAATTGCACTCATCTCACAGGCTAGCAGAGTAATGCCCAAAATTCTCCAAGCTAGGCTTCAGCAATACATGAACCGTGAACTTCCAGATGTTCAAGCTGGTTTTAGAAAAGGCAGAGGAACCAGAGATCAAATTGCCAACATCCACTGGATCATGGAAAAAGCAAGAGAGTTCCAGAAAAACATCTATTTCTGCTTTATTGACTATGTCAAAGCCTTTTGACTGTGTGGATCACAATAAACTGGAAAATTCTGAAAGAGATGGGAATAGCAGACCACCTGACCTGCCTCTTGAGAAACCTGTATGCAGGTTAGGAAGCAACAGTTAGAACTGGACATGGAACAACAGAGTGGTTCCAAATAGGAAAAGGAGTATGTCAAGGCTATATATTATCACCTTGCTTATTTAACTTATATGCAGAGTACATCATGAGAAATGCTGGGCTGGTTGAAGCACAAGCTGGAATCAAGATTGCTGGGAGAAATAGCAGTAACCTCATATATGCAGATGACACCACCCTTATGGCCACAAGTGAAGAAGAACTAATTAAGAGCCTTAATTAGTTAAATTAAGAACTTTCATTAAGATCCTTTTAATGAAAGTGAAATAGGAGAGTGAAAAAGTTGGCCTAAAGCTCAACATTCAGAAAACTAAGATCATGGCATCCGGTCCCATCACTTCATGGCAAATAGATGGGGGCAGGGGGAAACAGTGGAAACACTGGCTGACTTTATTTTTGGGTCTCCAAAATCACTGCAGATGGTGATTGCAGCCATGAAATTAAAAGACGCTTACTCCTTGGAAGGAAAGTTATGACCAACCTAGACAGCACATTAAAAAGCAGAGACATTACTTTGCCAACAAAGTCTGTCTAGTCAAGGCTATGGTTTTTCCAGTGGTCATGTATGGATGTGAGAATTAGACTATAAAGAAAGCTGAGCGCCAAAAATTGATGCTTTTGAACTGTGGTGTTGGAGAAGATTCTTGAGAGTCCCTTGGACTGCAAGGAGATCCAACCATTCCATCCTAAAGGAAATCAGTCCTGAATATTCACTGGAAGGACTGATGCTGAAGCTGAAACTCCAAGCTCTGGCCAGTGAAGAGCTGACTCATTTGAAAAGACCCTGATTGAAGGCAGGAGGAGAAGGGGACAACACAGGATGAGATGGTTGGATGGCATCACCGACCCTATGGACATGAGTTTGAGCAAGCTCTGGGAGTTGGTGATGGACCGGGAGGCCTGGCGTGCTGCAGGGGGTGGTCACAAAGACTCGGACATGACTGAGTGACTGACCTGAACTGACCTATGTATCCTTTTATATATTTTGAATATGATGACAGTCCAGAAAATTAAACCTAATAAGCACATGAAATTAAAACCTTTAAAACCAGTGACAAAAAAATATATTTAGTAATACGTACCTAGCAGGGGGAATTCCTCTCTTATAAAGGTCCACTCTCACTTTCTCTCCCACATGTCTATAAATCTCCACCATAGCCAATATTGCAGCATCTCTAACCTGCCAAATAATTCAGAACTTAAAAAAAAAAAATACAAGATACAATAAAATACTTTACCTCCAGATAACATTACATTCACGGACCAACTTGAAGCTCCAAGTTGGTTTTAATGCCTTTAAACCCCTGGGAGATTACGTTAGGTCATTAATAAAAACCCAGATGACCTATCTAGAAATGTCTAGAGAAACCTTGTAAAAGTTTTACAGAAATCTAAGAAGCATCTAAATAAATGTGACTTTTACAAAAGCTTCTATTTGTAATAAGATTGTGTAAAGAAGTGATAATACAAATCATTATCACAGTTAACATTTTCTTGGAATAAAACTGCCTTTTAGAAACGTGGCCTGAACTCAAACAGAAAATTATACACCAATGTTCACAGCATTATTATTCACAATAGCCAAAAAGGTGAAACGACCCAAATATCTATCTGTGGATGAATAGATAAACAAGATGTGGTGTATATTAGTTAGCCTTAGAAAGCAAAAGGAAATTCTGACACACGCTACAACATGGATGAACCTTGAAGACAGTATGCTAAGTGAAATATGCCAGATACAAAAGGATAAATATCACATGGTTCCACATGATGACTGGTCAAATTCATAGGGAGAGAAAGTAAAACATGGCTGCCAGGAGCTGCAGGACTGGGGGAATGCGGAGTCACTGTGTGGCAGCTGGGACGATGGAAAAGCTCTGCAGATGGCTGGTGGTGATGGCTGCACAGCAATGCCAGTGTATTTACTGCCAGTGAACCAACTCTACACTTAAGAATGGCTGAAATGGTAAATTTTATGTTTTGAATATTTTACCACAATGAAAAGAAAAAATAAATACGGCCTAAACACAGGAATGTGGAAGACAGCTCTTAGTTCCTCTGCACAGCTCACTGCAGAAGGGGAAATAAAGAGACAGGAGAACTCTCTACAAACCTCTACAGGAAGAACAAGGGCCTAAAAGCAGGGAAACCTAGCTCAGGGTCATTCCAAATGCCCAAGCTGTGCTAAAAGAGTTACAGTCAAGATTCAACCCCACCACAAGGGACAAGTTCCAGAGCACATTCCTGTACTATGTCTATAGTATCTGTGGCTCAGGGCATGAAATCTCCAGCAAGTGATATACCACTGGCACAAGCAGGGTTATGACTGTTGCAAAAATAATGCAGGAATGAAAAGGAAGCTGACAATGTGTCCTCACAATTAGCTCATAGAAGGGACACTACAGAAGGGTGTCCAGGTTCTTTGTTACTCAATCTTTCTAACTTAAGAATTATCCTTTAAGTCCCATCTATCCTTAATACTAGCCAAACAGCTAACTAACTTAAGTGACGTTGTGAATAAAACATGTTCTTAAAAACTAAATGTGGTGGAGTTTGAAAAAAAAAAAAAATGAAGTGGAATCTTGATTTTACCACTCCCCTTCACCCTCTCTTCTTTTTTAAACATGGAATAAGAGCACTAGAAAACAAGAGGTGGCAAAAAAACTGACTGTAAATTTAGTGCTTGAATATAAATAAAATTTTACCTGACTGTTGGAATCGCCAAACAGGATACACAAATGTGGTACCAACTTGCTGAGGACTAGTGGCTGAGCCCCAAAACTAAATATAATTTGAAAAAAAAAAAGTAAAGAGAATTTGGTTTTAATTAAATAGTAAACAAAACACTGTTATACTTTTTTCTTGTCTGTCTCAATAAGACAAATATGGTGGAGAGCATGAGCATACATCATTCAAACATGAAAAGTATGAGACACAAGCAAAAACTAATCCTAAACAATGTGAGATATGGAAACTTTAATAATCATGACCGACAATGAAAACTGTCAACACATGATCCAACGGAGCAAAATGTTCAACTAATGGCACTCTTAAACCTAGCAACCTATCACTCACTCAGAAAATTTGAACTTTTGTATTAAAATACTGATTTTTTTTTTAAGACTCTGGGTCTTACACAAATTGGCATTCCACTAAAATAAGTAAATTAAAAGATATTTATTTATGCTTACTAATATTTTGATGAGGTCATGGGTTGAAAGCAAACGACAAGGGAGCCAAAAACCACAAAAGCTGTGCGGACTGAATGCACTTACAAGCTCTAGATGGCAGAAAGGACCATAGAGGAGTAAAAGAAATAAAACAAAGGTATAGTTAGAGAAGAGGAAGTAACACTACAGGAAAAATTGAAAGCTCCTACACACTACCTATCTTGCTGCACAGAACTTGAAAAAACTAATCCAGAAAGAGAACAAACGCTTTCGTTTACAATTTCCTCAGACTGGAGCTCTGCGGCATCTCTGCTGTCGGATCTCTGCATACTGTGGCCAGCTGCACTGTCTGATTACCTGGGGGGTTTTACTCAGTCCATGATTTTGGTAACCACCTGCACTGCTCTAGAACGCCTAGGGCAAGTGGCAAAAGGGGGCTGGGGAAATTGGCTACAACAGCTAAAATACCACAGAGTTAAAGAAAACTCCAAATTGGGTCCAGAACAGAAGTAGATTCTAAGTTCTACCAGCATATTTGTTATATGACCATCCATTTCGGGTGGCAACCACTAACATACGAAAGAGAAAAAGAGAAACTTATCAGTGACTAGTAATTTTTAATTAACAACATGAGAGAGCACTTACACACAAAAAAATTAGCAGATAAAGCTATCAAATAAGATAAAAATGCTGGTGACAGAGATCAATTAACAACTATCAACTATTTAAAATCTATTATTTCTATAGCTTTCCTTGTGCTTTGTGAAATCGATACATTGTTTTTTCTAGAAAAATGAAAAACATATTTCAATAATCATAAAACTTACATGTTTAATGTTTCAATAAGACACAGACACACGCCTTCTCGAGATCGAAAATTCTTGTGCTTAAAACCAGAGGCCAACTGTTCCCAAATGTACTATTTGAAAGAAAAGTAAACATGTATAACAAAAAATTAAATTACTCATGTTATAATCTTTTATCTATTCTCGACCGTACTACCAGCCTTACTGACAGCTAAACCTTCCCATGGACTGTTCACTTCTCTGCAAGCTTTTCTAAGCCAAATTTGCACTGATGCTGCTCTCACCCATTTTTAATATCTTAATCACATTTTTAACTTCGATTTTCTATCTTTTACTTTAGATTTCAATTATTCTTGGAAAAACTGTGTCTAATACCTAAAAACCTTAGAACTTCCAAGGACACAGAAATTTCTCTAAGCTTTAGAAACCTTCAGTAACAATGCTACCATTATAAGCCTCGGAGTACTGTCAGCATTTAAAAGGTCCAATGTTGCCTAGCAACTAGTACAGACTGTCACAAGGAATAGGCTTTTTCAACATTTTATAATTCAGGCTGTTTTCCTCTTAACACTGGATCCAAATACAGAAACACATTTGGGCAAATCATTCTATTGCTACCCACCCAGTAATCTTTTCTTTTTGAAAAAGCATAGATAAACCTATACAATCGAAAACAATTACATGGGTTTGTTATAAGAAGGAATTGAGCTTTGTTTTCCCAAACATATAGCCAACTGTCCCAATCAGTCTTTTCTCCACATTTAAGAAACACCACCCTTACCATTGACTAATGTGTACATACACACATATACACAAACTTTCACACATACATACATACAAATGCCTCTTCCTGGACTCTATTCTCCCTGGACTCTGTATTCAATTTCTACTAATATTATTTCTCTCTGCCAAATTTTCTGGAGAGTAACTTACAAGTTTACAAAAAAAAAAGTCTTAAATGTGAATAACCTGACCTATTAACACCATGTCAGAACACTTCTCTATACTTACGTTTATGTCCAAAGACATAAGGATGCCCTTTATAGCACTCATTGTAATAGCATGTCAAAAACAAGTTAAAATTCGAATTGCTAAGCAAGTGTCAAAGGATACTCACCAAGTTATAAATAAGGACTTATATACATATTTATATCTTTATATTCTAGGGTATAAAAAAACAGAGGAAGTCTACTTTTACAACTCAATTCTCCAGATTTTTTAAATAAAATATACATAATACAATTCTTATATTGCATTTTAAGTAACACAATATCATTGTATATTTTGTAAACTGATTTTTTTCCCACTAAAAGTGAGCTACTCTTTAAATATTTGTTTACATGTCACTTTACTCCTCCTTCAAAATACATCCATAAGACCAATTTTTTTCTACCACATTCATAAAACACAGGTACTATCATCTAACATATGCCTTATATAACTAGCAACCACTTGTTACAATAAAAATTTTCTCCCTGTCTCAGTAAGGGTTTCAGAAACTCATATAACCCTCACTGAACACCAATATAATTTGCAGGTAGTGAAAACCAGAAAATCCTAACAAATAATATAATCAGTACACTGTCAAATCACTGAAATCTGTAAGTTAGCTTTTTGAAAAAGCATTAAAGAGCAGAAAATAAGAAAAAGAAAACCCAAAAAATCAAGCAGTTAAATACTGACAACTTTTTAAAAATTTCAATGTCTTTAAAGCATTAGCAATAATTCACTGTTTAAAATTCTAAGTTTCACATCCCTGGGGCTTTATTGACTTGCTGTGATTACCACCTATCTTTACTGTTAGTTAATCATCAATGAGCAGAATCTGAACTTTAAAATGCAGGCTTACCATAGGTGGTGCTACCTGATCCATTAATTTCAGTATCAGAGTCTGAGCTTCATCTCGAACCTTGTCTTTGGCATCTCCCATTCTGTCTACTAAAGCTACAATAACTAGAGAAATGAGGAGAGAAAAGAATAAATATTTATAATTCATCTCCATTTATGAACTGTACTTTACAAAACTACAGACATCAATTATTTCCATAATGAAAAGTTATGAAGCAAACTGTTTCAAGTTCTCTATCCGTGACTCCAATCAAAAATAACTGAAAAGCAAAGTTTCATAAGAATACACACGGTATGATATCCACTTAATAATATTCAAAAAACAGGCAAAACTTACTATTATTCTGTCTAGAGATTCATATAGATGGTTAAGTGCTACAGAGCAGCAAGGGAATGATTATCCCAAGGTCATGACAATAGTCACCTCTGGTAAATAGTGGGAGGTGTCTACAGGAAAGCACTTATAAGGAACTGGAAGAGTTCTAGTTTTTTGACCTGGGCATAGACAGTTGTTGGTTTTACAATTATTCCTTAAATTGTACATGCTTGATATGTATTCTTCTATATGTACAATGTATTACTCAAATGACAAAAAAAAAAAGCCTGGTCCATGAGACTGAGGTCCTTCTCTACTATATCCAAGCCTCTGGCACTATTCCAAGAAAGACGGCTGGAAAGGCAGGTTAGAGTCCATTCCTGGAGAGTTTTCATGGAACAGGCTTCCATAACTATAACTCAACAAAGCACTGTGAAGAAATCATACCTATTGAGGGTGGGGAAGGAGCAAATGGGAGGGTGGCTAGAACTGAAGTTATGGGCTGTAGTCAGCCCATAGGGTAAAAACACCTCATAGTCAAAATTATATTTTTGTAATCCCTTAAATTACCATTTGGAGAAGGCAATGGCACCCCACTCCAGTACTCTTGCCTGGAAAACCCCATGGACGGAAGAGCCTGGTAGGCTGCAGTCTATAGGGTTGCTAAGAGTCAGACATGATGGAGCGACTTCACTTTCACTTTTCATTTTCATGCATTGGAGAAGGAAATGGCAACCCACTCCAGTGTCCTTGCCTAGAGAATCCCAGGGACGGCGGAGCCTGGTGGGCTGCCGTCTATGGGTCGCACAGAGTCGGACACGACTGAAGCGACTCAGCAGCAGCAGCAGCAGCAGCAGCAAGTTACCACTATCACTTAGTGTGGTGATATCAGGTGTGTGACCAAACTACTTAATCTTTTTGTCTTTATCTCCTCAACCCATAAATGTCTGGAGCAGTACTCACCTCAGATTACTGAGATACATGTAAACAACTCAGAAAGTGAGGGACACTGGGTAAACATCAAATGGGTCCCCTACTGCTCCCATCAGCCTACAGGTTCAAAAGCACAGATATTAACTTCTTTTGTTTTTACTGTGATCTTACAGCTACAGCCTTCCTTTCTCTGAGGCCACAGAGGCTGAGGCCTAATTAGTTATTTACAGACATACAATTAAATGTGTAGCTAATGTGATGCCAACGTAGTCTACAATGTAACACTGTCTACAGTGTAACAATCAGAATTGATATAATGATGATTAACAACATTTAAGGGAAGAAGAAACACATCCTTTTTGGAAGAAAATGAAAAGCCAACCATGCAAAATGGAATGATCATCCAAATACCTAAGCTTAATCAAGGAAATGATTATTTAAGGAAACAAAATCTTTGCCATAATAAAAATCATAACCCTAACCATGAGGCAACTGAAGTATCTGTCAGTTGAAACAATATAAATCCTTCTCATCTTTTTTTGATTTTTTTTAACTTATTTACTTATTTGGCTCTGCTGGGTCTTAGCTGTGGCATGCAGGATCTTTAGTTGCTGCATGTAGCATCTAGTTCCCTGACCAGGGATCGAAACTGGGTCCCCTGTATTTGGAGGGCAGTCCTAGACAATGGGCCACTAGCAAAGTCCGAATCCTTCTCATCTTGCTTAGACATATATTGTTAACACTAGAGAAGTTCTCCCACATCTACAGAATTGGCTACTGTGGGACTCTGGTTCTGACAGCTTTGGACAGACAGAGACAAAACAAAACATTTAATAAATGTTAGATATTATTATGTACTATAGCAAGGAGAGATAAGAAAGCCTTCCTTAGCAATCAATGCAAAGAAACAGAGGAAAACAACAGAATGGGAAAGACTAGAGATCTCTTCAAGAAAATTGGAGATATCAAGGGAATATTTCAAGCAAAGATGGGCTCAATAAAGGACAGAAATGGTATGGACCTAACAGAAGCAGAAGATATTAAGAAGAGATGGCAAGAATACACAGAAGAAGTGTACAAAAGAGATCTTCATGACCCAGATAATCTCGATGGCGTGATCAATCACCTAGAGCCAGACATCCTGGAAAGTGAAGTCAAGAGGGCCTTAGGAAGCATCCCTACGAACAAAGCTAGTGGAGGTGACGGAATTTCAGTTGAGCTATTTCAAATCCTAAAAGATGATGCTATGAAAGTGCTGCACTCAATATGCCCAGCAAATATGGAAAACTCAGCAGAGGCCACAGGATTGGAAAAGGTCAGTTTTCATTCCAATCCCAAAGAAAGGCAATGCCAAAGAATGCTCAAACTACCGCACAATTGCACTCATCTCACACACTAGTGAAGTAATGCTCAAAATTCTCCAAGCCAGCCTTCAGTAATATGTGAACTGTGAACTTCCAGATGTTCAAGCTGGTTTTAGAAAAGGCAGAGGAACCAGAGATCAAATTGCCAACATCTGTTGGATCATCGAAAAAGCAAGAGAGTTCCAGAAAAACATCTATTTCTGCTTTACTGACTATGCCAAAGCCTTTGACTGTGTGGATCACAATAAACTGTGGAAAATTCTGAAAGAGATGGGAATACCAGACCACCTGACCTGCCTCTTGAGAAATCTGTATGCAGGTCAGGAAGCAACAGTTAGAACTGGACATAGAACAACAGACTGGTTCCAAATAGGAAAAGGAGAACGTCAAGGCTTATATCGTCACCCTGCTATTTTAACTTATATACACAGTACATCATGAGAAACGCTGGGCTGGAAGAAGCACAAGCTGGAATCAAGATTGCCCGGAGAAATATCAATAACCTCAGATATGCAGATGACACCACCCTTATGGCAGAAAGTGAAGAGGAACTCAAAAGCCTCTTGATGAAAGTGAAAGTGGAGAGTGAAAAAGTTGGCTTAAAGCTCAACATTCAGAAAACGAAGATCATGGCATCTGGTCCCATCACTTCATGGCAAATAGATGGGGAAACAGTAGAAATAGTGGCTGATTTTATATTTTGGGCTCCAAAATCACTGCAGATGGTGACTATAGCCATGAAATTAAAAGACGCTTACTCCTTGGAAGGAAAGTTATGACCAACCAAGATAGCATATTGAAAAGCAGAGACAACAAAGTCTGTCTATTCAAGGCTATGGTTTTTCCAGTAGTCATGTATGGATGTGAGAGTTGGACTATAAAAAAAGCTGAGCGCCGAAGAATTGATGCTTTTTAACTGCGGTGTTGGAGAAGACTTTTGAGAGTCCCTTGGACTGCAAGGAGATCCAACCAGTCCATCCTAAAAGAGATCAGTCCTGGGTGCTCTTTGGAAGGACTGATGTTGAAGTTGAAACTCCAATACTTTGGCCACCTGATGCAAAGAGCTAACTCACTGGAAAAGATCCTGACGCTGTGAAAGATTGAGGGCAGGAGGAGAAAGAGATGACAGAGGATGAGATGGTTGGATGGCATTACTGACTCAATGGACACGAGTTTGGGTAGACTCTGGGAGTTGGTGATGGAGAGGGAGGCCTGGAGTGCTGCGGTTCATGGGGTCACAAAGAGTCTGACACGACTGAGCGACTGAACTGAACTGAAGCACTGAATTATCTCATTTAATCCTCATAACAACCCTATGAAATAGAGTAGGTCCATTGGATGAAGAAGGTCCAGAGGCATTTTAAGTACCTGGATCAAGGTCACACAAGTAGCAAGTAGTGAAAACCAGGATTTAAGTAATCTTCTAGGTCACCGTCATAATTAATTCCATTTATTTGTACCTGAGGTGGTGTGTGTGTATGTGTATTAACAACCACATGACAATAATGGGAAAATAAAAATAGACACATCATTCCTGAGTGGTTGAGTTTAACTCCAAAGAGAAAATAAAGGGACTTTCCTGGTGGTCCAGTGGTTAAGACTGCTTGCTTCCACTGCAGGGTTTTATACCTGGTGGGAGATCTGAGATCTCCTAAACTGCAGTCAAAAAAAAAATTTGACCCAAACAGGAGCTCACTTCAATTTAAAAACTAAAATTTATAAACAACAAAATCAAAAAACTTCACACTACATAAACTGCAGACTTACAGCTATTAACAAAATTTCATAAATATTTTGCACTAGAATCCCTTTTTAATATATATACTCTTGGAGTCAAATAGAACAAGATTTATTTCTAGCTCTACTGGTTATTTGTTTACGTAAGATAGGAAACTTCTCTTAGTTCAAAGATTTTCTCGTCTGTAAAATAAGGAGGGATCCAGGTCTATACCTCACATGGCGAGTGAGAGAATAAGTAAAACTGGTAAAAAGCACCTGTGCCAAGACCATAACGAGCATTCAGAAGTGTCAGCACTCTTCCTGACAGATCTGTATATAATGACCTCCAAATTATGTATTATTCAACATATGCAATCAATAATCACTGGGAATCCAAAACAGAGCTTTTCACTCTGTAAACTCTCAAAAAGAACTTGTTAAACAAATAAATACATTTATCATAGACTGGAATTTGGACAGTGAAACATGAAAGGAGTTAGTATATTTTATTAGTTAGTATAAACACAGAAGCATAGCTGTATTATTTTATTCTCTTAGCATTCTATAAGATGCAAACCATTTACAAGATGCAAATCTGAGGACCATGTACCCTGACTGCTCTAATACTTTCTACAACATCATTTTGGACTAAAACTTATCTGTTTAAGATTTGTAAATATCTTTAAATATCTTTACTGGATTTTGTTTTCATAAAGTTCCCTGGCAGTCCAGTAGTTAGGACTCCCTGTTTTCACTGCCAAGGGGCCAGGTTCAATCCGCGGTTGGGGAACTAGGATCCTGCAACCTGCATGACCAAGGGTGGTAGTGGCAGGGAGGGGACAGACAAAAAATAACCAAGGCCGGTGGTCAGTGTTAAATTAAATTGTGTTTTGGGGAGGTTTGAACATTTAATTTTTCCATAAAACATCTAGTAACCAAAGAAAATGTAAATATACTAATGAATTACATTAATAGAGTCCATACTCTTTTTGGTACTAGAACTGACCATGGATCCCAATTTTCCTAAAACTTCACTATTACTATAAAAAGATTAAAAATATCTGTAACAATAGTTAATAACCTAAGTGTATCAAAAGAAAAACAGTATCACTCATATCAAGTTACATATATCCAAGGTTACAGGTTATGTTATCAAAAAAAAAAAAACCTCCAAAACATAACTGAATTCAATTTCCTTTCAAGGAAAGGCTTCTAAAATGGTTTGGCTGAGATTTAAGACGGAGTAAAACAAGAAAGTGTTAGTTGCTTAGTCATGTTCGATGTGGAATTCTCCAGGCAAGAATAGTGGACTGGGTAGTCATTCTCTTCTCGAGGGGCTCTTCCCAACCCAGGGATAGACTCCGGGTCTCCTGCATTGCAGGCAGATTCTTCAAGTCAACTCTGGGATTCTTAGTCTACTAATATATTTCTCTAAGAGCACAAAGATACACTACAGCCTATCTTGTAGAGGTAATTTGTCACACAAATTAGAAATAATTATTTGAGGATAATCTTTCATTTATGTAAAGCAGAGAAGCCCAGTAAATGGATAAAAAATAGGCATTCAATAAATGGTAGCAAAACTGTGATTAAATATTCCTATTACATCACACTGACTCTGAAATAATAACAAGCTCACGTTTCACTAAGAACAATAATGAACACTTAGGGTTTAGAGTGAAAACAACACTAACAGTAAATGCATAGGGGTAAACAAAAAGAGTAAGAGATTAACAGATAAAAAGCTATACACATAAGACTATGTAGTTATGTGGAAAATATATACAAAAAGCACTAGCCAACAAAAACAACTTAATGTAATTAATTAATTTTTAAGGGTATAGAATCATGAAGTAAAGAAAAATTCAGTACTGGGTGAGATTAATCTGAAAAACCCCTACATACTAAAATCAGAAGTAAATCATTAAAAGAGAAAGGAAGGACCCTGGAGAAAAGAAGATTTGAAAAAGAAAAAACAGCATAGCAGAGGCATAAACAAGTTA
Source organism: Bos indicus x Bos taurus (assembly GCF_003369695.1). Lineage (NCBI taxonomy): Eukaryota > Metazoa > Chordata > Mammalia > Artiodactyla > Bovidae > Bos > Bos indicus x Bos taurus. Next base: position 52,895,762 of record NC_040097.1, on the reverse strand, counting down.
AGCCAGAACTAACAAGAGTGAGCAAGTTTTTGATTAACAAAAGTGGACACTATTTACTGACGATCACAGATAAATAAGGCTGCTGAGGTGGAGAAGAGTCATACGGGCTGAGAAGACTGAAACTCCAAGGACAGCAAAATCAGAAGTAAGTTTTAAAAACAGGATAGTCCTGGGAGGCAACAAATGAGGATTCTGGTCCTAATATTTCCACAGTACCTAAATTCCAGCAGTCAGTACATACATCAAACTACATCTGGTTATGTGTGAGAAGTAAGTGAGATATGGAATACCCAGAATTACTCTGAAGTCTGAAATATTGTCTGCAAAACTAGTAGGGCAGGGGTCACAAATTCAGATGCCTACAGTCAAGGAGGTGCCAGAAACACCAAAAACGAACCAGATCCAAGAACTGCAGTATTCCAACCTGTGTATTATAACCAAGATTCCAGTTATGAGGAGACAAGAGGAAATGGCAGGAACTTAAGCGCTGGAAAGCTCGTGACCCAAAGAGGAAGCTACAGCAGAGCTTCTATAGACATTCGTATGTGGGAATGCAAAGACGATCAGGGTTGCTGCATTGGCCAATTTTCAAGACAAGCTGCAAATATGAATTTTTATGTAAAATTTCCTAAATGTTAATTCAAATTACTTTAAGATAAGACATAAGCAAGTAACACATGTTAACATCTATCATAGGATTTTAACCAAGAGATTGACAGTTTCAAAAATCATCTTTTCAGAAGCAATTCATACAAAGATTGAATTGGAACCAGGTATTAGTTTTCATTCCAATCCCAAAGAAAGGCAATGCCAAAGAATGCTCAAACTACTGCACAATTGCACTCATCTCACATGCTAGTAAAGTAATGCTCAAAATTCTCCAAGCCAGGCTTCAGCAATATGTGAACCGTGAACTTCCTGATGTTCAAGCTGGTTTTAGAAAAGGCAGAGGAACCAGAGATCAAATTGCCAACATCTGCTGGATCATGGAAAAAGCAAGAGAGTTCCAGAAAAACATCTATTTCTGCTTTATTGACTATGCCAAAGCCTTTGACTGTGTGGATCACAATAAACTGTGGAAAATTCTGAAAGAGATGGGAATACCAGACCACCTGACCTGCCTCTTGAGAAATCTGTGTGCAGGTCAGGAAGCACCAGTTAGAACTGGACATAGAATAACAGACTGGTTCCAACTAGGAAAAGGAGTACATCAAGGCTGTATACTGTCACCCTGTTTATTTAACTTATATGCAGAGTACATCATGAGAAACGCTGGACTGGAAGAAACACAAGCTGGAATCAAGATTGCTGGGAGAAATATCAATAAGCTCAGATATGCAGATGACACCACCCTTATGGCAGAAAGTGAAGAGGAACTCAAAAGCCTCTTGATGAAAGTGAAAGTGGAGAGTGAAAAAGTTGGCTTTAAGCTCAACATTCAGAAAACGAAGATCATGGCATCCGGTCCCACCACTTCATAGGAAATAGATGGGGAAACAGTGGAAACAGTGTCAGACTTTATTTTTCTGGGCTCCAAAATCACTACAGATGGTGATTGCAGCCATGAAATTAAAAGACGCTTACTCTTTGGAAGGAAAGTTATGACCAACCTAGATAGCATATTCAAAAGCAGAGACATTACTTTGCCAACAAAGGTTTGTCTAGTCAAGGCTATGGTTTTTCCTGTGGTCATGTATGGATGTGAGAGTTGGACTGTGAAGAAGGCTGAGTGCCGAAGAAATGATACTTTTGAACTGTGGTGTTGGAGAAGACTCTTGAGAGTCCCTTGGACTGCAAGGAGATCCAACCAGTCCATTCTGAAGGAGATCAGCCCTGGGATTTCTTTGGAAGGAATGATGCTAAAGCTGAAACTCCAGTACTTTGGCCACCTCATGCGAAGAGTTGACTCATTGGAAAAGACTGATGCTGGGAGGGATTGGGGGCAGGAGGAGAAGGGGAAGACTGAGGATGAGATGGCTGGAATGGCATCACTGACTCGATGGACGTGAGTCTGAGTGAACTCCGGGAGTTGGTGATGGACAGGGAGGCCTGGCGTGCTGCGATTCATGGGGTCGCAAAGAGTCAGACACAACTGAGCGACTGATCTGATCTGATTGATTAAAAAGGAAATAATACAGATAGGGACAGTTACTAACATACTTCCGTTGAAAGGAGAGGCAGTAAAAATAAAGGCATATATTGGCAGAATTGAGTGGTATACTGAACATGAAGCTGACAAAAGATAATTTGAAAATAAGGATGATGGTATACTGTGAGGCATTAACTGAATCCATAAAAGAAATCACAAACATCTGAGGCTATTCTTAAATACATTTCTATATAATAGGACCAAATCCACTTATTGAAGCACTCCAGAAGGCACACAAAGGTCACTTCGGTTGAAAAGGCAAGTCAAGCCCAGTCTGCCACCTAACTTCTATACACAAGTGTGACAGTGGCGCAGCACTCTGGACTGCAGACACACCACAAGTGCTGGTCGGAGCATGGCCAGCAGCCCAGGGCCAGTCTACAAACATCTTGTGGTCAAGACAGTGAGTGTTTCTAAAACACGGTTTGGAAACAATATGACCAAAGTAAATTTTACATTTGTTGACTCTCACAATAAAAATTGAGCCTTGTATTTTTTTTCATTTCATTTCACTATAATTTATTTGTACTGTATTTTATAAAATACTGGTCTGCAATAGACTAGCAATGAAAAAACTGGTCCTTCACCACAGATAAGACTGAAAAGTGGTGCTGCAAATTATGTTACAAATTATTAATATGTTACAAAAAAGTAAAAGATACAGTAAAAAAAAATTGAAATAAGAAGTAAAAATCTATTAGATGTATATTCGATAATTTTTTTGCTTTTGTGTTTGTCTCAAAGGAAACATATTTATTTAAATAGGCTTTCAGACCACCTGACCTGCCTCTTGAGAAACCTATATGCAGGTCAGGAAGCAACAGTTAGAACCGGACATAGAACAACAGACTGGTTCCAATTAGGAAAAAGAGTACATCAAGGCTGTATATTGTCACCCTGCTTATTTAATTTACATGCAGAGTACATCATGAGAAACGCTGGGCTGGAAGAAACACAAGCTGGAATCAAGATTGCCAGGAGATTTATCAATCACCTCAGATATGCAGATGACACCACCCTTATGGCAGAAAGTGAAGAGGAACTAAAGAGCCTCTTGATGAAAGTGCAAGAGGAGAGTGAAAAAGTTGGCTTAAAGCTCAACATTCAGAAAACGAAGATCATGGCATCTGGTCCCATCACTGCATGGGAAATAGATGGGGAAACAGTGGAAACAGTGTCAAATTTTATTTTTTTGTGCTCCAAAATCACTGAAGATGGTGACTGCAGCCATGAAATTAAAAGACACTTACTCCTTGGAAGGAAATTTATGACCAACTTAGACAGCATACTGAAAAGCAGAGATATTACCTTGCCAACAAAGGTCCATCTAGTCAAGGCTATGGTTTTTCCAGTGGTCATGTATGGATGTGAGAGCTGGACTGTGAAGAAAGCTGAGGGCCAAAGAATTGATGCTTCTGAACTGTGGTGTTGGAGAAGACTCTTGAGAGTCCCTTGGACTGCAAGGCGATCCAACCAGTCCATCAGTCCTGGGTGTTCACTAGAAGGACTGATGCTGAAGCTGAAACTCCAATACTTTTGCCACCTCATGCAAACAAAGAGTTGACTGATTGGAAAAGACCCTGATGCTGGGAGGGATGGGGGCAGGAGGAGAAGGGGACGACAGAGGATGAGATGGCTGGATGGCATCACCGACTTGATGGACATGAGTTTGAGTGAACTCTGGGAGCTGGTAATGGACAGGGAGGCCTGGAGGTGGGCTGTGATTCATGGGGTTGCAAAAAGTCGGACACAACTGAGCAACTGAACTGAACTGAACTGAAAATCTTTCATGTCTCAGCAAATTAAAATATTAAGTAGTAGATCTCTGAATTGTATACAATTACATTTGTGCATTTACAGAGAACTAATTCTGTTAAACAAAAACTATGAAAAAGTCAGTATGTGAAACACTAAAATAATTTGTAAATAAAATGAACTTACCCATTGCTACATAGGACTTAAATCGTGTTGATAATCTGTCCACAAAGGCACTTAAAATTTCCAATCCCATTAATGAGACCTACAGATAGAAAGAAATTTTAATGAATACAAATTACAGATGTATAACAATATGTAACTGTGACATAAAGTTCTTCATCTATTACCACTGAAATATTCAGGGTGAACAGTCATGAGCTTAGGGCACGCTATTCTTAAATGGCCAATAACAATAATAATATGCAAATGCAGGAAGATAGTGATATAGCCTATTTGGCAAAATATTAATAACTGCTGAATTAGGTAAAGGGTACACAGGAGTTCACGGACTATATCTGCAAGTTTCCTGTAATGTTGAAATGTTTCTTAAATGAAACATTTAAGCAAAAACAGCACATTTCATTACAGAGGAATTCCAGCTTCTGTCTAGGATGAAGAAACTGGAAACAATGATCACTCCCACTGTAAACAAGAAAAAGCCAAATAATCTACAAAACCGTAACTATTCTTGAATCCATTTAGAAAGCTATGGTTGTAGAATCATCATCTAGCTTGAAATCTTAAGGAAAGACAGATGCCAAGGAGAGATGAGACATAAGCAGTAGGTCACATGTGGAAGAGGACATAAGATGAAGCCACAGTACAAGTGGGTAAAAAGAATTCAGGTATATTCAACTCCTTGTTAATACCTGAGTGTGGGTTAGCGTGAAAATACAGAAACCTATTAGCGGCAGACACAAGGAGAGTTCACGTCTACTTGCAGGCTTTCTCCACAAACCTCCACTAGACACTCACAATTAAGACTGAGAACAGGGTGGGAGATCAGAGAAAGTCTCTTGGTAGTTACAAGTCTTGGTAGAAACGAGTAGCTACCTCTGCAAGCAAATCACAAACCTTTTCCAGCTCCTTGTCCTATAAGAAACAAAAGTTTGAAGCTACAGATGGAAAGAGAAACACTGTTATCCTCCTGACAGAGGTAAAAACTAACAACTACTAAGAGAAAAGGGAAAAAAAAAAAAAGCCTTCTACTTCAAGGGCAGGAGCAGGAAACCACGCTGGGCTCTCGTGGTTAAAGCTCTCCAGGTGAGGAGGGACAGGATTTCTGACAGAGCTTTACCTTAAGGGTCAGGGACAGAGGGTTCCTAAGACTGAAGCTGGGCCAGGAAAACAGAATAGCCCCACTACTCATAAACGAGGCAGCAAGGTAAGAAGAAGCAACCGCAGTTTACCACTGGGGAAAGGAGAAAACCCCTCTCTGAAGTACAAGAAAAAAGAGACAGCCTAAAGTGTATGTAGAGGATTTACAAGCTGGAATCAAGACTGCAAGAAGTATCAACAGCCACAGATATATAGATGATACTACTCTAATGGCAAAAAATAAAGAACTAAAAGAGCCTCTTGATGAGGGTGATAGACAAGAGTGAAAAGTCTGTCTTCAAACTCAACATTCAAAAAACTAAGATCATGGCATCTAGTCCCATCATTTCATGGCAAATAGAAGAGGAAAAAGTGGAAGCAGTGACAGATTTTATTTTCTTGGGCTCCAAAAATCACTGTGGATAGTGACTGCAGCCATGAAATTAAAAGATGCTTGCTCCTTGGAAGAAAAGCTATGACAAACCTAGACAGCATATTAAAAAGCAGAGACACCACTTTGCTGAGAAAGGTCCATCTAGTCAAAGCTATGGTTTGTCCAGTAGTCATGTATGGATGTGAGAGTTGGACCATAAAGAAGGCTGAGCGCTGAAGAATCAATGCTTTCGAATCGTGGTGCTGGAGGAGACTCTGGAGAGTCCCTTGGACTGCAAGGATATCCAACCAGGCAATCCTAAAGGAGATCAACCCTGAATATCTACTGGAACAACAGATGCAGAAGCTGAAGCTCTTGTACTTTGGCCACCTGATGTGAAGAGTCAACTCAATGGAAAAGACCCTGATGCTGGGAAAGACTGAAGGCAAAAGAAGGGGGCAGCAGAGGATGAGATGGTTAGATAGCATCATTGACTGAATGAACATGAATGTGAACAAACTCCAGGAGATAGAGGAGGACAGAGGAGCCTGGCACGCTGCAGTCTATGGGGTCACAAAGAGTCAAACACGACTTAGCAACTGAACAACAACAACAAAGTTGGGGGGTGGGTGCAGAAACAATGAGGACTCAACAATTCCACTCCTAGGTATATACCCAAAGGGATTAAAGCAGGACATAGATGCTTGCATGCCAATGTCATTATACATCATTCATCACAGCCCAAAGGTAGAAAAGCCCAAATGGCCATCAGATTGGTAAATAAACAAAATGTGGTATATGCATGCAATCAAATACAATTTGGCCATAAACAGTAATGACTGATGGGCTTCATGGTGACTCAGACAGTAAAGAATCTGCCTGCAATGCGGGGGACGAGGGTTGGGAAGATCCCCTGGAGGGCATGGCAACCCACTCCAGTATTCCTGCCTGGAGAATCCCTAGGGACAGGGGAGCCTGGCGAGCTACAGTCCATGGAGGTGCAAAGGGTCGGACCTGACTGAGCGACTAAGCACACAGCAGGGTAATGACCAACACAAGCTGCAACATGGACCAACCTTGAAAACCTTCTGAGGAGTGAAAAAGCCAGACACAAACGGTTACATGTTGTGTGATTCAGCTTCTCAGAAATGTCCAGAACAAACAAATCCAAACAGAGAAAGTAGATGAGTAGTGCTTAGGGCTAGTGGATGTAGGGGGTAGGGAGGTAACAGCTAAATGGTACAGGGGTTTTTTTTGAGGTAATGAAAATGCTCCAAAATCGACTGTGCTGACGGTCATGCATACCTGCAAATACACTAAAAAACAATGAGGTGTGCATCTGAAACGAGGGAACCGTGTAACATGTGAATTACATCAATAAAGCTATTAAAAACTTAACTGGAAGTGCACAGTCACACTCATACACAAAATTTCATAGATGATGAAAGCAATATCTGAAAAAAGCAGGAAAAACACGCACTCTTAGTAAGAGCTCACTTAGGAATCTATCCTGAAGATACACCAGCAAAATTATGAGAAGACACAAAAAGACTAATGCAAGAGACTGCAAACTACCCAAATGTTCATCAGTATGAGACAGATTCAAAAATTATGGTCCATCCACACTACTGAGTACTATGACACTTTAAAAATAAAACTGAGGGCTACCCAACTTTTGCTTTGCAATGAACTCCAAGATACATTAAGTGAAAAAAGCAAGTTGGAGAGACACATATTTAATATATATTTAAAAATGGGACTACAGGTCGGGGGTGGAAGGGAGGCTCAACAGCAAGGGAATATATGTATACTTAGAGCTGATTCACGTAGTAGAAAGTAACACAATGTTGTAAAGCAATTTTCCTCCAATTAAAAAATTTTAATTAAAAGAAATTTTAAAGGAGGGCTACAAATATTAAGGGATATAGTTATGAATGTTTAAAAAATAACAACAATGGAAAGATAATCAGAAAAAAATAATTTTATGGCTGGGAATAGGGTATAAGTCACAGACAAAGAAAACAGACTACTTTGAATATACCTTCTTTGCAGCAATAACTAATTTCATTGAAAATGAAATAAAATAAGTAAACATAATGGGATGTTAGTCACTCAGTCATGTCCAACTCTTTGAGACCCCATGAACTCTGTAGCCCACCCAGGCTCCTCTGTCCACGGAATTCTCCAGCCAAGAATCCTGGAGTGGGTTGCCATTGCTTTCTCTAGGGATCTTCTCGACCCAGGGATCAACCCTAGGTCTCCCACACTGCAGGTAGATTCTTAACCATCTGAGTCACCAGGAAGCCCAAGTAAACTGAAATGTATACTCAATTAACAGCATAACCACACAGAAGACTATTCCAAGTGACTAAAATAAAGCAATTTGACTGTCCCTCTCTAGTGGGATATACCCTAAAGACAAAAACAAAACTCTGCCAAAGAGAAACTGTCAATGTTATTTAGAATTTCTGTTGATAAAAGGAGATATAGATGGAAGATATATAAAAATAGCAAAAACTGCAGTCTTGAATCTGAATATCAGTATGAACTGAAGAAATATTATTCTTTAAAATTAAAAAATCTAGAAACAAAGATCAAATGAGTAACAATAAGTTCCATGAGCACCTACGTTGTAGTTTCCACATACCATTTCCCACAAAAAGGAACCAAGTAGCTGATTCCAGGGCAGGAGCAGGAATATGATCTCATGATACCAGAGAGCAAAGACTACCAAAGATTCTTAGGGTCATCTGATAGAACAGTTTGGATATTAGTAAGAATAATAACTGGGAACTTCCCTGAAGATTCAGTGGTTAAGACTCCACCCTTCCACTGTAGGGGACATGGGTTCAATCCCTGGTTAAGGAACTTGAAATGTATTAGACATATTTAAATGCAAGACTTCGTATGATAATAAAAACTATCTGGCCAACACTGAAGCATGCTAGTTACTTTTACCTCATTATTTTCACAATTAGTAAATAAAGAAAGAAATTATACAAACTATACGAAAGGAATGAAACAAGGTTCAGAATTTAGAGTTCCAGAATATCACAATCACTGACAGTAATGCCACTTGTAAAGTCTGAACCACCAGCAACCACACACCAGTAGTGGTCTGAATTGGCAGTGGTAACATTTACAGCAACATGGACTGGGGCAGCCATCTGACTAGCATTATGTCTCCCTGGGTAATCAGGCTGGCACATTTATACACTGAAACATTTTATCTCATTGTAACTATATGTAATTTTCCTTTATAGTACAGTGAGAACATACTGGGGATTTTTAAAAATGATGTGTATTGAGTATTATCTATAAACTTTATTTCAGGATTGTAAGGGGGAGCATTAAAAGAGGGTGCTGGCAGCTTCCCTGGCAGTCTAGTGGTTAAGACACCATACTTTCATTGCAGGAGGCATGCGTTTGATCCCTGGTCAGGGAACTAAGATCCCACATGCCACATGGCACAGCCAAAAAAAAAAAAAGAGGGGGCACTAAATTGGACAGGGTTCACAATCACTACCCTACAGAACTCTCATACACACATACAGGTGACAATGCAAAAGAACAATGTGAATAGTAAAAAGTTAAAAACCTGGATGTTCTTCCAATGTGGCAGGCAAGCGAAAAAGACAAGATCCATATATACAGACAGACTTCAAACAAAAAAAATAGTATACTGTAAGAAATTGATGGTTTATAAGATATACAATCAAGGTTTTGCTAACACTGGAAGGTGGCATCATCCTTCAGATGGTAAAAGAGCTGTGATTTTGTATTACAAGAAAAGACTTGAAATCCTAGCATGTTACTAGCCCAGCACTACACAGTTATAATATAAATGCTATTTAGTGTTCTTCCCATTTTGAGAGTCTACTTATTACATTTACAGACAGACAAAATAAAAAAGAGTAGAGATGACAAGTGATAGGATGTTGAAGAGGTTTACCAAAGTACAGAAAAGGAAAGGAAAATTCTAATGTCCCTTGGTTCAAGTACTCTACCAATTTACCAGGTCTAGGACCTAAGCCAAAACACTGACATCTTTTCTACACAATGAGGAAACAGTACTGGCTTTCTAAGGCCACCTTAAAGATGAAATGAGATAATGGAAACAAAGCACAGAGACAATGCGTGGTACTCACCAAGGGCTCTTCAAATGGTGGTTATCATATTTAACTACATTTTACAAGGAACATTTTACAAGGTTTATTGCTATAACACCATTTTTAAATTTGGTTTTTCCAGTGGTCATGTATGGATGTGAGAGTTGGACTGTGAAGAAAAGCTGAGTGCTGAAGAATTGATGCTTTTGAACTGTGGTGTTAGAGAAGACTCTTGAGAGTCCCTTGGACTGCAAGGAGATCCAACCAGCCCATTCTGAAGCAGATCAGTCCTGGGTGTTCTTTGGAAGGACTGATGCTGAAGCTGAAACTCCAGTTTCAGCTTTTTGGCCACCTCAAGAGTTGACTCATTGGAAAAAGACTCTGATGCTGGGCGGGATTGGGGGCAGGAGGAGAACAGGACGACAGAGGATGAGATGGCTGGATGGCATCACCAACTCAACGGACATGAGTTCGGGTGAACTTCAGGAGTTAGTGATGGACAGGGAGGCCTGGTGTGCTGTGATTCATGGGGTCGCAAAGAGTCGGACACGACTGAGCAACCGAGCTGAACTGAACTGAAAATCACAGGACTTACCAAAATCAAATGCCAGAGCATATATATTTTATATAATGTACATACCTATCCACACATTTTTAAACCTTTAATTAATGATTTCTCCACTCAGCTGAAGATCCCAACTGCTGGTTTAACATCTCAACTTGGATGTCAAACCACCTTCTCAAACCTAACTTTTTACTTCCTTCACCTGACTTGTTTTCTCAGTCTTCCCCATTTCAGTAAACACTACCCTCTATTAGTGCTTAAGCAATGCAGTGACCCCCAATTCCTCTCTCTCAACCCTCATACTCAATGCCGTTGGCTCTACCATTAAATCACACCCCAATCTCTCACTTCTCAAGTACTGCCACTGTTACCTAACCAGTCTGAGCCACCAACTCTCCGATTCTTTTGCTGCTTTAACTGTCCACTCCTCACAAAGATGGCAACCACTCCAGTACTCTTGCCTAGAAAATTCCATGGACTGAGGAGCCTGGTAGGCTACAGTCCATGGGGTCACAAAGAGCCGGACTCGGCTGAGCAACTTCCCTCACTTCACTCACCTCACAAAGCAGCCAAACCTCTAAGTAAAAACCCTCTAATGATTTAGAATAAAATCCTATACAGCTCTTTCTACCTGCCTCCCCAGTTTCACCTCTTTGAACACCTCAACTCACTTAGAAACTCTAGCCACACTGGCCTACTTTATGTTCCTCAGCAGAACTAAGTTCTCTGCATTTGTGGTTTCCTCTGCCCAAAGGCATTCTTCACTCCTATATTTCTTTCCTAAACGTACTCAAATTTCATCTCACTTCCTTTACATCCCAAACAGTCTCATCTTCGCCTCATTCTTTCACATCAGTTGATTCATAAGCACTTATTACATGGAACAAATCTGTATACCCATCTGCCTTCCTCTTTCTAATAGGATCTCCGTGACAGCAGCAATCTCACTCCCCTCAGTGAGGTCTTCACCGACAACTTAAAATTCACACATCTGCATCCTACCCAATGCTTCTATTCCCTTCACTGCTTTTCTCCAAAGCATTTATCATCATCTAAAACAGAAGAGACTCCAGTTATTTATCTTGTTTATTCCTCAGCCCCCACGAGAATCCAAGCACACAAAGGCAAGGACTTCTGTCATTTTTTCATTCTTGTATCCCAGTGCCAAGAAGAATATCTGTACATCGTAGGTCCTCATGTAATAATGTTAGTCGCTCGGTTGTGTCCGACTCTTAGTGACCCCGTGAACTATATATATAGCCCACCATGCTCCTCTGTCCATGGGTCTTCAGGCAAGAATAATGGACTGGGTTGCCACCCCCTTCTGTATCTCAAGTGCCCAGAGGAGTGTCTGCACATTGTAGGTCCTTACTTAACACCCAACTGAAGCTGAGTGAATAAGCCTTTCTAGTCTTGTCCATAGGTGGGTTCTCAATATCTGGAAAAATACTTAGCATTAAGTATACGCACTCAAATTCACTGAAGCAATGAATGTTATTAAAGACACTCAAATTGTGAAGTACTAACAAATCCGAAGAAAAACTATTTTGTTCAGCATAATTTGAAATTTAAGTACACTTCTATTTGTGTGTATATTCAAAAAACTGATACACTTTTTTTCAAAAGATTTCAATAGTCATTGTACCTTCAGTAAAAAATGATGACTTAGCTTGGTAACTCAGTATATAAATTTAAAATAAACTAATTAGAATGCCTTCTCCGGAACAATGTCAGAAAAGGTCTTATAGAATTCAGTAGAAAGGAGAGGAATAATGATTCAGGCAGGAGAGATCCAAATTGATGAATTCATGTCCTTGAGAAGACAAGAGGGCATGGATACACACGCCTTCAATACCCATATGGAGGAACTGGTAGAAGTGAGAAAGGCTCACTTCCATAACAGAAAAGGCAGAGTGACAGGGGCACAAAAGGAAGTCTGTAGCTGAGGTTATGGGAGTTCTCTCCCGATTTCTGAAACTGTCTCAGGCTACAGTGTCTACCGAGGAGCATGGGGAGAGGAGCATGGGGAGAACGTATAGTAGAGATAAGAACTTGAGTCAGGTCCCTGATGGATCTAACTCTGAAGGACCAGTTAAAGGAAAAACAAAGCACTGAGTAGAAGTTCTGGGCAAAGACATCAAAGAAAAAGCAGGATACTGTGGAATCACAGAAGCCAAGAATATGTTTCAGGAGATGGGACTGCTCAACTGTCATTCACTGATGGCACCTCTGAGGAGTGCCGATTCAACCACAGGCAGCATAGGGGTGACATAAGCGTTACCAAAGAGCCAACTTTCTACAGCAGCCTCGGCTACCACACAAAAGCAACTATCTTAAGTGCGTATGCCCTTCCTACAGTGCAAGTAAATTTAGGTCGTGTCTTCCAAAGAAACAAGACTAATCCTCTAAACAGTAATGGTGTATCCTTAAACACTAACTTTTCTCAAAGTTTTCAAAAGTAATACAGAAGCAGTATATAATGGAACACTGAGGTGGTTAATTCTCAAACTGTTTATTATCCTTGTAAAAAGTCAAACCCTTCCAAAACTCTTAAGTTTCATCATTAAATCTGCATAATAATTTTAGAGTTTCCCTTTCTTCTCTATGATGATAATGATTTCAAAGTACAGCCTATTCGCTGTTATAAGTATCAGTTACTAAGAAGAATCACTTCAACCACACGATGCTCGGACCAGCATTTTAAAGCAACACTGCCACCAGAAGACTAGAAAGCAAAGTTACTGCTAAAAACCACAGTACAGGCTGATTACAAAAAGTTTACCTGGTCTCCCAACGTGGCTACATTACAACCTGCCTACTACCGGCTCTTCTGAAACACTCATTCCTTCTTGTACCTCATCTTTTTATTTTTTGCCAGTATCAGCTAACCTGCCATGGCACGGTTTCAAATCCGAGTCAGTCCTTAACTACGGCAAAACAAAATGACACAGAGCGTTCAACTGCTTTGCGTCGACTATAAACGAAAAGCAAATAAATAATGCCATGAAGTCAGACTCTTCACTAGATTTAACGGTAAACTTAATCAGGCACCTTATTACGCTCTAAAGATGCTTTAGACACGAAAAGCACAACCTTTCAGAAACAGAAAATATTATACAAGAAAAAAGAAACCAGGCGATTAAGTAGGATAAAAATACTAATTCAAAAGGATTAACTTGACATCTCTTTTGAACTTAAAATCTGAATCTTCCTGTCCTACGTCTTGCCCTGGGTAGTGTTACACAGGTACGTACGAATGTATAATAAAGGGTCTGCTACACTTTTACGCATGTAAATGATCACTAATTTTTTAAAATAGGTGTTGAAACATAATGCCCTAGTGCCAAGGAACTCCACACGGTGTCACGGAATCACTGAATTTGCCACAGCTCACAATCGTGGAAAAAGTTGGTCTTGGTGGGAAGGTGGGCTCCCGCTAGCTTTCGGAGAGGCAGGCTCGCCGCTGGGGGCAAGTCCAGAGGTGCCCGGGGCCACCCGGGGGCCCACTCGGCCGTCCGAGCACGTCCGGGATTAAAGGGCCGGCGGGAGAGGGCGTGCCCCGCCAGGCCGCGCAGCCGCCGCTTACCCGGTAGTTGCTCGAGCCCACCCAGCCGGTGAGAGCGTCGACCGTCTTGCTCAGACGGGCCAGGTCCTCCTCCAGATCCGGGATGGCGCCCGGTGCGCCGAGGTAGAGCAGCAGCTCCTGTCCGACCTGCAGGCGGCCGCCGACGTCCTTCTGCTGCACCTGGGCGCTGAAGTACTCCATGCTGCGGGGCTCCATGGCCGCGGCCGCCCGCCCGCCCGCCCGCTCGTGAGGGGCCAACTTTCGCCGAGCGCCGCCCAGCCGCCAGAGCGGGGCCCCGCGGGAACGGGCGGGACGCGCTCGGTCCGGCCGAGGCGCGGCTCGCGGGCCGCGGCGGGCGGCGGGAGCAGCGCCAGACACCCAGCGGCCCCCCAAACTAGTCAAACTCGGCGCCCCCCGCGCCCCAACCCGCTTCAGAGGCCGCGGCCGCAGGCGACGTCAGCGCGCGCGTGACGTCAGCGCGACGCCGGCGAGCGAGCGCCCGCCCGCCTGCCCGCTGGTCCTCACACAAGGTTAGCGGAGGCGGCGGCTGGAGCGGGAGCTGCTGGGGGTCGTGGAGCCTCTGGGGAAGTTGTGGTCGGTCTGGGTTGGCACCCCCAGGAAGCCGACAGTTCTCTGCCAGCCGCCACCTCAGCACTCAGCCGTCGCCTTGTAAAATCTTAGGCCCTTTCACGTTTTCCTACACTTTAAATCAATACTTGGGAAAGTTTCTTTGACTTGGAATTCCCCTTCCCTAACTCCACTGCCAGATTTGTGGGGGTTTTTTAGGCTTTGGGCGTTTGGGTTTGTTGGTCGTGGTCTTATTGTTTTTTTGTTGGTTTGTTTGGGATTTTTTGTTTTTTGTTTTTGTAGAATACACTTTCTTGTACAAAAAAAATGTTAATAATGACCCCTGCTTCCAGCCACCGCCACTTGTTGGGTTGCCATTTGATTATCCTTTACAAAAAAAAAAAAAAAAAAGGTTTAATTTACACAGACTAAAATGCACAGATTTTAAGTGGTCCGTGCGTTTTGGCAAAGGTATTCAAAGTGTGAATAACCACCATCCTAGGAACGATAGAGCCTTGCCAGGAAATACTAATCAGATTTCTATCACCGTAGCATAGGTTTCCATATTACTTAATTTCACATGACTTCATAGAGTCTGTGCTTTTACTGAGTTGGGCGTTTTCCTTTAGGATGTTTTGAGGTTGATCCAGTGCTGTTGGTGTGTCAGTAGTCCCTTTTTATTGCTGAGTAGGAGTCCTTATATGGAAGCACCACAGTTTGTCACCCCATCACCTGTTTATAGACATTTGCACTGTTTCATTTTTCAGATTTCCGGCTGTAACCAGCCATAACCGCTAGTGTACAAGTCATTGTGCAGAGACACGGTTTCATTTCTCTTTGGTAAATACCAAGTACTAGAATTACTAGGTCTGTGTGATAAGTGTATGTTTAACTGTAGAAGAAACTGCTGAACTGTTTTCCAAAATGTCTGTACCATACTAAACTCCCATCAGCAGTGCTCAGAAGTACAGTTGCTCCACATTCTCCACAATATTTAGTTTGGTTGGGGTGATTAATTTTATCCATGATGTTGTTCAATCGGTCAGTTGTATCCAACTGTTTTTGACCTAGACCACAGCATGCCAGGTTTCCCTGTCCTTCACTAGCTCCCAGAGTTTGCTCAAACTCATGTCCATTGAATTGGGGATGCAATTCAAGCATTTCATCCTCTATTGCCCCCCTTTCTCCTCCTGCCCTGAATCTTTCCCAGGATCAGGGTCTTTTCAAATCAGTCAGCCCTTTGAATCAGGTGGCCAACGTATGGAAGTCATGTTAATGGGTGTAAACTGTTCTAGAATACATTCTAAGTGGACATGTTATTTACCTTCCTGCTAATTATTTCCAGCCACAATTTAATAATTTTAAATATCTGTCTCTTCTGTTACACAGAAACTCCAAGATCATTCGTGTTTTCCCTAGGATGGTGCTAGACAGATAATGGGTGCTCAATCAATTTAAGCTGAATAAGTGAATGAATTTAATGAAATGCTCACATTAACAAAATAAGAACAAAATAATAATACACTCTCCAAATCCAAAGAAACCTTTTCTGTGTTTACTCTGAGGTTTTTTTTTTTTCCCCTATATTACTCTGTTTCTCTTTGTATCATGATGTAAAGTTTCTTCCATAGTTAATTAGCTGTAATTTCCATGCAGTTGGGCCTAAATCAACTACTATAATAACTGTTCCTTGCTGTCTAGAGGTTCCTTTCCTAAGGGTTGTTGTGATGGTGTTCATTCGCTAAGTTGTGTCCGACTCTTTGTGACCGTATGAACTGCACCATGCCAGGCTTCCCTGTCCTTCACTGTCTCCCAGAGTTTGTCAAATTCATGTACATTCGGTAATGCTATGTAACCATCTCATCCTCTGCCACACCCTTCTCCTGCTCTCAACCTTTCCCAGTATCAGGGGTCTTTTCAAGTGAGTCAGCTCTTCACATCAGGTGGCCAAAGGATTATACCTTCAGCTGCAGCGTCAGGCCTTCCAATGAGTATTCAGGGTTGATTTCTTTTGAGATTACCTTGTTGGATCTCCTTGCAGTTCTAAGGACTTTCAGGAGTCTTCTCTAGTACCACAGTTCGAAAGCATCAATTCTTTGGCACTCAGCCTTTTTTATGGTTCATTTCTCACATCCATACATGACTACCGGAAAAACCATAGCTTTGACTATACTGACCTTTGTCAGCAAAGTGATATCTCTGCTTTTTAATATACTGTCTTAAGTTTGTCATAGCTTTCCTTCCAAGGAGCAAGCGTCTTTTAATTTCATGGATGCAATCTCTGTCTGCAGGAAATTTTGGAGCCCAGGAAAATATAATCTGTCACTGCTTCCACTTTTTCCCCTTCTATTTGCCAAGAAGTGATGGGACCAGATATCATGACCTTAGTTTTTGGAATGTTGAGTTTTAAGTCAGTTTTTTCACTATCTTCTTTCATCCTCATCAAAAGGCTTTTTATAGTTCCTCTTCACTTTCTGCCATTAGAGTGGTATCATCCACATATCTGAGGGGTTGATATTTCTCCAAGCAGTCTTGATTCCAGCTTGTGACTCAGCCAGCCCAGTATTTCACATGATGTACACTGCATATTAGTTAAATAAACAGGGTGACAATATGTACAGCCTTATCGTACTCCTTTCCCAATTTTGAACCAGTCAGTTCCATGTAAGGTTCAAACTGTTCCTTCTTGACCCACATACAGGTTTCTCAGCAGACAGGTAAAGTGGTCTGGGATTCCCATATCTTTAAGAATTTTCCACATTTATTGTGACTACACAGTCAAAGGCTTTAACATAGTCAATAAAACAGAAATCAGTGTTTTTCTGGAATTCCCTTACTTTCTTTCAGTTCATTTCAGTTCAGTTGCTGGGTCATGTCTGATTTTTTGGATTACAGCATACCAGGCTTCCCTGTCTATCACCAACTCCCAGAGCTTACTCAAACTCGTGTCCATTGAGTTAGTGACGCCATCCAACCATCTCATCCTCTGTTGTCCCCTTCTTCTGCCTTCAATCTTTCCCAGCATCAAGGTCTTTTCCAATGAGTCAGTTCTTTGCATCTGGTGACCAAAGTATTGGAGCTGCAGCTTCAGCATTAGTCCTTCCAGTGAATATTCAGGACTGATTTCCTTTAGGACTGACTCCTTGCTGTCCAAGGGACTCTCAAGAGTCTTCTCCAGCACCACAGTTCAAAAGCAATAATTCTTCAGTGCTCAGCTTTCTTTATGGTCCAACTCTCACATCGATCCATGACTATGGAAAAACCATAGCTTTGACTAGACGGACCTTTGTCAGTAATGTCTATGCTTTTAATATGCTGTCTAGGTTTGTCATAGCTTTTCTTCCAAAGAGCAAGTGTCTTTTAATTTCATGGCTACAGTCACCATCTGCAGTGATTTTGGAGCCCAAGAAAATACAATCTCTCACTGTTTTCATTGTTTCACCATCTATTTGCCATGAAGTGATGTGGCCAGTGTCATGATCTTCCTTTTTGGAGTGTTGAGTTTAAGCCAACTTTTTCACTCTGCTCTTTCACTTTCATCTAGGCTCTTTAGTTCTTCTTCACTTTCTGCCGTAAGGGTGGTGTCATCTGCATATCTGAGATTATTGATATTTCTCCCCACAATCTTGATTCCAGCTTGTGCTTCATCCAGCTTATCATTTGTACGCATGATGTACTCTGCATACAAGTTAAATAAGCAGGGTGACAATATACAGCCTTGACGTACGCCTTTCCCAATTTGGAACCAGTCTGTTTTTCCGTGTCTAGTTGTAACTGTTGCTTCTTGACCTGCATACACATTTCTCAGGAAGCAAGTAAAGTGGTCTAGTATTCCTGTCTCTTGAAGAATTTTCCACAGTTTGTTGTGATTCACACAGTCAAAGGCTTTGGCATAGTCAATAAAGCAGAAATAGATGTTTTTCTGGAACTCTCTTGCTTTTTCAGTGATCCAGCAGATGTTGGCAATTTGATCTCTGGTTCCTCTGCCTTTTCTAAAACCAGCTTGAACATCTGGGAGTTCACAGTTCACATATTGCTGAAGCCTGGCTTGGAGAATTTTGAGCATTACTTTACTAGCATGTGAGATGAGTGCAATTGTGCGGTAGTTTGAGCATTCTTTGGCCTTGCCTTTCTTTGGGATTGGAATGAAAACTGACCTTTTCCAGTCCTGTGGCCACTGCTGAGTTTTCCAAATTTGCTGACATATTGAGTGCAGCACATTCACAGCATCATCTTTCAGGATTTGGAATAGCTCAACTGGAATTCCATCAACTTCTCTAGCTTTGTTCGTAGTGATGCTTCCTAAGGCCCACTTAACTTCGCATTCCAGGATGTCTGACTCTAGGTGAGTGATCACACCATCGTGATTATCTGGGTTGTGAAGATCTTTTTTGTACAGTTCTTCTGTGTATTCTTGCCACCTCTTCTTAATATCTTCTACTTCTGTTAGGCCCATACCATTTCTGTCCTTTATTGAGCATATCTTTGCATGAAATGTTCCCTTGGTATCTCTAATTTTCTTGAAGAGGTATCTAGTCTTTCCCATTCTGTTGTTTTTCTCGACTCTCTTCTTTGTTCATTTAAGAAGGCCTTCTTATCTCTCCTTGCTATTCTCTAGAACTCTGCATTCAGTTCGGTTTATCTTTCCTTTTCTTCCTTGCTTTTTGCTTCTCTTCTTTCCTCAGCTATTTGTACAGCCATAAGGGTTACAGAAGAATATAAAAAGAGGGTCCAATCCACAGAAGTTTATGTTCTGTTAATAATTACCAGTGACCAGGTGCAGTATGTTGTATAGAAAACAAAAAAATATGTAGGAGCTGTGGATTCCAGTTTCAGCCCTATTTGTCCCTGTGACTAAAAGTGACTGAATTTGTATAGCTCAAGGTCTTTGAGTTATAAGATAACTAAGTAGTCTTCATGTTATAAGACAATATGCGTATAGTGTCTGAGTAGGGCTTCCCACGTGGCTCAGTGATAATGAATCTGCCAGCCAGTGCAGGAGATGCAGGAGACCCTGGTTCAATCCCTGGGTAAAGAAGATCCCCTGGAGAAGGCAATGGCAAAGCCGTTCCAGTGTTCTTGCCTGGGAAATCCCATGGACAGAGGAGCCTGGTAGGCTACAGTCCATGGGGTCGCAAAAGATTTGGACACGACTAAGTGACTAAAGCAACAACAGCAAGTATTTGAGTAACTCTGCAACTACCTATGCAATGTCTAGTTAACACTGGCTACCGTTACCTGTGTATCTCCTCTGTATGTTTCATTAATTCATCAACAGATATCTTCTGAGAGCTTGTTATGCTACGCACTGTACCATAGGCCACAGATGCAAAGTTCATTTAGATATGATCTCTGCCCACAACATACCTATGTAGAGACAAGAAAGTCAACATGTCTAGGATGCAAGGATCGGGTAAGCAGAGGGTTTCTGGAAGCCTGGGTGAGAGTCCCTCCTTGTCTAGCTGGCACAGAGAACAGAGGTGGGAGAGTTGTAAATTGGGAAGGTTTCCTTGAAGAGGTTTATATATAGAGGTTTGAGACTATATAGGATTTGGCAGAGGTTTGAGAATATATAGGATTTAACTAATTAAAGAAGCAGTTCTTTCATAAAATCCAGCAGCCCCATTCCTGGGCATATTTACTAAACAAAACCATAATTCAAGAAGTTCAAAAAAGAGGGAATATATGTATATATATATAACAGATTCATTTTTCTGTATAGTAGAAACTAACACAACATTGTAAAGCAACTATACTCTGATAAAAATTAGTTTAAAATAAACCATAATCAGAACAGATACATAAATCTGCTGTGTTCATAGGAGCACTATTTACAATAGCCAAGGCATGGAAAGAACCTAAATGTCCATCAACAAATGAACAGATAAAGAAGATGTGGTACATATATACAATGGAATATTTCTCAACTATAAAAAGAATGAAATAATGCCATTTGCAGCAATATGGATGGACCGAAACATGATCAAGTGAAGTAAGTCAGAAAGAGGAAGAAAAACACCATATGATCACTTATATGTGGAATCTAAAATACGACACAGACAAACTTACCTACAAGACAAAAACAGGCTTACAGAGGACAGGCTCATGTTCGCTCTGGGACAGGAAAGGGTGGAGGAAAGAAGGACAGAGTTTGGGATTAGCAAATGCAAACTGTTACTATAGGGTGGATGAACAACAAAGTCCTATTGTATAGCACAGGGAACTATATTTAACATCCTGTGGTAAACCATAGTGGGAAAATAATATGAAAAAGAATATGCATGTGTAAAGAGCAACAAGTAAAGAGCAACACTGCATAGGAACCTGGAATGTCGGGTCCATGAATCAAGGCAAATTGGAAGTAGTCAAACAGGAGATGGCAAGAGTGAACATTTTAGGGTCAACATTTTAGGGATCAGCGAACTAGAATGGACTGGAATGGGTGAATTTAACTCAGATGACGATTATATCTAGTACTGTGGGCAAAAATCCCTTAAGAGAAACAGAGTAGCCATTATAGTCAACAAAAGAGTCCAAAATGCAGTACTTGAATGT
Organism: Bos indicus x Bos taurus; assembly: GCF_003369695.1. Lineage (NCBI taxonomy): Eukaryota > Metazoa > Chordata > Mammalia > Artiodactyla > Bovidae > Bos > Bos indicus x Bos taurus. Next base: position 52,874,804 of record NC_040097.1, on the reverse strand, counting down.
AATCTCAAAAATGACAGAATGATCTCTGTTCGTTTCCAAGGGAAACCATTCAGTATCACTGTAATCCAAGTCTATGCCCCAACCAGTAATGCTGAAGAAGCTGAAGTTGAATGGTTCTATCCTTCTAGAACTAACACCCAAAAAAGATGTCCTTTTCATTATACTGGACTGGAATGCAAAAGTAGGAAGTCAAGAAACACCTGGAGTAACAGACAAATTTGGCCTTGGAATACAGAATGAAGTAGGGCAAAGACTAATAGTTTTGCCAAGAAAATGCACTGGTCATAGCAAACACCCTCTTCCAACAACACAAGAGAAGACTCTACACATGGACATCACCAGATGGTCAACACCGAAATCAGATTGATTATATTCTTTGCAGCCAAAGATGGAGAAGCTCTATACAGTCAACCAAAACAAGACCAGGAGCTGACTTTGGCTCAGATCATGAACTCCTTATTGCCAAATTCAGACTTAAATTGAAGAAAGTAGGGAAAACCACTAGACCATTCAGGTATGACCTAAATCAAGCCCCTAAAATAGATTTAAGGGACTAGATCTGATAGACAGAGTGCCTGATGAATTATGGATGGCGGTTCGTGACATTGTACAGGAGACAGGTATAAAGACCATCCCCAAGAAAAAGATATGCAAAAAAGCAAAATGGCTGTCTGAGGAGGCCTTACAAATAGCCGTGAAAAGAAGAGAAGAGAAAAGCAAAGGAGAAAAGGAAAGATATACCCATTTGAATGCAGAGTGCCAAAGGATAGCAAGGAGAGAGAAGAAAGCCTTCCTCAGTGACCAATGCAAAGAAATAGAGGAAAACAACAGAATGGGAAAGACTAGAGATCTCTTCAAGAAAATTAGAGATACCAAGGGAACATTTCATGCAAAGATGGGCTCGATAAAGGATAGAAATGGTATGGACCTAACAGAAGCAGAAGATATTAAGAAGAGATGGCAAGAATACACAGACGAACTATATAAAAAGACCTTCATGACCCAGATAATCACGATGGTGTGATCACTCACCTAGAGTCAGACATCCTGGAATGTAAAGTCAAGTGGGCCTTAGGAAGCATCACTACAAACAAAGCTAGAGGAGTTGATGGAATTCCAGTTGAGCTATTTCAAATCCTAAAAGATGATGCTATGAAAGTGCTGCACTCAATATGCCAGCAAATTTGGAAAACTCAGCAGTGGCCACAGGACTGGAAAAGGTCAGTTCTCATTCCAATCCCAAAGAAAGGCAATGCCAAAGAATGTTCAAACTACCGCACAATTGCACTCATCTCACACACTAGTAAAGTAATGCTCAAAATTCTCCAAGCCAGGCTTCAGCAATGCGTGAACCGTGAACTCCCAGATGTTCAAGCTGGTTTTAGAAAAGGCAGAGGAACTAGAGATCAAATTGCCAACATCCGCTGGATCATGGAAAAAGCAAGAGAGTTCCAGAAAAACATCTATTTCTGCTTTATTGATTATGCCAAAGCCTTTGACAGTGTGAATCACAACAAACTGTGGAAAATTCTTCAAGAGATGGGAATACCAGATCACCTGACCTGCCTGTTGAGAAATCTGTATGCAGGTCAGGAAGCAACATTTACAACTGGACATGAAACAACAGACTGGTTACAAATCAGAAAAGGAGTACATCAAGGTTGTATATTGTCACCCTGCTTATTTAACTTCTATAAAGAGTACATCATGAGAAATGCTAGGCTGGTGGAAGCACAAGCCATAATCAAGATTGCTGGGAGAAATATCAATAACCTCAGATATGCAGATGATACCACCCTTATGGCACAAAGCGAAGAAGAACTAAAGAGCCTCTTGAGGAAAGTGAAAAAGTAAAGAGTAAAAAAGTTAGCTTAAAGCTCAAGATCGAGAAAACTAAGATCATGGCATCTGGTCCCATCACTTCATGGCAAATAGATGGGGAAACAGGGGAAACAGTGGAAACAGTGGCAGACTTTATTTTTGGGGGGCTCCAAAATCACTGCAGATGGTGATTGTAGCCATGAAAGTTAAAGACACTTACTCCTTGGAAGGAAAGTTATGACCAACCTAGACAGCATATTAAAAAACCAGAGACATTTCTTTGCCAACAAAGGTCTGTCTAGTCAATGCTATGGTTTTTCCAGGAGTCATGTATGAATGTGAGAGTTGGACTGTGAAGAAAGCTGAGTGCTGAAGAATCGATGCTTTTGAACTGTTGTCTTGGAGAAGACTCTTGAGAGTCCCTTGGACTACAAGGAGATTCAACCAGTCCATCATAAAGGAAATCAATGCTGAATATTCATTGGAAGGACTGATGCTGAATCTGAAACTCCAGTACTTTGGCCACCTGATGGGAAGAACTGACTCATTTGAAAAGACCCTGATGCTGGGAAAGATTAAAGGTGGGAGGGAAAGGGGACAACAGAGGATGAGATGGGTGGATGGCATCACCAACTCAATGGGTTTGAGTAAACTCCAGGAGTTGGTGATGGACACGGAGGCCTGTTGTGCTGCAGTCCATGGGGTTGCAAAGAGTCGGACATGACTGAGCAACTGAACTGAACTAACTTTTTTCTCTCATGTGTTACTCTTTTCGATCCTATGGACTGTAGCCCTCCAGGCTCCTCTGTCCATGGGTATTTCCAAGGAAGAATACTGGACTGGGTTGCCATGCTCTCCTGCAGAAGATCTTCCAGACCCAGGGATTGAACCTGCATCTCTTAGGTCTCCTGCATTGTCAGCAGGATATATATATATATATATATATATATATATATATATATATATATATAGCTAAGACACCTTGTTATACAGCAGAAATTAAACAACATTGTAAATCAAGTATACTCCCAAAAAAGTTTTTTTTAAAAAAGTGGGGTGTTTTGAGGAATAACCTGTTTATCTATAAGATGTAGACTTGACTATTTAAATTTAACATTTGTTATTATCATTACATACCTCCTACAAAATCTACTTATTTCTCTATATCACTGTTGTCTGTCCTCTGTTGAACATCCGTAGAACAGAAAGTTCTCAAACCTCCTAGTTCAGCACTTTATCTCAGTCATTTTTCACACACCCATAGACCAAAAGAAACACCTAACAATTACCATCTACTTAATACTAAGATCCAAACAACTTAATGAGTATTCACATCCTAACATCTTGGTAGACATATGAAAAATAATACACATAAACTGAAGGAAGTGCATTTTCATTTCATTCTTAAATAACACACTAATAAAGTGTCTATACCTGTGGATACACTGCACAACTTCTAAAACCTTGAAATCAGACTGGACATGGCCATCTGCATCCTGTGGTCCACTGATTTTCGTGTAGCACTTGCTTTTTATCACAGCAACCACAGAAAACAAAGCCTTGTAAAAATAAGATATCAGTGCAAAAAATGTACCACAATCTAATGTTGGAACTTGGAACTCCTTGGAGCTGGTAGTTCACTCTATGACTGACGTATGCCAAATATTCATTATTTGTGATAATCGTGGAAATCGGAGAAGGCAATGGCACCCCACTCCAGGACTCTTGGCTGGAGAGTCCCATGGATGGAGGAGGCTGGTAGGCTGCAGTCCATGGGGTCGCTGGGAGTCGGACACGACTGAGCGACTTCACTTTCCCTTTTCACTTTCATACATTGGAGAAGGAAATGGCAACCCACTCCAGTGTTCTTGCCTGGAGAATCCCAGGGACGGGGGAGCCTGGTGGGCTGCCGTATCTAGGGTTGCACAGAGTCGGACACGACTGAAGTGACTTAGCATAGCATAGCATAGCATGCCAAATATCACTGTTGCCCTTTAAAGTTAAATTATTTTGGAATGCTCTTTCTTTTATTTTTATTTTTTTTCAGCCACTCTGCACCAGCAGGCGGAAACCTACTTTCCTGACCTGGGATCGAAGCCATGTCCCCTGCACTGGCAGCATGGGAGTCTTAACCACTGGACCACCAGGAAAGTCCCCTGGAATGCTCTTGGTGAGTTTCTGGCAGCACAGTGCTGTACTTGAGCACACAGTTTAGGAATCTTGGCAGACATATCTGATGATGCTTGAGTTATCAGAGAGACAAAGAGGATAAGAAACAAAAATAGCAGCTCATACAGGAAGAAGGCGTAGGTCTAGTGAGAAATGGATTTCACGAAGGCCATTGCTCAGCTTGACACTTGTTAGGTCTTTTTTAAAAAAAATATTTATTTTTGGCTGTGCTGGTTCTTCCTTGCTACACAGGCTTGTCTCTAGTTGCGGTGAGCAAGTGCCAGAATCCAAAATAAAGCAAATTTTACTTTCCTTAAGCCCAAAAATGCTTCCCCAGTTGTGGTGTGGGGGCTTCCCATTACAGTGGCTTCTATTGTTAAGGAGCAAGGCTGTAGGCCGCATGGGCTTCATGGGCTCTACAGCACAGGCTCAGAAGTTGGGGAGCATGGGCTTAGTTGCTCAGTGGCGTGTGGGATCTTCCCTGATCAAGGATCAAATCCTGTGTCTCTGTGTTGCCAGGTGTACTCTTTGCCACTGAGCTACCAGGGAAGCCTGACACATGTTAAGTCTTTTAATCCTCCAAGCAGCCCTATGTGGAAGATACTATATCGCCATTTTAAAGACGAGAAAGCTAAGGCTCAAATGTTAAGTCTCCAGCCTCACTCATGAGTTCAGATTCATGATTTAAACACAGGATATCTGGCTTCTCCCCAGCAGATAATTTTAAAGGAAAGAAAACAAACAAGCAAAAAAAGTTTGTAATTTACTACCAAAATAATAACACTCCTTATATATAATAGTCTTTCTTTGAATATCTAGGCAATAATTTCACTGAGAATCTACTTTCCTTTGAATTGCTGTTAAAAAGAAAAGGACAAGAAGATAAAGGAAATGGGTAGAAAAATTAAGGGAAAAAACAGCATAAGAAACAACTACATTTTTTTCATAATCAGTCACCAAATGTATCTGGGAGTGCAAGTTTATTTTTAACTGGCAACAAGACTGAAATAGATCATATAAATACAGGAGACTGACTTCCTGACCTATTTGTTCATTATTTGTGATAATCGTGGAAACTTTGACTCAACTTTGTTCTGACACTGGACTTTATTTTCCACATGGAGACTGACAGACAAATCACCACACTGCTAGTTTAAAACTATACTTCCAACAAATATCCATCAAGGGGGGCATGGTGTTAGTGATACTGGAGTGTGGGGGTTGGGTGGCTTACCAAAGACAGATCACAATCTCTCCTCAAAGGTTAAAAGGTGTTCAGAGTGTTAAAATGAGCATTCAGAGCAGCTTTATTCATGAGTCCAAACTGGAAACACCCCAAACACCCACCAACGGGAAAACTGATGACTGTGGTACACAGCGTACAATGGAATTCTACAAAGCGATAAAAAAACAAACTACTGATGCGCTTGCCAATGAGGATGAATCTCAAAAACACCATGCTGAGCACAAGAAATCGTATACAAAAGAATATATACTCTGTGATTCTATAATCGAAAGTGGGATCTGGCTGCGCATCGCTCAAAAGCCATTAGAGGCAAGATTTTTGGAAAAGAAAGTTTGCTTTATTTTGGATGCTGGTAACTAGGGGGAGGGGGAATAGGGGGCATTGCAGATGCCTGTCCAAAGGCCCACTCCCATCAACTGACTACCAGCCGGCAAGAGCTTTTATAGGCTGAGGGAGTGGGCTGCGTGCAAAAAAGTTCAGTCAGCAGTGACAGACGTATTGAATTGGTCATCGGTGGTGTGGTCAGTGTCATCTTGATCGTGTTCAGTTCAGTTCAGTTCAGTTCAGTCGCTCAGTCGTGTCCGACTCTTTGCCACCCCATGAATCGCAGCACGCCAGGCCTCCTTGTCCATCACCAACCCCTGGAGTTCACCCAGACTCATGTCCATCAAGTCAGTGATGCCATCCAGCCATCTCATCCTCTGTCGTCCCCTTTTCCTCCTGCCCCCAATCCCTCCCAGCATCAGAGTCTTTTCCAATGAGTCAACTCTTCACATGAGGTGGCCAAAGTACTGGAGTTTCAGCTTTAGCATCAGTCCTTCCAAAGAAATCCCAGGGCTGATCTCCTTCAGAATGGACTGGTTGGATCTCCTTGCAGTCCAAGGGACTCTCAAGAGTCTTCTCCAACACTGCAGTTAAAAAGCATCAATTCTTCGGTGCTCAGCCTTCTTCACAGTCCAAATTTCACATCCATGCATGAGCACGGGAAAAACCATAGCCTTGACTAGACGGACCTTTGTTGGCAAAGTAATGTCTCTGCTTTTGAACATGCTATCTAGGTTGGTTATAACTTTCCTTCCAAGGAGTAAGCGTCTTTTAATTTCATGGCTGCGGTCACCGCAATGATTTTGGAGCCCAGAAAAATAAAGTCTGACACTATTTCTACTGTTTCCCCATCTATTTGCCATGAAGTGATGGGACCAGATGCCATGATCTTCGTTTTCTGAATGTTGAGCTTTAAGCCAACTTTTTCAGTCTCCTCTTTCATTTTCATCAAAAGGCTTTTGAGTTCCTCTTCATTTTCTGCCATAAGGGTGGTGTCATCTGCATATCTGAGGTTATTGATATTTCTCCTGGCAATCTTGATTCCAGCTTGTGTTTCTTCCAGTCCAGCATTTCTCATGATGTACTCTGCATATAAGTTAAATAAACAGGGTGACAATATAAGCCTTTATGTACACCTTTTCCTATTTGGAACCAGTCTGTTGTTCCATGTCCAGTTCTAACTGTTGCTTCCTGACCTGCATACAAATTTCTCAAGAGGCAGGTCAGGTGGTCTGGTATTCCCATCTCTTTCAGAATTTTCCACAGTTTATTGTGATCCACACAGTCAAAGGCTTTGGTGTAGTCAATAAAGCAGAAATAGATGTTTTTCTGGAACTCTCTTGCTTTTTCCATGATCCAGCAGATGTTGGTAATTTGATCTCTGGTTCCTCTGCCTTTTCTAAAACCAGCTTGAACATCAGGAAGTTCACGGTTCACATATTGCTGAAGCCTGGCTTGGAGAATTTTGAGCATTACTTTTTTAGCGTGTGAGATGAGTGCAATTGTGTGGTAGTTTGAGCATTCTTTGGCATTGCCTTTCTTTGGGATTGGAATGAAAACTGACCTTTTCCAGTCTTGTGGCCTCTGCTGAGTTTTCCAAATTTGCTGGCATATTGAGTGCAGCACTTTCACAGCATCATCTTTCAGGATTTGAAATAGCTCAACTGGAATTTAGGCAGAGTTAATCTTCAGTTCCAGGACGGGTTTGTTTCCATTTCTCTGAGGCCAGTTCTCAGAACTGTGCAGCTTACGCCATGGCTAATCCCCAGGTGGCGCAGTGGTAAAGAATCCACCTGCCGATGGAGGAGATGGGGGAGACTCAGGTTTGATCCCTGGGTTGGGAAGATCCCCTGGAGAAGGAAATGGCAACCCACTCCAGTATTCTTAGAGAGAATCCCATGGAGAGAGGGGCCTGGCAGACCACAGTCCAGGGGGTTGCAAAGAATGGGACACAGCTGAGCAAAGCTGAGCATGCACACATGCATGTCATGGCTACAGTCTGGTCATCGTTAACTTCTCCACCTAACGGGTTTCAGTGTTTATAAGGTAACTCACAGGATATTCAGAATGTTATCTATAGTCCTTTTCATACTGTTCATGCGGTTCTCAAGGCAAGAATACTGAAGTGGTTTGCCATTCCCTTCTCTCTTCAGACTTAAATTGAAGAAAGTAGGGAAAACCACTAGACCATTCAGTTATGACCTAAATGAAATCCCTTATGATTATACAGTGGAAGTGAGAAATAGATTTAAGGGCCTAGATCTGATAGATAGAGTGCCTGATGAACTATGGAATGAGGTTCGTGACATTGTACAGGAGACAGGGATCAAGACCATCCCCATGGAAAAGAAATGCAAAAAAGCAAAATGGCTGTCTGGGGAGGCCTTACAAATAGCTGTGAAAAGAAGAAAAGCGAAAAGCAAAGGAGAAAAGGAAAGATATAAACATCTGAATGCAGAGTTCCAAAGAATAGCAAGAAGAGATAAGAAAGCCTTCTTCAGTGATCATTGCAAAGAAATAGAAGAAAACAACAGAATGGGAAAGACTAGGGATCTCTTCAAGAAAATCAGAGATACCAAGGGAATATTTCATGCAAAGATGAGCTTGATAAAGGACAGAAATGGTATGGACCTAACAGAAGCAGAAGATATTAAGAAGAGATGGCAAGAATACACAGAAGAACTGTACAAAAAAGATCTTCATGACCCAGATAACCACGATGGTGTGATCACTGACCTAGAGCCAGACATCCTGGAATGTGAAGTCAAGTGGGCCTTAGAAAGCATCACTATGAACAAAGCTAGTGGAGGTGATGGAATTCCAGTTGAGCTATTCCAAATCCTGAAAGATGATGCTGTGAAAGTGCTGCACTCAATATGCCAGCAAATTTGGAAAACTCAGCAGTGGCCACAAGACTGGAAAAGGTCAGTTTTCATTCCAATCCCAAAGAAAGGCAATGCCAAAGAATGCTCAAACTACCACACAATTGCACTCATCTCACACGCTAATAAAGTAATGCTCAAAATTCTCCAAGCCAGGCTTCAGCAATGTGTGAACCGTGAACTTCCTGATGTTCAAGCTGGTTTTAGAAAAGGCAGAGGAACCAGAGATCAAATTGCCAACATCCGCTGGATCATGGAAAAAGCAAGAGAGTTCCAGAAAAACATCTATTTCTGCTTTACTGACTGCGCCAAAGCCTTTGACTGTGTGGATCACAATAAACTGTGGAAAATTCTGAAAGAGATGGGAATACCAGACCACCTGACCTGCCTCTTGAGAAATTTGTATGCAGGTCAGGAAGCAACAGTTAGAACTGGACATGGAACAACAGACTGGTTCCAAATAGGAAAAGGTGTACATAAAGGCTTATATTGTCACCTTGTTTATTTAACTTATATGCAGAGTACATCATGAGAAACGCTGGACTGGAAGAAACACAAGCTGGAATCAAGATTGCCGGGAGAAATATCAATAACCTCAGATATGCGGATGACACCACCCTTATGGCAGAAAGTGAAGAGGAACTCAAAAGCCTCTTGATGAAAGTGAAAATGGAGACTGAAAAAGTTGGCTTAAAGCTCAACATTCAGAAAACGAAGATCATGGCATCCGGTCCCACCACTTCATGGGAAATAGATGGGGAAACAGTGGAAACAGTGTCAGACTTTATTTTTCTGGGCTCCAAAATCACTACAGATGGTGACTGCAGCCATGAAATTAAAAGACGCTTACTCCTTGGAAGGAAAGTTATGACCAACCTAGATAGCATGTTCAAAAGCAGAGACATTACTTTGCCAACAATGGTCCGTCTAGTCAAGGCTATGGTTTTTCCCGTGCTCATGTATGGATGTGAGATTTGGACTGTGAAGAAGGCTGAGCGCCGAAACATGGATGCTTTTGAACTGTGGTGTTGGAGAAGACTCTTTAGAGTCCTTTGGACTGCAAGGAGATCCAACCAGTCCATTCTGAAGGAGATCAGCCCTGGCATTTCTTTGGAAGGACTGATGCTAAAGCTGAAACTCCAGTACTTTGGCCACCTCATGCGAAGAGTTGACTCATTGGGAAAGACTCTGATGCTGGGAGGGATTGGGGGCAGGAGGAGAAGGGGACGACAGAGGATGAGATGGCTGGATGGCATCACTGACTTGATGGACGTGAGTCTGAGTGAACTCCGGGAGTTGGTGATGGACAAGGAGGCCTGGCGTGCTGCGATTCATGGGGTCGCGAAGAGTCGGACACGACTGAGCAACTGATCTGATCTGATCTGATCTATAGTCCTTAAGGAGGAACTGAAGGTCCTTGACTACGCTTAATGACTAAACCATTATTATTTGGTCTCCTTTGACTGTTTTCCTTTGTTTCCGCATGTTCTCACTTCTCCTATTAAATTTATTCCTTGGCTAAAGTTTTTCTACAGACAAAAGGCATGGGGGACAAGGATCTGCTCTGTTTCAATTCTGATAACAGGAAGTTCTAATACAAGGAAAACTTACTGGTGGTGATAAAAGTTAGAAGAGTGGTTATCACAAAGAATGGCCATCGGTGGGTGTTAACTAGGAAAGGGCCCAAGAGAACTTTCTTCAGTAATGGACATGTTCTGTATCTTGACCTGAATAGTGATTATTGAAGTGTATGCATAGGTGTCAATTCAACAAGTTATGTATGTAAGACTAGTACGTGGTACATTTACTACATTTATGTTAAAACTAACAAAAATAGTTAAAAAGTTAAGAATCAATTAAAGGAAAATAAGAGATAAAAGATTTATGGTCTATTGCAGTGCTATCCAGTAGAAATACAAAATATATGCAATTAAATTTTTTCTAGTAGCCACATTTTGAAAAGTAAAAAAAAAATGAGGTTATACTTAGTAACATATAGATTATATTTTATAATATTTTAATGATATTTTAAAAATAACATTTAATAAAATTATAGGCAATATTTTCACATTTATATTTAACATTTTATCAATATTCAGATGTTATTTAGACCTGTGATCAAAATGAAAATTATTAATAAAGTATTGCATATATTAGACAGTACATGCAAGTCTATTGAAATTAACACCAATTTAGAATTAGAAAACTCAAGTTATTACATGTATAACTGAATGCTTCACTGTATACCTGAAATAACCGGTAAATTAATTATAATCCAACAAAAAATTTTAGGTATTTAAAAAACGCAAAAAATAAAATTATATCATATTCCTAAAAAAACTGAAGAAAACTCAAGTTCTGAGTTCTTAGTTATGTAAACTATCAATTTGTCTGAGCATCAGTGTTTTATGTAAACTATCAGTCTAAATGAAGGAAATTAATAATGACTGTGGGGAGAGAGACTCTCCTACATGAGTCTCACATACGTCTTGCTCTGTATGCCAACAAAGGAGACCCTGACTGTTACTGACAACGGTTTTTGGTTTCCTTGATCAATAGAAATTGATGTGACTTCTCTGGTGGCCCAGTGGTTAAGAACGTGCCTGCCAGTGCAATGGACATGTGTTCGATCGCTGTTCTGGGAAGAGTCTACATGCCACTAAGCCCACAGGCCACAACTTCTGAAGCCGGAGCGCCCTAGAGCCCATGCTCTGCAACAAGAGACGCCAGCACATTGAGAAGTCCATGCACCACAACTGGAGAGAGCCGCAAGGAAGACCCAGCAGAGCCAAAAATTTAAAAATTAACTTAAAAAATTAAATACAAAATAGACATAGATAAGAGGCCATACGAGAAATTCAGGCAAGGCTTTACTGGAGGCCTCTGTTGCAGCAGGGCCGGGAGCTTTGCCTGCTTGCTCACTTCCTGAGCTACGGTAGGGTGAGCTGGTTTCTTATATGGGGTGAGGATAGGGGCAGGTCCAGGGGTGGGGCCAGAGGGCTGGTGTGGGTGGTTTACCCCCCTCTTTGGGGTGGTGTGTGCATCTTTCACTTCCTAATGTACTGCCTACACGCACAGTACCCTGCTCTTGCTCCTGGCTGTTCGGAAATGGCAGTTGGGGTTTTTGGTCTTTTTGTATCTTGTCCATAATTTGCCCCAACCACGAATACACGCAGTTATTTTTAGTTCCCCCTAGTGCCTTTGTGTGGAGAAGGAAATGGCAACCCACTCCAATGTTCTTGCCTGGAGAATCCCAGGGGCGGGGGAGCCTGGTGGGCTGACGTCTATGGGGTCACACAGAGTCGGACACAACTGAAGTAACTTAGCAGTAGCAGCAGCAGTGCCTTTGCGGAGAAGGCAATGGCACCCCACTCCAGTACTCTTGCCTGGAAAATCCCATGGACGGAGGAGCCTGGTAGGCTGCAGTCCATGGGGCGCTAAGAGTCAGACATGACAGAGTGACTTCACTTTCACTTTGTACTTTCATGCATTGGAGAAGGAAATGGCAACCCACTCCAGTGTTCTTGCCTGGAGAATCCCAGGGACAGGGGAGCCTGGTGGGCTGCTGTCTATGGTGTCGCACAGAGTCGGACACGACTGAAGCAACTTAGCAGCAGCAGCAGCAGCAGCAGTGCCTTTGCACTTTGCTACTCAAGGAGACATTAGTCTGGGTAGGAACACTGAGCTGAGGGTTCCCAGATCCCGGCTTCCAGCTTGCCTCGTGGCCCCTCTTCGCCTGGTATGTTTGCAGTGAGCAGCCTGGAGGGGTGAAATGATGTCTTCCTCCAGGACAAAGAACAGGTTACTTAGGGCTTGCTATCGAGCAGAGGATTTCCCAGACTCTGTTTCTCTCCTGTAACAGAACCCTTTGAAATTTGGGTGGAGACAAAGCAGAAGGGTGCAAACATGAAGCTTAAGCCCTGGAGAATTGATGCTTTTGAACTGTGGTGTTGGAGAAGACTCTTGAGAGTCCCTTGGACTGCAAGGAGATCCAACCAGTCCATCCTAAAGGAGATCAGCCCCGGGTGTTCTTTGGAAGGACTGATGCTAAAGCTGAAACTTCAGTACTTTGGCCACCTCATGCGAAGAGTTGACTCATTGGAAAAGACTCTGATGCTGGGAGGGATTGGGGGCAGGAGGAGAAGGGGACGACAGAGGATGAGATGGCTGGATGGCATCACTGACTTGATGGACGTTGAGTCTGAGTGAACTCCGGGAGTTGGTGATGGACAGGGAGGCCTGGCGTGCTGTGATTCATGGGGTCGCAAAGGGTCGGACACGACTGAGTGACTGAACTGAACTGAACTGATGCTGGTTATTTGCCTTGAGTGGAAAAGGCTTTTGTTTCTGATGCAGGAGTCTTGGGTCTTCCGTTAGCATCTATGAAACAGCAAAAGGCTGAGTAATTAGCTTGCAAGTAGGGTAAAATCAAATCCCATTTCCCACAGTCAAAGGTATTTTTTTTTTCTTTTTTGGTAAAAATAAAATGAAATTCATTAGGAAGTGACAATATTCCATCAAAGAATATGAAAAAGAACATATATATATGTATAACTGAATATATAAATATATATAGGTACAAAAACTGTTCAGAAGAAATTTATACAACACTGTAAATCAACTATACTTCAATGAAATTTTACAAAAAGATTTCATCAGTGTAGTAGATATATTTGAAAAACAATACTAGGTGGCATATAATGAACCCTAGACAAATTAAACGCAAGTGTTAAGGAAGTCTGGCTAAAATAATCTGATAAAACTTCACAGATCGCTCTAGAAATTAATGATGAAATAGACCTACCAGTTGCAACAGTGTTATAAAATTGTTTCTGTGAGTAAATATTTTCTCATAAATTTCCAATATAAGAAAGCCAGGGACTTCCCTGGTGGTCCAGTAGCTAAGGCTCTGCTCTCCCAACGCAGAGGGCATGGTTTCGATCAGTCAGCGAACTAGATTCAGCATGCCATGACTAAGACCTGCTGCAGACCAAAACAGTCAAAGGTAGGTTCCCAAAGACTAGAATGCTTTGTTGAAGAACGGGGCTAAGAGTTAAAAGGGTGATCAGGTCCAGATGCATTGAGAATTATAGTGTTTAATCACCCTGCCTATTAGATAGGCTTTACCCGACTATATTACCAATGGCTTCAAGCCTCCTAATTTCCCACTACGACACTGGGTTACAGGACTTATTTATGTATTTCTTTAACTAGGAAATACCTTTGGGGTTCCTACCATTTTTAAGAATTTGAGTTACGTTCCCACAGGTACCCAACCTCTGGGATCTAATGCCTAATGATCTGAAGTGGAGCTGATGTAATAAATCGCATTGTAAATGTAATGCATGTAAATCATCCCCAAAACCACACATCCCAGTCCGTGGAAAAACAGTCTTTCAGGAAACCAGTCTCTGGTGTCAGAAAGGCTGGGGACTGCTGCTATGAGGGATCATTCAAAGCCAGAGGGAACTTAATGCTTCTTGGCAAGAAGAATTTAACTCAAAACTTTCAACTTCAAAAACGTTTATGTTATCATGCTGGATGTAGAAATAGTCATAAATGAGTGGGGTCCAAGGTGGGAAAAATGATTCTCACATGGCAGATTTAAGAGCTACTTCTATAGATAGGAGCACATTAGGCAAATGAATGTGACCTCAGCAAGGAGAAGCAGAGAAGGGCTCCCAGGGACAGGGAAGGAATCTGGATGCAGAGGCAGGAAATACCAGGCTGAGCTCAGCAACCATGGCCTGGCCATTTCAGTTGGTTCCTGGGACTTATATGGAGGAGTTCTTACCAGAATTTTTAAGTCCTAAAAAGGTTTGTCACATGCATTCAATAAGGAAAATAAACAACATTCCACTTTTTCATGGCAGCCAATCTTCTTTTCCATAAGAGTCTGGAAAAATAGGAAATTTTATGTGCAATGAATGATAGGAAATTTTGGTGGTTTGATGTTATCAGGGTGTCCATTGATGGTTTCCCATCAAACATATCAAAGGTGAGTTAGAATGTGGTAAGAAAGCCATGAAAATATCACTGGGAGACATTGCTTTAATGTGAGATTTCTTGCTCAGTCCACAAGGATGTACTCAGCCAATATCTTCAAAAATAAATTTTTCCACCTTATAAAAGACTTTTAATTAAAAATTTTTTTTGGCCACACTGAGCTGGGCATGTGGGATCTTAGTTCCCCAACCAGGGGTCAAATCCATACTCCCTGCATTGGAAGGCCGACTTGTAACCACTGGACCACCAGGGATGTGCCCTGGTTTAAATTTTTCCGTGACAAAGAAAATGATCTACTAACTCTCATTATATCAATTCCTGCTCAGTTGCTTATGACTGGATATTTTATTCCAAGTGTCACTTTTTAAGTTTCATTTAGCAGTGCATTGTCTGATAAGAAAAAAACACACAAAAGTTTGTGTTTTGAAACTTTGGTTTCTGTCTGATTATCCTTCAGTTCAGTTCAGTTCAGTTCAGTCGCTCAGTCGTGTCTGACTCTTTGCAACCCCATGGACTGCCTCATGCCAGGCCTCTCTGTCCATTGCCAACTCCTGGAGTTTACTCAAATTCATGTCCATTGAGTCGATGATCCCATCCAGCCATCTCATCCTCTGTCGTCCCCTTCTCCTCCTGCCTTCAATCCTTCCCAGCGTCAGGGTCTTTTCAAATGAGTCAGTTCTTCCCATCAGGTGACCAAAGTATTGGAGTTTCAGCTTCAGCATCAGTCCTTCCCATGAATATTCAGGACTGATTTCCTTTAAGATGGACTGGTTGAATCTCCTTGCAGTCCAAGGGACTCTCGGGAGTCTTCTCGAACACCACAGTTCAAAAGCATCAATTCTTTGATTGTCTTTTTTCATTATTTATTACTGAATTACAAATTACTTCAATTTAATGGTTTTAAAAAACAGTATAGGACTTCCCTGGTGGCACAGTAGATAAGAATCCATCTGCCAATGCAGGGGGTGGGTTCGAACTCTGGTTGGGGAAGAATCCACATGCCACAGAGCAACTGATTCCGTGCGCCCACAACTGCTGAACCCGCGTGCTACAACTGCTGCAGCCTGCGCCCCTGGAGCCTGTTCGCTGCAACAAGAGAACCTACCACGATGAGAAGCCTGTGCACTGCAATAGAGTAGCCCCTGCTCACTGCAACTAGAGAAAGCCCGTGCAAAGCAACGAAGACCCAGCACAGCCAAAAAATATATATGTGTGTATATATATACAGGGGAGTTCCTTCGTGGTCCAGTGGCTAAGACTCCTTGCTCCTAATGCAGGGGCCTGGGTTCCATCCCTGGTCAAGGAACCAAGATCCCACATACTGCATGGCACCACCTAAAACAAACAAACAAATCAGTATATATTCATAATCCCACGGATTAGGGTGACCAGGAATTTGAGAGCAACATAGCTGGATGTTTCCTCACACACTCTTTCATGAAGCTAGTTTAAGACATCAACCAGGGCCTGCAATTCGGGAGACCTGGGTTTGATTGCTGGGTTGGGAAGATCCCCTGGAGCAGGGCACAGCAACCCATGCCAGTTTTCTTGCCTGGAGAATCGCATGGACAGAGGAGCCTCGCCAGCCCCAGTCCATGGGGTTGCACAGAGCTGGACACGACTGAAGCGACTTAGCATGCACGCACGCTGTCAGCTGAAGGCTTGACTGGGTTGGAGAATCTCCGTTCCATGTGGCTCACTCCAATGGTTGTGGGCAGGAGGCCTCAGCTCCTCACCTCTTTCATTTTTCCAGAGGTCTGCTTGATCTTTGTGACATTGCAGCAGACTTTTCCCCATGTGAGTGATCCACGATCAAACAGAAGTTGACAATGCCTTTTATAGCCTCATCTCAGAAGTCACACACCATCGTTGCTCCAATAGTCATTGTTTACAGGGATCAGGGTGGGAGGGATCAATACTACTGTGTGAAAACTGGAGGCAAGAATGGGGATTTGTTATGAAAGCTGATAACACACTCTCTTTCATTGTGATGTTTGAAATATGCTGATAATTGCATTTTCAAATGGGAACAGGAATCAAAAGGATTAAGTTTTTACTAGTTAGTTTGAAACAGTGAGAACAAAAGAAATTCAGAAAAACCTGAAATTATTGAGGCTACTGACAGTGAGAACTACCCCAGTTTTCCTGTAATTATTTTGACAGTGCTATATTCCAACCATCATTTTAACAAGCTGAAGTCCATTTAAAACATATACAGGATATAATCAGATGTTTAATACAAATTTCTATTATTGTACAAGTGTGAATGAGTCTAAAGATTGGTATCTGGTTTTTGAGAAAACTGAGTAATAATTGCCTGAAACCATTATATTCAAAGTGACTTAAATTCAAATTTGTGGGGCTTCCCTGATGGCTCAGCAATTAAGACTCTGCACTTCCACTACAGGAGGCACAGGTTCTGTCCCTGATCATGGAATTTCCATATGCTGTGAGGTGCAGTTAAAGAAAAAAAATTTGAAAAAAAAAAATCAAATTTGCAAACTTAAACTGTAACCGCATTTTAAAATTATAAACAGAGAAGTCCTGACTACGGTATTAGAATAAAATTCACAGATCAATTAAAAATTTCGTAAAGCTTCAAGACTATTTTTTTAAATTACCTTGGAAACTGACAATTCTTTTTAAAATCTGGGAACCTCCCTGGGGATCCAGTGGCTAAGACTCTGTGCTTCCCATTCGGTGTGTGCAGGTTCAGTGCCTGGTCAGGGAACTAAGATCCCATATGCTCTGGCCAAAAAGGAAAAAGAAAAATTGGCAACAAGCTATGTGATTTGTTGTTGTTGTTGTTGAGTCACTAAGTCGTGTCCAGATCTTTGAGACCCAGTGGACTGCAGCACACCAGGCTTCCCTGTCCTTCACTATCTCCCGGAATAGATATTTCCAAATCTGTTCAGGTCAAAAAGAGGTTGCCAATCTGAAAAATATGTTCTTATAAAAATAGCACAGTTAATAAACACACGAGTGATTTTTTTTTTAAGTCATATGTAATCCAGTTCTTTTTCATATAATTGGATGAAAAATTATATTTTTCACGGTTGACTAGGAAATTTTTATTATATTTGTACTGGTGATGTCTGTGAAGATGTATGTTGGTAAACTGATGGAAATATTTTCAACCAAATAGTAAAGGATTTTAGCACACAGCATTTTCTGGAATTAAAAATACAGGGATAGGCAGAGATGAAACATATTATGGACAGAACTCCAGAAGTGGTAATTCACATCCAGGCCCTGCTTCAAGAACACATTTTGCAAATAATCTGTTTTTGTAGTTTTTTTTAGAGGACTAGTAAAGAAGTAAAGATTGCTCTTAAAACAAATTAGTGGTTTGATCATTTCTTCTTTTGAGTATAAGTTATATTTAATATGTTGATTTTGAGAACTTGCTTTACTATGCAGATACATACTGAATTAGAAAGAGCAGCTGATCACAGGTTTCTAACTTAATATTGAATTGTTATTTTTCTTTGTTTATAAAAAAAGAAAGTAAATGCTATGACAAAGAGTAAAATTTGGATTAAATGAATGAATTCTTTATAAGGCCATCTTATCAATCACAAAATTGAATCATTTGCCTTTTAAAAGCTAAACTCTCAGATGACAATTACAAAGTAAAGCTAATATTTTTACTGTATGTGACAAGACTACTGAAGTGAAAATAAAGTCTGAGTTAGAGGAGAATTCAGGCTTCCCTGGTGGCTCAGTGGTAAAAAATCTGCGTGTCAATGCAGGAGACATGGGTTCTATCCCTGATCCAGGAAGATCCCCTGGAGAAGGAAATGGCAACCCATTCCAGTATTCTTGCCTGGGAAATCCCATGGACAGAGGAGCCTGGCAGGCTGCAGTCCGTGGGGCCATAAAAGAGTTGGACATGACTGAGCGACTAAACGTCAGAGGAGAGTTCATGGTGGAACTATGGGTTGTTTGAGAATTTTGGTTCATTTGTGTTAGATTTCAAATATTGGCAGTTAACTAAGAATCGTCAGTAAGCTCTTCCAGTCATTGAAAAAGTCTTTTGACAAGTATCTTGAGAGAATAAGGGAACGGGAATGACCAATCCCCCCTCGCCCCGCTTTTTTTTTTTGGCTGAGACTCAGGGTATGCAATCCCCAACCAGGGATTGAACCCACATCCCCTTCTGTGGAAGGAAAGAGTCTTAACCACTGGACCTCCTGGGAAGCCTGGGGAGCAGGAATGGCCAGAAATGAGTTCTGTCTGCCAATAAACCAAAGCAATTCAATCCTGTGATGCACAGTGGAAGGCAGCTAAGTATTTTTTCTGCCTAGCACCCTTTCCCACCCACCCTTGAGTTGCAACCAATTTTCCTTTGGGTAACGGGAGAAAGAGACCAACTGCCTTGGTTTGCCCTAACTCAGTGTTAGCACTTAAAGTTCTATGCATAGGAAACTTTATAGTCCTGGGTAAACAGGAAGCATCAGTCATCTAGGAGTGTGAGGTGTGGAGTGGTGACAGGCTCGTTTCTTCCCAGACGTAAGTGTGGCTCTTGATCAAGGTCTGATCACTTACTGCATCCTACCCACGTGGTCACAGTGATTGAATGAGGAATAGATTTGAGCAAAGCTGGTCTGTCTCTACCAGCGGGAATAGGGAAAATGAGCTCTTTTCAACTTGTACCATTTACCATGATCGCCATCTTGATTACCTTGTGGAAAGATCCTTCCTAGAAGCGGAGAGCCAGGGACCTGATCATTTGACCCCTGGAAACAGCCACTGATGAAGCCAGATGCCACCCTGGACGTTTAACTTACTAAGCTATAAATTCCCTTCTCTGCTCTAGCTTGTTTAAGTTGACTTTCTCTCGCTTACAACCCTAAGAGTCCAACAACCTGTCAGCACGAAGGCACATTTATTAAAATTTTAATCAACAGGAGTCTGAAAATGTACTTTTCCACCTCTTTGTCAGCATTCAGTGCATCTCTACTTAATCATTATCCCACATAGCACTTAAAGCAGGTAAACAAACAAACAAACAAACAAAATATATATATATATCCATACATTTAACTGTTTGGATTCTAGAAGTATTGTAACACCAACAGCGAAAATAAATTGCCTAGTCTGAGCTGTCAGGTCTCTGTTATTCAGTCTAATTATCCAAAATTGATGCAATAGCTTTCATCAATTAACCAAGGAAACAAGTAGGAAAAGTCCCTTGAAAACTTTCTTGATTAGCAAGACGTGTGAAATGTTTCTGAAGTTAAAATAAGCATGGCCAGGTTATGGATTAGAATGTAAAGCTGACATAAAATTTTAAGAGCCTAGAATTCAAAGACATTTCTTACTTGTGCTTCATTGTTTTAGTTTATATATATATCCCAGGGCACATGTTCTTTTCTCTCTCTCTTTTTTTTTTTTTGAGTACTTAGGAAAGGTATTTCTGTACAAAACTTAGCAAAGTCTCACAGTGGAAATAGAGACCTATTAAAAACTTTGGAAACAAGCAGAGACTTGACCAGAGCTACTAACAGCAATAGGTAAGATGGTCTGGAAAAAGAGGAGATTACAGATGAGACCCCTTTGGAGTTCAGTACAATTGTCAAGACAAGTAATAGTGACAGTCTCAGTAAAGATAAATGATTTTCTGTTCTGGTTTCTACCTGACCCATGCAAGTGCCAACTATAAAAGGGAAAGGACATACTAAATATTAAACAGTCAACATATATAAAGTGCTTCATATAGCAAACACCCAGACAGCATTTATCAAGAGCCAGACACTATTCTAAGCACTTTACAAATATTAGCTCATTTAACTCTCATTATAAATTTATGAGATAGTGGGACTTACTGATGGTCCAGTGACTAAGACTTTGTGCTTCCAATGCAGAGGGTCTGGGTTCAATCCCGGATCTGGAAACTAAGATCCCACATGTCACGCGATACAGCCAAAAAATAAATAAACAAGTAGAAATGAGACCTTGCACCTTGCTCACCCCTGGGCAGATCCCAGGGACTCACCTCCCAGACCCACCAGTCTATGTGTTCCAATGTTGCATGGGAGGAGCAGAAAGAGCAGTGAGCTATAGAGGTGTCTTGAGGGTAGGAACGAAGGACAACTCAGCAGTGAACTGCTCATGTCTGATAAGCCAAGTATCAGATGCCTAGGTGATGAAGAAGATTAGGGATCCTACCAAATTCTCCAGAAGGCAGGAATTTGGATGAAAACTTAAGGAGAAAAGGGTAGCAGGGACCACACAATTTGACCAAGATTAAATTTCCACCACTCCAAGTGGAACAGAGGCTTACAAGAACAATTATAAGGGAAATCATACAGGGAAAAAAAAAATGTAGGGATTTCCCTGTCAGTCCAGTGATTGAGACTCTGCGTTTTCACTGCAGTGGGGCCCAGGTTCGATCCCTGTCCAGGAAATGAGAACCCACAGGCCATGCGGTGTGGCCAAAAAGTAAATAAATAAATAAATATAAAAAGAATGAATGTAATATCTTTGCATATCTGAACATGTTGCCTAAGATCTGTATCTACAAAGCACAGAAGCACAGAGGTCACTGACCTGCATCCTACCGTATGCCCATAGAATAGAGTGGCAGAATGAAGGAAGTTACAATGGCAGGGATTCAGTCTTTGAGAAGACAAAGGATCCTCTCAGGGGTTCTCTTAACACTGTGGCTCGCTGTACCTTGTCAACCTCACATGCTCAACTTCCCATACTGTTTCTCCCCAGTTTATATGCTCTCTGCTTCCAACTTTTTGTTTGGAAATCTTATGTGTCCTCCAAATCCCAGCATATGAAACCATGAAGCTGTGAGCGCTCCTTTTCGATCTCTCTCAGATTCCATCATGTATACATAGAGGGTGTGTGTGTGTGTGTGTGTGTGTGTGTATGTGTGTCCTAAGCCATCTCAGTCATGTTCCACTCTTTGTGACCCCTTGGACTGCAGCCCACCAGGCTCCTTTGTCCATGGGATTCTCCAGGCAAGAATACTGGAGTAGGTTGCCATGCCTTCCTCTAGGGGTTCTTCCCAACCCAGGGATTGAATTCATGTCTCTTATATCTCCTGCATTAGCAGATAGGTTCTTTACCATTTCTGTCACCTGGGAAGCCCATATATGGAAGATATTTGATATTTTCTGCATGAATAAAAAAGCAATTGACCTCGTCTTATGCTTCTGTCTCTCCATGTCTCACCTCACTAATTAGTTTTTACTTTCCATGCAGGTCTGGACTGTATTATATATATCATCATAATTGTTTCTTTAAAAAAATTATTCTCTTTATTTTATTTATTCTTTTTATTCTTTTATTGAAGTATAGTTGATGTACAATATTATATGTTACAGGTGTACAGGTATATAGTGATTCATAATTGTAAAGGTTATACTCCATTTACAGTAATTGTAAAATGTTGGCTATATTCCCTGTGTTGTACAATATATCCTTGTATCTTACTTTATACATAATAGTTTGTACCTCTTAATCCTTCACCCCTATATACCCACCTCTCCCCATTACCAGCTTGTTCTCTATGAGTCTGCTTTTTTGCTACATTTACCAGTTTGTAGTATTTTGGAGAAGGCAATGGCACCCCACTCCAGTACTGTTGCCTGGAAAATCCCATGGATGGAGGAGCCGGGTGGGCTGCAGTCCACGGGGTGGCTAAGAGTCAGACACGAATGAGCGACTTCACTTTCACTTTCCACTTTCATGCATTGGAGAAGGAAATGGCAACCCACTCCAGTGTTCTTGCCTGGAGAATCCCAGGGACGGGGGAGCCTGGTGGGCTGCCGTCTATGGGGTCGCACAGAATCAGACACGACTGAAGCAACGCAGCAACAGTATTTTTTTAGATTTAAGATATAAGTGATATCATACAGTATTTGTCTTTCTCTGTCTGGCTTCTCACTTTAAGCATTTTTTTCATAACAGCATCAAATATATAAAAGGTATTCACTGTATATATATGAAAGAATGAATTCCCAGGGTGTCTCTGCAATAAAATAGAATACCTAGCATCTTAGATTGGGTTCTTCCAGAAGCCAACTGAACCACAGATTCAAGTTGAAGTTCTCCTGGCACAGGTTAATAAGGGAGTAAGGGAAGCAGGACAGTGAAGGGGAGGCAGACAAGAAAAGGGTGCAATTTTTGATGAATTCTTGGACATGGTCTGAGCATGTAGGGAGCTCTGGAGCATAAACTGTACCTTGAGTTCCTGAAGTCTTGAGGTTTAGGGAGCTGGGCTTCGTCCACCCTCACTAGTCAGGGGCTGCTTGCCAGCCATCTTGGGGAATGGGCACTCTCAGGCATCTCGAACCTTCCAGATGGAGGTGGCTCCAATAGCCCAGGGGCAATTCTTTGAAGAAGCTTGCTGGTATAACCCGAGGAGTTTCTGAGGGGTTCTGAGCAGTGTATCTCTGTGTTCATTGCACCTGGGAACACAGGTCATAGAGGGCATCTTTGGTTCATTTTGAACATTATGTTCCTGTTCATCCTGGGTTTTTTTTTCTGGTTCATTGATTTTTTTTTTTCCTGATCTGTTTGCTAAACTATATTGTACCTCCTTGTATTTGTTTATATAACACAATAAAAAGAATTTTAATTATTCTTAAACACAAGCAAATACCAGATAGTCCAAAGATTTATATCTAAAAAAGGAAACCATAAAAGTCCTGGAGGAAGGCTCCCAGCCACTTTGGGTGGAAAGTAGGGACTTGAGGTCAAATTACTCTACAGAGGAAATGGAAAGAATTTGTTTTTTATGTTGTTTTTTTTTTTTTTTTTTTCTTCTGGGAGGGCAAGCACAGAGGAGAGAGGAGTAAGGCAGAAACAACAGATGTAGCCAAAAGACTGCTGGGAACCAGAGTGCCTGATGTTTGATTTTAAGATGCTGTGTGGCTCTGTTCCGCTAAGCGGTCGTTGTAGACAGTTCCAAACCTTGGGTAAATAGGAGCTGCTTCTGGTATAGAAACGAAGAGATGGATCAAAGAGGAGAGATGAAAGAACAATCTGGAACTGCACGATGGAGAGCAAGGGTTCAGTGTCGGCAGCTCACAACAGCCAGGCCAAGAGACCAGAACTCCACAGGGAATTGCAGCGGTCTTGACCGAGGTACTGGATTTCCTTTTCCTGGAGGCATGGAATATGACCAAGCCAATCTTCTCTAGATCCTTCTGATAACTGAACTGCACCAAGGAAGCTAAAAGCCCTTCAATCTTTACAAAGTGCTTTTATAAAATAATATCCAATCATAATATGGGAGAAGTTACATAAGTTGTATGAGAATACGGAATAAGGCAGAATCAGAACCCGAGAAATTCCCAGTCCAGGCTTCTGTTAAATATTTTTGTTCCCCAGCAGCAGCTTGCAATGACTGGGCCAAAGCTGCTGACTGCATCGGGTGCTCTCTGAAAAGCTTCACAGTGAAACAGGGAATCTCAAAAATGGGTTCATTTAAATCCCCTCTGTGTCATAACTGCCTGAAAAGTTGCAGACTTGGGGAATAAGATAAATATATAGTCACCATGACAGATTTCAAGTTTCGGCCAAATCAGTAAAATGAATGTGTACCCTCCCAAGAGGAGCTATGGTGACAACCAGCTCTTAAGAGTGCATAGATATGCAGAGGTTGGGACCAGTGGGGGAGGAAGGTGGTTGATTCAGGAAGTGATCCCTGCAAGGATGATGGGAGAGTTGAAAAGTGAGACTGGGAAGGAGAGAGAGCCAGGAAAGGAGACATTAATGAATGAGTTACTACAGTGGGCAGTCAGGGCTCTATCCTTGTGCAGAATACTTAGAATCGTCTCACAGAGAGGCAAGGAAGATGGGATATTTATTGACCAATTCCTGAACCTTTTTGGTTGAAGGTTGCTTTTGGGTTGTTTATTTGTTTGTTTTTCTTAATTTGGCTGCACCAGATCTTAGTTGGGGAACGCAGGATCTTTGATCTTCATTGCAGCATGAGGGATCTTTAGTTGTAGCATGTGGAATCTAGTTCACTAACCAGAGATCGAACCCAAGCCCCTGCATTAGGAGTATGGCTTCTTAGCCACTGGACCACCAGAGAAGTCTACCTCTTAAGGTCTTAATTCCCCAGCATTCCCTCATTGCCAGGGAAACGATCTGGGAGAGAAATGTGTGACTTCAGTTGTCTTCAGGTAGGACAGTGAGAGTGTTGAATGTCCTTTCCCTGGTCTATTAGTTATGTGACTTTTCTTCTCTGTACTTCAATTTACTCACCTACAGAAGCATGTTGATAATAATCGAAACTTACAGGGTTTTCATAAGAGTTAAATGACAAAGGATATATATGTAAAATGCTTAGAAAATTCTCAGGAGCCAATTTAATAATACAATTACCATGTTAAATCTACGCCATTCATTAAACTAAGTTGTTAAGTGAATTATAGCTATTCTCTCTTACTCTTTGGAAAGATAATAACTTATTTGCATTCGTTGCCTTTTTTCTAAGCAATCTAATGTTTTTTTCCTTAACAGATTTTCAACTTCATTCGTGCTTATAAGGTGAATTTTATAATGTTCATAATGAATAGTTATAAAGGTGGGTATCCATGAAGCAGATGACAGATAAAGTAATTTCTATACAGCTTGAACTGCAGATCAAGTTTTATGTCCAGTCAGGCTTTTCTTTTGTGTTTTGGTTTATTTTCTAATGTTATCTCTGCTAAAGGAAATGACCCAAGCTTTGCTCCAGGTCCCTGGGATGGGCATTGTGTGTTGGGTATCACATGCTGCTGCTGCTGCTGCTAAGTCGCTTCAGTCGTGTCCAACTCTGTGCGACCCCATAGACGGCAGCCCACCAGGCTCCCCCGTCCCCGGGATTCTCCAGGCAAGAACACTGGAGTGGGTTGCCATTTCCTTCTCCAATGCATAAAAGTGAAAAGTGAAAATGAAGTCACTCAATCGCGTCCGACTCTTAGTGACTCCATGGACTGCAGCCCACCAGGCTCCTCCGTCCATGGGATTTTCCAGGCAAGAGTACTGGAGTGGGGTGCCATGGCCTTCTCCGGGTATCACCGTCAGCTGCTGCTAAATATTGTGATTGAAGGGGAATCTTGAAATTAGAGCAGCTTTTTTTTTTTTTAACTGATATCATTCCCAGCATTATGCAAAGTCAATGAACATATACCCAAAACTAAAAAGGCAAATATTTCAACTTGAGAGACAGAAAAAAAATGGATTCCTGGGAATTTCCTGACGATTTGGTGGTTAGGACTCAGCGCTTTCACTGCTGGGGCCTGGGTTTGATCCCTCCCTGGTGGCTCAGATGGTAAAGAATCTGCTTGCAATGCAAGGGACGAGGGTTCAGTCCCTGGGAGACCCAAGTTTGATCCCTGGGTTGGGAAGATCCCCTTGAGAAGGGCATGGCAACCCACTCCAGTATTCTTGCATGGAGAATTTCATGGACTGAGGGGCTTGGTGAGCTACAGTCTATGGGGTCACAAAGAGTCAGACACAACTGAGCAGCTAACACTGTGGGGAACTAAGATCCCACAAGCCAAACCACACAATGTGGCCAAAAAGAAAGAAAGAAAGAAAGAAAGGATTCCTAATTTACTTCTTGGTTTTTGTCTTGGATTTCTTCATGTTCAGGTACAATCCTGTTGAGATGTTGTTTATAACCACACTACGCCATCTGTTTATGTCCATGATCTGCACTGAAAGTCATCCATTGCTGAGAAAGGCTGAAATGCTCAGGGGTTGATCTCCTCAGTTTGATCATCTTGAGAAACTGCATCCTCAGTGTTAAAGGTTATAATATGTCAGCGGTGTGAGAGCTAGTGAAGAGAGTGAATATATCCCTGAGGTGTGCTACTTAAGCAAGCCACTTGAAAACTGGCTTTAAAAATGACATACAGAAATGTATTCAGATGATCCCTCCTTAAAAAGACCAGTGAGAACAGGAAAGGTGCTTCTCCCCTCAACAGGAAAGATGTTTCTGTAGGGAATCTCAGTTATAGTTGTTGCTTCTTTTTTTTTTTGCCTGAGGTGCAGCTTGAGGGATCTCAGTTCCCCGACCAGGAACTGAACCTGGGGTCTGGCAGTGAGAGCACTGGGTCCTAACCACTGGACCGCTAGAGTAGTCCTTTGTTTTCCCTTTTAGATAAACAAGTTTTAGAGCAGTGTTCAGTTCAGTTCAGTTCAGTTGCTCAGTCGTGTCCGACTCTTCGTGACCCCATGAATCGCAGCACGCCAGGCCTCACTGTCCATCACCGACTCCCAGAGTTCACTCAGACTCATGTCCATTGAGTCAGTGATGCCATCCAGCCATCTCATCCTCTGTCGTCCCCTTCTCTTCCTGCCCCCAATCCCTTCCAACATCAGAGTCTTTTCCAATGAGTCAACTCTTCGCATGAGGTGGCCAGAGTACTGGAGTTTCAGCTTTAGCATCATTCCTTCCAAAGAAATCCCAGGGCTGAGCTCCTTCAGAATGGACTGGTTGGTTCACAGCAAAACTGAGTAGAAGGTACAAAGATTTTCCATGTATCCCTGGCCTCCACATACACACAACCCTCCCTACTATCAACCTTCCCCACCCACCAGAGTTGTACGTTTGTTACCATCTATGAATCTACATCAACACCTCTTACACCACAGTTTATGCTGGGATTTACTCTTGGTGTTGAGTATTCTATGGGTTTGGACAAATGTACAGTGGCGTGTGGGCTTCCCAGGTGGCCCTAGTGCTAAAGAATCTGCCTGCTAATGCAGGAGACATAAGAGACGTGGGTTCAATCCCTGGGTTGGGAAGACTCCCTGGAGGAGGGCATGGCAACTCACTCCAGTATTCTTGCCTGGAAAATCCCATGGACAGAGAAGACTGGTGGGCTACAATCCATGGGGTCGCCAAGAGTCGGACACGACTGAAATGACTTAGTAAGCACACGTGCATAATGACATGTATCTACCATTATAATATAGTACAGAAGATTCACTGCCCTAAAAACCTGTGTGCTCTATCATCTCTCCCTTGCCCCAACCCTTGGCAACCACTGATATTTTTCTTTCCCCATTGTTCTTGCTTTTCCAGAATGTTGGAATCATACAGCCTTTTCAAATTGCCTTCTTTCCCTTGGTAACATGCATTTAAGGGTCCTCCATGTCCTTTCATAGCTTGATAGCTCATTTCTTCTTAGTGCTGAGTACTAGCCACTGTCTGGATATACCATAGTTTATTATCCATTCACCTACAGAAGGACATCTTGATTGCTTGCAAGTTTTGGCAATTATGAATAAAGTTGCTTTAAAGACCTGTGTGTAGGGTTTTGGGTAGAGATAAGTTTTCAACTCATTTGGGTAAATACCAAGCTGGATCATTTTGTAACAGTGTATTTAGTTTCATAAGAAGTCTCCAGGCTGTCTTCAAAAGAGATTGTACCATTTTGCAACCCCACTATCGATGAATGATAGTTCATTGTTGATAGTTCAAATGTTGCTATAGTTCATAGCAATAGTTCCTGTTGCCCCACATCCTCACAAGCTCTTAGTGTTGTCTGTGTTTTGGGTTTTAGGTGTGCAGTGTTAGCTCACACTTATTTTAATCTGCATTTCCTTAATGACATACAATGTGGAACATCTTCTTGTATGCTTATTTGCCATCTGTGAGGTATCTGGTGAGCTTTCTATTCCAATCTTTGGCTTATTTTAAAATCAGGTTGTTTCCTTATTATTGCATCTTAAGAAATCTTTGTGTATTTTGCATAACAGTCCTCTATCAGACATGTCTTTTCCAAGTATTTTCTCCCAGTCTGTGGCTTGTCTTCTCATTCTCTTGGCAGTTTCTTCCACAGAGCACAGCAGAGTTTTTAATTTTAATGAGGTCCAATTTATCGAGTATTTCCTTCATGGATTGTGTCTTTGGTATTGCTTCTAAAAAGTCATCACCATGCTTGAGGTCACCCAGATTTTCTCCCATGTTACCTTCTAGGAGTTTTACATCAATAGTTTTGCATTTTACATTGAGTTCTATGATCCATTTTGATTTATTATTTTTGTCACAATTCTAAGTTCTGTGTCTGGAAATTTTTCTTTTTTTGCATATGGATACCTCGCTGCTTGGCACCGTTTGTTGAAAAAGATGATATTTTCTCCATTGTATTATCTTTGTTCTTCTGTCAAAGATTAGCTGACTCTATTTATATGGATCTATCTTTGGACTCTCAATTCTATTCCACTGATCTGTTCATCTATTCTTTCACAATGCAGTCCTCTGACCCCGTGCTTTTCCTTTAATATTGTGTTGGTCATTTTGCTTCTTTATATAAACTTCAGAATCACTTAATTGATATCCACAAAATGATTTGCTGAGATTTTGATTGAGACTGTGTTGAACCCACAGATCAAATTGGGCTGATCTAACATATGGCATGCTGCAGTCGACAGGGTCACAAAGAGTTGGACACGACTAAGTGACTGAACAAAAATAAACATCTTGACAATTTGAATCTTCCTATTGATGAACGTGAAATATCTCTACGTTTATTTAGTTCTTTTTTAATTTCTTTTATCAGAGATTTATAATTTTTCTCATATACATCTTGTTGCAATGGCACACCACTGCAGTACTCTTGCCTGGAAAATCCCATGGACGGAGGAGCCTGGTAGGCTGCGGTCCATGAGGTCATTAAGAGTTGGACACAACTGAGCGACTTCACTTTCACTTTTCACTTTCATGCATTGGAGAAGGAAATGGCAACCCACTCCAGTATTCTTGCCTGGAGAATCCCAGGGACGGGGTAACCTGGTGGGCTGCTGTCTATGGGGTCGCACAGAGTCGGACACAACTGAAGCGACTTAGCAGCAGCAGCAGCTGATCTTTTTAAGGTATGTATTTGAAAACATACATACTAGTTGTATTTTTGTTGTTATTGTTCGGTCACTAAGTTATATCTGACTCTTTGTGACCCCATGGACTGCAGTATGCCAGGCTTCCCTGTCCTCCACTATCTCCTGGAGTTTGCTCAAATTCATGTCCACTGAGTCAGTGATGGTATCCAACCATCTCATCCTCTGTCATCCCCTTCTCCTCCTGCCTTCAATCTTTCCCAGCATCAGGGTCTTTCCCAATGAGTCAGTTCTTTGCATCAGGTGGCCAAAGTACTAGAGTTTCAGTTTCAGCATCAGTCCTTCCAATGAATATTCAGAACTAATTTCAGGATTGACTGGTTTGATCTTGCAGTCCAAGGGACTCTCAAGAGTCTTCTCCAGCACAATTCAAAATCATCAGTTCTTTGGTACTTAACCTTCTTATGGTCCAGCTCTCACATTTGTACATGACTACTGGAAAAACCATAGTCCTTTGACTAAATGGACCTTTGTCGACGAAGTAAAATGTCTCTGCTTTTCAATATGCTGTCTAGGTTTGTGATAACTTTCCTTCCAAGGAGCAAGGGTTTTGTAATTTCATAGAGTCAGTCATTGTCTGCAGGAAATTTTAGAGCCCAGGAAAATAAAATCTGTCCTTTTTCCCCTATTCTATTTGCCATGAAGTGAGGGGACCAGATGCCATGATCTTAGTTTTTTGAATGTTGAATTTTGAACTGGTTTTTTCACTCTCCTCTTTAACCCTCATCAAGAGGTTCTTTGGTTCCTTTCAGTTTCTGCCATTAGAATGGTATTATCTGCATATCTGAGGTTATTGATATTTCTTCTGGCAATCTTGATTCCAGCTTGTGACTCATCCAGCCTGGCATTTCGCATGATGTACTCTGCATATAAGTTAAATAAGCAGGGTGACGATATATAGCCTGGACGTACTCCTTTCTAAATTTCGAGCCAGTGACTTGTTTCATGTCCAGTTCTATCTGTTGTTTCTTGACCTACATACAGATCTCTCAGGAGACAGGAAAGGTGGTCTGGTATTCCCATTTCTTTAAGAATTTTCCAGTTTGTTGTGATCCAAACAGTTAAAGGTTTTATCACAGTCAATGAACCAGAACTAGATGTTTTTCTGGAATTCCCTTGCTTTTTCTATGATCCAGTGAATGTTAGCAATTTGATCTCTGGTTCCTCTACCTCTTCTAAATCCAGCTTGTACATCTGGAAGTTCTCCATTCATGTTCTGCTGAAGCCTAGCTTGAAGGATTTTGAGCATTACCTTGTTAGCATGTGGATTAGGCACAACCATGTGGTAGTTTGAACATTCTCATTCTTTGGCATTGCCCTTCTTTGGTATTGGAGCAAAAACTGACCTTTTCCAGTCCTGTGGACACTGCTGAGATTTCCAAATTTGCTGGCATTTATAGTGCAGCACTTTAACAGCATCAGCTTTTAGGATTTGAAATAGCTCAGCTGGAATTCTATCACCTCCACTAGTTTTGGTTTTAGTAATGCTTCCTAAGTTCCACTTGACTTCACACTCCAGGATGTCTGGCTCTAGGTGAGTGACCATGCCACTGTGGTTATCCAGGTCATTAAGACATTTTTGGTATAGTTCTGTGTATTCTTGCCATCACTTCGTAACCTCTTCTGCTTCTGTTAGGTTCAGACCATTTCTGTCCTTTATTGAGCCCATCTTTGCATGAAAAGTTCCCTTGATCTCTCCAGTTTTCTTGAAGCAATCTCTAGTCTTTCCCATTCTGTTGTTTCCCCGATTTCTTTGCACTGTTTTCTTATCCCTCCCTGATCTTCTCTGGGACTCCGCATTCAGTTGTGTTTATCTTTCCCTTTCTCCCTTGCCTTTTGCTTTGTCTCTCCTCAGCTATCTGTAAAGCCTCCTCAGACAACTACTTTGCCTCTTGCAGTTTTGTCATATTTAAGTTTCTTCCAACTATTACATTATTTTTATTACTATATTTATATTATGTGGCAAAAAAAAAAAAAAAAAACCCAAGCTTTTTTCAGAACATTTCCAATCAACACCAATTAAGTGGCGAAAAACAGCTACAAATTATAACAACTTTTGATTAATACCAACATGGAGGAGAAAGTTCTTTGGATACAGTTCCATCCCCAATAAGAATATAGCACAATGACCAGCACAAATTATACCCACATTGACACTTAAAGCTGGTCACAATTTTGAATCTCTTTCATGAAGCTAGCACATTAGATAAAATAGTTTTTTCAAGCCTTTTAAGAAGGGTCATTGATCTGTTCCAAATTAAAGGAGACTGAAGAGACACGACAGTTAAAGGCAACGCATAATCCTGGACTGGACCCTGGACTGGGGGGAACACAGCTATAAAGTCAATACTGGGACTACGCATGAATTTTACTACGGATTAGCTAATAGCATTGCATCAGTGTTTCACTTCTTGATTTTGATCGTTAAGATGTCCTTGTACTTTGGAAATATACACTGAAATATTTAGAAATGAAAGGCCTGATATTTTCAGGTTTCTCTCCTTTTTTGTTAAACTATAGCGCATGTTGTACATGTATACGTGAAAAAGTGTACTTTTTTTTTATGCAGAGGGAGATAATGAGAAATCTAATGCAGGAGAATGAAAACAAACTGGGTGAAGAGTACGCAAACAATCTTTGTACTCGTCTTGAAACTTCCCTGTAAATTAGAAATCATAACAAAATTAAAAGTCACAAGCCAATAAAAATGCTCTAAAATTAATCTAAAAAGTTTAGAAATCATGTATTTGACACATTTTCCTGACTTCCCTCTAATATTTCAGACTTTTCCTAAAGCCAATTTAATGCAGTGTTTGGCCTAAAGATTTAAACGTAAGTGAAAAACAGCTTAAAATACTACATAATGTTGTATTAATACATGACCGCTAGACAGAAAATATAAAATTGAAGAGAACACTTACTCTTAGATCCTTATAATCTTTTGTTTCACTGTTTGTGAAGTTAACGCTCATGAAAAGATAATCGTATAAGTAGATTTTTTTTTTCTTCAGTGAAAGAGACCTAAGAGAAGATATGCTTCTTTGCCTTCATGAGAAGTGGGAAGTGTTTAGAAGTACAGGGGCATTACGTAAACAAATTACTCTCAAATGGTTTGGGAAAATAATAATATGAGATGGGATTTCCCTGGTGATCCCGTGTTTAAGCCTCTGAACTTTCAAAGCAGGTGGTGTGGATTTAATCCCCAATCAGGGAACTAGATCCCACATGTCCAAAAAATTAATAATAATGATAAGAGAAGCTAAAAAGTAAAAGTGGCCTAAGGTTAACAAAAGTGGGACTGAGATGAAGCATGTATGGGAGTCCTTTGTACCCTTTTTTTCTCTCTTGCTTTTTCTTTTTGACTGAAACTTTTCTGTAAGTTTGAAATTATTTTGATATAAAAGATTACAGGGAAAAAATCTCCAAACACATATTATGAGTCATCAGATAGTCCTTCTTATAGCCCTTCTGGTCTGTTCCATATTGCAGGATCTGCTTTCTGAGGCAGCTGTCAGCACCGGCACATGTCTGGATCCACCGCAGTTGGCCTTCTATCTTTCTGCTGCCTGCGTCTCAAGCCCTGGGACTACTTGCCAGTGAGCCTGACTCAGGCTAGGACGTCACTGCCCTGAGCAACTCGGCCAAGACTGGTCCAACTGGTTAGGGTCCTCTGACCGTGTATGTAGTTAGGCAGGTAAGTAGCACCAACAGCACATACTCAGTCATTAAGTCACGTCTGACTCTTTGCGACCCTACTCTTTGCAGCCCGCCAGGCTCCTCTGCCCATGGAATTCTCCAGGTGAGAATACTGGAATGGGTTGCCATTTCCTTCTCCAGCAGATCTTCCCGACCCAGGGATCGAACCCACGTCTCCTGCATTATCAGGCGGATTCTTTGCCACTGAGCCACCTGGGAAGCCCAATGGGCCCATTGCAAAATATACACTGTTTAGCTGAAGCTCTAAAAATGAAACAAAATCAAGTTTGCTTCAGCAACAGGAGACCAGTGTGAGGTTCTCCGTTTGCTGATAGACCCTGAGCAGCTGGGAGCACCTGTCCTCGCCTCGGATGTCTGCAGCCTGGCTGGCATGAGGCTCTATGTCCCCTTCCTCCCCAATCCCGATCTCTGTGATTACAGTTTTTATTTTTGCGATTTCCTTCAGTATAAAATCAAGGTCAGGGAGCATATTCTTCCCCACAAAGACATGATTAAAGCAGTGTGTGGAGTGACATTCAGTCTAACCTCTTTATTTGCATATCCTTTCTTCCTTCCTATAGAGCTGGTGTGTCACCAGCTGATAGGAAAGCACATTTTCCTGGTATGAGAGTACATTTTCCAGGCTCTCAATATTATTGTAAATATTAGGTAACATTATCATTAAAGGGGAATTTACTGCATTGGATTTAGGATATTTAGTATATCACAAGTGGGATAGCTATGAAAGATGTAAATTGTAGTTAACAGAGGATTTGAAAGGAAGGCATATATTCATATGGTGATACATGCTTGGTGAAAATTTTTTCGTGAATAACTTAGTGGGGGGAAAAAAAGAGTGCATTGAATCAGTAGAATAAGATAAACACATTTTGATCAGCAAGGGCACAGGCACTGATAATGAGGAAGAGGTAGTTCAGTTTCTGCACTTTTTTAGTTAAAAAAGTAAAGTGAGACAGAGCTGAGATTGTACCAAGGGGAACAGAGAGCTTGACTGAGAACAGACTGCATAACCTTATAAGTGCATGCTAAGGGCTGCCCTCTATGCTAATTTCATTATAATGAGCAAAACCCCGTGGAAGCATTAATAGCATAAGTCAAGAGCCAGTTGGACACTTGGAAGATCTGTTGGGCATAACATTTAGAAGGAGCGTCCGGAAAAGATAAAAAATTATATCATCTGGGAAGGGTATAGATTTTATTTAAATAATTAATTTACTTACTGTATTTCATCAGCCTTATCTAAGTCATATGGAGAAAAAAGGTTCTTTCCAGTGAGCCTGTTTCCCAGAATGCAAAAGGGTGGGTGAGGAGGAGGTACGGGTGTGGTTGACTTTCCCAACTCTCCTTGTTGTCCAGGAGCTCAGATAAAGTTAAAAATTGGCAGTGTCTTTGGAGCAATTTCATCCCTTTCACTTCATCCTCAAATGAGAACATGGAGACTTCTTGGTGAGGAATTCTTTTTCTTTTTGGTTGTGCTGGGTCTTTGTTGCTACAAGTGGGCTTTTTCTAGGTGTGGCAAGTGGGGGCTACTCTCTAGATGTGTTGTGGGGGCTTCTTATTGCAGTGGCTTCTCTTGTTGATGAACAAAGGCTCTAAAGGGAGTGGGCTCAGTAGTTGCCGCACACAGGCTTACTTGCTCCATGGCATATGTAATCTTCCTGGACCAAGGATCAAACCCATGTGTTCTGCATTGGCAGGTGGATTCTTATCCACTGTGCCATGAACGAAGTCCTAGATGAGGAACTCTAATGCCGCAATCTATTGCAGCCTATCCTAGGACACTCAGAAGCTCAGAGCTGGTTCCGAAGCTCTGGGTCATGGATCAGGTAGGAAACTGGAGATTGGGGCAAGAAGCAGGGAAATCAACAAAGGGGAAGGGAATAGCATACCGTTAATGTCTCCTGAGTATTCCTTAGCACTCAAGTATTGATTGCAGGGTGACAATATTGTCATCCTGCTTATTTATCTCACAAGCAGAGTACATCATGAGAAATCCCAGGCTGAATGAATAACAAGCAGGAATCAAGATTGCCGGGAGAAATGTCAACAACCTCAGATATACAGATGATACCACTCTAATGGCAGAAAGTATAAAGGAACTAAAGAACTCTTGATGAGGGTGGAAGAGGAGAGTGAAAAAGCTGGTTTGAAACTCAATATAAAAAAAAAAAGATAATGGCATCCAGCCCCGTCACTTCATGGCAAATAGAGGGAAAAAAGTGGAAACAGTGACAGATTTTCTTTTTTTGGCGGGGGGGACTCCAAAATCACTGCAGATGGTGATTGCAACCATGAAATTAAAAAACCCTTGCTCCTTGGAAGGAAAGCTATGACAAACTTAGACAGCATATTGAAAAGCAGAGACATCACTTTGCCAACAAAGGTCCATATAGTCAAAGCTATGGCTTTTCCAATAGTCATGTATGGATGTGAAATTTGAACCCTAAAGAAAGCTGAGTATGGAAGAATTGATACTTTTGAACTGTGGTGCTGACAAAGACTCTTGAGAATCCCTTGGACTGCCAGGAGATCAAACCAGTCAATACCAAAGGAAATCAACCTTGAATATTCATTGGACAGACTGATGCTGAAGGTGAAGCTCCAATCCTTTGGCCACCTGATGCAAAGAGCTGACTCATTGAAAAAGACCCTGATGCTGGGAAAGATTGAAGGCAGGAGGAGAAGGGGATGACAGAGGATGAGACGGTTGGATGGCATCATGGACTCAATGGACATGGGTTTGAACAAACTCCAGGAGATGGTGAAGCCTCCAGGAAAGCCTGACGTGCTGCAGTCCATGGGGTTGCAAAGAGTAGGACACGACCTAGCGACTGAACAACAACAAAACCAGATTGCAGAAACTTTTAGAGACACTTGACTTCCTGGAGAATCAGAAAGCCCTCGTATACAAGGAGAAAAAAGGTTCCTTGGTGAACACAGATGTTAAATAAAAGGAATACACTTTACCTGTTGGTTCCGAGGTATCATGAACACTGCACACACCTATAATTTCTCCCACTGGTAAAGCAACAACTTGTGAAAATCAACAAGGACCAAAGATCTGCGAGTCCACACGGTCCTGCCTATCTTGCTTCCCAGGGCTATTGCGTGGAGAACACTTGGAAATGGAGACACCAAACTCTCTCTTCTCATAGATTTAAATAAATTGTTTCCCTTGGCCATGCCATGTGGCATGTGGGATCTTATTTCCCTGACCAGGGATCAAACCCTCGCACCTTGCATTGGAAGCGCAGAGTCTTAACCACTGGACCACGAGGAAAGTCCCTCTCTTGTCACAACTTTTCAGGATTGGTTTTTTTAAATTAAACTTTTGATTTTATACAGGATTATAGCTGATTAACAATGCTGTGATAGTTTCAGAGGGATAGCAAAGGCACTCAGTCATAGATATACATATATCCATTCTCCCACAAATACCCCTCCCATCCAGGCTGCCACACAACATTGAGCAGAGTTCCCTGGGGGAAGGGATAGTTAAGGAGTTTGGGATGCACAGGTACACACTGCTATATTTAAAATGGAAAACCAACAAGGACCTACTGTATAGCAGAGGACTGGTTTTGATATGCACGTGAGAGGAGCCGGTCACTCCTCTCTGCCCCAGAGGAGGTCAGAGGTGAAGGTGAGATGCCTCAGACTTAAAACACAGAATGTTCTCTTGGAACATGGGCTTGCAATAACAAACAGAACACGAAGTCTTTGAGCACTTTTCCCTCCTGCTCTTACATAGTTCTGAGCAACTCAAGAGCTAAATATCTGTGAGAATGCATACACGGTGGCAATTTATTTTCTGTGTCCGACAGTGTCATTTAATAAAATAAATGCTGCCAGCAGTTCTTTCTGCTAGCTCTCCAAGCCTAAGGTTTGACATGAACTTTGCTGCAAGGATATGCTTGCTTTATGATGATAACTTGATTTACTCCTATTTTGTTACTCAAACTGCAACTTTGAATGATGTTTTTCTAGTCTTGGACTCTTCCCCTATGTTTGTAACACGGCCCATTAGCTACATTGTTCTGAGATTAGTTGGTAGTGATGACAACTCCGCAAATATACCCCAAACCACTGAACCGTACATTTTAAATGGGTGACTTTCACAGTATGTAAATTATGTCTCATTAAAACTGTTCTTTTTTTTAAGTGCTAACTCCCAGTGTTCACTGCAACACTGTTTACAATAGCCAAGATATGGAAGCAACCTAAATTTCCATTGACAGAAATGGATAAAGAAGATGTAGTACATATACACAATGGAATATTACTCAGCCATTAAAAAGGTAAAATAATGCCATTACAGCAACATGAATGGACCTAGAGATCATCATACTGAGTGAAGTAAGTCAGATAAAGACAAATGTCACATGACGTCACTTATATGGGGAATCTAAAAAAAAATGATACAAAAGAACTTATTTACAAAATAAACTCACAGACTAAGAGGAATGAATTTATGGTTACCAGGGCAGGGGTGGGGGAGGGGCAGTTAGGGAGTTTGGGATTGACATGTACACACTGCTATATTTAAAATAAATAACCAGGACTTCCCTGATAATCCAGTGGTTAAGACTCTCCATTGTCAATGCAGGGGGTGCAGGTTTGATCCCTGGTCTGGTCAAGGACCTAAGATCTCACATGCCTCGAAGCCCAAAACCAAAACATAAAACAGAGGCAATATTGTAACAAATTCAATAAAGACTTAAAAAATGGTCCACATCAAAAAATCTCAAAAAGAAATAAAACAAAATGGACAAACAAGGAGCTACTGTATAGCACAGGGAACCTTGCTCAATATTGTATAACAATCTAAATGGGGAAAGAATTTGAAAAAAGAATAGATACATGTATAACTGAATTACTTTGCTGTGCACATGAAAATAACTTTTTGTTTAATATAGCAGTTAAAGAACAGAAAGAGATTTGTTTATAGAACATAGCTCACATGGGTAAAAGAATTATAATTAGATATTATCCCTGCTCATTTTTATTGTCTTAAAGAGAGGTTTTATATGGGGTTGGAGCAGCCATTTCTTTGAAGAAGGTGACTTGCGGAGAGGGAAAATCTCCCTTTCCCTAACACCATCTCTAAAAAAAGGTAGAGGATCAAATTTTGCTTGTACATCTTACAAGTAGAAAGCTGAGGTTATTTTAAAAACACTGAAACCAATGTGGTATTATCTGAATGCTGGACATGACGATTTTTATAGAGCAATGGTTCCCAGCCTTGGCAGTACATTGAAATCACCCGAGGAGTTTTAACAATACAACGATTGGGTCATACTTGAAGAGACTCTGATTTACGTGGTCTGAGGTGTGGCTGGGGTTTGGAATTTTAAAAGCTTTGTTAGTGATTCTAATGTGTAGACAAGGTTGAGATACACTGCCATGGAGAAAAAGGAGTAGCAGAATATCTGACTAGTTTATTAGTCCCTTGGTGCTCTGAAATTTCCAGTTACTGCTCATTTTTAAAAGCTTACATTTATGCCTAGGTCAGACAAGAGATGTTGGTAAGTGCCTAGAACAGATAACTTATTCTTAGTGGTTGTATTTAGGTTACTAAGTTTAAAGTCTTTATTGAATTTGTTACAATATTGCCTCTGTTTTATTTTCATTGCTAATTGTAAGCTTCCAATAACCATCTCTCAATGACTGATGTAATGACTTGGGGGTATGGAACAACACAGCAGAGAGCATCAAAGATAAAAGGTAACTTATTTCTTTGAAAAATTCTCACCTCTATTGCTCTGGTCTTTCTTTCCAGAACTATTTGTTAGACATTAGACTTTCTGGATTAGTTGCACTCACTGATTTTCATATGCTTTTTTCCTTTTATTTCAAATATCTTTTATTTTGATTCTACTTTCTAGGATAATTCCTCTATTTTATTTTCCAAACTATGTATTGAATTTTAAAATACTGTTATTTTTTTATTTCCAAGAACTTTTTCTAAATCTCTTACTGTACTTTTAAGAAATCTGTTCTTGTGTCGTAGATGTAACTTCTGTTATTTCTCTAAAGGTTTTTACAGATTTTTTTTTATGCTTCCTGCATATTCTATTTACCTGAACTTCCTTTTTTTCATCTCATCTCTGTCTTTCACGATAGAATGTGTCCTTAAATGTTTATTTAGTGGGAGGATAACAAAAATATTTTAGAAGCTTTGTATGTATGAATCAGATCACTAGGGGGTGATCAGGCAAGAACAAGGATGTTTGATTTGTACTTCACCAAATGTCAGGATCTTTAGGTTTGTTCCGCTTGACTAGGTCAGTTTTCTCAGAGAGTAATCCTTCAACCTCCTGCCTAGAATGCAGTTATGGGTTGAATTGTGTTCCCCAAAAAGATCTGTTGCTCACCTTCAGTACCTCAGAATGTGACCTTATTTGGAAATAGGGTAGTAATTCATTAAGATGAGGTCATATTGGTGTAGGGTGAGCCCTTAATCCAATATGACATGTCCTTATAAGAGGAGATAGAGACACACACACACAGGGAAAGAACCACCATGTGGGGATGGAGGTAGAAGGAATAATACCTCAGGTTATCAGAAACTTGAAGAGACAAGGAAAAATCCTAGGAGCTTTGGAGAAAGCATGACCCTGCCAACACCTTGATTTCCAACTTCTAGTTCCTTAACTGTTAGACAATAAGGTGAAAGTGAAAGTGTTAGGCACTCAGTCGTGTCTGTCTCTTTGAGACCCCTTGGACCAGGCTTCTCTGTCTATGGGATTTCCCAGACAAGAATACTGGAGTGGTAGCCATTCCCTTCTCCAGGGGATCTTCCCGACCCAGGGGTCAAACCCAAGTCTCCTACATTGCAGGCAGATTCTTTACCTTACCGTCTGAGCCACCAGAGATGTTGTTTTAAACCAGCTAATTTGCAGTACAATAGCCTGAGGAATTAATATAGATGCATAAGCCTGGTTTTCACAAAACAGCAGGGAAAGGATGCTGCTGATCCCATTCAGTATCTAGACTATAATTAATTCCCCTCGTCTCACTGTGGCACTTAACCCTGCCCTCAGCTCTGCCTCATATGCTCTTTGGTTCAGAGTTTTCAGTACTGAGCCTCCAGTATTGTGCTATTGTGGGGGAAGGATAGCCTTCTGGTGGCACCAGGTGGGGAAAGTGACTTTCTGTTTCTCACCTGTTGTTTTAACTGCTTCTTATTCATATAATCAGCCAATCCTCCCACACTCTTATCCTACCTTTGGAAGTACTTGGTCCTTCTTTTATATGCGATCCCATGGACTGCAGCCTACCAGGCTCCTCCATCCATGGGATTTCCCAGGCAAGAGTACTGGAGTGGGTTGCCATTGTCTACTCCAATTATATTTATTTATTTTTGGCTGTGCTGGGTCTTGCTGCGTGAGCTTTTCTCTAGATGCAGTGATGATCGGGGGCTGTTCTCCAGTTGCGGTGTGTGGGCTTCTCATTATGGTGGCTTCTCTTGTTGCAGTCCAGGGGCTCTAGGCTCAGTAGTGTGGCTCACAGGCTCTAGAGCACAGGCGCAGTAATTGTGGTGCAAGGGCTTTGTTACTCCATGGCATATGGGATCTTCTGGATCAGGGGTTGAACCCATGTCTCCTGCCTTGGCGGGCAGATTGTTTACCACTGAGCCACTAGGGAAACCCTTGGTTCTTCTTTTTTAAAGTTTTCTTTTTATTTATTTTTTGAAAGATTTTTTTAAGTGGACCATTTTTAAAGTCTCTATTGAATTTCTTACATGACTGTTTCTGTTTTCTGTTTAGGTTTTTTGGTTGTGAGGTATGTGGGATCTGAGCTCCCCCACCAAGGAGTGAATCTGCATCCCCTGCATTGGAAGGTGAAGTCTTAACCACTCGACCACCAGGGAAGTCCCAGTACTTATTCCTTACTTATGCTGAGTTCAGGTCTTTTTGGAGGGTTTTGCCTTTCCATTAAGTTTGTTCTAAATTGCTCCCCCACCACTGAAAAGTAGGCTTTCAGCTTTTTCAGTGCTGTTAAGTCTGGTTTTTTGGTTGTCAATATTTTGGCTTTTGTTTTTTATTCTTATGAGTCTATATCTTTTT
Source organism: Bos indicus x Bos taurus (assembly GCF_003369695.1). NCBI lineage: Eukaryota > Metazoa > Chordata > Mammalia > Artiodactyla > Bovidae > Bos > Bos indicus x Bos taurus. The sequence continues at coordinate 52,833,711 of NC_040097.1, read as the reverse complement.
TAAAAAATTATATATGATAATTTTGGTGAGGATTTGGGAAGGAGCTGATGAATCTATGTACTCAATCAAGCATGGTCAGCTAGAAATCCAACCACATAACTTTTTAGAGGATCTAGTTGTGAGTTAAGTAGAAAGAAAAGAGAACTTGTTCAACTTGATAAAACCTACAGCTAATATAATATTTAATTATGTATAATGTTTAATGGCAAAATTATTGAATGCTTTCTCCCCTAAGACCAGGAGCAAAACAAGTATGCTTATGTCCCTTTTACTCAGCATATCACTGGACATGCTAGCCAGTGCAATAAGGGAAGTTTTGCTTTTGGAACTTTCTAGAGAAGAAAATTTTTTCCAAATACATTCATATTAGTTGACTCTGTGGATGTGGAACCCATGAACACAGAACTTGTGGATACAGAGGGTCAACTGAAGTTAACTGTATGTCAAATGTACCTCATTAAAGCTGTTAAAAATTCAACTCAGAGAAAGACAAATGTCATATTATATGTGGAATAAAAAAAATGATATACATGAACTTATTTACAAAACAGAAAGAGACCCAAAGACATAGAAAACAAACTTATGGTTACCAAAGAGGAAAGGGTGGTGATCAGATCAGATTAGATCAGTCTCTCAGTCATGTCCGACTCTTTGCCACCCCATGAATCGCAGCACGCCAGGCCTCCCTGTCCATCACCAACTCCCGGAGTTCACTCAGACTCACATCCATCGAGTCAGTGATGCCATCCAGCCATCTCATCCTCTGTCCTCCCCTTCTCCTCCTGCCCCATATCCCTACCAGCATCAGAGTCTTTTCCAATGAGTCAACTCTTCACATGAGGTGGCCAAAGTACTGGAGTTTCAGCTTTAGCATCATTCCTTCCAAAGAAATCCCAGGGCTGATCTCCTTTAGAATGGACTGGTTGGATCTCCTTGCAGTCCAAGGGACTCTCAAGAGTCTTCTCCAACACCACAGTTCAAAAGCATCAATTCTTCGGCACTCGGCCTTCTTCACAGTCCAACTCTCACATCCATACATGACCACAGGAAAAACCATAGCCTTGACTAGACGAACCTTTGTTGGCAAAGTAATGTCTCTGCTTTTGAATATGCTATCTAGGTTGGTCATAACTTTCCTTCCAAGGAGTAAGCATCTTTTAATTTCATGGCTGCAGTCACCATCTGCAGTGATTTTGGAGCCCAGAAAAATAAAGTCTGACACTGTTTCCACTGTTTCCCCATCTATTTCCCATGAAGTGGTGGGACCGGATGCCATGATCTTCGTTTTCTGAATGTTGAGCTTTAAGCCAACTTTTTCACTCTCCACTTTCACCTTCATTAAGAGGCTTTTTAGTTCCTCTTCACTTTCTGCCATAAGGGTGGTGTCATCTGCATATCTGAGGTTATTGATATTTATCCCGGCACTCTTGATTCAGCTTGTGTTTCTGCCAGTCCAGCGTTTCTCATGATGTACTCTGCATATAAGTTAAATAAGCAGGGTGACAATATACAGCCTTGACGTTCTCCTTTTCCTATTTGGAACCAGTCTGTTGTTCCATGTCCAGTTCTAACTGTTGCTTCCTGACCTGCATACAAATTTCTCAAGAGGCAGATCAGGTGGTCTGGTATTCCCATCTCTTTCAGAATTTTCCACAGTTTATTGTGCTCCACAGGGAGGGATAAATTAGGAGTTGGGATTAGCAGACACAAACTACTGTGTGTAACATAGTTAAACAACAAAGACGTACTGTATAGCACGAGGAGCTATACTCAGTGTCAGTGTGAACCTCTAATGGAAAAGGATCTGAAAAAAGAATATATATCACACTTATGGCAGAAAGCGAAGAAGAACTAAAGAGCCTCTTGATGAAAGTGAAAGAGGAGAGTGAAAAAGTTGGCTTAAAACTCAACATTCAGAAAACTAAGTTCATGGCATCTGGTCCCATCACTTCATGGCAAATAGATGTGGAAACAGTGACAGACTTGATCTTTTTGGGCTCCAAAATCACTGCAGATGGTGACTGCAGCCATGAAAATAAAAGACTCTTGCTCCTTGGAAGAAAAGTTATGACCAACCTAGACAGCATATTAAAAAGCAGAGACATTACCTTGCTGACAAAGGTCTGTCTAGTCAAAGTTATGGTTTTCCAGTGGTCATGTATGGATGGTAGAGTTGGACCATAAAGAAAGCTGAGCGCCAAAGAATGGATGCTTTTGAACTGTGGTGTTGGAGAAGACTTGAGGGTCCCTTGGACAGCAAGGAGATCCAACCATTCCATCCTAAAGGAAATCAGTCCTGAATATCCATTGGAAGGACTGATGCTGAAGCAGAAACTTTGGCCACCTGATGCAAAGAACTGACTCATTTGAATAGACCCTGATACCGAGAAAAGATTGAAGGTGGGAGGAGAAGGGGACGACAGAGCATGAGATGGTTGGATGGCATCACCGACTCAACGGACATGAGTTTGAGTAAACTCCGGGAGTTGGTGATGGACAGGGAGGCCTGGCGTGCTGCAGTCCATGGGGTCACAAAGAGTCAGACACGACTGGACTGAAGTGAACTGATATACATATTTTAGGTTGGCCAAAAAGTTCATGTGGGTTTTATAAGCCCTTACGGAAATATATACATGCATACACACACATATATACACACATACAACTGAGTCACTTTGCTGTACAGTTGAAACTAGACAACACTGTACATTAACTACACTTCACTTTTTTTCAAGTGGTGCAATAAAAAGGTGGACTCTTGTCATTTTGGTGTGGTTTCCGGATGGAGCAGAGAAATAGATGTGGTTCATCCATCATGTTTACCTGAAAATCCAATCACATAACTTTTGAAAGAATCCTGTTTTCATTTCAAAAACTTTTTTTGTAATTTTCTTGGTCTATTTCTCTCTGTCACTCATGAACACTCCCATTTATTTATGCCTCATTTTGTTCCCAGCCCAACCAAGTTCTGGGTTGAGTCCTAGGGATGGGCTTCAATGCAGTGAATTACGGAAGATACCTGGAATGTTATTGCCTGAGGATTAACTGCATAGTTAAATCAGTTACAGATCTGTCCCTGAAGCAAGAGAATAGACCAATCAATGTTTCAGGTTCTTTTCTTTTCAACAAGCATTGATTGCTCATGTTATAAATGGTGACTCTTAAAAATGAAGGAGTTGACAAATTAGATAGTATGGCTTGGCATTTGCAGTTTTGTATATGTCCTCTCCCTCCTCACCCCTTCATCCAAGCGTAATCCAAGTCTCAATAGTATCTGAAAAAGACCTTGACTCTGCAGGTTCCTGGGATGGGTGGAGTGAGCATGAATGATGTACACATGTAAGGTATGCCCATCACATGTGTGGACATGTCAGAGGAACACCCATGTCATGATTGGTGAATCTAGATGGGAATTCTTTTCCTCAGCACTGCTTTAATCATGCATTACTTCTTTTTAATAAGAGGAGTCTCTAGTTTTACCAGTTATATTTTCCTTACAACACATTCGATAAATAATGGTTTTCATTTTAAATGTTTTTGTTCTCACAGTGTGAATCGGAAAGTCCCAGGATGATCAGGAATTTTTCTTGAGTATAAATCTGAAACAGAAACTCTCCAGATCTCAAAGACCTTTCAGATAGAAATCAGAAGGCTCCAGTCTGGAATAGCACCTTAAAAATGAGGTAAAGCCATTTACTAAATTGTTAAAGGAAAGAAAAGGAAGAAAACTGGGGGAAATGAGCCCGTTGAGGGTAGTGTCTGTGTTTTATTACTTCTGTACTCATATTGCCAAGCACAACAGCTAGACGTCTGTTGGGCATCTATCATTTGGGGTGTAATTTGCATTCCTCTCCTCATACTCTGATACCAGACTGCTTCTTTCCTGTGGGGAAGTCCTATCAAGTGGGTCTGGTGAGACTGTCAGTGTTCACTCCCCCACAGGTAACCAGGTCTGGCCATTCATTTCCCTGGGAACGTTAATTGATTTAGACAGTTACCTGAACTAACCTAGGCCAAATGCAGTTTTCAATAAGACTTCTTTTGCCTGCTTGTTGGAGAGATTTCTCCGAGATATAGATACTGATTTTTTATATAAAATTTTTTTTTGAATTAGCTTTTTATTTGTTTATTTATTTATTTGGCTGTGTCGGGTCTTAGTTGCAGCATGCGGGATCTTTCATTGCAGCTGAAGGAAAGTTACACGGCCCAAAATAGCCTGGAGTTAAAACTCCCCTCTGGGTCCTCCCCACTATTCTATGCAAAACAAAGAACTCTCTCACCCGAAGGAAAAAAATGGACATTAAGGTTGATTACGCCCAGCTCCCAGCCGGTCCAGCCTCTGGCCGGTCTCCAGAATTCCTGGCCCCAGCCATTTAAGAGATAACTACTCCGAACAACCTTGGAGAAGAACAGACCCCTTAAGACTGTAGCTTTCCACATACATGCCTGTATATACTTCCTCTTTTCTTGGGTCTGTGCAGCCGCTCGCTAATCTGATGGCTGCCCCTTCTCGCCTCATTAAAGGTGATCTGTTCCTGTAAAGTGCCCGCTCGGTCTTTTTCCAAACCTCACCTTCTCTAACTCCCTTACCCTACAGCAGCTCTTGGGCTTCTCGAACTGCTGCTCTAACACCGGAACACATGGGCTTAGTTGCTCCATGACACGTGAGATCTAGTTCCCCAATCAGGGATCAAACTGGCATCCGCTGCATTGGAAGGTGGCTTCTTAACCACTGGATCACCAGGGAAGTCTCATGAGATACAGACATAACCTTTGATTGTAGGAGAAAAACATGAGCCCCTGTAGATAGTATTTGAGCCCCTAATCCAGCTACAGCTGAAAGTAGACGCAATCCTTTACTGTTTGAGCTAATTTGAGTTGGGTTTCTGTTACTCACAGCCAAAAGAATTCCAACTAATGCAATCATGATTTAATGGCACCCTCTAAAATATTACTTTTAAAGATCAATATGAAGGTCAACAGTCTCCCAACTCAAATGAAAACAAAATACAGGAAACTAAAATTTAACCCCATGTTGGGAGAGAATGGTTTGCAACTAGGATCAATTTTCAAATAGTAAAATCTTTCAGACAATAAATAGAAGTAGTGAGGAAGTCTAAACATTTCTTTTGAGGGAATTCTCTGATGGTCCAGTGAATAAGACTCCATACTCCCAGTGCAGGGGGCCTGGGTTGGATCCCTGGTTGGGGAACTAAGATCCCACATCCACAGTTAAGCCTGTGTGCCGCAACTAGAGAAGCCCACACGCTACAATGAAGACCCAGTGCAGCCAAAATAAATAATAGAAAATGAAAGTAAATAAGTAACTTTTTAGAATGTTTAGAAATGATCTCTCCTCGAAAGTGGTTTAGCTCTCTAGACCTGGAGAATAAGCGACAGCTTAAGATCTCTGAGAATGCAACTATCGCTTATCTGTCAAAGTTACACTGAAGTTAAGAGTAAAATGAAGCCATATTTTCTTAAGGATCTTTAGCTGTTTAGTTGCAAGTCATGTCCAACTCTTTTGCGACCCCATGGACTGCAGCCTGCCAGGCTCCTCTGTCCATGGGATCTCCCAGGCAAGAATACTGGAGTTGTTGCCATTTCCTTCTCCAGGGGATCTGGAGATCGAACTCTCTTGCATTGGCAGGCGGATTCTTTGCTGCTGAGCCAGTTACAAAGATACTGAGCCCCTCCCTCCCACTAGGGTACCCAGTCTTTGCTCCTATATGCCCTGTCCTTTCTCAGAGTTCCCCAGGTATTGTCTCACTGCTGGTGACAAAATGACCCTCATTTTGCTCCTGTCTGATCAGCTTCCCTGGCTGTCTGGAGTCTTCAAGACAAATCCAGAGTCAAGGAGCAGTGCTGATCTCCTGGACCCCCTACTGCACCCCCGAACTTCCAGAGGCTTGTGGTTGTTGTGTCAAAGTGGGAAGAATGACTTCTCTGCAAGTGCTTGCTGCTTATCGTCAACCAGGAGGTCCTGAAGTAGCACTAAAGTCTCATAAAGTCGGTTATGAAAACTGGTTGAGGGACTTCCCTGGCGGTCCAGTGGTTAAAACTTTGCCTGCTAATGCAGGGGGTGTGGATTTGATTCCTGGTCCGACAGCTAAGATCCCACATGCCTGGTCGCCAAAACAAGGACACACAAAGCAGAAGCAATATTGTAACAAATTCAATAAAGACTTTAAAAAAAAAAAAAACACAGGTTGAGCCATAAGTTCGAACATGGACACACATACACACCCCACACACATGCTTATACATACGCACACTGCTCTTTAGATACAGAACACAGCCATTTTTATAAAGTAAATATATAGTCTCTCCACCTACAGCAGCACGGACAAATTTTACCTTCGTCGTACTGAGCACTCTAGCAAAAGCAAAGGCTTTCACATGTTCATTTCAAAAGGAGCTCTTTGGTTTACATTTTTTTTAAATGATGGTATAAAACTGGTGGTGAAATGTATCACTTATTTTTAATTTTCTACATTCTTTTAATTTTAAGGGAGTTTTTGGTGTTGACATTTTACCAGTTTGAGTGAAGCGTGGAAACCTTACTGTCTTTTCCCCTTATCTATCCCCATTTATAATTGTCTTAAGTGTTTCCTCTCCACATATTGAGGTATGTCAGGCAATGTTATCGTTTTTGCTTCAACAAACAAACATAGTTTTAAAAACTCAAGAAGAAAAGTCAATTGTATTTATCAGTATTTTTACTCTATTCATTATCCTTCCTTCTTCCTTCCTCAGGTTACAAGATTCCTCCTTTTATAAGTTTCATGGACTTCCCTGGAGGCCCAGAGGTTAAGACTCAGCTTCTAACGCAGGGGGCATAGGTTCAATCCCTGGTCTGGGAACTAAGATTCCACATGCCACTCAGTGCAGCCAAAAAACAAAACAAAAACACCACCCATCTCCTTTTGTAAGTTTCCTTCTGTTAAAGAATTTCCATTAACTATATCTTTTCAGGTTTAGTCTGTGTTGACAAATCCTTTTAGTTTTTCTCCATGAGAATGTCTTGATATCCTCTTCTACCTGAAGCATACTTTCACTGAATGTAGAATTCTGGATTCACAGTTCTTTTCTTTTAATGCTTCAAAAATGTTGAGTCACTTCCTTTTGGCCTCCATGATCTCTGATGAGAAATCTGACATCATTCAATTTGTTTTTACTCTACTTACTTGTAGACATCACTTCTGTCTCCTCTCTTTTTTTCTGTTTTTAGCTTTCAGAAGTTGGTTAGGATCAATCTTGGTATGTATTTCTTTGGGCTTGTCCTGATTGGGATTCAACAGCTTCTTGAATCTATGGGTTAATATCTTCTGCCAAGTTCAGAACACTTTCAGCCACTATTTTGTTGAGCTCTTTTTCAGTCTCACACTCCTTCCCTTCTCTGGAAAGACTCGTTATGATCTCACATATCCCTGAGGTTCTCTTCATTTTTTTTTTTTTTCTTTCAGTTTATTTTCTTTCTGTAGTTCTAATTGGATAAGTCTTACTGATCTCACTTCAAACTCACTGATTTATTCTCCTGTCTGCTATTTAGCCCTTCCAGAGAGTTCTTATATTTTATTATATTTCTCAGTTCTAAAATTCTCTTTTGGCTCTTCTTTATAGTTTCCATTTCTTTGCTGAAATTTCCCATTTTTTTCACTTGTCTAAAGCATGTTCAAAATTTTTCATTGCAGTATTTTTTATGATGGACTCTTTAAAACCCCCATCGGCTAGTTCCAACATCTGTGTTATCTTGGTCTTGCCATCTGTTTGGCCATCTTTTCTCATTCTAGTGGAGACTTTTCCTGATTCGTGGGAGTAGGGTTTCTTTTTCTAAATTAGTTCCAGACAACTTGGTTATTATGTTATGAAATCATTCCTCTTATTGAAAGCTTTAATTTCAGCAGGTTTCCTCCCACATCACACCAGTGGAGGGAGTGGGATGCTGCCTTTCACTGCCAGGTGGAGTGGGAGCCAAGTTCTCTGCATGAAGCTGTGGAGGATGGAGGGCTTTTGAACAGGGTGGTTAGGATGAAAGTCCTGGCTCCTCACGACCTTCTCTGACATCATTCAGACGCAGGGAGGGTGCCTCATTCCAGCGAGATGAGGATGGAAGTCTAGGCTCTCCACTCAACCTCTGTTGACAAGGGTGGGGATGGGGCCAGTTATTCCTGAGGCATTTGACTGCAGTAGGGCCATTATTGTCTACAAGTTTTCAGTCTTACTAGACTGCTCCTTTCCTGTCCTTTGGCTAGAAAGAATGAATTTTTCTTAGACTTTTTTTTTTTTTTTTTGGTTGACATGGCATTTCTGGGTTGGTAGCTTCTCCAGGACCCAGTTGAAAATATGAGAGAAAAAGAAAACCTACAGAATTCAATACACAGCAATCCTTGAGTCCTGGGGTCCCTAACTATTCTGTTTTCTTTGCTCCATCTTTCAAAGCTGTCTTTATTTGTCTTAAATATAGTATCCAAAGTTTTTAAGGAGATCAAGTCAGTCAATCCTAAAGGAAATCAACCCTGAATATTCACTGGAAGGGCTGAGGCAGAAGTTGAACTTCCAGTACTTTGGCCACCTGATGCAAAGAGCCGACACTGGAAAAGACCCAGCTGCTGGCAAAGATTGAGGGCAGGAGGAGAAGGAGGCAGCAGAGGATGAGATTATTGGATGGCATCTCATCTCATCTCAATGGACATGAGTTTGAACAAGCTCTGGGAGATAGTGAAGGACAGGAAAGCCTGATGTGCTTCAGTCCATAGGGTTGCAAAGAATCAGACACAACTTAGCAACTGAACCACAATTCATTTAATGTGTATATTCATCAGCCCAGTGCCAGTGGATGGCAAATAGCAAGTACTCAATAAAACAATGAGCTTTTATTATTTACAATGACATGAAATAAGTATCTGCTGGATAGATTGTCCCAACCCGTGGCTTAGCAGGCTGTAGCTTCTCTTTTCAATGTTTTGTGTTATCCAGTATATTCCAGGAGAAGGTATGTCAAGTTTATTCCTGAATTAACCTACACTTGAACCCAATTTCTCTGTTGAATGGCGCCTTAAGGTCTCAATCCTCAGTACCAAAGTCAGGTCTTTTTCTGCTGGTCACCACTGCTTGTATTGTAACTGTTCCTGGTGGTTGCAGCCCTCCACTACCTCAAATGTTCACAAAGGTCTCCTTTTTTTAACTCCCAAACACTCCATATAGGAGGTTTACTGAAAGTTTTAACATAAGTGAATGTTAGTACAGAGAAAGTGGAACTTTGAAACCATATATCAGGGGACTTCCCTGGTGGCCCAGTGGTTCAGATTCTGCCTTCCAATGCAGGGGACATGGGTTCGATCCCTGGTCAGGGAACTAAGATTCCACATTCTATGGAGCCACTAAGCCTGGGTGCTATAACTAGGGAAAGAGCAAGTATTGCAGTGAAGAGCCAGCACAGCCAAAAAAGGAAAAAAAACCTGTACATAAATCGTTACTACTCCTAAATCAGCCATGCTGCAAAATCTTGTTTTTTTTTTGCATCAAATAACAGCTCTTAAAAGACTCTTTACAGCTTTTACAACCTACAAAGCAAAGACAAAAATTACAGCTATAAATTTTAAAACAATATTTTCTCTTTCCCTAAAACCCTAGGAACAGTGTTCCCACAATACTCTCTACAACAAAGGAGTAGTAAAACCATCTTTTAAAATGATATTTTTTCCCTGTGTCTTTCCACCAAGGATTCAAACATATTAAGGCCCTAATTTATATAAATAACCCTATGTGTGCACGTGTGCTCAGTCACTCAGTTGTGTCCGACTCTTTGCAACCTCATGACTGTAGCTTGCCAGGCTCCTCTGTCCACAGCATGTCCCAGGCAAGAATATTGGAGTGGGTTGCCATTTTCTCCTCCAGGGGATCTAGGGATTGAACCCCCATCTCCTGTACTGGCAAGAGGATTCTTTACTACTGAGCCACCTCGGAAGCCCTATATAACTCCATACTCTCCATATTAAAATACATCTTTTTATGTGACCAAGAATATTCACAAAATATGATTTTTAAAAGTTAATAAATTTCAAAAAATAGAAATTATATAGGCAACATTAATTTTTGAAAATATTATTTTTACCTAATATAATTAAATTAGAAATTAATAATATGACTATACCAGTAAATCATAAACATTTTAAACATCTTTTGGATTAAAGAGGAAATTGAAAGTGAAATTGTAACTGAATTTCATGTAGGAAAACATCTGAGATACATACAAAAGTACTAAGTTCTAATACATTAATTTTTTAAAAAGCAAGATTAACAGTAAAAGAATTAATGTTCAAATCAAAAAATTAGAAAAACACAAGAAAATAATCTTTGCATTATAAAAATTAATGAATTAAATATAAAAGCAAAATTAACAATTTTTAAGTGGCAGATCTGAGAAATAAACCCCAAACAGAATTTTTCAAAAAAAAATAAAGCAAGATTAATTGTTTTTTAAACTTAATTGAAGTTAAAAGAGTAAAATCATAAATATATAAAATAAGAATTTATATGAAAGTTAAATATAGATACAGGAGAAGTTAATAGATTGAGGTGAGACTATCTTGTATATCACTAGAAAAGAAATTTGAGAACCTGGTTCAAATGGAGGATTGCCAAAACTGACCTTAGAATAGATAGAAAATATAAATAGACTGAGTACCACAGAAAAATGGGGGGAAATATTAAAGAGCTACTCCCCCCCAAACCATCCTGGCACAAACATTTTCACTGAAACTTCTACCAAACCTTAAGAAATAATGACTCTGTGCTCCTGTGTTCTAAAGCGTGAAATGAAAAGGCTTCGTAATGTTTAATGAAGTGAATATAACCACAAAGATATTACCAAAAACTAAAACTATAGCTTAATATAACTTACAAATATTTATGTAAAAAGCAGAGACTTCACTATGCCAATAAAGGTCCACATAGTCAAAGCTATGGTTTTTCTAGTAGTCATGTATGGATGTGAGAGTTGGAAAGAAGTCTGAGAGCCGAAGAATTCATGCTTTCAAACTGTGGTGCTGGAGAAGACGCTTGAGAATCCCCTGGACAGCAAGGAAGTCAATCCTAAAGGAAATCAACCCTGATTATTCATTGGAAGGACTAATGCTGAGGCTGAAGCTCCAATACTTTGGTCACCAGATGCAAAGAACTGATTCACTGGAAAAGACCCTGATGCTGGGAAAGATTGAAGGCAGGAGGAGAAAGTAATAACAGAGGATGAGAGGTGGGATGGCATTACTGACTCACTGGACATGAGTTTGAGTAAACTCAGGGAGATAGTGAAGGCAGGGAAGCCTGGCATGATGCAGTTCATGGGGTTGCAAAGAGTTGGACACAACTTAGTGACAAAGAATAACAACAAAACAGAATTAATGTACGCACACATGCTAAGTCACTTCAGTCATGTCCGACTCTTTGCGACCCCATGGACTGTAGCCCATCAGGCTCCTCTGTCCATGGATTCTCCAGGCAAGAATACTGCAATGGGCTGCCGTTTCCTTCTCCAAACACAATTCAGTTCAGTTCAGTTGCTCAGTCGTGTCCAACTCTTTGAGACCCCATGAATCACAGCACTCCAGGCCTCCCTGTCCATCACCAACTCCCGGAGTTCACTCAGACTCATGTCCATTGAGTCAGTGATGCCATCCAGCCATCTCATCCTCTGTCTTCCCCTTCTCCTCCTGCCCCTAATCCCTCCCAGCATCAGAATCTTTTCCAATGAGTCAACTCTTCGCATGAGGTGGCCAAAGTACTGGAGTTTCAGCTTTAGCATCATTCCTTCCAAAGAAATCCCAGGGCTGATCTCCTTCAGAATGGACTGGTTGGATCTCCTTGCAGTCCAAGGGACTCTCAAGAGGCTTCTCCAACACCACAGTTCAAAAGCATCAATTCTTCAGCGCTCAGCTTTCTTCACAGTCCAACTCTCACATGCATACATGACTGCTGGAAAAACCATAGCCTTGACTAGACAGACCTTTGTTGGCAAAGTAATGTCTCTGCTTTTCTATATACTATCTTGGTTGGTCATAACTGTTCTTCCAAGGAGTAAGCGTCTTTTAATTTCATGGCTACAGTCACCATCTGCAGTGATTTTGGAGCCCCCAAAAATAAAGTCTAACACTGTTTCCACTGTTTCCCCATCTATTTCCCATGAAGTGATGGGACCAGATGCCATGATCTTCGTTTTCTGAATGTTGAGCTTTAAGCCAACTTTTTCACTCTCCACTTTCACTTTCATCAAGAGGCTTTTTAGTTCCTCTTCACTTTCTGCCATAAGCGTGGTGTCATCTGCATATCTGAGGTTACTGATATTTCCTCAGATATGCGTGGGCGGCTGCGACGGGGCACAAGCGCGGCCGAGAGGAGCTACCCTACGTCCAAGCTCAGGGACGGCAGCCGGGAGGAGCTACCCCACGTCCAAGGAGCGGGGGCTGTGCGGGTGCAGGAGGGCCTAGAGGAGCTACTCCATGTTCAAGGTCAGGAGGGGCGGCGGTGAGGAGATACCCCTCATCCAAGGTAAGGAACAATGGCTGCGCTTTGCTGGAGCAGCCGTGAAGAGATACCCCACCTCCGAGGTAAGAGAAACCCAAGTAAGACAGTAGGTGTTGCAAGAGGGCATCAGAGGGCAGACACACTGAAACCATACTCACAGAAAACTAGTCAATCTAATCATACTAGGACCACAGCCTTGTCTAACTCAATGAAACTAAGCCATGCCTGTGGGGCCACCCAAGACGGGCGGGTCACGGTGGTGAGATCTGATAGAATGTGGTCCACTGGAGAAGGGAATGGCAAACCACTTCAGTAGTCTTGCCTTGAGAACCCCATGAACAGAATGAAAAGGCAAAATGATAGGATACTGAAAGAGGAACTCCCCAGGTCAGTAGGTGCCCAATATGCTACTGGAGATCAGTGGAGAAATAACTCCAGAAAGAATGAAGGGATGGAGCCAAAGCAAAAACAATACCCAGTTGTGGATGTGACTGGTGATAGAAGCAAGGTCCGATGCTGTAAAGAGCAATACTGCATAGGAACCTGGAATGTCAGGTCCATGAATCAAGGCAAATTGAAAGTGGTCAAACAGGAGATGGCAAGAGTGAACATCGACATTCTAGGAATCAGCGAACTAAAATGGACTGGCTTGGGTGAATTTAACTCAGATGACCATTATATCTATTACTGTGGGCAGGAATCCCTCAGAAGAAATGGAGTAGCCATCGTGGTGAACAAAAGAGTCTGAAATGCAGTACTTGGATGCAATCTTAAAAACGACAGAATGATCTCTGTTCGTTTCCAAGGCAAACCATTCAATATCACAGTAATCCAAGTCTATGCCCCAACCAGTAATGCTGAAGAAGCTGAAGTTGAACAGTTCTATGAAGACCTCCAAGACCTTTTAGAACTAACACCCAAAAAAGATGTCCTTTTCATTATAGGGGACTGGAATGCAAAAGTAGGAAGTCAAGAAACACCTGGAGTAACAGGCAAATTTGGCCTTGGAGTACAGAATGAAGCAGGGCAAAGACTAATAGAGTTTTGCCAAGAAAATGCATTGGTCATAGCAAACACCCTCTTCCAACAACACAAGAGAAGACTCTACACATGGACATCACCAGATGGTCAACACCAAAATCAGATTGATTATATTCTTTGCAGCCAAAGATGGAGAAGCTCTATACAGTCAGCAAAAACAAGACCAGGAGCTGACTGTGGCTCAGATCATGAACTCTTTATTGCCAAATTCAGACTGAAATTGAAGAAACTAGGGAAAACCACTAGACCATTCAGGTATGACCTAAATCAAACAGAATTAAGGAGTACATTAAAAGAATAATACAGGAACTTCCCTGGGGGCCCAGTGGTTAAGACTCTGGACACCCAATGAAGGGGGCATGGGTCCAATTCCTGGTTGGGGAATTAAGATCCTGCATGCTGCACAGCACAGCCTATTATTATTTAATTAAAAATAATAATAAATAAAAATATAAAAAATGATACAGCTTCATTAAGTGATATTTACTCCAGGAATGCAAGGATTGTTCAATAATTCACCACTTACTAGAGGAAAAGCAAAATCATATTATCTCCACAAGTCCTGAAAAACATTAATGAAGTCCAACATTTATTTTTTATTGTATCTAGACAGAAATAATAAGATAGGTTTTTAAATAAATTATATTGAGATAACTGGCTATTCATCTGAAAAAAAAAAAAAGAACTGCATTATTTCTTTTCAATTTGTACCCAAATTTCAAATGCATTAGATTAAATGTTAAAAAAAGGGAAAACTTATAAAAGTATCAGAAGAAAATGTGGGACAATTTTCAAAACAATTAGAACCAGGGAAGAATTTGCCCAGTAATACATAAAAATCAAGAACAATAAAGCAACAGATTTATATATTGAACTACCTAAAAAAACAAGACAGAATTCTGCATGGCACTGAAACTGCATAAAGAAAGGAAAAGGGTAACAATAAACTTGGAAATAATATTTACATTTCAGAGAGTTAATTTTCCTAATATATAGAGTGTCTACAAATTAATAATAAATAGCAAAATCCAATATAAAAGTGGAAAAGAACATAAATAGTGCCCAAAAGGAAATGCCAATGGCTCTTAAATATATAAATACATGCATAATGTCATTTACTGTAAAAGATACCATTTTTTACATGTCAGACTGGCAAATATAAAACAAATAGCCACACATCATGTTGGGGAGGGTTAGACAAACAGCCATTTCCACATATTTTCCGTGGCAGTGAAAACTGATTTAACTTCTGTGGAAAGCACTTCAGCAATATCTGGCAAAATACATGTACCTTTTGACCCAGAAATTCCTCGAATGAGAATATTCCCTATAACAATATTCATAATTTATGATGTTTCACACAAAACAGGATTCACTATAGCATTCCCACAAGTACTTATTTAGTACCTAGACTTTGGAGACAACCTCAGCATCTG
This sequence comes from Bos indicus x Bos taurus, assembly GCF_003369695.1. Lineage (NCBI taxonomy): Eukaryota > Metazoa > Chordata > Mammalia > Artiodactyla > Bovidae > Bos > Bos indicus x Bos taurus. Next base: position 52,818,709 of record NC_040097.1, on the reverse strand, counting down.
CTTTGTGCTCAGTCGTGCCCAACTCTGTGACCCCATGGACTACAACCCGCCAGACTCCTCTGGCGATGGGATTTTCCAGACAAGACTACTCGAGTGGGTTGCCATTCCTTTCTCCAGGGGATCTTCCCCACCCAGGGGTCGAACCTGCATCTCCTGTGTCTCCTGCATTGCAGATGGATTCTTTACCCACTGAGCCATTAGGGAAGCCCTACATGGCAACAACCTACATGTTCATAATTAGAGGATCAATTTCCTAATTACAACAGAATACTGAACGGCTTCCACAGGTGAAACAGCATTGTTTACTGGTTAGGCACCATCTCCAACATGTATTTTCAAATAAATATGCAAAACAGTGACAGTGATACCATTTGTTTATATTAAACAAAAATAAACCCACAAACATGCATATTTCATACATCTAATTTATATGTACATATGATATATATGGGCTTCCCTGGTGGCTCAGAAGGTAAAGAATTCATCTCAATGTAGGAGACTCAGGTATATTTTTATTTTATATTTCTGTTAGTTTATCCAAAACACTGGCAACCCTGCTTACCTCTTATGAGTGAACTGGATGCCTGCAGGAGAGACGCAGGAAGGAAGCTTACTTTTCACTTGATCCTCTTGACTTATGTCATGTTCCCTAGATGCGGAAATAGGGATTCTTGAGTATGTGCTTTCAAGGAAAGGGCAGGGATCAAAAGCTAAGCAAGAGGGCTTTCCCTGGTGGTCCAGTGGTTAAGAATCTGCCTTGCAGGCCTTCCTTGGTGGTCCAGTGGCTAAGACTCCACGCTCCCAATGCAGAGGGCCTGGGTTTGATCCCTGGTCTGGGAACTAAGTCCCATATGCCGCAACTAAAGATTTACACACAGCAGCTAAGACCTGACACAGCCAAATAAATAAATAAAAATAAATGTTAAAAAAAAAAAAGAATCTGCCTTGCAATGCCAGGGAGGAACACAGAAAGATCCCACATACCATGGGGCAACTAAGCCCCTGTGCCAAAACTACTGAGCCCATGCTCCAGAGTCTGCAAGCTGCAACTTCTGAAGCCCATGCAATGTAGAGCCGGTGCTCCGCAACAAGAGAAGCCACTGCAGTGAGAAGCCTGTGTACCACAAGTAGAGTAGCCCTGGCTTGCCGCAATTAGAGAAAGCCCACTCATAGCAACGAGGATCCAACACGGCCAAACATAAAATAACTACGTAAACATTTTTTGAAAAGGTAAAAGAAAAAAAACGAAGAGAGAATGTGTCTTACCTGGAGTCTAGCTTCTGCCTGACACCTTGAGGAGCTCTGCAGTGTGAACTGTACCTTGAGACAGAAGGTCCAGGCTTTTGTATCCTTACCTGTCAGTCTTGGGCTGTGAGCTGCCTTCAGGAGGAGGGAGTATCCTCTCAGGAGAAGGGGCTTCTATTGGCTAAAGGTAAATCCAGCACGGATGCCAAAATTTAAACAGTAAAAGTTAGCCTTCAAAATACTTAGCAAGACTCCAGTTTTGGACAACGTTAGTCAATTTTTCCTCCAGTACTGGAACAGATTGGGTTTTTTTGGACAAGCACCATGTGAACTAGTTGGCTTGCATTTAGGTGACCTCCTGTTTGAAAAATCCACAACTTTAAACATTGGACTCGTTCTTTGACCAGAGTGCCCCGGACACAAAGAGGAAGTGAGGGAAGAGTAGATTTTTATCTCCTTTCCCGGCTCATCCCAGGACGAATGGTAAGGGGACCAAGCATATCATTTGTCTCTATCCTTTATTTTTCCATACCAAATATAGTTATAAACGTTGTGTATGGTGGTGTACAGAAAAAAATTTCCAGAAATTGGACAGAGGGCAAAAACATGATTAGGGGATCTTTTTTCCTGGCTGCAGGGCATGTGGGATCTTAGTTCGCCGGCCAGGGACCAAACCTGCACCTCCTGCAGTGGGAGGGAAGAGTCTCAGCCACTGGACCACCAAGGAAGCCCCCACATTAGAGCATTTTCTCATTAACTCTCCTGAGGTCATGTCTCTCAGAAAGTGTAACTTTGTTTGGCTAGCAACTGATTAGGGCCTGGATATCTCACAACACTGTAAAGTTAGATGTTAACTTGCAAAAACTGATTCAGTTCAGTTCAGTTCAGTTCAGTCGCTCAGTCATGTCCGACTCTTTGCAACCCCACAGACTGTAGCCTACCAGGCTCCTCTGTCCACGGGATTCTCCCAGCAAGAATACTGGAGTGGGGTGCCTTTCCCGATCTTTCTGACCCAAGAGATGTCTCTTGCGACTCCTGCATGGCAGGTGGGTTCTTTACCACTAGTGCCACCTGGGAAGCCCCCCAGGTTCTCATATTTTAATTCAACTATTTTCTCTGTCTTCTGGTTCCTTCATTAATGAGTTAAATAAAACTCTGACATGTGCTATTTATATGAGGATCATGCTTTGTAAATAATTTGAGAAAACATTTTTTTAATGTAAATTTAAAATTTAGTGTAAATTAATCTAGTATAAAATTATATGGTTAAATACACATACAATGTAGCTTGTTGTGAAAAACTGCATTGAGTGACAGTGGAATAATACATTGAATCCCAGTGGAATAAAATGCTACCAGATTCATTATACACTATCTTCTCTCTTGAGTGCAGGATTGTATATGTGTTTAAATCTGGGTTTTTGACTATTAGCCTGGCTGCTAAAGGACTTGACATACTGACGTAGGTGATTCTTTGAAAAATGGCTTCACCAGGAAAGAGAATAAAATTAAAAAATATTCATATATTTTTCCTGGTGCATTTTCTTTTGAAATATCCTTGGGAGAGCTCTGGGACTAGGGTTGCCATATTTAGCAAGTAAAAATACAAGACATTTAGTTAAATTTGAACTTCAGATAAACAAGTAATAATTTTTAAACATATCCCAAATTTTGCAAGCATTTTATTTGAAGAGCAGAGCCTAGAGCATCTCAAAGTTCAGAGGATGTAAGAAGCACATGGTGCACATCTCAAGGAAACCAAAATTGAAAGAGACACGTGTACCCCAATGTCCATTGCAGCACTACTTACAATAGCTAGGACACGGAAGCAACCTAGATGTCCATCGGCAGATGAATGGATAAGGAAGTTGTGTTACATATACACAATGGAATGTTATTCAGCTATAAAGAGGCTGAGTTCTAATGAGTTGTTTGAAACTGGAGCCTATTATACAGAGTGAAGTCAGTCAGAAAGAGAAACACAAATACGGTATATTAATGCATGTATATGGAATTTAGAATGACAGTCACGACGATCCTACATGCAGGGCAGCAAAGGACACACAGATGTAAAGAACAGACTTTGGACTCACTGGGAGAAGGCGAGGGTGGGATGATTTGAGAGAATAGCATCGAAACATGCACATTACCATATGTAAAATAGATGATCAGTGCAAGTTCAAACGCATGAAGCGGGGCACCCAAAACCGGTGCTCTGGGACAATCCAGAGGGATAGGGTGGGGAGGGAGGGGGAAGGGGGGAGGGGGAGGGGGGAGGGGGAGGGGGGAGGGGGTCCAGGATGGGGGGGACACGTGTATACTTGTGGCCAATTCATGTTGATGTATGGCAAAAATCATCACAACATTGTAATTGTCCTCCAATCAAAATATATTAATTAATTGGAAAAAGCAGAAGCACACGGGGGAAGCAAGTGGTTGCCAGTAGCGCCAGGAATGCAAAGGATCATGGGTAACGTTTGAGTCCTGCGCTGGGGCATCCCAAAGGCCAAGCCCAGCAAGTAGAATCCTGTTGTCAATTCCAGGAAGTGAAAGTTGAATCCTTGGGTCAGGAGCTTGGTGGCCCTGTAGTAGGGCAAGCGGCTAGAGTCAGGAATGGGGCCAATCAGGAGAACTGACAAAGCTGCTCAGAAGAGTAATGTGTTAGAGAGCGGTTTTATCACCCAAGGACTCTCGAGAGTGATCCAGATGAGTGAGTTGATTAGCCATGTTTTAAAACTCAGACTCAAAGAGAACATTTTTTAAAAAATTATTTATTTGGTGGTGCTGAGTCTTAGTTGCGTCATCAGGGATCTTTAGCTGCGGCTTATGAACTCTCTTAGCTGTGACGTGTGGAATCTAGTTCCCTGAAAGTGAAAGTGAAGTCGCTCAGTCGTGTCCGACTCTTTGCGACCCCGTGGACTGTAGCCTAACAGGCTCTTCTGTCCATGGGATTTTCCAGGCAATAGTACTGGAGTGGATAGCCATTTCCTTCTCCGGGAGATCTTCCCAACCCAGGGATTGAATCCGGGTCTCCCGCATTGTAGACAGACGCTTTACCGTCTGAGCCACCAGGGAAGTCAAACCTGGGCTTTCTGCATTGGGAACTCAGAACCTTACACATTAGACCCCCAGGAAAGTCCCTATATATTTTTTTAAACATTTACTTATTTGATTCATTGGTTCTTAGTTGCCGCAGGCAGGATCTTCGTTGCATCATGTGGGATCTTTCATTGCGGCACACAAACTCTCTAGTTGTGGCTCTCGAACTCAGCGGTTACGGCACACAGGCTTAGTTGCCCTGTGGCGTGTGGGATCTTAGTTCCCCAATCAGGGACAGAACCCATGTCCCCTGCATTACAAGGCGGATTCCTGACTAGTGGACCAACAGAGAAGTCCCGTATTTAAAAAATTGTGGTATAATGTATATAACATAAAATTTATATGATGCCAACCATTTTTAAGCATACAACTCAGTAGCAATAAGTACATTCACAGTGTTGTACGACCACCACGAGTATCTATTTCCAGAACTTTTCCACCTTCCCAAATAGAAACTCTCTCTCAATAAACAAAAATTCCCCAGTCTCTGGTAACCTCTATTACACTTTCTGCCTCCATGAATTTGCTTATTCTAGGCATCTCGTACAAGAGGAAGAGTACAGGGTTTGTTCTTTTCTGTCTGGCTTATCTCACTAAGCATAATGTTCTCAAGTTTTATCCGTGTTGTAGCATATATTAGAATTTCATTTCTTTTTAAGGCTGAATGACATTCCATTGTATTTATACATACAGACCACATTTTGTTTATCCATAAAGAGGACATATATGTGTGGACATTTCATTTTTTTCAATTTTCCTGTAAACAGTATTCATTGCTACATAAAACAGCAATTCATTGGTATATTCAACAGCGATTCATTGCTACATACAAAAATCACTCCATAGTTAAGGGTATTAAAATAACAACTTGAGGGACTTCCCCAGTGGTCAAGACTCCACAGCAAGTTCCCTCTTTGGTCGGGGAAACTGAGATCCTGCATGCAATGTGGCCAAAAAAAAGAAAAAGATATTACTTTAAAATTGTGTTTTGTATTCCTCAAATTGATCTACAGAGTCAATGCAATCTCTATCAAAATTATAACTGCTTTTCTCTCGTTTTTTTTTTTTTTTTTCAGAAGTGGACAAGCTGATTCTAAAATCCATACGAAACTTCAAGGAACTGAGAACAGACAAAAGAACCTTAGAAAAGAAGAATAAAGTTGGAGGATTCACACTTCCCAATTTAAAAACTTACTGCAAAACGATAGTAGCCAAGACAGTGTGGTATTGGCATAAGGGCAGACACAGAGAACAAGAGAATAAAAACGAGATTCCAGAAATAAATATATCAATCACTGGTCGATTGAAATTTGACAAGAATGCCAAAACCATTCAAGGGAAGAAACAATAGCATTTTCAACAACTGGTGCTGAGACATCTGGACATCCACATGCAAAAGATTAAAGTTGGATCCCTATCTCACATCACATACAAAATTAATTCAAAATGGATCAAAGACCTAATGTAAAAGCTATAACAATAATACTCTCAGAAGAAAACAGTAGTAAATTTTCATGACCTCAGATTTAGCAATAGATTCACAAAAAGCATGAATAACAAAGGAAAAATAGATTTCACTGAAATTAAAACATTCTAGTGTTATGTTTCAAATGACATTACCAAGAAAGTGAAAAGACAGCCCACAGGATGGGAGAATGTATTTGCAGATCCTATGTCTAATTAGGGATTTATATCTACAATATATAAAGAACTCTTAAAACTCAATAATAAAGACATATAACCCAATTTTTAAAAAGAGCAATGAACCTAAATAGACATTTATCCAAAGAATATATATGTAAATGGCCAATAAGCACATATATTGATGACAATATAATTAGTCATCAATGAAATGCAAATCAAAACCACAAAATACCATGTCATACCCACTAGGATGGATATAATAAAAAAGTCAGAAAATAATATGTTGGTGACAGAAACTAGTCACAAAATATCACATATTTATGATGCCACTTATATAAAGTGTCCAGAATTTGGAAAATCTACAAAGACAAAAGAAAGATTATTGATTGTTTGGTCTAGGAAGGAAGGCTGGATGGGAGATCATAGCTAAAATGTACAGAGTTTCTTTTAGGGGTGATGAAAATGTTCTAAGATTAACTTTTATGATGCTTACAAATATCTGTAAATATACTAAAAACCATTGAATTATACACTTTAAATACACGAATATTATGGTATTTCAATTATGTATTCATAAAGCTCTTATTTTTAAAAGGTCATATGTTATGTGACTCCATGTATATGAAATGTCAAGATAGGTAAATCTATAGAGATGGAAAGTAGATTAATGTCTGCCAGAGATCAGGGGAAGAGGGAACCAGAAATAATTGTTAAAAAATATGGAATTTTGTTTTGAGGTGATTTAAGTATTTTGGAATTAAAGAGTAGGGATGGTTACACAAATCATGAATGTGTTCAAGACCACTGAGTTGTATTTTTTTTTAAGATTTTTTTTTTTGATGTGGACCATTTTTAAAGTGTTTATTGAATTCGTTACAATAAAGAAGTTTCTGTTTTATGTTTTGGTTTTTTGGCTACAAGGCATGCAGGATCTTAGCTCCTGGACTAGGGATCAAACCCTTATCCTCTGCAATGGAAGGCAAAGTCTTAACCACTGGACCACCAGGGAAGTCCCTAAACTTTAAAGTAGTGAATTTTGTGTCACAGAAATTTTAACTCAATAAAAAAATTGTAGCTTTTTTGGTTTGTCTGTTTTAGACACAGACAGACTAGTGATTGCATACACTTCTATTTAAAGTGCTAGTGGTAAAAAACCCGCCTGGCAATGCAGGAGACGCAAGAGACACAAGTTTGATTCCTGGGTCAGGAAGATCCCCTGGAGGAGGGCATGGCAACCCTCTCCAGTATTCTTGCCTGGAGAATACCATGGACAGAGGAGCCTGGTGGGCTACAGTCCATAGGGTCATGACTGACAAGTCTGACATGACTGAAGTGATTTAGCACACACACTATTTAAGATAAGCTCATTGAGTAATTGATCCGTTCACTAAATTGAAACATATTATCTCAAAAACTTTAAGTAAATCACTCTAGTTTTCTAACTTTCCACAGCTCTGACTTACACTGACTATAATTCACATTACTATGCATTCTTTAAATGACCATGCTTACTTATGGGAAGAATAAGAAACCCAAGAACTATTCTAGGTTCATGGTTTTAATTACTGTAATTACAAGAGTCTGATCAGAAAGTGAACAGGAACTAAAAAGCCTCTTGATGAAAGTGAAAGTGGAGAGTGAAAAAGTTGGCCTAAAGCTCAACATTCAGAAAATGAAGATCATGGCATCCGGTCCCATCACTTCATGGGAAATAGATGGGGAAACAGTGGAAACAGTGTCAGACTTTGTTTTTTTTGGGCTCCAAAATCACTGCAGATGGTGACTGCAGCCATGAAATTAAAAGACGCTTGCTCCTTGGAAGGAAAATTTATGACCAACCTAGATAGCATATTCAAAAGCAGAGACATTACTTTGCCAAAAAAAGTCCATCTAGTCAAGGCTATGGTTTTTCCAGTGGTCATGTATGGATGTGAGAGTTGGACTGTGAAGAAGGTTGAGTGCTGAAAAATTGATGCCTTTGAACTGTGGTGTTGGAGAAGACTCTTGAGAGTCCCTTGGACTGCAAGGAGATCCAACCAGTCCATTCTGAAGGAGATCAGCCCTGGTTTTCTTTGAAAGGAATGATGTTAAAGCTGAAACTCCAGTACTTTGGCCACGTCATGCGAAGAGTTGACTCATTGGAAAAGACTCTGATGCTAGGAGGGATTGGGGGCAAGAGGAGAAGGGGACGACAGAGGATGAGATGGCTGGATGGCATCACTGACTCGATGGGCGTGAGTCTGAGTGAACTCCGGGAGCTGGTGATGGATTTGATCTGATCTGATCTCAGACCAGGGATTGAACCCGTGTTCCCTGCATTGGCAGGTGGATTCTTTCCCACTGAACCACCAGGGAAGTCCCCTATACTTTTTTTAAAAAGTATCACTGGTATCTGGGGCTGGGAAGATTCTTAACATTTTGAGTAAGAAATGAATTTGCTAATTTAAAAAATGATAATGCCCACTATATCACTATTTTATGTATAAAGTCACTGTATGCAATCTACATTTCTATCAATAGGTAGTATGTTTGACTTATTTATACAAGGATATACTCTGGCCATTGATTTATATTCATTATCATGAACAGATGTCCAAAATATATTCAGTTCAGTTCAGTTCAGTTCAGTCGCTCAGTCACGTCCGACTCTTTTCGACCCCATGAATCGCAGCATGCCAGGCCTACCTGTCCATCACCAACTCCCGGAGTTCACTCAGACTCATGTCCATCGAGTCAGTGATGCCATCAAGCCATCTCATCCTCTGTCATCCCCTTCTCCTCCTGCCCCCAATCCCTCCCAGCATCAGAATCTTTTCCAATGAGTCAACTCTTCGCATGAGGTGGCCAAAGTACTGGAGTTTCAGCTTTAGCATCATTCCTTCCAAAGAAATCCCAGGGCTGATCTCCTTCAGAATGGACTGGTTGGATCTCCTTGCAGTCCAAGGGACTCTCAAGAGGCTTCTCCAACACCACAGTTCAAAAGCATCAATTCTTCAGCGCCCAGCCTTCTTCACAGTCCAACTCTCACATCCATACATGACCACAGGAAAAACCATAGTGTTGACTAGATGGACCTTTGTTGGCAAAGTAATGTCTCTGCTTTTGAATATGCTATCTAGGTTGGTCATAACTTTCCTTCCAAGGAGCAAGAGTCTTTTAATTTCATGGCTGCAGTCACCATCTGCAGTGATTTTGGAGCCCAGAAAAATAAAGTCTGACACTGTTTCCACTGTTTCCCCATCTATTTCCCATGAAGTGATGGGATTGGATGCCATGATCTTCGTTTTCTGAATGTTGAGCTTTAGGCCAACTTTTTCACTCTCCACTTTCACTTTCATCAAGAGGCTTTTTAGTTCCTCTTCACTTTCTGCCATAAGGGTGGTGTCATCTGCATATCTGAGATTATTGATATTTCTCCCGGCAATCTTGATTTCAGCTTGTGTTTCTTCCAGTCCAGCGTTTCTCATGATGTACTCTGCATAGAAGTTCAATAAGCAGGGTGACAATATACAGCCTTGACGTTCTCCTTTTCCTATTTGGAACCAGTCTGTTGTTCCATGTCCAGTTCTAACTGTTGCTTCCTGACCTGCATACAGATTTCTCAAGAGGCAGATCAGGTGGTCTGGTATTCCCATCTCTTTCAGAATTTTCCACAGTTTATTGTGATCCACACTGATGAAAAAAGTGAAAGTGAGTGAAAGTCACTCAGTCGTGTTCAACTCTTTGTGACCCCATGGAGTGTCGATGGAATTCTCCAGGCCAGAATACTGGAGTGGGTAGCTGTTCCCTTCTCCAGGGGATCTTCCAAACCCAGGGCTCAAACCCACAAATCCTGCGTTGCAGATGGATTCTTTACCAGCTGAGCCACAAGGGAAACCCAGTGAAAAAAGCAGGTCATCGGTCAGTATTTGTCAATTAATCCCATTATAATTCTACAGAGTTTATACTTTCCAATATTTTCTGAATTTTTGCAATGAGTAGTAAACTACTTTCTATCTGGAAAAAAAGATGCCTTTCTTTGTCTTATGCTCTTGAACTAGAAGATGGCATTCATATTCTGGGACTCCTCTGAGCTTACCCACTACGCTTTCCTGCAAGGAAGCTGAAGTAGTATCTCCTTCCTCCATGACAGCTTTAGAGATGCCAAGTCGGACTTCCCTGGTGGTCCAGTGGTTATGAGTCTGTGCTTCCACCGGTTCGATTCCTGGTAGGAGAACTAAGGTCCTGCATACCCAGCGAGGTGGCAAAAAAAAAAAAAAAAGAGTCAGGCCCAAGGTCACACCAGAGAAGGGCCATGATGGTCAATTCCAGGGTCAGTTAGCCTGTTGCTAATTGATTAATTCTTACTAGTTCTTATTAATTAACTCTTAATTCGCCCATTCAGGGTTTTTAGGTAGAGGATTGCTACCATGTTTCAGAATTAAGTTTGGCTGACACCCTCTCAGGAGCTAAACACAGGTCACCCCACTGACCTCACCGAGCCCTATGCCCCCCTCAGCCTTGGGGACTCTCTTCATCCCCCAACATCACTCTCTGCTAAACCAGCCCATCCCACCCTTTAGGAGAAGCCTGCATAAGCTTCCTTCAAGGAGGCTTTAGCACCAGTGTTGGCCTTTAGTAATAGAATCCTGCATAGGCTTCCTTCAAGGAGGCTTTAGTAACAGTATGTGGAGGCGGGGGGTCAGGGAGGAGAGCACACGACTCTGTTCCATCACGGTGCACATCAGGGACACCAGAACCATGTATTAAACGCATTTGGTCATCTGGATAAAAAGTTCTTTTCACCTGCCTATTCTCAAGAGGAGAAAGTCCCATCCCTATGATGGTGTTCTGGAAACTTCAGGACGATCGAGGTAAAGGGTAAGAGGATAGGACATGGTTGAGCTTGACTTAGCTGTGTTAGTCATAACTGTCCCTCCTCCCGGGCGGGGGGTAGGGAGGATGGAAATAGAAAAGAAAAGAAAAAAAGAGGATAGAAGGGAGCAGATCAGAGTCAGAAATGCCATTTGTCCAAGAATTGTGTGCAAGTCCTCTTTATCACTGTTCTTATCCATTGTGGTACCCCTGCTGCTCATTTTCAATACATGTCTGTTAAATGTAAATGGAGGTGGGACTTCCCTGGCGATCCAGTGGTTAAGACTCCTTGCTCTCAATGCAGGGGGCACAGGTTCCATCCCTGGTCAGGGAACTAAGATCTGGCATTTCACATCATGCAGTCAAAGAATAAAACTAAATGGGGGTTACATTGACAGGGACTTAATGTGTGTTTCCCATACTCGGTTGTGCACCACAGTTAGATCTTGATATACTGAATGTTTGCAAAAAGGGCTCTACTGTAACGAAGTCAGATCCTAATCTGTGAACAGATTGGCCAAATTCCTATGTATTAATATTAAGAGGAAAATTGCATCCTACAGAGAACACCAAAGTCCATAATTCTGTAATGGAAGTCAGTATTTATAAAAGGGAAAAAAATGTTGAGTGATCAGAAGACATGAGAAAAGTGTAAAGTGTTTTTGTCTCGAAATAGCCAAGCCGGCGCATATTTCACAAAGCTTTGTTACAAAGTGGAATTTGGGTTACAAAGCTGAAAATTAATGCAACTGAGTCCTAGATGATAAAAATGAGGCAAATCTCAAATGATCTATTTATAAGCAGTGTGTGAGTGTGATTTTTCACACTCACTCTGAGGCCGGCTGAAATGAGCAGTGTCTCACTGCAGCTGCTCTGGTTGGCCCACCCAGGTATCTTCCCAGGACTGTGCCTGCCAGGAGACCGATCATACACTCCTTTCCTATTGCCTCTCCTGGTTAACCTGATATACAGCTCCAGAATATTGCAAAGCAGACTCCTTTCAACGCAGTGATTAAGTGCATTTGAAGTTTTTGTTACTTTCCGTTTGTTTCTGGACATGGGCTCCCTCTTGTGGTTCACAGGGTAGGCCTATGCTGTACAAGATCTAAGAAATTTTATTTTCATTTTTGCGGCTGCAAGATTACTTGGGCCCTGGTAGAAAAAATGATTATAGCTGAATGGATTGATGATTTTTAAGGAAGCATTGCAAAGACCTAAGTTAACTTATTTCAGCCAGAAGGATACATGTGTAAAAGACCCAGGGTGGGGCTTCCCTGGTGGCTCAGCGGGAAAGAATCCACCTGCCAGTGGGGAGACACAGGTTCCATCACTGGTCTGAGAAGATTTCACAGGAAACTAAGCCCGTGCAGCGGGACTGCTGAGCCCACGTGCTGCAGCCACTGAAGCCAGCCCACAGAGATCCCATGCAACAAGAGAAGCCACTGTGAGAGAAGCCCGAACAACAGAGAGCAGCCCGTGCTCGTGGTGACTGAAGGAAAGGCCGCGCAGTAATGAAGACCCAGCACAGCCACAAATAAATAAAATGCCCACTATGTAGAGAATTCTACCAATTGAATACAGAAAAAGCTAACTTATTTATTCTCCCAAAAATCAGATCAATCAGATCAGTCGCTCAGTCGTGTCCAACTCTTTGCGACCCCATGAATTGCAGCACGCCAGGCCTACCTGTCCATCATCAACTCCCGGAGTTCACTCAGACTCATGTCCATCGAGTCAGTGATGCCATCCAACCATCTCATCCTCTGTCGTCCCCTTCTCCTCCTGCCCCCAATCCCTCCCAGCATCAGAGTCTTTTCCAATGAGTCAACTATTCACATGAGGTGGCCAAAGTACTGGAGTTTCAGCTTTAGCATCATTCCTTCCAAAGAAATCCCAGGGCTGATCTCCTTCAGAATGGACTGGTTGGATCTCCTTGCAGTCCAAGGGACTCTCAAGAGTCTTCTCCAACACCACAGTTCAAAAGCATCCATGCTTCGAAGCTCAGCCTTCTTCACAGTCCAACTCTCATATCCATACATGACCACTGGAAAAACCATAGCCTTGACTAGATGGACTTTTTTTGGCAAAGTGATGTCTCTGCTTTTGAATATGCTATCTAGGTTGGTCATAACTGCCTCCAAGGAGTAAGTGTCTTTTAATTTCATGGCTGCAGTCACCATCTGCAGTGATTTTGGAGCTCAGAAAAATAAAGTCTGACACTGTTTCCACTGTTTCCCCATCTATTTCCCATGAAGTGATGGGACCGGATGCCATGATCTTCGTTTTCTGAATGTTGAGCTTTAAGCAAACTTTTTCATTCTCTACTTTCACTTTCATCAAGAGGCTTTTGAGTTCCTCTTCACTTTCTGCCATAAGGGTGGTGTCATCTGCATATCTGAGGTTATTGATATTTCTCCCGGCAATCTTGATTCCAGCTTGTGTTTCTTCCAGTCCAGCGTTTCTCATGATGTACTCTGCATATAAGTTCAATAAACAGGGTGACAATATACAGCCTTGATGTTCTCCTTTTCCTATTTGGAACCAGTCTGTTGTTCCATGTCCAGTTCTAACTGTTGCTTCCTGACCTGCATACAAATTTCTCAAGAGGCAGATCAGGTGGTCTGGTATTCCCATCTCTTTCAGAATTTTCCACAGTTTATTGTGATCCACACAGTCAAAGGCTTTGGTGTAGTCAGTAAAGCAGAAATAGATGTTTTTCTGGAACTCTCTTGCTTTTTCCATGATCCAGCAGATGTTGGCAATTTGATCTCTGGTTCCTCTGCCTTTTCTAAAACCAGCTTGAACATCAGGAAGTTCACGGTTCACATATTGCTGAAGCCTGGCTTGGAGAATTTTGAGCATTACTTTACTAGCGTGTGAGATGAGTGCAATTGTGCAGTAGTTTGAGCATTCTTTGGCATCGCCTTTCTTTGGGATTGGAATGAAAACTGACCTTTTCCAGTCCTGTGGCCACTGCTGAGTTTTCCACATTTGCTGGCAGATTGAGTGCAGCACTTTCACAGCATCATCTTTCAGGATTTGGAATAGCTCAACTGGAATTCCATCACCTCCACTAGCTTTGTTCACAGTGATGCTTTCTAAGGCCCACTTGACTTCACATTCCAGGATGTCTGGCTCTAGGTCAGTGATCACACCATCATGATTATCTTGGTCGTGAAGATCTTTTTTGTACAGTTCTTCTGTGTATTCTTGCCGTCTCTTCTTAATATCTTCTGCTTCTGTTAGGTCCATACCATTTCTGTCCTTTATCGAGCCCATCTTTGCATGAAATATTCCTTTGGTATCTCTGATTTTCTTGAAGAGATCCCTAGTCTTTCCCATTCTGTTGTTTTCCTCTGTTTCTTTGCATTGATCGCTGAAGAAGGCTTTCTTCTCTCTCCTTGCTCTTCTTTGGAATCTGCCTTCAGATGCTGATATCTTTCCTTTTCTCCTTTGCTTTTATCTCCCAAAAATATTAACCAGCATTTTCTGAGTGCTTAGGCTTCCCAGTGGCTCCGCCGTAAAGAATCCATCTGCAGTCCAGGAGCTGCAGGAGACGTGGGTTCGATCTCTGGGTCAGGAAGATCCCCTGGAGGAGAGCATAGCAACCGAATCCAGTTTTTTTGCCTGGGAAATCCCACGGACAGAGGAGCCTGGTGGGTTGAAGTCCATAGAGCCACAAAGAGTCAGACACGACCGAAGTGACTTAGCACCAAGTGTTAACCAAGTTTCAGCTACTGCTTTAAACATTTTATGTAGAGAATTATGTAACCTTTTATTATGGGAAATTTTAAGCTTAAGAAATAAAAAGCATGAAAAAACCTCTATGTATGCCTTGCACACCATTTTTTATTGTTCTTTTTCTAATTGGAATATAGTTGAGTTACAATGCTGTGTTAATCTTTGCTGTATGGCAAAGGGACTCAATTATATATACATTCTTTTTTACTTTATTTTTTTAAAAGATTTTCCTTCTTCAAAGTATATATATATATTTTTAATATAGATTTATTTATTTTAATTGGAGGCTAATTACTTTACAATATTGTATTGGTTTTGCCATACATCAACATGAATCTGGGGAACACATATACACCCGTGGCGGATTCATGTTGATATACATTCTTTTTTAAAATATTCTTTTTCATTATGGTTTATCCTAGGATACTGACTATGGTTTCCCGTGCTATATAGTAAGGCCTTGTTGTGAGTTTGCATCTGCTGCTGCTGCTGCTGTTAAGTCGCTTCAGTCGTGTCCGACTCTGTGCGACCCCAAAGACCACAGCCCACCAGGCTCCCCCGTCCCTGGGATTCTCCAGGCAAGAACACTGGAGTGGGTTGCCATTTCCTTCTCCAATGCATGAAAGTGAAAAGTGAAAGGGAAGTCGCGTCAGTCGTGTCCAACTCCTAGCGACCCCATGGACTGCAGCCCACCAGGCTCCTCCGCCCATGGGATTTGCCAGGCAAGACTGCTGGAGTGGGGTGCCATCGCCTTCTCCGAGTTTGCGTCTACCAACCCCAAACTCCCAACGCATCATTCTTGCTCCCCCGACTCTTGGCAACCACAAGGCCGTTCCCCCGTGACTCTGTTTCTCTTTTGTAGATAGGTTCGTTTGACGTAGCACACGTTTAAAATCGTTATCATTAACATTTTAACATTTTGCCCTGTACGTTTTATCTACCACCACTGTTCTCTCTCAAATTTTTTCCTGAAGTATTTAAAGCCAATGCCAGATGTCCTATAACTCATTCATAACTATCTTAAATATATTATTAATTTTAAAAATATATTAGCTATTTTAGTCCTTAAAAGCAGATAATCTTATTATTCCCATTTTCCGTATGCATAAACTGAGGCAAAGGTGATTGGATGACTTAAACCCTGGAGTCTGACTGCCAGCTTCCCGGGGGCCCTGTGCCCTGCCTCCTGATATCGATCCTCTGTGTAAGTTCCCTCATACGTTACACCAGGGTGGATCTGTGAGACCCATGGCATACGGCGGAAAAGATGCTATGTCACTTCTGAGATTGGATTGTGCCTTCTGTCTTGGGTGACTCTCCCTTTGTTGAATTACCTGCCTCTAGGGGAAGCCAGCCGCCACGTCCAGCAGTTCCATGGAGGGTCCCACATGGTGAGGAATGCAGGCCTCCAGCCAGCAGCCAGCCCAGGGCTCAGGTTCGCCAACAATGACATGAGATAACTCGAAGCCAGACTCTCCAGCCCTATTTGAGCCTTGAAATGATCACAGTCAGAGCTAACAGCGTGACCACAACCTCGAGAGGGACCCTGAGCCAGGACCATCCAGCAAAGCCACTCCCAGATTTCTGACCCACAGAAATTATGAGAAAATATTTATTGCCGAAGCTTTCGTGTTTTGAGTAGCTTGTTACGTAGTGCTAGATTATTAACAGTCTGTGTTCTCAATCACTGTTGTATTCTGTCCCCAGATACAAGTCTGTGATAGCTTTTGCTTTGCCACTACTGTGATACTTAAATGACAATGCTGAGGCAATGAACTGAAAGGATATTTTTAGGGAGCTTAATATCACGCACAGATTTCACTGTTACTCTAATCTGTGAGTGGTGAATATAATAATAAAAAAACTAGTTAATTAAACCAAATATTGCAACCATGAAATTAGAAGCCGATTGCTTCTTAGAAGGAAAGCTGTGACAATCCTAGACAGTGTATTAAAAAGCAAAGACATCACTTTGCTGACAAAAGTCCATATGAGTCAAGGCTATGGTCTTCCCAGTAGTCATGTACGGATGTGAGAGTTGGGCCATAAAGAAGGCAGGACGCCTTTTGAACTGTGGTGTTGGAGAAGACTCTGGAGAGTCCCTTGGACAGCAAAGAGATCAAATCAGTCAATCCTAAAGGAAATCAACTTGAATACTCACTGGAATGACAGATGCTGAAGCTAAAGTTCCAATACTTTGGCACCTGATGCAAACAGCCAACTTATTAGAAAAGACTCTGATGCTGGGAAAGATTGAAAGGCAGAAGGAGAAGAGGGTGATAGAGGATGAGATGGTTGGAGGGCATCACCAGTTCAGTGAATGTGAACTTGGGCAGACTCTCAGAGATGGTGAGGTACAGGGAGGCCTGGCATGCTGCAGTCCAGGGGGTCACAAAAAGCCAGACATGACTTGGCGACTGAACAACAACAATCCCACCATTCACATCATTTTCAATTTACTTCCTACTTTTTAAAAAAGGACTACAAAGGAAATCCCCTGACGGTTCAGTGGTTAGGGCTCCATGCTTCCACTGCAAGGGACCCAGGCTCAGGGAACTGAGGTCTTGCAAGCTGTGTGGCAAAAAAAAAAAAAAAAAAAGACTGCAGAGTATTTTCTATTAGTTATTACACCAATACCCTATTCATATCCTATTAATTGCAATTTGACTATTTCCAGGTTGTCTCTTTTTTTGCAACTATAAATGATGCTTCATTAAACACCTGTATACATCCTATCTTGATGAACTTTGGCGGGTATGATCTTATGGAATGTTTCTAGCAGTGAGCTTGACTGACCAAGCATATGTGCGTTCCCCACTGACAGCAACCCTAATCACGTACACAAAGGTCCAAGTGTTATAATACTACCAATCCCATGTCAACATCCCCGCCTTCCCACACTTCGTTAGCACTGGATACCATTAAACATCAATTTTGCCAATCCAAAAGGTGTTAAATAGCTTCCATTGTTTAGATTTGCATTTCTTTAACTGTGGCTGAAGTTAAGCCTTTTTTTTTTATGAGTTTATTGATCATTAGTATTTCTTTTTCTCTGAACTATCTGCCGTATAAGAGCTCTTTGCAGTTTGGACGTTAGCTTGTCAAATACGTTGCTAATATTTTTCCCGGTCATTTGACCTTTGACTTTGTTTATGATTTATGGTTTGGACTTTAGGTACTACTTAGTAAGGCTTTCTTTATTCTACAATAGCAAATATATGTTCCCATGCTTTCTTCTAGAAGTTTCTGTTTTTCATTGGTTGCATAACATTTTTGCTCCCTCTGGAACTTATTTTGGGTTAAAGAATGAAATAAGGATTCAGTATTTCTCCCCCAAATATATATAGTAATCTAGTTGTTTTGATGCAATATATACAATTTCTCATTCCTCATCAATTTGACATGATACCTTTATGACAAACTAACTCTCCATGTGTATTGGGATCTATTTTGCACCCTTTATTCTGTTCTGTGGATCTGCCTATTTCTTTGGAAGTTTTTAAGTCCTTTCATTGTCATAGTTTCAGTTTGTGGTTGGACAAGTTCCCATCCATACTTTGTTTTGAATGTTCCTGGTTACCATGAGTTATAGAATTTTTCAAGATTAAAAAAATCCACTGTATTTTAATTGGGATTGGATTGAATTGGGATGACAATTTAGGAAGAATTTCTATATTTAACATATTTAGTCCCTTGACCCAAAAAATGTTATGTCTTTCAATTTACTTATCTTCTTTCATGTCCCCAAATAGAATTTTGAGGTTTTCTTCATTCAAGTTTATACATTTTTTATTTGTGAATGCTAAGACAGTTGATCAGTTTATAGTTTTTAAAATAAAATGGCTTTTTCCACCAAATTTTCTCAGAGTTATTGATTAGGGCTACGTTGCTCATTTTTATATACAAAGTGTATAACCTTCCATTTTCATGAATTCTACAGTTGCTTCTAATAGTTTTTAGTAATTCTCTAGGTTTTTTTTTCCTTCTAGATATATATTGTAAACTGTTTTTTAAAAATATTTATTTACTTTGCTGCACTGGGTCTTAGTTGTGGCATTCAGGATGCAGTTCCCTGACCAGGGGTTGAATCTGCCCCCTTCCCGTCCCCAGTGCCCCACACAGGGAGCATTAAGTCTTAACCACTGGACCATCAGGGAAGTCTCCGTCAACATTATTGGTGTCACACTCAGATTCCCTTTACAAGCCCAGCACCCCCATCCCCAGGGGCTGTGAACGTGATTACTAACTACTGACAGGTGCCCCCTTCTGTGGGGATCTGGGGGTTCGCAGGTGGCTTAATGGGTAAATAACCTGTCTGCAGATGCAGGAAACACAGGTTTGATCCCTGAGTCAGGACGATCCCCTAAAGGAGGGCTTGGCAACCCACTCCAGTACTCTTGCTTGGAAAATTCCACAGACAGAGGAGCCTGACAAGCTACAGTGCATAGCGTCACAAAGGGTTGGACACAACTGAAGCGACTTCGCACGCTTGCTGGAGAATTGCCTTTGGATGGATGGGAATTGAGTTGCCTGGGAGATAACATTCTCCTCCACCTCAACCAAGCAGGTCGTAGTCAATAACTAATGACTTTAATTTGGGTGAAAAATATAAGCTTCCTCCCTTGTTTCAAAATGGTAGCAACTCTATGGTGCCATTCACACTCCAGAGCTCTCCAGGGCAGCCCGAGTCTTGACTGCAGCTGAGACGACATCCCTCCTGAGTTCCTCTCCCTGCCTTACCCTGCTGCCCACGTTACCTTTCTCCAAAGAGCACGCCTTCAATAAATAACATGCCTGTACATCCCTGTCTCAGGCTTTTCTTCCAGAAAACTTTATTGAAGCCCATATATAATTCTATGGATTAAAGAAATATTTACTAAACCAATATTAACGGGCATTTGTAATGTGCTAGAACTTCTAGACAGGCATCTGAACAGACCAAGTTCCCTGTTTCGTGGAGCTTATATTTTAGTGGAGACACTGCCAGTGAACAAGTAAACAAATATATAAATATATAACAAGGACAATCAGGGTGCCTGTGATAAGGTAGGAGCACTATTTTTAAAAGAACAATGAAAGAAGTTGTATCAGTTATTTTACTTTTGGTACAAGTAAACAGAAAACCCAAGTCAATGTGGTTGAAGCAAAAAAGGAAATTTATTATACCACATAACAAAAATTCTAGAGGCATGAGGGCTCCAAAGTTAGTAAAATAAAGACATCACCAAGGAACCAGGTTCTTGCTGTCTTCTTGCTATGCCATCCTTAGTGCATCACTTTTGACCTGCCCCCCAAAGAAACAAACAGGGACTTCCCTGGTGGTCCAGTGGTTAAGACTTAGCCTTCCAGTGCAGAGGGTAGGGGTTCAATCCCTGGTTGGGGAGCTAAGATGCCACATGCCTAGTGGCCAAAACAAAACAAACATTAAAAGAAAAAAAAAAGAAAACTGTAACAAATTCAATAAAGACTTTAAAAAAATTGTTTTAAAAAATGAAACAAAGATTCTGAGGCAGAAGTGTTCATACTCCAAAAATACTCTGGAGACAAATTTAGCATGAAGTCTTCAGGA
The DNA here is from genome assembly GCF_003369695.1 of Bos indicus x Bos taurus. Taxonomy (NCBI): domain Eukaryota; kingdom Metazoa; phylum Chordata; class Mammalia; order Artiodactyla; family Bovidae; genus Bos; species Bos indicus x Bos taurus. The sequence goes on along the minus strand of NC_040097.1, from coordinate 52,798,557 downwards.
CTTACTTATCTATCAGGTTTAAAAGAGAGAAAACAGCCTTCTGATGACAGGATCCCTTGTCTCTCAAGGGCAAGGGCAGGACCTATAAAGGCAGAAGTCACAAGTGTTCACAGAGAATAATAATTTCTTGGTTTCAACAACTCCTTTGATTGCAAGTTCTAAGTTGGTTAGTTACAGGAGAGCTTGGCACAGCTGATTGTTATGCCCCAAGTCAGTTTGTTGAGTCTAAGTAGTACAGTCACAAATTTCTCACAAGGTAGCTTTTCTACTGATTTGACTAGTTTTCTGAAAAACAGTTGCTCTGGTTCCTTCTTCTGGGGAAGCAGTTGCTCTGACTCCTAGCTAATATTGCCGGCTCAGGGGTATGCAGTGAGCAAGTCTGAATACATATATTCAAGATTCAGCAAAAAAAAAAAAATTTTAATCCCTTTCCTCATGGTCACAAGATGGCTGCAGCAGTTCCAGACGTCAGATCCAGGCATACAATGTTAAAAGACTGTCTTAGTCATGCTGCAGCATTGCAATTTATCAAGCCTTCAATAACTTGTTTTAGTAGTATACTAGATAAACTGTGCTGGATTCACAATGCAATACTCATTTACCCCCAAGCAATGAAGCACAAAAATACCGGTCAGAATGAGAATCATGGTGACTCATAGTTTTAAATAGGGCAGGTTGAATCATGAAAGGACCAAAGATTCTAAATAAATTGCCCGAAGAAATACCCAATTCTGTTTGCGTCGGATTACCTTCTTGACTAAGTAAATGTTTTTTTGGAGCTGTTGATTACATACTGAAAAATCCCTGAACTCAAAGACTTATTGTATACCTGTACATTTTAAACAGCTATACTTCTCTGTGCTGCTTCCCTCAACCAATCCATGTCAAGTTCTAACTACACTACTTAAGGAGGAAGCTGGGCTTTCAACAAGCAAACTTCTGGAAAACAGAGTAGGAAATAAAGGCAAGAAACCCCATCTCTTCTAGGAAAAATACTGGATTTTATTTCAAATCATTGGTGATGCATTCACTGTTTATAGCCTGGGAAATCTGTCCTGAGGCCACTGCAATACAGGAATTAGGGGTATTTGGGGAGCTAATTTCAACCTTCCACCACTGTATTTTCCTTGAAATGTAAAAAAATAGTCGGGGGGAAGGGAGTGGAGAAAACTTGAGGGATTGTCAGCCTGGAAAAGGGCTGAAGGAAAGAGCTGAGGTCTAGGGATCATACAGACAGACCAATCCAGTTTCACAATCTTTCCTGGGGCCAGGTCGAAATGGTTTACTTTAAAGCTCCTGAAACTGGTTGAACTACCTCGTCTCTGTCTTAACTCCATAATTTCTTTGGCTATAAACTTCATTCATAATTACCACGTGGCTTGTCATTAACTAATTCAATTTTTAAACTTCTTAAAAGTTTCTTACCACCTCCACCTTCCTAGTTTGGTTCATGTTTTTGTCTTCTTTTCACATAAAACAACACTATTTTTTCAACAGATATAAGAGCTTTCCAGTCCAGTTCCAATTCTGGTAAACTAGTTATAGAGACTTCCTTGGTGGTTCAGACACTAGAGAATCCCCCTGCAGTGCAGGAGACCTGTGTTTGATCCCTGGGTTGGGAAGATCCCTTGGAGAAGGGCATGGCCACCTACTCCAGTATTCTTACCTGGAGAATCCACGTGGACAGAAGAGCCTGGCGGGCTATAGTCTATAGGATCTTAAAGAGTCGGACACTACTGAGTGACTAAGCATGGCACAGGACAGAACAGTTGTGGAGACTGTACTGGCAGAGCAGAAGAAATAGCTGGCCTTACATTTATTCATTCAAGAAATGCTTGCTGAGTGCCTGCTGTGTGTCAGCAGGGAATGAGATGAAGAAGACAGCCTTTTCTTTAAAGAGTTTAGTGATTATTCTGTATCACTACAGGCTTCCCAGGTGGCGCTAGTGGTTAGGAACCTGCCTGCCAATGCAGGGGACATAAGAGACGTGGGTTTGATCCCTGGGTGGGGAAGATCCCTTGGAGTTGGCCATGGCAACCTACTCCAGTATTCTTTCCCAGAGAATCCCATGGAAGAGGAGCCTGGCAGGCTATAGTCTATAGGGTCGCAAAGAGTCAGACTTGATTGAGCTATTTAGCACACCTGGGAATTTATAGATACTCAATCATTTAGGTGACACCATTTTGTAGTCAGTATCCATCCATTAATAAGCTTCATTGTTTGGGGGCTAGAATTCAAAAGAAGAAACATCATGCCAGCTCTTCAGCTTTCCAGGAGAATGTGATACGTTTTCCCAAGGTATTCACCATCATACAGATGGGGCACGGCATCAGGAAGCTTGGGTCTGAATGGAAAGGCATCAGGCTGATACCCTGAAGAAATCCATATATATATCCTTGCTTGACTCAAGTCTCCCACCAAATAATGTAAACACTTGAGTTCATATGTGGGCACTTTCATTCATTATTTTATTTATTCATCCATCTAAAAATATCTATTAGCACCATTTGCAGATGGATGAGAACTATCAGGATTGTTCCCAAGATAGAGGCTTTTGGGAAACTGATCATTTCATTTCCTCTACAGGCTGACTGGCTTTAGCTTGAGAGGCTGTTTGCAATAAATGTCATCTCCGCAGGTCTGAGATTTGGGATGGGTCCCCTCAGCTTCCTGTAAATGAGGATTATGGTTGTAGAGAGGAAAATGGGGTGTATCTGATGAAATCTTGAAAATAGGAGGACAATATACCTATTACAACTAGAAAGACATTCATCAGGAAGAAATGATGTGCTGGTTGTTGTGTATTTTCAGGTATTGTCCCTTTTTAAAAATATTTATTTATTTGGCTGCACCGGGTCTTAGTGTTGGCGGTTGGGATCTTCGGTCTTCATTGCGGCATGTGGGATCTAGTTCTCTGAAACGCTGTAACAGAAATGAAGTGTGCCTTTGGTGGGCTCATTAGTGGACTGGACAGGGCAGAGGAAAGACTCTGAGCTTGAAAGAAAGTGAAAGTGAAAGTTGCTTCGTCGTGTCCGACTCTTTGCAACCCCAAGGACCATACAGTCCATGGAATATGGACAGTCCAGGCCAGAATATTGAAGTCGGTAGCCTTTCCCTTCTCCAGGGGATCTTCCCAACCCAGGGATCAAACCCAGGTCTCCCGCACTGCAGGTGGATTCTTTACCAGCTGAGCCACAAGGGAAGCCCAGGACCTAGTTCCCTGACCAAGGATCAAATCTAGGCCCCCCTCCATTGGGAGCATGGAGTCTTGGCCATTGGACCACCAGGGAAGTCCCTCGGGTATTACCTCTTGACTGTGATGTCCCTGGTGTCCTCCAAAGACCATTTTCCTTGATTACCACACCCCAAGTCCAAAGCTACCAGGTGCTATGGAGACTTTCTGCCACATCTTCCTTCTATCTCTCCTTAGTGTACAAACCTTTGACAACCATCTTCCTCACTTCTGCTGACCACCATCCGAAAGACACAGATGGCCAAACTGTTCATGGTAACCAATCGGCATCCAAGCTCAGACGAAAAAAAAAAAAAGTATTTACTTAATTGTTTTCTTTTTAGGTTATATGAGTGACTATCTATTCAATTAATTATTGAGCATCTTTATGTACAAGGCAAAATGCTCTGCTTTTAGAAGCAGTTTCACTGTTACAAGCATCTCTTCAGAACATTTGCTCCTGTATGTGTGGGAGGGTAGCAAGCATCGAAGACGGCCTTCCAGTAATGTTCACCTCCAGGTATTCCCACCTTTGTGTTACCCCTCCCATAGTATATCAGGGTTGGTCCGAATATGGCAGAAGTCAAGATGGTGTGTGACTCCCAAGGCTCAGTCTTAAAAAAAAAACATGGTGACTCTGCCTGGCCACCCATAGGAACTATAAGATAATCAGTTTAATTGTTTCAAGCCACTAAATTTGGGGGTAATTTGTTATGCAGCAATAGTTACATCAATATGGTATATGAGGCCAGGACTGATCCATCTGAAGCTTTAAAACAGGGTTTAGTGGACCGACATGATTTGTCACAATAGAATAACAAGTTGATAATTGCTTATCACAAAAGTAGTTTAGCAAACTATAGCTTTGAAAAGGTAATTTACGTCTTAATGCTAAAGATATCATGAAAAAATGATTTTTTTCTCATAATAATCAACATACAGGAACTACATAATGAAATTATATATGCCAATTTTATAGGGAAAATTACCTGAAGATTTTAGAAATTGTAATGAATGGATCCTGCTTTAATGGATTTTTAAAAGATTTTTACAGCAGTTAATAGTAAATATGAAAGACCATCAAAGAAGAGAATTTAAGAAAAGTGATTTTCAATTTTTCAAGATTTAAGAATCTATTTTCTTCTCTTAATAATAGCTGTCATTTTAATTAAGGCCTTAAAATAGTCTTGTGAGGAAAGTATTTCTATGCTCAAATTTTAGCTGAGGAAACTGAGGCTTGGACCACTTAAATAAAACCTGTTTAAAGTCACCCAGATAGTAGGCAACTGAGTTAGTATTTGAACCCAATTTTGCCTGTCTCCTAATCCTATACTTTTTCCATTATAATGGACATTTTTCTATGATTAGGTTTAAGGTTTGATATGTGTTGAATATCATCTAGGCTACCACTACATATGGAAAATGACTAGACTTAATTTCTTATAATTTGGGTTTTTAAGAAAGTCTTTACTTTTAAAGACTTCCCTTAAGGGCTTCCCTGGTGGCTCAGAGGTTAAAGCGTCTGCCTGCAAGCGGGGAGACCCGGGTTCAATCCCTGGGACCCAGGGATTGAAGAAGGAAATGGCAACCCACTCCAGTATTCTTGCCTGGAGAATTCCATGGACAGAGGAGCCTGGTAGGTTACAGTCCACCGGGTCGCAAAGAGTCGGACATGACTGAGCGACTTCACTTTCTTTCTTTACTCTTACACGAAAAGAAAGAGGTTGGTCTTTTCAATTATTCAAAATGTCTCCATTTTTTATCCATTCCTTCCACTGGTTAATTGCTTCTTGTTCACTATGGACAACTGCAAAATTGATAAGAACTTGTTACATAGAGATGAATTACCCCTAATTAACATTTAGTTGATAAAGATTCTCTTATATAACATATATAACAAATGACCTATAACTTGCACATAACAAGAAATTATTTCCCAGCTAACATTTAGTTGTTACAGTCATGCTATCTGCTTTTTTTGGTAGCAGATGTGGTCTTCGATGCTTGGTAATCCACGCACAAGGAAACCTCAGAAGTGGCCACCTTAACCATGACATGTTCATGTAAAGTAACAAACTTTCTCTTGCTTTTTTAGTTTTTCTACTCCGAATATAATAAAACAATGTCCATTCTGTAAGTATTTTTGTCTGTAAAATTGTCTGTTTAATAAATATAGCAAGACTGTAGTATATATTTTGTGATTCTATTTCTACAGAGATCTCCTCTTTCGATACGATGAAAATACCCGGAAGATGATGTGCTTTGCTGAAATGTTTTGGTTTGTGCTCACGAATTAGCCTTTATTTTCTCTCAGTGTGTGGCACAGTCTTCTGTATATTTTCCCCACACTACTTTCTCTAAGAAGAGCATGTATTTTTGTTTTGTTTACATCAGTCACAAGTAAGTACTTTGAAGTACAATATTATAACATAATGTTACTATAGTTTCGAGAAGCATTTTCACAGTGTTTGAGACCATAAAATGTAATTTAAAGGTTTTGTGTTGAATAATTAGAATGTTCATTTAACATGAAACTCTTTTTTTCTTCCTTCCTGCATGCTTGATACCTTCTACACTAATCCATCCCTTTCTGCCAGCCTCAGTAGAGGTGCGTGCTTGCTCAACACACAGATCTTTGTGCTTGACCTCCCTTCTCCCTGTAGACTTTGGTTCATCAATTACTCCTTTCATTCCTTTGGCCTCCTTCTCTCTCTCTCTGCTAACTTTTGGCCTGCTGCTTGTAGTTGAGCTCAAAATTCCCAGCCTGATATCAAAACCAAAGCCCTCTTCAAAAATTAACCCAAGAAGATGTAAAAAAATATTAACAGGTCAATAACTAACAGAAGAAATTGAAAATACCATTAAAGGAAAAAAAATCATTAATTAATCATTAATCACAGTAGCTACATTTAATGGCCTTGCTAAACATTTACTATATTTCAGTGCCATGCTGAACAGTTAATATAAATTATCTTATTTAATCCTCAACAACAGTATTTTTTAAGATTTTTGTTAAGATTTAAAAAAAAAAATTTGTGACTTTAAAAAAGACGTTTTTAAAGTCTTTCTTGAATTCATTACAATATTATTTTTATGTTTTGTTTTTTTGGCCGAGAGGCATGTGGGATCTCAGCTCCCCAACCAGGGGTCACACCCCTACCACCTGCATTGGAAGCAGAGTCGTAACCACTGGACCGCCAGGGAAGTCCCTGAATGCTACTTTAGATACTATCTACCAACTTCCATCTATGACGGTACATGCACATTTATTCTCTGATAGTGTTATTCCTTCTTATATCCTTCATCTTCTGAATAGAGTTATAACATTTGGTCAAATCAATATTCAGTGTTTATATTATTGGATATACGCAAATGTAACTCCCAGCAGAGTGTTGTCATGTTTTATGATTAGGTTTTTAACATGTCTTCCAGTTTATCTGCTTGTAAACTCATTCATTTATCTTAACTTTGGTTTATACAGTATTTTTCTCTTGTCAAATTTTATTTGGTTCTTTTATAAATGTGGTTTCTAACTTTTTAGAGTTTCCTGTTGAAAATTTCCAGTGTGGGTTTTGCACTCTTTAGCAGGTACACTTGTTTCACTATTTCCGTTTTTTGTCATTTTTATTTTTGTCTTCATTTTAATATTTATTTCTATGTATTTATTTATTTGGCTGTGCTGGCTCTTAGTTATGGCACTTGGGATCTACTTCCCTAACCAGGAATCGAACCCATGTTCCCTGTATTTGGAGAGAGGAGTCTTAGCCACTGGACCACCAGGGATGTCCCATTTGTTTTGATAATTCCAATATTTGGAAGCCTCAGCAATACGTGAACTGTGAACTTCCTGATGTTCAAGCTGGTTTTAGAAAAGGCAGAGGAACCAGAGATCAAATTGTCAACATCCGCTGGATCATGGAAAAAGCAAGAGAGTTCCAGAAAAACATCTATTTCTGCTTTATTGACTATGCCAAAGCCTTTGACTGTGTGGATCACAATAAACTGTGGAAAATTCTGAAAGAGATGGGAATACCAGACCACCTGACCTGCCTCTTGAGAAATCTGTGTGCAGGTCAGGAAGCAACAGTTAGGACTGGACATGGAACAACAGACTGGTTCCAAATAGGAAAAGGAGTTCGTCAAGGCTGTAAATTGTCACCCTGCTTATTTAACTTATATGCAGAGTACATCATGAGAAATGCCAGGCTGGATGAAGCACAAGCTGGAATCAAGGTTGCCGGGAGAAATATCAATAACCTCAGATATGCAGATGACACCACCCTTATGGCAGAAAGTGAAGAGGAACTCAAAAGCCTCTTGATGAAAGTGAAAGTGGAGAGTGAAAAAGTTGGCTTAAAGCTCAACATTCAGAAAACGAAGATCATGGCATCCGGTCCCATCACTTCATGGCACATAGATGGGGAATCAGTGGAAACAGTGTCAGACTTTATTTTTCGGGGCTCCAAAATCACTGCAGATGGTGACTGCAGCCATGAAATTAAAAGATGCTTACTCCTTGGAAGGAAAGTTATGACCAACCTAGATAGCATATTCAAAAGCAGAGACATTACTTTGCCAACAAAGGTCCATCTAGTCAACGCTATGGTTTTTCCTGTGGTCGTGTATGGATTTGAGAGTTGGACTGTGAAGAAGGCTGAGCGCCGAAGAATTGATGCTTTTGAACTGTGGTGTTGGAGAAGACTCTTGAGAGTCCCTTGGACTGCAAGGAGATCCAACCAGTCCATTCTGAAGGAGATCAGTCCTGGGTATTCTTTGGAAGGAATGATGCTAAAGCTGAAACTCCAGTACTTTGGCCACCTCATGCGAAGAGTTGACTCATTGGAAGAGACTCTGATGCTGGGAGGGATTGGGGGCAGGAGGAGAAGGGGGCAACAGAGGATGAGATGGCTGGATGGTATCACTAACTTGATGGGCGTGAGTCTGTGTGAACTCCGGGAGTTGGTGATGGACAGGGAGGCCTGGCGGGCTGCAATTCATGGGGTCACAAAGAGTTGGACATGACTGAGCAACTGAACTGAACTGAACTGAGCTGAGGGTTGTGTCTGATGTCAGTTATTTCTGTTTGTTCTTGTTCATTTTATCTTGGCTCCTTTCATGTCTAGTTATATTTGATTGTGTGCTGAACAATGTATTTCAAAAATTAGTTATAGAAATAACATCAGGATTATGTTATCTCTCTAAGAGGATTTTCACTTGCTTCTTCAGGCTCCTGGTAACCCCTGGTAACCTAGGATCACTTTAATCTGACTTTAAAGCTTTCGATTTGGTGTGTGTGTGCTCAGTCACTCAGTCATGTCCAACTCTGTGCGATCCCATGGACTGTAGCCTGCCAGGCTCCTCTGCCCATGGAATTCTCCAGGCAAGAGTTCTCGAGTGGGTTGCCATTTCCTTTGATTGGGGGCCACCCATAATTAGAGGCTCATGACAAGCTGTTTGAAGGCTGGTTTATTGTCAATTTACTCCGACCTCTAGGGTGCAATCCTTTGAGGTCTTAATCCAAAGCAGGAGATTGTTTACCAGGGTACCTCACCCTCAGTGGGTGGCCTCTAGTTCTGGGAAGCTTTCAAAAATGCAAAAACTTAGCCACTCCTTTAGATGAGCAAATGCCCACAATGTAAGTGACATGAATACCGTGCTCACCTTCCAGGTTCCATTCTCTCCTGCGTCTACCTTGGTATCTTGTTAGCTCTTTAGTGCCCTAAGAGGGGTTGTTCAATATTCTGTGCAGCTGTTTTATTTCTCTTTGGTGGTAGGGTTGGTCTGAATAATCCAGTCTCGCTACTATCAGACAGTGAAGTCCTCATCTGGTTTCCCTTCTTGGCTTTTTTGTTCGTTTTGGCTGCGCCATTTGACTTTCAAGAACTTAGCTCTCCAATCCTGGGCCTCCCGCAGTGAAACCCCAGAATGCTAACCACTTAGGTTTTTTTCTTGGATATGTTAATTGCTTGGAAATGTATTAGTTTCAGTCTTTTGGGAAATGTTTCCTCAAAACTTCCTTTTCTTGTATCTGTTGGTTGCTCTCTGGATGTTCTGTACAACCATTATCCTAGGACTTTCTTCTGATGTCAGTCTTGGAATTCTCTTTGTTTTTCTTTTGCATTAGATTCCCTTGGCCCTTGATCTGTATTTCTATATTTGGATTTATTCTCTGTGTAGTGAAGTTTCATGTATTTAAAAGCAAGTTACACTGGCAGAACGATGGCGAGTACCACCACTGATCCACCTGTCTCTCCTGTCACTGTGTCAATAGGTCTCTTGTGCACTTATCTGGACATTGTGGCTTCATCATCATCATGGAGACTTCTTTCCTTTGCCCTCCTCTGTTGAATCAATCTCTTATTTCCTGTATTCCAAGTCTCCCTCTTTCCCAGATCACTCCCTCATTTTAGTGCAAACAAGGTAATTGGTATAGTAGGCAGAATAATGCTCCTCCCCGCAGATGACCACATTCTTATTATATATAAATGGGATGTTACTCAGACATATACAAGAAGGAAATCTTGCCATTTGTGACAACGTGGATGGATCTCGAGGACATTATCCTAAGTGAGGCAACTCAGGCTGAGAAGGACAAATACTGCATGGAACCACTTATATGTAGAACTTCATGCTGCTCTTCTCACCATGTCCTTTTGGTACAAGGAGTTTGAAGGTTGAAGAGAAAGGGTCAGCACATTTCCCCAAAGACTAAGGAGTCTTCTGGGGAGGAAGTTATTGAGATCCTGACATTGATTCTTTGGGAGGATCAGTTTTACTATTTCACCTCCGATGCTCCAAAGCATCCCTGACCTGGGATGGCAGCAAAAAAACACCAGGGCCTACCCAGAAGAAATCCACCATGGAGGATGGGGAACCTGGGCCACTCACCCGTGCTTAACGTTGCTGGTGAGGAGGACAGGCTCTAGCTCAGCCCTTATACATTTCCCTGGAGCATCAGAGGTGTGTCCTAGGAAAAAGAGCCCTTTGCCAGCTCAAACTATTAGAGCAAGTTAGGTTTTAGTAACTTCATCTTGTGACCAGGCGTGATACAGCAGATCGTCTGTGTTTGATTAGTGACAGCTTGTGGGCCAGAGGTAGGAGACTGGGGTCTGTGGGCACTGCAGCAGTTTTATTCTGTCCTTTTACAAATAACAACAAAAAAAAGAATTTATTTTTGGCTGTGCTGAGTCTTTGCTGCTGCACAGGCTTTTCTCCAGTTGCAGGGTGTGGGCTTCTCCTGTTGCTAAGCCCGGGCTCTAGGGTGTCTGGGCTTCAGTGGTTGCAGCAGGTGGGCTCCGGTGCACCCCTGGGCTCCAGAGCACAGGCTCAACAGTTGTGGTGCACAGGGCTTAGCTGATCTGTGGCATGTGGGATCTTCAAGGACCAGGGATGAAACCTGTGTCTCCTGCATCGGCAGGCAGATACTTTACGACTGAGCCACCAGGGAAGCCCAATTCTGTCTTTTTTTAATCTCTTATTTTTCAGTGCTTCCAGCCTTATTGAAAAATGACAAAATTGTAGTATTTTTAAAGTGTACAGTTTGATATACATATACACTGTGAGAAGGTTTTCACTGCCTAGTTAATGGTCATCCTTTTTTGCAGGGCGTGGGGAGTGGTGTGAACACCTTAATTTTTACTCTCTTGACAGATTTCAATCATACGATACCATACAATTAACTATAGTCACCATGCTGCACATGAGACCCTCAGGCCTTACTTTATAACTGAAATTTGCCTCCTTTACCAACCTGTTTCTACTGTCCCCTTCTCTCTTAGCAACCACCATTCTATTTTACAAGCCCAACTCCTGTTAAATTTTTTAAGTTTACATTTCACATAGGAGTGGTACCATGTAGTATTTGTGTTTGTCTGGCTTATTTCACCCTGCTTGGCTATTCAGGGTCTTTTGTGGTTCCAAATTTTAGGATTTTCTATTTCTGTGAAAAATGCCACTGGAATTTTCATAGGAATTGCACTGAATCTATATCTCATTTTGGGCAGTATGGGCATTTAGCAATATCCATTTTCCAACCCATGAACACCAAATAGCTTTCCATTTATTTGTGTCTTCCTAAGCTTCTTTTATCAATGTTTAGTAGTTTTTTACTGTACAGATTGTTCATCTCCTTCATTAAATTTATTTCCTAAATGTTTGTCTTTATGATAATCATAAAATTAGATTCTTAACCCATAGTTCATTGTTAGTGTACAGAAATGCAACTGATTTTTATATACTGATTGTGTATTTTGCAACTTTACTGAATTTATCCACTTTCATTATTAAAGCCAGTGATAAGCAAGATTAAACCTTTGGACTCTCTTCCTGAGCCTACCATGAAAGTGAAAGTGAAAGACGCTCAGTGGTGTCCAACTCTTTGCGACCCCATGGATTGTAGACTGCCAGGCTCCTCTGTCCATGGAATTTTTCAGGCAAGAATACTGGAGTGGGTTGCCATTTCCTTCTCCAGGAGATCTTCCCAAGGGGAATGAACCCAGGTCTCCTGCATTGCAGGAGGATTCTTAACCGTCTGTGACACCAGTATACATAATTACCATGTACATTTGTTTTATATGTGTATTACTAAAGACCACAGTACCGGGCTTCCCTGGAGGCTGATCGGTAAAGAACCCGCCTGTCAATGCAGGAGACACAGGTTCAATCCCTGGTCTGGGAAGATCCTGAGGAGCAACTAAGCCCATGTTGCCACATCTACTGAGCCTGTGCTTTAGAACCTGGGAGTTGAAACTCCTGAGCGCACGGGCGGCAACTGAAGCCCACACGCTCTAGAGCCCACGCTCTGCAATAAGAGAAGCCACCACAATGAGAAGCCCACCCATGGCAACTAGAGAGTAGTCCTTGCCCACTGCAACTCGAGAGAAGCCCATGAAGCAATGAAGATCCAGCATAGCCAATAGAAAAATACAAGTATTAAAAAAAAAAATCTATAGTACCAGATATTCCCACGCATGAAGTGACCAGGCCCAACCCTGCTTAGCTTCTGAGATCAGGTGCATTCAGGGTGGTGTGGCCAAAGACACACCAGTTTAATTTGAATATTAAAAATAGAGAAACATACCAAAAGACAAAATGATAATGCAAAACATACAACAAAAGAATGATTTTCTTAATAAACAAAGAATCATTATAAGTCAATAAAGAAAAAGATGAATAAGTCAATAGAAAAATGGTCAAAGATAAAAATCAGTATCTAACTTAGTTTTAATTTTACTTATTAAACATAAAGACTAAAAGCATAATGAATGAATGCTACTTTTCATTTAACAGGTTAATAAATATTTAAAAGTAGGATAAAGCTTAGTGTTAGTGATGGTGTGAAGAAATTCTCATAAACTGTTAGTGGAAATAAACATGAATGTAAAATTTTGGAAGGTAATTTATTAACATACATCCAAATGTAAAAAGCACATACCCTGTAATCTAGTAATTCCATTGTTAAGTATTTAGGAATATTTTCCAGTTATTTTTGTTTGTACATCATTTTGGATGCATTTCTTTGTAAGTAACATGAAATTCAGGTTAAAGAATCCTGGGGGTTTACTAGGCCATGGACCTAGCTCTCAAGACACAGGGTGGGCTTAGCTCTGGTTTGACTCAGCATCTCAGTGACGTCACTGTGGACTCAGTTTCCCTCTGGCTCTCCTTTCTGACCTCTGGCATATCGGTTTCATCTGAAGGTTGATTCTCTATCAAGGCCACAAGACGGTTGCCAACAGCTTCCAAGGTATAGTGGACATATGCTTTCTTATTGGCTGCAAGGTACCTTTGAAACCTTTCCTGGGGTTGGGAGGAATCTCTCCATCTCTTGATTCCTGCTTCACCAATGCAGAATTCAGAAATTCTGTTTCCCAGCCTTTCTTGTAGCTCTGCCAATATATTCAAGTGGTTCTTGGTGACATGAAGATGCAAAACCACACAGAGACGCTTCTGGCAGAGGTGACAGTACTACCTTCAGAGGCAGCACTGAGGGGGCAGCGTTCAGGTGGGATCCCTAACAGCCCCACATTCTCTACCAGCAGGGTTGCGCACAATGGGGAAGCAGTAGTGTTTTCTCTGGAGCAGTAGGACATATTCTGCCTTCTGTCCTAGCATTCTCTGGCTTTCCCAGGATTCCATGAAGGTCCTGATATTAAAAAAAAAAAAATATGTATTTGGCTGCACTGTGTCTTAGTTGTGGCATGTTCAGTCCCGACCAGGTACTGAACCCAGGCCCCCTGCATTGGGAGCTTGGAGTGTTAGCCACTGGATATATCCTTCAATATATCTGGTAGAAAACAATAGAATGGGAAAGACTAGAGATCTCTTCAAGAAAATTAGAGATACCAAGGGAACATTTCATGCAAAGATGGGCACAATAAAGGACAAAAGTGGTATGGACCTAATAGGAGATATTAAGAAGAGGTGGCAAGAATACACAGAAGAACTGTACAAAAAAGATCTTCACGACCCAGATAATCACGATGGTGTGATCACTCACTTAGAGCCAGACGTCCTGGAATGTGAAGTCAAGCGGGCCTTACGAAGCATCACTACTAAGAGCTAGTGGAGGTGATGGAATTCCAGCTGAACTATTTAAAATCCTAAAAGATGATGCTGTGAATGTGCTGCACTCAGTATGCCAGCAAATTTGGAAAACTCAGCAGGGACCACAGGACTGGAAAAGGTCAGTTTTCATTCTAATCCCAAAGAAAGGCAATGCTAAAAAATGCTCAAACTACCGCATAATTGTACTCATCTCACACGTTAGTAAACTAATGCTCAAAATTCTCCAAGTCAGGCTTCAGCAATACGTGAACCGTGAACTTCCTGATGTTCAAACTGGTTTTAGAAAAGGCAGAGGAACCAGAGATCAAATTGCTGTATCATCAAAAAAGCAAGAGAGTTCCAGAAAAACATCTATTTCTGTTTTATTGACTATGCCAAAACCTTTGACTGTGTGAATCACAATAAACTGTGGAAAATTCTGAAAGAGATGAGAATACCAGACCACCTGACCTGCCTCTTGAGAAACCTGTATGCAGGTCAGAAAGCAACAGTTAGAACTGGACATGGAACAACAGATTGGTTCCAAATCGGAAAAGGAGTACATCAAGGCTGTATATTGTCACCCTGCTTATTTAACTTATATGCAGAGTACATGAGAAACACTGGACTGGAAGAAGCACAAGCTGGAATCAAGATTGCTGGGGGAAATATCAATCACCTCAGATATGCAGATGATACCACCCTTATGGCAGAAAGTGAAGAACTAAAAAGCCTCTTGATGAAAGTGAAAGAGGAGAGTGAAAAAGTTGGCTTAAAACTCAACATTCAGAAAACGAAGATCATGGCATCTGGTCCCATCATTTCATGGCAAATAGATGGGGAAACAGTGGCTAACTTTATTTTATTTTTTTATAATATATTTTATTTTTTAACTTTACAGTATTGTATTGGTTTTGCCATATATCAACATGAATCTGCCACAGGTATACACATGTTCCCCATCCTGAACCCTCCTCCCTCCTCCCTCCCTGTACCATCCCTCTGGGTTGTCCCAGTGCACCAGCCCCAAGCATCCAGTATTGTGCATTGAACCTGGACTGGTGACTCATTTCATATATGATATTATACATGTTTCAATGCCATTCTCCCAAATCATCCCACCCTCTCCCTCTCCCACAGAGTCCAAAAGACTGTTCACTTTATTTTTGGGGGCTCCAAAATCACTGCAGATGGTGACTGCAGCCATGAAATTAAAAGACGCTTACTCTTTGGAAGGAAAGTTATGACCAACCTAGATAGCATATTGAAAAGCAGAGACATTACTTTGTCAACAAAGGCCCATTTAGTCAAGGCTATGGTTTTTCCATTAGTCATGTATGGATGTGAGAGTTGGACTATAAAGAAAGCTGAGTGCCAAGGAATTAATGCTTTTGAACTATGGTGTTGGAGAAGACACTTGAGAATCCCTTGGACTGCAAGGAGATCCAGCCAGTCCATCCTAAAAGAAATCAGTCCTGAATATTCACAGGAAGAACTGATATTGAAGCTGAAACTCCAATCCTTTGGCCACCTGATGTGAAGAATTGACTCATTTGAAAATTCAGACCCTGATGCTGGGAAAGAGTGAGGGCAGGAGGAGAAGGGGACGATGGAGGATGAGATGGTTGGATGGCATCACCAACTCAATGGACATGAGTTTGGGTAAACTCTGGGAGTTGGTGATGGACAGGGAGGCCTGGTGTGCTGTGGTTCATGGGATCGCAGAGTCGGACATGAATGAGTGAATGAACTGAACTGAAGTGATATCCAATTTAAAAGTAAATATTAAAAAAACTAAGATCATGGCATCCGGCTCCACTACTTCATGGCAAATAGAAGGGGAAAAGGTGGAAGTAGTAATGGATTTCCTCTTCTTGGGCTCTAAAATCACTTTGGATGGTGACTGCAGCCATGAAATCAGAAGATGTTTGCTTCTTGGCAGGAAGGCTATGACAAACCTAGACAGGGTGTTGAGAAGCAGAGATATTACTCTACTGACAAAGGTCCATATAGTCAAAGTATGGTCCTCCCAGTGGTCATGTACGGTTGTGAGAGCTGGACCATAAAGAAGATGGAGCGCCAAAGAATTGATGCCTTCAAACTTTAGTGCTGGAGAAGATTCCTGAGAGTCCTTTGGATAGCAAGGAGATCAAATCAGTCAATCTTAAAGGAAATTAACCCTGAATACTCGCTGAAAGGACTGATGCTGAAGTTGAAACTCCAGTATTTTGGTCATTTGATGCTAACAGTTGACTCATTGGAAAAGTCTCTGATGCTGGGAAAGACTAAGGGTAGAAGGAGAAGAGGGCGTCAGAAGATGAGATGGCTGGAAGGCATCACCAATGCAATGGACATGAACTTGGGCAAACTTCAGGAGATGAGGAGGTATAGAGAGGCCTGGCATGCTGCAGTCCATGGGGTCACAAAGAGTCAGACATGACTGGGCAACGGAACAACAACATATCCTTTAATACATTCTTCTCTGCTTAAACTATACACAGTTCATTTCTGTTGCACACAAGAAAGAACCCTGATGTACAGAAACATGCTCTCTCACCCACATCTAGGGAAGGAAAGGTCACTTTCAGAAATTCTCTCAAAATAGCCAAGAAATTTCCTTCTCTGAGACCTCTGACAAACCTCTTTATATCTCAGCAGCCAGAATTGGGTCAATTTTTTTTTTCTGAATTACTGGGGCTTGAGGATGGGATTGCAGTAATGAGCTAAGGCCTGAGCCACATCCTTATCCGTTAAGGCCTAAGACAAAGGACAAAAGAAAAAAGGGACATAGAGAGAAGTGAAGATACCCAGGTGAGGACTAGGGTACTTAGAGAAGGGGAATGGGTGAAGATATGCGAGAAGCAGGATAACCTCAAAGTCCACCAGATTACAGTGGTCTCTCAGTATCCATGGAGAATTGGTTCCAAGACCCCCACGTGTATCAAAATCCAGAGATGATCAAGTACCTCATCTAAAATGGTGTAGATTTACATATATCCTATGCACATCCTACCATATATTTAAAAAAATATTTATTTAGTAATTATCAATTATTAAAAAATTTAAAATGTATTTGTTTGGCATCAGGTCTTAGTTGCGGCATGCGGGATCTTCTTTGGGGCACGCAGGATCTTTTCAGTTTTGGCGTGCGAACTTAGTTAATGGCGTGTGGACTCTAATTCCCTGCCAGGAATTAAACCTGGATGCTCTGCACTGGAGCACAGATCTTAGCCACTGGGCCACTAGGGAAGTCCCCTACTATATACTTTAAATCATCTCTGGATTATTTATAATACCTGCTACTGCTGCTGCTGCTGCTAAGTCGCTTCATTTGTGTCCGACTCTGTGCGACCCCATAGATGGCAGCCCACCAGGCTCCCCCGTCCCTGAGATTCTCCAGGCAAGAACACTGGAGTGGGTTGCCATTTCCTTCTCCAATGCATGAAAGTGAAGAGTGAAAGTGAAGTTGCTCAGTTGTGTCCGACTCTTAGCGACCCCATGGACTGCAGCCCACCAGGCTCCTCCGTCCATGAGATTTGCCAGGCAAGAGTACTGGAGTGGGGTGCCAAATACCTAATACAACATAAACACTATGTAAACAGTGGCCATTGTGGTAAATCCCAGTTTTGCTTTTTGGAACTTTCTGGAAATTTTTTTCCAAGTATTTTTGATCTACTATTGGTTAAATCCATAGATGAGGAACGCACGGATACAGAGGGTTGACTGCATGACCACACGCTTTTCAAGAGTGACTCTCGCCCTGGGTACAACTGACGTTTTGGGCAGGACGCCTCTTTGTTGCGTGGGGCTGTCTTGGGTGTTGGAGGTAACATCCCTGGCCTCTACCCACTATCTGGCAGTAGCAGTCCCCTACCCCGAAAGCTGTGACAACCAAAAATGTGTCCAGACATTGCCAAATGTCTCCTGGGGGCGCAATTACCCGAAGTTGAGAACCACAGGGCTAGAGGAAGACCCTGGGAGGGAGTGTGGTGGGTGAGGGCAGGGTGGGGAACTTGGACTATTCAGATCCTACAAAGTACAAGGTAGGGGAATTAACTCCAGGTTACTCCGAGTTGTAGATGAGATTCTTTTTGTTTCCATGAAAGGTGCTACAGGGGACTGTTGAATCACCATCTCCTAAAGGCAAATATTACTTTTTATAGAGAATACAGCCTAACCACAAAGTGGAAAATATATACTTTTTCATCTGCCCTATAATTTTCAAGGCCACATCTCTTATAATGAGGTTACTTCACATTACACAGTATTACCTATTATTCAGAGTGGATTTAACCCACCTACCTTGCTTCCAAATGTGTCTTTTTTGCATCATCCTTGAGTGATATTCCTTTTAATTCTCTTAACTACTCAAGCATTTGACCAAAAGATTGAAATTTATTAGTTTGATACATAGATATTTTGAGCTACCTGATACATGGGTATTAAAAAGCTATATTGTAGTTTTAGTTACATTTTTTTTTTTCTGGACAATTTTATCCTTTAGCATTATGAAGTGTCCTTAGTCATATTTAAATCTTTTTTTGGCTTCAATTGTCTGATATCAAGATAAGAACTTCCGCATTCCTGTTGTTCTCATGTGGCTGGTGTAAATTTGTCTATTTCTGTTTATCCTTTCTGAACCACTTTGTTTTAGGTGTACTGTTTGTATGTGGCTTGTTGGTGTATCGGTTAGCTTTTGCTGCACAACTAACCGTAACGAAACTTGATGGGTTAAAACAAGAGTCATTTGTTTAGCTCATGGTTCTGTGGGTTGGGCATTTGCCATCTACGCTGGCTCAGCAAAACTGATGGGCTTGGTTACATAACTAACATCAGCTGGGGGTTGGCTGGCAGCTGAATGATCTAAAAATACCCTAATTCACCAGGTGGTGCTAATTGTAAAGAACCTGACTGCCAACGCAGGAGATGTAAGAGACTCCAGTAAGATCCCTGGATCAGGAAGATCTCCTGGAGGAGGAAAGGGCAACCTACTTCAGTACTCTTGCCTGGAGAATCCTACGGTTTGATCTCTGGGTCGGGAAGATCCCCTGGAGGAGAAAATGGTAACTCACTTCAGTATTCTTGCCTGGAGAATTCCCATGGACAGAGGAGTTTGGCAGGTTACAGTCCATGGGGTCGCAGAGTCAGGCACAAGTGAAGTGACTTAGCACACCACACGTGATGATTAGCACACCATTGGTGAGGGCTAGGGGGATGACTGGGTCGGTCTTTCATAATCCAGCAGGTTAGCCTACACACAGGGAGGACACGTTTCTAGTGCAGTCAGAAAGGACAAGCTCCGAGGGCTCAAGTGTCTGTTTGCGTCACAATTACTAATGCTCTATTGGCCGAAGCAATTTACATCAACAACGCAGACTTAAGGATAGAGAAGTGAAGCGAAGTGAAAGTCGCTCAGTCATGTCCAACTCTTTGCGACCCCATGGACTATACAGTCCATGGAATTCTCCAGGCAGAATACTGGAGTGGGCAGCCTTTTCCTTCTCCAGAAGGATGGAGAAACAGACTCCAGTTCTTGATGAGATGATCTATAACATCACGCTGCAAAGTCATAGTCGAAGGGAGAAGTTGTAGCCAGTTTTTACAATCTATCACATTTGGTTTTTCCTCTTGACTCAATCTAAATTTTTTTTCTTTCAATGTTGCTTTAAACCCAATTACATTTATTACATGACTGTTAGGTTTGATCTCAATTTGCCATATCATTCTGTGCTATATTTATTCTGTTGTTATTTTTATTATGTTTCTGCCTGTGCAGTTGATTTGCTCTTTTATTAATTTTTTTGGCTTTAGGGAAAAAAATACATATTTTTTGGTCATGCCATGGGGCTTGTGGGATCTTAGTTCCCTGACTAGGGATCGAACTCATGTCTCCTGAAGTGGAAGTGATGAGTCTTTATCTTTGGACTGCCAGGGAAGTTCCCTCCATCCTTAGTGTTATTGATTTCAGCAAGTCTATTTGAACATTTCTACTCCATGCCTCCTTCTAAGTCACCTCCTGTGACCCCCTGCAACACTTTAAAGTTTACCCTGAGAGTGTTGAATAAGGAAGTGAGGACACCTCCTTTACCTTCTGTCCTTCACTTTCTTAGACTCTTCCTCTCAGCAACAAAAAGGGCATTTTCTTTCTTGCATTGCATAGACTTTCCTTACATCAAATCCTTGTCCTATTCACTCTCTCATTTACTATAAAAACTCTTTTCTTACAGTCTTCTGGGCTTGGCTTTTGTAAGCTTCTTTTCTCCTCCACAAGGCTTCCATTTCTTCCAAAAACCACAAGCACTTACTTTCAGGCTATTGTTTCAACACGGACTTGAAAGACTCTATTTTGAAACTCAAAGCTTTTTTCAGCAGGATTCTGTCTATCCAACCAGGATGATTTCCACTAGTTCAGCAGTGGGAGTAATGATGGGCCAGACCAGAACCAGGGATTATCAGGGAGGAAAGATTTATTGATTTAATATTCCCCAAAATGTTACACTGTGGATACACTGTAAGAAATTGTATGGAGTTTCATTACACAGAGGGCTTCCCAGGTGGCACCAGTGGTAAAGAATCTACCTGCCAATGCAGGAACATTAGAGACAACTGGTTCGATCCCTGGGTTGGGAAGATCCCCAGGAGGAGGGCACAGCAACCCACTCCAGTATTCTTGCCTGGAGAATCCCACGGACAGAGGAGCCTGGCGGGCTACAGTCCAGTGGGTTGCCAAGAGTTGGACATGACTGAAGTGACCTAGCATTACACAGATGGAAAATCAATGTTACCATAAGTGAGTTTGAAAGCAGTGAAACATCTTCGGAAAGCATCATTAGGGCTCCCTAACATCCAGTTTTCTGGGCCCTCGTGGGCATACAAAAGACCACCGCTCCTGGTGTGATGGAGTCATGTGAGGCATTCTAGCCAATGAAAGGTAATGGAAGTGAAAGGGCTGAGGCAGTGAACAGCTGCTGATGTGACAAGTTCCTTCTGCCCCTTTGAAACGAGTTTCATGATGAGACGGATGAGACGGATCAAACTACTCTGAACTAAAGACACAATGCTTAGAGGACAGCTACCTACCCTGGAGAGTTGCTGGTCCTACAGAAGACTCCGCATGAGCAAGGAACAAATGTTTATTATGTTAAGATGCTGAGATTTTTGAAATTGTTTATTATCATGGCCTATGTTTATATACCCTCCTTCTTTGGCCATTGGCCTAATGCCTAATAAATGAGGGTACAAGCTATTGAGGGGAAAGTGTGTGTGTGTATATGTTTAATATGGGCCATTTTCTAAGTCTTTGTTGAATTTGTTAAAATATTGTTTCTGTTTTATGTTCTGGTTCTTTGGCCAAGAGGCATGTGAGATTCTTAGTTCCCCGATCAGGGATCAAACTTGCACCCCCTGCATTGGAAGATGAAGTCCCAACCACTGAATGGAAGTCCATGGAAAGTGTGTTATTTTGATAGTTGACTTTTTCTTTCTTTTTTTTTGCAAGCAGTGCAACTCGTTCACTCACTCAAAAACATTCAGTGAGTTGCCTGCTGCTGCTGCTGCTAAGTCGCTTCAGTCGTGTCCGACTCTGTGCGACCCCATAGACGGCAGCCCACCAGGCTCCCCCGTCCCTGGGATTCTCCAGGCAAGAACACTGGAGTGGGTTGCCATTTCCTTCTCCAATGCATGAAAGTGAAAACTGAAAGTGAAGTTGCTCAGTCATGTCCGACTCCTAGCGACCCCATGGACTGCAGCCCACCAGGCCCCTCCGTCCATGGGATTTTCCAGGCAAGAGTACTGGAGTGGAGTGCCATTGCCTTCTCTGCAGTGAGTTGCCTACCAAGTGCTAAGAGCTGGAGATTAATAGTACACAAACAAACACAAAAATTTTTTGCCCTTAAAGAGCTTATATAATAGAAAAAATTAAATCAAGTAACAAAATACTTGCTATGAGATAAGTGTTATGAAGCGAATAAACAATGGCTGAGTTGGACCTTAACAAGGGGTGGGGGTTCTAATTTCGATGGTGAGCTAGAGAGGAGGCATTTCTTCCAGTGTACGAAGAAAGGGGTCAAGTATTCCAGGTCACATGAGGAAAGAAAGATTGAGACTTAGAGTTTGAGGAACTAAGACCAATGTGACTAGACAGGAATAAATGAGGAACAAGCAGCAAACATAAAGTTGGAGAGATACACGGAGATAGATCAGGTTCTATCAGATAAGATCACCTTAATCTTCCTGGGATCAATGCCAGACAACCTCACCAATGTTCATTTCCTTTTTCCCTCCATCTGCCTCAACAAAGGACACATCCCTCATCTTTCTGACAGTTAATCCTTCTTCTTAGACCCTCCCTGCTCTGGTCACAGGGAGACCTTCTTCTCTTCTTTTCATGCACTTGGCTCCTTTGGTCATCCTCTGCTCTTCTGAATCTTCATCCTCTCCCCAGTGCATCAGTCCTGTCAGCCAGTGTACAAAATACTCTATTTCTGTCTTAAGAAAAACATAATCTGGTACTATATTTCCTGGCAGCTTCTGATCTATTTTGATTTCTTTCATCTTCCTTCCTGGGCTTGCCTGGTGGCTTAGACAGTAAAGAATCCGCCTGCAATGCAGGAGACCTGGGTTCAGTCCCTGGGTTGGGGAGATCCCCTGGAGGAGGGCATAGCAACCCACTCCAGTATTCTCGGCTGGAGAATTCCCATGGACAGAGGAGTGTATTGAGCTACAGTCCATGGGGTCTCAAAGAGTCGGACATGACTGAGCGATTAAGCACAGCCCAGCACAGCTTCCAATCTATTTCAATTTCTTTGTGTTCCTTTCTAGTTCCAGAGGTTTACAATTAATTTGTATGCTCACTGTTGATTCCTAAATAAGATGTCTTCTTGGAGCTTGAATCTCACATACCCAACTGTCAGTTTAGGGACTCCATTTGAAGGTTTGGTATAAACACTTCCCATCTTCTGAGCCCATCAGTGGATTATCCATCAGTTTTTTGTTTTTTTTTGGTCACGTCATGGGGCTCCTGGGATCTTCCTTCCCTGACCAGGGAAAGAACCCGGGACCTAGGCAATGAGAGCGGAGTCCTAACCACGGGACTGCCAAGAAATTTCTCATTTATTTTTTGTTTTTTAATATATCAGGAAATGATCCCACTGACAGCTCAGAGGTTCAGGCCCCAAATCTGGGAGCCTGGCTCACTACTGCTAATGCTAGTTTTCATGATCTCGTGTCTGAATTTATGAAATGGTCTTATGATTTGGCTCCTTGCTTCTATCATGCCTTCCTCTAATGCATTCTCTACATGGCTATTTTATTTTAACCTGGAATATTTTAACTGAAATAAATTTTAAAAAAGTAAAGAAACTGTGGCCAAACAAACTTCTATAACAAAAGCAGGATATATGCTGTAAAACTTACACAAAAAGGGGACCTCCCTGGTGGTACAGTGATTGGAAGGAAAATTTCCTTGGAAGCAAAGTTATGACCAACCTAGACAGCATATTAAAGAGCAGAGACATTACTTTGTTAACAAAGGTCCATCTAGTCAAGGCTATGGTTTTTCCAGTAGTCATGTATGGATGTGAGAGGTGGACTATAAAGAAAGCTGAGCACAAAAGAATTGATACTTTTGAACTGTGGTGTTGGAGAAGACTCTTGAGAGTCCCTTGGACTGCAAGGAGATCCAACCAGTCCATTCTAAAGGAGATCAGTCCTGGGTGTTTATTGGAAGAACTGATGCTGAAGCTGAAACTCATTCAATACTTTGGCCACCTGATGCGAAGAGCTGACTCATTTGAAAAGACCCTGATGCTGGGAAAGATTGAGGGAAAGAGGAGAAGGGGACGACAGAGGATGAGATGGTTGGATGGCATCACCGACTCAATGGACGTGAGTTTGGGTAAACTCTGGGAGTTGGTGATGGACACGGATGCCTGGAGTGCTGCGGTTCATGGGGCTGCAAACAGTCGGCTACGACTGAGCGACTGAACTGAACTGAACAGTGACTGGAACTCTGAGCTTCCAGTGCAGGACGCCTGGGTTTGATCCCTGGTCAGGGAACTAGATCCCACATGTCACAACTAAAACTATGCATGCCACAACTAAAGATCCCAAAACTAAGACCCAGCACAGTCAGATAAATCAATGAATTTAAAAATATTACACAAAAGATAGGCAAAAATAAAGAAAATAAAAAATAAACAAAAATATATAAACATTTTCACTTCCAAAGAGCACAGCTAATGAAATCGTGTACAAGCCCCTGCATCGTTTTCTTTTGAAGTAAAAGGCTGACTCAAGAGTTAACGATCAGGAAATGTGATGATGTAGAAACAAAGAATAGCTATTTGGCTGGGGAACTGGTAACAATTTAGACTATAATTCAGCCACATGGCAGAATCACTCAACTCACAGTTTCCTGAAAGATATAAAGGCCTGACACATATTCCTAAATTTTGTAACAGGAAGCATCCCCTCTCCAGATGAAAACTGCTGACCACGAGAACCTGGGCTCTAGACTGAACTGATGATGCTTGACATTTCACCTTGATGTCAACTAGTCCAAGAACTGTCCACGAGCTGATCACACCCTACTCCCTGGCCACTATAAAGCTCCTCACTACCTCCTCCACAGTGGGTCATATGGTCTTGATGGCAGAAACCCACTGTGGCTCCCTTTGCCTGGCAAAGCAATAAAAGCTACTCTTTCTGCTTCATCCAAAACTCTGTCTCCCTGTCTCTGTGAAGAGCTGGCCAAGTTTTGGCAACACTAACAACTTATGTAAAATCCTTCTAGATCTTTTTTCATACTACATAAATATACATATGTGCATTTTGTAATCAAAATGAGATATTGTAACATACATATTGTTTTGTGACTTGCCCTTTTCAGTTAACAAACTCCACCTTTCCATGGCACTGTGTTTCCATCTCATATTCAGTCCATCTATATTCACATTTCTTCAGTTGTTCTGAAATTTCATAGGTAGTCTGTACAAATCAGAATTCAATCCAGACTCTATGTCCCTCACATTTCTTTTTATAGAGGCAGGGGCTTTTTTCCCTCAACTCTAAATTTTTAAAGAGATGGGACCAGTTTTTCTGCACAACATTCCAGCTTCTGGATTTGCTTGCTTACTTTGTATGGTATCATTTAGTTTGCTCTTTTATCCCCTGCATTTCTCATAAATTGTGTTAGATGCAAAGAACTGACAGAGTCAAGTTAAACATTTTTGACTGGACTAGATCACAGATGATGATACTGTATACTTCATGACACCCCATGAGGTTGATGCACAGGGTGGTCTTTTAAACATGAATGGTATCATGTCACCATTGCTTAAATGCCATTTACAGCTTCCTACTTATTCTACAACTCTTCAACTTGGCTTAAAACGGTCTGAAAGATTTGATGCCTTCAGTTCAGTTCAGTTCAGTCACTCAGTCGTGTCCTACTCTTTGCGACCCCATGAACTGCAGCATGCCAGGCCTCCCTGTCCATCACCAACTCCCAGAGTTCACTCAAACTCATGTCCATTGAGTCAGTGATGCCATCCAGCCATCTCATCCTCTGTTATCCCCTTCTCTTTTTGCCCCCAATCCCTCCCAGCATCAGAGTCTTTTCCAATGAGTAAACTCTTCGCATGAGGTGGCCAAAGTACTGGAGTTTCAGCTTTAGCATCATTCCTTCCAAAGAACACCCAGGACTGATCTCCTTTAGAATGGACTGGTTGGATCTCCTTGCAGTCCAAGGGACTCTCAAGAGTCTTCTCCAACACCACAGTTCAAAAGCATCAATTCTTCGGCGCTCAGCTTTCTTCACGGTCCAATTCTCACATCCATACATGACCACTGGAAAAACCATAGCCTTGACTAGACAGACCTTTGTTGGCAAAGTAATGTCTCTGCTTTTCAATATGCTATCTAGGTTGGTCATAACTTTCCTTCCAAGGAGTAAGCATCTTTTAATTTCATGGCTGTAATCACCATCTGTAGTGATCTTGGAGCCCCCCAAAATAAACTGTGTCCCTGTTTCCACTGTTTCCCCATCTATTTGCCATGAAGTGGTGGGACCGGATGCCATGATCTTCGTTTTCTGAATGTTGAGCTTTAAGCCAACTTTTTCACTCTCCTCTTTCACTTTCATCAAGAGGCTTTTGAGTTCCTCTTCACTTTCTTCCATAAGGGTGGTGTCATCTGCATATCTGAGGTTATTGATATTTCTCCCCGCAATCTTGATTCCAGCTTGTGCTTCATCCAGCCCAGCGTTTCTCATGATGTACTCTTCCAATCTAATTTCATCCAGTCTCCACTTGCTTTTTAAAATTGTTGCCACACTGTTTCCACTCCCTGAACATGGGAAGCTGAAGTGCTTGCCTTCTAGGGCCTTTGCCCCTTGGTCTGGGAGAGCCTCCCCAGCCCCTACTTTCTCCGCTTCTCTTCCTTTCTCCTAAAGTCAAGCATCTTATCAAACTGTAGCCCCCCTCCTCTTGTTAAAAAAATATACTTCATATAACTATTATTAACTTTTTTTGCCACTTCATTTGGCATCTTCCATCCAACCTGAGCCCCCTGCAGTGGAAGCATGCAGTCTTAACCACTGGACCACCAGGGAAATCCCTCAAACTGCAGATCTTTTAAAGTTCACTTCCTCAGAAAAGCTGTCTCTAATTATTTAATAATTGTAATTATTTAAACTAGCTTCGTTGGAGGGACCCTCATACCCTACATCCCAAGCACCCTGCTTTTTGTACCAAGATACTTTTTCACATTGGCAGGTGATTCTTTACCACTAGCGCCACCTGGGAAGACCCCCAAGATACTTTTTTGGTCCACCTTAGTATCTGTGTCCATACCTGACAGTACGCTCGCTGCACAAGAGCAAGGGCCTTGCCTGCTCGACTCACTGTGAACACAGCATCTGTGCACAGCACCCCGCCGAATCAATCACCATAGGTCACAATAACCCTGAAGCAGCCATGTCTTGGGCAGGTGGCCGCAAACTCACGCCAGTGCCAGTAATAGTACCTCCCTGGGGAACTGTTCGAGTGCAGGAAGTTAGTTTTACGCAAGCGCTCGGCCCAATTGCCGAAGCAGTAGAAGGAAAGAGAAAAATTCCACAGGTGGGGCAGGCTGGCACCTCAAGATTCAGCCCCGGACGAGTGGGGCCCAGGTGAGCTGCCGGCTCCCCGACTCCCTCACGTGACCGCGGGCGGCGCGCCGAGTGCGCCTGCGCCGGAGCTCCCGGAAGTGGCCGGACCCGAAGCGCAAGCGGAGCGCACGTCCGTCAGCCCCTCAGTCCGCCCGTCCGCCGGCCCGGTACTCCGCGGCCCTCGGCCCTCGTCGCCCTCCCGTGGTGTCTTTGGCCCGAAGGGCTGCCGAGGCGCTCGCCATGGCGGCGTTCATCTCGGTACAGCTGAAAAAGACCTCGGAGGTGGACCTGGCCAAGCCGCTGGTGAAGTTCATCCAGCAGACGTACCCGAGCGGCGGGGAGGAGCAGGCCCAGTACTGCCGCGCGGCGGAGGAGCTCAGCAAGCTGCGGCGCGCCGCGCTCGGCCGCCCGCTGGACAAGCACGAGGGCGCGCTCGAGACGCTGCTGAGGTGGGCCTGGGGCCGGGTAGGGGGAGGCTGTCGGCGGCCTGCCGCTTGCCCTGCTTCCTCCGCCCTTCCTGACTCACATCCACGGCGGGACCGGCCGCCCCACCCCAGCTTGGCCCGGCGCGTAGGTGTGGTCTGCATTTCTTCCTCCTGCAGGCCCGGGTGACCCTACCCGCTTCCCCTGGCTGCCCGCCGCGGTCCGCCGTCCTCGGTCCTCCGGGGCCCGGCCGACCGGCCACCTGGGAGGAACGGTCCACCACGTATTCAGTCTCTCTTGTCACATTTACCCAGAACTAGTTTTCTTCACTTTTTTTTTTTTTTTTTTTTTTGCGGGGGAGGCGGGTGTCTGTGAGACTCCTCCCTTCCTCCATTTTTGCATCACCGCAAAACTTTGTTGGCCAGGTTGGAATTTCATAATAGTAATTTGCTTGAGGGAAGTGGCAGAATTGGGGCTCTGGAACTCATGTTTGTTACTTACTCCATACTGTCCACTTTGAAATGAACCCTCTTCCTAAGTTCATCGCAACCGAACGACCGATGGAGAATTCCATTGGTTGCTAAGTCAGTTCAGTCGTGTCCGACTCTGTGCGACCCCATAGACGGCAGCCCACCAGGCTCCCCCGTCCCTGGGATTCTCCAGGCAAGGACACGGGAGCGGGTTGCCATTTCCTTCTCCAATGCATGAAAGTGAAAAGTGAAAGGGAAGTCGCTTAGTCGTGTCCGACTTTTCGCGACCCGATGGACTGAAGCCTACCAGGCTCCTCCGTCCGTGGGATTTTCCAGGCAAGAGTACTGGAGTGGGGTGCCATTGCCTTCTCCGTCCATTGGTTAGGAGCTGCCATTATTTAAAATTTAAACTTGAATGACAGAACGTTCCAGATAGGTTCCTTTTAATCAGTTTGTTCACAAACAGGTATGCACATAATGGAGTAAATTTGTTATCTTAGTAAATGTTTATTGAACTCAGGATGTATTTAATGAGAGTTTTTTATGTAGAACTTTCCAGTTAGGATGGCAGGACATTTTTATAGTACTTTATAGTTAAAATTCTTTCGCTCACCTTTTTAATGATCACATTTTCTGTGTCTAATGTAGTCTCATTTCACAGGAAAAACACAGCTATATTAAGACGCAAGTAGGAGCCGCTCAGGTTAAACTCACTAACTGAAAAGGCAACGAATATTGCTTCCTTAGGCATTCCTGGAGATGATTCTGCCTCCAGGATGTTTTCCTCTTAGGAGAGCTTTGTTCCTGTAATCCGGAGAGATGGCCACTGGCTCTCCTGTAATTACGGTGGTCTTAACAGTCAGGATCTTACACAAGAGTGCTTTTCTCCTGTGCCCTGGCAAAAGTCCACGGAAGCCTCTGATTGGATTGGCTTGTGCCCACGTACAGTGGGAAATGGCCTAATCGCCCTCCTCTGAGTCACTGTGCTGGTTTAACTTCTCCGTGCAGCATGGATTAAAGTAGCATTAGTATGGAGTCAGTTTTCCAGGAGGAGGGTACTGAATAGATTACGACCCCTTGGTGGTAAATTTTAAAAGCTAAGACTTGGGTTTCGAAGATATATAAGCTTGATACTTATATAAGCTTTTTAAAAAGTTAACCTATGAATACTTAGACATTCTTTATATTAACGTGCTCTTACCTAGACCTGAGTAGCGTTCAGTGAGGATTTTTCACTAGCAGTATTTACAAAGCATGGGTCATGGTATGAAATGAAAACAGGAATGCATTAGGTTTGGTCTCAACACTTAAGGAGCAGTGGAGTCTTCAGAGACTTGATAGACAAGAAAGGATAGTGAATATTGGTAATATGAGGTTTAAAACTTTTTAAATTTGTGCATTCTTTTAGTATTTTCCCAGGCATAAATGTGAGAACTGTTCCTAGGTTTTAGGGCTCTTGCAGAGACAGTTTGTTTGAAACTGTTTCTTTAGTCGTCTCTGCATTATCCTCACATTAGCACATTCTTGCTTTTCAGGTGGAGTTAGGGTAAGCTGATAGATATTAGTACAGTGTATTACATTTTATAATGGAGGTATGTACAAAAGTATCTTTGGTATGCATCCTGTTATGGGGTGGTTCATCCAATTATGCAGAATATTTTACTGTTAATATATTTCAATAATTGTATAAACTGAGCATTAATTTACATATTTTAACTTAATGAACTTTTTGAAAAAGAAGATTTAAGTTAATTCCTAAAGAATAGAAACTAGCTTCGTAAGTACTGGCACACAGCTCTACACATATAGGTCCAGTGATGGACTTGCCTTTTTGTTTTTAGACGAACTCTTAAAATGTCCTAAAATACCGTTTATGTGTTGTAATATTAAAAGTGAATGTTATCCTTTGTAAAGTGACTTTAAGTACAAATTGGTTAGGAGTGCCTCAGTAAATATTGAATCTGATCACTAGGTGATCAGTCTTTTGTGGTGATTAATTTCTTTGTAGAGAAAGCTTACAGTCTCCTTCCATGAAAAAGCCTGGTTGTCAGCTTTCTGAAATTTGATCGAAAAAATGGAGGGTGAGCAGCATTCATGTATGGACTTTTCTGTGTTAGCCTGTTTTATATCATCTATGTTGTTGTACGAGGGTTGAATTCAGCTGTATGTGGGAGATCTCAGATTATCAGTGAATTAAATTATGATTTTGGTCTTGTGTAGAAAGTTGGTAGAGGGGTAGTTTAGATAGCTTAGGGATGGTATGGGCTTCCTGGGTAGCTCAGCAATGCTGGAGCCCCCGGTTTGATTCCTGTGGCAGGAAGATCCCCTGGAGAAAGGATCGGCTACCCACTCCAGTATTCTTGGACTTCCCTGGTGGCTCAGACTGTACAGAATTGGCCTGCAATGCAGGAGACTTGATTTTGATCCCTGGGTTGGGAAGATCCCGTGGAGGAGGGCATGGCAACCTACTCCAATATTCTTGCCTGAAGAATCCCCAAGAACAGAAGAGCCTGGCAGGCTACAGTCCATGGGGTCATAAAGAGTTGGACATGACTGAACGACTAAGTACAGCACAGCAAAGGGATGGCACTGTGAAATTCATCAGGTTCAGGCTCGTTTCAGCTATCCGCTCTGTAAAAGCTAGAGTCCTCGTTCCCAGGGTCCAGATAGCAGTTATACTCAACTTTTAGGCAAGAGAATGGAGGGAGGGACAGGGGGTAGGCAGAAGGCTAAGCCTTTAGGATGTTACCTGAAAACTGCCCCACAACACCCTGCTCGTATGTTATTAGCCATTATGTATGTCCACGTCTTGGAAGGGTAGGAGAGGTAAAGGAATTTTTATTAAGGGCATGCATATACCCAGCTAAAATATGTGATTTTCTTAGGAAGGAAGGAGAGGTAATGATGTAGGCGATTAGCACATCAGTAGGCTCTGTGGTGGCTTAGCCGGTAAAGAATCTGCCTGCAACATGGGAGACCTGGGTTCAATCTGTGGGTCAGGAAGATCCCCTGGAGAAGGGAATGGCAACCCATTCCAGTATTCTTGCCTGGAGAATCCCATGGAGAGAGAACCTAAGAGAACACGTCTGAGAAACTCACACTTTGTCTTCACTTTGAATAGGCTCTCAGTTCCCTTTGTCCCCACTTAGCTGCGCTCAGTGCCCACCTGAGCCGCGCTTGCTGTCCTGAACGTTTTCCCGAGAGTGAGCCTGTCCTCAAGATTTCTTGCAAAGATCTTCAAATGACCAGGCATGGAACCCACATCCCCTGCAGTGGAGGCAAAGTCTTAACCACTGGGCCACCAGGGAAGTCCCCTCAAGTTTCCTGTCTGGCTTCTTTGCACAATTTGCCTGCTTTCTGTCTAGGCAGTTAGATTTTTCAGCTGTGTCTGCTTCATTTATTCACTTTTCTTTCACCTTTTAGAAAATTTCATTGGAACTTCTTGTATGCTGTTGTGCCCTTTCCCATTCTTTTTGTCCTAGTGCAGTTACAGCTTTTTAATTTTTATTGCCTTTCCAGTGGAAGTTTGAGAGAGGGAGCAGAGAAGGTTGTTTATTCAGATCTCTTTGTTTAGCAAATAGCGTATTTGCATTTTCAGCTTTCTTCTGTGTTTATATCAATTTGCATTCTTCTTGGCAAGTAAATTTTTTTCCCGCCACATCCTCAGGAATACTCACTGATTAATAATTTAAATAAGTTGCTTTTTGCTGAATAGATGGGTGCGAGATGGTACCCAGTTTTAGGTTGCATTGCCTTGATATCTCTGAGATCCAGCATTTTCTGTTTGCTGGCTGGCCACTTTCTTTTTCTGTAAATTGCATGTCCTTTTTTTGGCCCATTTTCTACATTGTGTTTTCCTTACTGATTTTTAAGAGTTCTGTACATTTTCTGGCAATTTATCCTTTTTCTATTATTTATAGTACAAATATCATCTTTAAATCTGTTTTTTGTCTCTTATGTTTATGGTATCTTTTGTCACACAAAAGTCCTTGCAATTTTTTTTTTTTTTTGGTCTTGCCTCCTGTCATGTGGGATCTTAGTTCCCCAAACGGGGATCAACCCTCACCCACTGCAGTGGAAGCTCAGAAGCTCAGAGTTTGAGTAATGAAATCCTGAAAAGTGTTTTATTCTCCTCAAAATCTGTTGTTACAATTTTTTTCTTATTTCTGATGTTGCGTATGATTACCCCCCACCCCCCAATCAGATCTCTTGAAAGTTCAGAGCCATCTTTTTTTTTAAACCAAGTCTGCTTAACCTTTGGATTTATGCTGTCATTCACTTGTTTCTTTTTCCTCTTTTTGTATAGAATGATTAGCTTCTCAGCTTTTTTTGTTTTTCGAATACATCTCATTTAGGACTATATGTTTTTTCTGAATCTGCTTTCAGTTGCATCCAACTGGTTTTGGTATGAAGTATTCTTGTTGACATTTTTAAAATAATTTGTAATTTTAGTTTTCTTTAATGTGAGTCTTTTATAGAGCTTTTGTAACATTTCTAAATTTGTGTGTCACTTTTTTGTGGGTTAATACGTAGTTTGCTGCATTATGGTACTGTCTTTTTCTTTGTAAAATAAAGTTGATGGAACTAGTTTCATAATTGTGGAAATTTTCCCAAGCACTAATGTTTTATAAATCAAGAAAGAAATTTTGCTGTTCCATTTTACTTCTCAGCTGTTGCTTACATTCTGATTGGTGGTGAAGATATTGAGATAATATTAGCCCTAACGACATTGCTACAGTTTGTTAATCAAATAGAGTATGGTGGATATAAAGATAAATAATACTTGACCTTTGATCTCAAGGAGTACCTGTAGTTGCCAGACCTTAGTTTGGCTGAGTTAATTTTATTTATGCTACATAAATGAGTAAACACAGATTTAACAGGAAAAGTTAAAATCTTTGTTTGATAAATAAAGTGGCTTGTCAGGACTGTCTTCATTATTTGTAATCCTGGAGGGAATTTGCTGCCATACTCTACTGCAGCAGTGCTTCTGTGAGTGATTCTTCATGAGATAGATTGGGCAAAGAAGGAAGTGTGAGGGTAAGGTGCAGGAGGCGTCCACTGGCTCTAATCAATACCTGGCCCAGCGCTCTGGTCTTCTGTATCTGGTTGGTGGGCTTGGAGTTGCCCAGCCCTCAGTACTGACTGGGACTGGATGGCTTACGTGAGTTGTGTTGTGGTATCACTTTCCATGTGGATTGGTTGTTCTTGGTCTCCATACCATCCCCCTAAAAAGTTTTTTTTTAATTAGGATTTTTGGAGAAGACTCTTGAGAATCCCTTGGACTGCAAGGAGATTGAACCAGTCCATCCTAAAGGAGATCAGTCCTGGGTGTTCATTGGAACGACTGATGTTGAAGTTGAAACTCCCAGTACTTTGGCCACCTGATGCGAAGAGCTGACTCATTTGAAAAGACCCTGATGCTGGGAAAGATTGAGGGCAGGAGGAGAAGGGGATAACAGATGAGATGGTTGGATGGCATCTTTGACTCAATGGACATGAGTTTGAGTAAACTCCGGGAGTTGGTGATGGACAGGGAGGCCTGGTGTGCTGCAGTTCATGGGGTCGCAAAGAGTTGGACACGACTGAGCGACTGAACTGAACTGAATGGAAATTTGTTTTATCTTTGGTATATTAAAATAAATATATTTGTTTGCTATTTTTTTTCCCCGTGAGATTTAAAAAGTTGAGTTCTTAGTTATTTGCTCTAGAGCCATTGAGTTCTTAAAGTACTGCTGCTGCTGCTAAGTTGCTTCAGTTGTGTCTGACTCTGTGCGACCCCATAGATGGCAGCCCACCAGGCTCCCCCGTCCCTGGGATTCTCCAGGCAAGAACACTGGAGTGGGTTGCCATTTCCTTCTCCAGTGCATGAAAGTGAAAAGTGGAAGTGAAGTCGCTCAGTCATGTCCGACTCTTCGCAACCCCATGGACTGCAGCCTACCAGGCTTCTCCATCCATGGGTACTAGAGAATATAAAAAACACTTCTGAATATTTGCAAAATCAGAATCTGTAGCTCCTGTTTTTCCAACATGTGCTATGTGTCTGAAATCGTTCATCTCAGGTTGGGACTAGAACCCATGTGCTGGGCCTTGAACCCAGCCAAAACCCACACTACCTGGTTTCAGTTTAGAATGAAGTTGAGGTTCTTGATGTCTCATCACAGAAAGAGTAGAGGGAGAGACAAAGTGATAGGTAAGAAATGAATTTACTGGGATTCAGAGAGAAACACACTCCACAGACAGAGTAGGGGCCATTGAAGAGAGCAAGTGCTGCAAAATATGGCGTGGTTAGTTTTTATAGGCTGGGTAATTTCATATCCTAAAAGATGATGCTGTGAAAGTGCTGCACTCAACATGCCAGCAAATTTGGAAAACTCAGCAGTGGCCACAGGACTGGAAAAGATCAGTTTTCATTCCAGTCCCAAAGAAAGGCAATGCCAAAGAATGCTCAAACTCACACACATTTGCACTCATCTCACACGCTAGCAAAGTAACACTCAAAATTCTTTAAGCGAGGCTCCAACAGTATGTGAACTGAGAACTTCCAAATGTTCAAGTTGGATTTAGAAAAGGCAGAGAACCAGAGCTCAAATTGTCAACATCCGTTGGATCATAGAAGAAGCAAAGGAATTCTAAAAAAACACGTACTTCTGCGTTATTGACTACACCAAAACCTTTGACTGTGTGGATCACAACAAACTGTGGAAAATCCTTCAAGAGATGGGAATACCAGACCACGTTACCTGCCTCCTGAGAAATCTGTATGCAGGTCAAGAAGCAACAGTTAGAACTGGACATGGAACAACAGACTGGTTTCAAATCGGGAAAGGAGTATATCAAGGCTGTATACTTTCACCCTGCTTATATAACTTATATGTAGAGTACATCATGAGAAATGCTGGACTGAATGATGCACAAGCTAGAATCAAGGTTGCTGGGAGAAATCAGTAACCTTAGATATGCAGGTGACACCACCCTTATGGCAGAAAGTTAAGAAAAATTTAAGAGCCTCTTGATGAAAGTAAAAGGGGAGAGTGAAAAAGTTGGCTTGAAACTCAACATTCAGAAAACTAAGATCATGGCATCTGGTCCCATCACTTCATGGCAAATAGATGGAGAAACATTGGAAACAGATTTTATATTTTGGGCTCCCAAATCACTGCAGATGGTGACTGCAGCCATGAAATTAAAAGACACTTGCACCTTGGAAGAAAAATATGACCAACCTAGATAGCATATTGAAAAGCAGAGACATTACTTTGCCAGCAAAGGTCCATCTAGTCAAAGCTATGGTTTTTCCAGTAGTCATGCATGAATGTGAGAGTTGGACTATAAAGAAAGCTGAGCACCAAAGAATTGATGCTTTTGAACTGTGGTGTCGGAGAAGACTTGAGAGTCCCTTGGACAGCGAGGAGATCCAACCAGTCCATCCTAAAGGAAATCAGTCCTGAATATTCGTTTGAAGGACTGATGTTGAAGCTGAAACTTCAATAGTTTGGCCACCTGATGCGAAGAACTGACTCATTTGAATATACCCTGATGTTGGAGAAGATTGAAGGCTGGAGGAGAAGGGGACGACAGAGGATGAGATGGTTGGAATGTATCACCGAGTCAATGGACGTGAGTTTGAGTAAGCTCTGGGCTTTGGTGATGTACAGGGAAGCCTGGCGTGCTGCAGCCCATGAGGTCCCAAAGAGTCGGACACAACTGAACTGAACCTGTGGTTAGCAGTGTCTCCTTTCTTTTGAAAAGAGTTAGTTTCTTTGTGGAGTTTACTCCATACTATGAAATCAGGTATTAATGATTTCCGGTGACTACTGTACTTATGTTTCATTTTTTCATACTTACATTTCATGTTGTATAACCTATCCTAAAATGAAAGTTGCTCAGTCATGTCTGACTCTTTGTGACCCCATGCACTATACAGTCCATGGAATTCTCCATGCAAGAATACTGAAGTGGGTAGATCTCCAGGGGATCTCCCCAACCCAGGATTGAACTGAGGTCTGCTTCATTACAGGCGGATTCTTTATCTGCTGAGCCACCAGGGAAGCCCTTCCTCCCTTACCAGAGAGTCCAGCCATCTCAACCTGGACAGCTGGCAGGAGATAAGGCATCTTTCTGAGTCACTAATTCCTGGTTCATGTCAGAGTCATGTCACTCCTTGCAACACCATGTACTGTATCTTGCCAGGCTCCTCTGTCCATGGAGTTCTCTAAACAAGAAAACTGGACTGGATTGTCGTTTCCTTCTCCAGGGCATCTTCCCGACCCAAGGATCGAACCTGGGTCTCCTGTATTGCACGCAGAGTCTTTACCATCTCAGCCACAAAGGAAGCCAGCCTATCCTAAGACACTTATTTTACTTTGAGAATTCCATCACGTAGCTTTTAGGCATTTAAATGTAGGATATAAATGTACTGTTACCCCACACAAGTCAAATTTTGAGAGTTAACCCCAAAAGCTTTGGAGTAAATAGATACAAAGAAATTTGGTATGTTCTGTGTAGCCTTTCTTTTTTCCTTGATCCATTTGCAGAGAGTATTTTCATTTCCTCCTACTTCCTTCCGGTTTAGAGCAGAGGGCAGCAAATGAAGGCCTGCCCAGCTGCCTGCTTTTGTGTGGTCTGGGGCACTCTCTAGCGGGTTGGCGCTGGGAGCCTTGGACAGCTGGGTAGGGTGCTCCCCTCTGCCCCGTCCTCCCTTTCATTTTCAGTGTCTGCCTCCCTGGCCGGTAGCCAGGCCTCACTGCTGCCCAGGACTTGCTTAGGTGTCACTACACATTGGATGTTCTGCTTGGCAAGTGGCTTGGCAGTGAATGATGTAATCTCGAACCAGGAATTGGTGACTCAGCAAGTCACCTTATCTCTTGCCAGCTGTCCAGGTTGAGATGGCTGGACTCTCTGGCAAGGGAGGAAGGCGTGCCGGAATTTGAGTGTCACCGGGGCAGAGATCAAAACTGACTGCGTTGACCGCTACCCACCTCTTGTCTCCTGGATTTCTCACTGCCTGACTGAATAGTTTTCCTTCAGAGAACTTCAGCTGATGGTAGTTAGATACCTGTCCCTAGCGATCCCATCATCTGAGGTGGCCCAACCAGGTAGAAAGGGTGCAGGGCAGGGCAGATGTTTTCTCTTTTGTTAAGTTGTAACAGGTACCTGCATGTCATCCTTGATTTTTGCCTTTGTTCTGGCAAGGCCTAGGATGTGCTCAGTCACGTCCAACTCTTTGCAACCCCATGGACTAGCCCGTCACGCTCCTCTGTCTATGGAATTCTCAAGGCAAGAATACCTGAGAGGGTTGCCATTTCCTCCTCCGTGGGGTCTGCCCGAC
Source organism: Bos indicus x Bos taurus (assembly GCF_003369695.1). Classification (NCBI taxonomy): domain Eukaryota; kingdom Metazoa; phylum Chordata; class Mammalia; order Artiodactyla; family Bovidae; genus Bos; species Bos indicus x Bos taurus. The sequence continues at coordinate 52,761,409 of NC_040097.1, read as the reverse complement.
CCAGGGATCGAACCCACGTCTCCTGCACTGGCAGGTAGATTCTTTACCACTGAGCCACCTGGGAAGCCCAAAGACCAAGTGTGGGGATCCCTGCTCTGTAGCCCTGTTGGCCCCTTTGCTATGCTGGCTCGCCCTTAGGGGCTGTGGCCTCAGGGTCTCTGTACTCGCTTGTCTCTCTTTATGGACACATTCTTTAGTAGTTCCTATTTGTTCTCAAAACAGAATCTCAGGTTTTACGTTTCAGAGATAAAAAAGTTGCTTTTTGAAAACTTTGCATTTTGCTGATTCTTTTGTTTGGAGCTAGCAATGAAGCTTAGCAAATAAGATCCAGTTCCTGCTCTCAGGGAGTTTAGAACCGATTAATACATAACTGACTGTGGTAAGTTGTGAAGGGAAAATTCCGGGCCCTAAGTGATTGTCAGTGGAGAGGCATTTAGAAAAGGCATGACATTGACTGCTGCTGTTGCTTCTGCCACCACCATGCGTCACCTGACTGCTTCAGTGTAGTAGCCTCCTGACTTCTCTGGACTCCTGCCGTTTGCACACCTGTGAGTCAGTTTTCTACAGAGGGTCTGGGGTGAATCTGAAAATAGATTAGCTCGTGTTACTCTTGTCCACACCCTTTGGTGCTTCCTCCTCTTAAGCAGTAGTAGAAGCCAAAAGTCTTACAGATGCACTCGAGGCATCATTACTTCCTTGATTTCATCTGCTGTTTTCTCCTGTGCTTGCTCTCCAGCCATATCCTCCTCATTGTGCAGAGGTATTTTCAGGCATACGTTTTTCTCAGATTCCTGGCAGTTGTTCTCCCTTCCACTGGTGATGCTTTTCCCCACATCCCATCACTTCCTTCGTGCCCTATTATACATGACATTAAAAATTTTTTTTTGTTTTACTTTTACGTAGTCCAATGACCATGTTATTTAAAAAAAAAACTATAGCCTTCTCATGTCACCCCCTGCACATGACCTTATCCCTCTCACCTCTTTATTTCTCCCATTGCATTTAACACTATGTGCTATTCTGCATTGTTACTTAATTTTGTTTTGCCTCCAGCTCTAAAAGTAAGCTGTACAAGGGTGCAGATTTTTTAATATTTATATACTGCTGAATTCCTGTTGTAGAACTGTGCTTGGTGCATGGCAGACTGTTAGCATGGGCTTCCCAGGTAGTGGTAAAGAACCCGCCTGCCAGTGCAGGTGTCATAAGAGACTTGGGTTCGATCCCTGGGTTGGGAAGATCCCCTGGAGGAGGGGATGGCAATCCACTCGACTATTCTTGCCTGGAAAATCCCACGGAGAGAGGAGTCTGGCAGATTAGAGTCCATAGGGTTGCAAAGAGTCGGACATGACTCAAGCGACTTAGCACGCATGCAAACTGTTAGTATGTCTTTGTTGAAAGAGTGAATGAATGAGGACGAGAAAAATGGGAAATTGTGATGGGAAAGTTTCTGGGTGAAGGGAAAGAAAATGGGTGAATGTCCTGAGCCAGGAGAGAGCACAGAATCTTAATGCCTACAGTGTGTAGTGAATATTCTTAGTTGAGGCTGGAAAATTGGGTAATGAATGATATCACAATTTTTGGATGGAATTATAGTGGGAATCCAAGAATACTCTCCTACATAACCACAGTACAGCTTTCAAAGTCAGGAAATTAACATTGATTAAATATTACCATTTAATCTGTTGTACTCATTCAAATTTTGCTGACTTTCCTATTAATGTTTACAGGTCCAGTATCTAATACCAGATCTTGCATTGCAATTAATTGCCTTTTTAGTCTACTTCAGTCTGGAACAGTTCATCAGTTTTTGGTTGTTTTTCAAGACGGCATTTTTGAAGAGTAGGTACAGGCTGCTTACTTTGTAGAATGTCCCTTAGTTAAAGGGCTTGCCTCTTATTTTCTTGGATTTTATGCATGGTGGGGCTGTTGCACAAACCCAAATGATGCTGTGTTTTTTTTAATGCACCTTAAGAAAAGCATGAGGTTGATTTGTCCCATTGCTGGTAACGTTTGATGTTTATCACTTTGTTAAGATGGTGTCCGCCAGTTTTTTTGACCTCACAGTTAATAAGTTATATTAAGTAGTAAGTAACAGTTAGAACTGGACATGGAACAACAGACTGGTTCCAAATGGGAAAAGGAGTTCGTCAAGGCTGTATATTGTCACCCTGTTTATTTAACTTATATGCAGAGTACATCATGAGAAACGCTGGACTGGAAGAAGCACAAGCTGGAATCAAGATTGCCGGGAGAAATATCAATAACCTCAGATATGCAGATGACACCACCCTTATGGCAGAAAGTGAAGAGGAACTCAAAAGCCTCTTGATGAAAGTGAAAGTGGAGAGTGAAAAAGTTGGCTTAAAGCTCAACATTCAGAAAACGAAGATCATGGCATCCAATCCCATCACTTCATGGGAGATAGATGGGGAATCAGTGGAAACAGTGTCAGACTTTATTTTTCTGGGCTCCAAAATCACTGCAGATGGTGACTGCAGCCATGAAATTAAAAGATGCTTACTCCTTGGAAGGAAAGTTATGACCAACCTAGATAGCATATTCAAAAGCAGAGACATTACTTTGCCAACAAAAGTCCATCTAGTCAAGGCTATGGATTTTCCTGTGGTCATGTATGGATGTGAGAGTTGGACTGTGAAGAAGGCTGAGTGCCGAAGAATTGATGCTTTTGAACTGTGGTGTTGGAGAAGACTCTTGAGAGTCCCTTGGACTGCAAGGAGATCCAACCAGTCCATTCTAAAGGAGATCAGCCCTGGGATTTCTTTGGAAGGAATGATGCTAAAGCTGAAACTCCAGTACTTTGGCCACCTCATGTGAAGAGTTGACTCATTGAAAGAGACTCTGATGCTGGGAGGGATTGGGGGCAGGAGGAGAAGGGGACAACAGAGGATGAGATGGCTGGATGGCATCACTGACTCAATGGATGTGAGTCTGAGTGAACTCCGGGAGTTGGTGATGGACAGGGAGGCCTGGCGTGCTGCGATTCATGGGATCACAAAGAGTCGGACACGACTGAGCGACTGATCTGATCTGATCTTGTGGGGAGATACTTTGAGATTCTGTAATACCCTGTTTCCATCAAGCTTATGTTTTAGCTTCTGGTAATGATTTTACCTGAATCAGATATATTATGAAAGCGGCAACGTCGTGACTTTGCTCACCTCGTTGTTTCTTCTAGATTCATTGGTTGGCATTGTATATTAGGGTAGAGTTTTCTCTGTTAAATTGTTTGTTCTGTTTACTTTAGAATGATCTTATTTTCCTCAGTGGAGTATGATTTGCTATTTGTTTGAATTATTCTGGACTTGGCTAGTGGGAGCTGCTTTCAGCTAGTTCCTGTGTACTTTTGACATTTCCTCCTCATGTTTTAAGTACTTCCTTAACTTTCTGGCATAGCTGAATGTTTAGGCTTGACTTGAATTTTCTCATTGTCAGCCGTGGGGTCCGTCATTTCTCTAAGGAGCACTGGCTCTGTTTATTAATTATTAATTAATTCATTTATTTATTGGCTATACTACGAAGCTTATGGGATCTTAGTTCCCGGACTAGGGATGGGACCCATGCCCCCTGCAGTTCAGTGCAGAGTCCTAACCACTGGCCCACCAAGGGAAGTCCCAACGCTGGCTCCATTTAGTGCAGAGCATAATTTATCTGGACTCTAGGTGTGCTTTTTGCTACTTAGTATTATTGTTGCTAGAGCCTCTCAGCATATAAATTTAGGAAATACACACACACATTTATACCACTTTTTGTATCTGTATTACACTGTGTTAAAAATGAGTTCACACTGATACCTCCAGTTCCAGTCCAAAGCCAGTTTCTTCTAGCTGTCCACTATCCCATATTTGTAACTCTTTTTTTCCAAGGCAGTTAGAAACCTGACTCCCATTATCTTCAGTGTATTTAATTGTTCTCTTCTTCCTGTTTGTAACCAAACTTGTAGCCATGGCAGCCATAAACTTGATCTCTGATTTGTCCTATCTGCTCCCACCCCTCCTGAAAACTAAGCTTCAGAAATAACAATTGCAGTCAACCCTGATGACTCGTGGGAGGGGATGGGCAGGGAGGTGATAAGGGGAAGAAGAAAGATTAGAGGCCAGTTAGAAGCTTGGCCTTGGACACCCCTTAACCCCCACCTTGCTAGCTCAGAGGTCACGTTTCATGGTCATTCTGGCTGCTATATGGAGAACAGATGGGAGAATGAGAAAGAAGAGAAAGGGTGACTGGCTGGGGAACTTGTGGATTAGTCTGCTTTCAGGGGAGAGGGGAAATGTTGGCACACTGTGTAGCATTGGTGGAAATGGATGGGGCGGACATACTGAAATCACATTTGAAAGCTGGTAAACCTGGGCAATGGCACCCCACTACAGCACCCTTGCCTGGAGAATCCCGTGGACAAAGGAGCCTGGTGCGATGCAGTCCATGGGGTCGCGAAGAGTCAGACACGACTCAGCGGCTTAACTACTTTTCACTTCCCTGCATTGGAGAAGGAAATGGCAACCCACTCCAGCACTCTTGCCTGGAGAATCCCATGGACAGAGGAGCCTGGTGGGCTGCCGTCTGTGGGGTCGCACAGAGTCGGACACGGCTGAAGCGACTTAGCAGCAGCAGCAAACTGCTTTTGCTGCTGCTGCTGCTAAGTCACTTCAGTCGTGTCCGACTCTATGCGACCCCATAGATCAGTAGTTTACCAGAGGTGTTAATTTGTCCAGTGGATGTAAACAATAACCTTAATAAGAAATAGTATTTTAAGAAATGCATTGGTTACCTAGGCAGAGGTTAGTTTGCTTTTAGCGAATAATAGTAGACAAATATTTTTCTTTGGTGCTAAGAGTTTTTTGTTAATAGTTTTTTCATTGCATGCTTTTTAGCTATAGGTTTACACATTAAAAGACTATGTTAATTAATTTTAAAATGGCTGATTGAAATCTAATTTGTGGGCCACTGAAAGTAAGCATGCGTAATTTTAAGTATACTCTTAAACCAGTTGTATTTATATAAATGTGTGTAATACTTAGCTTTGGTAATTTTAGGTTTTGACTGGTTTTTATATTGATCAATTATTTTTTATTGTTCCTTTTTCTTCCTGATTTATGGAGATGTAATTGACACTTAGCTCTGTGTAAGTTTAAGGTATAGTACAGCGTAAGGATTTGACGTTAAGTCATGAATTGGTGAGTACTGTAAGTTTAGTGAATATCCATCATCTTATATAGATACAAAATTAAAGAAATAGAAATCTTTTTCCTTGTGGTGAGAACACTGAGGATTTACTCTCTTAACAACTTTCATATATAATATAAAGCAATGTTAATTACATGTATCATATTGTGTTAGACAGCCCTGGTATCAGTACTTAGTTACCTTATGACTAGAAGTTTGTACCTTTGACTGCCTTCATCCAGTTCTTCTCCCCTCAAGTCCCCACCTCTGGTAACTGAAAATTGGATCTCTTTTTCTGTGTGTGTTTGGTTTTGAAGTAGAATTGACCCACAACACTGTGTTAGTTTCTGTCACACAGCATAGTGATTTAGTATTTCTGTACGTTTCAAAGTAATCCCAATATGTTCAGATGCCATTCGTCACCATACAAAGATATTACATAACTATTGACCACATTCCCCGCACTGTACATTCCATATCTGTGGCTCATTTATTTTCTATTAGACATTTGTATGCCTAATCTCCTATACAATAGGGAAAAGACAGCTTCTGAAGTAAATGGTGTTGGGAAAACTGGACTACTTCTCACACCGTGAGCAAAAATAAATTCAAAATGGATTAAAGACTTCTAGATATAAGACCTGAAGCCATAAAACTTCTAGAAGAAAACAAAATACACTGTTTGATATGAGTCATATCTTTTTATGTCTCCTCAGTCAAGGGAAACAAAAGCAAAAATAAACAAATTTGCTCTCTTTTTCAGATACTATGATCAGATCTGTTCCATTGAACCCAAATTTCCATTTTCTGAAAACCAGGTAAGTCATTTGTTTTAAAGTTACATGTGATAATGGTAAATCACCCATTTCCTCTTACCCTTGGTGTTTTATTAAAATAAACGGTGCCTCTTCACTCTCTAGGTTTTTATAACACTTTTAAATGAAAAACTTTTAAGCCCATCTGTTATGAATCTGTGCTGCTTTGAAGTGTCTCTTGAAATTCTGTTCATGCCGTTCCTCAGTCACTTCTGTGCTCACGTAGTGCGTTGGATTGCATTTTTCTTCCTGCATTTTTTATCTGTAGGAAGTATGGACCAAGATAATCTGTGATGTCCTTTCCTTTGGTTTTTGCAGAATAAAGTAGGAAACTATATGATTCAGGACGTATTTAGTTTCAGTTTATGTGCTTTAAAAATTATTTGCCCAAGTTGCATTTGCATATAAACTTGCAAATACTGTTATGATTAGGTGTTACACTGTAGGCATGTCAGTCTTTCTCTTAAAAGATAGATATTGAAAGTGCTGATGATTTCGTGCAGTTATATTTGGGACACTTGTTAAAAGTTTTTAACTTTTGTGACATTTCTAAATGTTAAAATAGTTTGTACAAAATACTTTAAGCATAAAGTTTTTACAAGTCAAGTGACGTGGTGAGACTTGTTTTAAAATACCCCAGGAGAAAAAGTATGTGTGTGTTGGTGTTTGGATTGGGAAGTGTGGGTAGATGAGTGGAGAAGGGTAGAAGACTGATGTGTGTATGTGAGTTCCTTGTGTTACTGTCTCTACTTTCAGGTGTATTGAAAATTTCTCTCAGCCATAGTTGAAAAATTTTGTATTGGATTGCAATACATAATTTAAAAGAGGCTAAATTCTTTTAACCTTCACACTGTGGAATAGTTTAGAGTGAGATGCAGTTTTTAATTAAGTAAACTTTTTATTCGTGTATAAAACACACACAGAACAGTTAACAAACAGTGTATAGCCTGAGTCATCACGAAGTGAATATACACGTCTGCTGCTGCTGCTAAGTCACTTCAGTTGTGTCCACTAGCCATCACCCAAATCAAGAAATAAAAGTTTATCTCATCCTGGAAATTCTCCTACTTAAGTGCCTGTTCTGTTCAGGTCACTGTGGATTTGTAAAGATGCGCAAGACCATGTTTTCTGGAGAAGATAGTGTGTGTGTGATTACTGTGGAAGAGCAACGTTGCAGATATCCTACTGCCTGAATTTTACTTTCAGAAAAGAACATTTCATGGTTCACAAAAAGGAAAAGGAGTAGTTTGGTTAGAGAAGATAGTGTTTTAGACAGATTGAAACTTTTGTCCTTTTCTTCACTGTGGATTGTTTTTTGAAAGAGACTGAATGAGATTCAGGAAGGTAACATAATTTTCTTTCCCCCCCCTTCTTTCTATCAAGATCTGCTTGACATTTACCTGGAAGGATGCTTTTGATAAAGGTTCACTTTTTGGAGGATCGGTAAAATTGGGTATGTAATTTTAAAATAAAAATGACAGGAAATTTGTTCTATCTTGGATTGTTTTAGTCTCCAAAATTGCTCTCCTAATGACTCTTTGTAAATAATGAAAATTTTTATGTTTCGTTTTCTTTTTAACTTCAACTTCTAATGAAATTTCCAAATACTTGTAGAGAGCCTATGTCTTGCCAGGCACTGTCCTAGTTTTAAAACTGAACAAGATAATTGTATTCAGTCTGGTTGGAAGATAGCTGATCATTTTAAAGTACAGTGGGAAGTATATTAACCTCTGAAGAAACTTATGGGCACCTAGACAAGGAAGTAGTTAATTCTGCTCTTGAATGCACGTGATGTTTGAATGAATCCTTGAAGGATGAATTTGTTTTTTCCAGGTAGAAAATAATGTTACAGGTAGAATAACCAAAAGTCAGAAGAGTGAAGGCTTTTTTTATCTACCAGCTCATCATGTTAACCTTTCTGTGTGTTAATTTTCTCATTTCTGAAGTGGGATTATTAAATGAGTGGAATACATGTAAAGTCCTTAAAACAAGACTCAATAAATATTAGCTACAATGAATAATATTAATATTACATATAACTATAATATATATAATGTGTATGCATTATAGGATATATACTATATAACATTATATAACAGTATCATATAGTATAAGTTACCATATTAACACATATTAATATAATTATTGATAAGAGTTGAAACTCTGGGTGATGCGGGAATTTTGGAGGGTGAAGCCATTGGAGAGTAGATTGTGAAGAGTTGCAAGTGTGCTATCAATTTGTGTTCTTCCCTCATAGCTTATTCCACCTGGGCACTGTGAAAGGGCTTTGTACATGTTATCTAACTAAACTCCCTCTTAGCACAGTGAGAAAAGGCACTATTCTTACTAAAACTGGTTTAGAAAGATGAGTGACTTTCTAAGATTTAATGAAACTGTATATGACTCAGAAAGCCTAAATCCAGAGACTAGAGAGAAACAGACCCATTAAACTGGTGAGAGATGAAGAGATTAGACCAAGTATCGTGTCTGTGGGTTGGGGAAAGGATGGTTTTGAAAGAGGGTTCAGAGGTGAAAACCAGTGGATCTGCTGGCTAGAAGGAATTGATGATTGACTTTAAGATTTGTAACTTGGTTTGACCTGTGGATAATTATTCTTTTCAATAGACAGGTCAAGTTTGACTTTTCTGTGTTATATCTGGGTAGAAATTTGTCTTTGGCATTCAGATGTAATGTATTTAAAACTCAAAAGAGCTGGAGACGTAGATTTAGGAACAGTTTCCTTAAAAGATAATAAATTTATCTTCTCTGGTAGACTGTGGGTTGGGAAAAGTATGAAAGCCAAACTAGGGAGTATAACTTTTAGGGGAAATAAGAGGAAGAGTTTCCTGGGAATGAGGTTGAGAAAAGGCTTTCAGATCTCGGAAGAACCAGGGGAAAATAGAGATGGGATTGAATTCCAGAAGAGTTTCAGAGGTCGTGCAGAAGAGTTTCAGAGGTTGTACAGTCCAGTGGTTCCCAAACCTGGCTGCATGTTGCAGTTACCTGGGGAAAAGGTTAGAAATACTGATTGTATTTACAGACAAAGATAACAGTATGCCAGATGTGAAAGGAGGACATTGCAGGGTGGGCCACTGGGTTTCATCTCTTTGAAAATGCCTGCATGTGACTTTGATGTTGAAACATTGTTGACAGAGTCCAGATGGAGGTCAAAGAAGGTTGTAAAATTCGCTAGCTCAGTCGATAAAGAATCCACCTGTAATGCTGGAGACCTGGGTTCAATCCCTGGGTTGGGAAGATCCCTTGGAGGAGGGCATGGCAACCCATTCCAGTATTCTTGCCTGGAGAATCCCCGTGGACAGAGGAGCCTGGTGGGCTACAGTCCATGGGGTCACAAAGAGTCGGACACGACTGAGCAACTAAGCACAGCACAACACAGGAGGAGAAAGAAGATTCCCTAGGGCAGGCTGAAGTCAGGTTGTGTTGGGTTGAGAGAGGACCGGAAGTTAGGAAATGCGAACAACACGTGTGGGTGCTGAACAGCTCAGTTCAGAAAACATGCAGTGATGATTTGGGGACAGAGGGGTCATTATGCTGAGAGAGAGGCAAGATCAAGAGAAGGACTTCCAGTACTGCTGTGACAAGCAGATTCTTTGGCTGGGAATAAGGAGCAGGTATCCATAGAACTAGGATACACTTAAGTGAGATAGGTAAAGTTGATGAACCGAGATCCTAGAGGAATTGGGATGGAAAAGAATTGAGCGCACATATAAAACAGGAGGTAGAGATCATCAAGGCATTTCTAGTATCAGTTATGGGGGATTAAATGTCCATCAGTAATGTTTAGGGTAAATGAAGCATGGGCTGCCCATTCCTTAGAATATTGTGTAATTTAAAGTATTAAGAATGATATATATTTGTTGACATGTAGACCTGTGTCCACTGAATATCCAATAAAAGACATGTTACAGGTGAGAGCTGCTATATAACTCAGGGCCCCAGAGTTGGTCTCCTTGGGACACCTTTTGTATAAAACCCAAGGTGATTGCTACTTCCTGGATGAGAAATTGTCAAAATAAAATGGCAGACTATGACCTGGGATGATAATGTTTATGGGAAATATAATAGGCTGGGATATATATTTTGTAAAAAAAAAAAAAGTTTTATCTGTTGCTTGGAGTATATTTCATTGTTCTTGAAGTCTGCTAATTCATATATTGGATGAGCTGTTGTCATATTTACACTGTCACTTTCTTGTACGGCTCTGTGTGTACATTTACAAGTTTTAATTGCTCTACCAACACATACATTCTGTGCTTTTATCATAGTCTCAAGATTTCCCAAACTCTCAGTCTCATTATTTGTCTCTCTCAACTCCCCTCTTCCTGAGTGGCTCTTCTGTTCCCTTGGCGTCTTTTCTTTCTTGAGTGTGAGCCGTTTGCTGTCTAAAGCTTCTCTATAATGATTATCCTTTAGTTTAGAATCATTGTTTTCTGAATATTGTGTGTTCCTCCTTCACTGGAATATATTCTTTTGTTTTTGTTTGATTTTTAGTTTTGACTGTGCTGGGTCCTGCTGTATATGGGCTTTTTATAGCTTGGTGAGTGGGGGCTACTCTCTGGTTGCGTGCACGGGCTTCTCCTTGCCTTGGCTTCTCTCACTGTGGAGCACCACCTCTAAGGTGTGCAGGCTGTAGTAGCTGTGGCCCCTGGGCTTAGTTGCCCTGTGGCATGTGGGATCATCCCTTCTGATCACTAAAAACTTTTAGTGATCAAATTTTCATTTCCAGGGGCTTTTTCTTACTCGAGGAGTATTCTTTTTTAATAACATCCTGTACTTGTTTTATGGATGTACTGTCTTTGAATCTCTTTTAAGGATGCTCATGAGGATCTTGGAAATGTTGCTTTCTGTTACTGAAATTGTTTTTGTTTATTCTGGGTTCAGATTTTCAGTTCACCTTGATCTTAATTTTTGTGTGTGTTCTGCTCCTGGTTATTGTAGATTGTTAATACATTTATTTAAGAAAGTAGGTTAGAGTATTCTTGAGTATTCTTGCCTTGAGAACCCCATGAACAGTATGAGAAGGCAAAAAAATATGACACTGAAAGATGAACTCCTCAGGTCGGCAGGTGCCCAGTATGCTACTGGAGAGGAGTGGAGAAGTAACTCCAGAAAGAATGAAGAGACAGAGCCAAAGCGAAAACAATGCCCAGTTGTGGCTGTGACTGGTGATGGAAGTAAAGTCCAATGCTGTAAAGAACAATATTGCATAGGAACCTGGGATGTCAGGTCCAGGAATCAAGGCAAATTGGCAGTGTCAAATAGGAGATGGCAAGAGGTGATGTTTTAGGAATCAGTGAACTAAAATGGGCTGGAATGGGTGAATTTAATTCAGATGGCCATTATATCTACTACTGTGAGCAAGAATCCCTTAGAAGAAATGAAGTACCCCTCATAGTCAACAAGAGTCCAAAATGTAGTACTTGGGTGCAATCTCAAAAATGACTGAATGATCTCTGTTCATTTCCAAGACAAGCCATTCAGTATCACAGTAATCCAAGTCTGTGCCCCAACCGCTAATGCCAAAGAAACTGAAGTTGAATGTTTCTGTGAAGACCTACAAGACCTTCTAGTATTAACACCCCCAAAAGATGTCCTTTTCATCATAGGGGACTGGAATGCAAAAATAGGAAGTCAAGAGATACCTGGAATAACAGGCAGGTTTGACCTGGGAGTGCAAAATGCAGCAGGGAAAGGCTAACAGTTTTGCCAAGAGAATGCCATTGGTCATAGCAAACACCCTCTTCCAACAATGCAAGAGACCACTCTACACGTGGACATCACCAGATGGTCAATACTGAAATCAGATTGATTATATTCTTTGCAGCCAAAGATGGAGAAGTTCTATATGGTCAGCAAAAACAAGACTGGGAGCTGACTGTGGCTCAGATCATGAACTCCTTATTGCCAAATTCAGACTTAAATTGAAGAAAGTAGGGAAAACCACTAGACCATTCAGATATGACCTAAGTCAAATCCCTTATGACTATACAGTAGAAGTGAGAAATAGATTCAAGGGATTAGATCTGATAGAGTGCCTGAAGAACTATGGATGGAGGTTTGTAACACTGTACAGGAGGCAGTGATCAAGACCATCCCCATGAAAAAGAAATGCAAAAAGACAAAATGGTAGTCTGAGGAGGCCTTACAAATAGCTGAGAAGAGAGACACAAAAGGCAAAGGAGAAAAGGAAAGGTATACCTATCTGAATGCAGAGTTCCAGAGAACAGCAAGGAGAGATAAGAAAGCCATCTTAAGTGAACACTGCAGAGAAATAGAGGAAAGCAATAGAATGGGAAAGACTAGAGATCTCTTCAAGAAAATTAGAGATGCCAAGGGAACATTTCATGCAAAGATGGGCATAATAAGGACAGAAGTGGTATGGACCTAAGAGAAGCAGAAGACATTAAGAAGAGGTGGCAAGAATACACAGAAAAACTATACAAAAAGATCTTCATGACCCAGATAATCACGATGGTGTGATCACTCACCTAGAACCAGACAGCCTGGAACGCGAAGTCAAGTGGGCCTTAGGAAGCATCACTACGAGCAAAGCTAGTGGAGGTGATGGAATTCCAGCTGAGCTATTTAGAATCCTAAAAGTTGATGCTGTGAAAGTGCTGCACTCAATATGCCAGCAAATTTGGAAAGCTCAGCAGTGACCACAGGACTGGAAAAGGTCAGTTTTCATTCCAGTTCCAAAGAAAGGCATTGCCAAGGAATGTTCAAACTACCGCACAATTGCACTCATTTCACACACTTAGTAGAGTAATGCTCAGAATTCTCCAAGCCAGGATTCAACAGAATATTGAACCGTGAGCTTGTAGATGTTCAAGCTGGATTTAGAAAAGGCAGAGGAACTAGAGATCAAATTGCCAACATCTGTTAAATCATCAAAAAAGAGAGAGTTCCAGAAAAACATCTAGTTCTGCTTTATTGACTATGCCAAAGCCTTTGAATGTGTGAATCACAACAAACTGTGGAATATTCTTAAAGAGATGGGAATACCAGACCACCTTACCTGCCTCCTGAGAAATCTGTATGCAGGTCAAGACGCTTGCTCCTTGGAAGAAAAACTATGACCAACCTAGACAGCATATTAGAAAGCAGAGACATTACCTTGCTGACAAAGGTCTGTCTACTCAAAGCTATGGTTTTTCCAGTAGTCATGTATGGATGTGAAATTTGAACCATAAAGAAAGCTGAGTGTCGAAGAATTGATGCTTTTGAACTGTGGTGTTGGAGAAGACTCCTGAGAGTCCCTTGGACTGCAAGGTGATCCAACCAGCCCATCCTAAGGGAAATCAATCCTGAATATTCATTGGAAGGACTGATGCTGAAGCTGAAACTCCAATCCTTTGGCCACCTGATGCAAAGAACTGACTCATTGGCAAAGACCCTGATGCTGGGAAAGATTGAAGGCTGGAGGAGAAGGGGACGACAGAGGATGAGATGGTTGGATGGCATCACTGACTCAATGGACATGACTTTGAGCAAGCTCCGGGAGTTGGTGATGGACAGGAAAGTCTGGTGTGCTGCAGTCCATGGGGTCCCAAAGAGTTGGCCATGACTGAATGACCGAACTGAAATGAGGCTAGAATAGCTGGTGTGTATGTCTGCTTTATGCTGCAGAGGCTAGAATTAGGTTGGGGGCAAGCTAAAAGCTGGCTGTAATTACAGGGGAGACTACTAAAGTGCTCATAACAAGTGTTTTACTTTATGACACTTCTGTATGGCATAAACACACAGCTATAATGTTATTCTGGTTTTCCTGGGTGGTTTGTTCAATGGTTTTGTCAGAAGCCTTATGATTATTTTGCTTGGTTTTCAATATCTGGCACATTATGTGACATCTTGAATGTGACTATGATTGAATTTGTTCTTCTGTGTGTGTGTGTGTGTGTTTAAAAAAACCCATAACATAAAATATACTATCTTAACCAATTAAAAAAAATTTTTTTCCCCCCTCATTGCGTGGCTTGTGGGCTCTTAGTTCCCTAGCTAAGGGCTGAACCTGGGTTCCAGCAGTGAAAGCACCAAGTGCTAAGCACTAGACTGCCAGGGAGGTCCCTGTCTTAACCAGTGTTAAGTGTATAGTTCAGAGGCGTTGGGTGTACTCACATTGTGAAACATCTCTGAAACGTTCTGATCTTGCCAGTCTGAAACTCTGTGCTCTTTAAATAACAGCTTCCCTTTTCACCCGTGCCCCAGTACTTGGTGACCACCATTCTACCTTCTGTTTATAGAAGTTTGACTGCTTTAGACACCTCACGTGGGTGGGATCATAGAGTGTTTGTCTTTTTGTGACTAGCATGTTCTGCTTAGTGTAATGTCGTTAAGGTTCGTCCATCTTATGGTATGTGATCAGATTTCCCTACTTTTTAAGCCGAATGATACTCCGTTGTAGGTTTATACTATGTTTTGCTTCTGTTCATGAACCAGTGAATTGCTTCCTGCTTTTGGCTACTGTGAATGATTCTGATATGAACATGGATGTACAGATATCCTGGAGACTAAACCCTGCTTTCATTTCTTCTGGTTTTATACTCAGAAGTGGAATTGTTGGATTATGCAGTAATTTTATTTCTAACTTTTCGAGGGATCTTCGTATTGTTTTCCACATGGCTGCAACATTTTACATCTCCACCACCAGTACACAACGGTTCTAGTCTCTCCACATGCCTGTCGACAACTGTCCCATTCAGTTTTGTTTCTCTTTACTCAGTTTTGGTTGTGCTGGGTCTTTGTTGCTGCGAGGGGGCTTTCAGTATTTGGGGCGCGCGGGGGCTACCCTCCCCTGGGTGAGTGGGCTTCTCATTGCGGGGCCTCTCTTGGGGAGCACAGGCTCCAGGGGCGTGGGTTTCTCATCGCAGGGCCTCTCTTGTGGAGCACAGGCATCAGGGGTGTGGGCTTCAGGAGCTGCAGCCCGCAGGCTCAGTGGTTGTGACTCATGGGCTTAGTTGCTCTGCGCATGGCATGTGGAATCTTCACGGACCACGGATTGAACCTGTGTGTTCTCTGCATTGGCAGGCGGATTCTTCCACTGTACTGCTAGGGAAGTCCTCTATTTTGTTTGATAGTAGCTATCCCAATTGATGTGAGACGCGTAGATTCTTAGTCAGAATTGTATTTTAACCAGATAGTCTTCTAGTCCTCTGAGAGATATGTTATTAATATAAGGAAGTGAGACACAGAAGGCCAGGTGGGAGGTACTTCAAATTGGCATAGGTTTGTAGCAAGTGAGAAACTGGTTTGAATGTCATGGGAAGGTGTCATTTTGAGAGAGCTGATGGGAAAATGGGAAGAATTTATTTGAATTGAATTTGAAATAATGTGAGAATGACTTTTCATTTTGAATCTAATAGTGTGGATGTAAAGGGAAGGAAAGATGAATTTATTGATCCTTGAGTTTTAGGTGATGAGAATATTGTTGTGGAAATAGATGCCTGCTAGGGCAGCTAGAAATATGGGAGCAGATTATGGGTGAGAAAACAGGTCTGGAAACTTGTTTTTGTGAGAGCTAGTGGGATAGAGGTCATAGTATTTCTCTTTGAAACATTCATTTTCTTTAGAAAAAAATATAATCTGATGAATTTTTCCTTCTCAATCTTTTACAGCTCTTGCAAGCTTAGGATATGAAAAGAGCTGTGTGTTGTTCAATTGTGCAGCCTTAGCTAGCCAGATTGCAGCAGAACAGAACCTGGATAATGATGAAGGATTGAAAATCGCTGCTAAACATTATCAGGTATGCAGAACAGTAGTTACTACCTAACTGTCAACACTGAGTTGGATTGAATTGAAAATCATTTGCGTTTAGGGTTTGTAAATGTTTCTTTACATACAGATGCTTCCTTGAAAAATAATGTACTTTTTAATGAATTGATACATTTTTTTGAAGTCCTTAGATAAAAGAACGGATTTGTAAACCCAGCTCTGTTTTCCTCACCATTGTACACCCAGCACCTAGCACAGTGCTTGGCACATAATAAAGGCTGAGTAAATGTTGGGAGAAAAAATGATTAATTGTTTGAGATAAAATCTTTGGCGAGTCCCTTTTAAATGCATGACCTCATTTAAAATATTTGTACATTATTTTTGCATAATTTTTCTTAGCGAGATATAGTTAAAATTTCACCAGTGTCACAAAAGTTAAGACATCTTGGCAAGAAAATTTTACCTCTAAGACTTGTGAAGAGGTCATAGTTAAATGTGGTCAGATACGTAATGTTATTAACTAAATGTAGGTTTTACATACAGTCAGTTACTAATATGGCATCTTATTTGGCGAGAGTGTATTGTTGACTCAGCTTTTTTTTGCTTCAATTTAAGGAAAAATAAGTGATTATTGTGAAGTGGTAATCTATAATTATGTTTTCATGTTTTCTGTTGCTTTATCATTTACAGAGTACGTTCATGTTCTCTTGCACACTTGGTGATGCACGCTGCATAATGTCATTCTTGTTTTCCAGATGAGGGGACTAGAGGGCAGAAGTGTTAATGCAGTGGTCCCCTGGGGTTTCAGGGGTTCTAAATTTTAGGGAATCCCAAATGGTCCTTGTACTGTCTCTCATGGTTCTGAAGTTAGCTTGTTTCAAAGGTGGAGTTCGGTCTTTTCCATTGTTCAAGTTTAGGGGAGTTGAAGAATGCTGTTCTAAGAAAGTGAGAGGAAAATGTACTTTAACCACACAACATGCTCCCAGTTTTGGATGGGCACAGATGACAATCCTGATCCAAATACCTTTCCTTTGGGAGGCTATAAGTGGCAAGTTTTTTAAAATAAGAAAATGAATTAAAATTTTATTTAGTTGTCTATGCATTGTAAACTCCACTTGTTGGCATGTGAGATCTTTGAGGGCATCCTGAATTACTGAGGATACATTGCACTTTTACTCACAGCAAGGTCCCTAGTGTGAGGGAAAGAGATTCTAAGTTTCTTTCCAAGCCATTTGCTGCCAAGACACTCTGTGCCCTTGGGTAAGTGCTTTAATCTCTGTAGCTCTCCGTTCCTTATTTGTGAATGGGAGACCAGATCCTGTGCGTTAGTAGTGTGTGATTCTGTTAGTGTGCTCAGCGTGTCAGCTGATCGCTCCTTGCAGACATTGATCTAGTTTTATGGTGCTTTCTGACTGCAGCAAATGTGATGTTCACTTCGGTGCAGCTTAACCTTGAGTTAGCTCTGTGTAGCTTAACTGCATAACCCACAGCTCCTTTTAATCCCAGATCGATGTCTTTCTTTCTCCCAGGGTCAGTTGTTTCATAAACGCAGTTATTTTAGTGTTAACCTCAGTGCAGTGCTGAGTTACGTCTGACTCTTCTGTGACCTCATGGCCTGCAACCCACCAGGCTCCTCTCTCTGTGGGATCCCCAGGCGAGATATACTGGAGTGCAGCCATTTCCTTCTCCAGGGGATCTTCTGACCCAGGGATGGAACCCATGTCTCTTGTGCCTCCTGCATTGGCAAGTGGATTCTTTACCACTGTGCCACCTGGGAAGCTAAGCAAAATGTAATTGAGAAGAAAAATCTGATGGGAAACGTTTTACCAGGGAGCTCTGAAAGCCAAATGAAAGATCCTTAGCCAGGGATCATCCTGCTGTTCCCCAGAGGACTAGGTATCAGTACTCTTTAATTATCTGAGAGATGAATTTGGAACCAAAGCAAGAACATTTTAGGGCTAAAAACATTTTAATAATATCCCTGCCTCTGTTCACATGTTGGATTTTGAGGAAGTATTTGCAAAAGTTGAATCACTTGGTCGC
Organism: Bos indicus x Bos taurus; assembly: GCF_003369695.1. NCBI lineage: Eukaryota > Metazoa > Chordata > Mammalia > Artiodactyla > Bovidae > Bos > Bos indicus x Bos taurus. The sequence continues at coordinate 52,743,638 of NC_040097.1, read as the reverse complement.
ATCAGTTTACTTTGTTGCTGTTGAATGTCTAATGCATGTTAAATCTTATTCTGTAGTGTTTTTAGAAAAATATTCTTATTGTTGGTAGGTGAGATGTCTTAGGTCTGTTTTTCATAATATAAGAATTTAAGTACAGTAACTGTTGAACTGAGTTAACATTTGAAGTGGTTTTGTGTGTAATAGTAGAAAATTGTCTTGCTGAGTTCTTACAGGTTTTAATGAAATTCTCCTTTTCCTTCCTCTAGTTTGCTAGTGGTGCCTTTTTACACATTAAAGAGACCGTTTTATCTGCCTTGAATAGAGAGCCCACTGTGGACATATCTCCAGACACTGTTGGGACCCTCAGCCTTATCATGCTGGCCCAGGCCCAAGAAGTGTTTTTTTTAAAAGCCAAAAGAGGTAATTCCACTTTGTTCTCCATTCTGTTGCATGGGAAAAGAAGTGACAGGCTTTTAAAATAAGGTGATTATAATATGTTCAATGTAGAACTTTCATCTTTGCATCTTTGACCCGTGGTTCATTGAAAAATTTCAACTTTCCTTTTCTGACCTGAAGGTGGTATAAACACACAATTCAGAATGTAGGCTGTTTTTGAAGTCTTTTATAAAATGTGTAGTTACCATCTTAAAACACTGAACCCTGGAGGAGTAGTTATGTAGGTTTGTAACATCTAAAATTCACTCATTCATCAGATATTGTAATTACTGGGTACAGCTGTATGCCGGTCCCTGTGATCAGCTCTAGATGGAGTCAGCAGACAGAGAAGATTTCTCTTTTTAGGAAGCTTGCAGTTTATCATGGGGGAGATGATAAACAAGAAAGTAAGTAGCCAAGGTAATTTTAGAGAGAGATAATTGCTATAAACAAAATAAGATGTGATGATGACTGGTGGTGGCTGTGGGATAAGGATGTAGGGGGAGTCATGCTGTTTTTAGATTTTTCAGTCAAGAAGAATTTCCTTGAGGAGGTCTTGTTTAAACTAGACTTCAACTAACAAGGAGGAGCCATCCCAGCAGAGTCCCTGGCCCTGTGAATGAGGGAATAAGGACACTTGTTCTAAGGCATGTAAGTTAGTGTGAGAGATAAGAACAAGGACTGAACGTACAAGTATAGAGGAACAGAGCATGAGAGCAGTCCAGCAAGTGGAAGCTAAACGAACTGGAAAAGGTTTTCTTTTAAAATAACAGCTTATACTGAGATAGAATTCATATACAATAACGTTTACCCTTTTAACATATACAATTCATTGGTTTTTAGTGTATTCAGAGTTTTGCAGCCATCCCTAACTGTCTTACTTTAGAACATCCCACCCCCAAAAGAAATGAAAGAAATGCCACAGGTACTGTCAGTCACTCTCCACTCCTTGTGTACCTTGGCTTCTGACAGCTACTCATTTATTCCAACTCTCTGGATCTGTCTATGGAATAATTAACTTGTACACAGGAGAATTAGTTTCATCACCAAGGATTTTGTAAGACAAATGTATAAACTTGTGATCTCAATGTCTTCACTGAGTTACCATGACATATCAGATTATTTTATATTTATTTTCATTGAAATGATCAGTTTAATATTTTATTCCAGATAAAATGAAAGATGCCATCATAGCTAAATTGGCTAATCAGGCTGCAGATTATTTTGGTGATGCTTTTAAACAATGTCAATACAAAGATACTCTCCCCAAGGTAAGTTATTGTTTTTTGTAAATACTTGGTTGTTTTGCATGTGGAACTATTCGGACATTTTTGTGTCTTAAGCAAGTTGAAAATTACAATTTCTAAAGAAATTTGAAATTTAAGGGGAGACATTTGAAGAATATGTTTGTAGAAATAGTTTTTAATTTAAGATGCATGACACTTTCTCTTTCATATTTAGCGAATGCCTTTGCTTCTGTTCTTTACTAAATTTATTTTTCGAAGCTAAAACTCTTTCTGGAAAATTGTGAATACCTGTCTCCAGTAATTTTATCAGATCAGGGCATTGTTTTGAATCATTGGTCCTTTGGTACAGCATGATACTTGAGCATGTTGATTATTCACGCTTTTAATTATTGTCCTGTTTTCTTAAAGATGAATCTTAAAGCACACAAACAGACATAAAGACAAAAGGAAAAGGAAACTTAACAAATCACCCCGTACTTTGATTAGAATTGAGTTTTGCCAGCAGGGACAGAGAATTGGGCTGCTGTTGTACAGCTCAGGAAAACCGTCGTCTAAAACCTCGTGTCACAGGAAGTATTAATTGTTTTAATGTTAACCTTTCTGAAGCAGCATTTGAAGAGACTAGTCAGTGATGAGCATTTGTAAATGATAAAGCAGACAGACTGAGAGGTAAATTCAGTATGCTTAAAAACAGAAGCTTACAGATTGAAATGTCGTAAGAGTCAACTGCTTTCTTTCAGAAATGTTCAAGGAATTCATTTTGTCTGTATGCTAGCAAATGGTATTTGTTACGTGCTTTTTTTTAGGGAAAATGATTTATAAGTCGTTCAGGAATCTTTATAAATTATGAAATTGCAGACAATTTTGTGGCAAAATAAAAAAGCATGAAAGTATCTCAACACATGAGTGTTGAGAATGAGCAGAATATGAGCATCAAGGAATTTGAAGTATGCTGGAGATTTAAAATTCACCAAGAGATCAGTAGAAGAATTTGCCTAGGACTCTTGAGTAGTAATAGTGTTGCTGTTAAGAGACTTGGGATTTCCTGTCACCTTTTCTTCATCTGAAAGACCTCGTGATCAGCTGCACAGTGTACTGTTAAATCCTGTGAGGCCGTTAGTTCAGTCCTGTCCTGGCGAGAAGACAGTGTCACCTACAAAGACTTGGAAACTACCTCTGCACCACTCCTGGTATTCCTTGAAAAATCTGTTTAAGTACCCAGTTGCTCCAGACTTAACCTTGAGAACTGGCATAAGTGCAGTTTGAGATTTTAGATGTCTTTTATTTTTGCCTTTTGACTAATAAAGCTCATCAGGTATTTTCATATTCTAGTTATAAAACTGGAATATCTGCAAGTAGTGACCCAGGAAGCTAGGAAATTATTCACTGGGAGACAGGAAAGCAAACAAGGTAGTAATTCAGTTTTCATTTCTCTTATTATTTTTTTTGTCTAGACAGTGATTGTCTAGTATATTTCTTGGATATTAAATGGCATGTACTTCCTAAAAACATTGAGCTTATAGGGTAGGATTTGATATTTTGGAAGACCCTCTACTGCTTTTTTGGTTCATGTTTTTGGATCTTCTAAAATCAGTTTTGGTTGGAACGTTTTTCAAAACAAATTAGGGCAAAGTAAGACTTTATCATTTTAGTTATTAGCTCAGTGCATTTGTCTGTCTGCTATGTGTTTTTGAGTGTATGGTATTGAAATGTTAGTCTTTATGTGATGCTGAGTACTTTTTATATGGCTAAAAATCATTGTTATTAAAAGTCTCTTAGATTGTGAATTTAAGTGGGAACTTACTTCACTGTCTTTTGTCTTTTAAACATGATGAAACAGTCAGCTATAGAGCAGTTTCATTAGTATATGTGAGTAATGGTGTCTTAGTTAACTGAGAGCTGGGTAAGGGCTCACAAGAAAGCTGCTAAAGCCCTGTGCTTGATGTTCCTCTGTGAATGTCCATTCTACTTCTCTTTCTAATGCATGCTTTCCTTATTTCTTTGTAAACAAAATGTTGACTTCATGGCTTAAAGAGAATTGTAAAAACCTAAATTGGCTACATTTAACAGTTAAAAAACCCAGTTGTTAATTCTAATTGGAAGAAAAAAACCCTGAATTCATTGAATCCAGTCCACGTAAAATCATGTGGTCTTCTCTGTTTACACCTAATGACTAACCTATCTCTAAACTATTAATGGGGTGATTCTAATTTCTGTCTCCTTTTCCTTTTTCTTCCTGCATCCCATGTTGTCTGTGGTGGTTTGTGTGGTTGGACTCTCCCTGGTCAGTATTTTTATTTCCAGGAGGTGTTCCCTGTCCTGGCTGCAAAGCCCTGTATCATGCAGGCTTATGCTGAGTACCACCAGTCTATCCTGGCAAAACAGCAGAAGAAATTTGGAGAAGAGATTGCACGGCTACAGGTGAGTTTCTTAGAAATAAATATTTAAGTCACTTGAATACTTGGATTTCCTTTTTCTTCCTTTTTTTAGTGAGACTCCAAAGTTTCCTCATAAAAAGCTTTCCCACTGACTGCACCTGTCCATGAAGATGGGTGATTGTTTTTATTTTTCAGGCTATGAAGGAAGTGGCAACCCACTCCAGTGTTGCTGCCTGGGAAATCCCATGGACAGAGGAGCCTGGTCGGCTGCAGTATATTGCGTCACAAAGAGTTCTGTGTGACAGAGCAGCTGAGCACAGCACAGCATACCTACTGTGTGCTTTTTGAAGTTTCCTATTTTATCTAAAAATTTCATGTTAACTTTGCATTCAGTTCTCTTTTATTTACTCATGTTTATTTTAGTATAAAATACTCTAAATTAATTGTCATGCTCCAGAAAGGATGTGGAGTGCTTAACTTGTGGTATAGCCTTGGTCTATAATTGGGTCATACAATTCCATAGTTTGAGAAGGACAGTGGTAATGTATATAAATAGATCGTGTAATCAGCAGACTACCTTCTATGCTGTGGTATCTGCCCTAGGTGTGTGAGTAACTTGCTATGGTATCTGGGTCAACTTTGCAGCAGGGGCGAGCGCTGTTATACAGATTGTATTTTAAGAGTTGGTCAGCAGATGGTAGGAAGAGGACTGTTAAGGAAATTTAATTATGGACTAGTATTAGAAGATACAATGCAAATCTTACTTAGGAAGTTCAGGGTAATTAGTCTTTTCATGAGAAGAGAAACCCAAGTTTTATTAAAAAAAAATAAAATATATGCTTGTATTATACTCCACACTGACAAAATCAGAGAAAGGCACACTCAGATTATCAAACATTTATTTGTCCAGGGATTCACTTTGATTGTAGTAACTTAGCATCATATGAAAGCAGATGAAAACATATGCTTCTGAGAAAGGGGTTTCTAGGGGAAAGTTTTTTTCAGGGTAGTGTATTTAAAGTATCAGGAGTACCGACTGAAAGAAAAGCACACAGCATACGAATTGGAGTGTAAGTTTTATTCAGGGACTGTACTGAGGACTGTGGCCTGGGAGCTCTAGTACTCTTGCCTGGAAAATCCCTTGGGTGGAGGAGCCTGGTAGGCTGCAGTCCATGGGGTCGCTAAGAATCGGAGGCGACTGAGCGACTTCACTTTCACTTTTCAGTTTCATGCATTGGAGAAGGAAATGGCAAGCCACTCCAGTGTTCTTGCCTGGAGAATCCCAGGGATGGGGGAGCCTGGTGGGCTGCTGTCTATGGGGTCGCACAGAGTTGGACATGACTGAAGTGACTTAGCAGCAGCAGCAGTGGCCTGGGAGATGGCCTCTCAGTAGCTCCGAGGAACCTTTCTGAAGAGGTAGGGGAGAAACCCGCTCATATTTGATTTTGATGAGAGAATACCTCCAGTCAAGCATACCTTTCAGTAAAAGATTACTGCTAGTCACAAAGAACAGATATCTCAGGTTAATGATTTTAGTGCTTTTCTGTGTATGGGAAGATACAGGAATCTGAATTCATTAAAATTCTTCCTGAGATATACATCTGTCTAAGGGGCCTGTTTTTCCAGAGCGTGAGGAGTGCGTCATCTTGTTTTTTATCCTGAATTCCTCTCTCAGGGTCCACTGTTGGTAAACTGGTCTTTGTTTTACAGGAGTGTAGCTTCTTTATTTTGGGGGAATTCTGGAACTTTTATGTTCAAATGAGTATTCTCTATAAACCGGTTATATAAGATCTCCTTTTGAAATTTTAATCTAATTTTTAAAACCTTTTTGGAAAAAGGAAGCTATTTCAAATTCACACAGGAGATAAGGACTTCTTTCACTTTTAGACACTTTTTTAGCTTTAGTCATAGGTCAGAAGTTAACAACATAAATACTGACTGATTCATGTCTCCTGGGGCTGTTCCTCTTTCCATTAGGCATGAAATATATTTTTTTTACTTGATTTGAGCTGAGACATAGGCAAAGAGAACAAAACAGACAAAAACGATGAACAGTAAGTCATATTCTTTGCAGTCTTTTGCTCAGAATGCCCCATGCACCTGATGGTTGCACCGTTCAGTCAGTTTTGCAGTCATTGTTAACAGTAATGGGGGAAAGCTTATTAGTCATGAGCAAGCCAGAGATAAAAAACAAATCACAGGACTCAGGAATATCACTGCAATAGGTAAGATAGCAAAGGGAAAATTGCTGTGGGTAATTCACTTCTGGGGCCAAGAAAAATTGTACCTGGGCTTACACAGCTCAGGAAGTGCGCTTCTTGAACAATATAGTTCATTAGGCTCCAGAAAGTGGGTCTACTTGATTGTCCTGGTGAGTCTCTAAAGCTACCAAGGCTCAATTTTTAAAAAGACATAAAAATACAGTTTACCCTTGAACAACACAGATGTGAACTGTCCAAGTCAACTTACATGCAGGTGTATTTCAATGAATAAATACTCGGCTCTCCATACTGGCAGCTTCTGAATTTGTGGAGTCAACCAACTGCTGGTCGTGTACTATGTTTAATCTGCAGACACAGAATCTGTAGGTCCAGGGGGCCAGCGTTCAGATTTTAGTGCCTGTGAAGAGTTCTGGAGCCAACCCCCACAGAGACTGAGGGATGCCTCTGTATAGATGTAAAATTGTGACTCAGATAAAATGGATACATATCAGATATTTATTTAATTCATTAATGAGGAGTCTAATAAGATGATAAGACTGACTTTATGAAAGTATTGCTTTTTCTTTGTTAGATACTAGTTTGTAGGTATTAAGGAGAGTGTCCTCACTAGATATGTGCTGAGATATTTAGGGATAAAGGGTTGTGATGTCTGAACTTCAAACAGTTATGTAAAAAGAAAGGGTCTGTATATGTGGGAAAGAGAGCAAATATGACAAAATTGGTAACAGTTGTTAAACTTGCCAGGGGAGGCGTTTTTTCTCAATTGTTTTGTTCTTTTAATTTTTCTGTGAACTTGAACATTTTCAATATAAGGGGAAAACAGGCATACACTTAGCCGATCTCTACCTTTTCCCTTCTGTTTTATTCCCTACAGCCTTTTCTCCCACTGCCTCATAGGTAATTTTCATTTATTTCTTATTTAATCCTTTCAGTGTTTTTTTTTTATTCTCTTTGAAAATATAAGCAGAAATGTGCACATGTGCACGCACACTTAATGCATATTCTTAGCTCTCCTGTTCTTTATATAAGAGATCATATGCCACGGGTGGCACATTGGTAAAGAATCCACCTGCCAGTGCAGGAGACACAGGAATTGCGGGTTTGATCCCTGGGTTGGGAAGATCCCTTGGAGTAGGAAATGCCAACCCATTCCAGTATTCTTGCCTGGGAAATCCCATGGACCGAGGAGCCTGGCAGGCTGCAGTCCTTGGGGTTGTGAAGAGTCAGACGTGACTGGGCATCTGAGCACATACATGCTCTGTGTAGTGTTGTGCATCTTATTTTTCTCACATAGCATATTGAATGGAGAAGGCAGTGGCACCCCAGTCCAGTACTCTTGCCTGGAAAGTCCCAGGGACGGGGAAGCCTGGTGGGCTGCTGTCTATGGGGTTGCACAGAGTCGGACATGACTGAGCGACTTCACTTTCACTTTTCACTTTCATGCATTGGAGAAGGAAATGGCAACCCACTCCAGTGTTCTTGCCTGGAGAATCCCAGGGACGGGGAAGCCTGGTGGGCTGCCGTCTATGGGGTCGCACAGAGTTGGACACGACTGAAGTGACTTAGCAGCAGCAGCAGCATATTGAAGCCCTCTCCATTTCATACAGCAGCTAAGAGACTTTTCTCATTTCTCTTCAGAGCTGCATTGTACTTCATTATATAAACCACACGTTATTGCTGGATACTTGTGTGTTTCCAAGATTTGTTATTACAAACCACACTGCAGTGATTAATTATGTGAATGTGGCATTTTGTATTTCAGTAGTTGTCTTGGCTCAGGTTTCCATAACAAAATACCATAGACTGGGTGGTTTAAACAACAGAAATTTGAATTCTGAGGGTGTCAGGATGGTGGGCTTACCTACTGCTAGCCTGACTTCTTGCTGTGTACTTTTATGGTAGGGAGAGACAGCATGCTTTCTGTTGTCTCTTCTTACAAGGGCACTAATCCTTTCACTAGGGCCTCACCCTCGTGACTTCTCCATGATCTCCCAAAGGCCCCATGTCCAAGTACCATCTCTTGGGAAGTTAGAGCATCAACATACACATTCTGAGGGGGTGGGGGTGGGGACACAGTTCAGTCCACATGAGCAGGTATATTTTAAATTCCTGGAAATGGGATTGCTGATATCAGAGTATAAGTACATCTGTAATTCATTGTATATTATATTCAATTCTTGGATCTTTGATCCACTTGGAGTTTATCCTGATAGGTGATGTGAAGGATGGATGCAATTTTTATTTTTTCAAACGGCTACCCAGTTGTCTTCAGATCGGTTACTGCAATGACTTTCTTTACCCCATTGCATTGAGATTTTGACTTTATCACTTACTAAATCCTTCATATGTATTTGGGTCTATTTTTATTCTGCTACATTGGCCCATTTTATCTGTTCGTATTCCAGCTATACCATTTGAATCATTGACACTTTAGAATGTTTTAATACCTAATTGGTAGTGATCATCTCTCAGTCCCTGAATTTTCTTGATTGCTCCTGCTTATGCGTCTGTATGAATTTTATTTAAGTATTTATTATGGAAAGCTTCAAACATATATATAAAAATAAGAATCATCAAATATCTATTACCCAGTTTCAGTGATTATTAATATTTTCTCTGTGTCTCATCTGTTCCCCCTTCCTCTTTTTTTTGATGTATTTATAGCTATCTCACGTATCATTTCATCCTTAAGTTACTTAAGTATATGCCTCTAATAGATAAGACTTTAAAAAATTAAAACCGCAATGTCATCTTATTTAGTACAGTTAGTACTAGTTTGTAAGCTAGTAACCTAATATTACCCAAACCTGGTTTAGTTTTCTTTGATTTTTTTCTAAAATGTGCTTTTATAGTTTGTTCAAATAAGGATTCATGTACAGTCCTCGTCACATTTGGTTGATTGGTCTCATGAATTTTCAGTTTGTAGTGGCCTCTGCTCCCCAACTGCCATGTAGAATTGTCTTTACTTTTTCTTGTTTTATATGTTTCTTACAGTGGTTTCTGTGATAACCTATTATCCCTTTCATGTTCTTTGCATAAATATTTCAGTCTTTCTTTTCTTAAATGATTTCATATTTTTCTTCACTGAGTTCTTCGGGTCTCGTTTCACATTCTGTTGCTATCAGAATATCACTCACTGTTACCTGAGTGTTACCCACTGTTATCTTGCTATCTGAATAGCATCTCTGTTCATATTTTGTGTTCTTTTGGTACTGTGATTGCATCCTTATGTCTTTTAGCTTATTTTACCTTTTTTAGTAGGCTGTGTTCTTTGGTTTGTGGCACCATTTCTTTTTCTTTTGGCTGTGCCTCACGCCTTGCGTGATCTTAGTTCCCTGACCAGGGATTGAACCTGGGGCCACAGCAGTGAAAGTGCAGAGTCCTAACCACTGGATCACCAGTATTCCCTGTGGCAACATTTTCTTTGGTGAATTTTCATTTTCTGTTGAAAAGTTTCACTGCTCATTTTCACCCTTTTCCTTGTGGTTTCTTTGTGTTGAGACAGATGGAATGCCTTTTTGGTTACTTGTGTTTGAATGAGCTTGATTTTAGTCAAAGAGGTTCCTGGGTGGGGGAACACCAGGTATCTTTGCAAGCCTTCTTGTGTAGGGCCCTTCCCGTCTGGTTCTCCAAGCCTGGTGTAGGAAGGATTCCACTTTTGTGCCTTTGCTTTTCTAGGTGGTCTATCTGCTGTAACAGTTTGTACTCTGTGGACGTTTTCTGAGTGCTCATCCCTTTTCCTCCTCCCCACTTTTCTGCCCTTTTTTCTGCTTACCCAGTAACCCTGTTCTTGTCGTTATCTGCCTTTTTGGGTCAAGGCCCCTCAGAATTCTGTTTTTCCTTCAACCTTTGTCTGGCTCCAGGAGGCCATTTGGCTTTTCCTTTATCATCAGCTGGCAGCTGTCACCTCATTGCATTTCATTGTTTTCAGATTTGCTTAACTAAGCACTTTCCCCTCAGGGTGGGCCCTTAGCCTTCCCTTGTTTCTCCTGCTCTGTTGCTTCTAATACCAATTTTGCTATTTAGGAGAGTGTTTGATCACATTTACAAGTCAAATTTGATGTACAGATTTAAAAAGTGGTTTAAATTTGTGTGTTTTCCCATCTCCTAGTTTACACTAAAGATGTAGCTTTTGTTTGTTTTGGTTTTCCTTATTTCTATTTCATATTAATCTTGCACAAATATTTTAAGATTTCTTTCCATTGCTAGTAACTGGATTATTAGTTTTTGGTTATCTTTTCAGATTGGTGGTGGTTTATCTGTATTTTCTATGTTGATTGTGTATCTAAACTACTTCTTACATAGAATAGTTGTTTCTTTTAGATTTTTCTGGCATGCAAATAAATATATCACCTGTAAATAATAAATTGTTCCTTTTCTTTTCTAAATTTTACACCTCTAATTTCATTTTTTTGTCTGGTTATTTTTACATGGTCAATGTTCATGATGATACTGGTGATCTTTGTTTTATTTCAACTCTAGGAGTATTTTATTTTTCTGCTAAGCATGATATCAGCATTGAGGGTTAAAATTTTAATGTATTAAGGAACTGGATATTTATTTTTATTTTACTAAGATTTAAGAAAAGTCAAGAGTGAATATTTTATTAAATGATTTTTCAACATCTATGAGATAATTTGATTTTTTTAAACTTAAATTTATTATTTGGAGAATTATATAAATAGGTTTTCTAACATTAAACCATTCTTATAATCTTGTAATTTTGATGTTTTTACTTTATCTTTTGGTGTTTTTGCTTTTATGTCTTCATGTGGTCACTACAGATGTTCTTTATAAGCCTGAGACTATTATGTATTCTCTAATTGTGGAGTCCAGGGTTCTCCATGTCTGATAAATCAAACTCATTAATTGTGTTGTTCAGAACTTCTGTAATCTTAAACATTTTTGGTTTACTTGGTCCATTTATTGCTGAAACAAAGAGTGTTAAAATCATGCACTCTAATGATAATAAAATGGGTAGGTTTATCAGTTTTTTATTATAATTGTTTATATAGATGTCAAGCGAGTGTATGCTCCTCTGTTCTGTCTCGTCACAACAAAGATTTGGAGTGACAGACATTAAAGCCCTCGGCGTGTCACAGCTCTTAGGTCTTGGACAAACTGTGTTATAGCTCTCAGGTCTCAAACGGACCGTGTTATAGCTCTTAGACAAATCAGTGTTACAGCTCCGTGTTACAGCTCTATTTTATTTAGATAATAGCAGGAAAATCCATCCTTGAGGCATGAGGTCATGTAGAGAGGTCATGTGGAGACCTCATGAGAAGAGAGAGAGAGCGAGCCCTTTGGCTCCTCTTTTTATATGTTTTTTCTTCCCCCTGGGCCTGCCCTATGCAAATTGGGGTAGCTAGAGGTTTGTTCTACCTGAGGTCCTCACTCTGGTCCTCGGACCTTCCTTTGACCTTCCTTTGTTCTATTTTTGCAGGCTTTTCCCTTCCTTGTCTTTTAGCCACCACCATTCTGGACTCATTCTAACTACCTAACATAAAGGCTTTCAGATACAACATTTGTGAAGTTTATATCTTTCTGGCAAATTGTCAGATGTTAAACATTATATTACTGCATTTATCCTCAATAGCTTTTGACTTGATTATCAATTTTATTTGGTGTTACTGTACCCAATATCACCTAAGTAATTTGAGCCCTAAATTTATGTAAGGCTATGTTCATCTTTTGCATCGCAAGGGCAACTTTTAAAGAAAAAATTCCGATTGTTGCTGACATGACATGCTTCTTTGTTGTTTTCCTGTGTTGCAGAGTAGTTTTCTGACCCACCATTTTCATCCCACATATAGCCCTTTGAGGTTTTGCCTTCATGTAGGGGTGGGGCGGTGAAGGGGATGTTTCTTCTTTCTAGTTTGCTGTCTTAGGTAGTTTCAAGACCCCTGTCTTAAGTCTGCCTGAAGGCTTTTAATGCATTTTAATTGCTAGTCCTTTGGATACAGAAATACCCAACAGCCAGAGACAGCTTTCCTCAATGTCAGTTTATAATTTTGATTTCTTTTATTCTCTTGGTAATTCATTCATGTCTTAGAGGGGTGTCTGCTATGTATTCTTCATTTTTGATGTTTTGGTTATTTTTGATAAGAGAATTGCTAGGTTGAATTGCTAGGTTGTTCTGTTGATCACAATGCTAGTAATGCTGGTCTTTAAAGATTTTTTTAAAAAACCAAAGCTTGGATATTTGTTGGAAAAAAAGAAAACTTTTTTTTTCTTTTTTAACATTTTCTTGCTAGCATGCAGCAGAATTGATAAAAACAGTGGCATCTCGCTATGATGAATACGTCAACGTGAAGGAATTCTCTGACAAAATCAGCCGTGCCCTTACTGCGGCAAAGAAGGATAATGACTTCATCTATCATGATCGAGTTCCAGACCTTAAAGATCTGGACCCTATTGGCAAAGCCACACTTGTGAAATCTACTCCAGTCAACGTACCCATCAGCCAGAAATTCACTGGTATGTCAGCTATTCAGAGGCACTTTAGTGTTAGGTATTTTTTCTCCAGTTTAATCTATTTTTTGTAGCTAAAATCACATAGTTGCAATTGTATGCTTTGAATATAATTTTATTCATGTTAACAGTGAAATTTTAAGATGGACAGTAAATGGTAGTAAAGCATAAAGTATACAACAGAGTCAGAAAACTTGAAACTGAGTAACTATAAAGACTTAAATGAGCGCTTGTCTTTTGTGCTGCGATTCATGGGGTTGCAAAGAGTTGGACACGACTGAGCGATTGATCTGATCTGATCTGTCTTTTTGTTAACATTTGTTATTTAAGATTCTGGTATTAAGAATAAACGTATATGACTTTAAGCATATAAGCTTCTGGAGTCATGGTTGTATCAGATAAGTAAATGTCATAATATCCTTGACTATTGTAGGTCTATGCAATCAATATATGGTAGCCTCTAGCTGAGACCCCAGGGATCTAATATTTCTAAGTTATTGGATGGTTGTTTTAGAGTTGGCCATCTGTATCTGTGGTTCCACAGCCATGAATTTAAAGCAACTGCTGACTGAAAATAGTCACAGAAAAAATTTCCAGAAAGTTCCAAAAAGAGCAAAACTTGAATTTGCAATACTCTGCAACTGTTCACATAGCGTTTACATTGTATTAAGTTTTATAAATAAGCTAGAAATGATTTAAAGTGTATGAGAGAATATGTGTAAGCTATGTGCAAACACTGTGCCACTTCATGTAGGAGACTTGAGCATCCTCAGAGCCTGGGACCCACTGAGGGTCCTGGAACCAGTCCCCTGAGGACACCATGGGACTACTGTACTTACTTCTGTTTAACAAGCTCAAAGTGTTTACCGTGTGCCAAAAGCTCTTTTAAGCACTTTAAAATATTAGTTCATTTACTTCTCATAGCAGCTACACGAGGCAGGTGTGGTTATTGTCCCCATTTGACTGCTGAGTATACTGATGGAGAGTGGTGAAGTCATTTGCTCAAGGTTGCAGAGCCAGGAAGTGGTAGAGCTGGAAACCATGGTACTATGGTCAGTTTTATCAATGAATGAGTATTGTTTTCTCTTGTGTAGATCTTCCTCACCAAAGATCCCTTAAACTTAATGATAAACACATCTTTAAGAAAATTAAGTTCAAGGAAAAGCCTTCATTATCATTGCCTGTGAATACAGTGATCTAAAAATTCTCTTTATCATTGTCCTTTCAATAGATTTAGTTTTGTTTTTTTAAATGTTTGAAGACTTTTAATGTGAATATTGGAAAGGAGATATGAATAGTCACTTTATAGTTTGAGTTTTTGTCTTAAAACTTTATTGAAATTGATTCCTCTTTTTAGATCTGTTCGAGAAGATGGTTCCTGTGTCAGTCCAGCAGTCTTTGGCTGCCTATAATCAGAGGAAAGCTGATTTAGTTAACAGATCAATTGCTCAGATGAGAGAAGCCACCACTTTGGCAAATGGGTAAGTACGGCTTAACTTTCATAACTTTATCTAAATTTCTGATGTTTCCTGATGGATTATTTATGAACATTGTACTTTTCTGAGCTTAGAACTGAATGTTAAGGATATTTGAAATAGCGAATAGAGACACACACACATTTCTTGGGAACACTATATTTACTGAGCCCCAACAACAAAGCAGATATAACTGGAAGAAATTTAACTGCTGAAACAAAGTGAAAATATGTGGCCACTGATTTGTATTTTGGGGGTATTTATTTGAGGGAAATGAGAAATAGAAATGAACTTTTAAAGTTCAGATACATGTACATTCAATATTCTGAACAAGTTCTTGTTTTTGGTGGATTGAAGACAAAATAACTTATCATTTAAAAAAATATATTGAGTATAATTTTACACAACAAAATAAATCCATTTTAAATGTATAGTTGTTTTTTGATAAATGTGTGTGGCCATGTAACTACCCACCATGATCAAGTAGAGAACATTTCTATCACCCGAGAAAAATTCCCTCACGCCTTTCCATTCAATGTCTTCTCCTCCACCCTCTAGCCACTTCTGATCTGCTCCCTGTCACCATAGGTTAGTTTTACCTTTTATATAATTTTAATATAAATGTAATCATTATAGTGTGTGCAATATGTAGATTTTATAGTGTATTATATACAGTAAACAGTACATTGCATATATAGTATGATATATACAGTGTATGGTATTGTTATAGTAATGTATAATATATAATATAGTATGTACAGCATGTAACAGTATGTATTAAAAATATCTTAGGCTTCTTTCACTTGGCATAATCATGGTATATGTATCAGTTTGATCCTTTTTATTACTTAGCAGTATTCCTTTTGACGGTCAAATAGTTTGTTACTTTTACCTATTGGTGGACATTTTGGTTGTTACGAACATGGGTGTACACATCTTTCTGTGGACATGTTTTATTTCTCATGAGCAAATAACCTAGGATTACAGAATTGTTGAGTTGTATGGTTAGTGTATGTTTACTTCACAGGAAATGGCCAGATGGTTTTCCAGAGTCATTGTTCCTGCACCGTTTGAGAAGCGCGCTTTCTTGGCACCTCGTCAGAACTTAGCATTGTCAGTCTCTCTGATTTTAGCTATTGTAGTGTGTGTGTAGCAGTGTCTCATTGTGGTTCAGTTTGCATTCCCCCTGGTGACTAATGATATTGAGCAACTCTTCATGTGCTTATTAGCCCTTCATGTCTTTCGTCATGTATTGAAATCTATTGCTCATTTTTTTTCTTAATATCTTTAAAGTGTTCTTTAGATATTCTAGAGGTAAGTCTTTTGTCAGATATGTTACTGAGTTTTTTTTTCCCTAGTCTTGTTTGCTTTTTCATGTTCTTAATTTTGATGAATGAGTATGTTTTGACCTCATTTTTCTTTTTCCAGCAGGAAGACAGCATAAGTTTACCCAAATATTCCTCCCATTATATAAATGAAGTAATAGATTAATAGTTACTGTGCCACAAAACAAAACAAATGGAAATTCTGTATTAATATGTATATCAACTATGTCCTCTTGACATTATGCCTAGATGATGTGAAATTGGGTGTTAGTTCTAGAAGGTCTTGTAGGTCTTCAATGAACCATTCAACTTCAGCTTCTTCAGCATTAGTTATTGAGGCATAGACTTGGATTACTGTGATATTGAATGGTCGCCTTGGAAATGAACAGAGATCATTCTCTCGTTTTTGCACTTGCATCCAAGTACTGCATTTCAGAGTCTTTTGTTTACTATGAGGGCTACTCCATTTTTTCTAAAGGATTCCTGCCCATAGTAGTAGATATAATGGTCATCTGAGTTAAATTCACCCATTCCAGTCCATTTCAGTTTGCTGATTCCTAGAATGTTGACGTTCACTTGTGTCATCTCCTGTTTGACCACTTCCAATTTGCCTTGATTCATGGACCTGACATTCCAGGTTCCTATGCAATATTGCTCTTTACAGCATCGGACCTTGCTTCTATCACCAGTCACATCCACAACTGGGTGGTGTTTTTGCTTTGGCGCCCTCTCTTCATTGTTTCTGGAGTTAATTCTCCACTGATCTCCAGTAGCATGTTGGGCACTTATCGACCTGGGGAGTTCATCTTTCAGTGTCCTGTCTTTTTGCGTTTTCATACTGTTCATGGGGTTCTCAGGGCAAGACTACTGAAGTGGTTTGCCATTCCCTTCTCCAGTGACCACATTTTGTCAGAACTCTCCACCATGACCCATCCGTCTTGGGTGGCCCTACAGTGGCATGGCTCATAGTTTCATTGAGTTAGACAACGATGTGGTCCATGTGATCAGTTTTGTTAGTTTTCTGTGATTGTGGTTTCCACTCTGTATGCCCTCTGATGGAGAAGGAAAAGAGTCTTATGAAAGCTTCCTGATGGGAGAGACTGACTGAGGGGGAAACTGGGTCTTGTTCTGATGGGCAGGGCCATGCTCAGTAAGTCTTTAATCCAATTTTCTGTTGATGGGTGGGGCTGTGTTTCCTCCCTGTTGTTTGACCTGAGGCCAAACTGTGGTGGAGGTAATGAAGATAATGGCCACTTCCTTCAAAAGGTGCCTCTGACCCTGAAGCAGGCCACCGCTGACCCATGCCTCCGGTGGAGACTCCTGGACACTCACGGGCAAGTCTGGGTCAGTCTCTTATGGGGTCACTGGTCCTTTCTCCTGGGTCCTGGTGTGTACAAGGTTTTGTTTGTACGCTCCAAGAGTCTGTTTCCCCAGTTCTGTTTAAGTTCTGGTGTAAGTCTTTGGGTCCTGGTGTGCACAAGGTTTGTTTGAGCCCTCTGAGTGTGTCTGGTGGGTATGGGGTTTGATTCTAAACACGATTTTGCTCCTCCTACCGTCTTGCTGGGGCTTCTCCTTTGCCCTTGGACGTGGGGTATCTTTTTTTGGTGGGATCCAACATTCTCCAGTTGATGGTTGTTCAGCAGCGAGCTGTAATTGTGGAGTTCTTGGGGGACTGGAATATAAAAGTAGGAAGTCAAGAGATACCAGGAGTAACAGGAAAATTTGGCTTTGGAGTACAAAACGAAGCAGGTCAAAGGCTAACAGAGTTTTACCAAGAGAACGCACTGGTCATAGCAAACACCCTCTTCCAACAACACAAGAGAAGACTCTACACATGGATATCACCAGATGGTCAATACCAAAATCAAATTGATTATATTCTTTGTAGCCAAAGATGGAGAACCTCTATACAGTCAGTAAAAACAAGACTGGGAGCTAACTATGGCTCAGATCATGAACTCCTTATTGCCAAATTCAGACTTAAATTGAAGAAAGTAGGAAAAACCACCAGACCATTCATATATGACCTAAATCAAATCCCTTATGACTTTACAGTGGAAATGAGAAATAGATTCAAGGGATTAGATCTGATAGAGTGCCTGAAGAACTATGGATGGAGGTTCGTGACACTGTACAGGAAGCAATGATCAAGACCATCCCCATGAAAAAGAAATGCAAAAAGACAAAATGGTAGTCTGAGGAGGCCTTACAAATAGCTGAGAAAAGAAGAGAAGTGAAAGGCAAAGGAGAAAAGGAAACATATACCCATTTGAATGCAGAATTCCAGAGAATAGCAAGGAGAGATAAGAAAGCCTTCCTCAGTGATCAATGCAAAGAAATAGAGGAAAACAACAGAATGGGAAAGATTAGAGAGCTCTTCAAGAAAATTAGAGATACCAAGGGAACACTTCATGCAAAGATGGGCACAATAAGGACAGAAATGGTATGGACCTAACAGAAGCAGAAGATACTAAGAAGAGGTGGCAAGAATCCACAGAAGAACTGTACAAAAAAGATCTTCATGACCCAGATAACCCCAGTGGTGTGATCACTCACCTAGAACCAGACATCCTAGAATGCGAAGTCAAGTGGGCCTTAGGAAGCCTCACTACGAACAAAGCTAGTGGAGGTGATGGAATTCCAGTTGAGCTATTTCAAATCCTAAAAGATGATGCTGTGAAAGTGCTGCACTCAATATGCCAGCAAATTTGAAAAGCTCAGCAGTGGCCACAGGACTGGAAAAGATCAGTTTCCATTCCAGTCTCAAAGAAAGGCAATGCCAAAGAATGTTCAAACTACCACACAATTGCACTTATCTCACATTCTAGCAAAGTAATGCTCAGAATTCTCCAAGCCAGACTTCAACAGTATGTGAACTGTGAGCTTGCAACTGTTCAAGCTGGATTTAGAAAAGGCAGAGGAACCAGAGATCAAATTGCCAACATCCGCTGGATCATGGAAAAAGCAAGAGAGTTCCAGAAAAACATCTATTTCTGCTTTATTGACTATGCCAAAGCCTTTGGCTGTGTGGATCACAACAAACTGTGGAAAATTCTGAAAGAGATGGGAATACCAGACCACCTGACCTGCCTCTGAGAAACCTATATGCAGGTCAGGAAGCAACAGTTAGAACTGGACATGGAACAACAGGCTGGTTCCAAATCGGGAAAGGAGTACGTCAAGGCTGTATATTGTCACCCTGCTTATTTAACTTCCATGCAGAGTACACCATGAGAAACGCTGGGCTTCATGAAGCACAAGCTGGAATCAAGATTGCTGGGAGAAATATCAGTCACCTCAGATATGCAGATGACACCACCCTTATGGAAGAAAGTGATGAGGATCTAAAGATCCTCTGGATGCACGTGAAAGACAAGAGTGAAAAAACTAGCTTAAAGCTCAGCATTCAGAAAACTAAGACCATGGTATCCAGTCCCATCACTTCATTGCAAATAGATGGGTAAACAGTGGAAACAGTGGCTGACTTTATTTTTTGGGGCTCCAAAATCACTGCAAATGGTGACTGCAGCCATGATATTAAAAGACACTTGCTCCTTGGAAGGAAAGCTGTGACCAACCTAGACAGCTTATTAAAAAGCAGAGACGTTACTTTGCCAACAAAGATCTGTCTAGTCAAATCTATAGTTTTTCCAGTAGTCATGTATGGGTGTGAGAGTTGGACTGTTAAGAAAGCTGAGAGCCAGAGAATTGATGCTTTTGAACTGTGGTGTTGGAGAAGACTTTTAAGAGAATCCCTTGGACTG
The DNA here is from genome assembly GCF_003369695.1 of Bos indicus x Bos taurus. Classification (NCBI taxonomy): domain Eukaryota; kingdom Metazoa; phylum Chordata; class Mammalia; order Artiodactyla; family Bovidae; genus Bos; species Bos indicus x Bos taurus. The sequence continues at coordinate 52,724,342 of NC_040097.1, read as the reverse complement.
CTAGGAGATCCAGCCAGTCCATCCTAAAGGAAATTAGTCCTGAATATTCATTGGAAGGACTGATGTTGAAGCTGAAACTCCAAAACTTTGGCCACCTGATGTGAAGAACTGACTCAATGGAAAAGACCCTGATGCTGGCAAAGATTGAAGGCAGGACGAGGAGACAACAGAGGATGAGATGACTGGATGGCATCACCGACTTGATGTACGTGAATTTGAGTAAGCTATGCAAGTTGGTGATGGACAGGGAGGCCTGACGTGCTGCAATCCATGGCGTCACAAAGAGTCGGACACAACTGAGCAACTGAACTGATGTGAAATTATAACTATGTAGTGTATTATTTCTCTTTTATCACTGACAGTATAAGAATCAGGAGTGTGATAAAAGATCACATTCTTAAAATAGAATTTTTTACTTTTAATTAGAGTGAAAGAAGTAACGTTTAACCAGTGAGCCAAAGGTATCTAGTATATTTTAATGTAACTTTTAAACATTTTGGCTCTCAGTTCTGAACTGTGAATCTAACTTAATTCTCTAATGTTTTATTTAATTTTCTCAATTCCTGATTTTCTGTTTTTCCTTTGTCTTTGCTTTATGTTTCCATTTACAGGGCTTATCCACTTTTTTGGAGTGATAACTCCGCTGCTAGTGTTTGAAAGGATTAGATCTTTAATTGACATAGTATCTCATTTTTTCAGGGTGTTAGCTTCCCTTAATCTTCCAGCAGCAATTGAAGATTTATCTGGAGATACCGTACCTCAGTCTATATTGACCAAGTCCACATCTGTGATTGAACAGGGAGGCATCCAGACCGTTGATCAGTTGTTCAAAGAGCTACCCGAACTTCTTCAAAGAAATAGAGAAATCCTCGACGAGGTATGTTTTAAGAGGTTTGCTTTTCAGGTAAATAAAATACTCTTTGGCCCCTTGGTGTCCAGCAGGGATTGGGACAGGAGGCTTCTTCCTGCTTCTTCCTGTGGTTTCACAGGGTAGCACTCATCATTCAGGTTAATTTATTGTGGCCCATAGTCTGCCCTTCAGTTTAAGAGGAATTCTGAGTGAGAATGGGTTTATATGTCTTAAGGGTATATAAGTGTGCATTACGACCATTGTCTGAAACTAGTATACTGTGGGAAATCACTATCACACACACTGTTCAGACTTTTTCATTATTAAGGATTTATTTTTCTTGTGAAACATTCAGTCTGTGGTGAACAAGGAATCAGACTAAGGAAGTTAGGCCATCATATGTTTTCCAAGCCCACCATGCTCATCTTCAGATGGCAAGGGTATTTTATCATGAGGAATGTAGCGCTAACGTTTGTTGGCTAAAGTCAACTATTTGCCAGTGTTATTCTGCTTTTAAGGTGCTTTCGCCTCTTTCTGCTAACTGATACATTTGTTTCTTTAGCTATAAATGTGTTCATACTGGTTATTTTGGTTTTTGACAGTTTAGGAGTCATGTCTCTTTTAGGTGACTTCTGTTATCAATGCTTTAATCCATGATGTTTCAATCACTATTTCCAAATACTTTGGGGCAAAGACAGAGTACTTATATACTATGACAGTGCGAACCTTGGGAAGGAGAATATATACCTTCCAGGGTTACTTACTGCTGCTGCTGCTAAGTCGCTTCAGTCGTGTCCGACTCTGTGCAACCCCACAGATGGCAGCCCACCAGGCTCCCCCATCTCTGGGATTCTCCAGGCAAGAACACTGGAGTGGGTTGCCATTTCCTTCTCTAATGCATGAAAGTGAGAAGTGAAAGTGAAGTCACTCAGTCGTGTCCGACTCTTTGCGACCCCATGGACTGTAGCCTACCAGGTTCCTCCATCCATGGGATTTTCCAGGCAAGAGTACTGGAGTGGGGTGCCATTGCCTTCTCCGCAGGGTTACTTAAGAGCTTAACTAAAATAAAACAAATATTAATGTGGAAAAATCTCATCTCATAATTAAGGAATAACTGGCTTTATTAGTGTGTATGGTATGTTTGTTGTCTGCCTCTCTTATGAGGTATTTTTATTTATTTTATCTTCCTAACAGCCTGATGAATTAGACTCATTTTCTTGGTTGTACTTGTAGTTTCATTTTAAGTACGTTATTAAGTTGTGAAGCTGATACTGTTTTTGAGTGTTTATGTCTCTGGTAGCAAATTTAATTCAAGTCTTGGTTTTCAGATAATTTGAAGTGTCCACTAATTTATTTTTTAAATGATAAATTTATCTTGCTTGGGATCTGTTGGATCCTTTCCACCTTAGATTCATGGGTTCTATTTCTTCAGTTATTCTTTTTTGTCCATTCTCTCCTAATGAATTCCTGTTAGATTGATGGCAGTGCTTCTGAGTTAGTTCTTCACATCTCTTAACATTTCTATTACTTTTTCTCTATGTGGGTGACCATCTGAGACTGGCCTCCCAGCTCATTGATTGCCTGTTTAGCTCTGCCTTTTGTGTTCTTCAGCCGCTCTATTGCATTTTCCCCCTATGTTTTTCATTTCCAGAATAAGGATATTTAATTGGTTCTTTTCATAAATCACCTACATTTATCTTACATGTGTCTTTTTTCTTTTTGAGGTAAAATTCACATAACATAAAATTTCACCATTTTGATCTCTTTTAAGTGTATGATCCAGTTGTTTTTAGTACATTCACAATATTGTATGAGCACCAACACAGTCTAATTCTGGAACATTTTCATCACCTCCAAAAGAAAGCCTGTACTAGTTAACAGTCAGTCCTCTTTCTCCCATTCCCCTTGTTCTTGGCAACTACAAATCTGATTTCTGTTTGTATAGATTTATTCATTCTGGACATTGCAGATAAATGGAATCATGCCTTTGAAGTTTGCCTTTTTCACTTAGCATCTTTTCAAGGTTCATTCATGTTACAGCATCTGTCACTGCTTCATTTCTTTTTGTAGTTAAATATTCCATTGTGTGGATGTATCATTAAGTATTTTATTTATCCATTCATCAGGAATAGATACTTGGGATGTTCCCACTTTTTGGTTATTCAGAATAATGCTGTTATTTGTGAACAGGTTATGTTTGAACAACTGTTTTCAGTTCTCTTGGGTTATATACATAGGAGTGGAATTACTGGGTTGTACAGTAATATTGTGTTTAACTTTTTGAGGAACTGTGAAACTGGTTTGCAAAAGTAGCTGTGCCCTTTTACATTTTACCAACAGTGTATGAAGGTTCCAAATTTCTCCACATCCTTGCTAACCCTTATAATTGTCTTAAAAAATAAAAAAGCCACCCTTGTGGCTATGAAATGGTATCTTACTATGATTTGATTTGACCTTATATGTAGAAAATCCTAAAATTAGTAGGAGTTTAATGAGAATTGTATTGAATGTTTAGATCAATTTGAGGAATATTACTTATCTTTAACAGTATTACGGCTTCCAGTCCACGGATGGAGGCTGTTTTTCCATTTAATTTATTTCATCAGTGTTTTATACTTTTCACTGTACAAGTACTTTACTTCCTTGATTAAACTGATTCTTAGTTATTTTATTCTTTTTGATGCTGTTATAATAGAATTATCTTAATTTCCTATTTGGATTCTTCATTGCTAGAGTATAGAAATACAGCTGATTTTGTGCATTGATTTTGTTTTCTGCAACTCTACTAAATTTGTTTATTCTCTCTCATAGTTATTTTATGGATTGCTTAGGATTTTTTCATATAAAAAGTCATACCATTTGCAACTATAGGTAGTTCTTCCTTTCCACTTTTGGATGCCTTATTTCTTACTCTAATTGTGCCAGCCAGTTCAATCCTTGTTTAAGCAGTGAGAGTCCACAGACTTGTCTTGATCGTCAGCTTAGGGGAAAACCTTCCAGTTTTTCACTGTTAAGCTATTAAGTTTTTCATAGATGGCTCTTCTCAGATTGAGGAAGTTCCTTTCCATTCTTAATTTGTTGAGTGCTTTTATCATAAAAGGGTGTTGGATTTAGTCAGATGATTTTTCTGTATCTCAAGATAATCACATGGATTTTCTCCCTTCATTCTACTAATACAGAGTATTACATTAACTGATTCTTCAGTGTGAACCACCCTTGCATGCCTAGGTTATCCCACTTTGTCATGGTGTGCTGCTGCTGCTGCTGCTAAGTCGCTTCAGTCGTGTCCGACTCTGTGCAACCCCATAGATGGCAGCCCACCAGGCTCCGCCGTCCCTGGGATTCTCCAACCCACTGGAGTGGGTTGCCATTTCCTTCTCCAGTGCATGAAAGTGAAAAGTGAAAGTGAAGTCGCTCAGTCGTGTCGGACTCTTAGTGACCCCATGGACTGCAGCCTACCAGGCTCCTCCGTCCATGGGATTTTCCAGGCAAGAGTACTGGAGTGGGGTGCCATTGCCTTCTCCTGTCATGGTGTAGAGTCCTTTTAATGAGCTGCTAGGTTTGGTTTGGTAGTACTTTGTTGGGCATTTTGCAGTTATATTCGTAAGGGATACTGGTCTGTAATTTTCTTGTTGTGTGTATGACTTTCAACTTGTGTGTTTTTGTGATTGTGTCTTTTGTAAATAGCATATGGTAATAAGATTTTTCCTTTACTTTTAGCTTGACAATCTTCATCTCTTCCTGGAGGGTTAAGTTATTCATATATTTGGAACCATATTTTTGTACAACAGTTGTCTTACTCTTTTGATTTCTCTATTTTCTTTCTTTGGTTCCTCCTCACCCTCACTTTTTATGGTTTTATTGAGTTCCCTCCATTTTTTCTTTTTTTTTTTTTCCCCCTTTTTGACAGCATGAAAGTTGTATACTTACTTTTCTTGTTTATAGTTTATTATGATGTGTCTGGGTATGGGTTTTCTTTTATTTAAGTTGCTTGATATTCCATTGGATTCAGTGAATTTGAGAAATTGTGTCTTTCATCCATCCTGGAAAGTTCTTAGTTTTCACTTCTTTGAATATTGCTTTTCCCCAATTCTCATTATTATGTCTTTCTCCATCTCTGATGTTGAATCTTCTCAGTTTATTTTTCTGGGTTTTCTGTTGCTCTGTGCTTCCTTCTGCCTGATTCTTCTGGTCGGTCATTCAGTTCACTAGTTCTCTTCAGTTATATCCCAGCAGTTTTTTAACTATCCATTAGCTTCCTAATTTTATAATTTCTTTAATTTCCAGAAATTTTATTTGGCTCTTTTTCAATTCTTCTCATTTTCTTTCTCCTGTCATATTTTTACTCTAAAACATATTAAATATGTTTAGTTTATATTCTTTATCTTATCTCAGGGTCAGTAGTCTTTGTGGTTTGGTTCTGTGATTTGTTGTTTTTTCCTGATTTTTTTCTCATACCAGTTTGTTTGCTCTTATTTCAGTGTTTTTGTTTGTGTGTTTCCTGTATTTTAAAACTTTTTTGGAGGGTTTTGTTTGTGTGTGTGTGGTTAATCTTTTATTTTGAAATTCATTTTAGGAGTTTGTGTCATGCAGGTAGTCATTTCCAGTCCTAAATTCAGGCTTTTGGTTAGGAATCTTAAGGTGATATTCTTTTCTTTTCTGTATAGAGCCATGGTTCAGATGGTCAAATTCCCTTCAGTTGGTCAATTTTCCTTTAAATACTCATCCACTGAGTGTCATCTATTTGGAAGTCCCCATTTGAGGGAAGATGGTGCCTTTGATCTGATCTCCTACTCATATTAGCCCCACCTGTGTTTCTTGTCTCCTGTTAAATGAACATTCTGAGCCACTAGAGAATGTGTAGTTGGTGCACTATGGACGGTAGGCCAGCTCCACCTTGTGGCCTGTTTTATATGGTTCACTAGTGAAGGATGATTTTTACCACTTGTAGGAAATTGTTTTTTTTTTTTTTTTTTTAAAGAATATGTGAGACTGTAGTCCCCAATCCTAAAATATTTACTCTAACATTGGACACCAAGTTCGCCGACCTCTGCTCTAAAGTGTCAGGCGTTCACAGGTGCTGTTGGCTCTAGCACTTGAGTCTGTTGGTGGATTAGCACTTTCTGCCTCTAATGTCTTGCTTTCTCAGCTCTGCATTCGAAAGGCTTTTTTTTTTTAATGTTAATTTTCAGTTTGTTGTATTGGGTTGACATCTAAATCTTCTATTTGTATGACTTAATCAGTTTTCTCTTTGTTTTGTTTATGGCTTCAAAGTTCTAAAGGCTTTCTGTTTATTAATCTTAAAAAAAAAAATCTTTGTTTAAAAGTAGTTTTGGTATATGGATGTACATAATTTCTTCAGTTCAGTTGCTCAGTCGCTCAGACTCTTTGTGACCCCATGAATCACAGCACGCCAGGCTTCCCTGTCTATCACCAACTCCATAATCTCTTAGTCATCTTAATTTTACTGAGTACGGTAATGGCTAACTTAGCCTTAAATTTTACAAGATGTTTTGTTAAGTATATTATGATTTGGATTTCTGCAGTGGAAATTATTGTACTAATTTATATTCTAATCAGTACTGTAGGAATAGTCCTAGCTCACTAAGTCTCACCTATATTGAGTATGATCATTTTAAAAACGTTTTAAAGTTTTTTACACCAGAAATGATAGTTCACTGTTGCTTTGCCTCCTTTTTAAAAGTCATTAAGGTTGTTGGATGAAGAAGAAGCGACTGACAATGATTTAAGGGCAAAATTCAAGGAACGTTGGCAAAGGACGCCATCCAATGAACTTTATAAGCCTTTAAGAGCAGGTAAAAATGTCCCTAAATGACTTTCACTTGAGTAAGTTCTCATTTTGCTTGATTGAATTAGGCTTCATATGAAAAGCCAGGTGTTTTTCTTCAGTTCCATGTAAAATAAAAAATAACAAGAATGTTCATCATAATAAATTCAGATTCTTAAGAAAGTGAAAATTAAAATGATCCTGTGACTCTGACTTCCTGTCCCAAGCTTTCTGCGTATTGTAAAAAAAAGATAAATGAGATATATATAAATATATGGTGTTGTGATTTCATTTCATTTAGTAGTAATACTACCAGGTAGTAAAGGATGAGTTTTAAAATTAACCTGAAGCCAATTATTTTTAAGACTTTGATGATAAAGATTTTGTGCTTGTTTAGATAAATGATATCTGCTGCTGCTGCTGCTAAGGTGCTTCAGTCGTGTCCGACTCTGTGCGACCCCATAGGCGGCAGCCCACTAGGCTCCCCCGTCCCTGGGATTCTCCAGGCAAGAACACTGGAGTGGGTTGCCATTTCCTCCTTCAGTACATGAAAGTGAAAAGTGAAGTGAAGTCGCTCAGTCGCATCTGACTCATAGGGACCCCATGGACTGCAGCCCACCAGGCTCCTCGGTCCATGGGATTTTCCAGGCAAGAGTACTGCAATGGGGTGCCATCGCCTTCTCCGAAACAATATCTAGACTTGCTTTATTTCTCTGTAAAAAGCATTTAATACTATTGTGATTTTTCTAAAAATGTATCTGCTTTTCTTATAAGTCAGATTTAAAGAGTGATCTTTTGAGACAGGAACTTTTTTGAAATAAGTTGTAACAGTTTTTGGAGTGAATGTTATCTTTCTATATTCATGAGTTGTAGAAAAAGATTAATGTCAGTTGGCTTTTATTTAGTGGACTGTAACCACAAGGATGTTTTAAGGTTATAAAACACTAAAGATGCAAGGACTGACAGGAGCTCAGTTTCTGTCATCTAGTGCTTTGGGGCTGACAGGGAGACAAGTAAAATTGGAGAACAAAATTGAAAGTACAACCAGCTTATGTACTTCACTGTTAAAATCGTTACTGTGCTCTGGTAACATTTTTTTCTTCTTCCACAGAGGGAAACAACTTCAGAATCACTTTGGATAAAGCTGTGCACGCAGATGGACAGGTGAAGGAGCGTTACCAGGCTCACCGAGACACCATTGTGCTTCTGTGCAAGCCGGAGCCGGAGCTGAACGCCGCCATCCCTTCTGCTAACCCGGCGAAGACAATGCAGGGCAGTGAGGTGAGGACGTGCACTTTGGTGTGGGTGGGCAGCCGCTCTGACAACTATGTTCAAGCTATTACATACAGTGAATTGCCCAGTTTTTTCTTACTGACCTTTTTTTTTAAAAATGATGATGTACATTGAGGTGCTTGTGTTTAGAGCAACATGATATATATACACTGTGAACGTTATATTACTATCCATTTATTGAATGCTTCCTCTGTGAACTCGGTACTGTATATATTCACAGTGTTTAATTCACATTTGGTAAAAGGGAGCAACTTGGAAGTAAAGGCGCTTACTTGGGGTGGGAGGACTGGATTGGCCAGATACTCCTCTGACTTGCATCTTTCTATATACTGCCTTCTACCATATTCCTCTGGGACTACCTCTGAAGGGAGGGTTGTCAAGGTGTGCATGTTAATAAGTGGATCACATTGGCATGATATTTCTACTGGCTACAGGCTCATGGGAGCGTGATTGGCTGAGACCCTAAGGGGATGGGTGTGACTGATCACTGTGAGGTGAGATAGGGGCCCTGAAGCACACAGGAAAGTAAGCCAAAGGGCAAGAGATACTGCCGAAAGCTTCTTAAAAAAGGTGAATTTCCTGTGACAGTAGTTCTCAGAAGTTATCATTGTCATTTCTTATCTGTCTTTGCTCAGAAGCATTTCATGTATTCATTCAGCCAAGGCTTAATGGACAGCATCTACTGTGTAAGGCACTACGCTCGGTACACACGATGGCCAGCCCGCACTCCCCATTCACAAGCAGGCGTAGAAGAGGAGACATACACAGAGATAACTGGGATACATGGTAGAAACTGAGAGGTGTGAGGGCTTTAGGTGACAGAATTCTGAACGTTCCAGCATTTGGAGCCCCTTGCCTAGGAGGCTTCTTAGGACATTGGCACATTATGAGAACAGTGGACAGGCAGAAAGGTGAACAAGAGTAGGATCCGAGAATATTGAGTGTGTGTGTGCAGAGCAGCTACCAGAGGTTGAGTGGAAACCAGCCCCTGAAGTGAAGGGAAAACAGCGTCAGGGGATATGCACAGAACCTGCATCTCTGGTTGGGGGCCAGAAAGAACGACCACTCTGAAGTCAGATGCTTTCAGGGCGTCGAGGAGAAAAGGAAGGTGGTTGAAAGATTAAATTTGTAAAGAAGAGACTGCACACCTATAGAACAGCAGCATGTTCTGACTTCTTTTGATTTTAGGAGAACTCTCTTTAATGTCCCCCCTTTTTTCTTTTCAGTGTCACATACACGACTCGGAACTTACATGGCTTTCGTTCTTTGATTCTGCTTTCTATAGAAAAGCAAAAATGTTTTTTTTTTTTTTTTTTTTTAATTTGTAATAGCTGCTCTGTTAATCCAGAACGGTATTACATAGGGGAAGAAAAGTTTGACAATCAATATGAAGTTATTTTATTGAAACTAGATTTTCTGCATGGAGGTAACCAACAATTTTCAGTGCTCTATATATTCATTCCATATGTGTCTTTATCAGAAAAGGGAAGCGTCATTTGTTTATTACAGCTCCTTCAGATAGTTGTCACCATAGTTGATGACACTTTAGCCAGAGTTTTTAAGAGAAACAGCCATTTGAATTGCTGATTATTAACGTGATACAAAGTACATGTTTTATTAAGAGGTCCAAGCATAATGGGTAGGGCTGTTTTTTTCTTTCATTCTGAAGAGGCTAACTATCTAGTTATTTATCTTTGTTCTGTTTGGGCAGCTGTTTTTAGGTACTGAGAGGATGTTCATTTCTATACTATATAAGACAATCTGTTTCAAGATACTCCTGACTTTCAGCTTTGTTTACTAGACTATTTTTTTTTAATTAATTCTGCATATTCCTATTTCTCCCCTAGCTTTATTTCATTTCTATAAAATTTTCGAACTTCTGTTAGGCATAACATACGTATAGAAGAAAATGACATTTCTTACTTTCCTAATGGCCAAGCAACTTCACATAGGGTTAAAGTCAAGGTTGAGATTCCATTATCAATTTACCAACAGGTAAAGCTATCAAAACCTTTTTGAATTTATATGCTACTGTATCCCCCAACACAAACTGTGTTGCATGATTATAGAAATTCTTATAATTCAGCAGAATAAAGGATACTTTAATTCTTGGTCTGTTCCTCATTTTTCCTCTGTTCTTGTCTGAGTGCTTATATGCTTAAGACTCTTTAGTCCACAGTGCACGCAAAGTAGAGAGTTAAACCGTGAGACATAACCAACAGTTAATAATAATGGCTCCTACTTATGGAGCACTTGGCCTGTGTTAGAAATTACATTAAGCACTTATATGGACTTGCTTCAGTCTTTACAACTGTCCTGACATAAAGGTACTATTATTATTCTTGTTTTGCAGATGAATTTTCCAGGTAAACTGCCCTTGGTTATATAGTAACTAAGCCCATGATATTCACTAAGGGAGTATAATCAGAGTTGAAGTATTTTTTTCTATGTCGTCATGTTTCACTGTGCTGGACAGCTAGATTCCTTCGTTTCTGTATTGAAGGTTTGATTTAATTTTGTGTTTTGGATGGGTAGAAGAATGTTCACGGTTCAGGAGGTTCCTGCAGAGAACTCTCACCCCTGTTCTTTCCACCTTATTCCCATCTGCTCTGTTATACGTAACAGTATTCATTTTGTCTGGTCTGTGTTTAGTGCTTTTATTTTTGTGAAAAATACCTATGCACACAGATGTACATAATACATTATGTGTGTGTATAGCTTTATATTCTGATTTCCCTTCTCATTGAAAATGCGACATACAATGTATATGCTTTTGTACCTTTTTTCATTTAACGATATGTCCTGGAAGTCATTTGCAAGCAAGACTTTGACCAGCTTGTCTAACGTCAGATTCTACTAGGCCCCTTTAATAGACTTTGCTGTGCCCATCCAGCCGTGACTCTTTGTCCTCTTCTTCCTTTTAGAGTGTCTGTGGTTTGATGCTTCTTGGACCTCTGTGAGTCACGTTAGAACATGTTAAGAGACTCTGCATTTAAGATAGGATGCCTAGGAGATATGGTGGTTACCAGAGGCTGAAATGTGGAAGAAACTTGAGGCTTTTCCTCAGGTTTTGGTTTTCACATGGGAAGGTCGCTCTGGACCCTCTCATCACCGAGCTGATGACTAAGGCCAGGGACTGCAGAGCAGGGCAGAGCTGCTTAGGCACGGGCAGTAGGTGAGGAGATCTCTGGAGCTGAAATTGCTGCTGGTAAGAAGCGAGTCAGGGCTGGAGATGGGGTTCTTGGACTGTCCCTTCTTTGCCCACTTTCTTGCTCTGAGCATTCTTGGTCAAGCAGAATGGGGGCTTGGGGTCGCCCAGGTGAAGTGTGAAGAGCTGTGAGTGAAAGGGAGCAGCTCACAAGGGTCTTAGAGGGCACTTGAACCCTGAAACACTGTTACTACATAGGGGTGTTAGGCATTTATGAATCATGGGGCTGTTAGGCAGAGACTGCCTGGACTGAATGAGAGGCAGAACTCACGCTGTGAAGAGAGATAGGACCTACCCCTTCTTTCTCTCCCAGGATTTAAAATCAGCATATGATTTAGAGCTTTCTCTCTCTCTCTCTTGAGTGCTGTCTCCATGTATCGTTATCTCTATTTTTATCTCCATGTCTCCTTCTCTCAGTCTCACTATGTTGGCAAAATAGGGTATCTCTTGACAAAACACACCTTCCTCTACATCATGGTGAGGACGCAGCAAAGTATAAACGTGGTTAGAGAGTGGTTTGGAGTCAGGCAGACGCAGGTCTCAGGTTTCACCTCTGCTCCTTTAGTAGCTGTGTAACCTCAGGCAGGTGACTTAATTTTTCTGAGACTCAGTTTCTCCATCTGTGGAATAGAGGTAATAAATACATACTCTGGGATATTGTAAGAAGTACATTAAGTTTAATCTGTGAAGTGTGTAGGACTGTGCCTAGCGCATGATAAATGTTCAGTAAATCTGTTTTCATTATTGCTGCTGCCATTGCAGGCTGAATCCACTGAAGGTACAGCAGTGTCTGTATGTAAGTGAACCTGCTGTCTGAATTACACTTGGCTCTCTGAGAAATCATCTCTCCCTGACCCTGGTGAACCTTTGTATCATTCCCTTCTGGTAATTGGCTTATGGTTTTTTGGGCAATTCAGCTAAAAGTTTTTTAAATTTGTATAGGTGGTGAATGTCTTAAAATCCTTATTGACAAATCTTGATGAAGTAAAGAAGGAAAGAGAGGGGCTGGAGAACGACCTGAAATCAGTGAATTTTGACATGACAAGCAAGTTTCTGACTGCTCTGGCTCAAGATGGTGTGATAAACGAAGAAGCTATTTCTGTTACTGAACTGGATCGAATCTATGGGGGTCTCACAACTAAAGTCCAGGAATCTCTAAAGAAACAGGAAGATCTTCTTAAAAATATTCAGGTAAAGTTTATATACTTCAGTAAGATTTTTATTTAAAAAATTACAGAAGGGATAATCTGTATACAGGAGGGATAATCTGGACTAAATCTGTCCATTTAGGATTGTGTTTTTGGCAAGTATTCCATATTAATAGAAAACTGTAAACTGTTGGTTATATTTTCATGCCCACTGAATTTGGGGTAATTTTACTAATGGAAAGCTATAAAGTACTGTGCTACTCCAAAGGGAATATATTAGGTAAATATCTAATAATAACTCAATATAATCATAGGTGATTTTCATAGTTGGAAAAGTATCAATAAAAATGTCATGAGCTATATTAATTTCATAAATATATATAACTGCATAAATCTTTCTTTTCATAAGGTCTCACACCAGGAATTTTCAAAAATGAAACAATCTAACAACGAAGCCAATTTAAGAGAAGAAGTCTTGAAGAATTTAGCTGCTGCGTATGACAACTTTGTTGAACTTGTGGCTAATTTGAAGGAGGGCACAAAGGTATGAAGCACAAAAAAAATAAGAGCTAACTGACCAGTGTGGACGTGAGGATATAGTTTGAGAAGTTAATTGGTATTTCCAGTTGGACCAAATCATTCTTCATCTTGAATGCCTTAGCTTTCATTACTTTGGCCCCTCAGAGCTTTGTTACAAGTGGGAGAAAGCTTAATGAAGGTGGTGGATTTCATGGGAACTTTGCAGAATGAGTATGCGTAGACATTCATTTCAGGTAGCAGGAATTAGCGAGAATCAGCAATGCTTTGTTACATGATAGAAAGTCGGCCAGTCTGAGTGAATTATGAGGGAATAGGAGTAGTAGTCAGAGCTGATACGTGATGGGGAAGGGGCTGGTATGACCTTCATAGCCTCTGCTGATGGTTTAGGTGATGATAGATTTGTGATATGCTTGTGTCTTTAGAGTGCTTACTGAATATGTTTCAGTATTTTCTAGCCTTTCCTTTAAATATTTTGGGGAAATGCTTATATTTGGTTTGACCAATTTTGGGGAGTAAGTGATTTTTTAAGTTTTTCAAATACATAATTCCTTTTGGTACTTTAACTCCACAATGATGACTGAATAAAGTTATCTTGATTTTAATACAGTAGGTATGATGTAAAACCCTCTAAAGAGAGCACAGAAATACTGCCGAAACCTTCCAAAGAGAGAGGATAGTAAAATGCCATTTTAATTTGATTTAAAATGCTTTGTTGAAATAGGTAAGCTGAGAAAACTCTCCAGAGTGCTTTTGGAAATTCTTCAAAAAGTTTCTGAAATGATGCCTGCGTTTCTGAAGTGAATGTGCAAATCTAATGTTTCCACTTAAATAGGTTGTTTTTATTAAGTAGTTGATTTTTCTCTAGGAATTGGGAACTTGTTCATGATCATGAAACTTAACTTGTCACTGAATTTTTGGTGACAGCACTTTCTAACGAGTATTTATTTTTTTCAAAATATTTTAGGTCATATTTAACAATAAGCTACTGGACTTAAGTGGTATGACTGTCTCTCATGCATAGGGTTTTAGTTCTTTAACTGTTATTGACAAATGAGCTTTACATTGTGTTCCTCTTAGATTAAAAATAGTTCTGGTTTATCACTTATGTTTGTTCTTTGCTTGTAGTTTTACAATGAGCTGACTGAAATACTTGTCAGGTTCCAGAACAAATGCAGTGATATAGTGTTTGCACGGAAGACAGAAAGGGATGAACTCTTAAAGTAAGTTTATTTTCTCTATCAAATTATACTTCTGAAGTATTTTTCTTAGGAAAAAAAATCATATTCTTGCTACCTCTTTTAGAAAAATCACATGTGGATACTCTTGTGGTGGGTTGGCAGTGTGAGTTAATTTCCTTCATTTCCTCTGTGGTGGTTTACAAAGCAACAAGCAACCAGCTACATGCTTCAAGAACAACAGGATGTAAAGGAGCACAAACTCTAGATGAAGGGAGAATAGTGATGTCGCAGAAGTGATGAGAGCACAGCTCATGGTGACAGAGCTCAGGGAGTGCCAATAAACACGGGCAGTTTACCTTGAAGGGGCAGATGGGTTCCTTAAATGAAACTGCAGGCACAGCACGAGGGAGAGAGGATTTATAGCTCAGAAAATGTAAGCAAAATCACTTTCTGTAGGGGCCTACTGGGCAAGCAACATAAGACTCACTCTGTGTGGAGTAATGGAGCGCTAACTCAGCATTGATACCCATTAAGATGAGAAAGAGAGCAAAATTTAACGAAACTGATAGATGAACATTCACCAGAATAACATTGTCACAGAACAGGTGAAAATTTTACTGTGAATTTAAAACAAAGGTTAGGAAAGACTCACTAAGGATTACCACAAACAAAGCCAGTACTCAAGGAAGATGGTAGGAAAACAAGAGGTCATAAAATATGAAGTGTCAGGGTTTAGGACACAATTGGAAGAGAACAAAACTATCACGAATGTGAGATGAAATGAGAAGGAGCCAAAGCAAGAAAAGAGTGAAGAAAACACAGGAACAAAGAGTAGCAAAGAAGAAATCAAAGAAAATGAAACCAAAGCAAGGAACAGGATTAAAAGTAGAGAAGCTGGGCAAAGAAGATCTAACATATGTAAAACTGAATTCCCTTCAAAGAAGAAAATCCCAAACAGTGAACAGAACAAATACTTAATGATATTACTCAAGAATATTCTTAGAATAAGTCCTGTTGAAAGGGTATGCATCATTTGGTCAGGAAAAATGAGTAAGAACTGTTAACACTTATTTGTATTAAGGCATATACATTATTAGCCTTCAAAGATAATGACAAAACTTCCCTGATGGCCCAGTGGTCAAGACTTTGTGTTCCCAACACAGGGGGAATGGGTTTGATCCCTGGTTGGGGATCTAAGATCTCAACATGCACATGGTCTGGCCAAATAAATATTCTTTAAAAAAGAAAATGGCAGAATCCTTTTAAGGCAGTCAGGCAGACGGATCAGCTCTGTTTATAAAAAGGTGAAAAAAACTTAGGCTGGCAGCACTGCATGCTAGAAGAGAATGGAATGATTGCTATTGAAACTCAAGGAAAGCAAATATAAGACAAAGATTTTATATCCGGCCAGCCTGTCCTTCAGCTATATTCAAAGTCAGGTGGTCATCAGTGATGAATATGAAGAACCCAGAGACTATTATACTCAGGAGCCTTTCTTGAGCCCCTCAGATGAGCTGACCATTATTCTCATCTGTCCATGCTTAAACAGTTTCCTGTAGAAGAATGGGGAGAACTTAAGAGCTACTTCCTTCCAGCCCCAAGATAGAAGGGCCATTTGTTACCAGTTTTTCTACTACACCTTTAAAAAGCAAATAATTAAAATCTTTAAAAAACGGTTTTAGAGGCTAAATACAAACCCAAATTAGTTTTACTAGTAGGTAAATCCGAAAAGAGTAAAACAGAGCAGTCTTCGGACCAGTTTTATTTATGAATATGGATGTGAAAGTTCTAAATAAAATGCTTGCTGTTCATATTCTCCATATTCTCCAGTATATTAATTAATGAAGGAACATGACCATGACCAAGGAGGAATGGGTGGTTATTCCATGAATACAATGATTGGTTTAGTATTTTTACGTCTAAGGAGAAAAAGATGATCTTCATAGATGACGAAAAAGTGTGAGAAAGTTAATGGAGAAACTATAAACATTCCCCCTAAAGACAAGTGCTAGCTATCAGTGCTGATATTCAGTACTATATTGGCAGTACCAGCCAGCACCATTAGACAAAGGCAATTAGAGATACAAAAATTGTAAACTGTCACTACTTACAGACTTTATGATCGTACATCTGGGAAACCTAAAAGAATCAGCAGCCAAACTCTGCAATAAAAAGAGAATTGGTGATTATAAAAATTAATTTGTAGCAATCAATAGCTTTCATACAAGTAAAGACATAGAAGATACAATGGAGGGAAAGACCTCAGTTAAATAGTCATGAGAAAGTAAAATACATAAGAATAGATTTGTCATATATGAGACCTGGATGAAGAAAGCTTTGAAACACTATTCAAGGACACAAGAGAGGATTTGAGCAAGTTATAAGACATATCATGTCCTTAGATAGGATGAGATGTCAGTTCTAAATAAATTTATCCATTCAACATAATTTTGATTTAAAAAAACCACATTTTCGTTTAAAAGTAGACAAGTTGTTCTAAAGCTCAAGGTGAAAAAAGTCAAGCAAGAATAGCCAGGAAAAACTGCATAAAAATAATAGTAATGGAAACTAATTTACCAGATTTTAATATATGTAATATTGTCTCTAATTAAAACACAGTGGTACTGGCACATGATTAGACTAAAGACAGAAGACAGGAATAGATTTAAATCCTTATGTGAAGTTAGTGTTTTAAGAAAAAAAAATCCTAAATCATAGAAGTTAAGAGACAAGTGCCTAGTTATTTAGGAAACAAAAGTTATTTTTACAACAGAGTAAGTTCCAAACAGATCATACTTGAAATGTATAAAATGAAATGAAAAGAAAACGAGAGAAATTTTTAGTAAAGCTGAAATAGGAAAGGTCTTTGTAATTCTGATGTAAAATCCAGAAGCCATTAAAGAAAAAAGAGTAAGTTCATCATAAGATGGTCAGCAGAGTCAAAATGTAATAAGCTGGTGGAAACTGTTTGAAACCTGTTCCCGGGACAAAAGGCAAATTTACCAAATTTATAAAGAACTCTGAGATACTAATGAAGAGGAAAAAAAAACCCAATAGAAAAATTGGCAAAGGATATGAACAGAAATTCTGCAGATGAAATAAAAGTGACTGTTAAGCATATGAAAAAATACCTCCCCTCATTCAATATAAATATGAGTTGAAATTACTCTGAAATGGCATTTTTCAGACTGTCAAAAATTTGGAAGTTTGATAGCATGCTTTATTGGCACACTTTGGGGAGCAAGTCTCATTCTACTGCGGGAGTGCACAGTGGGGCAGCCCTTTTGTGGGACCCAGTAAGGTCCGAATTGTAGACCCATACATTATTTAATCCAGCTTTTTTTTTAAAGGATGTTTTCTATTTACCAATATACAAAAATCTCTAAGATGAATAATTTATGTTAAAAAAAATAAGATTACAGACTAGTGTAAAGTATGCTTTTTGTATAAAAAGGGAGAAAATAAAAATGAGCATTTGGATTGGGTTATTTCTGATCAGGAAGCTCTGGACAGGTTCATAGGAAAGAATAGTATAGTGTCTGTGTGTGGGCGTGATGGTGGAGTGAGAATTTGTAGATGGTGGTCTGTCAGTTTTGTGTGTCTAGTTTATCTTTCACCTGGGATTGTTTTTGAGAGTCAAAGTGTGGTCTGGGGACACTTGCTGGAGTTGTTCCATCAGGACAGCAGGGCCTGCCACAGACACTTGAGGGCGTGTCGTGTGTGTTGTTTCGAGCTTGTGAATCAGCACAGTACCAAATGTTTCATAAGAGTGTATTTTATCTTAGGATTTTGTTTATCGGGATTTGGGGATAGATTCCAATTTATTGTCAGAGGAGTCTTTAAATTTTTTAAAAAATTTTGATACTGTATTTTAATGGTGCTTTAAACATCTGTCTTTAATGAGATTACCTTATGTGAGGTATCTTTTAACATAAAATGTCTCCGTGCCATGTTTTGGATATCTTCAGAAAATTTTCATCAAGAAATTTCCATTGTTTTCTGTGAACACTGATATACAGTGATTAAAATATTAGGCAGGTGACTGTGAACAGTTGTAGTTTTCTGATCATTTTTAGATTTTTATTAGGAGTTTCTCATCATCTAGGGGCTGACCTCTTACTAGAGGGAGGGCAGTTTCTAAGGGCCACTTGCTTCGTTTAACGTGTCCCTTACTCTGGCTATAATTATGGGCTCTGGAAAAGTTTACTTTTTCCCCTTGTCTTCAGAAATAGAACAAAAACTAACTTTATTTTATTCAGTAGTAGGAAGAAAGATGATTTCAATTAGCTCTTGCCAAGAACAGAAATATATAGTATATTTTAAAATACTATCATTGTTTTGATTCTATTTTCTGTGTTTCATACATGAAGAAAAGAAAGAAAAATACCTGATATTTTGCAGGTGTTGGTTTTCAAAATTGTGTTAATTTCTAATGCTTCTGTCTTTAATAAGGGACTTGCAACAAAGCATTGCCAGAGAACCTAGTGCTCCTTCAATCCCAACACCCACATACCAGTCCTCTCCAGCTGGGGGGCACGCACCAACGCCACCAACTCCAGCACCAAGAACCATGCCGGTCAGTAAGCAGCCCGACCTTTTAAGATGGAAGTTTTACGTGTTTGTGACATTTGCTAGCTGTAAAGGGTAACACAGACTTTACATGGTGGTCTGGTGGTCACCACTTTGATCAGGTGACCAGCCTTCTGATGTTTTGCAGTATAAAGAATATGCATTCTTTATTCATGGATCACTTATAAATTTTTGCTAAAAAATGTTTACCTTGAGTCTAATGAAGTCTTTGGAACCAACTTCCAGTTTATAGCAAAGATAGTGATAAAACCATAAATTAAATTGTGCTGTTAGGAAACACTTGGACAGCCTAGAACAGGAACATTCTTTGAGACACTTGGCTTGGTTTTCAAAGGCGAATGTTATAGACAGAGAAAAGATAGATGGAGAGGGCTTCTAGATTAAAAGAGAGGAAAGACTCATAATAATCAAATGCAGTACATGAACCTCAATTGGATCTTGGTTAAAACTCTTATAGGTGTTTTTATGAAAAATAAGGACACTTGAATGTAGGGTAATACTACTACTACTGAGTCACTTCAGTCGTGTCCGACTCTGTGCGACCCCATAGACGGCAGCCCACCAGGCTCCCCTGTCCCTGGGATTCTCCAGGCAAGAACACTGGAATGGGTTGCCATTTCCTTCTCCAATGCATGAAAGTGAAAAGTGAAGTCGCTCAGTTGTGTCCAACTCTTCGTGACCCCATGGACTGCAGCCCACCAGGCTCCTCCGTCCATGGGATTTGCTAGGCAAGAGTACTGGAGTAGGGTAATACTAGGGAATAATTATTAATTTTGGAGTAACTTAATTTTCTCAGGGTGAAATGGTAGCGTGATTATGTAGGAGAATATTAGGACTTGTATACTGAAATGTGTAAGGCCAGTGTCCTTAAGTTTGCAGCTTAACTTTCAAATGGTTCTGTAAATATGTAGAGGTAAATATAAGAATATAATTATAGGCAAAGCAAAAGTGGCCAAATGTTAATAATTAATGAATTTAATTGGTAATTATATGGTTATTTATGATAGTACTGTTTTAGGTTTTCTGGTGTTTGAGATTTTAATATGAAAAATCATGGGGCCAGGAGGAGATAAGAGAGAAAAACACTATCTCACCCATTCCTTCCTCCTCCCTCAAATGTGTGACCACGGATGGGAGCAGTAAATGATTAAACATTGGGCATCAGGAAAAGAGCAGTGCTAGTGTGGATATTTGTGGTATATCCGCAAATTGGAGAATTATTTTTCAACTACGGTACATTCCTGGAATGGTGAGCCCACATTTAAGAATGGGAATTAGAAATACATTCAGTTGGATTCTGGAGTTTCTTGTACGCTCTCATTCATTTTAATTGATAGCAATTTGACAGAAAGCTGACATGTGTTGTAGTCAGTGCCGACTTTTTCTTACAGCCTACTAAGCCCCAGCCCCCAGCCCGACCTCCACCTCCTGTGCTGCCAGCAAATCGAACTCCTGCTTCAGCTCCGGCTGCAGCTCTAGCTCCAGCCCCGGCTCCGGCAGGCTCTGGGACCACTGTACCAGCTCCATCACAGACTCCCGGTTCAGCTCCCCTGCCTCAGGCCCAGGGACCCCCGTACCCCACCTATCCAGGGTATCCCGGGTAAGACTGAAACTCTGTATGCCCAGTGAACTGGCTAATGTTTCTAACTCTAGTTAGTCTTTTAAAAAAAAAGGTCACCCATTCTCTGAATGGAGGTGTCATATAGGCTACATTGTCAGCTCACATAGAAATATAGTAAGTTATAGTCACTTTGAGCAGTTAAATAGCCATTTCCCTGGTTTATTTAATTTGTTTTTAGTTTTACATGTTGGGTTTATAGTAAACATACCTTCTGTAAGGAATTCAGAATGTGCTTCCTTGGTCATCTTTGTTTAGGTGATAAACAGATAGGTGCCTTTCCTGGACTTGGCAAGACTGGTAAAGCCTTCTTCACATACCTACCTGTACTCTGACGTCTTGACATTCCGATCAACTCTTGAACCAGGAATCTATCTAATTATGGCATATACTTAAAGATCAGCTGTCTTTGTTATTTTTGTAATCTTAAAAATCCAGACATTTAACTTCTTTTAAGTTGTCTTCCAGACTTAGTAAGTAAACTGTATCTTCCAAATGTTAAAACTGTGAAAACAGTATAAATCTATGAGCATTACAGTTAACATTGACTCTTGTAAAACAGAAATGTACGTAGATTGCCACAGTAAAATGAAGAGTCTCTGTTTTTATTCTTGGTAATGGTTGAATATTTAATCTTATTTCCTTCAAGAATCTTTACTTGGGTAGTATTAAATACTTTTTTCTTTCATTTCAATTAATAACAGGATAGAACTCTCTTTTTCTAGGAAGTACCTTGGAACAGCTGTTTTTTTCTCTCTCCACTGTTCTCTAATAGAGTGAGAAATAGAGGAAAACGTGATTTTCTTGAAAAAAACTTCATTTTAGAATAATTACTGTATGGTTCATTTTCTAGTATTTGATTTACCAATCTAGCTTTTTTTTTTTGTTCTTCTTCCCATCAGGTATTGCCAAATGCCCATGCCCATGGGCTACAATCCTTATGCGTATGGCCAGTATAATATGCCGTATCCACCAGTGTATCACCAGAGCCCTGGGCAGGCTCCATATCCGGGACCCCAGCAGCCTTCATACCCCTTCCCTCAGCCCCCACAGCAGTCTTACTATCCACAGCAGTAATATGTCAGCTCAGAAGCTCAGCTGGTTCAGTTCAAAGGGAAAGAAATACCAACCCTGCAATAAGTGTACTAAACTCTACGCTCTGGTTACTATAACGTCCTCTACTGTACTGAGTGCAGTGTATAATTTCTGTCTGCGGCTAGAAGCTGTGCCCCAGTTCCACACTTGATTGTACTTGGGCGATTTGCTGCTGTTGCAGTGTAAACACTAAGTATAATAGAATTTGAAGTAAATTACATTACAGTTCATAAAAGTTGAAAATGAGAAATTAAACCCACCGGTGAAACGTTTGAAATTATTAGACTTAAGTATGTGATTGGAACATCAGATGCTTACAACGATGGTTTAAGTATGGATATACAAGAAAACTAAGTTATCTTTCTCTTTTGGTTTATTGATTTGGTTTGATTTTCCTTACGCTATTTTGCATAATCAAAACATTGTAAATCTTTTAATTTAAAAATAAATTCCTTAAGAACAGTTGTCATTGTTATGCTTTGTCATTGATTCTCATTGCTGTCTAATTTCTTCCTGGTACTAGTCTCTCATTTTATGTGTACGTAAGTTAAACAGGTCCTGTGTTAAGTGCATGATTAATGCAAGTTAATAGTCAGGTTCAATATATCTTATAGGAAAACCAAAAGAATAATAACCATAGTTTATCTTTCATATGCTGATTAGTAAATTAATTTTGACACTTATTTTGAAAAATCTTATAATGTGGAAGAAACACAATTGCTACCAAAGATTCTTCAAATATTCAAGTGAATATGTATATTTAATGTTTTATTACTAACTTCTCCAAGAAATCAATACAAATTCTGGTAAAAAGTTTTTTCTTTTTTCATAATCTGGTTAAAATAAATACATGTCATTAACAGTACTGTCTAATGTAATAGAATTGTTTAAAGAAAATTTACTGTACCCTTCTGTCCTTTTTTTCACCTTACTGTCTTAACCTAGTAACATTTAATGCACAATGTGTATGAATAGATATGATAAGCCCTTTCATTTTTATGCTCCTAAAAGATTGGACTATTTTATAATTCAGGGAGTACACAAAACAATTGTTGGGAGCATATGCCAATTCTGGAATAGGCTGTGTATTTAATACTAGTCTGTGCTGTTCGGATGACTAAGTGCTGTATAAGCCTCAGTGAGACTTGCCTGGTGGAATGCACAGACGTGCATCGTGGAATGAGAAAGTGAGAAAGGAGTGAGTTGTCTGACGTCCCAGTGGGGTCTGCTCTATGTGAGGCTCATATCTGAACATACCAGATATCCGAGCAGAGTTCCAATGAATCTGTTTATGCTTATTTTCACAGTTTTATTGCTAACCTTTTCTTGAATTGTTGTTTCATTTAAATGATGCTGTCAGTTGGTCCATTGTTGTTTTCATTTGACAGTTTGGGTTTATATTTTTAAATGTGGGGCTGAAGGTGTGATTGTAAAGGGAGCTAATTGGTTTAAAATATATGTATATTTAAAAAAATCTTACTTTGTTGTATGTGGAAAACATGAAGGCATGTTACTTCAGTATAAATGACTTTTACATGCAATACTGAAATTGCTTTAAAGTTCAGTAGTTGAAACCTTGGCAAAATAGTTTTTTACATATCATAGCTGACTTCTATTAATATGGAATCATCAGAATATGAAATGGACTTGTTTGACTCTTGTGTAAATGGCACTTAAGTTCCTCCTCCTCATCATTCGAGGTACCATCACCAACAGAAGATACTCAGTGAGATTAGGGGAATCCCAAATTGCTAGTTTATAATTCTCACTAATACAGAAAAAAACAAAAAACAAAATTGGCCTGAATATTCTCTTGGGGAAAGAAGGCACTTTTAGAAAAGAGTAAGTGCGTCAGAGGGCCAAAAGAGAAGTTACAAGGCTGTTTAGCTCATTTCCTGTGCTAGGCTGGGCTTGTTCTCGGAGCCACAGGAAGATAGTTCAGACACTTTAGGAAAGGAGTCTCCATATACCCTCGTGGCAGCCTACCCGACTCCCTCAGCTCTGTTAGCAGACCCAAGGCTATTCCCTCTCGTCTGTTCCCTCATCCTTTACAGGATGCAGATGCTTTGTTTAGGTCACTTGTGTCCACAGATGACCAAGTTTTCACAGTCCTTCATTGCTCCATGTGTCTTCATGGAGCTGTCTGGTTCCACTAAGGTGGCACATGGAAAGTTTTTCTTTTGTCTATTTTGCATCCTAACAAGAAGGAAGCCCTCACTGGAATTATTTTTGTTGCCACACTTTTTTATCCTTTGCTTTCTATGTTCCAGAAAATACCCTACAAAGTTACGGGTAATGCTTTTTATTTAAAGGAAGGAGAGTGTCACTGTGGTTCAGGTATGTTGTACCTGTGTTTATAGTTAGGCTGTTTGATTTCCTAAAGCACACTATTCCTGTTTAATTTCTTTATAAGGCTTTGGAATGCTATTTTAAAATGGACTGTAATCTGAAAAGCTGGTCTGAAGTGGGGAAAAAAACTAACTTATTTCGTACTCTTAGTTTGAGACAGATGGCTTGATTTCTGAGTCCGGTGTCAAATAATGGTGTACTCCTGTGCCCCTCCGTCTTTATTCTCATTTAAGAATAATAGTCATATGCCACTGCAAGCCACTCAATCTTTGTGGGATCTGTATACCCAACTTCTCTGCAATTTCTAGTCTCCCTTTCCCCAAATGTAAGTAGAGAAAAAGAGTCACTGATTTTCTATGCCAGTCAGCAACCTTTCTAGTCAGATTTAAGAAATGTTTTTCCATTAGAGCTTTACAGTTTGCAAAAGTGCATTGTACACGATTTCTAGTTTCATAAACATGGCAAAATGCACGTCGTTAAGTAGGTTTCAATTTGTTAATGGGGAGCTTTTTTTTTTTTTAAATGATCAGTATGTCTTAGAAGAATCTGGCTACAACCTAGTGCCATCTCTCTCTTTTTTTTTTTTTTTTGTGACACTTCTGCAGTTATTAGTTGCTTCACAGTACAGAACAGGATACAAAGTAGGAGAAAAACTGCATTTTAGTTACAAGTTTAAAAATAGACTTTAGAACTAAATGGTTATAAGATTTACATGGAAAGGCAAAGAAGGAAAAATTATATTTTTAAAGAAAAAGAGAATATTCAGGCTTTATTTCTGGTATGAAGTTTATATTTTTTAAAAAAAATCCTATATTATCACGCCAGAGATTTTAGATTCTTTTCTGGTTACAAACATTGCTGGTAGTTGGATTATATTTTTTATTGTATTCATTTCTCTTAGGGGGAAAATTGTAAAGAAAAGGGTCCAGATGAAATGTATCTTAGAAATAAAAATTGAAAGATTTTTACTTCCTTGTAGTATGAATTCTTATTTAAAATATTTATCCTTCAGCTTTTATATTTCTCTTAATTTCTTCATTGAACAGTGGGTTGGGAAATTAAAAAATAACCCACTTGAACTAACCACATGAGACAGAAAAGACAGTATTTAAGTGTTTTCTTACAGCTGTCAACCTTGTAGATGATCATGGTTTTCAAATGTCCCTTATGATTGAACCCAGATCTTTCAGATGAGTAATCTCTTCTTCAGGCTTCCCTTGTAGCTCAGCTGATAAAGAATCCTCCTGCAATGCGGGAGACCTGGGTTTGATCCCGGGGTTGGGAAGATCCCCTGGAGGAGGGCATGGCAGCCCACTCCAGTATTCTTGCCTGGAGAATCCCCATGGACAGGAACCTGGCATGCTGCAGTCCATGGGATCGCAGAGTCAGACACTGCTGAGCGACTAAGCACAGCATAGCACAGTCTCTTCCTCAGGTGTCATTTTGGGGGTTACTTTTTGGAATTGTTTGGCAAGATTACCACGGTCAATTGGTCAGGGAAAAGGGGATGGTGAATGTGTTCATCTTTGAAAACATTTGTATTTTCTTATTTTCTTCCTGCTTCTTCCCTGTTTCGAGATCAGATGTAGCTGTTTTACTGTGTAGCTCAGAATAGGCAGTTTATCAGAGGATGTGTTGATTTTGTATGTCTCTCAACTATGTTGGAGTTGAACAAACTAGCTCCAGGAATGAGTTGAGAATCTGAATCCCTAATACGTTTAAAATCTTTGTTGGTTGGTTTTCACTTACCTGGCTTCTAGGTTGGAGACCATCAAGTTCTCACTGAGGGGCTTGGGAACCTAGATGTGTGTGGTGGGTGGACAAATGGGGATCTAACGGACCCTCCCTGGAACTGGGGTTCATCTGCAGCTGAACGACAAGCAGCTCTGCGCTGGGGCTGTTAGGACTGCAAGGCGGGTGGGCTTGGCCTGAGTACTGCCCGTAAGCAGACGTGAACTTGGCTGGAGCCAGTGCCCCCAGAGAGCTCCTGGCCCCTGCTAATGAGGGTCCCCATCCACTGACTGATCTTGCCCTTGTAATTAATTATCCATCTGGGTCACATCCAAGTCGTCTGCCTCAGTACTCTGCCCACAAGGGACCCTGGCTTGTGTCAGCTCTGTGGCTCCTGAAAGCCTTCCTTTTCGCTTAAAAGTTGCTTATGTCCTTTTTAATCAATGACACCAAGTGAAGCAGGTAAATAGGTCAAGTCTATTACCTTTGTGTTTCTTTTTAAGTTTTCCTGTATTTATAACTGTTTTAGTCTCTACACATTTTTAAGCCATGTGATTCATATGTAATGACCATCTTCCATTTTCACTTTTTAATATATACTATTAATACCACTGTTTTTTTCTTTCTGGATGTATTAGTTATGGGTTTTTTTTGTTTTTGTTTTTTTTTTGGTAATCCAAGAGGAAAGTTTAATTTATAATTTGGCTTAAGTTATTAATATAGTTATGTGATCTTCTGACATTTTGTGTGTTTGGAGTAAGTATTTTTTTGTTTCATTTTCCAATCTTTCATTGCTTGGATTATGTTTTCTTTTTTCTAGTAATTTGGAACCCTACTACTATTTTCTTCCCTCCCATCCCCAGCCAGATTTTTTTTTTTTTTTTTAATATATGTTTGTAAACAGTGTTTGGACTTAGTGTTAATGTAGTAGTATTCTTACATTATGACCTTTGGATTGTTAGCTTGGTTGCTTCTGGTTTTTGATGATGATGAATACAGCTGTTTCATGCTCAAGTTTGTTTTCCTCCCAGATTTTGGCTCCAGTGGCTTCTGCTCCTAGTAACCTGTGATGCTCTGTCTTCACCTGTCTCCAGTTTGGGGAACTTTGTCCCATGATTTCAAATCTCATCTTTTCTTTCTGATGCACTCTTTAGTAACTCACCTTTCTGTCTCTAATCCACTGCTGCTGTGTTCCATCTATGTCACGCTTGCCTCCTCTCATTTCATGTATCAACTTGCTCAGCATCAATCTATGTGCTTGTTGGTTCTAATGACTAAGAATTCATTTGTTGCAGAAGAACCCCATGAAATTAGTATTTTTATTCATACTCACTCTACACAGAGAAGTCAACTTGGAGAAGTTGGGCAACGTGCCTGTGGTGACACGGCTGCCGAGTAGCTGAGCTGGGGCTCTTTGAGCAGCCGCCTGTGATCTGAGCAACTAATGACGGCCTCTTCCTGTGCTGTCAGTGCTGCTAAAAAGAGCTCACGTCTGCTGAGTGCTCGCCACGATCTGGGCCTTCTTTTCAGCATTTCAGATCCACCAACTGATTCTAGTTGAGCAGTCAATATTGAGGTGGCCACTAATTTCATTACAATTTGCAGGGCAGGAGGAAATGGCACAGAAGGATTGAATTCCTGGGGCTGGCTGGTGATGGAGCCGGGATCTCACTGAGATGAAACGTTAAAGGCCAAAAAAAAAAAATAAATAAATAAAACAACCCACCAAAACAATCCACAAAAACGAAAGGGTCATATCCCATTGTGTATATGTGCCACATCTTTACCCATTCCTCTGCTGACGGATGTTTAGATTGCTGCCGTGTCCTGGTTGTTGTAAATAGTGTTGCTATGAACACTGGGGTGCATGCATCTTTTTGAATTGTGGTTTTCTCTAAGTACATGCCCAGGAGTGGGTTTCCTGGGTCATACAGTAGAAACCAGCACAACATTGTAAAGCAACTATATACTTCAATAAGAATTAATTAAAAAAAAACCTGAAAAGTTAAAGGCTTTCTAGAGTTTCTCCTGTCCCTTGGAGTCTTTTTATTTTTAAATTTCTTTATTTGACTGCACTGGGTCTTGGTTGCGGCACTCAGGGTCTTCAGTCTTTGTTGCGGGATCTAGTTCCTTGATCAGAGATGGAACCCGGGTCCCCTGCATTGGAGGGGCTCAGAGTCTCAGCCACAGGACCATCAGGGAAGTCTGGCATCTTTGTTTTATAGGGCATTTGCTCTCGTTTCTTACATCCATCTATCCATTCACTATTCATTTTTTTCTCCCCAGTAATTAAAAATTAAATATCAAAAGGCTATTGACTATGTGCTGGGAATACAGCTGTGCCCTCAAGGAATTTATATTCCAGGAGAGAGTGAAATTGAACTGGGAACAACTATAGGTTTAAGCATGAATTTGTGTGGGAATTTTCCCATTTCCTTCTTCCTCCTCTCAGTGCCACAAGGTAGCTTAAATGCTTTGCATGTTTCTGAGCCAGGGGTTGTTTGCTGGGTGGGGAGCAGAAGCTGGCGTCTCTGGGGCCAGGAGTTAAAGGAAGCAGCAACATCCCCAAGGGGATAGGTTTTAGGACAGCATTTTTAGAAGGGTCACAGAGGGCCCAGAGGGTATCATGCTCTAGATGAGGCGAAGCTTCTGTATTTGAAGGGACCATGAGGCTGGACAGCATGGAATGGTAACCCAGGACCTGCCACTGCCTTGGGTGTTAGTGTGGGAAGTCAGTAATGACTAAGACTGAATTTCTCATCACCCTGTGGGATGGGCCTCATAGTTGGAAATGAATGACTTCAATCAATAGGCATTTCTTCTGTACCTGTCCTGCCTAGCTTCAGTTCATAGCTGCCTACTGCATCTGGGCCATCTCTGGGAGAGCAAAGGATGTTGATGCCACTCATAGTTGCAGCCATGGTCTGAGTGTCCAGGTTTGTCTGTGAAGTCTAGAACTCTAGGAAAGGCCCTTCTGATAACAACACTGCATTCATTTGGATTGGCTGAGGCCCCACTGGAGAACTGGTGAGCAGAAATAGCAGGGCTCCTGGAAGCTTCTTGTTCAATCGTGTCTGACTTTGAGACCTGCTGGACTGTAGCCCACCAGGTTCTTCTGTCCATGGGGTTCTCCAGGCAAGAATACTGGAGTGGGTTTGCCATTTCCTCCTCCAGGGGATCTTCCCGACCCAGGGATCGAAGCCGCATCTCCTGTATTGGCAGGCAGATTCTTTACCTCTGAGTCACTGGGTTCGAAGCCTCTATTGGTGTTCAAAAGAGTGATCTGAATGCTTTCACCTGCTGGTCAGATACGGTTGGCAGGATGGAGAGAAGATAAAGCACCCATGAGACAGTGCTGAGGAGATTCATGTTTCTCTGCTTGAATCCTAAAGTGGCCCCAGCCCAGTCATGCCATGTAAGGCCCAGGCCAAGGGGTTGCCTCAGTTGTGGGGAAGCCTGTCATGCTATGTTAGAAATGAGCCCACTGGAAGCTGTGTATGTTGAAGGATGAAGCTCCAACTTGGTCCCAGGAGAAGATTCTGCATCTCCTTGTGGCTCATTCCTGTGAGGCAGCAGGTTGGTGGCTGAGAAACCATAGGCTTGAATGAAATCCAGGGCCCCCAGGGCTGTGCGCTCAGAACAAAGGAGACTCAGTGGGTGAGGCAGACTCCCCATTAGCTTCCAGGGGCTGCACCCTTGCAAACACACAGCGGGCTGCTGGAAAGTGCCCACGTCCACTGGTCAGGAGAGGTCAGAAGGGCCTCTGCAGAGCATTCTGGACTTCACAGACAAACCTGGACACTCAGGACAGGTGCTGACAGACGTGAGTCTGTGTGACCCACCCTTGCCCTCACCCCTTCTCCAAGCACCGATGCTGTAAAAGCTGGTTCTAGTGAGTGAGGGGAACCAGGCTCTGCCAGAGGCCAACACACGGGGATGTGTCTCAGAACCTTGGGAAATGGGATGGAGCCTGCATCCCAAGTGTAAGGGTGACCCTCGGTCTATCCTCATGGGGTGGCCTGGGCACCCTGGGGAGAGACCTGCTTAGGAAGGACAGCGAGGTGAGGCAGGTAAGGGACACCCTGCTTCAGAAAGAGTGTCCTGACCAGTCCACTGCATGCTGTGGGGGAGACCTGGGACATTAAACAGGTTTTCAGCCATAGACAGAGCCTGCAGTTGGTGAGATGGCCGAGGAGGGCCTGGAATGGTCAAGAATCCAGGAGGAGCCGGCAGAGCGGAGGCAATGGGACACCACTGCTGGTTCTTCCCACTGTGTTCATCCGAGATTTCGGCTCAGATCTTTACGATCATTGCCTTTAACTCGTTGTCAGGTAGATTGCCTGTCTCCATCTCACTTAGTTCTTCTGGGGTTTTATCCCGTGCCTTTGTCAGGAACATATTTCTCTGTGGTGTTTTGCTTCACGTCTTGTGTTTGTGGTCTCTGTTCTGCAGGACACAGGATGGTAGCTCCTCTGGCTCTGGTGACTACCCCGGAGTGGATGGGCGTGGTCTGGGGCTCCTGCAGACTTCCTGGTGGGCGGGGCTGGTTTCATCCCTCTGGTGGGCTGGGCCAGGACGTCAGATATGTTTGTTTAGAGAGAGCTGCGGGGTCAGGACGACTTTAGGCAGCCTGTTTGCTGATGGATGGAGCTGCGTTCCCGTCCTGTTGGTTGTTGGGCCTGAAGGGTTCCGCACCGGAGCCTAAGTAAGTGCTGTGGGTGCCCGCCAGGTCTCAGCGCCCAAACGGTGGTCTGCGGAGAGCTCACGCTGAGGAGCCTTCCCCGTCGCTCGACCACCAGTGTCTGCTCGTGCCTTCCCAGGATACCCTCAAAGACCTGAGGTACGTGCGGTGCAGGCTCCTGTGGAGTCACTGCTTTTGCCCTGAGTCCCAGCGCCCAAGATGCCTCGTATGCCCTCCAAGTGTGCAGTCTCTGGCGACTTCCCTGACCGTCCAGTGATTAGGGCTTCTTGCTTCCACTGTAGGGGTTGTGGGTTCAATCCCTTGGTTGCCCTGGTCGTCGGGGAACTAAAATCTCACAAGCCAGGCAGTGTGGCAACAAACAAACAAAAAACCTCCATAAAAAGCAAAACCAAAAAAACCCCACAAAAAACCAATGAAGTCTCTCTACCTGCTTCCCCTAGCCCTGTGTGGCACTCAAGCCACTCTGGCCTTCAAAGTCAGGTGCTCTCGGGGTTCCTCCTCCCGATGCCAGACCCCCGGGTCCCTGGAGCATGACACAGGGCCCAGAACTCTCACTCCTGTGGGAGAGCCTCAGCGACAGAATTCTATTCCAGTTTGCAGGTCACCCATCCAGTGGGTGTGGGATTTGATTGTATTGTGAAAGCACCCTTTCTACTGTCTCATTGTGGCTTTGCCTTTGGAGTTAGGGAACTTTTTTGGTAGGTTCCAGTCTTTTTTTGTCTGTGGTTGTTCAGCAGTTAATTGTCACTTGGGGGTTTTCCTGACAGGAGATGAGCTCAAGTCTTGCCATCAGCCATTTTATCTCCTCCACCCCTTCCCGCTGTGTCTAGATGGCCAAGGGAGACCCCTCTTCACCTGTGTGTGTCTGTGTGTGTGTGTGTAGCAGGGAGGCAGTGGCGGGGCCGGTTGGGCAGTGAAGTGTTTATTTATTCATTTTTTGGTGGCATGCAGGATCTTAGTTCTCCCACTGGGGATCGAACCCATGGCCTCTGCAATGAAAGCCCGGATTTTTTTTTTTTTTTCAGATGTTCTTTATTTCCTTCTGAATTATATTATTCCTCACAATTCTTTTCTTTTTGATTTTGGCTGCGCTGAGTCTTCATTGCTGCACTCAGGCTTTCTCTAGTTGCAGCGAGAGGGGACAACTGTTGTGCAGACTTCTCACGGTGGTGGCTTCTTTTATTGCAGAGCACTGGCTATAGGCACTCTGGATCACTCGGTGTGGCTTGCAGGCTCTAGAGCAGGGGCTCAGCAGTTGTGGCTCATGCAAAGCCCGGATTCTTAACTGCTAGACCACCAGAGAAGTCCCAGCAGTCAAGTGTTTAGACAAAGGTCATGTGTGGGGAGTCCAGGGGTGTGAAAGGGTGGCAGCGAGAGGGCCCCACTGGCAACAGAGGTCCCAAGAGGGTTTGGGTAGGAGAGGTGCAGCCACGTGAGGTTTGGGGAGCCCAGCAGGGAGAAGGGATGCCTCTGGACGTGCTGTGGAACTGCTTGGTAGATGAGAGGCTTGTGGAAAGTGGGTCGGACACTCTGGACTAGGGGTCTTTTGTTGTCATGCTCTTGGGTCGTTCTCCACGATTGGTGGGGGGAGTCCTTGGCTAACCCATGGGTCCTGCTCACAGCTGCCCTTCCCAGAGGACAGGCTTCCCCTTCAACTTTTCATTCCAAGTTGGGGTCCTTGACTAACCCCTGGGTTCATTCACTGGGGTCTCCTGGGGTCAGGGGCCTTCTCCCAGTGGCTGTTGATTTCACCCCGAAAGTCCCCAGTTTACAAACCACTGGCAGCACTGAGCGGAGGTTGAAGACTGGTTGGTAGAAGCAGCCTGACCTGGGCTGGGTCCTATGTGATTCTGGATGGGACCCTGGGCTGTAAGCCTCTGCCTCCCTGATGGCAGGAAAGGAGCAGCGTCCCCAACACCTGCTCGGGTAGGTGCTGCTGGCTGTTGTAATGGTTTCGAGCACAAACTCTCCATCACTTGGGGAGAATTTGGTGAAAGTGTTGGCACTTCTATGGCTTCAGGCTTATTTCTATTTGGCTGTAATTCACTTCCATTTCTGGCACGTTTAGCCAGGATGCAACAGGAAGCTGGTGTCCTGCTTTTCAGAGTAGTGTTGTTTCACTGGGCATTTCATCCAGATTCTTCAGTTCTCACACCCTGAAGCTAACGCTAGCATTTCCCCCTGAAATACTACAAAACTGGTAAACTCCATGCCTCCTGAGGGTAAACTACTCCATGAATAAATTAAGGTAGATAAACTAGTTGGACCCCATAACCCCAAAGGGTCCTCAGGGGGATGGAATTCAGGAAGTCGAATCCTGTACTAGAATGAGAAAAATTTGGAGCTTTGTATTTACTAAGCTGTCACTGAAATATGGCTTCCCAGGTGGCTCTATAGTAAAGAACCCACCTGCCCATGCAGGAGATGCAAGAGATGGGGTTCGATCCCAGGGTCGGCAAGATCCCCTGGAGAAGGGAATGGCAACCCACTCCAGTATTCTTGCTTGGAGAACCCTGTGGACAGCGGAGCCTGGCGGCTACAGTCCATAAGATAGCAAAGAGTTGGACACGCCCGAGCGACTGAGCATGCACACAACTGAAATACAGAATTTCCTTCAATTATAAATGACAACAAAAGGTCAAATCCTGACCAGTGTGGTGTTACTGGTACCTGTGATATATCTCTTCTCGAAATCCTAGGTATTTGTATATCATATTACAGTTGCCACTGATTTTTCAAAATGTCATTTATACTCATCACTACTTTGCCCTTATGATAAATAGACCTGCCATGAGGTCTTGTTATTTACTGTCAAAAAAGCACATATAATATTAGTATAGACCCCACTTGTTTATAATAATTGGAAAATAAATCTAAATATAATTGGTTCCCTTTGTAATTCTATACATTTTGCTTTATGAATTTAGGAAGAGGTCCTTAGGCTATACCTGACTGCCCATTTGGTTCACAGCAGCACAAGAAAATGTATTAACCTCTAGAGACTGGAAAGCTTTCTGGGTAAGAGCGGCAATTTCCACTTAGACCACAGGAGGGAACTATTTCCCAACTAATGCTTTAAAAGATCACAGCAGGGATTTTTCTCATTCCTCTTTTAACTCTTGTTCTAAAATTGGTTCCAGTTTTTTTCGTTACTGTTAACAATGTAATTGAGGCCCCGTGATGAGGCTCTGAAGCTGATATCCGGCCATGAGCTGAGGCATCTAGGCGTTGTGAGTCTAGGAAGATGTGATAAGAAAAACCGAGTCTCTTACAGATGAGAACTTGTTTAGTGCCCACAGCTCGTTTGCTGTCTCTCCCTATTCCCAACCCTGCAAACAAAACAAAACAAAACACACAACCAAATTTATGAAGGAGAGAGTATACTTGTCTTGTTGTTCTGGTAGGAACAGACGCTCCATTAGGACAGAAGCAAAGCTGAAGGGTTTTCATTAAGTCAGCGGCTGTCGGAAGTGGCTGCACTTGTGTGTGTCGGGGGAGGGCAGAGGCGGGAGATGGAGTAGGAGGGAGGGACTTTATTATTTATTTCTTTTAAACTTTTTTATTTTATATTGGAGTAGAGCTGATTAACAATGTTGTGATAGCTTCAGGTGCACAGCAGAGCAACTCAGCCACACATAAACGTGTATCCATTTTCCCCCAGACCCTGGGAGGGTCTTTATACAACCGGAACTTTATAGGCACAGAGAGACTGTGATTCTATAACAAATCCCAGGACCCAGCCGGGCCTGCAACTTGGTGACATGGTGATTGCCCCAGGGCTGATTTTAATGGGAACAATCTTACACTACGTCCTTTGACCACACACATCAGCACATAGGTCACTGGATGAATTTAAGGGCTCAGAATGGAGGTCTGAGAGTGTCTCATTGCAAAGGGCAGCAGCCACTTTTACAAATGAGCCTGGGTCAGAGGAACAGCTATGCGAACCCTCACTTGCCCCCACACAGAAGTAGGGTAGGACGGGAGGAAAATGATGTGGTGGGCGGGGTCCCTACCGCAGAGGCTGGTTCTGGGCTCCAGCCACCTGCCACAGTGACTCTAAAATTAACGTGTTTGCTCTCTCTCCCTGCTCTTCTGACCTTTAAGGATTGTTGGCTGTTATTACATTTTTAAATTATAAAATATTGCTGTTCTGTGCGAAGTTGCTTCAGTCGTGTCCGACTCCTTACAACCCCGCATGGACTGTAGCCCACCAGGCTGCTCTGTCCACGGACTTCTCCAGGCGAGAATACTGGAGTGGGTGGCCTTTCCCTCCTCCAGGGGATCTTCCCAACCCAAGGATCGAACCCAGGTCTCCCACATTGCAGGCGGATTCTTTACTGTCTGAGCCACAAGGGAAGCCCTATGAAATATTAGCTTTATTTAATATCACAATATTGAATAATCTCTAGGAATATGGGTACTCCATCCCTTTTGGTTCAATATCAGCATGATTAAAAAAAATTTTTTTTGGAGTATAGTTGATTTACAACGTTGTTAGTTTCAGGTGTACAGCAAAGTGAATTAGTTATACACACACACATAACCACTCTTAAGAGTCTTTTTCCATAAATGTCATTACAGAGTATTAAGTGGAATGCTATACAGTAGGTCCTTATTAGTTACCTGTTTTATTTATAGCAGTGTGTATATGTCAATCCCAATAAATCTCGATTTATCCTTCACCCTCCTTTCCTCCCTGGTAACTGTAAGACTGTTTTCTGTAACTGTTTCTGTTTCGTAAATGAGCTCATTTGTACCATTTTTTGGGGTTCTGCATATGTGATACCATATGCTATTTGGCTTTCTCTGACTTCACTCAGTGTGACAATCTCTAGATTCATCCATGTCATTGCAAATGGCATCATTATTATTTTTTTGTAGCTGAGAAATATTCTATTGTCTGTACATACCACACCTTCTTCATCCTTTCCTCTGTCTGTGGACATTTAGGTTGCTTCCATGTCCTGGTTCTTGTAAATAATGCTGCAGTGAACACTGGGGTGCATGTGTCTTTTCGAATTATGGTTTTCTCTGGGTAGCACTTCAGTTCAGTTGCTCAGTCGTGTCCGACTCTTTGAAACTCCATGAACCACAGCACACCAGGCCTCCCTGTCCATTACCAACTCCCGGAGCCCACCCAAACCCATGTCCATTGAGTTGGTGATGCCATCCAACCATCTCATCTTCTGTCACCCCCTTCTCCTCCTGCCCTCAATTTTTTCCCAGCATCAGGGTCTTTTCCAATGAGTAAGCTCTGCATCAGGTGGCCAAAGTTTTGGAGTTTCAGTTTCAACATCAGTCATTCCAATGAACACCCAGGACTGATCTGCTTTAGGATAGACTGGTTGGATCTCCTTGCAGTCCATGGGACTCTCAAGAGTCTTCGCCAACACCACAGTTCAAAAGCATCAATTCTTTGGCGCTCAGCCTTCTTTATAGTCCAACTCTCACATCCATACATGACCACTGGAAAAACCATAGCCTTGACTAGATGGACCTTTGTTGACAAAGTAATGTCTCTGCTTTTCAGTATGCTATCTAGTTTGGTTATAACTTTCCTTCCAAGGAGTAAGCATCTTTTAATTTCATGGCTGCAATCACCATCTGCAGTGATTTTGGAGCCCAGAAAAATAAAGTCAACCACAGTTTCCCCATCTATTTGTCATGAAGTGATGGGACTGGATGCCATGATCTTCGTTTTCTGAATGTTGAGCTTTAAACCAACTTTTTCACTCTCCACTTTCACTTTCATCAAGAGGCTTTTGAGTTCCTCTTCACTTTCTGCCATAAGGGTGCTGTCATCTGCATATCTGAGGTTATTGATATTTCTCCCAGCAATCTTGATTCCAGCTTGTGCTTCTTCCAGTCCAGCGTTTCTCATGATGTACTCTGCATAGAAGTTAAATAAGCAGGGTGACAATATACAGCCTTGACATACTCCTTTTCCTATTTGGAACCAGTCTGTTGTTCCATGTCCTGGATCCATTTGGCTGTTACTTTGATTACGAGCACCGCTCTTTCTTTCAGTCATTCCTTCCTTCAGGTGTGCATGGGTGTCTTCATCTATTGTAGCTGACCTTTCAGGCTCCATCCTGGATGCTGAAGCCACAGCAGAGACCCAAGGGCTGTGGCTTCTAGTTTCTTACAGAACTCTGCACACTGGGTCCAGGTGACTACTCCGAACATGGTTCTTTCAGATGTATTGCTGCATGCCAGTCAGACAGGTTGTAGATTTGCTCCGAGCCTCAGTTTCCTCTTGCATAAAATAAGAAAGATATTATACCTACCTCAGGAGATTCTTGTGAGAATGAAGAAAACCAAGGGTGTACATGGCTAGCATCATGCCTGGCTGTTATCACTGAGGACCATAGCTTTGTCCTCGAGTGTGTGGTGTACTTGGGGTGAGCAAATGGCCCAGAGTATGAACGGCTGCAGCTTCAGCTGGGCTTTCTGGCCCAGGTACCCCAGTAACCCAGGGAACTTAACCAGTGCCCTTCACTAACGTGCCCTGTATTTATTTTGTGGGATAACAGTGTGACACGGTGGTCATGGGCTCTGGGTGGGTATGACACTTACTAGCAGTAGGACTTGAAGTAAATCACTTGGCCTCTGTGATTCAGCTCCCCCAGATGGGAAATAGGTCCAGTAACACTTCCTGCATGAAGTGCTTATGAGCTGACACATGAAAAGCTCTTAGAATGGTCTCTGGTATGCAGTGAGTACTCAGAATTATGAGCTATTATGATTATTACTGTTATTGTCCTAGGCGACTTGCTAAATATTCTCTGATGACAAATATAAAGGTTTGCGTGGATCCATAGGGCGGTCTAGACCAGTAGTCAGCTCCGTGGACTCTGTCTCCTCGCAGGTTGACCTGAGAGCTGCCACCCTCTCCCAACTTCCCCTGTCCTTGGGATGTACCTTCCGCCCATGGCCCCACAGGGGAACCAGTTTCAAGGACAGCCTTGAGAGAGAGTAAGGTATGGGGATCATCTGGACGGTGTATGTGACCGAAGCCAGTTAAAGCCTCTGTTTAAACTTGGAAGATTCTGGCAGGTGGGTGGGGAGATGCCCTCGACTGTGGTGCCCCAGACCAGCCTCATGTGTAAGTTCCCTGGCTTGTCACACCTGCCTCCTCCCCACCTGGAGTGGCTGCCTCTTTCCTTGGTCTATGTCTGCCCTCTGTGTATAGGGTTAGTTTTCAAAGCAGGGAGACAGGCCGGGGACCCTTTGCTGCAGTGTTTGCACCTGGTCTAACACTGCAGTGGCGCCAGTGGTAACAAATCTGCCTACAAATGCAGGAGACGTGGGTTTGGTCCCTGGGTCAGGAAGATCACCTCGAGGAGGAAATGGCAGCTCACTGCAGTATTCTTGCCTGAGATAGCCCATGGACAGAGCAGCCTGGAGGGCTACAGTGCATGGGGTTGGAAAGAGTCTGACACGACTGAGCGCACATGCACATTTGTACCTGGCCACACCTCTCCTCCAGCATCAAAATACAAAGAAACTATATGGGGCTAAAAATAACTGTGTTGCACATGCAGTTAGGGCAAATTCTGGATAAAAGATACAAAGAGACTGAAAAACCCAACCGCCACTTTTGAAGAGCCTGGAGCAAAAGCAGGTATTGTGCATGCCCTCTGCACACACCACCTAAAGGGTGGGCAAACCTTCTAAGCACCCCTCTGGTCTGACCCCTACCCTCACTCCATGTAAGGAATGAGCTTGCCTCCCCCAACCACCCCGCCACCCCACCAAGGGAGTGAGAGAGCAAGGGACTGCTGTTTGTTCTTGCCCCACCTCTTCTGCAGCAGGGGCCCCAGTAGAACCTCGCCTGAATTTCTTATCTGGCCTCCGATCAATTTCTATTGATTGAGGAAGGCCAGGAACCCTGGTTGGTAACACTAGCACCTGCTCATGGGGATGGGAGGGTGATGCTGGTCCGGTGGGTGGTGATGGGTGTGAGTTGAGTGATGGAGGTCTAGGCAGGGAATGGTGATGAGTAGCTGGTGATGATGGTGGGGCGATGGGTTGGCAGCGATGGTGCCCAGGCTCCAGGAGGACTGTGTGGTGGGGTAGGAGGGCTGACCCTTCCCTCTGACTCCCTGGAGGCCCTCCACGCTGTGAGATAAAACAGGGCCAAGTTCAGGAACCAGGTGTGTCCCCGATTCCAGTGCAGATCAGGTGCAGAGAAACCACACGACACCGGGCAGTTCCCGCTCAGGAGCCTGGGTGCTCCCCCCGCCACCATCAGTCCTGGCCGGGCTGGCATTCTGAGCAGCAAGGCGAGTGTGGTTTGAGGGCTAAGACTTGTTTCACTCACTTTTGAACATGCCTACATTGACAGTCTCACCTCATATTCAGTTTTTTTTTTCCTCTGAGAAATCACAGGGACTTTAAAGATATTGTATGAATGTTTCTTATAACATCCCTTTGATGTTAAGGTCAGGTAAGAGAACCCTACTTTCCGGGTGACAAAATTGAGGTGATTCTGCAAGTCACATGTTTCTTAAGCTATTGAGAGGCGGCGTCTGGTTTACAACACTTTCCTGTGGCTGCAGAATTAATTTTTGTTGGAAAAAAAAGAGAAAGGGGCCATTTTGTTCTATTTCAGCCTCCCCTCAACTATGGCAAAAAAGACGACAAGAAAAAGTCTCTTCTCTTCCAGAGAGTCCTGCTGGGCCCCTTCTTTCCTGTGTGTGTCTATGACCCTGTTTCCTTTCTGATGAGAGCGAGGTACTGGGGTGTGGGGTCTGATATTGTACGAGGGAGTGGGGAAATGGGAGCAGAGAAGACATTTTCTTTTTTTTTTTTAATTTTATTGAGGTGTAGTCAATTTACAAGGTTGTGTTAATTTCAGGCATACAGCAAGGTGATTCAGTTATACGTATATAGTCATATTCTTTTTCATACTCGTTTCCATTGTAGGTTATTATGAGATCCTGAGTAGAGTTCTCTGTGTTATACAGTAGGTCTTTGTTGATTATCTATTTTATATATATTAGTGTGTATCTGTTAATCCTAACCTCCTAATTTATCTCTCCTAATTTATCTCTCTTTCACCCTTGGTAACCACAGTCCATTCTCTACGTCTGTGAGTCTCTTTCTGTTTTGTATATAAGCTCGTTTGTATCACCCTTTTAAGATCCCACATATATGCGATGTCATATGATATTTGTCTTTCTGTCTGACTTAAGAAGTTTTCATTTTTAAATTTTGGTGAGCGAGTGGTGTTTGTACTACCCTCGTCATCTAGGGAACCATTTCAGAGAGGGGAAAAAAAAAACCCACCTAAGCTGTCTTTGAAAAAAAAATATTTGCTCCACATTCCATAAAGCTGAGCAAAATCACATTTTCCTTGTGAGAGCAGTTGTGGTTTTGTGCAGAGAACCTTGGAAGATGGACTGTGGCCGCCTTTCCTGGCGGTGTCCTGTTGAGCCAGGACCAGGAGAAGTGAAGCTGGCCTGCACGTCCATGTGTTTAAACTGGAAAAGAAATAGAAAGGGGCATTTCAGCAAACGCTGCTCTCCACAAGCCTGCTTCGTGGCACTGTTACCGGTGCGTGTTAAACCTCAGCCCTAGGCTGCCAGCAGCCCCTCTGACGCCTCTTTGCAGACACTTTATGGATGTGATTTAATCCTCAGGACTCTTCCTTTCTTTCCTCTGCTGAAGGAGCTCGGTGCTCTCAACTCATTAACTTGTGCTCCTGTTATTTGCCTGCGGTTGCAGTCCTCTTCTTGCAATAACGTGGCGTCTTGTTGTCAGGGGAGGTTCCAGCCACAGAGGTGGCCTCTACGGGCCATTGGCAGTGATGGCAACGTTGCAAATTTAAGAAGAGCGCACACGGCAAAAATGAAAAGCAGCAGG
Source organism: Bos indicus x Bos taurus (assembly GCF_003369695.1). NCBI lineage: Eukaryota > Metazoa > Chordata > Mammalia > Artiodactyla > Bovidae > Bos > Bos indicus x Bos taurus. The sequence goes on along the minus strand of NC_040097.1, from coordinate 52,684,382 downwards.
GCAAGTTCTGATGAAGAAGGACTTTCTAATATTCCCGTCCTGTGGTTCCACGTGATGTGTGCGCCGGGAAGGGGGAAGAGTTAGGACCATTTTGGTGCTTAGGGTTGAGATTCTTAGAGGTCTAGCCATGGCTTTGTGATGTGGGGTCTTTAAAAGAATATTTATTAAAAAAAATTTTGGCCATGTGTGGCACGTGGTGTGGGGTGTTACTTCCCCTGCCAGGGATTGAACCTGGGTCACTGCATTGAAAGTGCCAAGTCCTAACCTCTGGGCTGCCAGGGAACTCCCAGTGGTGGTTGGTCTTGGGGCATTTGTTTCAAAGACACCCAAGGGACCTGTTCAGTGCAGAGGAAGACATGGACCTCATCATGAGGGAATGAGCAGGCCTTTTAGGAGAGAGGTAGCGAGATGGTGGAACCAAGGAGAAATGTTACAGCAGAATGTTCCAGATAGTAGATGTCCATGGGAGGGGAGATTAGCTCTGCTGGATTGGAGCAGATCAAAGAGAAAGAGATTGTCACCAACCACTTGGCAAGGGCCCCAGGAATGCACATGGAGTCGGACTTGGGTTTGTAAGCTGCTATGTGAAGAGAAAACACGCACCCCAGGGAACCATGCAGTGCTGGGTAAGAATGGCTCAGAGGGGCATCACAGTGGCTTTGGGCTTGTGTTTGGCGATTTGAGTACAAGGAAGTGGGGTTTGTTCTGGGATAGTGTTGTTAGAAAGAGGGGCAGTTTGATGATTGGGCATCTTAATACCTTTTGTCTAAGAGATGGGAGGAATGGAGTGAGGAATAGAGACGTTCTTGAAAAAGAAGCCATGGCAGCTTTCTTCAACCCCAGGAGGGGAGATGTGGTCCTTTTCCTGGTTGCACAGTGTCTCTGTTTCTCTCTCTATTCAGGTATGATATCCATGTGGTATGGTGTTGATATTCTATGAAATTGTTTATCAAGGGGACGTCACAACCTAGCTGGTAGCAGCTGGGCCAGTGACTAGCTGAAGGCTCCCAGGGCTGCTTTTATTTTTCTCAAAATACTGGGTCTGGGCCCTGAAGGATGGGTAGGAGTTTTCCAGGTCAAAAAGGGAAGCCATCTCCTACAGGGAGAGGGTGGGACTGGTTGAGAGAGAGGGCAGTGTGGAGTATCACAAGAGGCTGAGGACTCTGTGGGTGGCTTGGGAACCAGACAGGAGGATGTGTGTGGGAAACAGGGGAAGAAAGGCTCCGAGTCCAAGCCGGCCAGGTGGGAAGGGCTTTGGAGAAGCTATGGAGCTACAGCTACAGCGCTCAGCTGTAGCCCAGCTACGGAGCTTTGACTCCTCTTTTGGCCATCTTCATCAGAGTACTCAAGTCAGAGTGGCTGGTGGACAGGTGTTCATGACTTAGGATGACCTTCATTCTTTCTGCACGTGTTTCTTTCCTTCACACCCGGTACAGCCATCAAAGCCCAAAAGGAACACTACCCAAAGTAGGGATATCCTTCGAGGAATCCAGGTATGCTCTCTTGCAGTAACTCTTGGGCTACTATAGGCACTGAGCCGCAAGGCTTCTCCCCGCACGTTTGGTCTGCTCCCCTGCTTCCCCAAGGGGAGCCTGAGGCCACATACGGCAGCATACTGGCTTGAGATTCCACAGCGAATCCTGAAAGGATGATTGACCTCATATCTCCTGCTGCCTTGTCTCTGCTCTTTCAGAGTGTGCCTGAGTTGATGCTTATTCACCAGAGTAAATATTGGGGCTCCACCTGGCTGGGTCACTGCAGAGACACTCTTCCCCCCACTATACACAAAGATAAAATGCAGCAGCCAGAGGTAATTGAGAAGGAATTCCATTGTGACAGGACCCTGCTGGCGACCTTTCAGGGGCTGTGATACCTAAGCTCTAATAACACTTCCAAAGGCCTTTTCTTCTCACGTGATCTCTGTGCCAACACCTACCTGGCTCCCTTATCGCAGTCCGGGGCTGGGTCTTCTCCTGCTCCTTCCTTCCTCCCATCTGCTTCTTTCTGAAATGGACTGGCCTGGCCTTTCTGTCCAAAGCCCCCATCCCATCCTCCTTTTTCTCAGCGCCCGTCCCACCTTTATATCAACCAGATTGTGTCTGGTTACATGTTGCAGAACCTCACTACAGTGGCTAAAACAAGTACCAGGTTTCTTCTCCCTCCAGAAAAGTCCATCGCAGGTGTTCTGCAGCTGGAGCAGCAGCTCCTGCTTTTCTGCTCTGCCATTGAGGCCGTGTAGCTTTCTTCATTCTCACAGATGGATGCTGCACCTTCAGGCATCATATTTGTATTCCAGGCCAGAAGAGGGAAGTGGACGAAGGCAGAAGACGTATGCCTGATGAATGATTTCTCTATTATTATTTTTTATTGAAGTATAGTTGGTTACAGTGTTGTATTAGTTTCTGGTGTACAGCAAAGTGATTCAGATACACACACACACACACACACACACAGAGAGAGAGAGCTTCCCAGGTGGCTCAGTGGTAAAGAATCCGCCTGCCAACACAGGAGATGCAGGAGACCTGGGTTCGATCCCTCAGTTGGGAAGATGTCTTGGAGGAGGAAATGGCAACCCACTCCAATATTCTTGCCTGGAGAATCACATGGATGGAGGAGCCTGGGGGGAGCTACAGTCCATAGGGTCGCAGAGTTGGATATGACTGAGCAACTAAACATGCTTATAAATAAATATAAATACATAAACATATAAGTACAAGTATATATACATGTAAAAATAAGTGTATATATATATATACACATACTCTTCCACTATGGTTTATTACAGGCTATTGAATAAAGTTCCCTGTGCTATACAATAGAACCTTGTTGTCTATGTATTTTGTATATAGTAGTTTGTGGGAGAAGGCAATGGCACGCCACTCCAGTACTCTTGCCTGGAAAATCCCATGGACGGAGGAGCCTGGTGGGCTGCAGTCCTTGGGGTTGCAAACAATTGGAAACAACTTGGAAAGTGAGGAAAGCTTCACTTTCACTTTTCACTTTCATGCATTGGAGAAGGAAGTGGCAACCCACTCCAGTGTTCTTGCCTGGAGAATCCCAGGGATGGAGGAGCCTGGTAGGCTGCCGTCTATGGGGTTGCACAGAGTCGAACACGACTGAAGCGACTTAGCAGCAGCAGTAGCAGCAGCAACCTCCTTCCTTCTTTGGTAACCATAAGTGTTTTTTCTACCTCAGTGAATCTGTTTCTGCTTTGTTCTCAGGTGGCGCTAGTGGTAAACAACCCACTGCCAGAGCAGGAGACATAAGAGATGTGGGTTCGATCCCTGGGTTGGAAAGATCCCCCTGGAGGAGGACACAGCAACCCACTCCAGTATTGCCTGGAGAATCCCATGGACAGAGGAGCCTGGTGGGCTACATAGTGTTGCAAAAAGTTAGACTCAACTGAGTTGATTTAGCTCCTGAGGTTGTATTTTAGATTCCACCTAGAAGTGTTATCTGGGATTGGTGATGGACAGGGAGGCCTGGCGTGCTGCGATTCATGGGGTCGAAAAGAGTCGGACACGACTGATCAACTGAACTGAGAAGTGTTATTATATGAAATTTGTCTTTCTCTGTCTGACTTCTTCACTTAGTATGATCATCTCTAGGTCCATCCATGTCGATGCAGATGGCATTATTTTGTTCTTTTTGATGGCTGAGTAATATTCCATTGTATCTATGTACTACATCTTCTTTATTTCTTAAAATAAAGCATATAGGAACTCAAAGAAGCATTGATCCACATTCTAAAATTCAACCTTTGTGTCTTCAAAATTATTTGATGTCCTTTTAATTCTTGTTTGTTCAATTGAGCTCCTGTGTACTCAGCTAAAACAATGTAGAGGAGGACTTTAAAATAGTGATGAAGCCCTTATCCTCAAAAAGCTCACTACAGTTACAAAGTTATGACAGAAAACTTCACACAGAACTTCTGTATTTTTTTATATCAGGAAAACAATTACTTTCCCAGAAGCCCCTCGCATTAGATTACCACCTGCATCTCGTTAGCCAGAAATGGTCACATGGTCATCACTAGTAGCAAGGGATCCTGGGGAAGTAAGTTTTCACCTTCCAACCCTGAGAAAAAAAAATCAGGGTCATGTTAATAAAGACAGAAAGAATAGATATTGTATAAGGATTTGGCAATGTCTGGTATACACATCCTCTAGATTTTGTATCACAAGAATTTGGGCATCTAGTTTGGCAGAAACAGGCTCTTGTCCATGTTGGGTTGGGGGAGAGAAGCTGATGGAGCAAAGTTAACCCAGTGTGAATTAGTATTTACTTAAACAAGCATGATTCATTCTAGAACACATTGATTTGTTCTTATTTTGTAACATCTTAACCTTTTAAAAAATCACTTTATTTTTTTATTTTTTAAAGAGAGCTTGGGCATAGGCTATTTAATTAGTTAATTGATTATAGCCATGCCCTGGGGCATGTGGGATCTTATGTCCCCACCAAGGACTGAACCTACACCTCCTGCTTTGGAAGCAGGAAGTCTTAACCACTGCACTGCTAGGGAAGTCCCTTTAAAAATAAGTTAGAAATCTAAATAGACATTTAGGATATGTTACCTACAAAGAAATGAAATATTTCTTCTTAATGCATTCTACTCAACATCAGGGCTTTGCTCTGAGATAATTCAATTCCAAGAAGACAAGTTGCCAAGTGTATTCTACTTAGAGTTGCTTTTCTCTTATTATGCACTAAAATAAAATAGTTCCAGAGAACAAAAACACCAAGCTCTTGGTACTATAATATCAATTCTCTTTTTTGTCATTGTGCACATAGGCATTTGATGTTACTACAGTGGGTGCATACCAGTTGGTAGCGATCTGTTCTTTTCCACTTAACATTATCTTATTAACAGGGCTTTATGGAGTGACAGTTCATATGATTATTTTTAGTGACAGTGTAATATTCTGATATGCTAGAGCTCGTTTAGCTATTCCCCTTTGATCAGATGTTAATATTTAACAACTGATACCTCATTAATATCGTTTAGTCAGGAGAGACCAGGCTATAGAAACAGCGTATGTACTTAAGATCCCTGCTGGGCCCAGCATTTGCCCTTGTTGCTGGTTTTAGAGTAGCCAGCTGGTGGTGGGGGATTTGGTATGAATATTTAGTAACTGATATAGAAGGATGGCAGCAATTCAATGCTGTGCTTGGTCGCTCAGTCGTGTCTGACTCTTTGCGATCGCATGGCCTGTAGCCTGCCAGGTTCCACTGTTTATGGGGATTCTCCAGGCAAGAATGCTGGAGTAGGTTACCATGCTGCCATGCCCTCCTCTGGCGGGATCCCCCAACCCAGGGATCGAACCCAGGTCTCCCGCATTGCAGGCAGATTCTTTACCATCTGAGCCACCAGGGAAGCCCAACAATTCAATAACCAGTTGTAAATAGGCTTTTTTTTGGCTACACTAGGTCTTCATTGCAGTCTACTTCTCTTGTTGTGGTGAGAGGGCTTCTCTTGCCATGCTCGGGCCCTAGAGTGCACAGGCTCAGACTGTGGCTCTCAGTCTCTCTAGTTGCGGTGCATCAGATTAGCTGCCCCATGGCAGGTGGGCTCTTAGTTCCCTGACCAGGGATAGTGGCTAAGAATCTGCCTTGCAATGCAGGGGACCAGAGAAGTCCCCTGTAAATTAGCTTTAAGTGCGTAGTAAGCCATTCCAAAGCATAGTGACTTAAAAAAAATACATCCCAACACATTAAGCTCATGATTCTGTGGTTCTGCAATTTGTGTGGGGCTTTGAGCGGTTCTGCTGGTCCAGACTAGGGTCAGTCGTGTGCCTGTGGTTTGCTGCTGGTCAGTTAGACTGTCTGCCTCTGGGTGTTTCAGGTCCCCTTGGGTGATAGAGGTGACCTGACCGTATGTATTTCATCTTCCAGAAGGCTAGATGTAACTTTCCACATGGCTGGGTGAGCATTCCATAAAAAAGGAGCAAAAAAACACCCAAGGACTTCTGAGGCCCAGGCTTGGAATGGGAACGATGTCAATTCTGCCACACTTAATTGGCCAAAGCAAGTCCCAAGGTCAGCCTCAAGGACAAAGAAATACTCTCCACCTCTGGAAGGAAGATGCTGCACAATCATCACACTGAAAAGAGGTATGGATACAGGGAGGAGCATACTTGGGCCATTTTTGCAAAAACCAACAGGCTGTTGTGTAGCAGAATGGCAGACTAAGTGTTACTCTGTTAGAAATGAAGCATTTATAGTATGTATTATTCTGGACATTACATATATTACTGCTGTGAATATATTATATTCTTCCTGATGATTTTGGCATTCTTGACATTAGAAGAATGCTTATAAAGGGGATCAGGGTTGGAAGACTTTCACTCATTCTGAATCATTCATTCGGCATCTCTGTGCACAAGGTCGGGGAGGGGCAGAAGCGTTGGGCACATTTGTTGGAGTCCAGTAGGGAAGATACACGGCGGAGGACAGCCCAGCGTGGACTGTGGTTTCTGCTCTGCCAGGGATATGTGTGGAGGGGTCTTGGCCCAGGGGGAGGGATGTGGGTGGAGCGCGCACGCGCGCGTGTGTGTGTGTGTGTGTGTCTGTGTAAGGCAAGGCATCCCAGGGGTAGGTAATGACTGACTTTATTTACTTATTTTTATTTCTGACTGTTTGATTGTGACTGATTAATTGGCCGAGTCGTGAGCCTTGCGGGATCTCAGTTCCCTGGCCAGGGATTGAACCTGTGCCCCCTGTAGTGACGCTGCGGAGTCCTCACCGCAGAACCACCAGGGAGTTCCCTGTAATGACTGGCTTTAGATTTGAAAAATGAGTCAGCCAGACGAGGAATGTGGTGAAGAGTGAATTCCAGGAAGCACAAGGCGTTTCTTTCACCCAGATAATCAGTGAGGGCACTCTGGGGCAGGGAGTGAGCCAGAGGGGGGTTGCACTGAAAAGCCGGGCCAGGTCCCAAGTGCCTTCAGCCTGCCTTTGACCTTTGTCTTGGAGGCAGTGCAGGGCCGCTGGTGACTGCACGTTTTATTGTGAGCGTTCTCAGGACTGGAGCTGAAGAAGTGACTGACCAGCGCAAGCTATTTGATTCCCTGCGGTTGGGAGCTAGCTCTTGTCCTAGAAGCAAAGGAAGAATCATTTTTTTTTTTTTGCTTTTGCTTTTTTTGTGGCCATGTCTAGAGGCATGAAGGATCTTAGTTACCCCACCAGGGAGTGAACCCATGTCTGCTGCAGTTCTGCAGTGGAAACATGGAGTTTTAACCACTAGACCGCCAGGGAATTCCCTAGACTCACTTTTCTTCTCTGAACACACCTTGGTTCTCTGTGAAATCACACCAGGAGAAATAAACATGGCCTCACTCTCACATCTTCCATCAAGATAAGATGTAGATGGAACAGCGATTTAAGTATTAAAAAAATAAGGTCATAAAGTATTAGTAGAAAATATGAAAATGGTTTTAATCTCAAAGTGGACAAGACTTGCCCAGAAGTCATAAGAAAAGAGATGGATGTATTTAACTACATAAAGCAAAAATAGAAATAAAAAACACCTGCATTGCAAAAAAACACCATATGCAAAGTTTAAAAAAAAATACCAGCAGATTAGGAAAAAATATTTGCAATGTGGCAGCCCCGCTATCTGGTAATTTAGTTTTTCCTCCCTGGGTCACGAAGATCCCTGGAGTAGGAAACGGCAACCCACTCCAGTATTCTTGCCTGGAGAATCTCATGGACAGAGGAGCCTGGTGTGCTACATACAGTTCATGGGGTCGCAAAGGGTCGGACACAACTGAGCGACTAACATGTAACATTATTTTGTTGAAACCATTTTTTTCTTACTGTTTCAAAATATCATCTTTATCGTATGTTAAATGTTTATTTGTAAATCTTTTGGGGAGGGGGCTTTAAATTCTGTTCCTTTAATCTGTCTGTCTATCCTTTCGCGTGCCAGTACCATATTAACTTAGTCACTGTAGTATTGTGTGTGTGTGCGTGCGCGTGTGCTCAGTCGTGTCCAGCTCTTTGTGGCTCCATGGACTATATAGCCCACCATGCTCCTTTGTCCATTTGGAATTTTCCAGGTTAGAATATTGGAATGGATTGCCATTTCCTACTCCAGGGGATCTTTCTGACCCAGGGATCGAACCCAGGTTTCTTACAGCTCCTGCACTGGCGGGCGGATTCCTTACCACTAGTGCCACCTGGGAAGCCCCATAGTATTATAGTGTATCTTAATATCTGGCAGTCTCTCATGTTACTTTTATTTTTTATTGAAGTAGAGTTGATTTACAGTGTTGTGTTAATTTTAGGTGTACAGCGCAGTGATTCAGTTAAACATATATACATATAAGTGTATGTGTGTGTATGTGTGTTTCTTATAGGTTACTACAAAATATTGAATATGGTTCCCTGTGCTATACAGTAAGTCCTTGTTGGTTATTTGTTTTATATATAGTGGTGAGTATTTCAGTTCAGTTCAGTTCAGTCGCTCAGTCGTGTCCAACTCTTTGCGACCCCATGAATCGCAGCACGCCAGGCCTCCCTGTCCATCACCAACTCCAGGAGTTCACTCAAACTCATCGAGTCGGTGATGCCATCCAGCCATCTTATCCTCTGTCGTCCCCTTCTCCTCCTGTCCCCAATCCCTCCCAGCATCAGAGTCTTTTCCAATGAGTCAACTCTTCGTGTGAGGTGGCCAAAGTACTGGAGTTTCAGCTTTAGCATCATTCCTTCCAAAGAACACCCAGGACTGATCTCCTTTAGAACGGACTGGTTGGATCTCCTTGCAGTCCAAGGGACTCTGAAGAGTCTTCTCCAACACCACAGTTCAAAAGCATAAATTCTTCGGCGCTCAGCTTTCTTCACAATGCAACTCTCACATCCATACCTGACCACTGGAAAAACCACAGCCTTGACTAGACGGACCTTTGTTGGCAAAGTAATGTTTCTGCTTTTGAATATGCTGTCTAGGTTGGTCATATCTTTTCTTCCAAGGAGTAAGCGTCTTTTAACTTCATGGCTGCAGTCACCATCTGTAGTGATTTTGGAGCCCAGAAAAATAAAGTCTGACACTGTTTCCACTGTTTCCCCGTCTACTTCCCATGAAGTGATGGGACCAGATGCCATGATCTTCGTTTTCTGAATGTTGAGCTTTAAGCCAACTTTTTCACTCTCCTCTTTCACTTTCATCAAGAGGCTTTTGAGTTCCTCTTCACTTTCTGCCATAAGGGTGGTGTCATCTGCATATCTGAGGTTACTGATATTTCTCCCAGCAATCTTGATTCCAGCTTGTGCTTCTTCCAGCCCAGCGTTTCTCTTGATGTACTCTGCATAGAAGTTAAATAAGCAGGGTGACAATATACAGCCTTGACGCACTCCTTTTCCTATTTGGAACCAGTCTGTTGTTCCATGTCCAGTTCTAACTGTTGATTCCTGACCTGTATATAGGTTTCTCAAGAGGCAGGTCAGGTGGTCTGGTATATCAATCCCCAAATCCTAATTTATCCCTCTCCCCTCTTTCCCCTTTGGTGACTGTAAGTTCATTTTCTGTGTCTGTGCACCTGTTTCTCTTTTCACATGATTTAAAATTTTTTTAGATTATTTTTGGCTGCCCTGGGTCTTCGTTGCTGCACACGTGCTTTCTCTGGTTGTGGCGAGCGAGGGCTACACTTTGTTGGGGTGCACGGGCTTCTCACTGCAGTGGCTTCTCTTGTTGCAGAGCATGGGCCCTAGCATGTGGGCTCAGTAGTCGTGGTGCACCAGCTTAGTTACTCCGAGGCATGGGGCATCCTCCTGAACCAGGGATCGAACCCATGGCCCCTGCATCGCAAGGCAGACTCTTAACCACTGGACCACCAGGGAAGTCTTTTCAAATGTCTACTTTTCAAAGGTCTGCTTTTTAAAGGGATTTCCTGTTTGAGAATATGGTACGTTTTCTCATTTGTGCAAGTCCTTTTTTGGTGTGCATCCCTCAGGGGCAATTTAAATTTTGTTCACATCAACTTTGCACATTTAGGTTATTTCTGTATATTTTATCCTTTTTGGTTATTACAAATGAGATTTTCTTCCTTAATAATCTAACTGGCTATTAAATTCTTTGTATTAATTTTGTAGTCATCCAACCTACAAAAAATTTGTATTGTTTTGGGCTTTTATTAGTTAGTAATCATACCAACTACAAAGACAAATAACTTTGCTTCCACTTTTAAGTTCTTTGTACTTTATATTTCTGTTTATTATTGATTGCATTGCTTAGTATTTTCAGAACCATTGTAAATAATGGGCTTCCCAGGTAATGTTAGTAGTAAAGAACCTGCCTGCCAATGCAGGAGATGTAAGAGACTCAGGTTCAATCCCTGAGTTGGGAAGATCCCCTGGAGGGAGGGCACGGCAACACACTCCAGTATTCTAGATTGGAGAATCCCATAGACAGAGGAGCCTGGAGGGTTACAGTCCAGGGGTCACAAACAGTCGGAAGCCACTAATCGACTTAACATGCATGTACTATGGTGGACATTCTTGTTTTGTTCCTGGCTTTCATGGAGTGCTTCTTGTGTTTTCCCATTAAACATGAGGCTGGTTTAAAAGTTGAAATAGATATTTATCTATTATAATACATGAGGGAAGCATCCATCATTAATAGCCTTTGCTGTGGCCAATTCCTTCGGCTAGTCAAGTATCTGTGTACCTTTTCCCTACATAGAGCCTCCCCACCCCTTAACTGGGGGCAGAGTCCCATTTGGTTCTGCTTCTCTGTGAAAGGCCAGGATCTCTGGGTGAGGCATGGTCCTGCCCATCAGATCAACACAGTCTTCCCTTGGGACTTCCCTTGTGGTCCAATGGCTAAGACTCTGCATTCCGATGCCGGGGTCCCAGGTTCAACCCCTGGTCAGGGAACTAGATCCTGCATGCTGCAACTAAAGACCCTGTGTGCCACAACTAAGCCCCGGAGCAACCAAATAAAGAAATATTTAAAAAGAGAAGATAGTCTTCTCCTGATTTGTTTTTCAGAAATTGTCAGATGGTCTGATCTTCATTTTATAAGAGATTTGTTTTTTCAACCCACTATAAGATCAAGTTTAGAATCATAATTTATTTTGTCAAATTTCTGTTTTTTTTTTAAACAAAATTATTATTGAGGTTGTGTCTGAGAGGTAACAATATATACCAGAAGTGAAAATAATGAAGAACCTTAAACTTTTTACAGATAAAATATTCAGCTCTTTATTGAAGAGCTTTGGCTCTGAATGTCCCAGCACGAATCATACAGACTCACTTGGTGGAGATATCTGAAGACCAACAGAAAGCAGGCTGTTTCTTCAGAGCATTTCCCCCACACCAGCAAAAAAAGATAGTCTTCCTTGATCTGGTGGTCTTTGAACTAAAAGGGAAGTGATCTAATCACAGCATGGCCAATATGTAGTAACTCAGTGGACACAAGTTAATACAACATGAACCCCATGTTGGAAAGGGAAAATGGGGACTATGGTAGACACTGGTCCGTGGCACAGATTACACTGGACTTCAGGCTTCCCTGGTGGCTCAGTGATAAAGAACCTGTTTGCCAGTGCGGGCGATGTAAGAGACGTGAGTTTCATCCCTGGGTTGGGAAGATCCCCTGGAGAAGGGAATGGCTATGCATCCAAGTATTCTTGCCTGGACAGTCCCCATGGACAGAGGAGCCTGGTGGGGCTACAGTCCATAGGGTCACAGAGAGTCGGACACGACTGAGCGACTTAGTATGGTGAATGTTCTCTTTTCTGTCTGTAGAATGCATTTCATTGGTGAGTCCATTTGGACCACCTTTTTCTGCTCTCTGAGAAAATTCATTGTCCTCTGAAATTCCCACTTCTGCCTAGGGAAACTAACTTTCTTATCTTTTATCCTTCAAGGCCATAAAAGTACTGACTTCCAGCCAACTTAGATTGCTGGCCACAGACAAAAAGTCCCTCTCCTAGCAGAATTATATCCCCTTCCATCTGTGTTTGTGACTGGCTGGCTCTCTACCGAGTTCATCACTCTCGTAACGTTGGGTGGAAGGAGAGAAAAAGACAGCATGTTTTTTTCCCATAGTTTGTATATTAACACATATATATGGAATCTGCAAAGAGTTCTGATGATTCTATGGGCAGGGCAGCAAAGGAAACACAGACGTAAAGAACAGACTTTGGACACAGTGAAGGAAGGAGAGGGTGGGATTATTTGAGAGAATAGCATTGAAATGTACACATTGCCATCTGTAAAATAGATGGCCAGTGGGAGTTTGCACTCCCAAAGGAGCCCAAAACCATCGCTCTGTGACAACCTGGAGGGGTGGAGGGTGAGGGAGGTGGGAAGGGGTACAAGAGGGAGGGGACATATGTATACCTATGGCGGATTCATGTTGCTACATGGCAAAAACCATCACAATATTATAAAGTATTACAAATTAAAGATAACATATACATTTTATACAAAGGTAATAAATACTCAAAATACAAAAAAAAATTTTGGAATTTCCCCCAGTGCTTCACCTTGACTGGCAGGTTGTCTGTCTTCCAAGAAACCACCAGTGATGGTTTAATGAAGAGCTTTGCATGGAATAGCAAGGGATCAGATGACCAGCTTGTGAGGCCATATTTTATGCGAGATATTCACCATTGCTCGGTACCTCTTTTTACTCAACAGTGTTAAAAATGTAAAATATGACACATGGTGATTGTAGTGCGCCCTCGCTGTAAGATGAAAATCAATTTCAGAGATGTTAAAATGGGCAAAAAATGTGCACCTTAGAGTGTGATAAGATACCACGTCTGTACCTTTAAAAAAAAATTCTTTATTAAAAAAATCCATTTATTTATTTGGCTGCGTCAGGCATTAGCTGTAGCACGTGGACCTTCGTTGCATCGTGCGGACCTCGCTGGTTCACGCCCTTTAGTCGTGGTGCGCAGGCTCAGTAGTTGTGACGTGAGGGCTTAGTTGCCCTGTGGCACATGGAACCTTCCCAGACCGGGAATCGAACCCGTGTCCCCTGCACTGCAAGGCAGATTCTTAACTACTCGCCCGCCAGGGAAGTCCCTCAGGTCTGCACCTTTGCCCTGGGCCGTCCCACCAGCTCTGCCTGGACAGCATCTCATGTATGCTCTGCTACCTGCGGCTCCCCACCTGCGGGAAAGGAGTTTTGTTTCAGTTAGGGTGAATTGTTGTTCTGTCGTCTTCTAAGCTCCTTCTCCACTTGTGTCCCAGGTGGCTGCTCCAGCACCGGGAGCCATAACCACTGCTCTAGTAGCAGAAAGGAGGGAAGGGAATATACATGGGCATTCTCCTTCCCTCTAAGTGTATGTCCAGGAAGTTTCTCAGACCATTTCTGCTTTATATCAACACTGTGTGCAGCTTAGTTACACACTCACCTGGGAGAATGTAATTTTGTTCTAGATTGCCAAGTCCCCTGCTAATATTCAGGCATTTTATTACTGTAGAAGGAAAGGATGAAACTTGGGGACAACTATTATGGAGTATTTTATCACTGACCTTGTTTATTTTTTTATTTTTCGACTGTGAAGCACAACTTGTGTGTTCTTAGTTCCCTGACCAGGGATCGAACTTGGGATTCCCGAAGTGAGAGCACCAAATTCCAACCAGTGGATGGCCAGGGAAGTCTCTCAACTAACTGTTTCTAAAGGTTCATAAGATAGTCTGTGAAAAAGTTCTCTTTATTACGAATGAAATCATCCTAAGAATGTACACGTGTATGTGTGTTTAGTTGCTCAGGCGTGTCCCGCTCTTTGTGATCCTTTGGACTCCAGCCTTCGGTGTTCCTCTATTCATGGAATTTTTCAGGCAAGGATGCCGGAGTGGGTTGTCATTTCCTCCTCCAGGGGATCTTCCCAACCTTGGGATCGAACCTGTGCCTCCCATGCCTCCTGCATTGCAGGCAGATTCTTTACCTGCTGAGTCATCATTAAATGCCTTTTAAGCATCTCTGGAGATGATTAACTCCCAGCCCCCAACTCAGTCTGAGCCCCTTCTCCATAGGACATGGACTGTCACCCTGAAGTCTGTAGCAGCTTTGCACAGTAGAATCAAGCATTCGTTTCTGTGATTCCTTAGTTCAAATCTGGCTCCAGTAGCAGCGGATCTTACCAGAGTGACCACCGGGAGTCTAGCACCTAACTCGGAACCTGATACCTAGTGGGCACTCAGTAATTTCCAAAGAATACTCGAGTGAACAAGCAGTTTGTGTTTTGTCTGAGGTTTTACAAGAAAATAGCAAATCTTTCTCTGCCCTCTTCCACCCAGCCCCTGGCTCCCTCCCATATGCAGCACCTTGGATGAAATAGTTAGCAGGATGGGTGGGGAGCTTCTGGTGTGAAGCCTGCAACTTCTCGGCCCACCTCCTGGAGTCTGTGTGGATGCCTGGAGCTTTGCATTAATGGTGGGCTTTGCAGACAGCTATGGGTGGGGGAGCCCATAGAGCTGCCGGTGGGCCAGGCTGGGGGCTGTTAGCACTGGGGATGGGGCCAGCTCAAGAGCTCTCGCCAGTTATGGCCAGCGCAGGTGGTGGGAGGATTCACAGGAGTCCCAGGTGGCTGGCGTGTTAGCTCACATGGCAGGCAGGGCGTGATCCTCCTGCTTGGTGGGGCAGAGAGAGGCGGTTAAGAATTTTTTGATGCTGGCAGGAGTAGCAACCTGAGCTGAGACATCTTTTCTTGCCAACTCATTAAGGATCGGGCTGGAGCTGCAGGAAACCTGCAAACTCAGGCCACTTAGCAGGAGAGAGGCCCTGAGGCATGTCCTCACCTGCTGGTATTCTCGCTTCTCCATGTCTTCCTTCTTGTTCTCTGGGGATTGGGGTGGTGATGCCAGGGGTTACTGGAGGAAAAGAGGGTGGGTGGCAGAGAGAAGGCAGCACCCAGGCTGCCTGCCTCCTTGAAGCCTCAGTGACTCCCTGCCTTTCTCAGAGACCCTCAGGTCCGAGGGGCTGCAGATCTGCAGCTGTAGACCTCCTGTCAATCCAGAATGGTCTCTGGCCAAGTTGGTTCAGTGTCACCAGCATTTTTTTTTTTAGATCTTTTAAAAACATTTAGAATTTTCTGTATGGCTGCACCGGATCTTTGTTGCTGCATGCGGGCTTTCTCTAGTTGCAACAAGCAGGAGCTATGCTTCATTGTGGTGGTGGGCTTCTCACTGCAGTGGTCTCTCTTGTTGTGGAGCACGGGCTCTAGAGCGTGGGCTTAGTCGTTGTGAGGCACAGGCTTAGCTGCCCTGCAGCACGTGGGATCTTCCCGGACTGAGGATGGAACCCATGTCCCCTGTATCGGCAGGCAGATTCTTAACCTCCGGACCACCTGGGAAATTCACCAGCAGTTATGGAACTTCTGCTCCATTCTAGGACCTGCGTGTGGAGATCAGAGGTGTAAGCAGATGCTCTGGATGTGAAGACACCCAGGCAGTGATAGAAGCATATCCTTCACAGCAGGTGTGCCCAGCAGAGGGTGCTTGGGCTGAGACAAGTATCTGGGAAACTTCTAGGGGGAACAGGGGCTTGCGCAGGCTTCACAGATGAGTGGTGCTTGACAGATGGACAAGGGTTTCTGCGCAGAAAAGTCACAGAGGAGCCAAGTAGCATGGCACAGTTTGAGAGCTTCCATCTCTTACTCTGCTGCTGGTTAAAGCATGCCGCTCACTTATCAAACTCCAGGGAAGCTTCTTGGTGTTTTCAATTGGTCCATCTTAGTCCTCAAAGAATCTCTGAGAATGAAGAACCAGAGTCCCATCTCACTGTTCAGGGCCTGGGGCACTGGGAGGTCAAATGACATATCTAGGATTCACCTCAGTAGGTGAATGTGTAATTAAGGGACTTAACTATCTAAGTAGTTAGTAAGTAGTTTAGAGACTTCCCTAGCAGTCCAGTGGTTAAAGCTCTGTGCTTCCAATGCAGAGAGTGCGGATTTGGTCCCTGGTCAGCAAATTAAGATCCCACACGCCACACAGTGCAGCCAAAAAAAAAAAAAAAAAAAAATTGCAAAAATATTAAATAAATAAAATAGCTTGAAATGGATATGAATATTCTAAAAAAAGTAGTTAATAAGCAATGGACCAGGCTTGTAGAATCTAAAGCCCAGAGTGATGATAATGATGCTGCTGCTGCTAAGTCACTTCAGTCATGTCCGACTCTGTGCGACCCCATAGACAGCAGCCTACCAGGCTCCCCTGTCCTTGGGATTCTCCAGGCAAGAATACTGGAGTGGGTTGCCATTTCCTTCTCCAATGCATGAAAGTGAAAAGTGAAAGTGAAGTTGCTCAGTCGTGTCCGACTTGTAGCGACCCCATGGACTGCAGCCTACCAGGCTCCTCCGTCCATGGGATTTTCCAGGCAAAAGTACTAGAGTGGGGTGCCATTGCCTTTTCCGATAATGATGATAGCAAGAATTAATCATCCCACTCACTGCATCCTCACTAAATGCCAGATACTATGGTAAGCGTTATTTCAGTTAGTTTTCAACAGAGGCAAATCTGCCCTGTTTTATCCCCACCTCATGGGTGAGGAACCAGAGATCAAATTGCCAACATCTGCTGGATCATGGAAAAAGCAAGAGAGTTCCAGAAAAACATCTATTTTTGCTTTATTGACTATGCCAAAGCCTTTGACTGTGTGGATCACAATAAACTGTGGAAAATTCTGAAAGAGATGGGAATACCAGACCACCTGACCTGCATTTTGAGAAACCTATATGCAGGTCAGGAAGCAACAGTTAGAACTGGACATGGAACAACAGACTGGTTCCAAATAGGAAAAGGAGTACATCAAGGCTCTATATTGTCACCCTGCTTATTTAACTTATATGCAGAGTACATCATGAGAAAGGCTGGGCTGGAGGAAGCACAAGCTGGAATCAAGATTGCCAGGAGAAATATCAATAACCTCAGATATGCAGATGACACCACCCTTATGGCAGAAAGTGAAGAAGAACTAAAGAGCCTCTTGATGAAAGTGAAAGAGGAGAGTGAAAAAGTTGGCTTAAAGCTCAACATTCAGAAAACGAAGATCATGGCATCTGGTCCCATCACTTCATGGGAAATAGATGGGGAAACAGTGGAAACAGTGTCAGACTTTATTTTTGGGGGCTCCAAAATCACTGCGGATGGTGAGTGCAGCCATGAAATTAAAAGATGCTTACTCCTTGGAAGGAAAGTTATGACCAACCTAGACAGCATATTCAAAAGCAGAAACATTACTTTGCCAACAAAGGTCCATCTAGTCAAGGCTATGGTTTTTCTAGTAGTCATGTATGGATGTGAGAGTTGGACTGTGAAGAAAGCTGAGCATCGAAGAATTGATACTTTTGAACTTTGGTGTTGCAGAAGACTCTTGAGAGTCCCTTGGGCTACAAGGAGATCCAACCAGTCCATTCTAAAGGCAATCAGTCCTGGGTATTCTTTGGAAGGACTGATACTAAAGCTGAAACTCCAGTGCTTTGGATACCTCATGTGAATAGTTGACTCATTGGAAGAGACTCTAATGCTGGGAGGGATTAGGGGAAGGAGGAGAGGGGGACAACAGAGGATGAGATGGCTGGATGGCATCACCGACTCGATGGATGTGAGTTTGAGTGAACTCCGGGAGTTGGTGATGGACGGGGAGGCCTGGTGTGCTGCGATTCATGGGGTCGCAAAGAGTCAGACACGACTGAGCGACTGAACTGAACTGAACTGAACATGGATGAGGACACTGGGAAATGGTTAAGTGACTTGTCCTGGAAGAGATGCTCTTGACCAGTGGGTGAAGGTTTGCTCCCAGGCAGCCATAAGGCAAAGCCCATGCTCCTAATCATTGTCCTTTTCTGATTTCTTTTCCTGGAAGGGTGGAGTGAGGGAAGGTGAGTGGAACAGCAGGCAGAGAGGCCCCAGACCCTGAAGCACCCAGGCCCACAGCCACAAGGTGGGGCAGTAACAGAGCTGGGCTGTCCACTGCAAGAGCTGCAGTGGAGCCTGCTTTGGAAGGGTGGCCCCAGGGTCTCCTCCATGAGTCCAGCTGGAATCCATTCTCCTTGAGTTACACTTTCCTCCTCTAACTGGACTGTCCAAGTCCCTAGATAGGTGCTGTGCCATCCACCTCTCCATGGTTTCTTCAGGGTCACATCACAATCCAATGGTAGAATGATGGTAGGAGTGGGAGGAACCAGTCTCATTGCTCAGGCATCCCTGGGTGGCCTTGGTCCCATCCAGAGCAGCCTCTGTCCAATGAACCTCATCCTTCCTGAGTTCAGCACCTTAGCCCACAAGCCTGCCCCTCTCAGCCTCCCTGTCTCAGTAACTGGCAGTACCAGTGCTATGGTTAATTTTAAGTACCAGCTTGACCTGACCACAGGGTACCCAGATATTTGGCCAGTCATGTTTCTGGATGTTTCTGCAAGAGTGTTTTTGGATGAGATGAACATTTTCATTGGTAAAGCCGATTGCCCTCTGTAATGTGGGTGGGCCCCATCCAACTGGTTGAAGGTCCAGGGAATAAAAAGGATGGGTATGTCCCTGAGTAAAAAGCTTCTCCAGCAGTTGGCTTTGGACTTCATCGCATTGTCAGCTCTCCTGGGTCTCAGGGCTGCCCGACCACACTGCAGATCTGTACTGTAGTCCTCATAATTTTATGCTCTATTTCCTTATAGTAGATTTCTTTCTCTCTCTATATGTATTCACATTCTATTAATTCTATCTCTCCAGAGAAGCCTGACTAATACAGTTGCCTTCCTAGCAGCTTAAGTAGAGATGGAAGCGTCATCCCCTCTCATTACCCCCGTTACTGAATCAGCCACCAAATCCTCAGATATCACTTCCTGAAGCACTCTTGTGCCCATCTTCTCACCACATCACCACCATCTCCTAGGTCAGGTCATCCCCACCCCCCAGGTGGCAGCAGCACCCACTAACTGGTCTCTGAGATGGTCCTGCCCCTTCTCCACCCATTGTTCACACAACAGCCAGAGGAGTTCTTACAAAGGCACATCTCACCCTGGCACTCAGCTGTTAAGTCTCTTCAGAGGTGTCACTTGATTCTCAGGAGAAAGCCGTGATATCACTTAGATTTTGCTGCCTAACAAATGATGCCAAACGTAGTGGCTGTAACTAACAGGCATTTATGGCTTATGATTGATAACTTGGTTTGGACTCACTTGAGTGGTTCTTCTGGACCTGTCTGGGCTCACTCATAATTCTGGGGTCAGCTGGTGGGTCAGCTGGGAAGGGGCCGGTCTAGGAGGGAGTCAGCTTGGATGGCTGGACTTTGCTGTACACAAGGTCTCATGCTGCAGGAGCTGGGAAGGGTTCCAAGAGAGAAAGAAAGGGTGGGGGCGGAGAGGAGGAGAGAGACAGAGAGAGAGAGAGAGAGAGAAAGAAAGAAGAGGCTCAAGGTATTCAGAAGCCTGGGCTCAGATCTGGCATATGGCTTCCTCTGCATTCTTTAGACTCAAGCAAGAGTAAAGTCCAGGTCAGAGTCAAGGGGTGGGGGAGTGGATTCTATTTCTTGATGGGAGGAACCACAGAACCACATTGTGGAGGAGCTAGATCCATGTAGGGGAATAACTGAGACCACTTAAATGTTTTTGTTTGTTTGGTTGGTTGGTTGTGCCAGGTCTTAGTTACAGCATGAGGGATCTTTAGTTTAGCATGTGGGATCTATTAATAGTTCTCCCACCAGGGATCGAACCTGAGCCTCCTGTAGTGGGAGCACGGAGTCTTAGCTACTGGAACACCACGGAAGTTCTGTAGCCACTTATGCAACCGATCACAGCCCCAAACCCTCACCCTGGTCTGTGCAGCTCTTTGTAATTTGGTCCTGTCCTCTCCTTCTGGGCATTCCAGCCCCAAAGGCCTCCTTGCCATCCCTGAATCTGCCCAGCTCTTCCTGCTCCAGAGACTACCCACATGCCGATCCTTTTGCCTAAAATGCTGTTCCTTCATTCAGCTGAACAGTTGGTCCTCATCTTTCAAGTCTCAGCTCAAATGTTGCTTTTTGGGGAAAATCTTCACTGACTAATCCGGACTGACTAGATGAGACCCTTCAGTTATACGTTCACAATGCACATCGTTCTTTACTCAGTACTACTTACAACAACTGGAATTAAATAATTATTATTTTGAATGTTTGTGTCATATCTGTTTTCTCGAAGCCTGTAGACTCCATGGACTTTAGTTTACTCACCTACTTACCAAATGTTTATCGAATGCCAGTTCTCTGCTACGCGTTGTGCTGGGGATGTGGGCGGTGATAAACACAGACCCAGTTCCTTTCTCAGGGAGCTTATGATCAGTTGGGGGCACCAACAGTAAGAAGTAACTACTGGTTTTTCCCTGGCAGTCCAGGGGTTAGGACTTCGTGCTTGCATTGCAAGGGGTGCCGGTTCGGTCCCTGGATGGGGAACTAAGAGCCAACATCCTGCATGGTACGGCACACACACGCACACAATAAGTAATTAAAGCAAAAGTAAAATTGCTGTAGAGGTAGTTCTGAAAGGAGGGTTATATGATGCCATGGGGGATTTGATAGGTAGGGAGGACAAGGAAGGCTGAGATGTAAAACCTCAGTGTCAACTAGGCAGAGGCTGAGGGTGCAGGGTGGACCCTCTGTGACCAGACGTCTGGTGGTGGGGAGAAGGTGGGGTGTGAATGACTGACAAGGAAGGCTGGAGGGCAGGGAGAGAGCGGCTGGACTCTGTTACAGTGCAAGCCTGGGGAGTTAACACTGGGGGTTCTCTGCTGAGTGGGGGGCTGCCTTGAAAGAAGTCACTTGATTTAGTTTTGGCTTTTCTGGGTCTTTGTTGTGGTTTGAGGGCTTCTCACTTTGGTGACGTCTCTTGTTGAGGAGCACAGCCTCTAGAGAACTTGTTCAGTGGTAGTTGCGGCTCCTGAGCTCTAGAGCACGGTGGCACACGGGCCTAGTTGCTCTGCAGCATGGGGAACCTTCCTGGATCGGGGATCAAACCCGCGTCCCCTGCATTGGCAGGCCAATTCTTTTTTTTTTTTTTTCAAAATTAGTAGCCTTTTATTTATTAAAAATTTATAAAATAACATGAATAAAGAATGAGAGAAAGGTAGCAAGAAGAAGGAAGAAAGGGAGGGAAGGAGGTTGGGATGGACTATCGTGTATAAGTAAACACTTTTATTTGAAATCACATCACTTTCATAGTCTTTCTCAAAGGAATTTACAAGCACAAGTTGCAACATGGAAACATTCTAAAAGTCATGTAAACAGCTCCATGACTATGCCTTACGAATTCAGTAGCCATTCTTTTTGAATAGTTATTATGTGCCATGCGGGGATGCTTAGTTGCTCAGTCACATCCAAGTCTTTGCGACCGCATGGACTGTAGTCTGCCACGCTCCTCTGTCCATGGGATTCTCCAGGCAAGAATACTGGAGTGGGTGGCCATTCCCTTCTCTAGGAGTTATCATGTGCCAGGGCACTGTATTTGGCTCTAGAAAGTGAAACATTTGACTTCCATTTCTGTATTTTCAAATGTAACTCTAAAACAACATTTACATTGGGCAGTCCTATAAGAAAGAAATGTCTTTTCAAACAAGATAACAGATGCTTCTGCCTCAAGGATTTGTGCTGAGTTATTTTTCTAAATGAGGGAAGGTTTTGTGATTCTTTACTCTATCTTGTGGCATTGTGGCCAAAGGAAATGGTTTGGACAAGAGAGTTTTGTTGCAGAGCAGAGGTGTGGTTGTTGGCCATGAAACACAGTGAAAACAACGAAACAGAGTAGAACAATACAAAACAATCGTTTGAGCTCATAACTTCATTCATTGTCTTATGTCTAGGTGAGTGACTCCACCATTGTGGTTATCTGGGTCATTAGGAACTTCTTTGTATAGTTCTTCTGTGTATTCTTGCCACCTCTTCTTAACCTCTTCGGTTTCTTTTAGGTTCTTACTGCTTCTGTCTTTTATCATGCTCATCCTTGCATGAAATGTTCTCTTGATATCTCCGATTTTGTTGAAGAGATCTTGTCTTTCCAATTCTATCATTGTCCTCTATTTCTTCGTATTGTTCATTTAAGAAGGCCTTCTTATCTCTCCTTGCTATTTTGTGGAACTCTGCATTCAGTTCGGTGTGGGTATATCTTTCCCGTTCTCCCTTGCCTTTCGCTTCTCCTCTTTCCTCAGCTATTTGTAAACCCTCCTCAGATCACTTTGCCTGCTTGCATTTCTTTTTCTTGAGGATGGTTTTGTTCACTGCCTCCTGTGCAGTGTTATGAACCTCTGTCCATAGTTCTTCAGGCACTGTGCCTATCAGATCTAATCCCTTGAATTCACTCATCTTCTCCACTGTATAATCTTAGGGATTTGATTTAGGTCATACCTGAATGGCCTAGTGATTTTCCCTACTTTCTTCAATTTAAGCCTGGCAGGCCAATTCTTATCCACTGTGCCACCAGGGAAGTCCTGGGGGCCACTGGAACTTGGCATTGAGCATGATGAGTTTAGGGTAACTTGGAGATATTCAAAGTTTCTCTTGAGCAAGTATTTTTTCAAGTTTGGCATTCAGAGGAAGGGTCTGAGCTAAAGACCTGTATGAGATGGTGGTAACTAAAGCCAAGGTCATATGTTAGTCCCCCAAGGGTGGCAGCACTTCATTTTCTGTGTGCTTTGGATTCCTTTTAAGGGCTTCCCTGGTGGCTCAGATGGTAAAGCATCTGCCTGCAATGCGGGAGACCTGGGTTCAGTTCCTGGGACGGGAAGACCCCCTGGAGAAGGAAATGGGAATCCACTCCAGCACTCTTGCCTGGAAAATCCCATGGACGGAGGAGCCTGATAGGCTACTGTCCACGGGGTCACAAAGAGTCGGACATGACTGAGCGACTTCACTTTTTTTTTTTCACTTTGGATTCCTTTGGCAGTCTGGGTATGCCTGTGATTTTAAATGTGTGACATAACATGTAGAAGGTAACAATGGAAACCAATTATGTTGAAACGCAGCTATCAAAATAACTAAAAATAAGTTTGTGCTATAGAAGTATAGATGCTTCTTTATTAACTCGTTAAATAATGATACCCAGTGGCAGTTCTAATAATTGCTCTAGTTGCAGAGTAGTGATGGATACAGATTTTGAGACAACCGCAACAACTGTTGTGTGGGATGAAGATCCCTGGGATTTTTCTCGGGGATGAGGTGACAGGTCCTGCTAATTTGCATTCAGAATTGAAAGAATTGCTAACTTTCAGTAAGAGGAGAGTGAAAAGGAAGATGCAGTTTTTTTTTCACATTCAGGTTCACTGACCCCCCCTGCAAGGGGCTCGGGGACCCCAGGGTAAGACCCTTGATCTAGAGCTAGAGGAAGAGAGTACGTAGGATGTTAGGGTAGTGTCTTGGGCTAATAAGCAAAGGAGGAAAAGGCTGAAAAGGCCTAGAAGGGAGTCCTGGGAGGTAGGGAAAATGAGTTTGTCTGTAAAAATCTATGGAAAACCAGTGATCCATAAAAGGGCTGGTCAATTGCATCAAATGCTGAGAAGCTCCTTGACAGGAGGACTGATAAGTGTCTGTTGGACTTGGTGGCTTTGCAAAGAATATTTGTCTTGTTTGTGGCTTAATTCCTGGCACATGTCAGGGCACGTGGTGGGCATTCGGCCTCTATTGAAGGAGGGGAGGAGTCTCTCCTCGACGTATCCCGTGGAAACTTGTCTGCCTGGTGGAACAGTAGTGGAGCCTGCAGACACTTGCTGCAATTGGTTTCCTGATCAAGGGCTCCATAATCTTCAGAGACTCTGTAGGGATCAGTGGACCCCCAGAGTTTTGGAGGCTCTCACTGGTGCACCGTGCCCTTGGGATGGAAGGTACAGTGGCTCCACCTCCTCCAGAAGAGTTGGCTTTGAGGCTCTGGACCTCAGGATGGTATTCACCCTGCTCACCCCCAGTCACTGGGTCCTCCCATCAGTACCTGATACTCAGAGCTGAATGCGTCCCACTGGAGGTGACTTCCTCTGGGAACTCACCTTAGTCTCTGTGTTCTCCGCTAGTGCCTGGCGGCAGTGGGGTGAACCCCTGTATTTGAGAGGTGCTCTGTGTTTGTGGGGAGGTCTGGATTATCACTGCAGATCTCAAGTCACTTGCCCAAGTCTCCCCACTTGACAGCAGCTTCCTGTGGAGTGGGTCACTTCTGCTGCAGTGTCGTGGGCTGACGGACCCTCGCTGAGTCGTGCGGGGTCATCTAAAGTGAAGTGATCATTAGGAATTTTTGTCAGGAAGGTCTCACTGTTGTATGTCTGACCTGTTTACAACAGTGAAGCAGCCTGTGATGGTGGCTGAGCTGATGGAAGCAAGAACTTGGCAATGACAATAACACAGCTTGGGATTCAGTGAGGATTTAATACTCTCAGTTCAAGGGGTTTCAGCCTGTGTTCCAGTGATCCCCAAGGGCTCCAGAATGGAGAAAAGAGAGGCCCACCAGGTGGGACTCAGGACCTGCACAACCCGCTGGAGCATCTCCCTTATATATCGGAGCATCTCTTCTGTGCCCTGAGCCCCTCTCCGATATCATTGGTCTGAAGAAGGAATTCTGCTGCTCGAAATTTTGAAAATCACTAATTCAGCCCACCTCTGTTATTTGATACAAAGAAACTCAAAGAGGTAGAAAGCTGAGCCCAAGGGAGTGCAGATAGTTGGTAGCATAACTAACATTGGAACTCAGATCACACAGATAGTCTTTTTTTGTGATTTGATTACAGAAATACTTATGAAGTCATGCATATTTCTGTTTATTTGTGTATGTAGTCACCATGCTTATACTTGACGCGTGCACTGTTTCTCCTAATTGCACATCCCCATGGTGAGTTTGTTTGCTCTGAAAGGTGTTCAGGGAAGGGTGTGCTTAGGATTCTTAAAATCTGGTAGGTGTTTTTTTTTTTAAATTATTTTATTTGGTTGCACCGAGTCTTAGTTGCAGCATGTGGGATCTTTATTTACAGCATGTGAACTCTTAATTGTGGCATGTGGGATCTAGTTCCCTGAACCCAGGCCCCCTGCACTGAGAGCTCTGAGTCTTAGCCACTGGACCACCAGGTAGGTCCCTGGAAGCTCTTTTTGACCCTTCTGGCTGAAGAAGCGCAGGTAAATTGAGCAGATCTTTGAAGATGTCAAGTGTTTTCCACATACAGAGAAAAGAACCCTCAAAGAAAATAGTCTAACTGGGTTGATAAAGGTCCAGCATTCCTTGGGGACCTTGGAAATTAATCTGACAGCTAAAACCTCAGAGAAATGAATGAAAATTGGGAAGCAACAGCTCTGAATATTGAAAAGTCTATGAACAACTGAGCCACCTCCTAAAGCTGTGACAGTCTGCATGCTAACCTCAGCTGCTCTGTGCCAGGCTGGCCCAACCTGGATTTCTTCC
Organism: Bos indicus x Bos taurus; assembly: GCF_003369695.1. Taxonomy (NCBI): domain Eukaryota; kingdom Metazoa; phylum Chordata; class Mammalia; order Artiodactyla; family Bovidae; genus Bos; species Bos indicus x Bos taurus. The sequence goes on along the minus strand of NC_040097.1, from coordinate 52,659,036 downwards.
AGCTTACATCCAGAAAAGCCCTGCAGTGCCTTCAGCCACGACCAAGAGTTGGAGGGTGGGGGCAGGCACTAAATGGAAGGTGCCTGGTTGTGAATTATGCACCAAATCCCCTCCCACAGCGAAGGGTGTGTGTCTATGCGTGTGAGAGAGAGAGAGAGAATGTTTCAATGTGTGTGGCGTCTCAGGTGGACTGGAGCATACAGGCATCCTGAGTCTTACAATGTTTTTCTTTTGTAATGGGATTTGGAGTAATAGAACATAGTAGGCTCATTTATCACAGAAGGCAATGGCACCCCACTCTAGTGCTCTTGCCTGGAAAATCCCATGGTCGGAGGAGCCTGGAAGGCTGCAGTCCATGGAGTCGCTGACTGAGCAACTTCACTTTCACTTTTCACTTTCATGCTTTGGAGAAGGAAATGGCAACCCACTCCAGTGTTCTTGCCTGGAGAATCCCAGGGATGGGGGAGCCTGGTGGGCTGCCGTCTATGGGGTTGCACAGAGTTGGACACAACTGAAGTGACTTAGCAGCAGCAGGCTCATTTATAAGCCTAGGGTTTGTCTTGTTCAAGTCTCTTACTTTTCACACCAGGCCCTCTGTGGACCAGAGAGAGCTTACAGAGTTGGCCCCTTCCTGTTCTGCTCCAACAAAGCCCCATCTTAGCTGGTACTTGTCTATTTTCCCATGATCTTGAGAGCAGGGACTCCTCTCATTCAATGTTTTTTTTTTAAGTTATTTTTTATTGGAGTATAGTTGATTTGGAAAAAGTGCCAAGTGTTAGTCTCTCAGTCATGTCCAACTCTTTGCAACCCCACGGACTGTAGCCCACCAGGCTCCTCTGTCCATGGAATTCTCCAGGCAAGAATACTGGAGTGGGTAGCCATTCCCACCTCCAGGGAATCTTCCAGACTCAGGGATTGAACCTGTGTCTCCTGCATCACAGGAAGATTCTTTACTGTCTGAGCCACCAGGGCAGCCCAATGGGTTTATTTCTGCTGTACAGCAAAGTGATTTAGTTATATATATTTAGCTTTATATGTCTCTCTCTATATATCTTCATTCTTTTTTAGATTCTGTTCCCATATAAGTCATTACAGAATATTGAGTAGAGTTCCCTGTGCTATATTGTAGGTTCTTATTAGTTTTATATAGTTTTATATTAGTTCTATTTTATATATAGTAATGTGTATATGTCAACCCCAGTCTCCCAATTTATCCTCTCCTCTCTTCCCCCTTGGTAATCATAAATTTATTTTCTACATCTGACTCTATTTCTGTTTTGTAAATAGGTTCATTTGTACCAATTTTTAGATTCCACATGTAAGTGATACCATATGAGATTTGTTTTTCTTTTACTTCACTCAGTGTGAAAATCTCTAGATCCATCCATGCTACCGCACATGGCATTATTTTGTTCTTTTTATAGCTCAGTAATATTCCATTGTCTATATATCTTCATCCATTCATCTGTCGATGGACATTTAGGTTGCTCCCATGTCCTGGCTATTGTATATAGTGTTGTGATGAACACTGAGGTACATGCATGTTTTTGAATTATGGTTTTCTCTGGGTATATGCCCAGGAGTGGGATTGCTAAGTCATATGGCACTTCTATTTTTACTCTTTTTTTTTTTTTTAGGAATCTTCATACTCTTCTCCATAGTGACTGTTACCAATTTGCATTTCCACCAACGGGATAGGAGGGTTCCCTTTTCTCCATACCGTCTCCAGCATTTATTGTTTGTAGATTTTTTTGGTGATGGCCATTCTCATTGGTGTGAGATGGCGCCTCATTGTAGTTTTGATTTGTATTTCTCTAATAAGTGATATGCAATATTTTTTCATTGCTTATTGGTCATCTGTGTGTCTTCTTTGGAGATATGTCTGTTAATATCTTCTGCCCACTTTTTGACTGGATTGTGTCTCATTCAGCTTTGATGCCCGGTGCCTGGCAGAGGGTCTTGGCACACTGAAGGTGTTCAGGAAATTTTTGTTGATGGATTGATTGAATGAGTGAATGAATGAATGAGATTTCTTAGGAGAAATCTTCTGAGTCAGATTTTCCATAAGGAGAGGCAAGAGGTCATGGGAAAAAATTCTGAGCAGAAGTCAAGAAGTTTTCTTTCCAAGTTAAGAAATAATAAAGCTTTTCATTTAATGATTTCAGAAAATGTTCATTTGATCCTCATGATAACTTGCAAGAAATACTGGGAGGTGTTTGTTATTCATCCTTTCTGATGAGGAAACTGAGGTCCTGGGAGGCTCAACGCTTGCTCAAGGCCACGCAGCTGTTGAGAGGCCGGGTCAAGTCCTCCAGGCATCAGCTGGAGCTGTCTTCCTTATTCCAGAAGCAGGTGTCCTGTTGGACTGTCTTAGGCAAACCTTGCAGGAAACCTCTGAGTGAGAGAAATGATGGCCAGGCGTTTGGTAAAAGAAGACCAGAGTCAGCATGTGTTTAGTGCTTTCCAGACCCTTTGATGTGCTTTGCTCACAAGCCATGTCATTGGTCCCCACTGCACCCCTGAGATGTGTCACTCACTTTGCATAGACAGGTGACAGTCTCAAAGCTGTTGATTTGCTTCTGTCGTCTTATGGATAAATGATGGGGTTGGAGCTGTACCCAGGTCCCGTCACCTGAGTCCTAGCTCCAACAACTGTAGGCCAGGCATCAGTCCAGAGGTTGACAGGGGAGGTCTGAGAGCAAGAAGACCTCCTATATAAGAAGCCTGGAGCCCATTTACAAGGTGGTGGACACTTCTGGACTAACAGCTTGATGCTGGGAAACTGAGGGGTAGGTTTAGAAGCTGAAGATAGAAGTTGAGAGAAGACAAATCCTGCAGATGATGGGAAAGCAAGCAAAACTGGAGGAACAGGAAAGAAATCAGTCATTTTTTTCAGCAGGGCATGGGTGGGAAAAGATGATGTAAGCTAAACATATGTAGAGAAACAGAACATATAGTTCTCCCTGTGAAATGCCTTTAAGTGGCAGAATGTAAAGAGATGTTATTTTTGTATTTGTGACATTTTAGACTTCAGCTACTTGCAGTTGAAAATGAAAAGAGAAAATCTCGAAGCAGCCTAACTTATTTGTTATCAAGTTAAGGAAAATGACAGAGGACGGACACAATACTTAGCTGCTAATTACCGTTCTTTGACAACCCATGGAGACCATCCTTAGCTTATTTCAAATCAGCATTCTCAGCTAGTCATTTATATCACTGACATCACTGCTGAGGGAAAGGTGGTGAGAAAAGACCATGGAAACACATCAGGAACCGTGAATCACAGCAAGTTGAAGAAAATTGGCAGTATCTCAGACTGCCAGCCCTGGACCTAACGCACAGCTCAGAGCATTGATTCAGGGCCAGGGCTGGGGCCTCAGTGGGGCTTCCTGGCCGTTGAGTCCCCTCCATCCCCAGATGGGAAGCAGGGCTCCCTCCAGGCCTCCACCGTGCAATCTAGTTCTCTTTGAGTTTCTGACTGATCTCAGGTTTAATTTTGTCTTCTAGAACTTCCGATAAATCTCTGAGTAGGAAATAATACATTTTCCCCCCTTTTTCCTCTGTAAGAAGAGAGCAGGACCTTACAATAAATATTTTTGTGAAAGAGGATAAAACCAGATGTTTGGAGGGTAGGAAGGAATTCAAAAGTGATGTCACTCGGTTGTGTCCAACTCTTTGCAACCCCATGCACTGTAGCCCACCAGGCTCCTCCACCCACAGGATTTTCCAGGCAAGAGTACTGGAATGGGTTGTCATTTCCTTCTGCAAGGGATCTTCCTGACCCAGGGATCGAACCCAGGTCTCCAGCATTGTAGGTAGACGCTTTACTGTCTGAGCCACCAGGGAAGGAATTAAAGGATGATGGTAAATAAAATGAGCTTGGTAGCACCGAAAGAGTGAATCTCAAACTATCATGAATAGCTGCTATGGTTAATTACTGTCCCCCCCACCCCCCAGTCATGCATTTTGGGTGCATCCCCACCAACTCCTCCTCCACCAAAAAATATTCCTGAATCCTTGGACTTCCCTGGTGGGCCAGTGGTTAAGACTCCACACTTCAAATGCAGGTTTGATCCACAGTCGAGGAACTAAGACTCCAAATACCATATGGTGCAGCCAAAATAAGAAAAAAAACAAAAGCAATATTCTCAAACCTTCATGTGAATGGGTTCAAATGCAGACTGAAAAGTAAATACTGTCTAATACTATTGAATTTGTCAAATATATAATCTTCAAAATGCTAAAAATGCCAGTCATACCAATATAGAAGGAATGTGTGTCCAAGATTGATTGAAGTCATTAATTAATAAGGGAATCAAAGGTTGTTAAGGGTGTTCCCAAGAGAGGCTGATGATCTCAAGGTCTACAACTTCCCTAGGAAGGACCCTCCTTGGTGACAAGGCTCTGCAGTGTGGTCACAGCTTCTGTCTTTTGCTGTCTTGACCCCTGAGGAGGGGGCAGCTGGGTGGAAGCGGTATCCCCCCACCCCCTGCCCCAGGGTTCAGAGAGCTGCGGGCACCCAGCTTTATCATCCTTAGATTTGAAAGGAGCCCTGGCTTACCCTCACAGCTCTGTGCAGTTGTTATATACAAGATGTAACAGATTCTTCTGAGAGGCAGATGAAGCTGTTCTCTTGGGAAACCTGAGTTGAATGGGATTGATTTTTAGGTGGCAGCTCTTTCTCAGGTGGGTTGCAGATGAAAACAGTCAAGAGATGAGATTGTGAGTAAGCATTTTGAAGTCAGACTTGAGTGCCTTGCAAAGACTTTTAGACACTCACTTGATTCATCTGCACACATAGTAGGCGTTCAGAATGTGCTGAATGAATCATTTCAAGACTGTCCCTCAGGGCAGCAAAGATCCCTTTGTTGGGAGGGGGTGCAGAAGGGCAGGGAGGAAATGGAGGAAGCGTCATGCTCATTGTTTGAGCAATTTCTTGTCCTCTCACCCCCATTTCATATTCCACCTCTTTTAAGAAGATGGATTCGGGAGTATTTCCTCCTATTTTCCTCTCTTTATGATGACATCACTGTCATGATCCCCATGGCTGGCAGTTCTCGGTGACTCACCACTTTGCTATTTTGGTAGCTGTGCATTTCAGGGGATAATTGCCTCCCCCTCCTCTTGAGCACCACACCTGCGCACATTTGGAGGCTTCCAGAACGGCAGCGCCGTGCCAGGAAGCAGCTCCTGGAGCCTGGTGATGAAGGTGAGAGTAATTATGAATGAAGGAGGGAAATGACACAGTGGGTGACAAGACAGGCCTGCTCCCCCAGCCAGGACGTGTCAGTCAGTCCCGACTTCACCCCGAGGCTCAGCTCTTAGACATGAGGACAAGAGGGAATCTGTCTGGGAATGAAGGCTGCTCCCCCGAAACCAAGCTTGGCGTGGGTGCTCCAAGTGTTGAAATTCTCACGGTGCTCCTGCGAGAGAGAAGGGACCTCTGAGGGAAACTTCTAGAGCATGGTGTTCTGGAGTTTGGTGATGTCCTTAGTGGGAGAAAGGGTTCCTTCCCTTTCTGGGAAATCCCTCCACTTTCAAGGGAGCCCAGGTCTCTTGGTAGGCTGTGTACAAGTTGGCTCGGTGACCTGAGACTCTGGCTCAAATGTATTTCCTTTCTGACCTGTCCTGCTTGAAGTGACACCAAGTGACCCCTGCTGCCTCCAACTCTCTTGTAATAACCTTCTCTAGAGGCCACAGAAGTAGATGTTTTTCTGGAATTCCCTTGCTTTTTCTATGATCCAACTAAAGAACAACAAAGCGGCCACAGGGTAGCTTTAAACATACCTGCTCAGGGTGTATCTTTTGTTTTTGCTGTTGTTCAGTTGCTCAGTCATGTCCGACTCTTTGCGATCTCACGGACTGAAGCTCACCAGGCTTCCTTGTCTTTTACTATCTCCCAGACTTTGTTAAAACTCATGTCCATTGAGTCAGTGGTGCCATCTAACCATCCCATCCTCTGTCGTCCCCCTCTCCTTCTGCCCTCAATCTTTCCCAGCATCAGGGTCTTTTCCAATGAGTCAGTTCTTTGCATCAGGTTGCTAAAGTATTGTAGCTTCAATTTCAGCATCACTCCTTCCAATGAATATACAGGGTTGATTTCTTTGGGATTGACTGGTTTGATCTCTTTGCTGTCCAAGGGACTCTCAAGAGTCTTCTCCAGCACCACAGTTCAAAAGCATCAGTTCTTTGGTGCTAAGCCTTCTTTATGGTCCAACTCTCACATCCATGTATCTTTTATAATGATTTAAAATTCTCGTTTATTTTCTTTTACTGATTTAGAATATTGTGTTAGTTTCACGTGTACAGCAAAGTGATTCAGCTACACCTATGTATCTATTCTTTTTCAGACTCTTTTCCATTGTAGGTTACTACAAGATATTGGATACAGTTCCCTGTGCTGTACAGTAGTCATTTAACTCAATTCCCTGAACTTCTGTGTATCTTCCTGGTGTGTTTCGGCAGCTGGACTGATGTACCAGTCCTGTCATATCTGTAAGCTGGCCCCAGTCACATATTAAGAGGATTGTGTCATTTGGTGAGGTTGGGGAACTTTTCAGTGAGTAGGGATCGCTAATTCCATAACACAGAGATTTTGTCTTAGAGACTGAAAAATCTCCCTAGGTCACAAAGGGTGAAATCCTCTGTTATTAACTTTCCTGACGTCTGTGACTTGTCTTCCAGGGAAGGCTATGTGAGTTTTGAAGCAGGGACAGTGCATTCTTGCTCACTGACTTCCTTGTGGCGTGAGGTACCAGACTTTGCCCACAGGGAGCACCCTATGATTCCTCAATGGGATTTGAGGGTTTAGGCTTGATCCTGAATCAACCTCACTAATTCATTCATTCATTCATTCCACACAAATTAATTCAGCATCTACTAAGTACTTCATGGCAAATAGATGGGGAAACAGTGGAAACAGTGGCTGACTCCATTTTTGGGGGCTCCAAAATCACTGCAGATGGTGATTGCAGCCATGAAATTAAAATATGCTTACTCCTTGGAAGGATAGTTATGTCCAACCTAGACAGCATATTAAAAAGCAGAGACATTACTTTGTCAACAAAGGTCCATCTAGTCAAGGCTATGGTTTTTCCAGTGGTCATGTATGGATGTGAGAGTTGGACTATAAAGAAAGCTGAGCGCGAAAGAATTGATGCTGCTGAACTGTGGTGTTGGAGAAGACTCTTGAGGGTCCCTTGGACTGCAAGGAGATCTAACCAGTCCATCCTAAAGGCGATCAGTCCTGGGTGTTTGTTGGAAGGACTGATGTTGAAGCTGAAACTCCAATACTTTGGCCACCTGATGTGAAGAGCTGACTCATTGGAAAAGACCCCAATGGTGGGAAAGGTTTAAGGCAGAAGGAGAAGGGGATGACAGAGGACGAGATGGTTGAATGGCATCACCGACTCAATGGGCATGAGTCTGGGGGGACTCCAGGAGTTAGTGATGGACAGGGAGACCTGGCGTGCTGTGGTTCATGGGGTTGCAGAGTTGGACATACCTGAGCAACTGAACTGAACTGAACTAAGTACTGAGCATTGTTTTGTTTTTGTTTTTTTTTGTATGGGCATCAGCTTTAATATGGTGCTGGCCTGTCTGAGGACTAAGAGAGTCCACTTTATTTTCTTCTTGGGAGCAGAATCTCAGGGAGATTGTCTAATTCCAAAATGAATTGTGAACTAGGGAGTCATTTCCATTCTTCCCAGTCTCTGCTTGGCTGCTGACAGCTCGGGGAGCTCTTGCTGGACCTGCTGGCCATCCTGGAAGGTCCATTCTAGCAGGATTGGGCCTTGGTGTATGGCCCTAGAGAGAGGCGGCAGGCAAAGCTCTGAGAGTCATCAACCCAGCAGGCACATGCCCCTCCTGATCCACCACCCCCAAACGCTGACACAGAAGCAGAGAGGTCTTCACCCCCATATCTACATGGAAAGTGGGCATGTCAGGGAGACAGACCAAGGCAAGGACCCCTTAAGCAAAGCCCCCGTGAGCTAATGAGAACAGCAGGAAGAAGGGAAAGGGCAGGGCGGGGAGGTCAGAGGTGCCTTCCACAGAAGATAGCGCTGTGGAGACACTGGCCTGCGGAGCCTCATGACCCGGGTCGGGCGGTGTGACCAGCACCAGGAGTGTCGGGCCTGGCCATGGCCTGTGGGAAGCACAGCTTCAGAAGCTGCGTTTGGCTGGGGGATTTGAATGTTGCCATTTAATTCAGAAATGAGAGCAGGACAGCCACTCTATTAGCACCCGGCCCACCTGGCCTGGTGCCCGCCTCTTGGGAGCCTGGTCAGGGCTGGCCACGCACCCAAACTCTGTGAGCTCCAATCCTCCGAAGTCCCTGAGAGTCCCATGCAAGAGGGCCGCGTTATGAGGTTGCCATCAGTAATATTCCTTTTTGTATATTTACCACGACTTTTTTTTTAAAATTTTATTTTATTTTTAAACTTTACATAATTGTATTAGTTTTGCCAAATATCACAATGAATCCGCCACAGGTATACATGTGTTCCCCATCCTGAACCCTCCTCCCTCCTCCCTCCCCATACCATCCCTCTGGGTCGTCCCAGTGCTCTAGCCCCAAGCATCCAGTATCGTGCATCGATCCTGGACTGGCATCTCGTTTCATACATGATATTTTACATGTTTCAATGCCATTCTCCCAAATCTTCCCACCCTCTCCCTCTCCCACAGAGTCCATAAGACTGTTCTATACATCAGTGTCTCTTTTGCTGTCTCGTACACAGGGTTATTGTTACCATCTTTCTAAATTCCATATATATGCATTAGTATACTGTATTGGTGTTTTTCGTTCTGGCTTACTTCACTCTGTATAATAGGCTCCAGTTTCATCCACCTCATTAGAACTGATTCAAATGTATTCTTTTTAATGGCTGAGTAATACTCCATTGTGTATATGTACCATAGCTTTCTTATCCATTCATCTGCTGATGGACATCTAGGTTGCTTCCATGTCCTGGCTATTGTAAACAGTGCTGCGATGAACATTGGGGTACACGTGTCTCTTTCCCTTCTGGTTTCCTCAGTGTGTATGCCCAGCAGTGGGATTGCTGGATCATAAGGCAGTTCTATTTCCAGTCTTTTAAGGAATCTCCACACTGTTCTCCATAGTGGCTGTACTAGTTTGCATTCCCACCAACAGTGAAGAGGGTTCCCTTTTCTCCACACCCTCTCCAGCATTTATTATTTGTAGACTTTTGGATCGCAGCCATTCTGACTGGTGTACCACGACTTTCTTATTCATTCGTCTGCCGATGGACATCTAGGTTGCTTCTCTGTCCTAGCTATTGTAAACAGCGTGTCAGCCTTTTTTTAAAAAATTATTTATCTGGAATTGCCATTCAAATATAAAAAAATGGAATGGAAAAGTCCTTGGGAAGAATCAAAGCAATGCAAATGTGTTACCTCTCTGTTTCTAATGACTTGTGGCACTTTTTCGTGGCCGATTATGGCTTCCAATAACAAAGGGATGTACTAGGCAGAAAACACTTTCAAGCCTCCAAATGAGGAAGCTGGAATTAGGAATACTCTTGGTTTAACAAAGTTTGTGGTTTATATTCCTTTATGTGGGAATTCTGGTCAGGTTAGTCCTGGTCAAAAACAACCATCATTTTTTTAAAAGCTTTTTTTGATGTGAACCATTTTTATCTTTATTATTATTATTTTTTCTTTTTGGCCACTTGGCATTGAGGATCTTCCCTGAACAAGAATTGACCCCATGCCTCCTGCACTGGGAGCACGAAGTGTTAACCACTGGACCGTCAGGGACGTCCCTGATTTGGACCATTTTTAAAGTCTTTATTGAATTTGTTACAGTATTGCTTCTGTCTTACGTTTTTTCTTTGGGTTACCAGGCATGTTATATCTTAGCTCCCTGACCAAGGATTAAACCCGCACCCCTGGCACAGGAAGGAGAAGTCTCAACCACTGGACCCTACCAGGGAAGTCTCTAAACGACCATCTTGAATAAGTGCAGTCCCTAACTCTTCACACTCTCAGTCCCTTGGGGCCTCAGCCTGGGGACTGAGCAGGACTGTCTGCCACCCACCTTTGTCCTGGCACACCCACTCCCCACTTGCTGCTGTCCCCCCTCCACCGCGTGGCACGAAGCCCCCAGGGCCAGGGGCTGGGTGCCTGCCTTTCTGTGCCCTGCATGCCTGCAGGGTGGGAACAAGGCTGGCTGTGCAGAAATAAAAGCCACCAGCACCAAGTAGCAAGGTGGGGAGGGGGTGCACGTGCGTGGCCCGCTGACAGCCCCTGAGCTGGGCCATCAGTTGTCACCTTCCCTGGAGGGCCATTCACAACTGACAGAGCAGCTTCCAGAGGCTTTAGCAGAAATCAAAAGGCGGCAGCAGTTATTACCTCTCCTGCCTCTCACACCCCTTCTCCCACCTCCCAGCTTTTTTTTTTATATCAGAGTCTGCTTGTTTGGTCTCTGGAAGCCCACACCTATTTGAATACTTATCATCTCTTAGAGCACAAATAACAGTCCGGGGACAGCCAGAGAAGGAACTTGAGCCTTCCTGACAATGAACTTGCATAATATGGAGCCACTCATCACCCGCCTTGGGGCGAGTGATTGGTTTCTGTGTGTTCTCTCTGAGGAACAGCACTGACTTCATTTGGCAGAGGAGAAAACTGAGGATGAGAGAGGGTGAGCGTCTTTCCCCAAGGCCACACTGTAGTGGTAAAGTCAGATTTAAACTTCAAGGTCAGGTATAGGACCACCCCCCACATGGCCCTGGAGCAGGGCTTTCCGTGGACTGTGGCAAGGGTGGGGTGTTTGTGCAGCAGGCCTGGGCAATTCAGAAACAGAGCTGAGGACCAACTTAGCTGCTAATGATTAATATCAATGAGTCCCTCCGGCCCCTCTAGCTCCTTGATATTCAGCCTGGTCTCTGGACCAACCACGTCTGCATCACCTAGAAGCTTGTTAGCAGTGCAGAGTCTCAGGCCCCATTCCAGACCTGCTGTGTCAGAATCTGCATTTTCCCCAGACCCTCCTGTGTGATTGGAATGCATTTGAAAATCTGAGAAGTCCTGCTCCAGAGATGTCCAGGGGCTTCTTCCAGAACGAAGCCTCAGACAGCGGTGACACCAACCAGCCCCATGCTGTGTGTCCCCACTGACAGAAATTCCCCTGCGAGTGGTGGACAAAGCCAAACCCACTCCTAATATTTCTTATCAAGGGAATGAGCAAAATTGCTCAAGGAAATGCACTCAACGACTGCCAGAGTCGGGCGGATGTGACGGCCTGCGGACGCTAGGTGGCAGTGGATGGACAGATTTTGGCTGTAAACGGGCGCCGCGCTGTCACCGCCAAGGGTCAAGACGAAATGATAAAGGCGTGGGTGGGGGTGGCTGAGCACAGTTGGGTCGTGAAAGGAGATTGTTGGGATGATATTAAAGAAACTGAAACTTCACCAGCCAGTCTGGGAAAGGCTATTTTGTGGAATGAGAGATTTGGGCAAGAGTAATTGCTTCTTTTTTTGCCTCGAGCTATGTTAAACACACAATCTTCCCACAGGGGAGGGATGTCAGCAGCTGGGTACCGTGAAGCCGAAGGGAATTAAGAGTGGGAAAAAGTTCCCAATCCGCTTCGTTCTGCTCGCTGGGGTCAGGGAGGCAGTGGTAGCCAGGCTGCAGCAGGGGTTAGTCAGAGCCCGCCGGTGGGGATTGAGAGCATCCTTTCCCATCATGCACTGGGCTCGCAGGATAGGCCCGCCCGCTGCCAGATGTTCTAACACCCTCTGAAGCCAGCAGAGATCTGCTTCTTTCCTGTGTCTAGCTATTTGGCTGAATCCAGACTGGAGAAAAGAATATGCAGAGCTATTTTGGCTTCTAAGGTTCTTCATCCTCCATATATCCTCTGGAACTAAAGTCTAGGGTGGAGACCTGTGACGCTCATGTTCAAGGAACTGGAGTCCATCTTTGGTTTCTAAGAAAACAAGGGCAAAAGAAAGTTTCCTGAAATTCCCCAGATTGTGAGAATACTATATAGACCCAACCTTTTTTTTTTTTCAATCCTGTAGTGATTGGTTCCAGAACTCTCATTTATTTGGTCTGTAGATCCCAAAGGTTGGAACACTTAGTTGGGAATCCATTCAAGAGAGTCATGTTTTCCTGACTGTTTGGTGGGAGTGCCATCTGAAAATATCTTGAAGTTCTATCAGGTGGGTGGAAACACGTTATTCTAAGAGATTTCAGGGTCTGGGCTTTTTCTAATTATCCTCTATCTCTAACCAAGATGTAGGCTTAGCTGGAAGACTGACCCCTGCAGAAGTCTGCAAGCCTACTGGTAATAGGATTGTACAATTACAGAATGGATGTTAGAGATCATCCTATCCCTGTCCTGCATGTTCAGATGGGAAAACTGAGACCCAGAGAGTTCCATTTGGTTTCTTTTGGCAAACTGTAAATGAGGGCCCACTCTGTGCTGGAGACTGAGGCCAAACAAAGAACCTGACTCACGGTCTCTACCAGTTAATGGATCAACTTATGGCCCAGGTACGATGATGGTGAGTGTTGGATACAGGTAGGGAAGAATGGCTTCCTGTCTCCCTCCTCCTCTTCTTCCCCCCCCCCTTTATTATATTAGTTTCCCTTTCTCTTTCTCTCTTCCTCTTTTTTTTTGAATTGTGATGATTTTTTCAGCCCTCAGGGGCTTTGTATTTACCAGGCAGAAGTGTGCAGGCAGCAGTATTAGCAATTCCAAGGACATGTTTGATCATTTCTGTCCTTTCCAAAGGCCTGGATATAAGATGTAGTGCTTTCAGACCCAAGGAAGAACATTTTATTTTATATTTTTATTTGTAGGAACTCGTCTTGAATTCTGAGGGGAGTGTGTGGAAATAAACCAAGCTAGTAAACTTAAAGACTCTTTTTTTTTTGGCCTGAGGAAATACATCTTCTGTAATAGATAAACTCAAAAATATCATCCAAGTGATACTGTCCCAACTATAATCCAATTGCAGTTTATGGTAGGCTTCTCGAATTCTAAAAAAGGTGAGAACCTCTCCTTTTTTAGGGTTTATTTCTTGAATAGGTTTTGTGGATAGAAAGAAGTGGTGAATTAAAAAATAAAGATGTTACCAACCATAGCTGGAAAAACGGCTAGGGGAAGTCTGTTCTATTACACAGTGATATTCAGTGACATGAAAATCGCATGCAAATAGGCCCCTAGGCTTCCTCACTGTGGCCAAATCTGGTAAAGGCCACTGTCTGAACATCTTGTGTCCTGGCTGACCAAGAGGAAGATTTAGAGTCTTAAACATCAGGCTCCTGAAGTTTGCATATGATTGAGCTTCCAGGTCCTTCAAAATCTTACATTTGATTCACAAACTCAGGCATCTGCTACTAATTAAAGTATCAGGGTATAATTATACCCTTTCTTATTAGTAGATATGGAATCTGACAGTTGCTTAGATACAAAATAAGCAAGTGCAGATTGTGTTTCTGTGCCCCTCATGGGCTGGGGAGACAGAACAACAGAATTTTCAAAAGCTTGGCATGAAAGGATCTCATTGCCCAGAAAATGTAAAGTTCTGAATTATCGTCGGTAGATTTGCCTGGGAACAGATGTTAATCCCATTGCAGGTCTGTGGTTGGAGTTGTAATATCATTTAGTGATTTCCCTGGCTTGGTCCCCTCACCTCTGTCCTGCACTCCAACTCCCCAACAAAAAGCATGCAACTCTCCCAGGGACAAAGCAGTTGCAGCTTCCTCAGGGAGTGCTGGGGCCAGAAGATCTAACTGGAATGGCAGGGCTGTGTGTCCTGGTCAATTTTGACTCCATGTTGGAAGCTGTTTCTTTGACTTGTTTTTCTTTTTTCTTAAGTTCTACCAGTTTATTGCTACCAACCAATCTCCCACCCTCCTCATGTATGCATGCTCAGTCATGTAACCCTTTGGACTATAGCCTGCCAGGCTCCTCTGTCCATGGACTTTTCCAGGCAAGAATACTGGAATGGGCTGCCATTTCCTTCTCCCTTTGACTTACTTTTCTTTGCTTTTGTTATTGTGACAGTTGACAGTTCAGTCGCTCAGTGGTGTCCGACTCCTTGCGACCCCACGAATCGCAGCACGCCAGGCCTCCCTGTCCATCACCAACTCCCGAAGTCCACCCAGACTCACGTCCATCGAGTCAGTGATGCCATCCAGCCATCTCATCCTCTGTCGTCCCCTTCTCCTCCTGCCCCAATCCCTCCCAGCATCAGAGTCTTTCCCAATGAGTCAACTCTTCGCATGAGGTGGCCAAAGTACTGGAGTTTCAGCTTTAGCATCAGTCCTTCCAAAGAAATCCCAGGGCTGATCTCCTTCAGAATGGACTGGTTGGATCTCCTTGCAGTCCAAGGGACTCTCAGGAGTCTTCTCCAACACCACAGTTCAAAGGCATCAATTAATCATACATAATAACCTGCCTCAGAGGACCCTACCCCTCAGCCTGACTGTAAGCTGAAGTGCCTTTGTTCAGCTTGTAGAGAGAGAATCTGACCCTGTCTACCTGTAAATAGAGATTAAAACACCACTTCTAAAGACTGACTCTTCCTGGAGATGTTTTACAAGACTGAAAGCATCCTTTTCTATTTACTTCCTCACCGCCTCTCCTTCTCTATTCTGCCTTTTGACTTCAGTTCTTCATTGCCTCTCTCTCTCCGACTCTATAAAAGAAACTGGCATCCAGACCCCGACAAGATGGTTACTTTGAGACATGAGTCTGCCATCTTCTCCATCAGCCAGCTTTCCGCAGAAAGTCATATTCCTTGCTTCAACATCTTGTCTCTCAGATTCACTGGCCTGTCGTGTGACGAGCAGAGTGAGCTGTGACACAGTAACAAGTTGACTTTGGTTTCAAGGATTTGGCATCTGGGGGAGCCTTCTAGTCATTTTAAGATATCCTCTCATCCTGCTCAGTTATGTCTTCATAAAATACAGTTAGAGAAATTCCCTGATGACCTGTCAGTTGCAAGAATTCAGGGATCAGGACTTGTTTGGAACACCCCTGTATCTCCAGGGTCCAGCATGGCTCTAGGCACTTAGAAGACGTTCGTTACCTAGTTATTGGAAGGATAGATTCTGTTGATTCTTTTATATGCAAGTCCCCATTGGGGAGGTGTTACTTTCAACTCGTGCAGTCATTTACTTCCCAGTGTATATGATGCCATTGGTTCAGGACTACTACTGCCCCAGAGCTAAATGCTGCCTGCCAACCTGTTTCTGTGTGGCAAGTGAATTGAGAATGGTTTTGACATTTTTAAATGGTTGGTGAAAAAATAAGAATATTTCATGACACATGAAAATGATATGAACTGCAAATTTCGGGTCCATAATTAAAAGTGTTGTTGGAACACAATTATGCCGTATTGTCCTCGGCTACTTTTGATGTACTGCAGTGGCAGAGCTGGGTTGTTGCAACAGAGACTCGTGGTCTGGAAGGTCTAAAATATTCTGGAAAAAGTGAGTTGGTCCCTGGCTTTGATCATTCTGGGAGTTAGCCTTTGATGTTGAGGGGAGTGGGATGCAGGAAAGAGGGTCTGTAGGGACGAGTCAGGGAGGCAGGTTAACTGGGAGGAGAGAACAGCCTGGAAGTCTGGAATAGTACTTCTCCAGCTCCGGCCTTTCCACAGTGGAAGTTTCCAGTTCCTCATTGTAATTCTGATGAATGCCCTCAAGGAACACAGTGATAATCATTTCTCAGACTGCTGCACTGTTCAGATGGATGCAAAGGACTGTATCTTTCTGCTGTTTCTTGATCGTTGTAAATCCCTAGTTCAGAAATGCTCCCCCTTTGTCAAAGACATTAAATTTTGCCTCTCAGACAGGTGTTTGGGTCATAAATCTGTATGTGTGAGCAGGTGTGAGCTGGAACTTGCCTTTCAAGGCAATTGTCTTCAGTTTTCAGCCACCCAGCAGGCACTCCATGCAACTGCACCACATTTTAGCTTCCCAGAAGCCTTGAGCCCACCACGTCTGTTTCTAAACTCCTAGCAAGGGTGGAGCCCTTCCGTTCCAGAGAAGTGCCTTTGTGATTAAGCTGGCAAGGATGCAATCAGCCTAGTTAAAGCCTTGATAATCCACTTGATCCGTCTCAGTTATCCTTCCAAATCCCAGAAGGCATCTTGTGGAACTGAGCCACGTTTCTCTGGGGTTTACAAGAGCATCTCCTGGAGCAGATGGCATCAGACCATTCTCTTATTAGCCATCTAAATTCTAAATTAGAGTCTAATTTTTCCAAACCCTATGCTTTATTCGAAAAGAGGTTTCTTTTCTCTGGGCCAGTTCCAACCTCTGGCTTCCTGGAGGCCTGACTCATCTAGCTCTGGGTTTAATGCCCCATGATTCTGATGGTATATTTATGGATTGGAGGATAGATTTGCTTTCTGAGTGACGGTGATTAACACTGGCATTGTTTACCATAAGTAAACCTGGGTTTTGAAAATCATAGCCAGTAAGAGGATTGCCATGTCTTTTTAAAGGATTGACTACCAGGGCTTCCTGTAGGAAGCCTTATCTGATCTAAAAGTGTTTATTTATTAAATTAACTTAAATATAGTTGATTTATAATGGGTCAGTTTCTGCTATACAGCAAAGTGATTCAATTATATATTTATATAACCTTCCCAGGTGGCACTAGTGGTAAAGAACGTGCCTGCCGATGCAGGTTAGACGAAGATACGTGGGTTTGATCCCTGGATTGGGAAGATCCCCTGGGAGAGGAAATGGCACCCACTCCAGTTTTCTTGCCTGGAGAATCCCACGGACAGAGGAGCCTGGCAGGCTGCAGTCCATAGGGTTGCACAGAGTTAGACACAACTGAAGCAACTTAGCACACAGCATATATATCTTTATATATATTCTTTTTAAAAATATTATTTTCCATTATGGTTTACTACAGAATATTGAATATAGTTCTCCGTGCTATATCGTAAGAACTTGTTGTTATTCATTGTATTGAAAAGGTTTATTTTTTTTTACCTTTCTTTTGGCTGAGCTGTGTGGCTTGTGAGATCTTTCAGTTCAGTTCAGTTCAGTCGCTGAGTCATGTCCAACTCTTTGCGACCCCATGAACTGCAGCACACCAGGCCTCCCTGTCCATCACCAACTCCTGGAGTTCACCCAAACCCATGTCCATCAGTCAGTGATGCCATCCAGCCATCTCATCCTCTGTCGTCCTTTTCTCCTCCTGCCCTCAATCCTTCCCAGCATCAGAGTCTTTTCCAATGAGTCAACTCTTCGCATGAAGTGGCCAAAGTATTGGAGTTTCAGCTTTAGCATCAGTCCTTCCGATGAATATTCAGGACTGATCTCCTTTAGGTTGGACTGGTTGGATCTCCTGGCAGTCCAAGGGACTATCAAGAGTCTTCTCCAACACCACAGTTCAAAAGCGTCAATTCTTTGGTGCTCAGCTTTCTTTATAGTCCAACTCTCACATCCATACATGACCACTGGAAAAACCATAGCCTTGACTAATGGACCTTTGTTGACAAAGTAGTGTCTCTGCTTTTGAATATGCTATCTAGGTTGGTCATAACTTTCCTTCCAAGGAGCAAGCGTCTACTAATTTCATGGCTGCAGTCACCATCTGCAGTGATTTTGGAGGCCAGGAAAATAAAGTCAGCCACTATTTCCACTGTTTCCCCATCTATTTGCCATGAAGTGATGGGACCAGATGCCATGATCTTAGTTTTCTGAATGTTGAGCTTTAAGGCAACTTTTTCATTCTCCTCTTTCACTTTCATCAAGAGGCTTTTTAATTCCTCTTCACTTTCTGCCATGGGGTGGTGTCATCTGCATATCTAAGGTTATTAATATTTCTCCTGGAAATCTTGATTCCAGCTTGTGTTTCTTCCAGCCTAGCGTTTCTCATGATGTACTACTCTGCATATAAGTTAAATAAGCAGGGGACAATATACAGCCTTGACGGACTCCTTTTCCAATTTGCGACCATTCAGTTGTTCCATGTCCAGTTCTAACTGTTGCTTCTTGACCTGCATATAGGTTTCTCAAGAGGCAAGTCAGGTGGTCTGGTATTCCCATCTCTTTCAGAATTTTCCAGTTTATTGTGATCCATACAGTCAAAGGCTTTGGCATAGTCAATAAAGCAGAAATAGATGCTTTTCTGAAACTCTCTTGCCTTTTCCATGATCCAACAGATGTTGGCAATTTAATCTCTGGTTCCTCTGCCTTTTCTAAAACCAGCTTGAATATCAGGAATTTCACAGTTCACATATTGCTGAAGCCTGGCTTGGAGAATTCTGAGCATTACTTTACTAGCATGTGAGATGAGTACAATTGTGCGATAGTTTGAGTATTCTTTGGCATTGCCTTTCTTTGGGATTAGAATGAAAACTGACCTTTTCCAGTCCTGTGGCCACTGCTGAGTTTTCCAGATTTGTTAGCATATTGAGTGCAGCACTTTCACAGCATCATCTTTCAGGATTTGAAAGAGCTCAACTGGAATTCCATCACCTCCACTAGCTTTGTTCATAGTGATGCTTCTAAGGCCCACTTGACTTCACATTCCAGGATGTCTGGCTCCAGGTGAGTGATCACACCATCGTGATTATCTGGGTCATGAAGATCTTTTTTGTACAGTTCTTCTGTGTATTCTTGCCACCTGTTCTTAAGATCTTCTGCTTCTGTTAGGTCCATACCATTTCTGTCCTTTACTGAGCCCATCTTTGCATGACATGTTCCCTTGGTATCTCTAATTTTCTTGAAGAGATCTCTAGTGTTTCCCATTCTATTGTTTTCCTCTATTTCTTTGTATTGATCGCTGAGGAAGGCTTTCTTATCTCTCCTTGCTATTCTTTGGAACTCTGCATTCAAATGGGTGTATCTTTCCTTTTCTCCTTTGCTTTTTGCTTCTCTTCTTTTCACAGCTATTTTTAAGGCCTCCTTAGACAGCCATTTTGCTTTTTTGCATTTCTTTTTCTTGGCAGTGGTCTTGATTCCTGTCTCCTGTACAATGTCATGAATTTCCATCCATAGTTCATCAGGGACTCTATCAGATCTAGTCCCTTAAATCTATTTCTCACCTCCACTGTATAGTCATAAGGGATTTGATTTAGGTCATACCTGAATGGTCTAGTGGTTTTCTCTACTTTCTTCAATTTCAGTCTGAATTTTGCCTTAAGGAGTTCATGATCTGAGCCACAGTCAGCTCCCGGTCTTGTTTTTGCTGGCTCTATAGAGCTTCTCCATCTTTGGCTGCAAAGAATATAATCAATCTGATTTCAGTGTTGACCATCTGGTGATGTCCATGTATAGAGTCTTCTCTTGTGTTGCTGGAAGAGGGTGTTTGCTATGACCAGTGCGTTCTCTTGGCAGAACTCTATTAGCCTTTGCCCTGGTTCATTCTGTACTCCAAGGCCAAATTTGCCTGTTATTCCAGGTGTTTCTTGACTTTCTACTTTTGCATTCAAGTCCTCTATAATGAAAAGGACATCTTTTTTGGTGTTAGTTATAGAAGGTCTTGTAGGTCTTCATAGACTGTTCAACTTCAGCTTCTTCAATGTTACTGGTTGGGGCATAGGCTTGGATTACTGTGATATTGAATGGTTTGCCTTGGAAACGAACAGAGATCATTCTGTCGTTTTTGAGATTGCATCCAAGTACTGCATTTCAGACTCTTTTTGTTGACTGTGATGGCTACTCCCTTTCTTCTAAGGGATTCCTGCCCACAGTAGTAGATATAATGGTCATCTGAGTTAAATTCACCCATTCCAGCCCATCTTAGTTCACTGGTTCCTAGAATGTTGACGTTCACTCTTGCCATCTCTTGTTGGACCACTTCCAGTTTGCCTTGATTCATGGACCTGACATTCCAGGTTCATATGCAATATTGCTCTTTACAGCATTGGACTTTACTTCCATCACCAGTCACATCCACAACTGGGTGTTGTTTTTGCTTTGGCTCCTTCCTTTCATTCTTTCTGGAGTTATTTCTCCACTGATCTCCAGTAGTATATTGGGCACCTACTGACCTGGGGAGTTCCTCTTTCAGTGTCCTATCTTTTTGCCTTTCCCTACTGTTCATGGGGTTCTCAAGGCAAGAATACTGAAGTGGTTTGCCATTCCCTTTTCCAGTGGACCACATTCTGTCAGAATGTGAGATCTTAGTTCCTCAACTAGAAATTGAACCTGGGCCCACAGCAATGAAAATGCTGAATCCTAAGCATTGGACCCGGAGAAGGCAATGACAACCCACTCCAGTACTCTTGCCTGGAAAATCCCATGGACGGAGGAGCCTGGTAGGTTGCAGTCCATGGGGTCGCCAAGAATCAGACACGACTGAGCGACTTCACTTTCACTTTTCACTTCATGCATTGGAGAAGGAAATGGCAACCCACTCCAGTGTTCTTGCCTGGAAAATCCCAGGGATGGGGGAGCCTGGTGGGCTGCTGTCTATGGGGTCGCACAGAGTCAGACACGACTGAAATGACTTAGCAGTAGCAGCAGCAGTAACCATTGGACCACCAGGGAAATTCCCCAAAAGTTTTATTTTTAAAGTAACATAGGAAATGGTTTGTGAAAAGAAAAATCAAGTTTCAACTTTCTAAATAGTGCCATTTGTTTAATCTATGATGTGCCAGACATTTTTCTAGGTACTCTGTATTTATTTCCTCTAATTCTTACCCAAACCCTACAGAATAGATGATACTCTCTGCATTTTACAGAGAAAATCGGTACTTAAATAAGATGAGTGAGTTACCTGAAATTCCAGACAGGAAATGTTACAACTAGGATTTGAACCCATGAAGGGGTGACCTCAGAGCACATTGCATAACATCACGTGACACCAGCCCTCTAAAATGACACTTCAACCAGTTCATTCTTTAAGGACAGGCAGAATTTATTTCTAATCTCATAGCATTGTGATCAGAAAAGATGCTTGATATGATATCAGTTTTCTTAAATTTACCAAGGCTTGCCTTGTGGCCCAACATCAATCCTGGAGAATGTTCCGTGTATACTTGAGAAGAATGTATACTCTGTTGCTTTTGGATAGACTGCTCCATAAATATCAATTAAGTCCAGCTGGTCTGAAGTATCATTTAAAGCCTGTGTTTCCTTATTAATTTTCTGTCAGGATGATCTGTCCATTGATAAAGTGGGGTGTTAAAGTCCCCCACTATTATTGTGTTGGGATTTCTCCCATTATAGTTCCTAGTTTTGCCTTACCTATTGAGGTGCTCCTATATTGGGTGCATATACATTTATAATTGTTGTATCTTCTTCTTGGACTGAACGCTTGATCATTATGTAGTAGCACAGGAAGACTTATAGAAAGAATCAAAATACAAAGAAATCAGCAAGCTGGACTGCTAGAAATGCAGACTCAGCAAGCGTGTGGTTATTTATCTTAATTTGTGCAGGGATCATGAAGCCCCATATTTTCTTTAGCTAAATGTTTCCATCTCCTTCGTTACTGGACATTTAAAACAGAGCTTATAAAAGACTTAGTTGAAATTATTTATTAATTGTTTGAATAGATTTAAAATCCAAAAGGCATAAGAAGGCATACTAAGAAAAGTCCATCCCTCAGCCCTAGGAGATTTCTCCCAGGCCTGATCCGTTTAGCAAAGTGATGGTAATATGGTGGACTGAACAATGGCTGTAGTTCCTCTCCCCCCTCATTCACACCTCTTTGCTTTGTGATCTTGAAGCTTCCCCAGCAAGAGGTGCAGGGTGTTTCCCCACGCCTTGACCCCGGGCTTGCCCTGCAGCCTGCTGTGCCCCACGTGACCCAGCACCAGGCCCCGGCCTAGGCCTTGAGGGGCTTCTGTGCTTCCTTCGTTTCCCTAGAAACTTGCTGAGTTACAGCCTATGCAAGCTCTGGGTCAGCCTGCTGGAAGGGGAGGGTTCCCTGGAATGATGAGTCATGCAGGAAGTGCAAAGGCAAGGAGCACCAAGGATGTTTGACCTGTATGGAGAGCAGTCAGGAGGCCAGGCTGAGGGGAGAGTGTTAAGAAATGAGGTTGGAGCCTTGCCAGCTGTGATGAGGACTTTGAGTTTTATTCTTAGTGTGTGATAGTGTTACTGACCAGGGTTCTTGGCCTCCTAAATTAGTAGAAATTGACTACAGGCCAGACAAGAAATTCAGGCAAGGCTCTATTGGGGCCCCTGCTATAGCAGCAGGCAGCCAGACATTGATTTCTTGCTCCTGGAGGTGGTGGATAAGCCTGTTCTTTATATGGAGTGAGGCTAGGGGTGTGTCCAGGGGACGGGCTGGAGGGGTGGCTTAGGTGGTCTGCCCACCCCTCTGGTGGTGTTGAGTGCAGGGGGCATGCTCAGAACACTCCTTTACTCCAGGCTGCTCAAAAATGGCAGTTGGGTGTTTTGGTCTCTTTGTATCTTTTGTTGAGAATTTTCCCTAACTGTGCAGGCAGTTATCTTTAGTCCCATACAGTTTCTTTGTATTTTGTTGCTCAAGGAGAGGTGTGTTCCAGTGCAAGCATTGCAGCTCTGCAGCAAAGGATCCCAGATCCCAGCGCGTCTCAATAGCAAGGAATGAGCAACTCAGTAAACAAAGAATGCGGGAGTGAACAGTCAACCAGGGAACAAGAAAGTGCTCGGTCCCTAACAGGTATAATGAGCAGCATTGCTATGGACCTGTGGTCTGGGATTTGCAACTCAAAGAGCAAACCCTGAATTGTTCCGTAACAGGCTCAGCTGCCGGTGAGCAGGGCTGGGGCTCTGTTCCTTCCGGTGCTCAAGTCCAGGGTGGCTCCTTTGGGCTTCCTGGAGCCTGACATCTGCCTGGGGAGGGTCATTACCTCCTCCAGGGCCACCCCAGAATAGGTGTGCTCCATCTGTGCTTCTGGGTAATTTGGATTTCTAAAAAGAGCTTCCCACATAAAATGTCAGATTGAGCTCCATTCTCTGGAAAAGCAGGAGATGGAAATGCCAGGGTCTTGTTGGCCAGGAGGAGTCCCACTGAGGATGGGGAGTACTTGACTTTGGCCTTCTGCCCTGAGAGGCCCACAGGATAGCAGCGTCTCCTCTGGAGTGAACTTGGGAGGATGCTCAGCTGCAGCCCAAACCCTCCAGCTGCCCTTTCACCCAGGACTGCTCTACTCTTGGAGAGAAGGCACAGCCAGAACAGGGTCCATGGAGGAGATTGCGCCATCCACATGATGGCCTCCGAGGGCTGCCTCTGTCTCGCCTGTCCATGCACTGGTACCCAGGGAGGCTGAGCACCAGCTGGCCCCAGAGCATGGCCCTCAGCTGGCCAATGGCTCTGATCCCTGCCTTCCCTCTGCCTGGCCGTGGGAGCTTGAGACCCAGCCTGCCTCTCACCTGTCTGCTTCCAGGACTCTTGGCTTCCCCTTCTGGTTGAGCAGTCTGTGAACACCTGATGGATACTGGGCTTACCTCCCTCCCTGGATTTGGCGAAAGGTCCTGGGGCAGCTCCGAGCTCCCTTCTTCTCCAGAGATGCTGGGTCGGGGAGAGAAGTGTCACATACTGTACAATGGGCTCTTCTCAGCCTTTCTGTTATCATTTATGCTCATATTTTGAGGGTAAAGCAATGAAATGCCTAGAGGGTTCAGAAGGTGATAGAAATATGTGAACTAGGGCAGCTGTCACACTGTCAGGTGTGGTGGGACCTGGGCTGAAATGGAGACGGCATATTCTAGCTAAAGGCCTTTAAGTCCATTATTAAACATCTCAGGCTAAACCTGCTCTTGGTCATGTCAACAGGCTGCCTCTTAGAGTCCCTCAAGAATTAGAATGAGTTTTGCATGAAACCAGCCTGACTGGCTGAAAGAGACAATCATCAACTTCTTTTTATTTGTATTTTTGGCTGTGGCGTGTGGCACGTGGGATCTTGATTCCTCGACCAGGGATCAAATCCAAGCCCCCTGCATTGGAAGCTCGGAGTCTTAGCCATGGGACTACCAGGGTAGTGCCACGGTCATCAACTTTTTATTTTAGTAATCTCATGTGAAATTCTTCAGTGGGTCCCTGAACTCCTTTCTCATTCTCCTTGGGATAGGGCTTTTGATTTTCTGCTCCCTGCTGAGAGTGCTTTTCAGGGACAGCCCCTCAAGCAAATGCCGCTCATGGATGTTGGCCTGGTTGGCTCCATATTTGGTGGTGGATTGAGACAGATATTGAGACGAAAGGAGAATTTGATATTCTTCAATACCGTTTCCCTTCCAGGGATGGCACAGCTTTCTTCTTGGGGTTCAGAAGTGTATCCTCCATTCCTTAGTCTCATTTTGAACTTTGTTACAGATATCAATAAGCTCAAGGAAATTAGAGTGGATGAAGGCATTGGAAGTGGGGATGGAGAGCTGGGTGGATCTGAGAGAATGAAAATGGACTTTGTTGTATTGGATGTGGCAGAGAGTGAACTTTCTGGGCTGGTGCCCAGGTTTGTTTTGAGTCAGAAGATGGGTGGTGGTACCATTTGTGAGAGGGGGGCTTCTTAAAAACAGCGAATGGCCACAGCTGCCTTGAGTGACTGTTCCTAAGTCATTAACTATTTGGATACACTGTTTCCTCAAGAATAATCACATCAAATGGTCCTTGACAGTAACATACAGAGAAGGCTGGAAGCTCTAAGTATTCACAAACAGGAAATAATTTGGAACCTCCAAAGAAAGGCCCCTGGAACGCCAGGGCTGGCTGCTGTCCCCTACCCTGGGCTCTTGAGCTCAAGCCATGGAGACATCATTGATGTGAACAAACAAAGAATAAATTAACTTGCTTTGGCATGAGCGATTGGATCCCCCTCAAACTTGAGTGCTTGTGTTTCCTGAAAATTCAATTTAATTTTGGTCTGAGAGAGTGCCTTGCTCTGCAGCACTGATCTTCTCTAATGGCTGATGCCCAGGGGGTGAGGTGAAACACTTCTGACTCCAGGAAGAGGACAGGGGTGACACGTGTTTGCCTGGAACCAAATCTTAGAGCCTGAATCCAGTTCGGCCCTCCCTAGGCTGCCCCAGAAGCCAGCAGCACATAGAGTTCCTCCAGGCACCTGTGGGCAGCCTGTGAGGACACCTCTCTTTGGGCAGGATGTGGCAGAAGGCCCACCATCTTCACCTCCTATGGGCATGGCTACCCGCACCTTGGGAGGAACATTTCAGGGCTTTTGTGGAGAGAGAAGTTATCAGTGCAGAAAGAATTGATTTGGGCCCTAGCAGAGAGCTAGGCTTCAACAGTATGTGAACCGTGAACTTCCAGATGTTCAAGCTGGACTTAGAAAAGGCAGAGGAACCAGAAATAAAATTGCCAACATCCGTTGGATCATCAAAAAAGCAAGAGAGTTCCAGAAAAGCATCTACATCTGTTTTATTGACTATGTCAAAACCTTTGTGTGGGTCACATCAAACTGTGGAAAATTCTTAAAGGGATGAGAATACCAGACCACCTGACCTGTCTCCTGAGAAATCTGTATGCAGGTCAAGAAGCAACATTTAGAACTGGACATGGAACAGCAGACTGATTCCAAATCGGGAAAAGAGTATGTCAAGGCTATATATTGTCACCCTGCTTATTTAACTTGCATGCAGAGTACATCATGCGAAATGCCAGGCTGGATGAAGCACAGGCTCAAATCAAGATTGCTGGGAGAAATATCAGTAACCTCAGATACGCAGATGATACCACTCGTATGGCAGAAAGTGAAGAAGAACTAAAGAGCCTCTTGATGAAAGTGAAAGAGGAGAGTGAAAAAGCTGGCTTAAAACTCAACATTCAGAAAACTAAGATCATGGCATCTGGTCCCATCACTTCATGGCAAATAGATGGGGAAACAATGGAAACAGTGAGAGACTTTATTTTCTTGGGCACCAAAATCACTGCAGATGGTGACTGCAGCCATGAAATTAAAAGACACTTACTCCTTGGAAGAAAAGCTATGACCAACCTAGACAGCATATTAAAAAGCAGAGACATTACTTTGCCAACAAAGGTCTGTCTAGTCAAAGCTATGGTTTTTCCAGTAGTCATGTGTGGATGTGAGAGTTGGACTATAAAGAAAGCTGAGGACTGAAGAATTGATACTTTTGAACTTTGGTGTTGCAGAAGACTCTTGAGAGTCCCTTGGACTGCAAGAAGATCCAACCAGTCCATCCTAAAGGAGATCAGTCCTGAATATTCATTGGAAGGACTGATGCTAAAGCTGAAACTTCAGTACTTTGGCCACCTGATGCAAAGAACTGACTCATTGGAAAAGCCTCTGATGCTGGGAAAGGTTGAAGGCAGGAAGAGAAGGGATGAGGATGAGATAGCTGGATGGCATCACTGACTCAATGGACATGAGTTTGAGTAAGCTTCAGGAGTTGGTGATGGACAGGGAAGCCTGGTATGTTGCAGTTCATGGGGTTGCAAAGAGTAGGACACGACTGAGTGACTGAACTGAACTGAACTGAACTGAGAAGCAAGAGAGTTTGACATACATAAACTTCCCTCCCCTTAAATGAAGCAATTACTATCAGGAAATGAGGTATTTTCAGATAAATGTGTATTTTCTAGAGTATCTCTTTTAAAGTACCTCCTTATGTGGTTGGATTATTTTTTGAAAAGAATGGTTTTAGAATGTATGATGTGATTTCAACCTTTTTAAAGCAGAGTACCTTAAGAGCTGTTCAGTCTTAAACTATCCTTTTTTTGCTATACCACATGGTTTGTGGGATCTCAGCTCCTGGACCAGGGATTGAACTGGGGCCATGGCAGTGAAAGCCTGGAGTCCTAACCACTGGCTTACCGGGGAACTCCTCATAAATATCTCTTTTTATTATGGGAGAATTCAAGCATGTATTAGTACAGAAGTGAAAGAATCATACTATAAACCCTATGTACCCAACAGCCAGCCTCAGCAATGGTCAATTCATGATCCTTATTTTGTCTATGTTTTCCACTTCTCTCTGCCCCGGGTTATTTAAATCCACCCTGTTTGAGGTGAGCTCAGGTAATCATTAGGACCGAATACTGTGGTCACGCGGTGCACGTCCCCTTCCCTGTATTTCTTATGTGTGTGTCCTTGCCTTCGCGAGGACTCTCTCTAGTTTGGCTCCTGTAATCTGGCCTGGAAAGGAATAGAGCCAAGGGAGTTAAAGTTCTGTGTTAAATAAGAACACCTAGGATTTGCGAGAGTCCGTCCTACCTGGATTTCAGTACCGGGTTTAACTTGGGTGTTCACAGGCTGTTACTGGAAGATTGAGGTTTTGGACCTTTCGTCTCTTAAAAAGAGAAGATGTTCATTGTGCTCTCCTAATGGTCTTTTTTTTCCCCTTTGAAAATGAAGTGATTATTAGTAGGATGTAAAGAAATGGGGAAATATTTATTTTTGAGAAAGGTTTTGAGACCTAAGTGAGGAATCAGTGTATATGCAATAGACCATTTGTTGCATGGATACGATGGAGCTGGTCTTATTGTGAGTTCCCCACCATCTCTTGTGGCTTCAGTTGGGAGCCATTTTGAGGAATTGCTCTCAGTTTTGCCCCAAATGCCTCCAAACTGTTGTGTTTTCTACCACCCCTCGCTTTCTATTTGCTGTCTTTTAAAAAATTATTTATTTGTTTAGAAAGTGCTGTGCAGCATGTGGGATCTTAGTTCTCTGACCAGGAATCAAACCTGTGACCCTTGCATTTGGAGCACAGAGTGTTAATCACTGGACCCCCCCCCCCCCCAGGGAAGTCTTCTATTTATTTTAAAAAATTTTTATTGGAGTATAGTTGATTTATAATGTTATATTAGTTTCTGCTGTACAGCACAGTGAATCAGTTATATATATACACGTGTCCACTCCTTTTTGTTTCCCATATAAGTCATTATCAAGTATTGAGTAGAGTTCCCTGTGCTATATAGTAGGTCTTTATTAGTTATATTTTCTTATATAAAGTGATATGTGTATGTCAGTCCCTATCTCCCAATTTATCCTCCCCCCCTTTCCCCCGGTAGCCATAAAATTGTTTTCTACAATCTATTACTGTTTTGTAGATAAGTTCCTTTGTACCGTTTCTTTAGATTCCTCATATAAGTGATATCAAGTGATACTTGTCCTTCCCTCTCTGACTCACTTCACGTAGTCTGGTCGTCTCTAGGTCCATCCATGTTGCTGGAAATGGTGCTGCCTTTTTAGGTTACGTGGTTGCTCCCTGTCACCACGTTTTGCAGTGCTTCTGTTTGTATAACAGAGGGCAACTGAAGGTTGATAGGTTGACCAGATAGCCACAGCTGTCACAGCTTCAGTCTGTCAATGTATGTGAAATTGAATCCCTAAACCACTCTTTGCAAGAAAAAAAAAGTGCCTGAGAACTTTCCTGAGCTCAGAGGTGTGTCCCCAGTGACAGGCTCTGAGGACAAAGGTGTAGACAAAGTTTAAGCAGCTGGGGTGTGGTGGGGTAGTTCAGTAAAGTGGGGTCATGAAGATGGGAAGCAGAGAGCTTGAGGGTCCTCCAGAAACTCTTGATGCCTTGCAGTCAACAGGGGCTAATCCCACCTTACAGCACCTTCTGCACAGGTGTCAGCCCCCTGAGTGTGTGGAGAGCAAGTCTGGGCATCCAAAGGTGTGAGCATTCCAGCCATTTGGGGTGATGTTTCCAGCATCTTTAATGGAAAAAAACAGAATGCAGGAGCTGCTTTCTTCATCCATCTTCTCTTCTTTGTTTCCTCAATCTCTGCCTTCAGCATTTTCCCTTTTTTTTTTGTTATCTGCCTTTCACAAATGTTTGGCAAAAACTTTTCTTTCAGGAGGAAAACCTGAAGGCATGCCATGAACCACTGGACCCGGAGGGTGCTGAGAT
This sequence comes from Bos indicus x Bos taurus, assembly GCF_003369695.1. Taxonomy (NCBI): domain Eukaryota; kingdom Metazoa; phylum Chordata; class Mammalia; order Artiodactyla; family Bovidae; genus Bos; species Bos indicus x Bos taurus. The sequence continues at coordinate 52,630,263 of NC_040097.1, read as the reverse complement.
GGGTTTTTCTGGGAAACAAAACCTTTCTTAGGTTATGTAATCATCTGCCATTCACAGGGAACAGAGCTGGTGGAGGGGAAGTTCTGGCGAAAGGTGGAGCAAGTATCATAGCAGACACTTCTGTGGGTGCAGGTTTATGAAATGCTTTCTGTCACATTGGGACAGGGTAGCAGGTGGGCTCCCCATTTTTCAGATGAAGAATGTGAGAGAGAGATTTAGGAGTTTGGTCTGGGCATTTCCCATCTTAAGGTTTATCTGTTGTCTTTCTTCCCTAACCTATCCTGGGCCCCCAGAATTCTTACTCTCCCTGAACACCCTCTCTCCAATTCCTTTCCCCCCTTTATTTTTTACTGCACCACGCAGCATGCAGGGTCTTAGTTCCCCAACCAGGGATTGAACCTGTGCCCTCTGCAGTAGAAACTCGGATTCTTAACTACTGGGCCACTAGGGAAGTCTCCCAATTCCTGTCCTGTGATCCTTCACTCTGCAGACTTCCCCTTCCCATGCTGGACTCAGCTTCCTACCACAAACCCACTGTGTGCAGCTGTCAGTCTTCTTCAGATCTCATCCAACTTGTAAGCTTTCAGGTTTCAACGCTCTGGTTTTCAGGTTGAGAACGAGGACTTTTTCTAGGTAGCAGCCTTGTGCAGGGAAAAGAGGAAGAGGGGAAATTTCTTGGCTCTTTCAGTGCCATCTTGACTAAAAATAGAACTGAGTTCATCAGAAGGTGCCGACACAGGGTCTGGAAAATACCAGGTGTCCTACTACAGAGGTATCCCCTTGCCCGGGCTCCATGGATGGGCTTGTGGCCGCGGAGGTGGGGTGAGCAGAGAGCGTGGCTAAGGGAGCAGCCCGGGTCTGAGAGCAGGCCTGGCCTCGGGCCCTCTCTGGGCAGGACGGTCAGGCTGGGGCTCTGAATGGCAGCCGGTAGGAGCCACTGAGTGAGGATGGGGTAACAGCACGAAGTAGGCAGTGCTTTCCTCCCTCCTTCCTGTTTCTAATCCTCTCACATGGAGGAAAATGGATCTTGGTCATCAAAAAGCCAGGGGCAGGGACTTCCATGGTTGTCCAGTGGTTAAGACTCCGTGCTTCCAATGCAAAGGGAGCTAAGATGCCACTTGCGGGGTGGCAGGGCCAAAAGATGAAAAAAAAAAAAAGATCCAGGGACCTCCTGACCCAGTCCTGAGACTGAGGAAGGTCCCCACGCTGCCCTCAGAAGGTGATAACAGAAGAGCCAAGCATGGGGCTGTTGCGTTGTCGCTGGGAGACAGCGGTGATTCGGAGCTGAGAGCAGCCCTCTGGATCCTTTGAACTCCTTATTTATCTGCATGTTTATCTCTCATGGGCTTCGTTTTTATTCATTTATTTTTGGCTGCGCTGGGTCTCTGTTGCTTTGGGTAGGCTTTCTCTGGTTTCGGCGAGTGGGGCCACTCTCTAGCTGCGGGGCACGGGCCTCTCACTGTGGTGGTTTCTCTTGCTGTGGCTCCCCGGCTCTAGGGTCAGTGCGCTTCAGTCATTGTGCTGCCTGGGCTTAGTTGCTCCATGGCGTGTGACCAGGTACAGAACCCAGGTCCTCTGCATCGGCAGGTTGGATTCTTATCCAGTGTACCAACAGGGAAGTCCTTTTCTTTTTTTTTTTAGCATTTACATTTTACTGAATACAAAGCGCATCTTACTTCCTTAGTTTGCAGCTCAGAAATCAAGACATTTCAAGTTATGTACGTTGTCCAGTATCATGCAACTGCAAGCATGGCGTATTAGACTGCTGAGTAGTCATCACGTGCTGGGCTCACGCGATGCTCTGGGCCCTACACACATGACCCATTTAGTTCTCTGAACAAGACTGTGCTGAGGACTGTAATAACCTCCACTTTGTCGTCGTTGTTCAGTTGCTAAGTCGTGTCCTACTCTTACTAACCCCACGGACTGCAGCACCCCAGCCTTCCCTGTCCTTCACTGCCTCCCGGAGTGTGCTCAAACTCATGTCCATTGAGTTGGTGATGCTATCTAACCATCTCATTCTCTGCTGCCCCCTTCGCCTTTTGCCTTCAGTCTTTCCCAGCCTCAGGGTCTTTCCCAGTGAGTTGGCTTTTTACTTCAGGTGGCCAAAGTATTGGAGCTTCAGCTTCAGCATTAGTCCTTCCAATGAATATTCAGGTTGATTTTCTTTAGGATTGACCGGTTTGATTTCCTTGCAGTCCAAGGGACTCTCAAGAGTCTTCTCCAACACCACAATTCGAAAGCCTCAATTCTTTGATACTCAGCCTTCTTTATGATCCAGTTCTCACCTCTGTACATGACTACTGGAAAAACCATAGCTTTGACTATATGGACCTTTGTTGGCAAAATGATGTCTCTGCTTTTCAATATAGTCCCTAAGTTTGTCATGGCTTTCCTTTCAAGGAGGTAGCGTTTTTTTGTTTTGTTTTGTTTTGTTTTGTTTTTAAATTTCATGGCTGAGGTCACTGTCTGCAGTGATTTTGGAGACCAAGAAAATAAAATCTGTCACTGCTCCCACTTTCCCCCCTTCTGTTTAAGATGGGTAAACCCAGGCCTGGAACTGCACCATTTCATTGCTGAGTGAAACTACCCCATTGCTGAGTGCCAGAGCTGAGATTGCAGCTTCTGGGCCCAGGGTCTGGAGCAGCTCTCACCACAGTCCCATTTCTGAAGCCAGGGCTGGGCCTAGGACAGGCAGGAAGCTGGGTTCAAGGCTCAGAGTCAAGATCAACAATGCCATGGGGGCCTGTGTGTTTTCCTTTTTCTTTCCTGTTGCTGCTGCTCTGTGGTCCCCTGATCCCTCAGTTCATTTCAGAGGTGAGCCCCTCTTCTCAGACCAGATTGCCTGTCCCCAAATTTCAGTTTGGTTCAGTTTCTTCATAGCACAAGCTTGTGAGGCACAATTGCGGTTGTGTAAGTCATGGTTGTGGGTCATGTCCTTGAATCCGTGGGGGACCATGACACACGGGAGAGGGTGCTGTGCTGGGCTTAGTTGCTCAGTTGTGTCCAACTCTGTGACCTTATAGACTGTAGCCCGCCAGGCTCCTCTGTCCATGGGGATTTTCCAGGCAAGAATACTGGAGTGGGCTGCCATGCCCTCCTCCAGGGGATCTTCCCCACCCAGGGCTCGAACCAGGGTCTTCCTGCATTGCTGGTGGATTCTTTGCCATCTGAGCTACCAGGGAAGCCCCCATAGCTGTGCTTATCAGAAACTTGTGAAACTTGGGAAAAGAACTGGGGGAGGCCCTCTTGTGGCCACTCTCCCGCTGACAGCCCCAGGGTGTGGTCGGGACAACCAGGTATTTGGCTTCTTCAGGACCAGGGGAGGAAGGCTTTGTGGGAAAGTGAGTTTGTGGGTTGGAGCTATTGGAGGCCTTCACTAGGCTCCCTGTGGGAGCTCTGGACCAAAAAGACCCGCTAGAGGGGATGTTCTCTGGATGGGAGGCTGGCAGGGCTGGATGGGTTATGAGTGTGAGTGAGTGTATGTGTGTGTGTCTGTGCACGTGTGCTTGTCTAAGGGGGTTGCTAACCTTAGTCACCTGACTGACCTCAGTACCTGCAGGTCGACAACCCCTGGCTATCAGAGGATAGTGCCCTGCATCAGTGTAAATACAGGCAGGGACTCCCCAGGGCCAGGTTTCTGGCAGGTGGTCTAGTCCACAGCTGCGTGCTCTGTTGACTTAAAGAACAAAATCATCTTCAGTTTTGAAAGCCTAGCCAGTTGCACCCACATATCCCAGACCCAGTGCTGCTGCTGCTGCTCAGGCACTTCAGTCGTGTCCGACTCTTTGCAGCCCTATGGCCTGCAGCCTTCCAGGCTCCTTCTGCCCATGGGGTACTCTAGGCAAGAATGCTGGAGTGGATTGCCATGCTTTCCTCCAGGGGATCTTCCCAACCCAGGGATTGGACCTGGGTCTCCTGTATTGCCGGCAGATTATTTACTGCTCAGCCATCAGGGAAGCCCCCCAGACCCAGGGCTCAGAGAGAAATGGTGGCAAATTTATTTAAAAAAATGCCCTATGACTTAAGCACTTTAAGCAATTAACACGGATCTGGTAACATTTTCACATGTGAAACCTTTGCTCCTGTTCAGGTGTTTGAATCAACTTCACTCCAAAGGGTTAAAAGAGCCCCTCTTTCAAACAGGACAGCCTTCCTCTTCTCTTCTTCATCTCTTCCCTTGGAATCTGGCCTCTTTCTTTGTGTAAAGCAATTGAGAATACATTTGATAGCCAAGATTTTTTCTTGTCTCTCTAAGGAAAGAATCCTGTGTACATGCTCACAGTTAAAAGGATAAAGACTCCAAAATTTGGTTCAAAGCAGAAACATGGATCCTGCTGAACAAGATACTCCCAATAACGGAGACCTAAAGATGGACTGCATTTGCACTGGAACTGGATTCTCAGATATTAACTGTCTATGTAAGATTCCCCCCTCAGCCTGTCATCTCCTTAGTTTGGCTTACTTCCTGCCTATTGTAACCTTTTAGCAAGTCACACAATTTTGAACTAAACAGTTAGGTAGCAATAACAATTTTTTGAGACACAAGACAAGTCATTTTTGGTCCAAGTTTGGATTATCCAAGTTAGTGCTTCTCCTCCATCACAGTTTGTAAACTTGGTTTCTAGTAGCTCAGAGGAATGGGATAAGTTATTGTTTCACTAATGTGTGGACCTATTAACTTAAGTCCATCACCTGATCACATAGCCTCATGCTGACTGGTCACCTCCCACTACCTACCCATTCATCCATCCATCTATCTATCCATCCATTCCTCATCCACTTATACATCCATCCATCCAGCAACCATCTGAGGGCCCCATAAAGAGCTGGGAGTTCATGGTCTGGTGGAGAAGCCAACAGTCCCCGGGTGTTGAGAAGTTAATTTTCAGCAAACTACTGGAAGGTTGGGACAGTTTGGTAGGTTGGGAGATATTAATTCAAGTTAAATGACACCATGAATGAATTTCAGAAGTTTTTAAAATCTGAGGTTTAATTTCCATGAATTAAAAAGAACAAATCTTAAGTGTCCAGCTTGATGACTTTTTACAAGGTGTGTGACCACTAGAACATTTCTGTCACCTCAGAGAACACCCTTCCAGTCAATACCCGCCTCCGGAGATCACCACTCTTGTGACATGTGATCAAAATCAGTTTTGACTGATCTTGTACTTCATAGAAATGGTATCAGACAGTCTGTACTTTTTTGGATCTGGCTTCTTTCTCTCCACATGATGTCTGTGAGGATCATCCACATTGTCGCATATGTCAGCAGCTTGTCGTGTTTCATTGAAGAGCAGTATTCCATTGTACGAATATACCACCGCCTGTTTATCCCATCTCTTGTTGACGGACGCTTGGGTTGTTTCTGGTTTAGGGCTGTTTTGAATAAAAGATGCAGTGAGCATCCCTGTGCAAGTCTTTCTGGGGACATGAGCACTCATTTTCAAGTGAATAAAACATAGGACGATAAAGAGAGTCAACAGATTTTCAGTTATTTAACGTGCTGAAACCCTTTATAACAGAGAGAGACATCCAAGGCTGATTGCATTTCAAGACAGGCTAAATATGTCATCTCAGAGATACCTGCCCTTACTTGATTGTGTTCCTTCAGCTCGTGTGAGGAAATGGCCTAATCAGGGTGCCTTCAGCTTAGTGACAGAGTTCCCTGTGACAATGGGGGCCTCCAGCGGACCCCACCTTCAACTTACTGGGGAATCAGAGACCCTTGGGAGTAAGGCTAAGAGATCTCATATTGTGTTCTGAAGAGGGGACCACCTCCCCTCTCACTGTGTCCCGAATCGTCCTGTTGGTCCGGATTCCTGTTTCCCAGTCACTGTTAGCTTTGAGGAGGAGATGGTGGGTCCTTCTCCTGGCTACTGTGGCTCCAAGTCCGCAGATCCACCAGGGGTCGGGGGCTGGCATCTCCCTGGCTGTTTGTCCACAGCAACACAGGAAGGCCGGCACTCCATGACGGTTTAATCTCACCTGCCTGCTGTGAGATATACTCACCATCCCAGAGAACTGCGAAGTATAAATTGTCTCTTAACACTGATAAACAGTCAGGAGGAGGACAAGCCTTGACAAAATATTACAACTTAATTGTATTTCTCAGCTGGGCTCAGGAAATCTGCTTCCTCTTTAGGCTAATGCTATTTACCAAGCCTCCCGGACCCGAAATAATGATTTTTTTTTTTTTAACCGTTGGTGGGAAGCACCGTAGTGTGGGAAGGGTCCGCACTGCTGAGGCTTTCTGCCCAGGTGCTCAGGTGTGTGGGGGGCGCTGCCTGCATTAAGTGCACAAATCATTGAGCCTTCCAGCTTCTGGCTGGTCTCCAAGAGGGGTGCGGGAGGACAGGCCGCCCCTGAGAATAGAGGCTGCTGGGGCCGGGGGTGGCACCCAAGAGGCTAGACTTCCGCTGGCCTGGTTTTCTAGTGCACAGGTGTTTGCAATTCTAAATAAATGTGCAGTGTCAGGGCTCAGCAGTTTCTCAGCTGAGACTTGTAATGAGGGCTGAGCAGGGAAATAAGGTGGGCCCTCTCTGGGCACCTGCCATTGTGTTGGCTGAACCCCAGTTCAGGCCTAATTAAGAAAAATGATCATCTGGGAGAACTGAGTTTGGGGGTGTGTGACAGACCAGGAGGGTGGGCCACCTGTCAGCAACACTGTGGCTCCTGAGATTCCCCTCCACGGAGCCTGGAGGCTCCCTACTGGGAGCCCCATTGCCTTTTCATTGTGAGAGGCATGTTCGTGCTTTCCGGAAACTTTTGAAAAACACTGTGTTTTGAACGTTCGTCCCCAAAGAGAGGCCAGGGGCTCAAGGTATTAACAGCAAAGCCTTTCCCCTTCACAGAGCGGTGTCCACCAGGACTTGTAAAGGCCGCTCTGGTGGTTTTGGCACACGATGGTGGCTGGTTTCACCTGGCTGACCATCCACGCTCACATGTGTCCGCTCATTTGCTCATTTCTTCGTTAGCTGCCGCCTCATGCTTAGCGCTCATTGTACTTTCGGGTTGAACAGTGTCTTCCCCAAAGTGATGTCCTTTCCTGAAGGGCGCCTGGTAATGGACTGTTAGGATGTGAGGAGGCGGAGGTGATGTTGGGGAAGGATCTGATGTGCACAAACGAATGGGTCATGGTGCCACTGACAGAGCCAAGGAACACTGGGGGGTGTATGTGTGTGTGTGGTGGTTTAGTCGCTAAGTCACGCCTGACTCTGTGACCCCATGGACTGTAGCCCGTCAGGCTCCTCTGTCCATGGGATTTCTCAGGCAAGAATACTGGAGCGGGTTGCCATTCCCTTCTCCAGGGGAATCTTCCTGACCCGTTGCCATTCCCTTCTCCAGGGGAATCTTCCTGACGCAGGGGTTGAACTGGCGTCTCCTGAATCGTAGATAGTCTCCTGCATTGCAGGTGGATGCTTTACCGCTGAGCCACCAGAGGAGCCCATGCGTGTGTGTGAGCAAACCTCAAACCCATGGCAGTTCCTGCAACCCTGCTGTGCTACCTACCTTCCAGCAGCCTTGGTGGAATGGAGGTGAAGTCTCAGAAAGGGCTTGGATTCTGAGATGGCTTGTGCCCTTGTGGGAGACTGGTATTCTCCAGTGAACCGTGGGTCTTGGAACACAGACTCTTGGGTGGCCCCTCCCACGGTAACACAGGACTTGGTCATGTGAGTTACTCTGGCCAATGTCACAATAGAAAGCAGACAGAGGCTAGATAAGCGCTAGTATTCTGAGGGCTGGTTCTCTTGGGAGCCTCTCTTGGCTGTCAGGCAGCAGGCTCCAGTTGATTACCCAATGATGAGATGCCACATGTACCGACAGCCTTTGTGCTCAGAGACCATCTTTCAGGGACTTCCCCGGTGGTCCAGTGGCTAAGACTCTGTGCTCCCAATGCAGGGGGCCTGAGTTCGATCCCTGGTCTAGAGAACTAGACCCCACATGCTGAAACTAAAATCTTCCGTGCTGCAGCTAAAGACCCCGAATGCCTCAATGAAGATCAACGATCCTGAGTGCTGTGATTAAGACCCAGCACAGCCAAATAAAAAAATAAAGATTTTAAAAAGAGAGAGACCATCTTGGAAGTCCCAACCCAGCCAAGCACCCGCATGAATGCAGCCAGAGGAGTGACCACAGCTACATCCCCTGGAGCTAAACTCAAAACACCCAAAGAACCATGAAGAATAGATGGTTTTGCATGTTTGTGATACAGCCATGGATAATGGAAGAGACCTCCTCAGCCAGATGATGTCCGGAGTTGGGCTGGGCTCTTCCATTGGAGAGCCTTGGAAACAGCCATCTCCGGGCAGCTCTGCCTGCCGGATTTCTCCCGTTACCTCTTCCTTGACTTTGACTTTGGTCGTAACCCATGGAGGGCAGTCTGTCTCGAGGATGCTGGTGGCCTCAGGGGGCAATGCTGGGCGGGATGACCTCTCTCTCCCTGTGTCTCTACTCTTGGGTTTTCTCCTTTACCTTCCCTTCCCTGGTCCCTGTCTGTGCCTGGTTTTCCTCACTTCCTTCCAGCCTCCTCCTTTCCTACAGCTGTGGGGAGCTCCCCAGCTCCAGAACATTCTGGCACCTGGTTCAGGGTATGCCTCAGTGCCCACCTCCCTATTCTTTTTGTCCCCTGTCCCAGCACTGGAGCAAAATTAGATCTCCTTTGTCTTTTTTTTTTTTTTAAATGAACAGGTTTAACCGCTGTAAGCTGGCTATTATATTGGACTGAAGATACTGTTTGTAAGCCGTAGTCAACCGAGACCCGGGACCATCTCTGACACCTCCTTAATTTCGTGCCGTTAACGAGGTACACGCCGCAGTGAGGGGAGCACTGTGGAGTCGCTCCCGTTTCAGTTCTGTGCCGTGTTATATGAAACGCTAATGAGCCCAGAATTCTCAAAGGTCATAATCTGAATACATTCCCTTTTCTTCTTTTGAGGGGAATGGGAATAAGATTCTAAACAATTAAAATGAGATTTACTTCATCATTTGGCTAACAACATCCTCGACTGTACTAATTACGATGAGATCGGTATTCATTTGCTGGTCACTTGGATGGATCTGAGTGTGTCTGATTTCTTGGAAGGCCCCATGTCTGAATTCTACACAGCATGATTTTTTTTGGTTTTGTTTTGTTTTTTTAAGCTGCTCACCCTATTGATTATGAGAAATAACTGGGAAAAAAATCCACCAAAACCCTTACAATATGGAAAGTGCAAATTTAGCAGAACCAGCATTGAATTTTCCAGGGAGTCATTTATCATCCTTACAAAGTTTTGGTTCTTTGCAAATAAAAAAGAGAAAGGAATGGTAATTGCTCTGCTCAGCTAATTGACAGAATTGTGTCAGAAAAGGGAGGCATTTCAACAGTGCCTCGGATGATGACATTTGAAGGTTGTTCCCATTCTCTCTTTGCTGCTAAATTAGGGAATCATTATTTCCCTGTGAATCTTATTAATCTAATGCTGGCTTCTCACCACCCGTCCCTCCTCCCCGCCCCCCCAGAGTTGCGATTCAGACAGAAATGTGAACACGAAATGCCGAAGGTCACGTGATAGTGTGGCCAGGTCAGGTTGTATTCCCCAGTTTTGGAGTTCAGGGCCTGAGTGGGAGAGGGCAGGGGGGGATCCATCTGTTAGAAAAGACCCTCTTGTTATATGTGTGGGACCCAGGTTGAAGTCCCCACTGGTGGATTAGGAGAGCAGGTTAGTCCGCTGAGCATGTTAGGATAGAGGCAGCAGGGACAGCGCTTCTCCAGCTTTTTAATCTGGTTAGGGGGTGGCTTCGGTGGGGGCAGAGGCTCCTCTATGTTCTTAGGGACAGTGGCAATCTCCAATTTTTCACTGGAAAAAGGGTGCTCATCAGATAGAGGGCTTACAGTATGGCTTTTGAGGAGACAGAGATAATATTAATAACTGGTTTAGAACATCAATGCTTGGCTTTCACTAACTGTTATAACCAAAATGCCAGTGTCTGATGGAAACAGATAGAGTAGACAGTCTGGTAGCAAAACCAGCAATTCCTCAGGAGGAGAGATCGACAGTTGTCCTGGATGATGCTTGAAAATCCTCTGTGATGATAAAGGCAAATGGTGACATGTTGGTTGAAAATCCTACCCTCTGTAGAAGAGGGAAGAACAGAGTTGCTTTCTTTTCAAATTGGAGTATAATTGCTGTACAATGTTAGTTTCTGCTGTACAATGAAGTGAATCGGCTCTATACACATGTATCCCCTCCCTCTTGGACCTCCCTGCTCCACCCCACTCTCTAGGCCCTCACAGGGCACCGAGCTGGGCTCCCTGTGCTGTACAGCAGCCTCCCACTAGCTGTCTTTTTTATACATAACTGTGTATATGTCAGTGCTGCTTTTCCAGTTTGTCCGACCCTTCCCTGCCCCCTGTGTTTCGTATATATATACGTTAATATACGATGTCTGTTTTTCTCCTTTCAATTTACTTCACTCTGTAATGATGGACTCCTTCTATAGTTTCTGACTAGTTTGGGGTTATACCTCCTCATCCTGCCTGGCTGATCTTCTTGTCCCTGGGAATATTCTTTTGCCATCCCCACCTCATGACCTCTTGTCCTTCCCTCCCTCTATAGTTGGGGCTCCTCAGGGCAGCCACTAGAAAGAGCAACCCCCCACCTCCCCATATGATAGAGCCGAGTATATGTGACTCTTGGGACACGTTCTCACCTCCTCCTTCTAGCTTCCCAAAGAAGAACAGAGTTGATGGCCAGTGGATCCTTGTAGAATCAAAACAAATCTGGAAGACTAATAAATTACCTGTATTGACCTTTGCGATGTTTCACATGTCTTGAAACAGCAGTTCTGAAAACTCTAAATCTTTATTTTGATAATCCTCTTAATTTGGTTGTTAATATTTACTATTTCATTTGTTTTCTGTTTCTTGGTTTTAAAATTAAAAATAAAATCATTTTGTTTTCTTTGGCTGTGATGGGTCTTAGTTGTGGTAAGAAGGATCTTTAGTTGTAGCATGTGAGATCTAGTTCCCTGAGCGGGGATTGAACCTGGGCCCCCTGCCTTGGGAGGGTGGGGTCTTAGCCACTGGATCACTAGGGAAGTCCCAATACTTAATGTTTTATACAAAAGTCTTTATGAAAAGAGAGCCTAGTATTTTTCTTGTGGACCCAAGAGAGATAAAAATGTCATGTTTTCCTCTGGTAAGTCAGACAACATCCGATCTTGCAACAATGAGCAGATTTCAAAGCCTCTGATTCCCACTCTAGAGGAAGTGGTCTCTGACCATATTCTTAGTCAGAAACAAGGTAAAAAAGCCTGTTTTTATGAAATGATGCGATAAGTGTTAGGGATACTTCTTTTGTTCGATTTTATGATGGGAATAAGTCATTTTCTCCTCTTTGTAAGACATTTTCCTTTGTAACTTCAGTCTTCGTAGTGAAGTTCAATAAGCGACATCAAAAATGATAGGGAAAAAAAATCTTCATTTGAAAATATTCACTAGTCAATCTATTGTTCCAAGAAGGCACATGGAACTGTATTTTTTTTTTTCTCTTCCTTTTCCCTGCCCACCCTACCCACAACTTGGTGTAGTTTCCAAATTTGGTGAAAACCCATCAACCCTCTAAAGTTGTCAAGGATTAAAAAAAAAAAAAACAGAGTGATGTGCAAGGTTGAGCAGTTAAATGGTGGCATCCAGTGCACTTTGCTTGGCCAAGAGTTATTACATCTTTTACCATCCCTGTGTCCAGGGAAACCTCACTTGGGATGTTCATGGCTTAGCGGCGGGAAGGGAGAGAAAAAGTTCTTGATTTCTATTTTTATTCCTGCAGGCTTCGTTTCAGTATAACTTTCACATTTATGGACTTGCCCACCAGGGACCTTATATACATTAATCACAGGGCAAGTCTCTCAGCGGATCCATCTGTACGTGTGGCTGCCGTGAAAGGAGTGAATCACACTTCACGCCTGGTTTTGGTGGCATATGACTCATTTTCATGGCCCTAGAACTAAACCGTGGTAGTTAAAACAGCAAAGTGATATTTATAGGGTAATTTTGATCAAGCCTGTCATAATTTTCTTTCCTGGATAAGTCTATATGTCCTTTGTTATAGCTCTAATTACACTGACAGCTTTCCAGAGGGAATCTTAGGGTAGAGGTTATTTAAACATGAAACCAAAGATTTGACAGTTAAGAGTGAATGGTTTTTATTTCCTAACATATGTTTTAAGGTAACATAAGCTTATGGGCTGATTTTCCTCTCTGAATACTATTATTTTTATTTTATTTCATATTTTATTTTTAAAGGTTAAGCTCATGGAGCAGACTGTCATTTCTGTTGTTGTTTATTTGCTTGCACCACGCAGCGTGTGGGATCTTAGTTCCTGACCAGGCATGGAACTTCGGCCCTGGCAGTGAAATTGCTGAATCCTAACCATTGGACTGCCAGGGAATTCCCTTATTTTATTTTTTTAAAAATTTATACATATATATACATCCTTTTTTATATTCTTTTCCATTATGGTTTATCACAGGATATTGAATTTAGTTCCTTGGCTGTAGAGTAGACCTTGTTTATCCATTCTATTTATATATACTAGTTTGGGCTTCCCAAGTGGCCCTAGTGGTAAAGACTCTGCCTGTCAGTGTAGAAGATGTTAAGAGATGGGTTCGATTCCTGGTTTGGGAAGATCCCTTGGAGAAGGAAATGGCAACCCACTCCAGTACTCTTGCTTGGAGACTTGCATGGACAGAGGAGCCTGGCGGGTTACAGTCCATGGGGTTGTAAACAGGTGGACATGACTGAAGCAACTTATATAGCACACATATACTAGTTTGCATCTGCTAATCCCAAACTCCCAATCTACCCCTTCCCCACATCATGTATTTACTTTATCTCTGAGGCGGAAGGAGGATTGTGCTGGTCTCTCCTCCCCCTGCCCCTCCTGGGGGGCAGCCTGAAACAGGATCCCTTGGCTAAAACCTGCACCCATCAATGGTGGGCTGTTCACCTCGTCCCTGCATCGTCTCCCTCCTGAAACTCCAGCTGAGAGCTCTGTTGGGTTACAAATTTAGCAGCACTTCTCCAGTGCCTCTCCCCTTTCCACATCACCCCAGGGATCTCTAAAATAAAATAAAATAAAATACACTAAAAATAGCACTGCAGAACTGCTGAATGGATGAGGGCAACCAGCAGGGCCCCGGGAAGGCTAAATATTGCTCACATTGATCAGGAGCCTGGGCCCTGCTCCCATGACGCCTGTGGTTTGACACCAAGCTCATTAAAAACATTTGTGCATCTGTGGGCTTGAGAGGCAAGCGCATGGAGTGCATCAGGCCCGGGGGGCTAAGAAAGTGAAGATGCTCTTGCTGAGGTCTTTTCTTCCCAACCTGGGGTTCCCTTTTCTTCTGAATTAATGCAGCACTTACGTGAGCCTGTATAGGACCTGTCTTTCCTCTTGACAAGGGTTCTTGATTAAGAAGAAAGCCAACTCCTACCTTGACTTTAATCCCGGGCAAGATGTAAAGTTTTTCTACTGCAGAGTGTAAAGGTCCCATCAAATAGTAGATGGCCATGTGTTGTCCTTACTTGAGGCTGAGAAGCTGGTGAGAAAAACTTATGAGTTCTCTGTTTGTGTCTTAGTTCTACAGCATCTTAACTGTGCTCTCTTGGACTAGTTATTGAACCTCTCTGGCCTCAGTTTCCTTATTTGTAAAATGAGAATGTTAATTAAAATGAACACTTCTCTCACAGGTGGTTGCAAATTCAGATGGGATAGGATTGAGTGTTTGGAGAACTATAAATAGCTGAGTACTTCCTATTAATTAAATACCTGTAGTATTAGTGTGATGGTTAATTTTATGTGTCAACTAGACTGAGCTACAGTGGAAGTGAGAAATAGATTTAAGGGCCTAGATCTGATAGATAGAGTGCCTGATGAACTATGGATGGAGGTTTGTGACATTGTACAGGAGACAGGAATCAAGACCATCCCCAAGAAAAAGAAATGCAAAAAAGCAAAATGGCTGTCTGAGGAGACCTTACAAATAGCTGTGAAAAGAAGAGAAGCAAAAAGCAAAGGAGAAAAGGAAAGATACACCCATTTGAATGCAGAGTTCCAAAGAATAGCAAGGAGAGATAAGAAAGCCTTCCTCAGTGATCAATGCAAAGAAATAGAGGAAAACAATAGAATGGGAAAGACTAGAGATATCTTCAAGAAAATTAGAGATACTAAGGGAACATTTCATGCAAAGATGGGCTCAGTAAAGGACAGAAATGGTATGGACCTAACAGAAGCAGAAGATCTTAAGAACAGGTGGCAAGAATACACAGAAGAACTATACAGAAAAGATCTTCACGACTCAGATAATCACGATGGTGTGATCACTCACCTGGAGCCAGACATCCTGGAATGTGAAGTCAAGTGGGCCTTAGGAAGCCTCACTATGAACAAAGCTAGTGGAGGTGATGGAATTCCAGTTGAGCTCTTTCAAATCCTGAAAGATGATGCCGTGAAAGTGCTGCACTCAATATGCCAGCAAATTTGGAAAACTCAGCAGTGGCCACAGGACTGAAAAAGGTCAGTTTTCATTCCAATCCCAAAGAAAGGCAATGCCAAAGAATGCTCAAACTACCGCACAATTGTACTCATCTCACATACTAGTAAAGTAATGCTTAAAATTCTCCAAGCCAGGCTTCAGCAATACATGAACCATGAACTTCCAGATGTTCAAGCTGGTTTTAGAAAAGGCAGAGGAACCAGAGATCAAAATGCCAACATCTGCTGGATCATCGAAAAAGCAGGAGAGTTCCAGAAAAACATCTATTTCTGCTTTCTTGACTATGCCAAAGTCTTTGACTGTGTGGATCACAATAAACTGTGGAAAATTCTGAAAGAGATGGGAATACCAGACCACCTGACCTGCCTCTTGAGAAACCTGTATGCAGGTCAGGAAGCAACAGTTAGAACTGAACAGACTGGTTCCAAATAGGAAAAGGAGTACATCAAGGCTGTATATTGTCACCCTGCTTATTTAACTTATTTAACTTCTATGCAGAGTACATCATGAGAAACGCTGGGCTGGAAGAAGCACAAGCTGGAATCAAGATTGCTGGGAGAAATATCAATAACCTCAGATATGCAGATGACACCACCCTTAGGGCAGAAAGTGAAGAGGAACTCAAAAGCCTCTTGATGAAAGTGAAAGTGGAGAGTGAAAAAGTTGGCTTAAAGCTCAACATTCAGAAAACTAAGATCATGGCATCCGGTCCCATCACTTCATGGCAAATAGATGGGGAAACAGTGTCAGACTTTATTTTTCTGGGCTCCAAAATCACTGCAGATGGTGATTGCAGCCTTGAAATTAAAAGACGCTTACTCCTTGGAAGGAAAGTTATGACCAACCTAGACAGCACTTTAAAAAGCAGAGACATTACTTTGCCAACAAAGGTCCATCTAGTCTATGGTTTTTCCAGTAGTCATGTATGGATGTGAGAGTTGGACTATAAAGCTGAGCACCAAAGAATTGATGCTTTTGAACTGTGGTGTTGGAGAAGACTCTTGATAGTGCCTTGGACTGCAAGGAGATCCAACCAGTCCATCCTAAAGGATATCAGTCCTGGGTGTTCATTGGTAGGACTGATTTTGAAGCTGAAACTCCAATATTTTGGCCTCCTGATGCAAAGAGCTGACTCATTGGAAAAGACCCTGATGCTGGGAAAGATTGAAGGCAGGAGGAGAAGGGGACAGCAGAGGATGAGATGGTTGGATGGCATCACCAACTTGATGGACATGGGTTTGGGTGGACTCTGGGAGTTAGTGATGGACAGGGAGGCCTGGAGCACTGCAGTTCATGGGGTCGCAAAGAGTCGGACATGACTGAGCGACTGAACTGAACTGAAGACTGAGCTAAGGGATGACCAGATAGCTGGTAAAACATTGTTTCTGGGTATGTCTTTGAGGAGCATCTCTAGAAGAGATTAGTATGTGAATTAGTGAGCAGAGTGGAGAAGATCACCTTCTCCAGTGTGAGTGAGCATCAGCCAACCTGTTAGAGGCTCTAGGAGAACAGAATAGTGGAGGAAGGACAGATTCTTTTTCTGCTGGAACTTGGACATTCATCTTCTCCTGCCCTTCAACACTAACGCTCTGGTCCTTGCATCTCCAGACCAGAACTGAGACTTACACCATTGGCTCCTCTGGTTCTCAGGGCTTTGGACTTGGGCTGGAACTACACCCCCAGCTTTCTTGGGCCTTTAACTTGCAGATGGCAGATTGTGGAACTTCTTGGCTTCCATAACTGTACGAGCCAGTTCCTCATAATACATCTCTTTCTCTGTATCCCGATGCATCCTACTGGATCAGTTTCTCTGGAGAACCCTCATTAACCTAATGAAGTTGAACCAAAAAAAATGCTAATAGTCAACCAATTTTGTGCTATGAGGATGGCCATTTCATAAGGTTCAACCTTCTACATTAATAAGTGGTTCCAAAGTCTTTCCTCACTTCTCTGAATTGTCCCCATGAGACAGAAAGATTATAAGCAGTCTTATTTTAGTGCCTGGGGAAATCTAGGTTTAAAAGTTTACTAGTACCAAGTTGAATAAAAGTCTATGCATGGAACCTGTCCTCCCATGACTCAGTCTGTGGTTTCTTGACCTCCTCCTGCTCTTTAAGGTCTTGAGCTGAAAATGAGAAACTGGAGAAAGAACATGATAAAAAGCCATTTTCCCCAGGAGTTAGGCAGAGTGTAATATGAGAGGTCATGACCTTTATAACAAATACTGTCATAAGGAGTGATCCTCATGTAAAGGCCTCGTTCTGAAGCTGATGCCAGCTCTCCAAAAATGATGACTCTTTTCCAACCTCTGCTGGGCTCCTGCAGACTGTTACTTGTGTTTCTTGTTTCTCAGAATCACCAAGATGCATGGCTCAGGGCTGACCTAGGGATCTGAGGATCTGGCTCCTCAGTGAAAGGGTCTGGTCTGGCCTGGTCTGGGTCAGAGGATGGTCCTCTTTGAGTTTGCCTTTGGCTCAGCATCGGAGCTGCTGACATTTTGCATCAGAGAACCTGACCCAAACAGCACAGGCTGTTCTGTGCATTATAGGAACATTCAGCAGCATTCTTGGTCTCTACCAACTGGATACCAGCAGCAGCCTCTCCAGTAGTAACAACCCAAACTATCTCTGGGTGCTGTCAGATGTCCCCCAGTAGGATAGAATGAGCCCCAGCTGAGAAGCACTGCGCCCAGGGGACTTGAAAGTGTGAGTGAGGAGCTCAGTCCATGGTTCCCTATTGATACTTCACTTTGGTGAGCTTCAGCACCTTTGAAAGAATGGCCTTTCTTCTCCTTCCACCTCCCCATGAAAGGTAGTGATGATCGGATAAGCGATGAGTCACGCTTAGGATACTCACTTGCATAAGAATAGGAAGAGAGGGGTACAGAGCCAGGGTCCTCAGGTGGGAAGAAAACCAATCTGATAGAAGACCAGCTTCTCAATTTCCTGGCAGAAACATCTGTCTTCTTGTTTTTCTAGTTAATTATGGATTTTCATGTGCTCACTCAGCTAATCAAGTTTAACGACACTAGACCTAAATCACATTATTGTTATTTTTCGAGGCCCTGTTGGCACCTCGCCACATTAACCCGCCAGCAGCCTGGAGACAAGCGCAGTCACTCAAACCCCGAGCGGCGAGGCTTTTATTAGCCGCGCACCCAGCCCTTTCATAACATGTCACCACTGAGATTATGAAGACAAAAGAAAAGCAACAGAAAAAAGGACAGTTTCCATAAAGAACACTTTAGGAACTTTATTACAAAGCAGAAACTTTATTGCAAGATGGGCCATGAGACGTGTGTCCTACATTTGTGATATTTATGACTATTTTCAATAGAACTTTGGGTTTGGAGAGAGACAGAAAAGGAGAGTTCCGAAGTGGATATTCCCCTTTATTTCCAGGTCCCCGATGACAGCTGGATGCGAGGATTTCCTGGCTGGCCGATAGTGACCTACCTTTGATCTTGATGCTGTCTGTGGCTCCGTCAGTCTCCTCTTTTCTTGTCCTCAGGAATTCCTGGTGGACAATGGATCCGACTGCTAGTCTTGCACCGCCTCCTGACCCCACACTAGCCCGACCTCAGACGGATAAAAAATATTGTGTATTCAGCAAAAAAGTAGGGTTCTTTTGCCTTACAACTTTACATTGCCTGGAGAAAAATTCGTAATACTTGTCATTTAGCATTTCATTTGGTCTGGGTTACAAACCAACTGGTTTTGTGTGTTTTTTTTTTTTTTTTGAGATGGGGAGGGAGAAGGGGTATTTAAAATGAAATGAAAAGAATTTTCTGGATTCTGCAGCCAGAATGTCCTCTCTCATTTCTCTGCATTATTTTTTATTTTATTATAATTTTGGGCAGAAATATACTTTTATTTTCACTAATCTCTAAAATTTAGCATTTCCTTATATTTCAGATGTTGGAAACAAACCATAATAGTGTTCACAGCACCTGTGTGACATCACCAATAGAAATCATTGATATGTTCCTGTTTGATTACAGGCAGATCTTTGCATTACTTTAAGAAAGTGTATTTCGAAGTCAATTTATAATGCTATATTAAGTTCTGCCATACAACAAAGTGATTCATTTACATACATACATACACGTATTCTTTTTCATTATGGTTTATCACAGGATTTTGAATGTAGCTCACTGCGCTATATGGTAGGGCTTTGCTGTTCATCCATTTGAACATACTAGTTTGCATCTCCTGCTGCTGCTGCTAAGTCGCTTCAGTCGTGTCCGACTCTGTGTGACCCCATAGACGGCAGCCCACCAGGCTCCCCCGTCCCTGGGATTCTCCAGGCAAGAACACTGAAGTGGGTTGCCATTTCCTTCTCCAATGCATGAAAGTGAAAAGTGAAAGTGAAGTCGCTCAGTCGTGTCTGACTCTTTGCGACCCCATGGACTGCAGGCCACCAGGCTCCTCCGTCCATGGGATTTTCCAGGCAAGAGTGCTGGAGTGGGGTGCCATCGCCTAGTTCATCCCTCCTCTCCTCCTTGGCAACCACAGTCTGTTCTGTGTCTGTGAGTCTGTTTCTGTTTTGAAGATAGGTTCATTTCTGTCATATTTGAGATTCCATATCTAAGTGATGTCACATGGTATTTGTCTTTCTCTTTCTGACTTATTTCACCCAGTATGATAGTCTGTGGGTCCGTCCTACGGACAGAGGAACCTGGCAGGCCATAGTCCACAGGGTCACAAAGAGTCAGACATGACTTAGAGACTAAACAACAGCAACCATCCATGTTGCTACCAATGGCATAACTTCGTTCTTTGTACGGCTGAATAGTTTTCCACTGTACTTATGTATCTTCATCTATCTTCTTTATCTATGCATCTGTAGGTGGATGTTTAAGTTGTTTCCATGTCTTGGCTGTTTTACATAGTGCTACTCTGAAGATAGGAGTGCATGTATCTTTTTGAATTATTTTTTTCTCTGTATATATGCCCAGGGGTGGGATTGCTGGATCATATGTTAATTCTATTTTTGGTTTTCTGAGGAACCTCCATCCTGTTCTCCATAGTGGGTACACCAACTTGCATTGTAGGAGGGTTCCCTTTTCTTCACAGCCTCTGGCATTTGTTATTTGTAGACTTTTTGATGATGGCCATTCTGAAAAGTGTGAGAAAGCAACTCATTGTAGTTTTGACTTTTCATGTGCCTATTGGCTATCTGTAAATCTTCTTTGGCAAAATGTCTGTTTAGGTCTTCTGACGATTTTTTTGACTGGGTCATTTGTTTTTTGTGGAGTGCTCACTTTTCATAATGCAATCTCTCTCTTCTGAGGGCAGTCTATAATTTGTTTCTGAGCTCCAAGAGTTGTATCATAGACTCTTGCATCTAATACACTAAAGAGAAATTACTCTTTTTCTATATAGGTCAGTTATTGGTATACAATGTCAGATGGATTTTCATGAGATTCCTGAATATCATTATGAAGTGATCTGGATTTTTTTCAGATATGCTAGAGCATTGGGCTTGAAGGCTTGAGTTTTAGAGTCAGATCTGGATTTGAATCCTGGGTCTGTTGCTGCTAGCTGTGTGATACTGGGCAAGTTATTGATATTTTGCCTTTTTTCGGGGGGGGGCTGTACCAGATCTTAGTTATGACATGTGGAATCTCTTCTCGGATCAGGGATTGAATCCAGGCCCCCTGTATTGAGAGTGCAGAGTGTTAACCACTAGATCACCAGGGAAGTCCCAATATTTTGCATTTTAAAGCGTTAGTTTCCTTATTTATAAACATCTTCTAGTAGTAAAAATTAGATCATAAAGTTTCTCTAAGGATAGAATGAAATAGTGTGTGTAAAATACAACACAGGCTGTATTTTACAGGCACTATTCACTGTGACATAGTGAATAGTCATTTGACAGAGGATGTTGATATATTTCTTTCTAAGCTGGGATGAGTCCGGTAACATCTGCCTAACTTAGTAACCTTAGCTGCCCTCCTCAATTAATTCCTCACTGTAGTTTTCATGATCTCACCTCCAAATCATAATTCTCAGGGCCCCGTGAGTATATTTTAAGATGTTTCTTGGCCAGAAGATCTTCCATAGTGATTTTGTTACTCATCAACTAGGGAAGCAGATGAGGATTATAAATAATAAGCACTGAAGACAGCAAGTATATGTTCCAGAGTGAGAAGAATCAGTCCTTAGGGAAATCATCTGAACTTTAGAGTGAAAAGATAAAGAATTAATTGGAAGTGTGGGAATAATCATGGAGTTTAAAAAACCCTACTATCTCTGCAAAACTATGGGCATTCATTATGGTAAAAATGGGTTCCTGGTTGTATTTGCTCAAAGATGGAGAATGGGGTAAAAAAAGAAGCAAGAACTTTTTTTCAACAAGGAATCAAGGCTCTGAATTTTCTTGAAAAAACAAAATAGAACAAAGACAAAGAGGATTTTCTCATGCAAGGCAATTTGACAATGATAACTCAAGGCCCAAACAGATTGATTAGGGCACTAAAGACTTGAGAGGACAGAACAAGGGCCTTTTAAAATGCATTTTTAAAATTTTCTTTTTTTCTATTGATGTTATTTTATTTTTAACTTTTTATTTTGTATTGGGGTATAGCCATCTATTGCGAAGAGCAAACTTATTGGAAAAGACCCTGATGCTGGGAAAGATTGAGGGCAGGAGGAGAAGGGGGTGGCAGAGGATGAGATGGTTGGATGGCATCACCAACTCAGTGGACATGAGTTTGAACAAACTCAGGGAGATAGTGAAGGACAGGGACGCCTGGCATGCTGCAGACCATGAGGCTGCACAGTCAGACATGACTTGGCGACTGAATAAAAGAACATAGCTGATTAACAATGTTCTGATAGTTTCAGGTGAACAGTGAAGGGACTCAGTTGCCCGTATACATGTATCCATTCTGCCCCAAACTCCCTCCCATCCAGGCTTCCAAATAACGTTGAGCAGAGTTCCATGACCTATATAGTAGGTCAGAACCAGGGTCTTTTAGGAAAATCCCTGTCCCATCTCTTTTCACAGTCCTGGGTTGCAGACATGTTCTTCAGTTGATGAGATCACTGAGAAATTTCTGGTGTTTGGTGGGCTTCAGATCTCACCGAGATGCTGTTTGGGTGGCAGACAGGCTGGAAAGGTGGTGGCTAGGTAAAGGTTTTTCTGGAGGTTTCTAGAAGGATTCTTTCCTGACTTGGAGTAAGGATTTGGGAATGAGATGGAGTTGTGTACAACTGAGGGAATAGAAAATTAAATAAAATTAAGAGAGGGTAAGATAGATTTAGGGCTAGGTTTCCAAGGGCTTCCACGTGGGCTAACTCATGTAATCTCAAATGATCCTGGGTAGGGGGACGTGATGGTGCCCTATCTGTGCTCCAGGCAACAACAGTGCTCTGAGAGCTCAGTGACCTATCAGAGGTTGTTCAGCTGGTAGGTGGTAAAGCTGAGATCTGAACCTAGGTCTGCAATTCCAAAACCCATGAAAATCAGAATTCTGGTCAGTTTTCCCTCTTCCTCCTCAAGGAAAATTAAGAAAAGAAAGAAATATATGAAAAAGGGGAAATGAAATAAATGAATGTGTTAGAATGTCCAAACACTGAGGATTCATATTGTGTGAAAAAAGACAGAGAGGGAATTTGAACCATCCATGGAAAACTCCTTCCCCTAAGAACGTCGATGAAAACCAGTAAAACAAAAGAACAACAACAAAAACCCTAACAAAGCAAAGTCTGTGGATATGTCCAAGAAGGTATGAACCAGGGCACTGAGTTTTTCTAGGTCTGGCTCATCTGCTCCTACAATCACGGTGAAGCGATCGTGAAGTGAAGAAGATGCTGAAAGCTATAATGACAGATTTTGAAAAATGGCAAAGATACTGCAAACTAAAAGTGAATATCTCTTGAATAGATTTAAATTTCCTTGTAAGAGAATGGAGCAAATACCAGGAGAAAAGAAATCTGGAGTCGTATGGAGGATAATGAAATCATCAGCAACAGGCAAGCTGAGAGCTGAAAACAAAGAATCTTGCCCCCAAAACCTGATAGCCTCTCACCGATGGAATTATAAAATCAGTGGGCAAAGGGAAAATAAATTTAATGTATTGAATATTTGGTAACACATAGCAAGGTGGAGAAAAGGCAGGTTCGTTGAGCAGAACATTTCAGCAAAGTATTTGACACTACGTTGGGATGGATTTTTCTTTTAAAAAGTTACTTGAGTTAGACTAAATTTTGTTAGAATTGCTCTCAGCATGCCTGCAGGTGGCTATTCCAACATATTTTGGATATCATAAAGGATCATGACATTATAAAAGGACAGGTGAAACCGCCCCCCCTCACTTTGAGATTATTGCAAACTAAAAAGAAACTATTCCCATTTTGGTTTGACCCCAGATGGATTGTTTCCTGCTTAAAAGACATCTTATGTAAGACATCTTTATCTCTTAACTTTACTCCTATGATGATATGATAATGTGTCCCTAGTTGCTCTTTCCTGGGAAACACTCAAAGCTTCTACTAGTCTTACTGGGAAAACCACAGAAAGAGATCCATAGAGGTCTTGGATGGCATGTTTAGAGCCTTAGTGGAGTTTTGCTTCAGTTTGTGACTGATGAGTTTTCAAAAGCAGCTTTCATAGAGTATCACTGAAGTTTGATGTAAGTGGAGGTGACAGATATAAATGACTTAAATGAAAAACAAGCTGTCCTGTTCTCTATTATATTATAAATCAGAATACAAAGTGCTAATCTTTGTGATAGTTTTCCCTGGTGGCTCAGTGTTAAAGAATCTGCCTGCCAATGCAGGAGATGCAGGTTCAATTCCTGGGATGGGAAGATCTCCTGGAGAAGGAAATGGCAACTCACTCCAGTATTCTTGCCTGGCGAATTCCATGGACAGAGGAGCCTGGCGGGCTACAGTCCGCAGTCCACAGTTTGATTAAACAAACAAAAAATCCCCCACTTATTAGAGGGACAGAAGAAAAGATTATTTGTTGGATTTATTGTCCCTTCCAAATGTCAATATCTTTAACTTTGCATATATTAATAACTTTGGGGAAAAATCCTCAGGTCTGGGAAGGCTGGATTTGGGTGATCAGACTTAGTGAGACATTTGGAAAAAAGGCTCATTAAACCATTCCCTCAGTAATCATCAGTGAGTGGTCAATGTGGGCAAAGCACTGTGGTAGGCATGTGAATTATATAGGATTTGATAACACGCAACCCAAAGAACTCTTTCCTATGATGGACAAAGATGGGCTTGGTGCATTCCTTGTATCTTACAAGGCTTCACATATGCAGTGATCCAACTTTTCTGTACTCGGGTAGAGTAACTCGAAGGTGTTTTCTTGGGTGATGCTCGTGTCTGCAGGTAGAACATGCAAAGGCAGAAACAGATGTTTTTGCACAGTCCAACCGTTCACCTCTTTGTGTTTCTCCTTGTGCTGATCTAGAGCCAGCTTATTCTGGTTGGTGAGAACGGATTTTGTGCATTTCTTTCCAACTTCTTGTCTGGTGATATCACACTAGTAGCTTCTAACTGGCCACAATGAGAGTATTTATACCATCAGTTCAGTTCAGTTCAGTCGCTCAGTCATGTCCAACTCTTTGCAACCCCATGAATCGCAGCATGCCAGGCTTCCCTGTCCATCACCAACTCCCAGAGTTCACTCAGACTCACATCCATCAAGTCAGTGATACCATCCATCCATCTCATCCTCTGTCGTCCCCTTCTCCTCCTGCCCCCAATCCCTCCCAGCATCAGGGTCTTTTCCAATTAGTCAACTTTTCGCATGAGGTGGCCAAAGTACTGGAGTTGCAGCTTCAGCATCATTCTCTCCAAAGAAATCCCAGGGCTGATCTCCTTCAGAATGGACTGGTTGGATCTCCTTGCAGTCCAAGGGACTCTCAAGAGTCTTCTCCAGCACCACAGTTCAAAAGCATCAATTCTTCGGCACTCAGCCTTCTTCACAGTCCAACTCTCACATCCATACATGACCACAGGAAAAACCATAGCCTTGACTAGATGGACCTTTGTTGGCAAAGTAATGTCTCTGCTTTTGAATATGCTATCTAGGTTGGTCATAACTTTCCTTCCAAGGAATAAGTGTCTTAATTTCATGGCTGCAGTCACCATCTGCAGTGATTTTGGATCCCCAAAAAATAAAGTCTGACACTGTTTCCACTGTTTCCCCATCTATTTGCCATGAAGTGATGGGACTGGATGCCATGATCTTTATTTTCTGAATACTGAGCTTAAAGCCAACTTTTTCACTCTCCACTTTCACTTTCATCAAGAGGCTTTTTAGTTCCTCTTCACTTTCTGCCATAAGGGTGGTGTCATCTGCATATCTGAGGTTATTGATATTTCTCCCGGCAATCTTGACTCCAGCTTGTGCTTCTTCCAGTCCAGCATTTCTCATGATGTACTCTGTATATAAGTTAAATAAGCAGTGTGATAATATATAGCCTTGATGTACTCCTTTTCCTATTTGGAACCAGTCTATTGTTCCATGTCCAGTTCTAACTGTTGCTTCCTGACCTGCATACAGGTTTCTCAAGAGGCAGGTCAGATGGTCTGGTATTCCCATCTCTTTCAGAATTTTCCACAGTTTATCGTGATCCATATAGTCAAAGGCTTTGGCATAGTCAGTAAAGCAGAAATTCTGGAACTCTCTTTCTTTTTCCATGATCCAGCGGATGTTGGCAATTTGATCTCTGGTTCCTCTGCCTTTTCTAAAACCAGCTTGAACATCAGGAAGTTCATGGTTCACGTATTGCTGAAGTCTGGCTTGGATAATTTTGAGCATTACTTTACTAGCATGTGAGATGAGTGCAATTGTGTGGTAGTTTGAGCATTCTTTGGCATTGCCTTTCTTTGGGATTAGAATGAAAACTGACCTTTTTCAGTCCTGTGGCCACTGCTGAGTTTTCCAAATTTGCTGGCATATTGAGTGCAGCACTTTCATGGCATCATCTTTCAGGATTTGAAAGAGCTCAACTGGAATTCCATCACCTCCACTAGCTTTGTTCATGGTGATGCTTCCTAAGGCCCACTTGACTTCACATTCCAGGATGTCTGGCTCTAGATGAGTGATTACACCATCGTGATTATCTGGGTCAGCAAATACCACACATCAGAGCTTTCCCCCCCTTCTCCTGATCTGGCTTACCAACACCACACTGGATGAGAATCACCCTGAGGATGGAATGAAATTGAGGACCCCATAGCTGGTTCCCCTCAACAAAAGGGGATTATAGTTCTTGTTTTCTCAAGGCTGATGCCATGGTTTCTAGAACCCCTTAGGTAACCTCCTAGATTTATCAGTGGAAGTTGTCTCACTTCTCCTGGAAATTTTTTCACTGTCTATGATCCTATTTATTTCTTCTCTAACCTTCCAGCCACCCCAGTGGTCAGGGACTGAAGCCCTAATAGCAATGATAAACCTTCCCCTTACTTGATTTTTGACAAATCTTAGATGCTGGGATCTTTTTCATCGCATGGACATGAAAGCTGGTGTCAAGATCATGTGGGAATCTAACAGAGCTATTTAAAACATGGAGAATGACCCTTATCATGAAGTTTCTAGTAGACAAGAGCACGCTTTTATGGGAAGAATTTGGTGGGTAGTTATGTCTACAGTAACAGTGAAAACTGCTTAGTAAGTCAAACATTTCCGTCATCAGTATCATCAATTTACATGCATATGTAGATTGGTTAATAGTATTTTTTCTCTGTAGAGCTATGCAGTAGAGGGCAGCCTGGTTAGGTAACTACTATGTGGCCACTTTTACATATGTGTGCACAAGCACATGCGCACATGTGCACACACGCACACACACACACGCACAGGATGGGTAGTGTCAGGGATGCTGTAGTGGGCCCCACAAGCCACATTACCTTAGTAATTTTCTGGAGACACTCAGCTCACAGACACAGAACTGCAGTTTACAAGAAGCCATCCATCTGCTTCAAAGCCGTTCAGGAAAAGAATCCATTTTCTTGAATACAAATCCTCTTTGTCTTGTGATGTATAAATCATCCCTTCAGAAGAAGCCTTGTGAGGTATCAATTCCAGGCATCCTCTCAAAATACCATCCCTCAGCGCAGCCTCACAATGGAGGCTAATCCTCTGTGGCCACCCAAAGGCAGATTCATCCCACTTTTCACTGAATACCCCGTCAAAAGCCCTCTGAGGTCATCTTAGCAATCAGGATGGACTATCAGGATCAGAATGACCTTAGCTGGCTGTGGTTGTCTGAAGAGGAAGAGAGCAGAGTGGTGAGTCTGTCTGACTCAGTGATTTCAAATTAGTGAGTCTCTGTTTTTTAAAAAAATTTATTTATTTTTGACTGTGTTGGCTCTTAGTTGCCACATGTGGGATCTTTCCTTGTTGTGCATGGGTTTCTCTCTAGTTGTGAACATGGGCTTAATTGCCCCATGGCATGTGGGATCTTCATTCCCTGGCCAGGGATCAAACCCTTGACCCCTGCATTGTAAGGTGGATTCTTAAGCACGGGACCACCAGGAAAGTCCCCAGTGATACCCTTAATGAACAAACTTACTGAGGATCTTTCTACAGGAGAGTGATGTAGCTGTATACACTCAGCTGACAGCTGGGTCCTTACTCCTCCTTGGAGGAGTCCCTACTCATCATCTGGAGGTGAAGGGTAATGTCAAGCCTCTCTA
This sequence comes from Bos indicus x Bos taurus, assembly GCF_003369695.1. Lineage (NCBI taxonomy): Eukaryota > Metazoa > Chordata > Mammalia > Artiodactyla > Bovidae > Bos > Bos indicus x Bos taurus. Next base: position 52,603,053 of record NC_040097.1, on the reverse strand, counting down.
TGTGTAGTCTGGTTGTTAGGACACAGAATATGGTAATGGTCTCTCTCCAGATTCGCTGGGTTACATTTTTATCAGTTTTGTTTGCCCATCTTCAGCTGCTAACCTGAGGACTGCTCCCAGATGGGTAGAGCAACCTCACCCGGAGATGCCTTGAAATTATATCCTCCCCCCTTACTTTGGAGCAGCAGATAGTGAAGACTGACTATTGGGGTTGGGTGGGTGGGAGCTTCCAAAATCCCTTTCTCTTGCCTCAAGGTAGGGCAGCCTCCAGGGTCCAATTTGTGTTCCAGAGCTCCCTGTGGGGTGGAGTTAAGGATAGATTTCATCTGAAACTCTCAGTTTTACTTAGTTCCTGCCTCATCTTTCTCCTCTTGCTCCCTTGTAGGTTTCTTCTGGGAGTTCCCTGTAGACTTCCACCATAAGCCGCTTGCACACAAATCCCAGTCTTGGTCTTTGCTTTTAGGAAACCCAACTTCACCAGGTCCATCTCAAGCTGATTCAGTGATCTTGCAGGGAGTGATCTCTTCTCAGAGTGAAGGGGTTGTGGTTAATTCCATGTGGTCCTGAAGTTCAGTTTACATGTGTGATTGAGGGCAATTGTAACCTCTCTGGCCTTGATGGCTGTTAATTTTGTGCATAATGTACTTGATTGAAACTTTGGTCTAATACCTGTGGCTGCCTGTGTTACATGTGAATTGGGTGCTTCCAAGGAGTCTCTCACAGATATCCCTCTGTGACTTACTGTCTCTGTTCACTGGATGGCTTGCTTAGGCATAAGAAGGCATCTTGCCCTCAAGGAGGCTTCTGTTTAATTGGGCAATGGACATACACACCCAAATGAGGTCTTTTGCAGAAGCAACCTGGTGAATGTATCCACAGCATATACTCTGGGTAGGAGTTTAGAGGCTTCTGAAACCACTTTGGGTTGAATATAACAAGGAAGACATTTTGATGAGTGGATTTAAATTGGGCTTAGGAGAAGGAGTGAAGGATAAGGAGAGATCATTGGCTCAAGGCTGGAGAAGTCTTTGAGCCCTCTGCCAGCAGTACTTACTACCACACTTGAGAGTAATAAGGTGAAATTCAGCATCTCTTTCATTGCAGAGGACCTTCCAAGAAGGGCACATGGTACTATTGGGCTTTCCCACTCCCTTTGAAGTTGACATGGCCATGTGACTTGTTTTGGCCAATGAAATGTGAGGAAACATGCATCACTTCTGGGCACACTTTTTAGAGCCAGTGTATGGCTCTCCATCTTCCTTTCTCTTACTGCTGTCATCATGGGAACACATGAGGAGATAAAGTCTCTGTTTGAAGCATGCCTCTCTTTTCAGAAAATACTTTGGAAGCAAATATGTCATGTCCCTGGATAAGTCACCTGCCCTGTGACTTATGAAATGATGTGATAATGTGATTTCAAAATGATGGGAGCTGAGCTGCTAGGTTCTTTCTAGCTTTTTTTGATTCTTTGATGGAGGACCAGCATAAACATTTAGCTAGGCAGTTGTCTCTTCTTGGAAACACGAAGAAATGGGGGACCAGAAGCATCTTCTACAGAAAAGAAATATCAATAGTTCATTGTAATTTCAATGGATAAAAATCTATCGAAACAGGAAAAATACAGTTAAATGTTCTTTGCTTCTGTTATACAACTTTAAGTGTAGACCCTGACTCCATAGAAATTTGTCCTCTCAAAAAGCCAAAATGGTAGTACTTAGGAATTGTGAAAAATTTAATTAATGAACATATTTGCAGCTCAGATGAATGTTTCAGGGAGGTGAGAGGTCTCATTTATCCCTTTGGGTGTAGTTGTGTGTTTGATATTGTGTAAACTTCAGTTTCTTTATTTTAATATTTTGTGCAGAGGAACATCTGTTGTTCAGACTCGTTTCTCTAGGACTGTTATGAATGTGCTTCTCCAGGCCTATTTTGCTTTCTGTCTTCCCAGATTGAGCCATCAATCTCTTTCTCCGCTGTTTTGTGCATCATTAGAAGCCATGCTGTGTGTAGAAATGCTGCTCACGTGTTGAGTTCTTGTTGCTTCTGTGCCATACTTCTTGCCTCCTTCTCAGCCCAGCAGGAAATTACCTTCTGCTCAAATGATCTCCTTTCCTTCCCTTATACCACCATCATTTTAGTAGGTTTTTCTCTTTCTGGATGATCTGAAGGGATCCTTATGCTGACAGTTTATGGCAGAGTCTCATGGCCACATAGAGACATAGTTTTCATCTTGAGTTAAAGAAAGGGATCTTGAGCCTTCTGAAATCATCGTCTGTTTAATTATAGAGGACAGCCTTCTGTTACTCCATTTATACCCAGATTTTGTAGAATTTACACTTCTGTTAACTGGGTGTTAAAATAGGACTCTTTCTTTCTTAGTTTCCATAGAGGTGGCGAAAATCTAGGCACCGAAATAATAGATGCTACACCTCCTTTCTAAGTGAGGTGCTAGACCACCTCAGTAGGGTTGTGAAGAGGTAATTGGGAAGCAGTGTTGTGATCCTTAATCAACCTCCAACTCAAGGATAAAATGCAATTGAGTTTGAAAAGGCTAAGTGAGAGAATGTCTTTGAAGAAATGTGATGGAGTGCTCTGGCATTTCCCCACTATGTCTCTGTTGGGGGACGAGAAACAATGCCTATGTGTACTGAGAGGTAATTGAAGGAGACCCCTTGGAGCCTTGCCATGTATTCTTTGGAATTTAGGGTCCCCAGTGGACTGGTGGCTGACTCATGCCTGAAAGGGCAGCACAGGAGAGGCAGGTGGAGCAGCCTGGCTGGCATTGGAGGGAAGAAAGATCGTGGTGTTGGGAAATAGCACTTCTCCACCAATGTCAGTGGTCATTAAAGTTGCCTTGATGGGGTAGTGGGATTTTGGAGTTCACTCAAGAGGATGAATGGGTGCATGGAAGGGCTGAGGAGCCTTGGGCAGGGTGCGGACCAACTGCCTGGAGCCCAGAGGTGGAGGAAGGAGGAAGAGCAGCGCTGCCTCCAGTAAGAGGAGCAATCCAGTGTCCTAGAGTGGAAACTCCTTGAAACCTGTGGAAGAAGTCCGTGAGAGAGTAGTTTTTGAGCATTAGTCAGCCACTTGGCACCGTTCTCTCCTTATTAGAGGAACAACTCATCTTTGAGTGACTTTAAAGGGAGGCAGGGGCTGCCCTCCTAGCTCAGTTGGTAAAGAATCCACCTGCAATGCAGGAGACCTGGGTTCAATTCCTGGGTTGGGAAGATCCCCTGGAGAAGGAAATGGCAACCCACTCCAGTATTCTTGCCTGGGAAATCCCATGGACAGAGGAGACTGGTGGGCTACAGTCCATGGGGTCTCAAGAGTTGGATACGACCTAGTGATTAAACCACCAAAGGGAGGCAAGGAAGAAAGTTGCTTTCTGCATGTGCATGTTGAATCTGGTTATATCGGTGTGGTTTTCCTACATGTTGATAATACACTTATTATCATGAATTATTTGTTAGAGTCTGTGGTCTTTTGGAGTTTCTGTTTGTCCTCATGGAAACCCACTTACTAAGCACAACCCAATGGACTGTATGCTCAGATCTTCACCCAGTAGAAGCACAGAAAGATGTAGGTGGGGTTTTGAAATGTTAATATTTCCATTTTTGTTCCAGCCTTAGTTTCTATAAATGAGATGGAGCAGAACAAGTGCCTAATTCCTTACTTTGCCAAAAATGCAGCTCCCTTTCCCACCGGAAGGCAAAAGTGGCTCCGGTCAGTTTAATTTTACAGAAAAAATATTTATTTACTTGTCTGCACGGGGTCTTAGTGGAGGCATGTGTGATCCAGTTCCCTGAGCAGGGATTGAACCGGGGGCCCCAGAATTGGCCGTACTGAGTCTTAGCCACTGGACCACCAGGGAAGTCCCACCAGTCAGTTTAGACTTGACATGACGGTTTCCTAACTTCTGTTGAATGGAAGCGGTGTGAGGAGGAGGTTGGATAGGAAAAGTGGGACCAGACCATGAAGGCCACGTGCAAGGGTTTAGATCTATGTTTTTCACCCGAATAATTTATGATACCCTTAAATTGCCAACATCTGCTGGATCATGGAAAAAGCAAGAGAGTTCCAGAAAAACATCTATTTCTGCTTTATTGAGTATGCCAAAGCCTTTGACTGTGTGGATCACAATAAACTGTGGAAAATTCTGAAAGAGATGGGAATACCAGACCTCCTGACCTGCCTCTTGAGAAGCCTGTCTGCAGGTCAGGAAGCAACAGTTAGAACTGGACATGGAACAACAGACTGGTTCCAAATAGGGAAAGGAGTACATCAAGGCTGTATATTGTCACCCTACTTATTTAACTTCTATGCAGAGTACATCATGAGAAATGCTGGACTGGAAGAAGCATAAGCTGGAATCAAGATTGCTGGGAGAAATATCAATAACCTCAGATATGCAGACGACACCACCCTTATGGCAGAAAGTGAAGAGGAACTAAAGAGCCTCTTGATGAAAGTGAAAGAGGAGAGTGAAAAAGTTGGCTTAAAGCTGAACATTCAGAAAACGAAGATCATGGCATCTGGTCCCATCACTTCATGGGAAATAGATGGGGAAACAGTGGAAATGGTGTCAGACTTTATTTTTGGGGGCTCCAAAATCACTGCGGATGGTGACTGCAACCATGAAATTAAAAGATGCTTACTCCTTGGAGGAAAAGTTATGACCAACCTAGACAGTATATTAAAAAGCAGAGACATTACTTTGCCAACAAAGGTCCGTCTAGTCAAAGCTATGGTTTTTCCAGTGGTCATGTATGGATGTGAGAGTTGGACTGTGAAGAAAGCTGAGCGCCGAAGAATTGATGCTTTTGAACTGTGGTGTTGGAGAAGACTCTTGAGAGTCCCTTGGACTGCAAGAAGATCCAACCAGTCCATTCTAAAGGAGATCAGCCCTGGGTGTTCTTTGGAAGGAATGATGCTAAAGCTGAAACTCCAGTACTTTGGCCACCTCATGGGAAGAGTTGACTCATTGGAAAAGACTCTGATGCTGGGAGGGGTTGGGGGCAGGAGGAAAAGGGGACGACAGAGGATGAGATGGCTGGATGGCATCACTGACTCAATGGACATGAGTTTGAGTGAACTCCGGGAGTTGGTGATGGACAGGGAGGCCTGGTGTGCTGCGATTCATGGGGTCGCAAAGAGTCGGATACAACTGAGTGACTGAACTGAACTGAACTAACTTTATCTTTTGGATAAAAAATTCTCACAATGTCTCAGTGTTGACAAATGATTTCACTGTAATTTAGCCTAAATATACACATCTCTGAAACCAGGCTTAGAGTCATATTTATAAGTCTTACACAACTATGAAACCAAAGAAAATTTGTAAATCGTATTCAAGTAAAACTGCAATCTAAACAGAAAATAAAATAAAAAATGAGTTCCGTGTGTCAGATCGAGTTGTTTTGGGGAAGCAAAATTGCCACTCTCAATGTGACAATGACACTTGCATCAGTAGAGTGCTTTGAACTTGACCTACCTGTACTGTATGTTAGAAATGACTCCAGAGCTCACCATTCTTCTTGATTTAAACACTCTGGAAGCTTAATTTGGACAGGTATGTGAAGTAGTTCAACCTTCCTTTGGCCCTGAGGCATCATTTATTCCCTGTTTGTCTCTGAACTGTCCCTCATTAGCCTGGGGAAATTAAACTCCTACTACCTGGAGCCCACGTGATTGTTAACGAGTACAAATGTGGGCACTAAAATTTCAAGGTAGCGCTTGGGTTTAAAGTGGAAATCCAGATGATCCAGAATGTAATGACATTAAAAATTGTAGGTATTATTAAAATGAAAAGAGGAAAAATATTCTTACCAAGATTTTGAAGTCCTTGTCTGAAGACCTCCAAGGTCTCCAGCCGGGAACTCAGATGTTATTCTAGAGATGATTTAGGTATTTAGAATGCTTTTAGGGACAAGACTGGAAGGTCACCAGACGGAAGGCAGAGAAGAGCAAGGAGTTTGAGACAAGACATCCTAAAGGCCAACAGACACTGGGCTCAGGTTGGCAGTAGACAGATGGGTGGGAGCTACCGAGGGGGCTTCACCCGTGACCGCTCATTATGCTGAGACAGCTGTTGGGAATATCCGGTGTCTATGGTTACCACTGTGTCCTCCAGGAATTACCCTCAGTGACCTTGGGAACTGTTATCCCCAGCTGACGCCCCACCCTAGGTATCCACTGATGGATTGGCTGATGGGGGATACAAAGACTTCAACTCGGGACAACACTGAAGGGCCATTAGAGCTCCAGAGCCGTGTGTAGGGTCAGCTGAGGCCTCATTTCAACTTGTTTGGATGCCAAGCTTCTCTCTCTGCCCAATCCTGTCATCTTCCCTCCCTGTAGATGTATCTCCCAAGAGTTCTTCCCAATGAAAAGTCTGCTTGCAATTCCTTATCTGAGAATCTGATTCTAGAGCCCCCCAGCTAAGGCTGATATCACCAGAGCCCGCAGACAGAACCAGTGGGCATGTTCACTGATGCACCTCCAGCGCTCAGCCCAGTGCCTGGAGAGTGATGTGTGATCTGGAAACACCAGAATGAATGAACGAAAGATGACTTTGGCAAAATCAAGAATGATTTCCAAATGTACTAGTGGTAGAGAATGTGCCTGCCAGTGCAGGAGATATAAGAGATGTGGGTTCAATCCCTGGGTCAGGAAGATACCCTGAAAGAGGGCATGACAATCCACTCCGGTATTCTTGCCTGGAGAATCCCATGGACAGAGGAGCCTGGTGAGCTACAGTCCATGGGGTCACAAAGAGTTGGACATAACTGAAGTGACTTAGCTGGCAAGGATGACCATCAAGATTCTGACCTTGAATACTGATCAGATGATGGGTCACTGTGGGGGAATATGATGACTTTAGATACTACAGGTTCTCTTGTGTATGTTCACTGACTCATCCTGCGGTTTCTTCTTGGCCCTGATTTCACTCCCTGTCTCCTCCCCTCTAAAGACACATAGTGTGGTTTCCTGGAGGTGGCTAGTGTTTCAGGACATTTCAAATGAAGTGCGGGGTGTCAGTGAGGATGAGGTCTGTTGACAGGGCCCTGACAGCCCCATCTGGCCATCTGAGCTGAGATTCCAGGTCTTCTGTTGGCCTGCAGGTGTCTGTGAATCACGGCCTGCACTCCGCAGTGATGAGTACAAATTTAATGGCCTCGTTGCACAGCAATACATAAAGTGACAATAGTTAGATTGGATGAGGGGAGGAAATGCTCTGTTCTTTGAGCCTTCCAAATGCGTTCCAAATGTCATTTCTGGAGGTGTTCGGGGAGTGCTTTCATGGTAGAGAGAGGAGCATTACCATTTTAACGAGCCCAGTCTCCCTGTAGTTTATGGCTTCCTTCCACCCACGGCAAATCTGATGGGCAATTGCTTTCCCTCTTCAGGTGGCCTTTCTGGGCTCTGAGATTAGGTCAGATACTCCTTCCCACTGTCAGGCAGCCTCATAAAGCTCCTTGATTTAATTGGAATTCCAGGCCATTAAGTAGTGGCCTAATTTGTTGCCTTGGACTGCTTCTCCTATTAACTTTGCCAAAGGTAAGAAGTAAACTGGATGTGAGTATGGGTCCTCTCCTGTGTTATGTTTCTTAAAGGGTCAGATTTGTATTTCTAGAAGGGAGAAGCCTTGAGTCTATTTCAAGGGGGAGGAGCACAGGGAATTGGGGTGGAGATACTTCAGTAAAACAGAATTATGGAAATGGGGAGGTGGCTGGGCACTTGTAGAGAATCAGGCAGCCCCTCTCTGCACATTATAAGCGGGGTGTAGGGGGTGTTACAAGTCTTAAATTATCGGGCTGACTTAGGGTACAGAGTTGACTGCAATCTGGGCCAACTGAGGTTACCAAATGGGAAGGTTTTGTAGGATTTGTGAGGTTTCCCTTTTTAGAACAGGCTCCATTTCCCTTGGCAGTAGAACCCCTGGGCAAGGGATTGAGGAAGAAAGTTAAGCTGTTGGTCCAGGTTCCTTACTTATTTTTTCCTTTTTAAAAATCAGAGGTGATTGTTTTACAATGTTGCATTAGTTTCTGCTGTACAACAATGTGAATCAGCCTTAAATATACATAGATGCCCTCCCTCTGGAACCTCCCGCCCTCTCCCCATCACACTCCTCTGGGTCATCACAGAACACCGAGCTGAGCTCCCTGTGCTAGACAGCAGCTTCCCACTAGCTGTCTATTTTACAAAAACGGTAGTCTGTATATGTCAATGCCATTCTGTCCAGATTCCCTCTCCCTGATGTATGGGTCACTTGACAAGGCCTGTCACCTTTCCCATACTAAGCGATGTCAGTGAATTACAACTGCCACACGAAATCTTAATAACGGTATGAACTTCCAAGGTTATTAGGACTAGTTTGAGAAGGGTCTTCAGCCAGTGGAATTGGAGTTTCTGATCACATTCTGGCTGAACGCTAAGCTTTCCAAACACGAGGGACTCACAGAGGACCCAGCTCACTATAACCTATGATTGTGGTCGTTATTGATGTTCAGGCTGCCTGCTGCAGGTCTTTCCCTAGAGTCTGCTTTCAAGATAGCGAGAGCTCTAGATGGCATTTGGTACCAGCCACTGCCCATGGACTGTCACTCTGGGTAAATCCCTTAGTCTTCTTGGATCCCTCAAACAAAGCTAATCTGCCATCTGACATCTGGGCTTGTCACCTTTAATTCCAGGCTTCTGTGCTGCTGTCTCCAAGGAAATAAAGGGATGGATTTCTCTTCTGCTCTCACTGTTATTCCACTCGTGGGCTTCTGCCCCAAGGGGCATGAAGCTGCCGTCAACTTTTCTATTTAACAGTGCAAAGTCATTCCTGAGTTTCTGACCCGCTCATTTTGCAGGTTTTAATTCTGGGGTAAAAGAATCCTGTGGCAACAAAGCAGCTTCTTCTTCTTCTTTTTTTTAGCTATTTATTTATTTCACTGCACCAGGATCTTTAGTTGTAGAATGTGAACTCTTAGTTGAAGCATAGTGCTGTGACTAGGGATTGAATCCAGCTCCCTGCATTGGAAGTGCTGAGTCTTATCCACTGGGCCACCAGAAAAGTCCCCCAAACAGCTCCTTTTTAGAAGCTGTTACTGTTAGAAAGTTTATGACAGTTCAGAAAGACTGAAAAAGCAACTGTTTCCTCATGCTGGAATTTCAGGTATTGAAGACGGTTGTGGGGGAAGTACTCTGAGGCAGAGGAGCTGTTTCCAGGGTTCCCCTGACTTCTCCCTTCACCCCTCATCCTGAGGCTGGAGAGGGTGGGTTTGTTCTGTCCTGTCCTCAGTCTTTTGGTGATGGGGCAGATGGCCTGGCTGGGCGATAGATCTGTTTTGTCCAGGGGACACAGTCATGTGTCAGGAAGAGTGTCTGTAAACATGAGTCTCCTCTGGGGCCTTGGGATACTGTGGTCCAGAGGTTAATCAATACACTGAAATGTGTATGCGCCAGAGAAAGGGGAAAATGTATGAATCTGTTGTTGTTGTTCAGTCGCTAAGTTGTGTCTGACTCTTTGTGACCCTATGTACTAAATCTACCCATCTACATATATAAATTTATGCACACACACAGTATTCTGTGTATATGTATACATGTGTGTCTGTATATACACGTATGTATGTGTGTGTGTTTGTGTGTGCTCAGTTACTCAGTCCTGTCAGACTCTTTGTGACCCCTTGGACTGTAGCTCACCAGGCTCCTCTGTCCGTGGGATTTCCCAGACAAGAATACTGGAGTGGGTTGCCATTTCCTTCTCCAGGGGATCTTCCCCACCCAGGGACTGAAACCCATCTCCTGCATTGGCAGGTGGATTCTTTACCACTGAGCCACCTGGGAAGCCCGTGGGTGTGTGTGTGTGTGTCAAAGTGCCTCAGTGGTGTCCAACTCTTTGCGACCCCATGGACTATAGCCTGCCAGGCTCCTCTGTCCATGGAATTCTCCAGGCCAGAATACCGGAGTGGGTGGCTGTTCCCTTCTCCAGGGGTTCGTCCTAACCCAGGGGTCGAACCTACGTCTCCTGCATTGCAGGTGGATTCTTTACTATCTAAGCGACCAGGGAAGCCCATCCTGCAATATATATGCATATTGCAGTAGAGCAATCTCACCAGCTAAACCAACTGAGCCTGAGAAGAGTTACAGGAATATGGAATAGTTGGTGTAGGAAAGTTAAAAGTCCATCCCTGGCCTCATGACCAGTGACAGAAACAAGGAGTATAGCAGCTCCTTCTATTTTCTTGCTTGCTCTGTTTTGCATGTATTTACTTTTTAGCCGTTTTCTTTCCTTCACTATCCTAAGATGTCTTGCTGGTAGTGAACCACGCAGTTTAATCCTCAGGTTACAATTTAACCCAAGGTGGGAACCTGGCAGAACCGAAGGATAGTTGAAGATGGCTCAGTGATGGATGGGGCTTTGGCTCTTCCCTTCTGGGGCGAGGTGAGATGCGTCTGTTTGTATGAGAGATAGCTGCTTGTGTTGGACATTGTTGCTGTTGGAAGCTTACATATGTGTCAGGTGTATTTGGAGTGCTGAAGGGGTGGAAACTGTGGTCGGTAGGGTGGATTGGTTCTCTCAACTGACACTCTATTTTCTTTCCAGATGTAGATGTTGGAATGTTCCCGCCCCATTCCCAAGACTCTTGCCACCAGTTGGTTCTGTGAACCAGTTAGGTTCTGCTGATTAGATGCACTTGTGGAAAACTAGAAGGTGGAAGGGATTCAGGGTTTGTTTTGCTCCTGGCTAATGAGGTCATAAAACTGCGCATGCCTGGAGGCACCAGTGGCCGCAGGCCTCTGCAGTTCCACGTGTGGTCCTCAGCTTCTGGGTCTCTCAGGCCATTGTGGCAGGAGCCCTGAGGGGAACAGCTTCCTGGCCTCTGGGTCACTCTTCCGTGTCGAACTCAGCAGTCTTGTGGTAGGCCTGCATCTTCTGTTTCACTTCTAGGATTTGGTAAGGTAAGCACCTAATACTTAATATAGTGCATACGGGCTCAGTTGCTTCAGTTGTGTCCAGCCCTTTGTGACCCACAAGGCCCCTCTGTCCATGGGATTCTCCAGGCAAGAATACTGGAGTGGGTTGCCATGCCCTCCGCCCGTGGATCTTCCCAACCCAGAGATCCAACCTGCATCTCCTGCATTGCGGGTGGATTCTTTACCCACTGAGCCACCTGGGAAGCCCACTTAATACAGTAAATATCTTTTATTTTATATTTATTTGTATTTCAATATTGTTGATTTACAGGTTGCGTTAGTTCCAGGTATACAACAAAGTGATACACACACACACACACACACACACACACACGGGGAAGGGAATGGCAACCCACTCCAGTATTCTTGCCTGGAGATTCCATGGACAGAGGAGCATAGTGGGCTACAGACCATGGGGTCACAAAGAGTCAGACATGACTGAGCAACTAACACAGACATATATATATATATATATATATATATATATATATATGTATATGTCCTTTTCCATAAGTTTGCTTCCTAGGTCTGTGGGTCTATTTCTGTTTTGTATGTCTTAGTACGATCATCTCTAGGTCCGTGCATGTTGCTCTGTATGGCGTATCTTCACTCTTCTTTATGCCTGAGTAGTATTCCATCGTCTGTGTGTATCTTCTTTATCCATCCCTCCGTTGATGGACCTTTAGGTTGTTCCCATGTCTTGACTGTTGTGAATAGCGCTGCTCTGAACACAGGGGTGCATGTACCTTTTTGAATTATACTTTTGTCTGGATATATGCCCGGGAGTAGAACTGGTGGATCATATGACAGTTCTGTTTTTAGTTTTCTGAGGAACACCCACCCTGTTTTCCGTGGTGGTTGCACTGACTTATATTCGCACCAACAGTGTAGAAGAGTTCCTGGGCCTGGCTGTTTAAAGCAGTGGAGTGAGTCCAGTGGACTGAAGATGAAATGGCAGAGGGAAGCAGATCACTCCAAGCCCTGCAGGCAGGGGAGGGTCTTGGGTTTAAGCCGAAGCACACGGGGAAATCTTTGAAAGCTTCAAGCCTGAAAGTGACATGAAGTCTCCAGTTGCCACAGGAAGAATGATCTAGAGGGGCGAGCATGGAAGAAGGTACTGCTACTGAGGAGGCTGCTGCAAGAGTCCGGGAGAGAGACGCTGCTTGTAATAGAGATGGAGGCAGGTAGACCAATTCAAGATGAAATTTGCAGGTAGAATGATCTTTTATTGAACCGACCAAATATTGTTTATCTTTTTCTCTTAATTAAAAGACTTCTCAGCATACAATAAAATGGACTTTTTTTGGGTGTCTGGGTCAAAATATGGGTCTAAATATTGTAACACCTCTAGATTCATGTGACTAGCACCACACCTAGGATTCAGAACAGCTTCATTACCCCTCACAAAGTCCTCCTTGTGCTAATCTTTTGTAGTCACACCCAACCCCTTCACTCCTGACAGAGCTAGAAGGGTGGGAGACTGAACCCAGACAGAGCAGGTATCCATCTGGATCCCAATTGTCTGACCAGTAGTCCTTCTTTACTCAGGAGCATCCAACGAGGCCTAGCCTTTCTCTCAGTTTATTTCAACCTCTTGGCCCGTCATAGGAATCCTATGGACTCATAGTCTCTCTATAGAGAGCCCAGTCCCTCTCTTAGGCAAAGAAGATGCAAGAAAAGCCTTAAGAGCTGCATGAGCTGACCAAAAATTTCCACCTCCTGAGACATATCCACAAAGATAGTAATGGGGGATGGCAATTTATTTTTAAGCACGTAAATAATTTAGGTCAGAATACTCCAGGTAGGATTGCATTATAGCTGAAAACAAACCTCAGTTTGGATGGTGGTAAAGTGATTTCAATAAGCATCATTGCTAAAAGCATAAGCATTTTAATTAGCTCGTCTATAACTCTGCAGGGCTTGCTGAGATATAAATATACATATATATTCATAATACAGATTGTTGTGAATATGTCTGTCATTAGTTGCATCTCTCTCTCCTCCTTTCCTCTTATTGTTATGTCACAAAATATCTTCTATCTCTTGAGTAAGAGGAGAGTTCTGTTTACTTATATTCTGGGGTCTTAGAAAATGGACACGATTGTTTTTTCTGGAAAGGGAGAGGGTCCGGGATGGCATGAAAGTGAAAGTTGCTCAGTCGTGTCTGACTTTTTGCAGCCCCATGGACTATACAGTCCATGGAATTCTCCAGGCCAAAATACTGGAGTGGGTAGCCTTTCCCTTCTCCAGGGGATCTTTCCAACCCAGGGACTGAACCCAGGTCTCCCACATTGTGGGTGGATTCTTTACCAGCTGAGCCACAAGGGAAGCCCAAGAATACTGGAGTGGGTAGCCTATCCCTTCTCCAGGGGATCTTCCTGACCCAGGAATTGAACCAGGTGGATTCATTGCAGGTGGATTCTTTACCAACTGAACTATCAGGGAATGGCTTACATTTTCTTAATTAACAAACAAACTTCAAATATCACTTGATTTGGAGTTGCAACTTCCTTGTAAGGAAGCGCTGAGTTGATGGGGTCTTGTCCTGGGTGGAGGCACTAGAGGGCAGGGAAACATGGGCACGTCCCTATGAGATCGTCATGTGCATCATGCTTGCCCCATTGGACAAAGGTAGTCATGTGGCCAAATTCAGAGGCAATGTGGGAGAGGGCTGCCCGAAGACATTAACGTGGTTCTTTGGGGGCCATCAAAGTGGTGGCAACAGTAGTAGTCTGCTGGCGCCTCCAAGAATCTGCCCTTCAACCACTGTCCACAAAACAGGGTCCACCGCTGAGCCCCTGTCTGAAGCCTCATGTCCCGCCACAACTTCTTTGCCAAACTTGCTTAGAATGTTCTTTCTGATACTGACTCATCTTTGGCTGGCCAGTTTTACCCGTTAGTCTTGGTTCCCTTTCTGGAGGACACTGCCAGGCTTTGCAAGCCACAGAGAAGAAAGAGGAGCCCTGTACCTGTCTTCAGAAGCCAGCTGTCCAAATGGGGAGATAAAGGGAGGGATGGAAAGTCAGAAAAGGAAGAGCTAAGTAGGAACCAGAGCAGAAGGAGAGGGCTGCTTGACTCCCTCTCGCCCTCCATCCCTGCCTCCTTTCTCTTCCCCGCCCTCCTTTTTGTTCTCGTATTCTCCACCCAACCTCTTCTCATTCTCTACTCCTCTCAGGCATGGGATCTTCCCAAGGTGAGAGTGAGTCTGGGTCAACTACTGTATTCATTAGCTAGTACTGTGTAACACATTCTCCTCAAACATTGTGGCTTGACACAACAATAAATCTTTCTTGTCTTTGATGATTTCTTTGGGTCAGGAATGGAGGAGTGGCCAGACTGGGTAGTTGTGGATCAGGGGTCTTATGAAGCTGTCAGGATGTTACCTGGTGTCCCCAAAAGTCTTGACCTTGGCTGGAGGAGCCCCTATCCAAGATGATGCATCACAGGGCTGGCAGGTTGATGCCAGCTGTTGCGGGGAGGCCACTTTCTCCCTGGGAGGGCCTTACACGGGGTCTTTGTGGTGTGGTGGCTGGATTCTCCCAGAGCAAGCAAGCCAAGACAGCAAGAGCCAGGTGAAAGTTATCCTTTTTACTGCCTCCCCTCAGAAATCAGGGGCTTCCCCGGTGGTTCAGTGGTAAAGAATCTGCCTGCAATGCAGGAGACGCGTTCAATCCCTGGATCAGGAAGATCCCCTGGAGGAAGGCATGGCAACCCACTCCAGTATTCTTGCCGGGAGAATCCCTTGGACAGAGGAGCCTGGTGGGCTACAGTCCATGGACACGCAAAAGAGTTGGATTCTACTGAGGGACTAAACAACAACAACAACTCAGCTGTCACACAGCACCACTTTCTCCCCATGCCATTCCTTAGACATGAATCCCCAGGTATGACCTGCTTTCAAGTGGAGGAGAATTAGCTTTTTTTTTCCTTAAGGGAGTGGTGTCAAGGGATTGGCAGACACATTAGAGCCACTGTATCTGTAGTTCAAGGGTTCCTCCTGAGGTCAGTCAGCATTCTTTCCCTCTTCAGTAATTTCTGAGGCGGACACAGTCCCCACCATGGGGAAACAACTCCAGGAAATGCTGGGGAGAATGATTTCTCAGTAACTGAGGCCTTGCTCCCCAGTGTAAGAAAGTTCTCTTCTCACACAGCCTGAAGCTGATGCTCACACTTGCGAGGCAAAAGCCAAAAGGTGTTTGAAAGGACACAGAAGATTTGAGTAGGGAAGATGGCCAGGAGAGACTGCTGTCAGTCAGGTAAGCTGTGAAGAGCAGGCCCTTTCGAAGGATGAACTTTCTGTGACAGTCCCTTGGCTCCCCTTGAAATGAAGTGTATTTAGACTGTGTGCTTATGTTTTCCTTCCCCTTGTGTGCTCTCTATGGAATTCGTTATCTCTGATTTAGTAAAGTGCATTACACACCCAAGGAGTCAGTTTAACTAATTCCAGCTCATCAGCTAACATCACTCTCCGCCCGTTGGCGGAATCTGCAAAGATGAGGTTTGACCTGCTGCTGTGCAAAATAGGGAAAGGAGAAAGATGGAAACCGGAGCAAGGGGTACTCAACTCTGGAAAGGAATTGTCTGGGCTATTTAAGGAATCAGTTTTACTTTTTTTGATCTGTCGTCATTTTCTCTGTTCACTGGGACTTGTCTCAGAGCCAGCCTTGCTCAGGTTCAGTTCTGCCTGACCACAGCTATTCAGAATGTCAGGCTTCAGCTTGGGGTCTTTGAATCTGGTCACAGCACTAGGCATGCAGGGGACACTCCATAGGTGAGTATGGAGTGAGCAGGTGCAGAAGGAGGCTGGGACTGAATGCCGACCTGAGTTCTAGCTCTCGATCTGTTGCTCAACATCCCAGCACTTGAATCCTGTGGCCTTGATGTTCATTTCTGTGAAATGGGAAGGGCAAAAGTTGATTGAGGAGCCTTGGCATCCCCTGGTTCTGGGACATTTCTGTGTTTTGGAGGGATAAGAACCAGAATCACCAGATGTGACAATATCTAGGGAAATGCTTTAGCTTGAGACCAGCTCTATTGCTGAGGTGATGGTCCAGTCAGAAGGTAGATGCCCTTTGTGAGCTGGTGCAGGTCAGAGAGCCTCTCTGGACCACACTTGACTCATCTCTAGAATAAAAGGATGTGGCTGCTTTTCTGGCTCTAGGTCCTCCACTTCCAAATGTTCCCTCCATCAGCAGCTATCCTGAGTAAAAATCCTGTGGGATTACTTGGGCAGTGCCAGACTTTGGTGATAGAACACACTTAGCGTGGTCCTGAGGTCCTGAGTCTCATTTCCTGAGGCGGGACTGTCAGGATGGTGAGATACAGGCTCCTTTTCCATCAGGGAATCTGTAGTTTGAGAATGAGCCAAATTTGGACATTCAAGGGATATGTATATATATGTATATATATGTGTGTGTATATATATATGTATATATGTATATGCCTAGAGAATCTCATTGAGAGAGGAGCCTGGTTGGCTATGGTCCATAGGGTCGAAAAGAATCAGACGTGACTGAAGTGACTTAGCACACACACACACACACACACGAATATATATATATATATATATATATATATATATATATAAAACAATTTCATTTTTTTCATGAGCCCCAGAGAGACAGAATGAGCAACAGTTTATCAAATTAATGGTTAAGCTCAGATTGGTCACTTTTAATTGAGTTTCTTCTCCTACAAGGTCTAATTATGCTTTCAAGGAGACAAAGAAAAACCAAATCACAGTTCCAGAGATTTCCAATGCCAGCATCAAGAGGGAGTTGTCTGAGGTGAGGTCCAGCGTAGTGTCTGTCACAAAGTAGGTGCTCAATAAAAACGAGTCAAGACAATGACTGTGTGCATTTCTAGGAGATAAGTGCAACCAACTCTTTCTTTACTTTTTTTTTGGTCACTCTGTCAGCTTGTGGGGTATCAGTTCCCCAACTAGGGATGGAACCTGGACCCTCAGGTGAAATCACCAAGTCTTAATCACTGGACAGCCAGAGAATTCCCTGTTACCAACTCTATCAATAGTAAGGTCTACTGTTTTGTTTTGTGGATACAAAGTTAGCAATAATTCTTCCAAATCAAATTCGTCATCCCTTAAGCTCCTTCAAACCTATTTCTGTAAATACCTCAGAGGTATTTCCCTTTTGTTTATTATTATTATTATTATTTTGGAGAAGGCAATGGCACCCCACTTCAGTACTCTTGCCTGGAAAATCCCATGGATGGAGGAGCCTGGTGGGCTGAAGTCCATGGGGTCACTAAGAGTGGGACACGACTGAGCAACTTCACTTTCACTTTTCACTTTCATGCATTGGAGAAGGAAATGGCAACCCACTCCAGTGTTCCTGCCTGGAGAATCCCAGGGATGGGGGAGCCTGGTGGGCTGCTGTCTATGGGGTTGCTAAGAGTGGGACACGACTGAGCGACTTCACTTTCACTTTTCACTTTCATGCATTGGAGAAGGAAATGGCAACCCACTCCAGTGTTCTTGCCTGGAGAATCCCATGGACGGAGAAGCCTGGTGGGCTGCTGTCTATGGGGTCGCACAGAGTCGGACACGACTGAGGCGACTTAGCAGCAATATCAGTCCCCTTGTCTTATAACAACAAGACCTAGATACATGCATACTATGGCTCATGTGAAAAAACTGGGTCACTTTCAAACTGATTTATGGGACTGGTCCAAGGGCAGTTGTTTGTGAAGTTGATTCAGGATTTAAAAAGAAGATGTGCAAGTGAAAAAATATGTATCTTTATTGATTTAGGAAACTGCAGTGTCAAAAGTTATTTGCAGAAGTCTCGCTCCCTTTTGTATTCCTAAAAAACTAATTTTCACTGTTATTAAATCACTACTTGTGTCCTAAATAAGGGTATTACAAATTTAATTGATTCTGAACTCACTGATTTTGAAGTTAATGAAATTGTTTATTTCAGTAACTTCACTTTCGTTTCTTTTCTTCACCATTAAACTTGGTGATATAAATCCCAAACTGATTTGCCTAGCAGCAGAAGGGGCTAAGAATAAAAGATCTCAGTTCTCTGGAAATTTCCCAAATATATATCCTGGGTAATATACCAGTTCAAGACGTTATTCTGGCTCTTTCTCTTGAAAGATATTTTCTTTATGATTCCAATCTGTCTTATTATTTGAAGAGAAATTTGAGTCCTTGGTTTTCATAAAGAACATTTGATGCCTTCCCATTGTCCCCATGAGAATCCCTTACTAGCATGGGATTCTCAGCTCCTGCTGATCTAGCTGTAAACCTACCTCCTTTTCCACATCCCTCCTTCTGCTCCTTGTACAGTTTCCTCCATGTCCCTCAAGTACACGGCAAACTTGAGGAACAGTAGAGTATTCGTTATGTCTTGCTGAGTAATAAGTTACCCCAAAGCTTTAAGTGTCGGTCCGTGGCTTCTGTGGGTCTGGAATCCGGGCGTGGCTCAGCTGGGTTTCTCCTCTCACAAGGCTGCCGTCAAGGTATGGCTGGGACTATAATCCTCTCAAGGTTCAGCTGGATCAGGATCTGCACCCAAGCTCATTCACTTGCTTGTTGGCAGGATTCCTTTCCTCTTGGGCTTGGCTCTTTAGTGGCTGTTGGCCTGAGATCACTTTCCATTCATTGCCAAGGGTGCCTCTCATCCAAGAGAGCATAAGAGCAAGAGAGAGAGAATACCAACAGCCTGGAGGTCACAGTCTTTTGTTATCTAATCCTGTCACCTTTTGCTGTTTCTTTTGGCTTAGAAGCGAGCTGCTAGGGTCAGCATATCCCAGTAGAGAGAGGGTTACACAAAGTCATGAACTCTATGAGATGAAGATCACTGGGGGCCCTGTCAGAAGCAGCAGACGTGGTATTTATGGTTCACATTTATGAAATCTGTACTGTTCAGCAGGCATTCTGCTAAGACCTTTCTCATATGATCCTCACAAAAGATTCTTTTGAGTTAACAATGTTTTCATCTTCGAAGATTCTGAGGCTCAGAAAGTCACTAGAGGCACAGAAGGGTTAGGTAACTAGCAAGTGGCAGAGGCAGGATTTGATCCTGATTGCCAGGCTGCTAAGCCTTGAGACAGGTTTCAAATTCCTCATTTCTCTGTGCTTAGAGGTCAGTGAAGGCTCTGTGACATAGGAGCCTGGGAGGTTCTGAGTGACAGCTGAATGAATGAATGGGTGAGGCTAGATCTGGGTCACACTGCAGTTCCTTTTGTCCAAACTCTGGTCCTACTCCTGATCCAGTCTAAATAATAAATACATCACCATGTGGTTAGATAAAGCTGACTTATATTTAATTATTCAGGAGAGCTCTGAATTTTAGGTTCTGGATCCAAGAGAGGAGATGGGGTTTTATAAATTGTTCTCATGTGGCAAGCAGATTACATTACTACAGAGAACTTCCAAAGGATATTCAGGAAACTAGAACACCAGAACCCAGGATCAGAGATTATGGAGTTACAGGAGAGACTGCCACGAGTTCAAGAGGAATATTAGTGCAGAAATTGGAAGGGGGAATTGGCAGCTAAATGTTGGCAGGGTTTTTAATCAGACTTCCTCTTTTTAAAGAAGAATTAGATTGAAGCTAGCAGGCACGTGATTAGCTGAACTGGAGATAGACTGGTGGTGTATTTGTGGCGGAATGGGTTAAGGAGGTGTGGGCAAGCAGGGTCTTGGCACAGAAAGATGGCTCTTCCTGCGCCCAGCAGACCTTGACTCCCCAGTCCTTTTTGTAGTTCTCCACGGTCAGGATTCATTGAGGTGTTTGGGCTCCTGTAGGAACAAGGCAGTCGGACCCAGATGGCCTGGCTGTTGGAAAAGCCTGCCTTATTTGGGCCCTGTGACGCTTAGCATTTGAGGGTGTCCATGCGGTACCCAGCACTGAGGGGTAGATCAAGTACTTCCTCTTAGGGTCTTTTAATTTTTATTTTTTTTAGTTTGTGTGTTTATTTGATTATACTGGGTCTTAGTTGCAGCACGTGGGATCTTTAGTTGTGGCATGCAGGCGCTTTGTTGTAGTATGTGGGGTCCGATTCCCCAACTAGGAATTGAACCTGGGCCCCCTTCACTGGGAGCATGGAGTCTTAGTCACCGGACCACCAGGGAGGTCCCTCGCTTGGGGTCTTATTCATGCCTTATAATGAACCTCCAGAGTGAAACTGAAGAAGACTGAACACCCAACTAGCCCCTTCTCCAAGAGGAAACGATGTAGTAATCAATTCATCATGTTTCCCTGCTGACAATGGACCACGATGGATCCCAGTGTTTAATGTCATCAGACTAATACTTGAGCAGCCACCAGGTTGGTGAGCTGTTAGGGCCAGGGTCGCCCGGTCCTGGGATCTGGGCTGTCAGCTGTCACCTCTCTGAACCTCTCTTTTCTGGAGCCCAAGTGGAGTGCCTGCAGCACCCACCTTCAGATACTTCTTTCTGTTGATGTGATTGTTTGTGTTCTGAATTAAGACCATGGATACAAATGAAGCTAATTTGTTTCTCTCTTTGCAGCTGGCACAGGAAACATTCTGTCTCAGAGGTGCCATTTGCAACTGACCTCATACATTATTTATTGGTTTTATAATTTAGCCCAGCCTTTCAGATGCATGCAGGATGTCATCTGCTCATGGGTATTATTATCTGCAGTTTATAAATAAGGGAACGAGGCCTAAGAAGTGGGGACAGGGGTTTTCCAGGGTCATGCAGTCAGTCAAGGGGAGACTTGGAGGCAGGTTTTCTGACTCTAGATTCCAGGTTCTTTGGGCTCCCACGCCTGCCCCATGCACAGCTGCCCACAGAGCCACACTCGGGGCTCTCACTGTCCTTCTGTTATCATGCAGTGATACCTGGGCGGTGCTCTGCTGTTTGGTGAGGTTGGGCTGTGTGCAAAGGGCAAGCTTAGGAGCCAAGTGAAGAGGTAAACTTAAAAAATGATCATTTATTTGGTTGCACTGGCTCTTAGTTGCTGCATATGGGATCTAGTTCCCTGACCAGGGATCAAACCCAGGCCCCTTGCGTTGGGAACACAGAGTCCTAGCCACAGGACCACCAGGGAAGTCCGAAGAAGAGGTAACCTTAAAAAAAGAAGGAAGCCAACAAAACAGCAGGTAGAGGGGTTGTGTACCCATCTCCCATCTTGAGGAAATGAACGATTTAGTGACACAGCGGACTTGCCACCCAGGTGCAAAAACAGGGGAGGCAGTGCCCGGTCCCACTTCCTGGCTCCATCCCCAGGGTAGGTTGGGGCCACATCTTTGTCCATCATCTTTTCTTCGCTGGAGCATCTCTTGGCTGAGTGACAGAGGCTGCTGTTACCCCATCAACACCACTTAGAGGCAGGGGGCTTGGCAAGAGGCAGTTACTGCCCCTAGAGGTCTGGAAGGCAGGCGGGAGTGGCCCCAACAGTGGCATGCACCCTGATCATGTTCAACCTGAAGGTAAATCTGATCAACAGAACAAGAATGTGATAAGGAATGGTGTATATGCCATTCAGACAGAACCTCCTCTGGCATGCTCTCTCTTGTCTTTTTGCCTCCTTGAAGTCCCCAACCTCCTCAGGATGGCCTCTTTGGACCCCAGAAGCCTTGCTCTACTGGAGTGTTCATCGTTACCTGCTTGGTCTTGGCAAGTCTCCATCTCGCCCATGAGTTGGAGAGCAAGTGAGCTGGTGTCTCAGACCATGTCAAGTCCAGGGAGCAGGGGGAGAGAGTTGTCTCTTACTTGCACTGGGTCTGGCTGGCTCATTCTCGCTGTGCCACGTGTTCGAACAACCCCCAAACTGAGATTAACTCTGCCAGGCCAAGACCCAGATTTGTGCCAGACATCCAGCAAATCTTCCCTGAACCATCCCATGGTCAGGCTCCAGGGCTGGGCAGGTGTTACAGGGGAAGAAAAGGGTGATGTCAACACTCAAGCCCTGTGCCTGGACCTGAGCAGCCCCAAATGGGGCCAGTTCCTGTTCTGCCTCCCTGGTTCAGAGGACAAGCCATAGGCGCGTGGCCTTGTGGTGGTGACGTGATGTTGAACTGTCAGTATCCTCAGCAGAGGTGTGGGAAAGGAGCGGGGAGAGTTCCCTGAGGCAGTGTAGGCAAATGCAGCAATGACCACACTGCCGGCTGGACTGCACAACAGCTTTCAGAATCCAGATGATGCTCTTCAGCCTTTCTCTAGAGGGAGAGCCTCACCATTTTCCCAGAGAACCACCCGTCCTCTGCACTCCGTGCTTAACTATCTGTGTTTCAACATCTCCGTTCCATACCGCGCCTCACTGGCAGTGCCCCTGCATGGCCCTCGAGCACTTGTCCACAAAGAGGAAGCTCTTCCGGCCTTTGTCTCCAGGATCTAAGTACCTTCTGCTGGCTCATCGATTAGAAAAGCAGGGAGGCTTCTGACTTACAGTTCGATGGGAGAGAAAGTGGACAGTATAACCAGAGGGGGACTGACTCAATGTCCAGAGGTCAGGAGGACCATGAAGACAGCTTGTGCCAACATGGCTTCTTTCATAATTCCATGTACTCACCCAAAGGTAGACCCCCTTGAAGGAACCCGGCAAGTCAAAATCTCTCTGAAGAGATTCTGAATGATATCTTTTTACAGATGATGCTACAGAAAAACATCCAGAGAGAAATGACTCATTATTTCCTATTACATTTACAGGACTCATTCTGGGGTTATAAATAAATTCCTCATCACTCTCTTGAAGGTAATAAAGCTTGTAGAGTTTCTGCTCTGAAGTTTTATGTCCCTTTTTTCTGCCATCCAGCTGTGTCTCACTTTACCTTACTCACCACTGGTTGGTGTGTGTTTAAGGAATGAAAAATAATTTTAATATTTGCCAAGATAAAATATAATTAGGTTGGTAGATCTGCTGTTTGAAAGGGCATGAACAGAATCCTCAGACTAAATAGAAATTATTTTGGGATTGTCTTCTGTTTTTGATTATTTCTATTATCTATCTCTTCTATTACCATGGGTAATCAAGAAATGGATCATGTTTTTTTTTTTAAAAAAGAAAAGCCAAAACAGAACAAAGTAAACAAAAAAACCACAACTAGGAAATGAGGTGGGAGGGAAAAAAGTGAGTGAACCATATAGGTGCTTTGCCCATCATCAATCTCTTTATCCACCCATCCATCCATCCAGTGTTTCTAACGGGCCTGCATACGCAAGGCATGATTCTGCTGGGACCTGCGTAGCAGAGTAGAAATCCCACCAGCTTTAATGCCACACTGGCCTCAGTTAGAATCCTAGCTACCAATTTGTGCTGGTTGTGTAATCTACAGAACTCAGGCTTGGCCTCATGTTGCTCAGCTATTAAGGTTTCCAAATCCCTTTCTTACAGGACTGTTAAATATCTGAGCAAACACCTGATATCTGAAGGGTTCCCTACACATTGCTTCACTCTTCCTTATCTAGTTCCTGATTTAACTGATAGGCACCTTTAAGAAAAGTCACTTTAAAATGGAGCTTGCTATGACCTTCCCATCTTGCCATTTTGTGAAAAGAACTTTCTTCAGAAGAAAGTTCCAGTAGATGACATGGCAAATCAGAGGGCCCAAGGCATCTTGCATGTTAACGTTTTCCAGGAGTTTCTGAGTTCCTCAGAAGACAACACAAACTTTCAGAGCTTGAGCATCCTGGGCACTGGGTCAGGGCGAATGTCCTTGAGACGTCACCCGTGCATTCGGTTACACTGAGCTGGTCTCGGGAAGCTGCTGCCTGGAATCTCTGTCACGCCATGTGCAGATTCCTTGGGGAACTGCCATTGCATTAGATAAGCAGATTCAACTTCAGCAACAGATGTAGTTTTGCATTCCCATGCCAGAAGCTATCAGGACTCATCATGCCACCCACCTGGTTTGCTTCAGTGACCACTTAATGCCTGAGTGTCCTGGCATTCTCTCAACTGGACGTTCATCCCCTCTGGTTCCGTTCATCCTCTGTTCCTGGGTTTCTCAGCCCAGGGTTTCTGACACTGTTGACCTTTTGGGTTGGGTAACTCTTTGTTATGAAGGACAGTTCTGTCCATGTTTGGCAGCAGCCCTGGCCTCTACTCACTAGACGCTGGTAATACCCCCTCAGTTATGACAACCAAAAAGGTCTCTGGACATCTCCAAATGCACCCTTGGAAATGCGCCTTCCCAAATGCATATACCGCTGCTCTAGTAACCTGCATCTCCTGTTGTCACCAGGAACCTCATCCTTATCTTCTTCTCTGGCTTTTCCTGCTGATTTCTTTTCTCTGTTTGAAACTTGGTTCTCCCTGGGTTGTCTCAGGTGGGGACTGTTTCTTCTCCTGCATCTTACCAACCCAAAGGTCAGGAGGTGAAGAAATTGTCCTTGCTTCTCATCACTGCACTGGAACAGGCCTTTGTACTCTGCCCACAAAAATCTGCTCCTCTGAAACTCATGCCATCCAAGAGTGCTCTTCTTTCTTTCTGATGCATCATCTTCCTCCCTCATCATGGGAGAATTCAGTACCTGACTGACCCTGTTATTCCTCCTCTGAACACCGTCCTCATTCTTAGTGTCTTTAGCATCCGTATTGATGACTCACCCAACGCCATGGCCTCTCAGTTCCTGATCTCATCTTTATTGACCTTTTAATTTTCCCAATAAATGATGGAGCACGGATGACTTGCCAGGCACTATTCTAGCTCCGAGGGTTATAGAAGTAATTGGGTAGACAAGATCTCTGCCCTCATGAAATTTACATTATAAATACACTCAGAGAAGTGCACGCAATAAGCAAACAAGAAAACTTCATTTTGCTAGTTGATATTAAAGGAATAAAGAGGCTGTTTTGGATAGGGAATAACAGGGTTGAGGGGATGAGTTTGCATTGAAGGGCAAAGGATGCCCTCTCTGAGATGTGAAATGCTGAATTGAGACTTGAAAGGTGAAAAAGGGTTGACCATGCAAAGAGCCAGGGGTGGAAAATATAGGAAGATGAAACCAGAAGTCCAAAAAGGCTTTGGAGTGGTAATGAGCATGGGTGTTCAAGGAACAGAAAATTGGCATAAGTGGCTGGAGCAGTGAGTAGAGAGGATGGCACTGGATGAGAAGATTTGTGAAGTAGATGTATGCGCCTTTGCTGATGTGATTGTATCTTGTGTGCACAAAATTGAATTGATCATTCTCCTCCATTTAGTATATCATTGCTGGTCTGTGCCTGCTGTCTTTTACATTTTTAAATATATTATTTTCCCACCTTATCTCTCATTTCCAATCCAATTCCCCTACCTCCCATATATTTCCATTTTCGTGTATTTATCTTCTGTATATATTATTCCATTCCACTTTCCATATGTCTGTCCATATGTCCATATGCACATATCCATGTTTGTTGTATTTCAAAGTGTTTTTATTAGTGGTATTGTGCAATTGATCTTGTTCTCTTTAAATTTTTCATTCAACTTCAGTTTTTGAGGTCTCTTCATATTGCTGTATGTATCTCTTCAATTTCATTAACTGGAAATTAACATAGTATTAATAATATTTGCCACATAATATTCTATCATATATACCTACACCTTTCAATGATCTGGTCTTCCCTTGTGGCTCAGCTGGTTAAAAATCTTCCTGCAATGCAGGAGACCTGGGTTCGATCCCTGGGTTGAGAAGATCCCCTGGAGAAGGGAAAGGATACCAACTCCAGTATTCTGACCTGGAGAATTCCATGGGCTGTATAATCCATGGGGTCTCAAAGAGTCAGTCATGACTGAGCGACTTTCACTTTCAATTTTCAATAATCTATTTCTCAGTTGGTGGCTACCCAACTGGTTTCAGATTATTTACAATAAACAGTACTATACCTATGCTCCCCAGTGAGAACTACTCTGGATATGTCCCCCAAAGTGGAAATGTTGGGTCATAAAATATGAGCATTGTTTAATTTCACTAGTTTGATCTCCTAAATTCTATAGCTGTGTACCCTTCTCATTAGAAAAACTCTGATGGCTCAGTGGTGAAGAATCCACCTGCAATGCAGGAGACATGGGAGATGTGGACTCGATCCCTGAGTGGGGAAGATCCCCTGGAGAAGGAAATGGCAACCCACTCCAGTATTCTTGCCTGGAGAATCCCATGGACAAGAGGAGCCTGGTGGGCTACCGTGTAAGCGGTTGCAAAAAGTCAGACATGACTGAGCATGCATGCATGTGACACTCTCATTAGCCATGCATAGTTTTCTCCATATTTATCACCAGTTCAGCTTAAAGCCCTCCCCAGTCACATTAGCCATTCGATTACTTTTCTTTTAAAAGAAATATCTTCCAGTTTTTGTCCTGCTCCAGACTGAACTGGTTGCTGTCCAGGGCAGCTGTCGTCCAAGGTATCCCTTCACCATCACTCTGGGGGTTTTCTTCTCTTTCCTGCATTTGTGGGTTTTTACCTCTTCCTCTTTCTTGGGATACTCTCTCTTTTTTTTTAAATTTTTATTGGAAGATCGTTGCTTTCCAATATTGTTCTGGTTTCTGCCATACAGCAACAGGAATCAGCCACAGGTATACATATGTCCCCTCCCTCTTGAACCTCCCACCTTCCCCACCCTCTAGATTGTCACGGAGCCCTGGGTTGAACTCCCTGTGTCACAGAGCAGATGCCCACTGGCTGTCTGTTTCACACGTGGGAATGTATATGTGTCTGTCCTACTCTCTGGATTCGTCCCGTCCTCTCCCTCCCACCCTGTGTCCGCAAGCCTGTTCTCTTATGCCTGCGACTCCACTGCTGCCCTGCAGATAGGTTCATCAGCACCATCTTTCTAGATTCCACACCCCTGTGTTAATATACTGTATTCGTCTTTCTCCTTCTGACTTACTTTGCTTTAGGTTCATCCATCTCATTAGGACTCACTCAAATGCATTCTTTTTTTTTTTAAAGCCAAGTATCATTCCATTACATAAAATATATGGAATGCTTCATAAATTTGCATGTCATCCTGGCAGGGACCATGCTAATCTTCTCTGTATTGCTCCACTTTTAGTATATGTGCTGTTGAAGCAAGCACACGCTCTTGTTTTTGTGGCACACATCCTCCTGTAGCTTTCTGAGAAATGATAGAAATTTTACTGTGAGTGTTCTACATCTGCAAATGTCTTTATAGGACTTTCACATTTAATGAAAAGT
Organism: Bos indicus x Bos taurus; assembly: GCF_003369695.1. Taxonomy (NCBI): domain Eukaryota; kingdom Metazoa; phylum Chordata; class Mammalia; order Artiodactyla; family Bovidae; genus Bos; species Bos indicus x Bos taurus. The sequence goes on along the minus strand of NC_040097.1, from coordinate 52,575,974 downwards.
TTGGATATGAAATTCTTGGTTGGAAATAATTTCCCTTACAATCCAACAGCATTGCTTATTGAATTCTAGCTTCTACTGATGCTGTTGGGAAGTTCAGGACTATTCTGATTTTTGGTACTCTGTGTGTGTGTGTGTGTGTGTGTGTGTGTGTGTGTGTTTTCTGCTCAGGAACTTTAACATCCTCTCTTTGTCCCCAGTTCTGAAATTTAAAAAATGATGGTTTTCAATGTGGGTCTATTTTTATCTCTTGCACTGAGAACTTTGTGAGTCTTTCAGTATGGAAACAGTGTGGAAACAGGTTTTCTCTCTAGAGTGCCTGCTGTTTGGAGTTGAACTTCTTGAAATTGAAAGTGTTAGTCAATCAGTTGTGTCCAACTCTTTGTGACCCCATAGACTGCAGCCCACCAGGCTCCTCTGTCCATGGAATTCTCCAGGTAAGAATACTGGAGTGGGTTGCCATTTCCTTCTCCAGGGGATCTTCCTTTTTCTATATGTTTGCTCTGCTTACTGAGGTTTCTTCAACTTCATCTGACAACACTTCTAGTAGTTTTTAAAAGATATTTATTTATTTGGCTGTCAGTTCAGTCAGGCAGTTCAGTCGCTCAGTCGTGTCTGACTCTTTGCAACCCCATGAATTGCAGCACGCCAGGCTTCCCTGTCCATCACCAACTCCCGGAGCTCACCCAAACTCATGTCCATTGAGTCGGTGATGCCATCCAGCTATCTCATCCTCTGTCGTCCCCTTCTCCTCCTGCCCCCAATCACTCTCAGCATAAGAGTCTTTTCCAATGAGTCAGCTCTTCACATGAGGTGGCCAAAGTATTGGAGTTTCATCTTTAGCATCATTCCTTCCAAAGAACACCCAGGACTGATCTCCTTTAGGATGGACTAGTTGGATCTCCTTGCAGTCCAAGGGACTCTCAAGAGTCTTCTCCAGCACCACAGTTCAAAAGCATCAATTCTTCAGTGCTCAGCTTTCTTCACAGTCCAACTCTCATATCCATACATGACTACTGGAAAAACCACAGCCTTGACTAGACAGACCTTTGTTGGCAAAGTAATGTCTCTGCTTTTGAATATGCTATCTAGGTTGGTCATAACTTTCCTTCCAAGGAGTAAGCGTCTTTTAATTTCATGGCTGCAATCACCATCTGCAGTGATTTTGGAGCTCAAAAAAATAAAGTCTGCCACTGTTTCCACTGTTTCCTCATCTATTTCTCATGAAGTGATGGGACCAGATGCCACGATCTTCGTTTTCTGAATGTTGAGCTTTAAGCCAACTTTTTCACTCTCCACTTTCACTTTCATCAAGAGGCTTTTTAGTTCCTCTTCACTTTCTGCCATAAGGGTGGTGTCATCTGCATATCTGAGGTTATTGATATTTCCCCCAGCAATCTTGATTCCAGCTTGTGCTTCTTCCAGCCCAGCGTTTCTCATGATGTACTCTGCATAGAAGTTAAATAAGCCGGGTGACAATATACAGCCTTGATGTACTCCTTTTCCTATTTGGAACCAGTCTATTGTTCCATGTCCAGTTCTAACTGTTGCTTCCTGACCTACATATAGGTTTCTCAAGAGGTAGGTCAGGTGGTCTGGTATTCCCATCTCTTCCAGAATTTTCCACAGTTTATTGTGATCCACACAGTCAAAGGCTTTGGCATAGTCAATAAAGCAGAAGTAGATGTTTTTCTGGAACTCTCTTCCTTTTTCCGTGATTTGGCTGTATCAGGTCTTAATTCCAGCATGTGGGATCTGCATTGCGTCACTCAGGATCTTTCGTTGCAGTGAACAGACTCTCTAGTTGGGGTCCATGGGCTCAGTAGCTGTGGCTTGCACAGGCTTAGTTGCTCCGTGGCTTGTGGGATCTTAGACATGGGATCCCTCTGACCAAGGATCGAACCCAAATCCCCTGAATTGCAATGTGGGTTCTTAACCACTGGACAGCCAGGGAACTCCCTCTAATGGGTTTTAAGTTTCTACTGTCATATTTTATTCTTTAAAGGGCTCCTTTTTGGAGTCTCTGAATATTTTAAAATGTATCTGGTCTTGTTTTATAAATATATTTTCTCTGAGATATTAATGATAGTTTAAAGAAAGGTTTTATCTTCTGCATGCTCTCTGCTTCTCTAATCTCCCCCAACCCAATATGTTTGTTTTAATTTTATTACCCATTTTAGGTTTCCTCAAATTTCTTGTTATCTTTGGTTGTCTGTTAGTCATTAAAAGGAACGTGAGAAAGCTCATCTGACTTCTGTGTTGCTCTTCATGGCTTTCACTGTAGGGTGAAGATCAGACTGTTTCACTGGGTAACTGCTGATCTCAGTATCTTTATATTTTATTTTTTTAAATAAAATTTTTTTTAATAGGGTAATAATTGCTTTACAAGGTCATGTTGATTTCTGCCATACAACAACTCGAACCAGTCATAACCGTATGTATATCCCTTCCTTCTTGAGCCTCCCTCCCACTCCACCCCCAACTCACCCTTCTAGGATGTTACAGGGCACCAAGCTGGGTTCCCTGTGTTATATAGCAGCTTCCCACTAGCTATTAGCATCTGCTTTACACATGGTAGTTTATATACATCAAGGCTGCTTTCAATTCAGCCCAGTCTGTCTTTCCCCTGCTGTGTCCATGAGTCTGTTCTCTGCGTCTCTGTCTCTATTCCTACCCTGCAAATAGGTTCAGCAGTATCATTTTTCTAGATTCCATGTGTGTGCATGCTCTGTTGCTTCAGTCATGTCCAACTCTTTGAGACTCTATGGGCTGTAGCCCACCAGGCTCCTCTGTCCATGGGATTCTCCAGGAAAGAATACTGGAGTGGGTTGCCCTGCCCTCCTCCAAGGGATCTTCCTGACCCAGGGATTGAAACCATATCTCTTATGTCTCCTGCCTTGGCAGGTGAGTTCTTTACCACTACTGCCACCCAGGAAGTCCTAGATTACATATATATGCATTAATATATGGTATCTGTTTTTCTCTTTCTGACTTACCTCACTCTGTATAATAGGCTCTAGGTTCATTCACCTCAGTAGAACTGACTCAAACTCATTCCTTTTAATGGCTGAATAATATTCCATTGTATGCATGTACTGTAGCTTCTTTACTAAGTATCTTTGAGTGCGTATTTAGTCTCTTCAGTCGTGTCCAACTCTTTGCAACCTCATGAACTGTAGCCCACCAGGCTCCTCTGTCCATGGAATTTCCCAGGCAAGAATACTGAAGTGGGTAGCCATTCCCTTCTCCAGGGTAAGTGTCTTTACACCTTTTCTATTAGGCTGGTCAGATTTCTCAGGGGTGTTTTAGTCTCCTGGTTGGAGGATTTATCCTGACAGTGTTCTGGAAGCTGAGGCAGGTGGATAAGTCTAGGGAAGAAAGGTGGAATGTTAACAATCAGTGTGGTTCTCTTAGTTAATGCTCATATTTTGGTACAGTTTAAGTTATCCCTCAGTTTTCCTTGGTGTACCCCCATTCAGGGAGACCACTTTTACCTTCTTTAAGGCACTGGTTCTCAAAGTATAGAGATATAGATATATATGGGCTTTTAGGAGGCACTCAGACCCTTTCAGGGGGTCAGCAAAATTAAAACCTTTTTATTCAATATAGTGAAAATGAGTATACTGCCCAAAGCAATCTATAGATTCAATGCAGTCCCTATCAAGCTTTACATACCAACGATATTTTTCACAGAACTAGATCAAATAATTTCACAATTTGTATGGAAATACAAAAAACCTTGATTAGCCAAAGCAATCTTGAGAAAGAAGAATGGAACTGGAGGAATCAACCTGCCTGACTTCAGGCTCTACTACAAAGCCACAGTCATCAAGACAGTATGGTACTGGCACAAAGACAGAAATATAGATCAATGGAACAAAATAGAAAGCCCAGAGATAAATCCATGCACATATGGACACATTATCTTTGTCAAAGATAAGGTGTCCATAGGAGGCAAGAATATACAATGGAGAAAAGACAATCTCTTTAACAAGTGGTGCTGGGAAAACTGGTCAATGATTTGTAAAAGAATGAAACTAGAACACTTTCGAACACCATACACAAAAATAAACTCAAAGATGTTTAGATAAAGATCTAAACATAAGGCCGGGAACTATAAAACTCCTAGAAGAAGACATAGGCAAAACACTCTCTGACATAAATCACAGTAGGATCCTCTATGACCCACCTCCAAGACTACTGGAAATAAAAGCAAAAATAAACAAATGGGACCTAATTAAAATTAAAGGCTTTTGCACAACAAAGGAAACTATAAGCAAGGTGAAAAGACAGCCTTCAGAATGGGAGAAAATAATAGCAAATGAAGCAACTGACAAAGAATTAATCTCAAAAATATACAAGCAACTCCTGCAGCCCAATTCCAGAAAAATAAACGACCTAATCAAAAAATGGGCCAAATAACTAAACAGACATTTCTCCAAATAAGACATACAGATGGCTAACAGACACATGAAAAGATGCTCAACATCACTCATTATCAGAGAAATGCAAATCAAAACCACAACGAGGTACCATTTCACGCCAGTCAGAATGGCTGCGATCCAAAAGTCTACAAGCAATAAATGCTGGAGAGGGTGTGGAGAAAAGGGAACCCTCTTACACTGTTGGTGGGAATGCAAACTAGTACAGCCACTATGGAGAACAGTGTGGAGATTCCTTAAAAAACTGGAAATAGAACTGCCATATGACCCAGCAATCCCACTTCTGGGCATACACACTGAGGAAACCAGAAGGGAAAGAGATACGTGTACCCCAATGTTCATCGCAGCACTGTTTATAATAGCTAGGACATGGAAGCAACCTACATGTCCATCAGCAGATGAATGGATAAGAAAGCAGTGGTACATATACACAATGGAGTATTACTCAGCCATTAAAAAGAATACATTTGAATCAGTTCTAATGAGGTGGATGAAACTGGAGCCTATTATACAGAGTGAAGTAAACCAGAAAGAAAAACACCAATACAGTATACTAATGCATATATATGGAATTTAGAAAGATGGTAACGATAACCCTGTATGCAAGACAGCAAAAGGGACACAGATATAGAACAGTCTTTTGGACCCTGTGGGAGAGGGCGAGGGTGGGATGGTTTGGGAGAATGGCATTGAAACATGTATATTATCATATGTGAAACGAATCGCCAGTCCAGGTTCGATGCATGAGACAGGGTGCTTGGGGCTGGTGCACTGGGAAGACCCTGAGGGATGGGATGGGGAGGGAGGTGGGAGGGGGGTTCAGGATGGGGAACACGTGTACACCCATGGCAGATTCATGTCAATGTATGGCAAAACCAATACAATATTGTAATTAGCCTCCAAAAAAAAAAAAAAATGTTTTCTTAGTAATACCAACACTTCATTTGCCTTTTGCACTCTTGCTTTTTAATGAGTATACAGTGAAGTTTTCCAGAGGCTATGTGATATATGATATTGCACTAGGTTGAATGCAAGAGTACATAGAAGACTAACTATCTTATATTAAGCCAACTGTTAAAGGGATTTGAAAAATGTAAAGCAATGCTGCTCTTAGGAATTTTTTTGATCTAGAAAATACAGTTATATTTACATAAAATATATTATTTGGGTTAATGTATAAATACTATTTGTTACCACTATTTAAAATAAATAAATAAATATTTTTAAATGACTCGGTTTTAATTTCTTACATGATAAATATCAGTATGTACAATTCTCGTGAAATCTTTTTGGGGTCCTCAATAATTTTAAAGACTATAGTTGTCCTGAGACTAAGCATTTTAGAATTGTTGTTCTCGAGAACAGTCAAATGAAACTGGGGAGAAATCTGAGGATTCTAACTTGTTTTTGAAGAGAAAACCCATTTGCTTTTCTTCTCTCTTTTATTCCTTCCTTTCAGAGGCTGCTGTTGTATAAGCAGCAAAGCGGAGAAACAGAGGAGCCTGTGTCCCTGAAGATGTCATTCGGGTGATGAATCAACCAGCCCCGAAGGCTGGCTTACCTCTGGAGATGTTTCCTGTTTTGTGAGATGATGGTTTTCTTTGTTTGGTTTGATGTGGTTGTTAATTGCGGCTGGAAACCTATTAGAGGCCAAGAGAGGAGAGGGTTTGCAGAAGCCAGCAGTGACGGAGTCTGTAGATGATGGGCAGTGAAGGTGGTCCTCGACTTCGGCTGCAGCGAGGCCCTCGGTGGCCTCGGCATGTCATTTTCAGAGGGGTGGGTGGTGGTGCAAAGCAGGTCAGGTCCCGGCAGACCCTTCTCTGTTAGGTCGTCTTTGTCTTTTTCTCTGTCTCCTTTAATCATCCAGACCACAGGATGCTGGGGCTCTTCTCAGCTTAGTCTGGGCTTTCTTCTCCCCTCTCTGCACTTTTTGCCTGGCGTCCCCCTTTCCTACAGGTTCAATGTCATTTTGTGCTGGCATTGCTGGGCCAGGTCTTCGCTGCTTCCTGCGGGTTTTCTCTAGTTGTGAGCAGGGTCTGCTCTTCAGTTGCGGAGCGTGGGCTTCTCACTGCAGTGGCTTCTCTTGTGGAGCACGGGCTCCAGGCATGTGGGCTTCAGTAACTGCGGGCCACAGGCTTAGTTGCCCCACGGCATATGGAATCCTCCTGGACCACCAGATATCAAACCCGTGCCTTCTGCATTGGCAGGTGAATGTCATGTGATAACATGACATTTGTTTTTCTTTCTGTTTCTGACTTAGTGTGATTATCTCTAAGTTCATCCATATTGCTGCAAATAATATTTGCATTCTTTGTTTTATGGCTGAGTAATTACCCATTGTATGTATGTATACATACCACACCTTCTTTAAAAATACATGCACCCCAGTGTTCATAGCAGCACTGTTTACAATAAGCCAAGACATGGAAACCTTAATGTCCAGCAAATAGATGAATACCATCTTCTTGACCCAGATTGCGAACATTTCTTGCTTGCATGATTGCAGAAACCTCCTAGCTGGCCCTTCCTTTCTCGCTGTCCTTTACCCAACAATCAGACTGCACTTCTGAAAAAAATACAGGGTAGATCCTGTTCATCCTGCTTTAAATCCTTCCACTGCTTCTGTCCCTATAATAAAATCCAGACCCCTTCAATGACCCGTGAGGCCCTGCCTGCTCTGGCCTCTGTTGTCTTCATGCTCCTTATTGCACATGGCCCTCGTCATTGCTCACCTCCATCTAGCTGTACATATCCTTTTTTTTTTTTTATTATTATTAATTCATTTATTTGGCTGCCCCGATTCTTAGTTCAGGCACTCAGGATCTTCAATCTTAGTTGTGGCCTGTGGGATCTAGTTCCCTGACCAGGAATCAAACCTGGGTCCTCTGCATTGGGAGTATGATTCTTAGCCACTGGATCACCGGGAAAGTTCCGGTACTGGTCTTTTAGTCTCTTGAACAAACTGCTCATTCTACCTAGGAAGCTTTTCCTCGTCCCTCATTGTTTGGTTAGCTCCTTATATTCCTTTAAATCTCAGCTAAATGTCATTTCTTCAGCAAGCTGTTTCCACTGATTTTATCTAAAGTCCATGTTCCACGTGATTTTCTCCTACTTAGCTCTTTGTTTTGTTTGATTATTTAATTCTTTTGTTTCATGGCATATATAGTAGTTCAGATTTATTATGTAAAACTGTTTTCTAAATAATCTGGGTTTGAATGCACAGTAAGATTGGTCTTATATTTGTTTGCTAAGTGCTCTTGGGTAAAAGATGGTTCCCATCATGGCCTTGGCTAAGAATCTCTTAGAAGATCTCAGTAATTCTTAGTAACTCACGGAAAAAAATTACAGGAAACACCAGAGACCATATTGACTCTTGGAAGTCCAGAATAATTATTTTTGAACTTTCCCAAGTGAACCCACTGGAGTTTAATTTAATAACATTAGATCCCTTTAAAGATCCAGACTTTTGTCTCAGATTTATTGAGTATGCTACTGAATCAAATGTCTTGTGACTCTTCATTCTGATTTTTAGTAACAGCAAATTAATAACCTTGTCCTCATCCTTGGAAAGTGTATCTTAAAGGGTCCCAGAGTCTGGGGAGAGAAACAAGGACCCAGTCCTGGGATTTCTGGCTCAAGCCACAGCTTTTGCTGGAAATGAGGTCAGTGCTTGCAAGGGAGCTGAGTTGGTCCCTTGACAGTTGCTCGATGGCAGACTCAGGGTGTGTTTGCAGCCAGGCATCCACCTCCTTTTCTGGTACCTCAGCAGGTAGTGTACATGCTCGTTCCCTGACAGGATTCTGGAGGATGTAGCTCTCGGGTCACCTGTGTGAATGTCTTGGAACCAGCACCAGAAGCAGACAGAGGATTCCTGCATTTCCTTCTCTTCTTCCTCTCTGAACTGAATTTTGGTAATCTTCATAGGCAAGAAGAGGACAGTGTGCTTGGAGGTGCCAACCAGGGAGGAGGTCACAGGAAGGAATGTGGCTTCGTGTTCTGGACATTTATTTTTTTAAAATTTTGCTTCAGATATTATTATTATTATTTTAATGTCTTTTGGCCACATCACACGGCATGTGGGATCTCAGTTCCCCGATGTCGGATCAGATCCACGCCCATTGCATTAGCAATGCAGGGTCTTAACCACTGGGATGCCAGGGAAGTCCCTGTTTCAGATATTATTTTTAATTTCAATATTTTGAATCTATTAATGAAACACAAGCTACAGCCCTCTCATTACTGTCCCTTGGAAACGTAGCCACTGCCTTGAGGTTTGTGTGTTTAATTTTACCACAGACACTTGTGAATGTGACAGTTGACCAGTCGTATCTGACTCTCTGCGACCCCGTGGACTGCAGCCCGCCAGGCTCCTCCGTCCATGGGATTCTCCAGGCAAGAATACTGGAGTAGGTGGCCGTGCCCTTCTCCAGGGGATCTTCCCAACCCAGGAATCGAACCCAGGTCTCCTGCACTGTGGGCAGATTCTTTATCGTCCAAGCCACCCGGGAAGCACGTGTATCCGTGGCCAAAAAATATAGGGTTCTGGATTTGCATGTTTTTGCATTTTCCATAAATATATTATATATGTTTTTGAATCTTTTTTCACTGAACATTGTTTCCCATATTCATCTGCATAATCAGGTAATGCAGTTAATTAATTTGAACTGTTTTAAAGTACTGCACTCTGTAAATATTACTCACTTAACCATTCCCCTACTGATGAGTACTTAGGTTGCTGAGCTTTTTTTTTTTTTAATATTTATTTATTTAGCTGTGCCAGGCCTTACTGTGGCATGTGGGATCTAGTTTCCTGACCAAGGATCAAACCTGGGCCCCATGCACTGAAAGCCAGAAGTCTTAGCCACTGGACCACCGGGGAAGTCCTCACTCTTGAGGCAGCATTTCATACCCCTTGGTCAGTCAGTCATTGGCAGCAGATTGTCCCTGTGGGGACCCAAGGCTGTAAACTCCTGGACAGGGCAGATGCTTCAGCCCAGAGCAAGTCTCTGGAGAAGGCAGCTGTGAGCGCTTTGCAGTCAGTATTCAGAGCAGCAGGGGTGTGGGCGCACCCGTATGGCAAAAAGGATCTGGTTGAGACGCCAGCACATCACGAGGGCTCCTGTCCTTGGAGGGGATGTTTTCTTCTTGTTTGAAGGCTGGGCCATCAGCCGGAGTTAACTGTGCCTTCCCCTTAGTCTCTTGGCCATCTCGCTGTCATCTTATTGCCACTGACTCCTCTTTCTCTTTTTTTTTAATACATTTTAAAAATCAAATTATAGTTGATTTACAATGTTGGACCAATCTGTTGTACAAAATAGTGACTCAGTTGTACAAATATACACATTTTTTAGTTTCCTTTTCCATTATGGTTTATCACAGGATATCAAATACAGTTCCCTGTCCTACACATTAAGACTTAAATGTTTATCCATTTTAAATGTAATAGCTTGCATCTACCAACCCCAGACTCCCAGTCCATTCCTCTTCGTCCCTTCCTCGGCAACCACAAGTCTGTTTTAATTAATATTATAATTTAAGACATTTACGTTTAGTATTTTACTTTATTTTATTGGCCACACTAATGTGTGGCATGTGGAATCTTAGTTCCCCAACCAGGGATGGAACCTGTGCCTTCTACAGTGGAAGCGTGGAGTCTTAACCACTGGACCACTAGGGATGTCCCTGTCATTGACTCTTCACTTGCTTATCTCCTCCACCTGCTCCTTGAGGCAGGAACCTGGGCTTGTCCACCTGTTGTCCTTCTCAGCCCCACAGGGTGGCACCATCCTTGGCATGGAGGAGGTAAGCACAACATTCCCTGAGTGCCCTGGGTTCCCCTGCCTCAGGGACCCTAGTTGTCTGTGCTCACTCCATGGCCTCGAGTCAAGTTCATTGACTAAAGAACAGCCTTGGGAGACTTTGATGAGACAAATGTGAGAATCAGGCAATTGTGGAAGGGCAGGTCTTCAGTGTTCTCGTTTTTTGGTTATATATGCCTTTAAAAAGTTTATTTAAAACAAATTATATGGTAGGTTTCTTCTCCCTACCCCTCAAATGTCTCATGGAAGACAGTTTTGCTGTGCTCTTTTTGGAGGGAGAGAAACGAGGAAATCTTAAAGCCAAGTAATTACTTCCATCAGCAGGAAATCATACTCTTTGTGTGAACAGAACAGGTACTGAGAGAGCCTGACTGTTTAATTTCCTTGAAATTCCATTTGCGTGTATTCAGGGCTGGGAGGATCACTTTGGGAGTTAGGGACTGGAAGAGAGGTCAGTGGAGAGAAGGGAGGGACAGGGCAGTGTCTCAGAAGACTGGGGAGCAGGTGATACTTAGGAGAGAGCTTTCAGAGTTTATTGAGAACTGCTCACCATCCCCACCAGGCTTCTGAGCCGTGGAGAAGCTAGCAAGACCCAGGAGGTGTCAGCTTTGGGGGACACACTGTGATCACCTCCTGCGCTGAGTGATGGTTGAATATCTCTTGTCTGTAAGAGGAGCAGCTCGGGGACCTGCATAAACTTCTCCTTGCCATCTTTTAGGGCTCTGTGGCTGCAAGGTGGTATTAATAAAGGAATGAGTCTGCCCAGAAAACAGCCAGACGAAGGTCTGGGGGATCTCAGGGATGCTCAGGGCAAAGAGAGAGGAGGTAAAGTGAGTCCTGCAGAGACTCTGGGCGCCCCTGTATTCTTCCTTCCTTGTTAACACCTGTAGGGGTCTTCTCTCTACACTCAATCCTTTCATCTTTTTAAAAAATTGAAGTATAGCAGATTTATAATGTTTCAGGCGTATAGCAAATGATTCAGATATATTGAGTTGGTCAAAAAGTTCACTTGGGGTTTCCCATATGGACACACTTTTTGGACAATGCTATGTGTTTGTGTGTGTGTGTGTGCACGCATGTGTGTATACATATATATATATATACACACACACACATATATATACGTGTGTGTACATATATATACACACAAATATATATACATTATATATACACTCTTTTTCAGATCTTTTCCATTATAGGTTATTACAAGCTATTGACTATACTTGCCCATGCTTCAGTCTCTCCATCTTAAAGATTGTTTTAATAGTAGGATTCAATGTTATTTATTTTTTTTAGCTTTCTGTTTATTGTTTTCGGTTGTGCTGGGTCTTTGTTACTGTGTTTTCTCTAGTTGCGGTGCACAGGCTTCTCACCGCGGTGGCTAATCTCGCTGTGGCTCCCAGGCTGAGGAGCACAGGCTCAGTGGTTGTGGCCTGTGGACCTTAGTTACTCCTTGGCATGTGGGATCTTCCCGGACCTGGGATCTAACCCCTGTTCCCTGCCTTGGCAGGTGGATTCTTACCCATTGTATCACCAGGGAAGTCCATGATTCAATTTTAAAATAAAGTTCAGACGTGTGAAACACTGATATGAGCAGAGCCCTTGGCTTGCTGCTGGGGTCTCAGGGATCACAGTTGTATGAAGGAGGCAGGCCTGATATGAGTAGGTGTGGGCACGCGACACCAGATGTTAGGAGGAAGGTGCTCTTTGCTGTGCTGGGGCCAGGGTTAGAGCCAGGAGCGTCTGGGGGTGTTCGACAGGCAAACAAGTTGGGTGAAGGCTTTCTAGGCAGACAGAACAGTCTGTGCAGAGGCTGGGGGTCCGAACAATGTCAGGTCCAGGGTCGTCCGAGCAGTTTAATACACTGGAGAGTGAAGTCAGGGGTAGGGAGTTGACTTGAGGTCAGAGAGATGGCTGAGGAGCTTGACCGAGACCCTGCCATAAAGGCCTTAAGAAGATCAGCCTTATGAAGGGGTGAAGGTGCAATCATCGCAACGGTAACTGCTGGGGGTGGGATGATGATGAATTAAAATACCCAATGATGGGATGCAGGAATCAAAGCAGCAGTGGGTGAGTTTTCTCCTGGGCAATAAAGCTTCCCTGGCTCCTGCTTTCGGCTTTTCTGAGCTAGCCTGGAATATACCCACTGTGACCAGCCACTATATATTAACTGAGCACCTACTATGTGCTCAGAACAATATGTATGGCTGAGAAATGCTGTGGTGCCCCAGCCTGTGGGCTTCTGTGGCTTCAGTGGGACAGAGTTTTCCTGAGTTCTGCTTATCACCAGCACCAACTGCCCATCATACCCAGCTTCAAACAAGCTGAATTCATTCTTGAATCCCTCATGCTCAAACCCCAAGACACATGCTCCATAACGGTTTGATGATTGAATGACTCGCACACATCACATCATTTGTTGGTTGGGCGGAAGTCATTTGTGAATCTGACATTAATAACTATTATCTTCTGGAAGTTGGGGATGTGGAGAGTTGACCTACGCTGAGAAAAATACGTCTGATCTTGCTTCTTCTCTGAATTGTTTTGTGACCTTAGATAGTCCTTGGCTGAAATAAGCTTCTTTTCAGCATGTTTAAGATAAGAGATTTGGATCAGTGCTTCCTTAATGTTGCTTCTGGTTCAAATATCTGAGTATTTTAAGTCTATAAATAGGAATCCAAAACTCTGGATGGAAAGATGTAAAAAACCGCGAGCCTGGAGGGTGGTGGAAAGATGCAGAGATGCAAGCAGAATACCTGGGGCAGCACTGGCGTCCACCAAGTGCCGGCTTTCCCTCCTTGTAAGATGCAGGCAGGAAACTTTACCGTCTAGTCTGGGGTGCTCTGACAACAAATTAGTTCATGTTTGTGAGGCACAAAAGGGAAAAAGGTACCTGTAAGAAATCATGTAAATGCTAAGTGTTGTTTTCCATCTGATTCTCCTCCAGTCAATCGCACCTTCCTATCAGAGTGTTGAAACAGCATCACTTAGGGCTCCTCTGGCTAATTGTGCTGCCAAGAAAAGGGGGACGATTCTCTTAAAATTTTTCATTTTAATTTCTCTCTGTCTATGACTTCCCTCCCCCCTTTTTTTTCCAGTGCACTGTTCAGAGCTGCTCCCTGATCAGGGGTCAGTACAAGTTAGTGCTTCTGTTTTCTCTCTGTTCCAGTCTAGTCTCCATGGAAAAGCTCTGGAGGATACACAAATAAAGACCCCAAGTGGGTCTTCATCCTCTAGAGGCTCCTATGTGTTCAGGAAGGGCAGAGACCAGTCCCCCTCGACCTGCCGCAGGCAACCACCATTCAAGGCAGGGTGTGAGAAGCTTGGTGAGGGCAGGGCTGTGGGGTTTCTGATGAGCTTCATAATAAATTGTGGGGTAATTGATCCAAATGCAGCTTCCTCAGTGCATCAGTTATCTACTGCTGTGATAATGCCATGTAACAAACCAAGCCAAAATTCAGTGGCTTAAAATAATGGCATTTATTTAAAGAAGCTGCAGGTTGGTGATTCAGACCAAAATAAAGCTTGGTCAAGCTTTGTTTTGAAGCTCAAAACAAAGTTTAGTATCTAGAATGACTAACCTGCTGGGCCCCGTAAGTTTTGAGTAGTATTCCAGAGTGGGTGTCTTCACGGGGGCCCCTCAACCCTGATCTTAACTCAGCACCCAGGCAGTGACACCCACCGTGTACTGGCCAGTGGCTGGAGCTCAGTGCAGGGAGGCAGACGACTTGCTGCTCAGAGTTGGTCAGCTTCCTCGGTAGTGGGGCAGGATCTCGGGGGAGCGGTGACTCACTGAGAACAGGCTTTGTTGTTGCCCAGGCTGCTCTTTCCTCATGCTCAGCACTGTGGGAAGCTTTAGCTGAATCATTGCATCTTGGCCCAGGAGGCTGTGAGCAAAGGTGGGAGGTGAGTGATGTGGACAGGCTGCAGTGATCCTACAGACATGGCCAGGAGAGGCAGCTCCAAGATAAAACACAAGAGAGACAATTCCAGATTTCACTTGACTTGTTGGGGTGGGGGTGGAGGAGAGCAGAGGAGAGGAAGGAGTAAGATGAGACCCTGGGGAGGGACCTGGAGGCAGAGATGCAGTCATTAAAAAACAAAACACGTTTATTTATGGCTGTGCTGAGTTTTGGTTGCTGTGGGTGGGCTTTCTCTCCAGTCGCAGGGCATGGGCTTCTCATTGCTGTGGCTTCTCTCGTTGTGGAGCATGGGCTCTAGGTGCTCAGTGGTTGCAGCCATGGGCTCTAGGGTCCTGGCTCAGTAGTTGTGGGGCACGGGCTTAGTTGCAGCATGTGGGATCTGCCTGGACCAGGGATCGAACCAGTGTCCCCTGCACTGGCAAGTGGATTCTTAACCACTGGACCACCAGAGAAGTCCAGAGACATAGTCATTAAGGTCAAAATAACATGCAGATCTCTTTCTGACTTTTTCTTAAAACCACATTTTATTTGAAACTTACAGGTTTCTGATTCTCATTGTTTCCTTGGCTATTGGTCCTTGCTGAGAAATTTTGCTAACGACATTTAATTCTCCAGTCAACTGTTTCTCAGTGACTGTGATCATCTTGCCACTAACGGTATCAAATAGGCAGCTTGCTCAAGTGCTGGGGACAGTTGGGTTTCTCAAAGTCGAGGACATTGCAGAGCATGAGTGAATGCCTACGGCAAAACATTATCGATGTGAGTGCGATTCCTCGTCTCAGTCCAAGGTCGTTAGTTTCGCCCTCCCTGCCCTTCCTCATTTATTCCTCAAACATTTACTGAGCATCTCCTATGCAGCAGCTGGGATATACAGATAAACAAGACAGGTATGGCCCGTATCTACTCAGTGTTGGTGTGGTTCGAGCTGAGAAATCCCTCATTCATTTATTTGTTCAGTAAACATTCCTGTGGTGCCTGGTATTTGGCAGTCCTGAGCTTGGTGTTGGGCCTATGGGGCTGAACAAGAGAGATGTGGCTATGTCTTTGTGCACGTTAGAATCTGGGTGGGGAGAGATGTCAGGCAACAAAGTTCATAAAATAAAAATATAATGAACCTTGTTGGAGGATGCTCAGTGGTCCACATACCAGTGTACACAGGTGTCTTTCCTCATGGGTTCTGGTCTGATGGGTATGTTCAACCTTGAACTGTTGAAGTGCATGCTTATGTATTAGAATAGCCGTGTGCCTAACAAGGAGAGTGTATGTTTCCTTCTTCATTCATTTGCAAGAGGGGACAGCTTCCTTGTGAATCACAGATCTCAAGTTAAGGTCTTCCACCCTTTTGGCCACTCTTCCTTATTACCAAGGATACCCAGGGGCTCACCTATGAGGGGTGGGGAACAGGTCCAAGGCACTATATAAGTGGGTCTCTTCAAAATAGTGTTATTGGGAAACCAAATGTCAGCGGGAGGTTGCTGTATTCTGGGGCTGGCTTTCAGGCTGGGAAGTGGGAAGGCATCAAATGTAGCTCATGATTCCTTAGTGCCCATTACATGTGTCAGACCTCTCTGTAACCTCTATATTATTCCCTTAACACGTATTTCCATTTTATAGATGGGGAAACTGAGGCTCAGAGAATTGACGTGGCTTACCTAAGGAGCCAGGGTAAGAAATCAGTTTCCTGGACACCAAGTCTGATGTGACTGGAGGCAATCACTTGGAATTTGTGACCTCAACACAAGATGGAGAAGATACAAGGGCGTCCGAGAGTTGTGTCATTTTAATCTTAAAGTGCTGGCAAGCAGTGATTCTTTGAACATGAAAAATAGTGAATTTTTTTAGAAGCTGAAAACATTAGAAATTTACTCTCTCCAAGTGATAGTTCTTGGCAAAATAGACTTAAGTAGCATCTTCTTCCTCCCATTTCCCTTCTGTTTGGAGCATGTGTGTTCCTCTGTTCCGGAAGTTTTCCTTGACAGAAGCAGAGCAGTTTTTGACAAACAACTTTAATATTCTTTGAGTCCGTTTGCCAGCTCTAATAATCCCACAAGCTTACAAGGTCACTGTGGAGATTAAATCTGAGTCATTGGAGGCAGATGTTGACATATCATTATTTCTGGAGCTGCTGGGGACTCTCATTCCCTGGAGCTATGATTCACTCTCCAAACGAACACCCCGCATTCCACCTGACCTGCTGAGCCAGGGACTCGGGATGATAGGAGGGAAACAAGCCCACCTCGCCACTTCCTTGCTCTGTGCGTTGAGAAACCCCTGCTTGCTGCTGGTGTGGAGAGAACACAAGACCTGGGCTCCTAGCTCATCTCTACCGCTGGCTGTGGGCTAGCATTTCATCTGTTCTTCACAGTCTTTGCTGTGATTGATGTGTGTGTGCGTTTGTGTGTGCGCGCACACAAGCACTTAGCCACTCGGTCATGTCTGACTCTTGTGACCCCATGGACTGTAGCCTTCCAGGCTTCTCTGTCCATGGGATTCTGCCAGCAAGAATACTGGAGTGGGTTACATTTTCTACTCCAAGGGATCTTCCTGACCCAGAGATTGAACCTGTGTCTTCTGTGTCTCCTGCATTGCAGACAGAGTATTTACCCACTGAGCCATACAACATTTTTTTTTTTATTTATGCAGGAAAATGTATTATCTTGAGTGTCCAGCTTGATGAAATTTTACAAATATATGCTCCAAGTGAGCACCATCCAGATCAAGACATGGAACATTTTCCCCACCCCACGACCCCCGCTCCTGCCCCTTCCTAATCAATAACCCTTCAAAGTTACCCTATTCTGACTTCTGACACCATGAATTAGTTATGTCTGTTCTAGAATTTCACATAATAGCAATCAAATGACATGTGAAAAGTCAAAGTGTTAGTTGCTCAGTCGTGTCTGACTCTTTGTGACCTCTGAGACTGTAGCCTGCCAGGCTCTTCTGTCCATAGAATTCTCCAGGCAAGAATACTGAAGTGGAGAGCCATTCCCTTCTCCAGGGGATCTTCCCGACCCAGGAGTTGAACTCAGATCTCCTGCATTGCAGTCAGATTAATTACTGTCTGAGCCACTAAGGAAGCCCCACAAAAAAGCAATCAAAGGACATGTACCCTTTTAAAAAAACTGTATTTTATGTTGGAGTATAGCTGATTAACAATGTTGTGATAGCAGGTGTACAGCAAAGGGATTCAGCCACACATATACGTGTATCCATTCTCCGTCAAGACATGTATCCTTTTGTGTCAGCTCTCTTGCTCAGTAAAATGTCTGTGAAATTTCTCCAAGGTGCTATGTTATCAGTAATATGTTCCTTTTAATTGCTGAGTAGTATTCCATTGTATGGGTGTGCCACAATTTGTTTATCCATTCTCCTGTTCACAGACACCTGGGCCGTTTTGAAACTTTGGTTATTATGAGTACAGTTTCTATAGATATTTTTTAATTTAAAATTTTAATTGAAGCATAGTTGATTTACAATGTTGTGTCAGTTTCAAGTATATATCAAAGTGGTTCCGTTTATATATATATATTTCTGATTCTTTTCCATTACAGGTTGTTCCAGGATATTCAATATTTTCCCCTGTGCTATACAGTAAATCCTGGTTGCTTATCTAGTTTATATACAGCAGTGTGTATCTGTTAATCCCATACTTCTGATTTCCCCCTCTCTACCTCCCTTTTTCCTTTGGTAACCATAAGTTTGTCTGCTATGTCTGTGAGTCTGTTTATGTTTTGTACCTAGATTGATTTGTGTTATTTTTTAGATTCCATATGTAAGTAATACCATATAATGTTTGTCTTTCTCTGCCTGACTTGCTTTGCTTAGAATGATAATCTCTAGGTTCATCCGTGTTGCTGAAAATGGTACTACTTCATTTTTTTTAAATGGCTGAGTCATAGCCCATTGAGTATTTGTGCTGCGTCTTCTTAAACCAGTCGTCTGTTACTGAACATTTAGGTGGCTTTCATGTCTTGGCTATTGTAAATAGTGCTATAGCTATTCTAGTACACATCTTTTTGTAGACTTAAGTTTTCATCTTTCTTGAATCAATACTTAGAAATGGGATGGTGGAGTCACGGGATAGGCATACCTTCAACTTTATCAGAAACTGCTCAACAGTTCATACACATCTCCATGTCTATAAGTGCCCTTTGGTGTTACCAGGAAGGGGGAGAATGGGGAGCCTGGAATTGGGTCGGTAGTGACCTGTTCTGTTGAAAGAACTCAGTCCTGCTCACCTGGCTCTTTGCTGAGTCCTAAGAAGAGAGGAGAAAATGAGGTTCAGGGCTGTTCAGATTTGCCCCTCTTCAGGAGAGTTCTCAAATCTCTCTGAATTTCTGTTTTCTGTCTGTAAGATGGGAATGACAATGCCTATTTTGAAGAATGATTGGGAAGATGAGAGGTAATCATGTAAAATACCAAGCACAGAGCCTGTGATCTAGTAAGAGTCGTACAAACATCTGCTTTCTTCATCTCAAAGGAAGAAAATGAAATACTTGTTGCCACTGTGGAGTCTTGGTGCTAATGGGCAATGTGGCTGGTTTGCTGGTGACAAATGTTGAGCTTTCCCTCGACATTATGCTTCCTTATCTAAAACCTGGGAGAAGGTTCTTACGATGATGGCCTCTGGAGATTGTAATGGGCATACGGTGAGGGCAAGATGCATTCTACACGTGTCGTTATTTGCTGTGTAGCAGTCATGTGAGACTTTTGGTGTGTAATTAAAAAAATTTATTTATTTGGCTGTATCAGGCCTTAGTTTCAGTGTGTGGAATCTTGTTCCCTGACCAGGGATTGAACCTGGGCCCCCTGCATTGGGAGTATGGAGTCTTAGCCACTGGACCACCAGGGAAGTCCCCGATGGTCCGTTTTGATGTTGGAATAGGGTGAAATTGAGTTGAAGTTGAATACTCCAGCATCACAATACTGGACTCTTGGCTGCATGTAGAGCTCACGTAGCCTAATGCATGAAAGTGTACCTTATAAAATACCAGATTTTCATAATGGAAATAAGAATATTAGAGAAAAACATCAAAAGCTTTCCTTTCATAATTTTTGTAATAAAAACTGATTGTTTATTAAATGGACTGTGGGTTGCTATGGCGACACAAGGGTGCTGAATTAGAAGAGGATTGAAGTGGATATTCTAATGTGGATAGGCATCACTTAGACACACTTAGACAAAAACACTGAGATGTTGTGGAGAGTGTTTTATGGTGTCGGTAAAATTTCCTGAGTTTCTGTGTCAGACTGGCCTCTGTTTTCTAGGTTACCCATTTTAATCCCCTTTATAATTTGTTTCTTAATCATAGTTGAGATAGTTTATTTGTTCATTCATTCATCCATACATCAGTAAATAGCTTTTGGTAGCGTATGTGTCCACATTCTGAGGGCTATTCAAAGAAGTAAAACATACAGTCTGTCTGGAGGATTTCACAAGTGCAAAAGCACGTCTTGGCCCCTGGCTGACTTTCCTCTCTGAATTCAGCTCCATTCAATCACTGTATTCAGTGATTTCAACGCTGGGGAAATTCAATGTAAAGAATTTTAAGGCTATGATAAGATAGTATGTGTAAAGATGGAAAAAAAAAAAAAAAGAACACTACAAAGTACCCATGGGCTGATAGACACGGAAGGGAGGAGTCCAGTTCTCATAGAACTGAAGGTCTGGTTGCAGCACCCTGGATGATGGGAGAGTTTGCTAGGTTGGAGGAGCCAGAGCTGGTCCATGGTAACTGGACAAACAGCAACGATCCTGTGGGGCATGGGTGAGCTGAGGCTGGGAGTTCAGAGCGCAGACGGAGTTGCAGAGGTGCCATTGTGGGGTGGAGTCTGGCATCTGGCAGGGTCTACAACCAGAGGGCTGCAGGAAGGTGGTCTCTGGGCCTTGGTGGGGGCGGAGGGTGGCAAGGTTGCTGGGGGATGGCCTACTTTGGACGTGCAAATAGGGCAGAAGGTGCAAGTGGAGCTAGAAAAAGCAAAACTGAGCAAGTTGAATCAGGAAGAGAAGTCCCCGCCTCCTGCGATGTCCTGGCAGAGCCCTCTACTGGCAAACCTTTGCATTGTGCTCACTGTAGAGAACTGCTTCCGTTATCAGAGGGCAGGTATTGAAGGGTGAGTTTGGAGCTTAGAAATGATATTTCAGCAATGGCCCACCATCTGGGTTATGGTTTATCTTGTAAAATCATTGAAAATATTTGTCTTTCACAACCTTCCTCAAAGAGGCTTCATGGGTTGCGAAGCTGGAAAGATGCACAAAGGGTTCCTTCAAAGAGAATGACAACCTTGTCAGTCCTTCCAGGAGGAAGCTCTGGGATGCAGGCTTGGGTTGGCAGCAACCATTTGTACTCAGTCCTTTCCTGCTGAAATGGGGTTCATATCCATTTGATTTGCAGACTTGAGATCACAAGGACATGGGCCGGAGCCCCCGTTCTGCCACTCACCAGCCGTATGATTGTGACACTCTGCAGTGATGTCCTTGGTAGTTCAGACACCAGTGTGTGCCTAATGGTACCCCAAAGTTACAGGTCTCCCATCATATCAGAGGCTTAGCCACCATGCTGTAAGGCAGAGGCCACCACACTTCTCCTGGAAGAGGCTGGGTAGTAAATATTTCAGGCTTTGCAGGCCACAATATCTCTGCTTCAGATACCCAACTCTGTCTTTGTAGAGCAGAACCATCCACAGATAGCAAGCAAAAAGAATGGCCATGTCTCTGTGTGGGGAAGTGTGTCCAGTACTGGGTCTCACTGTGCTAGGACCAGTGTGTCCCCAGTCACACGCTGGCCCTAATGTTACACTGTCATCTCCCATCCCAGACAAAAGTTTCTTTAAATCTCAGGTTTTATTGATTTTCCCTGCTATGGGTCTTGTTTGGAGCCCCTGAAGTTATCCTAATGAGTTGTCCTGTCTTTGAATCTGGAGCATAATGGATTGGGGTCTTGGGATTGGGATTGAGAAATGCCCCAGTCTTCTTATTTAAACTTGTTCTTTAGTTTCCAGCTCTGCAAACCTCAGATTTTGCTAAGCTACTCAAAAAACAAGATGTTGTTAGTTTACAAACAGGAAATGCTGGAGAGGGTGCGGAGAAAAGGGAACCTTCCTCTGTTGTTGGCAGGAATGTAAATTGGTAACAGCCACTGTGGATAACAGTATGGAGCTTCCTTAAACAACTAAAAATAGAGCTACTATATGATCCAGAAATCCCACTTCTGGGCATATATCTTGAGAAAACCATAATTTGAAAAGATACATACACACCAATTTCATAGCAGCACTATTTACAATGGCCCAAACATGGAAGCAACCAAAGTGTCCCTCAACAGATGAATGGATAAGAAAGAGTGGTGTATATAGACAATGGACTATTACTCAACCACAAAAAGGATGAAATAATGCCATTTGGAGTAACATCGATGGACCTAGAGATGATCATACAGAGAAAGATGAATATTGGATGATTTCACTTATTTGTGGAATCTAATTTGGAAAATTCTGAAAGAGATGGGCATACCAGACCACCTGACCTGACTCTTGAGAAACCTGTATGCAGGTCAGGAAGCAATAGTTAGAACTGGACATGGAACAACAGACTGGTTCCAAATAGGAAAAGGAGTACGTCAAGGCTGTATATTGTCACCCTGCTTATTTAACTTCTATGCAGAGTACATCAAGAAATGCTGAGCTGGAAGAAGCACAAGTTGGAATCAAGATTGCCGGGAGAAATATCAATAACCTCAGATATGCAGATGACACCACCCTTATGGCAGAAAGTGAAGAGGAACTAAAAAGCCTCTTGATGAAAGTGAAAAAGGAGAGTGAAAAAGTTGGCTTCAAGCTCAACATTTGGAAAACTAAGATCATGGCATCCGGTCCCATCACTTCATGGGAAATAGATGGGGAAACAGTGGAAACAGTGTCAGACTTTATTTTTTGGGGCTCCAAAATCACTGCAGATGGTGACTGCAACCATGAAATTAAAAGACGCTTACTCCTTGGAAGGAAAGTTATGACCAACCTAGATAGCATATTCAAAAGCAGAGACATTACTTTGCTAACAAAGGTTCGTCTAGTCAAGGCTATGGTTTTTCCAGTGGTCATGTATGGATGTGAGAGTTGGACTGTGAAGAGAACTGAGCACTGAAGAACTGATGCTTTTGAACTGTGGTGTTGGAGAAAACTCTTGAGAGTCCCTTGGACTGCAAGGAGATCCAACCAGTCCATTCTGAAGGAGATTAGCCCTGGGTGTTCATTGGAAGGACTGATGTTGAGGCTGAAACTCCAATACTTTGGCCACCTCATGGGAAGAGCTGACTCATTGGAAAAGTCCCTGATGCTGGGAGGGATTGGGGGCAGGAGGAGAAGGGGACGACAGAGGATGAGATGGTTGGATGGCATCACCGACTCGATGGACATGAGTTTGGGTGAACTCTGGGAGTTGGTGATGGACAGGGAGGCCTGGTGTGCTGTGATTCATGGGGTCGCAAAGAGTTGGACATGACTGACTGAACTGAACTGCATTTTAGAAAAGATACAAATGAACTTATATACAAAATAGAAACAGACTTATAAAAAGCAGATGTTTGGTTACCTAAAGGGAAACCTGGTGTGGAAGTATAAATCAGGAGCATGGGATAAACACACACACATTACTATAACAAAGTAGATAACCAACAAGGACCTACTGGGTAGCACAGGGAACTCTACTCAGTATTCTGTGTAACCTATATAGGAAAAGAATCTAAAAAAGAATGAGCATAGTTATATGTATAACTGGACCACTTTGCAGTACACCTGAAGCTAACACAGTATTGTGCATCAACGGTGCGAGTATGTGCTTAGTTGCTCAATCGTCTCCGACTCTTTGCAACCCCATGGACTGTAGCCCGCTAGGCTCCTCTGTCCATGGAATTTTCCAGGCAAGAATACTGGAGTGGCTTGCTATTTCCTACTCCAGGGGATCTTCCCAAGCCAGTCTATTGAACCCAGATCTCTTATATCTCCTGCATTGGCAGGCAGATTCTTTACCACTGCCCCATACTCCATAAAATTAAAATATTAAAAAAAAAGCCCAAAGCACAAAATGTTGTTAGACAGCCCTTGCAGTGATGCACTGTGGAGCAAAGAAGACCCACTTCCCCATTTAAGGAGCAGCCGCAACAATCCAGTGTCACGGGACCATCCGCGGCTGTTGTTTTAGTGTTGCTTTAGCTACGAAAGGTCCAAAGTTGTCACGCAGGCAAAAGATCATCTGCGATGGTCACCTGTGGATTTTCTTGGCCAGAGGAATTGTGGTAAGTGTGAATTTTAATGAAACATAGGGGCCTATTCAGTGGAACAATAAACTGACTGCCCTGGTGTTGGGGAGTGGCTGAATCTCCCCAGACCGACATCTGTCAACATGCCTATCCCCTGGGCTGGTCTGTGAGCCTGGCTGTTTGACCCCCACCCCAGCAGCTCATATGATAAGGTAACCACCGCACCCTGGCATTTTCCTTGCCTTTTTAAAAAACTCTGTTTAAATTCTGGGGCAGAAGCATTGATACTGAGATACTTATGCCCTTTTGATAACTGCTGCTTAAGCTGCTTCTCTGACAGACAAATTCTAATTAAACAGTATAATAAGTTGCAGAAACACAACAGCTCCCAGTGCTTTTCCTGTGGCATGTCACATCTGAAAAAGCTACATCCTGTAACTTGCAGATACATTTTTAGGTTCTGTTTCCATGAAGTTGCACTGGCTGTTTCTCCAGAGATGTAGGTTAGGCTAACACCCTCTTTTTTTTTTCCCTCAGTGGAAACTATTTCTAGGCAGCAAATTAATTGTAGGGAAGTTAAGGTCAAAGAAATTTGTATTTCTTTGCAGCAAATTTTGCCTTTGGCTTAGGAAAGTTACCACAACCCCTTAAGTGACTTGAGTTGGGATTTGATCCCTGGGTCAGGAAGATCCCTTCTCTGATATTCTTACATGGAAAATTCCATGGGCAGAGGAGCCTGGTGAGCTGTGGTCCATGGGGTTGAAAAGAGTTGGACATGACTGAGCAACTAACTTTCACTTCCCTTCCCAGGAAAATGAAAAAAAACAACTGTGAAACAATAATGAAGCCCAAACCAAGATGCTGGATTTGTGGATCTATGATTTGACTTGGATTTGAGGAAAGGAGGGTCGTTGCAGGGTCGTTATTATACTGATTGGAAATGCAGGCCCATTTCCTGTAGGTGACAAGTGCAGAGAACAGATAAAATTGTAAGGGTCTTCTGTTTGGGGATTCAGTTTTTTAAATCCAGTGGTCTTTGCTTAGCCTTGTTAAATGGCATTTTTTTTTTTTTTTTTTGTAGGTTACAGCACTACAGAGGAGTCAAGAAAAGCTTCCTATATGGAATGTTGCTTTTATTAAAACTTGCTGTGTGCCTTTGGGCAAGTCACTGAACCTCTCTGATTCTGGAAACTGAGTCACCAAATCTGAGTTTGGTGGAAGGGGTAGGCATTCAGGCTAAACTGGGCTTGTTCACATGGCAGGCATAGGGTTCCGTGACAGTGAGTGGAGGCAGCCAGGTCTCAATGCCTCCTCTCTCACTTTCTGTCGGTAAAAGCCCAATGCCAGGCAAGGCCAGCCTGATGTGAGGAGCTGCAAAATAACGTTGTGAAAAGGTGAGGGAAGTGAGAGGAGAACGATCACAAGCTGTCTACACTGGGTTAGTGCTCATTCTGGGATCTTCAAGGAAGATGAGTGGTTAATAATGTGGTGTGCGATCTGCCTGAGTTGTGACTTTAGCCAGGAGCAGAGACAGGTTCAAACAACAGAAGAGAACAGAACACAAGGAATCACAGCTTGATCACCGTGTGACCTTGGACAAAATACTTCACCTGTCAGAACCTCAGTTTTTTTTTTTTTATCCTAAGTTTCCCTAAAACCTGTATTAAATCTTTCTATTCTGGGTACTGGAGTCAGAGACGAGAAAAACGAGGTGACCCTTGTGAGTTTCTGCAGCTGTGTGTGTCAGTGACTGGGGAGTGGGGGACCCTGGTACTGGCCACTTCTGGTTTGCTCGTGTGCTGCCCAGGGCAGTTTGGAGCCTGGACCCTTGCCTCCCTGAAGGTATCAAGGACTGGCAGGCAAGCAATGTTCCCTGTACCTCCAGCAGGCATTTCCCCATGGGAAACCTGCTCTTGTTAGCCCAGCTTTTGAATTGCTTGACCCCTTTGAGGCCCATGGGTTGGGAAGGGCTTCCAGGGCATCTATATTGGGCTCACTTGTCCTGGCTGATTTTCAACTTAGTTTTCCAGCTGTGAAAAACATCTATATGGATGGCAGTAATTGGGAATTTAATAATTTTTTGATGTTTCTTGTGGTGCTTGGAAAATCCACTGGGAATGGTCTATATATTTTCAGTGTTTCCCCATTCTGTGCTAAAACTCTGTGCTAAAAACTCTGCATGAATTTTATTTTCTCCTTTTCTTTCTTTTTTTTTTTTCTTAAAGCACAAAGCAAGCTAACTTTGAAGCCAAGTTTTGTTTTTAGTCAAGTGTGTGTACCGGGTCCTTATTTTCTCCTTTTGTTTTTATTGCTACTGTGTTCTTTATTACTTTTTTCTAAGTCATTTTAGAAATAAAAAAGATGGGGGAATAAAACCACTAGAGTCAGAGATTCAGACAATCTAAGCGTTGTCTCCCCATGAGAATTACTCTCTTGGCTGGAGCAGGAGGCTTATGTTTCTTTACCTGGTGTTATTTGATTACTAGGTCATCAAAACTTTATCAGCTCTATTACACTGACTCCCAGAAGCTTCAGAGTAACAGAGGACTTGCAAGTAGGGCTCTTATCATGTCACAGAAGCTCCAACTTCATCTTCAAAGGAGGCAGTGCAAAGGAATGGATTTTTTTTGGAAAGAGCGTGAATGTGTCTGGATGTAAGGCCCAGTTCTTCACCTAAGGCACTGCTGGGTGACCTTGGGAAACCTGCTTCACCTCTCTGGGCCTTACTCCCTGCACCCTAAAGATGAAGCTGCTTCCAGAAGTTACTGTAAAATGTTTTCATTTCAGATGTAAAGAGGAATCTCTCATGACTCAGTTCATGGATCTGAGGTTAAGACTTATTTAGGGCTCTGTGGGCTTTTATCAT
Source organism: Bos indicus x Bos taurus (assembly GCF_003369695.1). Lineage (NCBI taxonomy): Eukaryota > Metazoa > Chordata > Mammalia > Artiodactyla > Bovidae > Bos > Bos indicus x Bos taurus. The sequence goes on along the minus strand of NC_040097.1, from coordinate 52,549,667 downwards.
AAATATTAATATCAGTGATATAGAGACTTTGAAAATGTTGGAAGTCTTACATGTCTTCTCCCTTCCGTGAAGCCCACTTCCTCCTTTGGTGAACTCTAGGTACTGGGATCTTGGACTGGTAACTGGTGAGGTCTGGCTTGGCCCTCACTCATCTAACAAAGTATGATTGTGATGGACCTTACAGCGAGAAGCAGCGAGAGATCCAGGTTGCAGGGGTTGGACAAGGGGGAGAGAGTAAAGGTCCAAGCCTTTCAGCCTTGGAAGCCTCTAAACGCATGATGTGGGTCCTAATGTGTCTGCTGGCTGTAGTAGTAGATTCGTTTTTCCTCCGATGTTCCTATTGACCACACATGTGGCATCACCTGTCATTTAGGGGTGCTTCCCGGGAGTTTCGGGGTGAGTCAACTCATTTCCACTCCTCAGTCTACTTTTATTTTGCCCTAGTCCAAAACATGAGTGACAGATGGAATCTATGAGGTATGGAACAGGGGAATCAAACAATTAATTATTGTTACTTTTATCTGTCTGGAGAGGGAGGAACACCGTTAGCACATTTCTGGGAGAATTTCAAAAGATACCCATGGGCAGGAATGCTTTTTGTGACTGCATCTCACACCCTCCTTACACTATTGGGATCTCTTGGACTGTTTCTGGGTTTCTATCCTGGCGGGAGGCTGCATCTTGGGCCCCGAAGTCCAGGAGACACAGTGTCCCATACTCTCACGCTTTCTGCTGAAAGGACTCAAACCATACCTATTACTGTTAACCAGCATTTGTTAAGTACTTGCTAGGGCTCAGGCAGAGTACATCTACACCTGTCATCTCAGTTAATACTGAAAACATCCCTTTAGTATGCGTTAGTTACTCAGATGTGTCCAACACTTTTTGACACCATGGACTGTAGTCAACCAGGCTTCTCTGTCCATGGGATTTCCCAGGCAAGAATACTGCAGTGGGTTGCCATTTCCTACCCCAGGGGGCCTTCCCAACCCAGGGATTGAACCCAGGTCTTCTACATTGCAGGCAGATTCTTGACCGTCTGAGCCACCAGGGAAGGTACTGTATAAGTAGCATTACTGGCCTCATTTGGCCAATGTGGAAATCAAAGCACCAGGCTTCTTGTGTCTTTTGCACCCAGATGGTTGGTAGTAGAGATGTGACTCAAAATGAGCCAGGTAGCCTCGAGAATATTCCTCTGAAGCATCATGCTGTGCTGTGTCCACACACACGTATGATCATCTGTGCCTGACCGCCAGGATCCCAGGGATTCAAACACTGCCCACTGGTTCATAGTTCTGCCACTAGTCTAAGCCCCTTTCAGCGCCTTGAGTCAGAGCTGCAGACATGCTTGGAGAGCAGGGTCTTCAGAGGCCCCCTAAGAATATACTGTTAGAGCAAGTAGATCGTAGCACTTCCTTCATATTACCTACCGGACCTCCATGTCTGCTCCTGTCTCATTTCCATGTTGATTTCTTAACTATCTTCCCTTAGACTTTTAACATCAGCCATATCGAGAAACACATAGTTCCTGAGTTCCCCATGCCCTCTGACTCCCTGGGATGCAGGCTCCTTCCCCATCATTCACTAGCAATGTTCTCTGTCCCTCCAGACTGACCAGATGCCCAGCCTGGGCATTCTCTTAACATTCTTCTAGATTTTTCCTGGTTCCCTGGAAGTCCTTGCTCTCTGTCAAAAGTGACACCCATGTGGCTTTTATGACGGCAAATCCATATGATCTGTTTCTTGTCTGTTCCCTAAACTTCTGTAGAACCCAAGCTGGGTACCATCCGTCTAGCATCTTCAGAGTCTGGCAGGAAGATCGCTGATACACATTTGGCACATTGCCAGTGCCAGCCGAACCTGGATAATGTGCTCTTTTCCAAGTGAATAGTTAGCTTTTATTGCTGCGTTATTAGATTGAATCACATGAAATTGCTGTTTTCATAAGTTAAAATTGCTCAAATACCGGCATTTCAGATGTGTATTTTTCTATTCCCATGAGCATTTTCAATCTGTTCCTCCCCTTCTGCTTCTGTACACCAAGGTTCCCCTGCATGTCCTAAACTCACCTTTTCCTTTTCCTAACACTGACGGCTAAACTTCCAGAAAGAGGTGGTTACATTCACTGTTTCCATGTCTGCACTAGCCATTCCTGCTTCAGTCTTTTGCCATCTAACCCTCCCTCTCTCCTGCTGAAGCTGCTTCAGGTGTTTTTAAGCAGCACTAAAATTGCTCCGCTTGCAGGTTGATCCTAGTCTTCACCCTCTTGCACTTTCTCACAGCTTGAAAAGACTGGGGTAACCCACTTTTGAAACTTTCACCTTCTGTGACTTCCATGGCCTGACTTTTAAAAAATCCTGCTAATTTATCCCATATTCACTCCATTTAAAATTGAAGGATAAAATGAAAATCCATCTTGCCCTTCAGTTGCATACAACACAGAAGTTACTATAAGATATCGTGACACATATCCTGGTAAAGTAAGTGTAGTTGATCAGTTCTAGACAATTAATAGATAACCACATGTGTATTATTTTAAAACTAGAGAAAATATATGCAGAGCATCTAGACACGAGCCCCCAAAGATTTGAAGTTCAAAGACAAAATTCTTTATAATCTAATTCAGAGTATATATAAACTCTACTTATATTTATGGAACCAAATTAAAGAAGCTATAGAAATAAAGGGTTTTTTTTCCCCTTCATTTCAGGCAAGGCTTTATTGGGGCTCCTGCTGCAGCAGAGAGGATAGAAGACAAACAGCAGTTTCCCTTGCTCACTTGCTCACTCCCCGAGTGGCAAGAGGGTGGGGGTGGCGAGGTTTTTCCTTATATGCGGTGAGGGTATGGGTGTGTCCAGGGCTGGAGGGCTGGCAGAGGTGGCCCCCCCGGTGGCGTTGAGTGCAGGGGGCATACCCAGTACCCAGCTTTTGCTCCCAACATCCTGCTTTTGCTCCAGGCTCTTCAAAAGTGGCAGCTGGGATTTTGGTCTTTTTATATCTTTTGTCCAGAATTTGCCCCAGCTGTGCATGCCCCCAGCTGGGGGCATTTTTATGGAATCAAGAATTAAAGCAATAAAACCATGACAGGGCACTTGTACCTTTCCTGTCTATCTTCTTCCATGGTGGAGAGCTCTCCTGGCTCCATCTCTCCTGGCCATGTAATTGACTCTTCTGCCCATCCCTGCCTGAGTCCTGCCCATGGACATCCTCTTCCGTCCTCCTCCCCTTGGGAGCCTTGCACATCTACTATTTGTGAACATCCGCACATCCAGCGGTAACGTGTACTCCAGGCGAGACTCACTCTGGCTTTGGTGTATCAGTAGGACCCAAACCAAGACTGTCGTCCCCCAAATCACCTTCTCTTCCTTTCATTTCCCCTTTCGATGGTCCTCTTTACCTTTTTTGCCTCTGGGTCCACCTCTGCAGCATTTCCACAATTCTTGCCCCACTGTCTGTTTCTTGACTGTTATCTTCCAGCATCCTAACTTTTCTCTGCCAGTCTGTCAGCTCCACACACTCACATGTTGAAAATAGTTATTAGTGAGCCTGACTTAATCATGTTTGCATTTCCCACAGTGCCCTAGCATTGTGCTCAGGGTAAATAGGTCTTCGATGTATATATGTTGAGGTCAAAGAAATTGATTTTGTAAATGACAGGCACAATTGGACTGCATTGTCCTAAGCTTTGATAAATATCAGTAGGAGAAAGGGAAAGAATCCCTCATAAATTGACCACCCCAGCACACTGTTCCAGTCACTGGTGTATTCTGTCATGCATTTCCCCATTCCTATTTTTAGATGAGGTTGACAACATTTTTATTGTTACCACAGTGGTCCACCCAGAGGACAGAGTTGCTTAGCAAGGGCTGAATCCTAATCATTAATGTTGCTCACAACATTTTTCCAGCGCTCTGCCTTCCTGTTGGGATTGTACTTCCCAGTTCCCGGAGGTTAAGTGAGGACTTGTGACCGGAACTGGCCAATGATCATTTAATTGTTGATCCCTCAGAACATCCTCTCCATGGTCCTCAAGTGAAGTGATGACGCAGAGAAGCCAAGTGACCCATGACGGCCATGAAGTAGGAGAAAAAAAGCTTTATTTTCAGCTGTTAACATTTTGAGCCTATCTGTTTCTGTAGCAAACTTTAACTCTATTGGAGATGTAGATTGCTATTTCTGGGAGAGTCTCTGATTTATTTTTTATTTTTCACTTTTATTTGCATTAATTTTTTTGTGGCATTTATTCCCAGGACAAAAGTTTTTGTTTTTTTCAGTTTCTCCTGGGATATCTTCTTCTTCTTTGCAGCCTCCTCTTCTGGTTTAGGGAAGAGCTACTCTTTTTCAGTAAGGATCATTTCAGTGTGGCCGGTTGATCCGACCATGAGCTCTGTAAGTCCTCCTCTGTATCTTAGGGGTTTTGTTCACCTGGATATGTTCAGTGACCAGAGAATCTACATCTAAGCTCTTCAGTTCAGCATCACTCTCTGCATTTTTGAGTAGGTATGCAGGGAAAATTCAGCACTCTGTTTAGGTCACTGACACTGCATCCAGCCCCACTGTTTGGACAACCCCACCATTGTATGAGGGCTTCCCTCATATCTCAGTAGGTAAAGAATCTGCCTGCAATGCAGGAGACCTGGGTTTGATTCCTGGGTCAGAAAGATTCTCTGGAGAAGGAAATGGTAACCCATTCCAGTATTCTTGCCTGGAGAATCCCATAGACAGAGGAGCCTGGCGGGCTACAGTCCATGGCGTCGCAAGAGTCGGACGTGACTTAGTGACTATACCACCATTGCAACAATGGAATGGCACCCTTTGCTTCTTAAAGGGACATCCTTTAAGAAGCACTTATTTGGTGGCTTTTCATTTGTTTTTCCTTTTTAAATTGGAGAATCCCCACGGACAGAAGAGCCTGGAGGGCTACAGTTCATGGGGTCATGAAGAGTCGGACGTGACTGAGCGACTAAGCATACACCCAACACATAATTGCTTACCATGCTGTGTTAGTTTCTGTCGTAGGACGACGTGATTGGTGGCATTTTGGATATGCACACCCTTACAGGCCTGGGTAGTTTCATGAGTGTTCTTAAAGTGAACACGAAGATTTGAACCTCTTGATTTTCATGATTTCGGGGGGTTCCTGGGCAAAGTGAATTGCGAACCATTTTTAGAGGTCCTCTCAGGCCGCTTACTGGAAAAAAAAAGGGGGAGATTCTCTGATTTAACACCACTAACACCATTCCACTTGACAGGAGAAATGATCTAGGTCATAATGAGTGGGTCTTGGCGAGTGGCTGGAGCTGAGGTTGGCTGACTCCCTGGACATTCTCCCCTGTTCACAGCACCCTGGGCCCAGAGGGAGGCTGGCCTTGCAGGATGCTTTCCTGCATTTGCTCTCTGCTTCCTGGTGGTATTTCTGCTGCAGAATGTGTCGGGCCAGACTCTCCCTGGATTCTGGGTCACTGACCTGCTGTACTTTTCTACCTTGACTGGTCATTTGAGAGAGCCGGAGGGTCCACTTTGCGAGCCCTCTGCCGAATGCTGACACAGGTGCCTACCTCAGCCCCAGGGCTGCTGGAAGAACGCTTCCTTTTCCAGGTGATGGAGTGGAGGCAGCAGCCTCTCTGTGCAAGTGAAAGTCCGACAATTCAGCTTTGGAATTATCCGAGGGTGACCAGATTCTCGGATTCAAAGGTATGCGGATAATTAGGACTCTTGTTAATCATTCTGGATCCCCTTCCCCACCCCCACCCCCCAGTGACGTGATTCACACAGATTAATTACTGCCTGCTATAAATAAATGCAGAGAAAAGCAATCTGCATCTCTGAGGCAGAGGGTAACTGTCATTTAATATATCACAGCTTTCCGCACACCTGCTCTCCCTCCGCTGTTGCCATGGAAACCACACTCTATAAGAGAAGCTCTGCATAATTATCGTGGATAGAGGTCTATATCAATCAGAATAATTTGAAAGAATACTAAAACTCCAAAGGAGCAGCCAAAACTACTTGTCTCAATAGGAAGGAATCCGATTTCCACTGTGTGGTAAATGAGGAGGCAGTTACAGGAGAAAATCAGCAAAATTAGCAATTCTAGGTCAGCTGAAAAACCAGGTGCCAACCTTTTTCTCCACGAGAGGAAGAAAACTTTGTCATCGAGTTTGACTCTTTTAAGTGCTCTTTTGAGCCACACAAAGGAGACACAAAGCCAAGCAAAGGCGTGAATGTGCGTTGAGGTGATGCAGCTCCAGAAGGGTTGGAGGGCTCTGCACATGTGGGGCGCCCCACTGCAGTGGTGGGCAGGGAGGCTGGGGCTTGAGACTCCAGCTGTGGGAGGGGCTGGTGGCTGAGGGGGTGCTCCTTCAGGAGCAGTGAGCAGCTTTCAGTCAAAGTGTGGGAGTTTATGAGTGGCTGGAAGCACCAAATTGCTTCTTAGTGGTGGAAAGAATCTCAAAAGAATCTAATTCCAATGTGCTAGTTTTGCAGGGAGGAATGGGAATCTCGCAGAGAGGGAACTTGCCTGAAGTTCCAAAACAGCTGTTGGCCAAGCTCTCTGGTTCTCAGCAGAGCTCTTTGCCAAGGCCATTGATTGGACCACCACTGGGTTGGTGGTCAGAAATTCTTTTTTTTTTTAATTTATTTTTATTTATTTATCTGGGCATGCTGGGTTTTCGTTTTGGCATGTGGGATCTAGTTTCCTGATCAGGGATGGGACTCCGGCCCCCTGCATTGAGAGCTCTGAGTCTTAGCCACTGGACCGCCAGGGAAGTCCCTGGTGAGAAATTCTTTGGTTCTTTATTACCAAGGGGATGAAATTGAGTACCTGGCATCAGAAAGCATTTGGACTTTGGCATTTGCAATCTTTGACAATTTCCCTGTGGGTGTGGATATGCAAATTCATTCATTCATCCATGCAGTATGTATACATTAAGTAAAACGGGATCATATCAAGTTCTTTTGAGAAACACACAAACTTCCTGCAAACTAGAAATTTCCAGAGCTCTTACTGGATCTATGTTTCTTTCTTTCTTTCTTTTTTTTCTGTTATTAACTTTTATTGGAGTATAGTTGCTTTATAATGTTGTGTTATACTGTATTATACTTCATAATGTTGTGTTTGCTTTACTGCAAAGTGAATCCGTTACATGTATACATATATCCCCTCTTTTTTAGATTTTCTTTCCATTTAGGTCACTAAGAGCACTGAGTAGAGTTCCCTGTACTGGGTCTCTGTTTATATTAATTTATAGTCATTCATTCATTCAGCATTTATGTATTGAGTGCCTACTACGAGCCCACTCTATTCCAAGTGCTGGGAAATAGTCACTGGTAAAGCATGAAGATCTCTGCCTTCACAGAACTTGCATTCTAGTGTGGAGAAACAGACCCTAGGTATGGAAACAAATAATACAATAATTTTGTTTTTTTGTAATTAAAAAACTTTTAATTGAAGTATAGTTGATTTACAATGTTGCATTAATTTCTGCTGTATAGCAAAGTGATTCAGTTATACTTAAATATATATATATATTTTAATATATTTTCCATTATGGCTTATCACCAGATATTGAATATAATTCCCTGTGCTATACAGTAGGACCTTGTTTTTTTTTTTTTTTTCCCGTGCTATGGGGCTTGAAGGATCTCATTCCGTTACCCAACCACGGGTTGAAACTGGGCCTAAGCATGAGAGCGGCGAGTCCTAATAACTAGAGCACCAGGGAACTCCCTAGGACCTGGTTACTTATCCGTTCTCAAACTATATAATAGTTTGCATCTGCTAACCCCAAGCTCCCAGACGAGCCATCCTCCAATTCCTTCCCTGCTGGCAACCACAAGTCTAGTGTGTATGCCCCTGATTCTGTTTGTTTCATGGACAGGTTCATCTGTGTCGTATTTCAGATTCCATATGTAAGTGGCATCAAATAGTGTTTGTCGTTCTCTTTCTGGCTTATTTCGCTTAGTATGATCATTTCTAGGTCCAGCCATGTCGCTGAAAATGGCATTGTTTCATTATTTGTAATGGCTAGACTACTCCACTCTTACCAGAAAGGTAGGGAGAAAGGAGCTGAACAAGTGTCTAGTTCTGATTCATGTAAATGACTTCAAAGTCACTCCCCAAACTTCCACTCCTCTATAGTTTAGCCGACTCTTGATTTTCGGCACACTGGGCCTTGTTTTCGAGGTCGGCCTGCAAATACTGTTGTCCCTTCTACTTCCTCTGGTCTACATTCTTCCTCTTAGAATTCATTCTCTGAATACTTATTGTGTTCAGAAGCACTCACTTCTCTAAGCAGACTTCATCCTTTCCAAGTTTGGTGGTGGTTTAGTCACTAAGTTGTGTCCGACTCTTGTGACCCCATGGACTGTAGCCTGCCAGGCTCCTCTGTCCATGGGGATTCTCCAGGGAAGAATACCGGAGTGGGTTGCCATTTCCTTCTCCAGGGGATCTTTCTGACCCAGGAATCGAACACAGGTTTCCTGCATTGCAGGCAGATTCTTTACCGACTGAGCTATAAGGGAAGCCCTTTTCCAAGTTAAAGATTTATATATTGTCTTTTTCTTTGTGTGAGGGGGTGCTTCCCAGGTGGCTCAGAGCAAAAAATCTGCCTGCAATGCAGGAGACACAGAAATAGCAACCTACTCCAGTATTCTTGCTTAGAAACTCCCATGGACCAGAGGAACCTTGTGGATTACAGTCCATGGGGTTGCAAAAGGGTCAGATGCGACTGAATGACTAAACAACAACTTTTTCTTTCTCAGTAGAGTATTTATTAAAAATGATAAATAGGAAAAAAATTTTCTCTGAAAGTTGTCCTGGGCCTGCTAATCTTAGTTTTTATGCATCGTTTGGAAAAATGATTATCCCTTGAAAACTGGAATGGATAATGGGAAAACTGGAGATAGCCTTGAAACTGGAATGGGTGTTTTAGTATGGATGCCAACTTCAATGGTGTTTGTCAAGTAACAAAGTATATCCTGAAACTAGGCATTCATTCCTCTTTATTCCAGAATCTTATCCATGGTTATTTAGGCCAAGGTTTACCACAAAAGATTGATTTTCTGTTTATTCCTTTGGCTTTTATATTGATTGTACATTTGTCCTGTTGTACCAAATATGGTTACTTATATATATGTACATGAATAAAATATGTTTAATAAGCATGCATAAAATATATGAGCTTGAAAACTGTTCCCTGGTGGGACATTAGTGTCTTGGTTGAAATATCTAAGTGACTTCCAGAAGAAATCATTAGTTCCACTCTGGTGTACTTTGTTCCCGTGTAGGAGTTCATACTCGATACAACAATGATGCTTAATTTTTTGTCGTGTGGTTTTACAAGTCCCCTGAGGATTCTAGTGACTCTTATGTACAGGACAGAGTATGTGCTCAGTTGCTCAGTCATGTCCGACTCTCTGCAACCCCTTGGACTGTAGCCTGCCAGGCTCCTTCATCCATGGGGTTTTCCAAGCAAGAATACTGAAGTGGGTTGTCATTCCCTTCTCTAGGAAAGGATAGAATGGATTAAAACAAAAACAAAATCAGCTGTTGGGTTGGTTCCTGTCCTTTGATTCGATTCCATTATTATGGTGGAGGACCTTTACAATGAAGAAATAGTTCTGGGGGTAGATTGCAAAAAGGCTCCCTATTACCCACCTCTCTCTGTGTCTTCACCCCTTGTAAAGTGACTTGGCAACTCCTCTTGTTGAGAGATGAAGTCCCTTTCCCCATCTCTGAATTTGGACTGGCCTCATCACTCACTTTGCCTGTGCAATTTGGTAGAAATAATGGTTGTCAGTTTTGAACCATTAGGTCTCAAGAGTTCTTGGACTGTCAGCTATTCCTCTTTGGATTCTGTCTTCCACCCATGTAGTCAAGCCCAGACTAGCTTGCTGGAGGATGCAAAAGAGCATGGACTAGAACCAAGTCAGTCTGAACATTTCAGATGAGGCCACCAAAGATCAACAAAACTTTCCTCAGCGGCCAGCTATAGATACATGGGTGAGTGTAGCTAAGTTCTGATAAGCCAGACTCAGATCTGCAGAACCATTAACCTATAGACTCATGAACAATAGTAAATACGCATTGTTTTGAACAACTAAGTTTGGGGATATTTTGTTGTGCGGTGATAGCTAGCTGATACAGATAGAACCACAAAAAAGTGAGATTTTTGAGGGAAAGACTCATGTCTGATTCTCTAGTTATTATGTGCTTCTTGCATTCTATTATTAAATGTTCATTAAATTTGTGAATACAATGTGATTAATCAGATTTCCTGGGTTGGAGGTCTTTCTAGTGGCACAGTAGAGGGATGGCCATTTCCCTCACAAACCATGTGATTTCTATGGGAGAGGAATGGATTCTGTAGCGGAGGTGCTAGTTTTTTCATAACATCTGCCCCTCCTTTCTTAGTTCTAGGCCCTTAGTTTTCAGTTGGACATATGACTTCCTTAAATAAAGATTACATTTTCTGGCCTCTATCACAGATATCTGTATGACTAAGTTCTGGCCAATGGGATGTAAGTGAAAGAGAAGGGGCATGCTTTGTATTTCCTTCCCTCATTCCTGTCAGATGGGATGCAGATGTGTCAGCTGGCATAGGGCAACCATAGTGGAAATTGAGGAAGAAATATATGCTGAGGGTACAACGCAGCAAATATAAGGATGTTGAGTCTATGATCAGTGTTCTTGATTCCTGCCTCCCTCTTCCTTGTAGGAGAGAGAGCTCTTCATTCCCATTCAGTTATCTATGTCTGAATCAGGTGCATGTATATCCATGGACTTATTTCACATTTCCAGATAAGAATGGATAGGGGTGATGGCAGGCTAGGATGGACTCTTTCAATTCTCATTTCATTTTACATGGACTACCTGCTGTTTGCCTAGTTCTATTGTCCAAGGTACTAAGTTGAAAAAACAATGAGTCATGTTCTCTCTGGATATTAGAGATAAGATGTGTGCGTGTGGCCCAGGTAGTTAACGATGTAAGAGGTATAAGCCAAGTGGCAAAATGAACTCTCCTGGGCACTCCACATTCCCTAGGTCCAAGGGAAGGTGCGGAGTGGACTGCAGCCTCATGAATGAGGTAGACAGGTGTCCTGGATCTTGGGCTCCACCCTAGCTCTTGCCGTCTGCCCAACATGACTTTGTCTTGGTGGGAGAGGGCATCCTGCCAAAGAACAAGGGACTTCTGCAAGGCCGGTGGGGATGTACAGAAGGGACCTGCTGAACAGTAGTGAGGCCAACATGGGCAGGGGAGGTAAGATGGGCCCAGAGAGGAGTCCCTTCAGCACTAAGTTGAGGACTTTGAACCGGAACCCGTGGGTCTGGCCCTAGGGGTTTTAGAGGACAGCTGCAATCTAAGAACCTTATATTTTAGTGAGACTAGTTATGTGACTCTGTGAAGGAACTAGAATCAAGTGGGGCCGAAGGAGGAGGACAGAGACTTAGGTACCACAGGTAGGGGTGATGATGGTTCCAGCAACATGGCATTCTTATGAGATGGGGAGATGAGGAGGGATGGATTTTGCAAAGAAAGCTGCAAAACAGACCTGGTGCCTGGACATCAGGGCTTAAAAAGATGTAAGAGCTCAACTTGCCTTCTTTCTTTTGCTTTGTTCTTATTTTCTTTTCCTTTCTATTGGAGTATACTTGATTTACAATGTTGTGTTAGCATCTGCTGTACAGCAAAGTGAATCAGCTACACATATACATATAGCCACTCTTTTTTAGATTCTTTTCTCATACAGGCCATTACAGAGTATTAAGTACAGTTTGCTGTGCTATACAGTAGGTCCTTATGAAGTAGATGACTGATAAGGACCAACTTGCCTTCTTTTCACGCATGGAAATGGGAAGATTGGCATTGCCAATGACAGAAATGGGCCAGAGAGGCAGGATCCAGTCTGACGAGGATTGGGACTGATGTCTTTAGTCTAGAGACTCTTGTCTGTGCATCGCGACCTGACCATCCTCAGGGGATCTGTTCAGTGGGCGGTTGGCAGTGGAGGGTGGGGATGAAGCTGAGCATGGAAGTGGAGAGAGCTCCCTGACTGCTCAGCAGAGGCAAATGTACTGGCACCTGGATCATCTCTCCCTAGAATTAGACGGCCAAGTGATGGAATGCAATCAACAAGGGTAAAGACATGTTTATCTGCAAATCTTTTTGTTCACTGCTGATTATGTGGTACCAGGTGTGGAATAGCTGCCAGGCAGTATTCATCTCTGTCCTCACCCTACAGGGCAGCACACCCCAAAGAAAGACGGATGAAGAGAGGGAAAGCTTCAAAGTGGAGCATGCTCCGGCAAGGATGGGGTTGAACGGTTGAGAGGACCAGCTCTGTGACCTCGGGCAGCCACCGGAACATCTCTGAGGTTCTGTTTGCTCCACATAAAATAGATAAGAGTAGTGATAAATAAGGGTTTCCCTGGTAGCTCAGATGGTAAAGAATCTGCCTGCAATGCAGATCCGGGTTCTATCCCTCAGTTGGGAAGATCCCCTGGAGAAGGGAATGGCTACTCACTCCAATATTCTTGCCTGGAGAATCCCATGAACAGAGGAACCTGGCAGGCTACAGTCCATGGGGTCGCAAAGAGTCAGATACAACTGAGAGACTAACACTTCCACTTCCAGTGGTAAATAATAGAATCATAAAAAAATGGAAGTGGTATGATAGTAATTTCTATGCTCTGTATCTATCATGGCATGCATTACTTACAGCTTAATGTCTTAAAAGGCCGATGCTCATTTGTTGTATTTGTGAATCTGCAGTTTGGGCTGGGTCGGGGGCGGACAACGTGGCTCTGCTCCAGAAGATCCGAGTCCTGTGTTGGGTTGGCTGGAGAGGCTGGGTGGGTTGGGCACCCCTCTGCTTGGGGTCTGGGGGCCTGCCTGTGTGCTCCGTCCATCATGGCCCCTCAGAGGTCCAAGAGTGAGAGTTCCAGGAGACAGAAAGCAGAGGCTGCCGGTCTATTAAGGTCAAGGGCTGAGAGCTGGCATAGCTGTACTCCCACTGGGTTCAATCGGCCAAAGTAGCTCTTGATTCAGGGGAAGGAGACATACCCTTACCTCTCAACGGAGTGTCCCTCTTTTGTAGTTTTTTGTTTTTGTTTTTTTTTTTTTAATTTTTGGCTGCACCAGGTCTTCATTGTTGCATGTGGGACTTGTGCAAGCAGAGTTTACTCTCTAGTTATGGTGCTTGGGCTTCCCCTGTTGTGGAGCACGGCCTGTGGAGCACGGCCTGCAGAGCACGGGCTCAGTAGTTGCGGTGCACGGGCTTAGTTCCCGGACCAGGGATCGAGCTCGTGTCCCCTGCGTTGGCAGGTAGATTCTTAACCACTGGACCACCAGGAGTGTCCTGAAGTCCTCTTTAATTGTTGAAGAGTAAATACTTTAATGAACACGGAAGGCTTAACATCCCATGGAGAACATAAGAGCTCAGTAAACAGTGGCTATTGTCGTGACTCGAGGTCGTGTCAGGATTATCAGAGAGTTTCAGGATTGAGTAGAGGTGCTGGATCCAACGGCCAGGAGGCCACTGAATGAGCAAGATGGCCTTGCTTTCCTGGATGTGGCGGGAGTGGGGGGGTGGCCACGGTGCGGTGGTAAGGAGCGAGTTGGTGGCAACTCCAGAAAGGCAGCACATGGGTTGAGAAGTTGAGTTGCAGAAGGACAGGGAGAAACTGGAGAGTTGCTGTGGATGAGCAGGGGCAGGGTGGCCAGGCGTCCGGAGGATGCTTCTTCCATGGCTCAGGGACAGGGTGGCGCAGAGTGGGAGGCAGGCATGTGGGGAGGATGAGAAGAAGGAGAGGGAAGAGGAAGAGGGGAGAGGCAGAGGGACTGAGAAAAAGTGTGAATATCTGTGTGTTTTAAAGGCCAAGTTTATTCTAGGCAAGCTATTTATTTAAGATTTGCATGCAAATGAAAACAGCCAGGATATAAGCTCCTGAGAGGAGGGAGTCTGAGCGGAAGAAGGGTTTACAATTCTCATTTCAGGCTGGTAGATAGGCAGCTGTCTGGGCCAGGCTAAAGGCAAAGCTTCAGCTGGGAGGGCATCTCTTAGGGCAGATGGAGAAGTATTAAGCTTTTTGTTATTGGAAGCAGAGGGCGTGGGTTTGATCCCCGGTTGGGGAACTAAGATCCTGCATGCCACTTGGCGAGTCCTAAAATTAAAATAACATAGTCAGTAGTTGGGGACGTCAATTTTATACCTAAAAGTGAAAGATGACATACAATCCTCCACTCTTAAGAGTTAATATGAAACGAAGGCCATCTCAAGAGTCATTTTGGATACCCTAAGAGCCAAAATGTGTATGATTTTTCTTCTACTTAACTGAATAAAAAGAAAAAAAAAATTAAATTATAAAGTTAGTGTTAAGAAGTCAAGCCAAGTTCTGCCTTTCCACATGACCCTTAATGCTCCTTGTAAAATAGAAGCTGTGAATGTTTTAAAGAATGAAGTGTTGGCATCCTTGCTTTGTGTGAGCCTTAAGCCTGGACTTGGCTAGCCTGGAGGGCAGCCTGGTGTGGTGGGCTAGGCCCCGTGTCCTGAATGCTGGCCCCAGTGGGCGACACTGGTCCTGAAATTTCTCCATCACAGACTCAGCTTTTTGGATAAGGGTTCCTCCCAACACGCAGCCACCTTGGACAGACCTGGATCTTGCCTAGCTGCCTGCTGTCCTATTTGAATATCCCTGAGGGTTTCTCCCTGGGAATTAACCGTGTCTCTGACGCAGGCTTTTGTATGGTGGAGAATTTTTTGATTAGTTTGTTCCTTACTGTGTCCCCAGAGGCTGGCCAGGAGCTGGCACTGGATCATTTGTTGCACGAATGTAAGAGCGAAGCGGGAGGGACTTCCCTGTGGTACCGTGGTTAGGAGTGTGTGCTTCCAATGCAGGGGGTGCAGGGTTGATCCCTGGTTGGGGGACTGAGATCCCACCTGCCACATCGTGAGGCCTCTCAAATTAAAATAACATAAAAAGGTTAACACTGAAAAAAAATAAAGAGGAGAGGAGTTTCTTAAAAAAAAAAAAAACAAAAAAACCCAGAAACAATGAAGGGGCATCATAAGGGGGCTAGGTGTGGAAGGGGAGCTCTGGGAGCAAATCCTGGGCATTTCACAGGCTTGTGGCAGCCTCTGTGGGGGTGCCTGTCTCAGGCTTCCCAGGTGGCCTAGGGTAAAGAACCCACCTGCCAATGCAGGAGATGTAAGAGACTCGGGTTCGATCCCTGGGTCGGGAAGATTCCCTGGAGAAGGGAATGGCAATCCACTCTAGTATTCTTGGCTGGAGAATGCTGTGGACGGAGGAGCCTGGCGGGCCACAGTCCAGGGAGCTGCAAAGAGTCAGACATGACCGAGCGACTGAGTATGCGCTTTAGAGGTCAGAGTGAAGCAGTTCAGATAAATAGATGGCCAAATCCTTGAAAAAGTGATTTCAGTGTCCTTGGGAGGAAACATGGAAGAAAGGAAGGGTTAGTTCCATGGATCCTGGGTAGTTTTTTTTTTTTTTTTCCCCTTAAAACAACTGAGAAGTTTGTATTTCTATTTGAAATGCAGAATGAAACTGTGTATGGCCCTTTAAAAAAGTAGAACGTATTTACTTATGCACAGACCATATGGGACTTTGGAGTGGGTGTTGATGGGACCAAAATAAACTCCCTGGATTCACAGCCAGGAGCAGTAAGGCTGGAGCAAAGTTTCTCTTTCACCTTAGAAAACTTGAATTTATTTTAAACAATTTAAAATAGAGTGGGTTTTCCCATTATGAAATCAGTGCAGGCCTATTATAAAAATTTGGAAAAAACACAGAAAAGACAAAGTCTTGTGTGAACTTTGCTGGAGTGCAGGCAGGTTGCTGGATGGTGGCTGTGGGGATGATACTTGAGACCATGGGAAATCAGAACCTGGGGACATTTTGAGGGCAACCTTGAGAGGTGGGCTGTGGCAGGACCACCTCTATCTTCTGGGGTCTGTAGGTCCTCTGTTGGGCTTGGGAAGGGTCTGGACTTTCACTCTGTCCCTGTAACTCCAAGTCACAGTATTCGAGTTTCTACAATCCCCCACAGAAGACTGGGTCTCTCCTTGGGGGCAACAATGCAGACTGGTGTTCTGCAAAGAGCATCTATGTTCTGCAACAGCAGCAGCTTCTGGAGCGGGTGCAGGGACCACAGGGACAGCAAGGAAGCTGTAACCGACCCTGAAGGCCAAGAGGACTTATCCTTTCATGCAGTAGCTCCATAGGGGCCCTTCTCCATAGCGGGCCTTGAGCTGTGGGTACAGTGGTGCATGAATAGGCATGGTGCCTGCTTCCACGGATATTACGGTTTAGTTTCTGTTGGCTGAGTTTTATGCTGTAGTCTCACCATCTAGTCCTATCCAGCTCCATGTTTTAGGAAGGGGTCCTCATCACCTTCATTGACCCATTTCAGGATCTTTGGAGTTGTTCTTGAAATAGTCACTCAGTCATGTCTGACTCTCTGCAACCCCATGGACTGTAGCCCACACGGCTCCTCTGTCCATGGAATTCTCCAGGCAAGAATACTGGCGTGGATTGCCATTCCCTTGTCCAGGGGATCTTCTCGACCCAAGGATTGAACCTGTGTCTCCTGCATTGCAGGTGGATTCTTTACCATCTGAGTCATTAGTCATCCCGTATTTACTTTGCCCCAGAGGCAGATTGGAAGGAAGCAGCACAGAGTCTTGGTGGAGACGGGTAACGAATGCAGGCCCAGAGGTCCTTTCCCTGCTCGTGATGAGCAGGGTGGGGAAGCCGGGTCCAGCAGCAGGATGAGTGAGAGCCAGCCTAATTAGTGCCCCAGTCCTGCCCAGCACGGGACCCTTTGCATGTCCTCCGTGATTCTCTGTCCACAAGCCTCTCAGACAATTGGTGTTCTCATTATATCTCCTCTTTACCTCTCAGAAATCTTGAATGCGAAGGGGATAGTGACAGTTTAAACTGGTATCTTACCTAGGGGATTTACATCACAAGAAAGATCCAAACACCAAGGCTGGCTTCTCAGTGGTTAGGAGAGGATTTTGGAGACAATAGTTTGATGGAAGGAGACCCCTTCCCAGGTGGCACAGTGGTGAAGAATCTTCCTGCCAGGGCAGGAAATGCAAGAACATGGGTTCAATCTCTGGGTTGGGAAGATCCTCAGGAGAAAGAAATGGCAACGCACTCCAGTATTATTGCCTGGAAAATTCCATATCCAGAGGAGACTGGTGGGCTACAGTCCACGGGGTTGCAAAGAGTCAGACAAGACTGAGCACGCAAGCACGCACCAGAGAACTCTGGATGTAAAAGGTGGAGACTTGGGGGATAAGTTTTGTTCACAGTGAACTCATTGCCTCAGAAATTCAGCCCTAAGGAAGCACTTCAAGCATCTCCTGAGTTCCCCATTCCCGTTACAGCACTGTAATGATAGCTGTGACTGACACAACTCCTCAGCTCAGATTTCCTTTAACAACTCTCAAACTTTCTGTTGCATCATCCACACAAATCCTGAAAATATTTTAGAAGCACTGCCATTTTGGCATCTAAGTCCTACCACTCATTGTCTCATACCTAGAAATAATGGAAAACTGTTTTGTCCGTTTATGTTCTATAGAGTTTGGAGAAATACAGCTATTGGATTTTTCGTATATAGCACCACGGGCAGCGCTTGGATCACCACCAAGGAAGGGCTATTTGCTGTGTGAATCAGAAGTCCTGGTTGTTCATAAGTCCTGAAATAGCTCCAGCTGCACATAGTCCATCCTGACCGTCAAATGCATAGGTTCTGAAGTTTGGTTTTGAAAATATATCTTCATAGCTGGGAGGCAGTTCATGTTTTGTAGGGATGAGGACTTCATCCCTATTTCAGGCTTGCCAGGGGGACTTAGAGACACTGCCACTTCCATTCCAGAAATTGCTATGAGATTTCACACAGGGAAAGTGGGACTTGCCCTTTTCATTTATTATTTTTTCTTCTATAGTGACTGCATTTCTTTTCCCCCTCCTCTGAAGACAGAGGCTTTCGTGAGATTGAAATGCAGCAGTGGTTCAATTCAGACAATAGCTTAGGAAATAAATGGAGACTCTGGTACCAGTTAAGCTAGAATCCAATCCTGGGATTGTTTCCTTGGGAAGGAAGATCCTTCCCTTGGTCAGGAGGTCAGCTCTCACTTGAGTGTGGGTCCTCTCACTGAGGTGGGTGGGCCTTGTGAGGCACTGCAGCTGACCCTAACCTATCAGTGGGTCATTCCCGAATTCCTCCTTATACCCCATTCTGGATGCCATTTTGGAAAGTATGTGAATCTACCAGGACTCCTGGTTTTGGTTTTTTTTTTTTTTTCCCTTGAAAATTTATTATATAAATATTCTTGCAATAAAAGTTTAAGAAAGATGATGTGAAATTAAAAAATATATAATTATTGTTTCTAAACATTGTCATCATTTTTAGATATATCCTTCTAATCATTTTTTAAATGATTTTTTGGTGACTTTCGTGAATAGATATCATTTTATTTTATTTTTGTGAATTTTTTTTTTTTTTTTACCACATTGAGAGGTGTGCAGGATCTTAGTTCTTGACCAGAGATTGAACCCGGGCCCTGTGCATTGGGAGGGTGGAGTCTTAACCACTGGACCACAAGGGAAGTCCTCCTTCTAATCATCGTTATGTGCATGGACTTTGTTAACTTTTAAAACAATTTTGTCTCTACAGTAAATGCAATTTTCATTGTAAGTTTTTTTTTTACTAAACAGTATAGCATACTTTGTAACTAATATTTGTTACTGACTATTCTCTACTGGAATGCAAAAGTAGGAAGTCAAGAAACACCTGGAGTAACAGGCAAATTTGGCCTTGGAATACGGAATGAAGCAGGGCAAAGGCTAATAGAGTTTTGCCAAGAAAATGCACTGGTCATAACAAACACCCTCTTCCAACAACACAAGAGAAGACTCTACACATGGACATCACCAGATGGTCAACACCGAAATCAGATTGATTATATTCTTTGCAGCCAAAGATGGAGAAGCTCTATACAGTCAGCAAAAATGAGACCAGGAGCTGACTGTGGCTCAGACCATGAACTCCTTATTGCCAAATTCAGACTTAAACTGAAGAAAGTAGGGAAAACCACTAGACCATTCAGGTATGACCTAAATCAAATCCCTTATGATTATACAGTGGAAGTGAGAAATAGATTTAAGGGCCTAGATCTGATAGATAGAGTGCCTGATGAGCTATGGACTGAGGTTTGTGACATTGTACAGGAGACAGGGATCAAGACCATCCCCATGGAAAAGAAATGCAAAAAAGCAAAATGGCTGTCTGGGGAGGCCTTACAAATAGCTGTGAAAAGAAGAGAAGCAAAAAGCAAAGGAGAAAAGGAAAGATATGAACATCTGAATGCAGAGTTCCAAAGAATAGCAAGAAGAGATAAGAAAGCCTTCTTCAGCGATCAGTGCAAAGAAATAGAGGAAAACAACAGAGTGGGAAAGGCTAGAGATCTCTTCAAGAAAATCAGTGATACCAAAGGAACATTTCATGCAAAGATGGGCTCGATAAAGGACAGAAATGGTATGGACATAACAGAAGCAGAAGATATTAAGAAGAGATGGCAAGAATACACAGAAGAACTGTACAAAAAAGATCTTCACGACCCAGATAATCACGATGGTGTCATCACTCACCTGGAGCCAGACATCCTGGAATGTGAAGTCAAGTGGGCCTTAGAAAGCATCACTATGAACAAAGCTAGTGGAGGTAATGGAATTCCAGTAGATCTATGCCAAATCCTGAAAGATGATTGCCGGAGCCAGCCGGCAAAGTCGATCAGGTCCCGAGAACGTGCACGGTGGGGCTAAGAAAGAAACTAAAGCAAGAGACTACAAAGATGGGGTCGAGAGGTTCAGACACGTCACCACGAAGGGACGCAGTCTGACACCAACTTTATTCAACATCTCATATTTGTACAGAAAAGCGTGAGAGAGACAAAACAGTTGACATTTTTTCTTGGTTAGCCTATACATCTTACAAACAGTCACAAGAAATCTTGAGAGCATGGGAATGGCTCCCTGTTATTATTTCTTACACCAGATAACATTTCTCTGTGCGTGAGAAGTTTGCACAGAACTCCAGGTGCCTGCAGTAAATAAGCGCCTAATCTCTGGGGTGGCGGGACAGAGAGCTATGTTTGCAAGCAAACCCTCAAGGACTGAGGCAGCTCCCAGAGCTGTGTCCTTCGGACAAAGGACCCCGTTCTCACGGGCAGCTCCCCGCAGATGATGCTGTGAAAGTGCTGCACTCAATATGCCAGCAGATTTGGAAAACTCAGCAGTGGCCACAGGACTGGAAAAGGTCAGTTTTCATTCCAATCCCAAAGAAAGACAATGCCAAAGAATGCTCAAACTACCACACAATTGCACTCATCTCACACGCTAGTAAAGTAATGCTCAAAATTCTCCAAGCTAGGCTTCAGCAATATGTGAACCATGAACTTCCTGATGTTCAAGCTGGTTTTAGAAAAGGCAGAGGAACCAGAGATCAAATTGCCAACATCTGCTGGATCATGGGAAAAGCAACAGCATTCCAGAAAAGCATCTATTTCTGCTTTATTGACTATGCCAAAGCCTTTGACTGTGTGGATCACAATAAACTGTGGAAAATTCTGAAAGAGATGGGAATACCAGACCACCTGATCTGCCTCTTGAGGAATTTGTATGCAGGTCAGGAAGCAACAGTTAGAACTGGACAAGGAACAACAGACTGGTTCCAAATAGGAAAAGGAGTACGTCAAGGCTGTATATTGTCACCCTGTTTATTTAACGTATATGCAGAGTATATCATGAGAAACGCTGGACTGGAAGAAACACAAACTGGAATCAAGATTGCCAGGAGAAATATCAATAATCTCAGATATGCAGATGACACCACCCTTATGGCAGAAAGTGAAGAGGAACTAAAAAGCCTCTTGATGAAAGTGAAAGTGGAGAGTGAAAAAGTTGGCTTCAAGCTCAACATTCAGAAAACGAAGATCATGGCATCCGGTCCCATCACTTCATGGGAAATAGATGGGGAAACAGTGGAAACAGTGTCAGACTTTATTTTTTGGGGCTCCAAAATCACTGCAGATGGTGACTGCAACCATGAAATTAAAAGACGCTTGCTCCTTGGAAGGAAAGTTATGTCCAACCTAGATAGCATATTTAAAAGCAGAGACATTACTTTGCCAACAAAGGTCCATCTAGTCAAGGTTATGGTTTTTCCTGTGGTCATGTATGGATGTGAGAGTTGGACTGTGAAGAAGGCTGAGTGCCAAAGAATTGATGCTTTTGAACTGTGGTGTTGGAAAGACTTTTGAGAGTCCCTTGGACTGCAAGGAGATCCAACCAGTCCATTCTGAAGGAGATCAGCCCTGGGATTTCTTTGGAAGGAATGATGCTGAAGCTGAAACTCCAGTACTTTGGCCACCTCATGCGAAGAGTTGACTCATTGGAAAAGACTCTGATGCTGGGAGGGATTGGGGGCAGGAGGAGAAGGGGACGACAGAGGATGAGATGGCTGGATGGCATCACTGACTTGATGGACGTGAGTCTGAGTGAACTCCGGGAGTTGGTGATGGACAGGGAGGCCTGGCGTGCTCAGGGGTCGCAAAGAGTTGGACACGACTGAACGACTGATCTGATCTGATCTGATTCATGCTTACTAAATACTTTATTTACTTAAGTGTTCCTCAACTGAAGGTTATTCAAGTTGTTTCCAAATTATCATTATTATAACCTGTAATGAATGTCTTTGTGTACATTATGTTGTGACATTTAGGATGATTTCTTAAAAGATATATTCCTAGAGGTAAAAATTCAATAATCTATGGGTTATAGGTGCTTTACTGATGTTTAACATTAATAACATTAAAGTTCTGAATCGATAACATTTAATAACATTAGAAAGATTTCTTAAAGGATACGTCAATAACCTTAAAGTTCTTAATCAATAGCTCTAAATAAATAACATTAAAGTCCATGTTTAACAATTTGTAATTCCGGCTTACAAAGCTTTTTTGAGACCATGAATCACTGTGACATAGAACTCCATGACGGAATATATTAAGACCCTGCTTGTCCATTCATCGGAGAAGGCAATGGCACCCCACTCCAGTACTCTTGCCTGGAAAATCCCATGGATAAAGGAGCCTGGTAGGCTGCAGTCCATGGGATGGCTAGGAGTTGGACACGACTGAGCGACTTCCCTTTCTCTTTTCACTTTCATGCACTGGAGAAGGAAATGGCAACCCACTCCAGTGTTCTTGCCTGGAGAATCCCAGGGACAGGGGAGCCTGGTGGGCTGCCGTCTATGGGGTCACACAGAGTCGGACACGACTGAAGTGACTTAGCAGTAGCAGCAGTGTCCATTCATTTTCATGCTGGGAAAATTGGGAGAAGAGAGAGCCCTTTCTTAGCCAGATGCTCTTCTCCTTGGAATCTCCAAGCTCACCCACAGGTCTCCTGAGGTCCATGCCCAGTTCTGCCCAGACAGATGGCTTTTGCTCTCCAGTTATTTGGCAGAAAATGTAACTGGAAACTCGGCCGCCCAAATCTTGTCCAAGGCCTGGTGTTTTCAGATTGCTCAAAGGATATTATCATGGACTCGATGCTTGTGTCCCTCCAGAATTCATATGTTGAAGCTCTAGCTGCCAGCGTGATGATACGTATGTGGAGGTGAGGCCTTTGGGAGGTGGTTATGTGTATGTTAGGTCGTGGGAGTGGAGCCCTCAAGACGGGTTTGGTGCCCCTGTGGGAAGAGAAGGCAGCCTGTTTTCTTTCCATGTGAGGATACAGTGCAAGCCAGGAAAGGGACCCTCATCAAGAACCAAATCTTTGACTTTTCAGCCTTCAGAACAGCGAGAATAAAGGTTTGTTGTTTAAGCACCCAGTGTATGGGATTCTGTCAGAGCAGCCTGAGCTAAGGCGAGTATGCAGGTCTTCCACGCCTTTAGGATTTCTCCATTTTATTCTTGGATGGAGTGGGACCACCACAGCTTACACCAACTTGTGCTGGGTCTCTCTAGTTATTTTTTTATTGAAAAAATTTCATTGAAGAATAGTTGATTTACAAGGTTGGGCCAACCTGTGCTGTACAGCAAAATGATACACATATATGCATTCTTTCTTTTATATTCTTTTCTGTTCTGGTTTATCATAGGATAATCATTGAATAGATATCATTGAATCTAGTTCCCTGTGCTATGCTGCTGCTGCTGCTGCTGCTCAGTCACTTCAGTCGTGTCTGACTCTGTGCGACCCCATAGACGGCAGCCCACCAGGCTCCGCCGTCCCTGGGATTCTCCAGGCAAGAACACTGGAGTGGGTTGCCATTTCCTTTTCCAATGCATGAAAGTGAAAAGTGAAAATGAAGTCGCTCAGTCGTGTCTGACTCTTTGCGACCCCATGGACTGCAGCCCACCAGGCTCCTCTGTTCATGGGATTTTCCAGGCAAGAGTGCTGGGGTGGGGTGCCATCACCTTCTCCGCCTGTGCCATGCAGTAGGACCTTATTGTTTTTGGTCTGATTCCTTTAAAATGACTCTGAGTTGTGTTTAGCGTGTTGCTCCTAGCCCCCTGGGGAGAAGAGGCTCTGGCTTTCCTGTGCTTCCTCAGGCCACAGCCTCTGGAGCAGCTTTGCCACTTCTCGGCCACCGTCTTGTTTTCATTGATGATACCCAACACGGTGTTGCTTAACCAGCCAGAGTTCTCCCCAAAGTTAGATCATCTTTAGCAGTGGCATTAAACCTCATATCTTTTTGTCCTTTTTATGCAGTCCATGCAGATCTCATGGCAAGGATACTGGGGTGGTTTGCCATTCCCTCCTCCAGTGGACCACATTTTGTCAGAACCCTCTCCTAAGACCCATGAGCCTTGGGTGGCCCTGCATGGCATGGCTCATAGCTTCATTGAGCTATGCAAGCCCCTTCACCACCATAAGGCAGTGATCCGTGAAGGGGGACATGGACATGAATTTGGGCAAACTTTGGGAGATGGTGAGGGACAGACAGGCCTGGCATGCTGCAGTCCATGGAGTTGCAGAGTCGAACGTGACTGGGTAATGGAAAAACAACAACATAAAACCTCAGTAGACTCGGTTATCCACCAGATCCTTCATACACAGTTAGTCCTGAAGACTTATTGCTTTTTCATTTTCTGTATACCCATGGAGAATTTAATAGCAGGATATCTAGAGAAGGAGCTATTTTACTCTCAATGCAGGATGTACATTTTGTGTTTGGTCTAGTATTGTCTGTGTGAATTGCCTGCCTGGGGATGGGGGACTCTAAAGGCCTTTATCTGGCCTCTTCTTACAGCGACTTTTGTAAACTCACCTTATTCCTACCTTTATGTTGTCTTTATTTTGTCTCAAATTGTTGATTTATTTAGTTTGATTTGCTGAATAATAAGCACTCTTGTAAGCCGCCTCCAGTAATTTGGGAAACTAGATGGGATCCAAGCATGTCCCATAAAAAGTGTGATTTATTGGGTCAAAAGATGTGAATGCTTTTGAGGCTGTTCTTGCAAGCTGCCAATTAGCTTTCCTTTTCCTGATGACTTCCCAGGGCTGTCATCTGTTTTTTTTTTTTTTCTTGGACTTTAGGCTGGGGCTAATGTAAGCAGCCTTTAGTGAATTGATTCTAATGGGTCTTAAAAAACTCTTAGCCATGGAATAAGTGAATTAGTGTAGACTGACTTGATTGGAAGAGGCCATGAATGTCAGGTCAGTTTTTTTTTTAATCCATCTCTGTCTCTCCTCTTTGCAGGGGAAAGAGGGCTCCCTGGGAAGCTTGCCCTGCTGCTGACTGATGCAGGGGGCTTTCTAGGAAGTGCTCTTGGGATCCATACCTGTGGAAGGGCAGGAGCAGGGCTGGGCAGAGGGGGAAGCTGAGCTGTGATGAAGTATCAGTGATCCTCAGGATGGTGCCTCAGGTAGCTCTGAAGCTGGGATCGACCCTCAGAGTTGTCCCAAGATTGAAAGAGAAGGTTCAGAAGGATCGGCCAGTGGAGTCAGCTGCTCTCAAAAGTAGGCGTGACCATGGGCAAGGCAGTCGCCACAGGGGCCTGAGTGCTGAGCGTGGCCTGCCGGGAGCTCTCCTCCACGCAGTTGGGGGAATGTGTACATTAGTCCTACAGGGAGACAGTGTCTCCCAAAGGAAGCCTTCAGAGATCGACTGATTTGGGGGCATTGCTAGGCCCATGGGGGATTTTTTTGCAAGAGCATTTCACCTGCATTTGTGAAGGTTTTCCCTTCCATCGGCACTTGCTGCCACCGCCACCTGCGATTTAGGAAATCTGCCTCATGCTTAGCCTTCTGATTTTATAATTACCTTTCCAGAATAATAACCCCGTCCAGGTGTTTTGTAACACAAAACAGCAAGGGAAATTAATTTCAATTAGAAGGGGAAAAATACAAATTGAAGTGGAGTTGTGGAAAGAAGCAAACAAAAAAAGCCCAACATGCCTTTCTTTGAGTGTACTTCATTTACGTAATTAAATGCCCGCAATGCGCCGGAAACATTGGCAGTGGTGCCCTTTAAAGATCGACATTTAAAAAATACATAACTCCATGGAATTTGGAGCTGTGCTGGCTGCCCGGTGCACATCTGGAGATAAAAGGGATGGGGAGGCAGGAAGGCTGAGTGGGAGCCTCAGAGACACGAACAAGCGCCCTTCTTTTGTGTTCTCACACTTGAATTTTTTTTCTTAGCATAAGAAAATGAGCCTTATAAAAACGAATTCAAGTTAGTTTCCAGCATTTTGAAGGGATATTGAGAGAACTGAGGGAAAATGTTGACTTATGGGCTTTATTGAACGAGAAAAATTTCAAGTTCTTGTCTTCTCTCTCTCTTAAATGAGGAAATCCTGGATCGTGTTTTCTCTGGCTGGCCTGGCTGAATTTCAGAGATCATGTATCACTGGGCAGACGGAGCCCTCCTCTTGAGGAGCTGGCAAAGCTGGCAGGAAGCAAGAGAGAGATAAGCTCATAAAGGAAAAGATGGACCCATTTCTCAACCAAGACCCATGTCACTAAGAAGCAGCTGGTCCTCGGGCTTCTGGAAGGGGCGGTGGGTAGCATGCCCAAAGCTTTGGGCCGTGCTTAACGTTCCAGATGAGCTGACCCATTTGTAGATCGAGTGCTCAGGAAAGCTTGGCATGACCAAAGCCTGTTTTATTTATTTTTTAAAATTTTATTGCAGTACAGTTAATTTACAAGTTAATTTCTGGCACATAGCAAAGTGACTAGTTATACACATATGTATGCATTCTTTCTCATTATGGTTTATTACAGGATATTGAATATAGCTCCCTGTGCTATACAGTATGACCTTGTTGTTTATCCATTCTATTAATATATATATATATTAGTTTACCTCTGCGAATCCTAAACTTCGACTCCATCCCTCCCCCCTAATCCCCTTTGGCAGCCACAAATCTGTTCTCTATGTCCATTGAGTCTGTTTTTAGATATATGCACTTGTGTTTTATTTTAGAATCCTCATAGAAGCGATAGGAGTTGTTCTCTTAAACGGTTAAGTCTCCAGGAGGCTGCCACACCATCTCTCAAACAATTACACAGCCTTCTTCCCTGGAGACTTTTTCTGACTTTCCAGTTCTGGTCTTAGACAGGAAACTGAAAACTGTCAAATTTATTCTCGATCTGCCCCAAATGTTCCATTCTAACATTAGCTCACACGTAACGAGGGGAGTGCTGACATAGGGAAAGCATTAAGGGTACAAGGAACTGGGCTTCTCTCCCTGTGGTTAATACTGACAGCTGGGGAGTGGTCTGACCTGGAAGGACACACACGTGTAAGTCATGCAGAAGACGAGTCCCCTTAGCTGAAGTTTTGTGGGTTGATTTGGGCTTCCTCATGTTTTTGCAAAGGGCAGAAAGCCCACTTTATGCTCTGTATAGGTTCCTATATTTTTTATTAAAAAAAAATTAAAAGAGAATTTTTTTTTTGACTTTGTTGCATGGTGTGTGGGATCTTAGTTCCCCAAACCAGGGATTGACCTGTGCCCTCCTACATTGGAAGCATGGGGTCTTTACCACTGGACACCAGGGAAGTTACAAGGTCCCTACATTTTTTGATGCTTGTCATTATTCTATGAGTTTAAGAATATCGATTGACCATTTTGGAGCTTTTTGCACACCTGTGCACCAATCTGTGTAACAGGGCATTGATTAACTTCAGTGCTACCAGAACACATTTACCTTCTCATTCCTTTGAAAACAAGACCTATCACAAACCTGACTTAACACAGATCAAGCTAGATGCTATGATGTACTCATGATGGGGACCTATATTCTTGCCTGGAAAATCCCATGGACAGAGGAGCTTGGCAGGCTACAGTCCCTGGGGTCGCAAGGAGCTGGACATGACTTAGTGACTGAGTATGCATGTATAGCACAGGCTGCTACTGCTGCTAAGTTGCTTCAGTCGTGTCCGACTCTGTGTGACCCCACAGATGGCAGCCCACCAGGCTCCCCCATCCCTAGGATTCCCTAGGCAAGAACACTGGAGTGGGTTGCCATTTCCTTCTCCAATGCATGAAAGTGAAAAGGGAAAGTGAAGTCGCTCAGTCCTGTCTGACTCTTCGCGACCCCATGGACCGCAGCCCACCAGGCTCCTCCGTCCATGGGATTTTCCAGGCAAGAGTACTGGAGTGGGGTAGCACAGGGGACCCTACTTAATACTATATAATGACCTACATGCAAAATAATCTAAAATAGAGTGGATATGTGTATATCCACTGTGATTCACTGTGCTGTACACCTGAAGCTAACACAACATTGTAAATCCACCATACTCAAATAAAATAGAGATCTTTGCAACTCTGAAAAAATAAAAGACGGTGAGAGCATATTCCACTTTGCAAATAACCTGTCCATATGGTCAGGGTCTTTTTCTCAAAGTGTGGATTCTACTCATCTGTCATTCTCTAGTAGAGAGGTCATAAGAAACTTCGGGGCTGTATTCACACTGTCTTCGATGTCTGTGGTCCCTTCCTGCCCTAATACCCACAGGCACATGGGAAAGACCGAGGTCCATTTTTCTAGTTAATCAGGATATGTATCCATCACTGTCAGCCACGATTTAATCTAATTTAAAGCCGTAGGCTCTTAGACCTTTAGTCCAACTTTTTCTTTTTTTTAAACAAATGAACTGAGTGATTAATTAAACTGTCTTTATCCTGAAATCTGGATCAGCACTTCCTTTCATGCATTACCTTGCATATTCATCTTAGTTCATTTATTCAAAAATATTTTTGAGTGTTTATTCTTTACTGTGAATGTCCTAAACTTGCCATACATTTGGGATTTCACACTCACATGGACCCGATAGTCTTAGAACCTCTACAGTTGGGAGTTATGAATTCTCCGGGAGCAGGCTTTTTGAATAAACATGGTTTCCTCACTCAGTTAGGAATTTGCTAACATTTTCCTAGCTCAGTCTCTGGTGGTACCAAGGGAGAAGCTGCCCACAGAATGCGTTTCTTTACTTTCTGATTATATTTTTTCAGATTGTTTGCATCAGGACCGAAGACTTTTCTCCTATAATGGCCATTTGCTTTGCAATTACATATACATATTCTTCTTAGTAAATAATCTCTGTGAGCATTGGAAGAGCAAAGTTTCTGAGTTGATCTAATTTTATTTTCTTATTTATTTTATTTATTTGACTGTACCGGGTCTTAGTTGTGGCATGTGGGATCTTGCATGTGGGATCTAGTTCCCCAACCAGGGATTGAACCAGGGCGCCTGCATTGGGGTTGTGGAGTCTTAACCACTGCACCCCCAGGGAAGTCCCTAACTGACTGATTTTTGTAGATGCACAAACTGTTCCCAGAGAGATTAAGTAACCTGGCAATGGGTCACACAGTGGTGAGTGGAGAATCTGATCTCTCAGCTTTGGGTTTGAAGTGACTTGTACTCTTCCTCCTTAGGACAAATTTTATAAAACTTTCTAGAAACAACTTATGAGAGGTTTTTTTTTTTTGGTATTGTATTAGTTACTCTTACTTTATCATTTCTCCCTCCTTTATAGCTTCTTGAATTTTTCTACCTTTAGTTGCACAATCAGTTCAGTTCAGTTGCTCAGTCGTGTCCGACTCTTTGAGATCCCACGGACTGCAGCACGCCAGGCTGCCCTGTCCATCATCAACTCCTGGAGTTTACTCAAACTCATGTCCAATCGAGTCGGTGATGCCATCCAACCATCTCATCCTCTGTCGTCCCCTTCTCCTCCTGCCTTCAATCTTTCTCAGCATCAGTGTCTTTTCCAATGAGTCAGTTCTTCACATCAGGTGGTCAAAGTGTTGGAGTTTCAGTTTCAGCATCAGTCCTTCCAGTGAACATTCTGGACTGATTTCCTTTAGGATGGACTGGTTGGATCTCCTTGCAGTCCAAGGGACTCTCAAGAGTCTTCTCCAACACCACAGGTCAAAAGCATCAATTCTTCAGCACTCAGCTTTCCTTATAGTCCAAATCTCGCATCCATACATGACCACTGGAAAAACCATAGCCTTGACTAGAAAGACATTACTTTGTTGGCAAAGTAATGTCTCTGCTTTTTAATATGCTTTATAGATTGGTCATAACTTTTCTTCCGAGGAGGAAGGGCCTTTTAATTTCAAGGCTGCAGTCACCATCTTCAGTGATTTTGGAGCCCCCCAAAATGAAGTCTCTCACTGTTTCCATTGTTTTCCATCTATTTGCCATGAAGTGATGGGACCAGATGCCATGATCTTAGTTTTCTGAATGTTGAGCTTTAAGCCAACTTTTTCACTCTCCTCTTTCACTTTTATCAGGAGACTCTTTAGTTCCTCTTCACTTTCTGCCATAAGGGTGGTGTCATCTGCATATCTGAGGTTATTGATATCTCTCCTGGCAATCTTGATTCCAGCTAGTGCTTCATCCAGTCCAGCATTTCTCATGATGTACTCTGCATATAAGTTAAATAACCAGGGTTACAATATACAGCCTTGACGTACTCCTTTCCCAATTTGGAACCAGTTGCACAGTGAAGCTCATTAATTTCTAATCTTCCTTTATTTCTAATATAGACTTTTAAGACCATAGAATCACCATTTTCTTAGTACTTCTGTAACTTTGGATATGCAGTATTTTTGTCATCATTTTTTCTAAAGATCTTATTATGTGCATTGCAATTTGTCCTTTGACCATTAATATAGTTTAAAGTGTTTTCAGAATTTCCAAATATATAGGTTATTTGGGGTTATCTTTTTGGTATTGATTTGTAGTTTAATTACACTGTAGTTAGAGATCATAGCCTCTTTGCTGTTCATTCTCTGGGATTTATAGAGCGAATGGCTTTGCAACCTTTCATATGATCTATTTTTATAAATGTTTCATGCTGCTTGAAAAGAATATGTGTTCTCTAATTGTTGGGAATGATGCCTTATATATAGAGCCAGTAAGTCAAGTATTTTAATTGTGTTCTATATCTTCACTAATTTTTTATTAGCTTAATTAGATACTGAGGCATGCATATTAAATTTTCTATTATGATTGTGAATTTGCTAATTTTCTTTGAAGTTCTGTAAGTGGGTGCTTCATATATTTTGAAGTCATGCTGTTAGCAAAAAATGCAGAGTTTAGACCCTGGAGCCAGACTGGCTGGGTTTGAATGGTGACTATATTGTTGATGAGCTCTGGATCTTTCCTATAATTCAGTATTCTCATCTGTATAATGGGCAATGCTTTGGGGATGATTGTGAAGATTAAATAAATTAATACATATAAAAAGTGCTTAGAGGGAATCCCCTCATCCAGTCGCTACAACTCCACACTCCCAATGCAGGGAGTTCAGGTTCAATCCCTGGTCTAGCCACTAGAGCCCACATGCAGCAACTAAAGAGATCCCGTATGCCATAACAAAGATTGAAGGTCCTAAGACCTGGCACAGATAAATAAATAAATTAAAATGAAATTAAAAAACACTTAGAATAGTGTCTGGCACATTGTAAGTGCTCCATAAGTGTGAGTTATTATTCTTACTTGTGAATTTCCCCTTTTATCCTTTGTAAATGATAACAACTCTGTCTAAATAAGTATATCTCTATATCTGTATTTTTTTGTTTAGTCTTCCTTTTATGATACTCATGTTGTTACACCAGCATTCTTTGAGTTGAATATGCCCAGCATATCTTTCCCATTCATAGACTTCTAACATTTATATATCATTGTGTTTCAGATGAGTCTGTGGTAAATAGCATATGGTCAAATGGATAAGCATTCAATCAGCGAATTTCTGTTTCATACATTTAATCTGATTAATTTATAAGATTGTGAATCTATTTGAAGTTATACCAACCATCTTATTTTCTGTTTTCTATTTACCATGCCTTTTCTCTGCTGTTTTTCTTCCCTGCTTTCTTTTAGGTTAATAAAATATTCTTTATTGCCCTTTTTAGCTTCAACTGTTTTGAAATTTATTCATTCTATTTCTATTCTTTTATTGGTTACACTTTAATTTTTAACGTGCATAGTTAATTAAAACAACAGCTACAACAATAACCTTATCCTGAATAATTCAAGGACTTTCGAACATTTTAATTCTGATCTTTCCTTTCCCCATGCCCGTGTTTCTTTTTTATAGAATTTTAGTTCTACTCGTTTTCAGTCCTCCAAATAAGTCCTTACTATTGTTACTCCTTTTATTTTTTCATTCAATGCTTGCATAATTTTACTCATTTATTTACCTGTTTCCTTACTTATCCTTGCTTCTTTCCTCCCACTGTTGTCTTAGGGTTCATTTCCCCGCCCCTGTATTATTCCCTTTAGTAGATATGGCTACCCACTCCAGTATTCTTGCCTGGAGAATTCCATGGACAGAAGAGCCTGGAGGGCTATAGTCCACGGAGTCACAAAGAGTTGGGCACGGCTGAGTGACTGTTTCAAGGACAACTCCAGAGATTCTGAAATGGGTCAGTGAAGGTGATGAGGACCCCTCCCTAACAGATGGAACTGGGTAGGACTAGATGGTGGGACCACAGGGTAAACTCAGCCAACAGAAACTGAACTGTGATGTCCGTGGAAGCAGGAATCACGCCAGTATATCTTGCCTGGAGAATTCCATGGACAGAAGAGCCTGGTGATCTAGTTCAGGGGTCACAAAGAGTCAGACACAACTGAGCGACTAACACTTTCACTTTACTTTTTTTTACTTTTCTGTTATGATACGTAAATCTCAGTCTTTAATCTGAAAGTGACTATTTATCCCTCCTCCTTGAGGCATGTATAAGCTGCATATGGAATTCTGGGGTGATATAGAATTTCACTTAGTCATTTAAAGGTTTTTGTTAATTGTGTTCTCGCTTCTGTTGTCACTGGTGAGAAGTCTGCTGTCAGTTTAATTATTGTTCTTTGTTCTTACAGATCATCTGTTTTTCCCCTCAAGTCTCTTTTATGGCATTTCATTTTGACTTTGATGTTCTGGTTTCATTATATGAGCCTATGGGTAGGGTTTTAAAAATGTATCATTTTTAAAGCTCATTATACTTTAACTGAAGATTCATGTCTTTCATTAATTCTGGAAGAGTCTCATCTATTATCTCTTAAAATATTACTTTTTTTCCTTTTTTGGCAGTGCCACCTGGCGTGTGGGATCTTAGTTCTCCAACCGGGAATCAAACCCATAGGCCCTGCAGTGGAAGTTGAGTGTCTTAACCACTGGACTGCCAGGGAAGTTCCTACTTTTATTTTCCACTCTCCTTTTAAAAAGTTCTATCAGACATTTTCTGCCTCTTTGTCTCATTAATTTCTTCATTTCTCCTCCTCCAGTTCATTAACTTTTCAGTTACGTTCAGTCTTATGTTGATCTTGTACAGTAAAATTTTAGGTTCTAAAAGTTCATTTGCCAATAAGTTTTTTCATATTTTTCGATTTTTGTAGATTTGTATTTCTTCTTTTTAATCATTTAAAAGATAATCACCCAGGAGTCTTTTAAGACTGTTCTTTATCACAAGTTCAGCTGTGCCCATTTTTTCTGTATACTGTAACAGTAAATAGTGAGTGTGGCTTGTCATTTTGGATTTTGAGCACATTTTCAGCAAAACTTTTTCTTACTTTTTCTTTCTTTCCTCTTGTGTCAGTTTCATGGGTTATTGATTGTGAAAGAGTTGCTACAGAGTATATTTTCATTTAAGAGCCAGTCTTCTCTTTTATGAAGTTAACAGTTTTTCCATGGTCTGGTGTTAGGGAATAAGTTCTGCTTTTGCTCTCTGCTTTCTGTAGATTTAAAGCTTATCACCCACTCTTATGTAACTATTAAAACACAAGACCCTTAAGGCCCGTGTTCAGTTTGACATGCCTCTCAAGTGTCACGACTCTGCACATGGTTTTATCCTACTCCTTCGTTTTTGGCACCAAGGAATTTCTCTTGTCTTTTAACTTAAGCTGTATATTTAATTTTATTCTTTTGGTCTATAATTTCTATGTGGATTGTATAGAGTGGAGCTGGGAGAAGGCCTTAGTTTACCCAGTTTCCAGAACCCAAAGTCCTGAAATTTATTTTTTATTACAGAAATACTAAAAAAGAAGCCATAAAAATGTAGCAGGCAAATGACAAAGGAGTATGCTATACAAGATAGAATGGTGATGTCTTTCAATGAGAAAGAGATCTATAATCTAACAAGAAAAAGATGGACAACCTCACAACAAATTGGATGATTTTAATAAGAAGAAAAGTTTGAAAAAACTCAATCTTCGTGGTAAACACATGCACATTCAAATAGCGAAAGACCTTATTTTGGCTATCAGATTGAAAAAAAATTTGAACATAATGTTAAGAGTTGTTTAAGAGGTGAGAAGGTGAGCATTTGAGTACTGTTGATGGCAGATCAATGGCAAATGACTCTGAGAGTCATTTTTTGGAAGGACAGTTGGGCAATATGACCTAGAATACTTAACAAATGAAAAGTATTCTTTGACACTATCATTTCTAGGATTTTTTATTAGTAAATGAATCGAGTATGCATATAAAGATTTATGTATAAAGATGGAACATTGTTAATAGTGGCAATTAATTGAAGCCAGTTAAATATATGAAAAAGAATAGCATAGTCTGTTCATACAATGAAATATGATAATTAACTAAAATAATAGCAAAGAAAAACAAGTATTAGAAACAAAAAATATTTAGTATACATTATTTAAACATTTTTTACCTTTAAACTTTTTATTTTGTATTGGGAGCATAGCTGATCAACAAGTTGTGGTTGTTAAGATGACAAAGTAAGAAATAAAGAATCCACATTTATCTTTATTTGTACTTTTGTGCTCTTAAAAAAATCTAGAGAGGCAATTACCAATATGCTGACTTGGTGTTGGCAGAATGCGTGATTCTTATTTGTTTTTTTCTCTTTTTAAATATGTACTTCAAATATTGCTTGTGTAATGAAATGAAGTCAATTACTACAGGGTGTCCATAGAATGAAATTTTTTGTGGCTATTAAAATCTGTGATTCCCTGGTGGTCCTGTGGCTAAGACTCTTCGCTCCCATTGCAGGGGTCCCTGATCAACGAACTCATGGCAGGAGTGGAGGAGGCCAGGGATGGGCCTCCTGTCTGGTTTGTCTCCCAGACATTCCTCTTCCTTCCTGGGAATCCTATAAACTTAAGCAGTTAAAGCTTTTTACAATTTCTATCTGCAAATGAATGCAATTTATTCTCAGAGACTATTTGAAATGAGAATTGTAAAGACATCTGAAAATTATGAAACATTTGCTTTTTAAAATGCCCATGTAAATTCACCCTACCACAAAGGTTTGTGGAGGAAAGGTAGAAACTTGGATGAAGTGATCCAGGCGTCATTGCCCTGGGTTTGTTAAGATTTGCTTTAGTGGTTTCAGGGGAACCAGGAGGGCTCTGAGTGGAACATGGGGATTTCAGTAAAATATGGATCTAGGCTGCATATTTAAGCTTTCTTCATTTGGAGATGACTGCTTGCCTGACAGCTCAAGAGAATTCTGAGAGCTTCCTGGACTTAAGGGCTTCCCTGATGGCTCAGTTGGTAAAGAATCTGGCTGCAATGCAGGAGACCCCAGTACTATTCCTGGGTTGGGAAGATCTGCTGAAGAAGGGATAGGCTACCCACTCCAGTATCCTTGGGCTTCCCTTATGGCTCAGCTGGTAAAGAATCTGTCTGCAATGTGGGAGACCTGGGTTCGATCCCTGGGTTGGGAAGATCCCCTGGAGAAGGGAAAGGCTATCCACTCTAGTATTATGGCCTGGAGAATTCCATGGACTGTATAGTCCTTGGGGTTGCAAGGAGTCGAATATGACTGAGTGGCTTTCACTTTTCACTTTCCTGCACTTAAGTGGTTTGTGAGGCTGGCAAGCAGAAGACTGGGTAGCCCATGTGTGGAGGGCTGGGGGGAGGCTCTCATTCACCAATGTAGTTATTTTATTAGCTCTAGTGGCTCTCTACCCAGGGGGGTGTTTGTTTCACTGAATATTAGGGGCTGTGCAGAGGCATATAGCTGGTTCCTAGAGCTGTGGGTAGGGCCCACCTGGGTCAGCACTCCAAACCACGAGACATCTGTTAAAAAATCGAGTTTTCCAACTTGTAGGCATTCCTGATGGCTGATAGAGAGCTGCCAGACTTCCTTTAATCATTCCATGGGACTCATTTGACATGAGTACTTTGACTTTTGGAATTCAAATGGATGTTCTTGATCTGCTTGATTTGTAAATGCGTGTATTCTTAACCATTTGCCTGGCAGTTTTGTGTTTTAGAACAGTCTTCATCAATCATGAATCACAGAAGGGAAACTGTTTCTCTACTGTAGTTGAATTAACAGCAGTTGTAGATGGATGCTTGGAGAAGGCAATGGCACCCCACTCCAGTATGCTTGCCTAGAAAATCCCATGGGCGAAGGAGCCTGGTGGGCTGCAGTCCATGGGGTCATGAAGAGTTGGACACGACTGAGTGACTTCACTTTCACTTTTCACTTTCCCGAGTTGGAGAAGGAAATGGCAACCCACTCCAGTGTTCTTGCCTGGAGAATCCCAGGGACGGGGGAGCCTGGTGGGCTGCCGTCTCTGGGGTCGCAAAGAGTCGGACACGACTGAAGTGACTTAGCAGCAGCAGCAGCAGATGGATGCTACAACTGGTAGGCTTGGGAGGAAGTCAGCCTGGCGACTGGTGCACATGCCCAGGTCTCTGGCAGGAGTAGGGAGTCATTCTCTGCAGGAATGCTGTGGAAGGGGCAGGGTGGGGCCAGGTCCACAGGGCATCATCGGGCTGTTAGTAAAGGGAAACTGAGTGATCGGGTGAGGTGATACCTCATTGTAGTTTTGATATGCATTTCTCTAATAATGAGGAATGTTGAGCATCTTTTCATGTGTTTATTGACTATCTGTATGTCTTCTTTAGAGAAATGTCTGTTTAGGTATCCTGCCCATTTTTTTTTTTTAAATTGGGATGTTTGTTTTTCTGATATTGAGTTATATGAGCTGCTTATATTTATTGGAGATTATCCTCCAATAAAAAAAATGAGAGAAGCTGACTAGAGATTGGTCAGCCACTGTGCCTCTTGGGGAGACTCGCAGGGTGGATAGGCCTGAGCTCTGCACTGGCCCCTGAAGCACTATCTGGATGCCCACTTCCAGTCTCAAAGCTTCTGTTGGATGTAATTAGAATATGTTCTCTTCTTTGCCAACACATACTATGAAGAAAGTTGAAGTCTTCCTATTGAAGGCAACAGAAAGCATAAGAAATACTATTAGTCAACTGATGAGACTGTATAGAGTATCTTTGAAGTTCTCTTTGGTATTTTCCCCACACTGAAATTGTACCTTAGACAAAATTGTGTCGGTTATGCCAAATTAAGAAGTGAATACACCCACATGTTTGGCACACATGGGGCTTTTATTTCACAATCTGTTTAATCTTCTTGTGTTTTCCAAGGGAGGCTTGTTGTAGGAGTGTGTATATATCTTTGACTTTCAGTCAGGTTATAAAAAAAATCTAGGTCTAGAGTTTGAAAGTACAGAAATAAAAATACTTGAAAAAAAAAAAACCAGGATAGCAAACTTACAAGGCAAGAAAGTGTTGGTTTCAATTTTAATTTTAATTTAACCATTTTAATTTTCTTGCAGAGTTTATAGAGTTCCAAATATCTAGCTCAAAGTATTCATCACATTATGTATATGACTATAGGAATCCACACCATTCTATTTCACGTAAAGCTGAAAATTAAATTTCAAGTAAAAGTTTATATTTTATTATTTGGTGACACCTCACTCACCATAGCACATAATCCATAATTTAATAAATTATAGTGAATTAATTATACAAATTAATAAAGATAAGTTATCTTTATCTGCTTTTTCCCTACATGTGGGTCACACTTGTCTATTTCTTTTTATGTCTTATCATTTTTTTGTTGAAACCTTGAAATTTTAGGTACTATATAGTAGCAAAATTGGATTCTGAATCCCCCCCTCAGGGTTTTTGTTTGTTTAGTAACTTTCTTATGAATTCTATCTCATTTGTGGTATGTGGCTATATTTTCTCACTTAAAAAAACATATATGAGTATAACAATAAATTAACATGTTACTGTGTTATTTCTAAGCTTGGTTTCCCAGGTCTTGTTTTTGTGTCTGCATGATTTAGTGGCCAGCAAGTGATTCTTCAGAGACTGTGTTTATACACTTTTAGCCAGACAGGTTTCTACCTGCTGCTGATGGATCTGTGTGCTGTTTTAAGGATGCTCTGGCTTTTGTTCTTCATAAGCCCCCCTCTGGTCCCACCCCCACCCCACCATGTCCACCAACTCCAGGTCAGCCAGAGATAGGTGGAATGTACCTCTGTGTGTGCTCACTTCTTGCATTTCCCTATTAAATTTCTGGCTAGTCCACTAGGCTGATGTTTGCACCAAATAGAATCGCCACCTTGAAGACTGTTGAAATGTCTGACCTTCCTTGTGTGGTCACCACTGAGATTGTTGCCTGTCATCCACTGAGCACCAGGTTTTCACCTTTAGCTCCAAACTAAACCATCCCTTTCTGGCAGTGAAGCTGCTGGTCATCCAGTCTGTTCCGCCTGTTAGAACTAACTGTGCTAACTGATCTGAGAGGGTGCGGGAGCTTGATGGGATCAGCCCTGGGAAAATACACTGTAGATTCCAACTGTTCTCCAAAAGCACAGGTTTTTGACGCATCAGTCTGTTGTTTGCTTTCGGTTGCTGTCCAGGGTCTTGAAATAGCTGTTACTAGCGTTCTGTATTTTAGTTGCTTTCAGGGAGAGGCTTTGGTGACCTCCTCTCATGCCAGAGGTCTACCTTACCTCAATTATTTTTGTATCCTGAGAAACTATTTTCTCATTTGTTGCACAAAGAGTTCTTGGTGTATAATAATTGACCTCTGATATTTAAAATGTGATTTTCCTTGAAGGTCAATTTCAGGCAAACTCCTTAGGAGGAGAATTTGCCTTCAGAGAAAAAATAGTAGTGGGTCCTCTTTTAAAAAACCTTGACTCAACCAATTCACTACATCAATCCATAATTTAATTAAATATTATGTAAACCAATGAACATTGAGTATGAAAAGAGAGCTATTTCTATGAAAACAAAATTGCATGCTTTGAAAAGACTCAATAAATGTGAGTTGATAAAAAATTGCTATTGAATTGGGTGTGGGTGAGACAACTATAAATGACTGCAGAAATACAAAACAATTTGGAAGGATTGTGTGTTCAGATTACCTCATAATTGTCCTTAAAATTTTACTTTGCTTGAAAGTAATGGAAACTGGAAATTGTGGATGTGAATTATGAATGTGGCTTTTGAAGAAATTGATGGAGAACTTTTATCAGTGTTCTAATATTCAAATAAAACATCTTGGCTCCACATTAAAAGTTAGCAGGAAAAAAGCATGTTTATATTTTAAGTTACAATGAGCTATTTAGGGTGTTTGTATCACTTCTTAAAAAGCAATTCCCTGCTTTAGCTCAGTTTTTTTTTTTTTTTTTTAAATATTTATTTATTTGGCTGTGCTGGGTCTTAGTTGCAGCATCAGGATATTTGATCTTTGTTGTGGCCTAAGGGATCTTTCACTGTGACTTGTGAACTTTGGTTGCGGCATGTGAGATCTAGTTCCCTGACCAGGGATCGAACCTGGGCCCCCTGCATTGAGAGTGTGGAGTCTTAACCACTGGACCATCAGGGAAGTCCCTAGCTAAGTTTTTGATTGGCCGAATTATTACCAGTACCAGTCAGAAAGGTAATTTTTCTATGCTTCTATTACTCAGTTAAGACCTTAACTGAAGGCTTAGTAAAGCTCACTGCCAACTGCCTGCCTCAGATCCTCCCCAAGACCCTGCTGTTGACCTTTTGAGTTAGATCAAGGCTCACCACTTCGTCTCCCACTCCACAATGGAGGGAGATAAGTAGACTAGGCTGGGGATCCTGAGGAGTCTAGAGTCACTGTGTTAAGCCAGGGAAACTTTATAGAGGGGAGCAAAGAACTTCACAATCTTTCAGCTGTTTGGAAACTCTTGGTGCTTCCCTGTTGACTGAAACTGCTCCTGGTCCCATCCTGGGAGGACCCAGGAGTGAGCAGCTTGATACCTTGGGGACAAATATTATCATTCCCTTGACTCTCAAGGGTCAGATGTGAGCATTCTGATGACTGAATTCTGATGCATATAATGGGGGACAGAAATACTCCTATCTGTCCACTGTTGTATGCAGCAGAATTTATGCATCCCGTGTCCCATTTCCTTGTGCTAAATTGTTTCCATCATGTCTGACTCTTTGTGACCCTATGGACTGTAGCCCGCCGGGCTCCTCTGTCCATGGGA
Organism: Bos indicus x Bos taurus; assembly: GCF_003369695.1. Classification (NCBI taxonomy): domain Eukaryota; kingdom Metazoa; phylum Chordata; class Mammalia; order Artiodactyla; family Bovidae; genus Bos; species Bos indicus x Bos taurus. The sequence goes on along the minus strand of NC_040097.1, from coordinate 52,509,799 downwards.
TTCTCCAGGCAAGAATACTGGGGTGGGTTGCGACGCCCTCCTCCAGGGGATCTTCCTGACTGAGGGATCGAACCTGTGTCTCTTACAGTCCCCTGCATTGGCAGGCTGGTTCTTTACCACTAGCACCACTCGGGAAGCTAATCTGAAAACGGATTCCCACTGAGAAGTTAGAGAAGATTGCCCTAACTTCTGACTTTTTGAATAGACCTTTTGAAGACAGAAAGGGATTACACAAATGCGGGGTTTTAGGCACGTATATTAGTTGATAGGGGAGAACATTTTAGTTGGCAAGACTTTCACTGCTACTCAAACAATATTACAGAGGAAGTTGCTCAGTCTTTCTAGACTCCCGACTGAGGCAGCTAACTGTCCTGGCCACCACAAAAAGAATGAAGCTCAGAGAAAGTGTGTAAGATTGCAATACTTTTGAAAATCTGCTTATTTTGATAATGGATTGAGAGATCACAGGAAACTTTTTTATGTTTTGTTGAAAGCATTGTGCTTGTTGAAACCTATACTTACACATCCATTAAAAAAAAAAAAGAGTGGCTGAGGAGAATTTGAAAGTTCCTTGCCTTATTGAAAGTTTTGTAGTTTAGCTGGAATAAGCTTGGTGCTTCTTATTAGCTCCTTGAGTCTGAATCTGGACCTTGATGCTCACACTTGCATCCACAGCAGGGAAACTGATGAAGATTCGAATGAACAAGTGACTTTGGGAGGACAATGGGATCCCTCTCCCTTCCGAGGCACTGGGCTCAGGAGAAAAATCTTAATAAGAGTGCTGAGATCCTGAAGGGTGTATGGATAAGAGGGTCACAGATCAAGAGGCTTGAAGTTTTCTGTCGAGAATCAGAGCAGGGCCTTTCTGTTTCGTGGGGAGAGAGGAAAAGAGAAATGATTTGATTCACCTCCTGAGACCCCCCCTTTCACCTCCTGCCTTATTCTGTATGTCTCCCCCCAACCCTTCCTTTCTAGCTTTTTGCAACATTACCCAATGAAGAGGGAGAGAAAAAGCCAGTAGAAGAGAGGGGGGCTGCATGAACTCCTCCCTCCTTCCTGACATGAGAGCCCTCCCTTAAAGGAAACAATGCCATCCCCCTGTCCTGTCTAAAGGCTGCTTTCTGTCAAGCATCATCCTTTCACCCCATCACTGTTTGTGTTTCCCTTACGGCTTGCTATTGATAGAAGGTATTTTTATTCTTTCTTTCTCTCCAGCTCTGTCTCCCTCTTTCTCTCTCTAGCTTCTAGCTTTCGTCTGGTCCTGCTGAGAGAACATAATACCACCTTATTTGTGACTCTGCAGTCATTTCCATGGCAACCGATCCATGGCCCAGGTATGAGTCTGTGCCTTCGCAGTGGGATGGTGCAAGAGAACGTCCTTTGTTAAAGCCGAGAGGCAGCAGGTTTCTTCCTGCAGCCGCAGCCCCGGGGAGGAACTTCTGCAGGAGTCAGAGGAGGGATGCAGCAATTCCAAGCAGGGTTCCCCACTTTATCACATTTCCCTGAGCATATGTGAAGTACCTGTAGACCAGTACACATACAAGTGCACGTGTACACACACACACACACACACACACACACACACACACACCTTCTACTTCTGGACCTTTAGCCACATAGCATTTTTCCCTTTGAAGGGACTCAGCTTCTATGCTGTGGCCAGGAACAAAAGCTTGTGTTTGAAATGAGGGCTTCAGCTTCCTGTGTATAGAATGGGGATGGGGGTGGGGGGTTGACAGCAGGGACAAGGATGGATAAAAGGTCACGAGGGTGGTGATGTGGGAATGAGGAAGACATTTCAGAGCTCCTAATTCAATGATGACTAAGAGAGAGAGGAGGGGAAAGAAGGTTTCAGCTGGGGAGTTCTTAACACAGATGCTCAGACAGTACTCATTACTGTGCAGTGGGATTTATACACAATAAAATGATATGAAATGGCAAGAGAGCCTCATCTTTCTCCTCACTCATCTCTCCTTTCTTTTTTCTATCCCTTTCCTGTGGATCTCTGCTTTTTGTTCTGTTCCATTTGAGTTTGGGTCAAGGGAATACCATTTTTTGGTTACCTAGTTGCTTAGTCATGTCTGACACTTTACAGCCTCATGGACTGTATAGCCTGCCAGGCTCCTCTGTCCATGGAATTTTCCAGGCAAGAATACTGGAGTAGGGTGCCATTTCCTCCTCCAGAGAATCCTTGCAACCCTGGGATTGAACCTGGGTCTCTTGCATCTCCTGCATTGGCAGGTGGGCTCTTTACCACTAGTGCCACCTGGGAAGCCCTCACCATTTGGGGAAGATGCTAGAATAATCCTAGTCAAAGTCCTAAGGCCCCTCTTTGTGTTTCTGCCCTCTCTTCAACAGAGCTCTTGAACTCAGATGAAGAGAAGGGAAGGGAAGGGGTCTCTTGCCCGTTGCTCCTGAGAAACGTCTGCTCGTGGAAAACAAATAGGACAGGCTGGTGTCTGGAGTCAAGAGGGTAGCCCAGGTTTGCACTGCAACCTGGAGGAGTTTATCTTTATTAAGCAGATGTATAGAGGCCCGGCTCGTTCCCAAACATCTCCACGGTCATCTGCTCCCCATTTCTTTTATTGATCTGCCTGTCTAAATGAGTACTTCTAAACTCGGTGGGAGTTTTCCAATTAGATAAAAGGCAATTCATGTCGCCTGCTGCCTCCACGCTGCACTAACAGCCCCAAACCAAGAGAGCATATTCAAGGCTTCTTGGCAGAACAACCTGCTTTAATCAAGGCGGCCCCCTCCTGGGCACCCTCGTCTGCAGGACATTTCTCTTCCCATGCAGAGGCTTTTCTTTATTGGAGGTGGAGGAAAATGGGCTCCTTCTCCAGGAGTAGGGTTTCCAGGTGAGCTGTGTAGTTACTGGAGAAGAGGCGGCACTCGCTCCCTGGGCTGGCGCTGTCGAAAAGGCCGTCTGGCAATTATTTTTAGGTCAAGCAGTGACTCAAGGGTTTCGTGATCTCTGAGACTCCTGCTGGGAGCTCTGGCCTTGGACCTGCCCAGCATCCTGCCTGTCCCCAGATAGGTCTTGGGGAGCCCAGTGTTCTTTGGGCTCTTCCCCGTGACAGGAGGGTTGAAGACAGGATGGGGGATGGGAGGGTGCCCCAGAGGTGGGCCCTCCCATCCCGGATGTGTATCGCTTGTCCACAGGTGAATACGGGTGGCCCGGAGTCTGGAACTCCGCAGGGGCCTCCTGTGGCCTCTGGTAGCCGGCCCAACCCTTCCACCTGAGTTCAAGGTCCTTTTGGCAAGGCAACCTCATTTCTCCTGCCTCTTCATCCTTTTCATTCTGGCCTGGTTCATCTTCCACATGGCCAGGTGACCATATTTTCTGGGTTTTGGTCATCCTTTTCTTCTGACTAAAAAAGCTGTTCTCAGCTGAGAATGGGTATCCTTTCTCAGCCAGAATCTTTCTCCTTCATCCAGACTCCTCTCACACTGTTGGTATTGCTTGCTTGCTGTTTCATCACTAATTAGAGTGACTGTCCTTTATTGGGTACACTCCCTGTGCCCTGGGCTGGGTGGTTTCCATGCAATTAACAAAGTCAAACCCTCACAGTGTGACCCTGAAAGAGGTGCTATTACTACCCCCCATTTTACCCATAAGGAAACTGAGGCTCAGCACCTTGCTCAAGGCGTGGAAACATCTGGATCCACACCTGTGTGATGTCAAAACTCTCAGGTTTTTACATGCACAGTCAAGGGCGAATAATAATCACAATGGTGATGGAAGTAAGTTATTTGTTTTAGAAGCCACATGGCACGGTCCTGTTTGCATGACAAGTCAGACATGATTTAACGACTAAATAACAACAGCAATGGTTTAGTCACAGTGATCTTTGACTCTGGGATAGGCTCATTTCCCAGATAGAATGACTCGGGTCCCAGTCTCTTCTGTCTCTAAAGCATCTGTGCTCTTGTGGGAGCCCAGGAAGCTTTCCTAGAGCTACTGAGGATGCAGGTCTCTGTGTTAGGGCCTGGGGACCCTATTTGGTGGGGAGCAGAGAAGGTCTAGTTGGGCTGTGATTGGCAGAGGATTTGTACCTCTGTTATGGCTTCTCAAGGGAAAACCTTGGGCCCTTAGACTTTCTTAAAGCTTTGTCTCTTTCAAGGAACTAGGACAAAATACTGCCCTCAAAAGTGGTCATCTCTGGACTTCCATGATAGCTCCGTGGTTAAGAATCTGCCTGCCAGTGCATAGGACATGGGTTTCATCCCTAGTCCATGAAGATCTCACATGCCACCGAGCAACTAAGCCTGTGTGCCACAACTATTGAGCCTGTGCTCTGCAACAAGAGAATCCACCGCAGTGAGAAGCCTGTGTCTGCAGCGAAGAGTAGCCCTCACTAACTGCAACTAGAGAGAGCCTGAGCAATATTAATGAAGACCCAGTGCAGCCAAAAATAAATAAAATTATTTCCAAAAAATGGTCATCTCTGCCAAACTTAAACCAGTATTTCAGGAAAGAGCCCAGACTGCTGAATTCAGTTCTCCCCTGCCTTCTAGATAAGTCTCTTCTCCTATTTATATTTCTCCCAAAGACAGGAGATCTTTGTTCACTCTATTTTTTCAAGAATCATTCACACATGAGTCCACAAAACTGCCCTTTGCCATTTTTCCTAGGAGGGCAGATAGGTTTTGTGAAAATAGGTGTTTGGAATGATGCTCCAATAAAAATTAGTTATAAAGAAGATTTTTGGCGTCCCGGGCAAGTAGGTCTGACCTATCGAGTCTGGTGTGATGATTGAGTGCTTTTAAAAATAATTATTTCTTTATTTTTGGCCATGCTGGGTCTTCGTTGCTGTGCAGGCTTTCTCTGGTTGCAGTGAGTGGGGGCTTTTCTGTAGTTGTGGTTCATGGGCTTCTCACGGCAGTGGCTTCTCTTGCTGCAGAGCGTGGCTCTAGGCGCGCCGGTTCAGTTAGTTGCGGCCCGTGGACTTAGCTGTCCCTTGGCATGTGGAATCTTCTGAACCAGGGATCAAATCTGTGTCCCCTGCATTGGAAGGTGGATTCTCAACCACTGGACCACCAGGAAAGTCCAAGGTGCCTTCTTTACACTTTCACCGCAAGAAGATGATCTTGGCTGGCTCGGTGGGACCTTGAAGGTAGGGGAGGTGGCCCAGCTCTTCTGTAGCTCCCACAGTCCGGAGCTGGGCTGGTCTTGCAGATGTCCAGTAGCCACTGTCCGCGTCTGTGCATCGTGAACTCAGGACCAAGCTAATGGCTAAGGAAAGGGATGTGGCAGGGGGTCACTGACAGTGAGATGATGGCTTTGCCTGGAGCCCCCCTCCCTCACCTGCATTCCTGCTCCCTGCTCTGCGTTTGCATAATCTGAGCCACCTGTGCTGTCTGGATCCCTAGAGGAGTCTCTGTTAGCTCTCTCCTCCTGTCTCCCCCTTCTCCCCCTCGCAGCGCAAGCTCAGAGGACAGGCACAGCTTGGCCCCCACTCGCCTGTGTGGCTTGCGTGGACAACGCTAGGTCCTTCTCTGACCCATGATAACCACACTGTCAGCAGGAGGGAGATGGGATGCCGAGGAGTAGACATCTTGTGAATACTGAGTTTCTGGGTCCTGACTTCTCAGCGGTGGCATCTCCTCTCACATCAAGCCTTGTCACAGCATCATTTCAGCTGCGCCTGGGGAGGCAGAGCCGGAGAGTGATGGAGCCACATTGTTCAGAAGCCTGAGGCAGCTGCTGCTCTGAATCTCCATGTAACCACTGTGGAAGGCTCTGGAAAGAGGCACTTCACCTTCCCTTACTTGAGAAGAGAGAAGAGCCAGGGATGAGTGTTGGAGTTACAGCCCATTCTGGCTGGAGGGGTTCACCTTTGCTCTCTGGCAGAAAAGGAAGTGTTTGAAAATTCAATAAAGCTGCCTTTCATTATCCAACCCCAGCAGGACTTTATGATAATTTTTAGAACTTCTTCATTCAAAACTCTGGGTGCTTTGAAGGTTAATCACTTGTGTTTATCGAAACTTCCCTTCAAGGAACTTAGAGAGCTTTGTAGACATTATCTAATTCAGCAGCACTGCAGGACCAGGAAACGGGGAACAGGGAGAGGATGAACAGATGAGATTATTCCAATTTAGGAGAACTGATAATATTAATAGTTCCCACAGGGAGTTTAAGTGAGTTTTTGAAAATCACCAAATAAGTTGTGAGCCTTCCAGGAGAGGACCTCTTCACACCCCAGCCTGAGGTCAGCCTCTGGCTTGACCACTGTGAGCTGGCAGTACTGACTTCTCCGTCTCAGTTCCTCATCTGTAAAATGGGACAGTAAGCCATACCTCTTGGTGCCGTGTGGCACTGAGTGTCACAGGAGGGTGACGGCACCAGCACCGTGATTGGTGCATCACCGGTGCCCCCTGAATATCACCTCCCCTCTCATTTTTTTTGGTCACATGGCTTGTGGCATCTTAAGGTCAGTCCCCTGACTAAGGATTGAGCCCATGACCCCGGCAGTGAAATCTCAGAGTCCTAACCACTGGACTGCCAGGGAAATCCCCTCTCCCATCTTCTGAAGGAGCAAAAGAATATCTCCCTGGTGGACTGGAGGGTCCACTGCGTGTCTCATCTGAGCAAGAGGAAGGGGAGAGGGAGGCAGGGGGCTGTCTGGGGATGAGGGACAGGTGGTGTCTCTCTTCTCTGAAGCTCTGACATCTGAAAGGTACAGCCTAGATTTATGAGCAGACTGACACTCTGTTCCCAAAATCTGGAACAAGAGGAATGCGTATCCTTGAGTGAATGTGAAATGGAGATTTGAAGCAATTTTATAGTTAATTAGGGGTAAAAAAAAAATGCCTCTAGTGAAATTGTCTTTTGGGGGTTGAGTCATTTGTGGAGGTTTACACGCATCAGCAAGTGACTCCAAATTTCCCTCTGGCTCTTGCTGGAGAGGAAGCTTCTATGAGAGGGCACGTGGCCTGTGTCTGCTTTCGACTCCAAGATGGCAGGACATTTCCACCTGCAGAGCAGGACATGGCCTGAGAGATTTCTCTCCCCAGACCCCAACCCACCTGCACTTGTCTTTAGAAGCAATGTCCTTTTTAGGTCTTAAAATTGTATGGAGAAGAGAAATGGAAAGATTCATACAACTGGGAGCTCCTTAGGAACTTCCTGGGTGTCCTGGTGACGGTTACATGGAGGGCAGGGCGTGTGCTGTCCCAGGTTTACTACTATACATTCTGAGCAGGAACTGGGGAAGAAAGAAAAGGATTCATCTCTTGCTTCCTCTGTCTGTCTCCTACCAGCTTCAGGTCCTGTCCAACCACGGGGATCCATGGGATGACTGTGAGAGGCCAGAGGCTTTTGACTTGCAGTCAGAGGTCTAGGTCCCTCTGGTTCCCCTTCCTGAGTCTATCTCTTTTTGGCAGTGCTAGCCTTGAAAGGCTTTGTTAGATATCTTGTCATCAGTGGTGTTACTTGAATTCATCTTCTCTTGTCCTGCATCTCAGAGCAAGTGAATTTTGGACTTACACAATTTGCATATGTCAACCGGTGTAAAGAGAAAGGCAGACAGTGCTAAGGAAAAGGAGATGGTGGACCACCACCAGATGAAGAAATGGCAACTAGGAAGTGGCTCTCATGGTGCTTAATCTTGGGGCCAACTCGTCTAAAAAGAGCACAGAATATTTTCCCTCAATTCCAGTGGGCTCCACTATCAGCAGCAAGACCATGTCACTGATGTGTGTGCACATGTGCTCAGCTGCTAAGTCGTGTCTGACTCTTTGGGACCCCATGGACTGTAGCCCTCCAGGCTCCCGTCCTTGGGATTTTCCAGGCAAGAATACTGGAGTGGGTAGCCACTCCCTTCTCCAGGGGAATCTTCCCAACCCAGGGATCGAACCTGCGTCTCCTGCCTTGGCAGATGAATTCTTTACTGCTAAGCCACTGGGAAGCCCACATGTTACTGACACCACATTCTAAACCTGGTGTAGACACAGAAGAGGGTGAGCCCAACTTTGTTTACAGATAACTAGACCCTTCCTCTTCTCTGCAGATGAGAATTAATGCTCAAAGCGTAAAAGAGGAAGCAAAACGTGTCTGCATTCTCCAGCCTCATCTTGGAGCCACACGGATTGCTCTGTCACCCCTCCAGACACATTTCTTTCCTGGGTATCACCAGGAGAGAGATGAGAGCTGCCTTCCTGGGTTCTGAGCTGAGGCCTCGAAGCCAGGCTGAAAGCTGTCCTGGGACACTCACCTTTGAATGTCTCAGTTCCAGGGGTTTTAAATCTCAGCCATAAATGTTTCAGAAGCGCGCTTTTATTTTTGGCACTGGATGTACATCACTGGATGTCAGTGATTTAATGACAAGCCCTGTGACCTGGTATTGCTGTTGCTGTCAAACGAATAGTTCTCCATTTGCAGGTGGGCTTTGTTTTTCGCTATTTTCCGAGGCTTTCACCAGGGAATGTTTCATGGACTGGCTTAACGCACAGGTTCTCAGGACCCACCAAGCAAGTAGGTGGGAGACCCAGGTTTGTTGTTATTTAGTCTCTCCGCTGCGTCCCACTCTTTGTGACCCCATGGATTGCAGCACACCAGGCTTCCCCGTCCATCACCAACTCCCGGAGCTTGCTCAAACTCGGGTGCATCAAGTCGGTGATGCCATCCAACCATCTCATCCTCTGCCATCCCCGTCTCCTCCTGGCTTCAGTCTTTCCCAGGTCTTTTCCAGTGAGTCAGTTCTTTGCATCAGGTGGCCAAAGTATTGGGGCTTCATCTTCAGCATCAGTCCTCCCAGTGAATGTTCAGGTTACCATCCAACAGAGATGCCCTCCCCAGCTAAGGGTTGAGAGGAGGCTGAGTGAAGAGCAGGACCTGACTCCTCATCTAATGGGCAGTAGGTTAGACTAAACATACAGCGAGTTGCAGTACCTGTGAAAAGGGGGGAGAAAACCCCAGGAAGTTCCAGGCCAGTTCTGAGAATGCGCTGGCAACGCTGCTGGCCCATGAGCGTGGCCAAGTTTAGTTGCCTGGTCTCAGGTCCACTGTCTGACTGGTCAGGGAGAATCACCCCATATCTGTTTGCAAGGTGCTTTCCTAGACCCTGGACTCTGTGTGAGGACCTGTGTGTCCTCTGGGTGAGTCCCTGGCTTGGTGGCCACTGACTTGTCCTGAGGGAGAGAGATTTACAAGGCAAGACACCTGTGAGGACTCCTCTCTTCCCACAAGTTCTTTTTTATTAGTTTAGAAAAATATTTATTTATTTGGCTGCTCCAGGTTTTAGTTGCAGCATATGGGATCTAGTTCCCTGACCAGGGATGGAACCCAGACCCCCTGAATTGGGAGCTTGGAGTCTTAACACCTGGACCACCAGGGAAGTCCCCTTCCCACTATTTCCTGATTGCTTTCAAAAGAATTAGATGTGGTTTCCCAAAGAAGTTACTATACCTTCACTTATTCACTTATTTATCAAACACCTTTTGAAAGCCAGGTATGGGACAAAGTATTGGGAATGGAGTGATAAGCAGGTGCTCAGTGAAAGAGGCAGAGCATCTATATTTGCTTCCCACCTGAGAAGGGCAGTTGCTAGGATGGAAGCTGGTACATACAAAAGGAAGAGTTTTATGCAGACTCTCTCTGTGTGTGTCTGTGTGCTTTCCAGGGAAGTTTTCCACTGAGAGGTAATAAGTCTCAAAGGGTAAGAGGGAGTTAAAGGAAGGGAGGACCTGGACACAACCTAAATGTCCACTGACAGATGAATGGATGAAGATGTGGTTCAGATATACAACGGAATACTACTCAGCCATAAAAAAGAATGAAATTGGATCATTTGTAGAGAGGTGGCTGGACCTCTAGACTGTCATACAGAGTGAAGTAAGTCAGAAAGAGAAAAACAAATACCATGTATTAATGTGTGTGTGTGGCATCTAAAAACGTGGTACAGGTGAACCTATCTGCACAGCAGGAATAGAGACAGAAGTAGGGAACGAACGTGTAGACCCTGGGGTGGGGGATAAATTGAGAGAGAGTACTGACATCTACACACTAGCAAGAGTGGGATAGCTAGCTAGTGTGAAGCTGCTGTGTGTAGCACAGGGAGCTCATCTCGGTGCTTTGTGACGCCCTAGAGGAGTGGGATGGGGGTGGTGGGACGGAGTTCCAAGAGGGAGAGGATATATGTATACATATGGCTGATTCACATTGTTGTATGGCAGAAACTAAGACAGTATTGTAAAAGCATTTATACTCTGATTTTTGAAAAAAGGAGGGTGGGAAGCTAGAGGTAGGGATGGTACTGTATTTGTTGTTGTTGTTCAGTCACTAAGTTGTGCCTGACTCTTTGCCACCCTGTGGACTGCAGCATGCCAGGCTTCCCTGTCCTTCACTATCTCCCTGAGTTTGCTTAAACTCATGCCCATTGAGTCAACTCCTCGCATCAGGTGGTCAGAATATTGGAGCTTCAGCTTCAGCATCAGTCCTTCCAATGAATGTTCAGGTTGATTTCCTTTAGGATTGGCTGACTTGACCTCCTTGCTGTCCAAGGGACTCTCAACGGTCTTCTCCAGCACCACAGTTTGAAAGCATTATTCTTCAGTGCTCAGCCTTCTTTATGGGCCAACTCTCTCATCTGTACATGACTACTGGAAAAACCGTAGCTTTGGCTATATAGACCTTTGTCGGCAAAGTGACGTCTCTGCTTTTTGATATGTTCTCTAGGTTTGTCATAGCATTTCTTCCAAGGAGCAAGTGTCTTTTAATTTCGTGACTGCAGTCACCATCCTCAGTGATTTTGGAGCCCAAGAAAATAAAGTCTGTCACTGTTTCTATTGTTTCCCCATCTATTTTACAAAGAGTCAAAGCAAATAGAATAAAGACATAGGCCTATTATCCAAGTGAGCAAAGCCTTGAGCCTTGGGAGGTATCCTGGACCTTTCCAAGAAAGCAGCAGCAGGACCCTGTTCTCACAAATGACAGGGTATGGGGAAGCTTTGCTTGGCTTGCTCCAAGGAACGGGTTGAGTCCACGGTAGAGATGCCAAGTTGAGCAAATAAAAATACAGGATGCCCAATTAAATTTGAATTTCAGATGAACAGCAAATAATTTTTTTTTTTAGAATAAGCATGTCCTAGGCAGTATTCGAGATTTGCTTACCCTAGAAAATGACTCATTGTTTATCTGAAATTCAAATTTAACTGGATACCCTGAGTTTTATCTGGCAACCCGGTCTTCAGGCATCTGAGGATTGAAGATATGGAGGAGGCCCTGAGGGTTTGGATGTCCCAGGGGCAGCCACCTTGGCAAGAAGGTGGCCAGAGGTTTTCTGGGTTGTCATTCCCAATCCTGAAGACAGATTTGCAATTTTTATCATTATAGCGCAAATGAAAGCATGTCATGTTACATAATTTATAGGGCTAATTTATTCATACATTCACTTTTAATTCAGTCACAAATATTTAATAGGCTCTAGGCTCTGTGCCAGGCACAGTATACACGGTGTGAGCAAAACACAGACTTGGGCCGGTCTTTGAGGCGTTTTCACATACTTTTGACAAATCTATCACATTTCAAGCAGTTGCCATATTTTCCCTGCTGGAACCAAGGAAGACACTTCCTCTCCTGATCTCCCCCATCCCCTCCCCCCAACCCCCGTGTTGACCCCACATTGACCCCACGCTCTTTCCCACTCTCCTGTTCCAGCTGCAGTCCTGGTTTGAGTGAGTTAAATGCGGTGACCTCATGGCTAAGTTTGCATCAGAACCACCTGTAGGGTTTGTTCCACCCTGGCTCCTGGGGTCTTTCCCCAGTGTTTGATTCCATAGGTTTGGTGTGAGAACCAAGAATTTGTTTTTCTAGCATTTTTTTAAGTTTGTTGTTGTTGTTGTTGTTGCAGATCATTTTTTTTTAACTCTTTATTGAATTTGTTACAATATTGTTTCTGTTGTTTGCATTTTGGTTTTTTGGGTCACCAGGCATTGGAGAGGGCAGTGGCACCCCACTCCAGTACTCTTGCCTGGAGGATCCTATGGATGGAGGAGACTGGTGGGCTGCAGTCCATGGGGTTGCTGAGGGTCGGACGCGACTGAGCGGCTTCACTTTCACTTTTCACTTTCATGCATTGGAGATGGAGATGGCAACCCACCCCAGTGTTCTTGCCTGGAGAATCCCAGGGATGACGGAGCCTGGTGGGCTGCTGTCTATGGGGTTGCACAGAGTCGGACACGACTGAAGCGACTTAGCAGCAGCAGGCATGTGGGATCTTAGTTCCCTGACTAGGGATCAAACCTGCATCCCCTGCATTGGAAGGTGAAGTCTTAACCACTGGACCTCCAGGGAAGTCCCTCTAACGTCTTTTTAGGTGAGGACACTGGGGAGGACAGTGGTCTTCTGTGATGGATTCCTGCAAGGACCTGGGAGAGGAATTAGCCCTGCTGCCCCAAGGCCATCTCCTCTCTGCCATCTCCCACACATCAGCTTCATGCTGATCACTCTGGATTCCCAAGAGCTGAGGGAGAAACAGGCTAATCTGATATTTGGCAGATCACAGGGGCCACTGTTTTGGGGATGAGGATTTCTGGCTAACTAGTTCCTGGTGACTGAGTGGTAAAGAACCTGCTTGTCAATGTAGGTGATGCAGGTTCGATTGCTGGGTCAGGAAGATCCCCTGGAGTAGGAAGGGGCAACCCACTCCAGTATTCTTGCCTGGGAAATGCCATGGACAGAGGAACCTTGCAGACCATAGTCCATGGGCTCACAAAGAGTCAGACACAACTTAGCAACTGATACAACAGTGATAACCATTAGAAAGTGAGTTTTTCTGGGATAGATTTCTAAAAATAGTATAAACAAATATTAAAATTATATATGTAATAAAAATTGAATGTAGAAAATCTAGAACAATCCAAAGAGAGAGTTAAACTAAGAAGATTAAAAAATTATTCACAGTTCTATTAGTATGGAGGTGAAAGTGTCAGTTGCCCAGTTGTGTCCAACTCTTTGTGATCCTGTGGACTACAGCCCTGGAGTGGGTTGCCATGCCCGTCTCCTGGGGATCTTCCCAACCCAGGGATTGACTCTGGGTCTTCTGCATTGCAGGCAGATTCTTTACCATCTGAGCCGCCAGGGAAGCCCTTTCATTGGTATGCATGTTGTGGCTAGGTCGCTTTAGTCGTGTCTGACTCTTTGCAACCCTATGAACTGTAGCCTGCCAGGCTCCTCTGTCCATGAGATTCTCCAGGGAAGAATATTGGAGTGGGTTACCATGCCCTCCCCCAGGGAATCTTCCTGACCCAGGGACTGAAGCTGCATCTCTTATGTGTCCTGCATTGGCAGGCAGGTTCTTTACCACTAGCGCCACTTGGGAAGCCCCTCTCCATTGGTATAGTCCCTCTAAATATTTTATCTGTATTAAGACCATCCCCAACAAAAAGAAATGCAAAAAGGCAAAATGGTTGTCTGAGGAGGCCTTACAAATAGCTGAGAAAAGAAGAGAAGCTAAAGGCAAAGGAGAAAAGGAAATATACCCATTTGAATTCAGGATTCCAAAGAATAGCAAGGAAAGATAAGAAAGCCTTCCTCAGTGATCAATTGAAAGAAATAGAGGAAAACAATAGAATGGGAAAGACTAGAGATCTCTTCAAGAAAATCAGAGATACCAAGGAAACATTTCATGTAAAGATGGGCACAATAAAGGACAGAAACAGAAGATATTAAGAAGAGGTGGCAAGAATACACAGAACTATACAAAAAAGATCTTCATGACCCAGATAACCACGATGGTGTGATCATGCACCTAGAGACAGACATCCTGAAATGAAAAATCAAGTGGGGCTTAGGAAGCATCACAATGAACAAAGTTAGTGGAGGTGGTGGAATTCCAGAAGAGCTATTTCAAATCCTAAAAGATGATACTGTGAAAGTGCTGCACTCAATGTGTCAGTGAATTTGGAAGACTCAGCAGTGGCCACAGGACTGGAAAAGGTCAGTTTTCATTCCAAGTCCTAAGAAAGGCAATGCCAAAGAATGTTCAAACTATCACACAATTGTACTGATCTCACACGCTAGCAAAGTAATGCTCAAAATTCTCCAAGTCAGGCTTCAACAGTACATGAACCGTGAACTTCCAGATGTTCAAGCTGGATTTAGAAAAGGCAGAGATGTTGGCAAATTGCCAACATCCGTTGGATCATCAAAAAAGCAAGAGAGTTCCAGAAAAACATCTATTTCTGCTTTATTGACTATGCCAAAGCCTTTGACTGTGTGGATCACAATAAACTGTGGAAAATTCTAAAAGAGATGGGAATACCAGACCACCAGACCTGCCTCCTGAGAAATCTGTATTCAGGTCAAGAAGCAACAGTTAGAACTGAACATGTAACACCAGACTGGTTCCAAATTGGGAAAAGAGTACGTCAAAGCTGTATATTGTCACCCTGTTTATTTAACTTATATGCAGAGTACATCATGAGAAACTCTGGGCTGAAGGAAGCACAAGCTGGAATCAAGATTGCCGGGAGAAATATCAATAACCTCAGATATGCAGATGACACTACCCTTATGGCAGAAAGCAAAGAGGAACTAAAGAGCCTCTTGATGAAAGTGAAATAGGATAGTGAAAAAGTTGGCTTAAAGCTCAACATTCAGAAAACTAAGATCATGGCATCCTGTCCCATCACTTCATTGCAAATAGATGGGGAAAGAATGGAAACAATGACAGACTTTATTTTGGGGGGGCTCCAAATCACTGAAGATGGTGACTGCAGCCATGAAATTAAAAGATGCTTACTCCTTAGAAGAAAAGCTATGACAAACCTAGGCAGCATATTAAAAAGCAGAGACATTACTTTGCCAGTAAAGGTCCATCTAGTCAAAGCTATGGTTTTTCCAGTAGTCATGTATGGATGTGAGAGGTGGACTATAAGGAAAGCTGAACACCAAAGAATTGATGCTTTGAACCGTGGTGTTGGAGAAGACTCTCGAGAGTCCCTTGGACTGCAAGGACAGCCAACCAGTCCATCCCAAAGGGAATCAGTCCTGAATATTCATTGAAAGGACTGATGCTGAAGCTGAAACTCCAATACTTTGGCCACCTGATGTGAAGAACTGACTCATTTGAAAAGACCCTGATGCTGGGAAAGATTGAAGGTGGGAGGAGAAGGGGACGACAGAGGATGAGATGGTTGGATGGCATCACCGACTAAAAGGACATGAGTTTGACCAAGCTCTGGGAGTTGGTGAAGGACAGGGAAGCCTGGAGTTCTGCAGTCCATGGGGTTGCAAAGAGTCAGACATGACTGAGTGACTGAACTGATGCATAAATATATTTATATATTTCATTCATTTATTCATTCATGCATTCACTTGATCAACATATACTGAGTTCCTTCTTTGTATCAGACACTGTATTAGGAACTGGAGTTTTAGTAATGGTAGGGGGGACCCGGAAAGATTCCCTCCTTCCAGAAGCCTACATTCTATTGGAAGAAACAGACCATATGTAAGAATTTAAGTTAAATATTTTAGGTAGTGACAAATACTAAAGGATAAAAAAGTTAAATCAGGGAGTGTTTGGGACTTCCAGATGCAAACTATTATATACAGAATAAATATTAAACAACAAGTTCCCACTGTACAGCTCAGGGAATGATATTCAATATCCTATAATAAACCATAATGGAAAAGAATGCTAAACAGAATATATATATTTGTATAAAATCACTTTGCTTTATGGCACAAACTAACAAAACATTATAAATCGACTATATTTCAATAAAATAAATTTTAAAAGAGTTAAATTGGGAAAGAGGAGTATGAAATGAGGGAGTGGGAGGGTTTGAGGTGATGAGGGAAATTGTCACTGAGAAGGTGATTTTTAAGCTGAGATGGGATGGAAGTAAAGGGGTAGGTGGGGACCAGGCCTCCCTGAGTGTCGAGGGCAGTGTGGCTGTCATGGCAGCGGTAAGGGAGGGGCTTGAGGGTAAGACCCCAGGTTACTCAGGGCATTATGGTTTCTAAGGACCTTGGCTTCCCTCTGCATGAGATGGGGCCATTGGAACAGAGGAGGGATACTGTTCCTCCTCCTAAGCAGGACCCCTTGGGCAGATTTGGGGGGACCAAGTTTAACTCAAGGAGACCACTTGGGAAGTCACTGCAGTATTCCAGGCAAGAATATTGTGGTTTTCTTACATCCTGTTTTGAAATAACTTCACAGGTCATTTAAGTATCAGTTGAATAATCCATCAACAGATTAAAATTTCAGAATGTTATATTTGAAAGAAAATTCATAGGTCATTGACTCAAACCATTTCATTTCATAGATCCCCAAGGTGAGCTGTATCATTCATTCACTTATTCAACGATTGTTGAGTGCCTTCTATAGGTCATGTACTATTAACTGACAGGTATGACGGCACCTGAGCATAGCAGTGAATGAAACAGAAACAATCTATGCTTTTTTAGCACTCCCATTCTAGTTGAGGGATGCAAACAATAAACAAAAAAAGAAAAAGAAAGGGGAAAAAAAAAAAAGAAAACTATGGTTTGGATCAGGATGGTGGTTCTCGAAGAATGAGAAGTAGTCCAGTTCTGCCTTCTATTTTGAGGTAGATCCAAGAGGATTTGCTGATGGACTGGAGATGGAGTGAGGGAGAGATCAAATTCGAGCCCCTGGGCGAGTCGAATCAAGCATTCACAGAGAAGGGAAGACGCAGAAGGAGCAGGTTTGGGATCAGGTGCTGGGTGTGGGGCAAATTCAGTTTCAGTTACCTGGAGATGTTCGGTGGGTCATAGGGTTTCTGAGTCCGCAGTTATGGGGAGAGATATGGCTAGAGATAGGAACCTGATGTTGTCAGCATGCAAGTGGTATTCCAGGTCTGTTGGTGCCTCTGACCCCCTTGACTGGGGATCCCAGAGCCCCAGAACCAAATCTTCAGCCGCTGTGAACTTCGGCTGCTAATGGCACACAGGCGCCCCTGCTCTTAGAGAGTTGTCCTCTGTCGCTGGGGCCACCTCCCCTGGTAGACATGAGAACCCACTCATCCCTGCACCACTGGAGAATAGTCTCCGGTGAATGACTGACCATCTGTGATGTAATTCCTGCTCCAGAGATTTCTGCAGGATAAGGCTAGCACTTGTGTCAAGCTGAGACCACAGACATCCTTCCTGCCTTCCCGTGACCTCTCTGTTCTCCTCGCTCCCCGAGAGTTCCTTCCAAGAGTACCCTCTCAATAAACCCACACCACCCCACATCTCCCTCCCAGGCTCCTCTGGGGCACCCATCTAATGAGAGAGTTCCTTTTAGGTTCTGATGCACGGAGGTGAGTGTGCAACCTGCCTTTGCGCACCATCCTTCAGGAAGTGTCTGGGCTTCTCAAGTTGTGTATTATTTGATTGCATGATGAGTCAGGTGGGATTTGAGATGCCACCAGCCTCCCAGCACCCTGTCGTTAGCAATGCAGGGCTTGTCGTGGGTACAGGCGGGAGGGTGGGCTTGTCCTGGGGGGAGGCGAGTCATTATTTCTGCCTGGGTGCATTCTAATCATATTTCCTTCCGTCAAACCGAGCGGTACTTTCCATCTTCCTGCAGTGTCTGCTTTCCTTCTGCTCCGATCAGAAACAGATCAGTGTGATCAAGCCTGGCAGTAGATCATTTAGAGATTTTCATCTTTATTAGTAGCCGCGAGCTGGCAGCAGCTTTCGTGTGTGTGTGTGAATACACGTGTGCCTTTTGCTTTTAAATAGTAGATGGCACTGCCTCTCATTTTGAAATGTTGTCTGTTTTTGTGCTTTCATGTTCAAGATGTATTGAGGTCACAGAGAAGGACAAATCCACATAGAACACAGTTCATAACAGTGAATCTGCCCAGCATAGTGATTCAGGTGTCTGGCTAGTCTTTTATAGTTTTCCTTTATTAATTTATATTTTATTTATTTTTATTCAGCTTATTTAAGCTAAAAAGGGAAAAAAAAGATCAGTCCACCCATTTCTTATTCCTTACCGCCTCTGGCAACCAATGTTCTCTGTACCTATGAACTTTCTTTTTTTTCATTTTTAAGATTCTATGTATGAGAAATCGTACAGTATTTGTCTCTCTGTCTGACTTATTTCACTTAGCACAATGCCCTTGAGGTCCATCCATGCTGTTGCAAGTGGCAAGGTTTTGTTCTTTTTTATGACTGAATAAGGTGGCTCAGATGGTATAAGGAATCTGCCTGCAGTGAGGGAGACCCAGCTTTGATCCCTGGTTTGGGAAGATCCCCTGGAGAAGGGAATGGCTACCCACTCCAGTATTGTTGCCTGGAGAATCCCACGGGCAAAAACGCCTGGTGGGCCAGAGTTCATGGGGTCACAAAGAGTTGGACACGCCTGATCGACTAAAACAATACACAATTGTATGTACACACACACACACACACACACACACACACACAAAGCAGTTTCTCTATCCATTCATCCACTGATGGAAACTCAGATTGTTTCTGTAACTTGGCTGTCGTAAATAGCGCTGCAATGAGTACGGCGGTGCATTCGACTCAGTGCTTGAAGTTTCTTTGGAAAAATACCCAGCAGTGGAGTTGCTGGATCACATGGTAGTCCCACTTTTAGTGTTTTGAGGAATCACCATGCTGTTTTCCATAGTGAGGTGATATCTCTTTATGGTTTTGATTTCCCTTTCCCTGATGATTAATGACGCAGATAATCTTTTTATGTACCTCTTTGCCATCTGTATATGTTCTTTGAAAAATGTCTGTTCAGATTTTCTTCTTGCTTGAAAATTGGTTTGCTTTTTTTTTTTTGCTATTGAGTTGAGTTGTATGGGATCATTATATATTTTGGATACTAACCCCTTATTATATATGATTTGCAAATATTTTCTTCCATTGTGTAAGTTGCCTTTTCGTTTTGTTGACGGTTTCCTTTGCTGGGTAGAAGCTTTTGAGTTTAATGTAGTCCCTCTTGTTTATTGTTGCTCTTCTTGCTTTTGCTTTTGATGTCAGATTTAAAAAATTACCAAGACTTTATTGCTTATGTTTTCTTCTAGGTTTTATGGTTTCCAGTCTTATGTCCAAGTTTTTAATTCATTTGTATTTAATTTTCGTGTATTCTGTGAGATAGTGGTCCAGTTGCAGTCTTTTGAAGGTGGCTGCCCAGTTTTTCTCACACCATTTGTTAAAGAGACTTCTAAATTGAAGTGTTACAGACATACACTAAAGCAGATGCACTATGTAGATAACTAATTATAAAGCTGAACGCATTTTTACATATGTGAATGTCCAGGTACCCACTGCTTAGACCAAGACAGGAAGCCCCTTTAGCATCCTAGACTGTTTCTCTTGCACTTCTTCCCAGTCAATCCTTGCCCTCACCCCAAGTAGCCACTCTTTTGATTTCTGTCACCAGAGATTCATTTTTCTGTTTTTGAACCTCAGAGGTTAAAGCATCTGCCTGCAATGCAGGAGACCTGGGTTCAATCCCTGGGTAGGGAAGATCCCCTGGAGAAGGAAATGGCAACCCACTCCAGTATTCTTGCCTGGAGAATCCCATGGAAGGAGGAGCCTGGTGGGCTACAGTCCTCGGGGTCGCAAAGAGTCGGACACAACTGAGAGACTTCACTTTCATTTATACATAAAATCATGCAACCCATAGCCTTTTATACCTGGCTTCTCTGATGCATTATTTTGTTGGTAAAACTCATGCATCTATGGTATGTTGCAGTTGTTTGTTCTGTTAAAATTTCCATGTAGTATTTCATGGTATGAATGTACCATTCCACTGTTATTAGACTGGTTCCAGTTTTGGCCACCTTAACATTTCCAAAACTATCTTAGTGTCTATAAACTGATTTAATATCCCTCTCTCCCACAAGGAGCCTGCATAGTAGACTAGATGGGAATTTACAGTCTTATCTTTATCTTCATTTTATGGATGAGAAAACTTCACGGGGAATTTCAAGAACTCATCTAAGGGCACACAGCCCTGTAGGGACAGACCCAGGACCTAAATTAAGGTTTCTTGACTGCCGGTCCAGTGATCTTTTTCCAGATCCCTGCTAGCAATGCCCCTGAAACTCTTGGCATCCAGAGAGCTAAGTGAAGGGACCTCTTAACTCCTGGGGATGATGATAACAACTGCCTTCCTGCTTGCTGAGATCCTGCTGAGGCCCCTCATTTAGCTGGATCCCCTTTCCTGTTTGAATGAGTGCCATTTTCCCAAAAGCCCTCCAGCCTAGAGAGATGCACTCGACACTCAGATAGCAACAACAATTAAGTCTCTGTCAAAAGGAAGCTGCTGAAACCTCCGCTTGACAGTGTGTGGCAACCAAGCAGTGGTAAAGCTTACAGCTGTTAGGCTCAGGCAGAGAGCAAGAACACGCAGGGTGGGTGTCACCTGTGAGAGCACCTGGACGTGGATGCCCTCAGGGCCGCGCTCTGGCTCCAGGGGGCTGGGCAACCGTGACAGGATGCAACCTCGCCCTCCACCTTCCAGCTCTCTGGAACTGGCGCCAGTGGGGGTGGGGGGTGTGCTAATATTTAGGGAGAAAGAGGAAAAGAAGGGTCTCAGAGCAGACGGTGCTCTGAGCTCGTTTCTGATGACTTCTGAGCTGAGTGCCCCGAGAAGTAGTCATTTTTATTCTGTCACGCTGCCCCATGTCTCACAGTCATTACTGAAGCCATGCAGGATTCCTGCAGGATTCAGGAGCGCCCTGAGATAGCGGGCTGCTGGCTGTTGTTGCTGCTTCTGCTTTTCCCTTTTCCTCATTGTTCTTCAATTCTTTCCCCATCTCTGGGGCTTTCCTGCTTATTTTTCCTTTCTCTTATTATTCTCTTAAGAAAGCAAGGCAGCGTCTCCAGGCTGGAGTAGGGAGGATTTACAACATTTCTGGCACCAGCGAGGCCTCCCATCTTTACCATCTTTGTGTCTCCATGCATGTTAGGTCTCCTCACTCCATTTCCAGACAGACAGATGGGAGCTCGGAGTTTAAGTCAGGGTGGCAGGGGCAGTGAGTTCGTCCTGATTTTCCTGGGACATTTTGGTTTTGGCCCTTGCTGTCCTGCAGCAGGACATCCTTAAGGATCCTGGGAATCCTTCTGTTGTTGTTGTTCAGTCGCTTAGTCGTGTCTAACTCTTTGCGACCCCAGGGACTGTAGCACGCAAGGCCTCCCTGTCCCTCACTATATCCTGGAGTTTTCCCAAGCTTGTGTCCATTGACTCCGCTATGCTATCTAACCGTCTTATCCTCTTGCCCTCTTCTCCTTTTGCCTTCAATCTTTCCTAGCATCAGGGTCTTTTCCAATGAGTCGACTCTTCGCATCAGGTGGCCAAAGTATTGGAGTTTCAGCATCAGTTCTTCCAATGAGTATTCAGAGTGGATTTCCTTTTGCTTGCAGACAAACAGGGACGGTTGGTTACCAGAAGGCTGAGTGAGTGCCTCAGCTCACAAGCCTGGGACTTTCAGGTCTGAGATTTGAATGGAAGCCTCTCTGTTTTCCATAGAGCTGTCTTCTCACCTTCCCAACACTGACTTTCCCTAACGATCGGTTCAAAACAACGTAGAAGATGCTTTGAGGGATAAGCATGCTGGAGCTTAGCAGAGGCTGGAGGTGATGGGCACAGCCTTGAGGTTTGCTTCATTCTCAGGCAGTCTCAGATGTGCGCCCCCAACTCTCAGCCCACCTGCATGATTGCCCAGACTCAGGCTAGGGAGAGAAAAAAGCCTATTTATTTAGGTCTTGCCGATGAAAAGCGAGTGATGGAAGTGTGTTCAACCTCTGCTCTTACTGATTTCCCAATCTTGATTCAGTTTGGGAATTCCCAAGGTTTGATAAAGCTTGGTGGCTAGTGACCCTACCTGAGCGGTTGTGAAGTGGCAGAGGGAGCCTTTTGGAATATGACCTGCATGTTGTTAGATTCCTAATTTTTGGCCACCTTTTTGTGGCTGTTATCTGGGTTCGATGGGCCTCCAGGCCTTTTTTTTTGGCACAAATTTGCTGTGCCCAGCAAAGCTCCACCCCTGTCAGGGGCTCAGCCCTTGTCCAGTGAGTTCCAAACCCTCTGGTTCACCAGGGAAAACCAGCATCTACATGGTCCTCCAAAGGCCAGCACGTCTTAATGGTGAACTTTCTTTCCTTTGAACGAGCTGTTCATATCCCAGAATCAAGCAGAATTTTACCCGTGGAGAACTTCCTTTCCTTTGAGCAAGCTTGTTCGTATCCCTGAATCAAGCAGAATTTTACCCATGACTTAAAACTTTCTCTATTAGGTTTTACTGTACTGTTGGTACAAAGTCATGTGGTTCACTTTCTGTTTTACGCCAAAGCCCGCTTCTCACCTGATCCCTGTACATTAGATGGTCCACTGGGGCTTTTCTGCAACAGGGAATCCACTACCCTCCCCCCCCGCCCCCACACATGAAGGCTGACATCTGCTTTTCTTTTCTGCCCCCAACCAAGCTTAGGTCATTCAAGTAGAATTTAAGGACACACCCCCTAGACACATTTAGGTATAGAGTGTAACACGGAATTACAGACAAGCCAGCCAAGGGTTATGTCATCTTTGTTTTGAAATTACTGGTTTGTGGAGGTGACGACATTGTCCACGGAGGGGAAAGTTGTGTGGGGAATGGGAAGAGGCTGGGAAGGGATCAGTGGATAGTCTCCTATGTGCCAGATGCACACTGATGTCCTCATGTTCAATCTTTATAACAAAACCTGTGAAATTCTAGGCTTACATGAATGGGTAGGTGACTGTCCCATGTCCCACAGAGTTATGAAATGGCAGAGCCAATAATCTTAACCAAGTCTGACTCCAAAGCCCA
This sequence comes from Bos indicus x Bos taurus, assembly GCF_003369695.1. NCBI lineage: Eukaryota > Metazoa > Chordata > Mammalia > Artiodactyla > Bovidae > Bos > Bos indicus x Bos taurus. The sequence goes on along the minus strand of NC_040097.1, from coordinate 52,487,026 downwards.
CTTTTCCTAAAATGCTATAGGAAGAGGAATGAGGGATTTAGAAAAAATTCATTGAGGAATCCTACCATTGGAGGACATTAGGAGATATGTCTATATACTGAAATATATCCCTATGTTGTTCTTCTTTTTTACTTAAATTTATTTTTTAAATAAGGGAAAATTGCTTTACTATGTTGGGTTGGTTTCCACCATACAACAACGCAAATCAGCCATAATTCTACAGATAGCCCCGCCCTGTTGAACTTCCTCTCCCCGCTCCACCACCATCCCACCCCTCTAGGTCATCACGGAGCACCAGGCTGGGTTCCCTGTGTTATACGGCAAATTCCAGCAGCTATCTATTACACAGGATGGGGTATGTATGTCTGCTGCTTGCTCCATCTGTCCCACCCTCTTCTCTCCCTGCTGGACCCACGAGTCTTTTCTCTACAGATAAATGGATAAAGAAGATGTGGTACATGCACCCCGTGGAATATTACTCAGCCATAAAAATGAACAAATCTGAGTCAGGGGTAGTGAGGTGGATGAACCTACAGCCTGTTATATAGAGTAAAGTAAGACAGAAGGAGAAAACAAGTATCGTATATTAACTAACGCATACATATGGAATCTAGAAAAATAGTACTGATGAACCTACTTGCAGGGAAGGAATGGAGATGCAGATGTAGAAAATAGACTTGATTTTCTGTCTTTTAGAGTAGAGAATACTCCTTGAAGTACTTCTTAATATTTATTTTTAAAAACAAAAGGCTTTTAACAAAATTTGCAAATATGGACTAGACCATGAGCTGGCTTACACAAGCAAATTTTTCTTATTTATTTTTTATTGAGATACAGTCGATTTACATTGCTAATTCCTATTTTACATCAAATGATTTGGTTGTACGCATACATGCATTCTTTTTTAAAATAGTCTTTTCCAGTATGGTTTATCATAGGATTTTTTTTTTTGGTGGTGGTGGTGTTGTAGTCATTAAGTCATGTCCAACTCTTGTAACCCCATGGACTGTAGCTGCCAGGCTCCTTTGTCCATGGGATTTTCCAGGCAAGAATACTGGAATGGATTGCCATTTCCTTCTCCAGGGGATCTTCCCAACCCAGGAATCAAACCCAGGTCTCCTGCAGTGCAGGCAGATGCTTTACCGACTGAGCTATGAGGGAAGCAATGGAAGACAATCGCTTTACAACATCGTGTTAGTTTCTGCTGTGCAACAAATAATTTTAAACACAGGGTGGGAAGGATGGTTAATATTCCAAATCCAGGGCTAGTCAAATTTATTCTTCTGGGTAAAAAACAATATAGAACCATTTAAAAATATATTTATTTATTTTAGTTTATTTATCTGGCTGTGCCAGGTCTCAGCTGTGGCATGTGGGATCTTTAACTGTGGCATGTGAACTTTTAGTTGTGGAAGTGGGATGGCGTTCCCTGACCAGGGACTGAACCCGGGCCCCCTACTTTGCGAGTGCAGAGTCTTAGCCACTGGACTACTAGGGAAGTCTCTAGTATCACTGATGTGAGTGTGAATTCTGATGGCATCTGACAAGTTGAGTGGTCTAAGGCCAGTTCCCAAGCCTCTCTGAGGCTGTTTCATCATCTATAAAATGAGACTCATAGCCCCTACTTTGCAGATTTGGCAATTTTTCAGTTGCAGAAAGTTGTCAGCAGATGCTAACTTCTTCCTTTCCCAGAATCCCTTGCTTCTTAGAAGCCAGTCTTCTGGTGCTGGTCAATGTGAAGAGCCGTTTCATGGAGCACCAGTCAGGGAAGGAGATGAGCTGCCTGTGCTCCCTGAAGAGTTTCCTATGAGGGATGATTTTTGTACTCAGCTCATCCACACCCAGCCTTCTCTTCACTTTCCCTTTTCCTGGCCATCTTTTGGGTCCCTTATGCCCCCTCCATAGATGCTCAGCAAAGAGAGAAATCAATAAATCAATGCTACTGTGTCTTAGCCAGAGGGACATTTCCGTGGGCAGGGATTTGATCTGTTTGAGTATTTGTGTGTGTGTGTGTGTGTGTGTGCTAAGTCACTTCAGTCATGTCTGACTCTTTGCGACCCTATGGACTATAGCCTGACAGGCTCCTTTATCCATGGGATTTTCCAGGCAAGAACACTGGAGTTGATTGCCATGCCCTCCTCCAGGGGATCTTCTTGACCCAGGGATTGAATCCAAGTCTCTTATGTCTCCTGCATTTACAAGTGGGTTTTTTACCACTAGTACCACCTCGGATTGTGTGGGATTTCTTTTTGGACTCTCATCTTCACTTCCATCTCGAGCTGTGTGAACTTCCCTGACTTCTGCTGGTACTCTCGTCCCGACGAAACAGGGACTGGAACTCGCACCTCTGGTGGGATCACCCAGTCGGATGGGGGGAGGAGTCAGCACCCCAGCCATGCACATGTGTCCCCACGCAGGGTGGGGGGAATGGCTGGCGTCTCTGGGTGTCTGGTCCATGCCTTCCTGGCACTCAGTTCTCAGGACAGTGCCTCCCGTAAGCTGGTGGAGCCCAGTGCAGGCTTGGACTTGGGCTGAGCAAGAGTAGTAGGGGTGGGGATTCTGCGGCGTACTCCCTCCTGCCTTGCCTGGGGGCTCCCACCCTGTGCTGTCCACCCCAACTATTTGGTGGTTTCTGAGCAGTCATTCTTCACCCTGCTTGTGAAGAAGCACTTCACCTCCACTTTCTTTTTCTTTAATATTTGTTCATTTATTTGGCTGTGCTGGGTCTTAGGCACAGCACACATGATCTTTAGTTACGGCATGTGGAATCTTTTGGTTGCAGCATGTGAACTCTTGGTTGCGGCGTGTGGGATCTAGTTCCCTGACCAGGGATCCAACCTGGGCCCCCTGTACTAGGGGCTCGGAGTCCCTACCTTCTTGCCAGGCTCTGACTCATTCTTCACCACTCACCTATCATATGTCAAGTCCCTTCAGTAGTGTCTGACTCTTTTCGACCACATGGACTGTAGCCCGCCAGGCTCCTCTGTCCATGGGATTCTCCAGGCAAGAATACTGGAGTGGGTTGCCATTTCCTTCTCCAGGGGACCTTCCTGACCCAGGGATCGAACCTGTGCCTCATGTCTCCTGCATTGGCAGGTGGGTTCTTTACTGCTAGTGCCACCTGGTGCTAACATCTTGGGGATGCCTTTGCCACTTCCTTCCTGGCATCCTGCTTGGTGGAGGCAGCTGGCTCGCTCTGAGACTCCTTGGTGCCGAATCCTACCTTTTCTTGGTGTTCATCACATGCATTATGGGAGTCTGCTGAGCCCTTAAGGGAAAGGGTTTCACCTTGTCAATAGGAGCCCTCTCTTACCTGCATTTCTGGCCCTTGCTCATCTCCCTTGGAAGATGATCTCATCTCCCTGGGATTTTCCCCTTCTCTAGGTGGGCTGGTGCAGTTACCTCATACCGACTCTCCAAACCAACCACCTGAGTGTCCATCTAGAATCAGATCTGACTGTGCTGCTCCTTCCAGAGGCTTTCGAGGGCTCCCTCCTACCCACAGGAGGCTGCATCAGCCCGAGTAAGGTAGGGTGACCCTAAGACAGATAATTGAGTGCCAGTAGTTTCTTTGGGGGATGATGAGAACACAGGAGGAAAGGTGAGGACCTGAGATGGGGAAGGGGAGAATGTGCCTGTGAGCAGATCACCTGTGGGGCACCTGAGGGACTGTGGCATGTGCCACAGAATTGTTACTAAAAGGCTATAAACCCAGGTTTTCTCCCCAGATTCCCATTGGTCATTGGCTGAGTATATTCCCAGGGGTGGTAATTACCTGCCCTGCACCGTGCCCAGTGGGATCCACTGGCCTTGTGGGCAGACAGCGCAGGTATGTGCAGGGAGAAACCCTAGGTGGAACAGCAGGTGCTGAGGGCAGTGGCAGGGTTGCTAACAGGATCCCCCGCAGCCTGGCTCCTGAGACCTCATATGATGCGACCATTTCCAGACTTCCTAGCTCCTCAACCTGCACCAGTGCCTGGGCTGCTACAGGTTCCTGCAGAGCTCAACTGCTTATTTTTTGCCTTCATGCTGTTGCTCATGACATACCTTCTGCTTTGGATGCCTTCTCTCACATCTTCATCTGGTTAACATCTACATTTTTTTCCAGATTCATCATCACCTTCTCCAGAAGTATTTCTGTTTTTTAAAAAAATGTGCTTTCAAATATGGTTTATCATAGGCTATTGAATGTAGTTCCCTGAGCTATATAGTAGGACCTTGGTGTTCATCCATTCTATATATAATCGTTTGCTAATCCCAAACTCCCAATCCATCCCTACCCCACCCCCCACCCACTTAGCAACCACAAGCCTGTTTTCTTTGTTTCTGGTTTATGGATGAGTTCATTTATATCATGTTTTAGACTCCACGTATAAGTGGTACCGTGGGATAGTTGTCTTTCTCTGACCTACTTCACTTGGTATGATAATCTGTAGGTACATCCACTTTGCTGCACACGGCATTATTTCATTCCTTTTTATGGCTGAGTAGTATTCCACTGCATATATGTACCACATCTTTATCCCTTCATCTGTTGATGGACATTGAGGTTGTTTTTGTGTCTTGGACATTTTGAATGGTGCTGCAGTGAACACTGGGGTGCAGGGATCTTTTTGAATTATGCTTTTCTCTGGATATGTGAACCAGAGTGGGATTGCTGGATCATATGGTAACTCTGTTTAGTTATTTAAGGAAAGTCCATACTGTCCTCTATAGTGACTACATCCAACCAGCAGTCTAGGAGGAGGATTCCCTTTTCCAGGAAACCCTTCTTGATGAACTTCTTCCCCAGCCTGATTTAGATTCCCCTTTTGTAGCAGCTTGCATGCATCTGCCTCCCTTACCAGACCTTGGGATCTATAGCATATGCACCCATCTGATTCCTCTTCGAGTCTCTTGTAATGAGTGAATACGTGGCCCAGTGCATAGGAGGCCCTTACTAAATAATTGTCAAATTGAACTGTTCATCTGCGGTTCATTGTTTAGCACACAGTTGAGACTCTATACTTGTGTCCTGAGTTGAATTAATCTTTGCCACACTTCCACTTTTCTTTCTTTCTTTAATTTTTTTTTTTGGCTACACTAGTGGGCCTAGTGGGATCTTAGTTCCCTGAACAGGGATTGAACCCATGCCCTCTGCAGTGGAAATACAGAGTCCTAACCACTGGATCACCAGGGAGCTGCCTCGCCCCTCCCATGCACCCCACCCCACCCCGCCCCCACCAACACTTCCTCTTTTCAGAAGCAGAAAGGGAATAAACATGAGTTCTTCCCCTACTCCAGGGTGCTTTTCTACTTAGAGAGATTAAACTGAAATTGGTGACCAAGGAGAGGCCCAGAAGCCATAGGAGACAGAAAGCATCAGGGAAACACATACACACACAGACACACACAAACTCATGTGTGCATGTGCAGAGAAATGTAGACAGATTCCTCCCATCCCCCTACACACAGAGAACTCAGCAGACACATCGGGAGGGATTGGGCCCATGTTGTTGTTGTTCAACCTCTAAGTCGTGTCTGATTCTCTGTGACTCTATGGACTGCAGCACACCAGGTTTCCCAGTCTTCACTATCTCCCAGAGTTTGCTCAAACTCATGTCCATGAGTTGGTGATACATACCATCCAACCATCTCATCCTCTGTCGGCCCCTTCTCCTCTTGCCCTCAATCTTTCTCAGCCTCAGGGTCTTTTACAATGAGTTGGCCCATGAGAAAGGGAAAAATGGACTGACAGGAATGAATGGAAGGAAGGACAAAGGAGAGATAGAAAAAGAGAATAGAAGGTGGAGGAAGGAAGGAGAAAATTAGGGCCAATAGTGTGCTAATTAGGAAAGTAGTGAGTAAAAGCCCCACAAGGGAGGCTTCCCACCTCTCAGGGCAGCAGAGATGGAGGCTGGGGCCGTAGCTGTGAGTTCTTCATCCTGTGGCTGATCTAGGGGTGCAGGTAGATGCGGGGGGTGAGACACACCAGGGGCCTTCCGGAGCCACATGCCCTTGCACACAACTGGTGCCATGGGCATGGTGGCACCTCCTTCGGTTGCGGGTGGTGTGTGCTGTGCCCAGGGCCTTCTCTGCACCTTCTTTCAGAGGCTCAAATCCACAAGGAACAAGCAGAGGGAGGCAGAGGCTGCCACGTGTCTGCCCTTGGCCTCATGCTGTTGGATTTGCGGTGCCTCATGAAAGAATAATCACCTACATCAATTTTTAAAGCTGCCTAATGCTTCGCTCAGCCCAGCTGTCTAGAAGTTTGCAAAGTAGGCAGGCATCAAAGCTCCCTGCGAGAAAGCCAAGAGACACGACTGAGTGTCAGGTCCGTGGATGTTGTTGCCATGGCCCTGGGTGGTTCCTGGCTGTTGTCATGGAGTTGGGGAGGGCAGAGAAGTGGTCCCACCCATTGTCTGGGTCAGAGGGCAGGAGCTGAGAGACCAGAACCTCATGAGGACTGAAGGCCCCATATCCTAGCAACCAGTCCCATTTCTGGCCATTCTGGAAGCTCACTTAGTTATCGCCTTAAGAATTTTATATCAAGATAACAAGTCTTTATAATCAAATTTCTCTGTTAGAATACTGGAGTGGTCTCTGTCTCCTGACGGGAACCTGGCGCATGCTCACGTGGAATTCTTGGGAAGCAATGTTAAATCAGAGTGTCTATTACTTGTGGAGAAAATCCATAATGTTCCACTAAGGAGTATTACCTTGTTTTATTACTGTTATTTTGATCACTAAGGCTATAGCAGCAGCTGCTGCTCGGGTGATAACAATTCCTCACATACCAACAGCATCTCATGGTTCCAAACCCTGCTGGCCCCCTTTTCTCTCTTGTTTTCCATGACAGCTCTGTGTGCTAAGAAATGTTATCTGCAGTGACTTCCGGGAAGGACAGTGACTTGCCCACAGTCATAGCTAGTCACAGATGACTGGGTTCCAAAGTAATTTTTTAAAAGAAATTCCAGTTCTTTTTACCTTCTGGTTTTTCTTGAGTTGAATTCACCTGCAGGCAAGCAGAAGTTACTTTCCTTTTCTTTTTAGCTTCCTACCTGGCCTCCCCAGCTTTCTGCTCTCTAATCTTTTGAACATTATTTAGCTTTCCTGAATGAAAATGGACACAGAGATGCTTGGTCTAGGGAACTAGTTTCTCTGGATCCTGTCCACTCAGCCAGACACCTCCTTAATGCTGGCAGGTCTCACATTTCCAATGAGTTTGCATTTAAACTAAAAGCTTTCTAAAGCCTTGGGCTTAGACCTGGTGCACTTAAAAGGCACTTCCCAGAACACTCAATTTTATTAATACCGTAAAACAATCTACATTAAATAGCTGGATCATTTCACATTCAGAAGCCATCTCCAATTTGAACTGCTTTATTTGGATGGTGCCTAAGTATTCCTGTAAATGGTGTTGCTGGTTGCATTGAGGGGGCATGCCGGGAAGATGGAGGCCTCTCATTCTTTCTTCCCTTCTACCCTCCTTCCCTTCTTCCCTCTCTCTTTCATTCTGTCTCTCTCCCTCCCTCCCTCTATCTTTCTTTTTCTTTCTGCTTTATTGTGATAGAAGTGATATAAAAACCACATATATTTAGTGTATACAAGTTGATGAGTTTGCACATATGATAACACCCTGTGACAGCATTACTACCAAAAAGTAAGGTGTGTGTTTAAAAGATTTGTTCTCTTGTGTTTCTTTGAGTCTCTTTAATTTTCTGTTGTTGTAGGAATGCTTAACATGAAATCTACTCTTGCAAATTTTTAAGTGCAAAACACAGTATGTTACTTGTTGGCACTATGTTGACCAGAGATCTCTGGAACATGTTCATCTTGTATAACTTTAACTTTGTACCATTGAACAACAACTCCCCATTTCCCCCTTCCCCTGTCCTCTGGAAACCACCATTTGATATAGCTATTTATTTTCTTACAATTTTGTGGGTCGGCTGAGCTCAGCTGGGAAGTTCTTCTGCTTTACATAGTGTTGGCTGGGGTCACCATGTGTCTTTGTTCAGCTGGGGGTTTAGCTGCAGCCAGCACGTCCAAGGTAGGCTCCCTAATGTGTCTGGTGCCTCAGCTCAGGCATCTAGAGTGGCTGGCAGCCGGCGAGGGCTCACTCTCCAGGCATTCACTCATCATTTCTTCACACAGCTGTTGGATCCTAAGAGAATGAAAATGGAAACCGTCAGATCTCTTGAGGCCTGGACTCCAGAGTTTGTATAACATGACTTTTGTCGTGGTATAATGGTTGGAAGATGTCCCAGGGCCAGACTCAAGTTTAAAGGAAATAGAATGCCCCTCTTGATAGGAGGAGTGCCATCTGGGATGGGCAGACAGCTGGCTGTCATCACTGCAGACAGTTGACCCTAGCTGCACACTTATCCTCCTGCTCCATGTGGAAAGCAAGTTTCATTTCAACCATGTAGCATCTGAGGTCATCCAAGAAAACGAAAGGGACTTCGTAGGGGGTTTGAAGGCTTTACCAACACTCAGAGGCTATGTTCCCACTGAAAGCCATGACATTTTTGCCACAAAATCTGCCAATCTCAGCTTGAGGAAAAGCAAGTAAAAGCAGCTTGCTTGGCTCTAGACAGCACATCTTATTTATTTCTGAGAAGTCAGCTAGAAATGGAACACCATAGGATGTGAAAACATGTCTTTAAATGTGGTGCACTTAAATCCAAAGGCAGGTAATGAATTTTGCTTCATCAGTAAAGCTTGAATCTCTTTGATGAGCACTTGCAACAAAAACAGAAAACAAAAGACATAAAATTACCATGGTGATGGCTAATTGTGGTGAGTCTGCTTCAGTTCACAGAACTGCAAATAACATTCCGGTAGGCTAAAGTGCTAAGATACAGAAAGGATTGTTCTAAAATGTGGTGAAAATCACCGTCTGCTCTGATTAAGATAACATTAAAAATATTAGCAAATAAAGCATTGTTTAACAGTCAAGAGGAAAAGAAAATCATTTCCCCCCAAAGCTATTTGGGAATCTGATTTATGAAGATGGTGTGAGGGGCTGGAATGTGGTTGATATTTGCTCTGTTCTGGAGAGACATTTGAATCATAGTATGGATCTTTGGGGTCTTCCTAGCTCCCTCTCAGCAGCTCTTTTTACGATGGCATCCTCTTTCCCAGATGCCCAGACATCTCCTTAGTAACTGGCATCATTAGGGGAACTAGAGGGAAAACAAAGAGACAGACCCTACCTGTCAGGAGAAATACCAGCCTGAACTTTACTGTCATGCCCAGGAGGCCTTGACACCTGCCAACTTTGGGCAAACAGTTTCCCTCTGTGAAATTGGTAAGAGCTGTAACACAAATAACACTCTCACCAGTAGTTACAGAAAGTATTGTTCTGTTGAAAAGATTGTGAAAAATAGTCAGCTCCATGAGACTTAATCTCTTCCTTTGTAAAATGGGGAGACTATGTACCTTGAATAGATAAGTGGATATCAAGCGTCCAGTACATAACTGTTGATATTGGAAAATGATATTGATATTGGAAAAGGCCAGTGTATGTGAAGCAATGGAAGAGTGAGGGAGGCCCTATAGTGGTGTGCCCAACTATGGTTTAGTTTTAAGTTCTGGAAAGAGTTAGGGACTTTCCTGGAGGCCCAGTGGTTAGGACCTTGCCTTCCAATGCAGGGGGTGTGGGTTCAATCCCTGATGGGGGAACTAAGGTTCCCATATGCCTTGAGGCTGAAAAACCAAAACATAAAATAGAAGCAATATTGTAACGAAGTCAATAAAGAATTTAAATATGGTCCTCATGAAAAAAATTATCAAAATAAATTTAGAAAAGAAGAGGCTTGAGCTGGGCTTGACAGGTGGTGGAGAGGATGCTCTCAGAAGGTATCTTCGGAGGGGAGACTTGGGGCTAGAATACAGCATGCTGATGGGCAATGGAGAGACTTTAATGATTTGTATGAATGAAATGGAGACTCATGTTGGGGTCTGGGGCCAGGAAACCCAGACCCAGGAGTCTACCTAACAAGGAGACTTCACTCTGAATGCCCTTAGGAGACTGCATCTCTTCTCAGCTCTTTAAGATTTGTGTGATGTTACCTCCCGCCCCACTCCTGCACCAAAGCCATTTCAGTTTCCCTTTTTCTCTTTTTCCAAACCACTCTCTCATCTTCAGTCTGTAGTGGGCTGTTTATTTCCAAGTGCAATTAAAGGACTGGGCCAGAAAACAAATAGAGCACATCTTGCCAACTCTACCTGTAAACGCATTACATTTGCTTAACTGTGACTCCGATTTGGAATGACCTGAAAAGGAAGGGGTGGCGGTGATTGGGTGGTGGCAGTGCCATCCGTTACCTTGCTGGGAGCCAGGAAAGGGAGCCAGTGGAACTCTTTGTGGAAGGATGAACCATAAAGCAAACAGTAATTCGAGATGAATACTTGTTCTTCATGCCTGGGTTGTGATTTACAAGTGTTTCGAACGCTCTCACAGCCAGGAACTCATGTAATTTTTAGGGCAACCCTATGAGGTTGTGAAAGTGAATGGTGTCCTTATTTTACACATGAGGGAGCTGAAATGGGAAGAAAAAGAGAGCTCGCCCAAAGTTACACAGCACGCAGAGGGCGGAGGGAAATGGAGATTCAGGACGTCTGTTACTTCACCCATCACATGTCTGTTGGGTGTTTACTGGCCCCCTGCCTCCCTGTCCTGGTGGTGGGCCAGAAGATGCTGCATTAGAGAGGGAGTAATTGGGAAACCAGTCAGAAGGCTTTTTAAAGAAAATTATTTATTTATTTGGCTGATCTGGGTCTTAGTTGTGGCACTCAGGATCTTTGATCATTGTTGTGGCATTAGAACTCTTAGCTGTGTCATGCGAGATCTAGTTCCCTGACCAGGGATTGAACCTGGGGCCCCTGCATTGGGAGCTCAGAATCTTAGCCACTGGACCACCAGGGAAGTCCTCAGAGGCTTTCTTGGTGACCCAGACATGAGGTGAGGAAGGATCATGTGATTCTAGACCTTCACTCGCTCCCACAAGCCCTCTGGCCACTGTTTCCTCAGCCTCCTCCCTTACTTCTGCCCCCTCCTTAAGCACCAACATCTCTCAATGTTTGCTCCTGTTTCTAGTTTCTTTTCAATCTCCGTGGGTGATGCCACCTCCAGCCTGGCTTTTATCCTCAATTCCAAATTCACATCCTCAGCTGGACACATCTCCCAAGCTCAAGATCCATTCAAGACACTTGCATGACTCACAAATCTCACCCTTTCTCTTATGAATCATATAGTATCCCTGATTTCTTCTCTCTCCTGAATTCTAATTCTCCCTCTCCAGGTGAATGCTTCTCATTAATGTTTAAAATGCTCAAATTTCTCCTACTAAAACTAAGACATCTAGGACCTATTATATAGCACAGAGGATTATACTAAATATCTTGTAATAACCTAATAATCCTGGACTCTCCACCTAAGTGAATGGCCTGACTGACTACCAGTTGCTCCACTAGAAATCTCTGTGTCGTCATTGATTCTTCGCTTCCCACCACATGTGTGTGTTAGCCGCTCAGTCGTGTCCAACTCTTTGTGACCCCGTGGATTGTAGCTCACCAAGCATCTCTGTCCATGGAATTATTCAGGCAAGAATATTGGAGTGGGTAGTCATTCCCACCTCCAGGGGATCTTCCTGACCCAGGGATTGAATCCAGGTCTCCCATATTGCAGGCAGATTCTTCACCGTCTAAGCCACCAGTGAAGCCGAGTCCCATCTCCTTAATAGCTTTTGGATGTATGCTCTTCTTCTGGACCCCGCTTTACCTATCTTAGTCAAGAGATTCTTTTGTTGGAAGCCTGCCACCCGTTTCTAATTTGTGTTCCTGACTCCAACCTCTTCTTCCTTTCCCTTTCTACAATACTAATAGCCATATTGTTTCCTTTTCAAAGTTTCCATGGTCTTCTGTTTGGGTGAAATATCAAATCTAAAACTCTTAGCATTCCTCTCATGCAGATCATTGCTAACAAGTCCCATTTTCTCTTCCTCTTTTGCTCTCCCCCCTCTCTGTTCCTGACACAATGATGCTCTTCCTATGGTCCTCAAATGTTGCTAGGCTTGCTTGGGCCACTGTATTTTTATCAAAGCTATAGTTTTTTTTCTAGTAGTCATGTATGGATGTGAGAGTTGGACCATAAAGAAGGCTGAGTGCCAAAGAATTGATGCTTCAAACTGTGGTGCTGGAGAAGACTCTTGAGAATCCCTTGGACTGCAAGGAGATCCAACCAGTCAATCCAAAGAAAATCAACCTGAATATTCATTGGAAAGACTGATGCTAAAGCTGAAGCTTCAATACTTTGGTCACTTGATGCAAAGAGCTGACTCATTTGAGAAGACCCTGATGCTGGGAAAGATTGAGGGCAGGAGGAGAAGGGGGCGGCAGAGGATAAGATAATTAGATAGCATCATTGACTCAATGGACATGATTTTGAGCAAACTCTGGTAGATAGTGAAGGACAGGGGAGCCTGGGATGCTGCAGACCATGGGGTCACAGAGTTGGACACAACTTAGCAACTGAACAGCAACAACAGCTTCATTCTCCCTGGGGTGACCTTCTTGTCGACCTGCAAACATTTCCCTATCCTTCTAGCTGAGCTTCCTCACACCATCTCCTTTTCCTGGGGAGCTTTTTTGTCCCCCAACCCCAACTCCCACCCCATAGGCATATTGCATGGTACCTCTTTTCAGTTCCTCTGAACACTTTTTATATACCTGTTTTAAAATGAGTACTTATTTCTGAGTTTGAGTTCCCAGTAGAAGGGTATCAGCAATGCTTAGTACAGTTATGCCTGACTGGCATTCAATCAGTGATTTTTTAAAATATTTTTTTTGACATGACCCATTTGGAAAGACTTCATTGAATCTGTTACAATATTGCTTCTGTAGTTTATGTTCTGTTTTTTTTTTTTTTGGCCATGAGGTATGTGGCATCTTATCTCTCTGACCAGGGATCAAACCCGCACCTCCTGCATTAGGAGGTGAAGTCTTAACCACTGGACCTCCAGGGAAGTTCCGTGATTTGTAAATATATGGATATGTTTTCCTCAAATGAGGTCATTGGTTGTGAGCTAGAGGAACTCACCCACCTAAGGCTAATTTGTGTAAACAGGGTTTGTGGAAAGGTTCCTGGGAAATCCCATGAAACTGAACTCTAGGTGGGTCAGCTGGGCTTTGCAATGTCTTAGAAGTCATCAGGCAGCTGCTTTCTCTTTTTCTGGAGCTTCATTCCTTTTCTTTTAAACTAGGACCCTAAACTTTCATTCTGAAATTATCTCTGGCCATGGTAATCAAATGCAACAAATATTCACTGAATAGCCTTCCTCCTGTCATCAGCTGTGGGATACATACAGTGTCATAGAACTGGCCACTAGAATTAAAACCCGCTAGGACATCTTTTATGTTAAGTGGCGAGAGCAGCATGTCACAGAAATTTTTACAGGCATATATACACAGCCCGCATTCAGCCATCTTCGCATGTGGAGCTTCGTCCTTTCTCGTCTGCTCCTATCTGCACATCTTTGCTCACGTCCTTGGCTAGTCTGGAAGTCTCTGAAGCTCCATAGCTCTGACCTGCACCCAACTTCGGTCACTGTCTGTCCTTGTCGCATGCCACAGTACCAACTTCCGGGACCTTCAGCAGTCCCTGTATCTCACTCCAAATTGTCTAGAAAAGTTGGTTCGTGGCCAGCCAGTGGCATGGCTAGCTTTGAATTAGTTCTGTTCAAAGTCTCTTGGCCTGAAGCTATTGGTTGGCATGAAAACTCTGAGAAGGGATGTACGAGGGACAGGAAAACTGATTGGCTGCGAAAGTTGGAGCAGAATCCTAGTTTCGTGACTTGCTTATCAGGACCACTGCAGCTACGAGGGATGTGAACAGCTGAAGCCACAGACAGTCAGTTCTCCAAGCCTTCAGAGTGTCAGAGTCTGATGTTGATCTTGGCCCTACACCAACTCCAGCTGCTTCATCCTATCTCTAGCCTTAAGGTCTTTCAACCCAGCAGAACAGCCTCACATATGACATCCAATAGAAATCAACTGGTAGCTCAACAAGGGTGTGGCTGGACTTTCAGGTGTTCATTTGAACTGGGTTGACTTATCCAAAAGTGATTCTGGGAAGACAGCGTGCTTTGTCCTTTTGTAAAATTAAAAAAATATTTATTTATTTTGCTGCATCAGGTCTTAGGTGCAACCTGTGGGATCTTTAGTTGCGGCATGTGGGATTTAGTTCCCTGACCAGGGATTGAACATAGGCCTCCTGCATTGGGAGTGTGGAATCTTAGCCACTGGATCACCAGAGAATCTCAGTGTGTTTTGTCCCAAATTGTCATTTCTGGCAGAATTAGCTCTAAATACAGGTACAAGAAGAGGCTTCGCTCTCTGGCTGGACCTTGTGTTCTCCAACTTTTCCCCAGGGAGTCACTTTTCTGGATTTGAAAGTATCAAGAAGTGGCATGGAGTAGAAAGACCATAGCTGTGGAGTCTGTTTCTCTTTTACTGAGAATCTTTGCATACCTCTATTTTTCCTTCTCTGATTATGCAGAGTAATTTCTGAGGGAACACATTTAGAGAGCTGAGTTTTCTAGGTCCATTTTAGGCTTCTGGTGCAAACAAATCCTGGGACATTTCATTTATTGCCTCCAGCCAGTAAGCAAGTGTGTCTTTTGACTCAGGGCATCCTGAGCCTCTAGGCTATCAGATAAGGACAAAAAAAAAAAAAAAAAGGTATGTGTTTGAGGTCCTGGTACTGGTACTGGTACTGGTAAGTCGCTTCAATCGTGTCCGACTCTGTGCAACCCCATAGACAACAGCCTACCAGGCTCCCCCGTCCCTGGGATTCTCCAGGCAAGAATATTGGAGTGGGTTGCCATTTCTTCCTCCAATGCATGAAAGTGAAAAGTGAAAGTGAAGTCGCTCAGTCGTGTCCGACTCTTAGCGACCCCACGGACTGCAGCCCACCAGGCTCCTCCGTCCATGGGATTTTCCAGACAAGAGTACTGGAATGGGGTGCCATCGCCTTCTCCAGTTTGAGGTCCAGATGTGGTGAAATTGATGTTACCAAGCTCTAGGTGGACATTTGGATGTAGGGCTTTACATCCAATTAAAGAACTGGCTTTTGGATATTATTTGGGCATCGAGGGGCAGGAGAATCAGGCTGAAAAGAAAACTTTTCAGGGAAAATTCCTGAACCTTTCAGATTCTCAGTTTCTTCCTTTCTCCCTCCCTCCCTCCCTTTCTTTCTTTTAAAAATATTTCTATATTTGACTGCACTGGTCTTAGTTGTGGCACATAGGATCTTTTACTTGCATCGTGTGGGATCTAGTTCCCTGACCAGGGGTTGAACCCAGGCCCCCTGCGTTGGGAGCACAGAGTCTTAGCCACTAGACCACCAGGGACATCCCAACAGTTTGTTTCCTTATGAATTGTGGGCCATCAGGAATATAACGTCTCAGGCGTGGTAGCTGTAATAAAGTCAGCTGAAAAAGATGAAGAATGCTGCTGTTCCTTCAACTGTCCCTGGTAATCAACGTGGTGAAAACTGTGCTGATTCCCAGGACACCAGAGGACCGGTGAACACACTGAAGGAGAAGCTTGAAATCTGGCCATCTCCACACTGCAGGCAAAAACCAAGCCTATCTGGGGGCTATGCCTGCTATGTTCTGTGGCCATGTAGATAGACCGAACTCTGCCCAGAAAGAAGTTAAGCAGGTTTTCTTGTAAGTAAAACAATTTTACTGCCACACGGGTCAGAAATTTTAATATGCTAATAATATTATTAAATCTGTAGGTGCATATAGTATCTAGTACTTACCATCCTTGTTTTGTGATACAATCTTTTTCCTTCATTTTATTACAACAACTTACAAGGCTGTCATTATATGAAACACAGACATAAAATAACTGTGGAACAACTGAGTTCAATTGCAGGAGATGAGACAGCATTTGGGTACCAGGCAGAACTCCTTTAGAGGTAAGAGAGAGGGTAGAGATTAAGACCTGGCTTTAGCTGGCCTAAGTTAAAAATGAAATCTGTTGACTTAGGGGACTTGGAAGACTGAGGAGTGTTCTGGCTTTCGGTGTAACATAATCAAGGTGTTCAGAGAACATAGTTGGGTTTCTCTGTTCTTTTTATCATGAGACAAGCTCTGTTCATGCACCAACTATCTTAAGTTGGGACCCCAAGAAGCAGATTTTTTCTTTTAGGATTTGCTTTTCCTTTTTTAAAAAACTTATTTTTAATTGTAGGATCATTGCTTTCCAATGTTGTGTCGGTTTCTGCTGTACAACAATGTGAATCAGCTGCAAGTGTATATATATCCCCTTCTTGAGCCTCCCTCCCACCCTACCCCCATTCCACCCCTCTAGGTCATCAGAGCTGAGCTCCCTGATTATACAGCAGCTTCCCAGAAGCTGTCTATGTTACACACGATAGCGTATAAATGGCAATGCTACTCTCTCAATTTGTCCCACCCTCTCCTTCCCCTGGAAGCAGACTCTTGAATGGAGAGTTGAATAAAGATTTATTGGGCAGAGCTCTTGGAACCTGTACCTGTGGGGAACTGAGAAAGCCATGACTAGGCAAATAAAGATGCTCACATCTGAAGGAGTTGCAAACTGAAGCCTTGCCTAATCCTACAGGATGCTCTAGAAGCCTTCAAAGTGGTCTCCATATTGAAGCAAAGAATCTATGGCATTGTATCTGTCTATTAGCAGGGCATTGGTTATGAGCCACTCTCTGGAAAGAGACATAACTTTGATGAAGTGTTTCATTGTGGCTGAGAGCAATTCCAGGTGATCAATTCCAGCTCTGAGCAATCAGCAGCCAACACTCTGGCAGTTGGGGAAATGAGTGGCTTTGCTTGGAAAGGGTAGCTGGACAACGCATCACAGGTCCACTAAACTCAACCAACATGGCCTGCCAGCTCAGGACAGAACCTTCTTAGTATTTCAGAGGGAGAGATTTTCCTTTCAGGTGCTGTTTGTGAAAAGGGAATTTCGTTGCTCAGCCTGGGTTCTTACTGCCCTTGTGATGGAGGAAGTGAAGTCATGTGATTGATGCACCATATGAGGGAGAGAAAATCCCCAAGAGGAATACATATACATAGATAGTAAAGGGACAAAAAAGGAATGAATTATAGCCTTCAAAGTCTTATTGTTCCAAAGGATGAGAAAGCATATCCACAAGTGATGAGGAATAGCACAAAAGATTTTATGGCAGATACTTCTAAAAAGTATGACCAAGGGTCACTTAGACTTCTTGTTTTATTGGTTAAGATGGAGAAGGGAAATTTGTTTCTAATTTGCAATTGCACTTACTTCTAAATCTTTATTATAAGTTTTAATTGTGAAGATAATTCTACATATACCATAGTGTAGGCTGGTTTTGAGTTGGTAATGCTATCTATCTAACCATCTCATCCTCTGCCGCCCCCTTGTTCTTTTTCCTTCAGTCTTTCCCACATCAGGGTCTTTTCCAATGAGTTGGCCCTTTGAATCAGTTGTCCAAAGTATTGGAGCTTCAGCTTCAGCAACAGTACTGCAATGAATATTCAGGGTTGATTTCTTTTAGGATTGAGTCTTCTCCAGTACCACAATTTGAAAGCATCAGTTCTTCAGTGCTCAGCCTTCTTTATGGTCCAACTATCACATCCATACATAACTATTAGAAAAGCCATGTCTTTGACTTGATGGACCTTTGTTGGCAAAGTGATATCTCTGCTTTTTAATACGCTGTCTGGGTTTGTCATAGCTTTCTTTCTAAGGAGCAAACATCTTTAAATTTCATGACTGTAGTCACCATATGCAGTGATTTTGGAGTCCAAGAAAATAAAATCTGTAACTGCTTCTGCTTTTCCCCTTTTATTTGTCATGAAGTGATGAGACTGGATGCCATGATCTTAGTTTTTTAAATGTTGAGTTTCAAGCCAGCTTTTTCACTCACCTCTTTCACCTTCATCAAGAAGTCACTCAGTCATGTCTGACTCTTTCCGACCCCATGGACTGTAGCCTACCAGGCTCCTCCATCCATGGGATTTTCCAGGCAAGAAAACTGGAGTGGGTTACCATTTCCTTTTCCACACACTTTCTTTCTTTCACCTTCATCAAAAGCTCTTTAGTTCCTCCTCACTTTCTGCTGTGAGAGTTGTATCATATGCATGGACTTCCCTGGTGGCTTAGACAGTAAAGATTCTGCCTGCAATTCTGGAGACCTGATTTTGATCTCTGGGTCGAGAAGATCCTCTGGAGGATCCTTTGGCTGCTCACTTCAGTATTCTTGCCTGGAGAATCCCGTGGACAGAGGAGCCTGGTGAGCTACAATCCATGGGTTTGAAAAGAGTAAGTCATGACTGAGGGACTAACACACACACACACACACACACACACCTGCATATCTGATTTTGTTGATATTTCTCCTGGCAATCTTTATTCCAGCTTGTGATTCATCCAACCTGGCATTTTGCATGATGTGCTCTACATATAAGTTAAATAACCTTTGTCATGCTCCTTTCCCAGTTTGGAACCAGTCAGTTGTGCTGTTTCCAGTGCTAACTGTTGCTTCTTGACCCACATAAAGGTTTCTCAGGAGACAAATAAGGTGGTCTGTCTCTATTCCCATCTCTTTAAGAATTTTCCACAGTTTGTTGTGATGAACACAGTCCAAGGCTTTAGCACAGTCAATGAAGCAGAAGTGGATGTTTTCTGGAATTCTTTTGCTTTCTCCATTATCAGTCAAATGTCGACAATTTGATCTCTGGTTCCTCTGCCTCTTTGAAACCCAGTTTGTACATCTGGAAGTTCTCGGCTCACATACTGCTGAAGCCTAGCTTGAACGATTTTGAGCATTACCTTGCTAGCATGTGAAATGGGCGCAATTGTATGGTAGCTTGAAAATTCTTTGACATTACCCTTTGGGATTGAAACGAAAACCAATCTTTTCCAGTCCTGTGGCCACTACTGAGTTTTTAAATTATTGACATATTGAGTGCAACACTTTAACAGTATCATCTTTTAGGATTTGAAATAGCTCAGCTGGAATTCCATCACCTCCACTAGCTTTGTTCGTAGTGATGCTTCCTAAGGCCCACTTGACTTCATACTCCAGGATGTCTGGCTCTAGGTGAATGAGCACACCATTGTGGTTATCTGGGTCATTAAGATGGTTTCTGTGTAATTCTTCTGTGTATTCTTGCCACCTGTTCTTAATATCTTCTGCTTCTGTTAGGTCCATACCATTTCTGTCCTTTATTGTGCCCATCTTAGCATGAAATGTTCCCTTGGTATCTCTGGTTTTCTTGAAGAGATCTCTAGTCTTGCCCATTCTATTGTTTTCCTCTATTTCTTTGCATTGTTCACTTAAGAAGGCGTTCTTATCTCTCTTTGCTATTCTCTGGAATTCTGCATTCAGTTGGGTATATCTTTTGCTTTCGCCTTTGCCTTTCACTTCTCTTCCTTCCTCAGCTATTTGTAAAGCCTCCTCAGACAACCACTTTGCCTTGTTGCATTTATTTTTCTTCAGGATGGTTTTGGTCACTGCCTCCTGTACAGTGTTACAAACCTGCTTCCATAGTTCTTTAGGCGCTCTGTCTATCAGGTCTAATCTCTTGAATCTATTTATCACCTTTACTGTATAATCATAGGGATTTGATTTAGGTCATTCCTGAGTAGCCTAGTGGTTTTCCCTATTTACTTCAATTTAAGCTTGAATTTTGCAATAAGGAGCTCGCGATCAGAGCCATGGTCAGCTCCAGGTCTTGTCTTTACTGACTGTATAGAGCTTCTCCATCTTCAGCTGCAGAGAACTTAGTGAATCTGATTTCAGTATTGACCATCTGGTGATGTCCATGTGTCAAGTCCTCTCTTGGGTTGTTGGAAAAGGGTGTTTGCTGTGACCAGCATGTTCTCTTGACAAAACTGTTAGGCTTTGCCCTGCTTCATTTTGCACTCCATGGCCAAACTTGTCTGTTACTCCAGGTATTTCTTGACTCCTACTTTTGCAGTCCAATCAAGGGCATCTTTTTTTTGGTGTTAGTCCTAGAAGGTCTTGTAGGTTTTCATAGAACCCATCAACTTCAGCTTCTTCTGCATAAGTGGTTGTGGCATAAACTTGGATTACTGTGATGTTGAATGGTTTGTCTTGGAAAGGAACAAAGATCATTTTCGTCCTTTTTTGAGGTTTCACCCAAGTACTGCATTTTGGGCTCTTTTGTTGACTATGAAGGCTACTCCATTTCTTCTAAGGAATTCTTACTCAAAGTAGTAGATATAATCGTCGTAAATTAAATTCTCTCATGTTAGTTCACTGATTCCTAAGAGGTCAATGTTCAACCTTACCATCTCCTACTTGACCATGCCCAATTTACCTTGATACAGGGACCTAACATTCCAGGTTCCTATGCAATAACCAGAGGATGAGACGGCTGGATGGCATCACTGACTTGATGGACATGAGTCTGAGTGAACTCTGGGAGTTGGTGATGGACAGGGAGGCCTGGCATGCTGAGATTCATGGGGTCGCAAAGAGTCAGACACGACTGAGCGACTGAACTGAACTAAACTATGCATTCTCTTGGCAGAACTCTATTAGCCTTTGCCTTGCTTCATTCTGTACTCCAAGGCTAACTTTGCCTGTTACTCCAGGTATTTCTTGACTTCCTACTTTTGCATGCCAGTCCCCTATAATGAAAAGGACATCTTTTCTGGGTGTTAATTCTAGAAGGTCTTGTAGGTCTTCATAGAACTGTTCAACTTCAGCTTCTTCAGCGTTACTGGTCGGGGTATAGACTTGGATTACTGTGATATTGAATGGTTTGCC
Organism: Bos indicus x Bos taurus; assembly: GCF_003369695.1. NCBI lineage: Eukaryota > Metazoa > Chordata > Mammalia > Artiodactyla > Bovidae > Bos > Bos indicus x Bos taurus. The sequence goes on along the minus strand of NC_040097.1, from coordinate 52,466,214 downwards.
TTGGAAATGAACAAGGATCATTCTGTTGTTTTTGTGATTGCATCCAAGTACTGCATTTCAGACTCTTTTGTTGACTATGATGGCTACTCCATTTCTTCTATGGGATTCTTGCCCACAGTAGTAGATATAATGGTCATCTGAGTTAAATTCACCCATTCCAGTCCATTTTAGTTCACTGATTCCTAGAATGTCAATGTTTACTCTTGCCACCTCCTGTTTGATCACTTCCAATTTTCCTTGATTCATGGACCTAGGATTCCAGGTTCCTATGCAATATTGCTCTTTACAGCATCAGACCTTGCTTCTATCACCAGTCACATCCACACAACTGGGTGTTGTTTTTGCTTTGTCTCTGTCTCTTCATTCTTTCTGGAGTTATTTCTCCAGTGATCTCCAGTAGCATACTGGGCACCTACCAACCTGGGGAGTTCATCTTTCAGTGTCCTATCTTTTTGCCTTTTCATACTGTTCATGGGGTTCTCAAGGCAGGAATACTGAAGTGGTTTGCCATTCCCTTCTCCAGTGGACCACATTTTGTCAGAACTCTTCACTATGGTCTGTCTTGGGTGGTCTGCAAGGCATGGTTCATAGCTTCATTGAGTTACACAGGCCCCTTCACCAGGACAAGGCTGTGATCCATGAAGGGGAGAGACTCAATTAAGAGGTTGATAATCATCACCAATCTATCAATATTTACATCAGTTCTCATGAAAGTGCCATTATTGCCCCCATCTTGGGTTGCCATTTCCTTCTCCAGGGGATCTTCCCGACCAGGGATCAAACCAGAGTCTCCCACATTGCAGGTAGATTCTTTACCATTTGAGCCACTATGGAAACTACAGGAAGGGGAACTGAGGTTAAATGAATTTTTCCAGTCTTTTATAAGTATTATAATAATAAATGGGATTTGACTATAAAAGTTGGTGTTTGACCCCCTGTTATGTGGCTTTACAACTCAAGTTGACATTTCTGATTAGATCTTTTAAAAACTAGTCCTTTCTCTAGTAGAAAACTTAATTCACTGATTCTTGTACAATGAATTAAAGAATCTGAAATGGGAAGATTCAGCACAATCATACTCTTTAACTTGTTTCATGAGATGTTTTTATCTGTCTAGCAATCATGTCTTCAATGTTTTGACATTAAAATGGATTTTACACATAATATCACAAGAACAGGAAAGATAAAAGAAGGTGAAACATTAATCCTTGATAGTAACACCTTTTAGCCATTTTTCTCTTTGTGTCTCCTCGTAGGTCTAGTCCACAGGAAGATATTTTTATCTTATATCCATGCAGAACTAAGGTTGAACCATGTGGAATTTTCAATATTTGGCCATTTTTTTCAGTGCAAAAATAATAACTTCATATGGTTCAGCCTGCTACTTTTCAGCATTAAACTTAACATTTTGTACAATATTAAAATTTTCTCTGTTGCTGGGTAGCTTTCATAGTTTTCATTTCCATGACTGTCCAATATTCTATCAAGTAAATGCTCACTTTAACCATTCCTTGTCTGTTGCCTTTGGTTTTTTAGTTTTGTAAATTAATATCTTCATACAAAGACATTTCTCTCTCCTTTGGGTTTTTTCCTTAGGACAAATTCCTACTGATGGAATTACTGAATCCAAGAAAATATTTATTTTATGGCTTTTGCTGTATATAGTTAAATCACTTTAAAAACAGAACCTATTTAAATTGCAATCAGCAGTGTATAAATGTACTAACTTCATCAGAACCTGATTAGCCTTGAGGATTATCATTATTTTCTATAATATAATAGGTGTAAAATGGTACTTAATGAATATTTTAATTTGTTTTTCTTTGATCACAGCAAGGTTGAGCATTTATGAATGTTTGTTTACTAATTTCTTTCCTCCTGCATAGATGATCAGATCATATGTTTTGCTCATTCATCTATTGAGCATCTTATTTGCATATGATCTTTTTTTTTTTTTTTTTAACCACACCACATGACATGTGGATCTTAGTTCTCCAACTAGGGATCGAACCCACCCCTCCTGCATTGGAAACATGGAGTCTTAACCACTGGATTGCCAGGGAAGTCCCTTATTTGTGTATGATAATTACGCATTTTATATAATATAGATTTTTACTCTTTATCTTTCTTTAAAAAACATTTTACTTCCTATTTCTCTCTTAATTTTCATTATGTTATTTAGAAGCCACAAAATAAATATTTTATACCATTAAATCGGAATTTCCCCATCAATTAAAGCATAGAAAATATTAATTCCTGTTTATATTTAAATATGTTTAATTTTATTCTTTTCCACATCTTGTAAGATTTAAAAATATTTACTTTTTTAGTGATCTAAAGTTTTATTTTTATTTTTTAAAATTAATTTATTTTAATTGGAGGCTAATCACTTTATAATATTGTACTGGTTTTTACCATACATTGACATGAATCAGCCATGGGTGTACATGTGTCCCCATCCTGAACCCCCCTCCCACCTCCCTCCCCATCCCATCCCTCAGGGTTGTCCCAGTGCACCAGCTTTGAGTGCCCTATTTCATGCATCATACTTGAACTGGTGATCTATTTCACATATGGTAATATACATGTTTCAATACTATTCTCTCAAATCATCCCACCCTCACCTTCTCCCACAGAGTCCAAATGTCTGTTCTTTGTATCTGTGTTTCTTTTGCTGTTTCACGTATAGGGTCATCATTACCATCTTTCTAAATTCCATGTATATGCGTTCATATACTGTATTGGTGTTTTTCTTTCTGACTTACTTCCCTCTGTATAATAGGCTCCAGTTTCATCCACGTCATTAGAACTGATTCAGATATGTTCTTTTTAATACCTGAGTAATACTCCATTGTGTATATGTACCACAACTTTCTTATCCATTCGTTTGCTGATGGACATCTAGGTTGCTTCCATGTCCTAGCTATTGTAAACAGTGCTGCGATGAACATTGGGGTATACTTGTCTCTTTCAGTTCTGGTTTCCTCAGTGTGTATGCCCAGTAATGGGATTGCTGGGTCATATGGCAGTTCTATTTGCAGTTTTTTAAGGAATCTCCACACTGTTCTCCATAGTGGCTGCACTAGTTTGCATTCCCACCAACAGTGTAAGAGGGTTCCCTTTCCTCCACACCCTCTCCAGCATTTATTGTTTGTAGACTTTTTGATAGCAGCCATTCTGACCAGTGTGAGATGGTACCTCATTGTGATTTTGATTTGCATTTCTCTGATAATGAATGATGTTCAGCATCTTTTCATGTGTTTGTTAGCCATCTGTATGTCTTCTTTGGAGAAATGTCTGTTTAGTTCTTTGGCCCATTTTTTGATTGGATTATTTATTTTTCTGGTATTGAGCTGCATGAGCCCCTTGTATATTTTTGAGATTAATTCTTTATCAGTTGCTTCATTTGCTATTATTTTCTCCCGTTCTAAAGGCTGTCTCTTCATCTTTCTTATAGTTTCCTTCGTTGTGCAAAAGCTTTTAAGTTTAATTAGGTCCCATTTGTTTATTTCTGCTTTTATTTCCATTAGTCTGGGAGATGGGTCATAGAGGGTCCTGCTGTGATTTATGTCAGAGAGTGTTTTGCCTATGTTTTCCTTTAGGAGTTTTGTAGTTTCTGGTCTTACATTTAGATCTTTAATCCATTTTGAGTTTATTTTTGTGTATGGTGTTAGAACGGAGAAGGCAATGGCACCCCACTCCAGTACTCTTGCCTGGAGAATCCCATGGATGGAGGAGCCTGGTAGGCTACAGTCCATGGGGTCGCTAAGAGTCAGACACGACTGAGCGACTTCACTTTCACTTTTCACTTTCATGCATTGGAGAAGGAAATGGCAACCCACTCCAGTGTTCTTGCCTGGAGAATCCCAGGGACAGAGGAGCCTATTGGGTTGCCATCTATGGGGTCGCACAGAGGCGGACACGACTGACGCGACTTAGTAGTAGTATGGTGTTAGAAAGTGTTCTAGTTTCATTCTTTTACAAGTGGTTGACCAGTTTTCCCAGCTGCTGCTGCTGCTGCTGCTAAGTCACTTCAGTCGTGTCTGACTCTGTGTGACCCCATAGATGGTAGCCCGTCAGGCTCCCCCGTCCCTGGGATTCTCCAGTCAAGAACACTAGAGTGGGTTGCCATTTCCTTCTCCAATGCATGAAAGTGAAAAGTGAAAGTGAAGTCACTCAGTAAGTGTCCGACTCTTCGTGACCCCATGGACTGCAGCCTACCAGGCTCCTCCATCCATGGGATTCTCCAGGCAAGAGTACTGGAGTGGGTTACCATTTCCCAGCACCACTTGTTAAAGAGATTGTCTTTTCTACATTGTATGTTCTTGCCTCCTTTGTCAAAGATAAAGTGTCCACAGGTGAATGGATTTGTCTCTGGGCTTTCTATTTTGTTCCATTGATCTATATTTCTGTCTTTGTGCCAGTACCATACTGTCTTAATGACTGTAGTTTTGTAGAATAGTTGTTGTTTTTCCCTTGCTGCTTTTAATATTTGTTCTTAGTGTTTGGTCTTCATCAGTTTGATTAATATGTATCTTGGGATGTTTTGCCTTGGGTTCATCCTGTTTGGGACTCTCTGAGTTTCTTGGACTTGAGTGGCTATTTCCTTCCCCATTTTAGGGAAGTTTTCAACTATTATCTCCTCAAGTATTTTCTCATGGCCTTTCTTTTTGTCTTCTTCTTCTGGGACTCCTATGATTCTAACGTTGTGGTGTTTAACATTGTCCCAGACGTCTCTGATGTTGTCCTCATTTCTTTTAATTCCTTTTTCTTTTTTCTCTCTGTGGCATTTATTTCCACCATTCTATCTTCCACCTCATTTATCCTATCTTCTGCCTCAGTTATTCTACTGTTGGTTCCCTCCAGAGTGCTTTTTATCTCAGTTATTGCATTATTCATTATTGATTGACTCTTTTTTTATTTCTTCTAGGTCCTTGCTAAACATTTCTTGGATCTTCTCAATCCTTGTCTCTAGTCTATTTATCTGTAACTCCATTTTGTTTTCAAGATTTTGGATCATCTTTACTATCATTATTCTGAATTCTTTTTCAGGTAAACTCCATATCTCCTCCTCTTTTATTTGGTTTGGTGGGCATTTATCATGTTCCTTTACCTGCTGAATATTTCTCTGCCTTTTCATTTTGTTTATATTGCTGTGTTTGGGGTGGCCTTTCTGTAGGCTGGAAGTTTGTGGTTCCTCTTTATTGTGGAGCTTGCTCCCTGTGGGTGGGGTTGGATGAGTGGCTTGTCAAGGTTTCCTGGTTAGGGGAGCTTGCATCTGTGTTCTGGTGGGTGGAGCTGTATCTCTTCTCTCTGGAGTGCAATGAAGTGTCCAGTAGTGAGTTTTGGGGTGTCTATGGGTTTGAAATGGCTTTGGATAGCCTGTATTTTAATACTCAGGGCTGTGTTCCTGTGTTGCTGGAGAATTAGCATGGTATGTCTTGTTTTGGAACTTGTTGGCCCTTGGGTGGAGCTTGGTTTCAGTATAGGTATAGAGGTTTTTGGATGAGCTATTGATTAATGTTGATTAATGTTCCCTGGAATCAGGATTTCTCTGGTGTTCTCAAGTTTTGGATATAAGCCTCCTGTCTCTGGCTTTCAGTCTTATTCTTACAGTAGCATCAAGAGTTCTCCATCCATACAGCACAGATGATAAAACATCCAGGTTAATGGTGAAAAAATTCTCCACAGTGAGGGACATCCAGAGAGATTCACAGAGTTACATGGAGAAAAGAAGAGGGAGTAAGGAGATAGAGGTGACCAGGAGTAGAAGAGGGGGAATCAAAAGGAGCGAGAGCAGTCTAGTCAGTAATCACTTCCCTAACTAAGTATTCTCCACAACCCGGAACAGTCAGAGAGATTCACAGAAGAGAAGGGGGAGGGAGGAGATAGGGGTGATCTGGGGGAGAAAAGGGAGAGTCAAAAGGGGAGAGAGTAATCAAGCCAGTAATCACACCCCTAAGTGAAAATGGATACTGAAGATTCTGTTCTTAAAGGTACAAAATTGATAACAAATACCAAAAAGCAAAGATTAAAAATCTAGAGTAGAGGATAGACTGTTAAAAATACAAAACAAAATCAATCACAAAAATTATAAAAAATATATATATGAAATTTGCTTTAAAAATAGGGTCTTTTTTTGCAAGGTAATAGTAGGTTATAAAAATGAAAATTAAAGGAGTAATAAAAAACTTAAAAATAAACAATTTAAAATGATAATAGTGAAAATATATCTCAGCATTTCTCTGGAGCTGTTGAGGGCAGTGTGGGGTCAGTTCAATTTCAGATAGTCCCTTGTTCCAGCTTGTACTTCTTTTCAAGGTCTATAGGCCCATTCCAATGCTTCAGTTCAGTTCAATTCAGCTCAGTCGCTCAATTGTGTCCGACTCTTTGCGACCCCATGAATCGCAGCACACCAGGCCTCCCTGTCCATCACCATTTCCCAGAGTTCACTCAAACTCACGTCCATCGAGTTGGTGATGCCATCCAGCCATCTCATCCTCTGTTGTCCCCTTCTCCTCCTGCCCCCAATCCCTCCCAGCATCAGAGTCTTTTCCAATGAGTCAACTCTTCGCATGAGGTGGCCAAAGTACTGGAATTTCAGCTTTAGCATCATTCCTTCCAAAGAACACCCAGGGCTGATCTCCTTTAGAATGGACTGGTTGGATCTCCTTGCAGCCCAAGGGACTCTCAAGAGTGTTCTCCAATACCACAGTTCAAAACCATCAATTCTTTGGCACTCAGCTTTCTTCACTGTCCAACTCTCACATCCATACATGACCACAGGAAAAACCATAGCCTTGACTAGACGGACCTTTGTTGGCAAAGTAATGTCTCTGCTTTTGAATATGCTATCTAGGTTGGTCATAACTTTTCTTCCAAGGAGTAAGGGTCTTTTAGTTTCATGGCTGCAGTCACCATCCGCAGTGATTTTGGAGCCCAGAAAAATAAAGTCCGACACTGTTTCCACTGTTTCCCCATCTATTTGCCATGAAGTGATGGGACCAGATGCCACGATCTTCGTTTTCTGAATGTCGAGCTTTAAGCCAGCTTTTTCACTCTCCTCTTTCACTTTCATCAAGAGGCTTTTTAGTTCCTCTTCACTTTCTGCCATAAGGGTGGTGTCATCTGCATATCTGAGGTTATTGATATTTCTGCCTGTAATCTTGATTCTAGCTTGTGCTTCTTCCAGCCCAGCGTTTCTCATGATGTACTCTGCATAGAAGTTAAATAAGCCAGGTGACAATATACAGCCTTGATGTACTCCTTTTCCTATTTGGAACCAGTCTGTTGTTCCATGTCCAGTTCTAACTGTTGCTTCCTGACGTGCATATAGGTTTCTCAAGAGGCAGGTCAGGTGGTCTGGTATTCCCATCTCTTTCAGAATTTCCCACAGTTTATTGTGATCCACACAGTCAAAGGCTTTGGCATAGTCAATAATGCAGACATAGATGTTTTTCTGGAACTCTCTTGCTCTTTTGATGATCCAGCAGATGTTGGCAATTTGATCTCTGGTTCCTCTGCCTTTTCTAAAACCAGCTTGAACATCTGGAAGTTCACAGTTCACGTATTGCTGAAGCCTGGCTTGGAGAATTTTGAGCATTACTTTACTAGCCTGTGAGATGAGTTAGTCAATGTTAATTATAGGGTTTTAGTTTGTTGTACCTGTCACTTCCAGAGCATTCCCTCTTTGTTTATTTTGGATTTTCCTGTTTGCAAGTCACTTCAGTGTCTAATTTCTACCCTGACACAAGGGGGTAAAGGTGGTCACTTATTTAGGCTCACTTGTTAGTTGTGTTGTGGGGAGAGAGGAACACTGCAAACAAATACCACTGGCATGTGTGAGGAGTGCTCGCAGTATATGGACCACACTGAGTTTGCCCCAGCTTACAGGGGTGTGTGCTTTCCAGGGAAAAGCCTGAGCTACGCTGCTCAGACTCCAGGGTACTCTGCAGGGGTACTGTCCAAAGCAGGCCCTGTGTTTCGTGCACTTCCCAGGTCTAAGCTTCTCGGGTTCAGGTTCTCGGGTACTCCTCAAGGGCACAGACTCCACTGGGCATGTGTTTTGTATGCTTCCTAGGTCTGAGCAGCTCAGGTGACCAAGTTCTTGGCGAGCATACTGTTCCATGTGGACTGTGTGTCTTAATCACCTCCCCATCCCAGCAGCTCGGTTTCCTGGGTGCACAGTGAGAGCACTGTCTCAGGTGTGCCGTGTGTCTCCTCTGGGGAGCTGATCTCACAACCCTTCTGGCAGATGTTAATCATCCAGGATCCCAGGAAGATGTGGTTAGCAACTGGGAGCCTGCTCACAGTTTGGCGGAGGATGCTGGTCTCTGGGGCCGAGATTGCCCCTTGCCTTCAGGCTCTGGATGTCACATGCCTGCCTTTCTGCCTCCAGTTGGGGGAGGTACTGTACACAGCTGTCTAGCTCTCCTTTGGTATTCACTCAATGCTTTGTTCTGTGAGCAGGCCAGGCTGTGCATTAGGTTAGAGCCTTTCTCGGTAAAGTTCTCTCTTTTTTTTCTGGCTCTCCCACAATTTGGGTTGCTATCTCACGTTAGCTCCCTCAGATTGTCCCCAGGCCTGGCCTTTACCCTAAGCTTGCAGCCCGCACCTCCCTGTGCAGCCCCTGCTCACTGGTGGCAGATGCAAGTGTCTGGGCTACTCCACTGGGAGTTGTGGTTAGGTGCGTATTCTGTTTTTTTGTTTTTTGTTTTTCTTCTCCTGGTTATGTTGCCCTCTGAGATTCCAAAACTCCTCACAGACCCTCTGGTGAGAGGGTTTCCTGTTGTTTGGAAACTTCTCCTTCACGACTCCCTCCAAAGGACAGGTCTCCATCCCTAACTCTTTTGTCTCTCTTTTTGTCATTTATATTTTATCCTACCTCATTTTGAAAAGTATGGGCTGCCTTTCTGGGTGCCTGGTGTCCTCTGCCAGTGTTTAGAAGTTGTTTTGTGGAAGATGCTCAGCATTCAAATGATCTTTTGATGAATTTGTGGGGGAGAAAGTGGTCTCCACATCCTGTTCCTCCACCATCTTGGGACTGCCCCAGTGATCTAAAATTTATTTTGATTTATGGTAAGCTGAGGACATAAACTAATTTTATTTTCAGTTAAATCTGGAAAACTCAGAAGTGGCCACAGGACTGAAAAAGGTCAGTTTTCATTCCAATCCCAAAAAAGGGCAATGCCAAAGAATGTTCAAACTGTGCCATAATTGCACTCATTTCACACGCTAGCAAAGTAATGCTCAAAATCCTTCACGCTAGCCTTCAGCAGTATGTGAACCAAGAACTTCCAGATGTACAAACTGGGTTTAGAAAAAGAAGAGGAACCAGAGATCAAATTGCCAACATCTGTTGGATCATAGAAAAAGTAAGGGAATTCCGGAAAAACATCTACTTCTATGTCATTGACTATGCTAAAGCCTTGGACTGTGAGAATCACAACAAACTGTGGAAAATTCTTAAAGAGATTGGAATACCAGACCACCTTACCTGCCTCCTGAGAAACCTGTGTTCAGGTCAAGAAGCAACAATTAGAACCAGATATGGAACAAAGGACTGGTTCCAAATTGGGAAAGGAGTATGTCAAGGTTGTATATTATCACCCTGCTTATTTAAGTTCTATGCAGAATATATCATGTGAAATGTGAGGCTAGATGAATCACAAGCTGGAATCAAGGTTGCTAGGAGAAATACCAATAACCTCAGATATGCAGATGACACCATCCTAATGGCAGAAAGTGAAGAGGAACTAAAGAGCCTCTTGATGGAGGTGAAAGAGGAGAGTGAAAAAGCTGGCTTAAAACTCAATGTTCAAAAAACTAAGATCATGGCATCTGGTCCCATTACATCATGGCAAATAAGTGGACAAACAATGGAAACAGTGACTGACCTTATTTTATTGGGCTCCAAAATCACTGCAGATGGTGACTGCAGCCATGAAATTAAAAGATACTTGCTCCTTGAACAGAAAGCTATGACAAACCTAGACAGCATAATAAAAAGCAGAAGCAGCACTTTGTGGACAAAGGTTGATATAGTCAAAGCTATGGTTTTTCCCATTGTCATGTATGGATGTGACAGTTGGACTGTAAAGAAGGCTGAGCACCAAAGAATTGATGGTTTTGAACTATGGTGCTGGAGAAGACTCTTGAGAGTCCTTTGGACAGCAAGGAGGTCAAACCAGTCAATCCTAAAGGAAACAAACCCTGAACATTCATTGGAAGGACTGATGCTGAAGTTGAAGCTCAAATACTTTGGTTACCTGATATGAAGATCTGACTTAATGGAAAAGATCCTGATCCTGGGAAAGACTAAAGGCAGGAGGAGAAGGGGGAGACAGAGAATGAGATGGTTAGATGGCATCATCAACTCAGTGGACATGAGTTTGAGCAAACTCTGGAAGATAGTGAAGGACAGGGAAGCCTGATGTGGTGCAAAGAGTCAGACATAACTGAATGACTGAGCAACAACAGTTTTAAATTTGTTAATCAGATATCTCCATTGTTTAGTGATGTTTCCTCTAAGAATGTAAAAATGTTGAATGTGATAGAGTCTACTTCTGGAGCATTTATTTGGTTCCACATTCATTTATTTGATTCTACATTCCAGTACCAGATGTATTTTAGTACCTAACAGGGTGGTCTCCTCTAATAATTTTCATGTCAAGAATATTCATTTTCCCCCCTGGCTTTGCCCCTATTTTTTCCTTCTTAGGCTAATTCTACAATACTTCACAATTTAAAAATTTGGTCAGGTTTCGAAAATAGTATATTGGTTTCCCTTTGCTTTGTAACAAAATAATACCATAAACTTAATGGCTTAACACAACACAGGTTTTTTACCTTATGGTTCTGTAGGTTAGAAGTCTCACTTCGTTAAAATCAAAGTGTTAGTAGAGCTGCATTCCATCCTGGAGGCTATAGGAGAGAATCATTTTCTTGCCCTTTCCTACTTCTAGAGGCTGCCCATATTCCTTGGCTCATGGACCCCTTCCTCTTTTTTTTTTTTTTTTTTGAGTTTTATGTATTAGAACATCACTTACAATAGAATATTTTGTTTATATATTCATTCATTTTTGGCTGTGCTGGGTCATTGGTGCTGCATGCAGGCTGCTCTCTAGTTGCGGTGCACGGACTTCTCATTGAGGTGGCTTTTTCTGTTGTGGAGCGTGAGCTCTAGGCTTCCAGGCTCAGTAGTTGTGGTGCAGGGGCTTGGTTGCCCCACGACACATGGAATCTTCACAGACCAGGGCATGAAGCCATGTCCCCTGCACTGGCAGGCGGATTCATAACCACTGGACCACCAGGGAAGTCCCACCTCTAAAGGTAGCAATGCTGCATCTCTCTGACTTTTTTCATTCCAAGCAGAGCCAGAAAATATCCTCTAATTTAAAAGATCTGTGTGATTAGGTTCAGCTCTGGATATTCCAGGATAATCTCCCCCCATTGCAAAGTCTTCACCCTTAATCACATTTATAAAGTCTACCATGTATGTAATATATTCAAAAGTACTGGGATTAGGACATGCACCTATTTAGGAAGCCATAAGTTTGCCTGTAGATGTTTTTCTGGAACTCTTTTCCTTTTTCCATGATCCAGCAGTTGTTGGCAATTTGATCTCTGGTTCCTCTGCCTTTTCAAAAACCAACCTGAACATCTGGAAGTTCACGGTTCATGTATTGCTGAAGCCTGGCTTGGAGAATTTTGAGCATTACTTTACTAGCGTGTGAGATGAGTGCAATTGTGTGGTAGTTTGAGCATTCTTTGGCATTGCCTTTCTTGGGTATTGGAATGAAAACTGATCTTTTCCAGTCCTGTGGCCACTGCTGAGTTTTCCAAATTTGCTGGCATATTGAGTGCAGCACTTTCACAGCATCATCTTTCAGGATTTGAAATAGCTCAACTGGAATTCCATCACCTCCACTAGCTTTGTTCATAGTGATGCTTTCTAAGGCCCACTTGACTTCACATTCCAGGATGTCTGGCTCTAGGTCAGTGATCACACCATCGTGATTATCTGGGTCGTGAAGATCTTTTTTGTACAGTTCTTCTGTGTTTTCTTGCCACCTCTTCTTAATATCTTCTGCTTCTCTTAGGTCCATACCATTTCTGTCCTTTATTGAGCCCATCTTTGCATGAAATGTTCCCTTGGTATCTCTAATTTTCTGGAAGAGATCCCTAGTCTTTCCCATTCTGTTGTTTTCCTCTATTTCTTTGCATTGATCACTGAAGAAGGCTTTCTTATCTCTTCTTGCTATTCTTTGGAACTCTGCATTCAGATGCTTATATCTTTCCTTTTCTCCTTTGCTTTTTGCTTCTCTTCTTTTCACAGCTATTTGTAAGGCCTCCCCAGACAGCCATTTTGCTTTTTTGCATTTCTTTTCCATGGGGATGGTCTTGATCCCTGTCTTCTGTACAATGTCACGAACCTCAGTCCATAGCTCATCAGGCACTCTATCTATCAGATCTAGGCCCATAAATCTATTTCTCACTTCCACTGTATAATCATAAGGGATTTGATTTAGGTCATACCTGAATGGTCTAGTGGTTTTCCCTACTTTCTTCAATTTAAGTCTGAATTTGGCAATAAGGAGTTCATGATCTGAGCCACAGTCGGCTCCTGGTCTTGTTTTTACTGACTGTATAGAGCTTCTCCATCTTTGGCTGCAAAGAATATAATCAATCTGATTTCGGTGTTGACCATCTGGTGATGTCCATGTATAGAGTCTTCTCTTGTGTTGTTGGAAGAGGGTGTTTGTTATGACCAGTGCATTTTCTTGGTAAAACTCTATTTGTCTTTGCCCTGCTTCATTCTGTATTCCAAGGCCAAATTTGCCTGTTACTCCAGGTGTTTCTTGACTTCCTACTTTTGCATTCCAGTCCCCTATAATGAAAAGGACATCCTTTTTGGGTGTTAGTTCTAAAAGGTCTTGTAGGTCTTCATAGAACTGTTCAACTTCAGTTTCCTCAGCGTTACTGGTTGGGGCATAGACTTGGATTACTGTGATATTGAATGGTTTGCCTTGGAAAGGAACAGAGATCATTCTGTCATTTTTGAGATTGCATCCAAGTACTGCATTTCGGAATGTTTTGTTGACCATGATGGCTACTCCATTTCTTCTGAGGGATTCCTGCCCACAGTAGTAAATATAATGGTCATCTGAGTTAAATTCACCCATTCCAGTCCATTTTAGTTCGCTGATTCCTAGAATGTTGACATTCACTCTTGCCATCTCTTGTTTGACCACTTCCAATTTGCCTTGATTCATGGACCTAACATTCCCTGTTTCTATGCAAAATTGCTCTTTACAACATTGGACCTTGCTTATATCACCTGGGTATTGTTTTTGTTTGGGCTCCATCCCTTCATTCTTTCTGGAGTTATTTCTCCACTGATCTCCAGTAGCATATTGGGCACTTACCGACCTGGGGAGTTCCTCTTTTAGTATCCTATCATTTTGCCTTTTCATAGTGTTCATGGGTTTCTCAAGGCAAGAATACTGAAGTGGTTTGCCATTCCCTTCTCCAGCGGACCACATTCTGTCAGAGAAACCCAAGTAAGATTGTAGGTGTTGGCAAGAGGGCATCAGAGGGCAGACTCACTGAAACCATACTCACAGAAAACTAGTCAATCTAATCACACTAGTACCACAGCCTTGTCTTCTAGTAATTATATAGACCCTATCTCCTTAATTGTTCTCCGCAAGTTTCCATTTTGTGTGTTGCTATTGTAAACAGGCGGAGACTTCCCTTTGCTCAGATTCCTCCCTAGTACATTTTTCTAACAAGTTATTGTTTGATGTCCTTTATTCTTTAGGAAAATTTATTCCCTAATGTAATCTTGATTTGGCATCGACTCTACAAGGAGAAACATATGCTGGCAATATGTGGTGCTGCGTGAATGCAGCTCCCAGGGAATTATCCCAGCTATGCCATATTGAGAATCTCCACTTTCATTATTTATTTGAAAAGATGCAAAAGTGCTGAGCACTGAGATGACCTTCAGTGCTTAGAAAGGTTGCTGAATACCGTGTTTGACCTAGTTCGCTCAATGTCCTGAGCAGAAGGACACCCAGCAGTCCAGGAGCTGCCCTGGCAGAGGGAAGTGGCATATGGGCCTGGGGTGGGAGAGGCAGAGCTTTGTTTAGGGACCCTGCACAGCCCCTGTCTCCAAATGATTGATTAATTTCTACTTCAGCAGTTTGCAGTTTGTGATCCACCTCCTTTTAAGTTTGATATTCACATTGAAAGCATTCTCGTGATGCAGAGGAGGGAGCTTAGGATTGGGAAAAGGGAGACTTGGTTCCAGCCTTATGAACTTGGTTGAGTCCATACGGGCCTGAGGAGGTAATGTGATTCCTCAGGGGATCAGTTTTCTTGTAGTAATGGGAGTTGGATGATCTATCAGTCTATAAACTGATGGAGGTCTTGAAGATGGCAAAAATCCATCTGAAGAAGGAACAAAGTACTAATCATTTTAGTTCCCACTCTTTTCTCTTGACATTGATTCTATGGTGACACTCAGGAAGCAGAGCTCTTTTGGACCTGTTTACTCTAGTAATATCTTTAGTCTTGTGAGCTAATTCTCATCTCAGCCTATGAGCTCTTGCAACATCTCAGCATCCCCTGCTGTGAGTAGGGATGGTGGGACCTGACATCCTTCCTAAATGATAGGCATATAGAATTAAAAACACATTGGTCTTGTAAGATTTTAAAATAGGGAAATATTGATGTGGGAATGTGAAAATCTATTATATATTATTGTGAAATAAAAAGTAAAATGAAAAACTAAAAACAAACAAATAAAAAACCACATTGGTCTTCTGAAACTGGATCCTCCAGCCTCTGTTCTGCAGGAAACTTTTGCTCTTCAAGTCCAAGAGGAGAAACCTGGTAGGCTTGTCTTTAGGACCAAATGAAGTCTGGATGGATTTGGCCTTTCCCAGGCAATCGTTCCCATGGATCTTGTTGACATTCACCCCTCCTACTCTGTATGGGCATTGACATGTCTTCATAGCATGTCTCTTCATCAGCTACAGTTCCCCTTCCCTTGAAGATCAGGGGCTCTGATGTCTGAGGGGCAGGCATTGGCCAATGGGATCCAGAGTGTGCCTCGGAGACCAGAGGGAGAGGGACTGCATGATGGAGAAGGAAACTTGGAGTATTGTGAAGAAAATGGGGATAGCAGTGCTGTTGTACAACCGTAGCTTTTGAAAAGACACTGCAGTATTACCGTATAGCATGCTGGAGCAGGAAGAGCCCTCAGCCCGAGGGACCGAAAGGTCAGAGGGAGGGCCCAGGGCCTCAGCTGCCAGGCCAGGTCAGAATTCGAACCAGCAGATGTAGCAGATGATGGTGGAAGGGGCCGCCTGCCTTCCCCCAACCTGTGAGCATGGGTGGGATCAAGTTTTATGTTTCCCTATCATCATTTCAGTTCAGTTCAGTCGCTCAGTCGTGTCCGACTCTTTGTGACCCCATGAATCACAGCACGCCAGGCCTCCATTACCAACTTCCAGAGTCCACCCAAATCCATGTCCATTGAGTTGGTGATGCCATCCAACCATCTCATACTCTGTCGTCCCCTTCTCCTCCTGCCTTCAATCTTTGCCAGCATCAGGGTCTTTTCAAATGAGTCAGTTCTTTGCATCAGGTGGCCAAAGTATTGGAGTTTCAGCTTCAAAATCAGTCCTTCCAATGAACACCCAAGACTGATCTCCTTTAGGATGGACTGGTTGAATCTCCTTGCAGTCCAGGGAACTCTCAAGAGTCTTCTCCAGCACCACAGTTCAAAAACATCAATTCTTCAGCACTCAGTTTTCTTCACAGTCCAACACTCACATCCATACATGACCGCTGGAAAAACCATAGCCTTGACTAGACAGACCTTTGTTGACAAAGTGATGTCTCTGTTTTTTAATATGCTGTCTAGCATGGAGAAGGCAATGGCACCCCACTCCAGTACTCTTGCCTGGAAAATCCCATGGACAGAGGAGCCTGGTAGGCTGCAGTCCATGGGGTCGCTAGGAGTCAGACACGACTGAGCGACTTCACTTTCACTTTTCACTTTCATGCATTGGAGAAGGAAATGGCAACCCACTCCAGTGTTCTTGCCTGGAGAATCCCAGGGACGGGGGAGCCTGGTGGGCTGCCATCTCTGGGGTCGCACAGAGTCGGACACGACTGAAGTGACTTAGCAACTTAACAAGGTTGGTCATAACTTTTCTTCCAAGGAGTGTATTAAACTGAATGGAGGAATAGGCGTATTAGCAAAGGACTCCCTTAATAGCATTTTTAAAAATTAATCTTTATTGGAGTATAGTTGCCTTACAATGCTGTGCAGCAAAGTGAATCAGGTATACGTATACACATATACCCACTGTTCTGCATTTCCTTCCCATCCAGGTCACCACAGAGCACCAAGCAGATATGTCAGGGCTTAGTTGCAGCACATGGGGTCTTTGTTGTGTCAAGCTGACCTTTCGTTGTGATGCATGGACTCTAGCTGTGGCATGGGGGCTTAGGTACTCTGCGGCAAGTAGGATGTTAGTTTCCCAACCAGGGATTGAACCTGTGTCCCCTGCATTGTAAGGTGGATTCTTAAGCACTGGGCCACCAGGGAAGTCCCAGGCTGGGTGGCTTAAACAGTAGAAATGTATTTCTCACAGTTCTAGAGGACAGGAGATTTGATATCAGGGTGCCAGAATGGTCAGGTCCTGGTGAGGGCTTACTTCCTGGCTTGTAGACAGCTGCCTTCTTACTGTATCCCTGGCCCAGAGAGATGCAGCTCTAGTCTCTTTCTAATCATGGGGACTCCACTCTTGTGACTACTTCTGAACCTGATTGCCTCCCAAAGGCCTAATCTCCAATACTATTACACTGAGGGTTAGGATTTCAATGTGAATTTTCAGGGGACACACGCATGCAGTATATAACAGCATCTAAGCCTTGCGTTAGCAGGCAGTGACACAGATTAATGACCACTGTGTTCACAGCCTGGAATTGAGGAATTGACCCAGACCATGGGTCCACAGAACACATACTGCCACTCACTGCTTGAGAAATCACTGGGCATATTATTTAGCCTTTCTGAGCCTCGGTTTTTCCATTTGGATGTGCTGGGAAGAGATTTTCTGTACTCTACAGGGATGCTGGGATAAATTATGCAAAGCAATTCATTTGTAGTAACTAATTGATAAATACTAATTGTTCATATTATCCATGTTCCAAATACATTATTTCCACATGTGTGTGTGTGTATGTGTGTGTGTGTGTATTCCTTTGCAAACAGAACAAGAAAATGGCAGGAAAGATAATTGACTTTCACAGATAAAAAGCTTTTGAATAACCTCCTGTTGGTTGGGTAGAATTTTCTGCTCATGTTTATTTGCAAGGTCATCATCCAAGTTGCATGACTAGCCATCAGAGAGAGATCTTGAAATAAACATTTTCAAGGGCAGGTGGAGATAATGGTACCTTGTGGAGCTGGGCTGATAAAAAGCAAAAGAGATGAAGGGGGAGGGATTTATTGATGAGACACTCCCAAGAGGCAGCTGCCTACAAAGATGAAGCCACACAGTCTATGACAGGCCCCGGCTACATACATTCAATGAGCAAAGAAAGGCTTCAGTGATCCTACAGCGCCAGGGAGGGAGTGTGTGTGTGTGTGTGTGTGTGTGTGTGTGTGTGTGTGTGTGTCCTATGTTAATAGCACATCTTGTTTAGGCTGTGAAATAAACCACGGGGGAGATGAGCAAGAATTGCCATTCCATTAGTCTGCACTTTCTCTGATGCCCAGCTGGCATCATTATGATCCAAGAGAAAGTGAGTTTTACTTCCTCCATCTAGCAGGAGAGATCCTAGAGCAGGCTCCAAGGACAGTAGTGATGAGTAAGCAGCCAACCATTTGCTGTACAGACTGGAGGACCAGAAGCGGGACTCAGGTGTCTGCTGCCAGCTGTCTTTCAGATCTAACTCCGTAGCCTGTTTTCTAAGTCTGCCAAGATAGTTGTTCTCAAAGCTTTTGGTTTGAACCAACCAAACCCCTGCAAACATATTTTTTACCTTTTAGAATGTATTAATTAGTCCCATGTGGTTAATTTGTGAATTTAGGAGTTTTTATGTCCCATCTGTACTGTTTGTCATGTTAAGTTATGGGTTAAAGAGAAGTGGATTAAAGTCTCCTATTAATGTTCATTTTTCCTTGTTTTTGGTGCTTTATCCTATGGCCTGTTTAGTGCTTTTTGCCCTGAATTCTACCCTGCCTGTGAGGGAGCTTCAGAGCCTCTGCTTTCTTTGGAAATCCATTTGCTTGCAAACCTTGGTGCAGCCTCTGATTTCCCACCTTTCTGGGTTAGGCTGTCTTAGATATGCCTCTTGTTTACATCAGATCAGATCAGATCAGTCGCTCAGTCGTGTCCGACTCTTTGAGACCCCATGAACTGCAGCACGCCAGGCCTCCCTGTCCATCACCAACTCCCAGAGTTCACTCAAACTCATGTCCATTGAGGCGGTGATGGCACCCAGCCATCTCATCCTCTGTCGTCCCCTTCTCCTCTTGCCCCCAATCCCTCCCAGTATCAGAGTCTTTTCCAATGAGTGGCTTTTTCTTCATGACCCAATATAAGAATATGGTCTCTTACTAGATGTTTACATACTTTACATTTATTATTAAAGCAAGTGAGTTGGATGTTAGTTCTGTCATCATATTAGATGCCATCTCTTCTATTTTTCCTTTTTATAATCTTTTATTATATGATCTGCTTCCTTTGTGTTTGTGGTGGTGGGATGGTGTGTGTGTGTACTTTCTGGAGATCTGAAAAGTTAGTGCTCTTTTAATTTCTTCAGGTGCTCACATTGGTAATTTCACTCTTCCCTTCATTTAAACTCTATTGACTTTGCTGTAGTCAATTTTGCTTTTCTCTCTCTCTCTCTCTTTTTTTTTTTTCCATTTTCCCCCTGTCTGTACCCAATTTTTGTCAGTTCTTTTTCTTGGGTCAAATTTCCAGGGTTCACACTGATTTCTTTCCATATATTTATCTGTCTTCCCCTCTCACTGCTTTTTAAAAATAACATTTCTTTATTTGGTTGCACCAGGTCTTAATTGTGGCAATTATGGGATCTTCAATCTTTGTTGTGGCATGTGGGATCCATTTCCCTGATCAGGGATCAAACCCAGGCCCTCCACATTGGGAGTGCAGAGTCTTGGCCACTAGACTACCAGGGAAGTCCCCTAATTGTTGTTAGTAATATTATTTTTACATTATCATTGTGGATACCATGGATTTTCTATTTATTATTTTTGGTGGTGATAAAAATACAAATAACACAAAATTTACAACTTTAATCACTTTAAAGTATATAGTTCAGTATTATTAAGTACATTTACATCATTGTGCCACCAATCTTCAGAACTCTTTTTATTTTGCAAAACTGGATCTCTTTATTTACTTTAACAATTTTCCATTCTTCCTCTCCAACTCCCAGACCCTGGCAACCACCATTCTTCTTTATGTCTCTGAATTTGACCAGTCTAGTTACCTCATATAGGTGGAATCATACATTATTTGTCCTTTTGTGACTGGGCTTAGTTCACTTAATATAATGTCCTCAAGGGTCATCTGTATTGTGGTATATGTCAGAACCTCCTTCCTTTTTAAGGATGAATAACATCCTATTGATTGTATCTGCCACATTTTGTTTATCCATTCATCCATTGGCGGACACCTGGGTTGCTTCTACCTTTTGGCTATTGTGATGAATTCTGCTATGAACACGAGTGTACAAATATCTCTTTGAGACCTTGTTTTCATTTCTTTTATGTGTATACCCAGAAATAGATTGCTGGATCATATGGCAATTTCATTCTTCATCTTTTTGAGGAACCATCATATTGTTTTCCACAGTTACTGCACCATTTTACATTCCTATCAACAGTACACAAGTTTCTAACTCTTCAACATCCTCGCCAACACTAATTCTTTTCTGTTTGTTTTTTTGTAGGAGCTATGCTAATGGGTGCAAAATACTATCTCATTGTGGTTTTGAATTGCTTTCCCCTTATGACCAGTGACGTTGAGCATCTTTCATGTGCTTTTTGGCATTTTGATATCCTTGGAGAAATGTCTGTTCAAGTCCTTTATCCATTAAAATTTTTTTTGGTTGTTGGGGTTTTTTGTTTTTTTTTTGTTTTTTTTTGATTGTTGTTGTTGAATTGTAGAAGTTCTTTATGTTGTTGTTGTTGTTCAGTCACACAGTCATGTCTGACTCTTTGTGACCCCATGGACCGCAGCATGCCAGGCTTCCCTGTCCTTCACCATCTCCTGGAGCTTACTCAAACTCATGTGCATTGAGTCAGTGATGCCATCCAACCATCTCATCCTCTGTCATCCCCTTCTCCTCCTGCCTTCAGTCTTTCCCAGCATCAGGTCATTTCTAATGAGTTGGCTCTTCACATCAGGTGGCCAAAGTATTGGCGCTTCAGCTTCAGCATCAGTCCTTCCAGTGAATATTCAGGACTGCTTTCCTTTAGGATTGACTGGTTTAATCTCCTTGCAGTTCAAGGGACTCTCTTTTGAACAACAGTTAAAAAGCCCAGAGGGATGGTATGGGGAGGGAGGTGGGAGGGGGGTTCAGGATGGGGAACACGTGTACACCCGTGGTGGATGCATGTTGATGTGTGGCAAAACCAATACAATATTGTAAAGTAAAAAAAAATAATAATAAAAAAATTAAAAAAAAAGCATCAATTCTTTGGTGCTTACCTTTTTTACGGTCCAACATGCACACCCATACATGACTACTAGAAAAACCATAGTTTTGACCATATGGACCTTTGCTGGAAAAGTAATGTCTCTGCTTTTTAATATGCTGTCTAGGTTTGTCATAGCTTTTCTTCCAAGGAGCAAGCATCTTTTAATTTCATTCCTGCAGTCACCATCTTCAGTGATTTTGGAGCCCAAGAAAATAAAGTCTGTCACTATTTCCACTGTTTCCCCATCTATTTGCAATGAAATTATGGGACCAGATGCCATGATCTTAGTTTTCTGAATGTTGAGTTTTAAGCCAGATTTTTCACCCTCCTCTTTCACCTTCATCAAAAGGCTCTTTAGTTCCTCTTCACTCTTTGCCATAAGTGTGGTGGTATCTGCATATCTGAGGTTATTGATATTTCTGCCTGCAATCTTGATTCCAGCTTGTGATTCATCCAGCTCAACATTTTGCATGATGTACTCTGCATATAAGTTAAATTAAGCAGGGTGACAAAATATAGCTTTGACATACTCCTTTCCCAGTTTGGAACCAGTCTGTTGTTCCATGTCTGGTTCTAACTGTTGCTTCTTGACCTTCATACAGGTTTCTCAGGAGGCAGGTAAGGTGGTCTGGTGTTCCCATCTCTTTCAGAATTTTCCACAGTTTATTGTGATCCACACAGTCAAAGGCTTTATCATAATCAATGAAGCAGAGGAGATGTTTTTTCTGGAACTCTCTTGCTTTTTCTATGATACAGCAGACATTGGAAATTTGATCTCTGATTCTTCTGCCTTTTCTAAATCTTCCTCTGCCTTTTCTAAATCAAGCTTAAACATCTGGAAGTTCTTGGTTCACCTACTGTTGAAGCCTAGCTTGGAGAATTTTAGCATTACTTTGCTAATGTGTAAAATGAGTGCAATTGTGCACTAGTTTGAACATACTTTGGGATTGAAATGAAAACTGACCTTTTCCAGTCCTGTGGCCATTGCTGAGTTTTCCAAATTTGCTGGCACATTGAGTGCAGCACTTTAATGGCATCATCTTTTAGGATTTGAAATAGCTCAGCTGGAAATCCATCACCTCCACTAGCTTTGTTTATAGTTATGCTTTCTAAGGCCCCCTTGACTTTGCATTCCAGGATGTCTGTTTCTAGGTGAGTGATCACACCATCATGGTTATCTAGGTCATGAAGATCTTTTTTTGTATAGTTCTTCTGTGTATTCTTGCCACCTCTTCTCATATCTTCTGCTTCTGTTAGGTCCATACAGTTTCTATCCTTTATTGTGCCCATCTTTACATGAAGTGTTCCCTTGGTATTTCTAATTTTCTTGACGAGATCTCTAGTCTTTCCCATTCTATTGTTTTCCTCTATTTCTTTGCATTGATCACTTAGGAAGCTTTTCGTATCTCTCCATGCTATTTTTTCGAACTCTGTGTTCAGATGGATATATCTTTTTTCTCCTTTGCTTTTCACTTCTCTTCTTTTCTCAGCTATTTGTAAGGCCTCCTCAGACAACTATTTTGCCTTTTTGCATTTCTTTTTCTTGGAGAGGGTCTTTTTTTTAATTTAATTTTTTTTAATATATAAAATTTTATTTTTTTTTTCAGTTTTATTTATTTACTTTACAATATTGTATTGGTTTTGCCATACATCAACATGAATCTGCCATGGGTGTACACATGTTCCCCATCCTGAACCCCCCTCCCACCTCCATCCCCATCCCATCCCTCTGGATCATCCCAGTGTACAAGCCCTGAGCACCCTGTATCATGCATTGAACCTGGACTGGTGATTTGTTTCACATGTGATAATTTACATTTTTCAATGCCATTCTCCCATATCATTCCGCCCTCACCCTCTCCCACAGACTCTGAAAGACTGTTTTATACATCTGTGTCTCTTTTGCTGTCTCGCATACAGGGTTATCGTTACCATCTTTCTAAATTCCATATATATGCGTTCATATACTGTATTGGTGTTTTTCTTTCTGACTTACTTCACTCTGTATAATAGGCTCCAGTTTCATCCACCTCATTAGAACTGATTCAGATATGTTCTTTTTAATGGCTGAGTAATACTCCATTGTGTATATGTACCACAGCTTTCTTATCCATTCATCTGCTGATGGACATCTAGGTTGCTTCCATGTCCTGGCTATTATAAACAGTGCTGTGATGAACATTGGGGTACACGTGTCTCTTTCAATTCTGGTTTCCTTGGTGTATATGCCCAGCAGTGGGATTGCTGGATCATATGGTAGTTCTATTTCCAGTTTTTTAAGGAATCTCCACACTGTTCTCCATAGTGGCTGTACTAGTTTGCGTTCCCACCAACAGTGTAAGAGGGTTCCCTTTTTTCCGCAT
The DNA here is from genome assembly GCF_003369695.1 of Bos indicus x Bos taurus. Lineage (NCBI taxonomy): Eukaryota > Metazoa > Chordata > Mammalia > Artiodactyla > Bovidae > Bos > Bos indicus x Bos taurus. The sequence continues at coordinate 52,443,096 of NC_040097.1, read as the reverse complement.
GCTCTTGGAGAGGGTCTTGATCACTGCCTCCTGTACAATGTCATGAACCTCCATCCATAGTTCCTGAAGCACTCTGTCTGTCAGATCTGATCCCTTGAATCTATTTGTCACTTCTACTGTATAATCATTAGGGATTTGATTTAGGTCATACCTTCATGGTCTAGTGGTTTCCCCTACTTTCTTCAATTTAAGTCTGAATTTTGCAATAAGGAGTTCATGATCTGAGCCACAGTCAGCTCCTGGTCTTGTTTTGGTGACTCTATAGAGCTTCTCCATCTTTGGCTGCAAAGAGTATAATCAATCTGATTTCAGTATTTACCATCTGGTGATGTCCATGTGTAGAGTCTTCTCTTTTGCTGTTGGAGAAGGGTGTTTGCTATGATCAGTGCATTCTTTTGGCAAAACTCTGTTAGCCTTCGCTGTGCTTCATTTTGTACTCCCCAGCCTAACTTGCCTGTTACTCTATGTATCTCTTGACTTTCTACTTTTGCATTATAGTTCCCCATGATGAAAAGGATATTTTTTTTGGTGTTAGTTCTAGAAGGTCTTGTTCATCTTCATAGAATCATTTGACTTCAGCTTTATTGGCATTAGTGGTTGGGGCATAGACTTGGATTATTGTGATACTGGATGGTTTGCCTTGGAGATGAACAAAGACCATTCTGTCATTTTTGAGATTTCATCCAAATACTTCATTTCAGACTCTTTTGTTGACTATGAGAGCTATTCCATTTTTTCCTAAGGGATTCTTGCCCACGGTAGTAGATATAATGATCATCTGAATTAAATTAGGCCATTCCAGTCCATTTTAATTCACTAATACCTCAGATATGCAGATGACACCACCCTTATGGCAGAAAGTGAAGAGGAACTAAAAAGCCTCTTGATGAAAGTGAAAGAGGAGAGTGAAAAAGTTGGCTTAAAGCTCAACATTCAGAAAACGAAGATCATGGCATCTGGTCCCATCACTTCATGGCAAACGATGGGGAAACAGTGGAAACAACATCAGACTTTATTTTTTGGGGCTCCAAAATTACTGCAGATGGTGATTGCAGCCATGAAATTAAAAGACACTTACTCCTTGGAAGGAAATTTATGACCAACTTAGACAGCATACTGAAAAGCAGAGATATTACCTTGCCAACAAAGGTCCATCTAGTCAAGGCTATGGTTTTTCCAGTGGTCATGTATGGATGTGAGAGTTGGACTGTGAAGAAAGTTGAGCGCCAAAGAATTGATGCTTTTGAACTGTGGTGTTGGAGAAGACTCTTGAGAGTCCCTTGGACTGCAAAGAGATCCAACCAGTCCATCGTAAAGGAGATCAGTCTTGGGTGTTCATTGGAAGGACTGATGCTGAAGCTGAAACTCCAATACTTTGGCCACCTCATGCGAAGAGTTGACTCATTGGAAAAGACTCTGATGCTGGGAGGGATTGGGGGCAGGAGGAGAAGGGGACGACAGAGGATGAGATGGGTGGGTGCCATCACCGCCTCAATGGACATGAGTTTGAGTGAACTCCGGGAGTCGGTGATCGACAGGGAGGCCTGGCGGGCTGTGATTCATGGGGTCGCAAAGAGTCGGACACGACTGAGCGACTGAACTGAACTGAACTGAACTGAACTACCCTCATGCTCCTTTCACAGCTGAGGAAACTGAAGCAAATAGTTGTGGAGTAAATGGCAGAGCAGGATACACATCCAGGCCTTAGGCTTCCAGGGCTGTGCGTGTCCGCCCTCCCCTCACTGTTCCACGGTTCGGCGCGCACCGCCTGGGACTGCCGAGAAGGCTGAAACCAGAACTCACAGCCAGCCCCAGAGCAGCGCAGGGTCAGTGAGCCGTTTCTCCTCTTTCTTCTCCCTCTTCTGTTTATATTGCTCCTTCTTCTCCCCGCGCTTTTCCCCTGGATTCATCCTGTTTCAAGATAGGGGAAAATACGTCGTTTTTGTTTGACAAAAAAGGTGCAAAATTATTCCAAGCATTGAAAAGCACTTCTTTCTCCCGAAGGAAAGTTTCAGATGCTGACCTTCCTACTGGAGTTACATTAGAAAATGATGAGGAAACTTCAGCTTTCAGTCTTTGTGCTGCTTTTCAAGTATTGTTTGTATCTTCAGGCTTTCAAGATGGCAGCCGAGGGGGACGCCAGTGGCGGAGGGCTGTGGAAGCAGCCGCTGGAACTCTGTGAAGCCCTGGATCTTACGTCCTTTGGATCCAGGTTGTGAGTCAAAAGAGGAGGGGGAAGAGCCCTGCTGAGCAGCCACACCCTTCTAGAACAGTAAGTGCTGGCTGCTTACCTCAGTGGTCTCTGGCTCTGGTTCCAAATAGAAACTAGGTCATGAAGTGGGTACTTAGGGACCCATCTTGCAAGCCGTTCTCTCCTTCTTTCATGGTTTTCTCCCAGCGTTTCCTTCACTCTCACTCTGCAGCCTCTTTCTTAGGGGAGGAAAAGCCTCAGCCTGGAAAATAGGCTCCTTGCTCTGATCTCATACAAACCTTTTCAAACCCTGAGAAAGAGAGACAGGAGTGGGAGGAGCTTGGAAGAGCGAGAAAAGGGGAGGGAGACCCACTGGACTCTGGACCCTGATTCCACATTTCCTGTGGGAGAATCTGATTGGTTTGGCTTTGGTCAGGGGTCCGTTTCTATCAAAGGGCCCAGGTTGCTGCTGTAGCTGCTGAGGATATAGACCCTCTGAGGAAGACTGGGGTGGAGAAGATGATTGATGGAGAGGGTGATCTTGGACACTAAATGGGGCCTTCCCAGGTGGCGCTAGTGGTAAAGAACTTGCCTGCCAATGCAGGAAAAGTAAGAGATGCGGGTTCAATCCCTGGGTTGGAAGATCCCCTAGAGGAAGGCATGGTAACTCACTCCAGTATTCTTGCCTGGAGAATCCCATGGACAGAGGAGTCTGGTGGACTGCCTTCCATAGTCGCAAAGAGTCAGACATCACTGAAGTGACTGAGCATGCACACAGGCATGAACACTAAATTGCTGTGTCAGTCTGCTCCCTGGGGCCCTGAGATGGCACCTCCAGTCCTGCCTCCGGTTCCCATCCTAGTCCCTGAGCCTGCACCCACTGGCCTGGATTCCCAGTTGGCTGTCCGCCACCTAGTTCCTTTCCGTTGTCTGATACGGACTGTTTGCCTTGGCAGTTGCTCTTTTTGTTGGTTCCCATGCCCCCTTCCAAACAGGCTTGCCTGGCATGTCAACTTGGTCTTTTCCCTGCCAGTTGATTTCTTCCTTGAGTGCTTTGCTGTAGCAGCAGAATGCCGTATACCAGACTCAGCCAAAGTCACTCAAAAGTCCTGTTCTGTAAGCAGAGGTGGATCAATCAATACTTCTCCTGCCACTTCCATGCGCCTCTCTCCAAATCATTCCAATCTAAAGAGGGAACCAGACAATCTTGGGGTGGGGGGTGGTGGCATTTCATCCCTACAAAGTTCTCCAAGGAAAGTTCAAAGATGGGCTGTTGTTTAGAGATCAATGAAAACGAAATGGAATTTAAATATTAAGAAGAAAGCTCTTGCCTTCAGGTAAAGCTTGCATTTGCATAATAATGAGAAAGACTAGTCAGATGGAATTGAGAATCTGACTGGAATCTCAAATCCTGGCAAAGGAGGATTCTTGTGCCTGAACTGGCAATAGGAAATATGCTAATGAGGGGTTTGCTGCTGTCCATCACATTCCACAGATTCTGAGACAAAGAAATAAAAGGAGATCACAAATGGGAGGTGATACAACTTGACACTAAACTTAATCTGGTTTGTTTTCCCATCAGCCCGTGACAGATGTGCAATTGTGGAAGCCTTTAAAGGGGGTGGGGCGAATGATTCCCGAGTGTCAGAGCTGCCTGACACTGCCATCACAGTGCTGTCATTGTCCTTACTGTTATTGTGTTAGAAATGATGGGAGGGAGGGGAAGGAAGTCTGCAGTGCGACCTGAATCATTATTGAGAACTAATAGGAATATCTGAAAAGAAAAGTAAAAGGAGAAGGAAATAAGGACTCTTAAGTAAATATTTTTGTGCCTTGCTTGTTAAGATAGGGGAGACCTAGTATCTGGGTGATAGAATCAATAATTTAGAAGGCACCTTAACTTGGAAATTGGGGAGACATGCTTGTGTTAGCCTGTCCCAGACTTGAGCTGAAATTCTTTTATTTGAGGCAATGGAGTGTATTTGGGGGGAGACAGAGAAAAGCTGTGATGGACAAAATCCCAAGAGGGCCTCTGTCATCTTCTCCTCCTACTGTTGTGTCCTGTATAATTAATTCCTTCCTTGAGAGTATGGGCAGAACTTATGGCTTGCTTCTAATAAAATCACACTCATGATCTTGTTGTGTTATATGACAAAGTTAAGAGGATTTTGCAGGGTTAATTCAGTTCAGTTCAGTCACTCAGTCGTATCTGACTCTGCAACCCCATGAATTGCAGCACGCCAGGCCTCCCTGTCCATCACCAACTCCTGGAATTTACTTAAACTCATGTCCATTGAGTCGGTGATGCCATCCAACCATCTCATCCTCTGTTGTCGTCTTCTCCCACCTTCAGTCTTTCCCAGCATCAGGGTCTTTTCCAATGAGTCAGTTCTTTGCATCTGGTGGCCAAAGTATTGGAGTTTCAGGATTGATTAAGGACCCTCAATAATGGACCTATGTTCGGAGGAGCCTGGTAGGCTGCAGTGCATGGGGTCGCTAAGAGTCAAACACGACTGAGCAACTTCACTTTCACTTTTCACTTTCATGCATTGGAGAAGGAAATGGCAACCCACTCCAGTGTCTTTGCCTGGAGAATCCCAGGGACGGGGGAGCCTGGTGGGCTGCCATCTCTGGGGTCGCACAGAGTCAGGTACAACTGAAGCGACTTAGCAGCAGCAGCATTAATGGACTGAGTTACTGATAGGCGAGATTATCATCAGTGGGCTAGGCCTAATCATTTACCCTTTGAAAGAACCAGTTCTTGGTTTTGTTGATTTTTTTCCTATCTTTAAAAAAATTGTTTTATTTATTTCCTCCCTGATATTTACTGTTTCCTTGCTTCTGCTAACTTTAGATTTTGTTCGTTCTTTTCCTGTTTTAGGTGGTAAGTTAGATTATTTACTTGAGATTTTTCTTGTTTTTTGACGAAAGCCTGTATCACTATGAACTTCCCTCAGAGAACTGCTTTTGCTGCATCCCATATATTTTGTGTGGTTGTGTATTCATTGTTGTTTGTCTCGAGGTATTTTTAAATTTCCTTTTTGACTTCCTCATTGACCCATTGGTTTTATAGTAGCATATTGTTTAGTCTTCATGTAATTTTTTTTTCTAGTTTCTTTTCCTGTGTTTGATTTCTAGTTTCATGTCATCGTGGTCAGAAAAGATACTTGAGATAATTTCTGTACTCTTAAATTTTTTGAGGTTAGTTTTGTGCCCTAGGGTATGGTTAAGGGCCTGACCTAATTGGGTGAGTCCTTCAAAAGAGGGCTTTGACATTCTTTGAAATCAGAGACTCTAAGATACAGACCCTCTCCACTTCTGTCTTTGAAGCTGCCATGCAAGCCACAAGAAGATGACTTCTTTCCTCAACCCGAGGGCATCTGAAAGCAGATACTTCCCTTGCTGAGCTCTTAGATGAAACCATAGCCTTAACACATTTTGACTTCAGCCTTGTGAGACCTTGACAAGAGAACCTAGCTAAGCCAGGCATGAATTCCTAACCCCTAGAAACAATGAGATCATAAAATGGGTGTTGTTCAAAGCTGTTGAGTTTGTGGTAATTCGTTATATAGCAATACAAAATGAATACAGGAGTTTATTCTTAAATAAGTCAGTTGGAGCAATACGATGTGCATTAGCCTTTCTGGTGGGGGTTGGGGGAGAAAGGCTGAAGGGGATTTAACAGCTCTGGTGTCACATACACATTTCGGTAGCTGGTTAGATGCCAGTCTAGGCTCTTCTTAACTGCTTGAGGATGTCTCCAAAGGCTGGATAGCTAGTTAGGCCAAGTCTTTGATCTCAGAATTACTATCTGTTCCGTCAGGCTTCTTTTCTCTTCATTGGAACTACCAAAATAATGTGACTCACTCAAGACTACGTTTTCAAGGACATGACTAAGTTCATATTATAGTTTCATGTATCTTTTTATCTTAACTATCCTATTTCTTATTAGTCAACTATTTCAGTTCAATTAAAGACAAAATTAGTTGAACATTTACTATATTATGGACTTCCTGTTGGGGTGGGGGCAGAAAGTGGGGATGTTATAACAAATACAGAGGGCTGTGGTTCTACTGTGTACTTCTGTATTTTCTGATTGGGTGCTCTTAGGAAAATTACCTACCTGAGCTTCATCTTATAAGTAAGAATGATACAGACAACAGTAATGGTGATTAAGGATAATGATCAGTCACTTAGCTGATAATGATAGGGTTATCGATATTGATAATATAGTTTTGAAATCAATTTGACAATATAGTTTTGGAGAAGGAAATGGCAACCCACTCCAGTACTCTTGCCTAGAAAATTCCATGGATGGAGGAGCCTGGTGGGCTACAGTCCATGGGCTCACAAAGAGTTGGACACAACTGAGCAACTTCATGACTTTGAAAATTAAATGAGCAAAGTACATGCAATGCTGGCATTATAATAAACTCTCAATGTATGTTGCTGCTGCTAAGTTGCTTTAGTCATGTCCAACTCTGTGTGACCCCATAGACAGCCTCCTACCAGGCTCCCCCATCCCTGGGATTCTCTAGGCAAGAACACTGGAGTGGGTTGCCATTTCCTTCTCCAATGCATGAAAGTGAAAAGTGAAAGTGAAGTCGCTCAGTCGTGTCCGACTCTTAGCGAGCTCATGGACTCTAGCCTACTAGGCTCCTCCATCCATGGGATTTTCCAGGCAAGAGTACTGGAGTCGGGTGCCATTGCCTTCTCCGCAATGTATGTTACTGTTCTAATATTACTGTTTATGAAGGAAGTAAATAAGGAAAAACATCTTTTAGGAAGGAACCTTTTATTGAAGCCTAAAACTATGGGTGACATTTGATGGGAGAAGATAAGGGAAGTTTCCAAGCAGAAGAGCCATCAATGATCAAAGACCTCGAGGTAGGAAATGGAAAAAAAGTTTGGAAGACAGTGGCTTCCTACAGTATTTCTATCACACTCTTCTTATTTCCCCCTAAGGAACTTGACAGGCTATTTCTTTCAGATTGGAGCTTGGGTTTTACAGTGGCCTCCAAGCTCCCATGAAGTTTATTTTTCCTTCTGATTGTGGTTGGGATTGAACCCCAACACTTAGGAGAATAAGGACAACATATGGCTGGTTCATGCTTTCCAGAATGGCACAGCCTTAGTTTGGAGCATAGCCTGCTTAGATAGGAAACTCGAGTGTGTGGGGTTTAGCCACTCCAGTCTTTGGGGAACGAGAGGGTGTACAGTGTCAGGTGTGGGAGGGTCCATCAGTCATTAATTTCAGGTGGAAAAGACCTGCAGGAGCCCCACAAAACTAGGTGTGGCACAGGGGGTTTCTTTCCTTGTCCTCCCCGTGTTTTCTTTTACTTCTGTACTCCTGGAAGTCCAGGCAAAGAGGCCAAGACTCACAAGTTATACTGAAGAAGGGATCAGCATTATCCTGAGAAAGATCTTGTAGATCTTTGAGCCTATAAGCTTTAGGATTCCTCTTATAAATGGCAGTAGGCTCTTCCCTCTGGCCTATTAGGGTGGACCCAAGACCCTGGGGTGAGGATAGAAGGTCAGAGGTAGAAATGGAAGCATAAAGGAGGAGGGAGATTAGGGAGAGTAGGGCATTCTGGATGCTCATATAAGGTGGATTGTGTGTGGGATGAAGGGCAAATTGATGGCAAAGAAGAGCAATGCTGTGCCATCTCCTGGATCCTGGAATTGTTTATGACAGTCTACTGCCCATTGCGGATTCTTACCTGTGTCTCTCCTGCATTGCCCAGAAAACTCTGGGATTACTCTGGAGGGTGGGTTTGAAATTGTTTGAAACTGCTCCATGTGACACAGTCTCCTGTTTATTCATAAGCATCAGAAGGTGAATAGGAAACATGGCAGCTCCCTATTCCCTTGAACTAGTTCTGCCTCGAGTCTTACTGTTGAAAGTACTGGTGAAGTGGCAAATTCATCACAAAGGCCAAAACGGTATGGTCAGTTCGTTGCCCACTGTAGTTGATATCGTTACTGGTTTTGCGTGTTCAACATTACATGGTACAGGAAGCCCAACTCAGTGTTCCGTGATGACTGGATGGGTGGGAGAGAGGTCCAAGAGAAAGGGGATATATGTATCATACAGCTGATTCACATTGTGCAGAAGAAACTAACACAACATTGTTAAGCAATTATACTCCAATAAAAAACATGATGTGGTATTTGCTTCAAAAAAACATGCTTAGGAAACTTGGTATTTGGAAACAACACACACAAGACTCAGAGTCTTGAGCTTCAACCATCTCCCTCTGATGTACAGTGGACCTGGACTAGTTAAACCTCCAGCACTCAGGTCGCTTGTTGTTCTCAAGGCTTGGATGTCAGTCTCTTCCATCAGAGAATGGACCACCATTTAGAATTTGTTTATTGATTGTCTTCTCTGGGCTGTGAGTTTCCTGGGGACTGGGTTTTGTGACTTCCCTACAGCTTTATTCTCAAGTCCAGCCTCACATTGTGCCTCACATTGTCAAGGCAAATTTGTTGAACGTGTGAATGTATCTCAGTGACACTGCTCTGACTCCATGAATACATGTTGTTTAATGACCAGGTACCACTAGTGTTTGTAACATTACTGGTTTGTGTCCAGGGTATCTAGGGCTACAGAAGGATGGGCTCTTTGTGTGTTGGTTGATGTTCTTCCTCTTGCTGAACTTGACTGCTCTTTTCTCTCCTCAACCTGTGCTCCTGCATCCTTTCACAAATGGTTTTACTGCCTTTCTCTGTAGTCTGCTTCTTTGGATAACCATGCCATTGGGGAGCTAGAGGCTGGTTCTGCCTCTTTGGTGGGAAGTGCAGCATGCATAGTTGCTCAGTAAAGGAGCAGAGAGGGCTTCCAGCAGCCCAAGCAGGGCAACTGTAGAGTCAGGTGGGAGCAGACGGGATGCCCAAGTTTCAAAAGTGATGAGGAGGAGTGCTAGGGAGTTCTCTAGCTAGAGCACCATGGCCTTGACCGTGCTCAGGTTGAACACTTTAAGTAGCATCTACCATAAAAGAAGCACAACCCTCCTTTCTTGAGGTGCCCTGGGAACTTCCATTGTAGGGTTCACACCTTAACTAGTATTTTCCTGGCATTAATATATTTGGGTACATCTCAGCAGGTGTCACTAATGGTAAAGAACCCACCCCCAAGACAGGAGACACAAGAGACGTGGGATCAATCCCTGGGTTGGGAAGATCCCCTGGAAAGGAAATGGCACCCCACTCCAGTATTCTTGCCTGGCAAATCCCATGAACAGAAGAGCCTGGTGGGCTAGTCTATTCAGCTGCAAAGAGTTGGACGCAACTGAGCGACTGAGCACATGAGCACAGCTCCACTGGGTATCTGGGATACATTAGGTATCATGGTCAGAGTCCTCCAGAGCAGGGGTCCCCAACCTAATAATGTCTGATGATCTGAGGTGGAACTGATGTAATAGTGATAGAAATAAAGGGCACAATCAGTGTAATGCACTTGAATCATCCCCAAACCATCCCCTGGCCCCCAGTCCTGGAAAAATTGCTCCATGAAAATGGTCCCTGGTGCCAAAAAGGTTGAGGAGCGCTGCTCCAGAGAAACAGAACCAATATTGTATGCGTGTGTATAGAACATACATACAGTGTTTTGCCAGCTTTCTGGGCGTCCTTAAACCAATCAACTTCACCCTTGACCATCAAAACTAACAATTAACCATCAAACTGGATCTTGCTACAAGTCTGGATGGAAGTAGAACAGCCATGTTCATGGTCCCGGGAACCAGATCGGGTGGGAGAGCAGGGCCCTCAGACCCAGGCTGTCCCACTGCAGAGTTTCTGTGCTGGAAGAGGAGGGGCACCATCGCAGTGATGTGTTTGTGGCCTGAGCTTTCCTTTTTACCTTCTGCAGTGTAACACCACTTGCTATTATTAACTATAATAATGACATTGTATCAGTCACTTCACAACTAACAAAGTCCTTCTGACCAGCCAGAGACTTGGAGTACACTTCCCAGAGAACACCAAACTGGCTCTGAGCCATTTGTCATCGTTGTCATTGTCTTCCTGTGGTTCTGATCATTACTAATAATGATGATTATGATCATTAGGCTTAGGAAGAAAATAATGATAAAATGGCTCTAATTAAGCATTCTAAATACATCATGTTCTTATCATTATGTTGTCTAGTATTAATTATAATCACTATAATCACTCTTAATGTGAACTTCTGCTTGGATTTGTCTTCTGTGTGATCAAAGCCTTGAAAGACATGCTCTTGTTAGCTTCCCTGGAGTACTGGTCAAGGGAGCGCTGGTTTCCAATCATGGCCCTGTGTGTGGAGTAAGTGTGGATCCCTTCAGGGGATGTAATAAAGAACTCTGGGAACCAAAATGCAGCGAAGTCAACCTTGGGCAGATGTGTTACGGGGAAGTGTGTCTGATGTGGGATGAAATAGACCTTAGGAACTTCAATTTTAATTTCAAGGTGCCAGTACCATACTGTCTTGATAACTGTGGCTTTGTAGTAGAGCCTGAAGTCAGGTAGGTTGATTCCTCCAGTTACATTCTTCTTTCTCAGGATTGCTTTGGCTATTCGAGGTTTTTTGTATTTCCATACAAATTGTGAAATTATTTGTTCTAGCTCTGTGAAGAATACTGTTGGTAGCTTGATAGGGATTGCATTGAAGTTTGTCTCTGCCATTTCCCAGCTGTGTGACCCTAAGAAATCTGCTTTGCCCCTCTGAGTGTAGAGATTCATAGTGCTCTATTCTTGTATTGCAAATAGAGGTAGTATATATTTTCCGGTTTCCCTCCCCCCTCTAGTTTATGCAATAAGGGAGTGTAGAGTAGAATAAGGTCCTAGGCTGTGAACTCTTGAAAGAAACCAAATGAATAGGCACTCTAGCACCTGACACAGTGCTTGGCATATAGTTGGTTTGTACTGAATGAATATTGCCTGAATGAGTAAAGCTATTAAAGCATTGACAGCTTTATATAATTTATAGCTGGAAGAGATTTTCAGTTGAATTGTTAATTTCTGGTTCTTAAGTTTCTGAGCTGCCTTAAGTCAGAGCTCATTTGCCCTTTGCTTGGATCAGCTGCCTTTCTCAGGCTCCAAGGTCTCCACTCCCATCAGCTCCCTCCAGCAGTGGGAAGAAGAGGTCTCTGCGCTGTAGGCATTAAACAAGATGAACACATGGCCCATGAATGCCATCCATTCCACTTGTCAACCCACCTCCTCTCCACTGCAGCTCTCCCTTCGGGGACTAGCTGCCCTTGGGCTCCTCCCTGAGCCTAGGCCCCTTTCTTAACTTAACTCACATACCAACATCATCCACTGTGACTTTGACCCGGGCTTAGAGGATCTCCTGTTTGAGGAGTCCTGAAGTTAGCTCAATATGGCACGGTCTCTGAGCTATTCCCACATCCTCCTGTTCTGTGTGATCCACACTCTAATTTGCATTTAGAAGATGTGCTGACCACGGTAAGCTCAGTTTTGTTTCAATTACTAGAAATTCCTCATTCGTAGGAAACAAACGAATGAACTCTTAGTTGTCTTGTTAAAGTACCCAACACCAAGACTTAACACACTGCTTAACTCAGCAGTGGCCACAGAACTGGAAAAGGTCAGTTTTCATTCCAATCCCAAAGAAAGACAATGCCAAAGAATGCTCAAACTACCGCACAATTGCATTCATCTCACACGCTAGTAAAGTAATGCTCAAAATTCTCCAAGCCAGGCTTCAGCAATATGTGAACCATGAACTTCCTGATATTTAAGCTGGTTTTAGAAAAGGCAGAGGAACCAGAGATCAAATTGCCAACATCTGCTGGATCATGGAAAAAGCAAGAGAGTTCTAGAAAAACATCTATTTCTGCTTTATTGACTATGCCAAAGCCTTTGACTGTGTGGATCACAATAAACTGTGGGAAATTCTGAAAGAGATGGGAATACCAGACCACCTGATCTGCCTCTTGAGAAATCTGTATGCAGGTCAGGAAGCAACAGTTAGAACTGGACATGGAACAACAGTCTGGTTCCAAATAGGAAAAGGAGTTCGTCAAGGCTGTATATTGTCACCCTGCTTATTCAACTTATATACAGAGTACATCATGAGAAATGCTGGGCTGGAAGAAGCACAAGCTGGAATCAAGATTGCTGGGAGAAATATCAGTCACCTCAGATATGCAGATGACACCACCCTTATGGCAGAAAGTGAAGAGGAACTCAAAAGCCTTTTGATGAAGGTGAAAGTGGAGAATGAAAAAGTTGGCTTAAAGCTCGACATTCAGAAAACGAAGATCATGGCATCTGGTCCCATCACTTCATGGCAAATAGATGGGGAAACAGTGGAAACAACATCAGACTTTATTTTTCTGGGCTCCAAAATCACTACAGATGGTGACTGCAGCCATGAAATTAAAAGATGCTTACTCCTTGGAAGGAAAGTTATGACTAACCTAGATAGCATATTGAAAAACAGAGACATTACTTTGCCAACAAAGGTTCATCTAGTCAAGGCTATGGTTTTTCCAGTGGTCATGTATGGATGTGAGAGTTGGACTGTGAAGAAGGCTGAGTGCCGAAGAATTGATGGTTTTGAACTGTGGTGTTGGAGAAGACTCTTGCGAGTCCCTTGGACTGCAAGGAGATCCAACCAGTCCATTCTGAAGGAGATCAGCCCTGGTTGTTCTTTGGAAGGAATGATGCTAAAGCTGAAACTCCAATACTTTGGCTGCCTCATGCGAAGAGTTGACTCATTGGAAAAGACTCTGATGCTGGGAGGGATTGGGGGCAGGAGGAGAAGGGGACGACAGAGGATGAGATGGCTGGATGGCATCACTGACTCGATGGACGTGAGTCTGAGTGAACTCCAGGAGTTGGTGATGGACAGGGAGGCCTGGCGTGCTGTGATTCATGGTGTCACAAAGAGTCGGACACAACTGAGCGACTGATCTGATCTGATCAAGTGCCCTGACTTCATTTACTCTTATCAGTGCCAAAGACTGGGGACTTCCTTGGTGGTCCCATGGTTAGGACTTGGCATTTTCACTGTTGTGGCCCAGGTTTAATCTTTGGTTGGAGAACTCAGATCCTGATATTAAAAAGAAAAAAAAAAAAAAAAAATGGCAAGAGCCTTGCTAGTATTGTCATATCCAAAGGACCCTGCTGGGCCTGTCTGCAAGTCCTTCTGTACAATCGGCCATGCTCTTGTTCTCTCATAGAGCAGTGGGCTCAGAGATCATGTGTGAGTAGAAGGACTCCACATCCTCTTGGAAGAGAGGAACCAAGGAACCACATGAGAGTATGTCAGGACATAAATAAACCTGCACTGCCTCAGGTCACTGAGATGCAGGGTGTTTGCTGCAGCAGGTAGCATGTTACCCTGCCTACCGCAGACATGGACAGAGACATTCCTGGAAAGCAGGATGTTGAAGAGATGGGCGTCCAAGGGTCAGAGACTTCACACTCGGTGGGGCCAGATTTGTGTGTGCCTCTCTTCAGCCCTCCGTTACTCTCTTTCACAGCCATCCCAAACATCTGTCTGGGAGTTAGCAGCCTGCGTTAGCTTCCTCCTGTGACTCCCACAGATGAAAAGTGCTGGAGAATGATGTCCCGGGAGGGCCAGCATCGGGCCAAGCACGCCCTGCCCCAGCTCTGCTGCAGCGCCCTTGTCCTGCCCGTGGGAGCACGTGGGTGAGAAGCCAGCTTCTCCGTAAGGTGCTTTTGTCCCCCTGGATCCTGTCCCTGGTCTCTGCCCGTGGGGCTGGACGGAGGGACAGAGGCTCGGACCCGCAGGGCTCAAGTGTGAGTTGGCCACGATTTCAGGCTAACGAAGGTGCTGCAGGCCCTTTTGCTGGCTGCCAGTTCCCGGCTTTGTGTGCTGGAAACATCTTGAACAAAATGTCATGGAGAGCATCTCGGCAGTGTCCTGCTGACTAAGGACACGGGGCTGCCGAGTTTGCCATCTGCCCGCAGCCTCTCCGAGGTAATTATATCAGAGTCTCTCAAGTCCTGGAACAAGGTGGATGTCAAATGCACTTTCCTTCCTCTAGGAAGGTAATTTTCATTTTCTCAGTTCATTTGGAGATGCACATCATTATTGTCTCTAGGTGTGAGGGAGGTGCAGGGAGAGAAGATGGGGGACTGCGTGGAGTCAGGGAGGGTGGCAGGAGGGGGGAAGGAAGTGGGGGATGGTTGAGGGAGGGGCACAGTCACTACTGAGCCCAGAGAGGGGCACAGACACTAATTTTGGCAACTTTTAATTAAACGATAGGCTGGAAAAATTCCATTATTATTACTGCTCAGCTTTCTGACTGGAGTGGCTTAATGTCTTCTTTATTAGTGTAATAGTCTGAAAGCATTTTCTTTCTTCTCTGATTGCTAATTTGCACTAGGCAGAGGAAACGTGTCTGATGGCTCTTGGAAGAGAAATGTTTTCAAAATTTGCCAAACACAGAGCTTTTATACTCTTTCCCTGTGCCCCTCCTGTGATCCTGTGATTGCTTTTTGTTCGGGGTGGGAGAGAGAGGGGGATCAGTTCTACACGTGAAGCCTGTCACTTGGCAAGGGGAATGCAAAGCTACTCCTCACGGGAAATATGCTTTAAATGTGGAGTCCCCTTCTCTGGGATATGGGTCTTCAGGTTCCTCTGACTTTAGACAGCGCTTAGGACTGTTCTGCAGGAGGGCTGGCAGCACCTCTTCGTTAATAGAATTGCTTACAGAATCTTTATAATGAGGTTAATGGCCAAGATCATAAGGGCACGGGAAGCCAGGCAGCTGTCCAGGTGCCCTGGGGTCATGGGACAAAGGTTTGTAGACATTAAAAAGTCTACATTAATTCCATTGTTCTCACAGCAGGTATACAAATTAGGCTTTATTTTTTTATCATTTTGCAGTCAGAGACGTGGAGTTTTGTAAAGGAAAAAGGTTGTCTAGTAAGTAGACTGGTGAAGAGTTTGCATTTTCTTGGGACTTAGTGAGTTCCTGGTACATGGGACTTTCAGTGTTACAATGGACTGAGTCGTGGGCAAAATGGGGTGAGGTGGTCACCTTGTTAGTAAGTTCAGTTTTCAGTTTTCAGATCCAAGAACAGGATTCTTTCTTGTTTCTCACAGCAGCCACCAGTATATGCACTGCATTAATTGTGGTGGTAATTGGCTTTATTTAGGCTTTTATTATTTTGCATATGGATGCAAACTACCCTATCAGGGAACTCATCTGGCTGACTTAGGGCTGTACTGGAGAATGAACACACCCAATGTTAATAGTATTGGCTTGTGCCTTTTGAAAAATTGTCTTTGAGAGGGTGCATATTACTCCATCACTCAAAATGTGTTTGGAAATTCCAGATCTTCCAATTTGTCACTAGATCCAATTTTCAGAGCCATTCAAGAGACAGAGTCTTATTATTTTGCAGTTACATTTTGTGGCAAAATTACCTTTTAGTAATGTGCCTCTTGTTTCACCTCTCTTGCTCTTCTGCTCCTGCTGCTGCTAAGTCGCTTCAGTCGTGTCCAACTCTGTGCGACCCCATAGATGGCAGCCCACCAGGCTCCCCCGTCCCACGGATTCTCCAGGCAAGAACCCTGGAATGGGTTGCCATTTCCTTCTCCAATGCATGAAAGTGAAAAGTGAAAAGTGAAAGTGAAGTTGCTCAGTTGTGTCCAACTCTTAGCGACCTCATGGACTGCAGCCTACCAGGCTCCTCTGTCCATGGGATTTTCCAGGCGAGAGTACTGGAGTGGGGTGCCATTGCCTTCTCCACTGATCTCTCTACTATATGTTATTATATCCTTCCACCAGCTTGTTTCAGTGGTCATGTATCTACAACAGCAGAAAATATGGTTGATTATGAGTACAGTTGGTGTTTGATGACTACCAGTGGTCTTAGTGAGTAATGAGAGCAAGTAACACATTGAATACTGAAGATATCACTAACTAATATATGGTAGCATTTGACACATTGTTCAAATATAATGTAAAGTTAGCAAGGATCCAAAATTTGGTTATTAAAAAGCAAGCATTGTTATTGTGCTATAAATGAAACATCAAGAAGGTTTTAGAAAAGGTGTTTGGAAGGATGCACTAGAGGAGAACCATAGTCACAGGACATACACTGTGACCATAGACTCAATATGTAATGAAAAAGTAAGCTGGTAGGGAATATCAATTTCTCTTTAAATTTAGTAGAATTATTACAAAAGCCTATTCAAGAGAGCAAAAAAGCAAGGAGCATTAAAACAATGAGGAGCATTAAATACTCTTCCCCAGGAATATTTTATCACTTTTCAACCTTCATTTCTCTGTAGCATTAGATTAAGTATTAGGTTCAACCAATAGTAATTTTTTACCTCAGAAATGGTTGAGTATTGGCAATTTTGTATGGTTCAAACTAACATGGCTATTTCTATATTGCTGATGGAAAAATGGAATTTTTTACCGAGACAGTGAGTTATTGGAAAAACAGGGCAGAAAGCCCTCTGATCCCCAATATAGAGCTCTTTCTGTTTTTCTCCTCTGTAGCTCCAGCTCCACTGGCTCCCACAGCGCAAAATGTGTGTGATGACTTTTGAAAAATGGCTATAAATTTGTTGACACTCTTTACATCAAGAGTCTGTGTCCTTACCTCTTAAATCAGGCAATCTTATGATTATCTTTTTTTTTCAAACAACTTTTCATTGAAATATAGTTGATTTACTTATTAATATTTTGCTAGTTTCAGGTGTACAACAAAGTGATTCATATATATATGTATGTATCTATACACACGCGTACTTTTCCAGGTCCTTTTTCATTATACTTTATTACAATATATTGAATATAGTTCTTTGTGCTATACAGTAGGTCCTTATTGATTATCTAGCTTGTATATAGTAGTGTGTATATGTTAATCCCAAACCTCTATTTTATTCCTCCCACTTTTCCCCTTTGGTGACCATAAATTTGTTGTCTATGTCTGTTTTGTAAATAAGTTCATTTTTATTGTTTTTTAAGATTCCACGTATATCATAAGGTATTTTTCTTTCTCTGTCTGACTTAATTTAGTATGATAATTTTTGGGTTCATTCCTGTTGCTGCAAAAGGCATTTTTTCATTCTTTTTATGCCTGAGTAGTGTTATTGTCTGTACGTACCACATCTTCTTTATCCCTTCATCTGCTGATAGACCTTTAGGTTGCTTCCATGTCTTGACTATTTTAACCTAGGATTATCTCGACCAGTGGAAGTGATACTGTGTGAACCCCAAGGGTAACTCACAACAGACGATACAATTTTGGCCTGGTTCTTTTGGAATGATCATTCTTGTGCCACTCACAGCTCTGTTCATGTGGTGAGAAGCCCAGGTCACAGGGAGAGGCCATAGTGGGTGCATCCACGTGTTGGTGAACATGTGGAGCCTAGACTTTGAGTCATGATGCCCCAGGCACCAGACATGGAGTCAAGGGACCTCCAAATGTGTCAGCCCCCAGCCACTGGCATCTGCACGGCTGAGGCTCTGGACACTGTGGAGCAGAACCAAGCCACGTTCTGCTCAGATTCCTAACCTGCAGCATTTGTGAGCCTAACGATATGACCACTGCTTTAAGCCACTAAATTTGCAGTTGTTTGTTATTCAGCAATAGATCCCTGAAACAATGTGACAAGAATGTGTCCTTCTTGTCTAGAAAGTTGGGCTTCATTTTCTGTTCCAAACAGTCCATCTGAGTTCCAGTCAGATGCTGTCCTTCCCCTGGAAGCTCATGCTTGCTGTTGACCATGCAGGAGCGTAAACCAGGAGTGTCAGGGTGACACCATCCCTAATTAGCCTGATGCTCTGAGAAGTCTGAGGGAGGTTTCTGTCTAGTGTGGGGATTTCAGCTTGCAGACAGTGGGGTTTGTCAGAAAAGCCTCTTGAAGAAGGTGCTGTCAATTGGGTTCTGATGCTGCAGGAATGCAAAAAGATTCTTCACATGTGCATATCTTTTCATTTAAAAATAACTTTAAAATGTATTTTGAAAGGAGTACTGCATATTCATTATTGCATAAATTGAAAATTCAGACAAGGCAAAGAAAGAAAGTAAAAGACATCTATAGTTCCCATCCAGAGGCAAGTTCTTATTTACCACCTCCTTTCCTGGACATATATCATGTGACCTATTTGTATATGATATCATGGAATGTGTGATTATTATCATAAAACCTATAAAAATGTACCATACACAATTTAACATATAAGATTATTCTATCCATTTTATTCTATAATTACTTTTTGTTTTACCAAAATATTATTAACATTTTTCCAGGCCTGTTTATAAAACTCTAATTCATTTATGTACACTGATTGCATAAGATGAATTGCGTGATTGCACTGGTAATGGATGTTTACACTTATCCCATACTTCTTTGTACAAATTATGCTGTATCACCTTCTAAAGAGAGTGCTTAAGTGTCTTAGGCTGGCTATTTCTTGTCTTTTGCGCATCCCAGGCACATTTCTAATAGAAAATGTTTACCCCTATCCTCTAGCTCTGTCCTTGCTGCCCACTACCACACCCCAACACATTTTTGCACACATATACAACACACCCACGAATTCAGTAGGAGGACATATGTACACATAGGGGAATTCCACAGAAGATGGCTGTGGGATCTTGAGATCAGACCTTTTCAAAAGGGAGCAGGCATTTTTGTTCTCAGACTTTGTGCAAGGTTGCAACCAACATCTGCTCCTCCAAAGAAAGAAATATTTAAAGATGCTATGGGAAGTAGGTTAGGCTCAACATGAAAGGTTTTTTTTTTTCCTCCCCTCACTCTTGTGTTTGTAAGTATCTCCCCTGTGGGTTTTGCAGTGGGGAAATGTCAGCATAAATATGGAATAAAAATGGTCTGGTCAGCTAGTTGGTGTAGGTTTTTTAAAATGGAGGAAATAAAGTACAGATTTCAAGTGGCATCTACATGGATTAAGCTCCTCTTCATTTTTTTTTTTTTTCTTTGTCTTCAAGGAAAAGGTACAAAAGGACTCACTTGCTTTCTGTTAGCTGCAAAGCAGCAGAGTATAGTTTTTCTTAACATTCTTTGCTTGAGTAAACTACAAACTTTTCACAGGACAATGGCAGTGTTTTTCAAAGGAACACTTGGGATTTCAATACGACGAGAGAAAACGAGGCTGAGTGGACTTTGGCTTTCTTCTGTTCCTCTCCAATTCCTTGGTGGATTCCACAGCTTGAACAATGAACCTTGAACTGGTTGAGTTTTTGCTAAGAGGGCAAATGTGGAGACTGGGAGTAAACTTAGGTTTTGCTGTCAGTTGGATTGGAGAAGGAAATGGCAACCCACTCCAGTATTCTTGCCTGGAGAATCCCAGGGACAGAGGAGCCTAATGGGCTGCTGTCTATGGGGTCGCACAGAGTCGGACACGACTGAAGCGACATAGCAGCAGCAGCAGCAGCAGAGTTAAGTTAGAGCCCAGTTTCATTGCATCTGAGACATGGATATAATTTGAACTTCAGTTCAGACCACAGACAGTTGTCTTTGCAGGAGAAATAAGGGGTAAACATAAAGCAATTGCACATAATAAATATTCACAAATGCTGGTTTCTGTCTCTGCTCATGACACCATTTTGTCTGCCAGTGTGTACTGAACTGGAGAAAGTAAACTTGGCTGGAAGTCTCCTGACAGAGTGAGAGGCATCTTTGAGAGAAAGGATTTTTAAAGGAAGCTAGGGTGGCACTAGTTACCTGCTTCTTCTGTCTCAAGGGGCCAGGGTATATTCTAAAACTGTCTTGTGTGGTGAATGGAAGAGATTGTTTTGTTGGTTGCTGTAGGGGTTCTGAGAGTGAAACCAGCAGATTCTGGAAAGATGTGTGTGCTGTGAGGTAACCCATCTCCATGTGTCACCTGGAGTCTTCAGGAAGCCTCCCCCGATCAAAAAAATACTTGCTTTAAGTGATGATTTTCTTATGGAAACTGGTAAAGAAACTAAGATTGCTGTGGATTTAAAGAGAGCCAGATTCAGAGGTCCCTGGGTTGGGAAGATCTGGAGGAGGAAGTGGCAACTCCAGGATTCTTGCCTGGAAAGTTCCATGGACAGAGGTGCCTGGCTGGCTACAGTCTGTGGGTTTGCAACGAGTCAGATATGACTGAGCAAACACACACACACACACACGGATTCAGAGGTAACAGAGTCTGAGGAAATGAGCTTTCAGTCGTGCAAATGTTGTAGAGAGGACTTATGACTGTTACAGGTGATGGAATTGGGAGTCAGGACAAGTTTCACTGAGACTCTCAGTGGCAGGTTGACCTCTGGGTTACACTTTTTTCTCCTTAAGGATGTTCCTCATTTGTGATGAATGTTTCTATTTACACCTCTTTCAGATATTGAAGCAAGACTGATTTAACCAAATCACAGTGAAATAAAACCTTTGCATTGGACTTTTCTGCTCCCCAGATAGTTTAAAGGATCCTTTGGCCTTTTAACATTTTTATTGCCTTGTAAAATATTTACTGGTTTTCCTCACAAATCTTGGTGTCTCACTTAGAAATAACACAGCTGGCAGTAGGGCTAGATATAATCTAAAATTATTGTAAGAGATATACTTGTTTGCCCAGAATGTAATTTCTTTCCATTCTGGCTCATTCCACTCCCACCCCTCACCTAGATCTTGGACTTGTGTTTGTCGCATGTCTGCAATTGGATTTTACATTCTACAGGCTTTCTTTTTTACAGACATAGGCTGTAATTCAAGAGCTACAGTCAGATTCCAAAGTCTGGGCATAGACCATGCAGGGGCGGAGCTAGAGAACAGATTTCAGCTGGAGATGACCAGTAGGGGAACTATTCTAATAAATAGAAATGGATGGTCAAAGCCTTTGCTTCCTCTTGGACTTAACTGTCCACATTCAACAAATTGCACCTTTCTTGATATTAACAACTTTACTATGGTAATTATTGGAGAGAAAGAAGATTATCTTTGTGCCTGGCCTTTCATTAGACGTCTAAACATAGACTATTTGTGTAATAAGTCCAAGTGCTCCAGAAAGCATTGTAAGAAACTTTTTCATTATTAATAATAATGAAACCCATGCATTCAGAGTTACAGCTGATAATAAGGATACAACTAATATTGGATGCAGGATGATAAACTTAGGGCTTGTAATCTCAGAAAAAACTATTAGAATAGTAATTGGAATGACTCCTTTCAGTAAGATATCACAAGACTCACAAATGCTACTGAATGCTGAAGCTATTCTCCAGAAAAGATTACTTGGGGAAAAGGATAGGAATACTTTTGAATACTCATAAAGTGCCAGATACTTACACTTTGTTTCCTTGGATACTTGTAATAATTTTGAGATGAAAGTATTATTTTTACAGTTAAGGACACAGAGGGTAAAAGAGGTTAAGGATTTCACTAATCTCATATGGTGTGTGCATGTATGCTAAGTTGCTTCAGTCGTGTCTGACTATTTGTGACACTATGGACTGTAGCCAGCCAGGCTCCTCTGTCCATGGGATTCTCCAGGCAAGAATGCTGGAGTGGGTTGCTGTGCCCTCCTCCAGGGGATCTTCCTGACCCAGGGAGTCAACCCATGTCTCAAGTCTCCTGCATTGGCATGTGGGTTCTTTACCACTAGCACCACCTGGGAAGCCCACTTTTTATTTACATGTGTGTGTGTGTGTGTGTGTATATATATATATATATATATATATATATATATATATATATATATATACGTATGTATGTATATAAAATCTCATATGGTAAGTGAATGCAAATGTTGGCTCTAGAATTCAGCCCCTACATGTATGCCCTTTCCATCAGGGAAAGATTAAATGTGTTTAACCTGTAGGGTTTGATTCAGAAGGTGCTTTACTTCAAAGTCAAACATAGAGGGGCAGAACAGTTATCCATAAAGCCAAGAAATGAAAAGTTTCAACTTCACATTTATTGGCAGTTGGCAAATGTCCATCTTCCATTGTTACTCTAGCCTCTTGGAGAAAAAAAATATACATTCGCCAAGTGTAGTGAGAAGAATGCTTCTTGGCAAGGTGTTTTCAGACACAGAACTTTGAGAGTAAGATAATGAATTGAGGAAGAGTGAGAGATTGGCCGACTTCTTAGAGGGTTTGCAATGTCAGAAAGACAGTGGACTGTCCCAGAAATGAAACTCGTCAGTGCCTTGGATTTAACCAGGCTCTGAGAACTGATTAATGTGTATAGAAAACTATTTATTAATGTACAAGCTAAGATTTCATCTTCTGTGACCATATAATGGTACTCACTCCCCAAGGAAATTTTTTTTGGTACTAAGATAAAAGGTGTACTGAAGGTTTATTAGTGAATAGACTTAGAAGGAATGGTTTGGGTGGCCATGTGGGTATTTTCTTCAGGCCACAGATGTGAGTAGGTTATGTCTAGTGACCAGAACATTCTCTTTGGCTCAGTAGTAACTATAACATTCTTGTTCTTTTTTTTCCCTGGATTCCACTCCTCACTCCTTTTGTAAGATTCAGTAATTTAACTGTTTAAACAAGTATCATACAAATATATACTCAAGTAACCTTAATTGGATCCCCACAAAGCCCTGCAATGCATGACTGTAAAAGTGGAAAACCCAAGACCAGTTTCTCCCATTAATATGGATCTCGTTTGTTCTACTTATTCCAAGGTTTCATGTCAACTTCCTATAGCCACCGCATATACTCATTAAAAACACAGAACCCCTCTCAACAGAGCTGATTTAATCTGACCTGAAATTCATTAATGAAATGGAATTCGGATACTCATTCGCTAGAGATTAGAGTGTAGGAAAAGAAAATATAAGATGAATTTGTGGCAAGATTTCTGTAAATAATAATTAATTGAAGAAGAAATGAAGTATATAGGAAGGGGTGGATATTGCATTTTATTTGGGGCAAGAGAGAAACTAGAAGGAATATTTCCTGGGAGAGAAGCTACAGTTCTGATTATCATTTTCATTAAGGATGACAGTAACATGAAAGGCTCATGTAAATTAAACATTACTATTTTCAAACGTACTTTCGAAGTTTCTTTTCAGTCATTCAAGGGTAACATAGCATGGTTAAAGTTCTGTTTATCCCAATTATGGTGTGTTTCTCTTTGTATAACTGAAAGCTATCTAATGAGCACTCACTGTGTAAGAGGTGACTGCAAGGTGATATGAATAAACAGAAAGGACGATCCTTTCCTTTAAGGAGCAATTGTTTTGAGTTCCATCATTTCAAGTCTTCATGTGGGAAAGGGTGATTGACAGCTAAGGACTGTATATGCTTTGTGCCCAACAGTTGGCACATCCCACCATTGGGAAGGACTGGCATAATGTCCTGGAGGTCAGGTCAGGAGCTGGGGAAGGTAGCATTAACTTTGATTAGGAAAGTTCATCTGTGATATTTGCTTCCTTGAAGAGATTGGATATTCCCTTTACATCAGTGACCCCCAACCTTTTGGCACCTGGGTGCAGTTTCACGGAAGACGATTTTCCCCTGGATCAGTGGGTGGGGGAGGTGGCTGGATGGTTTCAGGGTGAGTCCAAGTGCATTGCACTTATTGTGCACTTAATTTCTATTATTATTACATCAGCTCCACCTGAAATCATCAGGCATTAGATCCCAGAGGTTGGGGACCCCTGCCTTACACGAATCTTCAGTAAACTCTTCAAATTTTCCAAGAGTTTATTGCTCTTATTTCCAGTTTGGCCACCTTTTAAGGGTAGCAGTTCTCCACTTAAATGGCAGCATAGTTGTCTGTGTTCAAGTACTTTCCAGGGGCACATTCTGGAGTTTACAGCTGTCCAGTAGTTATTAAAATTGCAGTTGAGGGGGAAAAAAAAACAACATTAAGGATGATTGCCTAAAGGATGTGCAGATAATTCCTTCTTTTGAAATGCTAACATTTCCTTCCAGACCCAAGAGCTGTGAACCTCAACTGACTAGTGATGGCCCACCAAAGATCTGCAGTGTGGGTGAGTCATGAGCTTATGGTCAGGAACATTGTGAGGAGCAGCCTTCAGAAACACCTTGTGTAGGCTGTGGAGAGAATGTTCCTGAGAATATCTTTTATAATTTAGGGCAAAGCATAGAGAGGTTTTTAAACCTACTGGGCAAGTTGCCTAGTCAATAGTCCAATAGGCTAGCTCATCAACAACGCCTCCGTCTTTAGCCTTTTCAGTGTTACTTGTCCCTCTGTGGTAGTAAAGGCAGAAGCAGAGAGAGTAATGGAAGCTGAGAACTGCCACTACTGTGAGAGTACTAGCTCCTATTAGGAGAGTGGGCAAATCACTGTTAATGAGAAGAGAATTATCAAGATGGGGAAAGTGACCCCACATGAAATTATTTCCACTTACTACATTACCTGATTTTTAAAAATTTTCTTTATTTTTAACTGAAGGATGATTACAATAATGTGTTGGTTTCTGCCATATATCAACATGGATAAACCATAGGTATACATATGTCCCCTCCCTCTTGAGCCTCCTTCTCACCTCCCACCCCATCCCACCCCTCTAGGTTCTCTCAGAACTCTGGTTGGAGTTCCCTGCGTCATACAGCAAATTTCCACTGGCCATCTATTCTACATCTGTTAGCGTATATGTTTCCATGCTGTTCTCTCCATTCATCCACCCTTTCCTTCCTACCCCGCCCTCCAGTCCATAAGTCTGTTCTGTATGTCTGCGTCTCCATTCCTGTCCTGCTAATAGGTTCCTCAGTGCCGTCTTTCTAGATTCCATATGTATGTGTTAATATATGATGTTTTTTTCTTTCTGACTTACTTTATGCTGTATAATAGGATCTAGGTTCATCCACCTCACTGCAACTGACTCAAATGCATTCCTTTTAGTGGCTGAGTAATATTCCATTGTATATATGCTACATTACATGATTTAAAAATTTTTTATTTTATTATTGGAATATAATTACAGTGCTGCGTTAGTTTCTGTTGGACAGATATATGATCAGATATATGTATACATATATCCCCTCCCTCTTACATTATATGATTTAATTTGCCCAGATCTGTGCTGTTCAATAGGGTAGACACTAGTCACATGTGGCTATTTACATTTGCATCCAAATTAATCCAAAGTTAGCAAAATGAAAAATCCATTTCCAGTTTCTTGGTTATACTAGTAACATTTCCAGTGCTCAGTAACCACATATGGCTATTTGGCTACTATAATGGACACAAATGGATAGAAAATTTCCTTTACTGCAGAACATTCTACTGAATAGCACTGGTCTAGAGCATAATAAGGAGAGAATGAGCCAAGCAGTGAAGTCCGTAGTCTGTTTTCCAAAGCAATGTATCAGGATATTTTCTATCTTTTTATTGTTGTACTTACCCCATTACATTATTAGTAGCTACATTATTGCTACATTATCTTTGAGTTGGTACAAACGGATCATGCTTACTCAGTTATTCTAGAATAAGGGAGTTTCCCCGCTAGCCAAATGTATGGATTCATATTTGTGTGTATGTATATTTATCAGCCCTTTCTATGCATCTGTGTATCTATGCATCTATCTATCTGGGCTTCCCTGGTGGCTCAGATTGTAAAGAATCTGCCTGCAATGCAGGAGACCTGGGTTCAACCCCTGGGTTGGGAAGATCCCATGGAGAAGGGAATGGCAATCCACTCCAGTATTCTTGCCCAGAGAATTCCATGGACAGGGGAGCCTGGCGAGCTACAGTCCATGGGGTTGCAAAGAGTCAAACACGACTGAATGACTATCACACATACACACACCCACACACACACATCTATTTATCATCTAGCTAGGTATCATCTGTCAGTATATTCTTTCTCTTATTGGCTGTGTAGAATTTCTAAATTTAGTGCATCAGCATAGATACTTTTATGATCTGTAGAATAATTCTAACTGGGAAAGTTGACTCAAGGTAATGATTTAGGAAGTCTTGAATAATTTGTAAATTAAAAAAATTTTCTCTGTACCTGCTTCCTATTATCAAAAATAAACAAGAGTTAGGTGGCATTTTTATTAATAAGAAAAGTTGGGAGAATGTCTGACAGATGGAGAAGGACAAAGGAAGGAGCAAATAGAGATGAACAGATGAATAAAAGGAGAGATATTTATTGTGTCCTATGGACCTATTTCTAGGCGAGGTTGTTCTCCTGTTTAGTTCTTAGAATAACCCAGGGAAGTAGATTTTGTCTTGATTTTAGAGGTGAGTAGACAGGCTCAGAGAGGGATTTCATTGCTCAGAGTTCACACAGCTAGTTAATGTAGAAGGTACTGCTGACATTCAAACTCAGTGTCTTTACTCGAAGAATCCCTCGTTTCCCCGCTCTATCAGGTGCTAAGTTATCTCTCTCTTTCCTGAGAGCTGACAGCTTACCCTCTATCTCCTTCCATTGTTTTATATTTTATCTCTTATCTTTTCTTCAAATTTTTTCATGTGAGGAATTTTTGTTCTCTTTACTTGAAAATAAAGGGCAGTGTGTCTAAAAGATTTTTTCCTTTCGCTTTCCAGGGTAATTCTTTTTCTGAATTGTGTTATACCTAATTTTTTTGCTCTTACAGCTCTTCCAATTTTTACCAGAATACTAAGCGATGGCCCATGCCATTTCATTTCTAAAGATTACATCTTTCAGTGGGGGTGATTTTGTTTGGGTCTTTGATTTGCTCATTTAAAATGTTGGAGATGGGTGAGAGGTGTGAACCAAGGCTGTAACTGCTTCAGTTTGATTATATTGTCTCCAGACTCCTCGCTAAATCTGCTGCATCCTCTGTTCTCATTGGACCATCTTTTAAATTTTGGCATTCTGCTCTTCAAACTAAGCAGATGTTTAGCTTATTTGCATTGAGGCTGAATATATCACCAGTCTCTTGTGATTTAATATGAACAACATATACATATACAGTTAAATAATATAATGAAAATAAAGTGCCCATTACCCAGTTAAAATAATTCAGTTGTTCAAACTGCAGTTCCATGGAATGGGGAAAGCTGAACTATTGGCTTGCTTTTCAGATAATGTTAAGGTAAAAAAGAATAAGTGGTAAGAATAGTTGCAATCAGTAGTAGTAGTAGTAGTGTTAGTTGCTCAGCTGTGTCCAGCTCTTTGTGACCCCATGGACTGTATGTAGTTCGCCAGGCTCCTCCTTCCATGCAATTCTCCAGGCAAGAATACTGGAGTGGGTTGCCATACTGTTCTCCAGGGGAATCTTCCCGACCCAGGGATCAAACCCAGGTCTCCTGCATTGCAGGCAGATTCTTTACCATCTGAGCCACCTTACTGACAAAATAAGGACAGATACCTTCTGGGTGTTTGCATGGAGTATATCGTTTATTTCTCACCCCTGGAAGCAGATGTTGCTACATGCATTTAACGGTTGAAGAAACCAAGGTTCAAAGAGGTTAAACAACTTGTCCAAGGACGTTTAGCAAGTAGGTGGCCAAGCTAGAACTTGATTCTGGTTTTTCATTTATGTTAGTGAGAGATTTGGGAAAAGAGCTTCACTCATTAGACTCTCACTCTGTTATTACAGCAGTTTGTAAATGTTGGATCAGGAGTGCTATGGAAATTATGCAGATATTACAGAGGAGGAATAATTAGATGATAACAGAGAAGTGGTTTGGCTACAAGGATTGAATAGAACTGTGTTACCTTTCCTAGAAACAAAAAAATCTCCTCTCTTGCAGCAGGAGACCTGGGTATAGAAGGGTCGGGTGTTCTCGTGATTAAATGGGATGAGAAAAGGAGGTCTTTGGTGGGAGCTGGGGGCTCTCAGTGAGTTCTGACCACACCCAACTGAGTGAATAAATTCTGCAGATATCTCTATGGGATGCTTTCCTCCCATAGAGGAAATGCTTTCTTCCCTTCATATCCACTAGACTGCATATGAGATGTTCAGACTGTCCCACCACAGAGGGTTCTACTCTTAAGGCGGTGGTTTTAAATTGGTTGAGATGTCCTCTGGGGGGAAATCTGACAATATCCAGAGATACTTTTAATTGTCACAGCTGGAGAGGGTGCTACCGGCGTGTAGTGAGTAGATGACAAAGATGCTGCTAAACAGCCTTTAATGCACAGGACAGCTCCCTGCAGCAAAGAATTAGCAGCCTCAAAATGTCAGTAGTGACAATGCTGAGAAACCTTGCTTTAAGATAAATAAGCGAACAGATGGCAAACCTTTTGTTCTCTAGGTCTTGAAGGCGACAGTGTGTAAGAGGGTATGAGGTTTGGCTAGAGGGAGGAGCAATAGACACTGCTGCTGCTGCTGCTAAGTCGCTTCACTTGGGAACCTTCAATATCTGAGTTCACTTAGGTTGGCTCCTAAAGGGACATTAAGGAATTCACAGCTTTCAAATTCAAGCTCACTGTTTTCTGATTCCAAGTCCAGTGATTTCCAGTTTCCATCATCTTAATTTAGCAAATGCTGCACAATATCATAAAAGTTTTCTCTTGCAAAGACTATTTGGTTAGAAAATAACTCAAGGGGAGTTAAAAAATATAAATATGTTTGTTAATGATGAACATTTTTTAAAATGAAGAGTTTTAAGTGAAGTTGCACTAAAGTTTCAAATCTCAACTTTCTATAATTTTTGAAAAAACATTACCTTTGAGAACATTGTACAAATGTGTGAGTGTCTGTATAACAGTCTCAAATATACTTTAGTCAACTGGTGATAAAATTGCTGTTAGAACAAATATTGGTCTATGGTATGCATTAAAGGGATTCTAGATTTCCACAATGTTGGGGAAATTGTTGTAGGGGTCTGTGACTTTAAGTATACAGTCCAGTTTCATTTATGTATTTAATTAAAAAAATTTATTTTACAGTTGAGCAAAAAAATAGTTTCATTTAAAAAATTTTGTGTATTATCCTAATTTTTGTGCATCAAGCAACCTCCTGATGATGTCATAAACTAGGGAAAGTTCCTTACCAGATAAAACACATTTATATGTATAGAAAATAGAAATCTTGACCTTGCATCTTTAAAAATTACATTTATTTCTTTTTAATGGAAGGATAATTGCTTTACAGTATTGTGTTGATTTCTGCCAGCCATGAACATGAATCAGCCACAGGTATATCTGTGTCCCCTCCCTCTTGAATATCCCTCCCACCTCCCTCCTCATCCCACCCCTCTAGGTTGTTTGCATTCGCTGAGTCATACAGCAAATTCCCATTGGCTGTCTATTTTATACATGGTGATGTATGTTTCCATGTTACTCTCTCCATACATCATGCCCCCTCCTTGCTTCCCGCCTCCCCACCCTTTCCCCTGAAGTCTCTTCTCTGTCTGTGTCTTCATTGCGGCCCTGCAAGTAGCTTCATCAGTACTGTTTTTCTGCTGCTGCTGCTGCTGCTGCTAAGTCACTTCAGTCATGTCCGACTCTGTGCGACCGCATAGACGGCAGCCCACCGGGCTCCCCCGTCCCTGGGATTCTCCAGGCAAGAACACTGGAGTGGGTTGCCATTTCCTTCTCCAATGCATTAAAGTGAAAAGTGAAATTCAAGTCACTCAGTCGTGTCTGACTCTTCGAGACCCCATGGACTGAAGCCTACCAGGCTCCTCTGTCCATGGGATTTTCCAGGCAAGAGTACTGGAGTGGGGTGCCATTGCCTTCTCTGACTGTCTTTTTAGATACCATATGTATGCATTAAGGTGAAGTCACTCAGTCGTGTCCGACCAAGAGTACTGGAGTGGGTTGCCATTGCCTTCTCCAGAAGGAAATATGCGTTAGTATACAGTATTTGTTTTTTCCTTTCTGACTTACTTCACTCTGTATAATAGACTCTCAGTTCATCCACCTCATTAGGACTGACTTAAATGCATTCCTTTTTATGGCTGAGTAATATTCCATTGTATATATGTACCACAGCTTCTTTATCCATTCATCTGTTGACAGACATCTAGGTTGTGTCCATGGTCTAGCTAATGTAAATAATGCTGCAATGAGCTTTTTCAATTTTGGTTCCCTCTGGGTGTTTTATTAATTAATTTTATTTGTATATGACCCAAATTTACTTTTATTTATTTAAAATATTTTTGTTTATGAAAAACAATAAAGAAGGTAAAGAGTGAAAATTTCTCCTTAATTTTTCTTCCCAGCTTCCCAGTTTCTATCCTTTCCCCCAAAGAAACTATTAGTTTCTTCTGTTCTCTTCTGGAGTTTGCTTATGCATATTCAAGCAAATAAAAGCATGCCTTGCCTTAGTTTTATAGACTTGTACTGCTTACAGTGTTCTTTATCTTTTTTTTTTTATTTTCTTATTTAACAACATTATCTGAGAGATGTTTCCATATTAGTACATAGAGAACTTTCTCTTTTTTGGTGTGTTTTCACAACTACATGTTAGGATGAGTCATAATCTACTTAACTGATTGTCATTGAAGGGTGTTTGTTGTTCTCAAACCATTATTATCAAGCTTACACAATGTTTGAATGCCAATTCAAACATTATATAGGTATGTCTATGAGATAGTTTTTGAGAAGAGGAATAGAGGGCAAAGTGTATATGTATTTTTATTTTTGAAATATATTGTGTTCAGTGAAAGAGTTACATTCCCACCAGTGATAGACAAGAGAGGCTGTTCCCATATGAACTCATTAATAGAGTATGCTACTAAAATTTCAGGTTTTTGCTAACAGAATGAGTCCATGTTTTGATGCTTAGAGAAAGTTGTGTTTCCATTTTTGTAAACTGCCTGTTCATGCTGTTTGCCCATTTTTCTACTGGATTGTGATATTTTTCGCCTTTATTTCTAGGAGCTTCTTATGATGTTAAGAATCCGTATCCATGAAATAAGTTACATATATATTTCCCATTTTCATTTGTTTTTGGAACCATATGATGTATTTTGCTATTCAGAAGATTTAAACACCTTTATAGGCAAATTTATTAATCTGATTTTATAGCTTTCAGATTTTGAACATAGCTAGGAAGACCTTTCTAGCTAGTTGGGAAAGGAGTGCGTCAAGGCTGTATATTGTCACTTTGCTTATTTAACTTATATGCAGAGTGCATCATGCAAAATGCTGGACTGGATGAAGCACAAGCTGGAATCAAGATTGCAGGCAGAAATATCAATAACCTCAGATACGCAGATGACACCACCCTTATGGCAGGAAGTGAAGGGGAACTAAAGAGCCTCTTAAAGAGAAGAATGAAAAGGTTGGCTTAAAACCCAGCATTCAGAAAACTGAGATCATGGCAGCAAGTAGATAGGGAAACAGTGGAAACAGTGACAGACTTTATTTTCTTGGGCTCTAAAATCACTGCAGATGGTGACTGCAGCCATGAAATTCAAAGGTGCTTGCTCCTTGGAAGAAAAGCTATGACCAACCTAGACAGCATATTAAAAAGCAGAGACATTACTTTACCAACAAAGGTCCATCTAGTCAAAGCTGTGGTTTTTCCAGTAGGCATGTATGGATGTGAGAGTTGGACTATAAAGAGAGCTGAGCGCTGAAGAATTGATGTTTTTGAACGGTGGTGTTGGAGAACACTCTTGAGAGTCCCTTGGACTGCAAGGAGGTCAAACCAGTCAATCTTATAGGAAATCATTCCTGAATATTCATTGAAGGACTGATACTGAAGCTGAAGCTCTAATACTTTGGGCACCTGATGTGAAGAACTGACTGATTGGAAAAGACCCTGATGCTGGGAAAGATTGAAGGCAGAGGAGAAGGGGACGACAGAGGATGAGATGGTTGGATGGCATCACCAACTCAATGGACATGAATCTGAGCAAGCTCCAGGAGTTGGTGATGGGCGGGGAGGCCTGGTGTGCTGCAGTCCTTGGGGTCACAAAGAGTCGGACATGACTGAGTGACTGAACAACTAAGGCCTTTCACTCACTGAGACTATAAAGGAATTCTCCTTTGTTTTATTTTACCACTTTTCTGTCTTCCTTTTTAAATTGATATCTCTTCTCCATTTGAAGTTTCACTGGCATGATGTGGTTATGGCTCCAATTTCATTTTTCCTCCAAAAGGCTAGTAAGTGAAGTTTAGCATGTAGTCTATCTTTCTCCCACTGATGTGACTTGGGAATTTTCTTAAGTACTGTTTTCTTCTCCTTTTTTGTGTCATCTTGGAGGTTTTTGTATCAATGTCATGTTTACTTCATAATTTATGTTTTCTATGTTTTGAAACACTTAATGTTGGATATCTACTGTTCAAGGTTTTAGTATATTTCCACTGTGAAACCAGTAGGGCCTGGTGCTTTATTAAAAAGTAGCTCTTTGGTAATTTTTCTGTTTCTTCCATGGAAAACAATATGTTTAAATTTTCTATTTTGTTTTCTGGGATCAGTTTTCGTAAACTCTATTTCCCTAGAAAATTATTTATTTTATCTGGATTTTCAAGTTTATTTGTGTGGAATTTCATAAATCATTCTCCATGATGCTTTAATTTTCTGTGCATCTTGTCATTTTTTCCTTTTTGTATTTGTGCCTCCTTTAAAAAAATATATAAAATACAGAATTATTTATATATTTTTACTATTCTTCCCTACATCCTGTAAGAATCATATTTTATTTTATTGGTTCCATTGTTTTCCTAGTTTTTAATTAATCAGTTTCTGCTATTAACCTTTATTAATTTCTTTCCTGTGGTTTGTTATTGTTGTTAGCCACTAAGTCATGTCTGATTCTTTGTGACCCTATGGACTATATAGCTCACCAGGCTCCCTTGTCCTCCACTGTCTCCCAGAGTTTGCTCAAACTCATGTCCACTGAGTCAGTGATGCAGTCTAACCATCTTATCCTCTGCCACCTCCTTCTCCTTTTGCCTCCAATCTTTCCTAGCATCAGGGTATTTTCTGATAAGTCAGCTCTTTGCATCAAGTGCCAAAGTATTGGAGCTTCGGCTTTGGCATCATTCCTTCCAGTTAATATTCAGGGTTGATTTCCTTTAGGGTTGACTGGTTTGATCTCCTTACAGTCTGAGGGGCTTGCAAGAGTTCTCCAGTACCACAATTCAAAAGTATCAATTCTGTCATATAAAAGTGGAATATATACGTAATTATTTTACTATTATTTTAGTTGACTAGGTTATTAACTATTAAAGTTACTATTTTGTGAAAACTATTTTAGCTGATTTTTACAAGTTCTATATTTTTTTTGTCATCCATGCTTTCTGGAAATTCTGTGATTTCAATTTAGTTCTCTTGGATTCAAGTGTTAAGAGAAAAAGCTTTACTTTTAGGTGTAGTGGGACCCTTTTGTTTTCTCCTTTTGTAATTAGATTCTAGTTTTAGTCCATTGTGATTGGAAAACCTTCCTGTTCTATTTTTACGTTTTGAAATTTGTTGAATTTTACTTGTGGCCTAATACATGGTCAAATTTCATAACTATTCCATGGGGACTTAAAATGCATTTTTATTTTAGGGTAATGGATTTGGTATATGTTAATCAGGATTACAGGCCTCATTGTATTGTACTTTGCTTTACTGCACTTTGCAGATACCACTTTTTTTTCCCTTCAAGTTGAGGGTTGTGGCCACGTGTGTTGAACGAGCCTGTTGGTGCCAGTTTTCTGATAGCATTTGCTCGTTCGTGTCTCTGTGTCATGTTTTGGTTCCCTCTTAGCTCAGTCAGTAAAGAATCTGCCTGCAATGCTGGAGACCCGGGTTCAATGTCTGGGTTGCAAAGATCCACTGCAGAAGGAAATGGCAACCCACACCAGTAGTCTTGCCTGGAGAATCCCATGGACAGAGGAGCCTGGCAGGCCCCAGTCCATGGGGTCACAAGAGTCGGACACGACTTAGTGACTAAACCACCATCACCACAATATTTCAAAATTTTCATTATTATTGTGTTTTTTTGCAATGGTCTGTGACCAGTGATCTTTGTTGTTATTATTGTCATTGTTTACAGATGCCATGAACCTTGCCCATATAAGCTGATGAACTTAACTGATAAATGTGTATATTCTGACTGCTTCACCAGCCATTCCCCATCTCTTTCCTCTCCTTGGGCCTCCCTGTTCCCTGAAATGACAATATTGAAATTAAACCAATTAATGAATAACCCTACAATGTTCTAAGTGGTTAAGTCAAAGTAAGAGTCACGTCTCTCAGTTTAAATTGAAAACTGGAAATGATTAAGATTAGTGAGGAAGGCATGTTGAAAACCCAAACAAACTAAAAACTAGGCCTCTTGTGCCAGTTAGCTAAGTGGTAAATAAAGTTCTTGAATGAAATTAAAAATGCTACTCCAGTGAACACATGAATGATAAGGTGAAACAGCCTCATTGCTGATAGGGAGAAAGTTTGAGTGGTCTTGATAGAAGATCAACCCAACCACAGCATTCCCTTAAGCCAAAGGCTAATCCAAAGGTCCTAATTCTCCTCAATTCTATGAAGGCTGAGAAAGGCGAGGAAGCCACTGAAGAAAAATTTGAAACTAGTAGAGGTTGGTCCATGAGGTTTAAGGAAAGGAGCCATCTCCATCTCCGTAACATAAAAGTGCAAGTGAAGCAGCTGATGTGGAAGCTGCAGCATATTCTTCAGCAGGTCTAGATAAGATAATTCATGAAGGTGGCTACATTAACCAACAGATTGTCAGTGTAGGCAAATAGCTTTCTATTAGAAGAAGATGCCATCTAGGACTTTCATAACTAGAGAGGATAAGCCATTCAGTTCAGTTCAGTTCAGTCGCTCAGTTGTGTCCAACTCTTTGCGACCCCATGAATTGCAGCACGCCAGGCCTCCCTGTCCGGCACTGCCTGGCTTCAAATCTTCAAAAGACAAGCTAATTCTCTTGTTAGAGGCTAATGAAGTTGGTGACATGAAATTGAAGCCGGTGCTAATCAGCCACTTCCCAAATCCTAGGGACCTTAAGAATTGTACTAAATCTACCCTTCCTGTGCTGTCTAACTGGAACAACAAACCCTGGAAGACAGCATATCTGGATGGCCTATTGCTCCAAAAAAAATCCCTTTCAAAATCTGACTACTCATTGACAAGGCATCTAGTCACCCAAGATCTCTGAAGGAGATGTACAAAGTCAACATTGTTTTATCTCCGAAGCAATGAACATGAACTTGGGCAAACTCTGGGAGATGGTGAGGGACAGGGAGGCATGGCGTGCAGCAGTCCATGGGGTCACAGAGAGTCAGACACAACTGGGTGACTGAACAACAACACAACTTTCATACTGCAGCCTGTGGGTCAAAGGGTCATTTCAACTTTCAAATCTTACTATTTAAGAAATATGTTTTGTAAGGCTATAGCTGTCATAGATAGTGATTCCTCTGATGGATCTGGGCAAAATAAATTGAAAATATTTTGGGAAAGATTCACCATTCTAGCTGCCATTTAGAATATTTGTGAGAAAAGATCAAAATACCAACAGTAACAGGAGTTTATAAGAACTGTTTACTAATATCAACAGTAAGGAGTTTAGGAGAATAATTTAGAAGCACATTCAACCCTCATGGATGACCTTGAGAGGTTCAAGAATAAGTAGAGGAAGTAACTGCAGATGTAGTGGGAATAAGAAGAGAACTGAAATTAAAAGTGGAGCCTGAAGATGGGACTGAATTGCTGCAACCTCATGATAAAATCTGAATGGATCATGAGTTGCTTCTTCAGAAGTGGTTTCTTGAGATGGAATCTACTCCTCATGAATATGCTGTGAAGATGAAATGACAACAAAGGATTTAGAATATTACATAAACTTACTTGATAAGGCAGCAGCAGGGTTTGAGAGGATTGACTCCAGTTTTGAAAGAAGTTCTCCACTAGGTCAAATGCTGTTAAACAGCATTGCAGGCTGCAGAGAAGTCATTCATAAATGGAAGAGTTGATCTGTGCAGAAAATTTAATTGTTGTCTCCTTTTAAGAAATTGTCACAGCCACCTCAACATATGGCAACCAATACTCTGGTCAGTCAGCAGCTATCAACTCTGAGACAAGACCCTCCACCAGCAAAAACGATTACTATTCACTGAAGACTCAGATGATGGTTAGCATTTTTAAGAAATAAAATATTTTAAAATTAAAATATGTATATTTTTTAGACATAATGCTATTGCATTCTTAATAGACTACATAATGGTGTAAATATGACTTCTATATGCACTTGGCAACCAGAAAATTCATGTGACTCACTTTATTGCAGTATTCATTTTATTGTGGTAACTTTCTTTTTTCTTTCTTCTGGAACTGAACCTGTAGTTTCTCCAAGGTCTGCCTCACTTCATCAGCTTTCTTATTTAGGTTTTCTATCTTTGTCTCTTGTTACACTTTTGTGGTCACTTAACTGTTGAGAGCTGACAGAAACAGTGTAGCCTCCTGTTACTAGGGCATTTCTTTATTTCTCCTCATAGTTCTTGAAATTTCTGATTTGTGAATATTGCTGCTAAATTATTTGATCTTCATAACTTGAACATACATTTTGACAGCAACCATTACCCATTGCCCTTCTTTGTTTCATATAATGCTTTGTTTTAGAGCAATACTTCTACCTGGTCTAGGGTTAATATTGTGATCCCTGATTTGTGTAATTCTTTGTATTGCATGATGCAACTACTCAGGCTTCTTTTCTGTTTTTTGAATCACTTTTTAAAGATGTGTCTAAAAAATAACCCAATCAACAAATAGGAAGAAAATCTCAATAAACATTTCTCCAAAAAGACATACAGATGGCCAAAAAGCACATGAAAAGATGCTCAACATCATCAATTATTCAGTTCAGTTCAGTCGCTCAGTCGTGTCCGACTCCTTGTGACCCCATGAACCGCAGCACTCCAGGCCTCCCTGTCCATCACCAACTCCCGGAGTTCACCCAAACCCACGTCCATGGAGTCGATGATGCCATCCAA
The DNA here is from genome assembly GCF_003369695.1 of Bos indicus x Bos taurus. NCBI lineage: Eukaryota > Metazoa > Chordata > Mammalia > Artiodactyla > Bovidae > Bos > Bos indicus x Bos taurus. The sequence goes on along the minus strand of NC_040097.1, from coordinate 52,406,136 downwards.
CCATCGCATCCTCTGTCATCCCCTTCTCCTCCTGCCCCCAGTCTTTCCCAGCATCAGGGTCTTTAGAGAAATGCAAATCAAAACTGCAACGAGGTATCACCTCACGCAGGTAGGAATGGCGTTATAATCAAAACGTTTACAAACAGTAAATGCGGAGAGGATGTGGAGAAAAGGGAACCCTCCTACACTGTTGGTGGGAATGTAATTTGGCCACTATGGAGAACAGTATGGAGTTTGCTTAAAAAAACATAATTCAAAAAGATAAGTGCAGTGCTACCTCAGTGTTCCTGGCAGCACTATTAGTAATAGCCAAGGCATGGAAGCAACCTATGCCCACTGACAGATGAATGGATAAAGAAGATGTGGTCTGTGCAAACCTCATCCAAAAAAATGTGTCTTTTTAATTTTGGCAGAGTTCAGTTTTGCTTTGTGAGCCACTCTGAACATTTCTTTAATACATATGTTTTCTCATTTATTTTTTTTATATAACAGATGCATTTGATTCGATTATGTTAAATTATTTTACATTTGTTTTCTCTTTTCTTAAAAAAGTCATTCACTATGTAGTTTGCTCTTTTTCTTTCTTGGTTTGTAGTTCTGTAACTTATAGTTTGAATTTTTATTTTAGTAGTTACTTCCATACTTAGAATTTTCTATGGCCACCTACTTTCTTTTTAAGATTTTTTTTTTTTTTTGATCTGGACTATTTTTAAAGTCTTTATTGAATTTGTTACAATATTGCTTCTGTTTTATGTTTTTATTTTTTTCACCTCCATGCATATGGGGTCTTAGCAGCCTGACCAGGGATCAAACCTCAGCCCCTGCATTGGAAGACAAAGTCTCACCACTGGACTGTCAGGGAGGTCACTGCCTACTCTTCTGGGCCTCTATTACTTCCCAAATAGGTGCTCAATATAAATTAGTATTATCTACTTCCTAAAACTTTCTCTTCTTTTATTACCTGATATTAGCCGATGAATTGAAGAAAGTGCTTTCTTTGTACAGTTAAATGTGTCTCTACTTAGCAATGGCCTTAAGAAAAACTAATATGAAAGAACAATATTTCTGTTGTTTCATCATCTTTTTCCTTGAATTTCTCCACTTTCGCATTGTGGTCCTTATTCAGTGAGGTATTTCATTAATACTGAATATAAATTCTGGTAAAACGCTTGGTCACAGTTTCGATCTGCTCTGTGGCACCATTTTTCTCATAAAGGTTTTTGTCTGTTGGTAAGTTTTGCCCCTCTCTCCTGTTTTTCTTATTGTAAGTTTGTGTTGATACCTTTTCTATATCGCTTTACTATTCGTATTTAAATCAGTTTTATTTTTCTGGATGAGCTCCTGGTGGCAGCTCCTTGGTGGCGGTGGGAGTGGGTATTGGATGCCCAGAGTAGACTTCCAGATGTCACAACCCAAGGGTCTTCTTTGTTTCGCTGCAGCAGAGACGGACTGCTTCCTGAAAATACAGTTTTTCTGTGCCTTTTTTTTTTTTCTTTTTTCTGAGTATAGCCTCATTTCCTCTGTTTTTCCAAATCAAATTGAGTCCTAGAGGGCTTTTTCTTCCTGGCTGTGTACCCCAATTTCTGCACTCTTTGCAACAAACGTGAGATGTCATTTGCCTCAGGAGGAGTCCTCATATCCAGGAAGCATATCTTTTTACTGGAGCTTTCTGAGATTGGCCTCTGCTGGCCCTTTTCACCCCATGCTTATTCTTGTTACCTCTTACACAGCCTCTGCCTCATTTCAGGGGCTTTTGGGGGCCCTTATGCAGATTTTTTGGAGTCTATAGATTATAGCTGTCCTGGTTTTACTGAAAATGGAATTTGTGACAATTCTCAATTTTACTTTTGTAACGTTTTCAGTAGGAGAAGTACTTATCTTGGAATTCAAATCCAATTTTAAAGTATGGTGGGTGCAGCACTGTTTGAGAAGCACAGGTCAGGGGCAAAGTGAAGTGCTTCTGCGATTTGTCGGATGTCCTGCTTCACCCACACACTTCTCAGCTGCTGTAAACATGGAGAGAAGCGGGAAACTTCTGTAGTTGTCACCTTGATGTTTTGTTTGTAATTCTAGCCTTCTTTCTCTCATCCTCAAGGTCTGGTCATCTCTGTCAGACAGCTGGGGATGTGTTTCTGAGTTTCTTTAAGACAGTGACATTGCTCCGATTTTGGGGTCATGTGAGGGACACTGAGGCAGTGCTCAGACCTCCTGTGCAGCCCAGTGTTTGTGTGAAGTTCTGTCCCCTACACGGGGGAGCCATGTCCCTGCTCCCACCTGCTTACACATAGACACAGCTGCAGGGGATGGGTAACAGAACTGTGGGTAATAGACTGGTCTTCTTAAAACCACAAGTCATAGTATAGAATCAGTGAGCACTGCAGAGAACGGTGGGTCACTACGTGGAGAGCCGTCTCTGTTTCTGGGTAACCTGGAAGGTGTAAGCTTTCCGTGAGATTTGATATGTTCACTCACATAGCATCACACCATTCCTATGGCCACTTTCAGAGGTCAAGGACAAGGTTATCTATGCATTCTTTTTATTATTATCTTTCACAGTTATTTAGCTGCTTAGCAAAACTATAGTGTATTTTGTGGGTTATTGGTCACGTTGAAGGAGGAATTAGCTGGGGGATGCATTGAATGGTGATCACAATGAATATGAAAAAGATTTAAAAAAATAAAGAGCACTTTACAATACATTAAGTTCCATGTCATTGATGATACAAAGCTGAATCAATCATCTGCCTCATATGCAGATGGAAGGCTGCAGACTGGCATTTATTAAGTACCTGTGTGTGTGCTCAGTCACTCAGTCATGTCCGACTCTGTGGCCCCATGGACTGTAGCCCCCCAAGCTCCTCTGTCCATAGGATTTCCCAGGCAAGAATACTGGAGAGGGTTGCCGTTTCCTCCTTCAGGGGATCTTCCCGACCCAAACATGGAACCTGTGTCTCTTGTGTCTCCCACATTGGCAGGCAGTCTACTAGCACCACCTGGGGAGACCAGTTAAACCCTTAGGTTCGATCCGGGGTTGGGAAGATCCCTTGGAGAAGGCACTGGCAATCCACTCCAGTATTCTTGCCTGGAGGAAGTTGGTGGACAGGGGAGCCTGGTGGGACCCAAAGCCTCAGTCCATTGGATCGCAAAGAGTCAGACACAACTGAGCGACTATACTCTATGTGGTAAATATTGCGATAGGCATTTTACTTTGTTCTTTTGACAACTCTCTTGTGTGGGCGTTACTAGCCTTATCTTAAAGAGGAGCCATTTGGAGCTCAGAGAGAAGGCATAGAGCCCAAACTAGGATCAGCGACCTCAAAGCTCACCCTCCTTCTACCGCACCACACTGGTTCCATTTCCGTAGATGGAACAGGCATGGGTACCATTCCCTGACATGCGAGTGGTGGGCTGAGACTGGAAATGAAACCAGTCAGCCTGAGGGTTCCCAGTTTAGGTACCTGTGTTAAGGTGCTATTGAAACCTGGGTCCCAAGATACTCTGAAATTCTGTTTGTGTCTGAGGCTAGAGACTGGGCTGGAAGGGAAGTTTGGGTTGAGAGATTAAACACTCTGGGGACGCTAAATGCCAGGAAGATTAAAAACTAATAACCAAACATACATATTATCCAGAATGCCTTGTTTCTTACTCCGAAAAATATGTAAGCCAAAAGCAAGTCTCTTATCTTTTCTTTAAAGTTACGAGATTATATTAGTAAAAGTGTGTCCCATACTTCTCTTTACGGGCTGTTCTCACAATTCCTGGCTTGGCGTTGGTGTGGGAAATGCAGCGCTCCCTGGTGCCACACTGCTGGGGAATTCAATACCTGTCCCTGGGTTGGCCCTTTCCAGCCACCCCCATTCTCATGGCCTCACCAAGTCAGTTATCTTTCCACTTGACCCTCATGGGTCTGTGTCTTGAGCCCACTGTATTATCTTCCTCACAGGCATTTGCTCTCTGTGCAGAAATTTGCCATGTGCCATTTCCCATGTGATGTGATGATAGCATGTCTGTGTAACTTAAAAATTTGGCAACAGTGACATTTCTGTGTTTGTGCTGGAATGATCTGGATATTACCAGGGACTGAAGGATGCTGCCACCTGCTAGGAACATATGCTTGTGTTTGAGCAAAGGTTAATGAGTCTATTCAGAAAATGATTCAGGTGCGGGCTCAAGAGCAACTTGCTGTGTTCTAAGGTAACTGAGCTGTGTGTTCTGAGAACTTGGTCCCTTTGGGGTAAGACAATTTGAAAGTTCCTTTTAGGGAGGTGGTGGATTGAGTAGTGGTTTGATTGATAATTTCCGTCTTACACAAAAGACAGATGTTCTCTGGCTTGACTAGATGTTCTGCCTTGCAGGTCTGCATGCAGATATTAATTCTGTATCAGATTATACATTTGTAGGGGTGCAAAAGTCCCTTTATCTTAATCTCTGTGCATTTGTCTTTGTGTAGGCTCAGTGCTTTGCGCAAAGGTGGCAGCCACTGTTAGGGTATACACAGTGACTTGGATTGTATTTATTGAATATAAACATAGGTTGATAAAGTTGATACCATTTAATCACACTCACCCTTCATATCAATTCTCCATTTTCTGGAGGTCTTACTTAGTTAAATGTGATGGCCAAGCTTTTGAGAATCTTCTGAATCCATGAGCCTTATTTTTAGATACCTATTTGTTGAGGTGTTTTTCTCTTGGATTTACAAAGAGCTGTAGCACACCATTGAAAATTGCTCTCTGGACAAACAAGACATCCTTCCCCAATCAGGATGGTGGTTTGACCTGAAGGAGCCTTTTCACCTCCCAGAAAAGCAGAGCAGTGAAACTTGTCTCTTAGTTAACTTGTCTTACTTTAAGAAAGGACTTGTTAGTTTAAAAATAGTCATCTTTTATTCCCCGCCTGTCAGGGCCTCTCTGCCTTCTCTCAAAAGCCAGCATTTACTGATGTTCTTTGATTGACACCCTCCTCAGTACTAAAAGGGAACAGAGAATGGGAGAAGGTTTCACTTTATTGACAGGCGCTGAGCCCTTGTCAGGGACAATTGCTTAGCAACCTCTACGGTGCCACTCTGGGGGAAGGGGGAAGGAAAGGGCAGAATTACATATAAATGAGAGGAAATCATGTGACAGAGGCCAACTATCATAAAACACTGAGTATTTTCTTTAAGTAGGTCTTTTAAGTTAGCAATGTAAGTTGTAAAATCTGCACAAATTATCTCTGCCCTTCCCCTGGGTTGTTGGATTACTGCAGAGTAGAGCTAATGTTAGGTTTTTGCAAAATGCACACTGATGTGGGGAAGAGAAAGGGAGCTGAGTTCAGAGAAAGCAAAGCTGGGTTCCTGTCTTGACTCTCCTTCTGGCTGCTTGACTCTGTGTGGGTGGCTTGACATTCCTGAGCTTTCTGGGTAAAACTGGGAAAACCACCTTGTGAAGATTAAACAGACATATTTAGAATTATAGGTTATAATATGTGTGTGGGAGGGTCTTGAAAATTGTCAAGCACCTATAAAATAAGGAGTTCTTAGAATTGTGCTATATTGAGATGCAGTCTCTGTATTAAGATGGTACGCTACTGTAAGTTGGACATAAATATGATTTTATTGGTGTGGAAGGAACACTGGCTTATGTTTATAAGTACTTTTCAGAGTACCTTTGAAAATATTATATCATTTGGTTCTTATAGTTCTGTAATACAGAATAATTATCTCCTTTTTTTAGGTTAATCATTATTAAACCCATTTCTAGAATTTGCCCACAACTAGTCTAGGGGTTGAACAGGGACTTGATCAAATCAATTGGTCCAAAAAACTGTGGCAATTTTATTCTCTTTTCAATTTCTGTCACTACCTTCAATTTCTTTTGTATAAGATTATGTAGACTAGCTTTTTTCCCGGATAACCTGTGGTAAACAACTGTTTTTTAAAAATTCTAACGTGTCACACATGGATATTTTTGTAAAATACTATGAAAATGAAATATTACAGTCAGTTTGGGCTATATGTTATATTTGGACTGTATGTTATATGTAATATTACAGTTTGTTTGGACAATATGCTAGAGGAAAGATGATACCATCAGGGAAGCTGGGCAAAGAGTACATGGGGACTCTATACTATTTTTTTAACTGTTGAGCTTTTGTGAGTCAACTTCCTTTACAAAAGTTACTGAGAATAAGTTATTAGAAAATAAAAATAAATACAAAATACAATTTCCTATATTTTAATCATTGGTGTAAACAGACATAAAATTACTCTGTCAAATTGTTATAAAAGTCTCTAAATGCATACTCTGGATTTCTACGCTTATTTTGTGGTGGACCAATAACTGGTCCACCGACCACATGAGTGTGAACATTAATAAAAATTAATTTCTCCTTTGTTTAAATAAGTCATTCCTGAAGGGACTGCAACTTCAACCTTCAAGTTCACTGAAGAGAGTCTAACTGTCACACACCTTGTGTCCAGTCAACTACGGCAGGGTGGGAGGTAGGACCATGCCAGGATCCAACTTACCAGTGAGCATCCATTTTCAGAATAGTAGGGATGAAAAGAAAAGCTCAGGAAGTGACCAATAAATGACTCAATTTGTGTCTATTTCTAGGGAGGCAAAGACCAGCCCTTGGTGGAAATAACTGTAGATCACTGTCTAAAACTACCAATTGCTTAAATACTGCAAGTTGGGGAAGAGGAATTATGGGAATTCAGAGAAGAGAAAATGTCTCCTTGGGAGATGACAGAGTTTCTTGGATTGGGTGACATGTGAGTGGCTGAAATAATCCTTGAAGTAAGTATGAGGTCTGATGAGAGATGAGAGGGTAAAGTTGTTGTTAAGTTTTCTACAGATTGTTATTTTAGGAAAGTCAATCATTCAGTGGTGGGGAGGATGGATTAGAGGTAGGGGGTGATGAAGCCAAGGTCAGGGAGTCAGCTGTCAGGCTGATGCTCGGGAAGCATTGAAACAGTGGTTGTGGAATGGAAAAGAAGTGGACACAAGGGAAATTCCAGGTGGAAAACAGAGCAGAGAAACTGATTCAATGTGGGACATTAATAGTGAGAGGTGCAGGAAGAGAAATATATTTGGGAGGAATGAGTTTCAGTGGTACTGCTTTTGAGGGGCTGGTGATGGTTTAGATGGTGGTTTCTTCCCTGTGGCTCAGATGGTAAAGAATCTGCCTGCACGCAGGAGACCTGGGTTCTATCCCTGGGTCAGGAAGATGCCCTGGAGAAGGGAATGGCTACCCGTTCCAGTATTCCTGCTTGGAGAATCCCCACGGACAGAGGAGCCAGCGGCCTACAGTCTGTGGGGTCTCAAAGAGTCTATCGAGCGACAACACTTCGCCTCAGTTGAAAATCCAAGTGTCTAAATGATTAGGAGGATGCTTTCACAGAATCAGAATCTTAAATACTGCCACTCACAAAGATGCATTCCAATCCTAAGTGTGGCCGTCTGGGGGACAGGGGCTTTGAAGATGGAATGAAGGTGAGGTTTCCAGGTGAAATCATCCTGGATTTGGAGTGAATTACCCTTGGAAGAGAAAAGAGAGGAGGGTTCACGCATGGAGATGCATAGAGAAGGCCAAGTAGAGACAGGCAGAGGTTGGCGTTATCCTGTCACAGGCCAGGGAACGCTGGGAGCCCCCAGACCCCAGCGGGGGAGACTGCACAGGCCGCCCCTCGGGAGCCTGGGGTGGGAGTCAGGCCTCCCTGTGAGCCACACTTCCAGCCTCCTGAAGTGCGACAGAATAGACTTCTGTTGTTTGAAGCCACCAGTGTGTGTGATTTGTTATGGCAGCTCTAGGAAATGTATACCTCTCTGAGAAGTCTGTATATCACATTGTTCTTGTGGTGTGAGGTAGAGGGAAAGCGAAGTTCCTTATTCATCTTTATTGGTGTCTTGTTTCTGGGTGTTTTCAAAGGTGGCTTTTCTTGCAAGTTACCAGAGGTAGAAATGATGTCATTCAGAAGAATAAAGTTTAGGACACCTTAGCAAGTGTGAAAGGATTGGTTTACAGATCAATCCACCCCTCCCCATTGCATTGATTTAATTACTTTCTTCCTTTTTTTCCCTCCCTTCCTCCCTCCCCCCCACCTCCTTCTCTCATTTTTGTCCTTCTTTCTAACAGAATCTCCCTACATTGGAAGATTTCCTGCCATAAAAAGAAAACACAATTCAGATTCATTTTTCCATTTCTAACTTCCAATCTGAACTTTAGAATAACCAGAGTTACCACATTCAAAAGTAATCAGCGTCCTATACACAGTCAGTCTAGTCTTATTCTGGTTAAAGATGTGATTATTTTCTTCTTGGACCTTTTGAAATATTGAAAACTAACTTGCAGACCCTCTAACTTCATTGCTACTGTCAGTATTTGGTTAGAGGTTATTGCCTCAAGAGCAGGGTTTCCATTTGGGCTCACTGCCTAACACAGTTTCTGGCACAGACTAGGCTTCCACATAATGTTTGTTGGCCTGAACTGTTGACTGAAGGATTGGATTTACTGGCCTAATACTGCATAATTCTTAAAGTGAATTTCCCTCATGAGATTAGAAGCATTTAAATGTGTCCTCAGGCTTGTGTGAAATTGGGAACCACCATATGTTTGCATATCAATAAGAGTACCCTCCATTGGGAGTGTGGAAGAACACAAATCAGTCTGGTTTCAACAAAGGGAATGTATTGGCTTGTGGAATGTAAATTCCAGAAGTGCTGACTTTAGGTGATGGTTGATCAAGGAGCTCCATGATGCCAAGAAGGGATGAGTTTCTTTCTGGTTTTGTTATTCTGTCCATGGTGTCAGCTTTATCCTAAGGTGGGGCCCCCTTTTGCCACTAGGAAGGCAGATGATATGAAAAAAGCCCCACGTGCTTGTTAGTTAATATCACTGGAAAAGAATATCTCTATCTAAGCTGTCAAACAAAAATACGGAACGTTCCTCTGATGGGACCAACTAGGACACGTGTCTGTCTTTGAGCCAATCTCTATAATGATGAGTTATAACTATGCTACAAGAAAGACCTCATTGCTGGTTTAAGAACTTCTTGGCCTAACTAATAAGGAAAGGGTAACTCAGTTCCCCTTTGGTTAGACAGTCCTAAGTTTAGAGAATCACTAGTCCAGGCTGTGTTAGCTGAGGAAGGCTAAGAATGATAAAAGGTTATATTTGTGTTCAAGTATATTGCACTGGGACAGGCCCTTTATTTATATTGCATATTATATACTCTAAGAAGTGATTTTGTACAACTGACCCAAATGGTGGAGCCCCAAGACCTAATTAGAATAGCTTAGCTGCAGAGCAGTCCCTGCCTTATTTATGGAGTGAGGTCGAGTATCTAAAATCCGATGTGACCTTACTGTCTCCAGTTTACCATCTGTAATTGGGGGTCTATGGAAGAACTATATCAAAAAGGTCTTAATGAACTGAATTACTACAATGGTGTGGTTAGTTACCCAAAGCCAGACATTCTGGGTGTGAAGTCAAGGGGTCTTAGGAAGCACTGCTGTTAATAAAGCTAGTGGATGCAATGAAATTCCAGCAGAACTCTTCAGATCCCTAAAGGATGATGCCATCAAGGCTTTGCATTCATTATGTCAGCAAACCTGGAAGACCCAGCAGTGGCCACAGGACTGGAAAAGGTCAATCCTTATCCCAAATCCCCAAGAAGGGTAGTACCAAAGAAGGTGCTCAGCATAGGACAATTGTACTTATCCCCTGCGCTAGTAAGATCATGGTTAAAATCTTGCATGCTAGGCTTCAGCATTACGGGAACCAAGAACTTCCAGATGTCCAAGCTGGGTTTAGAAAAGGAAAAGGAACTAGAGATCAAATTGCCAACATTCACTGGATTATAGAGAAAGCAAGGGAATTCTAGAAAAACATGTATCTCTGTTTCATCAACTATGCTAAAGCCTTTGACTGTGTGGATCATGGTAAACTGTGAAAAGCTCTTAGAGAGACAGGAATACCAGAGATGGGAATACCGAACCATCTTACTTGTCTCCTCAGAAACCTGTATGCGGATCAGGAAGCAACAGTTAGAACCCTGTATGGAACAACTGATTGGTTCAAGATGGAGAAAGTACGACAGGGCTGTCTGCTGTCACCCTGTTTGTTTAACCTATGCGCTGAGCACATCATGAGAAATGCTGAGCTGGATGAGTTACAAGCTGGAATCAAGATAGGTGGGAGAAACATCACATGTGGATGATACCACTCACATGTGGATGATACCACTCACATGTGGATGATACCACTCACATGTGGATGATACCACTCTCATGGCAGAAAGCAAAGAGGAACTAAAGAACTTCTTGATGAACGTGAAGGAGAGTGAAAGAGCTGGCTTAAGACTAAATATTAAAAAAACTAAGGTCATGACATCCAGATCCATTACTTCATGGCAAATACAAGGGGAAAATGTGGAAGTAGTGACAGATTTCCTCTTCTTGGGCTCTAAAATCACTGCAGATGGTGACCGCAGCCCTGAAATCAGAAGATGTTTGCTTCTTGGCAGGAAAGCAATGACAAACTTAGTGTATTGAAAAGCAGAGATGTTACCCTGCCAACAAAGGTCCGTATAGTCAAGGCTATGGTCTTCCCAGTGGTCATGTACAGTTATGAGAGCTGAACTGTAAAGAAGGCGGAGGGCTGAAGAATTGATGCCTTCAAACTGTGGTGCTGGAGAAGACTCCTGAGAGTTCCTTGGACTGCAAGGAGATCAAACCAGTCAATGTTAAGGGAAATCAACCCTGAATACTCATTCAGGAAGGACTGATGCTGAAGCTGAAACTCCAGTATTTTGGTTATCCGATGTGAACAAATGACTCATTGGAAAAGTCCCTGATGCTGGGAAAGATGAAGGGAAGAAGGAGACGAGGGTGTCAGAGGATGAGATGGCTGGGCGGCATCACTTATGCAATGAACATGAACTTGGGCAAACTTTGGGAGATGGTGAGGGACAGAGAGGCCTGGTGTGCTGCGGTCCATGGGGTTGCAAGGAGTCAGACACGACTGGGCAACTGAATAACAACAGCAGCAATTGGGGGTTTATTGTTTAGAAGTTTATAATTCCTTTGGAAAAAAAGTTATTAAAAAAAAGTGACTTCCCATTTGGTCCAGTGGTTAAGACTCCGCACTCCCAAAGCAGGGTTCCTGGTCAGGGAACTAAGATCCCACATGCTACACTGAGCAGCTGGGATTGGAGGAAAGTTATTAAAATGAAATTGGTAGTTCCTTTGGAGAATATTGTCCACCTCTCTGCTGTATATGCTTTTACCACCCCGACTTCCTTCTGTATCCTTCAGTTAGTAAACCTTATTTTATTTGCCCAAGTCAAGGCCAGTGTTGGTCTTAATCAGTGGATCTGAGTTTCTCTTGATGTTTGCCGCTTCAGTGGTTACCCAGAGCTAACTGTCTCGGGCCAGTTCTGAATTAGTCCTGGAGCCAGGGCTGGGCTTAGCCCGCCTAAACCACATAACCTTTTATAGTGGCTAAAACTGATGCTGGGAGAGGCTATTACCATGCCTACTTATTGGCATTGTCTGTCCAACTTATAACAGGTATTTCACTTGCTGTCACAGGGACCATTAATGTCTTCCTACTGCAAATGAGAAGACTGTGAGATTTCTGTTTCTAATTTGAGTTCTTTATCAGTCTAATATATATTGTTTATATAAAGAATATTTGGAGGTACAGGAAATGTTACTGGAGCCAGTGGGTCCTAAGAAGATGGTTTGGGTTTGTGCTTCCTGGAGACTCGGGGCTTCCCCGAGATTCTCATAGCTGAGCTGAACGAGGAGCAGTGAAGCTTTGGAGGCCAGCCCTGCTTCAGTCACAGTGGTCAAGTGTGATTTCATTTAAGATTTGGTGCAGCTAACAGATAGGGTTGAAAACCACTATTCCATCCTAGCTCTGTGACCTGGAAAAAAAAATCCCTCCCCATCTCTAGTCCTCAGTTTCCTTTACTTGTAAAATGAAGGCGCTGGATGAGAAGTTCTCAAAAACCCCTTCCATCTTCCACAGTCTATGATTCTATGACTTGCCTTTAGCCAAGTTGCATGAGAACTGATTAAATGACTCCCTTCGAAGTTATTAATTCGGCACAGCTTCCCCATCTTAGTGAGTTTTCAGCTGGCTAATGCCAGATGACAGTCATGAAATGCCAACCTTGCCAGTGTGGGATGGAGTTAACAGTGTGAGGTTTGCTGAGTGTTTCTGTGCGATCAGTGTGAAAGCAATCACATCTCCAGAGCGAGAAAGGTCAGTGCCCTGTCGCTTCCAAGCCTTGCCACACTAAGGGGACATGAAGGGGACTGCCACCCGCCGAACGCAAATCAGGCTGAAAAATGAATGCCCTCTGCAGTTGCAGTCTGCTAGCTCCGAATGTCAAATGATATTACTTTGGGAGCCTGTTAAGCCCCCTTCTCAGAGCACAGCAGTGTCTAAATCCCTTCATCTCATTTGATTAATCTGAGAGACTATAGAATATGGTATTAGGCATGGAAAACATGCCTGCAGTGTGATAGTTTGCAGTATTACCAAGCATGGACATTCTTTGAAGGCCTGATGATCTTTCCTGGTTCTGGGTTGCTTGGAAGTAGGGGTGGGGAAGCTCGTTGATCTTAGTGAATTAGCATCCGTTGTGAAATAATATTAGTGAATATATCCATACATTAAAAAAACAACAACAGGGTGGAACTTCCCTGGCGGTCCAGTGGTTAAGACTTCACACTTTCAATGCAGGAGGCTCGGGTTCAGGCCCTGATCAGGAAGCTAAGATCCCCACACACTGTGTGGAGTGGAGTGGCCAGGAAAAAAAAAAAAAAAAAGGATTATAGAGTGATTCATAACCCTTATAGGAACAGGACTCTTCTACCCAAAAGAGGGGACTCTTTCTTTGTCTGTCTTTCCCTGAAATAAAGTGAAGGTGTTAGTTGCTCAGCTGTGTCTGAGTCTTTGTGACCCATGGATTATAAAGCCTGCCAGGCTCCTCTGTTCATGGAATTCTCTAGGCAAGAATACTGGAGTGGGTTGCTGTTTCCTTCTCCAGGGGACCTTCCTGACCCAGGGATCGAATCTGGGTCTCTTGTACTGCAGGCGGATTCTTTACCATCTGAGCCACCAGGGAAGCCCCACACCCTTAAGCCTTGAACATACACCCGTACTTAACAGGAAGGAGACCATATATTTAACAGTGGTATTTCTCATCGGTAAGATCACAAATGACTTCTTTTTTCTTATGTTTTTGTATCTTACACATTTTTACCATGGGCACATTTTTTAATAAGAAAATATACTTGAAACCGTGTGTTATTTCAAAATACATTTTCCTTTGTTTGTTGTAAGGTCATTCTTTTCCTGAGAAATGTCCCCGAATACTGTCTTTTTTCCCATTCTGCTAAAATGGTGGAAATGCTGTGTGAAACAGATGAACTGAGCCCTTCCTGGGAAGCATCCCACGTTCTCCTTTTCAAGACCTGGAGCTACTGTGTGGCCTGACAAGCAGTAAGAAATGTGATAATAAAGACGAGGAGCCACTCCAGGGCTGGGTTTCATTTCCAGCTTAATTAAATCCTAGAAACACACCTGACCTCCAGCTTTGACGAGCTGCCACAAAAGCCAGGTGCCCTCATCAGCTAGGGCTCGCCCTGCGGTGACGGTGGGAAGGCGGCCTGAAAGGAGAGGGCAGAGGGAGGCAGAAGCCGTCGGAGATGAAACAGTGGAGTCAGGAGGCAATATTTCAGAGGAAGCTGTTTCATCCTGTGGGTGATCTCTCTGCCCCTCTGCTTAAAAAGCTGAACAGCAGCACTAACCTACAAATGTCCTGAATTGAAAACTCTGCCAATGGCTCTGCTGCCCCTGCCACCTGGCCCCCCAACCAGTCCTCGACCAGCTCCCTGCCCCCACCTGTCGTGGTAAATGGGGTATAAAATGCACTTGGTTGGTACAAGTCCTGACATGCTCTCTGGTCCAAGCCGGTTGACTGGCTCCTGGGATGACAAACGCCTGGCTGCTTGTGGTCTGTTGGGCCCTGCAGCTGCCCGGGGTCTCTGTATTCAATATCCCAGGGTCTCTGTGTTCAATATCTTGTTTCAAGACCAGAAATTCTCCTGAAATCTAAATGATGGTGGGGGGGGGGGTGGGGGGGTGGGGAATGCCATGATTAATTGAGCCCAGAAATTGTACAGTGATCTTGAACGACATATCAGCTGGTTTTCAAGACCACTTGTGACACATGATGAGTTTTATATGTGAGGAAATGAGGCTCTGAAAGAGTAGGTAATTGTTGGTTCTAAGAAGCAGAGCCTGAGACAGGGGTTGGGCCCCAGGTTTTATGAAGGGGCTGCTTTTAGGAGAAACTTAGAATGAGGCAGGGGGCAGGAGAGAGGAGGGAAAGGGCAAGCAAGGATGTGGTCTCAGGACACTCAGCTTGGCCTGAACCAGAGGTAGCCCTGGAGCATGAACTTCATCATGGAATGGTCCCTACCCTGAGGCCAGGAGGCTGACTGACCTCCACTGGTCCTTGCTGGGAGTCGTCCCTGGGTTGGGGACACAGCTCCTCAGGCCAGGAGGCTCATGTCAGTTGAGGGCAGTTCGCTGAAGGAAGGCGCCATTTGAAGCGCATGGCAGTCAATACTCATAATATCTGGGGGACAATACCAACCTGCAAAGGGGCCCTGGCAGGGCGTCACCAACTCCTGCTCATCCACAGTGAACCCATGCTGGTTCTTTTCAGAACCGAAGGATGGGTCTGGGGGTTGGGGTGACCCAGGTGGGTGGTTCTCATTTTTGTAGCATATGAAGATGGTCACAAATGTGCATGAGCCATGCAAATCATGGGAGATACTTTATAATCATTGAAAAGAAGAGTCCTTTGACCCTAAGTTGTGAATATTTCTTCCTCCTCTTTGATTTTTGAACATTTTGTTCCTTCACAGGAGCTGCCATTATATTCAGAAAGTAAGAACATGTCTACCTCTTTGACTCAAGTGGGAACTTCTCAGGAGAAGAAATCTTGCCTCGTTTCAGGGGTAACACACCCGCTTATACATGTCTTCTCCATAATAGGCTAATCAACACTGATTGAATTGAGCACTTCTTGATTTTGGGCGGTGGGGAGCGGCTTCCTGGTGCTATTATTTTAGCCCGTCAACCACTCAAAGTTCATTCAGTGTCTATTAGTTAGCTGTGACCAGGTCAAAGGGCACTGTGTTGGTGCCTGTTTTATTTCCTATCTGTCCAAGGGTCTCAGAGTCCATTAAACAGCAACAGGAAGGTCATTCTAGGGACCAGGAAGAAAGGCAGCTCCATTTTGAAGCCATGTAGAAAAAGAGTGTGTCTCCTGGAGTCAGGAGACTTGAAACACCGCTCATTAGTTAGTTTTTGCATCTGTAGAATGGGACAGGCCACCACCGGGTTGAACGTACAGGGCTGTTGTGGAGGATCAAAGGAGGTAATACAGGTGAAGTCCATAGACTGTGCAGAGAAAATTGATGCACTTGTAAGGACCAGTCATGGTTCAAAGGCAAGGGTGAGAGACAGAGGGCTTGGAGCCCCTCTCTGCAGTTCAGGTGCTGAATTCCTGTGTGCTTAGAATTCACAGTCTCAGAGAAATAAAAAAGGGAAAGGAAAATCCGTGTGCTTCTCTCTTCCTCTCCTGACTTTAGGGAACTGCATATGCTATAATTAGGGCCTCAGCTTATACCTCCAATTTCTGAAAGTTTCCCACTTATTTTTACAAGAACATACACACTTTACAATGCCTGACACCTGCTCCAGCAAGCAAATAATTGTTTTGACACTGTGACAGAGAGTATATTTTAACAATTTCTGAAATCTGCCAATGGAATAATTAGAGTCTAATTCTCATTTGCCAGGACAATGAGCTCTTGAGGCCAGATGACTCCCTGATGGCAAACTGGCCACCTTTACCTGGTTCTCATTGGCTGGTAGAGATCTAGTTTCACATAATTGTCTCAATCCTTACTGATGACTGATTTTTGACCTTTAATGATAATTAAAGGTTTCTTTGGATGGGTATTTTACTACAATTCTCGTTGCTTGAGAAATAGCTTTGATTTAATAGTTGGACTATTAAAGATTTCCCTTTCCTTGTGGAGTGACCTCCTAGCTGGCCTAAGGCAGTAGGGCAAGGGGCCACAGAGAACTAGCACTCCTGCTCTGGGCAGAGGTGGCCAGGGAAGGAGGGATGGCAAAGAGAAAGTGTGGATATGGGGTGAAACTAGTGAGAACTGGCCAGAAGCACTGTCTTAGGTTCTAGCATCAGATTTAGGAAGGATCTTGGAGATGCTGGGGGTGGGGAAAGGGGTGTGGTTTCTTTCCTGGACCGCTGGGATGTATTGCTGGGCCATGGACTTGGGAGCTGTGGGGATGCTGAGTCAGACCAGGCAGCCTTCCAGAATCCTGGCTTTGATTTGGGATCCTGCAGAGTCCATCCTATAACCCTATGTAGGCATGGAGCCAAGCCTGCTACCCTGCCCAACTGTTGCGCCTTTGGGCCCACATAACTCAAAGGCCCCGCATAAGAGAGCCTTTGGGTGCAGCCTGTGGTACTGCCCTGCAGTGGAGTCATGGAGCCCAGCTTACAGCCTTGCCCTGCCACAGATCCCAGTCTACGGCCCCGCCAATGGCTGAATATAGCCTGAAGCCTCTCCAGGGCAAGGAACCCAGACAGTGATCACCCAACAATATAGTACAGTTTCTAGCCCCACCTAACTGCAGCCTACAGCTGCAAGCCCAGCTGGGCCTTGCCCAACAGCAGAGCACAGATATTGGCCTGTGTGATCACGATACCCAGCCTGTGGCCCCATCTGTCTATGAAACCCTGCCTGCAGCTCTGCCTGAATATGGAATCCTACTGGTGGTACCATCCCATTTGGGTAGTATAGCCTGAGACCCCCATCTGGTCAGAAGCAATCATGGTGCCCGATCTGTAGCCCTGCCCAGTTGCATAGTACAACCAGCACCAACCTACTAGGAAACATAACAGTGACTTTGTAAAGCTGGTTGCAGAGACCAGAGAGTGCCTTCAACTGTGGAGCCCAGCCAGCAGCACCCCTTCCTAACCTCAGAGCACAGGAAGTGGCCTCACCCAACTAGAAATCCTGATAGCTAAGCCCTACCTGCCTATGGACACTGCCAGCTGACCTGACCATTACCCTGAGCTGAGCTGACTGGCTAAGGATAGGCCCTGATGAAAAGACTAGAAGGGGAGACTACTTACTCAGATGCTCAGATACCAGCACGAGGAATCAAAGATCACAAAGAATCAGGTAAACACAACACCGCTAAAAGGGCCCCAATAACTGACCCTAAAGAAATAGGCTGTTTATGAGCTGTTTGACAAAGAATTCAGAATAATCAGGATTCAGAAAGTAAATTGGTACAGCCATTATGGAAAGCAGTATGGAGTTTCCTCAAAAGATTAAAAATAGAATTGCCGTATGATCCAGCAATCCCACTTCTGTGTATCCATCTGATGAGCATGTGAGAAACTGCTCAACATCATTAGTCATTTGAGAAATCCAAATTAAAGCCACAGGGAGATACCAGCTCACACCCACTGGAATGGCTTGAATGCAAGACTTGCAGTGCCAAGTGTTGCTGAAGATGTGGAAACACTGGGAGTCTCAGACATTGCTGATTGGAATAGAAAATTGGTGCAACCACTTTGGAAAAGTTTTGGCAGTCCCTTATAAAGGTTAAAAAAAAAAATCTAGTATACTGTATTGGAAAACCAATACAATATTGTAAAGTAATTAACCTCCAATTAAAATAAATAATTTTATTAAAAAAAATCTATGTATCCTATGACCAAGTAATGCCACATGTAAGTATTTACCTAAGAGAAATAAGAACATATGTCTACAAAAGGACTTGTACAACAATGTTCATAGCCCCAAACTGGAAACAACCCAAATATTTCCTTGATTTATTTCTCAGAACTATTTCTCACTGTGGAAGAAATGGAAGGAATTTCTGCATAGACGCAGGGTGGACCTCCCCAGCTCCCATGAAGAAATGACATCACAAAGGGAGCAGATGACAATTTCTCAAACTTCAGATTTACAGCAAGGACCAGCTGTCGACGTGATTCCGAATCACCACTCCAGGTGACGAGGTTTTTCTCCTCAGTGGTCCGGGCACAAAAGCTCCAAGAAAGAGGTCCCTGCTCTTCCTGCTTTGGTTCCTGTTCTGTTCCTGGCATGCTAAAGTGAAAGCTGCTTGTGTCTCTCCCAACTCTGCATCCAGTGGCGTCACGTTGATAACATAAAACCAGCACAGTGGGAGTATTTGCATGATAAAAATCAGCATTTCATCTCCCATTCCACATCTTCTTGCAAAGCCAGTGGTGAAACACTGACCAGCTCATCCTTGTCTGTACCTTCCCCCTTCTCACCTGGTGATTCTACTCTGACAAAATTAATCATTCTTTCTACTTGATCATTATCTAGCACACACTGTTGTATCCCCAGGAAAGGACTTTATATGCTTTCACTGTTTCCTGATTCTGCTCTGGAGTCAGTGGGTAACAGTTTTCTTCTTTCTCAGAACCCAAAAGAGGGGACTTTCTTCTCTACTTGGTGAGTGAGGACGGTTTCATGAGATGATTTTACTTGTCCATAGTTTTCAAAACATCCAGGCTAAACAAGGAAGAGCAATTTATGAGAAGATCTCACACAAAATGTAGGGGATTTAAGAATAATGCGTCCAATAAGAGGGTCAGGCAATAGTGTGCAAATTGTCTTTTAAAGGGACAGATAGTAAAATTTGAAGCTTTAAAGTCCAGGAGGCAACCATGTAAGAATTTATATAACCATTTAAAATGTAACCATATAAAAATTAAAAAAAAATTCTTGGCTTATTAGCTATGAAGAAACAGGAAACTGGTTGGCTTTGTGGGCTGCAGTTTTCTGAGCTCTGCTGTTGAGGACTGACCTGGGGAATGAGAAAGGCAAGGTGGTCAGGTAGGAGGCTGGCAGATAAGGATGACAAGGGAGGGTTAATACTGGGATGATAACAGTGGGGAGGAAGGAATGGGGAGAAATAGGTCAGGGGAATGTGAATATCTAATATCTAATTAGTTGTATATATAGCTGTCCATCACCAACTCCCCGAGCTTATTCAAACTCATGTCGATCAAGTCAGTGATGACACCCAACCATCTCATTGTCTGTCGTCCCCTTCTCCTCCCGCCTTCAGTCTTTCCCAGAATCAGGGTCTTTACCAGTGAGTCAGTTCTTAGCATCAGGTGGCTAAAGTTTTGGAGCTTCATCATCAGTCCTTCTCATGAATATTCAGGACTGATTTCCTTTAGGATTGACTGGTTTGATCTCCTTGCAGTCCAAGGGACTCTCAAGAGTCTTCTCCAACACCACAGTTCAAAAGCATCAATTCTTTGGCAGTCAGCTTTCTTTATAGTCCAACTCTCACATCCATACATGACTACTGGAAAAACCATAGCTTTGACTAGATGGACTTTTGTTGGCAGAGTAATGCCTCTGCTTTTTAATGTGCTATCTAGGTTTGTCATAATTTTTCTTCCAAGGAGCAAGCATCTTTTAATTTCATGGCTGCAGTCACCATCTGCAGTGATTTTGGAGCCCCCCAAAATAAAGTCTGTCACTGTTTCCATTGTTTCCCATCTATTTGCCATGAAGTAATAGGACTGGATGCCATGATCTTTGTTCTTTGAAAGTTGGGTTTTAAGCCAGCTTTTCACTCTCCTCTTTCACCTTCATCAAGAGGCTTTTTAGTTCCTCTTCGCTTTCTGCCATAAGGGTGGTGTCATCTGCATATCTGAGGCTATTGATATTTCTCCCGGCAATCTTGATTCCAGCTTGTGTTTTATCCATCCCAACATTTCCAATGATGTACTCTGCATATAAGTTAAGTAAGCAAGGTGACAATATACAGCCTTGATGTACTCCTTTCCCAATTTGAAACCAGTCCATTGTTCCATATCTGGTTCTAACTGTTGCTTCTTGACCTGCATGCAGATTTCTCAGGAGGCAGGTAAGGTGGTCTGGTATTCTCATCTCTAAGAATTTTCCACAGTTTGTTGCGATCCACACAGTCAAAGACTTTAGCATAGTTGATGAAGTAGATGTTTTTCTGAAATTCTCTTGCTTTTTTGATGATCCAGTGGATGTTGGCAATTTGATCTCTGGTTCCTCTGCCTTTTCTAAATCCAGCTTGAGCATCTGGAAGTTCCTGGTTCATGTATTATTGAAGCCTAGCTTGGAAAATTTGAGCATTAGTTTACTAGCATGTGAGGTAAGTGCAGTTGTGTGGTGGTTTGAACATCCTTTGGCATTGCCTTGCTTTAGAATTGCAATGAAAACTGACCTTTTCCAGTCCCGTGGCCACTGCTGAGTTTTCCAAATTTGCTGGCATATTGAGTGCAGCACTTTAATAGCATCATCTTTAAGGATTTGAAATAGCTCAGCTGGAATTCAATCACTTCCACTAGCCTTGTTCAAAGTAATGTTTCCTAAGGCCCACTTTACTTTGCACTTCAGGATGTCTGGCTCTAGGTGAGTGATCACACCATCATGGTTATCTGGGTCATAAAGATCTTTTTTGTATAGTTGCCACCTCTTCTTAATATCTTTTGCTTCTGTTAGGTCCATACCATTTCTGTCCTTTATTGTGCTCATCTTTGCATGAAATGTTCCCTTGGTATTGCTAATATTCTTGAAGAGATCTCTAGTCTTTCCCCTTTTATTGTTTTCCTCTATTTCTTTTCATTGACCACTGAGAAATGCTTTCTTATTTCTCCTTGCTATTATTTGAAACTGTGCATTCACATGGGTATATCTTTCCTTTTATCCTTTCCCTTTCACTTCTCTTCTTTTCTCAGCTATTTGAAAGGCCTCCTCAGACAACCATTTTGCCTTTTTGCATTTCTTTTTCTTGGGGATGGTCTTGATCACTGCCTCCCATACAATGTCCATAGTTCATCAGGCACTCTATCTATCAGATCTAGTCCCTTGAATCCATTTCTCACTTCCACTGTGTAATTGTAAGGGATTTGATTTAGGTCATATGTGAATGGTCTAGTGGTTTTCCCTACTTTATTCAATTTAAGTCTGAATTTTGCAATAAGGAGTTCTTGATCTAAGACACAGTTGGCTCCTGGTCTTGTTTTGTTGACTATTTGAAGCTTCTCCATCTTTGGATGCAAAGAATATAATCAATCTGATTTTGGTATTGACCATGTGATGATGTCCATGTGAAGAATCTTCTCTTGTTTTTGAAAGAGAGTGTTTGCTATGACCAATGCATTCTCTTGGCAAAACTTTGTTAGCCTTTTTCCTGCTTCATTTTGTACTCAAAGGCCAAACTTGCCTTTATTCTAGGTATCTCTTAACTTCCTACTTTTGCATTCCAGTCCCCTATGATGAAAAGGACATCTTTTATTTTCTTAGTTCTAGAAAGTCTTGTAGGTCTTCTTAGAACAGTTGAACTTCAGCTTCTTTGACTTTAGTGGTTGGGGCATAGACTTGGATTACCGTGATATTGAATGGTTTGCCTTGGTAATGACCAGAGATCATTCTGTCATTTTTGAGACTGCACTCAAGTACTGCTTTCTCGACTGTTTTGTTAACTATGAGGGCTACTCCATTGTTCCTAAGGGATTCTTGCCCACAGTAGTAGATATAATGGTCATCTTAGTTAAATTCGCCCATTCCGGTCCATTTTGGTTCACTGATTCCTAACATGTCGCTGTTGACTCTTGCCATCCCGTTTGACCATTTCTAATTCACCTTGATTCTTGGACCTAGCATGGACCTAACATTCCAGGTTCCTATGCAGTATTGTTCTTTACAGCATTGGGCTTTTCTTCCATCACCAGTCACATCTACAATGGGGCATTGTTTTTACTTTGGCTCAGCCTCTTCATTCTTTCTGGAGCTATTTCTCCACTCTTCTATAGTAGCGTATTGGTCACCTACCAACCTGGGGAGTTCATCTTTCAGTGACATCTCTTTGCTTTTCTTACTGTTCATGAGGTGGTTTGCCATTTCCTTCCCCAGTGGACCACATTTTGTCAAAACTCTCCAACATCACCCATCCATCTTGTGTGGCCCTACATATCATGGCTCCTGGTTTCATTGAGTTAGACAAGGCTGTGGTCCAAGTGATCAGCTTGGTTAGTTTTCTGTAATTCTGGTTTCCGTTCTGACTGCCCCCTGATGGATGAGGATAAGAAGCTTGTGAAAGTTTCCTGATGGGAGGGATAGGCTATGGGATGATCTGGATCTTGCTCTGATAGGTAGGGCCAGTTCAGTTCAGTTCAGTCGCTCAGTCGTGTCCGACTCTTTGTGACCCCATGAATCACAGCACACCAGGCCTCCCTGTCCATCGCCAACTCCTGGAGTTCACTCAAACTCATGTCCATTGAGTCAGTGATGCCATCCAGCCATTTCATCCTCTGTCGTCCCCTTCTCCTCCTGCCCCCAATCCCTCCCAGCATCAGAGTCTTTTCCAATGAGTCAACTCTTTGCATGAGATGGCCAAAGTACTGGAGTTTCAGCTTTAGCATCATTCCTTCCAAAGAACACCCAGGGCTGATCTCCTTTACAATGGACTGGTTGGATCTCCTTGCAGTCCAAGGGACTCTCAAGAGTCTTCTCTAACACCACAGTTTAAAAGCATCAATTCTTTGGCGCTCAGCTTTCTTCACAGTCCAACTCTCATATCCATACATGCTGCTGCTGCTGCTAAGTTGCTTCAGTCGTGTCTGACTCTGTGCGACCCCATAAACGGCAGCCCACCAGGCTCCCCCATCCCTGGGATTCTCCAGGCAAGAACTCTGCAGTGGGTTGCCATTTCCTTCTCCAATGAATGAGAATGAAAAGTGAAAGTGAAGTCGCTCAGTCATGTCTGACTCTTCGAGACCCCATGGACTGCAGCCTACCAGGCTCCTCCGTCCATGGGATTTTCAAGGTCCGTCTAGTCAAGGCTATGGTTTTTCCAGTGATCCATACATGACCTCTGGAAAAACCATAGCCTTGACTAGACGGACCTTTGTTGGCAAAGTAATGTCTCTGCTTTTGAATATGCTATCTAGGTTGGTCATAACTTTCCTTCCAAGGAGTAAGCATCTTTTAATTTCATGGCTGCAGTCACCATCTGCAGTGATTTGGGAGCCCCCCAAAATAAAGTCTGACACTGCTTCCACTGTTTCCCCATCTATTTCCCATGAAGTGATGGGACCAGATGCCATGATCTTTGTTTTCTGAATGTTGAGCTTTAAGCCAACTTTTTCACTCTCCACTTTCACTTTCATCAAGAGGCTCTTAGTTCCTCTTCACTTTCTGCCATAAGGGTGGTGTCATCTGCATATCTGAGGTTATTGATATTTCTCCCGGCAGTCTTGATTCCAGCCTGTGCTTCTTCCAGTCCAGCATTTCTCATGATGTACTCTGCATAGAAGTTAAATAAGCCAGATGACAATATACAGCCTTGACATACTCCTTTTCCTATTTGGAACCAGTCTGTTGTTCCATGTCCAGTTCTAACTGTTGCTTCCTGGCCTGCATATAGGTTTCTCAAGAGGCAGGTCAGGTGGTCTGGTAGGTGGGGCCATGCTCATGTAAATCTTTAATCCAATTTTCTGTTGATGGGTGGAGCTGTGTTCCCTCCCTGTAGTTTGGCCTGAGGCCTAAAGGCCTCATAAGTCCTTCAAGAGGAATTATGTCAGCAAGATGGTAGGATGGACAAAATGGAATTTAGGATCTAAAAGTGCATTCGTTGCCCAGGGCAGTGTCTCTGTCTTCAGGAAAACAGGAACCATATCTGATATTTTACCAGAGACAATTTAATATAGGGGATTAAATCGCTAAACAGGTGTTTGGAGGATTGTAACTGCAGAGAGATGTAGCAACTGCAGGAAACATTCACCACCATTAGAGCTGGGAGAACAAAGGGAAGAGGTTGGGTTAATTAGAACCTAGAGACTTAGAGTGAAGGCCTCCAGAAAGCTGAGACCCAGGCCGTGAAGCAGGAGGTGCCACCTGTTTGGTGCTGGTGTCCCTGAAGGGAACCCCATGAATCTGGCTCTGAGTGTATGGATGAAAAAAAACCTGGAATCAACTGCTACTGCTGCTAGCATGGAGCACTGTTGCTGAGGTGACACTGACAGGAAGAGGAAGCAAGGAGCGATTCCTTTCTTCTTCTTCTAGTCTTGCTGTCTCCCTCTAGCACCCTTTATTGGCAGATCCTCACAGGAAGCCAGATGGCAAAGGAGAAATTTTATCCATGAAGTTCAACCTCAGGATCATAAAACAGACAACAGATGGGTGGGTGGTGCTGAGAGACAATAGCTTAATAACCAGCCCAGATCCTAACATACATGTATGGTCAGTTTCCAAACAGCCTGAGTCTGAATGCCTCAAGAGGTCTCTTCCTCCTTCCAAGGACTAGGACAATCACAGGTACCTTTCTGAGGCTTTTCTTTTTTTCTTAGACTGCAGAAACTATTCTCAGTTGAGTAGAGAAAATCAATGGTTTTACTTACTTTTCTCTTATAATCCAGAAGAGTTAAAATAAAGAGAAAGGAGATTTTGGCAAAACGCAAAACAATTTGGCAGCCTGTTCTAAACTTTTTCAGCATCCCTAGATTCAGCTGTTCCTAATCCTGTTCTTATGTGCTTTAATTTTCCATTTTAAGTCCCGGGGATTTAGACGTACCTGCTTTATTGCTGGTGCCGGGTACTTAGGGATGACAGGGCTGTGTGCTGAAACAAGATACACAAGTAATGAAAACAAAGAAGCGTTCTGTTCTCCCAAAGACCCCTCTTCTGGGAGGCGCAGTGTCAGGCATCTTTCTGGAGAAGCTGAAGCATCCTGGCATCTTCTCTTTTGATGTTCTAGTGCTGACTGTAGAATGGTTTTCTTATACATGAAACTGCTCCGATATGAAAGTCTGACAGAGCAATGTACACAGTTTGAGAAAGTATCTGGTTTGAACCCAGTTCAATCTCTTACTATGTCCTGAGATATTTCACTTTATTACTCACTTTATTATTGATCATAATTGTACCTGTCCTGCTCTCCTTTTTTGGCTCATTCAGAAGATCAAAAGAGATGGTAACTCAATATGAAAACATATTGCAAATAGTAAAAATGAAAGAAATACACAAGGAATCAACAGTGATGGGGTTTGAGCTGTATTATTTCCATGGCTCCTGACTCTGTAAGGTTACAGAGAGAGATGTATCTGCCCTCCCCACCAAATGCCTTTGTATGTTAGCAAAATTACAATGTATACACCTATCTGGGTTTATGCGGCATATTTTTCCCTCATAAAGTCTTTATCTTGAATGCCACTATCAGCAAAGCACCCAATGTGTAAGTGAAAATAAGCCCAGGACAGATATCTGTGTTCCTAGACCAATTCAGTTTTCTGTGCTTATTACTTCCACTTTTTCTTGGGATCAAAGTGGAGAAGATGTTTCTGAAAACTTTGTCTGAATCTAGGAATCAAGTACTACTATCATAATTTCTTCCTCTCCCCGCCCTCCTCCTCCTCCTAATAATAGTAGCATTTGTTGAGTGCTTAGTGTATGTCGGACACTTCAAAAGATTTCTTATTTTGGCTGTGCTGGGTCTTAGTGGAGGCATGTGGGATCTAGTTCCTGGACCAGGGGTGGAACCTGGGCCCCCTGCATTGGGAGTGTGGACTCTTAGCCACTGGGCCACCAGGGAGGTCCTTGGACACTTTAAAAGCACCTGTACTATATTGTCTTCTTAAAAATAACCTTATGAGGTAAATGTTGTTTTCATTATCACTCAATATTAGGAAAGTGAAGCATAAACAGGTAAAGAAGCTTGCCTGAGATTACAGACACTTAGTTATGGAGTTGGGATTTAAACTCCATAAGCTAGTTCCAAAGTCTAAACTTAAATCTACTCAAGAAGTGTATTCAATATTTTATTTTATTTTTTAACTTTAAAATATTAAAAAAGAAGTGTATTCAAGAAATACTTGTGCATAAATTGTGTAAATCAGAGTTGCCTATCAATAGCTTTTATTTTTGACATAGAAGTATTGTTTATTGAACACTTAAAAAGTAGTAGATTGGGTTATAAGCATTCTATATGCATTATCTTATTTAATTCTCACAATATTTAAAAATCATTGTTCTTATCAGACGAAGAAACTGAAGTTCAGAGAATTTAAGCAATTTGTGCAATCACGCTCCTGCTTTTAATAATTGTTGAAACTGAAATTGAATTCAGGTCTATATGATTCAAAATCCCATGTTTTAGTGTAGTAGGTCACATACCTCTTTGTTTATCAAAAATACATATTCTTCATATTTTTAATGAAGGCATCCCTCAAACTTCCCTGAACATTAGTGTAAAACTTATAATGGGCAAGCTGAAATAAAGCTAAATGAAGGTCAGAAATCATGTGGTATCCTTAGGGACCAGGTAATTTTACCAGGAAACTGGGTCGAGGGGCAGTGAAATAGAGTTCAATACTCCAGCTTTGAGCTTCTTAGAAGACGAGCTCCCCCCTACACCCGCCCCCATCCTGACACACTTTGATCAATTTTGCGCAAGTCACAAACTTCCCTTAGTGCTCAAAGTCAAGAGAAATTTATCTCAAGTCTTGTATTTGGACAACAGCCATAGTTTCTAGGGACCTTCATGAAACACAGCTTGGTATGAATGAATAGTTGGTCAAAGACAGAGACTGGAATTTATATTGTAAGTGAGATAGATGAAATATTTGTGGAGCATCTTTAAAGGGGAATGAATTATAGATGTATATCCTAGTGTGACGTATCAACTAATGTTCTTAGATCTGTCATACCAACTCCATTGGAAATGTGTTTACCAACCTCATAGAAGGAAATAACTTCATTTATGTGCTAAAACTCAGTTGTTTACTTCTTAAAATTTTGGAGGAAAAAGTTTACAACTAATTTAGAACTTGTTCAACTTCAACTTAATGGATGGTCTCTATTTTCTCCTTGCAAGATCTGGTTGAGACTGAGGCTTCCTTATTCATTTATTCATTCAGCCTTTACTTTGGTTCCCTGTTAGTGAAGGGGAACTTCAGGCTTGAATGACACCCGGGCAGAAGAAACAAGAGAAGAAACATTGGCCAAGAACTTGGTAGATCTCGATGGCTTGTGGTACATTCATGGGTCCTATGCACACCTGAGTCAGTTGAGTCCTACCTGTTAATGATATGCTGGAGCTAACCATTCAGGAAGGTAATAAGACAGGGGTACAATCAGCAAACAAGTCAGAGTCGCTGATGTACATGATGAAGTTTCAAGACCAAGGAGGTAAAGATACTCAGAACTGGGTTTGCATTCAAGTGACCACAGCACAACATTCTTGAGCTTGAGACAGCCTTTCTTTAGTGACCCACAGTCTCACCCACGTGGGCGTGGGGAGTACAACTCCTCATACTTGATGGATAAAATCTCAAATAGGTTAAAGATGAAATGAAAAGCCCGGGGGATCATGAACATATGTACAGATGTATGATCGTAGCTAGGTTCTAGGGTATTTTTTTAAGTCTTTATGGAATTTGTTACTTATTGAATATTGCTTCTGTACATGTTTTGTTTTTTTGGCCATGAGGCATGTCGGATCCTAGCTCCCCAAATAGGGATCAAATCGAAATCCCTGCATTGGAAGGTGAAGTCTTAACCACTGAACTGCCAGGAAAGTCCCAGTTCAAGGGTTGTGCTCAAATATGACATCAGCATATCTACATCTCCATCCAACCATCCATCCATCCATCCCTCCATCTCTCATTTATTTGATATAATTATGTCTATTGACTCAGAAACTAAAACTAGTTCAATATTAATGGAAATGAAAATTAAATTAGGTTTCTTTATAGTAATTAAAGAAATGCACTACAAATGGCACCAAGTATTAGTCAACTATGCATTAATTTTTAAGTATAATAGATATTTATTAAAACACTCTTACAGACAAGGAGTTGTGGTAAGAGCTAGGGAGAGTATACAGATAAGTAAGACAGAGGCTTGCTTTTTAGATTTTAGGATTCACAGACTAGTAGAAAGTAATCACATCCACCTCTCTGATCTCATGTCCCATCCTCTTACCTTCCCTCACTCCACTTTAGAGACACTGTCCTCCTTCCTTTTTCTAAAGCATAACAAGCCTCTCTTTCCTCAGGGCCTTTGCACTTGCAGTTTCCTCTGCCCAGACTGTTCTTTCCCTAGATGTGCAGTGTCGAGCCCACACTTCCTGCTGATGTCTGCTCACACATGAGCCTCTCAGTGAGGTCTTCCCTGAGTATCCCATACAGGGTAGCAATTCTCTTTCACTCAGGACACTCTGTATCTCCATAGTTCTGAACTACTTTTCTTCCTAATCATCTATATTGAATTTTTATACGTTTGTTTGTCTCCCCTTATGCCCAGTAGAATACATGTCCCTTGGAAATTAGGACTTTTTTACATTCTACACTATCCTTGTGTCCAGGGAGGAGCTTGTCAAGAGTCGATGTTTAATAACTATTTTTAAATGAAATAATGCAAGGAAGAAAAAGTAATGTTGTTTGACAGCAATGGGGAAGGAGTGATTATTTTGGACTTGGAGGTATGAATTTTGATTGGCTTATGAATCCTTGAATAAAAGGTTTTTACTTTGAATGATAAAGTCCACAAATATGGGACAACTACATGGCTAAATTCTAAGATAGATATACCCAGCATTTCAGGAATCAAGGTGCCAGTTAGATGTGATAAATGGCCATATGATGCCTGAAAATTTTCCATTACCCTGTGCTTTTTTTTTTTTTGGTTTGGGACCATCTGGAGATAAATGGGTTTGACCTCATTTCCAAAACTACTTGTGTAACCTGTTCCTGGTAACCAGGATCTAAATCTGCACTCAAAAAAGAAATAATAATAAATAAATAAATAAATAAATCTGCACTCTTTGTCTGTCTGTACCTGATGCTATGCTCCCAGTCCTTACGACTCTGACTACTCATGGGACTCAAGAGAACTCTGAACATTTTCCTTGTCACAAAAACCATCACTCATCTGAGATGCGGAGCAGGGAAGAACTCTAAAATCCACCGGAATGGCTCAGGGCAATGTGGACTGCCAAAGAAAACAGGTGTTCAGTGATGACTGGAACAACTCTGAGGCACAGAATCCAAGCTGTGCTTGGGCCCTGTGACACCTTTTCTTGTCTTGCTTGTGGATGTCAGACAGGTAATTGAGGACTCTCAGGCAGCCAGAGAGTCCCCTGTTTGGGGGCAGTTTTTCATTTATTCAACTGACATCTATTGAGCCTCTTCCTGGTATGAGACTCAGAGCATGACCCAATCTTGATCTAACCAGAAGTTCTGTTTAGTAAGTTTGTGGGATTTCCCCCAAGGGTTTCAGGAAGCTTTCCCTTGAGATTGTTTTAATCAAAGAGTGTTTTTGAAAAACATTATTTCCTTATTCATCTGTGCCGGGTCTTGGTTGCAGCTAGCGGGATCTTCGAGCTCCTTTGTAGCGCGTGTGAGATCTTTAGTTGCAGCATGTGGGATCTAGTTCCCTGACCAAGGATGGAACCCAGGCCCCCTGCGTTGGAAGCTTAGAGTCTTAGCCACTGGACCACCAGCAAGTCCCAGTCAGAGAGTATTATTTTCAGGAAGGAGAAGCTCATTCAAACAAGCTTCTTTAAAACATAGGAGAGATGGGAGAAATTTTCCAGAGTCTAAAAGCAAGAGGTGGCAACATGTTAGTTCATGGCTTGTTTCTCTACAGGGTTCTAATTCTGTTTTCTTTCCGTAGACCTGGTTCCTCCAGTGCTCTGTTCATTAGGCCAAAAAAGACCATTTCCGACCTGGCTGGTTAGCACTGTCCAGGAGCATGTGAAGGAGGCTGCCTGCAGCCTGTGTGTTCTATTCTAGATTCCTGGAAGAAAGAACCCAAGTGGCTCAGCTGTATCTGGGATCTTCTTCTGTGCAATCAGACATAACCAGAGGGCAGGGTCCCGTAGCCTGGTGTCCACTCAGCAGGGTGGTGGGAGGTGGCTCACTCAGAAGATAGGCTGAGGATATGGGCCGGGTAAAACTGGCATCTCTAGTGCAGACTGAAAGTGCTGTTCAGAGCTAGAGACCTGTGCATTTAGTGGGACCTGAGGGGACAGAGCTGTCATAGACAGGAGCTATTATTTAGACACATGGGATGGAGGAGGGGAAATTCAGATACCAAGAAGGAATCCTGGATACCAAAGTGCAAATGATGGGAAGAATGAGTGCCTGGGCTGTGCCAACATGGCCTACCCTGTCCCCTCATGCCACTTGCTGTCCTGCAGCTGAAATAGGGCTGAAAGAGAATCTCCTGGATTAAGGAGGAGCTGCTGCACCAAAGGGGTTAATCAGTGTGTGAGTGACTCACATGCCCTCGCCTTTCTTGCACCTGGGTGGATTTTCCTGCACACCTGAAGTCTCAGTTTATTGCCCTAAGACAGGATTCTCAGCTGCAAACAAGAGGAAGCCTGCAGATTTGTCTTGACTGCACTGTGTGACGGAGAAGGAAACGGCAACCCGCTCCAGTATTCTTGCCTAGAGAATCCCGTGGACAGAGGAGCCAGGTGGGCTGCTGTCCGTGGGGTCGCACAGAGTCGGACATGACTGAGTGACTTAGCATGCAAGCATGTATTGGAGAAGGAAACGGCAACAAGCTCCAGTATTCTTGCCTAGAGAATCCCGTGGACAGAGGAGCCGGGTGGGCTTCTGTTCATGGGGTCACACAGAGTCGGACACGACTGAAGCGACTTAGCATGCAAACATGTATTGGAGAAGGAAATGGCAGCCCACTCCAGTATTCTTGCCTGGAGAATCCCAGAGACAGAGGAGCGTGGTGGGCTGCTGTCTATGGGGTCGCATAGAGTTGCACATGACTGAAGCGACGCAGCAGCAGCAGTGTGTGAAAGGCAGAAGAGTTCGCCTCTCCTACCATTTTAAGGAAAAGGACAGAGGCCATTTACTGAGGAATAGTTATGTTCCTGGATGCTATAGGTATTCCATCCAGCCCCCCTGGGTTTCCCTTGCCCTGTCTGTGCATCCCCTTCCAGTTTCAATGGGCATGTGCTTACAGACACCCTGCCTTGGAGTCTGTTCTTGGGCAGATGGTGCTCTGCAGGGGGAGCTGCTCTGCTCACTGTGTAAGTGTAGGTTTCCCCTCTCGCTCCCATGGAGACTCTTAGCTCCTGATGGACAGATGCAGGATATGAAAGTCCTGCCCTCTTGCCTTCAATGGAGACAACCTCTGAGGTGTAACCCACACTCCAGAGTGCCCCTGCACAGTCCGGCTGAGGCCACCCTCTGCAGGTCTCTCCCTGAGACCAGTCCTCCCCAGCCATCCTCCTCTTCCCTGTCCTACTCACTCCTCTCCCTTGCTGGTCTCACTGGGGGTGTTTTTTTAATCAGTCACTTGCACAAGAATCTGAGCCTTGAGTCTGCTTCTGACAAACCTGATCTAACTTGCCCTGCTTTCATTTGGGCCTGACAAAACCCTTGTGAAGGACATATTATTATCTTCATTTTACAGATGGGAACCTGAGCCTCAAAAG
This sequence comes from Bos indicus x Bos taurus, assembly GCF_003369695.1. Lineage (NCBI taxonomy): Eukaryota > Metazoa > Chordata > Mammalia > Artiodactyla > Bovidae > Bos > Bos indicus x Bos taurus. Next base: position 52,374,540 of record NC_040097.1, on the reverse strand, counting down.
GTGGTAAGATGGCCAGAGCTAGTGATTCAAATCCAGCTCCGTCCAACACCATGAATTCAGTGCCCTGGAAGACAATCAACATTTAGATGAAGCTAAGCCAGTGGTCTCCTCATAAATGCAGTTGCTTTCTGAAAGTCACAGAGAAGATTAGCCTCCTGCATTGCATCAGGAGTTGTCTGAGGTCTCAGGCCTACATGGGTGCTTTCACTGACTGTCTTCCTTCCTCCTTTAGCCTCTGTGGTACTTACCCATCTATTTCATCTATCAGCACTGTGCTTTGAGGGTCTGCTTTCACCTATGGCTCTTAATAAGCCAGTAAGCTGGCTGAGGACCAAAACCCTTGCTACTTATTGCGTGAAATCCCCAGAACCTAGCATGGCCCTTGGCACATAAGAGGTACTTAAATGAATATAGCTTCAGTTAAAGGATCCCGCCACAGGGCAGTTTACTCCATGAAAGGTCTGCTCTGGAGAAATCAATTAAATCAAAATGAAAGGATTTCTCTGAATTCTTGAAAAGAACTGGGTTCCTTGAACTAATTTCTTGCTCTCCAGTGCCTACATTGTGGTTCAGTGCAGAGACCTCACTCCAGTGCTGTCTGCTGAGTGTTCCTCCTCGGAGGTCTCCTTTCCAGCAACAGTAGCTAATTCTGTCCAAAGGTTTCTACTCAAGATACATTTTCAGATTATATATATATATATGGATCAATGACTTCGACATTAATTCTGGGAAATTATGAATCCCTCTTCTTAATTTTGGAGAAGGCAATGGCACCCCACTCCAGTACTCTTGCCTGGAAAATCCCATGGGTGGAGGAGCCTGGTAGGCTGCAGTCCATGGGGTCGCTAGGAGTCGGACACAACTGAGCGACTTCACTTTCACTTTTCACTTTCATGCACTGGAGAAGGAAATGGCAACCCACTCCAGTGTTCTTGCCTGGAGAATCCCAGGGACGGCAGAGCCTGGTGGGCTGCTGTCTATGGGGTCGCACAGAGTCGGACACGACTGAAGCAGCTTAGCAGTAGCAGCAGCAGCTTCTTAATTTACTATGCAGAAATCAAAAAGCCAAGACAGCTATATTAATACCAGAAAATTTTAAGGCATAAATTGTTTCCAGAGTCCAGAGATAAAGAGGGATATTTTACAGTGCTAAAAGGACCAATCCGCAGCAGACAAAATAGCCCTAAAATGTCTGTACCCAATTAACGTACTTAAAAGTACATAAAGCAAAAATTAAGAGGTAAAAACAGACAAATTCACTGTCATAGTCAAGGTTGACAACTCACACAGAGAAAGGAGACATAAACAGTTACATCAATGTTGAGATACAAAGCACATTAGAGTAGTTGCCCATTGGTGGGAGTGGAGGGGAATAAGCAAGTGTAACAAATAGGAAAAAAGGCAAAAGTTAAAATCAAATTAAACAGAATGAAGCCTGACATAAACCGATGATAGGATCCCACATATTAAGGGTATGTGTACCTCAATTCTCTAGACAACAGGGGTAAAGTGAAAATTAAGAATAAAGTTTATTGGAAAATCCTAGTATTGAAGATTTTTTTCTTACCAGCATCACTTTTGAATTCATCATTCTCCCAAGGTTATCAATGGAGTAGACACTGTCTTGATACCATGAATCACAGTGTAGGTAATTACACATTCCAAAAGCACGCGTATGTTCCAGTGTCTATTGATCATCTTGAAGTTTTACTTCTGCCACAGCTGACATAGAAGGAAAATAAACATAAACATCAAGAAAAAAGAAATCTTCCACTAAAGTCAAGCCTGATCATTATATTGAACATCAGACATGAGGAATGCATAGGGTATGATTTAACCAATTTTGAGTGGTCAGATAATGGCATTATTATCTTTTAAATTGTGAATCAATATTAGAAGCCCTTGTATTTTTCTGCTGATGCTGCTAGCAGATTTTCCTCACTGTGATTTTATCCACCCTCCCCTCAGTGTACCAATCCAGATAATAATTCAGATGGATATTATGGCTCATGGTTCCTGGGATTTTTTTTTTGAAAGGTGCGTGGGTGGATTTTGTGATTATGTAAGCACAAAGCTAATAGGATTGGCGGGCGCCCCAGCTGAGAACAGCCAGGTGCCCTGCAGTCTCCTCCCGGCCTTGCTCTCCCTGGGTGTGGGCTGGTGCTGGGCCGCCTCTGTTACAGAGCAACCCCAGCATCCCTGCCTGCTGTGCCCTGCCACGCTACAGCTCCTAGCTAGAACCGAGAAATATGGACACTGACTCTTACACTCCAGCAGCCTTTAAAGTCACCACTACAGAAGGAGCTTGGATCTAGAATCAGAGTTTGTAGGTTGCATTGGGAGGAATCTGTGGTAGTAACTGGGCTGAACTGGGTGCACTGGGTGCTTACATTAACCGATAAAATGTATGGAAAATAATGTTTTGGCCTGTGTTTCAGGTACCTGTCACTGCGTAACAAACCAGATGAAAAGCTTCGTAGTAGAAAGTATCATGACTTCCTATCACGACATAACCAGGAGGGACGGAGCAGTAGGGATTGAATGTCTGTTTCACTTGTTTCTGCTGGGCTGGAGTATGCAAGATGCTTTCTTCACTGACATGCCTGACACTTGGTCAAGGATAGTTTGAAGGGCTGGGGCTTGGCTGGGATAGCTTGACTCGGTACACATTTGCCTTTGAGTCTTGCTCTTGGCTGCTTCCCTTGGTTTCCCTTTCTGTAGTTTCAGGGTCTCTGTCCCTCTCTTCATAAGGCCTCTGCTTGTAGTCTCTCCAGCAAGGTAGTGACAATTCTGACGTGAGCACATAGAGCTTCCAAGAGTGCAAAGGCAGAAAGTCAAGGGCTTTCAAAGTCTTAGGCTCAGGACATGCAGAGACTCAGTTGTATTATACTCTTGCTAATGTCTTTATTTTGGCTCAGATCCAAGAAGGGGGAACTTCTCAAGGATGTAAGGACTAAAGGCATGATTTTCCCTTAGATCCACTGATGTAAGACTTCTGCAGCATGGTCTTGGGCATAGAATAGACAGAGGCTACTGAGGTTTAAGAAGTGCTAGGACTGCCAGATAAAATACAGGCTACTCAGTTAAATTTGAACCTTAGATGAACCATAAGTAATTTTTTAGGATAAATATGTCCAGTGTAAGCAGCATAGCATGCAATATTTGAGACATCAGTTCAATTCAGTTCAGTTCAGTTGCTCAGTCATGTTGCTCAGACTCTTTGCGGCCCCACGAATCCCAGTACGCCAGGCCTCCCTGTCCATCACCAACTCCCGGAGTTCACTCAAACTCTTACCCTAAATTGCCTTGTTTTTCTTTCCTGAAATTCAAACTTAATAGAGCATTCTGAATTTTTCTTTACTAGATTTGGCAACCCTAGGTGAGAGCCCAGTGAGCAGAACCTAATAGCTGTTTATTAGTCTAGTTGCAAGGTGGTTTCAGGGCATATGAGGACAAGGCAGGTCTTTGAGGAGAGCAGAGGACTGAGGCTGAGTGTTCAGACAGTGGACCAGAGTGGCTGAGGTCAGGACAGTGGAATCAGCAGACCAGAGAGGAAATCTCAACTCTGCTCTGAAAATCGTGTGTGTGTGTGGTGGTGGTGGTGGTGGGGTGTTTTAGGCTTTCAAATAAGGCACATAATATAGTGCTACTCAGGAGGGCTGTGGTGAGGATTAAACATGGGTACCTGGAATGTACTTGGCACAGCACCCGGTATGTAGTAAGCTCCACGAACAGGTTAGTATAGTCACCCTCAGAGCAGCCATTGCGGCAGTGATCATAGGGTTGTGGGTATTGAAGCTGGTGCACAGGGAGTGGGGAAGAGGCACAGAGGAGGCTAATGTTCCCAGAACGGAGGCCAGGCTCTGTGCCTGCTGCTTACCTTTCTCCCTCTCCCTTAATCATCATAGCCTTTGCAGGGACAATAAATCAATTTTAGAGATTAGTGAATTGACTTGGAGGAATTACTGTTTGCCTGAGTGGCAAAGTCAGGTCTGTCTGATTCCAGAATTTTTTTCCTATTGAAAAAAAGTCAAGTTAATATAGTTCACTCGGGTGGACCTCAGTTTGGGTACTTCCTCTTAGTGTCCTAAGGCCTGTCTTTCCTTGACCTTGGTGTCTGTCGCTTCGGCTCTGAGCCTTCCCTACTCCACTGGATGATAGAAGAGGAGCACACACTTGCTTCTCCCACAGCCCGTTGCAAGCATTCACTGTGGTGTGAAGACATGTGAAAACTCTAAAGTGCCCCACAGGTGTTGAAATTGTTTTATAAACCCTAGTTCATCAAGTGTCTGTGGAATTGAAATATTAATCACATATTCTGCTAATTCTAGGCCTTGGCAGGATGGGAAGCTCTGCTTTCTAGAAGGCAGTGAAGAAGGGGATTGGGGAGGTAGGAAGAAAAGAGAGGTGAGTCTTAGGCTGTGGTGTGTTTCCCCTGGAACACTCTGGCAGAAGATTTTGAGGATGTAGGATTTAAGGGCAAATAGTTGAGCAGGACATGAGCCATCCCTGTGTGGGCTGTGTATCTCTCCCTCTGGCTTATTGCTTTTAGGAAGCCTTGCAAATGGCTCCTTGCCTGAGGCACAGGGAGGTGTAATCAAGAGATTGATGAAATGCCAATTTCATGTTTCTTTCATTGTCTGCTGTAGATTTGGAACTTATTTATAAGGCCATTATGAACTTTCAGACTTCCCCAGAGAGGAGCAGCTTAGAAATACGTGGAAGTATTGTCATTATCTATTTTATGGGTGAGCATGATGTAAACAATGACTGACAAAGCCTGAGTGAGCTGGGTCGTGCCTCTGGCTTGCGTTTTCTCTTCTCTAATTCACTCTGGGTCTGAATTTCCATCCTCCCAGCACTCCGGACGTGCAGCTGCATTCATTATGCTCACGGACTCTGCCCAAATCTGCCACGTAAGGCACACAGTGGTCTACAACCACAGACTCATTTCCCGGGCAGTAGATTATGATAACGTGACAAGAGAAGGTTCTAGTTCTGACACATATTTTCCACGTTTGCCAGAGGTAACAGCATAGCTGGTGGGGTGTGTGTGTCTGTGTGTGTTTGTGTTTATGTGTGATGGGGGAGGAGTGAATGTGTGGGCTTCTGAAAGGCATCTTGCGAATGCCACAGTAGAAGGAGAGGCGAGAGTGCTCTCTCCTTGGTAATGAGATTCAGTGTTATGGGGCTGTTATTTTTAGAGTTTAAACTATGAAAATCTCATTCGCTTCCCAGAGGCCTCCTCTCTGCCATTCTTTAGCACATCAGGTGAGAAATCAAGTGTCATCTTTAAAAAATGATAACAGATCCCAAGTTAACTTGTAAAAAATACCCCTTTCCCCTAATTCTAAGTGTTTGGTATGGCGAGAATCATCTTATAAATTGGAATTCTGATTTGAGATGAGCAGGGAGAGACAGGAGAAGGAAGATTAGAGATAGAGAATTAAAAATGGAACTCGACTTTATTCTTTATGAATAATTAAGCACAAATGCTCACTGCAGGCGTGTGTGCTTATTTGCAGACTTGACTTTTTATACATATGTATTTGTATAGGTAACTTGCAACCCCCATACCTGTGTGTATATGTATGTGTTTCAGACATGCTTTTTGATATATTCTATGAATCATTTTTGATGATCTTTGTCTAAATTCTCTTCTTTGGTTATCCTTATATTTTATCCTCACATTTGTTCCCATCAGATTTCTTTAGCAGAACTAGTAAACTGGTTGCAATCTTAAAGGTATAAAGGCATGTCTCCTTTGATCATATAAGCTCCAGAGACAGAAATTTGTATTGTTTTTGCATACATCCAGTCAACCAGTAAAATTCAGGAGACTAAGCAAGAAGATGCTCATTGCTTTGAATTCCAGCTATGTGGGTGATATCTTCCAAATGTGTATCTCTGGTATTAACTTTTCCCATGAGGCTGGGCATCTCAGAATTGATGCTTTAAAATGATGGTGTTGGAGGAGACTCTTGAGAGTCCCTTGAACAGCAAGGAGATCAAACCAGCCAATTCTAAAGGAAATCAACCTTGAATGTTCATTGGAAGGACTGATGCTGAAGCCGAAACTCCAGTATTTTGGTCATCTGATGCAAAAATCTGACTCATTGGAAAAGTCCCTGATGCTGGGAAAGATGGAGGGAAGAAGGAGACGAGGGCCTCAGAGGCTGAGATGGCTGGGCGGCATCACTGATGCAATGAGCATGAACTTGGGCAAACTTTGGGAGGTAGTGAGGAAAGGAGATGCCTGGTGTGCTGCAGTCCATGGGGTCGCAAAGAGTTGGACATGACTAGGTGACTGAACAACAACCACAATGATAGATTTATTCCTAGATTTTTAATGGAATCTCTGTACTGTTTTCCATAATGGCTGTATCAGTTACCTTCTAACCAATAGTGCAAGAAGGTTCCCTTTTCTCCACATCATCTCTAGCGTTTATTGTTTGTAGATTTAAAAATGATGGCATTCACTGGTCATAGCAAACACTCTCTTACAAGAGCACAAGAGGCAACTCTATGCTTGGATATCACCAGATGATTAAGACCGAAATCAGGTTGAAAATGCTCTTTGCAGCCCAAGATGGAAAAGCTCTATACAGTCAGCAAAAATAAGACCTAGAGCTGACTATGACTCAGATCATGAACTCCTTATTGAATAATTCAGGCTTAAATTGAGGAAAGTAGGGAAAACCACTAGATCATTCAGGTATGACCTAAATCCCTTATGATTATACAGTGGAAGTGACGAATAGTTTCAAGGGATTGGATCTGATATACAGAGTGCCTGAAGAACAATGCACAGAGGTTCATAACACTGTACAGAAGGCAGTGACCAAAATCATCCCAAATCAAAAGAAATGCAAGAAGGCAAAGTGGTTGTCGGAGGATGACTTACAAATATCTGAGAAAAGAAAAGAAAGGAAAGGCAGAGGAAAAAGGAAAGATATATCCATCTGAATGCAGAATTCCAAAGAATAGCAAGGAAAGATAAGAAAGGCCTTCCTAAGTGATCAATGCAAAGAAATAGGAAAACAACAGAATGGCAAAGACTAGAGATCTCATCAAGAAAATTAGACCATTCCAAGGGAACATTTCATGCAAAGATGGGCACAATAAAGGACAGAAACAGTATGGACCTAGCAGAAGCAGAAGATATTAGGAAGAGAAGAATTATATACAGAAGAACTATACAAAAAAGATCTTAATGACCCAAATAACCACAATGGTGTGGTCACTCACATACAGCTAGACATCCTGGAGTGTGAAGTCAAGTGGGCCTTAGGAAGCATTACTTTGAAGAAAGCTAGTGGAGGTGATGGAATTCCAGCTGAGCTATTTCAAATCCCCAAAGATGATGCTGTTAAAGTGCTGTGCTCAATATGTCAGCAAATTTAGAAATCTCAGCAGAGGCCACAGGACTGGAAAAGATCAGTTTTCATTCCAATCCCAAAGAAAGGAAATGCAAAGAATGCTCAAACTACCGCACAATTGCACTCATCTCACACGCTAGTAAAGTAATGCTCAAATTCTCCAAGCCAGGCTTCAGCAATACATGAACTGTGAACTTCCAGATGTTCAAGCTGGTTTTAGAAAAGGCAGAGGAACCAGAGACCAAATTGCCAACATCCACTGGATCATCAAAAAAGCAAGAGAGTTCCAGAAAAACATCTATTTCTGCTTTTTGACTATGCCAAAGTCTTTGACTGTGTGGATCACAATAAACTGTGGAAAGTTCTGAAAGAGATGGGAATGCCAGACCACCTGACCTGCCTCCTGAGAAACCTATATGCAGGTCAGGAAGCAACAGTTAAAACTGGACATGGAACGACAGGCTGGTTCCAAATAGGAAAAGGAGTACGTCAAGGCTGTATATTGTTACCTTGCTTATTTAACTTATATGCAGAGTACATCATGAAAAATGCTAGGCTGTATGAAGCACAAGCTGGCATCAAGATTGCCGGGAGAAATATCAATAACCTCAGATATGCAGATGACACCACCCTTATGGCAGAAAGTGAAGAAGAACTAAAGAGCCTCTTGATGAAAGTTAAAAAAGAGAGTGAGAAAGTTGGCTTAAAGCTCAACATTCAGAAAACTAAGGTCATGGCATCTGATCCCATCACTTCATGGCAAATAGATGGGGAAACAGTGGAAACAGTGGCAGACTTTATTTTTGGGGGCTCCAATACTGTAAACGGTGACTGTAGCCATGAAATTAAAAGATGCTTACTCCATGGAAGGAAAGTTATGACCAACCTAGACAGCATAGTAGAAAGCAGAGACATTATTTTGCCAACAAAGATCCGTCTAGTCAAGGCTATGGTTTTTCCAGTAGTCATGTATAGGTGTGAGAGTTGGACTATAAAGAAAGCTGAGCACGGAAGAATTGATGCTTTTGAACTCTGGTGTTGGAGAAGACTCTTGAGAGTCCCTTGGACTTCAAGGAGTTCCAACCAGTCAATCCTAAAGGAAATCAGTCCTGAATATTCATTGGAAGGACTGATGCTGAAGCTGAAACTGCAATATTTTGGCCACCTGATGTGAAGAGCTGACTCCTTTGAAAAGACCCTGATGCTGGGAAAGATTGAGGGCAGGAGGAGAAGGGGACGACAGAGGATGGGATGGTTGGATGGGATCTCTGACTCAACGGACAGGAGTTTGGGTAGACTCCGGGAGTTGGTGATGGGCAGGGAGGCCTGGTGTGCTGCAGTCCATGGGGTCGCAAAGATTAGGACACAACTGAGTGACTGAACTGAACTGAACTGAACTGATTTTATTCCTTTTGTTACAGTGGTAAATGGGATTGTTTCCTTAATTTATCTTTTTGATTTTTCATTGTTAGTGTATGGGAATGCAAGGGATTACTGTGTATTAATTTTACATTCTGTGACTTTACTAAATGCCTTGATTAGCTCTAGTGGTTTTTTGATGGCACTTTTATGGTTTTCTATGTATAGTATCCACTTGCATGACCAGGGAAGTCCTACCTCCTTTTTTATTTATTTTATTAATTTTTTTCTTTTTAATTGGAGACTAGTTATTTTACAATATTGTGGTGGTTTTTGCCATACATTGACATGAATCTGCCATGGGTGTACATGTGTTCCCCATCCCATCCCTCAGGGTCATCCCAGTGCACCAGCCCCGAGCACCCTGTCTCATGCATTGAACCTGGACTGGTGATCTATTTCTCATATGTTAATATACATGCTTCAATGGTATTCTCTCAAATCATCCCACCCTCGCCTTCACCCACAGAGTCCAACAGTCTGTTCTTTACATCTGTGTCTCTTTTGCTGTCTCGCATATAAGGTCATCATTACCATCTTTCTAAATCCCATATATATGCAATAATATACTGTATTGGTGTTTTTCTTTCTGACTTACTTTGCTCTGTATAATAGGCTCCAGTTTCATCCACCTCATTAGAACTGATTCAAATGCATTCTTTTTAATGGCTGAGTAATACTCCATTGTGTATACGTACCACAGCTTTCTTATCCATTTGTCTGCAGATAGACATCTACCTACCTCCTTTCTTGATGAGTTACCACAAACATTATTTTGGAGAGCTGACTTTGGCAAGAATTCTTACCCTTTGCCTGCTTCTAAGCCAGTTTTTCCAGGATCCCATTTCCTGGCTCTGGAGTGAGTATGGGGTTCCAGTGGGTTCCATCGTGGCCATAGGACACTGTAGAGGAGAGGTAACTTCTTTTCTACCCTTTATGAGGAGTCCTTTCCTGAGACACCCTTTTCCCTACGATACTTCATAAGTGGATAAGCTTCTCTAGGTTAAAATTTTCCACTGTAGCCACTGTAATTCCAGATAATCTTTAGTAAGTTTAACCTGCTTTTTCAGCCTTGAATCAAATTTTATTCATCTGGGACCTCACACTAGACTCAGTTCCACTTAGGTTGGCCCCGGTCCAACCCCAGACCTGATCTGGTTTCCAAGTTGGAACCACTCTGATGCTGGAACTGGTCTGGTTTCTAAGCTGGACCCATCTGACCCCAGACCCAGTTTTTAAGTTGGATCCATTCTGACTTGGCTGGTTTCCAGACCCAGTCCACAAAAATAAATGCTCATGTGAAGTCTGAAGGCTCAAAATGCAAAGACTGTGGAGAGGAAGTGATCCCCACACCCCCCATCACCCTTTGCCAACATCCAGGGCAGTGAGCTCAGGAACTCAGTGGCGCCTGCACCTGATTGCTCGTGGCTCAGGGCCCCTGGGGCGCTCCTTTAATTCTGTCTTCTGACACCACAACTGTTAAGAGATGCTAAGGCACATTACAATTTTTAAGAGTTTATTTGAGCAGAAATCAATTTGAGTTGGGCAGCATCCAGTCTCGCAGATAGAAAGGAGTCCAAGGAGCTGTGCAAAATAAAGGCCTTTTGTACAGGAGCAGGAATGAGGAAGTGAAACGAGGCTAAAAAATGGGTTGACTGTTGCAAGGTTTCCTTCCTTAGTGGGGCTGGTGGGGATCCCTCAGACAGATTGTCCAAGTAGTGCCGATCAAGTGACTCCTGAATGACTCTTAAAAAAAAAAAATTAGAGTATAGTTGCTTTATAATGTTGTGTTAGTTTCTGCTGTCCAACAAAATGAACCTGTCACACATATACACATCGCCCCTCTTCCCTGGATTTCCCTCCCATGTAGGTCACCACAGAGCCCCAAGTCAAGTCCCCCATGCAGGACAGTAGGTTCTCTTCAGTTACACTTGTTGCTGCATAGTCCTGTCTTTGTGACCCCATGGACCGTAGCCCACCAGGTTCCTCTGTCCCTGGCATTTCCCAGACAAGAATACTGGAGTAGGTTGCTATTTCCTTCTTCAGGGAATCTTCTTGACCCAGGGACCGAACCTGAGTCTCCTGCATTGGCCAGTGGATTCTTCACGGCTAAGCCCCTAAGGAAGCCCACTTTATACATAGTATTTTACACAGAGTAGTGTATATTTGTCAGTCCCAGTTTCCCAATCTATGCCACCCCTTCCTTCCCTCTTTGGTATCCATCCTTTTATTCTCTAAGTCTGTGTCTCTATTTCTGCTTTGCAGATAAGTTCATCTGTACCATTCTTCTAGATTCCACCTGCACGCTGCTTGACCCTGGAAGATCCCGTTTCTGAAGGAGTCGATGCTCTGCTAAGGTAAGTCCTGGTTTGGGGAGTGGAGCTTAGCCTAAGCAGCTCCATTTTGGGTCTCTTTTCTTGTTTTCATTTTAATAATGTATTCACTTATTTTTGGCTGTGCTGGGTCTTCGTTGCTTTGCTTGTGTGCTCTCTAGTTGCAGTGAGCCTGAGCCACTCTCCAGCTGTGGTGCACGGGCTCCTCCTTGAGACTGCTTCTCTTGTTGTGGGGCACGGGCTGTAGGTGCATTATGGCCTTCGGTAGTTGCAGCAAGCGGGCTCAGTGGTTGTGGTGCACGGACTGACTTGCTCCGCATCATGTGGAATCTTCCCAGACCAAGGGTCAAACCCATGTCCGCTGCACTGGCAGGCAGATTCTTCTCCACTGTACCACCAGGGAAGTCCTCTTTTCTCATTTTCTGAGTGTGTGTTCCATTTACCTTTGGTTGGCTCTGCCAGGATTCTTTAATTTTACAATCATGCACACCCATCTCCTGCTCCATTTTGTCTCTACGTAAATGCCACCTCCTCAGAGTGATTATCTTTAAGCATTTAAAATAAAATACTGCTCCTGTACCCTATCTTCCTGAATCTGCCTCCTTTAACCTATTTTATCTTTATTCATAACACTCATCACAGTCTGACATTATATGCTTATTTATTTGTTTCCTCTCACCCCTATGTAAGCTTCCTGGGGAAGGGTGTTTTTTTTTTTTTTTAATGCCATTTTTCCAGTGCCTAGAACAGTATCTGCCATCTAGAAATTGCTCAATAATTATTTGTTAAATAAACAAGTGAATGAGTTCCCTGGAAAGATTTCTACCAACATTCTGGTAAATTCTCTCTAGTGTTAGTGCAATTATTTTATTCTGCTGCTCTGGCATGTGATACAGGGAGATGTACCATAATGATAGTTTGAAAGTGGAGCTTATCTATCACTTATTTCTTGTCACCCACCAAAAACTCCTTATTCCAGGGAAGTTGCTGATTAGGGCAGTGGGATTTTAAATCCAGGATAAGTGTGGAGTGCTGGCTTCCTTTTCTCTTTTTGTAAATATCCTGAGAGTTGCTTCTTTGTGAAGTCATTTTCTGGGAAGAGTCAAGTGCTTTCTGCAGGGAGCTGAGCCCTGACAGATCCCTGGTGACCTTTTGAGCCAACTTGAGGCAATGGCATCCGACTCCAGTGCCCTTGCCTGGAAAATCCTATGGATGGAGGAGCCTGGTAGGCTCCAGTCCCTGGGGTTGCTAAGAGTCGGGCACGACTGAGTGACTTCACTTTCACTTTCATGCATTGGAGAAGGAAATGGCAACCCACTCCAGTGTTCTTGCCTGGAGAATCCTAGGGATAGAGGAGCTTGGTGGGCTGCCGTCTATGGGGTCGCACAGAGTCGGACACGACTGAAGCGACAGCAGCAGCAGCAGCAGTACTTTTTACAGCAATACAGAGGAAAATCTCCTAGTTTTGATGCTACTTTGCAAAACTAGAAATAAAAGTTGAAACCAAACTGTTTTCTAAGTTTACCCTCTTGACTCGTACATTTACCTGAGTTCTTCTCTCTTTTCCTAGTCAACCTCTGCAGCTCAGTTGATACAATATTTTGCTTTTATCTTACAAAATATTTCTCCTTAAAACCTGTTTCTGTAAAGAGAAGAATAGGTGGGATGTGGACCTCTTAAAAATATTGTACCTGAAAAATATCCTGAACAGTAGAATGGTTGCAAACTTACATAAGATGCTGTGTTTTCAATAAAGTCAGGAATGGTATGCAACCCTTAATCCTTGTCACGCATAATCTGACAGATGAAACCCTCTCACCCTGATTTTGTCCCCAGGGGCCAGGATATGGATTATCTGTGTCTCCATTTTCCGGGGGGCTCTCCAGGCCCTGAGCCACATCTGCATGGACTTTGTCCACACCTGTGAGGCCCCACTGGTATCTGACAGGAAAGCAAATGCTTTCAGAAAAAAGCTGCCGTTTTTCCCGATTTTGATATTCTTTTCCATTATTGCCTGTAAAGCTAATCCAACTCCACATGATGACCTCTTGTTTTGGAGTATTTCCCTTTCTGGTGTCTCCCACCTATGTGGTGTCTGTGGGTTGGTGGTGCTGGTGGTGGGGGTCTCCGGCCCAGTGGGGAAGGAAACAGTGCCCCTTGACTCCTTCCTATCAGCGGAGCATTTGGTTGACCTTGACTGCTGGGCTCACTTGGTGTTGCAGTGGACTCCTGAGGAATGAACCTACCTGGGCTGCCTCTGTTGCCAAGCTGGGCATCAGGAAACATCTGGCTGAGGTTACCCCCTTCTGTAGGTTGAGAGGTCATGTGATCCCCAGCTGCTGTGCTGCTTCTCCAGTTCTAGGGTCTCAAACCAGATCCTCTTCTTCTTCTACTTTTCAGAGTTCCCCTTTGACTGTCTCTTGAGTTATTTGCAATGTTTATTATGGTACTTGGTGGGGAGGAGTGGGCAGGGCCAGAGGACGTCATCTTGTTGAGGACAGAAGTTGTCAGGTTCTACTTTTAAAAATAAGTTTTAGTTGAATACTTTTGTCATCTGGAGGAGAAGGCAAAAACTGCTGTATTTTAAAAATTTTTATTTATTTAAAAATATTTTTTACTTATTTGACTGTGCTGGGTCTTAGTTGAGGCGTGCAGAATCTTTAGTTGCAGCATGTGGAGTCTAGTTCCCTGACCAGGGATGGAACCTGGGACCCCTGCATTGAGGATGCGAAGCCTGAGCCCCTGGGCCACCAGGAAGCTTCAGAAGTAGGTGGGCCTGAGTTTGAGCCACAGTTTCACCTGTTATTTGCCATGTGACTTCTGGCAAGTTCATTAACCATTGTTAAGTCTCAGCTTCCACATTGGTAGAGAATAACCGTATTACGTTTCTTTCTTTTTTTCTTTTTCATTATGGTTTATCACATGATACTAAATATAATTCCCTGTGCTATACAGTAGGACCTTGTTGTTTTATCTATTTGTCCATTGGATTCTCCAGACAAGATTACCGGAGTGAGTTGCCATTTCCTACTCCAGGGGATCTTCCCAATCCAGGGATCAAACCCACATCTCCTGCATTGGCAGGTGGATTCTGTACCACTGAGCTAACTGGGAAGCCCCCTGTTAGGTTTCTTAAATTTTAGTCAACGAGAGGCCTGACTAGCTTGAGAAAAAGAATCAATGCAATTCCTTAAGAAAAAGGAATGCACTAGAAGGCGAGTCAGTTGGAAAAAGAGAAACCATTCCAGTTATTTTAACAGAGAGGGTTAAATAAGGTGTCTGGATTAATTGGGTATTGGAGGACTGAAAAGGCCATTATAGAACATTAGGGTTAATATAAAATTAGTAATTGCAAGAATCAGTCCCACTGCTAGGGCTAAGGACACAGAGGGAGAAAATTGAGGTGATCAGAACATAGAGACTCGCAGGTGAGACCCTAATGGATCAGTACCTTGACCTCTGCAAAAAAGCTCTGCCTAATGCTGGTAATTTGGGGCTGAGAGGAGGGGCAATGAGGCTAGCTCAGAGAGTGTGGAAATAAATGAGTAATAGAAACTGTGCCACTGGAACCCACTGTTGTGGAACCAGTTAGTGCTACTGGGGTGGAGAGATGCTGTCCAGGTGTCACTGAAAACCTTTGTGTTTGTTCAGGAGGAGCGAGCTCTTCCTCCTGTCTTCTAGTCTCCCTCCCCACCATTTGTGGCAGAGTTGACTTGAATCAAACTGACATTAAAGAATGATGATTTGCATAGGCCTCAGCCTAGCAAAGTAAAGCAGGGTGTGGTTTGATCTGAGAACCAGTCATTTAATAACTAGCAAAGAAGGATACTGGGTAGTCCATAGAATCAAAGATCCTAGAAAGGGCAAGAGCCAGGCCTGATCTGAGAAGCTTGACGTAGAAATTCACTAAACTGTTAGCGTGCAGACACTGCAGAGGAATTCTTTACGGTGTTGCTCAAACCACTTTCGACCCTTTTGTGTCCTCAGTCGGGAATAAAATATCTGGAATAGAGACAGAACTTGGCCAAGCTTGTTATACATCCATTCTAATGGTCAAAAGGATCGAAAGGATAGGATCCCATAAGTGGCAACCCACTAGGATCATGTGGAGGAGGGAAAGGACCATCTCCAAAGGAAATAATACTGAAGGAAAAGAGACGAAAAGTTACATACTGCATTAATTTTCTTGCCATAGGCATCTGGCTGGTCACAGGATGTGTGATATCAGGAGCTCACAGTGGGTGTTGTGTTTCTATTTTTACCCTACAGACTTTTTATATTGCTTCTTTTCATCTCTTACCATAATTTAAGGTAACTTTTATGTATCTTTTAAAAGCATTATTTTTGTTTGAAAATAATTAGGAAGTGGTTTTGATGTAATTGCCTTAGTCATTCTTCTATTGTTGCTTTTTTTCTTTAACTTTTGTAATATAAATAATTCTGTGGTAATGTCTTCATACACAGATCTTGGGCTGTGCACTAACTGTCTTGACTGGAGAACCCATAAGAATTCTGGAGTGTCCTTCATATTCCTGGTGTGGAAGGTTGACCAGGTTGTTTAATAGCTGATGCAAATGCTTCTTCCTAATGGAGTGCAGTGTGCAATCTGCACATCCATATATGACAGCCCTGATTCCTGCTTCTGCCACATACTTACTGTGTGAACTTGTGCAAGTTATTTTTTTTTTTTTCAAGTTTGTTGCCTCCGTTTCTATAGAGAAAATAATACTTACCTTCTAGAGTTATTGTGAGAGTTAAATGAGTTAATATATCTAAAACCCTTAGAACAGGTCTGGAACATACTAACTGCTATGCATATTTATTATGATGATGTGATGATATTATTATTATCAGTGGGTATGAACGTTTTAAGATGTTGGCTGCAGGCTGCCAAATGGAAACTCATCTTAAAATGACTGAAGACCTAATATAATCTTCTGAATCTGGAAGCCTGGCAACTCTAGTTGATGTCATGACTGGATTCAAGACTCTTCAAGAACTGTAGACTACGCTTGCAGTCCTGCTGAGAAGAAGCTGAAATATGAAGCTACATTTTCCAGAGATGAGATGAGGCACAGAAATGGAAGGTTAATTGGCCCAAGAGAAAGCATGTGATGACGGAATCATGATTACAGAAAAGGAAAAACCAGTGAAGAAAGCCAGTAGTGGGGAGTTTATTGGAAGAGAAGCCACTTATCCCTCTGTGGGGAGGACAGGTGACTGCAAGCTCTTCATGAGCTGGTGGGCCAGAAGTCTGGGTCCCACCAGAGGGGATGCTCAGGAGCAGTCACCATTAATTCTCACTTGGGGTGTCCTGCTTACGTTTGGCTTCATACGGCATTGCAGTCCAGATGAGAGTCACAGCTTGGATCTTTTCTCCCTCTCTGAAAATTTTCCTCTAGAATAATGGTCGCCTTGTTAACCACCACCAACAGTTTTCAAAGGAGTACTTTCAGAAAGATGCAAAGGGCAGCAGAATGCTTGACCAAACCCATCTGGTTTCAGAAGCCTGTCTCTTCTCAGACATGTCACTTTCATTAAGACAAACCATGAAGATTCCCATGCCTGCGGACAGAGGCAGAAAAACTCTACTGCAGGCTGTTTCAGAGGCATCTCCATGCAGAATAAGCAAAATGAAGGTTGGGCCTGTCTCTCACTGCACTGAGTGAGCTGTGGGAGGTTTTCTGTTCTCTGACCTCACACTTTTAACTTATTTGTTGGGGAAGGAGAAGCCAGTCAGGCTGTGTGGAGGCCAGGATATTCTTTGGGGCCACATTTAACCAACAAGCAAGAGGAGTGAGTGAAGTCGCTCAGTCATGTCCAACTGTTTGTGACCCCA
Source organism: Bos indicus x Bos taurus (assembly GCF_003369695.1). Taxonomy (NCBI): domain Eukaryota; kingdom Metazoa; phylum Chordata; class Mammalia; order Artiodactyla; family Bovidae; genus Bos; species Bos indicus x Bos taurus. The sequence goes on along the minus strand of NC_040097.1, from coordinate 52,357,570 downwards.
TGGACTGTAGCCTACAAGGCTCCTCCGTCCATGGAATTTTCCAGGCAAGAGTACTGGAGTGGGTTGCCATTTCCTTCTCCAGGGGATCTTCCCGACTCAGGGATTGAACCCAAGTCTCCCACCTTGCAGGCAGACGCTTTACCATCTGAGCCACCAAGCAAGGGGAAGCAGACCCCAAAACAGGATTTTGAATATAGATAATTTATTCTCAAGGTGTGAAAAGAACTCAGGAAGTGGGTGAAGAAGTGGGACAGGGAAGGAAAGTCAGCTTATAAATGGTGTGTTAGCCAGTTACCACCATGGAAAACCAGATGTTTATCCCATATGGACACTCTTGGGAAAGAAAGAAACACAGGACTCACACATTTCCTACTGTGGGGCAAAGAAGCTGAGGTATTTATACAACAACTTTCATCAGTTATCAGTTGAGGGCTGCTCAGGGAAATGTTAATTTCCTGGTGTTTCCAAGACTCAAAGGCCTGCTAGAAGTGTTGGAAAAAGCCCTGGAAGAGATGCAGATACTGGCAGGTGGGAATCTGCCTCATGCACAATACGGCCAGGTCTGAGGATTGTGGGTGGGGGCACTTCCAGTGTCTGTTACATGTAGCTTAAAGGTCAACACCCAAGCTCAGGTCTTCTTCTGGTTCTCTTTCCTGTGGTAAATCTCGGCAGGTCAATGTGTCCTATGTGGGTAATAATTAAAAGTCTAATTCATCACATTAACACAGGAAAATTGTTAACCAATATTTATGGAAAATATACTTCTGTATGTGATCATGCATCTGGGGTTATTTTGCATGATATATTCTGTTGGTAGAAATAGAATATAGTGGACAAGTTGGTTGAGAAGTAGAACAGGTCTTGGGACACAAGACATTTGTAGTCACAGTCCTGTTTCAGAGGAAGAGACTGCAGAGTTTTGATATTTTTGTAACTGTGCAGTAGGTCTCAGTAGAGAACATATCTTGAGATTCTATTAGGAAGGGTTGAGTTGGGGTGAAAAATGATACACTGATCTCATGAGCTTCAGAACATCCTGGTAACAGCACAAGCCTTGCCTTCTTCCCACTGGTGTGGTCACTGCCAAGGCACACCTGCCAAGGCTGTAGGGAGCCCTGCTGCTTTCTACTTCCTTCCAGCCAGTCGACTCTGTGGAGAAAACTCTGAGCTGAAGCATGTGGAATCCATTTTCTGATGGATTTTGTGAGTTGGTTTGGGTTCCTTTTATCACTGTAATGCAGTATTAATTGGAATCATTCTTTCCTCACAAACATCTTTGTAAAAAATTTAATCCTTACTTCTTGGATGATGTTGTAGGGAGATTTCATTGCTTTTCCAGTCATTTTGAGGAAATCAGATCAGTTTCATTTGCAAGAGTAAAAAGTCCAATCTAATCTAATGTCAAAACTTCAGACCCTCCAATACCCTTTTCCTCCAAAATCAGATGTAACTTGTGACTTGAGGCTCGGCAGGAGAAGGGAGGGTTGTGGTCCATTCTTTCCGTCTTCTTGTCCCACCTCTTTTCCAGTTAACTCTGCTGAATTTGGCTTCTTCAGAGCTAGAGAATATGGAGTGGGGGCTTTACAAAAGGCAGAGGCAATGTTTTTAATTGTGTTGTCTTTTAATGGTATGGCTGTCACAAGCCCTCTGTTAAGGATAGGCATCCAGTGGGTGGTTCTTTGGGGTATTCTCAGAGACCTCCAGTGGGGACCTCTGTACCTCACTCTATCTTGGCCAATAGACCCACTCTCTGCTGACTTCTTACAGCTCTTCCCCTGTTCTGTAGCCAAGGCATGTCACTGGGAATGCTTTGTCTCTATGGGCAGTCCTTTTCAATGAGGTCCTTTTAAACAGCTTAAGAATGGATTAAATTTCACAGGGTCCACATGGGAACTTAGCTTCCTTGATCCACTGAATTCTCAAAGTGAAGTTCATTTCTATTCTGTGCTGAGGTGATGCTCCAGCTAGGCCCTTGCTGTCATATCTCCCAGAGAACCTGTATCAGTTTCTGCAGATAACTCTCTCACATTCCAACCTCATCACAAGTTTATTGGGCTCTATATATACCATCAGCCAGGGAAGAAGATTCTACTTGTTTCTCCTGTCAGACAGTCTAAAAATTAGTTTTTGGGATACCCCTACTTGTTTGGGGATAAAAGAAGGTGTAATAATCCTAATGATTCTACTTTTAATTAATCCATCTCATTTTATGTAGTTGTCATTCAGTCATTAAGTTGTGTCCTTCTCTTTGCAACCCCATGGGCTGCAGCACGCCAGGCTTCCCTGTCCTTCACTATCTCTGAGTTTGCTCAGACTCATGTCCATTGAGTTGGTGATACCATCCAACTGTCTCATCCTCTGTAGTCCCCTTCACCTCCTGCCTTCAATCTTTCCCAGCATCAGGGTCTTTTCAAAGGAGTCGGCTCTTCGCATCAGGTGGCCAAAGTATTGGAATTTCAGCTTCAACATCAGTCCTTCCAATGAACACCTAGGACTGATCTCCTTTAGGATTGACTGGTTGGATCTCCTTGCAGTCCAAAGGATTCTCAAGAGTCTTCTCCAACACCACAGTTCAAAAACATCAATTCTTCACTGCTCAGCTTTCTTTATAGTCCAACTCTCACATCCATACATGACTACTGGAAAAACCATAGCCTTGACTAGATGGACCTTTGTTGGCAAAGTAATGTCTCTGCTTTTTACTATGCTGTCTAGGTTGGTCATAACTTTTCTTCCAAGGAGTAAGCATCTTTTAATTTCATGGCTGCAGTCACCATCTGCAGTGATTTTGAAGCCCCCCAAAATAAAGTCAGCTGCTGTTTCCACTGTTTCCCCATCTATTTGCCATGAAGTGATGGGACTGGATGCCATGATCTTAGTTTTCTGAATGTTGAGCTTTAAGCAAACTTTTTCACTCTCCTCTTTCATTTTCATCAAGAGGCTGTTTAGTTCTTCGCTTTCTGCCATAAGGGTGGTATCATCTGCATATCTGAGGTTATTGATATTTCTCCCAGCAATCTTGATTCCAGCTTGTGCTTCTTCCAGCCCAGCATTTCTCATGATGTACTCTGCATAGAAGTTAAATAAACAGGGTGACACTATACAGCCTTGACATACTCCTTTTCCTATTTGGAACCAGTCTGTTGTTCCATGTCCAGTTCTAACTGTTGCTTCCTGACCTGCATACAGGCTTCTCAAGAGGCAGGTCAGGAGGTCTGGTATTCCCATCTCCTTCAGAATTTTCCACAGTTTATTGTGATCACACAGTCAAAGGCTTTGGCATAGTCAATAAAGCAGAAATAGATGTTTTTCTGGAGCTCTCTTGCTTTTTTGATGATCCAGCAGATGTTGGCAATTTGATCTCTGGTTCCTCTGCCTTTTCTAAAAGCAGCTTGAACATCTGGAAGTTCGTGGTTCACATATTGCTGAAGCCTGGCTTGGAGAATTTTGAGCATTACTTTACTAGCTGTTTGCATCAGGTGGCCAAAATATTGGAGCTTCAGCTTCAACATCAGTCCTTCCAGTGTATATTCAGGGTTGATTTCCTTTAGGATGGACTGGTTGGATCTCCTTGCAGTCCAAGGGACTCTCAAGAGTCTTCCAGCACCACAGTTGGAAAGGATCAATTCTTCAGCGCTCAGCCTTCTTTACGGTCCCAGTTCTTACATCTGGATGTCAAAGACAGGCTGAATGGTTTTGGTAACTAGTGGTCTAAACTGCACAGATGTGCTCTAACCACAAACCCAAATCTCGGTGGCTTCAAACACAGGAATTTTATTTCTGGGTCATGTTATTGGCCAAAGTAGTGTGGCGTTTGTTGGGAGGAGGTCTGCTCTGTGCCGTTGTTGCATATCCAGGTTTCTTTTCCTAGTGTCTTTGCTGTCTTCTTTGTGGAGAGTCTAGTTTTGCATGATGGCTTCCTTTGATAGTCTGGTGACGCGTAGGGACCCTTTCTCAGGATAGTATTTTTAAGTGAATAGAATACAATAGTCAAAATGCTAATAAAGTGTGTTGAAAGTAATAGATTTACTTCTTTATTACACATTAAATAATAAGACTGAGGCAGCAGGTCTAACAACTTATGTACTTTTGAAGTAATCATGAACAAAACAGTATTTTGAGATACTGTAACAACTGGAATATATTAGTAAACATCTGTGACTTTTGTTGGTGACAATGTCATGGGTATCGTATAGTGTTTGTCACATTCATAAACTGAAGGAAATGGTAACATCCGTTAGAAATTAATTTATATCGCTGAATTTTTTTCTCTCATAAACTTCATGGAGTTCCTGAAATGAATCCCTTGAAGATCTGTGGACGGTGGTTTAAGAATCTTTATAGAGCCTCTACATGGAGAAAGCAATGGCACCCCACTCCAGTACTCTTGCCTGGAAAATGCCATGGACAGAGGAGCCTGGTAGGCTACAGTTCATGGGGTCGTGAAGAGTCAGACATGACTGAGCGACTTCACTTTCATTTTTCACTCTCATGCATTGGAGAAGGAAATGGTAACCCACTCAAGTATTCTTGCCTGGAGAATCCCAGGGACAGAGGATCCTAGTGGGCTGCTGTCTATGGGATTGCACAGGGTCGGACACGACTGAAGTGACTTAGCAGCAGCAGCAGCAGAGCCTCTACAGCACCTTTTATGGGGTGTTCTATAAGATTTGACCACAGTTATGAAAAAAGGCCTGGGGAAGCTGCTAGGTACCCTGCCTTGTATCCACAGTCTTGGCAATTTGGCTTTGTAGTTCTTCCATCAAAAGGCAGAGTCTGGATACTTGTTTCTTCAGCCTGCAGTGCCTTTATTTCTTGCTTTGGGCCCATAGAGTGTGGTAGGAACGACACCGACCCAGTTCTGATCCTGGCCCTCAGGAAGCTTCTGCTTTTTTCCTGTGAACCCTGCCATTCCCATATGAACAATCTGGATCTGTCTGCTAGATGATGAGAGGCATGTGCTCAGCTGTTCTGTCCCTTCCGCCATCTGCCAGCGAACTTCCAGGAGTACAGGGGCCAGCTGACCCACATCGCAATGCAAACACAGCGGGCATCGGCAGTGAGATGAGAAGTACCGCCCTCCGTGTCCCGTCCAAGTTACCAACTTGCCCAGTTGTGCCTGAAATAAACGGTTGTTGTTTTAATCCACTGAGTTTGAGGCGGCACTTTCAGTAGGAATAACTCCTCATGCAGGAAGATGGCATCAGTAAGTACTGATGCGAGGAGGATGGCCCCACTTTTAACTGATTTGACTAGGTGGTGAGATTGTTTCTTTCCCTTACATTTTGTTGTTGAAATCTAATTATCGGGCCCTACCTACATACAAGCAAGAGATATTGTAAAATGTACTCCAGTATCATGTCCAGGAGAGGGCGACAGAGATATTGGTGCATCTCTGTCAGAAGCACTTATTTCTGTTTTGGAGCCTCGGCTGAAACTGCTGCTCAAAGACAGACAAGTGTTAGTTGCTCAGTTGTGTCCGACTCTGTGCGGTCCCATGGACTGTAGTCTGACAGGTTCCTCTGTCCATGGGATTCTCCAGGCAAGAATACTTGAGTGGGTTGCCATTCTCTTCTCCAGGGGATCTTTCTGAACCAGGAGTCAAACCCAGGACTGTTACTACCTTGCTCCCATCTGCCTCCAAAGAGGATAAAATTCTGGTTTAGTAGATTCTGGCCTTGGTCATATTCATTTGAGGCAGAGAAAGGAGAAAGCATGCAGATTGAGCCATGATATTCAATTGCATTTTTAAAGCATATATACCTTGTCAAGGAAATCAACCCTGAATACTCATTGGAAGGACTGATGCTGAATCCGAAACTCCAGTATTTTGGCCACCTGATGTGAATAGCTGACTTACTGGAAAAGACGCTGATGCTGGGAAAGATTGAGGGCAGAAGGAGAAGGGGGCGACAGAGAATGGGATGGTTGGATGGCATCACCAACTCAATGGACATGAGTTTGAGCAAACTCTGGGAGATGGTGAAGGACAGGGAAGCTGGTGTGTTGCAGTCCATAGGGTCACAAAGAGTCAGACAAAATGAGCAAGTGAACAACAGCCAAAACATACGTTCTTGTGTGTAGTTCCTTTGGGACCCCATGGGGAGGAGGCTTCATGGCAAGCTTTATATATTCTTACTTTGTGTTGTTGTGGTTGATTCTATCACAGCAACATTGGCATCTCTGTTCATTGCTCTCTTAGGGTGTTGTATACAGTCTAGTGTATATACGGTCTGCTGCTGCTGCTGCTAAGTCCCTTGAGTCGTGTCTGACTCTGTGCGACCCCATAGACGGCAGCCCACCAGGCTCCCCTGTCCCTGGGATTCTCCAGGCAAGAACACTGGAGTGGGTTGCCATTTCCTTCTCCAATGCATGAAAATGAAAAGTGAAAGTAAAGTCGCTCAATCGTGTCTGACCCTCAGCGACCCCATGGACTGCAGCCTTCCAGGCTCCTCCATCCATGGGATTTTCCAGGCAAGAGTACTGGAGTGGGGTGCCATTGCCTTCTCCGTATATAGGGTCTAGTAACATGATTTATGATCTGCAAGTTTGAATGAGGAGTCCTAAGACCACATAGTTAACGTGAAGTGTGCTGGAGGAATTGTACTGTATTCCCCACACCCAGGTTTCAACCTCTTCTTTCTAACTTACTAATTATGTAGCCTTGGGAAAATTCCTTAAGTGCAGGCACTGTTTCCTTTTTGCAAAATGTAGACAATCATAGCAAACATCCACGTTTCTTATGAGCATTACCTGAAAGAATGTGAAAGTATTAAATACTTCACACTTGTAGATGTTCTACAAATACAAACCGAATCTAAAGGATGAACAGGCTAGTGTTTTAAATAGTAATTTGAAAGGTAAATATAGGACAGAAAGTTTTGTTAATCAGCACAATGGAACCATAAGCCCATGTGAGGCCCCATCTAGTATGGACTCAATTATTTAATTTCCTCTTTATTCTTTTTCCATGGTTTCATTCATCTTTTGCTTTAGATATCCATTCTCATGTACTTTATGCATATTCCTTTTTTGGTGGGCTGCACTGCGAGGCATGTGGCATCTTAGTTCCCCAACCAGAGTTTGAACCCTTGCCCCCTGCATCGGAAGCATGGTGTCTTAACCACTGTTCCCCCAGGAAGCACACCATATTCTTAACTTCATTTATATTTGGAAAATGTAGTATTGTTTTGTATGTATTTGTGTTTTTAAATTTATGCAAATGGTATTGTGTTCAAAACTTTTTTTAGCCTTTTGCCCAGGGCCTTGTTTGAAATGACTGCCCACGGTGCTGAAAGTGATCTCGCTTATATTACTTTAAGGATAAGTAGTATTATCTAAGTATTTTCTACCTTTAACTTATACATTCTCATTTGTTGGACACTAGGGTTGTTTACAATATCAAAATCATGCATTAAAAGCAACTTTTAAAATAGCCACTTTACTAACCTGGTGGAAAATTTCTCTGGGATGAATGCTTAAGAGAGGACTAACAGTAACAGTGGAGAAGGCAATGGCAACCCACTCCAGTGTTCTTGCCTGGCAAATCCCATGGATGGAGGAGCCTGGTGGGCTGCCATCTATGGGGTCGCACAGAGTCGGACACGACTGAAGCGACTTAGCAGCAGCATCAACAGTAACAGAGTGTGTGCACACTACATTTTACCAAGGACAGCTAAAGTGACTTTCCAGAAGTCTTTCCAGTACCAGTGTATATACCCACCAGGACTGCACAGGGAGCCTGTTGCTTTTACATCTTCACAGTTTTTCTAAACTTTGTATTTTAATAGATGTAAAGTCTTTAGTTGTCATATGAATTTTTATTTCTCTCCTTTCTTGTGAGAGTATCTTTATGTGTGTGTTGGCCTTTCAGGAATCCCTCCCCTGCATCATTTCTTCATGTCCTAGATAATCCATTTTCTCAATACCATGTACCAAGCAAACCTCCTCTCCCCGTAGCTTTGAAGAGTCACCTTTCAGCTCAGTTCCGTCACTCAGTCGTGTGTGACTCTGCAACCCCATGGACTGCAGCACCCCAGGCTTCCCTGTCCTTCACCAACTCCCAAAGCTTACTCAAACTTGTGTCCAATTGAGGTGGTGATGCCATCCAACCCATCTCATCCTCTGTTATTCCCTTCTCCTCTTGCCTTCAATCTTTCCCAGCATCAGGGTCTTTTGAAATGAGTTAGTTCTTTGCATCAGGAGGCCAAAATATTGGAATTTCAGCTTCAGCATCAGTCTCTCCAGTGAATATTCAGGACTGATTTCCTTTAGGATGGACTGGTTGGAACTCCTTGCAGTCCATGGGACTCTCAAGAGTCTTCTCCAGCACCACAGTTCAAAAGCATCAATTCTTCAGTGCTCAGCCTTCTTTATAGTCCAACTCTCACATCCATACATGACTACTGGAAAAACCATGGCCTTGACTAGAGAGACCTTTGTTGGCAAAGTAATGTCTCTGCTTTTTACTATGCTATCTAGGTTGGTCATAACTTTTCTTCCAAGGATCAAGTGTCTTTTACTTCATGGCTGCAGTCACCATCTGCACTGATTTTGGAGCCCCCCAAAATAAAGGCTGCCACTGTTTCCACTGTTTCTCCATCTATTTGCCTTGAAGTGATGCCATGATCTTAGTTTTATGAATGTTGAGTTTTAAGCCAACTTTTTCACTCCCTTCTTTCACTTTCATCAAAAGGCTGTTTAGTTCTTCTTTGCTTTCTGGCATAAGGGTGGTGTCATCTGCATATCTGAAGTTATTGATATATATCTCCTGGTAATCCTGATTCCAGCTTGTGCTTCATCCAGCCCGGCATTTTGCATGATGAACTCTGCATACAAGTTAAACAAGCAGGGTGACAATATACAGCCTAGACGAGTCACCTTTAGTATGTGTCAAAGTCACATACAAAATGGGATCTACTTCTTTTTTTTAAAGATTTTTTTTTTGATGTGGACCATTTTTAAGTCTTTATTGAATTTGTTACAATACTGCTTCTGTTTTATGTTTTTTTTTTTTTTTAGATATATATACATTTTGGTTTTTTGGTTGTGAGGCACGTTGGATCTTAATTCTCTGCTGCTAAGTCGCTTCAGTCGTGTCCAACTCTGTGCGACCTCATAGACGGCAGCCCACCAGGCTCCCCCATCCCTGGGATTCTCCAGGCAAGAACACTGGAGTGGGTTGCCATTTCCTTCTCCAATGCATGAAAGTGAAAAGTGAAAGTCCGACTCTTAGCGACCCCATGGACTGCAGCCTACCAGGCTCCCCCGTCCATGGGATTTTCCAGGCAAGAGTACTGGAGTTGGGTGCCATTGCCTTCTCCTCTTAATTCTCTGACCAGGGATCAAACCCATACGTCATGCATTGGAAGGCAAAGTCTTAACCACTGGACCGCCAGGGAAATGTCAAGTGGGATGTATTCTGAGGTCTCTATTCTGCTCTACATTTGTTCTGTGTATCTCTTTGTATGCCAGTCCATACAAAAGTCCAATGGCCTTTTCCTGTATCTCAATATTACTTGTAGTAAACTTTCTGCTCCCATCTTTCCTCTTCTGTTTTAAACAGACTTAGATCTTCGTGGCCTTTGTTCTTCCTTTTTATCCTCTGTGACAATTAATTAGTCTATTTTCTGAATACAATTTATTAAAAGGGCTAGCTTTTTGCTGTTTACCACAGGGGAAGCTCAGCTCAGTGCTCTGGATGACCTAGAGGGGTGGGACTGGGGGGGTGAGAGGGAGTCTTAAAGAGGGAAGGGGGTGTATGTATGCATATAGTTGGTTCACATTGTTGTACAGCAGAAACTAACACAACATTGTGAAGCAATTATGCTTAAACAGGAAAATAGAGAGAGAGAGATAGCTTTTAATAACAAATTCATAAGTGAACTTAATCATGAATCTCCACTTCTAAGAAATGGTATGTGTATTCTTATTTTTGTTCCTTTTTTTTTGAGTGGTCACTTTCATTTTCCTTCAGCCAAAGAGCTTTTTGGAGGGTGATTTTTTTTTTTTTTTTAACATTTTCAAGTGGCCTTATTTTAGAATTAACATGCTCTTATTGATTTCTGGTTTTATTGCATTTTAATTAGAGGAGGTGGCTGCAGAATACTTTTTAGAACTCTGGATTGTCTTTGTGATCCATTGTATGATTGATTTATGTGAATGGCCCATGGGCACTAGAAAGCTATTTTCCATAGAGTTAAAGTTGGTAATTATTAAGCCAATCTTTCTGAATTATTTATTTCAAATCCTTTTATCTAGTTTTGTTAACCCATAGGGGGCCCCAGAGAAGTTTACAGATGGGCTTCAGGGGATTCCTAAACCCCCTGACATGTACGGAATGTGCACATGTTTTTGAGTAAGGAGAGAGCTTTCATGAGATCTCGTAGGGATTTGAGAGTCTAAAAAGATAAACAGCCTCAAGATCTTGAGTTTTGTTTCATGGTTGTTTGTATCTATGATCTGTCAATAGCCGTACAGTTCTTGTACAATTTTGTCTTGTTTTTCTGCTACTTTTCATATATTGACACAATGTTGACTGATGCATAAAATTCATGGAAATTTATGACATTGCTGTGGATTCTATTATTTATCAATATAAAATGATAATTATAAAATTGTTAAAAATCCCTTTGATAATGTTTGCTTTGAATTCAGCTTTATCTGATTTTATTATTCCAGTTGTAGTTTTCGGTTTGTATTTGCTAACTCTGTGCTTTGTCAAAAAATTTCAGTTTTGTGCTTCTTGCTTAATTGGATTCTTTTTGTATCAAGCATGTTTAATATGAAATTTTATCCCTTTTATGCTCATTGCAACAACTGATATATTTGCCTCTAACTTATGTCATTTGCTTTTATTTTGTTGTTGATATTCATGGTTTTCTTTGTTATTGCTTCTGTCTTTTGTTATATGGATTTGTTCTCATTGATTTGCTCTTCTTCATTGGTTTGTGAATTTCGGTTGCAGTCTATTTTGAAACCACATTTTTAATTCTTTAGACGTTTTTCCAAATATATTCTTATAGACATCTATTTAATATTACAACTGGTGTCTTTCAGTTCCATTTATAGAAGAATTAGAACTTATTCTCTTTCCCTCTTCCATTTATTTATACAAATTTACTTTTTAATTCAGTTTTTTTCAATTCCACAATTATTTTTATATTTTAGATCTTCATGAGTGTATTGTCATTTTTTATATTCTTTTTAGTCAAATAAGAATTAAGCCAATTTATATTAATTGCTTTCAGGAGTCTAATTTTGTTGTGACTTCTTCCTTGGCTTCTTAATTTTGCTTTACTTTTTTCATTATTTCATGTTTTAAATATTATTTTTATGACAAATTGTTTTAAAGAGTATATTTTCAGATCCCTCCTATCCCCAAGATTGTCTTTATTTGCCCTCCCACGTGTGACAGTGAATATGAACGCATCAACTGGCAACTTCTACCTAAAAAAACACATCAAAAAATCAGTGACTTGATAATCATTTATGTAGTTCACAATTCTACAGTTTGCCAACTTGAGCCAAGTTCTGCTGAGAAGTTCTCCTCATCGAGAATGGTCTCACTCATGCCTCCATGGTCAGCTGTTAGGTGGGTAGGCGTTGGCCTCGTTTGAAGTGGTTTGGTCCTTACCTGGACCTTCATCTGGTCGTAGGCTGTGGGCATGGCAGCTGGGTGGGATTCCAAGAGAGAGCACAGAAGCATGCATGCACAGCTCCTTTTATATTGGCACAGCAGGATTTCTAACACATTCTGTTTTCCAAAGGAAGTGATTGACACTGCCAGCCATTCTTGGTGGGGTGGAGAGATAGACTCCCCTCTTGATGGGAGATGCTGCTGTCCCATCACAAAGAGGAATTCATCAACAAAAGGATGCTTATTGCCATTTTAGCAAGTCAGTCTACTATAGTAAATAGAACTTCTGACACAAGCCTGTAAAAGATCCTTCCCCCCTCATCAGTTAAAATATTTTAAAAAGTGTGTGTGTATATATATAAATTTGCCAACCCCATGAACTGTAGCCCACCAGGCTCCTCTGTCCATGGGTGTTCTCCAGGCAAGAATATAGATCAAACCCAGGTCTCCTACATTGCAGGCAGGTTCTTTACTATCTGAGCCACCAGGGAAGCCCATATATATATAGGGGCTCAGTGGGTAAAGAACCTGCCTGCTAATGCAGGACAATCAGAAGACATGGGTTTCATCTCTGGGTCAGAAGATCCCCTGGAGAAGGGCAGGGCAACCCACTCCAGTATTTTTATCTGGAGAATCCTGTGGACAGAGAAGCTTGTGGGGGCTACAGTCCACAGGGCGCAAGAATTGGCCATGACTGAAGCGACTAAGCATGCATGCACATCTATATATGCACACACATATACACGGCCTCTTTCCAGGAAATTTTATTCTGGACTGTCTAATAGGTTATTTCCAGGGACATTGTGCAACGTCTGAGTGTTGTTTTTCCCTTTGTTTTATAGATTTTTGAATAATTTCTTATTTATTTTTCTTAATGAGTAAATCAAGGTTTATCTAGAGTCATTTTTCTTTTTTTTTTAAAAGGTAAATCTTAAAACTGTATTATTAAAGTGATATATTCATAGGTTAAAACATCAGGCAGCAAAGAATGGTGTAAAATAAAAAGTAAAGTCTCTTCCCCCACAACCTAACCCCTTGCTGGTGGTAACCACGATCAACAGTTTGATGGCATCCACCAGCAATATCTTTTGCATACATATGGAACACACACACATATGTCACTCAAATAAGATAATGTTTTCACATTGTCCAGCACTTTTTTAGTTTTCCACTTAATATATTTTGAAGCTTTTCCTACGTCAGTACATATAGAATTATTATGCTTGTTTTTAATAGCTCAAAAGCTGTTGATGTAACTCTTTAATTGTAGATGTTTTTACACATACATGAATGTACTTGGATTAATAAGTGAATCTACATGTACCCACTTTCTAGTTCTATCCGTTATCAGTATTTGGCCAGTCTCAGTTGCAGTATTCATCTCTCTTTACACTCCAAACACTGATTTATTCCTTATTGATAGCTTCAAAGTAATTCCCAGATATCATATCAATTCATCCTTAAACTATTCATTATGCGTCTCTAACTGATAAGAACTTTCCCCTTGTAATCACCATGCCATTACCACCACATTTAAGGAAAATAACAAGTCCTTAGTCTTATCTCATTTCCACTCCATAGTCACGTTTACCTGATTGTCTCAACTCTTCTTCTGAAGTTGGATTGCCTGAATCAGGATCTTCACAAAGACTCACACATTTCATTTTGGTTTTTATATGATTCTTCAGGATGTACAATCTGAAAACTGATTTTGGATGTCAGTCGAAATATTTATTTTCTCTGTTTTCAAATTTAGAGTTTGCTTTTTTCCTTTAGGATTGAACCTTGTGTGTGTGTGTGTGTGTGTGTGTGTGTGTGTGTGTTTTGAATGTGTGAAGCATCTCTGTTGTTTAGGAGTTTAAAGGATGTAAGAGTGAATACTCAGAAAATCCTTGCTTTTGTGCCCCTCCCCTTCATTCTATTACTCTTCCCTTTACCCCTGACTTCTACAGGTAACCATCCATTCTACTTGTTAGTAAGTTATCCTTCTATTATTTCTCTCTCTCTTTTTAAAAAATATTTATATATTTGGCTTTGCTGGGTCTTGGTTGTAACATGAAGGGATGGAACCGGGGCCCCTGCATTGGGAGCATGGAGTCTTAGCCACTGGACCATCAGGGAAGTCCCCTGGTATTTCTTTTGACAAAAATCATTGTGTGTGTGTGTGTGTGTATGTGTGTGTATGTGTGTATTTCCTGGTGTTTCTTACACGGAAGGTATCATATTCTATACACTGTTTGAACCTTGTATTTGTCGCTTAGTTTATCTTGGAGCTCACTCTGTATTGGTCCAAATGACATTTCCTCACGCTTTTTGTGTGGTAGCAGAGTGCTCCACTGGGTGGAGATACCCTGGCTTGTCTAACCAGTCCTCTGAATAATCTTGAGCACATATTGTCTGGTATTTGTGCAAACGTATTTTCAGGGTAGACTTCTGAGGTGTGAAATTGGTGGGTCAAAGGGAAAATGCTTATGTAATTTTGTTAGATATTGCTATCATAACATAGGATCTATTTTTATACTGTATTTTCTTTCAGACCAGATTTCAGCATTTTTTCAAAAGCCAGGCTTTGGTTATATTCTCTGTCCACTTGTGCTTTGGTTGAATTTATCACAGACATTCAGTTAACTGGCAAATAAATCTGCATAGTAATGGTTCCAGTTCTTATTTCTGGCAGCCTTTCACTTTCTTTACTGGGGTAGTGTCTTTGCCTCACACCCAAACGATTGGGCTCTGAAAAGTGCATGCGAAAATCTACATTCCTACAGGGGTCTCTGCCTCTGCTCCTGCCCCTGGCACTTTTCTGTGAAACTCCTCCTGCCCCAGATGTACTCAGACACAGACTGCTTTAGCTGCTATTCAGGTCATTTTTTGGTGTTGTAATCTTATCCCAGATGTAGAAAAATGGTGCTTGGTTATTTGGGGAGTGGGTAAAGGAGAGGATTACTATTTTGTTTTCATTGTGGAAGAATTGGGGAGCAGACAGAGGCAGTAGAGGGGTTGATCTTCAATTTTCAGTTCTGTTGTTACTAATTTTTAGGTGGAGTTTTCTCTGGATTATATCTGTTCTTTTCAGATTCATGGATTGCCTTTCAGTCTAAGTTTTTGGGATAGTACAATTTGTCACCTTTTACTGTATTTTCATTGGTATTTCAGTGAGATTATAGATAGGAAAACTTGAATTGGAGCTGCTTGTCAAAAATATTTTTAAATCAAAAAACTCATTGGTTTTTTCAGTATTGTATCTGTCCGTTCTTGCTATGTAACCAACCACCTTCAAACTCTGGCTAATACTAATACTACTAATAACATAGTCTCACCCATTTATGGTTTGGCAGAACACCAAGTAGTCTGGGCTGGGTTTGGCTGGGAACTCTGCCTTAGTTGTTGGTCTTACTGGGTTTAGTTCCTCACTGCAGACTGCGCTCAGGTCTGCTCTATGTATGTATTCAACACAGGCTGAAGTGTCTGGAAAACCTCACCCCATGCTGAAGAAAGAAGTTGAATTCAACTGGTTCAACTGTGTGTGGAACCAGCACATTGTCACTGGGACCCAGTTTCATTGGCCAAAGCATGTCAGATGACTGAGCCCACGTTCAAGGGACAAAGAAATTATGCCGTATCTTGTGGAAAGGACAGCAAAACCACATAGCCAATAGCATGGGGAGGGAGCCCAGAGTGTTTATTGTTGGTGGGTACCATGCCAAATCTTTCCCACAATTGTTTGTATCTCCACCTTCCCCTAACATGTTGAATAAAAATAGATTTCCTTTTGTTTCAAAATGAGGAAGCTGAGATTGAGGAATCTTTAGGAACTTCCTCACCATCGAACACCTTTTCCAGGATTTAGTTGGGATTTCAAACCAGGTCTCTATCCCTTTTCTGACTCTGCTCTTCCAAACTGACTTTCTTTCCCCTTCCCCTCAATTCTTCAAACACACAGTACTCAGTGAGGAAAATCAGAGACAAGAACCAGTTATAAGCCACCCGACACGTGAGGCTGCACCCACCAAAAGTTCCCTTATACAGGAGGAGGTAAGGCAGGCGCCCTTGGGAAGAGCCTCGGTTTAGTTGATGGAAGGGAACTTGATACCAGGGATCAATTAAAGTCTCTGGTTAACCTTGCCACTTGGTGCTGGCTGGGTCACAAGGCTTGGAAGAGTGGTGCAGAGAAGACCTCGAGAAAAACAACTGTGGCCACACGGGCCATCGCATGATTAACATTTCGAAATCTGCTGTACGGAACAGGTTAGCACAGAACCTCAGCCTTGGAGGCATATATATAATAATGACTCACACAGTCATTAGTGTGTGAACCCCAGGCAGGGAGCTCACATTTCCTATGAGAGAAGAGTTTTGTTCAGTCATCAGCGCTCTCCTACTGGGTCTGGAATTGCTCTCTGCACCAAAAATGCCTGACTTCATTTTCTTTGAATTTAAAAAGACCTTCACAAACATTTTAGCTTAAATATAAAGAAAAACTTTTTATAAAGGAAAAGAAATTAGAAAAAAAAAGATTAGTAGACTGTTATGAAATGAAAATAGTTTCATTGAAAATGCCTCGAACGAAAGTGAAAGTTGCTCAGTCGTGTCCAGCTCTTTGCAACCCTATGAACTATAGCCCTCCAGGCTCCTCTGTCCATGGGATTCTCCAGGCAAGAATACTGAAGTGGGTTGCCATTCCCTTCTCCAGGGGATCTTCCCGATCCAGGGATCAAACCCGAATCTTCTGCATTGCTGGTAGATTCTTTACCATCTGAGCCACTGCTGCTGCTGCTAAGTCACTTCAGTCGTGTCCGACTCTGTGTGACCCCATAGACAGCAGCCCACCAGGCTCCCCCGTCCCTGGGATTCTCCAGGCAAGAACACTGGAGTGGGTTGCCATTTAGGGAAGCCCAAATATAGTTAAAAATATTAAGAATATGCTCCCATCAGTACCGTCTTTCTAGATTCTATATATATGTGTTAATATGTGATATTTGTCTTTCTCTTTGTGACTTACTTCACTTTGTATAATAGGCTCTAGGTTCATCCACCTCATTAGAACTGACTCAAAAGATACAATATTGTTTCCATGAATGAGAAAAAAGGAAAAGAAACCTGATAAATATAAATTACTTTTATTTTGCAGTGAAAGTGAAAATAGAAGTATCTTTTAAAATCTTGTTGCTAAAATAAACATTACAAACTGTTTTTCAATAGCATAAAATACTATAAGCAGCCCTGAAAAGGAAGAATTCAGAGTTTGGGCCTCAAATATCAGTCCTGATGGTACATTATGTATTCATCTGTCTCCTCTGGTCTTTTCTCATTCTCACCTGAACTTCACATTAGTTATAACTGGCATTGATACCTAGAGTTTGTCTCCTTGTACTTGTAAAAAGATCAGCTTTGACACTTTTTCTTACTGGTTACAAGAAGAAAGAAGCAGGGGCTAGTTTGCACATGTGGATCCTGAGACTTTCTTGCTGTTCCAACCAGAAGACATCGTAAAAGCATGAAAGGTTGGGAAGTCAACTCCATAATTAACAACACATCCTTTCTTTCTTTCCTGCCTGGGGGAATGCAACTCTAGACCTTTCACTGGGGAGGGTAATCTTACTGGGTTATGACCTGGGGGAAAATAAAATCATCTTGAAAGAAGGCAAAACCATCACAGGAGCTCTGTCACTCTTTCTCATCTCATTTCAAGTTGTGTTCTCCAGCCCTTGAACCTTCAGGGAAACTCCAGCCAGGGACTATTTGTGTTTGCCATGCCTTTGGTAACATGATAGGGTGATGAAGTCTTAGGCAGGGAAGACCTTCAGTCTTAACATTACATGCTTCCTGCTAAACCTCAGGATCTATATGTATTTTCTGTTGTGTACATGAAAGCTTTTCTTTTAGAGAATTTTTTGTAATGGGAAATGGCTCAGAGTTGTAGAGTTGATTATGGTTCCTTCTTGGCTAAGAATAAGTAACTGTCTGTAGCAAAATCTGAAACTCTTCACTAAGTTCTTCTCAGAACCAGTCATGGGCAAAACTGAAATCTGAAAAATTGATTTTTACTAGGATTATATTGCCAGTTCTTTGTTTCTCCAGCATGAGACCTCTGAAGTTATTACCTGCTCCTAACCTCAGACGGAGAAGGCAATGGCAACCCACTCCAGTACTCTTGCCTGGAAAATCCCATGGATGGAGGAGCCTGGTAGGCTGCAGTCCATGGGTTGCTAAGAGTCGGATATGACTGAGCAACTTCACTTTCACTTTTCACTTTCATGCGTTGGAGAAGGAAGTGGCAACCCACTCCAGTGTTCTTGCCTGGAGAATCCCAGGGATGGGGAAGCCTGGTGGGCTGCCATCTATGAGGTCGCACAGAGTTGGACACGACTGAAGTGACTTAGCATCAACCTCAGATGTGGAGAAGGCAATGGCACCCTACTCCAGTACTCTTGCCTGGAAAATCCCACGGACGGAGGAGCCTGTTAGGCTGCAGTCCATGAGGTCACTAAGAGTCAGACATGACTGAGCGACTTCACTTTCACTTTTCACTTTCATGCATTGGAGAAGGAAATGGCGACCCACTCCAGTGTTCTTGCCTGGAGAATCCCAGGGACGGGGGAGCCTGGTGGGCTGCCATCTATGGGGTCACACAGAGTCGGACACGACTGAAGTGACTTAGCAGTAGCAGCAGCAACCTCAGATGATCTCAGTTGTCCCACTAGTGTTTGCTCTCCGGCAAGAATCATAAACTGAATCACAACAAGATGTAGGCAACTCTTAGGAGAAAGTGATGCTTTTTACAGGAATGAATGAATATTACCAAGATGTTGGTGGCTTCCAACCTGGGATACCTGAACCCCAAGATTCTGTGTAGATAAGGAAAGAAATATCTTTGAACTATTTTCAACATTGAAAAGATATTTACCCATGAGACAGTCATCTAGCAGATAAATCAAATTTCCTTCTTTGAACTTTAATTTTATCAACTCAGTGTGGTAATTTGAGTTAACATGTGCTGAAGAATAATTTATAAATACCAAATATTTGTTATTCAAAATCCACCAGAGATGTGATTCATGGGAGAGATTAAAATCAGTTTGAAGGGTAAAAAATCTGAATTTTCGATTTAGAGAAAAAAAGATTTAATAGCAGTGTTTCCAACATCAGCTTGAAACTGTTGATACAGTAGAGAAGGATGTAGAGAAAGTATGCAATGAGCATCTGCTCAGGGTCTGGTCGGACACTTTTACACACAGTCATTCTTTGGGCGGTGGGTATCTTTGTGTAGAAGCTGTGGTTTATCCCAGTCTTTCCCTGGGGCTGAGTGCAACAGTTACTTTTTCTGTGGAAGGTGTTTCCCATGTGTTTATGAAATGGGATGGAAGATGAGAGAACTCCCCCGAGAACACACATCTGAGCTAGTATTAGGATTCAGGTGTGTCTCAAGAACTTCCACTTTTTTCAGCTGCACCTTGACTTGATATCAGTGAGATGAAGAAGAATCATCCTAGATGTCCTGAAGTCATCTACACAGGAAAATGCATACTGTTTTCTGTAGATTCACCGTCTGTACATCTGCCCATCTTGGAGCTACTGTTTTTTGTGATGTGGCTGTCTGTCTTGAATTGGAAACTTTTCTGCTTTGCACAGTACTGACTGTTTCTCCGTATCACTCTAAATAAAGAGTAGTGTTAGAAAGGAATGGCTTAGGTTAGTTTGCCTGCCTGTGCCCTTTTGGACACAGAAGGCTTGTGCTCAGGCTGTGCTGTGGCTCACGGAGTCTGGCTTGGAGCTGCCCATCTGGCTGGGTGAGGGGCTTCTTCTCTCCTGGGTCTCCCTTGTGCTGCCTTCCAGGGCCTGCCTACCAAGCTTGGTTTGCTCTCATTTGAAAGCTGAAGCCTGGGTGCAGCAAGTCCGGGTGCAAAAAAGACGAAAAACTAAACAAACAAACACTGAAGCCCACTGACAATGTGAACCTGGAGAAAAAGACTCCCTTTCACAGCCATTGTCTGGTTCTGTCAGTCAGCCCCAGGACTCCTCTGCAGGACCAGGAAGACATAGTTAAGAAAAAAGGATGTGGCTGACGATGGGACACACACACACACGCATGCCTGTGCTCAATCACATAACACAGGCACGCAGAAAAGGAGGCAGGGAGGGATGGTGATCATACCTTGTGTGTCAAGGATGCGAGATCTCTCCATTTACAGTTGCATTCTTTTATTTTCCACAAACATTCATGGAGAAGCCAGTCCCAAGGAGCCCTGTAGCAGTGCTCTGCAGGCTCTGAGTGGGATACAAAGCCACTGAACACAAGTCTCCACCCTCACAGTCTAGATGGAGAAGCGTAAAACCAAAATGAACAGAAACCAAATAAAAACAGCCCCCCCCGCCCCAATCCACTAACCCAGGAAACAACTTGAAAATTTCCGAGCACTTACACAAACATCTCATTTAGCCACGCATGCAAGGCAGGTGAAGCAAGTGTTATCTGTGTTTTATAGGTGAGAACAAGGGCCTTGTTGAAGATTGCAGAGCTAGCTAGCAGCAGCCCCAGAATCCAGGTCACCTAGCTCCCGATTCAAAGCTTTCCCACAATGCGATGCTGCCTCTGTGTAAACACTTGGTCACAATACAGCACTCTGTTAGGAGAGTACAAAGGAAAAAGAATGATTAATTCTTCCCGGACTAAGGGAGATGGAGGATCAGGCTTCTCAAAAGAAGTAATTTGCCACAGGTAGAGGAAATACAGATTGTTGTTTGCAGAAAAACACAATGGGATGGGGAGGTAAGCA
Source organism: Bos indicus x Bos taurus (assembly GCF_003369695.1). Taxonomy (NCBI): domain Eukaryota; kingdom Metazoa; phylum Chordata; class Mammalia; order Artiodactyla; family Bovidae; genus Bos; species Bos indicus x Bos taurus. The sequence goes on along the minus strand of NC_040097.1, from coordinate 52,337,155 downwards.
GTGTTCCCATGTAGAGCAGTGGTGAAGAGGTTGATATGTTTAATCCAGACTTTACTAAGTGATCAGGTCTAAGCCCAAGAGAAAACAGTCAGACACATGAATGCATCTGCCTGCAGCTGGCCTCCTGGATTTTCAGCTCCTGTATGAGGACCATCAATTTCTCAAGAAATGGTCATGAGGCATAAGGAACCCTCTTCATGAGCCCTGCTGCTGCTGCTGCTGCTAAGTCGCTTCAGTCGTGTCCAACTCTGTGGGACCCCAGAAACGACAGCCCACCAGGCTCCCCCGTCCCTGGGATTCTCCAGGCAAGAACACTGGAGTGGGTTGCCATTTCCTTTTCCAATGCATGAAAGTGAAAAAAATAAAGTGAAGTCACTCAGTCATGTCCGACTCCTAGTGACCCCATGGACTGCAGCCCACCAGGCCCCTCCATCCATGGGATTTTCCATGCAAGAGTACTGGAGTCCTCCTCTAATCCACTGACTTGGTACACCTCACGGTGGAGATCCTGTCAGTAAACTATGGAATATCTTCTTGTTGGTCTTCTCCAAGGATGTGAGATTAGGATTCAAGGTATTGTTTTGCTCCACAGAAATGCTTCCTACTTTCTGTGTGACTTGCAGTGCATCATTTGGTGCCTGCAATCCTATTTCTTCATCTGCAAAATGAGGGTAATTATATCAACCATGAAGGGTGGCTGTGGTTATCAAGTGAATTGATTTTTATGAAGCCCATGGCACAGTTCCTGACTCACAGATACCTGGTTATAAATATGAGACATTTCTGCTACTATTTGACATGAGGGAAAGGAATTGTTGAAGGTCTGTTACATGCTGATCCTGCTTCTCCTCCATTCCAGGTTCCTGTAGGGCCAGCGTGACCAGAGGCTGAATGGCCTCCATTGTCATAATCAAGTGAGGTCCTTCATAACGGGGTGCTTTGCTGAGACTTGTGTTTCACGGGTTCATGGAGAAGAGGAAGAAGGAGAAAGCCAAGTTTAGTTTCTGATCTGGCTGAAGTTGTGCATCTCAGTGTGTTTTGAAAGCAGTGGCTTTGGTTTGGGTGGTTCAGTTTGCCAACGAGATATCATAACAAGCAGATGATATTCAATATGTGGTGAGGGAATAAAGTATGGTTCTCCTAACCCACCCATTATGAGTGACCCCAGACAGCAGCTGGAGATGGGCAGGGACTGGGGCCAAACCAAAAGAGCTGGGACTCGAGCAGGAGTGGCAGAGTGGAGTGACATCTGTGTCTTCAGAGCAAAGGTGGCATTTTCAGGGGAAGAGACAGCTCTATGATAACTTGGACCTCCATGGCTCATTTCCAGTTCATCAATTTCTGGGTCTTTGGCAGCACAATAAAATCCAGATCCCCACGGAATGGCATGGCTGAGGCTGTCTTGCACCTTGTAGCCTTATCCAGATGGACTCAGCATTTAGGCATGATGGGGTGGGGAGATCTGGGACTGAGCAGGACTAGAGAAGAATGGAGCTGAAGCCCCCATGAAGCTCCAGTCCCTGGTTGTTCATTGCCAGCGCCCAAACCCTTTACTGCCTCTGGATTCTGCTGATGCCACAGGATCATTTGTCACCTGTTGAAACAAGCATCTGATACTCTGTCCATACTCCACTTGTATGTCACCATCCCATCAGGTATGTCTTCCACACTTACAGGAATTAGTTCCACATTTTCAGGAATTAATATCTTCAGCTAGGAATGCATTTGCAACTCTGGAGACTCTTCAGTGTAGAGGAACTATAACAGGTAATGGGAAAAAGCATGAGTAAGAAAAGCATATCCCTGGCTTATAAGTGGGTGATATTTTTTCTCAATGGTAGAAGTCAGGGAACAGTACTTGGGAATTTTAATTTCACTCAGTGGTCACTCATGACTGTGGCTGACTTTGCTGAAAGTCAATTCTATCTCCTGCAAAACAAATGGAATTTGGACTTTATTTGATCTGATTCTATGCAGGTAATAGGGATAGAAAAACTCATGATTAAAAGTAGAGTTTAGTTCAATAGTTGTGAATTTCTCAGTGCAGTGAATGCACCGTTTGTAGCTGATAATATAGTTCGTGTGGCTTACTCAGCACCCTTTGCACCCTCCTTGCTACAGCTGCTGCTGCTGCTGCTAAGTCGCTGCAGTCGTGTCCGACTCTGTGCGACCCCATAGACAGCAGCCCATCAGGCTCCACCGTCCCTGGGATTCTCCAGGCAAGAACACTGGAGTGGGTTGCCATTTCCTTCTCCAGTGCATGAAAGTGAAAAGTGAAAGTCAAGTCCTTGCTATAGAGAATGAATCAAATGCTAAGAACTACATTTCCCAGACTCCCTTGCAGCTAAGATTTTCCTGTGACTTAGATTATAAGGCAAGTGTCCTTGCAATAAGCCTGGGGGCAGATGAGAATAATGTCAGGCACCAGTCATGCAGAGATATATACAGTTTTCTGGAAAATGCTGTGGCAGCATATTCTTTCTTTTAGGTTCATGTTCTTGTTTCATAGAAGCTATGTCTTCTCTTATTTCTCTCAAGGTAACCAGCAATCTACATTTTTTATGAAAGTTTGTTCTCTCTGCAGACATTTTATTTTTTCTGAGTTGCTTCTTTTTATATGTTGTTTGTTTTGATCATTATATTTTATGTTAGAGGTTAACCTAGAAGGCTAGTGATTCTTGATTGTGTGTTTATATATATCTATATATCTATCTCTCTATATATCTATGTATCTATATCTATCTATCTATCTATCTATCTATCTAAGAGGTGGGGGGCTAAACCCTTGGAAACCCTGAGCAAATGAGTTGGTTTGAAGACTGAGCATCACTGTGGGTCGTCTTACTGGGGAACCTCGACCTCAGTATCTTCTGGTCCTTCCTCTGGGGCTAGGCAGAGGGTGACGGTCTGGCTGTCAGTGTTCTAAGAGCCTAGAGAGGGAAGAGGACTGACCTCTGCATTCAGCTCACATAGCCTTACTTGACTCCACTGCTTTGGGTCGCATTGCCCACTGTCGTCTGTGCCAGCATGGGAGCTTCCTGCTTACCCCTCACCTTCTCAGAGGGAGACTTCCACATTTCCCCAGGTGGGAAGTCTTGTGCAGTGTGGGGTGAGCACTGGGCCTGGAGCACTATCTGACCCTTCATCCCTCCTTTCCGATTTGACTTCTCTCTCATTCACCCCGTTGCCGGAAATACTTAATGCTCACAGTACTTGAGCTTTTTGACGATTCTGTTGTGTTATTCAGGCTGGCCTTGGATTCCCTGCTGCCTTTTTAAAATTCAGTTTTTGAGCAACATTGAAACATATACATTACCGTATGTAAAATAGATAGCCAGTGGCAATTTGCTGTATGATGCAGGGAGCTCAGACGCAGTGCTCTGTGACAACCTAGAGGGGTGGAATGGGGTGGGGCGTGGGAGGGAGGCTCAAGAGGGAGGGGACATATGTATGCCTGTGGCTGATTCATGTTGATGTATGGCAGAAACCAACACAATATTGTAAAGCAATTATCTTGCAATTAAAAATAATCAAAATTTTCTGTTTTCAACAGTTTACTAAGTCAGTTACCCCTTGTCCATCTTTCATTCACTTTGCAATTTTCAGCATTTTCTTGCTATCTCTTCCCCTGCTCTTTCCATCTTTTTGAAATTATACCTTTAAGAAAAACCCCTTTACTATAGCTTTAGTGAGGTTTTAGAAAAGGAGGAAAATCAGATATTTTCAATCTTCCGTCTTTATATACAGCTGTCCACATATTTCTTTACATCTGATTTCTACCATTTATCCAATATTCATAACACTAGTAGAAATGATTGTCTACTTAAATTTATTACTATACTATAAGCACAATTCATATTATTCTACTTTTGCAGACACTTTCATTAGCTATATGTTTTAGAGCGTAGCTGTACTTTAATTTCCATACTTGAGTGGGACAATTTTAGATACACAGGTCTCAGTGATTCCTTCCCAAGAAGATCAAAGTGAAAATGCAAAGTATCAGGCTTTTACTTAGAGTTTTACTTAGATATTTACTTTGTTTCAGTCATTTCACTGTTATGATGAATATCTTTGTACATAAAGTTCTTCATGCATTAGTATTATTTCTTCAGGCTTGATTCCCAGTAGTGAAATTACTAGATTCCAAGCTATAAACATTTTTAAAGCTTTGGATTCTCACTGTCAAATTTCCTTCCAAAAGTTATGGCATATTTGCTCGACAGAGAGGAACAATAGGTCAAAATCTGTTTGGTACACCCTTGAGAAGCCATCCACACAGCTCATCTCAGGAGTCAGGCACACATATAAACACCAAAAAATCTTGGCAGTTCCTCCTTTGCCCACTTGTGATGCCAGTTTCTTGGTCATTATGACAGGAGCCAATCCCAGACTTTCCCTGCTACTTAGGATCCTGCCATTTGCGATTCAGGAAGCACTTGCCGCATGCTTAGGTTGCCCCCAAACACACAGGAACAATTCTATGTGGCAGCTCCCAGTTTTAGTGAAACTTGGAGAAATTCCAAACAGGAGACCGGTGGCCTTGTCACCGTCAGACCCCCTCCCGCAGGGTCCCTGTCTTTGCTGAGCTCCCCGAGTGGGGCCAGACCCATGGAAATGGCGTTTTGGGGGCAATGAGAGAAGGATGTTCACTGGGACTGGAAGGCCTCTGTTGCTGTCTCCCCTTCACCAGGGAAGTGTGTGCTATGCGTCTGACCTTTTACTTAATGGTGTATCTCCTTTCATACATGTTATTTTTCTTTAAGCAAACATGTAAAACAGAACAGGCTTGAATCAGCTTGAAGGGAAAAATGGGTCCTCATTCCCAAATGAGGACCACATCCTTTACCATCCCGCAGCGGTCAGGCCAGGGGTTGCTTGACTAGAAATCCCCCAGGGCCCACAAATGGACAGAAAGCGCGGCTGTGTCACAAACAAACTGAAGCCCAATTCATGGCTTTATTGTGAGAAGGGTGTGTGTGTGTGTGTGTGTACAAACATGTGCACGCGCACTAGTTTAGTGTTTGGGAAATAACAGCTGCTGCTTGTTACTTATCACTTTTCAGGGATGGTACATCCTATAGTGGGCTTACCTGGTGGTTCAGTGGTAAAGAATCCACTTACCAATGCAAGAGACGTGGGTTCAATCCCTGGGTCGGGAAGGTCCCCTGGAGGAGGAAGCAGCAACCCACTCCAGCATTCTTCCCTGGAAATCCCATGGACAGAGAAGCCGGTGGGCTGCAGTCTGTGGGATCCCAAAGAGTTGGGCACAATTTAGCAATTTAACAACAACACACGCTATAGTTGTTTTGGGGGGTGATGGGGAAGGTGTTTGTGTGCAGGGTCCTCAAGAGGGAACTGAAGATTTGTGAGCATCTTCATCCATAGGCTCTTAGGACCATAAGGCAACCCTTTGAGGGGATCCCAGAAGCCTCCTCAAGGACTGATGCTTCGAACTAATCTTTGGACAAAGCAAGTCTATCTCTCTGGCCCTTATTCACTGACTATTGCAACAGTCCTGGTAATTTTCCTTTGTATTTTATTTCTGTATGAAATGTCACAGAAGACAGCACCTAAAAGCTACAAATATTGTAAGAAAGAGCTTCTCTTTTAATGTTTGAGACCGTTGAATTCTTGATTCATCTATCTGACCATCAGGGTTTTCACATTTGAAATGGGATCATGCTTCTTAGCTCATGAGGTTGTTATGAGATTAAAATGACCCTTCTTGATGCATCGGGCACAGTGCCTGCCCACAGTTTATGTTCTATATGCTAGTTCCCTTCCTTGGTCTCAGGAGAGATGTGCCTTTGGTGGTGGGTCCCAGTTAGAGACCTTTCTGGACAACTCATCAAGGACAGAGTTCCTGGATCTTCGCTCCCATCTGCTTCCATGTGGTTCAAGTCATTGACATGCCTTTGGAAATCTCCTTTTACGCTGCCACCTCCTCTCATTTCATTAGCAGGGGTTCTCAAAGTGTGGTCCCTGGACCCAGAACATCAGCATCACCTGGGAAGTTAGAGATGCCACTTCTCAGGCCTCAGCCTGAGCTACTGAATCAGACATTCCAGGGATGGGGCCCAGCGTATGTGTTTGAACAAGCCTTAGAGGTGATGCTAGGGTAGACTCAGGTTGGAAGCCACTGGTCTAAAGACACTGAATTCTCATTATCTGCCTTCACATTTGGTCTGCTGACTGGGCACAGTCCACCTGCCTTATGATGGTGAAATCGGCTGAAATCTCTCCCGTGTCTCCAGCAGAGGCAGACCCTGCAGTGGAGTCTTTATCTTGCCTCAGTGACGGTGTTTCTTCTCACCTGTCAGTGCCCGGGCCCACCTGGGGTCCTGGAACTTGGCAGGGCCTCAGCCTGTGGCGGAGGAACTTGTGCTCTTAGCTCTCCTGCAGCCCTGCATCAGGATTATGGGGCATAAACTTCATTATAGTTTAACTTTTACTTTGTATTTTACATTCTATCAGTTCTTGAAACCACTGCATTTCGCCAAGTGGAGAGGAAAAAAAAAAAAAAACCTTCAAATGTTACCGAACACTTTAATAGTCTGTTTTCCCTGATCAGAGGTTCAGAGCATGTGCCAACATTTTCTTCATTTTCCACTTCCAAAATTCTGTCATCCCTTTAGTACTTTGGGGGAAATTCTCACTATGTCAAGCAGGGCACTCAAAATCTCTATAACTGTAATCTTTGGAGTCAGGATCCTGAATATTGCCATCAAATCCTCATTCTGTGTTCCCCAGTGCTCAGCACAGGCTGAGGGTTTTATCCACTGAATGGACAAGCTCAGTGCACATCTGCCCTCCTCTACAGAGCCTACAGGTCTCGCTTGATCAATTGCTGGCCTATTTTGAATGTTATTGAATTAAGACTTCCTTGAATAGGCTTGTGTTTATCCTGCAAGGAGCTCTGCCAAGATGAAATTAGATTTATAAGGTCCCGGATGGTTGCAGGAGCCATAGCAAGGCTTTAATATTTCAGAGAGCAATTATGTTCGGCTTGATCTCAAGTTCAAGTTAAAATTTGCAACATCTTCTTTGTGCAATAGTTGGTTGGAGGTTATCAAGCATAATGGTGAGAGGCCTCAGACAGTACCCTGATCTTCACAGTTATTTTGAGTTTGGCTGGAAGTGGAAGTAACTCAGTGGTCCAAACAGAGATTGCTGTGGGAAGGATGTCTGCTTTCCAAGCATAGGGGCTTGGTGCTTGCTGTACCCTCTGTCCTGGAGTGCATGCCAAGATCTTCTCAGGTCGTATTTCTTTATAGCATTTGCTAAGAGGCTGTATAGGGCAGGAGCTAAGGGCACAGAATCCAGAGCCAGACTCTGTGGGTTAGCATGCTGCCTCCCCCTCTGGCTAGCTGTGCGACCCTCAGTGCATAATCAAACCCTTTGCTGCCGTGGTGTCTTCAGCAGTGAATGGAGATAATAGTACTGACTTTATGGAGTTGTTGGGAGGGTTAAAATAATTCATACATGGCAAGTGCTTTGAATATCTCTGGGCACCAAGAAAACCCTCAATCATTGTTAGCTAATACTATTATCATTCAGGTTCAGTTCCAAAATGACCTGTCCTGAGAGGCCTTTCCTAACCACTTAATCCAAAACAGTTCTCCCCACGTCACTTTAGTCATCATCAGGCCACCACATTACAGCCCTTGTGACACTGTCTGATATGAGAGCTTGCTCTGTTTCTTTCATGTCCTGCCAAGCCCAGAACATAAGTTCCACGACATCAGGGCTTGTGTCTTGGTCACTGCTGAATCCTCAGGACCTAGAGTATTGCTGAATCACTGCTGGCATTCAGTCAAAATGTGCTGAGTGAGTTATGGGTTCCGGAGCTCACCTACTTCTGACCAACTCAGAGAGGTAGCCCTCCTGCAGTGTGGGGAGGGAGGCATGATCTGGGGCCCACACACTCCTTGGAGGCCAGCTCACCACTTGCAGTTTTTGAGACCGTGGGCTCTGCTTTGGGGGAGTTTAGAGTCTGATTCATTCCAGCATCTTCTAAGGCCTGAGAGATGTGCACTGCTCCGTAGGAGCACAGTGAAATGGGGGTATCTCCAAAGACTAAAATGACTTGGCCTTTCTAGCCCTCTAAGGACCAAAAATAAAATGAGGAGTTTATGTTTATATGGAGGAGGCTTGGCTGGCCTCATTCAGACTCAGGGAGATGTATGAAACCTGGCCACACTGCTCATCCTGCCTCCTCCAGTAGACGCCTGCTCACTTGCCATGAGGTTTTGCTGCTCCAGGATCGGGTACACTTCACAGGCAGCCTTGATGTGACAAAAGTCTTATTTTTCTTTTCCAGACTTGGCCAAGGGTGTGTAACATTTGGATGCCCAAATCTGTAATTCTCAGTGTTGTGCTTCTCTACTTACTATTATTATTTTTTATTTTATTTTTATTATTATTTTTGGCCATACCACATGGCCTATAGGGTCTTAGTTTCCCAGCCAGGCATTGAACCCATAACCCCTGCAGTGAACGTGCAGAGTCTTAACCACTGGGCCACCAGGGAAGTCCCATGCTTCTCTATTTTATAAGCAGATTTATTTGTAAGAATGCAGCCAATCTGGGAGTGCTTGCTCAAGACCCTGTTGGGATCAGGCACTCGATGACTCAAAGCTAGGCTTGCCCACCTGGTTCCCAAGTTTGTTTTCCATTCCTCCCATAGTAATCGGACAGGATTGGCTATGCTGCAGAAACAAACAATCCCGTTGTCTCAGGGACTTAATGCAAGGGAAGCTTACTGCTATTGCTGTGTCTGGGGATTCTCTCAGATTCTCATCCAGAGAGTGACTCAGTGAATCAGGTTGCTCTCATTATGAAGTTGCCCCCAGGGTCCCTGCAGAAGGAGAGGAGAAACCCTGGAATTGTACCCAGATTCCCCCACTTCTGCTCTGAGGTGATGCACTTCCCCTCTGCTTCTCTTTCACTGGTTAGAGCTGGTCACACGGCCCAGCCACCTGCGAAAGTCTGCGAGTGTGACCTTCCACGTACTCAGTTATTTCCTGAGAGAAAATAACTGTTATGCAGAAAGACTGAGGCTGCTCACTTTGCACCTACTATTTTTATTCCTTCTTTCTTTTGGCGGCTACATCGCATAGCATGGGGGATCTTAGTTCCCTGACCAGGGATCAAACCTGTGCCTCCTGCATTGGAAGTGTGGAGGCTTAACCACTGGACCGCCAGGGAAGTCCCTGCACCTACTGTTTGAAAGGACATTACACCAGAAATTAAAAATATATTTGTTTTCTCTACCAAGATAGTAGCATAACTTGAATCTTCACTGTCTAGAGGAGAAAAATAAACTCACATATTTAATATTTAGTGGGGTTACCCTCATGGTAGCAGAACTGTTAGACTGTGACCCAGTAATGCATAGGATTTGCATAGAAGAAAAAAGCAATATTTCAAGGACTTGGGACATGTAAGCAGTGACTCAGAGACAGGAATGATTATGAATAGTACCATTAGCATGAAATTAGAAAACTGCTCAGACGTGAGAGTCTTTGAAAGAGAGGCTAACTACCCAGAAGACTTATTCTCTAACTTCTCAGGATTGGTAATAATATACAGGGATGAAATATTCAGGTCCTTGGATAGAGCTGCCCAGGCATTTATCAATTACTTCAAGAAGGTGTGTGGATGCCTTCTATAAGCTAGACACTGAACTAGAAAGGGACATGTATATAAGTAAGACATAGTTCAAGCATTCAGAAAACTCATGGTCTGATGGGGAATACCGATTAACAAAATAATAATGTCTTACAACATGGGAATTGTAATACAGAGGTGTGTTCAAGGTGAAATGGTGGCTTGTGAGGTCAGAAAAACTTCAGGCAGGAGGCTGTGCTTAAATTCATTTTGGAAGAATGGATAAACAATAGTCAAATAGATAAGGGAGTGAGAGCATTCCAGAATATTGTGTAAAGACAAGGAGGTGTGGAACAGTAAGACATAATGTGGACTGGAGAATACATACATAAGTAAATAAAGTATGATTAGAAAATGAGGTGGGGATGGCGGGGCATGTGATGTGGCTGGAGTGGTCGTCTGGGCCAGGTCACAAGGAGTCTTCTTTGTCGAGTTAAGGAGTTTGGGTCTTATCTTGAGGATAATAGGGTGCCTTTGAAGAGTTTTAAGGCAGGAGCATAAAGTACTAATGACCCGGTTTTCTTTGGTAGTGGGCAGAAGGATGGGTTAGAGATGATGAAAATAGAAGCAGGCAGACTGGTGGGGAGACTGATGAGCTGGTCCAGGTGAGAGGCGGTGGGATCTGCACGGGACAGGATCCCCTGGAGATGAAGGCGAGACCTAGTGGGTCTGGCATTGTTGCAGCAGAGATGAAGGAACGGCACCGTGCACTTTTAATGCTCCTCAGATTAGGTACGATGAACCCAAGAGAGCGCACGATGAAGGTGGGATCCATCAAGAACTGTATGACATTTCTAACTGTGGTCTTGCCAAATGTGACAAATGCTGTTGGTGCCTTGTCCAGATCCCATTTGTCACGCTCAGATGCCCACCCTCTAGGCTGCTGAAAGCTCACTGATGTACCTCTCCTGCAGAGAATTGTCTTCCTTTGATGGGTGCTGCCTGGCCCTGGTCATGCACGCAGGAAGCCTGCAGCCCGCGATGGATGCGTGTCGGAGCACAGCAAAAGTTGGACCTTAAGAGGGCACAACTTGTCATTGAAGTTGCTCTCCAGAGCCTCTATGCTCAAATCACAGCTGGATTTTACCCGAGACCTCCGTCCTTGCTTGGCTCATTCCTCTGCTTTATCCCACTTCCCTCCCTCCCTGGTTTCTGACAGCACCCCCTTAATATGTCACGTGCACCAGAATCCTTGTCACAAGCTCTGCCTTAAGAAAAACCTGTCTGAGATAACAGGAAATGTTGGAGATGGGTGTTAATAAAAGACTGGAAAATAAAACCCCCACATGGCTAGCCATCTGAGGACAGTGAATTGGAAAACATAGTCAGAGAATAAACGATGCAGTGGCACTGAAGGCAGATCCCCTAATCCTCTTGCTGAGTTTATGAAAGAGAACCCTGATTCTTCAATGTGTGCGCGTATGTGCTGCCCTTAGGGATCAGGGGCACAGCTGCTGAGTTCCAAGCCCCATTTGATGCTCATCTGCCTGCAGAGCAGATGCGGGAGGTGGTGGACAGCAGAGTGAGGGTCTGAAGAAGCGTTCTCTTGTTTCAGTATAGGGAAAACTTGGCAGGGAACCTGTCGGGGCTGGGCTCCATTGGCCTCATCTGGAAAGGGAAAGGTGGGGCCAAATAACCTCAGCTTCCCCCAGACCTTGCTTCAGCACTGTCCCTTGAGATGGAATTGCAAATGCCAATAACATCTCTCTCCTTTTTTTTTTCCCTTGCCTGGATGGCTCTGAAGGCTGAGGGCTGCAGAAATAGATAAAATGTGTCCCTGGCTCACTCCCCTCCTTTTAAAGCCACCTTTACAAAGCCCATGGCTCCCTCCTGTTCTCTTTATGCTGAAAAACACTACTCAGGTGGGCAGATGTCGTTTTTAGCCTGTACGTCTGGGTCGAAGGCTCCGAGCCCAGTTTTCCCATTGTTTTGCTGTCTCCTGCTCACAGCGGCCCCCGTCTCACTGGGGAGCAGGTGGGCCAGGAGGAGGCCGGGCTGGTGCCGCGGGTGGCCTTGCAGTTACCGTCCTTCCAGGGAACATGCGTCAAGTCGCTGGCACGCAGACCAATACTAAGAGGGGCTGGCTGGGATTTTTATTTTTGACTTCCCTTTCCAAAAATCTCTGCTTTATTTTGGCATGGGGACAGAATGCAACTACCCCCTTCTGCAAACACTGTAAAACGATCTCCAGACCAAACCTCCCGTGGTGCTTTAATCAGGCAGCTGTAAGGTACCAAGGCCAGTTGGATGCTGAGGGTTTGTGTGCAAGGATGAAGCGCTCCAGGTTATCTGAGACCCTGTGGGCAGTTGTGACTTGTCTTTTTAGTGCTGGTCTTATGGATGGACTGAGGGAGGGAGTAAGAGAGGAAGTCAGGAGAGAGTGGTCAAAAAAGACAGAGAGAGAGAGTAGGGCAAAGAGAGATAAGTGGAAGGAGATGAGAAGAAAGCCATTGAGGGCTGGGGAGAGAGAGATTAAAGAGAGGGAATTAAAAAGAGAACTAGAGATAGAGAGACAAAGAGACATGGAGAAGAAAAAGGAACAGGAGAGGACAAAAGTGAGGGGAAGAAGAGTAAAGAGGGGAGAATCAGAAAGAGATAAAGGTAGAGATGTGGATGAATTAAAAAGAGTGGGGGATTCTTATTCATTGCAAAGAAATTTGGAAAAGGGGGGTGGGTCATGGGCTGAAGCATAGTTGGGCTGAGGCATAGTTGTGTTGAGGAAGGGTAGTTATGAGTGAGGAAAACTGATGAAAAATTCTGAAAAACCATCTTGGCAGGCCCAGGATTGGGAGGAATGGGGATACATTGCATGAGGCCACACCGCTTTAGGTCCAGGACACAGTGGCTCTTCCTGGGACTCTGGTCTTCCCAGCACATCCCCATCTGCCCAGGCATGGGCTGGTATTCCTCAGCTGCCCTTCTCTAAGAGGAGCATGGCTAAGGATCATGACCTTCTTCCTGACTATACGCTGAGTGGGATAGGAAAGCAGATGATTCAGGGCGATGGACAGAAGCTTAGGGCACAGGGTTCTGCCTCTGTCCCCGGCCAGTGTGCAGACTTTGGTAAAGCCTGACTTTTCCGAGCCTCCATTCCTTCATGTGTAAAATGGTGATGGCAGTGGTCCTGATGGAACTGTGTTTCTGTCAAGTGTAGGCGGTCCCTCGTACATGGCTTTCTCCCCCTTCCCCATGACATTTCTTAGTGGACTTCTCTGAGTGACGGGAGCTTTGGGTTTCTTCCTGACACAGCTTGAGCCCCCTGGGCTCCCAGGAGCAAGGTCCCAGGAATAAGAAAAAAGCCCTGGGTTGTAGCCTCTGGCCAGGCGCAGAGAGATCACTCTGGCAGCTGTGAAGACTTGGTTTGGTTTGGCCTTTGCAAGGGGGCAGGGTTATGGCAGTGTTTTATGCCAGAAGACAGTGCCAGAGCTCCTCCAGCCCACCTTTGGACCCTGGAAACCTTGCACGCTTAGATGTTTGGGGGGTACTGGGCATGCTAATGAGCTTGGTGGTCGGGATAAAGCTGGGGAGTTGCATCCACCAGGTTCTGCTCAGCCAGGGTGAGAGGGCATGCAGCCCTGCACTCTAATCCACCGGGAGTGAAATAAAGTCAGTGAAACAACTACCTTTCCCAGGCTGCAATTAGAGATGGGTTTTTCTCTCCAACTTGTTTCATTGTCTTTTTGGCTTTCTGGCTTATCATCCCCCAGTTCCAGTTCTGCCCTGACCCAGGCTTCTTGTGCTCATGAGGCTGCCCGCCCTTCAGTGTACGTCAGGCAGAGGCCAGAGACTTGGCGTTGCCAGAGAACACTATTCATGGTCCCATTTAACCTGTTGAAATTGATCAAAGGAATGGCTCCAAAGCTTTCCTAATGCCATCATTCACTAGACCCAGGGGCCAGGCTCCACTGCAGACATCTCCTCCTTCTCCTCACCATCCCCCCTGAGGGTGGCAGGAATACAGCACTCTGTGTTTCGGTGCAGATGTGACAAAGCTCAGAGACATGAAGACCCTGCTCCCAAATGGTGGGGCCAGTCCTCCAGACTCATGGCCCCCAAGCTCCCAGGAGGACCATGGACGGGGGTGCTGGGTGGAAGACTCTCGTAGGTGAGGGAGGGGCAGCCTGAGTCAATGTGGATGGACAGGAAGAAGCTCCCCTTACCCTCGGCAGGGGTCAGAGTGGTGGCAGAAGGTTCCCTCTGCTGAGGTTAGAAGAGGTAAGGATCCTGACTTGGTCATCACCACCCTGCTAGTGTTGAACATTTAATTGGAAATACACCCCAAAAAGGGGTGGAGGAAAACTTCAGACTGAGATGACTTTAGTCATAGAACTCTAAATATTTAGTTTCAGTTGTTGCATCTTAGTAATTAAGGGTTTGAAAGGAATAGACAGGCTTTCCCTTGGTTTGCAAATGTGCGCACCACCATACACATGCGTGCACGTGCACACACACACACACACGTGCATGTGTGCACGTCACTGCCTTCAGATTTAGAGAGAGCCAGCTTGCACTGCTGGGACAGCTGGGGAAGCCTCCTTGCCTCCATTGCCTAATGGCTTTCGGGGCCCTGGCAGGAGGACCCCACCTGGCATCCTAGCACCGCCTCGTGAGGAAGGAGTAGGCACCATATCCTGCGGCAAGATGCTTTGTTTCTATGCCTTTTCCCTGCCTGGACTGTTGGGTTCTCTGCTGGAGCTGGAGAGATTAAGGCACGATTGTGTCCCTGTGTTCCCTTGGGCTCCATGATGTCCCCAGGCAGTTGGCTCAGGTTGTTCTAGAGCTCTGATCAGTTTGCAGTGCAAGGATCTGTTTCCAAGGCTGCCTTCCCCACTGCACCGTCACCTCCCACTGAGGCTGGGGCCACGCCGGGTTCATTGTTCTCTCTGAGCACAGAATCTGCTGGTGGAGCAGCTGGAGAGAAGGCTCTGAGGACAGAGTTCAGTTCAGTTCAGTCGCTCAGTCGTGTCTGACTCTTTGCGACCCCATGAATCGCAGCACGCCAGGCCTCCCTGTCCATCACCAACTCCCAGAGTTCACCCAAACTCAGGTCCATTGAGTCAGTGATGCCATCCAGCCATCTCATCCTCTGTCATCCCCTTCTCCTCCTGCCCCCAATTCCTCCCAGCATCAGGGTCTTTTCTGATGAGTCAACTCTTTGCATGGGGTGGCCAAAGTATTGGAGTTTCAGCTTCAGCATCAGTCCTTCCAATGAACACCCAGGACTGGTCTCCTTTAGGATGGACTGGTTGGATCTCCTTACAGTCCAAGGGACTCTCAAGAGTCTTCTCCAACACCACAGTTCAAAAGCATCAATTCTTCGGCTCTTAGCCTTCTTCACAGTCTAACTCTCACATCTATACATGACCACTGGAAAAACCATAGCCTTGACTAAATGGACCTTTGTTGGCAAAGTAATATCTCTGCTTTTGAATACCAAGCCCGAGGCCAGGGGCGATGGGCGGGAGGAGCTACCCCACGCCCCTAAGCCCGAGGCCAAGGGTGGCGGCGGGGAGGAGCAACCGCATGACTGAGGCCAGGGGCGGTGGCTGGGAGGACCAACCCCACGTCCAAGGAGCTGTGGCTGCACGGGCTCAGGAGGGCCTAGAGGAGCTATCCCACATTGAAGGTCAGGAAGGGCGGCAGTGAGGAGATACCCCTCGTCCAAGGTAAGGAGCAATGGCTGCGCTTTGCTGGAACAGCCATGAAGAAATACCCCACGCCTGAGGTAAGAGAAACCCAAAAAGACTGTAGGTGTTGCAAGAGGGCATCAGAGGGCAAACACACTGAAACCATACTCACAGAAAACTAGTCAATCTAATCACACTAGGACCACAGCCTTGTCTAACTCAATGAAACTAAGCCATGCCCATGGGGCAACCCAAGACGGGTGGGTCATGGTGGAGAGATTTGACAGAATGTGGTCCACTGGAGAAGGGAATGGCAAACCACTTCAGTATTCTTGCCTTGAGAACCCCATGAACAGTATGAAAAGGCAAAATCATAGGATAGTGAAAGAGAAACTCCCCAGGTCAGTAGGTGCTCAATATGCTACTGGAGATCAGTGGAGAAATAACTCCAGAAAGAATGAGGGGATGGAGCCAAAGCAAAAAGAATACCCAGCTGTGGATGTGATGGTGATAGAAGCAAGGTCCGATGCTGTAAAGAGTAATATTGCATAGGAATCTGGAATGTCAGGTCCATGAATCAAGGCAAATTGGAAGTGGTCAAACAAGAGATGGCAAGAGTGAATGTCGGCATTCTAGGAATCAGTGAACTGAAATGACTGGAATGGGTGAATTTAACTCAGATGACCATTATATCTACTACTGTGAGCAGGAATCCCTCAGAAGAAATGGAGTGGCCATCATGGTCAACAAGAGAGTCCAAAATGCAGTACTTGGATGCAATCTCAAAAACGACAGAATGATCTCTGTTCATTTCCAAGGCAAACCATTCAATATCACAGTAATCCAAGTCTATGCCCCAACCAGTAACGCTGAAGAAGCTGAAGTTGAACGGTTCTATGAAGACCTCCAAGACCTTTTAGAACTAACACCCAAAAAAGATGTCCTTTTCATTATAGGGGACTGGAATGCAAAAGTAGGAAGTCAAGAAACACCTGGAGTAACAGGCAAATTTGGCTTTGGAATACGGAATGAAGCAGGGCAAAGACTAATAGAGTTTTGCCAAGAAAATGCACTGGTCATAACAAACACCCTCTTCCAACAACACAAGAGAAGACTCTATACAAGGACATCATCAGATAGTCAACACCGAAATCAGATTGATTATATTCTTTGCAGCCAAAGATGGAGAAGCTCTATACGGTCAGCAAAAACAAGACCGGGAGCTGACTGTGGCTCAGACCATGAACTCCTTATTGCCAAATTCAGACTTAAATTGAAGAAAGTAGGGAAAACCACTAGACCATTCAGGTATGACCTAAATCAAATCCCTTATGATTATACAGTGGAAGTGAGAAATAGATTTAAGGGCCTAGATCTGATAGATAGAGTGCCTGATGAACTGTGGAATGAGGTTCGTGACATTTTACAGGAGACAGGGATCAAGACCATCCCCATAGAAAAAAATGCAAAAAAGCAAAATGGCTGTCTGAGGAGGCCTTACAAATAGCTGTGAAAAGAAGAGAAGCAAAAAGCAAAGGAGAAAAGGAAAGACATAAACATCTGAATGCAGAGTTCCAAAGAATAGCAAGAAGAGATAAGAAAGCCTTCTTCAGCGATCAATGCAAAGAAATAGAGGAAAACAATAGAATGGGAAAGACTAGGGATCTCTTCAAGAAAATCAGAGATACCAAAGGAACATTTCATACAAAGATGGGCTCGATAAAGGACAGAAATGGTATGGACCTAACAGAAGCAGAAGATATTAAGAAGAGATGGCAAAAATACACAGAAGAACTGTACAAAAAACATCTTCATGACCCAGATAATCGTGATGGTGTGATCACTGACCTAGAGCCAGACATCCTGGAATGTGAAGTCAAGTGGGCCTTAGAAAGCATCACTACGAACAAAGCTAGTGGAGGTGATGGAATTCCAGTTGAGCTATTCCAAATCCTGAAAGATGATGCTGTGAAAGTGCTGCACTCAATATGCCAGCAAATCTGGAAAACTCAGCAGTGGCCACAGGACTGGAAAAGGTCAGTTTTCATTCCAATCCCAAAGAAAGGCAATGCCAAAGAATGCTCAAACCACTGCACAATTGCACTCATCTCACACGTTAGTAAAGTAATGCTCAAAATTCTCCAAGCCAGGCTTCAGCAATATGTGAACCGTGAACTTCCTGATGTTCAAGCTGGTTTTAGAAAAGGCAGAGGAACCAGAGATCAAATTGCCAACATCCGCTGGATCATAGAAAAAGCAAGAGAGTTCCAGAAAAACATCTATTTCTGCTTTATTGACTATGCCAAAGCCTTTGACCGTGTGGATCACAATAAACTGTGGAAAATTCTGAAAGAGGTGAGAATACCAGACTACCTGACCTGCCTCTTGAGAAATTTGTATGCAGGTCAGGAAGCAACAATTAGAACTGGACATGGAACAACAGACTGGTTCCAAATAGGAAAAGGAGTTTGTCAAGGCTGTATATTGTCACCCTGCTTATTTAACTTATATGCAGAGTACATCATGAGAAACGCTGGACTGGCAGAAACACAAGCTGGAATCAAGGTTGCCGGGAGAAATATCAATAACCTCAGATATGCAGATGACACCACCCTTATGGCAGAAAGTGAAGAGGAACTCAAAAGCCTCTTGATGAAAGTGAAAGTGGAGAGTGAAAAAGTTGGCTTAAAGCTCAACATTCAGAAACTAAGATCATGGCATCCGGTCCCACCACTTCATGGGAAATAGATGGGGAAACAGTGGAAACAGTGTCAGACTTTATTTTTCTGGGCTCCAAAATCACTGCAGATGGTGACTGCAGCCATGAAATTAAAAGACGCTTACTCCTCAGAAGGAAAGTTATGACCAACCTAGATAGCATATTCAAAAGCAGAGACATTACTTTGCCAACAAAGGTCCGTCTAGTCAAGGCTATGGTTTTTCCAGTGGTCATGTATGGATGTCAGAGTTGGACTGTGAAGAAGGCTGAGCATTGAAGAATTGATGCTTTTGAACTGTGGTGTTGGAGAAGACTCTTGAGAGTTCCTTGGACTGCAAGGAGATCCAACCAGTCCATTCTGAAGGAGATCAGCCCTGGGATTTCTTTGGAAGGAATGATGCTAAAGCTAAAACTCCAATACTTTGGCCACCTCATGTGAAGAGTTGACTCATTGGAAAAGACTCTGATGCTGGGAGGGATTGGGGGCAGGAGGAGAAGGGGACGACAGAGGATGAGATGGCTGGATCTCATCACTTACTCGATGGACGTGAGTCTGAGTGAACTCCGGGGGTTGGTGATGGACAGGGAGGCCTGGTGTGCTGCGATTCATGGGGTTGCAAAGAGTCGGACACGACTGAGCAACTGATCTCATCTGATCTAGGCTGGTCATAACTTTCCTTCCAAGGAGTAAGTGTCTTTTAATTTCATGGCTGCGATCACCAACTGCAATGATTTTGGAGCCCCCAAAACTAAAAGTCTGACATTGTTTCCCCTGTTTCCCCATCTATTTGCCATGAAGTGATGGGACCAGGTGCCATGATCTTTGTTTTCTGAATGTTGTGCTTTAGACCAACTTTTTCACTCTCCTCTTTCACTTTCATCAAGAGGCTTTTGAGTTCCTCTTCACTTTCTGCCCTATGGGTGGTATCATCTGCATATCTGAGGTTATTGATATTTCTTCCAGCAATCTTGATTCCAGCTTGTGCTTCTTCTAGGCCGACATTTCTCATGATGTACTCTGCATGTAGGTTAAATAAGCAGGGTGACAATATACAGCCTTGACATACTCCTTTTCCTATTTGGAGCAAGTCTGTTGTTAGAAGCTAGCATTGCCCTGCAGCCTTACCACAACTCCAGCTCTGTCCTTCCATCTGCACAAGCAGAAATCCAGACCTGCCCGTGAACCAGAATTTCAGGAATTCCTAAGAAATGGGAGCTGGGCTAGCAAGTAACATGTTAGTTTTGCAGTAGGACATAGAATAGGCCAGAGCAGGGCCCCTACCCGCTTGAGAACAAATCTGCTTTGGATACCCAAGGCATCCAATCAAGTTTGGTTCTCAAACTTGAAAAAGCATCAGAGAGGGCTTGTTAAAACACAGATGGCTGGGTCCTGCTCCTGCAGTTCTTCTGAATCTGGGGTGGAGCCTGAGAAGTGCATTTCTATTATTTTCCCAGAGGATGCTGATACGGTGGTCCAGGGACCCCAACTGTGAAAACCATTCTGCTAGGTCAGTATGAATGGGGGAAGGAAACATGGCCCCTTGTGGTCCCCAGACCCTGGGGACCTGCAGGGCTGTCTGGGTCACTGTCCACTACACTGCTTCTAGTCTTCTTTCACTTGTCTCCCCCTTGTAAAAACAACGAAACCAAAAGAAAAAGTCTTCACAACAGCGAAAATGATCCTTAACAATAATAACAACTATGACAAAAAAATAAGGTAGAAAATGCATCCTGACTGTTGTGAAATGTTTTTGCACAATGTCCTTAGTTGGAAATGCCCCCCAGTGTAGGACAACAAGGAACTCTGGCTTGGTCTTGGTGGGCTAGAGTTTGCCAGCAAGATCCTCAGCCCAAGGGCAGGAGGCAGGTCAGGTGATGGCCCTGCTCAGAGGAAAGCATGCCAGAAAGCTGGTGCGAGGATGAGCCGTCCTCCCCACCTGTTCTCGCCTAAGCACAGCTGTCTCCTAAGGCATGGACGCCTCACCATCTGTGCTTTTAACGTGTGAAACACATTTTAAAATATATTATTTAATTAAAAATGATATTTGTCAGCTTACTGCTTTGCCAACTCCCTTCCCAGAGTTGTGTTGTTGCCGGGGCTTCAGTACAAGAGCAGAGTCGACTTTCTAGGGAGCAGAGGTTGGGTGGCAGGGTGGAAGTGCAAGGCAGAGCTGCAAAGCTTTTCAGAGCCAGCACTAAGACCATTGCATTGTTCTCAGAGATCTGAAACCCTCCAGAGGTCAGGGTACTGTTGTTTCTGGAAGGGATGGGCACCTCTTCACCCTCCGTGAACTTTTCTCCCATTTGCAGAACAGACCCTGTAAATATTAATCTATCAGTATGTCTACCAAAAAAAAAAAAAATTCCAGTAATATACAAGCTAAACGTCCCTGTGTAGAAGCTGCCTGGGTACCCTGGGTGTCATAGCTGGCATGTACCGTCTTCCTCTTTCAACGTCTAAATGATACCTCTGTTGAGCCGCTTTGCTTTGCTCCATTGTGGAAATTTGGAAGATTTTTCACAGCATGAGTATGACAGACTGTTCCAGCTGTGCTATGAATTCATGCCTGCTCAGCTGGTACCGCTTTCTCGTCGTGAGCAGTCTAGGGGTGTTGTCCTGGGGCTTTTGGCTGTGCTGTCAGCCTTGGAATAAATCGTACCCGTGTCTTATGGCAGAAGGGAAAGGGTGAGGAAGGAGGAAAAGAGAGAGAGAAGAGAGAAAGCCTAATTCTTCACGGATATGTTTTCTGATCAATCTCTAGAAAAATCTTCTGTGTTCACTGTGTGCCCCAAACCTAGGAACAGTAAATGATTTTTTTTACACAAGTTTTGCTTTTAGTCTAGCCTATGGGTTGAAGGCAGAAGGACCACCAGATGGGGCTAGAGAGAGGCTTGTTTGGGATGAGGCAGTAGCCAACTTATGGACAGAAAACAATTAGTCCTGAAAGAGCTTACTTTTCATGTCTTAAAATGGAAGTTAAGTCTTAATGAGTCTTTGCAGTTCATGATTCTTCTGTAGAAAGCTCTGTGCTTTTAGCAGTGCCAAGCATTGTCCCTTCAGCCTCAAAACAGCAGCAGGCAACTTCTTTCTCTGCTCTCTTGCTTCCTGCCTCTCCCTGTTCTTCCTGCCTTCCTCCTGCTCTCTCCTCCCGCTTTCTGCTATGACCATTCAAGTGTCTGTGTAGTAAAGCACGTTTCAGAGGCTCCGTGGACTCAAGCTAAAGGGCAGAGCGGCTCAGCCTCTCACATCTGATCTTACCGCTCTAGACGGATTAGCATTATTACTTTGGAGAAATTCCTTCAGCAAACTTCTACTGAATATTTGTGTAATACCTTCCAAGGATTACTAATAGCTCTCAGAATATCCTGGCAGTCTCATCTCACTCGTGATCTGTCCTTCTCAGTGAGTTCTTTGGAACTCCTCCCCTGCACTAGAAAGCATATAAGATAGTTTTAGCAGTCATGCTTTTAAAGATAAACATTTTCAAGTTCAGAGTGCAGAGATGATAAATACATAATGCTCTAAGTTTTTGGATTAATTGGTAATTAATTTTTGCAAAGAGCTTTGGAGATAAAAAGTGTTGCCTGCCATCTTGTCAAATTAGTGCTGATTACAAAGATTTTTAAGTTTAACACTGTAAGGATTAGACCTCTTATATTGTGTTTCTGGAACAAAAGGGCACTTCTTTGAAATTTTACATCAATTATCAGATAAATGAGAGAGAGGATCAGTGAACTCGACAAATCAGCCATCAGTCTGATAGCAAACACACACACACATGTGCAGGCCCGATAAGAATTTTGACTGCGTTGGAAACGGCATTCTGTATCACATTATTACCATCCAGACTGGAATGAGGAAAAGTGGTGATGACAGAATGGGTTATCATGGAGTCTGAAGAGGCACTTCTTCTTGATTTCAGTTGGAATGAGGTGATGGAGTGAATATGCTGATTATAGCCCATAAAGGTCAAAAAACAAACCTAAACAGAAGACATGGGGAGACTGACAAGACCTCAGGAGAGTACCCCATAAAGGGGTGCTGCTGAGCACAGACCTGGCTGCCTGGTGGGAACAGCAAAGCCCAGGGAGTCACTACATGTGGAGTCACTGCTCATCGAGCTGCCCTTTGGTCATTTAATCTGGGAATAGGTCTCCTGAGTCTCAGTGTCCCCTCTGAAAGCTGGGACAGCCATATCTACCTCAGAGTTGTTTTAAGTGGCAAATGAGGTCCATAGTGCTTTGCAGGTGGTGTTTTCCGAAGTGTTATCCTAGGTACCATGATACCTAGGGACGCCCAGCTGGGGTTCCCCAAATTGTGCTGGTGATCAGGACCCTATAGGGTAAGAGTATTTTGAGCCTCATGGAGCAATAAAGACAGCTGATATTTGCATTCGGCTTTGGCTTTATAATTCACCTCACTCTCGTTCTTTCATGGTGACCCTGCAGCCTCCTTGTGAGGAGGTCAAGGCAAACAGCATTTCCCCAAAACCAGAAATGAGAAAGTTGAATGATTTGTCTACTCAGATCTTTTGATTCCAAGCCCAGAACAATTCAGTGGCATCTCTGAAGGTACCAACAGTCACGGCAGGGAGTGAAAAGAAGTGGGTCTTATAATAGTCTGGCATAAAGCAACCACTCCTCAGATAGAGGGAGGGGACCACCACCTCCTCATTCCTGTGGGTCGATGAGTGTGAGCTTGTCCATGCACATGCACACATACACTCACACACACACACACACACACACACACACACACTCTCTCTCTCACACTCCTCAGATAGAGGGAGGGGACCACCACCTCCTCATTCCTGTGGGTCAATGAATGTGAGCTTGTACATGCACATGCACACATACACTCACACACACACACACACACACACACACACACACACACTCTCTCACACCCCTGAAGATAGCCAGACAGCCAGTTTAAAGCATCTGCCTACAATTCTTTAAAAAAGGAAGATGCCATTTCCAAAGGCTAATCCCACTTTTTTGGAGGAAGAAAAGGAGAAAGTCTGATTTGGAGACTAGCAGGATGAGGGAGAGACCTGCTGGGCTAGCTGGAGAAGTGTGAACCTGGGGTGCTAGTCTCAGTATTAAGGTACTCCAAATTTAATTCTTCTCCACAGCTTTACACGAATGTCTTTCTGATGCGTGCCTTCCTTCTCTTCTTATGAAACAATGCTGGCAAACGCGAAGGAGAGGACTTTTATTGTGTTAAAAGGAGCTTTATTTCAGACAAGTTTCCATAACGACAGACTTTTTATATATAGAAGCAACACTACCTGCTTTTTTAAAAAAATTCTTTTGGAATCACAGTCTGAGTAAAATCTGGTAAATTCTTAAGATATTCTAGGGGTCGACAGAAAGGGTTCACAGAAACCTTCAAATCAGTGGGTTCACAGGCAGTTGGGCTGCAAATTGCTTTGCCAGTCCTCTGTGGACCCACTGGCCTGACCCTGGGCTGCAACCTGTACCGAGAAGGCTGGAGAGGATGCTGGCAGCTTCCCCAGCCCTGTCCAGTACGAGTCCATCTCCCATGTCTTCCTTATTCTCTCCTCTTCCCTCTTTCTATTTCCTCACTTCTTTTCCTTCCTCTGACTTCTCAGATTAATAACATGCTGGGATCTTGGCCATAAATAGATCCCAAGCTTTGCTTCCTGACCCAGACCCTTGGGTGGGCCAATTAAACTATAGATTCTGGGGGCCTCATCCCATATTCCCTGAATTAGACCAGAGAACCTTCATTTCTAAGCTTCTCCCCAGGTGACTCTGAGCCCACCACCCTGCCCTGACTCCTGCCAGGAGAATAAGGAACAAGGTTAGGTCACACTGAGCATTGTTTATATGTGAATGTGTAGACCCTTATCATTGCCCCAGGACAGATGCTGAAGCTGAGACTTAGGGAGCTTAAGAAATATGCTTCAGGGTAACTATTCAGTCACTTCCTCATTGAATCACTGAGTGATTTCTTCTTTTGTCATGGTTTTTTGTGTGTGTGAAGGAGGGGGCAGACCCTAAAAAATACGTAGAGGAATAAAGCACAGTGGCTTCTCTCAAAAGTGACTGTAATGAAGAGGGTCACACTGCTCATTGCTGCTAGAACCAGAGTGCAAACCTAATATTCTGACCCAGGATCTTGTGTTTTTAGAAACCTTTTGTTTTGAAGTAATTACAGACTCACAAGAAGTTGTAGAAATAGTACCGAGTTCCTACATACCCATCACCCAGCTTCTTCGAAAGGTACCATCTTACAAAGCTATCATGCACTATAAAAACCAGGAAATTGACATTGGCATGATACAACTAGGCAAACTCCAAGCCTTACTCAGATTTCACCAGTTTTCAGCATGGACTTTTTAATGACATGCAAGCACAGATGGATCTGTAATCCTCCCTTAGCCTTGATATTAGTGTGCAACCAAAGTGGCTTCTGTTTCTGAGATGAAAGGAGCTGATCAGAACTTGCGGAAGACACAAATCACACTCTGGGTGAGTTTGCCTTTCACAAAATAAAAACATGTATGATATCCAGTGGACACTATTGTTGCTGTGAACCGTTTCCGGGCTAGCATCTCCCAGCTGCTCTTAGTGTCTGCTGCCCCTGGCGTATAGTTGATCCTTCTCTGGACAGGTGACCCTCAGCCAAGCAAGAGCAGCCTGGCAGGGGTAAGATATCCCAGCCCCTCCTCCTGCAGCCGATAATGGACTGCCATGGGGGCAAAGAAGCCAATTCTTAGGATTATGGCGGGACCAGTTCTATGACACAAGTCACACTCCGGAGCTCCTAGAGGGTTGGGCTGAAGCACTTTCCTGCTTAGCTACTTTCTGTGTCCCATCCTGAGCATCCCACCCCCTTTCTCCTGAGGACACCCCCTCTATAGATCATGTGCCTCTGAACCCCCATGTCAGACTCTGCTTCTAGGGAACTTGAGCAAAGCCACATTCTTGTTTTGTTTTCTTTTCTCCCTTTTTAATTTTGGAGAAGGGCCATTCTAGACTCACAATAGATTTCCTTGTTGTGCTTTGGAGTGCCCCTATGCCCCCACAGACATGCCTAGATGCCCAGACACACACATACAGACTCGTACAGCCTTATCGCCACCCAGCTATCCTTCATAAACACCATAACCAGGGCTGCATGGCAGAGGGTGACGGGGCAATCCTGAGCAGCCATTTTGGACCCTGCATTGTGTGTATAAACAAGTTGAAGCCCAAATCAAAGATCGTGCATTTCATGTCAAATTGCATTTCATTAGTTTCTGGACATTGCTTTGAGATAATCAATACAATGTGATCAGAGTGCAGTTTTATATTCAGCATAATGTCTTAGCTGGAAATTCAAACTACTGTCTTCTGCTTCCCTGTTTACACAAAGGTAACTTTAAATTAGACTGATTGGACTGAACTGATCATTTGTTTTCCCTTCAGTAGAGAGTAACATCAATAAGGCTGCTTCTTAGCCCACCTGGGTGCTCGTGGCCAGCAGATAACCATGGGGAAGTGTTGCAGTGTTCTAAGAGGTACCACTCAGATGATAAAGAATCTGCCTGCATTGCAGGAGACCTGAGTTCGATCCCTGGGTTGGGAAATTCCCCTGGAGAAGGGAATTGGCAACTCCAGTATTGTGGCTGGAGAATTCCATGGACAGAGGAGCCTGGTGGACTACACTCCATGGGGTCCCAAAGAGTTGGACACAACTTAGAGATAAACACTTTCATTTTCACTTTTTTCACCAAGCTCAGAAACTAAGATTCAGGAGTCTTGGGGTCTTCCATGACTTGCTAGCTGGAAATACTGGGCATGTTCCTTTTGAAATCTCTGGGTTATTTTCCAATAATATGGAACTAATATAACCTCCCTTGCCTGTCCCAGAAAACAAGGATAAAATTATTTAAGTGAAGGTGCTTTGTAAGCTAAAAAGTACTCGAGAGAGGTAGGTGTCAGTTTCCAGGGCCTCATCCCTGAATTTGTGCATCCCTTCCTCCTTTGGTTAACAGTCCTGCCTCCTTAACTTTATCCCAGACCACCCCCACCGCCACCACCCAAAGACTTTATGACTTCTTGGAGGGACCCTGAGTCTCTTAGAATTCTCTTTCCTTGTGAAATCTGACCAAGAAGATGTAATCTAAGAATGCTCTGATGTGGCTGGAATTTTACAGGTGCGTTCATCACTCTCAATGCCCCCAAATCTGGATTAAAACACAGAAAACAAAATGTGTCCAGTCTTTTGACTTTGGCTTATTTTGCAACAGGATTTTGTAGTATTGCAACCAAGATACAGAACAGGTTCTGGTATTTCTCCACAAAATATCCCCAAAGGGTTCAACATTTCTTTTGTGGGATATTTCCAATGGAAGAATCAGTCTGTTTCAAATCATCCTTCGGTCTGCTGTGACCATGCAGCCACGAAGGGCTTGGTGGGCATGCAAGGAAGACGGTCGGGGAGCATGTGGTGATGAGGCCAAGGCTTCGAGGTTTGGAGACTACCTCCTCTGAGTTCAGTTTTCACTTTTTCTTGCTTCCGGAAATATACTCTTATTTCTCTCCTTCCCACTTGATATCATATATTCACACCCTCCCTGAAGACTGCCTCCTTATGGGGTGCAAATAGCATCAAAATATAACAGTTCAGGTTTTGTATGTTATAAAAATATAGCACTTATTGACGTGAAGTTAATTACATTGGAGTACACCAGAGGAAACAAAAAGATTAAACTTCTACCCAAGATGCTCCATTTCTCCAAATTCATGTCAATGACCATAAAACTTGTTCAGGAGACACGGTCTAAGCAGTGTAATAGCCCAAGGAACAGTTCAGGGTCAGAGTTTTCTGGAAGTTATCAGTGACTTTTCTGAGCCTGCCTGGCGGTCTCCAGGGAGCCCTGGTTGTATTTTATTGGCGCAGTTGACTCTGGAAATGCATAGACTGTTCTACTGGGTTTGGCCTGAGCATTTTGAACTTTTCCGCTTATGGAATGGTTAAGCTACAGTCATGAATGTTTAAATGCATTAGAATTTCATCTCTTGATAATAATAATAATAATAATAATAATAATAAAACAGCAGGAACAAGTACTGTATTCCTTGTTGAGTGCTGATACAGTGAAGGGCACCTCTGTCCACTGGTTCTACCAGCCTCCAGAGATCACCTTGAACCTTTATTCTTAATTCCTGTGCCTAATCCTTGACCAAGTGCTGTTGATTCCACTTCCATATTTCTTCTTCTTCTTTTTAAAAAAAATCTCCTGGAGTATAGTTACTTTCAGGCTTCCCTAGTGGCTGAGATGGTAAAGAATCTGCCTGCAATGCAGGAGACCTGGGTTCGTTCCCTGGGTTTGGAAGATCCCCTAGAGGAGGGCATGGAAACCCACTCCAGTTGTTCTTGGCTCGAGAATCCCCATGGACAGAGGAGCCTGGTGGGCTGCAGTCCATGGGGTTGCAAAGAGTCGGACATGACTGAGCGACTAAGCACAGCACATAATTGCTTTACAATATTGTCTCAGTATCTGCTATACAGCAAAGTGAATCAGTTATACGTATATATATATCCCCTCTTGTTTGGGGTTTCCTTTCCATTTAGGTCACCACAGAGCATTGAGTAGAGTTCCCTGTGCTGTACAGTAGGTTCTCATTAGTTACCTATTACATCTCACTTCCATACTCTTTTAAAAAATTTATGTAAAGTTTAAAAATAAAATAAAATTTAAAAAAAAACCTGCAAAAAAAAAAAAAATAATAATTATGTGGCTGCGCCGGGTCTTCGTTGCTGTGCCCTGGCTTTCTGTAGTGCAGTGAGCACAACCGCTCTCAAGTGTGGCACCTGGACTTCTTATCGTAGTGGCTTATTTTGTTGAGGAGCATGGGCTCTAGATTGCAGGCTCAGTAGCTGTGATGCATGGGTTTAGCTGCCTCACAGCATGTGAACTCTTTACTGACCAGGGATGGAACCTATCCCCTGCATTGGCAGGTGGACTCTCAACCACTGGATCACCAGGGAAGTCCCTTCCATACTTCTTAATAAATCTTTCCACTCCTCCATTGTTGCTGGCCCCACCTGAACCTAAGGACCTGTCTTATCACACCTGCATTATCACAAACATGTCTTTTTGAAGCCATTCTTGCCTCCCTCCAACCCATTCTCCTGTAAACATGCACATCTGGTTTCAGATTTCAGATGGCAAACTTATATATCCAGCTTTCCTTTCTCCCAAAACTCCTCTGGAAGGACAAAGGGAGACTTCAAAGAACAACAGTTCAAATACAGCAGTGCTGGAAGGTTAAGGACAAAAGCCAACAGCCACAGAGAAAGTTAAACGAAATCCTGTATGAGAAGAGACAGGTGTGATCAGTTTGATAAAGACAACAGATCTGGAAGAACTGCAACGTGAAGCACCCAGCATGAGAGCAACCTTCTTCAAGGGGCAGCAGAGGAAGCTTCCAAGGTTGAGGGTGATGAGTGATGGCTATGGGGTGATCGCCAGGATTAGCAATCAAAAAAAAAAAAAAAGATTTTTTAACAGCTGAGTCTCTGGGAAGTATCCTCTTTCGTCCTCTTCCCCTCATACACAGAGCATATGGCCATGGCACAAAACCCAAGAGCTAATCTTGAAAGAAAGTGTGTGATCTTTCTAGGAAGGTATCTTCCTGTGGTTTGGGGATCTGGAGAAAAGCTGGGCTGATCAGAAATGAGCTCATCAGAAATCCGCATTAGAAAGAGAGAAATAAAGGCATCAAGAACAAAGCAGCTCCACCCAAGAGGTCATTCTGATGTGAAACCCACACGCCCTCTGTACATGGCAGTTGTGAGATACTGCCTGCAGATAGCTCCCCAGCTCTGTCCCCACAGCAGAATCAGCAGGTCACCAGCCCTTGCTTCCTCATGAAGCCTGCCTCCCACTGTTCCACTTATGGAAAAGCTTGTTAGGGAAATAAATCTACCCCACTGCAGAGGAAACATTACCCTTTACTCGTGAACATGAATTCTCAACCAGAAGCCGGATATTTAAGGACAACCAGTAGCACAAAGGGAAGGACTAAGATTTAAAAAAAAATAAACAACAACACAATTGAAATAGAGCAATCCTGTGTGGAAGAGACAGAAATAATTGAGAAACAAAAAAATAACTCAAAAGTTCTGAACTGTCTTTAAAAAGAGAGGCAAGTGGATACTCTCCATTTTCTCCTCTTTAATAAACAAAGAACAAGCTATTCCATATAAAAAAGAGCAAATAGCAAGAAAGGAATTCCTGGAAACTAAAAATATGTTCAATTGAAATGAAAAAAAAAAAAAAAAAGAGCTCAAAGGACTGACTAAATAAGACAAAGCAAAGCCAGGGTTAAAGACCAAAGCTAGGAGATAAGTCAAAGAAATCTCCTGCAACAGGAAACAAAAGTCGAAGAGGTTATCCTGTCAACAGTAGAATGGCCAGAAATCAGAGTCTCTTCCCGTGCGGAAAAGGATGAGAACAGTGCAGTGCTGCACACAATGTGGATGACCATCAGGAACACTGGGTTAAAGAACCAGCCCCAGAGAGCTTGTGCTGTATTATCCTGTGCATGTAACGAGTTCAAAGACAGGCACAAATACTGCCAGGCACTCAAAGGAGAGTGGTGGCCCCTGGGGAGGTGGTAACAGGAGGCCACATGAGGTGGCTTCTGGACACTGGTAACATTCTTTTTCTTGATTTGAGTGCTGGCTACATAGGTTGTTCAGGCTGTGCAAATTCATCAGTTCGTACATTTGGGTGCATTTTTCTCTATGTATACTATACTTTGATAAACATCAAAAAAGAGCCAAACAAGTATAAAACGTCATGCGTTCGAGTTTATCAGTGTATCCTTCATGGTTCTGGGTCTGGTATTTAATATCATGTTCAGAAAACTCTCCCCTGGTCTGAGATTACAACTTTGTTTTCCCTGACGCTCTCTTCCAGTACATTTATGGTTTAATTTTGTTTTGGTTATTGTTTAAATGGCATGACCATCTAGATTTCTTTCTGTAGACCATCATTAAAAAAAAGACGACTCCATGCGTCACTAACAAATGTGTCACGATGCATTTAATGAGTCCTCTGTTGTTAGGAAATAGGTTGTATTCAGTTTTCACTATTTACAAAATAATAAAATATAGACAACTGGGTAATAGGGAGTTAAATATTCATCCATTAAAAGTTCCAGCAAGGGGATGTGGTAACAGAGGGAACAGAACCAATGGAAAACAGGTTTCTCAGAGGTAAGGAAAGGAAGGTCTTTAGAGTGTCATGGCCTAATCCACGCTGAGCAGGATGCTGAGAAAAAAGTTCACACTTAGATGCAACGAAATTAAAGTGCAAAACTCCAAGGATAAAAAGAATATTCTGAAAGTTTCTGTAAATAAGAAGCAGGTTACCTGAGATGCAATCAGCTTGACATCAGATTTCTCACCGTCAAGAGTGAAGATACATTATTTAAAAGAAAATGACATGTTTCAAATTCTGAATATGCCCCCAGCCAAACTTTCAATTAAAGGTTATTTCTGAGAAATCAAGCATTTAAAGTATTTACCACCCAGGTAGCCAATTTGAACATAATTACTTGACTTAAAGAGTTTTTCTGAAACATTCAAAGGAATATAAGACAATGACTATGTCCTGGTTCTCCACAACCTCTGTTTGGACCCCAGACTCATTTGCTTCAGTGTTCACAGAACCTCCATGCCCCGTCTTCAGGACACACAGAGTCTTCTGGGTCTCCTGCTCACCACACACTTAACCGTAAAGAATCAAAGCTGCCACCTCAGGTCAATTTATTTAGATAACTCCCTCCACCCTCCAAGCCATTTTGGACCTTGTGACTGGCCGAATGGAGGGCTTTTCCGAAAGCACTGCAGGCTCCCTCAGACTGTGGTCTGGGAAGTGGTTTGCTGGCCCCCGGGGGTCTCATGAATCCTCTTGCTAGCTGGAAGGTTACCACTGTGTGCAAACTCTCTGGGATCTCAGCCTGGAGGGAGGTTAGGACACATGTTTGCTTCTCCATCTCTTTCTTTTCTCCATGCTCAGTACAAAGCCAGAAAGACTGGGCTTTCCCATGTGGCAGGGGTCTTTTATATCCTGAATGCTCTCTTTTCCTTTAGCTTGTAGCTCAACTCCCAACCCTTGAGAGCCCAAGAAATATAGAAAATTCCCTCCTCTCAATGTGGCAGTTTCCTTGATAGGAACTTGAAGTCCTTTTCAAATCATTGACAACTATGAACTCTCTTCTTCCCTACCTGGGTGATAAGTATTCAACTTCATCTATTCTAAGGACAACCAGCACTTCTTGATTCCTCCCAGTGTAAACCTTGTCTGCCAGATCTTGCACAGGACATAGGAGTTATCATAATTATTTGTGTTTATCTGGTTATCACATGGCTCCCTCCAGATCATTCACTCTATGAGAGAAATGCCTCTAAACCAGCGGTCCTCAGCCTTCTTGGCATGAGGGACTGGTTTCATGGGCTTCTCTGGTGGCTCAGATGGTAAAGAATCTGCCTGCAATGCAGGAGTCCCAGGTTCAATCCCTGGGTCAGGAAGATCCCCTGGAGAAGGGAATGGCAACCCACTCCAGTATTCTTGCCCGGAGAATTCCGTGGACAGGGGAGCCTGCAGGCTACAGTCCATGGGGTTGCAAAGAATTGGACATGACTGAACAATTGAATACTTTTTAAACACTGGTTTCATGGAAGGTAATTTTTCCTGGGGTAAGGGGATTGTTTTGGGATGATTCGAGCACATCACATTTATTGTGCCCTTTATTACCTTATTTCTCTTGTTATTACATCAACTTCACCTCTGGTCATCAGGCATTGGATCCCGGAGGTTGGTGACCCCTGCTCTAAACAAGTCTATGAAGTTACTCTGATTTGGCCAGTTAAGGTGGATTTGTTTACACTCTCAGATCTGCTTCTTAATCATGAATATCTTCAGAGTGAGTTTAAATGACTTCTTCTGGGTTAAAACCAATGGCCAGAGCTGATCCTTGAGGAGGACCCAAGGATAGAAGGAGGTGAATCTCCTGATCATGAGTATCCAGGACACAAGACTCTGAGACAGTGCTTCTCTCTCCATCTTCATCCCAGCCTGCCAGTGCCCTGTTTTGGAGGCAGACAACTGGGCTGTCCTGTGGAAACTGCTTCTGGAGTGCTTTGGAGTGTCCTCTCTGGTTCAAGGTGCCCTTAATGTTAGTGTTTTTGTGGATATTAATGAGGGGACAGTCAGATCCATGCACATAAGCTGGCCCAACTCTCAGAATCTAGATTCAGGACATGAGAAGAACCACCGCTGTAGAGCGTCTTCCAAAGACGAGGCGAGCTGACTCGGGCTGGAAGTTCTCAGGAGCAGTTGTGCTGGGAATTGGAGCCCTTGCTCTTTCTTCTTTCCTCTTTCTCTCCTTTCCTGCCTCTTAAGGATGTCTGAACAATGCTGTTGGCAGGAATACCTGGCCCTTTCCCAGGTTCTGTCTTAGATTATGGTATGTCATTTGCTTGCCTTTTAACAAACACACTGTGCACCATTTTTCATTGCTCCCTTAGTTTTGAAATACGTATTTCCAGCATTTCCCTTGGGAGCCAGGAGGCTTGGTCTTAGACTTGCTGTCTAACTGTGGGAAAATTAACTGCCCCTGCTGGGCCTCTGGTTTATCCTATGCAACAGGGCTGAGAAGGACCCGATAATGCCAGCACTTCTGTCAGTGATGGCATTCTAGGGCACTTGGCTTTGAAGCCGAGGCAGGACTGACATATGATGGCATCTGCATGTGATCGGTGCCTGTCAGCATTCCACTCGGAGAGGTTTCATGGGTACGTGGACTCCTGCTCGGAACACAACTGCCTAGAAGGAGCAGAGACAAGTGTGCTGGCAGAAGTGACTGCCTATTAACACAGCCAGTTGTTGATTAATGAAGGGGAGAGAGCACAGAAAACTGAAATCCACAGATGATTGTCAAACCTTATCTTCAGCAATAATTTTATCCTCTTCTCTGATTTCATTGAAAACAATTTTTTTTTTGCTTCCTCTTAGACCAAAGCTGCTAACAAGAAAAAAAATGAACGGATTTAAATTTCATCTCCTTTCATTTTCTCCGTGCAAGCTGAGGTAGAGTGCTAATGAGCAGTGGGAAGACCACAAGGGTTCATCAAAGGGTGGGAAGAAAGAGTGAAGAGGCCAGAGCCCCTGCCCACAGGGTGGGAGTTTAGCGAGTGAAGGTCAGCATTAGGGTGTTCATCACAGGGTAGGTTTGCCCTCGTACATGCCGCAACCCTTGTCACAGTTGGTGGTGATGCTCTGCTCCATGCAGCCACTCAGGAACCCAGGATTCTTCCATCCTTTGATGCATCAGAGACCTCTACCAAGTTCTCTGCATCTGGCTTGAAGACAGAGGAAGAGAGAGCATGGAAGATCGTGAAGGAGGTCTTATGAGTGGGGCCTGACCACAGAGAACTCAATCATATGACCCTATCTAACTCCGGGGGAAGCTGGGAAATGTAGTCTGGCTGCGTTTCCAAGAAGTAAAGGAACAGAATGAGTGAACATGTTGCAATGTCTTTGCCATCAGGTCTTGGTCTATGCTGGCTGGTTGTTGCTCTTATAGCTCTGAAGTGGGGAGACACTTTTCTCATCAGTACCTGAGCTCATTCATGGTCTTACTCAGGGCTTTTGTGTCATCCCTTCTTTATTGGAATGCAGTCAATCCCTAGCACCCAGATCACAGCTTCTCCTGGTCAGGAAAACTCTCTCTGATGGTACCCGACTCTCTCTGAAGAAAGGAAGAGGAGAGTATTTCCTTGTATTCTCATGATTAGGGACCAGGCTCTAAGCCCTTTGGATCTGATTGGAATCTTTGCTATGTTATTCACCTTTCTGGACCTGAGTTGTTCCAACTGTAAAACAATAATTAAAAACTTTTGTCTCATAAGATTTTTGTGATGTTGAGAGTAGTATTTGGCATATTTGCAGGTTTAATATATTAATCTAAAACACTCAGTGGATTCAGAAGGGGAAGAAAATGTTCAGACTTTGCTTCTAACCCCAATATCTCTAGGGAAGTTGTTACTTTAAAAAAAGAATGAAGTTCTTTTGTGCTGTCTCTTTCTTGCTCATTAACCAACAAAGAATCTAGTTATGGCTTCTTGTCATCAAAAGTGCAGGGTAATGGTAAAGAATATTCATTTCTTCCAATCTGTAACAAAAATTAGGTGTGTAGGGGGTTGTCCTAGTGTCTGATCTGTCATCCTTAGACCATCAAAGGACCATGGGATGACTGTGGATCTGTATTGGGGAAAAGTAGAGTTGATGGAAGTAACTAGGATTGATTTTGAAGTTTTGGAGCTTAAAAGACCTTGTGAACATCTTTTCTTCTGTCTCCCATGGAAATAAAATTTTTAAAAAATCTTAATTCTTCCAGTCCAAAGTGCCTGTTTCTGTTTGTACTTCCCTAGGAGTTCAGGGACCTTGATGATAAACCTAATTACCATAATAGTGCAACTGATTTAATGGCATTAAACAAATGCCTGTACTTAGTAGTTTGAATAGCTGGGCATATTCAAACTTGTTTGTTCCTTTTGTCTTGGCAGGCGTAGGATTTGAATCCAGGACCAGTTGGCTGCAGAATCAAGTCTTTTCTACAATATGGTGTTGTCTTTTAGATTATGTAGATGTTGGTGTTATAATCTGATCAAGTTCATAATTTGATCCATCTTGATCAACTTGATCAGGTTTATGAACTTGAAGAACTCGATGACACATTGGTGCCTTGATTACATTGCACAGAAATTATACTGCTTGGTAGTGGTGGTGGGGGACTGTCTCCAACATTTTTGTTAGGAATTTGGAGCATCTCAGTTTTAGTCTAATAGGTAAAGTAGGCTGTATAGGTCCAGCTCCAAAAGAGCTCCCAGTTTCATGGGACTAAGTGGAGCTGGGTGTCCAAAGTTGTGTGTCCAGGGACAAGGTTCTCAAGGGAGTTCACAAAGGAAGTTCAAAGTTCCAGCGAAGGTCTATGTGGGATAGGGAGGACGACCTGGGAGAGCCAAGGGGTAGAATAGGGTCTGGACCTGTCAGATGGGTCCTAGCGTCTTCTTGGGAGTTATTTGGTGTCCAGGGCATGTAGAGGGGTCTCAGAAAGACCTTGGGCTCATCACCCTGATGAGAAAAACTTCATCCACTTGCATCTTCTAGGAAGGGGGTAACCTTGGTAGATAAGATGTGTCAGGGGTAGCCGTGGGCTCTGAGACGGAGGTTGGCCGATGCTGGGGCAGCCCTCCCTCTATGCCCTTCCCTAAGTGGGGGAGTGAGGACCCCCATGCAGATTTTATTTTATAGATTCCCAGGAAGTGGAAGAAGAACAAAGGCTGACTCTGGCTTGACATTTCTGCTGCTCTCTCCTTTCCTTCCACCCTAGTCAGGAATTCAGAAGTATAGGAAATTACCTGGTTAACCAAATGGAGAATTTAACGAACCCACAGATACTAAAAGAAAAATCTGCAATATCTTTATCTGTGTAATTAATTATCCTCTGTCTGTGAAGTATTCTGAGCATGTGATGTGCCATGGATCTCTTGTGTTATTAATTATCATCATGCACGGGAAACATAACTGGATTTCTTGACCTCCGTGCCCTTAACAGCCCCTGTTTAATGGTGCATTAATTGTAGCTTTACTTTTTGATCAGCTTTGATTCTCTTTAGGTGGTGAAATACTTTTTCATGCCTTTTGAGAATTTTTCCTTAGAAGATCAAGTTTCAAAAGTATGTGTGCAAACGTGAGTATCAGTGAGGAGCCACTGAAAGTGTCCGAGGTGGGAGGAGCTTCAGGGAGGAGCTGGTGAAAGCACAGGAAGCAGATCTCCTAGTGTCACATGAAATTTGAAGGAGGAGAGACTGGGAGCAGGAAGAATCCTGCTCAGTCATGAAGCAATGGAAAT
Source organism: Bos indicus x Bos taurus (assembly GCF_003369695.1). NCBI lineage: Eukaryota > Metazoa > Chordata > Mammalia > Artiodactyla > Bovidae > Bos > Bos indicus x Bos taurus. The sequence continues at coordinate 52,301,191 of NC_040097.1, read as the reverse complement.
TTAGGAATTCGGGATTGCATGGTGGAGAGAAAACACAGTGTCCTAATGGGCCCTCTGGTATGCCGGGGAAAGACCAGGTCCCATCACTTCATGGGAAATAGATGGGGAAACAGTGGAAACAGTGTCAGACTTTATTTTTTGGGCTCCAAAATCACTGCAGATGGTGACTGCAGCCATGAAATTAAAAGATGCTTACTCCTTGGAAGGAAAGTTGTGACCAACCTAGATAGCATATTGAAAAGCAGAGAGATTACTTTGCCAACAAAGGTAGCTTAATACCTTGTGTTAAAAATGAGAAGGAATTTGGGAGCTGGAGGTAGTCTTGAGACGGATAGATGCGAGACAGATTTGGAAGGAGGGTGCCATGATGAGAGTCCTGTGGACTTGAGGACGGAATCCTCTGTGGTGAGTGAGTGGCTGTGTGCCCCACAGCAGGCATGGCCCAGGTCCTGAGTAAGCACGGGCTGGGTAGCAATAAAGTTTGTCTTTTCATCTGTACTTGGATTCAGGGTAATACTCACCTGTCTTCAGTGTGGTGGGAATGGTGTTCTAGAGAAGTCAGAGAGTGCCACCCCGGGCTTGGCAGTGAGAAGAGGGAAGGGGAGATTGCGAGAGGGCCATGCAAGTTAGGTGGAGAGTGGTCCTCCAGCACGGACTCTAGTGACTACAAGAACAAAAAGCCACAGAGGGATTCAGTAAATTCTTGAGCTGGGCCTGGATTTCCGAGAGCATGTGAGATGGGGTTAAGTCAATTTGATTTGGTTTTTCAAAACCAGTGTGACCTCAGCTAATATCATGATACCAAAAGGAAAGACAAATCCTAGCTACTCTGCAAATTGAGGATTATATGCTGAACCTTATGAAGACCAAAGTCCATTGCCTTCCTCTCTCCAGCTTTGACCTTGTATTTGTTCTTTAGTTACTTAGTTATGTCTAACTCTTTTTCAACCCCATGGACTGTAGCCACCAGGCTCCTCTGTCCATGGGTTTTCTGAGGCAAGAATACTGGAGTGGGCTGCCATTTCCTCCTCCAGGGGATCTTTCCGACCCAGGGATCAAACTTGTCTCTCCTTCACCTCCTTGCATTGGCAGGCAGATTCTTTACTACTAAGCCACCAGGGAAGCCCCTGTGTATCCATTCATTGTTTTACTACTTTTCTCAAATAGTGGCCTGTATCTCAGTGGGACAAACCATGTTTTTAGAGCTTTCAAAAAATCCTTTTTTTCTGGAGCCACTCTATTCTGGATCACTTTGGGCTTTTAATGAGATAAGGTCTAGATAACTGTTCTGGATCATTCTGGACTTTTAATGCAGAGAAACCCAGAGACACTTGTCTCAGAGCCAGTCTTGGTTCTTAATGAGGCGAGGCCTATGGAAATGCAAATGTGTGGATGAAGTCTTCCAAATTGCTACCTTCTTTCCGCAACTCCTCTCCTTTGTTGTTTTTCATATTACTTCTTTTTTTCCCTGAGTATGTGTGCGCTAATAGGCATTATCAGTGGACAGGTGGAGGTCTGAGTATCTATTTGTGATTCTACGCCTGGACTGCCTTCGTCATTAAATAGCTATATGAGCCCTGGCAAGTTACCCAGTCTTTCCTTCTCGGCCTGCGTCTGGCCTTCTATAGTCCACTGTTTCCTTTTCATGAGATTGCCCTGTTTAGTTGTCTCTATTGATAAAATGCTCAGGCCAACTGATCATTTCATCTGCCAAAGCAAAGAAGCAAAAATACCAAAGGTTCCATAGCCAAGATATGCAAACAACCTAAATGCCCGTCAGTGGATGCATGGATAAGGGAAATGTGTGTGAATCCATAGAGAGAGATAAGACAAATGATTTGTCTTTCCTTTTGAGATCATGATAGCACATTGGTTTGGAAAATCAAATAAAATTGACTTGATCCCATCCCACATCCTATATATAAGGGAATACTACTCAGCCATAAAAAGATGAAATCTTGTCATTTGAGACAAAATGGATGGACCTGAAGATACTATGCGAAGTGTACTGGGTCTAATTGGGGAAGACAAATGCTATATGGTTTCACTTATGTATGAAACAGAACAAACAGACAAAATTAATGACCAAACAAACACATAAATAAAAAGAAGAGAATAGTGGTCAAAGAATTGATGCTTTTGAACTGTGGTGTTGGAGAAGACTCTTGAGAGTCTCTTGGACTGCAAGGAGACCCAACCAGTCCATTCTAAAGGAGATCAGCCCTGGGTGTTCATTGGAAAGTCTGATGCTAAAGCTGAAACTCCAGGACTTTGGCCACCTCATGCAAAGAACTGACTCATTGGAAAAGACTCTGATGCTGGGAGGGATTGGGGGCAGGAGGAAAAGGGGACGACAGAGGATGAGATGGCTGGATGGCATCACCGACTCGATAGACGTGAGTCTGAGTGAACTCTGGGAGTTGGTGATGGACAGGGAGGCCTGGCGTGCTGCGATTCATGGGGTCGCAAAGAGTCTGACACGACTGAGGGACTGAACTGAACTGAACTGAATGGGAAAAGAGGCAAAGGGAAGAGCAAAATGAGTAAAGAGAACCAGCCTTATGGTGATAAGTGGAAACTGATGTCTCGGTGGTGAGCATGCTGTGGTGTATGCGTATGTGAAACTTACAAAATATCATAAGCCAATGCTACCTCAGTTAAAAGAAGTAAAGTGTTGTCTTCTACAAATACGGATATAAGATACTCCATGATGGCTAACTTGAATCACTTGGGTTTGAGAACGCCTTCCTGGCTTGGCCTCTGATACTCACCTGTGAAATGTTTGAGTATTGGAATTGCAGATGTGGTGGGAGACATTTCTTTCCCTGTGAAAGTTACCACACCCAGGCCAGGATGCAGGTCATGTCAGGAATCCTGGGCAAGTTCTCAGTATGTCTCTAAGATACATTTCATTCCTTGTGTTTCTCTGTGTTGCTGTTCTGAAATGCAAACAGGTTGAAGACGGGAGCTGTCTTTAATGGAAACTGAACAGTGCCTAACCCCTGTGGATATCCACTGAGTATTGAATAACAGCAGTGATCATGTAATAAGGACACTGGCTCACTCAGGAGAGAATACCAAATAGCCTGGAATTTTCCTGTTGCTGGCAGCACGGCCCAGGAGCATCCTGAGGTGAATTTAAAAACCTCAGCGATTCAAATCACATTTCCCATAAGAAATCCATCTTCTAGCTTGGAGTAATTGTTCAGCTCATTGCTGGTTTACTGCGTGATTTGTTAGTCCTTGTTTGAATCCTCCAGGTCTGGAAGAAAGATATTGTGCTTTAATGATAAATAATCTCAAAAAGAGGAAAAAACATCCAACCAGCTCCCTGGCCAGTACCTTTCTCTTTTTACCTCATCCAGTATTTTTTTTCCAACTGCCTCAGTTGTTCTGAAGTAAATTATTACCGTATGAGCTCCATTTAAAGAGCTGCTATAGAAAACAAGCTGCCACAAGCTATTAAGAAAATAACCCTATTTCAGTTTTGAGTGAAAGGGAAAAGAAATTAGCTCCACTCAAGATACATTTTTTCCCCGCATGGAACCAGAGTCTTTCCCTATAGCATCAAAGAAAAGAAACTGTGTCCTTTTTATATCCCCCCTGCTTTCTTCAATTCTACCCCTAGTCTTATTCCAGAGGATCCTGAAGAAAGCTGTCAGAAGTCTTGGTTAAAAGCTTTCTGATGGGGACACTAATGATTGGTTTGGAAAGACCCAGGGTGAGTGGGCACGAATGCAGCTCCCCCCGCAGATGCGCAGTCTGTGCCCAGCACAGACGTCTTCCCCAGCATGGGTGCTTCAGCGTCACTGGGGCACTGCTGGGCTTGAGATTCACACACTTACTCATTATTGACCCACAAGTGCCACACGTCTTGCCAGATGACCAAGATATAGTAAATAAGTCATAGTCATGCCCTGAAATGACCTCATTGTAGATTAAAGAATGATGGGTTCCCCGGATGTGTATAATGATGGTGACAGGCATGACTTGGAGGTGGGTTGTGGGACTACAGCTCAGAGTACTTACTCCGTCTTAAGAGGGGTCACAGAAACTTTCCAGACGAGGTGATACCTGAGTTGTTTTCAGAGACAAATAGGAATTTTCCAGTTGTAGGAACGTCCAGGAAAGAGCCTTTCATCGTCACACCTTATTTGCTCTCTGCCCTTGGAACTTGAGAAGTATTTCAGCCCACATTTCCAAACCTTGTTGAAGTTCAAGTAGGGGCCATTTCTGCTTCTCTGTGTCTACTAATTCTCTCAGCTATCAAATACCAACAGTGGAGCTGATGCTGGGTGCTTTGTAATATCTTATTTGTCTTAACTTTACTCCTGTGTTTATAGATGAGGAGGCTATAGTCACGCAGCTGATAATTCAGATAGCTTAGTCTGTTTTCTAAAATATAAGCTCTTCTCACTAGAGCATGCTGCAAGTTAAAAAATTCTGTATGGTCTAAGTGGAAAGAATATTTAAGCCTGACAGCTACACTTTCTAGCATGAAAATCTGCAGCACAATTATAGTATTTGCCTGAGTAGATAAGTCTCATTGTTATTGTTATTATTATACATGAACTATGTTATTTATTGTGCTTGGTTTTTGTTTTTCCATATTGTCAGACTTTGAAATGTACATTTTTATAGCACATTTACATTTCTTATGAACAGATATTTCCATGTTTCTGTACTATTTGTGGACACCAAAAAACTTGAACTCCTGAGCCAGTTGCTAGTACACTTTAAGAAACACCAAGCTGGGCTCAGTACCCCAGCAGGAAGATTGGAACCTTCAACATCTTCTGCCCCTGTGTAGACATAATGATACATGAAACTGGATTCTAAAGTGTCTATTTAGGACTTTATTTCCTCTTACAGAAAAGAGAATTTTAGGAAGTTTTGAGTAGATCATTGTCCCTGGTGGCAAAGACCACCGACTGTATGAAAATTCTAGGGCTAGACTACATTTCCCAACCTTCCCTTGCAGTTCAGCATGGTCATGTGACCGGGTTCTAGCCAATGGGCTGTGGGAGTCAGTGATGCGTATCCCTGCCAGGTTTGGCACACAAACCTCCTATGCAAGTTCTTATGTGTGGTGCATCCTTTCCAACTGCCTGAGACAGAGGTGACTTTCAGGGAGACCTTGGAAGCCATGTGTTGAAGATCCACGATCAGCCATCTGCCTGAATGATTATGTGGAAGAATCCATTCTCTGTCAAGAACTGTTAGGTGAACACGGAAAAACCTTCCATCATCTTTCTCTTTTTTATTTTTAGACTTACTTGCTGCAGCAGCCAGTGTTACTCTAAACAATGTAGATCATCATCATCCCTGGAGTCTTTATTGCCTTAAACTTAGTACCTGTGGCCTGAATCTTGCAGTTTCCACTGTAGAGAACTTAGTAGGGAGAGTTGGAGGGCTTTGTGAGGCTTTAAATGGGAGGAAGGCACACAGGTTAAGTCATCAGGTCCCATCCCTGCTTGTGTCTGCTGAGCTGGGTGTGGCCTGTCCCCTGAGGGCTCTACAGACATGGAGGAGAATGTTCTGACTGTGGTCTTTTCCCTTGGTTGCTGTGTCAACATAGCTTGTTCTGCTGCAGGGTTCCTGATGAGATTTCTGTCTGCCAGGGCCTGCCATCTCTCTGTCTTTGTTTCATCCTTCTTTTCCTGAAGAGTTGTCCATTGCAGTGACTTCATTAGCTCTATCTTATTTCAAAATTTATTCAAGTGGGGTGAGGCGCTTCCAATTCTCAGAGCTGCTGAATTTGCGGGACAAGCAAAACTTGCTCACGTGTATTAGTGGAAGGTGCTGGCAGGAACCCAGTGTTGGTGAAACACTTTTTAAAAAACACCAACCTAGTGTTGAAAAATAAGCATATATCCTGTCAGTGTTTCTTGAGGTCTTCCTGAGTCTGATTTCTGGGCACAGTTTATCTGGATAGATTTGGGGAACTGGGTTTCTACCACCACTGATGCTGTATCTGGAACCCATCAGCTGGGAACATCTGTTGCTGAGTAAATCCAGTTCTCACTTTATTAAAATGTCACAGGGCATGACCCACAGGGAGTAGGCAGAGTGGTGCCCGACCGTGTTATCATAGACTTCAGGGTCTGAGGACTAGGTTAGATGCTTGCCTTCTCTGGGATTCCACGTTGCTGTTTCCTTCTTATTCTTTTAGACGTGAGAAAGCTGAAGTAGGAAGGATTCCTGTGTATTGCACAGCAGCCCACAAATGATACCTTCAAGACATACCCCTCTTCTATTCCTATAGAAATGGGCAGGGATAAGATGACTCAGCATTTAGGGATTTTGTAGGTGGGCATATTTAATATTATATACTTAGCTTTTACATCCACATTTCTAACTTAACCCAGATTGAATTTGATAGGATTTTATATATATTTTTAGACAGATGCATTTCATTTTACTCTGGGTAGACTTCCTATTGTGGGCACTTGTAAATAGGACATTTCATGATTTCTCAAATATTTACCATTAACCTGTTGTTTATTATTATTTGGAAAGCCATCTGAGCGTCTTTCTCCTCTCAACCAGAATGCTTCTGCCACCATCTCAGAGCACCAGTGATAAGCTATGATACTTAGGAGAGCTCATAACTTGGTTGTCCTCTTCAAAAATAGTATGTATAACAGAGGATGAAGTGGTTGGATGGCATGACCAACTCGATGGATGTGAGTTTGAGCAAGCTCTGGGAATTGGCGATGGACAGGGAAGCCTGGCGTGCTGCAGTCCATGGGGTCGCAGAGTCGGACACGACTGAGTGACTGAACTGACTGATAAATAATTCCAACTTTCTAACCCCCATTGATGTTCCCAATTTGATTATCCCATTCACAAACTCTCCCAGGGAAGTTGGAGTAGTTCTAGTAATAATTTAAATCATCTCAAACTGTCTCAACTTTTAAGTTGTAATGACAAATCCCAGTTAAAATTAAAATTATACTTTTAACTCGACCAGGGGTGAAAATATCTATTATACATGCCATTAAAATGTTCCAGTTGCCTCCTAAACACCTTGTTTTTAGAGTTTTGTTTTTCTAAGTCTCTGGAGAAATGGGGAGAGTGAAAATCTCTTACTTGAATGCATTATTCAAGGGAAATCTTGTGCCAGATAGAACTTGCTAACAGGCAGTATTAAATGCCTTTAATTCTGTCTTGATAATTTCCAATTGGAGGATTGTGTTGGTTGTCTTCTTGAGATCAGGTTGACTTTGTCATATTTATGAGAAATCACCATCAGGAGGAAGACTTTATTTCATTTTTTTAGGTGGCTACATGGTGTCCCCCCACTGCTCGCCCTTGCAGGGCTAAGGACCTAAGGGAGAGCCCTGTACAAGGTCTCCTGAGCCTGGGAAGCAGACATTGTCTTTAGCATAATCAAGAGAGGAGGGGCACTGGCAGGGTGGTCATCAGCTCGCAGTGTGAGCTTCCTTGTCTGGACTCTGGCCTCATTCCCACACTGAAATCAGAGTCAAGTAGTGGCCCTTTCCTGCCTCCTTCTCCCATAAGGTGGAACTTCTCCTTCTTTTAAAGTAGCAACGTCAGTGGTGACAGGTAGAGACCGTCCATCCCTGTTAGAGGCCAAAACCAACAGAAGTAGGGAGAGAAAGGAGCAATCAGTGCAGAGAGAAAGGGCGGGTCTAGAAATGATGTCCCATGTCTGATAAGATGCTTTGTCACCAAGGAATAGGAACTCGTCGCACAAAAAATTAAGAAAGGAGGACGCTTACTTCATGTGGGGGTGTGTGTGATGTGTGTGTGATGGCACCAGCTTCCTCAACACTCTGGGTTTGTCCTCAGATTGGAGGCCTGGTGGCCTCAGCAACCCCATGTCATCTGGACACCACAGCACCAGAGACGGAGGACAAACTTTTCTGTGGCTTTCTCTTTACATTGAGAAAACTTGTCCCTGAATCTCCAGGAGAGTCATTTCTCATGGGCTGGAGTTGGGTTAAATGCCCATTTCTTAGCTACTAATCCATAAGACAATGGAATTACTGTGATTGGTTTAGACTAGTCTAAATATTGGGGGATTAGGCACTATCACACTCAAGGTTCCATACGTGTGATGTCTCTTATTATCTCCTATATGTTATCAATTAGATATGTTAATTGCACCTAGATATTTAAAGCATTTAATGACTGGTGTATAATATAAAAAATAAAAAGTATAGCCCTATTTATTTATATAACTAAACTATATATATATATATATATATATATACACACACACACACACTATATATATAAACTAAATTTAAGTAATGCTTAAAATTCTCCAAGCCAGGCTTCAGCAGTTTGTGAACCATGAACTTCCAAATGTTCAAGCTGGATTTGGAAAAGGCTGAAGAAACAGAGATCAGATTGCCAACATCTGTTGGATCATCTAAAAAGCAAGAGAGTTCCATAAACCATCTACTTCTGCTTTATTGACTATGTCAAAGCTGTTGACTGTGTGGATCACAACAAAGTGGAAAATTCTTCAAGAGATGGGAATACCAGACCACCTTACCTGCCTCCTGAGAAATCTGTATGCAGATCAAGAAGCAACAGTTAGAACTGGACATGGAACAACAGAGTGGTTCCAAATCAGGAAAGGAGTACATCAGGGCTGTATGTTGTCACCCTGATTATTTAACTTATATGCAGAGTTCATCATGCAAAATGCCTGGCTGGAGGAAGCACAAGCTGGAATCAAGATGGCTGGGAGAAATATCAATAACCTCAGATATGTAGATGACACCACCCTTAGGCAGAAAGTGAAGAAGAACTAAAGAGCCTCTGATGATAGTGAAAGAAGAGAGTGAAAAAATTGAGTTCAAAGTCAACATTCAGAAAGTTAAGATCATGGCATCTGGTCCAATGACTTAATGGCAAGTCGATGGGGAAACAATGGAAACAGTGACAGACTTTATTTTCTTGGGCTCCAAAATCACTGCAGATGGTGACTACAGCCATGAAATTAAAAGATGCTTACTCCTTGGAAGAAAAGCTATGACCAACCTAGACAGCATATTAAAAAGCAGAGACATTACTTTGCCAACAAAGGTCCATCTAGTCAAAGCTGTGGTTTTTCCAGTAGTCATGTATGGATGTGAGAGTTGGACTATAAAGAAAGTGGAGCACAGAAGAATTGATGCTTTTGAACTATGGTGTTGGAGAAGGCTCTTGAGAGTCCCTTGGACTGCAAGGAGAGCCAACCAGTCCATCCTAAAGGAAATCAGTCCTGAATATTCATTAGAAAGACTGATGCTCAAGCTGAAATTCCAATACTTTGGCCACCTGATGTGAAGAACTGACTCACTGGAAAAGACCCTGATGCTGGGAAAGATTGAAGGCAAGAGGAGAAGGGGACAACAGAGGATGAGATGGTTGGATGGCATCACCAACTCGATGGACATGAGTTTGAGTAAACTCTGAGAGTTGGTGATGGAAAGGGAAGCCTAGCGTGCTGCAGTCCATGGGGTTGCAAAGAGTCAGACAAGACTGAGCGACTGAACTGAACTGATAAATATATATACTACATATATATATTTATATTGTATACGATATATGTCTGTTATATACTATAGTATATATTATATATACTATATAGTTACTATTTTTAGAATGTGTGTATATATGCATACACAGACTATTTACACACACATAAAGTAAACTTCTAAAGTATAATCTAAAAGCTGCTTTCAAAGTGTTGTATGTTGTAACACAGACCCTTTATCACATCAAAATAATAATTTCCTAGTTTTTTGTTGCACCTTTGAAATTGTTGGTCTACAGTAGCTAAATGGTGCTGGTCAGAGCCACCTAGTCAGGTTTGATGAGTGCTTCAGACTTGTCCAGCATCTTTCTCATAGCACCGATAGCCACTGAGAGATGAATTCTCATCCGAACCTGAGCGGGGCCTGCACCTTTTCTCCATCTTAGTGTTGCGCTCTCTAATGGTCTCCAGGCCTTGAGTCCTCTCCTTCCATCTTCTCTTGCCTGCAGTTAGTCAGGTTGGCACTGGTCCTGGGCCCATGCAGGGGGTGGGGCTCCAAAGGGACCAGCAGAGAGGAGGAGGCAGGAGTCCAGGATGGTAGGTGAGGAGCAAGCTGGCTCTGCAGTAGCTGGACCGGGATCTTTGGCTGGCTCTTTCATGGAGGGGAAGGAACTCTGAAGAACCATGGGCCCCACACACACCAGTCACAGGAGAGTGGGCACTGTTGGGAAGGAGGCAGCTGGTTGAGGGCACTCTCCACAAAGTGTGTCAAAGTGTGACAAAATTCAGAGGGTGAAGGACAAAGAAAAGGGACATGGGCAAAAATGAAGGCGGAGCTGTGGTTGTTGATGGGCTTTTGTGTGGACGCTGTTGGGAAGCCCAGTACAAAATAGCCGGTTGGAGGCAGTCCTCGGGAAAATGGCGAAGGGCCAGAAATACCCCGGCTTGGTGTGCTTGGGCAGAAAAACATCTCCTGCCTTTGGTTATGCCTGGCGCCAAGATTTAATAATAAATATTAAGGATGTTGCTTGAGAAAACAGGTTATGGGATAAGCACACGGGTCACTTAGAGTGCGCTGTCCTTGAAATATTTTTACTGATTAGGTGTTAATCCTGTACGCACTCTGCTGGCTGTATACTCTAAGCTCTTTGTTCCTACTTCTGTAAAAAGTCTTGACTGCAGAAATAAACTTAGTCCTTGCAAGAGACTGTCCGAGTGTCATTCTTTCAGGTTCGTCGCTTCCGAGTCCCGGGGAGAAAATCCCCAACAGATGCCATCTTCCCGTGGGAGCATGTCTGGGTGGGAGAGGTGAGTAGGGTGAGCCTCCCCTGCCCAGAGGTCACTCGATGGGGTTTGGGGGGCTCCACGGCCACTTGCTGGGGTGTCTGGCAGAGTTCCCTCCAAGACTGGTTCCCAGTGTCTGGGATGGCTGCTCCCCACTGCAGATGGCTCATCAGCTAAAGCAGGCTCACCAAGAGACCCCGTACTGACGTCTGACCACGCCCATGGGCCCTGGCCAGTATTCAGCCACTACCTGAGCCCAGCAAGGTGAGGTGTCTCTTCTGGGTGTGTATAAATAGTTCACACCCAGCTTGTCTGAGGGGCCTCCTTCTCTCGCTTTTGAACCAGGAGGCAAATTTTCAGTTCATTAAGAAAGTAATAGTGGGCTCCTGTGGATCCATATCCAAAGAGGAAGGACATTTTGATGTCACAGTAATGTGTGGTTTTCCATGATAAACCATATGTGCTAGAATTTACATTATGAATTAAGCCTGCATATGGCAGTTGTACTGTTTACCAGCCAATACAGAGGTCCATAAATATTTGAATAGCTTATGATGCTGTGTACCCACTGAATATGCGGTGTGCTTACATTTCTTCCCATCCCCGAGAGGTGGTTTCTGGAGGTGGGTATTGAATTATATAGCTTGAACCTGAATTAAACATTATTGAGTATGTTAGGGTTGTGTAGTTTTTTATGATGGAGGGAGGGGATAGGCCACCTCCTCACCCTTTACAGGAGTAACCACTCCAGTGTGGAAAGAAGGGTCCTTGACTTGACTGCTGGCCAGAAAACTGACAGCTCCTGAGGGTTCCACTCCCTTCCCCTCCCCTTGGAGTGGAGCACATCCATTGTCTGTTATACCTTTTTTTTTTTTAAAGTAACATATTCTCTTCTGCTCAGGAACTCAAAAGTAGATATTCTACAGAAATGTGAACTGTGAAAGTATATCCTGTAATTTACAGTCAATGTGCTTTGAAGGTGAAAAACACCCTCTAGTCGTACAACATCACTGTAGCTTCTGTCTGTCTTTTTATCCACTTCTCTCCCTCCTTTGCTGGCTGACTCGAATCACCTGCAGAAGAGATCTGAAGAGGGAAGGAGAAATGAAGAAACACACTGGAAAAAATTCTTCATTTATTATTAACTTAAACCTCCAATTGACTCGCCTCCCTGAGGGCTGGAGACTACCATAGGAGTGGGGAATTGGTCCAGTTAGCCTCAGACATTCAGAGAAAGAGATCCGTGTCGTGGAAAGATCAGTGAACTGAGAGAGAGACGAGCTAAATGCTAATTGTGGTTTTCTGAGCCCTTTAACTTCTCAGCCACTCCGTTTTTACTCTGCACACCTTGTTCTCTCTCTTGTTGTCTTTTACTTCTGGCCGTTTTCTGGTTTTCTTTTCTACTTGCTGGAAGGCCTCAGAGCATAGCAGACAGGAAATGCCTCGTACTGTGTAATTGTTAAAAACCTCATCCCGCAACTTTGTTAGTTCGTAACGCTGTAAATCAAAAGACGCTTACTCCTTGGAAGGAAAGTTATGTCCAACCTAGATAGCATATTCAAAAGCAGAGACATTATTTGCCAACAAAGGTCCGTCTAGTCAAGGCTATGGTTTTTCCTGTGGTCATGTATGGATGTGAGAGTTGGACTGTGAAGAAGGCTGAGTGTTGAAGAATCGATGCTTTTGAACTGTGGTGTTGGAGACGACTCTTGAGAGTCCCTTGGACTGCAAGGAGATCCAACCAGTCCATTCTGAAGGAGATCAGCCCTAGGATTATTTTGGAAGGAATGATGCTAAAGCTGAAACTCCAGTACTTTGGCCACCTCATGAGAAGAGCTGACTCATTGGAAAAGACTCTGATGCTGGGAGGGATTGGGGGCAGGAGGAGAAGGGGACGACAGAGGATGAGATGGCTGGATGGACGCAAGTCTGAGTGAACTCCGGAAGTTGGTAATGGATAGGAAGGCCTGGCGTGCTGCGATTCATGGGGTCGCAAAGAGTTGGACACAGCTGAGCAACTGAACTGAACTGAACTGAACTCTGTGAAGCATTCAATTCCTCTGGCCTGGGCTAGCTCAGCTGGTTGTGGCTGGTTTGCTCACATGTCTGCTCTCAGCTGGCAGGTCTGCTTGATGATCTACCACGGCCTCCCAGTGTGTCTAGTGGTTGGTAGGCTGGTGGCCAGGATCTAGTTGCCTGTTGGTTGTGGGGCTCCCTGGGGTGCCTGGGTTCTCTTCCACGTGACCGTTCAGCCTCCAGCACACCATCTCAGACTGAATCACATGATGGTCTCTGGGTTCCAAGCTCAGCAAGTCAACCAGCCAGGATGCAAGCACTTTCCTAACCTCTGATTATATCATCTTTGCTAATCTCCAGTTGGTCAGAGCAAATCACATGGCCGATCAAGATTCAACAGGAGGAGAAATAGACTTTGTGTCTGGATGAGAGAGAAGAAATTCATGACCATTTTTGCAGTCTATCAGAGACTGTATTTTAAGACATCTGAAAAAAGTGCTGACTGGCAGAGAGCAACTGGGTGATCAGTGGGTGCAGGACGTGGCACTAATCACTGAATTCACATGATGTTGTGATGCTGGACAGTATTGTGTCCTCATGATACCACTGTCCTCATCAGTCCTACGGCTTTGGTGCTTCTGTTTAGAAAAGTCACTATGCCAGAACCCTGCTCTCCTTTACCTAGCAGATGTGGTGTAGAAATGTTCCTTGTACATAGACATTTTTGGAGCTTGAATTATATTTTCAGCACAATACGGGAGTTGGCTATTTCAAGGAACCCAGTCGTGAATCTTTTATGAAAGTAACGAATCCTTTTGTAAGACCCCAAATCACCTTCTGGTTTAGCTGCTTGGCAGGTCAAAGTAAAGGGATTTTAAAATATAGATGATGTCGAAAGGGTTCCGACTTTGCACTTGAACTGCCCAAGGTTCAAATCTTCCTGACTGTGCAATCTCAGGCAGGTACTTTAATTTCCCTAAGCCCTACTTAAAAAAATTTTTTAAGTAAAATGCAGTTAAGAGATATCTACATCCATTGGATTATTGGACGGATTACATGACAAGTGGAAAAAAATATAAAGAGCCAGATAATTACAGAAGTTTGGTCAATGAGCATGATGATTTCTTCCACATTATCAGATGTTAGATTTTGTGTAACTACCTATCCTGTCATCTCCCATCATAGATAAGAAGCTTTTGAAACATTTGTTTTTCAGTTTTGAGATTAGTTTGGCTTGGTTCCCTTTGTCTGTTCTTCCAAAGTCTTGCCATAAAGCTTTATAGCCATTTTCATTCCTTGATCAAATTCAAGAGGGTAGATGAGGAAATGAATTCATAACTTTGTAGACATCACCGGGTAAAAAGTCTGTACTAAATCAATTTAAAATAAATTAGCTGAGAATAAAGCAGGTGCTGCCTCATACCGTCTGCAGAGTTATCTTTTAACCTGATCAGCAGAGAACAGGAAAACAATTAACAAACTGAAAAGCCATCCCAGGGTATCTGAGGGCCACCAACCACAAGGTGGTCGGTTGAGCAATTGTCACAGGCTTTAGGGTCAGTGGGTGGACGTGCCGTGTCAGCACAAAATCCTGACCTGGGGTGGCCAGTCTTCCAGGGCTGTGAGAGCATCACAAGGAATTTATAGCTGGTGAATTACAAAAACAGCTCTAATTAGCCCCGAGAGGCAATAGCATAAGAACCACTGCAGACTCATATTTGCTTCCTTCTCAGGATTTTATATGCGAGCTTGGTAATGAATGTTCTTTAACAATAGGAGCTGGGAGACCTTAGCTCTAATAGGCCTCCTAAGGATCCGGCCTCCTTTATTTGCAATCCTGCAAAGATTAGTGGGATGCTATTGTTAAGCCCTGAATCACCCCCCCAGTTTGCATTGTGGCTTCAATCAGAAGGGTGGAGCAGTGGAGAAGAAATTTTCCTTAACCACTGCCCCCTCTCCACGCAGGAATAAACAGTAAATAATTCAGCACTCAGAGGGGTTGGAATGCTTGGTGGAGGACCAGTACAGTTTTAAAAGGAGTTTCAGGCACAAAGATCGTTTTGTTTGTTTGTATTAATAAAGAATAATGTCTCTCTGACATAGGATAAGATACTGTTTCTGAAGTCAGGGTTGCTTTGGCCAGATATTATCACTGCCTCCCTTGGTCTGCTTTTTCTACATCTCAGTGAAAAGGTACTCATAAATTCATTCTCTGGTTGACGTTTGGGGGTGTGGCTCAAAAAAATCCCCTCTGTTTTTTCCCTTGCTCCACTCGGTAAATATAGAGAGAGCCTTATATGCAACAGCCTCTGTTCTAGGTCCTGGATATGTAGTGGGGTTGAATGAAAGATCTGTCCTGAAACCTGAGCACTGTGGTGTTTTGGTAATGGCAACCCACTCCAGTACCCTTGCCTGGAAAATCCCATGGACGGAGCAGTGTGGTAGACTACAGTCCATGGGGGCCGCAAAGAGTCAGACACAACTGAGCGACTGCACTTCACTTTAGAAGTTCAGACAGGTAGCTGTAGGGGTCTTTAGGGGTAACAGTGGGGATCCAGCCATATTCCCATGCTTGTAATTCCTCAGTCAGGTGAGAGTCTAGGATGGGGCAGGAATTCAGTTCTGTTTTCCTCAGCTGGTAATACAATTATAATGGATTTCAATGTAGGCAGTTCAAAAAGGGTAGAAAAAATAAATCATCATTTTTGTGGCAGTTTGGTTCTGAACCAAACATGTTAGCCCATTCCTGGTGGAAGCTGATATGACCAACTTCATCCAGGTCAAGGAGATGGTTCAGCTTCACTGACCGGTGACTTCAGAGCTTATTATAATATTGATTTCTGGGTCCCATCCAGGAACTTCTGAGTCAGTGTGTCCAGGGAAGGGGCTGAGTCTCTTGACTTTTTAAAAAGAACTCCTCGGGTGCAATTCTTGGCTACAGATCTCAGGTGGGCCCGTGTGGATTACGTGTTCAACGTTGAACCCCGCCACCTTCTGGCAGGAGCAGCACTTGGCTTTGGAGAACCACTCTCCTCATCCTGTGAGGAGTAAGAAGAGTGTGATGGTTGGTCGTATACCATGAGCTCGTGCAGTCAGGTGCTGCTTTTCCCAGAGTGAGGTCAGACTAGAACAATGATCTGGAGCCGATTGATTCCTCAGTCGTACTCAGAGTAGCTGGCTTTAACTTCTGCGACTTGAGTCCTCAGAGCTGCTCTGGCCCCAGATTTTGTTCAAGTTCAGTCCTCCAGCCATTTATGGTTTGGGGAACCTTCACGAGAGCCTTTAAATGGATTTTTTGGGGGGAGGGAGAAGAATTGTTCTGTTGGTATCACTGAAGAGGCAGGAAAGAACATGACATAATAACACGGGATTGGTGTTCTGGCTTTGGGTGGATGGCATGTTTAGGAAGAAAATGCGGATCTTTCCTCTGTGTGGTCCATGAAGGGAAAGCCTGCCCTGCCTTCTGCCTCTGCCTGAAGAGGAGCAACATGCCTCTTCTCTTTCTTTCGGCTAAGGCAACTACGCTGAGAATGTATTTTCTATGTATCTGTTTCTCCTCCTAAGCTCTGAGAACAAGAACTGTGTCTTATTTTCGTCTGTGATTCCAGGGATTAATGGAAGGCTTGGCATATAGAAGACTCCACATGTGGCTGTGAGACGGGATTCTATTCTGGACCTGAACCGTGATGCAGGGACTGGGTCTTGTTTGAGCCTCAGGCTTCATTGTGAGCCCCACCTGGGTATTTGGAATCTGTTTCTCTCAGCCTTTGACCACTCCTGTGCTTCCTAAGAAAAAAATAACTGCCTCCATATGGGCCATTATCCTTAGTTTTTAAAGTCCAAAGATCTGTCATTTGCTTAGGAATTGGTATGTTTCTTGGATTAATTTCTTATATCTGGGACCACATTTCATTTTTTGCCCCTCCTGAGTCTGTTCTGTGCTAATGGCATGATAGAAAAAAGACGCGTATTTGTCTCCAATCTTTCCAGGACCTCAAGAGATAAAAGTTTCCAATTAGCATTCTTTCCCTGGCAGCTCCACTTTGTGATTAAAGAGCTTCATTGGCTTTGGACAGTTTTAGAAATACAACTGAGTGCTAACAGAGACCCAGGGGCAAGACCTCATGAGCGGAGGCCAGAGAGGAGAGAAGCCAATGAAAGGGGAGAGGAGGAGGCCGCTGTTGCTGGAGAGGCAAGGAAGGGCAAAAACAGCCACGGAGATAATTCGCTCTCCTGAAAGTGGAGTCGGTGGCCAGTTTCACTGAGGCGGTGCAGTTTTGGGAGTCAGGAAATTTCAGGGAGCTCATCTTCATTTCTACTTTGTAAAATGCTACTGAATAAATCCAGGAATCTTGGTTTGTAACTCCTTCCTCTAGAAACTCACTTTATCTAGATATGTGCTGAAATGTTGCTTTGAAGGCAACCATGAGGGATATCAGAGGTCAGCTTAGTACGGAGAGGTGGCATGTGACTGGCTGGTCGTTGGGAGACATCTGGGCATCCATCTGGTTTCTGTCATGCCCCACCACTGCTCATCCCTCTGCCCAAGCTCACAGCTGTGCTGTGTTGTTCTGGGCTCTCTCATATCCATGCCTTTGCACCATTGTTCTCTCCATCTAGAACATTCTTCTCCTTGACTTAGGTTTTCTAAAAGCAGAAAGGAAGCCAGGGATTCATATGGTTTCCTAAGGGAGTGGTGGCTGGAGAAGGGAAGGGAAGGAAGAAGGGGAGTATAGGGTAAGGAGATGAGCAAGAATGTGATCTCAGCTGTTCCTACAGGGAGCTCTGAGTGTGAGTTGCATCACAGAAATTGTCCCAATTTCAGGCAGGGCCCCTGGACCCCCATGACAGTGAGTCCTTGCAGAGGGGATATCCCTACATATAGGACTTGACTGGTGGCTCAGACAGTAAAGGATTTGTCTGCAATGTGGGAGGCCTGGGTTCAATCCCTGGGTCAGGAATATCCCCTGGAGAAGGGAATCTTTCAATATTCCACTCCAGTATTCTTTCCAGGAGAATTCTATGGACAGAGGAGCCTGGCAGGCTGCAATCCATGGGACCACAAACAGTCAGATGTGACTGAGTGACTAACAGTATCCCCGTGTGTGGGTGAGGTACCTCCCCTGGCTGGGGCCAGCTGTCCTGAGAATGGGGTCAGTGTGAATCATAGCGATTGAGATGTCCGCAGCAGCTGGATGGTGGGAACCCTGTCCTAGCAAAGGAGATCCTGGTGGAGTGTTAACAGCATCCCCTCCACTGCCATTCTTTACCCTGTTAAGTTTTGTTAGCTGATTTTTCAAGACTTGGTTCCGGTCATACATTCTTTGACCACCTCTTTCCTTTCTAGCAGGTTAGATAGCCCTCATCTGTATTCAGTAGCCTCCTGGACTTACTAACCTCCATATCATCTCACTGTACATCAGTGGGCCTCCTCTAGTTATCTCCTTGGTGGTATGGGATTACCTTTCCCATCTTTATCTATCATGCTTACATAGTATGTGGGGCTTCCCTGGTGGCTCAGAGGGTAAAGCCTCTGCCTGCAGTGCGGGAGACCTGGGTTCGATCCCTGGGTTGGGAAGATCCCCTGGAGAAGGAAATGACAATCTGCTCTGGTACTCTTGCCTGAAAAACCCCATGGAAGGAGAAGCCTGGTAGACTACAGTCCACGAGGTTGCAAAGAGTTGGACACGACTGAGCAACTCCACTTTCTTTCTTTCACATAGTATGTACAGTATAATGCATGCTAAGTCACTTCATTTGTGTCTGGCTTTGCATCCCCATGGACTGTAGCCCACCAGGCTCCTCTATCCATGGGATTCTCCAGGCAAGGATACTGGAGTGAGTTGCCATTTTCGACTCCAGTACAACATAAGGGTGTTCCATAAAATTGTGTTGAGTGGATGAGTGAAATCTTGAATCCTCCATTAGTTTACTGTGTGATTGAGGTCATAACTTTTGTGAGTCTAAATTCCCACTTTTTAAAGCAAGGTATAGTATGTGCCCACTGGTCTGTTAGTGTTGTTAGGAAGGTCAAGCCACCCAGCCTGGTCTTAGCCATGAGGCATGGTATGAAAACCAGATTTTGTTTTGTCTGGCTCACCCTGACAAAGAAAAACAAAGAAAAATGGTGTCCCTCCCACCTAGTTTCTTTCTTGGTACCTTGGACAGTTCCAACAGCTCTTTCTTATGTAATACAAGGCTGAACTCTTGAGCTTCTCTTGAGCTTTCAGTTTGCCTCCTGAAGCCACTCAGGATGTCAGCTCTGTGTTTCACAGGACAGTCCTTATGATTCGATTGTTTCAGGGAGTGTTGTTGCCTCATCTGCTGTTCTCACTTCTTGATGACAGTTGTAGCCAAACCTTTGAAGGTTGAGTCTTGCTTGTCTTGTCTTCCTTCCTTGGTTGTCATCAGCTCCTGCTGTTACCGAGATGAGGTGGAGAGAGTTGGACTCTCAATGTTGGTTAAGTTCCCAGGAAAAAGATCCTCAGGAAAGTCTTCTGAGGACATGCATGGAATTTTGTCTTGATTTTTTTTCTAATCATGCCAATTCAAAGGGGGACATTTCTGCTTAGAGGGATCCTACACTCCTCTATTTGAGCAAACATAGGGAGATGGTGAGGGATAGGAAAGCCTGGCATGCTGCAGTCCAAGGGGTTGCATAGAGTTGGAACAACAACAACACTCCCCTATTTTTCCTCAGCAAAATCTTGATGATAAATGATATCATATCCATAATCAATTTTGGTTTTCCTGAATAATATATGATTATATTAGGGTGATGTGGACACACCAGTGCACCAGGGGCTGAAATACTTGGGCCCTGTTTCCATGGCCATTAATTAGCTGTGTGACCTTAGGCAACTTTATCTCTTTGTTCTTGAGGGGCTACAGCACCTCTCCACATGTGAGAAGAGTGAAGACAGACAGTGCACAGAATACACAATTACTGAAGGGCCCAAATTAACAGGACTTACTGATGGTTTTGATGGAGAAGTAAGGGAGAAAGAGCAATCAAGGACAACTCTCAAGAGTCTGTAGGGGCTCTAGCAAGTTGGATAGACAGTGGGAACCTGCAGAGAAAATAGAGGAGCATCCAGGGAGATGGGTGGGGGGAAATCGTGGGGTTGAGGAGTCCTGAGAGCCCACATAATTCCAGAGAAGAGGTATGGTCTGCACCACTGCTGAGGTTTCAGGTAAGATGAGGATTAAAAATTATGCTTGGGCTTTAGCAGTAAAGAGGTCGCCTGATGATCATAGAGGCTTTTTAAAGCCTGTGATGGGGGTGGAAGATGGATTGGAGTGAATTGAGGAGTAAGTGGGAGGGGAGCATATGGAGACTGCAGGGAGAGATAACTTTCTGGAAAACTTTGGGGTGTGAGGAGGAGGAGAGAGGACTATAGCTGCAGGAAATGTGGAGTAGAAGG
The DNA here is from genome assembly GCF_003369695.1 of Bos indicus x Bos taurus. NCBI lineage: Eukaryota > Metazoa > Chordata > Mammalia > Artiodactyla > Bovidae > Bos > Bos indicus x Bos taurus. The sequence continues at coordinate 52,280,971 of NC_040097.1, read as the reverse complement.
TAAGTATTTTTAAGTCGGGGGAGACTCGAGCCTTTTTAAGTGATTGAGAGGAAAGGTTTGGCTTCTTCTGCGTAGAAGAGAAATGGGCTAATTGATACCCTGAGAAGATCAAGGAAGATGTCCAAAACACAGGAGGAGGGACCAACCTTGGCAGAGAAGGGCACTGTCTTGAATGTCACGCCAGGGATACATGTGTTGCTGTGGAAACCACACTCAGATTCACTGGCCACCTGCTGTTTCTGCTTCCCTCACCGCGACCACAGTAGCTGCTGGATGCCTTTTCTCTAGACCTCAGTTCTCAGCAGCCTGAATTCGATGTGTGTGTGTGTCCATCATGGGAAGGAGAACATCCCAGGACCGCACAGGCACATTGTTAGCCGTTGGGACTAACCCCCTTCCTGCCTCTGTTCATTCAGTGTCTGATCAGGAGTGAGTCACACCCAAGCTTCCCTGCACACTCATCCCTATCCACGCATCCATTCTCACCTGATGCGCAAGTTCACATCCTGCAGACCCACAGTCAACTCCCTCTCTCCTCCTCGCAGATGAACTAGACAAGCTACTCTTGCTGAGAGGATGATGGTCTCATTTCCCATGGTCTGCCTCAGGCTCCTCTGTCTGGGCCCAGGATGAGTCAGCATTCTCTAATACTCTTGGCCAAATCTACTTTTCTTACAAATGAAATTGTTGTCTTTGTTTCCTTGCTAAGTTGTGTTCAACTCTTTTTGCAGCCCCGTGGACTATATAGTCTGTGAGGCTCCTCTGTCCTTAGGATTTTCCAGGCAAGAATACTGGAATGGGTTGCCATTTCCTTTTCCAGTTGTTCTTCTAGACCCAGGGATTGAACCCATGCCTCCTGCATTGGCAGGTGAATTCTTTATCACTGAGCCACCAGGGAAGCCCATAAATGGAATTATTGTTCCCAGTTTCCTTGTTGATAGAGGGGCCTAAAGGAGTCTACTGCCCTCCCTATGTGTGTTAAGTGGCTTGAGTGTCAAGATGTATGACTAAATTCTAGATGTGTTAATAAAATACTGACCCTATAAAAAAATTCATGTCACATTTTAAAACAATCCAGGAAGCAATGACCAGAAACATCAATTAACTGAGAGCTTGAATATGCTTATGCATTTGTACAGAACTAGCTTTCTAAAGGCCTGAAGACAGAAGCACAGACTTTTTTAAAGCAACAAGCAATTGCAAGTCAATAAACATCCGGTTCCTCCTCTGCTCATCCAGCCCAATGATGATGAAATGCACACCGACAGGAGCAATAAGAAAAATAATAACATTATCACAGGATCAATGTCTATTGCTGGCTTCATAAATAAAGGACTTGGCTTCCTATTGATGTTTAATTTTTGTAAATGCCTCTGGAAATTTAAGTAGCAGTAGGAAAATATTATCCTGAGATAATGTTCAATTTCTCCTAACATAAGCTCTTAAACCTTGGATGTGTTCAGCTTTCAGTCTGGGACAAATTCTGGAGAACAAATTTCTTTGGAACAGACGGTGGTAGATTGATTTTAAATAGGCTGACCTTGGTGCTCTGGGTCTCGGGGACAGGAGAGTAGACGATGGTTGGAACAGCAGAGGCAGAGAAGGCCTGGTGTTCCTGCTTCTTCCATGGCTTGTTCTGAGGTATCTGTCAGCAAAATGGGAGATTCTTTCTCCTCCATTTATATCCCACAGCCAGTGCAGCAGCTTGTGCCAAATTTGTGAGTCCTGGGGGACAAATGAGGCTCGGAAAGAAGGGTTCACCTATCTCTGTGGGATACCGTGATGTCTTGTATCCTGTTACCTTTTGCTGTACATGAACTACATTGAGCGCCTGGCTTGAAAAACAAATCAACGCCTGCCAACTCGACCCTAGCAGAAGCACGAGAATACTTTGAAGGTGAGAAATCATAGATATTAAAGCTGAAAGGGAGCTTCCTCAAGAGATCTTCTAATCTAGGCTTTCTCAGCCTTCAGGAAGGTAAGCATGAATGCCCCCATTCCTCAGAAGATGTTCTGAAAATCGAGCTAATTCGAATAGAGGGCAGGGAAGTGACTGTCTTCTATCCTGAGAGCAATGTTTCTCTGACAGCTTGCACAGAATCACCTGGCTCTTGTTAAAACACAGATCCCTGGACCCCCAACCCCAGCATCTCTGATTCTGTAAATCTAGGGGTAGGGCCCAGGAGTGTGCATTTCCTTTTTAAAAAATTATTTCTTTATTTATGGCTACGCTGGCTCTTGATTGCGTCGTGTAGGATCTTCCGTTGTGGCACAGACTCTCTAGTTGAGGCTCACATGCCCAATAGTTTCAGCTCTCAGGCTCAGTTGCCCTGTGGCATGTGGGATCTTAGTTCCCTGATCAGGGATCAAACCCTTATCCCTTGCAGTGGAAGCCGGATTCTTAATCACTGGACTTCCAGGGAAGTCCCCAGTGTGCATTTCTAATGAATTTTTAGGTCCTGCTGATGCTCTTGGTCTTGGTCTTACTTTGAGAATCACTGGACTAGAGTCTCCTTTCTTGATTTCATGACTCAGAAGCTGGGCTGTCTTAAGCTAACAAGTGAGTTGTTCCGTAACCCATTGTGTCAGATAGGGGCAGAGAATATGTATGTTAAGCTTCTTACTTAATCTGAGACTGCAGAGTCTTTGCTCGAGTAAGAGCAAGCTTATTTTTCTGTGACTTTAAGGCTGGTTCCAGCTACTCCAAAGACACATGGGCTTGAAAAGAAACAGGGATTCCTCAGGTACCCCAGCCTCTGACCTCGTTTCTTTTAACTTGAGAAGAGCTGTCACTTTCCTGGGAATCTGAAATAGAAAGGCAGATTTGTAAAGGCCTTTCTGACTCCAAACAGCTGGATTTGCACTCACCATGGTGATCGCTCAGCGCCACGCAGACCTGACAGTGATGAATGGTGCTGGTTCCACTGGAATTCCATCAGAGCTGCTGGGTAGAGACCCCAGTCACTGAGCCTGGTGCCCTCTGGCTCTTCCCCATCAAGGTTTGAAAAGCTGACATGTAGCAAGGAGGCCGGTGGGAAAGAGGCATCAGTTGGGTGTGGCAGCTTTGCTGTTTAGCAGAGGATGCAGTGTTAGGGATAGGGGATCAGCAGGAGAGGAGGGAACGAGAGGGTTTCTTCAGTCCCAAGAATTCTAGACCCTTACCTGACCTCCCTTCTTCTCTGATGGAAGAATCTCATGACAAAGTATACTTGCCTCAGAATACAGTCCCAGCCCCATCCCTACCTGAGTCATAGCAGTGAGAACAATTAGGCTCTTCACAGGGTTATGTGTTCTAAATATCCTACTTGCCTTATATTTCATGTAAGGATTAGAAAACAGGAATGCTGGAATTTTCAAGTCCTTGTCCAGCTTCTCTCTGTCCATTTCTAGTGTGCTGCCTTTATAAGCATGTCCCCCTGTTGTATTAATTGCCTCCACCCTTTTCCTTTTGTATTCTTTCTCACTGGTTCCTCTTCTTTGTTTCTCTTTGAGGAATTGAGATTTCTATTCCTCCACTCACCTTCCTGTCCAGTCTTTGACTTTTAAGAACAGACTGAGTAGGTGGTTATGAAACACAAGGGCCAGTTCTGAGAGCCACTTCTTCCCCAGCAACTTGCATTTCAGGCAAAACAAGCCCACGTTTCACTTCTATTTTGCTTAATGTAAGTGTTACTGAAATGCGACATGCACATGGAGAAACGCACATATCATACATTTTAGGCAGATGGATTTTCACAGCATGAACACATGGAGTGACCAGCACCCAGGTCATGAAACAGAAAATGCCTGGTACCCCTCAAAGCCCCAGTGCTCCCCTTCAGCAATCTCCTGCCCTCTGGGATATCACTATCTTGACTTTTAACAGATTAATTTTGACAGTTTTTTAACTTTGTATAAATGGGATCATTCCATATACACTCTCTGATGCCTGGCTATTTTTCTCAATTTTGTGTTTGTGAAATCCACTGATGCTGTTACACGTGGTTCATTTCCCCTGTGCTCTCTTCTCTGTGTAATGAGCATATCACACTTGATTCATTCGACTATTAATGGAAATTTGGGCTTTTCCAGGTTGAAGCTGTTATAAATGTTGCAGCTATTCACATTCTTTTACACGTTTTTCTGTGAACATACATCCTTTTGTGTGTGTGTGTTGAATCTATAAATGGGTGGAATTGCTATTTTATAGATTGGCACTTATTCAGCTTTGGAAGATACTACTGTATGATTATCTATAGTCGCTCTACCAATTTATACCTATACTACTAAGTCGCTTCAGTCGTGTCCGACTCTGTGCGACCCCATGGACTGCAGCCTACCAGGCTTATCTGTCCATGGGATTCTCCAGGCAAGAACACTGGAGTGGGTTGCCATGTCCTTCTCCAATGCATGAGAGTGGAAAGTGGAAGTGAAGTCGCTCAGTTGTGTCCGACTCTTATCGACCCCATGGACTGCAGCCTACCAGGCTCCTCCATCCATGGAATTTTCCAGGCAACAGTACTGAAGTGGGGTGCCATTGCTTTCTCCCATTTATACCTATACTCCCACCAGAAAAGCCCAAGAGCTGTAGTTCCTCTGCAGACCTGCCAACATCTAGTATCTTAAATTTAGTCATCTGGTAGGTGTGTGATTATGAGGGATTGTAGATTTAATTTGCGTTTCTTCAAAAACTGATAAAATTGGGCAGCTTTTAATATGTTTACTGGTTGTTTGAATACCCTTTGTGGTGCAGTACCTGTAAAGTATTTTGCCCATTGTAAAAATCAGACTGTTTGCCTTTTCTTGTTTCTTTGCAGAAGTTCTTCATAATTGTGGATATGAATATTTTGACAGGTACTCTGGAGCAAATGTCTTCTTCCAGGTGCCTTTGACTTGTCTTCAAACCCTTTATATTGTGACTGTCAAACTGACGCTTAAACTCCAGCTCAGATGTCATCTCACTGGTGACTTAGGCTCCATCTCCTTTCTCTTGGAGTCGTCGCCTGCCCCCTGTCCTGCCACAGCGTCAGCCTAACTCCCTGTCAAATCAGTTGTCATGTTAGTTACAATGGCCTCTTTTCTTACCTCTCCTTTCCCAGCCCCAGGGTACCTGAGGCACAGACTATTCTAGATGGAAACAGTGGCAGTCGCTTTTGTGGAGGTTCTGGGTGTTTTGTTTCTTTCTGACTTTGTAAACTTCTGTGTCCCAACTTTCTACTATGTGTATGCATTATGTCTGTAATGATAAAAGGTATTAATATATACCTTAATACTGTGCCCTTGATCTTGCCTCACTGTCTGTTGGGTGTCTTTCCAGAGAAACTTTCAACTCAGTGTGGTAAAACATGAGCTCCTTGTTTTGTCTTTCCATCTCAGCCCAGTTTCTTTCCTGGCCTTTGTGATGGGTATGGGATAGGATCACAGAGAATTGCTCTAACTTCAGAATTATCTTTTAGTCCTTCCTTCAACATCCAAACTGTGATTTACAGCTCTACTGTCTTCGCCTCTCTCTCTGTTCTGTTGGAAAACTAATACAGCTTCTAAATTGTTCCTTTGCCCACCTTTGTCAGCTCAGAATTGCACTTGATGGAATTAAGCAGATAAGGAAGACTTTATTCAAGACTGTTGTTATAGAGGTCAGCTTCACTGCCATAGGGGAGAAGGGCTGACCTCAATGCCACTGAAACAAAAGACAAGGAGTTTTTAAGCACTGGGGTGAGCTAGTAGAAAAGTACTGTGGGACTCTAGGGGGAAGGTAGGTCAGTATGATTAGCTCATCTGTGTCTGCTAATTGGTGTTTATCAAAGTTAGGCTTCCACCCTCCCACAGAGACAGAGATGACTGTAATCATCTCTCTTGATGATTCTATTTCAAAAGGCTGGCTCTTCAGTCCTTGAGAAAGACTCAGGATTCTTGGACTGTAATTGGCTAGGAGAAGAGTTGCATTTCAAAAGGACAGAGAAAGAATTTATAGTTTCCTAAAGTAAGTAATGAAAAAGTAAAGTAAGTCATGCTTTGAGGAAAGGGAGCCTATAGTCAGGAGGAAGTCTGTCTAAAGTTTAGTGAGAGGAATACCAAGGCCATCTTACTCACCCTCACTCCAATTTAAATGCCATAATTTAAATTTGATTCTGACATTCTACCCCTGTGTTCTAAAACTTTCCATGGCTCAATACTGCGTGATCTGTAAACTCAGGCATGTATGGAAGAGTCTCCATGTCCTCGCCCCAGCCTCTCCTGAGTCTCATTCCCTCCACACTGGAGGTGAAGTCAACATGAGCATTCTGAAAATGGTCTCAGGAAGCTGAGATTGAGGCAGGTGAATTTCAAAGCATCACAGGATATGAGTGACTAGCTGGGGGTGGGTGATTTGAGTCATGGGTTGGATGAGGATGGAGCAGGAGAACCAAGACCAAGTAAAGCCCAAAGTCATGAGACTCCCGGCCAGGTGCGTTACTGGGACGATGGGCATTTCCTCGCCAGTGGTGCTCGGAGAGTGACCTGCTCAGACTCCTCAGCTGGGGCCCAGCTGCCCTTCAAGGGCTTTCACCTGAGGGTCAGTTTAGCAAAATTTGGAGACTTTTCCTCATGTGGAAACCTTCTGTTCTCTATCAAGGTCAATGGGCACAGTGGGGCAATCGTGTCTCATGCCCGTCCTCTGAAGGTCAGAAGGTGGGCACTGTCCTCTTAATGTCTCCTGAATGACAAGGGCAATCTAAGACTTTCTACCTTCCTGCTCCACTGAACACGCAGAACTCAACTGAAAGGCCACAACACATTTAAGTGTCTGAAATTAAATCTGAAGTCGAAGCAGCAGCATCTTATTACTTTTAATCAGTGCAGTGCATGAAAGCCCCTTTGGAGAAATCATTATTTTACCTCTCTGCATGGAAGGCCAAACTGCTTCCCTGCTTCCTCTGGTCTGAGAAATGACAGAGACTCTTTATTCTGTGTGTCCATCAGATTTGGGGCTGCCTTCAGCTTCTGCTGTGTCCAGGGCTTGGGTCAGATTTCATTCTTAGAGCTGCTTCTTTTGAGTCCCTCTTTCCCTGCCTCTCAGGTATACTTTTCTTAATAAAGGGACAAGAGGCTGAGGGATTAGTAACTATAGTTACCATTTATTAAGCACTTTCTTTATCAGTTAAGGTGTTTAGAGGCAAACAATCAAAACTGGTTTGATCAGAAGGTAATTGATGAAAGGATATTGGGTTGCACACAGAATCTCCAGCAAAGCTAAGGAGCAGACCTGGGAGCTGTCCTGCTGAAACAATGCTCAAAATCTCACCGAAGAACTGGAGGCAATGCTGACACCTCAACTGCCCTCCCAGGCACAGCACCGCAGGCTGGCTGCACTGCTGATGCTGAACAGTGGAGGCCATGTCTGATTTTCCCTGCAACAACCATGAAAGGTAACTGTTACTCTCTTCATTTTGTAGATGAGGTCATGGAAGTTCAGAGATGGTAGGTAGCTTATTCCCAAGGTTAGCTATGATAGAAATCCTTGGCTGTGTGTTCACTGAGCATGGGGATTATACTGGTTTTGCTCACCATTTACTGTAAGCTCAGAACCCAGTGCCGTGCTGGGTCAGTAGGTACTAGATAAACTTAGGGAATGAATACATGGGGAAGTGGTGGAGAGATGCATTGTTATGGTGTTTGTGGTAGTCTCACTGTAACGCGACCTACCTTGCTTTGGGGCCATCCTGCATGTTTGTGGCCAGAGGGTTGGGTGAATGAGTCCGGGTCAGGCAGTCATAATATATCCTTATGGCCATGGTAATCGGTCCCAAAGTTTGAAGGTTGTGAGTCTGACCAGATGGCCCAGCACCTGGAGTAAGACTGACTTGCTCTAATATGTAAGAATAGAGCTGACATACAGAGAGGAGCAAAGACAGGGTTTATGATTCAACTTTCCTGCATGTTACTAATATTGGCCTTTTATAAGCAAGCACTATCGTTCCAGTCAAGAAAGGCAGATCGAAAGTGGTGACTTCTCTCACAAAAGGGATTTTACTTTGGATGCCACCTCCAATGCCCCATTAGATGGATGGGTGTGTTTCAAGAAATATTCTGCAACTGGGTAAAAATGGACGTCTTCTCAATCCTTCTTCCTCTCTCCTTGGCAAGCCCCCCATGTGTCTTACCTTATATACAGATTTTTAAAAAAAATTATATACACAAGTATACCTGTGGCGGATTCATTTTGATATTTGGCAAAACTAATACAATTATGTAAAGTTTAAAAATAAAATAAAATTAAAAAAATTATATATATATATGTACTTATTTTTGGCTGCGCTGGGTGTTCATTGCTGCTTTCGGGCTTTCTCTACTTGTGCCGAGTGGGCTTTCTCCGCATCGCGGCGTGCTGGCTTCCCATTCCGGTGGCTTCTTTTGTTGTGGAACACAGTGCTAGAGCTGGTGGGCTCAGCTGTTGTGGTGTGTGGGCTTAGTTGCTCTGAGGTATGTGGGATCTTCGCAGATCAGTGATTGAACCCATGTCCCGTACGTTGGCAGGTGAGTTCTTAACCACTGGTCCACCAGGGAAGCCTTACCTTATCTCTAGTTGAATGGAGTCTTTTTTTTTTTTTTTTTCCTGACAGTTTATCCATCTCCAAGCCCTTGTTCAGTGAACATCTCTGACATATGTTTGTTGGGACAGCTGTTGGGCAAAGGATGTGATGGTTGCGGTGGCGTGAGGAAAGCAGACTTCAGGGGGACAGGTTCTGGTGACGGTTGTGGGTTTCAGGCTGGGTATCCGTGAGAGCCCTTCTCCCGGAGCAGTCTGCTGTGCAGGGCGCTCAGGCAGTCAGGTATAGAGCACTCTGTCAAGGCAGCCCAGTAATAGGACTGCTGTGAAGTTGTCAGTGCGCTCATCGTGTTGACATTGCATTGTCCAGAGGCCTTGCAGAACCACAGCTGCAGCATGGGCCTCTGTGGATACTGGGATGTGATGTAAGAATTAGATGTTTGCTCTATGCTGGTAGCCTTGGCCTCAGGCCGTCTTGGCCGGTCATGTAGCACCAGGGTTGCTTCATTATCAGGGCTCCGTTATCCTCCCTTTGTCCCCACTCCAGCTCCAGTGCTGTCAGACTGATCCTTTCCCTCATTACTTCCAGGGACCACCGGCTGGCCCGCAGATGAGACATCCCTGTGGGGCATCTGAGCCATGCTGACCTCTGTCCTTGATGGACAGAAGTGTGGCCCTGCTGTCCTTCCCCATGCACCCTGGACCCAGTTCCCGACCCAACCCTCTCCTCGCCAAAGCTTTGATGAGTCAGTTTTCAATTCCTGGGTTGTGTGTGTGCCCGTTTTGGCTGAAGACTTTCCATAGAATGTCCAATCTTTGTGCCTTTATTTTCCTCCTGTGTCATAAGGAGAGCAGCCTGCTGCTGCTCTGCTCCCTTGTTGCTTGCCTTAGTAACTTTCTTTTTCCTAATGAGGCTTAATTATAAGTTTTATTGACAGACTTATGTTATGCCATAGGAAACCATCTTGAATCAATTAAAATCAATTAATCACACTGTGATTAACTTTAATTGTGGGATGTGTCCTACACCCAGCAAATAACCATTCACATATGTTCCAATTAATATTTTTACCCCCCCTTTGTTGACAAATGAGCTATTGTACTTAAAATTAATTAAATGTTAGCATGGTCCCAATTAACATTGCGTTAACCTGAAAAAAAAGTCTTTATTGTCAATCCTGAGCAAAATCTGTGACAATCTACTACTTATATTGCACAATATATATAAAACACATGGGGCCTAACCTTTTGCCAAAGTAGTGGATGATCTGGACAAAATATGAGGCCACATTGAAAATCTTGAGGTTTTTGGCTGTGACTTGAGATAAGCAAGGAAAATAAATGTTGTCTGCCTAGAAATAGTTACCTATCTTTTTCTGTGTTTTGCTAAACCAAGATTTAATATCTCTAGATTATCAGTACTTTATATATAGGACCTTTTTTTTTTAACTCAGTATTTTTTTTTTTTAATCTCTAAAGTGTCTCATTCCCCTGTATCTTGAATATTTCTTTACCTAATGCTATTTATTGTGCTGTAAATTCTAAAGTGTATGTTTCATTTTTCACCCAGCCTTCTGTTTTCTGAGACTCCTCTAAGTAGGCTATGTGGGTCTGTTTTATATGCAAACATTGTTTATCCACGCTCACATTGATAAGTGTTCAAATTGTTTCCAACTCTTTGCTTTTATAAGCAATGTTGGGATGAGTATCTTAGTGTATCTGAATTTGGGTATGTTGAATCCCAGGACAGATACCCCAAAATGTGTCTCAATGACATATTGATTATTTTAAATTAAAGTTACTGAAGAAACAACCAATACAAGAGGAACACTCTGACTCTTTTTTTCTGCCTTCCTGGAGGCAGGGAATGAATCTCTTCTGTGAGAGTTACATTCCCTGCATCTGGAGAAGGGCACCCTTGCTGCCCAAGACAGAATCCAGGGCGGAGAAGCCCACGGAGACAAACATTGTGACTTCTGTTTACTTCCCCAAGCCCAGCCCTGTTTAGAATCTTCACTAATTGGCCACCCCAAACCTAAGCTTCTTTGTTCTGTGAATTCCTCACAAATTTATTGTTTCCTTGCCAAGGACAAAAGCCACCTGCTTTGGCCACCTCTTAGGTCTCATTTAGATGGGACTTCAGTGCACATGAATTGGAATGTGTTTCTTTTTCTCCTGTTAATTTGTCTCATGTCATTTTATTATTAGACCAGCCACAAGAACTCGAGAGGGGTGGAGAGGGAAAACACCCGCTGCGTTTTATATCTCAGGTACCTGTCTGAGATATAGTCCTAGGAAAACAATTGTTGGGTCACAGGGCAAATGCAAACTGCACTCTGGAATTGATCCTCTTTGGCACAGGAGGGAATGGAGATCTGGAGAGGTTAGGTAATTTTTTCAAGGTCAAGTCTACAACTAGGCTTGATTTCAGATCTTCTGAATCTTAGTGAAATATATATTTTGCAATAGGCTGCATCTCAATTTCCCTGAATTACCTGGAATTGTCTAAGCAAAATTTCCCCAGTATGATGGTTTCATTGTCTTATAGCTTGGAATCATCCTCCTTAGGTTCTCCTTTAAGAGTCAACATTCAATATATGTTACAACTGACACAGAAACATACGCAGCTGTTATCAGGCAATGGCACCGGGAATTTAGGTCTAACCTGCTCTCTTCAAGAAGATCTGCTTTTAGGGAATTCGCTGGCAGTCCAGTGGCTAGGACTCTGGGCTTCTCACTACTGATGGTGTGGCTCCAATTCCTATTTGGGGAACTAAGATCCTGGCAAGACTCGCAGCCAAATAATAATAATAATTAATTAAAAAAAACTGCTTTTGTTATTGAACAAAGACCTATAAATATTTTAGAATAGGTGATAGAGATATCGAGATATAATAATGATCAGAGATTTCAAAGCTCTTCTCACACAAGGGGGCAAAACCTTGCTTCAATGATTAAAAAACAAAACAGAACATAAATCCCAGGTTTATCTTTACAGGTAAGTTTGCCCTGAAGGATGAACATGAGAGAGAGAAAGTGATACAAGTTTTCAAAGCTTTCCAGTTGTCTTTGGAACTTTGTATTTCTTTGGGGGTGTTCCTAGAATTGACCACTAGAAGGCAATCCCTGGATACATGATTCTCCTTCCTCTTTCCCCTGTCTCAGTTCATATTAATTCCTCAAGGGTTGACTGCGCAACTGATGAATCCCAGAACAATATACATTCCTTGTCCTTATAACACAGGATAGAGGGAAATGAGTAACAATTCTGAGTGCTGAGCCAGGTGCTGTGGGTAACCTGAGGAAAGAGCCACTGAGTGGTGAGCAGGGCGGTGAGATCTGAGCTGGACTTCAGCAGACGTATAGGAGGTGGTCCTCAGGGGAAGGAAGGATCCTAAGTTCAGCTTCCTCCAGTTCTCACACCCCCACCCTCTGCTCCTCCTGCCCCCACAGTAGCCATGTTCAGAAATAACCCAGCATCCCTGAGGGAAGAGGAACAAATGTTCTACATTGCACCATGCTAAGCATCCCCCTCCAGTCCTTGTGCCTGTGAAATGCATTTCACGCCTCATCTGTTCCCTAAATGAGATGTGAAACCAGTTTACACCTCGTTTACATTTATGCTGTTTTACCAAACAGCATAGATACAGCTCCATCCCAAGTCCTGAAATGAGGTCAGGCACCCGTTCTCTCCTTGGATTGAATCCACCCAACGCTCCAGATCATCTCAGGCAACCAGGCATCCCCCAGGTGTTGAGAGAGAAAGTGCAAGCCTTGGCGGAGAGGTGTGGGGAGCAGTGAGCAAGGGGTGTTCAGGTCCTTTTAGGTGAGGGGAATGGCCTTTTTTTTAAAGCCAATTGTATTCTTAGTAAAATTTCCTTAGTGAAGTGAAGTCGCTCAGTCGTGTCCGACTCTTTGCGATCCCATGGACTGTAGCCTATCAGGCTCCTCCCTCCATGGGATTTTCCAGGCGAGAGTGCTGGAGTGGATTGCCATTTCCTTCTCCAGGGGATCTTCCCGACCCAGGAACAGAACCCGGGTCTCCCGCATTGCAGGCAGACGCTTTACCGTCTGAGCCACCAGGGAAACTGACTTAAGCAAAATGCAAAAATCATAGGTGTACACTTAGAAGAGCTTTTAACCTTTGCACATACCTCTGTAATCAACACCCAGATCAAGACATAGAACATTTCTCTCACTCCTGAAACTTTTCTCACGCCCCCTTTCAGTCAGCAGACCCCTCTCCAAACAGAACTGCTAGATTCTGACGTTCATCGCCACCATGGGCATATTGTACCTATTCTAGAACGGAATATACGTGCAAACATATAGATGTGCTGACATCTCTTCAGATAATGTCTGTGTGATCCATGTGTGTTGCTGTATCAGTAGCTCGTTCCTTTAAATTGTTGGATAGGGTCCCACTGTATGAATAAGACACTTTAGTCATTTCCCTATTGATGGACATTTGAGTGGTGTTCTGTTTTTGCCTATTATAAATAAAACTGCTATGAATATTCTTGCACAAGATTTTATGCACATATACACTCATTTTTTTTTTTTTCCTTGGGAACACAGCTAGGGGTGGAATTCCTGGGTTGTGGTGTAGATGCATTTTAACTTTATTAGAAACTGCAAAACATTTCTTTGAGGTGATGGAACCATTTTCCACTCCCACTGGCAGTGTATGGAAGCTCTGGTTGTTCTGGTTGATTCAGGATAATGAAACAGTGTTGGCAATCAGTGTAAAGTAGCACAAGTTCATCTAAGGAGCATGGCATAAAAGACAAGATTAAATATTTCAGAAGAGAACTAGAACATGAAAGGCATTCCTATGCATGAATCTTTATTGTCCCAAAGAGTATCTCTCGAATGTCCTGATTTTGTCCAAAACTCACTGTATTTAAAAATGCACAGCATGTTTTGTCTTAATCAGACTACATACCTGGGAATACAAGAACAATGTGCTGGGAGTCATATACCAATAAAGCACATGAAGTCCTTTGCCCACTTTCGCCAAATTAGACTAATAATGTTTGTCATTTTTGCCAAACTGATAAAAAATATTTATCTCTTACTTCTTATTTAATATTTTGTACCTTGATAATTAATAAAGTAAAGCATTTTGCTTGTTTATGAATATGTGTATTTTTTTCTTAGTGAATTTTGATGTTCTTTGCCCATATTCTCCGGTGTTTGTCTTTTTCCTGTTGATGTTTGGGTGGCTTAATACTGACAACTGGTTGTTGTGTATGTTGCAAATGTTTCTCTTTTTTGTTGCTTACCTTAACATAAAAACTGCTTTCCTTATTTTTAAAGATCCTACTTGGTCATTATAAAACATTTGTACAACTGAGAAAATATTACAAAAGATTAAAATTCTTCCATATCCCACTTTGCAGAGATAAAACAACAACAAAAACAGAACCAAGAATAATCAATAAAATTCTGATGAAAATCACTGCAAGCCTCTCTCTACGCATATGTAGAGAAACCTAATGAGATGTGTACAATAGGTAGAGACTTAGAAGAACGCTTTAAATATGAGAGTTCTAATCACATGGCTACACTTAAGATAAAAGTTTGTTTATTGCAAAATATATTAATCCTAAAATGATCATATTATTTAAAACTTCATGAGTTTGGAACAATATTTGAACAACATAATTTAACTATGGACTGTACCTTTGGGAATCTTTGCTATAAACAGTGAAAAAAATTAGCAAACTTTTTTTTCTACTCTCTGGCATGTCTAGTTTCATTGGTTACTCAGTGCTTTGATGTTGTCAAGTTTTATAACATTTATAACCTTTTCTCTCACTGTAATTCTCAGAATTGTCAGTTTTTCTTCTGTTTTAAGCACATCATCAGCATTTCTTTTATCCTGGCCTTGTATACATATTATCTTTATTTTGGCTTTTGGCTTCTTATATTCATTTTATTATTCCAATAAATTACTTTTCACAAAGGGCTTGTAGGTGTTAGTTTTCCTGAGTTCTTGCATATTGCAGCGTATTTCTCAGTTGCATTTGCACTGGAAGGTTTACTTGGGTAGGGACATGATTATTGGGCTACTCCTTCTTTTACTCAGAACTTTACAGATATTGCACCAATATCTACTGTTATTAAATGTTGGATACAAAGGTCCATCTAGTCAAAGCTATGGTTTTTCCAGTGGTCATGTATGGATGTGAGAGTTGGACTATAAAGAAAGCTGCGTGCCAAAGAATTGATGTTTTTGAATGGTGGTGTTGGAGAAGACTCTTGAGAGTCCCTTGGACTGCAAGGAGATCCAACAAGTCCATCCTAAAGGAAATCAGTCCTAAATATTCATTGGAAGGACTGACTCTGAAGCTGAAACTCCAATACTTTGGCCACCTGATGTGAAGAACCAACTCATTGGAAAAGACTCTGATGCTGGGAAAGATTCAAGGTGGGAGGAGAAGGGGACGACAGAGGAAGAGATGGTTGGATGGTATCACCGAGTCAATGGGCATGAGTTTGAGTAAGCTCTGAGAGTTGGTGATGGACAGGGAAGCCTAGCATGCTGCATGTCCATGGGGTCACAGAGTTGGACACGACTGAGCAACTGAAGTGCACTAAACTGAAAGTAGAGATCAAAAGGACCCTCATCAGCTCCCTCCCCAACACACACACTTATACACTCTGTAAAGTCTATGTATGACTTTCTGCCTAGATGTCCATATGTATTTTTTTCTTTTAAAATATATATCTTTTGGTGGTTACTCTAGTGATTACAACACACACCTTTGACTTATCAAAGTCTAATGTTACTTGGAACTTTTATCCTCTTCCAGGACAATGTTAAAATATTTAATTCCATTTAACTTCCTATCAACTTATATGCAATGGTCATATGTTTTAGTTCATTATACATTTTAAACCATGTAAAACACAATTGTAACAATAATTGTTATTGTTTTGTACAGAAAGCATTCATTTATTCATTTATGTCATTCATTTGACATACATATCCAGCTTTTTATTTTTCTTCTCTTCATTCCTTCCTGCATCTCTAAGAAAACATATGCGATCATTTTCTTCCTGCCTAAAGAACACCCATTGTTATTTCCTTAAGGGTGTGTGGGATGTGCTGCTTATGAATCCTTTTGGTTTTTATTTGTCTTATTTCACCCTCATTCTCCACATGCATTTTGCTGAGTATCAGATTCTGGATTGACACTTTCCCGCTTTCAATACTTTGCAGGTCGGTGTTCATTGTCTTCTGTTTGAACCTGTTGTTTCCAGGTAGAAGTCCAGTTGTTACTCTCTGTGAGGAGGTGTCTGACTCCAAGTTTGAATGTTTAGCTGCTGACAGCATTTAAGCTCCCTCCTACTTCGTTTCCTTCTGCCCCACATCTGGACCAGCAGTAGAAAGAGCCTGGGTGCTCCCTCCTTTACTGCTGGTGGGAGAATCTACCCACACAGGTCCCTGTCTGCATGTGGGAACCCTCACCCCGGCCCTACTTCCCAATCACAGTGAAAGCCAGGCCAGTCTCTTTTGGTTGCTCTCTGAAGTCATACTGCTCTCCCAGTGGATACAAGCATGTAATTAGCAAACTTTTCCATAGCCTCTTGATGTGTGTGGCATCCTCATTCTTGATGTTAGAACCAGACTTTGGGTGGAAGTCCTGTTACCTTTGCAGGGAATCGTGACACTTTGACTTTATTTTAAAATTATTTATTTATTTAACTATGCCAGGTCTTAGCTATGGCATATGGGATCTACTTCCCTGACCGGGGGTGGAACTCGGGCCCCCTGCATTGGGAGCATGGAGTCTTAGCCACTGAACCACCAAGGAAGTCCCATGAGACTTTTAAAAGTCTGTTTTGTTTAGCTGTCATTAATTTCATCCTGAGGTATTTAATTGTTCTTTATTTTATTTTTTATTACCTTGCTTAGGCCTTCTTGAACTTATAGCTTGATTAAAAAAAAATAGTTTTGAAAAGTTCTCAGCCATGATACTTCTGTCCAATTTTCTGTAATCTCTCTTTCTGGGACTCCAAGTCAGTCTCCCCAAGTATTTCAGTCTTTATCACTTCTCTCTGAGCATTTTTTTCCTGACTTTTTCATGCTTTTCTCTCCCATGTTTCATTTTTTATATTTTCTTCTGATCTTGCTTCCAGTTCAATAATTCTTTTCACCAGTGTCTAAGCCCACACATTAAGTTCTCGATTTAGCTAATGTATTTTTAAGAATTATACTTTTTCAGGAAGAGTTCACGTATGAACTAAAATATATTCTTGTAAAACAAAATGTCACCTTACAGTTTGCACTCTTTCCCCATTTCAGAATTTAAATGCAAATAAATATCCCAAGTGGTCACATGAAGTGATGGAGTTAAAGTAACCCACACACACAAAATGTTTTCATTTAGTTGTATTTATAATTGCTAGCTGTCTTCCCCGAGAAGGCAATGGCACCCCACTCCAGTACTCTTGCCTGGAAAATCCCATGGATGGAGGAGCCTGGTAGGCTGCAGTCCATGGGGTCACTAAGAGTCGGACACAACTGAACGACTTCACTTTCACTTTTCACTTTCATGCATTGGAGAAGGAAATGGCAACCCACTCCAGTGTTCTTGCCTGGAGAATCCCAGGGACGGGGGAGCCTGGTGGGCTGCCGTCTATGGGGTCGCACAGAGTCGGACATGACTGAAGCGATTTAGCAGCAGCAGCAGCAGCAGCAGCAGCTGTCTTCCAAGATCTCAGTCTTGTGTGTTTCTCCATGATGTGTTAAGGATGGTTATTTTAATGGACTTTGGGAACGTCATTATCTTAGACACCCATAGGCTGTTTCAGTTTCTTATTATTTCTCTTGATTTTTGTTTAGGTTTCTTGCTTCTTCATTTGTTTGCTTTTTAATACTTGCATGTCCGGGGGGAGAATTGGCCTGAATTTACCTAGTCTGCTATAATCAGAAGTGGAAGCCGGAGTCTCTGACTTATCTTTATTCATTACATTCACCATGAAACTTGTTAATGAACAGTTTACAATGAAGTATATATAAAGTATATGCATATAATACACTTATTTTATATATATATAGTAACTATACATATATATTTGGTTCCTTTATTTTTTTCTTAGAATATCAATTATATATTTGTTGGTTTTTCTTTTTTTTATTTTACAATCCTCTTAATAATTCTTTAAATATGTGTTCTTTTTCTTATTATTTGAGTTATTACCTGAGCTTTGTCCAGCCAGGGACCTGGCTATATTTTTAATTCTATATAGTCAACAGTTTTCTGCTTCAAAAAAGACTCTAATTTCTGTAATGTTTCCGTTTTCCTCTTACATTTCTACCTGCACTTTGTCGGCTCACTTCCTTGCTCCTTTTATTATCCTAAAATCTCTTGAAGATTTTCAAGCCTTCAGTTCTCTTTTTGATGTCATTTTTGAAAAGAAAGTTCCATGTAATTCTTTGAGGCCCTGAAGAATCATTTGATGAGGGCTTCATCTCTTTCCTTACATACACTTTTTTACCCTGTGTTGTTTTTCATTTTTCTTCTTTTTTTTTTTTAAATGTATGAGTTTGGTTCCTTTTCATTTATGGCTCTTTTTCACATGGGAACAAACAGGTACTATGCAGGGAGAGACTTGGGTGAAGGTTGGGCCAAAGGCATTTGTAGCTTAGAATCAGGATTTGTGGCTTTAACCATGCTGTCATTTAATCTGCCTTCTGCTTTACCCAGAGCTCAGTTCTCCCTTTGGTTGTTGAAGGTCAGTGGTCAGTGTGGGCCAGAGCACATCCCTTTCATTCACTGGCTTTCCAAGATATCATCTGGGGTTTTTTCTTCCCACCTGCCTTCTCTTTGCTTTACTCCTGAAGCACCGTTTGGTTAAGAGTCTCACACTGGTCAGATTTGAAAAAAAGAGAACTGGTGTACTGTTCCCATGACGATTGGGATTACAGCTTAGGCAGAGTTTAAGCAGGAGCACAGCCCAAACCTAAAGGTAGAGGTTTGTTTCCTGAGCTGGTGATGAGCTGCAGGTGACTCAGGCACTGTCTCAGGACAGGTGTATATGGGAGTTCTGCCTGTCGCAGCAGCTGCTTGCTGCAGGGTGAGGACCCTTGGAAGCTTCTCTTCAGCCCCAAAGCAGGTCTTTGAGCTGACTGTCCAAGGTGGCTCAGAGTTCCTAGCAGATGATTTGGAAATTACCTATCAGTATTACCAAATGGAGTCTTGCCGTCATGGGCAAACACCTCTCCTCAGAGAGTAACGTGGAGAAGTGATGAGAACCTTGGCTCGAAATTAGGACACACGCGTCCCTCTCCTACCCCGCACACTGAATGGTTAATGCACTTGGTAATGCATTTAGCTAATGCAGTTAGCCTCTTCAGGCTTTAATCTCTTCAATCCTGCTACACGTGCCTTGTGATCTTTTCAGGTGGGGATAGTCTGAAAAAGGTCTGCACATTTCTGCTTCCAAGAGAAAATGCAAATTAGCAGTTTCTTTCCTTCTGATTGCTTGTGTGCTCAGAACAGAAGAAAGACACCTGGATAAAGCATTTCCGCCGACTTCTGCCATTCCCTAAGGGGCTCCCAGGATCTTTAAGCTTTCTTAGGTTCCTTTGAGGTCTCTCAGCTCAAGGACTGTCTCCACATGTCCTCCATCCTGTCCACACTTCCAGCAGGTGTGTGTAGGTGGAGCTCAAATTTAAAAACAACTCAAATGAACTCACATATCTTTTTTTTTTTTTTGGCAACTTGCTGTTTCAGTGGAAGCTCTTAAAAGTTGTCAGCATTTTTCTTAGTATTTAAACAGAACTAGAAACACAGACAGTAGCCACTCATGACCACAGTGTGCTCCAGCTCTCATCCGTAGACCAGCCTCCTCAACAGTCATAGCAGCAAGGTGATACGAATTTTCTGTACATGTAAAGCAACAAGGGTATATAATGTTCACAATGTGATCCTTGCTGAAAATGGTTCCAAAGTTGAATCACATGCCATCCAAGCAGGTGTAACACTAATGAGCTGTTGAGCGCACAGACTTCAGCAAATAGGCTATGTCGCTTCAATACCTTAAATAAAGGAGCAGCATGACTTTAGAGTCAGGGCAGGTTTGTCACCTTGGAAAAGTCAGCTCAGTTATTTGGTGGTACTCACCAGCTGATTCCATAGTTATTTAGCTATTGGAGACCTTGGAGATACCAGGGCGAGCTTCAGAAGGAGGGAATGTCTGCTAACGGGTTCAAATAAGAGGCTGTTTTGTCATCCCAGGTGACTGAAGACTTTTGAGTTGCTTCGGAATCCACTGAAATAGCTACACACTAGAATAGATTAGAACAGAAGAGTGGATTTCCTCCAACTTCTGGACTATTTCCTCATGCTTTCACATCCCCATAAATATGATCCAATAACAAAGAAATGTCTACGTCATAGCTATGAACTAGCAAGTAGCGTCCTCCTAAAACTTCTAGGATTTTTGGCAAGAAACAGTAGAGATGAGAAGGAAGAGCTTGTAAGTTCCTGTTCTTCCTATAAACCGGAATAACCTACCTAGGAAGCTAAAACGACTTCTGGCAAACAAAACAGAACAAATGCACAAATAATTCAGTAAAATCCTCTTGTCTGAACTGTCAGGGGCTGGAAATGAAAATTGGTTATCAGCAGTTGATGGATGTATAGGTGAATGACGATCATTTCAGAGTTCCAAACCAAGGTGTACAAGGATCTATACAGAGCAGGAAAAAATCCCAAGAGGGTACCCCAAGTGTCTGGAATGTGGATGATAAATGAACGGTCATGCGGACAGTGGACTGACTTGGGATGAAGCCTTCTGCCTTTATGGACTTTCTGTTGTTTTGTTAGGTGGAATGTGTGGGAAGGAAGTAAAGAAGGGGTTCAAGGGTTAGAGAGAATATTTAACCCCAAAGAATATTTCTGCCCAAGCCTTCCTCCTTTTGTCTATATTCATCAAAATATCTCCACACCATCCCTCAAAAGATTACTGTTTCTCAAGAGATTAAAACCTTTCCTTTTTCTCTCCACCTTTTTCTAAAGGTTTGAACACTATTATATTTGAGCTACAGTTCAAACAGCTCCCTGTGCTGTGCTTAGTTGTTCAGTCATGTCTGACTCTTTGCTACCCCAAGGACTGTAGCCCCCCAGGCTCCTCTGTCCATGGGATTCTTCAGGCAAGAATACTGGAGTGGGTTTCCATACCCTCCTCCAGAGGATCTTCCCAATCCAGGGATCAAACCCAGGTCTCCCTCATTGCAGGTGGATTCTTTACCATCTGAGCCATCAGGGAAACCCAAGAGTACTGGAGTGGGTAGCCTATCCCTTCTCCAGGAGATCTTCCAGACCCAGGAATCAAACCAGAGTCTCCTGCATTGCAAGCGGATTCTTTACCAGCTGAGCTACCAGGGAAATCCCCCCCGGTCAACTCCTAAAGGTAAGACAGACATACTACTATGACATACTATGGTTTAAAAAATCATCCATAGTGTTTGTACATATAGCATCTGCAGCTGTTTCTAAATATCTATCTATCTAATCATTAGTAGAAATTAAGGCAACCACATGGACAAATGGTACCTTTTAAACAAAGTTACTGCTATTAATAGATAAATAATAATATTCAGTGAAATCCCAGATGACATTAAGTCAATAAACCATAAATAGAGAATCATGAAAGAATTTCATTTCATGGAAAGAAGAAATTTTTCTTAGGGATAAAAAATATAATGGAGGTATTTAAAAAGCCCTTAGAAGAATATAACACTATGATTTCTGGACTAATCCAAATAATGTACTGGCCATGTATTTCACTCCCCACAAGCCTTCCTACAGGTTTATCCAAATGGAACTCAGATGACACATAAATTTACTAAGAGAGAAAGAGTCCTGATTGTTCAGGGTTGTAAACATAGAAGGAATATGTGCCCCAGTTCCTGGCCAGACTAAAACCACAGAAGACAAATACCTTCTCTAAGGATGGGCATAGTTAGACCATGATCTGCTCTGTGAGAACCCTGCTTCTCATCTGCAGAGACCAAGGAGGTATGGACGCATTAATCAAATACAGCAATACCGTTCTTTGTATGTGCGCGCATGCTCAGTTGCTTGAGTCATGTCCAACTCTTTGCGACCCCGTGGACTGGACCATAGCCGCCCCCCTGAGTCTCCTCTGTCCATGGGATTCTCCAGGCAAGAATACTGGAGTGGGCTGCCATGCCCTCCTCCAGGGATCTTCCCAACCCAGGGAACAAACCCATGTCTCTTACGTCTCCTGCATTGGCAGGCAGGTTCTTTACCACCAGCGCCACCTGGGATGCCCTTCAGAGTGTACAGTTTAGTCCTTTTAACATACTTGTGTTCCCTGTTCATCAAAACAGGTCTAGATTTGCACTAATTCAAGAAATTGTTTTCGATGGCTTAGATTCTCCTATGAATAATCGGAGGAGTGGGGTCCAAGTATTCTTAACCTCTTTGTTTTTATAAGGAGACAAAATTGACTAATGAATGATTAGTGTGACCACATAATTTATATTCCAAGCCAAGACCTTTCTGGGAATGAACATAGGAGCTGTTAATAATTGTGTTAGGACAATGGGCAAAATGGGATTCAAGGTCCCTTGCTTATAGTTAAAATCAAAATATATTTCTAGCTAGATTTCAGTGATTTATTGCACATTTAAAATTAAAATACACTTAATATCTAATACAAACATGGCCACATGATTTTTCTTTAATTCTTCATTGAGGGGAAAAATGCAATAATCTATTGAAAAATACCCTATATACTGTCACACTTGCATTCTTTATTTCTGATCTTCCCAAGGTTAGATAATCATAAATAGAACTTAAATAAATCTGTTATATAAAACAATGAACAATGATGAAAATAGATTTAGGAGCCTGGAGAATGTCAAAGAAATATTCGTGGAGCTCAGAGAAAAATGAAGACATTCAGGCTTTATAGGAAAAGGCAAGATACATAGGGAACAGAGGGAAGATATCTGCTATCTTTGCAGCAAGACTTAGAGAAAGACAGACAGTGTTGCAGTTGTTGAGTTGCCAGTTTGTGTCCAACTCCATGGCCTGCCACCCCATGGACCGTAGCACGCCAGGTTTCTCTGTCCCTCACCATCTCCCAGAGTTTGCCCAAGTTCATGTCCATTGAGTCAGTGATGCCATCCAGCCATCTCATCCTCTGTCGTCCCCTTCTCCTCCTGCCTTCAATCTTGCCCAGCATCAGTCTTTCCCAATGAGGCAGTTCTTCGCATCAGGTCTCCAAAGGATTGGAGCTTCAGCTTCAGCATCAGTCCTTCCAATGAGTATTCAGGAATGATTTCCTTTAAGATTAACTGGTTTGATCTCCTTGTAGTCCAAGGGTCTCTCAAGAGTCTTCTCCAGCACCACAGTTTGAAAGCATCAGTTCTTTGGCAGACAAAGCAGGTTGTAAAAACAAAAATTAGGAGGAAAAGGGACGTCCCTGGTGATCCAGTGGCTAAAACTCCTGTTCCCAGTGCAGAGGGCCTGGGTTCAATACCTGGTCTCGCATGATGCAACTAAGGCCCGGTGCAGCTGAAGAAATAAGTAAGTAGAAAAAATTACCAAAGAGAAAGAAGGATAGAAGTGCATTTCCCTAAGATTGAAAACAAAATAGAATCCCACCAAAGTCCTAAGTCAAAAGATAAGAAGAGATTCACTAAGGGCCAGACTAGATGAATGAATCCATTCCCAGATAGAATCTAGTGATATTCTGGAACTTTGGGAATAAAGAAGAAACAATTTAATAAGCATTGATGCAGAAAAAAGGAAAATAAAAAGTAACCAATCATGTATTTATTCAACAAGTATTTGTGGAGTACTGTGGTAGATTGAGGTGTTCTCAGTTTGCTGCCCTGCTTCTAAGATGATCAACACATCTCTTTTCTTGTTCTATGTGACTTGCTCCCCAACAGGAGAAGTGCATTTCCCCATTACTGTCAAGCTTAGCCAGATGGCTCACTGCATATGAGTTGGGTGTTAATGTGCTGCGTCTAAGTAGAGGGTTTAACAGTGAAACTTGTATATGGTTCTGCTACTGTCCTTTCCCTTCTGCTAGGAGAAAAAATGCTCAAGGTAGGATCTTCTCTATCAGCATGGATTCTGGGATAAAAAAGATGTAAAGAAAGCTACAGCTATGGAGTAGAACCTCAGCCTACCTTTATGCAGCCAACACATAATGTGATTGAGAAATAAACTCTTGTTGGTTAGAACAACAGGGATACTAGGGTTTTCAGCCATAGCAGTATAACCAAGCAGAGTCGACTAATGGAAGTGCTAGTGACTGGGGCTTTACAAATGGCACTAGTGGTAAAGAACCCGCCTGCCAACACAGGTTAGACATAAGAGACACTGGTTCGATCCAGTCCCTGAGTCAGGAAGATCTCCTGAAGAAGGGAATGGTAACCCACTCCAATATTTTTACATGGAGAATCCTATGGACAGAGGAGCCTGGTGGGCTACAGTCCAAAGGGTCACAAAGAGTCAGACACGACTGAAACAACTTCAGTTCAGTTCAGTTCAGTTGCTCAGTCAGGTCCGACTCTTCATGACCCCATGAATTGCAGCACGCCAGGCCTCCCTGTCCATCACCAACTCCCGGAGTTCACTCAGACTCACATCCATCGAGTCAGTGATGCCATCCAGCCATCTCATCCTCTGTCATCCCCTTCTCCTCCTGCCCCCAATCCCTCCCAGCATCAGAGTCTTTTCCAATGAGTCAACTCTTTGCATGAGGTGGCCATAGTACTGGAGTTTCAGCCTTAGCATCATTCCTTCCAAAGAAATCCCAGGACTGATCTCCTTCAGAATGGACTGATTGGATCTCCTTGCAGTCCAAGGGACTCTCAAGAGTCTTCTCCAACACCACAGTTCAAAAGCATCAATTCTTCGATGCTCAGCCTTCTTCACAGTCCAGTTCTCACATCCATACATGACCACTGGAAAAACCATAGCCTTGACTAGACGGATCTTTGTTGGCAAAGTAATGTCTCTGCTTTTGAATATGCTATCTAGGTTGGTCATAACTTTCCTTCCAAGGAGTAAGCGTCTTTTAATTTCATGGCTGCAGTCACCATCTGCAGTGATTTTGGAGCCCCCAAAAATAAAGTCTGACACTGTTTCCACTGTTTCCCCATCTATTTCCCATGAAGTGATGGGACCAGATGCCATGATCTGCATTTTCTGAATGTTGAGTTTTAAGCCAACTTTTTCACTCTCCTCTCTCACCTTCATCAAGAGGCTTTTGAGTTCCTCTTCACTTTCTGCCATAAGGGTGGTGCCATCTGCATATCTGAAGTTATTGATATTTCTCCCGGCAATCTTGATTCCAGCTTGTTTTTCCTCCAGCCCAGCGTTTCTCATGATGTACTCTGCATATAAGTTAAATAAGCAGGGTGACAATATCCAGCCTTGACGTACTCCATTTCCTATTTGGAACCAGTCTGTTGTTTCATTTCCAGTTCTAACTGTTGCTTCCTGACCTGCATACAGATTTCTCAAGAGGCAGGTCAGGTGGTCTGGTATTCCCATCTCTTTCAGAATTTTCCACAGTTGATTGTGATCCACACAGTCAAAGGCTTTGGCATAGTCAATAAAGCAGAAATACAACTTAGCACAGCACAATGATTTCTGTTACACTGCTTGGTCCTGAAAATTTAGTTACCATGGGTCTTTTTCTTCATGGAATTGATAGCCTAGTGAATCATCCTATGAACTTTAGATACCAAAAGATAATAGATTGATAATTACTGGATTTTAAGACAAATGGCAAGGCTTCCTATGTGGTGCTAGTGAGAAAGAACTCACCTGCCAGTGCGTCTTTTACTCAGATGCAATAAGAAACAAAAAAAGTGCAGGTTTGATTCCTAGGTTGGGAAGGGCATAGCAATCCACTCCAGTATTCTTGCCTGGAGAATCCCATGGACAGAAGAGCCTGGCAGGCTACAGTCCACAGGGTCACAAACATTTGGACACAACTGAGGTGACTTAGCTGGTATGCACACAAGGCAAAGACAGAATATTCTCAAACATGAGATAACTTACAGAAAATGCCATTCATATGTTTTTATGGAAAATACTTGAAGACATTAATAAGATAAAAATATGAAGGTGCTCTTAAGAATGAAGGAATTTTGTTTAAATAGGACTGGTAATGAGCCCATATTGAAAATACAGGGCCAACTTGGCTGGTTTACTTGTTCATTCAACAAATATATTTTAAGTGCAGGTGATATTATTTTCCTAAAGAATTCAAGAAAGTCGACTACAAAATTATTAAGACTAATATAAGAGTTGCCTGTGAAAATCTACATGAATAATATCATTAGCTTTGTGTATACTTGCAGATATAATTAGGAAAAAGATCTCTGTCATCATAGCAACCAGACTATTGTAATACACAGGAATTCAGTTAATATGGCATAAGGAAGACTTTACTAAAGGATATAAAATTAATGAGAAGATACAGTATTGGGTAGGTATTCATTTCCCCTAGAATAATTTCTGCATTTAATGTGAGGAAGAAACTGCAGTTTAGAGATTCTGAATGACTTGCCTTTGACTACCTTGCCAGCAGAAGGGAAGTCATAATATTATACCTAGTCTCTGTTTTTTTCCATGGTTTCATAATGCACCCATTACTAAGAAGAAAATTGTATATTGTTTAGATTAAAAATAACTTTGAACACTCAAGTTCCATGAGGTTCAGTCTTTCTGAAAGGTTTCTTTTCTATCAGCTTCATCTTGCACCAATGACCCCAGGTACTCCAGTCACACCATCTAGGAGCTGTTAGCCTTGCTATGTGGGAGAGCATGATTCAGCACCATAAACTGTGTCACTTTGCTGGGAGTATTAATTTAGGTTGATTATTTTTACCTAACACAAGACTCAGGAAGTCTTCCTTTTTACTTCTCCCTTAGCTGCATAAGGGTCATCCCGGGTGGCTCTGACAGTAAAGAATCTGCCTGCAGTGCAAGAGATCCAGATTTGATCCCTGGGTCAGGAAGATCCCCTGGAGATGGGAATGGCAGCCTACTTCAGTATTCTTGCCTGGAGAATCCCGTGGACAGAGGAGCCTGGCAGGCTAGAGCCCATGGGGTTGCAAAGAGTTGGACACAATTGAGTGACTAACACTTTCACTTTCACTGGCCACCTAAAACTTTTGGATGAAGGGCCCATTTCCAGAATAGAGCTATCATCAGAGATATCTGCAAAGAATATGGGCTCTATGTGGTGAGGGAACCTGGCAGGGCTTGGATATCAGAGGTCGCTCTGTCTCACTGCCTCTGTGTGGCCCAACAAACATTTATTTACCCAACATTTGCTCTTCTACAGTAATCACAACAGTGTGGTACTGGCACAAAAACAGAAATATAGATCAATGGAACAGTATAACCCACACACCTATAGTCAGTTAATCTAAGACAAAGGAGGCAAGAATATACAACAGAGAAAATATAGTTTTTCAATAAGTTTTCCTGGGGAAACTCAACAGTTACTGTGAAAGTATGAAATTAGAACATTCTGTAACACCACAGACAAAAATAAACTCAAAGTGGATTAAAGATTCTAAATGTAAGACTGGATACTATAAAACTCCTAGAGGAAAACATACTCAGAACACTCTTTGACATAAATCGCAGCAATATCTTTTTGGATCTGTCTCCTAAAGTAATGGAAATAAAAACAATGTTCATTCCCAGAAAGGTCTTGGCTTGGAATATAAATTATGTGGTCACCCTAATCATTCATTAATCAATTTTGTCTCCTTATAAAAACAAAGAGGTTAAGAATACTTGGACCCCACTCCTCTGATTATTTATAGGAGAATCTAAGCCATTGAAAACAATTTCTTGAATTAGCGCAAATCTAGACCTACTTTGATGAACAAGAGCAGGGAGCACAAGTATGTTAAAGGGCTAAACTGTACACTCTGAAGGGCATCCCAGGTGGCGCTGGTGGTAAAGAACCTGCCTGCCAATGCAGGTGATGTAAGAGACATAGGTTTGATCCCTGTTGGGAAGATCCCTGGAGGAGGGCATGGCAGCCCACTCCAGTATTCTTGCCTGGAGAATCCCATGGACAGAGGAGACTCAGGGGGGCGGCTATGGTCCAGTCCACGGGGTTGCAAAGAGTTGGACGCGACTCAAGCAACTGAGCATGCGCGCACATACAAAGGACAGTATTGCTGTATTTGATTAATGCGTCCATACCTCCTTGGTCTCTGCAGATGAGAAGCAGGGTTCTCACAGAGCAGATCATGGTCTAACTATCCCACCATCCTTAGAGAAGGCATTTGTCTTCTGTGGTTTTACTGGCCAGGAACTGGGGCACATATTCCTTCTATGTTTACAACCCCAAACAATCGGGACTCTTTCTCTCTTAGTAAATTTATGTGTCATCTGAGTTCCATTTGGATAAACCTGTAGTACCTTTTAAACAAAGTTACTGCTATTAATAGATAATAATACTATTATCTAATAATAATAATAATTAATAAGTTTTTATTAATAATTAATAATAATATTCAATGAAAACCCAGAGGACATTAAGTCAATAAACCATAAATAGAGAATCATAAAAAAATTTCATTTCATGGAAAGAAGAAATTGTTCTTAGGGATAAAAAATATAATGGAGGTATTTAAAAAGCCCTTAGAAGAATATTACACTATGATTTCTGGACTAATCCAAATAATGTACTGGCCATGTATTTCACTCCCCACAAGCCTTCCTGCAGGTTTCAGTGATTTATTGCACATTTCAAATTAAAATACACTTAATATCTAATACACACATGGCCACATGATTTTTCTTTTAATTCTTCCTTGAGGGGAAAAATGCAATAATCTATTGAAAAATACCCTATATACTCTCACATTTGCATTCTTTATTTCTGATCTTCCCAAGGTTAGATAATCATAAATAGAACTTAAATAAATCTATTATATAAAACAATGAACAATGGTGATCCTTGCAGAAAATAGATTTAAGAGCCTGGAGAATGTCAAAGAAATATTCGTGGAGCTCAGAGAAAAATGAAGACATTCAGGCTTTATAAGAAAAGGCAAGATACATAGGGAACAGAGGGAAGATATCTGCTATCCTTGCAGCAAGACTTAGAGAAAGACAGACAGTGTTGCAGTTGTTGAGTTGCCAGTTTGTGTCCAACTCCATGGCCTGCCACCCCATGGACTGCAGCACGCCAGGTTTCTCTGTCCCTCACCATCTCCCAGAGTTTGCCCAAGTTCATGTCCATTGAGTCAGTGATGCCATCCAGCCATCTCATCCTCTGTCATCCCCTTCTCCTCCTGCCTTCAATCTTGCCCAGCATCAGTCTTTTCCAATGAGTCAGTTCTTTGCATCAGGTGTCCAAAGGATTGGAGGTTCAGCTTTAGCATCAGTCTTTCCAATGAGTATTCAGGAA
This sequence comes from Bos indicus x Bos taurus, assembly GCF_003369695.1. NCBI lineage: Eukaryota > Metazoa > Chordata > Mammalia > Artiodactyla > Bovidae > Bos > Bos indicus x Bos taurus. The sequence goes on along the minus strand of NC_040097.1, from coordinate 52,252,008 downwards.
TGATTTCCTTTAAGATTAACTGGTTTGATCTCCTTGCAGTCCAAGGGTCTCTCAAGAGTCTTCTCCAGCACCACAGTTTGAAAGCATCAGTTCTTTGGCAGACAAAGCAGGTTGTAAAAACAAAAATTAGGAGGAAAAGGGACTTCCCTGGTGATCCAGTGGCTAAAACTCCTGTTCCCAGTGCAGAGGGCCTGGGTTCAATACCTGGTCTCGCATGATGCAACTAAGACCCGGTGCAGCTGAAGAAATAAGTAAGTAGAAAAAATTACCAAGGAGAAAGAAGGATAGAAGTGCATTTCCCTAAGATTGAAAACAAAATAGAATCCCACCAAAGTCCTAAGTCAAGAGATAACAAGAGATTCACTAAGGGCCAGACTAGATGAATGAATCCATTCCCAGATAGAATCTAGTGATATTCTGGAACTTTGGGAATAAAGAAGAAACAATTCAATAAGCATTGATGCAGAAAAAAGGAAAATAAAAAGTAACCAATCATGTATTTATTCAACAAGTATTTGTGGAGTACTGTGGTAGATTGAGGTGTTCTCAGTTTGCTGCCCTGCCTCTAAGATGATCAACACATCTCTTTTCTTGTTCTATATGACTTGCTTCCCAACAGGAGAAGTGTATCTCCCCATTACTGTCAAGCTTAGCCAGATGGCTCATCGCATATGAGTTGGGTGTTAACGTGCTGCGTCTAAGTAGAGGGTTTAACAGTGAAACTTGTATATGGTTCTGCTACTGTCCTTTCCCTTCTGCTAGGAGAAAAAATGCTCAAGGTAGGATCTTCTCTATCAGCATGGATTCTGGGATAAAAAAGACGTAAAGAAAGCTACAGCTATGGAGTAGAGCCTCAGCCTACCTTTATGCAGCCAACACATAATGTGATTGAGAAATGAACACTTGTCGGTTAGAACAACAGGGATACGAGGGTTTTCGGCCATAGCAGCATAACCAAGCAGAGTGGACTAATGGAAGTGCTAGTGACTGGGGCTTCACGGGTGGCGCTAGCGGTAAAGAACCCGCCTGCCAAACAAATGGGACCTAATTGAACTTAAAAGCTTTTGCACAGCAAAGGGGACCATAAACAAAAAGGCAACCTACAAAATGAGAGAAAATATTTGTACATGATGTGACTGACAAGGGATTAATCTCCAAAATATGTAAACAGCTCATTTAACTCAATATCAAAAAACCCCCCAGACAACCTAATCAAAGCATAGGCAGAAGGTCTAAGCAGAAATTTCTCCAAAGAAGACATACAGATGGCCAAAAGGCACATGAAAAGATGCTCAGCATTGCTAATTATTAAAACTACAATGAAGTGTCACCTCACTCTGGTTGGAGTGGTCATAGTCAAAAAGTCTATAAATAGTAAACGGTCTACAAATATAAATATTGTGGAGAAACGGGTGCCGTTCTACTGTCGGTGGGGATGTAAATTGGTGCAGAAATCTAAATTTCTTCAGAAAACTAAAGATAGAGTTACCCTATGATCCTGCAGTCCCGCTTTTGGGCATATATCCAGAGAAAACCATATTTTAAAAAGATACATTCATCCCTCTGTTCATTGCAGCAATATTCACAATAGCCATTGCAACTTCCTTTGTGACTTGGGACACCCTCAGTGTTATATTAATAGTTAATGATAGAGGTTGGGTCAGAACTCATCTTTGAACCAGGAGAGAAGCAGCAACAGCCATATTCTACTCTTAGACTCGGTAAGGGAGCTTTTTATTATAGCTTCATTGACATGGAGTTTGGCTTTGTGATTAGGAAGTCATTTTCTGTATAATCTCATGCCATGCGAATCCTATACAAATGAATAATAATTATTATTCCCACTGAATAATAACAGTTTCATTAGTTCTCATTTTGAGACCTTTAGAACATATGGTATATTAATGAGGCAACATAACCAAAGTTTAATTAATAATTAAAAACAGGCAGTTATTTCAGGTAATTTAGGGACTTCACTTCAAATTTTTTCTTTTTTTTTTTTTTTTCAGTGTCTCTTTTGCTGTCCCTAAATTACCTGAAATAACTGCTCAAACACTGTCAGAATACAAGCATCACAAAATAAACTTTAAAAAATTTATAAAAAAAAAATAATAATAAAAGATGGATTATATGAGTAATACTGTTCAGAAAATTGGTTCTTTATATCCTAATAGCATATCACCCAACAAAATAAATTTCAGATGATTAAAAATTAAATGTAAAAAAACATGATAATGCTATCAATATAATAAAATATATGCAAATATTATATAATGTTGGGTAGAAAAGACATTCCTAAAAGTGACACCAAAGGCAGAAAACAAAAGGAAAAAAAATAAAAGTTTAGATTTAATGAGAGAGAATCGATTTAAAAAAAAAATAAATAAAAAAAATAAAAACAGGCATCTGTATTTCAGATGAAAATTTAGCCATTTTTAAAGTACTCCTCAGTCAGTGATTCATTACTGGGAGAAACTAAATTTTTAGAATCACTTGAAGTACTAGTTCCTATAATATTCACCAAATCTTCCAGTTAAATGTAAAAGCTGGAGTCTTGGTCACTCTTGGACACACCCTGAACCTAAAAATTATGTGTGTCTGATTGAAAAGACCTATAGCTCTCCAGAACAGATCAGCAACCTCTGTGATGTTTCCCAGCACCGCAGACACTGCCCAACCTCCCCTGCCTGCCCCCACTAGCGCTTATCACTGGAGAAGAGGTCTCACCCAGAATCAGAGAATTGAAATTCAGAGTCAGTCAGGTCTGACCTTCATCACTGCTCAAGTTTGCCATTTGCCTCAACGTGTCCTAGCAAGGGAGAATTGAACCCGAGCGCACCTTTGAGAAAAGGCCAGGTTCAAACACTCCATCTTTAAGAAGCTCAGGCCGTCCACAGTAGTCCCCTCGGGCTTGTCTTGACACCTTCTAAAACTGCTCCTCTGCCTCCAGTCTCATCCCTTGCTGTCGTGACTCCTCAATCTCGCCAGAGTGAACTTTTCAAAAGGCAAACCCGAGGATGTTCCTGGGCTTGCAATCTCACCTGTGTTTTCCAGGTGTTTCCTGCACCCTGTGGTCAAGGCAGCTGAGTGTGTTGCCCTTCAGCTTTCTGGGTAGCAATGTGAATGCCTTTCCTGACGTGGCCTGTCTTGAGAAACTCATGCATCCATTAGGGTTTTTCCCAGTCTTCATGTTTTTGAGATGCCTTTCCGAATACCCACAGGCAGGATTGAGCTTCGTCAGCTCGGATCCCAGAGCGTCTTGTGCAAATCTTACTAAAGCTGTAATCAGTTTCTCTTGTGATTCCCTTCTGTGTCCCTCAGGACTCTGTGACTCTCTTCTGCTTCTCATTGTATCTTTAGCACGTGAATGAAAGAAAAGACTACTGAATAGTGATCTACAGCTTAGTGCTTTGGATTCCATTAAGTTAGAATGTGGGATACTTTGTGTGAATTGACTGGATGGGATTCCCAAGGGGTGGGGCACATTTAAGCCTTTTTCTTTTCTTCCATGGACAATCACCATGCTTGAAACATTATGGATAGCTCCCAAAGAGTATGGGTCTTTGCCAGAACTGACAGAAGAAACAAAATTGCAACAAGACTCTTTAATTAAAAAAGAGAGAAGAGTGTGTAAGCACTTTTGTATCAGTATTTTGAAGACCTTAGTTTTCTCAGTTAAATCAGGGTTTTGATTACATATAGTACTTAAAATAAGTCTACAAGGCTTTATTGACATTCTTTTGATCATTTTTCATAACTAGAAATAATGCAGTACCATGCCTTTAAAAATGGTCTGTGTTTTCGTTTTAAAACTCTGTCTGTTTTATTTCCTTATTCACTCAGAAATAATTAAGGCCTGTGCTCCTTTAAGAGAAATTTTAAATCTGTCCTAAACTTTAAACTCATTTTGATTAAAAGCTTCTCTTACTAATATATATGTATGAGCTTCTCTTGTGGTTCAGATAGTAAAGAATCTGCCTGCAATGAGGGAGACCTGGGTCTGATCCCTGGGTTGGCAAGGTCTCCTGGGGAAGCAAATGGCTACACACTCCAATATTCTTGCTCAGAGAATCCCATGGACAGAGGAGCCAGTCAGGCTACAGTCCATGGAGTCGCAAGAGTCAGAGTGACTTTAACTTCACTTACTAATATATATAATCATACATACTAGTACTGTATGATTATGAGTTAAAAGCATCATTGTTCTAATCAGGGCAACTTTTAGGGACATATACATACATACATATCAGGACTTTCATTTAACACTGTGGCATATGAAGGAGTCACAATGGTCATTCATCTTTTTCCTTCATATTTTTTCCCACTTCCTCCTCATTATTATTATGAATAACATGTTTAGACCAGAAAGCTGTGTCCACCAGTCTGCAACAAAATGAGAAAACACTTTTTCCCCCCAAAGATTCTTATTCTTAATTCAAGAGCTGCTGACAAATTTTAAGCAACGGAATAAGGAAAACCACAGTTACATTTTGGGAAAGATTCAGTTCAGTTCAGTTCAGTTGCTCAGTCCTGTCTTACTCTGTGACCACATGGACTGCAGCATGCCAGGCCTCCCATCACCAACTCCTGGAATTTACTCAAACTCATGTCCATTGAGTCAGTGATGCCATCCAACCATCTTATCCTCTGTTGTCCCCTTCTCCTCCTGCCTTCAGTCTTCAAGCATCAGGGTCTTTTGCAATGAGTCAGTTCTCCCCATCAGGTGGTCAATGTATTAGAGTTTCAGCTTCAGTGTCAGTCCTTCAAATGAATATTCAGGACTGATTTCCTTTAGGATGGACTGATTGGATCTCCTTGCAGTCCAAGGGACTCTCAAGAGTCTTCTCCAACACCACAGGCCAAAAGCATCAATTCTTTGGCACTTAGCTTTCTTTAGAGACCAACTCTCACATCCATACATGACTACTGGAAAAATCATAGCTTTGACTAGATGGACTTTTGTTGGCAAAGTGATGTCTCTGCTTTTTAATATGCTATCTAGGTTGGTCATAACTTTTCTTTCAGGAACAAACGTCTTTTGATTCCATGGCTGCAGTCACCATCTGCAGTGATTTTGGAGCCCCCCAAAATGAAGTCTCTCACTGTTTGCACTGTTTCCCTATCTATTTGTCATGAAGTGATGGGACCGGATGCCATGATCTTTGTTTTCTGACTGTTGAGAGTTTTAAGCCAACTTTTTCATTCTCCTCTTTCACTTTCATCAAGAAGCTCTTTGGTTATTCTTCGCTTTCTGCCATAAGGGTGGTGTCATCTACATATCTGAGGTTATTGATATTTTTCCTGAGAATCTTGATTCCAGCTTGTGTTTCATCTAGCCCAGCATTTCTCATTATGTACTCTGCATATGAGTAAAATAAGCAGGGTGACAATATACAGCCTTGACGTACTCCTTTACTTACTTGGAACCAGTCTGTTGTTCCATGTCTAGTTCTAACTGTTGCTTCTTGACCTGCATACAGGTTTCTCAGGAGACAGGTCAGGTGGTCTGGTATTCACATTTCTTTAAGAATTTTCCACAGTCTGTTGTAATCCACATAGTCAAAGGCTTTAGCATGGTCAATACAGCAGAAATATGTTTTTCTGGAATTCTTTTGCTTTTTCAATGATTCAATGGATGTTGACAATTTGATCTCTGGTTCCTCTGCCATTTCTAAATCCAGCTTGAACATCTGGAAGCTCACAGTTCACATACTGTTGAAGCCTGCTTTGGAGAATTTTGAGCATTACTTTGCTAGCGTGTGAGATGAGTGCAATTGTGCAGTAGTTTGAACATTTTTTGGCATTGCCTTTCTTTGGGATTAGAATGAAAACTGACCTTTTTCAGTCCTGTGGCCACTGCTGAGTTTTCCAAATCTGCAGGCATATTGAGTGCAGCACTTTCAAGCATCGTCTTTTAGGATTTGAAATAGCTCAACTGGAATTCCATCACCTCTACTAGCTTTATTCGTAGAGATGCTTCCTAAGGCCCACTTGACTTCTCATTCCAGGAGGTCTGGCTCTAGGTGAGTGATCATACCATCGTGATTATCTGAGTCATGAAGATCTTTTCTGTATAGTTCTGTGTATTCTTGCCACCTCTTCTTAAGATCTTCTGCTTCTGTTAGGTCTATACCATTTCTGACCTTTATTGTGCCCATCTTTGCATGAAAAGTTCCCTTGGTATCTCTAATTTTCTTGAAGAGATCTCTACTCTTTCCCATCTTATTGTTTCCTCTATTTCTTTGCACTGATCACTAAGGAAGGCTTTCTTATCTCTCCTTGCTATTCTTTGGAACTCTGAATTCAAATGGGTATATCTTTCCTATTGTCCTTTGCTTTTTTCTTCTCTTCTTTTCTCAGCTATTTGTAAGGCCTCCTCAGACAGTGATTTTGGTTTTTGCATTTCTTTCTCTTGGGGAGGTTCTTGATCCCTGTCTCCTGTGCAGTCACGAACCTCCGTCCATAGTTCTTCAGGCACTCTGTGTATCGGATCTAATCCCTTGGATCTATTTCTCACTTCCACTATATAATCATAAGGGATTTGATTTAGGTCATACCTGAATGGTCTAGAGGTTTTCCCTACTTTCTTCAGTTTCAGTCTGAATTTGGCAATAAGGAGTTCATGATCTGAGCCTCAGTCAGCTCCCAGTCATGTTTTTGTGACTGTATAGAGCGTCTCCTTCTTTGGCTGCAAAGAATATAAACAGTCTGTTTTTGGTGTTGACCATCAGGTGATGTCCATGTGTAGAGTCTTCTCTTGTGTTGTTGGAAGAGGGTGTTTGCTATGACCAGTGCATTCTTTTGGCAAAACTCTATTAGCCTTTTGCTCTGCTTCATTCTGTACTCCAAGGCCAAATTTGCCTGCTACTCCAGGTGTTTCTTGACTTCCTACTTTTGCATTTAGTCCCCTATAATGGAACAAAAGAAAAGAAAGTTAAGTTGCTCAGTCATGTCTGACTCTTTGTGACCCCATGGACTGTAGCCTTCCAGGCTCCTCCATCCATGGAATTTTCCAGGCAAGAGTACTGGAGTGGGTGTCCATTTCCTTCTCCAGAGCATCTTCCTGACCCAATGATTGAACCCAGGTCTCCCACATTGTAAGCAGATGCTTTACTGTCTGAGCCACCAGGGAAGTCATAATGAAAAGGACATCTTTTTTGGGTGTTAATTCTAGAAGATCTTGTAGGTCTTCATAGAACCATTCAACTTCAGCTTCTTCAGCATTACTGGTTGGGGAATAGACTTGGATTAGTGTGATATTGAATGGTTTTCCTTGGAGAAGGAAATGGCAACCCACTCCAATACTCTTGCCTGGAAAATCCCATGGAGGGAGGAGACTGGTTGGCTGCAGTCCATGGGGTCGCTAAGAGTTGGACACAACTGAGTGACTTCACTCTAGCTTTTTACTTTCATGCATTGGAGAAGGAAATGGCAACCCACTCCAGTATTCTTGCCTGGAGAATCCCAGGGATGGTGGACCCTGGTGAGCTGCCGTCTATGGGGTCGCATAGAGTTGGACATGACTGAAGTGACTTAGCAGTAGCAGCAGCAGCCTTGGAAACAAACAGATCATTCTGTTGTTTTTTGAGATTGCATCCAAGTACTGCATTTTGGACTCTTTTGTTGACTATGAGGGCTACTCCATTTCTTCTAAGAGATTCTTGCCCACAGTAGTAGATATAATGGCCATCTGCATTAAATTCACCCATTCTAGTCCAGTTTAGTTCACTGATTCCTAAAATGTCGATGCTCACTCTTGCCATCTTCTTTGACCACTTCCAATTTGCCTTAATTCATGGACTTAACATTCCAGGTTCTTATGCAATATTGCTCTTTATAGCATCGAGCTTTGCTTCTATCACCAGTCACATGCACAACTGGTTGTTGTTTTTGCTTTGGTTCTGTCTCTTCATTCTTTCTGGAATTATTTCTCCACTGATCTCCAGTAGCATATTGGGCACCTACTGACCTGTGGAGTTCATCTTTCAGTGTCCTATCTTTTTGCCTTTTCATGCTGTTCATGGGGTTCTCAAGGCAAGAATACTGAAGTGGTTTGCCATTCCCTAAAGAAGGGAATGTGAAAAATTATCTGAATGTGTTCAGGTTGAATCATGCCAAAGTTTGAGGCTGTTCTACATCCTCAATCTTGTGTATGTCTTGGTCTGGCCAGTGGACCACCATTGTAGCCTCCTCTCTGCTCTCTTTCTTTATCTCCTTGAATATGCCAGAATTCATGAGCGATTAGGCATTTCCCCAAAGGTCCCACTCTCTCTGCCCCTTTCTGTACAGGGCAGGTTTATTCCACCTCTCACCTCTAGGGGGAGCGTTCCCATTCCTCAGCCTACACAATGCCCCACTCCCAGGGCTAGTGCCTTCCTAGCATCTGTCAGAGACAGGTCTTGCCTGGAAAGTTATTACCTGGAACTTTAGCCCGGTTGGTAGTAGGAAACCCATTCATGTGATCAGTCATTCATGTGGCCTCAGTGTCCTCTCATACTTGGTTCCATGAATGAGGTGGAGAATTAATGAGTGGGTGAGAATAGAAGCAAAAAGACTAGGTAAGTAGCTGGTCTGATTGCTCGATCATTTCAACTTGATTTTGGAAATGATGAGAATGTGGTTTGGAGGGTGTTTGGTATTTCAGGCGTGGCATTACAGTAGCAGGGCTTCCCTGGTAGATTAGGTGGTAAAGAATCAGCCTGCCATGTAGGAGACCCAGCTTCCATTGCTGGGTTGGGAAGTTTCCCTGGAGAAGGGAATAGCTACCCACACCAGTTTTCTTGTCTGGAGAATCCCATGCACAGAGGAGTCTGGTGGGCTACAGTCCACAGGGTTGCAGAGTTGGAAATGACTCAGTGACTAACACACACATGTATTACAATAGCAACCCCTGGCTGAAAATCAGGTGCAATGGAGAAAAGAGAATCACAAATGATAGAGCCTTTTGGTTTGCTTCAGAAGATTGCATGTTCTAGGAGTGGAACCAGGAGCGGGGGGGGAGCAAGGAGAAATAATTTTAGGGTTAAGAACCAGTGATTTTATAGAAGTTGAATTTAATAAAGTACATTGGTGTTGTTCAGTTGCTAATTCATGTCTGACTCTTTTCAACCCCATGGACTATAGCCCACCAGGCTTCTCTGTCCATGGAATTTCCCAGGCAGGAATACTGGAGTGGGTTACCATTTCCTTCTCCAGGGGATCTTCCCAACCTAGGCAGGGATCGAAGCTGCATCTCCTGTATTGGCAGGTGAATTCTTCACCACTGAGCTGCCAGGGAAGCTCAATAAAGTACATAGCAGTGTAATATTAAGATAGCTTTGACTTTTTTCTCTCTGAAATTTCTTCTATTGAACCTAAATTTTCAATATGTAATTTATACCCAGTTTGGTACAAAATTTTCTTCTTTTCTTAGATTAGACTCCTGAATGAATGTGTTTGCTTTAAAGAGAGAAATAAATATTTGAAAAGAGTAAACAGTTGAAAAATTAAAATATGAATAATTTACATGCTGTCAGTTATTTTGTTGATTGTTAAATTATGTGTTCATTGAATGCTGACTGTGTTTAAATATCTCCTTCAGTGTTGCTAAGGGAAAAATCCTTACCTGACTTTTGTGTGCAGACTTTTGTTTATATTGTTCCCAGTTTATTTTTATTTTTGAAAGAATAATAACTATTATTGTTCATAAATGTATATGTTAATTTTTAAATAAGAATGCAGTAAAATAGGGCTTGCAAAGGAGATCAGATTACCTAAAATCCCACTGCCCAGAAACTACTGTTTTCAATGTTAGGTAAACTGAATTTCAGATATCCCTGTATTGAAATACGTATAGATAGAGAGGGAGGTTAATAAGAGATAGAGACAGAGAACAAAGATTGGATTCATAAAGCACATAGTATTTTGACTGAAAATATTAAACATAATCCTCCTTTAATTTGCAGAGATAAATTGGCAGTGAAATTAAAGGAACCAGTGATCTCAAATTCTCACAGTTGCTTAGACAAAGTTTTTTATTTAAATGAGTTTAATACCAACTACCAGTGCTTATTGTATGGTTTCTTCTTTCCCGTTGTGTATATTTTGATAGATTTCCTTGCTGGCAGAATCTCATCCTCTAGTAGTTTTCATAAGAAAGGCACACAGGTGCTTGATATTCTAAGTTATTGCCTACTCAAGAATGTGTATTTGTTGCTTCTGTACTTTCTATTTGAAGGAATTCTTGTGGAGTACTTTCCTTTCAGAACATTTGAACTGTCTACTGTTTTCGGGCTTTGATAGTATTGCTTTGTATAAATCTGAATTCAACTTGTTTTTTTTTTTATCTACTGGGATGCTGGTTTGATACTTCCTTTTTAAGCATTGTGTTTTGAACTGCAACTCACAAATAGAGAAATTCACAACACACAGAACAAGTACTTATGTATCCCTCACCCAGGGTAAGATGGAACATTGCCAGCACTCTACAGTATCGTCTTGAGATTTGCAAAATTTTCACAACACAAGTGGCTTCTCATGGAGGGCTTACGTCCGTGTATCTTTGGCTTTTCCCAGATCTTGTGGCATGACTTTCTTTTCTACCCTATTCACCTTTCATTGCTGTTCAGCACACTTTTAAAAAATATTTTGTCCTGCTTTTCCATTAGTTGTCATCCATGGAAGGGTTATTCTGAATTACATACTCCACCACAAGCAGAAGTTGAATTCCCTAATGTAGCTGTTTAACTTTGAATTTCAGGGATTGTGGTAGGATTTGATTATGGTGTTCAGTGTTATTTATTTATTTATTTGAGGGAAGGGAAGGTCAATGCCCGGTTTATCTGTAAATTTAATCCTTTATGTCTGGAAATTTTTCTTTTCAATTATTGAATTCTTATTGTGCATCTGTTCCTTCTATATTTATCACTATCTCTATAACCAATTTTTAATATCAACATCTTATTGAAGTGTTACATATATTATATATATATATATGCAGAAAAGTTTTTAAATTTTAGGTGTATTATGTGACAAATTTGCACACACTTAGTACACCCATGCAATAAATGCTCAGTTGAAGAAATTCCAACTTCTCAAAAGCCTCTCTTGTGATCTTTGTCTCCTATCCACCCTCTCTAAAACTATCCGCTATTTTAACCTCTAACATCATAGACAGACAGGGAAGCCTGACGTGCTGCAGACCATGGGGTCGCAGAGTCAGACACGACTGATTAACTGAGCTGAACTGAACCATAGATTAATTACATCTGATTGTGAACTTTCTGTAAATGGAATTATACTGTATATTATCTTTCAATTTCAAACTTTTTACTCAATAAAAAGTGAGTTTCATCCATGTTACTGTATGTAGTTGTTTATTATTTCTGCATAGTATTGCACTGTATAACTCTATTATGATTTCTTAACCTCTGTTTAATAGGATTAGGTGTTTCCAGTTTGGGGCTATTTAGTGAAGGATGTTGTTACGAACATTCTAATACGTATCTTTTAGTGAACAGTTGTACATTTTTTTTAGCATATTTTAATCAGAGTGGAATTGCTGGCTCATAGAATAGGCAGGTGTACAGCTTTAGTAAATATCATGAAATAGTTTTCCAAAAGGTTTGGACTATTTTGCATTCCCACCCACAGCATATGCTATGAGAGTTCCAGTTTTTCCACATTCTAACCCTCACTTGGTAATGGTTCTTTTTTGTCTTAATCATTCTGGTGAATGGGTTTGTAATCAACTTTATTTACTTCTGATTTATGTTCCAGATTTCTAAGGGCTTAATTCTGTGCCACTCACTATAAGATCTCTCTTTTCTGGGTGTCAGTTCTTTCATCTGTAAATTAAATATACTACCCTGAGTGACAAGCACATTTCTAAGCTTCATATTTCTCCCTTTCACATCTAAAATTCTCTTTATGAATTTCTCAAATAGTTTTTTGGTGTGTGTGCTCAATTATCATGATGCAAATTTCCTTCCAAGTAAACGCAACCTATATTTTTCTGACTTCTTTCTCGAGACAACCTGGGGGAGATGACAAGTAACTCTAGCTTGACAGCGTGCTGGCATTTGGTTGGATCATCCTGGAAACGCTGATCACCCAGTATTATCAGATGAACTTTTAGGTGCATCTTCAACTGAAATCTGACCTGAAAAATGGCTGGTGAGAGCGGAGTGTCAGTGTTGGAGTTTGAATCCAGCCTGCTGTGACTACCTCTCATTTTCTTTCTCTTCTTCTTTATAGGAGGCAGCACTTTGGTTCCCTGAATACTTCTGTGCATAGGGCTGTGTGCAGTATTTTATACCTTCTTGTTAACCTTCACTGAGAAGCTGTGTAAATAAAACACAACTCAGCTATAGAGAGACCCTGTTTGAAGCTCCAGAGGGCTGTGTGATGATTATCCTACGGCTCCTTTTCAAACAGGAAGAATGCCTCCCAAAGGCAAGCAATCAATCTGCTCCTTGGCACATCCTGGAGCCCTGGGGTTGCACGATGTCAGGAAATTGCTGCCCCTTTGTTTCTTGGCTGAAAATGGCTCTGCCTGCGTTTTCGTTTCTTTCAGAGCTCAGTCATTGCTGCTACTGCTGCTGCTCATACTAACAACAAAGAAGAATCTACCAAGTTTTTGCTTTGCCTGTGTTTCTTTTTTTAAATTTTTTGTTTATTTATTTTTGGCTGCGCTGGGTTTTCATCTCTGCTTGGGGGCTTTCTCTGGCTGTGGTGTGGGGGCTTCTCATTGCAGTGGCCTTGCAGAACACAGGCTCTAGAGTGCATGGGCTTCAGTTTTGCAGTGCTCGTGCTTAGTTGCTCAACGGCACGTGAGATCTTCCTGGACCAGGGAGTGAACCCATATCCCCTGCACTGGCAAGCAGATTCTTAACCACTGGACCACCAGGGGAGTCTTGCCTGTTTTTAAGTAGCAAAATGTATATAGTGATCTTGTTTGTGCCTGAAACAAAGAATATTAGTGACATAGTGTCACAAGACTTCATTCATAGGGATTCGTTTCTAGCCATAATTCTGAATGATGGGCTTTAAAGACAGGGAGATTTTAGTTCCTGACTACCTTGGTCTCTGTATGAAAAAATGTCTCACTACCCAAGACCAGAGAGGAGGTAAAACTTTTCATTAACCCTTCTAGTTATTTGAATGCTAGTTGCTCTTTGACTTGCCCTATCTTGTCCCCTTAGCCAAGGTGGAGAAATGGGCTCTGTCAAGGATTAATGGGCTTATCATCAGTATGTATCTCAGAAGCATCTCTGTTAGAGGGACATGGAGGATGAAATATTTGTGCCACAATACAGGAGCTTTCCTCCTGAAGCATCTGTGCTAAATACCCATTTGAGAATTTCTTACAAATCTTCGAGACTCGAATCAATAGTGTCTCTTGAAATCCCTCAGAGGTAAGAATATGCAAGCCCTGGCTTCATTAGCCTGGCAGTCTAACAGCCTCAGTGGGGGGAATGGATGGGAGAAACAGCCCTGTGCATCGTGTGTGCAGGCCCAGCTGTACCAGGCAAAGTCTGGGCATCATGGGGGGATCTTGGAAACTGATCCTGGTGTTTCAAAGCTGGGATGAAGCTGAGTATCCGCAGTGTCCAGGGGCTGAGGCTCAAGGAAGCACGGTGGGCTTTGTCTAGCTGTGAATGGGCTGTGTGTGACTTCGCAAGAGGGATGAGAACACAGACACAGAAAGCAAATCAGGCTTCGTGTGAAATGTTTGGCAGTGTCACCACCTCACTTTTGACACGTGTGGGTGCTGCTCCTGATCTCACTGGCTGCTGCTGCTAAGTTGCTTCAGTCGTGTCCGACTCTGTGCGACCTCACTGGAGAGAGTATAAAAGAGAATATCTCTCTGGCTACTTCCTTGGATTGTGTTTTTTCCCCTTTCCTATTAACCAGGCTGGAGAAGGAAATGGCAACCCACTCCAGTACTCTTGCCTGGAAAATCCCATGGACGGAGGAGACTGGTGGGCTACAGTCCCTGGGGTCGTGAAGAGTCAGACATGATTGAGTGACTTCACTTTCACTCTTCACTTTCATGCATTGGAGAAGGAAATAGCAACCCACTCCAGTGTTCTTGCCTGGAGAGTCCCGGGGACGGAGGAGCCTGGTGTGCTGCCATCTATGGAGTCGCACAGAGTCGGACATGACTGAAGTGACTTAGCAGCAGCAGCAGCAGCAGCATTAACCAGGCAGCATTCGGGAACACATGTCTGACTTCTCAGTTCTTCCTGCTTCTTGAACATGGGTGTAGGGCGGGCCATCTAAACCTGCTGCAGGAGAGAGGAATGCATCTAAACTCTTTAAGAGGTGGGTTTTATTGTGCTTTGATGAGACCTGCATGGAACACCTGTGCCTCATTCAGTCTTTATCATATCTCTTGGTTTTCATATTGACTACACTGCATACGCCATAAAACAATTCAGGAGAGACTGGTATGCAAAGCAGTTCTTGATACAGCACTTAGGGGCTTTTGGAACCAGGCCATAGCAGAATGATAACACCTGATGGCTGCCGGTAGCGTGATGCAGGTGAGATGGACCAGGGCCAGTGTGGGCTTCTTCTAAACTGCCAGGCTACCTGCCATGGTAGATTCTGTGGGAGCAGCTGCCCTCCCGAGGTCACAGGTGTGTGAGGATGGCTCATCACTCACAATGTTCACTCCCAAGATGCCCACTGACATCTGAAATATATTCAAGCACTGTTTTCCTGATACTATGACTATAGGCTGATTGAGCAGGTGAGTGCAACTTTCAGACCATAAAAAGTGGAAGAGAGGATGCCTAAGAAATGTTAAGTGCTTCCTAACAAGGGCAGTGGATTAAACTTGGTTTCCAAAATCCTGTGAGACTATTCCAGGGCTGACTTAAAATATTTCTTCCTTTTAAAGAGACATATTTTTATCCCTTGCTGGAGAAAAGAAAAATCATATAGTTCTTTTGGATCTATTTTTTAGTAAACGAGTGGGGAGCAGGTGTGTTCTGGCTCCTCATCTGTCTGCCCTCATGGAAAGCTGGTCTTCCTCTGTAGGAAGGAGAGAGAATTTTTCCAGTGAACAGTCCCTTGCAAAACAGCCCTGTTTCAGCAGCATGCTTCAAGAAGGCCAGATTTCATATCTTCTCTTTGGCAAGACATAGTCTTTGCCACTCTTTCCAAAATCAGATCTAGTGCAGTCACTAGGGTCTGGCAGGCAGTTGGCCAGGACCTCGTGTCGTGGGAGACCCTGCTGCATTCCCAACTCTGATGGATGAGGTGGCTCAGCTGGGAACAGCGGAGGGAAGTTCCTGGAGGGGAGGCTTCAATGGGGTTCAGGCAGCCCAGAGAAGTAGCCAGCATGAGCCACTATATGTGACATCGTGGCTCTGGATGTGGAAAAGAGTTGATAGACATATCACAATACTATTACAAATTTGATTGTTCAAAGAGACTCAGGCAAGCCACAATTGTTCATTCATATATTACCACTGGAGACCTATAGGTACCAGGATATAAAGCGGAAGTCTGCTGCCCCTAGAAGCGTAACCTGTCACCAAGTCTTAAGTTCATTCTGGTATTTAAATTAGCTTTCACCTATCTTTCTCAGTTTCTTGAGCTTGTCTCCCTGTGCTGCCCATGTGCCGCTGCCTTCAGGGGAAAAATGAGAGCTCACCGTATTTTACCCGTTCTGAGCATAGGTACTGTGCTGGACTGCCTCTGTTTGTAGAATTGAGAAGCTAATGAACATGTCTCAGGAGATAGGTGGTTTTTTTTGGCCTTTGTTGATTTCTTGTGGTCACTTTTTAGTCTCTTTGGCTTCAGACTGCACACATGCCATATGCATACACACATGTACAATTGCATATACACATATGTACATGAGCAGTTGTACAGAGACTTGAGTGTGCACTCCTACTCTGATTTTAACTGGCATTTCTCGTATTTTACAATTGTCTTGCAGGATAATAGAAGATAAAGATATGTAGAAGAATTAAACCTCTATGTCATATGTAAATGTGAAAAACTAGAATAACTTGAAATCTAACCATACAAGTTTACAAGTAGAAACTCCTAAACAAATTGAGGAATAAAGCTTAAAAAATGAGAGGATGGACATATAAATACATGCAATTTTAAACAAAAGGGAACAGAGTTGATAGTAGAAGAAATAAATTATATGAAAAAATTAAATGTGCAAAAAGGAAATAGTCTAAATTCGCTGATGATATAGATCCAAACAAGAATATAATAATCACAGATCTTTAGGTAGTTAATCACACATAGTTGGACAAAATAAAAAGGGGAGAAACTTGAAACTCAAATAAATAGTAGGAGGCAATATTTTAAATATTAAATATGTAGCAGAATAAAGAGAAATCAATAATTAGATTGACAGGCTTTTTTTAATGGTTGTATTTTGAATTGTGTCCTATCCAAGGAAGAATTCGATGAAAATATGAGGAGAAATTAATATGTATGAAAATAATAAAAATGACAAATTAGTACTTTTTTGTTCTTTTCATTTCTTGTCTTACTTTTCTTTTTTAAAAAGAATTAAGACCAAAGAAACAGGTGAAGTGCTCTTAAAGATGATCAGGGAAATAGAAAAGAAGTAGCCATATACTTTATTAGGAATAGTTAAGGAGATGTAGTTAAATAACTATATGTTTATAGAAAAAAAATTCAGTGTCAATACATGCCAATAGAGATAAATACATGGATGAAAGAATAATCATATAGGGCACTATTAAAAAAGCAACTGATTATAGAACAAGTCGGAAAAAATTAAAAAGAACCTGAATAAAATTATGAAAAATGTCTAAAAGTAACCCCTGGAAGGATATCAGATCTGTATGGATTTAGGAGGGAGTGAGTTCCTGCAAACAATTTTGGAACACAGAATTCTTTTTTTTTTTTTAGTTCTTTTATTTATTTTTTACAATGTTCTGTTGGTTTCTGCCATAAAACAACATGAATAAGCCACAATTATACATATATCCCCTTTTGAACCTCCATCTCCTCCGCCCATTCTACCCGTCTAGGCCATCGCCACGCGCCAGGCGAGGCTCCCTGTGTTATAGAGCAGCTTCCCACCAGCTGTCTGTTTTACACATGCTAGTGTGTGTATGTCAAGGCTGGTTTCTCCATTCAGCCCTCTCTCTCTTTCCCTTCATGTATCCACAGATCTGTTCTCTACGTCTGCATCTCCATTCCTTCCCTGAAAATAGGTTAATCACTATCATTTTTCTAGATTCCATATATGTGTATATGTGTCAGTATGCAATATTTGTTTTTGCCTTTCTGACTTTTTTCACTCTGTATAACAGGCTCTAGGTTCATCCACCTCGCTACAACTGACTCCGACTTGTTCTTTTTTATGACTGAGTAATATTCCATTATATATACATACCACATCTTCTTTATCCATTTTTCTGTCGATAGACATCTATGTTACTCCTATGTCTTAGCTATTGTAAATAGTGCTGCAATGAACACTGGGGTATATGTGTCTTTTAGAATTGTGGTTTTCTCAGGGTATATGCCCAGTAGTGCGATCGCTGGGTCATATGGTAGATTTATCCCTATTTTTTAAGAGCAATCTCCAGACTGTTCTCCATAATGGCTGTATCAGTTTACAATCCCATCAACAGTGTAGGAGTGTTCCCTTTTCTCCACATCCTCTCCAGCATGTATTGTTTGTAGATTTTTTTGATGATGGCCATTCTGACTGGTGTGAGGTGATACCTTATTGTAGTTTTGATTTGCATTTAGTAATTACTGATGTCGAGCATACATATTTTCATGTCTTCTTTGGAGAAATGTCTGTTTAAAGCTCCTGCCCATTTTGTGATTGGGCTGTTTGTTTTTCTGATATTGGGCTGTATGAGCTGCTTATATGTTTTGGAGATTAATCCTTTGTCAGTTGTTTCATTTGCAGTTATTTTCCCCCATTTTGAGAGTTGTCTTTTAATCTTGTTTATTGTCTCCTTTGCTGTGCAAAAGCTTTTAAGTTTAATTAGGTCTCATTTGTTTGTTGCTGTTTCTATTTCCATTACTCTAGGAGAAGGGGTCAAAGAGGATCTGGCTGTGATGTATGTCATAGGGTATTCTGCCTATGTTTTCCTCTAAGAGCTTTATAGTTTCTGGCCTTACATTTAAGTCTTTAATCCATTTTGTTTATTTTTGTGTATGGTGTTAGGAAGTGTTCTAGTTTCATTCTTTTATATGTAGCTGTCCAGTGTTCCCAGCACCACTTATTGAAGAGGCTGCCTTTTTTCCCCCATTGTATATTCTTGCCTCCTTTGTCAAAGATAAGGTGTCTTAGGTGCACGGGTTTATCTCTGGACTTTCTATCTTGTTCCATTGGTCTATATTTCTGTTTCTGTGCCAGTACATACTATCTTGATGACTTTAGCTTTGTAGTGTAGTCTGAAGTCAGGACGGTTGATTCCTCCAGGTCCATTTTTCTGTCTCAAGATTGCTTTGGCTATTCAGGGTCTTTTGTGTTTTCATACAAATTGTGAAATTTTTTGTTCTGGTTCTGTGAAAAATATCATTGATAGTTTGACAGGGATTATTGCACTGAATCTGTAGGTTGCTGTGAGCAGTATAATCATTTTGACAATATTGATTTTTCCGATTGAAGAACATGGTATGTCTATCCACCTCTTTGTGTCATCTTTGGTTTCTTTCATCGGTGTCTTATAGTTATCTACATACAGGTTTTTTTGTCTCTTTGCTGCTGCTGCTAAGTCGCTTCAGTCGTGTCCGATCCTATGTGACCCCATAGACAGCAGCCCACCAGGCTCCCCCATCCCTGGGATTCTCCAGGCAAGAACACTGGAGTGGGTTGCCATTTCCTTCTCCAATGCATGAAAGTGAAAAGTGAAAGTGAACTCACTCAGTCCTGTCCGACTCTTAGCGACCCCATGGACTGCAGCCTACCAGGCTCCTCTGTCCATGGGAGTCTCCAGGCAAGAGTACTGGAGTGGGGTGCCATTGCCTTCTCCTAGGTAGGTTTATTTCTAGGTACTTTATTCTTTTTGTTGTTGTCGTGAATGGGATTGTTTCCTTAATTTCTGTTTCTGATTTTTTTCATTGTTAAGTGTATAGGAATGCAAGAGATTTCTATGTATTAATTTTATATCCTGTGACTTTACTATATTCATTGATTAGCTCTAGTAATTTTCTGGTTGCATCTATTAAGATAATATGGTTTTTATCTTTCAATTAGTTAATATGGTGTGTCACATTGATTGGTTTGCATATATTGAAGAATCTTTACATTACTGGGATAAAAACCCACTTGATCATGGGGTATGGTCCTTTTAATATGTTGTTGGATCTGTTTGCTAGAATTTTGTTGAGGATTTTTGCATCCATGTTCATCAATGATACTGGCCTGCAATTTTCTTTTTTTGGTGGTATCTTTGTCTGATTTGGTATCAAGATAATGGTGGCCTTGTAGAATGAGTTTGAAAGTTTTCCTCCCTCTGCAGTTTTCTGGAAGAGTTCTAGCAGAATAGGTGTCAGCTCTTCTTTAACATTTTGGTAGACTTTACCTGTGAAGCCCTCTGGCCCTGGGCTTCTGTTTGTTGGAAGATTTTTTATCACAGTTTCAACTTCAGTGCTTGTGATTTGTTTCTTCATATTTTCTATTTCTCCCCGATTCAGTCTTGTAAGGTTGTACATTTGTGAGAATTTGTCCATGTCTTCCAGGTTGTCCATTATTTTGGCACATGGTTAGCTGCTTGTCATAGTCTCTTATGATCCTTTGTATTTCTGTCTTGTCTGTTGTAACTTCTCCTTTTTCATTTCTAACTTTATTGATTTGAGTATTTTCTACTTTTCTTTTTTTTGTGGTTTTAATCATAATTTTTATTTATTTATTTATTTTTCTCATTGATTTATTTTTATTATTATTATTTTTTTTACTTTACAATATTGTATTGGTTTTGCCATACATCAACATGAATCTGCCACGGGTATACACGTGTTCCCATCCTGAACCCTCCTCCCTCCTCCCTCCCCATACCATCCCTCTGGGTCGTCTCAGTGCACCAGCCCCAAGCATCCAGTATCGTGCATCGAACCTGGTCTGGCGACTCGTTTCATATATGATATTATACATGTTTCAATGCCATTCTCCCAAATCATCCCACCCTCGCCCTCTCCCACAGAGTCCAAAAGACTGTTCTATACATCAGTGTCTCTTTTGCTGTCTCACATACAGGGTTATCATTACCATCTTTCTAACTTCCATATATATGCATTAGTATACTGTATTGGTGTTTTTCTTTCTGGCTTACTTCACTCTGTATAATAGGCTCCAATTTCATCCACCTCATTAGAACTGATTCAAATGTATTCTTTTTAATGGCTGAGTAATACTCCATTGTGTATATGTACCACTGCTTTCTTATCCATTCATCTGCTGATGGACATCTAGGTTGCTTCCATGTCCTGGCTATTATAAACAGTGCTGCGATGAACATTGGGGTACACGTGTCTCTTTCCCTTCTGGTTTCCTCAGTGTGTATGCCCAACAGCGGGATTGCTGGATCATAAGGCAGTTCTATTTCCAGTTTTTAAAGGAATCTCCACACTGTTCTCCATAGAGGCTGTACTAGTTTGCATTCCCACCAACAGTGTAAGAGGGTTCCCTTTTCTCCACACCCTCTCCAGCATTTATTGCTTGTAGACTTTTGAATCGCAGCCATTCTGACTGGTGTGAAATGGTACCTCATAGTGGTTTTGATTTGCATTTCTCTGATAATGAGTGAAGTTGAACATATTTTCATGTGTTTGTTAGCCATCTGTATGTCTTCTTTGGAGAAATGTCTATTTAGTTCTTTGGCCCATTTTTTGATTGGGTCATTTATTTTTCTGGAGTTGAGCTGTAGGAGTTGCTTGTATATTTTTGAGATTAGTTGTTGGTCAACCACTTGTAAAAGAATGAAACTAGAATACTTTCTGACACCATACACAAAAATAAACTCAAAATGGATTAAAGATCTAAAAGTAAGACCAGAAACTATAAAACTCCTAGAGGAGAACATAGGCAAAACACTCTCTGACATACATCACAGCAGGATCCTCTATGACCCATCTCCCAGAATATTGTAAATAAAAGCAAAAATAAACAAATGGGACCTAATTAAACTTAAAAGCTTCTGCACATCAAAGGAAACTATAAGCAAGGTGAAAAGGCAGCCTTCAGAATGGGAGAAAATAATAGCAAATTTCAGTTATTTTAAATTTACTAAGGCTTGATTTGTGACCCAAGATGTGATATGTCCTGGAGAATATTCCATGTTCACTTGGTAAAAAAAAGGAAATCTACTGTTTTTGGATGAAATGTCCTTTACATACCAATTAGGTCCAACATATTGTTTAAAGCTTGTGTTTCCTTATTAATTTTCTGTCCAAATGATCTATGCATTGGTATGAATGAACGTGGCCCACTGGAGAAGGGAATGGCAAACCATTTAAATATTCTTGCCTTGAGAACCCCATGAACAGTAGGAAAAGCCAAAAAGATAGGACACTGAAAGATGAACTCCCCAGGTTGGTAGGTGCCCAATATACTACTGGAGATCAGTGGAGAAATAACTCTAGAAAGAATGAAGAGACAGAACAAAAGCAAAAACAACACACAGTTATAGATGTGACTGGTGATGGAAGTAAAGTCCGATACTGTAAAGAGCAATATTGCATAGGAACCTGGAAGGTTAGGTCCATGAATCAAGGCAAATTGGAGGTGGTCAAACAGGAGATGGCAAGAGTGAAAGTCGATATTTTAGGAATCAGTGAACTAAAATGGACTGGAATGGGTGTATTTAACATTGATGACCATTATATGTATTACTGTGGGCAAGAATCCTTTAGAAGAAATGGAGTAGCCCTCATAGTCAACAAATATTCCAAAATGCAGTACTTGGATGCAGTCTCAAAAATGACAGAATGATCTATTTGTTTCCAAGGCAAACCATTCAATATCACAGTAATCCAAGTCTATGCCCCAACCAGTAATGCTGAAGAAGCTGAAGTTGAATGGTTCTATGAAGACCTACAAGACATTCTAGGACTAACACCAAAAAAAGATGTCCTTTTCATTATAGGGGACTGGAATGCAAAAGTAGGAAGTCAAGAAACACCTGGAGTAGCAGGAAAATTTGGCCTTGGAGTACAGAATGAAGCAGGGCAAAGGCTAATAGAGTTTTTCCAAGAGAACACACTGGTCATAGCAAGCACCCTCTTCCAACAGCACAGGAGAAGACTCTACACATGGATGTCACCAGATGGTCAGCACCGAAATAAGATTGATTATATTCTTTTCAGTCAAAGATGGAGAAGCTCTATACAGTTGGCAAAAACAAGACTGGGAGCTGACTGTGGCTTACATCATGAACTCCTTATTGGCAAGTTCAGAATTAAATTGAAGAAAGTAGGGAAAACCTCTAGACCATTCAGGTATAATCTAAATCAAATGCCTAATGATTATATGGTGGAGGTGAGAAATAGATTCAAGGGATTAGATCTGATAGACAGAGTGCCTGAAGAATTATGGACATTGTACAGGAGGCAGTGATCAAGACCATCCCTATGAAAAAGAAATGCAAAAAGGCAAAATGGTTGTCTGAGGAGGCCTTACAAATAGCTATAAAAGAAGAGAAGTGAAAGGCAAAGGAGAAAAGGAAAGATATACCCATTTGAATGCAGAGTTCCAAAGAATAGCGAGGAGAGATAAGAAAGCCCTCCTCAGTGACCAGTGCAAAGAAATAGAGGAAACAATAAGATGGGAAAGAGTAGAGATCTCTTCAAGAAAATTAGAGATACCAAGGGAACTTTTCATGCAAAGATGGGCACAATAAAGGACAGAAATGGTATGGACCTAACAGAAGCAGAAGATCTTAAGAAGAGGTGGCAAGAATACACAGAAGAAAAAATCTTCATGACTCAGATAACCATGATGGTATGATCATTCACCCAGAGCCAGACATCCTGGAATGTGAAGTCAAGTGGGTCTTAGGAAGCATCACTACAAAGAAAGCTAGTGGAGCTGATGGAATTCCAATTGAGATATTTCAAATCCTAAAAGATGATGCTTGAAAGTGCTGCACTCAATATACTAGCAAATTTGGAAAACTCAGCAGTGGCCACAGGACTGGAAAAGGTCAGTTTTCATTCCAATCCCAAAGAAAGGCAATGCCAAAGAATGCTCAAACTACCGCACAATTGCACTCATCTCACTCGCTAGCAAAGTAATGCTCAAAATTCTCCAAGTCAGTCTTGAACATTATATGAACCGTGAACTTCCAGATGTTCAAGCTGGTTTCAGAAAAGGCAGAGGAACCAGAGATCAAATTGCCAACATCCGTTGAATCATCAAAAAAGCAAGAGAATTCCAGAAAACCATGTATTTCTGCTTTATTGACCATGCTAAAGCCTTTGACTGTGTGGATCAGAACAAACTGTGGAAAATTCTGAAAGAGATGGGAATACCAGACCACCTTACCTGCCTCCTGAGAAATCCATATGCAGGTCAGGAAGCAACAGTTAGAACTGGACATAGAACAACAGACTGGTCCAAATAAGTAAAGGCTGTATATTTTCACCCTGCTTATTTAACGTATATGCAGAGTACACCATGAGAAATGCTGGGCTGGAAGAAACAGAAGCTGGAATCAAGATTGCAGGGAGAAATATCAATAACCTCAGATATGTTGATGACACCACCCTTATGGCAGAAAGCATAGAAGAACTAAAGAGCCTCTTGATGAAAGTGAAAGAGGAGAGTGAAAAAGTTGGCTTAAAGCTCAACATTCAGAAAACTAAGATTATGGCATCCGGTCCCATCACTTCATGGCAAATAGATGGGGAAACAGTGAGAGACTTTATTTTGGGGGGCTCCAAAATCACTGCAGATGGTGACTGCAGCTATGAAATTTAAAGATACTTGCTCCATGGAAGAAAAGTTATACCAACCGAGACAGGTAATAAAAAGCAGAGACATTACTTTGCCAACAAAAGTTCATCTAGTCAAAGCTATGGTTTTTCCCAATAGTCATGTATGGATGTGAGAGTTGGACTATAAAGGAAGCTGAGTACTGAAGAATTGATTCTTTTGAACTGTGGTATTGGAGAAGACTCTTGAGAGTCCCTTGGACTGCAAGGAGATCCAACCAGTCCATCCTAAAAGAAATCAGTCCTGAATATTCATTGGAAGGAGTGATGCTGAAGCTGAAACTCCAATCTTTTGGCCACCTGATGCAAAGAACTGACTTACTGGAAAAGACCCTGATGCTGGGAAAGATTGAAGGCAGAAGAGGGCAACAGAGGATGAGATGGTTGGATGGCATCACCGACTCAATAGACATGAGTTTGAGTAAACTCTGGGAGTTGGTGACGGACAGGAGGCCTGGAGTGCTTCAGTCCATGGGGTCGCTAAGAGTTGAACACGACTGAGCAACTGAACTGAACTGAACTGATGAATGCGGTATTAAAGTCATCCACTATTATTGGTTACTGTTGATTTCCCTTTTATAGTTGTCAGAATTTGCCTTATGTATTCAGGTGCTCCTGGGTTGGGTGCATATATATCTATGATTGTTTTCTCTTCTTCTTGAATTATCCCTTTATCATTACAGTGTCCTTCCTTGTCTCTTGTAACATTCTTTAAAATCAGATTTATGTGATATGAGTATTGCTACTCCTGATTTCTTTAGGTTTTCATTTGCATAGGATACTTTTTTCTATCCTTTCACTTTCAGTCTGTATGTGTCCCTACATCTGAAGTGAGTCTTTTGAGACAGCATACATAGGGATCTTGTTTTTATATCCATTGAACCAATCTGTGTCTTTTCGTTGGAACTTTTAGTCCATTTATTTTGAAAGTGATTATTGATATGTGTTTTGATTGCCATTTACTTTATTGACTTTGTTTTTGTAGGCCCTTTCTCTTGTGTTTCCTGCCTAGAGAAAATGTCTTTATCATTTGTTGTAAAGCTGGTTTGGTGGCCCTAAATTCTCTTAATTTTTGCTTATCTGTAAAGGTTTTGATTTCTCCATTAAACCTGAGTGATATCCTTGTGGGTAGAGTAATCTTTGTTGCAGTTTTTTTTCCCTTTCATCACTTTAAGTGTATTCTGCCACTTCCTACTGGCCTGCAGAGTTTCTGTTCGAATATCAGCTGTTAACCTTAGGGGAATCACCTTATATGTTGTTTGTTGCTTTTCCCTTGCTGCTTTCAATAGTTTTCTTTCCGTTTAATTTTCATTAGTTTGATTAATATGTGTCTTGGCATGTTTCTCTTTGGGTGTATCCTGTATGGGACTCTCTGGGCTTCCTGGACTTCAGTACTATTTCTTTTCCCATCAACTATCATCTCCTCAAATATTTTCTCATACTCTTTCTTTTTCTCTTCTTCTTCTGGGGCCCATATAATTTGAATGTTGGTGTGGTTAATGTTGTCCCAGAGGTCTGTGAGGCTGTCCTCATTTCTTTTCATTCTTTTTTCTTTGCTCTGCTCTGCTTCAGTTATTTACACCATTCTGTCTTCTATCTCACTTATCTGTTCTTCTGCTTCAGTTATTCTGCGTTTGGTTTCCTCTGGCATATTTTTTCATCTCAGTTACTGTGTTGTTCACTGCTGATTATCTATTCTTCATTTCTTCTAGGTCCCTGTTGAACATTTCTTGTATCTTCTTGATCAATGCCTCCATCCAATTTATCTGCACCTTCATTTTATTTCCAAGATTTTGGATCATCTTTATTATCAGCACTCTGAATTCTTTTTCAGGTCGATTGCCTGTTTCCTTTGCATTTATTTTGTCTAGTGGGTTTTTACTGTGTTCCTTCGTCTGCGACATGTTTCTCTGTCTTTTCATTTTGTTTGATTTACTGTGTGTGGGGCCTCCTTTCTCAGGTCATAGTTCCCTTATTGGTGGAATGTGCTCCAGTGGGTAGGATAGAACAGGATAGAAATCATCAGCCTTGTGATGATTTCCTGTTGGGGGAATTAGTGCCTGTGTTCTGGTGGGTGGAGCTGGATCATTCTCTCTGAAGGGCAGTGCTTTATCCACTGGTGTATTTTGGGATGTCTGTGTGCTTGGTGTGACTTTGGGTAGCCTGTCTGCTAATGGGTAGGGTTGTGTTCCTGTTTTACTGATGGTTTGGTGTGAGGCATCTGGCACTGGAGCTTGCTGGCCTTTGGGAGGGGCCTGGTCTTAGTGCTGCGATGGAGGCCTTTGGGACAGCTCTCACTAATTAATTTTCCATGGAGTCAGGGCTTGTCTGGTAGCCCAACATCCTGGACTCAGGTCTTCCACCTCAGAGATTCAGGGTCAACCCCCTGCTGTAGCTACCAACACTCCTCTGGAGAGATTAGCTTGCCATTTTGGAAGTCAGGGGTCTTCTGCCAGTGTTCAGAAGGTGTTCTGTAGGATTTGTTCCACATGAAGATGTATTTTTGATGTATTTGTGGGGAGGAAGATGATCTCCTCCTTTTACTCCTCCGCCATCTTGAACTTTCTCTGAAACACAGAATGTTTGTACCACTGGAAATATTTCTGCACAAAAAGATAAGTTTCTCCTTTTTTTTGCTATAACTATGGAGAACCACAGACTTGTCTCTCTTAGAAATGGAAACACCAAATCCTAAACACATGACAGCTCTGTGAAGTCAAGTGTATTAAAGAAATTCTGTGTTATGAATAAGTAGGCTTTATTCTAGGAATTTAATGATGGCTCAGTAATAAAAAGAGATATTAATGATAATCATTGTTAGTAAGGGAAAAACATATGACTATTTCTGAATTAGAGTAAATTAGGGATTTCCCTGCTGTTCCATTGATTAAAAATCCACCTTCCAATTCAGGGGATGCAGGTTTGATCCTTGGTTGGGGGAGTAAAATCCTACATGCCATGGAGCAACTAAGCCCATCTTCCAAAAATACTAAGACTGCACACTGCATCTAGAGAGAAGCCTGTGCACTGCAATGAAAGATCTCACATGCTGCAACTGGGACCTGATGCAGCCAAAAATACGTAATTAATGAAAGTAATTCCAAATCAGTAAAAAATTAAGTTGCAGTGAAATAGGATTAGAAAAGTAACTCCTGTATGTAGGAAAAAGATCTCTGACCAAAACATGCCTGTCACACTTAAAATGCAAAAAAGCACTGTGAACTTTTTAGAACCATCTTCAGAGTTGCCTCCATTGTAATAATCTCTTTCCAGTAATACTATGACTTGGGGGTAGGTTGGAGAGTATTGATCTTGCTTCTCTGTTTTCATGACCAAAACACGCACTTTAAAGGCAGAAGCAGTAGAGCTCGTAATGTCCTCATTACAAGACAACATGCTTTGCCTCCATGTTGGACTACAGTCAATGCAATGTGTACAGAAAGTACTTCAAATCAACAGGATAGAGCATAGATGTTTGTTAATAGTTTCCGGAAAAGTACTTGTTGAAAATAAGCACACTCAAGGAGACAAAATTAAGGAGGCTCCAAAGCCTTTTATAAGCATATCTCCTAAGTGGATAAAGGGCATGAAGGCGAAAAAAAAAAAAAAAACACCTGTTAGATTCATGGAAAACATAAGCATATATTTATGTTAGTTTAAAGTAAACAAGAACTTTACAACCATGATGGAAGTCAGAAAATTGGAAAAGAAATAAAATAAAGCAATTTAAATTAAAGTAAAAGAAAAAAGAAAACTGGCTAAGAGTTTTTGAACAAATATGACAGGGAGATGGTTAATATCTTCAATGTGTAGAAAGCTCTTAACAGTCTCACAGACATAGAAAATTAACTAGTGGTAACTAGTTGGGGGAGGGGAGTTGTTGTCAAACTACTGGCTATAACATAAGCTCAGTGATGTACTCAACATCATGGGGAATCTAGCCAGCATTTTATCATAACTGTAAATGGAAAATAACCTTTTAAAATTGTATACAAAATAAAATTCTAAAAAAGCTTTTACAAATCAAGAAATAGATAAATATCCTTAAAGAAAACAGGCAGTCTACAGAAAAGGGACCACCAGTTGTCAGGAAACAGAAAAGAAACAGCAACAAGTTATCACTAATCTTATTAGTTAAGCAACAATTGGTTTTTGGGGAAATTGAGTAAATGTAAGGTAATTAACTCAAGGCAGTAGAGAGAATGACAATTCAGATATAGGCTGTGGAATAGAATAATTTGAGTTAAAACACTTTCCTAACCCTTTCTAACTGCTAATCTCAGTCAACTTTCTCAATCTTCAATAACAGTATTCATACGCAATGGAGGTGGCCTTTACGTGATCACTGGTTGAAGTAAATGATAAAATCATGAACCCTCAAAACATATGGAAGCGTATTGAAGCACTGTATCTGTCTGTTCCTCTGTCTCTTTATCCATGTCTCGAATCCATCTCTTTCTTTCCAATTATATTTTTATCTATGTTAAGAAGGGGTTTCCCAGGTGTCTCAGTGGTAAAGAATCTGCCCACCGATGCAAGAGATGCAAGACACACGGTTTTGATCCCTGAGTCAGGAAGATCCCCTGGAGAAGGAAATGACAACCCACTCCAATATTCTTGCCTGGAAAATTTCATGGACAAAGGAGCCTGGTGGGCTACAGTCCATGGGGTTACAAAGAGTCAGAGATGACGAGATGACTGAGCAACTGAGCACATATTAAGAAAGCATGGATTGGTGGCAAGAGAGAGAAAAAGAGAATTATGTTCAAAGATAGTGCAGTCATTAAAGCTTGTGAAGATTTTAGTCTATTTTTATAGAGAATATTTAAGCCATATATATATATATATATATATATATAACATCCATAATTAAAAAAAAAAAAAAAGGGCTTTTCTTGTGGCTCAGCTGGTAAAGAATCTGCTTGCAATGCAGGAGATCTGGGTTCGATCCCTGGATTGGGAAGATCCCTTGGAGAGGGGTTGGGAAGATCCCCTGGAGAAGGGAAAGGATACCCACCCCAGTATTCCGGCCTGAAGAATCCCATGGACTGCAGTCCATGGATTGCAAAGAGTTGGACACGACTGAATGACTTTCACTTCACTTCACATAATAAAGTTAATAAAAGTTGACTTAAAAATGACAAATAGTGCAGTTAAGGCAGTTTGTTGGCCAGTCATCCAGGTAATTGATGGTACTCTTACACTAGGCAGACCCTGAAATCTTGGTGGCTTAGCAAGATTAAAGTCTATTTTTCACTCATATCACACCTAGGTGTAACCATGCCTTCTGGAACATATGGCCTCCAAGGTTTCCATGGCAAAGGAAGAAGACAGGTTGAAGGGTTTGGGGTTTTTAACTTACCTCATTTTTTGGGCCCACATTCCATTAGATAGAATTTGGCAGTTTAGTCCTGACTCACCTCCAAAGGAGACGGGGGCAAGCAGAGAAGTCTGTGAAGATCAGATGAGGATTATTGGTCTCTGCCTTTGACATAGTATAAATAGGCCCAGTGTTTCCTGGATGACACAGTTGCACTGTGAACTTTTTAGAACCATCTTCAGAGTTTGTTCCATTGTAATAATGCCTTTGCAATAACATCATCACTTGGGATATGGTTGGAGAGTATTGAGTTCCTCTATTTTCATAAAAGATTGTCAATCAGTAAAAATAACAGCAACATCAACAATAATAACAGCAGACCTGCATTCTAGATCAGAGAATTTGAAAATATGTTTGCTTTCCAATTCTTACTTAAAAGTCAGCTGAAATAAGGAATATTTGTAAGTGAATGTGTGAGAATTCTCCTTAAAAATATTTAAATTCTTGGATCAAGCAGAATAAATCTAAATGCCCTGAAAGTGAAAGTTGCTCAGTTATGTCCGATTCTTGAGACCCCATGGACTATATGTGGGGGTTCTCCATGGAATTCCCCATGGAATTCTCCAGGCCAGAATACTGGAGTGGGTAGCCTTTCCCTTCTCCAGGGGATCTTCCCAACCCAGGGATCGAACCCAGGTCTCCCACACTGCAGGCAGATTCTTTACCAGCTGAGCCACAAGGGAAGCCCTAAATGCCCTGAGACCCTCAATATTATTCCGTCCCCTCCCCCTGTCTCTCCACACCCTTCCAGACTACTTTCAGAGGGCTGTACTTTGATTCCATGCCCAAAGGTCCTAATGAAATCTATCACCATGTTTGCAATTTTTTTTAAATTTAAATTTATTTATTTTAATTAGAGGCTAATTACTTTACAATATTGCAGTAACTTTCGGTGGTCCATGTGTGAACCTCAAAGTTCAATATTGAGTTTTAAGAAAAAGTTGGCTTATTTTGAAGGGTGTGGTATTTTGTTCATTTTCCTTTATGTTTTCTCTTTTGCTTTGGCCACCAGGAAGCTCTGTCAAATTGTTGGATCAACTAACACAACCAGAACATGAAGGGCTGCAAATATGTATTGCACCATCCTCTCTCCCATGTCGATCTTTCATTTAGATTTATGTTTTTGAGTCCTGGATTTTTATTTTTGTTTCTATTTCAGTATTGTCACACATGTTTTATAGTCACCTTGAGTCCCAAACCATAAATTCACCTTGGGGAATCAGTTAGCTCAGAAACTTCCAGGGGTGGTTATTGGAAGGACTCTTTTGATATAGAAAGATGGTGCACATTTGATTATGAGGCCAAACTTTACAGAAAAGTATCAATTCCTTGGGTGTTCTTGTATGCGTATTTTATTAAAGAACAAGACTTGGAAAAGGGGATGTTTATGGAAAATGAAGAGATATGTGACAGCCAATTTAATAAAGAACTAAAATAAATTATAGTGAGTCCTTTTAGGACTCACAAAGGATTTATGTTTTCTTCTGTTCTAGAGGGAATGTTTTCTGTCTGGCTTATGAATTGCTACACTAATGGATGGGCAAATGAAGTACCTTGGCTAGACTGTTAATATCTCTATAAAGATCATATTCATGAGTGTAAAGCATAGGATTTGCCCATTTCTCAGAATATAGAATGTTATACATAGAGAAGTATTATAGATGATGACCTAGTTTCCATGGCAACAACATTCATTATCCTTTCTCATTCTCTTCTAAGTTACCCAGTTTAGCTGCCCTATCCCTTTCACCACACCTCCCCCTCATTAAACACTTACCAGATCCTTTTCTGTTGCTATGTAGGCAGTAAAATAGCTTTCACAGCTGCCTGCTGAATGAAATGGGAAACACACACTCACACACACATGCACACTGAGAGTGTGTGTAAGGAGAAGAATTTCAGCAGTATTTCAGGATCAAGGGATGCGAGTGGCAGGTACGTGTTCTATATATATATTCTATCTACATATACAGTGCACCCCCCTGGCACATTTTGCACAATAATGTGACCTGGTTTGGGTGCACAGAGCTGCCATGTATGTCAGTTTGATGGAGTCTGGGCTCTCCTGACAGTGTGACAGGCTATTAATCACATGTGACCAAAATAGCACACAAAGGAGGACATTCCTGTGTGGTTTTTTTCCTTCCCTGAGTGGGAACAGGTGATTTGCTGAAATTCCTTGTCTTTGTATCCTTTCTGGTTTCTTTTTTTAATCTTTGTCTTTGTCTCATCCTTCATCCTTACTGGAGGACTTCTCATTTAGAACTGCAAGGTAGGTGTGTTGCCTTGGGTGTGTGAGGTCATGAGGACCAAGTCAGTGGAATAAAGATAATATAAAAAACCCAGATGCTTATTTCACATTGACTTGTTTACTCCTAAGACCCATTGCAAGAATCCTATAGGTTCATAATTATTATCTTAATGGCTTTGTCTTATTTAGGAGGATAAAGTAGGTAATAGTTAAGATTTGTTATGTTTTTAGTGGCCAAGTCATGCTGATAGTTAGTAATTGTCTTTGTATAATTTGCAAATATAGAATACTGTCATATTTATTATGTTTTAACCTGTCCTATTTCAAAGCAATCACATGATTTTCTGTTGGAAGTTTCTAATACGAGATAGTGAAACCTTAGGGTCAGAGTCTGCTGTCAAATGCTTGTCGTGGTCAGAAATGGCATGGATATTTGATGTGCCCTGTTCTCTGCCAATGATGGGACATGGCCAACAGAAGGTGGACTTGATTTTTTGGTACTTCTGGTCTAAAAGTAGTACTTTGGTTTCAGTAGTCACTGTGCCTGAGGTTGGAGTGTGGAAAACTGGTAATGGTCTGTGATAGGGAGCTTATGAGGTAGGGGGTAAAGCCAGGGGAGCAGAATTCTACAATATTCTTAAGTACAATCAGCAGATATTTTCTATAAAGAGATAGACAGCTTTGCAGGCCCTATGGCTTCCATTGAGACTATTCAGCTCTGCTGTTGTGGCATAAAAGCAGTCATAGATAATATATAAATGAATGGACATGGCTGTGCTCCAATAAAACTTTATTTATAGAACTGGAAGGTTGGCCCTATTTGACTCACAGGACATAGTTTGCTGATCCATGTTTTTAAAATGGTACCAAATAGATAGTAGTTATTGAGATACGGGGTCAAATAAGAAGGATGGGTTGACTGACAAATCTAGCCAGAAGAAAAATGAAAAGTAATGGTAAAATTGACAAGTGGTGTTTACTAGATGCTAGTCACCATTCTAAGTGTTTTACATTCACTAACTCATTGCATCTTTGTAACAACAACCCCATGAGATAAGTACTGTCTTCTTTCCTGGGAAACATGGAGGTTATATAATATTCCCAAGATCACATGGATAGTGAGCGGCAGGACTGGGATTCAAACCCAGGTTCTGAAATCCAAATCGAGTTCCAAGATCCAGTCTGTAAACCACTGTGGTTTATCACCTTGAGTGGCAGAGCTGACGAGAGAGAGGTGGTCAGGAGGAACTCTGGAGATGAGTGCAGTGACTTTATGTTATCTCAGAATGTACATAAGGTTGCATTTAAAGGCCAGAATGGGATGGACAGGCTGTACATTGACTATGCGTGATGGGACTGCAGAAAGTTGGAGACTGAGGGGAAATATCCACCCTGACATTAACTTTCTTCGAGTATGAAATATATCATACATGAGAGAGTGTATATAACGTATGTGTTGGATGTAAGGAATGATAGTAAAACACACTTGAACCCACTATTCCACTTTTAGAAACAGGTCATTATCAAGACCAAAGAAGCTCCCTGAGCCTCCTGGTCCGATTCTGTTCTTATCTCCTTCAAAAATAGCCCATTATTCTCCATTTTAATTAATGTTTACCTTGCTTTTCTTTACGATTTTATGACATATGTGTATAATCCAAGCAGTATGCTCTTTACTTTTGTCTTTCATATGAATGGAATCATACTGCTTCAGTGATTTTTTTTCAGTGATTTTTTCTTTCAGCATCAAATCTTTGATGTTTGTACACCGTGCTAAATCTAATGGTAATTCATTTCCATTGCTGTATAACATTCCATTGTACGAATATAATCCAGTTTATTTATTCATCCTGTTAATGGGCATCAGGTTTGCTTTAGGTTTTAGTCTGCTTAGGGTGATGCGACTGTAAATATTTCAATATGTTTTTTGTATTATAGAGCACAAATGCAAGAATTTCTTTAGCAAATATTTTTATGAGTGGAATTCCTTTCCCATAAGAGGTAACACCACATTATTTTTTAAAGTGATTGTACCAAGTTCCTTGTTCACCAGCAGTGTCTGAGGGCTGGTAAGGCTCTGCATCCTGGCGAACCCTCCATGTTGCTGGGTGAGTGGATTTGTGGTTTTAACTTACATTCCCCTAATAACACTTGAAAGATTTTTCAGGTTTTATTAGTTTTGCTTTCACACTCTTCCTAGTCACTCTGTGCGTGTGTGTGTGCTCGGTTGTGTATGACTCTTTGTGACTCTATGGACTGAAGCCTGCCAGGCTCCTCTGTCCATGAGTTTCCCAGACAAGAATACTGGAGTGGGTTGCCATTTCCTCCTCATTGGTAGGGGCTTCCTGTGGCTCAAGAATTTTCTGATTTCAAAGTCAACAATGGTTTTTACTGACCCTTACTCCCTTGCCAAATATTAAGAATTTCTGTATTAACTCCCTTTCTGCTAAAATACCTAGAGTGGCTCTCTTCAGCTGCCTGAACTCTGACTGATATACACTTCTTTATACTACCTAACTGCTTCAGGCTGTTGTGAAAATGAAATGAAATCATATAGTGCACCTGGTATAAGCCTGGTACATAGGTGGGTGCTCTATAAGCAAGGGGGAAAAAGCACCATCTTGTTTTCAAAGAGGATCATCTCTCACTTTGAAAGAAAACAAAAAATGCATAGAGCATGATGAAGGATCTTGCTTCAGACAGCAGAAAGGAGACCTTGGGTAAACCTTCATTTCAAGCTTCGTTTCCATGGCACCTGGGCCAGGGCTCTAACACCGCTGCTCTAGCACTGCCAAAGCTGCCGTGAGACTCCCAAATGTCTAGAAGCCAGCGTCGCATGCCGTTGGCCAGGTTCGGTCTCCACCAGGTGTGTTGCAACGCCAGCATTCCTCCCTAACTGTGATGGTGACTTTCTTTATGATGTTCACGCTGAATCTCATTAAAACATCCCTGCCCAGAATTATCCCTGCATCAAAACCCTGCCGATACCTGCTGGGAAATTTTCTAAACAATTTTCTAAGTTGAGTCAATGAAAAGACACCACCTCCCTCCATACCACTGAAGCATCATCTGGAAGCAATCAATGCAGCTATGGCTTCCGTTCATTTCTCCACTGGCCTCATGCAGGTTTGAAATAGGCCGC
The DNA here is from genome assembly GCF_003369695.1 of Bos indicus x Bos taurus. Taxonomy (NCBI): domain Eukaryota; kingdom Metazoa; phylum Chordata; class Mammalia; order Artiodactyla; family Bovidae; genus Bos; species Bos indicus x Bos taurus. Next base: position 52,217,298 of record NC_040097.1, on the reverse strand, counting down.
ACTGACTGGTTCACAATCAGAAATGCTCACTTCCAAGGGCTCCTTTGCTTCCGTGTTTTGACATTTTCAGAGTTCTTCATGAACAACTTCAGAAAAGCTGCCAGGCTGCCAATCAAATTCTATCTGACTTCAGAGTTCTGAATTCTTTTTTTTTTTTTAAACTGTTGGAAGAAATGCCCCCCTGAGAGGGAATGTCACCCTCTCCCTTTCTCAGCACCAGCGAAACAGATCCTGATCTCCATCCTCCCCAGGCGAAACCTGCCTTTGTTGTCCTCCAGAGTCTCCTTTCTGATTCCTTTCTTCTCCTTTAGGAGTCCCTTACCCACTTCAGAGATTCAGGGTTCTTGAGTGAAGTTACATTATTGTGCCCCTTCCGACAGACATCATTACAAAGTATATTTATTTATTTAGTTCTCTGTACTGGGTCTTGTAGCATGTGGGATTTTTAGTTGCAGCATGTAAACTTTTAGTTGAAGCATGTGGGATCTAGTTCCCTGACCAGGGATCAAACCCCAGCTGCCTGCATTGAAAGCACAGAGTCTTAGCCACTGGACCCAAGGAAGTCCCCAGACATCTGCATTTTAAGGTCTGTGTCCTCTGGTGTGGAAAGCTCTACTTACTCACATATGCAACACACGTATAAGTGCCTTGTATGTAGTGGGCACTGTGATAGGCAGTATGGACCGGACAGAGCATGCCTTCCTGTTCTCCAGGAGGTTAGTAGGAAAGATATCTCTGGGGCAGTGACAGCTGGACTGTGGGAGCTCAGGCTTGGGAGGTCAGTGTGATCAGGGAATGCATGGGCTTGATGTGAGGAGACTCAGGCAAAGCAGGGTGGCAGCCCACATGGGAAACACCTCATGAGATATCCATGTGACCTTTCCAGCCCAGGGGACACGTGGGCAGCAAATGTGGGGTGGCTTTGTCTGACAGTCTAGCTGCAAGACAGCCTCATCCTGAAGGAGCTGAGTGGTGGCTCTTTGGAAGCCAGGGGGAGGGGGCTCGCACTGTGAGGCTGTGGGAGGGACAGCTGAGACAAGGTGGGTGGATAGCTATGTGTGGCCAGTCTTTGCTTCAGAACAAGGCAGGCTCATCTTGGGTGCACATCATGTCGGCAGAGGGCACCAGTGGGCAGGGGCCTGTTGGTTTGTTAATCTGTGTGTCTGCAGTTGCGGTAAAGCATTTTCTCAGAAATGGAATCCAATCCCGTTCCCAGTTTTCAGCTTTAGTGCAAGTCAAAAGCAACGATGTGTGCTATGTCCTCTGTGTTTTATCTTTGGAGTTTGGTATTTATTGCTTAGTGTTTTGAGAATACCTTCTTTATGGGGTATTTTCAGGGGAAACTAGTTAGACAGTTTTCTATTTCAGAGCCATCTCATTTCCTGGCAAAATACCTCCATCTTTTCCTACTATCTTTTAAGGCAGGAATCAAGGGTGGTCATTTTCTTTTTATATCAGGGAGAATATTTGGATTGTGTTAAGGGAAATGGAATACATTTGGTCTTGCCTTTCATATCCCTTGGTGGTTTTTTTCTCATTTGTGAAATGGGACTGGTGGTTTCCATGTCAGAGGGTGATTGTCAATACATAATGAGATAATGGATCTGAGAAGACTTTTAGACTTCAGCGTCAGGCTGGCTCCAAACAGAAGAGGTCCCTTGGTTCCAGGAACATGCCAGAGCTTTGTCCAGTGGGTTGTGTTGGAGCAGGGGGTGAAGGTGATAAATAGGTTTACTCCAGCCCTCACGGAGTCCAAGGACACTCCTGTACAAAGAAAGCCCTGCAGGCAATCTAAATCCATATGTTGTGTGACCAAAAACTGTGTACTAGAAAGAGGGAGAAAGAAGCGGGCCTGGCTGAGGGTGGGAAGTGCTAACAGTATGCTTGGTTGGAAGGCCTGCTGTGCCAGATGCCGTTCTTTTAGTTCTGCAAGTGGACTTAACTTTGTCTGCTGTATTTCTGTGGTGGGTATTGCTGTTCTCATTCTAGAAAACTCTGTCTTAGTTGCTCAGTGGTGGAAATATGCATTTGAGGCTAGATAGGCTGGATGCTCAAATCCACTGTCTTTCTTTTGCATGGTATGTATGTATCTGCTGCTGCCTCAAGGGAAAGAAGCCTGCATTGCTACTTAAAGGAGCCTACAGTTGTCACTGTCCCCATGTTCCTTTTGTCATGGAAGCAGGAAACACAGGAGGCTTTGCTAATGGCCGAGGCCCACAGGCACCTGACTCATGTATCTGGCAACAGAGTCACGTTGAGCATCTTTTCCTGTGTCTGTTGGCCACCTGTATGTCTTCTTTGGAAACGTGTTCAGGTTCTCTGCCCATTTTTCAAGCAGACTGTTTGTTTTTTTGATGTTGAGTCATAAGAGTTCTTTGTATGTTTTGGATATTAACTCCTTATCAGATATATCATTTGCAAATATCCTCTCTCATTCAGACGGCTGCCTTTTTGTTTTGTAAATAGTTTGCTGCACAAAAGCTTCTTTATTTGAAGGAGTCCATGTTATTTGTCTTTATTTCCCTTGCCTGAGGAGACATATCCAAAAAATATTGCTCAGGCTGATGTCTTCTGGGAGTTTATAGTTTCAAGTCTTACATTTAAATATTTAACCCATTTTGAGTTTACTTATTTATTTATTTTAATTTTATTTATTTATTTTTTTACAATATTGTATTGGTTTTGCCATATATCAACATGAATCTGCCACAGGTATACACGTGTTCCCCATCCTGAACCCTCCTCCCTCCTCCCTCCCCATACCATCCCTCTGGGTCGTCCCAGTGCACCAGCCCCAAGCATCCAGTATCGTGCATTGAACCTGGACTGCATCCTGTGAGGTAGTAGTCCAGTTTGATTATTTTATATATAGTTTTTCCAGCACCAGTTAATTAAGAGGCTGTCTTTCCCCCATTGTATATTCTTGCCTCCTTTGTCATAGACTAATTGACTGTATAAGCATACGTTTTTTCTGGATCCTCTATTGTGGTCCATTGATTTGTGTGTCTTTTTTTGTGCCAGTCAGTCAATCAGTTCAGTCGCTCAATCATGTCTGACTCCTTGTGACCCCATGGACTGCAGCACGCCAGGCCTCCCTGTCCATCACCAACTCCCGGAGTCTACCCAAACTCATGTCCATTGAGTCAGTAATGCCATCCAGCCATTTCATCCTCTGTCGTCCCCTTCTCCTCCCACCTTCAATCTTTCCCAGCATCAGGGTCTTTTCCAGTGAGTCAGTTCTTCACATCAGGTAGCCAAAGTATTAGAGTTTCAGCTTCAACATCAGTCCTTCCAATGAACACTCAGGACTGATCTCCTTTAAGATGGACTGGTTGGATCGCCTTGCTGTCCAAGGGACTCTCTAGAGTCTTCTCCGACACTATAGTTCAAAAGCATCAATTCTTTGGTACTCAGCTTTCTTTAGAGACCAACTCTCACATCCATGCATGACTACTGGAAAAGCCATAGCCTTGACGAGACAGAACTTGGTTGGCAAAGTGATGTCTCTGCTTTTTAATATGCTGTCTACATTGCTCATAACTTTCCTTTCAAGGAGTAAGCGTCTTTTAATTTCATGGCTGCAGTCACCATCTGCAGTGATTTTGGAGCCCCCAAAAATAAAGTCTGACACTGTTTCCACTGTTTCCCCATCTATTTGCCATGAAGTGATGGGACCGGATGCCATGATCTTAGTTTTCTGAATGTTGAGCTTTAAGCCCACTTTTTCACTCTCAGAGCTCTTTCATTTTTATCAAGAGGCTCTTTAGTTCTTCACTTTCTGCCATAAGGGTGGTGTCATCTTCATATCTGAGGTTGTTGATATTTCTTCTGCAATCTTGTGCTTCATCCAGCCCAGCGTTTCTCGTGATGTATTCTGCATATACCAGTACCATACTGTTTTGATTACTGTAGCTTTGTAATATAGTTTGAAACCAGGGCTCACAGCTTTGTTCTTTATTAAGATTGTTTTGGCTATTTGGGATCTTTTGTGTTATTTTGTTAGGGATTGCAATCTATAGATAGCCCTGGGCAGTATGGTCATTTTTTTTTTAGCAGTGTTTATTCTTCCAATCCATGAAGGTAGTAGTATTATCTTTTTCCATGTGTGTGTATCATCTTCAATTTCTTTCATCAGTGTCTTATAGTTTTCTGAGTACAAGTCTTTTACCTCCTTGGTTAGATTTATTCCTAGGTATTTTATTCTTTTTGATGCAGTTGTAAAGATTAAAGAGGATTCTAATCATGCAGAATAAATAATCAGATCAGATCAGATCATATCAGTCACTCAGTCGTGTCCGACTCATTGCGACCCCATGAATCACAGCATGCCAGGTCTCCCTGTCTATCACCAACTCCTGGAGTTCACTCAGACTCACATCCATCGAGTCAGTGATGCCATCCAGCCATCTCATCCTCTGTCATCCCCTTCTCCTCTTGCCCCCAATCCCTCCTAGCATCAGAGTCTTTTCCAATGAGTCAACTCTTCACATGAGTGGCCAAAGTACTGGAGTTTCAGCTTTAGCATCATTCCTTCCAAAAAAATCCCAGGGCTGATCTCCTTCAGAATGGACTGGTTGGATCTCCTTGCAGTCCAAGGGACTCTCAAGAGTCTTCTCCAACACCGCAGTTCAAAAGCATCAATTCTTCAGCGCTCAGCCTTCTTCACAGTCCAACTCTCACATTCATACGTAACCACGGGAAAAACCATAGCCTTGTTGGCAAAGTTATGTCTATGCTTTTCAATATGCTATCGAGGTTGGTCATAACTTTCCTTCCAAGGAGTAAGCGTCTTTTAATTTCATGGCTGCAGTCACCATCTGCAGTGATTTATAATAAAGTCTGACACTATTTCCACTGTTTCCCCATCCATTTCCCATGAAGTGGTGGGACCGGATGCCATTATCTTAGTTTTCTGAATGTTGAGCTTTAAGCCAACTTTTTCACTCTCCACTTTCACTTTCATTAAGAGGCTTTTTAGTTCCTCTTCACTTTCTGCCATAAGGGTGGTGTCATCTGCATATCTGAGGTTATTGATATTTCTCCCAGCAATCTTGATTCCAGCTTGTGTTTCTTCCAGCCCAGCATTTCTCATGATATACTCTGCATATAAGTTAAATAAGCAGGGTGACAATACACAGCCTTGACGAACTCCTTTTCCTATTTGGAACCAGTCTGTTGTTCCATGTCCAGTTCTACTGTTGCTTCCTGACCTGCATACAAATTTCTCAAGAGGCAGATCAGGTGGTCTGGCATTCCCATCTCTTTCAGAATTTTCTACAATTTATTGTGATCCACACAGTCAAAGGCTTTGGCATAGTCAATAAAGCAGAAATAGATGCTTTTCTGGAACTCTCTTGCTTTTTCCATGATCCAGTGGATGTTGGCAATTTGATCTCTGGTTCCTCTGCCTTTTCTAAAACCAGCTTGAACATCAGGAAGTTCATGGTTCACATATTGCTGAAGCCTGGCTTGGAGAATTTTGAGCATTACTTTACCAGAGTGTGAGATGAGTGCAATTGTGCAGTAGTTTGAGCATTCTTTGGCATTGCCTTTCTTTGGGATTGGAATGAAAACTGACCTTTTCCAGTCCTGTGGCCACTGCTGAGTTTTCCAAATCTGCTGGCATATTGAGTGCAGCACTTTCACAGCATCATCTTTCAGGATTTGGAACAGCTCAACTGGAATTCCATCACCTCCACTAGCTTTGTTTGTGATGTGTAGTGATGCTTTCTAAGGCCCACTTGACTTCACATTCCAGGATGTCTGGCTCTTGGTCAGTGATCACACTGTCGTGATTATCTGGGTCGTGAAGATCTTTTTTGTACAGTTCTTCTGTGTATTCTTGCCATCTCTTCTTAATATCTTCTGCTTCTGTTAGGTCCATACCATTTCTGTCCTTTATCGAGCCCATCTTTGCATGAAATGTTCCTTTGGTATCTCTGATTTTCTTGAAGAGATCCCTAGTCTTTCCCATTCTGTTGTTTTCCTCTATTTCTTTGCATTGATGACTGAAGAAGGCTTTCTTATCTCTTCTTGCTATTCTTTGGAACTCTGCATTCAGATGTCTGTATCTTTCCTTTTCTCCTTTGCTTTTCACTTCTCTTCCTTTCACAGCCGGCAGCCATTTTGCTTTTTTGCATTTCTTTTCCATGGGGATGGTCTTGATCCCTGTCTCCTGTACAATGTCATGAACCTCATTCCATAGTTCATCAGGCACTCTATCTATCAGATCTAGGCCCTTAAATCTATTTCTCACTTCCACTGTATAATCATAAGGGATTTGATTTAGGTCATACCTGAATGGTCTAGTGGTTTCCCCTACTTTCTTCAATTTAAGTCTGAATTTGGCAATAAGGAGTTCATGGTCTGAGCCACAGTCAGCTCCTGGTCTTGTTGGGCCCATGCTAAACACACATCCTTTGTGCTGGTAAAATCCGGGAATGCACACCTATACCAATGCATTCAACTTTAAAAGGCACTAAGTCAATTGCCACATCATATTTTCTGCTCTGTCCTTGGGACAAGGGTCATATTTTTGTGCACTGAGTTTCACAAACTCTACAACATGTATATTAGGCCTAATGGTCCAGGCTCCTCAACTTGAGTCTGCATACTTGAGTGAGTGAGGAATACCACCCATCAGTTATTTCCCTTGCTCAGAAAGTCTCTAGCTTATCTTGTGTTTTTTCAGGGATTAAAAAGAGTTAGTGTGGAAGGCTCCGTCAGGGCACAGGGGGGAGGATAGTTAGCATCTTGACTTTTCCCTAGTCTAAGTGTCTTTGAAATATTCTGAAGGCTTCCCATAGATAACCTAGTTTTATTTCTGTCTTCTTTATACCTCCTTCCTGAGATCAGCAATCCCAAAACCAGGTTTGGAAGTTGGCTGCCAGTAAGGGAAGACTGTGGTTAAATTGACCCTGATTCCCTGGATGGTTCCTGATTAATTACTGTTTAGGGATATTGTGATCATTAAATAAGCAGTTATAGGCAGAACAGAGAAAAAAATGCTATTGGTGTTCTCCTCTGTGCTATTTGGTTCCATTGCTTGCTACAGACATTTTGGGTGGGATCTGAGAATTTAGATGTTTCAACCACTTGAAACACTAGTAAGAATAATTTTTGAAAGAATTAATCCTGAGGAAGTTAGACATGTAATTGTCCCTTTTGAGAGGGCATTGAGAGGCCACAAGAAGAAAATATTTCACCAAGGTCTTAATGGCACTTAGCTTGTGAAATAGCCAACCAGATACTGAGAAATGTCTGCAAAGTTCTAAAACTTCCATTGGAACTTTTTAAACATATATCCCTAACTCCAAAAAGAACTCCTAGGAGATACTCTAAAAGGGCCCTACTTAATGCTTGCACTGTTCTCCCCTGAGGTCACAAACTTTTTATGTAACAGATGAAAATCAAGCATTTTGCTGATGCTCCAGCAGCATGACATGGCTTTAAGGCAGCCAGGCATCTATAAAATGTCTAGAAAAGCAAGTGTTTATCATCATCTCCTTTCTTTCTGGCCTCTAACTTATTGTCAGAGAAGTATAAAGTGGAATTTTTAAAGTGTCACCATGCTGTAGAAAGAGATTGAAGGAAGATAGATTTGGGAGAGTAGAGCTTGCTGTAGGAGGGAATCTAGGTCCCAGAAGGAAAGGCATGTGGTTGATGTCAGAGCCTGTACAGCCTCCCTGAGTAGAGTGGAAGCTTCCTGATTGTAAAGAGCCACAGTACCAGCAGTATTTATTGAGCAACTACTTTGCACTTGCTTTTTAATGAATTCTTTCATTCAAATTTTCACTAATGTATGAGTTGGTTATTAAAAGCATTCTATTTTTAAAAATTAATTTTTACTGAAACTTAGTTACTTTATAATGTTGTGCTAGTTTCTGCAGTACAGGAAAGTGAATCAGTTATATATATATACATATATCTACTCTTTTAAAAATTCTTTTCCCAAGTAGGTCATTACGGAGTGTTGAGAAGAGTTCCCTGTGCTCTACAGTAGGTTCTTATTAGTTATCTGTTTTATATGTAGTAGTGTATATATGTCAATCCCAGTCTCCCAAATTATCTCCTCCCCTCCCTTCCCCACCCCATAACCATAAGTTTGTTTTCTACATCCGTGACTCTATTTCTGTTTTGTAAATAGGTTTCATTTGTAACATTTGTTTTCGATTTCACCTGAAAGCAATATCATTTGATGTTTGTTTTTCTCTATCTGACTTACTTCACTAAGATGACAATTTCTAGATCCATCTATGTTGCTGCAAATGGCATTGTTTCCTTCTTTTTGCAGCTGAGTAATACTTCACTGTGTGTATGTACCGCATCTTCTTTATCCATTCCTCTGTCAACGGTATATTTTTCTAAGTGGGGAAGTAATCTTCCAGTAGCATGCACATACAGAGACAAGGCAGAGTAGGGACACAGTGGGAAGGTAGACAGCTATAAGCCAAGGAGAGAAGCCTCAGGAGACACTCAAGCTGCCTTGATCTTCCAGAATTGTAAGAAACAAATTTATATTATTGAAGCTACCCAATCTGTGATATTTCACTATGGTAGCCCTTAGCAAACCAGTACACCCCACCATCTTTGTGAGTGGAACGCTTTGCCGTTCCTTGACTTTGAGTTTATTCATGTGATTTATTTTGGTCCACAGAATGTTAGCAGACCTGATGTGAATAGAGGCTTAAGAGACACCTGTGTGGTTTGGCTTGCTGTGTTGAGCCTGTGCTAGTGCCATAAGAAAGACACATTCCTTTGAGCTGGTCCAAGGGAGGATGAGAGACCTGTGGGGTAGGGCCTTGCAGCTTGAAGCAAAGCCACCTGGCAACCTGGTCTAAGTCAGTCAATGCTAAGATGCTGCAATTTGAAGCCAATCACCTGAACTGACCTCCATATCCATGACAGCAGATGATCATTGTCTTAAGCTCCTGAGTTTTGTTAGGCAGCATTATGGTGGCAATAGCTAACTGTCACGTTAGTCAAAAATCAGACTAGGCAGCTTCACATAATTTCTGCATGGTATCTTCTCTGGCCATTTATTAGGGGTGGGGATGGAAGGATATACGGAGAGAAGGCAGACAAATGGCAGCTCTAATAATCCTGTCAACTTCTGGATTAGGGGGAGAAGTTATATTTATCTAGGAATATATATAAAGTGAAATTGAACTGTTATTTTCCACTTCTCCAGGACAATATTTGTTGTTGTTCAGTTGCTAAGTCATGTCCAACTCTTTGCAACCCCGCGGACTACAGCATGCCAGGCTTCCCTGTCCTTCACCATCTCCCAGAGCTTGCTCAAACTCATGTCCATTGAGTTGGTGATGCCATCCAACCATCTCATCCTCTGTCATCCCCTTCTTCCCCTACCTTCTGTCTTTCCTAGCATCAGGGTCTTTCCTAATGAGTCAACTCTTGACATCAGGTGGCCGAAGTATTAGCACTTCAGCTACAGCATCAGTCCTTCCAATGAATATTCAGGATTGACTTCCTTTAGGATGGACTGGTTGGATCTCCTTGCAGTACAATGGATTCTGAAGAGTCTTCTCCAATACCACAGTTCAAAAGCATCAATTTTTCAACACTCAGCCTTCTTTATAGTCCAACTCCTCACATTCATGTATTCCTACTGGAAAAACCATAGCTTTGACTGTACGGACTTTGTTGGCAAAGTAATGTCTCTTCTTTTTAACATGCTAAGTTGGTCATAGCTTTTATTCTGAGGACCAAGCATCTTTTAATTTCATGGCTGCTGTCACTGTCCACAGTGATCTAGGAGCCCAAGAAAATAAAGTCTGTCACTGTTTCCAATATTTCCCCATCTATTTGCCATGCAATGATGGGACTGGATGCCATGATCTTGGTTTTTTGAATGCTGAGTTTTAAGCCAGCTTTTTTACTCTCCTCTTTCACCTTCATCAAGAGGCTCCTTAGTTCCTCTTCACTTTCTGTCATAAGGGTCATATCATATGCATATCTGATATTTCTTCCAGCAATCTTGATTCCTGCTTGTGCTTCAGCCTGGCATTTTGTATGATGTACTTTGCATATAAGTTAAATAAGCAGAGTGACAGTATGCAGACTTGATGTACTCCTTTCCCAATTTGGAAACAATTGTTACATGTCCAGTTCTGACTGTTGCTTCTTGACCTGCATACAGGTTTCTCAGGAGGCAGGTAAGGTGTTCTGGTATTCTCATCTCTTTAAGAATTTTCCACAGTATGTTGTGATCCACACAGTCAAAAAGACTTTTGTGTAGTCAATGAAGGAAAAGTAGGCGTTTTTATGGCATTCTCTTGCTTTTTCTATGATCCAGCAGATTTTGGCAATTTGATCTCTGGTTCCTCTTCTTTTTGTAAAACCAGCTTGAACATCTGGAAATTCTTGGTTCACATATGCTTGAAGACTAGCTTGGAGATTTTTGAGCATTACTTTGGTAGCGTGTGAGATGAGTGCAATTGTGCAATAGTTTGAACATTCTTTGGCATTGCCTTTCTTTGGGATTGGAATGAAAACTGACCTTTTCACATCCTTTGGCCACTGCTGAGTTTTCCAAATTTGCTGACATATTGAGAGCGGTGCTTTCACAGCATCATCTTTTAGGATTTGAATAGTTCAGTGGGAATTTCATCACCTCCACTAGTTTTGTTTTATAGTGATGCTTCCTATGGCCCACTTGATTTTGCACTTCAAGATGTCTGGCTCTAGGTGAGTGATAACACCATTGTGGTTATCTGGGTCATTAAGGTCTTTTTTGTACAGTTCTTCTGTGTATTCTTGCCATCTCTTCTTAATGTCTTCTGCTTCCTTTAGGTTCATACCATTTCTGTCCTTTATTATGCCCATCTTTGCATGAAATGTTCCCTTGGTATCTCTAATAATCTTGAAGAGACCTCTATAGTCTTTCCCATTCTATTGTTTTCCTCTGTTTCTTTGTATTGGTCAGATAGAAAGGCTTTCTTTTCTCTTCTTGCTGTTCTTTGGAACTCTGCATATATTTTTCTACTTTGCCTTTCATTTCTCTTCTTTTCTTAGCTATTTGTAAAACCTCCTTGGACAACCTTTTTGCCTTTTTGCATTTCTTTTTCTTGGAGATGGTTTTGATCACCACTTCCTGTACTATGTCACTTACCTCCATCCATAGTTCTTCAGGCACTCTGTCTATCAGATCTAATCCCTTGAGTCTATTTGTCACTTCCACTGTATAATTGTAAGGGATTTGATTTAGGTCATACCTGAGTGGTCTAGTTGTTTTCCTGACTTTCTTCAATTTAAGTCTGAATTTGGCAAAAAGGAATTTGTCATCTGAGCCACAATCAGCTCCTGGACAATATTTAAATGGAGGAAAAACACTCACTCCTATACACTCACACAGATAAATGGAGAGAGAATAGCCTTGTGCTTGTTGCAGTGAGTTATACTTAGTTTAATGTCTTGACTTTGTCTCTTACTAGCTATGGGTGACCTGGAACACATTATATAATCTCACTGACCTTTAGTCTTTCTATCTGAAAATGGGAATGCTAATGATACCCTTACACCCAGATACAACTTTTTCTCCCACATGTTTGTTCTGATCCCACAGTTGCAAGTGTCTGACTCAGAGCAAATACTCTTTATATTGCCTCTTATAATCCAGGAAGCTTGAAGGGATGGGGTAGAGTCGGGAAGATTTGAGAAACACAAACTTTTGGGAATGTGGTTTGCTATCTGGGTGTTTGGAGATACTTAGTTCAGAGGGGCCAGAAGGACAGGTTGCGCTGCCTTTGTGCTGACCTGGGTTGGTTATGAAGTCTTGAATCCTGATTATGTGGCCCAATGGGGCAAGGTGTGGAATCCCAGACTGTCAGAGCTAAAAGACCCCAAGGAGATGACAAATAATAGATAAGTTCTAGTTTGACAAGTTGGAGCCCTGATTAATAGTTCAGGTTCCAAGTTCCAGAATTTGTGACTTGGGACACATTATTCAGCCTTTTTGAATCTTTGTTTCTTTATCTGTAAAAAGAGAAGAATAGTAGTGTGTATCTTTCATAGTAAAGCTTTCCATTATTATGAAAATCACATTAAACCAAGGCTCTTAAGCCCTTAGTATAGCATCAGGCTGCAGATAAGCACTCACAATATAATCTTGGGGTATTTAATTTATTCAGGCTTCCCCAGTGGCTCAGTGGTAAAGAATCCGTCTGTCAAGCATGATGTGGCTTCAGTCCATCGTTGAGGAAGATCCTCTGGAGGAGGAAATGACTACCCACTCCAGTATTCTTGCCTGGGAAATCCCATGGACAGAGGAGCCTGGTGGGCTACAGTCCATGAGGTCGAAAAGAGTCAGAGACAACGTAGCAGCTAAACATCAATAAGTTTAATTTATCCATTCCAGTCCCCTCCTTTTGTGGATAAACTGAGGCTCCCTGAGGTATGCTGATCTTCTCCAAGTCACAAGCAAATGATGTGCCAAAGTAGGACTAGACTAGAGAAAATTTTTCCTAGTGATATATACCTAAAACAGAGGCATGCTAAGCTGTTCAGAGGTTAAGAGGAAGTATGTAGTCTGCAGACCCAGGAGAGAGAATTAGAGCTATACCTTTTCAGTATTGATAATGTCCTAGAATCTCCATCTAGCCTGTCATTGTTGCAAGAGTCCTTTCCCTAGTTTCTCCTGGTAGCTTGGCCTCATCTGTTACACCACCAGCGACAAGAAGCTCATCATCTACTATGTCAGTGCATCCCACCTGCAACAACTTACTACCACGTTTTTCCTTATATTGAGCCTTAATGTAACATCTATGTCTTGAACCACATAGACTGAATCTCATGTTTTTCCGTACACTGGTCTTTGAGTGTTTGCAGGCAGCTCTGTCTCTTGCTCTCACTGGCTCTGCCAAACATACCTTCATTCAACAAGTGTGTGTTGAACAGCATGTCATGATTGTTTTAGAGGTAATAAACAGGAAACTCAGACTTAAACATTTCATTCATTCATTCATCTGTTTGACACATTTGCATTAGGTACGTTTTATATTGCAGGCACAATTCTAGATATTGAGGGCAGAGCAGTGAATATAACAGTCTCTACCCATATGGAGCCTGCATTCTAGTGTGAGAAGATAGACGATGAACAAATAAATAGGTTTAGCTCAATGAATAACATATAGTAATTCAGAGGAAAAGTGCTTTGGAAAAAGGAAAGAGAATTAGAATGAAGGACACGGAGAATCCTGAGGGGTGGTTTTGAGGTGGCGGATGGTGCCACTCAGCTGAACACTTCAGAGGGAGGGCGCAGCTCAGCTCTCCATTTCTTTATCTGTGCTCCTCTCAGATCTGCTTTGTGCTAGAACAGCTCCCCATGTGTTAGCCATGTGGCTATTGATGGACCCGGGCTGTGTGTTTTCTCATGCACGTTGGAAGGAGATGGGTGTTAGCTTCTACAACAGGGAAACAGATGTTCTAAGCTCTACTCTGACAGATTCGCCCTTGTACTCTGTGTCCAAGGGTAACATCATGCACTGATTAGCTTTTGCCTTGGTTTGTTTCTGTGTGAACTTTTAGAGGGACACATCCACTTCTAAAGTGAGAAGCATGCTCATTGCCACCCAGAGCATTGGCACCCTGGCATTGTCACCCAGAACATATGGCTGCCAGGAAACAGGGGAAGAGGAAGTTTGTGATAGGGAGGCAACTGTATCATCCGCTGCAAATACTATATGTAGGCTATGAGGGCTTACAAAGATTGATAGGACACAGTCCCTGATCTTACGGAGGTCACAGCTTAATGGAGGGATACGAATGATTAGGTAATTCCGTAGTGGGGGATTAGCATGCTAGCTGGCTCAAGACAGTTGTCAGTCTTAGGGTAAGGGTGTGAAAAAAGGGGTAGGGGTCCTAGAAGAACCATTCTAGAATAGTCAGTACTACTCAGGAGTTCTGTGTTCCCAGCTCTTCATTCCCCTATTGGTAACAACCTTACCCATGAAAGTTTGTGGAGTTCTTTCATTTAAGGGGAGGATACTTCTCCACCCTACAGAGTTTGCTTTGGCCAATGGGATGTTGAGAGACCTGAAGTCAGTGGAGGCATGAAACAAGCTTGCACATATGGGCTTCCTTCCTGCACTCTGTCTTACCTGTGGAATCATGTACCTGGGCTCAACCTGCTTGCTTCAGGAGAAAGAAGAGAAACAAGTGGTGCAGAATCACCCCAGCTGAGTCACTTCAGTGGAACTCAGGTTCAGTTTTCTAGCCCCATTCAACCTCCACAGCCATGAGCTAACTAAATGCCTATTAAGGGTTCTCTTAGAGTTTTGTGATTGTTTGTTATGCTACATTATTGTGGCTGACAAATACAGGTTGGAAGAACATCTTTGTAGCATTTGAAAACATTCTAAATTATTTTAGTTCTCATTTAACAAAGCAAGAAATAAGATCATCTAGTTTGGTGTTCTAGAAGTCTTTGCAAATCAAGAAAAGACCCTGAGAATAGCTTGCTCTTTCTAGTCATGGCAGATGTGGGAAGAAGACAGGAAAGGAAGATGTGATTAGAAGAGGCAAATGGCCAGAGGAGTGATCAAGCTAGGGTTGGCTTCCCTGTACTCTGGCTCCTCAGGGGAATGGGTGGGATGCATGGATGGAGGGTGGACATGGTGGGGAAAAGTGTCTACCATAAGGGTGCAGGGAGACACTACAGCAGGGATGGATTCAGACATGGCAGAGACTCTGAGGGGCCTAGGAGAGGCGTCAGTGAGAGCCCCAAGGGAGCACCAATCAGCCGGAAAGCACTGCTGGGTCTTGAAGTAGCTGAGAGGCCAGTTGGCAAGTCACAGCAGCCAGAGGTATCCCAGCAGGCATTGATGGGATGCCTGTGATGGAACTGACTCACTTTGGGGGAGGTCATTCAGGGTCAGTTCAGCCCTGTCTCTCCATAGCCTAAGCCAGAGAGGATTCAGAGGGTACCAGGTCTGTTCAAGGAGGCTCCACTCTCTCCATTCACCAGCCCAACAATATACATAGAGAGGATGGGATGGAGCCTGGGAGACGGGCTTCAGAAACCTGAGAATCCGAGCATTTTGACCTCAAGAGACTATATACTTAATTCAGCAGATTCTTCAAATTTAGAATCAGACCCAAGAGTAACAGCTTAAACTAAATTCAGTTTTCTTTTCTTGCTTACCAGTGGGAAGGAGGGTTGTGAGGAAGAACAGGCCAGTTATTGACCGAATGAAGAAACCACATTTTCTTTGTACACAGAAGAGTAATGGGGATGGATTTTCAATCCTGCCACAATTAAGATCCAGCATGGTGAGGTCTGAAGTGGTGGAGAGCTCCGGGGTGCTGGGAGAGCTGCAGAGACCATCTCCGACTCAGAATGAAGAGGGGCAGGGCTGGGGGCTCGGGAGAATTAAGTGCTCCTAACAAGCTGAATCTTACAGGAGTGATAGCAGGTGCCCAGACAAAGAACCAAGTTGCAAAGAAGGGACTGAGGTGGGGAGTGGCATGCACAAGGGTCTAGGTTGGGGGGAGCACCTAGAATTTCTCTAGGTGACCTGCATGGGATGATTTTTGAGTGTCCTTGTTGCCTGGGGAGCTGCAGGGATCTGAGAGCCAGGAAGGTGAGTGAGCATGTGCTGGCCAAGGCAGGGACTCCCTCTGCCTTCTCTTTCCTCCTCTTAGCCAGACAGCCTGTGAATTTCCCAGGGATTTCATTTTACTTGTAGGGAAATGTGCAGTGTGGGGTAGAGGTGGGCTGAGACCAGGGCCAGAGGTGAGGCAGTGCATGCATGTATCTCATTTTGTCCCCACAGCAGCTTTCTCATCCCAGTATTGGTCTCTAATCCATCTCGGCTCTTATTTATATTCAGGACACAAACAGAATCAAACCACTTCTTTTTTTTAAAAAAAAAATTTATTGGAGTATCGTTGATTTATAGCGTTATGTTAGTCTCAGGTGTATAGCAGAGTGAATCAATTATATGTATACATGAAGCCTTTCTGTTGTTTTTTTTTTTTTAGATTCTTTTCCCATGTAGGCCATTATAGATTACTGAGTAGAGTTCCCTGTGCTATGCAGTAGGCTCTTATAAG
This sequence comes from Bos indicus x Bos taurus, assembly GCF_003369695.1. Taxonomy (NCBI): domain Eukaryota; kingdom Metazoa; phylum Chordata; class Mammalia; order Artiodactyla; family Bovidae; genus Bos; species Bos indicus x Bos taurus. Next base: position 52,201,227 of record NC_040097.1, on the reverse strand, counting down.
TTATCTATTGTATCTCTATAGTACGTGTATGTCAGTCCCAGTTTATCCCTCCCCCCTTATCCCCGCTAACAACAAGCTTGTTCTCTATATCCTTAACGCTACTTCTGTTTTGTAAATAAGTTCATTTGTACTCTTTTAAAATATGATCCCACATATAAGCAGTACCATATGATATTTGTCTTATGTGTCTGACTTCACTACATGTGATGATCTCTGGGTCTATCCATTTTGCTGCAAATGGTATTATTTCATTCTTTTTTATGGCTGAGTAGTATTCCATTATATATATACCCACATCTTCTTTATCCCTTCCTCTGTTGATGCACATTTAGGTTGCTTCCATGTCCTGGCTATTGTAAGTAGTGCTGCAATGGACATTGGGGTGCATGTATCTTTTTGAATTATGGTTTTCTCTGGGTGTCAGCCCAGGAAAGTGATTACTGGGTCATATGTTAGTTCTATTTTTAGTTTTTAAAGGAACCTCCATATTCTTCTCCATGCGACTGTTACCAGTTTACATTCCCACCAACAGTATAGGAAGTATACCCTTTTCTCCATACCCTCTCCAGCATTTATTGTTTGTAAGTTTTTTTGATGATGGCCATTCTAACCCATGTGAGATGATATCTCCTTGTAGTTTTGGTTTGCATTTCTCTGATAATTAGTGACATGGAGCATCTTTTCATGTGTCAAACCACTTCTTATACCTCCATCACTTCCCAACTTGCCTGTTGGTCCAAGCCACAGCTATCTCTCACTTGGATTATTTTAATAGCCTCCTAACTGGCTTCCCTGCCCCCACCCAACCTTCCCATCCTCCACACATGTTCAAGGAGATCCATAAGACACACCGAAGTCTGATTATGTCATCTCTCTGCACAAAGCCATCCAAAGTCTTCTAACATGACTCACAATAAACCTCCAGACCTCATGGGAATCTGCTAGACCCTCTGTGATCTGGCCACCCTTATCCTTCCCAATCTCATCCCCTACTTCCCCCTGTTATGTTAACTCCAGTCACTTGTTTCCTCTTCATGGAATGCTTTTTCCTCACACATCCTTAGAAAGCCTTTACCCTCTGCCATTCCTCCGGTGTGCTGCTCCCTGGCTCTTGTATCTATTTCCTCCCAATGAGGAGATAATATTCTCAGTCAAGAGTCTAAGCAACAAGGGGCTGAGCTGGTTGGGACTCCTGGTCAACCTTTCACTTGATCACTTGATGATTATGCAGTTGGATGCAGGCCAGTACAGCAGCTTGGTGAGGAGCTGGGACAGAGACAGGCCCTGCTCCTGTCCCCTCACCATTCCTGCCCTCATCCTCTTGGCTCACTAACTGTCAAGGGAAGCTCAATGGGAAGGAACTGCCAGTGCCTTCCTTATGCCCAGGAGATCTGGCCATTTGGCAGGCATCAGAGATAAAACTGTTGATGACTTCAGAGATCTTTGTGCAAGAAACAGTTTATATTTATAAACATCTAATATTTATGCAGTATTAGATGTCTGTATTGGTTGCAGCAATAGCAGGAAAGAGAAAGTTATGCTTTTCTAGGAAGAAGCACAGAGAATATGTTGTCTGAACAAAGTCTGCAAAGGGAATGGCTTGTGAAGTGGACCAATTGGGACCAGACTGGGGATGAAGGAAAGAGAGTCAGCACTGAACTTCATGTGAAGAAGCTACAGAAGGACACAGACCATTTGGTGACTGACCTGAGTTGGAGGCATCTGTGAGAGCCCTGGGTCCTACTGACAACTACATGCCCAGAGCCAGATGAGTGAGGACCCAGTGATCAAGGCTGGAGGCCACATGTGGAGACCTTTGGCATATGCACAGCAGGTGATTTGATGAATGGGTTTGGAGATCTCACAGCACAGAAGACCGGAACACAACCCTGGAGAAGACCAAACTTTGGATATGTTCAGAAAGAGACATCTACCAACGAGGCCCAGCAAAGGAGCGTGATGGGGTAGAAACTAGATAGAATCACATGGCTAAAGACACAACTGAAAATGTCAGGCAGGAGTGGCTAAGAGCTCCAAACCCTACAGGGAGGCCACGGTCAGACTATACATGGAATTTAGCAATTAAGAGATCAGTGGTGATGGGAGGGAACCACCTAGCATTTAGCTAAGGCACGTGGAACAGCTTTGTAAACTGGAGAGCCATGGGAAAGCCACATCAGTATCCAGTGACGGCAGACATCAGCAGCGTTGCCTGCGTGCTAAGTAGCCTCAGTCATGTCCAACTCTATGCGACCCTATGGACCATAGCCCACCAGGCTCAACCCTCCATGAGATTCTCCAGGCAAGAATACTGGAGTGGATTGCAATGCCCTCCTCCTGGAGATCTTCCCAACCCAGGGATCGAACCCATGTCTCTCTCAACTCAGGCATTGGCAGGCAGGTTCTTTACCACTAGTACCACCTGGGAAGCCCCATCAGCCACCTTGGGCTGATCAATTCAGACCCTGTAGTGAGAATAACATCAAATTCACCAGTCCAGATTTACAGCTTCTCAACTGCATCCTGTGGATAACAGAACACCAGTATTTTAAATAGACACCCCTGTGTTCACCATGAATTTTTTTTTTAACAGTTTTACATCCTTATCTAAAAATTAGCTTTTTGTCAGCTCCAGAAGATTGCTTGGGATTTGTCACCAAAGAGCAAAAATAAAATTGAGGGCATCAGAAAGAATGAGAGGGAGAAACTGCAAGTTATGAGGTCATTACTATGCAGGAATCAATAATTCTGGAGCTCAATAGCTATGCCAAGTTGTAGAATGTATCCTCTGAAGAAAGAAGCTTCCATCTTAAAGTCTGTTTTGGATAATGCCAATAGGGAAAGGGCTCATAGCAGGACAAAATAGATTTTCCAACTAGTCATTTTATCCTGTAAAAAAGAAAAGGAAACCCATAGACTATCATAAGAAGTATGGCTGTTGAGAGAACCTTATCTAGAGGCTACATGAATAATTTCAATGATGCAGTGCAGGTATCCTGATCGGCTGCAGGTGACTGTGGCTGAGTGCAGCAAGGGGAACACTTGGGAGAGAATCATGCGACCCTGAGTCTGTTTGTTTTGTAATATCTCCTTATGATTGTGATTGAGCTCCACACAAATACCTAAAGAGGAGTCATGTAAGGATGTGCGTTGTGGCCTTGATGAGTGATGTTCCTTACTCCAGGCTGGGACATGCTGGTTACATTCCTGTCTTGACACTGATTCTTCTCCTATTTGATGTGCTCATCCCCAAATGTTCACACATGGCTGTTACTCTCTCTATTCTCAGGCCTGTGCCTAAGCACTGCCTTCTCTATGAAGCCCTTTCTGACAACCCTGTCTAAAATAACACTTGCATTCATCCATTCCCTCACCTGCTCCTCTTCCCTGCTTTATCTTTCTTTATAGCACTTACTGTGTACATGTGTGCTGCTAAGTCATTTCAGTAGTGTCTGACTCTTTGTGACCCGATGGACTGTAGCCTGCTAGACTCCTCTGTCCATGAAATTCTCCAGGAAAGAATACTGGAGTGGGTTGCCATGCCCTCATCCAGAGGATCTTCCCAACCCAGGCATCAAACCTGCATCTCTTATGTCTCCTGCATTGCAGGTGGGTTCTTTACCACTAGAGCCACCTGGGAAGCCCATAGCACTTATTATCTTATGATATATTTTTATCAGAATGTCAGCTGCTTAAAGGAATGGTTTCTGCCTGTCTTGATCACTGGTATATTCCTGATGTCTAGTAGACTGTATGGCACCTCAGAGGCTCTCAATGAATATTTTTGGAATGAATGAAGGATGGGTGTTGGCAGTCTGCCATGTTTTTGGCTCCAGAGAGGGATTGTCAAGCTTCTAGAAAAGTAATTCCCTCGTAAAGGTCATGATCAAGTCTACACTTAGCCTTCTTTCTCTGGCAGGTCTGTGGTTCCTGCCTCTTTCTTCAAAGAGTGAGCAGCAAGGCTCAAGCTTGCCAGGAGCTTCCAGGATGTTCATCCTGGGTCTTCTCTCTTCCATTGTGTAAATCTGTCCTCCTTTCAAAAGTCTCGCAGATCCCAGGCTGGAGCCATTCCTGAGACCTATGGATATTTAGAACCTCATTGCCCAAAGGAGCCTGGAAAGCCCATCTGTCCAGTCTAAACTTCTCTAGATGAAGAAACTAGAACTCAGAAAGGTGTCCTAATGTCCCTCATGCCATGCAGCCCATTGGGTGGATGGGGCCTGCCAAGGAGAGGAGTGTGATCATATATGAACATGTCTGATGAACATGGGAACATATATGAACATGATGTGTGTGGTCATATATGAACCTTGCAAAAGGTGAGGGTCTAGTGTCATGAGTCCATGGACAGGTTGAAAAATAGAGGATCAGAAATGTTAAGTTACTTTTCCAAGTTTGCTCAGCTGCTGAGTGTTAAAGTCAGGATTGAGACCCAGGTTTGTTTTGATTCTAAACTGTTCCATGGAGTAGATTCTGTTTGTGCTATAATTTGACAGCAATGTCATATCCTGGCCTGCTGCCCTTGTCGATGATGAATGTGTGGCCATGTCCTTCTCTGTGGTCGGTCGCTTTTGTATTTCTAAAAGATGGTTTTCACCTTTCCTCTTGTTCCAGCAGAACAGGTGCTCCTCTTTTCTGTCTAGCAGTCAGTCCTCAGCTGAGTCATTTTTCTTTCTCCTTGTTCTCCATCTGCACCTGTTCATCCTCTCCCTGGCCTCTCCTACCAGCATTTAAACATGCCTGGTTTCGTGTACATCTCACAGTACAAAGGAATGCAGCTGTCCAGTTATCCTGCATTCCTCTGCAGTGACAATCTTTGCTCATTCTTCTTCTTTAATTCTGGGATTCCCAGATGCATCCTCCACATTTCCCATTCCCTCTTCGGCCCTCTATCCTTATGAGTTTCAAAGCTGTTCTGGCTCCTTCTGTCCTTCCCTCCTAGTCCCCTGGAGGCCACCATTCTGTCCTCCACTTCTAAACCTTTCATTGCTTTAGCTGCATCGTATGAGGGGAATCACGCAGTGTTTGTCTTCCTGTGACTGGCTTAATTCACTTCCTATAATGCCTTCCGGGGCTATCCATGCTATCACAAATAGAAGTTTTCCTTCTTTTCTAAGGTGGAGTTATATTCCATCGTATGATCTCATGTGAAATATTTTTACTACATCAAGAAGAAAGAAAGAAAAAGGAGGGCAGGGAGGAAGGAAAGAAAAAGAAAACAAAGAGACACAGAGCATTTTGGTGATGATGGATATATTTATTACTGCGATTGTGGTGATGACAACACAAGTGTACACTTATGTACAAACTCACCAAATTGTATACATCAATGATGTGCAGTTTTTTGTATAGCCAATTATACCTCAAAAAAGCTGGGGAAAAAATAAAATATCTATCACAAAACACATTATCTATTTAAGCAGAAGTTAATTGCACACATTGAAAAAAGAGCCTTGCCAAGGTCCAGCCCCGGTGGATCCAGGGAATTTGAAGCAGGGGGCGGCGTCGGCGAGGATCAGGAAACAATTGCTTAATTAAACATTAATTAAGGATATAAAGAGTGGTTAAATAAGGATAGCTCAGTGAGGAAATTCAGTGGAGAAAAGAGGCTGAAATAAGGAGAGCTCAGTGAGGAAATTCAGTGGAGAAAAGACGCTGAATAATTCAGCCAGAAGGTGAGAGAAAGAACGACGTGGGGAGACCAAGTTTCGGTGAACAAGCCCGCACTTTATTTTCCAAAGTAGTTTTTATACCTTAAGTTATGCATAGAGGATAATGGGGGAAGGGGTGGAGTCATGCAGTAAGCCAGGCTTTCTTCCTGCAAACTTATCATATGCAAAAGTTTAGGTGATTTGCATCATCTTCTGGCCCAGAGGCCTGTTAACATTTTAAGACCCTTTCTTCAGAAAACTTATTTTTCTCTAAAGGTGATTAGTCAGGTGCCACCCTCCAAAGCATTAGATAAAGTTACATTCCTATAGGGCAAAGGTGTGGTGGGCTATAACAAGAAAAAGAATTAACTCCAGGGTCCAAGGTTACAAACATTAAAGCTACTACTTACACCAATCATATTAATCAATACACTGCCAGGGACACAGCAGGTAAGGGATATGGAGACTTAGCAGCAAACATTGGCCCAACAAGTGAAAAACCCTTCACCAATACCATTTCTAATCAATCTTTTAACTGCTCAAAGGAATCTGTATTTAGACAATTTAGAACATCTCATGCCTCTCACAGTTGGGAGGCTCTGAGCAATCACATGTGGCCCGAAAAACCTATTCAGGCACGCTAGAGGACTTCCAAAGGAGTTAGTAGGTTGAAATACTATCAGACCCAGGAACTTTATTAACTGGAGCTGTAAGTTAACTCTCTTTTTCAGAGAGAGATAGTGGGGGACAGCCCCCCATAAAGTCAGAGGTATAGGTGAGAGCACAAAGCAGAAAGTAGGCAGACTCTGGTTTTGTGGGTAGATGCTCGAGAATTTCCAGGGGGACTCCTGAGGCTCGATCCCTCCTTGCGTATGCCGAGCCTCCATCCTCATGACCTTTGCCATGGGCGGAGCTCCTGCTCCCGGCAGAGCCTTTTTTGCTAAGAGCACTAGCAGCCTCTTTGTTGATAAGTCCTGTGAACTTTCTTCAGATTTATTTTACTTGACTGCCTAGGACATTCTACATGGGGAAGCACTCCATTGTTCTCTGAACTCTGTTCCTTTGGATTATGCATCAGCACACTCTTTGGCTTTCTGCACAGCCCTCTCCAACTTAGTTACTGTTTGCTGGTTCTCTGGTAGATGGCAAAGATGGCTTCATTCATCTCTTCCATTCCAGGTACATGCCCTGTGCGTTGTGACTTTGCTGATCCTCCTTCAAGAGGTAGAGTTTATTTCTGCCTCCATTTAATCTAAACATGATCACATGAGCTGCTTTAAGGAAATTAGAAAATGGGATTTAGAGAAATTAGCAAGCAGTGTTTTAAAATCGTTTGCACATTGGTGCTTGTCATTTTCTGACTGTGATTGGAACTCTGAGCCAACAGTGTGAAGTAGCTGCAGCCAACCTGCTGGAGAGGTCATATGAAAGGTAGCCAAGATACCCTGGTCTCACAATTTCCAGACAAGTGAGAAAGTTTTAGATCAATGAGTTCATCTGAATGATTAATTCACTGTAGCCATATGACCTCAGGTAAAACCAGCACAAGAAACAAAAAACCAAACACTCAAATGAATCCAGACCAAACTGTCAAACTGCAGACTGTGCAAATCAAGGCTAAGGTAGTAGGGTATTTGTTATGTAGCAGTAGAGAACCAATACCACCTTTTATTTAATCTATTCCTTTTTTTGTGTGTGGTTTTCAAAAATCTACATGGCATATCGTCTCCAAATATTCATGTTAATATGTGCATTCTAACAATTCCCAAAGAAAGGCAGTGCCAAAGAATGCTCAAACTACTGCACAATTGCACTCATCTCACACGCTAGTAAAGTAATGCTCAAAATTCTCCAAGCCAGCCTTTGGCAATACGTGAACTGTGAACTTCCAGGTGTTCAAGCTGGTTTTAGAAAAGGCAGAGGAACCAGAGACCAAATTACTGACATCTGCTGGATCATTGAAAAAGCAAGAAAGTTCCCCCAAAAAGAAAAATCTATTTCTGCTTTATTGGCCACATTAAAGCCTTTGATTGTGTGAATCACAATAAACTGTGGAAAATTCTGAAAGGGATGGGAATACCAGACCATCTGACCTGCCTCTTGAGAAATCTATATGCAGGTCAGGAAGCAACAGTTAGAACTGGACATGGAACAACAGACTGGTTCCAAATAGGAAAAGGAGTCCATCAAGGCTGTATATTGTCACCCTGCTTATTTAACTTATATGCAGAGTACATCATGAGAAACGCTGGGCTGGAGGAAGCACAAGCTGGAATCAAGATTGCTGGGAGAAATATCAGTAACCTCAGATATACAGATGACACCACCCTTATGGCAGAAAGTAAAGAAAAACTAAAGAGCCTCTTGATGATGAAAGAGAAGAGTGAAAAAGCTGGCTTAAAGCTCAACATTCAGAAAACTAAGATCATGGCATCTGGTCCCATCACTTCAGGGCAAATAGATAGGGAAACAGTGGAAACACTGGCAGAGTTTATTTTTGGGGGCTCCAAAATCACTGCAGATGGTGACTGCAGCCATGAAATTAAAAGATGCTTACTCCTTGGAAGGAAAGTTATGACCAACCTAGACAGCATATTAAAAAGCAGAGACATTACTTTGCCAACCAAGGTCTGTCTCGTCAAGGCTACGGTTTTCCCAGTAGTCATGTATGGATGTGAGAGTTGCTCTCTAAAGAAAGCTGAACACCAAAGAATTAATGCTTTTGAACTGTGGTGTTGGAGAAGACTCTAGAGAGTCCCTTACACAGCAAGGAGATCCAACCAGTCCATCCTAAAGGAGATCAGTCCTGAGTGTTCATTGGAAGGACTGACATTGAAGCTGGAACTCCAGTACTTTGGCCACCTGATGCAAAGAGCTGATTCATTTGAAAAGACCCTGATGTTGGGAAAGATTGAAGGCAAAGAGGAGAAGGCTACAGCAGAGAATGAGAGGGTTGGATGGCATCACTGACTCAATGGAGATGAGTTTGAGTAAACTCAGGGAGTTGGTGATGGATGGGGGGGGGGTGGGCTGGCATGCTGTGGTCCATGGGGTCATGAAGAGTTGGACATGACTGAGCGACTGAACTGAACTGACCTTAACAATTTCTGAAACAGTATCTCCAAACCAAGTATTCTTCTGATTCTTGATTGTAAAACCAACTGCCTATTGAAATTAGGCTTCATGGAGCTCAAAATGATCACATCCTATGTGAAATTTACCCCTGCTGTCTCAAACCCGCTTCTCCTCTTCTCCCTAACTCAGAGAATAGAGCAGACATCTGTACAGTTTTCAATCTGTAAATTTCTTCCTTGCCTGCTTCCAACACTCACACTCAATGTGTAATCCATCAACAAGCTCTATGAATATCCTTCCTTGATCTTTCTTAAAATAATCCACCTCTCTCTATCCCTGTTTTCACTACCCTAATTGCAGGTCCACAATTGTCTGCCAGCGTTACTTTCAGCATCTTCTTAAGTAGACTTACTCTTACCACCTGGTTGCCAAACAAGTAAGACTCTCACTATCCAGCTGCCAACCAGTCTATTCTTGAAAGCAGTGCATAGTCTTCCATTTTTGGCAAGAACATTAGCCTATGTTCTTTAGATCTCCTGTATCTAACTGACTATTTTCTCCCTACTTGCCAATTATGGGGATAAATGTGTTAAACTCTCACATTATGGAGTTGTATGACTCTTTGGGTGGTTCTGTCAGGTTTTGAGTTTTATATTCTGAGCCTATGTTTTTTTTTGGTGTGTATAAGTTTGAAGTTGTTATATTTTCCTGATGCATTAAGTCTTTTTATCTTTATGAAGTGACCTCCTTTGGTGCTAATAATACTTTCTGCTTTAAATTTTATTTCATGCAGTACTGTTTATGTGCCAGTGCTTATTTGTAAGTTGTTTTTGTAAATTTCTCTTACAACTTTTCTTTGCCTTCATGTTTTAGGTATATTTTTATCCAGTCTTTATTTTTATCTTTAAACTGGTGGGGTTAGTACATTGCCATTCACAGTGATTACTGATATATTTGGATTTTTCCCAATTCTTTTATTTTTCATTTATGTTGGAATTTTTTGATTAGGTTAGGGCTTTCTCTGGAGAAGGCAATGGCACCCCACTCCAGTACTCTTGCCTGGAGAATCCCATGGATGGAGGAGCCTGGTGGGCTGCAGTCCATGGGGTGGCTAAGAGTCTGACACGACTGAGTGACTTCACTTTCACTTTTCACTTTCATGTATTGGAGAAGGAAATGGCAGCCCACTCCAGTGTTCTTACCTGGAGAATCCCAGGGACGGCGGAGCCTGGTGGGCTGCCATCTATGGGGTTGCACAGAGTTGGGCACAACTGAAGTGACTTAGCAGCAGCAGCAGGGCTTCCTCTGTCCCCCATTATTGGTTTAGTTTTCTGCTATTATTTTGGGATAGATTTCTGCTATTATTTCCATTCTATTTGTATTAGTTAATTGGTTGCTTTAGAAAATTTTCTCCATATTCAATTTTTAAAAGTCTAAAATCAGTTTGCCTTGTCCTCCCCCACAATGTAAGATATTTAAAATACTTTATTCCCAAATATTCTCTCAGAATGTATATACTATTATTACTTGATAACTTTTTGTATCTTGTTCATATTTTGTCATATAAATCATTTTATCATTGTTTTATAAGTTAATAGGTCTTAGGTTTACCTAGATGTTTATCGCCTTCTGTGCACACTATGGTTTATTAAATCTTCAATCTGTTTGAAATCATTTTCCTTCTTTCTAAAGTATATGCTTTAGTCCTTTAGTAAAGATCTTTGGAAATTAACCCAGTTTTTGCTTGTCTATGGCTGCCTGTATCTCACCCTTACTCTTCAATTATTGCCTTGATGGTTATAAAATTTCCAGTTGACAGCTATTTTACTTCAGCACTTTAAATGGGTTCCACTCTTACTGCTGGGAGTTGTTCATCAGTCTAAGTGCCGTGACATTGGAGGTAAGGTAAGTTGTTTTTCTCTGGGTACCTTTAAAGGCTTTCTCTGTTATTTGGTGTTTGGCAGATTCATTATGCCATATCACTGTCTAGGCTTCTTTTTAATTATCCTATTCAGACTAACTCATGCCTTTCATCAATTCTGGAAAGCTTTGAGCCATTATCTCTTCAAATATCATCTATCTACCAGCCCATTATCTCCTTTCAAAATTCCTACTAGGGGTGTTTTAGATATCATTACTTCACTTTCTGTGTCTCTTAACCTCTGATTTATACTTTTTTGTTTTATGTAGTATTTTAAATAATAATTATTATTAATTTATTTTTGCATTCATCTTCCTGTTGAGTAGTAATTCTCTTTTAATTCTAGACTATTTTCAGTTCAGTGATTCTTGCTTCAGCTGTGTCTAATCTGTAATTTAGCTTATACCTTGATTTTTTTTTTGTTTTTATTTACTATATTTTTCATTTATATAATCTCTCCTTGAGTCTTTCTTTCAAATATGCCTGGTCATTTTTGAGACATAATCTCAGTCAGTTATCTCTTTAAATGTGTTACCTGTCATATTTTTTATTATTAATTTTTTAAATTTAATTTTATTTTTTAACTTTACAATATTGTATTGGTTTTGCATTCTCATTCTCACCATTCTAAAATCTGAAGACAGTCCTCTTTGTTTTCCTTGTTTGGAAAATGGGAATGAGCATTAAGAAAAAAGTAATAAAAGTAATTGCTTTGAGAACTGTTTTGAGGATTGAATACTAATGGTATGTAAAGTTCTTAGAGAAATTCGAGCACCGAGTGAACTACACAAGTGTTAGCTATTGCTGCTCTTGCTATTGCTGCTGTCATTTGTAGAAGGGATTTTGTTCTTTGCCAACTCCCTCCAAATGACTTGTTTTACTCATGTGCTAAGTAGTTTTTGATTGTGAGCTCATGTTCCTTGAAACATTATCAGTGGAAAATTCTTAAGGCTTGTATGCATATTAGATGCATTTCTCCAGAAAGGCTATGTAGAGCTTTTTCCAAGGCCAATCCTAAGTAGTTTAAATTAAATGCTTTCCTTGGATATTTTTCTTGCCTTTTCATACTGTTCAAGGCCAATTTTCCTTCCAGTACCAAAGAAGGGCAATGCCAGAGAATGTTCAAACGACTGCACAATTGCATTCATTTCACACAGAGCAGGTAATGCTCAACCTAGGCTTCAACGATATGTGAACGGAAAACTTCCAGATGGACGAGCTGGCTTTAGAAAAGGAAGAGGAACCAGAGATCAAATTGCCAATATCCATTGGATCATAGAAAAAGTAAGGGAATTCCAGAAAAACATCTATTTCTGCTTCATTGACTACACTAACGCCTTTGACTATGTGGATCACAACAAACTGTGGAAAATTCTTAAAGAGATGGGAATACCAGAACACCTTACCTGCCTCCTGAGAAGCCAGTATGCAGTTCAAGAAGCAACAGTTAGAACCAGACATGGAACAACAGACTGGTTCCAAATTGGGAAAGGAGTACATCATGGCTGCATATTGTCACCCTGCTTATTTAACTTATATGCAGAGTACATCATGCAAAATGCCAGGATGGATGAACCACAAGCTGGAATCAAGATTGCCAGGAGAAATATCAGATATGCAGATGACACCACCCTTATGGCAGAAAATGAAGAGAAACCAAAGAATCTCTTGATGAAGGTGAAAGAGGAGAGTGAAAATGTTGGCTTAAAACTCAACATTTAAAAAAGAAAGATTATGGCATCTGGTCCCATCATTTCATGGCATATAACTGGGGAAACAATGAAAACAGTGACAGACTTTATTTTCTTGGGCTACAAAATGACTGCAGATGGTGACTACAGCCATGAAATTAAAAGATTCTTAGGGGGGATCAGGATGGGTAACACATTAAAAAAAAAAAAGTTGATGCAAAATAAACATTTCTGCCTATGTCTCATTAAAAAAAAAAGAAAAAAGATTCTTGCTCCTTGGAGGAAAAGTTATGACAAACCTAGATAGCATATTAAAAAGCAGAAACATTACTTTACTGCCAAAGATCTGTCTAGTCAAAGCTATGGTTTTTCCAGTAGTCATGTATGGATGTGTTAGAGTTGGACCATAAAGAAGGCTGAGCACTGAAGAATTGATGCTTTCAAACTGTGGTGTTGGAGAAGAGTCTTGAGAGTCCCTTGGACTGCAAGGAAATCAGACCAGTCAATCCTAAAGAAAGTCATCCCTGAATATTCATTGGAAAGACTGATGCTGAAGCTCCAATACTTTGGCCACCTAATGTGAAAAACTGACTCACTGGAAAAGACCCTGATTCTGGGAAAGATAGAAGGCTGGAAGAAAAGGGGACAACAGAGGAGCAGATGATTGGATGGCATCATTGACTCAATGGACATAAGTTTGAGCAAGCTCAGGAGATGGTGAAGAACAGGGAAGCCTGGCATACTGCAGTCCATGGGATCACAAAGAATCAGACATGACTTAGCAACTGAACAATAACATTCTTGTTGTGAGTCCAGTCCACACGGACACTGTGAGTCCAGTCCCAAATTTGCCTGAGTGTTGGATTGTCATTATGAATTCTCAAGGAAGACTTGTTTCCCCTTCAACCTTAGATGGACTAAGATAAGCAAACTTCCTTAATGCCATTCTTTGCAAGGTAGGTTCTTTGCTGGTTTAACTGGTGAGATTTTCACTCATTAAGGTCCCGGCATTGGTATGAGTATCAGTGATTGTGAGTCCCATGGTAGGATGATCCAGTATTTGTAGGGAGAGGAAAAATGGCCCTAGATCATACACTAGCTTAAGTAGTTGCTTATTTTTGAGAGTTCATTGTTCCTGGTCATTTTTGATTACTTTTATTGCCACCTCAGCCGTCCTTTAGAAATATATTTTGAATATTACATCCAGGATTTGCACATATTTTGAAACTGGAGATTTTTTTCTATTAAGGGCTAGATAGTCAATATTTTAGCTTTCGTGGGTCACGTGGTCTCCATTGTTATTAGCTCTGCTATTGTAGCATAGAAGCAGCCATAGACAATCCATAAACAGATGGGTCTGATGGGTTTCCATTAAGCTTTATTTACAGAAGCTTTATTGACCCAAGGTCTTCAGTTTTTTGACTCTTGTTCTATAATATAGCTGATGATAGAAGACGGAAGAATAATGCTGCCTCCAAGGCTCCTGGCAGCCATAGCCAAAGGGGAACCGACGTTGCTACCTGATTGAAACTTTCCTTTTTATTTGGAGCTTAAAGTCTTAGAAGAGCAGCCCCTATAGGGGCTTCCCAGGAGACAACCCATAGGGTGGGAGGTTGACCAGAAGCTAGAGTTAGGATGTGGGGGAAACCTGAGGTGTTTACTGCCATCCAGATTCTTTCTGATACAGTCTCCTGCCTGGTACCTGTAATGATTCCTGCCAGACCACAGATGCTTAGGAGTTTCCAAGTTTCATCCATCCTTCCCAAAGTTCATCAGTGTCTGTATAACCTCTAAACCTGCCTGCTCCTCCTCTGCCAACAGGATATCTTCCATGTCTCAGTGATGATTCAGGCCAGGATAACTGCTTTTTCTTTTTTTTTTGAGCCAACTTAGATCCTCATCATGAATTAAGGCTGTGCTTTTGACTGACTCCTTGGGCCTAAACAATAATGTTATTTGTCATATGAACTTAAAAGGGGGTGGAAGTGGGAGATGCTTGTACTTTATAATTCCCTGAAATCTGACTATGGAAACATCACTTTTACAACAAAGGCAGCTTCGGTACAATTTTTGGAAACATAAAAGCTTTTGTTGAGCAGGTTGTGAAGGCTTACTGGCTGGAGAGAACTCAAACCTATTTTAGGTGGTACAGGTGCTAAACTTGTTGGTAGGAAGGTGGGAATCAATTCTGAGGCTACAGGTGCAAAGAAAAATATTTATTGAGATGGCATCTCTGAATGTAGTTGCTCTAAAGCTGGGTTTTCCCATCCCCTTATTTGAAGTGCTCTGGAGAGCTGGCATTTCCACAGGCGTCTTTGTTAGTGGGGAGTTGGGCCTGTCAACTGGTATGGAGAAGGAAATGGCAACCCACTCCAGTATTCATGCCTGGAAAATCCCATGGACCAAGGAGCCTGGTGGGCTACAATCCATGGGGTCGCAAAGAGTCGGACACGACTGAGCGACTTCTGTGTGTGTGTCTGTGTCAACTGGTAGGTTAATCTTACTAATTAACAGGAAGTACACAGACCTCAGAAAGTGCCTCAGCAGATTGGCAGAGTGTCTGTCTGTTTCATCCGGGTAATTCTGAAAAGGTTGCAGGCAAATGGCACCTTTCACTTTAAGAAGCAGAACCATGGCTTTGTAACCATTTTAAAAATTAGAATTTGAGGGACTTCCCTGGTGGTCCAGTGTTTAAGAATCCACTTTCCACTGCAGGGGGCTTGGGTTCAGTCCTAGGTTGGGAAACTAAGATCCGACATGCCACGTGATGCAGTCAAACAAATAAATTAATGAAAAAATTAAGAGTTTGAGAAGCCCACATTGTTGAAGCTACGGGCAGTTGTGGGGTTTTTCAGAAACCTGTCCAGAGGAAGCCTGGAGGAATGGAAGGGCTGAATTTTAAATGCATCATTCTTATTCTCTCCGTCCCCCTGGCCTAGCTTTTTTCCTTCTTTGCACTTATTTTAAAAGCCCATCTCCCTCCTCCTTCCAGTGAAAACCCACGCTTCATCCCTGAGTCTGTTGTGGAAGAACAGACTGGAAGACATCTGCCTCTTGCCTTATTTTTTTAAATTCCTCTAAACGCGCCAAGTCTCCACCGCAGAGCCCTGACTCCCTGAACAAACCAAATGGTGGCTGTTGGCATCGTAGTGACAGCTTGTTAATGGAGGAATCCTTGACAGTGTGACAACCTGTGTGGGCTGCCTCGGGAAGCCAAGTCCGCCCCCGCACACACCCCAGTCATTAACAGGTGGGGAGGAATCGCAAAGAACTGCTGCTGAGCAGGGAAAAATACTCCACCAAATGCTTACGTGTATTAAAAAATACTTCCAAATTGGTATCATCTCTCTCTCCTAGTTCTTGTTAGCAGGAAAAAGCAAAGCAAAAAGTGCTTTGCTTTTAGGGTCAGAGGAACCTGGATTTGTAGCTGAGTTTGGCCACCTCCCCGCTGTGTGACTTTCTGAACATCCCCTCGCTGAATCTCAGTTTGCAGACAGGAACACAGTCAGAGACACAGTCGTAGACGTCACCTATCAGTGTTCAGTGGTTAAGGTTTCTTTTTAGGGTGACGGATTGGCCCGATTGTTCTTGTAGTTCTGTCAAGTGTCGATTTTTAGATTTTGAGGCAGTGTCCTTTCAGTGCATTGAGTTGGAAATAGCTTTGTCTTCTTGAATCGGGCCTTTCATCATTAGAAGGTGACTTCCTTTATCTCTAGTCTTTTTGTCTTACATTATTTTGTGTGATGTTACTTTATGTGCTGATAGCTTTATAAATATATATATATATATATCTGTATTTATGACTAATTCCATTTGTTTTACAATATTTCTGTGTCCTCATGTGTCTTGGGATGAAAGATGGGGGATGTAGAGACAGGGCAAGCTTGGGTTGGCTTTTGCTTGGTGAAGGCAGTCACACTGATTGGACTGGCTTCCTTTCTTTCCAGCTTTTTGAAGCCCCAAATATATATTTTGTACACACACACATTCTCTGAAAGAAAGCCTCTTAGAGCCTACCTGTGGTGGCACCACTCATGCCAGCTTCTGAAGACTTCCCTCCCAGCTCTGACCTAGACTAAAAAGGGTATAGAATGTATTTCTTTATCTGTAGCTCTTAGCATATGTCTAAGGGCTCCACTTAATTTAGGAGACATTCAAGACTGTTTAAAAGAACGGTTTTAAAACCTTTTAACACCATTCAAAGAATGGTTTCTAAGGGTCTCAGATCCCTTTGTGAATATGATGAAAGCTGCAGATTGTCTCCTTAGAAAAAAATGCATAAATACAAAAATTTAAAACAATTTCAGCGTATGATATCTACCTTCTAAGATTCCAGAGGTTCCAAGTAAAGGAACCTTTCTTTAAATACTTATGTTTAAAAAAAATAATGGATTAAAAGACAGGGTGAAACAATTTAAGAAATGCAAACTTATATGTCAGAATGGCAGCATGTGTAACCCTGGCAGAATTCACTGCCTACCATGATCTAAGGTGGATCAAACTTACCAGGGAGAACATGCAATGAGCTGCTCTGCATGTGTGCGCTGGAGACCTGAGCTGAGGATTAATCCAAGGATCTAGAACCAGTGAATACTGTGACCCCAGCTGAGACTTCCAGAAAACATCCTCCAAGGGAGGTCTTCATAAACCAGGGGACGCCCCAAGCTTCCCCTGAAGAAAATTCCAATTGAAGATGAGCTGAGGAGAAAAAATAAAACACTGAGGAAATGCCACCATGAGAGATAGTCAGCAGGTGCCACAAATAGAAGCTTTGATGCCTAAGAAAGCAGAATGAAGTCAGCTGAAAAAGTACATGCACACTTTGTTTTATTGTGCTTCAAAGATATTGCAGTTTTTACAAATTGGAGGTTTGTGGCAACTCTGTGTGGAGCAAGCCTATCAATACCATTTACAGCATTTGCTCACTTTGTGTTATGCTTTGGTAATCCTAAAAAAGAGTGGATATGTGGATATGTATAGCCGATTCGCTTTGCTCTATGCAGAAACTAACACAATATTGTAGATCAACTATACTCAAATAATAATAAAAAAACCCATATTTCTAACTTTGTCTTTATGATTATATTTGTTATAGTGATCCGTGATCAGTAATCTTTGATGTTACTGTTAAAAAGGTTATGACTTGAAGGTTCAGATGATGGTTAACATTGTTGGCATTTGGTATTTTTAATTGAGGTATGTATATTGTTTTTGTAAGGCATAATGCCTACTTAATAGACTACAGTATGGTATAAATATAACTTTTATATGCATTGGGAAACTGAAAACTTCATGACTTGGTTTGTTGCATTATTCACTCTATTGTGGTATCTGGAACCAGACCTGCAATATCTCCGAGATGTACCTGTATTTTCATATAAGTGAGTTTAAAATATTCAAAGTTAAAGAAGAATAGACTCCATAAAATGGAGGTAATGGAAAAGGATATTCTAACATGAGAAAAGTAGCTATGTTTACATATGAAAAATATTGCCATAGGGGAGAGAAATAATTAACCTTATTTAAGGATAGTTTAATCCCATGGACGGAGGAGCCTGGTGGGCTGCAGTCCATGGGGTCGCTAAGAGTTGGACACGACTGAGTGACTTCACTTTCACTTTTCACTTTCATGCACTGGAGAAGGAAATGGAAGCCCACTCCAGTGTTCTTGTCTGGAGAATCCCAGGGATGACGGAGCCTGGTGGGTTGCCGTCTATGGGGTCGCACAGAGTCGGACACGACTGAAGCGACTTAGCAGCAGCAGCAGCAGCAGCAGCAAGGATAGTTTAAACCAGGTGTGACTAAACAGTGAATAAATAAGTTGGAGGAATTGCCTGAGGAAATAACCCAGAATACAGAGGAGAGGAATGAACAGTTGGGAATTAGGAAAGAGAAGATGGAGGAAGGAGAAAAAGTTTTATCCTCAGTTCCGTTCATTTCAGTTGCTCAGTCATGTCCAACTCTTTGCGGCCCCATGGACTTCAGCATGCCAGGCCTCCCTGTCCATCACCAACTCCTGGAGCTTGCTCAAACTCATGTCCATCATGTCGGTGATGCCATCCAACCATCTCATCCTCTGTCATCCCCTATATCCTCCCACCTTCAATCTTTCCCAGCATCAGGGTCTTTTCCACTGAGTCAGCTCTTTGCATCAGGTGACCGAAGTATTGGAGTTTCAGCTTTAGCATCAGTCCTTCCAATGAATATTCAGGACTGATTTCCTTTAGGACGGATTGATTGGATCTCCTTGCTGTGGGACTCTCAAGTGTCTTCTCCAACACCACAGTTCAAAAGCATCAATTCTTCAGTGCTCAAGCTTTCTTTATAGTCCAACTCTCACATCCATACATCTTTCTCTCTTTAGTCGCTAAGTTGTGTCCAACTCTTGCAGCCCCATGGACTGTAGCCTGCCAGGCTTCTCTGTCCATGGGATTCTCCAGACAACAATACTGAAGTGGGTTGCTATTTCCTTCTCCAGAGGATCTTCCCGACCCAGGAGTTGAACCTAGGTCTCCTGCATTGCAGGCAGATTCTTTACCAATTGAGCTATGAGGGGGAAAAACCATAGCTTTGACTAGATGGACCTTTGTTGGCAAAGTAATATCTCTTCTTTTTAATATGCTGTCGTATTAAATACCCTCTATGCATGGTAATGAAGCAACAACTATTATATATACCCTCTATGCATGGTAATGCATATACCCTCTATGCATGGTAATGAAGCAACAACTATTATGCAGAAGGAGAAAGTTTTGAAAGTTACTAGAAAAGACATTACTTACAGAAGTCAGTGTTGGACAAAAATCAGACTGTCATCCTCAGTAACACATGCCAGGACATTAAAAAAAAAAAAAAGAAAATAATATCTCCAAGGCACTGAGGCAAAATCGTGTGAGTACATATTTTAACTAACGTAAATGATGCACTTCTGCATCCCCCAAACCACAGAGGACAGTGTCTTCATTAAATGGTGTTGGGAAAACTGAATAGTCACATAAAAGACTTAATCATACACAAACTTAACTCAAAATGGGTTAAAGACTTGAATGTAAAACCTGACACACAAAAAAGTGCCTAGAAGGAAATAGAAAGCAGCAGTAAGCTCCTTGACATCAATCCCAATGTTGAATTTTCAGATTTGACTCCAAAATCAAGGGCAACTAAGGCAAAAATAAGCATGCGGGGCCTTTATCAAACTAAAAATGTCTGTGCAGCGTAAGAAACCATTAATACAATGAAAAGACAGCCTAGTGAATAGTGAAAATACTTGAAAATCATATCTGATAAAGAGTTAATATCCAAAATATAGGAACAATTCAAACAACTCAATGGCAAAGAAAAAAAAAAAAAAAAACCCTCCCAAACAATTTGATTTAAAAATGGACAGAGAATCTAAATAGACATTTTTCCAAAGAAGACATGGATATATATGGTCAACAGACCCAGGACAAGATGTTCAGCATCACCAATTATCAGGGAAATGCAAATCAAACTACAGTGAGCTATCATCTCACACCTGTTAGAAGGGCTATAATCAAAATGAGAAGAAATAGCAAGCCTTGGCAAGGATGTAAAGAAAAGGGAACCCTCACTCACTGTTAGAGGGAGTGTAAATTGGTGCCACCACTGTGGAAAACAGTATGGTGTTTCATCAAAGAATTAAAAATAGAACTACAGTATCAATTCCACTTCTGGGTATTTTTCCAAAAAGAACAAAGTCACTAATTTGAAAGATGCATGCACTTGATGTTCATTGCAATTTTGTTTAAATAGCCAAGGTTTGGAAACAAGCCAAGTGTCTATTGGTAGATAAATGAATAAAGAAGATATGGTATATACCTACAGTGGAATACTACTTAGCCATAAAAAATCTGCCATTTGTAACAACATGACTAAGCCTTGAAGGCATTATGCTAAGTGCAATAAGTCAGACAAAGACAAATACTGTTTGATGGCATTTATATGTGGAATCTAAAAAGCAAAACGTATGAACAAACAAAAGAAGATGAAAGTCACCGATACAGACAGCAGATTGGTGGGTACCAGAGCAGAGGACAGTTGTGGGCAGGTGAAATGGGTGAAGGGGATAAGCCGTATGGTGACAGATGAGAACTAGACTTATCGTACAGATCACTTTGTAGTGCATGCAAATATGGAATTATTATGTTGTAAGCCTGAAACTAGGAAAATGCTATATTCCAATTTTACACCCCCCTAATATAAAACTCAAACCACAAAATACAAACATCCATGGGGAATATCCTCAAGTATTGAGTTTATTCCTGTTGGTAAAATTAAAGGTGACTTTTAGTTTTATCTTAATACTTCTGTATATTCACCCCACTCCAGTACTCTTGCCTGGAAAATCCCATGGGCAGAGGAGCCTGGTAGGCTGCAGTCCATGGGGTCACGAAGAGTTGGACACGACTGAGCGACTTCGCTTTCACTTTTCACTTTCATGCATTGGAGAAGGAAATGGCAACCCACTCCAGTGTTCCTGCCTGGAGAATCCCAGGGACGGAGGAGCCTGGTGGGCTGCTGTCTATGGGGTCGCACAGAGTCGGACGTGACTGAAGCGACTTAGCAGCAGCAGCAGCAACCACAATAAACATGATTAACTTATGTAATAGAATAAATATTAAAAAAACAATGATCTGTATTGAAAGGATAGGAAGCCTCCGTGTCTGTTCAAATTAAGCCCATTCTTTAAGGATTAGCTCCTTTGACACTTTATCCACGAGGCCATCCTGCTGTTCCTTCCCCTCTGCAGGATGGACTCATCCATTAGGCCCAGAGGGAACACAGTGCTGAGGGCCCATGGTAATATTTTAATTTTAAATCCTTTTAAAATCAGAAGGAAAAGCTGCATATAATGTTAATGAGCACATAATAAGGCATACAACCTGGATTGTGTTTTATTTTTGTCTTTATACCAATGTGGTGGTAAAATATAATTTAAAATTAAATTTGTATTATACATTAAATTATATTTATATATTTATTATTTATATATAATTGTATATAATTATATATTAATTTTCTTCTTTTTAATGCAGAAGGAACTCATGAAGGCGAAAATGCCCAGGGCCCGTGGAAGTCATAAAGCAGCGCTGTACCTCTGACTTCCTGTCTTCATTTTGGTTGCCCCAGAGGCAGAGTCTGAGAAAAGCCTCTGCAGGCAGATTATTTGGGAAATGACCTTAGCAAGCAGATGTCAGGGAGCAGAGAGAGAGACAGAGAGAGACAGAGGGAGGGAAGTCCATAAAGTCATGAGTTCTTAAGGTCAATGTGGTGGGCCACAGGCTTTAGCTTCTCCAGGACCTTCCTTCCGAAAGACGAACAGAGTGAGTTCCAGAGTTTCCCACCTGAAGGCTGAGATGCCAGGCTGTTTATCTGCTGACTGTGGTCCTCTCTTCTTTGAGCAATGACCCTGAAGGCTGCTAACTTCTTTACACAGGGCTTGTATAAGCTGATTGGCTCCTGACACTGGGGCAGAAAACCAAGTGTTAGCTCCGGGTGAGATGCTGTGAGCATGAGAGTGAGATTGCATGGCTCAACGCAACTGAAGCTAAAGCCAGAGCAGGGCCAAGGTGATATACCCCACATGACCAAGAGTGGCTGCTGCCATTCCCCTGGAATCAATCTCACATAATCCCCACACTCCCAAGCCATTTTATTCATACATCCATATGAGCTCTTTTTACATTCAGCCATGTCTTGTGTATCCCATACTTCCTTCTGTCCTTGAAATAAAAATTCCTTGAGGTCATAAGCCATTCACATGGCACAGAACCTTCCACATAGTAGGTACTCGATACGTATTGATTTCATTTAACAAAGAGGGCCCTGGACTAGGATTTAAGAGAACTGAATCCAAGTCCCTACTCTGATGCTAATAAACTGCATAATTTTGGGCAACCCCTTGTCTCCTGGGGATCTCATAACTGTATCTATAAAATGAGGAGCATGTACAAGATCTTCTCCAAGGAGCCCTTTGGATCTGTGTGATTATTCCCGTCCACACAATTCCATTCAGCATGAAGAAAGGTCCAACTGCATTCTCCTCCCAGTGTCAGCTGCTGGAATTAGAGGGGTGAACGCAGCACAGTTTTACTATGCAAAAATGAAGTGTTTCTTCGTGGAGAGAGGCAAACAAAGAATTATAGCACCTTGTGGGCAGAAGCAAATCAGAGGGCTGACGACACACAGTGGGATTTGTAACCAGACCTGGGACGTGTCAGGAGGAATTCTTGCAGAGATGATTCTTAAAGAATGTGTGATAAATGATGGGGAGATTCTGGTGAGAACAGAGGAGGACAGGCCATAAGGAGCTGGTCCAGGGAACGGAGACACCTTCCTCCAGGGTGAGGACAGAAAAGGAATGCTTGTAAGGCTCTTAGACTTTAGGACCAGCACTATCCCCATATCTCATGTTGCCTTTCTGAGATTGACTGCTGTAATCAAATACTAGTTTTCATCCATGTGTTGGCTCCAAGGTGGGGAGAGAACTAGGGATGTGGGCAATATACCTCCCATAGTGGGAGACAAGACATAATTTTTCTGTGTTTGCTAGGAAAGGAGAATCACCTTCACTTTATTTTATATTTATTATTAAACAGCACTGTGGAAATGGATTTTTAAAAAGTGCAGCCACAGACTAATGGAGAGAAGAGGATGTATTAGCCTCTAGACAGGTCCTCAATTTATATATGTTCAATCAGTCCAGTGTTCCTCTCGTTGATAATAATGAGTACATTTCTTTCCAGAAATCAAAGTCCTTGTTATTTTCTCCCTAAGATGATGGGAGTATTTATGTTATGATGATCAGGTATGTGTTACCCTGTAGAATACACTGGAGATGCTTGTAGAAGCAGCTCTTTCATGCTAAGGGCACAATGGGGAGCACGCACCGCAGAGACCCTAGTCCTCTGGATGTACCTGCTGACATATCCCCTTTCTGTTCTGCCTGAGCATGAGATCACCTCATAATTTTACCTCCTGGGGTCATTTGCTGCTTTGGGAACCAATGCTCTTTGCTGATAAACATCCCCACTGCACATTAATATTGTGCTTAGTAGGTTTCTCTTTTTGGAGAAATGACCCTAATTTCAACAACTTGCTTCATTACAGAGGAGAAACAAATGATGAAATTTGTCAAAGTAGTGGCTGGAACACAGTCTTCCCAACATTTCCCTGGAAGAGGAAGCAGAGGAATATTGGAGAATAGACTTTATTTCTTATAGGGAAACTCACTTCTTAGGAAAGTTTGGTTCAGAATGTGAAATTTGATGTTGGTTACAGGTATGAACACTGATTCACTGCTGCTGATGCCTGGACATATAGGAACTACTCAAAAGTAAATCTGGTCACCCCCTCCAGTTTTCAGTTGTACCATGGATGTTTAGTCTTAGCACAGGTCATCTGTGACCTTACAATAGAGGGAAATGAGGAAAGGATGAAGGAAAGGCATGAAAGAAAGGATGTATATACTGAGACTTTGCAAGGTGCACTGGTTAATTCATCTGTTCTTTTACTAATGACTGGACAAAGCATTGTACTTACATTGTCAATTCAGTTAACACATTAATGAAACATGGAGTGAGTCATTTACTGTGAGGATTAAAATATCATCTCATGCAATCTTCACCTCAATATCAAGAAGTTAGGAATTTCATTATCCAAAGTTTGTAGATAAGCAAATGAAGCTCAAAGAGTTTAAATCAAGGCTTAAGGGGATGCAACTCATCAGGGACAAAGCTGGAATTTAAACCTGAGTTTGTCTGACTCTAGAGCTTATGTGTGGGACCTCACAGGTCACACTTCAGTCACCCAGTAAGTGTTTATAAAACTCAACTTTTATAGAAGAAGTTATGGTGACCTCACTGAGGATGAGCACAGGGCATGAGGGAGTAATAATCCCCAGAATCCCCACTCTTACCTCATTCCTTGATTCATTCATCAAACACTTCTTGAGTTGATTGATATGTCTGTCTCTACACTACACTATGAGACTCAGAGATGAACAATGTATGGTTCTTATCCTGGACTGCACAGTCAGGAAAACAAAGAGCAACACTCCAAGTACAGTAGCCTATATACTAATTCAGACATGTTCTAGTGATCAGTGGCTAAGTAACAATTCACCAAAAGCTTAGTCTTTTTGCCCTCGCCATTAAATATTGTTTATTTATTTGATGACCAGGTCTTAGTTGTGGTACACAGGATCTAGCTCCATGACCAGGGACTGAAACCAGGCCCCCTGCATGGGGAGCATGGCGTCTTAGCCCCTGGGCCACCAGCTGCGTGTGCCTGCTCAGTCATGTCCAACTCTTTGCAACCCCATGGACTGCAGCCCACCAGGCTCCTCTGTCCATGGGATTTCCCGGGCAAGAATACTGAAGTGGGTTGCCATTTCCTCCTCCAGGGGATCTTCCTGACCCAGGGATCAAACTCACATCTCTTGCATCTCTGTCCTGCATTGGCAGGCAGATTCTTTACCATCGCATCACCTGGGATTCCCACCAGGGGATTCCCGAAAATCTCCCATGGTTCTATGACTGTTAGACTCATCTTGGGACCCCTCATGTTTTTGCCCACTGACCATGGTTGAGACTGTGGTCATCTGAAGACATTTTTATTCATGTGTCTGATGCCTGTGATGGCTGGATGTGTGTGGGGGCTGTTCTCTCAGATCTCTCTCTCCTCACATGGGTTCTCTGCTTGGCTAGCTTGGGATTCCTCACAGCATCTGTCAATCCATGACAGATGGATTTCTTCCTGGTGACTGGTTTCCCTTGGAGCAAACCTCCCAAGAGTGAAAGTTGGAAGCTATGAAGCTTTTTCTGACTAACCCTCAGAAATCAAAGTGTGACTTCTGCATTTTGTTGATTATAAGCAAATCTCCAGTTCAGCTCAGATTCAAGGGTGGGGGTGCACAGGAGCATAAATACTGAGAAGCATAACTTACTGGGGGACAAATTTGGAGACTAGATACCACACACTAAATATTTATCAAGTTTGAGAGCCCTTGAGGGACTTTATCCCAGGGCAGAGAAAGTTTAGCCTGACTCTGGACAAAAGTAGACTAATTCTTGTCAGTCAAGAGTTTTAGTGTTTGGGGAAGCTCAAGCAGTTGGGTTGAACAGCAGTGTAATGTGAGTGGGTTGAGGTGTGTGGCTAGTGGAACAGAAAGTCTAGAGTTGAACAATGGCCAGTACTCTCCGGGCTTTAATGAATAGAAGAAGTGGAACCACTGAAGGTCTAATAAACAAGGAGTTTCAGGATGAGATCTGTGCATTGGAAGATCCCTCAGGTTGCCATGTGGAAGACCGATCTGAGAAGGCGATAATGGAGTCAGGATGCAGTTGAGTTGGGATGAGGAAAGCTCTTCCTTAGGAGAAAGTAAGACATTGTGAGTTACAAATTTTGTCTGGTTAGCTGAAGAGGCTGAGCGGGGAAAGGACCAGGAGGCTTCTGCACTGGGCATCATTGTGGGAGGTGGTGCTGTTTAACGTGGTGGAGGATACAGAAGCAGTGCCCATTGATGCATCCAGCCTTGAACTTGTTGATTCAGAAGTACCTGCAGGAGAATCCAGTGGAGATGCTTTTTCCGTGATGTGGCACACACACACCATGGTGCTCTGCCCAGGTTCCCTTTACAGGGCCAGTCCATGCCCCACCTGCCTTAACTGTAGGGGTAGCCGGCTGTCTGCACCTGCATCCTTATTCTGGACATTCCCCTCACCCAGAATAGCTCAGGAGGTTGTACCTCTTTCTAGAGGCAGCTCACAGCCCATGACTGAGCATGGGGCTGCGGATCACCATCCCTCTGCTACCAGGGAGGACAGCTCTGTGATGCCGTTTATGCTTCTGAGCTCCTCAAGGGCTCAGCTGAGGGTAGAGTTCCATTGAGTTCACATCTTTATGCAGCCTCTTCCCCTGCCCTAACTTGATGCTCCCATTCCCTCCTCTCTCAGGAAATCACAAGCACAAGAGCCTCAGACCAGAGCTACTTCGAGGAAAACTGATCTAAGAGCCTTTTAGAAGGTGTCCCCATGGATAGGTTGTTTCCAGGCATAACAAGTTCTTTTCTGTTAAACCTATTCTAAAAAAAAAAAAAAAAAAATAGTAGAGAGCTCTACTCAGTACTCTGTAATGACCCACATGGGTAAAGAATCTAAAAAAAGACTGAATGTGTGTGTGTGCGTACTGACTCACTTTGCTCTATGGCAGAAATTAACACAGCATTGTAAATCAACGCTACCCCAATAAAAATTTTAAAAAATAATGGGGCCTCTTATAAGGCTGAGCTGAGTTGTGACGTGTAGCATATTTAAGATGTGTTGTAAAAATATAGCTTGTAGCAAGGTGCAACTATTCTGGAACAAAACTACCTGGTTTTAATCCCAACTCCACTGCTTACTAACTGTACATCTTGGACAAGTCTTCTTGCCTATAAAATGGGAGACTGATAGTCCCTGTGTGCATTCTAAGTCACTTCAGTCGTGTCCGACTCTTTGCAACCCCATGGACTGTAGCCCACCAGGCTTCTCTGTCCATGGGATTCTCCAGGCAAGAATAGTGAAGTGGGTTGCCATGCTCTTCTCCAGGGATCAAACCCACATCTCTTATGTCTCCTGCATTTTCAGGCAGGTTCTTTACCACTAGCGTATATAAGACAATTATTGTAAGGAGTTAAAAAATTATTATCACTATAATGTAAAATATGATAAGAATAATTTTGTCTATATGATATAGACATATTCAATGATGTATTCAATGATATTCTCAGCACCGTCAATAAGACCTGATAAGATTCTCAATAAATATTCACTGAGTGAATATGTATAAAGCAATTAGAAGAACATTGGACACAATTTCACTACTGGGAGTCGATCCAAAAAATACATTCACCGTAATATAAACCAACAGAAAGATTATTAATTACAGAAATAGCAATAGCTTGTTGAAAGCAGTTGTTGTTCAGTCGCTGTGATGTCCAACTCTTTGCAAACTCAAGGGCTGTAGCACGCCAGGCTTCCCTGTCCTCTACTGTCTCCCCAAGTTAGATCAAATTCATGTCCGTTTAACTGATGATACTCTCTGTCCATCTCATCCTCTGTTGCCCACTTCTCCTTCTGCCCTCAATCTTTCCCAGAATCAGGGTCTTTCCCAGTGAGTCAGCTCTTTGCATCAGGTGGTCAAAGTATTGGAGCATCAGCTTCAGTATCAGTGCTTCCAATGAATATTCACGGTTGATATCCTTTAGGATTGACTGGTTTGATCTGCTTGCTGTCCAAGGGACTCTCAAGTGTCTCCTCCAGCACCACAATTTGAAAGCATCAGTCCTTTGGGGTTTAGCCTTCTCTTTGGACTGACTCTCACATGTGTACATGACTACTGGAAAAAACCATAGCTTTGACTAGATGGACTTTGTTGGCAAAGTGATGTCTCTGATTTTTAATATGCTGGCTAGGCTTGTCGTGGGTGTCCTTTCAAGGATCAAGTGTCTTTTAACTTCATGGCTGCAGTCACTGTCCACAGTGATTTTGGAGCCCAAGAAAATAAAATCTGTCATTGTTTCCACTTTTCCCCCTCTATTTGCCATGAAGTGATGGAACTGAATGTCACGATCTTCGTTTTTGAATGTTGAGTTTTAAGCCAGCTTTTCACTGTCCTCTTTACCCTCATCAAGTGGCTCTTTAGTTCTTCTTCACTTACCATTAGAGTGGTATCATCTGCATATCTGAGACTGCTATTTCTCCCAGCAATCTTGACTCCAGCTTGTGATTCATGACTCATTCAGCTTAGCATTTCACATGATATACTCTGCATATAAGTTAAATAAGCAGAGTGACAATATATAGACTTGTCATACTCTTTTCCCAATTTTGAACCAGTCAGTCATTCCATGTCCAGTTCTAACTGTTGCTTCTTAACCTGTGTACAGGTTTCTCAGGAGACAGGTAAGGTGGTCTGGTACTCCCATCTCTTTAAGAACTTTCCACAGTTTGTTGAAATCAGTAGCCTGTTTGAAATAGCAAAAGATTAATAAAATTTATACAAGTATTTTTATATGTGTACATATGTTAATGCACACATGTATATGTATATATGCTCAGATGCTCAGTCATGTCTGACTCTTAGTGACCCCATGGACTGTAGCCCTCCAGGCTCCTCTATCCATGGGATTTTCAAGGCAAAAATACTGGAGTGGGTTGCCATTTCCTTCTCCAATTAATACACGTATGTACATACTATACAATTATCAAAAAGACTGAATAAATAAATTTTTCATTCATTCGGTGGAATACTATGCAATCACAAAAAAACGAGGCAGTGAAACAGACAGATATGGAATGATTGCCAACATATATTGTGAAAAAGGAAGGTGTAGAGAAAAGCCAGGTGCTGTGTGTATAGCCCTTCATCCTTTGTGGAAGGATATATACACATATTTGTAAATACTTATGTGTATGCACTAGATATGCAGTATGTATATGTGCATGCACACACACACGATCTCTGGTGGGAGTCCCAGGAATCTAGCAGCAGTAATTGCCTCTGGGGAAGGAAACTCATTGTCTGGACTCAGGAATAGAAAGGAAATTTAAGGTAAACCCTTGTGATTTTTATTCCATGGGGAAGGCAAGACTATCTTATTTGGAAACTAATCAAACAATTCACAATCTTTAAAAGAAAAAATAACAATTTAACCTAGAGCTGGCTGCCTAGGGGCAGGTGAGAGAGGGGGAATCTGTTTTCAATCATCTAAGGGAGCCACAGGCATCTTGCTCAGAGAGCGCAGGATGGTAAGAGCATGGCATTTTTCCTGCACAAGGGGGCGCTAAGCCCTTTACCTGGTAAATCCCCTGTGAATTGACCTCTAAAGATTGATTACAGCTCAGCCTTCCACTCCTCTGGCTTGGAAAATTAGATTGAATACCATTATTAATTTTGATGATCAGACTTGAATTCTCTGTAAGCTCACTTAGCAGGCAGACAGCTTCTAGCCTTTTATAAATAATGCCCTCCAGATGAGATCTGCCTTCTTATGGGGATGGAGGGGGTTGAGGGTGGGACAGAGCATCCACTGTGTCAGGACCCCTGCTGGGGAGCTGACTTGTGCATCAAGTCAGTTAATCCTCTTACCCCGTCCCTGGGTCTCGGCATCATTATGTCCACTTAGGTGGGAAACAGACTCTGGTGGTTAAATGACTTGCTTGCGGATGTAGAAAAGTGAATACGGAGAGAGGAGGCCCGTAACAGGTGCTGTCGACTACACCTGGGCTCATGAATAATCACGACTTTGTTTGAGGGGGGAATGCACAAGAGACCCATAAAAACACCAAGAGGAGAGAAGATGTTGGCTTGCCAAAACTGTTCCTGATGGCTGAGAAAAAGGTGCTTTTCTTAAGTTGGACATCTTCCCTCTATTCCTCGCACTGTAAAGTGGCCGTGATGTCTGAGAGGTAAGAGCTGTCACCCGAGTGAATCTGAATGGTGCCAAGGGGCTGTCCCCTCCATGCTGTTTGAAAAATCAGTGTATTTGTGAGGAGGACCAACCTGGGATGTTCTCTCAGCTCGTGCAGGCCACTCTTACTGAAAGGTAGGGGTGCTGTGACTCATAGAGAAGAAAAGAGAAATTCAGGTCACACAGGCTGTGCTGCAAGTTAGGGCCACATGCTCAGTCTTTGGGTTTTGTTTTTCCAGTTCTTCCTAAAGGTGTTAGTAGCTTCAGTTGTGTCTGACTCTTTTGCAACCCCTTGGACTGTAGCCCGCCAGGCTTCTCTGTCCATGGGATTCTCCAGGCAAGAATACTGGAGTGGGTTGCCATTTCCTTCTCCATTTCCTTCCCAACCCAGGGATCAAACCTGGCTCTCCTGCTTCGCAGGCAGATTCTTACTTATAAAAATTTTACAAAGGCCACATTACTCTGGAATCTAATCTTGCAGACCTTGAACTCAACCCCCTTATTTGTTCTGAGTTCCCTTCCTCGTGAGTCACTGTGTTCTTCATTACTAACTCAGTCTATGAGGATGGATGTGACCTATCAGTTTTCAAAAACAATTTTAACTCCTAGTTTTTACAAGCAGTAATTTCCAGCTTTCTGCAACATGGATTGGAAGTGTCTGCTCGTAAAGAACTGAGTCTTCACTTGACATTGACCTTTCTAGACATCTTCGTCCTGGGCCAGGCATGACAGTAGGCACTTATCCTGGCTTACCTAATTGAGTAGTGAGCTGGCATCCATTTAAAGAGCTGCAGAGAACCCAGGGAGATTGTCACACTGCTGTGTGGATTAGCAGTAGAATACCAAACATGAACCTGAGCACGCTGCCTGTTGAAAGGTGGTATTAGTGTGGTAAGCAGAGTTCTGGGTGGTCCCCAAGATTCCACCTCTTTGTCTACGTTCCAAGTAGAATCTCTTCCCTTTCACTGTGGGCAGGTCTGGTGAATGTTATGGATGCCACTCCCATGGTTACATTACACAGCTAAGTGAAGGGATGGTACAGATGTCACTAAGTCCCTAATTAGTTTGTGAGTTAATCAAAGAGAGATTCCCTGGATAGGCCTGAGCTAATCAAGTGAGTCCTTTCAAAGATGGCTTAGGACTTCTCTGAAGTCAGAGAGGTTGTCCTTCTGGCCTGGAGTTGTTGCAACCTGAAGGACATAAATTCTGCTAACAATCTGAGCTTCAAGTGAGACTCCAGGCTGGCCAGTACCTTGATGACAGCCCTGCCAGAGCCTGGGCAGAGGACTCAGCAGAGCTGAGCCCAGACAGCTACCCTGTAGAAATCATGGGATCATCAACGGGTTCTAAGCTGCCAAGTTTGTAATTTGTCACACAGCCTAGAAAACTAATAAAGCTCCCGTGTTTGTGGAAGGAATTTAGGCCATGCCTTGTGTGGCTGACAAATTGCCTTATACCTAATTTCTTTCATTTTTTGTTTCTCTACTTAAATGTGAATGTGTTTTTTTCATGTGATGATATTTGAGAACAAGAACATACATAACGTTAGATGCCTTTGTATGATATTTTCTCAAATCACTTAATTTCCTCATGGCTTCCTTGGTTCCCCTGTGAAACAGGAATGGCTCTGTGCACTGGCATGACAGTGGGCCCACCAGGTGGCGCTCGCCAGGAACCTGGGGGTGGTGAGGGGCTTCTGCACACAGATGAATAATCGAGGGGTTTTATGGAATGGATAAGCAGCTATGATCGATTGGAAAGAAAATGGGATTTGCCGTCCAGAGAACTATGTTTACATTTTTATTCTACTCAAGAGCCATATGATCTTAGGCAAATCATTCAATTTTTCTGATTCCTGGTTTTGTTTGTTTGTTTTAACCTCTAGAGTGAGGGATCATAACAGGCTGGGGGTTAGGAGCTACTAAATGAGCTACTGTGTGTGACTCATACTGTCACCTCCTGTTTGCATTTTAATCTTATCCAGGTCAGTTCTTCCCTTACAGACTGGAATTTCCTCACCCTCCTGATCTCTTGGATTGTTCTAGTAACACTGGGATTGCAAATGGGATTTTATTGGAAATGGGAAATTAGGTGACAAAGACAAGAGAAAAATTTCCATTTCCTTTCAGAGCAAAATGTCACCCTATTCTGTTTCAGTGAAGAATAAAGGAATTTGAATAAAATGTCAGTTTCCTTCTGAACTAAATTGGGAATTATAATGACATGCACAGTCTCCATTGAGCACATGAATATTCATAATTAAAAATGAAATTGTCCTTTTTTCAGATTGTGAAAGTGAACAGAACTCCCCAGGGGTGGCCAGGGCCAGAAGAGCTGTTCATTTTAAGAAAAATTCGAAGGAAATTCTAAGATTCCAAAGTTATGTATTCGAAATTGTAACAGATGCCAGGCAAAGGTTGGTGAAACACCGTTAGACTGAGGGTGCCCCTTCCATGCTTTTTGTGACTCAGAGGACGTAGGAGGTATTCCTCTGGGGAGGGAAAGAGCTTTGAAAATACGTCCTGGCTGCTTACTCCCACCCCGCCACCCTGCCTCTGGCCAACACCATAGCACACACACACACACTCATCTTGTTTTCCAGACATACTGTAGCTCTGCCTCTTCAAAATTCAATATAGTGGGTTAGGCATATATTAAGTAAGTAAAACATACAGGGAGGGTAGGATGTGCTAGAGGAGTCAGCCTTTAGTTAGTGGTTACTATAACCATGTTATAGACAAACTAAGACTGAGATTGTTGTACCTGCTGTTCTTAGTGACATCTTCAATTTATTCTCCTAATTTTATGTCTATTATTTTTAATTAAAGGGTCTTTTCAGGATATTTCTTTGTAGTTAGTACTCACAGAGACCCACATTGTTCTAGAGGAAGAAACGGACAGGTTGTAGGTTTGAGGTCTGAACTATGGGGCCTTGGGTGAAGCCCTCATTTCTGGATCCTCATTTTTTTTTTTTAAGACTTTTCTGATGTGTACCATTTTTAAAGTCTTTGTTGAATTTGTTAGAACACTGCTTCTGTTTTATGTTTTGTTTTTTTGGCCACAAGGCATGTGGGGTCTTAGCTCCCCAACCAGGAATCGAACCTGCACCCCTACACTGGAAGGCAAACCTTAACTACTGGACCACCAGGGAAGCCCTGGATCCTCATTCTTGCTTGGACAATCTTGTAGTTGAACTAGATGGCCATTAAAGAGATTCTTGTCGCTCTTCATTCTTTGGCCGTGATGCCTCTACCTTTCCTGTTCCAGTTTTCCAAATGTCATAAAGATGTTCATTCATTTCTCTGGGCCCAAGAGAGGGAATCCTTTTGGGGAGAAAAGCCAAGGCTTGTGTCTATTAGAACCTTTCACCCTAAATACTCTGCTCTGATTTCTGCTCAAATCCAGGGAAGTGATTGCTTCTGCTTTGCCTTAGTAAAATGGAGAACCACTAAGGTGACTTGTTCTAGATGAATGAGCTTAATCAAGATACACCTCCCTTGATTGAAAAGGTGTTGTGTGCTGTGTTTAGTTGCTCAGTTGTGTCTGACTCTTTGCAACCCCATGGACTGTAGCCCACCAGGCTACTCTGTCCATTGGGATTCTCCGGACAAGAATACTGGAGTGGGTACCCGATCCCTTTTTCAGGGAATCATCCAGAACCAGGAATTGAACCAGAGTCTCCTGCACTGCAGGTGGATTCCTTACCAGCTGAGCTCCCGGAGAGGTACAGAGGTGTGATTAGCCTAGCAACTCTGCAGTACCTTCCAGAAGCCTTGGGAAGCATGAGTTTCTTTTCGTTCTTTTTCATCTGCTTGCTCCTTTGGAGTTAATGGTTTCTTCCTGTAACTGCCATGATCGACTTTCCTGGACGCCATCTGCATCTATTATCCCAGTGACAGTGCCTTAATTGAAATGACATCTTAGAATTATTTCTTTAAAATTCATTGTTTAATTCAGTAAATTTAGTATTAATTAACGCCAACTGCCATGGTGTTTTGGTCCCCCATTTGTCACTCTCTCAGCTCAGTACAGGAAATAATAGGTTCTATTTCATTTTACAGGGCTTATTTGACTTGGAAAAGAGAAAGAGAAAAAAGAGAGGAGGGAGAGGATGAGGAAGGGGAAGAAGAGAAGGAGAAAGGCGAGTTGCCAGATGCCACTCATCCTTGGAGGAGCCTTGACAAGACTTGGGGGTACAACCATCAGTCAGGGGAACCTCAGAGAGCCATCCACTTCAAAAGGTTTCTTTTGAATATAACATTCAGAATGAATGAATGCACATGCCTGTGCATGTGTGTGTCTCTG
This sequence comes from Bos indicus x Bos taurus, assembly GCF_003369695.1. Lineage (NCBI taxonomy): Eukaryota > Metazoa > Chordata > Mammalia > Artiodactyla > Bovidae > Bos > Bos indicus x Bos taurus. The sequence continues at coordinate 52,167,111 of NC_040097.1, read as the reverse complement.
CAAATACACTTAACTCTATTTTCCAGCCCTGTGGGAAAATGATATGTGTACTTAATCAAATAATGTTGTGACAAAGAATTATCATGCATCCTGTTAATACAGTCAAGCTTTGTAAGAATTAGGCTATGCTGGGAATAAGGATATTGAGTCTTAGTGGCTAAATATGGTCTTCGCCCAGGTTCCCCAGAAGACACTGAGTTCAGGATTGGAAAGCAAGTAACCCCATGAACAGTACAAAAAGGCAAAATGATAGCATACTGAAAGAGGAACTCCCCAGGTCGGTAGGTGCCCAATATGCTACTGGAGATCAGTGGATAAATAACTCCAGAAAGAATGAAGGGATGGAGCCAAAGCAAAAACAACACCTAGTTGTGAATGTGACTGGTGATAGAAGCAAGGTCCGATGCTGTAAAGAGCAATATTGCATAGGAACCTGGAATGTTAGGTCTATGAATCAAGGCAAATTGGAAATGGTCAAACAGGAGATGGCAAGAATGAACATCAACATTCTGGGAATCAGCGAACTAAAATGGACTGGAATGGGTGAATTTAACTCAGATGACCATTATATCTAGTACTGTGGCCAGGAAAAACTTAGAGGAAATGGAGTAGCCATCATGGTCAACAAAAGAGTCCGAAATGCAGTACTTGGATGCAATCTCAAAAACGACAGAATGATCTCTGTTCCTTTCCAAGGCAACCATTCAATATCATGGTAATCCAAGCCTATGCCCCAACCAGTAACACTGAAGAAGCTGAAATTGAACAGTTCTATGAAGACCTACAAGACCTTCTAGGACTAACACCCAAAAAAGACGTCCTTTTCATTATAGGGGACTGGAATGCAAAAGTAGGAAGTCAAGAAACACCTGGAGTAACAGGTAAATTTGGCCTTGGAGTACAGAATGAAGCAGGGCAAAGGCTAATAGAGTTTTGCCATGATAACGCACTGATTATAGCAAACACCCTCTTCCAACAACACAAGAGAAGACTCTACACATGGATATCACCAGATGGTCAATACAAAAATCAGATAGATTATATTCTTTGCAGCCAAAGATGGAGAAGCTCTATACAGTCAGCAAAAACAAGATGGGAGCTGACTGTGGCTCAGATCATGAACTCCTTATTGCCAAATTCAGACTTAAATTGAAGAAAGTAGGGAAAACCACTAGACCATTCAGGTATGACCTAAATCAAATCCCTTATGATTATACAGTGGAGGTGAGAAATAGATTTAAGGGACTAGATCTGAAAGACAGATTGCCTGAAGAACTAAGGATGGAAGTTCATGACATTGTACAGGAGACAGGGATCAAGACCATCCCCGTGGGAAAGAAATGCAGAAAAGCAAAATGTCTGTCTGGGGAGGCCTTACAAATAGCTGTGAAAAGAAGAGAAGTGAAAAGCAAAGGAGAAAAGGAAAGATATAAGCATCTGAATGCAGAGTTCCAAAGAATAGCAAGGAATATAAGAAAGCCTTCGTCAGTGATCAATGCAAAGAAAGAGAGGAAAACAACAGAATGGGAAAGACTCAAGATCTCTTCAAGAAAATTAGAGATACCAAGGGAACATTTCATGCAACGATGGGCTCGATGAAGGACAGAAATCGTACGGACCTAACAGAAGCAGAAGATATTAAGAAGAGGTGGCAAGAATACACAGAAGAATTATACAAAAAAGATCTTCAGAACCCAGATAATCATTATGGTGTGATTACTGACCTAGAGCCAGACATCCTGGAATGTGAAGTCAAGTGGGCCTTAGAAAGCATCACTACGAACAAAGCTAGTGGAGGTGATGGAATTCCAGTTGAGCTATTTCAAATCCTGAAAGATAATGCTGTGAAAGTGCTGCACTCAATACGCCAGCAAATTTGGAAAACTCGGCAGTGGCCACAGGACTGGAAAAGGTCAGTTTTCATTCCAATCCCAAAGAAAGGCAATGCCAAAGAATGCTCAAACTACCTGTACAATTGCACTCATCTCACACTCTAGTAAAGTAATGCTCAAAATTCTCCAAGCCAGGTTTCAGCAATACGTGAACTGTGAACTTCCAGATGTTCAAGCTGGATTTAGAAATGGCAGAGGAACCAGAGATCAAACTGCCAACATCTGCTGGATCATGGAAAAAGCAAGAGAGTTCCAGAAAAATATCTATTTCTGCTTTATTGACCACATTAAAGCCTTTGACTGTGTGGATCACAATAAACTGTGGAAAATTCTGAAAGAGATGGGAATACCAGACCACCTGACCTGCCTCTTGAGAAACCTATGTACAGGTCAGGAAGCAATAGTTAGAACTGGACTTGGAACAACAGACTGGTTCCAAATAGGAAAAGGAGTCTGTCAAGGCTGTATATTGTCACCCTGCTTATTTAACTTATATGCAGAGTACATCATGAGAAACGCTGGGCTGGAAGAAGCACAAGCTGGAATCAAGATTGCTGGGAGAAATATCAATAACCTCAGATATACAGATGACACCACCCTTATGGCAGAAAGTGAAGAGGAACTAAAAAGCCTCTTGAAGAAAGTGAAAGAGGACTGGAAAAGTTGGCTTAAAGCTCAACATTCAGAAAATGAAGATCATGGCATCCAGTCCCATCACTTCATAGGAAATAGAAGGGGAAACAGTGGAAACAGTGTTGGACTTTATTTTTTGGGCTCCAAAATCACTGCAGATGGTGACTGCAGCCATGAAATTAAAAGATGCTTCCTCCTGGGAATGAAAGTTATGACCAACCTAATAGCATATTCAAAAGCATAGACATTACTTTGCCAACAAAGATCCATCTAGTCAAGGCTATGGTTTTTCCTGTGGTCATGTATGGATGTGAGAGTTGGACTGTGAAGAAAGCTGAGTGCCAAAGAATTGATGCTTTTGAACTGTGGTGTTGGAGAAGACTCTTGAGTCCCATGGACTGCAAGGAGATCCAACCAGTCCATTCTAAAGGAAATGAGTCCTGGGTGTTCATTGGAAGGACTGATGCTAAAGTTGAAACTCCAATATTTTGGTCACCTCATGCGAAGAGTTGACTCATTGGAAAAGACCCTGATGCTGGGAGTGATTGTGGGCAGGAGGAGAAGGGGACGACAGAGGATGAGATGGCTGGATGGCATCACTGACTCAATGGACATGAGTTTGAGTGAACTCCGGGAGTTGGTGATGGACAGGGAGGCCTGGCGTGCTGCGATTCATGGGGTTGCAAAGAGTTGGACACAACTGAGCTACTGAACTGAACTGAACTGAGCAGAACTTCCCTGTTAAATTTCATTAAGTGGTTAAGACTCTGTACTCCCAATGCAGGAGATATGGGTTCGATCCCTGGTTGGGGAACTAAGATCATGCATGCCATGGGGCAACCATGCTTTTGCACCACAACTACTGAACCTGATCCCTCTAGAGCCTGCATGCTGCAATGAAGACCAAGCACAGCCAGAAAACCAAAGAGAAAGTAGCTTATTTGAGATGTTATCAACAGAAGCACCCAAAGGGCAGGATGAAAGGGAAGATCACCAAAACACAGTACGTTTTTCAGGCAGTAACCACCTGGGCACCTGAGCTCAGCACTGCTGGGGACTGTAGGAAGACAGGATAGAACACATCCCCAAGTTATGCCTCCCAAGGAGGAGGAAACTGGTATTTATCCTCCAGATCCCATCTGTTATCACAGAGGGCTGTTCCAAGAACACTAACCCCCTGAATCCCTAGCCTTCCCAGTTTATGGGCCAGGAGAGAGCTTCTGGGGAAAGATGGGCAGGTGCTTGCTCTAGGTTGCAGCAGGTATGAAGTAGAAGGGTGAATGCTGAAGGGGTATGCTTGGAGCTCCGACAGAGTCTGTTACGTTTAGAATGTCCTGTGTTGTCAGGCTATAAGGTTGGGACTGGAGGCGTTCAGATCTGGGGCAGGTAGTTGTGGGGTCATGGTAACCGTGAGGGAACAAGTACTCATCAGTAACTCTCAGGCAGGCACAGTTCATCTGTGTGATCAGTGGTCTCCACGACACCCATTGCTGGCTTCCATGAGTGTTGGATGCTCCAGGCTTACAGCTGCCCCTTTCCCAGGTGAAGGACCATGGCTGGTGGAGCCACTTGACCAAGGGCTTATAGATATGAGGGCACAGCCCATGACCAGTGACTCAGAGCTCTGACTGAGCACCACTTGAGAGGCTTGCTCCTTCCATCTATAACAGCAATTGTCTGTTTTTACACCAAGTGGTGCTGATGCCGTCTGTGCTTTTTGGTCTCAGTCTTTGCCACCCATGAGAATGTCTCTCTGCTATGCTATAACAGCTTCACAGGCCCTGAGAAGACCACCAGATACCAGCAGAGCAGGTGGGTGAATGGAATTTATATGGGTGTATTTGGGCCCAGAGTGCATACTATTAATACATCCTAAGGGATTCCCTGGTGGCTCAGATAGTAGAAAATCTGCCTGCCATGCAAGAGACTGGAGTTCAATCCCTGGATCAGGAAGATCCCCTGCAGAAGGGAATGGCAACCCACTCCAGTATTCTTGCCTGGAGAATTCCATGGACAGAGGAGCTTGGTGGGCTACAGTTCATAGGGTCACAAAGAGTCAGACACAACTGAGCCAATAACACTTTCATTTCACTTTCAAGCCAGGGACAGAAGGCAGTGCCCATATTTTTACATGAGGAAGATCTATTATCCCCATTTTAGAGGTAAGGGTACTAAGCCCATTTCTTTTATTAACTTGCATGAGCTCATATAACTTGTCAGTTGGTAGATTTGGGATTTGAATCAGGCCTTTCTAGACACAGGCCCATGTCTTCTCTACCACAGCACACTGTTGCTCAAAGAGAACTTCGTGTATGACTAGAAATGTGGGACAGGGAAACTTGGTAATGCTCTGCGATTGACAGACCTGACTCACATATACCAGTGGAGGGTCCCTGTGACTCCTTGCTCATGGAGTCTGATCACCTTGATTCTCATGCTGAGTTCAGTCCAGTCTCTTATTCATAATGTAGAAAGGCCTCCTAGTATCTTGGGGCTGGGATAACGCATGTAGTTAATCATCAATGTAATATCAAGAAAGATTCCTTCATCGGAAGGCCTGTTGAACTCACATCATCAGACAAGAAACATGGTCTCCATGTGAGGCTTCTATGTTTCAGAAGCAGGAGGGCTTGAAAACCACGGGGTCTACAGATGGTTTCAGGAAGTGACTGTGTCTGCTCTAGGCTTTTTACCGGCTTTCATTGAAATTCTACAAACATTTGCTGAGCACCCACCACGTGCCAGGCACCGCACGAGGCCCTGGGGAGACTATAGAGATAAAGAAGATGTTTTGCTTTCTTTCTTGTAGAGAAGCTTAGCAAATAAACAAGCAAGTATTACATGTGGCAGAAAGAATTGAGGGCTAATTAGTCATTCCTGCACCCAGCTGTGGGAACCCAGAAGGACAAGTGGTTAATTCTGACTGCAGGGGATTTGGAAGTGACATTGAAGGATGAGCACAATGCTGATAGACAAGAAGAAGGGCTTGATCTGATCTATTTACTGCTGCAGCAACAACAGAAAAGAGGAAGCAGCTATTCTTAAACAGTTTTCCGATAGGAGAACTACACGTATATGTTAGCATGTATAGATCTTCTTTTTGTGGAGAAAAGATTCACTGAGATGCAAGGGAAAGAAATATCTCATGCCTGGCAGGACTCCAGCCAGACTAATTATTAGGTTTATTTTCAGTTTCCCCATGACTTAGTCTTAAGGGACTGGCCTCCCACCTGCACGGCACAAAGCCATGACAGAGTGATTTTACTAATATTTCTGATCATCTGCATAATTTATTATGTGGCAATTATCTGGACCAAGTATGTCCTGTTGCAGTGTGGTTCTTAGGCAGCTGACACAGACGGCTGACATTTGATTATTTCAGTTTAACAGACCCAGGCTGTGTTTATGTTGAGTGGAGAAATAATAACTGATTTACAAAAAAAACTGTCACTCTGTGCTTCTGCTGGTTCATTTGAAAGGGATTTGGTAGGATTCTGTTTGTGAGCAGGAAAGGAAGAGAACACTGTTGTCCCAGTTTTCACGGCAGAGAGTAATGGGAAGTGACAGCCTAGAGGCAGGCTGGAAAGATGACAGCAGAGAGAGCTCCTGGGTAAATGAGAAGGAGAGTGATATTTATTGAACACCTGCTATGTTCCGGGCACCATTCTAAGCATGTTTTATGTATGGTTTCATTAATTCCGGAAAGATAAAATGGAATTGTACTTGTAAAAGTGCTTTCTCACATGCTCTACAAATGTTAGGCATAATTAGTATTTTCCTCTATTGTAGAGCCTCCTAAGATTCATTTGAGACCATTCCCTGCTTTCCATTATCAGACGTAAATTTATGTTGAAGCACTAGCAGGCTTTCTCTCACTCAGCACTCTTAAGTACGAAAAGGTGATGGGAGAAGTAGGCGGGTTTGCTCATGGGACTGTGGGATTGTGTTCTGGAAGGGGTCTTTTTTAGGTTCTTGTTTTCAGTTCCTTCTTTGCCTCTGACCTTATGAGCTGCTGGAATGGCCTCAACATGCTCTCAGAGGTGAGCAGTCACTTTTCCTCAGCCATGTGGTCTCATCCAGGGTTGGAGAGAGACCAGTGGTGGGGATTAGTCCGGTCTCTCTAGTTTTGGGAAATGGACTCCTGGTATCCTGTTCATCTTGTTTCATCCTGTTCCACATTCTTTTTGTTGCATATGAAAGCTATACCCTCTTCATTGTGGAAAAGTTGTGCTCAGGTGTGATTTCTAATTTCATTTAGATGTGCCAGTCCATTAGACATTGGACCTCAGTACAGCATTTAAACAGAAATGGTCTTCTGGTTGAGAGTTGGTCATTGGAAATGGACCACCTGTTCTACAGCTTACAAGAGCTGACACAGGTTTCTTCCCTGAAGAAACAGTCGGGGTTCTCCAGGGGATCTTCCCAACCCAGGGATCAGACTCAGTTCTTGTGCATTGTAGGCAGGTTCTTTACCATCTGAGCCAACAGAGAAGCCTGATCAGAGTTCTACTGGGGAGAAAATGGCTGATATGGTACTATTTAAACTCCTAGGATTGGAATGTACTTCAGAGCCAGTCTTTCTCTTACCAAATTCATCCCTAAAAGAAAAGTGAAAGGAGGACTGATTAGGATTGTACTTTGTATGAAGAAGGCACAAGCAGAGAAGCTGGAAGAACCAGAGACACATCTCACTTGCCTTAACTTCTATTTTGCATCAGCACCTCTCACCATGTATTTTGAAGTCTTGAGTGGTTTTCACCATTTAGAGCCAAGTCTTAGTTCCTAAGTGTAGCCTTAAGATGCTTCACCAGATGCCCCTACCAAACCCTCCAGTCTTATCTCTCTCTCATTAATCCCCTTTGGGTAAACCCTACATTGTAGCCAAGTTGTATTTATGGCTCTTCTCTTCCAAGTTTTTGTCTTAACATTTTCACTGTCTATGATGTCTTTTTCTTGGTGTATCCAAGTCCAGTTCCTCCTTTTCATTTCCTTTCAACTGGGATCCTATCCTCCCAGGAAGCCTTTTCAGCTCCTTCATTTCTTGTCTCCAGGCATCCCCTTTCTTTCTGAAATACATCAGCCTTGGAACCCTGCACCCAAAGCACTTCACCTTCATTTTGGCAGGCTTTACACTATGTGGTATTTGATTCTTATTCAGGTATGTATCATCAAATTTTATAGATAACATATTTACTACTCACCCATCTTTCAAGACAAGACTCAGCAAGGCTTTTTGCAGTCCTGCCTTACTTGATATTAGTTAGATCTCAGGATGATTTGAGACCCTGTGTGATAACACATAATCTCATGGCAGAGTCATGGTGCAGAAAAAGTGACCAGACACATTGAGTCAGGCCTGGGTCTGAGTCCCAGTTCTGCTATTTTCCATTTCAGTGATGTTGTGCCAGTTACTTAACCTTTTAGAAACTCAGTTTCTGCTCTTCCCAGAAAACAACCACGCTTAGCATGGTTGGTTATTGCAGTAGCTTTGGATTGTGCACCCCCCCCCCCAAAAAAATGTGTCCATATGCTAAGCCTGGGAACCTGGGAACGTGGTTTTATTTGGAAACAAAGATTTTGCAGATGTGGTTGAGTTAAGGGTCCTGAGGAAAGGAACTCATCCTGGATGTTTTGGGTGTGCCCTAAGCCAATGACAGGTATTCATGTAAGAAACACATAGGGTGGCCTAAGATGGTGGAGGAATAGGACAGGGAGATCACTTTCTCCCCCACACATTCATCAAAAGATCATTTGAACGCTGAACAAATTCCACAAAACAACTTTTGAAAGCTGGAGGAGGATGTTGGGCACCCAGAAAGGCAGCCCATTCTCTTCAAAAGGAGATGTTTTTATCATTGGTGCTGTATGGATGGCGAAGTCTTGAAGCTACTGTAAAAATAAGACTGAAAGACAAAGGGAGGAGGCTTAAATCCAAAACTTGAGAACTCCAGAAAACTCCTGACTCCAGGGAACATTAATTGACAAGAGCTCATCCAAAAGCCTCCATACCTACACTGAAACCAAGCTCCACCCAAGAGCCAACAAGTTCCAGAGCAAGACATACCAAACTAATTCTCCAATAACACAGGAACATAACCCTGAGCATTAAAATACAGGTGGCCAAAAGTCACACCAAACACATAGATACCTCAAAACTCACTACTGGACACTTCATTGCACTCCAGAGAGAGGAGATCCAGCTCCACCCACCAGAACACTGATGCACGTTTCCCTAACTAGGAAACTTTGACAAGCCACTTGTCCAATCCCACCCACAGGGAGGAACCTCCACAGTAAAGAGGAACCACAAACTACCAGCATACAGAAAGGCCACTCCAAACACAGCAACCTATACAAGATGAAAAGGCAGAGAAATATTCAGCAGGTAAAGGAACATGATAAATGGCCACCATACCAAACAAAACAGGAAGAGATAGGGAGTCTACCTGAAAAAGAATTCAGAATAATGATAGTAAAAATGATCCAAAATCTTGAAAACAAAATGGAGTTACAGATATATAGTCTGGAGACAAGGATCGAGAAGATGCGAGAAATGTTTAACAAGGACCTAGAAGAAATAAAAAAGAGTCAATCGATAATGAATAATGCAATAACTGAGATCAAAAACACTCTGGAGGGAATCAACAGTGGAATAACTGAGGCAGAAGATAGGATAAGTGAGGTAGAAGGTAGAATGGTGGAAATAAATGAAACAGGAAAAAAGAAAAAGGAATTAAAAGAAATGAGGACAACCTCAGAGGCCTCTGGGACAATGTCAAATGCCCCAACATTTGAGTCATAAGAATACCAGAAAAAGAAGACAGAAAGGCCATGAGCAAATACTTGAGGAGATAATAGTTGAAAACTTCCCTAAAATGGGGAAGGAAATAGCCACCCAAGTCCAAGAAACCCAGAGAGTCCCCAACAGGATAACACCCCAAGACAAATAAGGCAAATAAGGCAAACACCCCAAGACACATATTAATCAAATTAATGAAGATCAAACACAAAGAATAAATATTAAAAGCAGCAAGGGAAAAACAACAAATAACACACAAGGGGATTCCCATAAGGATAACAGCTGATCTTTCAATAGAAACTCTTCAGGCCAGAAGGGAAGGACAGGACATACTTAAAGTGATGAAAGAGAAAAACCTACAACCAAGATTACTGTACCCAGCAAGGATCTCATTCAAATATGAAGGACAAATCAAAAGCTTTACAGACAAGCAAAAGCTCAGAGAATTCAGCATCACCAAACCAGCTCTTCAACAAATGATAAAGGATCTTCTCTAGATGGGAAACACAGAAAAGGTTTATAAACTCAAATCCAAACCCAAATCAAAACCAAATCCAAAACAACAAAGTAAATAGCAACAAGATCATACTTATCAATAATTACCTTAAATGTAAATGGGTTGAATGCCCCAACCAAAAGACAAAGACTGACTGAATCGATACAAAAACAAGACCCCTATATATGCTGTCTACAAGAGACCCACCTCAAACCAAGGGACACATACAGACTGAAAGTGAAGGGCTGGAAAAAGATATTTCACACAAATGGAGACCAAAGGAAAGCAGGAGTAGCAATAACTCATATCAGATAAAATAGACTTTGAAATAAAGGCCATGAAAAGAGACAAAGAAGGACACTACATAATGATCAAAGGATCAATCCAATAAGAAGATATAACAATTATAAATATATGTGCACCCAACATAGGAGCACCACAATGTGTAAGGCAAATGCTAACAAGTATGAAAGTGGAAATTAACAATAACACAATAATAGTGGGAGACTTTAATACCCCACTCACACCTATGGATAGATCAACTAAACAGAAAATTAGCAAGGAAACACAAACTTTAAATGATACAATAGACCAGTAGACTTAATTGACATTTCACCCCAAAACAATGAATTTCATCTTTTTCTCAAGTACACACAGAACCTTCTCCTGGATAGATCACATTCTGGGCTATAAATCTAGCCTTGGTAAATTCAAAAAAATTGAAATCATTCCAAGCATCTTTTCTGATCATAATGCTGTAAGATTAGATGTCAACTACAGGAAAAAAACTACTAAAAATACAAACATATGGAGGCCAAATAACACACTTCTGAATAACCAACAAATCACAGAAGAAATTAAAAAAAGAAATAAAAATATGCATAGAAACGAATGAAAATGAAAACACAACACCCCAAAACTTATGCTGCTAAGTCGCTTCAGTCGTGTCCGACTCTGTGCGACCCCATAGATGGCAGCCTACCAGGCTCCCCCGTCCCTGGGATTCTCCAGGCAAGAACACTGGAGTGGGTTGCCATTTCCTTCTCCAATGCATGAAAGTGAAAAGTGAAAGTGAAGTCGCTCAGTCGTGTCCAACTCTTAGTGACCCCATGGACTGCAGCCCACCAGGCTCCTCCATCCATGGGATTTTCCAGGCAAGAGTACTGGAGTGAGGTTCCATCGCCTTCTCCGCCCAAAACCTATGGGATTCAGTAAAAGCAGTGCTAAGGGGAAGGTTCAGAGCAATACTGGAGAAGGCAATGGCAACCCACTCCAGTACTCTTGTCTGGAAAATCCCATGGATGAAGGAACCTGGGAGGCTGCAGTCCATGGGGTCATGAAGAGTCACACTCAACTGAGCGACTTCACATTCACTTTTCACTTTCATGCATTGGAGAAGGAATAATGGCAACCCACTCCAGTGTTCTTGCCTGGAGAATCCCAGGGACGGCAGAGCCTGGTGGTCTGCCATTTGTGGGGTCACACAGATTCGGACACAACTGAAGCAACTTAGCAGCAGCAGCAGCAGCATAGCAATGCAAACTTACCTCAAGAAACAAGATAAAAATCAAATAAATAACCTAACTCTACACCTAAAGCAACTAGAAAAAGAAGAGATGAAGAACCCCAGGGCTAGTAGAAGGAAAGAAATCTTAAAAATTAGGAAACAAAGGAGACCATAGCAAAAATGAACAAAACTAAAATCTGGTCCTTTGAGAAGATAAATAAAATAGACAAACCATTAGCCAGACTCATCAAGAAACAAAGGGAGAAGAATCAAATCAACAAAATTAGAAATGAAAATGGAGAAATCACAACAGACAACACAGAAATACAAAGAATCATAAGAGACTACTATCAGCAAGTATATGACAATAAAATGGACAACTTGGAAGAAATGGACAAATTCTTAGAAAAGTAACTTTCCAAAACGGAACCAGGAAGAAATAGAAAATCTTAACAGACCCATCACAAGCACGGAAATCAAAACTGTAATCAGAAATCTTCCAACAAACAAAAGCCCAGGACCGGATGGCTTCACAGCTGAATTCTACCAAAAATTTAGAGAAGAGCTAACACCTATCCTACTCAAACTCTTCCAGAAAATTGCAGAGGAAGGTAAACTTCCAAACTCATTCTATGAGGCCATCATCACCCTAATATCAAGACCAGACAAACATGCCACATACACACACACACACAAACTACGGGCCAATATCACTGATGAACATAGATGCAAAAATCCTTAACAAAATTCTAGCAAACAGAATCCAACAACATGTTAAAAAGATCATACATTATGACCAAGTGGGCTTTATTCCAGGGATGCAAGGATTCTTCAACAAGCGCAAATCAATCAATGTGATATACCACATTAACAAATTGAAAGAGAAAAACCATATGATTATCTTAATAGATGCAGAGAAAGCCTTTGACAAAATTCAACACCCATTTATGATAAAAACCCTCCAGAAAGCAGGCATAGAAGGAACATACCTCAGCATAATAAAAGCCATACATGATAAACCCACAGCAAACTTTATCCTCAATGGTGAAAAATTGAAAGCATTTCTCCTAAAGTCAAGAACAAGACAAGGGTGCCCACTCTCACCACGACTATTCAACATAGTTTTGGAAGTTTTGGCCACAGCAATCAGAGCAGAAAAAGAAATAAAAGGAATGCAGATTGGAAAAGAAGTAAAACTCTCACTGTTTGCAGATGACATGATTCTCTACATAGAAAACCCTAAAGACTCCATAAGAAAATTACTAGAGCTAATCAATGAATATAGTAAAGTTGCAGGATATAAAATTAACACACAGAAATCCCTTGAATTCCTATACACTAACAATGAGAGAACAGAAAGAGAAATTAAGGAAACAATTCCAGTCACCATTTCAATGAAAATAATAAAATACTTAGTAATGAATTTACCTAAAGAAACAGGTGCCCAATATGCTACTGGAGATCAGTGGAGAAATAACTTCAGAAAGAATGAAGGGTTGAAGCCAAAGCAAAAAGAATACCCAGCTGTGGATGTGACTGGTGATAGAAGCAAGGTCTGATGCTGTAAAGAGCAATATTGCATAGGAACCTGGAATGTTAGGTCCATGAATCAAGGCAAATTGGAAGTGGTCAAACAGGAGATGGCAAGAGTGAATGTCGACTTTCTAGGAATCAGCGAACTGAAATGGACTGGAATGGGTGAATTTAACTCAGATGACCATTATATCTACTACTGTGGGCAGGAATCCCTCAGAAGAAATGGAGTAGCCATCATGGTCAACAAAAGAGTCTGAAATGCAGTACTTGGATGCAATCTTAAAAACGACAGAATGATCTCTGTTTGTTTCCAAGGCAAACCATTCAATATCACAGTAATCCAAGTCTATGCCCCCAACCAGTAACGCTGAAGAAGCTGAAATTGAATGGTTCTATGAAGACCTACAAGACTTTTTAGAACTAACACCCAAAAAAGATGTCCTTTTCATTATAGAGGACTGGAATGCAAAAGTAGGAAGTCAAGAAACACCTGGAATAACAGGAAAATTTGGCCTTGGAATATGGAATGAAGCAGGGAAAAGACTAATAGAGTTTTGCCAAGAAAATGCACTGGTCATAGCAAATACCCTCTTCCAACAACACAAGAGAAGACTCTACACATGGACATCACCAGATGGTCAACACCGAAATCATATTGATTATATTCTTTGCAGCCAAAGATGGAGAAGCTCTATACAGTCAACCAAAACAAGATCAGGAGCTGACTGTGGCTCAGATCATGAACTCCTTATTGCCAAATTCAGACTTAAATTGAAGAAAGTAGGGAAAACCACTAGACCATTCAGGTATGACCTAAATCAAATCCCTTATGATTATACAGTGGAAGTGACAAATAAATTCAAGGGATCAGATCTGATAGAGTGCCTGATGAACTATGGACGGAGGTTTGTGACATTGTACAGGAGACAGGGATCAAGACCATCCCCATGGAAAAGAAATACAAAAAAGCAAAATGGCTGCCTGGGGGAGGCCTTACAAATAGCTGTGAAAAGAAGAGAAGTGAAAAGCAAAGGAGAAAAGGAGGCATATAAGCATCTGAATACAGAGTTCCAAAGAATAGCAAGAAGAGATAAGAAAGCCTTCCTCAGCGATCAATGCAAAGAAATAGAGGAAAACAACAGAATAGGAAAGACTAGAGATCTCTTCAAGAAAATTAGAGATACCAAGGGAACATTTCATGCAAAGATGGGCTCGATAAAGGACAGAAATGGTATGGACCTAACAGAAACAGAAGATATTAAGAAGAGGTGGCAAGAATACACAGAAGAACTGTACAAAAAAGATTCTTCACGACCCAGATAATCACGATGGTGTGATCACTGACCTAGAGCCAGACATTCTGGAATGTGAAGTCAAGTGGGCCTTAGAAAGCATCACTATGAACAAAGCTAGTGGAGGTGATGGAATTCCAGTTGAGCTATATCAAATCATGAAAGATGATGCTGTGGAAGTGCTGCACTCAATATGCCAGCAAATTTGGAAAACTCAGCAGTGGCCACAGGACTGGAAAAGGTCAGTTTTCACTCCAATCCCAAAGAAAGGCAATGCCAAAGAATGCTCAAACTACCACACAATTGCACTCATCTCTCACACTAGTAAAGTAATGCTCAAAATTCTCCAAGCAAGGCTTCAGCAATACATGAACCGTTAACTTCCTGATGTTCAAGCTGGCTTTAGAAAAGGCAGAGGAACCAGAGATCAAACTGCCAACACCTGCTGGATCACGGAAAAAGCAAGAGAGTTCCAGAAAAAACATCTACTTCTGCTTTATTGACTATGCCAAAGCCTTTGACTGTGTGGATCACATTAAACTGGGGAAAATTCTGAAAGAGATGGGAATACCAGACCACCTGACCTGCCTTTTGAGAAACCTATATGCAAGTCAGGAAGCAACAGTTAGAACTGGACATGGAACAACAGACTGGTTCCAAATAAGAAAAGGAGTACGTCAAGGCTGTATATTGTCACCCTCCTTATTTAACTTAAATGCAGAGTACATCATGAGAAACGCTGGACTGTAAGAAGCACAAGCTGGAATCAAGATTGCCTGGAGAAATATCAATAACCTCAGATATTCAGATGACACGACCCTTATGGCAGAAAGTGAAGAGGAACTAAAAAGCCTCTTGATGAAAGTGAAAGTGGAGAGCGAAAAAGTTGGCTTAAAGCTCAACATTCAGAAAACGAAGATGATGGCATCTGGTCCCATCACTTCATGGCCAATAGATGGGGAAACAGTGGAAACAGTGTCAGACTTTATTTTTTTGGGCTCCAAAATCACTGCAGATGGTGACTGCAGCCATGAAATTAAAAGATGCTTACTCCTGGGAAGGAAAGTTATGACCAACCTAGATAGCATATTCAAAAGCAGAGACATTACTTTGCCAACAAAGGTCCATCTAGTCAAGGCTATGGTTTTTCCTGTGGTCATGTATGGATGTGATAGTTGGATTGTGAAGGCTGAGCGCTGAAGAATTGATGCTTTTGAACTGTGGTGTTGGAGAAGACTCTTGAGAGTCCCTTGGACTGTAAGGAGATCCAACCAGTCCATTCTGAAAGAGATCAGCCCTGGGATTTCTTCGGAAGGAGTGATGCTAAAGCTGAAACTCCAGTACTTTGGTCACCTCATGGGAAGAGTTGACTCATTGGAAAAGACTCTGATGCTGGGGGGATTGGGGGCAGGAGGAGAAGGGGACGACAGAGAATGAGATGGCTGGATGGCATCACTGACCCGATGGACATGAGTCTGGATGAACTCTGGGACTTGGTGATGGACAGAGAGGCCTGGCGTGCTGTGATTCATGGGGTCGCAAAGAGTCGGATACGACTGAGCGACTGAACTGAACTGACTGAAAGAAACAAAAGACCTATATATAGATAACTATAAAACACTGACGAAAGAAATCAAGATGGCACAAATAGATGGAGAAATATACCATGTTCATGGATCAGAAGAATCAATATAGTGAAAATGTGTATACTACCCAAAACAATCTATAGATTCAATGCAATCCCTATCAAGCTACCAATGGTATTTTTCACAGAACTAGAACAAATAATTTCACAATTTGTATGGAAATACAAAAAGCCTCAAATAGCCAAAGCAGTCTTGAGAAAGAAGAATGGAACTGGTGGAATCAACCTGCCTGACTTCAGACTATACTACAAAGCTACAGTCATAAAGACAGTATGGTCCTGGCACAAAGACAGCAAGCATATACAATGGAGAAAAGACAATCTCTTTAACAAGTGGTGCTGGGAAAACTGGTCAACCACTTGTAAAAGAATGAAACTAGAACACTTTCTAACACCATACACAAAAATAAACTCAAAATGGATTAAAGATCTAAATATAAGACCATAAACTATAAAACTCCTGGAGGAAAACATAGGCAAAACACTCTCCGACCTCAATCACAGCAGGATTCTCTATGACCCACCTCCCAGAGTAATGGAAATAAAAGCAAAAATAAACAAATGAGACCTAACTAAACTTAAAAGCTTTTGCACAATGAAGGAAACTATAAGAAAGGTGAAAAGACAGCCTTCAGAATGAGAGAAAATAACAGTAAACAAAGCAACTGACAAATAATTAATCTCAAAAATATACAAGCAGCTCTTGCAGCTCAATTCCAGAAAAATAAACGATACAATAAAAAAATTGGCCAAAAAACTAAACAGACATTTCTCCAAAGAAGACATACAGATTGCTACCAAACACGTGAGAAGGTGTTCAACATCACTCATTATCAGAGAAATGCAAATCAAAACCACTATGAGGTACCATCTCATGCAGGTCAGAATGGCTGCTATTCAAAAGTCTACAAGCAATAAATGCTGGAGAGGGTGTGGAGAAAGGGAACCCTCTTACACTGTTGGTGGGAATGCAAACTAGTACAGCCACTATGGAGAACAGTGTGGAGATTCCCCAAAAAACTGGAAATAGAACTGCCTTATGACCCAGAAATCCCACTGCTGGGCATACACACCGAGGAAACCAGAATTGAAAGAGACACATGTACCCCAGTGTTCACCACAGCACTGTTTACAATAGCCAGGACATGCAAGCAACCTCAATGTCCATCAGCAGATGAATGGATAAGAAAGCTGTGGTACATATACTCAATGGAATGTTGCTGCTGCTGCTGCTAAGTTGCTTCAGTCATTTCCGACTCTGTGCGACCCCATAGATGGCAGCCCACTAGGCACCACCATCCCTGGGATTCTCCAGGCAAGAACACTGGAGTGGGTTGCCATTTCCTTCTCCAATGCATGAAAGTGAAAAGTGAAAGCGAAGTCATTCAGTCGTGTCCAACTCTTCGCGACCCCATGGCCTGCAGCCTACCAGGCTCCTCCATCCATGGGATTTTCCAGGCAAGAGTACTGGAGTGGGGTGCCATTGCCTTCTCTGAATGGAATATTACTTAGCTATTAAAAAGAATGCATTTGAATCAGTTCTAATGAGGTGGATGAAACTGGAGCCTATTATACAGAGTGAAGTAAGTCTGAAATAAAAATACCAATACTGTATATTAACGTATATATATATGGAATTTATAAAGATGGTAATGATGACCCTATATGTGAGACAGAAAAAGAGACATTTATATAAAGAACAAACTTTTGGACTCTGTGGGAGAAGGCGAGGGTTGGATGATTTGAGAGAATAGCATTGAAACATATATATTATCATATGTGAAATAGATTGCCAGTCCAGGTTCAATGCATGAGACAGGGTGCTCAGGGCTTGTGCACTGGGATGACCGTGAGGGATGGGATGGGGAGGGAGGTGGGATGGGGGTTCAGGATGGGGAACATGTGTACACCCATGGCTGATTTATGTTCTTGTATGGCCAAAACCACTGCAATATTGTAAAGTAATCAGCCTCCAATTAAAATAAATAAGTTAAAAAAAAGAAACACGTAGAAGGGTATTGGATACAGAGGATAAGGCAATGTGAAGGTGGGGGTGGAGATGGGTGTGATGCCAGCACAAACAAGAAGCCAGCAACCATGAGAAGCTAGAATAAGCCTGGAGGGGAGTCTCCCCTAGGGCTTCCAGAGGGACTGTGTCCCTGATGACACTTTCATTTTTAGACTTCTGGCTTCCAGAACTGTGAAAGGTTAATTTCTGTTGTTAAACCACCTACTTCATGATAATTTGTTACAGTAGCTTTAGAAAATGAATATAGTCTTTATTATGCCATTTTGCTCTCTGTCTACTTTATGAAACTTTGAGTTCTTTTCAAAGGCAGGGCTGTACCTCATCCCCTCTCTGCACCCAGACCACCTACTCCTGGGGCTGGCTCAGTGTCTGTAGTAATAATATTTGGTTGACACGTTGTACAGACCATATTTTATGACTCACCCTAAAATAGAACCTGTGGAACTGAGATTGTTGTCACTTAAAAGGAAGAAAACCTTTAAAAAAGGAAAGAATTAGAGAAAGATTTAGAGCAAGAAAATTCCTGTACTTTTAAGAATTTATGCTCCAAAGTGTTTTTCCTTTATCCATTTATTATCAGTCTCAAAGATCTGGGACAGTCTTAATGTATAATTTAGATCAGAGGCAATGGGATTTCTTTCATTTTCCTTTAGTCATCAATTAGCATTTATCAGGCCCTTACTCTATTCAGAGGCTGGTGCAGCATCTGACACTTTTGGTATCCACTTCTGAGTTTCTTGACTATCAACCTCTAGCTCCTATGACTCACACAGAGAGTATCCACCCTGTTCTGGGGAGACTGCGTCCCCCGTCTAGTGGAATAGGGCTTTGTCCATGGTGCTAAATAGTCACACACATTAGCACTATACAAAATATAGTTACAGTGAAGTAACTATACAAAATATACACCAGCAGCAGCAGGCAAGTAGGTCATTACAGTAAGATGTTTATTTAATATAAAGAAGGATTTCTAGAACTCTTCAAATATCTCATTCATTCATCTTTCCTCCAAATAGTTATAGATCCAGTCCTCTGTCCAAGCACTCTAACAGGTGCCAGAGAAAATGGATCCTGTGATGGAAGTTGCTTCTGTCTAATGCGGGAGACAAGCACCCACTTATAATAGAGAAAGGCTCATGTTAAAATAGGTGGATTTGGGTTACCAAGGATAATGGGGTCATATCCAAAGAAACATGAAAGAATTTGAATGTGTTTTGTTTCCGTTTGTTTGTTCATGTTTTTACTCACTCATTCCTTCATTCAGCATCAATCACCTGGTGCAGTAGTCAGTTTTCAGCCCTTATGGGGGATTGAGTCATGGCAGCCAGAGGTCCTTTTCTCATGGAATTCTTTCTGTAGTACTTGGATATTTGATATTGATGATATCTCATTCCCTTACAGTTCTAAGGTTCTAGATTTCCATGATGTAAAGTGAAAGGAGCAGAGAATAGGCCAAAGGAAGGAAAGGGAATTTCTATTAAGAAGTGCTCAATTCTATTTATGTTATCTCATCTAATTTCTCCAGAAGCCTATGGAACCTGGTAGAATTTTCTGATTTTACCAGTACAGTAGAAGATACTAATAAAAATTCAATAGCTTCCTCAAGGTCACATAGCCAGCAAATGGAAGAGTTGAGATCCTAACAATTCTAGCTACATTCAAAACCTAAAGATACTCTGAATTATCCCCCATAGAATCAGACATTGTATATACTGCTACATCTGAGGCTAGGGTATAGTAAGGCTCTTCTCACACCTCAATTACTAAACACTTTGTGTGCAGGGTAATGTCTTTGTGAGTTGTGACATACTAAGGCCACTATAGATGCTGTCCAATAACTTAAATGCCCATAAACACCGGCATTCAGGGGCTTGGGAATGAGGGTTGACTGTTAGCTTTTCCTTTGGCGGAGTTCCTGGTATCAATCTCTAGGAGGCACTGGGCTCAGTGACAGCTGTCCTAAGTTGTAACTCTTTCTGTTTTTTACTGAAATAACTCATCATGATGTTCTATTTGTCACTTGTCAAGGAAATCAATATAGTCTAGACTTGTTACCTTGCCAAGATCTGTATTGGACAATTTATAGTCCAAGGAAAGTCTAACAAAAGAGCAGAAGGGGCAGAGCTGATGCAAATATCTCAGTCTCCCTGTAAAACATTGAGGCTTTAGAGCCTTCTTCCAGTGGTGGGGGCAAATAAGGGTGAAGCTGAGTTGCCCTTGGCAAAACAAAGGAAGGGAGGACGTTCCCAAAAAGAAAGGGGCTGAGAAGAGGAAAAAGGAGATCTTCTTTAAAATAGGGATGATCATTTTTGCCTGGCAGTGCTGTTGTGAGTATCTGATGAGGTGCTTAATATTATGTTATGCATAGTGTCTGTCTAGTACAGTGCCTGGAACAAAGGAGATCATGAATGAGGAGCTTCTAGGAGCTATAGAGGAAGAGGGAGAAAACAAATGAGTAGAAATAACATACACGACAACAGTACAGATATCTTTTGTGCAGGAGTGAAAAGAAGCAGACTGTCAACATGAAGGGTAGAACTGGCATGTTTCATATCCTTTGGCCATTAGGTTGTTTCATTCATTCAAACATTTATTATACAGCAAACACTGTGCTAGACGCTGGGGTTGTTGTTGTTTAGTCGTTAAGTTGTGTCCAACTCATCTGCCACCCCATGGATTGTGGCCTGCCAGGCTCCTCTGTCCATGGGGTTTCCCAGGCAAGAATACTAAAAATGGGTTGCCATTTCCTCCAGCGGCTCTTCCTGGACCAGGGGTTGAACCCACGGTTTACAGGCAGATTATTTACCACTGAGCCACCAGGGAAGCCCAGGTGCTGGGGAAATGGAAACAGATAATCAATGGTGTTTCCCTGCAGGACTGTAGAGTCCAGTTGTGGAGATAGACATAGACACGCATTTGTGTTGGAGGTTGGTGGATACTGTCGCAGAGGTGGGAAAGGCTCAGGGTGGGGACGCTGTTCCCTGCATGAGCACAGGGTCCACCTTGTGTTTGCTTCTTGCTCATCAAAGTAACAGGCATGTGGAAAAGTCTCAGTAATATCAGTTGAATAAGTCAATGTTGAGTAAAAGAGCTGGGTGCTGAAGGAAAGCTTTGTTGAGACCAAAATGTTTGTGCTAAGATACTTAAAAAAAAATTTATTGGAGTATATTTACTTTACTGTGTTGTATTGGTTTCTGCTGTACTGCAGAGTGAATCAGTTATATGTGTATACATATCCCCTCTTTTTTTGGATTTCCTTCCCATTTAGGTCACCACAGAACATTGAGTACTCCCCGTACTGTACAGTAGGTTCTGATTAGTTATCTATTTTATATATACTATCAGTAGTATATAGGTGTCAGTCCCACTCTCGCAATTCATCCCACTTCCCTTTATCCCTCCCTGATGTCCATATGTTCATTCTCTATGTCTATATCTCTATTCCTGCTTTCTAAATAAGATCACCTATACTGATTTTTCAGATGCCACATGTACATGGTAATATATGATTCCTGTCTTTCTCCTTCTGACTTAATTCACTTTGTAGGATAGTGTCTATGTCCATCCACGTCACTACAAATGACCCAATTTCATTCCTTTTTATGGCTGAATAATATTCCATGGACATTTTGGTTGCTTCTATTTCCTGGTTACTGTAAATAGCACTGCAATGAACATTGGGGTGCATGTGTTTTTGAATTATGGTTTTCTGTAGGTATGGCAATGGCACCCCACTCCAGTACTCTTGCCTGGAAAATCCCATGGATGGAGGAGCCTGGAAGGCTGCAGTCCATGGGGTCGCTGAGGGTCAGACATGACTGAGCGACTTCACTTTCACTTTTCACTTTCATGCATTGGAGAAGGAAAGGGCAACCCACTCCAGTGTTCTTGCCTGGAGAATCCCAGGGACGGGGGAGCCTGGTGGGCTGTCATCTCTGGGGTCGCACAGAGTCGGACACAACTGAAGTGACTTAGCAATAGCAATAGCAAAAAATATGCCCAGGAGTAGGACTGCCATGTGAGAGAAGATACTTAATGTCTCAAGATTAAGAATCTTCAGGGAAGATGAAGATGTATGCTTGTGTGTGTGTGTGTGTGTGTGTGTGTGTGTGTGTGTCTGTGTGTGTGTGTGTGTGTGTGTGGTGGGAGATGAGGAGAGGTGCCAAACCAGTGAAGAAAGTGTGTGAAAGAACCTACAGCGGTCACTTGAGGACAGAGGCATTTGCACGTGGCTGGAGCACAGGGAGCCTTGGAAAATGAGGTTGAAATGGCAGACAGTGGTGGACTAAAATATTAGCCAATTCTACTGATTCCCTCATTCCTTCACTTAAAAGGTGTTCACTAAGTGGTTACCTGTGGCAAAAGCCTTAAAGGTATAATACCAAACCAGGCAAAAATCTCTCCTCTCAAGGAGTGTACATGCTTATAGCGGGGAGACAGACAGTGAAGATCATTGAGGACAATATACAGCATTTTCAATTGTAGTTAAGTTATGAGTTTACAGAAAAGCTTCCCTGATAGCTCAGTTGGTAAATAATCCGCCTGGCATGCCGGAGACCCTGGTTCGATTCCTGGGTCGGAAGATCCACTGGAAAAGGGATAGGCTACCTACTCCAGTGTTCTTGGGTTTCCCTTGTGGTTGAACTGGTAAAGAATCTGCCTGCAATGCAGGAGACCTGGGTTTAATCCCAGGGTTGGGAAGATCCCCTGGAGAAGAGAAAGGCTACCCACTCCAGTATTCTGGGCTACAGAATTCCAATGGGATCACAAAGAGTTGGACATGACTGAGTGACTTTCACTTTATGAAAAAACTTGAGTGAATATTCTGGCCAACTCAATAAAATGGAGAAAAGTGAATCCTGGGAGAGAGATGTTGACAACTGGGGGGAAGGTATATGGAAGCACAGCTCATGTTACCTGGCAGTCACACACTCTGCAATTCTGTTTTAGGATCTAAACTGACAAAGCCACGTGATGCTCTTCCCCAGGCACTCTGACTTTATTTGAATTTGTGGCTTTCATATGAGGTCTGATCCCTGGAGTTTATAATTGCATGGGTAACTTCACAAGGTCCTCTGGACCCTTTTAGCCCTCTTTGGCCATCCTACATGTAACATCAGAGGCAGTTTGTTTTTCTTGTTTTAAAAAATCATGGGTTTATTACTAATTGTGACTTCTAAACACTGTCATCCATATTATAGAACTAGATTTCAACATACACAAACCCTTCTACTAAATCTCTCATGTCAGCATCGTTAAACACTGAATGTTTCTTATCCCTTAGAAAAGAAACCAAGTAGTGTTTCTCCTGTTTCCTGCTTTAGTCACAGGAAAGCCTCAGTTGTGGTCTCCTTGTAGTCTGGTGATGGAGTTGGGGGTGCAGTATCTCCAATGCCCCTGTGCTCCACATACCTCATGCTCTACACCTCATGCTTACTATCATTGTTCTAACATGAAATCCTTATCTGGGGAAAGAAGGGAAAGAGCTGGATTATTTTTTAAAATTAATCATCTTAAATCCTTCTGGGTCAACGTAGGTATAAATAAATGAAAGAGCCTCCTAATTAGGACTGGGCTCTGTTCCGTTCTCTGATGTACTGTGAGAAATTTCAGGTTATCGAATGAAAACAGAAGTTACAGTTTTTAAAAAGGCAGCATATGAATCTGGTGATTTGCTCATTTTCATAATTTCAGATAATGATGCCATGTGATATAAAATCAGCTCTATATATCCTTAAAAGAGCCTTCTTCAGGTCCCCAAACACTGCGGGGGTGGGCTCCGCTGTCCCCATGTTCCTCCACAATATCCCAATGAGGATGGAACTGCCAATGCTGAGGCTTTGGGGTTCTTCACTTACCCCCACCTCCTGCCAGTCTGTTATCCTTGTCTTCTCTGTTTTCAACCCCTTCCTCACTGGTTCTCTTCCCTCAGTTTGCAAACATGCTCAAGGTTATCCTATGGCAACGAAAGGCAATAAAAGAAAAGAAACCGTTCGGCCACCATGTCCTTCCGCTGCCCTAGCGTTCTCCTCCCTTTAACAGTATTACCTCTTGAACGAGTTGCCTGTGTGCCCTCCTGTCCCTCACTTTTCTTTCTTCTTTGCTCCCTATCACATCACAATCTTGTTTGGCAGCCTTCTTCCATGACACACTCCATGGCTATTGCTCCTGTCGCGATGCCTGTGACCTTTCTGTTTCTTAAAGTGATCGTCATTTCATTTCTTGGTCATATCCCCAGTGACTGTGACTTCCTGTCCTTCTTCTTCCCTGGTTTCACTTTCCTTCTACCTGCTCTTTAACACCCCTTGATTTCAATTACTGCCTTTAATTGTTATGCACATAACAATTAGATCCATACTTAGAGCTCACATTTGTCTCTAGATCCATGTCTCTAGATCTGGTCATCTCTACAGTGGTCTTGGCTTCATTCGGTAACCACGTGGCTATGTTTATACTGGAATGTTTGCCCTTATATTGACAGTCTCAGCTTCCAACTTATCCAAAGCAGCACACAGTCTGGTCTGTACAAATCTCCAACCCAGCCCCCTGTCTCCTCCAGATTCCAGATGTCTTTTTTTTTTTTTAACTTTACAATATTGTATTGGTTTTGCCATATATCAACATGAATCTGCCACAGGTATACACGTGTTCCCCATCCTGAACCCTCCTCCCTCCTCCCTCCCCATACCATCCCTCTGGGTCGTCCCAGTGCACCAGCCCCAAGCATCCAGTATCGTGCATCGAACCTGGACTGGCAACTCATTTCATACATGATATTATACATGTTTCAATGCCATTCTCCCAAATCTCCCCACCCTCTCCCTCTCCCACAGAGTCCATAAGATTGTTCTATACATCTGTGTCTCTTTTGCTGTCTCGTACACAGGGTTATTGTTACCATCTTTCTAAATTCCATATATATGCGTTAGTATACTGTATTGGTGTTTTTCTTTCTGGCTTACTTCACTCTGTATAATAGGCTCCAGTTTCATCCACCTCATTAGAACTGATTCAAATGTATTCTTTTTAATGGCTGAGTAATACTCCATTGTGTATATGTCTTCTTTTACAAGGTGACCAAGATGTTCTTGGGATGATGTATCATCTGCTTGCAGAAAGGGCTAGGAGTCCCTGGACTGTTATGCTCCATACTGATCCTATGGCTCCCCATGGCAGGGACTGCCTAGCTTTACATCAAATCCATTTTTTTTTTTTTAATTTGGGCAACATAGTGGGACTGCAGTTACCCACCTGCCTGCGGTGACTGGAATGGAATATAACAGTTGGAATGTGATATGTTTTCAGACTAGGTTGGTGAGCACCTCCGTGGAGATTTTCCATTTCTTCTCTTCGTTTCCCAGTGGCTGAATGGGGAAGACTCAGGCCCTAAAGGAGGGTGGAGATAAAATAACTGCATCATGCAGAGCCTGTCCTTTTATCCTGACTTTAACTGAACTTTTCAGGGCAAGAAATCAGCATATTGTAGTAAGCCACCAAAATGTGGGGGTTTGCATATTATAGAAGTTGTTGCTGTTCAGTCGCTAAGTGGTGTCTGACTCTCTGTGATCCCATGGACTGCAGCACACCAGACTTTGCTCTCTTTCACTATCTCCTGGAGTTTGCTCAAATTCATGTCCATTGAGTCTGTGATGCCATCCAATCATCTCATCCTCTGTCGTCCCCTTCTCCTCCTGCCTTCAATCTTTTCCAGCATCAGGGTCTTCTCCAACGAGTCAGTTCTTCACATCAGGTGGCTAAAGTATTAGAACTTCAACTTCAGCATCAGTCCTTCCAATGAGTATTCAGGATTGATTTCCTTCAGGATTGACTGGCATGCTCTCCCTTACTGTCCAGGGGACTCTCAAGAGTCTTCTCCATCATCACAATTTGAAAGTATCAGTTCTTCAGTGCTCAGCCTTCTTTATGGTCCACCTCTTTAGCTTATCTTAAATAACATACCTCTTTCCTAACAGTTAACAATTATGTAGCACTTAATATGCCCAGTAAATTCACCTTTATTAATTAATTTCATATTCTCACAAACTATATAAAATACGTTTGTATTATTAATGCTTTTTTGAAAATGAGGAAATAGAGGCCAGAGAAGTTGAGTCACTTGATTATGAGTTGGTCATTGGAAAAACTGGGATTTAGATCCACACAGTCTGCCCCCAGAGTACTGCCCTTGACCCCTACACAGCGGCTCAAAAGAGATATGTAGATGGAAGAATAGTGGCTCCCCAAAATCTGTGAACATGTTACTTTACACGCCCAAAGGGACTCTGTTGATTTGATTGAAATAAGGCTCTGGGGATGGGGAAATGGCACTAGATTATCTGGGTGGACTCTTCATAAGGGTCCTTAAAAGTGGAAGAAGGAGACTTCTCTGCTGGTCCAGTGGCTAAGACTCCACCCTCCCAATGCAGGGGATCCAAGTTCAATCCCTGGTCAGGGATCTAGATCCCACATGCTGCAACTAAAGATCCACATGCCACAATGAAGACTGAAGATCCTGCAGCCAAATACATAAATGTTTTCTTAAAAAAAAGTGGAAGAAGGACGTGAAAGAGAAGATTGGAATGATGCTGTCTGGGAAGGACTCACTCCACTGTCCTGGCTTTGAAGATGGGAGCTGAAGGTCATGGCAGCCCCAAGAACTGGAAGGACAAGGAGGCAGGTACTCCCTGGAGCCTCCAGGAGACATGCAACCCTGGTGACATCTTGATTGTAGTCCACAGAAGCCACTGACAGTCTGCTGACCTACACAACTGTAAAGTAATACAGCTTGTTGTTTTAAAGTTTGTGCTAATTTGTTACAACAGCAACAGGAAACCAGTATAACAGAGGAAAATCTTCTCTCACTGTGGATGGCATTCAAATTTCTTGCAAGTTTCTGAAAAAGCAAGCGTGGAGTTATGATAATCCTACTCAATTAGGAGACTATCAATACCTACTGTGCCCTGTTTCTTTTATTTTGTTTTCAGTTTAAGGCAGGAGAAGTATTTTTCCTTTTAATTATTCATAAAATTTACATGTTAGGAATGAATAATCATGAACACTCTATTTTGGTTAAAAACCTTCACGTAGTGATTTTATCCTAAATAAATTCACTGACTCCATAATCTTTATTTTTAATATTCTTGGTTGAACTACTAATACAAATGTCTGTACAACCAATTGGTTACCTTCTATTAGAAGTCTTACGATATTTCACAAGTAAGTAGATACAAGATGGCCCCACACCATGATGTTTTTTATGCTTCTGAGAAGCTCAAGCAGCTAAAACGTGAATCGATGTGGAAAGTATCCCCCAGACTTAAATACAAAGGTCAGAACGATCTTCCTTACTCCATCATCAGCAAATGCCCCCATCCTTTACCTCTTCACACATCATCAAGTATCCCATACCGTTTTTTTTTTTTTTTTTAATGGACATTTTTGTTAATTCTTTTGGACATTCTTAGTAATGTTTCATGACATTGTTTTCTTTGTGACTGTGTCAAAATACAGCTTTGAGACATGAGAGACAATCATTTATCACGATGAGAAAGATGAAGGAAGCTGCGAAGATTGTATGTTTGGTTTGAGCTGGAGCTGAGATTCAAACCCAGGCGGTCAGGCTCCAGAACCTGCACCCGATCACTGCATGGCCCTGCCTTGTGACTGTCACTCTGGCAGCTAAGATAGATACTTGTTCCAAATGTCTTCCTGTGATCAGAGAACATCATTTTTAGGGAACATATTTTTCAGCCAAGGAAGGTGAGGCCCATATGGGCAAAATCACTTATCCAAGGCCACATGACTACATGTAGCCTAAGGGTGTAGAATCTAATTCTTCCTATTGCACTAAAGTCAGTCTATTGGATTTTTTTAGGGAAAGCATCAAGTCAGATAGCACTTATTCCACAGTTGGATTCATCTTTTGGTGCAAAACCAAGATGAGACCAAGATCCCAGAGGTACTTGCTCAACCGTGCACCTCACAGGGCATACTCCTATGGTTCTCCCCTGTAGCTGCAATCCTTGAAACTGGAATACTGCTTGTGAACCTTGTAAGTGCTTTAGAATCTTAGGAAAATCAGTGGTTCATTGTTCGTTTATTCATTCTTCAATGAAAATGCATCTAAGTGCCTAGACACCGAGGCCACAGCAGTGAATAAGACACAGCGATCCCCCAAAAGCAGCCTCTAAATAAAATATTTTCTCAGCCTGTCACAGCGGCAGAGGCTCAAGTGTGGAGACAGACTTTCCTCAGCTGTTGCTTGTTAGCTGTGTGAACTTGGGCATGTTATTAAAAAATCTCTCTGAGAGCTCTCAGAGCCTCTGACTCCTTTCAAAATGAGAATAAAGATATCTAATTGAATTGTCGTGAGACTTAAATGAAATGTGACATCCAAAGAACGTAGCCCCAAATTGGATTTCAATAAGTGGTAAGTAGGTGTATTGAAACCTGGGTATATGTTCAGTAACAGGGGGTGTACGAAGTGCTGGAGAGACCTGGAGGCAGGGAAGATTCTGCCTGGCTCAAGAGTTAGAGAAAACACGACCTCCAGAATCAATGAGCATTAGCATTTCTCTATGACTCTTTTAAGATCCAGTGGTTCTAAGCCATTTTTGCCAAATCTCAGAAACATGGGCTTTGTGCTCAAGTTACGTTTGGTAGTTAGGAAGGGATGTACGGGGGGGAGTCTGGGGACTTCTGAAAAATCACAGCCTCTGTGCTTCTGTCCCTCCCGTGCTCTGCAGCAGTGCGGAAGCACCTCTGTTCCAAGCACCAGCCTCATGTTTACACAGTGGACTCCAACAACAGACTGCATTATTCCTGCATCTCTTTTGGGGGGCATAATCTCATTGAATCCTCACAACAACCCTGAAAAGTAGAGATCATACTAGCCTTTACAAATGACGAAGGGTAAGTGACTCACGAAGTGACAAAAGTAAATGCAACCCTATTTCTTCAGTTGATTTTTGCTGTCCCTGGGGGCAGCTTTGGGTGTGTACCTGAAATCGGGCTTCAAGTTCTTTGACAAGAGTCCATCTTCTTTGCAAGAACAGCAGGGGCTGCCAAGATGACATCCGGCCCCATGCAGTGTCACTGACGGTGATATTTCATCTTCTCCTACTCTACTGTCTCTGCTCGACACAGCCTGGCCCCGAGGCCCGAGTTCCTGGCGCTTATGTGAGCAGTGGTGTGTTCCTGAGCTCATAGTGTGAAGGTCTCTGGGGTCTGTGCAGGAGCTGTCACTGCTCAGGCTTCCTGCATGCTCTTCAGCTAAGCATGAAATAGCCTGCAGACAAAATACACTTTCATATTCATGGGTCATCTCACAGCTAACATACACAGCTGTTTTTTTTTTTTTTTTCCACCTCCTGGCAATAGGATTTACCAAAAAAAAGACTATGATGAGGTGTATTGTCAGTAATTTGGAATGCAATGAACAAGACACATGATGCACATTTTACATTATTTATATTACATTATTTGCATTCTACAGTGGTTCATTGAGTGCTTACTGTGTGTCAGGCTCTCTATGAATGTGAAGGAGATACCACTGTTGCCTTGAATCTTAAGTCTATTTGTCAGTAGGCAGAATAGAAATTACAGTGTACCATTTTCGATTTCCAAAAACAGGCAGATGTTTCACGTGATTCAGTGTGCTCCATGGAAGAGGCAAGGTAGGGAAGCAACGGCAGCTCTGTAGCTCAGGGTATCCAGAAGTAACAGGTCCTTCCCGTCCTCCAGGAGCTTTATGTGAATCACTGGAGGAAGAAGTTGGAGTTATTCCCATTCTTGACTGAGCAAACCGAGTCTTAGAAAGAGCAAGGATGGGACTTCCCTTGTGGTCCAATGATTGGGAATCCATCTTGAAATGCAGAGGACGTGGGCTCGACCCCTGCTTGCAGATCTAGGCTCCCATGAGCCATGGGGCAAGTAAGCCCAAGTGTGGCAAGTACCGAACCTGCGTGCTCTGGAGCCAGGAGGCCTAGCTCTCCTGAGCCTACTCAGGTGCATGCGCCATTCCTCGAGAGACCTTGCACCCCAGCAAGGATCCTGCCTGCTGCAACTAAGTCCAGGCACAGCCAAATAAATAAATACATATTTTAAAAAAAAAAGAAGAAGAAGAAGAAAGAAAGAACAGAAACAGCAAGTATGCCATCAGTGTCAGGGCCAGAGTTCCATGCAGGTCTGACTCCAAAGCGTTGGTCTCTCGGGTTTATTTGATTCCCAATCTCATGACATTAAAATGAGAGGAAGGACATGCTTTCTCCTTCCATCATTTTTCAGTTACTCTGAACTCTTATGACATGACCTTAGTTTTTTAAAGTTTTTTAAATTTTATTGAAGTATAATTGATTTACAATGTCATGTTAATTTCATTTTGTACTGCAAAGTGATTCAGTTATGCATATATATCTATATCTATTGTTTTTCAGATTGTTTTCCCTTATAGGTTATTAAAGAATATTGAGTAGAGTTCCCCGTACTCTACAGTAGGTCCTTGTTGATTATCTGTTCTATATTTAGTAGCGTCTGTATGTTAATCCCAACCGTAATTTATCCCTCCCCCGCTTCCCTTGTAACCATGTTTGTTCTCTCTGTCTCTGAGTCTGTTTCTGTTTTGTAATGTGACACTAGTTTAAACAGCACATATAAATCCTCAAAAATCTGTATGCTGTTAAAGCATAAGAAGAGTACACTTTGGGGGCCAAATTAGTATTTGACTTGTGGAAAAGAAGCCTAGGGAGAGGTTAATTTTATTTTTGGTTGGTTAGGGGAGGAATAATTCACAGTACCAACTAGGGGTAAAAATATTCAGAGGCCTCACAATGTAGAGGAAGATTGCTAACCATAGCAAACGGATGGATCGATCGTGAATCCATTTCAGAGAGCTTGCTCGTGGAGAATATTGATATCTAACTCAGTCATTCCTCCCATGAAATAAACAGACACCTCGTCTCTCTGCAAGAAAAACCACACGCAGGAGCTGGGGTAATGTTTCTAAACAATTAATTGGATGATTATCAAGGCTTAATGGATTGGCTCAGCATATTCACACAAAATCATCAAGAGATTTGGGATAGCCATTTCCTTGCAGCTGTCATCAGAATATATGACCAGATGTAGAAGTTCTAATTTATTATTACCTTTTACAGAATTCTGTGCACATCATTTACATTATACATCAGGCCCATTTGAAAGCCATTGATTGGGATCTCTGGTTTTGTTTCAAACAGCAGATATGGTAGACATTGGGGCATGCTCAGTTTCCTAAGGAAAATAGTAGGGTTATTTAAATTATAAATGACAACATCAAAACTGTTTGATTATCATATGTATGCAAAGTGTTTATCATGCAAGACTTTATGCCAGAGCTGTGAGAAAGACCCTACAATACACATGTCAGAGCAACCTAGCCACTGGGAAAATACAGCTATTTTCTTCATGGGGAAGGAAGGAAGGAAGGGAGGGGAATATCATTATGTTTGACTTGCCCTCAGGAATAGCCTGTCCTAGATATGGACCCCCCAGAAAGTTGCCAAATGAAATTTTTCTTTCTGTGTGTGTGTGTGTGCTGCGTGCTCAGTTATGTCCAACTCTTTGTGACCCCATGGACTATAGCCCACCAGGCTCCTCTGTCTATGGAATTCCCCAGGCTAAAATACTAGATAGGGTAGCCATTCCCTTCTCCAAGGGATCTCCCCAACCCAGGGATTGGACCCATATCTCTTGTGTCTTTGGCAGGCAGATTCTTTGCCACTGAGACACCTGAGAAGTTATGGGAAGCTACAAACTTCTTTATAGGGGAGATTATAATTCAGTGGGAGTTTATTGATTACTCAGTATGTATGGGTATTTCACACACATTCCCTCTTTAATCCTTAAGACATGCCCTTGAACTGGGAGGTCCCACTTGTAGGCAGAGGCAATAGTTGCTCAAGTTCATGGGGCATACATACATCAGGTCATATCACAATTTGAAGGGCAGTGGCATAATTGGAACTGGAGTCTTTTGATTTTAATCTCTTTTCCTTCACGATCATTGTATCTCTTACTGTGAATCCAACTCATTGTTTGAAAGGGTGATGCAAACTAATGGAAGGAAGCCATTAGTAAGGTTTTCTCTTGTGAAAATAAAAAAAATGGGAAATTCGTTTTCTTTCAAGGTTAGAGTTTGCGGTGTGGGGACTTTCCTTTGTAGTCTCCAAATGCAGGGCCTCAACTATCCAAATGTACATGTCAGCCGGAAGTTCTACTTGCCACTTTCAAAGGCCTTCACAGCTCCCTGCTCTTACCAGTGTGAGATGTAAGTGTAAGGATGATGCAGCTCACCCTGCTGGTCTGGCATTTAGACACAGACTGTGTGGCCATTGCTAGTACTGGGGACAGGTTGGGGGAAGTCCAAAGCAGCAGACCTCTTGCATACAGACCAACACCCTGTTCTCAGCATGGGGCTTAGTCCAGAGAGAACCACACCCAGGACTTATATACAATCAAAGGGTATAGCCCTTTTAGGTCTTCCCTTGTAGTTCAGTTGGTAAAGAATCTGCCTGCAGTGCAGGAGACCTGGGTTCGATTCCTGGGTTGGGAAGATCCTCTGGAGAAGGAAATGGCAACCCACTCCAGTATTCTTGCCTGGAGAATCCCATGGGCAGAGGAGCTTGGCAGGCTACAGTCCATGGGATCTCAAGAGTCAGACACGACTTAGCAACTAAACCACCACCACCAGCCCTTTTAACCCCCTTTCCTGGGTTTTCAGGGATGTATTCTGAGTGTGATAGCATGTCCTCAAACAGGAGGCTCACAGTGTTGCCAGTTTTCAGGGTAGGTTCCCACCTCCATGGAGGGCTCCTTTGATGGAGATTGGCCTCACTTCTTTTATGTTACCCTTTCATTTGAAGGTTACAGCTCATTTAAATCATACTCACAGGCACATTACCCCCACATGTAGGTCAGAGCAGGTTCCAATGTCTGCTCCATTCTGTATCCTTTCTCACGCTGACTGACTTGGTGAAGGAACGAGATCATTGATCTTTCAGCTTTCCTGGTAGTAAGTAATTAAGTAATTATGTTGATCTTTTAAGGAATCAAGATAGTTTGACATAAGAGAAAAGGGATATAAACAAAATAGAAATTGAATAAACACTCTGTGACATAAACCTTGAAGCAGAACTATATATTATTTCATGATTGTTTTGTCTTAATAATATGAATTTATTATTTTGTCCACTAATCTATCTAGACTTATAAAGGTCTAGAATCAAAGACAGCAAAATAGTAATAGACACCTCGAGAGCACACCTGTGGTATTTATTCCCCACTAATGGAACCAGAACTCCCCAGACATGGTTGATTCTTGGTTCAGAGAGAAAATATACTAAATGAAGCTTAGCATTTTGTTGTAATAGAAAGTTAGAAATGATCAGCCAGTCTTAGTTCTTCCATTGTCTATAATTCTGAATTAAAAAAAAAAAATTCACATGTGTTACGAAGTAGGGGAATGACAATTTTTTTTTTTTTTGGCATGAGCATATCTAATTGTTGTAGCATCGTTTGTTTAAAAAGCATTTTCCTCATTGAATTATCTTTGAAAATGAATTGGTTATTAATGTCAAGGTTTATATCTGGACTCTCAGTTCTATTCAGTTAGTCTGTATGTCTATCCTTCTATCAGTACCACACAGTCTTGATTTTTTTTTTTTTTTTGCCATTTTATTTTTTTAATTGAAGGATAATTGCTTTACAGAACTTTGTAGTTTTCTGTCAAACATCAACAAGAATCAGCCATGGGTACACCCATGTCCCCTCCCTCCTGAAACTCC
This sequence comes from Bos indicus x Bos taurus, assembly GCF_003369695.1. Lineage (NCBI taxonomy): Eukaryota > Metazoa > Chordata > Mammalia > Artiodactyla > Bovidae > Bos > Bos indicus x Bos taurus. The sequence goes on along the minus strand of NC_040097.1, from coordinate 52,133,461 downwards.
ATCCCATCTCTCTCTCCATCCCACCCTTCTAGATTATTACAGAGTCCTTGTTTGAGTTCTCTGAGTCATACATCAAATTCCCATTGGCTATCTATCTTACATATGGTATTGTATGTTTCCATGTTACTCTCTCCATACATCTTACCCTCTGTCTCTCCCTCTTCCTCTCCCCCCATGTCCATAGATCTGTTCTTTATGTCTGTTTCTGCTTTGCTGCCCTGAAAATAAATTCATCAGTACCATCTTTCTAGATGCCACATACATGTGCCAGTATACAATATTCGTATTTCTCTTTCTGACTTACTTCACTCTGTATAATAGGCTCTAGGTTCATCCACCTCATTAGAACTGACTCAAATGAGTTCCTTTTTATGGCAGAGTAGTATTCCATTGTATATATGTACCACAGCTTCTTTATCCATTCATCTGTCCATGGACATCTAGGTTGCTTCTATGTTCTAGCTATTGTAAACAGTGCTGCAATGAACATTGAGGTACATGTGTCTTTTTCAATTTTGGTTTCCTCAGGGTATATACCTACTAGTGGGATTGGTAGGTCATATGGTGGTTTTATTCCTGGTTTTTGTAAGGAATCTCCATACCATCTTACATGGTGGCTGTATCAATTTACATTCCCGCCAGCAGCGCAAGAGTGTTTCCTTTTCTCCACGCCCTCTCCAGCATTTATTTTTTGCAGACTTTTTGATGATGGCTATTCTGACTGGTGTGAGTTGGTATCTCATCGTACTTTTGAATTGCATCTCTAATAATGAATGATGTTGAGCATCTTTTCATGTGTTTGTTAGCCATCTGTATGTCTTCTTTGGGGAAATGTCTGTTTCTGTCTTTTTCCCAATTCTTGATTGGGTTGATAAGTTTTGAAATCAGAAAGTGTGAGTCCTACAGCTTATTTTCTTTACCAATACTGTTTTGTTATTCTGCTTTTCTGTATGAAATATCCATATGCACTATTTGAACCAATTTATTACATTATTTAAAACATTCTAAGTTACATTATACACATATTTGCTGACTTTGAATTCATCTAAATTAACTTTTAAATAAAAGAAGAAAAGAGAAAGAAGAGAGATTCCCTCCACTCCATTTAGTGCCACCGTGTGCTGAGTGCTGAGATGAGAGACAAGGACTTGAGAACCTAGCCGCTGTTCTCAAAGTTTGAGCATTTTGCCAAGATAGGTGTCTCTAATGTTTAAGGTTGTATGATATATTTTCAGGATTAATTCTGAAGCTGTAAAATTTGCACTACTTATTTTAGAACCTAACTCGTACTATCTAGCAGCTCTTCCATAAACTTCTTAAGGATAAAGACTGTATCATCAATGCCACATATAGTTTCTGATAGTATTTTAGAGAGTTGTGGGTACCTGATTAGTCTTCTGCTTCTGCTCTACTGCTAGTTATACAAGGTTAGTGCTCTGAGATCAGTCCAGGTTGCTGGAGCCCACTGTTCCATAGAGATATCTTAACTGGCCAAGAAGAATCTCAGTTGAAGTCCATGAAGTCAACAAAAGAAATAATGAGAAAAAGAGTGGATTAAATTATCAGTTCCGCCAGTGGGAATCCTCCGGACAATACTGGAAACATAGGTAGGGGTAGGTGTTGGTTCTCTGACAGCCTAGGAGCTGGTTTCATAGGTAGCTAGTTTAATGCATATTCCAGGACACATTATTTTGCTCCAAGCCATGAAGGCACCTGGAATTATATGGCTGCTGCTGCTGCTGCTAAGTCGCTTCAGTCGTGTCCGACTCTGTGTGACCCCATAGACGGCAGCCCACGAGGCTCCCCAGTCCCTGTGATTCTCCAGGCAAGAACACTGGAGTGGGTTGCCATGTCCTTCTCCAATGCATGAAAGTGAAAAGTTAAAGTGAAGTCGCTCAGTCGTGTCTGACTCTTCGTGACCCCATGGATGGCAGCCCACCAGGCTCCTCTGTCCATGAGATTTTCCAGGCAAGAGTACTGGAGTGGGGTGCCATTACCTTCTAAAGCACAAAGTAGATTTAAAAATAATTTTTTGAAACTTTTTTATACTATAACTGATTTTCTTAAAGATATTTAAGATGGGCCATTTTAAAAGTCTTTATTGTATTTGTTATAATATTGCTTCTGTTTTATGTTTTGTTTTTTGTCTGGGAGGCTTGTAGGTTCTTAGATCCCTGACCAGGGGTTGAACCTGCACCCCCTGCATTGAAAGGTGAAGTCTCAATCACTGGGCCTCCAGGGAAGACTTCCACAGCTGATTTTTATCTGATGACACATACAGTGGTGGATCTGCCCCCTCTCAACAGTAGCCTTATGCTTGTTGCCCATGCTTGGAATCCTGGAATGGTAACTTTAGAACGATCTTGGACAAACCTCCTCAACATTAAAAATCTCTTGCAAGGTGGCATCCAGCCTGTGCTTGACTACTTTTGTTAATGAGGAACTCACTAACTACCCAAACCATTCATTTCACTTTTGAAGGGCTTGAAACAATGAACAAAAATATACCTCAATGCACCTTTAAATCACTGGATTATTTCTACCCTCTAGACACATCTTCCAGATATTTAAGATAGCCATCATCTTCTTCCAGGGTCTCACTTTTATCCTATCTAAATGTCACTATTTTATCTGAGCATTTGTTGAATTTTTTGAAACAAAATTTAGCCCCTTTTAACTGAAACCCAAATTACATCTATTCTCATTAAAAATAGGAACACCCTAGTCACACAATTAATGATGCTAAAATTTTTTATCTAGGAAGAAAGAGTCAGATCTTCGGGCAAATTCAAGCAAGTCATCCTCATCCCTTGTTCATACATTGCATAAATGCCTTATTGATTTCATTTTCTGATGTGACAAAATATAATCTGCTCACTTAAACTGCACGGAATGGGAAGAACTGATTGTGCACCCAGAGTTGCAGAACCAGGAAGAGGGAATCCTGGTTTCTAGAACTTCAGTCCTCACAGGGAGCAGAAAGCTATACTTTCATTTAAACTGTGTTCCCAAATGTGGGGTAATTCCTCCAGTCCCACCCCAGCCTTGGACAGAAAAGTGATGGATTGCAGAGATACACAATCCTGCACTTATCATCTAGGTAGGTTAGAAGAAAGGCTGGGGCCATAAACTCTATTCTTCATTAACCACTTCTTTTGTTATGTTTCAGCCCATTTAACCTTCTAGTGTGTATGAACCTTGTCGATTGCAAGAACTAAAGCAACATAACAATTACAGAGCTAAATCTTGGCAAAGCAGCTCAAGAGCTCAGCAATTCCATTAAAATTTTAAAGGAGTTAATCCTCTGGGAAGTGTTCCTATTAATTAAACAAAGGTGAAAGAAAACAGGTTTTACATTTATTCTTTGCGAGGAGAAGGTGGGCCATGGTCTGAATGCAAAGGAGCTGTGTGTCACAGGTCAGTGCATCACCTCCTCAAGCACTCGAAGGGTGATGATTTCAGGTCATTTGTCTGCAAAGCAATGGGGGCTGATTTTTGTTTGGAAGAGATTTTCAGGTCAGAAAATGTTTCCAAAAGTCCATAGGGATTGAACTCATACAGATCCACAATGTAGCTTAGGAGACAAGAGGCCAAGCCTCATTTGGTATTGAGCTCAGTATCAATGGATTAGAAACTGGAAACTTGTCTGGTGGAATAGATCAATGGCCACAGCAAAATGAGAGACTTTGGGTCTCCTACTCTCTTCCCCCACTACATCTATCCCATCTGAGAATATGACTGCTGTGCATTTGACTTGGGCATGTATAGAGTAATTGAGGGTATGTACAATGGAGGGATCTGGCTACCCAGCTTCCTATATATACCTGAAAACAGAATGCATTTGCCAAGGTGCCCCAGGCACAGATCAGATCCTGCATGGACCTTAGAGAGGTGCAAAGCAGAGCTACCAGGTAACAGTGGATCAGAGACTTGAGACAGTGAAGTCTGGAGGTTATCTATGCTGGAAGGAACAAAGATGATAGAGTCCTACACAGGCAGATTGTCTTTCCTCTAGTGCTCTTCTGAGTCGAGTTGGCGGTGGGAGGGGAGGGAGCGGGGCATGTGGATTTCTGATAAGGTTGATGAGCACAAATCTGAAAAGCAATTTTGGACCTTAAATTAGTTCTATCACCTATATTGAGAGTTAAATTTTCTGTTTCTGGATTTGCTGGTCAAGTAGGGCTTAACTAGCTCTGTCAAGCCAATGCATTTTATTTATTTTCTTTATATATTTACTAAAATATCGTTGACTTGCGATGTTTCAGGGGCACAGCAAGATGATTCAGTTATACATATACATATATATTATTTTTGAGATTATTTTCCATTATAGGTTATTATAAGATATTGACTATAGTTCCCTGTGCTATACATTAAACATTTGTTGCTTGTTGCATATCCATTTTTTAAAATTAGAGGTCTAGCAATCTATTTATACTAAGTCACACAAGTGGAAACAAAATGTCATAAATTTTTTGGTTAGCAAAAATTCATGAGTTTTCTAAAATATATTATATAAATATATACTATATAAACTATATATGTGTGTATAAAGCTTTTCTACTATGCTTGATAAAGGCTTGAGAAAGAACATCAAAAGAAAAGAAGATATGGAGAAATTGGAAAACATAAACTAAATGAAATGGGAGCACTGAATATGAAATAGAAAACGTGAAACAAACTAGCTAAAAGTAAAAGATCATCAGTTGTTTTTAAACATGGCTGCTCATTAGAAACATATCTGGAGCTCTGGAGAAAAAGCAATACTTGGGCATGTGTATTTTTCAAAAAATTCCAAGATAATTCTGATATGCATCTGTTTTAAAAAATGATTAGAGGTTTTTCTATTAAATGGTAGTTTTGGTGATATAGATTTATTTTTCTGTTAACTGATTATGATACAGTGGCATTAAGTGAGTAATAGTTACAGTTGGGAAGATACCCTTGAGAAGGGAATGGTAACCCACTCCAGTATTCTTGCCTGGAGAATTCCATGGACAGAGGAGCTTGGTGGGCCACAATCCATTGGGTTGCAGAGTCAGACGTGAGTGAGCGACTAACACTTTCACTTTCAATCACAATAGTAAAAGATATTTATCAGTTTTCACAATCAACAAATCAACAGCCGACCGGGGGGGGGGGGGGGGGGTGCGGGGGGGAAGATACTTACAATTGCAAGCCATAATGGGAACATGATTAATCTAACAATATAAAATAATTACCTACAATTTAGAGGGGTCAAGCAGAGTGAAGTGGTAAGTAGAAGTGCCTTCATGCACATGTTTTCATCCACCCAGCCAGTCTATGTCTTTTGGTTGGTGCATTTAATTCATTTACATTTAAGGTAATTATCAATATGCATGACCCTATTACCGTTTCTTAACTGTTTGGGGTTTATTTTGTGTAGGTCTTTTCCTTCTTTTGTGCTTCCTGCCTAGGGGAGTTCCTTTAGCACTTGTTTTAAAGCTGTTTGATGGTGTTAAGTTCTCTTAACTTTTGCTTGTCTGGAAAGCTTTTGATTTCTCCAATAAATCTGAATGAGAGTCTTGCTGGGTAGAGTATTCTTGATCATAGTTTGTTCCCTTTCATCACTTTAAATATATCATGCCATTCCCTTCTGGTTTGTAGAGTTTCTGTTGGGAAATCAGCTGATAGCCTGATGGGAGTTCCCTTGTACATTTTTGTCATTTTCCCCTTGTTGCTTTTAATATTTTATCTCTGTCTTTAATTTTTTGTCAGCTTGATTACTGTGTGTCTTGGTGTGTTCCTCCTTGGCTTTATCCTGCCTGGGACTCTCTGGGCTTCCTGGATTTGACTGAATATTTCCTTTTCCATGTTCAGGGGGTTTTCATCTATTATCTCTGCAAATATTTTCTCAGGTCCTTTTTCTCTTTCTTCTCCTTCTCAGTTCAGTTCAGTCGCTCAGTCGTGTCTGACTCTTTGCGACCCCATGAATCCCAGCACGCCAGGCCTCCCTGTCCATCACCAACTCCCAGAGTTCACTCAGACTCACGTCCATCGAGTCAGTGATGCCATCCAACCATCTCATCCTCTGTCGTCCCCTTCTCCTCCTGCCCCCAATCCCTCCCAAGCATCAGAGTCTTTTCCAATGAATCAACTCTTTGCATGAGGTGGCCAAAGTACTGGAGTTTCAGCTTTAGCATCATTCCTTCCAAGAAATCCCAGGGCTGATCTCTTTCAGAATGGACTGTTTGGATCTCCTTGCAGTCCAAGGGACTCTCAAGAGTCTTCTCCAACACCACAGTTCAAAAGCATCAATTCTTCGGTGCTCAGCCTTCTTCACAGTCCAACTCTCACATCCATACATGACCACAGGAAAAACCATAGCCTTGACTAGACGGACCTTTGTTGGCAAAGTAATGTCTCTGCTCTTGAATATGCTATCTAGGTTGGTCATAATTTTCCTTCCAAGGAGTTAGCATCTTTTAATTTCATGGCTGCAGTCACCATCTGCAGTGATTTTGGAGCCCAAAAAAATAAAGTCTGACACTTTTTCCACTCTCCCTATAATACGAATGTTGGTGTGTTTAATGTTGTCCCAAAGGTCTCTTTGGAGAAGGAAATGGCAACCCACTCCAGTATTCTTGCCTGGAAAATTCCATGGGCAGAGGAGTCTGGCAGGCTAAGGTTCATGGGGTCCCAAAGAGACATGGCTGAGTGTCTGAGCATCAGTGGTCTCTTAGGGTGTCATCATTTTCTCTTCATTCTTTTTTTGTATATTCTGTTCTGCAACAGTGATTTCCACCATTCTGTCCTCCAGGTCATTTATCCATTCTTCCCCCTTAGTTATTCTGCTATTGATTCCTTCTAGTGTATTATTCATCTCTGTTTGTTTGTTCTTTAGTTTTTTGGTAAACATTTCTTGCATCTTCTCCATTGTTTTCCCAAGATACTGGATCATCTTCACTATCATTATTCTGAATTCTTTTTCTGGAAGGTTGCCCATCTCCACTTCATTTAATTGTTTTTCTAGGGTTTTATCTCGTCCCTTCATCTGTGACATTTTGTTTCTTCATCCTGATTAACTTTCCGTAATATGTTTTTTTTCTAGCTACTGTGGTATTATGGTTCTTCTTGCTTCTTCTGTCTACACTCTGTTGGAAGAGGCTAAGAGGCTTATGTAAGCTTCCTGATGAGAGGCACTGGTGGTGGGAAAAACTGGGTCTTTCTCTAATGGGCAGGGCCTTGCTCAGTAAAGCTTTAATCCAATTATCTGCTGATAGGTGGGGTTGCTGCTCCCTCCGTTTTAGTTTTTTGGCTTGAGGTGACCCAGCCCTGGGCTGCAGGGTTAATGGTGAGCTCAAAGAGGGCTTACGCCAAGGTGGACCTTTCAGGACCAGCTGCTGCCAGTGCCCTGGTCTCTGTGGTGAGCCCTTCCCGACCCATGCCTCCACAGGAGACCCTCCAACACTAGCAGGTCATTTTGGATCAGTCTGCTGTGGGGTCACTGCTCCTTTCTTCTGGGTCTTTGTGTGCACAAGATTTTGTTTGTGTCCTCTAAGACTGGAGTCTCTGTTTCCCCCAGTCCTGTGGAAGTCCTACAATCAAATCCTGCTGGCTACAAGGTCAGATTCTCTGGGGATTCCCAGTCCCTTTGTCAGATCCCCAGGCTGGGAAGCCTGACATGAGGTTCAGAATCTTCACAACAGTGGGAGAACTACTTTGGTATTATTGTTCTCCAGTTTGTAGGTAACTCACCCGGCAGGTATGGGATTTGATTTTATTGTGATTGTGGCCCTCCTACCATCTCACTGGGGCTTCTTCTTTGTCTTTGGAGGTGGGATATCTTATTTTGTTGGGTTCCTGCTTCGTCCTGTTCATGGTTATTCAACAGTTAGTTGTAATTTTGGTGCTGTTGCAAGAGGAGATGAGCATACAGCCTTTTATTCCACAATCTTGAACCAGAACGACTCCGAAACTGGTACATTTTAGAGCATCTTGAAGTTGTAGAAAGATTTCAAGAGGCAAAGCTTCAGAAGAGAAATGGTCTATTTCTCTATTTACCACTGGTGTCTAGAGAGAGGAAATGTGTGTTCTACCAGTTGTAAGATCAACAATAGAGGACCAAATGAAGAGGAATGGTTAATAAAAGAGAAACATTGATGGAAATTGTTTCAGTTTAGGTTCCCTAAAAATAGCCTGAAGTGGGGATTCTTGTAAAATTAGTTTATTGAGGTAGTGATTTTAGGTGAAACTTATAAGCAAATGAGGGAAACAAGATGTGGCCAGGAGGAAGCTGGGCAAAGATGCAGGTAGCCCAACCCATCACAGAGTGTAGCCCATCACAGAGCTGGTTCACACTGAGGCAAGGATGCTGGCTTTGTGTTCCTCTGCATTACCTGTCACTGACTGGTAAGACATAAAAGCTTTGGGAGAAAGTTCAGTACTTGCATGGTCACCAGGAGAGAAGGCAGAGTGGTATTTTGGAAAATAAGTGTGTGTATAGCGGAGAGAAGAGAATTCTAGATTGAACTAACATTAAGAAAGAGACAACTACCTGCCAATTGCTTTCTGCTGCCATTACCACATTTTAGGGGAGGGAAAATTGAGGCTGGGGTAAGTTGCATAATATTGGTAAAGAATCCGCCTGCAATGCAGGAGACCCCGGGTTGATTCCTGAGTTGGGAAGATCCACTGGAGAAGGGAAAGGCTTACCACTCCAGTATTCTGGCCTAGAGAATTCCATGGACTGTGTAGTCCATGGGGTCACAGAGTCGGACACGACTGAGCGACTTTCACTTTCACTTCACTTTCATACTGAAAAGAGTGGTGGAGTCAGAAAATGATGCTGGGTGCTTGCCCTGACCCTTCCCATTCCCCCTTCCCCAGGATCCTTGCTCTCCGCCCCATCAAAGGAACAGTAAGAACACCTGAGCAGTTAGAGGGCAACCTGTATGAATTAAAGGTAAAGGATCTATAGGGAGAAGGGAGACCTAAGGACAATTGGCAGAAGTGAGTGCAGAGTTCAAAGAGGCTGCAGGAGAGGGGCTGTGTGTGCCAAGGAGGCCTCTAACAGAGGTGGAACTCACTTCTGAACTTCTGAATTATCATGTTGATATTTGTACTTTTGTAAACAAAGAGCTTTGTGTAACCTAAACTCTGGAAGATTGACCAGAATCCCCAAACCCATTCTTCTTTAAAAATAACAAAGCAATAACAGTAAAAGTATAAAATATGGCCTAGCAAATTTTTTTTGTGTGGCTGACTTAGAGATATCCTTTAATCCTCATAGTTACTCTGCAGACTGATATTATGCCTCCACTGAGAGCCACCCTCAAAGCTCTGTCTTTGACGTTCTCAAGCTCTCAAGTGCGGAGTAAACGATTCTCCATGTGGCCTGGGGAGATGTGCCTGAGAGAAGTGCTTTCCTCATGGACTATCTAAAACTGGACCCTTAACCTTTCAAGCAGTGCATTCTACACAAGAGAGATTACCTGTGACATTTATTAGTGTTCTGGTAGGGCAGGGGAGGGACAAGATAATCATGTGGTTCAGTAAGTTTGGGAGAAAAATAATTAAACAAATTTAACTTGTTTCTCTGACATGGTTACTAAGTGGGATTTAACTGCACACCCAGATGTGCTCTATGCATGAATATCCAGCAAAGAAACCTGGAGTTCAGGGTTTCCCAAATATACTTGCAAACAGAACTGTTTTGTAAAGATTTTTGATAGGGTTAATATTCTGCTAAACCAGCACTCTGAGACCTCTCTTCAGAGGTGACTGCTATACTCCCTGCTCTTGGATTTAGAATTCTGATACTCTATTAAGTGAACATTTCACTGGGTAAGGGCAGCACCTTCAGCTGTTATTATTCATGTATGCCATTACACAAATGTATTGAATTGAGTCCTTGAGAGGAAGTTTTGTTCAGGGTAGTAGGCAGCCCAAGGGCCAAGGGATGGGAGGCCCTAAGATGGCCAGTGAAGAAGACTGCATATACCTGTTCTCATTGCTCAGGGCTCTGAGAACAGAAAAAAAAAAACCTTTGAGTTGCAACCATCTCAATTCCATTTTTCGACATGATGAAAAATCACAAAACACTGAATCGACACTCTTTCTTTCAGCTTTAAAAATCAAATGAAAACAAAGACATTAGAGTGGGTCATCAGACTAGTCCTCTGTTTCAGTCTCTGCCCCGAGGTATTAGGAGGTGGGTTGATTCCATACATTTGAATGAAGCAGAAGATCTTACTGGTTCCTATCAGGCAGCAGGGAAACCCAAACACTGTTTCCAGGGAAAAGATCTAATGGCTGAAATCAAATGATGGGATTGCAAAGCAATGACTGGTTGCTAATACTCCTGGGAAGCATTATGGGATACAGAGTGGTCTATATAGTGGGAAGATTCAGGCACAAAATGTCTTCTGCAAAAGTAGGTTATAGAAGCTCTATCTAAAATCTCTTGCTATCTGGAGTACATAAGCATAGCAAAGCGTTTCTAATATATATTTAATGTACAGATTGAGAAAGATGCCTTCATTCAGGCTGTATGTGAGATGCCCAGTGAGGGGAGGGTGAGCCCTTATACATTCCTTTGCTGTCAGTATTGTGCAGTGCTGTGTGGATTCTTAGCCGCTGCTTAGTTTCAACCAAACCAACACTCATGAAATAGACAACTGACTTTACAAGACTTCTACAAAGAAAAGTGTAGGTTAGAGAAGATTCTTATTTCAGAGATTTTTTTTTCCCTTTCATATCCCCTTTTATTTTGTTCAATCACTCAGTCATGTTCAACTCTTTCAACCCCATGGACTGAAGCATGCCAGGCTTCCCTGTCCTTCACCATCTCCCAGAACTTGCTCAAACTCATGTCCATTTAGTCAGTGATGCCAACTAACCATCTCATCCTCTGTTGTACCATTCTCTTCCTGCCTTCAATCTTTCCAAGTATCAGGGTCTTATCTAATATCAGCTCTTCGCATCAGGTGGCCAAAGTATTGGAGCTTCAGTTTTAGCATCAGTCCTTCCAATGAATATTCAGGATTGATTTCCTTTAGGATTGACTGATTTCATCTCCTTGCTTGCTCCAAGGGACTCTCTAGAGTCTTCTCCAACACCACAGTTCAAAAGCATCAATTCTTCGGTGCTCAGCCTCTATAAGGTCCAACTCTCACATCCATACGTGACTTCTGCATACCCCTCATCCACTTATTTTTCAACTGGAAATTTGAACTTCTTAATCTTCATCTATTTATTTCCTCCCCAGCCTCCTCCCCTCTAGCAACCACCTGTTTGCTCTCTGGATCTATAACCCTGTTTCTGTTTTGTTATGTTTAACAAAACATTTGTTTTGTTATGTTTAACAAAACATTTGTTTTGTTTTTAGATTCCACATACAAGTGAAATCAAACAGTGTTTGTTTTCTGTCTGACTTATTTTACTTAGCACATTACCCTCTAGATACAACCATGTTGTCATAAATGGCAATATGTCATTTCTTTTTTATGTTGAGTAATATGGTATTGTATTCAAATACCACATCTTCTTCATCCATTCATCTGTTGATAGGCATTTAGTTTGCTCCCATGTGAATAATGCTGCAATGAACATAGCGGGCACGCATTTTTTCTAGTGAGTGTTTTCATTTTCTTTGGATGAATGCCAAAGAAGTAGAATTGCTGGATCATATGGTAGATCTATTTTTAATTTTTTGAGGACTCTCCATACTGTTATCCATAGTGTCTGCATCAATTTACATTCCCGCCAGCAGTGCATATGCTGTGCTGCACTTAATTGCTCAGTCGTATCCAACTCTTTGTGACCCCATGGACCATAGCCCACCAGGCTTCTCTGTCCATGGGGATTATCCAGGTAAGAATACTGGAGTGGGTTCCCATGCCTGCCTTCAGTGGATCTTCCCAACCCAGGGATCGACCCCAGGTTTCCCGCATTGCAGGTGGATTCTGTACCATCTGAGCCACGAGGGAAGCTCAGCAGTGCATGAGGGTTCCTTTTTCTCTACATCCTTGCCAACACTTGTTTTCTTTCTGATCATAACCATATAGGTGTGAGGTTCTACTTCATTGTGGTTTTGATTTACATTTCTCTGATGATTAGTGATGTTGAGCATCTTTTCATGTGTCTGACGATCATCTGTATGTTTCTTGGAAAAATGTTCATTCAGAAGCTCTGCCCATTTTTTAAATCTGTTTTTTTTTTGTTTTTTTTTTTTGAGTTGTATGAGTTCCTTGTACATTTTGGATATTAACCCCTTATTGGATATATCATTTGCAATTATTTTATTTCATTCTGCAGGTGGCCTTTTCATTTTGTCGATATTAATAGTTTCCCTTGCTGTGCAAAGCTTTCCAGTTTGATGTAGTCCCACTTTTTTATTTTTGGTTTTGTTTCCCTTGGCCAAGGAGACATATCCAAAAAAATACTGTTAAGACCATTGTCAGAGTAGCGTACTGCCTATGTTTTCTTCTAGAAGTTTTATGGTTTCAGGTCTTACATTTAAGTCTTTAATTCATTTTGAATTTATTTTTGTGCATGATGTGAGAGAATAGTTCAGTTTGATTGTTTTGCATGTAACTGCCCTATTTTCTCATCATCATTTATCAAAGAGACTGCTTCTTCCCTATTGTGCATTCTTGCCTCCTTTGTTGGAGACTAATTGCTCTTGTAAGGGTGGGTTTATTTCTGGCCTCACTATTTCCATTGATCTCTGTGTCTGGTTTTGTGCCAGTATTATACTGTTTAGATTATAATAGCTTTGTAGTATAGTTTGAAATCAGGGAGTGTGATACCTCCAGCTTCATTCTTCTTTTTCAAGATTGTTTTAGCTCTTTGGGGTCTTTTGTTTCCACACACATTTTAGAATTATTCATTCTAGTTCTGTGAAGAATGCTACTGGCATTTTGACAGTAATTTTATTGAATCTGTAGCTTGCCTTCAATCGTATGGTCATTTTAACAATATTAATTCTTCCAACCCATGAACATGGTATGCATTTTGGTCTAATTTCTTTCATCAGTGTCGTATAATTTTCTGAGAATAGGTCTTTTACTTCCTAAGTTAGATTTATTCTTTCATATTTTATTCTTTTTGATGTGATGGTAAAGATTAGACTGTAAAGATTAGATTAAAGAGGATTCTAACCACATAAGCAGAGTAAACAAGGACAAAATGACAAGATGATATGGCTTTTACTCATACTCTTTCACCAATATTATGATATTGAAAAAATCTATTTGTATTCTAAAAATGTCCTAAAAATAATTGGAATTTCATATATTAAGTGTGGAGATTATTTATTAGAAATTTTTGACCTAAAACAAATAGACTGCCAATTTTTCTCCAGCAAAAGCAGGTTTACTTGGGATCAACCAAGAATTGTACTTCAGGGTCTGCAACAGGCAAACCACCTTGCAAGTCTTCTGCAAAAATGAAAAGAACTCTTTTATAGAGGGAAAAAGGAAGTTGTGAGGGCTATAGTAAACAAAAGCCATGGTTTTTTATTGGCTGATTTGTGACAGTGTCTCATTGGCTGAGTGCTTGCTCGGAAAGAAAAAGACATCTTTCTTCTTCCTTTCGGGCTCTTTACTGGTTGTCAGGCATAAGAGCTTCTGGTCTCCCAACTCTATTTAGTTGAGGCTTCTGTTTAGCACTTTTTTACTGGGTGAACACTCTGAAAAAATTCAAAATTACTGGTAGAGCAGAGAAACCATTTGTTTTAGAGTTAGATATGTGTTTGTACCAGACCCTGTATCTTTGTTAGATGGATAAACAGAACAAGTTACAGAGCATTGTTGCAACTCAGTTTTCTCATCTGTAAAATAGGGACAGTAGTCTCAGAGATTAAAGGAGATAGCTTTAAGGCATCTAGCTTCATTTGTGGCATAATTTGCATGCAAAGAATGTATTAGCTTTGTAATTTTCTTGTTTAGTCAGTCCTGTTTTGAATTTTATAATAGGTTTGTTTCTCTAAATCCAGTATTAGGAAGGTGATTTTAAAATAAATCCCAGAAAGATATTTATAATTTTCTTTCATTTTTTCTTATTTCATTTGAAACTGGAATGGAGGCTGGCAGTCATCATGAAATGTATCTTTCATACTGGAGTTAGGCATAGAGAAAAGGGGTTTTGTCCTTGAAGCTATTTGTAATTGCTAGTAGACAGTTGGGCTTCCCTTGTGGCTCAGCTGGTAAAGAATCCGCCTGCAATGCAGAAGGCCTGGTTTTGATCCCTGGGTTGGGAAGATCTCCTGGAGAAGGGAAAGGCTACCCGCTCCAGTATTCTGGCCTGGAGAATTCCATACACTGTACAGTCCATGGGGTCACAAGAAGCCAGACACAACTGAGTGACTTTCACTTTCACTTTCACTTTCAGTAGACAGTTGCTATCCCTGCCAGATTGTTATTGGTACTAATACATGCATAATATTTACAGAATGTTAGAAACCTGTAGAAATACTTTGTTTAAAAAATTGGGTCCATGGTCACTGCTTTTTATGTGATTTATATACTTCTGATATATATTTGGTTTTCTTCCAAAGTTCCTGGTTCACAGGTCCCTAAACTCTGAGAATTTCCTGTGATAAGAGTGGTAAATATTTCTTTTGTTATGTTAATGAGCAACTTTGGGAAAGCCTTTAGGTAACCCGTGGATGTGGCACTGTTAGCAGAATCAAGCAAGTGATTAGAGGGATGCAACTTTCGGTCCTCCCATGGCCTCTGGGGAGGGGAGTGGTGCTGGAGGTTGAGTTCAATCACTAACGGCCAGAGTTTTAATCAGTTGTGCCTATGTATTGGAGCCTGCATAAAAAGCAATTACAGAGAACTTTCAACCTGGTGAACATGTGGAGGTGCTGGGAGAGTGGGTCACCTGGAGCGGACATGGAAATTCTGCACCCCTGCCCCATACCCTGCCCTGCTACCCTGGACGTCTCTTCCATCTGACTGTTCCTAAGTTATATTCCTTTATAATAAACTGGCAATCTAGTAAATAAAATATTTCTCTGAGTTCTGTGAGCCTAGGAAATTAATCAAACCCTAGGAGGGGGTCTTGAAAACATCTGATTGATAGCCAGTTGATCAGAAGTGCAGCTGACAACCTGCTCTTGTGATTGGCTGTGTTTTGACCCTTAAATCTAGCATGGGTCATTGGCTGCTCCTGTGTGGGTAGGGAGGTAAGGGAGATTTGTGGCTTCCCTGGCCAGGTGTCCCCTATCAGCCAGGGAGAATTTTCCAGAGAAAGGAGGTGCCGTGAACCTACCCACCATGAGGTGGATGAATTAACTTTTTTTGGAAAATGCCACGTCTTTTGACATGTGCCAGCCATGCCATACTATGTCAGATGTTTTGCTTCCAGCGGCAAGCATTCTATTGATAGCCCAGTGCAGCACTGTCCGTTAGAAATGTAAAATGGACCATGTATGTAATTTAAAATTTTCTAATAGCTTCATTAAAAAAGTCAAGCATCAGGATTTCCTGAGTGGTCTATTGGTTAAGATTTCACCTTCCACTATGGGGGGTGTAGGCTTGATCCCTGGTCTGGAAGCTAGGATCGTACATGCCTCTTGGCCAAAAAACCAAAACATAAAACAGAAATGATATTTGTAACAAATTCACTAAAGACTTTAAAAATGGTCCACATTAAAAAAAAATATCAAGAACTAAATAGACATTTCTCCAAAGAAGACATACAGATGGCTAACAAACACGTGAAAAGATGCTCAACATTGCTCATTATCAGAGAAATGCAAATCAAAACCACTATGAGGTACCATTTCACACCAGTCAGAATGGCTGCGATCTAAAAGTCTACAAGCAATAAATGCTGGAGAGGGTGTGCAGAAAAGGGAACCCTCTTACACTGTTGGTGGGAATGCAAACTAGTACAGCCACTATGAAGAACAGTGTGGAGATTCCTTAAAAAACTGGAAATAGAACTGCCTTATGATCTAGCAATCCCACTGCTGGGCATACACACTGAGGAAACCAGAATAGAAAGAGACACGTGTACCCCAGTGTTCATCGCAGCACTGTTTATAATAGCCAGGACATGGAAGCAACCCAGATGTCCATCAGCAGATGAATGGATAAGAAAACAGTGGTACATATACACAATGGAGTATTACTCAGCCATTAAAAAGAATACATTTGAATCAGTTCTAATGAGGTGGATGAAACTGGAGCCTATTATACAGAGTGAAGTAAGCCAGAAAGAAAAACACCAATACAGTATACTAATGCATATATATGGAATTTAGAAAAATGGTAATAATAACCTTGTATACAAGACAGCAAAAGAGACACTGATGTATAGAACAGTCTTTTGGGCTCTGTGGGAGAGGGAGAGGGTGGGATGATTTGGGAGAATGGCATTGAAATATGTATAATATCATATATGGAACGAGTTGCCAGTCTGGGTTCGATGCACGATAATGGATGCTTGGGGCTGGTGCACTGGGATGACCCAGAGGGATGGTATGGGGAGGGAGGAGGGAGGAGGGTTCAGGATGGGGAACACATGTATACCTGTGGCGGATTCATTTCGATATTTGGCAAAACCAATACAATATTGTAAAGTTTAAAAATAAAATAAAATTTAAAAAATCTTATAAAAATCAAGTGAAGCAAAACAGGTAAAGTTAGGGTTATTAATATATTTCATTTTACCTCAATATAGCCAAACATTGCCATGTTGACATGTAATTGATATAAAATTATTTATGATATTTTATATTCTTATATTTGAAGTAGGCCTTTGAAATCTGAGGTGATTTTTCATGTGGATCAGTTCAGTTCATTTGCTCAGTCGTGTCTGACTCTTTGTGACCCCATGAATCGCAGCACACCAGGCCTCCTTGTCCATCACCAACTCCCGGAGTTCACTCAAAGTCATGTCCATCGAGTCGGTGATGCCATCCAGCCATCTCATCCTCTCTCGTCCCCTTCTCCTCCTTCCCCCAATCCCTCCCAGCATCAGGGTCTTTTCCAATGAGTCAACTCTTCGCATGAATGGCTACCTTATTGGACAGCACTGGACCTCAGAGTCTAAATGGGTGGTTGACTTCAAAGGCACCACCTTGTTGTCAGATCCTAATCAAACAACAAATCTTGCTTATATTTTTTCTGTATGACATACACTTGAGGAAGTAGCAAGAAGACAGGGTGTATCTTTTAGGAGAAGTGGGGAAATAGTGGACGTTGTAGTGGGTAGACTTGGATTTAAATGCTCATTCTTCCACTTTAATCTTGGCTAATGTATTTAACCCCAATTTATTTGAATCTGTTTCCTCAAATGTGAAATGGGATAATATTTCCATGGTGTGGTTGAGGATTAAAGACTTGCCTGGACTGGAAGAGGCGTCAGTAAGCCAGTGGTTGGTGTAACCTCATTGTGGTGGTTGAGTGTGACCTGACATGGAGAAGATACAGATGCCCATTTTCTCCATCTTCTGCATCTTGCCCGCATCTCCCCCTCTCTCTTCTCTCCTTCTTACTGCCTTCTCAACTTTTTTTACTTTCTTTCCTACAGTACATCTTTTCACTCACAAATTTGAGTGAAACATTCTTGAAAGGATTGTTTTGAGGCTAATTTCCTTAAAAACAAAGATTCCAAAGATTAAAGCTACCTTAGAAGTCCCGTTCAAGTCTCAACTATCTTTAGCATGAACACACTGGTTTGAATGTTTCTTCCTTTCCTTCCTCCCTCTCTTCCTCCCTTCTTCTTTCTTTCATCTACTAGTTCCTCTCCATAAGCTCACAGTTCTCACACGGAAATTCTTCTTGGGTTTGGGGATTTGTTATTTTTGTTTATCAAAACCCTTAAATTCATAGGTTAACCAAAAATAAGTTCAGCTCTGCTTATGCTTTTGACCAAAATAAGCCTTGTAAGCATTGAGAAAAAACAAACAGAAAAGATCAGTCCTATGACTAATGCAGTAGGAAGATTTTTTTTTTCTGTAGTGTGTTCCACATATTCACTACTTAACAGATGGCATTGTGATTGTGTAATTGCTATAATGAATATTATTACTAATGCAACTGGCTATGATCTCAGCCTTCTTTCCTTTACCAACATTGAAAGGGTCCTGTGAAATGTTTCCAGTTGAGTTCACAGACTTCTTTTTAAATTAGTTTATCCACCACATGACTAAACACCCTTGGGAAGAGTAGCAGCCGAAGCTCTGAGTGGTGTACAGCCAGTAGCTGTCCTATATAAACAGAAGGCTTTATGTACTTTGCAAATGTGCCAACAGTTCACAGATCCTCTAAAATAATTATTCTCTCGATAGCCCAGAGAAGTGCTACCTCATAGAAATGTAATGTGAACCACATATGTAATTAAAATTTTTTAGTAGCCACATTAAAATGTACAAAGAAACAGGCAAAATTAATTTTAATAGTACATTTGATTTAACACAATAAAAACATCTTTTCTCAATACATCTCTAGCCATCTATAACCACCCTAAGTTTCCTCATGAACAAAATGAAAATCTCATGCTGAATGAATTGCAAAAGTCCAGTCCCATGGCACTTGATAGCATCTCAAGCTCTGAACACTAGATGGTCACAGCCAGATTTAGCCTATGCTAATTAAGATAGTCAGGTTCAGATAGGTCTCAGATCTGGAATTTGTGTAGGAGGGCAGAAAGTCATGCTTGGACAAGGAAAGAGCTACTTAATGATCATACTTAAGGGTCATTCATTTACTTTTCTAATAACCTAGCGACATATATCCTAAGTCACTTAAGAAATGTTATAAAATGTCACAGATTTATGGAGCATTGCCACACAGAGGGTTTAGATCCTAAGACTGGTCTGTACAGAACTGTGACTCTGTATTGTTATTGATAATATAATTAGAGGAAACTGTTTGGGCTAGAACATGAGGTTGATATCAATATTTTGACAGCTCTGTTTTATTCAAGTCACTAATTTTCTGGAGAGCCTATGGATCTCCACACTGATTCATTAGTAGAATCAGAAAATATTGATGTGGTGCATTAAAATACAGTGTAAGCTAGGATAGCCCAGAGTTGCCCTCTATGAGTCTTACACTAGAGAATGACATAGATACAAGTCAAGGGATGAATGTAGGGGACAAATTATTGGTGAATTCACCATCTTAATGTTTGTATTACTATAAAATAAAAAGTCAAGTTTGCCAATGTAGTAAATGAATTATATTACTTAATAGATAGGAGTACGTCAAGGCTGTATATTGTCACCCTGCTTATTTAACTTATATGCAGAGTACATCATGAGAAATGCTGGACTGGAAGAAACACAAGCTTGAATCAAGATTGCTGGGAGAAATATCAATAACCTCAGATATGCAGATGACACCACCCTTATGGCAGAAAGTGAAGAGGAACTCAAAAGTCTCTTGATGAAAGTGAAAGAGGAGAGTGAAAAAGTTGGCTTAAAGCTCAACATTCAGAAAACGAAGATCATGGCATCTGGTCCCATCACTTCATGGCAAATAGATGGGGAAACAGTGGAAACAGTGTCAGATTTTTTTTTTTTTTTTGGACTCCAAAATCACGGCAGATGGTGACTGCAGCCATGAAATTAAAAGACGCTTACTCCTTGGAAGGAAAGTTATGACCAACCTAGATAGCATGTTCAAAAGCAGAGACATTACTTTGCTAACAAAGGTCCGTCTAGTCAAGGCTATGGTTTTTCCTGTGGTCATGTATGGATGTGAGAGTTGGACTGTGAAGAAAGCTGAGCGCCAAAGAATTGATGCTTTTGAACTGTGGTGTTGGAGATGACTCTTGAGAGTCCCTTGGACTGCAAGGAGATCCAACCAGTCCATTCTGAAGGAGATCAGCCCTGGGATTTCTTTGGAAGGAATGATGCTAAAGCTGAAACTCCAGTACTTTGGTCACCTCATGTGAAGAGTTGACTCATTGGAAAAGACCCTGATGCTGGGAGGGATTGAGGGCAGGAGGAGAAGGGGACAACAGAGGATGAGATGGCTGGATGGCATCACTGACTCGATGGACATGAGTCTGAGTGAATTCTGGGAGTTGGTGATGGACAGGGAGGCCTGGTGTGCTGCGATTCATGGGGTCGCAAAGAGTCGAACATGACTGAGCGACTGAACTGAACTGAATAGATACACTTCCTTAAGTACTAGTGAAAATGTTAAGGAAATTAAATAATAGGTTAAACTTGGGAAGGAAAAAATTAATGACCACATGGCCAGTTGTAAAACACAGCTATTAAGGTGGAACCAACAAAATATGGGAGATGAGCAAAACTGCAGACCAGTAAATGTGGTGGGCATTTTTTTGTGTGTTGGCCATTCATTATTCACTTTTTTTTTTTTTTTTTTTTTGCAGTATTACTCTGATTTCCATAGGGGAAATATTTCTTCCTCCATGGCATATGATCTGTTGGGATTATCAGTCTATGGTTGTTGCACTGCTCTTCTCTAGGTAAAAAGACCCATGGCCCAAGCCATGATGATTGGTCTCTTCATCCCAGTTCTCTGAATCCTGAGTAAAAAGATTCAATGATAGAAAAATCAGTTGGAACAGACTAGTTCTAGTGGCATGCCCTGAAGAGACCATCCATCATTTTCTGCTTCCTAGAGCTTCATTCTTGCACCTTTATAATCCTACTTTTCTAAGTTCTCCATTGATTAAGAGTTGTAAAGTACCTTTCCAATTAATTCCTTTTTGTATACATTACCTAGAGTTATTTTATTAGCCTGTTATCACAGGAGTAAGGCCAAGTTTGGCCTACCACTTATTTTTTTTCTAAATGAACATTTATTAGAAAGCATCAATGTTCACTCATTAAAATATTGCCTACAACTGCTTTAATGATACAACTGCAGAGTTGAGTAGTTGTGACAGAAACCATATAACCCTTAAGCCTAAAATATTTCTTATTTGGCCTTTTAAGAAAAAGTTTGCTGACTGTAAGCTTATCAAATATCTTAGATTGAATCCTTTTGCCAGCAGTCTCTAAGACAAGGACTTTATTGTAAGTAGCTTATTTGTGAGGTGATTCTGAAGAAAGAAGTGAGGAAGTGAGATAGGAGAGGGAAGGAAGCAATAGAGTTTCCCTTTGTGGGTGATGAGCTCAGCTTCAGTGGAGTATATGAGGAGACAGTGTAGAATATACTGCATTTTCCCCATCTATAGGTTGAGGAAGCCAGAGTACTTACATACCTGTAACCTACTTACAGGGTCAGTGACTCTTCTGTACTTCTGGTCTACCTGGTACCTAGCAACATGAGCTCCAACAGATAAGGAAGAATATCTGAGTTGCCATTTAATTTTGTTGTTAGTTTCTTTTGCTACTCAGGAGCTTTTGGTTTAATGTAGTCTTTATTAATTTTTGCTTTGTTGCTTGTGCTTTGAGTGTCATATCCAAGAAATTGTAGCCATGACCAGCGTTAAGGAGGTTTCTCTGTGTTTTCTTCTAGGAGTTTTATAGCTTCAGGTCTTACATTTAAGTCTTTAATCCATTGTGAGTTTATTTTTGCAAGTGGAAATATCATTCCCATTTCTTTATTCTGCATGTGTCTACCCTGTTTTCCCATTGCAATTTATTGGAGAGACTGTCCTTCCCCATTGAGTATTCTTGGCTCCCTTGTCAAATATTAACTGAACCATAGGTTTGAGGGTCTATTTCTGGGCTTTCCATTCTCTTTCATTGGTCTATATGACAGCTTCCATGCCAATATTGTACTGTTGGATTAATGTAGCTTTGTAGTATAGTTTGAATTCAATAAGTGTGATGCTTCCAGCTTTATTCTTTCTCAGGATTGCTCTGGTTATTTGAAACTTCACTTAGTGTTATGTGAAAACTATACTGAAGATGGAGATAAGACTCTGAGCAGAAGACAAGGCCAAAATTTCTGAAACTTTCTAAGTAGGGCATGGACTACACAGAGGTTTTTTTTTTTTTTTTTTAATAGGTGGAGGGGAAGAGGCAGATTTGACAGATGTCCAATAGGAAGACTCAACAGGACTTATGTGTGTAGTGGCCAAGCTGGAGGAGGGAAATCCATCTCAGGCTTCCTGGCCTGGAAGTTGTTCACCAAGCTGGGAGTGTAAGAATGGGTGCCACTTAGGTAATGCTCAGTGTGGCACAGGGATCCTGTGCATTCCTCAAAGCTCTTTATTTTTCTACATGGGCACAGCAAGACCATTTCTCATTTTCTCCTGCATTGGGAAGGATTATGGTGCTAATTTATGTCAGTGGAATTCTGTTAGAAGTGAAGTATGTCACTTCCAGATATGACTCCCCGAGTACGACCTTCCATGCAGTTTGTCTTCTTCGTCAGCTCGCCAGATGCATCAGATTCAGCAGAAGACTTTGAGCCCAGGGCATAGTAAAGCCAACAAATGGAAGGACTTTGTCCTTAAATGAGCAGAGACTTCTCTTCCTTACCAGCCCTGCATTGGACTATTGGACTGTGACATGAGTGAGGGAAAACAAACAAACAACTCATAATCTTAAGCTATTAAGGTTTGTAGGTTATTTGCTTTAGCAGTTAGCAGAACATGACTAATAAGCTTGGACTGAGAGATTCATGGAAGAACCAAGCAGCTGTAAAGTGTGGTTCTGGAGTTAAGACCCAAAGGTCATGAGATAAGAATGGGGATCAACAGCTGTCTTTCCTCTTCCCACCTCCCACCACCTGCAGGTCAGGTCGGTACCTCTGCTTGAATTACTTTTCTTGGAGAATTATGCAACTTTACGCAACTTTCTTCTTCATCACTCAGGTCAGAGACCTGACTGTACTTCTGTACTTCTCCCTTATCATCCACGTTCATGGTGATAGACTGTGCCAGTTTCTACTTTGCCTGTCTTTTCATTTCCATGCTCCTTCACCCACCAGTTCTTAGCTTGTCCTATGTGTACGAGGCTATTTAGCAGTATCACTTGCTTTGCTAGATTCCTGTAGTACATCCTCAGGAGTTGTGGCAACCAGAAATGTCTCCAGATAATGCTTGACACCTTCTGGGGGGCAAAATGGCTCCCTCAGTTAAGACTTCAAGGACTTAGAACTCTCAAGGACTTAAGACTTATCTGGAGGATAAGAATGGAAGATTTTCATTTTTGATGGCATTCAATAGAATTCTCAGGCTCTAGAAGCAAACACCTTTCAACAACAAAATAAAAGACAAAGTTAGCACATTTGACCATGCAAACACCATTGGAGTAAGTGTATTCTTTTTGTAGCTCTCATGGAAATTATTTCCTTGGAGATAAAACTCATTAGGATCCCTGGATTCAGTTTTGTCAAAAATATTTCTCCTCTATATACATGCAATTCACACATGCAATACCCACTCAGATTTGCTGGCAGTCTCAGCTACAGGAATCCCAGAGAGACTCCAATACTGGAATAATTACCTAGTTCAGACTAGGACAGTGGTGGCTGAGGCCTGAAATAGGGAACTGTGGTCTCACAAGGTTTGCCTACATGCCTAATGCAAGTTGTCCTAGGTCTATTATGCTTCTGAGAAATCGTATTTTCTTGTGTTTCTGTTGACTAGTCGGGAGGTGATTACATTTAGACAAAGAAAGAAGCCACAACTCTATGGAGTTAATTAACTGACCCTGAATCCAAGGCTCAGTCTAGAGAAGTAATCCTACTCACCTGACTTCACCCAGGCGGCCCTCTAATTGTGTTGTCTGTGCTTACAATTTCCTCATTTAATTGAAGCTTGAGTCAGTTATTTGAGGCGCTCCAGTAAGGAAGTATTGCCAGGTGGAGCTGAAAGAGATCATTGATGAACTGGACAAAGTAACTTCTGGAATAGAATCCCAGCAAGTTGAGGGTTCTAACATCTTATGTTTTAAAAATGAGAAACATAGCTATTGGTTGTCAGGTTCGTGAGTTGAGCACATGGGGCATGCCTTAAATGATGCCCTCCCTAGGTGATGTAGGAGGTAGCCTCAGCCTAGACCCGCAGCAGCGTCTTCTGGCATCACCCTGCACCTTAGACACATCAGATTCCTTATATACCTTGGAATACACTGAACTATTTTTGCCCTGTGCCTTTTCTCTTGTGTGTTGTGGTTGTCTTCCCAGGGCACGCTTCTTCCTTGTCTGCCTGGTGAATTCCACTGATTATTGAGAAAACTTCCTGTGCTTCCTTCTTACTGAAGCACCACTGAGGACCCTAGGTGATTACTTCCTACCATAGCTTCTCATGGGCTTCCCAAGTAGCTCAAATGGTAAAGAATCTTCCTGCAATGACAGAGACCTAGGTTCGATCCCTGGGTTGGGAAGATCCCCTGGAGAAGGGCATGGCAACCCATTCCAGTATTCTTGCCTGGAGAATCCCATGGGCAGAGGAGCCTGGCGGGTCATAGTCCATGGGGCCACAAAGAGTCAGACATGACTGAGTGACTAACATACACACACGCACACACACACACACACACACACACAGTTTCTCATGTCACACAATCTGGAAACTCACTGTCTTGAGATTGCTAATTATCTATCTTTTTCCAACACAATTGAAACTCTGAAGATGGACTTTGTTCTCCTTGATACTTCTGTCTAGCATTGTATCCTCATGTGGTGCATTCATAGTGATAAACTATATTTCTCCAGAGAGGACAGGTTTAAATGACCCAGTAGCAAAGACCAGGCAAGAGTCTATGCCCATCTTGAATTAAAAAGAAGAGAGTTGTAGCCTATACCTGTACCAATTCAACCATCATGCAGTGCAATTTTTGGCCCGTTTAACTAGTAATTTCCACCTGTTGAGCATCAAAACCAAACCAGTTCTACCACTGACCTCATCCAGCAGGTTAAATTTGCCCTTGGGGCTCCGTCAGTAACTCCACCTGTGCAGAGTTGCTGGGGAACACGGAAGTACATAGGAAAAATGAGACACGGGCTTATACCTACTTGAAAAGCACATTTAAGGAGAGATTTTGTTTCGTCACTTTCTTTTGCTATCAGAATCATTCTGAGGCTGGCTGGTGAAAAAGGCATGCCACACTGATGGCTGTGCTTGTGTGTGCTCGCGTATGACTCTGTTCATACCCACCCAAGGTCCCCTTGACTCATTCCAGTAGCTGTTTTCCTCCCCCGGACTCAGGAGGACTTCTTCCAGTTATAAAGGAAAACTGATGCTAACAAATGCTACCCTGGGCCAACAACCTTTAACCAGGAATCATCTGTGACTAGGACATGAACCAGGACATGTGCAAAAGCCTGCACAGAAATGTGTCAGGGAGGATGGGACAGAGAGCTGACCAATCAGGAACGCAGTTGCGGTGGGATATTGCTCCATGGATCTGGAGTGTTTTCAGGCATGGATTTTCTGGAACAGGTGGAGGGGGAGAAAAGGGTCAGAAGGACCACATACCCCTCCCCACTGGCTGCTCCATCAGTGGGAGCCCAGTGTTCCCAGCACATGCCTTGGCTCTTTGTTGTAAACAAACTCTAAATCATCTGCTACTCAAGGCAAGAAGAGCAAAAAAAAAAAAAAAATCAAAAACAGTTCAGTCTGCACTATTGTTGAAAATTTTACCTCTCTGAGCTCACAGGTGGGTTTTTGGCTTTGTTGGACTGAATGCTTATATAAATAGTCTGTGTGTATGTATATGCACAAGTGTGCAGGTCTCTCAAAGTGAATAACCTTTTAAATCCAAACTTAGGTATAAAAATAAATATTTCCTTTTATTGGGAAAGTAAGTCATACAGATGATAGCATTAAAATGCTGAAAAACACCACAAACACATAAAACCCAGAAAATATCAATTTTACTGACTACCTGCCAATTTTTATTTTTAATAATTTTAAGTGCAACTACATATTTATATATGCATATTTTTAAGATAATTCTGTAAAATATACAAACTTTTCAGAAATTAAGGCATAAATGGATACAAATGAGTACATTAAAATTTTTGCCACATTTTACTGAGATCCATAATTAGGTTATCAAATAACTCATATTATATCTCTTGGCATATGGTTAGAGATGTGTAGGTGGTTTGTCGTTGGAACACTGTTTCTTCAGGTAGACTTGTGGTATCTGAGACCTTCTTGTGTGCCTGCTTGTCTGAGATCAGCAGACTTTGTTTGATGTATGAATATGCTAAGATCTGAATTGATTCATTGGGATATATACAACGTGCAGCTGGACGCAGTGCTATATCCATTGTTGTACAGCTTTAAGTTTGTACATATATACCAAGGGATCTGGTTTGCTCTATTTAATTTTGCACAAATAATACATTTGTAATTGTTTAAGATACACATTAGCAAGTATATCCCTGACAGGAGAACATTTTCATTTTGACACGGGTTTCATTAGAATGAAATCTTTTGCTTACAAATTTGCGTGTCCATTAACTGGAAGAAGTTTCCACCGACTAGTTTCTGACTGAGCACATTTTAAACCAGTTTTTCTTTTCTCCATTGCCTACATACTTCTGATGCCCAGAGCTTTGAGACATGAGAGTATTACATTTCCATCTTGAGCCCCATGTCTTGATTTCAGGTGGTTCAACACAGCAAAAGTATTCCTGGAAGTTCTTCCCACTTTCTTACAGCAATAACTTTACATGAAAGGGACTGAGAGCCACGTAAATTGTGTCCTACTGAACCCAAACAAACTGTGTGCCTTTCCTTACTGGATTTAAAAATAAAGATGACCACCTTAAGGTCACTCTGCCTGAGAGAGCAGAGACTGAAGTTTTAAGCAATTGTGTGTGTGGGTTATCATTATTATATATTTATGTATTTATATAAATTGTTTTTTACTGGATTATAGTTGACTGGCAGTGTTGTGTTAGTTTCAGGTGTACAACAAAGTGAATCAGTTTTGCACACACATATTTCTACTTCTTTAGGTTCTTTTCCATATAGGTCGCTACAGCAGTGTTGAGTTCCCTGTATTCTACAGTGGGTCCTTATCAGCTATCTGTTCTATGTATAGCAGTGTATATATGTCAATCCCAATCTCCCAATTTATCTCTCCCCTCCTTTCCCCATTGGTAACCATAGTGTGTTTTCTACATCTGTGACTCTATTTCTATTTTGTAAATAAGTTCATTGGTACCATTTTTTTTAGATTCCGCATAGAAGCGATGTCATATGATATTTGTCTCTGTCTGACTTAACCTCACTTAGTATGATCATTTCTAAGTCCAGCCGTGTTGCTGCAAGTGGCATTATTTCATTCTTTTTGGCTGAGGAACCCTTCATTGTGTCCATCGTCTTTATTCAGTACTTGTGGTTTAATCATCTTTTGCAAATTTTGCAAAAGCTTAAGGTCTTGTGAGCAAATTTCTATAGGGCCTCCTAGGGCCTTGAAAGAGCCCTGTGCAAGTGAACATTTCTGAAATTTAAGTTTCATTACTGTCATCATAGACCTTCCCTGGTTTTAGCTAAAAGTCTATGGATTATCTGACTTGCTGGTTATAGCTTTGGGCAAGTTTTCATTCATTCATTCACTTTTTGCATGAACTTTTTCATTCATATTTCAATCATTTGGTTATCTAAGATTTATATACTGTTATAGTATATTGCCCACTGTGTGTTGGGACAGAGACAGACAGTCAAAAGCCTAAACCAAAATCCAGAATCTCAGTCCCCTTCTCCAGGTCCTATCTCCATGGTTACTTTTGTAAGAAACAAAAGCAGTATTTGCTGTTTTCTCTCTGGTTTGACAACTGATTTCAAAGAGGGGCACGGGGTACAGGATACTTCCCAGCTTTCCTTGCTGTAGGGTCCAGAGAGCTTTCACTCGGTCCTTTTTCCTGCTGGTGACTCTGCCGAACCAGCCCATCCTTCTCCTCCAACCACCAAGAGAATCAGAAATTCTGATATTCTGGGCTGACACAAATACATTGCTTGAAAGAGAAATAGAACCCTGCATACATTGAGGATCTCCAAGTAAGCATTCTTAATCCCAAATGGTACTTCTAACCCTCCACTTCATGTCATGGGTGTATGAGTCTTCCCATGAGAGATTCATTCTATACTTGAAGGCCTATCATCTCAGAAACAGAAGTAGGTTTTTTTTGGTTGTTGTTTGTTTGTTTTAATCTCTTCTCCTGTGATCTTAGGCCAGTTCCTTATCTCAGTGAACCTCAGGCTCTGCATCTGTAAACCTGGGTATAATGAGGGGAAAATTATAGTGCATTTGTGGGATGCTTGGCAAGCAGGAAGTTGTGAACAAAGGTAATTTCCTTTCCATTAGGAACTGAGTGTTTGGGGCAGGTGTATTTTGGAAGAAGATGCAGAACAAGCTTCCTCGTTGCACTGCTGTGTTTTCACGTGAGGGCATAGAAGCTGCATGTAGAAACCCCCATCCAGCTGGTTTCTCAGCATGTGACAAATCTTTTAATGACTCTGTTTATTTAAAATATATTACTGGATTGCCCAAAGGTATATATTGTGCAAATATATATGTATATACACATACACACACACACATATATATTTGCTGGAAATTAAAAATTATTTGAAGAAATGAAAACTTGGGCCAATTAATAAAATTCTTTAGTTCATGTCCTTGCTCTTGGCACCAATACAGGCATATGAGATTGTCTACATCTTAGAAGCATAGAAAGGGCATACAGCCATGTCCCATTATATATATATTTTTTGCAGTATACCCAGCCACCTATCATGCTGATATTAGAGCAGATAATATTTGGCCATATTGTACCGAAGGGAGGGATATTAATTTTCATTTGGATTTAATCTGAAAACTGCAATGCTTACCCTGAGTGACATCTCATTTTTCCTGATAATGATGTTGATATGTCTCTGGAATACCCATATGTTCAGCATTTGCTGCTACAAACTTGTTCTTCATTAATTATGGCTCTACAGAAGCTGCCAAAAGTTAAGCTCTATGGAAGATTTAAATTTGGGCTCAGAAGTGGGTGAAATTCATATGTAGAGGGAGAAACAGACTCAAAGAGGTGAAGTTTGTACAAGAAGTAGTGGTGTTCGGAAATTAACCCTATTGATCCTAAAGTTTGTTTGGAATTCCCATGACACCCATGTGGCTTCCAGTCCCAGAAAAACTGGTGAGGAGAGACAGGTTTCTTGGACTTGGCATGAAGAGAAACGTGAATTTTGAAAGTTGCTACTTCACAATCAAAAGTGTGATTTCAGCTGCTCTAGAGTTTTGCATGGTCATGTAGCATGCATTTGCTTTTTAAAAAATTCATAGATAACCATGTATTTGCATTTCTGTCTGAATTGCCTAACATGTTGAGAAGGGAAAACAGGAAGGATTTAGGTGATACCTGTTAAGAGGCATTACACTACCTTTCTTTGTAAGTATCATGCACATTATCTTAGTGGTTGGCACACATTTTTTGTAAAGAGTCACATAGTAAGTATATTGTGTCAGAGTTCTTTTCACAGTGCTCTGACATAGATGAAAATCTCTTGAAATATTTTAACCCCCAGAAATGTCTAAGTTTAACTCCCCCTCCATTTCTTCCTCTTCCTTCTTCTTTTTCTTTTTTTTTGCTCAGTAAATGCTTTATTTTTTTTTCTTTTTTAAACTTTACATAATTGTATTAGTTTTGCCAAATATCAAAATGAATCCGCCACAGGTATACATGTGTTCCCCATCCTGAACCCTCCTCCCTCCTCCCTCCCCATACCATCCCTCTGGGTCGTCCCAGTGCACTAGCCCCAAGCATCCAGTATCGTGCATCGAACCTGGACTGGCATCTCATTTCATACATTATATTTTACATGTTTCAATGCCATTCTCCCAAATCTTCCCACCCTCTCCATCTCCCACAGAATCCATAAGACTGTTCTATACATCAGTGTCTCTTTTGCTGTCTCATACACAGGGTTATTGTTACCATCTTTCTAAATTCCATATATATGTGTTATTATACTGTATTGGTGTTTTTCCTTCTGGCTTACTTCACTCTTTAAGGATAGTGGTTAAGAGCATCAGCTTTAGAGTTAAAAGCTGAATTCAGCCTTTTTACCTGAACTGTACTTCATGTGCAGTTCTAATTTTTCCCCCTAAACCAGAGGCCTTTGCCTCCTCAGGGAGGGTTACAGGGTTACCCTGTTATAAGAATTACAGGGTTACTGCAATTCTTTCCAAAAGGGTAAATTTTCTCAATATCATTTTTGACATACATGCTTATGGCCCATCTGTGCATAATGTCATATGGCTAAGTGCTCATTCATGGGTAGAAACCCCTGAAGGCTGTATCTTGTAGGGCCCTGACACAATGATCTGCATAGAAGGTGCTTGGATGTTACCACTCAAACCTCTTTTGATTTATGAGTCAGGCCTTCTGATCATCCTCTGACCATACATGCTGTCACCCTGGTTCAGTAAGGCTACACAAACAAACACATGTAAGATTACTCTATCTCTTTAAGATTGAGGACAGAATTCCTTAGGAGTTTTGCTTGGTGGTGGTATGTTAGTGGTACAGCGAACAAGCCTGAGATGACAGTCCCAATAAACCTCGAGTAGTCAGGAGTGCTTGTGAAAGACTCCCCATGAGCTTCCCAAGGGAAGACTTCAAGCTACCAGTCCTCTCAGGACCAGCCATGTCTCATCTCCATCAATGACACATGAAGACAGAAGGGCAAGCAGACGGGAATATTCACACACAAATAAGGGCACTGGGGAAGCTGGCAAGCTCATCCTTCCCCTCCTGCAGCTCCTGCTTCTGTCTTTAACACATCGATTGGATCAAGCTCGAGTCTTTCTTTGATTCTCCTGACACCCTGCTTACTATTGTTTATTTAGCTTATGATTCTTCTGCCCCCAAGGCAAATCTTCATACTGCATAAATCAATAGGCTATAGGGACCTTAATTAAAGCTGCAGGATAAAATTGATACTGGAAACTAAATTCCTTCAGTGTCTGGAAGGAAAGGAAATGCTGTTTCTCTTAGAGACTTTTTCATTGTCTCACATTGTAACTTCTAAAATTTGTTGAAACATTTTGCAACCCATGGTAGATTTCTGAGACACATATCAGAGAGATGGATAGACATGTGAAGAAAGGTAAAGTCCTTTGACAAGGCTTTTGGATATGTAAGTGTCTCACTAGAGAATCAATATCTGGTGTATTAAAGCGAAGTGAAATGAAGTGAAAGTCGCTTAGTCATGTCCAACTCTTTGTGACCCCTTGGACTCTATAGTCCATGGAATTCTCCAGGCCAGAATACTGGAGTGGGTAGCCTTTCCCTTCTCCAGGGGATCTCCCCAACCCAGGGATAGAATCCAGGTCTCCCACATTGCAGGCGGTTTCTTTATCAGCTGAGCCCACAAGGGAAGCCCATCTGGTGTATTGCCGCCGCTGCTGCTAAGTCACATCAGTTGTGTCCGACTCTGTGCAACCCCATAGATGGCAGCCCACCAGGCTCTGCTGTCCCTGGGGTTCTCCAGGCAAGAACATTGAAGTGGATTGCCATTTCCTTCTCCAATGCATGAAAGTGAAAAGTGAAAGTGTAGTCGCTCAGTTTTGTCTGACTCTTTGTGACCCCGTGGACTGTAGCCCACTAGGCTCCTCCATCCATGGGATTCTTCAGGCAAAAATACCAGAGTGGGTTGCCATTTCCTTTTCCAGGGGATCTTCCTGACCAGGGATCGAACCCCAGTCTCCTGCATTGCAGGCAGATGCTTTAACCTCTGAGCCACCAGGGAAGCTCATCATAGATCATATGAATCATTATTAAATTTGGTCAATATGGATATCAAATGAATTTGTATGTGAGAATTCCTAGCACAGTATTTGTAATGTGTTTCATTTTTATGAGTCACGCGTTCCATCCCCAGACCTTTGGCTGTCTGATCCTGATATTTCCAGGAGCTATTGCTTTTGCTGATGCTGATGAGGAATCAACCTTGATTTTGACTATACAAGAATGTACAGTTCTTTCTGCCATTTTCATATACCTGTGGTATTCAGCATCATAGGGGGAAGGTACTATCCGTGGATGTTCTTTAGACATAATACACAAAGTAGGAGAGAATAACGGTATTACTCCATGAACCTGATGATATTTTTATTCTAGGCTCCAAAGATTGGGAACTAGAGATGTCAGAAGGGAAATGATAAAACCAGGAGACACACAAGCAGGAGAGTAGGAATTTATGTATCAGAAGCTGAGAGGATTTTTTGCACCTTGAAGTCTTTTTTTCTTTTAGGTTTGTTTAAATATTTAAGTTTGCAATCAAGTTATTGGAGAAAAGAGAATGTAAAAATGCTCTATGGAGCACATTTTAAATCCAGATATAAACCCAAGTCCTTGGGGGTATCAAGTAGGATCACATTGAAACATTTTGACCTCTGTTCTCTGCTGTATAGGATAGTTGATATACCCTTCTGAAAAGGCAAAATAAACATTATTTGTGAAAGAATACATATTCTCTTGCATGGGTTTCAAATTTCAAAAAAGAGAAATGTCAGGTCCTAGCAGAAATGGTTAGGGTATAAACATTAATCACAGAATTTAAAGGCACTTAAGCTCTCATACAGATGTGAGCCTTGCACGGTTCACTGTATTGTCTGGCCCTCTGAAGGTACAGGAGGAGAAATCCTTCCAAAAGTAGGCCCCTCTATGACTGAAATACAGCTATTATTTGATGTCCGACTTTTAATTTCCACTTCACCTTTGGCAGAAATAATACTTATTTCTTGTGACATTCAAACAAAATGTGCAAACATTCACAATAATGTGATGTACATGTTGTAGTTACGGACGCAGGCTAATTGTTTCTCTGATGTGTGTGTGTGTGTGTGTGTGTGAAAATACAACAACATGAAATGAACACCAAACTAAAAGTCAGAATCCTGGGATGTCTCATCCTAACTTTTACCTATGAGCTATGTGACTTTGTGTAAGTTCTTTAATCTTTCTGACTTTCAGGCTCTTACCTATAAAATTGCTGTTAACCTATATACATATATGTATAAATTGACCTACAAACTGTTTATCTTGAAGGGTTAATGCAAAGATAAAAAAGAATGGACACAAAAGAAAATTCTTTATAGACTATCAGTACCATACAAAATGAAAGTAGTTTAGGTAATGGATATATTTGTGCATATAAAAAATGTAAAACCACGTTAATCTTTGAACACAATACCTGACAATGTTCCTTAAACTTTGCAGCTCAGGGAGAGCATTTCGCTGACATTTTCCCATCCTCTAGTCTGGCTGAGATTCTCAGATCAAGGAATACCACTAGCCATAGTAATTGAGCAGAAATTTGGGAAGAACCAAGGCTAGTGTCATTCATAACTTATATTTACATGCAGATGCCTGCATCTCCATGCATCTCTCCTTACCCTGAACTGCATACATGGCATCACCTCAGTTTGTAATGGGGGCATCCAGGGAGGAGTGAAACCCCCAGATACAGTCAGGTCAAGACCACAAGCCACTCAGAAGAAGAGCAGGCGAATGCTCACGTAGTCCCTTCCTCCCTCTTCTGAATTTGTTCATTGGTTTGGTCCATCTGCTCTTGGCTCATGAGGGTGCCTGGTTAATGAAGCTTTAAATAAACACAAACTGGGGGGAAGTAAATGAATCACACACCAGAAGAAAGCACTGACATATGACCTTATTTGCTGACTTCCAAATTAAAATGAAAAAATGATGCTTCTTTCTGTTAAGGAAGAAAAATATGATTACCAGCTAATTAGAATAGAAGAGAATATAATAAATGTAGATGCATAGGAGAACGTGTGCCTAATTGTGACCCTTCTGGGGCCATAAAACTTCATCTGTGCATTCTCGAGCCTCAGTCTCCTCACCTATAAACAGGGATATAAATTCCTGCCACATGGTAGGCGCTGAACATAATGATGTATCTTTTAATTGTAGTGAAATATGCATAACTTAAAATTCACCACTTAAGCATCCTTAACTGTCCAATTCAGTGGCTTTAAGTATATTCACACTGTTATACAATCATAACCAACATTCAAGTCCGGAACTCTTTTTGCCTCCCCAAACTGAAACTCTGTACCCATTAAACAACAATTACTGATTCCTTCCTTCCTCCAGCCCCTGCCCACTACCAGTCCGCTTTCCGTTTCTGTGAATTTCACTTCATTAAGTGAAATCATATAGTATTTGTACTTTGGTAGTTGACCTTTTTTAGCTTAGCATAATGTTTTCAAGGTTCACCCATTTGGAGCATGTGTCAGAATTTCCTTTCTTTTAATATTCTATTGTGTGTATAACATGTTTGTCAACATTTTTTTTTTAATGCTTAGATATAGGCTTCTTGGCTGGGTGACTAATCAAAAATATCTTTTGCCCTCTGTTTCATGTTCCTTAAAAAAGGGTGTTAGGCATGGACATTTCTAAGGTCCCTTCACACTTTAGTTTTGTGTGAGTGTATGAGCAGTATCGGAGAAGGCAGTGGCACCCCACTCCAGTACTCTTGCCTGGAAAATCCCATGGACGGAGGAGCCTGTTAGGCTGCAATCCATGGTGTCGCTAAGAGTCGGACACGACTGAGCGACTTCACTTTCACTTTTCACTTTCATGCATTGGAGAAGGAAATGGCAACCCACTCCAGTGTTCTTGCCTGGAGAATCCCAGGGACGGGGGAGCCTGGTGGGCTGCCGTCTGTGGGGTCACACAGAGTCAGACACGACTGAAGTGACTTAGCATACCATAGCGTAGCATGAGCAGTATAGAATTGCCAGGTCCCAGAGGTTACCAGGTCCATCATTCTCCCTTGGCAGATGAGGGACAAGTTATCAGTGCATCCCTTGATTAGTTTTTCCATCTTTGCCACTTGATGTTTCCTACAGTAGGGGGAGGAGTGAGGTCAATGAGAAGTAGAAGACTTTGCTGGAATCTAAGGAACATGGCCTGGCTTTTTGGGGAAGCAGTGATGAACAGCTGCTCTTGAACTGTATGAATTGTTTAAATATTCAGCCTGTGCATTCCATGCAGTGCTACAGGGAAAGGTCCACAGGGTTCCAGCCCCACTGACTGAGAGGAAGCCGAACTGGACAAAAAGTTATGAACCTTTTGTCTCATCAGGCACTTTCAATAGAGTTCGCAGAGTCAGTAGGTGATGGGGACTTTAAAAATAAAAGGAGATGTTGAAACTTGACTATAGCATCTGAAAGGAAAGCTGATTGTTTAGGGATCAAGAGAAATATTGTCAGAATCCAAGAAATATTGTCACAATCCCAGAAATATTGTCAACTCTCAGAAAGAGTTGTCCCTGTGGAAGTCAAGTATGTTAAATGAAGAGGGCGCAACAGCACCTGGGAGAAAAGTTCATATGTATGCTCACATATCCCCACCCAACTATCCTCTTCCTTCCATCTGGAAGAGATGGCTAGTATGTAAAGACACAGTGAGTGGGGAGATCACTGGTGTTTGATCACGGGGTGAGGTGTCCATGCCACAGCATGGACATCTGGAATTGAGGGAAAACAGGGTGTCTTCCCTCTAGAAGGCTACTCTTTCGTGGGGAAGGATGAAGGTAGAGGACTAATTAGGATGCAAGATAAAAGGAAATAAGCAGAGGCACACACATTATGCTGTAGAAATAGAGCGAAGGGCTATGGAGAAATAAACATCCTTTGAGCATTTGCTCTGTGCCTTGAACCATATCAGACACTTTATTTATAGCTTTCGCAGTCATGGGCAATTCTGAACGGGAGATAAAATAGTTCTTATTTTACTGTTGAGTTAATCAAGGCTCAGGAGTTTAAGGAAGTTGCTCAAGGTCACACAAAGGAATTTAAAGCTGGGGTTGTAAGCTTTAAAGCTTATACAGCCTTATGTTCTCTGCACCATTCCCCAGGGACCACATTGAAGCTAGGGTTGATCTAAGAGTTGATTTCAGTGAAGAGTGTTGCAAAAAGTGTGTATTGATCTCAGTTACAGTAGGCTAGTAGCCTTGAGTGGATTTGAATCCCAAACTCTTTGAGATCCTAACTACATCTTTCAAAGGTTTGCTATTTTCCACATGATGGTAAAGCATCTGCCTACATTGCGGGAGACCCGGGTTCGATCCCTGGGTTGGGAAAATCCCCTGGAGAAGGAAATGGCAACTCATTCCAGTACTCTTGCCTGGAAAATCCCATGGACGGAGAAGCCTGGTAGGCTACAGTCCCCAGGGTTGCAAAGAGTCAGACATGACTGAGCAACTTCACTTTCACATGATCCTGGAGGTGCTGTGCAGCAGAAAGCATGTGTGGCTGGCAAAAGATAATTGGTATGCTGGCTTTGCATTCGTGGCCCTCCCAAATTAGCCTGTCATCTGTACTTGTCAGTCATGGTCTGAAAAGTTTGGGAGGACAGGTGTTGGGAATCAGGTTAACACTTATTTTCTAGGATGATCTGAACTCAGTGATCTAGATAACAACCCTTTTCTCAGTCAGCTTTGGGGATCTGCATTGACATTCTTCCCTTATTCTCTCCTTGGTGCAAACACTGAATGTGCATTAAGGAGAATCTTTACCTTCTGTTTTCACAGCAATTTAGAAATGCATCTCTTTGGCTGCTTCTTTATTCTTATTACATCCTCCCTCAAACCTCTCTCTGGTGAAACACACAGATTTGTCTTTAACCTTGAGTTTCTATTAGTTTTATTCATTGACAATAAGAATGTTCTTAAATAATTATTTTGGAATTGAAATTATCAATTTAAAATAATTTCAAGAACTCCCTGAAGTTAGCATACAGCAGAGCTCTCCACCCATCCCCTTCATTTCAGTAAAAGATGTCTTCACTTATCTACTTACTCTGGTAAAAAAAAGTCTCAGGGTCATCCTAGACCCTGTTTTTCCCCCCTCATACCCCACATTCGATCTATCAGAAAATCTTGTCAACTTTACCTTCAAAATACATCCCTGGCTTTACCCTTATCACACTTTCTAGCACATTCCATATAAATTCAAATCACCATTATCTCTTAACAGTATTTTTACTAAAGCCTGCTAAAACTATATTGAAAAGCAATACAAGGATGTATTGCTTTCATCCTTGCCACTCTGAAATTCACTGGTTGCTAAAGAGATCTCTTACGCTTCCCACCATTTATTAGAAAAGGACTAAAAAGTTGGCTTAAAGCTCAACATTCAGAAAACGAAGATCATGGCATCTGGTCTCATCACTTCGTGGGAAATAGATGGGAAAACAGTGGAAACAGTGTCAGATTTTATTTTTTGGGGCTCTAAAATCACTGCAGATGGTGACTGCAGCCATGAAATTAAAAGATGCTTACTCCTTGGAAGGAAAGTTATGACCAACCTAGATAGCATATTCAAAAGCAGAGACATTACTTTGCCAACAAAGGTCCATCTAGTCAAGGGTATGGTTTTTCCAGTGGTCATGTATGGATGTAAGAGTTGGACTGTGAAGAAGGCTGAGCACCGAAGAATTGATGCTTTTGAACTGTGGTGTTGGAGAAGACTCTTGAGAGTCCCTGGGACTGCAAGGAGATCCAACCAGTCCATTCAGAAGGAGATCAGCCCTGAGATTTCTTTGGAAGGAATGATGCGAAAGCTGAAACTCCAGTACTTTGGCCACCTCATGGGAAGAGTTGACTCATTGGAAAAGACTCTGATGCTGGGAGGGATTGAGGGCAGGAGGAGAAGGGGACGACAGAGGATGAAATGGCTGGATAGCATCACTGACTCGATGGACGTGAGTCTGAGTGAACTCCAGGAGTTGGTGATGGACAGGGAGGCCTGGCGTGCTGCAGTTCATGGGGTCGCAAAGAGTCGGACACGACTGAGCAACTGAACTGAACTGAACTGAAAAGTCTTTAACATAACAAACCCCTACTTGATCTGACTTCTGACTTCTTAAACATCATGTCCTCTGTCCTTTTTATGCAACCTTTGAGCCACACTGGACTTCCTTCTGAACATCCAACACACTGAGCTTATTACTGACCCAGGGTCTTTGCAGTTTTGTTTGGAAAGGTCCTCCTCTGTTTTGTAATGGCTACCACTCACTCTTTGATCTTAAGTGCTTCCTCTAAAAGTTCTTCCACAACCATCCAAACTAGAATGTCTTTCTCCTGTCCTCATCACACTCCTGTTTCTTTGTAGCCTCAGATTATCTTCCTTATGTATTTGTTTGCATGGTTGTTTTGTATTTCTTCTGTTAGAATGTAGATTTCTTGAGAAAAGAGACAGTAACATACCAGGTTATCACTGAATTCCCTTACATAGGTCCAGCTTGTACATAATTGGTGGTCAGCAAACAGTCTGCTGGTAAGCTGTATGACTTTTATACCTTATATAATTTAAATATAACAGAGATTACTTTGATTAAGCATCTTGGATATGCTGGGCACTGTGCTAAGATCATGTCATTATCCTATTTAACTCTCAGAAATATATACAAGAGAGTTTTTATTACTTACACATAATAGATTAGGTTTGTGGTGCTAAGAGGGAGTTTGCCTACCTTGTTTTATGTGTAATCTAGATACTGCAAAGGTCTAGGGTGTGCCCAGAGGGCTAAATACAGAAGTAGGATGAAGAATAAGTTCAATGGGAGACAGGAGGTCAAGAAACTGAATTTATCTCTGAAAAATAAATGGCTCACCAAGAATTATGAGCTGTAGTGGAGCTAACAACTAAAAGGTGAAAGAATGACACAAATCTGTAGGTGACTGTAGCCAGGAGGAACCGTTGCTTATAGTATGATGGCATGAACATCTTTTTTCAAAGATGAATGTAAACTTAGCTCTGTCTCTGAACTTGGTTATCCTACAGATAACTCTGTTTTATGGTCTGGCAACTTATAATAGAAGTTTACATTGCTCTGTCAACCTAATATGCCTCCCTAAGGAAAAAAATAGTAGTTGTAACAAAATCTCCCATTTTGAAAAGAAAGAGGATGGAGAACAAAATCAGTGGAAAGTGGTGAGCAACAGATATGTCATGCTGGCGGGAATAGCCAGGACTCATTGCCTTGGTTATGGAATGAGATCCCTGGTCTTCCTTTCCTTTTCCCCACTTCTGTTCTCTTGCGGGTTCTTCCTCATCATTTGTTTTGTGTGGCCACATGTGGGAGGGAATTAGAAGGATTGCCCTTCTGCAGGTATTATGTCTCTGAAGTTTAGGTATCTAGGGACTCCCTTCCATTTTGAGCAATACAAACTGTATTTTTTGGAAATGAAAAACTCTGAAAATAATGGTTGAAGTTTCATTTAATTCTATTAGTTTAGCTTCAAGAGCAGGTAACCAGAGATAGAGATCCCATTCATCTACCATCTTTGAGTCTGGAGTGGAGCTATGGTCTGCCCACTCCTCTTGCCTTCAGCTTAATGTCCTGCACCTCGGCCACTGTTTTGGAAAAACTCAAAACAAAAGGATGCGTTGGGAAGGCACTGTTCTGCTCCCAGGCTGTAGAAGTTACCTGTTTTCTACAGTGGGGTTATATTTTCCTTTTCTTAGACTGCACCTGCATACGGGATAGGGGGAGGGCTCTGACGTGTGACCTCTCTGAGGTCTATTCTTGTGTTCACCTCCTGTAGGCAACCCTAGACTTGGGCAGAGAATCCATCTTTTCCAATTTTACTAGACTCCAAATTATTAGAAGCATACCTATCTTGAATTGCGTTCACCTAGCCTAAAGATTCCTCACAGAAAAGCACTACTTACACACTCTCTCACCCCCGGCACCCTTCTGGCCCTTATTCTTTCAGAGAAGTCTGTTTCAACTCAAAACTTCACGATATGAAGCCAACTTTTCAGGCTAGATCATACTGTCTCACTGCCGTCATCCCCTCTGAGACTTGAGTTCACGTCTCACCCCTCTCACAGTAGTGAGTCTGAACCCTAATTTAAATGTTCAAGACCTACAATCCCATAATAGCCTTCTCAGCACCTGAAAGCCCATCAGGACCTCACCAGTCTTGAGGGTCATTTTTACTCTCTGCTTCTCTCTCTGGACACCTCTGTTGAGCAGAAATGAACTCTCATCCTCCACAGGACAAGTCTTGACATGACCTTCAGATGCTTCTTCTCTCTGCTGAAGTTCATGGTCTGTCTCCATCAGAGATTTCCTCTCTTACAAATCATATCTGGACCCTTGCTCTGCTTAGGCTGCCTCAGAGCATGACAGAGGCCCCCAAGCACCCTTCCCTCCAACCTTCCCCTTTGGTCTGATCTGGACTTGCCCTTCAGAGCCAAGTTCGTCATTTTGGGTTTTGTTCATTTCTTTGTTTTGGTTTTTGGCCACACTGCAGAGGATCTGGGACCATAGCTCCCCAACCAGGGATGGAACCTGCTCCCCCTGCAGTGAAAGCATGGAGTCTTAACCACTGGACCGCCAGGGAAATCCTTAGGTTGAAGCAAAGTTTATTTTATGAATCCTCTCTTTTCAAGGGTTGACACTTGTTTTTCAGCATCTGATTTGATCTGACTCCATTTCTCTCTATATATTAGGTACGAATAGATTAGGTCCAAATCCATTCCCCACAATTCCATTTTTCATGGGAGGGTTTCTTCTTTCCCTCTGTAACCATGAAAGTTTCCATGTGTTTGTGCTTTCTTATGCTATTCCATCTCATGCCCCTATTTTTTGCCTGCCAGAATTATACTTATCCAGACCTTTCCAAAATTTCTTATTTTTCAGGGCCTCTTAAAAGCCCTTCTTATCTAGGGTTATTCCCATTTATGCAAGTTCCTTTCTCCTTTAACCTTGGATTACTTCCCCTTTTCATGTCTGATTTCAATGATAAAGAATATTATTTTAAGTAGAATTGGATTTTAAAAGTCTGTATTTTAAAAAATTCTTCATGGATCCAAGACTTACCATTGTATTTGTGCATCCTTCTCTTTGCCAGATAAAAAGAAGCTTAATCTGTATACCATTCCTGCAAATAGTATTCAGAACCACTTAAATCTGATCCTCAGTTTTTATGCACATTATCTAATATGTATTAATCTCATGCCCAGGTACCTAAGTGTTTTCTTTCTTTGGTAGCTCCCCAATAAAAAAAAATTCTAATCAAATATTTAGCTGGAAAAGTGAAATTAGGGAATAAAGTTGGACAAGGAAATCTATTGCATCATTACTTAAAATAGCTCATGAGACCGAGCTTACTCAGATAGAAGCAGGACCCTTTCTTTGCCACAAATGCAAGAAGACATGCTGACAGTGTCATAATTATTTCCCCCTTATTTCTGTTTTATATATATCAGCAGAATTCCAAAAGTCACACATAGGAAGCAACCCCCAGAGTGGAGTTTGATTTCAGCAAACGCTCGTGAAGACCTTACTGGTTCCAGATCAATACAGCAGTAAAATACCAGCAGGAGTATATTAGTGGTATATTTAGAAGCCTTACTGAAGCTGGATAATGAGATCTTGAACTTATACCTGCCCCCTTAGTTTCACTAGGAAAGCAACATTGCAGCCTTGCTTGTAATTAGGTGTAATTGTCTCCTTGTGAAAAAATATCAGAGTAATTTAACCAGTGACCTGCTTTTGTTTTTGATAATTCAATTGGCTACCGTGCTCACCTAGTGAGTCTGGCCAGGGTAGGGCTGAAAAGTTGATGCTGTTAGTTTCTTGAATGCCTAACTCCAAGTTTCTAGGGATCTCAGGCTTGTTTGCTCTTCTAGTTATATAACAACACCTGCACTGCAATTACTGGCAGCGTAAGCACAAAGAAATTGCAAGGAGATTTTTCTTCTTCAGAAAAAAGTATATCTGGTTTATGGCTTAGCCGGGTTCAGCAGAGATGAGTGAGTCTAGTGGAGTTCAAGCAATCATTCTTTGACAGGGTGAACTCCAGTTAGCATGGCAGTAACAGATGCTGATGCTGAAGAAGTGGTAGAACATTCTAGAAATGGACTGCATGCAAAAATAAGCTAATAGCCAGCTTTGAAATTGTCATATACTTAGGTATAATAGTAACTAATACATGAACACGGCAGGTTACAGGAGGAGCAGGTTCTAGGACTAGGAGCCAAGAGACCTCGAATTCTATCTGAGCTCTGACCCTTTCAAGTTGTGGGATCCTAAAGAAATGTTTTAACCTCTCTGAACCTCAGATTTTTCACTATTAATAAAGGGGTATGTAATTCTTAATGGAATTAAATAATTTGCTGACTATACAGCTAGGTGTGCAAATGCAAGTAAGCATTATTAATCAGTGAACTCCTGCACCCCATGGAGTTATGCCAGGGCAGACAGCATAAAGGAGTACATTCTCTTAGGGTGACCCGGTTCATACCATGTGGATTTAGGATTATTTGTCAAATCCTTCACCCTGAAACATGGCTCCAAAAGGACATTCCGAACTTTTATAAAATAGATCTCATAACAGCTCTTTCATTAATCAATTGAGATATGCTAAAGGAGAATTCAAATGTGGAAGGGAGAAAAAAAAAAAGCTCATGTTTAGTGATAAGAATTCTAGGCACAGGGATAGATGTTTTACATATATTATCTTATATAATCCTTATAACTACCCAGAGAGTAATGTTAAAAATCTCCCTTAATCTCTTTGTGGATCAGAGAGATAAATCACTTTGCCCAAAGCCACACAGCTAAAATGGGACATAGGCATTCATTTACCCAGTTCTGTTGGATTTAAAACATTTTCTTTTCTTTTCACTAAACTATACTGCTATTACCTTCCAGAAATTTAGTATCTTACAAATAGTCAAGTACATACCATAAATATTTAGTCAATAATAATGGGCAAGAATAATTCTATCTTATATGGTAAGTTGTCTATAATATATATTATCATTATCAAAGATAAGAGAAAAATGAGAGAATCAAAGCTTATATCAACAAGGTGAAGAAATATTTGATTTCAGTGTGGGCCAACTGTGGCTGTAACAGATTGTTCTGGAAACATGTAGGTATAGAAATTATTTTGTTAGGCAGGATGTTTCCAGACATAGCCAAGTTACCAGAGGATGCCAAGAAAGCATAAAGTATCTATCTACATTTTAAAGGTTTCCAACACAAAATCTGATTTAACTTAATGACCAACTCAGCAATTACACAGACCAAGTCGAGTGCTTCGAAACAAAATTTCAATTTAAGAACTGAGCTATGCATCGATTCTTGCTAATGTATTCTAGGCTTTCTTTGTTTTAACCAAAACACAATGGGAGAGAGGATTGGGCTGTGAGTCAACATAGTGATGTAACCTGTTGCTTGGATTTTGCTCACCCTAGTCTAGTCAAGGCTATGGTTTTTCCTGTGGTCAAGTATGGGTGTGAGAGTTGGACTGTGAAGAAAACTGAGCACCAAAGAATTGATGCTTTTGAACTGTGGTGCTGGAGAAGAGTCTTGAGAGTCCCTTGGACAGCAAGAAGATCCAACCAGTCCATTCTAAAGGAGATCAGCCCTGGGTGTTCTTTGGAAGGAATGATGCTAAAGCTGAAACTCCAGTACTTTGGTCACCTCACGCGAAGAGTTGACTCATTGGAAAAGACTCTGATGCTGGGAGGGATTGGGGGCAGGAGGAGAAGGGGATGACAGAGGATGAGATGGATGGATGGCATCACTGACTCGGTGGACGTGAGTCTGAGTGAACTCCAGGAGTTGGTGATGGACAAGGAGGCCTGGCATGCTGTAATTCATGGGGTTGCAAAGAGTCAGACATGACTGAGCGACTGAACTGAACTGAGGACAAAGTCATGAGAAATAAAAACAATGTTGCCGGCATCATACAGAAGCTGGATGATAAATTAGGGAGAGATTGAGTCTGTATAAATGATCTCCTGTCTTCTTTATGGCAAAACTAATTCAGATCAGTCAAGCACAGAGTTACGTCTAAAAATAATGGCTTTAAACAGAGTATTCAATCTGTATGTCACTGTCAAAAATAATATTACTTGGAAAAGATAATGCATAATGTAAACATAATAATATTCTATATTCCCAAATTAAATAATGAAACTTGGGAAGCTAGGAAAAGCAGTTAGGAAATAAATTGTGTGTTAAATTCTTCTTTTTGCATGGGTGACTTCAATAGCTACCAGTTGATTCTTCATACAATTATTAGAGAATTGTAGGTTCAATTACATTTTATAAACCTTAAAGGTAGTGAGGTGCTGAAGCTTGTACTGGCTATTGAGAGCCAATTGTGTGTATCTCTTCACACAATGACATTGTGCTGGTAGCTTAAAGTTGGCCACAATGTTAATATTTATACTAATAAACTGACAGATGCTACAAGTCAGGGAGACTATTTTAATTCTTGAGAGCCTGTTAATGCATTGCTACTTTAAGGGTACCATTAGGAGAAGCCTACTTTCCTAATCTCTAGACAAAATAATTAAAACTGTGCAAGCCTATGGCAACCATAGGTGTAAACCAATGAAAAAGTGAGGACACTTGAGAACAGAGAATAATAGGATAATAGAAGCAGCGAACCATATTAATACAATATGAATAGAAATAAGGAGAGAGGATTCCAGGTGGGGGAGATGGCATCCAAAAAGATCTGGAGGCAGAGACAGAGGCAGGTT
The DNA here is from genome assembly GCF_003369695.1 of Bos indicus x Bos taurus. Classification (NCBI taxonomy): domain Eukaryota; kingdom Metazoa; phylum Chordata; class Mammalia; order Artiodactyla; family Bovidae; genus Bos; species Bos indicus x Bos taurus. Next base: position 52,089,033 of record NC_040097.1, on the reverse strand, counting down.
GGAGACCCTGAAAGCAGCCTGGCATTGAGAGGGGTGAGAATTTGGACAGAGACTTATTGGGTGAGTGGCCAGGTGAGAGATGATCTTTTATGTCACATTGAGGAATTCGGACTTCTTCTTAAGAGTGAATTGAGGAAAGACTCCTTCCAAAAGGTCTTAGTACACTTAACACCAAGGAAAGTGCATGGCTCAGGGTAGGCATGCCGTTAAGTATCTGGTATTAGGTTGACTGTGTACATCACAACAAACTGTGGAAAATTCTTAAAGAGATGGGAATACAAGACCACCTTACCTGCCTCCTGAGAAACATCTATGCAGGTCAAAAAGCAACAGTTAGAACTGGACATGTAACAATGGGCTGGTTCCAAATTGGGAAAGGAGTACATCAAGGCTGTATATTGTCACCGTCTTATTTAACTTATATTCAGAGTACATCATGAGAAATGCTGGGCTGGAGGAAGCACAAGCTGGAATCAAGATTGCTGGGAGAAATGTCAGTAACCTCAGATATGCAGATGACACCAAAACTAAAGAGCCCCTTGATGAAGGTGAAAGAGGAGAATGAAAAAGCTGGCTTAAAACTCAACATTCAGAAAATGAAGATCATGGCATCTGGTCCCATCACTTCATGGCAAATAGATGGAGAAACAATGGAAACAGTGACAGACTTTATTTTCTTGGGCTCTAAAATCGCTATGGATGGTGACTGAAGCCATGAAATTAAAAGATACTTGCTCTTTGGAAGGAAAGCTATGATAAACCTATACAGTGCATTAAAAAGCAGAGATATTACTTTGCCAACAAAGGTCCATATATTCAAAGCTGTGTTTTTTCCAGTAGTCATGTATGAATGTGAGAGCTGGACAATAAAGGAGGCTGAGTGTTGAATTGATGCTTTCAAACTGGTGTTGGAGAAGACTCTTCAGAGTCCCTTGGACAGCAAGGTGATCAAACCAGTTATTCCTAAAGGAAATCAACCCTGAATATTCATTGCAAAGACTGATGCTGAAGTTCCAATATTTTGACCACTGGATGGGAAGAGCCGACTCATTGGAAAAGACCCTGATGCTGGAAAGATTGAAGGCAGGAGAAGGGGATGACAGGGACGGCTGGATGGCATCACTCAATGGACATGAGTGAGCAAGCTCTAGGACATGGTGAAGGACAGGGAGGGCTGGCGTGCTGTAGTCCATGGGGTTGGAAAGAGGTGGACATGACTGAACAACTGAACGACAACAAAATTAGGTTGGTGCAAAAGTAATTTCGGTTTTGCATTGTTGAACTTTGCTATTTGATATTGGAATACATTCTTAAATAAATATGGTGATGTGATACATTAATGCATTTCTTGCTTTATGTTTTTTGTTAATGAGTTATTCCTTGCTGCTTGTTTTACATGTATTTTAGACTATGAAAATAATGTTTTTAGACTATGGAAATAAGGTTAGACAAAAAGCAAATTTGAGCGATTTTCTTATTTGAATTCAAAATAGGTCATAAAGCAGTGGAGATAACTCACAACATCAACAATGCATTGGCCCAGAAACTGCTAATGAACATTAAGTGCAGTGGTGGTTCAAGAAGTTTTGTAAAGGAGATGAGAGCCTTAAAGGTGAGGAGAGTGGTGGCCGACCATTAGAAGTTCACAATGACCAACTGAGAGTAATCATCGAAGCTGGTCCTCTTACAACTACATGAGAAGTTGCCCAAAAAATCAGCGTCAACCATTCAACAGTCACTTGGCATTTGAAGCAAATTAAAAAGGTGAAAAAGCTCGATAAGTGGGTACCTTGTGAGCCAACCACAAATCAAAAAAATCACCATTTTAAAGCATCATTTTCTCTTATTCTATGAAATAACCACAAGCTGTTTCTTGATTGTGGTTTGAATTGTGACATGGGATGAAAAGTGGGTTTTATACTACAACCAGCAGTGACCAGCTCAGTGGTTGGACCAAGGGGAAGCTTGAAAACACTTCCCAGAGCCAAAGTTGAATCAAAAAAAGAGTCATGGTCACTGTTTGGTGGTCTGCTGCCAGTCTGATCCACTGAAGCTTTCTGAGTCCCAGTGAAACCACTGCATTCTGAGAAGCATGCTCAGCAAATGGATGAGATGCACCGAAAGCAGCAGTGCCCACAGCTGGCTTTGGTCAACAGAAAGGGCTCAATTCTTTCCCGTGACAATGCCCAACTGCACTTGGCACAAGAAACACTTCAAAAGTTGAATGAATTGGGCGACAAAGTCTTGCTTCATCGGCCATATTCACCTGACCTCTCACCAACAGACTATCACTTCTTCAAGCATCTTGACAACATTTTGAAGGGAAAATGCTTCCACAACCAGGAGAACACAGAAAATGCTTTCCAAGAGTTCACTGAATCCTGAAGCATGGATTTTTATGCTGCAGGAATAAACAAACTTATTTCTCATTGGTAAATAATTACCGGGTCTGAAGCTGTAATTACTTTCACACCAAGCTAATAAATGAAGAGGTAAAGAAGGAAGAATGGGGGAAATAAATTAGAAAACAAAAAAAGAGATTCAGAATACCCGCATGACATTAAGCTGAAATTTCAGGGCCCCTCACTTCATAGGACTCTTCTAAGAATCCGTAATTAAACTTTTACTCAAAATTGAGTACATCAAAGAATATATATAAGAAAGAATGTATATATGTATATAACTGAATCACTTTGCTGTACAGCAGAAATTAACATTGTATTTCAACTATACTTCAATTAAAAACAAACAAAACATTACTTAGGTTTAAAGAACAATAAAAAAAATTAAGTACTTTTAAACATTTCCTAAGAAGAGTTCACAAAATAGCAAAAATCTCAGGTCCTTCTAGACCTGGTTCCAACTCTGCATGAAATTCAAGGGAAACAAATGTATAAAATGTATAAATGATAGGTGTTTTCAGAATATAGTCTCATGAATCTTCATGCACTGAGTTATTGAGCTTCAACAACCTAAAGTGTAATCTCTAGGAAATAGAGAAGAAACTGACAGAAACCCCACGGTGGGAGAAGAGTTCAGCAATTAGACCAGGACTAATAAAATACAGGGAAACAAAAGTAGGAAAGCTATAGAGGATCCGAGTAACATAATTAATAAGGTTGATTTAATAGAAATGTAATTAATCTAATAGAAACGTAATCCCAATAAACACCATAATTGGGAATAGTTCAAACTCTTCTCTTTAACTGCAAGGCAAAAACAACTTGAAATTAGTTTGGAAACAAAAATAATTAAAACTATTATTTCAAAAAAATTTTAAATTCCTTCAAATAATTTTCACTGCAAAGGTAATAAAAGTGAGTATTTTAGTACATGTAACCATAATAATAAAAAATAACAATAGTTGTAATAGTCATGATACTATGCATTAAAAGCCATGTAAAACAGCTAGAAGCTGCCATTAGGAAACATGAATGAATGAAAACAAATGCACAAGCATCTCTATCAAAAAGTTAGCAAAAAGAAGACCAAATAATTTTGAGAAAAGCACAAGTAAGGAAATAATCAAATTAAAACACAGAAATTGGTTTCTTAAAAAATAGGGAAACAGCAGAATTAGTAAGTAAACCCTAGAGCTTATTGGGAAAACCAAGTGAAACAAAGTAGGTAACCCCAAGCTTGCCTAATCAAGTAAAGAGAGAAGTATACATACACAGACTTAGAAATTACCATCAATACAGAAGAGATTATGAGAATGCCATAAGAATATTTTACAAAACTCTCTTGAAATAAACTTGAATAGCTAGATGAAATGGATAATTTTCTAGGAAAATACAACTTACTAAAATTAAACCTGAGATATGCGGAAGACTCTGTATGGGCCAACATACAAGATATTGAGAAAGTTTTAAAGACTTCTTTCTCCCTGAAAACAGTGCCAGGCACAGATGGTTTCCTGGGTGAATTCTTTCAACCTTCAAGGAACAGAAACTTCAATACTGTTTAAATTGTTCCCAAGCAGAGAGGAAAAAGGAAACTTTCCAAATTATTTCCAAAAGCCAACACAACCTTCATTCCAAGACCTTAGAATGGGAGTACAAGGAAAAAAAAAAACAACTTGAGACAGATTATGAGCAGAAGAATCGAAGTTCCACAGGCAGGGAAGGGTCCTGAGTCATTTCAGTTCAGTTTATTCCAAAGGCTAGGAGAATTGCCCACATGTAATCACCACTGACATGTTCTTATATCCAAGTATTCTTGCCTGGAGACACCCATGAACAGAGGAACCTGGAGGGCTGTGGTCCATAGGGTTGCAAAGAGTTGGACATGACTGAATACAACACACAGCACAGCACATAGATGTTTATTTTAATTATTTGTTTTATTACTAAATATAATTTAATTTTTAAAGACTTTCCATGATAACAACAGCAACAATAGTAAAATAGTAAAGTTCATTTAGTATTCATTTGTTGCTAGACCCTATGTTGGGTTCCTTACCAAGAGTCATTTAATTTGAATAATGCCATTTGCAGCCACATGGATAGACCTGGAGATGATCCTACTAAGTGACATGTCAGACAGAGAAAGCCAAAAACCGTATGACAGCACTCATAGGTGAAATATGAAGAGAAAATACAAATGAACTTACTATATTTTTTTTTTTTGCAAAACCAATACCATATTGTAAAGTAATTAACCTCCAATGAAATAAATTTATAAAAAAAAATACAAATGAACTTATTTACAAAACAGAAGTAGACTCAGACACAGAAAACAAACTTGTGGTTACCCAAGGGGAAAGGTCTCAAGGGGAGAGAGATAAATTAGAAGGTTGGGATAAACATATGCACACTAATATATATGAAATAGATGATCAACGAGAACCTACTATAGAGCACAGGGAACTTGAGTCAATATTTTGTCATAACCTATAAGGAAAAAGAATCTGATAAAGGATATATGTATATACGTATAACTTAATCACTTTGATATACACTTGAAACATTGTAAATCAACAATACTTCACTTTTTAACATTATTTCATTTAATCACAAAAATACCAGGTGAGAGCTATGATTTTATATAATATACATTCATATAATATAAATGCTGATATATTATTTATATATACAGTATATGTATATTCCCCCCTTAAATATAAGGAATCTGAGCCATAGCAGGTATATTTCATAGCTAGAGAGTGGTAATGCAAGATTTTAGACCAAGGCAGTTTGTCTCTAGAGACTCTTCTCATGTTTGAAATGAATTTCAGCTTGTAAAATCCCCATCATTTGGAGCCCTGAAGGGAGTCCTGTGCTGTGCAGATCCCAAGTTCTGGAGAAAGCCCTTTTCCATAGGCTCTAGGGGTGATGACATCCACGGCATTCATTGAATGATGACTGGGTGTTGTTCTTGGGCCAGAAGGTGCTTTCTTGTGCCATTGATTCACGGGACAACTGAAGTAGCAGGCAGACTTTTGATGGCATGTACCATGTGTCTTCAGATCATGTCTATGACTTTCCAGAGAGTCTCCAAGAGTGTTGTGTGTTCATGGCAGGTTGCAGTCCCCGCTGCAGATGGGAGTGAAGTGATGGAAGAGTGTGGTGGGTTCAGGAAGCAAAGGAAGTGGCCTGGACAGCTGTCTACTCCCAGGCCATGCTCAGCTGGGAGAAGGCAGCCTCATGCTCTGTGTGCTTCCCTCTCCTCCCAAGCAGGGCCTCTACTTCAGGTCTTTGCCTTCCTGCTCTCTCCGTCTATTCTATGGATTTAGCAGAGGGGGTACCCTTCTCTTTGAGTGTTTCAGGGCATGTGCACACATGTGTTTGTGATGTTTGCCAAGGACCTGGGTTACAGCAGTATTCTGGTAGCTCTCATTCTGGTCTGGAGTCCTTATCAGTTTGATTAAGAACAAGTTAACAGCAGCAGGAGACAGATGCAGGGAAAGAGGTGGGATAGAAGATTGGTATGCATTTCTTCTTTCTACAGTTTTAAAATCACAGAGTTTTTCATAGTGACCTGTGTTTGTTTTACCAGGACTAATTATTCACTTAGTGCTTCCATGCTCTAACTCTGTGCTTTCACACGGAGGCAGCATCATTTGGGACTAAAAAAATCAATAAATAGATTGGAAAACTCATATTTCCAATTCTAATTTTAGGAAAAAAATTGAAAAAAAATTATGGCTGGATGCTCACAAGAGTCACCATGTAGGGGGAGTTATAAGGTAGAAAATTATCTCTCATTGAGGAAATTTTCTTTTCAAACTCCCTCAGTATGAACCCTAACAGGCACAGCCAGAGGAGATGGGCCACATTGCTAATACAGCTTGAACGAACTATTGGAGTGGTGTGTGTTGTCTCTATTTTAACCAAAACCATATTCTACTTGGAAATAATGGAGCTGAGAGTGGGAGAAAAGGTGGGGCCAAAGCGACAGGAGGAAAGAATCCAAGAGAAAAAAAACTAAAATGTCCTCAGCAAGAGAAGAAATAAAAAATGGCAGGGATTACTTATTGCTGGAGTCTCAAAGGCCTCATAAAAAGTAACTCTTTGATTTACCTTCCTTGTTTCCTGTAGTGGCTGCCAGACAAAATTAAAAGTGGGCCCATGAAACTACGGAGATTGAGACAGATGTAAAGCTTGCTTTAGAGGCTCAGCTCTTAAATGTCTTTCCCCTGCATTGTTGCCAGCTACGGAGGGGAAGAGAAGGGGAAGAGGCAGGGCTGGCTGGAAATACCTGCAGAAGGTCTCAAGCCAGCAGCGTGCTCTGTGCATGCTGGTGGCTGCCCTCCTGCAGCTGAGCTCTGCCCCAGCTCTGCACCCTCCTTCTGGTTGGGCTCAGGCCAATGCTCAGATATCATGGATTGCTAGAGCAGGGGACATTTGAGGGAATTTTATCAGTTAACTCTCTCCAGAAGTATCATTCAGTATCTCCCAGCCTTTTTGACGAGGCTTCGGTTGGGCATAGTTTTGGGGGTGGGAAGAGGAAATAAAAACCTCTCCTCTCTGCCTCAGCCCAGCTCTTCCATGATGGTGTAACATGCTGATCCATATGCAATGAATGTTTATTGCACACCTACCGTAACCGTCAGCTCTTAATACAGTGATGTTGAGAAATAAGCACAGATCACAGTAGTATAGCAGAATAAGTGTCTGCTGTGTCTGGAGGACAGTTCAGGGACTGCTGATCTTGGCTGGGCTCACTCATGAGTCTTCAGGTTAGCTGGCTGACTCTTGCCTGTTGGCTGATCTAGAATGGCACCAGCTGGGCCAGCTGGGTTGAGTTGACTCTCCTCCATGTGTCTTTCATCCTGCACTGGTCTAGCCTGGCTATGTTGGTTCATCATTATGGTAGAGCTCAAGAGGGCAGGCAGAAACACACAGAGCCTCCTGAGATGCAGGTCTAGAACCAGAACACTGGTGCTTCTGTCACCTTTTTGCGGCCAGTGGGAGACACAGACTAGTCCACATTCAAAGGAGAGGAGAGGAAAGTAGACTTTCTCTTTTTAGTGAGAAGAACGCATGGAATCTAACAAGGGCACAGGAAAGGAGTAAAAAGTTAGCATCATCATTGCAATCCACCACACTTACTCTATGCCGATTCTGCATACATGTTTGTAGAAACCCAAAGTTTCTTTAAGCTTAAGCCTCCTTTTCTACCATGTGATACACATGAATCTCTTCCTTTCACAGTCCCAGACTTGTCACAGTGTATGTCATTCTCAAGTGTTTCTCGGCCCCATAGCTCTGTGCAGAAAGAAGCAGTGGTCTAATGTATACAGGAAGTATGTGTTTGTGTGTTAGTTGCTCAGGCATGTCTGACTCTTTGTGACTCCATGGACTGTAGCCCATCAGGCTCCTTTGTCCATGGAATTCTCCAGGCAAGAATTCTGGATTGGTTTGCCATTTCCTTCTCCTGGGGATCTTCCTGAACCAGGGGTTGAACCTGAGTCTCCTGCATTGCATTCCTTATAGGAAGTATAAGTTTTTTCATTAAATCTTGTTACCTGACTGCAAGCAGCATGGCACCAAAGCCCAGAGAGTGAAGATGCTGTTGGTGCCCCACTCAGATCCCAGTCCCCACATACAGTGAGTGTGGACTACTGGTGGCCTGTGGCAGGCCTCTTCTCCAGAGGCTCTTAGCCAAGCCAAGGCTGCCTTGCTTCAAGAGTTAGGCACGTACACACACCTCCCACTTCAGCAGACTTTAGCCGAGGCTGGATGGATGAAATGAGAATTTAAAAGACTGCCCTCTTTCCTGGAGGGGAAGCCAGCTATGTCATGTAACTGAAGATCCAGAACTCCCCATGGGATCAGCCTGAGTTTAGCCTTTGGCTTAAACTACATCCTTGGTCCTCATCTTCTCCTGCTGACCTCACTCGTGACCTCCTGAGAGCACACCATCAATAAATCATGTACAACTAAACTGCCTCAGGCTCCACTTCTAGCCCCAGCTAAGATAGCCCTGTGGCTGAAGCAGAGTGAAAGTGGGGAAGGCATTCTCTTCTTCATCAAAGGCCCTGGCTGGAGGGTGGGTCCAGGGTAATAGATGGAGTTTCTAGCTGAGGGGCAGCAGCACCCACAGGCCATGGAAGGATGGCTGGCTGAGCAGTGGTGAGGCCGGAAATGTTTAGAATCATTAACCTTCCCTGTGAGGGGCACCCCAAAGACTCTCAGACATAACTGGCTGAGACTTGGAGAAAAGACAGGGGGAAGAAGGCTATGTGTAAGTAGGAGAAGAAAGAAACCAGCAACATTGGGATTATTTGTTTATTTGGTTGCTCCAAGTCTTAGTTGCAACATGTGGGATCTAGTTCCCTGACCAGGGATCCAACCCAGGCCCCCTTCCCTGGGAGCTCAGAGTCTTAGCTACTGGGCCACCAGGGAAGTTCCTACACTGGGATTATTAATGTTGATGTAAGCCCATCTGGACCAAGGATGTAATCCAGTGAGACCCTATGAAACTTGGATGATGTTTACATCCTAGTAAGTCCAGGAATTTTGTGTGTGTGTGTGTGTGTGTGTGTGTGTACAATTGCTATGCCAAAATATGTTTCTGTCTGTGAGATGTAATGATGAAGGCATACTGTAGGACCTATTGTTTCAAAAGAGCTACTGCCTACCTCCATGTCTCCACTGGAGCCTCAGTAACCTTGGTGAAATTAAGGTCTGCTGTTAATGAGCATATAAACGTTCATATTCCCCATCAAGCTCCTCACCAGCATCCTGCCTCAGTCTTTGCCCTCTAATCCAGGGGTGTCCAACCTCCGGGTCACAGATCCAACCTACTGTCAGATCAGTGGCAGCATTAGGTTAGAATTAAGGGGCACAAGAAGTATAATGAGCTTGAATCATCCCGGAATCACCCCTTTGCCCCGTTCTTGGAAAAATTGTCTTCCACAAAGCCAGTCCCTGATGCCAAAATGTTTGGGGACCACTGTTCTAATCCATTCTCCACATGATGATCATATTGACTTTGTAAAAGTTAATTCTTAACTTGTTACTGCTCTGATTAAATTCTTCCCTCCCCTATGATGACAAGTTAAAATTCTTTGACTCTTTGCAACCCCATGGACAGTAGCCCGGCAGGCTCCTCTGTCCATGGGGATTCTCCAGGCAAGAATACTGGAGTGGGTTGCCATGCCCTCCTACAGGGGATCTTTCCAACCCAGGGATTGAATCCAGGTCTCTCCACATTGCAGGTGGATTCTTTACCATCTGAGCCACCAGGGAAGCCCAAGAATATTGGAGGGCGTAGCCTATCCCTTCTCCAGGGAATCTTCCAGACCCAGGAATGGAACCAGGGTCTCCTGCATTGCAGGTGGATTCTTTACCAGCTGAACTACCAGGGAAGCCCTAGCATGACATAAAAGGCATCTTTTGGTACGGTCTCCAATGCCTTTCCAGCGTGGTTCTTCCTCCACTTTCTGCTGGGTCTGGACTGAGCTACAGGCTGTTTGCTGAGCAAGCCAGGAGTCTTGCCCTGATGGTCCTGAATGCATGATTTTTCGCCACTTGGTGTGTCCTGTTTTATATTCTGTCACTGGTAAACTTCTAATCATCTTTCACGATTCACCTTCATCCTGACCTCTTTGTGGAGTGAATCTTGACCATATTAATATCATTTCTACCTCAGGATATATTACATACTGATTGTATTCCTTCTGAGCAACCAGAACACTTTGAACCTACATCTATCATAGAAATTGTTTGATGGATGAATGAATTAGAATGCATAACTCTTCTAGAAAACCTCCCTAAATTCTGAAAGCACAGCAAACAAACAAACAAAAAATATACAAAATGGTTCAAAGGTAGTGAGCAAAACAGAATTTCTGTGAACTTGAGGTCACATTCACTTTTTTATTCAAGTCCACCTAGTATGACTCCTTGATGTTACTTATAAAGTCTGAATTGCAGAATTTGGGAATGTTTTCTTGCCTTTTGATAATAAGAACACCATAAGGGTAGACAAGGTGTCATATAAAATCCAGCTCAAAGGAATAAGCCAGGCCCCTTTTCTTTGTTAATGTATATATTTTGTTCTGTTCTCTTTCCAATTTAGGTCAAACGTCTTTAGAACAACTCATATGTATTAAAAAGAAAAGTTAAAGACATTTTCACGAGAGATAAGATGTGGGATGTTTTAGTGGGGTTTTTTTAGGTTCTAGAATGGTTTGTGGTGGAGGAGGAGTGGAGGAGGGAAGGGGAAAGCTCTTGTGAGATGCAGCCTATTTCCATCAATGCTGTATTATAATCCTCAAGTGGATCCGAAGCTTGGGTGTCTTAAAGCAAAGGATACTGCCCATGTGTGTCCTCCTTGATATCCAGCATCTAATCACCAAGTTGGATCATTACCAAAGAAACACAAAACCTCACTAAAAAGTAGAGAAAGGAGAAGGACCACAAATGAATCACATGGGGAACTTGATACAAATTCCTAAGCTTCACCCCTCAGAAAATTCTGATTGAGACTGTTGTATCATGTCCGACTCTTTGCGACCCCATGGACTGCAGCACACCAGGCTTCCCTGTCCTCCACTATCTCCTGGAGCTTTCTCAAACTCATGTCCATTGAGTCAGTGATGCCATCTAACCATCTCATCCTCTGTCGTCCCCTTCTCCTGCCTTCAATCTTTCCCAGCATCAGGGTCTTTTCCAATGAGTCAGTTCTTCGCATCAGGTGACCAGAGTATTGGAGCTTCAGCTTCAGCATCAGTCCTTCCACTGAATATTCAGAGTTTATTTCTTTTAGGATTGACTGGTTTCATCTCCTTGCTATCCAAGGGACTCTCAAGAGTCTTCTTTAACACCACATTTCAAAAGCATCAATTCTCCAGTGCTCAGCCTTCTTTATGGTCCAACTCTCACATCTGTACATGACTACTGGAAAAACCATAGTGTGGTAAAAAAAAATCTGCTTTTTACATAAATGCTGCAGATGATTCTCTTACAGGAGGAATGTTTACTACACTTTGAGCACTCATGACTCTATTCCCTGATTACAAAAACTATTTTTGTTCTGAGGACAAAGATAATATAAAATATCTTTTTTACATAAGAGCTGGCCAGTTGCATGGTCTATAATTTTAGTCTCTCTCTTTAGATCTTCTCCTCACTTGTCCTCTGACTTGGTTATACTCAACTCACTTGGAAAAACCACAGCCTTGGTCAAACTCAATTCTGTGGTCACTTCACAACTGAATTCATGCAACAGAATATGGCAGAGAAAGACAGACTGACAACCATGCTGACTGATCTCCCTTCTGGCTCTGATGATGACCATGGCTTTCACTGAACTAAGACTCCCCCTGAGAACAGTTTAGAAAGATGGATAGCATAAATGAAAGGGACTGATACATAGTATGGTTTGAAAGCATTTGACTATAACCAACCCAGGCAGGTCTTGAGGGACGACACTCACTGAGAGAGAGGAAGCAGATGAGATGAGGTTCTCACTCACTGCAGCTTTTTTTTTTCTTTTTTACTAAACATTTTCCAGTTTGCTATGGGGAGAAACAGAGCCCAGGAGAAAAAGAGGCAGCCGTATTGGGCTGATGAAGCATATGTTGGAGCTCAGAGCTTTCGACACTGTGGGAACTTGAACAACAAAATCCCAGGGAGAAGTTTGTTGTTTTTCTTCTCAAAAAATCCCCTTGACTTGGAGGTGTGCTTCTTGGAACTTCCTTCAAGAGAGAACTTGATGAGGAGTTTGTTTGATTTACAACTTTCAGGGGCAGCACCATCGTGACCTTCCTCAGCTTTCGAGCCAAAGTTTTGTTCTTCCTATGCACAGCCCAGGCAGTGACTCAGCACGCTGGGCTCCTGAGGCTTCACACCAGAGACTTCCTGGATGGCAGTCATTGTACCACATCCCTAGGGTGAGCTTCCTGTGACTTTCTGAGAGCTGCACTGTAGCCCAAGGCTCTTACTACCCAATCCTCTTTTCTTCCCCAATCTTTCATAGCTCTCAGACTTGCATCGTGAGCTGAGAGTTCTTTCTACTTCTACTAACTCTCCCCTTTTTATTTCATAGTTTCACTTTGTTTTTTAAGTATTTATTTATTTGCTTGTTTCTTTATTTGGCTGTATTGGGTCTTAGTTGGGGCACACAGGATCTTCAACTTCATTGTGTCCCCTGAACTCTGAGTTGCGCCATGCAGGATCTAGTTCCCCAACCAGGGATTGAGCCCAGACCCCCTGCATTGGGAGTGCAGAGTCTTAGCCACTGGACCACCAGGGAAGTCGTCATAGTTTCGCTTTAAATTCTATCTTTGTATCTGTTTTCTAGAGGCTCAACTGGCATGTTTCACCAGATACCACCTCAATTCTTTGCTCCTTTTAAGCAAAACTTCCTCAAGCAATTGTTAAGCTCACTTTCTATAATTCCTCTCTTCTCATTGGCTTTTAACTCACTTCTATCACATCTCAACAACCCCCCCCACCACCACTTGACACACACATGCACATATTCACATACTCCTCAGAAAGTTCTGTTATCAACATCACTAGTGACCATTTCCACATCCCTAAACCCAGGGCTCAGTCTCAGCCATCCCTGATTTGTTGCAATACATCACTCCTGCCTTGATGGTATACATTTTTCACTTGTTTTACAAGACACAGCTCTCCCTCTCCCCTCCCTCCTTTTTTTATTCACACATCTTAGTCGCAGTACTTTCTAAGTCTTCATTATAATTCTTCTTCTTAGGTTCACAGTGCCCCAGAGCTCAAGCCTTGGACAGCCTTTCTTTACCTAATGATACTGCCTAGGTAGTATCCCTGAGTCCAATACATTTAAATGCTGTTTAAATCCTGACTACCTTCAAACAAAGTGTAAGTCAGCTTTCTCTCTCCTCACCTCCTGCCCTCAAACTCTGATCGTTCATTCACTTCCTCAGCTCTCCTGCTTGCAGTGTATGACGATTTCATCCTTCAGTCTGCGCCCGCTCCTTGAAACCACTTCCTCTGTCACTCTGCATCCAGTCCTGTTGGCACTAGCTTCAGAATATCTAGAATGGGATGAGTCTTCCCCTCCCCGACTATCAGTTTGCTGACCATTTTTCCCTGGATAATCACATCCACAGAGTCCTAGGTCCTCCTCTTGCCCCTGTCTGTGGTCTCTTCCCAACACAACAGCCAGTGAGAAATTTTAAAGTATAAATTAAATCATGTTACTTCTCTTCTCAGATTTTCCCAGTGGTACCCAGTTGCTCTCAGAGGTAAAGTCAGAGTCCTTGCAAAGACAACTGCCTTTCCCTCACCTCCTGCCCCTTCTCTGATCTCCTCCCCTGTCAGTCTCTCTCAGCCACACCAGCTTCCTTGCCTTTTTCTGGATGCACCAAGCACATTTCAGCCCTAGGACTTGTCCTTACCTGCTCCTTCTGACACCATTGTTTTCCCCTGAGAACAATCCTGAACACCCTCTTCAATCATGCTGCCTAATGCTCCTCCACGGTCTGTTCTCATAACACTTACCCCTGTTTAGCCTGCTATAAAATTATCTCCTTCATTGTGTTCACTCTTTATTATCTGTTTATTGTGTCTTGCTATGTATTGTGTATCCATGAATCAGACGGAATGACTTTTCTAGACATTCCACTGAAAAATCTGAAAACAAGTTCCCCAGGTGAAATAATGCACAAAATGGTTCAAGTGCAGGGAGGAGGAAGCGGCATGAAAGCCAAGGTGTCTGGCCCTCTTGTTTCCTTCTGTGCCTGGTGTACAGCGTCCGGGGTACAGCAGACGCTATGTGAATACTAAGGTGGCCAAAGAGTAGATGAACATTCATGGAAGTCTGACCAAGGACTCTCCCAAATGCTGAGGTCCTGATCTTGTTTATTCCATTTAGCTTCCAAGCACCCTGTTGAACCTCCTCTGCAGGCTGTATCTGGTTTTTCTTTTTTTTTTCCTAAAGCTTTTTAAAGTACACTTTCTGGGCATGTTCTCATCTGGCACTAAAACTACCTGAAGCTTCTCAATTGAGTCATATGAGATTTTTAGCCATAAGTATGCAAGAAATAATAACTTCCCCCCATTCCTGCCAGATACATGAAGCTTGCCAAGAGTAAAGATGTCACAAATGACAGGGAAGTAGATGCCTTTCTTCCATTGTTGAAATTTCATATCTTTTGAAATTCAGGGGACTGTAGCACAGTTTTGAAGGAATATGTGTTGTTTTTTTTTAAAACACAATTTTAAATGTTTTTTTTTAATTTAAAAAATTTATTTAAACTAATTTGTTTTTAAATTTATTTAAAAACTTTATTTTATTGAAGTAGAGTTGATTTACTATGTTGTATTATTTTCTGCTGCATAGCAAAGTCATGCAGTTATACCTATATATACATTCTTTTCCATATTGGTTTATCACAGGATAGTGAATATAGCTCCCTGTGCTATGAAGTACCACCTTGTTTTTTATCCATTCTATATATAATAGTTTGCATCCATTCTCTATATAATCCCCACCTCCCAATCTATCCTGTCCCTTCCTCCCACTTGACAATCCCAAGTCTGTTCTCTATGTCTGTGAGTCTATTTCTGCTTTGTAAATAAGTTCAGTTGTCTCATATTTTAGACCCACGTACAATTGATAGCATATGGTATTTGTCTTTCTTTCCAGTTTACTTCACTGAGTACGATAATCTCTATGTCCATCCCTGGTGCTGGAAATGACATTATTTCATTCTTTTTTTCTGGCTGAGCAATAGTCAGTGAATACATGCTTCTTTATCCAGTCATCTGATGATGGACATTTAGGTGGTTTCCATGTCTTGGCTATTGTGAATAGTGCTGTTATAAACATAAGGGTGTGTGTATCTTTCTGAATTATCTACTTTGTGTTTTAATTGTGACCCTCCTCTGTGTCTGGCTCTTTGCTAACCTTCAGGATAAAAGAGGCACAGATGTGGTTCATGTCTTATCAGTTCTATAGGACTTCCTAGTCTAGGGAAGAAAAAAAGACCTGTGAACAGATATATGAACCATTAAAAGCATCGTAACAGAATTTCAAAATGCAGTAAGATCTCAGAGGGTTTAAAACCAAGAAACCAAATCCCAGTTCTGTCTAGGGCAGTTCAGGAGTATTCACAGAGAAAGCTCAATCTGAACCACAATTTGAAGGACCAATCAGTAATCTGGCACATCGCTTAAGGATAAGAGTGTCAGGGGGAGAAGAGAGGAAAATGAGGACAAAGGTATGTTGCTATGAACAGATTGGTACCAGAGGAAAACTGCAAGTGAAGTCAGTATGGCAATAATTCAGGGAACATGCAGGGGGACCAAGACCAGTCATGAGGCTCTGGAATGCCAGCTAGCACTTTGGCTTTTACCTCTTGGACACTCACTCTTGATTATTTCTAGATGAAGATTTATGTATCTTTCAAAACATGTTTTAAAAATACAAGTATCTCTATGCGGTATATAGTAAGGATGACGGTCAAAGGCTCAT
Source organism: Bos indicus x Bos taurus (assembly GCF_003369695.1). NCBI lineage: Eukaryota > Metazoa > Chordata > Mammalia > Artiodactyla > Bovidae > Bos > Bos indicus x Bos taurus. The sequence goes on along the minus strand of NC_040097.1, from coordinate 52,073,118 downwards.
AAAGACAGGGAGGGAAAGGCAGTCATAATAAAGCTGCAGGAAATAACACAAGCACAGGCTGCACTCTGTTTCCTGAAGGCACAGATTAGGGGCCGACGCCCAGCCAGATGGGTTACTTCTTTCTAACAAAGGTCAGTTTGTCTCGACTTCGTGGAAGAGGCATGCTTTCTCGGGTGTGGATATAGAAAGATTCCTCTCTTATGGGTCTTTGCATAAAGAGTCACTGAGTCATGGTGAGAGGTGTTGCCTTTGAACATGTGATACAGAGGTTGGCACTTTGAACTACTTGTTTCTGTTCAGCCTCTCAAGTGAAAGATGAAGACCGTCAGACTGACAATTACTAATGGAGAAGCTCAGAGCTGTGAGGCGTGTTGAGAAGACAGGGATTTGTGTCCTCCTGCTGTGCTTCTCATGGAGCGGGCACTGAGTTAGGGACACAGTAGACTCGTTAGGATGAGCATTCTCATGTGATTATACTGCAACTAAACCAACTTTGAATGTGGCTTTGGTTTTCAGAGTGATTTTCATGGTAAAATGGTTCTTTGGTTGGCTCTTCGAGCATACTCAGAGCTGAGAAATATAAACTGAAGCAGAAAATAGCAAAGACCAAATAACTGCCCAGGCTCCTACACAGACCTCTTGGTAGGGGTGGGTTTGGCAGCCTGGTAAGTTGTCTCACCACAGATTCAGGATTCACATGCCCCACATAGAATCATTTTCCACGCTTATCCCCCTCAAATGGCAGACAGTCACAGAATCAGAGTAGGACCACAGACAGAATGTTTATGGGGGCCAATAGCTATTTTTAAATGATTGAGAGAATCACTGTTGATTTCCTTGGATTTATATTGCAAAGATGAAGTATAACGAGAGAAAAGCAGGAGCCCTCATCTTTGGCATTGGCAAAGCATATTTCACAGAGGTTATATAGTCTCCTTTATCATATGTAACCCCCTAATGCAGAGGTGTTTTTATTTCTTCTTTGCAGATGAGAAAAACCGAGGTGCAGAGAGGTGGCGTGCGCCCCACTTCCCAGAACCCAAGACTTCTGAATCTAGTTCTCTGCATGTTTTACTAGGTCATCACTATTTCTTTTATGTTGCCTCTCTGCACGAAATCTCCAATAGGGATCTTCAAAATCGGGATCATGGCTTTCTGAAATGAGATTCTGTGTGGGCCAGAAGCCAAACTACGTTATTTCTTAATGTGTTTTTCTTCCCTGAAGTCACTTGGCTCTTCAGTATGACTTATGGGAGGCACTGGGTTAACTTGGGCAGGTTAGGAGATGGTGGATGGGTGGGAGGAGCGTGCAGCTTTGTTGCATATGGTCTCCAGCAGCTGCCTGGCTGCCTACCTTTTTCTTGTGTTTCCTAGGAGGACGTGAACATTTCATTTTCGAGAAACTGGCCTCTCACCCAAAGTGACCCTGAAGTCTGAGCTGCATATTAATCTCTATCAATGAGAGAAAAGCACTTTGTTCTTAAAAATTCACTTGCTCCTTCTTCTTGTCCTTGAAGACTTCATATTTGAAGCAGCAGGGAACAGAGGAAAGCTAACAGTTTGTTCTTTGGATTTCTACCAGTCCAATTTTCTAACTGTTACTTCCCTAGAATAAGTGTTACTATAAAGGACCACAAAAGACCTCTGATTTTGTCATTCCTCCTGCAAAAAATGCAGGAGGGGTACACGTCCGTAACGGCTGAACCACTTAAGGTGTGCTGACCACAAGTCTCTCACTTGGCTGTCATTTGAATGTCACAGCAATCAGCAGCCACAAATCTTTAGGAAACTACACTCTGATTAGGAATTTTTTCTTAACAGTTCGGGGCTGTGAATCCTCTTTTTTTTTTCCTTTCTGGTTTCTCTCTTGGGTCTGTCTCTTCCTTTGTGTTTCATCTCTCTTTTTTCTGACACATATCTTTTTTCCATCTCTGTATCTTTGTCTTCCGTTAGTCTTCCACGAGTGTATTTGCTTGACTAAAAGGACAAACAGATGTTGACTTCCTTATTGTGAAACACACACACAAAAGGAACAATTAATTTATATCTATGAGAAGTCTGCTCTAACAATGGCAGCCCTTGAAAATGTATATTCCACTTGAGACCTGAGCCATATTTTGTTTTCATGTAGCTGCTCAACAGAATTTAACTTCAAGTTAGGTTCACATTCCCCCAAGTGAGAGTCTTTAATTATTCTCAGAAATACAAGCAGTGAATATTTCCATTTTAAATATTTGAAAGGCCTTTTTTTTCTCCCTAATATGCTCATATCTTTTGCTTGCATTTAAAAAATTGACTTAACCCTTGTCTATCATCATTTTGCTTCATCAGAAAATGCAATTACAAATAGTTTCTGGTTACAGTTACTGAAAACGATTCCTAATCTAGGAATTAGGCAGGTATATACAAGAGATAAGATCCCCATGAGGAGGGCATGGCAACCTACTCTAGTGTTCTTGCCTGGAGAATTCCCATGGACAGAGGAGCCTAGTGGGCTACAGTCCATGAGGTTGCAAAGAGTTGGATACGACTAAGCAACTAAGCATAGCACAGCACATATAGGAGCAAATGTGTTTTAGGGTGTTCCTGTTGGATAAAGTTGCCTTTAATGAGAAACAGATTTCATGACTTATTTGCCCTTGGAACTGTCTGAGAATGGACATATAAATACACCACATACATACACACTTTTCACACATCTGCTTCTCCTTTACAAATTCTAGCTCATCCTGTCCCATGTCTTGAGCTTATCCAGACCCAGCAGAAGGGCTTAGCAGTCTTCTAGTCATCAGACTTGAATTCCTTGTGTAGCTGTGGGTCTGCTGCCTGGTAGATTGAAAGTTAGCATCTGGTATCCAGCCAGCAACAATGTGATTCAGCCTTTTTGGTCCATACAAAGGCTTAGTTTTAGCCTCAGCTTTCTCTATGGCACTCCAATTTCCCCACTAGGTCTAGAGCCCTTCCCTGAACAATAAGTCATTTGTTTTCTGCTGATATTCTGACTAGCTCATTCCAGAAGCTTCTATCTTGGAACCCGAATCTGTCCTATGCTCTCTTCACTGTGGTTTTCTCCATGATTTAGACCTTTGGTTAAAGACCTGCCTAGTCTTTCCTTCCCATAGCCAGTGTTGACCAGCTCCATCATTTCCTCCTTATCTATATCACATTTCTTATCTTCAATGCACACCCATCTTCATCTCCATCTTTGCCTCCATCCATACTACCATCCTCAGCTCCATCTGCTAATACTGGTTGTGGGTTCCTGTACCCTACCTCTCCCAGGTGCTAACCTGTCTTGAAATTCCCAACCCAGCTCCTTGGCATTCAGTATTGTGTATGCTGTGGAATCTGTCACCTGGTAGATCCAAGGTTAAGCTAGTTGAGCAGCAGATAATCAGAAAGCTGCTTCGGTGCTGCTCTGGCTTCCCTATATCCCTCCTCTGCTTACCACCCTGCCCCCATCCCTTTCTATTTCTTCTGTTTCCTGCTACTTGTGACTCTCAGCTCTGTCTTTGTTCACACATTTTTTAAACATAACTTTTCCATGCTTTTCTTTCACCTAAGACCTAAACCACTTTCCCTGGCTTGTGTTTCCATTATTCTTTGCCCAGGCATGAGGTTTCCCAAGAAACACAACTCCTATCGATGACCCTGTTCCAGGAATTTGACTCATTGAGCCTGAAAAAAAAAAAATTTGGAGATGATACTGAGAGCTCTTTCTGAAACCATGGGCTTGGGGACTTGTGAAGATTTGAAAAGTTCTTACATATATTCATCCCCAAGTGAGTATTTTATACATCTTTCCTTACCATGTTGCAATGTGCTAGTTAGGGTTTACCATTAATAATAAAGTATCTGAGAGCAAAGTAGATCGAAAAAAAAGTAATAAATTTTCACATAATAGAATCTGCTCATGATAGAACATTGAGATTAGCTGCCAGACATGGAGACAAAGAGATCCACTAAGAAAGTCATTTAGTAGATAATAAATCTAACCCAAACAAGGCCTCTGGGTCCAATGTCAATGCATCAGATACCCTAATTTCAGAAATGCAAATGTTACAGGATTAAAGCAAAATGAAATATTGAGAGAAGATTAAGCATAACCTGATGCACTATTAATCTCAGCCCTCCTCTGAGAGTCATGTTTCAGGAAGAAGTGGGGAAGAACGCCCCAAGGAAGAGTTTTTATCTGGGAGACTATTCAGCAGGAGCAAACAAGCCTTGCTTAATGTGTAGACATTGTGGAAGGAAGACTTCCACCTTCCCTCTCTCTGGCTTTCTAGAAGAAACATTGACCTGTGCTGTGGTCAGAATATTCGTAATCACACATTTGTGTTCGTAATCACAGCTCTTATCACACTACGGACACTGCAGCACCAGTAAATTCAGCTTAGAAACAGAAGACAAAGTATATAGTTTGTGAGTGCACAGAGAACAGCTACCATGGAAGTTTCCATTTATAACAGCTTCATTATAAGTTTAGCTCCTTCTAAGCTACACAGAATCTTGACTTCCTTACCAATGTATTCTATCTTCTTTTCTGAAGATTATTTTGAGTTAGTAGAAAAATGGGCTTTTTCGGTAGCAGAAACATCAAAGCAAAAGGCAAAAAGAATGGTACTTTATAGAATCCCATGATTTGTCCAAATGCTTTATGTCAATAAAGAATCATCAATACTTGTCAAATTGACACTGAAATTTCCAATGACTGAAAATATAAATTCCAGCTGTCCAATTTCAAGTCAACACAAGCTTGTCTAAATTCAACCCTTTGACATAAAAACAACTTGAAATTTATTGAATGCCTTTAAGCAGGCAGTTTAGACTTGTCAGATACCCAGAGAGCACAATTGGACTGAGAAAATCCAACTTCCGTCATATACAAGGATTACAATCAAGCAAATTTTCATTTTTAGCCTTTCCAATCAGGTTCCTATTCAATGCACTGTTTGATTTCTGACATTACTAAGATCCATAGGGCTCCATTTTCTTGCCACAGTGGGGTCTTTCTTTTCTTTTCTAGCACAACTTAGAATGGACTTTATTTGTAGACTTAATAAGGCCCCCTCAGAGTCAGAAAATAAGATTGTTTCAATCATTATTTGCTTCTTTGAGTATGAAAATATTCTATGTAGGTTAAAATACTTCTGGCAATGAGTTATTAAAAGAAGTCCGAATTTTCCTTTGTTTATCTGAAGTTCAAGACTTGCTATGTAAGGACACATACTCTCTAATTGTTTTGACTTTATTGATTCCTGCGTTCCTCCTGACTTCTGTTTCATCATCCACTGGAATAGGAACCTTTAGAAACAGCAATTTTATATTGTGATCATTTCCACAAACATATTCTAAGCACCTCCTCTGGATCAGACCTTGAATTAGGTCTTGACATTACAGAAATGGAGCAGACCCTGCTATCACAGACCTCAAAGTCTGGCAAAAGAGCTGGAATAACAGCATCTAGGAACACAGAGTTCCTAGGAGAGAGAAGAGAAGCTGCTAGACATGGGATCTGCTGCCTCCTGGCATAAGATTGCCTTAACCCCTTTATTTACTTGGGGCATGAAAACACCAGTCTTCCCTGAGGGATTTGAGGTGGGATGGGAGGCAGAATGGCTCCATCTTATCCTGATGAGTAAGTGTTCCCAGGTCGCATCCTGCCTCCTTTCTTTCCATCTGCTTTGGTCAAGCCCCTGACATATACACACATATGACATACAGTGCCTGTTAGCATGTCACTGATCTTCAGTGGCCATAACTATCCCCTGAATATGAACCACGAGCTGTGTGTCATGGGCTGAGCACAGGCATGGTGCTTGCTCTCATAAAGCCAAACCTGTGGTAACAAAGACAAAAAATGAGCAAGTATAAGAAGGACAAATTAAATAGTCCCATGAAGAAAAGGGTCAAGGCATGGCAGTGGAGAAAAAAATGTATGAGTCCTGTTCCTTTGGGTGGTAATGTATGGTCTCTCTGAGATGGTGACATTTAATGTGAGACTTGACAGATGAGAAACAAGCCACATGAAGCTGTGCAGGGGAGAGAGTTTCTGATGATGGAAAGGAAGGCAGAGTGGGTGGAGGGGGCAAATGTGGCAGAGAGGGGGTAAGAAATGAGGTTGGTGTTTACTTGGTATAAGGACAGGTTTTAGATGAAATCACAAGGAGTTAGGATCTTATTCAAGTCCAGTGTGAAAACATCAAAGTTTTAAGTGTTTTTAAACTTATCACATGTTCAAGTTTATGATTTGCATTTTTTTTTAAATTTGGGTGTGCCAGGTTGCAGCATGTGGTATCTAGTTCCCTAACCAGGGGTCAGCCTGGCTCCTTGCATTAAGAGTGCATAGTCTTAACCACTGGGCCACCAGAAAAATCCCTGATTTGCATTTTGAAAAGAGGCTCTTGTGGCCACTCTGTGGAGAACGTGTGTGCCAGTGGGCTGGCAGAAGTAGTTGCAGCTATGGCAGCAATCCAGGTAAAAGATATTGGCAACTTGATGTAGCAGCAGAGGCATCCAAATGCCAACACTAGGAAGCAAGAATTTGGAAGCTTGTTATCTATACTGTTCTTCACATGTCATACTGTATCCCAGCTTTTCCAGCAAAATGGATCTCCACGAACCCATTGGTTCATTCAGCCAAATGGGAATGTATGCTTGGTCCTTTACTACCTATGGTAGCACAGAAGCCAAAAGGTCCCAGTCACTGTCCTGCGAAAAGGTGATAGTTCACCAACAAGCACAGCCATGGAAGCTCATGCAGAGTTAACCAGTTGTGAGAAGAAGGGGTATTCTGCCACCAAGAAATCATACTCTACATAGTGTGAGTCATCTCAGTGTTTACTGCATGCCACGTACAATGTCTAGTGATTTTCCCTACTTTCTTAAATTTAAGTCTGAATTTGGCAATAGTAGTTCATGATCTGAGCCACAGTCAGCTCCCAATCTTGGTTTTGCTGACTGTATAGAGCTTCTCCATCTTTGGCTGCAAAGAATATAATCAATCTGATTTCGGTGTTGATCATCTGGTGACATCCATGTGTAGAGTCTTCTCTTATGTTGTTGGAAGAGGGTGTTTGCTATGACCACTGCGTTCTCTTGGCAAAACTCTATTAGCCTTTGCCCTGCTTCATTCCGTATTCCAAGGCCAAATTTGCCTGTTACTCCAGGTGTTTCTTGACTTTCTACCTTTGCATTCCAGTCCCCTATAATGTAAAGGACATCTTTTTTGGGTGTTAGTTCTAAAAGGTCTTGTAGGTCTTTATAGAACCGTTCAACTTCAGCTTCTTCAATGTTACTGGTTGGGGCATAGGCTTGGATTACCGTAATATTGAATGGTTTGCCTTGGAAATGAACAAAGATCATTCTGTCGTTTTTGAGACTGCATCCAAGTTCTGCATTTCAGACTCTTTTGTTGACCATAATGGCTACTCCATTTCTTCTGAGGGATTCCTGCCCACAGTGGTAGATATAATGGTCATCTGAGTTAAATTCATCTATTCCAGTCCATTTTACTTCACTGATTCCTAGAATGTCACTTATGGCAGAAAGTGAAGAGGAACTAAAAAGCCTCTTGATGAAAGTGAAAGAGGAGAGTGAAAAAGTTGGCTTAAAGCTCAACATTCAGAAAACGAAGATCATGGCATCCAGTCCCATTGCTTCATGGGGAATAGATGGGGAAAAAGTGGAAACAGTGTCAGACTTTAGTTTTGGGGGGCTCAAAAATTACTGCAGATGGTGATTGCAGCCATGAAGTTAAAAGACACTTACTCCTTGGAAGGAAAGTTACGACCAACCTAGATAGCATATTCAAAAGCAGAGATACTACTTTGCCAACAAAGGTCCATCTAGTCAAGGCTATGGTTTTTCCAGTCGTCATGTATGGATGTGAGAGTTGGACTGTGAAGAAAGCTGAACACCGAAGAATTGATGCTTTTGAACTGTGGTGTTGGAGAAGACTCTTGAGAGTCCCTTGGACTGCAAGGAGGCCCAACCAGTCCATCCTAAAGGAGATCAGTCCTGGGTGTTCATTGAAAGGACAGATGCTGAAGCTGAAACTCCAATAAATTTGGCCACCTCATGCGAAGAGTTGACTCATTGGAAAAACTCTGGATGCTGGGAGGGATTGGGGGCAGGAGGAGAAGGGGACCACAGAGGATGAGATGGCTGGATGGCATCACCCACTCGATGGACATGAGTTTGAGTCAACTCTGGGAGTTGGTGATGGACAGGGAGGCCTGGTGTGCTGTGATTCATGGGGTCACAAAGAGTAGGACATGACTGAGCGACTAAACTGAACTGAAGTACAAGGTTGTGTCTATTGGGAAGCTATTTATTAATGGAAATCCAAAAGATCACTTTGTGCAGGGTTGCCCATTGATTAGAAACCTCAGAAGTCTCAAAGTGTTTACATTCCAAGAATATCAGGACTTGTTGGTATATGAACATTCTCAACAATCATCTCCTTCACTTCTTGTGCTTAGAATGCAAGTTGACATATGTGCTGATAAGATTATAAAATTGTGCCTTACTATAGTTATAGAAAATAAACAGTGCATAAAAGGTATTTATGGCAAAGGCTCAATGAAAATGTTTAGAATTTAAGAGATTCTTGGCCAAATTATCCCATTAAAAGGTTTATCTTAAGAACAAATCGGAGACTTCCCTAGTGGTCCAGTGGTGAAAAATCCACCTCCCAGTGCAGAGGATGCAGATTCAATTCCTGGTCAGGGAACTGAGATCCCACATACTTTGGGGAAACTAAGCCCACACGCCACAACTGGAGAGCCTACATGTATAACAAAGACCCAGCAGAGCCAAAAATAAACAAAACAATAAATAAAAAAAAATTTCAGTTCAGTTCAGTTGCTCAGTTGTGTCCGACTCTTTGCGACCCCATGAATCGCAGCACGCCAGGCATCCCTGTCCATCATCAACTCCTGGAGTTCACTCAAACTCACGTCCATCAAGTCAGTGATGCCATCCAGCCATCTCATTCTCTGTTGTCCCCTTCTCCTCCTGCCCCCAATCCCTCCCAGCATCAGAGTCTTTTCCAATGAGTCAACTCTTCGCATGAGGTGGCCAAAGTACTGGAGTTTCAGCTTTAGCATCATTCCTTCCAAAGAACACCCAGGACTGATCTCCTTTAGAATGGACAGGTTGGATCTCCTTGCAGTCCAAGGGACTCTCAAGAGTCTTCTCCAACACCACAGTTCAAAAGCATCAATTCTTCGGCGCTCAGCCTTCTTCACAGTCCAACTCTCACATCCATACATGACCACACGAAAAACCATAGCCTTGACTAGAGGAACCTTTGTTGGCAAAGTAATGTCTCTGCTTTTGAATATGCTATCTAGGTTGGTCATAACTTTCCTTCCAAGGAGCAAGAGTCTTTTAATTTCATGGCTGCAGTCACCATCTGCAGTGATTTTGGAGCCCAAAAAAATAAAGTCTGACACTGTTTGCACTGTTTCCCCATCTATTTCCCATGAAGTAATGGGACCGGATGCCATGATCTTCGTTTTCTGAATGTTGAGCTTTAAGCCAACTTTTTCACTCTCCACTTTCACTTTCATCAAGAGGCTTTTGAGTTCCTCTTCACTTTCTGCCATAAGGGTGGTGTCATCTGCATATCTGAGGTTATTGATATTTCTCCTGACAATCTTGATTCCAGCTTGTGCCCTTTCCAGCCCAACATTTCTCATGATGCACTCTGCATATAAGTTAAATAAGCAGGGTGACAATATACAGCCTTGACGTACTGCTTTACTTATTTGGAACCAGTCTGTTGTTCCATGTCCATTTCTAATTGTTGCTTCCTGACCTGTATACAGGTTTCTCAAGAGGCAGGTCAGGTGGTCTGCTATTCCCATCTCTTTCAGAATTTTCCATTTCCAAGCCTTCATATTTAAAAGAAAAATGGAAAGACCAGCATTCAGTGATAAGGGATATATCTCAAGAAGTTGCTAGCTTGTCAGAGAAAGAGAAAAAGGTCTCAAGAGAATGTGTAGCTGTTAGTAAATTGGAGCTGTGCCTGGCATAGAGGCAATAACCAGAGTCATTTCTAGAGTACAAAGGGGAAGAGCTGATTTTGGCAACCCCCACTTTAGACTTCTAAAATACCATGGACAGTCTCAATCCATGGGGCACCCAGGTGCTTGATAAAGAGTACTAGAGCTTCAATATGCATTGAGAACCTATCGCTTTCCCCATAAAATGCCAAGGACCAGAATCTGGAATATTTACTGAAACCCTGGTAGCCAGAATCAATTATCTCCCCTACTCTCTCCATCTGTCTCTATCTCTTATATAATTAAGACTTAATTCATTCTCTTTCACTACTGAATCTAACTGAGAAGAGTTACTATTGATGTTAAATTAACAAGAAGCAATTAGCATGGGATTGAGAACTGGACAGATTTTAATTTGCATCCTACCTCAGCCTCTTCATGGTTGTGTAAGTTTGGTCGAGGTATTAAAATTCTACCAGACTCAGTTTTTTGGTCTATCAGCAAAATATGGATAATGATTCTTTTGGGAAGAATCATGAAGATTGAATTAAATAACGTACATGGAGTGCCTAGTTTGGCACATGGTAATACCCAACAAATACTCAGTAGAATAATGCAATTCGATTGGCTTATTTCTGGTGAGGTTATGGCATCTGTTACTCTATATACTCCATCTTTCTAGATTTGTGATCCTCTTTGGACATTTTCTTGCTTAGACCTTGACTCCTATGAAAGTCATTCTTATTCTTCCACAACTCAGACTTTTATGCTGAATATTTTCTGACATTGAGAAAAGCTGCAAAATAAAACAATGACCATTTTTATACCACCTAGGGTCAACAATTAATATTTTGCCATTTTGTTCTAATTCTCCATATTTATACGTTTTAAAAATATAAGCATCTAAACATTTAAGAGTTGCAGAAACATGAAATCTCTGCATAAATATTTTATTTGGCAAGCATTTTCTGAAAATAAGGACACTTTCCTTTATCAGCCTAAGGACATTATCACTTCTGAGAATATTAACATTAATGCCACATCCTCACTGAAAATCCAATCCATAATCAACATTTCTCAACTGGCCTTTTATAGCTATGTTTCTTTATTCTTTGAACCAGTCTTCCAATCAAGGTATAAATGTTACATCCAGTTATGTCTTTTTTAAAAAAATGTCTTTAACTTAAAACAGTTGTTCCAAATTTCCCATGACACTGACTTTTTTAAAGAGCACAAACCACTTTGCTTGTAGAATGATTTGACTCCTGAATCCACATCTTTTACTCACTGGCCTGGTGGTCTTTGAAGTGGCCACCTTGCTGATAAATTGCCTAATGGGACCCTGAATCCTTCTTCCAGCCTGCAGGAAAATTATGAATGAGTCTTTAATGCTGGCATTTTGATGTCACATTGGAAGAATATCCAGAGGAAAGTCAACATTGGAAGTGATACCAAGGAGCTCTGTCCTCCTTCCACCAAGAGTACTGAAACCCAGGAGGGAGTCCCACCTGCCGAGCATAATGGAAATATCATCCAGGAAAGGAAAGGTGGTCAAAGTGTTCTCTGCAGATTCCCTTGCAAATTAAAGAATTCATTGAAAAATGGCTCCTTTGCCAATGGCTCCCCATCTGGCAGCCCAGAGTCCTCCTTCGTGTTGTCTTGACTAAGGGCTGCAGAGTTTGTCACAAGTCAAGAGGATTTTACTTGCCAAGAATTCTGATTGAATCCTTTGTAGGCTTCTCATAGTTCCCAGACCACATGAGAACCAAGATTCTTGCAGAAGAAGTCAAGAAAATTTGCTTGGCTAGATATATTTGAGAGAGTTTCTTTTGGTCTCTTCCCTATAGGTCAGCAAAGACCAATAACATTTTATGCAATGATAAAAATGTTACTTTTCTTTTGCTGTGCTATCCAGCATGGTAGCCAGTAGCTACACGTAGCCATTGAACATTTGGTATGGGCTAGTATAATTGAGGAATGGATTTTTAAATTTAATTTAATATTAAGAAATTTAAATGCAGACATAAGTAGCCACATTGGCTAGTGTTGAACAGTACAGATGCAGACCGTGTTGTCACTTGAGTCTAATTTCCAGATTTGGAGACCAGGGTCTATTCTCATGAATTCCATTCTCCCCTCCTCCTCTTCCCTTCAGTATAGTGGAGGAACATACATCATTTTCAGCTCTTCAGATTCTCATTTCCCCTTTCTTAGACCAGCCACAGAATGTCTAGGAGCCAGCAGAGGGGTCAGCCACACCGCAGCTGATCTGCTAAGAAAGGAAGCCTGCTATACTGAGTGGTACCCACCCGTGCTTTTCCATCTGAGCCTTTCATCTTCCGTGTGACAACTTGCTCTGAATCTTCACCCCCTGGGTAGGTGAGCTGACTCCTGGGAAGTCAGGTCATAGGAACTCTGCCCTAGAGCTGACAGAGACTTGATTTTCAGGGTCAAAGGTCTTTGAGAGGAGTTTACCAACACTTTGGCTTTGTCCAAGAGGCTGTGCTTTGTGATTCAGTTGCTGGATAGACAAGAAGAAAGTGGCAGTGACAATGGTGATTACATTTCATTGTGTATGAAGAGCTTGGCACTTGTATTAAGTACTATACATGCATTTAATCTTTATAATAACTCATATATATTATGAGTTTTTATTTTACAGTTGAATAAATGATATTCAGAAAAGTATAAGATGTGCCCAAGTGCATATAACTAGGCAGGGAGGGGCTAGGAATTAAAATATAATTTGCCTATTTCTAGAGCTTCTGAGTATGACAGTAATTTTCTGCCTTGAATCTCTCGTCTCTGTGTATTTCTGTCTTCCTCTGTATGCACACACACACACACATTTGTGAATTTTCCAGGCATCTGAATTATACACTTTCAATTTCCAGACTCTTAAATGAAAAATAATTTGACTTGATCAAATTACTTGTATATTGTACTTGTCCTGCCCTACTAAACTGTTAACCCTTTCTGAATACACATACATTATAGAAACTGCACTGTGATATATCTAAGTTCTAGTGAGGCAAGTAGAACGATTTGCCTACATGAACCAGCTTCAAGTCACCAAGCTTCACTGTTGTTCTTGTTATAATCTACACAAAACACAGGATTTGCCATTTTAACCATTTTTAAGTTTACAGTTTGGTGGCATTAAGTATACTCACATTGTTTTGTGTGGTTTGCTTTTTCACTTAGGATGGATAAATCCCTTTGTTTCAGTTTTACTGAGTTATAATTGACAAAATTTTAAGATATCTAAAGTACCTTCACGCTGTTGCACAACCATCACCACTATGCATCTCCAGAACGTTTTCATCATCCCAAGCTGAAATTCTGTACCCATTAAATGACTCCCAATCCCCACTTCTCCCCAGCACCTGGTAAACACTAGTCTACTTTCAGTCTCTATTGTTGTCCAGTTGCTCATTCATGTCTGACTCTTTGTGACCCCATAGACAGCAGCACGCCAGGCTTCCCTGTCCTTCACCATCTCCTGGAGCTTGCTCAAACTTATGTTCATTGAGTCAGAGATGCCAGCCAACCATCTCATTCCATTCTCCTGCCTTCAGTCTTTCCCAGCTGGATGTGACCCTTCCAGGCACTAGAACTTGGAGCTTCATGGTCACTATTTTGCTGACATCACTCTTCAAGTCACTTACCTTTTCAGGCCAACATGCTTCTTGTCCACAAAAGGTGGAGGTGAGAGATTAGTGTGTGTAGGGGGGGTGTATGTGTGGGGAGGAAACAAGCATGCAAGGTACAAGGTTAGGGGCAGAGTGACATTCAAGAGCCTTCATGCATTTAGTTCCCATTTTTCCAAGAAGCAAGTAGGGAACAGTTGGCAGCGACATATTCATCACCTCTCCATCTTTCCCTCCCTCAAAGAAAGACACATTTATTCCTAAATCTGGTGGCCTCATAGAAAAATACATTTATTTCTAAATTCTGGTAGCCCCAAGGAGTAGAAGCCCAGATAATTCAAGAGCCAGATGATTTTTATTAATGGGGGAAATAAATATTTGATCATCAGATTCATGAAATTCATTTCTACTTTAATGCCAGTGGGGAACTAGATTTTGGAGTCATCTGAGCACACTCAAAACCAACTAGGAGAACCAATTGAGTTCTCTTTCAACCGGAGACTCACTGTCCACTTCAGCATTGTCTGAATTCTGTTTCTTCCCTCTTCTCCTAAAAGATATAGAAGGTTAAGAACAGGGTCTCCCCTCTGAAGTAAGAAGTCAAATTTATATATTTTTGACTTGGTATATTGTTGAATATTTCAAGATTTGATGTACTTTTAGTGAAAACAAGTCTTTTTTAAAGTAATTGAGAGATATATGAAATTCTCATTATCACAAGAGAAATGTTGATCCCTTTGAATTATGCATGGAAGAATAAATATCTAATTATTTTCACCTAATCATCATTATTCCTTTTCATCTCCCAATACTCTAGTCATTTCTTATTGTTTTTATTCTCTCTACCCCATCAGCTCTTTTAAAAAGAGATCCTTTTGAGTTCAGCTGAGATAAAAGAGGCTTAAAGATAAGAAATGACAGAAGTCCCTGCACTTCATGGGGATTACAAGTGGAATTAACGTGGCTGTATAAAATGATGCCACAGCTTGGGGCTTGGAAATGACAAGGTTATTTATTCTCCAAAATCCTAGACACTGGTTAGATTGTTATTAATCACAGGGACTCCAAGGCTGGGGTGGGGAAACTCCATTTGCAGATGGAGCACTGTTGGGTTATGAGCCTATCACAGTCCTCTTTTTAAAAACAATGCCTGAATTTGGGGGGGGAAAAAGTCTAATTTTTGAAAACTGTCTAAAGTCAAGTATAAAAGAATTAATCTCTACTTGCTCCTTCCCCACCCCCACACTCTAATGGCAAATATCTTTTAACCATTATCTTTTTTAGTCCATTTGGAGGTTCCCATTAGAATTTTAGGTCTTCCCTTGTAGCTCAGCTGATAAAGAATCCACCTGCAATGCAGGAGACCCCAGTTCAATTCCTGGGTGTGGAAGATCCCCTGGAGAAGGGATGAGCTACCCACTCCAGTATTCTTGGGCTTCCCTGGTAACTCAGCTGGCAAAGAATTCGCCTGCAATGTGGAAGACCTGGGTTTGATCCCTGGGTTGGGAAAATCCCCCAGAGGAGGACATGGCAACCCACTCCATTACTCGTGCCTGGAAAATCCCCATGGAAAGAGGAGCCTGATGGGCTACAGTCTGGGGTCACAAAGAGTGGGACACAACTAAGCGACTAAGCACATTAGAATTTTAAATGCTTTTTCTGCTTCTACTGCTTGAGATACCGTCTTTAGATAGCACCCACCTACTGTGTACAATGAATCAAGAGTTTGGAAACATTTTTACTATTCTGTACCTCATCTTCTTGATCCATACCTAAATTTTGTCATGTTATGATTATTTGAATTCTTCGAATAATTCCCTCTGTAACTGAAAGTGATAAATATTCATCTTTGCATTTGTTGATTGATCAACTTTAGATAATACTTTTTGGGGTGTGTATATTTTGGTGTTCTATATTGTGGCTGTGCTGGGTCCTAGTTGTGGGACACAGGATCTTCATTGCTGCAGGTGGGATCTTTGTTGCAGAATGTAGAATCCTTTTTTTTTTTTTTAGCTGCATCATGTGGGATCTAGTTCCTTGACCAGGGGTCAAACCTGAGCTCCCTGCATTGGGAGAGCAGAGTCTTAACCATGCGAACACCATGAAGTTCCAAAAATACTTTTGAAGGGAGAATAAATCCATACATTTATAATTGTTTTGGTTTCTTCTCTTCCCTTCACTTACTAACTTTCATTGTTGTTGGTGATGGCAATTTAACTTGTATACTGTCAAAGTTCATAGCACTTATATTTTTCTTCAATATCTGTAAATTATTTTCTGCTATTTGTCTATAGGTTAATTGTCACAATTAAAATTCTCTCCAGATAGAAGATTAGTGAGTTAAAGATGTAAATATAAGACCTGAATCCATAAAATTTCTAGAAGAAAACATTGGTAGTACACTCTTCAACACTCATCTTATATTTGGTGGGGGGGCATATCTCTTCAGGCTAGGGAGAAAAAAGCAAAAATAAAGAAATAGGACTACATCATGCTTTTGCATAGCAAAGAAAACTATCAACCAATTGAAAAGGCTACCTACTGAATGGCAGAAGATATTTGCAAATGACATATATGATAAGGGGTTAATATCCAGTGTAAACAAAGAACTCATACGACTCGGCATAAAAAAAAAAAATACCCAACCCAAACAATCTGACTGAAAAATGGACAGAGTACCTGAATAGATACTTTTACAAAGAAGGTGTCACAGAACTGATGGGCACATGAAAAGATGCTCAGCATCACTACTCATCAGGGAAATGCAAAGCAAAACCACAACGAGATTGTCTTATGCTTGTTAGAATGACTGTCATTAAAAAGGAAACAAATAACAAGCATTGGCAAGGATGTGGAGTAAAGGGAACCCTAGTGCCTTGTTGGTGGGAATGTAAACTGGTACAGACACTGTGGAAAACAGTATGGAAATTCCTGAAGAAATTAAAAATAGAATGACCATCAGTTCAGTTCAGTTCAGTCGCTCAGTCGTGTCCAACTCTTTGAGACCCCAAAAATCGCAGCACACCAGGCCTCCCTGTCCATCACCAACTCCCGGGATGACCATATGATCCAGCAAT
Source organism: Bos indicus x Bos taurus (assembly GCF_003369695.1). Lineage (NCBI taxonomy): Eukaryota > Metazoa > Chordata > Mammalia > Artiodactyla > Bovidae > Bos > Bos indicus x Bos taurus. Next base: position 52,056,381 of record NC_040097.1, on the reverse strand, counting down.
TATACTCCTGGGTATTTAGTCAAAGAAAATGAAACACTAACTAGAAAAGATATATGTGCCACTATGTACACTGCAGCATTATTTACAGTAGCCAAGATATGGATGCAACCTATGTGCCCATCAGTAGACGGACGGATAAGGAAGATGTGGTATATATGTACAGTGGAGTTCTACTCAGCCATTAAAAAGAATGAAATTTTGTCATTGGTGAAAACATGGATGGACCTAGAGGGAATTGTGCTAAGGGAAATAAGTCAGACAAGAGAAAGGCAGACACTATATGCTTTCATTTATATGTGGAATCTAAAAAGCAAACGAACAAGCATAACTAAACAGAAACAGAGTCATATATACAGAGAATAAACAGGTGGTTGCTGGAGGGGAGGGTGTGGGAGGAAAGAAATAAGTGAGGGAGATTAGGAGGTACAGACTTTCAGTTACAGAAGAAATACTTTGATGGTATGGAATGCTATCCCACGTTGAAGGTCAGGAAGGGCAGCGGTGAGGAGATAGCCCTCGTCCAAGGTAACAGAAACCCAAGTGAGACAGTAGGTGTTGCAAGAGGGCATCAGAGGGCAAACACACTGAAACCATACTCACAGAAAACTAGTCAATCTAATCACACTAGGATCACAGCCTTGTCTAACTCAATGAAACTAAGCCATGCCCATGGGGCAACCCAAGACGGGCAGGTCATGGTGGAGAGATCTGACAGAATGTGGTCCACTGGAGAAGGGAATGGCAAACCACTTCAGTATTCTTGCCTTGAGAACCCCATGAACAGTATGAAAAGGCAAAATGATAGGATACTGAAAGAGAAACTCCCCAGATCAGTAGGTGCCCAATATGCTACTGGAGATAAGTGGAGTAATAACTCCAGAAAGAATGAAGGGATGGAGCCAAAGCAAAAAGAATATCCAGCTGTGGATGTGACTGGTGATAGAAGCAAGGTCTGATGCTGTAAAGAGCACTATTGCATGGGAACCTGGAATGTCAGGTCCATGAATCAAGGCAAATTGGAAGTGGTCAAATAAGAGATGGCAAGAGTGAATGTCCATATTCTAGGAATCAGCAAACTGAAATGGACTGGAATGGGTGAATTTAACTCAGATGACCATTATATCTACTACTGCGGGCAGGAATCCCTCAGAAGAAATGGAGTAGCCATCATGGTCAACAAAAGAGTCCAAAATGCAGAACTTGGATGCAATCTAAAAAATGACAGAATGATCTCTGTTCATTTCCAAGGCAAACCATTCAATATCACAGTAATCCAAGTCTATGCCCCAACCAGTAACGCTGAGGAAGCTGAAGTTGAACAGTTCTATGAAGACCTACAAGACCTTTTAGAACTAACACCCAAAAAGGATGTCCTTTTCATTATAGGGGACTGGAATGCAAAGGTAGGAAGTCAAGAAACACCTGGAGTAACAGGCAAATTTGGCCTGGGAGTACAGAATGAAGCAGGGCAAAGGCTAATAGAGTTTTGCCAAAAGAACACACTGGTCATAGCAAACACCCTCTTCCAACAACACAAGAGAAGACTCTACACATGGATGTCACCAGATGGTCAACACCAAAATCAGATTGATTATATTCTTTGCAGCCAAAGATGGAGAAGCTCTATACAGTCAGAAAAAACAAGATTGGGAGCTGATTGTGGCTCAGATCATGAACACCTTATTGCCAAATTCAGACTTAAATTGAAGAAAGTAGGGAAAACCACTAGACCATTCAGGTATGACCTAAATCAAATCCCTTATGATTATACAGTGGAAGTGAGAAATAGATTTAAGGGCCTGGATCTGATAGATAGAGTGCCTGATGAACTATGGAATGAGGTTCATGACATTATACAGGAGACAGGGATCAAGACCATTCCCATGGAAAAGAAATGCAAAAAAGCAAAATGGCTGTCTGGGGAGGCCTTACAAATAGCTGTGAAAAGAAGAGAAGCGAAAAGCAAAGGAGAAAAGGAAAGATACAAACATCTGAATGCAGAGTTCCAAAGAATAGCAATAAGAGATAAGAAAGCCTTCTTCAGCGATCAATGCAAAGCAATAGAGGAAAACAACAGAATGGGAAAGACTCGAGATCTCTTCAAGAAAATCAGAGATACCAAAGGAACATTTCATGCAAAGATGAGCTCGATAAAGGACAGAAATGGTATGGACCTAACTGAAGCAGACGATATTAAGAAGAGATGGCAAGAATACACAGAAGAACTGTATAAAAAAGATCTTCACGACCCAGATAATCACGATGGTGTGATCACTGACCTAGAGCCAGACATCCTGGAATGTGAAGTCAAGTGGGCCTTAGAAAGCATCACTACGAACAAAGCTAGTGGAGGTGATGGAGTTCCAGTTGAGCTATTCCAAATCCTGAAAGATGATGCTGTAAAAGTGCTTCACTCAATACGCCAGCAAATTTGGAAAACTCAGCAGTGGCCACAGGACTGGAAAAGGTCAGTTTTCATTCCAATCCCAAAGAAAGACAATGCCAAAGAATGCTCAAACCACCGCACAATTGCACTCATCTCACACGCTAGTAAAGTAATGCTCAAAATTCTCCAAGCCAGGCTTCAGCAATATGTGAACCTTGAACTTCCTGATGTTCAAGCTGGTTTTAGAAAAGGCAGAGGAACCAGAGATCAAATTGCCAACATTTGCTGGATCATGGGAAAAGCAAGAGAGTTCCAGAAAAACATCTATTTCTGCTTTATTGACTATGCCAAAGCCTTTGACTGTGTGGATCACAATAAACTGTGGACAATTCTGAAAGAGATGGGAATACCAGACCACCTATTCTGCCTCTTGAGAAACCTATATGCAGGTCAGGAAGCAACAGTTAGAACTGGACATGGAACAACAGACTGGTTCCAAATAGGAAAAGGAGTACGTCAAGGCTGTATATTGTCACCCTGCTTATTTAACTTATATGCAGAGTACATCTTGAGAAATGCTGGACTGGAAGAAACACAAGCTGGAATCAAGATTGCTGGGAGAAATATCAATAACCTCAGATATGCAGATGACACCACCCTTATGGCAGAAAGTGAAGAGGAACTAAAAAGCCTCTTGATGAAAGTCAAAGTGGAGAGTGAAAAAGTTGGCTTAAAGCCCAACATTCAGAAAATGAAGATCATGGCATCCAGTCCCAACACTTCATGGGAACCAGATGAGGAAACAGTGGAAACAGTGTCAGACTTTATTTTTTTGGGCTCCAAAGTCACTGCAGATGGTGACTGCAGCCATGAAATTAAAAGACGCTTACTCCTTGGAAGAAAAGTTATGACCAACCTAGATAGCATATTCAAAAGCAGAGACATTACTTTGCCAACAAAGGTCCGTCTAGTCAAGGCTATGGTTTTTCTAGTGGTCATGTATGGATGTGAGAGTTGGACTGTGAAGAAGGCTGAGCGCCGAATAATTGATGCTTTTGAACTGTTGGAGAAGACTCTTGAGAGTCCCTTGGACTGCAAGGAGATCCAACCAGTCCATTCTGAAGGAGATCAGCTCTGGGATTTCTTTGGAAGGAATAATGCTAAAGCTGAAACTCCAGTACTTTGGCCACCTCATGTGAAGAGTTGACTCATTGGAAAAGACTCTGATGCTTGGGAGGGATTGGGGGCAAGAGGAGAAGGGGACGACAGAGGATGAGATCCTGGATGGCATCACTGACTCGTTGGATGTGAGTCTCAGTGAACTCTGGGAGTTGGTGTTCTACAGGGAGGCCTGGCGTGCTGCGATTCATGGGGCCGCAAAGAGTCGGACATGACTGAGTGACTGATCTGATCTGATCTGAATGTGCAGCCTAGGAAATAGAGTCAGTAATTACATCATCTCTTAGTATGGTGACAGTCACTAGGCTTATCATTACTACTTACCATGTTAATCATTCTAGTGAAAATATAAAAAGTTCTAGGGATGTAGTGTACAACATAAATACAATTTACACTGTTATACATTATATGTGAAAGTTATTGAGAATAAATCCTGAGTTCTCATCAGATGGGAAAAAAATGCCTTTTTTCTATTTCTTTAATGTTTGTCTATATGAGTTGATGGATGCTCACTAAGCTTATAATGGTGATCATTTATGACATGTAAGTTAAATCATTGTGCTATGCATCACAAACATTCCTAAAATGTCAAGGTCTAGTAGATTCTGATTTTTTGTTTGTTTTTATTCATGTTTTCTAGGTACTACACAGTGCTGCTATTTCTGTATCTCACATTCTCCTCTTCCTTTTACATTTTCCCCTACTAGAGTACCTCTTTGAGGATTTTCTATTTATTCATGTACATTTTGGCTGCATTGGGTCTTTGCTGTGGTTTGCCAGTTTCTCTAGTTGCAAAGCATGGGTTTAGTTGCCTCACAACACGTTGGATCTTTCCCGATCAGAGCTCAAACCTGTATCCCCTACATTAAAAGGCAGATTCTCAAACACTGGACCAACCGGGAAGTCCTGATGGGTTTCTTTTTAAAGATGAATTATCTGATTTTTATGTTTTATGAGATCAGGAAGGTCTGAAAAGCATTTTGTTCAATACTTGTTTAGTGATTTGGTTGGATATAGATGTCAGGGTTTAAAAATTAGAAATTTGGAAAAAGTTGTAATGTCTTTCAGCATCCATTGCTGATGAGAAATTTGATGTTAGTTTGATTTTTTTTTTTCTCTGACTCTAGAAGTGTTGCAGGAAGGGGGACCACTTTCAGGGCCCAAAACTGGGCTCTTGTCTAACACTCAGCAATGATTTGTCCGAGGAGACACATGTGCTGACAAAGCAAGAGATTTTATTGGGAAAGGGCACATGGGTGTAGAGCAGTAGGGTAAGGGAACCCAAGGGAACTGCTCTGCCACGTGGCTCGCAGTGTTGGGTTTTATGGTGATGGGATTAGTTTCCGGGGTGTCTTTGGCCAATCATTCTGACTCGGAGTCCTTCCTGGTGGTTCACGCCTTGTTCAGCCAAGATGGATGCCAGAGAGAAGGATTCTGGGAGGTGGTCAGACAGGTGGTGTCTCCTTTTGACCTTTCCTGAACTCTTCTGGATGGTGGAGGCTTATTAGTTCCCTGTTCCTCACCAGGACCTGCTACAACTCATGCAAATGGTTACTATGGTGCCTGGCTAGGGTGGGCGTTTTCCATCAGTGTGCTTCCCCTAACAGAAGCTTTTATGATTCCTCTTTGTTCTAGGATATTTGAAGTTCCCCGAGTGGTTTCAGTGTGTGGATTTTCCCTCCACAGATTTTGATGGTCATTTGAATCAATTTGAAACTGCTTTTTTTTTTTTTTCCAGTTCAAGGAAATATTCTTCTAGCTTCATCTTGGCATCTAGTCCTAGCTAGTCTAATATTCAGTCTAATTACTGAATTTTTTTCCCCACTAATATGTTTACTTTCATAAAATTATTTTTTTCTTTGCTTCCTTTCCCCAGATCAGATGCCTATTTTTGTTTTTGGAAAGCACAACTTTTGTTCTGTCTGAAGATACTTATTAGAATAATTTCAAAGTGCTCTTCCTTGATCAGCTCTAATTTCTGTGGAGTCAAATACTGTTTTTATTTTCCATTTGGGGCTTTCTTTCTTTGTGCTATAACTTTCCCCCAAATATCTCAGGATCCTTAGTTGTTGGTTCAATTTCATGAAAGAACAGATACTTTTCTGGGCCCCCTACCACATCCTTTGCCTCCTGTAGATTTTAGCTTCTGCCCTGGTGGACAAGACCTTCACCCTGCCAATGGCCTAACATTTTTTTTTTTTTAATCTTTATTGAATTTGTTACAGTATTGCTTCTGTTGTTTTCTGTTTCCTTTCTTTCTTTCTTTTCTTTTTTTAATTTTCTGGCCAAGAGGCATGTGGGATCTTAGCTCTTTGACTGGGGATGGAACCCACACCCGCTGTGTTGGAAGACAAAGTCTTAATCACTGGACCACCAATGAAGTCCTAAAGGCCTGCCACTTCTCTCCATAGTTCTGCCTTGGGGGTTTTGAAACCTGCTGGATAGCATGGAAATGTGGGTTGGATATTGCCTCCAGGAGCATTCCTTATCAGTTGTATCAGTGGAGGGGGCAGAGGATAAATGCTTCAGCTTCCTGTTCCTCAGGGGTGCAATTCTGTTCCCAAGAGGATCCTGGCAGGACGGATTCCTAATCACCTACAGTAGCAACCCTCAAATTATACACTCTTTTTGAGTCTTCTCATTTCTGACTCATTCTGTCCGTTCATGCCTGCTGCCTGAAATCATCTCCTACATATGTTCCTGCACCTATGTTCTTGTATCAAGCTCCACTTTGTGAGCATCTAAAGAAAGACAGTGATTAGTACACCCAGAAGGCTAGACATTTCCCTGGAGCTGTGTAGATCTCCCTCTCCCATACCCTCCTCTTCCTTGGATGAGGGGACTGCCTTTGAGTTCTGTTATACCATGGGATGCAGTGTCTTTGTAGGGTGCCTAGACAGAGAACAATTTGCTGGGGTACCACAGTGGCCTAATAGAAAGCTTTCCAATGGGGAGTAGGGGGCACATGTCCAATGCTATAAAGAACAATATTGCATAGGAACCTGGAATGTTAGGTCCATGAATCAAGATAAATTAGAAGTAGTCAAACAGGAGATGGCAAGAGTGAACATTGATATTTTAGGAATCAGTGAGATAAAATGGACTGGAATGGGCGAATTTTATTCAGATGACCATTATATCTACTACTGTGGACAAGAATGCCTTAAAAAAATTGGAGTACCCTTCACAGTCAACAAGAGAGTCCCAAATACAGTACTTGGATACAATCTCGAAAATGACAGAATGACCTCTGTTTGTTTTCAAGGCAAATCATTCAGTATCACAGTAATCCAAGTCTATGCCCCAACCACTAATGCCAAAGAAGCTAAACACTTCTACGATGACCTAAAAGACCTTCTAGAACTAACACCCAAAAAAGATGTCCTTTTCATCATGTGGGACTGGAATGCAAAAGTAGGAAGTCAAGAGGTAACTGGAGTAACTGGCAAATTTGGCCTTGGAGTACAAAAATGAAGCAGGGAAAAGGCTAACCAAGATTTGCCAAGAGAACTCACTGGTCATAGCAAACACCCTCTTCCAACAGCACAAGAGAAGACTGTACACATGGATATCATCAGATGGTGAACACCGAAATCAGATTGATTATATTCTTTGCAGCCAAAGATGGAGAAGCTCTATACAGTCAGCAAAAACAAGATCAGGCACTGCCTGTGGCTCAGATCATGAACTCCTTATTGCCAAATTTAGATTTAAATTGAAGAAAGTAGGGAAAACCACTAGACCATTCAGGTATGACTTAAATCCCTTATGATTATACAATGGAAGTGACAAATGGATTCTAGGGATTAGATCTGATAGAGTTCCCAAAGAACTATGAATGGAGGTTCATGACATTGTACAGGAGGCAGTGATGAAGACCATCCCCAAGAAATGCAAAAAGGCAAAATGTTTGTCGAGGAGGCCTTACAAATAGCTGAGAAAAGAAGAGAAGCAAAAGACAAAGGAGAAAAGGAAAGATATACCCATTCGAATGCAGAGTTCCAAAGAATAGCAATAAGAGATAAAACAAAAAAAGCCTTCCTCAATGATCAATGCAAAGAAATAGAGGAAAGCAATAGAATGAGAAAGACTAGAGATCTCTTCAAGAAAAAAAGAGATACCAAGAGAACATTTCATGGAAAAAATGGCACAATAAAGGATGGAAATGGTAGGGAACTAACAGAAGCAGAAAATATTTAGAAAAGGTGTCAAGAATACACAGAAGTACTATACAAAAAAGATCTTCATGACCTGGATAACCATGATGGTGTGATCACTCACCTAGAGCCAGACATCCTGGAATATGATATCAAGTGGGCCTTAGGAAGCATCACTATGAACAAAGCTAGTGGAGGTGATGGAATTCCAGTTGAGCTATTTCAAATCCTAAAAGATGATGCTTGAAAGTGCTGCACTCAATATGCCAGCAGATTTAGAAAACTGAGCAGTGGCCACAGGACTGGAAAAGGTCAGTTTTCATTCCAGTCCCAAAGAAAGGCAATGCCAAGGAATGCTCAAACTACTGCACAATTGCCCTCATCTTATACGCTAGTAAAGTAATGCTCAAAATTCTCCAAGCAAGCTTCAACAGTATGTGAACTATGAAATTTCAGATGTTCAAGCTGGATTTAGAAAAGGCAGAGGAACCAAAGATCAAATTGCCAACATCCGCTGGATCATTGAAAAAGCAAGAGAGTTCCAGAAAAACATCTACTTCTGCTTCATTAACTATGCCAAAGCCTTTGACTCTGGATCACAACAAACTGTGGAAACTTCTTAAAGAGATGGGAATGCCAGACCACCTTACCTGCCTCTGAGAAATCTGTATGTAGATCAAGAAGCAACAGTTAGAACTGGACATGGAACAACAGACTAGTTCCAAATCGGGAAAGGAGTACCTCAAGGCTGTATATCGTCACTCTACTTATTTAATTTATGTGCAGAGTACATCATGAGAAATGCTGGGCTGGATGAAGCACAAGTTGGAATCAAGGTTGCTGGGAGAAATATCAATAACCTCATATATGCAGATGGCACCACCCTTATGGCAGAAAGTGAAGAAGAACTAAAGAGCCTTTTGATGAAAGTGAAAGAGGAGAGTGAAAATTTTGGCTTAAAACTCAACGTTCAGAAAACTAAACCAACATCATGGCATCTGGTCCCATCAATCAGTTCATGGCAAATCGATGGGGAAACAATGGAAACAGTGAGAGACTTCACTGGGGCCCAAAATCACTGTAGATGGTGACTGCAGCCATGACATTAAAAGATGCTTGCTCCTTGGAAGAAAAGCTATGACCAACCTAGACAGCATATTAAAAAGCAGATACATTACATTACCAACAAAGGTCCGTCTAGTCAAAGGTATGGTTTTCCTGTAGTCGTGTATGGATGTGAGAGTTGGACTATAAAGAAAGCAGAGCGCCAAAGAATTGATGCTTTTGGACTGTGGTGTTGGAGAAGACTTTTGAAAGGCTCTTGGACCACAACGAGATCAAACCAGTCCATCCTAAAGGAGATCAGTCCTGAATATTCATTGAAATGACTGATGCTGAAGCTGAAGCTCCAATACTTTGGCTGCCTGATGTGAAGAAAAGACCCTGATGCTGGGAAAGATTGAAGGCAGGAGGAGAAGGGGATGAGAGAGCATGAGATGGTTGGATGGTATCACCAACTTGATGGACGTGAGTTTGATCCAGCTGTGGGTGTTGGTGGTGGACAGGGAAGCCTGGCATGCTGCGGTCCATGGGGTTGCAAAGAGTCTGACGACTGACTGACTAACCTGAACTGAACTAGTGGGCATGTCAGTGCTTTTGCCTTTAGGAGGAGTTATTTATTTATTCATTTATTTAGTTTTCTCTTCATTGTTTGAAGTGTAAGTCCAGAGCTATCTCTGTCTCACCCTGCTTCTTTCAGGCTCCAGGATCCACGCACAGTGCCTTCTTTTTTAGAGAGAAATCCACCCTGACATTCTAAACTCCTGTTTGCTATATGTGCTCTTTAAACATGGAGAGGAGGAGGGACAGGAAGACAATTGTTTTTCTGACCAAGCACCTAATTATTTACCATGCTGAGTAGCCCAGGGCATAAGCCCTCCTCAGCATAAGTTGATAATGTTTGAAGCTTCTCTGAGACTCCATTTTGAAATAGATCTCTTGCTCCCAATGCTGTGATGATACTTTAAGTCGTGATTTTCTGTTTCATTTGTCCTGTCAATATCTTGTATTTGTTTTCTGTCTTCTAGACCTTTCTCCAATTTTCGGGTCCATTCATGGCCCCTCTTTTTGTTTCCAGCATGAGTATGTATGTGCATCCTATTTAAATAGATCAGGTAGTGGGTACACATGTATTTATATGTTGGATCCCTCATTCGGAATAATTTCTATCATTTAGATGATGCTGCAGACATAGAGCCTCAGAATCTAGAGTTGAGCTGACTTCTTATTCTGTACATTGTACCCTTCTGTTTCATCATTTCACTCAGCTCTGAGTGCAGTTGAGGCAAACTTCATATGGAAAGGGGGTCATATGTGGAAAGAAACCACAGGGAATCATAGGGAACTCAAAGAGGGGAAATTATAGGAAAAAGCAAAACAAGATCTCTCATATCAGTGGTTTGATAGTAGTGGATAGCTTGCTTCTTATCCTTGCCACTTCTTTAAAATGAAATCTCTATTTAAAGGAAACACACTTAATATGTCTGGCCTCACTGGTAGTTGAAATTCAAGAACCTTGAGTTGTGACAATTGACTGAGATAACATTGTGGTACTGGAAGGGAATTATGAAATCACAAATACTTCACCTTCTCCTAGTCAAATTTACTCTGGAGATTTAGGCAAATCATTCTGTCCTTGAACTGGCTTCAATTTCCTTATATATAAAATGAGTATAGAACCAATGATTTTTAAAATTCTCTGGTTCAAAGTCTAAGCCAACAGAGGGAGGCAAGTGCAACTTAATTAACTGACAAGGTTATTGATAAATATGAGTATGGCCCTTATAAATGACGATGATGAGAGTGTATCTTGGTCCAGTAATTGTTACGAGTTATCCTGAGTGCCAGACTGGATTCCAACTAAGGTTTGGTCTTCAGTAGTGTTAACCTGGGAAGGGCAGATGCACACACAAACAGTTACTCCAAGACAGACTCTCCCACTTGAAGGTCACCAGACGTTGTTCCTGAGTACAGATCTGTCTAATGTAGCAGTAGCTGATTTGTTGCTCATATGCTCACACTTCTACAGGGCTGTGTCTTTCGAGAGAAGCTGTTAGCCTAATGTACCTAACTAGAACAGATAGAGCCTCAAAGTTTCATTCTTTATTATTCTTATTTTCAGATATTTATTCATTTGGCTGCTTTGGGTCTTCGTTGTGACAGGTGGGATCCTCACTTGTGGCAGGCAGCGTTCTTAGTTTTGGCACGCAAACTCTTAGTTGTGCATGTGGGACCTAGTTCTCTAATCAGACACTGAACCCAGCCCCCCACATTGGGAGTGTGGCTTCTTTGCCACTGGACCCCCAGGGATATCCTCATCCTTTATTATTTGCTGAAGACCCTGATCTAAGATTCTCAGGGCAGAGCGTGGTGTTTGGGTTTAAGTTATTAAATCCCATCCTGATGGTTGGCTTAGATCTGGCTTCTGTCTCAGTTTTCTTGCACAGAGATCTTGCTTTTTATTCAACCGGAGAGTCCTGAGAAATCCATTCTGGAGGGCCTAGTGTTGGCTGTATGCTTAAAAGGGGGAGCTGTGGGTCTTACTTTGAACCTGCATATGTATACCAAGTACCCTATTTCAATTTGCTAAAGCAGTTCAGCTACTTTGTCTTGCCCTTGTTGGCTTCATCCTCAGGAGACTGGATATGCATCTTCTCTGTGTTGAGTTCTTCTGAGATGGTGAGCTTCCAGGCTTCCATCACAGCATCATGTACTCACTTATGTAGGGCCTGGTACATTTTATCTGGATACCTCTAAGCCTATTAATGCCAAGGTATATCCTACTCACGGGCCACACCTGGCATGCCCAGCCTTTGTTCCGCTCATTAATGGCTTCTGTTCAGTCCCCTTGACTTCACTGCAGTGTTTTGTATAACACCTGCCCATGTTCACCAGAGGGATCCTTACCTTTGCAGACTATTTTAGGATGTATCACTTTGCACCCAGATAATGAACATCTCACGGGTTTTAGCAACTGGCAGGGCCATGTTTCTCTCATATTCAGAAGAGCCTTATTGGTATCGATCGGCAGTTTCATTTGGTTCTCAAGCAGGAACTTCCATCAGAGAAAGAAGCTGTCCCTGCCTCTCATGAATCATTGAGAGAAGGAAAGCAGAAGAGATGAAAGGTTGGCGTCACAAAGACAGTAGGCTATTACAGACAGGTGAAGAGCCTTTTCTTAAGTTTCTACCCCCAACTGCTGTTCAAGTAATCAAAAAGGGACCCTCCCTGAAACTGATTTAATTCTCAGGAGGAATGAAGAGACATTTAAAGGGCAAGCCAACTTCATAAAATGACATTAAAAAGTTTTAAAATAGTGTTTTGTTCTAAAGGGTTTTTGCAAATGTCAAAGGTAACATATTGATTACAGCACTAGCTGTTCTTGCTCAGGGGCGCCTAGCTGCTTTTGGTTGAACTAATGCTATTGAACTGCGCTCTTTATATGAATTATCTCAACTACCTCACTTTGTTTGCCTAAACTTCCCTGGCCCACTGAAATTTATCCACAAATGAACAAAGTGAAGTAAAGTGAAAGTTGCTCAGTCGTGTCTGACTCTTTGCAACCCCACGGACTATAGAGTCCATGGAATTCTGCAGGCCAGAATATTGGAGTGGGTAGCCTTTCCCTTCTCCAGGGGGTCATCCCAACCCAGGGATTGAACTCAGGTCTCCCACTGGCAGGCAGATTCTTTACCAGCTTTTCCTGAGCCACAGGGAAGCTTAAGTCTACTGGAGCGGGTATCCTATCCCTTCTCTAGCGGATCTTCCTGACCTAGGAATTGAACTGGGGTCTCCTGCCATTGCAAGTGGATTCTTTACCAATTGAACTATCAGGGAAACCCCACAAATGAACAAAAGACGGTATTAAATCTGTGATGTTTATACTTTTTGTGCTACTTACCTTCTCTTGTAAACTGCATAAAGTCTTGAAAGTGGCAATGGAAGTTAGTTGCCCTACACGTACCTGACGTGTATTACAGGCTCCTGGACAATGTTGAAAGTTAGTTGCTTCATCTGAGGATGTGATTATGAGTACCTAAAAAATGAAAAAGCCACTTTGAAAGGAGACACATATTCCCCTTTAAGTTAAGCTGAGGACCAAACCTCTCTCATATTTCTTGGGCTCTGGCTTCCATGGTAAAAATATCTCTGATACTCTTGATGATACTTACCAACCATTAGTGGGAGCCAAGAATATTGTGGAGGAAGTTGATATCATCTTAACAAACACTGTCTTGAATGAATTCTTGAATCTCTCTGAACTCATGTTCTCCATTTCCAAACAATGGAGACCATAATAACTGCTTTGACTTCAGGGTCACACTAAAGCCCCAAGGAAATGAGAGCAGTGCACGTGTGGTATAATTTACAGTTTAAAGGGCTTTGCAATACCTGGGGAGGCTGAAGCTGACCACTTCCCTTCTTATTTTTAGGACCATTCAGAATCTAGACATGAGATGTGTTCACAGCCTTTAATTTAGCCAGGCAGCACGTATGAGCACTAAATTATGTGTGTTTACTTATAGCAGCACATGCCAACTGTTCCTGTAGCTGTGGGCTGAACTCCCAGTGTGGCCAGACACCAAAGACTGCCTAATTCATCAACAGAGCAAAACCACTAGCAAGTAAGAGAGAAGGTTTTGGTCGCTATTTTAAAGATTTTATATAGAGTAATAAGATCTTGTTCATTTCAGGGGAGGGAGTAGCTACTTATTTTTGTTATAAAAGTGATAATATGCTCATGGTAAACAAATTTATAATACTGATGAAGTGAGTAATGTGAAAATTAAAAATCCTTTCCCTGACTCTGATCTCACTCTCCAGGGAAAGTCGCTGCTAATGGGTTCATGTATATCCCACTAGATATTGTCTATTGTAATAGGGATGAACAGCTATTCACACTCTTCTGCACCTTTCCTTTCCCCCTTAAATAAATATAAAAACATTTATTTCATATATATATATGTGATTGTACAAACATGCACATACATAATCTACTTTATATTTTAATGGCTATATATCTTATCACATGCATATCATATAATGTATTCAACTACTTTCCTGTTGAGGTACAGTAGGTTTTTTAAAAATTTTACTTATTTATTTACTTACTTATTTACTGATTTATTGGCCATACAGTGCAGCATGCAGGATCTTAGTTCCCTGATCAGGGATCAAACCTGTGCCCCCTGCAATGGAAGCATGGAGTCTTAACCACTGGATCAGCAGGGAAATCCCTTTAAATTTTTTTATTTGTTACTAAATCTGTAAATACCCTTGAACACATAATTGACATTATTTTGTAAATTGAGTAAAAGCCATACTTTTTTTGCTGCTGATTTTTTATTTAGAAATTTTCAAAGCTATAGTAAAGTTGAAAGAAAAGCATAATTTCCAGATTTCCTTTACCTAGAGTACCAAAGGTAAGCACTTTACCATTTTTGCTTCCTCTTTCTCTCTAACTATGTGTTGGTATATACATCCTGCAGAACTGTTTGAAGGTAAGTTTAACACATTATGTCATGTCACTGCTCAATACTTCACCATGGCCTAAGAACTAGGCCACTCTCCTATATAACCATAATGCCATAGACATATCCAAGGAATTCAACATGAAATTATCAATATGATAATATTACCTAGTGTATGGCTCATATTCAGATTTTCTCATTATTTTAAAAAATGTTCTTTATAGCAATTATTATTGCTCTTCACATCAGATCCAGGCATTGCATTCAATTGGCATGTTTCTTTGTGTGTGTCAGTCACTCAGTCGTGTCCGACTCTCTGCAACCCCATGGACTGTAGCCCACCAGGCTCCTCTGTCCAGAATTCTCCAGGCAGGAATACTGGAGAGGGTAGGCTTTCCCTTTTCCAGCAGATCTTCCTGATCCAGAGATCAAACCCAGGCCTCCTGCACTGCAGGCAGATTCTTTACCATCTGAGCCACCAGGGAAGTCTTCAATCTAGGACGGTTCTCTGGATATTTCATGTTGTTGCTATCGTGACCATAACTTGCTTGAAATGTTTAGGCCAGTTATTTATAGAACATCCCACCGTCTGGACTTTTCTCTTTTTGTCCCCTCAGGATTAGATTCAAGTTAAAAGTTTATTGCAAGAATATCGCATAGACGATGTTGTTACTTCTCATTGCATCCCGTCAGGAGGCAATGGGATTTCAGGTTCTAAGATTATTGAGGATGACTCACTTAAGAGGGTTTTCCCAGCTCACTTCATCATAGTTTATATCCTTTGTAATGATGAGATATGTGTGTGATCATTTTGAGATGTGTGACTCTCTTACTCCTCTACAACCTTTACTCATTTGTTTTCTGTTGATGATCACTACCAGAATTAAGCTTCATGTTCTAGCCACAAAATGGTGATTTTATTCTTCTGTCGTAACTGTTTTGGTGCCACTCATGGATGCTTATGTTGTAATTCATTCACATGCTTAAGTTATACTAATTTTGCCAGTGGAAGCATTGTCTCTCGTTTTAAAATTTATTTATTTATTTTTGGTTGCACTGGGTTTTTGTTTTGCTCCATGAGGGCTTTCTCTAGTTGCAGTGAGCAGGAGGTACTCTCCACTGTGGTTCGTGGGCTTCTCAGTGCAGTGGCCTTTCTTGCTGCAGAGCACAGGCTCTCGGGCACTTAGGCTTCAGTGGTTGAAGCACGTGGGCTCAGTTGTTGCAGCTCACAGGCTTTTAATTTCTTGATGGCACGTGGAATTTTTCCAGACCAGGGATCGAACCTGTGTCCCCACATTGGCAGGTGGATTCTTATCCACTGGACCACCTGGTAAGTCCTGGAAGCACTTTCTCTTGTTTCCTATGTCCTGGCTATTTTTCCTTGCTATCTAGCACAAGCTGTCCCGGGATTACCTTGCCATTTCCTGGTTCTAAACCTGGAACCTCTGGCTGCTCCACAGGGTCATGGGTCTCTTTACATGGGAACCATTTTTTGGAATCAATATCTGACTGCTTATGGTATGCTCATTGCCACTGTGGTATTCTTGTTTTTGGCCCCTGATTCAGAGAACTATAGCTTGTAGGCTATATCCTGCCTATGGCCTATTTTTGTGCAGCTTGTGAGCTAAGAATGATTTTAACATTCTTAAAGGGTTGCAAAACCAAAACAAAACGTAACCAAAACAAGCAAACATATAAAGAAATATTTTTTTAAAAAGAAGAGTGTGCAACAGATATTGTGTATTGCCCTTGAAGCCTAAAGAATTCATTAAGTGTCTCTTTATATAAAAAAATAAAATGTTTTCCAATCAATGTTTCTCAGCATATAGAGCTAAGGAATTATATTTTGAAAGTAATATTGAGCATACTATTACCACCAATTCAATTTCAGCACTGTAAGTTTTTCGTGACTTTCCCCCATAATTATGCATTTTTAACTCCCTTTTTGCAAAGAAAACCAGTTTTCCAACAAAAATTATATATTTACTCATTTGTTCTTTCCTGTAATACATACCAAGTGATTTCAAAAATACATCAATACTGTAGACAGGGTACTGAGTTCAAGTTATTCAATTAATTCCTTTTCCCCTGTAGTTATTTGATCCATGTGACATATGCCAGGTTCCTTTGTTTTTGTTTGTGTTTGCCTGCTCAGTAAAGTGAGTCCCACAGATTTTTTTGGTTTCCCAGTTTTTCATGCTGTACTTCAGTCTATTAATGTGAAATAACATTATGTCTAAAAAGTATATCTATCTTCATTTAAAAAAATGCCTTATTGCTAAAAAATGCTACCCATCATCTGAGCCTTCAGTGAGTCATTATCTTTTTGCTGGTGGAGGGTCTTGCTTGAATGTGGGTGGCTGCTGACTGAGCAGGGTAGTGGTTGCTGAAGTTTTGGGTGGCTGTCTTATTCTTAAAATAGGACAGCAATAAAGTTTGCTCCATTGATTGACTCTTCCTTTCATGAGCAATTTCTCTACAGCATGCAATGCTATTTAACATTTTACTCACAGTAGAACTTCTTTCAAATTGGAGTCAACTTTCTCAAACCCTAGACTCATTGGAAAAAGACTGATGCTGGGAGGGATTGGGGGCAAGAGGAGAAGGGGACGACAGAAGATGAGATGGCTGGATGGCATCACTGACTCGATGGACGTGAGTCTCAGTGAACTCCGGGAGTTGGTGATGGACAGGGAGACCTGGCGTGCTGTGATTCATGGGGTCTCAAAGAGTTGGACACGACTGAGCGACTGATCTGATCTGATCTGAGCTCAGCTTTATCAACTAAGTTTACATAATATTCTAATCCTCTGTTGTCATTTCAACAAGCTTCACAGCAGCCTCACCATCTTGAATTTACATTTCAAGAACCCACTTGCATTTGTTCATCCATAAGAAGCCACTCCTCATTTGTTCAAGTTTTATCTTGAGATTGCAACAATTCAGTCACATCTTCAGGCTCCACTTCTAATTCTAGTTCTCTTGCTATTTCCACCACATCTGCAGTTACTTCCCCCACTGAAGTCTTGAAACCTCTCAAAGTCGTCTATGAGGGTTCTCCTAAACTCCTGTTAATGATGATATTTTGACCTCTGCCTGTGAATCACAGATGTTCTTAATGCCATCTAGAATGATGAATGCTTTCCAGGTTTGTAGTTGACTTTGCTCAGATCCTTTAGAGGAATCATTATCTATGACAGCTGTAGTTTCATGAAATGTATTTCTTAAGTAACAACTTTTGAATGTCAAAATGTCTCCTTGATTCATGGGCTGCAGAATGGATATTATATTAGCAATCTCTTTGTACATCTCCATCAGAAGTCTTGGGTGACCAAATACATTGTCAATAAGCAATCATATTTTGAACAGCTATAGGGGAAGGAGTGAGATGGAGGAATGGCTTGGTCAGTAGAGCAGCTGGAATACACACAAATCATAGAGTAAGTTCACTGTTTTACATAGACTTGGCTCACCTAGCCCTCAAACAATTATAATAGTATCATCAAAAATCACTGATCACAGATCACCATAACCAACATAGAAATAATGAAAAAGCTTGAAATATTGCAAGAATTACCAAAATGTGACACAGAGACACCACATAAAAAAAATGCTGTTAGAAAATGGTGCAAATAGACTTGCTGGACACAGGGTTGCCACAAATCTTCCTTTGTAAAAAATGCAATATCTGCATGGTATATTAAAGGAAAGTGTGAGAACACAGGTATGCCTGTATTCTTTCTCACTGGGAGGTGAAACTTTAAGGTACATTTCCAGAAGTGGGATAGCTCAAAGACTAAGTAATGAATATGCACTTTGGGCAAACATTGCCAATTCTCACCCCCATGGGTTTTTTCCCATTTCTTACTGCATCAGCAATCTGTGAATATGCCTTTCCCAACAGACTCATCAACAGAGTGAGTTGTGCTAGTCAATCTTTTGAATTTTTGCCAATTGGGTAGGTGAAAAATGATGTCTCAGTTTAGTTTTAATTTGCGTTCCTTTTAATTATAAGTTGCACAAATTTTCGTATGTTAAAGGACAATTTATCTCTTTTTCATGTAACGACTATTTCTGTGTTTTACTCATTTTTTAAAATCAGCTTTTAGGTAAAAGACCTTAGTTCTTAATTAATAGCACGTATAAGAGGAATCTTAATTGAATCTGGCTCCATGCACTAAAGTAAATAAAAGTTTTAATTTCTCTCGGGCACTGTGACTCAGATGAAGAACAAATATTTTTCCTAAAATAAACAAATAATTCCTCCAACAGATAGAGTTTTGACCTTGAGTCCTTCTTTTAAGGCTGTTGCACAAGCAAATAAAAGCTAATGCATTGACAATGACCATGAATTGAGTGCACAGGTGCTGACTGGAGGCTTTATGACAATCTAGAATGAGGAAATGTGGATCACCTCATGAAATGCAGAAAGTGAGAGAATAGAAATTACCTTTAAGGAACATCGAAGACTCAACACAGGTCCCTTGTAGACTCGAGCCAAAGCTGCCAAGTCCCTGGATGTTTGGCAATTTCCCAGTCCTATCAGAGATGCCAAAAGACCAGAGGCAAATGGCTGTAATTCATTCTAGAAAGGCCTTCCCTTCATTTCACAATGCAGTGGAGGAAATACACTTATCAGGCAAAGAATTCAAATCTAGGTGATAATAAGAAGACCTACAAGCCATGATGAAACAGACAAAAAATACAGTTTAAAAAAATGGGGAAAAAATTGTAAGCTAACATTTCAACAGGATGGCTCCCAGGTCCCTGAGAGAGACATTTTGTTTTGGGGTTGTAAAATGAAAAGAGGCTGGGAGAAGAAATTCCATCTCAAAGGAATAGAAATTCTCTCAGGAAATGGAGGGAACGACCCTATAGTCAGGAATAAACCTATAAAGACTAGTCAAATTGAGATGAAGTTAAAGTCAACTTGGTCAGACATCAGAAAAATGAAAAACTAAAACCATATTGAGATTTAACTACCATGCCACTAGAAGGGTTAGCATTTTTATATTTAAATAAGTAAAGTACAGGAAACGTCGTTTTGTTGGGAACGTGAAGCAACTGGAATGTCCCTAAATTGTTGGTCAGAGTGTAGCACTTCAGGAAGGTGCTTGGATATATTTGTTAAAGCTGAATATTCACATGTACCAAACCCAGCAATTCCGCTCCTAGGTATATATTCAAGAAACACACCATGTATGTGTGTACACGGAACATCATGGAATATGTTCATAGTGAGTTTATTCACTTGTTTACTTGAAAAACAACCCACATATTAGTACGAAAATGGAAAAACTGATGGTGTTATAGTCCTATAATATAGTAATGAAAGTGAATGAACACAAACATAATATCAAATGAAACAGAGCAAATCGTGGAAGAGTGTATACCATACGGTTGCATCCATATGAAATTCATAAACAGTCAGAACTAATGTATAGGCATAGAAGTTGGGATTGTGGTTTGCTTTAATGAAGATAAAGCATATTTAAAAGCAGACACATTACCAACAAAGGTCTGTCTAGTCAAAGCTATGGTTTTTCCAGTAGTCATGTATGGAGCAAGAGTTGGACCATAAAGCTGAGCACTGAAGAATTGAAGCTTTCGAACTGTGGTGTTGGAGAAGACTCTTGAGAGTCCCTTGGACAGCAAGGAGAACAAACCAGTCCATCCTAAAGGAAATCAGTCCTGAATATTCATTGGAAGGACTGATGCTGAAGCTGAAACTCCAATACTTTGGCCACCTGATGCGAAGAACTAACTCATTTGAAAACACCCTGATGCTGGGAAAGATTGAAGGTGGAAGGAGAAGGGGACAACAGAGGATGAAATGGTTGGATGGCATCACTGATTCAATGGACATGAGTTTGATCAAGCTGTGGAAGTTGGTGATGGAGAGGGAAGCCTAGCATGCTGCAGTCCATGGGGTCGCCAAGAGCTGGACACCACTGAGCAACTGAACTCAACTGAACTTAATGAAGATGGTGAGTCATGATGGGAGTGAGCCTGAAGGATGGCTTTGGGTGTTTTCCAATATTCTCTCCTTGATCTGAGTGGTATTTATAACTGATATAAGTGGTTACCATTTGTGAAAATGTACCCTTAGGACTTGTCCATTTTTCTGTATGTATGTGATAGCCCAAAAATGAACTTGCTGAGTCTAAGAATTCTTATTCCTACATTGGGGAAAAAAAAAAAAAAAATTCACATGGCCTAAAAGTTAACTGTTGTTAACTCAGGACAATCTCGACCCAGATTTTAAGTGAAAAACAGCCAAAGACTGTCAGCTCATTTTTGTCACAATCAGGCAGGCTACTTGTGCATAAAAAAAAGTCCAGTTCTTGAGTAATCATCGCTTTAACTTGTTTTACAAACGTGGAGCCGTCACTCCACCAGGGAAGGTGATGATAACTGTCATTTTTGTTGTTACTGTTGTTTTATTGTAGGCATTCTAAAATTAGAGGCAGATAACTTCTGGAGCTTGGAGTTTATTGCATTTTCTCACTTTGCTTATTATTTTAAGCTATAGCATTACAGTGGAAATAGAGCACTTCCTAGTTTTCCTTTCAGATGCTCCCAGTAAAACAACACTGGAATCCCCCCCATCCCCCCTCCCCTTTTTTTCTTTTACTATCTTTAGAGAAAGAACATTGGCTCACATCAGAAAAGTATGGTTCAAATCCCACATCTTTAACTTTGTTACATGTGCTTTGTAAGTAATAATAACATTTTGACTAATGGTTTCCTTACTAATATGTAGATAAAACAATCTCTCTTCAAGATGAATATGAATTTTAAAATAATATTGTTTTAACCTTCCTGGCTGTGACTCCATCTATACCTTAGAAGTAATGGTGTGGTTTGGGATGGTGAGAAGGGATGGGATTAAATATTTGTCTTTTAAAGGCAAGCTGTCAATTCCTGGTTGTCTTTTTTACGTGTGCCTTTCCGATACCCCAGTTAGTATTTACAATCCAAATGAAAATGCATCCCATGGCTTGAAGGAGGCAGTCCCAACTAGATCATCTTCTTCCTCCAATTTTCCACTCTTTGATTAAATTTTATGTGGAGCACATTATTTCACGTCTGATGAATGTTTAAGAAGTTGACTGACACATATTTATGGTACCTTATTCCCCCAAGTTAAATTCTGCTAATAACGTGTGTGTAAAAACTTACTAGTAACCCAATTATAATCCAATCATTCATTCGTTTCTTTCAACACACATGCCTAAAGCTAGATACTGTGGTGGGCACTCAGATTTCTACCACCAACTCCAGAACTTCAATAGCAGCTTTGAGGTAAAAAAAAAAGACAAGTAAATTAAAAAAAAAAAAAAAAAAAGTAAATAAGCCAAAGATTACTTATCAAGGTGGCCTTCAAGTTCCCTTCAGCTTGGCTAAAATTACTGAGGTTTCTTCTTGACCATAACCCCTTTCCCTATGTTTTAGGTCCTTTTAGATGTAAACCTGCTTACAATCTCCTCCAGTTTTACAGCCAGGACTGTCTCAATGACCTTTGAAATGTAATTAGGAAGATAGGGTCCCTGTTTCCTGGAATCCATGGGAACGTACAAGCCTAAATGGATAAGTAACAAATGCTTATCTCTTATACAGAGAACACCATAATCTAAAAACATAAATGTACCTCAGTGTTCACTGCAGCCCAATTTCAATAGCCAGGACATGCAAGAAACCTAAATGTCCATCAGTGGAGAAATGGATAAAGAAGATATGATACATACAGTGGAATATTACTCAGCCATAAAAATGAAATAATGTCATCTGCAGTAACGTGGATGGACCTCCAGATTGTCAACCTGAATGAAATAAGACAGAGAAAGGCAAATATCATATGGTACTGCTTATATGTAGAATCTGTAAAAATGATACAAACGAACCTATTTACAAAACAGAATTAGTTACAGATGTAGAAAACAAACATTATTACCAACAGGGAAAGGGGGAGAGGGGTAAATTGGGAGATTGAGATTGATATATGAAGTCGGTAACCAGCAAGGACCTACTGTATAGCACAGGAAACACTACTCAGCACTTAGTAATGGTGTATGCAGGGATAGTCTAAAAAGGAGTGGATATATGTCTATGAGTACTGATTCACTTTGCCGTACAGCAGACACTAACTCAACATTGTACAGCAACTCTAATAAAATTTAATAATAATTGAAAAAACAAAGGCAGGTGGCCTCATCACCTTGACCAACCTCCCTTCTCAAGTCCTCCAGCATTTTCCCATCTCTGGCCCCAGCTGCTTAGAAACTCCCCTCCCTTTTGTTTCAGCAGAGTTGAGTCCAGTCTCTCTCCCCTATTGCAATTGTCTTGGCCTCTGTTACAGCAGTCTTGCATGAAACCTTCCTTGCCCGTTTCACACACATTGGTGCAATTTTTCTTTGACATGGCTAAAGAGGGTGAGCACTTTTACACGAACACTTAGATACTCTTTTATTTGTGAAATGTCTGCTTAAGACTTTCCCCTATTTTTTAATTGTAGCTTTTGCCTTTTTTTAAATGACCCACAGGTATTATTATCACCTGGATCTGCATGCTTTTTTGATATGTGTATTTCTCTCAATGCATTGCAGGCTCACTTGCACATAAATCAAGAGACCATATGTATATGGCCTGGGTCTGCATTCTATTTTATTCTCTTCAACTTGTTGCTTAACCATATGCCAAAGCCATTCAATCTTTTATTTTTAACTGAAGTATATTTATTTATAATGTTGTGTCAGTATGTATTCTTAATTATTGGAACTGTTGGAGAGGAAGTAGTTTTCCTCAGCCCTTCTTCTGGCTGCTCTAAGAACTAAACTGACATGACACAGATTAACAGGAGAAAATCAAACGAAGTTTAATAACATATATACCATGGGAGGCACAGTGGTAAATAACCTTCCTGCCATTGCAGGAGATGCAGGTTTGATCCCTGGGTTGGGAAGGTCCCCTGGAGAAGGAAATAGCAACCGGCTCCAGTATTCTGAGTGCATCTGTGTGTGTGCACGCACACACACACACACACACAATGGGAGAGGCCCAGGAGAACTGAATAACTCACCAAAAAAGAGGATATTGCGATGTTGAGGGTGGGGAAGAGTCTGTTATGGGCGGTGAGCAGGAAAGCACAGAAAATAAAGGTGTGGTTGTGCAGATTTTATCATTACCTTCCCACTTGAGAGAGTTTCTAGAGGTCTGGTCCTCCTCCTCTTCCCTTGGAGGGAGACCACCTTACAAATGGATTTCCCTTATAAATGAAATGTTTCTTACAAAAGAATAGGGATAACCTACTTGGTTTTCAGAATTTTCCCCATGTCTACTCTTTCATAGAAAATAACCAGCTTGAAATACGTTAGTATGCCAGAAAGACACATTTTGAGTTGGTGAATTTCACTTCCCTGCAGAACTTTATAATAAGACATGATGCTTGGTAGCGTGAGTGTTCTCCATTTGTTCCTGCACTCCAAGATTGTCTTGGCTGCTCTTGGTCCTTCGCATTTCCATATACATTTTAGAATCAACTTGTAAATTTATGCAAACACATCCATATGCTGGAATATTGATTGGGATTGCATTGCATCTATTGGCTAATTTGGTGAGTTTTACATTTTAAAAAATTCTTGTTTATGAACATAGCATAGCTCTCCTTTTATTTAAGATTTTTGATTTATCCTAAAGGTGTTTTGTTTTCTATGTAGAGATACTGCATGCATTTTGGTAGATTGAGTCCTAAGGTATTTGATGTTTTTGATGTCTTTGAAAATAATATTTTAAGATTTTCATTTTTTTATATATTTACTGCTTTCAATTGAACTGTAGTGGATTTACAATTTTGTGTTAGTATCAGGCATACAGCATAGTGATTCAGCTATGTCTACACGCATGTGTGCACACGCACAAACACACATAATTTATCCCTTCCCCCCTGTTTCCATTTGGTAACCATAAATTTGTTCTCTATGTCTATGGGTCCACTTGTATTTGTTAAATAATATAATTTGTATCTTTTTTTTTTAAGATTCCACATATAAGCAATATTTATCTATCTTTGGCTTACTTCATTTAAGATTTTTATTTTCTTATTGTCTCTTGCTGCTAAGTCACTTCAGTCATGTCCGACTCTGTGCAACCCCATAGACGGCAGCCCACCAGGCTCCCTGGTCCCTGGGATTCTCCAGGCAAGAACACTGGAGTGGGTTGCCATTTCCTTCTCTAATGCGTGAAAGTGAAAAGTGAAAGTGAAGTCACTCAGTCAGGTCCGACTCTTAGCAACCCCATGGACTGCAGCCTACCACGCTCCTCCATCCATGGGATTTTCCAGGCAAGAGTACTGGAGTGGGGTGCCATTGCCTTCTCCTTATTGTCTCTTACTGGTAGATAAAAACATACATTTTATATTGACTTTGAAAACAATGACCTTGCTAAATGCACTTATATATTTCTAAATTTATCTCTATATATTTAAACATGTCCTATGCATATAACCATGTTGGTGGAAGTGAAAGTTTTATTTCTTCCTTTTCAATTCATTTCCAAACATATGTGTACATATATATGTAATTATTATATATATGTATATACAATGTGTATGTGTGTTTTGCCTTTAGTATTGGCTAGGACCTTCAGTACAATATTGAATAGGGATAGTTGGAGGGGGCATTTTTGTTTCATTCTGGATCAGAAAGAAATCTCTAGGTATTTTCCCAGTGTTTGCTATATATGTGGGCTTTTTGTTGTTGTTTTTTTGGTATATAACTTTTATCATGTTAACGAAGTCCCTTCTCTTGCATTAATAGTCTGCTAAGAGGTTTTTAAAAGAACTAATCTAAGGCTTAATTCTTGGTAAGTGCTGCTCCCTCTTCAGTTTGTTTTGCTCTGGTGGCATAGAACATTAAATACTTGGACTAAAATTTTGGGTGTACAGAAAGACTGGTCCTCTTTACTAGGCCTTGAACTCTATTTTTTAATAACATTCTCAATGTTTTGAGACTATTGAAAACTGTACATACAGTTTCATTTAGCTGCAACTATCTTCTGGATGTCTTAGAATCATATTCTGTCACCAAGTAGAAATCACTGAAGGACATTTCTAGGGGAAATGCTGAAAAGAATTTTAGGTTTTTATCAACCTGGCATTTTGACTCCCTCAAATCTTAGATGCCGTGTGTGTGTGTGTGTGTGTGTGTGTGTGCATGCGTGCATGCTCAGTCATGTCCAACTCTGCGGCCCGCCAAGCTCCTCTATCCATGGGATTTCCCAAGTTAAGAAAACTGGAGTGGGTTGCCTTTTACTGCTCTGGGGATCTTCCCAACCTAGGGATAGAACCTGTGTCTCTTGTGTCTCCTGCATTGGCAGGTGGATTCTTTACTACTAGTGCTACCGAGGAAGCCTTCTTAGATGCCTTGGTTATTCTTGAATCCCTTCCAGAGTCTTCAAAATTCAGCTCCCCTGTTGCCTGGAGGTTTAGAAGTAAAGGCTACTGTTTTATTTGACTGCTAATTGTATGCTTTTACTATAAATATACCATTGTCTTATATACTGTGAATGGGATGATGAAGTGTCCCATTCTCTAGAAAGAGAGTCCATCTGATGGGGTGTTAGAGACATAATAACATACATTATTACATTCAGATAGTGTTCCAATCAGAGATTAGAAGAGTCAGCCACTCCACTGAGAACCCATGTTGGGCACTTTATCAAAACATTTATATTTGTCTGCATGCTGGACAGGAATGGCTGCCTAACTTGATGATGCCAGGGGTTAGCAACACAAATACCCCAAGTT
This sequence comes from Bos indicus x Bos taurus, assembly GCF_003369695.1. Lineage (NCBI taxonomy): Eukaryota > Metazoa > Chordata > Mammalia > Artiodactyla > Bovidae > Bos > Bos indicus x Bos taurus. The sequence continues at coordinate 52,030,326 of NC_040097.1, read as the reverse complement.
CTAATCTGAATTCTCACACAGCATATTTGCATTCATGAACAAACTGGCCTAGGAGAAGCACCTGTTGAGAGTTGGAAGGGACCTGTTAGATCACACTGTTTCGTATTCTCCCTGAAGTCCAGAGAGGGTGCCCAACTTGTACAGCTGGCAGGATGGAACAAGTCTAGGATCCAAGGTTCAGCCTTCCTAGGTCATATTGTCTTAATATTTTAGGTCTGGAGCACAGTGCTTTCACACACACCAAAGGGGAAAAGCACGTTCATGTACGGATAAAGTTTCATTTCTTAGGCATATTGATTGATTCAGAGAATTGCAAATTTCACCACTTTAAAGCTGGTGCTGGACTGCAAAAGAAATCAAAGCAAAACATTTCCTCTTATGTAATTAAAAAGCCCAAAATCTAACCACTTTTTCAGATTCTGATATGGTAAGCACTGTCTCTCTCCAGTCCAGTCTTTTTTCCAGTCACTATGATTGATCTATATTAATAGATACATTTTACATTTCAATGAACCACCAACTGGTACACACACATACTTTTAATTTATATGCAGAAACAATATAGTCTATTCCTTTCCTTTTATTCTATTTTATTCAAGAATATGTCAATCAGGATCGGCTACATCAGTCCAGGTTCAGAGCTACCACTTTGAAAAAAACATTGATCTACATACTGGTCAGTTGCCCTTCCAATCATCTTAATGTACAGTCAGAATCTTCTAGTACATAAAGCTTTCTCTGATCTTCCCCCATCTCCCAGCAGTACTTGGGTACATGTTCCTCCACCCTGAGTGAACTCTTTCATACACTTTCCCATACAGCCTCTTCCTGTTATCCGTTTCCACATAGTTTTCAGTATTTGCCTTATGCCACCTTCTTTGAGACACCTTCCATACCTTCCAATCTGATTTTAATTTCTCTCCATGGTTTGCTTATTTTATCATCAGGGAATATTACTGATGGTCATTCACTGAGCACATAGCGTATGCCAGGAACTGTGTTACTGCAGAACTCTATGTTATAAATATTAACATAACCTCTCTGGATTAGACGGTAACTGTAGTTTGGAAAAGTGGCATAACTTACTTAGGTAATGTTGTTGGTGAACCGTAGATCAGTGGCTTGGACTCAGGCAAACTGATCCTAGGGTTCTTTTTGTAATAATTGATTTTTTAATTGGAGGAAAATTGCTTTTCAATGGTGTGTTGGCTTCTGCCATACAACAATGTGAATCAGCCATAATTATACATATATAATTGAGCCTTCAGCCTCCCTTCCCTCCCCCTAGTCCTAGAGTTCTTGATTTTATTTATTTTTTAATATAAGTTGAGCACCGAAGAATTGATGCTTTTGAACTGTGGTATTGGAGAAGACTCTTGAGAGTCCCTTGGACTTCAAGGAGATCAAACCAGTCAATCCTACAGGAAATCAGTCTTGAATATTCATTGGAAGGACTGATGCTGAAGCGGAAGCTCCAATGCTTTGGCCACCTGATGTGAAGAACTGACTCATTGGAAAAGACCCTGATGCTGGGAAAGATTGAGGGCAGGAGGAGAAGGGGACAACAGAGGATGAGGTGGTTGGATGGCATCACCTACTTGATGGACATGAGTTTGAGCAAGCTCCAGGGGTTTGCAATGGAGAGGGAAGCCTGGTGTGCTGCAGTCCATGGAGTCGCAAAGAGTCAGATACAACTGAGTAACTGAACTGAACTGAATATTTATTTTGCTCATTGTTTATTTATTTGGCTGCGTTGGGTCTTAGTCGTGGCATCTGGGATCTTTGGTCTTCGTTGAGACATAGGGAATCTCTTAGGTGAGTCATGCAGACTCTTAGTCGCAGCATGTGGGATCTAGTTCCCTAACCAGGGGTCGAACCCAGGCCCCTTACATTGAGAGCAGGGAATCTTAGCCATTGGACCACCAGAGAAGTCCCTAGGGTTCTTGGTTTTAAACTTTAACTTTGCTTGAGGATTCAAAGGGACAAAAACAACATTTCATTCACTCAGTAATCCTACTCCAATCCCACAATTTAAGTTGATCTCTATGTGTATCTTAGACCCTGGTTAGATGACTCAGGATTTTTTTTTAATTGTATGAATTCCACACCCTTTCTGTACACTCCTTTAATATGCTGTTTACATGGATGTGGGATACATGGTCCAGGTGACATTAGAACCACATGATGTTGCCTTTTCCTCCTGGCTTGTGCCTTGGAGACATAGTGTAGGCTGCTCAGTGGACCTGTGGCTTATAAAGCAGGGCTGGTTCCATCCCTGGGTGTTCTCTTGGTCTTTATCGCTGAAGCCTTTGAGTGCTGTAACTCAGCTCAGTCAAGGATTCCTCTAATGAGCTCATCACTGCAGCAATCTCAAGGGTTGCAGAGTCCTAAGATCTTGACTGTATCCTCCACTTAGCTCCAGGCTCACCTCGGTTGTCTGGTCAGCTCACCCTCATCACAGAGGGGGTGACTTGCTGCCACAATACTGTCCACTCTGTCAGGGGTCACACAGGAAATTCTGAGGCTCCCAAACCACATGGAAGTTAAGGGAGGCTCGGAGACCTAACAGAGGTCCTTTCTGCATGACTACATCATCAATTTCTCAATTTCTCTGTGTTACTTACGACCTTATGAATTCTATCTTAGAAATCTTTGCCTACCCCAGGATTGAGAAGATAGTCTCTTTCTTTTTGTTGAAAAATCTATACTTTATATCTAAATCTATGATCCATTCCTTTCCACCTGCATCCTACTCAATCCACCAAATAATTTTTCAAGCTAGAAAGGCCAAGTTTCCTCCACCACACACCCTTATCCTCCCTACCCCAGGCATAGAGTAAACACTATGATCTTATCCACCAAGACACTCTCTAGATATGTTTACAAGAGAGAAACTTAGAAATTCCTTCTTTCTTGCCATAAAACCTAGTTCTCATCTACTCTTTTGCAGGCAACTCTCATGTCTGTTTTAGATAACCAAAATTATTTTTTTAACTGTATGGTTTTATCTCTACCTCTTGCAGTCTGCCTCTTGCTTAGGGAAAAGACAATGTACACAAACATTTAAAAGGAAAAAAAAAGTCATTCATATGTTTGAAAAAGAACCATCTCCATTACGCAAAGCTTCAAGCGATTGTGTAATGAATGGATTCTTCAGAAATGAAGGTACCTGAAGGAATATATGAAAACCTACTGCACAGACCAGAGGCTTTGGTGGAAAATAAAAATAGCAGAGTGGACAAAAACACAAGGGGGACGTGCAGGCTACAGCTGCACTGAAAGGAGAAAAGGGAATCAGTGCCTGGGTGGATTGGGGTAAAAAAAGCAAAACAATTGTTTGATACTGGAATGGAGACATGACTGTGATTATCAGCTAGAGAAACCTAGGGACAGGTTATAAGAGGCCAGAAGACTTATTTCTTCTCAGAAATCAGTCTAAATGAAGTTCTTATAGTCTTCCAACATTTCAAATGTTGATCACATTAAATTTATACTTGTTTGTACCTCTAGAAGATACTGTAGTGGTATAATATAGTGCCATTTATATGGAAACAAGCTAAAATGAGTAATATATTGTCATGAATTATATAGGTTATTATTTTTACCATGTGTAAACTCAGTTTCCTTAATTTATTACAGAATTAATTCTGTTTGTATGTACTACACTTGTGAAATACACAGATCAATCAGAAGCTTATAACTCACTTCAAGAAGCTTACAGTTTAGTGAGTAGCCCTGTAACATAACTGGGCATAACAATACAATACTATGGGTGGAAACTTCCACAGGCTATTATAGCAGATTTCTAAAGGAGGGTGTGGCTGAGTTCAATATTAAATAACAAATGTGAGCTCATGGAGCTTCTCCATCCACTGAGGATGTATGGCCCTGCTTTTCTTAGTATCAGTCTGCACTTTGAATTCAGAAGAAGCTATTTGTATGGGGTTCATCATTGGTCAGAGGTAGGCTCCTTACAGCAGGGGAGCTAGGGGAAAGGCTGTTGAGAGAGGAACTTGTTTTGTTGGGGAAACAAAGAGAAAATACTGTGTTTGAAAGTGGATATTAGATAACTAAATTTTTTCACCAGAATGGGTCAAGACAGTTACTGGCAAGTATAATCATATGATAACTCTTTGGGACAGGAAATGTTATGTGATCTATCTATCAACTATCTCTCCTTCTATCTGTCATCTATCTGTCCATCTGTATGTCTGCACACACATAACAAGTGTCCCAAGTCTTTGGAAGATTTTGAATCAGTGAGAGAGTGATGATTATAATACAAGATGTTTTCCTCTGCCTGTCAATTATAATCAGATTGAGAATGAAATTTATTTCTGCTCTTCTAGAATCAAAACAACAGAATTTCCCTGTGGTTCAGAAGTATTAAAAAAAAAAAGAGAAAAAAGAATGTATTCCCCAACGCTTGCCTAGCAAGTACCATGCCAGTTAAGCACTGCTCTAGGGTCGCTGTGCAGCTCCCCAGTGGGCCAGATGGGAAACTTCTTAATTAGATTTCAATGATCCTTGTTTGCCAAGGTGCATTGTTCAAGGATATCTGGTGACTGGTTGGCTAAGCATTTGTTCCAATTTTTGCCTCTTCTCTGTAGTATTCTGCTGAGATGTGACTCTCTCTTGTAACTTTGCAGTTTCCTCTGACAATAGGTGAAATCTGTCTGCTCCTGTCATATGTGGAACCTGATGGATGTCGAGGGATGAGATCAAATTAATTCAACAGGTGGCAGAGACCCCTGGGGGAGAAACAGCCTGCTCCACCTGGTTATGCTAATATAGATTTCAGTGCATGGTTACCATTCTGCAGTTCAGGACTAATTGAATTTGCATATCCCCAATGTCTAAGAATTGATTTCCTAAATGAGGAAATCTGGGGCATAATGACCAAGTGTCTATGCATCACTGTGCATTATTTCCAGATCCAGAGGAATCTGCAGAGAGTAAATTACTTAGTCCCCTTGGACAGATGGAATTTTCATGTTATCTTAGGAAAGCCGTGGGTATTTTTTCTCCTAATTGAATGGGATCATTCTGTGTTCCACACATAGGATCGGAAGTGCCTTGAAGGCTGCTGGGAGGGTAAATAATTAGCTACCCTACTGCCTGGAGAAATAGCTTAGAGGTTTTTAGAGACACAAATGGACTGAGATATTAGGCAAAATTCGTTTTTGTTAGACTCTAATTTATCTAATTTAATATAATTATTGAGAAAAGCAAAACGTGGACAGTTAAGAGCACGGAATCAAGAGCCTGGGCAAAGAGGTTCAACTTGAAAGTTCTTCTAAAGAGATAATGACAATTAAGCCTAGATTTATTGCTTCCTCTTAACACTGCACTTATAGAATTTGCTGCATAATCTAACCCATTAGAACTTCAGTTGTGTCTTTAATATTCATAAAACTTTACATTTATCAGAATCAAAGCCTTGTGATAAAGGTAAATAATTGTGTAATATCATCGTACTTATCTAACTTTTCCAAATATGACTAAATCTGATTCTGAATCTATTTTTTTTTGAGTCCTTGTACACAAGCAGAAAATAACAAAACCAGAACTCTGAAGCCAGATAATTTTATGCTGTAGGAGACATACTAGAGGGGGATGGAAGTTTTTGAGGAATATCCATCACCAGCCTAGTTCTCCCTCAGGTCTGGGTCAGTGTACTCAAATAGTGATGTAAGGAAATGTTAGCAGGCATATCATGGGCTGCTGCAGGACCTTAGATCTATCCCATGTCTCTCGTGACTTTCATACTTGTTAGGGAAGTTGTGTTGTAAGCCTCTGTCATAGGAGCCATAAGCAGTAGGTTTGGAATGGGATTGGAGATGATAAGGGTTAAAGAAGAAGGATCATTTGATTAAGTCATAAATTAACAGAAAATGGCTCTGGAGACTCACTTACTAGAAAGTAGCTCAGGTTGGGTGGAGATCTAATGGAGTTCGGTAATTAATATTTCCATGGGGCTTCAGTTATATCAGCATTAGCACCAATCTTCTCGCTTATGAACCACACCAAAAAGACGTGTCAGAAGGGCCACACAGCTATGTCATTTGGTTGAGAGAGAGAGAGAGAGAGAGAGAGAGAGAGAGAGAGAGATTCAGTAGATCTTTGTGGCACTTTTTTTTTTCAAGGAGTTCAGACTGCCAGTTGAAAGCCAATCAAGTTGTCAAGCATAGGAACTACTGTAGAAGCTAGGATATTAGTATTAGGAAAGGTGGGAAGTGTAGAAACCCTGAATAAACACCCAGGGTCCCAGAACTCATTTTTCAAATGAGGAAATTAAAGATCTGGGAGTTTTTTAGCATCTTACAGAAGTCACATAAAGCTAAGTAATATTTAGAGGTTGAATCCAGCTCCATGAGATGTTAAAGCCTGACTATTTTCTTTGACTACCTTTACTGAAATCATGAGGGTACTCCAGACCAGAGCTCTACCATTGTCACTGAGGGCTTTTAGAACTTGTGAGCCTCTTAAACTGACAGCAACCCACTTCCCAGCAAGCATGCAGTAGGCTATGTTCCTTTGAACACTCTTCCTCAGACCTAGATTTATCTAAAGGAGCATGTTTTCATCACTCAGCATCGATAACTACCATGTGTTAATTACTTCTTACTATATATGGCACCCCACTCCAGTACTTTTGCCTAGAAAATCCCATGGATAGAGGAGCCTGGTAGGCTGCAGTCCATGGGGTTGCTAAGAGTCAGACACAACTGAGCGACTTCACTTTCACTTTTCACTTTCATGCATTGGAGAAGGAAATGGCAACCCACTCCAGTGTTCTTGCCTGGAGAATCCCAGGGACAGGAGAGCCTGGTGGGCTGCCGTCTATGGGGTCGCACAGAGTTGGACACGACTGAAGCGACTTAGCAGCAGCGGCATATATCTGCAAGTAGCAAAGTTGAGGCTTTCCTATTTAATACATGAAAAAATAGTGACCTGCCTAAAGTCTGCATAATGTTCTTTGTTAACAAGAGGGAGATATCAAGTTTTACACCAAATATTAACATTCTTTGTCCTCAAATTCTAGCAGAGTGCCTCACTGACTATTCTAACAGTAAAAATTATAATACTTATCACTTAAAGATGAGTAAACTAAGTCCCAGAGAGTATAGTAACTCACCTAATGGAATATTACTCATCCATAAAAGAATACAATAATGTCATTTGCAGCACCATGGATGGCCCTAAAGATTGTCATCCTGAGTGAAGTCAAAGACATATCATAGATATTGCTTACATGTGGAATAAAGAAAAAGAGTACAAATGAACTTACCTACAAAATGGATAGAGCTACAGAGGTAAAAAAACAAATTGATGGTTACCAGGGGGTAAGTCGGGGGGAGGGATAAGTTGGAAAGTTGGGATTGACATATACACACTGCTGCTGCTGCTATATATAAAATAGATAGCTAATAAGGACCTACTGTATAGCACAGAACTCTATTCAGTACTCTGTAGTAACCTCTATGGGAAAAGAATCTTAAAAAGAGTGGATATTTGTATACGTTTAGCTGATTCACTTTGCTGTATACTTGAAACTAACACAACATTGTAGATCAACTACAGTGTAATAAAAATTAAAAAAAGAAAGAACTTGCCTAATGGTAAGAAGTCAATCAGCAATTGACATAGCATTCCAACCTAGACAGTTTGACTCCAAGGTCAGTGCTCTTAACTCTCACACTTCACTGCTTATGCTAATATTTGACTTGATGTTTAACAGATTTCAACTGCTCTCTCATTAGTTAGCACAATTTATCTTCCTAGTAATCATGGGAGTTAAATAGTATCATTATCCCCACTTAACTATGAGAATATAGAAGCTCTGGGAGGTTAAGTAACTTCAAGGTCAATCATCTGGTCTCAGCACAGTCTTCTTACTCTAAACTCCAGATTCTACCCATTAATTCATTAAGATGAGACTCTGTATGTCACTTGTTACCAATGGACCACGGTGCTCTATAAATCAGTCAGCTTTCTCTCAGAATTCCGGGGCAGTAGATTGCAAAAATATGCAGTTCATCTCATGACTTTGCAGCTCCTCCCATCAAAGCCTGAAACGTATTTTTTTCCTCGTCTTTAGCCTGAACTACGTGACTTGCTTTGACCAACAGAACGCAGCAAAATGATGTTGTAACCTAGGTCTCAAGAGGCTTTGCATTCTTGTAATGGCTCTCAGAACTCTTTCAAGTTGCCATGTGAGCAAGTCTGAGATAGTCTTCTGAAAGACTCCCAAGTCGTCCTGCAGAAGGCGTCCTAGGGTAGTTGGTAAGCAGCCATTCTGACAGCAGGTTGCAGGTACGTGACAGCCCAGCCAAGACCAGAGGAACCATCAGGATAGACCCAACCCAAATTGCTGATCTGCAGAAGTATGAGCTAAGGAAAGCTTCAATTTTTAAACCACTAAGTTTGGGGATGGTTTACTGTGCATCAAAAGCTAAGTGACTCACCAGGGTGCTGAATATTGCCACTTGACTGTTTAGGCATCTATGGTTTTGATCCCTCTCTCCTCCTTCACTGTGATTACTGAAGAACTTCTGTTATTTCAGAGGTATCCAGTAAAATTGGATTCTACTTCAAATGTGTTCACAGTATCTCGTTGAAAATAATTCTGGAGCAGGGGACTATCCAAGTTTTGAGTCTCTCTCTTCTTTAAACTGAAAATTCTGCTCTGCCAAAGTTTAGGTAGAGTCCACTTTCCCTATTTCGATTTGCCAATCATGTCACATTGCAGTAACAAAGGGCTTCTTTGAAGGCAGAAAGGTCGTGGAGGAAGGAAAGAGTGCACTGACTGTCATGGAAGAATGTGACTGGAAGTGATATTATGTGATTATTGCCTGCTCACTTCCATGCTGTTTGCTAACCAAAATGGACAGAAAGGTGACAGATAAACAGTGTAACTCCAGGTTTCATAAATTATATTCTAGTTGTATTAGGTCATTGGCATTCTGATTGTACTAAAATAATTCAGATTGAAGGACTTCCCTGGCGGTACAGTGGTTAAGACTGCACACTTCCAATGCAGGGGACGTGAATTCACTCCCTGGTCTGAGAAGTAAGGCCCCACATGCTAAATGGCAAAAAAAAAAAAAAAGATAATTTAGATTTATATGCAACCAAATCATAGTGAGAAGGTTATGTTATAAAAGCCTTCACACTGCATTTTTTTCATTTTGTTTCTCTAAAAGTGAAGAGTAAGATCAATGAACACAAGTGATTATATCCTTGACTTAATAATTCTTCTGGCTTGGGTAAGAACATTCACAAATGAAGGCAAATTTCCTCTGAGGTTATTTGAAAAAAATGGGAATATCTGATTTGGCTTTATTTATTATTTAGAGACTCAGTTTTTTTTTTATTCATGCATTTATTAAATAAATATTTACTGAGTACTTCCACTCTCCACTAAGTACTGTGAAAACAGGTAAGATATAGTACCTATAGGAAATTACTTATAGAACATTATAGGATACATTCATTATTAAATATGGTAATTACAACAAGAAAGAACCAAATAGAATATTATTTGAGGAAGAGATTAATTTGGCTTGCAGAAAACAGAAATAAATACAAAGATAAAATAATACTAGATATAAGATTTTGAATTGACATTTCTTTTTGAAATCTATGATTCATAGACTTGTTTATTCTGGCTTTGTGGGAAAAAAAAATCACCATATGTTTATCTTCAGTACAGAATATATACCATTTCCTCTGGAGCACTGCCCTGAAATTGCAAGGGGTCATTTTCCAGCTGGTGTTGCAACTGACTTTTCAGTAGGCTGTATTCTCTGAGACAAGCTTTTTCTGGATGATAGGGTGCATGCAATTAAGTCCAATCCCACAGGCGGTTTTCCATTCACTTTGTTATGTTTTGGATTGGAAGCATCATTGTGTTTGTGATTGGAAGCACACATGTTAATGTTCTAACCCTTTTAAATGATGCTGACAGAAGCGTGTTTAGCAGGTAAAGAAAGCTTGAGTCCAATGTAAGTGTTGTTGAGAATGAGGATAAATCACTGGCTCTTCTATAATTGATGGGATCCAATGTAATCACCTTGCCACCAGGAGACTGGTTGATCTCAGAGTGTGGTACCATGCCTGGGACTCCTAGTGGTCACTGCTGTGGATGAGTTGAGAGTGAATTTTGGTGTACAGATAAGCACCCCCTCCTTTTTTTTTTTTTTAAAAAAAGCTTATGTATAGACATCATCTCTGTTACTATGGTCACATTTTTAGACCCACACTGGGGATCTTGGGCCAATTGACAGAAACTGGTCAGTTGAAAGAGAATGAACTTGTGCACAGAGTGAGGGAAGGAGAGGATGGGATGAATTGAGAGGGTAGCATAACAGATACACACTGCCATGTATAAACACCTAGCTAGCAGGAAGCTACTGTATAGCACAGGGAGCTCAGCTTGATGCTCTCTGATGACCTGAAGGGGTGAGCTGGGGGGTGGGAGGGAGGCTCACGAGGGAGGGACGTGTGTATACATATGGTTGATTCATGTTGTCGTAGCAGACAGCAGAAACTAACACAACATTGTAAAGCAATTATATTCCAATAAAACAGATATTCGAAAAATAAATTATTTTACATACACACGCACACATGACTCAGAATAGGTGTTCCTGTTAATTAAGGGCCTCTTCTGCAGTTGAGGTCTTGAGGCCCATTTACAAGTGGTCCATTAATCTATATCACTCCCAAATTGCCTTACCAGCAGTCTTCCAGGCTTTTTATTTCCAAGGGATGGGTGGACCCTGTGTTTACAGATCTGTGTGGGTCATTACTTTTGCATGAAAGAAAAGTGAAAGTGAAGTCATTCAGTCGTGTCCGACTCTTTGTGACCACATGGACTGTAGCCTACCAGGCTCCTCTGTCCATGGGATTCTCCAGGCAAGAATATTGGAGTGGGTTGTCGTTTCCTTCTCCAGGGGATCTTCCCAGCCCAGGGATTGAACCCAGCTCTCCTGAATTGTAGGCAGATGCTTTACCATCTGAGCCACCAGGGAAGGCCTGGTGTTACTTCTGCAAACCTCCTTGCATTGTAACCCTTACATTGCTGCCTCCTAGGGATAGTTCTCTTTCCTGAACTCTTTCGCATCCAGTCCACTGCTGAGTGTGGTTATCATGCCACAGCTGTCCACATTCTCTTCTGGTGAAACTTACCATAAATCTTAAGTGTTTAATAGTTACAGACAAGATTCTCAGTCTCAGCATTATTGTTTACTCTAGGTTGGCTCATTCTTTCTTGTGGGTGAGATATTTCTGTGTGTTTTAGGATGTCTAGCAGCATCCCTGTGTTCTACTTGCTAGATGCCCACAGCACACCTTCCCCCGAGTCGTGACAACCGAAACTGTAGCTGAACATTACCAAGTGTTCCTGTGGGAGGACAAGATTACCCCCAGTTAAAAATGACTAAGGTAGGGTGACAATGCAAAATCATTTGACTAGAATGGTCCTGTTTCAGGCCTGTTGCCCTGGCCTGTTTTTTAGCTCAAATGTGTCCCTGTTTATATGATAAATTATAGTTGCTCTAGTCATAAGAGACTCCCCATGAGATCAAACGTGTGGGTTGATGGAGGGGTGGTTGTGTGCCTAGAGAAGTCATGCTGTGGATGTGAGACATCTGCTCATGGGACTTTCTCATGCTTCAGGAACTGCATGGGTCCAGTCCTGCACACACCGTCTCCATCTAATGAAGGTGTGTGAGTCTGACTTCACACCCCAGAGACTGTAGATAAGGCACAGTCCAGGACATCTACCTGTTTGCACAGGCACACAAATTAAGTGTCAACCAGAGCATAATCTCAGGTAAGAGTATTTTTCCAGGTAATACTTTGTAAAGAACATAGGGGATTTTTATTCATAAAATCCCAAGAACTGTGCTTTTCCCATCAGGATTGTCATAGACCCCAGAGAGCATCCCTGTCTACCATGGATTCAAGGTGGCCTGGGTTCAGCTGAGCTGTGAGCCAAGTGGCAGGGCTGCTCGCATTGCAACTTGGATCAGCTGGAAGCTTCCTCTTGCTCTTGCACTTACTCAGCACTGAATGTTTTTAATAACCTGGCAAATAGATTGGAAAAACACAACTAAATATGGTATATGTTGCCTATAAAACCCACAAGTCCACTTTGCCTTAGTGATGATAGGGAATGCAAGATTCAGGACCTTTTCTCCTAAGAAAGAATATCCTGGCTTGCCCCAAATCACTGCACCCCCAGAAATTAAAAGCATTCTGTGTTTGTAAGGAGTGTGTCTTCTCAGAACTATTGTGCAAGTGTTTCCAAGGCATTTGCTGTAGTTGCTATTTTTATCTTCCTAGTCTCATTCACGTGATGAACCAGCATGATGTTTCCTGGGATGGTACAAAGATCATGGTCCCTGAAAGTGCAGTTGTAAAACAGACACAGAATATCGAAATGATTTTAAGTCTGAAGGGTAAAGTTGTTTGGCTCTTCCTGCTAGATAAAAGCAATGGATCCTGGTGTCTCTTCTTTTGGGGGTAAGACCAAATAATTGATTAGATTAATAGTAGCATGCTGGTTACTATAGAATGTTTCTTCCCGTAAGCAGACCATATCTAGCAAACCAGTCGTAAGATGAGTCTCATCTACTTAAACATGAGACTATTGTTTGTTACCCTTAAGGACTCATCTGTCTTTTGTATCAACCAAACTGGTGAGTCAGATGACTCCATGAGAAGAATCAACCCTCTAAAATCTCATTGGTGGCACATACTTCTGAGGTCTCCCCATGGATGTCATTATATTTGGGTTTAGTGTTTTCATATGGAAATGGAGTTCTAGAAACTTTCATTCAACTTCCTACCAAAATAAACCTTCCTCCATAGGTCAGATTACAACTGTGATTATGCCAGTTGCTGACGATAACTAGTCTAAAATATACTTGGGAACCAAGGAAATACACATGACGGAGATGAAGACCCAGCTGGGACTACTTTGCTGCTGCTCTTGCTGCTGCTAAGTCATTTCGGTCATGTCCGACTCTGTGTGACCCCATAGATGGCAGCCCACCAGGCTCCCCCGTCCCTGGGATTCTCCAGGCAAGAACACTGGAGTGGGTTGCCATTTCCTTCTCCAATGCATGAAAGTGAAACGTGAAAGTTAAGTTGCTTAGTCGTGTCTGACTCTTAGCAACCCATGGACTGCAGCCTACCAGGCTCCTCCATCCATGGGATTTTCCAGGGAAGAGTACTGGAGTGGGGTGCCATCACCTTCGCTGGGGAATACTTTGAGGTACACTCAAGTCACAGTCTATTTAATACTTGACCTCTGTAAAGCTCTCATTAGTTCCTATGAATCACGATGACACTCTGGGTCCCTAGGGATAAGTTTGATTTAAATCGAACTTCCCACAACCTCCTCATCTGGGTGAAACTCTTTACTCAATGTCCACTTAGTGTGGCTAATGATTATAAGACCCTTTGAGGAAGGCAAGGAGGAATATTCAAGGTAACTACCTATTGTGTTATTACAGAATCCTCCCTCCTGGATATCTAGCCTTCTCTTAGAGGTCTGAATCTGGCAAGTAACTCGAGTGTAAAGGGGTTCTGTGTTGGTGGCTCAGGTATTGCTTCTGATGGACACAGAATATTGGAGATTATGAATCTCAAGCAGAAGGTCAGCGGGCTGCCTGCCTATCCTTTCCTGCCACACAGAATACCATTATCAATCCACAATAGCCATATATTCCTGTGGTTCAGACCACTGACATCATCGTTTTACCACATTGCTGTTTATTTTAGCCATGGACACCTTTCCCCTCAGGCAGTTACGCCTTCCGAAACAGTTATACCATCCAAGCAGCCTCCAGCCCGACTGAAAGTCAAGTGGTCAATTTCAAAATCAGCGTCTCCTACCAGCAACGTTAAGAATATATGATAGCAATGCTGGTTTTCTCTCCTCCCATTTCTTGAATACTCGATGAGGGGAGTTCCTTCTGGTCCTTTTTATTGGATTTTGTAGGATACATTTAGGAGTGAGTGAACAGTTTGTATAAAATAAACTGACTCCCTCGTTTCTGTCTCCCAAAGCCTTTTTGATCACTAAGTGTTAATTTTGTTAAAGCTGTATCCATAAACTTTTTAATATCCACATAGTATAAAATGCTTATGACAAAAATTAGCCATTCTTTTTCTCACCCTCCCTACCTTTTATTCCTTCTCTTTTCAGGCTGGAGAAGCAGGGCTGGGAAGTCATGGAGGCAGAGACCTACACCCATCCCCCTGCAGGAATCACTGCTTAGCAAGTTATGCTCGGCCATTCACCCCTGGAGCCACGTCACCACAGCTGAAAACATCACTGGAGCGGTGGCCACAGACGATGCACCATTGAGCTCTGCTGAAAAGGGTAATTGCTGCTTTGCTATTTGACTTTGAACTACATATGGAAGTCTAGGCGACTCATCTCCAACTGACCCTGTGCTTTTTACATCCTACCCTAGAGATTCAGGTTCACAAGTGAGAACTGTGGACAGACCAGGGTTAAGAAACGTGTCTATATTTCCTATGCTAGGCGTTGGTGAAGGGAATGTCTCTTTTCTGGAACTTTTGGATGGAAGGACCCTGCCTTCAACTTATGTTGACATTTACCAGCTGGGAAGCAATGATGTATGTGTGCATGAGTGCTAAGTTCCTTCAGTCGTATCTGACTCTGTGCAACCCTACAGACTGCTGCCCACGAGGCTCCTCTGCCCGTGGGATTCTCCAGGCAAAAATACTGAAGTGGAGTATTTCCTTCTCCAGGGGATCTTCCTGACCCAGGGATTGAACCCGAGTCTCTGACATCTACCCGCATTGGCAGGTGGGTTCTTTACCACTATCGCCACCTGAGAAGGCCCATGATGCTGTATATTCACAGTAAAAGGATAACTACGTTCCTTTTCTTTTCCCCCCAGTTTTCCCTCTGGCTGGGTGGAAATGTGAACAATAATTAACGAGACTTCATGGCTATTAACCCCTCTTCCTCATGCTGATGAATTTGTATGAACCCTGAGAAGATATGGAGTCCATCCCTCCAACCAGACAGTGCTGCAATCTTAGACTGAGAAGGGTGGGTTTCAGCTGGTATTTGGCAACAATTACATATTTCTTGCCTGGAAGAATTTGATAGTGACTCCAAACTTTCACCTCCAGAGGAAATGGTTTCCTTTTAGTCATACACACCCTCGGGAGAAAGATGACTGGCCAGGGCAGGTCTGGATCCATGGCCCTGAACCTCCCACATAGGGTTTGGAAACAGTATTGGCCATAAATCACCTTGCTCTCACCAAATAATCTAGATACCCTGCTTGTAGCTAGACCCAGAAAGGCAAGAGGCGTCTGAATTGGCTTCAGCTTCTGGCTTCTCATATGCTCACCACAGAGGCATATAAAAACACAGAAAGAGCCTTAGAGAGTCTAAGGGCTGTTTGGCTTTAAACATCTTTTATTTTCTAATTGCATTAGAGTAAAAACAGTAGTTAAAGTATACCCTTGGCTGTTGTCATGAAAATCACAATAACAAATTAGCCTAAAATAGCCAGTTTTCTGTGGTTTCCAAGGATATGACCACAGTTCGAATTGTTGCCTGCCAATCAATTTGTGTCTAATTTTGGGGGGACTTTAAAACAAAGCCATGGAAAGGGAAGGGCTAGAGGAAAAGTTGTTCTTGCTACATACGTGTTAGAAGAGAAGGGGGAAGGTTTCTAAAGCAGATTGTGTTGATTCTTTTCAGACGAGTTTAAGGAAAATGGCTAAACCAACTCTGGTCCCACAGAAGTGGCTTACTTGACAGCAAAAGCTCACAGGTGCTGTTTTAAATAGTCAAAGTGGCTAAGTCCTCTAACTAACAGGACTGTAAAATCTGGCTCCTACTTTGCTTCAGTTCAGCTTTCATTTATTGGGTGCTCTGCCAACAATCTCTTATTAACTCTTACTAACTTATAGCTACCCAAGGAGGATGTTATGTTAGACCCTTGTTATTTAGCCCCTAAACATCCATGGAACAACAGACTGGTTCCAAATCGGAAAAGGGGTACGTCAAGGCTGTATATTGTCACCCTGCTTATTTAACTTCTATGCAGAGTACATCATGAGAAACGCTGGGCTGGAGAAAGCACAAGCTGGAATCAAGATTGCCGGGAGAAATATCAATAACCTCAGATATGCAGATGACACCACCCTTATGGCAGAAAGTGAAGAGGAACTAAAAAGCCTCTTGATGAAAGTGAAAGAGGAGAGTGAAAAAGTTGGCTTAAAGCTCAACATTCAGAAAACGAAGATCATGGCATCTGGTTCCATCACTTCATGGCAAATAGATGGGGAAACAGTGTCAGACTTTATTTTTTTTGGGCTCCAAAATCACTGCAGATGGTGATTGTAGCCATGAAATTAAAAGGTGCTTACTCCTTGGAAGGAAAGTTATGACCAACCTAGACAGCATATTAAAAAGCAGAGACATTACTTTGCCAAAAAGGTCCATCTAGTCAAGGCTATGGTTTTTCCAGTGGTCATGTATGGGTGTGAGAGTTGGACTGTGAAGAAAGCTGAGTGCCAAAGAATCGATGCTTGTGAACTGTGGTGTTGGAGAAGACTCTTGAGAGTCCCTTGGACTGCAAGGGGATCCAACCAGTCTATCCTAAAGGAGATCAGTCCTGGGTGTTCGTTGGAAGGACTGATGCTGGGGCTGAAACTCCAATACTTTGGCCACCTGATGTGAAGAGTTGACTCATTGGAAAAGACCCTGATGCTGGGAGGGATTGGGGGCAGGAGGAGAAGGGGACGACAGAGGATGAGATGGCTGGATGGCATCACCGACTCAATGGACATGAATTTGAGTCAACTCTGGGAGTTGGTGATGGACAGGGAGGCCTGGCGTGCTGTGATTCATGGGGTCGCAAAGAGTCGGACACGACTGAGCAACTGAACTGAACTGAAACGTCCATTCCACCCTTTTGGGGGCACTTACTTCCTTTTAGCAAATTACCTTTTCCCCATTTTATACTATCCAGTTAGACAGTAAATTAAGATGCCATAGCCATGTTAGCACTGTGAACCCAAGCAGGCCACTCACAGTTAACCCTGGGTAGATCAATCTTCAGCTGAGCTTTGCAATTACTGAAAATTGTCAGTATTTGTTTCGTAGCAGTTCTCACTGAGGCTGTCCTGTTCCTGCTAACTTGCCCACAACATCATCTTGTTTCCTGTGCTTCTTTATTCATTCTGTAAAGTATAAATATCCTTCTAACAAGCGTGCATTTCTGCTTACATTAGCCAGAACCCAAAAGTAATGCCAAGTGTTATTATTCTCATTTTAATTTGAGAAAACTGATACTCAATTAAATTAAATCCTTTGTCCAAGGCTAGTCAGGGGATGATGGAGTCTGAATTCAAACTCATATGTACTTCTCTCTCCTACCCCCTGCCCCCACCATCTATTTCCTCTTATGTGAATTAATAACTTATTTTCCCTGGCTCTCTCTCAAGTCAAGGACTTTCTTTTTCAACAGAGAAATCAAGGGTGATTCTTTTTGGGAGAAAATTTTCATTGTTCACACTTTCTCTTTCTTGATATGTTGCATCTTTACGTGTATTTGATGATTTTTCTCTGCCCGTTCTTTTCATCTGTGTAAGGGGGAGTGACAATGATTATCTGAAGCACTGGGATCTCACATAGTTTCTTTCAAGCTCTGGGAGGATATCTCTTCCCTTCCTTTTTCTTCCCTTCTCATTTCTTTCTTTCTTCCAGAGTCCTTGGCCTTGAGCATCAGAATAGAAGAAGAAATAAGAATGTTTAAAGTGGAGAATATTGAAAAGAGCATGGGCTTAAGAATCAGGCAGCCTGGGTTTACATTTTTAGCCCATGAATGTCTAGCATATTATTGGGGAAATCACTGCATAGTTAGGAGCTGTTTAAATCCATTGTAACGTTCTGTTGCCAACTTAGAGACCCAGGATGATGGCTATGTTTGGAGGGAGGTGTCTCAGCGGTCTAACTGCTGCATCTGGTCTGCCTTGATAGCACCAAGCTCTTCGGAGTGTCACTGCCTTTCCAAAGGCCCTCTGTTACTTGGAAGAAGCCAGATTCAAAGCATAGCCTCTTCCCTGCACAGGTAGATCTGCTGAGGTGGGTTTCAAGCATAGGCTGTGAATATTATTACTCTCAAGTTTTTGTGCCAGGTGAATCTTGATGACTAAGCTAGAGGCTCCAGGAACTCTGAGGTTTGCCCCTCAGCCACTTGCCCCTTGGTTTCTGGAATACCAAACCCAGAGTGTTGGCTAGGCCTCCTTCAGGTCCCTTCCTGTCAACCCCCATGTGTGTGTGTGTGTGTGTGTGTTTTTCTCACTGTTCTGCTCCATACTGGGTTACTGGCAGCTGGTAGGGATATTATCGTATCTTATGCTTTTCTTCCTGAAGTTCATTTAAGCTTCGGGTGAGTGGCTAACACCCTTCACTAGTTCTGTAGTCATGTACCATTAGATTGAATTTATTTCGCTGAGGTTTTGGGAGCTGTGAGCTATAGATTTGGATTGAGGTCACTTGCACAGATGATATAGCTCTTAATCCAGAGTTATTTTGTTTTATTGAGCTTACTTCTGGATTAGAGAAATGAATACAATTACATGCATGTGAAAAAGCCTAAGACGTTCCTTAGCTCAATTAATCCTAATTTTCCTTCTTTACCACCCCACATTGTCCTCATCCAGAATGTAAGCATCAGGATAGAAGGAAAAATGCAAATACTTAAAATACACAGTATTTGAAGAGAGCATGACTGTGGGTGCCAAGCAGAGAGAGGTTTAAAGTCTAGCTCCACTTATTTCTAGCTTATTTTAGGGCGAAATTACTTCCCTTTTATGAACAGCAGTATTCTACTTTATTCTACTCTAAATTGTGACAACACATACCTTTTGGTATTGTTTTGAGCCATAAATAATATTTATTATTGTACGTTGCACAGAGTAAGCAACTCTGTGCAACTCTATGTAAGTCAACAGTAGATATGCAAGTCAAGCCAAAATTTGCCAGAAACCTACCCCTCCTTTGGGCTTCCCAGGTCATGCTAGTGGTAAAGAGCCCACCTGCCAATGCAGGAGATATAAGGGACACAGGTTCAATCCCTGGGTTGGGAAGATCCCCTGGAGAAGGGCCTGGCGACCTGCTCCAGTATTCTTGCCTAAAGAATCCCACAGACAGAGGAACCACGGGCTGCAGTTCATGGGGTCACAAAGAGTCAGACACAACTGAAGCAACTTGGCACGCACGCATGCTCATGGACTCTAGGGCATGCAGCCTTAAGGGGTCGCAGTTCATGGCCTCTAGACCGTGGGCTCAGTAGCTGTGGCACACAGCTGCCCCACACCATGTGGGATCTTTTCAGACCAGGGATTTTAACTCGTGTCCCCTGCATTGACAGGTAGATTCTTAACCACTGGACCACCGGGGAAGTATTTAAGAATCTCTATCCTTACTTTTCCCTCTGAATATGTACCAACTGCCTTACTTCTATAAGGACCTCTGTGATTACATTGGGTGCACCCAGAAAATTCAGGATGATCTTCTCATCTCAACATCTTCATCTGCAATGTCTTTGAAATGTAATGTAATCTGTTCACAAAGTCCCAGGATTAGGACATAGACGTCTTCCAGGGGTGGTATTATTTAGACTTCCACAGTGTGTTACCTTGTAGCAGTTTAATCCTTCTCTTGATAACGTTAATGTGTTTTTGCCCCGGACTTACCTCCTTTAATATTAAGATCAAGCCCCAAGCTTTCTTGTTTTGGTTTGCAGTCGTCCTGCCTTGTCTACTTTTTGATTTTTAGACTGTCTGATCATTTGGTGTTGGTGTCTTTTACATATCACACAGAGAATTGTGACTTATTCTGTAACTCTACCTAAAAATTTATTTTCTTTAAGAGCCCATTACATCATTGTCAATATTGTCTATTTTCTTTCTTGTTTTCTGTAATTGAGAAGTGTCTATTTGCATTTTATTTTGCAGGCCTTTGGCTTATTCTTAATTCTCTATGCAGATAAATACATTTAGTGTTCACCATTGGTCATCTAACTAAAGATTTTCTTATCATTTAACTCCACATTCCTCAAAGTAGCATGTAGGTACAATATTTCCTGAGACTTTGCAAAGCCAAATTGCCTGTAGCTATTACTACTTGGCAGAATATAAAGCTCTTGGCTCACACACTCTCTTTTCTTTAGTTGGAAGGTGTTGTCCTAGTATCTCTCTAATATCTGATGGTTAGCTCAATTTTATTTCTTTCAGGATAATGTGATCTTTGTATCTCTGTGGTTTTTCTTTATCTTTCAGGTTTAATACATTTGAATTATTTTTGTGTTGAATTCTGAGGCATCATTTTTCTTTAGACTACAGCATACTTTTACTATATATAGATTAGAAACCCCCTTTATTTTAGGAAAATTTTTTAGTTTAAATATTGGCTCTGTACCCTTGTTCTGACTTTGGTCCTTCAGGAATCTCAAGTCTCTGTGTTGCCTGCTTTGTATATTACTCTTCTGTCTCTTTAGCATTCTCCTCTTTCTTCAATTGGTTTCTTCTCTGTTACTGTCTCTGTTTTCCTTGTCTTTTTTTTGCAAGTGTATTTGTTTTTTTTTCTATTTTTTTATTTATTGAAATACAGTTGCTTTACAATATTGTGTTAGTTTCTGCTGTACAATGAAGTGAATCAACCATGTTTATAAATGTATCCACTCCATCTTGGATTTCCCACCCACTGCCCTGCCTCACCTCTCAGTCATCACGGAGCACAGAGCTGAGCTCCCTATGTTGTGGGACACCTTCCCACTAGCTACCTGTTTCACACATGGTAGTGTCTGCGTCTTAAACCTAATCTCCCAATTCATCCCCGCTCCTCCACCACTGTGTCTACACGTCCATTCTCTACATCTGCGTCTCTAGTCTACCTTGTGAATAGGTTTATCTGTACCATTTTTGTAGATTCCACATATATGTGTTCATATGTACTGTTTTTCTCTGACTTACTTCACTCTGTATGACAGACTCTAGGTCCAACCAAGTCTCTACAAATGACCCAGTTTCATTCCTTTTATGGGTGAGTAAAATTCCATTGTATACATATATATACACCACATCGTCTTTATCCATTCATCTGTCAATGGACATTTAGGTTGCTTCCATGTCCTAACGATTGTAAATAGCGCTGCAATGAACACTGGGGTGCATGTGTCTTTTTAAATTATGTGGTTTTGGCGGGGGAAGCTTTCTTTTGTCCTTTGTTTTCTTTTAAATGTGGTTGTCATTCTTTTTTTTTTTAATTCAAATTTATTTATTTTAATTAGAGGCTAATTACTTTACAATATTGTATTGGTTTTGCCATACATCAATTTCTATTATTTTTTGTTTCCATTTCTCTTTTAAATTATTATCAGCTTCCACTTTACCTCCTACTTTTGACTGGCCATCATCTCTTTTTACATGGTTATTATTTTCCAAAATTTTTATATTTCTGTTTTGTGGTCTCCTCATAGCTGAAATTCTTGAGAAAGTCAATTGTTGCTATTGTTGTTTTTCATGTTAAAATGTTGAGTTACACGTTTTCTCTACTATATAGTGAGAGTTCTCTAAAGAGATGTTTTCATGGTCATTTTTAGGTGGTTCTCTTATGGTATCTTTAGATGTGTTATACCTTAAAAAAATTTATATAGAATTATTAAATGTGTTGAATTTTCCTTACCTAGCTGTTATATTCAGGGAAGGCAATGGCACCCCACTCCAGTACTCTTGCCTGGAAAATCCCATGGTTGGAGGAGCCTGGTAGGCTGCAGTCCATGGGATCGCTGGAAGTCGGACACGACTGAGCGACTTCACTTTCACGTTTCACTTTCATGCATTGGTGAAGGAAATGGCAACCCACTCCAGTGTTCTTGCCTGGAGAATCCCAGGGACAGGGGAGCTGTGGGCTGCCATCTATGGGGTCACACAGAGTTGGACACGACTGAAGAGACTTAGCAGCAGCAGCAGCTGTTATATTAGAGAAGCTTACCTAAGTGGTTTCTTAATCAAAATTGCCTTTTTTTTTTTCTTTTCTTTTCTGTATGGCACCTTCTGCCTTAGATCCTGTTTCGAGACGGCGTCTACCACCTTTCTTGAATTTTCTAAATTCCTTTTACCAGCAGCTATTTCCAAGGAAGACTCCCATTGCCTTCCAGAGTTTCCTTCTCTCTTTTAGAAGGTGGTTATTGCTGAGAACTGGCACCTCTGGGCCTCCTGGAAACTTACTGTGTCATATCTCTTCCCAGATGCTCATGCTTTGTTCATTCACAGCCCAGTTCACGGCAGTTCTGAGTTAGGGTTTGTCCTCTCTTTCGGTAGTTAAATGCTACCGAGTGATGTGTGGAACCTTCCATGACCAGGGCCCTACCTGTTATCCCTGTCCACTCGTGATCTAACTCTGTGGCTTCTTGTGCTGTTTCTCTTGAATTCAAGACATTTTGAACTACTGGTCACCTAACCTGGAGGTTACAGAATTGCTCTGCCTCTTAACTTTTCCATCAATGTATTTTGGAGGAAAAATAGGAAATTGAAAATTAAGCTTCCACCACACTAAATTCTAAATGTATGTTCTCCAGATAATGCCTTGAACTTTCATTAGAGTCAATCCATTTGCTCAATATTAAAGTTCTTTTTATGAAAGTCTGTAATATTTAAGGGAAACATTACTTGACCTCAGAGACAAACCATAAGATCTTGATGGCTTAACACAGTAGAAACTGATTTTTTGCTCCTGTGAAGTTAACTGGCACGAGGGCATGCCACAGCAGGGAAGCTTAGAGTCAGTCATCCAGGAGCTGACTTGATAGAGCCTTTGCCATATTGAACACCTAGATTCCAAGATCATCCCAGGTCTTGGTGTTTAGTTGGAAGATGGAATAGAGATAAAAGCTGGAGGTTCTTGTAGGAGATTTTCGTGGGCAAGGTATGAAAGTGCATATATGGCTTCTACTTTTTCCCAGTGGCCACATTCAAGCATAGAGCCACATCTAACTGAAAATGAGATTGAGAAATGGAATACTGTCCTCTCCCCAAGAAGAAAAGGATTTAAATCTGGTAAGGAGCTAACTTAACTTTACCATAAAGTATCTGTCTCTTTCCCCAGTTTACAAGCTTTGTCAAGACAGGGCTAGAGTTTTACTCATGATTATGTTCCACTTGTGTGCATGTGTGCTCAGCTGATTTACTCGTGTCTGACTCTTTGCGACCCCATGGACTATAGCCTGCCAGACTCCTCTGTCCGTGGGATTGTCCAGGCAAGCATACTGGAGTGGGTTGCCATGGCCTCCTCCAGGGGATCTTCCCAACCCAGGGATCAAACCTGAGTCTCCTGCATTGCAGGAGGATTCTTTACCACTCAGCCACCGGGGAAGCCTAGTCCTCCATTTAGCCTAGCTTAAATAACAGAGATGCAATGAACATTTGTGCAATTAAATGGAATGGAATTTGCATTCTGCAACTTTATCTGAATTATTTAAGAATTCTCTAATGTTGATCATAGGCAATTCATGGGTATGATCATAGCCAATTCATGGGTATGATACCTGGGACTTGCAATGGAAAGGGTGAAAATAAATCCAGAAAGAGATGACATATTGATAAAGTGAAGCTGGTATGGAACAAATCCTTCCTTAATCTCTAAAAACTGTTTCAAAATCCTGTTTTATTTTAATCTATCATGTAAAGGGACATATATGCTGAGTTAGATTAGATCAGATTGTAGTCTGTCATCTGACATGATCTTGGGCACCATCATGGAGGGAAAATTAATGGTGACATTAGAATCTCGACTAGATTTATGCTTGGAAGAAGTTTTGGAGAGATAAAGCAGTGTGTGTGTGTGTTTAACATTAAAGGAACTTCTTGTCAACATCTCTAATATTTACAATTCTTTTTTGTTTTTGTGACATTATCATCTAAAATGGTGTGGCATGTCACAGAGTGTGTCATTATTTTTAATGTGTATATAATCTAACCATTTAACATAGGCCCAATATGGGGCAACTTCAGCATGATAATCTCTCTCTTCAAAGACTAAATGTAAACCATAAAAGTATAGAACTTCTCAAAGAAATCTTCATGATCTTTGGTTAGACAAAAAGTTCTTATATCAGATACCAAAAAACACAATCTAGTAAAAAAATGATAAACTGAACATAATCAAAATGTAATGTTGAGCTTCCCAGATAGCTCACTGGTAAAGAATCCACCTGACAAGCAGGAGATCCAAGTTTGATCCCTGGGTCAGGAAGATCCCCTGGAGAAGGAAATAGCAACCCATTCCAATATTCTTGCCTGGAAAATCCCATGGACAGAGGGTTGTGTATATATATATATATATATGTGTGTATATATCTCCACAAAAATATACCCTTCATCATTATTTATTATTGATTCCAAATCAAAAGCACGATGAGATACCACTGCACAAATATTTAGCAGATTAAAAGTTAATAGAAAAACCAAAAAAATATGAAAAAAAACAAATGCTTCCAAGAAAACAGAGCAACTGGAATTCCCCTATATTTTGGGGGGAATGCAAAATGAAAACACCACAGGGGAAAACTGTTGGAAAGCTTTTTCTAAAGCACAACATGGATTTACCATATGATTCAGTGACACCACTTCTAGCTGTTTCTGTATGCTGATTGTGACAGGGGATTCATGGCTCTAAACATTTAGTAAAATTCACAGTGCTGCACAACGGTAATAAACTATGCTGTAGAATTTTTTGAAATATTTAAAAGCTTAAAAAATAGAATTTTTTCTTAAAAAAAAAAAAAAGAGCAAGCCCCTAACCCATGAGATGTTAGTTACCACAAGGTGACCTGTGCATTACTTCTAAAGTGATGGGGACCTCCAGCCATTCTAAGTCCCCAAAGATGTAGGTAAGATTCACACATGTGATTATTAGGAAAAACAAACAAACAAACAAACAGACACATCTTCATCAGAGAAGGATCACACCCGCAAATGACCCAGAGCCTTCCCTTCTGGGCCATAAGCACAAGATAGGAAGAAGGAGGACAGCTTTTGTACCAAGAGATCAATTATGCTTAAATAATAGAGCTCCACTCTAAGCCCACAAACATGTCATAATCAGAGAACATTCAAGGGGTAGTGGGAGTAGCTTGGTATTTGGAGCTGCTGGCAAGCGAGTATTAGGGCTATTAAATATAGCTTTCTAGCTCTGATGGAACCCATTAGTTGTATTTCTGGAGATTTTTTTTTTTTTTCCTGTTTAGACCCAAAGCTAATATGTGCATTATGACTTTGCTGGGTTTCAAGCCTTTTTCTCATTAAAAGACATTGATGTTGATTAAACATTTTCACCAAATATCAAGTCCTGTTGCCATAGAATAATTTTTGGCTCCCCTAATGGTAACCAGGGATTCCAAGAAGATGATTCAAATTAATTTGAGTAATTTGGGATGGAAAAGTTGATGGAGGAAGCAGGTTGCTTGAGGTATCAAAATAGGCCACTACTGCCATTCTAACCTCCCCTTCCTCTTCCTCTCTCCCCAAAGGCAGTGACGACAAAGAGAGGTGCTCAGCCCTTTCTTGCTCTGGCCAGTGCAGGGCTTATTTCCTGTGCCCCTCCCCTCCTCCTGTGAACAGCCCCAGCAGGAGATGGGATAAGCTCAGGCTGGTGAGGTCTGAAGACCTACAGGTGAGGTCTTCAGTGTGTTGGCTCTTCTTCAGCCCGGACATTTGGCAGGATCTCTGCTCTCATGAACTTGAACTAGACTTGAGATATAGTCCTCCCGAGCTGAGTATTTTGGGGCTTCCCTGGTGGCTCAGTGGTAAAGAATCTTTCTGCCAGTGCATGGGCCATGGGTTCAATACATGAATCGGGAAGATCCCTGGAGGAGGAAATGGCAACCCACTCCAGTATTCTTGCTTGGAAAAATCCCATGGACAGAGGAGCCTGGCGGGCTACAGTCCATGAGGTTGCAAAGATTTGGACACAATTTAGCGACTAAACAACAACAAAGTCGAGTGTTTTAGACCCTTGTCCTTCTCTTTCATTGGCTTCAGGTTATCACCCATCTTGTGATTGGGGTATGACCCCACAACGCACCCTTCTGCCTCTTCCTGCTGCTTGCATGCATGTTCAGTCATCAGTCGTGTCTGACTCTTTGTGACCACATGGACTATAGCCCGCCAGGCTCCTCTGTCCATGGAATTTTCCAGGCAAGAATATTGGAGTGGGTTGCCATTTCCTACTCCAAATCCTAGGCAACCTGCTCTCTGAATCACTTTCTCCTCTTAACTAGCAAAACTTTTCCTACCCTGTCTCAGGTACTATTTGAATTCTTTAGGAATAATGATTGATCTGGGCTCTAGTCTGATTACTCATATGGAACTGAGTAGAGAGTTCTGCTCTAGACAGCACACTGTTAGGGGCAGCTTGAAAAGTCTCTGTAAATATCCTTTTGGGGATGGATGGAGGGAAAGCTCTGAGTCCTAGTGCTGAGCTCAACACCGTCCCGTAGGTTGCTTCATTGCAATAATGAGGGTGTAGCCAGGGACTTTCAAGGCCCTCAACAGAGAGGATGTCAACTTCTCATGTGAAACTGCATCTGGGAACGTGCTGATCCCCAAGGCCAGCGGCTGCTCCCATCCTCCAGCCGTGTGAATATGGGCTGCTGATGACCTCCAGCTGCCTCCCCTCTGTGGTCAAACTGGCCTCGACCAGTGGAAAACTGGCTTACTGCTGGAGGTGATGTCCTGCCTCCAAACATAGGGGCAACCAGGGGCCATGCATGAGTGATATGGAAGTTCACAACCCAAGCCCGCAGCCTTGTGATTTACACTTTATGACTTTATCTCAGATCACAAGCTTGCTTGGTTCTTTCTCCATGCAGTTCCTTTCCCCATCACTCTCAAAGGGTTGTCCTGAAGGACATTTCCATCTGCAAATCTTGCGAACTCACATTTTTACATCAGGCTCTGCTTTCGCAGGAGCCCTGACAAATACCAACTCCTTGCAGCTACTGCCAGCATCCACCTTCTCCAGCCTTGATGTTCATGCCTTTTCTGCTGCCATAGTTGTGAACAGCATGTTAGTCCTGGATGTGGTCTGTTTGTCTTTCCTCTGGGTCGGATCTAGTCCCCTTGGGAGGCATCTCACTCAGACCAACGCAGACTCAAAGACAAGCTAATCTTCAGAGACCACGTGGAGAAGTCTGAGGAAGAGGTAAAGGAGGCATTCTTCATTTTCAAGAGCAAGAAAAGAGAGGACATGAAGCAAGTCTTTGTGGATAAACCCAGAGAATAACTGGCACAGCTAGGAGCTATTCTGGAAGGTGTCAATCCTGAGAGAAGATGATCTCAAAGCGACATTTAGAGAAAGGCTCCTAGTAGGCAAAGAAGATGCACAGTTCCTCACAAATAAAAATATATCACGATTCCTTTTACATAAGGCACAGCAGGCTGACATTGTCTTAGGTTATTATTTATTGTGGATCCCTTCAAATCTCCACAGATCACTACTAATCCTTTAAGCTAGGCAGCCCTTCCAGATGATATTTTTATTGATCTCTTTCCTTCATCTTTCTCTGCTCCCAAACAAAATGCTCTTTCTCACCCTGTGCATCTTGGTTGTTGTATTTTAAGCCTTTGCAAAAGTATTATATGGAAAAGACCCTGATGCTGGGAGGGATTGGGGTCAGGAGGAGAAGGGGACGACAGAGGATGAGATGGCTGGATGGCATCACCGACTCGATGGACGTGAGTTTAAGTGAACTCCGAGAGTTGGTGATGGACAGGGAGGTCTGGCGTGCTGCGATTCATGGGGTTGCAAAGAGTCGACCATGACTGAGGGAGTGAACTGAACTGAAAGTATTATATGAGGTTTGTATTCCTTACCCTTACATTCATTTGGACTTTCCTGAGTATGTTGTACTGACATATTTAGTACAGTATGTACTTAACTGCAACTTGATAGGTCATTGGGGAAACCTAATTAGTGTCTTGTACATATATTTAAGAGACATCATTTGGATCAGAATCCAGATAGCATTCTTCATGTTACCCTCCCTATTAGAAAACAGGACAGTGAGAGAAAATCCAGCATAAAAAAAAAAACAAAACAGGAAAATATGTTAGTAGGTTGGAGGCAGGTCTTCTCTGGAGGAAAGAAGATGTGTGGGAAAGAGAAGAGGAGTGGAGGTTCAAAATCTGGCATATCAGCAAGCAAGAAGCAGGAAACCTCAGCCAATTATTACCCCAGTGACCAATACTCAAGAATTAAAACAAATATGCAGTTTCAGATTCCATTTTTCCAACTGCTAACATGTTGTCTAGACCACTTTAGCATCCATCCTTCAACGGCAAGAAGATTATGAGTTTATGAATATGTTTTTATGGTTGTCAACTCTTCATAATAATTGTGACAGAAGTATTTTCTTTTTCCTATATAAAAGGAACTAGTTCATCAGTTTGCAGAAGATCAACAGAATTTGGAGAGATATTTCAACAAAACAGTTGCATTTTAGTATCATTAATATATATCCTCATTACAGAAGCATAAATGTGCTTAATGAAATAATTACTCCAAGATGGACGTTGGTCAGGACCATAGATAGAAAAATCAGCACATATGCTTTGATTGACTGGTGAATGAAAGGGAAAAAATATATATATATATATATATGTATTTGTTGTTGTTCAGTTTCCTAGTCATGTCTGACTCTTTGCAACCCCATAGACTGTGGCACGCCAGGCCTCCCTGTTCCTCACCATCTCCCAAAGTTTGCCCAAGTTCATGTCAATTACTCCAGTGATGCCATCCAACTATCTCATCCTCTGATGCCCTCTTCTCCATCTGCCCTCAATCTTTCCCAACATCAGGGACTTTTCCAATGATTCAGCTGTTCACATCAGATGACCAAAATATTGGAGTTTCAGCATCAGTCCTTCCAACCAATATTCAGGATTGATTTGCCTTAAGATCAACTGGCTTGATCTTGCTGTCCAAGGGACTCTCAGGAGTCTTCTCCAGCACCATAGTTGAAAGCATCAATTCTTTGGCTCTCAGGCTTCTTTACCATCCAGCTCTCACAACCATATGTGACCACGGGGAAGACCATAGCCTTAACTATACAGACCTTTGTCGGCAGAGTGACGTCTCTGCTTTTCAATACACTGTCTAGGTTTTGTCATCACTTTCCTGCCAAGAAGTAAACATCTTCTGATTTCATGGCTGCAGTCACCATCTGCAGTGATTTTAGAGACCAAGAAGAGGAAATCTGTCACTGCTTCCATCTTTTCCCCTTCTATTTGCCATGAAGTAATGGAGCCAGATGCCATGATCTAAGTTTTTTTAGTATTTAGTTTTAAGCTGGCTCTTTTAGTCTCCTCCTTTACCCGCATCAAGAGTCTCTTCAGTTCCTCTTCACTTTCTGCTCTTAGAGTGATATCATCCACATGTCTGAGGTTGTTGATGTTTCTCCTGCCTATCTTGATTCCAGCTTGTAACTCATCCAGCCCAGCATTTCTCATGATGTGCTCAGCGTGAGGGTTAAACAAAGAGGGTGGCAGCAGATAGCCCTTAAACAAAGAGGGTGGCAGCAGATAGCCCAGATAGTCGTACACCTTTTTCAATCTTGAACCAATCAGTTTTTCCATACAGGGTTATAACTGTTGCTTCTTGACCCGCATACACGTGTCTCAGGAGGCAGGTAAGATGGTCTGATATTCCGATCTCTTTAAGAGCTTTCCACAGTTTATTATGATCCACACAGTCAAAGGCTTTGGCATAGTTGATGAAACAGAGGTAGATAAATTGGAATTCCCTAGCTTTGTCTATGATCCAGCGAATGTTGGCAATTTGATCTCTGGTTCTTCTTCCTTTTCTAAATCCAGCTAGGACATCTGGAAGTTCTTGGTTCACATAATGCTAAAGCTCAGCATGCAAGATTTTAGGCACGACATTACTAGTGTGGGAGATGAGTGCAATTGTCCAATGGTTAGCACATTCTTTAGTACTACCCTTCTTGGGAATTGGGATGGGGATTGACTGTTTCCAGTCCTGTGGCAACTGCTGGGTCTCCAGATTTGCTGACATATTGAATGCAACACATTGATGGCATCATCCTCTAGGGTTTTTCATAGTTCTCCTGGCATTCCATCGCATCCACTAGCTTTATTTGCAGCAGTGCTTCCTAAGACCTACTTGATTTCGTACTCCAGAATGTCTGGCTCTGGGTGGCTGACCACACCATTTCAGTCATCCAGTTCATCTGGATATTTTTTATACAGTTCTTCTGTGTATTCTTTTCATCCCTTCTTGATCTCATCAGCAACTACTAAGTCTCTACCTTTTATGTCCTTTATTGTGCCCATCTTTGGGCAAAATATTCCCTTTATATCTCCAGTTTTCCTGAAGAGATCTTTACTCTTCCCCCTTCTATTGTTTTCTTCTAGTTTTACACACTGTTCATTGAAGAAGGCCTTCTTATCTCTCCGTGCTGTTTTTTGGAAATCTGCATTTATTTGGCTACACCTTTCCTTTTCTCCCTTGCTTTTCACTTCTCTTCTTTCTTTAGCTATTTGTAAGGCCTCCTCAGATAACCATTTTGCCTTTTTGCTTTTCTTTTTCTTTGGGATTTTTTTTTTTTTAAACTGCCTCCTGTATGGTATTACGCACCTCCATCCATAGTTCTTCAGGCACACTGTTTACAAGTTCTAATCCCTTAAATCTGTTTGTTACCTCCACTTCATATTCATAGGGGATTTGATTTAAGTCATACCTGGCTGGCCTAGTGGTTTTCCCATCTTTCTTTAGTTTAAACCTGAATTTTGCTATGAGAACCTGGTGATCTGAGCCAGAGTCAGCTCCAGGTCTTGTTTTTGCTGACTGTGTACAGCTTCTGCATCTTCGGCTACAGAGAACATAATCAATTTGATTTTGGTATTGGCCATTTGGTGACATCCATGTGTAAAGTCATCTCTTGTGCTATTGAAGAAGGGTATTTGATATGACCAATGTATTCTCTTGGCAGAATTCAGTTAGTCTTTGCCCTGCTTCATTTTGTTCTCCAAGGCCAACTTGCCTATTATTCCAGGTATCTCTTGACTTCCTTCTTTTAGAATACTTATATATTCACATATATATATATATATTTGGCCAAAAAGTTCATTTGGGTTTTTTTCATACCATCTTATGGAAAAGTTGTGACCAGACCCAACTTGATTTTAGGTGTCCTCCAGCAGACAGTTCCTGTGGTCTCTGACGCACCTCATGTGGACAGCATTCCACCTTCAGGCTAGGCCACCTGTGTTCCACTTCATATTCCAGGTTTCTCTAACACTTCAGACACTGGCAGGGGTCTGTCAAATTTTTATCTGTGCACAGTCTGGAAATGCAAGGAGTTGATGACCCCAGGGTAGCCTTTAATACATAGATAGTGGTATAGGAGCTGATGGCTAAATTCTTCTGCACAGTCCTCAGGTGGACAATTCTGAGAAGTGTCCTGTGTGTTCTTTAGAGGGTTCCAGAAAGAATCAAGCCCCAGTTACCCTCCGTGGTGACCTTCATATGGAGGTTTTTCTTTTTCCCTCTGTCTCTTGAGTCTTTTGCTCCTATCTCCTGGGGAAACTCCAAGTTAAATTACCTGCTCACAAATCCTTATGTCTGACCCTGCTTCTGGGAGAAATCCAATTAAGATAGTATCAAATGGATTTGAGCCTAGCATCCTGTGTGCGTGTGAGTGTATGTGCTTGTGCTCAGTCAGGTCTGACTCTTTGTGACCCCATGGACTGTAGCCCTCCACACACCTCTGTCCATGGGGTTTCCCAGGCAAGAATACTGGAGTGGGTAGCCATTTCCTTCTCCGGGGGATCTCCCCAGACCAGGGATTGAACTTGCCTCTCCTGCACTGGCAGGTGGATTCTTTCCCAAAGAGCCACCAGGGAAGCCCTCTAGGATCCCATAGCAGCAAACGAAGTCACATTTCCTTTTATTATCTTTCCCTCCTTACTCGACCCTCCCCTGTTACTTCTTTTCCCTGGGTCACTTCTGAGTAATCTTTGGACACAAATTCTTGCTAACAGGAATTGAGCAGAAGTGATAACAAAAGGAGAAAGTAATTTCACAAAAGCCAAAGGATGGACTGGGAAAGATTGAAGGCAGGAGGAGAAGGGGATGACAGAGGATGAGATGGCTGGATGGCATCACCAACCAACTCGATGGACGTGAGTTTGAGTGAACTCCGGGAGATGGTGATGGACAGGGAGGCCTGGTGTGCTGCAGCTCATGGGGTCTCAAAGAGTCGGACACAACTGAGCGACTGAACTGAACTGAAAGGATGGACAAATTCCAAGAAAGAGACAGTGATCAATAGCATCAAGAACTAGAGAGAGGTCAAGTAAGATGAGAATTGAAAAGAATCAAATTTAGTAATTGGAAGGTTACAGGTAACCTTGGAATAGAACTGTCAGTGCAATGAAGAAGGTAGATTTTTCTTAAGTTGTTGAAATTTGCTCAAAACTGCTGTTCCTCTAGTTTTGAGCTACAAAATTCCTTATTATCTCCATCTACAGGCTATAAGCTTTAACATTTTTGATCCACTCAGAGAAGTCATCTGTTCAATATGTCAGTAATTGTGAAACACAATTTAACCATATTCTTTTTGTCTCCCACATTTTATTTTGCCCCTTTTATGATAAAAACATGCCACTTTCTCAGGAGTTGCTCACCAGCCCACTTCTCTGACCTTATCTTATACTCCCTTCCAATTCTTTTTATTTATCTGTGAATCCCTAAATGTTTGATTCCTCTGACTTTACACAGTAAAAAATGACTAACTTCCAGCCTCATCAAAATTGGTTTTCTTGCCTTTCTTTGAGCATATAAACCATGCTTTTCTTCAAGGTATTATCAGTAAGCCTCCCTAAATTCTGGAGTTTGCCGTGCAAGTTAGATGGACATTAAAGGAAGGAAAGATACATTATTAATAATTTTGGTTCATTTTAAACAACAATGAAAGTAGTAAAAATCTTGTCATTCATTAAAGGAATGGCACATTCAATAAGAATAAAAATTATTTTGTGGGGATGGGAAAGGCAGCCTCTTCAGGATTTTATTTTAATCTTTAAGTTTATGTAATTTTTATCTTTACAGTGTCCCAGATGTTTCATATCAATGTTTGATTCATTGATAAATGCCTGCCATACCCTCTCCTCTGTGTGTACAAAGCCATTTCTATTGGCAATATGGGTAATTATTCTGATTATTGTAAGTGGTTCTGCTCAATAAACTATTATCCAGGGCTGAATAATTTTCTGGGCACTCAGAGTGTGAAGCAAGGGGAATTCTGTGAGGCATCTCAAGATTGTTTTCTCTAAAGTCAAGATGATGTTTAACCTTGAGAGGTGGGTGCTTGTGACTGAGAGAGGTCTTGGGGGCTTCAGGCATCCTGTTAACATGCTGATTCTTCATCTGAGTGCTGATCACATAGGTATGTTCCATTTTTAAAATTCAGTCAGCTTTATAATGATAGTTTATATACATTCACATATGTATCTTATTCTGCAATAGAAAGTTCAACAATTTAAACACAAAAATGAAAGCATAATGTTATCAGATGTAAACATAGACAAATTCTTTTCAGAATGTAGGAGTCTTTTTAAACTGTCATATAGCAGAAATCAGCACAGAAATAATTGATTACATTGACTGCGGAAAGAAAATATACTAAACAATGTCAACAGATAAATGTCATTGGAAAGTATGTTCGCAACTCACATCACAACAAATGTCCAGTCTCCTAGTTCATAAAGAACTTCTAGAAATCAGAGCAGGTGTGGGGTCTGCACTATTAATATTATCCTGGGGCCACGAAATACTTGTCTCCAGACCTAGGGCCAGCTATTGTTACCAACTGCTTTGGAGTATAAACTTGGGAGATCTCAGAGGAGGCAGTCTGCTTGTGCCCTCTTGGACTCCAGGCCAAGAATCAATCTAAGTGCCCTACTGGACAGATGACAAAAAGGCTTTTCTGAAATAAAATCTTTGAACTTTTCTATATGTGAGAATCCTCAGCACTTAGGGACCCTTCAGAGCAGAACAAAGCTGTCCATCTAAAATGGATTATGTATTTACCCACAGGACACCAGCAGCACAGAACAACATCAGAATACCCTAATCACATCAGACACTAATGTATTGAAAGTTATTTATTTTTTGTTCATTTTCTTGATTAGAAAGTAATATATGTTCAAGATGGAACATTTGAAAAAACTGAAAGGTAAATAAAAAAAAGAAAATTCGTTATTCTGTAACCAACTAGGGCTATTTGCTTTCAGAAATCCCCTACAAAATTTTACCGAAAATTGTAATTATCTGATATAAAAATTTCATGTCTTCCTTAGTTGCTTAACAGCATACATTGTAGCAAATTCTCCTATCTTTAAATAGTCTCAAAGAGTAGAATATTTTTCTGTGACTTTGCAGTATTTCATTATATGAATGCATGCTAATTTATTCTCAGTTTTTATTGGCTACTCATTTTTCAATGCTAATAGTCTGTTAATAAAAATACCAGTATAGATGATAGTGTTGTTCACAAGATGGTTGGAGAGTTATAGTGGGAATGTACAGAAAAGACCCTCATGTTCTCTGGCTCATGGAGACACCATTCTATGCCAGGCACTAATCTAAATGGGGTTACATTTTTTTAACACCTGTGGATGTATGGCAAAACCAATACAATATTGTAAAGTAATTAGCCTCCAATTAAAATAAATGAATTTATATTTTTAAAAAAAATATTCAGTTTTTTAATATCTTCCACATGCTTCCATTTTTTTAACCCTAATCTTAGAAGTTAGTTTTTATCTAAACTAAAAGAGTCAGTTTGAGGACTTCCCTGGTGATCCAGTGGTTAAGCCTCTGTGCTTCCACTGTAGGAGACATGGGTTTGATCCCTGGTTGGGGCCTGCATGCTATGCAGTGTGGTCAAAGAAAAAAAGACTAAAAGGGTCAACTTGGTTGCAAATTGGTCTATATTTATGGAGAAAAGTGAGAAGTAAAACTCAAAGTATGTGGTGACAGATAAGACATAATCTAGTAGCACTATATTAAAATACAAAAGATGATAGTCAACTTAAATCATGAAATGGCATTTGTGTCCCCAAAAAAGGAAAGAAGATGGACTGAGCATTAAAAAACTATTTGAAGAAGTAATAACTAAAGTAGTTCTAGGAATAGACTACCAAATGACCCATAAATCCCACTACTGGGCATATACCCTGAGAAAACCATAATTGAAAGAGACACATGTACACCAATGTTCATTGTAGCACTCTTTACAATAGCTAGAACATGGTAACCTAGATGTCCATTGATAGATAAACGAATACAGAAATTGTGGTCAGATCAGATCAGTCGCTCAGTCGTGTCCGACTCTTTGCGACCCCATGAATTGCAGCACGCCAAGCCTCCCTGTCCATCACCAACTCCCGGAGATCACTCAGACTCATGTCCATCGAGTCAGTGATGCCATCCAGCCGTCTCTTCCTCTGTCATCCCCTTCTCCTCCTGCCCCCATCCCTCCCAGCATCAGAGTCTTTTCCAATGAGTCAACTCTTCCCATGAGGTGGCCAAAGTACTGGAGTTTCAGCTTTAGCATCATTCCTTCCAAAGAAATCTCAGGGCTGATCTCCTTCAGAATGGACTGGTTGGATCTCCTTGCAGTCCAAGGGACTCTCAAGAGTCTTCTTCAACACCACAGTTCAAAAGCATCAATTCTTCAGCCCTCAGCCTTCTTCACAGTCCAACTCTCACCTCCATACATGACCACAGGAAAAACCATAGCCTTGACTAGACGAACCTTTGTTGGCAAAGTAATGTCTCTGCTTTTGAATATGCTATCTAGGCTGGTCATAACTTTCCTTCCAAGGAGTAAGCGTCTTTTAATTTCATGGCTGCAGTCACCATCTGCAGTGATTTTGGAGCCCAGAAAAATTGTGGTACATAGATACAATGGAATATTGTTGTTGTTCATTTGCTCAGTCATGTCCGACTCTTTGTGACCCCATGGACTGCAGCACACCAGGCTTCCCTGCCCTTCACCATCTCCCAAAGCTTGCTCAAACTCATGTCCATTAAGTTAGTGATGCCATCTAACCATCTTGTCCTCTGTCATCCCTTTCTCCTCTTGCCTTCAATCTTTCCCAGAATCAAAGTCTTTTCTAATGAATTGGTTCTTCACATCAGGTGGCCAAAGTACCGGAGCTTCAGCATCAGTCCTTCCAATGAATATTCAGGGTTGATTTCCTTTAGGATCGACTTGTTGGGTCTCCTTGCAGTCCAAGGGACTCTCAAGGGTACTCTCCAGCACCACAGATCAAAAGCATCAATATTATTCAGCAATAAAAAAGAATACATTTGAATCAGTGCTAATTAGGTGGATGAACCTAGAGCCTGTTATACAGAGTGAATTAAGTCAGAAAGAGAAAGACAAATATTGTATATTAACCCATGTGTATAGAATCTAGAAAGAAGGTACTGATGAACCTATTTGCAGAGCAACAGTGGAGATGCAGGTATAGAGAAGAGACTTGTGGACACAGTGGGGCACGTAGAGAGTGGGACAAATTGAGAGAATAGCATGGAAACATGTACATTACCAATATGTAAAACAGATAGCAAGAGATAATTTGCTGTGTAAGACAGGGAGCTTAACCCAGTGTTCTGTGACAGAGCATGGGGAAGGAGATGGGTTCAGGAAGGAGGGGACATATATATACCTGTGGCTGATTCGTGTTGATGTGTGGCAGAGGCCAACACAATATTGTAGAGCAATTGTCCTCCAGTACTTGTATTTTGTTTTATACTTCTCAATCTTGTAGAATTATAATCTTCAATGATTACAAAAAAAAGAACAAGGATAAAAAACTATTTGAAGAAATAATGGCTAAAATAGCCCACATTTTGAGAGCTACAAGCATATGGATTCAAGATTCTCAGCAAACTTCAAACAGGAAAAATGCAAAGAAATCAATACCAAGATATATTATTTAAAAAATGGTCAAAGATCAGAGGCAAAGAAAAATTCTAGAAATAAGCTAGAAAGAACATGCCTCAGTTATAAATGAATGATGATTCAAATGAGTACAGAATTCTCATAAAAAGGGATGGAGTCTGGAACAAAGTTAAATAACATTTTTAAGATGCTGAAAAAAAAAAAAGAATGGTTCACCTATAATTTTATATGCAGAAAAAGTATCCTTGAGGAACAAAGCTGAAATAAATACATCTTAGATGAAGGAAATCTAAAAGAAGTCCTTGCCGTAGATGTACTCTAAAAAAGATGACTAAAGGAATTTCTTTAGACAGCAGATAAATGACATCAGAAAATATGAAACTAGGAACATCAGCAATAAAAGAAGAGAAATAAAAAAAAGATAAATTTCTAAATATATGTAATAGAACTCTTCTGGAGTAATTTAACATGTGGATGACAGTTGAGAACAAAACTAGAAGGCTTCTCCTGGAGCTTTTTCTGTTTGTGTGATGAGTATTTCTGCATTTGGGGCTGCTTTGAATGCAGGCCAAGGAATACCAGAGTCAAGGGAGGGATGATCACTCTAGGCTCAGGGATATTTTGGAATAAGTTTTCTTTTTCGATTTGGCTGTTATATACTTTTCAGAATTCCCTGCCTTCTATCTAAGTATAGTGTCATTCCTAGAATTAAAACTGATGAAACTCAGTGTAGATTAGACTCTAAACTGGTGTCTTCTCTTTTTCCCATCGTGCCATGATGCTTTTTTCCAAGGCTTACCATAGTTGAAGAGAGAAGCAACTGAAACTAGCCGTAATCCTTTCGATCTTCTAAAGATTCAATTTTGAATTTCCTGAAGTTTGTCTAAATTAATCAATGGTATCAGCCTTTAGCTATTCTTATACATTCATTTGGACTCCCTAAAACCGAAAGCCTCAGGACCTCACCACCTCTTTCTCTAACACAGTGAGATACAGGCCAAGGGCCAGTGCTGTCTGAGCGATTGCTCACTCAGATGCCCTGTCTCACAAAACTGTCCCAACCTGCTTCTCTGAGCTGTTTTGTGTCTGATGGAATACAAAAGGTTTATTAAGTGCTGTTAGGCAGAGAAACCCTTTATTCACTCCTACTAAAGTTACCTATCACAATTTGGTACGTTAAAAATCTTATCAAAGAGCTTCCCAAACCAGTGAGCAAGATTAAGTTGGAAAAGTGAATGGTACATCAACCTACCCTGCTTCAGATTCCGACACAACCCTAACCCACCCTATTTGTTGATATAATAACTAAAGAACACATTTATTTTTTGTTTGTCAAAATAACTAAAGAACATATAATTTGTTTCATCTTGAGATTTTGCTCATAACAAAGTTAGTAATCCCTTATGACTTTGGTAAATTCTCCATCTTTCTTTATCTTTATGCCCGTTTTTTCAGTGACTTTGTAACTCCTCAAGAGCTGAAGTCATTTTCCCCACTGTTTAAATCCAGCCTCGCCCTGGGACTTGCATTGGCCCATGGAATGTGGTGGGTGGAATGCCTTGCCAGTTCCAAATCTGGGCCCAGAAGCCTAGCATGCTTTGGTTCACTCCCGGAGAAACCTGCCAAGCTGCCATCCTAATTAGCCTGAGCTAGCCTGTAGGAGGATGAAGTACCATATGGACTAGAGATGAGCCATCCAAGCTGA
The DNA here is from genome assembly GCF_003369695.1 of Bos indicus x Bos taurus. NCBI lineage: Eukaryota > Metazoa > Chordata > Mammalia > Artiodactyla > Bovidae > Bos > Bos indicus x Bos taurus. The sequence continues at coordinate 51,991,551 of NC_040097.1, read as the reverse complement.
ACCCTGTCTCCACTGGACCTAGTGGTGGCTGCAAACTCATGATTGGGCCCAGCCTTGGTTAGCTGAGCCAGGTTTGGATCAGCAGAATTACCCCATCACCTTATAGACATCAACACATTAATAAAGTGTTGTTGAGTCAAACCAGTTTGTTTGGGCTGGTGTGTTCACCACAAAACCAAACTGACACATGAGAAAAGAGATACTTCTATCTATTGACAGGCCTCTCCCTTCCTTCACACACACACACACACACACACACACACACACACACACACACACACACACAGAAAGCAGGGTGTTTCTACCAGGGCTGCATCCAGAAATCCCACTCTGTGGTTCCTAAACACATGGATAGCCATCCCAGCACCTTTAAGAGCCTGTCAGCAACAATGAGCTCAGCTTGAGGAAGCTAAGAAGTGTTTTCTTACATTCTATGGCCCTCATTCTGCCTCTGCAGCCATCACTGACATCAGAATGCCACAGTGTATGGATCCCAATCTTCAGCGCACATTTACCTTTCAAGGGGAAAAAAAAAGGAGGTTGACTTTCACAGAATGACTCTTTTGATGTGAAGGAGAAAAAGAAGCCTGCAATTGAGATGATGCAAATGGTGCCATCCGGACTCCCATTTCGTATTCTCAGCCCTAATTAGCTCTTTTGGAGCAGATTGTTTGCAGTGAGCTCCAGAAAATTGAGTGATTTACTCGAGGCAAACAGGGTTCAGTTGTTAACCTTTCTGTCTTTAATGAGGCAGCATCTTAAGGAAGAACAACAGTAAACAAGGAAGCTTGTCAATACGAATCAAGACTGTGCCAGGATGCAATTTTATACCAAAAACAAATCTCTGGAGAGAAGTAACTTTTCTGGCATGAAGTGACAGTGTGGGAAATGCTATAAAATAGTATCATTCCAACTCCCAAGTGGATCATTCAACTTTGGGATGTCTAATATTGAGAGACACATGGACATATGTGAAGCCAATAGTATCCCCATTCTGCAGAAGGTGAGGGATAAAATGGTAGACAGAACAATGTGGCAGCGGGGTACCTGCCTTCATAGAAACCTGAAGGTGTTCCGCTTGAATTGCGGGTTTTTCAATCGAGCTGACTCATTTGAAAAGACCCTGGTGCTGGGAAAGATTGAAGGCAGGAGGTGAAGCAGGCAACAGAGGATGAGATGGTTGGATAGCATCATTGACTCAATGGACATGAATGTGAGCCATCTCAGGGAGATGGTGAAGGACAGGGGAGCCTGGCATGCTGCAGTCCACGGCATAGCAAAGAGTCGAACATGACTCAGTGGCCGAACAATATAGTCTCAGACATGAACTATGCCATTAATAAAACAAGTGGTCAGAGTGAGGTGTGGGAGCCTGTGCAGACACTTTTGCATCTGGTGGGACAGAGTCCTGTGTTCTGCACTTGGTAAAAGTCTATAGCCAGTCTTTACTGCTTCTTGGGCTCTTATAGCTAAGCCTTCTGCACTCACCCTTTGCTGAGTACAATGTACTTGGTTATCTCTTACTACACTCTCCTCTTTATTGGGACTACCTTTCCTAATTTTAAGGGTCTGGCAAATTCTGCTAATCCTTAAACTTTTAATTAAATCATCACCTTATTGAAAGAGAATGGATCCCTGTTTCATTTCTGTCTCCCAGGCACATTTTCCATCTGGGGTTTCCAAAGACTCGAAACCACTAAAAGGCAACAACTGGGCATTCATTCTGTAGCTGTAGCTCCAAAATCATAGCTGTTTGGAATACATTCAGAGGAACATATGCGCCTTCCATAAATCCCACACCACAATTTTTCTCCATAGGTATGCAGATAAAAATCTGCACAGAGAACAGGCACTCACCAAAAAGCAATAAAAACCTATTTTTACTTTTTAAAAAATCATAGTTCCTGGGACAGTCTTATACACAGGGTATAAATTCAGATTCTACTTCTTGATTGTTTGAGGACATGAAGTCTTGTATTGATTACAAACATGGCTACAGTTATTCCTGTTCTGTATCAATACCGCTTTGCACTGTGACTTTGCACTTGTCTCAGTAAGATGTGAAGTCTGTTTCCCTGCTGTTTGAATCTGCGCTGAACTTGGAGCTTGCTTCACTAATAAAACACAGTGGAAGGACTTGAATTCTTGTGCTTGCTCTCTTGGGAAGTTGCCCAGCTGTTCTGTGAGTGATCTTGAGTGAGCCTTCTGGAAGATGAGGGACAACATAGACCAGAAGACATCTCAGCTGGAGCTGTCTGAGTCTTACCCACTCATTAGCCCTGGAGATGATCCTGCAGCTGAACACGTATGCATGATTAATGCAGATGAGACCAGAGAAACCATCCAGCTGAACCCAACCCAAATGGCTAATCCACAGATATGTCAACTAAATGAATGTTGTTTAAAGTCACTGTGTATGTTTTTATTTTTTAACTTTTTATTTTATATTAGAGTATAGATGATTAATAATAGTGAATAGTTGTGACAGTTTCAGATAGATAGCAAAGGGACTCAGCCATACACATACCTGTATCCATTCTCCTCCAAACTCCCCTCCTGTTCAGGCTGCCGTGTAACATTGACCCGAGTTCCCAGTGCTATACAGTAGGTTGTTTTGAGATGGTTTGTACTCAGGGAAAAATTAACTGATGTAAGTAGTCAAATATACAAATCTTGGTCTGTTCTTCCCTAGATGGACCCTAAAGGTTTTTCTTGACTCTTGGGCTGATCAAGTATCTTCTCCTGATCCTGGGCTTCCTGAATTACTCCCTCTTTTCTTTCCCTCTTTGTTTGGCTCAGAGGTTAAAGCGTTTGCTTGTGATGCGGGAGACCTGGGTTCGATCTCTGGGTAGGGAAGATCCCCTGGAGAAAGAAATGGTACCCCACTCCAGTATTCTTCCCTGGAGAATCCCATGGACGGAGGAGCCTGGTGGGCTACAGTCCAGGGGGTCACAGAGAGTCAGACACGACTGAACGACTTCACTTTCACTTTTCTTTCCCAGAGGACATTCAGTATCTTATATCCCTCTGCTCCTTCCGTCTCTGACCCACAATTTAGCTTTCAGGTTCTGTTCTCAACTGTGTTTCAAATTGTGGTTTTTTCTTTCTCCCTGTACATTGTCACTGATGGTTTCCAATTTATTAGAATACAGGAGAGGGATAAATGAAAACTGACTATCCTGGGCCAAATAAATACAAGATGACTTTTCCTATTGCCAAGTATTTTATGTTAAAAAAACAGAAGAGAAAACCAAAATAAAACAACAGCCTCAAACCCCCCAATTCTTGGCTTTCATTTGCATTGCAACTGTTATTCTGGCTGGTCTTGTATTTTGCTCCAGGAGGAGTTGGTAGGATATGGTCTTATTCCAGGAAGGCAATGAGGTAAAAGATAAAATGCAGACTTGCCACATTGTAACCATTTTGAGTCATTAGAAGAAAGTGATTTTCATTTAATATGATTCCCCTTTCCCTGACACCTTTCACCCCACCCAGTAGGCAGAAAGAGGTTGTGGTGAATCATTGAACTTTACACTCAAGGCTGTGCTTTTCCAGAGTGGAAGTAACTTGGTATGTTTCAGGTCCTACAAATCTATCAAAAAAGAAAAATACATTGTGTCCATCCATAAATATTTTATATTTTGATAGTGACAAATTGTCCTCCAAGAAGTATCAAGAAGTACCTTCCTGTATATTAATATTAATTTCTTCACCTTATAATGGCACTGGTTTTTTCCTCAAATTTGTATTATGTAGAAATATATATAACATACAATTTGCCATTTTAAGCATTTTAAAGCTACAGTTTTGTGGCATTAGTTATATTTACAGTGCCCTACAACTTTTGCCATTATATTTCCAAAACTTTTTCATCACCCCGAACAGAAGCTCTGTAACTATTAAATAATGCTCCTTATTCTCATATTACCGTAACCCCTGACAATCTCCACCCTGCTTTCTCTCCATATGAATTTACCCATTCTAGGCATTTAAGTTGATCTTGCAATATTTGACCTGTAACTGGCTTATTTCACTGAGTATACATTTTCAGGATTCTTTGGTGTTGTAGCATGTATTACAACTTCTTTCCTTTTTATGGCTGCACAACATTCCATTATATGTATGTTCCATATTCTGTTTAGGCATCTGTTGATGGACACCTGGGTTGTTTCACATATTGGCTGTAGTGAACAGAGCTGCAATCAATATTTGTGTACATTTTGAATCCCTGAATTCAATTCTTCGGTGTATTCTTAAGAGTGTGATTGTTGAGTCTTATGGTAATTCTATGTTTAAGAATTTAATGCTTTTTAAGAAACTACCAAACTCTTTTCCACAGTAGCTGCATTTAACATTCCTACCAGCAAGAGGTGGGGTCCTAAATTCTCCACATCCTCACCAACATTTACTTCCACTTTTTAAAATTATAGTTATTCTAGCAGGTTTGAAGTGGTGTTTCACTGTGTTTTCTTTGCATTTGTCAAAGTATTGATTTTTTTTTCATAATCAGCTTTTAATTTTGTGAGTTATCTCCTGTTTTTCTACTTTCCATTAATTTATTTCTAATGTTTATTACTTCCTTCTGCTAACTTTGAGTTTAGTTTCTTCTTTTTCAATAAAGAAGATTGTGTATGCTCTGTGCACTGCAGACTGTGTATTCTACTGTAGTTGAGGGAATATTCTATATATGTCTGTTAGGTATAATATTTATAACATAGTGTCAAGTTTTCTATTTCCTTATTGATTTTCTATCTAGAACATCAACCCATCATAGAAAGTATGGGCATCAAAGTCTCCAACTATTATTTTAGAAATGTTTATTTCTAAATTCTGTTGTAATTCTCTCAATATATCCTTCATATATTTTGAGGCACAGTTATTTTGTACATGTATATATTTATAATCGTTGTATCTTCTTGAAGAATGGATTATTGAAGGCTGTCCGGATTCATTTACTAACTGGCTTTGCCAGACTATTTTTGCAAAGACTGTATTCCTTGTCATTTGAGGTCACTGATGTCTCTTTACTTTCTCTTGTATTCAAATAGTGTTTGACAGAAAATTTCTTAAATATCAGGAGCTACACAAAGAAAGAAAGAAATTTATGGTAGTCCTTATTGCCAGTCTAGAGGGTGAAAAAACTATCTCATTGTTTTCATTTTATTTCCTTGGTAATTTGTACAGTTGCATTTTCTTAAGTTTCCTAAGTAACTTTGCCAGGGATTTAGGTTTTTTAAATTTTTTTCATTTATAGAATTTCTTCAAATAGCATTCATATAAATTATTTATTACATATATTGAGGTTATATTCTCAGACCTACCAATTTTATTTTAATATTATTTTACATATGATAAAATCCATAAAAGGATTTTTTATGATTTTTCTGAAATTAAACTTTAAAATATTTTCCTAAGACCTTGCTTAATAAGTCCTTTCCTATACTTTCTATAATAAATCTAATTTCTTATGCATTAGCTTATTAAAAATTCCCTATTAAATAAATACAATTTAAATAAACACATTTTTATTAAAGTAGTAAATGAAATATTATTTATTTACATTTTCATTCCTTTGTGTCATACTCTTGGTTTTGTTCAAAATATGCTTTTTAATATTTTTTCATCTTTTTTTCTGGAATTCCATTTCAGTTTAAACTAAAGCCTACGTACAGTGATTATGGGTTTGTTATGGGTTAAGTGTATCCGTGTGAGTCACCAGTAGCTGGAAACTGAAAAGAGCATGTTCTGTGTTCTTTCAGGATGTCACAGCCCATCTTGGCACTTTCTGGCTTCTCCCACACAAGTATGCACATCACTGCCCCAAACTTCTGTTATAAAAGTAGGAAAGACCAACAGCTATAAATTTAGTTCCGTGAAAAAAATACCTTGACAGTTGTTCTTAGCATACTTTTTTGCTTCTCATATCTTTTACCTCTGACATGACAAACCCTAGAAATGCTCCTGCTTTAACAGCTGTCCTTTCTTTGTGTTCTTTGATCAGTGGTCTTCACTATTAAGATCCTGGGCCGGTAAGATCCCCTGGAGTAACAAATGACAACCCACTCCAGTATTCTTGCCTGGAAAATTCGATGAACAGAGGAGCCTGGTGGTCTGCAGTCCATGGGTTTGCAAAGAATCAGATGCAATTGAGCGCACACACACTTCTTTGTCAAGCTAATTCTTCCTGCATTTTACTTTCAAGGATTCTTCAGCAAGTGTGATTCACTGAAGAGACTCTTTATTGTTTACTGCTACTGTTATAATTCTGCTTTCTCTAATAAAATTTTTTATGTCTCCTCTAGGGAAGTAAATGATAGAGGCATGTATTCTCAGACTATTACCCTAATCTAATTTCCTATGTATATTTTTGTTCTTACTATATATTTTTATAATAAGATTTTGAGGGCATTTGAAAGATTGCATTTAGTAAAAGATGATAAAAGTACATAAAGACATGGAAATAGGGGAATTAGTAAGAATAAGAAAAACAAAAAAGAAAAGAAAGCAAGAAAGTTTGATATTTGTAGAAATTCATATCTTTGGCAGGCTTAGGGAGCCAATTTTGACTTATTCAGAGGTTAAGTTTTTCAGGGTTGGTTTTCATAGTCACTAGAACCTGTTGATTTGGAGAGGGCAATGGCAAGCCACTCCAGTACTCTTGCCTAGAAAATCCCATGGACGGAGGAGCCTGGTGGGCTGCAGTCCATGGGGTTGCTATGAGTCGGACAAGACGGAGCAACTTTACTTTCACTTTTCACTTTCATGCATTGGAGAAGGAAATGGCAACCCACTCCAGTGTTCTTGCCTGGAGGGTCCCAGGGACGGGGGAGCCTGGTGGGCTGCCATCTATGGGGTCGCACAGAGTCGGACACGACTGAAGCGACTTAGCAGCAGCAGAACCTGTTGATTAGAATGATGCTTAGCCAGATTTGTCAGATGATTATACATCTCCCTTGAGAATGGGAAAGTGGTGGTTCTCACTGTGGTCAGAACTTCATTCTACAAGGATGGAGTCACTGACAACTGGACATCTGAGGGAGAACTGTAGGAATCACTTCTGCCTGGAAATATACAGCAAGGTCTCCTCATTGGTATAATCTGTGTGTATCCTTTGTTTTTTCCATAACTGTCCATGATAAAACTATCTAAACCACTTAATATAAAACTCTCCTTTACAATAGAGGAAATAAAACTATGAATCTTATGTCCCTATTATTCAGAAAACTCAATTTCATGATAGAAACGTAAGCTAGAAATAAACTAATAATTCAGAATTTGACTCTTACTGAAAACAAAAACAAAATACTTGATGTTTTAGAAACAAATTCCAACCTTGCAGATATTCTTTATAACTGCAATGGTAGATACCTTGACATCTTCTCCTATATCAGCTCTGAATCACACTCTGATATTTATGACACATTTAAATGACTACTCTTACTAGTCTATGTTCATGGTTCTCTATATTCTCTGGGTAACAGTTTGTCTCCACACTAGATTAGAAGCTCTGTTAGAGAAGGCCATGTATCAAATTTTCCTTTAAGTATTCTGGGCAAGATTATGCCTATGTCAGGGCTGGTGAAGTGATCAATAAGTAACCACAGAATTTTCTTATCAGTAAATGAATGATTGATTATTTCACCCTTTTTTTGAGTGTAAAGGTGAGGTTCTCCAGCTGCCTATCTGTTGTTGTTGTTGTTCAGTAGGTAAGCCATGTCTGACTCTTTGTGACCCCGTAGACATCAGCATGGGCTTCCTAGGTTGTGCTAGTGGTAAAGAACCTGCCTGCTAATGCAGGAGACATAAGGGATGTGGGTTTGATCCCTGGGTCAGGAAGTTCTCCTGGAGGAGGGCATGGCAACCCACTCCAGAATTCTTGCCTGCAGAATCTCACAGATAGAGGAGCCGGGTGGGCTATGGTCCAAAGGGTCACAAAGAGTTGGACATGACTGAAGCAACTTAGCAGGCATGCATGTACAGACTGCAGTTCACCATGTTTCCCTGTCCTTCAGTATCTCCCAGAGTTTGCTCAAACTCATGTCCAATTAGTTGGTTATGCCATCCAACCATCTCATCCTCTGTTGCCCCCTTCTAATACTGTCCTCAATTTTCCCAGCATCAAGATATTTTCCAATGAATTGGCTCTTCACATCTGGTGGTCAAAGTATTGGAGCTTCAGCTTCAGCATCAGTCCTTCCAATGAAAAAATTCAAAGGCTTTTGACTTGACCTCTTCATGACCCAGATAATCACGATGGTGTGATCAATCACCTAGAGCCAGACATCCTGGAACGTGAAGTCAAGTGGGCCTTAGGAAGCATCACTACAAACAAAGCTAGTGGAGGTGATGGAATTCCAGTTGAGCTATTTCAAATCCTGGAAGATGATACTGTGAAAGTGCTGCACTCAATATGCCAGCAAATTTGGAAAATGCAGCAGTGGCCACAGGGCTGGAAAAGGTCAGTTTTCATTCTAATCCCAAAGAAAGGCAATGCCAAGAATGCTCAAACTACTGCACAATTGCACTCATCTCACATGCTAGTAAAGTAATGCTCAAAATTTTCCAAGCCAGGCTTCAGCAATACGTGAACTGTGAACTTCCAGGTGTTCAAGCTGGTTCTAGAAAAGACAGAGGAACCAGAAATCAAATAGCCAACATCCAATGGATCCTTGAAAAAGCAAGAGAGTTCCAGAAAAACATCTGTTTCTGCTTTATTGACTACGCCAAAGCCTTTGACTATGTGGATCACAATAAACTGTGGAAAATTCTTCAAGAGATGGGAATACCAGACCACCTGACCTGCCTCTTGAGAAACCTATATGCAGGTCAGGAAGCAACAGTTAGACCTGGACATGGAACAGCAGACTGGTTCCAAATAGGAGAAGGAGTACGGCAAGGCTGTATATTGTCACCTTGCTTATTTAACTCATATGCAGAGTACATCATGAGAAACACTGGGCTGGATGAATCACAAGCTGGAATCAAGATTGCCAGGAGAAATATCAATATCCTCAGATATGCAGATGACACCACCCTTATGGCAGAAAGTGAAAAAAAACTAAAGAGCCTCTTGATGAAAGTGAAAGAGGAGAGTGAAAAAGTTGGCTTAAAGCTCAATATTCAGAAACCTAAGATCATGGCATCTGGTCCCATCACTTCATGGCAAATAGATGGGGAAATAGTGGAAACAGTGACAGACTTTATATTTTGGGGCTCTAAAATCACTGCAGATGGTTACTGCAGCCATGAAATTAAAAGACACTTGCTCCTTGGAAGGAAAGCTATGACCAACCTAGACAGCATATTCAAAAGCAGAGACATTACTTTGCCAACAAAGGTCCATCTCGTCAAGGCTATGGTTTTTCCAGTAGTCATGTATGGATGTGAGAGTTGGACTATAAAGAAAGCTTAGCACTGGAGAATTGATGCTTTGAACTGTGGTGTTGGAGAAGACTTTTTAGAGTCCTTCAGACTGCAAGGAGATCCAACCAGTCCATCCTAAGGGAGATGAGTCCTGAGTGTTCATTGGAAGGACTGATGTTGAAGCTGAAACTCCAATACTTTGGTCACCTGATGTGAACAACTGACTTATTGGAAAAGACCCTGATGCTTGGAAAGATAGAAGGCAGGAGGAGAAAGGGACGACAGAGGATGAAATGGTTGGATGGCATCACTGAGTCAATGGAAATGAGTTTGGGTAAACTCCAGGCTTTGGTGATGGACAGGGAGGCCTGGTGTGCTGCAGTCCATGGGGTCGCAAAGAGTCGCACACGACAGAGCAACTGAACTAAACTGAACTTGTAAAGCTAACTAAGCTCTGATTAGCCGCAGCTCTAGAGGCTGGATGTTATGAAAGAACAAGGAAAACGGCCATGATAAACTCCAGACTCCCAGGATCCTCTTAATAAGGCACGATAAATATAATCCTCAACCAATGAATTAAGGACCCTTTAATCAGGAATTATCAATTCTAATTAAAGACCTTTAGTTATCCCCTGAATAACTCCTAGAAATTCAATTATCCTTTTATTTATTCATCTATAAAAGAGAGTGAAAGGACATGCTAATGTTTCCTTTAATAGGGTTAAAAAGAGTTAAGAGAAAAATTAGAGGCTAAATAAAACTTCTCAAATTGGAAATGACTCATATAGTTCTTGACATACTCATGTTCATTTAACAATAGCTCACTGGTTCAAATCTCTGTCTAGTTTCAAATATGGCCGTGTTTTTAGGACTCAGTAGCTTTATGATTTATTATTTTTCCAGGTTCTAATCCACATCATATTCCTGAGTCACTTCTGAGCAAATGTCTTTTCTGTTCTGTTCTTTAATAAATCCCACCACAGAATTGGGTTTGCAATAGGAGCTGCTTGAAAGAACAAATGAGTTCAAAAGTTGAATTAAGTTTCCTTGGGAAAAAACAAGTATTTTTTTCTCCATAAAGGACCTTGTTGAGCATGGGCCCACTCTTAGGACATGTAAGCTTGGACTTGAAAATGATTGACCTTGCTTGAAAATGAGGAACTGCAGGGACCCCAGAGGGAAATCAGTCACGGCTGTTGTGAGATTGTGATGTGCTTACTTCTCTTGGGAGGCAGGGCTGGTGTTTTCTGAATCATGGAGGGAGATCAGGTTTTTGTTGTTCATCCTTTTCAGTGTCACTCTTTAGCAGAGGCATCACTTCTCCACCCTCCCTAAGCAGAACTGATCTCTCCTTCATTCACATTTACCCAGAACTTTGACCATCCCTTGTTTGGTCAAAGCCTTCTTGAGATGCAAGGACATGTACCAGGAAGACTGGGGAGCTTGGAGACAGAGACATGTGTCTTCAAGTCCTGCTTCTGCTATTGATTAACCATATAACTAAGACAAGTTGTTTTCTAGGCTTCATCAATAGGTTACGGATCATAACCATCTCTTAGGCTTGTTGTGATTATTAAATGTGCCAATGAAGGATCTGTAGCTAATAAGCATACAGTCAAGATCAGGGTGGCATTTCTGCCTGAGGATGAATGAGAGAAGTTAGGTCACAACCTCTATCCGTGTAGCCTAAAAGATCTAACAGAAGTGGATACCCCCTGTTGTATGGGCCACAATCAAAGACCGGGAATGGCACAGCTCTGCACAAAGTCTTTGAAAAGTATAAGCCAGAGAAAGAAGAGTGCAAAAACGCCCGAAGCTTGAAGATGTTCCTAATCATGTTTCCACCCCGTAAGCACTGCAAAGGGAAAGCAGGTGAGTGGGACAAATTCTGAAAAACCTTGCCCATATGCTCTAACTTTAAAAAGTAATTTAAAGCCAGGTTGGCAAGGAGGTCAATATTATGACTATCATAGCTCTAAAAGTGTTAGCTAGTGAAGTTACATGGGAGGAGAAGAACTATCAAAGGGAGAGTAGAAGACATTAAATTATTGTTATTTGCAGACAATATGATTGCATACTATTAGAATTTATGAGAATTGTTTGAAAAAACTATTAGAAATAAAAAAGAGAATCCAGAAATTCCCTAGTTGCAAAATTTATATAAAAATCATTAGTTTTCTTATGTACCAACTATAAACAGAAAATTTAATGAAGGAAATAGCCCATTTACAATAGCAAGAAAAACACATAAAAAAAAAATCCTAAGAACAAGAAACATTCAGGGTTTATGTGAGGTAAACTTTAAAACTCTTGTGAGGATTATAAAAAAAGACTTAGAAAAATAGTCATAACTTATTCTTAGATAAATAATTTCAATATCATAAAGATATTATCTTCTAAAAGTAATCTGTGGAGCCTATGCCAACCAAATTAGAATACCAATGAGATGTTTTGTGGAAGACTTTGCAAAATGGAGTTTTTTTGAGTAATACATGTACAAAATTGCTACAATGATTCTGAAAAAAGAAAAATTAGTTTCAGTGAAACAAAATCAGGAATCTAGAAAATATTCATCCATATGTACATGAATATGTTATATATACTAAAGATGGTATTTTATTCAGTGGGAAAGATGTATTGGCTAAAAATAATGGTTATTGTGAAAGTGGAATTGACATTTGTAGAAGATAAACCTGGGTGGCTGCTTTAGTGCTAGTATGAATATGAGGTGTTTTAATTGTATAAATGTAAAAACAAAAATCTTAAAAATACCATGGGTGGTAAAAATATTAAGAACAGATGTGGGTGGTAAAATAAAAAGTCACCGAATTTATAAAGAAATATTGATAAAAATGGTTACTTAAAATAATTAAAAGCTAGATCATGGCAAAGCATGGTTATATTGGAAAATCAAAATAAAGTGCCTAAAATATTTATATTTGTAATATATACAATACCTTGTAAGTGTGATTAAAATAATTAATACTATTTAATTATTGAATATTCCACTCATAAATTAATTCTTTCACAGAAAGACAGACAGCTAATAAACATAAAAATACTTAGCCTCATTTACATTAAATGAGTAAAAATAAAATTATGCAGCATTTACACCTCTCTAATTGAAAAAAGTGAATATAATTGATAATACAATTGATATAGATAATATAATTCTAACAAAGGTCTTAGAATATGGGCACTCTCATTTGACTAAAGTCCAAACTATACCATTTCAAAGAGTGATCTGGCAGTATCTAAAACAATTTTAAATCTTTACATCCTTCCACCCAAGAATTTCATTACCAGAATTTGCCCCAGGGACATTCTTTCAAAACTTCACCATGATATGGAATATAGAATATGGAGCCTATCATTTAAAAATCAATGTAATTATAATCTATAGGATATTGGTTAAATAAAATATAATACATCCAAACAACAAAATTCTATACAGCTTTCAAAAGTGTGCTACATTGGTATCTAGTATTATTAATAGATTTTTCTAAATATATTAATAAATGATTAAAGCAAGGTACAGGTCACTTGCATTGACTGATCTCATTTGTGTAGATAAACTGTGTGAGTGTGTGTATTTTGTACTTACATATTTTTAACTGGAAGAAAATTCAAGAAAAATTTGGAGTTCTCTTTATTTCAAGTGTTGGTGAGGGTCAGAAGAACAAGACGCTAACTTCCAAAAAATGTTTAGAATACAACAATTTTAGGTTCACAGCAAAACTGAATGAAAATTCCCATTTACCCTCTTACCTCAAATACACACAATCTCCTCCCCCATCATCATTTTGCATCAGAGTGATATGTTTGTTACAGTTAATGAACCAGCACTGACACATTATTATCAATCAAAGCTTATAGTTTACATTAGGGTTCACTCACAGTGTTGGATGTTATATGGATTTTATACAAATGTAAATGTCATCTGGGGTTCCCAGGTGGCGCTAATGGTAAAGAACTGCCTGCCAGCGCAGGAGATGCAGGAGACATGGCAACCTACTCCAGTATTCCTGCCTGGAGAATCCTGCAGACGAAGGAGCCTGGCGGGCTACAGTCCATAGGGTTGCGAAGAATTGGATACGACTGAAGAGACTTAGCACGCATGCATGCATAATGACGTGTGCGTGCTATATGACCACAACTTCAGTGTCATGGAGAATAATTTCACTGCCATGAAACCCGCCCCCTGCATAGTCTACCTATTCACCCCTACCTGCCTGCCAAACCCCTGGCAATCACAGATCGTTTTACCATCTCTATAGTTTTACCTTCTCCAGAATGTCTTACGGTTAGAATCACAGTCTGTACTCTGCTGAGGTTGTTTTCTTTCTGTTTAAAATTTTTGCTCATTTTAAAATCATGTACTTCATTTTCTTAGATTTGGATTTTAAGAGTTCTTTGAATATTTCAGGTAACAGTCCTTTATCAGGATCTCTTTTGCAAATATTTTCTCCCAGACTGTGGCTGGTCTTCTTATTCTGACAGAGTATCTTTCACAGAGCTTAAGTTTTAAATTTTAATGAACTCCACTTATCAATTCTTCTTTCATGGCTCAAGACTTCTGTACTGTATCTAAAAAGTCATCACCAAACCCAAGGTCGTCTAGATTTTTTTTTCATATAATCTTCAAGGAATTTCGTCATTTTGCACTTTACATTTAAGTCCATTTTGAGTTAACTTATGTGAAGAGTCTAAGGTTTGCGACTAGATTCTTTTATGTCTTTGTGTGTGGATATCAAGTTGTCCCAGTACCATTTGTTAGAGAGACCATCTTTCCTCCATTTATTTATCTTTGCTCTTTTGTCAAAGACCCATTTACTCTATCTGTGTTTATCAATTTGAGTGCTATTTTGTCCCATTGATCTGTTTGTCCATTCCTTCACCAATATCACACTGTCTTCATTGCTGTAACTTCAGAGCATGTCTTGAAGTCCAGTAGTCAGTCCTATGACTTTGTTTTACTTCTTCAGTGTTGTGTTGACTGTTGTATTATGTTACTAGGGCTCTCATAACAAAATATCAGACTGGATGGCTTAGAATACAGATGTTTATTATCTTGTGGTTCTGGAGGCCAGAAGTCCAAAGTCAAGGTGCCAGCCACTTGGTCTCCTTTGAGACCTCTTGCCTTGGCTTGCCAATGGGCACCATTTTGCTGCCACTTCTTGTGATCTTTAATCTGTGAAGGAACAGCCTGGGTGTCTCTCCAGATGCCATGATCTCCTCTTATAAGGACACCAGCCACATTGGCTTAGGGCCAACTCTAAAGATTTAATTTTCACTTACTTATTTAATGGTCCTCAGAAGAAATCTGGACACACTGAGAGACACCAAGGACGTGTGTACACAGAGGCGAGAACGTGGGGATGTAGCAAACAGGTGGCCGTACGTAAGTTACAGAGAACAGACTCAGAATGAGCCCGTCCTGCCAGCACCTTGGTCTTGGATGTCCAGGCTCCAGAAATGTAGAAAGTAAATGCTTGTTTTCTGAGTCACCAAGTCTGTGATTATTTTGTTATGGCAGCTAGAGCAAAATAATATACCTCATATCCTGCAAGCATGCTATGGTTGCTTATTAGTTTCAGGAGGATTTTTTTTCCCCTTTTAGTCAGTTTTCTTGGATTTTCTACTTTTGTTTTGAAGGCTTACTGATTTATAAAAAAATTTTAAAAACATAAAATATAAATTTTAAGGTAATAACAATATACATCATTCTTCTTGCCTGAATGAGATGTGTATGTCCTCCATAAAGAGTGTATATATGTTTAAAAAAATAGCCCCCAAAGTGTATGTATTACAAAGCATATGAAGTTCTAGATGTTCAAGCTGGATTTAGAAAAGGCAGAGGAACCAGAGATCAGATTGCCAACATTCGTTGGATCATTGAAAAAGCAAGAGAGTTCCAGAAAAACATCTACTTCTGCTTTATTGAATATACCAAAGCCTTTGACTGTGTGGATCACAATAAACTGTGGAAAATTCTGAAAGAGAAGGGAATACCAGACCACCTGACCTGCCTCTTGAGAAACCTGTATGCAGGTCAGGAAGCAACAGTTAGAACTGGACATGGAACAACAGACTGGTTCCAAATAGGAAAAGGAGTATGTCAAAGCTGTATATCGTCACCCTGCTTATTAAATTTCTATGCAGAGTACATCATGAGAACCGCTGGGCTGGAAGAAGCACAAGCTGGAATCAAGATTGCTGGGAGAAATATCAATAACCACAGAAATGCAGATGACACCACCCTTATGGCAGAAAGTGAAGAGGAACTAAAGAGCCTCTTGATGAAAACGAAAGAGGAGAGTGAAAAAGTTGGCTTAAAGCTCAACATTCAGAAAATGAAGATCATGGCATCTGGTCCCATCACTTCATGGGAAATAGATGGGGAAACAGGGGAAACAGTGGCACACTTTATATTTTTGGGCTCCAAAATCACTGCAGATGGTGACTGCAGCCATGAAATTAAAATTATTACTCCTTGGAAGACAAGCTATGACCAACCTAGACAGCATATTCAAAAGCAGAGACATTACTTTGTCAACAAAGGTCCATCTAGTCAAGGCTATGTTTTTTTCAGTAGTCATGTATAGATGTGAGAATTGGACTATAAACAAAGCTGAGCACTAGAGAATTGATGCTTTTGAACTGTGGTGTTGGAGAAGACTCTTAAGAGTACCTTAGACAGCAAGGAGATCCAACCAGTCCATCCAAAAGGAATTGGTCCTGAATATTCATTGCAAGACTGATGCTGAAGCTGACACTCCAATACTTTGGCCACCTGATGTGAAGAACTGACTCACTTGAAAAGACCCTGATGCTGGGAAAGACTGAAGGTGGGAGGAGAAGGGGACGACAGAGGATGAGATGGAAGGATGGTGTCACTGACTCAATAGACATGAGTTTGAGAAAGCTCCACTAGGTGGTGATGGACAGGAAGCCTGGCATGATGCAGTCCATGGCATCGCAAAGAGTCAGACATGACTGAACGACTGAACTGAACTGAACAAAGCATATAATTAAGTCCTAGAACCATTCATGGAATGACACTTAATATGCACCTAATATGTGTTTAATGAATAAATTAGAGTACAACTAAACTGTTGGATACCAGTTTTTTGAGATGTTTTTATGGAAAATGACCCTTATGGAGATAAGAAACAATTGCTGAAATATGCGGAAAACAAGTGGAGACTGGAAGCTATTGCCTAAAGGGCTGTCTTTTGCCAACTGATCCTGGAGAGGAAACCCTTCCAGAAGCTTCACTCTACAGGTGAAGACTGCATTGTACAGAGCGTGAAAAATAGATTCATGGCCACTTTATGACCTTTTCTGGTTTACTGTTCTAACCATCTGATTCTCTAGTCTTCCACTGTATTCCTGGCAAGAAGACATGAGCTGAGAAGAGCCTGTGCCTGAGAAGCTTCTTCTGCTGTTAAACATCCAGGAAAATGGTACAGATGAACCTATTTGCAGGGCAGGAATAGAGATACAGATGTAGAGAGTGGACACAGTTGGAAAAGGAGAGGATGGGAGGAACTGAGAGAGTAGCATTGGCATATACATACTACCATGTATAAAATCTGAAGGAGGAAATGACAACCTACTCTAGTATTCTTGCCTAGAGAATCCCATGGACAGAGGAACCTGGCGGGCTATAGTTCTAGGGATAGCAAAGAGGCAGAAACAGTTTAATGCTGTGCATGACATGTCTAAGATAGGTAACTAGTTGGAAGTTGCTGCATAGCACAGGCAGCTCAGCTTGGCGCTCGTGATGACCTAGAGAGGTGGGATGGCGGGGATGGAGGGGTGCCAGTGGGAGGAGATACACGTGCACACATAGCTGATTCATGTTGTACAGCAGAAACTAACACAGCATTGTGAAGCAATTTGACTCCAACAAAGAAGAAAAAGATAAAAGGAGGCACGTCTGGCACAGAGAGAGGAAAGGCAATGGCAGAACTTCCGTGCGTTGCACGCATCTTCCTTTTTCTCATTTGGATGAATTTTTCCTTTTGAGCGAGATTGTTCATACCCTTATGTTCAAAGGTTAATGGTTAATTGGGAAGTAGCTCAGAACCTGACACACAGTTGGTGCTTAAATTTATGAATTGGTGTGTGAACAAATCCCCCAGTGTAAGAACAAGGCCTATTAAGTTCGGGTGTGATTTTAATTTTTTTAAGCTTTATTCTTTTAAAGACATTGATCTAGCTTTGTCGCCTCTAGGAATGAACAAAGAAGCCTGTTTTTATGGGCTGATGAAGCAGACATCTCATAGTTTGTCACAGATGACTAAAATAAATGTCTATCTTAATAAAATGAGAAATTATTTATATGACTAAAAATAATCTAGAAGCCAAAAAATTATTTCCTGGTGAAGAAAGAGCTTATGAATTATTGTCAATGTGAAGCATCTTTACTATATAATCCCTTCCCTGCTTTTTGAGAGACCAAGAGAGTAAAAAGACTATGGCAGATTTAATGACTTTCTTTATCTTCTAGACTGACAGATGCTATTTTCTGAAATATAATTCCCCGGATTTTGAAGTTAAAGCCCATTAAGAAAGAAGTGTGGTTTAAAGTTTTCTGGAGAAAGCAAATTGTACCCATAGAAAGGCAGCAGACACAGCCGTGCTTTGAAAATGAAACCATTCACTCACCCAGCCTCAGGCATCTATGTATGTCTTCTGCCTGAAAACAGCCCAACTAAATGCTTAAGGATCTTTTCTTCACAATTCATCCTCTTGTCCATCAGTGCAAAGCGAGTCTATACGTGAAATCTCTTCTTAGCAAAACTGAGTGCCAATGAGACACAAGCATCTGTATTATTTTTCATGGAGATGCAGAGAAAAATCAAGATAAGATGAAGTCTCATCACCCCAAGAAGCTTACAATGTAGTTGGAGACTCAGTGCTTCTAACATCTTTCTAGTAGCAGGTTATGGGGGAAGAGCCTCCTCAAGGAGGCTGTGAACTTCTCTTATAGCATGCAGTGTGAAAATAGCACACTTCTTCTTGGTATTTATTTTTATCTAATTTTTAACATTTCTATTTTTGTATCTATTTGAAAGTGTGCTAAGTCACGTCTGACTCTTTGCGACTCCCTGGACTGTGGCTCACCAGTCTCCTCTGTCCTTGGAATTTTCCAGGCAAGTATACTCAAGGGGGTTGCCATGCCCTCCTCCAGGGGATCTTCCTGGCCCAGGGACAGAACCCTTGTCTCCTGCATCTCCTGCATTGACAGGCAGATTCTTTACCACTGTGACATCTGGAAAGCCTGTTTATTTAAAAGTACAAAGGCACCCCACTCCAGTACCTTTGCCTGGAAAATCCCATGGATGGAGGAGCCTGGTAGGCTGCAGTCCATGGGGTCGCTAGATTTGGACACGACTGAGCGACTTCACTTTGACTTTTCACTTTCATGCACTGGAGAAGGAAATGGCAACCCACTCCAGTGTTCTTGCCTGGAGACTCCCAGGGACGCGGGAGCCTGGTGGGCTGCGGTCTATGGCGTCGCACAGAGTCGGACACGACTGAAGCGACTTAGCAGCAGCACACATGTTACGCTAGTACCCTAGCAAATGTTGGTAGCTTGTAATAAGCACGAATCAAAGACGTGAACTTATTCTGTGGCGCTATGGCCTTACTGATAAAGACACATGTTACGGTCATTCTGGAGACCACTGAACATAACTGGCACTGTGCTTTATGAACTGCCTTTCTAAAAAACTCTCCGTCCATAGCAATGGGCCTGGGGCAGTGTGGCATTCTAGTAGGTATGTAGATAGAGAGGCCACGTTTAGGGAAAGCAGTTACTGAGGTTTGTTTCCAGGTATTAGATAAACCATCATAAAATCTGACGCTAATAGACTAATTGTCATCAAATTTCCATCTGGTAACAGCAGAATTACATGCAAAGCAGAAGAGAGACATTATTTTTCTTGATATATAACTTGCCAACTGAATTTCTCTTCCCCTCTCATTTATTCAGTTTTCTTTTTCAAAATTGGAGAAAGCTACAAGGTGGATGGATGGTATTTTTCTTTGAACTTTTGTGACCTTTATGCCAATTATATGATTCTGGGTGCAAACATTAATAAGATTTATGTTTTGCAAAAGAGATTGGAGATTTTAGATACCAGCATAAGTGCCCCACTTGCTCATCCATGAATATTGTCAAAGAAATGCCTTTAACAGTAACTTAATTTTATTTTATTTATTTACAGCTGTGCTGAGTCTTCGTTGCTGTGCACAGGCTTTCTTTAGTTGCGGCAAGCAGGGGCTACGCTCTGCTTCCAGTGCCCAGGCTTCTTGCTGCGGTGGCTTCTCTTGTTGCTGGGCACAGGCTCCAGGGCGCACCGGCTTCAGCAGCTGTGGCGAACAGGCTTGGTTGCTGTGCGGCATGTGGGATCTTCCTGGATCAGGGGTCAAACCTGGTTTCCTTGCATTGGCTAAGTCCCTTCAGTTGTGTCCAACTCTGTGCGACCGTATGGACTGCAGCCTGTCAGACTTCTCTGTCCATGGGATTCTCCAGGCAAGAATACTGGAGTGGGTTGCCATGCCCTCCTCCAGGGGATCTTCTTGGCCTAGGGATCGAACCTGCATCTCTTACCTCTACCTGTTTGGCAGGTGGATTCTTAACCACTGGACCACAAAGGAAGTCCATAGCTGCAGCATTTTTGCTCAGACTGATAGCTTACGGTGAATGATGTTGGATTCATGATCTCCAAAGAAGAATATTTAGCTTCGGGACCAGGGACCAGGCTTAATCACTCATTCTGTGCAGCAGAGTTTTATTAAAGTAAGAAAAGGGACACAGGAGCTCCTACATAGACATCAGAGGGGGTATGGAGACTGCCCCCTCCCTAGTCTTTCAGTTCGGTTAGTTCATCCCAGTCGCTCAGTCATGTCCGAATACTTGCAGCCCCATGAACTGTAGCACACAAGGCCTCCCTGTCCATCACCAACTCCTGGAGTACACTCAAACTCATCTCCACCGAGTTGGTGATGCCATCCAACCACCTCATCCTCTGTTGTCCCCTTATCCTCCCACCTTCAATCTTTCCCAGCATCAGGATCTTTTCAAATGAGTTAGTTCTTCCCATCAGGTGGCCAAAGTACTGGAGTTTCAGCTTCAGTGTCAGTCCTTCCAATGAATATTCAGGGCTTATTTCGTTTAGGATGAACTGGTTGGATCTCTTTGCAATCCAAAATACTCTCAAGAGTCTTCTCCAACACCACAGTTCAAAAGCATCAATTCTTCAGTGCTCAGCTTTCCTTATAGTCCAACTCTCACATCCATACATGACTACTGGAAAAACCATAGCTTAGACTAGATGAACCTTTGCTGGCAAAGTAATGTCTCTGCTTTTTAATATGCTTGGTCATAACTTTTCTTCCAAGGAGCAAGTGTCTTTTAATTTCATGGCTGAAGTCACCATCTGCAGTGATTTTGGAGCCCAAAATTTAAAGTCTCTCACTATTTCCACTTTTTTTCCATCTATTTGTCATGAAGTGATGGGACCAGATGCCATGATCTTAATTTTCTGAATGTTGAGTTTCAAGCCAACTTTTCCACTCTCCTCTTTCACTTTCATCAAGAGGCTCTTTAGTTCTTCTTCTCTTTCTGCCAAAAGGGTGGTGTCATCTGCATATCTGAGGTTGTTGATATTTATCCTGGCAATCTTGATTCCAGCTTGTGCTTCACCCAGCCTGGCATTTCTCATGATGTACTCTGAATATAAGTTAAATAAGCAGGGTGACAATATACAGCCTTGACGTACTCCTTTTCCTATTTGGAACCAGTCTGTTGTTCCACGCCCAGTTCTAACTGTTACTTCCTGATCTGCATACAGATATCTCAAGAGGCAGGTCAGGTGGTCTGGTATTCCCATCTCTTGAAGAATTTTCCAGTTTGTTGTGATCCACACAGTCAAAGGCTTTGGTGTGGTCAATAAAGCAGAAATAGATGTTTTTCTGGAATTCTCTTTCTTTTTCGATGATCCAATGGATGTTGGCAATTTGATCTCTGGTTCCTCTGCCTTTTCTAGAAGCAGCTTGAACATCGGAATTTCACGGTTCATGTATTGTTGAAGCCTGGCTTGGAGAATTTTGAACATTACAACCCACTCCAGTACTCTTGCTTGAAAAATTCCATGGACGGAGAAGCCTGGCAGGCTACTCTGTCCACAGGATCACAGAGTTGGACACGACTGAACGACTTCACTTCACTTCATTTCATTTTGCTAACGTGTGAGATGAGTACAATTGTGTGGTAGTTTAAGCATTCCTTGGCATTTCCTTTCTTTGTGATTGGAATGAAAATTGGCCTTTTCCAGTCCTGTGGCCACTGCTGCATTTTCCAGATTTGCTGGCATATTGAGTGCAGCACTTTCACAGCATCATCTTTTAGAATTTGAAATAGCTCAACTGGAATTCTATCACTTCCACTAGCTTTGTTCATAGTGATGCTTTTTAAGGCCTACTTGACTTCACATTCCAGGATGTCTGGCTCTAGGTCAGTGATCACACCATGGTGATTATCTGGGTCATGAAGCTCTTTTTTGTACAGTTCTGTGTATTCTTGCCACCTCTTCTTAATATCTTCTGCTTCTGTTAGGTCCATACAACTTCTGTCCTTTATCGAACCCATCTTTGCATGAAATGTTCCCTCTAATTTTCTTGAAGAGATGTCTAGTCTTTCCCATTCTGTTGTTTTCCTCTATTTCTTTGCATTGATCGCTGAAGAAGGCTTTCTTATCTCTTCTTGCTATTCTTTGGAACTCTGCATTCAGATGCTTCTATCTTTCCTTTTCTCCTTTGCTTTTCACTTCTCTTCTTTTCACAGCTATTTGCAAGGCCTCCCCAGACAACCATTTTGCTTTTTTGCATTTCTTTTTCTTGGAGATGATCTTGATCCCTGTCTCCTGTACCATGTCACAAATCTCCGTCCATAGTTCTTCAGGCACTCTGTGTAGCAGATCTAGTCCCTTAAATCTATTTCTGACTCCCACTGTATAATTGTAAGGGATTTGATTTATGTGATACCTGAATGGTCTAGTGGTTTTTCCCTACTTTTTTCAATTTACATCTGAATTTGGCAATAAGGAGTTCATGATCTGAACCACAGTCAGCTCCTGGTCTTGTTTTTGCTGACTGTATAGAGCTTCTCCATCTTCAGCGGCAAAGAGTATAATCAGTTTGATTTCAGTGTTGACCATCTGGCATGTCCATGTGTAGAGTCTTCTCTTGTGTTGTTGGAAGAGGGTTTTTGCTATGACCAATGCGTTTTCTTGGCAAAACTCTGTTAGCCTTTGCCCTACTTCATTTTGTACTCCAAGGCCAAATTTGCCTGTTACTCCAGGTGTTTCTTGACTTCCTACTTTTACATTCCAGTCCCCTATATTGAAAAGAACATTTTTTGGGGTGTTAGTTCTAGAAGATCTTGTAGGTCTTCACAGAACCGTTCAACTTCAGCTTCTTCAGCATTACTGGTCGGGGTATAGACTTGGATTACCATGATATTGAATGGTTTGCCATGGAAATGAACGGAGATCATTCTGCTGTTTTTGAGATTGTATCCAAGTACTAGTCTTTAGCAAGGGAATTATATACTTTTTAAATTAGTTATTACATTAAATCAAAAGAATGTCTCGAGTTTGTAAAAATTTTGCCAGACCCACTCCCACAATTTACATTTTAAGGTAACAAGGTTAGAACTTAACAATAGAAAGATTTTACCAGAACCGCTGCCATACTATACATTCTACGATATCAGGATTGGTCAGAAGATTTTCAGGAAGGAGAAACTATCCTCAAGCAGGATACTGAGTTGTTTGTTGTGTAATCATCAGTTTTGGGCTTAAAGAAAAAAAAAATGTTTTATGTGACTAAGACTAAGGAATGTAGAGGAAAAAAAGATGTTTGTCCTTTTCTCCTCCTCAAGAATTCCAGACCCCTATCTCCTACTTGAGAGTCCCAGACCCCTTTTTCCTCCTGGGGGGCCCCAGACTTCTTATCAGCCTGCCTAGGAATTTGCTCTCTCAGGACTACCATACAACATTTACAAAACTGTTAGAAGTGACACAAAGGGCATAAAAAAGCAAAAGTCACCTTGATCTAATTTAAAATCGTTTATGAATGTGTATTTTCCTAGTTTTCTGTGTGGCTTAATTTCTGCACCTCTTATTTATTCTTTCTGGGTATTAGGGTCCTCTGATATAAAACAGAAAATTTGTTTGAGATAAACTCTTAAGTTCCTTTGCTCTGAAGTGTTATGGTTTTATGACAATGTGCTTAGGTATTTGTTTCAGATATGTAGGGAATATTCTGGGCAGTATTTCAACTTGTATCAGCTAAAGTTTTTATTGAAAATGTTTCTTTACCAAGTTTTTAGTCTCTCCAGATATTCGCTGTGTTCTACCATCACCCCCCAGCTCCTGGCACCATTTGGCTAACAACATTTTTACTTCCTCTATTTCTTTGTAAGTCAGTTATCCCTCAGCAAACTAGTTTTTATTCATTCAACCAAAACTTAATCAATTTATCCCTCAATAAATACACATTGACAACCAGCACTGAGACTGGTCCATGCCTTCTGTAACATATGCACAGAGATGGCTCAGTCTTTCCCTTCTTCAGGCTCTCTTACTATTTTCTTCACATAACTTAGCAAATGCTTATTACATCATTTTATTGTTAAATGTATAGATATTTCTCTCTTTGAAAGGGAAGGTCTACTTAATTTATCTTGTGGCTGAGTAGTGTTGTAGCAGGTACTAGATGGAGATTTGTTAGGCTGAATCTCCATCTTCCATTACTACCCAACAATGATGACATAACTCTGATTGACTCATAGCATTAATGGTAATTATCAGAACTTAATGCAATTATTTTTAGAATACAAACCTGACCAATGCAGAGAAGTGAGATAACTTTACAGTTACTTTCAATGGTAAATATTAGACACACTCTCTATTCCCCCAAGTTATAGCTATTTTTCACAGGTTAAATTTAGATTAATAATGACAACCACAAATAATCTACATCTGATAATTATAGCCCAATAAGTTTTATTATTTGGAAAGGTTACCACTTGGAAATGGACCATTTGACATTTCTGAGGGACTAAGTCAGCCTCCTCACTATGTCTTAGAAGGAGTCTTTTAAATATAGTAACAAAAGCTAAAGTGTGGGGAAAAAACCAAATACATGTAAATGAATCAACACTGTCAATTCTTACTGAAGATCTCGAATTTTAACCTCACTTGAGGTAAAGAAAGCTGAAAAGAAAAAGAAAAGTGATGATAGGGAAGGAAAAGTGGCAGGAAGAAGCTGGGTCTGTGAAAAGTCATAGTTATAAAAAGAGAACTTGGAGAACATCTGGTTCAGATCAGATCAGATCAGTCGCTCAGTCGTGTCCGACTCTTTGCGACCCCATGAATCGCAGCACACCAGGCCTCCCTGTCCATCACCAACTCCCGGAGTTCACTGAGACTCACGTCCATCGAGTCAGTGATGCCATCCAGCCATCTCATCCTCTGTCGTCCCCTTCTCCTCCTGCCCCCATCCCTCCCAGCATCAGAGTCTTTTCCAATGAGTCAACTCTTCGCATGAGGTGGCCAAAGTACTGGAGTTTCAGCTTCAGCATCATTCCCTCCAAAGAAATCCCAGGGCTGATCTCCTTCAGAATGGACTGGTTGGATCTCCTTGCAGTCCAAGGGACTCTCAGGAGTCTTCTCCAACACCACAGTTCAAAAGCATCAATTCTTTGGCGCTCAGCCCCACAATATATTCAAGACGGCCAGTCTTCTTTCTCTATATGTGCTCTATCTTAAATATTTTAAAAAAAATCTTCGGTTTAAAATGTCCTCCAAGACGTTTCAGTTCTCCTTCTTGCAGACCCCTTCTTGGGGTCCATCAATGTGTAACTGTCCATCCGCAGAGTTCAGAACTCAAGTCCCCATCCAAAACAGCCAGGAGAACTGGCATAGGGTAGTTCTGAAATTTGGAATGAATGGGGCTCCTTCTCAGAGGGTGACCCAGATGACAAGCCTGAAAGGTGCTGGAGCACTGATAACAGATTGACAAGTGGCCAAGGCAGCCTGCATCTGGATGAATGCTGGCACTGTATCCTCTATTCCAGGAGCTGGAATAAAGCACAGCCCTGCTTTTGGCAGCAGACAGACCTCTCACCCTGGGCTGGTTTCATCAGGGAAGTGATGGGTTCTAAACATTATTCCTTTTCAGAAGAAAATCAAGCTTAACTTCCTTCCGAATTCCCTCTTTAAGGTCCTATCACCTGTACCTTCAAGTTCTTGACCTGTTAATGGACAAAACCATCTACTTTCTCTGAAAAAGAAAATATATCTTTCAGAGGACTCAGCATTCATGACACAAAAAATCTGGAAGAGGAAGTTCGGTTGGAAGTTCACTTTGCATCTTCTTAATTTCTCAGCTTAACCTGAAAGGCAAATTATTCCTCGTTCTCTCTCCCATGGAACTCAGTTGCTTTAAAGGGGTTGTGGACTAATGGACTGAAGATATTTTTAAAAATATTTAAGATAGAGCACATATACAGAAAAAAATGTGTAACTTAAACAAACAGATCAATGATTTATGTCTCACTCACATGTCATGACCCATGTCAAGACACAAGACATATCTATAGCCCAGAAGCCCCCTCAATGCACTTCATAATCACAATTTGTTGTCTAAATTGCCCCTTTCAAGATTGGCAGATGTCCCCAGAAGAAAGGCAGATCCCACAACTAAAACTATATTTCTCCGCTGTCATGTGAAAATGTTTTTAAGCCTATGTTTTTGGTCCAGGTCTTAAGTTGCCTGCAATGGGAAAGTCATTCCAAATGATCTGTCCAATGCTCCGTTATTGAAATGGAAACCACACGAGTCTCCCCAGTTGGTATTTATTCCTTTTGTGTCTCACAGTGATTCTTCCTCTCAACGATGATCAAGGTGTCTCTCTGACAGTCTTGCTGCTCAGCCAGTATCAATAACACACGTTTTTATCTAGGACAGGGCTTTCTATTACCTGGAGAAAAGAAAATTAATGTCCAAAGAGATGTGGTAAAGTGTCTGTTTTTGGAGGAACTCATATTTCCTGATTACTGTGGACCTCCTGACACTGTTAAACTTGGTCAGAATTTGAAAAGTGAGTTAGTTACTGAAATAATTTAATGGTTATTTTCCTTCCAGCTCCAACTCCAGCTCTGTGGAAAAGTCTGAAAGTACAGTTAGTTAGGCATATCCAGAGTTTTCTATATTCCAATTGCTGTCCGTGATAGGAATTCAGAGAGGGGTTAGGGCAGAATGAAAGATGGGAGGAGTTAGGTTATATAGGATTCTCCTAAGTAAGGCTGTAGTGAGTGACTCTATTTCATGAAAGAGATAAAAAAGAATGTGTTTAATTGCCTCCATAATTAAACTCAGGCAGTTTGCAAAACTGGACATTTTTTCTAAGAAGACTGCTCAAGCGCCTTGGAACTTCTATAGAAAAATCTCCCCTAAAAGCTTAATACTGATCCTCAGATAATGGTTGGCACCCCTCTATCTTCTTCCTGAAATCCCCCCAAAAGGAGAAGAGAAAATGACTTCCAATCCTACTGAGGAATTTTCCATTACAATTGTGAGGGGAAGAGATATGGATATGAAAAGGTATAAAAAGTATCCTGCAATTTCAGGATGACATACAGTATTTGTTCTTTGTGCTCTGTGTCATCAGACATCTTTTGTGTGTGAGAGCTGGGGCAGTGCCCCCTGGCCTAGAGACAGACTGGTGATGGACCCCAGCATCACCCCTTTATAGATGCAAAATTAAGCCTCACTTTCTTTCTTCCAGGTTTCTCCTTTAGGGTTCCAGCTCCTTTTCTGGTGGCTCAGAGGGTCTCCCTGATGGCTCAGATGGTAAAGAATCTAACTGCAATACAGGAGACCTGGGTTCTATCCCTGGTTTGGGAAGATTTCCAGGAGAAGAGAATGGCACCCCACTCCAGTATGCTTGCCTGGAGAATTCTATGGACAGAGGAGCCTGGAGGGCTACAGTCCCTGGGGTCGCAAAGAGTCAGACATAATTGAGTGACTAATACTCTACCACCTCTACTTTTAAGTCCTCAACCCTAGAATGGAGATTGTCACCTTCTTTCTCAGAATAAAAACAAGAATGAAATCACTTTTTAATAGAGTCAATATACACAGTATAATATGTCTGGAGAAAGAAGGGTGGCTGAGGGAATTACAATGTGGAGACTCAGTGACTGGTTCCCTCCCAACAGCGCAAGACACTGTGGTGATGGGAGACAACCAGAGATTGCCTTTACTTTCACAAGGAAACCAAAGGATTCACCAAAGGATAAAGAAAACTGCAAGATTATCACGTCTTTAAATTTGCTTTGTCACTAAAATAGCTTGGTGACAAAGTCTGATGACTTGAATATCTGTTTTATTTCCTCTCCCAAGTTACCTGATTTGGAAATTTAAAATGTCCCATTTTTTTTTAAATGTATGTTTTCAACCATCTATCGCCTGAAGAATTCTAGAATCAATTATAGTAGACTTCAGTAAACAACAAAAAAGGCTAAAGTGCGTAACAGCGAGAGATGATAAAGGTACAAACACTGGGAAAGAACCTGAAGTCTAAAAGGAGCAGGTAGGCAGGAAAATCAGGCAATCGTAAGGCCCCTTGGTACCTGAGCTGCCATCTCCTCATAGCTGAGAAGAGAGAGGCATTGGTGCTCACACCCGTGTGGGGAGAACAGTTCTGTGTAGAGGAACCAGGAACATTAGTGCCTTGGCGGGAGAAAGGACCTGGTGGATTTGAGGAGTCCATCGTACGGTGTAGAAATAGGGCAGGAGAGAGTTTCTTAAAGAGTCGGATGAGAGAGGACCTGTGTTAGTCTTGTAGAAGACATGGACTACTGAGCTACAGAAGGGATGGGACGTGGTCAGATGTATGTGGAGCTACGGGTTCTGTAGCCAGATTGATTATGCAGCTCTATTGCAGCCTACATGATGATGGGAAAGTTAGTTAACTACTCTGCCTCAGTTTCCTCATTGGTAAAGTGGGAATGATAAAGAGTAACTAACTCAGGACTAGGCTATGAGGATTAAAGAAATTAATATTATAAGGTACTTTGGACCCCGTTCACCATGTAAAAATGACTTGATACATATTGGTTCTTAATTTTGTTAGCAACAGTTCATGAAAGTCTGTTACTATTTTCTTCACCAACAATGTCTACATTTATACTTTTACCAACTGTTGATGAAAGACATAAACATCTGAAAAGCGTCCTTAGGATGGGATGGATATAATCAGGGACTTGTGAAGAAATCGCTACCTGATGACAGGGCAGAACTGTTCATTTATTTTTTAATTAATTTTCACTACAGTATAGCTGATTTACAATGTTGTGTTAGTCTCTGCTGTGCAGCACAGTGAATCTGTTTTACATATGCATATACATTTACATGTACATATGTAAATATACACGTTTACACATACACTTACATGTACATATGTAAATATACACATTTACATATACATTTACATATACATATGTAAATATACACATTTACACATACATTTACATGTACATATGTAAATATACACATTTACACATACACTTACATGTACATATGTAAATATACATATTTACATATACATTTACATATACATATGTAAATATACACATTTACACATACATTTATATATACATATATATATATATATACATATATCCACTCTTTTTTAGATTCTGTTCCCACGTCGGTCATTACAGAGTACTGAGTAAACTTCCTGTGCTATACAGTAGGTTTTTAATAGTTATCTACTTAATATGTAATAGTGTGTAGCCAAGTCACTTCAGTCTTGTCTGACTCTGCAACCCTGTGGACTGTAGCCCACCAGACTCCTCTGTCCATGGGATTCTCCAGGCAAGAATACTGGAGTGGGTTGCCGTGCCCTCCTCCATGGGATCTTCCAGACCCAGGGATCGAATCTGAGTCCCCTGTGTCTCCTGCATTGGCAGATGGGTTCCTTACTGCTAGCACCGCGTGAGAAGCCCATGGAGTGGTGTGTATATGTCAATCCCAGTCTCTCAGTTTATCCTGCCTCTTTCCCCCTTGGTAACCATAAGTTTGTTTTATATGTCTGTGACTCTATTTTTGCTTTGTAAATAGGTTCCTTTGTACATTTTCAGATTCCACATTTAAGCGCTGTCATCTGGCATTTGTCCTTGTCTGACTTACTGTACTCAGTATGACAGTGTCTAGGTCCATCCGTGCCCCTGCAAAATGACACCATTTAATTCATTTTTATGGCTGAGGAATATTCCATTGTATACATGTACCACATCCATTTTTCTGTAAATGAACATTTAAGTTGCTTCCATGTCCTAGCTATCATAAATAGTGCTGCAATGAACATTGGGGTCCATGTATCTTTTAAAATTATGATATTATACAAATATATGCTCAGGAATGGGGTTGCTAGATCATATCATAGTTCTATTTTTAGTTTTTTTAAGGAAGCTTCATACTGTTCTCCTGTACCAGTTTACATTCCCACCAACAAGGTAGGAGGGTTCTCTTTTCTCCACATCCTCTCCAGCATTTGTTGGTGTAGACGTTTTGATGATGGCCACTCCAACTGGTGTGAGGTAATACCAATCATTGTAGTTCTGATTTACATTTATCTAGTTATTAGTGATGTTGAGCATTTTTTCATATGTTTTCTGGCCATCCATATGTCTTCTTTGGGGAAATGTCTATTTAGACCTTCTGTCCTCTCTTTGATTAGGTTTTTTTTTTTTTTTTTTTTAATATTGAGCTGCATGAGCTGTTTGTATGTTTTAGAGATTAATCCCTTGTCACTCATTCACTTCAGTTGCAAATATTTTCTTTCATTCTATGAAAGAAAATTTTCATTTTGAGAGAAGCACTGTTTAATGGCCACTTCTTATAAGATCATGTTATACAAGGCCACAGAGAAGGCAATGGCACCCCACTCCAGTACTCTTGCGTGGAAAATCCCATGGATGGAGGAGCCTGGTAGGTTGCAGTCCATGGGGTCATGAAGAGTCGGACACGACTGAGCGACTTCACTTTCACTTTTCACTTTCATGCATTGGAGAAGGAAATGGCAACCCACTCCAGTGTTCTTGCTTGGAGAATCCCAGGGATGAGGGAGCCTGGTGGGCTGCTGTCTATGGAGTTGCACAGAATCAGACACGACTGAAGTGACTTAGCAGCAGCATACAATACCACCCATATGATATCATGCTTATATATTTTGTTCACTACAACTGAAAAATTGAAATAGAAGAGAGAGTTATTGGACTGCTCCAAATAAGGTCTCTTTGAGTGTATGCAAGAAAAGAGAAAAAAAAAAAAAGATATTGAGGGAGAAAGAAATAGTGAAGGAGAACAAGCATGTCAATAATAATACTATAGATTAAAAGATTTATTGTGAAGTGTATGCTGCATAGGAAACAAAACTGCTCTGACCCCAGTTTAACTTACTCTCTTCCTGGGGAAAGATGATGCGACTGCAATGTAACACGTGGTGTGGTAAGCGTTGTACGAGGTACATATGTGATATTTGGGGAACAAAATTGAGGGAGAATAAATGTTGTGCTTATAAAGTAACAAGAGAGGCGCAGGCAATGGTGGATAAAATTTAGAGACATCTTTGTGGTGCAGATGGTAGTTAGTCCCAAGACCACTCATGTTGAAGTTAGCCACAGATACGTTCACTTAATCATTCCTTCTCCAAAAAGTTATTGAGCATCTATTGTGCCAGATACTTTTCTAGATCTTTGGGGAAATTATAATGGACAAAAAAGTCCATTAGCATGGAGCTTACGTTATAGTAAGGTAGAATAGACGATAAACAAGGCAAAAAATTAAAATATATTACATGTATCTGATACTTTGGCCACCTGATTGGAAGAGCAGAATCATTGGAAAAGACCTTGATGCTGGGAAAGATTGAAGGCAGGAGAAGAAGGGGGAGACAGAGGATGAGATAGTTGGATGGCATCACGGACTCAATGGACATGAGTTTGAGTACACTCAGGGAGTTGGTGAAGGACAGGGAAGCCTGGCGTGCTGCAGTCCATGGGATTGCAAAGAGTCAGACACAACTTAATGACTGGACAATGGCACTGATATGTTTTGGAGTGCTAAAGAGAAAAAAGGATAAAGCCAGGAAGGGGGATATGGTGTTTGTGATGCGTGATATGGGTATATATATCATTGAATAGATCACACGAATCTTCTCATGTCAGATGAACAGTCTCAGAAATATGGTTCTCAGGCCAGTGCAGATGCCCGGTCTTGATCACAACACTGTCCTGAAGGAGAGTTGTTAAATGGTAGAGAGTGCCACCAGTTACTGTACAGCTTAACAGACGGGATTCTGAAATGTTGTCAAATATTCTGTGACTCTCTAACCTACTGAAATGGAGGAGCCCCTAAATGCAGCTGTGGGATTCTTTTAACAGAGCTGAGGACTATTAAAGGTAAAAGAAATGCTACCCATGACCCAAGGCAACCTTCTAATTTAAGAGTAGTTTGTGGGGTTAAGTGGCTTGCTCAGGAGCACACAGAGACTTGGTGGCAAGCCTGATGCTCCAGTCTAGATCGGCTGCTCCTGGTTCCCTTCTGCTTCCATTTAACCAACTTTTCCCTTTGCTTCGGCAGAACCACAGGTCTCAGAGAGAGGGAGTGTGACCTTGAAGAAACAGGACTGGCTGGAGAGTCATGGGAAGAACATTTAATTAGGCACAGTCAGGCGTAGTCCCAAGTTTCCACTTTTATTGTCTTACAACCACTGAAGCAAGGTTTTATAATTCTCTGCCTTCTGATTTTCTTTTAAAGAATGAAAATATGACATATATTCTTTGAGCACTCCTGGTTACCTGTCCTTTATTCCATATGCCTTTTTTTCATGGAAAAATCCACCATCTTGAAGTTGATATTTCTTCAGCCCTTGAATAACTTCATATTATTACACTTCATAAGTATACTTCAAAACAACAAATAATGTTCTCAATTTTCAAATTTTTATCATAATTCTGCTCTAAATGGAGGGTTCTGCAATATATTTTCCACTTGCAAAACAAACACTTTGGACATTTATCCAAATCCATACATGAATTCTATTTCATTCATTTCTCCCTTTTAAGTAGACGTTTATTAATATTTTTTAAAGCCCTCTCAGGTTCACAGAAAAATTGAGCCAAAGTACCAGGGGTTCCTCTACACCCCCTGCCCCCATACGTACATAGCCTCCCCAACAAACATCAATACCAGGGTGGTACATTTCTTACAACTGATGAGCAAATATTGGTATATTATTGATTCCTGAAGTCCATGGTTTACATTAGATTTGTTTTTTTTGTTGGTTCTATGGGTTTTGAAAAATGCATACACTCATATACCCACCATGACAGTATAGTTATGACACCATAACTATACTATATACTTAACTGTAAAGGCTACCCACTCCAGTACTGTGGCCTGAAGAACTCCAGGGTCGCAAAGAGTCCGACACGACTGAGCGACTTTCACACACATACTATCCACCATAAATATATCATACAGAACAGTGTTACTCCCGTAAAAATCCTATTCATCCCACCTTCTCTCCCCACCAAACTCATAGCAACCACTGATCTTTTCACTGTCTCCATGGTTTTGCCTTTTCCAGGATGTCTTCTAGTTGGAATCCACACAGTATGTAGCATTTTCAGATTGGCTTCTTTCTCTAGTCATATGAATTTAAGGTTCCTTCACGTCTTTTCATGGCTTGACAGCTCATTTCTTTTTAGCACTGAATAATATTCCATTGTCTGGATGTACTACATTTTATTTATCCGTTCACTTACTGAAGGACATCTTGGTTGTTTCCAAGTTTTGGCAATTATGAATAAAACTGTGATAAATATCCATGTGCAGATTTTTATGTAGACATAAGTTTTCAACATCTTTGGGTAAATACCAGGGAGTGGATTGCTGGATTGTATGGTAAGAGTATGTTTAGTTTTGTAAGAAACTGCCAAATTGTCTTCCAAAGTGGGCTGCACTGTATTTCATTTATTTTAATCATGATTGGGAGTTCTGTTATTTCAAAATTCATTTACCTATTCTCCCATTAATGAGCAACTAAGTGGTCTGATTTTGTATCCACGTATATATCTTCTTCAGCACACCGTGAGATTTTCTGTTATGAACCTAGATGTGGAACTTCTGGGTTATGAATAATGTACATATACAATTCCTTAATTATATATTTTCAAAGTCATTTCCAAAGACATTATGTCAATTAGCATTCAGTGCTGCCATACCTAAGTTTTTCATTCAATCTGAGAGTTATGCACTGGAAATTCAATGTTCTTTCAACTTGTATTTGTCTGATTCTGGAGGCTTTTGTCTGATTCTGGAGGATATTCTTATGTATGTTGGCCATGTGACTTTTACATTCTGTGAAGTGTCTCTTCATATGCTTCCACCATGTTAAAGTTGAAATTTTTCTTATTCATCTGTAGGAATTCTTTATATATATTCTGGGTAACAACAATAATGACTGACCTCTATAGAGATTTACTTTTTGTGTTTCTGAGTATTTTTGATATATCAATACAGTAATTGTCTCAATAGCCTTATGTGGTAGGTAGTATCTCCATTTAATGGATGAGGAAATTCAGGTGTTGAAGAATTAAGTTATTTGCTTAAGATCCTACAGCTGTCAGTGATAAATACATAATTTTTAACCAGTTCACCTGGCTCCAGAAAAGCTTATTTTGGAATATACCTTTGTCTTTCTTATGAATAGACAGAGTGGGTAAGTTTCCATTTCACTTGCTTAATAGTGTGTCATATCATTAAAATATTTTAGTTGAGATTAATTGCAATACTCTTTAAAACGTGTGATTATTTTTTATGTTTTGTTAAATGAATCATATGGGATGTCAAGATCACAAAGATATCGTCCTATATTGCCTTCTAAAGTAGGTATTCAATTTCAAATTATGGAATTTGATGTACCTGGATTTTGCTTCTGTTTACCATGTGAAGTAGCTATTTTATTTTACACTTTCCCCCATGTAGATATGGAAATATGTTAGCAAAGTATAGTGAAGTGTTTGTTCTTTCTTCATAATTTGTGAAGTCCACTCTCATTTATCTAGTTACCTTGAGTCTTCTTCTGGAATTTCTATCCTACTTACTGATTAGTTTACTTATTCTCCTTTCTTTCTCTCTATGTCTGAATAATAAATCGCCTCCCCTCCTCCCTTAGGAGTGTCCTTGCCTGGAGAATCCCATGGACAGAGGAGCCTGGAGGGCTACAGTCCATAGGGTCACAAAGAGTTGAACATGACTGAAGTGACTTAGCACTCACACATGCTCCTCCCTTATCTTCTTCCAAAATACCTTTGTTCTTCGTGGTCTTTTTTTATACATGAACTTTAGATTAAGCTGATTCAGTTCAGTTTAGTTGCTCAGTCGTGTCCGACTCTTTGCAACCGTATGTAAACCTCAACGCTCCAGGCCTCCCTGTCATCACCAACTCCCGAAGTTTACCCAAACTCATATCCATTGAGTTGGTGATGCTATCCAACCATCTCATCCTCTGTCATCCCCTTCTCCTCCTGCCTTCAATCTTTCCCAGCATCAAGGTCTTTTCAAATGAGTCAGCTCTCTGCATCAGGTGGCCAAAGTATTGGAGTTTCAGCTTCAGCATCAGTCTCTCCAGTGAACACCCAGGACTGATTTCCTTTAGGATGGACTGGTTGGATCTCCTTGCAGTCCAAGGGACTCTCAAAAGTCTTCTCCAGCACCACAGTTCAAAAGCATAAATTCTTTGGCGCTCAGCTTTCTTCACAGTCCAACTCTCACATCCATACATGACCACTGGAAAAACCATAGCCTTGACTAGATGGGCCTTTGTTGGCAAAGTAATGTCTCTGCTTTTTAATATGCTGTCTAGTTTGGTCATAACTTTCCTTCCAAGGAGCAAGCGTCTTTTTTCTTTTTTTTTAATTTCATGGCTTCAATCACCATCCACAGTGATATTAAATTTCATGAAAACCCCTGTGTAATTTTGAATGGAATTACATTGGTATTATATATTAAGGTTTGAAAATGTTGTGTTTTCAACCTATTATGTCTTCCCATAGAGTCAATTCCTAGGCAGGTTGATAAGAAGTCTGGGGTCCCCAAGGAGGAGAAAGGGGTCTGGAATTCTCAAGGAGGAGGAAAGGACAAGTGTCTTTTTCTTTCTCTACGTTCCTTGGTTTTAGTCACATAAAACTTCTACTTTAAGATGTTGATGTTTACACAGCAAACAATTCAGTTTAAATTCTGTACTAAGGATTATATAACAACAATGTATCCTGCTTGAGGACAGTTTCTCCTTCCTGACTGACCAATCCTGTTATCTCAAAATGGGAGTGGGTCTGGTAAGATTTTAAATTCTAATCCTGTTACCTTAAAGTGTAAATTGTGGGAGTGGGTCTGGTAAAATTTTTACAACTTTGAGACATTTTTCTGATTTATTGTAGTAACTAATTTAAAAAGTATATAACTCCCTTTGCTTAGACTAGTGAGGGGGGCATTCTCCGTTCCTCTTCTGATGTCTATGTCAGAAGCTTCTCTGTCCTTTTTCTTATTCCCTGGCTCAGGAAGATCCTCTGGAGAAGGAAATGGCAACCCACTCCAGTACTCTTGCCTGGAAAACTCCATGGACAGAGAACCCTTGTAGGCTACAGTCCATGGGGTCGCAGAGTTGGACATGACTGAGCGACTTCACTTGACTTTCTTACTTTAATAAAACTCTGCTGCACAAAAGCTCTTGAGTGATCAAGCCTGGTCCCTGGTCCCAAAGCTAAATCTTCTTCTTCAGGGATCACCTATCCAACACCGTTCACCGTAAGCTATCACCATCCATGAGAACAGTATATTTATTCTTTTATTTGGGTTTGCTCATATTGTGTAACTGTCTCTGAGTGATTGTTCACACATAGAAATGTATTCAGCCTTTGATTTTATGCATGAAGTGAAGTCGTTCAGTCGTGTCTGACTCTGTGACCCCACGGACTGTAGCCCACCAGGCTTCTCCACCCATGGAATTTTCCAGGCATGAGTACTGGAGTGGGTTGCCATTTCCTTCTCCAGGGGATCTTCCTGACCCAGGGATTGAACCTGGGTCTCCCACATTGCAGGCTTTACCATCTGAGCCACCAGGGAATCTCCTATGCATATGATTTTATGCATATTTTCCAATTTTTAAAAAGCTTTTCAGAAAGTTCTGCTCTGTATTATTATTCTCTTTCCTCTACTCTATAGAAGTACCACATTTATTTTTAAAGCTTTTGAATTAAAATATTAACTCATTTTTTTTCACTTTTTTTGAGTCAATGCATTAAAAGCTAAACAACTATACCAGTATAAGCAACCCTGTTATATACATCTTATAGATTTTTTAATGTAATAACTTCAGTATTATTTAACTCTGAATATTTTATAATTTTTATTATGATTTCCTGTTTAACTCAGGACTTACTTAGATGGGTCATTTACAATTTTCCAACATATTATTTCCTACTTTTTATCAGCTATTTGTTTTCTCATTTAGCTTTATTGTGATTAGAAAATATGATTAGTGTGCTGTTAATTTTTCACAAAATTGGCACTCCTTTGTTGCTTATTACATGGTTAATACTTTCAATTGTTGCTGATATACTCGAAAAGTGTGTTACTTTGTGGGGGCAGAGATAGGGTCAATATTGAACAATATTACTTTTATCTGATTCCCATTTACTTCTCCTAATGTTTTGTTTGTTTTGGCTCTCAGTTTCTCAGAGATGTATGGGAATATCCTAATATGATTATTGAATAGTGAATTGATCATTATAAATCCCTCAGCTCATGCTTTCTGTAGTTTTTAAAGCGTGAGGTAATAGTCCATGGCTCTTTTTTTTCTTGGTGAGTCATTTCTATATTACGTAGAGTTTGTCTTCATTAACACTGGCCTTTGTACTTAGTACTGATATTTCAGAAGACTTTCTTAGTATTTGCATGATGCATCCTTTGTATTATTATACTTGAACTTTGTCTGTGGATTTCTTATAAATGTTTCTTCAGAACCTAGTATCCCTTGATTTATTACTCCCCCTGCCCATCAGTTTATCATTTCTAAAGTTTATTTGGTTTTACCTATTTATTTATTTGCAGTTTGAGGATCTCTGACTTTTATTAGATGATTGTGATTCATCTCTACTGATTATAATCACAGATATATTTGCACTTATACTATTATAAAATATGTTTGCTTCTTTAATTCTCCAGCTGTAGCTTCTTTTTTAGTAATTTGTACGTTTAAATTTTTCTCCACTAATGTGGAATATATGTGTGCATCTCCGTGGTTTTTATACACTCACAGAGCTGTACAGTCAGCATCACAATCAGTTTTAAATGCTTTCATCAATTATCCCAAATAAATTTCACACCAACTAGCAGTCACTCCTCGTTTCTCTAGGCCTCAGGCCACCACTCATCTATATTTATTGTGTTTCTATAGATTTGCCTCTCCTAACATTTCCTGTAAGAGGAATCATGCAATGTGTGATCCTTTGTGACTGGGTTCTTTCACTTAGCTTAATGTTTTCAGGGATTGCTGATGCTGTCATGGTATCAGTAATTTATTCCTTTTTATTGCCAAATAATATTCCATTGTATGGGTATATCATATTTAATTTATACGTTTATCAGCTCATGGACATTTGGGTTGTTTCCACGTTGGGGCTATTATAGCTATAACAATATATTATATGAATGTTCATCTAAAAGTTTTTATATGAACATAGTTTTATTTCTCTTAGGTATATACTTGAGTAGAATTGATGGATCATATGATAACTCAATGTTTAACATTTTGAGGACTTTCCACTGTTTTGCAAAGCACTGCAACATGTTACATTCACACAGGCAATGTATCAGTGTTCCAATTTCTCCACATCCTTGCCAGCATTTATTATTATGTGTATACTTGTCCTGTGAAATGGCATTTTATAGTCATGATTTGCATTTCCTGATGCTTATTGATGTTGGTCATCTTGTGCCTGTTGGCCATTTTTGTATCTTCCTTGTATAAATGTCTGTTTAGCTCCTATCTCATTTTAAAATGTATTTGTCTTTTTATTTTGCAGTTGTATTACTTCTTTATATATTCTAGATACAAATTTTGTATTATATACTTGAAAATATTTCTCCCCATTCTATAGTCTTTTCACTTTTTTGAAGGTATTCTTTGAAATAAAAACATTCTTAACCTTAATAAAATCCAATTTATCCTCTTTTAGTCTGTTGCGCTAGGTTTCATATATAATATGCCTTTTCACTGCTGCCTTCCAACAGCATTTGCCATTTGTGTCATTTGTGATATGACTTGCTGTTCCCACCTTCAAGAAGTGAAGTTTCTTTCCTCATGTCATGAATCTGGTCTTGCACTGTAACTTGCCTGAAACACAAGAATGGAGTAGAATCGATGATGTGTCAGCCTAGGGTTGACTCTCTTGGGGCCCTTGCAATCACCAGATGAGCAATCCTCAGCTATCCTTCCAGAAGAGGACAGACTTGTAACCCTTCACCTGACCGACAGCCAGCCACTCAGACATGTGAGTGAGGCCGCTCTAGACCAACTGCCCATCTGATGAACACAGACATGTGACAGAGCCCAGCTGAGATCAACTCAATTTGGCCCAGACCAAAAGAACCACCCATCCTACCCAGAGGTTCAAGAGCTAAAAATGTCCCTACTGCTGAAATCATTAAGCTTGGAGTTAGAACTGGACATGGAACAACAAACTGGTTCCAAAGAGGGAAAGGAGTACATCAAGGCTGTCTACTGTCACCCTGCTTATTTAACTTATATGCAGGGTACATCATGAGAAATGCTGGGCTGGAGGAAGCACAAGCTGGAATCAAGATTGCTGGGAGAAATATCAATAATGTCAGATAGGCAGAGGTCACCAACCTTATGGCAGAAACCAAAGAAGAACTAAAAAGCCTCTTGATGAAAGTGAAAGAGGAGAGTGAAAAAGCTGGCTTAATACTCAACATTCAGAAAACTAAGACCGTAGCATCTAGTCCCATCACTTCATTGCAAATAGATGGGGAAACAGTGGAAACGGTGGCAGACTTTATTTTCTTGGGCTCGTAAATCACTGCAGATGGTGACTGCAGCCATGAAATTAAAAGATGCTTGCTCCTTGGAAGGAAATAGATAGCATAGATGTATGGCAAAACCAATACAATATTGTAAAGTAGAAAATAATAATAATAATAATAAAATTAAAAAAAAATAAAAAGCAGAGACATTACTTTGCCAACGAAGGTCCATCTAGTCAAAGCCATGGATTTTCCAGTAGTCATGTATGGATGTGAGAGTTGGACTATAAAGAAAGCTGAGTGCCAAAGAATTGATGCTTTTGAACTGTGGTGTTGGAGAAGACTCTTGAGAGTCCCTTGGACTGCGTGGAGACCCAAGCAGTCCATCCTAAAGGAAATCAGTCCTGAATGTTCATTGGAAGGATTGATGCTGAAGCTGAAACTCCAATACTTTGGCCACCTGTGCAAAAGACCCTAATGCTGGGAAAGATTGAAGGCAGGAGGAGAAGGGGATGACAGAGGATGAGGTGGTTGGATGGCATTGCCGACTCAATGGACATGAGTTTGAGTAAACTCCGGGAGTTGGTGATGGACAGGGAGGCCTGGCATGGTGCAATCCATGGGGTCGCAAAGAGTTGGACATGACTGAGCAACTAAACTGAATTGAATATAAGCTTGGAGTGGTTTATGACACAGAAGCAGTTAAATGAAGCAGTATTTAAACTAGTGTGTTATGAACAAGGTAGTTAAAACACTTGTTCTGAGTAGTGACCCATATAAGTTATATTTTCCAAGAAAAATACCCCCTTTTTGTTATACAGTTCAAGGTAAAGGTGCTGGCCGCAATTTTCATTCCCTTTTGCTGGAGGGAAACTGCAGTCTGCTTTTCAAGGTCATCCTGGTCAAATTCTCAAAGCCAAGAACACCCTAATACTATTTACAAGTACTAATATAGTTTTATTTAATTATATGAAT
Source organism: Bos indicus x Bos taurus (assembly GCF_003369695.1). Lineage (NCBI taxonomy): Eukaryota > Metazoa > Chordata > Mammalia > Artiodactyla > Bovidae > Bos > Bos indicus x Bos taurus. The sequence continues at coordinate 51,951,012 of NC_040097.1, read as the reverse complement.
TCATATCAGGAACAACTAAACACTTGGAAATGTTATAATTCTTAAGCTAATTATCTGCACTTTAAGCAACTTCCTGGTTTTAAAAATATAAGTTTTATTAAAGAACAAAGTGAAAAAAAAAAGTGTAAAGAAGAAGCTTTTTAAAAAGATCCTATAATCCCATCAATCCAGAAAGAATTGTTTGACATTTAAGCTGACTTAGAGTTTCCCTAAATGGTTTTCCAAATTCAGACAGGGTCCAACTGGCCTCCTGCAGATAGAAATATACTCTATATGTAAATGAGAAAACTTCTGAGTATGGTCTGAAAATACAGATATGTGTTACACATACACACAATTACCTTATCACAGGACTTTCTTGCAGACTATATTTTTTTTCTTTTTGAGGGGGAGGGGTGTATATATATATATATATATATATATATATATATATGTATATAAAATCAAAATGGAAAGCAGCAACAGTAAAAACAGGAGTTACATTGTCTTCTGACTGAGTGTGATGTGAATGCCAAATGTAATTGTCTAAATTCTTAGAGTAATCCACGTTTGGAATTTTTGTCAAAAGCAGATCCTCGCATTATAGAATCAAATAACACCAAAAACAATGTTATTTTTTGAGTGATTAGTGTATGTTAGACTCTGAATTCTCTATATTTGTTGTTTCCTTTTTCCTGTTAATTAACATTCTTGAGATGGCTAATATCTATTATTACCTTTATCTTAAAAGAAATAGAGCTTTGGGAGATTGAAATACTGTCAAAGTCCTATCGTTGGTTAGTACTGGAGTTGGAATTTGATCCATCATTAGCCTTATTCTGGCAGCTGCTCTGGTTCAGAGAGCATCCAAGGTCCTGAGATCCAGAAGGAGTGTCATTGTTGAACTTTGTGTGATCCTCTATGACAAAGAATAGAGGGCTGATAGAGAATATTCCTTACCAATCTTAGTATGGAAGAACTTCTGCTTCTGTGCCTAATACATCAATTAAATCATAACATCACTTAATCATAACCATAGACCTTAAAATTGGTATTTCTGTGAAATACATTTTGATGCCTCCTTTTAATAGTAGTAGGAAAATCATTTTTCTATAGCCTAAGGCACAGCCAATGGTAGTGAAACTATTACTGGCTATGGAGTTGCCCAAGCCTGAGTTTAATTGCTAAGGTATGAGCACAATTACTGAGGTATGAGCACACGTGTTGTAAACTTTCATGGAGATTAGATTAAATGTCCAGACGCACCCCTTAAAGCCCAGAAGTCGATCCTCAGGTGTAGTGCCATCTGAACTAGAAGTCAAACCAGTTGAACAAAATTTGCAAAATTGCTTGGTTTTAGCATTTAACATGAAACTATTTGATGTTAAAGAAGAGAAAAGGAAGGAAAGATGAAAGAAAGAAAAGAACAGAAATTGAGTTACTTGAACACCCTTTAAAATTCTGGCAACTTCATTTTTTCTTTTTTTAATATTTATTTATCTGGCTCTGCCGCGTCCTAGTTGTCACCGGCGAGATGGTTGTTGCAGCATGCAGAATCTTTTAGTCGTGGCCTGTGAATTCTTAATTGCCTCTTAGTGGTAGCATGTGGGATCTCGTTCCCTGACCAGGGATGGAACCCAGGCCGCCTGCATGGGGAGCAAGGAGTCTTAGCTACTGGACAACCAGGGAAGTGCCCTGGTGATTTCATTTAAATATCTGTATGCCCAGGTTCTCTTGAGAAGCAGAATATCAGACAGCATAGAAACTCACAATGCACTAGGCAGAAATAGGCCCCCAGACTGGCTGTATGGTCTCTATTTTGCCACTTCATCTCCATCATTTCCTTTTATCTCCCAGGCCCTAAGGTTAAGTGTGAAGTGTCATGTATTGCCTGTGTGTGTGTGTGTGTGTGTGTGTACACACATGTGCATGCACACATGCACACAGGTCTCAGGATTTTAGGCCTAAATCCTTGAGTAAATTCATAGTGATGAAGGAATGAGTTATTTCACTGCTTCAGAGTTAGTATCAATACTTTCTCTTTTCCTTGGAATTATTAATTCCCATTATTATTCAGAGAGGTGATTAATCTTTTTTCCTGCCCACCACCAACCTAGACCTACTGGAATAAGAATTACAAATTTTGCTTTTAGGACTGGTTCTAGACTTCATAAGAGAAGCACTGTCTGTTTTAATAAAAATCTTCATTCAAAATACAATTTTGTAATTTTTTTCCCTAATTGATCTGATTTGTGTTACAAACCCGCATCCCACTGCAGCACAGGGATTGCTCTCTTTTACTCAATCATTGAATCTAGTCTGATGAATGGGTTAGACTTGTGAAAGTTCATATTTTCAGAATTAGAATCCTCTCCACCTCTCTCCTCTGGTGGCATTTGGGCAGGTAGGTGAGGAGTGTGGACGGAAAAGATCTGCACTTTTTATCCTAGCTCCTCTGATCTTGTCAACAGTATTCCTTGTCTTCCTGTTCCTCTAGGCTTTGGTCCCACTAAGTGCCTTCCCAGCTTACTTTTCCAGATGGTGGTGAGCTTGAGCCCCCTTGTACCAGTTTACAGAGGTGATTGTGTACATCACATCCTAACTCCATGCTTTGCCATTTTGGTCTGTCACTTTGGTAAACTTTCATGGGCCAGGCGTGCTGTGTGTGTGTGTGCTAAGTCGCTTCACTCGTATCCGACTCTGTGCAACCCTGTGGACTGTACCCGCCAGGCTCCTCTGTCCATGAGATTCGCTAGGCAAGAATACTGGAGTGGGTTGCCATTCCCAACCCAGGGAACAAATACACATCTCTTATGTCTCCTGCACTGGCAGGCAGGTTCTTTACCACTAGCACCACCTAGGAAGCCCTTCAAGGGCCACAGTAAGACAAATTGTATTCTAGAAACTGGCAAATGTTTTAAGTCAGAGCTGTTTCTCTCAGAAAGCTGGTTGTTAAACTCTTACCAACATGCCACTGCCTCCAGGTGAGTCCCTTTCCATCTTTGGATGGTCTCTTCCCGCCTTGACAGGGTTGTGTAACTTGGCTACACTGACTGGTTGTATAACTTGGTTCATGCAGTTTGACACAAGCAGAATGACGCCAGCAAATTCTTAATAAGCCCTGTATCATGGGGCTAGTCCTCTTAGAACACTTCATTTTACCTTGTGAGCACTGTGATGTGGAGAAGTCCAGACTGTATGGAGAAGCCACTTGCAAAAGGAACAAGCTGGTTTAGAATGAGCCTCAGATACGTATGAGCCCGTCTAGTAATCCTACCAGCCCTTCTATTTAAGCCACCTCTGCAGAAGTCCTTTGTTGTTGTTCTGTTGCTAAGTCTTGTCTGACTCTTTGCAACCCCATGAACTGCAGCACGCTAGGCTTCCCTGTCCTTCACCATTCTCCTGGGGTTTGCTCAAACTCATGTCCATTGAGTCGGTGATGCCATCCAAGTATCTCATCCTCTGTCATCCCCTTCTCCTGCCTTCAATCTTTCCCAGCATCACGGTCTTTTCTAATGAGGTGGCTCTTCTCATCAGGTGCCCAAAGTATTGGAGCTTCAGCTTCAGCATCAGTCTTTCCAATGAATATTCAGGGTTGATTTCCTTTAGGATTGACTGGTTGGATCTCCTTGCTCTCCAAGGGAGTCTCAAGAGTCTTCTCTAACACCACAGTTCAAAAGCATCAATTCTTTGGAATTCAGCCTTCTTCATTCATTAGAGATAAGATGTCCCCAGGACACCCTTCCTGAATTCCTAATCCACAGAAATTGCGAGCAAATAAACCACTAAGTTTTGGTATGGCTTATATAACAGTACATCCTTTGAAATGATTATTTTCTTCTAGTTTCTCAGCTTGTTGTCTTGTATTTCTTCCTGGCTGATTCAACCTCACCACCTCTTTTACTGACACTCCAAATGTCTCTGCCATGCCTTTCATTTGGTAGCCTTGGTAGGCGTTTTATCTGTTTCTCCCTATCTGGATTACTGACACTCAATTTTGGAGTCATCCCATATTCTACAGAACCAAGAGCATATCAGAGAAGCTAACCGCTGGGATTTTGTGATCTGACCACTCTTATCTCCAGGTTTCCTTAGTTGCCTACGTCTAGGTTGATGTGGGACAGACCATCAGGTAATCTTCTAAGATCCCAAAGCAATCTGGGTCGAAAGTTTCCTGTCTTGACTTTCATAAGGCACTATTTAATTTCTGGGCTGAGGTTTGAAGAGCATCATTTAATGACAAAATGTAGGGAAAAAGACTAGGAAAGCTATTCTTCTCCAAATTAAAATGTTACCACAGTACCTTCACACATTTTTAAGAACTGAACTGAGGCTGATCATCTAAATTGTTGGGCTGTTATACTGAGAGGTGTGTTCTATAGTACTGTGCATTTGATATGCAGCTAACCTTCTGCTGACTTGATGAACTTAATAACAGGACAGTTGGATCCATTAACTCACTTTCATGCTAAGAATAAGATTTTAACTAATTGCATGGATAAAAATTAGTTTTGACATGGATTTTTATGATGCTATATTAAGTGTAACATTATGAATTAAAATATTAGACATAATTCCTTTGTTGTAAAGATTCAAATGTAACCAAACTTTTACACTCTTTAGGTTCATAATTTATAAGTATACTAAAAAAAAAAAAAGAAGAAAACTGAGAAGAAATACAAGGAAGTCAATTTTTTCTTAAGAAAACCTGAATCTTAGATGCCTTTGAGACATGATCTTTCTTTTTTGTTTTAATTTTGGCTTTTGGGTGGAATTTTAGTGATACCTCCCTGTGGGTTTCATAATAAAGGTATGCATATTTTCTTGTTTACTGGAAATTCAGATATCCTTTTTGTGAGGTTTATATTTAAATCTTTGGCTCATTTTAACTACTTTTTTGAACTGATTTATAAAATTCTTTATACATTTTAGATGAGTCTTTTGTGAGATAGAGGCAATCAAATGTTTTCCCTCCATCTGCAGCCTACCCTTTTCCTCTCTTAATGGTACTTGATGATAAACTTGAACTGCATTAATCTTAATAAAGTCAGATATATAAAATTTTATTATTTGCAGATCTTTGCTCTGTTTAAAAAATCTTTGCCTATTCCAAAGACACAAAGATATTCTCCTATGTGTTCTCCTACAATTTTTATTTCTTTGCCTTTCACATTTAAGTCTGCAATCTATGTGGAGTAACTTTTATTTGTGGAGTGAAGGTAGGATGATTCTTCTTTTTGACTAGAATCTCTGGGTCATTCAATATCACTTACTGGAAAAGACCATACTTATCTCACTTCACTGAAGTGGCCCCTTTGCAATTCCATTGACCAGAGAAGTGTGGTTTTCTGGATTCTATTCTTTTCCAGAATCCTTTAATATACACACTTAAGCTGATATCCTGTTGTCATAATTACTGTAACTATATAACAGTCTTAATAGTGTGCTCCATTATTTTTGAAATATATATATTTTTATATATAATATATATATATATATCTGAATTGTTTTCCAGATATGGGCAAATGACTCTTTCTCTAATGAATTGATTACTTGTTTCATTAAAAAAGTTCCTATTGCAGTATTTATATTTCTTACTAGTGCATAAAAGCTTTTGATTTAATACCTATATTATTCCTCTAGTTACTATACTTATGCACCGTTTGTATTTTTTCTTTTACTTTGGCTTATTGTATTTTGACCTGCAGTGGTCTCCAACTTTTATGTTGTAAGAATGATATATATTTTCCTTTTGTCTCATATGTAGAAATATATTTTATATCCGGAAAAGCCTTTTTTCCTTTGAAAAAATGTGACACATCTTATCTAGATTTTTATGCCTTTTTAATTCACATTCAACTTTAATCTATCGGCAATTGTTTTATATACCATGTAAAGTGGAGAGAGAAATTCATTATTTTTTTCCCAAATGAGAAATTATTTAATCCCATAGCTATTAATAAATACTTTTCTTCACTTATCATTTAACCAAAGTTAGATACCAAAATCAGAAATGTACATAAGTGTGTATTTTAGGTTTTCAATAAGGATTTGAATATACTTTTTAAGAGAAGAAGGAAAATGTATCCTTAAAGAGTAAAGGTGAAAAAAAGTAGTTTTGGGAAGAGCAGACAGAAGACTGAGTGTCCAAGGGCGTGAGAGCCTGTGATAGAGAGCAGAAGTACCTTCTCAAAAGACTGGGTGGGGACCAAACACCTAGAGAAGTGCTCTCAGACTTCCAGGCGCATGCGTATCATCTGGACACATCGTTAACTGTAGGTTCTGATTCACTAGCTGTTGAGTGGGCCGACGATTCTGCTCCAACATGTCCCAGGTGAGAAGGAGTCTGTAGACTGAGTTCTGAGCTGTGGGAGACTACACTCCTGCTTTCTTCTGCCTCCTTCCATCCTCTGGTGTGATCCGTTTCTGGCCCCCGGCTTCCTCTCCTGAACTCACTTCCCTACGTCCTCCTGGTACCCTTCCCCCGTTTACTTACAAACTGCCTTTGCCCTCATCCTGTTTGCTCGGCGCACACACGATAGACTTGTGTGTCTTTCCTGGCCCAGGTGGAACTGTTTGGTCCTCCTGGTCAGGTTTTGTGCCACATGCCTGGTCCTTTCTCCTGCTCTCTTCCACATTGCCAGTCCTCTTCAATGAAACCAGACATCACTTTTTTATTATTTCCAATAACTTTGAGTTGCACTTAATGGAAAGCCTGACATCTAATTCTGCATTTTTTTTTTTAAAAAGTTACATTTCCCCCCCACCTTTGGGTGAAAACCTGTATATTATGTTGAATTTAGAGAATGCCGAAGTTCTTGGAACTTTTTTTTAATGCAAGATTCTCTCATAGAAATAAGCATCACTATTTCTTTAAAAACTAGCTTCCTAGCTTTCATATTATAGTTTAAGTTGTTGTTGTATAAGCTTTTCCTAACAGTGTAGTCATCTGTCAGTAACACTTGCTTAAAGAATCTTTGTGCTAATATGCTATTTCACAAAGAAATATGGATTTAATTGAATTTAAATAAGATTGTTTTTTGAAATTAATATAGATATTGATATGCATCATCAACTCTTTTGACATTTGTGTTTTGTTCTTTATTGATGAACAAGATGAAAATAGTAACTGATATTTAACTCACTAGTAATTATTGCTTTTATTTTTTGCATGAAACAGAGAATTAGTTTCGGCGTCAAGTTGCTTTCTCAGAGAGAATGTTTATTTGACTGTTACTTCAGGCTGTGCACGTGTGCTCAGTCCCTGAGTCGTGTCTGATGCTTTGCGACCCTATGGACTGTGGTCCTCCAGGCTCCTAGTCCATGGGATTCTCCAGGCAAGAATACTGGAGTGGGTTGCCATTCCCTTCTCCGGGGGATCTTCCCAACCCAGAGATCCAACCCAGGTCCCTGCATTGTAGGCAGATTTTTACTGTCTGAGTCAGCAAGGAAGCCCTGATACCCAGACATTCAGCCAAAAATAAGATATCTAGTTCAATCTGGTAACCTTCCTTTCAACTTGGGCAGAGTTGGATTGTGGTTAGGAGATCCAGTGAGGGAGTTGTGAATACAATAAACCAGATATTTTTTTCCTGATTCAGATCACAATCTCTGATCAGAACTGGAATCAAAACTCCATCAGCCTGCTGATATCTGAGTTGGAAGATGCAGAGTAATCACTGTTAGGATTAGTTGAAAAGTAGCCAATGAAGGGGTCACAGCAATTGTCCCCATTAGTTTCTTCTGAATTGTTTCTTGAGCATGATGAATTACATAGGTACTGAATACATAAGCAAAGTTGAGTGAATGGGCGTTTTTTTTCCCCCCTGTGAAGTCCTCCCTGAGCTAGAGTCAGAAGTCCAGCTGAATGCATCCTTTGGGTGGTGTTGAAGTTGGGCAATCAAGATAACTTTGCCAGTGCAAAATGAAAACATGGAGCTTCTCATTTAAAAAGTATTAAGAATCACAAGACAGTGATATCAGAGCATTACACCATGTGTGTGGCCCTTCTGACCAGGACATGGGTTGCTTGTCCATGTAGTCATCAGTACTTTTTATGGATCCTGCTTTTAATGTAAACTGTATGAAACTGATTTAAAAATTCTAATAATCAGTGAAGGAGCCTCAAGATGGCTGACTCAGTTTATACAGAATAGTTCCTGGCTTCCCTAAATGGAATGGAGATGCCTTTTCTCAAGACTATACTTGAATTTGTAATCAGGTTCTACTCTTGGCAAACACTTGCTGAAAAATAGCAAAACTTTAAGATGTTTTGGTTCTGTGTGGATATTTTGCCTTTTTCATAATAATTTTTTTCATAAATTTTGCATTTTCTTGGGTCATGAGATACCTTACAGACTCTGAGATAGCTTGACCTTGGAAATCTCATAACCATACACTGATGAGAAAAGATTTCCAGTAATTCTTCTCTTTCTACTTTCAAAAAGAATTTCTCCTCTTTGACACAGAGGCTAAAGTGGCTTTCTCCAGTCTTTTTTTTTTTTTTTTAATATACACATTGAGCTCAATGCGATATTTGCTTCTAACTGCCATTCAATGTTACATGTCAGTCTCCCTCAAATTATTACTATATATTAATTCTGATTAGACAGGAGGTGGCTCTGTGAGTGTTGACTTCCTGCCAGTACAATCAAATGTGAGCTCTGGGAACAGAAAACAAATGTTACTTTCAAAACACTGGTGAGGAATGTATTACTTATAACTTATTTAAAAAGTGAGTTGCTTCAGTTAAGTGATTACAAAGGTCTTTAGTGGATATAGTTTCTGGAATGGGCATCTAATTAAGATTCTTCTCCTTCCTGGCCCAAGCATAAAACAATGTCAAAATTTCATCTTTCTGAACCTATTTGCAAGGCAGAGATAAAGATGCAGACATACAGAATCAACTTGTGAACACAAGGAAGGAAGGAGAGGGTGGGACGAGTTAAGAAAGTAGCACTGATATATATACACGGCCGTATGTAAAATAGCTAGCTAGTGGGAGGCTGCTGCATAGCACAGGGAGCTCAGCTCAGTGAACCGAGGTGACCTAGACGGGTAGGAGGTGGAGGTGGAAGGGAGGTTCAGAACAGAGGGGATGTATGTACACATGGCTGAGTCATGTCGTTGTACGGCAGAAACTAACACAACGTTGTGAAGCACCCCCAGAGGAAAGGAAAAGTGAGAAGACAGTGAGAAGGCAGCTGTCCTCAAGCCAGGACCAGAGCCCTCACCAGAACTGCCCCCCCAACCAGGGCACCTTGATCTTGGACTTCTCCCCTCTAGAACCTTGAAAAATAAATGCATATTGTTTCAGGCACCTTTTCTGTGGCTCTGTATTGTGGTGGTCCTAGCAGAGGAGTACTCATTTCCCACATTTTATAAGTTGTACAATGATTTGCCTTTTTAGAATCAACTATTATAAAATTTTAGGTGCAAGAGCAAATGGAAATGGGGGAAAAAAAAAAAACAACACTGAGTGAACTGGTTTGTTCTTAAGCTTTGACCCGTGTTAATGTATATACAGTGTGCTGGACTGAGTATTGGTGCCCCAGCATTTGTACAGAGTTAGCTGGGATTTATAGACAAAGTTAGGCTGAATTCCCCTAGTATTTACTAATACTGTTCCTTAACTGATTTTCACATTGGAGTAATAATTTTTTGACTTATTTGTTCATGTACCTGCCTGTCCTCTGCAGAGGAAGCATCCCTGAATATACATAAAGCCCTTTCATAACCAGAAATATGTTTTGTTTGTTTTAGTATCCATAATACTTATTCTAGCACCTGGCATACAGGAGCCTTCTAATGTATATTTGAATAATGAAGTGAGTAAATGAAGAAATTATTCTCCAATTAAATCTCCTAGAGATATTTCAATGTTACCTCTTTGAAAGAGATTGCTACAGTGCAGTGCTGTATGTTGAGTTTCAATAATATAATTACAAAAATATATTGTATTGTATAGGGCTTCCCTCCATACTATTAAGTTGTACTCTGCATGAAGAAAAAAAAAATAAAAGGTGTACTCTTTTTAGTTTTGTTTCAAACTAACAGTTTGAGTGATCAATGATCTTCAGTCCTTGACAAGTGAGAAGTTAATTATAGGGTTGCTGCTGCTGCTAAATCGCGTCAGTCGTGTCCGACTCTGTGCAACCCCCTAGACGGCAGCCCACCAGGCTCTCCTGTCCTTGGGATTCTCCAGGCAAGAACACTGGATTGGGTTGCCATTTCCTCCTCCAATGCATGAAAGTGAAAAGTCAAAGTGAAGTTGCTCAGTCGTGTCTGACTCTTAGCAACCCCATGGACTGCATCCTACCAGGCTCCTCCATCCATGGGATTTTTCCAGGGAAGAGTACTGGAGTGGGGTGCCATCGCCTTCTCAAAATTATAGGGTTAGAGGATATTAAATGGTTTTGTCTAACTGGAATCTTTTTCTCTGAATACAACAGGACAAGAAATCAGAAAATCCATCTCTTTTATAGAGCAACTTTTCTAGACAGAAGAGTAAGCTCTTCATGTGTGGTTAATAATTTAATCCTCACACCTACATGGCAAGTTGAGTATGATCATCTCCACTCCAAAGATAAGAGCCTCACTTGGAGGGTAATGCAAGCATACTCATCCAACTTGGAAATGCTAGATGTGGGATTAATTTCCAGGTCTTTCTGCCATCCTATTAAACCCCAAATACACAACAGACATATTTCAAGGGGAGAACAGTGAAATGTTATTGATCTATTAAGTGTGGTAATATTTGAGTTAAATGATTGAATTTAAATGGATTTTAAATTACTCTTCCCCTTCTTGCCAATTCCCATTAAAACTGAGGAGTTGGAATAGTTTGTGGTCATAAACTTGCCTTTCACTAAGAAAATGTTTCTCATGTCAGACAATGAGCTAAGCACCTTAGATGCTTTTAGTTTCTCCAGTCTACAGAAGGAATGATGTGGGCCCTATTGTCCATATTCTACAGATGAGGTAAGTTGGACTCTGAAAAGTTCATCAGCTTAGCTTTAGATGGGAAAGGTAGGTTTCAAACCAGGTCTCTAATTCCAGAGCCACATCCTTAACCACCACTCTCTTCTGTAACACAAGTTCAGACTCCACTCCAAGACTAGCTTTTTTGGGTTTAATTAATGGCCTGGGAATGAAGATAAGGTGTACCTGGGTTGGGAGTAAGGCTGAGACAGGGCTGTATTTCTATTAAACATGAAAAATGGTAAGGGCCTCAGAATACAGACCTTAAAGCAATGCATATTCCACAAAAAGGAGAAGCCCTCAAGTGTTACTCTCACACTGGGGAAATGACTATGGATTAGAAACCCTGTTTCAACAAGGGTATGCATGCAGCCTTTGGATTGCTTAAAGCCGAAGGACCATGTTGCCTCTTACAAGCAGAGAAATTCATTCTGTGACTCTGGGTAACTACCAGAAATTCCACAGTATCCCTTGTCTTCTTCTTGGTTTTGGAAAGACATGTTCTTGGTCTTCATTCCAAGTTTGCTTTACAGGGTCAATTTAACATTTTGCAATGCCTCCTCAATGCTTTCCCCATGTTCTATAAACAACCAGCTAACTTGTAGACCTAACAGAAGCAGAAGATATTAAGAAGAGATGGCAAGAATACACAGAAGAAGTATACAAAAAAGGTCTTAACATGACCCAGATAACCACAATGGTGTGGTCATTTACCTAGAGCTGGACATCCTGGAGTGTGAAGTCAAGTGAGCCATAGGAAGCATCACTACAAACAAAGCTAGTTGAGGTGATGGAATTCCAGCTGAACTATTTTAAATCCTGAAAGAAGATGCTATTAAAATGCTTCACTCAATATGTCAGAAAATTTAGAAAACTCAGCAGTGGCTATAGAACTGGAAACGGTCAATTTTCATTCTAATCCCAAAGAAGGACAATGCCAAAGAATGTTCAAACTATAGTACAGTTGCACTCATTTCACATGCTAATAAGGTTATGCTCAAAATCCTTCAAGCTAGGCTTCAGCAGTGTGTGAATCAAGAACTTCCAGATGTACAAGCTGGGTTTGCAGAGAAAAGGAACCAGAGATCAAATTTATAACATTCACTGCATCATAGAGAAAATGAAGGAATTCCAGAGAAACATTTGCTTCATTGACTACGCCAAAGCCTTTGACTGTGTGGATCACAGAAAACTGTGGGAAATTCTTAAAGATATGTGAATACCAGCACATCTTACCTGCCTCCTGAGAAACCTGTATTCAAGACAAGAAGCAATAGTTAGAACCAAACATGGAACAACTGACTGGTTCAGAGTTGGGAAAGGAGTACGACCAGCTGTATATTGTCATCCTGCTTATTTAATGTCTATTCAGAATACATCATGTGAAATTCCAGGCTGGATGAATCACAAGCCAAAATCAAGATTGCTGGGAGAAATATCAACAACTTCAGATATGTAGATGATACTACTCTAATGACAGAAAGTGAAGAGGAACTAAAAAGCCTTCTGATGAGGGCGAAAGAGGAGAGTGAAAAGATGGCTTGCGACTCAACATTCAAAAAACTAAGATCATGGCATTCGATCCCATCACTTCATGGCAAATAGATCGGGAAAAAGTGGAAGCAGTGACAGATTTTATTTTCTTGGGCTCCAAAATCACTGTGGATGGTGACCGTAGCCATGAAATTAAAAGACACTTGCTCCTTGGAAGGGAAGCTATGACAAACCTAGACAGCATATTAAAAAGCAGAGACATCACTTTGCCGACAAAGGTCCTTATAGTTAAAGCTATGATTTTTCTGGTAGTCATGATTTTTCTGATAGTTAAAGCTATGATTTTTCTAAGATATGAGACTTGGATATAAAGAAGGCTGAGTGCTAAAGAATTGCTGCTTTCAAATTCTAGTAGTGCTGGAGAGGACTTTTTAGAGTCCCTTGGAAAGCAAGGAGCTCAAACCAGTCAATCCTAAAAGATATCAATCCTGAATATTCATTGGAAGGCTTGATGCTGAAGCTCGAATACTTTGGACACCTGATGCAAAGAGCTGACATATGGGAAAAGACTCTGATGCTAGCAAAGATTGAAGGCAAAAGGAGAAGGGAGCAGCGGAGGCTGAGATGGTTAGATAGCATCACCCACTCAGTGTACATGAATTTGGGCAAACTCTGGGAGATAGTAGAGGGCAGAGTAGCCTAACATGCTGCAGTTCATGGGGTCGCAAAGAGTCGGGCATGACTTAGGGACTGAACAACAACCATAATGACAACTTGTAGAGGCACTTGTCAAGAGCAAACTCTGCTTTGTCACTAAAGTCTTATCATCCATGTGGAAACATTCTTGGGTGATTCCCTACCACTTCCTTCCATCCTATTTCCCTCAAGCATCGTTACGGTGCTTATTTTATTTAAGGCCCGATTATCACTGTGGTTCCTTTTTTCTAAATCTAAACTTTAGAGTAGGACCAACCAAAATAGTAATTGCTGTCTACATGTGGGTACTTAAATTTATAAAAATCACGTAAAATTAAAACTTGGGTTTCTCAGTTCACTAGATACAACTGATATGGATGCCATATCGAACATTTCAGATGGTGGCGCTAGTGGTAAAGAACCCGCTTGTCAATGCAGGAGACATAAGAGACGTGAACTTGATCCTTGGTTCGAGAAGATCCCCTGGAGGAGGGTATGGCAATCCACCCCAGTATTCTTGCCTGTGCATGGACAGAGGAGCCTGGCGGGCTACAGTCCATATGGTTGCAAAGAGTTGGACATGACTGAGCAACTTAGCATGCATGCACACACCATATTGAACATTTCAGATGTAGAATACTTCCATCATCATTGAAAGTTTCATTGAGCAGCATTACATTAGAGCTTTGATTTCCTAGAAAAGATATCCCGTAGTGAATGTTGTGATAGATTATATTACTTTACGTGATATTCCTTGTCCCTCTGTTATATGTCTCTTCTTGGGGGTACCCTGCATATAGTGCTACTCTTTACAAGAGAATTATGTAAACCTTTGCTCCAGTGCCATCGACTTGCTTTGTCCAATGAACTATGAACATAAGCAATGTGTGTTAACATCTAAGGGGAACTTTAATAACCAGTGTGTACTTCACATGAGGTCTTTACCTTCAGTGATGAGGCAAGCAGTGTTTGAAAATGGGGCTGCTTCTGGGTCCTTGAGTGAAGGTGACCTAGAGCAGAGCTGAACACATCCATAATCAATATTTAATGTGGAGGAAAAATACCCTTTTAATATCTCCATTCTCTATTTTTAGTATCATTTATTATTTTACCCACTTGACTTAGACTGACTGATAGAAATATGGACTCTCTTTCAATATTTTAGAAATGAAACCAGGGTTACTAAGTGATTTTCATCAGTGATTTTCTGTGTAGGACCGGGCTGGAAGCCAGTGTAACAGGAGCAGGCTAAACGATGCAGTTGACAATAGGTTCACGTATTATAGAAAGAACAAAAGGTTTGCCCCTGGGTGAATTGGGTAAGCCATGTGACAGAACAAGAGTGTATTTTTGGAGTTCATTCTATTATCAAGTGCCCAGAACCTGAGTGATTTTTATCCCCAGGGTGTGAATAGCCCTCAGATGAACAGCCCTCTGTGTGAAAAGACATGCTTTCTGCAATCAGGTGACTGTTTTCATTTATTCTAATAACCTCTCTGGTGTCTGCATAGGGGAGGCTTTTCTCTTTTTATTTTTAGAATTTTTTTTTCCATTTCAATTCTACCTTTATATTTTGCAGTTAGATCAGTGGAGTAACAATAAATATGAGTCACAGTAAGGCATTAAGGACTTAAGATACAATAGGCAATAAGCTAATGACTTTGCCAGCCTGAGGAAGAGATGTAGAGGGAGTGGAAGCTCAGGTTCTCAATTGGATATTTTATTCTATTATATTACTTTTATAGTTGGTTTCCTTGTTTTTTTAACATTCTGTAAACTTTAGTTTTTAAAATTTTAATTAATTTTATTGGAGTATGGTTAATTTACAATATTGTGTTAGTTTCTGCTGTACACAAAAGTGAATCAGTTATACACATACAATATTTTAAAATTCTATTCCCATATCAGTCATTACAGAGTATTGAGTAGAGTTTCCTGTGCTATATAGTAGTTCTTATTAGTTATCTATTTTATATACAGTAGTGATTATATGTCAATATCAGTCCCAGTTTATCCCTCCCTTCCCTCCCCCATGAGTTTTTCTACATCAGTGACTCGATTTTTGTTTTTTAAATAGGCTCATTTGTAACATTATTTTAGATTCCACATGTAAGCCACACCATATGATATTTCTCTTTCTCTGTCTGATTTATTTCACTCAGTATGTCAGTCTCTAGGTTCATCCATGTTGCTACAAATGGTTTTATTCTTTGTAATGATTGAATATTCCATTGTGGGCTTCCCTAGTGGCTCAGTGGTAAAGAATCCACTTACCAATGCAGGAGATGTGGGTTTGATCCCCGGGTCGGGAAGATCCCCTGGAGAAGGAATATGGCAACCCACTCCAGTATTCTTGCCTGGAAAATCCCATGGACAAAGGAGTCTGGCAGGGTAGAGTCCAGGGGTCACAAAAGAGTCAGACATGATTTAGCAACTTTATAACAGCAAAAACAATATTCCATTGTCTTTATCCATTCCTCTAATGATGGACATTTAGATTGCTTCTATGTCCTGGCTATTGTAAACAGTGCTGCAATGAACAATGGGGGGGCACATATATTTTTGAATTAAGGTTTTCTCTGAATATGTGCCCAGGCGTGGGATTGTTGGGTCTTATGGTAGTTCTACGTTTAGTTTTTTAAGGAACCTCAATACTGTTCTCCATAGTGGATGTACCAGTTGACATTCCCACCAACAGAGGAGGAGGGTTCCCTTTTCTCCACACTCTCTCCCCCATCTGTCGTTTGTAGGTTTTTTGATAATGGCCGTTCTGACAGATGTGAGGTGATACCTCCTTATAGTTTTGGTTTTCATTTCTCAAATAATTAATGATGTTGTTAGCATCTTTTCATATGCCTTTTGATTATCTGTATTTCTTCTTTGAAGAAATGTCTATTTAGGTCTTCTGCTCATTTTTTAATTTTGGGTTTTTTTTTTTTTTTGTATATTTGTATATTTTGGATGTCAACCCCTTGTTGGTTGCTTTGTTTGAAAACATTTTCTCCCATTCTGAGGGTAATCTTTTTATTTTGTTTTACAATTTCCTTCATTGTGCAAAACGTTTTAAGTTTAATTAGGTCCCATTTGTTTATTTTTGTTTTTATTTTTATTACTTTCGGAGGTGGATCAAAAAAAGGTCTTGCTGTGATTTATGTTAGAGAGTGTTCTGCCTATGTTTTCCTGTAAGAGTTTTATAGTATCTGGTCTTACATTTAGGTCTTTAACCCATTTTGAGTTTATTTTTGTGTATGGTGTTAGGAAGTGTTCTAATTTAATTCTTTTACTTGTAGCTGACCAGGCTTCCCAGGACTGCTTATTGAAGAGACTGTCTTTTCTTCATTGTATTTTCTTGATTCCTTGGTCATAAATTGGGTGACCACAAGTTCATGAGTTTATCTCTGGACAGTCTATCGTGTTCCATTGATTTTTATTTATATTTTTGTGCCAGTACCATACTGTTTTGATTACCATAACTTTATAGTATAGCATGAAGTCAGGGAGCCTGATTTCTCCAGCTCCATTTTTCTTTATCAAGATTGCATTTGCTATTTGGGGGTCTTTTATGTCTCCATACAAATTTTAAGATTTTTTTGTTCTAATTCTGTGAAAATTACTACTGGTAACTTGATAGAGATTGCATTGAATCTGTAGGTTACTTTGGGTCGTGTAGTCATTTTGACAATCTTGATTCTTCCAATCCAAGCACATGGTATATCTCTCCATTTGCTTGTGTCACCGTTGATTTCTTTCACCTTATAGTTTTCTGAGTAGAGCTCTTTTGCCTCCTTACATGAGTTTATTCCTAGGCATTTTGTTCTTTTTAATGTGATGGTAAATTGGATTGTTTCCTTAATTTTTCTTTCTGATCTTTCCTTGCAAGAGGTTTCTGTGATTAATTTTGTATCCTACAACTTTACCAAATTCATTGATGAACTGTGATAGTTTTCTGATAGCATCTTTAGGATTTTCTGTGTATAATAGTATCATGTTGTCTGCAGACAGTGACAGTTTCACTTCTTTTACAATTTGGATTCCTTTCATTTCTTTTTCTTCTCTGATTACCATGGCTAGAACTTCCAAAATTATATATTGAATGAAAGTGGAGATAGTGGACATCCTTGTCTTATTCCTGATCTTAGAAGAAGTACTTTCAGTTTTTCAACATTGAAAATTATGCTCACTGTGGGTCTTTTGTGAATGGCTTTTATTATATTAAGGTATGTCCCCTCTGTGTCCACTTTCTGGAGAGTTTGTGTCATAAGTGGGTGTTGAATTTTGTCAAAAAGTTTTTCTATATCTTTTGAGATCGTTGTATAATTTTTATTCTTCAATGTGTTAATGGTGGTGTATCACATTTGATTGATTTATGTATGTTGAAGAATCCTTGCATCCCTGGGATAAATCCCACTTGAGTGTATGGTCCTTTTAAGGTACTATTGGATTCAATTTGCTAATATTTTGTTGAGGACTTTTGCATCTATGTTCATCAGTGATATTTTCCTATAATTTTATTCTGTGTGTGTGTGTGTGTGTGTGTGTGTATAATATCTTTGTCTGGTTTTGGTATCAGGGTGTTGGTGGTCTCACAGAATGAAATTGGGAGTGTTCCTTCCTCTGCAGTTTTGGGGGATAGTTTTAGAAGGATAAGTGTTAAGTCTTCTCTAAACATTTGATAGGATTCTCCTGTAAAGCCTTCTGGTCCTGGACTTTTGTTTGTTGGAAGTCTTATCCTTGGATTCTTGTATTGACTAAAGGAAGATTAAACATCATTCTTTGTGGGTTGCATTCTCCTTTTTTTCTTTTTTTTTTAAAGTCTTTATTGAATTTCTTACAACATTACTTGTGATTTATGTTTTAGTTTTTTGGCCTCGAGGTATGTGGGATCTTACCTTCCCAACCAGGGATTGAATCTGCAGCCCCTGCAATGGGAAGACAAAGTCTTAACCACCAAACTGCCAGGGAAGTCTCCTGCAGGTTGGATTCTTGCTTTTCATGAGGACTTAGGTACTGTTCAGGCTTCACTGGTGGCTCAGATAGTAAAGAACCTGCCTGCCATTCAGGAGACTCAGGTTCAATCCCTGGGTTGAGAAAATTCCCTGGAATAGGAAATGGCAACCCACTCCAGTATTCTTACCCGAAGAATTCTATGGACAGAGGAGCCTCACGGGCTACAGTCAATGGGGTCACAAAGAGCTGGACATGACTAAGCAACTAAGACTTTCACTTTGTTTTCAAGGTAATGTTCAAATGAAGAGAGTTAGTTATGGAGAGTTAAAGACTCACATTTGAATCTCTTGCATATCTAGGTCTGTGGAATTTTGAAATTACCAATGATACATCTCTGTAAAAATTCATTTTTAAACTAAAATATATGAAAGAAAGTTCCATTATCTCATGTGATTGAAGGAGCCCTGGTCCAGGGATAAGATCTCCTAGCACTGATACCAGTAACACATAAAGATTGAGGCGAGCAACTTCACTTGTGTGACATCTTCTACTAGCTATAAAATAAATTCTTCATCTAGATGAGATCACTGACTCTAATTTATGAATAAATTCTAACAAAGTTACTGAAGCCTCTTTAAAAATGCATATATCATGTACCTATGTATATTTTCAAAGAAAAATATGTGTAAGTCTTTACAAAGAACCTGTAAAAGTTTTTTTTGATACATTAGAGCAAACTTTCTGTATACTACAGAAGTTAAGACAGTATTAATCTGAGCTACATTGTTTTATGTTAAGGTGCTAGTTGTCAATACCAGGGGAACTACTAAGAAAATAGCTCAAAAATATAGTTCAAAAAAAGATAAGAAAATAAAAATGAGACTCCAAAGTGTATGTGCTTAACACAGAAAAAGGCAATGTTATAGTAATAGAGAAACAAAGATATAAAATAGATAGAAAAGAGATAACAAAATGGCAGATGTAAATACAACTTTATAATTAATTGCATTAAATGTAAATGTGAAAGTGATAGTCGCTTAGTCGTGTCTGACTCTTTGTAACCCATGGACTGTAGCCTGCCAGGCTCCTCTGTCCATGGAATTCTCCAGGCAAGAATACCGGAGTGGGTTGCCCTTCCCTTCTCCAGGGGATCTTCCCAACTCAGGGACTGAACCCAAATCTCCCGCATTGCAGGCAGATTCCTTACTGTCTGAGCCATCAGGAAATCCAACAAAATGTATAGATTGGCAGAAATGGCTGCAGAAACATGATACAAATATCTTCTACCTGTAGAGTCATGGTTTTTAGTCTAAGAAATAAACTGGTTGAAAGTGAAAGGATGAAAATGCTATACTATACAAACAGCTGCCTAAAGAAAGCTGGAGTCACTGTATTAACATTAAACAGAATCAACTTGAAAATAAAGGTATTTCACATGTTCCCCATCCACACATGTACACCCGTGGTGATGCACGTTGCATGTATGGCAAAACCAATACAATATTGTAAAGTAAAAATAATAATAATAATAAAAAAGTTAAAAAAATAAAATAAAAGTATTTCATTAGAAAAAAAGGGAGGCTATTTATGATGATAAAAGAGGAAAAACAAAGGAAGATGAATCAATTATCAGCATATATGCCCTGGAAAACAGAGCTCAAAGTACATTATGCAAATCCTGACAGAACTGAAGAAAGAAAAAGCAAATTCAACAATAGTAGTTGGAGATTTCAGCATACAACTTTCAGTAACAGATTGAACATCTAACCTGAAGACTAACAGGGAAATGGAAGACTTGAACAACACTATGAACAAACGAGACCTAATGGACATCTACAGAACACTCCACACAGCAATAGTGCAATACATACGCTTCTGTGTAAGAGAAGATGAAATCAGTGGCTCATTCATTCTAGGGCACATGACACTTTCGGTAGGCTACTCCGTATCCTAGGCCATAAAAGAAAAAGAGGCCTAAAGGAATTCAAAACACTGTTAAATGAAAGAATTATATACCGTATTACCTATGACCACAATGAAATTAAAATAGATTTGAGATTTGAACCCAGATGAACTAGGAAGGAAAACACTGCATTTGTTATCCTCATAGTTAACAGGCCCAATTCATGTCTAGAATTGTGCTCTGAGGCTGAACAATATCAACAGAAGGGAAATGCCTACTGTCATATGAATATCTCTTCAAGCATTTGTTTTTGTTGTTTAGTCGCTAAGTTGTGTCTGACTCTTTTTGACCCTATGGACTGTAGCCGCCAGGCTCTTCGGTCCATGGGATTTTCCAGTCAAGAATACTGGAATAAAGGGTTGCCATCTTCTTCCCCAGAGGATCTTCCCAACCCAGGGGTCGAACCATTGGCATCTCCTCTATTGGCAGGCAGATTCTTTACCACTGAGCCACCAGGGAAACTCTCTCTTCAAGTATATATACATACATATATATCATATATATATATATATATATATATATATACATACAGTTTTTGACTGGCTTGACTAACAGCTCAGATTATCATAAGGTCTGCATTTAAGACATGGAAAAGAATTTCCTCACTTTTGGTTTTTCACTAGTTTTAAATGGCTTCTGGCTACTTCTACTTAATGTAAATTATTATCCATAAGAACCAGATGTCAAATAACTTCTAATAGTCAGAGTCAGAAGGGGCAAAACTTGTTCAAGATAGCTGGTTAAAGTTAGCAAAGTTGTACACTAAAGGAAAGAGAGAGAGGAGAGGTAAATCTCATGGTTAAAACAGTATTGAGTAATCATGACTAATGTAAATTATTTCAGATTAGGGTCATAAGTACAATGGAACTAAATACCTTTGGAGGTGGAAGAGAAAGTGTTTAGAATTTCTTTTTTCCTAAAGGAAATTAAGTAAACTCAGTGATTGTTATATTGTACAGAAAATTTGCTTTATCTACCTGAGTGATAAATGAACTGGATTAATCAGTTTACATCACTTTTCAGTATACTTTTCTCATTATCATTAATGAGAGAGCACACAGAATTTGAGGGAAGATTTGTTCCTGAGCTTGTACTTCTGGCCTTATCTTCTTGATCCACTTACTCTTACCCTGTACAGTTAAAAGATTTCAAATTAGAAGTAAAAGGAATTGGATTTCTTCTGTGACCTTTTACATAATGCTGTGTCCCTAAGTTTTGTGTCTCAGTCTTTTTAGTCCAAGAAAAATCCCATATCCTCTCTTGGCATTCATTCATCTGCCATCTTTTCTCAGAATATCATTAGAGAAGATATTCACTGGTTTCTCTAAAGAATTCACTTCCATCTTGTAATATTTCTTGGCACAATGAAGCCATGTAACTGAGTAACATCTTTCAAGTTTGTGAAGTAAACATTTCTTCTTCATCTTCTACATTCTTGGTGCTATTAAAATTATATAAAGGAGAATTTCACTTTAAGAAAGAAATGGAAAAGATTGCTAATAAAGAAGAGATAGGTTCAAGAGAGAGGGGACATATGTAATATGTACAATTCATGATGATATATAGCAGAAATAAATAAAATACTATAAAGCAATTTTCCTCCAATTAAAAATAAATAAATTTAAATTGAAGAAACAGAATAATAGATCTTTAAGAAGTTTATTCATCTGTTTTCATTGTTTTATTTATAACACACAGAACCTGATCCAACTAACCTTGTCTCTTCATCATTCCCTAGATTTACCATTTGCCTCTTATAGCCTCTGTTTTCCAGTCCCACTCCCTAAATAATTATGATAGTTATTACGAAATGAATGGCAATCATGTGGCTGAAATTCTTTACATATTATCTTTAACCATGCCTAGATTCCTGCTGTTCGTATACTGTGATGTCCACACGACAAATGAAAGAGCAGTGTTTCAGAAATGTCAGTCATTTGGTTGAAAGGCTATAGTGAAGTATTGAATAAAAACTTGGACTCAGACACAGGCCAAACCAAAGTCCTGGGCTTTTCCAAAACTCCTTGTTGAATGAAAGCTCTTCCAGCTTTGCTGAATGGTAATTGCCAATCTGATAATCGTGCTATTGAAATCTCCCTTCTCTGTGAACTTTTTCTTTATTTCTTTATTTGTTCCTTGAACTCCTTCCTTTGTATAGTTTTCTTTTTTTTTTTTTTTCAAGTATGCTTCCTCAACTGAAAACATCTTAAGTCAGGTGCCTTAGTTTGGGTTTCTTAGAAAAGATTCTGAGATGAAATTTTGTGTGCATATGTTTGTTGCTGAGTGTTTTGGGGAAATGTGCTAGGAAATAGGAAGGCAGGAGCTAAACTGAAGAAGCCCCAGGTGGACATTCAGAGTGGTATGTGATTGGTTCAAGCAACACAATTCTGATTATAAACTAGAAGTCACAAAGACAGAGGATGGGAACTTCCCTGGTGGTCCAGTGGTTAAGATTTTGTCCTTCCCCTGCAGGGGGCATGGGTTCGGTACCTGGTGGGGGAACTAAGATCACGCATGATGCATGACATGGCCAAAAAGTGGACGATGACTGTGTCAATTTGCAGGAGTGATGTGAATGGAATAGGACAATGTTCCATACAAAAAAGTTGCATATATTAATTACATAACCACTGAGAAGGGCTATTATGTACTGGAAACCTCCTTATATTTCAGATCTAAGCCATTGTCTCATGAAGCCTGCATTCTTAGAGGGAAAGAGACAGGATACATAGGTACAATAGAGTCACTGATTCCATAAGAGCAGTTTGCTCCAAGAGCAAAAGTAATCCCAGTCTGTGCAGAGAAGAAACAACCACCAAGATGCCTGAACTGAGTAAGAATTTGCTGAGCAAAAGTCCCTACATGATACCTGGAACAAGGTGGTGTACAGGATAACTTTCTGAATATTTATATTTCCTACCCTTGTTCATTACTACATACACTGGTTTCTCAGGAAATAATTTATGTCATAGAGTAGATGTTCAGTTAATATTTGCAGAATAAGTAAGCAAAATTTAAATCAATGTGAGAATATCATGTGAACAAACAAACCAAAACATTTTTTTTCAGTTTGAAGTGAGTAAGTTCAGTTCAGTTCAGACACTCAGTTGTGTCCTACTCTTTGTGACCCCATGAATCACAGCACGCCAAGCCTCCCTGTCCATCACCAACTACCGGAGTTCACTCAAACTTATGTCCACCGAGTCAGTGATGCCATCCAGCCATCTTATCCTTCATCATCCCCTTCTCCTCCTGCCCCCAATCCCTCCCAGCATCAGAGTCTTTTCCAATGAGTCAACTCTTTGCAAAAGGTGGCCAAAGTATTGGAGTTTCAGCTTTAGCATTAGTCCTTCCAATGAACACCCAAGACTGATCTCCTTTAGGATGGACTGGTTGGATCTCCTTGCAGCCCAAGGGACTCTCAAGAGTCTTCTCCAACACCACAGTTCAAAAGCATCAATTCTTTGGTGCTGAGCTTTCTTAACAGTCCAACTCTCACATCCATACATGACCACTGGAAAAACCATACCCTTGACTAGACGGACCTTTTTTTGGCAAAGTAGTATCTCTGCTTTTCAGTATACTATCTATGTTGGTCATAACTTTCCTTCCAAGGAGTAAGTGTCTTTTAATTTCAGGCTGCAGTCACCATCTCCAGTGATTTTGGAGCCCCCAAAAATAAAGTCTGACACTGTTTCCACTATTTCCCCATCTATTTCCCATGAAATGATGGGACCAGATGCCATGATCCTAGTTTTCTGAATGTTGAGCTTTAAGCCAACTTTTTCACTCTCCTCTTTCACTTTCATCAAGAAGCTTTTCAGTTCCTCTTCACTTTCTGCCATAAGGGTGGTGTCATCTGCATATCTGAGCTCATTGATATTTCTCCCGGCAATCTTGATTCCAGCTTGTGCTTCTTCCGGCCCAGCGTTTCTCATGATGTACTTTGCATATAAGTTAAATAAGCAGGGTGACAATATACAGCCTTGATGTACTCCTTTTCCTATTTGGAACCAGTCTGTTGTTCCATGTCCAGTTCTAACTGTTGCTTCCTGACCTGCATACAGGTTTCTCAAGAGGCAGGTCAGGTGGTCTGGTATTCCCATCTCTTTCAGAATTTTCCACAGTTTGCTGTGATCTACATTGCCAAAGCTTTGGCATAGTCAATAAAGCAGAAATAGATGTTTCTTCTGGAACTCTCTTGCTTTTTCCATGATCCAGCGGATGTTGGCAATTTGATCTCTGGTTCCTCTGCCTTTTCTAAAACCAGCTTGACATCAGGAAGTTCACAGTTCACATATTGCTGAAGCCTGGCTTGGAGAATTTTGAGCATTACTTTACTAGCATGTGAGATGAGTGCAATTGTGTGGTAGTTTGAGCATTCTTTGGCATTGCCTTTCTTTGGGATTGGAATGAAAACTGACCTTTTGCAGTCCTGTGGCCACTGCTGAGTTTTCCAAATTTGCTGGCATATTGAGTGCAGCACTTTCACAGCATCATCTTTCAGGATTTAGAATAGCTCAACTGGAATTCCATCACCTCCACTAGCTTTGTTTGTAGTGATGCTTTCTAAGGCCCACTTGACTTCACATTCCAGGATGTCTGGCTCTAGGTGAGTGATTACACCATCGTGATTATCTGGGTCATGAAGATCTTTTTTGTACAGTTCTTCTGTGTATTCTTGCCACCTCTTCTTAATATCTTCTGCTTCTGTTAGGTCCATACCATTTCTGTCCTTTATCGAGCCCATCTTTGCATGAAATGTCCCCTTGGTATCTCTAATTTTCTTGAAGAGATGTCTAGTCTTTCCCATTCTGTTGTTTTCCTCTATTTCTTTGCATTGATCGCTGAGGAAGGCTTTCTTATCTCTTCTTGCTGTTCTTTGGAACTCTGCATTCAGATGCTTATATGCCTTCCTTTTCTCCTTTGCTTTTCACTTCTCTTCTTTTCACAGCTATTTGTAAGGCCTCCTTAGACAGCCATTTTGCTTCTTTGCATTTCTTTTCCATGGGGATGGTCTTGATCCCTGTCTCCTGTACAATGTCACAAACCTCCATCCATAGTTCATCAGGCACTCTAACAGATCTTGTCACTTGAATCTATTTCTCACTTCCACTGTATAATCATGAGGCATTTGATTTAGGTCATACCTGAATGCTGCTAAGTCGCTTCAGTCATGTCTGACTCTGTGCGACCCCAGAGATGGCAGCCCAAGAGGCTCCCCTGTCCCTGGGATTCTCCAGGCAAGAACACTGGAGTGGGTTGCCATTTCCTTCTCCAATGCATAAAAGTGAAAGTGAAGTTGCTCAGTCGTGTCCGACTCTTAGCAACCCCATGGACTGCAGCCCATTAGGCTCCTCTGTCCATGGGATTTTCCAGGCAAGAGTACTAGAGTGGGTTGCCATTGCCTTGTCTAGTGGTTTTCTCCACTTTCTTCAATTTAAGCCTGAATTTGACAATAAGGAGTTCATGATCTGAGTCACAGTCAGCTTCTGGTCTTGTTTTTGCTGACTGTATAGAGCTTCTCCATCTTTGGCTGCAGAGAATATAATCAACCTGATTTTGGTGTTGACCATCTGGTGATGTCCATGTGTAGAGTCTTCTCTTGTGTTGTTGGAAGAGAGTGTTTTTTATGACCAGTGCATTCTTTTGGCAAAACTCTATTAGCCTTTGCCCTGCTCTATTCTGTACTCCAAGGCCAAATTTGCCTGTTACTCCAGGTGTTTCTTGACTTCCTACTTTTGCAGTCCAGTCCCCTATAATGAAAAGGACATCTTTTGGGGGTGTTAGTTCTAAAAGGTCTTGTAGGTCTTCATAGAACTGTTGAACTTCAGCTTCTTCAATGTTACTGGTTGGGGCATAGGCTTGGATTACCATGATATTGAATGGTTTGCCTTGAAAATGAACAGAGATCATTCTGTTGTTTTTGAGATTGCCTCCAAGTACTGCATTTCAGACTCTTTTGTTGACCATGATGGCTACTCTATTTCTTCTAAGGGATTCCTGCCCACAGTAGTAGATATAATGGTCATCTGAGTTAAATTCACCCATTCCAGTCCATTTTAGTTCGCCAGTTCCTAGAATGTCGACATTCACTCTTGCCATCTCCTGTTTGACCACTTCCAATTTGCCTTGATTCATGGACCTGACATTCCAGGTTCCTGTGCAATATTGCTCTTTACAGCATTGGACCTTGCTTCTATCACCAGTTACATCCACAGCTGGGTATTGTTTTTGCTTTGGCGCCATCCCTTCAGTCTTTCTGGAGTTATTTCTCCACTAATCTCCAGTAGCATATTGGGCCCCTACTGACCCAGGGAGTTCCTCTTTCAGTATCCTATCATTTTGCCTTTTCATACTGTTCATGGCAAGAATACTGAAGTGGTTTGCCATTCCCTTCTCCAGTGGACCACATTCTGTCAGACCTCTCTACCATAACCCTCCTGTCTTGGGTGGCCCCACATGGCATTGCTTAGTTTCATTGAGTTAGACAAGGCTGTGGTCTGTGTGATCAGATTGGCTAGTTTTCTGTGATTATGGTTTCAGTGTGTCTGCCCTCTGATGCCCCCTCACAACACCTACCATCTTACTTGGGTTTCTCTTACCTTGGACATGGGGTATCTCTTCACGGCTGCTCCAGCAAAGCACAGCCGCTGCTCCTTACCTTGGACGAGGGGTATCTCCTCACGGCCGCCCCTCCTGACCTTGGATGTGGAGTAGCTCCTCTCAGCCATCCTGCACCCACGCAGCTGCCACTCCTTGGATGTGGGGTTGCTCTTCTTTGCCGCCTTCCCTGACCTCGGGCATTGGGTAGCTCCTATTGGCCGCTGCCCCTAGCCTCGGAGTTGTGGTGGCTTGTCTCGGCTGCTGTCCCTGACCTTGGACGTAAGAATATAGAATTTGGGGGAAGTTAGTGGGAATCTGAAGAAAAGTTTGATCCTATCTTCTAGCAAATTACAGCATGTGTATTGTAACTCAGCTGGCTTTTTATTTTTAATTTAGCAACCTTTCTGTGAATTGTTCTTGTTGACTCGATTAAAGCTAGTGCATGTTCAGTGCCATTCATATCTCCTTTACTCAGTAAAATAACCAGTCCCAGGCTTTAAAAATAAAAAAAAACATTTTTAGGGAACTTCCATGGCAGTCCACTGGTTAAGACTTCTCCTTCCAATGCAGGAGGTGTAGGTTCAATCCCTGGTCAGGAAGTTAAGATCCCACATGGCTTGTGGCCAAAAAAACAAAAACAGAAAACAGAAACAATACAATAAGTACTTTAAAAAATGGTCCATATAAAAATATTTTATAAAAAAGCATTTTGTTTAGAATTTTGTTTGTTGTTCGCTGACATCAGTTTTGTACAGTGTATGTGCCCTGTTCTTTGGGCATAAGAAAAGAATAAGCATTTTCTATTCTAGGGAACTTCTCCTTCTTAAATGGAGTAGAATGTAATGAAGAAAATCAGAAGGTAATGCATGGTAATATTCATGTCTTATTGTTATTGTTCAGTCACTCAGTTGTGTCTGACTCTTTGTTACCCCGTGGACTGCAGCATGCCAGATTTCCCTGTCCTTCACCATCTCCTGGAATTTGTTCAAACTCATGTCCATTGAGTCAGCGATGCCATCCAGCAGTCTCATCCTCTCTTGTCCCCTTCTCCTCTTGCCTTCAGTTTTTCCCAGCATCACGATCTTCTCCAATGAGTTGGCTCTTCACATCAGGTGGCCAAAGTATTGGAGCTTCACCTTTATCATCAGGCTTTCCAATGGAATATTCAGGGTTGATTTCCATTAGGAGTGATCGGTTTGATCTCCATGCAGTCCAAGGGACTCTCAAGAGTCTTCTCCAACGCCACAGTTTGAAAGCATGAATGCTTTGATGCTCAGCCTTCTTTATGGTCCAGCTCTCACATCTGTACATGACTTCTGGAAAAACCATCACTTTGAGTATGTGGACCTTTGTCAGCAGAGTAATGTCTCTGCTTTTTAATATGCTCTCAAGGTTTGTCATAGCTTTTCTTCCAAGGAACAAGGGTCTTTTAATTTCATGTCTTCAGTCATCATCTGCAGTGATTTTTGAAGCCCAAGAAAATAAAGTCTGTCACAGTTTCCCTTGTTTTCCCATCTATTTGCCATGAAATTGAGAGAGCTAATTCTTAGGTAGGTCGATAAGAAGACCAGGACCCTCGAGGAGGAGGAGGAGGAGGAGGAGGAGGAGGAGGAGGAGGAGGAGGAGGAGGAGGAGGAGGAGGAAAGGACAAACATTTTTTCTATATTCTTTTCTCTTAGTCATATAAGACATTTTTTATTAAGCTCTGAGTTGTCATGGCGACAATCTGTTTTGCCTAACACTAACTTTGTTCAAGCCCAGAGCTAATGATTACACAACAAAACAACACATCTTGCTCAAGGGTATGTTTTTCCTTAAGCTCTGTACTAATGATTATATAAGAACAATGCATGCTGCTCGAGGATATGTTTCTCCTTCTTATCAGGAACATGTTCCTCTGGCTAATCTTGTTGTCTTAAGATGTATGTTGTGCAAGTGGGCCTGGCAAGACCTTTACAACCTTGAGATATTCTTTTGACCTATTGTTGGTAACCAATTGAAAAATTATATAAAACTCCACCCAAACTAGTGAGTGGGGCACACTTCACCCCCTTCTGATGTCTGTCAGAAGCTTTCTTGATCCCTTTTTCACTGTAATAAAACTTTTGCTGCACAAAGCTCTGAGTGACTGAATCCATGTCTTCGGTCCCAAAGCAAAATTCTCTTCTTTGGAGATCATGAATCTGACATCATTCACCATAAGCTATCAGAATGATGGGACAGGATGCCACAATCTTAGTTTTTTACATTTTGAGTTTTAAGCCAGATTTTTCACTCCTATTTAACCTTCATCAAGAGGCTCATTAGTTCTTCTTTGCTCTCTGCCCCAAGGGTGGTATCATCTGCCTATCTAAGGTTATTGATATTTCTCCTAGCAATCTTGATTCCAGCTTGCACTTCATCCATCCCAGCATTTTGCATGACATACTCTGTGTATAAGTTAAATAAGCAGGATGACAATATATAGCCTTGAGGAGCTCCTTTCCTAATTTGGAAGTAGTGCTTTGTTCCATGTTCATTCTAACTGTTTCTTCTTGACTTGCATACAGGTTGCTCAAGAGGCAGGTCAGGTGGTCTGGTATTCTCATCTCTTTCAGAATTTTCCACAGTTTGTTGTGATCCACACAGTCAAAGGCTTTACCATAGTCAATGAAGCAGAAGTAGATGTTTTTCTGGAATTCTCTTGTTTTTTCTATGATCCAGTGGATGTTGGCAATTTGATCTCTGGTTCCTCTGCCTTTTTAAAATCCAGCTTGTATATCTGGAAGTTCTTGGTTCACATACTGTTGAAGCCTAGCTTGAAGGATTTTGAAAATTACCTTGCTAGCATGTGAAATGAGTACAACTGTGTGGCAGTTTGAACATTCATTGACATTGTCCTTCTTTGGGATTGGAATGAAAACTGACCTTATACATGTCTTATACAAGCAATGAAATTGAGTGGAGGGGAATGAAAAGGTTGTATGTTGGTTCAGGAAAGAAGAACATTATTTAGTTGTTTAAGAGTCATCTCCATGCTTGGAAATATTGATATATATGGATAGAAAGTGAAAGTTGCTCAGTCCTGTCCGACTCCTTGTGACCCCATGGACTATTCAGTCCAGGGAGTTCTCCAGGCTAGAATACTGGATTGGGTAGCTTTTTCCCTTCTCCACCAGATCTCCCCAACCCAGGAATTGAATTGGAGTCTCCTACATTGCAGGTGGATTCTTTACCAACTGAGCTATCTCAAAATTCTCCAAGCCAGGCTTCAGCAATACATGAATCATGAACTTCCAGATGTTCAAGCTGGTTTCAGAAAAGGCAGAGGAACCAGAGATCAAATTGCCAACATCCGCTGCATCATTGAAAAAGCAAGAGAGTTCCAGAAAAACATCTATTTCTGCTTTCTTGACTATGCCAAAGCCTTTGACTGTGTGGATCACAATAAACTGTGGAAAATTCTGAAAGAGATAGGAATACCAGACCACCTGACCTGCTTCTGGAGAAACCTGTATGCAGGTCAGGAAGCAACAGTTAGAACTGGACATGGAACAACAGACTGGTTCCAAACAGGAAAAGGAGTATGCCAAGGTTGTATATTGTCACCCTGCTTATTTAACTTTTATGCAGAGTACATCATGAGAAATACTGGGCTGGAAGAAGCACAAGCTGGAATCAAGATTGCTGGGAGAAATATCAATAACTTCAGATATGCAGATGACACCACCCTTATGGCAGAAAGTGAAGAGGAACTCAAAAGCCTCTTGATGAAAGTGAAAGAGGAGAGTGAAAAAGTTGGCTTAAAGCTCAACATTCAGAAAATGAAGATCATGGCATCTGGTCCCATCACTTAATGGGAAATAGATGGGGAAACTGTGGAAACAGTGTCAGACTTTATTTTTTTGGGCTCCAAAATCACTGCAGATTGTGACTGCAGCCATGAAATTAAAAGATGCTTACTCCTTGGAAGGAAAGTTATGCCCAACCTAGATAGCATATTCAAAAGCAGAGACATTACTTTACCAACAAAGGTCCGTCTAGTCAACGCTATGATTTTTCAGTGATTATGTATGGATGTGAGAGTTGGACTGTGAAGAAAGCTGAGCACTGAAGAGTTGATGCTTTTGAACTGTGGTGTTGGAGAAGAGTCTTTAGAGTCCCTTGGACTGCAAGGAGATCCAACCAGTCCATCCTAAAGGAGATCAGTCCTGGGTGTTCACTGGAAGGACTGATGCTGAGGCTGAAACTCCAATCCTTGGGCCACCTCATGTGAAGAGTTGACTCACTGGAAAAGACCCTGATGCTGGGAGGGATTGGGGGCAGGAGGAGAAGGGGATGACAGAAGATGAGATGGCTGGATGGCATCACCAACTCGATGGACATGAGTTTGAGTGAACTCCAGGAGTTGATGATGGACAGGGAGGCCTGGCATGCTGTGATTCATGGGGTCCCAAAGAGTCAAACAAGACTGAGCGACTGAACTGAGCTGAACTATCATTACCTCCACCATAGTTTGGGCTCAGGGCAAACAACAGAGAGGGAATACAACCCCTTCCATCAACATAAAATTGGATTAAAGTTTTATTGAGCATGGCCCCACCCATCAGAACAAAACCCAGTTTCCCCTTCAGTCTCTCCCATCAGGAAGCTTCCATAAGCCTCTTATCCTTCTCCATCAGATGGCAGACAGAATGAATACCGCAATCACAGAAAACTAACCAAACTGATCACATGGACCACAGCCTTGTCTAATTCAATGAAGCTATGAGCCATGCCGTGTAGGGCCACCCAAGACAGACAGGTCATGGTGGGGAGTTCTGACAAAACGTGGTCCACTGAAGAAGGGAATGGCAAACCAC
Source organism: Bos indicus x Bos taurus (assembly GCF_003369695.1). Classification (NCBI taxonomy): domain Eukaryota; kingdom Metazoa; phylum Chordata; class Mammalia; order Artiodactyla; family Bovidae; genus Bos; species Bos indicus x Bos taurus. Next base: position 51,919,506 of record NC_040097.1, on the reverse strand, counting down.
TTCAGTATTCTTTCCTTGAGAACCCCATGAACAGTATGAAAAGGCAAAAATGATAGGACACTGAAAGATGAACTCCCCAGATCGCTAGGTGCCCAATATGCCACTGGGGATGAGTGGAGAAATAACTCCAGAAAGAATGAAGAGATGGAGCCAAAGCAAAAACAACACCCAGATATGGATGTGACTGGTGATGGAAGTAAAGTTCAATGCTGTAAAGAACAGTGTTCCATAGGAACCTGGAATGTTAGGTCCATGAATCAAGGTAAATTGGAAGTGGTCAAACAGAAGATGGCAAGAGTGAACATCCACATATTAGGAATCGGTGAACTAAAATGGACTGGAATGGGTGAATTTAATTCAGAGGACCATTATATCTACTACTGTGGGCAAGAATCCCTTAGAAGATATGGCGTAGCCATCATAGTAAACAAGAGTCCAAAATGCAGTACTCTGATGCAATCTCAAAAACGACAGATTGATCTCTGTTCATTTCCAAGGCAAACCATTCAATATCACAGTAATCCAAGTCTATGCCCTGACCAATAATGCTGAAGAAGCTGAAATTGAATGGTTCTATGAAGACCTACGGGATGTTAGAGCTGTTAGACCTGTTAGACAAGACTGTTAGACCTAGAACTAACACCCCAAAAGATGTCTTTTTCATTGTAGGGGACTGGAATGCAAAAGTAAGAAGTCAAGAGGTACCTGGAGTAACAGGCAAATTTGGACTTGGAGTACAAAACAAAGCAGGGCAAAGGCTAACAGAGTTTTGCCAAGAGAATGCACTGGTCATAGCAAACACCCTCTTCCAACAACAGGAGAGAAGATGCTACACATGGACATCCCCAGATGGTCAATACCGAAATCAGATTGATTATATTATTTGCCTCCAAAGATTGAGAAGCTCTATACAGACAGCAAAAGCAAAACTGGAAGGTGAGTTTGGCTCAGATCATGGACCCCTTATTACCAAATTCAGACAAATTGAAGAAAGTAGGGAAAACCACCAGACCATTCATGTGTGACCTAAATTAAATCCCTTACAATTATACAGTGGAAGTAACAAATGGATTTAAGGGATTCAGTCTGATAGAGTGCCTGAAGAACAATGGATGGAGGTTCATGACATTGTATAGGAGGCAGTGATCAATACCATCCCCAAGAAAAAGAAATGCAAAAAGGCAAAATGGTTGTTTGAGGAGGCCTTACAAATAGCTAAGAAAAGAAGAGAAGATAGAGGCAAAGGAGAAAAGGAAAGATATACCCATTTGAATGCAGAGTTCCAAAGAATAGCTAGGAGAGATAAGAAAGCCTCCCTCAGTGATCAATACAAAGAAATAGAGGAAAACAATAGAACAGGAAAGACTAGAGATCTCTTCAAGAAAATTAGAGGTACTGAGGGAATATTTCATGGAAAAATGGGCACAATAAAAGACAGAAATAGTATGGACCCAACAGAAGCAGAAGATATTAAGAAGAGGTGGCAAGAATACACAGAGGAACTATACAAAAAAGATCTTCATGACCCAAATAAACACGACAGTGTGATCAATCACCTAGAGCCAGACATCCTGGAATGTTGAAGTCAAGTGGGCCTTAGGAAGCGTCACTACAAACAAAGCTAGTGGAGGTGATGGAATTCCAGTTGAGCTCTTTCAAATCCTAAAAGATGATGCTGTTAAAAGTGCTGCACTCAATATGTCAGCAAATTTGGAAAACTGAGCAGTGGCCACAGGACTGGAAAAGGTCAGTTTTCATTCCAATTCCAAAGAAAGGCAATGCCAAAGAATGTGTAAACTACCTCACAATTGCACTCATCTGACATGCTAGCAAAGTAATGCTCAAAATTCTCTAAGCCAGGCTTCAACAGTACATGAATTGAGAACTGCCAGGTGTTCAAGATGGACTTAGAAAAGGCAGAGGAAGTAGAGATGAAACTGGCAACCTCTGTTGGATCATTGAAAAAGCAAGAGAGTTCCAGAAAAACATCTATTTCTGCTTTATTGACTATGCCAAAGCCTTTGGCTGTGTGGATCACAACAAACTGTGGAAAATTCTAAAAGAGATGGGAATACCAGACCACTTGACCTGACTTCTGAGAAATCTGTATGCAGGTCAAGAAGAAACAGTTAGAACTGGACATGAAATAGTGGACTGGTTCCAAATCGGGAAAGGAGTACATCCAGGCTGCATATTGTCACCTTGTTTATTTATCTTTTTTCTTTTTTTTTTTACAGCTCACACAGGCAGGATTTTATTAGGCAGACAGCAGAAAGTACACACCCAAGACATGAGAGCTAGTGACCCTGTAGGAGTGGCCTCGACCCTGCGTGGGTTCCCTGTTTACACTTTTTGTTTCCCCCGCTGGAGCCTGATTGGTTCTGTGCTATACAAAAGAGGGCTTGTGTCCACCATCTAGCAGGAAGGGGGCATGTTTGGGTGTGTTTTTTCCCATCCAAGGTAACCATTCCAGTCCTTGGATTTTCTTCCTTTGTCTCTTTTCCTGGGCTTTTTCTAACTGACGTTTTTGGACTCCTTTTTCCCTACTTAATCTTCTGTTGTATTATACAATCTTTTAAAGGGGAAAAAAAAGATTGCTTTTCATCCTTGTTCGTTAACAACACTTTATGTAGGTTGCAGAAAGATTGTGAGTTAGAAATATGTTTGGGGGCATTTTTCATCCTGATACATTAAGAACTAATTCATTTAGCTTGCAGAGAGAGTATGAATTTAAGAATATGTTTTTTTTTTTTTTTTTTAATTTAACTTTACAATATTGTATTGGCTTTTGCCACATATCAAAATGAATCTGCCACAGGTATACATGTGTTCACCATCCTGAACCCTCCTCCCTCCTCCCTCCCCATACCATCCCTGGGTCGTCCCAGTGCACCAGCCCCAAGCATCCAGTATCGTGCATTGAACCTGGACTGGCGACTCATTTAATATATGATATTACACATGTTTCAATGCCATTCTCCTAAATCATCCCACCCTCTCCCTCTCCGACAGAGTCCAAAAGACTGTTCTATACATCAGTGTCTCTTTTGCTGTCTCGTATACAGGGTTATTGTTACCATCTTTCTAAATTCCATATATATGCGTTAGTATACTGTATTGGTGTTTTTCTTTCTGGCTTACTTCACTCTGTATAATAGGCTCCAGTTTCATCCACCTCATTAGAACTGATTCAAATGTATTCTTTTTAATGGCTGAGTAATACTCCATTGTGTATATGTACCACAGCTTTCTTATCCATTCATCTGCTGATGGACATCTAGGTTGCTTCCATGTCCTGGCTATTATAAACAGTGCTGCGATGATACACGTGTCTCTTTCAATTCTGGTTTCCTCAGTGTGTATACCCAGAAGTGGGATTGCTAGGTCATAAGGCAGTTCTATTTCCAGTTTTTTAAGGAATCTCCACACTGTTCTCCATAGTGGCTGTACTAGTTTGCATTCCCACCAACAGTGTAAGAGGGTTCCTTTTCTTCACACCCTCTCCAGCATTTATTGCTTGTAGAGCAGAATACATCATACGAAATGCTGGGCTTGTTGAAGCACAAGCTGGAATCAAGATTGCCGGGAGAAATATCAATAACCTCAGATATGCAGATGACCCCACCCTTATGGCAGAAAGCAAAGAGGAACTAAAGACCCTTTTGATGAAAGTGAAAGAGGAGAGTGAAAAAGTTGGCTTAAAACTCAACATTCAGAAACTAACATCATGGCATTTGGTCCCATCACTTTAAGGCAAATAGATAGCTATACAGTGGAAACAATGACAGACTTTATTTTGGGGGGCTCCAAAATCACTGTAGATGTTGATTGCAGCCATGAAATTAAAAGATGCTTGCTCCTTGGAAGAAAAGCTATGATCAACCTAGATAGCACATTAAAAAGCAGAGACATTACTTTGCCAACAAAGGTTCGTCTAGTCAAAGCTATGGTTTTTCCAGTAGTCATGTATGGCTGTGAGAGTTGGGCTATAAAGAAAGCTGAGCACCACAGAATCAATGCTTTTAAGCTGTGGTGTTGGAGAAGACTCTTGAGAGTCCCTTGGACTGCAAGGAAATCCAACCAGTCAATCGTAAAGGAAAATCAGTCCTGAATACTCACTGGAAGGACTGATGCTGAAGCTAAAGCTGAAAGTCCAATACTTTGACCACCAGACGCAAAGAACTGACTCACTAGAAAAGACCCTGATGCTGGGAAAGACTGAAGGTGGGAGGAGTGGGGACGACAGAGGATGAGATGGTTGGATGGCATCACTGACTCGATGGGCATGAGTCTGAGTAAGCTCTGGGACTGGTGATGGACAGGGAAGGTTGGCCTGCTGCAGTCCATGGGGTTGCAGAGTCGGACACAACTGAATGACTCAACTGAACTGATGGATATAAAAGACAGGGTCAATTTTGGATGGCTTCAAACATCTAGTCTAGAGGAATGGAGCTGTGTCTTTGAGGCAATATAGCCTTCAGGTAAACAGTAATGATAACTGATTGGGATAGGGTGACAGTGATAAGATTCAAGTGATGCCTGGGAGAGTTTTAGCAATAGTATGCGTACTGGACTCATTTAGGCCTAAAGAGAAGGCAAGGAGATAGGTTAACAGGATAAAGCCAGGAAATAGGTGGTGGGAGCTTAAACAAGCAAAATATAAATAAATAAATAAAGAGTTTTAAAGAGATGATTTGGTTAGAGAATAGTCAGAAAGAACTTTAAATCAAAAGATACTAAACTAACTAAGAAAAGATTGTCACTCAGCGAATTCATTTAATCATTTAAAAAATATCCTGATTCTTTGTGTTCTTTTCTTATAGATAATCGGGATCCTGCATTTGATAATTTGTGTGTTTTCTGGTTATTGAATTTTAGTAGAGGCAAAATAGAGTTAAATCACAGTCTATTGAGGTAAAATGGCCAAAGGGCCAGCTGTTCTTTCTTTCTTGTAGTATTTATTTGGCTGTTCTGGGTCTTTGTTGTGACACACAGGATCTTTAGTTGTGGCATGGGAACTCTCCGTGGTGGCGTGTGGGATCTAGGTTCCTGACCAGGAATAGAACCCAGTCCCCATGCACTGGGAGCTCAGAGTCGTAGCCACCAGACCACCAGCAAAGTCCCTGTTCTTCTTTCTGAATGATTAATTCATTCATCCAGTTCTTTTGTCATTTTTTTTTTTTGCATGCTGTATTCTAGATCAAAACCAAATAAACACTTGTGATCAACTATAAATGAATGAAATGTCATAATTTATAGAGAAACATGACTTTGTGGAGAAATCGTATGGCATGGGGAGTCTAACCCAGGAGTCAGTGGGGAAAAGTCAGAGATGCCTTCCTTGAGAAAGTGACGTTAGACATAGAATGGATGAATGGTGGCTAAACATGTCAAGACATAGGAAGAGATTAAGATGCTCAAGTCACAGAGTCTTATAGGAATTTTTGACTGGCTTGAGTACTTTTGTGCAGCACCTTACGAGAAATATGAAGATAGTTTTACTCCAGGCTGGGGAGTTAGAGTTTTATTTTCAGGTCTCAGGATTCCAACCAGGATAATGATAGGATCAGTTCAAACTTTGTAAGATCAGCATTGTACCAGCAAAGAATAAAGCATGGGCAACTGCAGCATCATGGTAAGAGTTTTGAGAATCTTTAGAACTGGCAGTGTAAAATAGAAAATAGCAGTGTCTTTAAGGTTTTACAGAGACATAATGCACAGGACCTGGTAAATGATTAGATATATGGTAAAGAAGGAGGAGAGAGCAAGATGGTATGGTAGACACTGGCTTGATGCTCACTAAGTCTGTTCGTCTTTCTTCCCATAGAGTTAATTGATGTTTTTAATTATCCTGCAGTAGGATGGAGCCTCATGATAAATCCTTGGCAGTGGACTGTAAATGGAAGTGATTTGTGGGTAAAGGAGTTAAAGAGTGCATGCTTTCTCCAGGCTGTCTCTGATTCCCACTTAGTTGACTGGATGATGTCAGGATGACCTTGGAACCACACTGAGAGAACAGTAGATCCAGTAGATAAAAGCAGCCTGTATCCCCAAATAAATGCATGGAACAGAGACCCTGCTGCTCTATATGAACTTCCATGTGAAAGAGAAATAGCATGAGAGTGTGTGTGCGTGTGGTGTGTGTGTTGTGAACTTCAAATTTTTAACTTGTATCATTTTTATAGCAGTTATAATGTAATCACCTTGACTAATACAGCTGTCATTCAGATTTATGGCCTGAGAACATAAGTGGTTGAATAATATCTTTCACAAACTCTGGAACACAGTAGGATGAATTTTTTTGGATGGGAGATATTAATTTTTTAAAATTTTATTGAAGTATAGTTGATTTGCCATGTTGTGTTAATTTCTGCTGTACAGCAAAGTAATTCAGTTTATGTATATGTATATATATATGCATATATATTATTTTCCATTATGGTTTATCACAGGATACTGAATATAGTTCCCTGTGCTATACAGTAGGATCTTATTGTTTATCCATCCTATATATAGAGTTTGCCTCTGCTAATCCCAAACTCCCAATCCTTTCCTCCCCACTGTGCTTTCTCCTTCTTGGCAGCCACAAATCTATTCTCTTTGGAGATGACTTTAGATTTAATCAACTAATTTTGATATGACTGTGGGTCATCAAAAAGTAAATACCAGTTGGGGATTTGGATGTGATTCTGGAACCCAGAGAAAAAGAGAAATCTGGAAATAGATATAGGAGTTATTGACATACACTACAATTGAAGCTGTGAGAGTGAATGAGGATACCCCAGAGTTTCTGCAGTAAGAGACTGAGAAATTTTCCAGGGCCAATACCTTAGGAGGGCTTCCCTGCTGGCTCAGACAGAAAAGAATCCACTCGTATTGTGGGAGACCTGGGTTAGATCCCTGGATTGGGAAGATCCCTGGAGAAGAGAATGGCTACCCACTCCAGTATTCTTACCTGGAGAATCCCATGGACAGAGGAGCCTGGCGGGTTATAGTCCATGGGGTCACAAAGAGTCAGACATGACTGAGTGACTAGCACAATACCTTAGGAACAGAAACACTGAAGAAATGGAAAGAAAAAAAAGAACCCAAAACAATCCTGCAGGGAGGCAGCAACACAGTTGGGAGGAAATCCAGAATACTGGATTGTCTCCTGAGATAAAGGGAGACAGAACTACACAGAGGTGACAGCCAACAAAGTCAGTATTTGCAGAGACTAATCAGTCCATCAGATTTTACTGCTAGGAGGTATGTCATGACCTGATGCCCTCTTTGTTCAGGGCAGTCCAAGTTGATGATTAATTATTAATAATTTCCCTTTTTACTCCCATCCTGGGTTGAATGATAAGATATAATCACATGAGTCATAAACACAGTTGATAAGAATCGTTTCAGTGGTGATAAAATCTTTGCTGTAGCTTAAGTTCGTGGGTGGGAGAGTGAGGAGGAAGGGTTTCTTAACATAGGCTTAACTGTGGAGGGAAAGATGGAGCTGAGGTAGGTGGGTGAGGAATCATTGGAGGGATTTTTGTTGTTTGTCAGTTTATTTATTCATTCTGGAGCTGCGCAGGGTCTTCGTTGCAGCACTCAGGTCTCTCTAATTGTGGCACGAGAGCTTAGTTGTCCTGTGTCATGTGAGATCTTGATTCCCTGACCAGGGATTGAACCCATGTCCTCTGCATTGGAAGGCAGATCCTTAATCACCGGACCACCAAGGAAGTCCTTGTTGTTTTGTTCTCAAGTTAGGAGAAGACTGAGCATTTTGTGCTCAGGGTAAAGAAAATCATAAATAAGGAGAAATGTTAGCCTGCTTGGTAAGAAAGAAGAGGTCTTAGACTAGGTTCCAAGCGAGCCAAAATGGACCAAAGGTCAGTTCTTCATCCGCTTTATTACCCAGATACTGTTATTTTCTGTTTTCTCTTTGGGGACTCAGAGTTGGCTATTTTAGGCCTTAGTTGTGGGCCACATCTCCTGAGAGATGAGGCCTGTATTCTAGCAAAGGCAGCTGCATTTGTGGCTCTGCAAGTGATTCATGTCTTTAGCTTCAACACATATTCAGATGCTTTGTCATCGTTTTTATCTGGTAATTCCTATAATCAAATCATGAGCTGTAAAACTAACACATTTTATTTACTATCTGAGGTATAAACAGGAGACTATTAACCAATACATTTTTCTCTTCTCTATTGGGAATCGTAATCACTATTCAGTCTTTCACTGTATATTAATGTCCATTAGAAGTTCACCCTCCATAATATAGAGGTAAAAATTCATTTACATATATTATGCTGCTAAATAAATCATCAGTGTTAACTATACACTTGTGAGGAAAATTTAAGAATTAAAATCGATAAGATAAAGTCAGACTAACCATAATCAGGGGCTTCCCTGGTGGCTCAGTCAGTAACGAATTCACCTGCAATGCAGGAGACCCAAGTTCAATCCCTGGGTTGGGAAGATCCTCTGGAGAAAGGAACGGCTACCCACTCCAGTATTCTGGCCTGGAGAATTCCATGGACAGAGGAGGCTGGCAGGCTACAGTTCCATGGGGTCACAAAGAGTCTGACACAACTGAGCGACTTTCATTTTCAACCATATACAGGATTCATCCACTTAGGAGAATGAGAAAATGCAGCCTTCAGTATCATTGACTCATGCAAATCTAATGGGTTATGTTGTTTAGCAGACAATTTCATTGCAACAAGAACCATCTTTTCTAAAGAAAGAAATCCTTCTGTTATGGAAAAAAAATGAAACTACTTTAAAACAAATTAGATTTCAGGTTTGAGAAAGTAATGCTGCTTGCATTATGACAGGCTCATAGACCAGTAGGCACTAACTCAATGGATCATGTATAATAGCCAGCCAGGAGACTTGACTGAAAAGTGGAAGTCGAGATCTCATTATAAGAAGGGACTTACTGCTGTTGAAGATCTGTTCCACAGAATTAATATTTGGCCCAAGAGAAGCCGCTTTTCAGAGGGATGTCCGTTGTAACTGTGATCTTCCTAAAGTAGCACCATTGTATATAAATGACCATGTCTCATTCCCACTAGGAAACTGCCATATTAAAAATATTTTTGTTAAAGGACAGTGTGACTCATTTACTTCAACAGTCAAACAATACTCGCATTAGACTTTGCTGACTCATTTTTTCCCCTGGGTCTCTGGAAATGCAGACCTGTTGGAGAACATTTATATGTATTTCTTCATGGAGATGACTGAAACCTGGAGAAAGGACAGATAGCCTGGGGAACGCTAAGGTTACTTAGTGTCAACAAAAAAAACTAGTTGATCAAAGAAAGAATTGAAAAACTGTGTGTGCTGACGTTGAGGATTATAAACTGGGAAGAGCATCTCAGAAAACTCAGAATTCTTTTGCCAGTTAGAAATAATGGCACAGTTATCTAAGTTTATTATTGACCATTTACACAGTCCAGATGTAAGCATCACCCTAGAGGGTCCTCTGGCCCTGTACAAGATCTAGAAGGAATGTTATGTTTTAAGGAGTTGTCTTGTCGATGCTGGGAGAATGTTGTTCTTTATGGTTGAGCAGATATTCCTGCCACTGGGGGAGATTTGCTCCATGTGTGATGTAGACACACAAAGCAAGGTAGAGGGGAGAGAGGAGGCCAAAGGGCAGAGAAGTTTTATGTTTAGATTTTTTCTTGTCTTGCCGTAAAACATGAACTCTATTGCATAAGAGTATTGGAGGGAGAGGAAAAGATGGACTTAAGTGGACAGAAATATCCAGATCAACATAGGTCGCAGTCTTGGTTGTGCTAAGATGAGGGAAATCTATAGAAAGAAGACAAGAAGCATGCAGGTTCACCTACACAGGAGGAGTTACAGACAGTCCCCGGAATGTGGGTGTGGAACACCATACTGAAGGAGAGGGGAATGGGTTACTGTTTTGTTGGAATGGGTTGTTGTTGTTCAGTCACTAAGTCATGTCCGACTCTTTGCGATCCCATGAACTGCAGCACGTCAGGCCTCCCTGTCCCTCACTATCTCCTAGACTTTGCCCAAATTCATCTCAGTTGAGTTGGTGATGCCATCCTCTGTCACCACCTTTTCCTTATGCCCTCAATCTTTCCCAGCATCAAGGTCTTTTCCAATGAGTTGACTCTTTGTATCAGGTTGCAAAAGTATTGGAGCTTCAGCTTCAGCATCAGTCCTTCCAATGAATATTCAGGACTGATTTCCTTTAGGATGGACTGGTTGGATCTCCATGTAGTCCAAGGGACTCTCAAGAGTCTTCTCCAGCACCATGGTTCAAAAACATCAATTCTTTGGTGCTCTGCCTTCCTTATGGCCCTACTCTCACATCCGTAAATGACTACTGGAAAGACCAAAGATTTGACTATGTGGACCTTTGTCAGCAAAGTGATGTCTTTGCTTTTTAATACACTGTCTAGGTTTGTCATAGCTTTTCTTCCAAGAAGCAAGCGTCTTCTAAATTCATGACTCCAGTCACCATCCGCAGTGATTTTAGAACCCAAGAAGAGAAAATCTGTCACTGCTTCCATCAGGCTTTATTGTTAGTGGGTTGGTGTAAAGCATCCTTATGAATCCTTTGTTTCTATAATTTGCAGTTTAGCTACATCTGATATGTTTCTGCTCCTAAGAGCCACATTACTATTGACATTAAATTTGTCTCCTTCCAGTCTTATCTAATCTCACTGAATGAATCCACCCAATTCCAAGAAACCTGGAAATCATTCCTGATTTCTCTCTTCTGTTCTCTTTTATAGCAAGGCAATACCCAGGTCAGGTAAATCCCACTTCCTAGAGATATTTTAAATCCATAAACTTCTTACCTTCTCCATCGCTACTGCCATGATCTCTAATATATCCTATTGTATCTAAAAGGGACTTCAGTAACTATCTCTTCACACTCATTCTTTTCTTCTACAAAACACTCTGTAGATAGCATAATCTCTCCACACAACAGCCAGAGAAATGTTTGAACTATGCAAACCTAATCATGTCAACTCCCTTCCTAACAGTCCTTTAACTGTTTCCCATTTTCTTTACAATGTTTTCTAATACTCTTAACTGCATGACCTTTTCCTTTCTGTCTGATATTTCTCTCTGGAACATTTCTCCCTTTACTATGCAATCCTTTCAATCAACCAACTTATACTTCCCCCATAGGCCTCAACCTAAATGCCTCTGTCATAAGGGAAGTTTTCTCTGCTGTCATTCCAAATAGGTAAGAACCTGATCATTTGTCCTCTTATAAAACCTTATCCATAGCATGCTTCACAGTGAAGTAACTGTTTGTTACTTGTATAATAATTGGGTTAGTTATTCTCTCCCATTAGACTTGTAAAATCCACGAGGGCAGAGTCTTTGCAATGTTGAATTCTCAACTGTGCCTGGCCCTTAGTAGATTTTTGTTCTTAAAAGAATAAATCAATGAATGTTTGGCTAGAGAAATTAATAGCAACAAATCTTTTTGTGATCTTGAAATTACTTTATTTGATAAGAGTCACTTTGACAGGGATTCAAGATTAATCTGATTTATATTTTAAAAATCCCTTTCTCTCATTCTCTCATGCTGGATTTCTTAACTTCTTGGGATGAAATTTTGTGTATTTTCATATCCTAAATAGCTTCCCTTGTGGCTCAGACGGTAAAGAGTCTGCCTGCAATGCAGGAGACCCAGGTTTGATCCCTGGATTGGGAAAATCCCCTGGAGAAGGAAATGGCAACCCACTCCAGTAGTCTTGCCTGGAAAATCCCATGGATGGTGGAGCCTGGCAGGTACTGTCCATGGGGTCGCAAAGAGTCAGACAAGACTCTAACGCATATATATGGAATTTAGAAAGATGGTAACAATAACCCTGTGTACGAGACAGCAAAAGAGACACTGATGTATAGATCAGTCTTATGGACTCTGTGGGAGAGGGAGAGGGTGGGGAGATTTGGGAGAATGGCATTGAAACATGTATAATATCACGTATGAAACGAGTCGCCAGTCCAGGTTCGACGCACGATACTGGATGCTTGGGGCTGGTGCACTGGAACGACCCAGAGGGAGGGTATGGGGAGGAAGGAGGGAGGAGGGTTCAGGATGGGGAACACAGGTATACCTATGGCGGATTCATTTCGATATTTGGCAAAACTAATACAATATTGTAAAGTTAAAAAAAAAAAAAAAAGACTCACTTTTTTCTTTCATATTCTAAATAGTGTCTTGACTTTGGGTAAAACTGAGGGTTCATATACCCACTCCAGTGTTCTTGCCTGGAGAATCCCAGGGATGGGGGAGCCTGGTGGTCTGCCATCTGTGGGGTCACACAGAGTCGGACATGACTGAGGTGACTTAGCAGCAGCAGAGGGTTCATATGCTAGTATATGGGTGTGAACATTAAGAATGGTTTTGCTGGATTTTCCCAGGTTTTCATTTCTGGATATAAAGATATTTTAGAAGACAAAGTCTGGAAGAGCATCTCTTTAAAGACAACATCTTTCCAGATGTTAAAAGACTTGCTCAAAAGGCAGTTGGTTATAGAGAGGTTTTCCTACTCCTAGCTCAGTGATTTTTTTTTTTTTTTTTCTTCTATTACAGCATCCTGGCTCTGTTGGTTCTGTCGTATAAAATATAGCCACACAGAGACATTGTAGATAAATGGGATACTAATTCCCTAAGCCAAACAGGTGACAGTTTTAGGAACCATGGCACACTGTAAAATACTTCAGCAAATTGGCCTGTTAAAATGGAAAGATCATGGACTTGAAGTCTAGGACAAATTGGGCCCACGTTTTGCATTGGCCCTATTCCTTCATGTTATATTTCTCTTTTTTGGGAACTCGGGTACAAAAGGGTGTTTCTCATTCTCCTTCGTTCCATTATTATTATTTGCTTAGTCAAGTTTCCTCTCTGTTTTTATTTACTTTCCTCCTGCCTTCATTCCTGATCCCCAGGCTAACTATGAGCATCAACTCTGATGTGTCTGACATGTGTTTGTAAATATGCATGCATGTCTTGAGTAAGAAGAATATTAGTTTGCATTTGTTTCAAAAGTTTGTTTTGGTATTATGCTATAAATCACCACTGCTTGTTTAGAAAAACTTCAACTGTATTTAACATCTATTCATCTTACTGTTTTCCTGGTCATATTTCTAACTACTGGTTTTCTGTGACATAAATTCACAACATTTTATTTTTTCATTCCTTAACTGATTTAAACTTGGGGGCTTCCAGTGTTCTGCTATGAAAAATTAACACTATTATATTAAACATCCATCTAAGAGCATTCTTATAGATCTCTTAGAGTATTTATTTAACTACATATCCATGTGAGAGATATCTGGGTTAATATATATGCACAAGTAAAGTCATTTGATTTTCCCAGAATTGTTTTCAGAATAGCTATGTTAGTTCACATTACTGCCAGTAGTACATAGGAGTTCTTGTTCACATCTTTGCCAGGTCTGAATATTATCTGCCTTTGTCATCTTTCATAAACTCAAAGGTTTAATATTGTATCTTTTTTCTCATTTTTTATCTAGGTATAATTTGCTAGCAATATAAAGTACAGATTTCAAATGTGCATTCAATAAATTTATATTAAAAAAAAGAAAAATGAATAAATCTGTATAACCGCCAACCCAGTCAAGACATCCAGTTTTGCTCTCTTTGCAGAATTTTTCTTGATTCTCTCTAGTTTGTGCTTTTATGTGAATTTTCATGGTTTTTAATGAGATTCTGTATCTTTTCACATGTTATTATAATACTTCTTGATGGTTACAGTTTTTTTGTTAAATAATATCATATTTTCTATCTTGTTTTCTGGGTGAGTTTTGTTGGAATAGAGAATTGTTTATTCTATGTTGATTACATCTGGCAATAGTAATGAATTCTTCTATTAGTTTTGATAATGTTTATTCTATTGAGGTATTTTTTATGTAGAAGATCATATCATCAGCTAATAATGAGAATTTTACCCCTTACTTTCCAAATTTGACATTTCTGCTGTGTTTTCAGATATATAGCATTGACTACAAATGTTATAGTCAATATTGACTATATGAGATGTCATAATATGAGATATATTATGTTAAGCAACAGCAGTGTGAAAGGTTGCTCTTGTTTTGTTATCTTAAATGAGAATGTATCCAAAATCTCTCTAGTAGGTCTTTTGCTTGATGTAGGGTGAGGTTTTTAAAGATGTTCATGTGTATCACTTGCTCTCTGGTGGTTTATATGGATTTAGGTTGTTAGGTCCTGTGGTTATCACATTTGTTCTGGGTCTCAATTTAGGATATGGAGGGGTGAACAAAGAATTGGTGTTATGAAAACTCACCGGGTCATTGGGAGCATGTGGAAGATGGAAAAGACAGAAATAGGGTAGCCCATTTTGGGGTAAAATTAAAGCAGCGGCATCGGATTCAGACAAAGGAGGCTCTAGTGAGGATGAGGCCTGCGATCCAGGTCATGGCACAGGTGGAGTCAGGACTGGCTTGGATGAGTTATGTAGTCTGTGCATAGAGTATATTACTTTCTCTATCAGGACAATGGATTGAATTGATAACAGATGGCCCTTACTGTGTTATATGTTGTGAGGTGATGGAAAATCCATCATATTCTAAGGATATTATATTGGATCAGCCAAATGTTCATTTTTTTGTAAAATGGTATGGAAAACCCCCAAATGAACTTTCTGGCCAACCCAAAATTTAGCAATTAATAATATAAAGAACATGACTTAATGATATAAATCAAATTTGCAACAGAATATGGAATAAGAGGTGATTTTTTTTTTTAACCTAGTATGGAGTATGACCATGCACCAAATTTAGTAGGAGACATGAGCCTATTGATTCCTCAAGTTTTTGGAGTCAATGTCAGAGTTATATTCATGAACTTACGAAGACGTGAGCTGTGTGTCATTGGTCCCAGGTAGATGCACAGGAGCAGGGGGAGAATGTAAGAACAATTTAATAAAATATACTTACTTTTATGATAACCTACTAATATCTTCCCCTCCCCCAAACAGCCTCAATTCTGGCTGATCATGGGAACAAGAACACAGAACATTGGAGTGTTAGGGACTGTCTTCAAATTCCATGATGAGTCCAAAATCCTCCAATCCCTTTAGCCTACACAGAGTAGAGGAGACTTGTTGGTGAAGGTCAAGGCTGCAGCAGGTGAAGCTGATCCATGCTTCATGGGCGTGTGACCCATGAATGCAGGGCTTAAGGCTCTACTGTCACCATCTAGAGATCCTGAATCATTTTGGAAACAAGGGGCTTTGTGTTTTCGCTCTGCACTGGGCCCTGAAAATTATGTAGCTGGTCCTGAGCAGAACATGACAGGTGCACATCCCTTGTATCTAGAGGTGTTAGAAACTCCTAGGACTGCTTTGTTCCTTCTTTTTCACATACTTTTCACTGAAGGTCAGACTTTGGGGTTCTTCCTAATCTCATGAAGTTGGGGTGGCCACAGACCCCCCTTATGATACAGAAATCTAATAAGCGGGGAGAGAAACTTAGGAAGAGAGATAGGACTGCCTAGATTTACACTTTATCAACAAATGAGAACCGATTGGAAATAATGAAGGTGAGACCCTATGACCCAGCCAATATAGTTTCTGAACACTCATAAGAAGATAAGGAAATTAGTCTAAATGTTTAATGTTGCTAAGTCTTTAGACCCAAATCCAATAGAGATCTCCAGCAATCTGGAAGAACACAAGTGGAAGCTCTATTTAACCATGTGTGCTATTTAAACAAGTGGCTTCAGTCATGTCATCTCTTTGAAGCCCTATGGGCTGTAGCCTGCCAGGCTCCTCTGTCCATGGGATTCTCCAGGAAAGAATACTGGAGGGGGTTGCCATTCTCTCCTCCAGGGGATCGTCCTGACACAGGGATCAAACCCATGTCTCCTGCATTGGCAGGTGGATTCTTTGCCACTAGCACCATTTGGGAAGCCCCTGTTTAACCATTCCCCTCCCTAAATTAAGACACTTTGCAGATCCTACATGTTTTTAGCAGCAAGAAAAAAGTTACAAAATAGTTTTATTTGTAACACAAGAATGTAGCCCAACCAGTGTTTTTCATTCTGACCAATGAGATGAATACTCCTGGAAGCGAATTAATTAGGCATCTTGAAGGAAGAAAGAAAGTATGCTCTTGACTCTTTTCCCTGGAGGAAGAAATATCCTCTTGTAATATACATAAATCTTTAAAATTTAGTTTTCAACAATGATGATCAGTTCAGTTCAGTCACTCAGTCGTGTCCGACTCTCTGCAACCCCATGGACCACAACACACTAGGCTTCCTTGTCCATCACCAACTCCCAGAGCTTACTCAAACTCATGTCCATCAAGTTGGTGATGCCATCCAACCATTTCATCCTCTGTCGTCCCCTTCATCTCCTGCCTTCTATCTTTCCCAGCATCAGGGTCTTTTCCAATGAGTCCTATGGTGGTGGTGGTGGTCTAGTTGCTAAGTTGTGTCCGACTCTTGTGGCCCCATGGACTGTAGCCCACCAGGCTCCTCTGTCCATGGGATTTTCTAGGCAAGAATACTGGAGTGGATTGCCATTTCCTTCTCCAGGAGATCTTCCCAACCCAGGAATCGAACCCGAGTCTTCTGCAGTGCAGGCAGATTCTTTACCAACTGAGCTATGAGGGAAGCCCCAGTGAGTCTATAGGTGACTGCATTTCTCTCTTCTCCCCAGTCTAATAGCCATAGTCCAGAAGTTGAATGAAGTTTCCCCAAGGGCTAAAACTGTTAGGATTACCAAACAAAAATGTTCACTGTGAAATGCAGTGAGCTCAAACAATTTACAACCTTCATTCTTCCTTTCCATAAACGGCACTTCATTGCTCCTCCATAGGCTTGGGGGAAATGGGTTTATTGCATTGACTTTGAGAAATATCCCTGCACCTCTTTTGAGGGCCTCCCTACAATTTCAGTTATATTTCATCTTCTAAGAAGTTTGCTAAATGTAGCTTCAAGCAGCTCACTCTGGTAGGTGTGCTTGAGCCATTATCATCCATTTTTCAATAAAGCTGTGGGTGAAAGTGTCATTGATTCTTTTTCACCAGGAGAGAATATTAGCTTTTTATCCTCATCATATTATCTCTCTGCTTGACTGATAAAACTGTCATGCTAAAGGAAAGGTCAGGAATTATCGAGTGGGTGTTCATTTAATTCATCTCTCACCCCCCTCTTCCAACAAATGTATTGGGAATGTAACAGAAAATTTGTGTTTATGAAATGAGAATAGAGCAGAGAGATAAATGGATGAAGTCCTCATGGATTAATGACTTCATTTTGCTGCCTAGAAATATGTGTGAGCTTTAAAGGGTCTTCATTTATAACTTACACTCACCTCTTATTTCATTTTCTTATTTTGATAATGGAAAAGGCAATGGCACCCCACTCCAGTACTCTTGCCTGGAAAATCCCATGGACGGAGGAGCCTGGTAGGCTGCAGTCCATGGGGTTGCTGAGGGTCAGACATGACTAAGCGACTTCCCTTACACTTTTCACTTTCATGCACTGGGGAAGGAAATGGCAACCCACTCCAGTGTTCTTGCCCGGAGAATCCCAGGGACGGGGGAGCCTGGTGGACTGCTGTCTATGGGGTCGCACGGAGTTGGACACAACTGAAGTGACATAGCAGCAGCATTTTGATAGAAAGAATTCTCAAATGACATTTTGCTGAGCAGGAACGCTTCTTTGATGGGTTGAACATTCCTGGACATGGAAAGGGAGGAGGGACAGGAGAGGACAGATGGTTCTCATGGCAGGAAAAAGATGATGCCACTCTCATTATTTAGTATAGCCAAAGCAGTTATAATTAGTGTGAGTTACTTCTAATTATATTTCATTTTCCATGTCACTGTGATGAGCATCAAAGGATGAAGAGGATCAAACCAGAAAAGATTTGTGAAGCCACTGGTGGGTAATTCCAAGAAACTCAAACTGTAAACATGGATAATAAAACTAATGGGCCAGCTCTGGGCACCTCTTCCCTTCCCATTTGACTCTTTGTGATTTTTATCTGCCCTATATTCTTCAAATGGTCTGATGAGCATGGATGTTTATGGTTTTTTCCTTCACTCTGTTCCTACTCACTAACTCTAGAGCAGCAATCTCACTGAACACCTGGGAGAGAGCATGATTCTGGTCAGTGAGACCTAGTTTGAATCCCAAGTTGTCCACTTAGTATTAATAATTATATGACATAAAGCAAAACAATTAGCTTCTCTCCATCTCACTGTTCTTGTTAAAAAAAAAAAAAAGGAGGGGGAGAGAGGGGGAGAGGTGATTATAAAATAGTTTCACTTTGTCTCTATTTTCTTTTTTAAATATTTGTTTTAAAATTTATTTGGCTGTGCCAGAAATTAAAAGACACTTACTCCTTGGAAGGAAAGTTATGACCAACCTAGATAGCATATTCAAAAGCAGAGACATTACTTTGCCAACAAAGGTCCGTCTAGTCAAGGCTATGGTTTTTCCAGTGGTCATGTATGGGTGTGAGAGTTGGACTGTGAAGAAAGCTGAGTGCCAAAGAATTGATGTTTTTGAACTGTGGTGTTGGAGAAGACTCTTGAGAGTCCCTTGGACTGCAAGGACATCCAACCAGTCCATTCTGAAGATCAGCCCTGGGATTTCTTTGGAAGGAATGATGCTAAAGCTGAAACTCCAGTACTTTGGCCACCTCATGCAAAGAGTTGACTCATTGGAAAAGACTCTGATGCTGGGAGGGATCGGGGGCAGGAGGAGAAGGGGACGACAGAGGATGAGATGACTGGATGGCATCACCAACTTGATGGACATGAGTTTGAGTGAACTCCGGGACTTGGTGATGACAGGCCTGGCGTGCTGTGATTCATGGGGTCGCAAAGAGTCGGACATAACCGAGCGACTGAACTGACTGACTGAACTGAGGTCTTAGATGGGGCATGTGGGATCTAGTTCCCTGACCAAGGATAAAACAAGGCCCCCTGAGTTGGGAGCTTGGAGTTTAAGGCACTGGGCCAGCAGGGACATCCCTTTCTCTGTTTTCTGTCTCTCACACCCAACTGGTCAGTAAGACTTTTTCAATTCTATCCACTCAAATGTCTTCTAAATCTATGATCTACTCATCTTTCCCTGCCATTACTTTACACCAGACCTTCACCAAATCTTACCTGAACTGTTGACATGGCCTTTGAGTTGGTGTCCTCTCCTCTCATCTCACACCCCTTTCCCACTTATTTTTCACCTGTTCAAGACTGTATTCTTTCCAGTTGCATATTTGATTCAATTCCTAGCCCATCAATATAGCTATCAAAGTTATAGTAAAGTCTACATGGCTTTTCATGATATGTAAACTTTTAAAAAATCTGGCTCTTGCCTCCAACTCTAAGTTTTCCTGTCTTACTCTGCATTTAATGAACCTCATTGGGCTAACTAATTTCTTTGTCCATGCATATCCCCATATCTCTCCACATTTCATTTCTGTATTCCTCCCAGTAAAATCCAACCTAAATACCTTCCCTTCTTATTCTCTGTCATTCCTGTAAATAATCTTTATACTTTAAACATGTTTCTATTGTTATGTCTGTTATACTAAGTCAAATTGGTTTTATATGAGCTAACTTTGTGGGACACTAATGTGTTAATAAAATTACAAGTATTTATAATTTTTTAAACTTTCAGGATCACAGTTCACATTCAGTTCAGTTCAGTTCAGTCGCTCGGTCATGTCTGACTCTTTGTGACCCCATGGACTGCAGCACGCCAGGCTTCCCTGTCCGTCACCAATTCCCAGAGCTCAAACTCGTCTCCATTGCTATCAGTGATGCCATCCAACCATCTCATCCTCTGTCGTCCCCTTCTACTCCCATCTTCAATCTTTTCCAGCATCAGGGCCTTTTCCAATGAGACAGTTCTTCACGTCAGGTGGCCAAAGTATTGGAGATTCAGCTTCAGCATCAGTCCTTCCAATGAATATTCAGGATTGATTTCCTTTAGGATAGACTGGTTGGATCTCCTTGCAGTCCAAGGGACTCTCAAGAGTCTTCTCCAACACCACAGTTCTAAAGCATCAATTCTCCAGTGCTCAGCTTTCTTTATAGTCCAACTCTCACATCCAAACATGACTACTGGAAAAACCATAGCTTTGACTAGACTGACCTTTGTTGGTAAAGTAATGTCTCTGCTTTTTAATATGCTGTCTAGGTTGATCATAGCTTTTCTTCCAAGCTCTGAAGAAAAGAGCAAGCATCTTTTAATTTCATGACTGCAGTCACCATCTTCAGTGATTTTGGAGCCCAAAAAGATAAAGTCTGTCACTGTTTCCATTGATTCCCAATCTATTTGCCATGAAGTGATGGGACCAGATGCCATGATCTTCGTTTTCTGAATGTTGAGCTTTAAGCCAACTTTTTCACTCTCCTCTTTCACTTTCACAAGAGGCTCTTTAGTTCCTCTTTGCTTTCTGCCATAAGGGTGGTGGTGTCTGCATATCTGAGATTCTTGATATTTCTCCTGGCAGTCTTGCTTCCAGCTTGTGCTTAATCCAGTCCAGGAGTTCTCATGATGTACTCTGCATATAAGTCAAATAAGCAGGGTGACAATATACAGCCTCGATGTACTCCTTTCCTGATTTGGAACCAGTCTGTTGTTTCATGTCCAGTTCTAACTGTTGCTTCTTGACCTGCATACAGATTTCTGCATACAGTTCACATTAGATACCCAATAAATGTTAGCCTCTCTGCATCTCTTTTTCTTTCTCTTTTCATCTTTCTTCATGTTGTTATTTTACTTACACACACATACACACATGATTTTGTAGAAAACCCTATAAAAGACATCCCTGAGAAATTCTTGCTTTAGGGAAACCAAATAAATAACAATTTCCATAGGAAGCAGCAGCACATAAGGTATAAGGAATTCCTGAAAGGTGCAGTGAATGATATGGAGGCAATTCATTTAGATTACATTCTCACAGGTATGAATCTTGGTAGGAAACAAAATCCAGCCCTGCATTTTTATTAAGTTCCTGAAAGTTCCCGGAAAGTGCCTTTCTGCAATCTACTTTCTCTTTCCGGAATAGTTTCTGTCTTTCTTCAGCCAACTGTATCCAGCTTGAATGATGCATAAAGGCTCCCTCCCTGTGGGAGGAAGGAACCCTACCTTGCCGAGGCTGGTTTCATCACCCCTTCTCTGTCCTGTCCTAACCCTTGAGTTTTCAATCTCCCACCATGTCTTGTGATTATCTGTTTACACGTTGTTCTTCCCCATCTGTCTGGGAGCCTCCTGAAGACAGGGTTGGTGATTCATTGATCTGTGTTCCAGTGATCCGCACAATGCAGGCATTCAATATATATTCGAATGAATTAGTGAGTGAACAAATGAATGAATCACAGAAGGGGGTCTTTGCCTGTCATTGTTTTATGTGTTCCTCTTTCCAGATATATCTCTCTGGGTCACAGAGACCATCCCCTGTATTCCAAGTCTGGAACAGTGTTTTGCCTGTTATTCAGACTGAATGGAGGCAAAACTCTCAAAGCCAGGAGTACCTACCTCACGTCGTCCCACCGAAGAGAAGTGGTAGATGTAAGAGAATCAGTCTGGAATGCCTCAGAGATACAAGTCCACCCTCGCTCTTGACATCCACTTGCAGACATTTGCAATGTCTTTCTCTTTTTGGCCTCTCATTAAACCTGCAGAAATCATGGGAAAGTTAAACAGCTCTTGGCTGGCACTTAACTTTTTCCTCTTTGAAATCTGCAAGTTCTCATTATTTCTTGCCCTCACGTGGGTCAGAGTTCCCTTCTCTGCTGGAAACAAGCCTGTCCACCCATGCCCTAGCACACCCCCACTCCTCTCTTTCTGCTTGCATTTTTAGAACACTATAACACTTAGGGAAACTTCTCCTGATTAAAAAGGTTTAAAATGAGTCAAGATGGCAGGTTAAAAATAACCAAAATGACCCTGCTGTCCCAGTTATTAAAGGATGGCCTGGCAGCTAAAACCTCCAGGCAGTGCCTCGGGCGGACTGAGTCTGGCATCTCATCATTATCCAGAAGTCCTTGGGTCGATTGAATCTGCAACCATTAGCGAGAATGGAAAGGTTTTGACCTGTCATTTAAACAAGAAGAGTCAAGCAAGGGAAGTTCTTCATTACAGGGAAGATTTTTTAGTGTTATAAGACATCATGGCCTCTCTAATTTGTAGAGGAATAATAGGGGAGCACCTGGCTGCTTTCTTGACTATCTGCCTTTCATGTGCATCACTGACAGGCTGGCTTAGGTGTCCCTCCCATGCGTTCTGAAAACCTGTCCATGAGGTCTGTATCATGGCTCTCACTGATGTGACAGGTACCTCGGAGCGGTGGCTAGGCAGGAAAGCACATGGAGTCGAATTGCCCATGCGTGGATGTCGGCACTACCCCTTGTTAGCTGTGCCGTCTTGGGCAAGTTGCTTTACTGCTGTGTTTCAGTTTTAGTTGGAACAGGGAGGTGTTTAACTATCTTTGTGGTTGTAGAGTAACCTCAGCTTCACTCTGTTTTAAGGATGGTCCCACCATGACTGTGTCTTATTATTGTTTATATGGCACAACCATCATGTGTGCCTGGTTGGGGAATTAGGGTCGGTCCCAGGTTCTTCTGAACTGTTAATTCCACAGGAAACCAGAAGTCCCTTCTCTCTACTTGTCCAGCGATTTCACTTACATGGTCGTCTCAAGGAGCCTCTGGCACTCTCATTCCCATCCACCCAAACCAACCAGTAGCAAGTCCTGTCTCCCCACCTCCTCATTCTGACCACTATTGCCTCGGTCAATTTGACAATTGAGATTTGACAATTATTTTTTCTTTAATGAAAATATAATTTAAACAGTGTTTTTATATCTACCTTTGCACTACAACACCCTTAATTTACCTGAACATTAGTAACATAATGTGCTGTGCTCAGTCACTCGGTCAGGTCTGACTCTGTGAGCCCATGGACTGTAGCCTGCCAGGCTCCTCTGTCCATGGGGATTCTCCAGGCAAGAATACTGGAGTGGGTTGCCTTGCCCTCCTCCAGGGGATCTTCCCAACTCAGGGATGGAACCCAGGTCTCCCGCATTGCAGGCGGATTCTTTACCATTTGAGCCACCAGGGAAGCCCTCAAAACATAAAAAGACTTCTAAATATAAGTCTTTATGACACATTTGTTTAACAGGCCTGCCACTGCAGGAGACAGAAGAGATTTGTGTAGGATTCCTGGGTCAGGAATACCCTAGAGGAGGAAATGGCAACTCACTTCAGTGTTCTTGCCTGGAAAATTCTATGGACAGAAGAGCCTGGCAGGCTACAGTCCATGGGCTCACAAAGAGTCAGACACAACTGAACGACTTAGCACTCACATATTCTCTCTAGCACTCCAGAAAGCCAACTCTTCTTGGGTTGGCTTATAAGATCTTCCTGATACAATCCTTGCCAATCTGCCTTGGAAATATAGAAATAATCAGACAAGGCTGTCCAACCCATGCCCTCAGGTAGCTACCAGTTTGCAGGACACAGAGATGGATCCTCTCCCCTGGTGCGAGCTTGTTTGAATCATATCCTTTAGATCAGTAACATCCCACTGGCTGAAAATGAAATTGAGCAGGACCTTGCAGGGTCTTCTCAGGGACAAACATTCCAGTACCCCAACTTTGTTTGTAAAAGAGTTTTAGTCTCCTAGACCTTTGCCAAGTTCCAAAGAGCAAATTTAATCAGAGAAATGAGGGGAAAAAAAATGCAGAAGCAAAGGAAAACAGCCAAGCAAGACAAAGATATAGTTTAGCCATAAGACAAAGTCAGAAACCTTTAGTTCCTCCTCAAGGGCTCTAGATGATATCCTGAGCCATATGTTGAGCTGTTCTGCAGATACTAAAACCCCTAACCAGATGGAAGAAGTTAACCGCATGGTGACCACCAGCACATAAAACCCAAATCAGTTAGAACCAGAAGGTTGATGATTTCAAGATTCCAGAAATATCATCCTGTTACCTCACCATCAGAGAACTGTGCACAAGCTGGTCACACACCCCATGATACTCTCCTTTTTACTGTCTTTAAAACTCTTGCCTGAAAGCCATCAGGGAGTTGAGTCTTCTGAGCTGCCTGTTCTCCTTGCCTTGTGCTTTGCAACAGACTCTGTATTTTCCTTCACGACAATCTGGTGTCAGTAGCTTGGCTTGCTTGGGAAAGTAGACCCAAGTTCGGTTCCATAACAAAAGAAAGCTTTGATGAAAACTTAGATTTTCATCTAAGTTTTAAATTTTAATGATAAAATTTATACTTGGGGACGGACTTAGAGTATTAGGTGGGAAGGAAATAGGAAATAGAAAAATTAGGTTGAGAATTGAAAAGTGGATAAGGAAAAAAAAAAAGAGGACTTGAGAAAGGCAGTTAAAAAGATAAGGGAAAATAAGAAAAAAAATACCCGAATTG
Source organism: Bos indicus x Bos taurus (assembly GCF_003369695.1). NCBI lineage: Eukaryota > Metazoa > Chordata > Mammalia > Artiodactyla > Bovidae > Bos > Bos indicus x Bos taurus. The sequence continues at coordinate 51,895,068 of NC_040097.1, read as the reverse complement.
TGTGTTCCAAGCATGTGTGTTCTTTGATGCTGACCATCCTGTTGTGGCAGGTGGGTGTTTGTAATAATATCACCAGATGATGGAAAGATCTGGCTGCAGGAAGGCATTGGTGATGACCACTGTGTCTGCTACACGGTCCGGGGCAGGCTTTCTTGACAAACTTTTAAATATAAGTACATTAATCTTTCTGATTGTAAATTATTTGCAGTAATTTACACTGGCTGAAAATTAAAAAGAAGGAAAGTGTTTTGTACTATGCTATAAAAGTCAACCAGTGGATATTTTCTATTAGGTGACTGGCTTACAAAAATCATCCTCAAATGGTTCAGACAGTATGCTGCAGTGTAGGTCAGGAAGAAGCTCTGAACAGAGCAATTTTTTTCTCACCATCTCAAAAACATCTTTTGGTCCACTAAAAAAAAAAAAACAATAAGAGGGAAGCAGTGAAATAGATTGGGTCACAGCTGCTAAACATGTGTTAATCCCTTGACCATTTTGACATTCTATCAAATTCTGTGAAACAAGTTCAAAACACATTTCTGGGAAAGAGGAACATAATACCATCCATATTTCCAAACCTGTGATGTGTTACTGGGCAGAGAAATCACTGAACTCTCTCAAAAATGTGTTTCTGACGCTTAGTTTTGCATTCACACTGGAAATAGCAAGTGTGATATAACTAAATGTACAGAATTTGATGCCATTTCCGTTACAATTACCATCAATAATCCAATTAATGTTGCAAACTAGAAAAGTTACTAATGATTAAAATTCGTGTAGTATAATCTTCTTTAACTGAAAATTATAGCTCTTGGGAGGATGCTTTTATATTTACTATCAAATTTTAGTGAAATAAAATTGGTGGATAGAGGGTGCCATACCTGTAAGAGTCTATTGTGGAAAAGTTCTGTTCCATTAATTTCATCACTTACTGTCTGAATTTCATCATTTATTGTCTTTTGTATGCAAGATGTAAAGTCAGAATTTTTGTGGAGGGATACATACTGCCTATGAGGAATTTATTAACTATCAGTGCATGTGTGCCAGGTTGCTTCAGTCATTTCTGACACTTTGCAACCCCATGGAGCCTGCCAGGCTCCTCTGTCCCTGGGATTCTCCAGGCAAGAGCACTGGAGAGGGTTGCCATGCCCTCCTCCAGGGGATCTTCTGGACCCAGGGATCAAACCCAAGTCTCTTAACATCTCCTGCACTGGCAGGTGGGTACTTTACCCCTAGTGCCACCTGAGCTAGTTCTTCACCACTAGCACCATCAATTATCAGAGAGATGCACAAACTTATAATAGTCATGGTTGAGTCAACAACAGGACACAAGAGGCACACAGCTGACATCGTGGAGCTTCAGAAGCTATAGATTCTGTTCCTTGGGTGTCAAAAATCACAAGAGATTGTGCACAGGCAGGGGCACTGAGCTGAGACAGGAAAGACAGAGACTAGGATGCAGGATATTTGAGAGGAAGGGAAGAGCGTGGCCAAAACCAGCACTTTGGAATCCTCTCCAGGAATCTTCAGATTTCTGCCCATCTTCAGACTCTGCCCATCTTGACTGCTTGCAGGGAATCACTCTGACCTTTTAAAATTGAACTTCTTGGATAAAAGCTCACAAATTAAGACAAAACTAACCCTACCCCATTCACAGCATGGCTGGTAAATCAAATGTTTGATACAATGGCATTGTAGAAGGATTGTAGAATATGGAGTAGTGTGAGTTGTGAATGGCAGTTTGGAGATAAAAGATGCCAAATTGGTCCAAGATAATTTTAAGGATATGATTAATACTACATCACACATACAGAAAGTGTGAGTGAGTGCCCACCATGGCAATTCTAAAAGCCTGGGAAATGAAAATGATGAGATATAGTCCTTATCATTGAGAAGGAAAGAGCCTCTGCCTTTCCTGCGCTTCACTTGTCTGTTTGCATACTAGATATTTCCTGTGAGTGGGTTGCCAGTTCCACCTCCAGGGGATCTTCCTGACCCAGGGATCAAACCCACATCTCCTGCATCTCTGGCAGATTCTTTAATGCTAGAGCCACCTTTGATCTATATCTCAGCTTCAATAGTGATTCTCTCAAGTCACCAGGAGTGGAGGCAGCATTCTGATTACAGGGTTGCTGCTAAGGTAATGTGATTCTGAAGCCAGCTGCAGGCTCAGAGGTTTTCAATTTCTCTTGCTGCCTGGAATGGCTAAGGCAGCAGCTGCTTTTGAGGGTCAATTCTGCATAATTACTCTGAGAGGATCAGGCAGACCAACTCAGACCTGGTCTCCTGGGTTTTGAATATTTTTGCTTGAAATCACGACATTGGTTTCCATTATCTACAACTGTACTCTGATTGGTGAAGACAGTAATAAATATAATTCACCATATGAATGTGTCATACAAGAAAAGAACATAGTATTGTCTACTTAAATGCTAAAAAAAGCATTTTTTCAGACAGTGTCTGTGTGAGCAATGTAGCAAAGATAAAATAAATACAAATTATGCACTTAGCAGTCACTTATATAAACAATGGGACTTCCCAGGTAGCACAGCGGTAAAGAATCTGCCAGCCAATGCAGGAGATGCAGGTTTGATCCCTGGTCCAGAAAGATCCCCTGGAGGAAGAAATGACAACCCACTCCAGTAGTTTTGCCTGGAAAATTCCATTGGCAGTGGTGCCTGTCAGGCTGCAGTCCATGGGGTCACAAAGAGTCAGACATGATGAGCTACTGAGCACTCATGCACACATATAAACAATGCTTTTTTATATATTTAACAAAAATAATTTATATGAAGCAAAAATTGTAATTCTGTTAAACACACACTTAATAATTAAGTAAATAGAAAACCATTGTACTTGCTGAAGGCTTGTCATTATTTATAAATTTTATTACTTAAAAGTGCTCCCGGATTTTCTAATTGTTTGTGGTAGTATATTTTAAAGTTGAATTTCTAACTTTCTACCAAAATTATTTTCAGTTTGACACATTTTAACCTGAAAAATAGACCACAAAAATGCTAAAATTAAGGATGACTGAATTGATATATTACCTTGAAGTAGACTAAGTATTCTATATAAGACCCAGAATTCATAGGTTTAAATTCAAATAATAACAAAAGTAACCACATAAAATCTTTGAACTCTGCATGTTAAGAGCATCACAAAATCAAAATATAAATGAGAAACTAGAGAATAAATTCTGCAACATGTATTTTACTGAGACTCTCTAAAAGTACTATACAAATCTGGTACAATTAATAAATGGGAAAGTATCTTAAATGCTTTTCAACTAAATAAATTAAAAAAAATTAAAATTAAGACATTGATACAAAAGTAAATGAGATAAACTTTTTCATTTATTCAACTGGAAAAAGTTTTGAATTTTATAATATTGTTACTGAAAAGATGAGGAATTATTTCTCTTCAGAAGCAATTAAAAAGCTTAGTGCTTAGATTCAGCAATTCAAGTTTCTTTATTTGTTCCTGGAAGAGTTGGCCATGTTACTGGAACTAGAATGTTCACCATAGCTTTGTTTGATATAACAAATAACAGAAAAGAAGAAATTGTCAAATAAATGTATTTTAAAATCTAAATAAATGTTAAATAAATTATTTTATAGCCCTGAAAATATAGCAAGAGTATATATATATATATATATACACACACATACATATACACTAAGCTAAGTTGCTTCAGTTGTGTCCAACTTTGTGTAACCCTATGGAGTGAATCCCGCCAGGCTCCTTTGTCCATGGGATTCTCTAGGCAAAAATACTGGGGTGGGTTGCTATGCCCTCCTTCGGGGTACCTTCCCCACCCAGAGATTGAACCCATGCCTCTTATTTCTCCTGCACTGGCAGGCAAGTTCATTACTGCTAGCACCACCCAGGAAGTATATATGTATATATGCTTTATGGAAAAAAAATCTTTAAAATGTATTGTTGAGTCCAATAAAGATGTACACTATTATCTGTTGCACATATGAACAAGTATCTGTATATTCATAAACAAATGTACATTGGTGCATGCAAAAAAAATTGTCTTGGAAGAACCACATGAGCCTGTTATCATGGTGACTTTAAACACTGGGATGTGGAATGTGGAGAAGGACAGATTGTTTCACTACTTGTATTTTTCTACATTATTTGAATTTTCCAAACTTGACCATGACATGTTTTAATTAGAAAATATGCCCACAAGGATCACGTAAATTGTGTGATCACAGGCATTTTACCTTTTCTGTTTTATGCATAGTTTAAATAGTCTCAGTTCAGTCAGTGCAGTCGCTCAGTCGTGTCCGACTTTGCGACCCCATGAATCACAAAACACCAGGCCTCCCTGTCCATCACCAACTCCCGGAGTCCACCCAGACTCACGTCCATCGAGTCAGTGATGCCATCCAGCCATCTCATCCTCTGTCGTCCCCTTCTCCTCCTGCCCCCAATCCCTCCCAGCATCAGAATCTTTTCCAATGAGTCAACTCTTCACATGAGGTGGCCAAAGTACTGGAGTTTCAGCTTTAGCATCATTCCTTCCAAAGAAATCCCAGGGCTGATCTCCTTTAGGATTGACTGGTTGGATCTCCTTGCAGTCCCAGGGACTCTCAAGAGTCTTCTCCAACACCGCAGTTCAAAAGCATCAATTCTTCGGCGCTCAGCTTTCTTCACAGTCCAACTCTCACATCCATACATGACCACTGAAAAAACCATAGCCTTGACTAGACGGAGCTTTGTTGGCAAAGTAATGTCTCTGCTTTTGAATATGCTATCTAGGTTGGTCATAACTTTTCTCCCAAGGAGTAAGCGTCTTTTAATTTCATGGCTGCAGTCACAATCTGCAGTGATTTTGGAGCCCAGAAAAATAAAGTTTGACACTGTTTCCACTCTTTCCCCATCTATTTGCCATGAAGTGATGGGACCAGATGCCATGATCTTTGTTTTCTGAGGTTGAGCTTTAAGCCAACTTTTTCACTCTCCTCTTTCACTTTCATCAGGAGGCTTTTTAGTTCCTCTTCATTTTCTGCCATAAGGGTGGTGTCATCTGCATATCTGAGGTTATTGATATTTCTCCCAGAAATCTTGATTCCAGCTTGTGCTTCTTCCAGCCCAGCTTTTCTCATGATGTACTCTGCATATAAGTTAAACAAGCAGGGTGACAATATACACCCTTGATGTACTCCTTTTCCTATTTGGAACCAGTCTGTTGTTCCATGTCCAGTGCTAACTATTGCTTCCTGACCTACATATAGATTTCTCAAGAGGCAGATCAGGTGGTCTGGTACTCCCATCTCTTTCAGAATTTTCCAGTTTATTGTGATCCACACAGTCAAAGGCTTTGGCATAGTCAATAAAGCAGAAATAGATGTTTTTCTGGAACTCTCTTGCTTTTTCAATGATCCAGTGGATGTTGGCAATTTGATCTCTGATTCCTCTGCCTTTTCTAAAACCAGCTTGAACATCTGGAAGTTCACGGTTCATGTATTGCTGAAGCCTGGCTTGGAGAGTTTTGAGCATTACTTTACTAGCGTGTGAGATGAGTGCAATTGTGCGGTAGTTTGAGCATTCTTTGGCATTGCTTTTCTTTGGGTTTGGAATGAAAACTGACCTTTTCCCGTCCTGTGGCCACTGCTGAGCTTTCCAAATTTGCTGGCATATTGAGTGCAGCACTTTCACAGCATTATCTTTCAGGATTTGAAATAGCTCAACTGGAATTCTATCACCTCTACTAGCTCTGTTTGTAGTGATGCTTTCTAAGGCCCACTTGACTTCACATTCCAGGTCTAGTTAGTGGGTATAATGGATCAGATGTATCCCACTTTTCTTGAAAATCTACTAGGTGACTATGAAAGAGCTTTTCATGAATTTTCTCCTTAATCCGTTCCACAGTGATGTGAATCACGGGAGACTGATGCTGCCTGTCCTTATGTGAGACTTCAGAGACTCAGAAACATCCCCAGGACTTGGCTAATGCCACCCGCAAGGTAGGAAATGGAGAAAGGATTTCAACACATACGTTCTCTCCTCATGTGCACCTTGCACATAGATTTCGCTTCCTGTTGACCATGACGAAGATATATTTCCTTCACACAATACACTTCTTACATTAAAAAGTGTTTTAATTTCAAATATGAATGCGTGCTTAACTTTTGCCCTTGAATAAAGATGGAAGCTCATATGCTGAGGTGACTGTGCATCAGTAAAAAACAATAATCTATTATTACGGTGTGAGTAGGTGTGATATCTTCTCGCTAATGACTTGCTAGGCATAAGCACCAGGAGATGAACTTGACATTTGATACTGATACAGCCGAAAAGGGAAGACCCTGGATTGTTCTTAAGGAACACTTTTAAACCTTTCTTAAAGTTCGAAGAGCTTTATCTTCCTAAAATGGAAATATAGAAATGGTCCTTGTCAGAAGGGAGCAACACAGGGCCCCAGTGATTCACACCTGCTGTATGTGGAATTAAAGTGATGCTTTAATTTGAACCTATATCTGAATTTTGTCATAGGAGTCATTGGTATTTTAAAACATTCTTTTATCTCCCACCAAAGAACTTTGGGGAAAGGATGACAGATTCTTGCTTGGATCCAAGGCATTTGAGTGGGCTGAGGGCTGGAGCCCCAGAGGCTGCTTTTGTCTCATAAGCAGTTATTTCCATTTTAGTGTGTTTATAGCCACAACTCCAATGTTGGAGGATTAACCCGGGCTTGACTGAAAGTTTACTGAAGAGAATGCAGACTAGGTATTTCTTGCCTTACTTGTCTCCGTTCTCCTTGATCTCATGTTTATCTTCTCTGCTCACCACAGTATCAGATCAAATGTCACCTCTTCCAAGAAAGAGGTCTTTTCCTCACTTGGCAGAAACAGGCAGAGGAATCAGAAACTGGTCTCTATAAATGCGATTTGGGGACCTTCCCAACACAAGCTTTTCCTATGCTCTGCTGATCAGAAGCCCTCAGTGCCTCCTGCAGCACCTCCTACATCTGGGCTTGAGTCCTCAGCCCGGCAACTCAAACTCTCTCCATGGAGGCCTGCCTTGTTGTGTATACGCCCTGTTCCTCTGAGACCCACTCCCATCCTTGGCATGCAAACACCACACTAGATCCCCTCACAGCTAAGTGCATGGAAAAGCCTCCTTCATTCGTGTAACTCTCATATCCCTCTGGGCACCTTCCTTTTTCATTCCTTAAATTAATTACATTAAAATGATTTTTATAGGTTTATATTATGAGTCAGCAGTCACCACATAACAGTAACATATAATCTCTCCCCTTGGGAAGTTCTGGTCTAATTTCTCTGCGGTGGTTCACAACACATTCATCACTAGACCATGTCCTATGGTTGCCTGCATCAGCATCACTTCTGTAATTTACTACACATTCCTTTTATGTCTGAATCTCCCCCTCCTGAGAACTTACACATGGCAAAAAAACAAAAACAAAAACAAAAACAAAACCTTCGCTCACTGGAAGTGACTGATTGGAAATATAGGAGCTCTTTGTGTTTGCTGAGGATTTCTGCATACAGAAGGCATTCATATATGGCCCAGGTTTTCTGAGATTTTTTTCCTCAATTTCAAAAATTATGTCTCATTGCCACATCATATGTCTTGACTTCTAGATGCAAATTATAGTGATATGAGTGTATTACATTTGTCTTCATGTAACACATATTGTTCAGCATGGAAGTATTATTTCTACTCTGAACTCATAACGACTGTTGATTTATTTTTTTCCTAAATTGTTTTTGATTTGTAGCTGCTCCAAGCCACATGCAGGTAAACACAGAAATATACAATTTGGATGTCAGTGTTGTAACATCTGTGAAAAAGGCCAGAAGAAGCCCAGCTTTTCTTTGTGACTATCTCAAAGGTCTTTGCTGCCGTTCCTTCTTATCTGCAAATATGTAGCTCTTTCTGTGATGCACGCCTCATGTACCTGGGAACACATCTTTCCAACGGCTGGCACATAGTTCTCAGAACCAGCATGAGAAAAAAAAAAGCCTAGATGACTAGAATTAAAATAACAGCTTCATTTAAAGCTTTTCTAAAGTCAAACATCTGAGCATCCTCCAGAACCCAAGAAGTGAAGGAGATCAATCTCTTGTCCCATTCTGAGGGTTGTCTTTTCATTTTGTTTTTGCTTTCCTTTGCTGTGTAGAAGCTTTTAAGTTTAATTAGGTCCCATTTATTTTTGTTTTTATTTTCACTACTCTAGGAGGTGGGTCAAAAAATGTCTTGCTGCAATTTATGTCAGAAAGTGTTCTGCCTGTTTTCCTCTAAAAGATTTATAGTATCTGCCCTTACATGTAGGTATTTAATCCATTTTGAGTTTATTTTTGTGTATGGTGTTAGGAGGGTTCTAATTTCATTCTTTTACTTGTAGCTATCCAGTTTTCCCAGGAGCACTTGTTGAAGAGACTGTCTTTTCTTCATTGTATATTCTTGACTCCTTTGTCATAGATTAGGTGACCATAGGTACTTGGTTTTATCTCTCTTTTCTGTCCTGCTCTGTTGATCTATATTTCTGTTTTGGGGGCTAGTATCATACTGTTTTGTTTACTGTGGCTTTGCAGTATAGTCTGAAGTCATTGCAGCACTACGTACTGCAATAGCCAAGGATGGAAGTAACCTAAATGTCCATCAACAGAAGAATGGATACAGAAGATGTGTCACATATATACAATGGAACATTACTCAGCCACAGAAAGGAATAAAATAGTCCCATTTTCAGAGACATGGATGGACCTAGAGATTGTCATATGGAGTGAAGTAAGTTAGAAAGAGAAACACAATTATCATATAATATTGCTTCTATGCGGAATCCAGAATAATGGTACAGATGAATTTTTTCAAAGCAGAAATAGAGACACAGATGTAGAGAACAAACTTATGGTTACTGGGGCGCTAGGGGTGAGGCAGATGAATTGGAAGATTGGGATTGACATATATACACTATTGATACTATATAAAGTAGGTAACTAAAAAATAATAATAATAGAATAGATAACCAGTGAGAACCTACTTTATAGCACAGGGAAGTCTGCTGAATGCTCTGTGGTGACCTAAATGGGAGGGGAATCTAAAAAAGAGGGAATATACGTATATGTATAACTGATTTACTTTGCTGGACAGCAGAAACTAACACAACATTGTAAAGCAACTATACTCTAATAATTTTTTTTAAAAAACCATTATGCCATGAGGCAAAAAAAAAAAAAAAAAATGTGATAAGAATTATTTTTCTCCCAAATCTCAAAATTATGAACTTGGTAAGGTTGAACACTTCCCACAAATTAGTGTCTTAAAACAACACATCTTCTGTTAAATATGGGAGTGGGTGCATTTCAGTATTCCTTTTTCCCTCTCCCAAGTGCTTTCCTGGTGCTTCCTGTCAGTGCTATTCCTCCAGTCCCCACTGCAAGCTCTTTCTTTCCAACACTGCAGCACTGAAGCAGCACAATTTTAAAGTAGAATTTAGGACCTGACACAGAGGAAGGGATCTGGCTAACTCTGCAGAGAGAATCTAATTAGGGAGACAGGATTTGAAGAGCTGGAGTTTTTCTAGGACACCTGGCTCACCCTTCTGTGTAATGGAAGTTGTCACTGGCCCTTTGCTGGCAGCTGAGGCATCAGGATGTGGGTGTCACTTCTCATCTGAATTAAATGCTGCCTCCAGCATGACGTTTCAGGCAAACAGGAACTGCTGGGTGCTCAGGCACTGGGATCTTTACCTGAAGTCCCTTTCAACTTGGAGACACTGTAATTTTGCAGAGGGAGAGAGCTGTCAGCACAGGATAAGGGAGAACTTTCTAAAACTCAGAACTACCGGTCACCAGACAGACTGGTTCCACTACTGGCCAAATTCAGCAGAGATATGACTTGCTGATCAGCTGAATAGAGAGTCCACCTCAGAGCCACAGGACTTACTAAGTTAAAGCTTCAGCCTCAGTCTCACGCCCATAAAATGATGGATATGATATTGATTCATTTACATATTCATTCATTGTTGCTTTATTGGGAATCCATTGTGTTCCAGGCAATCTTCTAGGGATGGAGATACAATGATTAATGAAAAAGGTGAAGTCTTTGTCCTTATGGAGCATCTATTTTAATGAGAAAAGAAAGAAAACAAGCCAATTAAGGACTGGCTATCATGTGATACTACAGTTATAAAGGGATGGAGAGTGATGCTGGAAATGTTGTCAAACCTGTGGAGTCAAATAAAATTGAATGATTAAAAAAAATTTATCTTGAATTGAACCATAGTTGATTTACAATGTCATGTAAGTTTCAGGCGTACAGCAAAGTGATTCAGTAATACATATACATGTATCTATTCTTTTTCACATGCTTTTCCCATTTAGGTTATTACATAAGTTCATTCTCTAAGTCTGTGAGTCTTTTTCTGTCTTGTAAATAAGTTCACTTTTATCGTTTCTTTCTAGATTCCATATATAAGTGATATACGGTATTTATTTTTCTGTGACTTACTTTACTCAATATGACAATCTGTGGGTCCATCCATGTGTTTGAGAATGGCATTATTTCATTCTTTTTAATGGCTGAGTACAATTCCATTGTATATATGTACCACTTCTTCTTCACCATTTAGGTTATTATAGAATATTGAGCATCATTCTCTATGCTATACAGTAGGTCCTTGTTGATTAAAAATTGAATGATATTAGTGAAAACTAAGAGAGATAATAAGGACTGCTATTTACTAAGTGTTTTCTGGGTTCCTGGCACTGTGCAAAGCACTGTGCCTTAAATAAACTACCTATCAATAAGGACTAGTAGGCTCATTTTATAGGCACTATGGCTGAGACTTTGAGGAACTGTATAACTTGAGTAACATGCTCAGTAAACCTAGCTATTTGGAGGTGAAGCTGGCAATGGAATTCAGGTATGAGCATTGGGCTTACAGGAGGTCCCTAATTAATTATATTGCTATTGATGAAATTCATTAATATTAATATGCTGTTGAGCTATTATGAAGGTTATGTGAAGTTAAAATTTTATGTGTTTAACAAATATTGCCTATGGTGTAAAGCTAGAGGCTATAATGCTTGCAAGGAAATAGGACACTGCCTTTGCCTTTCTCAAGTTTTCTGTCTAGTTTGGGGAGCTCTGCCTCAGGAAACAATAACTTAACACAGAACATGACTCCAGTATATAATAGTTCTCGACAGCAGAAGTCACCATTATTATTGGCAGTAACGGATGAAAGGAGGAAGGTAGCCATGGGGTTTCTTTTGGTCAGGAAAGATGTCCAGGTTTGAGTGAGGTCTTGAGAATGATAAATATGCAAGGGGCTGAGGGAAAGGAAAGAATAAAACAGATGGGATGGCTTGTTTGCAAGAATTAATGAAGCTTTAAAAGAAAAATAATAACAACCAAGAGTCCATCAACAGGACAATGGCTAAACAAATGGTGGTATATTTGCCCAATGGCAAATATACTACCATTATTCAGTGATTTAAAAAATAGATATATAAGCTACTGACACGAGCAACAATATTCATGAATCTTGACTCTTGATGAGTAAAGGAAGCTATCCACAAAGGGTATGAACTGTATGATTCCATCTGCATGAAATTCAGAATGAGGCAAACTAATCTATGGGGACAAAAGTTAGCAAAGTGATTCACTCTTGGGTTGTGGAGGGGATTAATTGGAAATGGGAATTAAAGAACATATTGGGATAATGGAAATGCTCTACATCTTGAACTGGGTGAGAGCTACATAGGTGTACGCACGGATAAAATGTCTTTGAGTTTCACATCTCAGATGGTACATTTTATTGTACATAAATTAAACCTTAATAAATGAAACACAATAGAGGAAAAAAAAGATGAGACTGGGGATACTCCAGAGAGCAGAGATTGGCTCATTTAATTAAGACAGAAATTGACAAAAAACATTTTGGAAGAAAAAAAGTTTGGAGTTAGTTTCCAGGAGGCCATGAGTAAAAAAAAAAAAATACAGCAATTATGATCTGTTCTATGAACTATATTAATAAATTAGCCTCTGGAGGTTTTGAGTAAAAAACTAATAAATGATGTGTGTTAAAACATGAATTTCTAGGTCCCACCACAGAGGTCTTGGTTAGGATCTGGCAGTGTTCATCTCTTACCAGTTCCTAGGTTGATGCCTATACTCATTGTCTGGAAACCACATCGTAAGGACTCTAGTCTGCTTCTCAGGCACCTCAGGGGTGGAGGTTGAAAGAAAGACAAAGTGATGGAGTTAGAGTTCAGAGACAATGAGCTTGGAGCCAAGATGTGTTTTGAAGGAAGCCGTATGGAGGTTACATGAGAGGAGGGCTGGGATAGACGGAAGCCATGTAAGAAGGAGGCTTTTGTTGTAATTTAGGAGAGATGCGCAAAGTCTAAACCAGAGTGGTATTGAAGGAAGAGGAGATGAAGGGATTAATTCAGAGTGATTCAGCAGTTAGAATTTGATAATTTGGGACTGCATGTTGGGAATCAAGGTAAGAGAGGAGTCTTAGATGTCTCAGAATTTGTAGTTTGGTAATAAGGTGAATGATAGTATCATTTGTATCATGAAACAGGGGAGGACAATGCTAAGAAGGTTGGTCAGGATGTGCATGAGCGCTGCAAAGGGATTGCGTCATGGTCAGCCCCAAGTTCCTGCACACAGACCAGAGATCCACCAGAGCTGAGAGGATTGATACCTGCAAGATTCATGTGGGCTCAATGGAGAATGATTTCTGCCAGAACTGAGACCAAATAGGAAGGTCAGGGTGGCGTGTTCTTAAAGTGGGATTGATTTTATTTTCAGAGTATGTAGTCTTCTATAAGGAGTTTTAGAAAGATTTTTGAACTTAAGTAAATAAATAATATCAAGGTCTGGAGCAGCTATAAAAGGATGGTAGAGAAGCAACTGTATCAGCAGCAGCTGAAAATTCACAAGGATAAAATAGCAAAGTCATGAATAAGTCAGGAGCACACACATGTACATGTAAGACAGAAATGGAGACGAAAGAAAGACGGTTCTTTAAATAGTCTTAAGTTATATCTCAGAGAAATAGTAGCAGTTTAAAATGTAAATATATATATATATCCACATATATGGGTGTATATATATATATATATAAAGAGATAAAGACTGAAAAGAAATAGGTTAATAATACATAAACAGTGAATCCATGAGTTAAGTTTATGGGCTATATTTATTTTCTTATGTAAACCCTTTATTTTCTCAATTTTCTACAATCAACATGTTATACTTTAAAGTCATGAAAAAAAATTATTTAGTTGCTTTTTGAAAATCTGTTTCTGCCTGAATAATGGAAGAGGAAAGCATGATAGGATTCTCTAGAGAAAGGATTAGAGTCTGGCTTCCTGGTTCTCTTCTCTCTGCATCCCAAGACAGATCTTGGCAGTCCCACAAAGAAACGTCCAGATCTCAGTGCTCAGTGATTGGCAGCCAGCCGCCCCCTGAGTCTTGCAGCCTCACAGACGATTTGATCCATTCTCACTGAGCAGAATGGGGCAAGGAGGCAATATTTAGAAAAACTTAACATTGAAACCATTCTAAATACGAAGAAAAATGGTTAGTGATGCATAACAGCCTCAGCTACTGCTCACCCCACCTACAGCTGCTGGGGAACCAAGATGCTCTGGCAAATTCCCTTGGGAGCTCTGGGCCTGCTTCACCCCACCCAGGTCTCTGAGAATCCAGCAAAAAACGGCCCAGGGCAACAGTCATGGAAGCCAATAATAAGCAGAAAATTTAAACAAGAAGCAAGACATGTACCACGGCTTCTTTCTAAGATGTAAAAGAGGTCTGACTTTAAGATACATTCTTTGTATGAGACAGAGCTTTCACGGGAAAAGGAAAGCAAATGCAGATTTCACTCCCATGTCCCACCAATCCTTGTGCTTTTCTTTTCATCATGCCCTTTGCTGGTCCATTAGTTCTGATTCTATGGCTCTGAGAAAGGCAAACGTTGGAGCTCAAAGTTATAGGCAAGGCTTCCCTTAATGATCCATGCTCTCTGCCTCCCTGCTCTTTGGAAAGACTGAAGGCCTGACCCTGTCTCTTGGGAACCACTGGTCAATGGCTACCTACAAATATGCACATTCTAATCTTCTCCTTTCCTCTCTTCCACCATCTCCCAAAAATGACCCCACAGAATTTATTCATGTGCACTGGGTGATTCTATTAGGTCAACACAGAAATCACCTTCAGCCTCTATTTAAACTCTTGTTTCTTTATATTGTACATTCTATAGAAAACATACAGTGGCCGACTTGTTTCTCTCCTTCAACACCATCATCATACCTGTGAACACACAACAGTGGGGAACTGATGTGGGAAGTTTCTATCTGTTGCTCCAAGAATGTAACATCTTTCTAAATTCCTGTGGGACTCAAGATCAGCTTTTTTATTCTAACAGGTTCTCTGTCACTGGGTAGGCTTAAAGGGGAGGTGCTGTTACGGAAAGAAAAAGGGAGCTGTATCTATAGCCTTTGATGGGAGGAACCCTGCTAATATCAATTCACAGAGCAGCAGGAAGGGAGCCATGGGAATAAATATTACTTCATTGCTTCTTCATCCTCCTTCTAAAGTCTAAGTGGTACTGCCCACTGGCCTAAACCAGGACCTGCAGGGATTGTACTGCATATTTGTACTCACATACATGAAAGTGTATGTGTAAATCTAAATAATTTTATTTTATGTGTATATGATTATTATTGGGCTTCCCTGGGGGCTCAGACAGTAAAGCACCTGTCTGCAATGTGGGAGACCCAGGTTTGATCCCTGGGTTGGGAAGATCCCCTGGGGAAGGAAACTTCAGCTCACTCCAGTATTCTTGTCTGGAAAATCCCATGGATGGAAGAGCTTGGTAGGCTACAGGCTATGGGGTCGCAAAGGGTCGGACACGACTGAGTGACTTCACTTTCACTTTCTTCATGATCATTATTTTTTTCTTCAACTTGCTTTCTCCTCTTAATAGTATATAAGCCAAATCTCCATGATCTCCACTAAAATGAAAAGGGGCTTAGCAGTCAGTACTGATAATCAGTCTGTGAGCAAAGGTTTATTTCTATAATATTACAAGAAATATTATTATTTCTATAATACTAGAATTTTAACCATCAGAGTAAAGATAGATCATTCCCTTTGTTAGGTCTGTGTTTTGTCTGATGTTATCAAATAAGATAAATAAAAGAAGGTTTTACGGTATCTTAAATCATGAGCATGTTGCAAAATATTAAAGTTATTCTGTAACAGACACCATTTTCCCAGGTGAAATAAGGAAAGGACACCTTTCCTGGCTAAAAAGGTCATTGCTACTGCTCCTGCTGCTAAGTCGCTTCAGTCGTGTCCTACTCTGTGGGACCCCAGAGATGGCGGCCCACCAGGCTCCCCCGTCCCTGGGATTCTCCAGGCAAGAACACTGGAGTGGGTTGCCATTTCCTCCTCCAATGCAGGAAAGTGAAAAGTGAAAGTGAAGTCGCTCAATCGTGTCCAACTCGTAGCTACCCCATGGACTGCAGCCCACCAGGCTCCTCCGTCCATGGGATTTTCCAGGCAAGAGTACTGGAGTGGGGTGCCATTGCCATTAGTTCATCTTATATAGGCACTTTACTGAAAACAAGGAAAAATAAATACTTCTGAGCTGACTTACCTAGCTCCATCATTTCTGAAGAGGTTGCTGGAGGAGGTCATGGGTGGGACAAGACCACTGGTTGAACCGAGAGGGGATTTGTGTCATCAGAGGGTCTTCACCCCACCCTCCATCCTTGGAATGTGCGTTCTGCCCACCCCGGTTCTCACGGTTTATCCAGGATGAGCCTTGAGAGTCATTTGCTGCAGAGATCCTCTGGACTGAATAGCGACTGAACCCCATTCTCCTCTTGCTGCCACCCAAGCCCAAGTGCCTCTGCTTGTTAAAAACACCAGCTACTCACCTGGAGTGGCCTCTTCTTTAAATCTCTCCCTGCCCTCCTGGTACAGGGCCTACAGGCTTCAGATTCCACCCTGGGGAATTCCTGAGTTTGAGTACCAGTAAGGTGGTGCTAGTGGTGAAGAACCTGCTTGCCAATGCAGGAGATATGAGAGATATGGGTTTGATCCCTGGGTCAGGAAGATCCCCTGGAGGAGGGCATGGCAACCCACTCCAGTATTCTTGTCCAGAGAATCCCATGGACAGAGGAGAGTGGTGGGCTACAGTCTATGGGGTCACAAAGAGTCGGACATGACTAAAGTGACTTGGCATGGATGCACAAGGCTACTTAAGGTGGGAAAAGAAGTTACCTTTATTTATCCAAGAGCAATTTGAAAATGGGTTAGGATTTTAAATGTTTTTGGGGGGAGAGTAAGGAATCACATTCTAAATACTTTACTTCTTATCGTATGTTCCACCTCAATGCCTTATCGTAGTATCACAGTATTTTAAATGACTGGATATTATTCCATATAAGCTCTGCACCAAAAATTGATTCACCACTAATATATTGAAGAGAATTTACATTTGTTCCAATTTCTTTTTTCTTTTTTTAAATTGGAGTGTAGTTGATTTACAATGGTGTGTTAGTTACAGAAAAGTGAGTCAGTTATACATATACACATGCACGCTAAGTCGCTTCAGTCATGTCTGACTCTTTGCAACCCTATATGGACTGTAGCCTGCCAGACTCCTCTTGTGCATGGGATTTCCCAGGCAAGAATACTGGGGTGGGTTGCCATGCCCTCCTCCAGGGGATCTTCTTGATCTAAGGATCGAACTCATGTCTCTTAAGTCTCCTGCGTTGTCAGGCAGTTTCTTTACCACCAGCACCACCTGGGAAGCTCCCATATATATATATATACACTTTCTCTCTCTTTAAGATTCTTTTTCCATGTAGTCTTTTAAAAATATTGAGTAGCGTTCCCTGTTTTATACAGTAGGTCATTATCAAATTGTTTATTTTATGTATCCTGCTACTGCTAAGTCACTTCAGTCGTGTCTGACTCTGTGCAACCCCATAGATGGCAGCCCACCAGGCTTCCCCATCCCTGGGACTCTCCAGGCAAGAACACCGGAGTGGGTTGCCATTTCCCTCTCCAATGCATGAAAGTGAAAAGTGAAAGTGAAGTCGATAGTGACCCCATGGACTGCAGCCCACCAGGCTCCTCCATCCATGGGATTCTCCAGGCAAGAGTACTGGAGTGGGGGTGACATTGCCTTCTCCGATGTGTGTATATGTCAATCCCAATCTCCCAGTTTAGGCCTTACCCATTCCCCCACTATAACCATAAGTTTGTTTTCTACATCTGGAACTCAGTTTCTTGTTCCAATTTCTAAACTGTGCCAAACATCATTTTAAAAGTTGCATTTTTCTCTGTATAGACATATATAGAGGAAAATGCATAAAATATATATGGAGTTCAGTATATTGGGCTTCCCTGGTAACTCAGCTGGTAAAGAATCCACCTGCAATGCAGGAGACCCCGGTTTAATTCCTGGGCTGGGAAGATCCCCTGGAGAAAGGGTAGGATACCCACTCCAGTATCCGTGGGCTTCCCTGGTGGCTCAGATGGTAAAGAATCCACCTGCAATATGGAAGACCTGCATTTGATCCAGTCTAAGGAATAAAATATGGAGACTGGAAAGCTTTCATCACATTCCCTCCCAAACATTCATCTCTCTCTTCCCCAGAGTTTATAAGCACCATGGTTTCTATCACTGTATACTAGTTTTTCTGTTTTTAAATTCACAAAAGTGGAGGGATCTTGGAAGTAATCTCTTAAATTTGTGTTATGTGGCCCATAATGTTGGGTATATTTATCTTTTCACATGTACTTGTGGTTTTAGCATTTTTATTGCTCTGAAGTGTTCCATTGATTTATCATTTGGAATGAGTGGGTATTTGTGTGGTTACTGGTTTGTGGCTATTATAATCAATAATACTATAGGTATTCTTATTCACATATATTCTTATATGTACTAATGCATTTCTACTAAACATTGCCAGTTTATATGTCATGTTCAAATTTAGTTGATAATGACATTATATTTTCTAAAAATGTTTGAAGCAAATTCTCAGTATTGAAAAGGATGCCATTGGTCCACATTCTCATCAAACTTAAATTATCAAAATTTTTATTTTTAGGTATTTTGGTGAAGGTGAAATGGTATCTCTTTATTGTTTTATTTTTAACTTTATAGTTTCATATAATTGCTGCCCATTTGGTGAAGTACCTTTCTAAATTCCTTATCATGTTTTGTTAGATTGTATCACTGGTTTGTAATTGATCTTAAGTTAAACTTTTTAATTGATTTAGAAGTATTCCTTATATATCTTGATAGGAACACTTTTTGTGTATGTATATTGAAAATGTGTTTTCCCACTTTGTGATTTACTTTTAAATTGCTTTACTGGGATATCATGATGAACAAAAGTTGACAGTAAATAAAGGTAGTCCAGTTTTTCCTGTGGTTGGGATTATTTTTAGGTTCCTTTAAAACTGTTCACATACAAGGTTGTGATTATATTGTTTTGTACTGTACTCCCCCAAATTGACTTTTTACATTTATATCTAAAATCCACTGGAAATATATTATTTGTGGGTTATAAAATAGGGAGCAAGACTTTTTCTAGCCACATGAATCATCCGTTTTCCAGGAACCATTGTTGAAAACTGTCCTTTCCTCTGTTGTTCTTGAATGCTGCTGAAATCAATCAAATCTGGGGGTCACATGTAAGTCTGCTTTGGTACTGCCATTCTATTCACAGGGTCTGTTTCTCTACCTGCTGCTAATAACACGTCTTCATTACCGTAACTGTATAATACATCTTGGATATTACTTTCACTTTCTTTTTTTGTCCACGTCTTCTTCAGGAATATCTTGACTACTTTTGATCCAATAGAATGTTGAATAAAAATGGTGCTGGTAGGGACTGCTGTGGTGATCCAGTAGTTGGGACCCCGTGCTTCCACTGCAGGGGGCAGGGTTGGATTCCTGATCCAGTTAACTATGATCAAGCCGAGAGGCATGGCAAGAAAAAAAAAGAATGGTGAGGATGAGTGGGCATAGAAGACTTCTTTTTCTGTTATATTAAAAGAAATGTTTTAGACAATGCCCATTATATCTAAAGTTTCTCTTCACAGTTATCATTTTATAAATATGCTTTACCAGTTTTCTTCTATTTCTAACTTGCTAAGAGTGCTCTATGATGAATGGATGTTGACTTTTGTATGCTTTTTCTGCATCTCTTGAGCAGTCCCGTAATATTTTCCATCTATTCTGTTAACATGGAAAATTACACGGACATATTTTTGGATGTTAAACCAAACTTTCATTCCTGAAATAGGTTAAAAATGGTCATGATGTATCTCTAGATATAGATATGAATAAAGATAAGGATGCTTTCCAGGTGGCGCAGTGGTAGCGAACCCACCTGCCAATGCAGGAGAGACAGGAGATGTGGATTTGATCCCTGGATTGGGAAGATCTCCTGGAGAAGAAAATGGCAACCCACTCCAGTATTCTTGCCTGGAGAATCCCATGGACAGAGGAGACTGGTGGGCTACAGTCCAGGGGTTCACAAAGAGTCAGACACGACTGAGTGACACACGCACACACACTCACATGGATAAGGATATAGATGTAGGTTGATACATGCTCTTTTGGCTATCATTACCTGATGTTTTTAATATTCTTTGTATTTATGTTTATAAAGGAAAATTTTCCTTTGTGTAAAGGCCTTTGAGAACTTTGATATCAAGTTCAAGCAGGCCTCAGACAACTCTCTGGAAAGTATTCCTTCTTTGTCTCTCTACTGGAAGAGTGTGTATTAGACTGATTTTAGTTTCTTCCATATATATTTAGTAAAATTTACTAGTGAAATCGCCAGCACCAGAAATATTTTATGAGAAGCTTTTTTTTTAAAAATCACAGATTAATTTTCTTCAGTAGTCAGATTATTGCATTTTTCATCAGTTTTTGTTCATTTCAATAACTTGCACATTTCTATGAATTAGTTCATCTAATCTCGTCTCATTATTTTATGCTTTTCTTATCTTCTTGAACATATCATGATGATTTGTAATATTTGTTTTATTACTACTTTGATTCTGCTTCTATAATCTCAGAGACCTTTCTAAGTCTATTTGTACTGACTGTTTTTTTTCTACTGTAGGTATGGGGATATATTGCTGCTTTTTTGTGCCCAGTAATTTGTTACTGAGTTCTGGACATTCTAAATTTTATATTTTTGGGGTGCTTCAATTTGTTATATTCTTTTAAATACTTTCGAATTTTGTCCTGGGACAGTATATTCATTTGTAGACTTGCTTTCAAGCTTTGTTATGTGGTGTCCAGCCTTTATCCTGGAGCTAATTTAAGCTCACTATTAAGTAATTGTCTTCTGAAGACACTAGTCAATGTCATATAGTATGGTATTTTTTTTTCCCCTCAGTATATTTGTCACAACTAGCGAATTGAAGTTGGTATATTACTATTGAGTAAACACAACACTTCCTTTGGATTTCACAAGTTTTCTACTCAGTGTCCATTTAGGAGACCACATTGTGCTTAGTCATTATGTTTCCTTGGGCTCCTCTAAACTAGTGACAGCTTTTGCTCATTATGCCAGTTTTGAAGAGTATTGCTTAGGTATTTTAGATTATTTCTTATTTGGGGTTTATCTGTTGGTTTTTCCAAGGTGGAATATGGGTTCTGGGTTTGGGGGAGGGAAATGGAGCTTCCCAGGTGGCTCAGCAGTGAAGAATCCACCTGTAATGCAGGAGATGCAGAAGATGCAGGTTCCTTCCCTGGGTTGGGAACATCCCCTGAAGGAGGAAATGGCAACCCACTACAGTATTCTTGCCTGGGCAATCCCATGGACAGAGGAGCCTGGTGGGCTGCAGTCCAAATGGTCACAAATGACCGAGCACACACACACGTAACAGATAGAGAGCCATTCTCATCATATCATGTCAAGGGTGCATCCTGTTGATGTGACTTATCAATGATGACGTTAACTTTGATCAGATCACCTAGGGGATTCTTGCCATGTTTCTCCACTATAAAGTCATGTGTCCACTCCTTTTCACCCTATGGATTTTTGAAGCAAATTATTAAACTCAGCCTACATTTAAGGACAGAAGGAGTGCATTAAGAGGGAGGGGGTAGTATGTACATAAATTATTTGGAAGTTTGATTTTAGAATTGTTTCTCTTCCCTTCACCATACAGTGATTTAAAAAAAAATTGTATTGAAATAACAGTTGATTTAAAATGTTGTGTTAACTTTTGCTACACAGTAAAGTAATTCAGTTATACATACATCTACATTCATTTGCATATTCCTTTCCTTTATGGTTTGTTGCAAGATACTGAATATAGTTCCCTGGGCTACAAAGTAGGGCCTTATTGTTCACGCATCCTATATATACTAGTTTGCAGCTGCTAATCCCAAACTCGCAATCCATCCCTCCCCTCCCCCTGCTCTGCCATGGCAACCACAAGTCTGTTCTCTGTCTCTGTGAGTCTATTTGTGTTTCATAGATATGCCCATTTGTGTCAGTTTGGATTCCACATATAAACAATATCATACAGTATCTGTCTTTGTCTGACTTACTTCAGTTACAATGTTCTCTAGGTCCACCCATGTTGTTGCAAATGGCGTTATTTCATTCTTTTTTATGGCTGAGCAGTATTCCATTGTGTATACACGTATATGCTATGCTATGCTAAGTCACTTCAGTCGTGTCCGACTCTGTGCGACCCCATAGACGGCAGCCACCAGGCTCCCCCGTCCCTGGGATTCTCCAGGCAAGAACACTGGAGTGGGTTGCCATTTCCTTCTCCAGTGCATGGAAGTGAAAAGTGAAAGCGAAGTCGCTCAGTTGAGTCCGACTCCTAGCGACCCCATGGACTGCAGCCCACCAGGCTCCTCCGTCCATGGGACTCTCCAGGCAAGAGTACTGGAGTGGGGTGCCACTGCCTTCTCTGATACATGTATATAGTTATTTTAAACATGCATCTGAATATTTGTCATGCAAGTTTTCTTGAGTTTTATCATGGCTTATTTGCTTTACTCATGATGTTTTGCTTCTCTGTGTGTTCTGTAATTTTATATTGCAAATGCATTGTCAAAGGGATCTCGTCTGTGGTAATCATGCATATGTTAATACGATACTGCTTACACTCTACTTCAGGCCTCTCAGCCTAAACTCCCTCTTATTCCCCCTGTCACTGTGGTTGCTAGCTCTCCCTGGACTCCTGCTGGCTTCATGTAGATAGACACAGTCCACATCACCTAGCTGCATGCTCACACCACTTGCCTTTTGTCTCTTGTCCAGGGCTTCCTTTTGTGTCTGCGTTTGGAACCTCAAAGACCAGGCTCAGCAAGCATTGGGACATTGGGATTGTTAACATGGGGTACTTGTTGACAAATGAAACATGAAAGCCGAGAAATAGAGCTGCCCTGGCTTCTTCTGGGAAGACTGATGAGATATAGTTGTGTAGTTACTCAAAGAACAGTCTCCAAAGCATCAAGAAATCAGCTGCACTTCTCAGGGCATACCCCACGGCACGTCCTCCTGTTGGCAGCTCTGCTGTCTTCCCAAATTCACTCCCTGTTTCTCATTGACCCTAAAAAAATAGTAGCCTAAAAAGTCCTTTGCCACAGGCTCTGCTTTCTAAAGAATCCAGGCTAAGGTTCAAAAAAATGCCTTTGTCTGACCCTCCTGAGGTATAACCAGCCTAGGCCCACCTTTTGTCTGAATGTGTCTTACCTTGGGGTTTCTTGCGCTACACAGACATTGCAAGTTTCAAACTTACACCCTTATGAACAGAGAATTATGTTTATAAATTCTCAGAGGCAGTTTTTTCTTTTCCTTTATTCAGAATTCATAGCAAAGTAGATTCTGCTCCCCCTCCACCTACCTTTATGTCTGAGGTGCCATTAAACAAATCCTAGTCTGTTTTATCACAGGAAGATGAAGCATTTTTAGCATCCCAGGCTTCTATGGGAATATAAGTATTTGCCCATCCTTTTCTCCTAACCATATGTGGGTGTTAAAACCTTAATTCTCAGTTATTGGAATTTCAGGTACCTCCAAAGTAGCTGAAACGTCAGTGCCTACTCATGTCTGATGTCAAATTCTCCTTCACTTTTGGCCCTTCGATATTTCTCTTATATTCTTTAGAGACCTGTTATGCATTAAAATCTTGTTTATCATTTTTCATCAAATTTTTTTCTAGGTGTTGTTATTGGTAGGACTTATATGATATATTGTCTTCCCAATTCCCAGGAACAGAACTCCGGAATATTTGCAATCCTGCCAAGCTTGGAGATCTGTTTTATACACGCATATCAACTTGGAGGCAGAAATGCAGTAAGAGAGTTTGCTGTGAGCAAACACATGCCTGAGACATAACATAGAAATAGAGAAGACAGGAAACATAGATTCGGACCAAAAGAGAACACATCACAGCCCATGTTGTTGTTGATAAGTCACTAAATTGTGTCCAGTTCTTTGTGACCCCATGGACATGTAGCCCGGAGAAGGAAATGGCAACCCACTCCAGTGTTCTTGCCTGGAGAATCCCAGGGACGGGGGAGCCTGGTGGGCTGCCCTCTATGGAGTCACACAGAGTCGGACATGACTGAAGCGACTTAGCAGCAGCAGCAGCAGCAGCAGGACATGTAGCCCACCATGTTCCTCTGTCTATGAGATTTACCAGACAAGAATACTGGTGTGGGTTGCCTTTCCTTCTTCAGGGAATCTTCCCTACCCAGCAAATAAGCCTATGTCTGCTATATTGGCAAGCGTATTCTTTACCACTGAGCCAGCAGAGAAGCCCAACAACAATTAGTGCAGGACAATCATCTCTACATATTTCAATAAGCCTGAGGGTCATCTAGGTCCCACAGATAAGCTGTAACTCGTGCTAATAATGTTGACATCAAGGAAATTAAACATATACTTTTTTTTTCACAGTACTGACAATAGTAACATATGTTAAATATTTTAAAAATGATTTTTCCTGAAATAATTTTCAATATTATGTTACTTAAAAGAGTAGATCATAATAGATCATAGATAAAAGAAAAGTGAACATCATTTCCAATTATTGAGCTTCTACTAGGTGTATGGTACTGGGCTCTTTTTTTTTACTTAATTTTTAATACATTATTTTAATTCCCACAATAAGCCTGCAAGGTAGCTATTATAAAGCCTTGCTTTGTAATAAGTGCATTAAAGTTCCACCGTTAGTAAGTGGCCAAGATAGAACTACAGTTCCTCTGCTCTTTCTGTTTTCCATTCCTATTCTTTCTCATCCAGGAAAAACTCTTATCCTGTAGCCACATTCTAAGAATATCCCAGATGGCTGAGACATTATCTGTCACGCTTCCTTGCCCAGAGGATCCCCTGACATTTCCGGAAGAGGAAAGCTGTGCTCGGTGTATCCCTGACCTCTGTTTATGACTGCTCCCGAGCAGGCCCCCTGGATGGTCAGAGCCTCTGAGCCTTTGATGGAAGTATTTTGCACACATGCCAAATGTGTGGCATTGAAACCAGTGGGGAGATGAAGAAGGGGACCTGAGTAGTGAGTCAAAAATGACAAAACCAGCAACAAACAGGAGGGACAAGCTTTCCAAGATGATAATTGTGTCTGGACAGTTGACAGAGAACAAATGCTCCCTTGCTCCCTGTGGAAATGATCATTTCAAAAAGAAGGCTGGGGAACATTAGATAATTATTTAGTCCTTTTAAATATTTATGAGTTCCAGTGTGCTACATACATTTTAAAAGACAGTTGACAACTGCAGCATATATCATCTTGTTCCCTCTGCAGGCTAAAAATAGTTTGCTTTTTTCATGTGAAAACAATACTTTCAGTTTTGGTGTCCATGAAATAAGAGACAATAAAAATGGTAATTTACAGGCATGACGGCAAAGAATGTTTGAAGAAATTCTGCTTGTAAACTTTCAGATGAGTCATCTAGCATGTCTGTTCTGCCTGGAAGAGAGATTGCCGAGGGCACCTGTGGATAGTAGACAGGACAGGGGATTAAGTTCCCAGGGCCTGAGTTTGAGGCTGCCATTCTCTATCCATGGGGCCCTGGAAGTTTAAGGAACCAGCCTGGCCATCCCCTGGAGGAGTAAACTTAGATTCACTTCAGAAATGAGAACCAACTACTACTACTAAGTCACTTCAGTTGTGTCCGACTCTATGTGACCCCAAAGACGGCAGCCCACCAGGCTCCCCCGTCCCTGGGATTCTCCAGCCAAGAACACTGGAGTGGGTTGCCATTTCCTTCTCCAATGCATGAAAGTGAAAAGTGAAAGTGAAGTCGCTCAGTCATATCCGACTCTTTGTGACCGCATGGACTGCAGCCCACCAGGCTCCTCCATCCATGGGATTCTCCAGGCAAAAGTACTGGAGTGGAGTGCCATTGCCTTCTCCTAATGAGAACCAAGCTTGGGATCAAAAAGGCACAGTATTGGCAAGAAAAGGAGAAAAAGAACAGACAGAATACAGATGCCAAGAAGCACCATTTTGACCATTATTTCCAGGCGGGTTCATGTTTTCGATGCAGGTGTGTAGGAGAGCCTGGCTGGTTTAACGGGACAATTGGGCACCTCCAACAATTCTCTGTGTCTTCCTGGGGTAGAAGGTTTTCCTGGAAGCCATCAGAGCCCCATCCCAGTCCGCTTCGCCAGCAGGTACCCCCATACCATAATTACTGAGAGCACCAGCTGTTAGAATCCCATAACCACTCCTTTCTCTAAAGAATTACCTTTGCTCTAAAAGGAGTGACCTTATTTTATGGGGCACTTCCTCCTTGAGTCAGAACTTGATCAATGATTGACTGACATAGGGTGCAAACTGCCAGCCCCTTTGCTCCCACGTGAGAACTGACTGAGGTGCAGGTCATGCTCCAGAGTTCCCCACAGAATCAGGCTGAAGTGCCTCTTCTGTGAAGTCTACATTCTTCCCCTGCTGTCTTTCATTCCTCGCATATTTTACCTAAGTGCACCCCCTCCATAAATTTTTTTGATGAGATTCTTTGACTCAGGTCCTTCTAGGGAAACCCACTAAGCCAGAAAGATAAGGGGAGCTAGTTGTTCTGTTAGTCAAATGGGAAAACTGAGTCTCTGACACGGAAGTGGCACCTCTTACACCATACTGTACAAAGTGCAATCAATTCCTTTGATTTTTTGCACAGGAATGATTGGGTGACCCCGAATACAGCAGGAGCTTAGTAAACTGAGCCGCTCTCCATGTGTAAAATGCCCTTCTCCTCCTGAACACTCTACTCAACCTTTAGGACTCAGTTCTCATGTCACTGTCTTGGCAGATGCTTCCTGCTGGTCCTGACTCCCTCCTGAGCTGGCGCTGACCCTGATTCTTCTTGACTTAGGCTTCCATGCTGGCTTGTGTTGCTCTCTGTTATTGAGATACCATCATGTGCCATGAGTTGAGCTCTAACATTTGTTGAGTGCCCCGTAAACGCCCTAACTTGCTTCAGTCAGAGGCAGTGTTCTATTCCTGCTTCTGAGGGTGGCCATTATTTTCACTTCCTCCCCACTGGTGAGAGCACCAAACTCCCTATACATCCCTATTTCATGGTCTGAGGGTAACAGGAGGTGGTGTCTCCAAACGTTTGACTCACAGGTGGGTTTGGAGACAGAAGGACACTGGCATCATCCTAGGAACCAGTGTCTCCTCTATTGAGAGAGAACAGGAAGGTGGCCTATCTTCATGAACATCGGGTGTCTTTGCTGAGTGATATACTGAGTCACACCAACAAGCCATACATAGAAGCAAGGATGTTATCCCATCATGGAGCTGGCTATAAAAGTGCCAGGGGGCCAGGTTGTCTTGGTAACACATCATGGAGAAGCTTCCAAGCCTGAAAAGGCCTGAGCTGGGGGGATATATGCTGCAGCTGGGCTAGATGAGTGGACTGCTGAAAGCAAGCCAGCTCCTGTAGATTCCAGGGCAGGGAGCTCTGGAGCCAAATGTACAATACTTGGCACCTTTGTGCCCAGACAGAGTCTACACAGACTGAAAGACAGTTACATGAAATGCATGTGTGGGGATGTGTACACATGTAAGAGTGGGGAACCGTGCCTGCAAGTCCAAGCTGAGACCTTGGGACCATTCATCACAGCCCCTAGGGGAGGGGACACTATGAAGCTGGCTTGAGGGAGCTTCCTTGACCCACAGGCTGGAGGCTCTGACCCTGTAGTTGCTCCTTCTTCTTACACCTAGACCTGGACTCTCAAGCTAAGTAGCCCTTATCCCAAGGTAGCTCAAGAGTTTCAGGTGCACACATGGTATTCTTGCCTAGAGAATCCCATGGACAAAGGAGCCTGGCGGGCTACAGTCCACTGGGTCACAGAAAGTCAGACACGACTAAGCAACTAACGCTCTCACGTTCACCAGAGTCTAGTGGACAGATCAAAAGTGGTAGAGAGGCCCGAGGTCACCCCAGGGACACCTCCTCAGACTAAGTATAGGGCTTGTTAGTGGGAAAGTGCAGACAAGCCTGTGAGTGGGAAAGTGCAGATGAGCCTGTGAGAAGCCCAGATACACAGAGAGGTCAACCCAGGAGTGAGGAAATGGTCATACTCAGCCTCAGTCAGCTGGCAGTGGTCACAGTCCTCCTGCAACTGGCCAAAACCCAGGGACACATAGGAGAAGAGCTTGATGAGTGTATGAAAATGGTTGCAGAGAAAATATCCCTCCTGTGTTCAGGAAACAGTCTATCCTGGTCAACATGACATGTGTGAGTACTGAAGTCTTCTGTCGCCATTCAGGCTGGAAGGGGAGACTGCACTGTGAGCCTAGAATGGTCTCTTTCAGACCCAAAGTGCTTGGTCTGAGCCCCAGGCACATCAGTTCTGGCGGCAGACTAGCAACAAAGGGATTAGAACTCTCAGCCTCCTACTAATAAGACCATTTATTGGTTGTCAGATTTTTAAGACAGTAACATTAGCCTCTTTCCTCATTTGCAGAAAGGGTGCAGCGATACCCCTGTCACAGGGTTATGGTGAACACTAAATGAGATCACTTCTGAAAAGGTACTGAGTATTCTGCCAACTACACAGTTCAAACGTTGTAGATGTTTAATAAGCATCTATTATCTGTTAAATTCTTCTTTAAACTAAATAGTGGTGGTACAGAGATGAATAAGACAAAATCTCATCCTCCCAGTGGGCACACCATAGCTGCAGGTGATCAGATCACAGGCAGATTAGGATGTATTATGAGATATTTAAGCCCCTGCAAGAGAAATCTCAAATATGCCTGGAGCACAGAGGCCCGACTCTGTTTCTCAGCTTTATAGAGTTGGAATTAAACTCAGTCCAAAGCTAGCCCTCCCCTCCTGCAGAGACATGTGGTTTCTTTAGTGCTGAAGCTAGAACAGAATTCAGACTTTCTTTCTGACTGCCAGCACAGAGGTATTTTCACTACATCACACTTTTTAAAAATTTTTCCATCAACACTAAAGGCAGTAATTTTGGTTTCAGTGTCGAAATGAAAGTACTGGCATTGACCTTTTGGGAAGCTACTGTAGACCAAATACTTTTTTCCCAAAGCATCATTTTTTACAACCCTAATTAGAGCTATTTTATAGCAGCCTAATGCCAAAGCACAGATTCCTAATACATTTTTTCCTTTATGATCTAGTAATAAAGTCATCTGACGCTTAGTTAGGTTGACAATCTAGTTGTTTCTCTCAAGAGAGACAACAATGACATTGCATTTGAAAAGCCGGCTGTCTGGTTTGAGAAAAGTTGATTTTTCATATCAGGCTGTTGAACAGCTGAATACAGAAATATAACAGCTCCTTTTTTTTTTTTCTTTTCTTTTTTGAAAGCTGGGGGCCTGCCCAGTGGAACTGTGCCATGGTGCTATCGTCCACCACAAATCGCTCTTGGAGACAGAAAGGTTATAGATTCAAAGCAAACCATAGTTGTGGTTGATTCCACTTGGAAAGTTGCCCAGGTCAGTGTTGTTTACCCAAAACAGGAAATTATCTGCTATATCCTTGATGCCCTCACCTATTCCTAAGAGAGAGAGAGAGCTCAGGACTAAGAAAGGAGTGGCATTATTATTCAAGCAAGAATAGGGATAGTATTTAAAACTGATAAGAACAATTCAGCCGAATGGAAGTTGCCTAACACTTTGACACTCAGGATCATTATTCAAAGGGTATCTGTTACTTATGTTAATTAAGAAAAATAAACACTGCTCCACGTTGCCCCATAACGTCAAAGCAGATACACAATAGGAAGCATAATCCATTTACCTCCCTGCACGTCCTCACTGCTGAACCAAGCCATTCCGAGAAATTGTTTAGCTCAGCTCAGGGCAACCTTATCAACTGCTGATTCTAACCCTGTGCCAACATTTATTAAGTTTCTATGCTGGGCCAAGAACTGTGAATGTGAGCAAAGAGATAACTTTTCATTTCTCAGTGTCTTGCATCGTAACTAGAAATTTTTATGATAGTTTATATTTATAGAGAGTATTTTTATGTTTATCCATCCACTCAACAAATATTTATTAAGCACCCAAGTTCTAAAAGCTGAAGGATCAATACTGAACCTAAAAGAGACAGTTACTGCTCAATTTCTTTTTAAAAAACTATGTATTTGTATTTATTTACTTGGCCGAGCCAGGTCTTAGTTGTAGCATGCGGGATCTTGAGTTGTGGTATGGGAACTCTTAGTTGTGGCATATGGGTTCTAGTTCCCTGACCAGGGATTGAACCCTGGGCCCCTTGCTTTGGAAGCATGGAGTCTTAGCCACTGGACCACTAGGGAAGTCCCATGGCTCAATTTCTAATGCAGGAAGTCTGATGAACATAAAAAGTTAAATATGTGGTGTGATAGAAGCCAACCAGTGATGTGAAGAAGATCAAAGTAATTAAAAAAGGATCCAGAGTACTGAGGATGGGGTTGGGAGCATTATTCTGTATGGAGTAGTCTTAGGAAGACCTCTTTGTTAAAAGACATCTGAGAAATCAGAGGAAAAAGAGAAGGTCATGTGACTATGGCACCCCACTCCAGTACTCTTGCCTGGAAAATCCCATGGACGGAGGAGCCTGATAGACTGCAGTCCATGGGGTCGCTAAGAGTCGGACACGACTGGGCGACTTCACTTTCACTTTTCACTTTCATGCATTGGAGAAGGAAATGGCAACCCACTCCAGTGTTCTTGCCTGGAGAATGCCAGGGACGGCGGAGCCTGATGGGCTGCCGTCTATGGGGTCACACAGAGTCAGACACGACTGAAGCAACTTAGCAGCAGCAGCAGCAGCATGTGACTATGAGGGAAAAGGTATTGCAGGCAGAGAAAACAAGTGAATAGGGAATGAGCGGGGAGTGTGCTTGACCCCGGAGCCTTGGACCAAGAAGGAAGTGGGTGTGACTGGAGGAGGGTGCTAGGAGAAAGGCTGGCTGGTGGGGAGGGTGCCCGGAGGGAGAGTTGACAGAGGGGAAGCAGCCACATCAAGCTGGGCCTTGCAGAATCATTAAAATCTTAGCCTTTACTCTGAGGACAATGGCTTCATTGTCTTCAATGAAGGAGTGGTTCAGCAGAAGCATGACATGATAGGGCTAAATTTGAGAAGGAACGTTCTGGGTCCTTTTAAAGAATAAATGGTACCATGGCAGATAAGCAGAGTGACCAGATTAAAAACAGACAAAACTACGGCAGTAACCCAGGCAAGAGATGCTGGTGGCTAGGACTGGGGTGATAATAAGAGGCTAGATTTTGGATGTATTTTAAAGATGGAGACAAGAGGATTTGTTGATGGATTTTCTATTCAGTTTGGCTTCTGGATGTGGGGATAAGTATCATAGCTCCCTCACCTCTTGGCCATAATAACTATACAACATTCTGATGTGATTAAGTTTCCCTTGCTCACTGAACTTCCCTGGTAGCTCAGCTGGTTTAAGAATCCGCCTGCAATGTGGGAATCTTCAGTTTGATCCCTGAGTTGGAAAGATCCCCTGGAGAAAGGAATAGCAACCCACTCCAGTATTCTTGCCTGGAGAATCTCCATGGACAGAGGAGTCTGGTGGGCTGCAGACCATGGGGTCGCAAAGAGTTGGACATGACTAAGCAGGAAGTAACTGTTATAACTGGACAAGGAAGAACAGACTGGTTCCAAATAGGAAAAGGAGTACGTCAAGGCTGCATACTGTCACCCTGCTTATTTAACTTATATGCAGAGTACATCATGAGAAACGCTGGACTGGAGGAAGCACAAGCTGGAATCAAGACTGCCGGGATAAGTATCAATAAGCTCAGATATGCTGATGACACCACCCTTATGGCAGAAAGTGAAGAGGAACTAAAAAGCCTCTTGATGAAAGTGAAAGTGGAGAGTGAAAAGGTTGGCTTAAAGCTCAACATTCAGAAAATGAAGATCATGGCATCTGGTCCCATCAGTTCATAGCAAATAGATGGGAAACAGTGGAAACAGTGTCCGACTTTATTTTTCTGGGCTCCAAAATCACTGCAGATGGTGACTGCAGCCATGAAATTAAAAGACGCTTACTCCTTGGAAGAAAAGTTATGACCAACCTAGATAGCATATTCAAAAGCAGAGACATTACTTTGCCAACAAAGGTCCGTCTAGTCAAGGCTATGGTTTTTCCAGTGGTCATGTATGGATGTGAGAGTTGGACTGTGAAGAAGGCTGAGTGCCGAAGAAGTGATGCTTTTGAACTGTGGTGTTGGAGAAGACTCTTGAGAGTCCGTTGGACTGCAAGGACATCCAACCAGTCCATTCTGAAGATCAGCCCTGGGATTTCTTTGGAAGGAATGATGCTAAAGCTGAAACTCCAGTACTTCGGCCACCTCATGTGAACAGTTGACTCATTGGAAAAGACTCTGATGCTGGGAGAGATTGGGGGCAGGAGGAGAAGGGGACGACAGAGGATGAGATGGCTGGATGGCATCACTGACTCTGTGGACGTGAGTCTGAGTGAACTCCGAGAGTTGGTGATGGACAGGGAAGCCTGGCGTGCTGCAATTCATGGGGTCGCAGAGTCGGACACGACTGAGCGACTGATCTGATCTGATCTGAAGCAACTAAGCACAGCACGGCTCACTGTGCTTTAATAATGCACCCTTTATGGGTTCCCTTTCCCTTCACTTTCTTTTCTCCCAACCAGTGTTACCTTCACATCCTAAGTACATTTTTGTACAAAAGTGGTCTCAGTAATTGTTTCTGGAGGAACCTAAAGCTAAGACAGCAGATACAATTTAAATGGAGATCAGACCATCTCTGTTGCCCTTTTATATTAATAAAAGTTATGGTTTTTTTTTTTTTTTTTTGCCGATGATTACAGAGTTAACCTGTTTGGTTGTGGAGAATGTGCGGCTCTAATTTTTAATTTGCATTTCCTGTCACCCAGGAGATGAATGCTGGTCTTGCCTCTCCCGCACACCTTCAGGAATAGTCACTGATTTGTGTCCCTTTGCCATCTCATTTCAGCAACAAGGGCTCAGGTCCCTGGGCCTGATGGGGGCACAGGGATAGCTAGCAAGGGACAGTTATATAATTCCACTTTCCTCTTCATTCAGCAGGGAGCACAGTGGAATAAGAAAGACAACCTCTTTCCAGTTTTAATTTAAATTGAAGAGCATTTGTGTCTCTGGTCAAGCTTTTGCAGCCATTCTCTGTGAGTCAGTAATAGTGTGCTGGGCAAGAGGGGCTCTGATTTTCTGCGGTCCTCTCTTCTCTGTGTAAGGACCCTCTGTGGTCATTACTGATAATCTGATTTCTCAGAGATCGATCCAGTATCAGTATGAAACACTGCTGTATGAGAAACACCCTCATTTAGAAAATGCAGTGAGCTGGTCTCCAAGACATTAATTACTGAAAGAGGTTTTAAGTAATTCCATCTCTGAGGGTTAGAGTTAATCAGGCACATGCCTGAGAAATAAATAAATTTCTGAGGGAGGGAATTCATGTTTCTAAAACACCAACCATAAATCATGTGTAGCTTCAGGTTCTTTCATATCTATTACATTTCTGAAGCCAAGTTGCTTCAGTGTGTCTGACTCTTTGCAACCCCGTGGACTGCAGCCTGCCAGGCTCCTCTGTCTATGGGATTCTCCAGGCAAGAATACTGGAATGGGTTGACATTTCCTCCTCCAGGGGTTCTTCCCAACGAAGGGATCAAACCCGAGTCTTCCACATTGCAGGCAGATTCTTTACTATCTGAGCCACAGGGGAGCTCCATTGTATTACACAACTGCCCTTAAATTTTACAGATGAACAAGATGGACCTAAAAGAGGTTAAGTGGCTTGCCCAAAACAATATGTTATTTCGCAGTGGGGCCAATATCTGAATAGGACCTGCTCTGATTTCAAAACCTTGATTTTATAACAAGATCATCCTCCTCAAAAGTGGAGGGTGAAGAAGAGCAATGTCTCAACATTTTTATTTTCTATTTTCCCTAAAATGAAGAGATGCTGAGACAAGGTAACAAGGGATATTGGGCCAGATGAAAAAGGATGGAGGGTTTTTGTGTTTCTCAGACTCAGAATGCATTCAGGGAGAGGAATGAGCATCCTAAACTTAACTCCAGTTTAAGGAGACGCCAGAGACTGTCCCTCTGGCAAGGAGCTAAGAGCGACACAGGCCGGAAGACATGTGTGACCTGCAACCAAGGAGCATGATCCTGTCAGACCTGGTGTCTCTAGACAGCAAGAGGCTTCACAGTTTTCTGGACGCAGAAGCCATTCCCTGTAGTCTTGGGCATTCAGCCCAGAGGGAGGCTGGGTGATAAAGACTGTGGCAAACAGGGGAATGTGCTGCTTAGGTTCTATATTAGCCTATATTATGTTGTATAAGAAACTATTGCAAAATGTTGGAGCTTAAAACAAGCAGCATTTATTTAGCTCATAATTCTGTGGGTCAGTTGAGTGGAGTTCCAGGGCTAAGTTGGTTTGACTGATCTTTCCTGGGATCCCTCAAGCATTTGTCATCACCCGGCAGGTGAGTTAGTAGCTGAATAATGAAGGATAACTGTGCTCCCATGTCTGGCAGATGGCCAGCTGTTGTCCAGGTTGACAGAGGTGACTATGCCTTATGTCATTCTTTATTCAGCAGGTTAGTCCAGGCTGCTTCACCTGATGAATGAGCTAGGGTACTAGGAGCAGCAACAAAGGGCACGTTTCAATGGACAAGTTTCCCCCCAAAGACAACATCTCGCAAAACTACAGCACAATATCACAACCAGGACATCAACACTGACACAATCGAGACAGGACTTTTCATCATCATGAGGGTGACTCTTATTGCTCTTTTCATAGTCATGTCTCCTGCTCTCCTGCACCTGATTCTTCCTTAACTCGTCAGTTATTGGTCTGTTTTCCATTTTGATCATCTAGTCATTTCAAGAATGTTATATAAATGAAATCACAGAGTTTATAAATTTTGCTTGAGATTCATCCAGGTTATTGCATGTAGCAAATAGACATTTCCTTTTATTGCTGAGTAGGATTTGTGATGCTGCTCCCCTGGTGGCTCAGTGGTTAAGAATCTGTCTGCAATGCGGGAGGTGTGGGTTCTATCCCTGGGGTGGGAAGATCCTCTGGAGGAGGAAATGGTTACCCACTACAGTTTTCTTGCCTGGGAAATTCCATGGACTGAGGAGCCTGGTAGGCTACAGTCCATGGGGTCTCAAAAGAGTCTGATACAACTTAGCGACTGAACATACACACAAGCACACATGCAGCATTTATGATACTGCAGTTTAACTCTTTACCCATTAAAAGACCTCTAGGTTGATTCCAGATTTGGGATACTCTGAATAAGGCTGCCGTAAACTTTTGTGCATGGGTTTTCGTTTCTCTGGATTATATGCTAAAGAGTGTAATTGTCAAATCATATGTTATTTTCATGTTTTGTTTTTAAAGAACATTTCAAAATGTTTTCCAGAATGGATGTACCTTTTTACATTCCACCATCAGTATATAAGGAGTCCCATTTCCCCACATCCTCATCAGCATTTCAGGTTGTCTGAGAGGTCAGTAGTGATGTGTTATTTTGGTATTAACTTGCATTTTCCTAATAGTCAACAATATTGAATATCTTTTCACGTGCTTATTTTCCATTTGCAAATCATCTTGGGGGAAATGTCTCTTCATGTCTTTTGTCAATATTCTAATTGAATTTTTTTAAACCTGCTGAATTTTGAGAGTTCCTTAGGTAGTCTATGTACTAAGTGTTGTCTGTTACATGTTTTGCAAATGTATTCTCCCAGTCTGAAACTTATCTTTTCATCTTCTTCCCAAGATCTTATATACAGCAAATGTTTTTAACTTTGATGATGTCAAGTTTATCAGTTTTAAAAAGTATCTGTCTTTTGATATCATGCATAAGAACTCTTTACCAAGTGCTAGGTTCTGAAAATGCTTTTCTATGTTTCTTTCTAGATTGTTTCCTACTAAAAGTGTGGCTTTATGTTTATACATATGATCCATTTTGAGTTAATTTTTGTATCAGGTGGGGATTTAGGTCAAGGTTTTATTTTTGGTCTATGGCTATCCAATTGCATCATTTGTTGAAGAGATTATTCTTCCTCAATTAAATTAATTTTGCACCTCCTTTTTTTTTTTTTTTAAGAAAGGCTGTTGGCTGTACTTGTGTTGCACTATTTCTGAATTCTCTTATTTTATTGCAATGACATATTTATGTCTATCTCTCTGCCAATACCACATTCTTTATTACTGTAGCTGTATAATATAATAGGTCTAGAAGCCAGGTAGATTTCTTTCTCTATTTTTATTATCCTTTCAGAATTGTTTTAATTATTCTTTTTTTTTTTTTTTTTTTTGCCTTTCCACATTCATTTAAAAACATTTATTATTCTATTAAAAATCTTGCTGGGATTTTTATTATAATTTTTTAAGACTATAATAACTTGGAGAAAATTAACATCTTTATTTTGTTGAATCTGTCAATCTATACACACGATGTGATTCTTCATTTGTTTAGAACTTTATTGATCAACATTTTGTACTTTTCAGTATACATGTTTTGTTAGATTTACACTGAAGAAATTCATTTTATGAGCAATTATAAATTGCATTGTGTTTTTAATTTCAGTGTCCAAGTATTCATTGCTAGTATATAAAAGTATAACTTATTTCTGATTATTTATCTTCTGCCCTGTGATCTTGCTGAACTCAACTCACTTATTAGTTCTGGAAGATATTTTTGTGGGGAGATTTTTGGGGGTTTTCTATGTAAATAAGCATGTCGTATGCAAATAAGGACAATTGTATTCCTTTTTTGCTCATTTGTCTTTCATTTCCTTTTCTTATGTTTTTACACTGGCTAAAATGCTTAAAACTAAGTTGAACACATTCTCTTCTTCATTTTCTGAGAGTTTTTATTATGAGTTAGTGTTAATCTTTCATCAGATAGGTGCATTTTCTTTATCAATTTACAGGGTCATGTGATTTTTCTTGTTTAGTCTGTTAATATGCTGATTACATTGAGTGCTTTTTAATTTTTTAAACAAATTTTTATTTATTTTTGGCTGTGCTGGGTCTTTGTTTCTGCGAGGGCTTTTCTCCAGTTGCAGTGAGCAGGGGATGCTGTGTGTTGTGGTCCTTGGGCTTCTCATTCCAGTGGCCTTCCTTGTTGCAGAGCACAGGCTCTAGGCACTTGGGCTTCAGGAGTTGTGGTGCATGGGCTGAATAGCTGTGGTGAAACACGCTGAGTTGCTCATGGCACATGGGATCTTCCCAGACCAGCGATCAAGCCGATGTCTCCTGCACTGGCGGGTAGATTTTCCAACACTGAGCCACCAGGGAAGCCTTGATTTTTAAATTTTGAAACAGTTTATCACCAAAATTCACCTCACATAGTAGTGATGTGCAGTCCTTTTAATATATTTCTGAATTCTGCTTATAAATATTTGGTTAAAGATTTCTGTCTATATTTATGAGGGGAATTGGTCTATAGATTCTTTCTTATAAACTTTAGTTTGATTTTGGTGACAAAGTAATACTGATTTTTTCTGTAAACAATAGTCCCACAAGCACCTTTTTTTTTTTTTAGTTTAAAGAACAATTATTTATTTATTTATTAGGCTGTATTAGGTCTTAGTTACAGCATGCAGGATCTTCAACTGTGGCTTTTGAACTCTTAGTTGTAGCATATGGGATGTAGTTCCCTGACCAGGGCTAGAAGCCAGGGCCCCTGCATTGGAAGCACGGAGGCTTAGCCACTGGACCACCAGGGAAGCCCCCCACAAGACTTTTAAGATCTCTGTTTATTTCAGTTTTCTACTGCCTCAGGGGTCACAGTTAGTCACAGGACCAATCCCAATGGTGGAGAAATTAACTCTACCATATGATGGCATACATATGTAGATGCAAGAAGGGACAGAATTAGCTCTCACTTTTATAGCTTAGGCAAACCTCTCTGATAGATAAGAGATGAGGAGATGAGAAGAGGGTTGTGGAGCAGAAGAGAAGGTAGCGAGAGGGGAGGAGGGAGAGAGAAAAAGAGATATCAACACATTTATTAGGACGAACAAAAGAAAAGCTATCATTGGTAACACAGTTGTCAAGAAAAAGTATTCCAATCAGTTAAATTGCATGTTGCACAAGTGGGTAATAAGAAAGTGTGTACCAAGCCATTAAATATGTGAAGTAAAGAATTTCATGGCAGGGGTAAGAAGAACGTGGGCATAGAGATATGGTATGGCCAAAGTACCCCTTATGGTCTTTCCCAGTTTCTTATCCTCTGGCATGATGAAAATGTTTCACT
Source organism: Bos indicus x Bos taurus (assembly GCF_003369695.1). Taxonomy (NCBI): domain Eukaryota; kingdom Metazoa; phylum Chordata; class Mammalia; order Artiodactyla; family Bovidae; genus Bos; species Bos indicus x Bos taurus. The sequence continues at coordinate 51,857,269 of NC_040097.1, read as the reverse complement.
GCTTCTAGTGTTGCAGAATGAATGGAGCAGTAGCTAATTTCATGTACTTTTAGAATAGATTATGATGTTATTTTTTAAGTTTCTGAGATCTTAAGTTTTTTTCACTTACAGAACGTCCAAGTACTCCCACATTATGTCTGTCAGTGACTGGGAGTAATTAGAGATGAAGTTTGAGATTCCTTGTAACTTTCCTCCTAAAAGCAAACCTCAAACTGTTCTGTTTCCTGTTGACTCATCTATTTTCCAAAACACTGTGTTCTTGGTTCAGTGGACAGCACAAACATTTCCACTGAAGCTGGGGAGGTTTCCTTCAAGTGAGAATTGACCAACCTCACCACCATGACGTAGCCCAGATTATCATATCCAGGGGCATCTTTTTTTTTTTTTTTTTTTCTAATTGCATTCATGCACATTTTTAAATTCAATTTTTGCAACACCCCAGTAGGTGAGTCAGTGACAATATTAACAGGACATATTCAAAGACATTCAGAAGCCAGGAGTAGAAGTGAGCTGGAACGCTCCTTACTGTGGTGACCCCAGTTCTGTGACTAACCTCTGTTGGACACGCGACCTCTGTTACAATTACCTCCAGCAAATGATTGTAAAATGCTGAGTCACCTTCATTCTGCTTCTGGGTTTCAAAATACCACATGTTAAGTGCTATCTCTTTGTGTTAAATACTATGCCATGTACTCTAGATAAAATGTCTTGCCTACTTTGATGTACGTATTATAATCATCTCACAGAGAAGGAAATAGATTTAAAGAAGCTGATGGCTATCCAAAGGCACATTAGTAGTGACATAGTTAGGATAGACCTTGGTTCTCTCTGGTTCAAAGGTCAAGCCTTTCAGCAATATGACGTAAGCACAATGTCACGTTGTCTCCTGCCAAGAATCTCAACTGGTGACAGCAGAAAGGCCAGGATCCAGGGCTGAGGAACTTGATCCCACAGTTTTGAGAACTTTAAGCATTAAAGTAAAATTTGCGATAGTGAAATTGAACATCAAAAATATGAAGAGGTTGGGAATTCCCTGGTGGGCCAGTGGTCAGGACTTCATGCTTCCAGGTTCAAGGGGCCTGGGTTCAGTCCCTGATTGGAGAACTAAGATCCCAAGAACAAGTGAAAGTGAAAGTCGCTCAGTTGTGTTCAACTCTTTGTGACCTCAGCACAGCCAAAAAACAAACAAACAAAAAAACAAAATATGAAGAGATTAGAAAGGTTGCATACTTCCAAGGATGCTCAAACAGCATTTTAGTGATAGAAGTTTGAGAGGGAAACTTTATCAGAGTTTTCTGAATATAGTCTTAGATACCTGTAAGTGCTGCAATAATTCTCATCCTGAGCTTAAATTAATAAATGCTGACATACTTCTCTGAGATATAAGAATCAGAGTAAACTTACAAATAAAAATCCTTCATCTTATTCCTCTTGACCACTTACTTGCCCTGTTCAGGCCAGTATCAGAGCAAAAACATCTTTTTCTAGCATCTCAAGTAATGGCAAATCTTTCATCCAACCAATAAATGCTAACATGTTTGAAATTAATAACTACAGAATGGCTGAAACTTAGCCCTCTCTTTCTGAAGAGATATTATTTACAACTCTTACAATTCTCCTACAGTTATGAGGATATCAAAATTGTGAGAAACTCAATCATTAAGTTCACTCATCATAAATGTGTGCAGACTGATTGCTATCACCTGGCTGCTGCTGCTGCTGCTGCTGCTATTTCACTTCAGCCGTGTCCGACCCTGTGCAACCCCATAGACAGCAGCCCACCAGGCTCCTCTGTCCCTGAGATTCTCCAGGCAAGAACACTGGAGTGGGTTGCCATTTCCTTCTCCAATGCATGAAAGTGAAAAGTGAAGTCGCTCAGTCATGTCCGACTCTTAGCGACCCCATGGACTGCAGCCTACCGGGCTCCTCCATCCATGGGATTTTCCAGGCAAGAGTACTGGAGTGGGCTGTCATTGCCTTCTCCAGCTACCACCTGGAATCATCTGTATATATGTGGGATGTGAGAACTGCCTCTTCTTTCAAAGACCCATTGGCAGTGGGGATCCTATGACAGAGGTGCCCTAGAAAGACATAGAAAAGAAAATGAACTCTCAGGACTGGGAGATGAAAGGGGCCCTAGATAGTATGTTTATTCATTGATTGCTTCATGTATTGGCATGCTCAGTCGTAGTAGGCATCGTGACACAGTGGACAGAACGGATACTGGATTCATGCAGACAGTTTTCACATCTGACTCTTTGACTTCTTGTTTATATTGCTTATCCTCTCTGAACTTGGGTTTCCTCATATGCAAAATGGATTTTCTTAAAGGATGAGACATTCATCATTATGAAATTATCTTCTTTTCCCTGGTTGTATTCTTTGTAATTCTTTAAATTCTACTTTGATATCAATACAGCCACATCTGCTTCCTTTTAGGCTTCAGGTTTGCGTATCTATTTCCATCATTCTATTTTCAATCTGTCTATGCCTTAGTTGAAGTGTGTCTTCTAAATAGCATATAGTTGAGTCTTGCTTTTTATTCATTTTGAAAAATTATGCATTGACTCGAGCATTCAGACTGTTTATATTTAATGTAACTTCTAAATAGCATATAGTTGAGTCTTGCTTTTTATTCATTTTGAAAAATTATGCATTGACTCGAGCATTCAGACTGTTTATATTTAATGTAACTATATTTAATGTAACTCCAACTATAGTAGTTGGAGTTAAATCTACCATCACCTACCATCATCTAGATACTCTACCATCATCGATCATTTTTTGTGTTCTGTTAGCCATGCTTTTTCTCCCCCCTTTCTTCTTCTTTTTTATACTTTTCTGTCTTCCTTTGGGTTAACCATTTATTTATTTAGAATTTATTCTATCACCTTTACTTCTTTAAAGACTGAATAGGGTTTGGGTTTTTTTTTTTTTTTATTTTTTAATTTTTTGAGTTGCTTAACCCAGTGGTTAGGATGTACCTTATGATATTAATAGCTATTTCTTAATCATAAACATTTCACACAACATAATGAATAATCTACTATTGCTGACATTGTTTATTGTTGATGAATGGAACACTGATTTTTGATTCATTGTTGAAAATGAATGGAACATTATTTTTGCACTAAAAGGGACTAATAATTTAATGGGGAAGCATAATATATAGACTACCTATAATGACATGTGTCAGAATGGAAGTATATCTACAAGTATATTCAAGAAAGCATTGAAACAGGGTAGGTAGGATTTGGAGAGGAAAGATAAGAAAGAAATTTTCCAGGTGACATAATGGAAAGAAGAATGGCTTATTTGCAACTGTTCATGTCCAGAAAGGAAAAGGTCATATTAGCAAACTCTGATTACTGTAACTAGACTTAAATGTGATATAAATGTGCATGTGTGGAGAAGATGGGGCATAAAAATGGCATATTACAGATCACAGAGTATTCTAAGATCAGTCTAAGGAATCTGAACATCATTTTAGTGGTGATGAGGAGTTACTGGAGGATTTTAAATCTTTTAGATGCTATGACCTGATATACATTTACAAAAGTTACCCTGGGTTGGGAAGATCCCCTGGAGGAGGACATGGGAACCCACTCCAGTATTCTTGCCTGGAGAACCCCCATGGGCCGAGGAGTCTGGCAGGCTACAGTCCATGAGGTCGCAAAGAGTCAGATAGGACTGAGTGATTAAGCACAGCACACACACACCATACTGGTGGTTGTTTAATGGGTGTTGACTGGAAGGAAAGAAGCATGGAGGCAGAAAAGCCACACTCAATTTTGCACGTAGAGAAAATGAGACTCAAAGAACTGATGTAATTTACTCAAGTCCCACATTATTAAAAGGTGAGCATGACATAGATAATCCTGCCCCAATACATTTTAACACAGTTACCTGATAATTTCACAAATTACATATTATTGCATGCTCACATAATAAATGCTTTTGGTAATGTTAAAGGTAATAATATAAAATGGTTGCTTCACAATACAGGTTCATTGATATTTGCAGTCAAAACTACACTGACCTGAGTGGGAGAAATGTCTTATATATGTATTTATTAATACATAAGTCCTAAAGGGAAGAAGGAAAAATGATGGTGTTGTGAAAGTTATCCAGTGGCTGGTTTAAGAGGACAAACTTTCTGTCCCAAACTTAACTGTGTATAACAAATACATTTTTAACCTGTTCCCTGAATAGATCTCACACACACTGTGTCAGCCAAGTCATCTTAACAGCTTTTTGCCCCTCTTCCATCTTAAGCTAGATATATGACTGACTGGAGACATTTGATTGACAGAGATAACAGTTTAAATATAAACACTTATTAAACCTGCAAGAGTATCTTAAGAAAAGAACATGATGGAGATAGACATACAATGTAGATGGCTGATTTCTAAGCCCATAGCCTTGTAGCTCAAAGTGGCAGAAGCAATGAATCAATTGGAAGGCTGTGAAAATGGTTCCAAAGATAGCTTCTCCACACTCTTTGAATCGGCAGCTCCCTGTAAGTAAGCAGTGCTAAAGGATTATGCAAAGACTTAATGCTTTCTTGCCCCTTATAGTATTTTAACTTAGATTCCAAATTCTCTTGTTTGTTTTTTTTTTTTTTTTACAGACCTTTGATGGCTTAAGAAGGCTGCCGTACTCTGTCCTATGACTCTGGCTGCACCCTGACCTTGTAGGATGACTCAAAAACCCAAGTCATTAATTTCTAAATAAGTCAGTGGGCAAACAACAAGCAGTTCTGGCAGTGAGACAAAATGTCCCTGGTGTCAGCGGAAATCATGTGTGAGACAGGAACTCTCACACCAGCCCAGGACCACATTAGAGATTTTTCTGATACTGGGAAGACTCCTCCTGGTCTCTTGCCCTGCTGCTCACTGACCGACACGTCACCAATGAATCCATACATCTCCTCCCTGTTGTCTTTTAGCACAAATTCCACTGTTTTAAAAACAAACAAAAACATTTTTAGGCTTGACCTTTCAAATGAAGTCAATATTTTTGGGCCGGGTGGTGGGGATCATATTAAGAACTCTGGTCTATGGCCTGCTTCTTCCCTCAAGAAATCTCTCTGACCCAGAGCTCACATGTTAACAATGGGGAAAATGGAATATTATTCTCTAGGTAACCATCCTGCTTTAGGAGCTGAGACTCCATGGATGGGTGGTCTGCAGTCTGGGTCTCCTCAGCTTTCCTATTTGGGGGTGGCACCACCAGCCTAGGAGATGGAGAAAGGGGCTTGGGTATTCTTAGCTATGCCAGACCCAAGGAGCCCTGTCTTATAAGGGAGGTTTGGGCAGATGAAGGGAGCCCCAGCTCTGGGCTGTACTCACCGGGACCTTCATCTCAACAACAGGTATCTGGGGCTGGCTGCAAACTGCTGACATTCTGCCCTTCCCAGGGAGGTGGCCTTCTGACTGGTAGCTGGAGGAAGGGCTGTCCTCACTTTTGGCTGCACCAATCTGGTTTTACCAGGCAACCTGTGATGGCTGTTTCGTCTTGCTTGCTGGACCAGGCCCTAGTCACCTGACCGACCTTCCTTTTTAGTCTTAAAGCCTAGTTAGTAAGTGAGTAAATGCCTAGGTACTTGCCCCTGGCCCCAGCTAGTGATTGGTCTAAGAACTATTTCCACTATGATAGTTTATCAAAGGGACAATGAGGGACTTGCCCCTTTGCTTGGTTTCCCTGGCAACAGGTGAGCCAACTGGATGTCAATTTCCCCTATAACTGGTAATCTCCCTCTTTTCCTGGGAGTCAAGACTATTACCACGTCCTACCCACTGTCTGCTCTAGGACCTTGTTTCAGATATATTTAAGATCCCCCCATCCATTAAACAACTGATGTCTCTGTTGCTCACTCAAGGCTCTTTCTTTAGTCTTGAGGCTGGGCAAGTACAGGATTTGCAGTCCAGTAGGATTGTTTTGGGAGAAGGCAATGGCAGCCCACTCCAGTACTCTTGCCTGGAAAATCTCATGGAGAGGAGGCTCGTAGGCTGCAGTCCCTGGGGTCGCTTCGAGTCGGACATGACTCAGCGACTTCACTTTCACTTTTCACTTTCATGCACTGGAGAAGGAAATGGCAACCCACTTCAGTGTTCTTGCCTGGAGAATGCCAGGGACGGGGAGCCTGATGGGCTGCCGTCTATGGGGTCGCACAGAGTCGGACACGACTGAAGTGACTCAGCAGCAGCAGCAGGATTGTTTTGCTGAAAATTCACTTTTATTTTAGGTTTGAAGGATTCATTAACAAAAGAAACTACTTGTCACCCACAGAATAAACAGTTTCAATATTTAATAGATGAGTATTTAACTTAATTTCAATATACAATCATTGAAAGAAAGGAGAAAGAGAAACAATAGAAAAGAGTCATAGCACATACATCACCAAACTAGGCTGACCAACATCCAGATTAAACAGCGCTAAGTCACTTGTTAACAGCAACCTGGTGGCCCAGTTGGGAAAAGATCCTGGGCAGTGCTTCCCCTCCATGGATGAGACTTCCAATTGCAGTTTCGTGGGTCCCCATTTATAAGCCCAGGCTGCAAACTGATACCATCATCAGTTTGTGTTAAGAATTCAACTCTGGTTTCACTTGAACCTTTTTACAATGCTGTCTGTTTTATCTTGTGAGTCATAACATTTTGTTAAACCCTAAGCAGTTGGCCAGAATACTGGAGTGGTTTGCCATGCCCGCCTCCAGGGAATCTTCCCAACCCAGAGATGGAACATGCATCTCTTCTATCTCCTGCATTGGCAGGCGGGTTCTTTACCACTAGCCCTACCTGGTATAAAATATTATCGACTGAAATAAAAATGCACAGTCTAAAAGTTGAGAATTGTGTTTTATCTGGCAGACAAAGCTGAGGACATAAGCCCAGAAGGCAGCCTCTCAGATGCTCTGAGGGACTGCTCCAGAGACAAGGGAGAAGCCAGGATATATGGGGGCATTTGCAACAAAAACCAGGTAGTTGGAAGATCAAAAGATTATGATAATTAAAGAAAATCAGACATCTCAAGTTAATGAATTTAGCGCTTTTCTGTGTTTGGGAAGACGCAAGAGTCTGGGCTCTTTGAAATCCTTTGATAAGCATCTTAGCTATCTGGGGCTTGTATCCTGCTTTTCCCAGCCTAAGTCCCCTAAGGGTGCACTACTGGGGCGGTGGTGCTAATGGCTTGATGGCCACAGCTATCCTTTGTTTGCAGATATGGAAGACAACGCTTTTTCATCTACACTATATAAACATTTATGAAGCAATATAGCTGAACTGGCAGCTCTGAAGTGCTCCTTTCCCTTTGAGGAAATAAGTCCATGGCATTATTCAATATCTCACATTTTGTTTCCTCACTCACTTGTTTAACAAAGAGCTAATAAGGCAACCCAGTCCAGTATTCTTGCCTGCAGAATTCCCATGGACAGAGGAGCCTGGCCGGCTGCAGTCCATAGGATCACAAAGAGCTGGACATAAAGTGACTTAGCACACACGTACTCAGTGAGCACTTTGCTAAGGCAGATAAGCCAAACTCTGAGCCTAAGGCACTAATTACAGTTGGCTTCCCCAGTGGCTCAGCAGTAAAGAATGCACCTGCAGTGCAGGAGACATGGGTTCAATTCATAGGCTGGGATGATCTGCTGGAAGAGGGCCTGGCAACCCACTCCAGTATTATTGCCTGGGAAATCCCATGGACAGAGGAGCCAGACGGGCTACAGTCCATGACCCAAAGCCACTAAGCATGCACACAGGGGAACCCTGAGGAAGAAGTCAATGAATGCAGAAAGGTGTGGGAAGTGCAATGATGAAGGTCAATCTCAAGAACACTAGATGGCTCAGGGGAGGGACCTGTCGCTTCCTGGCAGAGAACTTGCTCAAATCCTTTGATTTCTAATTCAGTGCTCTTTTACTAAACTACAAACAGAAACACTGGAGGGGAGAGGGTTCTTGAGGAATTCCCCAGAGTTTATATTAAATCATAATCTTGTTAAACACATCAGACATCACATTATGCAATGCTACAGTAAACTCACTATTAAAATTTACTGTGGTTATAAATAAAAAATGGTGTTGTTTTTACTTCTATAAATTTAACTCTGCCTTCTGAAATAAATATAATTACATTTATTGGCACACTTAGAATGGGTAACCTTGTGAAAATTATTCCTAAGTGTTAAGAGAGACAGCAGGGGAAAGAAGCTAAGGGGAAGAACACACACAATATTATCATAACAATTGGAAAATGATTTTTATATTTACTAGTGAAACAGTATGAAAGCATGTTCTAAAAATCTTTCTTCACAGCATTTTGATCATTACCTATGTAGCTGAACCCCTCCTAAGTGTTACCATCCTGTGAATTTGAATCAGAGAAATATTATAATAATGAAAACACATTCAGTACAAAACAAGGACAATCTTTATGCTATTTTATAAATTTTTTCTATTTTATAAAATTTTGGTCTATAAACTGTTTTATTTCTATTGTATATCCATTAATCTTACTTGACCTTTTTCTTTTGAAATATATATATATATATATAATAATACGTATATTAGTTCTGTGACATTTGAATTAATGCTTATAGTCATTCTAATTTTATTGTGAATTAGGAGCAAAAAATATATCCTTGATGATTACTCTTTTGAAGAAGACAACAGTGTATCTTTTGTCACATTTTCATTTTTCTTTACAAGAAATTGTCTATGGAGAAAAAAATATGAGCATTCTGACTTTCAACTGTATCTAAGGATAAGTTCTAAAATCTATTGAAATAGAACTGTAGTTTATATTCTTGCTAACTCGTATAAGTAGACTGAATGTGGGCATTTCCTAGGGCTGCCGTTAAAAAGTTTTGCAAACTATGTGCTTTGAAACAACAGAAGTGGGTTGTCTCAACATTCTGGAAGCTAGATTTAAAAAAGTCAAAGGGTCAGTAGAGTTGCTTTTTTTCTGAGGGATTTCAGAAAGATGCTGCTCCATGCCTGTCTCCTGTCATCTGACAGTGTCTCCTAATTCTTGGTGTTCCTTGACTGATAGATGCATTTCTGCCTGCTTCATGTGGCATTCAGAAAACAAGATGTCTGCTTCCAGGATACAGTGGTAGGCATGCATACATAGGATAGATAATCCCACTCTAAAAGGGAGAAACTCCAAGGGAAAAAGGCATCCCAGGTCTAAAGCAAGCCTGCAATTCAGCAGGGCAAAATTCCACTAGATTCCAAGACCTAAGAATATGACCTAATGCTTTCTGTGTGACTTGATGCTCTGTGCTCTGCCTTGGCTGGAATGGCCCCACTCCCCCTGGCTCTGGGTTGCCCTGCCCTCTAGAGACTAGGATTCCCTTTGGGCCAGGTCTTTGCATGGGTGACTCTGTCCCAGGAGTCATTCCTTCTTCATTTCATCTCATCTTCATCCTTCTCAGTCTAGACATGCAGTATTTCTGCTGGCAGAAAATTCTCAAAACCTTCTTGGTCTTCTTTGTATTTTGAGGGGATCACAGCATAAAAGAAGTCCCTACAGAGCCTTCTCAGAGAACCATACCTTTATTCCTAGTTACTGCTGAAATGGCTGATTGGAGGTTGATTGGATCAATGTACCTAATCTCTCTAGCAAATGGTTGTCCAGCTGCAACCTTGACCCTGTCTCCAGAGTAAGTATCTGGGTATTCCAAATCATTAAGTGCTGGTTCCTTTCTACTTAGCAATTCTCCTTTGATTTATCTCCTTTCTTTCACGTATTATTATCATCAGCAAAGAGAAACATTTTTTCCACTCTTTGCTTGGAAATTGATAGGGCCCAGGTAGGGTCTCATTGATAAGATGGCTTGTTATGTTGCCCTCGCAAATGAAGAATAAAATCACAGTAATCTGTGAGACTGACCAAATTGCCCAAATGGCATCCTGTTATCTCACTGGCTCTTATCTTCTCAAAGCTACGAGACCACCAAATTTCAGACCTCTGCTACGTGACCATCCCTTCAGAGAATTTTTCATTGGTGGGGTATAAGAAGGACTCCATCAGAAAGGGAGAACACTGGTTCTCCTTAAGAGCCATTCACCCTCTTTTTTCCCTCTGATAAATTTCCTTTCTCTTGCCTGACTACCCAGCTCTATCTCTTTTTCTCTGCACTTGCCTTACAGAAATATCTTCAGCTACATTTATAAGTTCATCACTTGCAAGTTTTATTTTTCAAAAAACAGTAGAGCAAAACTCATTCATGTTCTCTGTCACCAGAAAGACAAGAAGGATTCTGTCTCCCCCAGCACCCAATAGCATGTTCTTCATTTCCATCTCGGACCTCACCAGGGCCATCTTTATGTCCATATTTCTATCAGCAATCTTTTCAAGCAATGTAGGCTTTTTGTACCAAGCCCCTCAAAATTCCTCCAGCCTCTAACTATTACTGTATTTCAAAGCCACTTCCACATCTTCAGGTATTTGTTATAATGCCACCCTACTTCTTGACACCAAAATCTGTAAATTCAGTTCAGTTCAGTCTGAATTGAATGCAGTTCAGTCTCAGTTCAGTCGCTTAGTCATGTCCAACTCTCTGTGACCCCATGGACTGCAGCATGCCAGGCTTCCCTGTCCATCACCAACTCCTGGAACTTACTCTAAGTCACGTCTGTAGAGTTGGTGATACCATCAAACCATCTCATCCTCTGTTGTCCCCTTCTTCTCCTGCCTTCGATCTTTCCCAGCATCAGGTTCTTCTCCAATGAGTCGGTTCTTCGCATCAGGTGGCCAAATTATTGGAGTTTCAGCTTCAGCATCAGTCCTTCCAATGAATATTCAGGACTGATTTCCTTTAGGATGGACTGGTTGGATCTCCTTGCAGTCCAAGGGACTCTCAAGAGTCTTCTCCAACACCACAGTTCAAAAGCAACCATAGCTTTGACTAGACGGACCCTTGTTGGCAAAGTAATGTCTCTGCTTTTTAATATGCTGTCTAGTTTGGTCATAGCTTTTCTTCCAAGGAGTAAGCGTCTTTTAATTTCATGGCTGTAGTCACCATCTGCAGTGATTTTGGAGCCCAAGAAAATAAAGCCTGTTACTGTTTCCATTGTTTCCCCATCTATTTGCCATGAAGTGACGGGACCAGATGCCATGATCTTAGTTTTCTAAATGTTGAGTTTTAAGCCAACATTTTCACTCTCTTCTTTCACTTTCATCAAGGCTCTTTAGTTCCTCTTCACTTCCTGCCGTAAGGGTGGTGTCATCTGCTTGTCTGAGGTTCTTGATATTTCTCCCAGCCATCTTGATTCCAGCTTGTGCTTCATCCAGCCCAGCATTTTGCATGATGTACTCTGCATATAAGTCAAATAAGCAGGGTGACAATAGACAGCCTTGAAGTACTTATTTCCCAATTTGGAACCAGTCTGTTGTTCCATGTCCAGTTCTAACTGTTGCTTCTTGACCTGCATACAGATTTCTCAGGAGGCAGGTCAGGTGATCTGGTATTCCCATCTATTTTAGAATTTTCCACAGTTTGTTGTGATCCATATACTCAAAGGCTTTGGTAGAGTCAATAAAGCAGAAGCAGATGTCTTCTGAAACTCTCTCGCTTTTTTGATGATCCAATGGATGTTGGAAATTTGATCTCTGGTTCGTCTGCCTTTTCTAAATCCAGCTTGAACATCTGGAAGTTCTTGGTTCATGTACTGTTGAAGCCTGGCTTGGAGAATTTTGAGCATTAGTTTGCTAGCATGTGAGATGAGTGCAATTGTGTGGTAGTTTGAGCATTTTTTGGCATTGCCTTTCTTTGGGATTGGAATGAAAACTGACCTTTTCCCCAAATCTGCAAATTGGGTGTATTAAAATAACAGAAATATATCATCTCACAGTTTTGGATGCTAGAAGTCTGAGATTAAGGTGTTAGTGAAGGTTGGTTCCTTTGGAGGACTCTGAGGGGAAATTGGTTCCATGACTGTCTCCCAGCTTCTGATGATGTCTGGCAGTCCTTGGTACCCTTGACTTATAGCTAGGCCATTCTAGTCTCTAACTGCATCTTCACAGCATTCTTCTGTATCTCTGTCTTCACATGGCCATCTTCTTATGAGGTCAGTCCTATTAGATTAGGGCCCCACCTTATTGCCACACAACTATTCATCTAGTTACATATGCAACAACCCTATTTCTAAGTAATATCACATCCTGAATTACTGGGGCTTAGGACTTCCACTTACTTTTTTTTTTTTAAGACATTGATATATGTATTTGGGTGTGCCCCATGTGGGCTTCTCTCTAGTTGTGGTGCACAGGCTTAATCGCCCTGCAGCATGTGGAATCTTAGTTTTCCAACCGGGGATCAAACCCATGTTCTCTGCATTGGCAAGTGGATTCTTAACCACTGGACCACCAGGAAGTCCCCAATAGCATACATTTTGGGGTATGAACTCAACAGTTTTAGATAAGAACATATATTGTTTATCACCATCTTTTCTTTTTTCACTAATAAAAACTGTCCATAGAGAAAGAGTTACAGGCAAAGTGACCTTGTACTATTTCAAGAATGTATTGTAAAATCTGTTAACAAAACAACAACTGCAATTCTTTTCTTGTAAACGATAGAAGTGGATTCACATGGGCATTTATTTCAATACCTTTGTGAAATCTTACAGAAATGATAGGAAAGGGATAAAATAAAATAGAAATCATGTGTGATAAAGATACAGGAGAGGAAGCAAGAGCCATAAAATTCAGAAGCCTGGAGAGGAGATAGAGGAGCAATCATGGACTTAACAGGCCTGGGGAAGCTGAAGCCTAACTTCACAGTGCAGACGTCCAGAGGCAAGTCTGTTCATAGTTCAAAGCCTGCCCTACTGCGTATACACACAGACCCTACTTATTGGAGGTTTCAAGAAGGCCTGAGAGTCCAGGAGCAGGCAGACTGACCACGGGAGGACTGACTGAAAGTCTACAGAAAAACAGGCACCCGGGTCCCTTCCCTGATCGTGCTCACCTGGGCACCCACTTCCCCATCTCAGCTGAGGGCTGGGGCTTATTGGCTGGAAAGCTGAAAGAAGAGGGACTGTGGTCTTGGGGAATGCAACATGTACTTGAGTGTCAAGGGATAGAATAAAATCATGGGGTTGAAATGATAGAAAAAATACTGGAAAGCCAACTTATATCCCTTACCAAGAGAGAATTTCCCTCTGGAGAAACTAAAAAGTCCAAGAAAACAGAGGTACAGAAAGTTGTGGAGTCCTCCCCAAATGGAGGAGTCGAACCACCATCCAGTGAAGCTCCCCATGAAAAGTCATATCTCCATACACAAGTGGCCAAGAGAGTTCTTACGTTGTAAATACTAAAGCAAGGGCCACCACACAGTTGAGGAAAGCCCAGCATCTCAGTCAGAGACCAAAACAAACAATGAAAATAAGAAAAAGGAACTGGAGATAACGCAGAAGGCAAGTTTAAAAACACTTTTGTGCTCTGTTGGTAGGAATGTAAATCAGTATAGTCATTATTCAAAACAGTGTGAAGGACCCTCAAAAAATTAAAACTAGAACTACTATATGATCCAGCAATTCCATTTCTGAGCATATGTTCAAAAGGATATGAAAACACTAACTCACTAAGATATCTGCACTCCCCCCATGTTCATAGCAGCATTATTTATGATAGCCAAGACATGGAAACTACCTATATGTTCATTGGTGGATAAGAAGTTGTACCTATATAGGTTCAACAGTGGAATATTATTTAGCCATGAAAATGAGACTATCGTGATATTTGAGACAACACTGATAGAACTTTGGGGCTTCCCTAGTGGCTTAGACAGTAAAGAATCTGACTGCAATGTGGGAAACCTGAGTTCAGTCCCTGGGTCGGGAAGATCCCCTGGAGAAGGGAATGGCAACCCATTCCAGTATTCTTGCCTGGAGAATCCCATGGACAGAGGAGCCTGGCGGGCTACAGTTCATAGGGTCACAGAGTCAGATGCAACTGATGGAACTTTAAGGCATTCAGTTCAGTTCAGTCGCTCAGTCATGTCCAACTCTTTGCGACCCCATAGACTGCAGCATGCCAGGCTTCCCTGTCCATCACCAACTCCCGGAGCTTACCTTAACCTATCTCCATCAAGTCGGTGATGCCATCCAACCATCTCATCCTCTGTCCCCTTCTCCTGCCTTCAATCTTTCCCAGCATAAGAGTTTTTTCCCAACAAGTCAGTTCTTTGCATCAGGTGGCCAAAGTACTGGAGCTTCAGCTTCAACATCAGTCCTTCCAATGAATATTCAGGTTTTATTTCCTTTAGGATTGACTGGTTTGATCTCCCTGCAGTCCAAAGGACTCTCCAACACAACAGTACAAAAGCATCAGTTCTTCAGCACTCATTCTAATTGAAATAAGCTAGACACAGAAAAACAAATATTGAATGATCTCATATGTGAAACCTAAAATAAAAGCAAACTCACTGAAAAAGAAATCAAACTTTTGGTTACCAGAGGTGGAGGGTAGGGGGATGAAGAATTGGAGGAAGGTGGTGAAAAGATGCGATCTTCCAGGTGTAAGATAAATAGTTCTAGAAATGCAGGCACACATTAGGGATAGTGTGTGTTCAGCTCTAGAGTACCACAGTATAGCAAATATCTCAATAAATCAGATGACAAAAAAATTTTTTTTATTTCCAAGTGCATATAAAAATTATGTTTATACTATGCTGTAGTCTATCATCAATGTACAGTGGCATTATGTCTTAAAAAAAAAACCAATGTGTATACTTTAATCAAAAACACTTTATTGCTAAAAAATGCTAATCATCATCTGAGACTTCAGGACATCACAGTAGTAAAATAAAGGTCACTAATCACAGATCACCATAACAAATATGTAATAATAATAAATGAAAAACTTGAAATATTATAAGAATGACCAAAATGTGCCACAAAGACATGAAGTGAGCAAATACTGTTGGAAAAATAGCATTCATAGACTTTCTCAATGCAGGGTTGCCTTCAACATACAGTTTGTAAAAAACATAAAATAGGTGAAGTACAATAAAGGAAAGCACAACAAATTACGTATGTCTGTTATGTAGATGATGGCTATAGTTAACACTGATGTATGATATTTAGGAAAGTTAAATATATATTAGGAAAGTTGAGAGTAAATCCTAAGAGTTCTCATCACAAGGAGAACTTTTTTTTTTAATTTAATTTTTGTTGTATCTATATGAGATTATGGATACTAACCAAACTTATTTTGGAAGTATTTTTACAATATTTGTAAATCAAAGCCTCGGGCTATATACCTTAAACTTATACAAGGATACCTGTCTATTCTCAATAAAACTAAAAAAAAATTCTTAAGTATTTTGTAAAATATAGAGGTCACTATATCCTAAAGTAAAAACCAGAGAAAAAGGAACATTTAAAGAACAAAAAAACTGCCTAACAAATGGAAGTCACGTATTTTAGGTAACATCATCCCAGTATATGTTTGTTCTCCAGAACACCAGAAACGAATATAAGATCTCAAAATCCCACAGAGAGAATGAAATAATAACACACATAGAAGTGGGACTCCAGTTTCCTGAAACTTCACAGCAACAGCACTGGAAATAGTGGCCTCTGACTTCGAGTGATAAATAAAATACCCACCAGCCTTCTGTAACCATCCAAACTATGAATGGAAGTGTTAGTCACTCATTCGTGTCTGGCTTTTTGTGATCCCATGGACTGTAGCCCAGTAGGCTCCTCTGTCCATGGGATTCTCCAGGCAGGATTACTGGAGTGGGTTGCCATTTCCTACTCCAGGGGATCTCCCCCACCCAGGGATTGAACCTGGGTCTCCTGCATTGCAAGCAGATTCTTAACAGTCTGAGTCACAGCATTTAGAAAATAGTGGATATTTTCATACAAGCAAGTTCTCAAAATATGTATCACCATGTCACTTTCTGGAAGCTACTGGACTTTGTGTTCCATCAAGGGAATAAGTTAAGTTAGAGGAAGATATGGGGTCTGAGAAAAAGGGCCATAACACAGAACAAAAGAGAAAGATATTGTTGGGATAATGGAAAAGGGAGGTTCAAAGTTGATAGCTATGGAGGAGGTTAGAGAGATCAAGAAATGTGAAGTTACAGAGAATTCTCCTTTTTAATTTTTTTTAAAAAAATTACTAATGTTTTAAAAAAAAATTTACAAAATTTTTTTGGATGTAGACCATTTTAAAATTATTTATTGAATTTGTTACAGCATTGCTTCTGTTGTTCATGTTCTGATTTTTTGGCTGTGAGGCATGTGGGATCTTAGCTCTCTGACCAGGGATTGAACTAGCAACCCCTGCTTTGAAAGGTGAAGTCTTAACCACTGGACCACTAGGGAAGTCCCTGTGGATTCATTCTCTCCTGAAGGGAGTGGGGCTGTTGAGTGGTCATTCTGGGGAACGATTTACCTGTACTGACCACTTTTCACAGAAGTGTGGATGTACCACCTGACCCAGCTCTTTTTGCTCCTATAAAAGCAGATGTGGGTGTCCATTTCTGTGATATTGGTTAAAGAAAATGGCAGAAATCCACAAGAGCTGGCAGTAACATAGTAACAGTTTTTTAAAAGAGGATGCTGAGAGAATGAAAGAATATGAAAAATATTTAGAAGCTATGCCACTGGTTGAACTGAGAAGACACTCCCGTAAAAGGATACATGTTGAACCCATTAGAACACACCAGGGAGGAGTGGAGGAAAGAACTGTGGCAATAAAGGGAATATGCTGCTAAGTCGCTTCAGTCGTGTCCAACTCTGCGCGACCCAATGGACGGCAGCCCACCAGGCTCCCCTGTCCCTGGGATTCTCCAGGCAAAAACACTGGAGCGGGTTGCCATTTCCTTCTCCAATGCATGAAAGTGAAAAGTGAAAGTGAAGTCGCTCAGTCGTGTCCGACCCTCAGTGACCCCATGGACTGCAGCCTTCCAGGCTCCTCCATCCATGGGATTTTCCAGGCAAGAGTACTGGAGTGGGGTGCCATTGCAACAAACAAATAAAGCCAGAGAAGGGCCCTCCCTCGATTAATGCCCCTGGTCTAACTGCCACTTGCCTGAACTCCTGGTAGCTCTGCAGCACTTGCCTACCGTCTGTGGCTGAACTTCCTCCTGGATCTTCCACCACGGCTGAGAAGGGAAGAAAGCAGAGACCGCTTCCTCTCTGGACTCTCCACAACACTACTTCACAGGTAACTGGTGGAATTTCAATGAACTTCATCACTGGCAGAACTGAGAGAGTCCAATTTTCATCTTGGTAATACAATTACATAATCTGAGAGCTTAAAAAATGTAAATGGAAAAATGACACCTCTAGGCACATATGTAAAAACTTTTGTTTCCTAATGTAAGAAAGGACAATCATAGTTTCTGCTTTTAGGTTTATTTGAAATTCAAATGAGATTATATATGTAAAATCTACCATAATACCTGGTGCAGGGTAAAGCAGTGAATACGTAGTAGCTACATTAAGAAAAATTGTTTTGAAGATGGTTAGTTGGAATTCTAAATATATCTTTGCCTAAGAAACAATATTAAAAGTGGAGATAGCTATAAATCCAGGGTAGATCCAAAAAATTAAAAATCTTAAATAATTTGAAATATTACAGTGTGAACTAAACCACTGTGAATCGACTACCATTTATTAAGAGTCTACAGTATACTATAGTAGGTGACTAATCTCTAATATGAGACGAAGTGTTTGGACCTGGAGAGTAAGTGTCTCTGACTAGCCCCTGTGTAAGTCACTCTCAAAGTGTGGTGTGGATACAGCGGTCTCTGCCGTCCATTTGCTGTTAGTGGTCTGTGATTAGAAAATAGTCATTGAGAATAGACCTTCAGAAAATTCTACAGAAATTTGATGAAGTGATTTTATACCTATTGAATCTAATAATTTCAAAAATTGGACTTAATTTTTGGTGATTTATTTGTATTGTATTTTACAAAAGTTTTGGCCCATAATGGATGAGGTGATGGGTGTGAGAATAATATGTCCTCAACACAGACAGACCAGAGACAGTTTGAGAAGCATGAGTGCAAATTATGTACCTACTTGGGTCACTTGACCAGATCACCTTCATTTATTTTCTTTGCGGAAGTTACCAGTATCTGAAATTGACATGTTTGTTGAATTTTTATCTTGTCTCCCTCCTTCTATTAGAGGGTGCTTTGGGGGAGGGGAGGTCATCTCTTAGTTCTAACAATCAAAACATTGTCCAGTGTATGCTAGACACTAAACAAATTTTTGTTGACTGAGCAAGTGGATTCAATTGTAAATCTCCATTAATACAAAAACAATTGATGTCATTCAAGAAGCAGAGATCCTCAAAGCCCTATCCAGGCATGAATTCCAGCTGTCCCTAGGTGGTGAGAGAGGCCAGTGGCTCCCTTCTCCAAACCACAGGATTCAAATCTGTGACTCCAGAAAATCTCCAGAATTTTATGAATAATTAACTCCTTTGAACAACAAGGTTCTGCTTTCTGATCAATTAGCATGCTAATTATCAACCTTTTTTTAAAGTAAAGATTTTGATTAGACTCTATACGGTTAATGTATTTGAGTTAAACACTCCATATGCTTTTGGTAATGAGCTCTATTTTTTCAAAGTATTTCCACTTATTTTCAGACCATTTTCTCATCCAGACCGACCTCCTTTGCCCTATTAGTGTGAATTACAGATTATTCACTGTCATGGTTAAAAGAGAGTAAGTTAATTTAGATCCCTGGATGACTAAAGCTGGGAGGATATTTTTAGTGATTCTAATGACTGAATCCTGTGGTTTGCTGCAACGACAGTGTCAGAAGCTTATATTGAAGTTAGAAAGGGGGTGATGCAGAGGTGTGTGTTCCAAGGGTTTAGGGGGCTTGGGGGAGAAATGGGAAATAGGGAGAGAAAAAACCTGTTTTCCAATTACATAACAGCAAATGCCATGGCTGTCCTTATAGAAGGTCAGAAACACAGCAACTGAAGCTGTCATGTAATAGACAATTTGAAGATAGTAACTAAGAAAACACAAAAGGCAGCTAATCTCCCCCCTACCGATAAAGCCGGCTGAGGTGGATCAATTTAGTCATGGTTGTTGTGAGGAAATTGCACTTGTTTGATGTTTCACAAGCCGATCATGTAGTTTCCTAGGAAACATCCTTTTTCACTTAAATCTAATTCTCCCACGTCCTGGGATCTGATGAGTCACTCTGCTTGGCTTTCCTTTCACTTCCCTCTCACCATTAAAGGGGACTGACCAGCTGGAAATCTACTATTAGCTCTTCGCACCGTGTTCTTCACTTAATTCTTGGGCTTCTTTCTCATAAATCTAACTGCTTCCCTGGTGTGAAGGGCCAGGGGTAATGAAGAAATGAGTGGGCACATAATGATGTGAGTCAGTGCTGGACAGCAACTTCCATCAATTTCTTGCTTATTAAACTGTATCTCAGCATCTACCTTTAAATGGAAAGCATTACATGCATAGAGGTGTTTTTGACTTGTAACCTGTGGTGGAATTGGATGTCAGTATAATTTTAAATTCCCAGTTACACTTTGCTGTATGATTATGAGAGAGAGACAGACAGAAGGGGAGGCACATCCAACGAAGAGAACTTATGCAGATGGTTTTATTCTTATTCGAACCAATTAACAGATGCATTGTCACAAAAAATCTAGAACTTCAGGGTAATCAGAATACAATTTTAATTTGTGAAGTGAAGATATGTGATATACAATATGATTTAATATAGGCTTCCATGGTGGCTTAGTAGTAAAGAATCCTCCTGCCAACAGAGGAGACTTGGGTTTGATCTGTGGTTTGGGAAGACCCCCTGGAGAAGGGAATGGTTACCCACTCCAGTATTCTTGCCTAGGGAATCCCATGGACATAGGAACCTGATGGGCTACAGTGTATAGGGTTCCAAAGAGTCAGATGTGACTTACCAGTTAAACCACCACTGTCATCATTATTTAATATAATATAATTTGATATGCATGTGTTCATGCTAAGTTGCTTCAGTCATGTCCAACTCTTTGTGACTCCATGGATTGTAGCCCACCAGGCTCCTCTGCTCATGGGATTTTGCAGACAAGAACACTGGAGTCGGTTGCCATGCCCTCCTCCAGGGGGATCATTTAATATAGATTAAATAAAAGTATGCAATAGACAAACATATATTTAATATATAAATATATATAATACATAAATAAATGTATAATTATATATAATATATTTAATTTATATATATGTAAATTAAAGTAGCATGCTCACCCCTCTGAAATACACAGTTAATGCAGCTCACATATTATTTTTTTAATCACTCCCTATTTTATTTTCTTTTTCTGGCTACATCACATGGTATGAGGGAATCTTAGTTCCCCCAATCAGGGATCAAATCTTTGCCTCTGCAGTGGAAGCATGGACTCTTAACCACTGGACCACCAGGGAATTCCTGGGATCACGTATTGTAAGCAGAGCTGTCTCTTTGGTAATCGAGGAGGTGACATAGACATGAGTGACAGAGGGGAGGTCTGTAGAGGTTCAGCATGAATAAAGAATTCTCAGAGCAAAATCTCACCGTTTGCCCCACTGGCAGCTCATGGAAGAGGCGAGGCTGTGCTGTCTGAGTTTGCCCTCACTTGCCCACATTGAGTTAGCTGTATTGTCTTCTTTCCTTTTTGCTACACTCACTGAGCCTTTACTATGTGCCAGGAACCATGTTCATTACTTTCCTTATTTTATCTCATATGAGAGGAAGTATGGTATTTTTATGTCCCTTTTATAGATGAGAATAACCAAGGTCTAGAACTGGTAAATGTTTTGCCCAAAGCCACATGGGTTGGGACAGTGTTAGGGTTCATTCTCAGCTCTGATGTCTGTGATCTTTATCATATTTCTACATTCTTTCTCTCATGGGCACGTATCTTTGGTTTAAGATGAGAGATTGTAGAGGCTCTGAAAATGCCTGTATCTGAGCCATCAAGCTACTAAATTCCCAAAAGCAATTGTCATTATATCCCAAGCCTAGTTGGATCTCATCAATGTGGCTCAAAAAAAGCAGAATTAATATGATTGGAAATTGAATTTTTGCAGTAAAGTCACCTAGGACAGAATGTCTATCAGAGATTTACTATCATAGCATCCGATAGTCCTGAGGATGAACTTTCACTCCTAGGATGTGAGCAAAAAGTGATCATTCTCAACCTCCTGAGCTGAGGGTTCCTCAGGCCATTCTTTGTATCCACATGGATGGAAAGAACTAGGTTAGAACACATTTCCTGGGTGGCTAAGAATAAAGCTACCTTTGGTTTAAACCATAATAACCTGCTTACTTATATCTGCTTCCCACTTCAGGCTTCTTAGTAAACATTGATCTGATGAATGGGCTTCACTGGTAAACTCTTGAAAACCAGTAGTCAAACTCCAAAACAGTGCATTCATTAGCTCTTCATCCATTATGAATCACTATGAATTTCGATGACATGCAATAATACATCTAAATGTACAGTAAAAGCTGTTCTGGTCTGGAATGACTATGGATAGACTCACATGTCTGCAGCTGTCTTGACATCTAGGCTGGACTCGGTTAGGGAGGCTCTGTCTGTTCACCTGTCTCCCATCCTTCTCCTGGTTCCTGTGGGCAACCCAGACATGTTCTTTTCTTCATGGTGACAGAGACTCTGGAACACAAGGTCTGGCTGAGGTCAGAGTCCGAACTCACAGACCATCACTTTCAGAGATCTACTGCCCACATGAGGCTGGGTGGTAGAACCCAGAAGAGGCATGCCCTGCTCTCCATGGAGCACTGCAGCGCTCAGTGGCAAAAGATGTGGGTACAGAGACGATGCAGAATTGAGGATGATCATGAAACCTACCGGAGACAATGGACCACATTTTAAATTCTACGTCTGATACTAATGGTGTGAAATTGGGCAATTTATTTATAATCTGAGTCTTAATTTCTTTCTTTATTTTCATTCTTGTTAAACTACATTATTCCCAGTACATGGAGTCCTTGTGAGAACTGAATGATGAAAAGCACACGCAATTCCCCACCATGAAAATGATAAAGTAGCTGACCTAGGACTCACCAAAGCTCCATCCCGCTTTCTACTCTGACCAGTGCACTCACTCACTCATTTTCTTCCAATGTTCGCATTTCAGGAATGGTGTTCAAGGAGACCTCCTCCTGAAGTCAGGAGACTGAATTCTAAGAGTCTGTATTCTTTGTTTCATCTCATCTTAGGCCATTATATGCTGCCATATGACAACTAAGACTATACAAGCAATTATTTTCCAGGAGGCACAGATGTTGTTTGTTTCATCTGAGAACCCAAGTCCTTATTGGTCCCACTTTCAAGGTCCATTTCCTGGGAAACATTTCATCCACAGAACAGTAAAGAGCAGCAAATGACATTATTAATATCTAAAGACTCATCAAATTCTACTCTGTATTAAAATGTCCAAAACTCTCAAGAGAGTTCTGAATATAAATGTTCCTTTAACCTTCCTTTAAATTGCAGTATTAGAATCAGAGAAGGAATCAGATTTTGGTCAGCAAATGTTACATAACAGCTGCTTTCAGAGGGTTCTTGTCTGTTCCATTTCTCTTGGATGTTTGCATTTGTAACTGTAAGAAGTCTTTTCTAGGGTATAAACTTGCCCTTAGCCTCAGATTCAAAACAGCTTCCCTCATTGCTTTTTGGGGACAGTCATTGGAGAGACCTCCGTGTCTTAAGTTCCAGTAAAAATATCACAAACCCTTCTGGAATCCATCAGTGACAACTTCTGTCCTGGAAGAGGTAAAGAAGATTAAATCAGGAAGAATAAGAAGCTTCGTGCATCTTTTGGGAGACCAGCAAGATATCTTGTGACCTGGTTGAATCTGGAGGAGTTGCTTTTCTGAACTTTCAGTGTGTGAATAAGTGTTGTTGTTCAATCATCGAGTCCCGTCTGACTCTCTGCGACCCCATGGACTGCCACACGTCAGGTGTCCTGTTTCTTCCCTATGTGAGTAGGTGCAAATGTGTTCATACTTGGCAGCGTGAGGACGACTCTGGATGCAATGGAAGAAGGCCAGTAGTGGACAGCTAAGCAACCAACTGGGACCCTAGAGAAGGGGTGATAAGAGGTACCCTTGGCTTCAGTTATTGAGTGGCTTGAGGATTGTGATGGGAAATACAAGCAGGGTATCTGGGGGTTCACAGAAATGTGCAGAGAAAGGGGTGGACTTATACTGTGGAGCAACATTGGGACCGGGTTCAAATATCAGGTCAAAAAAATTTACTAGACCTGGATACAAGGTTAAAACTAGATTCACCAGGTCATCACACTGATGCTTCTGTTTTGATGCTGAATTGAACTGCTCTCACCCCCAGCCCTGTGACACTCATTGGATAAAAATAGCTCTGCATACGTGGAAGTTTGCTTTCATCCATTTCTACCTCTGGTAGAGACGATTTGGCACCATTCAGACCTAGCAATGAGAACAGACAGAAGTGGACTGTGGATCTGTTTCTGAGCTGAGCACTTCAAAGTGCCCATAAGTACTTAAGTGAAGTCGCTCAGTCGTGTCCAACTCTTTGCGACTTTTCCAGGCAAGAGTACTGGAGTGGGTTGCCATTTCCTTCTCCAGGGGATCTTCCTGACCTAGGGATTGAACCCGGGTTTCCCGAATTACAGGCAGACGCTTTACCATCTGAGCCACCAGAGAAGCCCCCCAAAGATCCCATAGGGCCTCAGAATGCAACAGAAAGTTGGAATTTCAAAGAGAACATAATCAAGTGACTATAGAGATAAAGTTGGGTTGTTCAAGTGATGCTGAAGCTCCCAAGGATTAATGAAAGTGGAAAACTGCTTACCATTCAGAGGCCTGACAGGACAAGGCAAGGAAGGAAAGGCTGGTGAGAGCTGAAGCTGAGAACTTGAGACCATGTGCCATAGGTCATTCTAGAGGTGCAGGGTTCCTATTACAACTGAGACACTGAGGTGGGGAGACAGCTAGGGATACATGCCTTGATCTCACTCTGTCCCAAACTCTTACTGGGATGGCCCACTAGGAAATCCAATCAGAGCCCAGAGGGTAAGGGGTCAGATGCTGGGGACCAGGGCCTGCCAGAGAAGGTAGGATTTGGATATGATGAAGGACTAGTGGAAAATTATATAAAAATCTATAACATGGCTATTGTTGTTGTTTAGTAAGCCATGTTGACTCTTTTTTGACCCCATGGACTGTAGCCTTGGTCTTCCCGTTCTAGGGATTGAACACACATCTCCTGCAATGGCAGGTGGGTTCTTTACTGTTGAACCACCAGGGAAGCCCATAGCATGGTAAAAGCCATTGAAAATCATTTAGTCTATAAATCTGACTTTCTTCTTCAAGTAAATTACCTTCATTGCCTTTAACAATTTTATGCTTATCAAAGGCAAGGCCTTTAAGATGACATATTTCATAAATACATTCATATTATTTTAATAATTTCTTAGTGAAGGATTGCAGAGATTTGTATGCATTGCTAAAAAAAGAAAATGCAAAAACCAAAAAACATATGTTACGTTTCTGTGTGTGCTGACATGTAATATGATCTCCATTTCACTGAAAAGGAAGCTCAGAGACCCTGCAGGAGCTGAGGTCAGTCCGTATCCCTAGAATGACATGACCTTGAGGTCTGATGCTAAGGTTACAGAACTCCCTGATTGCCAACACACCTCCGTGCTGCCATGAGACTCTGTGAATGCCATGAGACCAGTGCAGTAGGACCAATTCCATTCTGTATTTACTGACCACCTAATACGTCCCAGGCATTGTATTTGGCTCACAGAAAGACAGAATAGCAGTAGGACATGGAATCAGAAAATTGAATCCTTTGAGAGACCTCACTTAAGAGTGCCTGCCATCTGCATACTGCTGGTGTGCTAGTGCTGTTTTTCCTATTTTTATAATAGTGGGAGGGCGTCCCAGGTGGCTCAGTGGTAAAGAACCACTTGCCAAGCAGGAGATGTGGGTTTGATCCCTGGGTTGGGATGATCCCCTGGAGAAGAAACTGGCAACTGTCTCCAGTATGGCAATGGGAAACAGCAACTTCTCTCTCTTGCCTGGGAAATCCCATCAACAGAGGAGCCTGGTGGGCTACAGTCTATGGGGTCACAAAACAGACACAACTTAGTGACTGAACAACAACAAAATCATAGTGGGAAAGAGTGTTTACTCACTTGCTTCAATAATCTTCTCCCTTCTCTATTTTAGATCCTTCTATGATGTCATTTTAAGTCCTTCTCTTTCTCTATCTCTTCTATCCTGCCCACACCCCTCACCCCCATTTGCCTTCCCCCAGGACTGGGAGCCCATAGTTCCTGGGAAACACTGTGCCAGGATGAGGCTGCCTCTTGACACAGGGGATCTGAGATATCCTTGTTGCTCTGAGCACACTGGTCCTCTGGATATAACACCATTTAGCTAATTAGCAAGCATCTCCAGGTACTTGGCACGGAAACAGGCAAATTACACACATAATCTCCTTTCATTTGTTCCTATGCGTGATATTTATTTGCACACATCAGTTCTCTGCTTTCACTGCTGCTGCCACCAGAATGATTAGTGTCATGAAACTAACAAAAAGCAAATCATTTCCGATTTCTGACTTTGCTGGCACCAAGTCTCAGTCTTCTTGGGTTATGTGGTTCTCATTTGTTTTAAGGCACACAAGTTTGAATACATAATAAAGTAAAAAATGGCTACGTGAAGGGAGAGCTTTGAACAGGAAAAATGAGACATCCCGTGGCATGTGCTTGACTAACCATGAACAAGTTTCATGAACACACATAGCAGGGATGGAAAGGCAGCTTATAAACTGAGCCTGAACACTTGGTGAGTCGACCCACTCCCTTATTCTGAAGAAGATCTCTGATAGGATTAAATTTCTTTCCTTCTGTCTTGAGCCCTCTTTCCCTGAAAACACCTCTTGTTTTTTCTGCCACCATTTAGAGAACCAGCCTTCGCTTTGTGGGAGGGCTTCCTCAGCGACTTTGGGAAAAACTGCATTCAGTGACAAAACTGTTTCAGAGTCAGGAGGCAGTTTGGAAATCATCTGATTCATCTTCCTCATCTCACCTACTAAGAACCCATCGTCTAGCAATGTAGAAATAGACATTTCCATGAGGATGGAAGTTTTCCAAATATGCACTCTCTGACATGGTAGCCACTAGCTATGTGTAGCTGTTGTACACCTGAAATGTGGGGGTCGTTTTCATTCAGTTGAGAAGTCCAGCTCTTTGTGATCCCCTGCAGCACGCCAGGCTTCCCTGTCCTTCTCTGTCTCCTGGAGTTTGCTCAAGTTTATGTCCATTGAAATATGGTTACTGTGACTGAATTCTAAATTTATTTGCCTTTAATTTAAATTCAGATCGTCATATAGGGATAGAGGCTTCCGAATGGAATAGTGGAGGTCTCGAAAGCTCTTGAATCATACCCAATGTCCCACAGCTTTAAAGTGGAAGAACTCACTTGATTGTACCAGCAGCCAGTGACTCAGTTCAGGGATCTTTAATAGTTTTCAAGTACTCGAGTGAATCAACCTACTAAGCCCAGAATGTACAATTAAGGTACAGGTGTGCCGTGTCAGCTGCCTTGCCAATGACAAAGCATAATGGGAGCTGTCAGTATCTGGCAGGGCAAGAGGAAGAGGGGCGCCCCAATAGCGTCTTCTTATAATATGATTACACAGATACGATGTTCACATTGATGAAAAGAAAGAGAAGTTTGGATATATTTTAAAATTTGTATAAAGACAGCTGAAATGGAAGCTAAAATATTTATAGAACCATACAAATTAGGAGGTGGGAGAACAAGAAGGACAAGCTTGAATGGGTATGCTGCTGCTGCTGCTGCTAAGTCGCTTCAGTCATGTCTGACTCTGTGCGACCCCATAGATGGCAGCCCACCAGGCTCCACCGTCCCTGGGATTCTCCAGGCAAGAACACTGGAGTGGGTTGCCATTTCCTTCTCCAATGCATGGAAGTGAAAAGTGAAAGTAAAGTCACTCAGTCGTGTCCGACTCTTTGCGACCCCATGGACTACAGCCCACCAGGCCCTCCATCCATGGGATTTTCCAGGCAAGAGTACTGGAGTGGGGTGCCATTGCCTTCTCCGTGAATGGGTATAAGAATGTGAAATTGATTCCTGAGCAGGAAGTTAACAGACAGTGTCCTAAAATGGACAAACTGAAGAACAAATAAGCATGAACAGTCACAGCATCTTTGAGCAGAATAGGTGAAAGCTGTCTCTGGGGAGTGGGGCAATGAAGAGGAAGAAATGGATAGACATCCAGGGTGTTAATCTTTTCCAGCATTTCATTATTTGGGGCTATGTTTGTGTGTGTGTGTGTGTGTTTTAAATGCAATTGCTATGAGCGTCATAGGTTTAAAATTAGGGCAGAAAATAAATTTATCTGAATTTTTTTTAATGAAGGGATGCTCAGAAACAACACTGAAGGCAGAATTAAGTAGATCACTACTTTTCCTCATATATTTAGCCAGATATACAAAAATATTTACCCACAGAATCACTGGTATTTGTCTAATACATAATACCATTGATTTTTGTCTGGCGATCTCAGACTCTGGCTTCAGTAAGTTAGATCTTCTAAATAATTTTTCAGTGCAGTCAAAATAAGATAAATCAGGTCGAATATCACACACATACAAACAGCTCTAAATAGACTCCAGTGCAAGGCAGGAAATACAAGAGCAGACATGATCTTGCCTATTGAAACATCCCAGGAAAGAGTGTTCCCCCTACATGGTCCAGCCTGGCTATTTGACACACATGCTGACCTTGAATGGGGGTAGAGCCAAGAAGGCGCTCACTTATGAGAATTACGGGAAGCGAGACAGAGCTGCCCAGGTTGTGGCAATTAAAGCCCTTTATTGGAGGGGAGGGGCAATCAGACAGCAGGTTTTATTGGCAAGAACTCAGTGCAGGAGCTGGGTCCTCCTTCTTTGTTTCTCCTCCTTGAGATGCTTGCAATGCTGCTTTTCCCAGTGCTGCAGGCTCCTCGGTGCCACATGGTACTGCGGGCGCTCCTGGCACCCTGCAGCTGGGCCCTGCACTCCTCTTCCACTGGTTCCTCCCTCTGCTCCTGCCGCCACCACCAGCTGTCACTCCTCTGGCGCATCCTGGCCCTGGGCTCCTGCACAAGCTGCAGAGCTGACGCTTCTGCTCCCCTGCTACCAGCTGTACTCACAGCAGTTCCCACGTGGCTGCCAGGCTCTGGTAACATTCGTGCTTTTCAGCCTTGGGCTCCTGAAGCTGTTCCCACCATGGCCCAGGGAAGCCACCCCAGAGACGAGTAGCATGGTCCCAACTGCCAGCGAGAGGTCAGGGGGTCATCTGGATCTTGCCACCAGAGTCCTGGAGCCCGCTTCCAGAGTGGTCACCACCCAGAGCAGGCTGTGGCCCTGCATGGCCACCACCATCTTGCCTCTCAAAGTCCACTTTTGAGCGTGGTGTTGAGAATCTCGGACACCTGGTTGCAGATAAGAGCTAAAGATGAGCAACTGGCCTTCTCCAGAGCTGTTGTACAGAGACTGAAGGGCCAGCCTCATGGTGTGGAGAGTCCATGGATCCTAACAAGGTGTGGATATCTGTGCAACAGGGCCCATAGGCTGGGGAGCAGACTGGTAAGATGAACTTGAAGACTGGACCCAAACCAGCTAGTGGTCATGAAGAAAGACCTTGCCCAGCACCATCAGACTAGTCCAGCCATCCCTCATCTGCAGGAGCTCACTCTCCAGGTTTACACCTGAGTAGAGGTAAGTGGAGGCACAAACGGGGTTGCACCATAATGGAACCTTCTGAACAATGAGTACCTGACCTTCTGCCCGTGGTCTGATAAGACTCTAGGAGGTGTGATGAATCTATTCTTTAGACAGATAAGCAAACACTTTATTCAGCACTTTATTCTTCTATGATCCTTGTACTTAAGTTTCACATCTCTATCTTCGTCTCCTTTCCTAAAATTTCATTCTGAGTTATTTCACATTCTTGAATATGATCCATACAGTAAACCTCCTAAAAAGTCTCTGTACCTCTGCAGTCTAAAATGCTGCAGGATGCTCTCCATCTAGGCCCTCCTAGGACAAAGGAAACAAAAGAAAATAAACATTTTTAATTGCTTTCATTCCCTCCAGTTCAGTTCAGTCACTCAGTCATGTCCGACTCTTTGTGACCCCATGAATTGCAGCACGCCAGGCCTCCCTGTCCATTTCCAACTCCCGGAGTTCACTCAAACTCACATCCATCGAGTCAGTGATGCCATCCAGCCATCTCATCCTCTGTCGTCCCCTTCTCCTCCTGCCCCAAATCCCTCCCAGCATCAGAGTCTTTTCCAATGAGTCAACTCTTCACATGAGGTGGCCAAAGTACTGGAGTTTCAGCTTTAGCATCAGTCCTTCCAACGAAATCCCATGCTGATCTCCTTCAGAATGGACTGGTTGGATCTCCTTGCAGTTCAAGGGACTCTCAAGAGTCTTCTCCAACACCATAGTTCAAAAGCATCAATTCTTCGGCGCTCAACAATCAATGAATTCTGGAGATGGTCTAGTCTGTGCTTTTTTTATGCCTGACAGACATGGAAACATTCATCTTGAAAAGTTCATCCTCCTATCTAAGTTGACTGCAGACTGCCAGTCTCACTAGCCCAATGGGTACTGACCCAGTGGACACTTTTCTGGGTCTCCAACACCAAGTTCTTGCCAGAAATTCCCAAGGAATCTGTAAATTAGCCCTGAGGAGGATCTAGACTTCCTTTCTCTCCTCTGGTTTCTGTAGATCCTTTCTATAAAGTGTGGATCTTTCTTCAGAAACCCACTTGCTTCAGTCTTGGGCCCACTGCTTTTGCAGGATACCAAGAATTACCATGGTTGTCCTACTTATTTCAAAACTGATTTCAAAAAAAGTCATCTCTCCTGCCAAAGAATTGATGCTCTTGAACTGTGGTGTTGGAGAAGACTCTTGAGAGTCCCTTGGACTGCACGGAGATCAAACTAATCAATCCTAAATGTAACCAACCCTGAATATTCATCAGAAGGACTGATGCTGAAGCTGAAGCTCCAATACTTTGGCCACCTGAAGAGTGTCCATGTGAAGAGTCGACTCATTGGAAAAGACCCTAATGCTGGGAAAGATTGAAGGCAAAAGGAGAAGAGGATGAGATGGTTGGATAGCATCACCAGCACGATGAACATGAGTTTGAGCAAGCTCCAGGAGATAGTAAAGGACAGGGAAACCTGGGGTGCTGTAGTCCATGTGGTTGCAAAGAGTTGGACATGACTTAGCGACTGAACAACATGTCTAGTGTCTTGGTCTTCTTGGGCTATAATGACAAAATACCATAGACTGGGCACCTTAAACAACACATTTAAGTCCAAGGTCAAGGTGTCAACAGATTGATTTTGGTTTAGCTTTCCTCCTGGCTTGTATATGGTTGCCTTCTCACTACGTCCCCACATGGTCTTTCCTCTGCAGGCACATGGAGGGAGAAAGAAAGAGCTCTCTCTATTCCTCTTCTTATAAGGCCTCTAATGACATCATGAGGGCCCCACCCTCACTACTGGTCAAAACCTAATTTCCACCCAAAGGCCCTTTCATTCAAATACCATCACAGTTGGGGTTAGGCTTCAATATATGAATCTGTGGTAGAAAACATTCAGTCCAGAACATTCCACACCTGGCCCCCTTCCCCAAATTCATGTCTTTCTCTCATGCAAAATACATTCATTCCATTCCAACAGTCCCCAAAGTTTTCATTTTCCAGCATCAAGTATAAAGGCTGAGGTCCCGAATCTAATCTAAATATATCTAGATTAGACATAAGTGAGACTGGAGGTATATTCAGCCTGAGGCAAAATTCTGCTCCAGCTGTGAATCTGTCAAACAAGACAAGTTATGTGCTTCTGAAATACAGTAAAGGTACAGGCATAGTCTAGACATTCCCATCCCATTGGGAGAAATACGAAAGAAAGGGTGAGAGGACCAAGAAAGTCCAAAACCTAGCAAGGCAAATTCCACCTCATCTTAAGGCTCAGGAATAACTCTCACTTATTTCAATGCTCTGACCTCCAGATCCACTGGGTTGGTCCCATCTTCTAGACTCATGGGAGCTGTGGTCCCATCTTCAGACCCCCTGATTGGTGGTTCATCCCTCGAAGCTCTGCCAGGTGGCAGTAGGCCCCAAGGATGGAGCAGCCCTGTCCCCAGGCTCTGGACAGCAGCCAGTACAGTGGAGGCAGTCCTGGTCATCTCTGAATCACCTTCAGGATTATTCTTTTCTTTTCTCAAAGCATGGCCCACATTTGAGCTTCCCAGGTGGCACTGGTGGTAAAAAACTTGCCTGCCAGTGCAGGAGACATAAGAGATGCAGGTTTGATCCCTGGTCAGGAGGATCCCCTGGAGGAGGGCATGACAACTCACTCCAATATTCTTGCCTGGAGGATCCCATGGACAGAGGAGCCTGGCGGGCTGTAGTCCATAAGGTCAGAAAGAGTCAGACACAATTGAAGTAACTTAGCGCATGTACACACAACACACTTTCACAGATGAAGAACTGTATGGTTCAGTCCTGTAGAACCAAAGAATTTTGAAAATTGTTTTTTCTGTCCACTTGATTACCAGATGGTAGCGTTTCACTTGTATAATCCCATCTCTATTCCTGGCTTCTGCTGAGATGGCGGCTTAAGTTTGCAAACGGTACCCATGATCTCTGTTCAGTCATCCCCTTAGTGTTCTCTTCAGAACAAGCTTTGTTTCTTTCTTTCTTTCTTTTTGTGGTATGGATAAACTAATAATTTTGCAATATCTGCAAGTTCTGGTTCATTTTTGCTAAAGTATACTATCTGCATTCCTCATTTTACTATAAGCAGTACGGACGAGCCAGGCTACCCCTTCAATACTTTGCTTAGAAAGCTCCTCTGCTAAATATCTGATTTCATCACTCACAAATTCTCTCTTTCACAAAACACCAGAACATATTTTAGTGACGTCCTTTACTACAAGGATCTCTTTTCTTCCAGTTTCTGATCTGTGAACTGACCAGAATTGCCCTTAGCTTTCATATTTCTAGCCCAGGTCTCAAAATATGATACGTTTCTACCCATTACCAGTTCCTAAGTCACCTTCACAATTTCAGATATTTGTTACAGCAGTATCTTCTTGGTATCAAGCTCTGTATTAGTTTGCTTAGGCTGCCATAGCAAGATATCACATACACGGTGGCTGACATATTGCAAATTAATTTTCTTATGGTTCTGGAGGCTTGGAGGTCCCAGGTCAA
Organism: Bos indicus x Bos taurus; assembly: GCF_003369695.1. Classification (NCBI taxonomy): domain Eukaryota; kingdom Metazoa; phylum Chordata; class Mammalia; order Artiodactyla; family Bovidae; genus Bos; species Bos indicus x Bos taurus. The sequence continues at coordinate 51,824,964 of NC_040097.1, read as the reverse complement.
GGTGCTGGATGATTCTGTTTCTGGTAAGGGCTCTCTTCCTGGCTTGCAGGTGGCTGCTTTCTTGTTACATCCTCAATCCAGTTACTGCCTCAAGGTTCTATCTCCAAATAGCCTCACATTGGGATTTAGAGCCTCAGTATGTGAATTCTAGGGGGACACAAACATTCAGTCCAAACAAGTACTTAGCATCAATGTGTGTTCATTGCTCACAAACCTGGCTAAGGGTGGATAGAGATCATATTGCCTTGCTTTCTGATCCAGCCCTCTGCTTTGGCCAGTTTATCCCTCTTGATGTGGTTTCTTCCAGCCCATCTTAATGTTTGAACTTGATCACATAATCCACAGGAGATGTGCGCATGCATTTTGGCCCACATAATATAATTTATGAATTTCTGTAATCGTTCTTGTCCCTTCTCCAGAGTATCTCCCACCTCAAAACCCAGTGCTTGTATGTTTCCTCCACTTCAACTACATCTTCTGGCCAGGATCGAGGTTTCCTTGGTTAACTAAGAAATACTGTATGCGTGCTGAGTTGCTTTAGTCATGTTCAACCTCTTTCCAACCCTATGGACTGTAGCTCGCCAGGCTCCTCTGTCCATGGGATTCTCCAGGCAAGAATATTGGAGTGGGTTGCCATTTCCTTCTCCAGGGGATCTTTCCGACCCAAGGATCGAACCCACATCGCTTATGTCTCCTGCATTGGCAGGCGGGTTCTTTACTGCTAGCGCCACTAGGGAAGCCCTAAGAAATAGTACAAGACCAGAACTCAGACCTACTTGACAAGCATGTGGTGCTGCTGATTACCCTCATAACAGAGTGCTGTGAAGACAGCCAGCCACAAACTTCACATTCACTCTTAGTCTCAGGCTTTGTTATAGCTCTCAATCTGTTTATTACAGTTTCCAGGACTTTGTGTTGTTGGCTTCTGGCATTCTGTGTTCAGTGCTTTGACCATTTGGAGGTCAACTTGACCCAGGGACACCGCAATCTGACAGTCTAATTTCTTTCACGCCACCTGAGGTGTTCTCTGAGTTGCTGCTGGGGGAAATTCCATGCTAAATAGTTTCTGTAATTGTGGATGTGTTGAAAGCTTGAGGTGTCCATCTTCAAAATCAGGTGTGAGAGGTTTCCAGCTGCTAGGACTTCAACACAGTAATTCAAACTTAAGTTGTGGACCCATGACAAATAGATCCTATAGCTCTCTTCTGGAGAAAGGGAACTATCAGAAAGATATTATTAAAATTTTAGATAGGAAGGATAAAGATCAAGAGGGAAGAAGAAAGAGATGGGAAAATAAAGAAAAGGATAGCAAATGGTTTTTACACATGAAAATTTTCTCATCTTATTATGAGATATGGAGAGTTTTTTCTTTTTACTATTGAATCTGCTTCTGATGTTAATCATAATTTGAAACAAGCTATTGGCTACTGAGTATGGGTATTTCATTTTTGTCTTTAGCATCAGTGAAGCTGTAATAAGGTGTCCATGGACTTGAAAGAGCACAGATAGTTCAGAGGTTTCATGGGAAGGTTTTCAAACATGGGACAACTTGCAGCTGAGAAATCTTCATCTAATTCTAAACTCTTCAATTAATGATGATTTATGAATTATTTAAGTTCCTGGGACCTTCATATCCACATTTGCCAGCTGAGGGAGTTGATGAAATGACACTGAAGACTTTCAGAAGTTCTATTAGAAGTAGTCTATGTTATGCTGTGCTATTTTGTTCCATTCTTCAAATCATTCATAGATGAGAAAATCATATAATTTATCATCTGAATCAGGACAGTTTTGATATCCCTCAAAGTCAAAATGAAATATTGCTTTGTAAAAGGCATTTTAAAAAGTTTGAAAGATCAGAAAAGGGGGTGGGAGATAATTTAATTAAATTTTCTTATGGATTTTGGAAATGAAAATCCCATTGCTAATAGAGAACACTTCATTGGCATGTATGTTAGTGCTTCTGCACCCCCAGCCCTAATGGTGTTGGAAGCCTTGCCTGGAATTTCTTTTCAGGGGGTTCTTTTGCTAAGAGGAGTGCACTCCTCTCTGCTACACACCCATGAGTCAGGAGCCCCTCCTTGGGTCTCCCACAGCATCGGTGCAAACCCATAGCACAGTGGCCACTGCACTGCCTTGTTTATACCTGTCGATTTTCTTGGCTCCCTCCTCCAGAAGACGGAGGGCAGAATCTGGGTCTTTCATCTCTGCCCCAGGATGTGGGCATCAGGGCTGAGACCAAAGGGAGATAAGCCATTCCCTCCTGGGATGGTGCTGTGTCCTGTGGGGCCAGTGTTTGAGTGGACCTGAGTGTGATGCTTCCTGGCATTGGGTCCCCTGGGTATTTTTCATGCCTCCCTCTAGTCCAGACCCCAGTGGGTAGAGTGCTGAGCAAATAATAATCCTGTAGCAAAGCCAGTGATGTGATCAAATGCTGAACTTTGGATTTGAGGATTGTGGGTTTTTTAATATTTGTTTATTTGGCTGCATTGGGTCTTAGTTGCAGAACTCAGGATCTTTGTTGCATCATTCGGGATCATTTGATGCAGTGCAGAGACTCTAGTTCTGGCACAAAGGCTGCAGAGCGTAGGCTCAGCAGTTGTGGCTCATGGGCTTAGCTGCTCCGTGGCATGTGGGATCTTAGTTCTCGGACCAGGGATCGAACCCATGTTCCTTGCATTGCCAGGTGGATTCTTAACCACTGGACCACCAGAGAAGTCCCTGGGCCTCATTTTTAAATGTAGGTTTTATTTTTATTTCAGTATTGTGAGGCCAACAGGTCAGAAGATGATTGCCATTGAAACAATGGTTTGTTACTCACAGTTCCCAAAAGGAGGGGGCATGCCACACTATCCGGGGTCACGTGGGGACACAGTCCTTTACCAGCTCTGTTAATTGGCTCGTCCTGAGGAGGCAGTCCCTCCAGATCAGCGAGGCTGCCAGTTGTCAAAGCATCAGAATGAAAAGACATGGAATCCAGGCTTACCTGAGTTTGAACACATACTGCCATGTATAAGCCCCATGGCCTAAAGCATACCAACCTGTCTCAGAAAACAGGAGTGTTAATAAAACAACAAGCTTACTGTGTTGTCATGCAGATTAGAGCAAAGAGTCTGGCACACAGTAGGTGCTGTGGCAAACATTAGTCAGTATGCACGGTAGGATATAGCATGGCATATGCATTTGTCCATATACCACAATTTGCGGGGAGAGAGGGCTCTGCTGCTGATTTGAAAATGACCTCCACTTTCGGCCACTTCTTCGAATAATACTCTGAAAAGTTTTTTTTTTTTTTTTAATTTTATTTTATTTTTAAACTTTACATAATTGTATTAGTTTTGCCAAATATCAAAATGAATCCATCACAGGTATACATGTGTTCCCCATCCTGAACCCTCCTCCCTCCTCCCTCCCCATACCCTCCCTCTGGGTTGTCCCAGTGCACTAGCCCCAAGCATCCAGTATCATGCATTGAACCTGGACTGGCATCTTGTTTCATACATGATATTTTACATGTTTCAATGCCATTCTCCCAAATCTTCCCACCCTCTCCCTCTCCCACAGAGTCCATAAGACTGTTCCATACATCAGCATCACTTTTGCTGTCTCGTACACAGGGTTATTGTTACCATCTTTCTAAATTCCATATATATGCGTTAGTATACTGTATTGGTGTTTTTCCTTCTGGCTTACTTCACTCTGTATAATAGGCTCCAGTTTCATCCACCTCATTAGAACTGATTCAAATGTATTCTGTTTAATGGCTGAGTAATACTCCATTGTGTATATGTACCACTGCTTTCTTATCCATTCATCTGCTGATGGAAATCTAGGTTGCTTCCATGTCCTGGCTATTATAAACAGTGCTGCGATGAACATTGGGGTACACTTGTCTCTTTCCCTTCTGGTTTCCTCAGTGTGTATGCCCAGCAGTGGGATTGCTGGATCATAAGGCAGTTCTATTTCCAGTTTTTTAAAAAACTGAAAAGTTTTGCTAAATAGACTAAGCTGCTCCTGGAAACTTGAGTCTCTCTCCAGGGTCCTGAAACTTTTTGCTTTGAATGAAGCTAAAAATAACCCCAAGCCCCTTCCTTCCCTGGGGGATGATGGTGCTACAGTCTTCACAGAGGCAGTCAGGAGAGATGGGGAACTGTGTATGTGTATTCTAAAGAAAATGTCTGGAACTTTCCAAAGCTTTAAAAAGAAGTTAGTTTTGAATGCTTTGCACATTTCAGAAGAAGCTATCCCTATGCTGGAACAGTGACAGCAGCAGCTCCTTCTGACATCAAGCAGGAATTCTTATTAGCATGAGAGCATGTTAAAGAAAGGCCCAGAACATGGCACATGGAAGCAGCAGTGGACAAAGCATAAGCTTTGTCACCAAGCATTAGCTTTCACTTGACAGTGTTTGGGGACCGGAGGTGATACAGAGCCATTAACTTTTGCCTGCCAAACCAGGGTTAACATCAGTGGGCTGGAAGAGAAGAGAAATCACAAATGATGTGTTGCATGAGCTGCAGAGGAGATGCACTGTGTTTGTGGCAGAGACAAGCATAGCGCTGTTCTCCGGGGACCTGTGCTATTCTCATACTGTCACTCAGCGTGAAATAGGACCCTGATCAGGGCTCCTATGACAGTGAGATGCCTTCCCCTGGGCCTCCTCCAGGGGTTCCAGTGGGTCTTTGCCAGGCAGCATTAGGAGGCTGACACTGCTTAAACTGAACCTAAATATATAGAAAGAAGAGAGTGTGGGCAGCATAAACATGCTCTTCACTTCTCTCCTTATAACAGTCTGAAATATTTCTTTGGAATCTTCCCTTTCATTCCTTCCTGGACCACAAAGCACCCATGCATGTACTTTGGAACAAGGACAATGAGCCCATGTTGTATCGTGGTCTCGAAAATACTCAAAGACAACATTATTAAATGTTAAGTGGTCTCTTTACTCTTTTTAGTCATTTCTGTGTATTTCTTTTCAGAAATAGCTACTGTAGCACCTAATATAACTTCTGCATTGTGGAATTTGTTGACAGTATATATGTTACAGCACTGACCTTTGGAAAATTACTTTCCTTATGAGATAATTTACAACCTGTAGAAGATATTTGATGTCTTAATGTTTTCTTTCGGTCTCTTACTCTGTCAGTGTTTCTTTTTATTGCATTAAGTAGACTCAGTACACAGCAAAGCTCTCAGGGTGAAAATAGCTATCTATTTTACAAATAGCTTCTGTGGGGTAGACTGAGATAGGGTTCAGGGCTATGCACCTATGAGCCTGATTAAGCTTGTGTTGTTCAATGAAGGCTCTTCATTCAGGTAAAATAAAAAAGCAGGAGGAGGAAGGAAAGATGAAATGATGTTTTTTGTTTGTTTGTTTGTCTGAACATTTACAGAACGCCAGGTCTCTTGTTACACTTTTTGCATATTTTCATAGACAACCTCAGTCACAACTCCTTGATGCAGGGGGTTATTGTCCTTGACGAAGGGGTCATTTCATAGATAAAGGCATTGAACCACAGTGAAGTTAATTGTCCAACATCCCAATTACTGAGTCAGTCACAAATTGAACCTAATTCTAATGAAACATTTCAATTATTTTTCTTTATCAAATTATACAGGTAATTTTAATATTAATTAAAACCAAATGGCACCAAAAGGCTTAACGTGAAAAATCTTTCCCTATTTTTCAATCCTTCTCTGCAGAGGATTACATTGTTAGTGCTTTTTGATTTCTTTCCTGATTTGTAGCTCCATATTTCTAAAAACTGTGACTGTGTTGGGCTTTTAAAAAATATTTTATTTTTAGTTATTTATTTGGCTGTGCCAGGTCTTAGTTGCAGCATTCAGGATCTTTTAGTGGGGATCTAGTTGGGATCTAGTTCCCTGACCAGGTTGAAGCCAGGCTCCCTCAATGGGGAGCATAGAGTCTTAGCCACTGGACCATCAGGGCATTCCCTGCATTGGGCTTTTTTATTTATCAAGTTCATCACCTTCCTGTGATGGCTCCTATGGATTTATTTTGCCTACCTGTACCCCCACTCTAATTTCTCCCCTCTCATTCTCCCAATCACAGTGTTTTATTATTTCTACATAAATGATGTCTTCTGCCAGTTGAGTGATTCTTTTTTATTCTTTTTATAGTTTAACATTTTTAGAATTAATATTTATCTAATTTACTTCATTCACTGATTTAACTACATATCTCTTATAAATTGCTTCTCTTATAAATTGTTCAGTAGATCTGTCAGACACTGACTCTTGGGATGAGCTCTGAGTCTAATCAGAGAACATCCTCTTGTTCTCCTTCCAGGAGATACTGATTTCCTTTCACCACAGTCTAGTTGGATACCCTGCATCCATGTCTGTCCAAGGTGGCACACTCATTTCTGGTAGTCCCTAGCCTCCAGTAATTTCTTTTAGAAGGGGCTGTTGTTTGTTTGAGTTTCTATTCCTTACATTGTTGAGCAATTTGGCTGAATATGAATTCTAAGTTGAAAATCAGAATTCCAGCAATGGTGCTTCATTCTTTCTTAGATTCCTGTGCAGCTGTTGGAAAACCCTGTGCTGTTTTAGATCCTGCAATATTACATGCAACCTAACTTTCAGCTTTAAAATCTTTGAAGAGCTTCTTTTCAGGCTCACTGCAGCGTCATTGTGATATGCAGGACTGTGTGTGTGTGTGTGTGTGTGATGTATTTTTTGTTGTTGTTGTCTTGGAATCTCAATTCTTTCTATTTCTTTCCTGGTAATTCCTATCCTTCAATACTGGAAATTTTTATTGTATTATTTCTTGAATAATGTAATAATGATTCTTTTATAATTTTTTTAAATTATTCTGTTTCTATTCTCTTTATCCTTGCATTTTCTTATCATATCTTTTCAGTCTCTCTCCTTTTTAAAATTTTGTTATTTGGAAGTGCCCTTGCACTTTTGGGATTCAAAGCATTGTATGTTTAAAAAAGGCTCCTTGTTTAAGATTTTCAACATCTATGAGATTTTTTTTTATTTTAGAAATTACTTACTTTAGAGCGTTCCGCTCTCATGATAGCCTCTCTTATTTTTTATGGGCTATAATAGTCTTTCTTTTAAATGTGTTTTACTTACGTAATCCTCGCTCTCTACGTTTCCCTGCGTCTTTCAGGTTTCTATTTTTATATTTGGTTTGGTTTCTGCTCTTTTTTTAATGTTGAACATTGTATTCAATTGTTGGTGCTCTTTGGCTCCCCATTTTATTCCTAAGAAGGAGGCACAAAAAAGCTCACTCAGAACTCTGTTTCCAGGCACATGACATATACTTTGTGGTTTCAGTTTAAGGTGATCTGCAGCAGAGAAAAGGAGGACATGGCCACCCACTCCAGGACTCTTGCCTGGAGAATCCTGTGGACAGAGGGGCCCAGTGGGCTGCCGTCCATGGGGTCCCACAGAGTCAGACACGACTGAAGCAACTTAGCATGCATGCATGCATTGGAGAAGGAAATGGCAACCACTCCAGTGTTCTTGACTGGAGAATCCCAGGGACAGAGGGGCCTGGTTGGCTGCCATCTATGGGGTTGCACAGAGTTGGACACGACTGAAGCGACTTAGCAGCAGCAGTAGCAGCAGAGAAAGCTTTTCACTGGAGACGTATCGGTCAACGTCATTGTCAGGAGATGTTTTCTATGGCGCTATTTTGTCCTTGTAGTGAGGAAGCTTCTTGTCAAAGTGATGGGTTGGGTGGAAGCCTCAGTATTTACTTGACAGATTCCAGCTGTGTTCAGGTGCATGTCTCATTCGACCCTCCCTGTGACCTGGATCCTCCGCTTCTACACACCTGTCTCAGAACTAAAGCTTGTTTTGCTCTTTCCTTTCTGCAGGCACTTCACATACACCTTCCTTTGTTCTGTTAATCGAGTACCAATCGTCCATTTCCTTTCCAACTTCCTCAAATTTTGGCAAATTTCTTCTTTACTATCGTCATTTCTCCTTTTCCCTTTTGGCTTTGTTGGCATGTCCTGTTAAATTCCTCTGCTATTATTTCTTTAAATATTATTGAAAAAAATAAATACACGTAGCTCATTTACTGCCTTTAATAGCAATCCTTACTGTTCCTCATTGTGTTTGGTATATGCTCTGTGTTTGCAGCATATATCTTCATATAATTTGTGTACTTTTCTCCTATGCATCATGTTTTACATCCCATTGATTCTTTAAGTTGAGGAGTTTAAGGAGTACGTGTTTAGAAGCACAGTCTTATTTTATTCCTAGAAAAATCCTTGATCTAAGGCACAGGTATATTATTCTATTTTTCACACTTGACATATGGAGGGACTTCCACCCAGGGAGTTTAATTAACATGCCCAAGATTACTCAGTCAAGGTTTTTCAAGCTTCCCCAATTACAGATTTTGCCTCTCCTCCCCTCTACCACTCAGGCCTAATTTGTGGCAAGTTTATAAAATATATAAAGAGATGAAGAAAGGGAAGAAGGGAATGGACTTCGAACACTAAGTTTGAAAGCTTTAATTTCTAAACTGTGACTTTTCAAAATCAGGTTGGGAGTAATTTGAGAATTTTGGTGTGTTCTGTGACACACAGGCATCATTGCAGTGGACAATTGAGATTCGACTGAAATAACAGTGTTCTGATGTCTGTAGAAACATTTAGAGAAGTAAACAACATGTTGGGCCGGGGGAAAGTTAAAAATGAGGGGCACAGTTCACCTGTTAAAGTCCGTTCGGCATCAACATTAGGTAAGTTAATTGTGTAGCATGAACAGAATCGACAGCCACATCTATAGGGCTTTTTCCACCTCCGGACATCATTTAATGGAACTAATGCATATTTATTATAGCATGGTTCTCTTTAAACAACAGCCTGGCCATTAGACATAAATTGCCCACAAGTATCATGATTTACTTTCTGCAAAGGACCTTCTCATCCAACCACAGAGACTCTGATGTGATTATGCCATGTTCTAGGGGCTGGAGGGATGCAAGGCAGGCTTTCCTAGCCCAGTCTGCATGGAATCCTTCTGATGGAATTGAGGCAGGTCTGTGTCGTGTTCCTGGAGGCAGGGACCGAGGATCGGCTAGGCTGATACCTCCTCCCAGGCTCTCCTTTGTCAGATGCCCAGGTTCTGTGGGCTGAGTCTTGTTGAGGATGTCAGCATCCTCTTTTAATGTGGGACAGAGCTTGCTGGGCTGGAGTATTGCCTGTGGAAGGGGAGCCCTACAGCATGCCCTTTATGAACAATTCCTGCACAAGGTCACCCATCTCACTGGCTCTGAGACAGGTGGATAATTTCTCAAGCCCTGACTCAAAGAGCAGTCTTCATCTTGCTGAGTCTCTAGTTGGCCATTCAGTCTAGCTGCCTTCTTGCAGGCCCTGTTTGAATACCATCATATCTATAAAAACTTCTCCAATTAAGAAAAGACTGAATCTCTCCAATTCTTACTCTCTGTGCTCCGTTTACTCTGTCTGGTACTTACTGCACTGTGCCCTGCATGCTGAGAGGCTTCCCTGGTGGCTCAGTCAGGAAAGAACCTGCCTGCAATGCAGGAGATCTGGGTTCAATCCCTGGGTCCGGAAGATCCCCTGGAGAAGGAAATGGCAACCCACTCTAGTATGCTTTCCTGGGAAATCCCTGGCGGGCTATATTCCATGAGGTCACAGGAGTTGGACATGACTTAGTGACTAAACCACGACTGCATGCTGAGGATAACAAAGGGCTGATGCCAGTGATGCGGCTGTTAGGACAACATATGCTCCAGAGGCAGTCTTCCCTTTGGATCCTCTTTCTGCTTCCCATGTGGTCCAGTCTCCACGTGCCTCAGTGCCCTTGTCTTGGAGACAGTGGCACTCTCCTTGCCAAGCTGTAATAAAGATTGAGGATAAAAATAAGTTTACCTGTGTCCCTCTACATGCATTTACCCTTCAGTAAGAAAATGCTGCTATTTTGCCATCAGATTGCTTGCTTTCCGTCACAGGCCCAGGTTTAGACCGAATCCTCTCCATTTCCCTCTGATCTTCTTTTCTTTTACTTGTGCATATCGGTGTGATGACCAGTTTGGGCTCTTGGATGTTCTGAATGGTGATGACAAAATCAAGACTGACTCCCTGCCTTCATGATCTACATCCTCAAAAGGCAGTGGAATCTGCTCAAGAGTTATAGCTTCATCCCCTGATGGCTGGGTCTCAGGGCTTTGATCTGGGAGAAGAGGACTAGGTTGCCTTAATGACCACTAATAGCAAAAAATAGTTCTGTGTATAGCCATCACGAGTCCTTCTCTTCTGCTCTACAGCTATAATTGGGCTTCCTCAATGACTCAGTGGTAAAGAATCTGCCTGCCACTGCAGGAGACACAAGAGATGCAGGTTCGATCCCTAGGTCAGGAATATCCCCTGGAGTAAGAAATGATTCCAGTAAGCAACCAATTCCAGTATTCTTGCCTGGAAAATTCCATGGACAAAGGAGCCTGGCAGGCTCTAGTCCGTAGGGTCACAAAGAGTTAGACATGACTAAGCAGGTGTGCATGCATGCACAGCTGTTACAGTGTCTTGATAGACACTCCCTACTGCAGTCCGTACTGTTGACTTGGAGGTGGGTCACACACCTCCTCTACGGGTGGGGAAATCGAGGCTCAGAGGTGTATGAGATGACACTCAGGTCAGCCAGCAGATGCAGGCCTGCATCTCACGTCTTCTGGTTCCAAGTTGGTGCCTCGTTTCTGTTTCCTCCATAGAGAAGGAGACCACATAGGCATCTCCTCTATAGACATTTATGCTACTGGTACCTACTCCTATCTTCTCATCCTGATCCCACAAAGTCAGACCCCCAGAAATGCACAACATACTTGCAGGCTGTGACTCATTCTGCCGAGAACAGGGAGACCAGAAAGATGTTTTGTTTCAGCCCATCTTCTTGGAGGAACTCTTGTGGGACCTCACCCCAGGGGCCTATTGTAGAACTGTGAAGGAGGATTCCAGCGTGAAACAGCATCCCTGTGATTGTGACATGTCACTCTAGGGGGAGATCTCTCTCCACTCGATTCTGTTGGCCTTTCAGGAGGATGTTTCCCCATTTACTGAAGGCCAGGTCCTCTGAGAAAAGTGTACTGCTGTGCATACTGATTTATATTGATCCTTCCAACAAGTTGTGTAGCAGATTCATTTATCTGTTGGATGGTTGGCAGTTTATGGGGATTCTTACATTAGCCCCAACTGTGCATTTTAACCATTGAGTTCTATTATTTGGTCATTTTTACTTCATCTCTTTAAGAAGGGAATTTCTTGTCAACTAGGACTATATGCTGCTTTTTAAAACATAAATATAGTCTCTTAATGACAAAAGGAAGTGCAGGGTCTAGAAAATAGAGCTCAGTCTGATATCAGGCAGACGAAAATCTCAAATGTCCCTGGGAGTGGGGAATTAAAAAAATGACGAACTCAGACTCCCAATGGAGGTGAAGCTTGAAGTCCCTCCAGTCGCCAGGACCCGTGTGAATTGCTATGTGTCTGTGTGTGTTGGTGTCTGGAGGGGACATCTGAGTGAGGGTCTAAAGTGACAGGTGGTGTTTGAAACCTGCCTCCATAGACACAGCAAGGGTGTGAAGCATGGGCGAGTTGGCCAGGAATGTCCTTCAGCCTGGTCCAGAGTCCCGGTTAAGTCTGCCTTATGAAGAAAGACTCTGGGGTGATCGTTCCAGCCAATCATCTGGGTTCTCCCAGGGCTAAATACAGTCTAAATCAACCCCAGCCTCCAAGCCCCGTAGACGTTTGGCCAGTAGATCTTTCAGAGAGGCTTTTATTCATCTTGCTCACCGAAACCCTCGGTGAGATTATTTTGTGTGTGAGGAACCACAGAGCTGCATTCTAAACATGGTGACTTCTACGTGACCGATAAATATGCCTGCCTGTCTGAGGCTAAAATTGGTCTCAGTGGGTATAATTGAAATTGTGTTTTTGATTTCTCATCACTTTGTTTGTTTTTTCCAGCGTGACCAGCATGTCTAGGGGATGTTGTTCTGTACAGTTTAGTTGTATAGAAATTTGGATCCTTTAAGGGAGAAAAAATGAGAAATAACTCAATTTGACTTCTGCCGCATAAAGAGAGCTGGAGCTTTGGGAATGTGAGGCAGTAGTAGCAAGAATCGCTTGTTTCCTAAAAAGGCATTGCCTAGAACAACAGCAAAACTTTTTTAATATATGCCTGGGGCGACTTTAAAACCACGCTCCAGGGGTTTCAAAAGGGTTTTGCTACCTGTAGTTTGAACACACAGTAAAAAGCAAAACCTTGCGTTTACTAATTCCCCGAAATGTGTCTGTTCTGAACTGGGGTGCTCACAGAGACGCAGCTGAAGCTGAACTCATGTCTGTACGCTCAGCCCTGAGGTGTGAGGTTTATGTTCATCTGGATTCCGAGAAGCACAATTCCCAAACATTCTGCTAGCATTTCCCAGTGAATGTTGTTTGGGCATAAAAAGAAGAGCTGAGATGTGCTTTTATGACTAAATCCTAAAACACCTTGTTTTTGTACCCCATCCCTCAAGAATAACCCCTTCTGCCTTCACTGCCTCATTCACTACCAATAACAGGACCATTCTGAGATGCTAACTCATCTTAGAATTATACTCCAGACCTTGAGACTTTGACTGAGTCTTTTAGCAAGATCAGATCAGATCAGATCAGTCGCTCAGTCGTGTCTGACTCTTTGCGACCCCATGAATCGCAGCATGCCAGGCCTCCCTGTCCATCACCAACTCCTGGAGTTCACTGAGACTCACGTCCATCGAGTCAGTGATGCTATCTAGCCATCTCATCCTCTGTCGTCCCCTTCTCCTCCTGCCCCCAATCCCTCCCAGCATCAGAGTCTTTTCCAATGAGTCAACTCTTCGCATGAGGTGGCCAAAGTACTGGAGTTTCAGCTTTAGCATCATTCCTTCCAAAGAAATCCCAGGGCTGATCTCCTTCAGAATGGACTGGTTGGATCTCCTTGCAGTCCAAGGGACTCTCAGGAGTCTTCTCCAACACCACAGTTCAAAAGCATCACTTCTTCAGTGCTCAGCCTTCTTCACAGTCCAACTCTCACATCCATACATGACCACAGGAAAAACCATAGCCTTGACTAGACGAACCTTTGTTGGCAAAGTAATGTCTCTGCTTTTGAATATGCTATCTAGGTTGGTCATAACTTTCCTTCCAAGGAGTAAGCATCTTTTAATTTCATGGCTGCAGTCACCATCTGTAGTGATTTTGGAGCCCAAAAATAAAGTCTGACACTGTTTCCACTGTTTCCCCATCTATTTGCCATACAGTGGTGGGACCAGATGCCATGCTCTTCGTTTTCTGAATGTTGAGCTTTAAGCCAACTTTTTCACTCTCCTCTTTCACTTTCATCAAGAGGCTTTTGAGTTCCTCTTCACTTTCTGCCATAAGGGTGGTGTCATCTGCATATCTGAGGTTATTGATATTTCTCCCGGCAATCTTGATTCCAGCTTGTGTTTCTTCTAGTCCAGCATTTCTCATGATGTACTCTGCATATAAGTTAAATAAACAGGGTGACAATATACAGCCTTAATGAACTCCTTTTCCTATTTGGAACCAGTCTGTTGTTCCATGTCCAGTTCTAACTGTTGCTTCCTGACCTGCATGCAAATTTCTCAAGAGGCAGATGAGGTGGTCTGGTATTCCCATCTCTTTCAGAATTTTCCATAGTTTATTGTGATCCATATAGTCAATCAAGCAGAAATAGATGTTTTTCTGGAACTCTCTTGCCTTTTCCATGATCCAGCGGATGTTGGCAATTTGATCTCTGGTTCCTCTGCCTTTTCTAAAACCAGCTTGAACATCAGGAAGTTCACGGTTCACATATTGCTGAAGCCTGGCTTGGAGAATTTTGAGCATTACTTTACTAGCGTGTGAGATGAGTGCAATTGTGCAGTAGTTTGAGCATTCTTTGGCATTGCCTTTCTTTGGGATTGGAATGAAAACTGACCTTTTCCCGTCCTGTGGCCACTGCTGAGTTTTCCAAATTTGCTGGCGTATTGAGTGCAGCCTCCTAAATACAGAGAGCAATGCTGTAACCCACGAGGTTGGGTCAGGATAAAGAAGAAAGTTGGAGAAGGGAATGGCAACCCACTCAAGTATTCTTGCCTGGAGAATTCCATGGACAGAGGAGCCTGGTGGGCTGCAGTCCATGGGGTGCAAAGAGTTGGACAGGACTGATCGACTAACACTTACTACACTAAAGGAGAAAATTGCCTGCAGATTCTCATTGTCCCTTTTAGGTCATCACTTCTTAGTCAGATGCTCTGGGGTCTGGCAATATCACTCTCTTTTTTCTTTCCTCCAAAAATGCAGGGACTGAGATAGCTTCTTTCACTTATTTTGATTAATAAATTCATGTTCATCATGAGATTTGCTTTTCCTGTAGGCAGCTGCATAACTGATTTCTTTTTTCATTGAGCTTTCCAAAACCTAGCCTTATTCTTTCCTCTCCAAGACCAACCATATTATCTCTTCCCATGAACTAGGTGATGAGTTTTTCTTTTCAAAAACAGTTCGTACTCAATATAGTGGTTCCATTTACCTTTAATCTTGAGCAAATGGTGAGAAGCAGCTGAGGCATGTTACAGAGTTTTGCATGTGTGAATTTGGGTGTTCGGGGATTTCTAGGGATTCCTCAGGCTGTCTGTAATCATACAATACCAGCTGGAATTCAGCCTTTCCCTCTTCAATATCACCACCTCCTCAATGTCAACATAGGCCCAGAACTTAGACTAGAAGGGTTCAGCAGAAGATCTGCCATGCAGGAAGATGAGTAATGTTTTCCTAACAAGGACTTCAGCATGTTCAAAGACAGTATTTATGAAGTTACACAGTACATACAGATTACCTGGAGATTTTGTTAAGATGCAGATTCTGATTCAGTTGCTGTGTGATTCCAATGCTGCTGGTCCAGGGACTACACTGGAAATCAGATCAGTTCAGCTCAATTTAGTTGCTCAGTCATGTCCGACTCTCTGCAACCCCATGGACTACAGCATGCCAGCCTTCCCTGTCCATCACCAAATCCCAGAGCTTGCTCAAGCTCACATCCATCAAGTTGGTGATGCCATCCAACTATCTCATCCTCTATCGTCCCCTTCTCCTCCCGCCTTTGATCTTTCCCAGCATCAGGATCTTTTCCAGTGAGTCAGGTGGCCATCAGGTGGCCAATGTATTGGAGTTTTGGTTTCAGCATCAGTCCATCCAATGAATATTCAGGACTGATTTCCTTTAGGATGGACTGGTTGGATCTCCTTGCAGTTCAAGGGACTCTCAAGAGTCTTCTCCAACACCACAGTTCAAAAGCATCAATTCTTCAGCACTTAGCTTTCTTTATGGTCCAACTCTCACATCCACACATGACTACTGGAAAAACCATAGGTTAGACTAGAAGGACCTTTGTTGGCAAAGTAATGTCTCTGCTTTTTAATATGCTGTCTAGATTGGTCATAAATTTTCTTCCAAGGAGCAAGCATCTTTTAATTTCATGGCTGCAGTCACCACCTGCAGTGATTTTGGAACCCCACCAGAAAAACTCTCTCACTGTTTCCATTGTTTCCCCATCTATTTGCCATGAAGTGATGGTACTGGATGCCATGATCTTAGTTTTTGGAATGTTGAGTTTTAAGCCAACTTTTTCACTCTCCTCTTTCATTTTCATCAAGAGGCTTTTTAGTTCTTCTTCACTTTCTGCTATAATGGTAGTGTCATCTGCATATTTGAGGTTATTGATATTTCTCCTGGCAATCTTGATTCCAGCTGTGCTTCCTCCAGCCCAGCGTTTCACATGAATGTACTCTGCATATAAGTTAAATAAGCAGGATGACAATATACAATTAAATAAGCAGGGTGAGAAAATATAATACACAATATACAATTGTTATTGAAATCATACATAATAACCTGCCTCAGTGGATCCTGCCCCTCTGCCTACCTGTAAACTAAAGAGCCTTTGTTCAGCTCATAGAGAGGTAATCTGACCCTGCTCACCTATGAATAGTTACAACAAAAAGAAGAGATTAACACACCCCTTCCAAAGGTTGACCCTTCTGGAGGAGATGTTTTGCAAGATTCAAGGCCCTTTTTACTTTACTTCCTCACTCCCTCTTCCTCTCCATTCTGCCTTTTGACTTTAGTTCTTCACTGTTTCTCTCTCTGACTCTATAAAAGAGCCTGGCATCCAGACCTGGACAAGATGGTTACTTTGAGACATTAGTCTTCCTTCTTCTCTGTCGACTGGCTTTCCAAATAAAGTCATACTCCTGGCCTCAACACTTCATCTCTCAGGTTCACTGGCCTCTCGTGCAGTAAGCGGAGGGAGCTTGGACTCAGCGGAGGGATAAATCAGGACTTGGACATTAACAGATATATACTGCTACACATAAAATAGATAAATAATAAGGACCTACTATATAGCACAGGGAACTATATTCAATATCTTGTAATAACCTATAAGGGAAATGAGTCTGAAAAAGAATATATACATATATATGTAATATATATATACACATATATTTATGTGTGTGTATATATATATATGTTACATATAAATTATACATATATATATATATATATGAAATTGAATCACAGTGCTATACACCTAAAAGTAAGGCAACATTGTAAATCAACTATAATTCAATTTAAAATAAAAATAATAAATGAGCTGAAGCAGAAGTTCCAATACTTTGGCCACCTGATGTGAAGCACTGACTCATTAGAAAAGACCCTGATAGTGTGAAAGATTGAAGGCTGGAGGAGGAGCGGATGGCATAGGACAAGATGGTTGGAGGGCATTGCCCACTCAATGGACATGAGTTTGAGCAAGCTTTGGGAGATGGTGAAGGACAGGGAAACCTGGTGTGCTGCAGCCCAGGGGGTTACAAAGAGTCAGATATGACTGAGCAACTGAACAGCAACAACACGTTACAAAAGATGAAGTTCTGTGTATGACTCATATTTGTGTTGGTTAGCATTACTCTAAAACTCTATGACTTACATTTCCTTGATTATAAATAATATTAGCATATTTTATCCCAGTGATCCTCAAACTTTACTGTACATCACAGTTACCTAGACAACTCGTTAAAACAGATTCCTGGCCTACCGTCAGACTGTGATTGTGTAGTTCTGGGGTGGGGTCCAAGAATTGCTATTCCTTACAAGTTCCCCGGTGATACTGGTACTGCTGGTACAGGAACTACATTTGGAGTAGCAAGAGCCTGGAGTTCTTTCCCATAGTGCCTATAGCACTTAGCATACTGTACTGTTCACCTAGTGATGTTGTAAAGCTCTTGAAATAGGTTGTGCCTGTTTTTCTTGGTATCTCCAATGCTCCTAGTTAAATAATTGGTTTTTAAGTTGAAATGAATTGGAGGTAATGGAATTAATTCTCTCTCTTACACTTAATTCCCTTACTGGAAGCTCTGACAAGCACAAAATACTAAATCAGGAATAAAATAAAAGAGATAAGGGTTGATCTGTTAGCCAGTCTATTTTTTTAAATTGATGTATGGTTTATTTGAAATGTGTCCATTTTTTTCTGTGCAGCAAAGTGATTCAGTTATACATATGAATTCTTTTTAAATATTCTTTTCCATTATGGGTTTATCATAGGATACTGAACATTGTTCTCTATACTATACAGTAAGACCTTGTTGTTTATCCATTATGTATATAATAGTTTGCATCTACTAACTCCAACCTCCCATTCCATCTCTCCCTCAACCCTGTCCCCCTTGGCAGGCACCAGTCCCTTATGTCTGTGATTCTGCTTCTGTTTCACAGATAGGTTCATTTCTGTCATATATTAGATTCCACATAGAGTTATATCATATGGTATTAATATTTGTCTTTATCTTTCTGAATTACTTCACTTACTCTGATCATCTCTGTTGCTGCAAATGGCATCATTTCATTGTTTTTTAATGACTGAGGAGTAGTATTCTATGTCTTGGCTATTGTGAGTAGTGCTGCTATGAACATAAGGGTGCACGTATCTTTTGGAATTAGAGTTTTGTCTGGAAATATGCCCAAAAGTGGGATTCCTGGCTTGTCATAGTAACTGTATTTTCAATTTTCTGAAGAATTTTCATACCATTTCCCATAATGGCTGCACCAACTTATATTCCCACCAATAGGGTAGGAAGCGTTCTCTTTTCTCTACATCTTTTCCAGCCCTTGTAATTTGTAGGATTTTTAACGATAGTCATTATGTGTTGATCAGCCTATTGGCTAGTTTTTAAGTACAGTATGTTGCGTTTTGTTTCTGTTCCTCTTCATCAGTTTAGCCTCGTTTATATTTTTTTAGTACTTGAGGTACTGATGCTTAGGGCAATAAGTTAGCCCAGTTTCAAGTGATAGATGTATAGCTAGTTGGAATTCCAGGAAAACACTACCAATCACTCTGATGAAATTTCAGTTCAGGTGCCATGGGAGCCCAGAGATAGGAGACAAGCTAGCCTAATGTGCTGATTAAAGCCTTGCTGCTCAAAAGGACCCTTATCCTTAGACCAGCAGCATCAGCATCACCCAGAAGCTTATTTCAAATGAAGGATCTCAGGCCAGCCTCTGAATTTATGGATTAGAATCTGCATTTTAACAAGAATCTTACGTTATTTGTAGGCACATTGAAGTTTCAGAAGCACTGAATTGAAAGACAAATGTAGACTCAGGTGCCATTGAAGACTGAGATGAGCTGTGGGCTTCTTTCCTGCTTTCCCTAAGGGAAGTCTGGGCATTTGGTCTAAGGCTAGTCAGATGGCAGAATGCAGGCAGATGCCTCACACAGATGGAGCTCCATTTCCCTGGGATGAGCAGACCAACTGCAACAGCCTCACTCACAACAGGAGCAAATCCCTGAAAGATCTGTGGCTAGGGGAATTAAAAGTAGGAGGGACTCTCAATATGATGGGGAATCTGTGGCCATCAACCAGCAGGAGGCCGCTGCTCCTTGACAGCATGAAAGGAAGCCCGGCTCCACCAGCCTACCTGTTTGGGAGCCACCTGTCACATAGGAGTGGGAAGCGAATTTACTGCCAGGTAATAGGCAAGATGGCATCACTTCTCTCTCAAATTGTGGGCATGAGATACATGAAATGTGGGACTAAGCTTGCAGGGATTTTGTCATCATGGGAACATCTACCCCAGTTCACCTTCTTTATAGGAAGAAAGGGGTGTGTAAGGCTACCAGGAAGGTCAGAACCAATTACAGACCAACTCTAGCAACTTATAAGGCTCAGAGGCCATTCACATATTGGTGTTGAATATATTTTCTCTAAATGAGAATAGTCAGTTGAGATTTTTATTTTTATTCATGTCTTAATACCATCTTATGATTACAGTAAGTCCCCTACATATGAATGAGTTCCATTCTAAGAGCACATTCCTAAGCCCAATTTGTTCATAAATCCAACAAAGTGAGCCTAGGTACCTAACTAACATAACAAACTATACTGTATAGTTCTGTACTGTAATAGGTTTGTAATAACTTTCACACAAATGATACCTAAAAAAATAATAATAAAATACAACATGTTAAATGTTATAGTACAGTACATTACCTCGGAAAGTACAGTGCAATAGTTAGTATACTGGAGTTGGCATCAAGTGAACAGGCAAGAAGATTTACTGATTGGAGGAAGGAGAGGAGGTGGGAGATGGTAGCTGAAGAATCATCAGCAATAGGAGATGGAGGGCAAGCTGCAACTTCATTCATGTCTGACATTAATGGAACACATATTCATACCTTTGAAAATTCGAAACTTCACGGTTCGTATGTAGGGGACTTACTATATTGTATTTTTAATGGAATAAAGCAATTAAAAGAAACATTTAAAAGTGGATAGATACATCATTGTGACTGAATTTCTTTTAAGTGAAGAAGACTTTATCACAGATATTTAAATATGATAAATATCTATCATTTAAGAATGTTAGCAACATGGAAAAATAGGTAAAGTAAGTAGCAATGATGGAAAAATAATTGAAAACAAAAATAGGAAATATACTTTAACAATATGCATAAAAGTTACTGAGGAATTCTAGAGAGCTTAAAAGTTATCCCTACTGTAACTGGTAGAAATATTCATTTTTAACTAGGTGCTTTTGGAACATCTATATATTAATATTTACTCATCCAGTCTTATGTTCATTTATTCACCAGCCATTCACTGAGCCCCATGCATGTGCCAGTTGAGTCAGTAAGTGTTTCAGATGCATCAGAAAACAAGGCAAATCAGGTAACTGTCCTCCATTTGCAGGAAAACAACCAAATCATAAGTAAACCACAAACAAACAAAAAATAATGGCAGCCAGATGATGTACATGTACTCAGTTTCCCAGTCATGTCAGACTCTATGCAACCCCGTGGGCCTGACAGGGACCTCTGCCCATGGGGTTCTCTGGGCAAGAATACTGGTGTGGGTTGCCATGACCTCCTCCAGGGGATCTTCCAAACCATGGATTGAATGCGTGTCTCTTGTGTCTACTGCATTGCAGGTGAATTCTTTACCCAGTGAGCCACCAGGGAAGCCCAATGTGACAGGTGATAGTAGAGGGAACTAAATCTATATGTGATAGCTATTGCTGTTTACTGAGTCACCCCAAGTCAGCTAAAACAGCTAGCAGTTATTGAACTCACAATTCAGGAGCTAGTGGCTTTTGCCAGGATCAGTTAAGCTGTTCTTATCTGAGTCAGGCTCATCCAGTCTCAGCCGGGTGTCACCCATGCTTCCACAGACAGCTGCTAGATCAGTTCAGGACTGGTGGCTCATCTCTGCTCCATCCTTCTCACCCTCCAGGCCACCCTGGGTTTGTTCATTTGGCAATGGTGCAGGGATCTCAAATAAGAGAATTGAAATACACAATGCCTTTTGAGTCCTGGCCTTGAAACCCAATATATTCCAGCTCTTGATGGTAGGATCTACTGAGAATCAATGCCGCTTTTGCAATCTAACACAGCAGAGCAGAACATACAGGACCCATTGCCAAAGCATCACAATGTTTGGAACCCAGTTAAGTAAGGAGTCAGCAAGGAAACCAGTTTAGTGTGATATTCTGGGAGTCACCAGAGGAGAGCAGGAGACAAAAGACTCAAAACCACTGAGACAGATAGAGGGAGCATAGATAAGAAGCCCCAAATAAATGATAATCTTGAGGGGATATAAAGCATAAAGTTATGTACATTATAAAATGGTGGGAAACTATCCTAGAGTTTGCTGAAATATCAAAAAGTGAAAACTCATTGGTCCTCCTGGTCTTTTCATTTTTCACCCAGTCATCTGTATGTAATCTGTGATTTAGATATGTTCTTGTATTTTGTACTACTCATTGAAAAGGAATTCCTATAGTGAAGCAAGGAATGGGAGAGTATTCAAGAGGGGAGATGTGGTCACATCCTCAAGTACAGTAAAGGCAGCAGCGAGCTAGAGTCAGCATCGCAGCTCATGACCATAGAGAGGCCGGGTAAGCCTGAGCACGGCAACCTGGCCCAAACTCAGCAGATACCTCTGTGCGTGTCTGGGTCATGATATGCTGAAAAGGCACTCAATCAAGGGAAATCTTGGGGAAGCTGGAAACCATCAAGTTATTGAGGCCACACAGGGGCAGAAAAGATAGAGAGATCAAGCCCTGAGCCTTTGGAGTGGGAGCACTGACTCCAAGACCCTAGACTACAGAGAACTAACCCTAGGGAGTATCAAATAGTGAAAATTCACACTAAGGAAACCACTTGAATACAAGGCCCAGCATCACCCAACCACCAGTAGTGCCCTGTGCAGGATGCCTCATCTAAACAATAAACAAAACAAAAATACAAACCATCAGCAGTCAGGATCATCAGCAGACAGGATTACCTCCCGACTCAGCCTTGCCCATCAGAGGAAAAACAAACAAAGTTCAGCACAAATCTCACCCTATATGAACCTTACACAAACCACTGGACCAATCTTAGGAGGGCAGAAACCAAAAGGAAGAAATAATTCAACCTTAAAAACATACATATAATGAAAAGGCAGAGAATTACTATGCAAATGAAGGAACAAATTAGAAACACAGAAGTCCAAATAAATGAAGAGGAAATAGGCAAACTACCTGAAAAAGAATTCAGAATAATGATAGTAAAGATGATCAAAAACCTTGAAAACAAAATGGAGAAAATGGAAGAATCAATTAACAAAGACCTAGAAGAATTAAAGAATAAACATACAGAGACAAAAAACACAATTACTGAAGGACACTACATAATCATCAAGGGATCAATCCAAGAGGAAGACATAACAATTGTAAATATCTATGCACCCAACATAGGAGCATCTCAATACATTAGACAAACACCAACAGACATAAAAGGAGAAATTGATAGTAGCACAATAATAGTAGGAGACTTTAACAACCCATTCATGCCAATGGATAGATCATCAAAACAGAAAATGAATAAGGAAATACAAGTCTTATTAGATGAGATGGATCTCATTGATATCTTCAGGACATTCCATCCAAATGCAGAAGAATACACTTTCTTCTCAAGTGCACATGGAACATTCTCCAGGATAGATACATTTTGGGTCACAGATCAAACCTCAGGAAATTTAAGAAAGTTGAAATTGTATCAAGCATCTTTTCTGACCACAATGCTATGAGACTAGGTATTAATTACAAGATAAAAACTGTAAGAAACACAAACACATGGAGATTAAACAATATGCTTCCAAATGACCAACAGGTTACAGAAGAAATCAAAAGGGAAATCAAAAAATTTTTAGAAACAAATGGCAATGAAAACAGGACAACTCAAAATCTATGGGATGCAGGAAAAGCAGTTTTAAGAGGGAAGTTTATAGCAATACAATCCTACCTCAAGAAACAATAAAAACTTTGAAGAGACAACCTAGCTTTACACCTAAAAGAACTGGAAAAAGAAGAACAAAAAACCCCCAAAATTAGTAAAAGGAAAGAAATCATAAAGATTCGAGGAGAAATAAAATGAAAAAGAAATGAAAGAAACAATAGTAAAGATTAATAAAACTAAAAGCTGGTTCTTTGAGAAGATAAGCAAAATTGAAAAACCTTTGGCCAGACTCATCAAGAAAAAGGGAAGAACCAAATCAACAAAATTAGAAATGAAAAAGGAGAGGTTACAACAGACAATGCAGAAATACAGAGGATTATAAGAGCCTATTATGAACAACTATATGACAGTAAAATGGATAACCTGAAGAAATGGACAGATTCTTAGAAAAGTTCAATTTTCCAAGACTGAACCAGGAAGAAATAGAAATTATGAATAACCCAATTACAAGCACTGAAATTGAAGTTGTGATCAAAACTCTCCCCCAAAAAACAAAAGGTCAGGACCAGATGGCTTCACAGGAGAATTCTATCAAACATTTAAAGAAGAACTAATGCCTATCCTTCTAAAACTCTTTCAAAAAATTGCATAGGAAGAAACACTTTCAAACTCATTCTGTGAGGCCACCATCACCTTGATACCAAAACCAAGGACAACACACAAAAAAGAAAACTACAGGTCCATATCACAGTTGAACATAGATGCAAAATTCCTCAACAAAATTTTAGCAAACAGAATTCAGCAACACAAGTTGGGTTTACTCCAGGGATGCAAGGATTTTTCAGTATATGCAAATCAATCAATGTGATACATCATATTAAAAAGTTGAAAGATAAAAACCATATGATAATCTCAATAGGTGCAGAAAAAGCCTTTGACAAAATTCAGCACACATTTATGATTAAAACTCTTCAAAAAATGGGCATAGAAGGAACCTACCTCAACATAGTAAACACCATATATGATAAGCCTACAGCAAATATTATTCTCAGTAGTGAAAAACTAAAAGCATTCCCCCTAACATCAGAAACAAGACAAGGGTGCCCACCTTCCCCCCTATTATTCAGCATAGTTCTGGAAGTCCTAGCTACAGCAATCAGAGAAGAAAAAGAAATAAAAGCAATCCAGATCAGAAAAGAAGTAAAGCTCTCACTGTTTGCAGATGATATACTGTACATAGAAAACCCTAAAGATAGTATCAGAAAATTACTAGAGCTAATCAGTGAATTTAGCAAAGTTGCAGGATACAAAATAAAGACAGAGAAATCACTTGCATTTCTATATACTAACAATGAAAAATCAGAAAGAGAAATTAACGAATCAATCCCATTCACCATTGCAACAAAAAGAATTAAATATCTAGGAATACTCTTACCTAAGGAGACAAAAGAACTGTACACAGAAAGTTATAAGACACTAATGAAAGAAATTTCAACCTGACAAATTTCAAATAGCAAATACATATTAAAAGCTCACTTTTGTAGGGACTAAGATTTTCATGAAAAGCCAAAGGTTTAGAAAAAAATTTAGATAATTAGGATCTCTAATCTCACAAAAATAATAGCAACAGTTAGTTTTGAGTACTTGAAATAACAAAGGTTTTGAGTCAGTTCTGCAGTTTCCTCAGCAGTAAAATGGGGAGCCTGAGTGAGAGGACCTCCAAGGATGCCTTCCAGCTTTACCAACAGCTAACGTGGGTGGAGCGTCGCTGGAACAGCGTAAAGTAATGCTTAAAATTCTCCAAGCCAGGCTTCAGCAATACGTGAACCGTGAACTTCCAGATGTTCAAGCTGGCTTTAGAAAAGGCATAGGAACCAGAGATCAATTTGCCAACATCCGCTGGATCATCAGTGGAAAAAGCAAGAGAGTTCCAGAAAAACATCTGTTTTTGCTTTATTGACTATGCCAAAGCCTTTGACTGTGTGGGTCACAATAAACTGAAAATTCTGAAAGAGATGGGAATACCAGACCACCTGACCTGCCTCCTGAGAAATCTGTATGCAGGTCAAGAAGAAACAGTTAGAACTGGACATGGAACAACAGACTGGTTCCAAACAGGAAAAGGAGTACATCAAGGCTGTCTATTGTCACCCTGCTTATTTAGCTTATATGCAGAGTACATAATGAGAAACACTGGGCTGGATGAAGCACAAGCTACAATCAAGACTGCCAGGAGAAAAATCAATAACCTCAGGTATGCAGATGACACCACCCTTATTCCAGAAAGTGAAGAAGAACTAAAGAGCCTCTTGATGAAAGTGAAAGAGAAGAGTGAGAAATTTGGCTTAAAGCTCAACATTCAGAATACTAAGATCATGGCATCTGGTCTCATCACTTCATGGCAAATAGATGGGGAAACAGTGGAAACAATGGCTGACTTTATTTTTCTGGTCTCCAAAATCCCTGCAGATGGTGATTGCAGCCATGAAATTAAGAGATGCTTATTCCTTGGAAGGGAAGTTATGACCAACCTAGACAGCATATTAAAAAGCAGAGACATTACTTTGCCAACAAAGGTCTGTCTAGTCACGGCTATGATTTTCCAGTGGTCATGTATGGATGTGAGAGTTGGACTATAAAGAAAGCTGAGCACCAAAGAATTGATGCTTTTAAACTGTGGTGTTGGAGAAGACTCTTGAGAGTCCCTTGGAATGCAAGGAAATCCAACCAGTCAATCCCAAAGGAAAATCAGTCCTGAATACTTACTGGAAGGACTGATTCTGAAGCTAAAGCTGAAGGTCCAATACTTGGGCCACCTGATGTGAAGAGCTGACTCATTTGAAAAGACCCTGATGCTGGGAAAGACTGAGGTCAGGAGGAGAAGGGGAAGGCAGAGGATGAGATGGTTGGAAGGCATCACCAACTCAATGGACATTGGTTTGGGTAGACTCCGGGAGTTGGTGATGGACAGGGAGGCCTGGCATGCTGTAGTTCATGGGGTCACAAAGAGTTGGACACGACTGAGTGACTGAACTGAACTGAACTGAGCATGGCCCCACCCATCAGAACAAGATCCAGTTTCCTCCCTCAGTCAGTCTCTCCCATCAGGAAGCTTCTATAAGCCTCTTATCCTTCTCCATCAGAGGGCAGACAGAATGAAAACCACAATCACAGAAAGCTAACCAGTCTGATCACATGGACCACAGTGGGCCACCCAAGACAGACAGGTCATGGTGGAGGGATCTGACACAACATGGTCCACTGAGAAGGGAATGGCAATCCACTTCAGTATTCTTGCCTTGAGAACCCCATGAACAGCATGAAACGGCACAAATATAGGACACTGAAAGATGAACTCCCCAGGGCAGTAGGTGTCCAATATACTACTGGAGATCAGTGGAGAAATAACTCCAGAAAAAATGGGGACAGAGCCAAAGCAAAAACAACACCCAGTTGTGGATGTGACTGGTGATGGAAGTAAAATCTGATGCTGTAAAGAGCAATATTGCATAGGAACCTGGAATGTTAGGTCCATGAATCAAGCTAAATTGGAAGTGGTCAAACAGGGGGTGGTAAGAGTGAACATTTTAGGAATCAGTGAACTAAAATGGACTGGAATAGGTGAATTTAACTCAGATGACCATTATATTTACTACTGTTGGCAAGAATCCCTTAGAAGAAATGGAGTAGGAATCATAGTCAAAAAAAAGTCTGAAATGCAGTACTTGGATGCAATCTCAAAAATGAGAATGATCTCTGTTCGTTTCCAAGGCAAACCATTCTATATCACGGTAATCCAAGCCCATGTCCCAACCAGTAATGCTGAAGAAGCTGAAGTTGAACAGTTTTATGAAGACCTACAAGACCTTCTAGAACTAACACCCAAAAAAGATGTCCATTTCATTATAGGGGACTGGAATGCAAAAGTAGGAAGTCAAGAAATACCTGGAGTAACAGGCAAATTTGGCCTTGGAGTACAGAATGAAGCAGGGCAAAGGCTAATAGAGTTCTGCCAAGAGAATGCATTGGTCATAGCAAACACCCTCTTCCAACAACACAAGAGAAGACTCTACACATGGACATCACCAGATGGTCAATACCGAAATCAGATTGATTATATTCATGGCAGCCAAAAATGGAGAATCTCTATATAGGCAGCAAAAACAAGACTGAGAGCTGACTGTGGCTCAGATGATGAACTTCTTATTGTCAAGTTCAAATTTAAATTGAACAAAGTAGGGAAAACCCCTAGACTATTCTGGTATGATCTAAATCAAATCCCTAGGATTATACAGTGGAAGTGAAAAATAGATTTAAGGGATTAGATCTGATAGACAGAGTGCTGATGAACTATGGACAGAGGTTCATGACATTGTACAGGAGGCAGTGAACAAGACCATCCCCCAAAAAAAGAAATGTGAAAAGGCAAAATGGTTATCTGAGGAGGCCTTACAAATATCTGTGAAAAGAGAAGTGAAAGGCAAAGGAGAAAAGGAAAGATATATCCATTTGAAGGCAGAGTTCCAAAGAATAGCAAGGAGAGATAAGAAAGCCTATCTCAGTGATCAATGCAAAAAAAAATTAAAAAATAAAATAAAGGAAAACAATAGAATGGGAAAGACCAGAGATCTCTTCAAGAAAACTAGAGGTACCAAGGGAACATTTCATGCAAAGATGGGCACAATAAAGGACAGAAATGCTATGGATCTAACAGAAGCAGAAGATATTAAGAAGAGGTGGCAAGAATACACAGAAGAACTATACAAAGAAGATCTTCATGACCCACATAACGACAACGGTGTGATCAGTCACCTAGAGCCAGACATCCTGGTATGCCAAATCAAGTGGGCCTTAGAAAGCATCACTACGAACAAAGCTTGTGGAGGTGATGGAGTTCCAGTTGAGCTATTTCAAATCCTGAAAGATGATGCTTGAAAGTGCTGCACTCAATATGCCAGCAAATTTGGAGAACACAGCAGTGGCCCCAGGACTGGAAAAGGGCAGTTTTTATTCCAATCCCAAAGAAAGGAAATGCCAAAGAATGCTCAAACTACCGCCCAATTGCACTCATCTCACATGCTAATAAAGTGATGCTCAAAATTCTCCAAGCCAGACTTCAACAGTATGTGAACCGTTAACTTTCAGATGGTCAAGCTGGATTTAGAATAGGCAGAGGAACCAGAGATCAAATTGCCAACATCCATTGGATATTCGAAAAAGCATGACAGTTCCAGAAAACATCTACTTCTGTTTTATTGACTATGCCAAAGTCTTTGACTGTGTGGATCACAGCAAATGTGGAAAACTCTTAAAGTGATGGGTATACCAGATCACCTGACTTGCTTCCTGAGATATCTGTATGCAGGTCAAGAAGCAACAGAATTGGACATGGAACAACAGACTGGTTCCAAATCATGAAAGGGTATGTCAAGGCTGTCTATTGTCACCCTGCTTATTTAATTTATATGCAGAGTACATCATGAGAAATGCTGGACTAATGAAGCACAAGCTGGAATCAAGATTGCCAGGAGAAATATCAGGAACCTCAGATATGCAAATGACACCACACTTATGGCAGAAATCAAAGAAGAACTAAAGAGCCTTTTGATGAAAGTGAAAGAGGAGAATGAAAATGTTGGCTTAAAACTCAACATTCAAAAAACTAAGATCATGGCATCTGGTCCCATCACTTCATGGCAAAATAGATGGGGAAACAGTGGAAACAGTGAGAGACTTTATTTTGGGGGGCTCCAAAATTACTGTAGATGGGGACTGTATTCATGAAATTTAAAGATGCTTGCTCCTTGGAAGAAAACTTATGACAAACCTAGACAGCATATTAAAAAGAAAAGACATTACTTTGCTAACAAAGTTCCTTTTAGTCAAAGCTATGGTTTCTCCAGTAGTCATGTATATATGTGAGAGTTGGACTATAAAGAAAGCTGAGCACTGAAGCATTGATGCTTTTGAACTGTGGTGTTAGAGAAGCCTCTTCAGGGTCCTTTGGACAGCAAGGAGATCCAACCAGTCTATTCTAAAGGAAATTAGTCCTGAATATTCATTGGAAGGACTGATGCTGAAGCTGAAACTCCAATACTTTGGCCACCTGATGTGAAGAACTGACTCATTTGAAAAGACCCTGATGCTGGGAAAGATTGAAGGTGGGAGGAGAAGGGGATGACAGAGGATGAGACAGTTGGATGGCATCACCAACTCAATGGAGTTTGAGTAAACTCCGGGAGTTGGTAATGGACAGGAAGGCCTGGCATGCTGCAGTCCACTGGGTCACAAAGAGTTAGACACGAGTGAGCAAATAAACTGAACTGAATGATATAATTCAAAGCTGACATAAACAGGTGGAAAGATATTCCATGTTCCAGGTAGGAAGAATCAATATTGTGAAAATGACTATATTACCAAATGCAATCTACAGATTTGCTGCTATCCCTATCAAATTACCAATGACATTTTTCACAGAACTAGAACAAAAACTTTCACAATTCATATAGAAACACAAAAGACCCTGTATAGCCAAAGCAGTCTTGAGAAAGAGAATGGAGTTGGGGGGAATCAACCTTTCTGACTTCAGATTATACTACAAAGCTACAGTCATTAAGACAAGCATGGTACTGGCACAGAAACATATGCCAATGGAACAAGATAGAAAGCCCAGGAATAAACCCACGCACCTATGGGTACCTTCTATTTGACAAAGGGGGAAAAAATATACAATGGGGCAAAGACAGCCTCTTCAGTAAATGGTGCTGGGAAAACTGGACAGCTCCATGTAAAAGAATGAAATTAGAACACTTACTAACACCATACACAAAGATAAACTCAAAATGGATCAAAGACCTAAATGTAAGACCAGAAACTATAAACTCTTAGAGGAAAACATAGGCAGAACACTTGATGACATAAGTCAAAGCAAGATCATCTATGACCACCTCCTAGAGTAATGGAAATAAGAACAAAAG
The DNA here is from genome assembly GCF_003369695.1 of Bos indicus x Bos taurus. NCBI lineage: Eukaryota > Metazoa > Chordata > Mammalia > Artiodactyla > Bovidae > Bos > Bos indicus x Bos taurus. The sequence goes on along the minus strand of NC_040097.1, from coordinate 51,795,178 downwards.
TAAACAAGTGGGACCTGATTAAACATAAATGCTTTTGCACAGCAAAGGGAACTGTAAGCAAGGTGAAAAGACAACCCTCAGAATGGGAGAAAATAATAGCAAATGAAACAACGGACAGAGGATTAATTTCCAAAATATACAAGCAGCTCATGCAGCTCAATGCCAGAAAAAGAAACAACCCAATCAAAAAGTGGGGAAAAGACCTAAACAGACATTTCTCCAAAGAAGACAGGTGGCTAACAAACACATGAAAAAATGCTCAACATCACTCATTATTAGAAAAATGCAAATCAAATCACAATGAGACGTTACCTCACACTGGTCAGAATGACCATTTTAAAAAGTGTACAAACAATAAATGCTGGAGAGAGTGTGGAGAAAAGGTAATGCTCTTGCACTGTTGGTGGGAATGTAAATTGATACAGCTGCTATGGAATACGGTATGGAGATGCCTTAAAAAGCTAGGAATAAAACCACCATGTGACCCAGCAATCCCACTCCTAGGCATATACCCTGAGGAAATCAAAATTGAAAAAGACACATGTTTCCCACTGTTCATTGCAGCACTATTTACAATAGCTGGAACATGGAAGCAACCTAGATGTCCATCAACAGACATCTGTTGGATAAAGAAAATTGTGGTACATATACACAGTGGAATTTTCAGTTCAGTTCAGTTCAGTTGCTCAGTCATGTCCGACTCTTTGCGACCCCATGAACTGCTGCACACCAGGCCTGCCTGTCCATCACCAACTCCCGGAGTTCACTCAACCTCATGTCCATCGAGTCAGTGATGCCATCCAACCATCTCAGCTTCTGTCGTCCTCTTCTCCTCCTGCCTTCAATCTTTCCCAGCATCAGGGTCTTTTCAAATGAGTCAGCTTTTTGCATCAGGTGACCCAAGTATTGGAGCTTCAGCTTCAATACAGTCCTTCTAATGGAATATTACTCAGCCATAAAAAGGAACACTGTTGAGTCAGTTCTAATAGGTGGATGAACCTAGAACCTATTATACAGAGTGAAGTAAGTCAGAAAGAAAAAAGATAAATATCGTATTCTAACGCATATATACAGAATCTAGAAAAAAGGTACTGAAGAATTTACAGGGCAGCAATGGAGAAATAGACATAGAGAATAGACTTGTGGACATGGGGAGTGGGGAGGAGAGGGTGAAATGCATGGAAAGAGTAACATGGAAACTGACATTACCATATGTAAAATAGAAAGCCAATGGGAATTTGCTGTATGGCTCAGGAAACTCAAACTCGGGCTCTGTATCAACCTAGAGGGGTGGGATGGGGAAGGAGATGGGAGGGAACTTCAAAAGGGAGGGGATATATCTATACCTATGACTGATTGAAGAAGCACAAGCTGAAATCAAGATTGCCAGGAGAAATATCAATAACCTCAGATATGCAGATGACACCACCCTTATGGCAGAAAGTGAAGAGGAACTAAAAAGCCTCTTGATGAAAATGAAAGAGGAAAGTGAAAAAGTTGGCTTAAAGCTCAACATTCAGAAAATGAAGATCATGGCATCTGGTCCCATCACTGCTTGGCAAATAGTTGGGAAAACAGTGGAAACAGTGTCAGACTTAATTTTTGGGGGCTCCAAAAATCACTGCAGATGGTGATTGCAGCCATGAAATTAAAAGACGCTTACTCTTTGGAAGGAAAGTTATGACCAACCTAGATAGCATATTTAAAAGCAGAGACATTACTTTGCCAACAAAGGTCCGTCTAGTCAAGGCTATGGTTTTTCCAGTGGTCATGTATGAGTGTGAGAGTTGGACTGTGAAAAAAAGCTGAATGCTGAAGAATTGATGCTTTTGAACTGTGGTGTTGGAGAAGACTCCTGAGAGTCCCTTGGACTGCAAGGAGATCCAACCAGTCCATCCTAAAGGAGATCAGTCCTGGGATTTCTTTGGAAGGAATGATGCTAAAGCTGAAACTTCAGTACTTTGGCCACCTCATGCGAAGAGTTGACTCATTGGAAAAGACTCTGATGCTGGGAGGGATTGGGGGCAGGAGGAGAAGGGGACGACAGAGGATGAGATGGCTGGATGGCATCACCGACTCGATGGACATGAGGTTGAGTGAACTCCAGGAGTTCGTGATGGACGGGGAGGCCTGGTGTGCTGGGATTCATGGGGTCGCAAAGAGTCAGACATGACTGAGTGACTGAACTGAACTGAATTTATGGCTGATTGATGTTGAGGTTTGACAGAAAACAACAAAATTCTGTAAAGCAATTATCCTTCAATTAAAGAAATAAATTTTAAAAAAGTGTGTCCAAGAGGGGAAAAGGGGCAGAAAGGGAAAAAAAAAAAAACTAATTTAATTATCTATGGCTCTAACTCTAGAACTTAAGAAGGAAATATATTATATTGCATCCAAAAGTTTCAATGTTTCATTTAATATATATATATATATGTTTATATATGTACATTGTTGTCGTTCATTTGATCAATCGTGTCCAACTGTTTGCAACCCCATGGACTGCAGCACAACAGGCTTTCCTGTCCTTTACTCTCTCCCTGAGTTTGCTCAAACTCAACTCCATTGAGTTGATGATGCCATCCACCCATCTGATCCTCTTTTGCCCCCTTCCCCTCCTGCCCTCAATCTTTCCCAGCATCAGGGTCTACATATATAATATATTTTGCTCAGTTGCTCAGTTGTGTCTGACTCTGAGACCCCATGGGCTGTAGCCTACCAGGCTCCTTTGTCTATGGTATTTTCCAGGCAAGAATACTGGAGCAGGTTGCTATTTTCTACTCCAGGGGATCTTTCTGACCCAGGGATCAAAACTGTGTCTTTTGCACCTCCTCCATTGGCAGGCAGATTCTTTACTACTCACCACCTGGGAAACCCATATTATGTATACATACATATACATATATATATATATATAAAATAACTACTTTATGTACGTATAATATATGTACACACACACTTGTATTTTTTTTTATTGTTTGTAATCCCTTTTAGGAAAGTACACAGTTACTTCAAGTCTTTCCTGGTTCCTTGTTTTCCCACTTTACATTGTTATCTGTCACTGATGATGTAACCTATTGCAGACTGCTCTCAGAAGTTGATCATCAGGATTAGTCAAGCATTGCTAATGAACCAAGAATGATGCGTCCTGTGGTACTGGACATCCGCTGTGCTGAGAAATAGCTCTACACGCAGAAGAAAGAAACACTTCAATCCAGCATAAATGGAAGGACCCTAACCTTAATTCCACATAAGCGGAGGCTGCTTTCTCGCTCTGACGAGAAGGCACATTTTGAAATGGAATTAAGAAGCTGACTCGCACACCTGAGTCAGGCTCACCTAATGCCTCAGGGATTTAACTGTGATGGAGCTTATACTGCATGCAGGCTGGAGTTCATTTGTTATAAACAGTTTATGTCAGAAAGGATGAAACACGTATTTAGGACTGGACTCAGTGGCGCTAAACAACTTCTCCTTCCTTCTAAAAAATAAAGATGGAGATTAGCTGTTTATATATGATACAACTGAATCAGAAGAGGTATTTCATATCTCTAACAATTTATTTCTGTAATATTATGCCCAGCGTCCAAGCTTCCCATTTAAGCATAGTTATCCATGATCATGAAGTTTCCAATGACATGATTGTTTGAATAAACAAATAATTGGATAATGTAGAACTTCCCCAGAATTTCCTGAGTAAAATAAAGTTTATATTGCATAAAGCACCTAAGAAATCCAGTGTGGTATTCATTAGCATTGGGTTTCTAGGTGGCACTAGCCGTAAAGAACCCACCAGCCAATTTAAGAGACTTTAGAGATATGGATTCAATCCCTCTGTCAGAAAGATACCCTGAAGGAGAAACAGCAACCCATTCTAGTATTCTTGCCTGGAGAATCCCCATGGACAGAGGAGCCTGGTGGGCTACAGTCCATAGGGTTACCAAGAGTCGGGCACGACTGAAGCATCTTAGCATACATGCACACATACATGAGCATGGTAAATGTTTTGAAAAATGTCTTATTATAGAAATTGGTTATAGACTTCCCCGGTGGTCCAGTTGTTGAGAATCTGCCTTGCAGTGCAGGGGGCATGGGTTCAATCCCTGGTCAGGGAACTAACATCCCACAATGCCGCAGAGCAACTGAGCCCACATGCCGCAACTACTGAGCCCTTGCACTACAACTAGGGAATCCTTGCATTTCAACAAAAGATCCCACATGCCACAACTAAGACTCGGCCAAATAATTTAATAAATATTAAAAAATAAAGTAAACTGGCTAAATATTATATAATCCATATTTTTATATGTATTTTACTGAGCATGGAGCTCTGTTATTTCCATAAAATGTCAATTTAAAGTTCATATTACTTGATGTTTCACAGAATACAATTTTGGAAATGCTGAGTTCTTTTTTTTTTTCCATTTCCTGAGCAAAACACCAGCCCCTTGGAGAGACGGCCAAGTTGTAAAGCAGTAACTGGGAATGGGTCACGTGTCTGGCCCATTTACTCAAGCAGGTGTAGCTCTGAGATCCACAATCTTAAGTCCTTCTAGAAGAAAATGCCAGAAAACCAGGATGACAGGGACACAAGGTTTCATGCAAAAAGAGCTAGTAGGGAGCATGGTGACATTGAGAGGCAAAATCATCCTAAGAAACACCACCATGGGCAGCAGTGTGGTCCAGTGGCTCAGGGCAGTTAGAGGGACATCTCCAACACCTTCTGGCTGTGTGACCTCTGCCGATCACTAAACTCCTTGAGCCTCATTTTCCTTATCTAAAAAAAGAAAAAAAATGAAATATCCCTAATACTCAATTCAAAGTGTTGTTGTGAGAATTAAATTATGAGAATGATGTCTGGCACATAATAAACTTTCAGTAAACATGATTATTAGAGTAAAACAGGAAATGGCATGGTCACAGTCAGTGTTTAATCTCAGGTAGATATTGACGTCTATAGCAATTGTCTCAGACTTACTGACAGTGACAGCTAGAAAGGAATTTTAGCTCATCGAGCTCCTCCCTGTGATCTTGCTGCTGCTAAGTCGCTTCAGTTGTGTCTGACTCTGTGCGACCCCATAGACGGACAGCTCCCCTGTCCCTGGGATTCTCCAGGCAAGAACACTGGAGTGGGTTGCCATTTCCTTCTCCAATGCATCAAAATGAAAGTGAAGTCGCTCAGTGACCTCTACACAGACTGGAGCCTAGGCGTGACTGAGTTGGAGACAGTTTGGTCTCACATATTCAGTCTCTAGCTCATGAATCTATAGGAATTGAAAGACACAGAAAATATTCTTGTGCATAAAATTAGCATGATATTTTAAAATATATATTGACTTTCTCCTTAATTCTCCAAACATCTTGAATATTCCTAAATATACCTTTGTATTCAAACATTTCAGTATTATTCCTGTGTTACTGTTTGTGACCCCATGGACTGCAGCCCTCCAGGCTCCTCTGTCCAAGGGATTCTCCAGGTTAAGAATACTGGAGTGGGTTTCCATTCCCTTCTCCAGGGGATCTTCCTGACCCAGGGATCGAGTCTGGGTCCTCCGCATTGCAGGCAGATTCTTTACTGTCCAAGCCACCAGGGAAGCCCAATACTTTTAGCATGCTGCCCTTTAACTTGAACTGGATGTCAATTTCAGTAACTATTCTTCATTTTTGTAAGGAGAACTCTACTCTCATAACCAAAGGGTTTTGATTGGAAATGGATGCTAAGGAATTTGACCTACCTGGATGGGATCATTTGGATGTATCATCTGTCCTCCATAATTCTTCTCTCTTCTCTAATGTGTATTCTTTAGCTTTCTCCATCAAATTCTAGAATTCTGTCCTGTTTGTCTTTTGTCCCAGTGATGCAGTTTTCTGCAGTATCGAGTCTATAGCCTCACTTTAAATTCAGCTCTCAAATTTTTCCTTTTCTTGTACACATTTCTGACAACAGCTTATTTTCAACTGTCTGTCTTGGCTTTGTAAATACGTGAATCCTTTTAACTCACATTCTGAGAATAAAATTAAAAGTCTTCAAAGTGTCTCCCTTTTTTCCCTGTAACTTTTTGGTTAAAATTTTGCTAGTCATTCCTAGTCTTATTGCTTTGTTACAGAGAACATGGCTTTCACATTTCTAGTTCTTGGAATAAATTGAGCTGTTCCAGTGGTCCCTTATACCATTGGTTTATGTCCATGTTCTAGGGAAATTACAAAATAATTTTTTTTTTAATTTTATTATTTTTTTTTCTAATTTTATTTTATTTTTAAACTTTACATAATTGTAATTTTTTTAACTCTGCATGTAAAAAGTCTGTTTAACCATTGAATGGTTACTCTTGCTCACCTTAATTTTAAAAACTCTATATTTACTTCATTTTTAAATTTTTTAAAGATTGAGATTTATGTTACAAGTATAATAATTATTATGATTTGTCCATTTCTCACATTTTTCATTTTTTTCTTATAAATTGTTTTCAAGCTGCTGTATAATCACCATGTATTTGATCTTTTTAACTACTCTTGTTTCACATAATAAATTTATTCAACATTTACTCCATCTAATACTAATATTGAAACTACTTTCTCATCTTCAAATTTTCTAATTCTTTCAATTCAAACTTTGAGTATCAGATGTGCCCTTTTTAAGCAAGTATAGTGGAACTTTCTGATGAAGTGTGGTCACGTAGAACAGAACATTCTTGTTACAAACTCTGGATCACTTTCACCTTTAATCTCACAAGCTCTCATAGACACACAATCATCACTTTATCTGATTTTCTTTTGCACACTAGACCTGCTGTGTATCATTTCTTAGTAAGTTACACAGTAGCATAATTAATTAGTGAGGAAATTTTTCCTTTCTATTAAGTCTTTTTTTTTTTTTTCTATTAAGTCTTAAGGTAACAGACTTCCAAGGTTTGTCTATACAAAAGTAGCTTGTAAGATTATATTATGAATATAATTAATTAATGTGTCATATTTCTTATTAAATGTGCCAGAGACTGTTGGATACACAGGGAAAAGTACACAGAACCTCTTTGAAAATTTCTCCCATGTGACCTTGGGCAGATCCTGTGAACCATCTGAGACTCTGTTACCTCATCTAGAAAATGAAGCCATTGGTCTGTCTTGACTGTAAAGTGTTCCTTTCCACTGGGAGGTTTTATGACTCTGCAGTGCTAAAAATAAGACAGATCCAAGTACTCAACTAGGGCACAAGGATTTAGGAGCAGATGCACAAACTCTCAGAAACATAGTTTAGACTTTAGTGTGGCTTATGAACAAAGGAGATGGTAGATTATTTGAATAATGGCATGTTCTATGGCATGACGGCATGCTATAGAACTGTTTTTTACCCTGTGCCTTTTTTTTTTTTTTAATACATACAGAAGTCCAGTTCGATGAGTCTAGTAACTAAAGGCATTTCTCTCACATAAAATGTGTATTTCTAAGCTCCAGTCAGTGTCGAATGCATTTATCCATGTAATCATTAAATATTAAGAGATCACTGACTCTTAAGTAAAACTGTGTGCTGAGCACTGTATGGTGATACAAAAATGAATGAGCTATAAACCCCTGGAGATCCCTAATTGTCACTGTGGTTTGATGACTCTCAGAGCAAAGAAAAGGGCTTTGATTTTGGCCCTTAAATGATATATTGTGATAAGAAATAGGGGCTTAATTAAATACTAGTTCTCTGGGGTATATTGGAGAAGGAAATGGCAACCCACTCCAGTATTCTTGCCTGGAGAATCCCGTGGACAGAGGAGCCTGGTGGGCTACAGTCCGTGGGGTCGCACAGAGTCAGGCATTACTGAAGCGACTTAGCAGCAGAAGCAGCAGCTATGGAGTGTTACCAGTTCAGTTACTTAGTTGTGTCCGACTCTTTGCCACCCCATGAATCGCAGCACACCAGGCCTCCCTGTCCATCACCAACTCCTGGAGTTTACTCAAACTCATGTCCATCAAGTCGGTGATGCCATCCAGCCATCTCATCCTCTGTCGTCCCCTTCTCCTCCTGCCCCAAATCCCTCCCAGCATCAGGGTCTTTTCCAATGAGTCAACTCTTCGCATGAGGCGGCCAAGATATTGAAGTTTCAGCTTCAGCATCAGTCCTTCCAATGAACACCCAGGACTGATCTCCTTTAGGATGGACTGGTTGGATCTCCTTGCAGTCCAAGGGACTCTAAAGAATCTTCTCCAATACCACAGTTCAAAAGCATCAATTTTTCGGCGCTCAGCTTTCTTCACAGTCCAACTCTCACATCCATACGTGACCACTGGAAAAACCATAGCCTTGACTAGATGGATCTTTGTTGGCAAAGTAATGTCTCTGCTTTTTAATATGCTGTCTAGGTTGGTCACAACTTTCCTTCCAAGGAGTAACCATCTTTTAATTTCATGGCTGCAGTCACCATCTGCAGGGATTTGGAGCCCAGAAAAATAAAGTCAGCCACTCTTTTCACTGTTTCCCATCTATTTGCTATGAACTGATGGGACCAGATGCCATGATCTTCATTTTCTGAATGTTGAGCTTTAAGCCAACTTTTTCACTCTCCTCTTTCACTTTCATCAAGAGGCTTTTGAGTTCCTCTTCACTTTCTGCCATAAGGGTGGTGTCATCTGCATATCTGAGGTTATTGATATTTCTCCTGGCAATCTTGATTCCAGCTTGTGCTTCTTCCAGCCCAGCGTTTCTCATGATGTACTCTGCATATAAGTTAAATAAGCAGGGTGACAATAGACAGCCTTGATGTACTCCTTTTCCTGTTTGGAACCAGTCTGTTGTTCCATGTCCAGTTCTAACTGTTGCTTCCTGACCTGCATATAGGTTTCTCAAGAGGCAGGTCAGGTGGTCTGGTATTCCCATCTCTTTCAGAATTTTCCACAGTTTATTGTGATCCACACAGTCAAAGGCTTTGGCATAGTCAAGAAAGCAGAAATAGATGTTTTTCTGGAACTTTCTTGCTTTTTCCATGATCCAGCAGATGTTGGCAATTTGATCTCTGGTTCCTCTGCCTTTTCTAAAACCAGCTTGAACATCTGGAATTTCACAGTTCATGTATTGCTGAAGCCTGGCTTGGAGAATTTTGAGCATTACTTTACTAGCGTGTGAGATGAGTGCAATTGTGTGGTAGTTTGAGTATTCTTTGGCATTGCCTCTCTTTGGGATTGGAATGAAAACTGACATTTTCCAGTCCTGTGGCCACTGCTGAGTTTTCCAAATTTGCTGGCATATTGAGTGCAGCACTTTCACAGCATCATCTTTTAGGATTTGAAATAACTCCACTGGAATTCCATCACCTCCACTAGCTTTGTTTGTAGTGATGCTTTCTAAGGCCCACTTGACTTCACATTCCAGGATGTCTGGCTCTAGGTGAGTGATCACACCATTGTGATTATCCGGGTTGTGAAGATCTTTTTTGTTTATAGATGTTATATAAAAACTGAGTATGTATATGCACATGTATGTACACATTTTCAATATGATAATATTCCTGTTAATCTCCGAGAGAAAGATGTATAGCATCAACATATCTGCCAAATATACTATGTCTGTGTTTGTTCGTTTGGCAGAACATGTCTTCTTGGACACGTTAAAGGAGGATATCTTTGGGCTGTGCTTAGTTGGAGCACAAGTATAAATGGAGATGGTTGAACACCCTCCATGCCATCACGTCAAATGGTGAAGAGCCTTATTTAAACAGACAAACAAACAAGATCTAGAAACAACCATTTAAGGTAGGTGGAAATGACTTTTGAGTGATTTATTCTCTCAGTGACTGACTGGTACTGTAGCTCCCCAAGGCTCTGAACTAAGTGTTTCAAAAGAACATAGACTCAGACCTTAGGACCCCCTACACACAGTTTACCTACATATATAGAGTGTGTCATTAATAATTTTGTGGGAAAGCAAGTTCACATCACATTATCTTGTCGGTGGGCAAAGCAGTCTAGAAATAATCTCAGATTCTATCGAGTGTATCTGGTTTCACATCCATCCCGAAAATGCTCTGAATAAAGTCATGGAAAGAACTTGAATTTAGAAGACAGAAGCTGTTTGAAAAGCCTTTAGATTCTGAGGTAAAGCTCTCCTGGCTTTGGCCTCTTTGTGTTTCCACCCACAATGCCAATTCCTGGAGGTGCTTTTGGCCCACATAATGCATACAGCCCAACATTGCAGCTGCAAAGAAATTGAGGGGCCAGGAGGGGGAGCAGACATTAATATCTTGCAACCAGAACCACCCCCAAGTCAATAGTAAACTGATTCATGCTGATGACATATGGAGAATTCAACAAGGTGAGACAGAGAGCTTTGCCAATGGGTGCTCAAGGATGAAGAGTGATGACCTCCAGAGTGAAGTATAGAACAATAAGGAAGCACAAGTCACATGTGCGATTTATTTAAATGGGGAAACTGTAGTGAGAAATAAATAATTTCTCAAATATAAATGCAAGTGGTGGGTACATGTGTTCTAGCCAGACAGTGATGCTTCAGCAGGTCACTATTATGAGAGAAGAATGAGGCTAGACAAGTTTGTATGTCAGTTATCCACGGGAGTCACAAAAATAGGCTATAGTTTTCAATTAAATAGCTATCCTATGGTAAAGTACTCGCTGATGCTTTTGTTCCTGTGCCTTCCCCCCCTTTTTTCCTCCCTAGGGAAGCACAGGTTAGGTTTAGGTAGCATCACTGTTGAATGTCAGCTATTTTAAGCTTTCTCCATACTTTTTAGTCCCACAAAGAGTACGGTATGAAAGATAGACACAGGATGGTGCCTGCTTCATTTTGCACAAAGCCTTTTAAATTCTCCAAATCCTGGTCTCTAAATACTCTGCTGTGGAAAATACCAGTAGCAAAAAAATGAAAAGCACAGGGACAAATAAAGGATAAGATGAATGATGATGATTTTTAAATTTTGGTGTTTTTCCCCCTTTAGAGGTTACATACTCTATGGTCACTGTCCATTACAAATACGTTTTGGCCTTTAAATAAGTGAGTCAGATTGCCATCTGGGTATGCCCCTTCCTCACAATTAAGGTGTAAATGTGTTGATTTATGAATAAAGTTACACATTTTATATTGCATTATATAAATGTGGTTATAGTCATAGTATTGTGCAGACCTTTCTTTAAAAAGGACTTTAAAAAAACTCTTCAAAAGTTATCAAATGATTAGAATGCCATCTGGGTATGCCCCTTTCTCACAATTATGCTGTAAATATGTTGATTTATGAATAAAGTTACACATTGTATATTGCATTATATAAATGTAGTCATAGTATTATGCAGACCTTTCTTTGAAAAGGACTTTAAAAAATTCCTCTTCAAAAGTTAGCAAATGATTATCACACTATTTTGTCACTCCACAAATCTATTAAATATCGAAACTCTTAACCTTTCTGGTACACACACACACACACACAGAGCTCAATCCATTGAGTTTCTTTACTGTTCTCCTTCTTTCCATCTCAGGAAACAGAAGGGAAAAACATACAAAAAGATTCCACTGAGACAAGAACTACATCCTTACTATAATGTCAAATTTTGCATGATCTTTTAAAATTGTGGTTTGTTACCAAGTTCAAGCTTGTACTGCTCCTCAGCATGACAGGTCCATAAATCAAGAAAGGAGGTGTTGGGGCAAAGAATTGCAGCCTTGTTCAGAAAGTTCCGAGACCCAGATGATGGACTCGTGTCCCAAAGAATCGTCTTACCTCTGTCAGAATTCAGGCTTCTTTTATCCTAAAAGGGGAGGGGGGAGTTGCTGCTTGTTGCAAACTTCTGGGTGCTAGAATTCTTTGTTTTTGCAGCTGTCCATGTAGGTGTGGTCACCATGTATTGATAAGACAATTGTCATTTTCTGGTCTGCGGCTTTTTATCTCTCTATGAATGGCAGTGTTTTACCTTTAAAGGTCAAGCCTGTAGGGCTGAGCCTTGAAAGTTCACCACCGTGCATATTTCAGGCTACAGGCAAGGTTCTTTTGCAGAGGTGCACAGCTGGCATGGCAATAGAGCACAAGGGTTAGAGCTAGCAGACAAGGTCCAGTACGAAGTCAGATTTGTTCTTCTCTGTTACAATTTTGCTATCAGGTGTTAATGTATCTTGACTTAGTGAATGATATTCAGTTCAGTTCAGTCGCTCAGTCATGTCCGACTCTTTGTGACCCCATGGACTGCAGCACACCAGACTTCCCTGTCCATCACCAACTCCCGGAGCTTGCTCAAACTCCTGTCCATCGTGTCGGTGATGCCATCCAACCATCTCATCCTCTGTCATCCTTTTCTCCTCCTGTCTTCAATCTTTCCCAGCATCAGGATCTTTTCCAATGAGTCACTTCTTCACATCAGGTGGTCAGAGTATTGGAGCTTCAGCTTCAGCATCAGTCTTTCCAATGAATACTCAGGACTGATTTCCTTTTAGGATTGACTGGTTTGATCTCCTTGCAGTCCAAGGGACTGATATTAGAGGAAATCTGATATTAGTGAATGATATTAGAGGAAACAAATAGGATAAGGCATTTAGTGTCCCCACCACTGCCCTCTCCCAGCCTCAAGACCTTCTTCCACTGGCCACCACCAGTTTTGCTCTATAGGTAATAGAGTCACACTGAATAATTATTTGTTTATTTGGCAGCACTAGGTCTTTATCACAGCATGTAAACTTTCTCTACTTGTGGCAAGCAGGGGGCTAGTCTCCAGTTGTGGTATGAGGACTTCTCATTGCAGTGGTTTCTCTTGTTGCAGAGCATGAACTCTAGGTTTCATGGAGGGCTTAGTTGCTCTGTAGCGTATGAAATCATCCCAGAGCAGGGATCAAACCCATGTCCCCTGCATTGGCAGGTGAATTCCTAACTATTGGACTACAAGGAGATCCAACCCATTAGTCTTAATTGCAAAGTAATATAGCACTAGGTTTCAAAAACCTGAAAAATATGATAGATTAAAAAGGAGCGTGTATCCTTGCCAATTGTCTCTTACTGGGTTTGTGATTTACTCAGAGTCTAGGTTTCCTCATCTACAAACGAGAGATAACCTTTTCTTCTCCAAAGAGTTTTCTGAAAACGAAGGAGTCAAGGGCTTACCCGATCGCTCAGTGGTACAGAATCCACCTGCACTGCAGGAGACACAGGAGACAGTGAGTTTATTTGCTGGGTCAGAAAGATCCCTGGAGGAGGAAATAGTGCCCCACTCCAATGGCACCCCATTCCAGTACTCTTGCCTGGAAAATCCCATGGGCAGAAGAGCCTGGTAGGCTGCAGTCCACGGGGTTGCTAAGAGTTGGACACGACTGATTGACTTCACTTTCACTTTTCACTTTCATGCATTGGAGAAGGAAATGGCACCCCACTCCAGTGTTCTTGCCTGGAGAATCCCAGGGATGGGGGAGCCTGCTGGACTGCTGTCTATGGGGTCGCACAAAATCGGACACGACTGAAGTGACTTAACCGTAGCCAATATTATTGCCTGAAAAATCCCATAGACAGAGGATCTTGGGTGGCAACAGTCCAAAGGGTCACACAGATAGTTGGATACAACTGAGTTACTGAGCACACACTAAAGACTCGAAGCATTTAAATGTACTTCTCTAGGATTTGGGACAGAGTAACTGGTTAGTAGCTGTTGTTTGACTTAATGACTAGATAAAAATTTAGTGTCCCTGCTCAACCTGGTTAGTTTTAAAACATCTTTGTTTCATTTTATAAGAGGCAAAATCATGTCACAGGAAAATTGGTAGATAGGAAAGAATACAAAAATAGTTCCCTGTTATGTATTCCATAACACATAAAAGTTTTTTCCAATCTTCCTTCATTATCACATGTCTCATTTTATCAGTAATCATCCTGTACATACAATTGGCTCATTCCTTTTTCATACTATTTTCCATATTGCTTCATAACCATGAAATTTCAATACCCTCAGAACACTTCATATCAGAAAAATTATATTTAATATTTAAAATTTATCTTGTTTTTGAAATTTCAAAAATTTATTTAAGACAAATGTACTGTTATGCTGCAGTCCATGGGGTCCCAAAGACCCGGGCATGAATTAGCAACTGAACAACAGCAACTTGTAACAATTATCTTCGTGTATCTACTAAAATGAGTATATTGATTTATCTTATGCATGGATTATTATATCATGTCCTTGCTACAGAACTTTTCTTTTTTTTAATCTTTGCAGCAGAAGCAATCATTGACCTAGAGTTTATGTTTGAAATATCTTTCAGCTAAAATAAATGCAGCGTACCAAGAAGATAGCACAAACCCTGGATATGCTAACCAATGCATTGTATGAGGAAATGATGGATTTTACTTGGAAGCAAATTACTTACCTTCATGGTTATCTGAAAACATTAACTAAGCAAAAATAGTTGCTAAGAATATAGTACATTTTCCAGCAAATTTTTGTTCTTGATAAAAGATTTTGAGAAGTCTGTGGATCAAAGAAAAATTTTTTTCTCCTCCCATTGTTGTCTCCTCCCATTCCTTCCTATCCATGGAAGAAATTCTTCCTTCTAAGATTCATGGGCCTTGCAGGGAAGTTATGGATTAACATTGCCTAAAATTGTGGGCCAAATCTAGGACTTTTATACCCATGTGAGTTGGCCTTGGCAGAGGGAATGGACTTGCTTCAGAGGATCTAGTGCTGAATTTGATGCTATTTCATTCCTTCCTGCTGTAAAGGGATATGGTCTCTGATGGTCTCCTGGTTCAGTCTTGTGTATGGGAAAGTATGTGTACACGCTAAGACTAGTCCTGCTTTTCCACTCTCCTATAAATCCTGCATGAGAAAAATTGAATAGGCTGTAGGAAGAGAATGTGAATATGGAAATCTCCCTGGTATCATGGAGAAATGAACTAGAGAGGTTTGCAGTGGGCTGCTAGAGAACAAATCCCAAACCAGCTTCTCCCCCAATGGCAGACTGTTCAGACCACATGGTGGTGTTTAATTTCCCCTTCCACAGATTAAAAAAAAGAAATATATATATTTATATATTTATAAATAAAATATATTTATATATATATATATAAAAGAGAACTATATATATGTTTCTCTTTCTCTTTGGAGGGGCTCACAGCTTCTGAAAATTGAGCGAATGTACTAGTTATCTCAACATTGCATTCTCTTCTTTAAACTTGGCCCCCAAAAAAAGAACCTTAAAAAACATTATCACTCAGAGAATTGAGCCCAAACCAATACATTGTAAACATTCTACATTTCTTTTCTTCTCCTTTTTAACATAATAATATCTGTACATGTGGCTAAAGTAATATGAATTATATCATGCGTTTTCTTTTCATTATGTTAAAAATGTTTAAATTGCTGGGTACAGAAGGATCTTTTCTACATAGAGTTTGTGCTATATTTCTAGAATATACAGTCAGATCCAGGGGACATCAATTTTTATTTTGATGCCTAGAATTTCCAAAACAGTGTCAAAGAAAACTAACATGGGCATGCCAGTGGCGTGCATGGCATGAACTAAGAGGATTACTTACATTATTTCATTGAATCCTTACAGCAAAATGAAGAGGCTGTGATTTTCAACCTTATTTTATTTATGGGAAAGCAGTCCCAGAGATATTAGGCAACTTGCCAGAAACTTCAAGGCTAGTAAATGGCCAAACAGGGTTACACGCAGGTTTTTCTGATTCTATTGCCCTTAGTCTTCCCAAACGTTACCTTTTTCTTAGAGATACTAGTGATTCTTTTAAGATCACATGTCAGAAAATGCATATGCTGGTGTGCTCCACGGAAGTAAAGCTGACAAAGACTGGGGTGGTTAAGTTGGCAGCAGTCAAAGCTGAGCAGAAGCCACCTTGATGGATCCAGTGTGGGTATGTGGAGAAAAGCAATTGCCTCAATGGTCTACAAAGTAATGCTTTCACTACCCGATGGGGGGCCTATGATTTATGCAAAGAATGCTCTAAGAACCACCTCATCGATGTGCATCATGCTTATTCTCTTGGGAAAATGGATCTACTTAGATACAAGGTTTGTCATTACTCCAAATTTGGACCTCGCTGTGCTTTCATTTCTCTAAAACATCCCTACAAAGTGAGAACTCATGCACTCTTCATGATTCTCCTATAAATTTGTTTATGGGTGATTTCAGCTGTGGAGTGTCAACTAGGACATGGAGATTTAATGAACATGGGTGTGCCAAATCCTCCATTACAGCAGGCAAATGAGGCATTTTGTCCAAGACAGTTTACTAAGTGTGCTCTGGTATAATGAGATCTGCATTGTAACAAAGTGAGCATGTATCTCCCATTTGATTTAGGAAAGAACTGTAGCAGAGTTGGTGGCTGATCAGAGCAGCCTATACAGCAGTGCTGTCGGGGCTATAATATGACAAGCTTTCAGAACAGCCTGGCTCCAGACTCCCATTTGTCATTGCTAAATTAAGGGCTCTTGCTATTATACTTGGTCTTCTCAGGTGGCTTGGTGCCAATGCAGGAGGCGCAGGAGACATGGGTTTAGTCCCTGGGTCAGGAAGATCCCCTGGAGAAGGAAATGGCAACCCACTACAGTATTCTTGCCTGGAAAGTCCCATGGACAGAGGAGCCTAGAGAGCTACAGTCTATAGGGTTGCAAAAATAGGGTCGCAAAAAGTCAGACATGACTGAGCACACACTGTGGGGTGGGGTCCTTATACTTACGGGGTGTTGGGGAAATTTAAAGAGATATGCATCTTTTAAAAAATTATGGAAGTATAATTGATTTACAGTGTTGTGTTAGTTTTTGCTATACAGCAAAGTGATTCGATTATATATGTAGTTTTTCATATTCTTTTCCCTTATGGTTTATTACAGGATATGGAATATAGTTTCCTATGTTATACAGAAGGACCTTGTTGTTTATGTCTTTTATGTACAGTAATTTGTATCTGCTAACACAGTAATTTGTATCTCGGAGAAGGCAAGGGCACCCCACTCCAGTACTCTTGCCTGGAAAATCCCATGGACAGAGGAGCCTAGTAGGCTGCAGTCCATAGGGTCTCTAGGAGTTGGACGTGACTGAGCGACTTCACCTTCACTTTTCACTTTCATGCACTGGAGAAGGAAATGGCAACCCACTCCAGTGTTCTTGCCTGGAGGATCTCAGGGACGGGGGAGCCTGGTGGGCTGCCGTCTATGGGGTCGCACAGAGTTGGACACGACTGAAGCGACTTAGCAGCTTAATTTGTATCTGCTAACCCTAAACTCTTAGTTTATCCCTCCCCTACTCCCTTTGCCCTTTGGTAACCGTAAGTTTGTTTTCTATGTCTGTGAGTATGCTTCTGTTTTGTCAATAAGTTCTTTCATATCATTTTTTAGATTCCACCTATGAGTGATCAATAGTAATTCTCTTTCTTTCTGACATACTTCTCTTAGTATGATCATCTCAAGGTCCATCCATGTTGGCACAGATGGCATTGTTCCATTCTTTTACATGACTGAGTAATATTCTGTTGTATGCATATGTGTGTGTGTGTATCTATATATGCCATATTTTCTTATTCTCTTCTTCTTCCTCCCTTCCTTTATGCTCTGTCTCTCTCCCAGTATCATTCTCTCTCTCTTTTTTAAAAATAAATATGCATTTACAGTAGGGGTGGGTGCTGGAAGGAAGAGATCTAGTTCAGGTGATGATACTCTTTTTCTGTAAAAGGTCAGACAGCAGATATTTTAGGCATGTGGGCCATATGGTCTCTTTCACAAACATTCAACTCTGTGATAGCATAAAAGCAGTCATAGACAATACTTGAATGAATGAGCAGGACTATGTTCCAGTAAAACTTCATTTTTGGATTGAGAAATTTGAATTTCATGTAACTTTCACACATTCAAGAAATATTCTACTTTTTATTTTTTGGAACAACTTAAAAATATAAAGATTTCTTAGCTCACAAGACTTACAAACACAGGCATTAGGGTAAGTTTCTGTCGAAGGTCAATTTAGCTCTGGTGTCTGCCTGACTCCATATACTGATAAATCTGGCATACAAGGTTTCCATCAAAGACGTTACCTCTGCCTCAAAGATCTCTTCCCCAATTCTATTACATGCTTAAAATTCTCAGAATTGTCTTTATCTGATGACTAGCCAGACTCTTTCTATCCTTTAAGACTACTCAAATGACTTCATTCATGACATCTCTCCTTACCCTCTGTATTAGTGTGCTAGGGTTTTCATAATAAAATACCCACTGACTGAAATGCTTAAAGAACAGAAACCTATTTATCAAAGTTCTGGAAGCTACAAGTCCAAGATTAAGGTTTCAGATGAGCTGTTTTCTCCTGAGGCCATTTTCCTTGGCTTATACATGGTCCCTCCTTAAGCAACATTACATTTTCTTGGTGTCTCATCCTCTTCTTATAAGGACACTAATTCTGTTGATTTAGAGCCCCACCTTTTGACCTCATTTAACTTTAATTACCTCCTTAAAAGCCCTATCTCCAAATACTGTCACATTGGGGGTTAACACTTCAACAGGTAAATTTTGAACAGACACAATTCTGTCCATAACACTCTAGGTCAGATGTATAAAAACTAAGGGGGAAAAAACTCAACAATCAAGATAAATACTATTTTAAAACAATATTTTAAAAAGTAAAATCAATGCAAAGAGTCAATGATTTTTTAAAAAATCAAAGCTTTACATCAAGCAGGTTCTGTATTACTGATTTTTCATTTTACCTCAGGCTTCAGTATGGCTCAGCATGACTTATTTGGCTTTGCTCCTTCAGCCTGTCCTTCTTTTTGGTCCTTTTTTCATTTATAATATGTGGCTTCCTTTTCCTTTATTGATTGTGAATTTTTTAAAACAGATATTCTATTTCATGGCTGCTTTCATCTCCGCAGTCTCTAGTGTACCAGCTGACCCAGAGAAGATGCCCAGTAACTATCTGTTGGCTCAAATGCAGCCACTACATTCTCTGATGAGACACCATGGCATTCATGAGGCATTTCAGTTTTTGGAGCATTTTTCTTTGATCAGAAATGTATAAACAAAGAGGCTACAAGGACCTTTATTCTAGTCTTTATGATGAGGACATTTTGAGAAACTTAAAGGAAATGGAAGGTGGGATGGGAGGAAGAGCTTTATCTTTCTGTTCAGCAAGTGGTACATGTGGCTTATCATATGGGACACCTCCTTAAACCTCCCACCTTTGGTTTAAATTTACAGGTGAGAAAACAAATGAACAGAGAAGTTAAGTACCTTATAGCCCAAAGCCAGTGAGTGAATTAGAGAGTATTTGAATTGCTCTGAATCCCATAAGAGCTACTTCCATAAAATTATATTTAGGTACACATTAAGGAATAGACATTCTTCTTCTCTTAAGGGATTTACATTTACATGAAGGAACATTAAAAAGCAGGGCAAATCATTAATGGCTTTGGGGTTCTGGAACAAAATGTTCTCTGAAATCAGCCATTCTGCTCTTTCAGATTTCTCCTATCAGATAATTGGCAGCTTGAGAATTAGTCGTGCTCTGTTGAACCATGTATTTCCCATGATGTCATGGGTTACCAATGAGCCCATCGCAGGCACACAGTGGGTTGGAAGAAGCAGGGGGTCTGTCCGTTTCCCAGATTATCCTAGTGTATCCAATCCTTTGGATGTACTCAGCCATGGAGCCCCAGTAAGGATATCCCAACTGTACTTTTATAGTTCCTTAAGGAATGAATGACTTCTTCTTCCAAAACAATGGCTGTGTTACTGTGATTCCCTCCTTGGCTTCCATTCACTAGAGATCCTGTTCTTGTTCCTTTGCAACTCTGAACTCTTGATAATATTCTCTTACCTCCAGCCTCCCCAGCATCTTATCACCACTTCTACTCAGGGATCTAAATGTCACTGATCCTTATTTCCAATCCTACAGCAGGCATCTTCCCTGTTTTGACAGAAAGTGTTAACATGTGTTAGTGTGTATTAACATGCCCAACACATGCTTCTAAGACTGTATTCTAAGAACTCCTGGTTGTTCTTTCCCACCTGAGTGGGCCGATGAGACAGAGGGAGATCCAGGAGCTCTGAGAACACCTCTCATCATGACTTTTTTCCCTTTTGTCTGCCCTGGGTCTTTGCTGCAGTGACAGGACTCTCTCTATTTGTGGCACGCGGGCTTAGTTCCCCCCTAGTATTTGGGATCTTAGTTCTCTGACCAGGGATTGAACCTGTGTCCCTTACATTGGTAAGTGGGCTCTTAAGCACTGGACCAGCAGGGAATTCCCTCCTATTATGACTTTAAGGATCACATGTTTGCTCAGCAATCCTCAGCCCTTACTGCAGCTGTATATTTCAACACTCAACGTGGTTTCCAGTGATTCAGGACCCAGTGAGAATGGCAGGCTGCCCTCTGTGACCTCTCATAGCAGTGCCAGAACCTTAAAAACTGGGGAAAAACCCATGATGTGTGTAGACATTGAGAAAGGGGCAACTGAACAAAGGAAGTCCTCTTTGGGACCCCCATTTCCTGTCGGCCTGTAAAAATAGAGGAAGCTGGAATGTGGAGGCAAAGAACACTCATCTCAGAGCCAGGACACTCATTGTTTGTACAGCTCAACATTTAGCAAGTTACTCTGTGTTTTTTTCATCAGTATGTGGGCGATAATAACATCCTCATTTTAGGATTGTGAAGCACATTAAAGGAGATGCAGATGAAGCTTAAGCTGCAGGGCCTCTCACTTGCATAGGCTTGCAACTCATTTCATAGTTAAAATGCGTGTGTGTGTGTGTGTGTATGTTGAAATGTATAAATTTGAGGCCCAATAAAATCTAGATTCATGCTTGATATTTCTCATCATAGAACACTTTTACTGTCAGATAGTAGGAGAATATAAGATCTTAGTAAGAAATAATGGAATACTTATTTTTTTAATAAACCCTAAAATAAAAAACACATGAGTATAAAGGAAGAAAGATGTTTACTTAAAAAATCTAACATCATAACAGAAATTATATATATTTATTCCAGTCCCATCCCAATCTGTATGTGTGTATATATATGTATATAATATATATAGCATCTTGTATACAGTGGTTGCCATATCCTGTGTACATTTCAACATTCCCTCCTGTGAGCTCCGTGATGACATAGCTAAAACCGATCTGAACACCCAAGAAGTTAGCTCTGTGTAAGAGGAGAAGCACTTCTTTTAAAAATGAACTAGACTCTGTGGGAGAGGGAGAGGGTGGGAAGATTTGGGAGAGTGACATTGAAACATGTAGAATATCATGTAAGAAACGAGTTGCCAGTCCAGGTTCGATGCGCGATACTGGATGCTTGGGGCTGGTGCACTGGGACGACCCAGAGGGATGGTGTGGGGAGGGAGGAGGGAGGAGGGTTCAGGATGGGGAACACATGTATGCCTGTGGTGGATTCATTTTGATATTTGGCAAAACTAATACAATTATGTAAAGTTTAAAAATAAAATAAAATTTAAAAAAAAAAAATGAACTAGAAATCCGTCTAACATTTACTAAGCACTTACTGTGTGGCGGGGGTTGCTCCAAGCACTTGAACAATGATAACTCAGTTAATCCTGTGAGGTACTTTGGGAGTCTATCACTGTTTTGATTATAATGAGGCCACAATAAAGATACAGAGTAGTTAAGCCAGTCCTCTCTATCCACACAGCTACTGAGGAGGGGAGTTGGGTCTTAAAGCAAACATGTTAGAAAGATGGTAACGATAACTCTGTATGCGAGACAGCAAAAGAGACACAGATGTATAGAACAGTCTTTTGGACTCTGTGGGAGAGGGAAGAGGGGGATGATTTGGGAGAATGGCAATGAAACATGTATGATATCATATAAGAAATGAATCGCCAGTCCAGGTTCAATGCAGGATACAGGATGCTTGGGGCTGGTGCACTGGGATGACCCAGAGGGATGGTACAGGGAGGGAGGTGGGAGAGGGGTTCAGGATGGGGAACACGTGTACACCCATGGCAGATTCATGTTGATATATGGTAAAACCAATACAATATTGTACAGTAATTAGCCTCCAATTAAAATAAATAAATTTAAAATTTAAAAAAAAGCTAACATGTCCTACTGGAGAGGCTGAGTCCTCAACCACCATGATGAAGAGGACTAATAGGTTTGTGGATGCGAAGAGGTAACTCTTCTATGTTATGAATTTTACTTATTGAAGAAATAACTTGACCTTTAATTAAAAAATGATGCCAATCAATAATCGAGAATACACTGGGGCAAGGAGAAGATATCAAGTAGTTACAATGGACAAGGGAAAAGTGAATTTGCTAGAGCCGTATAAGTAGGATTTTAGGGGAGTGCTAGCTTAGTTCTTTTATTGTCAGCCTAGTCTCATAACAAGGGTTCTTACCCAACAGCATTGGTTTCTCATCCTATTGTGTATATTATGGCTTTCTAAAAAAATGCTTAGCCTATATTTGTTAGTTTTTTATATTTGCAATATATTTGAGATTCCCAATATCTTTATTATTTTATTTCTTTATCTGCCTACTTATTTCATTCAAAGTACATTTCCATTTTCCTTATAAAATTTATTCTCATACTACAGGAGATAATATTAAGACGTTATTCTAATGTTCAAAACAGAATTCTCAATTCCATGTTCCCGTCTTTTCTGTGCATAACCCATATTATACACACATATATGTTTTTTTCGTATTTCAATTGAGAGTGCATCTTTCCTAAATGTTTCCTACATAAAAATAGGTGTATAAACCATAGCTCATCTACTTGTGATGTGGATTCTGGTTGGTTTATTCCTTCATCTGATCTGTAGCTTGGGAGTATCACTGTGTATCATTTCTAGTCCTCTAATAGTGTTTAGCAGAATTTTTCTGCTAAGGCCATGGGCACTTGAAGAATTGTTTCCTATCTTGATGTTGACTAAACTCTAGACTATGGGGTGCATTTCTAAAGAAATGAGCAGTCATTGTGTGTTGTCTCTAGTGATCTTACAAATTCCACAGGCTCATGAAATATTTTGTTTTGGGGGATTTCGCCTCTAAAGATTTACAACATTGCTCCCACTTCCCTGAAAGTCTCCTCTCGGTTATTTTCAAGAAGTTGTCTCTGAACACATGTAGATAGAAGGGTTAAAGGGGGATGAACATCTACTCAGCCTCAAAAATGATATCTATTATAATTAATATATATTCATAATCTTTGGTAGAGCCTGAGCCAGGGAGCATTACAGGAAAAATGGGCAAAGAAAGTGTTTTGTTAGCAAGTGTTCTGGTGCAAATACCAGATACCCCTTTAGGACAGAAACACATACGCTCAGTTGTGTTGGAGCAGTCAGTTGGAGGCACTCACTGCTCAATTATCCATCACTGGAGGGAGCTGGACCATTAAAGCTTAAGTGCGCTTCCAGGGACAACCACAGCACAGTGACTGATCAGGGTAGGGGTGCAGAGGTCCTGCTCCCAGTCATGGACAGTATGCAGAGCCATCCAGGCTCCAGAGTTGGTAACTAAATTAAACTTCCCCAGGTCTCAACCCATTTCCCTCACTCCCTTGTAGGTATTACTTCTAAAAACCCTTTGGAATATTACTCAGCCATAAAAGGGGATGAATTTGAGTCCGTTCTAGTGAGGTGGATGGACCTGGAGCATGTTATACAGAGTGAAGTAAGTCATAAAAATTAAAATCATATATATATATATATATATATATATATAAGATCTAGAAAATGGTACTGACAAACCTCTCTGCATATATATATATATATATATATATATATATTCTAAAAAATGATACCAATAAACCTCTCTGCAGGGAAGGAATAGAGACACAGACATAGAGAACAGGCTTGTGAACGCAGTGGGGGAAGAAGAGAATAGGACAAACTGAGAGAGTGGCATTGATATACAATACCATATGCAAAACAGATAGTGAGTGGGAAGCTGCCGTGTAGCACAGAGAGCTCAGCCTGGTGCTCTGTGATGACTTAGAGGGGAGGGATGGGGTCGTGGGAAGGAGGCGCAAGAGGGAGGGGATAGATACAGATACAGATGTAGATAGTTACGACTGATTCACATTGTTTAATGGTGGAAACCAACAGGACATTGTAGGGCAATTATCCTCCAATGGAAACATTAGGGAAAAAAACTCTTCCTAACAAAGCCACTGCTTGCACATTTCCATACAGGAAAACTGGATGTACGAGTCTTCTCTCCTTATTTCAGCTGGTTAAGGTCATTTTATTTCTGGAGCCAAATGGTAGATTTCCATTTCTTCCTCTTCAATCCTACGGAATTGTTAACATTAGGGAAACTTCCTCCTAATATTTGGTGACAGGTTATCTTCTGATGACCTAGAGGGGTGGGATATATATATATATATATATGGTATATATATATATATACTTATATATCTAAGTATATATATACTTAGAGTTATGACTGATTCATAATGTTGTAGGTGGAAGCATACAATTTTACTCGTGACTTTTTCTCTCATTCTGTACCTTCATGATCTGTCAGCAGGGTGCTAGCTAAGCTGCTTCAGGCACTAGTAGGCTTTTGTCATTTTAAATGCAACTGTTTTCTCATTAATCGTCAAATGCTACAAACCACGTGGAGACTCCTAGCAGTTAAACACAAATGGAAGTGTCAAAAAATCCTAGCCAGGTGATAATTTTCATCATTATCCTCTGTCCTCTTAAATGATCCATGGAATTTCAGGATGTATGCTTGAACGAAACTCCTATTTGTTTATTTCCTGGAGTTTTTTTTTTTTTTTTTTAAGCTATATTTTCATGAGATCAAGAAGCTGACAAGCTCACACTTAAGACTTCGATTTGAACATATTCTCCAAGTACTAAGCCCTAGGCCATTCTGAGGGGAGTTCAGGGCCCAGGAGCAGTCAAGAAGTCCCTCTAAAACACTTATATGTGTGCCATTAAAAGAAAGATGAGGAAAGAAAGAAAGCGTGGCAGGCAAGCTGGTGCCATGGAGCTTAAGGGGAAAGGCATAAATAAAATAAAGACCAGGGTTCAATTACAACTTAATTTACTAGCTATATAATTTGGGACAGTTTCCCTAAACTCTGTAATTCATTTCTTTAACCACAATATGAGGATCATCATACTTATATTATTGGGTTATTATGAGGATTAAGTGATATAGTGTAAGTAAAGCCCCCAGAACAGTGATGTGATCTTTTTGGAAAGCTTGAGGTCAAAAGTTGTGTGTTGTAGACAAATCCTTTCTCTCTTCCTGGCCCCATTATCCTCATCTTTTTATGGGGGGAGGGGGGGATTGAAATTGAGTTATTTTATGATCTCTTAGGAAGCACGTTTTTAGTTGGAAATTTCTATAACTATAGCAATTTAAATATGATTATGCTCATTTTTTCAGAGGATACTGATAAAATTAAAAAGCCAGGTGCTTTCCCCATAATTAGTCACACAAATGGAAAGTGGCCAAGCTAAAGTTGGCAATCAAATCTTTGGGTTTCAAGTCTCCTGTTCTTGATTATTTATTTATTTGAATACACAGACTTGCAATCATCCATATTTGCCTGGAAGATTTAGACACAGTGGGTACAGAATGTAGTCAAAATAGGGGACCCTTGTTTCTTCTTTGTCCAAAAGCAGACAATGAATGCTTTCATGTATCTCCCAGTGTGTCAGTCACATGATTTTCTGGGTCAGACAGAACTTGTCTGATTATTTTTTTGTCCTGGGATAACAGCACACGTATCATGGGAACATGAGAAAAATGAGGCAACACAGCTGGATTTTTTTTTTCTTTTACCATCAGTCTTTCTGGTTGATTTCATAATTGTACTTTGTAAATGTGTGTGATTTGGGGGGAATGGTATTACGCTGATCTAAATTTTGACTTCAAGCTCTGAAAACAGAGATATTAATTAACATCTAAGCAATTTACCCGATCCCATGAAACATCATAGTTCCGTTATTGAGACAACAAGTAGAATTTTGACTTCATTAATTTCAATAATGTTCTATTTACCCCTTCCCCCCACACAGAATATAGATCAGAATCCTTGAAGAAGAGTTTGAAAGATGATGTTCAATCTGGTCCCTGCCAACTTCTGTAGGCTAGACATGGCCATCGCTCACCATCGATCACTGTGGGTCAAACACAGTGACCTTCTCTGTGGTCCTTAAACATCCCAGATTATCTGCAGCCTCTGGACCTCTTTTTAAAATGTAATTTATTTATTTTAAATTGAAGGATAATAGTTTTACAGTAGACCTCTTCATGGATGTTTCATCTGCCTGGTCTTTCCTCATCTTCTTTCCTTGCCAAAGGCTATTTGTTCTTCTTGCCTTCTTGCTACTTGTTCTTCTTGCCTAGAAGATATCTACCTGGATATCTTCTTTAAGCACTAAGACCAGGGTTCAGTTCAGTTCAGTCACTCAGTCGTGTCTGACTCTTTGCGACCCCATGAATCGCAGCACGCCAGGCCTCCCTGTCCATCACCATCTCCTGGAGTTCACTTAAACTCACGTCCATCCAGTCAGTGATGCCATCCAGCCATCTCATCCTCTGTCATCCCCTTCTCCTCCTGCCCCCAATCCCTCCCAGCATCAGTCTTTTCCAATGAGTCAACTCTTCACATGAGGTGGCCAAAGTACTGGAGTTTCAGCTTTAGCATCATTCCTTTCAAAGAAATCCCAGGGCTGATCTCCTTTAGAATGGACCAGTTGGATCTCCCTGCAGTCCAAGGGACTCTCAAGAGTCTTCTCCAACACCACAGTTCAAAAGCATCAATTCTTCGGCACCCAGCCTTCTTCACAGTCCAACTCTCGCATCCGTACATGACCACTGGAAAAACCATAGCCTTGACTAGACGGACCTTTGTTGGCAAAGTAATGTCTCTGCTTTTGAATATGCTATCTAGGTTGGTCATAACTTTCCTTCCAAGGAGTAAGCATCTTTTAATTTCATGGCTGCAATCACCATCTGCAGTGATTTTGGAGCCCAAAAAGATAAAGTCTGACACTGTTTCCACTGTTTCCCCATCTATTTCCCATGAAGTGATGGGACCAGATGCCATGATCTTCATTTTCTGAATGTTGAGCTTTAAGCCAACTTTTTCACTCTCCACTTTCACCTTCATCAAGAGGCTTTTTAGTTCCTCTTCACTTTCTGCCACAAGGGTGGTGTCATCTGCATGTAGGTACCCATTTATAAGCTCCCAAATCATTCTGAAGCTCCTCTAATATTCATGGCACTTTTATTATATTTTCTGTGGCCACTGTCTTAGCTAATTGCACACTGCTGCTGCTGCTAAGTCACTTCAGTTGTGTGTGACTCTGTGTGACCCCATAGACGGCAGCGCATCAGGCTCTCCTGTCCCTGGGATTCTCCAGGCAAGAACACTGGAGTGGGTTGCCATTTCTTTCTCCAATGCATGAAAGTGAAAAGTGAAAGTGAAGTTGCTCAGTTGTGTCCAACTCTTAGTGACCCCATGGACTGTAGCCCACCAGGGTCCTCTGTCCATGTGATTTTCCAGGCAAGAGTACTGGAGTGGGGTGCCATTGCCTTCTCTGAATTGCACACTACAAAATTGTAAATACTAAGGGTGGCTTGTTCATTATTGTTTTCTGAATGCTTTTCATAGTGCTTGATATATGTTAGAAATGTGTGATGAATAAATGAATTTAAAAAAAGAAAGAACATTAGAGGGGAAAAAAACCAAAATACTAAATGCCTCAACCACCATATTCAAAGCATGTTCAAAGGCAAGGTTGATTAACATTCATTGAATAACTCTATAGAGTAACACTTCATTCAATTTTTATAATAACCATGTGATATGGCATATCTAGGTTTATTTAGTAGATAAAGAAAATAAAGTCCTCAAAGATTATGTAAACCACCCAGAGTCACACAAAATCCAAGTCGTAGAGATCAGTTTTTAGCACAGCTTGGCCAAGATCCATGTTTTCTGCACAGATCAAATGAGTGAATTAATGAGGATGTACTGTAAGTCAACACTCCAGCATCTTCCAGTCTTGAAGATGGGACTTATCCATACATTCCCCCCAAGAATATGGTACTGAGAGAGTTAATTCTTATGTAGGTTGATAAGGAGTCTAGGGCCCACAAGGAGGAGAAAGGACAAAAGTGTATCTTTTCCTACATTGCTTTGTCTTAGTCACATAAGGCATTTTTTCTTAAACTCTGAGTTGTTATGACAACAGTCATTAAGACTAACTTTCTTTAAGTCCAGAGCTAATGATTACACAACAAAACAAAACATCTTGCTTGAGGATATGTTTTTCCTTAAGCTCTGTACTAATGATTATATTCAGAAAACAGAAAACGAAGATCATGACATCTGGTCCCATCACTTCATGGGAAATAGATGGGGAAACAATGGAAACAGTGTCAGACTTTATTTTTTTGGGCTCCAAAATCACTGCAGATGGTGACTGCAGCCATGAAATTAAAAGACGCTTACTCCTTGGAAGGAAAGTTATGACCAACCTAGATAGCATATTCAAAAGCAGAGACATTACTTTGCCAACAAAGGTCCATCTAGTCAAGGCTATGGTTTTTCCTGTGGTCATGTATGGATGTGAGAGTTGGACTGTGAAGAAGGCTGAGCGCCAAAGAATCGATACTTTTGAACTGTGGTGTTGGAGAAGACTCCTGAGAGTCCCTTGGACTGCAAGGACATCCAACCAGTCCATTCTGAAGGAGATCAGCCCTTGGATTTCTTTGGAAGGAATGATGCTAAAGCTGAAACTCCAGTATTTTGGCCACCTCATGTGAAGAGTTGACTCATTGGAAAAGACCCTGATGCTGGGAGGGATTAGGGGCAGGAGAAGGGGACGACAGAGGATGAGATGGCTGAATGGCATCACTGACTCGATGGACGTGAGTCTGGGTGAACTCCGGGAGTTGGTGATGGACAGGGAGGCCTGGCGTGCTGCGATTCATGGGGTCGCAAAGAGTCGAACACGACTGAGTGACTGAACTGAACTGAACTGAACCCTAAATGCACATACTAGGGAAGAATTTGAAAGGTAATAAATTAATGAGCCAAGTTACTAATCAACAAATTTGAAAATGAATAATAGACCAAAGCCAGACAAAGTAGATGGAAGGATGATAAAGACAAAGACACAAAATAATAAAATAGGAAACTGAAAAATTAAGAGGATAAAGAAAATCAGAAACTGTGTTTGTCAGTTTTTAAAAAAATATTATTATTTTTTACTGAAGTATAATTTATTTACATGTTGTATTTCTGGTATATAGCAAAGTGATTCATATATGTATATAATTTTCATATTCTCTTGCATTATGGTTTTATTACAGGATATTGAATGTAGTTGCCCATGCCTAACAGTAGGACCTTGTTGTTTATCTATTTTATATACAGTAGCTTGTATCTGGGCTTCCCTCATAGCTCAGTTGGTAAAGAACCTGCATCTACAACTTTTTTCTTAAAAACATAAGAATGAAAAGGAAATCAAGTAAAATGTTACCCTATGTTGAATATGGGGGTGTCTGTGTTATTATTTTTTCATACTTTAATATTTGAAATGTTTCATGAAAATTTTTTAAATGAAGAAAGGGAAGATAGCTTGAACACTTTTCCTTGTTCTTTTTTTTTGTCATTTTTAACTTACTAAAGAACTAAGAAAAAAAATGGAAACATGAAATACACTATCCTCAGTGAGCAGAATATTTCTGTTTGAAGTTAGAAAGAGATAGGAAAGAGAAGATCTGACAGAGTAGTATATATTTAAAGCAATTTTCTTTTTGTAATGGAGAAAAAAAAATCTTTTAATAACTTTGTCATTCTGTTTCTCTTTGTCTCTGTTGAGGAGGAAGAAAGGATTTCTTTTTTTGGCAGATTGTACTGTGTTTATCATGAACTACTTTTTTAACTGCTTAGATGGTTAATTGTCCATCCTATTCAGAGGTATCAGAACTTACAATTTTCTCCCAGTCTCCTGGCCCCATTTGGAGCAGCTAAAATAAGAGAGTCCACTCAGCCATGGGCCCAGTTCACTTCTGTTGACTTCAGTCCTGAATCTTCTCTTACATAATTCCAGGAAGTGTGGGAAAATTCAAGTCATGCACAAAGAGTTCTTGCTAGTCAAATTGTTATCATCTGAAGTTGATTACACCCGTTCTTTGAAAAAAAAAAATTGTATTGGATGTACATGTTAGACACCACTAAATAATCTGCCAATGTTTCTTGTATTAATATTTGATAAAAGGGGACTAAACTAGGCCAGTTATTTTTCTTTTTTTCCCAGAACAAAAACAGCATCATCTTTGGAAAGAATGTCAGCATGCCTACATTCCTTCTTTTCCTCCCTCCCTCCTTCCTCTCACCCTTCCTTCCTTCCTTCCTTGGATTCTGTGTTTCTTCTCTGCAGTCTTTTAAAAAGATGACCTAAAACTGTCATGTATACAAGAGAAAATCTGAATATGAAGAAGGGCCATCTCGAGTACTACCAAAAAGATAAATCCAATAACTAAAGTATTGTAAAGTCCTTGTTCCAATGCAGCCTCACTCACTTTAAAGAATATTTATGGTTTGTTTTATGGCTTGAAAAATGTTTTCACATATATCTCATCATTTACATTGACAGAGCTTTGTCAGGCAGATATCATATCTCTTTTACAAATGGGAAAATTAATGTGCCATGGTTTAAAATGTGTATATTTATATTGTTGTAAGTGGCAGAAGCAGAACTCAAGCCCTGGGGTTCATTCTAGATCCTCCATCACTGGTACTGTTTCACGCAGGTGGCTTCATGGCATGGGGAGTGTGGGCAGCGGGTTGAGGACTTGTAGGGTGGAGGGTCAGCATTTCTTAGAAGGTTCTGTCATGTCCTTGGGGATTTCCCCAAGTGAACCATCAATGTTACATAATATTTTTAAGGGCTTTCAACTTCTTTCAGTTTTTATTTTTGATACTACACAATTTTATTGTGGTGTAAAATTTTAAAAGTCTCTAAATCTGTTACCAAGAGATTGCATACTTATTCAACATTAAAAATTCTTTTTAAGTACACATACATGCTAAGGTGGCTCAGTGGTAAATAATCCACCTTCAATGCAGGGGATGCATGTTTGATCCCTGAGTCAGGACGATCCTCTGGAGAAGGGAATGGCAACCCACTGTAGTATTCTTGCCTGGAAAAATCCCATGGATGGAGGAGCCTGGTGGGCTAGAGTCCATGGGGTCGCAAAAGAGTCAGACATGACTTAGTAACCAAACAACAGCATGCTAAGACCATTTAAACAGAACATAAGCGTATGGAATGAAAAATAAACACCTTGGTCTTTGTATCAATCATTCTTTCACCCTAATTTAATCACGATCAACAGCTTCTGGTGTATCCTACTGGAAGTTTTGTCTGCCTCTGTGTCTTATTTTTCCATCACACATGTGGATATATACGTTAGTTAGTGTGAGTATATTTATCACATGCTATTTACATAAGAGAGATCATATGCTATGAACTATTTGTCACTTTATCTTTTCACTTAATGTGTGTGTGCATATTAGTCACTGTCATGTCCGACTCTTTGCAACCCCATGGACTGTAGCCTGCCAGGTTCCTCTGTCCATGGAATTCTCCAGGCAAGAATCCTGAAGTGGGTAGCCATTCCCTTCTCCAAGGCATCTTCCTGACTCAGGGATTGAACCCAGTTCTCCTACATTTCAGGTAGATTCTTTACCATCTGAGCCACCAGGGAAGGCCCTTTCACTTAATGTATCTTGATAATCCTTCCATAGTGGGCAGAGGTTTGTGAGACCAGTATCCAATCGCTGCTGAAGGCTGACTTGCTCTGGCCTTAGACCTCCTCATTCTTGTCCACAGCATCATCTGACGTTGCCATGTCTGAGCTCCTTCTAAGGTTCCTTGCTCTGGGGGACACGAGTAATGGTTCTCCACCACGGCCTCTGCTGCATCCTCAGGACCATGTGTTTGGGCGGGGAGGGTCTTCCCTGTGTACTTTATATCCAAGAGGACTGCCTCTCAGCCCCTCCATGGAAAGCTCCCTGTTTTTAGTCCTGATGGTTCAATATGAGTACGAGTCTTAGGTGCACTTTTCTGGATGTGCTGTGGACTGACCTGTGTCCCCATATAATTCATCTGTTGAAGCTCTAACACCAGTATGACTAAATTTGGCAGTCAGGTCTTTAGGAAGTATTTAAGGTTCAATGAGGTCATAAGCTGGAGCCTTAACCCTCTAGGATTGTGGCCTTGTGAGAATAGAAAGAGCTCTCTCTCCCCTCTCCCTCTCCCCCACTTCTCTTCCACCATGTGA
Organism: Bos indicus x Bos taurus; assembly: GCF_003369695.1. Lineage (NCBI taxonomy): Eukaryota > Metazoa > Chordata > Mammalia > Artiodactyla > Bovidae > Bos > Bos indicus x Bos taurus. The sequence continues at coordinate 51,762,915 of NC_040097.1, read as the reverse complement.
GGACACAGCAAGATGGTGACCATCTGCAAGCCTTCTTGCAAGATGAGAACTTCCTCCAAGAGCTGTATCAGCCAGCCACTTGATCTTGGACTTTCAAGCCTCCATAATTGTGAAAAATACATTTCTGTTGTTACCACCCAGCCTGTGGTGTTTTGTTATAGCAAACCATGCAGATTAAAGCACTGGATATGAAAAAAAGCCTGGAGAGAAATCAATAAGGCATGAAGTAGATGAACTAGAGAGATGAGGGCCAGGATCTTATTGGTACCATGTACGATGGGATTGGAATCTTGGGACAGGAAGGCCAGGTATGCACCAAGTTCAAAATAAAACTGCTTCAGTAATTAAAGTTACAAACTCTCATTTGCAGAGGACCATGCCTTTGCAGATGACACCACCCTTATGGCAGAAAGTGAAGAGGAACTAAAAAGCCTCTTGATGAAGGTGAAAGAGGAGAGTGAAAAAGTTGGCTTAAAGCTAAACATTCAGAAAACAAAGATCATGGCATCTGGTCCCATCACTTCATGGGAAATAGATGGGGAAACAGTGGGAACAGTGTCAGACTTTATTTTTTGGGGCTCCAAAATCACTGCAGATGGTGATTGCAGCCATGAAATTAAAAGACGCTTACTCCTTGGAAGGAAAGTTATGACCAACCTAGATAGCATATTCAAAAGCAGAGACATTACTTTGCCAACAAAGGTCCGTCTAGTCAAGGCTATGGTTTTTCCAGTGGTCATGTATGGATATGAGCGTTGGACTGTGAAGAAGGCTGAGTGCCGAAGAATTGATGCTTTTGAACTGTGGTGTTGGAGAAGACTCTTGAGAGTCCCTTGGACTGCAAGGAGATCCAACCAGTCCATTCTGAAGGAGATTAGTCCTGGGATTTCTTTGGAAGGAATGATGCTAAAGCTGAAACTCCAGTACTTTGGCCACCTCATGCAAAGTGTTGACTCATTGGAAAAGACCCTGATGCTGGGAGGGATTGGGGGCAGGAGGAGAAGGGGACGACAGAGGATGAGATGGCTGGATGACATCACCGACTCGATGGACGTGAGTTTGAGTGAACTCTGGGAGTTGGTGATGGATAGGGAGGCCTGGCGTGCTGCAGTTCATGGGGTCACAAAGAGTCGGACATGACTGAGCGACTGAACTGAACTGATGCCTTTTATGTGTGTGAAAAGTCAAAGTGTTGGTTGGTCAGTCATGTCTGACTCTTTGCAACCCCATGGACTGTAGCCCACCAGGCTCCTCTGTCCATGGAATTCTCTAGGCAACAATACTGGAGTAGATAGCCAGCCATTCCCTTCTCCAGGGGATCTTCCTGACCCAAGGATCCAATGCATGTCTCCTGCATTGTCAGGTAGATTCTGTACTGTCTGAGCCATAGCCACAGTCATCTCTCCAGGGCTGAAGTGAACCTTTCTGGAGCAGAAATGTTCAGATCTTTCAGCACATACCCCTGTCTGCAGAGCAAAAATGAAGACACATCCTGAGATTTCTAGGGGAAAAGTAGAAACATAAGTAGCTTATGAAAGAAGCTTGAAGTTTTAATCCTACTGTGTTTATCTTATGGTATGTGCAATTTGCATTCTACTTCTTAATGCATCTGTATTTATTTTACCATGAAATAACATTTAGATTTCCTTACCCTGGTGCTCCAAAGAGATGGGACAGTAAGTTATGTTTGTCTTGTATTCCTGGCCTCCATTGCTCCTGCTCCTCTTGCACAACACCTAGAGACATTCATCCTGGCCCAGGAAGCCGTGTAAAGGAAGCCCAGAGAGCAAGAGGAAGAACTTCTGTCTGCATGGAGGGGCCTTTTGCTGCCATCTTACAAAACAAAAACAGAAAACAGATCACACGCCCTTTCTAGACTCTTGCCAGACACAATTCTTCGCAATTTTCCATTCTGACTTTCCTTTTAGCAGAGCAGCAATCACAAAGACAGAGCTCAAACCTAAACCACAGCCCCGTGAGACAAAGCCCTGCTCAAGGCGGGTGGAATGAAGAGAACTAAACACAGAAAGATGATCTGAAGCTCCGGAGCGGTTGCAACTCATCTCCATCAGTTTCCAAGCACTGATCTGGGCAGAGAGCTCTATCCTGTCATTGGAACAGGAGCCAGAAAGTAAACCACCTTCCCCTGGACTCAGGCCATTCATCTGGCTTTGCATCTTCCACTTTACAGTGGCTTTTCAGGACTGATGTGCTGGTGTGTGTGCACAGGGTTTCATGTGATCAGAGGGACTTGAATGATTCACTCAGCAGTGCAATCCACACCCTTTGTCATTGTGTAACCTTCATGTAGTCTCTTTATCCTGGAAATGTGATGCTACATCTATTCCTTGTAGATAAACATTCACAGTAAATGGACCGCATATCCTCATCTATTCCAGTTCCAGCTAGCATATGGAAACTGTTCCTTGCACTTTGCAGAATTCAAAACGGTGAGGCTTTCGCACAGTACATTTTTTATTAGGTATGTCAAAAAATAGGTACATTTCAGAGCATCTGTGGACGATGGGTATTGTACTGTTGTGATGGGTGTGGGTTGTGGATAGCCCTAACTCACTCCCCAAATTCAAGTATGAGTCAGAATTTAAGGTCAGAACTAGACTGTCTGTAGAGAATTCTCAGTCATGCTAAGGTCTAAATTTGAAGGAGCAGTTTCTGACTCACAGAAGAGTTAGAAGGTCTAGACACATCATCCAGCCAGCCAGGCTTCTATTAACATATTCTTTCATACTAGTTTATGAAGGGAAGATAAAATCACTCATTTTCTCTCGCATAATCAAGTGGTACTAGTGGTAAAGAATCTACCTGCCAATGCAGGAGATGCAGGAGATATGGGTTTGATCCCTGGATCAGGAATATGCCCTGGAGGCAGAAATGGCAACCCACTCCAGTATTCTTCCCTGGAGAATTCCATGGACAGAGGAGCCTGGCAGGCTGTGGTCTATCGCGTCACAAAGAGTCAGACGTGACTGAAGCAACTTAGCAAGCATGAATCTAAATAACTTTGCAGGCCAACTCTTGCCTTTAAAAACCACAACACATGAAAACCTGTTAGGTGTCTGAATTCAGATTGAAGAATTTTTTGTTTGTGTTTTAAAAGCAAATGAAATGAGTGAAATCACTAAAATTTTAAAATAACATAGAAATGGTATCTTACATGTGTTTGCAATGAAAGCAGAAACAACTAAAAACAAAGCCATAAAACAATACAATACCAAAGACCATTATAAAACTAAGAGTATTTTAAGGGGAATTATTTTTGGAATTGTTTATGTACGCATGATACATTTAGTGTTGTACTTTAATAGTGGGCGTCAAACTATGTTTCCTTGAAACAATGATATTCAGCTGATTGGACTGAGGTCATCTATTCTTAAATCCTAGCCATCATATTTTTCCAACCATGTGTATTATTTGTCACCAATACACAAAGAGATAGATGCAGAGATTGAGAGTGAAGAGCTGGAAATTTTGGTTGGCAAAATAATTTAATATCTGTTTAATCTAGTACTATAACTAAATAGGGTTTGCATGTTTGAGCTTTGCTTTTTATTTTATTTTTAAAATAATTCATTTATATAACATTTTACTAAAATATCAGCCCATGGTGGAATGGAAATAAAACAATAGTAACATCAACAACAACAAATCCCATCTCATTTGTTAGAGGAGCATTGTTCTGAAATTCTCTTGATTAATCTGGAGTTTTTCAAAAAGTGAATTTTCCAAAGCTCCTTGTTTCCATGGCTCACTTGGCACATTAATTTATTTCAGGGCAAGGCTAAAGGTAAAAGTGCCTGCTCTAATATCATCTTACTCTTAATAACATTTCACGTTTTCACTTAACAAAGCCTATTTAATTTTCCTGGTTTTTAGAATGATTTTTAATGGAGAGAATACTTATTTAGAAAACACTTTCTTCTGACAAAGTATACCTGACTTTTCCATGGGCATTGTGCAGCAGCCTGTGAGCCACAGTGACGATAATAGGTTTTAATACAAACTATCTTCTGCTTTTCCTGGCAGAGTACCAACATCTTTGCTGACACTTATGACACATCGTCTTGGTGGTGATGCCAGGGAGGGGAAAGCCTGTTTGAAACTGCAGAAAATCTGCCTGCTCCTCTGATGGGCTATGCTTCCAGAGGCGGGCTCATCACAGGCAAACACAGTGTCTGAGGGCCTGTCAAAGCTTTCGCCACCTTTGGGGTGCAAAGAGCCCAAGTCCCCCAGGTATCTCTGGATTTTGAACCAGAGTTTTCTACTTGCCCATTACAAGCAGCATCTCTTAAAGGTCCTTATTAAAATCTCACAGGAGTGCCTCACAAATAAAGCTCTGAAGCATGGCTGGTGAATGATGACCCTACCTCACGCTGACTGGGGATGTTTCAGCCAACGAAGTCAGGATTTTTCTCATAAGGGTTGTTGAGTGAATGGCTTGAAGGAAGTTCAGCTATGGGGATGATGAAGCTCCTGTTGGAAGTCCTCCGTAAATTCAGCCTATCCCTGTCTTCCTCACTTTCTACAGTGATCTTCTTATGTGGAGACCCTTTTGAAATTCATGGAGGTTCCTCTGTTTGATCAGCTTTCTGGGGCAGTGTGAAGACAGGATGCCAGCAAGTAAGGAATGGAAACAACACCTCACAAACTCTTCTCCACACTTGGATGAGGAAGTTACTGCTTTCTCTACTCTTATTAACATGAACTGGGCACCCTGCAAAACTCACGTGTTGAAGCCTCAACCCCTGGGACCTCAGAATGCGACTGCATTTGAAGACAGGCCCTTTAAAGAGGAAATTGAATTAAAATAAGGTGATTACTGGGGGTCTTAATCCAAGTTCTTAATGTGATGTCCTTATAAGCAGAGGAAGACCATGCCAAGACACAGCAGGAAGGCAAGGGGAGAGACGTCAGAAGAAGGTAAACCTGATGCCTGGGTGACTTGAGGCAGCAGAATTATGAGAAATAAATGTCTGTGGCTTAAGCCTCAGCCTGTGGCATTTTGTTATGGCAGCCCCTAGCAAAGGAATGTGCTTAACTGTGTGATCGCAGGTGAAACCATGCTCTACTTTTGTGTCTCAAGTTGTTTGATCTCAGGATGGACAAAATATAAAGGCATGTGAGTAAGAATGTGCATATGTGGTCTATGTGTGATGTGAACATGAATAACTATGACTGAGTCTGCAAGCCACGTAAGTTCATTTCTGCACAGCTCTACTGTATAGCTAGAGAGAACAGTCCGCTCTTACAGAATGACTTGAGTTTCATTATTTTCTTGGGCTCCAAAATCACTGTGGACAGTGACTGCAGCCATAATATTAAAAGACGCTTGCCCCTTGGAAGAAAAGATTTGACCAGCCTAGACAGAGTATTCAAAAGCAGAGAGATCACTTTGCTGACCAAAGTATGTATAGTCAAAGCTATGGTTTTTCCAGTAGTCATATATGGATGTGAGAGTTGGACCATAAAGAAGGCTGAGTGCTGAAGAATTGATGCTTTTGAACTGTGGTGTTGGAGAAGACTCTTTAGAGTCCCTTGGACCACGAGAAGATCAAGCCAGTCAACCCTAAAGGAAATCAACCTTGAATATTCATTGGAAGGACTGATGCTAAGGCTGAAGTTCCAATACTTTAACTACCTAATGCAAAGAACTGACTCATTGGAAAAGACCTTGATGCTGGGAAAGATTGAAGACAGGAGGAGAAGTGGGCAACACAGGATGAGAGGTTGGATAGCATCACCAACTCAATGGACATGAGTTTGAGTAAACTCCGGGAGACAGTGAAGGACAGGGAAGCCTGAGGTGCTGCAGCTCATGGGGTAGCAAAGAGTTGTGCACAACTTAGCAACTGAACAACAAAAAGGGCTGCCCTTGGGATCTCTCACCTGCCATAGTGTGCGAAGGGTCCCACACTAGTAAGAGAACTGATCTGGAGAAATTTTTCTTGGTGGTTATATCTGAAGAGAGTAGTCTTTGAAGTTCTGGTTATGGAATACAGCTTATGTCAAAAGCTGTGACCTGAACAGAGTTTAAAGGTGGTTCAATATCTCCTCAAAATAAAGAGTCTCCCTCTAGTGGGTGAAATCATCTTCCCAATTCCATATTTAAGTTGGTGGTTTTCTCCCTACTTTCAACATTTAGGCAATCAAAAATGCGTCATAGTTATTATTACTGTAGTATAAAATGGGAATTTATATAAATTTCAGAGGCCACTTATGTCTTGGTGGTGGTGATTTGAGCTTCCCTGGTGGCTCAGATGGTAAAGTGTCTGCCCTCAAAGCGGTGGTGATTTAGCTGCTAAGTTGTATCCGACTCTTGCAACCCTATGGTCTGTAGCCTGCCAGGCTTCTCTGTCCATGTGATTTCCCAGGCAGGAATACTGGAGTGGGTTGTTATTTCCTTCTCCAAGGGATCTTCCTGGCCCAAGAATTGAACCCATGTCTCCTGCGGCTCCTGCTGTGGCAGCAGATTCCTTACTGACTGAACCACAGGATTCCACTTATATATTAATTTATTAATCCAACAAATATGTATTTAGTACCTACTATGTGCTGAGCATTTTGGTAAATTCCTGGGGTTATTTTTCTTAATGAAGTTAAAATTCCAAAATGTCTAAGAGAAGCATGAGAATTGGGGAATGTAAAACTGCAAGTAATTCCTCAAATAAAAACAATGGTAATAGATTCTCTAAAAAGAGAATAGTGGAGAATGAGAGCTCTTTATATAATGTCTAAATGGTGAGAAGAAGAACTCTAGTGAAGGGACTTTCCTGGTAGTCCAGTGGCTAAGACTCTGCACTCCCAGTGCAGGGGGCCCCAGGTTCGATCTCTGGGCGGGGAACTAGATCCTTCATGCTGCAGTGAAGATCCTGTGTGAAGCAGCTAAGACCTGGTGCAGCCTAATAAATAAATAATTTTCTAAAAAGTCTGGTGAAGAAGAGCTAAGTGAAGATAGCTTCAGCAAGGGGAAAAAAAAGGACCAAGACTCAGATGCATGTGTTCAGGGCTCAGGAGGGAGAGTGTGTCTGAGAGAAAGGAGTTGGAGATGGTAGGAAGTGAAGTCAGCCACATCAGACCAAGCCACATAGTTCAGAGTTACCCTGAGTATTTGAAAGCCATCGGAGGGCTTTGTGGAGATAAGTTAATATTTTTAAATAATTCTTTATTTGTCAGATACTGATGACACATTATCTCAGTAGTGACACTCGTGCGGGGCTGCCTGGTTTAAACTGCAGAGAAATAATTGCAGGAGATAACTGAGATGAATGTAATTTATATGATATTCTCACCTTCCCAAAATGGCTCTAAAGGAATGGTAGTTTGAGGAATTTAAACTACTGAGTAGTAGTTTCAAGAGAGCCATTAAAATTTTCCATGGTCAGAACTGTTCCCTGGGAAATCAGATAGGAGGAGAATGTGGTGAATTAGAATGGACTATACCAGATCTGGAGTCAAGTCAAGAGGTCCTTTCAGTAGCTCAAGAGAAGAGGTGATGTGGGTTTCTGCCAAAGCGGTGTCAATGGGGAGTAATGAACATTGGGGTAAGAGTAGTATTTAAACATGCATTACCATATGTAAAACAGATAGCCAGTGGAAATTTGCTGTATGACACAGAGCACCCAAACCCAGTCCTCTTTTGACAAAATAGGGAGATGGGATGGGGAGGGAGGGGGGACGTGTACCTATGGCTGATTCATGTTGATGTATGGCAGTAACCATCAAAATATTATAAAGTAATCATCCCCCAATTAAAAATAAAATAAAATTTCAAAAATGGGGAGTAATATGAGAGTAGAGGTAATGGAGTCATTGCAAAAGTAGAATCTATGTGATTGACTAGTAATGGAATTGTAGAGAAAACAAGAGAATGAGTGAGTCCAGGCTTGTGAGCCTTTAGCTATCTTAGCTGGTGATAATGATGGTAGTAGACAAGACGGAATAAAAATGGAAAAGTGATTTGAGTTTAGAAAAATTAATATGGAGCCATTTCTACTTGCATGTGAAACACACAAATATTGCCCCAAATGCATAAATATTTGCTTTATATAAGATTAGAATGGATTTCCTGACAAAAGAAGCATAGTATCAATGGTATTCACTCATCAACACATCATTAATAAACATTGGGTTGGCCAAAAATTTTGTCTGGATTTTTCTGTAATAGAAACTCAAACTGTTTTTCCAACCCAATATTTTTGGGCCACCAAAGTATTGCAATGCTATTTTTATAATTATCAGTTTGTATCATGTGGGAAATTGTGGCAGGTTGTTTGCAAAAATGGCCACCATCATAGACCTCCGTGTTTCCATGATCCTTTGAAATGTGCTGACTTCTCTCATAAAGAGGTGAAATCAATTTCTCTGCTTCTTAAATCCAGCTAGTTGTGATTTGCTTTGATAAACAGAACAGGGAGCAGGAAAGGAGTAAGTATACGTTTTTACACTAGGTCTCACTAGCTCTCAAAACTCTCCCCACTGCCATGGGAACAAGCTTGAGCTAGCCTGTTGGATGATGAGAGGTGTGTTTGGCCAGATATATCTGGTGCCCATTCCAACGTCACACACATGTGTAAAGCTATCTGAGACCAGGCAGCTGTAAAAAGCCTGCCAGCTGACAGCAGACAGCTAGAGCCCAGTCAAGGTTAGTCCATCCTGCCTAGATCCAGAACTTCCCAGATGACCTATGGATTTTTGAACATCAGTAATATATAATTATTATTTTAAGTCACTGAGTTTGGGGATGCTTGTTGTGCTAATATAGTGTTATACATGGGAACCCTTTCAGTTCAGTTCAGTTCAGTCGCTCAGTCATGTCTGACTCTTTGCGACCCCATGAATCGCAGCACACCAGGCCTCCCTGTCCATCACCAACTCCTGGAGTTCACCCAGACTCACGTCCATCGAGTCAGTGATGCCATCCAGCCATCTCATCCTCTGTTGTCCCCTTCTCCTCCTGCCCCCAATCTCTCCCAGCATCAGAGTCTTTTCCAATGAGTCAACTCTTCACATGAGGTGGCCAAAGTACTGGAGTTTCAGCATTAGCATCATTCCTTCCAAAGAAATGCCAGGGCTAATCTCCTTCAGAATGGACTGGTTGGGAACCCTTTAGAAAATGTGAAATATAGATTAAAAGATAAAAAAAAGGAGAATTAAAACCACTTCCACCCAGTTCAGATATCAGGTCTGTTATGGTACTATGGTACAACTAAATCCTTTCACAATTAGGTACTCATGACATGATACTGGACTGAATGTTTGTGTCTCCAGGAATTCATATTTTAAAGCCTCACTCCCTAATGTAATGGTATTTGAAGGTTGGAATTTAGGTTTGGATGAGGTCATTGGGGTGGAGCCCCCATGATTGGATCAGTGCCCTTATAAGGGAATGAAAGGATTTGTGTTCACTCAGCCATGTGAGGGAACCAGGAAGAGAGTTCTCACTAGAACTTCACTCTGCTGGCACGCTGATCATGGATTTAGCAACTTCCAGAACTGTAGAAATATATTTGTTGTTTAAGCCACCCAGTCTATGATATTCTTTTTTAAGTTAATTACTTATTTTGTCTGCATTGGGTCTTTGTTTTCACACACAAGCTTTCTCTTGTTGTGGAGCTCAGTCTTCTCATTTCAGTGGTTTCTCTTATTGCAGAACAGCATGGGCTCTAGGGCATGCAGACACAGACTGAGTTGCCCCACAGCATGTGGGATGTCCTAAGACCTGAGATCAAACCTGTCCCCTATCTTGTTTATCAACCTGAGTTGAGTAAGATGCAAAATGAAAAATGGAATGACTCTCAATACTTTGATTGAAACCAACTATTTTCATTCAATATCCAGTATGGTTCTCTCTACAAGAGTGAAACCACTTCCACATCAGTTTACCATTTATACTTTATCCGTTGCCTATAAATGGACACCTAGAATTCTCTATTTGTCTTTTTCTACCCTGAGTGTCTTTATTCCATCAAATGTCTTCTTTGACCGAGGCAACTTATGTAAAATATCCAATATCTTAGCAGAAACTAGCACAGAGCTTTGTCTGGAGTGACCCTGGAAATAGGAAAAAATGCCTTTAATATAAGAAAAACATGATATAACTTACATTAAAGATCCAGTTTGGTGAAGTGTCATCTAATGAAGTTCACAGCTAATAGCTAGGCTGTCTGAAGAAATGCAAGAGCTGATTTGTCAGGATGTTTCATTTGTCAGATTAAAGGAATAATGTTTTCTTTTTTAGTAAGAAAGGAATAGAGTGGGAATGTTAATCAAAAGACAGTTTCTTTATTTGGGTTGCTGGTGCAGGCAAAGAGATGAAAAATTGACATATGATGTTAGGAAGATACTTGGTTTATTTGATCTTCTATAAAGGATAGGCTTGACATAAACACTCAAGGGAAAACTGTTTTCAGTAAATGTTTATTAGACACCCTACTGTTTCTGATGGCATATGCAGTGCTGAGAGGGTTATAGATGCACGGATTGCCTGATAGCTGCTTTGATCTCCTACTGTATGTGTGCATGCATTCTAGGTTGCTTCTGTCGTGTCCGACTCTTTGTGACCCTATGGACTGTAACCCACCAGGCTGTTCTGTCCATGGGATTCTCCAGGCGAAAATACTGGAGTAGGTTCCCATGCCCTCCTCCAGAGGATCTTCCAGACCCAGGGATTGAACCCGTGTCCCTTACCTCTCCTGCATGGGTAGGCAGGTTCCTTACTGCTGGCATCACCTGGGAAGCCCCTCTTACTGTTTATCTGCAGTTATAACCATATGTTTTACTTGTTGTCTCACTGAATTATTCCTAGATCCCTGTGCTCCTGGTATCATTTCCATGATTTTCATAAGAGACACAGATCATCTAACTATTTTTTTACATTGTTTTGATAGAAATTTAGTGGATTATGACCAGTGAGAAAAGTCAGAGTCAGCCAATCAATAAACCTTTATAGAGCATAAATTTTTAGTGAAACATTTCATGAAGTACAAAGAGCATACGCAAAGGACGAAGTACAGAAAGCTTTCCTCTTTTTGAAGGTTTGCAAAGTAGTTGTCCATGCCCTTGACTGAACTCAACATTTGAATGGCAATACCCACATGAAAGTTATGAATAAACCCTGGGGCAGCAGAAGGTTTAGAGTTCAAGTGTGTAGGAGATTGCTTCTCAGAAGGGAAAGGGCACCTCCATTGAGAATCAGGGTGGCAGAGGAGGGTTTCTAATTTTACGTGAGTGCTTCCCATAACCATCCCCACGACATTTCCCTAGAGGAGTCATTGCTAACTCTCTCAGCGCAAAGAAACGGCAACCAGCACCAGAACTAGCTAGCTGAGGCAGCCAGAATTCCACATACCAGTGTGGCAGAGAACTCCTCAACAGTGCATATGGCAATATGATACATGATAAAGTTGGCGATACAGACAAGTAAGTGAGTGAAGTCAAGTAAACAAATGAATAAATAAGATATTTAAATGGATGGTAATAGGAAAATAGAGGCACTGTGTTACGATTTTATTTTCTTGGTCTCTAAAATCACTGTGGACCGTGGACTGTAGCCATGATATTAAAAGACCCTTGCTCCTTGGAAGAAAGCTATGACAAACCCAGACAGTGTGTTAAAAAGCAGAGATATCACTTTGCCAACAAAGGTCTGTATAGTCAGATCTGTGGTTTTTCCACTAGTCATGTACAAGACTGGAGTTGGACCATAAAGAAGGCTGGGCACCAAAGAAGTGATGCTTTCAAATTGTGGTGCTGGAGAAGACTCTTGAGAGTCCCTTGGACAGCAAGGAGATCAAATCAGTCAATCCTAAAGGAAATCAATCCTGAATATTGATTGGAAGGATTGATGCTGAAGCTGAAGCTCCAGTACTTTGGCCACCTGATGCAAAGAGCCAACTCACTGGAAAAGACCCTGATTCTGGGAAAGATTGAAGGCAAAAGGAAAAGGAGGTGACAGAGGATGAGATGGTTAGATAGCGTCACCGATTCAATGGACATGAATTTGAGCAAACTCTGCAAAATAGTGAAGGACAGAGCAATCTGGCATACTGCAGTCCGTGGGGTCGCAAAACTCAGACACAACTTAGTGACTGAACAACAACAAGTTAAGAAAAATGTAATTTCATTCCTGCCTCATACAACATAAATAGGGAACTAAAACTACAAAGCTAATAGAATAAAAATGTTAAGGAATATGTTTAGGACCCTGGAATGAAACATGAGTTTTTAAATAAAACACAAAAATGTACAGAAACCAGAGTATTCAAAGAAATATTGAAAATCATCGTGAAAACTGAAACACTGTCATGTCCATATCCTTACAGCACTTTCCCTGCAACTTATCCTATATGCAAAATGATACGAGACAGTTTAGATGGGTGAAAATCTGAATGGCAAGAACACTTATAAAGACATACTCTCTCACACTGTTAATCAGAGAAACAATAGCTGAACAATAAAAGATACATCAGATTGAAGTGAAGTGAAATGAAATTCACTCAGTTATGTCCAACTCTTTGCGAGCCCATGGACGATACAGCCCATGAAATTCTCCAGGCCAGAATACTGAAGTGGGTAGCCTTTTCCTTCTCCAGGGGATCATCCCAACCCAGGGATCAAACCCAGGACTCCCACATTGCAGGCTCATTCTTTACCAGCTGAGCTTCAAGGAAGGCCAAGAATACAGGAGTGGGTAGCCTATCCCTTCTCCAGCGGATCTTCCCCGCCCAGGAATCAAACTGGAGTCTCCTGCATTATAGGTGGATTATATCTGATTGACAAATAATAAAACATCAGTTAACACAAATATTGATAGTGTGGTGGGAAATAGAAACTTTTAATAGATTTCTCTTCATAGTTCCTTAGTGACACTGTGAGCACTTAGTAACTCGAAGTTCTCGTGTTTACTAATATCTGAAATCCACGCCAAACAAGATCAAAGATGTGCCCTTTTGAGGACATGGTTAAGGGTTTTCTTCACTACGTTATTTGTGATAGTGGGGGAGTTGAAGACTGCCTGTGTGTGTGTGTGTGTGTGTGTGTGTGTGAGTGTGTGAGTTGCTCAGTCATGACTGACTCTGCAACCCCATGGACTGTAGCCCACCAGGCTCCTCTGTCCATGGGATTCTCCAGGCAAGAATACTGGAGTGGGTTGCCATTTCTTTCTCCAGGGGATCTTCCCCACCCAGGGATTGAACCTGGATCTCCTGCACTGCATGCAGATTCTTTGCTATCTGAGCCACCTGGGAAGACCAAAGACTGCTGAGGGTACTGGAAATGTGAAATATGGTAGATGGCTTTATGGAATACTCTGTAACCGTTAAAAACAAATTACAGGGACATGCCATAGTAAGCAGAGAAGGACACCGCAACACACTCCAGTATTCTTGCCTAGAGAACCCTGTGGACAGAGGAGCCTGGTGGGCTGCTGTCCATGGGGTCGCACAGAGTCGGACATGACTGAAGCGACTTAGCACGCATGCATGCATTGGAGAAGTAAATGGCAACCCACTCCAGTGTTCTTGCTGGAGAATCCCAGGGACGGGGGAGCCTGGTGGGCTGCCGTCTGTGGGGTCACACAGGGTTAGACACAACTGAAGCAACTTAGCAGCAGCAGCAGCCATAGTAATAATGGGGTTTTAAAAGCATTGTTTTGAGTTTTCAAAAGGTTATGAATACAAAAGATCTATAGGGCAATAACATATATGTGAAATTAAGACACACACACAGATTCAAAACGACCCTGTATATTTTTCAAAGACACATTCATAACTAAGTGCTTGTAACAAACATCTATGCCATCAATGAAAAAGAATGAGAGGAGCCTTGGAATGAGGAGAAACATACAATAAAACAATAACGGAAGTGTGGCAAATACAAGGAAAATCTACCAAGGGGGAGAAGTGCCTGAGATGTATTATGGGCAAGATCACTGATATCATGTATGCTTTGCTTCCGGTTCACCTCAGATCAGATTAAACCCAGCTTAGATCTTACCTGCTATAACTGGCAGGAAACCTAATTTCAGTTAGTTTTTAAAATATTGATTTATTTGGCTGTGCTGGGTCTTCGTTGCGTCACGCAGAATCTTCAGTCTTGCAGCATATGAAATACTTGGTTGCAGCATGTGGGTTCTAGTTCCCTGACCAAGGATTGAACCTGGGCTCCTGTGCTGGGAGCAAGGAGTCATAGCCATTAGGCCATAGGAAAGTCCCCTAATTTCAGTTAAAGTGTCATCCCTGTTCTAGTTGATTTTACCAGAACCCCACCCACTTTTGTGGCCTAACGAAGTTTCTGGAGGTCTTGTGACTTTAGCTTGTCATGGTCCACTATGCTCTTTGGCTTACCACTCCTCTGTCGAGATCTCGACTTTATTTTCCCTCAGTATTGCCGCTCCTATAGGTAAGCTGAAACAATATCTGCTTTCTGTATTCTGCCTTATTATTGTCAGTGGTCCTTAACATAGCATTCACTAGCGCCTCCCTCCCTGTGAGCTTAGGCTGCTCCATATTGTTAGGAATTTGTCCATCCTGTATCCTCACAATCAAAGTGAAAAGTGAAAGTGTTAATCACTCAGTCATATTTGACTCTCTGTGACCCATGAGCTGCAGCCCACCAGACTCCTCTGTCCATGGGATTTCCCAGGCAAGAATACTGGAGTGGGTTGCCATTCCCTTCTCCAGGGGATCTTCCCAACCCAGGGATCAAACCTGAGTCTTCTGCACTGCAGGCAGATTCTTTACAGTCTGTGCCACTAGGGAGGCCATATCCTCCCAATGAGCCTTTATTAATTTCCCTTCCAGGCTGGCCCAGGGCAGATAAAGATGATACTGACCCTTAGAACTTCAAGAACTGGAACCATAGAATAGAAAATCTTAAGTCAGTTCAATCCCTGGGTGGGGAAGATTCCCCTGGAGAAGGAAATGGCAACCCACTCCACTACTCTTGCCTCGAAAATCCCATGGACAGAGGAACCTGATAGGCTATAACAGTCCATGGGCTCACATAGAGTTGGACATGACTGAGTGACTTCACTTTCCTTCTTTGTTTCCTTGAGTTAGGCAAGAGTGGAATGAAAGAACCGGAGAATATTATCATTTTATATAGCTATCCCGTTATAACTAGAACCTGGTACAAATCAGTGTCTTCATGGATCAGCCAAACACAGATGTGATCCTGGCATCTTTACTTCAGGATTTCCCCTATTTATTTATTTTTAAACATACATTTATTTATTTATGGCTGTTCCCAGTCTTAGTTGCAGCATGCAGGATCGAGTTCCCTGACCAGGGATCAAACCCAGGCCCCCTGCCTGGGGAGCATGGAGTCCTAGTCTCTGGACCACCAGAGAGCCCACCCCCTCAACCACCACCATACAATTTATTTTGCTAAAGAATTGCAAGGGGATATGTGCAGACAATTTCACCAATTTCTTTATCCTTGAATTTTTTTTCTTACAGTATATTATAAAACACTATTTGGGGAACTCCAGTTGGGGAAATTTTAAACTTAGGAATTGCTTTGCCTCATTAGACATCATCGTAGGCTGACTTCACCTCAGAAGCTGAGCTGCACATGAATTATTTGCTGACCCAGAATTCATGTAAGCCCAGAGCAGAGTTGTTCTTTCTAGTATCATTTCTATATTGTATCTCTTTAATGATGAAACAATTATATCATCCTGTTTTTCCAGATATGGCAGGAGAAATTGATTTTGCCACGTGAATAAGCAGCAATCAATAATATTTGATCTTGTGCAATCCACTGGTGTTTGCTCAATTAGTTCTTAACAGAAGCATGTTATTCGCTCTGTTGGCTGTAGAGTCATTTTGTGTTAAGTGCAGTTCAGGGATAAAAGCTGAGTTTTCCTTTTAAGTGAAAATGTTTTCTCATGTTATTACTATTATTTACAGGAATATTAAGTGATTGGATCCCAAGAATTGTTGATAATAAGGTAGTAGTAAGGAACTTTTAGTTCAGACTTGTAATTTTCTTGATGGGGGAACAAGCTTTAATTGTCAGGTTCTCTATGTCTACATCAAAGTAACCCACCCCAGTGACACATTTGAACAGAAACAGGGTCAAAGTGAATACAAATCCTTTTAATTTGACTTGTTTAGCAATAATAATTTATAGTTAAATAGTCTATAAGTTTATGCAAAACACTTTTTTTTTTTTTTTAGAATTCTAGACAGGAGTAAAACATGAGCAAGGAGAAACATCTAAAAGACATCAAAAGTCTTCCTGGATATTTTTTTCTGTGTTTTTGCTGACTAGCTAGAAACGAGGAAAGTCTACTGCACTGCTTCTGTATGTGTGGTGAGGTAAGGAGACAATTTACACCACTATATATTTTTTGATGATCCTCATGAAATGTAAACAATTGTGATGAAAGGACAAGAACATAGATTTTCATATGCATGAAGAGTTATGTACAAAATTGAGCAGAGCAGCATGATTTTAGTAGCTGAAGACTGGAAACTAGCAAATATGCATCAGTGTTGTTCAGTCACCCAGTTGTGTCCGATTATTTGTGACCACATGGACTGTAGCATGATAGGCTTCCCTGCCCTTCACTGTCTCCCAGAGTTTGCCCAAGTTCATGTCCATTGACATTGAGTCAGTGATGGCACCCCGCCATCTCATCCTCTGATGTCCTTTCCTCCTTCTGCCCTCAAACTGTCCCAGCATCAGGCTCTTCTTTCCGAGGAGTCAGCTGTTCGAATCAGGTGACAAGAATACTGGAGCTTCGGCTTCAGCATCAGTCCTCCCAATGAGTGTTCAGGGTTGATTTCCCTTAAGGTTGACTGGTTTGATCTCCTTGCTTTCCAAGGAACTCTCAGGAGTATTCTCCAGCACCACAGTTTGAAGGCATCAGTTCTCTGGCACTCCGCCTTTTTCACCGGTCACTCTCATAACCGTACGTGACCACTGAGAAGACCATAACCTCGACTACACGGACCTTTGTCGGTAGGACTAATGTCTCTGCTTCTCAACATGTTGTCTAGGTTTGTCATAGCTTTCCTGCCGAGAAGTAATTGTCCTCTGATTTCATGACTGCAGTCACTATCTTCAGTGGTTTTAGAGCCCAAGAAGAAGAAATCAGTCACTACTTCCACCTTTCCCCCTTCTATTTGGCATGAAGTTATGGGCTGGAAGTTAAAGGCAATGCCAAAGGATAGTCAAACTACCGCACAATTGCACTCATCTCATGCTAGTAAAGTAATGCCCAAAATTTTCCAAGCCAGGCTTCAGCAATACGTGAAGTGTGAACTTCCAGATGTTCAAGCTGGTTTTAGAAAAGGTGGAGGAACCAGAGATCAAATTGCCAACATCTACTGGATCATTGAAAAAGCAGGAGAGTTCCAGAAAAACATCTATTTCTGCTTTCTTGACTATGCCAAAGCCTTTGACTGTGTGGATCACAAGAAACTGTGGAAAATTCTTCAAGGGATGGGAATACCAGATCACCTGGCCTGCCTCTTGAGAAACCTATATGCAGATCAGGAAGCAACAGTTAGAACTGGACATGGAACAACAGACTGGTTCCAAATTGGAAAAGGAGTACATTAAGGCTGTCTATTGTCACCTGCTTATTTAACTTATATGCAGAGTACATCATGAGAAATGCTGGGCTGGAGGAAGCACAAGCTGGAATCAGGATTGCCGGGAGAAATATCAATAACCTCAGATATGCAGATGGCACCACCCTTGTGGCAGAAAGTGAAGAGGAACTCAAAAGCCTCTTGATGAAAGTGAAAGAGAAGAGTGAAAAAATTGGTTTAAAGCTCAACATTCAGAAAACGAAGATCATGGCATCTAGTCCCATCACTTCATGGCAAATAGATGGGGAAACAGTGGAAACAGTATCAAACCCAGAGGGATGGTATGGGGAGGGAGGAGGGAGGAGGGTTCAGGATGGGGAACACATGTATACCTGTGGCGGATTCATTTTGATATTTGGCAAAACTAATACAATTATGTAAAGTTTAAAAATAAAATAAAATTAGAAAAAATTAAAAAAAAAAACTTTATTTTTCTGGGCTCCAAAATCACTGCAGATGGTGATTGCAGCCATGAAATTAAAAGACGCTTACTCCTTGGAAGGAAAGTTATGACCAACCTAGATAGCATATTCAAAAGCAGAGACATTACTTTGCCAACAAAGGTCCATCTAGTCAAGGCTATGGTTTTTCCAGTGGTCATATTTGGATGCAGGAGTTGGACTGTGAAGAAAGCTGAACACGGAAGAATTGATGCTTTTGAGCTGTGGTGTTGGAGAAGACTCTTGAGAGTCCCTTGAACTGCAAGGAGATCCAACTGGTCCATTCTAAAGGAGATCAGTCCTGGGTGTTCTTTGGAAGAACTGATGCTAAAGCTGAAACTCCAATACTTTGGCCACCTCATGCGAAGAGTTGACTTATTGGAAAAGACTCTGATGCTGGGAGGGATTGGGGGCAGGAGGAGAAGGGGATGACAGAGGATGAGATGGCTGGATGGCATCACCGACTCGATGGACTTGAGTTTGGGTGAAGTCCGGGAGTTGGTGATGGACAGGGAGGCCTGGCATGCTTCATGGGATCACAAAGAGTCAGACACGACTGAGTGACTGAACTGAACTGAACTGAACTATGGACTGGATGCCATGATCTTAGTTTTTAATATTTCGTTTTATGCTGCCTTTTCACTCTCCTCTTTCACCCTCATCAAGAGGTTCTTTAGTTCCTCTTCACTTTCTGCCATTAGAGTGGTATCATCCACATATCTGATGTTGTTGATGTTTCTCCCACCTATCTTGATCCCAGCTTGTAACTCATCCAGCCCGGCATTTCTCATGATGTGCTCAGTATATAGATTAAACAAATATGGTGGCTGCAGACAGTCTTATCATACTCCTTTCTCAATCCTGAACCAATCAGTTTTGCCATACAGGATTCTAACTGTTGCTTCTTGACGTGTATACAGGTTTCTGAGGAGACAGGTAGGATGGTCTGGGATTCCCATATCTTTAAGAGGTTTTCCACAGTTTGCTTTCCACACAGTCAAAGAGTTTAGTGTAGTCGATGAAAAAGAGGTAGATGTTTTTTTTGGTATTCCCTTGCTTCCTCTATGATCTATCAGAGGTTGCCAATTTGATCTCTTGTTCCTCGTCCTTTTCTAAACCCAGCTTGGACATCTGGAAGTTCTTGGTTTGCATAATGCTGAAGCCTAGCATGCAAGATTTTAAGCATCACTTTACTAGTATGGGAAATGAGTACAATTGTTCAGTGGTTTGAACATTCTTTACTGCTACCCATCTTGGGAATTGGGATGAAGACGGGCCTTTTCCAATCCTATGGCCACTGCTTGGTCTCCAGATTTGCTGACATGTTGAGTGTAGTGGATAAATCAGTGTGGTATATCTATGCATTGGAATATTATCCAACAATGAAACTGAATAGACCACAGATACATGTAACAATAAGGATAAATTTCACACATGCAATATTAGAGGTGAAATAAGTGAGACACAAACAAGTACCTTTCATGTGTATACAAATTACATAGGCGCACATAAATAAATGATGATGCTGGAAGTCAAAATAACCTATAACTTTGGGGAAGAAGAAGGGGCAGTGATTTTGGAGAGAGCAGGAGTAGATGGTATCTTCCAGAGTGTTGGCAATGTTCTCTTTTTTGACCTGGGTTGTGATTACAAGGAGGCATTCATATTGTGGATAATCTATTCTGCTGTACATTTAATTTTTTTGTACCTTCACTATGAATGTCATACTTTTTAAAAAGCTTAATAATCCTTTAAAAAATTGAGAGAGGGTTTGGGTGGGCAGACCATTCACATGTCAAATCCTGAATTGGGCACTCATTAGCTTCTATAGCCTTGGGAACATGTTATTGCATTATCCGCATCTTGGGCTGAGAAAATAAGGTTCAGTACCTACCTGCAGATGCCTGCGGTTGCTTGACTACTGCCAGCATTGACTTGACTAATACTTGTGATTATAAGACTGAGCAGCAAAGACTGATATAAGACTGATTATAAGACTGAGCCTTGGCTGAAAAACTCAATTTGGTTCATAGATCAACACTGATTCATCAGTTCAATTCAAAATCCATTACACTGTTGATGTGTATTTGCTGGTTTTAGCTACTAAAATCATGCTGCTCTGCTCTGTTTTGTACACAACTCTTAATGTATGTGAAAGTGTATGTTCTTGTCCTTTCACGAGGATCATCAAAAAACACCAATTGATCAGTGAGTGAACACTCCATAACTTTATTTGGATCAAAATCTTTACTCTCAAGAAAATCCATGAAGTTTGTATTAGTATTTCTTGCATGTTTACATAATGCATTTGAATTTGACACTCAGTGTCAATTTTCTGAATAATGGTAGGCTGACGTGGTAAAAGTTGTTACTTGATTGATTGATTCAACCAATAAATATTAAGGACTGATTTTGTGCTGATTCACAGTTCAGTTTTGCTTTGAAGACAGGACCAATTGTATATGCACATCTAAAGAAAGTTGTATTCAATTAACCACCTTCAGTCACACAGACTTACAGTCTTCTATTTGAACAAAACTTACAAAGCTAATGTAAACTTGGGGCTTCACATCCATTTTCAAAAGTTGTTCAGGGCTTCAGTGTCGAAGGAGATCCAAATTCTATCTTCATAATTTCATAGAGAGATCCCCTGATTTACAAATCTATAAAATCTTAACATATAATAAAGCTGGGACTAGAACCAAAATCTTGTTTTAAACCTGCAAGCAGCTCAGTTAATAATTATTCAGAAAGAAAAGTTTAGAAAGGATGAAACAGTTTTAAAAATAGATGTAGAAGGTTTTATTTATGTCTACATTTTGGTTTAATTTTATGTTAAAATGAATCAAGGCATTGTGTTAGTACATATTGCAAAATCAGAATAGCTCATTAGCCTCAGTGAGTAAATTTATATTTTAAAAACATTATCTTCTTTGTTGTGAACAGTAGTAGGAATAAGGAAGAAAGATTGGTTCAAGAGTTCTTATTCAACTCAACTTTTTGGATGAGATTCTTTGGGGAATTACAGAATCGTGATACTGATATGATGTGAGGATAGGCCACCATTAAAATGACTGAAAACTGGAAGATTCTGATGTCTTCTTCCTGGGCCTTTGAATCTGATGAGCTTCATCTTCAATAGAAAGAAGACAAACTAACACGACAGATGACAGTCCTCCTGTAACACCGTCTGAGCAGAGTGTATAGCATGTCCTGGGCAGATGGGAGGTATTAGAGAGCAGTGGTGTCCGGATGGCCATTGTCTTTGCCAGTTTTTGTGTCTGTCTCTTCCATTAAATGGCTATTTCGTTGACAAAAGGGATTGCTTCTTTTTTAAAATTTTATTTATTTGTTTTTGGTTCCGCTGGGTCTTCGTTGATGCCCGCAAGTGCATTCCTCTAGTTGTGGCGAGCCGGGGCTACTCTCGGTTGCTGTGAGCAGGCTTCTCATTGCAGTAGCTTCTCATGTTGCAGTTCATGGGCTCTAGAGCATGGCTCAGTAATTGCGGTGTGCAGGCTTAGTTGCCCTGAGGCATATGGGGTCTTCCCAGACCAGGGATCACACCCATGTCCCTTGTATTGACAGGCATATTCTTAACCACTGAACCACCAGGGAAATCCAAGGGATTGCTTCTTAATTGTCTTTGTGTCCAAAATATCAAGTCATGGACTTACACATAGTGGATGTTTGATAAATAGTAGTTAATATCATTAAACAATAAATGATTGTCATGCTCAATTACGTTTGTCTCCATACCATCTCCAGGAGATGGTGAAGGACAGGGAAGCCTGGTATCCTGCAGTCCATGGGATCACAAATAGTTGAACATGACTGAATGACTAGGCTACAACAACAAACTCTACTAAAACCTCCATAAAGGAAGAGATTTTCATTCTAGCTGTGTATCTAATATTACATCTGGCAAATTATAGATGCTTGAAAAACATTGATTGTTGGAAATATACTCTCTTTTGATATATTTGCTCTGTTTATACATCTCTCACATGACTGAAAATGGTTGCTCCAGTGTTTGAACCTGTGTGGTATTCTAGGTCCACCATCAAATTTATATAAACCTCTCATTTGGGTTTGCTTGCTATTAACATGGCTGTTTATTCCCTGAACAATGTATTATTTCTATTGACAGAATTACTTGTTAGAGAATGGAGATTTATAGAGCCTCAGAATATCTTACCCAAGAAGGAGGAGCTTTGGATGAGGCAAGCCTTTCAGAATTCCCAGAAAAAAAAAAGTCAGTTACAGGTTTCAAGTATGCAGCTATATATTCTCATTAAACATAATGCTGGCAGTAGTCAGTTCTACTTCGCTGAACTTTTCCAACAATCCAATTTGAAAAGCTCATAAGAATAATTGATGCCCAACTCATTGGAGACAGATATTAGAAAAGTCAAAGAACTTAGCATTTATTTTAGATGCATTTTTACCCTAGTGGAAAGAACAAGGAATATATCCTTGAAATGATATTACAGGCAAAGTTCCATCAAGTGAAGATAAACAAAATTTAAACCGTATCTAAAACACCCACCTGTCTCCATTTCTGATAGCAAAGGAAATTGGTGTAAACTTTTTTTTCAGTATAGAAACAGAAAATACAAGCAAATATGAAAGTATAATGTGTACGAAATTAGTTGTAGGACTGGTGATGTTTGAGGCAACTTCTTTCCTGTTGCAGTAGATATTATACTTTGGGGGTGGGAGTAAAGCCTAAAGGATTAATAAATATCAGAAAGAATGACTTCCAAGTTGAGAGCATTTGGAATAGACTAAAAGCGTCTTTCTTATTGATTTATTACGTTTGACTGCAGTAGATCTTTGTTGCTGTATTTAGGCTTTCTCTAGATGGGTGCATGGGCTTCTCATTGTAGTAGCTTCTCTTGAAGTTGCAGAATTAGTATAAAGTTTATGAAAATAACCCCCCAAACACCATTTTGAGCAAAGGCCAGTTGTAGCAATTCAAAGGTAAAGTGTTGGAGGGTTCCTGTAAAGTCCTATACTCTAACAGATACAGAAATTCAAGCTTTGAGTGGGAAAGCTATTTTGGAAAGTCCCACTTCTCTGAGGTCTAGAGTCAGAGCTGAATCCTGGGTAACTCTTTCCTGGACTCTGGTTCAGGTATGTTGTGTGGGCTAGACATTGACAGGTTAAGAAAGACTGAAAATAACAGTAAGGTCAAGCATAGAATTTAGGTATTAGGGCTGTGCAACTGAAAATCACAGTGTCATGTTACGCATCAGATTGTTTCCAACTTAATGTTCGTTTGAAAATATCATTTACTGTGCCCACCGAAAGCCCGTGGAAATACAAAGTGGCTAATTAAAGAGCCTGGGGATATGATTTTGAAAGATATATACTCTGGCATCACATAGCTGAAAGTAAAATGCAATCTCATAACTACCTAATACGGTGATAGATCTAAATTGCTAAGCAAGATGACTAACAAGGGAAAAAAGCTTTTTGGAGACTTAAAAAATAGAACTGGATGTCTGTCCTGTTTTTGTTTTTGGAAGATGTCAGGTATCTTTTCACTATGAAGGTATATGCTTTTATCCACCACTTAAAACCTTTCTTAAAAGCCACAGGAAAAAGTAGCTCAAATTCTGTATTTGCAACATGTCATGGAACCTCATTACTACATCCCTGGCATTCTGACAGAAGCTAGAGAAAATTAGCACCTACAGTGTAGCAATGCTTCCATTTAAGAGGTTACTTCGAAATGTTCTTCCCACCAGCCTGATTGTCTGTACGTTCCAAAGGGGAAACAAAGCAATGTATTTTTTGCTGCATAAACTCCATGAAATATTGCCATAAATGGATTCCTTGCTCCTTACAGCACAAGTCTGAAATGAATGTATTGTATGGAGTAAGGGGGTATTATTATTTCACCATGTCTTTGTTTACTAAAACACTGTTTTATGGAGGGATAATTCCCCTATGGAACCAGCTCCTGAAGAAAGGTCTTGATTTATACCCATTGCTCAACCTGTCTGATTGTATCCTCCGCACCAGGGTATAGTTTTTCAGCAAGATCTATATTTTATGACTCATGGGCAGGTGTTTGACTCAAATATTGCTGGACTGTGTCGCTCGCTGTTTTCCCCTCTGGTCAACCTTTCCCCCCTTTTTAAAGTCTGTCAAATTGAAAACAATCAAAAAGGTGTAAATAATTACTGGCTATTATATCTATTTAAGTGAATCATTAGGAGCGAGACCACATGCCTAGGATTTCACACATTTTCCACTTCCACAGATGAACCTTTCAGAGAATCTTAATTTGGAACTAAATAATAAACTGCAGGGAGAGATGAGAACTCTTTGAAAATACATTGGAGAACAGCCATTCAGTGAAATGGGTCGAGAACCTACTGGGACTTCCCTGGTAATCCAATGGGTCTCTGTGCTCCCAATGCAAGTTTGATCCCTGGTCAGGGAACTATCCCACATATGCCACAACTAAGAGTTCACGTGTGGCGGCTAAAAGATCCTCATGCTGCAAATAATGATTCCACATGCCTCAACTGAGGCCCAGCAAAGACAAACAAATACATTTTTTTAAAAAAAGATCAAGAGCCTACCAGCTTCAGCCCAGGAATGAACTTGGCTTTTCCTCAATGGGCACTAAGGAGCGAGTTGAAGGTTGCTTAGCCTCAATGTGCTTTTCTGAAAAGATAAGAAAAGGAGGCATGATTTTTTTTTAATCAAATGAAGTTGTGTCTTAAATTTCAAACTATGAGAAAATGTTGTGTTATTATTATCATTTTCTTAGCTTGTTCAATTATTATCCATTGAAATGTATTCAGGTCAAACTCTCATCAAGGTTCACTTCTATAGTTGTGCAGCACAAACTTGAAACTAACATTGTTCTAGGTTCTGTAGACAGAGCAATAACCTCTCCTGCTGCTCCAAAAAGGGAAGTATGTTAAAAACATAATGTGCCATGTACCACCAAGTACTAAAATGAACTAAAAAAGAGAAGAGAAAGGAAAGAGGAAAGGGGCTGTTGAACTGGGTTGACAAGAGAGTCTCCTGCAATAAGGTTGCATTTGGGAAGAGATCACATAAGCAAGGGTGTCAGCCAACTACTGAAAGAGAGTCCTGGCGGGGGAAGCAGCAACTGCAAAGGCAACAGCAGGCATTATGTGTTACGGGGAGATCAGGAGGTCGTGTGCATGGAGCACGGTCAATCAGGAGCAGCTGGGTAGAAGACCAAGTCAGAAAGCCAGCAGAGGGCAAGATGACGCAGGGCCCTCTAGGCCAAAGGGGTTGGGATTGAACTCTGGGGGAGCAGTGGGGGTCGGAGGGTTGAAGGACATGATCTGACATGGATTGTTCTATCAATTTTGTGGAGAAGAGACCACAACGGGGGAAAGGGTGGAAGCAATTATAAACAAAAGACCAAGTGACAAGTGATGGGAGGAGGGGAGGAGAGGGTGACAAGTGATCAGATTCTGAGAATATCCTGGAGGCAGAGCTGACAGGATCTCCTGAAAAGACTGTATTGTGGGGTACGAAAGCAAGGATAGTCAACTCACAGTGATGCCCATAAAAATTATAGGTAATTAATTGGAAATGACACTCCCAGCCCATATCAAGTATTTGTCCTAAGATGCATACTGAGCTTAATTGACTTCTCTTTCACTTGACTTTTACTTAATTTTCATGTTGCTTGTGTTTTATGTTAATATTTAAGGATCTCAGGTACATAGAATTGAATTATTCATGAGCCTTTGTCTCTGGAACATCATTATCACTAAGACAGGCAAGCCCTGTTTTACTTATTTAATTTTATTTTAATATTTTCACTCTTTCATCTATGATTCTTGTTTGTCTTTTCACCTTTTCACTCAGTTACATAACAAAATATATCTGATATTTGTCCTTGTGTATACCTTCAAAAAATATATGGGGTTATTTGTAAATCTATGCCTAAAATTTAATATAAATAATATCATGCTATAGATTATGCTTTCTTTTTTTTAAATAACCTTGTGGTTTTTTAAGAATCTATTCATGTTGCTTTATATGCTTGTTGTTCATCATTTCTGAGGGCTGCAGAATTTTCCATAGCATGCATCAGCCCAGCTGAACTCATCCTGTCTTCTAGTTTTCTTGTGCTCCTTATAGCTAATGATGCTGTGAGAAATACACATTTATATGTCTTCTTATAGTCTTGGATGGTGATTTCTGGGGAATATGATTAGCAATTAGTTTTTGTTTAAATACTATTTATCAACATATTCACAATGAATCACACACTCTCAATGATCATTTCACATTGACAACAGAGAATTAAGGGTGTTTGGTCAATTTTAAAAAGATAACTCAATGAGTTTTTTTTATTGATCTTGGAACAGTGGAGAAGTTTATAGAATGCTTCCATACTCAGCTTTGGAAATTAAAAACTGAATAAGAATTCTACCTGGAAGAGAAAAGGAAAACCAAAGTTTCACTTATGAGAATGAAAGAAAGCAGAATGAAAGATAGTAGCAGTCATTCTAAGATCCAGATTAAATTACGTCAGAATCAAATCCATTCCTTTGTTCATTTTCACTCCCCTGGAGAGGTTCTTCACCCAGATCAGGAACTGTCCCCCCACAACCAGTGTCCATCCAAGACTGCAGAGTAAACTGCCAGTAAAAGCGTCATTTGCTCAGTGGTGTCTGACTCTTTGCGACCCAATGGATTCTAGCCCACCAGGTTCCTTGGTCCATGGGATTCTCCAGGCAAGAATACTGATGTGGGTTGCCATGCCCTCCTCCAGGAGATCTTCCCAACCCAAGAGATAGTCCTCTGAGTCTACCTCAATATGGGCCTCAAAAATGCAAAGCTTGAGATTCTCTAGGCTACCAAGCAAGCTGATGAAGAGAACTGATTTTACTGGCTGCACCACTGCCCTTCCCCCATGCTACGTAACAGATTCTTGAGAGGAAATGAGTTGGTGGATGTTGATGATGAGGTGTCTGCTTATGTGTCAGGGGCTGTTCTAGACACTGGAGATTTGATTGGTGAGCAAGAACCCAATATAGAGGACTTCCCTGGTGGCCCGGTGGTTAAGAAGCTGCCTGCCAATGTGGGGGACACAGGTTCAATCCCTAGTTCAGGAAAAATCCCACCAGCTGAGGAGCAACTAAGCCCATCCACCACAATGAGAAGCCTACAATCCACAAGGAAGAGGAGCCTCCACTCGCCACAACCAGAGAAAGCCTGAATGCAGCAACGAAGACCCAGCACAGCCAAAAAAAGAAAAAAGAACACAGTGTCGAATGGTGTCTGATGATGATAGCTAGCCCAGCTTTGGCAGTGAAAAAGGTTCTGAATGTTCCCAGGTCTAATGCCCTTACTGGCCAATGACAGAAGCTTAGGGAAGAGGATTCTTCCTGAATTCCAGGCTACAGTCTTCATTCTGGCCACCTTTGTGTGACTGCTGTAATTAGCCTAGATGCTAGAGCTGCCATTCACAGATATCACCAGGATGTTTTCCAGCTTAAAGAAAGCACTGTACCTCTGCTTAGAAATGTGGTAGTTAAGTGTAGGGTTGATTTATAGATTTGGGCTTGGTCTTTCAAGCTTTGCACCGGGTTCCGCCATGCTGATGGACGCTGCTGCTTACCTGACTCCACCTTGAAGCTCCATCCAGTCTTCTCTGTATATGGTCCGTATAGCAAAGAGACTCCCAGGTGCCGATAAACACCCCTCCTTAAGTCTGCAAGTATTGCTTATGTACAAGTGAGGTTTTTCTCTTGAGTTGATATAGGGATATTTCATTCTGCTTCTAGTTTAACATGCCTCCCCCTCACCCCATCCTTTCCAGCAGGAGCCAGAGAGATCCTGATTAAGCTAAGCAGCAATTAAACATCCTAATGCTGTCATTATCTTTCCTTAAGTAGCCACTTCAGCCACGAGGAGAACATTAAACCGAAATTTAATTTTCTAAGGGGGTAGGTAGGCTTTCAATTTTCCTGGTTCTGGATTTGTCAGAAGGAGCAGAGAGGTCTTTGTTTATCCTAAGAGATTCTTTAGATTGGATTTAGAATTCATGGGGATGATCTCTTTGGATCATATTTGTAAAATATATTTCCATCCAACAGTAAAGTGCTATCTGCAAGAAAGAAAGCTCATCTTGTGCTGTCTGGCAATGCTCTGTCAGGCCGGCATCAGTGGGGCAGACAGGTGGCCCACAGATCAGCTCTGACTGTCAAGGCATCACCTTCTCCAGATGACTTCTGTATTTGTACTTCAACTGATTGTGAATTCTGGGTCAGACATCCAAGAACTGGAACCTCCCTGGTGGTCCAGTGGTTAAGACTTTGCCTTCCAGTGCAGGGGTTGCAGGATGGTTAGCGAGCTAAGATCCCATGTGCCTGCTGGCCGAAAAACCAAAACAGACAACAGAAGCAATATTGTAAGGAATTCAATGCACACTTGTAAAATGATCCACATTAAAAAAAAAGTCTTAAAAGAAATCCAAAAGCTACTGCAGGCTTCTCTAGAGAAAGATGAGCTCAGTTTTCTCTACTCTTCTCGAGGCTGAGTCCCCACTCTAGTTGTTCCCAAATCGGTCCTTTTTCTCACAATGTGTAATGGTCACACTTCAGCCTGATGAGGTTGAATTCCAGGACTCAGCTTTCACAGGGGTACTAATAACTTGGGAACATAAGATACTCTCTAAGGGAAACAGCACAGCTGGGTTTGCAGAATCTGATGTGATTTGATTTCATGGCAAAATGGCCCATCTCTCTTGCAACTCTTCTTGTTCCTCTGATCTCCCTGCCAGCACCTTCTGGATACAAGAGTCTTTTTTGCCCTGGAAACTCACTAAGATGGTCCCCAGGTTAGAGTCTTTGATAACTCGCTCTGCTTCACTACCTGTAAATACTGTTTCTTCTGACCCTCCCACACATTCACCTTGTTCCTTTAATTCAAATATCAGCTTAATGTCTTGTTATGGACACTATTCCTGAGTTCCCAATGACAGTCACCACCTAGTAACTTCTTTCACTTACTTTTTGTACTTTTGCATGGGTAGTTTTTAATTTTACTTTTACATTTTGATTTTTCATGTTAAAAAATTCAAAAGAAATTTTATTCTGGGTTCAAATTGTGCCTTTGTTTTCTTCTGTAATAATTTTAGGATAATCCAAAAAGAAAGGATTTCTTGGGTTGTTGGGTATGTCTCTAACAAGCCTTGAAGAAGTATGAATATTATTCCAAGTGCTTTTGGTAATTGAATATGATAGAGGATTCATCCAATCACCAAGAACTATAAGAAAACCTGGATTCTCAAAGACCAGTCTCCCACAAAAGCTAGATTGCTTATAGCCAACATTATTTTTTAAAGAGTGTCATCTGAAAAAGCCCCAAAGCACCAGGCAAATTGTACCTAAGAAAAATTAGATGAATTATCTTCATCACTAGGAAGATCTCTGTTGGGTTTCTAAAAACGATTAGAGCCCTGAGGCTAGTATTACTGCCCCTAAGAGAGGTAATATACTTATCCAACATATACTCTTGAAGGCATTGGGAAAACTTCTAAAGAATTCCCACTAAGCTATCCAGTGAAATTCAGTGAACATTCATTATGTGATAAAGGTCGTGATGGATATTACAAACAGGAAGGGACATAGCCTCTGCCTTCAAGGAGTCTATATTCCAGTGCAGATGATGGCCATAGAGATTTATGGCTGGGGACATAAGGTGCATTGCAGAGCAAGAGTTCTCACCAAACAGCCAAGGGAGGACAAACCAAGAAGAGGCACGTCCCAGATGGTGCATCTGGCCAGCACCTGACTGTGGATCACACAGCATATCTAGGGAAAGAGGCTTAAAGTGAATGAATGTCCCTCCTATGCCCATGTTGGAGGGATTGTCAATCTCCACCTGAGGATTTCAAATACTCATAGCTTCTGATGAGGTTACCATTCTTAACACTGGGCTAAGGATAGGCCAAGGCAGGCAGCGAGGCCTGAGAACAGTGCTGATTCCATCACCATGAAGCAGGTGAGGCGTGAGGCTATCTAGGCCATCCTCAAAAATGGGTAATCCAGTGCTCCTCCATTCAGAAAGCTGTTTGCAATTGCAATCTTCAACACTGCACTGTGGTGTGTGCCTGCTTAGTCACTAAGTGGTGTCTGACTGCATGCACTGCAGCCCACCAGGCTCCTTGGTCCATGGGATTCTCCAGCCAAGAATATTGGAATGGGTTGCCATTTCTTCCTCCTCCAGGGAGTCTTCCCAACCCAGGGATTGAACCCATGTACCCTGCAAGTCTCCTGCACTGCAAGTGGATTCTTTACCCACTGAGCCACTGGGGAAGCATCTTGATAACTTACAGCTAATTTGGAAAAAGGGTCCTTGTCCAAGTTTAATTTACTCCCTCTCCATATCCATGTCATTCATTCCCAGATTCCAAAGCTCCAAATATCAATTAAGCATTCTGCTACAAAACTCATTTTGTGGTTTGAGGTATTTAATCTTTACTCAAGCAAACATCAGAGATGAAGGTATTTCACTCCATACTATCT
This sequence comes from Bos indicus x Bos taurus, assembly GCF_003369695.1. Lineage (NCBI taxonomy): Eukaryota > Metazoa > Chordata > Mammalia > Artiodactyla > Bovidae > Bos > Bos indicus x Bos taurus. The sequence continues at coordinate 51,732,318 of NC_040097.1, read as the reverse complement.
TGTGCTACTTCTATAAAGGGTAAATCATTGGCAAGTGGACTAATTATAACAATTTTGGGAATTGTGTCCTCTACCCAGGAGGGTATCATGCCTGTATCTCCTTAGTTGAATATATGTCATGAGCTTAAGGTTCAAGCAAACATGTGGCTATGAGTGGAGGGCTCTTTCCTTTCCAGTTAGCCACTTGACTCTACGTATGTCTTTCCTGCTGTGAGAGTGCAGAGGTCCAAGGCAGTCAATGGTGGTGTTCAAAGGTATCCATTTTGTCCCAGGATGGAACAACTGGTTCACCTTTTATATCTGGAGAAAATAAATTAGAAGTAATTATGTCAGTGTTGAGTCCTGGAAAATAACAAAATTGTATGTTTTACAGTAGAAAATTTGGCAAATAAAACTATTATTTATATCAACAAGTTAAACTGATTTTCTTACTATTGTTTTTCACATGTTAGGAATTTGTTTAAATGCATCTAGTAGAATATTTAAAGAAAAGTTATCTTGACATGGAGTCCCTAGATTCTATTGAATTTTATGACTGTTGCAAAGTATTTTCCATTACCATCACTAATCTTCCTTAAAGGGATGTGTTGTCATTAACTTGTAGGAGAACAGATCCCAAACTTGTTTCTTGTGTCACCAGAGGTATTTGGGATTCCACTGTGTCAAGTATTCTATGGAATTCAAAAAGACAGAAGACTATGTATTATTTAGTTGATCTCAGAGAACAATGAGGAACTTTGAGCATAGTCTCCTCTTTCATGTGGGTGCCCAGTGTAGTTTTGCCAACTGGAGTGAAAGCCACAATCAAAAGGAAGCATAAAGCTCTTGGTGATCTCTTACTAATCTACTTTCCAGCTCTTATCCACTGATGAACCCAAGTTGGCACACTTTCCTTAATGAAAATTTGCCATCACAAATTTAAACTGCTTTCTTGGAGTCTTCCACAATTCTTGTGTTTTTCCTCTGCCTAGAGTATATGTTGGAGAAGGCAATGGCACCCCATGCCAGTACTCTTGCCTGGAGAATCCCATGGACGGAGGAGCCTGGTGGGCTGCAGTCCATGGGGTCACTAAGAGTCGGACATGACTGAGCAACTTCACTTTCACTTTTCACTTTCATGCACTGGAGAAGGAAATGGCAGCCCACTCCAGTGTTCTTGCCTGGAGAATCCCGGGGATGGGGGAGTCTGGTGGGCTGCTGTCTGTGGGGTCGCGCAGAGTCGGACATGACTGAAGTGACTTGGCAGCAGCAGCAGAGTATATGTTGCTATGTCTTTCATTTTTTATTTGAGTTCTGATTCTTTGACATCTCTGTCAAGATTCACTCTAATAACCCCAGGTGTTTCTACTCTGTCCCTACAGCACATGACTCAAGCTACTGACACAACACTTATCTTGCAAACTTATCGGTAATAACTTTCTTCATCCAAACAGTTCCATCTAGGCCATCCCATTCATTGGGATGAACATGATCTTTCTATGACTTCACTCCTAAAATTGAAGTCTAAATTTTTTAGCATGATTTTTCAGGATATGTTCCACCTGTTATTTTCTGAGCCTTTTCTTATCCCGTGTGTATATCACCCTCATGACATCCTGACCTACTACAAGTTTTTTGAACAGACTGGGTCCACTTCTACATCCCTTGTTGAGGACAATTTTTGAGCTATCCTTCTTCTATTCCAAGCCCCTTAACCTAATGGTAGGTTCTCCATCAATATTTGTGGAATGTAAACTAGAGAAGGAGCAGAGATGATATGTCTTGAAGTTCCTGGCTCCTGCTAACACATTGCATTACCAGCCTGGTGCACAGAGATGTTTTCCAATCACTTGTGAAGAACCTCCAACTCAACTCTCAGTGCCCAAAGGCATGTCATTCAAAGTTTCAAATTGTCCAGATCATTGTCCTGGCTTTGCTACACTTGCCTTAGGATGTTTTAAAGTCAGTGAGAAAGGGTATGATAAAATATAACACACATGGTATTTTTGTCATCTTTGTCATTTGTTCAGTGGTCCTATCTATAAGCTATGTGCGCTTAGACATGAAACATATCTGAGCATTGGTTTTCCTCTTAGCAAAATACTATAATGATGATTAGCTCATCATGTTATTTAAGAATTAAGAATAATAGCCTATGTATAGCAGGTAGAACTTCAAGACATTCAATAAACATTTGCTTTCCTTTTTTATTATTTTGTGACCATAGTCTAGTTTGGTCTGAGATATATTTCAAATGCTGAACCAAATTCTGTTTGAGAAGATGTTTGAACAATTGCCAAAAGCAGAATATCAAAATACATGGCTTGCAATTATTCATTCTCTTTCATCCCTTACACTGTTTTAGGTATTCAGATATTGTCTGCATCGCCAAATATATATTAGGTTGATAAATTGAGAGTGAAGGACCATTATCCTAGAGCAATATACACTAGTCTCGGATAGCCTGCGAGAAATGTATGACTTAGCGTAGCTTATTTGTCAAGCACATTGGTTATAATTACGGAAACTGGAGGTTTTATCCCAGGACTACTGTTACCTGAATTTGGACAAATTCCCCATATTTGTAGGGACTATATTATTTTTGCATACAATAAAATAATAGAATATTGATGGTTGGAGGGTTCTTAAATAACTCAAGCTTTTAAAAAACTCTCCGATTCTTTTTTAATAATTTTAGTTACTTGTTTACTTTTATTTGGGGCTGTGTTGGGTCTTTGTCGTTGCGTGGGTGTTTCTCTAGTTGTGGTAAGCAGGGACTACTCTCTAGTCACCTTGCGAAGGCTTCTCAATGCAAGTGGCTTCTCTTGTCGCGGAGCACAGGCTCTGCAGTGCATGGGCGTCAGTGGCTGTGGCACTCGGGCTCAGTGGGTGTGGCTCCCAGGCTGTCGGCTCAACAGTTGTGGTACACAGCTTAGTTGCTCCAGGGCATGTGGGATCTTCCTGGATCAGGGACCAAATCCATGTGTCCTGCATTGGCAGGCAGATCCTTTACCACTGAGTCACCAGCGAAGCCCCTCTGATTCTTTTCGTGTTTGTCAAATAGAGTCAGTTGTAAAGGCCACAAACAGATAACTATTTTAAAAATTATTAATAAGTGATAACACTGTAAGTGCAATGCATGATTTTGGCTTACAAGGAATGCTGTATGAATTAATCCTCGTGTGTGTGTATATATGCTGTGCTGTGCTTAGTTGCTCAGTCGTGTCCAACTCTTTGTGACCCCATAGACTTAGCCCTCCAGGCTCCTCTGTGCATGGAAGGCTCCAGGCAAGAATACTGGAGTGGGTTTCCATGTCCTCCTCCAGGGTATCTTCCCAGCCCAGAGATCCAACCCAGGTCTCCTGCGTTGCAGGCGAATTCTTCACCAGCTGAGCTACCAGGGAAGCCCATGTATGTGTGTGTGTGTGTGTGTGTGTGTATTTGATCAAAACTGAATTAAAAAGTGATGCTGGGGGGAAAAGTTTCCCAAGGAAAAGATGCTGACTGAATCATTTTTTAACGTGGTTGGAAAAAATTTTCTTAATGTAATTAAGAAGACAGTACTATATGAAGAACATTCTGCCATGGCTTTATTGGCCCATTTTCTAATTTTAAAAAGAAAACATATTACAAATGAAATGAATGGGCCATAATACATGCTGTATGCCAGTTGGAATGATGGATGGGCTCCAAGAAGAAATAACCAATGTCCACAATAGGCTTGTGAGAAAAGAGTAAGGCCTTGGTTTTTTGTAGCCAATAGAAGTGAAAGCGTTCAACGACCCCCTCTAACAAATGAATCATTTTCATTATCTGTCAGTATTCTTTTATTTTCTCTGCCTTACATTATTCTATTCAACTTGGTCTCCTAGTTTTATAATTAGAAGTCCTTGAATATGAGTAGAGAGGAAAGAGAAAACCTCTAAAAGGGAATACTCTTTGTAAAGGCAAGTATTGCCTTTCAGAAAATCGCGGAGGTGATCCTTCTTTGCAGTAGGCAGAGAAAGCATTTTGATGGAGTGATGATGGATCTGTCTGAAAGTAATGACGGATGTTTGTTTCTTGTTAAACAATGCAGCTTTTCAGAATGTTAAATATAGCTTTTTATGCCCTCTGGCCAACAAAGTGCTGTGTGGGTGTGCCGTGTGGTATGCCGTACGTTCACTCCCAGGCCGTGCCAGGGAGCTCTGATGAGGCATCTTAAGTAGGGGAAGGAGAAAGTATTGCCCTGAAGTTGTGCAAGGACTAGACAAAAACTGTACCCAAAGTAGCTCAGTGATACTGGACTTCGGGGGCTGAACAAAGGAGAGTCTGCCTGGGTGAAAAAGGGCCAGGGCATTTTCAGATAGAATCAGGATTTGAAGTTATTAGATAATCATGCATGGTTCTGGGTGTTCTCATTAATTGTGGTAGAGTCCCATTCTGCACCACAGTGGAAAAGGAACAATGCACCCCCATGGAGAAGTGCTGGCTGTTATTTTTTTCTCAGCTGCAAACCCACCCTTCTGCATTCTTCTTTGTGATACAAAGCTTAAAGATTTGCAATCCACATTTCTCCTTTGGAAACTGAGTTTATGTCAGATTTCAGCAATAGGAGTGCAAGAGGAAGGCGAAGAGTCTGGCTGAATTAAAGGGATAAATGCAGGGTTACCAGTAAGCACCCAGGATGCTTTCGTGTGACTCAAAGAGGACTTAGGAGGAACTTCTTTTTTTTTTTTTAATATATATATATTTTCATTTGAAAGTAAAAACTATGCTGCCCATGCTCCATGCAAAAGGAGGACAGGTATATTGTTCTATGTACTGACTTTGATTAAATCATCTTCTAGCCTGTTTCTCACTCCCACGCTCCATCAGACATCCCTTGCTGGAGCCAGAGACTCTCATGGTCCAGAATGAACATGCGTTAGGCTTCTTTTGCAGCTTTCTCATACTTCCATTACTCTGACATTAGTTCAGCATTTTCTTGAATTCTCTCACCTATTCCTGAGTTCCGTTCCCTTTCCCATTGTGGGTTTATTCCTTTGGAAAACTCCAAACTTTGATTTCATTTGAATTTGGCTGTGAACTTGAGGTGAATGTATATACTCTCTCCTCCATCTTAAAGCTAAAGTTTTAAATCTTTAAAGAAATTGTTACAAATTATCATTGACATTGATTTGTGCTTCCGAGTCTTATTCATTCAGTAAAAATTTGATGATATCTTCTTTGATTTTTCAATATTGCCACATTGCTTCAGTAAATAAGTTATTACTATTTATTGAGAAATTGCAGATCAGATTTATACTATGTGCAAGAAAAATATGAAGTGATAGCGTTTGGAATAAGTCGTAATCTCAGATGTATCTTTTTATTTGCGATTCACTTTTCACTTGCTGTTCATCTTAGCAAGTCACTTAACCTCCCTGAGCTGCTAAATTTCTCATGCTGAGAATAATGATACTTATCTCATCAGATCAGATCAGATCAGTCGCTCAGTTGTGTCCGACTCTTTGCAACCCCATGAAGCGCAGCATGCCAGGCCTCCCTGTCTATCACCAACTCCCGAAGTTCACTCAGACTCACATCCATTGAGTCAGTGATGCCATCCAGCCATCTCATCCTCTGTCATCCCCTTCTCCTCCTGCCCCCGATCCCTCCCAGCATCAGAGTCTTTTCCAATGAGTCAACTCTTCGCATGAGGTGGCCAAAGTACTGGAGTTTCAGCTTTAGCATCATTCCTTCCAAAGAAATCCCAGGGCTGATCTCCTTCAGAATGGACTGGTTGGATCTCCTTGTGGTCCAAGGGACTCTCAAGAGTCTTCTCCAGCACCACAGTTCAAAAGCATCAATTCTTCGGTGCTCAGCCTTCTTCACAGTCCAACTCTCACATCCATACATGACCACAGGAAAAACCATAGCCTTGACTAGACGGACCTTTGTTGGCAAAGTAATGTCTCTGCTTTTGAATATGCTATCTAGGTTGGTCGTAACTTTCCTTCCAAGGAATAAGCGTCTTTTAATTTCATGGCTGCAGTCACCATCTGCAGTGATCTTGGAGCCCAGAAAAATAAAGTCTGACACTGTTTCCACTGTTTCCCCATCTATTTCCCATAACGTGGTGGGACTGGATGCCATGATCTTCGTTTTCTGAATGTTGAGCTTTAAGCCAACTTTTTCACTCTTCTCTTTCACTTTAATCAAGAGGCTTTTTAGTTCCTCTTCACTTTCTGCCGTAAGGGTGGTGTCATCTGCATATCTGAGGTTATTGACATTTCTCCCGGCAATCTTGATTCCAGCTTGTGTTTCTTCCAGTCCAGCGTTTCTCATGATGTACTCTGCATATAAGTTAAATAAACAGGGTGACAATATACACCCTTGATGTACTCCTTTTCCTATTTGGAACCAGTCTGTTGTTCCATGTCCAGTTCTAACTGTTACTTCCTGATCTGCGTACAAATTTCTCAAGAGGCAGGTCAGGTGGCCTGGTATTCCCATCTCTTGGAGAATTTCCCACAGTTTATTGTGATCCACACAGTCAAAGGCTTTGGCGTAGTCAATAAAGCAGAAATAGATGTTTTTCTGGAACTCTCTTGCTTTTTCCAAATAGATAATGTATATTTTAAAGCAAATAAATTACCAGGAAACCAAGGAATTTTGAAAGAGAGTATATTAATTAAAATCATAGAGGAAGACCACTGCATGGTATAGTTGATTTGTTGTTGTTCAGTTGCTAAATTGTGTCTGACTCTTTGCAACCCCGTGGACTGTAGCCCACCAGACTCCTCTGTCCATGGAATTTCCCAGGCAAGAATACGGGAGTGGATTGCCATTTTTTTCTGCAGGGGATCTTCCTGGATCAGGGGTTGAACCTATGTTTTCTGCATTGGCAGGAGGACTCTTTACTACTGAGCCACCCACTGTGGTTGCCCATAGTGGTTTATAGGAAGTGATAAATGTAGTCCTAACCAAACATATCCATTTTTTTAACTTAAGAAAGTAAAAGCTTAGAAAAACATGAGTGAAGTGTTTTCTGTATACAAGAAGCATTTACTGGGAATGAAAGAAACACTTGCCTGAGAAAAGGCTCCACATGTCTGATGATTTTGGAAAAGAAGTTGTGTAGTTTAAGAGAAGAGGAAGAACCAGCCACATAGGTCTAAGTGCACAAGTATTGTTGGCAGAGGAACCCCCCACCCTCACTCTAAAACTGTCATAACTTAGTCCCTGGAACCTGTGAATTCATTATATTACATTGCAAAGGTACCCTTACAGATGTAACTAAGGTTTGAATTTTAAAATAGGGCCATTATCCTGCATTAACCTGAACTTAGCATATTAAAAAGCTAAGAGACTTTTGCTGAGAATGGTCCATATAGTCAAAGCTATGGTTTTTTCCAGGAGTCATATATGGATATGAGAGTTGGACCATAAAGAAGGCTGAGCATCAAAGAATTGATGCTTTCAAACTGTGGTGCTGGAGAAGATTCTTGAGAGGTCCTTGGACAGCAAGGAGATAAAACCAGGCAATCCTAAAGGAAAGCAACCCTAAATATTCATTGGAAGGACTGGTGCTGAAGCTGAAACTCCAATACTTTGGCCACCTGATGCAAAGAACTGACTCATTGGAAAAGACCCAGATGCTTGGAAATGTTGAAGTCAGGAGGAGAAGGTGGTGACTGAGGATGAGGTGGTTGGATGGCATCACTGACTCAGTGGGCATGATTTTGAGCAAATTCTGGGAGATAGTAAGGGACAGGGAAGCCTGGCATGCTGCAATCCATGGGGTCACAGAGAGTGGAACATGACTTAGTGACTGAACAACAAAAAGGCTACCCATGGATCTGCACCTGCCGTAGTATTTGAAGGGTCACACTCAAATAAGATAACTGATCTGCAGGGTTTTTTCTTTGTGGGTATCTCTGATACTGGGAAAGGGGCAGAAGAAGAGTGTGTCAGAGGATGAGATGGCAGGATGGCATCACTGATGCAATGGACATGAACTTGGGCAAATTCTGGGAGATGGTGAGGAACAGGAAGGCCTGACATGCTGCAGTCCATGGACTTGCAAAGAGTCAGACATGACTGGGCAGCCGAACAACAGCAACGTCTCCAAAGAGAGTAAGCTTTGAAACTCTGGTCATGGAATACAGCTTATGTCTAAAGCTGCAACCTGACCAGAGATTAAAGGTGATTCAATATGTTCGCCAAATAAACAGCCTCCCTCTTTTTGGTGAAATCATCTTCCTAATTCCATATTTTGTTGTTGTTGTTCAATCGCTCAGTAACGTCTGACTCTTTGCCACCCCATGGACTGCAGCATGCCAGGCTTCCTTCTCCTTCACCATCTCCCTGCTTGCTCAAACTCAGGTCCATTGAGTTGGTGATGCCATATTTACTTTGGTAGTTTTATCCCTACTTTCCACTTTTAGGGAATCAAAAAATGTGTCATAGTCATTATTACCGTAGTAGAAAATGCCAATTTATGTCAACTTCAAAGGACTTCCCTGGTGGCTCAGATGGTAAAGCATCTGTCTACAATGCAGGAGACCCAGGTTCAATCCCTGGGTTGGGAAGATCCCCTGGAGAAGGAAATGGCAATCCACTCCAGTACCATTGCCTGGAATATCCCATGGACACGGGAGCCTGGTAGGCTACAGTCCATGGGGTCGCAAAGAGTCAGACACAACTTTAAGACTTCACTTCACTTCACTCAGAGGTCACTTATGTATTGGAGGTGCTGGTTGTGGTTTAGTTGCTAAGTCGTGTCTGACTCTTGCGACCCTATGATCTGTAGCCTTCCAGGTTCCTTTGTCCATGGGATTTCACAGGCAAGAATACTGGAGTGGGTGCCATTTCCTTCTCCAAGGGATCTTCTGAACCCAGGAATTGAACCCATGTCTCCTGGGGCTCCTGCATTGGCAGGCAGATTCCTCAATGACTGAGCCACCAGTCAGTAGGTATTAATTTATTCATTCAACAAATATGCATTTAGTACCTACTATATCCTGAGCATTATGGTAAATTCTGAGGGTCATTGTTCTTTTGCTGCTCAGTCACTCAGCTGTGTCTGCCTCTTTGCAACCCCATGGACTGCAGCATGCCAGGCTTCCCTGTCTTTCACAATCTCATGGAGCTTGCTCAAACTCATGTCCACTGAGTCAGTGGACCCATCCAACCATCTTGTTCTCTGTTGTCCCCTTCTCCTCCTTCCTTCAATCTTTCCTAGCATCAGGGTCTTTTCTAATGAGTCAGCTCTTCACGTGTGGCCATGAGTAAGCTCTTCTTACAGGTGGCCGAACTATCGGAGTTTCACCTTCTAATGAATATTCAGGTTTGATTTTCTTTAGGATTCACTGGTTTGGTCTCCTTGCAGTCCAAGGGACTCTCAAGAGTCTTCAACATCACAGCTCAAAAGCATCAATTCTTCAGCATTCATTTCTTCTTATTGTCCAACTGCCACATCCATACATGACTAGGGGAAAAATCATAGCTTTGACTAGATGGACCTTTGTTGGCAAAGTAATGTCTCTGCTTTTTAATGTGCTGTCTAGGTTTGTCGTAGCTTTTTTCCCAAGTGACAAGCATCTTTTAATTGTTCTTTATGAAGTTAAAATCCCAAAATATCTAAGGGAAGCATGAGAATTGGGGAATGGAAAACTGCAAGCTATCCATCAATAAATGCAATTGTAATAGATTCTCTAAAAAGAGAATAGTGGAGAATGAGAGATCTTTCTAAAAGGCCCAAATGATGAGAATAAAAACTAGTGATGAGACTTCCCTGGCGATCCAATGGCTAAATCTCTGCAATCCCAATGCAAGAGGCCTGGGTTTGAATCCTGATCAGGGAACTAGATCCTACATACTACAGCTAACAACTGGTGTATTCAAATTTAAAAAAATAATAATAATTGTTTTGAAAAAAAAATCTATTTCTTAGGATCGGTTCAGTTCAGTCACTCAGTCGTGTCCAACTATCTGCAACCCCATGAACTGTAGCACTCCATGGCCTCCCTGTCTATCACCAACTCCTGGAGTTTACTCACACTCATGTCCATTGAGTCAGCCATCTCATCCTCTGTCATTCCTTTCTCCTCCCACCTTCATCTTTCCCAGCATCAGGGTCTTTTCAAATAAGTCAATTCTTTGCATCAGGTGGCCAAAGTATTGGAGTTTCAGCTTTATCATCCATCCTTCCAATGAATATTCAGGACTGATTTCCTTTAGGATGGACTGATTGGATCTCCTTGCAGTCCAAGGGACTCTCTAGAGTCTCCTCCAATACCACAGTGCAAAAGCATCAATTCTTTGGTGCTCAACTTTCTTTATAGTCAAACTCTCACATCCATACGTAACTACTGGAAAAACCATAGCTTTGACTAGACGGACCTTTGTTATCAAAGTAATGTCTCTGCTTTTTAATATGCTATCTAGATTGGTCATAACTTTTCTTCCAAGGAGCAAGCATCTTTTAATTTCATTGCTGCAGTCACCATCTGCAGTGATTTTGGAGCCCAAGAAAACAAAGTCTGTCACTGTTTCCATTGTTTCCCCATCTATTTGCCATGAAGTGATGGGACTGGATGCCATGATCTTAGTTTTCTGAATGTTGAGTTTTAAGCCAAATTTTCACTCTCCTCTTTCACTTTCATCAAGAGGCTCTTTAGTTCCTCTTTGCTTTCTGCTATAAGGGTGGTGTCATCTGCATATCTGAGGTTCTTGATGTTTCTCCCAGATATCTTGATTCCAGCTTGTGCTTTATCCAGTCTGGCATTTTGCATAATGTACTCCACTTATAAGTCAAATAAGCAGGGTGGCAATATACAGCCTTGACATAACTCCTTTCCCGATTTGGAATCAGTCTTTTGTTCCATGTTCAGTTCTAACTGTTGCTTCTTGACTTGCATACAGATTTCTCAGGAGGCAGGTCAGGTGGTCTGGTATTCCCATCTCTTGAAGAAATTTCTATAGTTTGTTATGAATCACACATTAAAAGGCTTTGGCATGGTCAATAAAGCAGAAGTAGGTGTTTTTCTGGAACTCTCTTGCATTTTCCATGATCCAGCAGATGTTGGCAATTTGATCTCTGGTTCCTCTGCCCTTTCTAGATCCAGCTTGAACATGTGGAGGTTCTCAGTTCATGTACTGTTGAAGCCTGGCTTGGAGAATTTTGAGCATTACTTTGCTAGCATGTGAGATGAGTGCAATTGTGTGGTAGTTTTAACATTGTTTTGCACTGCCTTTCTTTGGGTTTGGAATGAAAACTTACCTTTTCCAGTCCTGTGGCCACTGCTGAGTTTTCCAAATTTGCTGACATACTGAGTGCAGCACTTTAACAGCATCATCTTTTAGGATTTGAAACAGCTCAATTGGAATTCCATCACCTCCACTAGCTTTGTTCATAGTGATGCTTCCTAAGGCCCACTTGACTTGCATTCCAGGATGTCTGGTTCTAGGAGAGTGATCACACCATCGTAACTATTTCTTAGGATAGTGGCAAGGGTATGTCATTATTAAATGAGATAATACAAATTCACTTTTAAGGCTTTTGTATAATTACATGAGATGATAAGTGCACATCTTGGGTTAATGTGCTGACCCCCAGAGAACACTCAGTTGAGATGGGAAATAATCATCTTGATTTCAACAGCTTCTGCCACTAAAAAGAGATAAATCATGGCTATGACTGACTGTCCTGACCTGCTGTCACAGAATTTCCCCCATAAAATTTCCTGTCTTCAGAAGAGGGCAGATTAACTGTCCTTTCCCTTTTTTAAAATAGACAACCTTCCTTAAGATAGATTCTCCAGTTACTTAAGTTGTCTCATGAAGTGGAAGCTACTTTTCTTATTAAGCACTAGGAAAGTGATGGCAAGTTCTTTTTCAGAGAGGAATCACTCAATCCTACTAAGAAATCAACTCACTCTTCTAAAGATGGACTTTTCCTCCCATTCATCAGCAAATTTGCATCAAGTCTCGAAGCATTAATTAAAATTTCTTCACCAAATATCTTTTGTTAATGAGCTGTTTTCCAAGTTCAAATGGTGCTGTTGATGCCACTAGAGAACATGGAATTTGCACCACAGCTGGAGTGTCTGAGAAAAAGCACATTCACAAAATGCAAAGCTCTGGCCACTGGGAACATCCAACAAGCTGTTTTCTGAAAGGAAATATAGCTGCAGTGTGGACCTTGAAGTATACATTCAAAAATATTTCCAAGTCAGTTTTGAACTATTTTAAATGAATTATTTTCAGGATGTTAGTCATGGATTTCATTGCTTGAAATATACATGTGAAAAAGGGAATAACACCACTTATTTTAGGATAAGGAGGTAATTTGGGCTGAGTGGTGCATTCATCCCTTGGCTATTGGTACCTTAAAGAAATGCCAGGAGGATGCACAGTTCTATAAATGTAAACCATCTTAATGTGCTTTTAAAAAGTTCCTAGGGATGTAGAATTTTTCCAACATAATACATTCAATTTTGGTCTCATTTTCTTGTCTATTTTTATTGTATTCGTTTATTCATAACCTGACTTGTTCAAAAATAATTCAAACTGTCTTATAAAAATGCAGATCTTAGAGCAGAATGAAAAACAGAAGGAAATGAAAACGTTTGAAATAAAGGGGAAAATACAGAAAGAAAGACTGACCCAGTTGATAGATAAGTGACCGCTTCAAGGTCTATGTGTTGCTCAAGGTCCCACACATTTGAATCTAAGCTTATTTATTTCAGGAAAAATCAGCTCTTTCCTTGTTTTGAGACTGTAGGTTAGCTTTCTTCCATTGGTCCCTGCACAAAATCATGAGCAAAATCCTCAACAATGTCCATGTATGAAACACACCTCTAAGTTGCATGCTTCCCTGGTGGCTCAGCTGGGAAAGAATCTGCCTGCAATGCGGGAGACCTGGGTTCGATCCCTGCGTTGGGAAGATCCCCTGGAGAAGGGAAAGGCTACCCACTCCAGTATCCTGGCCTGAAGAATCCTAGAGACTGTATAGTCCATGGGGTCGCAGAGTCAGGCACTACTGAGTGAATTTCACTTTCACAAGTTGCACAGCACTGGTTCTTTTGAGCTTCATGAATACAGGTAGCTGGTATGGTATCAATACGTTCAATGTGCAGTTTCTTCAATGGTCTGATACGATGCTGCCCATATTATCAGAATGGATGGGTGTGCATCTATCAGCTTCCTTCTCCATTAATGCCCTTCTCTTAGATCATTTTTTTAAAGGACATGATATTGAATTCTTTACTGGAATTCAATATCATGCTCCCCTAGAGGTTCCTCTGGCATGCTTAAGTCATCTGAGCCAGAGAGAAGACTGACCCGCTCTTGAAGAGCACCAGGAATCTGTGTTGTAACTGCACTATTAAAACTCAGTTCTCTCTCTACTTATTTAGTAGAGAATTGCTTTATACATCAATTAGTTTATTAAAAACAAATACTTATTGAGGCTGCCTTCACTCCAGTTTTTCTGGAGGTCACTAATTATGCAATAGATCTAATTCAAGACATACAAGAAGAAACTGATGAGTGCAGATACATTGTTTTGAACTTTTCAGGGAGAGTTAAAAAGAACGTGGTGTACATATATTTAGGAGTCAGAAGGAGGATGGATAATCTTTAGGAGAAGACAGACAAAGGGTGAAAAAAAGAAAAATGAGAACAAAGAGATTGTGATGTTTTAGATTTTAGAACAATGGAAATCTTTGAGAAATAGGCAGAGTCATCAATGTCAAAAAACTGGAAAGAGGTGAAGGGGGGTGAACAGTGAGGGGCCACCGTTGCCTATGATGATACAAGACTCACCGATGTCAACTTTTAGCAACCTAAATATCCATTGACTGATGAATGGGTAAAGTTGTGGTACGTATATATAGTAGAATATTACTCAGCCATCGAGAGAACTGAAATTTGATCATTTGTTGAGATGTGGATGAACCCAGAGTCTGTCACACAGAGTGAAGTAAGTCAGTCGGAGAAAAAAAAAATATTGTATATTAATGCATATATATGGACTCCACAAAACTGGTACAGATGATCTTATTGGCAGGGAAGGAATAGAGACACAGATATAGAGAACAGACTTGTAGACCTGGCCAGGGAAGGAGAGGATGAGATGAATTGAAGGAGTAACACTGACATACATACAGTACCATGGATAAAATAGACAGCTAGTGGGAAGCTGCTGTACAGCACAGGGAGCTCAGCTCATTGCTCTGTGCTGACCTAGAGGGGTGGAAGGTTCAAGAGGGAGGAGATATATGTATACAGATAGCCTATTCACTTTACTGTACAGCAGAAACTAACACAACATTGTAAAGCAATTATATTCCAATTAAAAAAAAAACATTTAGCAATGGAATAACTAGCAAGAGAGGAGTGTTTGCCATTTTAAAATGATGTTATTCTAATTCTTTCTAGATAAAATTAATTCTTTTCATCATACAATAGGTAACCTTTACAGACTGGCTTCTGTACTTAGAAAGTCTCAAGTCTTCTTTATTCACTCAAGTCTCCACCATGTCTCTTCATGGTTTGATAGCTCTTTTTACTGCTTAATAGTATTCCATTATCTGGATATACCACTGTTTATCTACTTACCTAGGGCATCTAGGTTGCTTTCAAGCTTTGGCAACTATGAATAAAGCTGTTGTAAATATTAATGTGCAAGGTTTTGTGTGAACATGTTTCCAACTCATTTGAGTATATATTAAGGTGGGTTCTTTGTATATTTTGGGTGTAAGTCCTTTATCGCATATATGTTTTGCAAGTATTTTCTCCTAGACCATGTATCTTTTCATTGTCTTAACAGTGTTTGCAGAGCAGAGATGTTTCTAAAATTAAGTCTAGCTTTTCGGTGATTTCTTTCAAAGGTCATGTATTTACTGTCATATCTAAAAAGTCATCATCAAACCCATTTTCTAGGTTTTCTCTTATGTTTTAGAAGCCTTATAATTTTGCATTTTACATTTAGGTATATTGTCCATTTTGAGTTAATTTTTGTGAAGGATATAAAATTTATGTCTAGATCCTATCCCCCATTTTTTGGCACATGGTTGACCAGTTGTTCCAGAACTATTTGTTGAAGTAACTATCTTTTCTTCATTGAATTGCCATTGTTCCTTTGTTGAGTTTACAATCAATTGACTAGATTTGTGTGGCCTATTTCTGGGTACTCTATTCTGTTCCATGGATCAATTGTTTATTATTTTCCAATGCCACATTATCTTCCATGACCATAGCTTTTGAGTGAACACTGAAGTTAGTGGTATCAGTCTTCCAACTTTGTTCCTCTTAGTAATATTTTGTCTATTTTGGGTCTTTTGCCTTTATATGTAAACTTTATAATCAATTTCTTGATATTCAAATCATAACGTGCTGAGATTTTTGTTGGAATTGTATTGAACCTAGAAATCACATTGGGAATAACTAACTTCTTAACAATATTGAGTCTTCATATTATAATTTAGAATCTAGACTTCATTGTTTGAAGATATAGCATTCTAAAACATGGAGGTTATTTCCAAGAACTAAAGAATAGACAATTCTGGGTTTATGCAGATCATAGTAAAAGTAAAATATGGAGTCTATTTTTCTTCTTAAAAACACATTTACTAAACCCAACAGTGTTGCCTATATGTGTTAATATATCAATTCATGCTCAGGAGGTTCATCTCTATCAGTATGGGCTCTGTAAGACTGCAAAGATCTTGGACACTCTCATAATGAAAAATGCACACATTTCATTCCTTTAAAAAGACACAGATTGTGGAAGCTCACAAAACTTGCCTTGTGTTTACCAAAAACTCTAGTCCCTTATACACAGTTGCCATAGAATGCCATCAAAAGCACATTTAACCTCCAAAAAGTAAAGATGGTATTGCTTCGTGGCATTTATTAAAAAGACATTAGCAGATTTTCAACTTATTCACCTTTTATGCTTCTGACAAAGAAAATCAACCTCCAGGGTGATGTATGTTAAACACTCTGTAACTGTTTGAAACTAGCTCAACAGCTGGTTATCCACTTTTCAGTTCACAACATGGAACCCATGGATTACACTCATCATCAACTTCCCATCAAAATAGGGTGGATTTTAAACTCATTCCCACTCCTATCCTCCAAGACACTATTCTCCGAATAACTGAAAGACCACCCTTTTATGTCTCCTAAAATGGAGTGGCAGAATATATCAGCAGAAGAAAGAACAGTGGATGTATTGAATTTGATTTTACATATGACTTACCCTTTTTAAGGCAATGTTCTAACAGTTGTGTTGGTCGATCAATCAAAGCATTTTGAAAGAATATTTAGCCTCCCATACTTTAGAGTTGGGGTATGGCTTTAGAGTTTAGCCACCCAGTGGCTCAGTGATAAAGACTCTGCCTTCAATGCAGGAGCTGCAGGAGACACAGGTTCGATCCCTGGATAGAGAAGATCCCCCTGGAGGAGGGCATGGCAACCTGCTCCAGTACTCTTGCATGGAGAATCTGTGGACAGAGGAGCCTGGAGGGCTACAGTCCATAGGGTAACAGAGTCGGACATGACTGAAGCAACTTAGCACACATGCTGCTGCTGCTAAGTCACTTCAGTCGTGTCCGACTCTGTGCGACCCCATAGATGGCAGCCCACCAGGCTCCCCTGTCCCTGGGATTCTCCAGGCAAGAACACTGGAGTGGGTTGCCATTTCCTTCTCCAATGCATGAAAGTGAAAAGTGAAAGTGAAGTCGCTCAGTCTTCTCCGACTCTTAGCAACCCCATGGACTGCAGCCCACCAGGCTCCTCTGTCCATGGGATTTTCCAGGCAAGAGTACTAGTTTAGGGTTAATACATAATTTTTTATCATAAGTGTTAAAGTTTTGAGTTTGTAATTTCTGTTAATTTATGAATATTAGTCTTTTAAAAAATAAGCACACTACATCATTTTTAAAAATTATTCATTGAATTAAAAAACATTTTTTTTGCCATAAGAAAATATTAAATAATTTTAAAGAGAGACTTGTGGACCAGACAGTAAAGCTTATTAGATGTAGAATATGTGAAATTATCTTCATTTTGCCTTCATGCTTCTGTCATAGTTTGTATTTATTATTATTTTTTTTACTTTACTTTCAAACAAATTTGTACTCAAAACTTAAAAACTGCAATATATGTTTTTCTTGAGACTCATCACATTCTGATCCTTTCTCAAATATTTCAAAGTGGTCATTTCTTTTTCTTATTCCATGGGTACTTTTAAGATTGTCTCATGATCTTCTAAACCATAGAAAAACTGTATTTCATTATATTTTTCTGTTCTTTTTTTTTTAAACTTACAGGAGTTGAAATTTTAGAAAGTACCTTCTATGTTTCTACATTTTTGTCCTATTTTTCAGTTATTTGTTTCTTTTATACTTCATTTAGAGCTGATCACTGGGCTCAGATTTCCAGATCATTACTTCATTCTCCAGCTTTTTTCCCCTGTTAAACCATCTGTCTAATTTTTTATTTCAATGGTTCCATTTTTGTATTATACGATCCTATAATTTCTTCTTTCGGAGAGGCAATATTCTTTCACTATCTGTTTGAATATGCAGTAAGCTCACTTTGAATTGTTCTGTTTACTCTATCAACGCTTTCTCTTGGTGTTCCTTTATTTTCTTAGATGCCCCCTTATCATCATGTTGGCATTCTGAATTTGGTAATTACAAGCTGTTTGCTCATATTTGCATCTTAAAATTCCTGATGCATTCTGAAGATGTTCGATCTGATGACAGTGATTTGTCCTTGGTGATTTGAGCTGTGGTATGAGAGTTGGTGGGTATAGGAGGCTCCATAGGACTACCCTGCTAATCTAATGAGAAAACAAGCACTCCCTGCATTAGTCAAAGCACACTGGCTCCTAGAGCCTGCAGATGAACACAAATAAGATGTTGGCAGTGTCCAAAAAGTCCATTTTCTCTGAATGCTGCCCTGCAGAAACCACCCAGAAGGCGCCCTAAAGCCCCCTGGGTTCCCTCCTTTGAGTTCCTTCAAATTCTGTACTTGGAGATTCCCTGACATCAACCATGCTTCTTTGCTTAGCATTCCTGCACACCATTTCAGCTCAGACCTTTTAAAACTTCATTTACTCAAAGATATACTTCATTATCAGGATAGAGCTTCCCTGGCAGCTCAGAAAATAAAAGAATCTGCCGGAAATACGAGAGACCTGGGTTTAGATCTCTGGTTCGGGAAGATCCCCTGGGGAAGGGAATGGCAACCCACTCTAGTATTCTTGCCTGGAGAATCTCATGGACAGAGGAGCCTGACAAACTACAGTCCTTGGGGTCACAAAAAGTCGGGCATGACTGAGTGACTAACGCTTTCACACTTTCATCCTGAAAAATTAGGCTTTATATGTTTGAACTTTCCCACAATGGCACTCCTGCTTTCCTTTTCTGCTGGCCAGCTTTCTAACAGATTTAAATTTTTCTGAAGTACCCCTGCTGTCGCCTGATCTGGTGTGGGACACAGGTAGATGTGTGCTCATCCTGCTCTCCCGATCCGATTTCCACTTTATTCTCTAAAGAAACTCTCATGTCAAATTAAAATGCAATTATTTTCTTATCTTGATAATACCTTGTAATTTCTCTAATGCAGTTTCAGAGGAATGATAAAAGCAAATGGGTATTGCCTCTCCTAAAAGAGCTGTAAACCAAGGGGAACAGAGTTGCATATGTCACGGATTTAACATTGATACATTTTATGCCATCTTGAACTCCACTAGGAAGCATCTTCCTTCCTCAATGAGTTTCTTGGGACCAGCCATTTCAATTAAGTTGTTTATATTACCAAGCCCATTTGCACAAGCACATGCTTAGCTGCCCTGCCTGATAGCATAATGGATGGGTTAAATGATAAAGTTTTCTGTCTAGCTGAAGTTCTTGTGTGTTTGTGTGTGTGTGTGCTTGAATGTGTGTGTGTGTGTGTGTGTGTGTGTGTGTATTCACTTACAGACCTCGATAGACCTAACCTTCCCATCAGGATTGGATGGATACCTTACCCACACATTTCTTCAAGACTCAACTTTAGTGTCACATGTGCGTGCAAGCTCAGTCGCTAAGTCATGTCTGACTCTCTGCCACCCATGGACTGCAGCCTGCCAGGCTCCTTCGTTTATGTAATTCACCAGGCAAGAATGCTGGCATGAGTTGCCACTTCCTCCTCCAGGGAATCTTCCAAACCTAGGGAAAGAACCCACATCTTCTGCATTAGAGGTGGATTCTTTACCACTGAGCCACCTGGGAAGCCCATCACACACTATAAAAGACTATTTTTCCTCCCTCTGGGATTGGGTATGTGCCCTTTCATTGTGCTGAGAGCTCTGTTATCCCAAGTTCTATGGATTACATCACCCGGTACTGTATTTTTTTTCTCTGTCTGACCTTTCCCATCACCCTATCTTCCACTGAATCTGATCTATTTGAGAGCAAGATTGGTGGATTCTCTCTGATCATTCTCTTGCAATGGTCTGTCACATAGATTTATAGGCTCAATACAAATATTTTTAATATTGATACACACACATAAATACACAGAGATAGTTGTTCATACACAATGTCAATTATATAGAAAATAAATGCAACTGTTACAGTGAACAATCCTACCTTGCTTAAGTTAGTTGGCCCTATGTATCCTTGAAAGCTATTTGTTTCTAGATATTAGTTAGTTAGTTCAGTCGCTCAGTCGTGTCCGACTCTTTGTGACCCCATGAATCACAGCACGCCAGGTCTCCCTGTCCATCACCAACTCCCGGAGTTCACTCAGACTCACGTCCATCAAGTCAGTGATGCCATCCAACCATCCTCTGTCGTCCCCTTCTCCTCCTGCCCCCAATCCCTCCCAGCATCAGAGTCTTTTCCAATGAGTCAACTCTTTGCATGAGGTGGCCAAAGTACTGGAGTTTCAGCTTTAGCATCATTCCTTCCAAAGAACACCCAGGACCAATCTCCTTAAGAATTAGCAGTACAGTGCTGCGATGAACCTTGGGGTACACGTGTCTCTTCCCCTTCTGGTTTCCTCAGTGTGTATGCCACGCAGTGGGATTGCTGGATCATAAGGCAGTTCTATTTCCAGTTTTTTAAGGAATCTCCACACTGTTCTCCATAGTGGCTGTACTAGTTTGCATTCCCACCAACAGTGTAAGAGGGTTCCCTTCTCTCCACACCCTCTCCAGCATTTATTGCTTGTAGACTTATGCGGAGGGTGGAGGGTTCAGGATGGGGAACGCGGGTATACCTGTGGTGGATTCATTTCGATATTTGGCAAAACTAATACAATATTGTAAAGTTTAAAAATAAAATAAAATTTGAAGTTGTTAAAAAAAAAAAAGAATTAGCAGTACATATTTATATGAGTATATCTTATGGATTCTCATTTAAAACATACACAAACTTTAACCACAGAAAGCGGTTTATGTTTATAATTTTGTATACTGATAACATAAAATTTTTAGTCTCATTATATATAAATTTGTCTTATAAATATAAACATGCATACATATAAGATTTTCATCTGTATTTGTATATGTTCACATATTGTATTTGTAAACATAAAGAGTGATAGGACAGGGAAAGGAGAAGAAATGCTTCTTATTACTATATTACTATGCTTCTGTTGCTGCTGCTAACTTGCTTCAGCCATGTCCAACTCCTAGCAACCCCATGGACTGCAGCCTACAAGGCTCCTCCATCCATGGAATTTTCCAGGCAAGAGTACTAGAGTGGGTTGCCATTTCCATACTCTGTTATTACTATGAGATATTGGATATTAATGACTGGAAAAGTTTGTGTTATTTGGTTATTTTCATGTTTTATTTTAATGTATGTATGTGTATATATTTCTTTTCAAGAATCAGGGGTTGACAGAGTAATAAAGAAATATTGTGGACTTTGAGCCCATAGGATCTTCACATGTATTATAAAGCACATTTTATATCTATTTACACAGGTATCAGTTCACTTCAGTTCAGTTCATTTCAGTTGTTCAGTTATATCTGACTCTTTGCAACCCCATGGACTGTAGCATACCAGGATTCCTGTCCATCACCAACTCCTAGAGCTTGCTGACACTCACGTCCGTCGAGTCAGTGATACTATCCAACCATCTCATCCTTTGTCATCCCCTTCTCCTCCAGCCTTCAATCTTTCCCAGCATCAGGATCTTTTCCAGTGAGTCAGTTCTTTGCATCAGGTGGCCAAAGTATTGGAGTTTCAGCTTCAGCATCAGTCCTTCCAGTGAATATTCTGGACTGATTTCCTTTAGGATGGTCAAGTTGGATCTCATTGCTGTCCAAGGGACTCTCGAGAGTCTTCTCCAGCACCACAGTTCAAAAGCATCAATTCTATACCCATGGGGGATTCATGTTGATGTATGGCAAAACCAATACAATATTGTAAAGTAATTAGCCTCCAATTAAAATAAATAAATTTATATTTTAAAAGAAAGCATCATTTCTTTGGTCCTTAGCTTTCTTTATAGTCCAACTCTCACATCCATACATGACTACTGGAAAAACCATGGCTTTGACTAGATGGCCCTTTATTGGCAAAGTAATGTCTCTGCTTTTGAATATGCTATCTAGGTTGGTCATAACTTTTCTTCCAAGGAGCACATATCTTTTAATTTCATGGCTGCAGTCACCATCTGCGGTGATTTCGGAGCCCAAGAAAATAAATTCTGTCACTGTTTCCTTTGTTTCCCCATCTATTTCCCATAAAGTGATGGGACTGGATACCATGATCTTAGTTTTTTGAATGTTGAGTTTTAAGCCAATTTTTTCACTCTCCTCTTTCACTTTCATCAAGAGGCTCTTCAGTTCCTCTTCACTTTCTGCCATAAGGGTGGTGTCATCTGCATATCTGAGGTTATTGATTTCTTCTGGCAATCTTGATTCCAGTTTGTGCTTCATCCATCCCAGCATTTCGCATGATGTACTCTGCATAGAAGTTATATAAGCAGGGTGACAATATACAGCCTTGACATACTCCTTTCCCAATTTGAAACCAGTTTATTGTTCTGTGGCCAGTTCTAATTGTTGTTTCTTGACCTGCATACAGATTCCGCTGGAGGAGGTTAAGTGCTCTGGTATTTCCATTTCTCGAAGAATTTTCCACAGTTTGTTGTGATCCACACAGCCAAAGGCTTTGGCATAATCAATACAGCAGAAGTAGATGTTTTTCTGCAATTTTCTTGCTTTTTCAATGATCTTACGGATGTTAGCAGCTTGACCTCTGGTTTCTCTGCTGCTGCTGCTGCTGCTGCTAAGTCGCTTCAGTCGTGTCCGACTCTGTGTGACCCCAGAGATGCAGCCCACCAGGCTCCCCCGTCCCTGGGATTCTCCAGGCAAGAACACTGGAGTGGGTTGCCATTTCCTTCTCCCGCCTTTTCTAAATCCAGCTTGAACATCTGGAAGGTCACAGTTCATGTAATGTTAAGCATAGCTTGAAGAACTTTGAGCATTCCTTTGCTAGCGTGTGCAATGAGTGCAGTTGTGCAGTAGTTTGAGCATTGTTTGGCATTGCCTTTCTTTGGAATTGGAATGAAAACTGACCATTTCCAGTCCTGTGGCCATTGCTGAGTTTTCCAAATTTGCTGGCATATTGAGTGCAGCACTTTCATAGCATCATCTTTTAGGATTTGAAAGAGCTCAACTGGAATTCCATCACCTCCACTAGCTTTGTTCGTAGTGATGCTTCCTCAGGCCCACTTGACTTCACATTCCAGGATGCCTGGCTCTAGGTAAGTGATCACACCATTGTGATTATCTGGGTCATTAAGATCTGTTTTGTACAGTTTTTCTCTATATTCTTGCCACCTCTTCTTAATATCTTCTGCTTCTGGTATGGTTAGGTCCATACCATTTCTGTTCTTTATTGTGCCCATCTTTGCATGAAATGTTCCCTTGGTATCTCTGATTTTCTTGAAGAGATCTCTAGTGTTTCCCATTCTATTGTTTTCCTCTATTTCTTTGCACTGATCACTGAGGAAGGCTTTCTTATCTTTCCTTGCTATTCTTTGGAACTCTGCATTCAAATGGGCATATCTTTCCTTTTTTCTTTGCCTTTCACTTCTCTTCTCAGCTATTTATTTGTAAGGCCTCCTTAAACAGCCATTTTGCCATTTTGCATTTTTTTCCCTTGGGGATGGTCTTGATCACTGCCTCCTGTACAATGTCATGAACCTCCATGCATAGTTCTCCAGGCACTCTGTCTATCAGATCTAAGACCTTGAATCTATTTGTCACTTCCACTGTATACTTGTAAGAGATTTGATTTAGGTCATACCTGAATGGTCTAGTGCTTTTCCCTACTTTCTTCAATTTAAGTCTGAATTTGGCAATAAGGATTTCATGATCTGAGCCACAGTCAGCTCACGGTCTTGTTTTTGCTGACTGTATAGAACGTCTCCATCTTTGGCTGCAAAGAATTTAATAAATCTGATTTCAGTGTTGACCATCTGGCGATGACACAGGCATGTGATTTTGTCCACTGTATCTAGTTTTGTTTTGTTTTAGGCAGAGGAGCCAGGTGCTTTATCAAAATGAGTCCAAAAAGGGATTCTTGTATGGTATTTGCTGCCTGCTCTAAAAAAATCCCATATATACATAAAAAGGTGGGAAGCGAGTGAGAAGAACCAAAAGCAGTGAGAGAGCAGTATTATTCTCTTGAGAAAAGGAAAAGTTACCCATTCACATATGGTGTTTGAAAATACACATTTCAAACAAATACATCTATATCTGTTTATGTTGAGTTTCAACAAATTACAACTGTGATCATCTCTGAATTAAACTCAGATTGTGCCTCAGAAAGGCTCAGTAACCCTTAAAATGGATGACAGTGAATTGACTTTAGCCTGTATCTCAATACCGTTAAGGAACAGTCCTCTAATGTTAGGTTCAATGTCTTGATATGAATTATAAATGAGTCTTCCATTTGTAGACAAGATGTCCAGTAATTTCCTTGAAAATTTTCCTAAGGTTTTGGGGGTCATTATGGTTGCCCTACCTAATACAGAATTTATACTCATCCTTTGGATTTCCCAGGTGGGCTCAATGGTAAAATCCACCTGCCAAGCAAGAGACATGGGTTCCATCCCTGGTTTGGAAGATCCCCTGGAGAAGGAAATGGCAACCCACTCCAGTCTTCTTCCCTAGAGAATCCCATGTACAGAGCATCCTGGCAGGCTACACTCCATGTGGTTGTAAAAGAGTCAGACACGATTTAGCGACTGAACAGCAACAGCTCATCTTCCAACAGTGTGATGCCTGGGACCTCCTGGAAATCAGAGGCCAGTGTGTGTCAAAGCCATATTCTTACACTTGGGGAAGACGTATAAAAGCCATGAAAACTGAAAGTGTTAGTCACTCATTTGTACAAGTCTCTATGGAATAGCCTATGTAGCCTATGGAATGTAGCCTACCAGGTACCTCTGTCCATGGAATTCTCCAGGCAAGAAAACTAGATTGTGTTGCCCATTCCCTTCTCCAGGAGATCTTCCCATGGGATCGAAGCCAGGTCTCATTCACTACAGGCAGATTCTTGACCATCTGAGCCACTAGGGAAACCCCTGTGTTCTTGGCATGATGTACTTCTTTGTTCTTACTTTTAATTCTTGGGAAAATGGAATTAATTAGGCAGTACTGATGATCACTTTGGGGTTTCCCTGGTGGCTCGGCGGTGAAGAGTCTGCCTGCTGGTGCTGGAAATGTGGGTTTGATCCCTGGATCAGAAAGATCCCCCGGAGAATGAAATGGCAACCCACTCCAGTGTTTTTGCCTGGGAAATCTCATTCAGTTCAACACTTTGTGACTTACCTGTCTTTTCTGCCTATTTCAATATCCATCCTGTGATGCAACTGACAGCTGAAACCTACACATGACCCCTGACCCACCTGGATTCTATTAATACCATTGTATTGAGATGACATAGCTCACTTCAACAGCATCATCCTGGAGAAAGAGTTTTCTTTCTTAGGTGGACATACTGCTCTGTACTTCCTCCAAGTGGATTGTCAGTTGACAAAGGATGCATGATACAGTATTCTGTGTGATATTATGTCTTCCAAAACAGATATGTTTTGGATGTTCCTGTCCCTAAATGTAGACCATAATAATTCACTCCCCACTTTGAACTTTGACCTTATAATAATAGTTGAGGAATTAGACTACTCATGGGATGTGATTCACTGGTATCTATTTAACACCTAGACATCCTATTTTGTTTTCATATTTTCCTGAGTGTTTGGTAAGCTGCAATGAAGACTGGTTCCTTTCTTAATCTGGTTTCTTTTGCTTTAATTTTCAAAAAGTCACTGAAGTGTTAGACAATGAGTAATAATGATGATGCAATTAAAGTAATAACTAGCAGTGAATCATTACTCTTTGAGACTTGGTTCTTAACAATTTGACATACTAATATGATGATTCCTGTTTTACAAATGAGAAATTGGAAGCTTAGAAAAGTTAAGTATATTTTTATTGTTCTAGGTTTCACATCTGATAAGTTGTGCAACTTCATATAATGGCATCTATTTTTCCCCTCCATGAATGTACATACAAGAATACACACATGTTTAAGGTAAGATTTAGCAAAGAAAATAGTAACATGCAAAGCTTTTGATGACTGTATTAAGTTGGAAGTCTCCAGGCTCGTTAACAACTGTATGTGCTAGGTAAATAGAGTAGGTGTAAATACATTACAATAGGTAAGATTGCCTTCTAAAGAATAATTTAAATGCACAAATGCTTATAAACTCTCCTTACTAAGATTACTCAGCTAATACTGATTAAAGCTAATCAGGATTAAAGGAATCTTGGTTTATATAAACTTTGTCTCTATTCACATTACAATAATTACTTGGAATCTGTAAACAATATTTCAAAAATATTCGTCATTCACTTAATTATTGCACATATATTGATTTGGATGACTTTTCACATTTAAGTGTCAGTCACTAAGTCATGTCCAACTCTTTGCGACCCCATGGACTGTAGCCCACCAGGTTTCTCTGTCCATGGACTTCTCCAGAGAAGAATACTCGAGTGGGTAGCCATTTCCTTCTCCAGGGGATCTTCCTGACCCAGGGGAGAACCCAGTTCTCCTGCATTGCAGGCAGATAAATAAGTATGCACATTAGTAATAGTGACTTATGATTTTAAAAAGATTTTTGTGATGTGGGCCATTTTTAAAGTCTTTACTGAATTTATTACAACATTGCTTCTGTTTTATGTTTTGTATTTTTGGCCGTGAGGCATATGGGGTCTTAGTTACCTAACAAGGGATCGAACTTGTACCCCTTGCGCTGGAAGGCGAAGTATTAGCCACTGGACTGCCAAGGAAGTCCCAATAATAGTAACTTACTATTATATATACCAATTGTGCCACAGTCACATGCTGTCTTAGATACTTATGATTATACATATCAGTTTTCTCACTGTAAACGTAAGGTAACTATCTTTCATTATAAATTAAACGACACTAAGTTTCATTTTTCTTCTGGGGGAACTTGTGTATATCATATGTCTTCTGGGGGAAAATTCTCCATTCTAGATGACTAAATAACCTTTAATATTTTGGCATTTCCACCTAGCTAGTTATTATACCTTATGATCTAATTAGCATTTGGTATTTGATATCTCCAGTGACTAACAAGGCCATCTAAATTAAAGCATTTCAAGTTGTAATGTCTTGTTAGAGAATTCTATTAAAATGGAAGAGAAACAGTGGCTTCTTCCATTCCTCACAGTTTACCTTCAGGTTTATTGGTTAATGTTTAATTCTCCAATGAAAACTTAATGATCTCAGAATGTCATGTATTTACGAAGTCCCAGGTTGCTCCTTTCTGTGTCTTGTCTCCAAAAGAAATTCTCTGAGGACTTTAAGAATCTGAAATTTTCAGCTTTAATTGTTAGGAATTTTTTTTAAAACTTCAAGACAGTATCCAGCAACCAATCTTTTCAACATACATATATATATATATATATTTTTTAAACCTCCATTATAGAGAAAGCAATACAAAATTCCCTAATTATGGTGGCCTTTTAAAATTATGATTCTTTGGAATTAATTCTAAGTAGTATTTTTCAGAGGTTCATAATATATTCATCTAAACACATTGTGAAATACTAAATGAAGTTTAATTCGTTACATTTTACTTCTAGATTTAAATATATATAGATTTTTAAAGAACTTGTACAAAACTCTGTGGCAATGGAGCACACCCAGGAAGAGAAAGCAAAGAACTTTAAGTAGTGCATTGGGTTTGCCAAAAAGTTCATTTGAGTTTTTCCATAACATCTTATGTTGGAACAAACTTGTTGGCCAACTCAACACTAGGTATTTCCATATTTAGTTACAATGTATGCTGTAACACACACACACATACACACACACACGCACACACGCATACGCAGAGTCCCAAAAGAGAGAAAGCAGTTATCGTAAGCAGATTCTAAAGATTATTAGGTCTTTTAAAATTCAATTTAAATCATAAACTTAACCCAGAATCATTGATTTAGATCTTGCCACAATCTATCTTTTTGAAATATCCCCAGCTTTCTCCAATCCATACTCGGGAAACCCACAGCTATTTAGTACATGTGGTAAATAGAACAATAGATGTTAATGATGAGAAAGAAAGGGAAGCTGGGAGTATACAAATTTGAAAAAGTCTGTGCCCTCAGGAGTTTAACATTTGGTGGGAAGGAGTGCGGAGGTAAAAGTTATCCACATAAATGAGCATTAAAGAAATCGGCGGGGAAACTTTCTCTCCAAAAGGGTGACAATTTAATAGTCTAGCTTCAGCTACTTTGGGGCTTCCCTAGTGGCTCAGACAGTAAAGAATCTGCCTGAAATGCAGATTGTATATTGTATATATTGTATATTGTAAATTGTATATTTACAGAAGATATAACTACAGAATGGTTCTAGAATTGCTAAATCCTTCTTCCTGGGATTTTGTGAAGTTAGCCAGGTTTCTAAAGAATGTGTGTGTGTGTGTGTGTGTGTGTGTGTGTGTGTGTATGTGTGTGTATTAGTCACTCAGTCGTGTCCAACTTTGCGACCTCATGGACTGGAGCCCTCCAGGATCCTCTGTCCATGGGATTTCCCAGGCAGGAATACTGGAGTGGGTTGCCATTTCCTTCTGCAGGAGACCTTTCTGACTCAGGGATTAAACCCAGGTCTCCTGCATTGGCAGGAAGGTTCTTTACCACTGAGCCACCAGGGAAGCCCACCTAAGGCATATAATCCTGCTAATATTATTAGACAAGGGACTCAGCTATCTTTGATGTGAAAGCCGCAGGTAGCTTTCCTTCCAGAATTCTGCCTGAATCCTTCTATCATCTGTCAAAAAGTCAAAAAGCCAATCAAAATATTCCCAGGAAGACATATACAAGGATGAAGTGAAAAAAGCAAATAAAGCTTTGAGAAATTCAGAGAAATAAAAAAAGCAGATAAGGTGTTGGGGAGAAATGGAAGAATGAATTGATGATACAGCTTTTGAACAAGATTCTTAATCAGAAAAATTTAGATCCAAGGAAATAGAGAAGACCAACCAGAAAAGAATCATTAAAGATCTCACAATTGGAGACTGTCAGTGTATCCCCCACCTGGATTTTCTAATCTTCCTGAGTGAAGGAAGGGAATTTGCAGTACATGTTCTTGGAATGATGGGGCTGGAGTGTTTCATGGGGAATCTTGAACATAGATAGGCTTGTGATTCATCCTGTCGTACAACCACATCTATTCCCCTCTTCTGTAGTAATATAATTTTACATTTCACAGGCTCAGTGGTAAAGTATCTGCCTGTAATGCAGGAGATGTGGGTTCAATTCCTGGGTGAGAAGATGCCCTGGAGAAGGGAATGGCAACCTACTCCTGTATTCGTGCCTGGAGAATTCCATGGACAGAGGACCCTGGTGGATTACGTTCCATGGGATGGCAGAGTCAGACCTGACTGAGCAGCTAACACTTTTCACTTTCACTTGACTAGCGAAAGACTCAATTTCCTCATTTCCCTCTGGATTATCAGTGATCATGAACTAAGTTCCAACCAACATAGTGGAAGTTTACATCAGATGGATAACGTCTTTGCTGTACCTATCAAGGAAAAAAAATGTGAGCTTCCATCTCCCCTTTTCCTTTGTCCTGCTGACCTGAATACAGGCGTTATCATGTAGGAACATAAAACAGAAGCACTATATTTAAGAAAGTAGAACTATGTGGAGTTGCTGAAGATTACAGACTCACTATGCCAGCCCTGGGTGACCAATCTGGATTTTCATATTTTGGAGAAATAAACTTCCATCTTGAGTGAAATATTATTATTTTATAAGTCTCTATTACAGCAGAGAAAGACCCTTCATTTTGATGAACACATTTTGCATTAGAGAGCTTGGAAGATGTGGCTATCTTCATGATAGTGTGTGACAAATTTTAACAGTGCCTCAAATGTAGACAGCATTCAAAACGTTAGTTTAAAATGTTGTACTTGATTCACAAAATGTATTTCCTGAAAGTATTGTGTGGAAAAAAAACATTGTGCATGTTCACTACTATCTCAGCCTTCTCATTTCCTGGTCACATGACGGCATCATAGTCTCCTCTTCCCTTCTGTGAGGCATGGCAGATGACCTACACTGGCTAATGAAATGTAACACCAGGCATTACTGTAGGGATGAGGCATAGAAAGGCTGCTGTGTGATTCTCCATGCTCTGTTTCATGACCTTGATCACTGCTGCCATTCCAAATAGTATACCTCTGTCAGCCTAGTCCTAGAGAGTGAATGAACTCAACCCTACTCCTACCCCAGGCAAGAACAAAGAGCCCATAAGGGAATAAAGGAAGACGTGCCTTCCTTATTTAAGCCACCAATAACTGGAGTTGCCAATAACCTCACCACAACTCAGAGCCTCCTGACTTACCAATGGATGAATTTAAATCACATTGCCTGTGTATTTGAGAAGACATTGATTTTTCAGGTGATCTTTGACTATCCCCTCATATCTTGCTCCTTGTTCTTATCTTTTAAATCAAAGAAATGAGGGTAAGATTTCCAATTATTTTACTGTAATCAGAGGGCAGAGAGTAAAGGCAGACTTGTTTTCTGAATCAAAACCCAGGGCACATCTAACAAATTATGTTATTTTCATCATAGCGGAATAGTTTTACCCTAACTACATCAGACTCTCATTAGTGTTGAGTAGAAATGGATGCTGAACTAAGGTCGTTTTTCATAAGGCAAAAAGTTCTAAAATGTATTTAAGAAAATATTTTTATATATTATTTTATTGCTTTTGGGAATTTAATCCTTCCATTAATTACGGATTTCTTCTGCTTATAAACCAATCATGTGAGGTTATTTATGGTTAACCGAAGCCAGGTTATCAAAAGAGTTTTCCTTCCATATTGTGTATGGCACCATTGTTTCAAATTCAGAGTGACTGAAAAAAAAGGAATGTAATAGGAAATCAAGATTGAAACAATAGGTTGTTTTGTGTGTGTGTGTTCTCTTATTCTGTTGGGTCAAAAATATTATAACTACCAAAGAAAATGATGGTACACAGGTGTTGTTATTGCATTTACAGCCAATGTGGCTTTTAAGGTGGTTACTATAGTAACACAATCACTTATAGGCTATAAGACCATTAAGAGAAACTAGTGATAAAGTAAGCTCATTATAACAGATCTTGTATTGCTTCACTTCCGGTTGTGTCTGTTTTCTGGCAAACTGCTTTAGTAGAGCTATTAAATTAAACACACACACAGACACAAGAATGTCACACTTATTCATAAAATATTTTTGGACAGAGGAAATGGGGACTTTGAAAATCACTGCAGATGATTTTTTTTTAGTGTTAGCAGAACTTTGAAAACATGCAAACAATTCTATTTTAAAAGACTAAATACAAAAAGTGTGAAATACAGAACACACATACACATGATAAAAATTATCTGATATATATACATGTATAGTAAATAAATAATATGTATTTTGCTATTTTAACATTTTAGTTCCTCCTCCCACAATATCCTCTTAGGGTCACATCTCTGGATATAAACCAACAGACAAGTATATTGGGACCCAAACAAGATCCATGACCAGCCCAGGAAGTTAATGAGTTGACTAGGCAAAATTTTCAAAAGGATGTACTTTACTCACAAATATCCTCTCTCTCATTCCTTTGGAGAACTGTTTCATTACTCAGAATTATTCTAGATTGTTTTGTGTATTTTATTTGAAGAATACCATTTCCATTATGTTGTGAATAAAATCAGATTCCTGCCCCATCTTTGCCTGAACATACATACATGTTTCTACATACGAAGATACAAGAAATTAGCCACCTTATTAGGAGGGTATGTGCTGATGGAGTTGAGGGAATAAAAATGTGGGCTGACTTCACTCTCTAGGAGGATGGAGCAGAATCAGTTTTCCCTGTTTCTCCCAGAGAAGTCAGCCCAGATGACTTCTTCACCATGACTCATTGAGGATTGTAGATGCTCATTAAGCCTGAAACAGGACTTCCCTGGTGACTCAGTGGATAAGAATCCACCTGTCAGTGCAGGGGGCATGGGTTTAATCCCTGGTCTGGGAAGATTCCATATGCTGCAGAGCAACTAAGCCTATATGCTACAACTACTGAATCCCACTCACCTGGAGCCTTTACTCAGCAACAAGAGAAGCCAACTGCAATGAGAAGCCTGTCCCCAAAGAAGAGTAGCCCCGACTCACCACAACTAGAGAAAAGCCTGTGCAAAGCAACGAAGACCCAGCACAGCCAAAATAATGACAATAAAAGACTGAAACAGCAAATGAGTCCTTTGTTTGCTGAGAAAACATGGCAATTAATTTGCAAGGATTTTTTAACATTAAAGACATGCATGCATTTACCTCCTTCTGCAGAGTGTCTGAAAAAAAATGACTCCTGATTAATATCACAATAATATTGCAGGTAAATATCTAAGTAAGCTATTCACTTTCCAAATGAAGATCATCTGTTAGCAGATACTCATCTCCCACTGTGATCTGGCACTAGGGTAGATTATTTGATTAATTACTACCCTCCCTGAAAAACAAATGCTTTGCCCTGTATCCAAACCTGTCAAGTTCACACTAACTGCTAATTTCCATCATTAACTTCAAACCTATTTACTGAAGTCAGATAATTCTGTATCCTAATGAACATTCCCTGGGCTCTACACACTGCAAATTCAATGCTTGGTGATTATATCAATTGAAAATGAAAGTACTGTCTACAAATACATATAAATGATTTTATATAACCTGGATATGATCAGCATCTGAAGAAGGGGGAGTTGAACTGGAGCAAAATTTCTGTTGTCAACTACAAATTGGCACTTGCCATCTACCTCTACAAGGATTAAATTCCATGCTGCTGCAGCTGCCAATCTTTAGCACCCCCTGAAAAGAGTTCAGGGTAGAGATCAGGAATGAAGCACTCTGAGCTATGGAAAAAAACTGGTGAATAGGTCTTCAGATAGATATTTTCAGGGGCCAATTTTATTTGCCCAATTCTTGTATCTCCTCATGTCTAGAAAAGCACTAAAATCTTTCATGGTGACAACTGCTACTCATGACTAGCAGAAACCTGAAAAAAAATATGTGCTTGATTGCATGTACTCCCCCTTCTCCAAAATTGCATATATACTGACCTTCCACTCTACCTCTTTGGAGCACTTTCTCAGAGCTAAGTGAAATGCTGTCTCCTGGGCGATAGTCCTCATTTTGCCCCCAATAAAACTTAACTCTCATGTTGTACATTTTTTAAGCTGATGCTATGCTGGCAATTAAAAGAGAGTTTACTATTGAAACAATACTATTTGAAGCTCCAGTGGCCTGGAGGATATAGTTACTTCTTGTGTTTTTTATAGGTGAGGAGAGAGGCTATTCTGTTTTGTAATCCTGAATCATGAGCCATTTTTCCCTTGCATCAAGGAGGGCCTCTTATTTTGGTGTAGGCTGTGGTGCCGTGTGGGTTCCACACTAGCTTAGCATGACGCCCTAATAAAGAAGTGTCCCGTGGTGATGTAATTTGGGGAGAACTTCATTCACATTCTCTCACACACTCACAGTTGGAGATTCATAATACACAATAGCATATATCTGTAATTTCAAAAGGTTTGGTAATGTAGACTTAAAAGATATTCACAACCTAAAAGATGAGAGTTATATTTTGTTCAGTGGGAATTTTTAGGACTTCAAACCCAGAGGCAGAATCTCAAGTAACCCTGAGAGTACTGCCCTGAGGAGCAAGGGGTAGGAGAGCTAGGTTAAATAGAAGTTTTGCAACAAAGGGCAAGTAGCCTGAACGTCAAAAGATTATTGTTACTTAAAGAAAACCAGATATCCCAAGTTAAGGAATTTAGTGCTTGTCTATGTATGGGAAGATGCAAGAGCCTGGGCTCACGATATCATTCCTTTGATATGCACGTTAGCTATTTGGGGCCAATATCCTGTGTTTTCACATCTTGACTTTCCTCAGGGCTCACCTAAGGGAGTGACTGCAGTCTGATGGCTGCTAGACGGTAGGTTTTCTTTCCTTCCTGAGTTCCCTCAGGGCTCACCAGCTCACCTTTTGGAGTGGCTGTAATAGCTGATAACTGTGACATCCTTTGTTTACTGACATGGCAGGAAATATTCCATTTATCCGTAGTGTTGACTGAAAAAATATTTGCAACCTTTAAGTTGAGAGTTATGTTTTATTCAGTAGGAATTTTTAGGACTTTTAGGCCCAGGAAGCAGAATCTCAAGTAACCCTGAGGGGACACTCAGAGAAGGTGAGGGGAGGAGTGAGAGTATATAGAAGTTTGCAACAAAGGGCAGGTAGTCTGAAAATCAAACATATTTTTGTTAATTAAAAAAAAAAAACAAACAGATATCCCATGTTAAGGAAATAGCACTGTTCTGTGTATGGGAAGATGCAAGAGTTTGGGCTGTCTGAATTCATTCCTTCATATGCGTCTCAGCTATCCATACCCTCAGGTTTTCACATCCTGAGCTCCCTTGCACTCACCGTAAGGAGTGGCTGCAGGCTGATGGCTGCTAACTCACAGGTATTCTTCTCCTTTCTGAGTTCCCATAGGACTCACCAGCTCACATTGAAGGACTGCAGTCAATGATGACTGTCACATCCTTTTTTACTGATACGGGTGGAAATGCTCCATTTCTCAGTAGTAACAAACCTGCTTAACTAATTTGACCTCCTGTTGCTTAAGTTCATTTAAACACAGGCACTGTTTGGGTAATACATTCTTGTATCCTATGAAATATTCCTTGGAACACAATTTTGAGCAAGTTTATTAAAGGTTTCACAGTCAGAAGTATACAAACATCACTTGCAGTCTTAGTCCACAACACAGATCCTGACATCACTTTGTATGTTACAGTTTATCCCAGATTCTCACATTTAAAAATGTGAGAATTTTAAAAAAAAATTTTAATTTAAATTTACATTAAAAAAATTGCTTAATCACAATTTTCCCCCCACTATTTGCTTGACAATCTGTGCATTTCAAGGCACATCACTAAAGTGTTTCCCTGTCTCTCACATCTTCAACTTCCAAAGCAGAGCACTAAGAAATGATTCTGTGATAAGGTAGAAAGAATACCAGATGTTAAGTGTTAAGGATTTAGTATTCAGACGTTGTAAACCAGATGCAGACTTAGATGTTAGGTTCAAGTCCTGGTTATGCCTTATAATGTCAAGAAAATCTGCTAGCTTTTGTTTCCTCATCTGCGTTTATAAGGGCAGTTATCTTGTCAGATTCACTGAAGTTAGGGGAAGAGATGTTAAGAAGTTACTATATTATGTGCAATTAATAAAAAACTGAGTTATATTATAATTGTATTCTTGGAAGCAAGGAAGTTCCATTGAGCCTGAAAGCTTCAGTAACTAAAGGAAGAGAAACGTCACAATTCTTGTCCACTTTTGCTGCTGCTGCTAAGTCGCTTCAGTCATGTCCGACTCTGTGCAACCCCATAGACAGCAGCCCACCAGGCTCCCCCATCCCTGGGATTCTCCAGGCAAGAACACTGGAGTGGGTTGCCATTTCCTTCTCCAGTGCATGAAAGTGAAAGTGAAAATGAAGTCGCTCAGTCGTGTCCGACTCTTAGCGACCCCATGGACTGTAGCCTACCAGGCTCCCCGGTCCATGGGATTTCCCAGGCAAGAGTACTGGAGTGGGTTGCCATTGCCTTCTCTGTGTCCACTTCTAAAATCATTTAATTAGATTCAGGTTTATTATTTAGATATATGACAGTGACTACTTTAAGGATTGGAGAGGGGCATGGCAACCCACTCCAGTATTCTTGCCTGGAGAACCCCTTGGACAGAGGAGCTTGGTGGACTACAGTCCATAGGGTTGCAAAGAGTTGGGAAGGACTGACACGACTTAGCAGACACTTTAAGGATAAGCAAAACAGGACTCAAAGTATTACAGAAGCAAATACCTTTGAGTACATAGCTATGTCTTCTGTTTGGCAACGTTTTGATCCACACCAGCAATTGTTGCCTTAACCTCTAGTGGAAGATGAGTGACAGGGCTTGACCCTGCCTGAATGGAGGAAAATCTCCATGGCTATGTAGGAAATATTTAAAAAGGAAGAAATTAGAATACTGGTTCCTAGAAATAGTGGACTCTAGATGATGAGAGGAGAAGGCAATGGCAACCCACTCCAGTGTTCTTGCCTGGAGAATCCCAGGGACGGGGGAGCCTGGTGGGCTGCTGTCTATGGGGTCGCACAGAGTTGGACACGACTGAAGCAACTTAGCAGCAGCAGCAGCAGCGGATAATGATGAAAACAGTGAAAATAAATTTCCTGTTCTCTGTCCATTGCTCCTTTAACAAAAAATATGATTAAAATAACAGGATGCTCTTACTAAAATGGTGAAGAACAGGCATCAGATCAGATCAGTCGCTCAGTCGTGTCCGACTCTTTGTGACCCCATGAATCGAAGCACACCAGGCCTCCCTGTCCATCACCAACTCCCGGAGTTCACTCAGACTCACGTCCATCGAGTCGGTGATGCCATCCAGCCATCTCATCCTCTGCCGTCCCCTTCTCCTCCTGCCCTCAATCCCTCCCAGCATCAGAGTCTTTTCCAATGAGTCAACTCTTCGCATCAGGTGGCCATAGTACTGGAGTTTCAGCTTTAGCATCATTCCTTCCAAAGAAATCCCAGGGCTGATCTCCTTCAGAATGGACTGGTTGGATCTCCTTGCAGTCCAAGGGACTCTCAAGAGTCTTCTCCAACACCACAGTTCAAAAGCATCAATTCTTCAGCACTCAGCCTTCTTCACAGTCCAACTCTCACATCCATACATGACCACAGGAAAAACCATAGCCTTGACTAGACGGACCTTTGTTGGCAAAGTAATGTCTCTGCTTTTGAATATGCTGTCTAGGTTGGTCATAACTTTCCTTCCAAGGAGTAAGCATCTTTTAATTTCATGGCTGCAGTCACCATCTGCAGTGATTTTGGAGCCCAGAAAAATAAAGTCTGACACTGTTTCCACTGTTTCCCCATCTACTTCCCATGAAGTGATGGGACCAGATGCCATGATCTTCGTTTTCTGAACAGGCATAATCCATCTCAACAAGAACAAATGCAGTTAGAAATGCTATGGAAAATATGCTGTATGAGAGAGTCAAGGCTCAAATAATAAGGAAAACTAAAAAAATGGAATGATTTGGGACAAATGATGGAGAGAAGAAAGGAGGATCCATTTGACCTTAATACTTTGAAAATTTCTCTAGAGAACATTGGTGTGAAAGAATTACTTCCGTTTGAATGCCATTTGTGTAATACTAGCAACAGAAAGCTGTTTACTGATTTTCAACTTTTAAAGAAAAATTAGAGACCAACACTGAAATGTGAAGTAGAATTAGAGTTTCTAAAATAAATATTGTAAACTTTTAAGTGATGGAAATAGTAGTGTAGCTAAGAGTTTCAGCATCAGAAGGAAGAAAATAAAGAGTGTAGAGATGCTTAATTGTTTACTTGTATTCATTTGTATTTTGTAAAGAGGACATCAGTGACACTGCCTAAAAGGTTAATGGATTTAAAAATAAATAAAGGTGACCAAAAGATGTATGAAAGCAAAATTAAAATGAAACCTGGGAAGTGGTTAAGAGGAGACAAACAAGAGCAGGGGAAGTGATCAAAATTTCTCATCTTCTAGCAGGGAACAAACAAGTAAATCTTAAATTTCAGGACATTAAGAAGCAGAGGGAATAAGTATATGTAGCCAATCACCAAAAGAATGAAAACAGAATTCCAAAAATTAATTACCTCAAGGGTAAGCTAAGGTAAGAATTTTTAATTTCATACTCATCTATACTTGCTGAATGTTTTACACAGGTTTAACTTTAATTAAAAAAAAATTGTTTATCCACTCGCAGATTTGGATCATTTGAGGTAAATGTATTCTTCCCTCCTTTTCCTCTTTCTTTGCTAAAATATTTTCTTAATTACCCAGCAGTCTCAACAGACCATTGTGTTTTATTTCATTTTAAGCATCCTGTGTGTGTTTATCAACCTTTACCTGGGATTGAGCTGCGTCAACTGATTCCCTTTGCCCCTGCTGGGTGAGCTGCTGTTTTCCAGTTTTGCACTAACTTCCAGGGTGTGTGGCCCTGGAAGGTCTCAGCAAAGTTAACAGAATCTCTCTGAGTTCTGCTGAGATTCAGGAAGATACTCTAGGGCAAATGGACACTTTCCTACTTGATCACAGATAATGGAACAAAGGTCAACAATCAGTGGATAACAGAAGACATAAATCACCACCAAAATGAATCAGACTATAACTGCAACAATTTTCAAAACAACAAGAACAACAGTTACAATTCTAACTATCATTTATTGAGCCCCTGTACTTAGGAAAGTAATAAATGCTTTCCATGCAACACATCCCATATACCCCATAGATAAAAAAATATTTATTTATTTAAATAAATAAAATATGTATTATTATTTAAATAATAAATAATTTATTTAATTTATTTTTTGAAGAGCTAACATCACTTTTTTCTGGGTACAAGTTTTTCCCTTTTGGGACTGACTGGTTGTTCTGGCTGGGAAAGGTCATTAATTCAATAAAAATGTATGTTCTGGAAGAGTTGCTAAAACTCCTAAAAAGTACATTTGCCACTTCTCTAACATTCTTTTTTTTTTTTTTTTAATTACCTTTTACTGGCATATAGTTGCTTTGCAATGTTGTGTTCAGGATGCATCTTGAAGGTATAGTCAATGCTGCTGCTGCTGCTAAGTCGCTTCAGTCATGTCCGACTCTGTGCGACCCCATAGATGGCAGCCCACCAGGCTCCCCCGTCCCTGGGATCCTCCAGGCAAGAACACTGGAGTGGGTTGCCATTTCCTCCTCCAATGCATGAAAGTGAAAGGTGAAAGTGAAGTCGCTCAGTCGTGCCTGACTCTTCTCGACCCCATGGACTTCAGCCTACCAGGTTCCTCCATTCATAGGATTTTCCAGGCAAGAGTACCAGAGTGGGTTGCCATTGCCTTTTCTGGGTATAGTCAATACATAGATTTATATAGTGAAGTATGGGAGAAAGAAGGATAAACTGTGACTCTGAATGTTTTGGCCACAGAGATGCAGTGCATATCAATGCCCTTCACTAGGATGGGGACATTTTGGAAAGAGTGAATTTGAGAAAATAAAGAGCTCCCAGTTGGGCTTGTTATATTTAATGTATAAATTAGACATCCAGCCCGGGAAGTTGAACAGATAATCTGGATCTGGA
Source organism: Bos indicus x Bos taurus (assembly GCF_003369695.1). NCBI lineage: Eukaryota > Metazoa > Chordata > Mammalia > Artiodactyla > Bovidae > Bos > Bos indicus x Bos taurus. The sequence continues at coordinate 51,693,545 of NC_040097.1, read as the reverse complement.
ACTACAGGAAAGATCAGGAGTAGAGATGTACATAAGGGAGTTGCCATTATTTAGACCAGGGCCACTCCTTGTGCTTTTATCATCTAGTATTAGTGTGTGAGAGCTTCCCACGTGGTGCTAGTGGCAAAGAACCCACCTGCCAATGCAAGGGATGTAAGAAACACAGGTTTGATCCCTGGGTTGGGAAGATCCCCTGGAGAGGGGAATGACAACCCATTCCAGTATTCTTGCCTGGAGAGTGCCATGGACAGAGACACATGGTGGACTACAGTCCATAGGGTTGCAAAGAGTCGGGCAAGACTGAAGTGACTTAGCATGCACACACATTATTAGTGTGTGAACTGTTGGTATAAATAAACCCAAGAAGTGTCAAAACTGAGACACTGCTTAGAAATGGCGTTACTGAGTGCCATCAAAATCACATGGTAGTCATGTACAATGCTTGTGTTACAAAAGTATCAATTTATGATAAATTGGAAGGGACACAAGACTACAAGGAGATCAGACTGGTCAAATCTAAAGGAAATCACCCCTGAATATTCACTGGAAGGACTGATGCTGAAGCTGAAGCTCCAGTGCTTTGGCCTCCTCATGCAAAGAGCTGACTCACTGGAAAAGACCCTGATGTTGGGAAAGATTGAGGGCAAGAGGAGAATAGGGAGGCAGAGAATTACATGGTTGGATAGCATCACGAACTCAATGGACATGACTGTGAGCAAACTCAGGGAGATAGTGAAGGACAGGGGAGCCTGGTGTGCTGCAAGCCATGGGGTCACACAAAGTCGGACATGAGTTGGCAACTGAACAATAGCAACAACAGAAGAAGTGATACAAAGAAGTTAAAGAAGCACTGATAACAGATGCTATTTAACTCCATGGGGGTTTATGTGATATTCTGGGGATTAAGTATAGACATAGAAAAGAACCAAAACTGAACCTCAAGACACTGCATGCTGTAGAGATCAGATTGAGGAGGATGCACCAGCTAGAAACTGCAAAGGAATACTTTGTGAACTAGAAGGATAATAAAGAGAAGCCACACAATGCAATGTTTCAGAGAGGGCAGGGTGTGATCATCCAAATGAAATGCAGTTGAGGGACTGAGTAAGATGAAGACTAAAATATAGCCTCCTCAACTTCAAATACTGGTATTATATTTCTATTTCTATTGTTTAGTTGCTAAGTTGTGTCTGACTCTTTTATGACCCTATGGACTGTACCCCACCAGACTCCTCTGCCCAGGGGATCTTCCAGGCAAGAATACTGGAGTAGGTTTCCATTTCCTCCTCCAGAGGATTTTCCCAACCCAGGGATCTAAGCCATGACTCCTGCATTGCAGGTGGATTCTTTACCACTGAGCCACCTGGGAAGTCCCTATATATGTGTGTGTGTGTATGTACGTATGTATGTATGTATGTGTGTGTATATATATATATATATATACATGTGTAGTCCCTATATATGTGTAAGTATATATATATATATATATATGTATATATATATAAATCCATATCAGCTTCCATATGTATACCTACATCTACAGCTAATTCTATCCATATTTATATTCATATCTATATTTAAATGAATCTGAGCTTATTATTCGGAGAAGGCAATGGCACCCCACTCCAGTACTCTTGCCTGGAAAATCCCATGGATGGCAGAGCCTGGTAGGCTGCTGTCTATGGGGTCGCACAGAGTCAGACACGACAGAAGTGACTTAGCAGCAGCAGCAGCAGAGCTTATTATTGCCTTTCTTTAGGATTGGAATGAAAACTGACCTTTTCCAGTCCTATGGCCACTGCTGAGTTTTCTAAATTTGCTGGCCTATTGACTGCAGCACTTTCACAGCATGACCTTTCAGGATTTGAAATAGCTCAACTGGAATTCCATCACCTCCACTAGCTTTGTTCATAGTGATGCTTCCTAAGGCTCACTTGACTTCGTATTCTAGGATGTCTGGCTCTAGGTGAGTGATCACACCATAATGATTATCTGGGGCATGAAGATCTTTTTTGTATAGTTCTTCTGTGTATTCTTGCCACCTCTTCTTAATATCTTCTGCTTCTGTTAGGTCCATACCATTTCTGTCCTTTATTGTACCCATCTTTGCATGAAATGTTCCCTTGGTATCTCTAATTTTCTTGAAGAGATCTCTAGTTTTTCTTATCCTAAAAGATGATGCTGTGGAAGTACTGCTCTCAAAATACCATCAAATTTGGAAAACTCATCAGTGGCCACACAACTGGAAAAGGTCAGTTTACATTCCAATCCTGAAGTAAGGTAATGCCAAAGAATGCTCAAACTACTGCACAATTGCACTCATCTCACATGCTAGCAAAGTAATGCTCAAAATTCTCCAAGCCAGGCTTCAACAGTACATGAACCATGAAATTCCAGATGTTCAAGCTGGATTTAGAAAAGGCAGAGGAACCAGAGATCAAATTCCCAACATCCGCTGGATCACTGAAAAAGCGAGAGAGTTCCAGAAAAACATCTACTTCTGCTTTATTGACTATATGCCAAAGCCTTTGACTGTGTGGATTACAACAAACTGTGGAAAATTCTTCAAGAGATGGGAATATCAGATCACCTAACCTGCCCCATGAGAAATCTGTATGCAGGTCAAGAAGCAGCAGTTAGAACTGGACATGGAACAACAGACTGGTTCTGAATTGGGAAAGGAGTATGTCAAGGCTGTATATTGTCACCCTGTTTATTTAACTTATATGCAGAGTACATAATGAGAAATGCTGGACTGGATGAAGCACAAGCTGGACTCAAGATTGCCGGGAGAAATAGCAATAACCTCTGATATGCAGATGCCACCACCCCCTTATGGCAGAAAGTGAAGAAGAACTAAAGAGCCTCTTGATGAAAGTGAAAGAGGAGAGTGAAAAAGTTGGCTTAAAACTCACCATTCAGAAAACTAAGATCATGGCATCTGATCCCATCACTTCATGGTAAATAGATGGGGAAAAAATGGAAACAGTGACAGACTTTATTTTGAGGGGGCTCCAAAATCACTGCAGATGGTGACTGCAGCCATGAAATTAAAAGATATGTGCTCCTTGGAAGAAAAGTTATGACCAACCTAGATAGCATATTAAAAAGCAGAGACATTACTTTGCCAATAAAGGTCCATCTAGTCAAAGCCATGGTTTTTCCAGTAGTCATGTATGGATGTGAGAGTTTGACTATAAAAAAGCTGAGTATAGAAGAACTGGTGCTTTTGAACTGTGGTGTTGGAGAAGATTCTTGAGAGTCCCTTGGATAGCAAGGAGATCCAACCAGTCCATCCTAAAGGAAATAAGTCATGAATATTCAATATATTCCAATATATTGGTAGGACTGATGCTGAAGCTGAAACTCCAATACTTTGGCCACCTGATGCAAAGAACTGACTCATTGGAAAAGACCATGATGCTGGGAAAGATTGAAGGCAGGAGGAGAAGGGGATAACAGAGAATAAGACAGTTGGATGGCATCACGGACTCAATGGACATGAGTTTGAGTACGCTCCGGGAGTTGATAATGGACAGGGAAGCCTGGCATGCTGCAGTCCATGGGGGTCACAAACAGTCATACACGACTGAGCAACTGAACTGAACTGAAATATTATGGGTATCATCATCCTGTTTCATTGAAATATTTTACCCCTCAAATTTTGGGACTATGCAGTTTTGATTTCTTGAGCTTAATATCTGACATAACAGTTTAATATTTATCTATGTTCTTTTTTAAACTCACATATTTCTTTTTCAGATGTGAATGGTACCAGATTCTATATCTTTGTTTTAAAGGGGAATAAGGTGAATTTTCCTATTTCTTCCTCATTTGTAGGGAAGGTGTCAATGTATTTTTTAATTTATAATCAGTTATCATTTCTAAAATCCTCTATTTAAAAATATTTTTATTTAACTAGTTGTTCAGTCAAACATTCTTGAAATTCTTTCTATATGATCATGCTGTGTTTTACCTCTAGATATTTTTATTCCATTTCCTACTCTCTACTTTTAAATGTGTATTTGGAATGCATTCTTCTTCAGCTGGGCAAACGTACAAGTCATGCTCTTAAACTTTCTCAGAGAATTCCTCCTAAACATTTATCATCCACAGTTTTATGATTCCAATTTAATCAATAGCACAAAGTATTCAAGTATTTATTAGAGAATTAATCCATGGATTGAGTGCAGTATTGCTCTTTCTGAAGGCATCATTTGAGGTAACTGAAGGGAAAACAAATCTATGGCAGATGTATTATCTATCCCTATTATTTCTTTAAGCTCAATCCTTGTATTGTATAGGCTATTATAAACTAGCAGACATTAACTATATTCTGTTGGCTTCCTGAAGATTTAATGGCACTCCATTACCATTTTGATGTATGAGAGATCTGATTGACATGAACTATTTTTTATATAAAGTGGTTTAAAGTAAGAAATATCCCTGTGGAGACTATGCATTTTGTAAAAATATAACTGAAAACATTTTATTGAAAAATATATAAGTACCCACATATCATATTTCTACAGAACTCAGCAGAATGGGACAATTTGACATTCCAGATGGGCTTGAATTTTTTGAAGTAATTGAAATAATTTATTTGAAGAATTATTTTAAAATTTAAAGCAAAATGTATATTCTTTATTTGTAAGATACTTAGAATCTGTATTCAGTAGTCAAGCTCAATAATTAAATTTTTTCAAGTGTTAGTTGATGTGTATTTTACAACTTTACTCATTTATATGCAATTATTATGTAATCCTGGAGAAGGCAATGGCACCCCACTCTAGTACTCTTGCCTGGAAAATCCCATGGACGGAAGAGCCTGGTAGGCTGCAGTCCATGGGGTCACTAAGAGTCGGACACGACTGAGCGACTTCACTTTCACCTTTCACTTTCATGCATTGGAGGAGGAAATGGCAACCCACTCCAGTGTTCTTGCCTGGAGAATCCCAGGGACGGGGGAGCCTGGTGGGCTGCCGTCTATGGGATGGCACAGAGTCGGACACGACTGAAGCGATTTAGCAACAGCAGCAAAAGCATTATGTAATCTGTTTCAACTCACTGTTGATAGTAAATGAAAACATCCCCAGCCCTATGGGTTAGTAACACATGCAGTTAGATTACTACCAATTAACTGAATACCCAGTAGTCAGAAAAACAATCAGCATGTACCTGTAATATGAAGAGCTGTGTACTTCATAATGTTTGTTATTTCAATGGAAGAGTTTGTAAGTCAACTGAGATTTATGTCTTGTCCTCAAGTAACTTCAGGTTACAATATGACAAATTAATTTGATATCAAGTTACATGTTATGATCTCCGAGCACTGACGTATTTTGAAGGAGAGATGAGTGAGGTCTGGGCTTGCCAGGGAAGCTTCTGCAGAGCAAGGAAGAATTGAGATTGGCTATGAAGAAACTGAGACAGAGGCAGAAGATATTCTTAGTAGCAGAAATCACGTAGGGAAAACCAAGTTTATGTGCTTTTTATTAGATACTGTGGATGTGAAAGTGAACATTTATATATTAATTTCTAGTCAGTAATTTTCTAGTAAAGCTGAGGAACTAGGGCGTCCTCTTAACAATGCCTGTGACAGACCACACACTATGCAATTCTGGTTCAATCCCTGAGTTGTGGGTTCTTTTCCTTTTTAAGAAAAATTATTTTTTTATTGAAGGATAATTGCTTTACAGAATTTTGTTGTTTTCTGTCAAACATTAACATTAATCAGCTATATATATATAGCTATCAGCTATATATATATAGCTGATTATATATATATTATATAATATATATTATTATATATAATTATATATAGCTGATTATATATAACATATATAATATATTAATATAATTAATATATTTAACTATATAAGTATTATAGATATATTATCAATATATTAATTATTATAACTATATTATAATTATATTACTTATATATTATATTTATATGTATTAATTTTATATTTACATGTATTATTGTATTTATATTATGTATAATATAAATATAAAATATATCAATATTAATTATATATTATATATTAATATATAATTAATAAATAATATATAATATACATTATCTTTATTTTATATTTATATTCATATAAATATTTATATTTATTTTATATTTATATTTAAATTTTCATTTTAATATTTTATATTTATATTATATTTATATTGATATTAATTATTATTATATATAATGTATTAATAATATATAATATTTATAATATATTGCATATATAATGCATATATATTTAATATATATAATTATTATATATATTATATATATTTTATTAGATACTGTGGACATGAAAGTGAACATTTATATATTAATTTCTAGTGAGTAATTTTCTAGTAAAGCTGAGGAACTAGGGCGTCCTCTTAACAATGGCTGTGAAAGACCACACACTATGCAATTCTGGTTCAATCCATGAGTTGTGGGTTTTTATATTATATATTTAATAGATATTTAATCTATATTAATAAAAATATATTAATACATTTTATATATTAATATATAATTAATTAAAATATCAATAAATATATCACAATATTTATATTTAATTGTTATTATAATTATATATATCATATATAATATATTTTATACATATTATATATATAAATCATATATATTATATTATAATATATAATATAATTATTTTATATTTATATTTATATAAATATTTATATTTATTATTTATATTATATTTTTATTTATAAATATTTTATATTTATATTTTTATAATATTTATAAATCTATATTTATATTTTTATAGTATTTACATTTTTCATATTTAGAAATATTTTATAATTATTTATTAATTATATTATATATTATATTTATAATTATATATTTACATATTATATATTGTGTAAAATATATAATTTATATTTATATTTATATAAATATTTATTTTGTATTATATTTATAATTTTAATATTTTATATTTATATTATATTTATATTACATTTATATTTATATTAATTATTTTTATAATTATATATATATAATATAATATATAATATATATATATATATATATATATCCCCTCCCTTTGGAACCTCTCTCCCATCTCCCCCACATCCCACCCCTCTAGTTTGATACAGAGCCCCTGTTTGAGTTTCCTGAGCCATACAGCAAATTCCCATTGGCGATCTATTTTACATGTGGTAATGTAAGTTTCCATATTACTCTTTCCATACATCTCACCCTCTCCCCGTGTCTATAAGTCTATTCTCTATGTCTGTTTCTCTATTGCTGCCCTGTAAATAAATTCTTCAGTACCATTTTTCTAGATTTCGTATATATGTTAGAATATGGTATTTATCTTTCTCTGACTTACTTCACATTGTATAATAGGTTCTAGTTTCATCCACCTCATTAGAACTGACTCAAATGTGTTCCTTTTTATGGCTGAGTAATATTCCATTGTGCATATGTACCACAACTTCTTTATCCACTCATCTATCGATGGACATCTAGGTTGCTTCTATGTTCTAGCTATTGGAAATAGTGCTGCAAGGAACAATGGGATACATGTGTCTTTTTCAATTTTGGTTTCTTCAGGGTATATGCCTAGGAGTGGGATTGCTGGGTCATATGGTGGTTTTATTCCTAATTTTTTAAGGAATGTCCATACTGTCTTCCATAGTGGCAGTATCAGTTTACACTCCCACCAACAGTGCAAGAGTGTACCTTTTTGTCCAAACCCTCTCTAGCATTTATTGTTTGTAGCCTTTTTGATGATGGCCAATCTGACTGGTGCGAGGTGACATCTCACTGTAGTTTTGATTTGCATTTCTGTAATAATGAATGATGTTGAGCATCTTTTCATGTGTTTGTTAGCCATCTGTATGTCTTCTTTGGAGAAATGTCTGTTTAGGTCTTTTTCCCACTTTTTGATTGGGTTGTTTGTTTTTCTGGCATTGAGTTGTATGAGCTGCTTGTATATTTTGGAAATTAACCCTTTGTCAGTTATTTCATTCAGTGTTACTTAATATACACATATATATACATATATATAAACCCCCATAAGCAAAATTAAAACAGTCCAACAAAAATAAAGTACAATAGATTTACCTGGCAAACAAAGGAAACCAAAAATTATATCTACCAGAACAAAACTAAGGCACAAACTGGAAAATGAAACTAAAGCAAGATGCCAAGTGGGGAATAAAGCAATGAAAATAAAACTAACAAATATGTTGAGAGGAAAGGAAAGAAAGACTAGAAAGAATAGATATGCAAAGTTAAAAAGAGGTAGATGAAGAGGATTTACATACATTAAAGAGTAACTGCAAGGGGGAAAGCACAGTAGGAAAGGCAAACAAAGGAATAAAGGTAGAAAAAAATATAACAGTTTTTTAAAAATTAAAACTTAAAATCATAAAAAAGAGGAAAAAAAAAAAAATGGAAGAAGAAAGAATAAAGGGGGAAAAAAGGAAAACTCCACAGAACTGCAAAAGCCCAGCACAGAGGCAGAGGCTTATAACAACAATAAAAACTGTGACTGAATACATATATATATATATATATATATATATACCCATAAGCAAAATCAAAACAGTCCAACAAAAATAAAGTATAATAGATTGACCTGGTGAACAAAGGAAACCCAAAATTATATTTACCAGTTAAGAACAAAACTAACTAACTAAAGCACAAACTGGAAAATGAAACTTAAGCAAGGTGCCAAGTGGGGAATAAAGTAATGAAAACAAAATTAACAAATATGTTGAGAAAGAATAGATATACAAAGTTAGAGGTAGATGAAGAAAATTTATATGCATTAAAAATTAACTTAAAGGGGAAAAGAACGGTAGGAAAAGAAGACAAAGGAATAAATGTAGAAAAATATAATAGGTTTTTAAAAATTAAAAATTATAATTATAAAAAAGAGAAGAAAAAAAAGGGGGGGACTCCACAGAACTGCAAAAACGTAGAGGCAGAAGTTTATAACAACAATAAAAAATGTGACTGGAAAAAAAAATGCTCAAAAGCTTAATTAGATTTCATAGTGCCAATAAAATCGACAACTACAACAGAGGGGTAAAAGAAAAGAAAAAAAAATCCAAAAGAATCACAGAACAAGTCAAAACATAAGAAGAATAAATGTTTTTCTTGAGTCACTGCTGTCAGAGTCCTTTCCCTCCCTGGGAGTCACAGTCCCCCTCACCTCCCTAGGATGCCCTCCAACACTGTGCTGATCTCTGGACCTGCTGTGGGGGCAGTTCAGATTCTAATCTGGTCCTACTCCTGTGTGTTCTTGCTTCTAATGTCCACAGCTATCAGAACTGTGTGTTCTCTTTTGTGGGAGCTCTCAATGATCTTTTATATATTCCATAGACACAAAGTCTACCTAGTTTATTATGTGGATTTAATCTGCAGCTTATATAGCTGGTGGGAAGGTTTTGGGTCTTCTTCCTTAGCCACACTGCCTCTGGGTTTCAATTGTGGTTTTATTTCCACCACTGCATGTGGGTATTCCACTGGGGTTTGCTCCTGAGGCTGCCCTGGAGGACTTAGGTTTGCCCCTGTGAGGGCCAGGTGTGGAGGTGGTGCAGCTGCTTGGGTTGCCAGGGGTTCTGGCAGCACCAACTCAAAGGAGTTGGTGGCTAAAGCAGCAGGAAATATACCACTCTAGAACGGGAGGGTGACCAGTATTGACCAATACATTCCAGTATTCTTGTCTGGAGAAACCCCCCATCCCTGACAGAGAAGCCTGGCAGGCCACGGTCTACAGGGCTGCAAAGAGTTGGACACTACCGAAGCGACCCTGTGTGCATAGATGCAAGACATTTTTGCCTGTGGCAGCTCTGCCCCAGTGAGAGTTGAGCTTCGAAGGGGGCACAGCTGCTTGACCTGCGGGGCTCCTGGTGGCACCAAGTGCGCAGGGACATGACTGTCTCCACTTCAGGAGTTATGGCCCTATCACAATCTTTTTACAAGCCTCTTGTAGCTGGCCATCAGAAGGCCTCTTTGGCCAGTCTTTCTCCGTAGCTCCACCCATCAGGCACTTAGAGGTCTCCCTTGCCTGGGGTCCTTCTTTGTTGTTTGGTGCGTCAGGCACATAGAAGGGCACCCCTGGCTGGGGTCCTTCTCTGTAAATAGGCTTGCAGGCACTTAAAAGGGCACCCTGGGTGGGGTCCTACTCTGTAGTTCAGTGCTTCAGGTGTTTGATGGGCCAGCCTTTATATTGTTCAGCTAAGCAATGCTGTCGTGTGGAGAGAGAGAGGCTATGGCGATGGCTCCACCCCCTACGCGTGACTCAGCACTAGCTCCTTGCTTCCATGGCTGCCCGGCTTTCCTCCACAGGCACTTCCCACCACAATCTCCTCCCTCACATTCCCTTGATCCGTCGTCCTGCAATCAACAGTAGCCCTCATCCTGGGATTGCGCCACAATCCCTAAACTGCAGCTCCCAGCTGCTGTACTTTCCAGAGGACCTGCGTCCCTGTCCAGGGTATGTATGTCTGTGGCAAGTACTGTCTGATTCTTATTCAATTTAGGCTGCCACATATCAGCTGTATCACTCTCAGACTTAAACATTTCACCTCTTAGACAATTGCCCAAATGTGGGGATTGGACCCCTGCTTCAGTTCCCCCACCCACCTAGGGCAGGCCCAGTCCTACTAACACTCCTGATTTTCCCCTAGTTCTTGCCTCCTACCGAGTTGTGTGTGGTTCTATATATTCTTTTCCACTGGTTAGGTACCCCTCTCCGTTCTCAGCTGGTATTCTGCAGGCACTTCTGTATCTGAAGGTGTCTTCCTGATGTATCCAGGGAGAGAGATGTACTCCATGTCCACCTACTCCTTCGCCATCTTGTTCTTTTTTTTTTTTTTTTTGGTAAAGATTACCATATGTCAAAGATGTTCCCACACCACCTTCCTGTCCTGCAGAGTTCAAAATGCAAACTAAACTTGGTTTTAATGCAAAACGCCTTTTTAAAAAAATAACTTTTATTGGAGTACAGTTGGTTTACAATGTTGTGTTAGTTTCCAGTGTACAACAAAATGAATCAATTATACATATACATGTATCCACTCTTTTAGAATCTTTTTTTCCTGTGTATGTCATTACAGAGCACTGAGTAGAGTTCCCTGTGCTACACAGTAGGTTCTTATTACTTATCTATTTTATATATAATAGTGTGTGTATCTTAATCCCAATCTCCCCATTTATCCCTCCTCTCCCCTTGGTAACCATAAGTTTGAAAAACACCTATTTTTTTTTAACTTTGGGGTTAAATGTAAAGGTCAGGAGTCTTCAGATAATAAATATTTGTTTTCTACTGCCATGTTTTTTGGATTCAATGGAAAATGAATTCCATATGATATTTCTGTGAGCGTCCCTATTAAGTCTGAGGTCATAGGAAGCTCTAGAAATTTAATCTAGAAAAAGGACAGGGCACAGAAAAGTGGAAGGAACCAATATCAGCAGGATATGAGATGGCTCCCAGTTGAGCTTCTGACTGTATTCAGTTTTGCTTCTCTTTGCACTCTTATGCTTTCACTATAACATCTGTCCTCCCCCTATTGTCCCATTCTCTGTGACAGATACCAGATAGCATAGAATCATTTAGAAGGAAGAAAAGTTTTTGTTTTATAACCAAACATTAATCTGTAAATTACAGCATTTTTTTTCCTGTGTTGGCTCCATAAGGAATACCCTAATGGACTCATAATAGACCATCATTACCACATCAGCGAAAAGTAAGGTGCCTTTAGTAGGCTACACTATTATATTACAATTAAGTGAGTCCAGTGGACTCATTGGTACTTCCACAAAATTATACCCAAATGCTTGATTATGAAAATCATTGAAGGAATGATTATAGAAAATATCTCTCTGTCTTTAGCAAAGAGAGATGCCTCCAAGAAAACAATATGGGTTTCCTATGTAAACTTCTTTTTTTATTTGATGATATATAGTTTTATTAATACTGCGATGTGTCTAGATATGGCTTCATTTTTACTTTTTCTTTTTTTAGTTGTGCTGGGTCCACATTGTGGTGCATGGACTTGCTCCTTGCAGCAGGCAGGCTTAGTTGTCCCTTGGCATGTGGGCTCTCAGTTCCCCAACCAGGGATTCAACCACATCACCTGCATTGGAAGGCAGATTCTTAACCACTGGACCACCAGGGAAGCCCCTCCTATATAAACTTCTATTTTTATGCTTCAGAAAGTGTTCTCAATGGGAAACACACAATTCTGAGTGCTTACTATACACCTAGAATTTCTAAACTGAAAATACAAATAAAATTAGGAAGAGTACTTTTGTGGGAGAGGCATTTTCAACAGACTTAAATTGAAGAAAGTAGGGAAAACCACTAGACCACTAAGGTATGACCTAAATCAAATCCATTATGATTATACAGTAGAAGTGACAAATAGATTCAAGGGATTAGATCTGATAGACAGAGTGCCTGAAGATCTATGGACAGAGGTTCGTGACATTGTACAGGAGGCAGTGATCAAGATTATCCCCAAGAAAAAGAAATACAAAAAGGCAAAATGGTTGTCTGAGGAGTCCTTACAAATAGCTGAGAAAAGAAGAGAAGTGAAAGGCAAAGGAGAAAAAGAAAGATATACCCATTTGAATGCAGAGTTTCAAAGAATAGCAGGGAGAGACAAGAAAGCCTTCCTCAGTGATCTATGCAAAGAAATACAGGGAAACAATAGAATGGGGAAGACTAGAGATCTCTTCAAGAAAATAAGAGATACCAAGGGAACACTTCATGCAAAGATGGGCTCGATAAAGGACAGAAATGGTATAGACCTAACAAAAGCAGAAGATATTAAGAAGAGGTGGCAAGAATACACAGAAGAACAGTACAAAAAAAGTTCTTCATGACCCAGATAACCATAATGGTGTGATCACTCACCCAGAGACAGATATCCTGGAATGTGAAGTCAAGTGGGCCTTAGGAAGCATCATTATGAACAAAGTTAGTGGAGGTGATGGAATTCCAGTTGAGCTATTCCAAATCCTGAAAGACGATGCTGTGAAAGTGCTGCACTCAATATGTCAACAAATTTGGAAAACTCAGCAATGACCACAGGACTGGAAAAGGTCAGTTTTCATTCCAATCCCAATGAAAGGTGATGCCAAAGAATTTTCAAACTGCTGCACAATTGTACTCATTTCACATGCTAGCAAAGTAATGCTCAAAATTCTCCAAGTGATGCTTCAACAGTATATGAAACATGAAACTCCAGATGTTCAAATTGGATTTCAAAAAGGCAGAGGAAACAGAGATCAAATTGCCAACATCTGTTGGATCATCAAAAAAGCAAGAGAATTCCATAAAAACATTTACTTCTGGTTATTATCTATGCCAAAGCCTTTGACTGTGTGGATCACAACAAACTGTGGAAAATTCTGAGATGGGAATACCAGACCACTGAGAAATCTGTATGCAGGTCAAGAAACAACAGTTAGAGGTGAACGTGGAACCACAGACTGGTTCCAAATTGGGAAAGGAGTATGTCAAGACTCCTTTGTCACCCTGCTTATTTAACTTATATGCAGAGTACCTCATGTGAAATGCTGGGCTGTATGAAGCACAAGCTAGAATCAAGATTGCCAGAGGAAATATTAATAACCTCAGATATGCAGATGACACCACCCTTATGGCAGAAAGTGAAGAAGAACTAAAGAGCCTCTTGATGAAAGTGAAAGAGGAGAGTGAAAACGTTCGCTTAAAACTCACCATTCAGAAAACTAAGATCATGGCATGTGGTCCCATCACTTCGTGGCAAATAGATGGGGAAACAACGGAAACAGTGACAGACTTTATTTTCTTGGGCTCCAAAATCACTGCAGATGGTGACTGCAACCATGAAATTAAGACACTTGCTCGTTGGAAGAAAAGCTATGACCAACCTAGACAGCATATTAAAAAGCAGAGGCAGTACTTTGCCAGCAAGGGTCCACCCAGTTAAAGCTATGCTTTTTCCAGTAGTCATGTATGAATGTGAGAGTTGGACTATAAAGAAAGCTGAGCACTAAAGAATTGGTGCTTTTGAACTGTGGTGTTGGAGAAGACTCTCAAGAGTCCCTTGGACTGCAAAGAGATCCAACCAGTCCATCCTAAAGGAAATCAATCCTGAATATTCACTGGAAAGACTGATGCTGAAACTGAACTCCAATACTTTTGCCACCTGATGCGAGGAACTGACTCATTGGAAAAGACCGTGATGCTGGGAAAGATTGAAGGCAGGAGAAGAAGGGGACGACAGAGGATGAGACGGTTGGATGGTATCACCGACTTGATGCACATGAGTTTGAGCAAGCTCTGGGAGTTGATGATGGACAGGGAAGCCTGTTGTGCTGCAGTCCATGGAGTTGCAAAGAGTTAGACACCACTGAGTGACTGAACTGAACTCAAGTGTACACTTTCGGTGATGGCAGAGACATGAACATTCACCATTCATTCTATGTACTTGGTGAGAAGAAGGCACAGAATCTGATCAGATCCTACAGAATCTAGAGGTTAGAAAGGAAAGGTTTGGCAAGTCTTCCTAGAGTGAGCAATGGCTGAACTTGGTATTTGCTGTGTAAAAACTCTATCAGATAAAAAGGTGTCCAACTCTTTGCAACTCCATGGACTGTAGCCCACAAGGCTCTTCTTCCATGGGATTTCCCAGGTAAGAATACTGGAGTGTGTTGCCATTTCCTCCTCCAGAAGATCTTCCTGATCCAGGGTTCAAACCTGTATCTATTGCAGCTCCTACATTGGCAGGCAGATTCTTTACCACTGAGCCACCTAGGAAGTCCCAGATAAAAATACTGATGGTAATAATGTTTGCTGCTCAAAAGGATGGACCCTAATACCTTTCTGGCAGAGGAAGTCAGTATGTCAAAGTTACAAGAGAAAAATATGGTGAAATAAGCTCGGTGTAGAATATCAGTGACATTTAGGCAAAGAGGGCATTAAGTAACCAAACAGGGTAAACAGGGGAGCTTATGAAGACATGTAGGTTTCAGCCCAAGGAGAGACTCTATAGTGTAGGCAGTGGAAACCACTGGAGAAAAATGGCAAAATGAGATTTTTATGTTTTGACGAGTAGACTCACAGCCCCTTTTAGAACAGAATCTCTTCTCACTAAGCTTTCAAAATTGAGGATTGAGCCCCCTAATTATGGTGGATCACTTTGCAATCATGTCATCTTCTTTCCTAGTGGTTCAAACTACCTCGTGGATATTCTGAACTAGTTTGTCTTAAACATTACCATGATTGCAGTCACTTTGCTGTGTTTGTATACCTTCAAACTCCTGACTTTTTCTGTGTTTTCAGCCGGATATAGGAGGATGTGGAATTTACTGGACTTTCAACAGAGTCCTTTCACTTAATTGCCAAATTGCCTAGAATCTAAGATTACAAGGAAAAATCAAGCTACTCCTTTTGAAATCTGTGAAGAGGCACATCTAATCAGATTTCTCTAGCACCTGTGTTTTTGGAAATGTGATATTTCAGGCTTGTGCTTTACCCATTGGACAATTTACAAATTATCTCTCAATAGGAAAGAAAGAGGCTGTGTTCCTCGGCCCTTTCTTGCTGTGTGTGTACTTGCAGCTATAAAATAGCTGGAATTGCTTATATGATGAAACAGCTTAGCGATTTCTGTGAGGCTGTATGATTTTACAGCAAGAGTCAAAATAAACATCCAAAAGGATTATTCTCATTTATCCCATTTTGCCAGTTGTATCAGTTATGTTTTTAAAATACAAAATGTGACTATGGTTTTCTTGGTCAGAGTTTGTCATTTTCTTCCCAGACACAGTTTACTAGGTAGTATTTTTTTTTTTTCCCTACTAAAATCTTTATTTGCTGCCCAGTGTCTTCTGGATCATCACTTTCTGTTTCACTCTCTTCTCGGTTTGATTACAACCTCCATTTCAAATTATAGTTGAGAATAGTGAAAGTGAAAGTGTTAGTCACTCAGTCATGTCCGACTCTTTGCGACCCCATGGACATAGCCTGCCAGGCTCCTCTATCCATGAGTTTCTCCAGGCAAGAATACTGGAGTGGGTTGCCATGCCCTCCTCTGAGATCTTCCCAACCCAGGGATAGAACCCAGGTCTCCCTCACTGTGGGCAAATTCTTTCCCTTCTGAGCCACCAGGGGACCCCATACTTGAAAATAATTTCCCCTTTAAGGGCATGAGGATGGTATTGTGCTGTGTTCTTCAAACCATTTGGAGATAGGAGCTCTTACTTTTTTGTTTCCGCTCTATTATAGACAGAAGCTGATGTTTAAGACACTAATACTTTTCAAAGATAGCCCCTCAGATCGTAGAGTGCTGATTATGCATCCTCTGTGGAGGATTAGCGCCTATGAGGGCGCTATTACAATTATCGGCAATGTAGAGGAGGAAACTGGAGTGCAGAAATTGAAGTAATTTCCTCAAGTTCATCCAGACGTGATGGAGAAACTCAGCTGACTCATAATCACTGTTTTGACTTTTGTTTGTTTGGGCACATGGCATGTGGGATCTTAGTTCCCTGACCAGGGATTGAACTCCCTGCATTGAAAGATGGATTCTTAATGACTAGACAGAGAAGTCCCTTAACCACTCTTCTAGTGCTGGAAAATGAACCTATTGTCATCTTTGTATTCTCAGATATGGCATCCATCTGTATAAACAATATATACATTCCCATTTATATGATTATGAATTTACTTGGCTATGATTATGGTGATTTGATCCTCATTTTACTACTAAGGAATCTGAGATTTTTCTGATGGCATGGATCAGTGATCCCACCTTTGGAATTCACTTGGACACAATGCCTTGTCTTAGAGTTTCACATCTTCCAAACAGATATTGCTACCTGACCTCCTAGGGTGTATGAGTTAGAAACAAACAAGTACAAAATGTCACTACACATCCCAGTATGCTTTCAGCAAAATCACTGGTAAATCCATGCCTACTCTAAGCTGCAGATTGACTAAGATTTAAAAAATAAATATTGGAAATGAATGTGCTTTCCACTTCTCTACAGTTTTTCCCCAAAGTAATTTCTATGCAAGCTCTTTACTCAAGTTTCCCCATAGAATTTTTGCTCTACATACTAGGAGAACTCTTACTTCCATTTTCCCAGATCTAGGAAATTCACGTATTTATGTTTCCCTTACATTGTCTGAAATCAAGTCATTCTTTCATGCTGAATTCCTTGAAGACACCCTTTGTACCCAGTGCTTTCCTAGCTGCTGGGGAGTACAACAACAACAGAAAAATTTGGACAAAAATCCTTTCCTCGCTGAAGCTTGTCTTATGGAAGTGGAGGAGGTGACAGACAATGCACAAGTAAAGCACACGATGGACCACGTGGTGATAAGTGCTGAGGAGGATAATGAAAACCAGAAAGAGGATGAGAATAGAGCTTGATGAGGGGTACAGTTACGTCACTGAGAAGGTGGTTTTGAGCAAAGAGCTGGTCGAAGTCAAGAAGGGAGATCCAGAGCTCTCTGAGAGAAAAGCAATCCAGGCAGACAGCAAGAGAGCACAGGACAGATGCTGTGATGAGACAAGAAGGGTGGGGCTTCCCTCGTGGTCCAGAGGCTAAGAATCTACCTTCCAGTGCAGGGACACTGGGTTAGATACCTGTTCAGGGAAGTAAGACCCCACATGCTGCAGGGCAACTAGACCCGCATACAGCAACAAAGAGCCTATACTGTAACTAAGAGCCAATGCAGCCAAATTAAAAAAAAAAATTTTTTTTTAAAGAAGGGAACAGGGTGATCTTCTATATATAGTTGTCGTAAAATCCAGGTACCACGATGATGACTTGGGCCAGGTGGTGGCAGTGGAGGTGGTGACAGTGGATTCATTCTGGATCTACTTGGTATAGAGAAAAAACTGTATTTGTTGATGGATAGTATATGTTGTGTTACAGAACCATATGAGTAAGCATGCTGTCACATTTTTTTAAAGGGGGAAAGAATTGAATAGCTTACTTAACATGGAATGTTAACAACAGATAAATGGTCTCTTGGATGAATCCAGCCAGCTGGATTCAGGTGAAAACACAAAGAACAGCCTAGGATGACAAATAGTTTTCTAGAAGATAATGTTGCCAAAATCCTGGCCTCTGTTCTCCGGTGCTGAATAGAAACAGAGACAGAGGTTTGGGTGAAGCAGAAAAGAGTAGCTTTTATTGCTTTGCCAGATAGAGGGGGCCACAGTGGGCTAATGCCCTGAAGACCCTGTGACCCACCCTGAAGGGGATAGTGAGGAGTTCTGTAGTGTTCAAGGAGCATGGTGTGATCAGCTTGCGGGCAGTTCTTGGATTGGTTGACATCAAGATGAAGTTTCAAGCAGCGTCAACCTTCTGGTTGCAACTAGTTCAGGGTCTATGTTCTTGTGGTCAGAAGTTTTCATCTGAGGCAGGGATCTGCTTCTTGTAAAAAACAAAATAGGAATGTGTATCAAGCCTTTATCTGTATTTTTTCAGGAAACTGGAAATTTGGTGATTCTGTTATATGGCAGAATTATAGTCTAAATTGTTAGCAGTTCCTTAGCCCAACTGCTATTCTTTGTTTCCACATCTTCACATTTCCCAGTCATTAATTCTTGAGTCAGCATTTTATTTCAAAATACAAGGACACAGGGGCTTATACATGGTTTCAATAACATAAAAATTATATGCTAATGAAGACAGGTACTATCAGGCTTTATATTCATGATAGTAAAGACTTTTTAAGATTAATTAGAAAATTACTGTAGGATTTGGGGGGCCCTATTTGCCAGTATACACTATTATGCCCACAAACATTCAGAAGTTTTCCTTTTCTTGCTTGTTAGGCATGTGGTATCTTAGATCCCCAACCTGGGGTTAAACCCACACACCCTTGAAGTGAAAGCACAGAGTTATAACCATTGGACAACCAGGGAAATCCATTTTTTCCATTTTTTTAAAAACCCAACCTGTGGTTCCAAATAGAAAAACTGTGGTCTCGTTTTTCAACAAGACAAAAACTGTATCTGTAGTTTTAAACAAATTGGAGCTGGGGTGAGAAGTTAACTTGGTATGAATGTTTTTCTTTCCTAGAGTGATAGTTCAGGGCATACATAAATCCCCTTATCTAATTCTTGGAGATTTCGCAGGACATGAGTGGAATTAAATCAATTTGGAGATAAAAATTAACTTGGAAATAGAAATAACTAATATTTACTCTTACACACACACAACACATGCATGAAATCACCATTTAATACTTGGCACAAATACACACACACAGCTATTTGCAATAAGGTGTCCTGTGTACTTTCTGAGGTCACCTTGTCAGTAACATTGTTGAGTAGAAAAATGTAGCTATTCTCATCAGGCTTTTACATAGTTGGAAATTGAAGTTCAAATAAAGAGACTTTTCCAAGGTCAAATAAAGAGTTGCTGAGGAAAGACTTGAGTTCCAGTGTTTTAGGTGCTAAATCACTCTAACCACCTTCAGACACCTCACCGATTTATATAGTATAGAACCTCCAGTTCTTTGTATTAGTCTCATGAATTTATCCCTCTTTTTTCTTAGCTCAAATATTTAAAACCTAACTGGAGAGCTCATTGTGTTGGATTTTTTCCTGCTCCAGTGGCCACACCAGATCAGTGGGATTTCATAGAGGATTTGAAGGTTATGGCGTTTTGAAGCACTTGGTTTTTTTATTGTCACTATGATACATTTTCCTTTACCTGCTATGAAAACCTCATATACTAATAATTCAGATTAAAATCTGCAGCGTTTAGTCCATTTGGCAATCTAATTGTCAATAATTAATACCCCATAGGTTATACCAATGGTAGTAAAGAAGGTGTTATTCTATGTTCATTGCGTCTTAAAATCATTGAATGTCATCTAACTCTTATGTTTACAGAGAAATATTTTTTTCCCTTGGTTCCTCAGTTAGGTTTCATTTAACTTCATAATTCAATGTCCTGTGATCGCCTATTGCTTTCCTTTTTCTTTGATTTTTCCTGTGGAAAGGCCAACATTCTAGGGAAATATGCCATTGAGATTGTCATCCACTTACCTTGTTGCTCCCCTTAGACAAACCCTAATGCAAGCAAGTACTCAGCACACTGGTTATAGAGATGTCATCCACATGCAGCAACTCACCAAGACTTAAAATCAGTTCCATGTGTTTGTTCATACGATAAGCACTTCATCTTATTAGTAAACTTTTGTGTCTTCCGTTACTGAAATAGTTCAAGATTTGTCTTGCAAGTGGAAGTGCTTGGCAAGGGAGAGTCATTCTGTTATGAGAATGAAGAATGCACTGCATTGGGGAATAGGGGGAACAGCGTTGTGTATTAGAACATGTTGGGAGTTGACGATTCGGCATCACTGAGAAGGAATAACAAGGACACAGTAGGACATCAAGCAGGGTTCTACTCTTGGGTGATGAACACAGAGCTCTCTTCTTTTTCTTTCTTTTCTGAAATTTGTCACTGAGGTATTTTTAGCTCAACAGGAGTGAGTGACTCTGAGTGGCTTATACTCTATACTGTGGAAAACGCTATTTATTATTGATATCTCTATGCATATTCTATGGAATATAAAACACTCTAAATTTTCTATGGGTGCCTTTGGCACAATGGAGAAGGAAAGTTTTTAAAAGGAAAACATTGCCTCATCTATAATAAATTAATAACAACTCGATCTGTAGTTTTTAAAAGTAACTAAGCGCATTCTAGCTGTTTTTGAAAGGATTTTAGGCTATATGCAAATATGCAGCACTAAAAATTCCAATTTGGGGATTAGCATTTTTATGCTTTCTCTCCCTCAGGTTATGCTTGCCCTACCTAAAGTGTTTATATGCTTTCTGAAATCCTGTATATGGACAGGAAATAATTAACTCGCATTTGTGAAGTGTTTCATAACTTACAGTTTTGTGTTTTGTTGTTTCCTCTTGTTAACTGTGGAGAAATGTCATAGGATGAGGTATTATTAGTCCATGTTCCGGAAGAGAAAACTCAATCTGGCAAAAGTTGTGGCCACATCATGTCATGCACTGGTTTGCTCAGAATTGAAGACTTCATTTATGTTCTAACCTCTGGAAATTTATTTTTAGGCTCTAACTTTTATCTGCCTATTGCCTCCCTGCACAATCTTTTTTTTTTTTTTACAGAATAACTTTATTGAGATGTAATTCACATACCATACAATTTACCCCCTGAAAGTATATAATTCAGTGGATTTTATGTATCCACAGAGTTGGGCAACCATTACCACAATCAATACTAGAACATTTTCATCATCCCCAAAAGAAATCATGTATCTATTAGGGATAAAGCCCCATGTCCTCCCAATGTCTATGTGTTAGTTGCTCGCTTGTGTCCAGCTCTTTGCTGCCCCGAGTACTGTAGCCCACCAGGCTCCTCTTCCATAGAATTCTCCAGGCAAGACTACTGGACTGCATAGCCATTTCCTTCTCCAGGAGATCTTCCCCACCCAGGGATTGAATGTGGGTCTCGTACATTGCAGGCAGATTCTTGACCAGCCAAGCCACCAGAGAAACCCATAAATAAAGACAAGTAGTTCTCTATCTCTGTAGTGTCTGTCTATCACCAGAGCTGTATCCAGAGAAGATGGAGCTGTGCTTATCCGATGCTTGTATTTGCAGAGCAAATGGAGTCCTGAAGCCTTGTTTCCCTCACTTTCTCAGCATCTGCTAGATGTGTTAACATTTGCAAGTCATATCAGCCACTTTGATTCTCAACCTCCTGATAGAAAATGTCGATAATAATTCCTCATTTTCTGGCACAACTATTACGAGGAGCAAATGGTCTGTGAAAGTGAGTGTTTTTTTGTTTGTTTGTTTTTTTGCTTTGTAAAGCTCTATGTAAGGATATTTCAGCTACTCTAATTACCATTATCATAGACCTCCTCAGAGCAATCAGAAACACACACATTTGAAGCCACAATGAATATTATGCTCTCCCTGTAAAGGTGTGAACCTTCAACAAGTTCAGATGAATGAGAAACGTATTCTTTTCTGCTTTAAATTAATTTTAGTTCAAATTTCTGTCTGATCCCTCCAGGTGGACAGGGTATACAAAAGTAAAGAGTTTTAAGACATGCTTAGGCATGGGCGCTCTCTCATAATGGATCTGTTTTATGTTTTCACCACTGAAGTACCTGTTCTCCTGCCATAAGGTGGGTCCAGGGGCTGTGCAATTTCCTTGTCAGGCTGGAGACACAGGATTCTTTTTCTTTTCTTTTTTTTAAATTAAAGGTGTTTGTTTGTTTTTTTTTTTTGTAAAAGTCACATAATATAAAACATATTGTTTTAACAATATTTAATGGTAACATTTCAGTGGGACCAAGAACACTCACATTGTTGTTCAACTCTCACCGTCATCCATCTCTCAAAATTTTCAACTTCCTAAACTGAAACTCTGCCCCCGTTAAACACTAAGTCTCCATTCCGCCTCCCCACATGCCACCCTAGCCCCAGGCGTTTACCAGTGTGCTTTCTGACTCTATGAATTTGACTATTCTCCATACCTCAGAGAAGTGAAATCAAACAGTATTTGTTGGCACCTACTGTATATTGGAATGCATTTTTAAGGTCAACTTAATAAATGTCCTTCGAACAGATTGTACCTTCTTTTTTTTTCCTCCTGTGCCTTTGGTAGGTTCTCATTAGCTATATGTTTGATACATAGTGTGTGTATGTCAATCCCAATCTCCCCGTTCATCCCCCCAACCTCACCTCTTGGTGTCCATACGTTTGTTCTCTATGTTGAAACATGGGATCTTTTAAGACATCTGAAAATCGTAGCCACTTGGAATCTAGCTGTTCTAGATCTACCAGGCAGTCATCTGCAAGAGGTTTTGACATCTTACAGTGGGTGTTGGTGGTTTAGTCACTAAGTGGTATCTGACTCTTGTGACCCCATGGACTGTAGCCCACCCGGCTCCTCTGTCCATGAAATTTTCCCTGCAGGAATACTGGAGTGCGTTGCCATTTCCTTCTCCAGGTGATTTTCCCCACCCAGGGATCAAACCCATGTCTCCTACACTGCAGGTGGATTCTTTTCTGACCGAGCCACCCTCCCATCCCAACATCTTTCAGAGTGGTGACCAAGTCCTGCACCAACAGCTAACCTACTAATCTCCCAAACTTCCAAGTGTTCCCAGGAGTTAAATTTCTCTGAGTCTACAGAGATCTCAAAAACAGCATCTTCAATCCCTTCTCATCCAGAGCTCCTATCATCATCTCTTTAAAATATTTTACCACTTTGAATCATATTCTGTTTCTGATCTGTAAGGGACACCGAGGAAGGGAAAAAGAGCCTGACTAGCTTCTTGTAATGGTGGAAGTCAGCTTGTTAATTCAAATGTGAAGAATTCCTAATAATATCTCACCTCTAATCTCATCTTGCCCAGAGGCTTTAGAAAGACACTTGAGATTCTCTCAGGTTTCTACTGCAAGGAAGGTGAAATAGCTGCTCTTAACATGTGGGACTCAACCTAAATAGATCTCAGAAGACTCTAGAAGTAAAAAAGAAAGATCAAATGTTTAATCCAAATTTTAGTTTAAGAATCTGAAGCATATTTTTCATGGGATTTTTTGTCCTGAATATTATATGCTATCTTCCACCAGAGAAGACATTGTGCCTGCAGGTTGAGGAAGATTCTCAAAAAACTATTGAACTTGTTCTTTAAATAATATTATTTTAGACCTTTTTCAACTGTCCCTGAGCATTGCGGCCAGGAATAAGCCATTTAATCCCTCCTGAAGACTCCCTAGTATGAAAAGTGGTGAGAGTTTCATCTTGTGAGATTTCAGTATGATAATACACATGAAAGCATTTTGAAATTTGCAAAGTACCAGAAGGTAAAAGGGGGCACACAGGCAAAAATTTAACTTTGGAGGAAGTCAAGAGTCCAGTTCCTGGCCAAAAACCCTGTGTGTGATCTTTCAGACCTGACCAAAGACGATTTTTACCTGTCAGGCCTCACTGCAGACAACTGCCCTCCCTACCCCCGGCTTGGGACACAGGCAGTGTACTGGCTTCCGAAGGGGGTTGCCGTCAAGGACGCATGCAGTCTGGTGGCCACACGTATAGAATTTGCTTTTTTCTGTATCCTTAGGCCCAAAACTCAGCAGTGGCCACAGGACTGGAAACGGTCAGTTTTCATTGCAATCCCAAAGAAAGGCAATGCCAAAGAATGCTCAGACTACCACACAATTGCACTCATCTCACATGCTAGTAAAGTAATGCTCAAAATTCTCCAAGCCAGCCTTCAGCAATAAGTGAACTATGAACTTTCAAATGTTTAAGTTGGTTTTAGAAAAGGTAGAGGAACCAGAGATCAAATTGCCAACATCCGCTGGATCATCGAAAAAGCAAGAGAGTTCCAGAAAAACATCTATTTCTGCTTTATTGACTATGCCAAAGCCTTTGACCGTGTGGATCACAATAAACTGTG
Source organism: Bos indicus x Bos taurus (assembly GCF_003369695.1). Taxonomy (NCBI): domain Eukaryota; kingdom Metazoa; phylum Chordata; class Mammalia; order Artiodactyla; family Bovidae; genus Bos; species Bos indicus x Bos taurus. Next base: position 51,669,093 of record NC_040097.1, on the reverse strand, counting down.
GAAAATTCTGAAAGAGATGGGAATACCAGACCACCTGACCTGCCTCTTGACAAACCTATATGCAGGTCAGGAAGCAACAGTTAGAACTGGACATGGAACAACAGACTGGTTCCAAATAGGAAAAGGAGTTCGTCAAGGCTGTATACTGTCACCCTGCTTATTTAACTTATATGCAGAGTACATCATGAGAAATGCTGGGCTGGAAGAAGCACAAGCTAGAATCAAGATTGCCGGGAGAAATCTCAATAACCTCAGATATGCAGATGACACCACCCTTATGGCAAAAAGTGAAGAGGAACTCAAAAGCCTCTTGATGAAAGTGAAAGTGGAGAGTGAAAAAGTTGGCTTAAAACTCAACATTCAGAAAACAAGGTCATGGCATCTGGCCCCATCACTTCATGGGAAATAGATGGGGAAACAGTGGAAACAGTGTCAGACTTTATTTTTTGGTGCTCCAAAATCACTGTAGATGGTGATTTCAGCCATGAAATTAAAAGACACTTACTCCTTGGAAGGAAAGTTATGACCAACCTAGACAGCATATTAAAAAGCAGAGATATTACTTTACCAGCAAAGGTCCGTTTAGTCAAGGCTATGGTTTTTCCAGTGGTCATGTGTGGATGTGAGAGTTGGACTGTGAAGAAAGCTGAGTGCCAAAGAATTGATACTTTTGAACTGTGGTGCTAGAGAAGATTCTTGTGAGTCCCTTGGACTGCAAGGAGATCCAACCAGTCCATCCTAAAGGAGACCAGTCCAGGGTGTTCATTGGAAGGACTGATGCTGAGGCTGAAACTCCAATACTTTGGCCACCTGAGGTGAAGAGCTGACTCATTGGAAAAGACCCTGATGCTGGGAGGGATTGGGGGCAGGAGGAGAAGGGAACAACAGAGGATGAGATGGTTGGATGGCATCACCAACTCTATGCACATGAGTTTGGGTGAACTCAGGGAGTTGGTGAGGACAGGGAGGCCTGGCTTGCTGTGGTTCATGGGGTCGCAAAGAGTCGACACGACTGAGCGATTGAACTGAGCTGAGGTCACGATACTTTACTTTTCTGCACTCTCACTCAGTCCTCAGTACTTCTCCATTCCTGACCATCCCTGCTCCCCTTTCCTGGGACTCAGGATAGGACGACTGACTCCTCTTCAGCCAGTGATACTGTAGCTGAGCTTGCCTGGTGAGTCAGACTAGATCTAATACAGGAGTTTCAGACTTCTTGGAGAGTGTGGGCTAATGTAGAACTCTGGTTTAAATAGAATCATATTCCCTTGGACTCTCTGTAAAAACAGGAGAATTTGACATTTTTTTTCTTTTCTATTTTCTGTATAATTGGTCCACAACTCAATTGTCTATTCCAAAGAGTTTCATTAATGGTAAGATCTTTACCCAGGACTTCTTGTTTCATTATTTGAATGTTTGAGATGTTTAGTTTTTTTTTCTGGCTTGCTTTTTGATTTTTTTTTTCCCTTTTAGCTTTATTTGAGTCTTCTCTTCATAGCTTCGTTACTTTGTAGAATTTTCAGTTAATCTTTTGCTTTCCAGGCTTCTTGTTAAAAAAAAAAAAAGACCATTTTAATAGAAATGTTTGACTAATTTCCATGGATAGATTAGCACATTTTGTATATGCGTTTTTCTCTGATGTGCCTCACGTGTTTCTTTTTTTTGCTTTTTTTTTTCCTTTTATTGTTTTAAGATAAAATTCATATGCCATAAATTAATGGTTTTAGAGTACACAATTTTGTGGCATTTAATATATTTGTAGCCTTGCAATACTGCCGCTCTATGTAGTTCTAAAACGGTACCCTCAAAGAAGACACTGTACCCAGTAGGCAATCACTTCTCGTACATTTTGTGACCTTCTGTGTCTGGTTTCTTTCACTTAACCTAATATTTTTGAGTTTTATTCACATTGTAGCATATATCATTACTTCTTTCCTGTTTATAATGGATTAATATTTCATTGTATGAACATATTGCAGCTGTTTGTTCATTCTTCCACTGAAGGGCATTTGACTTTTGTGAATAATGCCCTCTTAACGTGTGGGTACAAGTATTCACTTGAGCACCCGCTTCAGTTCTCTGGGCTATCCACCTAGGAGTAGAATTGCTTAACTTTGTAAGAAACTATCAAGCTGTTATTCAGAGCAGCTACACCATTTTGCATTCTCATTAGGAGTATGTGAGCTTTCCAATTTCTCCCCATTTTCGCAAACACTTGTCATTTCTGTTTTTCTTATTATCACTATTCTGGTTGCTGTGAACGGGTATCTCATTGTGTTTTGATTTGCATTTCCCTAATGACTAACGACTTTGAGCATTTTTCATGTGCTTGCTGTCCACTTATCTGTCTTCTTTGGAGAAATGTCTATTCAGGCCTTTTGCCCACTTTTACACTGGGTTGTATGTCTTTTTGTTGTTTGGTTTTTTAGTGTACTTTAAATATTCTAGATACTGGACTCATTAAATTTGTGATTCACAAGTATTTCTTACATTCTATAGGTTGACCCTTTTACTTTCCTATTCAAAGGTAATAAGGTTTTTACTTTTGATGTAGTCCAAAATGTCTGTTATTTTCCTTGTTGCCCTTTTATATGCTTTTTGCACCATAGTTTACTAGGTCTCCTGGTACCGTATTGGTGTTGGTTGTGGTGCTTTAGTTTCTAAGTTACGTCAGCCTCTTTGCGACCCCATAGACTGTAGCCCGCCAGGCTCCTCCATCCATGGGATTTCCCAGGCGAGAATACTGGAGTGGGTTGCCATTTCCTTCTGCAGGGGATCTTCTCAACCCAGGAATCAAACCTGGGTCTCCTGCATTGCAGGCTGATTCTTCACCAGCTGAGACACCAGGGAAGGCCTGGTACCGTATCATCATACTTCAAAACAACAGTCTGAGAGGTCTTTTGTGTTTTTGTCTTTAAAAAAAAAAGTTTTCCTTTCTTTTTCTTCTCTCTAAACAACTAGCGCATTTGTTTTAGTTTTCCTATTTGCCTTTTCCACCTACGTTCTACATTTTTGTCTTTTCATTTTAATCATCATCCTCTTGTTATCTTTATCTAACCAAGGTTCATGTAATTTGTTTTTATTTTTAACTCTTCAAAAGAATGACCTCACTATAGTCTATAAAGGTCTGTGCTATAGAATAATTCATGGTGGGAGACTAGATCAACATGAGTGTAAAGAAGGCCCTGAACTTACTTCCTCTTGCCCATGACTGTTTCTCCTCTCCCCTACCCCCTGCACTTCATGAGTTGCATTGACTTTCCTGAGATCTAATGAAGGAAGCAGGGATAGTAGGAAAAAGGGAAGAAAAATGGAGCTAAGCAGCCCATCTCTGGTCACATGCTGCCCCAAGGACTCTAACCACTGGATCCCAAATCACTGACTCTACGAATCTAAATTTAATTTTTACAATGTTCAGGGATAGAGGTACAAAGATGGGTATAAGACATGCTCAAGAATGGATTGTACCTCATGGGGAATATAGCCAGTATTAATATTTTGTAATAAATGTAAATGGAAAGTAACCTTTACAAATTGTATAAGAAATTAAATATATAAAAATTTTAAAGAGGCAATAGAAAAAAACAAATTAGGGCAGCTAATTGGTTGGGAGGGAGAGAAGCCAATATCATATTCTGATAGAATGGGTGGGATTTTGGGCTAGAACTGCCTTTGAAACCTGGCTCTGCCCCTTCAGAGCCATGTGCCCTGCCACACACGCTCTTTCTCAACCTTTCCAGCCCTCAGTTCTTTCAGCTGCGTGTTTCCTTTTTTCCCCTTAGCTATGGCATTTTATAAGGACACAATAACATAATAATTATAAAGCTCTGCATGTGGTAAATAGTCACCCAATGTTAATTCCACTTTATTATTTTATGATTCCTATTGCAAAGGGAAAGATCAGTATATAATGAGATCATCACAACTTTGTTGAGGTCTGAAATGTTTAGGTTGAATTTCTCTAAAATAAAACCATTATAAATGCAAAATATTTTACTCACAGGAAACTACAGAGAAAAAAATAGCCCTTAATAACCTTTTTGCATGACATAATCTCATCAATTTCCCTCATCATCCCAAAGCTATTTTCTCCTCAATTTAACCCCAGTTCCTAACAAAGAAATCTAGAAACTTTACTCCCAAAAAGAACTAGGAACGAAAACACTCTTAGAACTCAAATTAAGATAAACAAGGCAAGGAAAACAGGCACAGAGGCAAATACCATCAGAGAGGGGGATTAAAGGCGGCTGATGTCATAAAATATTAAAACATGATTCAATCAAGTAAGATAAGTAAGCGAACTTAATTAGAGATACATATTATTGTTTGACTTTAAAATACAAAATGAGAGATTAAAGCAATCTGACTGGGTGTGTAATCAGTGAGGAATAATATGTTAGAGAATGAATCTGATGTTATAATTGGTGTATGCAATTGAAATTAATTTTAGTTAGCATACCTGCATGCAAATATGAAACCAACAAATTTTGAATATTAAACTCATAATTATAGTGACACTGGTGTGTTGCTTTGAAGAAGTGAGAGGCTGCCCCATGACATGGAGTCACCCTCAGCTATCATGTGCTGCTTCTGATCAAATCAGGAAGGCATTCTGTCTACAGGATATGTGGGCAATTGTGATTATATGAAGTGCACCCACTCCTAAATTCTCTTTAATTAAAATTCAAGTGATGTTTTGCCTGTGTCAAATTTTCTTCCTGGTCACATCTCAAATGAAAAAGGGACTTAATTTTAATTAACACATCATTGCAGGTACTCTAATATTAATGTTCACTAAGCCTTTTATAAGATTCATTAACAACCATTTTGTGATGAAAGGACCCAGGAGGCAGATATAAAGTTGGGAGGCTATTTTTAGTGATTTCACTATTGATTTTCCAAGATACTGAAGACAGAAGTACAATGCCTTAGGATTCCAGAGTTAGGACTGAAGTCAGTCTAATAAGTAAGTAGAGACAAAAGGAGAGAAAGGTCTGTCTATCTATTCCTCTTTCATATATATGGCTCCGTATATAGAAACAGAGAATGTTAAAGCATTGTCTGACCCAAAATGGATATTGATAGACACCAATGTAGTTGTCAAATAGTTCAAGCACCCAGAGAGGGAACAAAATTATGATAATTGGAATAAAATTTGGACTTATCAATTAATCCTAAAGGAAATCAACCCTGAATAATCATTGAAAGAACTGAAGCTGAAGCTGAAGTTCCAGTACTTTGGCCACCTGATGTGAAGAGCCTACTCATTGGAAAAGACCCTGATGCTGGGAAAGATGGACGGCAGGGGGAGAAGGGGAGGACAGAGGATGAGATAGTTGGATGGCATCACCGACTCGAGGGGCTTGATTTTGAGCAAGCTCTGGGAGGCAGTGAAGGACAGGGAAGCCTGGTGTGCTGCATCCACGGGTCACAGAGTTGGACACGACTGAGTGACTAAACAACATTTAAAATTGAATCCAAATCTGTATGTTACAAAGGAAGGTGGATGAATATATCCTTGGACCTTAATGTTGGTGATGCTTTCGTGCATTATTCATCTGCCCCTAGCCAAAACCAGTCCGTAAAGGCAGTCTGAAATTACTAGGTTATTCATCTACACACTTCTGTGATATTGTACCATCCACTACAGCTTTGCTTATGACATATTCTCCTTGTTACTAGACTCCATCTGCTTGGCTCTAGTCGGGCTACTTTTGCCTTTAATGCTACAACTTGGTACATGCAGCTGAAGCCCCAAGACCACCTTCATGCATTATGACAGATAGAGCAGAAACTCCTCTCTGAACTCATGACATATCCCATCCACTTCAGTGACATCTCTCCTTACCACAGGCTATCAGAAAGATATCAGAAAATGGATATGGACAAAACAGAAGGGGAGAAAAGGACGTCAAGGGGACTTCCCCTTGACTTAGTGGGACCTTCTAAAATACTTTTCTGGTCTTCAAGAATAGATGGGTACTAAAATGCATCAGCTGAGTTTTATAGCTGCAGGGTAGTCAGCCTCCATGACAACATTCAGGATCTGGTTCTGGATCACTGATTGCCTTTTGACTTATGAGCTACTCCTGACACCACATAGAGGCGGGGGGGCGGGGGGGCGATGGATATCTGCTATGCCTTCACCAATAACCTACTATTTCTTTGGATCACCACAATTACCCTGCTCAGTTGGTGAACAGTTTGTGTTTTAATTAATTAATTATTTATTTACTTATATGAAGTAGTAGTGTATGTTGGCCTTTCTCCTGATGTGTATTTTTAACAGTTACTCTGGCTCCGGCTCCATCCATTTGGATTCCTCTACATCTTGGACACGGTCCTTCCTTGTGAATTTGGAAGGTTGTTGCAGTCACTCTTCCTTTGCTTCATGTCAAGATGTTCTGTTCAGAATCCCTGAATTTCTGTAACTCACTTCTCATCTATCTTGTGAGGGAAAGAATTTGGACCACATGGTTTTAAGAAAAGCAGTAACAACAATAGCGACCACCAGAAACAATGGGATGATTTTCTGGGCACATTACTCCGTGTCAAGGCATGACATATAACTAGCGTTTCCATGGGATACATGGTTGTCTAAAATAGAGACTGTCTGAAATAGACACAGAGAGATGGTTTTTTTGGAAATTTCTTTGTGACATTGTACTAGTAACAGGGTTCTCCAGAGAAATGGAACCAAGACAATGCATGTACATAAGTGAATATGTAGATAGATAGATGGAATAGATATATAGATATAAATATAGACATAGAATTAGATGTAGATACAAATGTAGATTCATGGACCTGACATTCCAGGTTCCTATGCAATATTGCTCTTTACAGCATCGGACCTTGCTTCTATCACCAGTCACATCCACAACTGGGTATTGTTTTTGCTTTGGCTCCATCCCTTCAATATTTCTGGAGTTATTTCTCCACTGATCTCCAGCAGCATATTGGGCACCTACTGACCTGGGGAGTTCCTCTTTCAGTATCCTATCATTTTGCCTTTTCATACTGTTCATGGGGTTCTCAAGGCAAGAATACTGAAGTGGTTTGCCATTCCCTTCTCCAGTGGACAACATTCTGTCAGCCCTCTCCACCATGACCCGCCCGTCTTGGGTGGATCAGCCCTGGGATTTCTTTGGAAGGAATGATGCTAAAGCTGAAACTCCAGTACTTTGGCCACCTCATGTGAAGAGTTGACTCATTGGAAAAGACTCTGATGCTGGGAGGGATTGGGGGCAGGAGGAGAAGGGGATGCCAGAGGATGAGATGGGTGGATGGCATCACTGACTCGATGGACGTGAGTCTGAGTGAACTCTGGGAGTTGGTGATGGACAGGGAGGCCTGGCGTGCTGCGATTCATGGGGTCGCAAAGAGTTGGACACGACTGAGCAACTGAACTGAACTGAACAAATGTAGATGCTGCCAAAAATCTTGGTAAGATTTTATTTGACAAGATTTTATTTTATAGACAAGCTTGCTCTAAAACTTAAACAAAAAGGGTAAAGGGTAAATTCTTAAACCTAGAATTTCAAAAGTTCAGAAAATGAAGAGTAAAGTGGAGGCATTACGCTGACTGCAAGACTTATTATACATTATGTGTTTAGAGGGGTCAACACCTTGATCAACGGAAAAGAACAGAGAACCTGATATCTTCACACAAGTACGTAAAACTGTTTTATCTTTTAAAGTCTAAAGTGTGTGGACTTTCGTGGTGGTTCAGTGGTTAAGACTCTTCCTTCCAGTGCAAGGGGAGCAGGCTTGGGGTTCGATCCCTGGTTGAGGAACTAAGATCCCACATGCCATGTGGTAGAGCCAAAAAGGAAAAAGAAAAAAAAAATTGGTCCTATTAAAGAAAATGTCGTCATTGAGATACAGTGCACAACTCAATAATTCACACATGTGCAAGTACAGTGCAGTGACGTGGTACATTCATAGATATGTATAACTATCACCACAATCTATTTTGAGACATTTTAATTACCTCAAAAAGAACCCTATACCCATGTATTTTTGCATCTTGTTCTTCTGCTCAATATTGTTTGTGTCATCCATGCAGTTGCTTAAGTGCTTGTTTTTAATTTAATCTGATTGCTGTATTGTATTCCATCCTGCAGATATAACCTATTTCCTCTTGTACTGGTGAACAAGCTTGGGGGGGGGTCCATTTGCTATGTAAATTTTGCATGAATATGTATGAGTTATTTATTGCTGCATAACAAATCACCTGCTTTGCCATATTCTATTGGTTGGAAGCAAGTAACTAGGCCAGCCAGCACTGATGGGGGGATAGGGGTGGGGGATGACAGGCTCTCATGTAATAAGAGATGGTTCTTTTTAGAGGTTACCTAGCACAGCATACTATACCCATTAAAAAAAAATGGAACCTCACTTTACGAATGTCTCTGCAAGATTTAATGCCTGAATAATAGGGGTTTTGCAATAGAAATTTTGCTTAGCACTGAAAGCAAATAATCTCTAATCCTCTTAACTACCCTACAAGTATTATTATCCTCCTTGTCCAATTTAAGGAAGTGAGGCTCAGCAGGGCTGAGTAATTTGCCTCTGGGAATTCTGGTATCCACGAGAGAGCATACTGCCTGCATCAGATCCCATGCTGTCAGCTGTTGCATCATTCGAGGCCTGCTGTTTAAATATAATAATAATAAGCCTTAGTGGCTATAGAAGGTAAACATTGCTGTTGCTTATCTTAATTATGATGGTTACCCCTGTCTCCACCAAATACAAGATGCCATTGAATGACTTTCTTCTAGATTCATTCTAGATGTATTCCCAAGGGTAAAATGTACTTCATATTGCCATATAGGAGTAATTTTATGACCTTTTGATTCTTGGAAATGTCAAAATATCAGCTTGGAACCTATAATTCAATAATCTTTAGGTACTCGTAGCCAAGGATAGTGCAATTATATGATTTATTGCAAAAAATAATACTAGTTCCGTGTAGCACTGGGCCAGTCTAGATGCAAACTGTACTGGCAATAAATTCTATCAGAGGTCTTGACAAAACAGTGCAGTGTATTTCATTGTGTTTTTAAAGCTAGAATAGAGAGGAAAATATCTTTTTTTCCCTATTTGTCAATGTTTTTGTTTTCTGTTTTAAGTGATGGATTCTCTTCTTATCTAGGTATTCTTTAAAAGATGACTTAGAAGAATCTGGAATTAACAACCACTTTTGGCATTACCCATCTTATTTCATTACCAATTGAAGGTCACAAAAGATTGAATGCAGTTTTCATGGTGCATAAATATGCATTTTGGTTTTTTCAGCATCTCTTCCTTCAACAATTTTAGTAACCTCTTAGCTGTACTTTTTCATTTTCAATCTTATTGCTCCAATTTTTAATTTACTCATTTAGTGAATATTTATTAACCTTCTAGGTGCTTGCTTCCAGAAATCTGTTTAAGATATGTCTGATCACATCATTTCTCTGCTTGTTTCTTTCTTTCTTTCTTTCTCTTTTTGTCTTTTTAGGCCATGCTATAAAGCATATGGGATCTTAGTTCCACAACAAGGAATTGAACCCATGCCCCCTGCATTGGGAGCACAAAGACTTAGCCCCTGGACCATCAGGAAAGTCCCTCTTCTTGATTCTTGGGACACAGTCCCAAGACTAGAATAGAGGGCTTCAGGCCCAACTGCTCATTCCATTCATGACTGTAAACATATCTTCGTAGCATAGCAAGAAGCTTTTCTACTTCAGCTACTCCATTCCATTTTACTCCACGATGTTTTCCTTTGTCTTCTGCTTTCCTGACCTTGACACACACCAATTTTTATTGTATTTTAAAGCTCAAGCAAATTTGTAATTCCTTTTCATTTTTCCATAGTATTATGTATATAACTCTTCTAACACTTTTTTAAACTGTTCAAATTTTGCCTAATTTTAGAAACACTCATGAACATCTTCCCACCACAGAAGATTAAAGTAGCATGTAAGCCAGGGTATTCACCCCGATGGTGGGGCCACCATTAATGACACTGAAGTTCTGTGGGTCTCCACTTGAATCATCTGGGTTCAACACAAACTCTCCTGCACTTGTTGTGTAGCAATGATGAAATTTCTCTTTGGCAAATGGAACCTTTACCTTCCGCTGTGCTTATCAGTTCATCTGCATATGAAGACCAAATTAGCAAATGAATATTCTCAGATTATAATTTGGGGGACCATAAATATGTTTTCTGATAAAAATATTCCTCTTAGCATCTATGAACTTAAATTAGCCAAAATCATGGTTTTATGGACAAGAAGCAAAAATTCTGTGACTTATTAGGTAGGTGAGTAGAATCTTCCTCTGTACCATGCTTAGTTGCTCAGTCGTGTCCAACTGTTTGCAACCCCACAGACTGTAGCCCGCCAGGCTCCTCTGTCCATGGAGATTCTCCAGGCAAGAATATTGGAGTGGGTTGCCATGCCTTCCTCCAGGGGATCTTCCCAACCCAGGGGTTGAACCCACGTCTCCCACATTGCAGGCAGATTCTTTACCATCTGAGCACCAGGAAGTCCAAAAATACTGGAGTCGATAGCCTATCCCTTCGCCAAAGGATCTTCCTGACCCAGGAATCAAACTGGGGTCTCCTTCATTGCAGGTGGATTCTTTACCAGTTAAGCTACTAGAAGTGAAGTGAAGTGACATTAAAGTCGCTCAATCATGTCTGACTCTTTGCGACCCCATGGACTGTAGTCTACCACACTCCTCTGTCCATGGGATTTTCCAGGCAAGGGTACTGGAGTGGGTTGCCATTTCCTTCTCCAGAGGATCTTCACGACCCAGGGATCGAACCCAGGTCTCCCGCACTGAAGGCAGATGCTTTACCATCTGAACTACCAAGGACCCAGAAGCTACTAGAGAAGCTCCCAAATCCTCCTATCTCTACCCTGAATTCCTGGACTCGTGTATTTTATATGGAAATGCCATCATATGTTGGCCACTGGTTTAAAGAGTATCTCATATTCTTTAAGGGCTTCCCTGAATAGCTCAGCAGGTAAAGAATTTGCCTGCAATTCAGGAGACACAGGAGACTCAGTTTTGATCCCTGGGTCAGGAAGATACCCTGGAGGAAGATAATGGCAACCCACTCCAGTATTCTTGCCTGAAAAATCCCACGGACAAAGAATCTGGTGGGGTGTATATAATTGAAAGGGTCGCAAAGAGTTGGATGTGACTGAGCGATTAAGCACATACACCTTTAAACAGTATCCCAACCTATGTGGTTGTATCTCTAAACAGATAGCAGGACTCTTTCTTTAATAGGCCATGTCACCATTGTAGCAATCCAGTTGACTTTGGGTGATGGAACACGAAGAGACAAGTGAACTCAATAGGTGTTAAGCCCAACACCTCAGTTTAGTTCAGTCGCTCAGTCATGTCTGACTCTTTGTGACCCCATGAATCGCAGTACACCAGGCCTCCCTCTCCATCACCAACTCCCAGAGTTTACCCAAACTCATGTCCATCGAGTTGGTGATGCCATCCAGCCATCTCATCCTCTGTCGTCCCCTTCTCCTCCTGCCCCCAATCCCTCCCAGCATCAGGGTCTTTTCAAATGAGTCAACTCTTCGTATCAGGTGGCCAAAGTATTGGAGTTTCAGCTTCAGCATCAGTCATTCCAATGAACACCTAGGACTTATCTCCTTTAGAATGGACTGGTTGGATCTCCTTGCAGTCCAAGGAACTCTCAAGAGTCTTCTCCAACACCACAGTTCAAAAGCATCAATTCCTCGGCGCTCAGCTTTCTTCACAGTCCAACTCTCACATCCATACATGACCACTGGAAAAACCATAGCCTTGACTAGGCAGACCTTTGTTGGCAAAGTAATGTCTCTGCTTTTTAATATGCTATCTAGGTTGGTCATAACTTTCCTTCCAAGGAGCAAGCGTCTTTTAACTTCATGGCTGCAATCACCATCTGCAGTGATTTTGGAGCCCCCAAAAATAGTCTGACACTGTTTCCACTGTTTCCCCATCTATTTCCCATGAAGTGATGGGACCAGATGCCATGATCTTTGTTTTCTGAATGTTGAGCTTTAAGCCAACTTTTTCACTCTCTTCTTTCACTTTCATCAAGAGGCTTTTTAGTTCCTCTTCACTTTCTGCTATAAAGGTGGTGTCATCTACATATCTGAGCCCATCACCTACTTTCATGTAAAATGAAGTTCTCCACCATTGAAAAATAGTGTGTGAATAAGTCATTCTGTCAGTCTAAGATGACCTGATGGAAAAATCTAGGACAAGGAAGACAAATTTGCATTCAGAAAATGTATCTATTTCTATAAGGACAGATTGCTTTTCTCCCCAGGATGGAAATTGTCCTTTGTGTCAATGAGGTGGCTGGCTGGTCCCCTCTGCCCATCAATGTTGGGAATGATGCTCTATCGGTGCTTGGATTTGACCTCTGCTATGGGCTTCCCTGGTGGCTCAGTGGTAAAGAATCTGCCTGCCATTGCAGAAAAGCTGGGTTCAATCCCTGGGTCAGGAAGCTTCCCTGGAGAAGGAAATGGCAACCCACTCCTGCCAGGGGCAGAGCTCGGGAGCTCCGCCCCTGGCACACTCCGGTTTTCTTACTTGAAGAATTCCATGGACAGAGGATCCTGCCGGGCTATAGTCCGTGAGGTTGCAAAGATTCAGACACAACTTAGTGACGAAAGAGCAGCAGCAGCATTGGCAATTTGCACCCTCAGTAGTACAGCAGTCAGATCAGCTATGGTGAGGGGATTTCATGTAGGTTTCATGCTACATGGAACCTCTGCCACCACTGAAGTGGCTGCTTTTTTCATGAGTCCAGTAGGAAAAACCTAGGATAGCTGAGGAAAGAGGCTTGCTGAAAGCCCCAGGGTAAGTCCTGTTGGGTAAGTCATTTTTTCCACCTTGATATTGACAACCCCCATCACACTGAATGCAATCTGTTAGCATGTTCATGTTATACAAATATATTCTCATTCTTTTCCTATTCTGAAAGGAATATCCAAGTACTTCTTCCATATACGTCCGAGGCATTCATTTTCCAATTTTATTCAGTGACTATAGAAACTCAATCAGTTTTCCCTCCATTGATGTAGAATTGATCTGATTGTATAAGTAACAGCCTAGTAAGTTTCCCATCTGTTTCATTCCTAAGGACTCTGTGAAATTCATACATCCTAAAAGTCAAAATGCTTTGATCCACACTCTGCCCCTGTGGATTGTTGCCATAATTGCACCCACCTAGTTAGGGATGATTAAGTGCCACCATGTGGCATCTGCCACTCCAGGGTCATAGTTTTCTCACTAAAATAGAAAGCCCAAATTCATAACATTGAAATTGAAGCCCAAATCCTCCCTGTATCTTCAGAGTAAAGAGACTATGGTAGATAATCAATAATAGAGGTTTTTAAGGATGCTGATGCCTCTTCATCAAAGTATTTTTTTTTTATTATTGATTTAGTGAAAAGTTTCATCTGAGCTCCCCTGAGGTGTAGAGTCTATTTCAACATTCCCATATCCTTCCATCTTTAAGATTCTTTCCCTATGGCATGCCAGAGAAGTTGTGGAATTTCAATCTTGTTGAATTTAGTACACTACCGAACTCAAGCTTCAATATACCAACTAAGAAACTTTTAAATCCACCCCGTATATTTTGAACTCTTTTGTCTAAAACCCTCAGCATCTCATTTCCACCAGTATTCTCCACATTCCCCTGGACTCGAATGTTAAGTGTCTCCCTGGTTCAGCAGGAATTTAAGTCACCTTATATGACATATATGTCAAGAGACCATGGAGAGTAGTACATTTTAGCTTAGAGGTGAATCAGTATCTTCTTGTGAAGAACTTGGCCCTGGAAAAGGTCACTGAATGTCTTCATGTGGCTGGATTCCTCCTATGACAGAAAGGAGCGGCCTTTGCTGAGAAAGGAAGTTTTGCAGGTCCACGTTCTCAGTTTCATCCATGTCTGTTGAAATGTTTCCATCCTAAATATCAGTGAAAGTAAAAGTCACTCAGTCGTGTCTGACTTTTTGTGACCCCCATGGACTGTAGCCCACCAGACTCCTTTGTCCATGGAATTCTCCAGGTAAGAATACTGGAGTGGGTAGCCATTCCCTTCACCAGGGGATCTTCTTGACCCAAAGATTGAACTCGGGTCTTCTGCATTGCAGGCAGATTCTTTACCAGGGTAAACCACAATGGTAGACGGCTCAAACAGGGACTTGAACCTTGGACCTTCAGATTAAAAGTCTGATGCTCTACTGACTGAGCCATCTGGGCAAGGTGAAAGTGTTAGTGGCTCAGTCATATCCAACTCTTTGCATCTCTGTAGACTGTAGCTTGCCAGGCTTCTCTTTCCTGATCCCATTTATTCCTAAACAGGGGACCTTAACTTTAGCATAGATAACTGACAAAGGCAGTGAAAATGTGTTGATGGATGGATGGATAGATAGATCCACCTATAGAAATCTCTCTCTCTCTCTCTCTATCTCTATCTCTCTCTCCTGCATGTATTGAAAGATAAAGAGAAGTTCTGAAGATAATGTATAATATATTACTGTCAACATAATCATTTCATAGGGAAAGAAGTAGAATGGTATTTTGGATGAGAATTAATAATAAAAATAAAATTGGGAAGGAAAGCCTTGTGAAAAGTGAAAGATGGGGGTAAGAAGTGGTTTGTGTTAATAGGGTAATGATTTTTTAATAAGTTAATGATTTTTTAAAAATTATTTTGGCTTTTAAGGTATCCTGTTTCCCTTTACCCTTTTGTCAACTTGTGAGATGTTAGTTCCCAACCAGGCATTGAACCCTGCCCCTACAGTGGAAGTGCAGGGTCCTAACCTCAGCCAGGGAAGTCCCTCCATTCTGAAGGAGATCAGCCCTGGGATTTCTTTGGAAGGAATGATGCTAAAGCTGAAACTCCAATACTTTGGCCACCTCATGCGAAGAGTTGACTCATTGGAAAAGACTCTGATGCTGGGAGGGATTGGGGGCAAGAGGAGAAAGGGACGACAGAGGATGAGATGGCTGGATGGCATCGCTGACTCGATGGACGTGAGTCTCAGTGAACTCTGGGAGTTGGTGATGGACAGGGAGGCCTGGCGTGCTGCGATTCATGGGGTTGCAAAGAGTCGGACACGACTGAGCGACTGATCTGATCTGATTTGATATATGTTATATGTCCCTTTTTAATTCCCAAAAGAGATCTTTTAGTTGGTTATAAATATGGATTTTTATTTTGTGTCCACATTACAAACATGTCTGCACATCTGTCACGTGGCAAAGTCTTATGGTAATTTCTGCAGTTCATGTGGTGTGTGTGGAGTCTCTTCTGTCACCATTTTACTTTTTGACTTTTAGATGTTGCATCTTGAAATACTTTTCTATCATCAAGTTACATGTGCACAAAATATTTTAATACTGCCATATTTATTCTTATGGTGTTACTTTTCTTGGCACCAGACCCTTCATATCCCTTCCTCCCTCTCTGACTTTCTCTCCCTCTTTTTCTCTCTCCCCCTTTCTCTATCCCTATTGCTCTATCTTTTTTTGCCTTTGAACAAGTACTGTAACTTTGTGTCAGCAATACTTATTGACTTTCGCATATTTCCAACAAAAATTTGAGATTTCACTTACATCAGAAGTGAAATCTCTACAAACTAATGGATCTAATTCTGAACTCTATTCTGTTCTATTGATCTATTTTTTCACTAATAGTAGATTAGCTGAATTATTATGCCATCATAGTATGTTTAAAATCTGAAAGGACTACCCTGTCTCTCATAATTTTATCATAATAAGGGCTATTTTTTATTTCCTAGATTATTTCCTAGATCACATTTTTACTGCATAACATTTGATTTTCCTTTCATTTAGCTCTTTCCTTGTGTCCTTCACTGAAGTATCCTAGTTTTTATGATAGACCCTTTACATTTATAGCTAAGGCTTTTCTGATTTGGTCAAGTTTTTAGTTTTACTGCAAATGGCTCATTTGTCCGGTTGCTTTTTCCAGTATGGCTGTTGTCCTAGAAAGGACTTTACGACGATGTTTTGTTTTCACTTACTTCCTTGAACTTTTGTTTTTTTCAATGTAGAACATATGTTAATTGAAATAAGTGATAGAGTGCCTTTTTGTGCTCCACTGTTCATATACTATTTATCTTTTCATGATTTATGTATGTATGTATGTATTTTTAGCTGTGCGACGTCTTCATTTCTGCACACAGGCTTTCTCTAGTTGCGCCAAATGGGGGCTGCTCTCTAGTTGCAGTGTGCAGGCTGCTCATTGCATTGCTTTCTCATTGTGATGGCTTCTCTTGTAGCAGAGCACAGGCTCTAGGCACACTAGCTTCAGTAGCTGTGGCTCACAGCCTTAGTTACTCCCCAGCATGGGCTCTTCCTAGACCAGGGACCGAACCTGTGTCCACAGCATTGCAAGGCAGATTCTTAAACACTGGGCCACCGAGTAAGCCCATACACTATTTATCTTGTCATCTATTTATTACACTGGGCATAGCTCCGTTGGTAAAGAATCCACCTGCAGTGCGGGAGACCACAGTTCAATTCTGGGTCTGGAAGATCCGCCGGACAAGGGATAGGCTACTCACTCCAGTATTCTTAGGCTTCCCTTGTGGCTCAGATGGTAAAGAATCCACCTACAATACGGGAGACCTGGGTTCAATCCCTGGGTTGGGAAGATCCCCTGGAGAAGGGAAAGGCTACCCAGTCCAGTATTCTGGGCTGGAGAATTCCATGGACTATAGTCCAAGGAGTCCCAAAGAGTCGGACATGACTGAGCGACTTTCACTATTTATTACACACTCCATTGCCATGTTTAAAAAATATATCCATTGCCATGTTTAAAAAATATATTTGTGGTAGGTCTTTCCTTTCTCCCTCTTCATTTGATTTTGGTCAGAATAAATAAAATATTATAAAATTTTATTTCACTAGGTTTCTAGTAGAAAATCTTTGTAGTATTAAGATATATAATTTGCTTCTATTTTTAGCTAATGTAATAAATTTTATCTACAAATGTTGAATGTTTTACTGCTTTTGGCATCTGATTGAATCGCATCCTTTAATCTTGAAACTCTCAAAGTATTAGAATAGCTTAATACTTGCTGAAATTAAACTACCTCTGCCTTCCTAGAATAAAGCCTGCTTGGTGTGGTAATCTCTTAATACACTTATAGATTTATTGATTCACAGTCTATTTAGATTTTTAATTCTGTTTATACCAGTGTCTTGCTTATACATTTGGGTTTTTGTACTCCAGTATATTGATTTGGCATCAGGTTATGATAAACATAAAGAACAAAATTAGAGGAGATTTTTGTCATCTTCTATGACGTGCGACACTTTATAAAAGTTGAAGTATTATATGTTTGGGCATGCAATTGGAAAACAATGCATAATGTGTTATGTTCAATGCAGGTTGAACATAATGAACATGGATGGATTATCTTAAGATAAAAATACTTGATGTTATTAATATCTTCCATATTAGAGTTAAGGATAGTGGGAACCAGGAAGGCTATGCTACTTTTACATAATGTCTTCGTTGGTGCATGAAGTAACAATTATGTTGCTGTAACTTCCCTGGTGGTCCGGTAGTTAGGACATTAACTTCCACTGCAGTGGGCATGGGTTCCATCCCCGATCGAGAACTAAGATCCCGCATGCCATGCCTCATGGGCAAAAATAGAAGAAACAAAGAAATTTGCATTGGTGCCTGAAGCAATCTTGATTCCAATTTATAACTATCCAAAAGAGTAAGATCCTGTGTGCTAAATGGTACAACAAAAAATAGAAAAAAAGAACTGTGCAGAATAATAATATATAAGGAATATGTTTATTACATGTAGAGAGATAAAAACTATGTCTAGTGTGGTTTTTTGTTTCTGGAGAAATGGCAGAATTAATTATGGCACGGTTCCAAACTAGTTGTAGAGTTGTATACATATGAGAAATACGATCCTAACTTAACAATGAGGAAGGCCCTATGCATATTGGCATATGATGATATAAGTTTGGAAAAACTAATAAACGGACATACACCAGCTTGTTACCATTAGGTATAGGCAGAAGAGCCTGTATGGGTGGAAGGGGGGAGGTTAAACCCTCTTACAAAAAAATTAAAATAAGATCTCATACTCATAAGTAATGATAAATTACTTGTAACTTGGCAGTATCATACAGAATAGTGTCACTCACCTAAAAATTGCCCATGTTCCCACCTATTCATTTCCCCCGTTCCCACCTCAAGTCTTAATAAGCACTCATTTTTTGATTGTCTCATATTTTTACCTTTTCCAGAATGTCATTTAGTTGGAATCTTCCCAACGCAGGGATTGAACCTGTGTCTCTTATGTCTCCTGAATTGGCAGGCAGGTTCTTTACCACCAGCACCATCTGGGGAGCCCTTTTAATAGTCTCATATATTTACCTTTTCCAGAAATGTCATTTAGTTGGAATCATACAGTATGTAGAATTTTCAGAGCTGAAATTCGTGTTTCAGACCTTTGATTCATGTACTCACTTAAACCTATTCACTCACCTAGCATTACACATTACCTAGCATTACACTGGTGTTTCTTCTGTGTCTTTTCATGGCTTGGTACTGAGTTTCTTATTATTGCCAAATAATATCCATTGTATTGGTGTTTCACTGTTTGTTTATTGATTCAGCTATAAAAGACATCTTGGCTACTTCCAATTTTTGGCAATTATAAATAAAGCTTCTCTAAAAACTCATATATAGGTTTGTGAACCAAGGGATAAAATACTCCTAGAGTGAGAAGTTTGGGAGCGTCTGCACCATAACTGGGTCCCCTGCCTTCATTTTATCCTGCTTCAGTGTAGCCAGTGTGGTCCTTCAAAGGTAATATCTGCAGATATACTACCAAGTAGAATTCTAAATACAGAAAGGATTCCTAAAATTCTGTAACAAAAGACCAGCAAACCCATATAAAATATCACAAGAAGGTTTTAATAAACACCTTAAAAAAACCAAAAGGATTATTCAAATAGTCAAAAATAGAAAAAAGGTGCTCAATTTTAATTTTTAAAAGGAAGACTTTAAATAAAAACGAGAAGATACTATCACATATCTAGCAGAAAGTCTAAAATGAAAAACATTGACAACACCAAGAATTTATGAGGAAATGGAACATCAGAACCCTTATGTACTACTAGCAGGATTAAAAAATATGTCCACCTACTTTATCAAATGTTTTGGCGATATCTATTAAATTTGGACGCAATCAAACCCTGTGAGTCAGTGTCTCTACATCCTCATCTATCCCTAGGAAATTTTATGTTCTGTGTATGCATCAAAATATCTACGAAAGAATACTGATAGCAGCAAAGTAATACAATGACATGCATTCATTCTATAGAATACTATACACCAACGAGAAGGAATGGGCCAGTCAAATACAATAGCATGGATGGATGTGTTCACTGTAATATTAAGCCAATGAATCTACAAACAAAATAATATATTTGCTCTATTTCCATTGTTTGGCTGTTCAAGAACAGGCAAAACTCATTTATGGGGTACTGATGGGAGACAGGAGGAACATGGTAGAAATTAGAAGGAATATGGAGGAGGCTTCTGGAGTACCAGTCATGTTCTTGTTCTTGTTTGAGGTGATGGTTTACTGCTGTGTTCATTTTTTGATAATTTATCAAGCATTACAGTTATGATTTCATGTACTTTCCTGTAGATAGATATGGATGGATGGATGGATGGACGGGTAGATAGATGGGTACAGGGATAGAAGCCATTGGTATGGTCAGGCCCCTCCAGGTGGCTGTTCTCTTGCTCTCTGTAAACCCGCTGCCTGACAAACACCCTCTTTACCCCTCCCTCCCCACCTGACTGATCCTCTTACACCCCAGCTAAGTGATTGTTTTTATCAAGGGGGAGATGACGGGTGTGCTCCTCTGTTGGTTTCCCTGGTAACCAGTGAGGCAACCTGAAGTGTTAATAATTCCCCTTATAACTGGTGACCTTACCCAGCCCCAGAGAGACTGTCACCCTGTCCTGCTCTTTTCTCCACACTGTGGGGTGTTGCTCCAGCACCTTGCTTCAGACATATAAGATTCCCCTTCCATTAAACCACTGAGGTCTCTGTTGCTGACTCCAGGCTCTTTCTTCTGGCTTGAAGCTGGGAAAATCCAGGGCTTGTAGGCCTGCAGGGTACAGCCCAACAGCATTAAAAATACAAAATAATAAATTAAAAGAGGGTGGTCACAGGGAGGTGTGCATGAATTAGAGGTGGTAGACATTATTGCAAAATCAACCACAGAGTTCCCTTGCTTTGTTTCATGGATAATAAACTAAGATCTCAAATTCTACACCATTTGGAAGATATAGTTGCACAATGCTTTGGCTACCTCTTTTCACCCCTGCCCTGGTTTGTTGCTCAGTCCCTGTACAGCTTTAAAAATCTCATATTTCCTTTATAGAAGACTCTTAATTCATTGAGGAAAAGGATACTAATTTAGCACATAATAAGTTTAGCATGAAGTAAATGAATAAATAGATGAATAAACAGATGAGCAGATAAGGAGCTAGTTGGTAGTCAATTTTCTTAAAGGGGTTTCTGTATGGTGAAAAGACAAATACATTATCACTCAGTTTGTTGAGCACCTGTGTAATAAAGAATTAACCTTATTTCCCCCCATTTCTGGTTTTTGTCCTTGGCTCCTTGGAAGTCATGTTTAGATTTGTGCAATGTCCTACCTGATAAAAGGGGGCCTTGGGCCACTGGCAGCCAACTGTTTATGGTGGAATCTGCTCTACTTCTGGAAGAGTTGGAGACTTAGCCACATGGAAGGTTAACCGAGTTTACATGGTCAAGCTCCAGTAAAAATTCTGAATGTCAAGATGAGAGTGAACTCCCTGGTCAGCAATGCCCCATGTATGCTGATCCGTATCTTCATTGGGAGGAATCATTGCTGTCTGTAACTCATGGAAAAGGGATAACTGGAATAACTGGAGGATTGGAAGATCCATATTTGGAATGTCCCTGGACTCTGTCCTAGGCACTTTTCCTTCTGGCTGATTTTTTTCTTTCTTTTTTTTTGCAGTACTGTGGGGCTTGAGGGATCTTAGTTCTCTGACCAGGAATCAAACCTGTGCCCCTGCAGTGGAAGCACGGAGTCCCCACCACTGGACTGCCAGGGAATTCCCCTCTTGACTGGTTTTAATCTAGATCCTTTCAATGAGGCAAAACATAACTGTCAGTGTAACAGCTTTCAATGTGTTTCAAGTCCTTCAGTGCAGTTCAGTCGCTCAGTCGTGTCCGACTCTTTGAGACCCCATGAATCGCAGCACGCCAGGCCTCCCTGTCCATCACCAACTCCCGGAGTTCTCCCAAACTCACATCCATCGAGTCGGTGATGCCATCCAGCCATCTCATCCTCTGTCGTCCCCTTCTCCTCCTGTCCCCAATCCCTCCCAGCATCAGAGTCTCTTCCAATGAGTCAACTCTTCGCATGGGGTGGCCAAAGTATTGGAGTTTCAGCTTTAGCATCAGTCCTTACAAAGAACACCCAGGGCTGATCTCCTTTAGAATGGATTGGTTGGATCTCCTTGCAGTCCACAGCAAACCATCTAATGTGAGGGTGGTCTTGGGGACCTCTGAATTCTATAGTGGATGATGGTGATTTTTTTGGACTATACCCTACATTTACAGTTACCTATCTTAAGTTGAAGCACTATTTTCCCAACAAAGATAGTCAACAATTCCCAAACTGTTTTCTAAAGGACGTGTCTCCTGTAATCTGCTAATAAATGTACTTTGAAAATAAAGCTCTATGTCCAAGTTAAGCCTTAAAGGCATAGCAGAGAGACAAAGTCCCTGCTGTCACAGGAATTATATTGTAGTGAGATTGACAAGAATATAGAACATCAGCGAGGGTTACAAATTCTATAAACATCATAAAACAGGATGATATGAAAAGATCAACTGCTCCTGGCTCTGATAGGAAAGAGCATTTAGAAAGAGGAGTCAGGAAATGTGTGTCTGAAGATCTGATATTCTTCTTACAATCTGAAGACAGGGACAAGCCATGCTGAGACTTCAGGAGGCAAGAGATTTCAGGAGGAAATGTTGCTGAAAGGTCACTATGGCTGGAGTCTAATGACAGGGAGTAGAGTTCAGGGGGCCAGGTCAGAGATGTGAAGAGGGACCTGATCATTCGGGAAAGTAGTTCTCAAAGTGTGGGCCCGTGTCATCAGAATCACCAGGGAGCTTCCCAGAAACGCAAATTCCCAGTCTGATATGGACCCAACAGGTGAGATACTCTGGTCATGCAGCCCAACTGAGGTAGGTTCTTGAAGTGCTAGTAAATATATAGTTTTATCTGAAATACAAGCAATAGAACCACTGGATGGCTTTATAGATTCAATTTGTATTTTTAAATGGCACTATTGGCCGTGTGATAGCAGGGGGCCTGGACAGAAGTGGGGAAATCAGTGTTGGGGTTGCTGCCACCATCCACGTGGAACTAGATACGAGGTAAAGTGCTGCTAGAAAATAGTGAAGGGGTATGGGATATAGTTTTGTGATTAAATAAAATTGACTAGCCATTATTTATTTGGCTGCACCAGGACTTACTTGCATTACATGGGATCTAGTTCCCTGACCAGGGATTGAACCTGGGCCCCTTGCATTGGGAGTTGGAGTCTTAGCCAATGGACCACCAAGGAGGTCCCCTGATTAGCCTTTAAGTGAAGGACTTACCAGAGCTTCTTTAGCCCTCAGTGCAGTGTGAATCTCTAAAAGAATAGTGTGACATGGGATTGCTCACCATTTGTATTTCATTTGGGGACTGTTTTTCTTCTACACCGTGATACATTTATGGAAAATCTCCTAAGATGCTAGCGTCCATGGATAAAAAAAACAAAGCATTGGGGAAACAATGCATTAGAGCTAAGAGAGAAAGAGGTTAAATACCTTTTAACTAAGTAAGTCAGAGCTATATAAGTTATTTTAAAAATAAATGTAGTTTTCAAGAATATTCAGCCGCTACCATCAGGCTAACCACATGGTTGGTTTTTTTGTTTGTTTGGGTTTTGGTTTTTGTGTTGTTATTGTTTTTCTCTATTTTCTGGTGTCACTGTGCAGCATGCAGTATCTTAGTTCCCTGACCAGGAATTGAATCCGTGCCCCTTGCAGGGGAAGCGTGGTGTCTTAACCACTGGATGGCCAGGGAAGTCCCACCAAGTGGTTTTCTAATTAAAGTCCCACTTTAGTGAATAGATAAGAGTTTTGCCTTTTAAAGACTGGCTCCAAGAGAGCTGCCCTCTCTGTAGGTCATAACTACAGTTATTATCTGCGCAAGTGGTCATTTTAAAATATCTGTGCTTTTTATACAGTTCATGGGGTTCTCTCAGCCAGAATAATGGAGTGGTTTGCCATTTCCTCCTCCAGTGGGCCACATTTTGTCAGAACTCTCCACTGTGACCCATCTATCTTGGGAGGCTCTGCATGGCATGGCCCATAGCTTCACTGAGTTACACAAACCCCTATGCCATGACAAGGCAGTGATCCAGGAAGGGGATATGCAAAACCATTATAATCAAATTAGAAGGAACTGTATTTACTTTGCATATATACTTTCATAATTTATCTAGCAAATTCTTCAAAAAATAGGAGGTGGTATTTGGTGCAAATTATAATTTTTAATTTAGTAAAAATTTGAAAGTCTTTATTAAGGAAATGGTCAATCCATTCTGAGATTTTAAGGGATAAAGTCCCCTTCTGATGAATGGTGTTAGCAAAGCAATACTCTGTATGCTCCAAAATTAGCTGGAACTCATTCTTTTTCAAATGACAGTGAATATAATTCAGAAATGTCAAATTCATAAAGTTCACATTCTCACAAAAGTTCCCTATGGAAAAAAAAGATACATCCACTCAGGACTCTTCTGGCAGAAGGCCTGAGGCATCACCATTTTTCTTATCTTGTATAAAAGTATTTTTTTAAATCTGTGAATAACTTCCAGTATTGAGGTCTTTTCTGATGCTTACACTTTCACATTGTCAATAGTTTCATCTTTCCTCCATTCAACAGAATTTTCTTTTCTCTTTTGAATTTCCTTTTGAAAATGCTGGACTGTTATCAAGGTTCAGTAAACAGACTTCTTCTATGAAGAATGCCTGTTTCAAGTAGGCCCCTAGGCCTTCCGACAGGACAATGGGACAGAATCCATTGATTATCATTTCTCAGACTGAATGGGGTGAACTTTGACAAAGCTCACTTGTGGAGAAGCTGTCTGCACCAGGCACTTCTCTCCATGGGTAGGGTATCTGGCCCCTTGGATCAACACAAACACTGCAGGTATTTTTTCCTCCTTTGCTTATATTTAGAGAGTAATTTAAAAATAGATTACAGAAAGATGGAACACTCTAGAGTGGCTGGCTTTCCTAGCTGAGCTCTTAAAAGCACTCCAGGTTGTTAACAATTATAATTATACCTTCACTCCTGGATACCAGAAATAATAGCGCTGTTACTACAATGATATCCTTTTAGCTCAGATTGACACTTGTACGAAAATGTAGGAGGTTAAACTGGGACTTTAAAACACCCATGGCTGTTGTGTTGACATCGACATACACAATATCGAACATGTGTATACTAAGATGTTGTTTTAATGCAGAAAAATTTAAGAATCAACTGCAGACAAGCTGACCACTCATGAATAGTTGTTTGATGATGCAGTTAATAACAAAATAAACTAAAATTTTGGGGAAACCTTAAAAACATTCAGACATAAATGATGCTTTTTGTTACTTGACTGAGATAGGTATTTCAATTCCTCTTCACAAAAATCTCCATGTACTCAAGACTTAAGTTTTAAAAGAAAAACATCATCAATATTTAAGTTTCATTAGTTCAAAATGTATACTTGTCTTGGTATGTAGATAACTTGAAACTTAAAAAGAAATGTTTTCAATGAGCAAGATCCTTTGACCATGAATTAGACTTAGAAGTGGTTGTGGTGTGTGTCTACTAAAGTGAAGTGGAAGTCACTCAGTCATGTCCGACTCTTTGTGACCCCATGGGCTATACAGTCCATGGAATTCTCCAGGCCAGAATACTGAAGTAGGTAGCCATTCCCTTCTCTAGGGTATCTTCCCAACCCAGGGATCGAACCCAGGTCTCCTGCATTGCAGATGGATTCTTTGCCATTAAGCCACCAGGGAAGCCCATTGTGTGTCTACTATCTGACCTTTAATTCCTCGCATTCTCTGTGTCCCTCCCACACATTCTTTCTTTGGATTTACTCTTGCCTCTCCCACAATAGTTACACCCATCTAATTCACCACTGTTGATTGGTACAAAAGAGGGTACAGGATCAAATAGGGTCATGGACTTCCCTGGTGGCCCAGTGCTTAAGATTCTGAGCTCCTAATACAGGTGGTACCAGTTAGATCTCTGGTCAGGAAACCAGGACCCTCCTGCCACAACTTTGAAAAAAAAAAATCTTACCTGCTGCAACTAAGACTGCCTGACCCAGCCAAAATAAAAAAAAATTCAAGTGTGGTCAGAAATCTTCCCCAGAATGTTTTATTTCTCAGATTTGGACTGGAGCTAGGGATGCTCTTCTTCTATAGTGATAAAGCCTGAGGCATGAGATTAATAAGTTGTTTTTTTAATTTTTCTTACCATTTGTAAGAAACAATTCCAATGTATGTAAATGGGCCTGCAGAGAAGAGAAGAGATGAGAGAGAGAAGGAATGAGACCTCCCTACCCCGCACTGACTGCTTATGGTTATAAAAAAAAAAATTCACAGTATCTTTTCAATAATTCCCAGTATTTACTTATTCCAGCTAAATTTGGCTCTGTGTATTCCAACCCAAAGAGTGCTGGCTAATCCAGTAAAAAAGATACTTATTTCTGAATGGAGGGAAAATCTATTTTGGCATCTGATGGATCTTAAGTACCAGATGAATAATTTGATTGGCCGTATCTTTGGGGGAAAGCTACTATTCCCTTTGAACATCAGATTGATCTTTGATTAAAGAAAAAATAGATATAGTAGTACCTAGCTCACTATAAAGACTAATAATATCACAATGCATGAAAATTTGAAATGTGGCTACCTTTTCATTTCTTATCAAGGCATTTCTAAAACAAACTGTAGCAAAAAACAAAAGACATTTGTGGTATAAGAAAAATAGAAGTGATAGTTTTACATCTGTTTCTTATTGATTTTAATAATAGGGCATTTGCCTTATAAGTTGACAAGCACCTATTAGTAGACTTCCAATGATAACAGTATTGTTTACTTAAAATTAAATGATACTGAGTGCAAGTTTCAATAAAAGTTTGTAAGTATCATATTTAGGTAAACAGAAGGCTATGGAATGACGTGCCAAATGAATCACCAAAGGCGATGTAAGAAAATAACCCAGGAAGAAATACATGTCTATCCTATTTTGGAAAAGGAAAATCCCAAGGCTAAAATGAATGGCCATGCTTGGGAACTTTCTTTCACATTCAGCTCCAACTTTCAAGCTTGTGCAGCAACCTCTCAGATTAGTATTTTCTGCTAACTGTGACTTGCAGGATGACCTTGTGTATTTCACTGAATCTCTCCCTTACCTCCCCAGACTTTCTCTACAGAACAGAGGTAGAAAACTGGCCACTACCCAAAGAAGATGAATGAGCAGTGGGATTTGTGCAAAGATGGGGAAGAAAGCTAGAAGCAGGCACTTGACTTGATTGTGATGGGGAGTGGACTGTTAGAGCCTTTTGTGTGTGTGAGTGTGTGTGTGTGTGAGACAGAAAAACCTTATTTTGAGACAATCAGACACCATCTGTGGGTATGATGGACAATGGGGACCTTGATAAACTGATACTTACTAGAAACTGTAGTTGACATTGACATAATGTCAGGTATATCAACTTACTCCAGCACTTTACCTTATAGTGTGTAAAATCCTTTCTCATATATGAGTTGAGTTCATCTCCAGTAGCCTGGGAAAATAAGTAATCAAAAGTCAAGAATTAAAGCCTCAGTTGTCTCAGAGGGCTTGCATGTTTTGCCCAAAGTCATAGCCAGTGAGTGTTGGGGTAGGCTTCTTTGTTTGTTTGTTTTTAATTAACTTTTATTGGAGAATTAGTTGCTTTACGATGGTTAGTTTCTGCCGTGCAGCTAAATGACTCAACCATACATACACATATATCTCCTCCCTTTTGGTTTTTCTTCTCATTCAGGTCACCACAGTGGATGAAGTAGAATTTGGGGCAGGTTTTAAACGCAGGCATATCCAATGCAGCCAGATTTTGTTGTCATCTCCCCATGCTGTTCATGCACTCATGTACCTGTGAGTCAGGTCATCCAAGAAACCCCGGGGGGGAGTGTGCGAAATGCTTTCTCTTCTTCAATGCTGTCTGCTTTCTCTCACAGTTTTCTGTCTTTCTTCTTCCCCTTCATCCCCCGAATTTCTGTTTAATTGATATTCTTTCTCTCCTCTTACATGACTGCATTTTTCTCTACCTTCAAGGTCCATTTTCAAAGTTTCTTTTAATGGCTATACCACCACTAGTTTTTCCAATAGTCCTGTAGTGGAAGAGCACACAGCTTTCAGCCTCATCTTTCTCTGAAAGAAGCTGATATGCAGAGACGTTCCGTGATCTTGCCTGGCACCAAGGCAATGTCAGCACTGGGTTCCCAGATGCACCGGGACAGGCAGAGCCTTGGTGCCTTTCACTGTTTTAAAGCCTTGATAAGAAAATGAGTTTCACAGCCAGGAGGCAGGTTGTGAATGTGTTTATGTGCATCGATTCACCCATCTATCACCATACATATCTATCCAAAAGAGAATATTACTCTTGACTCTGAGATCAGAGAAGTGAAAAGATCTAACAGTCCTTGATATTAAGGAATTCACACGGTATGTGAGACACACTTTGGCAGGTCCTATGAGGGGAATAAAGAAGCATGAGCTGCC
This sequence comes from Bos indicus x Bos taurus, assembly GCF_003369695.1. NCBI lineage: Eukaryota > Metazoa > Chordata > Mammalia > Artiodactyla > Bovidae > Bos > Bos indicus x Bos taurus. The sequence continues at coordinate 51,641,118 of NC_040097.1, read as the reverse complement.
ATTCTAAAGAAGTGCACCCCCTAGGGAGGAGATGGGCAGATGCACCTAATGGAAGTCATTCAAGTTGAATGACCTAGACTTGATACCAAAGGATTTGAAGTGTGTGTGACTTTGGCAAGGTATTTGCCTTGAGATTTTACGTGAAGGAAACAACATTTTGGGGAGGAGTGGTATTTGGGTCAACAACTACATTTAAGTACCGTGAGAATTCTAGCTTTTCCATTCTTTTCTTAACGATGTTACGTAAATTCTCTATCCTAGCTCCTAACCCTACCCACCCTGCCCCCAGAATATGGAAACAGACATATTTTATATTAAGTTTACATGCATGAATAATATCTGCAATAAAAGCTATTAAGTGCCCTGAATTCAGTATTCCCAGATCACTTTTGTATTGCCCTTTCTGCTTAATTGGTACCCAAGAAAATGGATGTGACACAGAATCTGGAAAGTATAGCACAAAACCAAACAAAACTAATTGCAGCAAAAAAAAAAAAAAAAAAAAAAAAAACAACGGTGTAAATAAAAATTTAGTTACCTTACAGAGTCTTCTTTAGACATACTATACTTATTGATTTGCTAAATGAGGCCAAGATAAGCAAGAAAAATACTGATTAAAAGAACAGAACTGAATTTTAAATTCCAGTTTAAAGAAAAAAGCTGGTAAGAATTAGCATTATAAGTGGAATTGATAAGAACTAGTAATCTATTTTTAAATAGTGTGAAATAATATAACTATGTATTAGATTTGCTGTGAGTGAGCAGATAAACAGGAAATAATTTCTTGGATAATTTCCACATTTGCTTGGAAATTGTAAATCTTGACTGTGAATTTCAAAGAATACTTCATTTGCCCAAATGTCTTTATTTTACACTGATATGTCATATTGTTTGCCCTCCTTCCACCCCAAACACACCAGTCTATTCATTGTCATTTTGGTTTGGGTCATGATTAGCACCCAGATTATTTCATCTTCTAAATCCATTACAATGTAAACATTTTAACTGGGGCTTCCTGCAAGTATAAGAGGTTCTGCCTAGGCTTTTGGAACAAGTCGACTGGAGTGTGGCATATTTAGCTTGGAAAAGAGAAGAATTAGGGGAATATAGTAAGCATATTTTAAAAAGTGAAGGATTCGCCTGTGGAAGAAAGATGAGTTTTGTTATCCTGAGGATCAGAAAGTAGAGTCAGCACCGGTAGTAAAGGTAGAAGAGAACAGTGTGGTACATAAGAAGGAAGAACTAATAATTAATCCTGATTGAAGTTCAGTGGCATGGACGTGGCCAGTTCCCTGTCCTTGGAGGCACAAATGCTCAGTATCTACTGAGTTGAGGAGTATATGAGAAGAAATTTAGTGACAGATGGAAGGGCAAAAGAAAGCAGCATTTTGAAAAGTGTGGGTCACACCCCATTAAAGGACCTAAAATCAAATTAATGGATCTTGAACAGCATTTTTAAAGGAATGTGTTCATTGCTTTTACAAAAAGGAGTCATTCATGTTTTCTTCAGAAAATACGCAAATATAGATAAGTTTGTAAAATAATCCTGAAGCAGTATCATAGAGAAAAATCATCTTAATCATCATGGTTTCTTTTTACACAGTTGTGTTTTGTAGATATTTTTAAACATATTTATTACCTATCTATATATGTATGCATGCATATTAAATGCATATTTAAATATATGCAAACATTTTTACTTACATCTTTGTTTTCCTTTGGACTGCACTGTCTGGCTGGTGGAATCCTAGTTCTCCCACCAGGGATTGAATCTGAGCTCTGGCTGTGAAAATTTGGGAGTCCTAACATGTGGACCGCCAGGGAATTCTCTGCACTTGGAATGCATTCATTTTCCTCACATGTTTGGAGGTCTAAAAAGCCCTGTAAGATGTTATAAATTAATGCCATCCTGGTAAAAATGTGGCAAGCCCTGTACTTTGTACTCTACATGTATTATTTTGCATAGTTCTTATATCCACAGTGAGGTCAACACTATTATGCCCAGTTTACAGATGAGGATAGTAAGGATTAGAAAGATTAGTTTTGTTATCTGGTCATGTTATCAAAGTCAAACCAAAAGTGTGTAGCCTGGAATTTTTTTTAAATTAGTTTTTACTTATTTTTGGCTGTGATAGGTCTTTGTTGCTGTGGGGTCCTTTTCTCTAATTGCGTTGAGTGGGGGCTACTCTCTAGTTTCAGTGTATGGGCTTCTCTTTGCAGTGGCTTCTCTTATTGCTGAGCAAATGGCTTCAGGGCATACAGGCTTCAGTATTTGCCACCGGTGGGCTCAATCGTTGCAGTTCCCAGGCTCTAGAGCACAATCTCCATAATTGTGACTCACCAGCTTAGTTGCTCTGAGTTACGTGGGATTTTCCAGGACCAGGGATCAAACCAGTGTCTTCTGCATTGGCAGGAGGATTCTTTACCACCGAGCCAACAGGGAAGCTCTGGCCTGGAATTTAACTAAGTGTGTTCTAGACCACTGGCGATAGTACCTGGGGTTTGCCAGAAGGAAACTGGAACCTGCAGGCTGGAGCCTTCAGAATGTATTTTGAGGCTTCAGGTCTGTGGGCCGATGGAGGGGGACGGTAAGTATAAGATCACAGGAAGGGCAGGAAGAGGATGGGCTTGGATATGCTGAGCATCCAGGTGGCCCAGAGAGAGGCAGAATCAGGCACAAAGGCTCCTCCCAAAACCCCACTTCCAGAGGAAGCCAAAACTCACAGGATTTTGTTAGTTTTTAGAATCCTGGAAGAAGAAACACCTGGGAGCCTCACTCAGCAAGGAGTTTGGCTCATGCCACCTCCCAAGCGTCCGCCGCTTCCGGGGCTGCCTCCCCTCCTGCCGTCCCCAGTGAGACTGCGCAGCGACCTGCTTGACCTGGCCGCTCCCCCAGCATTGGAGGACCAGGCTCTGGCCTGTGGCAGTGCAGAGAGGCAGGACCACCCGAAGCCCAAGTGGGAGAGTTAACTGCTAGTGCTTAGGCTGCAAGTCTATCGACTTCTGGGAGGCCAAAGACTTCTAATGTCTGTCAGGTCCAAGGCTGCAACGACCTGAGCACGCCATGCCATCGCACCTGGCTTGTTTGTTCCTCTGTGCCATGCAGGGAAGCAGTGAGGGGCCTAGGAGTTGTCTTGGGAGACTGTTGCTGCCTGTTCCTGGAACCTGTCCCCTGAAGAACAGCCTCAGGCAATTGCTCTCTCTTCCTGGAAATGTAAATTCATTCAGTCCTTACGGAAAACAACATAGAGGTTTCTCCAAAAATTAAAAACTGAACGACCATGTGATCCAGCAAATCCAATCCTGAGAAATGGAAAGACATGAAAATAGAATATTAAAGAGATACATGCAGTCCCATGTTTACTGTGACATCATTCATAGCAGCCAGCATACAGCAACAGCTAAGTGCCAATCAGTTCAGTTCAGTACAGTCATTCAGTCATGTCCAGTTCTTTGTGACCCCATCTACTGCAGCACACCAGGCTTCCTTGTCCATCACCAGCTCTTGGAACTTGCTCAAACTCATGTCCATCGAGTCAGTGATGCCATCCAAGCATTTCATCCTTTGTCATCCCCCTTCTCCTCCTGCCCTCAATCTATCCCAGCATCAGGGTTTTTCCAATGAGTAAGTTCTTCACATCAGGTGGCCAAAGTATTGGAGTTTCAGCTTCAGCATCAGTCCTTCCAATGGATATTCAGAACTGATTCCATTTAGGATGGACTGGTTCAATCTCCATATAGTCCAAGGGACTCTCAAGAGTTCTCCAACACCACAGTTTGAAAGCATCAATTTTTCCATGCTCAGCTTTCCTTATGGGCCAACTCTCACTTCCATACATGACTACTGGGAAAACCATATGCTGTCTAGCTTGGTCATCACTTTTCTTTCAAGGAGCAAGTGACTTTTAATTTTATATCTGCAGTGATTTTGTAGCCCCCCAGAATAAAGTCAGCCACTGTTTCCCCATCTATCTGCCATGAAGTGATGGGATCAGATGCCATGATCTTCGTCTTCTGAATGTTGAGTTTTAAGCCTCCTTTTTCTCTCTTCTCTTTTGCTTTCATCAAGAGGCTCTTTAGTTCTTCTTTGCTTTCTGCCAAAAGGTGGTGTTATCTGCATATCTGAGGTTACTGATATTTCTCCTGGCAATTTTGATTCCAACTTGTGCTTCATCCAGCTTGGCATTTTGCATGAATGTATTCTGCATATAAGTTAAATAAGCAGAGTGACAGTATACGGCCTTGACACACTCCTTTCCCAATTTGTAATCAGTCTGTTGTTTCATGTCCAGTTCTAACTATTGCTTCTTGACCTGCATACAGATTCCTCAGGAGGCAGGTAAGATGGTCTGGTATTCCCATCTCTTTAAGAATTTTCCACAGTTTATTGTGATCCACACAGTCAAAGGATTTGGCATAGTCGATATAGCAGAAGTAGATGTTTTTCTGGAACTCTCTTGCTTGTCAGATAATCCAATGAATGTTGGCAATTTGATCTCTGGTTCCTCTGCCTTTTCTAAATCCAGCTTGAACATCTGGAAATTCATGGTTCACGTACTGTTAAGCCTGGCTTGGAGGATTTTGAGCATTACTTTGCTAGCATGTAAGATGAGTGCAATTGTGCGGTAGTTTGAACATTCTTTGGCACTGCCTTTCTTTGGGATTAGAATGAAAACTGACCTTTTCCTGTGGCCACTGCTGAGTTTTCCAAATTTGTAGCGTATTGAGTGCAAAACTTTCACAGCATCATCTTTTAGGGTTTGAAGTATCTCAACTGGAATTCCATCACCTCCACTAGCTTTGTTCATGGCAATGCTTCCTAAGGTCCACTTGACTTCACATTCCAGGATGTCTGGCTCTAGGTGAGTGATAACACCATTGTGGTTATCTGGGTCATGAAGATCTTTTTTGTATAGTTCTTCTCTGTATTCTTGCCACCCCATCTTAATTTTTTCTGCCTCTGTTAGGTCCATACCATTTCTGTCTTTTATTGTGTCCATCTTTGCATGAAATGTTCCCTTGGTATCTCTGATTTCCTTGAAGAGATCTCTAGTCTTTCCCATTCTATTGTTTTCCTCTATTTCTCTGCATGGATCATTGAGGAAAGCTGTCTTATCTCTCCTTGCCATTCTTTGGAACCCTGCATTCACATGGTTATATCTTTCCTTTTATCCTCTCCCTTTAGCTTCTCTTTTTTTCACAGCTATTTGTAAGGCCTCCTCAGACAACCATTTTGCCTTTCTTTTTCTTGGGGATTGTCTTGATCCCTGCCTTCTGTACAGTGTCACGAACATCCATCCATAGTTCTTCAGGCATTCTATCAGATCTAATCCCTTGAATCTATTTGTCACTTCTAGTCTGTAATCATAAGGGATTTGATTTAGGTCATACCTGGATGGTCTAGTGGTTTTCCCTACATTCTTTAATTTAAGTCTAAACTTGGCAATAAGGTGTTCATGATCTGAGCCCACAGTCAGCTCCCAGTCTTGTTCTAGTGGATGAATAAAGAATATATATATGTATACATATAATGGAATATTATTAAGTCACAATAATGAAATAAATTCTGTCATTTGCAACAATATGGATGGACCTTTGGATTTTGATTGAAAAACTTCTGGAAACCCCCGCACAGATAACCCCTGAAACAATGTTTTACCATCCATCTAGGCATCCCTTAGCACAGGCAAGTTGATACATAAAATTAACCATCACAGGGCTTTTTTGTTGTTGTTGTTGTTTTTTTTAGGTATGTCTAATCTAGTAAAATACATCCTTTCTAGCTAGTAAGCCATGTGATATTGACAAATGCAAATAGCTGTGTGACCACCAGCACAATTAAGATGAAGAAAATTTCACCTACCAGATTCTTATAACTGCATTTGTAGTCAACTCTTCCCCCATCCCCAGTGCCTGGAAACCATTGAACTATTTTCTGTCCCTATAGTTCTACTTTTGCAACAATGTCATATAAATGATGTTATACAGAATCATACTGTCAGTAATCTTTTGTACAGGAGACAGGGATAAGACCATCCCCATTGATAAGAAATGGAAAAAAGCAAAATGGCTGTCTGAGGAGGCCTTACAAATAGCTTTGAAAAGAAGAGAAGTGAAAAGCAAGGTAGAAAAAGAAAGATATAAGCATCTGAATGCAGAGTTCCAAAGAATAGCAAGGAGAGATAAGAAAGCCTTCTTCAGCAATCAATGCAAAAAAATAGAGGAAAAAACAGAATGAGAAAGACTAGAGATCTCTTCAAGAAAATTAGAGATACCAAGCGAACATTTCATGCAAAGATGGGCTCGATAAAGGACAGAAATGGTATGGACCTAACAGAAGCAGAAGATATTAAGAAGACGTGGCAAGAAGACACAGAAGAACTATACAAAAAAGATCTTCACAACCCAGATAATCACAATGGTGTGATCACTCACCTAGAGCCAGACATCCTGGAATGTGAAGTCAAGTGGGCCTTAGAAAGCATCACTATGAACAAAGCTAGTGGGGGTGATGGAATTCCAGTTGAGCTATTTCAAATCCCGAAAGATGATGCTGTGAAAGTGCTGCACTCAATATGCCAGCAAATTTGGAAAACTCAGCAGTGGCCACAGGACTGGAAAAGGTCAGTTTTCATTCTGATCCAAAGAAAGGCAATGCCAAAGAATGCTCAAACTGTCGCACAATTGCACTCATCTCACACTCTAGTAAAGTAATGCTCAAAATTCTCCAAGCCAGCCTTTAGCAATACGTGAACCGTGAACTTCCTAATGTTCAAGCTGGTTTTAGAAAAGGCAGAGGAACCAGAGATCAAATGGTCAACGTCTGCTGGATCATCGAAAAAGCAAGAGAGTTCCAGAAAAACATCTATTTCTGCTTTATTGACTATGCCAAAGCCTTTGACTGTGTGGATCACAATAAACTGTGGAAAATTCTGAAAGAGATGGGAATACCAGACCACCTGACCTGCCTCTTGACAAACCTATATGCAGGTCAGGAAGCAACAGTTAGAACTGGACATGGAACAACAGACGGGTTCCAAATAGGAAAAGGAGTACGTCAAGGCTGTATATTGTCACCCTGCTTATTTAACTTATATGCAAAGTACATCATGAGAAACACTGGGCTGGAGGAAGCACAAGCTGGAATCAAGATTGCTGGGAGAAATCTCAATAACCTCAGATATGCAGATGACACCACCCTTATGGCAGAAAGTGAAGAGGAACTCAAAAGCCTCTTGATGAAAGTGAAAGAGGAGAGTGAATAGTTGACTTAAGCTCAACATTCAGAAAACTAAGATCATTACATCCGGTCCCATCACTTCATGGGAAATAGATGGGGAAACAGTGGAAACAGTGTCAGACTTTATTTTGGGGGGCTCCAAAATCACTGTAGATGGTGATTGCAGCCATGAAATTAAAAGACGCTTACTCCTTGGAAGAAAAGTTATGACCAACCTAGGTAGCATATTCAAAAGCAGAGACATTACTTTGCCAACAAAGATCCGTCTAGTCGAGGCTATGGTTTTTCCAGTGGTCATGTATGGATATGAGAGTTAGACTGTAAAGAAAGCTGAGTGCTGAAGAATTGATGCTTTTGAACTGTGGTGTTGGAGAAGACTCTTGAGAGTCCCTTGGACTGCAAAGAGATCTGACCAGTCTATCCTAAAGGAGATCAGTCCTGGGTGTTCATTGGAAGGACTGATGCTGAAGCTGAAACTCCAATACTTTGGCCACCTAATGTGAAGAGTTGACTCATTGGAAAAGACCCTGATGCTGGGAGGGATTGGGGGCAGGAGGAGAAGGGGATGACAGATGATGAGATGACTGGATGGCGTCACTGACTTGATGGACATGAGTTTGAGTGAACTCCGGGAGTTGGTGATGGACAGGGAGGGCTGGCGTGCTGCGATTCATGGGGTCGCAAAGAGTTGGACACGACTGAGTGACTGAACTGAACTGAACTGCTGACTAGTATTCCATTGTACAGATGGACCATGGTTGGTTTATCCATTCTATGCTTGAGGAACACTCGGATTGTTTCCAGTCTTTTGCATGGATAGATACTATATCTGCATTCCAATCAGGGAAATTAGAGAGTTCCTATTGCTCTGCATTTTTACCATCAGTTGGAATAATCTGTTTTGTTTTTTTTTTATCCTTTTATTTTAGTCATCTAATAGATGTGTGGAAGTTGCTTATTCTGATTTTAATTTACATTCTCTAGTGTCTAATGATGTGGAACCCTTTTTCATATCCCTGTTTGTCATTCACATGTCTGCTTTGCTATAGCTTTTGTTCATATATTTTGCTCATCTAAAAAAATGTGTTATATTTTCTTCTTGTTGTGTTTTCACAGGTCTTTATATACTAGATACAAGTCCTTTATTAGATATATAATTTTCTCCTGGTTTGTGGCCTGTTTTAATTATCTTTTTTTTTTTTTAACAGTCTTTGGAAGAGCAGCTCCTCTTAATTTTACTGAAATTCAGTGTATTTTGAGCACCTCTCTTTTGTACTATATCTTAGAAGTCTTTGTTCAACTCAAGGTTAAAAAGATTTTTTCCTATGGTTTCTTCAGGAAGTTATATAGTTTCAGGTTTTATGTTTAGGTTTATGATCTACTTGGAGTTAATTTTTGTATAAGGTGTGATATATGAATTGTGATTCATTCATTTGGCTTATGAATATTCATTTCTCCCAGCACTTCTTGTTGAAAAGACTGTCATTTCTCCATTGAATTACCTTTGCCCTATTGCAGAAAATGAATTGATCATATATATGGCTATATATATCATATTACATTTCTGGACTCCTTTATTCCATTGGTCTATATGTTTACCATTCTAATGTAATAAACTTACTAGAAAAGTAAAGAAAGGGGAAATGAAGGAAAGGAAATAAAAAAGTGAAAGGAAAGAGATGAAGAGGAAGGGAAAGGAAAAATGCAAGCATGTATCTCTCCTGGTAAAGGCAAATATTATTTAATGCAACTTCTTGTTCAGTTAAATATGTATACAGGTATGTGTGTGTTTAATAAATACAGCACATGAAAGAAAAAAAACAGCTGAAATGATAGACTTTTAAGAGTTAAATTTATTTGAGATAGTGGAAATGGGTAATATCCTCAGTAAGGACTGTACCCTCATTTAGAATATACTACCCATGTTTTACACATATGCCCTTAAGAAAAGTGATCCCATCCCTTTTGTTTGCTTTCTGCAATCAATTAATTGATAGGTTGATTGATAGATAGATAGGTACAATAGGTAGATAGATAATCTCCCAGGTCTAATGTTGTTCTCTGCAGTGGTTCATGAAGTTTGCAGTTCCCTCTGCCTTTCCTTCTACATATGTCTCCCTCCCTTCTACAATAACTGACTTCATGGTTAGGCATATACCCATTTAGAAATATATATATATATGTTATTTGTATATATACATATCTATCTATCTATCTATCAATATATTCTTGCAGGTCTTGCATTTGTATATGTCAATGTGATTATATTCTCACCAATGATATATCAAGTGAAGTATCATGTGACAAATTCAGAGAACTTTTTAATTTATTTTTTCCGTGAATGAAGTACTGTCATGAACACTATGTTCTATTTCATTCTTCCCTTTTTAATCTTTTCTAGTGGCTGGATTGAGCATGCACAGTTGCACACTTGAGGATGAAGCTCATACCCACTCGTGCTAAAAGGAGCCTGAGTTGCTGAGAATTTCATAGACTGAAGCCATCATTCCAACCACAGGCAGCATAACATGGTTCATTTAGGTAAAGAGCACTGAAATCCTGTTTTTTAAAAAAATTATTTTATTGAAATACAATTGATTTTTGATGTTGTGTTAGTTTCTGGTATACAGCAAAATGATTCAGTTGTTCATATCTATATGATATATATGTGTATACTATTTTTCATATTCTTTCCCATTTTTGTTTATTTTAGGATATTGTGTAGAGTTCCCTGTGCTATACAGTAGGATCTCGTTGTTTATCTATTCTGCATATAACAGGAAGCATCTACTAATCCAGGCTCCAGTCCATCACTCACATCCCCTCCACAATCACAAGTCTATTCTCTGTGTCTTTGAGTCTGTTTCTGTTCATAGATAAGTTCATGTGTTTCATATTTTCGACTCCACATATAAATGATATTGTGTGTAATTCTTTCTCTTTCTGACTTACTTCCCTTAGTATGATAATCTTTAGGTCCATCCATGTAGCTGCAAATGACATTATTTCATTTTTATGACCGAGTAATATTCCACTGTGTTTATACATGTATGTATATGAATACATACATGTATGTGTGTATATGTGTGAATATGTATGTATATACACACACATGTATACACACTATATGTCACATCTTTATTCATCTGTTGATGAATATTTAGGGTGTTTCCATGTCTTGGCTATTTTAAACAGTGCTGCCATGAACACAGGGGTGCATGTATCTTTTCCAATTATAGTTTTGTCGAGATATATGTCCAGGAGTGGGATTATTAATCAAATGGCAACTCTATTTAGATTTTTGAAGAACCTCCATAACTGTTTTCCATGGTGGCTGCACCAATTGCCATTCCCACCAGCAGTGTGGGAGGGTTCTCTTTTCTCCACATCTTCTCCAGCATTTGTTACTTGTAGGCATTTTAACAATGGCCACTCTGACCAACGTGAGGTGGCACCTCATTGTAGTTTTTATTTGCATTTCTCTAGCAATTAGCAGTGTTAGGCATCTTTTCATGTGCTTATTGGCCATCCATGTTACTTCTTTGGAGAAATATCTATTTATGATCTTATGCCCATTTTTTGATGGATTGTTTGTTTTTTTTTTGTTGTTACTGAATTGCATGAGCTGTTTGTATATTTTGGAAATTAAGTCCTTGTTGGTCACATCATTTGCAAATATTTTCTCCCATTCTATAGGTTGTCATTTTATTTCATTAATTGTTTCTTTGCTTACAAGTTTGGTAAGGTCCCCTTTATTTCTTTTTGCTTGCTTTTTTTTTTTTTTTGTATTGGGAGACTGACCTAACAAAACATTGGTATGATTTATGTGAGAAAGTTTCGCCTAGTAAGTTAATTGAGATTTTTTAATCACTTATAATGATAGAGCCATAATCCCCTTAACAGTATATTGATGTCCTCTCATCACTATACATGATTTTACCGTTTTCCCCCATCTTTATAAATCATCAAACCAGACAGTTCTTGGTTTAGATCAGTTTAGAACTTGGAGTCAACTTTGATTCTTGGTCTTCTCTCTCCTCATTCAACCCATCTGCAGTATCATCTCTATTCAACCTTCACGGCATGTCTAGAAATGACCTCTTCTCATCCTTTGCAGCTGGCGTGCACGTGTGCTCAGTTGTGTCTGACTCTTTGTGACCCCACTGATTGTAGCCCACCGCAGTCCATGGGATTTCCCAGGCAAGCATGCTGGAGCAGGTTGCCGTTTCCTCCTCTAGGACTGGCCTGAGCCATTGTTGGGTCTTCTGTGGATGATTATAGTTACTCCATGGTGGTCTCTTCTTTCATGTTACTCCCTTGATTCAGTTCTCATCAGGACAGCCAGAGGGAGGCTACTTGAAATATGTCATCCATCACTGTACCCTCTGCTCCAAGCCCCCATGGGCTCCGGTCCCTCTCAGGAAATCCAGAGCCCTTAGAATGGCTTATAGGATGCCAGTGTCCCTGACTCCCTTATCTCTCTACATCTGCTCCTCTGCTTCCTGTTATTCTCTGATTTCCACCCACCCTGGCCTGCCTTTTCTCTGCCACACACCCACTTTCCCCAGTGGGTTCATAGTTCATGCCTTTCTTCCTTTCAGGTCTCTGCTTAAATGTAAACTCCTCTGAGAGTTTTTTCACTTACATAAAACATTACCCCTTCCAACAGTTTACCTCTCTTACATTTTTCATGTTCTTCACAGCACTTAACCTCACAGACACTATCTTTTTAAAGTTATCTATCTTTTTAAATTCATCTGTTGACTCTCACAGATAGCAGGGCTTCATTTTGTTCACTGGTATATCTCCAGCACCTAGAACAAGGCTTGGCATGTATGATTTGCACTCAAAAAAACAAAAACAAAAACAGCAACAACAGAACATTTGTTCACTAAATGAATAAATGGGTTATATACTTTTGAATCAAGACTACCTGAGTCATAATCATGAGTCATTTCTACATAGAAGATCCGACGTAGTTGTTTCTACCTAGAAGAGGTAAGGAATTAACTTACCTCCGACCCTCACATTCCTCCTCTCTCAAGTGGGCATAGTGATATTCCATGAGGGTATTGTGAGAATTAAGTAAGATTATCCAAGTGAAAAATGTTCGGCACAAAGCCCTTCACAAAGAGAGATTCAATTAAAATTTGATAAGTCACTGAATGTTGAAAAAAATAAAACAAAAGGCATCAAATGATTTTGAGGGGAAGTGTCTTGTAAGATTTTCCAGGCTAATGACATGAGTAAATTCAGATAATCTCCAAGCATTAAATAGAATTTACAGTGTCTTAATTCAGTTCTCTATAATATTAAACATTCATGATTAAGAAGTATCTGTGTGTTTTATAACTTACCAAATGACCATATTTCTGGTCAATCTAAAGCATTTGACAGGAGGCTTGGGAGCCTTTGTGGCTTTTGGCTAACCCCCTGAGAGCTGTCTTGGTAGAGAGATTGACACTTTTCAATGATTACCTTGTCCCCAGGAAAGGCTGTTATAGTTTAACATGCAGAGAGGGCCCTTTTATGGCTCTATTCACATGGAACATGCCTCCCCTGGGAGGGCTCTCAGTTTCGATCTGAGCCCTTTACATCACAATCATCCAGAGATAAATCAATTTGGACACATCCTGACATCCTTGTCAGTCTTTCTGTCCTCTGCTGGGCTCTTTCCTCCCTCACCTCCTGGCCCAAACTCTTCTAAGTCTTTGTGTCTTGTGTCCCTAGCTCCTCCATCCCAAGACTTTAAATGGGGCCCAAAGACACCCGCTTTTCCGCTCCGAAACAGCTTGAAATTTCTCTCCTCCTTCTGGTATTAACATCTATGTTTTTCTCTGATGAGGGCATTTGCCTCCTGAAGTTATCCCAGGCTTGTGCTGCTCATGCTTTTGTACTTCATCTTCCCCAGGCTCTGGAGGTAGATTGGAGTTTTTCATCAGTTTTTTTTTTGCTAGAGGACTTTGTGCTATGATGGAAGTGTTGCCTGTATTTCCATGCTGTCCAACATGACATGCACGCACAGGCTCTCAGTCGCATCTGACTCTTTGTGACCCCATGGACTATAGCTCGCCAGGCTCCTCTGTCCATGGAATTTTCCAGACAAGAATACTGGAGTGGGTTGCCATTTCCTACTCCATGGTCCAACATGGTAGCCACAAGCTAAATGTGACTGTGGAACACTTGTTTGGTGTAACTTAAGAAGTAATTTTTAAGTTTTAATTTATTAATTGAAATTGAATGGCCCCAAATGGCTAGTGTCCACAGCATTAAACACCACAGTTCTAGACCTTTTCTCCTCCACCTTCAAGTAAAAGGATACATTGGATTCTAAACATACCACCCTCTACCCTTTAACCTCTGACTCATTTAACCTCAGGTCACCAGCTGGATTGATCAATTCTTAGTCTCCTGGATTGCTGTCATGGATTCCATTTCAGGTCCTACCATGACTCTGGGTAATTCAACTTTTACACATGCAGCACCTGTTCAATGCCTGATGCCCCAGTTCTTAATATTCTTACATTTAATTTACTCTGCCCCTTAAGTGACTCACACCTGAAATATTAAATCCAAACCATGCCATCTTCTGACAACCATGCTACATAACTGAGAGGAGAAAGGTTAGATAATGACCTTATTCACCTCTTAGATGGCCCCTCTAATAGAAAATGTTCCCTGATGCTTCAGCTTATATTTAAGAAATCTTCTCTGCTAAGTACCACCACTGAGCTGGTCCATAACATTGTAGCTCTTAATACTATTCAACATAATGTCAGTGTATTATAGCACTTAACAGCATGTGACTGTAGCTATCTCTCAGTTTCTGTATTTTCCCACTAGAACACAAAAATAACTTTTGTATTCACGTACTACTTATAGAACTATCACATAGAAGGTTCTCAATCAATGAGTGAAGATAGGAGTTAATGAATCAATGAATGAACTCATTTTCTTTGCTGAAGGGATGAGACACAATAACTTACGAACAGATCCCTGAAAACCTGAGAATCAGAGGAGTTGTGGATGGTGATCTGAATAAAGAAATTGGGTTGTATTCTATCTCCTAGTAATCAGAGAGATCCAGGGTGGATCACAGATTAATTAGGGTGGTCTCTTCCTGATGAGGATTTTCATTTATAGCTAGAACTTTATCTACCAGATCTGTTTTTGTGTTTTGTAGGTTATCATTAGTAATTTCATCAGATTTGGAGTTACACAGTGTTCTTAACCACTCAAGTTTCACAGCTTTTATTAGAACTTAGACTTTTGGATTTTCTTGGTTGATACTTTGATTGATTATTTTTTAAGACCACTTTATTGAGATATAATTGACATATGAAAAGTTCATATTTAATGTATACAGTTTTATGAGTTTGGAGATAAGCATAGGCTGTGAAACCATCACCACAATCAAGATCATAAGCATCCACTTACTACCAGAATTTCTTCTGTCTTTATTTTTATTTGTATATGATAAGAACATAACATACTTTGCTCTATCCTCTTGGCAAATTTTACTTACACAACACGGTTTGTTAACTATAGGCACCATGCTATGCAGAAGACCTCTAGGACTCCTTTATCTTGCGTGACTGAAATTTTGTTCTCTTCGACCAGTACCTCGTCATTCCACCTCCCCCATAACCACCATTCTGCTCTCCACTTCCAAGCATTTCACTTTTTAGATTCCTTGTTTAAGTGGTATCAAGTAGTATCTCCTCTTCTGTGACTGAACTATTTTACTTAGCATAATGTCTTCTTGTTGTTGTCGTTTGGTCTCTAAGTTATGCCCAACTCTTTTGTGACCGCATGCACTGTAGCCCTCCAGGATAATCCGATGGACAGAGGAGCCCGGCTCTGGTAGAGCATATGGATAACTCATATATCCTTACCCAGCTTCTCCTAATGTGAACTTCTTGCATATCCCAGGTACAATGATAGAAACTAGGAAATCTTTGTCTGCACAAATATTGTCAACTAAAGACTTTATTTGGATTTCACCCATTATTAAGATCTGTTTTTCTTTTCCATGGTTCCTGAATTGGCATTTAGTTTTTCCTTCTAATCTCTGATACTTACTTTCCATTATCGTTTATAAATTTCACATTTTTGAAGAGAATTGGACAGTACTTTTGTAGACTATCCCTCAGTTAAAGTGAACCTGGACATTTCTCATGAGTAGATGAAAATTATATCTTTTTAAAATAATACCACAGAAGCGACATGTCCTTTTAAGTATATTAAATCAGGTAACGTGTTGTCAATATGCTTCATTACTGGTTATATTTCTACTATCACTTGGTAAAAGTGGTGCTTATTGAGTTTCTCCACTGTAAATTTTCTATTTTCCCATTTGCAGTTAATAAATAATTGAGGATATACTTTGAGACTAGCAAATATCATGTTTCTCCTCAAACTTTTGCCCACTAATTTTATCATCCATCATTAAATCATGCCCCTAGCAATCATTAACATGGAGTTCTACTTATAATTTTTTATTCCATTATTCCTTCTACATTTGGAATTCTTCTTTAAGGAAGAACTTTCTCTCTCCCCTATATATGTATGTATTTATTCAAATACTTATTTATATCCACTGGACTCCTGATATTAATTTTATGTATGGCTTTCAATCCACTACTATTATTTATTTTCTTGGTTTCCTCATTATTGAAATAATTTTAATAATATCCAGCCCTAAAGGTACGAATTAAGTCAGATACTCTAACCCATCAGCACAGTGCCGGGCATGGATAAACTGCTGTGTTAATGGTGGGAATAATTGCGGGCCTTATCATCATCATGAACATTGCTGTCATTACTCATATTATTATTAATTACAGCTCCCAATGTATATGCCTGTCTCTAGTTTCAAATTTGATCTCTCTTTCCTTTGCAAAGAATATTTAGCTGAGCAGGTGCAGCTAGCCTGGAGATGCCTACAAGTGCTTTGCTAAGACTTCAGCTTGGTAACTCCGGTGCTGGTCATGATTGAAGAAAGGACAAGAGCCCACTTCATTCCGCAGCATTTTATAACGCAGTCTTAGGACAGTTTCCTACCCATGACAGTTTTATTATTACATCTTTCACCTCAACAGGCAGAATAAATATAACCTTCATAAGAAGTGCACCAGACAGGCCAGAAAGTATCACAGTGACTTCTGACACAGGAAGCATTGCTCTTATGAATGTAATATTGTCATCTTTGTTTTGCACTTTGGAAAACCAGCTGAAACATTGAAAATAAAGCTGGTTTGTAGAAATATTAATCATCTGTTAAACTACATTAATATGAAGCAACTCTATCTTTCCATTCTCCAGATCTTGTTCTCTTTTCCATACAAACATTCAGATTATGGATTATTAATAATTATTCTTTATACTAATGTACATGTGACTTCTGCATAAAATTAGAAAACATGCTGAAGTCTGCCTTAAAATATTCACCTAAAAACATTTCATTTTGAAACACTAAGGTTAGCTTTACAATGAAGAAAACATTAAAACACACACACAAAAAATCAAAATCGTTCTTGTCCTAGCCAAGTTTGCCTGTATCACTAATTCCATACTGAGGATATAATTAAAGTTAAAGTTGCTGATTTTAGGGATGTGCATTATTGAGATAGATTTAACATAATGCTTATTTGGATAATCTTTGAGCTCTGAGTTAGGTTTACTGGGTTCATATCCTGCCTTCTTACCAACCACAGGACATAGAGGAATTACTGAGCTTCTCTGTGCTCCATTCATCCAACAGATATTCACTGAGCTTCAGCTGTAGGACATTCTAAGTTCCGGTGCTCTGAGTATTATATGGAGACATGTCATTACTGCACACCTTGCTTTAGACCCATATGTTTATCTTGACCCAGAGAGTGTCTTGATGCGGAAAAAAAGGAATTGCACAGCCTCGGAGGCCCTGGATGTCTCCTCCCTTTCCTCTTCTTTTAAACTGTTTGTATTCTTGGAATTAGTAGTACAGTTTGATACTGGCTTAGCCTCTGTTTCTTGTTCATTTTATGTGGCAGTCTGATCCCTTGTATGATCCTAAATCCAAAAATTAATTTGGGAGAGTAAAAGGAGGGGAATAACCCATGGATTTTTTGCTTTAGAATAATTGGGGATATTGACTATCTATGCCAGTATGAATAGAGTTTTAAATTCATTGTATGAAAATTGATAATACTGAATGAAACAAATACAACAGAGCCCAAAATGGTATTTTAGACTACATAAAATTCAATAACTCATGATCATAATATATACCACTCAGAGAGCAAAAGGTAAACCTCAGAAGGGGAGAACATTTTGCAGGACAGCATATTTTATGCACCCGTGCTTACTGAGAAAATTAATCACTTTGGAGATTTGATTATCAAGTTTATTTTTAGTCAATATCATATTTGATGATATACATTTTTATGGTATACATTTATAAAACATCTTTTAAAAACCAGATTAAAGAGTCATATTGAATGTATTAAGCATATTTGAAAAACATCAAATGAATTTCTTAAATAATATATGATGTTTCATTTAAAATATTTTTGATAAATCATTCACAATTGCTAAAATAACTCATGGCTATGCAGTTAAAATCTTAAAAGGAGATGTTCATTTCCCACAAGCAGTGTTGAGTGTCTGTGTATTCTTTAAGGTATACTTGATTTAACGCTTCCATAATGTGCATGTTTAGATGGTTTCCATGGAGACAATTTCTGCCTAAGCTTAGGTGAGAATGTTAATTTTTTTTTTTAGAAAAATTTAAATTTTTCATTTTATATTGAAATCTAGCTAAATACCAATGTTGTGTTCATTTCAGGAGGACAGCAAAATGTTTGACTTATACATATGCATTATATATTCTTTTTCAAATTCTTTTCTCATTTAGGTTATTCAAGAGTATTGAGCAGAGTCCTTTGTGCTATACAGTAGGTCCTTGTTGGTTATCTGTTTTGTATATTTGTTGTTGTTTAGTCATTCAGTCATATCTGACTCTTTGTGACCCCATCGATTGTAACCCAGCAGGCTCCTCTGTCCGTGGGATTGTCCAGGCAAGAATACTAGAGTGGGTTGTCATTTCCTTCTCCAGGGGCTCTTCCCAACCCAGGGATCAAACCCACATATCCTGCATTGGCAGGTGGATTATTTACTGCTGAGCCACCTGGGAATAGTAGGGTGTATATGTCAATCCCAAATTCCCAACCCACCCTCCCAAACTTTTTCCCCCTTGTAGCCATAAGTTCTTTCTCCAAGTGGTTGAGTCTGTTTCTCTTTTGTAAGTTCAGTTGCATTGTATTTTTTACGTTCTCTCTGCATATTCAGTTCAGTTCAGTTGCTAGGTCGTGTCCGACTCTTTGTGACCCCATGAATCGCAGCACGCCAGGCCTCCCTCTCCATCACCAACTCCTGGAGTCCACACAAACCCATGTCCATTGAGTTGGTGATGCCATCCAACCATCTCATCCTCTGTCATCCCTTTCTCCTCCTGCCCTCAATCTTTCCCAGCATCAGGGTCTTTTCAGATGAGTCAGCTCTTCACATCAGGTGGCCAAAGTATTGGAGTTTCAGCTTCAACATCATTCCTTCCAATGAATACCCAGGACTGATCTCCTTTAGGATGGACTGGTTGGATCTTCTTACAGTCCAAGGGACTCTCAAGAGTCTTCTCCAACACCACAGTTCAAAAGCATCAATTCTTCGGCACTCAGCTTTCTTCACAGTCCAACTCTCACATCCATACATGACCACTGGAAAAACCATAGCCTTGACTAGATGGACCTTTGTTGGCAAAGTAATGTCTCTGCTTTTTAATATGCTGTCTAGGTTGGTCATAACTTTCCTTCCAAGGAGTAAGCGTCTTTTAATTTCATTGCTGCAATCACCATCTGCAGGGATTTTGGGGCCCAGAAAACTAAAGCCAGCCACTGTTTCCACTGTTTCCCCATCTATTTACCATGAAGTGATGGGACTGGATTCCATGATTTAGTTTTATGAATGTTGAGCTTTAAGCCAACTTTTTCACTCTCCTCTTTCACCTTCGTCAAGAGGCTCTTTACTTATTCCTCACTTTCTGCCATAAGGGTGGTGTCATCTGCATATCTGAGGTTATTGATATTTCTCCCGGCAATCTTGATTCCAGCTTGTGCTTCCTCCAGCCCAGTATTTCTCATGATGTACTCTGCATATAAGTTAAATAAGCAGGGTAACAATATACAGCCTTGACGTACTCCTTTTCCTATTTGGAACCCGTCTGTTGTTCCATGTCCAGTTCTAACTGTTGCTTCCTGACCTGCATACAGGTTTCTCAAGAGGCAGGTCAGGTGGTCTGGTATTCCCATCTCTTTCAGAATTTTCCACAGTTGATTGTGATCCACACAGTGAAAGGCTTTGGCATAGTCAATAAAGCAGAAATAGATGTTTTTCTGGAACTCTCTTGCTTTTTTGATGATCCAATGGGTGTTGGCAATTTGATCTCTGGTTCCTCTACCTTTTCTAAAACCAACTTGAACATCTGGAAGTTCATGGTTCACATATTGCAGAAGCCTGGCTTGGAGAATTTTAAGCATTACTTTACTAGTGTGTGAGATGAGTGCAATTGTGTGGTAGTTTGAGCCTTCTTTGGCATTGCCTTTCTTTGGGATTGGAATGAAAACTGACCTTTTCCAGTCTGTGGCCACTGCTGAGTTTTCCAAATTTGCTGGCATATTGAGTGCAAAGAAATGATATCATATAATATTTGTCTTTCTCTAACTCAAGTTATGCACTTAGTATGATGATTTCCAGGTTCATTCATTTTGCTGAAAATGGTATATTTCACTCATTTTGATGACTGAGTAATATTCCATCATGTGTGTGTGTGTGGCGGTGGGGAGGGGTGTGTATTTGTTTGTATATATAGCACATCTTCTTTATCCATTCATCTGTCAATAACCAGTTTGGTTGCTTCCACATCTTGGCTATTGTAAAAAGTGCTACAGTGAATGTTGGGGTGCATGTGTGCTTTTGAACCATGTTTTCCTCTGGATTTCTGGCTTATATGGTAGCTCTATTTTTACTGTTTCAAGGAACCTACATACTGTTCTCCATAGTATCAGTACCAATTTACATTCCCACCAACAGTGTAAGAGGGTTCCCTTTTCTCCACACCCTCTCTAGTATTTGTTATATGTAGACTTTTTCATGATGACTGTTATGACCCATGTGAGGTGATACCTCATTGTAATTTTGATTTGCATTTCTCTAATAATTAGCAATATTGAACATCTTTTCACATGCTTATTGGCCATCTCTATGTCTTCTTTGGAGAAATGTCTCTTGGGTCCTCTGTCCAATTATTTATTTTTAGTTTTTATATTGAGCTTCACAAATTGTAAATTTTGGAAATTAATGCCTTGTTCATCTCATTGTTTGCAAATATTTTCTCCCATCCTATGGGTTCTCTTTTTGTTTATGGTGTCCTTTGCTGTGTAAAAGCTTAATATTTTCATTTTTATTTCCTTTACTCTAGGAGATGGATCAAAGAAGATCTTGATGCAATTTATGTCACAAAATGCTCCGCCTGTATTTTCCTCTTAAGAGTTTTATAGTATTCAGTCTCACATTTAGGTCTTAAATCCATTTTGAATTTATTTTTGTGTATGGTATTAAAAATATCCTAATTTCATTCTTTTACTGTCCAGCTTCCCCAGCACCATCTATTGAAGAAACTGTCTTTTCTCAATTGTGTAGTGTTCCCTCCTTTGTCATAGATTAATTGACCATAGGTATGTGGATTTATTTCTGGGATTTCTGTCCTGTTCCATTGATCTATATTTCTGTTTTTGTGCCAGTATCACACTATTTCAGTGACTGAAGGTTTGTAGTATAGATGGAAGTAAGGGAGCCTGATTCCCCCAGGTCTGTTTTTCTTAAGATTGGTTTGGCTATTTGTGGTCTTCCATGTCTCCATACTAATTTGAAGATTTTTTTAGACTAGTTCTGTGAAAAATGTGATTGGTAATTTGATAGGGATTGCATTGAATCTGTAGATTGCCTTGGGTAGTGTAGCCATCTTGATAATATTGATTCTTTCAATCCAAGAACGTGGCTTATGTTTCCATTTGTTTGTGTCATCTTCAGTTTGTTTTGTCGGTGTCTTACAGTTTTCTGGTAGAAGTCTTTTGCCTCCTTTGATAAGTTTATCCGTAGGTATCTTATTCTTCTTGATGTGATGTTAAATGAGATTGTTTCTTTAATTCTCTTTCTGATCTTTTATTATTGGTGTATATTAAGTTGATGTAAATGTAATTATGATTTTTGACTGTGAATTTTAAATCATTATAACTAGGCTCAAACACATCTTTATTAGTCAAAATAGAAACCATTACAATCATCACATTTTTGGCAATGAGAAATAAGTTTGGTTATTGCTGTGGCATAAAAATCTGTGCTTCAAGACACAATGAATTCTTGGAAAGCATTTTCGGCATCCTGCTGGCTGTGGAAGCGTTTTCCCTGCAAAAAGTTGTTGAAATGCTTGAACAAGTGGTAGCTGGTTGAGTGAATATGGCAGGTGAAGCAAAACTTCATAGCCCAATTCTTTCATCTTTTGAAGCGTTGGTTGTGTGACCTGCAGTCAGATGTTGTTGTGCAAAACAATCGGGCCCTTTCTGTTGACTCATACAGGCTACAGGTGTTGCAGTTTTTGATGCATCTCATCAATTTGCTGAGCATACTTCTCAGATGTTATGGTTTCACTGGGATTCAGAAAGCTATAGAGGATCAGATGGGCAGCAGACCACCAAACAGTGACCATGACCTTTCTTTTGGTGCAAGTTTGGCTTTACAAAGTGCTTTGGAGCTTCTTCTCAGTTCAACCACTGAGCTGGTCATCACTGGTTGTTACATCACTTGTCACTGTATGTAACAATCCAATCAAAAATTGTTCGTTGTTGTTACATAAGTAAGAGAAGACGACACTTCAAAACAACAGTTTTTTTGTTTGGCAGCCAGCTCATGAGGCACCCACTTATTAAGCTTTTTCACCTTTCTAATTTGCTTCAAATTCCAAACCACTATGAAGTACTGTACATTGAGTTCTTTGGAAACTTCCTGTATACTTGTAAGAAGTTCAGCTTCGATGATGGCTCTCAGTCATTGTCAGCTTCTGATGGCTGGTCACTGTGCTCCTCATCTTCAAGGCTCTCGTACAGAACTTCGTGAACCACCGCTGTGCTGTACTTTGTTAGTACTTCCCAGGCCAAATGCATTGTTGATGTTGTGAGTTGTCTCCTCTGCTTCGCGACTCATTTTGAACAAAAATAAGAAAACTGCTTGAATTTGCTTTTTGTCTAACATAATTGCTATAGTCTAAAATAAGTATCAACAGCAAATAATGTCATTAGCAAAACGTAAAGCAAGAATTGCAGATGAAAATGTGGTATAGCATAACCTTATTTATTTAGAATGTTTTCCAATACCAAATGGCAAATTTCAACAGTGTAAAATTTGCACCAACCTGATAGAAATGCAACAGATTTCTGTGTGTTTATTTTGTATCTTGCAAATTTACCAAATTCATTGATGACTTCTGACTGTTTTCTGATAGCATCTTTAGGATTTTTTATATAAAGCATCATGTCATCTTCAAACAGTGGCATTTTTACTTCTTTTCCAATTTGAATTTATTTATTTATTTCCTTTTCTTCCCTGGTTGCTGTGGCTATGACTTCCAAAGCTATGTTAAAAGTGGCAAAGGTGGGCATCCTTGTCTTATCCCAATCTTAAAGAAAATGCTTTCAGCTTTTCACCATTAAGTATGATGTTAGCTGTAGGTTTATCATATATGGCCTTTATTATGTTGATGAATTTTCCCTCTGTGTCTACTTTCTGGAGAGTTTTTATAAATGGGTGTTAAATTTTGTCAAAAGCTTTTCCTGCATCTACTAAGATGATCATGTGTTTTTTTATTCTTCAGTTTGTTGATGTGGCGTATCATACTGATTGATGGGTGACTATTGAAAAATCCTTTCATCTCTAGGGTAAATTCCACTTGATCATGGTGTATGGTTCTGTTAATGTATTACTGGATGTTAGTATTTAGTTGAGAATGTTTGCATTTATGTTCATCAGTGATATTGGCCTATAATTTTATGTTTTGTGGTATCTTTTTCTAATTTTGGTAAAAGGCAATGGTGGCCTTCTAGAATGAGTTTGGTAGTGTTCCTTCCTCTGTGATTTTGTGGGACAGTTTCAGAAGAATAGGTGTTAGCTCTTCTCTAAATGTTTGATAGAATTTGCCTGTTAAACCATCTTGTCCTTGACTTTTGTTTGTTGGGAGTTTTTAAATCAGTTTCTATTTCAGTACTCGTGATTGATCTCTTCATATTTTCTATTTCTTCCTGTTTCACTCTTATGAGATTGTACCTTTCTAAGAATTTTTCCATTTCTTCTAATTTATTCATTTTATTGGCATATAGTAAGTAGGCTTCCCAGGTGGCGGGTAAAGAATCCACCTTCCAGTGTGGGAGATGCAAGAGACTTCGATTCATTCCCTGGGTCAGGAAGATCCCCTGGAGTAGGAAATGGCAACCAACTCCAGAATTCCTTTCTTGGGAAATTCCATTGACAAAAGAGCCTAGTGGCTACAGTCCATGGGGTTGCAAAGAGGATGGAATGACCGAGTGACTGAGCATATACACATGTACAAGTTACTTGTTATAGTCTCTAACGATCCTTTGTATTTCTATGACATCAGTTGTAACTTCTCATTTCTGACTTTATTGATTTGAGTGAGCATTTTCCTTTTTTTTCTTGATAAGTCTGGCTAAAGGTTTCTTAATTTTATCTTTTCAAAGAACCAGCCTTCAGTAGTTTCACTGATCTTTTCTATTGTTTTCTTCATCTCTTTAATTTATTTCTGCTCTCATCTTTTTAATTTCTTTCCTCCTATAAACTTTGGGTTTTATTTGTTCTTTGCCAGTTGTTTTAGTTGTAAGGTTAGGTTGTTTATTTGACATTTTTCTCTTTCCTGAGATAATATTATATTGCTATAAACTTCCCTCTTAGAACTGCTTTTGCTGCATCCCATAGGTGTTGATCATCATGCTTTCATTTTCATTTGTCTCTAGGTAATTTTTTAAAATTGCCTCTTTGTTTTCTTCAGTGATCCATTGGTTGTTAAGTAGTGTATTGTTTAGCCTCCATGTGTTTGTCTGTTTTACAATTTTTTTTTCTTGTGTTTGATTTCTAACCTCATAGCATAGCATTATGTTCAGAAAAGATGCTTGATATGATTTCGGTTTTATTATATTTACCAAGGCTTGCTTTGTGGTCAGCATGGGATCAGTCCTGAAGAATGTCTCGTGTGCAACTGAGAAGAATGTGTATTCTGCTGCTTTTGGATCGAATACTATATGGATTAAGTCTGTCTGGTCTAATGTGTCATTGAAGGCCTATGTTTCCTTACCAATTTTCTCTCTGGATGATCTGTTTATTGATGAAAATGGGGTGTTTCGTGCACCACTGTCACACAAAACCTGAAGGAACTTTTTGGCCAACCCAATATTTGCCTCATATATTGAGGTACTCCTATGTTGGGTGCATATATATTTACAGTTGTATCTTCTTCTTGGACTGATCTTTTCATTACTATATCGTGACCTTCTTTGTCTCTTGTACTAGTCTTTATCTTAAAGTCTATTTCTATGATATGAGCATGCTATTCCAGCTTTCTTTTGATTTACATTTGCATAGAATACCTCTTTTATCCCATCACTTTCAGTCTTTATGTGTCCCTAAATCTGAAGTAAGCCTTTTGTAGGCTGCATATACATGGGTCTAACTTTTGTATCAATTCAGCCAGTCTGTCTTTTGATTGGAGCATTTAATCCATTTATGTTTGAGATAATTATTGCTATGCATGTTCTTATTCCCATTCCATTAATTGTTTTGGATTTGTTTTTGTAGTTTTTCTTTTCTTTGCTTTCTTATTATTCTCTTCTTTTGTGATTTGATAACCAATTTTAAAGTTGTGGTTGGATTCCTTTTCCTTTTTGTTTATGTATTTATTGTATTTATTATAGAGTTTTGCTGGTGATTACCATGAAGTTTTGATATAACAGTCTGTATGTAAATAAGATTGTTTTAAGTTTCTGGCCTTTTAATTTGAAATGCATTTCCAATATCCTGCATTTGTCCTCTTTTCTTGTCTTGCCTTTTTTTTTTTTTTTTTTTTAGATGTAGATCCTTTTAAAAGTTTTTATTGAATTTGTTACAGTATTGCTTCTGCTGTTTATGTTTTGTTTTTTGTTTTTTGCCATTTGGCTTGTGGGATCCCAACCAAAAACTGAACCCACACCCCTTGTGTTGGAAGGTGAAATTTTAACCATGGGACTGCCGAGGAAGTCCCACACTGCAAGTTTTGATGTCCCATTTGTGTGCAGATAATTTCCTCCCTTTACTGTATGCGTGTCTTTACCAGTGAGCTTTTCCATTTATAATTTTCTTCTTTCTAGTTGTGGCCTTTTGTTTTTTATCTAGAGAAGTTCCTCTATCATTTGTTGCAAAGCTGGTCTGGTGGTGTTGAATTCTCCTATCTTTTGCTTATCTGTGAAGCTTTTGATTGCTCTATTAAATCTGAATGAGAGTCTTGCTGGCTAGAGTATTCTTGGTTGTAGTTTCTTCCCTTTTATTACTTTAATTACATTGTGCCACCCACTTCTGGCCTGCAAATTTTCTGCTGGAAAATTAGTTAAAATCTTATGGGAGTTCCTTTCTATGTTATTTGTTGCTTTTTCTTTGTTGCTTTTAATATTTTTTCTTTATCTTTAATTTTTGTCAGTTTGATTACTATGTTCCTCCTTGGGTTTATCCTGCCTGGTATTCTCTGCACTTCCTGAATTTGGATGACTGTTTCCTTTCCCATGTTAGGGAAATTTTCAGCAATTAATATTATTTCTTCAAATATTTTCTCAGGCTCTTTATCTGTTTCTTCTTCTTCTGGGACCCCTATTATGCAGATATTGGTGCATTTAATATTGTCCCAAAGGTCTCTGAGACTATCTTCATTTCTTTTTATTCTGTTCTGTGGCAGTGATTTCAACCATTCTTTTTTCCAGCTCATTTATCCATTTTTCTGCTTCAGTTACTCTGTTGATTACTTCTAGTGTATTTTTCAATTCAATTATTGTATTGTTCATCTGTTTGTTCTTTAGTTCTTCTAGGTCACTGTTAAATATTTCTTGTATCTTCTTCATCTCTGCCTCTGTTCTTTTTCCAAAATCTTGGATCATCTTTATTTTTTTAAATATAAATTTATTTATTTTAATTGGAGGCTAATTACTTTACAATATTGTACTGGTTTTGCCATACATCAACATGCATCCACCACGGGTGTACACATGTTTATTTATTTTAATTGGAGACTAATTACTTTACAATATTGTATTGGTTTTGCCATACATCAACATGAATCCGCCACGGGTGTACATCATTACTCTGAATCTTTTTTCAGGTAGATTGCTTATCTCTACTTCACGTACTTGCTCCTTTGAAGTTGTCTCTTGTTCCTTTATCTGGGACATATTCCTTTGCTGTATCGTTTTGTCTGCCTTTGTGTGATCGTGGTTTTGTTTCACTGGCTGCTGGACTGTAATTCTTCCTGCTACTGCTCTGTGCCCTGTGGTGGGTGAGAGTGTCTAAGAGACTTGTGCAGGCTGCATGGAGGGAGGGACTGGTAATTTCCCAGAGGCGGGTAGGACTAGGTCTTGTTTCTCTGGTGGTCAGGGTGGTGTCAGGGAGTGTGTTTGTTGGGCAGCTATTTATTCAGGAAGATTTTAAGCAGTCTGTCTGCTGATGGATGGGGCTATGTTCCCACCCTGTTGATTGTTTGGCTTAGGAGTCACAGCACTGGAGCCTACAGGCTGCTGGGCAGGGCCAGGTCTTGATGAGAAAATTGTGGCCTCAAAGAAGGCATACCCCAGTGAGCCCTTGCCAGGATCACCACTCCCAATATCCCCATCCCCACAGCAATCCACTTTCCAGCTTTGCAGGAGACCCTCCAACACTAGCAGGTAAGTCTGGCCCAGGCTTTTATGAGGTCACTGCTTTTTTCTCTGGTTTCTGGTGCACATGAGACCCTGCGTATGCACTTTAAGAGTGGTGTTCCTGTTTCCCCATGAAAGTGCTGCGATCAAACCCCATTGGCCTTCAAAACCACATTCTCTGGGTGCTCTTCTTCCTCCTGTTGCCAGACTCTCAGGCTGCGAAGCCTGACATGGGGCTCAGAACTTTCATTCTTGTGGGAGAACTTCTGTGGTATAATTATTTTCCAGTTTGTGGATCACCTATCTGGCAAGTATGGGATTTGATTTTATTATGATTGTGCCCCTCCTATCACCTAACTGTGGCTTTGCTTTTTCCTTGGACATAGAGTATCTTTTCTGGTATGTTATAGCATTTTTTATTGATGGTTGTTAAGCCATTAGCTGTAATTTTGGTGTTTCTGTAAGAAGAGGTAAGCTCACAGCCCTCTATTCTGCCATCTTGCCTCCTCTGTTAGTTAATTTTAAATGGGTTGAAGAAATAGATAATTCATAAAGTAAAGGAAGCCATATCTGTCTAGCTAATCAGTCTTAAACCTTCCATTAGTGAAATCTTGTAACATTTTTTTTCTTTTTGTGCTATGCCTATTTCCTCCCACATCATCCCTTCTCTCTTCCTATTTTTTTCTCTACTACTTTCCATTTCCTTACCCATTATCCTTTTAGCTTCACCTTCTGCTTCTTCCTTTACTTCTTAATGAAAATCATTTTAAAAATTAGTAAAAGTTATAGAAAATTGCTGGAAAATTACTTTTTCTAAATTTAATATACTCTTGTCTTGATTACTTGGTTGTCTGTTGCATTTTACAATGACTAATAAATACAGATGGTTATTGGGATTATGTTTTCGAGTGGGATTGTTTTCTTCTTACCTCGGCCTAGAAAGAGAGGCAACAGAGATCTACGTGGTGACCTTGACACGAGTTTGTTAGGACTGGAGGTACCCAGAAGAATCAGACTCACACCCCAGTAAGAGGAGGTTATGAGGCTGCCCAGTAATAGTTTGTGTCAGTGGAGGTAAGGTCTGCCATTTGGGAAAACATTCACTTGCACCAGCTGCAGAATAAAAGTCCAAGCTTCCTATGGAGAAAAAAAGCCTTGTTAAAAGGTAAAGAAATAAATAAGCCTTTGTGGACAGTAAAACCGTAAGTAAGAGAGCCTGTGAGGAGATGACAGCGTAGCTTGTAAGGTGAGATTTGCGTGTACCACCAAAGAACCACATTAGAGAAAGGGGGACTCTTCCAAGAATCTATAAAATCACCCTGCAGGAAACAGACTCAACTTTGAACATGAAGGTAAGAGAGATACTTGTCAAAGGGGACTAATTAAGATATTTTGTGTCCTTTATTCCCACCCACCCCACCCACCTCCCCCTCTCCAGACTTTCCAGTTCAACAGTGGAGGGATCTGGAACCAAGGCTGAGTTGGGAATTTGGAGGAAGTAAGAATAGTAGTGAAAAGGTCAAACTTGTCCTCTATTCTCATCAGGTTTTCCACCATCCTGGAGCCGGAGCTGGTTGAAAAGAGAAGCTTTAATTTATTTTGGAGAACTGGACATCTGAATTATTACACTGAGACCATTCTAATGGATAGAAGTGACCAATGCCCTTCTTCTTTAATTACTTAAGAGTAAATAGAGAAGTGGTGTTTCTTGGCTAAGTGGTCACTTGGAGACAAAGAAAAACACTAATCTTAGAGGAAAGTTCAGAAGGAACAGTGGGGTCTGAGAGGATCAGTGAGCTACAGTTATTTCATGATGGCATCCTACTTGTTCTGATTTTTTTTATTCACCCAGACCACTAAAGAAACATTCCATTTCAAGTTGTCAATTTTTTAGCCACCTCTGGAAAAGTATTTATCTGTTGTTGTAGTACCCAAAGATTTATTCGCTCCCTAAATTTGCAGTACAAGTAACTGTCAAGCATTATTTTTTAGCACCTCTTAAAATTTATTTATGGTAAAAGTTGTTTACACTTTTCAGATGGTAAAGTATCAAGTGCTACTAAAATGATAATTATCCTCACCTACTATTTCCATATATATGGGTTTCTGGATAATATTTCTTTTAAGTGTTAATTTGCTGACAGAGCAGACATGTAATCAATATAGCAGCCTGTTACTGTTATACTGACAAAGTGAAATGCAATACTGGCGAAAATTCTAAATAAAATCTCTAGTCTACATAAGAAAGGCCATGTTTCCAGACTAATACTTCCAAATTAATTGCTTGCATTATAAAAGGATTTTTCTGTTCATAAACAAACAACAAATCATTCAGAAGTGTCTAGTAAATGTGGATACACATCATTTTTCTAGACTATATCTAGTGAATAAATCAAGGTTTAGCTTAACAGGAAAGCAAGCAATTTGGTAAATAACAGTGTATCATCTCAGTGTTTACTAAACCCTATTGGTATGACAAATTTTCATTTATTTTAGATGGAGAATAAAAAAGAAACTAAAACTTTTAGATGTGCAAATAGTGTAGATCTTCTTCTATATTTCTGTATTTGATCTTTCCAAAACATGTCTCTAAGGGAGTTGTTATTAGTTGCCTTTGACAAATAAAGAATAATTGATCACAACAAATTCTTCAAGTCTCGTTTTGCTTAAAAACTCTACAGATCTCAAAGAGTATATCACCAGCCTCT
The DNA here is from genome assembly GCF_003369695.1 of Bos indicus x Bos taurus. Lineage (NCBI taxonomy): Eukaryota > Metazoa > Chordata > Mammalia > Artiodactyla > Bovidae > Bos > Bos indicus x Bos taurus. The sequence goes on along the minus strand of NC_040097.1, from coordinate 51,611,137 downwards.
TAAAATCCCCTCCTAACTTGGCTTTGAAAATAGTGCTCTCTCCTGGTAATTCTGCCTGTCAAGGGCTTCTTATTCCCTGTCTCAGGCAGCCCACTGTTAAGTACATAGCTGAAATCTTTCCTGGAGAGACAGGGAACAAGAACAGAACAGCTATTATCACCACTTCAATTGTTACTTTACTCAATGCTTCAGCTAGTGCAATATGGCAAGAAAAAACTAAAAATCCATAGTAATTGATAAATAACTTGCATTTGTTCTTGTTGATGGCGTTTTTGTGAACATTAAGTATTGACAAGCTATTGGAATTAGTAAGTAAATGTAGCAAGTTTACTGTGTGTAACTTACTATAAAATTATAATTCCATCAGCAAAAAGAAGTCACGTAAAATAGCATTACAATAACATCAAATAGTTCAAATAAAAGAATAGATATCATAGAAGGTGTGCAAGCCTCTGCCCTTGAAGCTACAATCATATTTAGGAAAATGAAAGAACATTTAAATAAGTAGGTGGTCTTACCATGCTCGATGTTGGAGAACTCAATACTGTTTTGATGCAACACTCTTCAGATTGATCTGTGAATTTAATCAAATCTCAATCAGCATTCTAGTATTGACAAATCAATTCTCCAATATAAAATGTACTGCAAAAGGTCAAGAACATCAAGCCAACTTGAAAGATAACGAATTTAGGGGGATTACACTACAGTATATTACATATTAGTTTAAAACAATGATTTTTACACTCTTTCTTGTCCTATTAATTCTCACTCAACTTTTAAATCTGACCTTAGATTCTGTTTTTTTCAGAACCACCAAATAACTTGGTACCATTATTCAGTATTTTCCATTATGCCATTAATCACCCTTCTTATATATTCATAAATTAATTGTAATATTTTAAGAGTTATAAATATTTCCATGCCAATATGCATGCCAGAGCTCACTAATAAGACAAAACACATATTAATATATATTAATTAATTAAACCTAGTATTTATTTATTATTGACTGCTTTATTGACTATGCCAAAACCTTTGACTGTGTGGATCACAATAAACTGTGGAAAATTCTGAAAGAGATGAGAATACCAGACCACCTGACCTGCCTCTTGAGAAACCTATATGCAGGTCAGGAAGCAACAGTTAGAACTGGACATGGGACAACAGACTGGTTCCAAATAGGAAAAGGAGTACATCAAGGCTGTATATTGTCACCCTGCTTATTTAACTTATATGCACAGTACATCATGAGAAACGCTGGACTGGAAGAAGCACAAGCTGGAATCAAGATTGCCGGGAGAAATCTCAATAACCCCAGATATGCAGATGACACCACCCTTATGGAAGAAAGTGAAGAGGAACTAAAAAGCCTCTTGATGAAAGTGAAAGTGGAGAGTGAAAAAGTTGGCTTAAAGCTCAACATTCAGAAAACGAAGATCATGGCATCTGGTCCCATCACTTCATGGGAAATAGATGGGGAAACAGTGGGAACAGTGTCAGACTTTATTTTGGGGGGCTCCAAAATCACTGTAGATGGTGACTGCAGCCATGAAATTAAAAGACGCTTACTCCTTGGAAGAAAAGTTATGACCAACCTAGATATCGTTTTGAAAAGCAGAGACATTACTTTGCCAACAAAGGTCCATCTAGTCAAGGCTGTGGTTTTTCCAGTAGTCATGTATGGATGTGAGAGTTGGACTATAAATAAAGCTGAGCGCCGAAGAACTGATGCTTTTGAACTGTGGTGTTGGAGAAGACTCTTGAGAGTTCCTTGGACTGCAAGGAGATCCAACCAGTCCATTCTAAAGGAGATCAGTCCTGGGTGTTCTTTGGAAGGAATGATGCTAAAGCTGAAACTGCAGTACTTTGGCCACCTCATGTGAAGAGTTGACTCATTGGAAAAGACTCTGATGCTGGGAGGGATTGGGGGCAGGAGGAGAAGGGATGAGGATGAGATGGCTGGATGGCATCACCGACTCGATGGATGTGAGTATGAGGGAACTCCGGGAGGTGGTGATGGACAGGGAGGCCTGGCGTGCTGTAATTCATGGGGTTGCAAAGAGTCGGACATGACTAAGCAACTGAACTGAACTGAACATTAATATATTCATTCTAATACATTACATTAATGCATTACATTCTAATAATGATTTACATGTAGTCATTTACATGTATATGTTTGTGTCTGTATATATCTAATCTCCTCTAGTGAGTGGAGCCTAAAGATGGTGTTAAACATTCTAGAATGCACATGACTGTCCACCACACAAAGAATTGTCTAAATCCAAAAGTCAGTAGTGCCCTTGAGAAATCTTCACAAGTTCTTCACACACAGAGACACACACATACACAGAGTAAACTTGCCAGATTTACTTAACTGTGTATGTGTGTGTGTGTGTGTGTATACATGTAAATGTATCCTCCAATCTTTTTCCTCCTTCCCTTACTGGACAAAAATAGCCATGTTCCTAAAGTTAATATGTTCACTTACCAATTTAAAATACTTATATTCTTTGCTGAATCATTAGTCCCTAGAGGTCTGAGATTATACCTATCATGTCTTTGGTGTACCCCAGCATCTAACATAGTGATGCATCATGCCAGTAGATAAATTAAAATGGAATACTTGAAATATTTTAAGGATACAGTCAATTAAATAACAAAATATATTAAGTATACAGGCCTGGAACTCACTATGTTAGATGCTACTACTACTATTAAGTCGCTTCAGTCGTGTCTGACTCTGCGCGACCCCATAGACGGCATGGGCTCACTGCTACTGCTACTGCTAAGTCACTTCAGTCATGTCCAACTCTGTGTGACTGTAGAGATGGCAGCCCACCAGGGGTCCCCGTCCCTGGGATTCTCCAGGCAAGAACACTGGAGTGGGTTGCCATTTCCTTCTCCAATGCATGAAAGTGAGAAGTTAAAGTGAAGTCGCTCAGTCGTGTCCGACTCTTAGCCACCCCATGGACTGCAGCCTACCAGGCTCCTCTGTCCATGGGATTTTCCAAGCAAGAGTACTGGAGTGGGGTGCCATCGCCTTCTCCAATGTTAGGTGCTGGGGTACAGCAAAGACATGATAGGTATAATCTCAAACTTCTAGGGACCTATGATACAGCAAAGAATGCCTCCTCGAGGGAAACGAACTATACATGACCTTTCACCACCTACTTAGAGCTAACTCTGTACCACTTCAAACTAGAGACGCCTTTTGTATTAATGGAACCGCCTACGTTCCTTTTGCCATCCTCACTATAATGTAGTTTTTCATGTACATTGTATCTACATATACCGTATCTACATTCTTTGATAAACTTGTTCCTGAGATGTCATATTCTTTACTTGGTATGTAGTAAGGCATAACTATTGGGAAGCAGAATTTTGGATTGACTGCCTGGTCTTGGATCTTAGTTTTATCACTTATTAGATGGATGAGGTTGCATACAGCACTTACTGTAGACAAAAGGAATGATACAACTTCATGGAATGGCTGAAAAATAAAATGAATTAATATATATAAACCACCTGGCAGGACTCAATAAATGTTAGCTCTTACTATTGATCAGGCAATTTTTATTAGTTTTCACTTAGATTGTTCCATTTTCCTCCAAAATGATATTCTGCCCTCCAGAGTTACCTACATCAATTATTCTACAGCGTTTAGTTTATAAAGTTCCCATGAAATCGATCATACCCTTCCATATATTATAGTTGTCTTAATTTTCATTGTTACTATCCAATGAGAAAGTAAGCTTTTGATGAAAGACACTATATTTTAAATAACTATTCCAAGAACTATTGCACCAAGGAGAATGTCAATACATATTTGATGAATGAACTGATGTATACCAGTAGAAGCTATATTATCCTTTTAATTACACAGACATCTACTACTATTAAGTCACTTCAGTCCTGTCCGACACTGTGCGACCCCATAGACAGCAGCCCACCAGGCTCCCCCGTCCCTGGGATGCAATTTAAAATTGGTTGCATCTCTCACTAAGTAGTTTCTCTTTTAATGTATAAAATTGGAATAATGATACAGAAATTATATGAGAATTAAATTATGTGTGTGAACAGACAAATCACGGTACCTGGTAGATGTAGATGGTGAATACATGTACATGTTCTCACATGTTGCGTAAATATTGGATGAATATGTATAACTTGTAAGAAACTTTTGAACTTGGGGAATCAACTCAGATATTGATACTCTGTTTTCTTTCTAGTGTTTGTTATTTATTTACTACTTTTGTCTGCGCTGAGTCTTTGTTGCTGTGCCTGGGCTTTGTCTGTGGTAAGCAAGGGCTACTCTTTGCTGCTGTGTGCAGGGTTCTCATAGCAGTGGCTTCTCACAGCCTCTGTGTGCGGTTTTCAGTAGTTGCAGCACGTGGGCTCAGTAACTGTGGCTCACAGGCTTAGTTGCCCTGCAGCATGTGGAACCTTCCAGGACCAGAGATCAAACCTGTGTCCCCTGCATTGCCAGGGAGATTCTTAACCATGGGGCCACCAGGGAAGTCCTAGTGTGTATTTTTAACTGTTCATATCTGGACTGCACCATTTGCATGCTTGAAATTGTTGGTTTTTCAAAGAATTCAGGATTGCTGACAAATGTCCAAATGACTGTAATGAAGACAGAATTAGAATTTGCCACCACATAGCATTAATGACCTTCAGTGAGGAAGTAGGAAATGTTCAGTGTGTTCTCAGATCTTACTAACAATTTGACATTATCTAGATTCTTTTTTAGTTGCTTAGTTACCAGTTTCGGTAAATCTTTGTATGTTGCTTGTAAGATTTTTTTTGTTTTAAATGGAGTGTCCACAGTTTTCCACTTTTTCTTAAAAATAACACACACACAGATGGAAAGAAAAAAAATCTTTTCATAGGGAAGGAATGATTGGAGTAAAGGAATTGTAGAGGATTGAAGGGAGGAACATCATCTAGGTAAAATTCTGGGGAAGGAGAAGCTGATTTTACAGAGTATGTTGGAAGAGAGACGAAACAAAACCAAAGTGGGCATTAAACATGGATTGACACATGCTGTTATCACTGTGAATAAAACGAGTGCCCATGTATTAACAATAGAGATAAACTTCCATCTTAAAGCATTTTATTTGGACTGTGATTGTTTATTTGATGACTTTCTTTTTTTCTCATTGGTTTGTCTGGAAAATTACCAAGATTTCTATTTCCTGAGCATGAATTAAGTCACATTTGATCCAAGAGCTTTGCAAAAAACTGATTAATATATTTTACTTCATATCTTTATTCTTATAAAACTGAGATTTAAATTAAATGATATTTTTATTGTGATAAAGTACATATAAAATGTTATTATCTTAACCATTTTTAAGTACACAGGGCAGTGGTGTTGACTCCATTCATATTAGTGTGCAGCCATCACCCCACTTCATCTCCAGAACTCTTCTCATCTAGTGAAAATGAGTCTCTGTACAAATTAAATAGCAATTTTCTTCCTCCTTCCCCACCCAAGTCCCTCTACTCAATTTATGTCTCTACTTCCTGTCTCTGTAATTTTGACAGTTCTGGATCCATCACATAAATGAAGTAATGCAATATTTGTCTTTTTTATGGTTGCTATATTTCACTTAGCATTAAGTCCTCAAAGCGCATCCATGTTGTAGCATATGTCATAATTTTATTCCTTTTAAGCACTGAATAAACATTCCTTTGTATGCATAGACCTTGTTTTTCTTACCCTTTCATCTTTGGTGGACACTTGGGTTGCTTCCGCATTACCTATTGTGAATAATGCTGCTATGAACATGACTGTACAAATATCTATTTGAGAACCTGTTTTCATTTCTGTTGGGTATGCATTCAGAAATAGAAATGCTGACTTATATCAGTATTTTAGCTTTTATGTGTTGAGGAACTGCTGTCCTGTTTTCCACAGAGGCTGTACCATACTGCGATCCCACCAACAGAGGCTGTACCATACTGCGATCCCACCAACGGTGCGTATCTCACCAACACGTGTTATTTCTTTCCTTCCTCCCTCCCTCCCTCTGCCCCCTTGCCTTCAAATGGGCGTGAGGTGGTATCTCACTGTAGTTTTTATTTGCATCCATGGATCATTAGTGATATTGAATGCTTTTCCTGTGATCGTTGGCCATGAGTGTAATCTTCGGTGGACAAGTGTCTGCTCAGGTTCTTTGCACACTTTTGAATCATTCGCTGTTGCTGTTGTCATCACTGAGTTTCCTATGTGTTAATATTTATCAATCCCTTATCAGATATGTGATTTGAAAATATTTTCTTCCGTTTGGTAGATTGCCTTTTTACTCTGTTGAAAGTACCTTTTGATGCACGAAAGACACAAACTCACGTCTCCTACACCTCCTGCATTGGCAGATAGGTTCTTTACCACTAGCACCAAGAAATTACTGCCATATCCCTGTCGTGAAGCTTTTCCTTATGGTTTTATTCTAAGAGGTTATTACTTTTAGGTCCTACATTTAGGTCTTTGATTCATTTTGAGTTAATTTATGTATAAGGCATTGGGTGAAGGTTCAACTTCATTCTTTTGCATGTGGATATCCAGTTTTACCAGAACCGATTGTTGAAAAGACTGTCATTGAATTGAATCATCTTGCCCTTCTGGTTTAAAATTATTTGATCATACGCGTGAGGGTTGTTATGGGCTCTTGATTCCAAGTGTCTGTCTTTATACCAGTGCCCAACTATATTGATTCCTGAAACTCTGTAGTGAGTTTTGAAATCAGGACACAGTGTGAGTCCTCCAGAGTTGGTTTTTCTTTGTCAAGATGGTTTGCGTTATTTAGGGTTCCTTGAGATTCCATGTGAATTTTAGGATGAGTTTTCCTATTGCTGCAAGACATCATGGGGATTTTGAGAGGAACTGCACTGAATCTGTAGTTTGTTCTGGGTAATACTGTCATCTTAACAATATTGTCATTCAGTCTGTGAACAGGGAATGTCTTTTCAGTTGTTTAAGTGTTCTTTCATTTCTTTCAGCAGTGTTTGGTAGTTTTCTTTATACTACAAGAAATATTTTATCTCCTTGATTAAGCTAATTTCTAAGTGTTTTGTTCTTTTTGATGCTATTATAAATGAAATTATTTTTGAATTTTCTCTTCAGATTGTCATTGTGTAGAAATGCAACTTATTTTCGCATATTGCCTTTATATCCTATTTGATGAACTCACTTATTCTAAAAAATGTTGCAGAATCTTTATGTTTTTCTGTATATAGAATCATATAATTTGGGAACAGAAACAATTTTACTTTTTTTCTATATATTTTTGGTGCTTTTTATTTCTTTTTCTTTCCTAATTGTTCTGGTTATTCCAGTACTGTGTTGACTAGAAGTGGTGAAAACCAATAACCTTACCTTGATCTTGATATTAAAGACATTTAGTATTTTACCATTGAATATGATGTTCTCTGAGGGGTTTTCATATTTGCCATTTATTATGCTGAGGGAAAAAAGAAATGAAAGTCAGTCATGATTTCTTTCCAGGAATTAGATATAAGGCTATAGAGAGAAATAATACCATATTGGAGGGTAAAGTAAGTCAAGAGATCTGTGTTTGTTTGTTTGAGGGCTTGTTCAAATGGAGAAATAAGAATTTCTTTTAATGCTGATAGGAATCACCTAATAGTGAGGAAAATCATTGCCATAGTGAACAAACAGATGTGCTGACCTTCAGTGGGAGCATGGATGGGTCATCCTGGAATGGGAGAGAAAGTAAAGCATGTGAGCCCACATGTAGGTGGCTGGGTTTATATGATGGGACTTATAGATATGTTCCTACGATTGCTTCTGTTCCTTTAGTGCAGTATAAACAAGGGTATCAGTTGATAGCGAGATAGAGAGGAAGTAATGGTGATTTAATTTTCTTAGAATTTTGTTTGTCTTACATTTTATTTTAAATATATTCTATATTAGAAAAGATACCAATGTCAAATGTGTGAGATGCGACTGGCACTTTTCAGGAGAGCATCTATACTTTTCTAAAAGGCTCCTTCAGGTTCTACTATTCTTAGGTTAGATTGGGAGGATGAGGACATGCCAGATTGGGAAGGTTTTCTCCAAGTACTAATGACAAAGACTGGGCATCCTGGACATTTAAGCCCAATAGTGTGTTTACCAACATACATACATCCCCTCATGTTTATAGAGACAAAAGAGAAAATAGCCAGTCACATAATATTTAAGAGCAGTGAACAAGAATGAGACTTTCCAGGACATAGAGTTTCCCAACTAATAACAGCATCATTCAATTTGTCAGGGATGACCGCTCCATCTATCTCAGATAATAAAAGATTACAGAAAGATTTCCCAGCAGAGAAAGGTTTCCATTTAAACAATAAACTCTAGACACTCTTTCTAGGTAAATGACCTAAAATCTATTCTATAATTATGACAAATAGGAGACCTCAGCACCACACATGGAGCTCATCAGCACTCCACATCTCCACTGGAGACAGAATTCAAATGTTCATTTATCATTTCACTTGTATTAGCCACCATTTGTCTGCATTATTTTAGCATGAACCTTTCTCACCTAATGTCTTTCAACAGAATTTAAATAGCTCAGAGAGGAGATGGCTAAGTTCTTTCAACTTACACATTAGGTGTGGGGTTCAAGGTACATCTCAAGTGGTACAAATTATGAAGATTATCGTTGAAGCTGAAAGATAACCAAGACATACCTGAGGAGAGCTTGTATCTGATTGATTTGTTTTAGGAGGGGGTAGAGGAGACAATAGTATCACATGCTGTATGTGACACTTGTGTATATGTGTATCTATGACATGACTTCCCTGGTGGCTCAGACGGTAAACAATCTGCCTACAATGCGGGATACCGAGGTTCCATCCCTGGGTCGGGAAGATCTCCTGGAGAGGGAAATAGCAACCCATTCCAGTACTCTTGCCTGGGAAATTCCATGGACGGAGAAGCCTGGTAGACTACAGTCCATGGGGCCGCAGACGAGGACACAACTGAGCGACTTCACTTTCACGATATACACATTCCAGTGCATGGTATAGTAAGTCCCCTACATACGAATCTTCAAGTTGTGAACTTTCAAAGATGCCAATGTGCATTCCGTCTATGTCAGGAATGAGTGAAATTGCAGCCCGCGGTGATCCTTCAGCTCTACCATCTCCCACCTCTTCTCCCTCTCCAGTCAGTGACCCTTCTTGCTGCTCACCTGGTGCCAGCCCCTGTATGCCAGCTGTGGTACTGTCCTACTGTATTTTTCAAGGTACTGTACTGTGAGGTTAAAAATGTTTTATTTTTTGTGTTTATTTTTTGTGTATTTGTGTGAAAAGTATTATAAACCTATTATAGTACGATGCTACATAGCTAATCAGTTGGGTACCTAGGCCAACTTTGTTTGACTTATGAACAAGTTGGTGTTAAAAACTTGCTTTTAGAAGGGAACGTATTTGAATGTCAGGGACTTACTGTATAAAGCGGGCAAAATCATCACAAATGTGGGTGCAAGGACTGGAATTAAGTTATCAATTATTTTTTTTCCCAATTGAAGATCAAATCAACTTCTTTTGCCAAAATAAGAACTTTTAAAATCCTTTACTTTTCCTTATTTGGTTAGAGAAGAAGTAACAGTGGTTGATGGAAGCATTTTCTATCTCTTAATGTACTTTTAGGAAGATAGGAGTTACTGATTGCAAAGGCAGCCAATTGATGCCTTACTCTGGGGTGGAGAGCAGGCAAGAGAAATAGAAACTCTAATTGTAGTTTTTAGAGACCTAGGATTCAGTCTCAGGGGTTGGCACATTTTTTCTAAAAGGAGAAATAGTACATATTCTGTGTCATTTCTAATTCAGTTCTCTGGACCATACTGTCTGTCACAACTGCTCAGCTCTCCCATTGTAGCTCCAAAGAGGTCATGGATGATATGTAAATGAATGAATGTGGCTATGTTGCAATAAAACTTTATTTATAGAAACAGAGACCGGGCAGGATTGTGACCTATGGGTCATAGTTTGATAACCCCTGTTCTATCTTTTGGCATATCACCTCATCTGTATTGAAAAATAGTTTGTTTTACACCCCAGGAGACAAGAAACAAGGATTAATATACATCTGGTTGGAAATAGAGAGAAGCTTTATTGACACAGTTATAGCGGTTGTCTCAGTAAAAAATATGCCCATTACATTGACCTTAATTAATAAAATGAGTATTTGTATGAAAATATGGTTTCTTTACCCGCACCATATACAGTGTATGTCAGTGTGGCAGGGGGGAGCCTGGTGGGCTGCCATCTATGGGGTCGCACAGAGTCGGACAAGACTGAAGTGACTTAGCAGCAGCAGCAGTGTGGCAGAGAAGATATCGGAGAACCAAACATTGAGCATAACCCTCATCCCCTACTAGACTGACACTTACCCAGAGATTTGTGGTGGGCCTTAAGGCAGAACATACAGGACTTTAATTTTCTAGTGGATTTGCTGTGCCTTGAAGAGAACAGGGTCCAAAGGAGAAGTTAAGTGTATAGCATCTCCACTCTGCTGTTATTTGTGATTTGTGAGAATGGAGAAGGTCAAAATATATGTGTCTCTGCTGTAATGCCATGTATGTGTGTATGAGTGAGTGTATACCTGTATCTTTGTGTGTATGTGTATATCTCTGTCTATATTTGTGTGTGTATATCTGTCAGTGTGCATGTTTGTGTGTATCTGTTTCTTGAAGTTGACCTTTGACCAACACAGGGTTAGGGGAGCTAGCCCTCTGCACAGCAAAATATTTCAGTGTAACTTTCTCAGTGTATAACTTCCCAGTACCCACTGTTCTGCATCTGCAGATTCAACCGACCCTGGGTCCTATAGTACTAGGGCGTTTACTGTTGAAAAAGTGCAGTTCAAACTGTGTTGTTTAAAGGCCAACTGTACGTGTGTGCATGCATACCCCACACTAAAATTTATAGAGCTTACGGGAAAGATAGAGCAAAGACAAAAACATAAAAAAGTTATGAAACTCTGTATCTATAACACTGGGAGAAATTTAAAAATCAAAACAAAACAAAGCCTAGCACAGTTTAGTCTTCACTGTCATCAATATGATTGTCACAATCATCTCAACCACCTGATTCTTTGCAGCCTAAAACTGGGCTGCTTCCTTCAAAATGAGGAACTCGAGGTCATTTGCTTGGAAGAAAGTGTCTTTAAAACTAAAAATCTAATCTAGAGTGTCGATGTCAATTAATCTAATCCTGAGGGAAATATCTTTGCAGCTTCTTCATCCGTATTCCCCAGTTCCTCATATAATTTAACATGATGGAAAGTATGGCAGTTTTTCAAGCCACTAAAACAATTGTGCTTGTTTTCTATTGCTGTGTAATAAATTATCACCAGCTTAGGGACTTCAGACAGGGCACATTCATTAGCTCACAATTTCTTTGGATCACAGTCTGACTGGTTAAGCTGGGTCTTCTGCTCAGGGTCTCTCAAGGCGGCAACCCAGGTGTCAGCCAGGCTGTTTTTCTCTTGGGGATCCTGGGACCTTCCCAGCTTACATAGTTGTTGGGAGAATCCAGTTTCTTGCTATTGCAGGACTGAGGTCCTCCTCTTCTTGCTGGCGGCGGGTGAGGGCTGCTCTCAGCCTCTCGAGCTGCCTATGTGACCCTGTCTCGTGTCCTTCTTACAGACTCTCACTCAACCCCCTCTTGCAACACTGTAGCTACTTCTAGGCTAGAAGGTGACTCTCTATTCCAGTCTTCTTACCTGACATAACTTCATCACTGGAACTGCTATCCCTTCACCTTCAAGATACTGTTTGCTTAAAGTAGCAGGTTCCAATGATATGCAAGAGGAAGGGATTATTTAAGTGTCTGAGTCATTGGGGACCCCCGAAAGTGTATCGGCCATATCAGCCAGCTATTACTTTCACTGAAAGTAGGTATTAATACTCTTTAGGACTTCCACTTTTGCACATTTGTTTGTATATATTGCTTAGTCTTTTCTTTTTCCATGTGAGGAAACTTACCCTTGAATGTTTCAAGTCACTACTGTGTTGGGGGAAATCTTGTAAGACCAAAGATTTTTTTTCATATTACAATCATATCCATCCTCAGTTTACCAATTGAATGTTAGATCACTTGGATTAAAAAAAAATGGATTGCACATGGACAGAGGAGACTAGTGGGCTAAAGTCCATGGGGTCACAAAAGAGTTGGACATGACTTAGTGACTAAACAACATGGGTGTCACCTAATTAGGCTGCACTAATTAGGTGTTGCTAATAGGTGTCACTTATGACTCGTGCCCTTGTTTTCCTTTCCAACAGCCCTCCCGTCTTCCTTTTCTATTTGGCTCTTTATTTTGTGCCCTAGATTGAGAAACCAGATACTAAGTGTGTTAGCATTAGCCTAAACGACAAGAAAATGAACTGGAATAAAGGCTGGAAGGACTAGCTAAAATAAGGTGTTCAAGTTTTAGTGTAGCTTTCAGATTCTTAGTATTCAGTTCAGTTCAATCACTCAGTCATGTCCGACTCTTTGCAACCCCATGGACTGCAGCACACCAGGCCTCCTGTCCATTACCAACACCTGGAGTCTACTCAGACTCAATGTCCATTGAGTTGGTGATGGCATCCAACCATCTCATCCTCTGTCATCCCTTCTCCCGCCTTCAGTCTTTCCCAGCATCAGGGTCTTTTCCAACCAGTCAGTTCTTCTCATCAGGTGGCCAGCATACTGGAGTTTCAGCTTAAGCATCAGTCCTTCCGATGAATACTCTGGACTGATTTCCTTTAGGATGGACTGGTTGGATCTCCTTGCAGTCCAAGCAACTCTCAAGAGTCTTCTCCAAAACCACAGTTCAAAAGCATCAATACTTTGGCACTCAGCTTTCTTTAAGTCCAAATCTCACATCCATAAATGACTACTGGAAAAACCATAGCTTTGACTGGATGGACCATTGTTGGCAAAGTTATGTCTCTGCTTTTTAATACGCTGTCTAGGTTTGTCATAGCTTTTATTCCAAGGAGCAAGTGTCTTTTAATTTCACGGCTGTGGCCACCATCTGCAGTGATTTTGGAGCCTAAGAAAATAAAGTCTCTCACTGTTTCCATTGTTTCCCTATCTATTTGCTATGAAGTGATGGGACCAGATGCCATGATCTTAGTTTTCTGAATGTTGAGCTTTAAGCCAAATTTTTCACTCTCCTTTTTCCCTTTCATCAAGAGGCTCTTTAGTTCTTCTTCACTTTCTGTCATAAGTGTGATGTCATATGCATATCTGAGGTTATTGATATTTCTGCCAGCAATCTTGATTCCAGCTTGTGCTTCATCCCACCCAGCATTTCTCATGATGTACTCTGCATATAAGTTAAATAAGCAGGGTGACAATATACAGCCTTGACGTACTCCTTTCCCAATTTGGAACTAGTCTGTTGTTCATGTCCAGTTCTAACTGTTGCTTCTTGACTGGCATACAGATTTCTCAGGAGGCAGGTCAAGTGGTCTGGTATTCCCATCTCTTGAAGAATTTTCCACAGTTTGTTGTGATCCACACAGCGAAAGGTTTGGCATAATCAATACAGCAGAAGTAGATGTTTTTCTGGGACTCTCTTGCTTTTTCGATGATCCAACGGATGTTGGCAATTTGATCTCTGGTTCCACTGCCTTTGCTAAATCCAACTTGAACATCTGGAAGTTCACAGTTCATGTACTGTTGAAGCCTGGCTAGGAGGCTTTTGAGCATTAATTTGCTAACATGTGAGATGAGTAAAACTGTGCAGTAGTTTGAACATTCTTTGGCATTGACTTTCTTTGGGATTGGAATGAAAACTGACCTTTTCCAGTCCTGTGGCCACTGCTGAGTTTTCCAAATATGTGGCATATTGAGTGCAGCACTTTCACAGCATCATCTTTTAGGATTTGAAATAGTTCAACTGGAATTCCATCACCTCTATTAGCTTTCTTCATAGTGAAGCTTCCTAAGGCCCACTTGACTTCATATTCCAAATGTCTGGCTCTAGGTAAGTGATCACACCATTGTGGTTATCTGGGTTGTGAAGATCTTTTTAGTACAGTTCTTCTGTGTATTCTTGCCACCTCTTCTTAGTATCTTCTGTTTCTGTTAGGTCCATACCATTTCTGTCCTTTATGGAGCCCATCTTTGCATGAAAAGTTCTGTTGGTATCTCTAATTTTTTTGAAGCCATCTTTAGGTTTTCCCATTCTATTGTTTTCTTCTATTTCTTTGCATTGATCACTTAGGAAGGCTTTCTTATCTCTCTTTGATATTCTTTGGAACTCTGCATTCACATGGTTATATCTTTCCTTTTCTCCTTTCCCTTTAGCTCCTCTTCTTTTCTCAGCTGTTTGTAAGGCCTCGTCAGACAACCATTTGCCTTTTTGCATTTCTTTTTCTTGGGGATGGTATTGATCACTGCCTCTTGTACAATGTCATGAACCTCTGTCCATAGTTTTTCAAGCACTCTATCATATCTAATGCCTTGAATTTATTTGTTACTTCCACTCTATAATAGTAAGGGATTTGATTTAGGTCATACCTGAATGGTCTAGTGATTTTCCCTACTTTCTTCAATTTAAGTCTGAATTTGGCAATAAGGAGTTCATGATTTGAGCCACAGTCCACTCCTGGTCTTGTTTTTGCTGGCTGTATAGACCTTCTCAGTCTTTGGCTGCAAAAAATATAATCAATCTGATTTCGGTATTGACTGTCTGGTGATGTCCATGTGTAGAGTCTTCTTTTGTGTTGGTGGAAGAGGGTGTTTGCTATGACCGGTGCACTCTCTTAGCAAAACTCTATTAGCCTTTGCCCTGCTTCATTCTGTACTCCAAGGCCAAATTTGCCTGTTACTCCAGGTGTTTCTTAACTTCTGACTTTTGCTTTTTGTCTTTAAGGAGTCAGACTGACAGTGGCCTGTAGGTTTGTAAAGTGCCTCTAGATTTGAAAACAGGACATTTCACTAAATAGGAAATATATTGCCCAATAACACTGCACATAAATGCCCAAGATTAAAAGAATAGAATCATTTTGCTCTTGAATCAATTATTAGCATAAAATTATTTTGAATTATGAATATAAAAAATAAAGAATGGGTTTCAGTGAAACAGATGTATTTGTCCACTTTATACTACAAACTCTGAATCCTAATGTTATTACAATGTTACTACCCTATTGGAGAGGGTAGGTGAGAGAGACTGAATGTTCATCAGGCAACTGATATCACTGGATTGGATGGGATGTGGCAGGATCTGTTTCAGGGTTCACGGGTTTGCCTTTTTTCAATCTCCCTTTATTGTGAATCTCCCCATAAATATGGGTGGAGTTTTGGGGCCAAGAAGTTATGTTGCAGGTCATGTAATAGATAAAGTGCAAGAAAATTTTAGGCATAATTTGTCCCTTTCAAAGTGACTGTATTTCTAATGCACGGCTATTGAAACTGAGGAAATAAATACATTTTATACTAATTTCTGTATTTCTGGTTCAGTTCAGTCGCTCAGTCATGTCCGACTCTTTGCAGCCCCATGGACTGCAGCACACCAGGTTTCCTTGTTCATCACCAACTCGTGGAGGGTGCTCAAATTCTTGTCCATCGAGTCCATGATGCCATCCAACCATCTCATCCTCTGTCGTCCCCTTTTCCTCCTGCCTTCAATCTTTCCCAGAATCAGGGTCTTTCCTAATGAGTCAGTTCTTTACATAAGATGGCCAAACCATTGGAACTTCAGCATCAGTCCTTCCAATGAATATTCAGGGCTGATTTCATTTAGATTGACTAGTTTGCTCTCCTTGCAGTCCAAGGGACTCTCAACAGTCTTCTCCAACACCACAGTTCGAAAGCATCAATTCTTTGGCTCTCAGCTTTCTTTATATTTCTCAGCTTTCAATTCTCACATCCAAATGTGACTACTGGAAAAACCATAGTTTTGACTAGACAGACCTTTGTCAGTAAAGTGATGTCTCTGCTTTTTAATATGCCATCTAGGTTTGTCATAGCTTTTCTTCCAAGAAGCAAGCATCTTTTAATTTCATGGCTGTGGCCACCATCTGCAGTGATTTTGGAGATCACTGCAAATGATCTCCCCATCTATCTATGGGGAAAATTATTTTCCCTATCTGTTTTCCATGAAGTGATGGGATCAGATGCCATGATCTTCATTTTTTGAATGTTGAGTTTTAAGTCAGCTTTTTCACTCTCCTCTTTCACTTTCATCAAAAGGCTCTTTAGTTACTCTTCACTTTCTGCCATAAGGATAGTATCATCTGTATATCTGAGGTTATTATTACTTCTCCTGGCAATCTTGTTCAAGTTTATGCTTCATCCAACCTAGCATTTTGCACAATGTACTCTGCATATAAGTTAAGTAAGCAGGGTGACAATATATAGCCTGGACGTACTCCTTTCCTGATTTTGAACCAGGCTATTGTTCCATGTCTGGTTCTGTTGTTTCTTGACCTGCACATAGATTAAGTAATAAATAATTCAAGAAAATACCAGTATTTTTAATTTTCCTTCTGTAATTCTCCATGGTATGTGGTTTAATATAGAGCAGACATTTCTTTCTTTATTTTTTTTTAACTTTATTTTTGGATGCTCTGGGTCTTCATTGCTGCATGGGCTTTCTCTGCAGTGAGCAGGGGCTACTCTCTAGTTTCAGTGTGCAGGCTGCTCAGTGCGGTGGCGTCTTTCGTTGCATAGCATGGACTCTAGGGCACCGCAGGCTCAGTAGTTGCTCACAGGCTCAGTAGTTATGGCTCACAAGCTTAGTTGCTCTGAGGCTTGTAGGATCTTCCTGGTTCAGGGCTCTAACCCTTGTATCCTGTATTGGCTGATGGATTCTTTACCACTAAGCCACCAGGGAAGCCCTTTATTTCTTATTTAATCTATACATTTTTATTTTATAAATTACATGTTTAATTACTTAATATTACTGAGAATTATTGATAAATTTGCATTCATTTACACCACATTGGTTATTTTTTTTTCCATTTGTTTACCAGGCTTCCTATTTATTTGGTTTGCTCATTTTTATACAGGTCTCTGTTTGTCTCTATTAAAAAGTTTGCAACCATTTTCATTATTATTCCTTTTGAAGTAGTCTTTTCTTTTTGTTTGCTATTGAAATCATTTTTATCTATATTTGTATGCAAGTCATATAGTTGTAGATTTATTATTTATCATGCTTGAGACTCATGTTTGTGTCTCTTAAACACAAGACTTACTGCCATGAACTTTCAAAACCCCTTCCCATCACCTCTAGGACTATTGTCACAGCATCATAGCTTCTCTTCCCATACTCCATGTATCTTACTCTTTCTTCCTTACTTTTGTTCTCTCCTCCCTGCACTCTGTATTTCAGTTTTAATTTTTTTCTAGAGAAATTTTATGTAATTTTCTTTAAATAAATCTGCTTATTCCCTTTTGTCGTGATGTCTTTTTGTGTCATTAGTTTCAGTTATTCCTTTTATTTCTGCAGTCATTTAAAACAGTAATTTATGATGTTCTCATACAGATCCCTCCCTCAGGGTTGGCTATCTCAGGAGAAACCTTTTAATCAGTTCCACAAGAGAAATAGAGAAGACTCCATGATCCACCTGTGCTAGTAAGTTAGCATTTTTTCTAGTTCCTGTGATCCTCTCTAGTTCCCAGCTTTGTGCAGTCGTTTTTATTCCAACATCACACCCCAAGTAAGCCCTTTTTACCTGCCTGTAAAGGGTGCCGAAACCCAAACGCAAATGTGACAGGCATGCATCCACCTGGCTTTCTTTCCCTCTGTTCAGCCTCTGGGATAGTAGTAATAAACAGATGCTTAGAATTTTGATTTTTATTCTGTCTTCATTTCAACACCTGGTGGTTTACTTTTTGTTTGCAAGTGTGCTTTTATGCCTTTAAGATATTCTTTTGTTATATTTTACCCAGGCTTCCTAGGTATTTGTAGGAAGAGTACTTTCAGATCAGCGTAGAGGAAACATTCTTTGTTACTTTTCTATTTAAAATATACTAAATTAAAATTATTTTCCCAATTGCTCTATTATCTGTGTTCCTGGGAGGCAGCCCTCCCATTTCTTTGTCTACTAACTTTAATATCATGGTATTTCTTCAAGTGCTTTCTATGTTTCTGCAACGTCCCCTTCAGCTGCCATTGTTTTTAGGGATGTTATTCTGAGCCATGGGAATATTCTTAGGGCTTTGATATGAACTTTCTTCTACAGAAGCCCTAACTATTTTACAGGAGTGATTTCAGTTAATTTCTTGGCTTAATAAACTATGAGTTTAGTCATTGAGATTAACCCTCTACACCTAGGGCTACTGCAGGTGTGTGTTCCTAGCCTTGGCCTAATGATGGTGTCTCTAGACACTTAACTATCTAAAGGTTTCATCGTAGTTGCTGCTTCTGTTGTTGTTCTCTTTCCTTGCTTTTATGGGAGAAAAGGATGATTACTTAGTCTCTACTGTGTATGAGTTTCTCCTGGGATGTTCTATCACACCCATGAATGTATCTGTTTTCAATAAACTCTCTTCCTTTTGGCTTGATCTCCCACTTAGACCTGTGTGGTAGAAGTTCATTGCTACTACTGGTACTTTGAGTTTTCCATTTGCTCCTAAGATTGTGTGTGTAGTGAGGTTCTGTTCTCAGATGCTCAGATGCAACCCCATGAACTGTAGCCCGCCAGGCTCCTCTGTCCATAGGATTTCCCAGGCAAGGACACTGGAGTGGGTTGCCATTTCCTTCTTAAGGGGATCTTCCCGACCAAGGCATTGAACCTGCATCTCTTACCTCTTCTGCATTGGCAGGTGGGTTTTTACCACTAGCACCACCTGGGAAGTCTGTATATCTTACATTTCTTGTTGTATTTTACCTGACATCTGTATGTGTGAGAAGCGTCAAGGAGGCAAAGCTTCCTATTCATCTCAGTTTGCACACTAACAAAAAGTAAATCAAAGTAGTGAATAAGGAAAAACAAATATAGGAAGTCACAAAGGGGACCCCTGCTTTCAATAAGCTTGTTCTAGGTAATGGCAGCTCACTCATCCTCCAACAGCATCTAGAAAAACCCCAAAGTGCAACACCTGAATGTATCACATTATTAAAGAGATCAAAAAGATGGAGAAGCAAAGCTAGGGAAACCCTTCCTGGGTGAGTGAGACAGTTAGCCATTTGCCAGACCTGGAGATGAGGGGAGACTCTGGTTTGTCCTAGTTAGTGTGTCTTTACTAGGAAAACAATCAATTTGCAGATTTTGACAGCTGCATGGGCTGGTGTGGCATATTGACATCTAAAAGATGGTTAGTTATCTCTAAAGTTTAAAAATAAAATTAAATTTAAAAAAATAAAAATAAATAAATAAAAGATGGTTAGTTATCTCCAGAAAGTCCTGCTGGGATCAGAGGCAGCAGAGGGTGTTGGAGGCCTGGAAGAGAAATGCAGTACAGAGTCTTTCTCAGGCTCCTCATGTGAACAGCACAAATCCTCAACAGGAGGAGAGTCTAAACAGACATATCACAGGTATTTCTCTGAAGAGATAAAACCAGAAGTGAAACAAGTCCAGATAAACCTGCAAGCTAACCTCCATCTGGCTCAGTTATGGAATGAATACAGGAGATCCCTCACTAGTCCTCTCTTCCTAATGGAAGAAAGAGTAAATCTTGTGTGTGTGTGTTGGGTGGGGTTTCATATTGAGTGTTTTCTCTGCCCACAGTGAAATGAAACTAGAAATCAGTAACTAAAAGTTAGTTTGGAAAATAAGAAACACATTTCTAAAAAAGCCTCTTTGATCAAAGGAAAAAAAAAAAAAAAACATCAGAGAATTATTTTTTCTTCAGAGAATTTTTTGAAATTTTGAATGAGAAACTTTTTAAATTTATGTACCAAACTTGAGGGTTGTCACCAACTATATAACAATAAATGCATATATTAGTAAAGTGGAAAACCAATTACTAAAATTCATCTTAGAAAGCTGGAACAATAAGAGCAAACTCAATCCCAAAATTTGAAAGAAAGAAATAAGAAAGATGAGAGCAGAAAAAAAAGAACACAAATATACAATTTCATGAGCAAAGATTAAAGTAATTTAAGTAATAAAATTGAAAAGCATCTGGCAAAACTAATCAGGAAAAAAGAAAGGTTACACAGATCTCCAATATCAGGAATGAAAAAGAAGCATCATCCTGCAGAACGTCTAAACATTAAAAATTTAGTGAAATGTATTATGCTTATTACTCAAAAATTTAATGAATTAAAAAAAAAACTTTGAAAAACTAAACTTACCATTATGGATCAAAAGTAATAGAAAATATGGCTATTCCTAAATGTCTTTACAAAAGAAGTGATTTAGCATCTTCTCTATGAAGGAATTTTCAAGATAGGATAGCTACTCAGGTGAATTTTTCGGAACATTTGAAAAAAGAAATTGTACCAATTTTTTTTACAAAATCTTTTAGGAAAGACAGAACATACTTCTCAGCTTTCTTGTAAAGCCAGACTAATGCAGAAATGAGAATTTGACAAGAATATTACAACAAAAGAAAATTGCAAGCTGATATATCAGGAAAATATACAGAACTCCAAAATATTGTCAAATTATAATGTAATTTATCCAGAATGTTATGAAAGTAATCTATAAAAATATATCATGACTCAGTAGTTGTTTCAGGAATTCCAAGATTAGCATTTGAAAAGTGATCAGTGGGATTCACTACATTAACAGAATGAACGAAAAAGAACCATCTCAATAGAGGCAGAAAAATTATTTGATGTAATTCAAAACCAATAAATGATGGAACTCCCAGGAAGGTAGTGAAATTTAAATTGCAAAATGAAAACTTTATTCACGTAACATTCACAGATACTTGAAAATTCTCTTTGTCCTGGTGAAGTTGAAACTCAGACCTTGTGACCTTTGATCTTTACTTAGCACTTTGATGGCCTCAGACCTCATTGGCTTCAGTTATCTCACAGAATCCTCATAGCAACCCAGCAGATTTGTCCAGTTCAGTTCAATTCAATTTTATGGGCAGTCACTTATGACCAAGTTGCCAGCACTGAACTTTTAAGATAATTGTCATTAGTATAGGGAAGGAGGCAAGAAGAAAGCCAAAGAGATTACTTTTAAATCAGAATTTAAAATGTTATGCTTTAAAGGACAGTATAAAGAAAATGAAAACACAGCATGCAGAAAATATTTCCAAATTGTGTGTCTGATTAAGATGTATCTGGAATATACATATAAACACAACTCAGTAATAAAAAGACAAATAACCCAATTTTAAAATGAGTGAAGAATTTGAATCAACATTTCTCTAAGTAAGATATACGCATGGCCAATAAGTACATGAGAAGATGTTCATATTAGTCATTCAGTTCAGTTCAGTTCAGTCGCTCTGTCGTGTCCGACTCTGCGACCCCATGAATCACAGCACGCCAGGCCTCCCTGTCCATCACCAACTCTAGGAGTTCACTCAGACTCACGTCCATCGAGTCAGTGATACCATCCAGCCATCTCATCCTCTGTCGTCCCCTTCTCCTCCTGCCCCCAATCCCTCCCAGCATCAGAGTCTTTTCCAATGAGTCAACTCTTCGCATGAGGTGGCCAAAGTAATGGAGTTTCAGCTTTAGCATCATTCCTTCCAAAGAACACCCAGGGCTGATCTCCTTCAGAATGGACTGTTTGGATCTTCTTGCAATCCAAAGGGCTTTCAAGAGTCTTCTCCAACACCACAATTCAAAAGCATCAATTTTTTGGCGCTCAGCTTTCTTCACAGTCCAACTCTCACATCCATACATGACCACTGGAAAAACCACAGCCTTGACTAGACGGACCTTTGTTGGCAAAGTAATGTCTCTGCTTTTCAATATGCTATCTAGGTTGGTCATAACTTTTCTTCCAAGAAGTAAGCATATTTTAATTTCATGGCTGCAGTCACCATCTGCAGTGATTTTGGAGCCCAAAAAATAAATTCTGACACTGTTTCCACTGTTATTGGGGAAATGTAAATCAAAATCTCAGTGAGAGAGATATCACTTCATACACACACTAGGGTGGCTAAGATCAAAAAGTCAGATAATAACAAGTGTTGACAACGATGTAGAGAAACTGGAACTTTCATATGCTGCTAGTGGAAAAAAAAAAACAACTGTATTTAATTTAGAAAACAGTCTGGCAGTTGTTCAGATGATTGAACAAAGAGCTCCCTTATGACCCAATAATTCCATTCCTCATTATATACCGAAATAAATGAAAACATATGTCTATACAGAAACTTGTATATGAATGTTTATAGCATAATTACTCACAAAGTAATATCCAAAATGTGGAAACAATCCAGATGTCTATCAACTGATAGATGTATAAACAAGATGCATTCTACAGATAAAATAGAGTAGTATTCAACCATAAAAAGGAATGAAGTACTGATACATGCCACAACTTAGATGGACTTTAAAAAACTTTATGCTAGTGATAGAAAGCAGTTACATGCGTCTACATATAAAATATGAGTCCATTCCTGTGAATGTCCAAAATTTGAAAATCTGTAGAGACAGAAAGTAGGTTGGTGGTTACTTAGGGCTAGGAGTGGATTGGTAGGGGGCTGATAACTAAAGGGTGGTAGCCAAAGTTTCTTTTAGAAGTGATGAAATGTTCTAAAATTGACTTTAAAAAAAAAATATGATGTTGATTTTCTTTGTTTCATTTATTTATTTTTTGGCTGACTGTGTTTTCATTGCTGCTTGCAGGCTTTCTCTAGTTGCAGTGAGAGGGGGCTACTCTTTATTGTGTCCATGAGCTTCTCATTGTGGTGGCTTCTCTCGCTGTGAAGAATGAGCTCTGGAGCAAACAGCTCAGTAGTTGTGCCATACGGGCTTTGATGCCCCATGGCATGTGGAATCTTCCTGGACTAGGGATATAACATGTGTCCCTAGCATTGGAAGGTGGATTCTTAACCACTGGACCACCAGAGAAGTCCTGACTATGGTTTTAATTTGCTCATATTTGTGAATGATTAAAAACCATTGAACCACTTAACTGAACTGTATATTATGTGAATTATACTTCACGATTAAACTGTTAAAAAGAATGCCATTTAAATGGAATCTTCAGAAAAAAACAAGGGTAATATATAACATAAAGTAAAATAATAAAGCAATACAGTGAGTGCTACTTAGCATAAAGAATACAAACCCCAGCATCATCTGAAATGGGCTCTTGTGTGAGCTCCTTGATCCCCAGTTCTATGACTTTAACCGCCAGAGGCTCTTTTCTCACTTGAGTAATGGAGATATCATCGCCTCCTTTAAAAGTTGTTTTTAGAATTAACTAAGAACGTGTGAATATCCTTTGCACAGTGCCTGGCACACAGCAAGTTCTCCAAAAATGTGTTAATTTCCAATTCCACCTCCCTGTTCTATTATAGTAGAGTTACATGAAATGTGTCAGGGTATCACACACAGGGAGTAACAACTTCTGTCAAAAGAAGCTAGTAATATTTCCAAGGGGAGTGAACTCAGAGATGGGTTGCAAAATTCTAAGAACGTTACCAGCAGAGATTGGTGGGGATGAGGAGTGGGATGAAGACAAAGCAAAAGGGTGTTATTTCCTCTCGAGCAACATGGTGAAAAAGCCTGTGATCGATAATTGTTGTACTCTTCAGTTTCAAAGGCAGGGAAACTGGGGCTTAGGAGGGTAAGTGACAGTTCCAAGTGCCACAATTGGTATATGGTAGAAGAGTGAGGCATGACCACAGATTTTTTTTACTTCAACCTAAAGCATCTTTATAGTGGGAAATGAAAATGGGTTTTACTTTTACAGTTCCCATAGGTAGAAACAGTTGTCATTTATGACCCAGAGCCTCATGATATCCTCATATTGAAGTTATCCCATTTGGGTCAGGATGAGTGGTGCTCACTCCACATTCTCTCCCTAACCTGCTGCCATATTCTCAAAGATATTGTGAGCCTCACAGCTGGAACTGTGTCTAATTCAAGCTTCCCTGGTGGTTTAGACAGTAAATAATTTGACTGCAGTGCAGGAGACCTAGGTTCGATCCCTGGGTTGGGAAGATCCCCTGGAGAAGGCTACCCCCTCCAATGTTCTTGCCTAGAGAATTACATGGACAGAGGAGCCTGGCAGGCTGCAGTTCATGGGGTTGCAAATACTTGGACATGACTGGGTGACTAACACACTCAAGACAAAAATATTCGTGATCAGGATAAAATGTATTCAGTTGTCAAAGGTGCAGTAATAAATCCTGAATGTTCTTAAACAGTAAACATCCTGAAAATGTCTTAAAGAACAAGCCATTTTAAAAACATGGCTAGCTTGAGACTCTCTAAAAAACCAGGGTTATTTCCAAATGTTTTGGACAAAAAAGAATGTAGTTTCTGATGTATTTAGAGAGGCAAGGAATGAAAAATAAGTCTGGGAATCAAATATTCATCATGGTGTGTAATGCAAAGATTTCTTTTGCAGCAGCATAATATTGTAATTCCCCTCCTGTGACTACTCAAAATATAAAATTCTGCAGCAATTTCAATAGAAGCTCCTTTATAATAAGTAGATGATACCTGTGCTTGCCTTTGTAAGAGCACCTAACGGTAGTACTTCAGTTTTTATCCCTCTCTGCTGTCATGAAAGCATATTTCAAACATTTTGGGGCTGAAATGTTCAAAGACACCTGAAATCTTGATGCTAGCATATTTAAAAATTATTCCCAATAATAATAAAATCCCAAGAACAAGGTCAAAAAAATTGTAAAACTTTTCTGCAAGTTTATTTCACAGCTTCCATGCACATCCACAGATGAATAGAAGCTATGATTGCACCCAAGTGGAATATGCAAAGTACATTATCCTTTACACATTTCAAACCTACCACTTCAGAGATGCTATCTATACATATTCTTAAGAAGGTTCTGTGTACACTGAATAGAATCCACTTTAGGGCACCATGTATAATATAAAATCAATGAAAATCACCTAAATATCCTTCAGTAGAAAACTAGATAAATAAATTACATTATCTACATATTGCCGAATATTCTGCAATCCTTTATAGGAAGCTAGTCTATATGAACTGTCATAAAATGGGGTTTATGGTATATTTTAAATTAAAAACATAAATGGCTGGAAAATGTTCAGTATACATTGTATTTACTTATAAAAATATACAATATATAATATTTACATGCCCAGCAGATCTCACTAGAAGCTCATAAATGACATGCTGAAAGAAGATGAAAGAAGAATACTATTTCTATACTCTGTACTTTGATAGCTTGAGTCTTTAAAACTTATGTACATATAAGATTTTGTAAACTTGAAAACAATAAATAATGAGGAAAGGCTGTGTTAAATAATTTAAATTTGAAGTAAAATTATTCTTTTGAGTCTCTGAAGTATCCTTACGTATGCTCTTTGGATCCATCAACCACCCTTGGTCCAAATTTTATTTTTCTCCTCTTTATGTTTTCCAAGTCTTATATTACTCATTACAAAATTATTTTCTCTGAATATATAGTTGGTGATATAGGAGAAAAGTTGGACGGTGTGTATGCTTTTATGAACAGATTTGGGAAACGAATACTCAGAACTGCAGTTCCCAAGTTCATTTTTATTTCAAGTTAATGAGATTATACACCTGATAATTACTTTCATTCAAATCTCTCTTCACCATTACTCAAAGCTAATTTAAAGATATGAATTACTTTTCCTCTCTATCTGAGACAGTAAGAAAGGAAAGTTATGACCAACCTAGATAGCATGTTCAAAAGCAGAGACATTACTTTGCCAACAAAGACCCGTCTAGTCAAGGCTATGGTTTTTCCAGTGGTCATGTATGGATGTGAGAGTTGGACTATGAAGAAAGCTGAGCACCAAAGAATTGATGCTTTTGAACTGTGGTGTTGGAGAAGACTCTTGAGAGTTCCTTGGACTGCAAGGAGATCCAACCAGTCCATTCTAAAGGAGATCGGTCCTGGGTGTTCTTTGGAAGGAATGATGCTAAAGCTGAAACTCCATTACTTTGGCCACCTCATGCGAAGAGTTGACTCATTGGAAAAGACTCTGATGCTGGGAGGGATTGGGGGCAGGAGGAGAAGGGGACAACAGAGGATGAGATGGCTGGATGGCATCACTGACTCGATGGACGTGAGTCTGAGTGAACTCCGGGAGTTGGTGATGGACAGGGAGGCCTGGTGTGCTGCGATTCATGGGGTCACAAAGCGTCGGACACGACTGAGCGACTGAACTGAACTGAAGAAAGGTGGACCCTGTTCTTTAAAAATCACTTGAAATTTTCCTTCTAAAAGCATTTCAATTTATTTACACATGTGTTGGTGAAATTTTAATCGTTCCCATCTGCTTTGTGAAAGTTGAGGGACCACCTATTTATTTTGTGGAATACATTTCTTAAGGGTTATTATGTGACCACCTTTTGGATGGTAGGGTGGAGTGATGAGGCTGGTGGACCCACATCACTATAGTGTATGTATTTGGGAATTAAATTAACCAACAGAAACTATTAAAAATAACTTTATTGGCATTTTATAAGTTGATATATTACATAAAGAATAGCTTTTGCCAAAGAAACATGTGTAGCTATGCCGTGAAAGTTGGCCAGTAATGTTAAGTCTAGCCATCAGACTCAACATTTTGAAAATTTTAAATTTCCAAATTGTTGACTGGGTAAAACATTTTCACACATGTCTTCACTGACTTCTGCTTCAGCCATACTGATTTGACCAATAATTTTCTTATGATTGTGGAATATATGTATTGTAACCGTCCCCTCATCAGTTCATATATATATGTGAATGATGATTTTTAAGGTAGGACAATTAACAAACAATAAAAGCAGACATTGATCAAATGTCGAACTGTGATTATTTTTTTAAATGTCTGTATATAGCAACTGATATGGATTATTTATGCTATCATTCGCCAAAGTAATTTATTAGGTTTTATGAAAAATTAATTACGAAAAGGAGCTTCAAAAGTCAAATTACTTTGGCAAGCTCTTGGATTAATAAAGTTAAACAAGGCATAAAGCATCCTTGAATGAAGGAGTGCACAGTCTCTAAATATTGCGATACTTTCAGTATAATTAAAGAAGGAGTTGTGCAGCATTTACATTTGTCAAACTCTGTAAATGGTGACATCTTCCCCCAGAGCACCACCTGGATGCAGAATTTAGTAATCCTAAATATATAAATGGGGAGAAGGCAATGGCACCCTACTCCAGTACTTTTGCCTGGAAAATTCCATGGATGGAGGAACCTAGTAGGCTACAGTCCATGGGATTGCTAGAGTCAGACACAACTGAGCGACTTCACTTTCCCTT
The DNA here is from genome assembly GCF_003369695.1 of Bos indicus x Bos taurus. Classification (NCBI taxonomy): domain Eukaryota; kingdom Metazoa; phylum Chordata; class Mammalia; order Artiodactyla; family Bovidae; genus Bos; species Bos indicus x Bos taurus. Next base: position 51,583,805 of record NC_040097.1, on the reverse strand, counting down.
TTCACTTTCATGCATTGGAAAAGGAAATGGCAACCCACTCCAGTGTTCTTGCGTGGAGAATCCCAGGGACAGGGAAGCCTGGTGGGCTGCTGTCTATGGGGTCGCACAGAGTCGGACATGACTGAAGCAACTTAGCAGCAACAAATATATAAATACATAGATAAAAAGAGATAAGTTGGACTTGTGAATGAGGTTAAATAATACTCTATCAAACCTTTATTTTAAAGGCTTGAATAAATCAGGCAAAAAAAAATCAGTAAATCAATAAAGTAAAACTGAAAAATATCTTTATTTTTAAGCATTTCACAAAATGTTATTAATCAATCAGATCAGATCAGATCAGTCGCTCAGTCATGTCCAACTCTTTGCGACCCAATGAACCGCAGCACACCAGGCCTCCCTGTCCATCACCAACTCCCGGAGTTCACTCAGACTCATATCCATCGAGTCAGTGATGCCATCCACCCATCTCATCCTCTGTCGTCCCCTTCTCCTCCTGCCCCCAATCCCTCCCAGCATCAGAGTCTTTTCCAATGAGTCAACTCTTCGCATGAGGTGGCCAAAGTAATGGAGTTTCAGCTTTAGCATCATTCCTTCCAAAGAAATCCCAGGGTTGATCTCCTTCAGAATGGACTGGTTGGATCTCCTTGCAGTCCAAGGGACTCTCAAGAGTCTTCTCCAACACCACAGTTCAAAAGCATCAATACTTCGCCACTCAGCCTTCTTCACAGTCCAACTCTCACATTCATACATGACCACAGGAAAAACCATAGCCTTGACTAGACGGACTTTTGTTGGCAAAGTAATGTCTCTGCTTTTGAACATGCTATCTAGGTTGGTCATAACTTTCCTTCCAAGGAGTAAGCGTCTTTTAATTTCATTGCTGCAGTCACCATCTGCAGTGATTTTGGAGCCCCAGAAAATAAAGTCTGACACTGTTTCCACTGTTTCCCCATCTATTTCCCATGAAGTGGTGGGACCGGATGCCATAATCTTTGTTTTCTGAATGTTGAGCTTTAAGCCAACTTTTTCCCTCTCCACTTTCACTTTCATCAAGAGGCTTTTGAGTTCCTCTTCACTTTCTGCCATAAGGGTGGTGTCATCTGCATATCTGAGGTTATTGATATTTCTCCCAGCAATCTTGATTCCAGCATGTGTTTCTTCCAGTCCAGCGTTTCTCATGATTTACTCTGCATATAATTTAAATAAGCAGGGTGACAATATACAGCCTTGACGTACTTCTTTTCCTATTTGGAACCAGTCTGTTGTTCCATGTCCAGTTCTAACTGTTGCTTCCTGACCTGCATACAAATTTCTCAAGAGGCAGATCAGGTGGTCTGGTATTCCCATCTCTTTCAGAATTTCCCAGTTTCTTGTGATCCACACAGTCAAAGGCTTTGGCATAGTCAATAAAGCAGAAATAGATGTTTTTCTGGAACTCTCTTGCTTTTTCGATGATCCAGCGGATGTTGGCAATTTGATCTCTGGTTCCTCTGCCTTTCCTAAAACCAGTTTGAACATCAGGAAGTTCACGGTTCACATATTGCTGAAGCCTGGCTTGGAGAATTTTGAGCATTACTTTACTAGCGTATGAGATGAGTGCAATTGTGTGGTAGTTTGAGCATTCTTTGGCATTGCCTTTCTTTGGGATTGGAATGAAAACTGACATTTTCCAGTCCTGTGGCCACTGCTGAGTTTTCCAAATTTGCTGGCATATTGAGTGCAGCACTTTCACAGCATCATCTTTCAGGATTTGGAATAGCTCAACTGGAATTCCATCACCTCCACTAGCTTTGTTCGTAGTGATGCTTTCTAAGGCCCACTTGACTTCACATTCCAGGATGTCTGGCTCTAAGTGAGTGATCACACCATCGTGATTATCTGGGTCGTGAAGATCTTTTTTGTACAGTTCTTCTGTGTATTCTTGCCATCTCTTCTTAATATCTTCTGCTTCTGTTAGGTCCATACCATTTCTGTCCTTTATCGAGCTCATCTTTGCATGAAATGTTCCTTTGGTATCTCTGATTTTCTTGAAGAGATCCCTAGTCTTTCCCATTCTGTTGTTTTCCTCTATTTCTTTGCATTGATCGCTGAAGAAGGCTTTCTTATCTCTTCTTGCTATTCTTTGGAACTCTGCATTCAGATGTTTATATCTTTCCTTTTCTCCTTTGCTTTTTGCTTCTCTTCTTTTCACAGCTATTTGTAAGGCCTCCCCAGACAGCCATTTTGCTTTTTTGCATTTCTTTTCCATGGGAATGGTCTTGATCCCTGTCTCCTATACAATGTCACGAACCTCATTCCATAGTTCATCAGGCACTCTATCTATCAGATCTAGGCCCTTAAATCTAGTTCTCACTTCCACTGTATAATCATAAGGGATTTGATTTAGGTCATACCTGAATGGTCTAGTGGTTTTCCCTACTTTCTCAATTTAAGTTTGAATTTGGCAATATAAGTAACTATTAATCAATAGTTACTTATAAAATTCCATATTATAGTCTTATTTTGAAATTTTGTACCAAGGAGAAGATAACTCTGTGATTGGTTACTTCACATCCTCTTTCAAAAGAAAATTAAGTTTCTCTCTTTACAGTGTCTTTGAGAAAATTTAGAACTAGCTCTCATATTCAATCATGTTAACCAGGTTTGCTTAGTAGGTGACTGTATTTGACTTGTAGCATTTGAATTAGACTGTGTATGTGTGTGTGTAACACACTCATTACATACAGTTACATTGTAAGACACTTCAAATTCATTTTTCCCATCAGTTAAGTATTAAAATATGAATCAGTAGTTCAAGAAGAAGGAATCTGAAATTCTGTCTTCATAGTCATGGCAGAGTTATTTTAGTCATATGTCTTTTAAGAGCTGCCACACTTCTTGGCCGCAGAAACAGTTTCTTCAAGGAGCAATTTTGGGGGAACACACATTGGGAATCCCAGCTTTAGAGATATTCAGCTGTCTATAGGGGAATGTCACCTGCAGGCAGCTGAGGGAAGAAACTGGACTAGTAACATTACTCTCTCACCAGGCATTTCATAGAGAAGGAGAAGAAAGGAAATAACTACATTTGCACTCGTTCATACCTTTGGAATTCACTGGCTTTCCATAGACCTGATCATCCCAAAGCAGCTATGCAGATTGACCGGTGGAATGGAATATTGAAATGGCTGACAGCACTTTGCAGACTGGGGATTTGTCCAATCCAGTGACATTTATTTTCAGAGGTTCTTATCAGTTTACGATTCTCCCATATTTAGAAAACAAAGGTCTTGGAATCAAAAGAGTGGATAAAAGAGAAAAAAAGCCCTGAGTCTTGGATGGTCATAGTCTCAATTTATGCTTAGTGTAGATCAGTTACCAGCTGTTAATTATTTTAGACCCCTCTCACACAAAATTGTTACATCTGGATAATAAATATGGCCTCTACTCTCACTTTGAGAGAGTATTTGCTTACGTTTCGTTCAAAGATAGTATTTACCAGACTAAATAGGATGTTCTATTTGCTTACCATGTTAATTGGTTTATTTTTACTTTCCCCGTTAAAGTAATTTGTTAAAACTGTATTGGGACTCTTCTAAATGAAGACACGTGTTGACTTTTGACTTCTTATTCTTTGTAAAATATTATTTGAAATGCCAATAGCATACATAGACTAAAGGCAGACAGCGTGGAGGCAATCAGAAAAACAAGGCTTTTTATTTTCATTTTTTCCAGTAACTCTAAATGTGGATAGAAGAAAGCTGAACCAGAGCAGAAATAATGGTAGCTCACAGTCCATGCAGTAGAAGATGGAAATGGATTTACAAATTGGTGCATGTATTGAAACATCAAGGCCGCTGTCCCATGATAGGAACAGTAGACTAGTTAAAAGAAAGACAGAAAAGTTAAAAGAACATAAAGGTTGCACTTAAATGATGTATCCAAGAGAGTCAACTCAGAAGCACATAGTAGTGGTTCCCCTCAACTAGGGGTTGGGGGGAACAAAGGCCTGTTGTTTCATGAGTATGAAGTTTTAATTGTGCTAGATAAATCAGTCTAGAGAGCCACCGTACAACATGCTGCCCAGAGTTAAAAACACAGTATTGTACACTTCAGAATGTATTACGGTCACGAAAACAAAGGGTCACAAGGAGACTTTGGGAATTATTGGATAAATCTATTGAGTAGATCTATTCATTTGATTGTAGTAATGGCATCAGAGATGTTCACTTGTGTTCAAGCTTATCAGATTGTACCCATTAAATATGTGCATTTCCTATCAAGTATCTCTCAAGAAAGCTGTTTTAAAAATATACAGAACTTTGCCTGTTGATGGTATGGTATGTGCATTTCCTATCAAGTATCTCTCAAGTAAGCTGTTTTGAAAATATAAGAACTTTGCCTTTGATGGTTTGGGTTGACGTCACCCTCTCTGCTCCTTTGCCTCCAGCACCCTTGTTCAGCATCCACATTAGGAATTAAAGGTTCAGAGTCAGTACCTTTAACATTTTGGTATTCAGAGAGGAGAAACTAACTAAATAAAACAGACCCACTAATTTTAACATAAATAAATGTTAGAGACAATAAGATAAGAGTATTTTTAAATTTCTAATTTGTATTGTCAGAAAGTTAGAGAAGATATTCAGTCATTAAACAAAAAACAGGCTGCTATGGAAAGTAAACTATTGTAAAATTACCAAGAGTTCATGAGGCAGAGGTTGCCTTTAAAGTCTGGTGGTGTAATCACTTCCTAGAGACCAACCCTGCTGGTGATGGCATCTACACTTCTGGACAGAATAAAAAAAGATAAATACTTAGTAATTCTGAAAAAATTAAAAAAAATTTTTTAAGTTGACAGACTTTGGAGGAGACTCAATAATTGGAGAAGAAATTCCCATTCATTTGTATTGTGACTTCAAGTGTAGGCTGTAGTTGTACAGCGGTAAGGTGGTCAGAGAGAAGGAAGGAGTCTAGGCTGTGCTCGGTGTCCACTGAGAACTGAGAAAACTAATCTAGAAGGGAGTGCCATGTAAACACCGCACAAGTCTCATGCTTTTTAGTGAATCACTTATATGAGAAACAGATTAAAACAGTGTAGGAAAGACTTATCTAGTTACCCTGAGATTTGAACCACAAATATAGAGCTCACAATATAAGTTTAAGCATATCGATTGGTTTGGGGGAAAAAAATCAGAGGAATTTAATAGAATTCATATCATAACTTCCCCTACAATTTTGGGTCTAATCAAAAATTATTAATCATATAAAGAACAAGGGCAGTGTGACCCATATTCAGGAGAAGCAACAAAGGTTGCTAACCATGAAATGAGGTGTATGTTGGAACTGGCAGACAAAACATTTAAAAAGCTATTATACGTATACTCAATGATATAGAGAAAACATGCTCAAAATAATAAAACAGTACATATCAGCCTATAAATAGAAACGATAAAATTTAGAAATGAAAATTATAATATCAGAATGAAAAATTATCCAGTTGGTTTAACAGAAAAAATGTGGAGATTACAGGTGAAAACATTGAGAATTTACAGATTAATCAATATAATTTATCAAATCAGAACAAAGAAAAATGAAGTTGAATAAATATGAACAGAATCACAGGGACCTATGAGACTATATCAAGAAATCTAACATAAGTGCATTTAGACTTCCAAAAGGAGAAGAGAATGAACGTAGGAAAGAGAAAATATTTCTCTAATTTGGTTAAAAACAGAAATTTATGAACTCAAGGAACACGATGGACAGAACACAGGATAACGTAAAAATGCATTAGCATATAATACTCAAATTGCTGAATACAAATGATATAGAGGTTTTAAAGCAGTCAGAGAAAACCAAAACGTTATATATGTAAAATAATTATTTGAATGAATGCTGACTTCTTAGAAGAAAAGAATCATGGGAATTAAAAGACAGGAAAGCAGCAGGTTTACAATGCTGAAAGAAAGAAAATAACACAGCCAACTCCATATTTAGTAAAAATATTCAAGAATGAAAATGAAACGAAAACATTTTCAAGTAAAATAAACTTAGAATTCATCACTTGCAGACCTAAAATCCAAAAATGCTGAAGGATGGTCTTAAGTTTGAAGGAACATGCTATCAGATGACACTTGATTCTTGAAGAAGCAATGAAAAATACCATATATGATTTTAAAAACTGAGTAAATATTTTTTAAAACTACCTTTTTCTCTTAGACACTTCTTCTAAAGCAAAACTTTATCTTGTGTGATTTATATTATGTGCTTATGTAGTACGTATTACAACTCTATTCTAACAACTTCTGTTTCTTGGTAAGATGACAAAGCTTAGAGAGAACAAGTATTTCTATCGCAACAACTAGGAAAAGCTGGATACATTATCAAAAAACAAAGACATTTTCAGATCTTTCATTTTGGCTAAGGTTCTGTGTGAAGTTTATCCCTCACACAGAACCTCTTCTGTGTAAAGGAACAAAGGCATTTGGCCAACGTGTAGAGCTGGCATAAAAATCTAGAAATTTGAAAGGTTTGCATGCATGACTGGTTTTCCCCAGTGAACATCTGTTAAGTCAGATGACATTGGGGGAGCCTAGGGAACTCGCCTGTAAGTTTCTAGAATACAAAATAGAATCTCATTTAGTCCCACAGTATTTAGGAGAGCCTTGGTAGGGCTAAGGGCTTGACTCAGCACATGTCAACTTATCCATTTAAGATTCTATACACGGGAAGGGGAGTGAGCTGCAGGTATGTTCTTCACTGTGGTCAACTTTAGCCTCATCTCACAGGAGCACTCAACTAGGAATTGTACCAGAATTGTCCCTCCTTGAGGTAGGGTGTCTTTTTTGCCCCTCATGTCAGTTATTCATTGATTGCAGTCTATCCCCCTGCAGAAGTGAAGGAGAGCACCTTCCATCCTCCATTCCTCAGGGAAATCTTTAAGAATGGAGGGTGGCTCTGAGTCAGCACTTAGGAGTCAGCACTCTCCACAGCAGGGGGATGAATGTGATACTGACCAGGGTTCTTGGCCTTTCGCAATCAATAGACATTGACTACAGGCCAGACAGGAAGTCCAGGTGAGGCTTTACTGGGATCCCTGATGCCATAGTAGGGAGCAGGAACAAACAGCAGGCTCCCTTGCTTGCTTGCTCCCTGGGTGGTGGCAAGCTTGTCCCTTCCTCTTTGGCAAGAGGGCAGGAGTGTGTCCAGGGATTGGGCTCGAGGGGTGGCTCAGGTAGTTTTGCCCACCACTCTGGTGATATTGACTGCAGAGGGGCATGTGCAGTACCCAGCTTTTTCTGCCAACACCCAGTTTTTGCTCCAGGCTCTTCAAAAGCAGCAGTTGGGCTTTTTTGGTCTTTTTGTATCTTTTGGTTCAGGATTTGCCCCAACTGCAGCATGCACTGGTACATTTAGTCCCATATAGTTTCTTTGTATTTTGGTTCTCGAGGAGATGTTTGTCCAGCTGCAAGCAGTGCAGCAAAGGGACCTAGACCCCAGCCTGTATCAGATGCCCCAGTCTTGTAGAGGGCATCTATGTGGGGCACAGCACGGGCCATGGTAGCATCCACTAGATTTAACTGTTAGCTTTTGTATATGTGCCCTTCTTTGGTCTTTGTGAAGATAATTCTCTGTGTAAACACTCTGTTTCCTTGTTCTAAACCATAGGTGACCTTGGAGAAGCACTCAGACTATCAGTGCACCTTCTAAATATCAAACACCATCAAGGAGATTGAAGGGATGATTATGAAATAATAGCCACTGACGTGGAGGAAGGGTTTATATTCCAGGCTAATTTCATGTGAAAGTGCTCTCCTTTCTTGAGAATGTGTGTGTAGCGGGGGGGGAGAGGCGGGGAGTGGATATATCCAAAATCACAAGTGAACTACGTTTTGTAGTGAATTAATCACAATCACACCCAGTTTTCAACACATCAGAGAGTATTAACATTCTGATTATATGAGACAGTTGACTGGGTGTCTGTATTTCTGTGAGCAACTGAAAAGAAAAGGTCTTACTGGCTTGTTTCACTGCTCTTAGTTTTCAATAATATTGTGATTTTGCTGACAGAAGTTGATTGCTGAATTGATTGAAGTGTCATGGTTTACACATTTTTATGGACATGTAAAATTGTTTTATACCCCTTTCCATCCTTTATATTTTTCTGCTATGTAATGTTGTATTTTTCTAAGCATTCTTCAATAGCCACTTCCTCCCCCATGTAACCTTCTGGTGGTATAGCTTCAGAAGAATTGTGTTTAAATAGTGATTTATGAATATAAAGAGTTGATAAGCATATTTGAATCCTCACAGTGTAGAAATGTCTATATGTTCATTTTAGTATAAGAAGATTGCTAATCTTCACGGTGATCCTGAGGAGAAAAAGGTGACCAAGTTCAGCTCTTAGAGCAAATACATTTTTTTCTTTCCTCTTCTTTAAAAATTGGCCTCAACACAACAGCAGGATTTTATGGGATTCTTGCATTTATGTATTCTGTTTTAGCTCTCCAAAGTTCAACAAATATAATTCTGCTTGCATTCTAATTACTATTTAATATCTCAGAGCCTCTGAATTATGCTTTTTGCTTAATAACTGTTTAACTCAATTTGTTTTACATAATGATTCAAAGAATTTGTCACTGGAGTTTGCCATGTATGGAGTTTGTTCTCTCCATTTTGGAATTGTTTCATTTAGTAAAACATGGTGATATTTGTGTCTAACAAAACTGCTAAATTAATCTTTTGTTTATAGAGTTATGTTTCCATTTTATATTTATTAACAGCAGAATCAAAGCTTCCATTCTCATTAGAATTTTACCTAGAACTGCTAGGAGTACCAAACTCTGATTGGACGAGATATCTTTTGACTGAAATGTGTAGTCCCAACTCTGAGACTTTCAGAAAGTTCCTTATATGGTCTGACCATCATTCTTTGTATAAAGCACTTTTGGACTAAATGAAAACTCTTGTCTGTAGTAGTTTTAATACTATTTGTCAGTGTTCTTCACAGACTAGAATGAACCTAGTTTTTTTTAATGGATATGTTTGAATGCAATGAACCTTGTTTTTTTTAATGGACAATTATTAATTTTTTAATATATTAATTTATTTGGCCGTGCCAGTTCCTAGTTGTGGCATGTGGAATCTTTGATCTTAGTTGAGGCATGTTGGATCTAGTTCCCTGAGCAGGGAGTGTACCCAGCCCCCTGCACTGGGAGCACAGTCTTAGTCACTGGACCACCAGGGTAGTCCCTGAACTTTGTGTTAATGAATAAAATAGATACATCCATATACAAAGCTGGAAATTTAAAGTCCCTTTGAGTGACTTAGTGTATCAGTCAATGATATTTTTTCATTTGTCTCTCTTCTCTGCCCAAACTTCTGGGTTAATATATTTCTAATCTTTGTCTTGGCCTTAGGTTTCCTGAGTGCAAGGGCTTTGTTTTATTTGTATCTATATTCCCATCTACCCAACCTAATTTATGGTGCAACTAGTTGTAGCTAAACAAAAAGTTCATTTAGCTTTCAAAATGATGATGTCTATGATTAGTTTAACCTAAAAAAAAAAAAATCACAGTAAATTTGCTTCGTTATGAAGTCGTCCACTCTGAACTTGGGAACATTATCATATTAAAAGTGGTTTTGAGTTAGCTTTACTAGCATTAGAAAAGGAAAATACACAACAGGAAGGAATCTAACCACTGAGAAAAATCTGAAAAACCAATGAAAGAAAGCAGAGTAAATTGATATTGGTATGAATAGTTTCACTCTGACACTTGAGTTGAGAGGGAGATTAGGCAGCTGATTAGCCTCTAAAATGATGGCAGTATTTCTTACGTATTCAAAATATGTCCTGTATTTTACTAAATGTTTACACTTCCAAATTGCCAGATTGTTTTTTTTTGAAGTACTTGAGTTTTTAAATTACGTAGATAAGGATTCTAAAAAAAAAAATGGCATAAGGAAAAAAAATAGCTCTGATATTCTAATAATTTGTTCATAAATTAAAATGTTTATACCCTCTTATAAGGATATTGCTTTCCCTTATTTCAACATTTTCAGGTACAGTTCTCTAGTTTTGCTGGTTAATGCTATGAAATGGTATTCTAACAATTACAGCCAGAGAACTTGTCTGGCTTAAATATATTTCATGCTTTCTCTTTCTTCCATGTCTTGTTAGTTTGGGCAAAGGTGAAATCCAAAATATGATGCCTAGAATTAGTCATGTTTGTATGACCATAGGGAGCTTATGTTGAAACATGGTGATTGCTCACCAAAATATTACATAGAACTAACAAAAGTATATTGTCTGGGTAGATGTGATTTTGGCTGAGCATGGTCAGGCTTGTGACCTAAAGATACATGGGAGTCTAATGGAAGCAGGTTAGGGTGGATCAAGAGGAGCCGGAAAACAAGAGGCAGAGTATGGAGAAAAACCCAGTTGGGTGGTGGGAGAACAGGAGCCAGATTCCAATCTAAGGGCAAGCAGTAGAGAACAGACCAAAGGGAGAACATTCGAGAGGTTTACCCTGGATGCAGGAAGAGGGAGATACTTACATAGGACTTTACGGCAGTAGGGAAGGTTTCAGTTAAACACAAGATCTCCTTCTTGAGTAGCAAGGGGTGGTAATATCCCCTTTTTTCACTTCTACTCTGTGGACTTTCTGAAGGTTGAAGGAAAACACTCCCACATACTCCTTCAGGGTGTGTCACTGAACAGATATGAGTATTTCTCATGTGCCAGAAATCTGAACAGATATGAGTATTTCTCATGTGCCACTAATCATCATCGTATCAGCAAGAGTTTAGCCATTCCCTCAAAACTTTCTCAGTTGCACAACCCAAGTTACCCAAGTCTGTGTTAAGGAGGTATATGCAAGCCACTAAGCTGTTGCTAGAAATAGAACTGTGAAGTATGTCTCAAACATCACAAGGTTTACTTGGGTATCAAGTTCAAGCAATATGTCTTAGTCAATATTGAGTCTGTTCATTAAGTACTGACCATGATGAAAAGATGTTGCATTCCTTATCTCTGGGGTGACTACATATGTGAGATAGCATGGACAAGTCCAGCTTTACAACTGGTTCTGGTATCATTATTAGGCATATCCATTTTGTTTTGGAAAGTGTCCTGCTTTGCATAATAAACTGTGCAGTCATCCCACCTACTCCAAGCGTCACTCTACTTACCCTCTTCACATAAACACATACATTATTTTAATGGTTATCATGTGATACCGAAGTATGCTTCTTTTCTGTCTTCCCATCAGTGATGATTTCATCTTTGTTAACCTACTCTATTTTCAGCTGAGTATTGGCTGAGTGGATATGTGAATCATTGGTAAAAAATCTTTTTTTTTTCTTCTGTACTTTGATGAAGTGTGAAGGCAGTATGGACAACTGTGAAGGAGAAGGATTGTCTCGAAACACCATGAAGCTGACTGGGGAGAACAGTAGTCCAAAGGTGCAAAACACAGATGACTACCATGAACATCCAGAAGAAGCATTCATTAGCTAAATACATTCTCATCCAGGAAGTTAAATCTCTCTTGGATACTTCAGGTTATGCTGAGTAAAATTAGTGATCCATCTATAGCCATTCATCTATCTCTTTTCAAAAACAGCTAGTTATATCGTCCAGTTCAGGTCAAATAGCTTGTTAAGTAGAGTTTATCTTGGATGGAAGTATTGAAAAGGGGGAAATTACCCATCGCATAAAGCTCTATTAAGAAAGTTAAGCCCTCACTGCAAGGGGTGCTTCATCAGCATGACTGCATACTTTTCTTACCATTTTTAGCTTTACAGACTCTTCTTTAATTGAAACCCAATATGAGTTTATTGCTGACACATGGTAAAAATCTTGCTTATACAGTACATAGATCTGTCTCTAAAGCCAATAGTCTTACATTGTTTGTTTCCTAATTAGCACAGATACTATATGAAAAATGCAAGAGACATCTGTTAGGTGGAGATGCCTATCAGTTCTAATTGATTTTTTTTTTTTAATTGCCTGGATAACCCAGAGATATTGATGGTTTTGATGTGTCTTAGAAATTCCTTTAATGAGCACAGTTTCTTTGTGCATTTAACGCTAATTTAGAGGTATTTTTAGTAAGTTCTTCATTCATGTCACGTAGAGCATGGTGGCAGGATTGAGTAGCAGCAGTAATATATTTTTGTCTGTCATGATCTGGAGTTTGAAATTATCATGGGTGTCAGGATATCAGAAGTGTGTAAGCTACCTGGTACAGAGAACTTGTTGCAAAACATATAACTGACTGTGAAGTCTTTTAAAAAATCATTAACTGTTCTGCAGCAGAGCTTGAAGAGTAGATTTCAGATCATGTACAGAATCTTGTTAAAAGTAAGATCCAGTTGTTGCTGTGTTTTAGCCACAACAGTTACTGGCCTATGCACTGTATTTGTAGTTCTGTGCAATACCCTCCCTAGCATCTGCCCTGCACACACAAGCTTTACATACACTGGCCTTACATCCATGATGAACTTTGTGCCCCTGTGCTAGCATCACACGCTAACTAGTCATGTGCTTTCTCTTTGACCTACTGGGAAGTCTACCCTCTGAAATCAAGGCTTTCCTGAATTCATCTTTGTATTTCTAATGCCTGGTGTATTATCTGGCATATCAAAGGAGCTCACTCAATAATTTACAAATGAATAAAATCTTGGGCAAGCTATGATAAGCTTGTATCCTCATCTATAAAATGAAGCTAATAGTATCTAACCCACATTGCTTTTGTGAAACAAATACTTGACACAAAATACTTAGCTCCGTATCTGAAATACATTAAGAACATCAGAGAATTAAAAGTCCCATCTAATTCTCTTTAGGTTTGATTTAAAGATTATACAGAACATAAACTAAAAAAGACATTTCTCTGGAGTCACAGTGGCCTCTCTCAGGTCTTTTCCTTGCCTGGAACACAGCCATTTCTTCTAGCTGGACCCTAAGGAACATGATTCTGGGAGAAGTGGCTTTCAAGTATCAATCTCTCATCGACACTTGAGCTCATCTCTCAGCTGGTATCCTGCTTTGTCAAATGCAAATGATAATTCCGAATTCAGAGTGTGTTGTGATGACTAGTTGACAAGTTGTTTGTAGATCAAAGGGTGTTGCAAGTGGAATAGAGTTGACTCTGAATACACATATCAGCATCTCCCTCTAATTGACACTGGTCACAGAGAATGAATCTCCATAATTTTCTTTTTTGGTACTTGTATATACCTATCCCTGGATTTAGCCATTAGCTTCCCTGGTGGCTTAGCAGTAAAGAATCCGCCTGCCAATGCAGGAGACCTGGGTTCAATCCCTGGGTCAGGAAGATCCCCTGGAGAAGGAAATGGCAACCCATTCCCTTACCTGGGAAATCCCACAGATAGAGGGGCCTGGTGGGCTATAGTTGATGGGGTCCCAAAGAGTTGGACATGACTTAGTGACTGAACAACAAACAAAGCAACAACCTATGGCCTCAGAAAGGATTACGGTTATTTTAACAGGAAAGCAAAGAGGAAGGATTTCATTCTCTGTGACCAGTGTCAATTAGAGGGAGATGCTGATATGTGTATTCAGAATCAACTCTATTCCACTTGCAACACCCTTTGATTTACAAACAACTTGTCAACTAGTCATCACAACACACTCTGAATTCGGAATTATCATCTGCATTTGACAAAGCAGGATACCAGCTGAGAGATGGGCTCAAGTGTCGATGAGAGATTGATACTTGAAAGCCACTTCTCCCAGAATCATGTTCCTTAGGGTCCAGCTAGAAGAAATGGCTGTGTTCCAGGCAAGGAAAAGACCTGAGAGAGGCCACTGTGACTCCAGAGAAATGTCTTTTTTAGTTTATGTTCTGTATAATCTTTAAATCAAACCTAAAGAGAATTAGTTGGGACTTTGTTAAATTTAATCTAATTCCCTGACCTCATTCATGTCAATGATGAACCATTCAGTGCAAATTTCTTTTATCTTTTCTTTAAATTTCTCCTCTTTCCTCACCAAGAAAACTTGCAGATTTCTTAATTCAAAGCCAAATAATAACAATAGCTACCATTTGCTTGGCACTTTTATCTAGTGGCAGCCATTTTTTCTGAATGCCAAGCATGTAAGGTAACTGTCTTCTTTATGTCACACATGGGTAAACTGAAGCCCAGAAACAGGAAGTAGTTTATCTAAGACCTCCATTTAGTAGGGGGCAGCCTCTTCCCCTGGAAATTTCTTTGCATTACATCATGCTTCATCTATGTCAAAATCATTCCACATAGTATAGTCAGAACTGTAGCCAAAGCAATTAACAAGCCAGCAAAAGTGAGACTGGAATGTCTTGTATCAGAAAGTAAGGATGTGTTCACCAGTAGACGGAGGTGTTTCAGGAAGAACATGGGCGTTTGAGAAGGTCTTGCTCACCCCTCATTTCACCCCCTCCTACTGCTGCTCCTTGTCATTATCACCACATATAATGCATTACTTCTAGTCTCTAACATACATTTGTTTTGCATTCATTATCTCTGCTATTTATTTTTATTTTTAACATGCTTTATACCTCTGAGCTGGAATTCATTGTCTGGTTCTGACATTCATCTGCCTAGTGACTACCTATTCAAACTCTATATCAATACTAGAGCCTCTCTCCTCTTAAGGATCCTCCTCGGCTACTCCATGTGGAGTAAGGGCCTCTCCTCAGTCTTCACAGAGTGCAGTCCAAGCATTTACCTTCCAGATATAATCAGCCATTGTCGATTCACCCTCATCCTGGACTCAGAGTTCCTTGAGAGCTATGATGGTTAATTCTGTGTGTCAACTTGGCAAGGCCATGGCACCCAGATGTTTGGTCAAATGTTATTCTAGATATTTCTGTGAAACAATTTGTGGATGAGATTAACATTAAGTCACCATACTTTGAGTAAAGCTGGGCTTCCTTGGGGCTCAGCTGGTAAAGAATCTGTCCACAATGCAAGAGACCTAGGTTCAATCCCTGGGTTGGAAAGATCCCCTGGAGAAGGAAAAGGCTACCCATTCTAGTATTCTGGCCCAGAGAATTCCATGGACTATATAGTCCATGGGGTTGCAAAGAGTCATATACAACTGAATGACTTTCACTTTTGCTTTGAGTGAAGCAGATGATCTTCCATAATGTGGGTGGGCCTCATCTAATCAGTGGAAGGCCTATAATAGAAAAAGACTGATTTTCCCTGATGAAGAGGAAATCCTACTATCAGTCAACCTTTGGACTTGAACTGCAGCATCAAATCTTCTTTAGCATGCTAGAGTATCCTGCACACTTTGTACTTGATAATCACCACATTGCATGAGTCCATTTCTTAAAATAAAGCTCTCTAGATAGAGAGATAAAGAGAGAGATGGATAAGGATATCTCCTTTTTGTTCAGTTTTTCTGAAGACCCTGATTGTTAAAGAAAATCTCTATCTTATCATCTTTGTATTCTTAAATAGGAGATAAAGCCTAACACATAGCAGGTTCTCAATAAATAATCAAAGAATGAAAGAATGAGAGGTTTGCACAAGAAAGTAAAAAAAAAGGTGATGAGTACTGAGTGATGTAAAAAATCGTGTATATAATATGTGATTTTATATATTATATATGAGACCAACCATACATAGATATGATAACATATGTATTACAACAAGGGCAAGTAATTAGATTTGTCCAGGGTATATGAAAATAGTTTTAATATGAAACACCTTAAAAATCCTGTTCTACAATATGTTAATGTGTAATAGTCATGTCCAACTCTTTGCCACCCTGTGGACTGTAGCCCACCAGGCTCCTCTGTCCACGGGATTCTCCAGGCAAGCATACTGGGGTGGATTGCCATTCCCTTCTCCAGGGTATCTTCCCAACCTGGGGATCAAACCCTGATCTTCTGCATTATAGGCAGATTCTTTACCCTCTGAGATACAGGGAAGCCCTAACATATAACCATATGCAGGCCAAAAAAAAAGAAAGAAAAAGGTATTTTTTTGTCCATATATGGAAAAGATAGATGCAGTCTCTAAATGACTACTCAAGGTAACCTGAAAAAGAAGAAGAAATCACAGAAATCCTGAGGGGCTTAGACGTGTGGAATAATTCAGTATTTCCCTATGGAAATCAGGCTGCAATAGACAGTTGGAATCTTGGCCTGGCTAAACACCTGGAAAGCATTGTGAAATTGTCTGTTGACCCTGCCTGTATACATTATGCTATATTTGCATAAAGGATATAAATCATTATTCCTGAAGGAGGGGAGGGAGGGAGGCGGACAGGGAGAGGGGATTTACTTCTATTTATAGGGTTCTAACTAATATACTTAAAGATACTGCTCTGGGGCAAATGTTAAAGTTTCTTAACTAAGCCTTTAATTTCACTTAATGTCAATAGAATTTATTGATATCTTTTATTTATTATGACTCATGATTGAATTCAATCTTGTCAACAGTGTATTGCCCAAGGAGCCAGCTAACTGAAGACTTTGAGCTCTTCATTTCTACCTCTGTGATAGAAATCCTTATCTGTTTCAGGTTTTTCAGATACTATATAGAGAAATCCTTCTATTGATTCCTAATGTTGTGTTGGTCTACAGACAGCCACAGTTGCTCAACGAAGCAATTCATGTTATTTACTTGGCTACTTTGGAAAACAAAAAGGATATCTCCTTTGTTTTTGATCATGCTCCTTGTTAATGAACCAAATACAGTTTTAAGAGATAAGGAAGGAGGCTGTTACATTAGCATCTTTTTAAAGCCACATCTCTACAAAGCTAGGTTTCTAACTGAAAAGTAATGTTCCATGTAAAGAAATTTAAGTTTTCTGGTTGCCTTTCTCTAAAAACCTATCTTTTATAACTTTGAAAGAAAGTAAAAAAAAAAAAAAAAAATGCTCTGTTTCTCCCTCCCTCACTCTCTTATATGCACACACACACACAGACACACACACCTTACCTCATCACACAAGGCTTTTTTATATTTAATAAGTTTTCCTGATTTTATTTACATCAGAATATACATTCCAAGTTCAATTCCAGTAAGAGTGAAGCAAGGTATGCATAGAACATAAGATGGCAAATTTTGCAGTGATCCTTTCATTAATAGAATCCAATCCCCACACGTGTTGTCTTAGAAATAAAGCTGGTGTGACAGCAAAAGAAAGAACAACTCATTTCTTTTCAGCCTAATCGACTTAGGGAAAGCAATAATCCTTTGCTAATTTCTTCCATCAGAGCAAGCATATGTTGTAAAGAATCACATTTAGAACAAAACTAAGCTACATTAAGTACAAGAAATAATGCAGAGAATAGTTTGCTTTCTGAGTATGTTAGATTTTCAGGGTTCAAAAAGAAGGTCTTTTTGTAAGAAAGAGACATAAGAACTCATTCTAAACAGAGGCCACAGATTCTTGACAGATTCCAACCATGCCATTTCAGATTATTTCAGTGTGATACTGACTTCTTCCATCATGCACTGTGTAATTTCAATGTGGCAACTTGGGTTGCAAAAAAATAAAATTGTGGAAAATTTGTTTAAAGTGATAGAAGTATCTCATATTGTGTCAGCTGGTTTCTCCTATAGAGCAAACCATCCCCGAACTAGGGCATTTGTCTCAGTCTGTTCAGGCTGCTCTGTCAAAGCATACCTAGACTGGGCAGCTTAAGCAAGAAGCATTTAATTTTCATAGGTCTGGAAGCTAAGAAGTACAAGATTAAGGTGCTAGCAGATTTGGTGTTTGGTGAGAACCTAGTTCCTGGTTCATAGATCTCCTTCTTCTTACTTCATCCTCACATAGGGGAAGGACCAAGGAGCTCTCTGGGGTCTCTCATATAAGGGCACTACCCATTTATGAGGGCTCCACCCTGATAAACTAATCACCTCCCGAGACCCCATTTCCAGATATTCTCACATTGGAGATTAAGTTTAAATGTATGAATTTCAGGGGAACACTAGGACTCAGTCTCAGTTCAGCTTAGTTCAGTCACTAAGTTGTGTCTGACTCTTTGTGACCCCATGGACTGCAGCATGTTAGGCCTCCCTGTCGATCACCAACTCCTGGAGTTTACTCAAACTCACATTCATCGAGTCGGTGATGCCATCCAACAATCTCATCCTCTGTCGTCCCCTTTTCCTCTCACCTTCAATCTTTCCCAGTATCAAGGTCTTTTCCAATGAGTCAGTTCCTCACATCAGGTGGCCAAAGTATTGGAGTTTCAGTTTCAGCATCAGTCCTTCCAATGAATATTCAGGACTGACTTCCTTTAGGATGGACTGGTTGGATCTCCTCGCAGTCCAAGGGACTCTCAAGAGTCTTCTCCAACACCGCCATTCAAAAGCATCAATTCTTCGGCGCTCATCTTTCTTTGTAGTCCAACTCTCAGATCTATACATGACTACTGGAAAAACCAAAGCTTTGATTAGATGGACCTTTGTTGGCAAAGTAATGTCTCTGCTTTTTAATATGCTGTCTAGGTTGGTCCTAACTTTTCTTCCAAGGAGCAAGCGTGTTTTAATTTCATGGCTGCAGTCACAATCTGCAGTGATTTTGGAGCCCCCCAAAATGAAGTCTGTAATTGCTTCCACTGTTTCCCCGTCTATTTGCCATGAACTGATGGGACCAGATGCCATGATCTTAGTTTTCTGAATGTTGAGTTTTAAGCCAACTTTTATACTCAGTCTATAGCAGCCTTTTAAAAAAATATTTATTAATTTCTTTGGCTATTCTTCGGCTTAGTTGCAGTGCACGTGGCCTTCCATTGTTGTTGCAGCATGCAGAATCTTTAGTTGTGCCATGTGGGATCTAGTTCCCCAATCAGGGATCAAACCTGGGTCCTCTGCTTCGGGAGTGCAGCATCTTAGCCACTGGACTACTAGGGAATCCTGATAGTAGTCTTAAAGGAAGAAACATGTATAGATATCAGAGGCCAGCCAATTAGGGCTAATGGGCCAAATCTGACCAGGAGAGAGTTTTAGTACAAATCAAGAGCTAGGAATGGTTTTCCCATTTTGTAAGCATTATATACAAATAGCAAAGAATATGAGATACATGGCTTACAAAGCGTAAATGATTATCTGGCCCTTTCCAGCAAAACTGTGCCCACCTCTGGTCTGGAGCATGCTTTTCTTGTCAGAAACTTGCACTGCTCTCAGCAGTGGGGTTCTTTTGGTCTCTGCTAGGCTCTGGTCAGACGTCTGTGGTGGTGGCCTGGCAACCACATGGCTCTGCTTCTGAGGGTTAGTGGCTATTGACTGGGATGTTAGGAGTCACTTGGCCATGCCTGTTATCGTCCCAAAAGTAACCTGGACCAATTCTGGTGGTGGCTGGCAGAGCTCCCAGGAGTAGAGAAGTACACTCAGCCTCTTGAGGTCTGCACTTGGAGCTGTCACAGTGGAACTTCCTTCACATTCTACAGGCCAAAGCATTACTGAACCACACTCAAATCTGCTTGTTCACATACAATTAAGTCAATCTACTGACACAAGGCTGTGGTGAAGGAAAGTGTAGCATTTATCCCCGGGTACCAAGTAAGGAGTCCAGGTAGCTAGTGCTGAAAAGGCCTGAACTCCATGAAATCTTTCAGGGAAAGGTTTTAAAGATGGGGTGAGGGCAGGGATATGCGGAGTGTATGATGAGCTCTAGTGGATGTTTTCTGATTGGAAGTCAACATCATCAACCTTCTGGTTCCAAGCAATCTGGGGTCTACATGCCTGTGGGCAGCCTCCAGTTCACTTCTTCCACCTGGTGGGGGTTCCATATCTGCAAAAGCAGCTCAAAGGACATGACTCAGAATACTGCCTATTCCCACTAAGGAGTAACTAGAGGTGCCTAACTTTGTTTAATGGCTAAACTAGTATTATTTCATCTTGCTTGACTGTCTTCCTTGCTTTCTGCATTGTCTCTCTTCTCTAATTAAATTTACTCTTTGGAAAGGCAGGAAAACCTTGGAGGCTAAAGTTTGTTTTACAGACAAGAGGCAGGTGGAGGACATGGGGTGGGGTGGTCTGTCCTGGAAGACCCCAGAGGGTACTGCCTGGTTATAGAAGTAGATTTATAGACCAGAGAGAAGGAGGATTGTAATTCCTTTTTGGTTTTTGGCCATGCTGTATAACATGTGGGATCTTACCACGTGTGGGATCCTAGACCAGGGATTGAACTTGCACCCTCTACATTGAAAATGCAGTCTTAACCACTGAACAGGCCAAAGCGTTACTGAACCTGGGTCCCCCAGGTCCACACGCAACTCAAGAGCAACCCTCAGCTTCTCGCCACAACTCCACGCAAACCACGAAATTCTCCCCTGCACGTTTGAGGAGGCCCTTTTACACTGCAGCGTTTCCAAAGAAAACCTACGTTCCCTCTTGGAACTCGAAGGAAGTCCAAGGAAGTTAGGGAAGTCCCATGTGTAGCTGTGTTTGCAAATAACCACACACAAAAACCAAGGGCCTCAAGAGCAGTGGACCTTTACCTGGAACTGTATTGAGAAAGAAGAGAGCGCTCAGCTACCTACAGTGAGGCTCAGCCCCGCGGCTCTCTTGTTTGCAGATTTACCCTTTCTTGCTTCCTTGTCTCTGCACCTCTTGGGTCTTGCAATCTCTTAACAGAGTTAGTAAACCTGCCTATCCCAGCCTGGAAGCCATGAGTTCATATAGTGCCACTGGGAGAATTAGGGAGAGGTGTTCTTTGTCTGTTAAACACACTTGGCAAGTGAAATTGTTTCATCGCTCAGTTGTGTCTGACTTTTGTAACCTCATGGACTGTAGCTCCTCTATCTGTGGGATTTCGCAGGCAGGAGTACTGGAGTGGGCTGCCATTTCCTTCTCCATGGAAAGTGAAATACGGGCTGGATTTCAGACAGACTCACTGTATAGAGGAAAATCTGCAAACATGTTCAGAAACCTGTGTCCGAGCCTATTTCCGGATCTCTGTGTGCTCACTTTGAGAATCACCTGGGACTGACTGCAGAGAGTCTGATTGTGTCCTGTTTCAAGTAGCTATTCCTAGTCCAGTGATTTGGAGCTCATGGGGTGACAGGTAACAAGCATTCAGTGTCCCAGAGGAAGAGGGTATCAGCACAAACTCTGAGAAACAGGAGCGGTGAGATTTTTTAAAGAGAGTAAAGGATGAAAAACAAATGGCTTGGACTCTTGAGCATAATTTGTGCTGGAAATTGGAAGAAACCTCAGATTTATTTTATATTTACTGAGAGATTGTAAATGACACAATAACACATTCCTATCTCTGCTGTATACACTATGTGTTATCACATCAAAATAACATATGCCGTACTTAGTCTAGAACAAGCCTGGTTAAAGAAAAAGGCTTTGCTTCCACAACTTTCTCACCAGTACACCTGAATATTGATGTAAATTTTAAAATCACATCCTCTCAATCCATGTGTCATTACACCAATATCTGAAGGGATTTAACACCTGAGCAATTTAATGAAATAACACAGAGATGAGATAAATGGTACTAGGCACATGGCTTTGCAATGAAAACAATGTAAAATTTCCTAGACAGTTTACTCAAGCATAATTGCATGTAATTAAAATGTGTGTAAGATGTGCTATGAATTTTCAACTAATGGAAACATTTCATTAGTCCTAAGTAAGAAAACAGGCTGGCTAACTAGTATAAATTTTCCTGATGTGTCCAAGTTCCACTGGTACTCTTCTGAGTGATCCATGCTCTGTTCATCCTCTTCCCGTTGGTGCTGAGAAATCAGTGTCTGCTCTTCTGCTGTCCTATTCCTGTGGTCATTTACAGCTATCTTTAGCTTCTGAATGCCTTGTTCAACCACAATATGTAACTTTAAAGTACAAGTATTTCTTTAGGGAATCTTGTTTCTGTAAGATACTAGGAATGGCTTCTCATTCTGTTGTTGCATGAGGGGAGAGGAAGAATGCGCTTGTGATTAACTCTTTAGCCAAAAAATCAATAGCTACTCAGTGTCCATTTCTATAGTTTTGCACCATTACATCTTTGGTAGCAAAAATGCAGAGATCTTACTCAGAGCATTCCATGTCCCCTGTTACAAAAGCTGGGTCCATTTTCATTCTTCTGTGTCCTTGATAAGTTTTTCAAGTTACTTTAAGGATACACTGAGAAGTGTGATTTTTTGGCCAACAGAGCTGACTTTGGATCCAAGTTCCATGACTTGTAGCACTGAGTAAAGTTTAACTAAAACAGTTATGTGCTCTAAATCTCCTTTCCTCACCTGCAAAATGGAAGTGAAATATGTATCTCATAAGGCTGTTGGGACAATCAGAAAGAAATTTATATTAATCACCCTGTGTCTGGAACAATTTTACTGGGAAGTATTTCACTTCATATTTTAAAGTCTATGTGGGGGAAACTCTTGTACTTTCTCCCCTTAATATTTTCATAGAGGTCAACCAGAGACTGTGCTGCTAGCAGACTTAATGAATGAGCATCTTAATTCTTCCACCTCTTGTTCAGTGCTTCATCTTTATGATTCAGCCACATGGAGAAGAAACCAAACACGTCTCACTCAACCATTTACTTGTTTTCTCAGATTGCAAAGCATCCAAAGGTAGGCAGTGCAGGGTTAGTGCTGTGGCTTCCAGAATACTCCTTTTGCCGTTCTGCTCTGTCATCCTTGGTCCTGGGACACAGAATGGCTGCAGAGCTTCCGGGCATTGTGTCTACCTTCCCAGATGGAAGAAAGGATGTCAACCAAACCTATAAATATATATCTACGCAAAATAGCCTCCTTGCCTGTCCAGGCCAGTCACCTTCTGCTCAAGTCACATGGTGATACCTATAAAATGCTTTATTTGTTGTCTTTTTGAAGGTGAGCATATATTCTTACCAAATACCATGGGCATTCTTGCTAGCAGGACAGAAATGGAGAGTAGTTATTCATAGATAACTAGCAGTTTTTTGACATACATGCCTACAGACACTTTAAAGCCAGTTTCTCCAGAAAAATGTATATACTTCTTATCGTCTGAGGAAACTGAATTTGTGATATTCTCCAACTAGAATAATTCAGACTTTGGGAAATACAGTGATGAATCAAGGCCTGCCCATGTGCTGAGTTGTGAGAGAAAGATAGGGATTATCATCTCTGTGGAAGGGATGGAGTTCCCTTAAACGTGGTAGGACTATTCGCACACTGTAGGTATAAAATTAGGCAGTATGGCAGGGTATCAAGGCTAAGAACTAAAAGAAAACTACAAAGAAAACCATGTGAGATGGTCTTACATTTTAGAGCATGTTTACCCTCTTGAACTGTGAGGAGAGTAGTTTTTCTACTTAAAGTATCACTAAAGTATTAAGTAGTGGCATTCTGATATGATGGGGTAGGAAATAAAGTTTTGAGATACTTAAAAAACACTCTGGTCCCTTACAAGTTTTCTTCCCTGCCTGACACTTGAGATGGATTATCAGCATTCTCTTAAAGGAGCTGTTCATAGTAACTTTAAGAAGTTCCTAGTGGTGCAGTTTGAGGTGATTCAGAGGACAAAATTATTATGGGGAGCTTACAGGGGTAGGCTGCTGCTAGGTCAGTGGTTCAGGGATTGTGACAAGCTCCATCTCTCCCGAGACATACTAGAGGAAGGTGTTTCTTGATAAGATGGAAGCCAGTGTGGGGGTACAGCAGTATAAGGAGCGAGGTCTTAGAAAGAGTCAAGAACTGGGCATCAGATCCTGCATTGCCATCACTAGGAAGGCGTCCCTGTTTTTCCTGGTCACAGGTTCTACTTCTGCTTAATCAATGCATGAAACCAGATCAGCCCCAAATTCCTTACCTGAAGGATTGCCCGCACCCGCCCCCACCGCCGCCACCTCGGGATTCTAATGTTTAATGTATTGGTTGGCCAAAAGTACGTTCAGATTTCTCCATAACGTTTGTGATGACTTTTAAAAGGGTCCAGAGTGCTGTAGACCATTTGTTCCAGTCTGTTCCTCAGCCTGGGTTGGAATTGGCTCATCTGGCAACAGGAGAAACTCTGTGTCTTTGCGTGCAGGACCTGTGGATGATGGTACCAAAAACGTCATCATCCGGTACTCCCCCTTCTACTTCCTGATGGAGATACCATTTCACTCATTCTGTTGATACAACTGTTTGTCAGGATATGTTCTAGACCAGGGGTCCTCACCCCCTGGGCCAAGGACGAGTACCGGCCCGTGGCCTGTTAGGAACCTGGCTGCACAACAGGAGGTGAGCAGCAGGTGAAACCGAAACCACACACCCACCCCACCCGCCCAGCCTCGGTCTATGGGGAAGTTGTCTTCCGTGAAACTGCGCCCTGGTAACATAAAGTTTGCGGAATGCTGCTCTAGACAAAACGGAATAGAAAGACTACCAGAGAAAAGCTGACTGGGAAATCATTAGCTGTAGTATAAATTCTAGAAAAATTGCTACTAACATTTTCTTAAAGTGCAGATGAAGGGAAGTTATGTTTACCTGGCCACCTAAGACTTCATTAGGAAGGTGGCCTTTGAACTGAGCTTCAGAATATGTTTAGAAGTTTAGTGGGTGCATAAGGTAGATGCTGTGTTCCACGTTGAGAGAAAAAATGATAGAAAAACATGGAGTTAGGAATTAAAAGGTTAAAACAGCACAGTGCAGGGACAGATTCATAGTGTTAACTGGGAAAAGACTTAGAGGTACCTGCTTTAGTTTTTTCCCTCCCTTCCTTCCCCCCTTCCATCCTCATTTTGTCCTTCCCTCCCTGCCTTCCTCCTCCCTTCCTCTGGTTTTCTTTTCAGGCAATAGGTAAGCTGACTCAAGGAAGGAGAAGGAATTTATCAAAGGTCACATTGTTCATTGCCAGCAGCCAGAAATCGTGCTGATTCTTCTGACTTCCAGCTGCCGCTAAAAATGAGATGGAGTCAGAGCAGGAAGCACCTTGAATTCTACAGCAAACAATTAGACTTAGTCCTGGGAGCAGTCAGAAACCAAAGGAATAGCACAGCCTGGCTTGCCGTTTAAAAAGATAATTATAGAACTAGTGGGAAGAATATGAGGGTGTTGACGTTAGTAAGAAAATGGTGGTCATTTTCCAGGCAAGATCTAAGGAATATCACTGAGAAGGGATGGGAGTTTGATGGCAATGCAGTGAAGAGAGTTGTCTAAGTGCTGTCATATTTCACATATGGAATCTGAAAACCTTTGCTACAATAATCCATTCTCTGTAGGTCCAGTCATCTATGAAACTCTACAATCGAATAGTAGTGACTGTTTATAAAATCCTGACAGTATAGGAAACTGAATGTGTTTCCTTTTCAGTGTTCATTTATGGAAGAGAATGTTGGCACACTGAGAGGGTGGACTTGTCAAATACCGTCTTTCCTTGTTCTGTTGGTAGAATGCTGGCTGAACCCAGGACTATTGAAATTGAAACATTACTGAAACACATTATCAAATATCCATCCCCAGCCTATGTGCTAGATGATTTCATATTCCCTGCCTTCTCTCCCTCCTGTCAGACCTATCAGCCTTCCTGATTCTACTGTCATCCCTATCAACCCAAATCATTTTTCATTTCTCCTGTCATTTCAGAAAATGAATATATGTATTAAGACAAAAAAAAAGAAACAATTGGATCATATATCTGAAGAGTACTAGTGACTGTGCTAATTGCTCAGCTAAGTCCTGCACCATTTTATTGCCCATCTAGCATGTTACCACAAGTCACTTCCCCAAACATGTTTTCTATCCTTCAATAGCGAGCCGCATACTTCTAAGCTTCTGGTTTCTAATTTGGATGAATGAGTGAACTTGGCCAAGGGGATGCGCTGTCAGAGCTGATTTATGTTGTTGTCAATCCAAACTGCTTAGCTCTGCAGCTGACAGTATCTTTACGTGCCCATTGTTCAGAGTTCAGAAAAACACTGTCTATTCTATTGTGCAGACAGAGTCAGGATCTAGACTTCCTGGGCTGCGGTGGTTCTTTTTCCTGTGCATCCAGCTTTCCTACAATGAGTGACTCCGCTGCAGAGGTTTTTGGAAGCCTCACAGAAAAGGACAGAGCAGTTTTTACAAATGTGCATCAATAAGCTAGAGGAAGACTATCTGAAGGTTTAAATATCCACCAGCCATTTTTCTTTCCATAGAATAAACTCAAGCACTAATAAGAGACAGCGGTTTATTTTTTCCGTTTTAGCATAAACCATGAAAACCATAGATCTCCTCTCTCAGAGAAGACAGAAAGAGCAGCAAGTCGGGAATGTACATAATGCGTGCTCCGTGATTATCTGTGTGAAGCCTTGAGTGATGTATTCAAAGGTGAAGACTTTTCCTGTATATATGTTCCCTGCATCAGTCAGAATGTAGACAGGAAACAAAAACTGTGCTCAAATTAGAACAATTTGAACAAAGTAGAACAAATATTTACTTAAAAATGAATTGCCAAATAATTTTTTTCTTAAAAAAAAAATAAAGGAGAGTGCACTGATCGTGGGAAAATTTGATGCTCCTAACACCCCAAGTCCTGAGTGAATGGAATGGTTATTGGATTCTAGAACTAGAGGACTATGCAGAGGAGACTGTCTTCAGAAACACAGTGACTTTTGTCCTAGGACACAGCTAGCCCTAGCTGTGTTTCATGGAAGGAGCCAGAGGAATACCTAACTCCATAGTCTTCTTTCTTCCTCACATTTGCTGGGGCCTCACCAACTGGCTAAATGCAACCAGGATCCAGAGAATGCAGAATCCCAAAGCTGCAGCTGTTATACGTCTGCCTCTGAGACAGATGCAGAAGGGAATATGGAGAGAGTCCATGTGAAGATGCAAACAAAAGAAATGTAGTATATTACCTATTAATATTTCCCTTCCTTATTTCCCCCAGAGGTCATCTTTTCTGGCGTTTTTCCTCTGGGTTCCACATTCTTGGTCCTGGGTCTATGAGCACTCCTTGGGTCTGGGGAAGCGGTTATCAGATGCTGTCTCTAATGTATGCTACTGTACAGAAAGACGTCATAGTGTCTTTTTTAAAATCGTATAGATCTTGCTTAGATATACCAAGTTTTTCCTCTTACAGCCAGCTCTAATCTTGAAAAGTGTAAAAGAGGCAGGAGACTTCCCCGGTGGTCCAGTGATTAAGAATCCACTCGCCAAAGCAGGGGACATAAGTTCAATCCCTGGTCAGGGAAGATTCCGCATGCCACAGGGCAACTCAGCCCATGCACCCTAGAGCCTGTGCTCTGCAACAATAGAAATACCACCGTGAGAAGCCCATGCTCACCTCAACTAGAGAAAGCCAGTATGCAGCCATAAATAAATAATTATTTTTAGAAAGAAGTAGCAAGAGTTGGAATAGTAGCAACTAGGTTGTATAGAGTTAGAATAACAGCTGCTGGACTGAATGGTTGATCTTTAGCCTCAGCATTATTCAGATTTCATATTACACTGGAGCTAAACTCTCCACTGAGTAGTTTTGGATGAATTTACCCACAGTTCTGCAGCACATACCTTTAAATCTAAGAGCTGTTCTAGAAGCACTCTGTCCTTCCTCTGCTAAAGAAAGGAAGGACTCTTTTCTCCAAATGAATTCAACTTTTCCTAAGATCATCTTTTTGCTGCTATGTCTGTGTTCAGTCGCTTTAGTTGTGTCCGACTCCTGGCAGTTTCTTGGACTGTAGCCCACCAGGCTCCTCTGCCCATGGAATTCTCCAGGCAAGAATACTGGAGTGGGCTGCCATTCCCTTCTCTATGGGATCTTCCCACACGAACCCTCTAACAGGGGCTTAAAATCCCATCTTCTCACAGATGATTGCTAGCTCTGCATATATAGCTTATCATGCGTTTTGCAGATCTTCTCTTTGGTTGATGACTGTATAGACTCCCTAGACCTAAAGAGGGGGTCTGTACAGTCCCCCTGACTTCCTTGCTGGTTTTGGTAACAGCTTAAATCACTTTTGCTTTTATAATGGCAACGCCTGTACTTCTGAAGTACAATCCTGTGTTTCCCCGTTGTGTATGGGGAAGTTCAAGGTGGACATTGCTGCTGCTAAGTCACTTCAGTCATGTCCGACTCTGTGCAACCCCATAGACGGCAGCCCACCAGGCTCCCCCGTCCCTGGGATTCTCTAGGCAGGAACACTGGAGTGGGTTTCCATTTCCTTCTCCAAAAGGTGGACATTATGTTAGCCTTAATTTAAGCATGTTGAAAAACATCAAATGTAAGTATCCATCAGGAGCTGCAGGATCTACTGGAAGAATTATCTTTTTCTTTCCATTTTATCATTTAAATCAAACTATAGAAATTCATGGACTTTTCCCTCTTGAGTTGGCTTTCAAAAGTTTTTTAGAAAATGCTTTTCAGGAAAAAAAATCCACTGAAGTCATCTTTTGTACTCTTTTCTTCCCACACGTGCAAACGAACAAGAAACAATTAGAGCAATGAATTAATTGCTCTAATAGCATCTCTCAATCACCTTCAAGAACAAGAGTCTTTTTCCTTCTTAGACTGAGGAACAGCCAATCAAAATATAGAGATAATTGTTCTAAAAACTTCTTGCTCTTCCTTTTAATATAATTATTTTAAATGTCTAGGGAGACAAACCAAGACATGATCAGAGGAGGAATTAATTACTCTATTAACTCCGCTTTTACTCAGTTTCATTTATTCACAGTTCTGGAAGGGGCCCTCCCGAGGTCATCATTTCATGTATCTGCCACCTGTCAAGGATGCTTCTGAACCATCCAGACAGATGGATAGCCTCCTAATGGCTTTGTTCCACCATTTAAATTTCCTTTTTTTTTTTCTTTCTCTCTCTCTCTTTCATTATTCCTTGTTCTGTGCATTGGGAGCCATTATAATCCAGAAGAATAAAAATATATATAGTTTTTCAATTTTATTCTTCTCCAGTTCTTCTGACTTCTTAAAGAGATAATACATTATGTCAAAAGTCTATTAAATCTAGAACTTATTTTCGGGAAAGTCACATATCTTTAAAAATCTGTTTCCATTTTGAAGATGTGAGCTGAAATACGGCAGGCTATATAATGATAGCACTCAGGAAACACTCCAGGGAGTAGAAAAAGGATAGAGAGACATGTTGGGAATACCACATCATTCCTACTGCTGGCTGTAAATTACATTTTGAACAATGACATTTATTGTTGAGATTCTCTTTAGTTCCCTGCATGTTTATCACCCTTTAAACATTCCCTTTAAACATTTTAAGGAGAATAAAAATAGATTGTTGTTCAAAATAAAAGTGACAGGTTTCTTTTTTAATCCATTGAAGTAATAATGGTCTTTTCAGGAAAACTGTGGACTAAGCGAAAGTGTCTGCTTTTGGAAATATTTTAGGAAAAACTCCTCTAAACCTTGTCCCAAAAAAATGAATGACCATTACAATTACTCCCATACACATTTTCTCATACTTTCTCCTTCTCAATATTCAGAAGCCCAGAGTTTGAATTAAAAACTGAATAGATGTAAGTTACAACCTTGAGTCAAACTCTAGTACCATAATAATTCTGATCTTTGAGGAGTTTTGAGGCAGAGACCAAGTAATGATTCTCTCTCCAGGAACACTGTGTAATCAGGAGCTTCCATGGAACTAAATTCAAGGACTGTATATTTCAGATGTCAATCTAGATTCATGTTCAAAGATACATAATAATCTTAGGTGTTGCCCTCCACCTGCCTTTTGCCTTTCTTTGTGACTCTTCTGAAGGGTTAATTACCAACATTACAGTATCTTCAGGGCTTCCCTAGTGGCTCAGGTGGTAAAGAATCTGCCTGCAATAAGGGAAATCTGGGTTCAATTCCTGGGTCATGAAGATGCCCTGTAGAAGAGAATGCATTCTCCAGTATTCTTTCCTGGAGAATCCCATGAATAGAGGAGCCTGGTGGGCTACAGTCCATGGGCTCGCAGAGTCAGACATGACTGAGCGACTAACACAAGCTGGTGTTGCCCTCCACCTACCTTTTCGCCTTTGTGAGTGACTCTTCTGAAGGGTTAATTACCAACATTACAGTATCTTCAGCACCAGCTTTTATCGCGTTCACTTCTCTATCTGAGAAATCACAAAGGGAAACAGACTGGAGTAGTGTTCTGTCTATTGGTTTAAGTTGATTTGATAGCAAACCTGCTCCAGAGGTGATGAAAATAACCCCATCAGCTTTTGCTATGAACACGCACCTCAAAACATAGTGGCTGAAAACAATTGTCTTCAGCTCGATCATGTGAGCTGTCCTTTTAAGACGGGGGAGAGGACAAACAGATACACACACAGGAGAAGGCCATGTCAAGTTGGTGGGGAGCCAGCACTGATGCAGCTACATGCCAGCCTAGGTCAAAGATTCCTGGGAGACCCCAGAAGTTCAGGGGAAAGCGTGGGGTAGATTTTTCTTTATAACTCTCAGAAGGAACCAACCCCAATGACACTGTCATCTCAGACTTCTAGCCTCCAGAAGTGTAAGTGGATAAATGTCCCTTGTTGCAGGCTACCCATTTGTGGTACTTTGTTATGGAGGCCCCAGGAAACTGAAAAAAAGGTGGTTTCAGGATTCTAAAGAAGAGAAAAAAGTGAGTGAGCCCCGTGTTCAAGCAATTTTCAAGTCTTTGTCTGAATCACATTTGCTCTTGTCCCATAGGCAAAAAGAAAGTCACATATAGTCAACCAGAGACAAAGAATAAAAACTGGTCTCCACTCATTGATGGGAGGAGCTGTGAGTTGCCTTGGGAAGAGGCCTGGACACCTGTGAGCAGAACACGTGGCTGGTTTATCATTTCAGCTCTGCACCTTGAGATGCAGCCCCTACCCTGCGATGCGTGGTAGCACATGTGGATCAAGTCTGCTCCAAGGTGCATGTTCTTTTGAAAATGCTAGGAAGGACACGATTCGATGAACTAATTAAAAGATCACTTGGATTGACTGTCCATTTTTTTTTTCTTTTTTATTGAAGTACAGTGATTTACAATGTTGTATTACTTTCAGCTGTATAACATAGGGTTGTGATATTCTTATAGATTATATTCAATTTAAAGGCATTATAAAATATTGGCTACATTATATCCTTGCATCTTATTTGGAGGGTACCTCTTCATTCCCTTCCCCCAACCGTCTCACTACTGGTAGTTACCAGTTTGTTCTGTGTATCTACGAACCTGTTTCTGTTTTGTAATATTCATTCCTTTGCTTTAATTTTTAGATCCCACATGTAAGTGAAAACATACAGTATTTGTCTTTCTCTGTCTTCATTAAGCATAATGGCTTCCAGATTCACCCATGTTGTCGCAGATGGTAAACTTTCATTCTGTGTTCTGACTGAGTAATGTTCCACGCCATGTCTGCTTCATCCGTTCATCTGTTAGTGGACACAGGTTGGTTCCATATTTCGGCTATTGTAGATAGGGCTGCTATACATATTGGGGTGCTGGTATCCTTTCAAATTATTACTTCCCTTTTGTTTGGATTTATACCCAGGAGTGGAATTGCTGTATCATGTCATAGTTCTATTTTAAAATTTTGAGAAACCTCCTCTGTTTTCCAGAATGGCTGAACCAACCTCCTTTCCCACCAGCAGTGCACTAGGGCTCCCTTTCCTCCACATACTCAACAGCATTTTTCATTTGTTGTCTTTTTGATGATACCCATTCTGACAAGTGTGAAATGATATCTCACTGTGGTTTTGATTTGCATTTCCCTGGTTATCAGTCATCTAGGCAGTTGGATTCACAGACCAGAAATGCAGTCTTTTGGTAATGAATTGCCATTTAGGTTCCAGCTGAACATATTGAGTGAATAATTACAACCAAACTCTCATAGTTATCTTATGAACATCTTTTAGAAGATGGATTAGACCAGGAAGTTTCCTAAGGTCATATTCCTCTTTCTTTGATTTTTTTTTTTTTGTCTTCTTCTTATATAACTATATACGTTTCATGAAAAGACCTAAGTAGCAGAGCATCTTTTGCCAATTTCTTCCAATTTTTTCTGGCACAGTAGGACATTACGAATGTATTCCATACAGTTTCTTATATTTGCTTGCTCAGATGATGTATTCCTTACTAAGCTTAAATTTCAGAGGACTTTGTTCTTTGGAAAATGCTATAAAGGATGTTATTAAATCAACAGATAAATTTGTTATAGTGTGTGATAGTTTAGGAAAAAGTACTTTGTCAATATACATTTATGAATTTATTAACTCTACTAGTGGTGTGCAAGAAAATACTTCCATTCCTGGGAAATACTCACTGAAGTATTAGGCATAAAGGGGCCATGATATACACAGCCTATTTTCACATGGCTCAGGAAAAGAATAATAGAGAAACATACATATAGGGGATGTGGTAAAATACTAAGGGTAGGTAAATAGAAGTAAAAGACAGGTGTTCTTTTTACTATTTTTACTCTTTATTTTTTGCAACATTTAAAAGTTTTAAAATGACTTCAAAATGTGAAATTTAAGATTAAAAATATTATTTTTCACAAATCAAATGGCAACCAAGTCTCATCAACTCTTAATTTCTTCTTGTTTCATCTCTGATGTTGTACAGTTGTCAATTTTGAGTCTTGTTTGTTTGTTTCTGTATTTTTTCCCCCAGGAAGGAGGTGACATTGATCAGGACAGCTCCACTTTGGAAAGACCAAGTTCTTATGATTTTTTTTAATGCATGCAGTGGGTCTAAGTAGGCAGACAATCTGTCTGTCAGGCTGCACCAGATGTCCCCACTATTAAGTTGATCTACTATCAATGCCTACGCTCTCTCAAAGGCAGGCTAATGGGAAGAAAAGCAGGTAAGAGAAATGTCAAGGAGAATAGCAGTAAAAGCTGGGGATTGTATCCTAGTCTGCTTTGTAAACGGGAAGACAGAAAGTAGAAGCGTTATGTTCAATGGCCCTCACTGAAAATGAAGAATAACTTTTTTTTCTGTATTAGTCCATGACATTAGGCATATCATATAACCGTTTTATCACAATCGACACAGTCATATGGTCACAAACCTGATGATAAAGAAGAAAAACAGTTCATGTCTTAAATATCTTCTGTTCAGTAAACAATTTGTCAAGAAGTCTCAACTTGGTGGGGTAGAAATGTGAAAGAACTTTATTTTTTTCCAGCACTACTTTGTTGAATTTCACTTTGCAATCCACTAATGATACCATGTGAATTCCACAGCTTTCCATTCACTGGCAGTTATTAAAATGTGGATCATGTTACAGCTTGAAAACGCAAACCCATTCACTGGCAGTTATTAAAATTGGGTCCATTTTAAAGCTTCAGAGTCAAACTCAATTTAAAATTCATTTCCTCATCATCCTCTGCATAATCCCCCATCCCTCTGCCACCAGTCGCTGCTGCCTGTGCAAGATTGAGCCGAGATGCTGACCAGGCAGCAAGAGAGGAAGAAGATTTCTAACTCTGAGACCTGTAGGAGTCCAGTTCATCCAAGAAGCTACAGTTGGAAGGTGGGGGAGGCATAAGTGAAACTTCTCCTTAACTAACAAGACAAGATTTTTATGCTCTTGTTATGGATCACTCCTGTTGTTTTTGCCAGTGCTGACTGACTTTTCACCTCCTCCAAATGGCAGACTTGTAAACTCTGCCTCTCTCATGGGATGCATGTTTTGTTTTTTGTGGGTTTTTTTAATATTTATTTTATTTTTGGTTGCATCAGATCTTAGTTGGGGAATGCAGGATCTTTCATTGTGGCATACGGGCTTAGGTGGCATGCGGGCTTAGATGTCCTGCAGCATGTGAGATCTTAGCTCCCCATCAGGTATGGAACCCGAGTCCCCTGCATTGGAAGTGCTGAGTCTTAACCCTGGGACCACCAGGGAAGTCCCATAGGAATGCATGTTTACGTTATTACATTGCAGGGGGTTTCCCTGATCTTGAGTTGGGAATTCTAAATGAACCAGGGGACTAAAACTCAGATACCATTTGATTTTTGGGAAACTCCCATGTTCCTCCCAAACTGCCTACTGCCTGTGTGCCAGCTCACTCCAATTCTCTTCCTGTATATGCAGGAAGAGCTAGCAAGTGTCCAGCCAAACACTGGAAAGCCAATCCCTCCCCATCTTGCAGCCACCCCCAGTCACCTTTCATTTTATTTAAGAAGAAAGAGCTCAGTTTTTTTCTACCCACAAACTTTGAAAGACTTCAAATCTAAATCAAACATGACATGGTTTTATATACACTATGAATTTCAGATAGAATAATTTTTTTCTTCCATATTCTAGTCCAGAATTGCCCTGAATATTCCTCATAGGGAACCTAGAAAGCCACCACTGTTGGGTTATAATAAGGCACTCCATCCCTACCTCCATTCTGCCAGGGTGATAATGGGTTAGGGGTAAGTAGGGAGCCTGGATTTTTGTCCTTTCTGGGCAATGATGATCTCTGCTAACCCTCCCACCCCTTCCACTTCTCTTTCCCCCCACTTCCATGTCAGTTGAGACTTCTGTCCCCAGAGGGTGGTGATGAGTTGCTCCTTCCTTTCCCCCGTGACTTGACATCAGAAGAATTCTAGTAGAGAGTTAGAGTCTAACAACCACCGTGCAGTAACTAGAACACCCACCCCATGATTGTCACTGTGCGACCCAAGAACTCCTAAACTTACTCAGCAGAGTAAAGAAGCCCCTTTCCCTGGTTATTAACAGAGCCTACATGGGAAGACTAGAGTTCCACCTGCAGCTGGCAGTAATGAGGTAGTGATGCTTTATTCCCAGTGGAGCAGTGTAAGAGGGTTCCTGCTAAAAAAAGGGATTTAAGGGACATTCGGGCAGTGCCCCCAAGTTTCCAGGTTTAAACTTAAAACAATTAACTGTCATACCAAGAACTCTGACAATAATTTGATTGGAAAAAGAAAATTAGCAGACATCAACAAAAAGGTAATCTTCAGTTCAGTTCAATCGCTCAGTCGTGTCCGATTCCGCGACCCCATGGACTGCAGCACGCCAGGCTCCTCGTCCATCACCAACTCCTGGAGCTTACTCAGACTCACGTCCATCGTGTTGGTGATGCCATCCAACCATCTCATCCTCTGTCGTCCCCTTCTCGTCCCACCTTTAATCTTTCCCAGCATCAGGGTCTTTTGCAATGAGTTGGTTCTTTGTATCAGGTGTCCAAAATATTGGAGTTTCAGCTTCAGCATAAGTCCTTCCAATAAATATTCAGGACTGATTTCCTTTAGGATGGACTGGTTGGATCTCCTTGCAGTCCAAGAGACTCTCAAGAGTCTTCTCCAACATCACAGTTCAAAAGGATCAATTCTTTGGCACTCAGGTTTCTTTATAATCCAGCTCTCACATCCATACATGACTACTGGAAAATCCATAGCTTTGACCAGACAGACTTTTGTTGGTAAAGTAATGTCTCTGCTTTTTAATATGCTGTCTAGGTTGGTCATAGCTTTTCTTCCAAGGACCAAGCATATTTTGATTTCATGGCTGCAATCACCATCTGTGGTGATTTTGGAGCCCCCCAAAATAAGGTTAGCCACTGTTTCCATTATTTCCACATTTATTTGCCATGAAGTGATGGGACCAAATGCCATGATCTTAGTTTTCTGAATGTTGAGTTTTAAGCCAACTTTTTCACTTTCTTCTTTCACTTTCATCAAGAGGCTCTTTAGTTCCTCTTCGCTTTCTGCCATAAGGGTGATGTCATCTGCGTATCTGAGGTTATTGATATTTCTCCCAGCAATCTTGATTCCAGCTTGTGCTTCATCCAGTCCAGCATTTCGCATGATATATTCTGCATATAAGTTAAATAAGCAGGGTGACAATATATAGCATTGACATACTCCTTTCCCAATTTCAAACCAGTCTGTTGTTCCATGTCCAGTTCTAACTTACTTCTTGACCTGCATACAGATTTCTCAGGAGGCAGGTAAGGTGGTCTGGTGTTCCCATCTCTTTCAGAATTTTCCACAGTTTGCTGTGATCCACACAGTCAAAGGCTTTGGCATAGCCAGTAAAGCAAAAGTAGATGTTTTTCTGGAACTCTCTTGCTTTTTCAATGATCCATTAGATGTTGGTATTTTGATATCTTGTTCCTCTGCCTTTTCTAAATCCAGCTTGAACATCTGGAAGTTCATGGTTCACGTATTGCTGAAGCCTGGCTTGGAGAATTTTGAGCATTACTTTGCTAGTGTGTGAGATGAGTGCAATTGTGCGTAGTTAGAACATTCTTTGGCATTGACTTTCTTTGGGATTGGAATGAAAACTGACCTTTTCCAGTTCTGTGGCCACTGCTGAGTTTTCCAAATTTGCTGGCATATTGAGTGCAGCACGTTCACAGCATCTTCTTTTGGAACATAAAATAGCTCAACTGGAATTCCATCACCACCACTAGCTTTGTTCATAGTGATTCTTCCTAAGGCCCGCTTCACATTTCAGGATGTCTGGCTTTAGATGAGTGATCACACCATCGTGGTTATCTGGGTCATGAAGATCTTTTTGTATAGTTTTTCTGTGTATTCTTGCTACCTCTTCTTAATATCTTCTGCTTCTGTTAGGTCCATACCATTTCTGTCCTTTATTGAGCCCATCTTTGCATGAAATGTTCCCTTGGTATCTCTGATTTTCTTGAAGAGATCTCTAGTCTTTCCCATTATACTGTTTTCCTCTATTTCTTTGCATTGATCACTGAGGAAGGCTTTCTTTTCTCTCCTTGCTATTCTTTGGAGCTCTGCATTCAAATGGGTATATCTTTCCTTTTCTCCTTTGCCTTTAGCGTCTCTTCTTTCCTCAGCTATTTGTAAGGCCTCACCAGACAACCATTTTGCCTTTCTTTTTCTTGGGGATGGTCTTGATCACTGCCTCTTATACAATGTCACGAACCTCTGTCCATAGTCCTTCAGGCACTCTGTTGTTAGATCTAATCCCTTGAATCTATTTTTCACTTCCACTGTATAATCATAAGGGATTTGATCTAGGTCATACCTGAATGGTATTGGTATTGGTTTTCCTCCTTTTCCCAACTTTCTTCAATAAGTCTGAATTTGGCAATAAGGAGTTCATTATCTGAGCCATAGTCAACTTCCAGTCTTATTTTTGCTGGCTGTATAAAGCTTCTCCACCTTTGGCTGCAAAGAATAAAATCAATCTGATTTTGGTATTGACCATCTGTTGAAATCCATGTGTGGAGTCTTCTCTTGTATTGTTGGAAGAGGGTGTTTGGTATGACCAGTGTGTTCTCTTGGCAAACCATAATCACAGAAAACTAACCAAACTGATTACATGGACCACAGCCTTGTCTAGCTCAATGAAACTATGAGCCATGCTGTGTAAGGCCACCCAAGACTGACGGATCATGGCGGAGAGTTCTGACAAAGCGTGGTCCACAGGACAGGTGATGTACATATTAGAATTCTCTGACAAGTATATTTTTTTAAGAGGATGCTATGTTTTATAGTACTCTTTGACTTATAGAAAAATTGAATGTAGTACAGGGAATATCAACACCCCCACACCTAGTTTCCCCTGATATTGCCATCTGATATTAGTAGGGTACATTTGCCACAATAGGTTAACCATAACCGTTGCACTATTATTAACTAAAATCCGTATTTTAATCTGATGTTATTATTCTTCATTTTTAAGTTTTTTAATTTTGGCTGGGCTGGGTCTTTGCTGTGGTGCATGGGTTTTCTCTAATTGTGGTATAAGAGATTCTTGTGCTGTGGCTCTGGAGTGTGCAGACTTGCTGGTTGTGGCATGAGGGCTCTCTAGTTGTGATACGTGGGGCCCATGGCATGTGGGCTCTTATCTCCCCAACTAGGGATCGAACTCACATCCCCTGCATTGGAAGGCAGATTCTTAACCACTGGGCCACCAGGAAAGTCCCTGATATTCTTATTGTTCACCTGATGTCTTTGTCTTTTCTAGTATCCTTTCTAGGACATCATATTACATTTGGATTCTGTGTCTTTTGGGGCACCTCTCCACTGTGACACTTTTTCAGACTTCCTGTGATGACTTTGACATTTTTGAGAAATTCTGGAGAAGTGTTTTGTAGGATGCCCCTCTATTGGAGTCTGTCTCATGTTTTTCTCAGTCATCCACCAGTGCTGTGTTTTTGAGAGGAAACTGCTGCTGCTGCTGCTAAGTCACTTCAGTTGTGTCCGACTCTGTGCGACCCCATAGCCAGCAGCCCACCAGGCTCCCGCATGCCTGGAATTCTCCAGGCAATAACACTGGAGTGGGTTGCCATTTCCTTCTCCAAGTCATGAAAATGAAAAGTGAAAGTGAAGTCGCTCAGTCATGTCCGACTCAGTGCCCCATGGACTGCAGCCCACCAGGCTTCTCCATCCATGGGATTTTCCAGGCAAGAGTACTGGAGTGGGGTGCCATTGCCTTCTCCATTTGAGAGGAAGACCATAGAGGTAAAATGTCATCACAAGAATACCTACCGCTTACATGATTTATTGCTGGTGGTTTTGACCTTGATCATTTGGCTGAGATGTGTTTGCTATCTCTACTGTTAGATTACCCTTTATTACTCTATTCCCATACTCTCATCTTTGGGGAAATTTCTGTATGCAAAACTCAGACATAAAGAGTGGAGATACAGTTGCCTGCTTGAAACAGTGTATCCATGTAAATTATTTTGAGTTCATCTGCAAGAAAGATTTGTGTCTTTTATCAATTTATTTATTCAATCATTTATTTATATGAATACAAATACTGACTTTTTAAAATTTGGATTATAATCCAGTACTACTTTATTTTGTTTCTTGCATTCTTTGAGCTTTGGCCATTGGAATCTCTTCGAGTGGTGGCTTCAGTGCCTTTTAGACTCTCCCAAGTAGGTGGCAGAGCAAAGAAACATACGTGCTTATGCCAACCTGTGTATATACAAATATTTATAAATATTTCTGTGTTTAACTATAGCTATATTAAACTAAACATAAGTTCTTACTGATGTCTTTAAACCATTAGCATATGAATCCTCCGGGCTTCCTCTCTTTTCTCAAATATGAACTACTGCTCCAATGATAGGAAACCCAGCTACCACTCTCCACTATCCATTTAGGTGTGTGTGTGGGGGGGGGCTTCATTGCTCAGTTGTGTCTGACTCTGCAACCCCACAGGCTGAAGCCTGACAGTCTCCTGTGTCCATGGAATTCTCTAGGCAAAAACACTGAAATGGGTTGCCATTTCCTCCTCCAGGGGATTGTCCATTTACTTAACTGTTCAGTTTTACATGTAGAGTGACTTCTGGACCTAGAGAGTAGTAGGTTTAGTGAAACAGACAGAGACAACTACTGTATGACATCACTTATATGTGGAATCTAAAAAAATAATGCAAATGAATCTATATAACAAAACAGGAATAGACTCATGGTTATAGAAATCAAGCTGGAGGTTACCTGTGGGGAGAGGGAAGAGGAGAGAGGCATGTAGAAGGTATGATATTAAGAGATACAAACTTCAGTATATAAAATAGATAAGCAAAAAGGGTATATATTGTGTAGCCCAGGGAATTATAGCCATTATTTTGTAGTAACTTTTAAAGAAGCTTAAGCTGTAAGATACTGAGTCACTCTGCTGTACATCTAAAACTAATGTAACATTATAAATCAAGGCTATGGTTTTTCCTGTAGTCATGTATGGATGTGAGAGTTGGACTGTGAAGAAGGCTGAGCGCCAAAGAATTGATGCTTTTGAACTGTGGTGTTGGAGAAGACTCTTGAGAGTCCCTTGGACTGCAAGGAGATCCAACCAGTCCATTCTGAAGGAGATCAGCCCTGGGATTTCTTTGGAAGGAATGATGCTAAAGCTGAAACTCCAGTACTTTGGCCACCTCATGCAAAGAGGTGATTCATTGGAAAAGACCCTGATGCTGGGAGGGATTGGGGGCAGGAGGAGAAGGGGACGACAGAGGATGAGATGGCTGGATGGCATCACTGACTTGATGGACGTGAGTCTGAGTGAACTCCGGGAGTTGGTGATGGACAGGGAGACCTGGCGTGCTGTGATTCATGGGGTCGCAGAGAGTCAGACACAACTGAGCGACTGATCTGATGTGATCTGATCTGATACTTCAATTTAAAATAAGACAAGAAAAAAATAAAATGCAAAGATCAAAGAAAGGAAGAAATAAAACTTTCTCTGTTTGTAGATAACATGATAATATTCATGGAATTCTCAGAAATCTCAAAAGTTTTAAAATCAATAATTTAGTTCAGCAAGGAAATAGAATATAAGATCAACACATAAAACTCAACTGTATTTCTATATATTAGCAATGAACATGTAGAAATGGGAATAAAAGATTATTCCCACAGTATAACTTATAGCTCAAATAATGAAATGCTTAGCTGTAAATCTAACAAAAATTATATGGGGCTTGTATTTTGAAAATGAACCCTGCATTGTTAAACATACAATTTTATTTAGTTGTTTATGCATCTGTCATTCCTACACTATGGTTCTTAAGCAGAACTTGTGTTTAGACATGTTTCTATGTCAATATTAAACATTCTTACTTTTTGAATGTTGCAAGTGTTTCACAAAGAGATCGATAATGAGAGGAAATAGTGACAAGCATGCACTTGGAGGTTTGGAATGTAGAACGTAGTTTGGTAGTTGCACACTACCATTTGGTAGTTTTAATTATGAAAGAAAGCAATTTAGACAGCGGAAGCTAACCCTGTCTCCTATGTTGTGTGTCACTGTGGAGATTAGACCTCATTGTGATCAGCGTCTTCTAATTGCCACATAGATTTCTCTATAATACTTCCACATTTGCTACTAAACATGCTTGAACTTCAGCTCTACAAAAAAAAAAAAAGAGAGAGAGAGAGAGAGAGAGAGAAAGGGAACCTATGTGAGGAGATAAGAAAAAATAGTCTGGATGTGTAGGAAGTCCGTGGGAGAGGAAGTTGCTCAGATACAGAGATGTGTCTGCTGACGACTCATTACTTGCCTTTTTCCAAAAGAACTACTCGCTTGCCCTAAGGACAAAGAGCAGCTAGCAAATCAGTGTTCTTGAAATCTCTCAAAGAAAGTATCCTAGTTCTCATTTTACTTCAAGTTCTTGATCTCTCCCTCTTCTGCGACTTCAATTTTTGTTTTGTTTTAGGACGGTTTATGTAATTGAACCCTCTAAATTGTATGATCCTTAAAGGCAAGAATGTGGTGTTATATATCTTTATGTCCCTGGAGGGCTCAGCACAGCCAGGAGGCTTTGCTCATAGTAAGTGCCCAAAAGTATTTGAGGAAAGAAAGAACATCTCTGTTGCCTGTGTGCAAAGGATTGTGTTACATCCTGGGAACACATCAGATGTTTAAGTGTAGAAGGCACATAGCAAAATAAATCATCTTATATATAACTGTAAACATATAAAGTATTATAACAGTATTAAGAGGAATAATTGATTAATTTGAGGTAGAAGTGGGAATTATGCTGAGAATCAGAGACAGTCATCTCTGAGTAATATTTCAGTTGAAATCTGGGCTGAGGAGTTCTCCAGATAGAAAGCAAAGCAAAAAGCATTCTAGCAAGAAGGAAACACTTTTATAGAAGATAGTCAGGGCCTTGAAGCACTGAAGTAAGTTAAAATCGAGAGTTTCTCTCCCTCTACCAACACCCCCATAACTCTCTCCTTTTCCTCTTTGTAAGAAGTTAGCTGATGCCCATCCCCCTCCAAAAAAATGAACTAGATTAATAGGAAGCTGTTCCATCTTGGTTACATCTGAGATCTACAGCAGCTGGGAACGTCTACATACAGTGAAAAACACAGACATGTTTCCCCTGGCTGTCTGAAGAAATATTTCTTTCTGTTGAAAAAAGAAGAAGAAGAAGAAAGGCTTATTAGTCTAAAAAGATTGGGAGACTTAAATAGCCAGGTAACTTTGATGTAAAAACTATTGAAGTGTCTTCTTTATTTTAATGGTATTTTTGTCTTTGTTAGGTGATTGCTAACTTTTACTGCCCTAAGCTATAGCCACAATACTATTTCATGTCATTTTGAGAGTTTAATTTTTCTCATTTGACAGTTTTAAATCAAGTGCATTAAAACACTTGTTAGATGTCTTCAAAGCAGAGATAGAGTTAACAAATACACTGTACCAAGTTTTAAGAGACTAAAATCCGTGTGGAAGAAGATTTACTATGACTGAACTTTATGTAATTTGAAACTAGTTATTGATGAGTATACAATACATTGCAATATTTCCACATCCATGATATTATTGAAACTGTTTCTCTTTTAAATGATATTTGAAAGGCTTTATCATTAAGAAAAATAAAAATTTGCCAAAAACTTAATCAGCCTTGATATATGCTATAATGATGATACCTGCCATTATTATTAGCTACTGATGTTCCAAATAATGTGAAAGTATAGAGAAGACAGTTTTGTCACCATGGAGGTTGGGCCAAGTAGAATAAACATTAGGCTAAAAAGTTAGTATGTTGTATATGTACCATAGCTTTCTTATCCATTCATCTGCTGATGGACATCTAGGTTGCTTCCATGTCCTGGCTATTATAAACAGTGCTGAGGAGGGTTCAGGATGGGGAACACATGTATACCTGTGGCGGATTCATTTTGATATATGGCCAAACCAATACAATATTGTAAAGTTAAAATAAAATAAAATAAATATATAAAACGTTAAAAAAAAAAGTATGTTGTAGAGAATTGTGATGAGTGATAATTTGTCCATTTTTCTTTTTTTTTTTTTGTTTTCTTTTTCAACTTGGGAAATTATCTAGATCACTCTTTTGTGTTTGTGTTTCCAGTAATTGTCAAACAAAGCCCGTTGCTTAGTATCCTCATAGAAACAGCAGATTCACAGAGTGAAGTAAGTCAGAAAGAAAAACTCCAATACAGAATATTGACACATATATATGGAATTTAGAAAGATGGTAACAATGACCCTATATGCGAGATAGCAAAAGAGACACAGATATAAAGAACAGACTTTTGGACTCTGTGGGAAAAAGCGAGGGTGGGGTGATTTGAGAGAATAGCATTGAAACATGTATATTACCATATGTGAAATAGATCACCAGTCCAAGTTCGATGCATGAAACTGGGCACTCAAAGCTGGTGCACTGGGGCAACGCTGAGGGATGGAATGGGGAAGGAGGTGGGAGGGGGTTCAGGCTGGGGGACACATGTACACCCATGGCTGATTCATGTCAATGTATGGCCAAAACCACTACAATATTGTAAAGCAATTAGCCTCCATTAAAATAAATTAATTAATTTAATAAAAGAAAATAAAATGCACTCAGAAAAGAAAAAAAAAGAAATAGCAGGTTCTATTAACTATCTCTTATTCCTTTAATTATGGTTCACTGGGATGAGTAAAGAATAGAATATTCTGAAATACTGAAATTCTGAATACTGAAAAAATAGAGATGAAAATTGGAGAGGGGAACGCTAGCAGAAGTATCTGTGTATATTAGCCTGAGAAAACATGTCCATTTGAAATCATTCTATTCCACATCCAAAACCCAGCAGGAAGTTGCATAAGATAAAAGACTAATCTACATTTGACACTGTTTTAATAAATAATGGATTTTGATATATTTAGGTTTGGAATAATTTAACGATCCTTCACACAGGAATGATATGCTAAATAGATAAGGGTGCTTTGTAAATAATATGTGTAACTATTTGAACCTCAATGTTTAACTAATTTCTACTTCTGCCTTATTTCTATACCTGTACCTCTAATACACTGGTGAACCCCTCTTTCCTTTTACAACTAAAAGAAATTAAGCAGAGATAAGTCAGATAAATAATTTCACCCAGAAAATTCCTACTGCCACTGTGAGCATTCAATTTTCAAATAAAAGGCATGGAAAGGATAACTGGGCCCATACTTGAAAATATCGCATTTCTCATGGAAGAATAGGAAAATAGCTACTATTATAATCATTACTCTTCAACACTTAGGGTGTGAAAAAATCATCATATATTTTGAATTTTTGTTTCACTTTTTCTTCTTCAAAATTTTAGGCTATAAATTATGTTAA
The DNA here is from genome assembly GCF_003369695.1 of Bos indicus x Bos taurus. NCBI lineage: Eukaryota > Metazoa > Chordata > Mammalia > Artiodactyla > Bovidae > Bos > Bos indicus x Bos taurus. The sequence goes on along the minus strand of NC_040097.1, from coordinate 51,539,882 downwards.
AATATAAATAATATAATTCTGAACTGTGCCTTAAAAAATTTCATGACAGTGAGAAATTCTAAACCTTCCTAAGTGATCAATGCAAAGAAATAAAGGAAAACAGTAGAATGGGAAAGACTAGAGTTCTCTTCAAGAAAATTAGAGCTACCAAGGGAACATTTCATGCAAAGATGGGCACAATAAAGGACAGAAATGGCATGGATCTAACAGAAGCAGAAGATATTAAGAAGAGGTGGCAAGAAAACACAGAAGAACTGTACAAAAAAAATCTTAATGACCCTGATAACCACGATGGTGTGATCACACACCTAGGGCCAGACATCCCGGGGTGTGAAGTCAAGTGGGCCTTAGGAAGCATCACTATGAAGAAAGCTAATGGAGGTGATGGAATTTCACCTGAGCTATCTCAAGTCCTAAAACATGTTGCTGTTTAAATGCTGCACTCAATATGCCAGCAAATATGGAAAACTCAGCAGTGTCCACAGGACTGGGAAAGGTCAGTTTTCATTCCAATCCCAAAGAAAGTCAATGCCAAAGATGTTCGAACTACTGCACAGTTGCACTCCTTTCACACTCTAGCAAAGTAATGTTGAAAATTCTCCACCTAGGCTTCAACAGTACGTGAACTCAGAACTTCCAGATGTTCAAGCTAGATTTAGAAAAGGCAGAGATCAACTTGCCAACATCCATTGGATCATAGAAAAAGCAAAAGAATACCAGAAAAATATCTACTTCTGCTTCATTGACTATGCTAAAGCCTTTGAGTGTGTGGATTACAATAAACTGTGGGAAATTCTTCTAGAGATGTGAATACCAGGCTTCCTGAGTAGCTCAAACAGTAAAGAATTGGCCTGCAGCGTGGGAGACCTGGGTTTGATCTCTTGGTCAAGAAGATCCCTTGGAGAAAAGCATGCCAACCCATTCCACTATTCTTGCTTGGAGAATCCCATGGACAGAGGAGCCTGGTGGGCTACCATTCATTGGGTCACAAAGAGTTGGACACGACTGACTAACACTTTCACTTTCACTTTACCTGCCTCCTGAGAAATCTGATTCAGGTCAAGAAGCAACAGTTAGAACCAACAAGAGACTGGTTCAAAATTGGAAAAAGAGTATGTCAAGGCTGTATATTGCCACCCTGCTTGTTTAACTTATATGCGGAAGTACATCATGTGAAATGCCAGGCGGCTGGATGAAGCACAAGCTGGGATCAAGATTGCTGGGAGAAATATCAATAACCCCAGATACGCAGATGACACCACCCTTATGGCAGAAAGCAAAGAGGAACTAAAGAGCCTCTTGATGAAAGTGAAAGAGGAGAGTGAAAAAGCTGGCTTAAAACTCAACATTAAATGAAAATCATGGCATCTGGTCCCATCACTTCATGGCAAATAAATGGGAAAACAATGGAAACAGTGAGAGACTATTTTCTTGGGCTCCAAAATCACTTCTGGTGGTGACTGCAGACATGAAATTAAAAGACGCTTGCTCCTAGACAAACCTAGACAGCATATTAAAAAGCAGAGACATTACTTTGCCAACAAAAGTCTGTTGAGTTAAAGCTATGGTTTTTCCAGTAGCCATGTATGGATGTGAGAGTTGGACCATAAAGAAAGCTGAGTGCCAAAGAATTGCTGCTTTTGAATTGTAGTGTTGGAGAAGATTCTTGAGAATCCCTTGGACTGCAAGGAGATCCAACCAGTGAATTCTAAAGGAAATCAGTCCTGAATATTCATTGGAAGGACTGATGCTGAAGCTGAAGCTCCAAAACTTTGGCCACCTGATGTGAAGAACTGACTCACTGGAAAAGACCCTGATGCTAGGAAAGATTGAAGGCAGGGGGAGAAGGGGATGACAGAGGATGAGATGGTTGCATGGCATCACCAACTTGATGGACATGAATTCGAGCAAGCTCCGGGAGTTGGTGATGGACAGGGAAGTCTGGTGTGCTGCAGTCCGTGGGATCACAAAGAGTCAGACACGGCTGAGCTGAAATGAACTCTGAGACACTGGGTAAAACTATTTAGGATTTTTCTACTTAACAATTAAATGCTTTAATATTAAGCAGTTAAAATAATAAAAGTTGAATGTCATGACTTCAAAATAATATGTTTCAATAAAGTTGCAATATATGAAATTAATATACAGAAATGTGTTGCATTTCTAGACACTAAAAAAGAGCTATCAGAAAGAGAGATTAAGAAAACAGTCTTATTTACAATTGTATCAAACCTAGGAATAAGTCTACCTAAGGAAGTAAAAGATCTTACTCAGAAAACTACAAGACATTGATGCAAGAAATTGAAAATTACACAAACAGATGAAAAGATATACTGTACTCATGGATTAGAAAAATATTGTTAAATGTTGTTGTTGTTTAGTCTCAAGTAGTGTCCTCTTTGCTGTCCCATGGACCGTAGCCCATAAGGCTTCTCTCTCCAAGGGATTTCCAGGCAAAAATACTATAGTGGGTTGCCATTTCCTTATCCAAGAGATCTTCCCTACCCAGGAATTGAACCTGCATTTCCTGCATTGGCAGGTGGCTTCTTTACTGCTGAGCCACCTAGAATGCCCTTGTTAAATATTACCCAATGGTGTAGTTCCAAAGGCACTCTACAGACTCAGCACAGTTCATCTCAGTTCAGTTCAGTCGCTCAGTCGTGTCCGACTCTTTGCGACCCTATGAATCACAGCACGCCAGGCCTCCCTGTCCATCATCAACTCCCGGAGTTCACCCAGACTCACATCCATCGAGTCAGTGATACCATCCAGCCATCTCATCCTCTGGCATTCCCTTATCCTCCTGCCCCCAATCCCTCCCAGCATCAGAGTCTTTTCCAATGAGTCAACTCTTCACATCAGGTGGCCAAAGTAATGGAGTTTCAGCTTAGCATCATTCCTTCCAAATAAATCCCAGGGCTGATCTCCTTCAGAATGGACTGGTTGGATCTCCTTGCAGTCCAAGGGACTCTCAAGAGTCTTCTCCAACACCACAGTTTAAAAGCATCAATTCTTCAGCACTCAGCCTTCTTCACAGTCCAACTCTCACATCCATACATGACCACAGGAAAAACCATAGCTTTGACTAGACGAACCTTTGTTGGCAAAGTAATGTCTCTGCTTTTCAATATGCTATCTAGGTTGGTCATAACTTTGCTTCCAAGGAGTAAGCGTCTTTTAATTTCATGGCTGCAGTCACCATCTGCAGTGATTTTGGAGCCCCAAAAACTAAAGTCTGACACTGTTTCCCCATCTATTTCCCGTGAAGTGGTGGGACCGGATGCCATGATGTTCGTTTTCTGAATGTTGAGCTTTAAGCCAACTTTTTCACTCTTCACTTTCACTTTCATCAAGAGGCTTTTTAGTTCCTCTTCACTTTCTGCACAACCCCCTATCAAAATAGCAATGACATTTTTCACAGAAACTAGATTCAGTATTTCAAGAGTCTTGAGAAAGAACAAAACTGGAGGTGTCAGGTTTTCTGGTTTCAATGTGTGTGACATGTATGTGTGCTCAGTTGAGTCTGACAGTTTGTGACCCCATGGACGATAGCACACCAGGCTCCTCTGTCCATGGAATTTTCAAAGCAAGAATACTGCAGTGTGTTGCCTTTTCCAGGCAATTCCAAAACATTCCTTTTCCAGGGATCATCCTGTCCTAGCCATGGAACCCATGTCTCCTGAATCTATGGCATTGGCAGGCAGATTCTTTACAACTGTGCCACCTGGGAAGCCTGTCCCTGATTTCAAACTATACTCCAAAGCTACAGTCATCAAAACAGAATGGCTCTAGCACAAAATAGACACATAAAGCAATGATTCAGAATGGAGAGCTCAGAGGTGAACTCATACTCATATGGTCAATTCATCTGTGACAAAAAGAGGCAAGAGACAAGGATGTACAGTAGGCATGCAGGGCAGCAAAAGAGACACAGACATAAAGAACACTTTTGGACTCACTGGGAGAAGGTGAGAGTGGGATGATTTGAGAGAATGTCATTGAAACATGTACATTACCATATGTAAAATAGATGACCAATGCGAGTTCAATGCATGAAGCAGGGCACCCAAGGCCTATATCTGGGGTAACCCAGAGGGATAGGGTGGGGAGGGAGGTTGGAGTGGGGTTCAGGATGTGGGTAACACATGTATACCTGTGGCTGATCCATGATGATGTATGGCAAAAACCATCACAATATTGTAAAGTAATTATCTTCCAAAATTAAAATAAATTAATTAACTTAAAAAAATAATATACAGTTGGAAAAAGACCTCCTCTTATGGAATATTACTCGGCCATAAAAAATTAAATCTTGTCATTTTTGACAGCGTGGGTGGACCTAGAGGCTATTATGCTAAGTGAAATGTCAGATACACAAGGAAAAATATCATATGATTTCACTTATATATGTAATCTGAAAAAATCTAAGTAAATGAACTAACAAAACAAAAACAGTCCTAGATACAGAGAACAAATAGGTTGTTGCCAGATGTGAGGTTTAGCTTCATTATGCTACATACCATAAACTTACATAGTGCTATATATTTGTTATATCTCAATAAAACTAGAGGGAAAAATAAGCTGTATTTTTATCTCTAACTTCTTTGAAAACTTTATCTTTGTCATTGCTCAGTTTAGTTCAGTTCAGTTACTCAGTCGTGTCCGACTCTTGCGACCCCATGGACTGTAGCATGCCAGGCTTCCCTGTCCTGCTGCTGCTGCTGCTGCTAAGTCACTTCAGCTCTGTGTGACCCCATAGACGGTAGCCTACCAGGCTCCTCCATCCCTAGGATTCTCCAGGCAAGAACACTGGAGTGGGGTGCCATTGCGTTCTCCTACTTGCAGTTAAATTACAATGGATTTAATTATTATTTTTCTTTTATTTCATCTTGTTTGGGATTTGTTGCCCTTATAAAATCTTTCTTTTGGTATTTTCATCTGTTTGGGAAAGTTTTTTGCCTTTTCTCTTAAAATGCTAATTTGGTCACAATTTATTTCTTTTTTCTTTAGGGATTTATTTGGAGTTATTCCGTCTCAGATGTCTATCATGACTGTCCTTTACCCATATTTTCTTGGTCTCCCTGCATATACTTCTGTTGACTTTCTTTTTTGTTTTACTATATAAAAAACTTCATTGAAATATATTTCATATGTCTTACAGTTTGCTAATTTAAAGTGTGTAGTTCAGTGACTTTTAGTGTATTTACCGAGTTTTGCAAATTTAACCTCAGTTTCTAAGAAATTTCATGTCCTGCCCCCCTAAAAAGAAACCTTGTAACCATTAATAATCACTCATTTAATTTCAGCCTCCCCTCTTGCTGACTTGTTGATGCTTGTACTCTATTCTTTTAATTTTGTTTTATTCTTTTGTGTTTTTTTTTATTTTTAATTGGAGAATAATTGCTTTACAATGTTGTGTTGGTTTCTTCCATATAACTATATGAAATGTTGGTGTAATTTAACCTCCTGTATTATCAGTAATGAGAGTTACATCTTTTAATTTTTTCTCATCTCTGGTCTTTAAAAAGCAGATTCTTTAAAACCTTGTATTAAAATGAATATTGCAACTACTGAACCAAATTCCATGTCTTCTAACCCTTTTATAATTACATATCTCATATTTTCATTCATTGCTGGGTTTTTAGGGCAATATCTAAGTTCAGGTTTTTAATTACTAATTTGTTGCTTACTAATATCTTATATATTTTAAATATCTTCTTTACAGTTAATGCTATATATTAAAATATCAAATATTTATCCTTCATATCCTACCATAAAAAATTTTGATAATCCAGTATTATCATCAATCCCCATACATATTCAAAAGTCCTTTTCTCCTTGTCACCTCAATGTGGTGGTCTTAACTGTAAATGCTTTATGTCATTAAGTTTGTTATCACTTCCTTTCATGGAATGACTCTTCTTGAACACGTGTTGATTCTTGTTTGAGCACTCACATGTGCTTTGGATTGTCAGTCAGTGCTAACAATTGCTGCTCATGCTCAGCCATTGGAGAGCAGTAGGTCTTGCTGGTGATCTGTTTTCCGTGGTGTAGGAAAAGGGAAAGTTATACTGATACCTGGAAATCCTTTGACAGATCTTATTTGCCTGCACATACATCCAGTTTATCCAGCACTGGGAAACGGACCCAAATGCTCCCACTTATTGATCTTTCTTCAAAAGACATCTTAATCTACTCTCATTACCCACGAGGCAAGTGGGAGACTATGCAAGGGATTAATTCACCTCTAAGGGAACCCAAACTAAAAATCATGCAAAGAACCTCCTACTGCCAATACCTATGTCTTTAAGTAGAAAGCAAACACTTGTGTGTATTAATCAAATTCTATCTCCTTTCTATCTTTTAGGAATTTTGCATAATTTCTGAAACAGAGAGAAGTCTACTTTTTGCTTTCCAGCAAAAATGGTAATAAGTTAATTTATTTTAATAGCTTTTAGAAAATAAGAATAAAATATGGCATGAATCTGGTCCCATATCTTTAAATTAATATATAGCATATTGAAATCAGTATAAGATAAATTAATGTATATGAAGCATGATTTTGCAAATCAGTGAGTTTAAGATAAATTTTCTTGGCACAATCATTTAACTGTTTGAAAAACTGGGAGAAAAAATGTCACATTATCATGGTTAAGAGGCCCCTTTCACCATAAAACAAATAGGAAAAAATGATAGATTTGACAGTGTAAAAATTGAGTATTTGATACATCAAAAATACCATAAATAAGTGCAAAACACACATGAATTGGGAAAATAAATGTAGAACTTATGTTTTCACATTGGAAATGCTTGATAAGCAAATAAGTATAATGAAAGATCCAAATATCATCATGTTTGAAAATAATTATGAATTTCACAAAACATAGTTAAAAATGGTGATATTTTATAGAGCTGTTAACTGATAAAATAGTTGAAATAATAATGATAATTCAATGACAAGTCTAAAAATATTACAGTTTAAAAAATTAATTTCCTGTCTATGAGTCACTATAAACATATCATCAAATGAAAGAGTCCCTTTGACCCAACATCAAAATATGTCCTCAATAAAAGTATTAAAAAGAAATGTGCAAGACTCATATAAAAATAACTTTAATATATTTGAAAGAATTAAAGAAACAATGAGAAAATTAAAACTTTATTTTGGACAAAGGATGTTATAAACTTGTCAGTTTTTTTCATAAAATAAAAACATCTATAATATTGTTGTTTCTATAATTATGATAATAGCAGGATGAGAGGAGACATTGAAAGAAGAGACTGAAAAACACTACTAAAGATTATGCAAAAAGATATAAAATCCTATAAAACAGGAGTAATGAAATAAATCTAGTTGTATAACATATTTAAACAGTGGTATTAAACACAATTTAGTGGTAGTGGTATTCAGTTCAGTTCAGTTCAGTCGCTCAGTCGTGTCCGACTCTTTGCGACCCCATGAATCACAGCACGCCAGGCCTCCCTGTCCATCACCAACTCCCGGAGTTCACTCAGACTCATGTCCATCGAGTCAGTGGTGCCATCCACCCATCTCATCCTCTGTCGTCTCCTTCTCCTCCTGCCCCAAATCCCTCCCAGCATCAGAGTCTTTTCCAGTGAGTCAACTCTTCACATGAGGTGGCCAAAGTAATGGAGTTTCAGCTTTAGCATCATTCCTTCCAAAGAAATCCCAGGGCTGGTCTCCTTCAGAATGGACTGGTTGGATCTCCTTGCAGTCCAAGGGACTCTCAAGAGTCTTCTCCAACACCACAGTTCAAAAGCATCAATTCTTCGGCACTCAGCCTTCTTCACTGTCCAACTCTCACATCCATACATGACCACAGGAAAAACCATAGCCTTGACTAGACAGACCTTTGTTGGCAAAGTAATGTCTCTGCTTTTCAATAGGCTATCTAGGTTGGTCATAACTTTCCTTCCAAGGAGTAAGCGTCTTTTAATTTCATAGCTGCGTTCACCATCTGCAGTGATTTTGGAGCCCAAGAAAATAAAGTCTGACACTGTTTCCACTGTTTCCCCATCTATTTCCCATGACGTGATGGGACCGGATGCCATGATCTTCATTTTCTGAATGTTGAACTTTAAGCCAACTTTTTCACTCTCCACTTTCACTTTCATCAACAGACTTTTTAGTTCCTCTTCACTTTCTGCCCAAAGGGTGGTGTCATCTGCATATTTGAGGTTATTGATATTTCTCCCGGCAATCTTGATTCTAGCTTGTGTTTCTTCCAGTCCAGCATTTCTCATGATGTACTCTGCATATAAGTTAAATAAACAGGGTGGCAATATACAGCCTTGATGTACTCCTTTTCCTGTTTGGAACCAGTCTGTTGTTCCATGTCCAGTTCTAACTGTTGCTTCCTGACCTGCATATAGGTTTCTCAAGAGACATGTCAGGTGGTCTGGTATTCCCATCTCTTTCAGAATTTTCCACAGTTTATTGTGATCCACACACAGTCAATAAAGGAGAAATAGATGTTCTCCTGGAACTCTCTTGCTTTTCCATGATCCAGCGGATGTTGGCAATTTGATCTCTGGTTCCTCTGCCTTTTCTAAAACCAGCTTGAACATCAGGAAGTTCACGGTTCACGTATTGCTGAAGTCTGGCTTGGAGACTTTTGAACATTACTAGCATGTGAGATGAGTACAAGCAGAGTAATGAATTGAACTAGAGAGTCTAAAAATAAATATGCAGGAACTTAGAATATGCACTTCAAAATCACTATGGAAAGGAAGTTTATTCAGTTCATAATTTGGTGACAAGAATCTAGCACTTTAGTGGAAGATTATGAAGTGGGATACTTTGACTAAAATCAGATACAGATGGCTCCAAATTTTTAATTGAATAAATATGAAATAATCAGTGATCATTAAACATTCTTAATCTTCAAATTGTACAAGCCTCACCCCTTTGATCATGGTAAGAAACTCAGAAGATGTAAAAATATATAGCTCCATCAAAATACACATGATAAAAATCATCTTCCTGGCCAAAATAAAACCATCATCAAAATCAAATGCAAGTTGAAAAAAAATAAAGTCAATTTAAACACATGTAATAGAAAATTAGCAATATCTTAATATCTAATAATGCTTATGAATTATAAAATAAGGCTGAATTTATCAATAACACATTTGATAAAACTAAATTTCAGAAAATCCACAGGGCCAATGTCAATAGCACTTATAAGAAAAATTGTGAACTTTATTAAAACTCCAAAAATGATCAAAGTTAATACAAGTTGAAAATACATAATTTTTCAGTGAAAAACAATTAAAATTATAATACTCAGGCAAAAATTTGGGGAAAAGGGCATTTTCCCTTGTACGTGGTAAACATGTAAACTGGAACAAATTCTGTGAATGGCAGTGTATCATCACATATCAACAGCCTTAAGACACTGAACTCAATTTGACCTACCTATTTCATTTTAGTTAATTCATCCAATATAGGAAGCATTTTAGTTCTTTATTGAACCACATTTATTGAGTAGGTTCCACTTGACCACCACTCACTGTGAGGAGCACATTACAAACATCACTTTAACCAACACATGTTACCTACTACCAAGTAGGAAGGTCTTGGTATCCTGATTCCCACATGCAAACACTTAAACACAGGAGAGAAGATGATTTTGCAAATGTTGCACAGTTACTTGGATTAAGCAGCAGCCGTTTAAAATTTATATGCACGCTTATGTTTTTTTTGGAGAGGCAATGGTACCCCACTCCAGTACTCTTGCCTGGAAAATCCCATGGACGGAGGAGCCTGGTAGGCTGCAGTCCATGGGGTCGCGAAGAGTTGGACACGACTGAGCGACTTCACTTTCACTTTTCACTTGCATGCATTGGTGAAGGAAATGGCAACCCACTCCAGTGTTCTTGCCTGGAGAATCCCAGGGACGGGGGAGCCTGGTGGGCTGCCGTCTCTGGGGTCACACAGAGTCGACTGAAGCGATTTAGCAGCAGCAGCAGCATACTTTTTTATTTATAAATACATATATGTATATATTAGCTATTAATATATGTAATCATCTGAAATTTTATAGTCCCTTAAAAGGCAGAAAATGACTGTAAGCAATGAGAAACTTCCAAGTTTTTTGAGTAGATGAGTGACAGGGTCAAAGTGTATCTGTGTGTGTCATGGTTGAAATGGTGGAAGAATGGGCCTCCCCAATGGCCCACTGGTTAAGACTTTGCCCTCCCATACCGGGGATAGAGGTTCAATCCCTGGTCAGGAGGCTAAGATCCCACATGCCTCACAGCCCCACACCCAAAGCATAAAAAAGAAGGAATACTGTAATAAATCCAATAAAGATTTTTTAAATGGTACACATAAAAAAAAAATGACAACGGTGGAGAACACAATAAGGGTTTGATGTATTACAAGCTGTATGTGTGGAGAAGTGCTTAGAGCTAGGCAAGTAACCAGCATGAGAACAGACTTGGTAATTTATTATCCTCATATTGAAGGAACCAGAGGAGTGAAAAAGGAGTCAGTACTGTTCATACCTGGAGCAAAGTTTTCTGAAAAGTGCTCTGGAAAATTCCTGACTTTCTCCTTTGATAAGTGGTGATGCTGAAGCCAGAGAACCACTTCCTCCCACAGACACACATTTAGGCAAGAGCAAGAAACAGGTAGGAACTCTTGCCGTGTTTCTTTTTATCTTTACGTGATTCTAATATTTTCTTGCAAGAATTACAGTGATTAGAGCAATGTAAAACAAAATGAGGGCTTCATTGAATTAGCAATTTAAACTTGTGCTATATTAGCATCATGTTGAATTATTACTCATCCTTGCTAATATAGCATTTAACAGGAAATTACACTGTCATGCCAGACTGGTATAAAAAAATCTGAAACCTAATGGGGCATGATGTAAAAAGCTATTATAGTAGATACTCACTATTAGGAGTGTGTACAGTCTTTCCTATATTTTAATTTTGGATTTTCCCATGGGTATCTACACCAGAGTGGGGGTAGGGGGGTCAGAGAAAATTGAGAAGGAAGGACGGAATTTGAGTGACTAAGTACTATTTTGAATAGGATTTCAGTGGAAGAGGTAAATTATTTTTGTCCTCCTTCCTTGGGAAATTTCAAGATGTGTTTTGAAATTTGGGGCTTCTATTAGCCCATTGACAGTATTTTTTTTTTCATTTTCTCATTTTAATCAGTATGTTTAGATTCTAGTAGCAGGTTTGCTAATGAATTATCCTTAAACTCCTTGGATGTCCCTAAATGTGTAGTAAATTCTTAATCTGAATGAAGAGTTTATAGTGAGTCAACTGGGCTCAGTAAACTAGCAGTGTAGAGCTTAGTTTGATCTGTAGGGTAGGGTCCTTGTGTTGTTTTCACCTGTGCGGGGAATTGATTAATGTAATGGCGTGGGGTATCTGCTGATGCTGAGGAAAAGACTATGGGTTCTTTCCAGGGTCCAAAGATAGACAGTCAATGTTTGGTTTATCTAGTCATCATTTAGTTTGGTGATCTGTATCAATGAGAAAACTTAAATATTTCATTGTGTTTTTTAAAAAAGTCTTAATATCTCAAGGCTCAACTTTAGCATCATGTCCTTAGTGTTTTCTCCTTTGTTGTCCTTCACATAGCACTGAAAAACACCGTTCCTGTGCTTCTGAATGCCTTCTTGTTGCTGACACCAGGCTCTCCCTGAGATAGTTTCTGCCATTTGTAAATTAATTTTTAGTTTTTTATGACCAAAGTATAGTTGATTTACAATTTTGTGTTTCACATATACAACAAAGTGATTCAGTTTTACATACAAATATATATATATATATATATATACACACACATATATATATTTATGATTTTTCAGATTCTTTTCTGTTATAGGTTATCACAAAATACTTTGTATAGTTCCCTCTGCTATACAGTAGGTTCTTGTTGGTTATCTAATTTATATATAATAGTGTGTATAAGTTAACCCCAAATTCCTAATTTATTCCTCCCCACCTTTTCCCCTTTGGTAACCATAGTTTGTTTTCTATGTCTGTGGGTCCATTTCTGTTTTGTAAAGAAGTTCATTTGTATCTGTTTTTTTAATTTCACATATAAGTCTCATATATCTGTCTTTTTCTGGCTTACTTTACTTAGTTTGATAATTCCTAGGTCCATCCAGGTTGCTGCAAAAGGCATTAATTTATTTTTCATGGCTGAGTAGTATTCCATTGTGTACAGGTACCACACATTATTTACCCACTCACCTGTTGATGGACATCTAGGTTGCTTCCATGTCTTGGCTATTGTGAATAGTGCCGCTGTAGACACTGAGGTGCATGGAAAATCCAGCTTCAATGGTGCCAGTTGATGTGATTTGAGGGATGGCTTCTTAGGAGAGAGAATACAAAACTGTGAATAAAGCATTATATATGAAAGTAAACCTTTATTTAGAATGAGAAAATATATCATAGCAAATACATGCTTTAAAAAGTGACAGGTAACACAAACATTTTAAGTGCAAAACAGTATTGTTATTAATTAATTATTGTATCTGTGAAATGCCTTTCCATGCATTTTTGGCTGTGTATTGATTCCTTGATTGCCTCTTCATATAGGAGTTTTTTGTGCTATCATTTATGAAGAGAATATAGAGGTAATTCAGTGTTTTCTCTCATATGAGTGCCTAAAATCTATTGTTATTAGTAATAACAATATAGTAGATGGAGAAGTTTAAGAAATTTTCCTTCTGCTTTATAGGGCATAATGTAATATGTCATGCTTTATAAATGCTGTAAAAAACTTTATTGAACTTCTTTTATGTATACAGTGAAAGCATCCTGAGCATTTCCAGTTTTCTGATGCAATGACTTAAATATGTTTTGAAATATTACACACATAACCAATTTGTTGTCAATGTCCTCAGTTCAGTGGCATGTGAAAATTTTATGTTATCTGCATTGATTTCAATATTTGCATCAAATCAGCAAGAAATTTAATGTTTTTCAAGGTCTTTTCATGTTTCATGCCTCTTCATTAAGGAGAATTCTCAAACAATTAAAGAGCCTGTTCATTACTTCCATTTTATTGTAAAAGTTCATTACTTTTATGTGATCTAATCATTAGGGAGTCACATTGGCTTCTCTCTTTGAAGATGTTTATAATTTCATTGCTGTGGTGCCTTTTTGTTTATAATCCATTTTTGTCTGAATCTTGTCTTTTGTTTATTAACTAAACATGAGAAAAGAAGCTACCATTCATAAATCCAGGTGAGAATCTGTCTTTTCGCAGTTTTTCCCTTTTATTGGAGTGTTCATTATCTTACCATATTACAGTTAACATAATGTAATTCCAAATAAGCCTTTTCTGATGGATCCCTACAATGTCCAGTTTTAGTCCAACAATATCCAACATGTGGCACAGTATGGTAATAGATAATGATCTAAACCAATTCAAGTAAAATACCTTAATAAAGAAATTTTTACAAAAGCCTGTGAACACTTATGAGACCATATTTTTTAGGCTCCTACCAGAGCCTTAAAAGGGATTTATATAAGTGAGAGATATGGAAGCATGAGTTGGGTTTTTTTTTCTTTCCATTTTAAAGAAAATATTGTTTCAATTGTTTGTGTGTGCTTAGTTGCTCAGTAATGTCCGACTCTTTGCCAACCCCATGGACTATAACCTGCCAGGCTCCTCTGTCCATAGGGATTGTCCAGGCAAGAGTACTGGAGTGGGTTGCCATGCCCTCCTCCAGGGGATCTTTCCAACCTGGGGATTGAACACAGGTCTCCTGCATTGTAAGCGGACTGTTTACCAGCTGAGCCGCCAGGGAAGCCCTTTAATTGTTTAATAACACTAGAGAGTATTAGATTTCAACTTCTGTATTTACTACAGTGTACTCACAACCAAAGTTTAGTTTCCAACGGTCACCATTGACTTGACCCCCTTTAGCCACTTTCCCCTCCCCTCACCCCCATCTCCTCTGGCAATCCCTACTCTGTTTTCTGTATCTGTGTTTCTGTTTTTTAGATTCTACACATGAGTGAAATCACACAGTGTTTTCCTTTTTCCATTTGACTTATTTCACTTAGTGTAATACCCTCAAGGTCCATCCATGTTGTTGCAAATGCCAAGATTTTATCTTTTAAAAAAATTATTTATTTATTTATTTGGTTGTGTTTAGTCTTAGTTGCCACAAGCAGGTTCTTTGTTGCATCATGCAGGATCTTTTGCTGTGGTTTAGACTCTCTAGTTGTGGTGTATGGGCTCACTGCTACTGCTACTGCTAAGTCACTTCAGTCGTGTCCGACACTGTGCAACCCCAAAGATGGCAGCCCACCATGCTCCTCCATCCCTGGGATTCTCCAGGCAAGAACACTGCAGTGGGTTGCCATTTCCTCCTCCAATGCATAAAAGTGAAAAGTGAAAGTGAAGTCGCTCAGTCGTGTCCGACTCTTAGCGACCCCATGACTGCAGCCGACCAGGCTCCTCCACCCATGGGATTTTCCAGGCAAGAGTACTGGAGTGGGGTGCCAATGCCTTCTCCGACTAGTCACAGCATATGGGTGTAGTTACTCTGTGGCATGTGGGATTTTAGTTCCCATATTAGGGACCGAACCTGCATCCTCTGCATTGCAAGGTGAATTCTTAACCACTGGACCCCAAGGACGTCCCTATTTTTTTTAATGGCTCTTTTCTTCTTCTTTATCTATTCATCTTTCAATAGACACTGAGGTTGTTTCCATATCTTGGCTATTGCAAATAATGCTGTGATGAACATAGCGAGTGCATATATCTTTTCAAATGACCACTTTTACATTCTTCAAGTGTATAGCCCAAAGTGGAATAGCTGGATCATATGCTGATTCTACTTTTAGTGTTTTGAGGAATTACCATGTTGTTCTTTTCAGAGGAAGCATGAGTTTTGTAGTATTATCACAAATCATCTGCCTCTGGTTCCTCCCCTTTCATATGACATGACCTTTTAGTCTGTAATAGAGAGCGTAGAGGTTAAGTAGGCTTGGAGAAATTTAAGAAAGTTCATTTATCTTATCACAAATGCATCAAAAAGTGTATGTATAATGGACAAGTATAAAAGTGAATGTGTCATTAGGTGAGAGCATGAATTTGTGAGAGTTAAGTTGGTAAAGGGTTGAATAAACATAAGTGTAAAAACATGAGAATGTTTACATGATACACTCAAAACACTTTGTGAAGATCTTAGAATGTGACTGGGAAATTTTGAGAAGTCTGGATGTTCATGAAAGTGGGAATTCATAGGAATTTGAATGAGTGAGGGTGTCAATGTGCAAAAGAATGGTGAGTGTGGCAGAAGATTGCTTTGGAATAGGGTGTGATCAAGTAAAACAATGATAAGTAAGATAAAGTAACAAATAAACCCCAATCTCTCAATTCTGTACTGATTTCAGATCCTCTGTCTATCACCAACGACAACCTAGAATACATTAAAAAAAATAAAACAGCCAGGACATTATCAGGAGAGATGGGAAGTACAAGCCACCAATGCAGACATTTCCTGCCATTTAAAAATGTAAATCATCAGATTTTACACCTTCTTTTGTTTCAAAATCTTTACTTTTCATTTTACTCATTTTATTATCCATGAAAATGTCATTTTCTCAGATTAATATAGTGACTCTTGGTAGTTTGTCACTAAGGAAGTTTAACATGAAGAGCAGATGAATTCCAAAATTATGTTAACTCTTACATATCAACTAGAAGGAAGTTGCAGGTGAGATATTCTAAGATAAAATGGAATATTTGCTATCACAGGATACATTATGATAGAAGTCTTCGGGAAGCCCTGGAAGACAAAGGTTGTAAGTACTAAGGAGATCACCATGATTTTGGTCTGTTTCTGAAAAATTCTTATTGAAGTTCCCAGAATCAGTTTCTGCACATAAAACAGAAATTAAAAGTGGACATTTATTTCACTATAACATGAAATAAACTTCCATGTAAGCAACACCAGGCAGGTTTAGAAACTTTATATCAGGGACCCAGACTCCTCCAGCTCCTCTTTGCCATCCTTCGATCATCTGTGGCAAATTGAAGATGGCACAGATTCTTTGCCCATCTCCCTTGGAGGGGTGAGTTCTGCGTCCCTACTCCTTGAATCTGAGCAGAATATGTGACTACTTTAAGTAATAGAATATGATAGACGTGACACCATAACAATTTCTAGGCCCATGCCTCAAGTTACTGTCACTTTCTACTTTCTCCTTCTTGAAACATTTGCTCTTAGAGCCCTGAGCTGTCATGTAACAAATCCAACTAGCCCATTGGAGAGATTACCCAGACAGGTTCTGAGACTACATGAAGCAGGAGAGGGCTCCAGCTGGGTTCGGCCTTTCAGCCTCTCTTATCAAAATGCCAGAAGTGAGAAAGAGTGGCCATGGTTCTTGCAGACCAGCCCTGCGGCTCAGCTGAATTTGAGTGTGAGGCCTCAGTTGATCCTCTGTGGATCAGAGGAATCATCCACAGAATTAGAATATATAGTTAAATGTGTGTTTTCTAAGTTTCTCTGTTTCAGGGTAGTTCATAACATAGCAATAGACTACAGTTTTATCTTATGATGCAGGATGGCTTATGTTGCAGGAAGCTGTGAAGCAGAAAGAAGAAAGGCACAAAAAGGCACGTGGCTCCCACATTTAGGAAGACTTCCCAGAAAAATATTTTTAAAAAAATATAGATGGCCAGAACTTGGTCACATGGTCACATGTGGCTGCAAGAAAGACTTGGTGATACAGTCTTATGGATAAACACATTACCAGGTTAAACAGATTCATTTATCTATCCATGGGAGAAGATGTTCTACATTCCTTCAACTCTCTTGAACAAAATATTTTCTTTCTTATTGAATTTTTTTAAAGAGTTTATTTCTTTAGACTATATTTAATTCACAGCAAGCTGAGGAGAATGTACAAGAGATTTTCCATATAGGCGTGCCCCGACATGTGCATAGCCCGCTGCTGCTGCTGCTAAGTCGCTTCAGTCGTGTCCGACTCTGTGTGACCCCATAGACGGCAGCCCACCAGGTTCCCCTGTCCCTGGGATTCTCCAGGCAAGACCACTGGAGTGGGTTGCCATTTCCTTCTCCAATGCATGAAAGTGAAAAGTGAAAGTGAAGTCACTCAGTTGTTTCCGACTCTTAGAGACCCCATGGTCTGCAGCCTAACAGGCTCCTCCATCCGTAGGATTTTCCAGACACCACTGCAAACTTCCCTTGCCAGAGTGGTACCCTTGTTACCACAGATGAACCTGCAAGCATGCATCATCGCCCAAAGTCCACAGTTTATGTTATGGCTCACTCTTGGCATTGTGCTTTCAATGGGTTTGGACAGGTGTATTCATCACTGTGGTCTGAAATCCTCTGTGTTCTTCCTGTCCTCTCCCTTCTCTGACACCAAACGCTGGCAATTATTTTTGGAAATCTTTGGAAACCTTTTTACTGTCTCCATAGTTTTTCCTTTTCTCGAATGTCACATAATTGACCTCATATAGTAAGTAACCTTTTCACATTGGTTTCTTTCACCTAATAATGCACATTTAAGGTTTCTCCATGTCTTTTGGTGGCTTGATAATCATTTCTTTTCAGTGTTCAATAATATATCATTGCATAAGTGTACTACATTTTGCCTATTAAGTCACCTACTGAACGATTACTTCCAAGTTTTGGTAATTGTGAATAAAGTTGTTAACATCTGTATAACATCAGGTTTGTGTGTATATGTAAATTTTTAACTCCCCGGGTAAAATAACATGTGGCACAATTGCTGGATCATATGATAAGAGTAGGTTTAGTTTTGTAAGAAAACACCAAATTGGCTTTCAGAGTGACTGTTTCATTCTGCATTCCTATCAGCAATGTATGAGAGTTCCTGTTGCTTCACATCCTTATTAGCATTTGGTGTTGTCATTGTTTGATATTTTGGCCATTCAGCTTGGTATGTAGTGGTAGCTCATTGTTTTAACTTGCCTTTCCATGGTGACCTGTGATGACATCTGTATATTTGCTTTTTTTAAGGGTTGGTTGTTTTCTTAGTGTTGAGGCTGTAAAAAGTCCTTGAATATATATGTGGATATATTAAAGTGTGTCCTGGAAAATATTTTCTTCCCATCTGTGGCTGCATTCTCATTCTCTGATATTACCTTTCACAGAAGAGAATTTTTTTTCATGAATTCCAGATTATCAATTATTTCTGTAATGAATCGTGTGTTTAATATTTGTTGTATCTAAAGTGTCATTACCCTACACAAGGCCATCTAGTTTTTGCTTTATGTTATCATTTAGTTTTATACTTTTAATTTTACATTTAGGTCTAAGATCTATTTTTAGTTAGTTCTTGTAAAGAGTGTGAGATATATATCTAGATTCTTTTTTTCTGTGTGTGGCTGTCCACTTGTTCCAGCACCATTTGTTGAAAAGACTGTCTTTGGCCCATTGTCATGTTTTGTTCCTCTGTCAAATATCTGCTGACTATATTTATGGAGGTCAATTTGGGAACTTTAAATGCTATTCCACTGAGCTATCTGTCCTTTTACCAATAACAAACTGTCTTGATTACTGTACTTTATAGTAAATCTTGAAATCTGATAGTGTCAGTCATCCAACTTTGTTCTTCTGCTTAATATATTGACTATTCTGGGTCTTTTGTCTCTTCATATAAACTTTAGAATGTTTGCCAATTGCCACAGAATAACTTACTGGGATTTTTATTGGAATTACACTGAATCTATAGATCAATATGGGAAGAACTATAATCTTGACAGTATAGAATCTTCCTATTAATGAGCCTGGAATATCTCTTTATTTATTTTTTTTTTTATTTAATTAACCAAAGTTTTATATTTTTACTCAAATTTGTCTTGTACATATTTTGGTAGAGTTATACATAAGCATTTCATCTTTGGGGAGCTTATGTAAATGGTATTGTGGTTTTAATTTCAAATTCCACTTGTTCATTTCTGGTATAAAGGGAAGTAACTGACTTTTATATATTAAATTAGTATCCTGCAACCTTGTTATAATCACCTATTAATTCTAGGATTTTTCTGACCAATTCTTTTGAATTCTTTATACAGTGATCATGTCATGTCATCTGTGCATAAAAGGAGTTTTATTTATTCCTTTCCAGTCTGTATAGTTTTTATTCCCTTTGTTTATCTTACTGCATTAGCTATAACTTCTAGTAAAACGTTGAAAAGAATAATGAGAGGGGACATTCTTGCCTTGTGTATGATTTTAGTGGAAAAGTACAGAACTTTTCACTATTAAAAAATATGATATATGTAGATTTTTGTGTATTGTCTTTATTGAGTTGAGGAAATTCACCTCTGTTCCTAGTTTACTGAGAGTTTTTATTATTAATGAATATTGGCTTTTATCAGATACTATTTCTACTTCTTATTGGTGTAATTATGTGATTTTTCTTTTCTGCCTGTTGATATGATGGATTGTAGTAATTGATTTTTGACTTGAATTGGTCTCACATAGCTGGGATAAATAACACTTAGTGTGTTGTATAATTCTTTTTGTACATTCTTGGATTCAATTTAATACTATTTTGTTGAGGATTTTTCATTTATGTTTATGACAGTTGTTGGTCTATAGTTTCCTTGTTATATCTTTGCCTGATTTTCGTATTATGGTAATGTTGGTATCACAGAATAAATAAAAATGTATTTCCTCTGCTTCTATCCTCTAAGAGTATAAGTAATTGGTAAAATTTTTAAAAAAATATTTAGTGGAATCTGCCAGTAAACTCAAGTGGGCCTGGCACTTTCTCTTTTGTATGATTATTAATTATTGATTCAATTTCTGTAATAGATAAAGGCTTATTCAGATTTTACAGTTTTTCTTGAGTGAGTTTTGGCAGCTTGTGTCTTTCAAGGAATTGTCCCACTTCATCCAGGTTATCAAATATGTGGACATAGAGTTTTTCATATTTCTTTATTATTCTTTTAATATCCATGGGGTCTGTAGTGATGTTCCCTTTTCATTTCTGATATTAGCAATTTGTTGTCCTCTCTTTTTTCTTGATTAGCCTAATCAGCAGTTTTTGAACATTTAATGTATTCTCAAATTCTCATCTGATAAAATGTTTAAGATAATAAAGCAATGAATCTGTGTAACTGTTTAATTTTGTTGTTTAGTCACTAAGCCATGTCCTACTCTTTGTGACCTCATGGACTCTATAGCCTGCCATGCTCCTCTATCCATGGGATTTCCCATGCAAGAATACTGTAGTGGGTTGCTATTTCCTTCTCCAGGGAATCTTCCTAACCCAGGGATCAAACCTGCAACTCCTGCATTGGCAGACATTGGCAGGTAGATTCTTCACTGCTGAGCCACCAGGGAAGCCCTTATAACTGTTTAATATGTCATATCAAACTACCAAAACTTAATGCAATTAAAAACAATATTTATTTATTAAGTCACAGTCCTGGAGACCAGAATCCAGGTGGGCTTGACTGGACCTCTGTGTCGGATTTCACAGAGCTGAAATTAAAGTTTCGTGTAGGCTGGTCTCTTATCAGAATGATCTGGTGAATGATTTACTTCCATGCTTCCACTCAGGTTGATGTATGAATTTAGTTCATTGTGGTTGGAGGACTGAGGTCCTTATTACTTAGCTAGAGGATTCTCTCAGTAATTTAGGCCACCTGTATTCCATCTCACACAGCTCCTCTATCTTTAATCTAGCAACAATGAGTCAAGTCCTTCTTACACCTTGAATCTCTGACATCTTCTACCATCAGCCAGAAAAAAAGCTCTGTGCTTTAAAGGATGTGTGTGTGTGTGTGTGTGTGTGTGTGTGTGTGTGTGTGTGTGAGAGAAACTCAGAGGTCATTGGGGGAACAGACAAGAAAATAATTGAAACTAATGTTATTAGTGTTGATTTGGTAATGAGCATCCCAGGGACAACTATCTTGAGAGACAGAGGTTGTATCTCTGACCTTACCAAAAACTGAGGGAAACGTTTTCATGAAAGGTGATAGCATGAGAAGTCTTGAAAGAGTTGCATAAGCCATCAAGTAAAGGGCTGGTGGGGAAGAGCATTTTGAGCAGGCTTTCCCTACCTCCAATGAATGGGGTAGAAAGTTCTCTGTTTGGAATTTAATGGGAGGGAGCAAATACTGGCAACTATTACGTCCCTTGCAGTTATTGTAATTGAATATGCACCCAGATGACAAGATTATCACAGAGTACATTGGAAATGTTTGTGAATAACAGAGAACTTTGTACTTGCTTTTTAACTCTAGACCTATCTTTTATTTCTTAAAAGTGACTGCTAAGTATTGTCCTGTATTACATTTTATTTTTTTTTCAATTAAATGGTTGATCATGTACTTTAATTACAAAGGGAAATTTCAAGGAGAATGTTATTAAATAGAAATGGCATGTTAGTTACCTATAATGAAAAAACTCAGCAGACTGAATAATAGGACTTCCACAGGCTTAGACAACAATGGGTAGATGTAGCCAGAGTTTTGAATTGCTGCACATAATAAACTTTTCTGTGAGTCAGCTCAGAAAATATTTTTCTCCCCTGAATACACCTGAAGAGTTCTAAGTTTGTCCTCCCTTTGACTTTGAATCTCTGTGTGTAGTGCTTTTCAGAAATTAGCTTTTATGTGATCAAACTACTCGTTTTTGATTCTGGATTCAAAGCTTTTGTAATTATGTTCAGAGCACTTTTAAAAAAATGTATAAATGCATCTTTAATGTATGGAGATTGGAAGATCAGCAGCCAAGTGAAACTCGGCAGCACAGGGAAGGGTGTACAGGAGGTCAGTGAAGCTGTGGAAAAGAATAGAAATTAGATCCTGTCAGAAAGAGGTAAAAAATTTGGATTCATCCTAAAATAGAACTGCCAGAGAGGAATTTAATAACATATCCCTTTATTTATGGAGGCAGAATATTAGCCACTTACAAGAATGCAGACAATTTGAAACCTGGTAATACCTACCGCCTACTTCCCCACCTACTGACTCATGAGAAGTCCAGTTGTTGGGTATTTTAAAGTTCCCAGTGTACACACAGCATTTGCCAGGTATTAGTGGAAATGTACAGCAGTTCACATTATATTTATGAAATATCCATGACTGAAAGGAAGAGGCAAGTACAAGGTAATATAAGTTAGATTATGAGAGATTTTTACAACTACAAAAATTTTTTTAAAGCTCCAGAATTTTAAAACTCCAATTAATATAGTGTGAAAATCAACGTGGATCTTGGACAAGATATTTTGAAACAACTGTGTTTCACATTTGATGTATTTTTTAGATTTCTATAAAATGTACCTTCATGCAATAAGCCCCTTGGCATATGCTCGTTACCAAGGAAAATAAAACAGTTATATGACTAATTAGACTTCACCTTCTCAGTTCGGGAAAAGCCTGACAACCCACCCCTTGTTATCATAAACTAATGATGCCTCCCCACATTACATGAAACAATCACTGGTGAGGTTCATTACAGCTGCATCGTCTTGTTCCATAAATGTCAAGAGATTAAAGGTGAAAGCTTTGGCTTCCCATTTTTTTTTGTAGGTGGGTTTTTAAAAGTTCAATGTGGTCAGATTATTTTAAGATGACAGTTACAGTTTCTTCATGTTACCAAAATGTCTAGTAGAAAAGTGTAGAAACCCATTCAAAATCGTCTATTTGCTCTTGTTTGTATTCATGTCAAATACTCTGTTTCATTGACTTCTTTTTGTTTTTACAGTAATCATCTATTGACAGGCTAAAGCAGTGTTCTGAGTTTTGCAGACAAAAAGACAATTTGTGTTTTTCAAACAGTTTTTGGTTAATTAACTTTGTGCACAACACCATAGTATAATACCCCCAGCACACCCACCCTCACACACACACACGCACACACATACACAGGCACACTTCTTTTTAGATGTTTAGAGCTTTCAGAAAGTCCTCTGGGAACAAACTTGTTTGATTAAGCTCAGTTCAGCATCTCCAAAATTTTAAGGTAATCTCTCTGTGTGCAGTTTCTTATAGAACTATTGTTTCTTGAAACAAGCTATGGGGAAACCTGTTTTAGATTATGTTTACAGACTATCTGTGATTCATCCAGCTATCCATGGAAATTATTGATGTCTCACTGGAATAGATTTTGAAAATCTAATGATTTGAAAAGTCTAGTAAAGTTTCTCACCAATTTAAGGCATTTTCTGGTATTGAAATCCCTTTTCTAGTCCCCTGATGGTTCTTTCTGAGATTCAGTAGGGAGTTAGAGATGATGGTTAGGCTGAGTGAGTTTGGAGTTCTGGAAGTTTTTCCTCTTTTAAAAAATGTGGGAGTTGAATTGATCTGTTTCTAAGATCTTTTGTAGCTTGAAACTTGTCTTAGTGACCTAACTCGGTGACTGACACATTAATGAAAAAGAAAAGTCATACTTTCTATATGCTTTGTTGTTGTTTAGCCACTGGGTCCTGTCTGACTCTTTTGCAACCCCATAGACTGTAGCCTATCAGGCTCCTCTGTCCATGGGATTTCCCAGGCAAGAATGCTGAAGTAGTTTGCCATTTCCTTCTCCAGATATCTTCCTGACCCAGGGATCAAACCTGTGTCTCCTGCATTGGCAGGCAGATTCTTTACCACTGAGCCACCTGGGAAGCCCTCTATATGCTTTACTTACTTCATTATCATTTCAGTGATAAATCACTAAAAAATAAATCATAGATTAAAGGAGTTGAAACACGTAAAACCACTGGACAAGGTAAGAACCACAAGAAATAAGCTGTTGCTTATTTTGCTTGAGTTTTATAATCCCCTTATCATGGCTGTTACCAGTAACTCTCATATTACAGATAAGGCTAAATCTCAAAACTTTATGTAAGGTGTCCTATAGCTTACACCTAGAAATGGAACAGTTGAGATATAAATCCAGGAGAGGTAATTTTCAGTTTCATTCCTGAAATTGAAATGAATTCTGTTTCATTTCAATACTATGCTGATATTAGCCTAGAAGCAACAAATTTTAAGTTGAATGAGAGGAAGGATATGGAAGAAAATGACATTTTGAAACAATGCAAGCTACTCAAGATAACCTGCCTGCAGGTACTCACCCTGCTGACCCCTTAGGTAAGACCATGGTGAATACAAAATTATTTGGACATATTTTCAGAAAGTCAGAATTATGGGTAAAAATTCTGAGCTGAGCATCTAATTTGTAGTCCAACAATAAAATTGTATGAGTACATTTTTAATTTTCTTTTTTCACATTCATATTTTCATTTGTTATAAACTATCTTAATGTCCGGGAAACCACACATGTCACAGGAGGATAAAAAATAGTGCTATGACTTTTACTGACTTCTGGAAAGTGTGGACTGCTAATCAAAGATCGCTTTGAAGATGAGAGGTTGAGGTACAAATTTTAACGTATGATAAAATGAACACAATTTACCCCCCAAAAATAAGTTTTTAGGCATTTAGATGATCTTTTTCCAAAATTTTAATTCTAAGATGTGAACACTGCCTTACTGTAGAAGACACTTTGAGCACTTTTTAGCATTCCTTTAAAGAAATTGCCTATACATTTCCTCTGAATAAGAAGATTTTAAAAATTCTATCACTAATGCTGTAACTTTTCAGCACAAAAAATAAAAGAGCACTTAACTTCAGGGGTGATGAGGAACTAGAGGAGCAAATACGTTTTTCACTGAAATGTGATTTTGTGTTGCTAAGGAAGACATAAAGGTCGTGGTGGAGTGTGATAAAAGGGTTAAAATAAATGAGAAGAATTTTTTTTTATACCCAGAGGGAGAAGAAAGCCACAAGAAAATAGGCCCACTAATGAATGAGGAAGGGCATGAAATTAATGATGACTCTAAAACGGCTGAGTTATTGAACTCATTTTTTAAAATCTGCCTTTAACAAGAGAAATGAAGCAAAGAAATACAGACAATTAGGGAGTAATGAAGACATTGCAAAAATGGCTATAGCCAACATCAAGATAAGGGAATTCCTTACTTGGCAGTCCTTGGAAGATCCATATCTCCCTGAGTTATTTAAGGGTTTGGCCAGCATATTTACTGATCCATGCATATTTTTTCTTAGAAAATGAGAGAATGTTAGCATATTGGGGAATGTGGATAAAACAGACTCTTGAGGGTATTAGAAACTTCTGCCTAGAAAGGTAACCATCAGTAAAGTGTACCATTGAATATGTCCCAAAATATTAAGAATGGGAAACTGGCAGAGTACCTTCAATGTGAATAAAACAGGCCATAGGAATCCACAATTTTGCCATCACACACCCACAAAAGTTATTGGAAGACAAATAACGAAAGTCAAGCATTTGAACACTGGGGTCATTTCTGATTTGGTGAGTCACCCAGTTGTGCATGAACAATTAATCTAACAAAGAAAGTTATTGAATCATGGTTTTGAAAATAGGTTAAAGTTCATCATGAGTGATGAAACTACATGGAAAATTACATAAATGACTCAGGGGGCTCAGTATGGGCTAATATTGGTTCTGTTTTGTTCAAAGAATTTATTATTTATGATTAGCAAAATGATTAATGAATTGTTTAAAAGATTTTAAAATGATGTTATTCTCTGAAAGTCAGAGAAAACTTATAAAAACCACAAAGAGGCAAAAGGATCAAAACAGAGCTATAAATATCGAAGTGGAGATTTAGGCTAAAAAGAACGATGGGTGGGGTGAGATGAGAGTTCTCGAGAACTCAAAGGCCTTAGCTCAAGGACTTATGCAGTATCTTGCAGTTGAAATGAGACAGAAATCCAATAACGTGACAACAGTCCTAATGAAGGAGATCTCTGCCCTTTTTCTTTCTCTTGTTCTTAACTGTCCCAAAATGTTCTGAAATACTGCAAAGACTAGCTGGTGTGTTTTCTCATCTACTCAATTAGCAGCATGAAGAACATTGCATCCTAAAAGCTGTAGGTTCACAGCCAGGCCGTGGGAAAGAAAAAGCAGAAATGAATATAGAAGAGCCTGAAATGAGTGAGAAGAAGACCTCAAATGACCATGAGAACCTAAGTTAACTCTGGGCTGTAGGCTTTTTTTTTTTTTTTGAGGAAATTTAAAAGAAATGCCCACATTAGAAAGTGGTAAGATCAGGAAAAGGGGATGAAAAGTCTTTTGTGGAGTTGGTACCAATAAATACTGATTTAACAGAAAAATATAAAATCAGAAATTTGAAAATGGAGCAAAAGCATAGAACAAGCAGCGATAATTTAATATTGCAGAGGAACTCATCAGGCGTATCATGAACACTTGCTTTTGTATGGGAAAACGAGGGTGGGATTGCAGCACTTACCGCAGCACTGACTTGGTGACCCTTCTGATGCTGCTTCTGTTTCACTCATGGGAAAACCGGGTATTCTGAATGCCCAGTTCAAGTGTTTGAAGTCTCTGCTATTGACGAAAACTCACTACTTCTCAAAGAGGGTGCACTTTGTATTTTCCAAAGCACTTCCTCAGTGTTAATGAGAGCTCTGTGCTGTCTGACACACTGGCCGTTGTCATCACCACTTACATCACCCCTCTAGGGCAGGCATTGTTATCCAGGCATCACAGCTAGGAAGAGTGACAGCCCCCTAAGCAGCATCCCTGGTGCCATGCAGCACTGTGACGGTGAGGCTGGACAACACACCCAGGTAATAGCCTCCCCAGGCCTTCCTCCTGCTCCACCTGCTGCTCCACATCAAGACCAACAAAGTGCTGGATATTCTCTCCCTCTCACTCTCTATAAAATCTCTGGTTTCGTCATTCTGACGCTGTCCTCAGTTCAAAGGAACTGAAATGGGTTCTTGTCAGAGTCAATGATATCAATCACAAGAGCCCAGAGGGATGGCCCGTAATGAAGACATTCCACTCTCCTGAAAGGTCTGTGTCATACTGGTCCATTGGTCACAGTTCTCACCCTGGCCTTTGATGACCTGCCCTTGGTCCGAGGCATTTTCAGTAGTTCTATACACAGAGCCACTATCTGCATCTCCCAAGGTGTGATGGTTGCAGTTTCTGTGCAGAACAGCTATGTTTCCCTAATGAAACCCAGCAAGAGAGATGGGAATTTTTGCTTGTATCCTTTGCATAGTAGGTATGTATACACATCGTAATACGCAGGCACCTCATCTTCACAGCCCTGCAGAAAGAGATAGCAAACCACTCCAGTATCTAGCCTGGGAAATCCCACAGAGGAGCGTGGCAGGCTACAGTCCATGGGGTCGTGAAGAGCTGGACACGACTGAGCCACTAAACAACAGCAACATTTTCCCAGACTATGATTTCAAATTCTTAAATCCAGGTTTTGGGAGTTGATCCAAATAGCTAATTACTCAGAACATGCGCTACTGAAGACTTTGATAACGTCGCTACATTCCCTAGAAGTTGTGTCTTCTTGAGCACAGCTTCAAATGAGAACATAATGTTAACAAGCCAAGAAGTTAATTCACTCATTGTTTCCTAAAATCATTCTACATACATGTGTGGAGCCTGACGGTGTATCGGGAACTACATCCAGTCTGGGACACAGCACAGAAGCAACTGTCACTGGGCATCCTTATCCTCAAACTGGCAAATTATGAGGCATTCCACAACACTTCCCTATGTTTTTGTCAAAACAGTAAAGTTTGATGACTTATAAAGTAAATCCAAGGTTTTCCTTTCCATAATGTAGTTTTCACTCCCCTGTTTCTAATACACTGTCTTAAACGTGGAAGTAATTACATCATTGAAATAGAATGAGAAGGAGCTTGCAGTGTTGAATACTCCCTGGAGAGTATGTTGCATAGGTGAACTTTTTGTGGTTAAAAAGAAAAAATAGTAAAGTTGAAAATCACTGGTTACTGGGAACAGAAATGTAAATGGTTGACAATGAAACCACCGCCATACGTTACATAAAGCACTGTGGGAACACAGAGTAGATTGCATGTTGTTTACTGGAGAGGGTAGAATCAGAAGTAGTTCTTGAAGAGCAGCAAACCCTACCAGTGTGGTAGTGTGACTGTTTTTTTTTTTTTTTTAATGGTGATGCCTTTTTATTTTTTAATTTTTAAAATTTATTTATATTTAGTCGAAGGATAATCGCTTTACAGTGTTGTGTTGGTTTCTGCCAAACTTCAACATGAATCAGCCAGAGGTATACATATGTCCTCTCCCTCTTGAACATCCCTCCCACCTCCCTCCTCATTTCACCCCTCTGGGTTGTTACAGAGCCCCATTTGAGTTCCCTGAGACATACAGCAAAATACCATTGGCTATCCATTTTACATATGGTAATGTATGTTTTCATGTTACTCTTGCCATACACCCCACCCTCTCCTTCCTCTCCTCTCACTGTGTCCATAATTCTGTTCTCTATGCCAAGACTGGTTTTTAATCTGCAATTATAAACTAGATCATCTGAGCAGAGCAGCTTTTGAGCTCTCTGGGAGTAAGCTCTCTAGTTGGGTAGACTTTAGATTGGCTCTACATCATGCACAGTTGACTCCAGTTTGCCACCACATCCATCATTCACTGCCTGAAGTCCTGGCCTTCCACCATCCTCGGCATCATCAACTCAAACCACTCCTGATGTGCTTCCTTACCCAAAGCCTTTGTGCCCAACTCCAACTCTCACTTACTCTTCTGTGGCCTTGAAGCTTCGACTTCCTCATGAGAAAATTCTCATAGGTTCTTAACTCCTTCTCTCAATGAATTTACATTGACTGATAGAGCTTTTTTCACTCAGTCTACACATCTTACCCTCCCAATCTGCACATCTCACATATTTTAGAGGGAACCTGGGCATTTTGTCATGGTCCTGGTTTCTAAAGTACTGCTGCTGCTACTGCTGCTAAGCCACTTCAGTCATGTCTGACTCTATGCAACCCCATAGACGGCAGCCTACCAGGCTCCCCCTTCCCTGGGATTCTCCAGGCAAGAACACTGGAGTGGGTTGCCATTTCCTTCTCCAATGATGCTATGCTGCTTCTGCTGCTGCTAAGTCACTTCAGTCGTACACAGAGGAATATTCTGGATTTTTAAGCAGGTTACATTTAGCCCATGTGAGGAAATTAATGGGGAATAATGATTTAGAAAGGCATACACAGCCAGAGAGGCTCTAGAAATTAAGAAATCATATATTCTATAAGAGCAATCATAGTAAACACACATGAATCCCCATCACTAGTCAATCCTGCTTTTCCAGGATCCCAAGACTTCTGTATAAAGTCAGTACTTAAGAAGGTTTATCTTGATGGACAAACAGAAGCAAACTATTAATTATGATATACTATAAAATCTGCTACATGAAATATAAATAAAATGTCTTCTGAATACCAGGTGGGAGGAAAGTGATTTGCTTCCAAAGAGTTCCAGTTTGAACACGGAGCTGTCATATTGTTGGATTTTGTGCTGTAGGTATAGGGAATTCCCACCAATTTCCCATTGTGCTAAAATGAGTATTATTCTTTTATCTTGTCTGAAATGTCCTTGCTCATCCAACATTTTTGCTCACTTGACTAACCCATACCACCTTCTGGGCTGCAGTTAAGATGTTACCTGTTCCTGACAGCCTGACCTGATTCATTAAGTGGAGGTAACGTGCCCTATCATGAGGTCACATATAATTTGCACTTTCCCTCATTTTAGTACGTCATGCTATAGATAGGTCATCATTGGTTCCATGATCCTTACCTAGGACAGTGCTTGGCAACTTCAGTTCTCATTAATATGGGTTGAATTACTTGAACAAACAAATGATTGGATGAATGGATATATCACTGAATTGATGAATGTACAGATATTTGTTTCTGGCTTTTGAGTGTGAGTCATACCACAGAGAAAGTTATTGTTTGTGAGAAGAATGAAGTCAAGAGAACTCAGTCTTGGATCAAGAGAAACATACCAAAGTCAGACTCTATTTGTTCTTATATTCATTCAGATATTTAGTAAATGCCTAGTTATTATGTCAAAAGAGATCTGTAATTTTTTAAATTTATTTTTACTTGGAAGATAATTGCTTTACAATGTTGTGTTGGTTTCTGCCATACAACAGCATACGTCAGCCATAAGTATACTTATGTCCCTTCCTTCTTGAACATTCCCCCCCAACCCCATCCCACCCCTCTGGATTGTCACAGAGTTCTGGGTCGAGCTCCCTGGGTTATATACCAACTTCCCGTTTGCTCTCTATTTTACGTATGGTGATGTATATGTCTCAGTGTCACTCTCCCAGTTCACCATACCCTCTGCTTTCCCTGCCGTGTCCACAAACCATTCTCTATGATTGCATCCCCATTCCTTCTCTGCAGATAGTTTTATTGGTACCATTTTTCTAGATCCCATATATATGCATCAATGTATGATATTTGTTTTTCTCTTTCTGACTTATTTCACTCTGTATAAATCACACTAGAACTGCCTCAACTGTGTTCCTTTTATGGCTGAGTAATATTCCACTGTGTATATGTACCACAACTTCTTTATCCATTCATCTGCTGATGTGTATCTGGGTTGTTTCCATGTTCTAGCTATTGTAAATAGTGCTGCAGTGAACACTGGGGTACACGTGTCTTTTAGCTATGGTTTTCTCAGGGCATATGCCCAGTAGTGGGGTTACTGGGTCATATGGAAATTTTATTTCTAGTTTTTAAAGAAATCTCTATACCGTTCTCCATAGTGGCAGTATCGAATTATATTCCAACCAATACTGCAAGAGGATTCCCTTTTCTCCATATCCCCTCCAGCGTTTATTGTCTATAGATTTTTTGATGACGGCCATTCTAACTGATGTGAGGTGATATCTCATTATAGTTTGCATTTTCATTTCTCTAGTAATGAGTGATGTTGAGCATCGTTTCATGCATTTGTTGGCCATCTGTGTGTCTCTTTTGGAGAAATGTCTGTTTAGCTGTTTAGGTCCTCTGCCTATTGTGTAATGGGTTGTCTGTTTCTCTGGTGTTGAGCTGCATGAACTACTTGTATATTTTGGAGATTAATCCTTTGTCAGTTGCTTCATTTGCAATTATTTTCTCCCATTTTAAGTTTTGTCTTTTCATCTTGTTTATAGTTTCTTTTGCTGTACAAAAGCTTTTAAGTTTCATTTGTTTATTTTTAGTTCTATTACTATAGGAGGTGGGTCTAAGGGGATATTACTGTGACTTATGTCAAAGAATGTTCTGCCTATGTTTTCCTCTAAGAGTTTTATAGTTTCTGGCCTTTCATTTGGGTCTTTAATATATTTTACATTTATTTTTATGTATACTGTTAACAAGTGTTCTAATTTCATTCTTTTACATGTAGATATCTGGTTTTCCTAGCACCACTTATCAAACAGGCTGTCTTTTCTCCATTGTATAGTTTTGCCTCCTTTGTCAAAGATAAGGCACCCATATGTGCATGTCTTTATCTCTAGGCTTTCTACCATGTTCCATTGATCTATATTTCTGTTTTTGTGCCAGTACCATACTGTCTGGATGGCGACTGTAGCTTTGTAGTATAGTCTGAAGTCAGGAAGTTTGATTACTCCAGCTCTGTTCTTCTCTCTCAAGATAGCTTTGGCTATATGGGGTCTTTTGTGTTTCCCTACAAATTGTGAGCTATTTGTTCTAGTTCTATGGAAAATGCCATTGGTGATTTGATAGGGATTGCATTGAATCTGTAGATTGATTTGGGTAGTATAATCATTTTCACAATATTGATTCTTCCAATCCAAGAATATGATAGATTTCTCCATCTGTTTGTGTGGGTCAAGACAGTTTTAAAGATTCTGTGAAGTCTGGCAGTACAGTGTGATCAGGGTCTGTAATGTCTATAACCTTTCTCAAGAGTAGAGCTAAATAAGGCTGAACCACAATGATCCGTGGACCACTGCACGGTCCTGTCCAGATTGTCTCCTTCTCATCACCATAACAGCACATATCCCAAGCACCTGGGACATCATCAGTATATATGAGAAAATGAGCCTTCCTTTGTGATATTTTTTATTTAATTTTATTTCTTTATTTTGCCACATGATGTGACATGTGGGATCTTAGTTCCCCAACAATGGATCAAACCTGGACACCCTGCATTGGAAGCCCAGAGTCTTAGCTACTGGACCCCCAGGGAAGTCCCATGGTATTTACTTTTAATGTGTAGATGTTTGCCTTTGAGAGTCTCATATTCTTTTTCTTGAGAGATTTTTCCCTATTATATAATCATGTACCTATTTAAGATCAGGGAAAATTATCCAGATGAAACTAGATATTACCAACATTTTGACATTATGCATGTCACTTCTTCCTCTTCTATATATACTAAATAAATGAGAAAAAATAAAGGAAAAATACCATATAATGTCTGCATAACTGAAAGGCAGTAGAAAGTGAGTTATGTTAATATCTAGGGAATAGGCAATCCAGACTGAAGAAATCAAGAACTCGTGAATCTTAAGATAACCAAGTATAAGGAATGTTTGACAAATAATGTTGAAACTTACTTGGAAAGAGAATAGAGCAGAGGAAGTGAGGAAGTGAAGGCCACACCATCTACGAAAATGAGGTCTTTGTGAGGATTTTGGTGACTTCTCTGAGTGACCTGAGAACCCACTGAAACTTTTTTTTTTTTATTGACATGAAGCTCTCATACTTAAAATTATTCATTTTTAAGTGAACATATTCAGTGGCACTGAGTGTATTACAATTTTTTGCAACCATTACTTCTATCTAATTCCGGACATTTTCATCAATACAAACTAAAACCCTCTGCACATTATTAATAGTTAATAATATTATTATTAACATTAATAACATCAATGACAGTGCCTGGTAACCACCAATCTGCATTCTGCTTTGTGGATTTCCTTATTCTGGGTATTTCATAGAAATGGAATCCTAGAATATGTAGCCTTTGGTGACCGTCTTCTTTCACTTAGTGTTTTCAGGATCCATCCATGTTTTACCATGAATCAGCCCTTCATTTGTTTTTGTGTCTAAAATTATTCCATTGCATGGATATGCCACAATTTATTTATCCATTCATCTTGGGATTTAAAAGGTTGTTCTCACTGCTATGCAGAGAATAGATTGCAGGGGATGGAGACAGAGCAAGGAAAAAATTTAGGAGTTAATTGCTGTCATCTGACTAAGAGATAATGCTGCTATAAAGCAGAATATAATACACAGAAAACAAAGAGAAATGTTCCAAATGAAGATGTTAAGAGCAGACAGGATTCTGTAATGGTTTGGATATGTGGGAAAGAAATGTTGCAGGGATGACTGAGATTTCTGGCCCAAGGAATTAGATGATGAAAATGACCAATTATTTATAAAGGGGAAATTGTGAAGTAGTAGGTTGAAGTGGTAAAGCCAAGGGTTCAGTTTTGTACAAGTTAAATTACTAATATCTTTTTAACTTATTTATCAGATGTCTATTACCATGTAACAAACCATGACAAAACTTAACTTATTTGGTTATGGATCTCTGTGTCAGAAATTCATGCAGAGCTCAGCTGAGTGGTTCTGCTGGCCTCAGCTGGCATTGCTCATGTGGTTTCAGTAGTCTGGAGGCTTTGGAGGCTTCACTGGAATCTGGTTGATCTAGGCTGGTAAACCTCAACTAGGATGTATCATTCTTTTCCAAGTGGTTTTATCTTCCAATAACCTTAGAATATGCTTTTTTATGCGGAAAATTTAGGGCAATAAGAGGGGAGTGGAAGCTCCATGGTCTTTTGTATTCTCAGTTTGCAACTTTGGCCATGTCCCTTCTACTACCTGCAATTAGTTAAATAAAATCACAAATTCAACCCAGATCACATAGAGTAAAGAAACTCAGCCCCTTGATGGGACCATCTGTGTCACACTGTGAAGGTATGCAAAGTAGGGAAGAAATGGTGGTTTTAAATAAAATAATTTGCCACACCATCAAAGTGGAAATATTGAGGACATGTTGACTTATATGCACCTAAAGTTCTGGAGGGGAAGCCTGGGCAGGGGAGTGGATGTACACTGATGGCAAAGAGAATGAATTAGGTAACGAGTGAGGTAGATGAGACCAAAAGAATGTTGTATTCAAGAAATGATAATGAAATACACCAAAAATGATTATGCATTTGTTGCTTATGTCATAGATATTGGCTTTTCTGACAGTTAAGTATCTTTGAAGTTGTCTGCCCAGTTGGTAATGGTGAGTATTTTCTCTCCAGCCCTAGGCTAAGAGAAGGGCAGTAGTTTATGTGAATGCCAAAATCTTCCTGTATTAAGCTCATTAAAAGATCTGAATCTCCATTAATATCCAGGAAAACTAGGGCAGCAGTGGTCTGCAATGCTAATGGGAGCTATGAATTTGAATTTTCATTGAAGTAATAAGGCCACGTGTTTTAAACACAGGTAAAACTCAGTGGTGAGGGCAATTGAAAGACATTCATTTTATAACCATGTTGAAACACATACTTTTTATTAACTACCTTGCTGTACATAAAATTGTTCTAGGTCCTCACAATTATGCAAAATTGAATGAAGCACTTGATCATGTTTTTCAAATGGATCACCACTTAAATAAGACAACAAAGATGAGACGATACATTTTAAAAAATCCTAATGGTAATGGAAGAGTGATCATGTTCACACAGAATACATGTATGTATGTAAAACATGGAAAGATATATTTAGCAACAGAGTATAGTAGAGAAGACACAGAGGGGCCAGAGCCAAATCCTTACCAATTAGTGGCCCCTATAAGTAAACCTCTTTAGTCCAATAAAAACTTCAGTTACCACTTACAGTTCTTGCAGTGTGCAGGCCAGCATTCTGGGTTTCCCTGGTGGCTCAGTGGTAAAGAATCTGCCTGGCAAGGCAGGAGATATGGGTTCGATCCCTGGGTCGGGAAGATCCCCTGGAGAGGGAAATGGCAACCCACTCCAGTATTCTTGCCTGGAAAATTCCATGAATGGAGGAGCCTCGTGGGCTACAGTCCATGGGATCGCAAAGAAACACAACTTCGAGGCTAAACAACAACAACAAGGGTACCGTTCTAAGTACATACATATCAAGTTCCTGAGTTGCCATAGCAACCAACAAGGCAGGAGATATTTTTGTGTCTGTACCACATCCGGCTCCCCCAACTTGTTTTCTCTGTGTTCTACAGCATCTCCCCTCAAGTGCGTGCCACAGTGGCTCTCTGCTCTCCTACTTCTCAGATGATCCCTAAAGCCTTAGCCAGTCAACCAGGATGCAGATACCACTTGGGGGTAACCCCTCAGCTTCCCTCACTCTAGAGGGATCATTTTGGAGAAGTATTCCATGTGGTTCCTTGGACAATCCTGAGGGTGAAGGAGCTTCCATTGTTCACAGAAATTAGCTCAGAAATGCCCCTTTCCTGTCTCCCTCACTCTCCTTTCTGCAATCGCCTTCCTAGTAAACTCTCTGCACCTGAATCTACACCCAGGGCACTGTCTGTGGCCAGTGGAAACTAAGACAGGAACAAAGTGTCCCTCTGATAGAAAAATGAGCTTATAAAAATTTAAGAGCTTGAACAAAATCATCTACAAAAATGATGAGAATCTAGGTTCTCTCTGATCTTTTAGGGTTCAAGAGAACCAAATCTTCTAAAATCAATATATTCATTAATTGTTATAAAATACAGATGTAACTATGAAATTCTATGATTCTAAATTACAGTACTTATTCACCAAAGCAGGAAAGAAATATTTCCTGGATAACAATGTAAGACCTAGAACGCTGAATATTTGGGGCCCAGAAAAGCCTTCTTATTTCTTTGCTATTCTCAAAATAAATTACTAATGAAATAGCCTTCTTTTTAAAATTTATTTATTTGTTTATATTTATCTTGGCCTGCACTGGGTCTTCGCTGCTGCATGTCAGCTGCCTTTAGTTGGAGCGAGCAGGGGCTACTCTCTAGGTGTGGCACACAGGCTTCTCATTGTGGCAGCTTCTCTTGCTGCAGAGCACAGGCTCCAGGGTGCACAGGCTTCAGTAGTTGTGACACTTGGTCTCAGTAGTTGTGGCTCACGCTCTTTAGAGCACAGGCCCAGTAGTTGGGGTGCTTGGGCTTAGTTGCTCCATGGCATGTGGGATCTTCCTGGACCAGAGATTGATCCCATGCCCCCTGCATTGTAAGGCAAATTCTTAACCACTGGACCACCACAGCAGTCTGAGCCTCATATTTTTATCCCTGAATGTTTATTTCAATATATAATGCACTGAAAGACCGTGAGTTATAGAATTTTTATAAGTATTTTTTGTGTTTGCGGACTCTTGGTTCCTTCCAGATTTATGGGGAATTTGATGAGAGTTATAACCTATATGCAGAGTACATCATGAGAAACGCTGGACTGGAAGAAACACAAGCTGGAATCAAGATTGCTGGGAGAAATATCAATAACCTCAGATATGCAGATGCCACCACCCTTATGGCAGAAAGTGAAGAGGAACTCAAAAGCCTCTTGATGAAAGTGAAAGTGGAGAGTGAAAAAGTTGGCTTAAAGCCCAACATTCAGAAAATGAAGATCATGGCATCCAGTCCCACCACTTCATGGGAAATAGATGGGGAAACAGTGGAAACAGTGTCAGACTTTATTTTTCTGGGCTCCAAAATCACTACAGATGGTGACTGCAGCCATGAAATTAAAAGACGCTTACTCCTTGGAAGGAAAGTTATGACCAACCTAGATAGCATATTCAAAAGCAGAGACAATACTTTGCCAACAAAGGTTCGTCTAGTCAAGGCTATGGTTTTTCCAGTGGTCATGTATGGATGTGAGAGTTGGACTGTAAAGAAGGCTGAGCGCTGAAGAATTGATGCTTTTGAACTGTGGTGTTGGAGAAGACTCTTGAGAGTCCCTTGGACTGCAAGGAGATCCAACCAGTCCATTCTGAAGGAGATTAGCCCTGGGATTTCTTTGGAAGGACTGATGCTAAAGCTGAAACTGCAGTACTTTGGCCACCTCATGCGAAGAGTTGACTCATTGGAAAAGACTCTGATGCTAGGAGGAATTTGGGGCAGGAGGAGAAGGGGAAGACAGAGGATGAGATGGCTGGATAGCATCACTGACTCAATGGACATGAGTCTCAGTGAACTCCGGGAGTTGGTGATGGACAGGGAGACCTGGTGTGCTGCGATTCATGGGGTCACAAAGAGTCGGACATGACTGAGTGACTGATCTGATCTGATCTGATCTGATAACCTATATTTGCATGGAATTTTGTTGTTTGAGTGCTTGCACGTATGTTATCTCATTTAACTGTTAGTGCAATCTTATGATGTACATAGAATCATTTTACCAATGAGGAAACTTAATTGTAGTGGTTGTATTTTGCTTACACCAATATACTTTGCATATGCAGAACCAGATAATGAAACCACATATCTTTGTAATCCGTGGCAAGGCTTTGTCTACTGCAGCATAGTGATTTATAAAGTTTTTGACTACAGCAGCCAATGTTGAGGAAAGCAGTAAAGAGTCTACTTTCTTGGTGAGTCAAATGGAAAGGAGATGGTTTTAGTGAGTCTGTAAACAGCCAGTTCCTATGAAAGTGGTGCTAATCATGCTGTATCAAATATAGCAGAAGTTACCTTTAACCATAAAGGAGAGTCAAGTCATTAATTGCTATGTGGCTGTTGTTGTTCAGTTGCTAAGTTGTGGCCGATTCTTTGCAACCCCATGGACTACAGCAGGTGAAGCTTCCCTGTCCTTCACTATCTCCCAGAGTTTGCTCAAATTCATGTCCACTGTCAGTGTGCTTCCAACCATCTCATCCTCTACCACCCTCTTCTTTTGCCTTCAATCTTTCGCAGAAATCAGGATCTTTTCCAGTGGCCAAAGCTTTAGCATCAGTCCTTCCAATGAATGTTCAGGATTGATTTTCTTTAGGTTTGACTGGCTTGATCTCCTTGCATTCCGAGGGACTTTCAAGAGTCTTCTCCAGCACAATAATTCAAAAGCATCAATTCAGGTTCAAGTCATTAATTTCTGCTGCTGCTAAGTCATTTCTGTCATGTCCAACTCTGTGCGACTCCATAGATGACAGCCCACCAGG
This sequence comes from Bos indicus x Bos taurus, assembly GCF_003369695.1. Taxonomy (NCBI): domain Eukaryota; kingdom Metazoa; phylum Chordata; class Mammalia; order Artiodactyla; family Bovidae; genus Bos; species Bos indicus x Bos taurus. The sequence goes on along the minus strand of NC_040097.1, from coordinate 51,501,868 downwards.
CTCCCCTGTCCCTGGGATTCTCCAGGCAAATACACTGGAGTGGGTTCCCATTTCCTTCTCCAATGCATGAAACTGAAAAGTGAAAGTGAAGTCACTCAGTCGTGGCTGACTCTTAGCGACCCCATGGACTGCAGCCTACCAGGCTCCTCCGTCCATGGAATTTTCCAGGTGAGACTACTGGAGTGGGGTGCCATTGCCTTCTCCTTAATTACTATGTGGTTACTTTTTGCTAATTTCAAGCTGCTGGCTCACAATATACTTGAAAAGGAGAAGACAAGAATCTGTATGTGTGTAGTTAGCATTTGCCCTTTCTAAAAAGCCAGGGAAAGCAATTTTTAATTAGTCATTTCAATCTGAACAGTTTCAGGTAAGATTTTCTATGTTCTTCATCTTTTCACCCTACCTGCGAAGTGATAAAAACCTTTAATTCTGGATAACATTTTCATATGGTCTTAATAAGTCAGCAGTTTCTAGCACTCCCAAGCTCTGTTCTGACCTGTCTCCTTCCTTTCTACAATCTGTCAATACTTTTTTTTTTAGTTGTTGTAAAAAAATTATATAACCCATCATTTACCATTTTAACCATTTCTAAGTTTGCAGTTCAGGAGTATTAAGTATATTCACATTGTTGCGCAACTATCCCTACCATTCATCTCCATAACTCTCTTATACTGTAAAATGGACACTATACCTATTAAACCATAACTCCCCATTCTCCCCTCCCACCAGCCCCTGACAACCATTATTCTGCTTTCTGTGTCTTTGAATCGGACTACCCTAAGAACCTTGTATAAGTGGAATTATACAGCATTTGTCTTTTTGTGACTGACTTGTTTAGCATCATGTCCTCAAGATTCATCTATATTATAACATGCATCAGAATTTCATTCCTTTTTAAGGATGATAGATATACCATTGTATGTATATATAGCCTTTGTCTATCCATTTATCCATTGTTAGACACTTGGGTTGCTCCAACCTCTTTGCTATTGCGATCAGTGATACTCTGGACATGGATGTGAAAATATCTCTTTGAGATCCTGCTTTCAATTCTTTTGGATATAGAAGTTAAATTGCTGGTTTATAGGTAGTTCTACTTTAATTTTTGAGAAACCTCTGTACTGTTTTCCACAGCAGTTATGCAGTTTTGTACTCCCACCAACAATACAATTATACCAAAGAAATCCTCCCACTGTTGTGAAAGTTCTAGGGCCCACAACAGATTTCCCAACCAGGGGATCCAGCAAAGGGCCTGAGAACTCCCAAGGAAATTGACTTTGAAGACCAGTGGGATTTGATTACAGAGCTTCCACAGGACTGGGGCAATAGACTCTTGGAGGGCACAAACAAAACCTGTACGCAGCAGGACCCAGGAGAAAGGAGCAGTGACCCCACAAGAGACTGAGCCAGACTTGCCTGTGAGTGCCCAGGAGGCTCCAGCAGAGGCCTGGGCCTCCAGTGGCCTTCTGGAGACAAGAGTCCTGGCATAAGTCCTTTTAAAGAAGGTTGCCGTTTCCACCATTACCCATACCATAGTTAGGCCTCAGTCCAAACTACAGGGACAGTACACAGCCCCACCCATCAAAACAATATTGAATTAAAGATTTACTGAGCATGGCCCCGCCCATCAGAGTAAGACCCAGATCCCCCAACAGCCAGTCCCTCCCATCAGGAGGCTTCCACAACCTCTTCTCCTTATCCATCAGAGGGCAGACAGAATGGAAACCACAATTACAGAAAACAAACCAAACTGATCACTTGGATCACAGCCTCGTCAAACTCAATGAAACTATAAACCATGCAGTGTAGAGTCAAACAAGATGGAAGGGTTACAGTGGAGAGTTCCGACAAAACATGGTCCACTGGAGAAGGGAATGGCAAACCACTTCACTATGCTTGCTTTGAGAATGCCATCAGTTCAGTTCAGTCACTGAGTCGTGTCCTTTGCGACCCCATGGATGGTAGCACGCCAGGCTTCCCTGTCCATACCAAATCTCAAAGCCTACTCAAACTCATGTCCATTGTGTTGGTGATGCCATCCAACCATCTCATCCTCTGTCGTCCCCTTCGCCTCCTGCCTTCAATCATTCCCAGCATCAGGATCTTTTCCAATAAGTCGATTCTTTGCATCAGGTAGCCAAAGTATTGGAGTTTCAGCTTCAGCGTCAGTCCTTCAAATGAATGTTCAGGACTGATTTCATTTAGGATTCACTGGTTGGATCTCCTTGCAGTCCAAGGGACTCTCAAGAGTCTTCTCCAACACCACAGTTCAAAAGCATCAATTCTTCAGCACTCAGCTTTCTTTATAGTCCAGCTCTCACATACATACATGACTACTGGAAAAACTGTAGCTTTGACTATACAGATCTCTGTTGGTAAAGTAATGTCTATGCTTTTTAATATGCTGTCTAAGTTGGTCATAACTTTTCTTCCAAGGAGCAAGTGTCTTTTAAGTTCATGGCTGCAATCACCATCAGCAGTGATTTTGGAGCCCCTAAAAATAAAGTCTGTCACTCTTTCCATTGAGAATGCCATGGAGAATGCCACGAACAGTATGAAAAGGCAAAAAGACACGACACTGAAAGATGAACTCCCCAGGTTGGTAGATGCCCAGTATGCTACTGGAGAAGAGGGGAGAAATAGCTTCAGAAAGAATGAAGAAGCTGAGCCAAAGCAAAAACAATGCCCAGCGGGGATTGTGACTGGTGATGGAAGTGAAGTCTGATGCTCTAAGACTGATACTGCTTAGGAACCTGGAATATTAGGTCCATGAATCAAGGTAAATTGGAAGTGGTCAAACAGGAGATGGCAAGAGTGAACACTGACATTTGAGGAATCAGTGAACTAAAATAGACAGGAAAGGTTGAATTTTATACAGATGATCACTATATATACTACTGTTGGCAAGAATCCCTTAGGAGAAATGGAGTAGCCCTCATAGTCAACAGAAGAGTCATAAATGCAGTACTTGAGTGCAATCTCAAAAATGACAAAATGATCTCTGTTCATTTCCAAGGCAAACCATCAATAGCCCAGTAATCCAAGTCTATGCCTTGACCAGTAATGCTGAAGAAGCTGAAGTTCAATGGTTCTATGAAGACCTTTTGAACTAACACCAAAAAGAGATGTTCTTTCCATCATAAGGGACTGGAATGCAAAAGTAGGAAGTCAAGAGATACCTGAACAGGCAAGTTTGACCTTGAAATACAAAATGAAGCAGGGCAAAGGCTAACAGAGTTTTGCCAAGAGAACACACTGGTCATAGCAGACACCCTCTTCCAGCAACACAAGACACATGGACATCAACAGATGGTCAATACAGAAATAACATTGGTTATATTCTTTGCATCTGAAGATGGAGAAGCTCTATACAGTGAGCAAAAATAAGACTGGGAGGTGACTGTGGCTCAGATCATGAACTCCTTATCACAAAATTCAGACTAAAATTGAAGAAAGTATGACCTAAATCAAACCCCTTGTGAATATACCATTAAAGTGACAAATAGATTCAAGTGATTATCTGATAGATAGAGTACCTGAAGAACTATGGACGGAGGTTCATAACATTGTACAGGATGTGGTGATTAAAATCATCCCCAGGAAGAATTGCAAAAAGGCAAAATGGTTGTCTGAGAAGGCCTTACAAATAGCTGAGAAAAGAAGAGAAGTGAAAGGCAAATTAGAAAAAGAAAGATATATCCATCTGAATGCAGAGTTCCAAAGAATAGCAAGGAGAGAGAAGCAAGTCTTCCTAAGTTATCAATGCAAATAAATAGAGGAAAACAATAGAATGGGAAAGACTAGAGAGCTCTTCAAGAAAATTAGAGATACCAAGGGAACATTTCATGCAAAGATGGGCACAATACAGGACAGAGATGGTTATGGACCTAACAGAAGCAGAAGATATTAAGAAGAGGCGGCAAGAACACACAGAAGAACTGTACAAAAAAGATCTTCATGACCCAGATAACCACGATGGTGTGATCACTCACCTAAAGCCAAACATCCTGGATTGCAAAGTCAAGTGGGCCTTAGGAAGCATCACTACGAACAAAGCTAGTGGAGGTGATGGAATTCCAGTTGAGCTATTTCAAATCCTAAAAGATGATGCTGTGAAAGTGCTGCACTCAATATGCCAGCAAATTTGGAAAACTCAGCAGTGGCCACAGGACTGGAAAAGGTCAGTTTTCATTCCAATCCCAAAGAAAGGCAATGCCAAAGAATGCTCAGACTACTGCACAATTGCACTCATCTCACATGCTAGCAAAGTAATGCTCAAAATTCTCCAAGCTAGGCTTCAACAATACATGAACCATGAACTTGCAGATGTTCAAGCTGGATTTAGAAAAGGCAGAGGAACCAGAGATCAAATTGCCAACATCCATTGCATCATAGAAAAAGCAAGAGAATTCCAGAAAAACATCTATTTATGCTTCACTGACTATGCCAAAGCCTTTGACTATGTGGATCACCACAAACTGTGGAAAATTCTTAAAGAGATGAGAATTCCAGACCACCTTACCTGCCTCCTGAGAAATCTATATGCAGGTCAACAGTTAGAACAGTTAGAACCAGATGTGAAACAAGGGACTGGTTCCAAATTGGGAAAAGAGTACATCAAGGCTGTATATTGTCACCGTCTTATTTAACTTATATGCAGAGTACATCATGTGAAATGCTGGGTGGGATCAAGTACAAGCTGGAATCAAGATTGCTGGAGGAAATGTCAATAACCTCAGATATGGAGACGACACCACCTTTATGGCAGATAGTGAAGAGAAACTAAAGAGCCTCTTGATGAAACTGAAAGAGGTGAGAGAAAAAGCTGGCTTAAAACTCAACATTCAGAAAACTAAGATCATGGCCTCTGGTCCCATCACTTCATGGCAAACAAATGGAATAAAAATGGAAACAGTGAGAGACTATTTCCTTGGGCTCCAAAATTACTGCAGATGGTAACTGCACCCATGAAATTAAAAGATGCTTGCTCCTTGGAAGAAAAGCTATGACAAAACTAGACATTGTATTAAAAAGCAGAGAAATTACCGTATTGATAAAAGTGCATCTAGTCAAAGCTATGGTTTTTCCAGCAGTGATGTATGGATGTGAGAGTTGGCCCATAAAGAATGCTGAGCACTGAAGAACTGATGCTTTTGAACTGTGGTGTTGGAGAATACCCTTGAGAGTCCCTGGGAAAGCAAGGAGATCAAGGCAGTCATTCCTAAAGGAAATCAGTCCTGAATATTCATTGGAAGGACTGATGCTGAAGCTGAAACTCCAATACTTTGGCCACCTGATGCAAAGAACTGACTCACTGGAAATGACTGATGCTGGGAAAGATTGAAGGCAGGAGGAAAAGGGGATGACAGAGGATGGTATGGTTGAATGACATCACCAACTCAATGGGCATGAATTTGAGCAAGCTCCAGGAGTTGGTGATGGACAGGGAGGCCTGACATGCTGCAGTGCATGGGGTCACAAAGAGGTGGACACGACTGAGCTACTGAACTGAAGCAACAGTACATACGGGGTGCAGTTTTTCTGCATCCTCACCAACACTGGTTATATTCTGTATTTTTTATAGTAGCTATTCTAATAGGTAGGACATAAGGACTAATTATAGTTTTAATTTGTATTTCTCTAATGACTAGTAATGTTGAGCATTTTTTCCTGCTCATTGGTTATTTGTATCTCACCTTTGGAGAAATGTCTATTCAAGCTCTTATCTCATTTTTAAAAACATGGTCTTCTTCATGAATTTTCAGATCTTTCTTACACATCATCCATACTACTCTTCTCTGTATCTTTCCAATTTTAATACTTCTGCTGCCAAAGTACACACCAAGTTGTTGATCCTTGTGAGAATTTTCAATGTTTCTCTAGCATATTTCTCTTTTCAAACAAACCACCATCCTCCAACTATGCACCCAATCCCAACTTATTCTCCATAAAACTTTGAAGGAAATTTACATGTTCTTAAAACATTTATTGTTCATGTTCAAGTCATCAGCTCTTTTCATTTGTTTTTCCCAGGATTTTTTTGTTTCGTGTTGTATTTGTTTATGTCACTGAGTTTGGAGAGAGGAAAATTTTAAGGTCTGACGTAACTCTGCCACCTTAAATGGCCTGATCAGGGTGGAGATGAGTAGGGAGCAATATTTTAGCCTCACATCTAAAGGAGACATAAATCTTTTCTTTTTTTTCCATTTTAATCAGAACTTCTTAGTTTTTTCAGTGTTGTTGTACAAATCATTTATGTTCACACTGCAGCCAACATTAATCATTAGCATGAAAGAATACTAAGCAATCTTAATCAATATTGCTTCCTTCTGTGAAACACAGTGGAAATGAAAGAATGCAATTTATCCTCGATCAGAAATCTCACAAACATTTAGCCAGAATCCTGTATTTTCTATTTTCTCAGAGTTTAGTTGACTCCACACTGGCCTTTATGGTTTTAGGACAAATCAAGTCCTTTCCATCCCAAGATCTTTGTCCACCTCGTTCCTTGTCAGCATTTCATTGTTTCCACTGCAGTCTTCAGTTAATATCAGCCTTCCCTGAGGGGCCTTCTTGATATCTAAACTGATGGTGCTGCCTCCCAGCAGTCTCTTTCTGCCACCACACCCACTTTATTTTCTTCACAACACAAATCACTTTCTGAACATGTCTTATTAATTTTTTACATGTATGCTTTTTTAGGGGTGTCCCAGGTATCACAGTGGTAAAGAAAACACCTGCCAGCACAGGAGATGCAGGAGACATGGGTTCAATCCCTTAGTCAGAAAGATCCCTGCAGGAGGAAATGGCAGCCCATTCCAATATTCTTGCCTGGAGGATCCCATGGATGGAGGAGCACAGTGGCTATTGTCATGGGGTCCCAAAGAGTCCAATATGACTGAGCGGCTGGCTGGGCTCACACACATGCAGGCTTGTTTATTGTCAGCCCACCACCACCACCCATTCAAATATTTGTCCCTCAGTTGACATGCCCTGTTTCTCACCTCTACACCCTCAGTTACTGAAACGGTGCCTGATTAATAGCATATGGTGAATAAATATATAATGAATGAATACATGTTGACAGTGTCAGCCAGCAAACTTTTTTTCCTGTAAAAAGTCAAATACAGAGTCAGGCCATATGGACTCTGTTGTAACTGCTCTGACTTGGTAGTATTAATAGAAAAGCACTCATAAACAACATGCAAACAAATAATCACAATTGTGTTACAGTACTATTTTATCTATGGAAACAGAGCATGAGTTGGATTTGGCCTCTGGATCAAAGTGTGCTGACTGACTATTAGAGTAGGTCATTTGTTGTCAACTCTGGTATCAGGGTCCACTTAGATATTGATTCAGATGCTAGTGTTTGCTAGAAGAATTATTAGTAATCATAACGTGCCAAAGATAAAATTGGATTTACTTTAAAAATACAGACAATCATTGAGATAAACATTCAGAAGAGTATTGGTATTAAAGATAGCATGTTGGTGGAAAGCAAATGTGTAAATCATCCTTAGTGTCCAGCAGTGGTCTTCACGCTTGCATCAGAATCACCAGTGGTTGCTGCACTGCCCTTGCAGAATTACTGAAAGGATCAGCCTGGAGTGGTGCCTGAGAATTTGTGTTTCTATCCAGTGCTAGGGAGTGCTGATGTTGGTGGGGTGTTAAGATGTGACTGAGGTGATGTAGGTGAGACATGAAGGCCTGCATGATGGTAGGGGCTGTGGAAACCATAAGGGCACAGATGAAATGGAATTATCCACAAGAGTAGAATAATCCCTTAATCCCTCAGTAGGGATTAAGGATCAGTTGGGTGGGGACTTCCCTGGCAGTCCAGTGATTCAGATTTTGCCTCCATTGCAGGGGGTGCAGGTTCACTCCTGGTGAGGGAGCTAGGATCCCACATGCCTCATGGTCTAAAAGCCAAAACAGAAAATTTATTGTAACAAATTCAATGAAGACTTACAGTCTACATTAAAAAACAAAGAAACAAACAAAAACAACCAAAAAATCAATTTGGTATACAGGTAAAGAAAAAAATAGGAACCATATGACTATAGCATTGTTAGATGGGAAAACAAGGTAAATGACCAACCCGTTATTTGAAATAAGTAGTAGTAGGTTTGAAGGAAATTAAATGAGTAGTGGGTTTGAAGAAAATATCTTAAGTTTCAGTTTTAATATGCTGTTTTCGCCATACCTACATTCATTCAAGTGGAATTATCTAGGAGACTTTTGGAAATACGAGTGAAGCTTGGGAATGAAGTTGGAGTGAAGCTTGGGAATGAAGTTGGGGACCAAGACATATACTTTTGGTAGCAGTCAGCAAATGAATGGTTACTGAACCCACAGAAAAATATAAGATAGTCCTTAGAGGATGGGTAGAACAAGAAGAAAGAAAATCTCAGGAATTCTAAACTCTGCCAAGCTAACTATTAATACATTTTCTTCTTTAACGGAAGTACTAGACTAGTAGTCATACAACTGTACTTGAGTAAGCATGGCATTTCACAATATATTTCCTGATATTATAAATTATATAAAATGAACCACTCACTTTGACAATGTATGACATTAATACCTAGTTTCAGCAAGATAGATAAAGGATACTGACCCAAGAGCAGAGCAAGGAGAGGATGACTAATGGTATACCAGCAGTCTCTTCTTTCAGCTGAATCCCACTGATAGATCTTCCAGAGTGGATAAATTGATGCTTTTTACAAAAAACTGGAAGAAATGTGTCAAATGAAAGAATATTCATGAAGAGATGAAGTGAAAGGCTAAATTGTACCTTACCAAGAGTATGTTTCAAAAAACAAGTAATTCTGTGCCTTCATTTTTGAAAAACAATGATAAAGAAGATAAGAAAGGGGGAAGAGTAAAACAAAGAACAGATGCCAGTAACATATATCAATACTAAGATGGGAAGCATAAATTCAAATGTTTATGTTATCTCATTAAATATAAATGGACCAAACCTCCCAATTAAAAGGCAGAGAACTTCAGACTACATTTTTAAAAGTAAAGACTGATCCCTATGCTGTCTGTGTGGTAATTTAAAAACAAAATATAGAAAAATATATGGCATGCACCCTGTAACAATAAGAGACATATTAGACAAAGAGGGCTTTAGAACAAGAGTTGTTATCCAAAAATAAAATGAGATATTCTATAGTGATAAAAGAGCAGTTCAGAAGAAAAATATACTAATATTAAATGTTAACATACCTGAAAGAAAGCCTGAATATACACATGGAAAAAACTATCAGCCTCACAGGGAGAAATTGAAAAATCCACATACCAGAGATCTTTGTGGGAAGATGGATTTCAGAGCACTGAAAGAAGCTAAAAACTGGATCCAACAGCTGCTTGAACCATGCTGCCAAGCTGAAGAGCTGTAGCTGATGAAGGCAACCACCAAGCTAACCTCTATTTCTTCTGCCCAGTGCCCTTACTAGCACACAACAGCAAGAAACCACCTTAAAAGGAAAAATCTAATTGTTGATTCCTAGCCCCAGCATCAGAGATGACTCTAGAGGACGGATGGATTTTGTTTTAAGCAACAATAGTTTAATAAGTGGCACAGTGCTCTCCGATCTATTATGGATCTCTCTACTATGGATATCTTTGTATCTTGCCTCAGTTCTGGTAACTGAGAACTAATAAGAGTGCCCTATTACACAAGGCATTGTGATTGGAAACTCGAGTGTTTTCTTATATGAAATTCCATGAGTCCAGATTTCTAATTGGTAAGATTGATTAGGACGGTGTTTACACTAGAAAGAGGCTCTTGCTTGCATTTGCCAGTGTGTATCTTGTCACAGCCTTTGGGTGGATTTCATATTGAGAGTCCTGATTCTGCTAGACAATTTTCCCCCAGAGATGACAGTTGACTTGGAAAACTGAAAACAGGTGATTATTCATCATCTCATTTGAGGTCGCATTTTCTGCGACCTGAATTTTGACTTGAATTCTGCTCCTCTCAGAAGCTAGTTTTGTCCAAATGTCCAAGTTCTGCTTCACTCCTGAACAATGTAGTTGCTAGGGGAAGTTCCATATCCAAGATAATCATATTTTCCAAGTATTGACAGAGCAGATAAATACTGCTTAAGAGATGTTCCATTTATTTATTGCTGTTAAGGGCATGGCAACCCACTCCAGTAATCTTGCCTAGAGAATCCCACAGGTAGAGGAACCTGGCCAGCTACAGCCCATGAGGATGCAAAGAGTCAGGCATCACTGAGCCACTTAGTATGCACAGAGGTGATTCTTCTGCTGCTCTTTGTGGTATCCACCAGAGTCACTCAGTGCTGTTTAACTGACAGTTGGGTTTGTCTAGAGCATGCAAGATGGCTTCATTTATATGGCTATTGTCTTCAAGGCTGATCTCACATGAAATTTCCTCTCTATGATAGAGTAATAGAGATTCTTCATATTATGTGGAGAAATAATGGGACATCTTACATGGTGCTCAGGTCCCCAAGAGATCATTAGAGAAACTATCTGTGGTATTAAAGGCCAGACTCAGAAATAGCACAGAGTCACTTTGGCCAAAATCAGTGCAAAAGAAAGATTTTTTTTCCTACACCTTGCATACAAGATGCTTTTGTAAAGTAGGCACCTTGCCACATACCTAAGCATGCAGGCAGAATTAATCAGATTAGCGTTATGTTGGTAAAAAGACTAATGAGGCATTCTTGAGCAAGTCAGCATTTTCAGAAACAGAAACCAAGACTTGGAAGCATGAAGTTCTGCTGTTCTGATAACTTTATTTCAAACAATAGAAAAAGTAAGACTCATCACCCATGTGCTCAGACAATTTCTCAAACTATAGTTTAAAGTTATATCCTAATTTGGAAATTGCAAAATTGAGCACAGCCATATGTGAAACTCCACATGGGCAGACTCGGGAAAGACTAGTGGGTCATATGTGTAAATTTTGTGAGTTTCCCTCAACAATGCAGAGAATCTGTCATCTGTCATAAAATAATATCTCATAATTAGATTATGAGTATACTATCTTTTTTACCAGACCACCTGACGTGCCACTTGAGAAATCTGTATGCAGGTCAAGAAGCAATAGTTAGTACTGGACATGGAAAAACAGACTGGTTCCAAATAGGAAAAAGAGTACGTCAAGGCTGTATATTGTCACCCCGCTTATTTAAATTATATGCAGAGTACATCATGAGAAACACTGGGCTGGATGAAGCACTAGCTGGAATCAAGATTGCCAACATCAATATCAATAACCTCAGATATGCAGATGACACCACCCTTATGGCAGAAAGCAAAGAAGAACTAAAGAGCCTCTTGATGAAAGTGAAAAAGGGGAATGAAAAAGTTGGCTTAAAACTCAACATTCAGAAAACTAAGATCATGGCATCCGGTCCAATAATTTCATGGCAAATAGATGGGGAAACAATGGAAACAATGAGAGACTTTATTTTGGGGGGCTCCAAAATCACTGCAGATGGTGACTGTAGCCATGAAATTAAAAGACGCTTATCCCTTGGAAGGAAAGTTATGAACAACCAAGACAGCATATTAAATAGCAAAGACATTACTTTGCCAACAGAGGCCTGTCTAGTCAAGGCTCTGGTTTTTCTAGTAGTCATGTATGGATGTGAGAGTTGGACTATAAAGAAAGCTGAGCACTGAAGAATTGATGCTTTTGAACTATGGTGTTGGAGAAGACTCTTGAGAGTCCCTTGGACAGCAAGGAGATCCAACCAGTTCATCCTAAAGGAGATCAGTCCTGAGTGTTCATTTGAAGGACTGATGCTGAAGCTGAAACTCCAATACTTTGGCCACCTGATGGGAAGAGCTGACTCATTGGAAAAGACCCTGATGCTGGGAAAGATTGAGAGCAGGAGGAGAAGGGGACGACAGAGGATGAGATGGTTGCATGTCATCACTGACTCAATGGACATGAGTTTGGGTAGACTCTGGGAGTTGGTGATGGACAGGGAATCCTGGCATGCTGCGGTCCATGGGGTCGCAAAGAGTCAGACAAGAGTGAGGGACTGAACTGAACTGAATCTAATTGAGGCTGCAAAATCTCAAGTCTTTCCTCTTCTATCTAGAGTGTATCCCTTTGCTTTGTGACACCCTTAACTTGTTCCTTGTCCCAACTCACTAAACCTTCCTGATATAGCCCCAGCTTTCTTTTAAGAAGTGTATTATTATCATTATTATTACTTTGCTTTAGTAAGAGGTGGGGCAGTAGTCTTCATTATGTAAAATGTGATATACAAATTTGTGTGGAGTGCTTCTAAAAGTAGAATGTCTGCCAAGTCCTCTAGCAACTTTACCAGCATATAATTAAGCACTCATTTAAACTATAGTTTATGTTTGTGTGAAGGGAGAGTGTAGAACTCAAAAATAGAAGTTGTTGTGGGTTTTTTCCCCTGTATTTTTAAATTATATGTTAGATTCTAGTTTTGACAGCTATGACTTTTAAAGTAACAAAACTGGATTTTCAATTCTAGTAACACAGTGACTGAGATGACTGAAGAAAAGCATCTTGATACAGGACACCTAAAGAGTCCTGGGTAGAATGCATGATCTATGTAAAATAAGACAACCTTCAGAGGTTACAGATTAGGAGAAAAAGCAAATTTAGAATAGTACTGAGAACTGATTGCTGCATATTTTCTGGAGCGTGTGATTATCTCTGATGGCCTAGACCTGAATATTTAAGTCTATGCTTTTGTGGTAGAGAAGACATAAAGCCTTCATTCTAATTTTATAAAGGAATATCTCAAAGGAATTTCAGCTTTTTGAAATTTTTTGAAACTTGCTTTGTGGCTCAGCATATTCTTAATTTTTATAACTGTTTTATGTGTGTTTGAAATATATGTATTCTACAGTTTCAAGATAGACTGATTTATATATCAATTGCATTATTCATGTTACTCAGATATAGCACAAGGGTTTTTTTACATTTATTTGTTGTTACTGACAGATGTATATTAAAATTATTTACTATGGTCAAATGGAGTATACAAAGAAGTACAATGAAACTTTCAAGAGTGATAGATATGTTCTCCATTGTAACTATAATGATGATCTCAATTTTGTGGGTTTTTTTGTATATATCTTAAAATTGATTAAATGGTATATTTTTAATATGCTAACTTTCTTTTATGTATACTATATCAATAGAGGTCTTAGAATGAGTCATTATTCTTTGCCATTTAACCAAGCACATGAGAAAAAGCATAGTAACATCTCAGTAGATACAGTAGAAACTCATTTAGTGAATTTCAACATTTGTTCATGAAAGAAGGTATTATTAATGTATTAGAATTTGATAGAACATTTCTTAATCTAGTGTAGGAAGTAGTGTACATCCACACAAACTATGGATATCATGATATTTAGTGGTGAAATCTTAAAAAAAAAAAAAAAAAACTTCCTCAGTGGAATGAGAACAAGTTAAGGTCACCTGCTCTTTCTCAGTACTTTAAAACATAGTACTTTTAAACCTGCTGCTGCTGCTGCTAAGTCACTTCAGTCGTGTCTGACTCTGTGCAACCCCATGAATGGCAGCCCACCAGGCTCCCCCGCCCCTGGGATTCTCCAGGCAAGAACACTGGAGTGGGTTGCCATTTCCTTCTCCAATGCATGAAAGTGAAAAGTGAAAGTAAGTCGCTCAGTTGTGTCCGACTCTTAGCGACCCCATGGACAGCAGCCCACCAGGCTCCTCTGCCCATTGGATTTTCCAGGCAAGAGTACTGGAGTGGGGTGCCATTGCCTTCTCCAACTTTTAAACCTAGATCCAGGTAAATCTACACACAAACTAGTGGTTCAATATGTGCTGATAGATAAACATATAAACGCCTAAATAAAGGGTCAGACAAATGTATTTCTAAAAATATTTCCTGTCTCTATCAAACTCTCTCAACTATGACTCTTGAAATAACCATGCATCCATGCCCTAAACCGTCCATTATGTTCAGGGAATTGTGCATCCAGGCAGGCATTAGCTATGCACCATACTTAGAATGTAAAAAGCTGTCACTCAAGTAATTTTTTGTTCTAAGGCTCAGATAAAAAAGTCTGATTTAATAAGATGTATAGAAAGCTGAGGTTGAAACTCCAATACTTTGGCCACCTCATACAAAGAGTTGACTCATTGGAAAAGACCCTGATGCTGGGAGGGATTGGGGGCAGGAGGAGAAGGGGACAACAGAGTATGAAATGGTTGGATGGCATCACCAACTCGATGCACATGAGTTTGGGTGAACTCCGGGAGTTGGTGATGGACAGGGAGGCCTGGCGTGCTGCGATTCATGGGATCGCAAAGAGTTGGACACAACTGAGCAACTGAACTGAACTGATAAAGGCCATAATTCAATAATTCAAGATGCTATTAGCAGATTTGTACAGATGTCTTAGTACTATATGTCTGGGTATGGAACAGTTATGTTTAGTGGTCTTTATAGATTGGCCTTTTGAAGAATTTTCTTAATGGCAGACAGAACATAACATGCTGATATCTCAGAAAGTAAGCTGTCAGTGACAAAGCTCATTAATGGCCTTTATCACTACAAGCTGATAAATAAACAGCTATTGATCATTTTATTAAATTATACTAACTATAAACTTAATAACTGTCCTCAAGAATATCTGTAAGTACTTCCTTTAACAAATGTTTCTCTAGTTCTCCTTCACCTGCTCAAAAAGTCGTGGACATTTTGCACTGCCTTCAGTAAGTTTTTCAGAAGGAAAGAAACCTTATAAGATTCTGCTCAAATGCAGCAATCATTACTTATTATTTTTCAATTTAATTTCAGTATAAATTAACTTATCTTTGTGCAAGTAGCATTAAAGCTAATAACGCTAAAAAGGATTAAGATTAGAAAGTAAGCTGTCAGTGACAAAGCTCATTAATGGCCTTTATCACTACAAGCTGATGAGCTACATCTAGGATAATTGGCCTAATTACAATACATTTGTTTCTTTAGCCAGGTATTCTTTGCTTCACTCTACTAATTACTTCTGGGTCTCAGTTTGGCCAATTAAATTTCTCTTCCCATTCTATCCATTTCTAAAACTGATAGCATATAGCTCAGATGTCCTCTACCTGTGCTCATAATAGTTAAGAACTGCTCTAAGGAGACAAGAAATAGAAAGGCAGAAAGAGGTATTTTTATCCTCGGGTACAGGATAAAAAAAGATATAGAGTGAATAATAATTGTTTTGGGTTTTTCACCTATTTCTTTTAAGTGGGGTTGCAAAAATTTATTTAAAATCTAACTGTACCAGAGACCCCTGATGTATTTTATTTGATTCATTTCCATAAAACATTTTAGTTATTTTGTTTTCATGACAAGTAATAGAAACACCCAACTAAATATGGTTTAATGATTTTTAAAAAGCTAAATTATTTTATATAAAAGGCAGTCAGTATCTCATTCTGCATGTCAGTGCTGGTGAAGACAGGTGCTATTTTGGAATTCTCCCTCTAACTTAGCAGAGTAGGGAGGCATGTCCCACCAAAGGCCCGGCCCACACCCATGTGCCACAGCAGTGGGCTGGACGAGGGCCCCCGCATCTCCACACCACAACAGGTGGCCCATGCATCCCAAACAGGGGACTTCACTTCAGTATCCACCTCTGGTGGCCAGAGGAGATTGCACTTTTGAGCCCCATGGGAATCCTCCTACACAAAGCCACACACTCGTTCAAGACTGGGAGGGATAGCTGATTTGCCTGCTACCTAGAAACAAACAGGCAAAATGAGGAGACAGAGGAATATGTTCCAAATAAGAGAATAAGACAACCCCTCAGAAAAAGAACTTAATGAAACGGATATAATGAATCTACTTAATAAAGTGTTGAAAGCAATGGTCTAATGGGTTTCAAAAACACTGGAGAAGAATGGATAAGCACAATGAGAACATCAACAAAAAAATAAAAAATGTAAGGAAATATGAAGCAGAAGTCACAGACCTAAACAATATAATAAGTGAACTGAAAATATGCTAAAAAGGTTCAACAACAGACTGGATGAAGTAGAACAGCAAGTTGAAAAACCAAACAATGGAACTCATCAGGACAGTGCAACAAATAGAAAAAAGAAAATTTAAAAAGTGAAGATACCTTAAAAGGACCTCGGGAAAAAATCAAGTGAAACAGCCTCTATATTATAGGGGCCCAGAAAGAGAAGAGAGAGAGAAAGGACCAGAAAAGTTATTTGAAGAAATGTTGGCTGAAAACTTCACTAATCTGAAGAAGGAAACAGACATTCAGGTTCAAGAAGACCAGATAGTTGGAATTAAGATGAACCCAAAGACAGTGACACCAAGACATAATATAATGAGTAGAAGTTCAAGATAATGAGAGAAACAGATTTTATAAGGCTGCTATGGAAGACATTTTGAAGGTGTAAGTAATGCAAAGTAAAGATGTGAACAATTAGAATTAGCAAGTAAATGATACTATACTTGTACTCAAAACTGTAAAAAAATTGTAAAACTGGAAAAACAATTTGAGGCAATTATTTTCAGACCTTAGACAATCACTTCAGTTCAGTTCAGTTGCTCAGTCGTGTCCGACTCTTTGCGACCCCATGAATCGCAGCACACCAGGCCTCCCTGTCCATCACCAACTCCCGGAGTTCACTGAGACTCACATCCATCGAGTCAGTGATGCCATCCAGCCATCTCATCCTCTGTCGTCCCCTTCTCCTCCTGCCCCCAATCCCTCCCAGCATCAGAGTCTTTTCCAATGAGTCAATTCTTTGCATGAGGTGGCCAAAGTACTGGAGTTTCAGCTTTAGCATCATTCCTTCCAAAGAACTCCCAGGGCTGATCTCCTTCAGAATGGACTGGTTGGATCTCCTTGCAGTCCAAGGGACTCTCAAGAGTCTTCTCCAACACCACAGTTCAAAAGCATCAATTCTTCAGCACTCAGCCTTCTTCACAGTCCAACTCTCACCTCCATACATGACCACAGGAAAAACCATAGCCTTGACTAGACGAAACTTTGTTGGCAAAGTAATGTTTCTGCTTTTGAATATGCTATCTAGGTTTGTCATAACTTTCCTTCCAAGGAGTAAGCATCTTTTAATTTCATGGCTGCAGTTACCATCTGCAGTGATTTTGAAGCCCCAAAAAATAAAGTCTGACACTGTTCCCACTGTTTCCCCATCTATTTCCCATGAAGTGATGGGACCGGATGCCATGATCTTGGTTTTCTGAATGTTGAGCTTTAAGCCAACTTTTTCACTCTCCACTTTCACTTTCATTAAGAGACTTTTTAGTTCCTCTTCACTTTCTGCCATAAGGGTGGTGTCATCTGCATATCTGAGGTTATTGAGATTTCTCCCCGAAATCTTGATTCCATCTTGTGCTTCTTCCAGTCCAGCGTTTCTCATGATGTACTCTGCATATAAGTTAAATAAGCAGGGTGACAAACCTTAGACAATAGGAAATCATATTTGTCATAATGAGATAAAAGAAACATGCAAGTTAATCCACTAACTCTAACAGGCCTACTGGAGTAGTCTTTAGTGAGCTGAGAACTAAACGGAAGTAACAAATATTACATAATTTGCTTCTGCTGCTGCTGCTGCTAAGTCGCTTCAGTCGTGTCCGACTCTGTGAGACCGCAGAGACGGCAGCCCACCAAGCTCCCCCGTCCCTGGGATTCTCCAGGCAAGGACACTGGAGTCTTTCTAGGAATAAGTAAAAAGATAAAATAGATTCACTATAATAAGAATAATAAATGAATAATAATAAAACCAAATTTCACAAAAATAAAAGAATCTGCCAATACTATCTGTTTACCAGAAGAAAAACAATCACCATTTGTAGAAAACATAGAAAAATAGGTACTCCAAGTTCTTTAAAACACATCACTCAAAATTTCCAACATACAACTAAGAGTACTGTATATGAAAGTAGTGCAAAACATGGCCAATAATTATTTTTTTAAGTCAGTAGAACAGACTCCAGTATGACACAAATGTAGGAAACAGCCTCGATAGGTTTAAAGCAGCTAAGAAACATATTTAGCATCCCAGGTGGCACAATTGGTAAAGAATCAGCCTGCCAATGCAGGAGACACAGGAGATGCAAGTTTGATCCCTGGGTTGAGAGGATCCCCTGGAGGAAGGCATGGCAACCCATTCCAGTATTCTTGTCTGAAAAATTCCAGGGATTGAGGAGCCTGGCCAGCTGCAGTCCATGGGGTTGCAAAAGTCAGACACGACTTAGCAACTGAACAGCAACAACATTAACAAATACAGCACACACACACACACACACAACCCCCTACACACACACACACACACACACACACACACACACACATACACACACACGGTTGTAATTGGTGATCAGGGGGGAAACTTACAACAGAAATTTTAAGGTGAGATGAAAGTTCTACAAGTGAAAGCATAAGAATTAAAATTGTAAAGTTCTCTTAATTTGCTTAACAGGAGGTTGTAGAGGTCAGGAAAAAAGAGACAGTAAATTAGAATAAAGCCTAAGGAGCACAGAGAGAAAATATTGAAAACATAAATAAATGGAACACTGCTGGTCAGTGTACAGTATGAAATGATGTAGTATAACTAGAGTCCCAGAAAGAGAATAGAGTTAGTGAGACAGAGAAAGTAAAGAACTAATGGAGAACTTTCCAATTCTTTAAAAAATATAAACTTAGGCAATTAAAACTATATCTTGGCATAAAAATGTCCAAAACCAAAGTCAATTAAGAAATCTTGAAAACAAACCAAGAAAAAGAAACACTACATAGAAACGAACAAGAAATATGATTAATGGTTGTCTTGTCATCAGAAACAATAGAACAAGAACACAATACACTGTTGAAAACTCCAACTCTAAAATTTAAAAAAGATCAACCCCAAATTCTATATGCAGTGAAAATATCCTTTAAAAATAAGATTAAGTAAAAGTATTTTTAGATAAATAAATGGTGAATTTACTGGCAGCTGACCGACGCTACAATAAATGCTAAAGAAATTTTTTTCGTTAGCATTTCACCATAAGAAGTTTGAATGTACAGAAAGCCATGAGAAACAGAGAGTGTGATAATATGTAAATAAATTGAAGATATGTTGTTCTGATTTCTTTATATGACAACTGAAAATTTCAAGAAAAAAATAATTTTTTAAGTTGTTGTATATAATGTATATGAATGAAAGATTCATAGCAACAATACCACAAAGAACAGGGATGGGGGATAGAATTACAATGTTGGAGGTTTCTTATACTTTGCAAGAATGATACAGTATTAATTCTAAGTAGACTGAGATAAGTTAGGGTGCATATTGTAGTCCCAGTTACAACACTTAAAACACACACACACACACACACACACTGCCATAACCAAAAACAGAAAATTGAGTTATTAAAACAAAATGTTGAATGAACTTTTTCAGCCAGAAGAAAGTATAAGATAATGAAGCAAGGCGCAGGTGATATATTGGGCAGGTGAAAAGAAAGCCAAAGATATATTGCCACAAAAATACCAACATTTACATTAAATATAAATAGACTAGATACCCCAGTTAGATGCAGAGACTGTTAGACTAGATAAAATGCAAATCCCAATATGCTTTGTATAGAACATGTTTATACAGTTGGAAAGTAAAAAGATAGACAAGGATATATTATATTTTTATGATATTTTAAAATCAGTTTGGTATTCATTCTTTTAATCAATGCAAAGTCCTAGATAGCTAGTATTACCAGAGAGAAAAAAAGGAAAATTTATGACATTGAAAAAGTTAATCTATCAGGGAGACATATCTACCCAAATGTGTAAAGTCTTGATAATATTAAAAATTCATGGGGCATATAGTGACAGAGGTGAAAGGAAAAATAAGCAAATATACAATCCCTAACTCAGTTGTTGATAGAACCAATAAAGTACCACAACACTAGTGTCCCTGCCTGAAATGCTCATTCCTCATATTTTTCCAGACTGGCTGAAGTACTCTTTTCTTCCATCAATTGAGGCTTAGCATTCTGTCTAATCCTACACAGCCTCCCTTGACAACCCATGTAAAGGAGTCATGACTTGACTAGTATTTTCCCATGAGTTATGTTCGCAATAGATATATTCATACCAGACATTTTCTTTGTTTATTGGTCATTGCTAGTTTCTCCCCTGTCCTAATATAAGTCCCATGACTGCAGTCTTTTCTGTCTTGCTGCTCCGTGTTGTACGCTAGTGCTTGGAGCATTCGGACAAAGAGGGACCACACAATGAAAGTTTCTTGAATGGACGGATGCCTGAATGAAGGCGGATACGCTTATGATCTGTGTTTTAAAAAACTTAGGGTGAAATTTGTTGAATTATAGTATAGGAACATAAAGTAAAAATTATAAATGTTTAAAGAAAAGCTGTATAACATACTAAAAATAAGAATGTGTGCGTATAAGAGAATGCAGAGTAGAAACAACATGGATATAGAAAATGAGGTGTTAAATTTAAATGTGCTGATTATTGTTCAAAATAAAGATTACTATATTAAAATTAATAAACTAAGAAATAGAAATTTAAGTCTATTATTTAAAATGTAGAGGCAACTAGTAATACATTAAAATTAGATTCTGTACATTTCAAATAACTAAAAGAGGAAGCAAAAAGGAAAGAAAGTTTAAGCAATATAGCAAATATGACAAAGTGTATTGACAAAGGAAATAAAGCTAACCAACAATAATGAATGTAAACTAGAAAAACTGGTGAAGTAAATGGGGAAAAATATTATTATAAAAAGTTATTTTTCTTTTGTAAGAGAGATACACATAAAAGAAAATAAGATGACATATTTTTATTGAAAATAATAAGCATTGGCAAAGACACATGGGCAGATTCAAACAAATATTTAGCAGGGGTCCTAACATTACCATCATTTGAGAATTTAATTGAAGGCCAAATGCATTGGATGAAACAAATGTGGTGTGCCTTGTAATTATAACGCATGCAATCCACAGAAATACATAACAGTTATGAATCTTTTTATACCCCCAGAAACTTGGCATCAAAAATATAGATCCAAAACTGAATGAAGTTAAAGGAGAACTAAAAGCATAATAATTCTTTCAGCCAGTTCTAGATATAAAAAAATTAAAATAGCTAAGGCTATTGAGCCTTTGATTAATAATTCTTTGGATAAAACACCTGCTGTTTTAAAGGATACTTAAAATAATTATACATGGCTGTATATTAAGCCATGAAAAGTCATAACGTATTTCACAAACTGTAAGCAATATATTATAAATGTTTTCAATAATATCAAGAAAAAATAGTGGCAAATTAAATAAAACAATTTCATGGAACTTAATATCTTTTTTGAAAAATTCTTGAGTTCAAAATGAACTGAAATGTTATAATATTTATTAATTCTTAAGACAATTTTTAGAGTAATTTACAGTAGAATTGAGAGCAGTGTGCAGCTACCCCACATATGTGTAACATCTCCCATTATCAACTTCACTCACCAGAATGGTATTTTTTTTTTTTAACCAAGAATGAATCTATGTTAACACATCAGAATTACCAAAGTCCATAGTTTACTCTTGTTGCACATCCAGTGGGTCTCAGCAAGTGTATAACAACATCTGTCCATCAGTACGATGTCATACAGAACATGTTCACTACCTTAAAACTGCTCTGTGCACCTCCTATTCACCTCTCCCCTCCACACACAAATTTTAATGTAGTGATAAGTATCAAAAGTTACCCTAAAATCAGTCTAAAAGGGAAAACTTTTACCTCAAACATTTACACAACTGACAAAAAATTTGTAAAATAGTAAATTCAGCTTGTTTAAAATACAAAGAAAGAGTGAAAGAGAATGAAAGAAGAGAGAAAGAAAGAAGTAGGGTGGAAGGAAGCAGAAGAGTGAGGGACAAATGAAGGGATTTAGGAAGAAAGAATTAGTAAAGATAGAAACAAATATTGATTTACTTATAAACAAGATAATTCCAGCAAAATTATTTAAAACACAAAATTCTTAGGAAAACAAAGCAGCCAAACAAAATAAGTTAAAATTTTTATTTTTGAATAATAAGAAGGATAAAACAGCTTATAGAATGAGAACTGAGAGTGAAGAGATAGGAAATGAGCAATTACTGAATAAAGAAAGAAGTAATGGAAAGCATTCTTCACAGTCATGTAAATATATTTGAAATTTTTTTTTGAAATTTTATATAAAATAAATGATTTCTTAGAAAACATCAATGACAAAAAGTTCCAAAAGGAACTCAAAATATAACCAGATCAATAATTATAAAATATATTAAATAAGTTAAGAAACAGTGCCTGGCAAAAGTGTTTCCTCAGTTGAATTATTTAAAATCTCCAAGGAAGAGGCATTTTAAGAGTTATCCAAATAGAGCAATAGAGAAAGAAACCTTTAGAGAAATCTTCCTAGGAAGCCAGCAAAGAATAAATTAGGAAACATGCAAAATAATCAGTGGGAAACTGTAGACCTGTACTGTCCCATATGGTAGCCACTAGCCGTGTGAGACTATTTAAGATTCATTTTCTCAGTTGCACCAGTCATAGGTCTCATTTCAATTGCTTAATAGTAACATTTGGCTAATGGCTTCTGTGCAGGACAAGGCAGAAACAAGAGAATGTTTCAGACTTCACTGATAGTTCTGGAAGAAATGCCCCAGTGAGTTTCTCCTTCCTGAACCAGTCACAGACAAACAAATACACTGGACAGCCTCAATGGCTAACCTTGGTCCATCTACCCACCTCTGAGGCCAGGGAACAGGGATTTAGTGAGACGCTGTGATTTATGGGTCCCGTAGAGTCTCAGGAGAAGATAAACAATCCGTGTCACGGCACATTTTCAAATACATTAGACTTCTTTGGCACAAAGTCTTTCTGAAACTGATAGATATTGCTCCAGTCTGAGAGTGGAAGCTGAGACTCACAGAGACTAGGATCTTGCTCAAATTCGCTCTGCTGATAAATGCCAAAGCTAGGTCTTAAATCCAGCCCTTCTGAATGCAGGCCCATTGCAGTCTTCGTAATATATCACCCAGTTCCAACTCAAAGCAGGTATTTTGGCATCCTCTGGGTGCTTAGACCTATTCACAGTGTCCACGTAACTGAAAGATAATTTGTAATCCACAAAAGCCTGTGAACTCCAGGTGTCATCAAGCATCCAGCATGCAGATTTTCAGGAATTAATATTGGCACATGTTATTTGCTGGGCTTGATAAACATTAAAGTGTACAGAGACAGAAGTGGGAAGATGAATAATTTGGTTAAAATAATAATATGGAGTAGACTAGAGAACATAATTTTGATACAGTTTTATATAGAGACATATCAATTGTTTGGAAAAATAAAATACTATGCCATACATACTATGTGAGAGTTTCTAGCACAGTCATTTACATATAGTAGGTACTCAAAAAATGTGTCTGGTTGTATGAGAACTGAAGTGGTATTCCCCTCAGTCTGTAAATAAATTTTCCTTTCTTGGAAAGCAGATATGAAAGGTGGGGCCTACAAAGAAATCAAGGAACAGATATGCTATAAATGTTGTGTTTATGAATCTCGTGGCCTCCTTTTTGGTTTTATTATGCTGGGGTCAGTGCCAGCAGAGTATTTGGACTGATCTCAAAATGACCACCAACTCAACCATCAAACAGAATATCCCCATTACAATTCACTGCTGTTCATCTCAGTGAGCAGCGTCAAAGCCCAAAGCACATGAGATGGCAGGTCTGATGCTGCTGGCATCAGGCAGTGACCAAGCTCATTGGCAGCATCTTTCCCATTCTTGGTGGTGATGTTGACGTAGCTGTAGAGTGTGCTAACGGGAAGCCCATTTCTATAGAAGGCTCCAGGAGAGGGGTTTGCTTAGGCATCGGTGGGGGGCCCAGGAACATTTGAACTATGAAACTGACTGGAAAAAAAGGAGAGAGTACATTAAAATATTATTGCTCCAAGAGTGATGAAGTCCATCACTCCAAAAATTTTTAAATTACTCTTAGAGCATGTTTCAGAAAAGAATGCAGCTGATAGTGTCTCGCCAGTTAGGTTACAGAATGGAATATCCTAGACAAGGAAACCAGTGAGAATTCAAAATGCATGCTATATTGGGAGTGGGGAGACAGAAGCACCAGGGTAAGAGACGTTAGCAGTTAGATGAATTAATTTATTATCCAACCAAAGCAAAGTAGCTCTAATAGCAAACCTCTCTTTGCTGTTAAGCCAAAGAGATGTGGGGAAAATAAAATAAAACAAAAACAAGAAACCTGATGTCTGTGTTTTAAGAAGTCACAGGCTAGAGTGGAAAAAATAGGATATGTCAACAGATAATAAAATATAGTAATAAGTTCCATTTGGTATAAATGGTGATGGGTAAGAAGAAACAAAACATAATGGTGAGACTTCTAGGCCACATAATGAAAGCTGACCAGGCAAAGCAGCAGCTTTTCTGTAACAGGAGATAAGGGATTGGCTCTTAAGGGCAAGTTCAAGCTGCCAAAACAGTCATGGGTGCTAAGAGTATGATAAGACAGGGAGACATAAGTTTATTTTTAGCTAATTTTAACACAGAATATTGCATCTGAAGCACCAGGAAAAAGCACGCACACATTTTCTACTGGTGTCTGGTGGTGAAGAGGGGATATTTATGGCATAATAAACATATGCAGTTCTAATGCTATGAATTGGCAACCTGCAAGAAATCAGTTACTACCTTTAAAAATTCATGATAAATATAATTACACTGCTGTAAATTGTGTGTGAAAGTTAAGAGAGTAAATCTTAAGAAGTTCTCATCACAAGGAAAAAGTAATTTTTCCCTATGTCTTTGATTTTGTGTATATCTATCTACATGAGGTGATGGATGTTCATTCAACCTATTGCGGTAATCAGAAAATGAAATGATTGATTAATTTAAAACTCAAGCACTACAGGAAGTCAACTGTGACATTTTTGGTGAATAAGGAAAGTGAAATATTACTTAGAAAAAATAGCATAGTGGTGAACCCAGGCTGCAGCCCTTGCAGTTCATGATTGCAGATGATCCGTTTCTCCAATGGTGTCTTTTTCTACAAGTGTGAAAAAAATAAGTGGAAAGCAGTGTACTTACCATAATCCTATGTGGCATCAAGAGCTTAAAAAAAAGCTTATTTTATTATATTTTATTATTAATTTATAATAATTATTTTTTTTATTATTTGAATTATATATATATATAATTTAGACAGCAGTTTAATTATATAACATTTAAATAAAATGGAAACTAGGTACCTCCAGTATGAGATTATGATTACTATATATATTATAATAATATAATTATTATTAGGCAATCCAAAGATATTCAGAGTTAAGTAGGATACAGTACAAATTCCTCAGTAGTCCAATTAAGAACAAAAGCACACACATTGACAATTAAGTACGGGAAAACTAAAGGCATTGTTAAAGGCATTTGTCTGTTTACAAAACACTTTTTCCTCCTTTGTTCCACTTGATCCTTATGCTAAACGAATTAGATAGTAATTTAGTCATATTAGACTTATCATACCTATCTTGAGATACAAATGAGGAAACAGAGTCAAAGAGAGGCTTATGGAGTGGACCGTGTGAGAATTTTACAGGTAAAGAATTCAGGTGAATGATTGATTTTAGCATTTGAGTCATAATAGTCTTCCAAAACAGAAATGGATTTGTCTCCTATTATTGCAATGGTGATGATACAAAACAAGACAAAGTGTCTATAGAAAACCAAAAACTCAATCACATCACTCAATGATTCAGTAAAATATCTGGAAATGTTGTCCCCATGGTGTCATTTATCTGCATTGTTCACCTTGTTTACTGATTCATCCGGGCATTCTGGCATGGCCTCAGCATAGACTTATGGCCTAACACATTGGAAGCTATTTCACCCAATGACTCAAAATGTCACTTAGGTGATCTGCCCAGATTGTCCTGCTGCCACTAACACATTTTCCTAGAATAAAAGCTATCGGACAAAGGCAACAAGAATGGCATATTTCATACACATGGCTAGTAGATGATAAAGATTAGGCTTTGTCCAGTCTGATTTCCATTATAACAGTGGTAGGAAAGAGAGAAGGCAGGGAGAGGGTGAGAGAGACAAGGAGGGATCTCTGCATGACTTTCCAGGTCTGTAACTCCCTGGTTGCCTGGGGGAGAAGCTCCAAAATGTGTTATATTGGATCTTCCTTCTGTAACCCTGGATAACTTAAATCTGAAGATTAATGTGGGGGAGTGCTACCAAAAGTTGTCCTCAGAACTGATCATCTCAATGTAAAGAGATAAAGGATGTTTATCTTGTGTCTGTTGCATGTTCGGACCATTTACCCATTTAAAATACTGCCATATAAAGGCACATTTTCAGATACGGAATCGGGATCTCAGGGGGTTACCTACTTGTCCATGACCAAACTGTAATCAACAATAGAAGTGCTCCCTCACATCTGGACAACTTGGGATGCTAACGTGCCAAGCGCTTCCAAAGGGCCTGAGAATGATGCTCATGGAAAAGTCAGTAGGAGGAAAGCTGACCCTAAAGAGGCAGGAGTCATTCAAACAGTGAGGAAGAAACAGCTTAGGAGGGTGAAGCAATGAGTGAGTTTGGGAGTTGACATTAGATGAGTGATTTGTATTCATAGTCACACACTCAGGGATTGGAGAGATTATATAAGCAGTATGGTTCAACTACATGTTTAAAACTTGAATCCCCTCCCTAAGACCCACTAAGCTGTCATCTTGCTGAATAAACGCCTCTACTTCAGGCTTCTGTATTACTTGACACCATATCTGTTACCTCCTGTGCCACATATCGCCTCCTCTCAACTCAGATCCCCTGCCTCTACCCCATCCATTGCTCCAGCAGACGACTTGGTAGAGGAGCGAATTGACAACATATTGTCTCAGCTGTCTGTTGTACGTGTTTTTCCCACAGGCATTCTCAAAGACTCAAGCCATATATCTATAGCCCCCACCCTCTGGCACTCACGTATTTGCAAGCATGGAAAGGTGAAGGATTTAGCACCTCTTGTGGCTGCTGACAAAATGGGCATGGGAGCTACAGATACAAGCCATATTCCTTGAACATAAAACCCATGACTGTTGAGAGGAATCCAAGAGGATCAAGTCCTAGTTGCCAGAGCAGTAACACTGCCAACAGTGAGCCCTTGCATTTGTCGTCTCCCTGGTACTTGCCTTTTCACTGTCCCTATTCCCCTGGACTACTTCCTAAAAGAAACTATCAGCATACACCTTTTTGTCTGTATTTCCTGAGAAGCCCAGACTAAAAGGAGGCACTCATAGGCCAACATGTGAGAAGATCCTTTCCAATCCTGACCTTGCATTCAGGGCAAGTGTCCCCGTTGACTATGTCTGATTAATTTCTACATACTTAAAACTTATATGAATTCCCCATAAAAGGGGCTCATAGTGTCTGATTAACAGATGGATGTGTGAATAAACCAGTGGAGCCAAAGTGGCCAAGATTAATGTGATTTAAAGTTATCTTGGAAGTTGAAGAGCCCAAGAAATGTCTTCCAGAACTTGTTCCAGGCAAAGTGAAGCCTAGGCACCGACATAGGCTTTATGTAGTCTCCACCATAACACTCAGGACTCCAGTACCCACAAAATCAGTTAAGCTGTATTATTGAACTTAAGAACAATGGTTTTTAAAATATTCAATGTTCACATTTTCAAAGGATATTTTAAATAAATGGACTCAAAGACTGGAATAATAAAATCCATAGAGGTGCTTTCTTTGACAAAGGAAAAAAGAGTGAAAATAGAAATATTAGGAAACTCTATGAGGTAAACTGTATGAGGTACCACTTCCCTGGTGGCTCAGACAGTAAAGAATCTGCCTGCAATGTGGGAGGTCTGGGTTCAATCCCTGGGTCGGGAAGATCCCCTGGAGAAGTGGATGGCTACTCACTCTTACCTGGAGAATTGCATGGATAGAGGAGCCTGGCAGGCTACAGTCCATGGGATCGTAAAGAGTCAGACATGACTGAGCGACTAATACTACTACCATATGAGGTAAGGTAGAATTCTTGGAATATCAGCATATGTATGTCTGTTTATTCCTACCAGGGAGAGACAATTTCTAGTCTTGGGTTCGCATGTGCCTATGTATAAGCCAGTCCTGTTGAGATTTGGGGTAGTTTTATGAAAAGATTCATGATCCTGGCACTTGAAACTGTCCACTGGGCAAGAACTCCTTACTCTTGGGTTGAATATCTACCAACCGTAAGTCAGTGCCAAAAAAAAAGGAGGGGGATATATTCAAAATCCTTGACTCCCTTGACTCAAAGGAACAGAATTCTCTGAACTTTGAGTCAAAATCCTAGACTTGAGTAGTTTAGTAGCTGTGTGTTTTGGACAGGTTGTAGACAACTCAAGGCCTTGCTCTGCTATTGAAAAAATGGAGTATTAATTCTTGGTCTGCCTGTCTTACAGGGTTGATGATTGTATCAAATGGGGAAAAATGCAGTAAGAGAGGTATAATCATACAGTATCGTATATATTTGACGGAGTATTGCTTATGTAAGCCCTTCTAGATCTAACGCGATGCTTGACGTTCATATTTTCCAGGCCATCTGGAGCATATTTCTGTAGAAAGGTAGCTTTTTCAATTGAGTCCTCAGAAGATTAAAAAAAATAATTCAAAGGCTGAAGGGAATGATCTACAGGGCAAGATTAAAGCAGGACATGTAGTTCATCATTCTGTTAGGCAGTGCTTAATGGAGGGTCAGGGCTGCAGAGAGATATTTCAAAGGGATAAACAGCAAAGATGGAGAAGAATTATTTCAGCCAAAACAAAAAGAAATAGGTAAGACCATTGAAAATGAAATGAAAAGTATCTGGATGCCAGAAAATGATCAAAGTTCTCTTATTTGGAATCTTTCAGACTAGCATGAAAAAGCTTGGATGTTTCTTTCTTTTATTGCGTTTTATCATTTAGGAGGTCTTCAAAGAGCAACATATATTTCCTGATGTCACTCTTACTTCCACTCCCTATATGAGATAGACACTGGAATTGGTATCTTCTCCACATTCATTGGAGAAAATTCTCACAAGATACATTGTTTTTTTTTAAAGGAGAGCAAATTCTTTTCCACTTGCCTTTTCTTTTTTCCCCTTACCTACCATGAACTTTTCATTTCATAGTTACCTGGGGGAATGCTTCTGTGAATGTACGAGTGGAACTAATTGAAAATATCAAATTTAATAGAATTTAAACTTACTGAACAAGGAGATAAGTTTAGTTGCAGTAGTATCAGGGGAGACATGACAAGACCTAGTGAGAGCCGGGAAACTAAACTACTAAAACTGCTCTATAAATGTTGTCAAGGTAGATGTCTTTTTTTATTTAACCTAAAATAAGAGGGAAGTAATTCAATATAATTTGTGATTTTCTTTTTAATCCAGAGGGGTACACATTTGTTGTTGTTGTTGTTGCTGTTCTGGCAAAGAAACTTGATCCAAAAGTGGAAGGAAAAAAAAAAATCTTCTCTTTCTGAAAACCAAAGTAAGACTGTGTTTTCTTCAGAATCAATAAATACTTGGCATTTCCCTAGAACAAGGCAACAGTTTATTTGATCTTTTTTTAAAGGATAAACCATAAGCAGAATTGTGACTCCGAGCTAGTCTATCTTCAGCATTGCTTTGAACAGATCCTAAATTGGTCTTGAGCCCTGCACTTTTCTCTTTATATTTCTGGGAGCCAGTTAGACTTCTTTTCAGGCTAGGTCTCACTGACAGGCCTGATGATAATAGTAAACTATGATGAGATCTTTTGCTGTGCAGCTTAGAGCACTCCCATGCGTGCAAATATTTTATATTTGCAGTAAGATATGAATTTTGATTCCTAATCCAGGGGGTTCCTCCACCAGCTCCCATTTCACTAAAATCCTCATGTTTTGGTTCTTTGGCTCCTGGGATCTTCATCACCATCAAAATGAACTGTTCTGTGACTCATTTCCTCTGGGAACTGTCATCTGCTAGTCCTAGAGGACGTAGGGGTTTAGTCTAGTTGTGGTTTTTTTGTATCAGTTAACCACCCTCTGACTCTATTTCCTCTTGTGTCTAATAAGACAGGATGCTCTCAAGCCTTCTGTCTGGTGACTTTAAACCAGGGTTTCTCAACTTCAGCACTGTTAGCATTTTGGACTGGATCACTCTTTGTTACCAGGGGATAAACTGTGCATTGTTTAGTAGCAACCTTGCCCTCTACTCAGTGTATGCTTGTAGCACACATCCCTCCACAAACATCAAAAAATATCTCTTGACATCACCAGATATTTTCTAGGGGGGCAAAATCACCCATAGTTGAAAGTCACCATTATAACTCAATAAGTGTCAAGAAAAGCTTTTCATCTTACAAAATGCTAACATAGGTTTCATGCAGTCATCTGGAGAAAATTCCTAAAGCATATGCAGACCTAAAATATTACTTGCATATTTAGTACAATTTTATTGTCTCCACACTGCTCCCACAATATAGCAGATGTATCTCTTCCCTTTCTTCCCTGTTTTCAATGCTGCTTCTGCATCCCCAGAGGTGTCTGACCAAGGGTGCCCTGACAGCGAGCACCCTGAACCAGCCAGCGTTCCACAGCTGGTGCGGCCACAGTCAGTGACAGTCTCTCTGTGGTTGCCAGCAGGTCTGTTTCAATGTCAGTCTTTGTGACATCTGGGCTGTGCTCTTCTCCTGCATAAATTTGATCTGCAAACTGACATGGTCTGCCCCTGCCCCACATCTCAAAGAGGTTCACGGTTTCCTTTTTGTGGTTTAGCCTTTGTGAGAACTGGTGACTGTTAAGGGGAGCCACATCAGTGAAGAACTGTTTCTCCACCTGGACCATGTTATTCTGTTGAATAACTTTTAATATGGCAGGAGTTGTCATCCATGATAATGTCAACAAGATAATCAACCAGATAATCATTCCTACACTCTTCTTTTGTTCAACAGACATGATTTAAGTGTGCCCCATGGCTTAATACTGTATGAGGCACTGAGAGAAAACAAGAGATAAAAATATACTAGTTATTACCCTTTCTCTGAAGGAACCCACAGACCAGCAGAAAGAATCTATGTACAGCAGACCTCTCAAAAACAAAGAAAAAATACCGCCATTGACATTTGATAGAAGTACTAAAAGAATGGAGATAATAAAATGACAAAGTAATTCCAGTTGTTGGAGAAAGCAGAGAAGTGACATTTTAACATGACATTAGATTTATAATATGGACAACAGGGAAAGAATATTTATGCTAAAGAGACAAGCTTGATGGAAGCCTCTGCCTACCTTGGAGAGATGGGATGTCATGTCATGCTGATGAAGCAACACACCTTTATTCTTGGGCTGTTCAGTTTGGAAACTTGATGGTAATTGTTTGTTTGTTTGTTTTAACATTTTTGTTCAGAAATAATTCCAGTTAAATTCACTCATAATGTGTGCAATTTAATGTTTTTTTTATGTGTTTAAAAGGTTGTACAATGATCATCAAAACCTGAGTTTGCAATTTGCCCTCCAAAAAAACACATTAACTATTTCTTAGCAATATCTCCTCATTGCTTGCATCCCTCCCCTCAACCCCATAGTCCTAGGCCACTTCAGATTTACCTTGGTCTCTATGAATTTCCCTATTCTAGACATTTTATATAATGAAATCATGCGATTATGTGATCTTTTGTGACTGACGTCTTTCACCAAGCATCATGTTTTCAGGTTCCATCCTGCTGCTGCTTTTATTGGTACTTTCTTTCTTTTTATTGCTGAATAATAATTCATTCACATTTAATATTAGAATTGATTTGGTTGTATTTGGCTCTGCCATTTTGGCATTTTGTTTTCTTTCTCTATATTTTATTTACCCTTCTTTTTCTCCTTTACTGCTTTCTTTTGTATTTATGGCTATCTTATACTATAATGAAAAAGGAAATGGCAAC
The DNA here is from genome assembly GCF_003369695.1 of Bos indicus x Bos taurus. Lineage (NCBI taxonomy): Eukaryota > Metazoa > Chordata > Mammalia > Artiodactyla > Bovidae > Bos > Bos indicus x Bos taurus. Next base: position 51,469,899 of record NC_040097.1, on the reverse strand, counting down.
CCACTCCAGTACTCTTGCCTGGAAAATTCCATGGATGGAGGAGCCTGGTGGGCTACAGTCCATGGGGTCGCAAAGAGTCGGACACGACTGAGCGACTTCACTCACTTTATACTGTAACATTTGAATACCTTTGATGATTTGTTATGCATATTATTGCGTTATTTTCTTAGTAATAACACCAAAGTTTAATATATATCTTATCACACACAAGACACTGAACTCCTTCCAGAGAGACTCCATATTATCACCAGTCTGTGAAAACTAATCCTTTTGGGAAACATGTGCCCAATTAAACCCACAATTAAGTAATGAAGTAATTCAAAACTTTCCCCCTCAAGTCAACATCTCTCCCCTCCCTGTGATATGTGGTGTCTACCTTCTTCATCTAGGTAACCTGTAATCGCTTCACGTGTCATGCTGGACTCCCACCCCAGTGCATCCGCTGTTCTGCTTCGTGGTTTTATTGTGTCATGTTCAAGATGCTGATGACATAGCAATAGATTTGCCATTTATTATTTCCCTACCTCTGCTGATGTGAGCTCTGCTAGAACATTCCCTGGAAATTAGTCTGTCACATTGTAGGTATCCAATGCAAATTTCTTGAAAAAAGCCATGAACTAGAAATATCACATTATGAACTGCTAAAGAGAATTGCAGACCTCGTAGTGTTTTTTATGTCTCTGTAGAAACATTTGTAACCTGTCCTTTCTCCCTATTTTTTCTAATTTTCTTATTATCTTCTTAGGCTTTTATATCTCAGTAACTGATATTATTTGGCTTTGCATTGTTACATGTCCCTCTTTGCTTAAACATGATGAAGAACTGAATTTTACAGATTTGCTTGGACTGTCCAGCTCAGGGAGATTGGATCATCTAGAATTTAAATTAGACTTTTAACGATGAATATGGAGTCTTTCCTCTATTATGTTTAACATATATCACTTAAAAATTTTTAGAATTATATTCTGAAAAAGCCTTATTTTTCACCTTTTATCTTATTAATAAGCACACTTTTTCATTCCTATATACATTTATTGGGGCTTCCTTGATAGCTCAGTTGGTAAAGAATCTGCCTGCAGTGCAGGAGACAACAGTTCTATTCCTGGGTCAGGAAGATCCACTGAATAAGGGATAGGCTACCCACTCCAGTATTCTTGGGCTTCTCTGGTGGCTCAGCTAGTAAAGAATCCACCTGCAATGCAGGAGACCTGGGTTTGATCCCTGGTTTGGGAAGATCCTTGGAGAAGAGAAAGGCTACTCACTCCAGTATCCTGGCCTGGATAATTCCATGAACTGTATGATCCATGGGGTTGCAAAGAGTCGGACACGACTGAGCGACTTTCACTTCATTTCATACATTTATTAATGACAATAATGTGAAAAGTCCTCTGATTGATGATCCTGGTGATTAAAAGGCGTTGAGCAAGCTCTGGGAGCTGGTTATGGATAGGGCTGCTGCAGTCCGTGGGGTCGCAAAGAATCAGACACAACTGAGCAACTAAACTGAAATGAGGACATATGTATGTTCTTCAGGGTCTTACGGTCATGTGGGAACCAGCAAAACATAAATTTCAAACACACACACAGCAGGCTGTTACAAGTATTCTAAAAGATGCCTGTGTTCCAATATTCAAATCTCCTGATCCCATCCACAGTGCATGATAGGAAAAGTTTTATATAATTCTTAGCCCCAGGCAGATATGTCCTGGGGATATGATCTCAAGCAAGGAAAGTGAAAATCACTGGGCATGAGATATTTACTGAAAACAAAAGTAACAGAGTAGGTAGAGTGTTTTGGAGAGTGGGGAAAGAAAGGCACTGTCTTTTTTTGCCATAATCTTTCATACGTCTTCCCTTGTCCAGGCAACTGCATTTCCTTGACCAGATACTGTAAAGAACATTCTATAAAGAATAGTAATATCGGGTATGCTCGTGACAAAAACTGTATAAATCTACACTTCACTTCTTACTTTAAAATTCTTTATTTCATGCTAAACTCCTGTGCTCTTTGTTCCTTCAGTTCACCTGGCTTTTCATCGAGCTCAGCCGAAATGTTATTTGAACTTGGGTAATTCAAAACTGAAGCCAGGCTTCAGTTCAGCTCATTTCCCTAATAGCACACTCTTCCAGCTATTGGGGGATCATCCAACAGAACACCTGGAAAGAAGGGTTTCAGAGTTTTACTTGCCTGATTCAGAGTCAGCCGTCAGCTCCACGCTTTGGGAATACTAAAATCAGCCTAAGCCATTTCTTCAATGTATACAGTAACATCAGAGAATTGTTCTCAAGTGAACTTTCCAGTAAACATAAACTGAGTCTTTCAAAATGTAAAACAAGACAAAGTAAAATGACATTTGAATGCTAAAGGCAGAAACCATCTTTTCGTTGTTCTTGGTTTTTTCTCCTATCAGTTTAGTGTTCTTAAAGTTACATAGGGTCTGCTTCTCAAGAACCTATTTTCTTCTTGTTACTATGTTTTTTGACACAGAAAACAGATCTCAAGTTTGATTTTTTTTTTCTTTTCTACATTTAAATCATAGCCCGTTAGATCAGCTTCATTTTCTTGCTGGTTCGTAAAGGTGTCAAGAGAGTATCTTTTCCAAGAAACAGGAATTCTTAATTCTTCTCACTTTTGTCAAGATTTCATCTTGACAAATGAGATTCTTATTTTTTTCTTTTTTAAAATTTTATTGTTATAGTAGATTTGCAATCATGTTAGTTTCAAGTATACAGTACAGTGATTCAGTCATATGTCTGTGTGTGCGTGTGTGTGTGTGTGTGTGTGTAGACAGATACATATATTCTTTTTCAGATTATTTTCCCTTATCAGTTCAGTTCAATTCAGTCACTCAGTCATGTCTGACTCTTTGTGACCCCATGGACTGCAGCACGCCAGGCCTCCCTGTCCATCACCAACTCTCGGAGCTTACTCAAACTCATGTCCATTGAGTTAATGATGCCATCGAACCATCTCATCCTCTGTCATCCCCTTCTCCTCCTGCCTTCAATCTTGCCCAGCATCAAGGTCTTTTCAAATGAGTCAGTTCTTCACACCAGGTGGCCAAAGTATTGGAGTTTCAGCTTCAGCATCAGTCCTTCCAATGAATATTCAGGACTGATTTCCTTTAGGATGGACTGGTTGGATCTCCTTGCTGTCCAAGGGACTCTCAAGAGTCCTCGCCAACACCACAGTTCTAAAGCATCAATTCTTCAGCGCTCACCTTTCTTTATAGTCCAACACTTACATCCATACATGGATGTGGAAGAACTGTGGACTACTGGTTTTTCCAGACTACTGGAAAAACCATAGCTTTGACTAGATGGATCTTTGTTGGCAAAGTAATGTCTCTGCTTTTCAATATGCTATCTAGGTTGGTCATAACTTTTCTTCCAAGGAGCAAGTGTCTTTTAATTTCATGGCTGCAGTCACCATCTGCAGTGATTTTGGAACCCCTCAAAGTGTCTCACTGTTTCCATTGTTTCCCCATCTATTTGCCATGATGTGATGGGACCAGATGTCATGATCTTAGTTTTCTGAATGTTGAGCTTTAAGCCAGCTTTTTCACTCTCCTCTTTCACTTCTATCAAGAGGCTCTTTATTCTTCTTCGCTTTCTGCCATAAGGGTGGTATCATCTGCGTATCTGAGGTTATTGATATTTCTCCCAGAAATCTTGATTCCAGCTTGTGCCTCATCCAGCCTGCTATTTCTCATAATGTTCTCTGGATATATGTTAAATAAGCAGGGTGACAATATACAGCCTTGACATCATCCTTTCATGATTTGGAACCAGTCTGTTGTTCCATGTCCCATTCTAACTGTTGCTTCTTGACCTGCATACAGATTTCTCCAGAGGAAGGTCAGGTGGTCTGGTATTCCCAAATATTGAATATAGTTTCCTGTGCTATAGCGCAGGTCTTTGTTGGCTATCTATTTTATATATAGTAGTGTGTATCTTCGGAGAAGACAATGGCACCCCACTCCAGGACTCTTGCCTGGAAAATCCCATGGGCGGAAGAGCCTGGTAGGCTGCAGTCCATGAGGTCACTAAGAGTTGGACACGACTGAGCGACTTCACTTTCACGCATTGGAGAAGGAAATGGCAACCCAGTCCAGTGTTCTTGCCTGGGGAATCCCAGGGACGGGGGAGCCTGGTGGGCTGCCGTCTATGGGGTCACACAGAGTCGGACACGACTGAAGCGACTTAGCAGCAGCACCAGAAGCAGTGTGTATCTTAATCCCAACCTCCTAATTTGTCCGTCTCCTACCCCACTGTCCCCTTTTGTAACTTTAAATTTGTTTTCTATGTTTGTGGTTCTATTTATGTTTTGTAAGTAAGTTTATTTGTATCTTTTTAAGAATAGATTCTACATACAAGTGATATCATAGGATATTTACCTTTTTCTGTCTGGCTTACTTCACTTAGTATGATAATCTCTAGGTCTATCAATGTCGCTACAGAAGGTATTATTTAGCTCTTTTTTATGGCTGAGCAGTATTTCATTGTTTGCATTTGTGTGTGTGTATGTGTACACACACATCTTTATTTATCTTCCAATGGACTATTCTGGGTTGTTTCCATGTCTTGGTTATTGTAAATAGTGTGCTGCTATGAACATTGGGGTGCATGTGTCTTTTTGAATTAGAGTTTTCTCTGGATAGATGCTCAAGAGTGGGATTGCAGGATCATATGCTAACTCTATTTGTAGTTTTTTAAGGAGCCTCCATACTGTTCTCCATAGTGGTTTTATCAATTTACATTCCCACCAACAGTGTAGCAGGGTTCCCTTTTCTCCATAGCCTCTCCAGCATTTATTATTTGTAGATGCTTGATGGTGACCATTCTGATCAGAGTGAGATGATACCTCACAGTTTTGATTTGCATCTCTCTAATAGCTATCTAAAGCATTTTTTTCATGTGCCTCTTAGCCATCTATATGTCTTCTTTGGAGAAGTGTCTATTTGTCTTCCACTCATTTTTTGAGATTCTTATTTCTTTCCCACAAGCAAATTCAGTTTACTCCCATTAGAGTGATAATTCAATAAGTTGTTTTTGTTGTTGAAATTGAAAGCATATAGAAAATCTCAGAATTAAATGTTTCCATCAGTGAAAAATTAGCTATATCTTGAGACTTTTAAAGCTTTGAAAATTGTAAGCTCTGATTGTGTTTCATTTTGAGAAGGTACCTTTTAATTCATATGTTACTACATAGTTACTTTAATTTGGAATAAGTTGAAACTACTTTTCAATGTTTCTATTGGTTATATCTTAGCTATTGGCTGCAAACATACTGTGACCTCTAATAGAAACAGAAGAATAATTTAACAGAAAGTTAGAGCTCACATTTGGCTTAGGTAGAATCTAGAAATGTAAGTCTATCCAACTACACATCAGTAACAGAGAGAAAAACCGTCTATTTCAAGAAAACTACTAAAGGGTAGAATAGGTGCTTAAAATTTACCTTTATTCCCCTTCTTCCCCCACTCTGCCTTACCCATGTCTTTCATGCTGCTCCTCATATTTTAACACGGAAATAATGGACCCACCATACTATGTGCCATTCCCAAATCTATGGATTTCTCTAGTCTGACATAACACTACTAAATTTAACCTGAGCCCCAGGTGGCAAGAAGATTGAGGAGAGAAGATACACACTCTGGTTGAATGGGTAGGGGGAGGGTGCCTCAAGCTTGCATCTTGGCTATTATCTATAACACATGCAATTTATACTGTTAATCTCTAATTCTTCTTTTTTAAATGACACATAATACCAAAGAGCTATTTTTAAGGAAATACTGCAGGCCAGTTAGCACCATGTTAAAGGCATCCATCATTTTAAGCACTGAAGAATGCTGAGTGATACCCTTTCTTGCCTTGTGAAGCATGGGTAATATACAGAATGCTGACGAGAAGCCCTGCCAATCTGGTCCCTCCAGATGGTTGGGAGACAGAAATTTATCAACCGGAATGCTACCTTTACCAGATACATCATACGTTTGCTGGTCATTTTTCTCCTTATAATATGCCTCATTAAGTGAAAAATTTTAAGATGTTTAGGTAAAATTGTGCATAAGCTGGTATCCAGGTGTCCTGAATAACTTGACTCAGCTTCTCCATGAATCTGACTTAAACTTGGGGACTTTCTCAGTCCCTTGGACACTCTGGTCTCTGAATCTTTGAGGCATTAACCGGCACATATGTTTCCTCTTAGGAAAAGTTGGGGAATGTTAGATTGATTTGGGAATATGAAATCTATCTTCTCGGGCAGTATCATTGTGTTAAACCATTTAGTATTTGTATGTCCCAAATCATACAACAGCTATAAATTCACATGGTTAGCTTTTGCATATATGAATCTCTAGAGGTTTTGTTAACAGTTAAGTTGGAGTAAGTTATAAAATTTCAAATAAGCTAAACGTAATACAACCACAGCATATTATCACACTTCTATCATTATCCTACCACCAAATAATTAAGTGACATAAAATAAAGTTTCTACTTGTAGTTTAGCTTATCACATGCCCTCATTCAGTAAGAGATGGATGAAAGTGAAATTGAGCATTGAAAGAAATATTATGGCTATTTAGTTTCATCATGGAATGTGGAAGAACATTCACACATCACAGTGGTCTATGTCATGCACTTTCTTTTAAATCTAATTCCACAAGCTTTGAATTCCATTTTGTAAGAACTTGATTCAAATAACTGATGAGCATTTTGGACTCCTGATAACATCAGTTATTTTCCTGGCACCTTCAAGACGAGTCATTAAGGTCAGTTAACAGCGGAGCATCTTGGGATGAGCAGCAGAGGAGACCAGTTGCCAAGCCTCAGTTGGACAGGGAGAGGGAGAGGAAGTTGCTACAACACAGAGAGCTCTTAGGCAGGGCTACTGGTAGGACACATGATCAATAAGAAGGAAATATCCCCACAGCCAATCCATCTCCTGGAAGAGATCCAGGGGACTGCATACCCCAAAACGATGCCTTCTCCCTGTTCTGATCATCTGCTTGTACTTCCCATTGACCAGACACAAGCTGAAATCAGACAACAAGGAAGTAAGTGTTGGGTCAGACTCCCAGGTCACAGAATATAGTGTGAACGTAGGAACGGTAGAACAAGTAACTGAAAGTTACTGAGAGTAAATTCTAAAAGTTCTCATCGCAAGAAGAAAAAATTGTTAACTATGTAAGTTGATGGATGCTAACTAATTGTGGTGATCATTTTGCAAGACATACTTATGTCAAGTCATTATGCTATATACCTTAAATGTATAGTGTCGTCCTTCAGTTGTATCTCAATAAAACTGGAAAGAAATAAAAAGGAGAAAAAATAATAGATTCTGTGTGGCAAAGAGGGAATAATACTGTGCTGATTCATAATCTCAAATGTGACCACTGTGCATCTTTTCCATTGTAGTCATAATTGTAGGTTTTGCCTGCTTTGCTTATTACTGTTGATAGAAATTACATTCATAGTAATACAAAGATGACCTCTGTTCTTTGTGCAACATACTTTGTAAGCAAAAGCAGGGTTGCCTTAACAGCTGCAAAATAGATTTGTTTACAACACACCTAAATATCCATTCTGCAGTGTCTCCTTTTCATGGAAGTATCTCCTGCTTTTTGATTTATAACAGCTTATCAGTGCCAGCACTAGGCTAGTTGAATAAGGCATTCATATCAGATATGAAATTTTAACATAGCAGGTTGCTCAGTGGTAAAGGATCTGCCTGCCAATGCGGGAGACACCGGTTCAATTCCTGGGTCAGGAAGATCCTCTGGCGAAGGAAATGGCAACCCACTCCAGCATTCTCATCTGAAGAATCCCATGGATAGAGGAGCCTGGTGGGCTACAGTCATGGGGTTACAAAGAGTCAGACATGACTGAGCGACTAACAATTGCAGTACTTTAGCGTGGTATTTTAAATTACCAAAGCAGTGCAAAAATCCTTAATAAACGAAGTATCACAATTTTAAATGAAGATTGTTCCAATCCTGCCCTTCACAGTGCTGCCTCACTTACCTCACCCTAATCCTTGTCCAGCAGCACAAACATCTGTCTTTTGGTTTTTCCCAAATTTCATTGTATCAGCCAAAGTTTATTTTAAGTATGAAACTAAAACAAATATAAGACAGGAAGGAGCACAGATAACTGGAAGATAGAAAGTGGATGAGATCACTTTTAAAGAAAAATGACATTACATTATAGCCTGTTAGGCTAGGAGATTTATGAACAGAGTCCCAGAAATGCTCAAAGCTGAGTCAAGAAATATACAATCAAAAAATTTGCAACTACTGTGAAAAAACAATCAGAGGTCAACAAATGTAAACAGCAGAATAAATCTGACTTAGAGGTGTATATGCTTAACAGTTGGGGATATTTTTTCCCCTAAATTGTTTTAAACTAACTTAATTTTTATTTCTTTCTCTTTCATAGAAGCAGGACATTTTCATAGTTAAAAATTCAAATAATAGAAAAGGGATAGGATGAAAACTTCAAAAGAAAAGACAAGCGATGAGAGAGAAAGACAGGGTTTAAATAAATAGAACAAGCAATGCCATACAAACAAGAAAATGATCCAAAGAGGAAAATCTTAATTTGATAGATTCTAGGAGTTACTGCATAAATAAAAAGTAAGAACAGAGTACAGTGAAAAGTGTCAGAAAACAAGAAAATATCTTAAAAATTAACATAATTGCCAAAATCATTTAAAATATTTAACACATGGGTTTAATAAATGCATGTTTAGAGCCAACATTTAAATTATTTATCTGGAAGGTAAATGCAGTCATAGTCTCAGAATCCAGATGAAAACAGGGAGAGCACTTATCAGAGTAATTCAGACAAGCCGCTGTATAAAAGAACTGCCTAAAACTCAGCTCCTTAATAAAAGTTTAGTCAATATTTCCAGGAAACACTTCTCTAACGAGGTCCTCAGGACGCCAGGCTTCTGCCATCTTTGGTCAGTGTTGGTTATGGCTCCCAAGTTGCACTGGCATTAATCAGCCTCTGAATGAAGGAAAGAGATGACAGGGGATAGACAGCTATACACTCACATCTACTTGTACCCAAAGGACTATGCCTAACTTCATCAACGTCCCATGGAACAAACCAATTGTGTAAACCCTAACTGCATTAAAGGGAAGCTGGGAAATGGTGTTTCACTGTGTTGTGATGGGAAATGAAGTAGTGTAGTGACTACATGCCCTTGTATCTGCCACCAGGAGATAGAGAACTTGAGAGAGGAATTCAGAGGTTTGGTGGAAATAGCCAAATAATCCAGCAACCATCTAATACAAATTGTAAATGAAGAAGACAAGAAACAAATGAAGAAATCATAAAATGAAGAGAATAAAAGTGTTCTGAAGTAAAGAAGCAATTATTTCACTAAGTTGACATCTTGAATGGAAAGCAGGATTGACGAAGTAGTGTCCACATGCAGACACAGTGAAATTCCATAACCTCAGAAACAAAGGGGAAATTCCAAGAACTCCTGAAGCTCAACAGAATACTGTTTATAAAGAAAAGAGTATTATAGACTACCATCCATTTTTCTCAACAATGGATACAGAAAAGAATGAAAAAATGTCCCCAGATTCTGAAACGAAATCACATATAAACCTAGAATTCTATCCCCAATCAAGTGTGAGGACAAAACAGATGCTTTACCAATGAATGACATTAGAACTTTCATTATCAGAGTAACACTTTACCAACATATTGATGAAGATGTTGCTTCAGTAAAATTCAAAGAAATTTAACACATGGAATGACAAATTAAATGACAACTGAGTAGGATACAGAGTAGAAAAACTAGAAAACTAAAATGTACTCTAATATTCTAAATTGCAAGTATAATTCATGTTCATTAACTTCAAAAATTTATAGGATATAGGCTTCATTTCCTCCTACGTGATTTCCTTTTTCTACGAGTGATATCTACATGGACATAATCATTACACTATGAATTATATAGTTGTTTTTAGCTTCCCTGGTGGCTCAGATGGTAAAGCATCTGCCTACAATGTGGGAGACCTGGGTTCAATCCCTTGGTTGGAAACAGCTCCTGGAGAAGGAAATGGCAACCCACTCCAGTATTCTTGCCTGGAAAATCCCATGGATGGAGGAACCTGGTAGGCTACAGTCCATGGGATCACAAAGAATTGGACACGACTGAGCGACTTCACTTTCACTTTTCACTTTCACTTTTCTATTTTGAAAAACAAGACATAGTCAAAGAATAAATAATCCATTTAACAGAAAAAAATGTATAGGCTAAAAACTTTGTCAGAATAAATACCACATTTCTAATAATTAGAAGCAGGGGGAGAGATAAAGGAAATAAGGCCTTTCTTTCCTTCCCTATGTAACAAGAAATTTAATAGATACTTTCAAGATAAATCAACTAAGCTTTGCTTTAAGAAAAAGAAAAAGTATATCATATAAAATACATGTCAGTAAAAAATGATACTTACATTGTTATTTAAGGTGAGAATGAGTGCAATTCAGGATAAGATTGAATTGTAAAAATAGTACCTAAAATATGCAGAGCTTTGTATTGTGGAGTATTTGAATTCCTTCTTAAAGATTGCTAGCGTGATTAATAAAACTCAGCTATTTCAGCCACTTCAAGATACAAAGGATTTAGACAACATATGGCTATTTAAAGTATACATACAATTACAAATTTTGTAAACAAAGATTGTGTTTTCAGGAGACCAATGACCATTCATTTGGAGAAATATATTAAAATACTAAATTATTTTAAGGGTTAAGGAGGAAAAGCAGAAGAAGATGTTTTTCTGGAACTTTCTTGCTTGTTCGATGATCCAACGGATGTTGGCAGTTTGATCTCTGGTTCCTCTGCCTTTTCTAAAACCAGCTTAAACATCTGGAAGTTCACGGTTAACATACTGTTGAAGCCTGGCTTGGAGAATTTTGAGTGTTACTAGCGTGTGAGATGGAGAAGGCAATGGCACCCTTCTCCAGTACTCCTGCCTGGAAAATCCCATGGACGGAGGAGCCTGGTAGGCTGCAGTCCATGGGGTTGCTACGAGTTGAATACGACTGAGGGACTTCACTTTCACTTTTCACTTTGATGCACTGGAGAAGGAAATGGCAACCCACTCCAGTGTTCTTGCCTGGAGAATCCCAGGGATGGGGGAGCCTGGTGGGCTGCCGTCTATGGGGTCACACAGAGTCGGACATGACTGAAGTGACTTAGCAGCAGCAGCAGCAGCAGCGTGTGAGATGAGTGCAATTGTGAAGTAGTTTGAACATTGTTTGTCATTGCCTTTCTTTGGGATTAGAATGAAAACTGGCCTTTTCCAATCCTGTGGCCACTGCTGTGTTTTCCAGATTTGCTGGCATATTGAGTGCACTTTCACAGCATCATCTTTTAGGATTTGAAATATCTCAACTGGAATTCCATCACCTCCACTAGCTTTGTTCATACTGATGCTTCTTAAGGCCTACTTTTTTTTTTAATTTTTTAATTTAAATTTATTTATTTTAATTGGAGGCTAATTACTTTACAGTATTGTATTGGTTTTGCCACACATCAACATGAATCTGCTACAGGTGTACACGTGTTTCCAGGATGTCTGGCTCTAAGTTAGTGATCACACCATCATAGTTATCTGTGTCATGAAAATCTTTTTTGTATAGTTCTTCTGTGTATTCTTGCCATTTCATCTTAATATCTTCTGCTTCTGTTAGGTCCATACCATTTCTGTCCTTTAATGTGCCCATCTTTGCATGAAATATTCCCTTAGTATCTCTGATTTTCTTGAAGAGATCTCTAGTCTTTCCTGTTCTACTGTTTTCCTCTATTACTTTGCACTGATCACTGAGGAAGGCTTTCTTATCTCTCCTTGCTATTCTTTGGAACTCTGCATTCAGATTGGTATATCTTTCCTTTTCTCCTTTGCCTTTCACATCTTTTCTTTTCTCAGCTATTTGTAAGGCCTCCTAGGACAACCATTTTGCCTTTTTGCATTTCTTTTTCTTGGGGCTGCTCTTGATCCGTGCCTCCTGTACAATGTTATGAACCTCCGTCCATAGTTCTTCAGGCACTCTATCAGATCTAATCCCTTGAATCTATTTGTCACTTCTACTGTATAATCATAAGGGATTTGATTTAGGTCATACCTGAATGGTCTAGTGGTTTTCCCTACTTTCTTCAATTTTAGGCTGAATTGGGCAATTAGGAGTTCATGATCTGAGCCACAGTCAGTTCCTGGTCTTGTCTTTGCTGACTGTATAGAGCTTCTCTATCTTTGGCTGCAAAGAATGTAATCAGTCTGATTTCTGTAGAGTCTTCTCTTGTGTTGTTGGAAGAGGGTGTTTGCTATGACCAGTGCATTCTCTTGGCAAAACTCTGTTAGCCTTTGCCCTGCTTTGTTTTGTACTCCAAGGCCAAATTTGCCTGATACTCCAGGTATCTCTTGACTTCCTACTTTTGCATTCCAGTCCCCTATAATGAAAAGGACATCTTTATTGGGTATTCTTTCTAGAAGGTCTTGTAGGTGTCTTCATAGAACCATTCAGTTTCTTCAGCATTACTGATTGGGGCATAGACTTGGATTACTGTGATATTGAATGTTTTGCCTTGGAAATGAACAGAGATCATGTTGTCACTTTTGAGATTGCATCCAGGTACTGAATTTCGGATTCTCGTTGACTATGATGGCTACTCCATTTCTTCTAAGGTATTCTTGCCCACAGTAGTAGATATAATGATCATCTAAGTCAAATATACCCATTCCAGTCCATTTTAGTTTGCTGATTCCTAAACAAACTGTGGAAAATTCTTGAAGAGATGGGAATACCAGACCACCTGACCTGCCTCCTGAGAAATCTGTATGCAGGACAAGACGTAACAGTTAGAACTGGACATGAAACAGCAGACTGGTTCCAAATGGTGAAAGGAATATGTCCAGGCTGTATATTGTCACTCTGCTTATTTAACTTATATGCAGAGAACATCATGAGAAATGCCAGGCTGGATGAAGCACAAGCTAGAATGAAGATTTCTGAGAGAAATATCAATAACCTCAGATATGCCAATGACACCACCTTTATGGCAAAAAGTGAAGAAGAAGTAAAGAGCCTCTTGATGAAAGTGAAAGAGAAGAGTGAAAAAGTTGGCTTAAAGCTCAACATTCAGAAAACTAAGATCATGGTATCTGGTCCCATCACTTCATGGCAAATAGATGGGGAAACAGTATCAGGCTTTATTTTTTTTGGGGGGGGGGAAAGGGGGTGCGTCCAAAATCACTGCAGATGGTGACTGCTGCCATGAAGTTAAAAGACGCTTGCTCCTTGGAAGAAAAGCTATGACCAACCTAGATAGCATAATAAAAAGCAGAGACATTACTTTATCGACAAAGGTTCATCTAGTCAAAGCTATCGTTTTTCCAGTAGTCAGGTATGGATGTGAGAGTTGGACCATAAAGAAGCTGAGTGCCAAAGAATTGATGATTTTGAACTGTGGTGTTGGAGAAGACTCTTGAGAGTCCCTTGGAATGCAGGGAGATCCAACCAGTCAATCCTTAAGGAAATCAGTCCCTGAATATTCATTAGAAGGACTGATATTGAAGCTGAAACTCCAAAACTTCGGCCACCTGATGCGAGGAACTGACTCACTGGAAAAGATCTTGATGCTGGGAAAGATTGAGCACAGGAGGAGAAGGGGATGATAGAGGATAAGATGGTCGGACGGCATCACTGACTCAATGGACATGAGTTTGAGTAAGCTCTGGCAGTCAGTGATGGACAAGCAAGCATGGTGTGCTGCAGTCCATGGGGTCATAAAGAGTCAGACACAACTGAGCAACTGAACTGAACTGAAAGGAGGAAAAATTGCAGTTATCTCCATAGACATAGAAAAGGTGTTTGGTTACCTTCAGCTTTCATTCCTAATAAAAACTCTTACTTTAAAAATAATAGTTACTATAGTATTTTAACATGAAAACTGTGTATGCCAAGCTTAGGAGAGTCAACATCATGCTTGTGATCACAGAATGGAAATATTCTCATTAAATACAGAACATGACAAGTAACATTTTATCACCATTGATACTGAAAAGCTTCTAGAAATACTTGCCAATGCAATTGTACAGAGAAAAATTCAAGCTTTTGTTAGAATTTAAGCTCCACGGGGGTCACATTTGCATTTAACTCAGCATATATTTACTCAATTAATTATCACAGTATATAAATTGAAAAGAAAAACCCAGATCATCTCTATTTGCAAATTATTATGATCATTAATTCAAATATCCCTGAGAAGCAAGGTGATTAGATCTAAAAGGCGAATTAAATACGTTGACTAGTTACAGAGATATAAATAATTCACACAAACATTTAGAATATTAGGTCTACTTTAAGATTCTCTTAAGACAGATGACGAATGTTTGAATAAATGGTATACAAGGCCTGATCTGGAGCTAACAATAGTCATATTTAAAAGTAGCACTCAATGCTGAATTAATCAAATTTTGTCTTAATAATTAAGGCTAGTTATCAAATGAATATGAAAACTTAGTAAGAGTGTCCAGCAATAAGGTATATCCTACCAGGTAATAAAATGTATTAAAAAGTTGCAGTTAAAAAGAATGTGTTAATATTTTAAGAACATACTCTTGAAAACAAAAAAGAAATCACAAAAATAGACTCAAGTAAAATGAAGATGTAAATGAGATTTGCATTCAATTCAAATGAAAGGAAATGGACTAATTAACAAACTGAGGTACAAAAGCTGGAGAACAATTAAAGCTAATGTACCTTACTTCTTGCTCCAAAAGAAAATTTTATAAACAATGATTTATGAAAGTATGAAAATACTGAAAGAAAATAGAACGCAGTGAGAAAGTGAAAGATGACCACATTGTTTTTTTTAATATAAGACAATTAACAAAAGTCAAATGACAAATGGTGAAGTGGGAAAGTAGTTTTCAACACATATGCCTTCAGAGGGTTAATTATAGCTTTGTATTTATAATAATCATATGTATTCCTGGACATTAATAAAAAACAAAAACTCATCCAGGAAGACAAAAATGAGGAAAAGATGTGAAAAGACCCTTCACAGAAAGTAAGGTAAGTAATGGAATTACTATAAATATAGAAAAATAACTTTAGTGTAGTCAGAAATAAACAAATGTATTTTGAAATAACAGTGAAAATCCACTTATTACAAGGTTGCCAAATACAGCATATTGATGAAGTGCTGCTGGCAGGTGTGAACCTTTCGAAACTAAGGTGTGAACCTCTCATCCAGTTTTGGTGAAGGAATAAATTTTGCTTGGAAATTAACATAGTCTATCAAAATTTTAAATGTTTGTTCCCTTTGACCCAAATTTCACTTCCAGGAATCTCTCTTAGAGGACATGTTGTGTGTGAGTATTATTTAGGATGTTATTTAGGAGAAGTAGACTCTTAATTTAAACCATTCTAATGTAATGTTATCTTTTTTCCTATTTTTAAAAGTCTTTAATTTTTGTAGTGTTTAGTTGATTTATAATGATTCAAGTATACTCAAAGTAATTTACTGTTTTATACACATACACACACATGCACACACATACATATACTTTCTCAGATTTTTTTATTATAGGTTATTACCAGATAGTAAGTATAGTTCCCTGGGCAGTGGGTCCTCATTGTTTCTTTGCTCTGTATATAGTAGTGCGTGACTGTTAATCCCAAATTTTATCTTTTATAACAATAGTGTTTATTTAGATCTTGTTCCTTAACCAAACCAAGGCTTGCTCTTCGAAGCACATATTTCTTAAAGAGCGTTAAGCTGGTGCTGGGGTGGGATGAGGAGATAATGTGGCATTTTCCTACTGCCAATGACTTCAGAAAATTCACTCTTAGTGTTAAAAAATATCCTCCGTTAAACATCTAAGAGAAAAGGATTGTGCTAGACATTGTATATACATTGCTTCTAATTCTTCCTTTCACTCATCAATGTAGAGAGTCTTATTTGCATAATGAAGATTAGGAAATTTTCTTTTCAGGAATGGAAAGAGAAGGTTTAGACCCCAAAGGGGATGAGAGATGACAAGATAACAAGATGGTATATTTTGTGTAAGAAGGGAGTGTAGAGGATTTGCATTCCCATAATAATGGATGTCTATTTCTTAGCCTGGAGAGAACTCGCTATCACCTTATGCTAATCTTTAGGTCAATGCAATTAGTTTCACCCTGAAAAAAATTGCTGTCTTCAAATTTATATAACTTAACACTGGAAGCTAGAAGTCAGCAGAAGTTAAATTTAAATTTATAGAAGTATTCTCTTAATCGTCTAGCAGTGTCAGAAAGATAAGCCTAGAAGCTCTTTACATTGAAGCTAGATAGAAGAAAATTTTCTGACCAACTTTGCTCAGTGCCCTGGAATATTTTCGTGAAGGAGATTGGTTAATTCCTGTTTATGAAAGTCTGGATGCCAGCTAGGATTCTTGTAGCTACAAATATATAAAAATCCAACAGACCTGGCTTAAAGAAATGGAAATTTTATAGCCTCATGTAATAAAAAATGGAGAAGTAAAAAGTCCAGGACCAGTTAATAGACTAGTCAATGATGTCAAGCCCTCTGATCAACGTTCAGTGACCTTCTACTCAGGGTTGTAAGATGACTGCCAACTAGTAAGCATCATACCCTGTAAAAGGAAGGGGAATCTTACATTTGTGTTTCTCCTTAACAGTGAAAATACCTTCCCAGAAGGCCTCGTGACATTTTGTTTCATGTATCATTGATCAGGGTTGTATTTCACACTTATATCAAAATAATCACTGGCCAAGTGTCAGGAATCTTCACAGGTAGCTCAATTTAATCAACTTTCAGCAGATGAGTTGGGAGAGAAACCCACAAAAAAACCCACATAAAACCAAGCCTGAAAAACCAGTGTCTGTAAAATTATTATTCAGTCACATTTCTTTTTTAATGCAAGAAAGCAAGAAATGACTCAGCAAAAATTTTCAAAATTAAGTTATATGTTATCAACTCATAGCTAATACAAGTTTCTGTCCAAAACTACCAAAATCAATACATTTCTTTCTTATTTTGGCAATTAACTTTCCTAAATATATATCTCATAAGTAGCTTTTATAATTATTTAATTGGTCTTCTAATTCTGATTTCTATACCAGTGGGGCTAAGATTGCTAGGATGCTCCCAAAATTCAGTTCAGTTCAGTCACTCAGTCATATCTGACTCTTTGCAACCCCATGGACTGCATCACGCCTCCCTGTCCATCACCAACTCCCAGTTACTCAAACCCATGTCTGTTGAGTCGGTGATGCCATCCAGCCATCTCATCCTCTATCGTCCCCTTCTCCTCCCGCCTTCAATCTTTCCCAGCATCAGGGTCTTTTCCAATGAGTCAGTTCTTCACATCAGGTGGCCAAAGTATTGGAGTTTCAGCTTCAACATCAGTCCTTCCAATAAATATTCAGGGACTGATTTCCTTTAGGAATGACTGGTTAGATCTCCTTGCATTCCAAGGGACTCTCAAGAGTCTTCTCCAACACCACAGTTCAAAAGCATCAATTCTTCGGTGCTCAGCTTTCTTCACAGTCCAACTCTCACATCCATACATGACTAATGGAAAAACCATAGCCTTGACTAGACGGACCTTCGTTGGCAAAGTAATGTCTCTGCTTTTTAATATGCTGTCTAGGTTGGTCATAACTTTTCTTCCAAGGAGTAAAAGTCTTTTAATTTCATTGCTGCAGTCACCATCTGCAGTGATTTTGGAACCCAAAAAATAGTCACCCACTGTTTCCACTGTTTCCTTATCTATTTGCCAAGAAGTGATGGGACCAGATGCCATGATCTTAGTTTTCTGAATGTTGAGCTTTAAGCCAACTTTTTCACTTTCCTCTTTCACTTTCATCAAGAGGCTTTTTAGTTCCTCTTCACTTTCTGCCATAATGGTGGTGTCATCTGCATATCTGAGGTTACTGATATTTCTCCCAGCAATCTTGATTCCAGCTTGTTCTTCTTCCAGTCCAGTGTTTCTCATGATGTATTCTGCATATAAGTCAAATAAGCAGGGTGACAATATACAGCCTTGACGTACTTCTTTTCCTATTTGGAACCAGTCTGTTGTTCCATGTCCAGTTCTAACTGTTGCTTCCTGACCTGCATACAAATTTCTCAAGAGGCAGATCAGGTGGTCTTGTATTCCCATCTCTTTCAGGATTTTCCACAGTTTGTGGTGGTCTACACAGTGAAAGGCTTTGGCATAGTCAATAAAGCAGAAATAGATGTTTTTCTGGAACTCTCTTGCTTTTTCCATGATCCAGCGGATGTTGACAATTTGATCTCTGGTTCCTCTGCCTTTTCTAAATCCAGCTTGAACATCTGGAAGTTGATGGTTCACATACTGTTGAAGCCTGGCTTGGAGAATTTTGAGCATTACTTTGCTAACATGTGAGATGAGTGCAATTGTGTGGTAGTTTGAGCATTGTCTTTCTTTGGGATTGGATGAAAACTGACCTTTTCCAGTCCTGTGGCCACTGCTGCATTTTCCAAATTTGCTGGCATATTGAGTGCAGCACTTTCACAGCATCATCTTTTAGGATTTGAAATAGCTCAACTGGAATTCCATCACCTCCACTAGCTTTGGCTAGTGGTATTTTGTCCCAAAATTAGCCATGGCTAAATACAAAAGTTACTCTCATTATTGAGATGACACCACATCCTCTAACTCTCTCACTTAAGTAATTAATAAAATAATATTCATCAGGCTTTTTGTTCATTCCTTTTTCAAGTGAAGTTTTAAGTTCAGGTGTTCTACAGTCTTCAGTTAATTTCAAAACCTCAGGACTGAAGCAGGCTAGTCATTGGAGGCAGAAAAAAAAAAAAAAGGATTTATTTTATTTCTACAGATTGAAATATATTGGTTTTTAGATGAAATGTCTTTTGGTTCCAAATTATGTACATTGTGCAGCCTCTGTATGTATTTTCCAAGTGATTTAAATGAATTTGAATCAGCTCGTTAGGTTCCAGACTGGTACTGAACATAATGACTCATTGCTAAATTAATATTGTCTACCCTGAACTACCCTGTCTAAATCACTTTAATCACTGGGAAGATTCATACTCTTCAAAAGGACAGCCACATTCAAATGAATTCTGCAACAGTTCATTAGGTAATGATGTCATTTATGTTCCCTGGGTCAGCAAATGTGTTTCTGCTTGGCTTCAAAGATGGACTGACTGTGAGCAGATAAACAGGTACTTTGTATGCATTTGACATTCATACATGCACAGAAGGGAGGCATAATGCTGGCATGAAATGTTTCAGTTTGGGACATTGCTATGTCTCAGATTCAGCCTCATTTTTTTCTTTTCTTTTCTTAGCTTAGCAGCTTTATTGGACACATGTTCCTGTCTTTCAGAAGCAGTTAACATGTCAGATGCTTTGTCACATGTCACTGACACCAGAGCGTTAAAAAGAAGGTTCTAACAAGAGTCTAGCTTGAGCACAATACCAAGCATGCCATTAGAAAGAACATCATATTTGATTTCCTAATGAAAACTACTTCAGGAAGACCCTGGAAGCCATAGACACAGTCCATGATCACAGTCTCATGGAATAGCAGCAAATAATCTCAGACTTCCCTGTCCCCCTGGCGCTTAAAATTAACAACAATAACGACAAAAATGACACACGGGGAGTTGAGTGTGCTTAGCATCTTATCACGCTGACTGAGTGTTCTCTGAAGTCAAATTGTTGAGTGGTTCCTGAATGTGTAACCAAGAATGAAGGGCAGGCCCGTTCCACATAAATCACTAGGGGAAGGGTCCTTATCTTCTCCTGGGAGGGTCTCCTTCTCGTGAGACCTAGGGGACTAATGACTCTCCTTAGTTCACAGGTGCTAGAAATAAGACAAGAACTTGACTATGGCCCTAATAGTGGATTCACTAATTTACTAACCTGTTGAATCATTCAGAAGCATGTAACATGTAAAATAGCTACCTGGTAACTACTTTAATCTTTACAACAATTCAGTGTAGTATCTTTGATCCTGTTTTACAGATAAAGGAATTTAGAGATTCCTAAATTAGACAACCAACCTAACACCTTAGAGTAAGGAAGGAACAGAAAATGGGATTGCAACCTAGGTCCATCTGGTATTTGTTCTCATTTATCTATTTTTCACTAGTTCCCTTATTGCCAGCAGGTAGAATGGAAGATGCAAATGGTACAGAATTTGTATTCAACAGAGTTATCCCAATATTACAGTGTGTCTATTGCTATGTAAGAAATTATTCTGAAATACAAGGGCATAAAACATCTACATCATTATGTTTGCTTATTATGAGGGACAACAATTTAGATAAGACACAATCGGGACAAGTTGATACCTGCTCCATGATTTCTGGGATCTCAAAGCTTGGAGCCTCAAAACCTTAAGTGGCTTAATGGCTAAGAATAAGAATCTTTTTGGAATTCATTACATGTTTGATGATTGATGCTGGCAGTCTGCTGGGAGCTCAGTTAGAAATTTCAGCTACAATACCTACATGTTTGCCTTTCGATGTGACCCAGGGTTCTTTGAAGCACGGTAGCCGTGTTCCATGAGTGAGCACTCCCAGAGAGCCAAGAAGTTGAATCAACATTTTATGACCAAACCTAGGAAGCCAACCACTTTCACTTCTGTTTGGGTCACAAGATCGCTTAAGTTCAAAAGGAGGGAACATATAGGTACATGTCTCAATGGACAGAGGGTCAGAGTTGCACTGGAGAGCATGTGGGAGGGGAACTATGGTTATGGTCATCTTCAGTAACGGAAATCTGCTACACTCTCCACCTGAATAAAATCGTGGAAAGAAGCTACTAGACTGAGAGCATAGGCCTGTGAACAAGTGCTACAAATATCTCCATAGCCTTACTGATGTGAAGCTCCAGGTAAAACTCTAGAATTGAATTTTAAGCAGTACTTTTAAAATGCTATGCAGGTGATCCAGTAACTATTTTTCATGTGGTCCTTTTACTTTATTCTGTACACTCTTGTGTGCAAAGTAGCTACCAAGTAATTCTAGGTTTTCTTGGGCAGAAATCCTATCTTATCCATGTTTCTTTATATTAAACAGAAAAAGTGGTTTCAGGAAAGACACATAAGATAAGGTTGCAAAGGAAAAGCTCACAGGAACGTCAATGCCAGTGCTGTCTCAGCAAATACATGGTATTAAAAACCAAAAGAAATGGATTCTACTAAGAACTTATTTCATGATAACTTTTTATTAATTTTTACATGACTCACAATTAGATTAAGATCTGAAACACAGATCTATTTCTATAGTGTGACTTTAATTGCAGCTAATGCATTTTCTCTTCTTCTAGGGGGTGATTAAAATAGAGAAGTCTCTTTTCAACCTACCGCAACTCCAAAGTCATCCAGGCTATTTATTTTTTTCACTCTTCCACCTGAAACAAGAGTGACAAAATGTAAAAATATCTGCAGGGACCCAAAGGGTGATGGTAGTAAGTAAAGTAGCTGGTGAGAAGTAGGATCATTCTTTACATGACGAGCGTGCTCATTTCAGTTCAGTTCAGTCACTCAGTCGTGTCCGACTCTTTGCGACCCCATGAATCACAGCACGCCAGGCCTCCCTGTCCATCACCAACTCCCGGAGTTCACTCAGACTCACGTCCATCGAGTCAGTGATGCCTCCAGCCATCTCATCCTCTGTCATCCCCTTCTCCTCCTGCCCCCAATCCCTCCCAGCATCAGAGTCTTTTCCAATGAGTCAACTCTTCACATGAGGTGGCCAAAGTACTGGAGTTTCAGCTTTAGCATCATTCCTTCCAAAGAAATCCCAGGGCTGATCTCCTTCAGAATGGACTGGCTGGATCTCCTTGCAGTCCAAGGGACTCGCAAGAGTCTTCTCCAACACCCCAGTTCAAAAGCATCAATTCTTCGGCGCTCAGCTTTCTTCACAGTCCAACTCTTACATCCATACATGACCACTGGAAATAGCCTTGACTAGACGGACCTTTGTTGGCAAAGTAATGTCTCTGCTTTTCAATATGCTATCTAGGTTGGACATAATTTTTCTTCCAAGGAGTAAGCATCTTTTAATTTCATGACTGCAGTCAAGGAGTGTGCTAAGAAGGGCTAAATATGAATATGGTACATGTATGTGTGTGTTAGAGAGAAGGAGGGAAGGATCATCTAGAGGTAGTGAGAGTTCTGCCAAAATGGAATGACATTCTTATTCCAAAGTGCATTAAGCATTCTGCCTTGTGGGGAAATGATCCTGGTACTTACTGGTATATTAGAAGTTTTAAAGCAGCTGGAAATTAAAAAAAAATTTTGGAGTATAGTTGCTTTACAATATTGTTATTTTCTGCTGTACAGAAAAGTGAATCAGCCATATTTATCCATATACATATATCCTTTCTTTTTTGGATTTCCTTCCCATTTAGGTCACCACAGAGCATTGAGTAGAGTTCCCTGAGCTATACAGTAGTTTCTCTTTAGTTGTCTATTTTATGCATAGACATGTAAATATATCAGTCTCAGTCTCCCAATTCATTCTACCATGTCCTCCCTGCTTGGAGTTTATACTTTTTTTCTCTACATCTGCATATCTATTTCTGCTTTTCAAATAGGTTCATCTACACAATTTTTGTATACTCCATATATATGCCTTAATATCTGATAGTTGTTTTTCTCTTTCTGACTTACCTCACTCTGTATGACAGACCCTAGGTCCATTCACATCTCTGCAAATAGCATAATTTTGTTCTTTTTTATGGCTTAGTAATAATCCCTTGTATAAATATACCACATCTTCTTTATCCATTCCTCTGTTGCTGGACATTTAGGTTGCTTTGGACTTACAGACTTTTAAGTAAAAATAATACTAATTTAAAAATTTGACGGCAAATTCATTTTCTATAGATCCTCTAGCAGGGGCATGTTTTTTTTCCTATCTGTTGTCTCAGAGTATAGTACTTTGAATAAGGCTCTATTTCCTTTTACTTTCTCCTCTTTGAGCAATGATCACCTCATTGCATTTGAAAGCTAATATATGTAAGTCGGTGTCCTAATTATGGTATGTCTTAAGGGTGGGACTAAGTGTACCTTATTCAGTCTTGTATCACTCTCAACCAACATAAAGTCTGCCACAACATGTTCCTAACAAAGGCTGAAAAAATATATTAGAATGTGTTTCAAAGTTAGATGACTTGTACAACTTAATCTAATTCCTGAAGATCAAGAAATTGGCCTGAAATAGGCAGGGATAGCAAATTATGTGAATAAATCCTTACTTCTTCATAGTTTCTGATGAAAACATAACATATAGCCAACTGGTTTGGTTGAGTTAAAGTAAATTTGGTATTCTAATTTTTAATTAAAAAATATAATGTATAAAATCATGGTTCTGGTTTAGTCACTAAGTCATGTCCAACTGTGATCCCATGGACTGTAGCCCACCAGGCTCCTCTGTCCTTGAGATTTCAAAAAAAACTTATATATGCCATACATCAGGGTCTTCCTTGTTCCTCCCTACTCCCCACCCCTCTTTCAATGACCACTGTTATTTACATTTAAATGTGTCCCTTTCCACTTCCTTTTCTCTATGATTATGTACATGCATGCCTGTATCACTTTTATAAAATATCTAAATGAATCATTCTAAACTGTCCTGAAATCAGTTTTAATCTTTTCAAAGAACTAACTTTTAGTTTTTTAATCTTTTCTATGTTTTAGTCTCTATTTCATTTATTTCTGCTGTGATATTTATGATTTCTTTTCTTCTATTATCTCTGGGTTATTTGTTCTTTCTCTGATTGCTTTAGGTATAACATTAGATTATTTGAGATTTTTCTTGTTTCCTAAGGTAAGCTTGCATTGCTATACAATTCCCTCTTGGAAATGGTTTTGTTGAATCTCATAGGTTTTGGATCATTGTGTTTTCATTTTCATTTGTCTCTAGTTATTTTTTTATTCCCTCTTTGATTTCTTCAGTGACACATTGGTTTTTTAGCCTCCCACATGTCTGTGTTTTTTGCAGTATTTTTCTTGTGGTTTATTCTAATCTCATAGTGTTGTGATGCTTGATATGTTTTCAGTTTTCTTAAATTTACTCAGGCTTGCTTTGTGGCCCAGCGTGTGATCTATCCTGGAGAATGTTCCATGTGAAAATCAGCTTTTAGAAGTTTCTAATTTTTTAAATTATTCTATTGATGTGCACTTGATTTTCAGCGTTGTGTTAATTTATACTGTACAGCAAAGTGATTCAGTTGTATATATACATTAAGTTTTGTGTTCTTCTCCATTATGATATAGTAGGAGCTTTTATCCATTTTATATATAATAGTTTGTACTTTTAAGTAGAAAATCATTGAATTGATAAATATTGAATTATTTTCCTTTTTAGTATGTATTTATTGTCTTTTGAGGTTGTGTAGTATCTCATATTGCCATATATTTAAAAAGCCATTTCCATATTAATAAACTGTTCCAAATATTACTCTTAGAAATAAACCTGCAGTAACCAACCTTACAAATGCTATTTAGGCACACATGAACATGTTTATGAGATATGTTTCTAAACATATGTTATTGATTTAAAGGAAAAAAATCCCTTAAAATATTGAATTCACTAAATATTAGATTTCAGTTACCAGTGCTAATGAGCATCCCTTTTAAAAGCTTAACAAATTCAGTATTTTACTTAAATAGATGAGAATATCTGCTTCCTCACATTCTTGACAATGCAGACATTATCATTACTTATTATTTTTTTCCAATTTAATGACTGAGAGCTGATAATTTATTATCAATTTATGTTTCTCTGAATGCTAGTGGTTGATCTTTATTTCTCTGTGTGCATTGCCTGTTCATATTTGCTTAACTATATACAGTCTCTTTTATTGATTTTTATTAGCTTTTGGTATGTTGTACATATTAACCCATTAATTTTAAATATATTTAAAATGGTTCTTCCTGCCTATACATTGGCTTTAAGTTAATTTCCTTCTTTGTAGGTTAAGGATGAGAAAACTAATGTTCATCTATATCTAACATTTACTAATCCAAGCTACTTAATCTCTCTGTGTCTTAATTTCCTCATGTTAAAAATGTAACACTTGGGCCTTTTGAATATTAAGCAAATATGCTGTTAACACCAATAAATCAGGTGGCACTATGCCTGGCACACATTAGACAGTAAATCAATATTAACCATTATAATTTCTATGAAGAACCATAACTAATATTCATTAGTAACTCTGGTTGTCATATTTTATCACTTTTGGGTTGGTATTCATCAGTGATCATAGCTTATACTTGTGTTCTATACTGAGTTTAATGAATTCTGTTTACCACATAGACTCAGCTGAGTGATACAGCATATTTTATCTGTATTTTTGTTCTCTTCAAGAAAGGAGGAGACAGGGGTTGATTTTTGAAGGCCAATCAGTTGGCCCCAGAGGTCCCTGATTCCGTTGTATATTTTTAAAATTTATTTATTTTTAATTGAAGGATAATTGTTTTACAGTATCATGTTGATTTCTACCAAACATCAACATCAATCAGCCACAGGTTTACCCATGTCCCCTCCCACTTGAACACATTGTCTATTTAAGAAACAGTCCGTAACTGAATATGCAAATCCATGGCTCCAACCCAAATTTTCCAGTCAGTGCTGGTGACGAAAGTGCATGAGTCTGAGAGATAATGAAAGGTGTTAAAGCCATTATCATTTCCTTTCATTCTTCAACATGAAATGTTTTTTCTCCTGAGTGAGTAGACCATAACTTGTCCAATATAAAGGCTTTTGATGATGTCAAAACTCATGGTCAAAGTCCCCCATTTTTTATTCTTATCATTTGTCATTTACTTACCATCATACAAACTGCCTGGGATGGAAAATACAGACGTAGAGCATTATTTGGACATACAATAAAAAAGTCTCAGAGATCTCGCCATTAAAGTCAGTTTCCCGGTTCATCTTATTTTGATGAAAACACTGCAAATGAGGTTGATATATTTCTATGTCAACTGAATAGAAGGAGGACTCAAAGAAAACATTGACAAAATATTTAAGCCAGGTAAAAGTAAAATTATTGAATAGAAGCCCATATTAAAAAGGGGGAATATTTAAGTAAATGCTGGTCAACTAGTAATTCTTGATTAATGATATCTACGGCATTGGAGGAAGCAAGAGGTAGAAGTAAGGGAAGGTAGAGTAAAAGACAGTAAAGGAGACAATATTTGGAAAATCATGATAAAAGGAAGAAAGATAGAAATGAAAAGGATAAAGAAAGTGCAGATAATGAGGACAAATGAGAAAACTCAAATTATTTCAAGGCTTTTTCCTTTCACTTTTCCTCCAGTCATTCATACAAATAGCATATTTTCCTTTTGTTTCTTATTTCTCCTTTATTTAATTACATCACTCCTTGAAGTCTTCCTTCTTTCTGATTAATGCCATTGTTCAAAACATGTTTTAAAGGGAAAGATCTGAAACTGAATTTAGTGGGAAAATAATGCAAATTTATCTTCTAAGTTTATGCCTGACCTTTTTATGTCTCAAAACAAAAACTCCATATAAGATATCAGTGTACCATAATTTTCTGTTGTTTAAAAATAGGAAAATATCACATTATTCCTTTCTCTTTGCCAGAAGCTTTAGGATCCCTGACTATTAGGTGCTAGGATATACAATCAAACTTTTTATTATTTCTCTTTATATACAAGTCTCATAGAATTGACATTGTTTTTATTTGAATGTGGACAGTAGCACTTACCAATGTGGTTGTCCATTTTCCACTCTTTAAAAGAAAACAAAAAATGAGACTTGGATTACACCATTTAAGTGAGTTAAATTAGCATGTTGAGAGGGTAGCTTCTTCTTAAGAATGTTTAGTTATGATATCTATCAGAGAACTTGGTGTTCTATATATTAAAAATGAAGGCATAATTCCATAT
Source organism: Bos indicus x Bos taurus (assembly GCF_003369695.1). NCBI lineage: Eukaryota > Metazoa > Chordata > Mammalia > Artiodactyla > Bovidae > Bos > Bos indicus x Bos taurus. Next base: position 51,442,932 of record NC_040097.1, on the reverse strand, counting down.
CCTGGCTAGGCACTCAAAAAATTATGATGGAATTATCTCCCATTGAAATAGTAATTTTTAATCATCACTCAATAAAATTTAATTTTATATTTGTGTTAATTTACGAGGTTAACGTGTATTTCCTCTCAATTATAAAAATGATCATCTAAAATATAAATAATAAAAATGTAAAAATTTATATTTTAAATTTTTGAAAGTTCAAATCATACTGAATTGGAAAAATAAGTTTCATCTGTGTGGAAGCATGTCACTTCCAGGTAAACTATAGTTGATTTTGGAAGTTTCATCCAGCTGATGAAAGGAACTAAAAAACCTGGATTCAGTACTCAAATTGAAAGTCACCAAGAACCCACAGAAAAATAAGGGCTAATGGAATAAAATTCCAGAGGGGAGAGACCATTCAGAAGTAAACTGGAAATCTTAGCAATTTTCACTCTGGTAGCATTCACTAACTTTGAATGCAAGTTGGAGACTGAGAACACTTGCTCTTGCTCAACAGAAGGATCTTCTTAGGGAAAGAGAAAATAACAGATCTTTCACCATTTATATAGAGCTAAAGGGAGAAAGAGGAAGAATGGGAGACTTCCTATACTCTTGTATACTCATGAAATTTCCGATTCCTGAAGCTGGATAGAAGACTATATAAATAGACCTAAATATTCTGAAAGGCAAACCAGTGTTCTTGTGTTTATGTGGGGAAAAAAAAAATCTTCAGTGGGGAGTGGGCCAGGGAAAATCCAGGCTTGTCTCTGGCAGAGAAGCTCATGCCTTAGAAAGAGACAACAAGTGATACCTTTACCAAAAAGGTAGCCTAATTTGGATTGAGGCCATCAGCCCCACATTCTCTCTGCCTGAGTGAGAATAGGATTAAACCTGCCTGGTAGAGTATGACATAATCTGGAGTCTCTGTGGTTCTTTTTATGCAATCAAAGCAATGAACTTGAAAGCTATCAAGACTGTACGACTGGTGATCAGAAATTTAAGAAACAGAAGATAGAACAAGATTCATGGATATAGGAATTAGCAGAAGAGATTTTAAATAACTGTGATAAATATGTTCATGAAGCAAAAATATGGGAGGAAGAGATGAAAGGATTAAAAATTTAACCCCCAAATTAGAACCTATATAAAACACATAAAATGGACTTTTTGAAGTAAAAGAAAAAATACATATATAATATATATCTTAAATTAATAACTTCAATGAATGGGTTTAACAGTAGACTGAATACAGCATGATTAGTGAACATAAAAACAGATAAACGGGGAATTCCCTGGCCATCCAGTGGTTACGATTTTCTGCTTTCACTGTTCTGGCCTGGATTTAATCCTTGATCAAGAATCTGAGATCCAACATCAGATAGATACCCAGATCATGTAGGCTGGGACTGTTCTGAGTTTAAAACAAACAAACAAGAAACCAGATAAATGAAAAATACATCATAGATACACAGAGAGAAAAGTTTACTATTTGCATGAATAGAGTCTCAGAGGAAGAGAAGACTATGTGGCAGTAAAAACAGTTGAATGTACACCCATGGCTGAGTCACGTGAATGTATGGCAAAAACCACTACAACATTGTAAAGTAATTAGCCCCCAATTAAAATAAATACATTTACAAAAAAAAAAAAAAAGTTGAAGAAATAATGGCTGAAAAATTTCCACAGTTGATGAACAACATCAATCCAGCCTGCAAAAGTCTACTGAACCCCAAGCAGGACCTATTCAAGTCACATTTCAGGACACTTTAATCTGCAGGAAATCTTAATTAATAGCAGCAGCATAAGAAAAATACATTATTCTTGAAGAAGCAGCAAGACTGAAGCTTACTTTTAAAATAATGGAAGCCAGAAATTGATGGAATGGCATTTTTAAAGTGCTAAAAGAATATGACTAGAATTCTGTATCCAGTGGAAAAAGGCTTTTATAAATGAAATTGAAATTAAAAAAAAAATGTTTTTCAATAAATAAAAACTGTTTATGTTATGTAATGAATCTATTAGAAAGGAGTCTGAACAATGTTGATGCACCCATCTCAGGAAATTAAAGAAACACAGTAATTCAAATCTCAAAAATATGTAGACTGTGGGTGAAAACATTAATTAAATCTATAAATACATGCAACAATGATCAATGAAAGAATGAAAAATCAAGTTGCCTATAGTAGACATGCAAAGAGTAGTCATCACTATGAGCATTCAGACCTCAAAAAGTATTGACATTATTAACCACTTAATGGAGTTTGGGGGGGGGGAATAAATAGCACATTGAAAATCTTAATAATTTCATATCTATTGAAGATCTTGAATCTGTTATTAGAAACAGTCCAAGACAGAAAACCCTAGACCCACATGGCCTCACCTTGATTTCACTTGAATATTCAAGAAGGAAATAATACCAGTATTAAACTAACTTATCCAGAGAGTATCAAAAAAGAGGGAACACCTCCCAAATCTTTTCTAAGACCCAGGGAAACCTAGCACCAAAACTTCACGAGGACATTAAAGGAATGGAAAATTACAGACTAGTTTCTTTCAGTCCTATAAATGCAGCGATCCTAAACCCAATCCTAGAAAATCAGATCCAGAAACATATAAATAGGATAATATATCACGAAGCATGTGGTTTATTCCAGGCATATAAGGTCGATTTAACATTTGGAAAAATGCATACATATGTTCACCAAAAGACGGGCCCATGAATATTCATAGCAGCAGCATTCATCAAGCCAACCTGGAGACTACCCAAAGGCCTATCAACAGTTGAATGAATAAATAAATCCTGGGATATTCACACAATGCAATACTACAGCAATGAGAATGAACAAAATATAGCCACTCTCAAATATAGTGTTGAGGGAAACAAGCCAGAAAGAGAAAAGTACCTATTTAAGCTGCAATTTGCATAGAGTACAAAAAATAGGCAAAGTCATCCCCGATGTTAAAAGTCTAGATAATGCCTCCCCTGGGGTGGAAGAAAGATCAGGATTAGGAAGAAGCATTGTGGGGTGGGGGGTGGCATCTGTGTGTGTGGTACATTGTGTGTTGCATTTGTAAAAATGCTTGAAGCTTGTTTACACTTATACTATGTTCACTTTAATATATGTATAGACAGTTTATTACTAGATGAAGGAGTAAATGGGTTCTACATGGGAAAGATGTCTCACTTCAGCACTGAATGTCTAAAAACAAAAAATTAGTCCCTTCTGCCACCCCACTGCTCCACGTATCATGTTTGTTATTCTAGTGACAATACTCAAGAAAAAAATAGGTGTGGGATGAAACTAGTATTTGAAGTATGGACTCTGTTTATGATTCATTTACTTGATCAAGGACTGCCTTTGCTTTTCACAAATGATTATAGGTTTACATTTTCAGCAGGTAGAATCATTCACAACAGGATGTGATAGAAGATATCCATTGATCAAAAGTAAGAGAAGATATGACTGTGGAAAAAAAAAAAAATCTCCTCTAACGAGTCCATTAGAGAAGTAGTTTAACTTTGAACAGCATCATTTACAGAATCAATCTTATAATTTTCTCTTTTGGCAGATTTTCAAAGTTTTCAAAATATAGCTAGTTGTGTAATTTAAGTCCCACAGCTGTGGTGCTGAGTTAATTTTCTAATTTCTTCGGAAGAGAGTCAATCTGCATAATCAGTTTCTGAAACAATGGTGGATATTTCCCTGTAAAATATCTGCTTAAAGGGAAGTATTCTGTGATCTGTGACTTATAAGGGAGAAAGATAATGAAATTGAATACAGTTCATTCAGAGTGACACACATTTAAGAGCATATAAAGTGTGCTGAATCCAAGCACTGGAAATGTGGTAGTATTTTATTAACATATTAACATGGGCTACTAATTTGTATATAAATCAATTAAAGCACAGGATAATAATTGAAACCAATTAAGTACAGAATATATAGACAGAAGCAAGAATTTAAGTTCATAGTATAGGATCCAATCAGGAAATATATTCATATACATTCTTTGAAAAGAAAAATTAAGAGTAGCCAACCTAGAAGAAACAACATTTTGAAAACTATTGTTCTCATGAAAATGTGAAAAGAATGTATTTATTGGCCAGTGAAGCAGATAGGAATACATTGTCAAAGCACTTTGACTTTATTCACTTCTTTATTATTTATTTAACATTTAGGCTGCTTGGGATCTTTTACTTGCACCACACGGGACCTGGTTCCTTGATCAGGAATCGAACCCGGGCTCCCTGCATTGGGAGTGTGGAATCTTAGCCACTGGACCACCAGGGAAGTCTCTAGAACACTTTGACTTTCTTTAATGTGTCATCTGTATCAACAGATTCTCAAGCACGGGCACAGCGTTGCTTAGATCCATTATACCTTTCCATGCAATGACTCAGGCAATAGATCTGAGTTGGGGAGGAGGTAGTCAGGAGTAGTGGCAGTGAATAAAGAGAGGATAACCACAGTGCAGTGTCCATGGGGTCGCAAAAAGTCAGACACAACTGAGCGACTGAACTGAACTGAACACAGTACAATGCACTGTAGAGTAATACATTAGGCGAAATCTAGATGCCAAGTTCTCAGTCATATTTGTGTGTGTGTGTGTGTTTGTTGTTTCCATTTGCTTTACTGGTTGACAAAGTATGGAGTCCTAGTTTCAGATCTGGGAGTAAAAATATCTGGAAATCCTTCCAGTATAGCTGTAGTATTCTGTATTTAAAAATCTTCCCAATCATCAGTGTTTCTGATGTGCTGTGTAAACATTCACGTGAGACTCCTGTGCAGTGTGGTAGACAGTATGGATGTGCCTTGCTATGCCTCCTAAGATAACTGACCCCTTGGTTTTTGTGCCATAATTATGGAAATTATGTGCACGCCCCAAAAGGAATGAACCATTACTGTCTTGGCTTGTCACTCTGCTCCACTGGACATAAAGTAATCTTTCAAAATAATATGCAGTCACTACTTTGGCCCTCCTTAGTACCAGTTCTTATGCATTGATATGATATCATTTAATGCAAGTTGAAGACACTTGCTGCATTCACCTTTTAAAAATTTTATTGAAATAGAGTTGATTTAGAATGTTGTATTAGTTTCTGCTGTACAGCAAAGTGAATCAATTATACGAATACACATATCTACTCTGTTTTTTATTTTTACGCACATAGGCCATTGCAGAGTATTTCCCTGTGCTTTACAGTAGGTATTATTAGTTACCTATTTCATATATAGTGACGTGTATTTGTCAGTCCCAACCTTCTAATTTGCCCCTCCCCTGCCCTTACGTCCTGGTAAGTATAAGTTTTTCTCCATCTGTAACTCTATTTCTGTTTTGTAGGTAAGTTATTTGTACCCGTTTTCTTTAGATTCCACATACAAGTGATATCATATGATATTTGCCTTTCTCTGTCTGACTTAACTTCACTCAGTTTGATCATCTCTAGGTCCATCCATGTTGATGCAAATGACATTATTTTGTTCTTTTATGGCTGAGTAATATTCCATTGCAGATATATACCACTTCTCTATCCAGTCCTTTGGCTGAACATTTAGGTTGCTTCCATGTCCTGGCTATTGTAAATAGTGCCTCAATGAACACCGGGGCACTTTTCAAATTATGGTTTTCTGTGGATATATGCCCAGGAATAGGGTTGCTGGATCGTATGATAGTTCCATTTTGGTTATTTTAGGGAACCTCCGTACTGTTCTGTATATAGGCTCTACCAGTTTACATTCCCACCAACAGTGTAGGAAGGTTCCCTTTTTTCCATACCCTGTCCAACATTTATTGTTTGCAGATTTTTTGATAATGGCCATTCATTCAGTAGGTATGAGGTGATACCTCATTAGTTTTGATTTGAATTTCTCTAACGACAATGTTGAGCCCCTTTTCATGTGCTTTTCTTCTTTGTAGAAATGTCTATTTATAGCTTCCTCCCATTTTTTGATAAGGTTGTTTGCTTGTTGATACTGAGCTGCGTGAGTTGTTTGTATGTTTTGGAGATTAATCCCTTGTTGGTCTCATTGTTTGCAAATATTTTCCCCATTTTCTTTTCTTTTTGTTTCTGGTTTCCTGCCTATGTTTTCTTCTTAGAGTTTTATAGTCTCCGGCCTTACATGTAGATCTTTAATTCATTTTGAGCATTCTGTTAGTAAGATAGAGATGCTGAAACAAATACAAGTTGGACTTTTATCTTAGACTATGAGCTCAATCTCCTAAGAATCTGTTGTGAGGCTAGCCACAGAGCAGAGGGCATACTTATTGAACTGAACTGACTAGCAGAACCTGTATCTTTTAACATATCAGACGGTTTTTTGGCATGGTAACTAGAAGCACTCTAGGGGCCTACTTCCTGCAAATTGGCCAACAGCTAGTCCTGTTCTGATGTTCATGTCATCATGCTTTCCCTCAAGTTACCAAGGGCTGATCATTGGTTGACTAAACGTCACAGGGAGCAGTTTTGTCACAGTGAGGTACACTGTCATACAGGGATATGAAAATCAGAATTTCATACCTCAGTCCATTCAAGTCTTAGGTCAAGTCACTGGCTTTTTAGACCCTTCGATTTGCCATTTAGAAATGTCATTCTCCTCATGGAAGTACTTTTTACCTAGGGATTTCTGTGAAGTGTGATATGGTTGTTGGTAAGATCCTTTGAGATTCCTTGCAGAAAAGATCTGCCATGTGAAGCCCTATTGTTTTCTGAAATCAGAGAGTCAACTGGAAGATTCTAGTTCAAGAAATTATCAGCAAAGTAATACTCGGCAAGATTCAAAGAGCAAATGTCTAAGAATGATGCATGTGAGGCAAACTTTCCCCCATTTTTCACACTTACTCTCATGTAGGCAGCAGTTAAAAAAAAAAAAAAAAAGTCAGCACTAACAAGAAAAATCTCCCTTAAAAATTGTCCTATTTGCAAAATTAGAGTTTCATCTAGATCATTAAGAAAGCCATCAGAGAGTTGGGTTTTGGTAATGATGAACATTAAACACTGAAGACTAATTTCTTTAGTCTATTTTGCTTTTTTTTTTTTTTTTTTTTCAAAAAAATCACAGAAAAATGCTTTATTTTTCTAATTCTGTTGAAGTCTTCTTTACAAAAATATTCTTTCAAATCACTCTTGAGATATTAGTTTAATTGCATCAAATAATTGAATGATTTCACATACACAAGTAACATTTTATTACTTGGCTGTGATGTGGCTTCTATCCTTTGTTGAAAAAAATATCCATTATCATCTAATTGAAACAGAAATTAGATAAATGAATGTTAGTTCTGAGTTTTAAAATCAAGGCACTATTAGTACTTTTAGATCTAATATTGGTAGGCCTACTGAATATTCATTATTCTCCTGGCATCTGATCCATCTGGAAGTTCATTGCACTGTTTGCCTTTCCTCCTTGTTCCAGCCTAGATCCACCGTAACATTTGCTCTCCCTGACAGTGGAGTTTTGGTCAACTGCCTGCTCCTTATGCTGCTCTACAGGAGTGGCTGTTGAGTTTCCCTTTAAAATACAAGGGAACTGAAAGTGCAGGAAAAGAATGTAGTTGGGTTGTATTAGTATTCTAGAATTGCTTTGTTATTCAGTCTCTTAGTTGTGCCTGACTCTTTACGACCTCATGGACTGCAGCATGCCAGGCTTCCCTGTCCTTCACTGTCTCCCAGAGTTTGTCCAAACTTATGTCCATTGAGTCAATGATGCCATCCATCTCATCCACTGTTGCCCCCTTCTCTTGCTGCCCTCAGTCTTTCCCAACATCAGGGTCTTTTCCAGTGAATCAGCTGCAGACCTGCTACCTGTCCTCAAATTCTCTTGAGCTGAGATTTGCCAAAGGAGATAAGCCACTGGCTATACTATTGATTTTGCTGACCATGTTAATTTTGACCTTTTTATCCCAAATGTCCAATATCACATATCATCTGTGGTCCCTGATATAGATAACACACACCATGGGCAAAAGCTTAAAGATATCAGTGGTGACACAGTGATAGTGGCATTGATGATGATAGAGATGATGATGATGATGGAGAAGAAAAGCTTACATCACTGAAAGAGTTCCCAGCAAAAATATTACTTCATTTAACAAAAGCTTCTTGAAAATACACGTGCACCAAAAGATTTCACCCATTAAGGAAGATTGAGTCTGGGGTTCAAACAGTGGTAAAAATCACAGCACAGTTTATGTCATGTGATAATGTGCACATACAGCTCAGTCTATTCTATTTGTAAATATAATTTGGCTTTCAACTGCTGTTATTGATTATTAAAGTGTCCGCTGAGGATCTGCAAACTGCAAGCCTTCAGAAATGGAGTGTGGTGGGTTGTTTATGCTTAGATATCCTGTCAAGATAACAACTTTAATCTGCCATCAACAAAATGGGTCTACAGATGAAGTAATGGTAGCAGAAATCAGTTGATAATGTGTTTCTGAGCATTGGACGAGCTTCTTATTTTAAAGAGTTACTGCCAATCTCTCTTCCCACAACCAAGCTGTCAGGAGCCTTTTGTAATCGTGTTTAAAACTAGTGCATTTATGGATGTGTCTGCCCGGCTGTTTGGATGATGAGATTTCAGGCCTTAGTGTAACCTGAGTAAGACTACTGGAAAATAGTCCAACCTTGCTAAGTGTTAAATAACAGCAGTGGTTAGGGAACTTCTGAAAAAAAAAAAAAAAAAATTAAAAGGGAAAAGAGGAAGGGAAGGAGAAGGGAAGATATTGCATGACTATATCAGACTTCTTTGGCTAAAAAAGTCCAGATTAGCATTTTAAAGCTGGTAAAAATAAATCCAAGCATTTATGCAATTAAAATTTTTCTGGTAGTCACATTGAAAGTGTAAAACAAAATGGGTGGGATTTTTTTAAATAATATATTTTAGTTAATCCAAAATGTTATCCTTTCTACATGTAATCAATGAAAAAATATTTGTCAGGCATTTTACTCTTTTGTTTGGGGGTGGGGGGCACTTTCTCTGGGAAAGTGAAAACTTTTGTCCCTTAGCTGAGTCCACCTCTTTGTGACCCCATAGATTGTAGCCCACCAGGCTCCTCTGCCCATGGGATTCTCCAGGCAAGAATACTGGAGTGGGTTGCTATTCCCTTCTCCAGGGGACCTCCCAAACCCGGGGATCAAACTGGTGTCTCCTGCATTACAAGCAGATTCTTTACCAACTGAGCCACCAGTATTTTATACTTGCAGTACATCTCAGCTCAGGTTACTCACATTTCTGGTGTTTTATTGCTGCATGTAGCCAGCAGGTGCTATAATGGACTCTACATGTCTACAGCTCCTTATAAGATCCGGCTAAATGTGTTCTCCAGCTGAGCCTCGTCACTGCTTAGCTTCTACCCCTGTCTTTTCCTGCTTTTCTTACCGATTTTTCCCCAAACATGTTTGTACAGAAATCTCAGGCTCTGCTTCTAGAGAAATGGACTTAAACCAATGCTTACTTAATGAGGGATCAAATAGACTTCTTCTTGATGCTGTTTCATCCTTGCCATACCTCATATCTCTTTCTTCCTCAATGTCTTCTCATTTCTTTCCATATCCCACTTGGATCGGAGAATGTATATGTGGCAGGAATTTCTAGAGTCAACAGCAGTAACCTCATCTGTTCAGTTCAGTCACTCAGTCATGTCTGACTCTTTGCAACCCCATGGACCGCAGCACGCCAGGCCTCCCTGTCTATCACTATAGTATCCATTAAAAAACAAAGTCTTAATCTCTTGGTAAAGTAACATACAGTGAAAACAAACAATCAGAACTCCTGATTTGGACTTTGCCTTCCAGTGTGGAACACTTATCTGCAAACTGTTTGCCACACCTCTGCTTGTGGGGTGTGCTTTGTCTGTTCTTAATTTCTCAAGATCAGATCCCAGGGTCAGTCATCGTGTTCGGTATGAGCGACAAATGCACTCAGGGAAAATGTCAAAACAAAAACCCTTTTCAAAAGACAAGTGTCAAAAAGAGAAAGAGATTTTGACAATGCCTTGTGAGAAGTATTTGAATATAGTCCTTTAGTTGATTCCTTTTTATTATTGTTCACTCAAATTCCATTAAGAGGAACAACAGGCATTTGGTTTCTCTCATCATTTGGGAACAAAATAAAAGATCTTTATAACCATTCTCCTGTTTATGCTACCCAGGCATAGTGATGAATGGATGGCTAACTGTTCCCAAGATGGCAGAAAATTGGCTAACAAGGAAAAATGTTATGCTCCCTCAGACAGCAACTGACTCTGGGATAACATTAAAGCTGTCTGTCAGTTAAGTAGCTATTCAATTTTATTTTATTATACTTTTTTTTTTGCTTGTTTTTTTGTTTGTTTACTTTTTAGGTTTAAGCAAAAACAAACTGGCAAGTTGCAAACTCGCTAACTGGCAAGTTGTTGAGGACATTGACAGCATTTTAAAATCAGTTTAGTTCAAAAGAAGTGAACAGTAGAGAGAAAGGAAACTCTTGGCTGTCTGTGAATTTAACTCCAAATAGGCCTGCAGTTTGTCCTAATCCATTTTAACTCAGTAATCTGATATGTACTTTTTCTAAGGAATTGTTCAGACTTGTTTATATGGGGAGAAAGGAAGGTTGATGAATTCACATTTTTGTAGTCTGTCTTCTCTTATACTTTTTTAGTGGATCAGGAGCACATCAGGTTGTAACAGTTATTATTTTTGCATGATTTACCTGAATAGATAGAGATATTTTATAGGACAAATTACTGTTGTGTCTAATATCGCCTATTCAATATGTCCAGAAATATAGCTTGTTTTAAGTATTAAGTATTGCTAAACATCAATACTAAATTGTAGGAATACAATTACCCTATAAATAAATAAGTATTTATTTATTCATTTGGTTGTGCCAAGTCTTAGGTGCACACAACACCTTGGATCTTCATTGCACCATGAAGGATCTTTAGTTGGGAGCATGTGGAATCTAGTTCCTTGATCAGGGGTTGAACCCAGGCTCCCGGCATTGGGAACATGAAGTCTTAGCCACTAGATCACCAAGAAGTCCCCAGAAAGACAGTTTTTTTGTTTGTTTGTTTTGAGCAATTTACCTTATAACAAAGTGGAATATTTTTATGGAAAATAATCAGTTAAAATAGAGGGTAAAGATCATAATACAAAAGAGGAAAAAAAGAAAAAAAGGAAACTAAATGAAAGCAAACCAGACTATTAAGTGGGAAGTAGAATACCATTCTCAATGAGTGTCTTAATTTGTTCAGGCTTCTCTACCAAAAGGCCACCCAGGCTTATAAAGAACAGAAATGTATTTCTCACAGTTCTAGAGGCTGTAAGTCCAAGGTCAGGGCACAGATAGATTCAGTGTCTAGTGAGGGTCATTTCCTGGTGCCCAGAAGATCAGCAATCTTTTCCCAGTGTCCTTATAGAGTAAAAGGGGCAAAAGAGCTCTTGCGAGTCTCTTTTATAAAGGCACTAATCCCATTCACGAAACTCCACTCCTATGAGCTAAATCACTCCCCAAAGGCCCCACATCCTTATAGCATCACACTCTGGATTAGATTTCAGCATATGAATTTTAGAGAGTCCCAAATATTCAGTCTATAGCAATAAATTGCAAACTAGGAGTTAGAAGGTTGGCGTTCTTGTCATATATGTGGCCTTGTGTGAAGCACTGGGTCTCTTGGGAGCCATGGTTTTCATCCTTAAGTGAGGCAATTGGACTAAATGTTCCTTCAACACCCCTTCCTAGTAGTCCTACGTACCATGGCACCGTGTCAGCTCCTATAAAGATGCTTGGTATTGTACTGCCTGCTTTGCTCTGATTGGAGGCATATTCCTGGGTCAGTAGGTACGGTGGAAAGAGTTTTGAGGACAGATAAATCAAAGTTTAAATTCTACACCTACCACTTAACTATATGACCTTGAGCAAATTACTGGCTCATCTGAAAAACAGAGATAATAATACCTACTTCCCAGAGTTTTGCTGATGCCCTTGAACAATGTCTGGAACAAAATAGGCTGGTGAAAAATCTTTTTTTTTTTCTTTTCACTTACTGAGAGGCCATTTTTTTCTGACACATCTCCCCAGTATACGAGAAAAATAGTTCTCCACAGGAAACTGGCCTTTCCCTGAGTCTGTGCAGAGAGTATGGGCAGAAAAGGAGAAACTGGGTCTTGGTCTGAGAAACAACTTCCATTCCCCCAGGGGAAACCAGGCCTTACAAAAGATCTCCCTAGAAAGCCAGAGGACCCCAAGAGGACCCAATGACTGTTTCGGTAAATAAGCAGAGAGATACAAAGAAATGGTTCTTAAGACTCAATCTATAGCAAAAGAGATCTAGAGAAATAATACAGGACACTGAGGGGGTGGAGTAGGAGAGAGAAGAGGGGGAAAACTGATGCATGGATCTGTCTGACTCTTCAGCAGAAATCTTGGCAGCTTTTTCACGTGGGATTAGGGCACAAGCGACTTGCAGCAAGGTTGGCATTTTGATCCACTGGCAGAAGAAAAGATTTGTGACTTGTCCATATCAAGATTGCAAAAAGAATATTGCTTTTTCTTTCGTATCGTGTAAAATAAAGCCACTGGCTTTGTAGTCTGTCTTCTTCAGCAAGTTTTTAGTGGATCATCAGCACCATCCGGTTGTGATGGCTATATTTTTGCATGATTCATCTGAATAAATGAAGATATGTTATATGTCAAATTATCTCCTGTTGTGTCTAATATCTCCTGTTTAATGTGTCCAAGATGATAGGCTTTTTGTTTGTTTGTTTGAGCAATTTGACTATGCATATTGTCTCCTTGACTTAATACAATACTGTTTGGGGAGGCTGATTCCTAAATACATGATAGGAATACAATTACCCTGATGAGATCTGGTTTAAATGATCAGAAAACTTTCTAAATGTGTTTACATACTGGTTTGTATAAAATAGTCATTAACGCAAGATTTAAGGATTGCGCAGAAAGGTTGTATGGCTTCTTAACTAGGTTTTCTTATTTTTCTTTTTACACGTGTAATAGCAGAATGTTCTCTATTAACTGTGCATTATGTCTAGACTACTAATGCTCTGTCAGGGAAGGTAAAGAAAGGGAAAGCGAGAGAAACCTGATATTTAGGAGAATTACTTCAAGGCAGAAAAAGATTGGACATTTTTTGTTTGTTTGTTTTTGAAAAAATCAGATTTTTGCTAAATATCAATACTAAACATAATCTCATTATTTTAGCAAAATTTATTTAGCATGAAGCTCTCCATTTTAGGGGCTCCCAGGTGGCGCTAGGGGTAAAGAACCTGCTTGCCAAAGCAGGAGATGTTAGAGATGCAGGTTCAATCCCTGGGTTGGAAAGATCCCCTGGAGGAGGGCATGACAACCCACTCCAGTATTCTTGCCTGGAGAATTCCATGGGCAGAGGAGCCAGGCAGGCTACAGTCCATGGGCTTGCAAAGAGTCGGACGCAACCGAAGCAACTTAGCACAGACACGTGCACTGCATATGAAATGAGTCTTAGCATAGATGTTTCATGTGTGTTACAGATTACTTGAGGAATAATAATCAGTGAGGACTAAGGGAACATAGATGGTTCATCAGCACATAGAATCATTTTTTCATGTAAGCATTCATTCATTCAAGAGAGCATTTACTGGGGACTTCCCTGGTGGTCCCATGGCTGAAACTCAGTGTTCCCAATGTAAGCGGCCTGAGTTCAATCCCTGGTCAGGGGACTATTTCTCTCATACCACAACTAAAGACCCCACGTGCTGAGGCAAAGATCAGAGGTCCCACGTGCTGCAACGAAGACCCGATACAGCCAAATAAATAAATAAAAACAAACGTTTAAAAGGAGAAAGAGGATGTTTACTGAGCGCATGCTATGGACCAGACATAGAGCCAGAGGCCAGGCAGATAGTGATAGTGATGGCACAGCCGGTGCCCTCCAGGAGCCTCCAGCATAGCAGGACAGGTAGACACATGAACAGTTACCATTGACTTTTGCGTGGCTCAAAGTTGAAGAGCATGTCTTCTGCTAAAAGCCACCATGTTCTCCTGGTCACAATTAACACGCTTTGCTTCTCTTACCAAATGCATACCAGTATTTGGGATTTAAGACCTTCTTATATTCATAAAGGTGCTTCCCTAGTGGCTCAGATGGTAAAGGATCCTCCAGCAATGCAGGAGACGTGGATTCAATCCCTGGGTTGAGAAGATCCCCTGGAAAAGGGAATAGCTACCCACTCTAGTATTATTGCCTGGGGAATTCCATTGACAGAGGAGCCTGGTGGGCTACAGTCCAGGGGATCACAAAAAGCCAAACACGACTGAGCAACTAACACACACATACATTCATAAAGACATGAAAGTGATTCCCTGTCACCAAGATTTGTCTTGTACAGCCTGTATCCTAGTCAATGTTGCTCCTTTTCTGTAAAAACAATGAATAAAACTCCAGGGAAGAGAGGAAGGAAAAGGATGGGGAGACGGGGAGGGAGAATCTTTCTCCTGTTATACATAGTTGGAATGTACAGAGCTTGGAAACATCTAAGATTTAGTTCTCTCTCATCAATTTCTGGGAGAAGGGACTGGCAACCCACTGCAGTGTTCTTTCCTGGAGAATCCTGTGGACAGAGGATTCTGGAGGGCTGCTGTCCCTAGAGTCGCACGGAGTCGGACACGACTGAAGTGACTTAGCATGCATGCGTGCACTGGAGAAGGAAATGGCAACCCACTCCAGTATTCTTGCCTGGAGAAGCCCAGAGACAGAGGAACCGGGTGGGCTGCTGTCTATGGGGTCTATGGGGTCTTACAGAGTCAGACACAACTGAAGTGACTTAGCAGCAGCAGCAGCAGCATCAATTTCTGGTTGTATGATTTTGAAGAAAAAGCATTTCAGCTTCCAGAGGCTATTTCCTTATTCCCACTATGAAGAGGAGATAACTATGCCACAGTGTTGCTGTAGGAGTGGGAAATGTACCATGTGTGTAAGTAATGAGGGCGTGGAAGACTGTGATACAGTAGAGGCAGGAGTTCTGTCTAAAAAAGGCAGAACTGGACAGCGTCTGATCAGTCTGGACTGCATGGGCCACAGAACTAAGTCAGAATCCCAGTCTCCCTCCTCTCAAAAAGTCTTCTTGGAACTCTCCATCCATCTACAGCCTACTGAAATTTCCAAACGCAGCTCTGACTCCATTCTGTCATGGACGATGCCCTTTAACACCCCATCCTCCCATAAGCTCCTCTTCTCTGAACAACCCCCGATGAGCAATACGTCATCTGTGAGATGAACAAATCCATGCCCAGGAGTAAAGGTGACAGCTTAATGGAAGAAACAAGAACTAGACTCAGAAAAATAAATGCTGCGTGATATCACTTATATCTATGCCTTTACATATACTTATTTTTCTAACAGAAGTGTCTTCTCTTCCCTTGGGTTATGTGTTATATGTAGTGAAAGGTACATGTGTTTCCAGGGAAAATGAATCAGTATGATGTTTCTTCTTATCTTACCCTTGTCATCATGGTCCGCTTTCCTATAGTGCCTTTCCTTTTTTATCTACTTGATAAACTTACTCCTCTTGTAAAATCTAATTTTTATCTACCAATTAACCTATTTGTGCTCAATCACTCCCTTCTTTAAAGTTGTATGCTAAGGTGCATTTCTATCATCCTGTTTAAAATAACTGTAGGTGAAAAAATTATGTCACTCTCCATGGTTGCTCATATCCATGTGTTAGTAATAAAGAAATATCAGTACTGATTGTGGGTTTTAGTATCTGGTAGTATATGAAGACAGTAGAAATAGCTCTGCTGAACTGATTGATAATAACACATTTATCCAAGCTAAATTGATGCCATTACTAAGAAATACTGTATAAGAACACCCCAAACAATGATATGCTGTCTCTGTTCAACTGATACAGAAACACGCTGGGAAGATCACTGAACCCCTAGCATCATTTTTGACACTGGTTGATGAGGTAGTTGGTTTACTGGAAACCAGAAAGTTGTGATTCTCATTTCACCCCTTAGATTTAAAGGACCTGTGACCATGAGAAAGTTATTTAACTATTCTAAAGTTTTCCCAATTGTGAGATTACCTGGCTCACATACAATCACATGAGATAACACATGTGACATGTATGTTGTAAACAGTAAAGATATTGCCATTGTGACGATGATGATTACTTCCTGGTTTATCTGTTCAGTAAATAGTTTCTGAAAATCCGTCCTTTTTCTGTCCTGTTAGGTACAAAGATTATCATCCCTTCCAACTTGTACAACTTAGTAGACACATGAATAGAAGTTTATGTTTCAGGAATATGTTCAGATACTCATTTTTAAAAGATGACGTGTTTAGTGTCTAGCAACCTGAATGACAAATTAATGTGACATAGAAGGTTGGTCCCTTATATTACTGCTCAATAAACATGCTGAAAATTATGCATGCATGTTCTATTCATATAAAATCTTCAAATCATCCTTTAATCATATCATGTTCTTTACTTTCAGAGTATCAATATATTAACTTTATCCTTTCCCCTTAGATACTGCTATAACTCTTTTATCCTTTCTCATCCGATTACAATTTTTTTGATGGATTTCTTTCTCTCTTGATTTCTCCTTCTGATCTATTTTCCCTGATTTTTCCTGGATGGAATGCTCTTTCTAAGATCCAAATATGCCATCATTTTTCTCCATGAACACTTCCATCCTTCCTTAAGGTCATTTCCTTTCTTCACTGGCTTACATGATCATGATCCTACAACTCACTTCTAAATCTATTCTCCCCAGCTCTTACATTGTGACAGCCAGCCCATCCATGTGTCCAATTACCCTATGTAGAGAGTTTGTTTAGATATTCTACTTCCTCTTTAAAAGAATCCACTATGACCTCTTTTGACTGAGGCTAAACTTTTGTCACCATGGCTAAATTGATCCTAACCCCAAGTTTTACTATGTGAAGTGAAGTCGCTCAGTCATGTCTGACTCTTTGTGACTCCATGGACCATAGCCCACCAGGCTTCTCAGTCCGTGGAATTCTCCAGGCAAGAGTACTGGAGTGGGGTGCCATTTCCTTCTCCAGGGGATCTTCCTGACCCAGGGATCAAACCTGGGTCTCCCACATTGCAGGCAGACGCTTTATCGTCTGAGCCACAGGCCTTCACAAAACAAGACTAACCCATTAGTCTTATAGGATTCTCTTCAATGTGATCTTTGTTCTTTTTTTTTTTTTTTTTTTTTAATGTATTGGAGTATGGCTGACTTAAAATGTCTTAGTTTTTACTGTACAGCAAAGTGAATCAGTTATACATATACACATGTCCACTCTTGAAAATTCTTTTCCCACGTAGGCCGTTACAGAGCATTGAGACGTTTCCTGTGCTATACAGTAGGTCCTTATTGGTTATTTATTTTATATATAGTAGTGTGTATATGTTATTTCCAAACTCCTAATTTGTCTCTCCTCCTCTCCCTCCTGGTGACCGTAAGTTTGTTTTCTACGTCTGTGATTCTGTTTCTGTTTTGTAAACAGGTTTATTGGTACTAGTTTCTTAAATTACACATATAAGCCGTGTCATATATGTGTCTTTCTCTGTACGACTTACTTCATTCAATAAAATAACCTTGAAGTCCATCCGTGTTGCTGCAAAGCATGTTAGTTCATTCTTTTTGTGGGCGAGTACTGTTCCATTGTATATATGTACCGCACCTTCTTTATCCCTTCCTCTGTTGATGGAGAGTTAGGTTGCTTCCATGTTCTGGCTGTTGTAAATAGTGCTGCAATGAGCATTGGGGTGCATGTATCTTCTTGAGCTGTAGTTTTCTCTGGATATATGCCCAGGAGTGGAGTTTCTGGGTCACGTGGTAGTTTTATTTTCAGTTTCTTACAGAACCCCCATACTGCTCGCCATAGTGGCTGTTACCAATTTACATTCCTTCCAACAGTGCAGGAGGGCTCTCTTTTCTCTACACACTCCTCGGCATTTATTATTTGTAGGCTTATTGAGGATGGCCATTATGACTGGTGTGACTTTATACCTCCTTGTAGTTTTGATTTGCATTTCTCTAATAATTAGTGATGTTGAGCATCTTTTTATGTGCTTTTTGGCCATCTGTATGTCTTCTTTGGAGTAATGTCTGTTTAGATCATTGGCCCATTTGTTTTCATTGAGCTGCATCCGCTGTTAGTAATTTTATAGATTAATCCCTTGTTAGTCACTTTGTTTGCAAGGATTTTCTCCCATTCGGTAGGTTTTCTTTTTGTTTTGTTTATGGTTTCCTTTCCTATGATCTTAGTTCTTAATATTGAGAACTTCCCAGGGACCTGCATGTCCACAAATGACTGCAAAAACCTCAACATGCAAAGGACTTAAGCTTTAGCAGCAAGAGACAACACACTTGGTATTTGGGAGCAGAAGGTCCTAATGCACATTACTGAATTACCCTTTCCTAGCTCTCCTGGCTAATCATAATTTAAGGCACTAGCAGTCCCCTATGAGAAGCCAAGTGACTTCTTTATAAATATTTTACAGGAGTCAACTAGGGATTTGTTTCAGAATACTGATTCTGTCTTTTTTTTTTTTTTTCCTACCTGCACATATGGGATGAAGCAGCAAATAGCATCATCCTAGGGTTGTAATGATCAAGAGTTTCAATTTGAAATGCAAATCAAGACCACTATGAGGTACCATTTCACACCAGTCAGAATGGCTGCGATCCAAAAGTCTACAAATAATAAATGCTAGAGAGGGTGTGGAGAAAAGGGAACCCTCTTACACTGTTGGTGGGAATGCAAACTAGTACAGCCACTATGGAGAACAGTGTGGAGATTCCTTAAAAAACTGGAAATAGAACTGCCTTATGATCCAGCAATCCCACTGCTGGGCATACACACTGAGGAAACCAGAAGGGAAAGAGACACGTGTACCCCAATGTTCATCGCAGCACTGTTTATAATAGCCAGGACATGGAAGCAACCTAGATGTCCATCAGCAGATGAATGGATAAGAAAGCTGTGGTACATATACACAATGAAGTATTGCTCAGCCATTAAAAAGAATTCATTTGAATCAGTTCTAATGAGGTGGATGAAACTGGAGCCTATTATACAGAGTGAAGTAAGCCAGAAGGAAAAACACCAATACAGTATACTAACGCATATATATGGAATTTAGAAAGATGATAACAATAACCCTGTGTACAAGACAGCAAAAGAGACACTGATGTATGGAACAGTCTTATGGACTCTGTGGGAGAGGGAGAGGGTGGGAAGATTTGGGAAAATGGCATTGAAACATGTAAAATATCATGTATGAAACGAGATGCCAGTCCAGGTTCAATGCACGATACTGGATGCTTGAGGCTAGTGCACTGGGACAACCCAGAGGGAGGGTATGGGGAGGGAGGAGGGAGGAGGGTTCAGGATGGGGAGTACATGTATACCTGTGATGGATTCATTTTGATATTTGGCAAAACTAATACAATTATGTAAAGTTTAAAAATAAAATAAAATTTAAAAATAAATTAATTAATTAAAAAAAAAAAAGAGTTTCAATTTTTAGCAAAAGTAGTACTTTAAATTTCACCAAAAGTTTGACCCACTGCTTCTCAAGTAGGATAAATAAAATTCAGATTTGCAGTTTTATATCCAACTGTATTTGCCTATACTAAATAAAAGGATAGAATGATTTTTTTTAACAGAGCTGAAAAACCTACACATCTTTTCAAAGGCTTCTAACTTAAAACATGGTTCTAAATTTCAGTCAAAGTTTCATAAAAAGAATTTTTCTTTTGGCAAGAGATTTTACAAGAAAATGTTCACATAGGAAAAAAAGAAAAAGCTTTTAACAGAAAGTTAATAGGGTGGCCTAAATGGAAACTTAGATGGAAGTGTTCACCCCGCTAATGTGTCTCTCCATGAAACTTCAAAAGAAAAGACAGCAGGATAGCCCTTCACTAAATGCAGCAGTACGGGCGGGCTGCCGTGTCATTAGCTGGGATGGTCACTTCTTTCTGAATGTATTTTCTCTGGACCTAAAGCAGTTGCCCACAGTATTTAGATTATTTAAGCACCAAAATAGTCATTGGCTGAAAAATTAGTATTCCTCTCTGTGGACTTTGTTCTCTGCTTGGTGGAGAGAATATTCATGTCGAGCTGTCATTTTTCGTCATAGAAAATGTGCTCTGAAGAAAAACACAAGCTATTAGAGACAGTCTTGTACTCTTGAAAAAATACTTGATAGTGTGACATTTTCTACTCTGTCCCCAATCTTTGTCATGATGATGAGAGCCCCAGATGTGGATATGGGTTATCTAAATGCCAACAGTGATCTCCTACATTTATCAAAATGAATGTGGAGGAATATCTACTTGTTGTGTGAACAGCGTAGCTCTTGGCTTGGTTGAGGTGACACTTTGAATATTCTTCTACCTGAATTAGAATTCATGCTCAGTCTTGCCCGAAGTCTAACATATGAAATACCACTGAGCTGCGTGCTATGCTTAGTTGCTTAGTCATGTCCAACTCTTTACAACCCCATGGACTGCAGCTCTCTGCCCATGGGGGCTCTCCAGGCAAGAAGACTGGAGTGGGTTGTCATCCCCTCTTCCAGGGGATCTTCCCAACCCGGGGATGGAACCCAGGTCTCCGGCATTGCAGGCAGATTCTTTGAATCTACCTGTTCTGGGTTTTTAAAAATTTGGCTTCAACTCCATTCATAATTGAGTGATTTCGTATTGGAACACAAAATACAAAATTTAATAACCCAATATAGTTTCCACTCAGAATAATGTTTATCAGCACTTGATGCACATCCAAATGTTTAATAAGGAATATATCTAAGCTCTTGTTGCTATATTCCTCAGTCAGTTCAGTCGCTCAGTTATGTCTGACTCTTTGCGACCCCATGAACCGCAGCACACCAGGCCTCCCTGTCCATCACCAACTCCCGGAGTCCACCCAAACCCATGTCCATTGAGTTGGTGATGCCATCCGATCATCTCATCCTCTGTCATCCCCTTCTCCTCCTGCCCTCAATCTTTCCCAGCATCAGGGTCTTTTCAAATGAGTCAGCTCTTCGCATCAGGTGGCCAAAGTATTGGAGTTTCAGCTTCAGCATCAGTCCTTCCAATGAATATTCAGGACTGATTTCCTTTAGGATGGACTGGTTGAATCTCCTTCTCACCCAAATTCCTCCCAACCAAAAAACTCAGAAAGAACAGAAGTTAAGATGAGCTCTCAGGGCCAAGGAAAGGGCATTCTACTGACCAAGACAACCAGAGAAAGAGGCTCAGTGAGATATATCATGAGAGAAACAAAAATCAAACCCTAGCTTCTGTCCAGAGGAAAAGCATGGGGTCCTGTCAGGAGGGCTCACAGCCAAATGGAACCAGGAACACAGACATTTATAAAGAGCAGTGCACAATCAGGAAAAAGTATAAGGTGATTAATCTTATTGGTGTTGGTAGAATGCTATGGGGTGTGCTGGACAGTACTATCTGAAAAGGCACAGAGATAGAGCAGACATGGACTCCTTTATTCAAACAACTGTTTGGAAAAGAATGAGCCATACCTGAGTGTATGGGGGATAAAATGATTGAGATATGTACAAGGTATCTTTTACTAAGTTTTAGTGTCCAAACAGAAAGCAGCTTCCCTAGGAAAGTCATTCTTCCAAGTGAGCTTGTTTCACTGATTTCAGAGTGTGAACTTCATGTGAGCTACTTACTAGTTGAATGGCCATGGACGTGGGGCTTGTTTGTTTTAACATCTCTGCCTTAGTTTCTGCATTTCCAAAACTGGGACAGAAACAGTGCGTCTCTCACAATGTTGTCATTAATATTAAATGGGTCAACATATGTAAATGATAATAGCATTACCGAAGGTGGGGTCCGACTGCTTGGTGCTCCAAAGCCAATAAAGAGCCAAGGTTGGTGGAGAGGAAAGTTCTCCTCTTTTTGGAGGCTGGCAACCAGGTGGTAGGGTGGACTCATGTCCAAAGGCCAGTTCCCTCCGCTGACAGCCAGGGGTCAAGAACTTTAAAAGGGGAGTTTAAGTAGAGTACCCTGGATGAGGAAACGGCAACCAACTCCAGTATTCTTGCCAGGAAAATCCCATGGGCAGAGGAGCCTGGCAGGCTACAGTCCGTGGGGTCATAAAGAGTTGGATACTGAGCAACTGAGCACACGTGAAGTATAGGCAGAGGACGGGGCTGTATGTGGAGACAGTCGGCTCTGACGATCATCTTGAAATTGGTCATCGGTGTTCTGGTCAGCATCACCTTGATTGCTTTAAGTTCAGTTAATCTTCAGTTCCAGAATTGGTTTGTTCCCATTTCTTTGAGGAGAGTTTTCAAAATTGTGGAAGCTTATGTCGTGGCTCCAGTCTGGTCATCATGTAGTTAAGTTCTACCACTGTGTGGGTGTGTCAGTATCTATAAGGCAGCTCACAGGATATGGCTCAGAATATTATCTATAGCCTTTGAGAAGAGAAAAATTTAGCAGACAAAAATGAAACAAAAATAAATTGATAGAAATGTTATATATATATAACATAGGATATTATAGGAATGCTGCCACATATCATACATATAAATATATATGAGAAAACTATAAAACCCTAATAAGAAAAATCAAAAAACAAAACCCATGGGGAGATATTCCATGTACATGTTTAGGAAGATTCAACATTGTGAGGATATCTCTTCTTACCAAATGAATCTATAGATTCAACACAATCCTAATCAAAATTTTAGAAAGTTACTTTGTAGATACTGAAAATCTGATTCTGACAATTACATGGAAAAGAAGACCAAGATATACATAGTCTTTTTCCCCCTTGTGCTCCATATGTATGAAAAGGAAACACTGAAAAGAGCTCATTTACCATCTTTGTATGACTCCTTTTGTAAAAAGAGACACTGATGTAATACATACAAACTTCCCTTGGTGTCTTATTTCTTCGCTGCCTACTGCAGCTTTCTTTCTCATACACCCATTCACATTTTTTGTATGTGTCTCTTTGTCTCTTACATTTGTCATCTTTTCATCTTTGGAGTATTTTTAGCCAGATTTATTAACCAAAAAAAAAAAAAAAAGACAGTAACAAATGTCTCACTAGGCATGTGTGGTTTAGCTTCAGATGTGAGAAAGCAATGCAGTTTAATAACACTTTTCCTGGAGTCCCTCCTGCTGAGGGAGAGATCCACTCCATCACTTTAACCCTCCAGACAGTTCTATATCCAGACTCTAAATTTAC
Source organism: Bos indicus x Bos taurus (assembly GCF_003369695.1). Lineage (NCBI taxonomy): Eukaryota > Metazoa > Chordata > Mammalia > Artiodactyla > Bovidae > Bos > Bos indicus x Bos taurus. Next base: position 51,419,721 of record NC_040097.1, on the reverse strand, counting down.
TGTTAAGAAGGCCAAGGCATTTAGATCACAAAATAAAGAAAATACATTTATAAGGAAAGTTGACCTGCATTCATGATTTCTTTTTCTGCTCGGAGAGGTGGCCTAGTGGCAGCCCACCGAGCCTCTGGGCCTGCCGAGAGCCAGGCCTTGACCCTGGCAGTGCCAGGCCCTAATGTCTGAGTCTGCAGACCGTGGCACTGCAAGTCCCTTAATGTCTGGGTCTCAGTTCCTTTCTCTGTGAAGTGGAAAGACAAGACCTACCTCTCAAGGCATTATGGGATTAACTGCAGTGCCTACTAAGCACTTGACAGGTAGAAAATGCTCAGTGAACCATAGTTTGCACTGTTACACTTGTTGCAATAATTATTGCTACTGAAAAGGGAATTTGTCACTGTTGAGAATCATATATTTTTGGTACTGGCTAGGCTTCTGTCAAGCACAAATTACATACAAAATCCCTTCTCCAGGGATCTTTCCAACCCAGGGATTGAACCTGGGTCTCCTGCATTGCAGGCAGACTCTTTACTGTCTGAGCCATCAGAGAGGCCCTGACTAACACATAAGCTCTGTCAAACACAAATTACATATCATTCTTGGAACTAGGAAGGAGTAGGTGGGTAACGTATTTACTGTAATCATTTAATGCTTTCATGGCTTCAGACTCTCTCAAGACACTTGGTAAAAATTTAAGTTTCTGTGTTCCAACCACAGAGCTTTTGATTCATAAGATCTGCCATGGGACCTGGCAATCTATGTTGTAAGAAGCAGTCTTCTCCTATAGGTGATTGCTGGAACTTATTTGGGGAAATGCTGATTTATTTCTACAATGTGCCCTGTAGTCTACATTTGTTATTTAATCTTAAAAATAAGCTTAGAGGGTACAAAAAATTTGAATTAAATATATATATATATATATATATATATATATATATATATATATATAAGGGCTTCACTGGTGGCTCAGCTGGTAAAGAATCCACCTACAATGCAGGAGACCTGGGTTTGATCCCTGGGTTGGGAAGATCCCTGGAGAAGGGAACTCCTACCCACTCCAGTATTCTGGCCTGGAGAATTCCACGGGCTGTATAGTCCATGGGGTCACAAAGAGTCGGACATGACTGAGCAACTTTCACTTTCATATCCATAAAAAAGGGCCTGTTTCATACCATTGCATAACCCACTCAGGGCAGTTCTGTAACAGAGCAGTATGAGGCCTGCCAGGCCTTGGCAAAGGGTCACACATCCACTCGGGTTTTCTCATTCTGGGTCCTCAAGCAAAACCTGTCAGATTCACGGACATTGATGATCCAGCAGATCCTGCAGCGCTGCAGGCTTCATGGGCGTATGACCTGCACAGCCCCCAGGACTTTGCACTAAGAAGCGTCCTGTGTTCACAAGAGTCCTGTGCTTGGGTTAATTCTCTGCCATTGCCATCTTGAAATTTTCAATAATTTTTGCACAAGGGGGGCTCTCACATTTCATTTAGCACTGAGTCCCAACAGTGTGTAACTTGATCCTGCTGAGATCAGTCATATCAAAAAACTGAATTATTCTCAGGTGCTAAATGAGGTAACAGAGTCTCTGATAGAGATTCATTTGCCCCCAAATCATACTGATGAAACTGAATAGAACCAGAATTTAAATTCAGGTTGGTGATTGGTCATGAGACCCTTATTTTGCGAGTTAACTGCAGAGGTCATCTGGGGAAATTTCCACATTCAGGCGAGGATGACAGGCAGCTCTAGAGTCAAAAGTCCTCAGCCCAGTGGGCAGGGACCCTTCTGTAGGTCGTAGTCACTTGTCCTAGAAAAACACAACTAGCAACCCTGATGGAATCTGGCTCAAATCTTCCCAGCTGTCATTTTAAGCCTGTTTCCCTGGGCTGCTGCCTCAGGAGAGAGAAAGATATCCAACTGTATATATATATATATATATTTTTTTTTTAATTGTCTGCATTCTTATCTTATTATTTTTTGAGTAAGAACAAAACAATTTGATTCATATTTCCCTCATAAGTGCAGATTCTGATTGCAAAAGAGAGATAAAAATGGTTTCGCAAGTCCATTCCAAAAAGATATGTGGGTTCACTATGTCATTCACATAGATTCTCATACTAGAATCTTTCTCACCACTTGGACTCCTGACCTTGACTTCAGTTGGCGCACCCTTATTTTAAACTTAAAAATATTAATTAATGCTTTTCCTACTCCCATGTTGATTAAAGCAGAAAAAAAAATAGATTTTTTTCCTTTATATGCACCACTGTCCTCCTTTGTTTTACATTTGACCTGCGAAGCCTGCCAGGATAAACCCCATCTTTCTCTTCTTCCTTCATCTTCAATGGCATTTCCCAAGGGCATTTTTAAAGTGCAGATGAAAAAGTAACACTGCCCTCTGTGAAAGAAGAGGAAAGAAATGCCAAGTGATTAAGAACTGTTTTACCTTTTTTTCCATGATCTGTGTCTGAAACAATAGCACCAGTTATGTTTCGGTTATAAATAGAACTAAGCAAACTCAGCAACACCTATAACTTTCCAGCCCTAAATTTCTGTCCCTGCAAAGCAGAAGTACAGTACAGACCTTACAGACAAAACAGGAGGCTAACACACCTGAGGGAGTGTGGTGTGGGATGGGCAAGAAGAACTTTGCGGGCGGATAAAAATTGGCTTGGTTTCCACATCAAGCATTTGAGAATTATGTCACCTTGGGACTTGTTTGTTTTGAGCTTCTCTCAGTCCGTTTCTTCATTCATTCCAGAAATGGCTACTGTATTAGATATATTGGAAGGTATCAGTCTGTAAGTTTACAGACTGAGAGTAGAGACAGCAGTGCTAATTACCCTCCCCCGGGGAATGCTGCCCTCTTAGGGCTTTCACTGATTCAGGGCTTGTTTCATCCTGAGACCTGATAGGAAGAGCAATGGGAAAATAAAGGGAGAAGGCAAGGTTGAGAACAAACCAAAACACCAAGGTAGCTAGGAGAACCAGTGGGAGAAGGGGATTTCGGCTGGTCACCCAGTGAGCATAAGGCCAGAAGCAGGTTTAGGAGCTGGAGAAGCAGAGCCATAGAGATTCCAATAACCAGAAGTCTCATCCAGATGGAGATCAAGGTCCCCAGATGGGGCAGACTTGGGGTTATTTGCCAAGTATCATACTTTGCCCTCACTCTCAGTTCCTGGTACTTTAGACATTTCTGCCAGTCCTTTTCAGTTTTAGATGAACATTGTTCAGTTACCCAGAGGAGTATTTTACACAGAGGAAATGGAGACATCCAGAGGGAGAGGAGCATGGCTGTGACCTTGGATGACATTCTTCCTGGGAAGATGCTCGGAAACAATGTTCTTTAAATGCAGTATGCATCAGAAAGTTCATTAAAACTGACTGCAGAGCCCACTCTCAGAGTTTTGGATTCAGTAGCTCTGGGGTAGGGCCTGAGAATGAACTTTTCAAATGGCTCCCAATTTCACTAGTTCAGGGACCATACTTGCAAGAAGCAACCATTGCTTGAAGAGATTTATTGAAAATGAAAGTCACTCAGGTATGTCCGATTCTTTGCGACCTCATGGACTATACAGTCCATGGAATTCTCCAGGGCAGAATACTGGAGTGGGTAGCAACTCCCTTCTCCAGGGGATCTTCCCAACCCAGGGATCGAACCCAGGTCTCCTGCATTGCAGGCAGATTCTTTACCAGCTGAGCCACAAGGGAAGCCCCAGTTTAACTGAAATTGGAAGCAATTGTTAGAGCTCCAAGGATTATCAATATTGGTGAATATCAATGATTTGCAATACTGGCAGTATTGTAAGTGACCTGTCTGTAAGTGTCCTATTTTCAGTGTCCAGCTCCAAGAGTCATCAAATTGCTGTCAGAACTCGCTGGACACTGCTGGTCCCCAAAAATGCCACCCTAAAGTTGGTATTAATCTTAAAAATTTGAAATCTTTCTTTTTTATGTCTTAAGTGTTTGGTTTTTTCCCCTACTTCAAAGGCCTATTTTGTTTTGCTTTCAGCAAAAGTTGCTTAGAGAAAAAGGGATGAATCTTTCTATGGGAGTAGAACCTTTCAAAACCCATTACAGAACAGAGCAGAGCCTCTGAAAGGTGCATTAGGAGGACAGCTGTGGAAGAGGCATTTTTGAGATCTCTAAGCCTCCAATTTGAAGGCCCTTTTAACCACCTCCTGTGTCCAAAAGACCTCAAGCTTTCATTATTACAGATAAAATAATGTTTCCAGGTTTTTCCTTTGGTTTCCTAGAACTTTAACATACCAACACATGAACCCTTGTTTACTTTTTTTATTCTTTTTATTTCTCACTCCTGGAATTGTACTTAGAGTTAGCTCCAGGCAGTCCGTATGTAAGGATGGTCAAAAGACCCTAACCATCTTCCAAAAATAGAAAACAGCAATCATGTGACATTAAGAATAAAGTCAAAGGGTGAAGCCTGAAACAAGAAAGTGTTATCTTGAGTAAGGTTGATATCTGCATCTCATCTCAATGGATGAAGTTGGCAGGTGTTTGTGGGAATGCCTTGCTTAAGTTGGGACAATATAGACATTAGGCTTTGTCATAATTAATAATTCAAAGTGGGGGGAAACAGTGAATCTTTTTGTGGTTCTGTTGGCTGGAAACCAAGGCTTAGTAATACGTTAGTGAAAGATTTACTTTGCTCTAGTACACCTACACTAACTACATCTTGTTTCCTGTCAAATGGATGGGCACATTCTCCTTGGACTCTTTAATACATTCCTGTAGCAAATGGAGAACAAGGTATTGGCAACTTTACCAATTTAAAAAACAGCAAGAGCTTCCAAAGTATTCTTTCCTTACCAACTTTTCCAAGCTGTCAGATTATTCTTAGTGTACCTTGCAAGCATCACAGATAACTATGATCCTTACATTGTTTAACAGCACATGTAACATGGGCAGGAACCAATCAAAATGGATGCTGTAGATATCCTGGTACACATTAGCTGAATAGCCATTCTGATTAGAGTGATAGTAGACAAAAAGAAAGCATCCTTTTATCATCATCTTTATCACAATAACTAGTATATTTTATGCTTATACATTTTGCAGTACTGGTTTAGGAGCAATATATACAGCTCAGCGTTCTCTCTCTTTTTTAAATTTACTTATTTTAATTGGAGGCTAATTACTTTACAATATTGTGGTGGGTTTTGCCATACATTGACATGAATCAGCCATGGGTGTACATGTGTTCCCCATCCTGAACCCCCCTCCCACCTCCCTCCCCATCCCATCCCTCTGAGTCATCCCAGTGCACCCGCCCTGAGCACCCTGTCTCACACATCGAACCTGGACTGGCGATCTGTTTCACATATGATAATATACATGTTTCAATGCTGTTCTCTCAGATCATCCCACCCTCGCCTTCTCCCACAGAGTCCAAAAGATTGTTCTATACATCTGTGTTTCTGTTACTGTCTCACATATAGGGTCATCGTTACCATCTTTCTAAATTCCATATATATGCATTAGTATACTGTATTGGTGTTTTTCTTTCTGACTTACTTCACTCTGTATAAAAGGCTCCAGTTTCATCCACCTCATTTGAACTGATTCAAATGCATTCTTTTTAATGTCTGAGTAATATTCCATTATGTACATGTACCACAGCTTAAGCGTTATCTCTTGCCTCCTTGTCTTCTAACCCTTAAAGCATGTCAGAGTTGGAGTACATTGACCTAATACAAATAGAATGTATCAGATAGCTCTCCAGCAAAGATGGAATTATTGAGGATCAGTAGAGAGTTGCAATTCAAGATCTGTATTCTTGGTGAGTCATGTGTAAGTTCCCACACAGGCAGGAAAGGAGAATCGTTTTATAAAGAGGAAAAGGAAGTTGGAAGGGCTGGAGTAAACAGAGAAAGCCCATGGATTTTCATTGGCTGGGCCCTTCCCAGGAAAGAAGGAGGGTTTTCTTCTTGCTGTTGGGCTCCACCCTCATTGTGGGCCATGAAAGCTCCCTTTTCTGGTCTCCCAACTCTCTTTAATTAAGGTTTCAGTTTATTAATGTTTTACGAGTATAGATACTTAAGACTCTAAAAGATGAAACTTGATAGGACTCAACTGATTAAGGAAGCAACATCCTAAAACACACTAAAAAGAGTACTTCTGTGAAAAATGACAGTAAGAGGAGATGGTGACACCATTTGTGTTTTCAGTCTAGATATTACAGAGACCAGGGATAGGATGAGTTAACTTGTATATAGCTCAATAATTGGTCCCATGCCGATTCTATTCAGTCAGGGCAGTGAGCAGCACTGAGCTCAGCAAGGCAAACAAAAATTCCATGTAGAAAACAAAACAAAAAAATAAAAGGATAAGAAAACACACATACCCAGATGTAAGCTACTTGTGAATACCCATATGAAGCATGTCTTTTCTTTTTCCCAGATTGCTGAAGGTAGATCAAACTGCATGTACAGGAGAATCTTGAATAGAAAGATGAATGTATAACTAATGCAATTGAAAAAAATAAAACAATTTCAACATACAGAATATATGACAAAGGAATCAGAGCTTTTCCTCTTAGATGAGGAAAAAGACAGATTTGCCCATTCTCACTAGTAATGGCAGTCTTAACCAGAGTAATCAGGCAAGAAAATGAAATAAAAGGCATCAAAAATCAGGAAGGAAAATGCAAAACTGTCTAGATTTCCTAGTGACATGATTTTTTATGCAGCAAACCTTAAAAACTCCACAAATTTTTTTTTATTTACAGATATAAATGTGAGAATAAATAAATGAATTCAGCAAAGTAGTAAGATATAAAAATCAACATACAAAAATCAGTAGCAATTCTATGCAGTAAAATTGACTGTCTGAAAAAGAAAGAATCCCATTTGTGATAGCATCAAAAACAATAAAATGCTTATGAACAAATTTAACCAAGAAAGTGAAAGATCTGTACTCTGAAAACTATGACACTGATAAAGAACATTCAAAAAGACACAAATAAATGGAAATATATTCCCTGCTCATGTATTGGAAGAATTAATATTGTTAAAATATCTATACTACCCAAAGCTATCTATAGATTCAATGCAATCTCTATCAAAATTCCAATGGTATTTTTTTATAGAAGGAGAAAAAAAAAATCTTAAAATTCATATGGAACCACTGAAGATACTCCCTCAGTAGCAAAAGCAATCTTGAGAAAGAACAAAGCTGGAGGTATCACAATGCCTGATTTCAAAATATACTACAAAGCTGTGGTAATTAACAGTATAGTACTGGCATAAAAAGAAGCAGAAACAAGCGGAGCAGAATATAGAACCCAGAAATAAATCGATACTATGTAGATTTATAAATAAATCTACACTTATGTAGTCAACTAATATTCAACAAGGAAGTCAAGCATACTCAATAGGGAAAATAAAGTCTGTTTAATGATGGCAATAGGAAAACTGAATATTCATAGGCAAAAGAATGAAACTGGACCCTTTTTTCCACCACTTACAAAATTAACTACAAAATGTATTAAAGACTTAGGCAAAGACAAATATTGTGTGTTTTCACTTATATGTGAAATCTAAAAAATTAAACAAATGAATAAATAAAATAGATGTAAAGGCACGGATTCAGAGAACAAACTGGAGGTTACCACAGAGGAAAAGGATTGAGGGAGGGGAAAAATAGGTGCAGGGGATTATAGAGATACAAACTACTAGATTTAAATAAGTTATAAACATTTGAAATACGGCATAAGGAATAGGGCCAATATGTTATAATAAGTTAATATGAAATATACTCTATAAAAATATCAAATCACTAAGTTGTACACCTGAATGTAATATAATACTATTAATATTAGTCAACTCTGTTTCAGGTTTTTAAAAAAGACTTAAATGGAAGGCTTAAAACTGTAAAATTCCTAGCATAAAAACTCCTTAACATTGGTCTTGGTAATGATTTTTTTATATATGGCACCCAAAATACAAGCAAGAGAAGAAAAAATAAACATAAGAGATTAAAATCTGGTTACTATTTTCCAGCTGCGTGCTTAGGAGAATTGGAGAAGAGAAGGAATGATACAGAAATTTCTCAACATTTAAGTAGAGACAAGTTGAGAAGAACTCTGAATTACCTCAATTTGTTTAGCTCATTTTTAAAATGTTTCTTAGAGTTAAAGAGGCCAGATTTTAACATCCAAAATAAAAATTTTATCCAGGAATTTACAGAAATTGTATATATCCAACAAGGTGCAGTTTTTATAATGCTTAAAATCTAAAAGAGACTATGGAAAATCATTATTTCTGGAGAGAATGAGTTTTGAGGTAGAGGTGGGATATATATCTTCTCTGTGCCGTTTTATTGATGACCACACAAGCTGAAATAACTTGAATTAGAAATACATCTGATCTCCAGAGTGAAGCATCTGCAAACCCTCAGGACCCATGTCCTTGCTCTCCTCCTTGGGTTCGTTTTCTGGTTCTCATTGGCTTTCATGGATGCCTTAAATTTTTAAATGTCCTGATCTCATAGGCATTATTTTTCTCAGATCAGATGCCTGGAATTACAGTCATTGGAAACCCTGAGGATGGGTTTCCTGGGACCAACCTCCCATTTGGTGGCATCCTATTGAAATGCCAATCAAAGTTCTAGGCAGCAGGGAAAGAAGGCTTCCCTGGGGCATTTATATTCTGAAATGTAAATTATGGTTTGCCTTAACTTCCACTGCAATCTTTAAGATGTCCTCCTCCCTTTGTTCAGAAAACATTCTCAGTGCAGCTGGGAATACTATTTCCAATTAACAGACAAATCTGCAAGTAAGGAAAGGAAGACTATTAAATTACTGGAGTTAAACATAGAGGCTTTTTTTTTTGTTTTTTCTCTCATAGGCCATGTCAGCTTTGCAGTATCTTGAAAGAATCAAGGTTTGGGTGGAATACGATCAGTTCAGAATGAAATAAAAATTTACTTGGAATTATGCTTACTAGTGTTTAGGAATCACCAACAAGCAACTCTTGCCAACTTATTCAGTTTTGTCTACATTCATAATTAAAAAGTGTTTTATAAGTAGAAATTGATAATTTATTTTGTAATTCAAATTGTCTATTTTAAGTATTTATTTTTCACTAGGAAATGTTAGAAATAATGAGTGATAGTTGTTTTTGAGGAAAATCAAAGCTGTCTGTACTTACTTGTATATGGAAACACTGACTTCCCTGTCCACCTGGCTTTTGTGCCATTTCCTAACTGTGGTAGGTTGAACTGTTAGCTTCCACAATCCATCCCATTGTGCCATCAGTTTGTTATTGAGTCCAAGCTCATTCTGCTCACCACAGGAGAGGCCAATAAATACAAGGGATGAGGTGTTGAGATGAGGAATATGACTTTATTCAGAAAGCTGGCTGACTGAGAAGATGGCAGACTAATGTAACAAAATAACTGTCTTGTTACCAAAGTAGCCAGAATGAACCAAAACCTAGCCAGCTGGAAAGTCACACTGTGACTTCCCAGTCCCATTAAACCTGTGAACTTTGTCCAAAGTGCCTTATAAACGGAGTTTCCTTCATAGGGAGAACACTCCAAATTGGAGCCAAAGCCTCCTCCCCCAAGATGGGAGCCAAAGCTCTCCATCTAGGATAAGGTCAAAAAGGCCCCAGTGGGACCCTGATCTCAAGGTATTCTGGGTAAAAGGTTATTTGAATATTTAATTTACAAAGGAGAGTGATATCTATTAGAGAATCAATCAACTTGTTCCCTACTGTCAAAGTTACCCAGAACTCCAGTAGGGGAAATTAGAATTGGATGCTTCAAGTCCAAGGAAACCCCGAGGCCTGCTTGTTTTCAAAATGTTCCTCTCCTTTGAAGGTGCTTCTAAATATGAGATTGTGTAATTGTGAACCATTCAGTGTCCATTGCTCTTCTGAACATAGTATGCACCCCAAAGAGGTTTCTTTCAAGATAGATGAAATTGCCTTTTTTTTTTTAATTGAATAATAGTTTACTTATGTATTTCACTCTTGGAAGTTTTTTTTCTTTTAATATACATTTATTTATTTTATTGGAGGCTTTTTAAAAATAAGTTTGATAACACCAAAACACAAAAGACATAGGTAAATTTCAATAGAAATGACACAAACAGATTGTATAGATACACAGATGAGCTGGCTCCCAACTCAGGTAAATAAATTTACCCTACAAACAAATGAACTAATTCCAACTAGGCAGCCTACCCCATGAAAACTTGTTCCCCAATGACTGGTTCCAACTGAACCAGCTCCCAACTCAGGTAAATAAATCTACCCTATAAAATAAATCTACCCTAGAAAACAAATGAGCTAATTCCAACTAGGTAGCTCACCCCACAAAAACTAGCTCCCCAATGAACCAGTTCCCAGAGTCCAGCAACACCTACACCCTCTGACAGGGTACCTCAACCAAATTGGCTTGTCCTATAAAGGAAAAGCCCAAATTGAGGAGGGGGCTATGTTCCCCGTGTGTATACCAGAGTGGCTTAGGCTACAAAATTGAGCCATTGACTCATAACACAAAAAGGCACTCAAAACCACAAATGAACCAGCTATCAAACTGGGTGGACTTACCCTAAAAATGGAGAAGGAAATGGCAACCCACTCCAGTATTCTTGCCTGGAGAATCCCATGGATGGAGGAGCTTGGTGGGCTACAGTCCACCGGTTGCAAAGAGTCGGACACAACTGAGCGACTTCACTTTCACTTTCACTACCCTAAAAATACATTTTGCCGGTTCTTTGCCTCAACTGCCAAATGCTAGGGCAATCAGTGCCACTTCAGGGAAACTTGAAAGGAAGACCCTGAGGACAAATGGTCCCAACACCTGCTTGGGGCTTTGTCTCTTAGTATTCCCTGATCAGGGCTGGCTAGACACTAGCAGCAAGGCTCCTGCACTGGCTCACCAGATCTGTTACTGACTCCAAGCTCACTCTGCTTGCCACACGAGAGGCCAATAAATCCAAAGGACTAGGTATTGAGGCAAGGAAAATGACTTTATTTGGAAAGCCGGCTGACCAAGAAGATGGCAGAAGATGGCATCTTTCCGGGCCTGGATGCTAGGTTTTTTATGGATCAGAGATAGAGGGAGGGAGGGGGGAAAAAAAAAAAAGACCATTTAATTCTTGCAAATATTTGCTAGAATGGCAAGTCTCAGGCAGGGGGATGTGTTATTTTCATTTCCTTACATTCGCAGGTGATCAGGGTCAGATTATCTCCCTGTGAGCTAAACAGAAGCATGTTAGTTTAAGGGTCAGGCAGAGGGGGCAGGGTTCTCTGAGGCAGGCTACTATGTATGATTATAATAACAAAAAAATGGCCAAAACCAGGGTTAAAGTCAGAAATATCTGATCCGGCATGAAGTGAGAATGAACCCTGCCAGGTTACATTTTGACTAAAGGTGGAATGCATTTAATTACTGCCTGATTTTGGCCAATGCAGAGCCGCCTTACTAAGCCCTGCCCAGGGGAACAGACCCAATAATGCTGCAGATCCATGGAAATGAACAGTTGCCACTTTAAGCTACTGAGTTTGGAGGTACTTTATTACATAGTACGTTTGGAGTACTATATGACTAATATAGCTACTTCTTTCTGAGAAGAATCATAACAAAATATCATACTGTTTTTATTATTATAAGAGCCAATAGGATGTTTACTATTATTATCTGAACTTAGTACTATTTTTATATTTTATGTGGAATTTAGTCTAAAAAGATATAAAGTGTACCCTGGATCATGTGACTAGCCAGTTTGCTACCAGGGATGACCTCATAACTCTAACTACTACTTTTTGTTGATATTTGTGATTATTTTGATGCCCAGTGAATATCCATGCTTCCTTGGTAGCTCAGTTGCTAGTAATATTTTTCTATTAAGGTGCTGGTAAACAAGACTGGGGGCTTCCTTGGTAGCTCAGAAGTAAAAAAAAATCTGCCTGCAATGCAGGAGACGTAGGTTTGATCCCTGGGTCAGGAAGACCCCCTGGAAAAGGAATTGGCAATCCACTCCAGTATTCTTGCCTGGGAAATCCTATGGACAGAGGAGCCTGGCAGGCTATGGTCCATGGGGTGGTGAAAGAGTCAGACACGACTTAGTGACTAAACAACAACAAGAATGGTGACAAAACAAACCTAACTGACACCAGCACAGCATGTTTTAATGTCAGTTGATGAAATTCACCCCAGATCTGTAACTGTATTAAATTATCAGCAGTGTACTTTTCTTTGTGCAGTGATGGTTCAAAATGGAAAGATAGTACCGCAGGATCAGACTTTCATGTTTAACATCTTTCATCTTTAATAACATGGGACATTGTCTTGACACTGTAAAAATGGCAGTGTAACCAGCCATTAGAAGTAATTTTATTGCAGTTGTTTAAGGAGAAAAAGAATTTGCTTTCTATTCTATATGCAACAAATGGAGGTCATTGCATGTAGGGTAGCCATAGTGTGTGGAACAAAGGTGGTTTCCCAGTGGTCTAAAAAAAGAAAAAGAATACTTATCCACCAGAAAGGACCTTACAATTACCTCAGTCTCAAAATCACATATGCGTTAACAAGCAAATCGCATATTCACATCACAACCAAAACATTGTGTGCCAGAAAAATATCATTTCTTCCAACTTCCACAGCTCCAACCCTGGTCTAAGTCACCAGCAACTCCCACCTTCCCCCTCCCTGGGCACCTCTATGTCTGCCCTTGTTTCCTGTACTTGCTAAAATAAAACTCAAATCAGGCCACTTTTCTGCTCAGAGCCTGATGGAGCCTTCCTATCTCACTAAAATTAAAGACAGCATTTCCTGAAAGGGCTTCCTAGTCTCCTCTTCCCTCCCCTCCCCTTCCTCTCCAAGCCCATTTCTCCTCTCCCTTCCCTAAGAGTACAGGTCACACCCCAGACAATCAGGCTGCATCCTATTGGTATGTCTGCCTTCATTCTTACCATTCCCTTTGCTGTGAGTTTGTTCCCACATCATTATTACCACTGACTTTAATCAAATCGGCAACACGGTGAGACTTTCTCCGATCGTCCTACTTAAAATTAAATACCACCCTCATTAACTTTCAGCTCCTTTCCTTCATTATTTATATCAACACAAATACAACAAAACTGTATGTTATATTATACTAATGTATTTCACTTATGCTCTCTCCTCCCACAAGAAGGTAAACTCTGGGCAAGAATTTGGATCTGTTTAGTTCATTGTCATATTTTCAGCACCTAGGACAGTGTCTGTGCATACTAGAAGCAAATTACTTAACAAGTAGTTGTGGATTAAATAAGTCCTTGATTATAAATGAGGTCATCTGTGTACAAGTTTTGCGTCTTTCTTGTCATATAGAAACACCCCAACACATATTAGCAACAATCATAGTTTTTTTTTTTTTTTTATCTTTTTGAAAGTCAAATGTAGGTGATAATGTGTAGAAGAGGAAAGAAAAGCTGAAACTTAAGAGACAGGCACATTTGAAAGTGTTCTAAATAAATCTCTAACAGACCTGATGATTTTTCAAAACTATTTAGAAGTTTTGGACTTAACATTATAAAATAGCAAATTTCAAATTCACTCAGATCTATCTCCATTTAAATTCTCAAGGGAAAGTAAATACAGTGACAGATGAAACAAATGTGATGAAAGGCTTACATTCTTGGGTACTTCTCCTTATGTTCGAACTCAATAAAAAGCTGACTTGTCTCTGGAGCCTTTGCCAACAAATAAACATACTTTTCCTTTGCTCACTCCTTTCTACCAGGCTCACTAACTCTGTGGCGTTTCAAGGCCCTTTGCTTTTTTTTTTCCTCCTGTCCCTCAGTGAACTCACTGCTCACATGTTTTCAGCTATTGCCTGTACTCAGATTATCTCCAATTTTCTTTCAACACTCGTATGTTTCTTGCTGTCGCTAAGCTATCTTTATATCTAAACATCATAACTCTGCTCAGAAATATGAAACACTCTCTCCAAGATGTCAGTTGCTTAAGTGGTTCTACTGTCTTCATTCGTCTGTGCTTTTGTTGACCTGAAATGCCTTATTAAAGATCTTAACTCCTTTTTTCCCTTATATTAATTTGTGGATCTTTTCTTCCCCTTTCTACCTGCAGCTGTATTTGCAGTAGAATATATTAAAATGCATTTCCCATTGCTTTCTATTTATTATTACTACTATCATATATGTCTGTGCTATACAGCACATTGAAAATGAATACCTAATATGCCCACTCGCCAGGGCAAGAAATAAAATATTGGGGAAAAAAAGACTTTTATGCATAGTTTTATAAGCATATTCTTTCTTTTTCTATAAACAACTGATCTCCTAAATTTATTGTTTATCTTTCTCATGAATGAATTTTCAACAGTAGAGTTAAATGCTTGTTCATATTTGTTTCCTTCAAAAATAACTAATATTTTTTCATATTTTACATTTTATGTAAATGTAGTCATGCTGTTTTTGCTCTCAGAATCACTCTTCAGCAGTTCATCCATGGTGATTAGATTAGATAGTTTCATTTCTTTTTTTTTCATTGCTCTATAGTATTCTGTCACATATATATATCTGTCACATACATATATATATATATATATATATATACCACAATTTGTTTTTACAGTATGCAATAGATTCTCATCTACTCTCCTTGTTCCTATCATCTTTAATGTCTGATCTACCCAACAGCTGCTTAAAAATCTTTCTTGATTGCTTTCTTAGTCAACCTCCTGCCTGGTGCAAGAACGAAAGTGGTTCCATAGTGCCTGTAATATCAACAGTCATTCTCCTATGGCTAATATTTAAAATACTTCACTACATTGTTATTTCAATACCACCATTCTTCCAAATATGTTCTCTATACCTTGGTAAAGTAAATCTTATTTCCATGCCCCAAAGCAAGCTTGCAAATACCTCATGGAAAACTAGACTGTGGAATATTTTTCTCTTTCTTTCCTTTGTTTCTTATTATTTTAAAATGACTCAAAAAAACAGTTTTTCATAACTTTTTCCTGATTTAAACTTGTTCCTCTACTTTCATCCCCAGCTCTTTTTCTTTCCTACCAAGATGCTCTTTACACTAATGCTCAGTTATATTTACCATGTAAATATTCTTTTTCACGAATATGCAGGAAAGTACCCATTCTGTTCAATAAGTATTTAGCGGGCATTTGCTGGAAATGGGTAGAATATAAATGTAGATGCAGAATAAAACATAGTCCCTTCCCTTTAAGACTCAGACTAGTCATGTGTCCATAAAGAGACAGTGAGAATTCAGCATGCAAATATCATGTTCAGCTTTTATGTAAAGTGTTCTGGAAGTTTAGACAAAGGTTCTTTTCCCACATTTGGAAGAAAGGGAAGAACAGGCTTTGAGGGACTAATAATACATCTAAAATGAGTTGTCAATGATCAGTAGTCAGTTAAGAAGATAAACTAGGAAGCAGATGGAAGTCATACCAAGCAGAGGAAGAAATATGAATAAAACTTCATGATCTATAAACCACATATATACATTATATAGTGAGAATGGCAAGTTTTGAAATTTGAAAGCAAGACAGTGATGAAATAATACTTTCTAGGAGTGTTATGAGAATGAACAAGTTAGTATATTGAAAGCACTTAGAATAGTCCCTGACACCCAGTAAATAATAATTGATACTTAAATAATGGATATAATTATCTATTATCTATTCTATAATTGTCAGTCAAATAATAGAAAGCTTTGAATACCAGGTAATAGAACTTGAATTGTGGAGGGTGTTCAGTGGGTTTTAAATAAAAAAATGGCATGGTAAACTTTAACTTTTAGATAGAGTACTCTGAAGACCCTGAAAGAATAAGACAGGAGACAGAAAAATCAATAAAGACGATATTGCAGTTTCCACCAAAAGATGACAAGGCCATGGTAGAAGCAGTAGCAATGGAGATGAGGAGGAAGTGGATTCAGTGGTCTTTTAAGCAGTTGACTGTGGTCATTGAGGAAGGAGAAGGAAATCCCATCATGATAGATTATATGGCTGGAGAAAAGAAGGTGTCATCCACTGATGTGAAGAGATTCTCTTTAAGAAGGTGCAGGCCTCTCCTGGGCATTCCTCACTACACTGCATCACACTCCATGCCCAGCAGTGTGTGTTTTCAACATGGCCGATTGTGACTGAGACTTTGAAACAATGTTCCCTAACAAGGTGTATTAGGACCTATGACATTAGTGGATCATACGCACTGAAAGCAATCACAGTGGAGCCCATCAGTAGAATGGTTTGGGGTACTTAAAGAAAAGCAGGCATTAATCTTTGAAAACAAAAACATGCTTCTGACGGTGATTCTGGATTGAGACCGAAAGCCATTTGTTTTCTGACTGAAAAAAAATTTTTGTCTCCAGAGTGGTATACTAATTGTGGCTGTCAGGATTGAGTTTTTTAATTGTTCTGTGAGAGGAATGTGTGCTTTATAATGGCAATTTCATAATTAGTCTTGAAATACAATAGGGAACATTTCATGGCAACTTCCTAACGCGAAGTCCAGGATCTAACTACCCATTTTAATTCAGTAGCTGTTAATACAACTTTCTTTTCTTTTTTCTTTAACTACGAGTAAGGAAATGTTTTAGGAAGTGGTGAAACAAGCACAAGAAAGCAAAATTTCTGTCTGGCATTAGGTCACAGTTAAACCAGAACAGACAGACAATTAAAGCAGAGAAACACCTACTTGTGATAGGAGTATGCCTAAGACATGAGCACAGTCTGCTGAAGGTGTGAGATCCAGAAAAGGATGGAGAAGTTCTGTATTTTAAGTGGAAGTGATAAAGACCTGAGGTGCATTTTTAAGAGTGTCTTTTTGGCTGCAGTGTGGAGAGCAGACTGAGCAAAGCCAGTGGGGACTCGTTGCCATTTGATTGCCCAGGTGAGAAAGAATTAGGACCTAAACTAAGACAGTGATGGAATATGGGGAAGAAGAGATGGTGGCCAAAGGCATTTTGGAGAAAGGCAGAAGAACACAGAAGTGGTGGCCTATTGAACAAGTGGTGGTCTAGCAGTATAACCACCATCTAGTGTCAACTGGATGGACAGTTACATGTCAATGGGGTGATAAGGCATGCTAAGAGCAAGCTCTGCCTGCATGTAAATCCTAAAATTGCTACTTATATAGCAGAGTGTCCATGAGCTGGTTAGCGAATACATACAAGCCCAGCGTTTTTCATGACACAACAGTCATCAGAGACGTTTGTCTCCATAGGGGATAAAACCAGCCAAGTTGGCTATCTATTTTACATATGGTAATGTAAGTTTCCATGTTACTCTTTCCATACATCTCACTCTGCCCTCCCCTCTCCCCATGTCTATAAGTCTATTTTGCTGTATGGCTCAGGAAACTCAAACAGGGGCTCTGTATCAACCTAGAGGGGTGGGATGGGGAGGAACATGGGAGGGAGGTTCAAAAGGGAGGGGATATATGTATACCCATGGCTGATTCATGTTAAGGTTTTACAGAAAACAGCAAAATTCTGTAAAGCAATTATCCTTCAGTAAAAATTAAATTCATTAAAAAAAAAAAAAAACACAGCCAAGTTGCATCAGTTGCTATCCTTGAAATGTTACCTCTCTAGTACCTACCTCATTGAGTCACTGTAAGGATTTAGAGGGTTAAAATACAGAAGTGCTAAAAATAGTGTCTGACACATAGGAAGCGCAATGTGAATGTTGGTGATCATTATGATATCCCACCATTCAGGTACATGGTTCTGGGAACATCCTGTTGCAGTCCTGGGAATTCATAGAGTATATTCACATCCTAAATGTGGATGGATGATGCTTTCCTGCCAGAAGGAGCAAGTGATCCCCAGGGAGAGGCTGGCACTTTGCATGGCTCTCAACACCTCAACCTTGCTCCCACTCACCAGAACTTCTTCCTGCCTTTTAATTAAGGCCTTGCTCAGCATCATTCAGAAAAGTACCTCATGCTTAATATGTGACTCATAGTCCAACCATTTGAACAGCACAAATGTTTCCTCTGCAGGAAGGAACAGATGCTCTGGTGGAAAACAAGTAGAAAGAAATAAAGCAGGGAGCCTCAAAAATGCGGTGAAAGTTGGGGCTGAAAAAAATCACAAGTTTCCATAGATGTGTTAGCTTATAGAGGCCCCTTATTTTTCAAGACACAACCATCATCAGAGACCTTTGTCTCCCAAGAAAATAAAACCAGCTAGAGTTGCATCAGCCACCATCCCTGGGGTGCTGATCTGCCGGAGGAAGCTACACAGGGCAGAAAGGCTTCTCTCTAGGTAGCAATAAAAGAGTTATCATCTCACTCTGGTAGTCCTCTGGGACCCAGAAAGAAAAAAAAAAAAAATCTAAGTCTGGCACCTAGGTACTTTCCTAAGTGGGTTGTCATGGCAACAGGGTATAGCAACTATTTTCAGGATTCTAGGACCTTGGCAATCCTCGTGCGTTTCTCTGCCTCGGCTTCTATGTATGCAGAGACATATGGGTACCAGAATTGGTGCCAGAATGGAGAGGAGGATTTGAAATCCATGCCAGGATTCCTCCAGGTTACATGGGACCTCAGCCGACCTCACAGAGTTTAGCTTGCTCGGCACCACGGCCGATAGCATGACCCATCTGGTCGCACTGCCTTCTGGGGCTTCATCGTTCCAGCTGTAAAATAAGGAGACTGGACTCAGCAAGTGCAGAGGTTGATGTCAGCTCCAGAATGCTTAGAATCTCAGTAATTTATAGAATTTGCTTTTGGAGTTCTCCACGGTTGGGCTTGAATATGATGTTGTAAAGAAAAAAAAAATCACCTTCATTAGTATCGTTATGTAATTACCTCCTCTTGATCAAGAACTTTATTTTTGTTCAAAGAAAGCAGTTAGCTCATTGTGTATAACATACATAGTTAGGAAGGCAAGATTTATATGTATTGTGTGCATATGTGTGTGTACTCACAGAAGCTTGTGTGCAGGGGTATGAGTGTCACTAGTTCTTTTATGAAAATAATTTTAGATTGGTAAAAAGGCCCCAAAATAGGACCTCTGAGAGAGTAGAGAGGCATTCCGATGTTCATGTATTTTCACTTTTTCATTAAATTTCATTGCTTTGATTTATGACTCTATGACATGCAATACTGTATTAACTGTATGTGAGTGCGTCATTGTGTATCTGTGTGTGTTTGTGTGTGTGTGTGACACTGTGTATATACTATGAGAGGCTGCAGCTCTGAGTCAAACTATTTCCCTCAAATTGAGAAATGACTGTGCTATTTATGAGCTCAGTAATGCACAACATTTTATCCTTGCACTTAGGACAGCATTTGACAAATAGCACATAATTAATAAATATTTGGAGGGGTAAATAAATGAATATAGGAATGAAATAGAGTAGGCCTACTTGAGTTTCTTGGCATCTGCTAAGAATACTCCGGGTGTCCCAGTTATCTGTTCCTGTGTAACAATCTTAAAACACAGTGACAAAAAAATCATTTAAAAATTTATGCTTATGGACTCTATAGGTCAGGAATTCAAGAAAATACAGTGAAGGCAGCTCTTTTCTGTCCCGTAGTGTCTGGAGCCTCAGTTGGGATGACTCTAGCATCTGGGGATGACTCTAATGACCAGGGATGAGTCTAAGGGCTGGAGATGACCCCAGTAACTGGGGATGCCCCTAGCAGCTGGGGGCTGGAAGATCTGGGGCTGAGGGGTCCAAGCTGGGTTCTTCACTCATAATTTTGGTGCCTTGAGGGGGGTTGCTAGAAGGCTTGGCTTACCTGGAACTCCTGTCCAGAGCTCCTCCATGGGGATGGAGTTTCTATGGGGACTGGCTTTGGAGAGGGAGGATCTGGAGCATCATCAAAACAGAAGCTGCTGGACTTCTTTTGACTTAGTGTTGGAAGAAACAGTGTCACCTCGGCCACATTTCATTGGTTGTAAGTCACTAAAATCAGCTCAGAGTCAAGAGTAACTGACACTGCATAATAGCGACCAGAGGGGGCAGGCAGGGTGGGTGGCAGAGCACAGGGGCTCTGTTAAAAACTATGACGCCCATCTAACTTCCATGTCTTGGTACTTGATCTGCACCTTTTCAGAAAGCTTATAGAGTGTACTTTTTGTCTTTATTCTGGGATTTCGCTTCATTATGTTGCAGTGTGGATTTCTCCTTATTAGCCCTGGTTAGTATCCCAGAGTCACTTGAATCTTCCTTTTTTTTTTTTTTTGTTAATCTTTCTTTAATTATGGGAAATTTTATTTTGATCAAATATTTTCTACCTTCCGTTTTTTGTCTCCCAGGATATTATTTGGTTTTTGGCACTTCTACTTCGATTCTCCCTGGCTTTCCTTTTATCATGAACTGCTATCTTCTTTCATCTTGTCTCTCACTATAATAACCAAAGTTGCATCTGTGTCTTTCTGGTATTTACACCATCTGTTGACTGTTCTATTTTATTTGCTAAGTATTTGATCCCAAATTATTTCTACTTGTTTAATTCTTTGAAGTTACTTTTATTGGAATATAGTTGCTTTATAGTGTTGTGTTGGTTTCTACTGTATAGCAAAATGAATCAGTCATACATATACATATCCCCCTCCCTTTTGGACTTCCTTCCCATTCAAGTCACCACAGTGCATTAAAGTGTGTTTCCTGTGCTATACAGCATATCCTCATTAGTTATCTATTTTATACATAGTAGCAATACTTCTTGACTTCATGTTACCAGTATTTTCCCCTTAGGAGGCATATTGATTGTCCCTATTTTAAATAGTTGTCTATTTGATTTTCTTTTTCTGCAATGTGTCTGTAACTTTTAGGCATGTAGTCATTGTGACCTGGGCTACTGGCTCCATACAATGCGTAAGGTGATAGGTCTAAGTTCTGGACCTGCTGTTGTCCCTGCTTGTCCCAGCAAAGGACAAGCTTTGAGCCCAAGACACCATGGACTAACATGGATATTCCTCCATATAGTCAGTAGTCACAGGCAATTCTGTCAGTCAGGAAATCACCTTAAAAGTCTTAGGGAAAAAGATGTATCGTGAAGAGGTATTTGTCCGTAGCTGTAATCCTTTAGCCATGGCAAATTAGCAGGTAAGGGCTAAAATAATGGATACTCAAGAGTTGTTTTTATCAACTCTCCACCCCAATAGTTAATTTGTGCTTCTTTCATAATGGCCACTCCGACAGCCTGGACAATGTAGTTTCTGTAGGAAAAGATCAGGAAATAACTCCTTAAATGCCTGACTTCTCCACTGCCTAAGTCCATAGTCCACTCTAACACACACACACACAGCATGAAGATGGCTCCATATTTTCCCCAAAGCCTCTTAGCCTTTGATTTCCCTACTTTCTCTAGGGTTGATTTTCGGGAGGAAACCAGTAGCCTATGTTAATTTTGCCATCTCATCAAATATGGAAAGTTCCTCCAGTGTTTTTTCTAATTAAATATATTTCTACAGAAGAAAGGGATAACTATCATTTCTCCTACATCTCCAGTCGTGAATTGTTAATGATAGAAATTTCACTTCAGATGCAATGATGGTGATTATAATTATCATCATCCTCTTCATTGCTTTTGTAGGTATTATTATTATATATGTTCTAATTCATTCATTACTTCCTCTGTGCCGTATTCCATAATAATCACTCTGCACGTATAAGCATTCAAAATCTAGGACCCCTGGATAGTTTCCTTAAGTAGGTCATATGCAAAAGTTCAAAATTCAGAAAGTCTAAAATAAAACAAAGTGAAATGAAAAACCAAATTCTTTATTTCAGCCTCTCAAAGGGCACACTTGGAAGCTTCTTGTATCTCCATTTCTCACTTTCTCAGCTCCTGACTCCCCATAGTCTCCAGACTCCTTCTACAATTTTCTCCCACCCCTAGGTTTTTTATTTATTTATTTACTAATTGACTTAACTCCTTTGCTGAGTCCTTCCCATCTTCTTCCTGAGTCTTAGGTCCAGTTTTTCAGTTTCTTCTGCATTGCAAAAGGCTTCTCTGGCAAAGATGCACTCTATAGAAATTGGATTAACAACTAAAACTTTCTCTTTGGTAAATCAAAGGAGGAGGATATCTCTGAATAATTCCTCATTAATATGTTTCCATCACACATGTATGGTCTCATTTAGGTCTCTAGACACTGTGTGTTTGATATAATACCTGTATTTTTCATGAGGACAGCCAGTCTCAGAGAGGTCAGGTTGCTTGCCCAGGGTTGTAGCAGACGGTCTTGGAAGTGAAGAAGGGGGGATTTAGAGGTAGATTATCTGATGTTGATGCCAGTGTTTTGATTGTGTGCTCAGTCGCTCAGTCTTGTCTGACTCTTTGCAACCCAGTGGGCTGTAGCCTCCCAGGCTCCTCTGTTCATGGGATTTCCAAGCAAGAATACTAGAGTGGGTTATCATTTCCTTCTCCAGGAGATCTTCCGGACCCAGGGATTAAACCCAGGTCTCTTGCATCTCCTGCATTGGCAGTCATGTTTACCACTGCACCACCTGTGGTATTGCGGTACTTACTCTCACAATACATTCCCAAAACCACATCAAGGTCCAGACTCTCATATAAACTTTGATCTTCATTTGAGCACTTCTATCAAGGGAGATATTGTATTTAAGAGAACCTATCTGAGCACTGTGATTTTGCTTCTGCTTGCTCAAGTGTATCTCCATTCCCAGAGAGCTGCTCGCCTGAGGTCACCAAAGCAATTTTGCTCTACATAGTTTAATAGACCTGTTACCAGTGTAACAGCTATTAACAGCCCATTAGTAATTATTCGGGCAAAGCTAGACAATCTCTTGTACTAAGGCTTTTATCGTGAATTTTAAGTCATTAGATTAATAAATAATAAACTACCTGCGAGCAATATTCACTATGAAATCCCACACTTCAAATGTGCTGGCATATGTCATTAAATATATTTAAGTTATCCAACTGAAGATCTGAAGCAGCATTTCTCGGAATTCTGCCATGCCCTTGAACTTATAACAGACTCGGGGAACACAGTGCTCTTCTTCTGACACCAGGATTCAATGTCCAGTTGCCTTGAGGTCGAGAATGAAGTGTGAGCACTCATTCAAGAAACACTGCTGCCGAATGTCAAGTCTCCGTCCCTGTGCACATCTTCCTATATTCAGTAAGCTGAGGAACCAAGAGAAAAAAAGGGGGGCCTTCTTAAGTAAGATGCTTTATTTGGACGTGTGGGCCAAATTTCTAACAGCAGGGGAGAAGCAGAAATTTGGACAATTACCTAGAGACTAATTGATCTACCTTCATAAGCAATTCCAGACAGTATACACCAGGAAAATAAATCAGCTCCATTTTCATTTCTGATATGAAGTATAAGAATTGAGAACTCTTAACTCAAGTGTTTAAAGCCTGCAAATCTATGAAAATTTTAAGACCAAATATCAGGCTCTTTTTATTTTTTTGTCCTCTTCAGTATTTCACATCAAAATAGTTGACTTCCTGGTATTCAGTAAATATCTAATGAATGAATAAAAGAATAAATGAACTTTATATTTCCATAGTGTTTTTGTAGTACATGTACTTTATGTACATTATGCCCTAATAAAAGTGGCAGAAATTAGTGCTTTTGTCTCCTTACAAATAAACAGGGCACAAATATGGAGGGGAAAAAAGAGTTTTGGAGCAAAGCAGACCTATTGTAAATTTTACCTCTCTCCCTATATTAGCTTTTAGTTTGCAGTTTGTTTCCCAAGCTCAGTTTCCCTAGCAATCAAACAGTGATAAAAATATAAAACTCTATAGTAAAAAATAAATAACAAGTATCCATCCTGTAAATCCCCCAAAAATCCTGTAAATCACTCTGTCCCAAATCCTCTCTTCACTTATGGAAATCTTGGTCTTGTCTTAAGACAATTGAAAAGATGTTCAGTTACTGTCTTTGCTGTTAGATACAGATTAAATTTTGTCAAACTTGAGACATGTAAGAGAGTCTTATCAGTTCAGTTGCTCAGTCATGTCTGACTTTGCCACCCCATGGATGCAGCATACCAGGCTTCCCTGTCCATCACCAACTCCTGGAGCTTGCTCAAATTCATGTCCATCAAGTTGGTGATGTCATCCAACCATCTCATCCTCTGTCATCCCCTTCTCCTGCGATCAATCTTTCCCAGCATCAGGGTCTTTTCCAAGGAGTCAGCTCTTTGCATCAGGTGGCCAAAGGATTGGAGTTTCAGCATTGGAGCTTTATTGGAGCAAAGTATTGGAGCTTTATTTTGGAAAGACTGACAGTTTTCTTCAGGGAAGTTTCCCCTTTTATTTGAATTACAAAAGGTATATCATTGAAAATTTGGAAAAGGAAATTTTAAATAAACCACAACCCCATTGATTTTAACACAGAAATTTTATTTTCTGTGTACTATATTTATTTTAATGAGCATTATAGCAAAAGCCTCTTATCCTTATCCGTCAGAAAGAAGACAGAATAAAAACCACAGTCACAGAAAGCTAACCCTAACCAAACTGATCACATGGACCACAGCTTTGTCTAACTCAATGAAACTATGAGCCATGCTGTATAAGATCAGATCAGATCAGATCAGTCACTCAGTTGTGTCCAACTCTTTGCGACTCCATGAATCACGGCACGCCAGGCCTCCCTGTCCGTCACCAACTCCCGGAGTTCACCCAGACTCACGTCCATCGAGTCAGTGATGCCATCCAGCCATCTCATCCTCTGCCGTCCCCTTCGCCTCCTGCCCCCAATCCCTCCCAGCATCAGAGTCTTTTCCAATGAGTTAACTCTTCACATGAGGTGGCCAAAGTACTGGAGTTTCAGCTTTAGCATCATTCCTTCCAAAGAAATCCCAGGGCTGATCTTCAGAATGGACTGGTTGGATCTCCTTGCAGTCCAAGGGACTCTCAAGAGTCTTCTCCAACACCACAGTTCAAAAGCATCAATTCTTCGGTGCTCAGCCTTCTTCACAGTCCAACTCTCACATCCCTACGTGACCACAGGAAAAACCATAGCCTTAACTAGACGAACCTTTTTTGGCAATGTCTCTGCTTTTGAGTATGCTATCTAGGTTGGTCATAACTTTCCTTCCAAGGAGTAAGCGTCTTTTAGTTTCATGGCTGCATGGTGGAGAGTTCTGACAAAACGTGGTCCATTGGAAAAGAGAATGGCAAACCACTTCAGTATTCTTGCCTTGAGAACCTCATAAACAGTATGAAAAGAGAATCTAATGGAAACTGTCGATTCATTTTCCTTGCTGACCTAACTTTTCCTTATTACTCATGTATTTCTACTGAAGCCCACAGGGGTGTGTTGAGTCAATCAGAGTTCAAGACAAAAGCAAATTTCAGTAATGCTGATCTTAACTTAAAATTTTGATATGTTTTCACATAAATTTTTTGCATTAATTGTTATGCTTTAAAATATTACATTAAAATTATTTACTTTATTTATTTTTCTCATTTGGCCTCCCTGGTCTTTGTTGAGGCATACAGGCTTAGTTGCCCTGTGGCATGAAGGATCTTAGTTCCCCAACTAGGGATTGATCCCACATCCTGTGCATCTGAAGGAAGATTCTCAACCACAGGACCACTAGGGAAGTCTTTGTTTATTGTTTTGTATGCACTCTTAAATTTTATACCTAAGGCGACTGCCTCACTTGACTCACCCATTCCAGGCCTTGCCATCCCATTTCTCCTCCTATATGTTCAGTCTCATTTTTCATCTAGTATAACGTCAATCTAAATCTTCCTTCAGCTAGTAGATACCAGAATTATTCTAAGAATAGGTGGGACCTCTCCCGTTGGCTCTTATGTGCCCTGGCAGTAGAAGAACCCCCTACTTTTCCATGACATTGAAAATCTCCAGGCAGAAATTAAGGACTAATGACACCCCACTCCAGTCCTCTTGCCTGGAAAATCCCATGGGCGGAGGAGCCTGGTAGGCTGCAGTCCATGGGGTTGATAAGAGTCGGACACGACTGAGCGACTTCCCTTTCACTTTTCACTTTCATGCATTGGAGAAGGAAATGGCAACCCACTCCAGTGTTCTTGCCTGGAGAATCCCAGGGACGGGGGAGCCTGGTGGGCTGCCGTCTATGGGGTCACACAGAGTCGGACACGACTGAAGCGACTTAGCAGCAAACCCAGAGTTTACACTGGGAAGCTTTTTTTTTTTTAATTATAGTATAGTTGATTTACAATGTTATGTTAGTTTCTGCTGTGCAGCAAAGTGAGTCAATTGTGTATGTGTGCGTGTGTGCACATGTGTGTGTGTATACATATATCTCCACTCTTTTTTAGATTCTGTTCCCATATAGGTCATTACAGAGTATTGAGTAGAGTTCCCTGCTGTGCTGTACAGTAGGTCCTTATTAGTTATCTGTTTTATATATAGTAGTGAGTATATTGGAGAAGGAAATGGCAACCCACTCCAGTGTTCTTGCCTGGAGAATCCCAGGGACGGGGGAGCCTGGTGGGCTGCCGTCTATGGGGTCGCAGAGTCGGACACGACTGAAGCGACTTAGCAGCAGCAGCAGCAGCAGCAGTGAGTATATGTCAGTCCCGATCTCCTAATTTGTCCCTCCTTTCACCATTTCTAAGGGGCTTCCCAGGTGGCACAGTGGTAAAGAATCAGCCTTCCGATGCAGGAGATGAAGGAGGTGCAGGTTGGATCC
This sequence comes from Bos indicus x Bos taurus, assembly GCF_003369695.1. Taxonomy (NCBI): domain Eukaryota; kingdom Metazoa; phylum Chordata; class Mammalia; order Artiodactyla; family Bovidae; genus Bos; species Bos indicus x Bos taurus. Next base: position 51,393,096 of record NC_040097.1, on the reverse strand, counting down.
CTGGGTCAGGAAGATCCCCTGGAGAAGGAAATGACAACCCACTGCAGTATTCTTGCCTGGAAAATCCCAAGGACAAAGGAGCACGGCAAGCTACAGTCCATGGGACCACAAAGATTCACATGCAACTGAGCACATGTGCACACCACCCTTTCTAAAATGGGAGTCTTTTGCTTGCTTTGATTATTTGCAAGGGTTTTCTTTTGGTTGGGGGGAGAGAGGCGGGGGGTTGTTTGTTTGCTTTTTGTTTTTATTACTTTTGCAACAAGTTCTGGGCTCTCTCAGTTAGGGGTTCAGGATTATCTTCCCTCAAAGCAGCCATGCATTGTTCTGCTAATCACACCCCAGAGACAGGGCTTATAAGACAACAGACCCAACAAGCCTCATGTCTCCTTACCGTTTATCTCAGGGCAGCAAGATTCAAGCTTCTCAGGATTGTCCAGAGCCCTAGACATCCCCTCCTCCATTTTGCCAAGAGTATCAACTGAAAATGCAAGCCAAGTAGACAGGAACCCAGCGACACTGCATGAGCTCAGCTCTGTGCTTCTTGCCCAGGATCAGCACAGCCAGAGTCAGAGCTTGATAGATTTATAGCTGGGATCACAGAGGGTCACTGCATTGGCTACCTTGCTGACAAAGAAATTAAATGCTGGGTTTAATACTGATAATAGAACTCATTTTGGCAGAAGCTTAAAAATGAGAAACCAAAATTGACTCGGTAAGGGAAAAAAAAAAAAAAACTGAAGTATGACCAGTAAGAATAATTTGGTTTAGCATTTCCTAAAATATAGTCTACCCAGGTAATTCACAATAATTAGCATTCATTACCTACTGATGAGAAGTCTAGTACTGCTCTGAGTTGTTTTGATATATTTGACTGTTGCAGTGACCTTAGAAGATAGTCACTATTTTTAAGATTTGCTGAAGGTCAGTCTTTTGGATCATGAGCTTTGGTGACTCCAGAATCTTTGCTCCAGTCACTGTGATATATACCCCTAAAGATATTAAGGAAAAGGTGCTTTAGGAAAATTCCAACAAGCATTGTTAACATAGAATTATGGTTAATGGCTACCATTATGGAATGAATGTTTGTGTCCCCTCACAACTCATATGTCACAGCCCTTAACTGCAAACATGGTGGTTTTGGAGGAGAGGATTTGGGGAAGAAATTAGGGTTAGATGAGGTCATGGAGGCGGGGCCCATGGGATGGGATTAGTGCCCTTTTAAGAGGCATTACAGTCACTCTGTCTCCACCAGATGAGAATACATTTATTATAGAAGGTAGTTATCTGCAAGCCCGGAAGAGGACCCTCCACAGAAACTGAATCTGTCCGCATCTTGACCCTGGATTTCCCAGCCTCCAGACTGAGAAGTCAATGTCTGTTGTTCCAGCCCCCTTGTCTATTCTGTTCTGTTATCACAGCCTGAGCTGACAAAGACATGTTTGGGTATCTATCTGAGGACAGTGAAGAGTTCCAAGGTCAAGATTTTGGAGGACAATGTCAAGCAAAGTTAAAGATCAATAGCCTTTTAATTGCAAATCTTATCAGAGCCTTTAATAGGCTTTTTAAAAAGTCAACATATTAGTCACTCAGTCGTGACTCGTCCGACTCCTTGCAATCCCACAGACTCTAGCCCCCAGGTCCTCTGTCCATGGGATTCTCCAGGCAATAATGCTGGAGTGGGTTGCCATTCCCTTCTCCAGGGCATCTTCCTGAGTCAGGGCTCGAACCCAGGTCTTCTGCATTGCAGGCGTATTCTTTACTGCCTGGGGAACCATTATTCTTTAAAACAGGGGTTTTCAGTATGGAGTTTTCCAAAGGTATTTGACGTGGAATGTCCCTCTGTGACGGACCACTCCTTCTAGGGTGCAATTGAGTTTGCTCTGGAATCTTAGGATTTAACTCCCACTCACTGGACGGCAACCAGAAGGTCACTACCAAGAACAGTGGTGCACAAGTGCAGTGTACAATTCAGCCTAATCCCAGGGTGTCACACCAGCCTCTGTGTGCGTGAGGGATGTTTGACCAAGTCGGGCACACGCACCAGCCCCAGCCAGAAAGAGAGAACCACGAGGTAGGGTGGGGGGCAGCAGCTGAAGGAGCAAGTGATGGCTCAGAGAAGCACATAGAATCACTGCGGTTTCCTAATGGACTCTCGCTGCCCCCAGCAAAAGGAAAGGAGAGATTTCATGGAGCCCGCTGTGTCTGTGGCTAAGTCCCATCTTCAAGGAGATGACTGCCAGGGTGATATCACAGGTCAGTGGTGTAGAAATTTGGCAGAGGTGGCACCACTGTGTTTACCAGCATGCAAGCTACAAGCGAAAATCCCCATATGTAAATGTGGGAGTGTGTGCAGATGGGTGTGCATGTGCGCACATGCTGTTTTTTAGATACACTGCCCACAAAGCAGGAGCAGAGTTTAAAAGGTGAGATGTAACATGATATTCAATGCACTAGGATATAGTTTAATTCTTACGATCACATTTATTAAGCGAAATCCCCACATACACAGTCTTCCCACACATACGTGAAAGAAATCAAATTGCCCGTGGCACCCATGGGAGAGCAGCGCTATAACTCAGCTTCCAAAGCAGTTGTCAGATCTCTGGTAATATCTCAAACCAGAGCCTTGCCTTTTATGTGACAAGAACTTTTAAAAGCCTGATGGCTTGTTCTAGGGGAAAAAAAGTAGAAAGTGGAAAGATGGAGTTTATTTGAAGTTAAAGTTGAGAGAAGAGGAGAGGCAGACAGTCCGCATGAATACGTGACATTTTCTCCGTATGCATTTTTATCCTTTGTCTGTCAGGCAGAATGGTGCCCCATGTAGGGCTGGTCTCAAAGCAGGTGCTCAGAGTAGCTGAGTTGTATTGAATTAACTTGAGTTGAAGCTAATTGAATCATATAGAATCAGATAGATTCTGAGTGTTCACCTCTGTCCAGGGAAATCTGATTTAGGATTGATCTTAGATCAAAGAGAGACACACCCAACGCAAGGAAGAAGTGTGATTTCTATCCCAGGCAAGAGTTGCTAGTAAGCAAGAGAAGGTCTGAGTTCTTCAATCCAGAACACCAGCTAGATCAGAAGCACATTTCAGAGAGGACACAGATCTGAGTGATACAATAACCTGGAGTTTGGGTGTGGGGCAAATGCCAGAATCCCCGAGCTCAGGACAAACCTTGTTGGTAACGTGTGTGTGCTAAGTCACTCAGTCATGTCAGCCTCTTTTGGATCCCATAGATTGTAGCCTACCAGGTTCCTCTGTCCATGGGATTTTATAGGCAAGAATACTGGAGTGGGTTGCCATTTCCTACTCCAGGGGATCTGATGGTGGTAGGTTATTTGAGTAGAATATTTACAGTAGTCTAGTTACTTGGTCAGGAATGCTAACCAGAGGACCTGATATTCAGAGTACGCAGCACTAGTTAGAGCCCATTATGGTGACCGGAATTTTCCAAAATTGAGCAGCGAGTGCCAAGAGAACTCCGGGGCAAATGAAGTCAGGCTAAGGGTGATTGGAGGCACTGATCTTGAAAATCCTCAGCTCCCTCACTGTACATTAGCCAGAACGTCTATAAATGATTAGCCTGCTTCCTTCCTGTGCATATATGTGGTTGAAGCACATGAGCAAAAAAACCCATCTAGTCTTATTTATTCAGTTGATTTTCACAAAAATAATTGATAGGTTAGTTTTGCTACTTATTTTCACATTCGGAAGTGGGGATTCTTTTGAATGTTGAAAATGGTGCAGCTCTGCAGTCTTGCAGTAAGTCAATCACAGAACCCCAAATCCAACATGCTCCTCAAAACAATGAATCCTGGGGCTTCCCTGGCAGTCCAGTGGTTAAGACTCCAGGCTGCCAGTGCAAGGGGTGCAGGCTTGATCCCTGATCAGGGAACTAAGATCCCACATGCTGTGTGACATGGTCAAAAGATTAAAAAAAAAAATACTGAATCCATCCTCCGACCTCAAGGTTGTATTGAATGGACCTCAGAACAATTATAAATGTGCCAGAATCATTTAAAAATCTCCAGCATTGCACATCCCTGGGTGAACTACTACTTAACCTCGCAAACCTTCCATTTTCTCATTTGTAAAATTTGGCCAAGAGGAATTGCCAGCATGCACCTGGTGGTCACTGTGTGACAAGTGCTGTTCTAGATACTCTGTATAAATTCACCTATTTTATGAATTCACATCCATGGAGGTTCAGTGATTAAACCTCACTTTCCAGTGCCGGAGTAGGGGGGTTGCTCCCTGGTCAGGGAGAAAAGATTCCACATGCCTCAGGGCAAAAAAAACACAAAACATACAAAAAAAAAAAAAGAACTCATCCCATCCTGATAACACTGCAACTACGTGAGGATGGCAGCATTTGAACCCAGGCCATCTGGTTGCTGTTTAACCATTAAATTATGCTTCTTCCCAGGGAAAATGACTCGTGTGTGATATGAACACACAAGACGCAAAACAAGCACACAGGGAGACCCAGGAAGTGTTCTTTTCGCCTCCTCTTGTTCCAGCCTTCCTCCCAGTCTCATACCAGATTACCGGAAGGAAAGAAAACCTGAGGTCTCTGTGCATTTTCACTCCCCAGGCGATTCTATCAGAACGCCAACATTATGAGCCTTTTTGTCCTGTGAACCCACTTCACAGTTTTAGAACACTCATTCTCAGGAGATGCTTTCCTGCCCTCTGCCTCATTCAAACTTGAGGGACTTCAGGGTGTTCCTCTCTTGTTCTATTAAGAATTCTGTCACAACATGCCTAGGAGTTTGTGATTATGTCAAACACGCCAAGTTTGGTTGAAAATGATCTGGATCTCTGAAGGCTTTATTGTCTTCCAGCGTTTACTTGTACAACCATTGTGTGACTAGGTAAGCAGATATTTCCTGACAGCAAGTACGTTCTGCTTCTTGAGTTGCCAACTACTATTTCCAAAAATTAGGTCTGAGTGTGATGAGCTGCTGCATTCTGATCCATTACCTGTGGATTCATACGCTCCATTGCTGGGTTTTAGTTCTTCTCGCCAGCTGGGACTTCTTTATAAAAATCTTAAGGCATTCATTGCAACCCTAGAAGATACCCTAAAAATATGAAAGATGTCAGATCAATCTAGAACCATTCAAGATTATTGTGAGTTCAGAGGATTGGGCAGCTTTCCTTTCATGATCAAAGATGAGAAATACACTTAGAAGTACCATCATTTTTTTTCATAACTATGTGAATCTAACCTCTGTGAATGTTTATGAACTGTTTCAAAGAAATTTAGTACAGTGGAAAATAAGAGGAATAAGTTAGGATCATATATCTATGAGGAACTTAAAGATTCATGTTTTATTTGAATAAAATTGGTAAGTAGACATTCTGTAATATTTTCAGAGCATGAAGAAAATGCTATCCCCCCCTTCCCCCATGGATGGTGACATTTTCAGTAGGACTTTGGAAAATTCTCTTAAGCCCTTGAATTAATATTCATAATTTTATCATAGCATTTTGTGCGGAAGAGATTCACAGCTTCCCCCGGCCAGCCCCAGATTCATCAAATGGCATGTGACACAGTGAACTAAGGATGCAAAGCTAGGGCAAAATAGATGTGTGATCAATGTTCGTGCCTGTACTGAATGGGAATTTGGCCTGCACATATCTTGCTGTTTTTTTTTTTTAGTGGTTCTTTCAAAGCCCTTTGTTGAGTGTCTAAAATGTACCAGGCCTAGTGCCTGATGCTCAGAATGGTATTAAGTTCAGATCCTTTTCCTTAGGACCTAAGTCCTAAGTGGGAGCTCTTTGCAGGTTCTGTGTCAGTTCCTCCATGTGCTTGCCTCCCAAGCTGGCTATTACTCCAGTCTCTGTACTTTCTTGTCACTCAGAGGGGCTTCCCCGACTCTCACATGCCCTTCCCTTTTCCTGGACCTCACTGAGGCTCAGGAAATGATGGGGTGGCTTTTGACATGTTTTTCAAGTCTGGGAAGAATCCAGACTCTCTTCTAGCATCATAAAATTCAAGAGTGACAGGCAGAGAAAGTTAATCCTCACAGTGAAAAATATCTGATCTTATGTTTGATGCTCCTGTGTGATTTCACCCCTTATAAAGACCTCAGTCCCCGAATTCCTCCATTCTCAAATTTAAACCCCCTACCTCCATCCAGGATAAGAAACAGACATGACAGGTCTGAGTCTGGCTTTATCTTGAAGACCTTTGAGTTGGACTTTGGAGTTGTAAGGAGGGAAGATGGTAGAGAAGAACTCTGGAATCTCTTGCTGACTTGCGGACATGGGCTGTACCTAAATCTATTAACAGAACGAAGGTCATGTGCAATGGAGAGAGGAAAGGCACCTGTACGTTGAGTCGGCAGAAGTCATTTTGAAACTTCCACCATCAAATAGACTATAATTTAATATTTGATCGTTAAATAAAGAGCAGGTTAAACAGTTTGCAAATCTGTGTGTACCCCATGATATAACAGGTCAGTTTTGCAGAAATGGCACTACCTTGTTCTTTTGCAGTGTGACCAATTCAAGCAACTCAAAAATCAACTCTTGAGGTTGAAACGTGGGAGTCAGTTAGCATTAGTAATCTTTAGATGATTGATTTAATAGTACTTTTGCCAAAGTTGAAGAAACAAGTGCCCTGTCAAGGGAGGGAATTGGCATAATGTTACCAGAAAACCTGAGCTAAAGGCAGTTACAACTTGGGACTTCCCTGGTGGTCCAGTGGTTAAAACTCTGCACTTCCAGTGCAGGGGGCCTGGGTTTGATCCCCAGTCAAGGAATTAACAGTTGGTATACCACTTGGTGTGGCCCCCAAAAAATTAATTAATCAAAAGTTACAAAAACTACCACTTTAACTCTGAACTTTAAGGGAGGGAGAATGAAGGAAATAAACCATGAAGATACTTAATAGGTAACAGAGCCCAATTCATGGCATGGTGGGAGAGAACTTTAAGGATAAAATTCTATTTCATCCATTTATTCTGATGAATCCATGAAGTTAACTCTCAGATTAAAGTTAATTGCAATGGCAATCTCACATTACAAATCAATTTCCCCCTAAATATTTCTCTGTGTCATTGACTCCGAAATATTTAAATCCAGTGCTCATTTCTGCTCAAGGATTCATAGCTCTTGGGAGATTTAGCTGCTGCTGCTGCTCTTGGGTCTCATGTTGCCCTAATTTTCCTATTTCTTTCCGCTGCACAAGTCCTCAGTTTGAGCATTTGCAAGGTAGAATCTCTTAGTTATGCCGACATTTGTCTCTGAAAGGAGAGTCGACACTTCCCAGTCAATGCACTGCTTTTTTCACTTAAGATTTTTTTCTGAAATGGATTAAGGGAAGTTTGCTCTGGGTTTCAGATTATATCCATTGGAATTTCAGATTACATAAAATAAAATAGTCTATGTTGATTCAAGACTCCATAATCTATCATTTTTACCAAGAACATAATTGGGAATGTTTCTATTTACTATATAATATTCTTGCAACATCAGTTTTAGACACAGGGATACATTCCAGAAAGACATTGCTTCATGTTAGAGTCTCTCAGAAGCTTACTGTTATTTAGGCCACTGTTCAGGAGAACAAGATGAATCAGCAGTTTTATTTCTAATCCTTAAATCAGGCAAATATCAAACAGTCTTACCAGTGACTCAGTTTCCATCATACAGATTCCAAGCAACTCTCATCCTGCAAGTCTGCTAGGTTTGGAGGCACCGTGAGCCCAAGGAATTGCAGCCTCATGTAGGAAGGAACTTGATAGGACTGGGGCAAACTGTAAACCACTTCCCAAGGCCATCCTGTAACCCACTGTCATGGAGGACCCTTCCATACTTGACCTTACAGACCGAGTAAAATTCCTAAGACCTCAGGTCCACCTAAGGCCAAGTGAATGTCCTTGGTTCAGTATACCCGTAGGTCATGCACAACTGGGCCATATCTCATCCACTGTTATCCTGTGCTGGTCTCCTGTGTGATACGTCCAGTGAGAGGTTACCTATATTTCCATTTTGAGGCTTGTATTTTGATAGGATTTACAAATAGCATTTTTAGAGAGTGATTTTAAAATTTCTTTATCATATCATGACAAGCACCTCTTGTCCTCGGACGTTCTCACAAAAGCAATACATACTAGGATTCAGAATCCCACATGTTCTCCAGTGTAGATGGCTGAGTAAAGAAAAAATTAGACCAGGGTCTAAGACCCAGAAGCTGAAATGGGTCTTCCAGCCTTCCAAATTTTCCTCTTCACTTCCTGCTTTACCCCCACCCCAAAGGAAGGAAAAATGAGCAACTAAAGAAGCAAAGGGCACACACAAAACAAACAGAAGCGCTGACTCTCAGGGTGAGGAGTCCCAGCCACGCCTCCCAAGGTGTCCTGGCTCAGGTCAAGTGGGACCCGTGTGTGCTCCCACAGAAAGCTCACGGAGAGAAAGAGACACGGGAGGATGGTCATCATTCCCAGTGAAGATGCATTTGCTGCCCACATCTGAAGCACATCTCCTTTCTGTAAGGCACAGGGACTCCGCCCAGTAGCTGCATAGCACTAACCAACGCGCTGACTGTGAAACGGGCAGCTCTTTCCCTTTTGCTTGGAGAGTAAAGGCAGGCCTGATATACGAAGACAAAGCCAAATTGCCCTTGGCAAAATCCCCTCTTTTCTTCTTTTAATCCACTTAGCTTAACAGTCAAGCCTATATTCAGTCACCGAGTGGAGAGTTGGAACAAAATACCCTGTTGGTAGCCTCATGAGGGGTTTCCGCAGTTTATATCCTGCATGCTTGGGTTCTCCCCACTGTCATACACAGTTCAGTACAGAGCAGCCAGGACACCATAGCCCGAATGAAAGACAAAACCTGGGAGAGGATTAGATTCCTTTTTCACATGTATTGGGGCTTTCGTGGTGGCTCAGATGGTAAAGAATCTGCCTGCAGTTCAAAACAAATGTATCCCCCTGAGTCTTTCAGTTGGATTAACATAGGCATCCCAGAGACAGACAAGTCCATATTCAGTCTGTCACATGTCTGTGAACCCCAGATTGAGGTTACTGGCCCAGACAAGACTAAAGAACTCTAGGATTATCTTTCCCTAAATGAAGAGCTTTCTCTGCACACACCTAGGATTGTTTTTTTATATTCCAAGAGGCCATTTCTGCAAGTCCTGCCACCCCCCAAGTAAAATTCCACTCTGGGTATTTATATATACAGCATGGAACTGCCAATAGCCTTTGCCCATGTTTTCAAACAGGCCCTTGGTCTTTCATAAGCAAGAACAACTAACATCAACATACTTGTTCTAACTTTTTCTTTTCTACTTCTTTCTATTTCCAAACCAGTATTTTTTTTTATCTTTGATACTATGTGCGCTAAGTCACTTTGGTCATGTCCAACTCTTTACAACCCTATGGACTGTAGCCCGCCAGGCTCCTCTGTCCATGGGATTTTCTAGGCAAGAATACTGGAGTGGGTTGCCATGTCCTGCTCCAGGGGATCTTCCTGACCCAGGGATCGAACCTACCTCTCTTACGTCTCCTACATTGGCAGGCAGGTTCTTTACCACTAGCACCAGAGTGGCTATTTCAGAGGACAGGATAATGAAAATACTTAAGGAGGAAGGAGATGGGAGGAGGTCTGGGAGAAGACTATTCCACAAGGAAGAGTGAATACAAAGACTCTGTGGTGGAAATACACTTGATATTTTTCAACCAACTCCAAGAAATGTAGAGAGAGGAAGGCAAGAGGATGCAACATATCTTGTAGTGTCTTCAAAGACCCTGAGAGTCTTTGGCTTTTACCTCAAGGGAGATCACCTTTTGACTTAGATATTATCAAACTGCTCTGGCTCTTATGTTGAGAATAAAATGTGAGTGGGCAATGGTTGAGCAACCAGCAGCTCTAATGGACCAATTAGGAGGCAGTGAGACCGATGGGAGGTGATATTGGCTTGTTCCAAGATTGTAACAGGAAAGATAACAAGAACACATCAACTTTTTTTTTTTTAATATTTTTTTTAAGTTTTCCTTTGTTTGGGTCTATGATGTCTTAGTTACAGCACGTGGGATCTTTAGTAGTGGTATATGCACTCTTAGTTGTGGCATTTGGGATCTAGTTCCTTGATCAGGGATTAAAACTGGGCCCCCTGCACTGGAGACACAGAGTCTTAGCCACTGGATCACCAGGGAAGTTCCACACATCAGCTTCTTGAAACATTTTAAATGTGGAGCCAACAGGACTTGCTAATGGGATATAGCCATTGGTATGAAATCTGTATTGGAGAAGGCAATGGCAAGCCACTCCAGTACTCTTGCCTAGAAAATCCCATGGATGGAGGAGCCTGGTAGGCCTGCAGTCCATGGGGTCTCGAAGAGTCCCACACGACTGAGTGACTTCACTTTCACTTTTCACTTTCACATATTGGAGAAGGAAATGGCAACCCACTCCAGTGTTCTTGCCTGGAGAATCCCAGGGATGGGGGAGCCTGGTGGGCTGCCGTCTATGGGGTCACACAGAGTCGGACATGACTGAAGTGACTTAGCAGCAGCAGCAGCATGAAATCTGTATACTATATATTGTATCAGTGAGTTCTGCCCCCTTATCCTACTCTGACACAGAACATCTCTTTTTTAATAATTTTGTGTGCAAGAAGGAAATAGAAATATTTTTATATAGATGAAACTTGGCATCCAAAACCTTGGGTTTGCATCCAGGCTAAATCAGCTGTGCAAACCTAGACAGAATCGTCCATCCTTTGGTTTCATGGTTTTATCAGGAAGATGAAATGAGTGTTTAGAAGGAATTATGAACTTTAAAATTCAAAGAAAAATACATTAAGGAGAAAACAAAAATAAGAGTTGGAGGTTTATAGTGAGAATACAGTTGAGTGCTTGGAATTAGCTCAGTAGGTATATTTAATTATATGAAAGAGTATAACCCAAACAGGCAGATTAAAAAATTCAGATAGTGCTCTAAATATCAATCTTCACACTTCCCTGGTGGTCCAGTGGCTAAGACTCTGTGCTCCCAATGCAGGGGGCCTGGGTTCAATGCCTGGTCGGGTAACTAGGGGCTTCTCAGGTGTCAATAGTGGTAAAGAATCTGCCTGCCACTGCTGGAGATGCAAGAGACTCAGGTTGGATCCCTGGGTATGGAAGATCCCCTGGAGAAGGGAATGGCAACCACTCCAGTATTCTTGCCTGAAGAATCCCAGGGACAGAGGAGTTTGGCAGGCTGCAGTCCACAGGATTGCAAAGAGCTGGACACGACTGAGTGACTGAGCGTGCACACACAGGAAACTGGATCCCACACGCCATAACTGAAGATCTGTGAGCCGCAACTGAGACCCAGCACAGTCAAATAAATAAATACAAAGAAATATTTTTAAAATGTCAGTCTTCTCCATGGATCATTATTAGGAGTTTCCAGGGTAATAAGGATGCTCATAAAAAGAAGAGCTACAAAGCCTCAAACTAAAAATATTATGAGTCAAAATCCTATCTGCCTTGTGCCCTTGTTTAGGCTTTAGTTTGTGATTGGAAAGAATAGAAGAGAAAAGGAGTGAAAGAGATGTTGTCTGGGGACACATTTAACTGCTGAGGCAGTTTCCCAAATGCTTCCTTATTCGGGTCACTGCAGTCCTGGATCTGGAGCTCAGCTTTCCTGGTCAGGAAATCTGATGTTGTCTGGTGCTGGAGCTGACTCAGAGGAAGTGACTGTCTTAACTGAACTCCCAAGTGGCTCATAAGCAAACCAGGAAGCTAATTTAGTTTTCATGGCTTTGAATTGACCCAGTTTTTCATATCCATCGAATTATACACCTCTTGAGGGTAAGCAGAAGCCATATTAGACCAGAAGGCATCTGGCAAGCATGATATCAGGGCACTGACAGGAGGAAGGAAGATGTGGGGCATAACTCATCCATTCAAAGCCAGCTGCAGCATTTGTACCCACCATTGGAGTATTTTTCCAGGATGCAGAACTTTGATTGCCTTGTCCAGTGGGTCTCCCTTGGATGGTCTTCTGCAGCCACTGACTACTTTTTCTTTCCCCTTCTTTCTTTGAGAAAAATTCAAACAGCCTTCTTTATTTGTAGCCAGAAGAACATGAACTTATAAAGTGCACTGTATAATAAGTTTGGGAGTCAGGCAGATCAGCATGTACTTATGAGGTGGGTGACTTTGAACAAGTTTAAACAACTTGATTCCTTCCGTAGCCTGCTTCATTATACGTGAAAAGCAATACCTAGACTTCAAGTATATTGTGAGGATAAAGGAAATAAGTCACTTAGTTCTATGCTTCTCAGGGAGTAGACATCTAATAAAAGAAATTGTTTCTTCTGGTTACATCATTCTCTCCCTTCCTCCCTTTCTAAAGGGAGAGAGTTTTGTCCCTAAACTCAGCTCTGCATTGTTTTTATATAATCATTCAGCCCAGTAACCATGCTAGCTTCCTGTGATCAAATGCTGGTACTGACAGGTGACAGGAAACAGCTCTAAGAGCTGCATGCATTTCACTGTTACTCAATTTGTTCAATACATCAACTGTTTTGAAATGAATAGAGATTAAAATGTGAAATGTGCTATGAATTGTTGGGCGAGCATTTCTTTACCTTGGTAAATATTTAAAATTTTTCAAGTTACAAAAGTATGTAAGAACTCTGAGAAACCCTGGAAGAATTGCCAACAAACTTAAGAGAACTGACATAGACCAGGACTTTCAGAGGAAGCTAACCACAAGGAAGGTCCGACAATCCTAAAAGAGAAAAAAGAACAATTGGAAATATAGAGAATGATGCCCGGCTGAATCAAGGCAAATTGCAAGTGGTCAAACAAGAGATGGCAAGAGTGAATGTCGGCATTCTAGGAATCAGCGAACTAAAATGGACTGGAATGGGTGAATTTAACTCAAATGACCATTATATCTACTACTGCGGGCAGGAATCCCTCAGAAGAAATGGAGTAGCCATCATGGTCAACAAAAGAGTCCGAAATGCAGTACTTGGATGCAATCTCAAAAACGACAGAATGATCTCTGTTCGTTTCCAAGGCTAACCATTCAATATCACAGTAATCCAAGCCTATGCCCCAACCAGTAATGCTGAAGAAGCTGAAGTTGAATGGTTCTATGAAGACCTACAAGACCTTTTAGAACTAACACCCAAAAAAGATGTCCTTTTCATTATAGGGGACTGGAATGCAAAAGTAGGAAGTCAAGAAACACCTGGAGTAACAGGCAAATTTGGCCTTGGAATACGGAATGAAGCAGGGCAAAGACTAATAGAGTTTTGACAAGAAAATGCACTGGTCATAACAAACACCCTCTTCCAACAACACAAGAGAAGACTCTACACATGGACATCACCAGATGGTCAACACCAAAATCAGATTGATTATATTCTTTGCAGCCAAAGATGGAGAAGCTCTATACAGTCAACAAAAACAAGACCAGGAGCTGACTGTGGCTCAGATCATGAATTCCTTATTGCCAAATTCAGACTTAAATTGAAGAAAGTAGGGAAAACCACTAGACCATTCAGGTATGACCTAAATCAAATCCCTTATGATTATACAGTGGAAGTGAGAAATAGATTTAAGGGCCTAGATCTGATAGATAGAGTGCCTGATGAACTATGGAATGAGGTTTGTGACATTGTAGAGGACACAGGGATCAAGACCATCCCCATGGAAAAGAAATGCAAAAAAGCAAAATGGCTGTCCAGGGAGGCCTTACAAATAGCTGTGAAAAGAAGAGAAGTGAAAAGCAAAGGAGAAAAGGAAAGATATAAGCATTTGAATGCAGAGTTCCAAAGAATAGCAAGAAGAGATAAGAAAGCCTTCCTCAGCGATCAATGAAAAGAAATAGAGCAAAACAACAGAATGGGAAAGACTAGAGATCTCTTCAAGAAAATTAGAGATACCAAAGGAACATTTCATGCAAAGATGGGCTCGATAAAGGACAGATATGGTATGGACCTAACAGAAGTAGAAGATATTAAGAAGAGGTGGTAAGAATACACAGAAGAACTTTACAAAAAAGATCTTCACGACCCAGATAATCACAGGGGTGTGATCACTCATCTAGAGCCAGGCATCCTGGAATGTGAAGTCAAGTGGGCCTTAGAAAGCATCACTACCAACAAAGCTAGTGGAGGTGATGGAATTCCAGTTGAGCTATTTCAAATCCTGAAAGATGATGCCGTGAAAGTGCTGCACTCAATATGCCAGCAAATTTGGAAAACTCAGCAGTGGCCTTTTCCAGTGTTGTGTTGTGGAAAAGGTCAGTGTTCATTCCAATCCCAAAGAAAGACAATGCCAAAGAATGCTCAAACTACCACACAATTTCACTCATCTCACATGCTAGTAAAGTAATGCTCAAAATTCTCCAAGCCAGGCTTCAGCAATATGTGAACTGTGAACTTCCTGATGTTCAAGCTGGTTTTAGAAAAGGCAGAGGAACCAGAGATTAAATTGCCAACATTCGCTGGATCATGGAAAAAGGAAGAGAGTTCCAGAAAAGCATCTATTTCTGCTTTATTGACTATGCCAAAGCCCTTGACTGTGTGGATCACAATAAACTGTGGAAAATTCTGAAAGAGGTGGGAATACCAGACCACCTGACCTGCCTCTTGAGAAATCTGTATGCAGGTCAGGAAGCAACAGTTAGAACTGGACATGGAACAACAGACTGGTTCCAAATAGGAAAAGGAGTACGTCAAGGTTGTATATTATCACCCTGCTTATTTAACTTATATGCAGAGTACATCATGAGAAACGCTGGACCGGAAGAAACACAAGCTGGAATCAAGATTGCTGGGAGAAATATCAATAACCTCAGATATGCAGATGACACCACCCTTATGGCAGAAAGTGAAGAGGAACTAAAAAGCCTCTTGATGAAAGTGAAAGTGGAGAGTGAAAAAGTTGGCTTAAAGCTCAACATTCAGAAAATCAAGATCATGGCATCCGGTCCCATCACTTCATGGGAAATAGATGGGGAAACAGTGGAAACAGTGTCAGACTTTATTTTTCTGGGCTCCAAAATCACTGCAGATGGTGATTGCAGCCATGAAATTAAAAGACGCTTACCCCTTGGAAGGAAAGTTATGACCAACCTAGATAGCATATTCAAAAGCAGAGACATTACTTTGCCAACAAAGGTCCGTCTAGTCAAGGCTATGGTTTTTCCAGTGGTCATGTATGGATGTGAGAGTTGGACTGTGAAGAAAGCTGAGTGCCAAAGAATTGATGCTTTTGAACTGTGGTGTTGAAGAAGATTCTTGAGAGTCCCTTGGACTGCAAGGAGATCCAACCAGTCCATTCTGAAGGAGATCAGCCCTGGGATTTCTTTGGAGGGAATGATGTTGAAGCTGAAACTGCAGTACTTTGGCCACCTCCATGCGAAGAGTTGACTCATTGGAAAAGACTCTGATCCTGGGAGGGATTGGAGGGCAGGAGGAGAAGGGGATGACAGAGGTTGAAATGGCTGGATGGCATCACTGACTCGATGGATGTGAGTTTGAGAGAACTCCGGGAGTTGGTGATGGACAGGGAGGCCTGGTGTGCTGCGATTCATGGGGTCGCAAAGAGTCGGACACGACTGAGCGACTGAACTGAATCAAGAAAGGATGCTAGATGTCAATAAGCAACAAACTGCAATCAACAAGGGGAAACAAAATGTGAGAAAAATGGATCACAGCCATGACCCATGTAAGGCTAGAGACTGGGACACAAGTTGATAACAGTAAGTCCACATACATGTTGCTGAGAAGGAAGATTTTTCACTCAAACCACTCACTGTCCAATATTTGGTCTATTCCACGTTACTTGTGAAACACATCTATGCACAGGGCAGTTTACTGACAGTGACTGAGACTGATTTACCTCCAGAATCCAGTCCCAGATACCTATGTGCTACGCTCCCAGGAATTTAATCATGCACTCCGTATTTTCAGTATTTGAGAGGAACAGGCTTGTTAATTGTCTTTACAAAGGAAATTAATTAAGGGTGTTGGTATGTACCTCTGTTAGACGATGGTAGATCTGTGTGTTTCAAGCTGGATAGAGCTGTTGTTCCTATGGTTAATGCTTTTTGATAAAGGACTCCTCTGGCCCAGTGATTAGAATTGATTATGACGGTGTCCATTTTATTCATTTATTGTAATTGCTCACATACTAGCCTTTTTAGTTACACCTTCAGATATGTGGATGCATCTCACCTTCCTGAGACTTTGCCCTGGGCACTTTAACCGACACAGACTTTGTTACCTCTTCCCAGTCAGAGCTTGATGACTCTTCCTGAGAGTAGGTCTTTGTCACCAGCTTGCTACTTATTCAAGTTTTTACCTAAATTTGACTTGCTTAACATTCTGTGGTTACGATGATTTTTTACATTTTCTTAAAACACTCTATATATCTTAAAGTGTTTCAAAAAGGATCATTGTGATCTTTTTTATCACAGTGGGATTAAGTTGAAACAAAATGATATAACTAAAAATATAATATATGCTCGCCAATATGGATAATATAAATAATATAAAAACTTTAGATACTTTCAGGTAGATGAGTGAGACTTTTTGCAAATAATTAGAACTGGACTCTTCATTTTTCTTTGAGCAAGCAGAGAAGCGTGATTGGTTTAGTTACATTGTCCTTGATGCTAATGCTATGCTATGCTAAGTCACTTCAGTCGTGTCCGACTCTGTGCGACCCCATAGACGGCAGCCCACCAGGCTCCCCCATCCCTGGGATTCTCCAGGCAAGAACACTGGAGTCGGTTGCCATTTCCTTCTCCAATGCATGAAAGTGAAAAGTGAAAGTGAAGTCGCTCAGTCGTGTCCAACGCTGTGCGACCCCATGGATTGCAGCCTAACAGGCTCCTCCGTCCATGGGATTTTCCAAGCAAGAGTACTGGAGTGCAGTGCCATTGCCTTCTCCACATTGTCCTTGATAGGCAAAAGTAAAAATACAATAAACATTCCTTTGGAGGAGGGGCTCTTCTTTGTGGGGAGAACTACCTAAGACTAATCTTATTTCTGTGTTTTGTGATATGGGGGTGAGAGGCAAGCTTCACTTTGTGAAGTCAACTTGAATGTCATAATACCACACATTGCCTTCAAAGTATTCCAGGATGTTTCCAGTAACGTTTTCCAAATTTTCCTCCTGCTACTCTTCCTTGTAAAAGTTGACTTTGAAAGTTCAGGCATTTTTAAGTTTTATCCGTGTGCAAAGCACATCTTGAATTTCTTTAATGTAGCTTGCAAGCTTGTGCTGTATTTATTTCACCCTTGCATAACTCAAAAGTAGCGGAACAGATTGTGCTCAGATTGGGCAAAAGCAATTACCCAAACCCATAGACTAGGACTCGTCATGGCCCCAGAAAATAATTTGGGGGGAAATCATAATGGCGTGAAAACATAGGGTTATTAGAGGTTTCTGTTGACAGCTCTGCTGCCTCACGCTTTCTAGCATAGATCTCAGAAGGATCTGCAGCATCATTTCAGAGACTGGGCAGCTTGTTCTACACTCTGTGTTGACTTTGGTTTCAGCCTATGCTCCTGGCTCTATGTTTATTCCAAATTATAACTACAATGAAAACACTCAGTAATAAATACTGGCTTAGCACTTGAACATAGACAAAATGCTTTCAATATTACAAGAGATCCTCACATACCTATGTGTCAGAAATGGTTTCTCTTTCTTTCTACAGATAGGAAAACCGAGATTCATCAAGTTAATGATATGACCCAAGTCCTCGTCAGCTCTTCAGCGGTAAGACTCTAATAAAATTCTTCATTCATTCAGTAGTTATATCATGAAAGCCTAGGATGTACCAAGCACTGAGCCAGGACAAGGGAGATACAGTGATGAGCAAGATAAGCAGAGTTTCTTTCTAAATGAGCATGGAATCTTAACTCATTATACAGTTACAAGTCAGGATGTTCCAAAGGAAAAGGTCAGTGCACTCTGAGAGGGGGAAACAGGCACCTGATTGCCATCAGGTGGCCTCTGGGAGGAAGATGCATGTGCATTTAAGAGACGAGAAGGAGCTAGTAGGCTCCACAGCTCACTTGCAACATTATACACAGACCATCTTGGAATGATGATCTAAAAATAACACACAAAATACAAACATTAAAAAAACAATAAAACTACTGGGTACCAGTCAAAATTCACTTCACTGTGAACAATATCCAAGATAATAGGCCAGAATTTAATTGCAACAGTGGCCTTCTTTCAAAAGCACCTATGGCTTCTGAAACCAGACGGACAAATGTCCTCCTGAAGCCTGTGTAACACTTAATCTAGTCTCCTCTTCAGACACTTATAACTGCCTTGGGTGTAATTAGTTCTGCCAAGTCACAATGTCCATGAGGGCAGAGATCACGAGATTTCCATATCTATATTTTCAAAGTGTGCTGGTTCAACACGTGGTGTAGACTTCAATTGGTAGATGGAGATATATAATCTGTGCATGAGAAAAATACAAAAGAAGTCACATGGTGTAGCATAAAGAAGGGTTCTGTAGTGTCTAGTTGGTCTGGATTCAAGTTCTCATCCCAATCTCTCTGACCTTGCTCACTTAATCTTCTCTGAGCTTTGGACTCCCTGTCTGTAAAAGTGAATATTAACATCCCACTTATAAGGCTGTTGAGGAAGAGAAAGCACAATCTATTCAACACATAAAAATGAGGTGGGTTGATTCAATTGCTGACAAATTGTTAGTTACTATTAAAGTGTTCTCATTGTCTTCTGATGATGGTTTATCCATCTCCTAGAGTTATTTTGAGTTTGGTTAAGGAAAGTGGTCAGGGGAATTCTGAGTGTTAGAATATTTCACATACTATGTAGATGTTTGCAATGTATCAAGGTAAAATAAATGATAAAGTCACTGACATAATGATTGTTTAGCAAAGGACAAGACAAGGATTATATGTCACTGTGAACAATCAAATAGTATAGCATTCTTGTCCAATTGAAATGTATTATGATCTGAATAATACTAGGTTTTTAAGATTATTGTTGGATATATCTAAAAAAGTTACAATGTAGCAGGACTGGGTGAGGCTGAAATCACTTCAAATCTTTCTACGTATGTTAGATTACCTCTCCTTGGTTCCTATAAGGGCATCTTTAATATCCACTATACCTGATGTGCTTTCCTGCTGGCTTTGTAACTGATGAGAATACACAAACATGCTGTGTCAATCCCAGAGCCCTTCTCTGATGCACAGGGCTGGTGGGGATGGGAGGGCAGTCAACAGCATCAACACAGGAAGAAATGCGAGTTCATGTTATTAAGCCAAAGCAGAGCTGCTAATCCCCAAAGTGCATGGAGAGAAATCAATAGAGTCAAAATACTAATAATAAATAGCCATCTTCTTCCCGGTTTCAAACTCACCAAAGACAACATGATCAAGAGAGCCTATAAACAGAGAATGTCTTATTAGCAGCTCATGGCTGTCCCTTTAATACTAACTGTATTTGCCCTTGGAGAGAAAACCAATACTATAGACATTTAAATTTAAATTACTTCTAGCTGTTGATACACTGTCTCCACTGAAATACTGCCTGTCTGGAGGTAGCAGACAGTGGTCTGGTGATCATTGCCATTACTATTACTTTCCATGTCTCCCTGCTCCTCATCAGATAACTACTATCTGGGGTCATCGTCAAGTAATTGGGAGGTCAGGTGTCTCCAGCCATCCCTGAGCATCTCCGTCACACGCTGAGCGACCACTCAGCAGAGCTGTCCTCGTGGGGTGCTTTGACGTACACATTTCATGCTTTTGGGTGCTCCAGCAACTGTTGCTGGTACATCCCTCTTGGTGCTCAACTGATAATCGCAGGGGAAACACAGTGCTTTCTTTCCCACGTTCAGCTTCAAATACTGTGGTTCTCATTCACCTGACTGACACTTTTTACTCTTTTGTCAGTACCAACAGTTGAGAAGGGTGGTAAGATCCTAAATACTGATTGTGAGTCAAAGCTTATAGGAAAGAGCCTCAAGCGTGGGACAGTACGTCTCAAGTTCCTTTGATGCCAGTTGGGTCAAGATATTTGAATGGAGGGTACCAGACCCACATCTTCCTTCTCTGTGGCAGCCATTGAGTTCTCAGCATGGTTTATGCTGTGTGTGTGTGTGTGTGTGTGTGTGTGTAGGTGGCTGAATGTCTGTTAGAAATACTCAGGGAAAGAGAACCTTTAAAACTTCTGAAACCAAAACTTTGACACAGGCTCTTCGCTGGAGTTAATGAGATGAGAAGCATACCACGAAAATAGCTTGCGATTGTTCTCTGGCATTGTAGCCAAAGTGGGTCAGTTGAGGGTGATCTGGGTTACAAGCATCTGTTGTAACTCTTCAGGGGGACAGGACAAAAAGCGCTGTGTGAATCCTCAAAGATTCAGCGCTTCCTCTGCGTGTGTGGGTGTGGGCGTGTCTGTGTGCGGGTGTGGGCGTGTCTGTGTGCGGGTGTGAACATGCACACCCTCGCTCCGTGCCCTCCTTTGCATTTGGCCCTCATGGCGATTCCTGCCTGCTTTGGATCTACCTGTTTTCAAAGCTCAGTGAAACATCACTTACTCTTCTATGTGTTAACCTGGTGCTCTTCAACAAGAAGCAATCTTTTCCTCCTCTGAATTCATGGTGTCTGGTCTGATTCTCTCTAAGGGCATTTTTTTTTTTGTCTTGGCTTTAACTTGAGTGAACATAGTTCATTCATCTCCCAATAGAACAGGTTCATAACATTCATATTTGATGCATTGTTGACCCCCTAAAAATGAATGGTAAATGAAGGTCAAACCCTCACAAATATCATACTGCCTGTTTAAACCCTGATATACGTGTACAGGCAATAGCAAAGTACTGCTACCACATTAAATGCTCAAAACTTTCTGATTTCTTGAAAAAAATCTGCCCGAGTTCTTCAGATACCGAGGGGCTTCAGCGGAGGACTTGTTTACTGCGTCCTCATCTGGTAGACAAGCCAGCGCAGCTGGCCGAGTGCCTCCCCGATAACTCTGCACCATCACACAAGCCCAAAGAAGCAGTGTCTTCACTGCAGTGAGGAGCAGGAACAAATCAACCGAGGAGTGAACACAAAGGCCAACATGAGAAAAAGACTTTGTCGTTCTTGGCAAAAGAGCCATGGCTTATTTAGTGTTGACTTGAGATATTTTGGTTGTCTGTGTTCTCATTTGTTCACAAACCTTTATTGATAACTTTTCTGGGTTCTGTGGGAGGGAATCAATTAACAAAAATAAAGGGACATCATTGCCACTAAGTGGAACAATTGGACACATACACACACACACACATATATAAATCATTCAGTGCACAGTTATATTTTAACACAGTTATCTCTCAAAGGAACCCAACTGCAACCTCAAAGTCAGTGTTATTTCCACCTTACTTTCAACATGTATTTAGTTGCCGTATCAAATTTTATATTTTGCTCGCTTATTTGTTTATTTGTTTACGACTGCTCTATTCACTTTAAGATGTTAGCAGCGGCTTGTGGGGCCTCACGTAGTATGTGATCACACTTTAAATACGGTGCAGTGTCCTTCTATGTACAAGGCTTCTGCCATGTTTTCCTATATTTTTGTTCCTGGTGTCTGAGCACTGGAACTCTTATTTGAATATCATGCGGTCCAGGTTTCTCCCAGATGGATAAGTGCCCTTTTCAAGAAGCAGACAATCTCTGATCAATATGTACGTGTCAGCCTCCAGCGTCAGGAGCTCACTAAATCCTCAGGTAACAAACAGCAAATTCCTCTTCTAGACAGCTTTCATTTTACTGGGCAGTGTGCTACTTGGTGGGCTGTTTTGTTGATTTGCCTTATTTATCTGTTCCCTAATTTTTTCAGTTAAAACTGTATCTTTAGAACAGTTTTAGGTTCATGGAGAGTTGAGGAGGTTCAGAGGTTTCTCATGTATCTACTGCCCCACAAATGCATACATCATAATTCTCCCAAGTGCACAGTTTCCTCTGGTTCCCTCATGAGGTTGTACATCCCGTGGGTTTAGACAGAGGCATACTGGCGTGCATCACACGTGTACCAGCGTTACAGGATCACACATGCTAGTTTCACTACCCTGAGGATCCTCTGTGCCCTGCCTGTTCATCCTGTCCTTTCTCCCCTGACAACTAGCAATCGCTGGCATTTTTACTATTCCTGGAGTTTTGCCTTTTAAAAAATACCATATAGTTGAAGCCATACAGAACGTAGTCTTTTCATATTAACATCTGTGGCTTAGTAAAATGAATTTAAGTTTCCTTCATGTCTTTTTGTGGCTTCATAGCCTGTTTCTTTTTAAGTGAAGTGAAGTCACTCAGTTGTGTCTGACTCTTTGCGACCCCATGGACTGTAGCCTACCAGGCTTCTCAGTCCATGGGATTTTCCAGGCAAGAGTACTGGAGTGGGGTGCCATTTCTCTGAGTAATAGTCTGTTGTCTGGATGCGCTTATCTGTTTGTCTACTGAAAGACATCTTGGTTGCTTCCAAGTTTAGGCACTTCTAATAAAGTTGGATCCATGAACAGATTTTAGGGTGGGTGTAAATTGTCATTTGGGCTTCCCAAGTGGTTCAGTAGTAAAGAATCCACCTGCCAAGCAGGAGGCACAAGAGACGCTGGTTCAATCCCTGGGTTTGGAAGATCCCCTGAAGGAGGAAGTGGCAACCCACTCCAGTATTCTTGCCTGGAGAATCTCATGGACAGTGAAACCTGGTGGGCTGCAGTCCTTGGGGTCACAAAAGAATTAGACATGACTTAGCAGCTAAACACTAACACCATTGTCAACTACTTTGGGTAAATAACAAGCTGCACAATTGGATCATGTGGTAAAAGTAAGTTTGGTTTTTTTAGGAAACAGAGAAACTGCCTTCCAAAGTGGCTGGACCAGTTTGCATTTCCATCAGCAATGAAGGAGAGGTCCTGTCACTCCATGTCTTTTCCGGAATTTGATGTTACCAGTGTTTTGGATTTCAGCTGTTCTAATAGGCATATGGTGGTATCTCGTGGTTAATTTAATTTGCATTTCCCTGTTGATATAGGATGTGGAGCATCTTTTCATATGCTTATTTGCTATCTGTATATATTCTTTGGTGAGGTGTCTCTTAAGGTTTTTGACTCATCTTAAAATCCGATTGCTTGCTTCTTCTCCTTGAATTTTAAGTGTTCTTTGTATATTTTGGATAGCAGTCCTTTATCAGATGTTTTTTGCAAATATTTTCTCCGAGTCTGTGGCTTCCTTGACATTGCCTTTCACAGAGCAGACATTTTTAATTTTAATGAAGTCTAGCTTATCAATTATTTCTTTCATGAATCATATTTTGGTCTTGTATCTAAAAAGTTATTGCCACATGTGAGATCATCTAGGCTTTCTTCTGTATTATCCTCTGGGAGTTTTATAGTTAGGGTTGACCTATTTGTGAAAGATGTAAAGTATGTGTGTCCAGATTTTTTTTATTTTTATTTTTTTTGCCTGTGGATGTCCAGTTGTTTTAGCGTCATTTGTTAAAAAGTCTATCTTTTCTTCATGCTGTCGCCTTTGCTTCTCTGTCAAAAATCTGCGACTATTTATATGAGTCTATTTCTGAGCTTTCTATTCTGTTTCTCTGATCTAGTTGTATGCTTCTTCACCTACTACACTGTCTAGATTGCTAAGTGACTATATGAACTTTGGAAGAAAAGAATGACTTGAGCCTTTCAGTTCATCTGGAAACACGCTGTCATGAGGAATATTTGGATGTCAAGTGTCATTGCTGGTGTGCCCCTTTGTGTATGGGAAGTTCAAGAAAAGCTGTTCTGGGTGTCTTTATGTAGGCTCTTTCGGAGAAGGCAATGGCACCCCAGTCCAGCACTCTTTCCTGGAAAATCCCATGGATGGAAGAGCCTGGTAGGCTGCAGTCCATGGGGTTGCTAAGAGTTGGACACAACTGAGAGACTTGGCTTTCACTTTTCACTTTCACGCATTGGAGAGGAAATGGCAACCCACTCCAGTGTTCTTGCCTGGAGAATCCCAGGGATGGGGGAGCCTGGTGGGCTGCCGTCTATGGGGTCGCACAGAGTCGGACACAACTGAAGCGACTTAGCATAGCATAGCATGTAGGCTCTTTAGCTCTTCTGATACTCTAGCTTTTTTTCATTTGACTCTATGCCTTGTGTTCTATTTCCATGGATTCTAGAATAATTTCTAGGCTGCAAGTGAAAAACAAAACCTTTTTTTGGGGGGAGGGGGTGCTGATTTATAGATATATAACAATTGTACTTAAGAGGTACCTTCCTGGTGCTCCCACACTCCCAGATACTAACATGAGGCTAACTTCTCACAACTAGGACCCACCTAGTAGACACTGGAGATGCCTCTCCCATTTGCTCAAGTGTCTCTCATGTGACACACACCACACAAGTCCATCTTTTTTTTTCCCTCTTTTGCTAGACAACAGCCCCTCCTACACTATATTTTTTTAATTTTATTTATTTTTAGTTGGAGGACAATTACAATATTATCCTGGTTTCTGCCATACAGCAACATGAATCAGCCACAGTTATATGTGTGTTCCCTCCCTCTTGAACCTCCCCTCTCACCTCCCTCTCCATCCCACCTCTCTGGGTTAACACACTGCTTTCTGTTTGAAATTCAGTGAGCTTGAAATAACAGCAGATCCTGTCCTCAACGAGATGTCAATGGAAATATATCTGTCGTGTAATTGGGGAGGCTGTGACATCCAGAGACCTCCGGCCTGTAATCTCCCATCACCTGCGTGGTGAACACAGAAGAGATCTCATCGCTCCTCACAATGGCTAAATGAGGAGCAGCATGGACAGTATTTGCTGGTGTAGGATTTTTCATTTAATTAAGCCTGAGTTTCTATCTGCCCAAGGGACCTCACTGATAAAGGGAAGATGCTGAAAAAGCCTTGTTGGTATTTAAGCCTCGCAATAACTTTTTCCCTATATAATTAAAGTCTGTCCATTGATTTCAGTTCTCAGGGAAGGTTATTGTTTTTGAACCAACACTGTCATCATGACTTTGTATTTATGGAGCAGCTTCATTAGTTAAGTGACCTTGGGCAAGTCACTTAACCCCTGTGACTTTTGGCATAGAGCAGAGTTATTAATACCTGCTAAATAGAGCTGTTGTCAGTATTATACAAGATAATGAATAAGAGCCTCGTTACTTAGAAGGGAGACCACCTGCATTGTCTCAGTTCATGCTTACAATACCAGTGGGAAGATAGAACTGTTTGTTGGGGTGTATTTGTGTGTGTGAGTATGTGTTTAACCCTAAACTCCAGATGAGGGTTCAGGCTCAGAAAACATTAAGTAAACTGTCTAACATTGCAAAGCTGGGAGATTGCAAAACAGAAATTAATCTCTAGCTGTTTTGATACTCATAAGGCATCAGGCCCTACATACATTTCCTGATACTGAAGCCTGACCTCATTCAGAAATCTCATATTGACTCCCGTTATGTTGGCAGAAATCAGACATTTAAAAAAGCAAACCAAAGACAATAGGAACCTATCAAAACTGACCTGGAACTGAGAGTGCCCACTTTAGAAAAGAATTTGGAGTGTGTGGGATGGGTTCACACCACCTCATGGGAGTTGTTACATTTTTAGAAATTTTGTAAGTTAGTTGTTAAGCACAGCTATTGTTAAAAATGAAATTGTAAGGGCTTCCCTGGTGGCTCAGTGGTAAAGAATTGGCCTGCCAATGCAGGAAACAGGTTTGATTCCTGATCCGGGAGGATCCCACCTACTGCAGAGCAACTAAGCCCATGCACCACAGTTACTGAGCTTGTGCTCTAGAGCCTGGGAGCCACAGCTACTGAGCCCACGTGCCCTAGAGCCTGTGCTCCACAACTAGAGAAGCCAAAGCAGGGAGACGCCTGCACAGCACACCTAGAGAGCAGCCCACACAGCAACGAAGACCCAGCACAGCACGAATAAATAACTAAAGTAATTGCTCTTAAAAGAGAAATCATATACAGTTCATTAAAGTATGGTACAAAGGTGATACTGAAAACTGAATACTGAAAACATCACTTTCTAAATACTTCTACTGCATTTTACTATTTTCAAGCATATTGTAACTGTAAAATGGTCACTTACCACACACATGGCAGAAGTGATGGCATGTCCCTTTGTATTATAATAGAGAAGAACAGATCTTACTCCATATTCGGTCTGTTTCTTTTACTTTAACCTTGGTATTCTGTAGCTTTGGCTACAAGTTAGAAATGTTGCTTATAGCCTTAAATATATAGGAGAACCCATCCTGAAAGCTCTGACTTGTAAAAGTGTAACACTTTCCCAGTCACATAGAGATATAAAGTTGCAGAACAGGGAATAACATTCTTCTTCTTAGAGAAGTTACAGGAACATGGTGACCTGCCCTACATGGACAGATGCAAGAACAAACGCTTCTGACCCTGAAGAAGTTTGCAACAACCAGCCACCCCCCTTTCCCTCTTAGTATCAAAGAAGCCTGGGTTGTAATTCAGGTAAGAGTTCTTGAGACATGAGTCCACCATCTTCTCAGTCTTCTGGCTTTCCAAATAAAGCAGCTCTTCCTTGGCTCAACAGCTTGTGTCTCAATTTATTGGCCTGTTGTGTGACAAGCATTATGAGCTTGGGCTCAGTAACCCCTTCTGATATTAGGTGAGTAACACCTTCTAATATTAGATTATCAAAGACTGTAGATTCCATCTTAGATTTCTTTTTCTCCATCTCTTGGAAATCTCACTCTCGGGAAGCCAGCTGCTATGACTTCAGGACACCCAGGCAGCCTATGGAGAGGCCCATGTGGCAAGAAAATGAGGTCTCCAGCCTATGGCCAGACAGGAACCGAGGCCTGCCAAAACCACATGAGTCTGGAAGTCTTCAAACAACTACATTCCCAGCTGACAGCTTCATTGCACCTCAGGAAAGACCTCAAGCCAGAACCAGCCAGTCAAGGTGCTCCCAGTAATCAATCACTATTCCAGCAGCAGAGCATCTCAGTATCACCTCGATGTCTGATTTTAGAGCGATTTCTGTAGAGGTCAAGAAGCCTCTCTTTTCCCCTAAATGTTACAAAATTATGGACAAACTTAAAATTATACCCACTATTAGTAGAAATATCTGCCCTTTTATATTTTTCTAGTTAGTAGGTTCAGGCAAAAACAACTCTGCTTTCTAAACCTATTTAATTTGGGGGAAAGACGTATTATTATGTATTATTTCAAGTGTGAATTTAGATCTGAAACAATGTAGCCTGCTTGACAGTCTTTATTTTTTCTCTTTAAATATGAACTATCTCAGTAAACTCCAGGAGTTGGTGATGAACAGGGAGGCCTGGCCTGCTGCGATTCATGGGGTCGCAAAGAGTCGGACACGACTGAGCGACTGATCTGATCTGATCTGATCTGATCGACTATCAAAATTTAAGGCAGGATTCTCCAGGAAAGTCTCTCAAGCTTAATGTAGGGTATGAACAGTTTCTTTCTGACAGAGGTTTGTGGTTGTCCTGAACAGGTAAGGGAAGAGTGTGGCCAAGGAAGAGTGTTAACAGCAACATGTAGTGCTGGCTAGTACAGAACCAACCAAGAGGCTTAGGGTGCTTTCAATAATGGAAGGAAGTTTAGGGGAGACGCTGGAACTAAACTGGAACTTTCACACATTTGAGTCTTAATGTAGCAAATGCTCCTTGCTATACCATGAAGAATCTTTGCTACTTACAGGAGTAGCAGAAATTATATCCTCTTAACCTCAGTAACCAAAAGAGCAGAAGTTATATCCTCTTAACCTACACCCAAGCATCACTAGAAAAGATACCTACTGGGACTTGGGTTTCCCCTCAATCATATCCTGAATATCTTTAGAAGTACAGGCTTCAGATCGGAGAAGGCAATGGCACCCCACTCCAGTACTCTTGCCTGGAGAATCCCATGGACGGAGGAGCCTGGTAGGCTACAGTTCATGGGGTCGCGAAGAGTCGGACATGACGGAGTGACTTCACTTTCACTTTTCACTTTCCTGCATTGGAGAAGGAAATGGCAACCCATTCCAGTATTCTTGCCTGGAGAATCCCAGGGACAGAGGAGCCTGTTGGGCTGCTGTCTATGGCGTCACACAGAGTCGGACACGAGTGACGTGACTTAAGCAGCAGCAGCAGCAGGCTTCAGATACATATCCATTATTTACACTTTTATCTTTATATACATACACATATAAATGAGAAATGCTGACATAAACTTTATTCTACAGTAATAGGTCAGAAACTTCCCTGAACCACATCATATTTGTCTTACTGAAAAATAAATCATCTACAACTCCAGTGGGTAACCTCTTGCTTTCAGGTATGCACACCAAAATTTGCTAAGTTTTATAAAATATGAGAAAGATGTACAGAATTTTAAATGCTCCAAAACTTGCCAAATGAGATCATTTCCTGAATTGAAGCACTATGCCAAAAGCATTTTAAAGAGAAAATCCTGAATAAGAAAGTTCTTGAGTCATTGGTTATTCTATAGACTAATGGCAGAGGAAGAGCTAAGACAGCCCAGATACAGTTACTAAAATAAGTCTAACACTCCCAGATTTTCTCTCTGGTCCTTTTTTTTATTGTTGTTTTGTCTTTTTTTCTTTTGTTTTTTTTTAATGGCTTAATAATTTTGAGGGGATGGAGGGATTTCCTACACTAGATCTTTTCACCTCTCTTATATTTAGGAAGTGATGTTTTCTTAAAGCAATTTTATTTTTTTAGGAGGCAGAATATAGGAGATTACAGTAAGGCAGTATTCAAACCTGGGAGACATTTTATTTTTATGTATATTTATGCATGTTAGTTATTTCAGTCTTTCATTTTTCCCTGTCAAGAGAGATGGTGGTAGAAGGTTGTTTTCTAGGCAAAGCCTCTTTCTTTCCCCTGACACTTAGAGAGACTAATTCCATCACATTTAGCTTATCTGTGGAAAACCTTATTCACCCGCCATCCTCTGATTTAAAGAATTAAAATAGGTCTAGGAAAGGTCTTCCCTGAACCCTAAGCATCTCACTTCTTCTCTTGAAGAGGAGAGCTCTCTCCTGGGCCCTTGGGGATGCTCCCCACCTGTGGAAGTATAGCGTGCTGGCTCTGTCTGAGCTCTGCAAATACAGATGTGTGTTCCAAATTTGCTCCTTCTGCTTTTCTGTTCGGTTTCAACTACCTAGAGCAGCCATTTCTCTTACCTTGTGGCTCATATATTCAGCTTTCTCCATGTTTCACTGAGTCCACATTTACATTTTTATTTCTGATCTTCCTTGATGTTTTGAGAGGATTTCCCCAAAGGGGCAAATGCTAATTTTATACCAGTATTTTAATACTAGATGCCCAGTTATTCTGTTTGAAATGTATTGTGTAGAATAAGCAGAGTTGGATCATTAGTCTATTTGGATCATTAGACTCTAGCTTAGAGACTGGATTAATGATACAAGTATATATCATTAGGTTACATCTAACCTTCCTAGATTATAATTCTTCTTACCTTTTAGAGTTGAAAGACATTGGTATATCTAAAGTATCTGCAACAGTGGAGGAAATATTGCTGCTAATATAGGGTTATGAAATTCTCTTCATCTCTGCTTTCTGCTGTAAGCAAACCTCGGTAGATAGAACCACCTACAAGGTTTAATATTATAGTATTGGTACTAGAAAAAGGAAATACAGATACTCAGTTGTGGCACCTCTGTTATCCATGTTGTCTCAAAATTATTTTCAACATAGTTTTAAATATTCACAGGGATGTTCTCAACTGAGCCTTTTTATTCCAAATGTGCAAATTATATGTTCCTTGAATTTGAATACATTTTTGAAGTGCTTCTGGTACTGGAATTCCTTTATAGCATGCAGGGAAGTTCTATATGATTCATGAAAAAAGAGATCATGTGAGGTTAAAAAAATGTATGAAAAATTTAATTCCTTTTAAAAATAGCTGTACTTTTAAAATATAACAAGTAGGGAAGATTAAAAATCAACAAGTCTAGATATTTGTGGAGTTTTTTTTTATTATTATTATTTGACTTAAAATACTCTACTATAGCATTTAATCCAACACTGAATAGTAGTTCTAGACAACCTTCTCTATTTCTTTCTGGAGTAAAGGAATCCTTCGTAAAAAGGTTTCTGGGCAAAATATTCTAATACTGATGCTATTGTAAACCAAGTCTCGTGATGATGCAAGAATCTCTCTTGTCTAGTTAGAAGTTTTATTTATCTGCATGCATGTTCCCTTTCTGTCCAATTTCAGGTAAATCTGGTTCCAAGATGTAAATGTATGGATTTTTAACAAACAGGTGAAAGTGTGAGAAGGAAAGATCACTTCAGTGGCAAATGGGTGGGTCCTGGTTTCTCCTAGGGAAAAACTCTCAGAAATGACACTCCTGCTGAAACCCAGGATGTCCTGAGAGGGAACATCCCTTCCAGGGCCCAAAGCAGAGATGCATGGGAAAACTCTCCCAGTGTACAGGAGGAAACAGGAAGCAGTAGAATCCCTAAAAGACAGAGGGGTGTGTGCACACCAGCCCTGGCCCTGAGTCCACACAGACTGAATGGTCAATGTGAAGAACAATCCGCGTAACTCCAGAAGTTTCTGTGTAGCTCAAGAAGTTGCCCACAGCTGATAAAAGTGGAACTTAAATGACTAGAAATCTGATCAGTGGCAGCAGTGGTACTCTAGCCAATGCAGCTCAATGTTGTTAAAATAAATTAGAAGAAAGTTCTAAAATCCCACAGACAGACAGAACCATGTAAGCCATGTAAGGAAAACTAAATCTTGCTTATTTCATGAACATAAGCAAAACTTAACTTAGGTTATTTCTTGAAAATACCTCTTAAAAGAAACATAATTATTCTAAAATGGTGCAAGATAATTAGCCCCCTTCCATCTGGAAACCCCCACAGTAATAATCAATCATTGTAGAAGTTTAACAACTTCCTCATCCTCACTTCTGAGCCATTCTGTGATGTCATCCTCCTGGACTTCATGTTAGTTTTGGATTTGAAGACTCTTGGTTTGCAAACTCTTCTTTTGTGCACAATACAGTCAATGTAGTTCATTGCTGTTGTTCAGTCACTAAGCTGTGTCCAACTCTTTGCAGCTCCATAAACTGTAGCACACCAGGCTTCCCTGTCCTTCACTATCTCCCTGAGTGCTCAAATGCATGTCCATTGAGTTGAGGATGCCATCAAACCATCTTATCCTCTATCACCCCCTTCTCTTCCTGCCCTCAACCTTTCCCAGCATCAGAGTCTTTTTCAGCGAGTCAGTTCTTTGCATCAGGTGGCCAAAATATTGGAGCTTCAGATTCAGCATCAGTCTTTCCAATGAATATTCAGGGTTGATTTCTTTTAGGATTGAGTGGTTTGATCTCCTTGAAGTCCAAGGGACTCTCAAGAGTCTTCTCCAACACCACAATTCAAAAGCATCAGTTATTCAACACTCAGCCATCTTTATGGTCCAACTCTCATATCCATACAGGACTACTGGAAAAACCATAGCTTTGACTAGACAGACCTTTGTTGGCAAAGTGATGTCACAATCTTCCTAATGCTATTGTATTGATCTGGATTTTTTTACAGTCTGGTTACTTTTTTTGTTATTTAGTTATGTTTTCCCTTGATTTTGGTTTTGTTTTGTTTTTAAGTTTTTGTTTTATATTGGAGCATAGCTAATGTGTTAGTTTCAGGTACATAGCAAAGTGATTATGTTATACACACACACGTATCTATTCTTTTTCAAATTGCTTTCCCATTTAGGTTATTACAGGATATTAAACAGAGTTCCCTTTGCTATCCAGTAGGTCCTTGCTCAGAGAAGGCAATGGCACCCCGCTCCAGTACTCCTGCCTGGAAACTCCCATGGACAGAGGAGCCTGATGGGCTGCAGTCCATGGGGTCTCAAAGAGTCAGACACTACTGAGCGACTTCACTTTCACTTTTCACTTTCATGCATTGGAGACGGAAATGGCAACCCACTCCAGTGTTCTTGCCTGGAGAATCCCAGGGACAGCGGAGCCTGTTGGGCTGCCGTCTATGGGGTCGCACAAAGTCTGAAGCGACTGAGCAGCAGCAGCAGCAGCAGCAGCAGGTCCTTGCTGGTTATCTATTTTGAACACAGCAGTGTGTTCATGTTAACTGACAGTCTGGATACTTTCAAACCCAAAGAGCCCTGAAACTTGCCCCTGGAAGCAAGTAGCCAAGGAGAAAGCGCAGTCTTGAGATTAGAAACCCACATCTCTAGAGCTTGGACCCCTGTCCTCAGACAATGGGTCTCTGGTCTAAAAGTGCCTAGTTTTATCTATCAGTAACCAAATAAAAGCAATATAATGAATAAACATAAGAACTAATACTCAGCAGTGATTCTTATTTCCACCAAGGCGGTACAGCCCTTTAAGAAAATTACTTGTGAGTGATGTATGCAAAAATCACACACAAATAAGTAACAATTAACTTAGGCACTTACATATGCAAGCATGTCAATATATGTGCCCATTTATACACGTGAATTTTTCTCCCCATAGTAATCATGGAGTTTCCAGGGTAATCTAATCACTTTAAGACCAGTCTGCCTGGCAAGGATGTGAGGAGGACTATTTAGTTGGTAGTTTAGGTTTGGCTTAAGTTTCCCAAGGCCAGCTCAAAGAGAACTATTTCGTGTAGATGTAACCATTGTATAAGGCTTTTTCTCGTTCCCTTAACATTAACCCCCTTTCCTTTATTATCACAGGGCTGTTATCAAGAGCTATAAAAAAGACAGCACTTCATATTTATCCTTGGAGGCCTTTCTGGAACACTTTGGCATCTTTTGGTGAAATTTGGCACTTTTCAACTAATAATAAACGTGTATTCAGATGGGCTGATGGCTCCTAACATCAGTTTAGGAAAAATTTGTCATAATAACCTCTGAAGAATCTTAGCATGATCTCATAATGCCCCAATCAGAGAAGAACATGTAAAACCTTAAGTCAAAATGAAATGCACAAATATTGCAAAATGGCAGTTTAATGAAATGGGGATAGAGGTCAAAGTTTTCAGGGTGCACATAAATCCAGAGAGCTCTCTCAGGTACCAGGGCATCTCCCTTCGGGGGTGGGACCAGGCAGCTGAGCGTGCCACAGCCTCCCCGACTTGTTCCCAGAGCTACCCGGGTGACTGCCTGTGAAAACACAATTTAGAAGATGCCGTTTGACTGTCCTCAGAAATACCTCATTAGTTAATTAAACTGTAGCGATTTAAGAACCTGTAACAAGTAATGGGAATTTCAATTCTACTGATAAAAGGATCTTATTTATAATGAGCCTCACCGCCAAATGAGTTCTGAATGCGGAAGGTTCCCCATTAGATTGTGACTCAGAACACTGTCATTCTATCTGAGCCGCATGTGCTGACGGCAGAAGGAGGACCAGGATGTAAAGAAAGCATGAGAGCTAATGAGCCTGCCCATAGGAATAGTCGGCTCTGTGAGGGGCAGTTGTCTTCTCTGTTTGTTGGGGTTGAAATGTGAGGAGGGGGGAAAATAGGAAGGGGATGTTGCTTTCTTTTTCTCCCCCTTAAAATTAGATTCAGTGGAAAAGCCTATGTTTTTTTAATATTGCTAGAATGTTCTGAGTTCTCCCTCTAGGGAATATCAGCCGCAACTCTAACTTCTAGGAAAATCATGCAGTAATAGAAAATGGGGAAGATCAGGGCTCCTTGGCCCCCATACATTTTTTTAGATGATTCTTTCCTCTGCCACTTAAAGCCAGCTTTAAATTTAAGATGGGACACTTACCTGCTGATCCGGTGGTTAAGACTTTGCCTTCCAATGAAGTGGGTATGGGTTCAACCCCTGGTCAGGAAAATAAGATCCAACATGCCTCATGGCCAAAAAACAAAAACATAACACAGAAGCAATACTGTACCAAATTCAATAAACACTTAAAAAATAGTCCACATTAAAAACATCTGAAAATCAAAAGTTTAAGATCTTCATATAGCATCCGTTACCTTAAGCTACTGAATAAACTAGGATATCCAGGACTTAGGATATTCACTCCCTTTCTTGAAGATTTTAGCTCTAGCATTGCAGTCACTCTCCTTTATACTCTGCCTGCCTCAGTCCTTGGTGATGCCAGTATTCACATCAGCTTCTAGTATAACAGTCTTCACTTCTTTGACCTCCTCTCCTCAAATGAGCTTGTCTTCCACCCTAACAGAACCATGGTCATACCCAAAACTTTTCATTGCCAGTGATCAGAGTCGATTTACAATCTCAAACTCAACCTATTGTCTCTCCAGTTCACTTCATTCAGTACCTACCAGCAACCATCCTTCACCCCCACTGGGACTCATGAAACATTCATTACTGATCACATCACCTTTTATTCTGATCCTCAGCTTCTCACACTTTCAAATGTTTCATTATATAATGTAGATTTCAGTTAATGTTACATCTTCAATTAACTTTTTTCTTTATTTTTCTTGTGTGTGAAAGTGTTAGTCACTCTATTGTATCTGACTTCGTGATCTCATGGACTTTGGCCCATCAGGCTCCTCTGTCCATGGATTTTTCCCAGCAAGAATACTGGAGTGGGTAGCCATTCCCTTCTCCAGGGGATCTTCCTGACCCAGGGATCAAACCTGGGTCTCCCGCACTGTGGACAGATTCCTTACCATCTGAGCAACCTCTTACTTTATTATATACTTATTTGGAAATCCAGTAACCGCAGTAAGATGCAAGTTTCCACCTGTTCTATGCATCCACTCCCAAGTTTTGTATGGTAGAAAAACAGGTGTGTGCTGACGAGTCTTAGCCAGTAATCTGAAGTGGACTTATAATGCTGCTCTGCAAGCACCCTCTCTCCCTATAATATTTGTTTTCTCCCATCTTCTTCCCAGCCTCACTCTCAGATGATGACCTTGCTCCTTCACTGACAAATGCAACCAATTAGAAGACTTTTTGTAAGATACACATCCATACCTCCGTATGAACCCCTACACGGAAAATCTGCCTCCTTTCCTATTAGAATGGAGCCTTGATTGTTCTCCCTGCTTAGGCCTCCCCTCTACTTGTTCACAAGGATGGGTTTTATCCCAGCCTCTTAGGAACATTAATGTAGCAGGGCCTCACTCTCCCTCTGTATCCCTTTTGATCACTTCGTTGTAACTGTACAGACATGTTGGGATTTGTATCCCTGGTCTGGGAGTTAAGATCCCACATGTTTCTCAGACAAAAAACAAAATGCAAAACAGAAACAATATTATAACAAATTCAATAAAAATGGTCCACATCCAAAAAAACCTTTAAAAAAAAAAAAAAAGTAGGCCCCTAATCCAGTTGATGGATTTTGCTTACATTGTTTCATAATTCCCTTCCCAAGTTTTCTTCTGGAAAACTCCATAAAGTAAAAAGCTTTCTAACTCTCAAAAGATTCCATTCTGTTCTGGAACTGAATTAGTAGTTTTTTTTATATATTGTATACATACATATATATATAAATATATATAAAATGTATATATGTTGTGTATACAAATATATATTATGTATGTTTTATGTGTTATAATATATTAGTATTATATAATATTAGTAGGAGAAGGCAATGGCACCCCACTCCAGTACTCTTGCCTGGAAAACCCCATGGACGGAGGAGCCTGGTAGGTTGCAGTCCATGGGGTCGCTAAGAGTCGGACAAAACTGAGCGACTTCACTTTCACTTTTCACTTTCATGCATTGGAGAAGGAAATGGCAACCCACTGCAGTGTTCTTGCCTGGAGAATCCCAGGGACGGGGGAGCCTGGTGGCCTACCGTCTATGGGGTTGCACAGAGTCGGACACAACTGAAGCGACTTAGCAGCAGCAATATTAGTAATATAATAATGCAATATATTATTACCATAATATATATTTTTAAACTCTAAGTCAAAATTTTACTCCCTGAAATATTTATTAATTCGGTCTTATGAAATCACAGAAATTTCACTCCAGACTTTAGAACACACAAAGACAGTAACTAATTCCAATGTAAACCCCTGTTCTGTGTTAGATGGTCTCACTTATAAATGACCCACCACACTGTAATTGGCTTTGGGGCCCTCTACGACTTTATTATTTCCCTTAGAGATATGCTAATAGCAGTTAGCAATGTCCCTTACAAGGCACACATCTCATAATGAGTCATCATGGCTCTTCTCATCATTTATTCTGAGCCACAAGTGAAAGGCACAGCTCTATGAGTCTATGTCTTTCCATGGAGGACAGGCCTAGAGTATTTGAAAGAAAATAAAAATTAAAAGCAGTGTTTTCTGCAAACATAACAAATTTTCATTTAATTCACCATACATACTTGGGTTGTAATTGGGAATTAAATTCTTTTGGCTACTGACAACTCATTAGTCAACGCTGGTAAAAATGACCCTAATCAGTACAGTTGGTAAAGGGAGTTTTTTGTTCGTTTTGTTTCTGAATCTGCCAAACTGACTTAAAATCTGCCCTATTTTTTTGTGAGGGTTAATGTAATGAAAGTTCCACTGTGAAAAAAAAAAGTTAAACAAGAAAAGTTGTGGACAGTTAATAAAGGGTAAAAAAAATATTATCTTGTCTACAGAAGCAGTAATGAATGAGAAGACTTGGATTGACTATGTTTAATTGTCTAAATCAAAAACAAATTATCATTGTCCCCTTAAAAGCATTTCTTCTCATGTGAAGAGCAGGAATCACAGTAGAAACTCTGTACTTTGACATCAGTAAAATGCCTGTTAAAGAGTGTCATGAAATATGACCCAGAAAATCAGTCTAAATTGACTTGCAAAAGGACACAGAGGCATGTGTTAGAAAGTAGCTAAGTCAAGAGAAAGATCAATGATCATTACAACTGTCGGCCCCTCTCTGTTTCAGGTCCCGATGAAGAGTTAACCTTCTTATTAGGGATATTTTCATCCCTGCATCTGCAGATGTAGTAGTTCAGAAAGTGCCAGATTCAAACTGGTGCTCAGCTAAACTGTATGTTGAATTTAAGCTGACCACAGATTATCTGGCCCTCTTTCCATCAAGACTAGGGATTTATCTCCTCTCCCCATGAAGACAGAAAGGTGTGTGACTGCTTTCACCAGTAGGATATGCAACCTTGTGTGATTTAAAATCTCCCACTCCTTTTTGTTTGCCACCTCTGGGATCTCGGCCACTAGACTGTGAGAAACCCAGATTCCAGAGGAGACCTATATGGATGCTGAGAAGCCATCCAGCCCCACAGAGATTTTGCATGATACTAACCCAGGGACCATTGGAAGACAAATAGTAAACGTAAGAGCTCTCAAACAGGATACCCACAGAGAGCCCCTGCAACTCACAGACTTGTGAGCGATTATAATAAATTGAGGGAGCAGAGAGGTCGTTATACAGCAAAATATAACTACGACCACCTTGAAATCGTGGCAAGTGTATACTTAGCAACAGGGTTATAATCCTGCCACAGAAGCGGATGCTGTCATTAATTTATATTAGAAAGCAGTTGAAGGTTCACACACTGGCTCTTGAGATAAAATCTGTAAACAAATGTCATCCTCCCCCTCAAAAAAGGAAATCTTTCATGAAATTATTTTTCACATTTTTCTCATTAAATTCAGCGGACAGGAAAGAGACCTTTGCTGTATCTATCTACTCTATAATCTGATTTAAGATGAATATCTGGTTATATTTTAGTAATATCTAAAAAGGGTAATTATTTTTATTATATTACTGGTTTTATTATAGATGACTTTATTGTACAGATCTTAGATGATATTTGTGTTAGGCATACTGGGGTTAAGCTGTATTTAAAATTGTAAGAAAATTTTCCAAAGGAAACCAGAATTTCTGCTGTAAAAACATAATATGTACTGTTTCAAAGAATAAGTGTGAAACATATGAAACAGTGACCTACAGAATAATGGTCTTTTTAGCCCATAGTAGGCACTCAGCGGGTTTCCCAAGCGGTGCTAGTGGTAAAGAACCCCGCTGCCAGTGTGGGAGACGTAAGAGACCTGGGTTCAATCCCTGCCTGGATTGGGGAGCTCCCCTGGAGAAGGGAATGGCAACCCACTCCAGTATTCTTGCCTGTAGAATCCCATGGACGGAGAAGCATGGTGGGCTACAGTCCATAGGATCGCAAATAATCTGACATGACTAAGCAAGCATGCAAGCACTCAACAGCTATATGTTACTCAACTGATGGATGGTCTGACCTCACACAGAGGTTCCGTGTCATGAAGACAGACAACTTTGCTCATCCTTGTTTACATCTTGCATGCAAGGAAGCGCTTCAGGCCATAAGGTGTACACAGTTATATAAATCAAGACCTAGAGGACTTCTCTTAAGTCTTTCTATCATCAGTCATGATCTAACTCTCTGACAGTCTATGTCATAGTATTAAATGTCCCAGTACAATCTAGGTCTAGAGTTTAGACATGGTAATTGATTTAAGCCTGTCTCCAATTATTTCAAGAGAGGAAAGAGAAAGAGAGAATTGAGTGAGCTTATTATTTTTTTTCAGGACCCACAGCAAACATACATAGGGATTCAAATGCTGACATTTAAATAGCTCATAATACTTTTAGAACTATAATAATTTAGATTTTCTTTTTGAAAAATCTTTTGAATAAAAAAAAAATTGAGAAGAGCAGCCAGGCACTTCAAAGAGTGTGAACTTTGCAATTGCCACCTGCATTAAAAAAAAAAAACAAAAACACAACTTTTTCTCTCTCTACTCTGGAATTGTGATCAGCTAACACAATCCCTCACTGACTCCAGCTGGGACTAGAGCCAACATGGCAAGTTGCCAACTTATCAAGACCTCTTACCCTCTCTCTGTTTCTTTGCTTCCAAAAGATGAGTTTGAAAGAAAAGCGAGTGGGTTTGTATAGAAGGTTAGGCTGGTAAGAAGAATGAGGAAGGGAGTAATACGGGAGCTCCAAGAATAGATGCTTTGTTGGCATCCCCTGCCTTCTGGTGTGTGTGTGCGGGATTTTTCCTTTTTACTATCTCCACCAAAGTAAAGAGGATTTGCATAAAATGGGAATAAAATAAAAAATTTTGCCTGCTGACATTTCCTTTAGCCCAAAATATGCTTGAATCAGAAAATAAAAGATACTTTTCCTGCTTTCTGTACATACCTTTTTCCCTCTCTTTTTAAGCCACTGCTTGTAATGAACCTTGTGATACACTCTGTGTGTGTGTGTGTGTGTGTGTGTGTGTATTCTTTAGCAGGGGTCCCCAATCTTTTTTGCACCAGGGTCAGTTGTGTGTAAAACAGTTTTTCCACAGATGGTAGTGGGGGGTGGTTTGGGGATGATTCGAGCACATTACACTTATTGTACACTTTATTTCTATTATTATTACATGAGATCGACCTCAGAGTATCAGGCTTTATATCCCAGAGGTTGGGGAACCTTGCTTTAAGCACTTCATCCTGAAGTTTTAAAGTACATGGTGAGGGTACCTAACCGAGAAACTGGCATCAGACTTCATTCACACTGTATATGAGGTGATGAACATGACTGTTTTGGTATGTTGCCTTGACTCTCTGCTGAATGCTATATACAGTGATTATTCACCTAAGTGAGGCAGAAATTAATTTGCACAAATGAAACATGATATTAGAGATCTACTGAATTTCAAGGTGAAAAAAATGTTTTCCTGGACCATCCAGACATAAAAAGTACAAGACCACTTTTGAGCCCCGCAACTCCACTGGTGGATTTTATCAAACAGTGAAGTCATCAGCTGAGTTCAGTTGCTCACTCGTGTCCAACTCTTTGCGACACCATGGACTGCAGCACACCAGGCCTCCCTGTCCATCACCAACTCCTGGAGTTTACTGAAACTCATGACCATTGAGTCAGTGATGCCATCCCACCATCTCATCCTCTGTCTTCCCCTTCTCCTCCCGCCTTCAATCTTTCCCAGCATCAGGGGTTTTTCCAATGAATCAGTTCTTCGCATCAGGTGGCCAAAATATTGGAGTTTCAGCTTCAGCATCAGTCCTTCCGATGAACTTTCAGGACTGATTTCCTTTAGAATGGGCTGGTTGGATCTCCTTGCAGTCCAAGGGACTCTCAAGAGTCTTCTCCAACACCACCATTCAAAAGCATCAATTCAGTCCCACACAAACTTTTCTAGGAAAGAGACAAGAGGAAATACTGATTAGTTCGTTTCATGGGGCCAGTATGACCTTCATACAGAAATGTAGTAAATAAATTGCAAGAAATGACAACTGCATGCTCCTTTAAATTTAATCTAGAAATACATAAAGTGGATACTACCATTTTTTTTTTAAATTTATTTTTGCTATGTCAGGTCTCAGCTATGGCACATGGACTTCTCTCCAGTCATGCCGGGGCCTCCAGAGTACGTGAGTTCTCTAGTTTGTGGCATGTGGTCTCTCCAGTTGCGGTGTGTGTGCTCAATAGCTGTGGTGCAAGGGCTTAGTTGCCCTGCAGTATGCGGGATCCGAGTTCCCCCACCAGGAATCGAGCCCACATCCCCTGCATTGGAAGGCGGATTCTTAACCACTGGATCACGAGGGAAGTCCCGCCACCGTTTATTTTAAAATGACACTCTTAAGAGAACATAATAGGTAGAAAGATATACTGTGTTCATAGAGTCTACTTCAGTACTTTTAAGGTGACTAGTCTCCCCAATATCATTTATACATTCATTGCAATGATAATTGAAATACCAGCTGTTTTGCTGTCCTCTGTGAACCTGGAGTTAATCCCATGTGTAAAGTGTTCAGTCAGTATTTGAACATGTCACAAACTCATGGATCCAGGAGTTAAATCTACCATGAATTGTGGATGGTAGTGGGAGCTACTAAGTGGATGTAGTGGGAGCTGGTTTGGCTCGTCTCCCATATGCAAGGATAAGTAAAAATCCCCTCTGCTCTTAAGACATTTCTCTCCAAAGGTTTTTTTTGTTGTTGGTTTGTTTTTCCCACCTATCTATCTCCTGGGATCAAAAGACCAAAAGAACAGACATAATTATATCT
The DNA here is from genome assembly GCF_003369695.1 of Bos indicus x Bos taurus. Taxonomy (NCBI): domain Eukaryota; kingdom Metazoa; phylum Chordata; class Mammalia; order Artiodactyla; family Bovidae; genus Bos; species Bos indicus x Bos taurus. The sequence goes on along the minus strand of NC_040097.1, from coordinate 51,352,081 downwards.
ACCAGACATGACAAAGCATAGTCTTTTTGGTTTATTTGCCATTGATTTTTGGATTATGGCTCCATTAGAGATTAGAGCGAATCACAAACTCTAAAAATATAGAAAGCTTTTAACATTAACCTTCAAAAAGTAGATAAAGAAACAATGGTTCTTTTGTATTCCTCTTGGTAGTTAAAGGGCTATTGCAGTGCATGGAAGTTGACAATCTTGTCCTTAGTTTTCCTAGGACCATCAGAGAACTCAGGCTTCACTTGTGGCTCAGCAGTAAAAAATCTGCCTGCAAAGCAGGAGACGCAAGAGATGAGAGTTCAGTCTCTGGGTTGGGAAGATTCCCTGGAGGAATACATGGCAACCCACTCCAGTATTCTTGCCTGGAGAGCCCATGGACAGAGGAGCCTGCTGGGCAACAGTTCGCAGTTGTAAAAGTAGGACACCACTGAAGCCACTGAGGATGAGCACAGTCACAGAACCAAGGCCCACAGCTGATGGTCAGGCCCAAAGCTAGGAAGACAGTGCATCCAGAGAGATATAGCACCAAGGTCTGCTTAGCTGGAGAAGAAGCTGTGGGAGAAAGTTACTGTGGCCATGGACTAATAAGAATTTAAATGGGGGACTTCCCCGGTGGTCTGGTACTCTGTACTCCCAATGCAGGGAGCCCAGGTTCGATCCCTGGTCAGGGAATTAGATCCCACATGCCCCAGCTGGGACCTGGTGCAGCCAAATAAATAAGAACATATATGCTTATCTTCATGAATTGCTGTAGGCTGAGTGTGCAAGGCAATAAAGTGTATAAATCTTGGGAAAGCGGTGTTAGGAGAGCCTCCAGTACAAATGTAGGCTCCTCCATCAAGAATTCCACCAGGTTCTTCAGGTAAAGAAAGAAAAATCCCCTTATGGCCCTGGCTAAGATGGCATCACTGACTCGATGGACGTGAGTCTGAGTGAACTCCGGGAGTTGGTGATGGACAGGGAGGCCTGGTGTGCTGCGATTCATGGGGTCGCAAAGAGTCGGACATGACTGAGTGACTGAATTGAACTGAACTGAAGATGGAGAATAACAATTTCGAACCAGACCCAGACCTGTTTGCTACTCTCTAAGAAAGGGCTAGACCAGAGTACAAGTTTAAAACCTTATCGCACTGGGACGACCCAGAGGGAGGGTATGGGGAGGGAGGAGGGAGGAGGGAGGAGGGTTCAGGATGGGGAACACAGGTATACCTGTGGCGGATTCATTTCGATATTTGGCAAAACTAATACAATATTGTAAAGTTTAAAAATAAAATAAAATTTAAAAAAATAAAAAATACAAAAAAATAAAATACAAAAAAAGCAGCAGCATACAATATGAGAAGAAATAAATGGATTCAATGTGTAAAAAACAAAAATAAACATCATTACTTACTTAAAAAAAAACAACAAAAAACCTTATCTCAGTTGTTTGAATGGAATTCCTCCATTCCCTAGCTCTCTGCATACTCTGCCTTCATGGTGGAAAATGTATAGAATTCATATTGCTTTTTTCTCTTGCTTCAGGGAGATAGAAGACATGAGCTTCTCTGTTGTCTCATTGGTTAAAAGTTCACGGGCAGTGCAGGAGATGTGGGAGGTGTGGGTTCCATCCCTGGATTGAGAAGATCCCCTGGAGAAGGAAATGGCAACCCACTCCAGTATTCTTGGCTGGAAAATCCCATGTGGCAAAAGAGCCCCCTTGTAGTCAGTGGGGTCACAAAGAGTCGGCGACGACTTAGTGACTAAACAACAATAACAGGAAGATAGATAAGAGATATGTTTATTTTTTCCAAATTTTACTTTTTAATTTAAAATATGAAACTTCTAAGTAATATCTGGAATTTAGGGTCATTCTACTTTTTTTTTTTTTTTCCCCTGCTTCAGAGCTTTAAGATTTACTTATCTCCTAGTAACGATAACAATAATATGACTCTTGAACTGATTCTGCTAGCTTTCTCTCCTCCACTAGTCTTTGGTTAGTGATATGATTATTTTAACAGCATCATGATTTATAGAATTTATATTTGGTTTTCTACCCGCATTCACAGAATATGTTAGTTTCAGTTTAATATTTAAATAAGTTAATACACAATACTAGTTCTTTTACCAAAACTTGGGCATTTCTGAGTTCCTTACTTTTACTCATCTTTTGAATATGTAAACTTCATTTTATAGTATCTTTTAAAATGATTATTATTCAAGAAAGGCTCACCTATAGCACACTGCCTAAACCCTTCATGTTTGACCTTATCAGGCCATAGTTTCTACAATTGACACATGACTTAGTTAGATACAAAATTTTTGTGTCACTCTGTGATTTTGATACTAGTTGATATTAGAAAACCATGCTCCTCTTTGATATGTAGATATAAATCTCTCTCACGTAAGTGCTGTCTTAGAATTGTTGAAATTTCTGTCCCTGTTTCTATTTATTTCATTTTCATTTCCAGGAATGATATCATATATTTTTCTTCTCCTTTATCTCTCTTCCTTATCATTCTTATCTACTCATGCTTTCTCTTTCTCTCCCTTTTGTCTCTTATTCCGTGTAACTTCTTCACATTTTCCAGAAAGTACCGACTGTGAGCACAGACTTCATTTCTTATTTACTTCCTCTTGGTGTGGCTTTCCATCTCTGAAGTGGATTTGTTTTTCTTTTCCATTTCTGTCCAGATTTGCTGAGCTCATTTTGATCACTTTTGGTTGTCTGATCATCCTATTTTAATTTATCAGTATCACTCATTTGATCCCCTTTTTCAGGGAAAATAGATTTTCATGACTTTTCCCTGGCACTGTGGAAGAGTGTATGAACTCATTTGTCTCCTGGAGTAAATATTATTATTCTGATGTATGCGTTCCCTTTTATTTTTGCCCCTCTTCTTTTTCTCTTTTTTTTATGAAATGTCAGTGTCTGTGCCTAGGTCCTATGTGGATACCATCTTGAGCCTTCTAAATATGGAATTAGGATGTTTATTTAGCTACATGCTTGGAAAGACAGTGAGGGATGCAGGAGGGGTGAGAGCTGGGATCCTCGAAATAAACAAGGTGGTGGGAATTGCAACTCACTCCAGTATTCCTGCCTGGGAAATCCCATGGACAGAGGAGCCTGATGGTCTATAGTCCATGGAGTTGCAAAAGAGACAGATATGACTGATGTGACTTAGCAGGCAGGCATGCAGGTGTTGCCCAAAGCTTTATCAAATCTTATAGGCCCTCTGTTCTGAAGATACATTTCCTCTGGGTTTTTGCTACCTGGAAAGTTTGTGAGACTCATGAGGAATCCCAACCAGTTAAAGAAGCTTGTGTTGTGATCTGGCAACTTCCTTTGTCCCCTTTGTCCTTCCCTGGGAAGCATTTCAGCCATGTCCCATAACCAGGAGGCTGAATTATAAATAACAAAGCAGTGTACTTCAGTTTCTTTTTTGCTTTCTCTTCCAATTACCTGCCATTCTCCACTCTTGCCTTCATTCTGTCCTTGGTGACCGGTAGGATTAAATCACAGACTCCGAGAAAGAAAAGCTAAAGCAAAGGGACTTTCACTGGGAAACTGCAGAGACAAAAACGACAGAAAACTTCAAATTTGGAGCAATGATTGATGTTTCTGCTTCCTGAGAATGATGTTCTGCTTGAATTATATTGATTTCACAATATATTATAAAGATAGGATGGGACTCAGCATCCTCACGGAAGAGCATAGCTATAAGCTGGTGATGGGAAATTCTTAAAAATCTTCACACCAGATACCAGCATGAAATGTACAGATGCTGTTCCCAGAATCAGCGAAAACATTATCTTCCTGGATGGATGTGGATACTGGCTATCTCAGTGAGTTTATCCTTGGAGTTATTTTAGTTCTCATGCTTGTGTCTGCGGCAGTCAGATACACCGTAGAATTCTTGGGTCACTAAATATTGGTGACCCTGGAGGTTTTAAACATGGATGAATTAATTGTGCTTCTCTTCTGTGTTTTTTTCATCTCAGCAAGTGACTTCTTAGGAAATCACTGTGACATGGTGACCAGTTTATGGGTGTTTCCACTGAAAGTATAAGCACCAGATAGGGTATCTCAGTTCTTAACATACAGTGTGTTCAGATGATATTTCTCAAACTTTACCAAACTTTGTTCATATTCATTGTGCTTTATGATTAAGTTTTGAAGAAAAAATATTTTAAAATATATCAGCAAAAGTAAGAGAAAAATATGTTCAGCCTATTACCATGTATAAAAATTACTTTGTTATGTTCCTTCTTTTTTGCTTTATATGATATATGTTAGGGATTATTTTTAATTTTATTTTTTCAGATAAATATATAGCAAATAATGAATTTCTATATCAACCTACTGCCTTTTATAGCTTTATGTATTTAAGTCTCTTAGTGGTTCATCTTATTTTTTAATGTATATTTCTGATCCACTGCTTACTTTTACTTTAGAGATTCTCCCTTATTTATTATTTTATACAGATTTTCAAAGAATATTTTGCTTCATCACTTAATGAAGCAAACTTAGAAAAGGAACTTTAGGTTAAAGGGAATATGAACTTTTAAGGCTTCTATTCAGATCAGATCAGATCAGTTGTTCAGTCGTGTCTGACTCTTTGCAACCCCATAAATCGCAGCATGCCAGGCCTCCCTGTCCATCACCAACTCCCAGAGTTCACTGAGACTCATGTCTATCGAGTCAGTGATGCCATCCAGCCATCTCATCCTTCTATTACCTTCCAGCAAATTGCCTTCCACAAAATTTGCACTAGTTTGTAATTCTAACATATGTGAGTCTGTGTATTACTTTGCTGTGTCTCGGCACTAGTGGTTAATCAATAATTATATCTTAGCCAAAAGCCAGAAACTGAACATGGGGTAGCTCTGCTACTTTTTGAATTATTTTAAGAAAATATCATTATAAATTCAACAGTGATTTACAGTTATGTTTAGTTACTTGTGTAAATCCTTTCACCATTTCTTCCTACTGGAGTCCTTTTTATTTTTGGTAAATAAGTGTTTGAGATTGTGTATGTGTGTGTGTATACATGCACATACGTACATATATACACATATCATGTAATCTTTCTTTAAAATTGACCCTTCTTTGTCAAATAAATCTTTCATTTTGTCATTTACTCTTAAATTTGCTCAGAGCATTTTATGTTAAGAGAAGTGTTAGTTTTTAGGTGATAAAATCTATCAGTATTTTATATTATGATTTCACAGTCTACTCTCATAATATGAATGTCTTCAGAAATCCAAAATTACATCTCTACTTTCATTTTTTATAAATGTATTTTATTGCAGTTGGATACTAATACATCTACACTTAATTTGATGTTAGATAGAATTCTTACATACCTCTTCAACTTGTCCAAACACAATTTATTGAATTAATTATTTTCCTCATTGCTTGAAATTCCCATTGTATTATACAATAAGTTGTTATAATAAGTTCTTGGATCTATTTCTCAACTGCATAGTCATTTTCACTGCTCTGTTTCTCTTTTTCTTCACCAAATCCTGCCCTCGTTCTTCTTTTTTATTCCTAAAGTTTCAAGTTCCATCTGTTTTTTCTTTTCTTGAAAATGAACTATATAATAGTTTTGCCAAGTTATTCATATAATCTCAATGAATTTTTAAGTGAAGTTAGTTTATGTTAAGAGTATAAGGACTCTGTAGATTCATTTATTGTTGTTCATTTGTTTTGTCTTTTTGCACATGGATTTCTAGTTGTTCTAGTACTTTTTGTTTAGGAGTCGCAACTCCATATATATAACACATATATATGTCTCGCTCCATTGCGTTGCCTGTGCTCCTTGTTCAGTGATCAGTTGACTATATATTTTTCAAATTGTTTGTTTTTCATTGGAGAATAGTTAATTTACAATGTTGCATTAAATTCAGGTATACATCAAAGAGAATCAGTTACATATATACACATACAAGCAAACTCCAGGAGATGGTGAAGGACAAGGAAGCCTGGCATGCTGCAGTCCATGGGGTCGCAAAGAATCAAACACAACTGAACAACAACTCTCTCTCTCTATATATATATATATATATGTAGTGTATATATATATGTTATTTTATGTTATATTTTATTTATATTTATATATATATATTTAATATATTTTCTTCTTTGGATTCTGTTCCCATATAGGTCATTAGAGACTGCTGAGTAGAGTTTCCTTGTGCTATACAGCAGGTTCTTACTAATTATCTGTTTTATATGTGTGTGTGTGTGTCGATCCCAAGCTCCCAACAGTTGACTATATTTATGTGAGTTTATTTCTGGAATCTTTATTCTGTTCCATTGATTAATTTGTCTACTTATTTATTCATATCATTCCATCCCCATTATTATAGCTTTATAATAAGTCTTTTTCAGCCATTTGTGCATTTATTTTTAATATTTATTTGGCTGTGTTGGGTCTTAGTTGCAGCACGCGTGCTCTCTAGCTGTGGTGCATGGGCTCATTGGCTGTGGTGCATGGTCTTAGTTGTCCTGTGGCGTGTAGACTCCTAGTTCCCTGACCAGGAATCAAACCCATGTCCCCTGCATTGCAATATGACTTCCTAACCATTGGACCATGAAGAAAGTCCTCATAGAGTAAGTCTTAATGTCAGGTAATGCCACTCCTCCAACTGTGATCTTCTCCTTTAACATTATATAAGATTTGAGGTACTGATAAGGCCCTTTCCATCTTGATTTAACTATGGTGTTAATTCACCAGCAATTCCAAATGAGGACCAGAAGGACATATTGAGTCCCTTCTCCTTGACAGGATCTGACTAAACTCTATTTTTTCGATCCCCAGCACTATGAAACTGCTGAAATTCTTTTTTGTTTTTCAGCCCTTGTCTGAATAGCTTCTGGGGCCTCTCTCCCTGGGAAACTACCATCAGCAACTGTTCAGAGAAAAAGAGACCAAAGATATTGGACTCACTTCTCTTCTTTCTGGGGTGTTGCACTCTTAAGCCTGGGATGCCTTGACCAGAAATGCAATTTTTGCTTCCCAGTGTTATGGGATTGCTGAAAACTCTTCTGGCTCTGTGACTCTTGGAAGCAGCTCTCTCCTCAAATTCTCAGCCTCTCTCCTTAGACTAACTGGGAAAATTCCCTGGAGGGAAAAGTGATACATAGAAACTTGGGCACAGAAAATTTTACAGTTCTCTCAAACTAATCAAACTACAACTTTCCTCTCTTTTTTATGAGAAAAGGAATGTATTCCACTAACATGTGTGTGTATGTGTGTGTGTGTGAGTACTGTCAACTCCAAATCGGCACTTACCATGGGCACTTGCCATTATTAAATCATGAGCTGCTGCAGCTGCTGACTTTCAACACCCCCTGAAAGGAGTTCAGGGTGGAGAACAGGAATGAGACACTCCGTGCTAGAAGGAAAAAATGGCAAAAAGGGCTTCAGATAGTTACGTATTTTCAGGAACTGATTTTTCGAGCCTAATTATTGCATCTCCTCATTATCTAGAAAAGCGCTAAATTCCTTCATGGTGACAACTTCTCTTTGTGAACTAGCAGAAAGCTTCTGTAAAACATATGTGCTTGATTGCATATACTGCCCCTGCACCAAAATCCACATTTTGGATTGACCTTTCCCCCTACCTCTTTGAAGCAGTTTCTCAGAGCTATCTGAAATGCTATCTCCTGGGCTATAGTCCTCATTTCACCCCATATAACCCTTAGCTCCCTTAATTCCCATCTCTAACACTGTGCAGTTTTTGTTTTTTGTTTTTTTTTTTTTTTAAGTTGACAATATATAGGCAAAGTAGAGCTCAGACAGGTACTTTGTGTTCAACAATGTCACATAGTATATTGGGGAAAAGGGGTGGGAAATACTAATACTCTAACTTGCCAGACTTGTAGCTGTCTTTTCTGATTTTTTTTCATCATTTTTCTAATGTCTACTATTAAAAGATATATATATAATAAAGTGAGCCCCAAGAGGAAAACTCTTGATTTTAACACTTCGAAGGGATGCATCTGAGGAGGGACATTTTGGAGGTGGTCAGGCCTCCCTGGGTGGGACTCACACACCATCTGCCTGGAGAAGAATCATTTGTAAATTCCTCCACACCTCAGCTTGCAAGGGGCTCCTAAAGTTAAGACTGTTCTTTTCTATTAAGGAGTCTTCGCAGTGGCAAAGCAGTCATCAGCTTATGCAAATTCCTGTGGGTACAGAAAAGGGACTTTTAAGCTGCCTATTACTTTATTATTGGTGAAAGAGAGAAAAGAGACGCAGAAAGGGAGAGGGGGTGGGGAGAATTAAGGATCTAATAACAGTGAGCGCTCGCTGCCCAGGTTGTGTCTCTTGCTGCGTTTGAATGATTTTTCTTTGTCGACAGCCTTGCACTTGGCTATTTTTAGCATCTCTTTAATAATTGAGCTGTAGCAATTGTGCTCAGCAGCTGGAACAGGCAGGGGAAATAGCAGCTCAAAGAAACAGTGCAGCCGGGTCATAATTTAAGTCAAGTTGCATTATGAAGCATACCTCTCAAAGGCAGAATGCTGAGCCGAGGTGGGGGGGGAATAAAGTTGCAAAGAGTAGAAAGAGAGGAAGACAACATGAAGCGATGGATGGGGAGGTTTTTGTTTTCCTGATTTTTTTAAGCAAGTCTGAGAAGGTGCCCCGCTGGCCAGATTCTTTTGAGGGTAAAGAAAGTGGGGCGGGAGGGACTAATGCCCTAGGTGGCAAACAGGACGGGAGCCTGAGGCTGCCGGCAGCATTGGTGTTCTCATTCCCCAGGCTGCACAGTGGAAACACCCCTACAGGACACCGGGAACCTGTGACCTGGGAGTGGCAGGAAGCTGAGAAGTTGGGAGAAGAAACTTTGGCCACTCACAGAGCAACTGGCTCATGAGGAAGAGGTGGCCTCACAGTGCCTTATATTTCCCTCCCTTGAAAGGCTGCGAGCAAGGAGTACAGGCTTTTGGAAGGTACAGTTGGGTTTTTTAAAGTCCAGTTCTCAGCTCCATCATGAAATACTCGGTTCAGGTTCTTGAGGCGTTGGGCACAGTGTACACCTCACCTCATGGAATTCATTGACTTTGGCTCCTTCCAGGCAGGGTTTGCAGAGCCCAGAGTGAAATGGATACTTAATAAGTGGGGACAGACTAGGTGCTCATATGCCTGGTCCATGCAGACATTCAACCTGAGTAATTCAGGCAACCTAAACAAACAATCAAAATAGTAGACGATGTCTTTAATTAATTAAATGATCAAACTCACTAGACAGCTGCCAAATTATAACTGAGCAGGACACTGTGGGGCCTTCCCAGGGTTAACCGCTCCTTCCAGCTCCTCTGCTGTAGCTCGTCTCTGAAGTACCCAGAGAACAGTGTCTGACACACATTTCCTGAGTTCCTGATGCTAAAATTGTTGCTGGAAGGGGGACCCCTTCCACGGCCCAGAAGTGGGCTCTTGTCTAACACTTGGAAATGAATCGCCCAAGAAGACCAAGAGACTTTATTGGGAAGGGGTGCAGCGGTGGAGAGCCAGGAGGCTAAGGGACCCCAGGAGCCCTGCTCTGCCACGTGGCTCCACAGTCTCGGGTTTTATGATGATGGGATCAGTTTCTGGGTTGTCTTTGGCCAATCACTCTGACTCTGCACCTTTCCTGGTGGCGCACACATTGCCCAGCCAAGATGGATGACAGTGAGAAGGATTCTGGGAGGTGGAAGAGCACGTGATGTCTCCTTTTGACCTTTCCCAGACTCTTCAGGCTGGTGGCGGCTAATGGTTCCATATTCCTTACCAGGACGTCCTATTGTGAAATAACTCATGCAGGTGGTTACTATGGTGCCTGGCCAGGGCGGGCAGTTTCAGTCAGTGTGTTTCCCCCAATACAACTCCCACTAAATGGAAAAAGTTGAGTACTTGATGATCAAGAGCACATAAACCCCAGACCTAAGGACTGATAATGTTAACCCCTGTGACACCACCCTGTAACCAGTTGATAATTACCTCACTATCAACCAATCAGAATTTTTAACATACCCTGCTGACCCCACTCCCTCATCTTGCCTTTAAAAATGTTTCTCTAAGGCTGAGATTAACATATACACACCACCGTGTATAAAATAGGTAACCAACAGGACTTACTGTAGGGCACAAGGAACTAAACTCAGTATTTTGTAATGATCCCTAAGGGGAAAGGATCTGAGAAAGAATATATATATACATTCGGCTACTGCTAAGTCACTTCAGTTGTGTCCGACTCTGTGCGACCCCAGAGACGGCAGCCCACCAGGCTCCCCCGTCCCTGGGACTCTCCAGGCAAGAACACTGGAGTGAGTTGACATTTCCTTCTCCAATGCATGAAAGTGAAAAGTGAAAGGCAAGTCACTCAGTCATGTCCGACTCTTAGCAACCCCATGGACTGCAGCCTACCAGGCTCCTCCATCCATGGGATTTTCCAGGCAAGAGTACTGGAGTGGGGTGCCATTGCCTTCTCAGATATGTATATATATACACACACACACACATATGTAACTGAATTGCTCTACTGTATACCTGAAACTAACATGAAATCAACTATACTTCAATAAATAATAGTAAATTCAAATAGGACAAAAGCCAAAAAATAGTCTCCCTGAAGCCCACTGGGGAGTTCAGGCTTTTTGAGCACCAGCTGCCTTGGCTTCCTTATTTAGCATCTGCAGTAAGCACTGCGCTTTCCTGCACCACAACCTAGTAGCTGGCTTTATTGCACACAGGCAAGCAGACCCAACTGTTTGCTTTGGTAGCAGAATTGCTCTGTCCGTTTTTGAGGAGGCACAGATTGCTGAAGAAAGACCAGGGTGTGAATTTCCTTCCTCAGCACTTCAAACATCTTGCCTCTTGCATTTCCCTTCTTTTTACCTCGGCCTTGCTGTATTCTGGCCTTCCCTACCTCGATTCACTTTCCTCTCCTTCCTTCCTTCCACACTGTATTTCCCTCTGCCCTTTTACCTTCCCTCTGCCTCTTTATGTCCCCTCTGCTTTCTAACAGGGTTTTGTTTTTTTTTTTTAATTGGAGGATAATTGCTTTACAATATTGTGTTAGTTTCTGATGTATAAGTAAATCAGCCATATATACACACATACATCCCTTCCCTCTCACCCACCCCCATCCCACCCCTCTCGGTTGTCACAGAGTACCCAGCTGAGGTCCCTGTGCTATACAGCAGCTTTCCACTAGCTACTTATTCTACTTATGATAGTATATATACGTCAGTGTCTAGCAGCGTTTTAGACTAGAGCCTTAGGCAACAGGATAAAGTTTCTAAGCTAAACTGAGCTGGTGAGACATTCCATCCAGCAGAGGTCAATGTGACAAAGGGAATTTCACACTACCTTGGCATACACACAGCCCATTGGCACAGTGTAAGGAAGGGGGACCTGAGATTCTTTCCTCACAGGAATGTTAATTATCAAAATAGCCATTTTCTTTAACACTCATCTTCAGGAACTTTGAAATAAAAAATGTAAAGAAGAAATACTTTTCATGGATTTCTTAAACCTCAGGGTCAGTGTTAACTCATAGTTTCTTCTAAACAGAAAAAAAAAAAAAGATCTGTTTAAAATATCAGTCCTTATATACAGATTTAAATACTTGACGTATATTTTAGGTCTTCAGGAGGTCGAAAAGGGTGTCATAAATTTGAACAACAATGCAAAGAATTAGGTTGGATCAGAGTGAAATCTAGGACATAGGTCAGACCTCACTTTTTCATAGGAATTCATTCCGTAAGAATTGGTATGTAAAGGAGAAACAATCGGTTAGGATTGCTTGGCTGGAAAACATAGATACAAAGAGTACCAGGGGGTACGTGTAGGATCGCTTTCAGATTGTGTGTGTGCGTGTGTTTTCTGCCTGTGAGTTGCTCAGCACGTAGAACATGCAGGTGTGTGTTTGGGCAGGCAGGTAGAGATATCCATACATCATTACACTTGCAGGCATTTAGTTTTCAACCTCAGAGGCCTTACTGAAGGTCCACTCCAGCAGCCAATTGGATCTATGAAATTGAAAATGAGATCTGACGGGTTTGAAGGGATTGGAACTTCAGAGGGTGTACTTGTCCACTCTACCTGACGCCAGCCACAGAATTTAGCTGCTCCCTATATTACTTACTTACGAGCTGACTCATTGGAAAAGACCATGATGCTGGGAGGGATTGGGGGCAGGAGGAGAAGGGGACGACAGAGGATGAGATGGCTGGATGGCATCACTGACTCGATGGACGTGAGTCTCAGTGAACTCCGGAAGTTGGTGATGGACAGGGAGGCCTGGCGTGCTGCGATTCATGGGGTCTCAAAGAGTCGGACATGACTGAGCGACTGATCTGATCTGATATTACTTACCTGGGCTTCCCAGGTGATGCTAGAGGTAAAGAACCCACCTGCCAGTGCTGGAGACATAAGAAATGTGGGTTTGATCCATGGGTTGGGAATTTGCCCTGGAGGAGGGCATGGCAACCCACTCCAGTATTCTTGCCTGGAGGATCCCATGGACAGTGGAGCCTGGTAGCTACAGTCCATAGGGTCGCAAAGAGTCAGACAAAACTGAAGCAACTTGGTACAGCACATATTACTTTCCTCGAGTTTCCAGAACAAATTGCCACAAACAGTGGCTTAAAACAACAGAAATGTATCTTATCACAGTTTTGGAGGCCAGAAGTTCAAAATCAGTCTCACTTGGCCTCAATTAAGCTGTTAGCAGAGCCCAGTTCCCTCCAGAATCTCTGGAGGAGGGGAGGGGGACATTCCTTGCATCTTTAAACTTCTGGAGTGAAACCAAGCAGAACTCGGTGGGGCTCCATGGTACAGATCCTTTCCATTCCCTACCCCAGCCACCAGTTTCTTATTTGTAGGAAATAGGTACATTCAACCTCCTAGACCCTTCTGGAGTTCCAAAGGGCAGATTCAAACAGCTGCTAATCAGAGAATGGAAGGAACGCAAGAAGAAGAGAGGAGCAGTGAAGAAACAGTAGTGCGGTCTTGGGGCAGGGTCCTGGTTCCTGCTCAGGGAATATATATATTCAGAATATATCTCTGAGTTCTTCTGTAGGTACTCAGGCCCGCACCCACCCAGGTAGAAGATGGCAACTTCAGGCTGAGCACAAGATTCCTGGAGCATCACCCTGCTATCTTGCTACCAATCAATCAGAAGAAAGCCACTGTAGCCCTCACTCCAAATTTTGCCTATTAAAAACTTTTCCCCTAAAACCATCGGGGAGTCCAGGGTTTTTGAGCATGAGTGACACATTCTCCTTGCTTGGCCCTATAATACATTTTGCTACGCTCCAAAATCTGACATTTTGGTGTGTTTGGCCTCACTGTGCATTGGACACATGAACTTGTGTTTGGTAACACTAATAAGCCTGTCCTGGATTTTTTAAAGCAAACACCAGTGGAGAAGGCAATGGCACCCCACTCCAGTACTCTTGCCTGGAAAATCCCATGGACAGAGGAGCCTGGTAGGCTGTAGTCCATGGGGTCGCTAAGAGTCAGACACGACTCAGCAACTTCACTTTCACTTTTCACTTTCATGCATTGGAGAAGGAAATGGCAACCCACTCCAGTGTTCTTGCCTGGAGAATCCCAGGGACGGGGGAGCCTGGTGGGCTGCTGTCTATGGGGTCACATAGAGTCGGACATGACTGAAGCAACTTAGCAGCAGCAGCAGCAGCATACACAGTTCTTTCATTCACTTACAGATTAAGAAGCAAAGGAGATAAAATGAGTGAAAAGGGACGAGGGTGAGAGAAGGTGAAAGAAGACAGAAAATACATGTGTGTGTGTGTGTGTGTAGATATGCATGTGTATTTCACATGTAAACACACACACAACTTAGACTTTGAGTAAACTGTGTTATTTTAGTAGTAAAAAAAGTTAGAATAGTAGGCAGGGAAGGGATTTTTACTGAGTTGTACAGTAAACTATGTCCCAATCATCTATTAAAAAATAGTAAATCACAACCTCAGAGTAGGACTGCAGGAGATCCAACCAGTCCATTGTGAAGGAGATCAGCCCTGGGTGTTCTTTGGAAGGAATGATGCTGAAGCTGAAGCTACAATACTTTGGCCACCTCATGCGAAGAGCTGACTCATTGGAAAAGACTCTGATGCTGGGATGGATTGGGAGCAGGAGGAGAAGGGGAAGACAGAGGATGAGATGGCTGGATGGCATCACTGACTCGATGGACTTGAGTCTCAGTGAACTCCGGGAGTTGATGATGGACAGGGAGGCCTGGCGTGCTGTGATTCATGGGGTCGCAAAGAGTCGAACACAACTGAGCGACTGAACTGAACTGAACTGAACTGAATCTTTTTTCCTCTGATGTTTTATTGTCCTGTGTTACTTTCTGTTTTACTGACCTTGCTTATTGTCCCTTTTTAAAAAAAGTTTTATTAAAGTATAGTTGATTTACAATGTTGTGTTAATTTCTGCTGCTCAGCAGAGTGACTCAATTATACACATTATATACATATATTCTTTTTATAGTCTTTCATTATGACTTATTATAGGGTATTGCATATAGTTCACTGTGCTATACAGTAGGACCTTGTTGTTTATTCCGCCTCCATAGAATAGTTTGCTTCTGCTGATCCCGAAACTCAGAGCCCTTCCCTCCCACTGGCAACCACAAGTTGGTTCTCTATGTCTGTGGGTTTGTTTCTGTTTTGTTGATGTGTTCATTTGTATTTTAGATTTCACACGTGAGTGATGTCATACGGTGTTTTCTTTCTCTTTTTGACGTATTTTGCTTGGGATGACAGTCTCTCAGTCTGCCCATGTTGCTGCAGATGTCATTTCATTCTTTTTAATGGCTGGGTAATCACACATTGTATGTGTGTGTGTGTGAGTGTATGTATGTGTGTGTATGCATGTATATACACATACGTATGTGTGTGTGTGCATATATATATACACACATATGTATGTATGTGTGTGTATATATTGTTTTGCCAAAAGTTTTAACTTTCATCTTAGGTTCAAAGGATTTGTTAGCAAAAGAGACTAATCATTATACACAAATAAACAATTCCAGCATTTCATACAAAATGATCTGTCTTACTTTGGATATACAATCATTAAAAGAAAAGAGAATCAATGTGTAATAGGGAATATTTATCTTACTTCCAATATACAGTCATTAAAAAGAAAGAGAAATAGAACAGTAAGGGAGAATAACTGCTCATACATCACCAAACTGGGTTTTGAAGGACATCCAAACTCAAACAGTGCTGGGAAGTCCCCTGTAACCGCAGTCGGGAGTCCCAGTTGGGTCCATGGGGGAGACTTCAAAATTGCAGTTTGGGGATTGCCAGTTGTAATCCCAGTCCACAGAAGAGCACACTGCAACTCTGGTTCTTTGTTAATCTTTCTTTACAGCACTGTCTGTTTTGTCTTCAAATCTTGGGAAGTAGTTAAGCCCAGGCATGGTTGGCCAGACCCCCTCCATCTGTTGTCCCTAAGTTGTGTCCCACTCTTTGCGACCCCAGGACTGCAGCACACCAGTCTTTCCTGTCCTCCACTGTCTCCCAGAGTTTGCTCAAACTCGTGTCCATTGAGTCGGTGATGCCGTGCAACCATCTCACCCTCTGTCGTCCCCGTCTCCTCCTGCCCTCAATCTTTCCCAGCATCAGGGTCTGTTCTAACGAGTCGGCTCTTTGCATCAGGTGGCCAAAGTATTGGAGCTTTAGTTTCAGCATTAGTCCTTCCAGTGAATATTCAGGGTTGATTTCCTTTAGGGTGGACTGATTTGATCTCCTTGTAGTCCAGGGGACTCTCAAGAGTCTTCTCCAACACCACAGTTTGAAAGCATCAGTTCTTCTGTGCTCAGTCTTCTTTATGGTCCAACTCTCACATCCATACATGACTCCAGGAAAAGCCATAGTTTTGGCTATATGGACCTTTGTGGGCAAAGTGATGCCTCTGCTTTTGAATGCGCTGTCTAGGCTCGTCTCAGCTTTTCTTCCAAGGATCAAGTATCCTTTAATTTCATGGTTGTAGTCACTGTCCTCAGTGATTTGCTGCTAAGTCGCTTCAGTCGTGTCCGACTCTGTGGGACCCCATAGACGGCAGCCCACCAGGCTCCTCCATCCATGGGATTTTCCAGGCAAGAGTACTGGAGTGGGGTGCCATTGCCTTCTCCGCCTCAGTGATTTAGGAGCCCCCCAAAATGTATCTGCTAGCATTGCCACTTTTTCTCCATCTATTTGCCATGAAGTGATAGGATGGGATTTCATGATCTTAATTTTTTGAATGTTGAGTTATAGGCCAGCTTTTTTACTCTCCTCTTCCACCTTCATCAAGAAGCTCTTCAGTTCTTCTTTGCTTTCTGCCATTAGGGTGTCATGCAGTTTGCCTTACAGCTGGCATGTAGTCAGGGCAGTGTCCAGGCCAGTCAAAAGCAAGATCAGAGGTCTGTGCTGCTTTCTTGACCTCTGAAGCCTGAACAAGGCTATTGTCATTTAATTTCCCTAACAGTACATACTCCTGAGAAATCTGTATGCAGGTCAAGCATACAATACTCCTGAGAAATCTGTATGCAGGTCAAGAAGCATCAGTTAGAACAGGACATGGAACACAGACTGGTTCCAAATTGGGAAAGGAGTACGACAAGGCTGTATATTGTCACCCTGCTTATTTAACTTATATGCAGAGTACATCATGCGAAATGCCAGGCTAGATGAAGGACAAGCTGGAATAAAGATTGGCAGGAGAAATATCAATAACCTTAGATATGCAGATGATACCACCCTTATGGCAGAAAGTGAAGAGGAACTAAAGAGCCTCTTGATGAAAGTGAAAGAGGAGCATGAAAAAGTTGGCTTAAAACTTTTTAAAGTTTTGGCTCAACATTCAGAAAACTAAGATCATGGCATCTGGTCCCATCACTTCATGGCAAATAGATGGGGAAACAATGGAAACAGTGAGAGACTTTATTTTGGGGGGCTCCAAAATCTCTGCAGATGGTGACTGCAGCCATGAAATTAAAAGATGCCTTGCTCCTTGGAAGCAGTTATGACCAACCTAGACAGAATATTAAAAAACAGAGACATTGCTTTGCTAACAAAGGTCCATCTAGTCAAAGCTATGGTTTTTCCACTAGTCATGTATGGATGTGAGAGTTGGACTATAAAGAAAGCTGAGCACCGAAGAATTGATGATTTTGAATTGATGTTGGAGAAGACTCTTGAAGAGTCCCTTGGACTGCAAGGAGATCAAACCAGTCCATCCTTAAGGAGATCAGTCCTGGGTGTTCATTGGAAGGACTGATGGTGAAGCTGAAATGCCAATATTTTGGCCACCTGATGCAGAGAACTGACTCATTGGAAAAGACCCTGATGCTTGGAAAGATTGAAGGCAGGAGGAGAAGGGGATGACAGGATGAGATGGTTGGATGGCATCACTGACTCGATGGACATAAGTTTGAGTAAGCTCTGGGAGTTGGTGATGTACAGGGAAGCCTGGCATGCTACAGTCCATGGGATCACAAAGAGTCAGACACGGCTGAGCAACTGAACTGAACTGAACAATACACACACACACACACACACAGTGTTCATGCTCAGTTGCTTCAGTTGTGTCCAACCCTTTGTGACCCTATGGACTGTAGCCTGCTAGGCTCCTCTCTCCTTAGGACTTCCCAGGCAAGAATACTGGAGTGCGTTGCCATTTCCTCCTCCAGAGGATCTTCCCAACCCAGGGATCGAAACTGCATCTCCCAGTTCCTCTCTTAGAAGCACTTAAATATATTAAAAAAAAAAAATCCAATTTCTAAAGCTACTGTCTTCCCTCTGACCAATCCTTCTCTTATCTTTGAAATTCTCTCCTTCCTTGACTCTTAAAACTCCAAGACCTATTTCTCCTCCAACCTCTTTGCCAGTCTTCTCATTTACATCACCTGCTTCTAAATATCCTAAATACTAAATTCTAAATGTATTCATATTATACACACCCCCCCCCACATCTTTGCATCATCTGCTGGTTGATGTTTAGTTTGTCTCCATGTCTTGGGTATTGTAAGTAGAGCTGCTGAGAACATTGGGTACATGTATCTTTTTGAGTTATAATTTTGTCTGGGTATATGCTCGGGAATGGAATTACTGGGTCCTTTATTTTTAGTTTTTTAAGTCACCTTCATACCGTTTTCCATAGTGGCAGCACCAATTTACATTCCCACCACAGTGTAGGGGGGCTCTCTTCTATCCACACCCTCCCCAGCATTTGTTACTTGCAGACTCTTTAATGATGGCCATTCTGACTGCTGTGTAGTGGCCTATGTTTTGCACAGTACCAGGACCTGGAGATTAGGGGTGTCTGGTCCTCTGAAAATGAAGCTGCAAATATGTAGGGTGAACCACTGAAAAGAAGCCATGGGGTGCCCCCAAATGTCATCTGTTCTTAATGTCACCTTTTGGGAAAATTGTATCTCTGCCTCCCATTAGGATGCAGTGATTTCTCTCTTAAATACCATCTGCTCAGGTAGGATACCTGCTGAAAGAAACTGCGACTTCAGTTTTTCGACATAAGCTTTGTTTTTGTCCTTTTGTGGAAACTGATTACTCTCTGTTCTTGTTTGCAAGCAGCAAAATTTTAACCATGATACTTGACTTTTAAGCTGCTTACATTTTTTAAAAAAGTAATAGCATTTTTCCTACTGACTTAGAAGCAGTTAGTATTCACTATGGAGAATTTAGAAATCTGGACAATTGAAAAGATGAAATCATCCAGTAATCCTAATACCCAGAGATGACCACTATTCATAATTGCTAAATTCCTTTCATGCCTTCTTTATATTTACATATAAATATTATAAAATGCAATAATGTTATATGGAGAGTGTTGGTTTTCATCCTTTATACTTGACATCAAATAAGGTTTCCTGAGCTTAAATATTCTTCACAATGTGATTTTCAGAATAAGATGTTCTTTGTTAATGTATGTAAAGGGTTCTCCAGAGAAACAGAACCAATAATGTTTATATTACATATTAAGAACCATATATATTGTGTGCATATATATTTGTGTGTATATATATATATATATATATATATGGAGAGAGATTTATTATAAGAAATTTGCTTACATGAGTATGAGGGTTGGTAAAATCTGCAGCCTGTGGTGCAGGAGACACAGGGAGAGCTGATGTTCAAGTTCAAAGGCCAACAGTCAGGAAGAGTCAATACTGCTGATGAAATCTAAAGCCAATCAGCTGGAGAATTCTCTCAAACTCAAGGGAGAACTGGTCTTTTTGTTCTAATCTGACCTGCAATTGATTAGATGAGGCTATCCTGCATTATGGAGAACCGTCTGCTTCACTGAAAGTCCTTTGATTTCAATGTCAATCTCAGGCAAAAACACTTTCCCAGATACCCCGTGATAATACCTGACCACCTATCTGGGCACCTCATGGTCTAGTCAAGTTCACGCATATGATTTACCATCACAATGTGTATGCCTTCATTCATTTAACCAAATTTTATGAGGGACTATTTAGGTGATTTTTAAATACATGGACCTTTACAATCAATCACCCCTCCTTCACCCATGACAGAGACATATTTTATCACACAACTCTTCCTTCTAAAGGAGAAACAGAGCTTTTTTTTAATTTAAAAATTTTAAATTATTTATTTATTTTTTGGCTATACCACGGGGCATGTGGGATCTTCATTCCCCCACCAGGGATTGAACCTGCGCCCCCTACAGTGGAAGCACAGAGTTTTAACCACTGGACCACCAGGGAAAGCCCCACAGCGACTGAAGACTCCCACTGTCAGCCAGAGTTGGTGTGTCATCAAAGATGTTTCCTCGTTCTCATCCCGTTTGTTTCGGACCAACTGACGTGAAGTCATTGTCTTTCCCCACCTTCTGTTCCTCTGAGATGATACAGTATCCGGACTGTCACTGCCCCCAGCAGGCCCTACTAACAGGCTGCTTCACGTCAGCACCTCCTGCTTCAAATGTAGGAGGTCAAGGTGTAGTGCCTTGCTGTCGAACTATCCCTGCCCTACTTCTCAGCCTATTTTCTCCCTGATTCTTGTTATGAATTAATATATTTTAAAGTAAAGATGAGAAATGCTGGGCTGGATGAAGCACAGGCTGAAATCAATTTGCGGGGAGAAATATCAATAACCTCAGATAAATAGACAACACCACCTTTAAGGCAGAAAGCAAAGAGGAATTAAAGAGCCTCTTGATGAAACTGAAAGAGGAGAGTGAAAAAAGCTGGCTTAAAACTCAACATTCAAAAGACTAATATGGCATCCGGTCCTATCACTTCATGGCAAATAGATGGGGAAACAATGGAAACAGTGACAGACTTATTTTCTCAGGCTCCAAAATCACTGCAGATGGTGACTACAGCCATGAAATTTAAAAAGACACTTGCTCCTTGGGAGAAAAGCTATGAAAAACCTAGATGACATATTAAAAAAATCAGAGACATTACTTTGCCTACAAATGTCCGTCTAGTCAAAGCTATGGTTTTTCCAGTAGTCATGTATGGATGTGAGAGCTGGACAGTAAAAAAGGCTGAGCGCCAAAGAATTAATACCTTCGATCTAGGGTGTTAGAGAAGACTTGAGTCCCTTGGATAGCAAGAAGATCAAACCCGTCAATCCCAAAGGAAATCAACTCTGAATATTCATGGGAAGGACTAATTCTGAAGCTGAAATTCCAATACAATAATTTGGCCACCTGATGCAAACAGCTAACTCATTGGGAAAGACCCTGACGCTGGGAAAGATTGAAGGCAGGAAGAGAAGGGGATGACGGAAGATGAGATGGTTGGATGGCATCACAGATTCAATGGACATGAGTTTGAACAAACTCAAGGAAGTAGTGAAGGACAGAAAAGCCTGGTGTGCTGTAGTCCATGAGGTTGCAAAGAGTTGGACATGACTGAGTCACTGAACAACAGAAGTAAAGATGAGGGGATGGAAGTAAGAGACACTCGAGGTAGAGCCATGTTCAGACATCTCAGAAGGCAACACACATTAGGTAAAAGAGTAGGAGAGGTGCAGTGGGCATGTTATTTTTTATTATTTACATTTTTTACTGTGTCCTGAAGGCAAAACCATGGGAGACATACTTCAGCACTGCTCCCCGTCTACCTCCCAAATCCTGTCATATGAAGAAAATTCTACTTATGTCACGAGGTGTATTTCAGATACATCTGTGGCTGTGTTTTAATTTCTAATCCAGCCCAATTGGCCTCATTGTTAGAATAAGTTTTCTCCAAATTCCAGAATTAGCTTTTCCATCTGTGTTTGAGAGATTTCGTCTTTATTCATATTTTCTTAAGTAGAGAAGTCAAGAAAGACCATTTTTGAACCTGCAAATCAGACCCAATTTTAACCACTGACGTATGTTTTAAATAGGAATTCATGACACTGTTATCTTAAGCTGTGTGCATGCTGCAATCCGGGAAGGCCAGTGACCTAACAAATTGAAGTGACTTGATAAAGTTATTTCTTAATGCTCTATTGTACATTTTACATTTGCAACTGTAGCTAATTGTATCGAACGTGAGATCTAATTAAAACCTCATTGTACCATCCATGTTCTTTGGTTAAAGGACATGTACTATTAAACAAGTGTTGAAAAGGAGGTATTGAAAGAGTTACTTAAAATTCAATTCCTTCCATTCTCAAAGACTGGATGGTGGCAGAATGTAATACTCCATCGTTGTAGCCAGTCTTTAAAAGCTCCCCAGAGCCATAGTTAATTTTCCTATTAGTTACAGACTAGAGACTGCACCACCAAATTCAATCTCATAGTTTTGGCAATGGAGAGAGAGAAAATCACACACACACACACACACATAAATCTATCCAGTAAAAAATTAAGAACCTTGGTAATGCACAGACATAATCGTTTTTTAAGGGTTTCATCTTTTCTTCTCTCACTGTGTTGAACGCAAAAGAGAAGTATTTTGTTAAACGGAAGACTTTGAGAATTTCCTCTGCTAACAAATGGACCAACCTGTTAATAATTGTAATTTCTCTGTGTTACATGGTGCAAAAGTCAGAGTGTAGGAAAGGAAGAAAATAGAGAAAGGATACTATTGGAGTGAAATCCACACATCTGCAAAAACTGAAGTGGCTACTCTAGTTTAGCTCACACCAGCATGGACACGACTGAAGCGACTTAGCAGCAGCAGCAGCATGGCCTACACTTAGATTATTCCTCCTGTAATGGTCACATGATGTCTGAAAAGAAACGACTGGCACTGAATCTTAGTTGAAATACTAAAAGTTAGTTTCAGTGGAAGTTTTCATTCTCCTTCTCTGTTAAAAAAAATCTAAGCCATATTAAGGCATTTCTTCTTTGTAGGTCTTAGGCTTTTAAAAAGCCCCAGGGTGGCTTCCAGTTTATTTATATACCAGCAGCTGCAGTCATGACATCAAGATGCAATAAAACCGTCTCTCAGTAATGCAGGCACCTGTTGTTAAAGAAAGAAATCTAGGACACCCAGGCAGGGGCTCTCGGATCCTAAATGACGGTGGGCACCCTGAGAAACTAGAGGCAGTTTTCGGGCAGAGAAGCCAGGGGTGCACACAGCAGTGGCCAGGTGTCCCCTCCTCCTTATTCACACATAGAAAGATGTCAATTTCTTTGTGCAATTCACCACAAAATTGTGATAGGACAAAGTTTGCTTTCTCTTTGTTTTTGAAGCTGTGTATTCTGTTGCAGAGGACCCAGAAACACACAACACATCCTTGACACATATTCGTGAGTGACGCATATTCCACCCTGAGATGATCCAGTATGCTGCGGATCATACACAAATACAATTTTTCCAAATTGTATTTATTCATTTATTTATTTTTGGCTGAGTTGGGTCTTTGTTGCTGTGCACTGGCTTTCCTATAGTTGCACGGAGCAGGGCTAATCTCTAGTTGTGGTGTGCAGGCTTCTCATTGCAGTGGCTTCTCTTGTTGAGGGCTCTAGAGCCTGGGCTTAGTTGCTCCTTGGCAAGTGGAATCTTCCCAGACCAGGGATGCAACCTGTGTCCCCTGCATTGGCAGGTGGATTCTTAATCACTGAACCACCTCAGAAGTCCCCATTTTTTTTTAAACAGTGGCTGTCCCAAATCAAACAGGCTCATTGACGATTTTGGTCTTCATAGCAGCCATATCTGGGAGGCAAAACAGAATTGAGTTTTCACAGTTGAGGATCCTGAGG
Source organism: Bos indicus x Bos taurus (assembly GCF_003369695.1). NCBI lineage: Eukaryota > Metazoa > Chordata > Mammalia > Artiodactyla > Bovidae > Bos > Bos indicus x Bos taurus. Next base: position 51,328,883 of record NC_040097.1, on the reverse strand, counting down.
TCCACACAGGTTGAGTGATTTGCCTAAGATCACATATGGAAGCTGGTCCAGGATGAACATCCAGCTGTTAGAACAACTCTTAAGTTCCCTGGGCACACACACAGCTGAGTTTGAATTCCGATTTATCACTTGTTTTCTCTCTGAAACTCAGTCTCCTGGTCTATACATGGTTTGAGGTGGGATCAAATGTAATAATCTTTATCTGATACAACCAACAACAAGATGAATGGCACATCCAGTCCTCAAGTCCTTTTCTTGAGCTTTCTTTGTGTGGAATTCAAACTAAAACATTCTGTGCTTTATAAAAATTGGCGAAATATATATTATTACATGAGTGCAGTTTTCTAGTGAACATTTTTCTTTCAAAAGATGATATGCATTAAAGTTAAAAGTGTAAGGATGTGTCAATATAAATATCAGAGCCATTTTTTTTAAGGATTCATGGTTTGTCATGGAAAAGCAAGGACTTCACCAAAGGGAACAAAAAGACGAAATAAACTGAGTCTGAAATTCGACTCTTCCCTGAGATCTTCCTTAGAAAGGAATTTTAGCAAATAATTGGTTCAAGTTTTCTAGTTCAAGGTTCAAGTCTTCTAAGTTATTTGATATCACAGACCAGGCACAGTAAAAGGAAGTTTTCATTCACTTCCCCTCATACCTCTATGGTGTCTGCTAAGAATATTCATAAAGACATGACGTGCTTTATCCAGATGCACAGAGCTTCTGGTGAAAACGACGAGAAAAAGGGATGGCAAGATGGGAGCAAACCTTGGGTTGGATGGCAGTAGTCTCAGATGATTATATATATGAGGCAATGATTTTGTCTGTTAGGTTTTTTTTTTTCCTTAACCTCGTGTAGTGTCCCGGAATTTCAGTCAATATAATCACCATCCTGGCAATGCCTGAATTTGAAGGGAAACCAGTAGGATGCTAGATTTTAAGGACAAATTTGTATGCAGGTAGACAATTAACACACCATCATAGTTATATAAAAAGCAAGTCTTGCTCTGAAAAACAAAAGAGCATCAGTGAATAGTCACTTATTTTCAAATGCCGTATGAGTAGACTACTGATAGGTGAGCAATGTAAGTCCGTCATAGACATAAAATATGAGACTGGTTTGCCCTTCGAGATCATCCAGCTCAGCCATCCCAAGGGGATCTGTTTTCACTTTCCCACCCTAATTGATTGGTGATGGCTACCAGATTAGCCATGTTCAAAAGGATTATAGGGCTTTGCGTAGAAACAGGAGAACACTGACGGGGATGGATTAAGAATGTGTCCTGATTCCAGCCTCCAGTTCTAGAAGTCCTTAATTCTTTTAACTGTTGGGATTTAGCTGTTGAGAAATCAACTTTTTTTCAGTTTTAGTATCTTTTATTAAAGTATAATTGATTTACACTGTTGTGTTAATTTCTGCTGTTCAGCAAAGTAACTGAGTTATACATTATATATATTCTTTTTTAATGTTCTTTTCCATTATGATTTATCATAGGATACTGAATATAGTTCTCTGTGCTGTATGGTAGGACCTTGTTTATCTGTTCCATAAATAATAGCTTACATCTGCTAATCCCAACCTCCCACTCAGTCCCTCCCCTAAACCCCTCCCCTTTGGCAACTACCAAAGGGGTTATAAATTTCTGTTTGTATTTCATGGATAGGTTCATTTGGGTCATACTTTAGATTCCACATATAACTGATATTCGTCTTTTTCTTTCTGACTTAATTCACTCCATATGATACTCTCTAGTTGCATTCATGTTGCTACAGATGCATTGTTTTGTAATTTTTGTGGCTGAGCAGTATTCCTTTATATGTATGTCACACCTTCTTTATCCATGCATCTGTAGTTGGGCATTTAGGTTGTCTCCATGTCTTGGCTAGTGTGACTAGTGAACATGAACATGTATGAACAGGAGTGCATGTATCTTTTCAAATTATAGATTTGTCTGGATATTTGCCTAGGAGGGGGATTTCTGATTCATATGATAATTCTATTTTTAATTTTCTGAGGAGCTTCCATACTGTTTTCCATAGTGACTGCACCAAGTTACACCCTCACCAAGAATCTAGGAGGGTTCCCTTTTCTCCACAACCTCTCCAGCATTTGTTATTTGTAGACTTTTTGATGGTGGCCATTCTGACCAGTGTGAGGTGGTCCTTCATTATAGTTATGATCTGCATTTCTCCAAAATGAGCAATGAGCAGCTTTGCATGTGCCTATCAGCCACCTGTATTTCTTCTTTGGAAAAATATCTTTTTAGATTCCTTGCCCATTTTTTGGGAGAAGGCAATGGCACCCTACTCCAGTATTCTTGCCTGGAGAATCCCATGGACAGAGGAGCCTGGTAGGCTACAGTCCATGGGGTCGCGAAGAGTCAGACACGACTGAGCGACTTCACTTTCACTTCTCACTTTCATGCATTGGAGAAGGAAATGGCAACCCACTCCAGTGTTCTTGCCTGGAGAATCCCAGGGACGGGGGAGCCTGGTGGGCTGCCGTCTATGGGGTCGCACAGAGTCGGACACGACTGAAGTGACTTAGCAGCAGTAGCAGCCCATTTTTTGATTGGGTTTTTTGTTGTTGTTGAGTTGTATAAGCTCTTTGTCTATTTTGGAAATTAAGCCCATGCCAGTCACATAGTTTGCAAACATGTTCTCCGATCCTGTAGGTTATCTTTTTGCTTTGTTTTTGGTTTCCTTTGTTGTGCAAAATCTTGCAAGTTTGATTAGATCTCTTTTGTTTAGTTTTCTTTTTATTTCTATGGCCTTGGAAAACTGACCTAAGAAGACATTGGTATGAGACTGTTAGAGGATGTTTTGTCTGTGTTCCCCTCTAGGAGTTTTGTGGTGTCACGTCTCACGTTCAGTCTTTAAGCTATTTGATTTTTTTGTGTGATGAGAGGGTGTGTTCCAACTTGATTTACAGGTGGCTATCCAACTTTCCCAACACCACTTGCTGAAGAGAATGTCTTTTTCCTATTGTATATTCTTAACTCTTTTGTCAAATATTAGTTGACTCTGGGTATATGGGTTCATTTCCGGGCTATTCTGTCTATTCTGCTCCATTGCTCTTAAGCCTGTTTTTGTGCAAATTCCTCTCTGTTTTGATTACTGTAGATTTGCAGTGTTGTCTGAATTTTTGAAGGTTTATGCATCCTGCTTTGTTCTTTATCTGCAGTATTGCTTTAGCAATTCTTGGTCTTTTAGGGTTCCATATGAATTTTAGGATTATTTCTTCTAGTTCTGTGAACAATTAACTTTTTTAAACTAAAATAAAGTAAAAATAGCTACGTTAGTATCAAGGTAATGACTCTAAATTTTTTTGAGTATGACTTATAGAAGACATCTTGAAAATCTTTTTTTTAATTGAGCTATAATGTGTATATGTTATATATATGTGTGTGTGTGTGTGTTATATTTTTTATATAACATACAGAATATTAATCTTAAGTATATAGCTTGATGGATTTTTGCATAGGTAAACACCTATGTAACTACCACCTTGATCACTTTGATTGACGCATCCCAGAAGTTTCCCTTGAACCCCTTCCTAGTCAGTAACATGAGCGGTAACCACCATTCTGACTTCTGTAACCATTGATTGGTTTTGTATGTTCTTGAACTGCATAGAAATGGGATTATACTATGTACTTGGACATCTTTTATCAATGTAGGTTTATTATCTGTCTCTGCCTATCATCTTACAAATGGAAAAGTTTTGTACTTAATAAAAGAGATTGTTATGAAGAAAGGAAGGGTTGTGTTAGATCATATGCAAATCTCTAATAATTAAATTCTTACCTCTTTAAGACAAGGCTAAGCTAACACATACACCTTGAAAAGGCTTTATGGAAAACCATATACTTTGAAAATCTCTCTATACAAATAACTAGAAATGTTAGATAGAATATAGCAAGCAACATTTTAAATTCACAAATGACCTCAATAAGCCTCCACAGAAAATTGCCAAGGATGGGAAAGGAATAAAGAAAACTGAAAATCAAAAAAAGTAATTTCATAATCTACTTCGGCAGCTTCTCTGCAGTCAGGGGATGACAGGAAACCACAGCCCAGAATCAGGGATAGAAGATGGTTTACTGTACCCTTTCCACATATGACCCTGGTATTGAGACCTTCTCTTGAAACAGGATACAGCAAAAGGGCCAGTGTGCAGCGAACTGAAGACTAGAAAATCCACCTTTCAGCTGGCACAAGCAGATGACAAGATTCTTAGAGCCTGAGTGAGCTCTTTGTAGACAAAAACAAAATCTACTTAGAATTCACAGACATAGTGGCCACCTTGCCTGGATTTAACAGCCCATGTGGTATGAAAACTCTTAAAGGGAAACTAACATACACATGGCCTTCCCCATGGAACACTTGGCAGAGGCAACTGCATACATTTAATCTGTATCTTCAGGATTGTCATGAACACGCCCTTCTAAACATGTGTTCAAGTTCCAATTATAATGACAAGATAAATGAAAGAGAATACAGATAAATATATATTACTCATGCAGTTTTTTTAATAAGCAGTTTGTTTAATATATGAGATGACTTAGTTTAAACTATAAATAAAAATTGTAAGAAATTCATTGAATTCCATCAAGAGGAGAAAGAAAAGAACAACATAAATTTCTATAATTAAGTGTATATGTTCAATCCCTGGGTTGGGAAGATCCCCTGGGGAAGCCACTCCAGTCCTAGAGAATCCCATGACCAGAGAAGCCTGGCAGGCTACAGTCCATAGGGTCACAAAGAGTTGGACTTGACTGAAGCGACTTAGCACAAGTACAGTACATATATGTAAAACAATTACATATGACTTGTGCAACTTAAAAAAAGTATAAAATCTTCGGTGAAATGGAACATGGATGTAAGGCAAGTTTCCAGGTAAACTACTGTATAAATTATATAACCCACTATGATGCCTAATAAGTTAAGTTAGTTAAATAAACAGGGTGACAATATACAGCCTTGACATACTCCTTTTCCTATTTGGAATCAGTCTGTTGTTCCATGTCCAGTTCTAACTGTTGCTTCCTGACCTGCATACAAATTTCTCAAGAGGCAGATCAGGTGGTCTGGTATTCCCATCTCTTTCAGAATTGTCCACAGTTTATTGTGATCCACACAGTCAAAGGCTTTGGCATAGTCAATAAAGCAGAAATAGATGTTTTTCTGGAACTCTCTTGCTTTTTCCATGATCCAGCGGATGTTGGCAATTTGATCTCTGGTTCCTCTGCCTTTCCTAAAACCAGCTTGAACATCAGGAAGTTCACGGTTCACATATTGCTGAAGCCTGGCTTGGAGAATTTAACTTGTTTAACCTTGGAGAATTTAACCTGTTTATTTAACTTATATGCTGGACTGGAGAAACACAAGCTGGAATCAAGATTGCTGGGAAAAATATCAATAACCTCAAATATGCAGATGACACCACCCTTATGGCAGAAAGTGAAGAGGAACTCAAAGGCCTCTTGATGAAAGTGAAAGTGGAGAGTGAAAAAGTTGGCTTAAAGCTCAACATTCAGAAAACCAAGATCATGGCATCTGGTCCCATCACTTCTTGGGAAATAGATGGGGAAGCAGTGGAAACAGTGTCAGACTTTATTTTTCTGGGCTCCACCATCACTACAGATGGTGACTGCAGCCGTGAAATTAAAAGACGCTTACTCCTTGGAAGGAAAGTTATGACCAACCTAGATAGCTTATTCAAAAGCAGAGACATTACTTTGCCAAAAAAGGTTCGTCTAGTCAAGGCTATGGTTTTTCCTGTGGTCATGTATGGATGTGAGAGTTGGACTGTGAAGAAGGCTGAGTGCCGAAGAATTGATGCTTTTGAACTGTGGTATTGGAGAAGACTCTTGAGAGTCCCTTGGACTGCAAGGAGATCCAACCAGTCCATTCTGAAGAAGATCAGCCCTGGGAATGATGCTGAAGCTGAAACTCCAGTACTTTGGCCACCTCCATGCGAAGAGTTGATTCATTGGAAAAGACTCTGAAGCTGGGAGGGATTGGAGGCAAGAGGAGAAGGGGACGACAGAGGATGAGATGGCTGGATGGCATCACTGACTCAATGGATGTGAGTCTGAGTGAAATCTGGGAGTTGGTGATGGACAGGGAGGCCTGGCGTGCTGTGATTCATGGGGTCGCAGGGAGTTGGACACAACTGAGTGACTGATCTGATCTGATCTGATGATGCCTAATACAAAATAATTATATTATATATATATATATATACACACACACACACATACACACACACACACCCCAATGTCACCACCAATTTAGTGGCTGAAAATGAGGCACATTTATTATTTCAGTGTGTTGGGTCAAGTGTCTTGGAACAGCCTAATGGGTTTTCTCTGCTTCAGGGTCTCACAAGGCTGTTGTCAAGGTGTAGGTTAGAGGTACAGTCTCATCTGAAGTTCAGATAAGGAAGGATCCATCTTCAAGTTCACAGTTGTTGTCATCATCTAGTCCCTTGTGGGCTGTTGGACTGAGAGCTTGAGTCTCTTGCTGGCTAACTGCTGGCCAACAAGCATGTGTTTCTTGCCATGTGGGTCCTCTCAGTATAACCGTTTGTTCTCAAGCCTTCAACAGAGAATATCTTCTAGCAAAATGGGTTAAAATCTTATGAAATGCTATTACACTCATGATATTTGCCAAAGTCACAGGTCCCATTCACAATCAAGAGCAGGAATTCCATAGAGAATGAATATAGGAAGCAAAAATCTTGGGGGCTATCTTTGAGTGTGTCTACCCCAAAAAGGATTTGGATTTTTAATATATTTCATAGTTACAAAAAAGATGGTAATAAAAGTTCTTTTCCTCTCCTTCTCTTTCTTTTCTTTTCTCTTTCCACTTATCCATTTGTCTTGCTGTAAAGCTGATGTTACAGATTCCTCTGAAGTTGGGATAGCTGGCACCCGTGAGGGGACACACGGCTAACTGCCTACATCACAGTGCCTATTATAACTTGCATGTCATTTCAACAAAGAAACCTTCCCTGGTGGCTCAGATGGTAAAGCTTCTGCATGTAATGCGGGAGACCCAGGTTCGATCCCTGGGTCGGGAAGATCCCCTGGAGAAGGAAATGGCAACCCACTCCAGTATTCTTGCCTGGAGAATTCCGTGGATTGAGGATCCTGGTAGGCTATAGTCCACAGGGTCGCAAAGAGTCAGACACGGCTGAGTGACTTAACTTCACTTCAACAAAGAAATTCCACCAGAAACTTGAGAGTGAATAATGTTTCCTAATAATTAAGTATTTTAAAGAGAGAATAACATCTTTATAGAAAACAAGCTGAGTAGAAAAACAGGACTCCAGAGAGATATTCCAAATTGTTTAGAGCTTTAACAAGTACAAGAGAGTATTGAAAGAATTAATTTACACATGTTATTGACTGCAAGTAACTCAAGCTAGGGACTACTGGACTGACAATAAATTTATCCTCTCATGGATTTGTCCAAGATTTCCTTACTATACTGTACATCTGCAGGATGAATTTTTTAGTGGAAGTGATCATTTATATCTATTCCATTGTCTCTTGGAAAGACCGATGTCTTTCAAACAGCCAGGGCTCATTAATTCAGACTACTTCTTAGACAGTCCAGCCAAAATATTCAGAAAGAGCTATATTCATACAAAAGAAGATCACATAAGTTATTAATATATAAAAACCAATATACTTTAGATTTTTGGAGAATGTAATATGATAATTTATTAAGTCCCTATATTAAGAATGACATTACTTTCCATAGTTAAATACAATAGCTGAAGCTATATCAACAAAGACATACTTAGTTTTGGAATCAGCAAGACCTGTTTTAAGAATTTATATCTTTTGCTCATTAACTTAGTTCCTTTTTTCTCTTTTAATTGCCTTGGACTTATTGGTTTGAAATGACTGAATGCTTTGACACTTTGTTAATGTTAATTTAACTAAAAGAGTTTTATTCTTTTGCTCCAAACCAAGTTGTTTCTGAGAAATTGGTTTATACACTCCAGACAGTCTTAAGTTCCATCTCAAAATTGTTAGGATGGCTTCAGTCAAAAAAGAGGGACAGTCTAGGGGTCCTTCATAAGAATCACTAGTCTGAAATCTTCGGTATTGTTTCTGCTCCTTAAAAACCTGTGTTAAGCAATCTCACAGCTCTCAGATTTGCTCTCTGTTAAACAGAGAAGTCCTGGGATAGTTTCAAAACATTTCCACTTAGAGCACTTTCTACTTTCTCAGCTCTGCTTGACTCACACATAACAATTGAAAGATGAGCGTAATGCTTTAATGATGGATGAAACACTATGCAATGTACCGATCCCTATCTGGGGTAACCAAACTGAGCAGATGCAATCAGTGAAAAAAAAAAAATCTCTGTGAGCTATTTGGGCTTTCTGGACAGACCACAGGAAAGTGAAATGTCACCCTGAAGGCACTGGATTCCTGCTCCATGGGAGGGCTTGTGTGCAGTGTGCACTTACGTCCCCTGATTTTCACTCTGCTTTCTCCCCAGTTCCTCGATGCAGTGTGTTCTCTTCCACCACAGTGCCCTTGCACGTACTCTTCCCTTTACATTAAACACTCCCTTAATACACAACCTCTCTCCCATTCAGCATCTCTCCATCTTTCTCTTTAGTTAATGCCATTCCTTTAGACCTGAACTCAATGTCTACTTGCTCAAAATAGCTTTCCCTGGCTTTTAGGATGAGTTTTAATGTCAACTTTACAGCATTTCAAAGCAACATGCACCTCTTTTCACTAGCAATGGACATAATTGTGATTTTCTCTAGTTTGTGTGACTATCTGTTTAATGATCATCTGTTTCACTAGGTTATAAGCTGCATCAGGCCCTTGTCTGTTTTGCTGATTGTTTTAAGTCCCTTCCAAAAGTAGAAATCAATAAATTTTATCATTGAATTAATATATCATATCTTTACCATATGATGTCTCTAACTACTATCATATAATGTAGATAGTTACTCGGTAATGATAGAGGTTAGAAATAACTTGAAAAGAAGACACTGTACTGTCTGCACTGAGACAAGGGCTTCCTGTGATATACAGGTGGGTTTTTTGATGGACTCAGGGACTTCAAGATCTTTACTTTCCATGATGAAAATTACAGCCTGCCTGATTAGTCTTTGTCATCACTTAATGATCAAGAGTAAGATAACAAAAGAGGGAGAATTCAGTGCGGGAGGGAATAATGACACAAAAGCAGATTCATGCCACCTTCTTCCAAAACCTACCAAAATATATCAATAGAAGTTTAAAATGTACCAATATTATGAAACCCCATATGACTCAAATTTCACTAATGAATCAGCAATGGAAAAAGATTAAGTCTTTAAAAATAAAATGAAGCATAAACACCTCCGTGAAAGCCCTGTGAGGAAGGATGTGAATGGAGGAAATCCACTTGGCAGATTAGATGTAAAAGAAGCTGAAAATTCCTTTAGACAAAAAAGAAAAAAAAAAAAAAAAAATTTCTGCCACTGCAGATAATTAGGGACACAAAGAAAGAGGAAAAGATTATTTAATTTGCCCTTTATTTTGACATGGCCAGGAGAAATAACAGGAGTGAGTACAAAGAAAATTCTCTCTAGTCATTAATAAAAACACATGAAAAGGGCCTTTTGAAAATCTCTCTTCCAGTGATGAGTAAGTGTTCCATATTTAAGATCTTAAAACATTGACTGTCTTCTCCTTTAAGTCTGCTCTGCTTTTCTTCACAACAAAAAAAGGAGATAGAAAAGTTGCATTGAAATAAAACTCAAAGACAGGACTTCCCTTGTGATCCAGTGGCTAAGACTTCATGCTGCCATTGCAGGAGGCCTGGGTTCAGTCCTTGGTCAGGGAACTAGATTCTGCATGCTGCAATTAAGACCCAGCACAGGCAAATAAATAAATAATAATTTTTTTTTTTTTTTTTAAAGAAAGAAGAGTCAAAAGTGATGGCATACACAGGGCTTAGACAAAGAACAAAATCAGTCAAGGAAGACCACCCAAAATATATTTCAACAAATAAATGGTCTGGGTAAAGATACACATGTGTTTTGGTATTTTCCAAGTGAAGATATTATTGAACACCATATAATGACATTGGTAAATAACAGCATAATTAGAAAAAATTTAAAAACTCATCTCCCTGGAAATACTTTAAACTTTCTCTTGAACAACTTCTGAATTGCGGAGAAAATCAAAATACCCAGTGGTCAAAGTACTGAAAGCCAGTGGATATTGGAGCCCAGGTATTTAATCCAAGTAGGCAGCCTCCCATGGGAAAGAATAGGATGGAAACTTGGAAAGTCATGATGGAAGGGCACGTAAGAGATTTCTGGCCCAAGGAACAGAATAGATGAACAGAAGTTAGTGCATTCCAAAATTTTCTTGGATTCAAGGAATCAGATAGATTTTGACAAACTGCCAAATACAGTTAATAAAGTAGATGCTTTGGTACATAAGCTACAATGGCGGGTTCTTAAATAGGAAAATAAAACACAAAAGCTAGTGTTTCTGAAATATCAGTTTGGCCATTGTTCAGCTCAGTTCAGTTCAGTCACTCAGTCATGTCCAACTCTTTGTGACCCCATGGACCACAGCACACCAGGTCTCCCTGTCCATCACCAACTCCCAGAGTTCACCCAAACTCATGTCCATTGATTCAGTGCTGCCATCCAACCATCTCATCCTCTGTCGTCCCTTTCTCCTCCTGCCCTCAAACTTTCCCATCGTCAGGGTCTTTTCAAATGAGTAAGCTCTTCGCATCAGGTGGCCAAAGTATTGGAGTTTCAGCATCAACATGAGTCCTTCCAATGAACACCCAGGACTGATCTCCTTTAGGATGGACTGGTTGGATCTCCTTGCAGTCCAAGGGACTCTCAAGAGTCTTCTCCAACACCACAGTTCAAAAGCATCAATTCTTCAGCACTGAGCTTTCTTTACAGTTTAACTTTCACATCCATACATGACTACTAGAAAAACCATAGCTTTGACTAGACAGACCTTTGTTGGCAAAGTAATGTCTCTGCTTTTTAATATGCTAATAAGGTTGGTCATAACTTTCTTCCAAGGAGTAAGCATCTTTTAATTTCATGGCTGTAGTCACCATCTGCAGTGATTTTGGAGACCCAAAACATAAAGTCAGCCAATGTTTCCACTGTTTCTCTATCTATTTGCCATAAAGTAATGGGACCGGATGCCATGATTTTAGTTTTCTGAATGGTGAGCTTTAAGCCAACTTTTTCACTCTCCTCTTTTACTTTCATCAAGAGGCTCTTTAGTTCTTCTTCACTTTCTGCCATAAGGGTGGTGTCATCTGCATATCTGAGGTTATTGATATTTCTCCCAGCAATCTTGATTCCAGCTTGTGCTTCCTCCAGCCCAGCGTTTCTCATGATGTACTCTGCATGTAAGTTAAATAAGCAGGGTGACAATATACAACCTTGACGTACTGCTTTTCCTATTTGGAACCAGTCTGTTGTTCCATGTCCAGTTCTAACTGTTGCTTCCTGACCTGCATACAGGTTTCTCCAGAGGCAGGTCAGGTGGTCTGGTATTCCCATCTCTTTCAGAATTGTCCACAGCTTATTGTGATCCACAGAGTCAAACTTAGGCATAGTCAATAAAGCAGAAATAGATGTTTTTCTGCAACTCTCTTGCTTTTTTGATGATCTAGAAGATGTTGGCAATTTGATCTCTGGTTCCTCTGCCATTTCTAAAACCGACTTGAACATCTAGAAGTTCACAGTTCATGAATTGCTGAAGCATGGCTTGGAGAACTTTGAGCATTACTTTGCTAGCATGTGAGATGAGTGCAATTGGGCGGTAGTTTGAGCATTCTTTGGCATTGCCTTTCTTTGGGATTGGAATGAAAACTGACCTTTTCCAGTCCTGTGGCCACTGCTGAGTTTTCCAAATTTTCTGGCATATTGAGTGTAGCACTTTCACAGCATCATCTTTCAGGATTTGGAATAGCTCAACTGGAATTCCATCACCTCCACTAGCTTTATCCATAGTGATGCTTCCTAAGGCCCAGTTGGCTTCACATTCCAGGATGTCTGGCTCTAGGTGAGTGATCACACCATCGTGATTATCCAGGTCATAAAGATCTTTTTTGTACAGTTCTTCTGTGCATTCTTGCCACATCTTCTTAATATCTTTTGCTTCTATGATGTCCATACCATTTCTGTCCTTTATTGAGCCGATCTTTGCATGAAGCATTCCCTTGGTGTCTCTAATTTTCTTGAAGAGATCTCTAGTATTTCCCATTCTATTATTTTCCTCTATTTCTTTGCACTGATCACTGAGGAATACTTTGTTATCTCTCCTTGCTATTTTTTGAAACTCTACATTCAAATGGTATATCTTTCCTTTTCTCCTTTGCTTTTTGCTTCTCTTCTTTTCACAGCTATTTGTAAGGCCTCCTCAGACAGCCATTTTGCTTTTTTGCATTTCTTTTTCTTGTGGATGGTCATGCTCCCTGTCTCCTATACAATGTCATGAGCCTCCATCCATAGTTCATCAGGCACTCTGTCTATCAGATCTAGTCCCTTAAATCTATTTCTTACTTTCACTGTATAATCATAAGGGATTTGATTTAGGTCATACCTGAATGGTCTAGTGGTTTTCCCTACTTTTTTCAATTTAAGTCTGAATTTGGCAATAAGGAGTTCATGATCTGAGCCACAGTCAACTCCCAGTCTTGTTTTTGCTGACTGTATAGAGCTTCTCCATCTTTGGCTGCAAAGAATATAATCAATCTGATTTTGATGTTGGCCGTCTGGTGATGTCCATGTGTAGAGTCTTCTCTTGTGTTTTTGAAGAGGATGTTTGCTATGACCAGTGCATTTTCTTGTCAAAACTCTATTAGCCTTTGCCCTTCTTCATTCTGTATTCTGAGGCCAAATTTGCCTATTACCCCAGGTGTTTCGTGACTTCCTATTTTTGCAATCCAGTCCACAATTGGTCATTGTGGGCAGAGTAAATGGGAAATAAGGAAATATCAGTTTGGGCATGAAAAACAGAAGTTAGCATACAGTCTAGTTTGGTGGCTTTAGGATTAAAAGTAAGTGGTTTACACTGTGTGATCATTTTATCCAAGTGAGTGAAAGTCTCTCTGTCATGTCTGACTCTGTGACCAATGAACTGTAGTAGCCCTTTTATCCATGTGTCTTTGAGCAATCACATTGCACTCTTGGGGCATTTTTTTCTCTAGAAGACTTTTAAAGGGTAGAAATCACTTTAGTGACGTAGAAAAAAAATTGCCAAATTATCCTTCAGAACACTTGAATTGATTTATAGTGTGTGTGTTAGTCACTCAGTCATGTCCAACTCTTTGTGACCCCATGGGTTGTAGCCCTCCAGGCTCCTCTTTCCATGAAATTCTCCAGGCAAAAATACTGGAATGGGTTGCCATTCCCTTCTCCAGGGGATCTTCCCAACCAGGGATGGGACTTGGGTCTCCTGCATTGCAGGCAGATTCTTCACTGTCTGTGCCACCAAGGAAGCCTGAATTGATTTATACTGCTCAGTATTTGGTATGAAATTGTCAGCTTCCCCATGATTATCACTCATTTTCTTTTGAAGTCTCATAGGCCACTGAGAGGTTCCTTTCGGTTACCTTAGAATGCCCTGCGAACATCTCTGTCACCACACTCATCATATTTTTAATCTGTTTCTGTGTCTGTCCTAGGACTTCAAGTGCCTTTCACTTCAGCATTTCTGTTATCTTTGTAATTTTCTCACATTTGTCAGCATGGGGATCTCTGAGAATAAAATTGAAGAGAAGGTCTCAGAGGAACACGATTAGATAAATGATATCATAGGACCAAATGAAAGAAGATGGCACATAAATGCATGGATTTGATCAGCAAGAGGAGTTTATTTAAAGAAAATAGAATTGATAGACTCAGTTCAGTTCAGTTCAGTCACTCAGTCGTGTCCGACTCTCTGCAACCCCATCACTCACAGCACGCCAGGCCTCCCTGTCCATCACCAACTCCCGGAGTTCACTGAGACTCACGTCCATCAAGTCGGTGATGCCATCCAGCCATCTCATCCTCTGTCGTCCCCTTCTCCTCCTGCCCCCAATCCCTCCCAGCATCAGAGTCTTTTCCAATGAATCAACTCTTCACATGAGGTGGCCAAAATACTGGAGTTTCAGCTTTAGCATCATTCCTTCCAAAGAAAATCCAGGGCTGATCTCCTTCAGAATGGACTGGTTGGATCTCCTTGCAGTCCAAGGGACTCACAAGAGTCTTCTCCAACACCACAGTTCAAAAGCATCAATTCTTTGGCTCTCAGCCTTCTTTACAGTTCAACTCTCACATCCATACATGACCACTGGAAAAACCATAGCCTTGACTAGACGGACATTTGTTGGCAAAGTAATGTCTCTGCTTTTTAATGTGCTAGTAAGGATGAAACCTGGATCCCCTGACATGCCTAAGAGACATAAAGCAGGAAAAATGATGTAGGCAATGATTGTCACAGTCAGAAATATGTTCACCATTAGAAGGACTGGTAGATTTGGCCCCTGATTCCAACGATAATCTGTCTACAAAAATATGAAGAAACAGAGAGGCAGGATAATAATAGGAGGTGAATCTGAGTGAATGAAGCAATTGCATGAAATCCCAGAGAAGATTTGTTTTGGTTTAACTTGGGAAGTTTCTGAGGAGAGGTCATTAGTTAGGAATGCAGGGATGCACTATAGTAGAAGAAAGAAGATAAAAGAGAGAAAAAGCTAGTGCCTGAGAAGTATATATTTGTCTTTAAACAAACAGAAAACCAACAGGTCTGTGCTAGAGCAGAGAAGACAGTGAAGAGTTAAACATTTGACAAAATAATGATCTAATTAAAGAACATAGGGCTAGGAAAAGAGGCAAATGTCTTCCACTCATGTGGAAGAATAAAGTGAGATATCACAATTTCAAAGTTAAGATCATTTTGGCATCATAACCAGGAAATAATCTTAATAGTCATATTGTTAGATGGTTAATTTACTTATAATTAAGAGAGGTGCCATATTTTAAATAAATGTGTAACATCTGGAATATGAGTCTGTTCAATTAGCATATAATATAGAATTTAATGAAACTTCTTTATTACAGTTATTCCTTCATGAAAAAATAAAAATAGGGGAGGAATTTATTAATGAAGACAAATGAGATGGGATTTGCTCCTACAGATCCAAAGTCTCCTGAAGATCAGAAACCTTCAGTTAATTCCACTTGTACATCACCATGATGTACACTCAGGACAGATTTTCAAGCTCTCTGTAGATAAAGCTTATTGCAATAATTATATACTGTATCATAGACGTTAGTCTGCATGCTACAAAATTAGAGTCTTATTGACTGGGTTTTGTTCCTCGGAAAAAAACAGGCAGTTAAAATGGAATTGTTCATGAGTATGTATTAATTGCCAACAAAGGTTCGTCTAGTAAGGCTATGGTTTTTCCTGTGGTCATGTATAGATGTGAGAGTTGGACTATGAAGAAGGCTGAGCGCTGAAGAATTGTTGCTTTTGAACTGTGGTGTTGGAGAAGACTCTTGAGAGTCCCTTGGACTGCAAGGACATCCAACCAGTTCATTCTGAAGGAGATCAGCCCTGGGTGTTCTTTGGAAGGAATGATGCTAAAGCTGAAACTCCAGTACTTTGGCCACCTCATGTGAAGAGTTGACTCATTGGAAAAGACTCTGATGCTGGGAGGGATTGGGGGCAGGAGGAGAAGGGGACGACAGAGGATGAGATGGCTGGATGGCATCACCGACTTGATGGACGTGAGTCTCAGTGAACTCCGGGAGTTGGTGATGGACAGGGAGGCCTGGTGTGCTGCGATTCATGGGGTCGCAAAGAGTCGGACACGACTGAGCGACTGATCTGATCTGATGTATTCATTAACCAAAGACCTTGCAGCAGGTAGAATTGAATACACCTGGCAGGGGTACCAACTCAGTATGCCGGGTATTCAAGTATGCAGAAGAAACTAACTGAGACCGGAAGTAACTAACTGAGACCGGAAGTATCACGACCAAATGTTCAATGGCGAAGGGGCATCCTTTGTCTCTGTGAAAGGTTGCTGCCAGAGTCCACGATTCTGGATCTCTCTGGTCTTACTTTTGCTGCTTGTTCTCACGTTACCCTGCCCTTCACAATAAGCTGCCTGATTCCTCAACTGCTCTTTCAAGTGGGAAAGACAGCATTCACCTCCTCTCCCTGACAAGAGAAAGGGACCTTCATTCTGGTACATGCATATCTCAACGTCAATTTCTTGATGTTTTCTCAGTGTACTGACCTGAGGTCCTCTGCTCTTCACCCAGGACTGCTCATTCTGTTGAGCATTCTTATTCCTGATTGAAAGACTAGCTGTGGTAACCAAGGGCACTCAAGGGTGAACTTCTGACATCAACACTCCGGATAGAAGCCTGTCCCACACACCCTTTCTCTAGCCTCCCCTGAAACGCTCCCTTTTCCAACTTTCCTATTTCCAGCAAAGGGTCTAATGTACCTCTGTTTTCAAAAATTGCAAACAGTAGAATTCAAGGATTGAAAACTCAAAAACAATGAGACTTCCTTGGTGGTCCAGTGGGGAAGATTCTGTCTCCAGTGTAGGGGGCCTGGGTTCAATCCCTTGTAAGGAAACTAGATCTCATATGTTGCAACTAAGACCCAGCACAGCCAAACAAATAAATTTCTAGAGAAACCTCAAAAATATGAAGAAACATTGCAAAATATCTACATTCTACATTAGAAACTGATTTCGTTGTAAATTCAAAATTCCTTCAGTTAGTACTGGTTGTCTAGAGAACCTAGTTGATAATGAGGCTTCATTTGTACCCACTGGGAAAGCTCCATGATAGATTAAAGATGTCTGGTTCCGTCATCAGACTAGTGTGAGGTCGCTTGTACTGGAAATGACACGTTCTGATTATAGCTGATTGGCCTTTTTATCAGTGCAAGGGTCTAAGGTTCTAAACATTTAAATAACTAACTTTCAAATACACAGCTGGTGGATCTCACCGCTGGAAAGAAAAACCAGATTTTCTGAGTCCTAGGAACATACTGTCCATGTATCAAAGGAAATCTAATTCTAAGAGTCACATTATCTTTGCTTCTTCCATATTAGAGCAGATCACATTCACAATTCCTTCAACCTTCCCCTTCTCCAGTTTTATGTTTTCCAGCCCTTGAAGTATAACCTTTCGTTCTCACACGAACATTATGTCAAGCTCCTGGTAATTGTTCTTCTTGTCTTTCACTACTGCTCCAATCAACCCTCTTCTTAGATAAATCTAATAAATACACTATTAGCATAATCTTAATCTCCAGCTTTAAAAACAATCAGAAATATAAATATTTCAAAGATAAAATAAGTCCCTCTGACTACATTTTAAACTCTTTTATCAAGTCAGACTTTTTGTTCAGTCACTCAGTCATGTCCAACTCTTTGTCACCCCATAGACAGCAGCACTCCAGGCTTCCCTGTCCTTCACAATCTCCCAGAGCTTGCTCAAACCCATGTCCATTGAGTCAGTGGTGCTATACAACCATCTCATCCTCTGTCATCCCCTTCTCCTCCTGCCTTCAATCTTTCCCAGCATCAGGGTCTTTTCTCATGAGTTAGTTCTTCGCATCAGGTGGCCAAAGTATTGGAGCTTCAGCTTCAACATCAGTCCTTCCAATGAATATTCAGGACTGATTTCCTTAAGGATTGACTGGTTGGATCCCCTTGCAGTCCAAGGAACTCAAGAGTCATCTCCAACACCACAGTTCAAAAGCATCAATTCTTTGGCAGTCAGCCTTCTTTATGGTTCAACTCTCACATCCATACATGACTACTGGAAAAACCATAGCTTTGACTAGACAGACCTTTGTCAGCAAATAATGTCTCTGCTTTTTTATATGCTGTCTAGGTTGGTCATAGCTTTTCTTCTAAGGAGCAAGTGTCTTTTTTAATTTCATGGCTGCAGTCACCATCTGCAGTGATTTTGGAGCCCAAGAAAATAAAGTCTGTCACTGTTTCCATTGTTTCCCCATCTATTTGCCATGAAGTGATAAAGAAATCTGGATGCAGATGCAGATGCCATAATATTAGTTTTCTGAATGTTGAGTTTTAAGCCAACTTTTTCACTCTCATCTTTCACTTTCATCAAGGGGCTCTTTAGTTCTTCACTTTCTGCCATAAGGGTGGTGTCATCTGCATATCTGAAGTTATTGATATTTCTCCCAGCAATCTTAATTCCAGCTAGTGCTTCATCCAGTCCAGCATTTCACATGAATATGTAACTCTGCATATAAGTTAAATAATCAGGGTGACAATATACAGCCTTGACATACTCCTGTCCCAATTTTGACAACAATTCTGTTGTTCCATGTCTGGTTCTAACTGTTACCTCTTGACCTGCATACAGATTTCTTCGGAGGCAGGTCAGGTGGTCTGGTATTCCCATCTCTTTAAGAATTTTCCAGACTTTGTTGTGATCCACACAGTCTAAGGCTTTCAGTATAGTCAATGAAGCAGAATTAGATGGATTTTTTTTAGAGTTCTCTTGCTTTTCCTCTGATCTAACGATGTTGGCAATTTGATCTCTGGTTCCAAAAAGTTAGACTACTACTTGGGAAAAATGTATTCCCTACTGTGACCCAGTGGGTCACGTACTCACTGGCTCATTTGGTTCTGTCATATATGTGATGATGGCATCATAATTTCTACCTAGCTAAATCCTTCACTTGGTTTTTCTCCCCAGTTGTTGTCAACTGCCTTTTTATCTCTTTCCTGTAGCTGACACTACCTCACCATACAAACATCCAGACACATAGATTCACAGTTTACCTTTTACACAAGAGAAATCGCTTGAGTGCTGCATAGGTGAGTTGAAATAACTAGAAAAGCTAAGCATGACATGAGGACTTTGGCATATCAGAAACCACGAAGACTGTGCTCTCAGATCTATACTATACATAGTAAGGAACCCAATAAATATTTTTCTGATAATGACGTTGATATAAAAAATTGTTGTTACTCAGTTTGGCCATAATTTTATTAGCTTGAAGTCTATCTACATACTGATTTTCTCCCAAAATAGACCCTTTAGACTCCCTAGACAATTCTTTTCATTACTTTTCTGAAATTGATCAATTTCATCCCTGGCTTGTTTGACAGTCACCAAGGAAATTGAATTGCTTTTCAACAAGTAAATGGGTTCCCACTCCTTTTCCTACTTGAAAGAAAATACTTATTTGCAGCACAAATAAACCCCACACCTGTCCGTTTCTACAATACAAAAATTATTTGAGGAATCTGCTCAACTGGAAAATATATTGGGGTAAGAAACTACACACAAGTCAAGAAAAGCATGAGGGTAAAAAATAAATCTGACAGAGTCTGTATCTATTTATTCCTTGTATAAAGGACAGCTGTGGCACCAAAAGTTCCAGTTATTTTGGGTATCTCTTTACCATAATCCTGGGTCGGGTGAGGTTGGAGGGAGTGGAGGGAGGAAGGGAAGATCTAAACTAGATATACTATGATTTTTTTTCATTTGATGTCTGTTTGGTATTTTTTTGTTTTGATTAATGTTTAAAACATTAGAAAATGCGATTAGTTAATAATGGTTAAGTTCTGGATACATGTAATCCCGCAGAATTTTATAGTTTATCTGTATCCCCTAAAGATCATGCATGGTGTCACTTTCAGCATTTAGGAAGCCTATTTGTGCATAATATGTATAAATCTTGACTAATTGCTTTCCCTTGCTTCCATGGGTCCTATCATGGAATCTGCATCACAGCCTTCCACTCTGTGGTCAGCTCATAGCACTCTCTCTGGGGTGACCCTTCTGGTGAGGCGGCTTTCTGGGACAGAATTCTCTGCCCATGGTGTCCTTGTTCTCTGTACCCAGTATGAGCAACTGTGGGGTTTTATTTTCCTGGGAGTTCTAGAATCCAGCTCACTATGATCCACTTGCTATCAACCCAGGAGTTATTCTCCTGAGGTGATTCTCTCTCTTTTTTTTTTTATAATTTAATTTTTTAGTTAATTTATTTATTTATTTTACTTTTCAATATTATATTGGTTTTGCCATACATTGACTTGAATCCACCATGAGTGTACATGTGATTCTTGAGTTCTGTTCTTCTGTGGCAGAAATAGGTTTAGAAGTGAGTTGTCAATTTAGGAGGTCTAACTTTAGGACTCTGTTTATTTATGTTTTCAAAATGGACACTGCTTAATATCATCATCATCAAAATAATGCATGGTCTTTAAACAAACAAGTGAAATACAGTAAGTAATACATGAAGTGAAAAATGTATCTTTTCAACTCATCATCTTCTGTAAACAATTATTTAAAACTAAATGCTGGGACTTCAGTGGTGGTCCAGTGATTAAGAAACCACTTTCCAATGCAGGAGATACATGTTCAATCCCCAGTAGAGAAGCTAAGATCCCACATGCTGTGGGACAACTAAGCCCATGCACCACAGCCGAGACCTAACACAGCCGTAAATAAATAAATATTAAAATTAAATACTGCTAACAGGTTGATTGATATAATCCCAGACATTAAAATGTATATTTGTGTAAGCATGTATGAACATAAACACATATTATTAATACATATTATATAGTCATATAATACATTTAAATTATATAGCAACATATATAAGCATAGTCTTTTGGAAATGTCTTCCCTTCTTTAACTGTAAATATCTTTAATTTAAATGTTAATATTTACATGCCAATATATACAGATCTACATTTCTTTCCTTTTTTTGACTGCAACAGGTTATGTGGTTGTGCCATTATTTCTTTTTCATCTCAGTAAAAAATGTGTACCTTTCTCCTCAGAAAATATGTAAACCACAGGGAGTGGAGTGAAATATTCCTAGTATTAAAAGAAAGAATCCACCAACTATAAAAATAGTCCACAATTACAAAAATTTTGAAATACTGTTGAGAATAAAGTCATAGACATCTGAAAGATGAAATGTAAGACCTCACTGTGGGGCTTCCAAGTTGACTCACTGGATAAAGAATTCACCTGCAATGCAGGAGACACAGGAGATGTGAGTTCGATCCTGGGTCAGGAAAATCCCCTGGAGAAGGAAATGGCAACCCACTCCACTATTCTTGCCTGGAGAATTCCATGGACAAAGGAGCCTGGTGGGCTACCATCCATAGGGTCACAAAGAGTCTGACACAATTGAAGTGACTGAGCACAAGACCATGATGTCCACCATCCCATGTTAATACATTTGAAAATCATGATGGAAGACATTATTTTTCAGAGATTATAAATCTGAGATGCTGTGCATGTCTCTATAATGTTATTTCATTAAAACTTCTACTGTATTTGCAGAGATAAATTTCATATGGACATCTATTTCCTGGGTAATTTTTTTATAAATGAGTTTAACAAATTGGTTTAAAATGTCAGTTCTGAAATAGGTAATGCATTACAGGAAACACATTTGAATATTTAGAAAATAAAGATTATTGCTGAAATTATAAATCTTATTTAAAAATTTTAAAGTCATCTTTCTTTGTTGGTCTTTAGTGATAAGAGTTCCAATGGATTCTGCTTATTTACTAAAGAAGTATTCATGGTGGGAATGCACAAATAGAATCTACTGGAAACAACAGGAGGTGTTGTATTAATGCTATGCATGTGTCTACAATGTTATTTAATTAAAATACACGTTTTATTTGCAGAAATAAATTTGCAATGATGATTAGTTGCAAATAAAATCCTTAGCCCAGATAGTTTTATGGATGAAGCCTATCATACCTTCAAAGAATGATAATACCTCCAATATTAAGTTCTAGAACATAGAAGATTCCAACTTTCCCATTAATATTATACAACTAGCATAACCCTAAAAGTAAATTACATTAGGAAAATAGCCTAACAGAAATGTGAAGACCAATCTCAACTAGAATATACATATAAAGTTTAACTAAAAACCATTGCAACTCAAATTTATATTACATACTATTAATAAATAATATTTGGAAAGAAATTAAAAGTTGTTTGACATAAAAACCTATAAAAACATATAATTCAATCTATTCTTAAAAAGGATTCATCTTATTTTTAAAAAGGACAATAGATAATATTTGACGCATATTTTTGATAGAAAATCACTACTCTTGTTAAAAATATTCCTTACTTCCAATAATATCCCCTAAAAATTTTTATCATATGTTGGCTCCACTTTTATGTATTTTTAATTTAAGTTTAGCCTTCATAATGATCTATTTCCATGTTTTGCTTAATACTAGGCTGTATCTTCGGAGAAGGCAATGGCACCCCACTCCAGTACTCTTGCCTGGAAAACCCCATAGAAGGAGGAGCCTGGTGGGCTGCAGTCCATGGGATCACAAAGAGTTGGACACGACTGAGCGACTTCCCTTTCACTTTTCACTTTCATGCATTGGAGAAGGAAATGGCAACCCACTCCAGTGTTCTTGCCCGGAGAATCCCAGGGATGGGGGAGCCTGGTGGGCCGCCATCTGTGGGGTTGCACAGAGTTGGACACAACTGAAGCCACTTAGCAGCAGCAGCAGCAGCAGGCTGTATCTTACTTCTATGTGTGTATATATATATTTGCATGATATACAACCTATATTATTATATATTTAAAATAATATATACTTTATAATATATAAAAGTTATATATCCGTATAGATACTATATATTATCTTTTATGTTTATCTTTTTTGTATTATAATGTATATATTGTTCAGCAGGCCATTTGCCTTTTATGCATCAGTATGGTGCCATGTCAGGAAAGAACTTATGAGCCATCGGTTCAAAATCACTTATGGTGCTGTATGTCAGGCACGAAACTCTCTGAGGACACAGACATGAATAAATCATAGGCCTTGCCCTTGAGGAGCTCACAGTCTAAGTAAAGATAACAGGTCTATAATGTACATGCATAGTGGCTTTGCTTCGAGAGGAAAATTATCTTCTCTTACAAGAGTCTCTTGCACTAGCAGTGAAGTGCTGTTTTAATTTAAATCCTCAGCAGAATACCCATCACATAAATGACAACTTGGGGAAGTCCTCCACTCTGGAGTGTATGCCTGGATTTTTGAATTTCAGCTTCCCCTTAAGCCCGGTTCAGTGGATGATAGTGGATTGATTCTCACATCAAAAAGAACTCAGAGCTATACATACTTAACCTTTGGAACCAACTACTGCTAGAAAAATAATAAGCAAGTCTTAGGAGGGAAAAAGTGTTGCTTGAAATTCTGCAGTTCTTTTAATCTTGCGAAGCATGGGCTATAAATCAATAAATAACAATAACATCAAGAGGTGCAATTACATTTTCTATCCACTTAGAAACTGGAAAGAAGTCCTTGGTTCCAACAGCTTTCTTCCTTTAAAGTAATAACAGACTAAATCTTTACTTCTGTAACTAGGGCATGAGCCTGGGTCTAGGTTGGTGTCCTTTCACTGAATTGGAAATGGTGTAACACAAAAAGATGGAAAAATACATCTATGCCAAGAGATTCTTTCCTCAAACTCTCTCAAATTAGAAACATGTACATCTTTAAAGTTATGTCTTAAGTAGCTCCAAAAGGTAGACATTTACGCAAAAAGTTTTAGACATAGTTGGAGTCTTAGTGGTCAAGTAACTCATTTCAAGTGAGGAAAGTCACTTACCTAAAGCAATGTGGCTAATTTTGGAGGTATTTAATTCATAATTCTGACCTAAGTGCAGAAAACTCTTGCTAAGAATTGAACCAAATTTGGTACAATATCAGTAATTTTCTTATCTTTTTGTAGCTAATTCCCTCCAAGCCAGAGGTAGTTTTAATTTCTCAATTAAGAATAGTCATGTCCTTTCCCTTGATTGGTTCGATTAGAAAGGTAATGAGATTTACCCCCATGGAACAGGTCCCATCACACTGTTCAATTTCAGGTGTGAAACAGTACGCCTAAATATCCCACTGAAAACTGTCCAATGGATGTGTGTGTGTGCATGGAGCTCAACAATATATTTCCTTCTTTTTGAAAGAAATTGTTCTTTCCCCTACTACCTGAGTTGTTACATTGAGCGGTGTGATGGAGAGTGTGAAACTAGGGAATAAATCCTGAGACCCACGGATCACAGAAGTCAAGGAGAAATGGAGGATTCATCAGCTGGTTAAGTGGGATGGGTTGGAATAATAAATAAACATAGGTGGAATTACATCCATGACTGATGAAAACTTTGTCTAAGCTATTGAAGATGAAGTTATTGAAGATGTATCTGCTCAGGGCAGATACAATGAGGAATCTGCAGTGGCTAGGAGGGCTTGTGTTCATAGAGATGGGATTCTCAGGTGCACTGATTTCGCTCCAACTCAAACCTTTTTTTTTTTTTCTCATTAACTGCTTTTCTCAGCCAAAATGAACAACCGGACTTGGAATTTTTAGTTTCATTCATCAAGTAGTGAGAATCCTAAGTGGCCATTTGCTGGGTAAATGATCCTTTTAAAGAGATATAAACAGGTGATGGGCACACCCTCACTCCAGTGGAGAGAAAAATTGAGCATCAGGGTACCCAGGGCTTACCTCCTCCTCCATTCCTCCTGGGTCAGAGGTTTTGGCTGGAGCAAATTACGTGGCTTAGAAACTCTCTCTCTGTTCATCTGTTTCTCTCTGTCTCTCTCCTACCTTTTGATTGTAAAATAAAACTCATATACAGAAAACCAGACAAAACAATAGCTGGGTGAGTTATTGGAAAGCCAACAGTCTTCTCCCAAACAGCACTCAGGTCAAACAATAAAACCTTTGCAGGCTAATACAAAAGGTTCTTCTTCCCCCTCCAAATGAAAGTTTTCTCTCAATATTCACCACAGCCTTGCCTGTAACAGCACAACAAACAAGCAAATGTGCGACAAAGGGAACTAATTAACAAAGCAGATAAAGACGTTCAGTGGAATACTATGCAACAGTTGTAAAGATGGAGACTGAACCAGTCAGCCCTTTATTTGTGAACCTGCAGGCCCAATCCTAGCTTCTGGGGAGATGAGAGTGAACAAAATAAAGAGTACTCATGTACTTTTAGAGACGACATTTGAGTGAGGAAGACCGACAGTAACAGACCAACCCAACAGTAAACAGTAGCACTGGCGTTAATGGGAATACTTTGAGACAAGAGATAGAGAGAAAGATGCTTTCCATAGAAGGGCTTTTGGAGGCATGGACATTTGAGCAAAGAGTGAAGTAAGTTTGAGGAAGAGGATTCCAGTTAGAACAAAGAGCACCGTCAGTTTAGAATCTTCCAACAGAAGCAAGTCTAAAGTGAAAGGCTGTGCTGTGCTGTGCTTAGTCGCTCGGTCATGTCTGACTCTCTGCAATCCTGTGGACTGTAGCCCGCGAGGCTCCTATCAGGAGATAAATTCAGGGAAAACAAGATAGAGAGCCTGGAGGGGCTCAGAAGCCAAGGGAGGAAATTTGGATTTTATTTTAATTGCGTTGGGAAACCACTGGAGGGTTTTGATCAAGGAGGCCACCATCATATTTATGTTTCTAAAGATCACATTGACAGTGAGGAGGAGCAATATTTAGGAGGCCTCTTGTCTCAGATTTGGAGAAAGATGATGATGGAAGAAAGTTCTTCTTAAAATAATATGGAAAGGTCTCAAAGGCATATTGTAGATTTTTTTTTTAAAGCAAAACATTTCTAACGTGTGGTCTTAGTTATGTAAAAATAGCAAAATTAGTACTTTCAGACCCCACCAATATAAGCTGTGTATGTGTGACAATGCGTAAATGCTTATTTAGAAAGCTCTCAGAAGAATCTTAGAAGGCAACACAGCAGACAGGAGAAATAATTCTGGGAACAGAGTGGGTTTGGCTGTGGGTGGGGATGAACCACTTTTGAATGATTTATTTTTATTTTTTGCAACAATAATGTATTCATTTGTTGATTGCCTATCTCATATACAAATTATAAGAATGATATAGCTGAATCAAGTGCTTGGGATATGGCTAAAATAAAAATTATAAAGATTTTTAACAGCTGCCTTCAAAAAGATAAATACTTTAGAGAATTGGTGATTCTGGAAGCATGAGCTAAATCTCATAATTTTACATTTACAAATTTGCTGTCAAATTATTTTCCCACAACATTAATTTCAGAAAAGATTAGATATACATTTACATGAAAGATGAGTAGGATGTTGAGAAAGTGTGAGAACAGGTACAGATTTATGACAGTTCATGCAAAAATTTTGATCTCGAAACTGCTGATGGAGGATAAACAGAAAGGAAAGCTAGTTTTAAGAGCACTGGATTTGGAAATTTTTGTTATAAAAATAGACAATTTAAACCTTTATTTTCTGAGCATGGAGTTAATGGGAATACTTTGAGAACAAGAGATGGAGAGAAAGATTCCGTTCATAGAAGGGCAAGTCACTTAACCTTTCTGAACTTCCATCTCTTCTCTGCTTAAAGGTAGCTGTTCCTACCTGATCAGTTTACAAAAAGCATAGCTGAAGGAAGAAAGAAGCAGAGGGAGAGAGAAAGAGAAAGACTGTTACTGAAAATCACAGGTGATGGCAGCTTCTACCCCCTACAGGGGTGTCATTTCTCTTTAGGGCAGGTAACCTTTTGTTGAGCAAAACGAGATGCTGGGACATTTGGCTGTGACAGTATCATCCTCAAGGCATGCTAAGAAAGAAAGCTTTTGAAAGAAAGAGGATGAAACTGCCCTACACAATAAATAAGAATTTCCAAGTTTCTAGAACTGGAGAGAAGCCCACTAGGATGAGGAGGGTGGGGGCCTGGGACTCTCACCTGGAAAGAGTCACTCGGGGCCTTCTTAAGATACCATCTGCCTAACAGTGACCCGTTGTGATCTGTGTTCGGCTTGTATGGCAATGTGACACCCTCATGTCCATCAGCCACCAGGCTCAGTAAATGACTACCCCAGAAAAAGGCTTCTCCGCTTGGGACTCTGAATGAGTGAGGGGAAGGTGTCTGTCTGGGGAGATTAAATAGTTACCAACATGTAGGATCCCAGAAGAAACTTCAGAAGAGTTAGGAGTTTCCTATCACAAGGAAGGTGAAAGTATTAGTCCAACTCTTTGCAACCGCATGGACTGTAACCCACCAGGTTCCTCTGTCCATGGGATCCTCCAGGTAAGAATACTGGGTTACCATTCCCTTCTCCAGGGGATCTTCCCAACCCAGGGGTCAAACCCAGGTCTCCTGCATTGCAGGTGGATTCTTTACTGTCTGAGCCACCAGGGAAGCCCCTTCCCATCACAGGTGCATTAGAATTTGTCACCAGTGACAGTGTGTCTCCAGGTGACATTCGGGTTGATTAAAATAGTGCAGAGAAAGAGTGGTTCACAACATACTTTATAAAATAAATGCTCTTTATTTAAGTCTTTAATTTCAGTTTATTTTTGTGTATGGTGTAAGAGAATGTTAATTTTCAAAATAGACAATGAGCTTCAGGCAGCTCAATAACAACAATAGCAACAAAAAATAACTCAATTATAATCCTAGTTTAAATAAGTGTCGATGCTGGGTCTTACCATTAAGCAATATATGGAACTCTCTAGGCCTTGATTTCCTTATCTCAGGGCTTCCCAGGATGCTCAGTGGTAAAGAACCTGCCTGCCAATGCAGGAGATGTAAGTTCGATCCCTAGGTCAGGAAGATCTGCTTGAGAAGGGAATGGCAACCCGCTCCAGTATTCTTGCCTGGAGAATCCCATGGACAGAGGAGCCTGGTGGGCTACAGTCCATGGATGACAAAGAGTCAGGCATGACTGAGCGTGCATTCACACGCACACACAATCTGGAAAGTAATTTTAACTTAGATATTTTGGGTTTTTTGGCAAGAATTTAAAAGTTAACGTAAATAAAGTGCCTAGAACTATGCCTTGAATGTTGATGGAAACAATCAATATTTTTACTAAATATTTATTTCCTTTACCTACTATACTACAAAGTAATCTCATAATGTTACTTGCAATGGAGGCAGCAAGACATTCTGGAAAGAGCAGTAACCCCAGTAGTCCCTCCATCCCTACCATCCCATTTATTCACTGTGGGACTCTGAGTCCTTAGTCCCTGAGTTAAGTTGTTTCATTTCTAAATCATGACCTTTGAACCAGATGATCACAAAGATGGATTTCCATTCAAACTAGCAAACTGTGAATCTCAAATCCTATATGAATGCATCTGTGGCACAGTTCCCATGCATCATCCGACATACAGAAGTGGTTAAGCTTGTTTACCATCTCCTTTATTCCCTTGAAAAGGTTCATAAAAGTAAAAAGTAACTTCCTCTCCAAGCCATATAGTTTCATGGAGATGACTTTGTCTTTCTGAAATCTTGAGTTGCCCAGGTATAAAAATGTTTTTGTTTTTGTTTTTAAGAATGAAATCAGTTCAGTTCAGTCACTCAGTCATATCTGACTCTTTGTGACCTCATGGACTTCTGCACACCAGGCTTCCCTGTCCATCACCAACTCCCAGAGCCTGCTCAAACTCATGTCCATAGAGTTAGTGATGCCATCCAACCATCTCTTCCTCTGTCATCCCCTTTTCCTCCTGCCTTCAATCTTTCTCAGCATCAGTGTCTTTTCCAGTGAGTCATTTCTTCATATCAGGTGGCCAAAATATTGAAGCTTCAGCTTCAGCTTCATCATCAGTCCTTCCAATGAATATTTGGGACTGAATATTTAGGACTGATTTGACCCCCTTGCAGTCCAAAGGACTCTCAAGAGTCTTCTCCAGCACTACAGTTCAAAAGCATCAGTTCTTCAGCACTCAGGTTTCTTTATGGTCCAACTCTCACATCCATACATGACTACTGGAAAAGCTATAGCTTTCACTAGACAGACCCTTATTGGCAAGCAAAGTAACCTCTCTGCTTTTTAATATGCTTTCTATATTGGCCATAGCTTTTCTTCTAAGGAGCAAGTGTCTTTTAATTTCATGGCTGCAGTCACTATCTGTAGTGATTTTGGAGCCCAAGAAAATAAAGTCTGTCACTGTTTCCATTATTTCCCCATCTATTTGCCATGAGGTTATGGGACCGGATGCCATGATCTTTGTTTTTTGAATGTTGAGTTTTAAGCCAGCTTTTTCACTCTCCTCTTTCACTTTCATCAAGAGGCTCTTTAGTTCCTCTTTGCTTTCTGCCATAAGGGAGGGAGGGAACACAGCCCCGCCCATCTGCCATGAGTCAGACTTGCCTATGAGTGTCTAGGAGTCTCTGGTGGAGATATGGCTTGACAGTTTGACCTCAGGCCAAATAACAGGGAGGGAACACAGCCCTGCCCATCAACAGAAAATTGGATTAAAGAATGAAATAGTCCTTTTCAATGTGGGATTTGACTCAACATTAGAAGATGAGTATGGCCAAAAATAAATAAGAAAATAGCCCATTTCCAAGCTCTCTTAAAAAAAAATTTTTTTTTCAAAGAAGAAAACTAGTAGAAAAGTGACTAGTAAGAGACTAGTAGTAAGTGACTAGGTAAGAGAAAAATTGTCCTCTTCACACTTCATGACCAGGAAAGAGATGAGTATGTCTTGGACTAATATAATGGAATTAAAAGTGAAGAGAAATTGATATATTTGAGATAGTTTTGCAAGTAAAATTGATATCGATAGGATTTCCTGATGCAATAGACTGGGGAGTTGGAAAAAGGAAGAATCAGATTGATGCTATTTCTGATTTAAGCAAATGACTTGATTGATGCCATTTAATTAGGTGGGAAAGGTTAGAAAACTAGCATGAGGAAGAAAGGAAGATTCAGATTTCCATCTTGTGCCAGGTTGTTTGAGATGTACCTCTGACTTCCAAATGGAAAAGTCACCTATCTATTTGATGAATAACGCTGGCATACAGAGAACAGGTTTGAGGCAGAAACAGCCCTCTTGTTGTGGTCCACGCACACACATGACCTTTAAAAGCGCCAGAAATGGATGAAATCACTAAAGCTACAAGGACCTAGCATCAAACCCTGGGGGGCAGATGCAGAGTGGGAAAGGAAAGGGAACCTATTAAGGTCAGGGCTACCCTGGTGGCTCAGTCAGTAAAGAATCCACCTGCAACGTAGGAGACCTGGGTTCGATCCGTGAATTTGGAAGATCCCTTGGAGGAGGGCATGGCAACCCACTCCAGTATTCTTGCATGGAGAATCCCCAAGGACAATGGAGCCTGGCAGGCCACAGTGCTTAGGGTCACAAAGAGGCGGACATGACTGAGCATGAGGGAGGAAGAGGGACTAAAGTAAGAGGCTGACCACTTCAAAAAAGTGGAGCATTCATCTCTGAATTGCAACTAAGAAGAGAATGAAGAAGAACCAATTGGATTTTGAACACGGAAGTTATTGTTTGTCTTTTTTTTTTAATTTTTATTTTATTTAACTTTACAATATTGTACTGGTTTTGCCATATATCAAAATGAATCTGCCACAGGTATACATGTGTTCCCCATCCTGAACCCTCCTCCCTCCTCCCTCCCCATACCCTCCCTCTGGGTCGTCCCAGTACACCAGCACCAAGCATCCAGTATCGTGCATCGAACCTGGACTGGTGACTCGTTTCATACATGATATTATACATGCTTCAATGCCCTTCTCCCAAATCTTCCCACCCTCTCCCTCTCCAACAGAGTCCATAAGACTGTTCTATACATCAGTGTCTCTTTTGCTATCTCGTACACAGGGTTATTGTTACCATCTTTCTAAATTCCACATATATGCGTTAGTATACTGTATTGGTGTTTTTCTTTCTGGCTTACTTCACTCTGTATAATAGGCTCCAGTTTCATCCGCCTCATTAGAATCGATTCAAATGTATTCTTTTTAATGGCTGAGTAATACTCCATTGTGTATATGTACCACAGCTTTCTTATCCATTCATCTGCTGATGGACATCTAGGTTGCTCCCATGTCCTGGCTATTATAAACAGTGCTGCGATGAACATTGGGGTACACGTGTCTCTTTCCCTTCTGGTTTCCTCAGTGTGTATGCCCAGCAGTGGGATTGCTGGGTCATAAGGCAGTTCTATTTCCAGTTTTTGAAGGAATCTCCACACTGTTCTCCATAGTGGCCGTACTAACTTGCATTCCCACCAACAGTGTAAGAGGGTTCCCTTTTCTCCACACCCTCTCCAGCATTTATTGCTTGTAGACTTTTGGATCGCAGCCATTCTGACTGGCGTGAAATGGTACCTCATAGTGGTTTTGATTTGCATTTCTCTGATAATGAGTGATGTTGAGCATCTTTTCATGTGTTTGTTAGCCATCTGTATGTCTTCTTTGGAGAAATGTCTGTTTAGTTCTTTGGCCCATTTTTTGATTGGGTCATTTATTTTTCTGGAATTGAGCTGTAGGAGTTGCTTGTATATTTTTAAGATTAGTTGTTTGTCTGTTGCTTCATTTGCTAAATAAAAGCAAAAATAAACAAATGGGACCTAATTAAATGTAAAAGCTTCTGCACAACAAAGGAAACTATAAGCAAGGTGAAAAGACAGCCTTCAGAAAGGGAGAAAATATTGTTTGTCTTATAAGAGCAGCTTTGGTGGCACCTTAGGAGCGGAACTCCAATTGAACATTTTCAAAAATGAATTTGAGGTCTGACTGAGAGGAAGCTACACATAGTAAATTGTTTTTTCGAAAATTTGTCTTTAAGAAAAGCAGAAACTGTATTTTGTTACACCAAAAAAAAGAAAAAGAACTACAGAAGGGAGTTTGATCAGCTTGAATTTAAGAATGTCTCCAGCGTTTTCAGGTGTTTCTGTCTCATTGCGTGATGTCTCAGTACTTTTTTAAAATTTTAGTTTGTTTTTGGCTGTGCTGAGTCTTTGTTGCAGTGTGCAGGCTTCTCATTAGTGGAGCACGGGCTCTAAGGCGTGTGGGCCTTAGTATTTGTGGCATGCAAGCTTAGCCTCTCCATGGCAAGTGGGATCTTCCAGGATCAGGGATCGAACCTGTGTTGCCTGCATTGGGAGGTGGATTCCTAACCCCTGGACCACCAGAAATCCTCTCATCCCAACACTAACACAGTCTGACTAAAGCAGGTTTAGTTAGTAGTGGTGGACTCTGGACTCACCATGCCTTGAAAGTGAAAGTGAAAGTGAAGTCGCTCAGTCATGTCTGACTCTGTGCCACCCCGTGGACTGTAGCCCACCAGGCTCCTCCGTCCATGGGATTCTCCAGGCAAGAGTACTGGAGTGGGTTGCCGTTTCCTTCTCCAGGGGATCTTCCCGACCCAGGGATTGAACCCAGGTCTCCTGCATTGCAGGCAGGCACTTTAACCTCTGAGCCACCAGGCTTAGTACAACCATGCCTTAGCTTTTATATAATGTTGATTTAGCTGAAAGTGGTGGAGACTTCTAATCCATCATGGGTTTACGGACTTCCCTCTGGAGCCCAAAGACTAAGAAGATATGAGGGCATCCTAGTAGAAATACCTCATTCAGGTTAGGAATGTGGTGGGGCTCCTCAGGTGGTGCTAGTGGTAAAGAATCCGCCTGCCAGTGCAGGAAATATAAGAGATGCCAGTTTGATCCCTGGGTCAGGAAGATCCCCTAGAGGAGGAAATGGCAACCTACTCCAGTATTCTTGCCTGGAGGATCTTGGATAGAGGAGCCTGGAGGGCTATAGTCCATGGGGTCATAAAGAGTCAGACACAACTGAAGTAACAGCACACATGCAGGGCTAAGTTACTGGAGAAGGGACATGGCTCATTCACACAGGGCAGTGTAGGTGAAGGGGAAGAACCAAGAACCAAGAACCCCCAAGTGCCAACCCTTAGGGGAAGTTGACTGTGGAAGTAGTTGAATATGCGGTCATCAACTCAAACTATTCACCAGTCTTTCCAATGCCTGACCTATATGCAGTCAACTTTTTTCTAAACATCAGCTCCTGAATATTCTGGCCTTGGCA
The DNA here is from genome assembly GCF_003369695.1 of Bos indicus x Bos taurus. Classification (NCBI taxonomy): domain Eukaryota; kingdom Metazoa; phylum Chordata; class Mammalia; order Artiodactyla; family Bovidae; genus Bos; species Bos indicus x Bos taurus. Next base: position 51,295,953 of record NC_040097.1, on the reverse strand, counting down.
CAGCCTCACAGACCCCAGGGACAGTGTACCTTTATACTTGACTCAGACACAAGTGTCCTTGTCCCAAAGAGAGACCGTAGGGTGGATATCTAGTGAGCTGGAATCTGAGAGGTGGAGAAAACCGTGGGGCCCGTAGAGAGTGAAGATTTCCCTACTCCAGTGCACTACCTCCACCAGAGGCTACACAGAACTTTCTCACACAATTCAGAACCTAGAAGGTTCCAAGAAAAGATGGCATTCAAGTGAATTGAGATAGCATTAATATTTAGTGTATTATTTCAGGATAATACTTATAAATATATAAACATATTTAGTGTATATTTATATAATATAATTAGATATATAATTTATAATTATTTCATAATTATACCGTGTTATGTCTTTTGCCTGCGTTGTCTAGCTTTATTATTTTAACAGTCTTGGGCTTCCCTGGTATCTCAGTTGGTAAAGAATCCGACTGTAATGTAGGAGACCCCGGTTTGATTCCTGGGTCAGGAAGATCACCTGGAGAAGGGATAGGCTACCCACTCCAATATTCTTGGGCTTCCCTTGTGCCTCAGCTGGTAAACAATCTGCCTGTGATGCAGAAGACCTGGATTTGATCCCTGGGTTGGGAAGATCCCCTGGAGAAGGGAAAGGCCACCCACTCCAGTGTTCTGCCCTGGAGAATTCCATGGACTGTACAGTCCATGGGGTCAGAAGGAGTCAGACATGACTGAGCGACTTTCACTTTCACTTTTTCAGGATACAGAACATTGAACATGATGAGAAGAGTACGTAACTCTGAGATTATGCCACGTCTAGAGGATAGGAAGAGAAGAGCAGTGAAACCGACATGTGGTGGTGGACAGCAGGCCTGGTGGGGGGTGGGGATGGACAGTGTAGGAAGACTGGTAGCCGGCAGTGAAGCAAAGCCACGGAGATGCCCTGCAGAGGTCTTCTCTTTAACTCAATTCAGTTCAGTCGTTCAGTCGTGTCCGATTCTTTGTGACCCCGTGAATCGCAGCACGCCAGGCCTCCCTGTCCATCACCATCTCCTGGATTTCACTGAAACTCACGTCCATTGAGTCGGTGATGCCATCCAGCCATCTCATCCTCTGTCGTCCCCTTCTCCTCCTGCCCCCAACCCCTCCCAGCATCAGAGTCTTTTCCAGTGTGTCAACTCTTTGCATGAGGTGGCCAAAGTATTGAAGCTTCAGCTTCAGCATCAGTCCTTCCAATGGACACCCAGGACTGGTCTCCTTCAGGATGGACTGCTTGGATCTCCTCACAGTCCAAGGGACTCTCAAGAGTCTTCTCCAACACCACAGTTCAAAAGCATCAATTCTTTGGTGCTCAGCCTTCTTCACAGTCCAACTCTCACATCCATACATGACCACTGGAAAAACCATAGCCTTGATTAGATTTCTCTTTCCAAACAACACCCTGACTTCAATTTGAAGAAATATTTCTAATGTACTAGAATCAGCCTGGAAGCCTCATCATAGCTAAAACGTGATCATTTCACTCAAGTTAGGCCACTTGGGGGGTTCTTCTCTGGGATTTGAAACTTAGAGGAACAAAAAGACTGAAATGCCCAGTATAGACTTTGTCTCTGTGAATGAGCCCTGAACATTTGGGACCATCTTTCTGCTTCTTACTTCTGCAGCTGCCTTGCTTCCTGTCTCACTTCTCTCACCCCTTATCAATTCACTGAGCCCCTGGCATCCTTTGTGTTGGGAGGTTATTTTGCTTAAATGCATCTGGGTTGAATTTCTGTTGCGGGCAATCCGGGAGCCCTGACTGGGTCAGCAGACAAAGTCCACCAAAAGCTAGATGAGCACTATTAGAAACTGCAAGGATTTTCAAAGATGAACAAAGAAGAGTGACTGGAAGAGGTTTCCTTTATCCAAACCCCAAGTGCAAGAGAAATCAATGTCTCTCTTTTTTTCCTTCCAGTCATACATAACGTGCTCAGAAGCCCCCTTCTATCTGAAGGACAGATTAATTAATCTAGTTATCAGGGAACCTTCCCACTCCAACCATGAGGTATACAAGAGACTGCAGCTGATTTGTTGGCAGGAAAAGCCATGCTCCTGGCCTCGTGTGGTCTCCACCATCTGTCCCTCGGGCACCTCTCATCGGTCTACAACGCTGACCACAGATGCCACATCACAGCTACCCTTCTGTCATCCTATCACCTAAGGCACTCAAGGCCAGAGGCACCCTTGTCTGCACTTCCTTCCTTAGTGCCCAAGGCCTGTAAGAAGCTCAGATTTGGTGTCCAGCCTTTTTTACGTTTCCCATTCAAAAATGTGGCTCCATTTCATCCCTCTTCCTGGTCAGTCCAAATCTAGCGTTATTGTTGTTCAGTTGCTCACTCGTTTCCAATTCTCTCCGACCCCATGGACTACAGCATATCAGACGTCCCTGTCCTTCACTATCTCCCGGAGCTTGCTCAAACTCATGTCCATTGAGTCAGTGATGCCATCCAATGATCTCATCCTCTGTTACCCGCTTCTCCTGCCTTCAATCTTTCCCAGCATCAAGCTCTTTTTGAATCAGTTGGCTCTTCGTATCAGGTGGCCAAAGTATTGGAGCTTCAGCTTCAGCATCATTCCTTCCAATGAATATTCAGGGTTGATTTCCTTTAGGACAGACTGGTTGGATGTCCTTTTCCAAGGGACTCTCAAGATTCTTCTCTTTCACTACAATTTGAAAGCATCAACTCTTTGGCCCTCAGCATGAATCCCCTTCAATTCACCTTTGAGACCCACAACAATGACTTCTTTCTTGTAGGACAGGAAATGCTAACACCAGGGTTGGTTTTCTTTTTTCCTTAATATCATCCTCTGTTGAATAACTAATGTAGTACATACCTGATTGTGTCATAATTATTTTGTTTGTTGCTGTGTGAAACAAGTTAATCAAAAAGATTCATCTCTGTATTTCCCGTTCCCAGTTCCTGGACCTACTGAACACTCAATGAATGTTTGTAAAATAGAACACCACAAAAACCTACTGTGTAGACTCATCTTACGTCTTTGCACAGTTCCTGAGAATAGCTTTTGTGGAAAGTCATAAAAATGCATCGATGGGTAGATAGCATCCCCCAAACCAAGATTTTCAAGTGCTTTTCAATAATTAAATTCTGAGGAACAATTTAAAGCTTGCATAGTTTTCTCTCAAATGCTCTCTAGAGACAGCTGGTGCGCGCTGGGGTTCATGGACTTCATTACGAGTTCATTTTCCTCTTTTCTGCATTGGGTATACTGACTGAAATGAGAAGGCGGGAACCAGGAACACAAATTAAACAGGTGGAATCTGGAAGGTGGCAGAGCCTGCACACAGATTATTAAACAGTCGGCTTTGCACTTGATCTTGACAAAGCCAGGCTTCACCATTCTGAATGAACTCAAACAAATAGTTGCATGAGCATAACATGATATTCAGTGTCTAAGGGTCTAAGATCATTGAACAAGAATCTGCCCACAACGTGGGAGATTCCGCTTCTATCCTTAAGTCGGGAAGATCCCCTGGAGAAGGGAATGGCAACCCACCCCAGTATTCTTGCCTGGAGAATTCCATGGGCAGAGGAATTTGACGGGCAAGCCACAGACAAGACAGGTCACAGAGTCAGACACGACTCAATGACTTTCAGTTTCCAGGGTCTGAGATCAGTTAATGAGGGGCCTTCAACAAGTCTACTGTATAGTTTGCACACCATGTCTCTCTTTGGATAACAGGATTTATAAGCTGCTGTCTCAGTGAGAAAGGGTGAGAAACATCTTCTGACTTCCCATGTGCTTCAGAGTATAGAGACCATGCTAGAAGTTTAATACAAAGGAGCATGTGACTTGCCCAAGTTAGAGTTTTAATAAAAGTCATCCTGGAGGCTTTTCAGGTTTTATCCACTCAGATCCCTGAGGTTTTGTCAGCCTGTTAGAGCTGTTCAGAACTAACTCTCCACCCCTGTCTGCAACCCATCACAGGAACTCTGTTCAATCCTTAACTCTCCAGGCACATCTTCTTTCTCCTCCTCTAAGAAATCTTTCCTTTCTTAAATTACTTCCCCCCAACCACCCACCAAACCCTCTTTAGGGTTTAGCTGGCAATACCTATCACAGTTGCAATAGCAGTGATGATGCTGACTGTAGAATAAAATTGGTGCGCTTCTCTGATGATAGCTTCTAAACTCTAAGAGTGATCCCTGATGTAAATTTCAGCCTATGCATCACGGGTGATGGAGCAAGCACACGGGACCAGAATGGACATTTGGGAGACAGTAGCAAGAAGGGTTATTGTCTAACTCTAGAAAGCATTTCCATGTCCTACTGCTTGAGTTGGAAATGTTTAAAACCATACTTTGATTTGAATAAAAGGCACTGCATACTTATGGAAATGTAAAAGATTGACTCTCCCACAGATTACTTTTCAGAAGACATTGTAGGGACTTCCCTGGTGGATCAGTGGTTAAGACTTTACCTTTCAATGCAGAGAGTGTGGGTTCAATCCCTGGTCAGGGAGCTAAGATCACACATGCTTCATGGCCAAAAAAACCATAAAACAGAAGCAGTATTGTAACAAATTCAATAAAGACTTTAAAAATGGTCTACATCAAGAAAATGGTCTATCAAGTTTTAAAGTGGATTTTCACTAAAAAAACAGTTTATAAATTAGACAGGACTTCAAAGTGTCGGACACGACTGAGTGACTGAACTGAACTGAATCATTAAATAGGATTTTATAAGCTAAGAAAACCACATCATAGACAGAAAAAAGAGGTATTACGTTCCATTCTGTCATTGCCTTATTTGGGGATTTTTGCTTTTGTGCTCAGATGCTCAATCATGTCCAACTCTTTGTGACCCCATGGGCTGTAGCCCACCAGGCTTCTCTGTTGTTGGGATTCTCCCGGCACAAATACTGGAGTGAGTTGCCATTTCTTCCTCCAGGAGATCTTCCTGACCCAGGGATTGAACCCAGGTCTCCTGCTTGCAGGTAAATTCTTTACCACTAGCTCCACCTGGAAAGCCCATTATGGGGTTTAAAACCTACCTAATGCATGTGAAGGCCACAGACTGGAAAGTGAAAGTGAAAGTTGCTCAGTCATGTCTGACTCTTTGTGACCCCACAGACTATACAGGCCTTGGAATTCTTCAGGCCGGAATACTGGAGTGGGTAACCCTTCCCTTCTCCAGGGGATCTTCCCAACTCAGGGACTGAACCCAGGTTTCCCACGTTGCAGATGATTCTTTACCAGCAGACAGGAAGATTAGCATAATCACTGTACCCACCCCACCATGGGACTCTGTGCTAAACCTAAATATGAATAGTTTGAGATTTAGGGTGTATCTCATATAAATGCTTAGAAAAATGGTTAGTATCATGTTATAACATAGGATTCTTAACTTTGTTAAAGTCTTTATCCCAGATGAACTCAGGCAGTAAGTCAAAAACAGAAACTCCATGGTCATCAAACTTACCTTTGCAGTTACATACTTCCTTTCAATGCAATTGATCCATGAGATCGACTCGAGTGTCCCTGAGGACAGGCTTACAATTATGTCCCCTAGGATGACTCTCCTCAACCCTCATAATAGTGCCCAGGATTGAAATCCAGACCCAGTTGCCATGGTCATGCTGTTGAACCTGTAGAAGCAGCATTTATATTTGCATTTCAGATAAATGACTTTTTGAAATTCAGGTCTCAACAAAGTACCGGACCTGCTGCAAAGGGCTAGATGATTTGGGGTCAGAGTAATCCTGTTCACTGTCCACTCCAGTCATTGCAAGGTTCCAAATATTTAGTGCTGCAGTGAGCACAGACACACATGATTATTTTGTATTAACCTGGGTAAACAATTTGAGATTTATGTTTACACACTGTTAATGCTGGATTTTTAAACAGGAAAGCAGTATACTAATAAATGTCCTCTGCTTCTGCTGATCTGTGCAGCCCATGAATATGGAATCCCCTCCCCTTCACTGTCCGCTTGGCCTTACCATGTTGCTGCTTTGAGAGGCTGAAGGACATCAGATTAAAATATGTGTGGGGGAATCCAAGAGACAGCTGATGGAGTTGGCAGCAGTTTAGAATGGCTTCATTGAGTATGACATTTTTTAGCAATGCCTTGTGAAAGCTGGACCTAACAGAAGCAGTAGGCATTAAGAAGAGGTGGCAGGAATACACAGAAGAACTGTACAAAAAAGATCTTCACGACCCAGATAATCACGATGGTGTGATCACTCACCTAGAGCCAGACATCCTGGAATGTGAAGTCAAGTGGGCCTTAGAAAGCATCACTACGAACAAAGCTAGTGGAGGTGATGGAATTCCAGTTGAGCTATTTCAAATCCTGAAAGATGATGCTATGAAAGTGCTGCACTCAATATGCCAGCAAATTTGGAAAACTCAACAGTGGCCACAGGATTGGAAAAGGTCAGTTTTCATTCCAATCCCAAAGAAAGGCAATGCCAAAGAATGCTCAAACTACCACACAATTTCACTCATCTCACACACTAGGAAAGTAATGCTCAAAATTCTCCAAGCCAGGCTTCAGCAATACGTGAACCGTGAACTTCCAGATGTTTAAGCTGGTTTTAGGAAAGGCAGAGGAACCAGAGATCAAATTGCCAACATCTGCTGGATCATGGAAAAAGCAAGAGAGTTCCAGAAAAACATGTATTTCTGCTTTATTGACTATGCCAAAGCCTTTGACTGTGTGGATCACAATAAACTATGGAAAATTCTGAAAGAGGTGGGAATACCAGACCACCTGACCTGCCTCTGAGAAACCTATGTGCAGGACAGGGAGCCACAGTTAGAACTGGACACGGAACAACAGACTGGTTCCAAATAGGAAAAGGAGTACATCAAGGCTGTATATTGTCACCCTGTTTATTTAACTTCTATGCAGAGTACATCATGAGAAACGCTGGGCTGGAAGAAACACGAGCTGGAATCAAGATTGCTGGGAGAAATATCAATAACCTCAGATATGCAGATGACACCACCTTTATGGCAGAAAGTGAAGAGGAACTGAAAAGCCTCAAGTGAAAGTGTAGAGTGAAAAAGTTGGCTTAAAGCTCAACATTCAGAAAACGAAGATCATGGCATCTGGTCCCATCACTTCATGGGAAATAGATGGAAACAGTGGAAACAGTGTCAGACTTTATTTTTCTGGGCTCCAAAATCACTGCAGATGGTGATTGCAGCCATGAAATTAAAAGACGCTTACTCCTTGGAAGGAAAGTTATGACCAACCTAGATAGCATATTCAAAAGCAGAGACATTACTTTGCCAACAAAGGTTCGTCTAGTCAAGGCTATGGTTTTTCCAGTGCTCATGTATGGATGTGAGAGTTGGACTGTGAAGAAGGCTGAGCACCGAAGAATGGATGCTTTTGAACTGTGGTGTTGGAGAAGACTCTTGAGAGTCCCTTGGACTGCAAGGACATCCAACCAGTCCATTCTGAAGGAGATCAGCCCTGGGATTTCTTTGGAAGGAATGATGCTAAAGCTGAAACTCCAGTACTTTGGCCACCTCATGCGAAGAGTTGACTCATTGGAAAAGACTCTAATGCTGGGAGGGGTTGGGGGCAGGAGGAGAAGGGGATGACAGAGGATGAGATGGCTGGATGGCATCACCGACTCAATGGACGTGAGTTTGAGTGAACTCCGGGAGTTAGTGATGGACAGGGAGGCCTGGCGTGCTGCGATTCATGGGGTTGCAAAGAGTCGGACACGACTGAGCGACTGAACTGAACTGAACTGAACTGTGAAAGCTGTAATGTAATTAGGGTAGATACACAGGCCATTCATCAATATCTCCCTGAAACCTGTATATATAGCTTCACATTAATGATTTGATGTGTTGGGCAGAGTTTTTGCCTGCTTGGATATATCAGTTAGATTTTGTGCTGTAAGATTTTCATCTGCTCACTTAGAAGCATAATGGCATCGCTCAGTCCAGACTGAAGTCAATGTTTCATGGGGTATTCAGGAACTTATTCTGTTTTATTATTTATTACAGGCAGATGTGCTTATAGAGTGTCCTTGAACATGGTAGAAATAAGTCCTGAGTTCTGAAGTCTTGCGTCACAACTGCTAAGGTGTGAGGAGGGTGAGGTACAAAAGCCAAAACAAACAAGATGAACACTTGTCTTCACTGAGTGGGTCAGGAGGAGTTCATTCACTGTTAGACTTTCTTCTTGGTCATGTGGGAGAGCTTTCTAGATTAAAAGACCTGCCACCTTGCCAAATTGTTTTTTTGTTTGTTCGTTTGTTTTCATTAGTTCAGCAAAATCAAGTCACAGATGGGCAATAAACTGAAAACTATATAAACTTTTTTTTTAACACACCACATTTGTAAAAGCAATTGTCTTCAGGGACGCTAAACAACAGGTTTTAAATAATTTTTTTATTTCACATGGTTCCCCAGAGAAAACAAAACAAAACACAATACCAGCCATCTTTAATACAAAGACCCTGTGTTAATATGATCAGAGAAGTTTAGATGATTCTGTGGGACAATTTTTTTCTTCAGCTTAGTCTTGTTAAGGGCCTTCCCTGTGTTCTTTTTCTGTTGTGGCTGTTCAGTCACTAAGTAATCTCTGACCCTGTGACTCCATGAACTGCAGCACACCAGGCTTCCCTATCCTTCAGTGTCTCCTGGAGTGTACTCAGACTCATGTCTATTGAGTCAGTATGACGCCATCCCTGACATCTAACCTGGCATATTCTAATTTCAGAGCCAGGTTGTTTTGTGCTCCTTCTTTTCATAGTTCTTCTGTTTTATGGTCCTTCAGAGCCAACATTCTTTATGGTCCTTCTTTATGGACCTTGGGGAGAGCTCAACAGACAGCCTTGAAATCAGATTATCACAGTCATGTCATCTCATCCTCTGTCACCCCCTTCTCCTCTTGCCCTCAGTCTTTCCCAGCTCCTCACATCAGGTGACCAAAGTATTGGAGCCTAAGCATCAGTCCTTCCAATGAATGTCCAGGGTTGATTTCCTCTAGGATTGACTGGTTTGATCCCCTTGCTGTCTAAGGGACTCTCAGGAGTCTTCTCCAGCATCACAGTTCAAATGCATCAATTCTTTGGTGCTCAACCTTCTTTATGGCCCACCTCTCACATCCATACATGACTACTGGAGAAACCATAGCTTTGACTATACAGACCTTTGTCAGCAAAGTAATGTCTCTGCTTTTTAATATGCTCTCTAAGTTTGTCATAGCTTTTCTTCCAAGGAGCAAGCATCTTTTAATTTCATGGCTGCAGTCACCATCGACAGTGATTTTGGAGCCCAATAAAATAAAATCTGTCACTATTTCCACTTTCTCCTCATCTATTTTCCATGAAATGATGAGACTGAATGCCATGATCTTTGTTTTTTGAATGCTGAGTTTTAAGCCAGCTTTTACATGCTTCTGTTTCACCCTCATCAGAAGGCTCTTTAGTTCCTCTTTCTTCTGTTATCATGTTGCAATACCCTTCTAAACTGGGATCAATCTTCCCACTTAATTTCTGTGTAATAAGGGCAAGGCCTCTTTTTGGGTTGCCTGAGCCTTGCAGAGGGAGAGCTTTGCCTCAAAGGGTAACTGAAAACAAAGTATATTTGGTTCAACTGAAATATTTAGTCAGGGCTTACCTGGTAGTCCAGTGGCTAAGACTCCAAGCTCCCAATGCAAAGGGCCGGGGTTCAATCCCTGGTCAGGAAACTAGATCCTGTGTGCCAGAACTAAGACCTGGTGCAGCCAGATAAGTTTTAAAAAGAAAGGAAAGACATATTCATTTCACTCAACTGATGAAAGTGATGATTCTTTTATGAACAAGGTCCCAGTAGTTGGTACGAAGGACAGAAAGCCATTAAGAATATCCAAGGCCAAAGGCTCTGAAATTAGAAGGTGGCACGTTAGATGCCAAGAATGAGCCCTGGTTGGAGGGAAGGAAACTGGATATTTGAAGCTCTCTGTTCACCCTTCCAGTTTGCACTCAGTTTCCTGTTTGTTAGAATTTTAAGGTCATTTATTTTTAGACTTGACAAAGACCTAAGAAAGTCACTGGCCTTGGGGAGAGCTTAACAAGATAGCCTTAAAATCAGGTTGTTAGAGTCATGTCACACTTCCCAGTATAGAGCGACTGTACATACACAGAAACATACTAGTCATGTAACTCTTACTAAGAAATAGATCATAAATATCAGAAATAGTTTAGGTAATATTAATCATGCAGCTTGGGAATCAGGTCTGGATTACTTTAAACAAGAATTTGCAGTTATGTAGGTTAAATAAGTATAGAGATCTAATGTACAGCATGATGGCTATACTTAATAATACTGTAATGGGGTGGGATGAAGAGTGGAAGAGAGGTTCAAGAAGGAGGGGATATATGTATACTTATGGCTGATTCACTTTATAGTACGGCAGAAACCAACACAACGTTGTAAAGCAATTATCCTCCAATTAAAATTAAAAATAAAATGAAAAAAACAAAATAATAATGCTGCAGTGAATACTGGACATTTGCTAAAAGAGTAGATTTCAATTGTTCTCAAATCATATATACATACATACACACACACACATACACACATGAAATGTTACTTAATCTGACTGTAGTCATCATTTCCCTAGGAATATGTATATCAAATAATCTTGTTATAAACCTTAAATACATAAAAATCATATTTAAAATGATTAAAATAAATAAAATTTTTAAATACCAAGAATTTGTGATTCATGTTGATAGAATGACATTATAAAAGAAGCACCTCTCATAATCAACAAATTTAGATTATTTTCTTGAAAAGAGGAATGTATGAGGAAACCAGAAGGGAAAGAGACACGTGTACCCCAATGTTCATCGCAGCACTGTTTATAATAGCCAGGACATGGAAGCAACCTAGATGTCCATCAGCAGATGAATGGATAAGAAAACTATGGTACATATACACAATGGAGTATTACTCAGCCATTAAACAGAATACATTTGAATCAGTTCTAATGAGGTGGATGAAACTGGAGCCTATTATACAAAGTGAAGTAAGCCAGAAAGAAAAACACCAATACAGTATACTAACGCATATATATGGAATTTAGAAAGATGGTAACAATAACCCTGTGTACGAGATAGCAAAAGAGACACTGATGTATAGAACAGTCTTATGGACTCTGTTGGAGAGGGAGAGGGTGGGAAGATTTGGGAGAAGGGCATTGAAACATGTATAATATCATGTATGAAACGAGTTGCCAGTCCAGGTTCGATGCACGATACTGGATGCTTGGGGCTGGTGCACTGGGACGACCCAGAGGGATGGTATGGGGAGGGAGGAGGGAGGAGGGTTCAGGATGGGGAACACATGTATACCTGTGGCGGATTCATTTTGATATTTGGCAAAACTAATACAATTTTGTAAAGTTTAAAAATAAAATAAAATTTAAAATAAAAAAAAGAAAAATGTGAAACTATAAATAATTCACAAAGCATAAATGTCTTAGCCCTTGGTGTCTATTAAACTCAAATTTACTATTTTTTAGGAAAAAGAAGGCACATAATGTGGATAGTGAGTGAGTGAAGTCTCTCAGTCGTGTCTGACTCTTTGCGACCCCATGGAGTGTAGCCTACCAGGCTCCTCTGTCCATGGGATTTTCCAGGCAATAGTCCTGGAGTGGATTGCCATTTCCTTCTCCAGGGGATCTTCCCAACCCAGGGATCAAACCCGGGTCTCCTGCATTGTAGACAGACGCTTTACCGTCTGAGCCACCAGGGAAGTCTAGGTAAGTAGGAGTGGATAGTAGGAGTCAGTAATTTTGACTTTTTCTCTAACTTTTCCATATTTCCAGAGTTATTGACAATATCCATTAATTTCTGATCTAATTAGGAAAAAATCCATCAAAATCTTCTTTGGTGAGATTTCTTGAAAGCTGTCTCTTCTCACAGAGATCTTCCCTGTGATTCTACTGTAAATCATTCCAGTTGCCTAAGTGTCTTTATGCTCATGTAATAACAAAAAGATTTTTATTTTTAACATTCAGCTGTACATTCCTGACTTGTACAGTTAATATTTTGATGGGATTGGCTCTCTAGGTAGCCAATCCCAGGTAGATTCTGGGAGCCTCAGATAGATTCTTTTGTTGAATCAGGAGGTTTGAATAAATTGCCATGAATCTGAAAATCCCTCTTCATAGCATGATTGATTTGATCTCTTTGATTAAGTCAAAAATAACCCATAATTCCAGACATGACTTTTTGAAAACTTTTCTAGTGTATTTTTAAAATTATTATTTTATTAACTCTGTTAATCCCATCACAAGTGACATCTCTGAAAACAACATGCATTGGAAAACTTTATGTCTTGAAAGCACAGCTGTAAAAATCAAGGCAAGATAGGATCAGAGAAAGTAGTTAAGCTACCATCTGCTTGCTTCCACCGGCCTTACGTATTTGTATCATCAGCCTGCTCAAGGCCAAGTTGTAAAGCAGTTTAGCCTGAAGATTAGTGGCCCTCCGCCTTTCCACTCAGTAATGCCAGTGTGTCTCCGGAAGCCCAGAACTCCCTGAGCAAGTCGGCACCTTTCACCTTTATTCCCTGCGCAGTGCCTCAAAATCTGTATCTTACTTCCTCTAACTTCCATTTATAAAGTCACTTCTGAAATCTCAGGGGAACCCCGTTCCCTACATTCCCTGTTGGCTGCCAGGTATGTATCTAGTCCCATAGTGCAAGCCACCTGCATCATCGTCATGGCAGCTGGACCCACGGTGGCAGGGACAGGCTGGTGTGGCCTCCCGCACATTCTTGGTGCTTCCGGTGTGTTCTTCTCACAGCCACTTCATGTCTATCTCCCAGTGGAGTGCTGGTGCCCACTCACCGATGATTTAACAAAATTCCTGAGTATTTAACAATTAGTGTTACCAGCCCAGCTCACTTGAGACCCTGCACCTATAACAAATCTCCTATTTTGGAGGTTAGACAGAAGATAAACATAGATATAGACCCTACTAGTTCTGCTTTTCTGGTAAAGCCCTAATTGTTATACTACTCAAAGAGAACAAATGTAGGGGTACCAAGTGGGGAAAGATAGGGGTGGGATGGACTGGGAGATTGGGATTGGTGTACATGCACTGCTATGTATGAAATGGATAACTAGAAGAACCTACTAGATAACATAGGGAACTCTACCCAGTGCTCTGTGGTGACTAATGGGAAGGAAATCCAAGAAAAAGGGGATATGCGTATACATATGGCTGATTCACTTTGCCATACAGCAGAAACAGACAACATTGTAAAGCAACTATACTCTAATAAAAATAATTTTTAATAAAAATAAAAATTTTAAAGGATTAAAGACCACAGTCCTTAAAAGTTGAGGTCAAGTTTCTCAAGGAAATTCAGCAAATTAAGAAATCTCTAATTTGATAAAATTTTTGAGATAAAATTCACTTGGGTCCATGGGGCTTCCCAGGTGGCGCTAGTGGTAAAGAACCCACCTGCTGGTGCAGGAGACTTAAGAGATGTGGGTTTGATCCCTGGGTCCAGAAGATCCCCCGGAGAAGGAAATCTAACCCACTCCAGTGTTCTTGTCTGAAGAATCCCATGGACAGAGGAGCCTGGCCAGCTATAGTCCACAGGTTCGCAAAGAGTCAGACACTACTGAGCAACTAACACTTTGACGTTCAGAGATGGTCATTACAAGATAGTGGTTAGCAAAGGCTGACAGTTACACATGGATAACTTCTGGAGAACGTTTCAATTTTAACTAATTCATTGGAAATAGTATAATGAATGGTGTTAACAATTCAAGATGGCGAATGTTCTAAATTCTGAAAAACCCATGTCAGTCACAGGCCCACACAAGGTGAAATTATCCTCCTTATTGCTGAGATTTGTTTGTACTTCTGTGGTCTCTTAGCTGATCATGCCAAACCTGCCCCTGCGGTTCACCTTGAGCAACAAATGTAAGGTGTACCTGGAAGACACACAAAACTAACAAACCGAAAGTCCCTGCACTCTCGGCCCCCAAGCATGTTTCACTGGAGATATATGCCCCACCCTGGCTGGACCGCTGCCGCATGGCCCTGTCGTTGGGCCACCTGGGTGTGTGTCCACCGCAGCAACCACAGAGTACTCAGATGACCTAGCTATTCTCAACTGGAATGGATTTTTGGTTTGTGGATCAGACTTCGAGGTTCTGGTTTTGATAGAGTCTAGAAAATCCAATTTGGGTCTCTTGACCTTGGAATAAATTCTGTTCAGATGATGCTTTCCTATATAAATGTTGTTACTCTCAACTCCTCTTCCTGCATAGTGCTTAGCATGCCTCGCCGAGGGCTTTGGCATAACTAGGTGGTGTTTATTCTGACAAAATATTACTGGGTAAATAAATATTTCAGAACATATTTGTATACCATGTTAGTGATACCCTAAATTGTAGACCCAGCTAAGATAATGGGCATACTCTAACTGCATAGTTGTGTTTATTTGTTTCAACTAATTTAGCATGGGCCTAGACAGATGCTGTCTTAATTACTCCAAAAGAGTTTTTTCGCAGTTTGAATGTTTACTGGAAATATCTCTGAGTGCTTAAGCTGCTGTCTCTGGTGAGATAAATGTCTATAACGGAAAGCGCTGGTGTTTTTTGATAACCCCCAAGCCAGCGTCTCTTGGCTTCTGTGGATGTGTGGACAGCATGCCATGTAATCTGTGGGCTTCAAGCACTGGCCCGTCACCACTTTGTGGTTGAGTATAAACATAATATAAAAGACTGCTGGACAGGAGCTGCACGAGGGCACTGATGGGGCCAGCCCACACACACTCAGTGACTGCTGAGGAAGATGGATGGTCAAATAAGCTACCCGGTGCTCGGACAAGCTACCTTGGCATGATAATCTTGTTTAAGATCTTGCTACATTATTCATTGCTTTTCTCCACTACTAATCTTTGCAACATGCTTCTGTAATGTTTCTGCGTGCATTCTCAGAGCTATAGAGACTATTGTTTTATGATAGAGATAAAGCTTTTCATTAATTTGCCCATGCTTTGCAGGGAGAGCAGGGAAGACAATGATCTCTGGTACTGCTGTTCACAGACCACTTCCTACAACTCATAATTTCCACTGGCTAGAGGAGAATTAATCGTACATGCATAGAGATGATGGCAGGCTTAGGCACGGTCTCTGTCAAATATCCATGGAAAAGGGGATTAATTAAAAGACTTTGGAACAGTCACTTCCTTATTATAGCACCAACCTGGTTCTACCATTAATATGTTTGTTTATGAACATTTGGATATATGGGCATAGATGTGAATACTGCTCCCTTGCAAGCATCCATATTCCATTGCCTGGGTTTTTTGTCTTTTTGTTTTGGGCACCCTGGTTCTTGGTTGCTGTGTGCGGGCTTTGAGTAGTCACAGTGAGCAGGGGCTCCTCTCTAGTTGTGGTGCGCAGGCTTCTCAGTGCAGTGGCTCCTTTTGCTGTGGAGCACAGGCTCTAGGGCTTGACACAGCAGTTGTGGCGCATGGGCTTACTTTCCCTGAAGCATGTGGGATCTTAGGTTCCTGGACCAGGCATCAAACTTGTGTCCCCTGCATTGTAAAGCATACTCCTAACCACCGGACCACCACAGAAATCCCTCCATTGCCTCTTAATGTTGACAGCATTGCAGGGATAAGGTGAGTTAGCACATAGATGTGCTTACAGAATCACAAAACAAAAGCTAAGGAGTTTCACAAGAATTTATTAGAATACTGAAGGCCGTGGTGGAAGCTGAGCAGTTGGTTGCTGACAAGCTCAGAAAAAGACACGAACATCGAGCACGGGAGGCTCATGTGGTGAAAGTGTCAGGAGCTGGTCCCCAGGATGGGCCACAGTCGGGACGCCTGTAGTGCCTGCTCCTCCTCCAGAGGGCAGGTTGGGGAGGGGAGTGGTGAACACTGAGGCCAGCAAAAGGCCTTCGGGGAAGAGAGAAGCCAGGCCCTGCCTCCGGTAACATAAGAAGCTTAATTTTTGTCCCTAAACTGTTCCTTTGTAAAAAAAAAAAAAAAAAAAAAAACAACAGTAATGACAAAATCCTATGAAAAACAAAATATCTTTGGATTTTGAACAAATTAAAGAATTTATCAGAATAAATCCTGGAAAATAAGACACTAACTCAAAATAATAGTGACCAAATTACTGACGGAATTAACATGCTATAGTCGGATAATTCACTCGTCCAGAAGAAAACAGTAACAGAAGAATAGAGAAATTTAAAGGATAGGAGATACAAAGAAAACAAATAGTAAAATGGTAGACATAAATCCAATTTTATTGATAATAATGTTGAGTGTGACCAGATTAATCAATCCAACCAAAAGGCAGAGATTATCAGACTTGATTAAAAAGGAAAAATCCAACTATTTGATATCTATAGAGCATACACTTCAGGTTCAAAGATACAAATAGGTTGAAAGTAAATGAGTGGAAAAAATACATAAGGCAAATAGAAGCGATAAGAAAGCTGGAGTGATTATAGTAATATCAGACAAAATAGACTCTACAATAAAATTAAAATGTTGCTAGGGGTCGCACAGAGTCAGACATGACTGAAGCAACTTAGCAGCAGCAGCAGCAGCAGGAATAATAAAGAGCATTTTATCATGATAAAAGGGTCAATTCATCAGTAACAGTAATAATTATAAATATGTATGCATATAATATGCATGCACCAGGGCTTCCCTTGTGGCTCAAACAGTAAAGAATCTGCCTGCAGTGCGGAAGACCTGGGTTCGATCCCTGAGTTGGAAAGATCCCCTGGAGAAGGGAACAGCTACCCATTCCAATATTCTGGCCTGGAGAATCCCATAGACAGAGGAGCCTGGGGGGCTACAGTCCACAGGGTCGCAAAGAATCAGACACAACTGAGTGACTTTCACTTTCATGCATCTAATAACAGATCCCCCAAAACACGTGAAGTGAAAATAGGCAATTTAACAGTTATGGTTTGATACTTCAATACTCTACTTTTAATAATGGCTAGAACAACTTTACAGAAGATCAGCACAGAAATAGAAAACTTGAACAACACTAGAAATCAACCTGACCTAAAAGACTCTTGAGAATCTTTGACTCATCAGCAACAAGATACACAGTCTTGTTAAGTGCACATAGAACATTCTCCAGATTATGTCACATACTCCAAAACAAACCTCAGTAAATTAGAGATTGAAAACATGCACAGTAAATTCTTCCACTGCAGTGGGAGGGAGAAACAGAAAATGAGAAGCTCAATAACAGAAACCAAGTTGGAAATTAAAAGTGAAATAATATCCTCTAAATAACCAATGACTCAAAGAAGAATCTCAAGGGAGTTAGAAAATACTTCGAGATGAATGACAATAAAAATGCACTCTAGCAAAATGTATGGGAGACAGCAATGCTTAGAGGAAAACTTGTGGCTCTAAACACTTCTGTGAAAAGAAGAAGAAAGATCACAATGCAGTAACCTAGCATTCCATCTTACTATGTTGGATAAAGAGATTGAGGTGCATCTAATGAAAGAAGAAGAAAGAAAACGATAAAGATTCAAGTAGAAATTATTAAAACAGATAATGAAGAAAAGAACAACCAGTAGCTGATACCTTTAAAAAGCCAACAAAATTGACAACTTTGAAGAGTCAACAAAACCTGACTGGACTGGCCAAGAGAAAACCAGGTGGTTCAAATTACTGACATCAAAAATTAAAGAGGAGGCATTAATACTGACCATACAGAAAGTTAAAGCATCATAAGGAAAGTAATTGTATGCCAACAAATCAGACGGCATGAGTAAAACGCACACACTTCTAGAAAGACACAAGCTGCAAAGTGAATCAGTTAGAAGCAGGAATCTGAAGAGACTTATAACAAGTAAAGAGATTTATAAGGCTTATTGTTATATGTTTTAATAAGGTATTCAACTTTAAAATATTTGTAACCAGGAGCTGAAAGACTTCCAGAACTCTGTCTCTCCTTTACACCAAGAGCAATCTTAGCTTTAAACTTTGTAGCTGTTAAGACCTCAGAATCCTCTACTGCATTTTAAAAAAGAAGCTGTCATTGAATTGTGTATCTCTCTGAAATACTAATAGAAAAATCAGAATTACTTTATACTAGTATGCTATCTGATGAGCCAGAATGAAAGCTGGTAAGTATTCTGGTAAGTTAGGAAGCAGGTAATTATATATTTTAACCAAAGGAGTAATGATATTACAGGTGGGACTTAAAAGCATCAGTTCTCGCTTTGGGTAAGATAATTAAAAAACAAAAAGAGTGGTGTTGGGAATTCCCTGGTGGTCCAATTGTTGGGACTCTGCACTCTCACTGCTAAGGGCCCAGGTTCAATACCTGGTCAAGGAACTAATATTCCACAACCCATGCAGCATGGCCAAAAAATAAAATAGAAAACATTTTTTTTAAATGGTGTCTGAAAACAAGCAGGGAAAATGGGAGTGGCTGGTCCATGACATGGCACCTACCTACCTTTCTTTAGTTAGCGAGTAGCAAATTGATCACACTGCAAACTCTAATGGGCCAGACTCCGCATGTTAAAGGAAGTTAGCTTTGCTTGAACATTTGAGCCCAATCAATATAGGAGGAAGCAGAGTGGAAAGGCCCTGGGTGGGAATTGTGGTGTCATGACAGGGGTGACAACTTTAATATACTGAGCCCCAGACTGCCTCTAATTATAGCAGTAGCCGAAGCAAGGTATAGTAATAGCTACTTGACGTTTACTCTATGCCAGGCACTGTGCTGAGAACTTCACACACAGTAACTCAGAAGAGATACATCATTCTATTTGGAAGATGGGAAAGCAGGTTACATAACACATATAACTTACCCAAGGTCACAGATAGCCAGTCCTCTATTGCATGTACACCACTCTAAAGCTTAGGTTCTTTAATGCTACCCTTCACTCAGAAATGAGAAACTCAGGACTTCCCTGGTAGCCCAGCGGATAACAGTCCACCTGCCACTGCCCAGGACATGGGTTCCATCCCTGACCCGGGATGTTCCACAGGCTTCAGAGCAACTAAGCCTGTGCATCACAACTGCTGATCTCTAGAGCCCGTGCTCCCCATCAAGAGAAGCCACCCCAATGAGAAGCCCACTCACTGCCATGAAGAGTAGCCCCTGCTCACCACAGCTAGAGAAAGCCCGCACACAGCAACAAAGAGTCAGTGCAGCCAAAAAAATAAAAGAAAGAAATGAGAGACTCAGATGTTCGGTGGAGCCAGGAAATGATGTGAGTGAGCGATGACAGTGGGTGCGAAGCACCAGGAGGATGGGGCCAGCAGAGGAGAGACCATCTCGCGCATGTTCCTTAGAAAGGCTTTGTTCTAATTTGCTTTGTTTTATTCTTTTTTCACTTTAAAAACATGTACTCATCAAGGACCAATTCAGCAGTCTGCCAGTTGACAGCCTCCCAGTGAGTAGATGAACGTCGAGGGCTTTGTGAAAAGTCTGACCCAGAAAACCAGCCTTTTTAATTTTTTTTTTTCTTCTGAGGAATAAGTGGATCCTTTCCAATTAGCACTTTGCATCATCTGTGGACAAGGAAGTGGGTGATAAAGCTCACAGAGCACACAGTCCTCTGCTCACACTTTTCCATTTCCACATGCCTCCTACAAAAAACAAATAACCAAATTCAAGAATCCACTTTAATTGGTGGGATGTCAGCCTTCCAAGCCTATGCATTAAGACTGTAAAATTCAAGAATACAGAGGTGGTCCCCTCAGTTTCCCCTTTTAACCTGCCAGGAGCTTCTGAAGCAGCTGGTCCCTTAATCAAGCCTCACTGAATGTAACAGAATGAGCAGAGCAGGAGAGGCTGAAGGGACTATGTTTCCTCATAAGCACACACTAATACGTGAAACATTGCTTCCCCCAACTGTGCTCTGTACTTACCTTCACAAGCAACTCCGTGCCTACTCTTCCCCTTGGGGACCTGTCCTCACAGGGGACAGCGAGGAGGACTAGCTATAAACCTAAGCTTTACGAACCAAGGTTTCATTTCCGACTCTCCTTTTGAAGGCTACCTGTGTACAAGTCATTCCATTTGTGAGAACTTTGGCTTCCTTAACTGCAAAATGAATGGTGCCCCTTCAAGATTTGCTGTAAAGTTTAAATGAGTTGATGCCTGGGACATGTTCATTGTTCAGTAAATGATTCTTGTTATGACTTTCTCCAGCTTTCAACCTGTCCAGCATTGGACACCCAGCTCCACTGTTATATTCCCCATCAAGTCTTTTCTATTCTTTTCATTTATTTCATTGAGTATAGTTGGTTTACAATGTTGTGTTAATTTCTGCTATACACTGATGCAGATATATATGTGTATATGTATATATATTCTTTTCCATATTCTTTTCCATTATGGTTTATTACAGGATAGCAAATATAGTTCCATGTGCTATACAATAGGACCTTGTTCTTTATCCTCCTCCATCAAATCTTAAATGATCTCAATAGACAGAAGACTTCTTTGATTTTCCTGTGTCTATAAGTCCCATATTTTTCTTGTTATGACATGTATTTCAATAGGTGAGATAGTTATATAACTTCTATCTAATGAAAATAGTTGTACAATTTCTTTTTTTCTAAGTTTTGATGTTCTAAAGGTAAAAGCCATGTCTTGTTCACCACTTATACCTGCTGATAATATAGTATAGTATCTTGCTGATAGAAATCACTCAGAAACATTTATTGAATAAATTCAACACTCTTTCTAGCCTTTGACTGAAGTATACCTTATAAAACATTAAATTGCATGAATTGAAATTGTACATGATGATGACTAGGTGCAAAATGAACATATCAGTGTAAACCACCACTAAGGCTTAATAACAGATGTTACTAGCAGATCGCTGGCATGCTGGAGGCTACCTGTTGAACCCTGCCAGTCACAGCTGCCACCTCCCACACTGACGACCACTCGCCTGGCAATTAACACCCTATAGTATTTTATCATTGTCTGTGATTTAAATGTGTGCATCTATTTATGTATAATCCATATGCATAGATAACAGTGTTTTTTTGTTTTATTTGTTTTCTGATCAACAGCACTAGCATAACAGGGACTAAAGCACTGCTTATTAGTTTTAAAATCCCTTTTAATTCGAAAGCACAAGTCCCTCAGTGATGACAGGCACCACTCGAGTAAAACGGTGTCTCTACATTTTCACAGTCTCTCTCTTCCCACTGACAGTTTATAACCTTCAAGAAGCAACTTTTATTTTCCAGTGACGATGACTGAGGCTCACTTTGCAAGGTGCTTTATGGAACAAGGGTGAGAAGTCCATGTCCTCAGAGAGCTGAAAGCCTTCAAAGTCTTTTTTTTTTTTTTTTAATTTTATTTTATTTTTAAACTTTACATAATTGTATTAGTTTTGCCAAATATCAAAATGAATCCATCACAGGTATACATGTGCTCCCCATCCTGAAAATTCCTTGCGAACAAAAACACCTAGAAAATTTAATAAAGGACAAGAATGAGGCTTGTACCGTGGGTTTTAGAGGAGACAAGATCTTACAGTGGATGCAGGAAGCAAGAAAGTTTGTCTCTAAAACATTTCATCTGTGCTTGCACCAGTTAGAGATTAGGGAACCTACCCTGTCTATCTTTGGGGAAGTAAGTATCTGATGAGTTAGCCCACTGGTCTGGCATATTTCCCATGCCTTTTGTTTTGATTATCTGTCAAGTCTGCCCCTCCTACCCATCTTGTTGTGGTTGCTTCATTTTGTTTTTAGTTGTAGAAGACCTGTTCTGATAAGTTTCAGTCTTCTTCATAGGTGGTTGTTCTGCATGTACTGTGGTTTGGGTGTGCTCATGAGAGGGAATGAGTTTGGGGGCGGAGGGGTCTTTCTATTCCACCATCTGGTTATCCTTCAGTGCCTTTGGTTTTCATTGAGAATAGCCTAGCTGAGTACCTGAGTCAGAACTTGCAGTCTTGAGTTGGAGCCAAGAGAGTTTGTGAGGATGGGAAGAATAAGAATGTAGAAGATATAAAGAAAGCATCCTTTCATTTACTTATTTATTCATCAACTCAGAAGATTCCCAAACTCCACTCAGCACACAGTCTAGTGGTTTGGAAGGACAGATTAAAATGACAACGATTATGTACTAGATTTTTATTTGGGTAAAACATAGGTAGTTCTTGAGATTAAAAAGAAGAAGAAAGAAGAAGGTAAGAGATTATTTTCGTTATTTTAGTTTTAATTTACCGTTCACATTAGATGCTGAGAAAACTCAGGTTTATGAATCTTCCGTCCTTTCCTGAGTGGCAATATGGTTTCCTTGGGAAGATGGCATTTGAGCAGGATCTTGAAGAATGAGTTGGGGTGTAGCAAAGACTCTAGGCTCCTTCTCTGAATGCTGAGGATGTGCTGTGAGGTGTTATGATGTAGAAGTCATTGCTAGTGCTCCACCATGTGTAACAAGCATGAAAACTAAAAGGATCACCGTTATTCAGCTCTAATCGTGATTGCCAGACATGGTACTTTAGAGAGCTAGTTCTAATAGCTACAGAAATCAATGGGAGACCATGCTTTGCTGTAAGTCTTTCAGACAGAGCTGCTACTAATTGCTCTGTAACTATGGGTCTGACTGTGTTATCAACCTTACTTCACAAGTGATCCTGTTCTGGTGTAATTCTCCTTTTAATAGCTGTTTGTACAGAACAGCAGAGTCACAATGGCCCTTGGAGACATCTTGTCCAGACTTTTATCATTGGAGCCCTTTCTCCAGACACAATTCTCTTTAACGTTGTAAATAAATCAAAGAGGAGTGTTCAACTTAAGGAGCCCTTGTGTGTGGCCTGGTCTGTTTAACCCCTGCTCAGACTAAGAGCTCCACTGACCCTGCAGGAGGCTTCAGGGTGCCCTGTCACCTGAGAGAGATTGGTCACTGTCTTTTCTAACACCTTGTTCTTACAGGTGAGGTAATTGATATCCAGAGAAGTTAAGTGATGACTCAAAGTTATACAGCAAGGAGATGTCATAGCAACTACAAATTCTTGGTGCCTTTCACTCTAACATAGTTAATCTACCAAGTCTCTTTAGTAACAAATAGCCAGAGCTGGGTACAAAGTGTAGAGTAAGATTTTGGCCACATAGACTAAAACTCATTGAATCTCTTCATTTTGGAAACTTCTCTGGAAGTCCACTGGTTCAGAATCTGCTTTCTCATGTAAGGGGTGCAGGTTTGATCATGCCTCGTGGCCAAAAAACCAAAACATAAAACAGAAATAATATTGTAACAGATGCAATACAGACTTTAAAAATGGTTCACATCACTAAAAACACTTATTTTTTTTAAAAAAAACCCTCAATTTTCTCACATTAGTTTGCAGTACAGTGGATCTCAAAACCTCAAGGACTCATGAACAACACAGAATTCTTGACCCCATTCCAGAATTAATAAAGTCTCCTGGATCAGAATGAGAGAACAGGTATGTTATAAGACCATCCAGATGATTCTGAGGTAGCCTGTCAGTCAGTGGGATTAAGATTTGTCACTGGACTTACTGTTCTAGGGGAGTTGGGACTCATTAAACTTTGGAACTCAGAACTTCATGTGTAGAATATGTGACTGGTATTTCACTTTCTATGATGGCAAAATGACATCAGCTGGGGAAGAAGTACATGGAGTTCATGAACAACTGTAGTTTGGGTGAGTAGTGGGCCTTCCCATTCTGTCTTGTGAGACTTGTGCGTAAAACTGATGGGCCCAAAACCATCCCTCCAAGTCCACTGGGAAAGACTATGGAGCCTCATCAATTGTCTCCTTCAGTTTTCTCTCTGGATGTGACCATCTGATGGTAAGAATCGGTTCCAGTAAGATTTTGGCCTCCAAAGTTAAGACTACTAAAGATCTCTTGGAAAAATTCAATGTAAAAATGTTTGAATTAGAAAATCCAAATTCATCCTAAGTGGGTAGAGGTAGCTTTCTTTATAAAAAGGATGAGTTTTTCAGACTTCAGAAGGATCTCAGAAATCACACAGTTTATCTCCATTTTTTTTTTTAATAGAGATTGCTTAAGGCTGAGGGCTACCATGCCTAGATAGAGGCAGGGCTGGGCCTTGAGTTAAAGCCAGGGAAGTCAGTAAATTTTTTTTAAGTGAGTAAATATTTTGAATAATTTATTGCATGGTATACAAACTAAAGTTTCCTCCACAATTTTATATACTGAGTTGGCCACAAAGTTCATTCAAGTTTTTCCGACTTATGGAAAAAACCAAATAAACTTTCATGGTCAGTTCAATACATGAAATTTTAAATAGGGAAACCCGGCATGATGCAGTTCATGGGGCCCGCAAAGAGTTGGACTCTGAACTGAACGGCAGAGTAAGGAGAAACAAAATGGGCCAAGGAGGACATTTAATTCAAATTAGGTTACAGATTACTTGAGCACTTTGCTAAATCATCACTGTTATTTTTCAGCTTTGTCTATTGTAAATCAAGATTGGCACACAGTGGTTTAGGAAAAAGGATTCAGCCTCATTAGTTTCTCAGCAAAGGAGGGAAAAAGCAACGAGATAGAACTTGGTTTTTAAGACACTGTGATTTTAGATGGAAAATTTCCTACAAAGAAAGAGCAAAGGTCCAGCATACTAATGGCAATGAATATCTAGGGGCTGTTCTGAAAACTGCTTGGTCCTTTAAGCAGACATGCAGACTTTCCAAGCATAACTCACACTTCGCAGCAAATTCATTTTACACACTGAAATGCAGCTTTTGACAAAATTCATGATTCTGCCTGCATGTGCCTTTGGCGGTGGCTTAAGGAGCTGCCTCTGACTCCTCTCAAGTCCATCAGCTTATGAAAGAGATTTAAAGGGGCCAACTCTGCCTTCCAGTGAGGACAGAATTGAGAGACTTTGCTGTCCTCCCTGCCCCAGCTACCTCTTTATCTTTTCTTAGGGTTTTTGTGATATTTTTATTTCTTCGTTTTTTATGTTTGGCTGTGCTGGGTCTTCATTACTGCACACGGGCTTTCTCTTGTTGCAACTATTTTCTAGTTGCGGCATGCAGGCTTCTCACTGCAGTGGCTTCTCTTATCGCAGAGCATGGGCTCCAAGGCATGAGGCTTCAGTAGTTACAACGCCTGGGCTCAGTACCTGCAGTTCACCGGCTCTAAAACCTGGGCTCAGTAGTGGTGGCACACAGGCTTAGTTGCTCCACAGCAAGTGAGATCTTCCTGGACCAGGGTTCAAACCCATGTACCTGCGTTGACAGGCAGATTCTTAACCACTGGGCCAGCAGGGAAGTCACCCAGAAGCCTCTTCCTGCAAGTTCGCACTGGGAAAGGCAAAGACGGTGCAGGAAAGGTTGCTTCCAGTGATGAGGTAGTTTCAGCATGTGTCAGCAGGTGTGGCACATGGCCACGTATTGACTTTGGAGCCAGACAGGACTAGCTTTGGTCCTTGCTTGCTTTTCTGAGATCTTGTGCAAATTATTTCCTCAATCTGATCTTGTTCCATCTCTGGGCCTCAGTTTTCTCATTCAGAAAGTGAGAAAGATAAGAATGCTAGTTCCCACTCAGATTGGTTGTGTTCATTTTTTTTTTTTTGTACCCAGAGCAAAAATGAGTTCTCCTTCAGTTCAGTTCAGTCGCTCAGTTGTGTCCAACTCTTTGTGACCCCATGAATTGCAGCACGCCAGGCCTCCCTGTCCATCACCAACTCCTGGAGTTCATTCAAACTCATGTCCATAGAGTTGGTGATGCCATCCAGCCATCTCACCCTCTGTCGTCCCCTTCTCCTTCTGCTCCCAATCCCTCCCAGCATCAGAGTCTTTTCCAATGAGTCAACTCTTCGCATGAGGTGGCCAAAGTACTGGAGTTTCAACTTTAGCATCAGTCCTTCCAAAGAACACCCAGGACTGATCTGCTTTAGGATGGACTGGTTGGACCTCTTGCACTCCAAGGGACTCTCAAGAGTCTTCTCCAACACCACAGTTCAAAAGCATCAATTCTTCGGCACTCAGCTTTCTTCACAGTCCAACTCTTACATCCATACATGACCACTGGAAAAACCATAGCCTTGACTAGACAGACCTTTGTTGGCAAAGTAATATCTCTGCTTTTGAATATGCTATCTAGGTTGGTCATAACTTTCTTTCCAAGGAGTAAGCATCTTTTAATTTCATGGCTGTAGTCACCATCTGCAGTGATTTTGGAGCCCCCCAAAAAATAGTCTGACACAGTTTCCACTGTTTCCCCATCTATTTCCCATGAAGTGATGGGACCAGATGCCATGATCTTCGTTTTCTGAATGTTGAGCTTTAAGCCAACTTTTTCACTCTCCTCTTTCACTTTTATCAAGAGGCTTTTGAGTTCCTCTTTACTTTCTGCCATAAGGGTGGTGTCATCTGCATATCTGAGGTTATCGATATTTCTCCCCGAAATCTTGATTCCAGCTTGTGCTTCTTCCAGCCCAGCATTTCTCATGATGTACCCTGCATAGAAGTTAAATAAGCAGGGTGACAATATGCAGCCTTGACGTACTCCTTTCCCAATTTAGAACCAGTCTGTTGTTCCATGTCCAGTTCTAACTGTTGCTTCCTGACCTGCATACAAATTTCTCAAGAGGCAGATCAGGTGGTCTGGTATTCCCATCTCTTTCAGAATTTTCCACAGTTTCTTGTGATCCACACAGTCAAAGCTTTTGGCATAGTCAATAAAGCAGAAGTAGATGTTTTTCTGGAACTCTCTTGCTTTTTCCATGATCCAGCAGATGTTGGCAATTTGATCTCTGGTTCCTCTGCCTTTCCTAAAACCAGCTTGAACATCTGGAAGTTCATCATGGTTCACGTTTTGCTGAAGCCCGGCTTGGAGAATTTTGAGCATTACTTTGCCAGTGTGTGAGATGAGTGCAATTGTGCGGTAGTTTGAGCATTCTTTGGCATTGCCTTTCTTTGGGATTGGAATGAAAACTGACCTTTTCCAATCCTGTGGCCACTGCTGAGTTTTCCAAATTTGCTGGCATATTGAGTGCAGCACTTTCATGACATCATCTTTCAGGATTTGAAATAGCTCAACTGGAATTCCATCACCTCCACTAGCTTTGTTCGTAGTGATGCTTTCTAAGGCCCACTTGACTTCACATTCCAGGATGTCTGGCTCTAGGTCAGTGATCACACCATCATGATTATCTGGGTCATGAAGCTCTTTTTTGCACAGTTCTCCTGTGTATTCTTGCCACCTCTTCTTAATATCTTCTACTTCTGTTAGGTCCATACCATTTCTGTCCTTTTTCAAGCCCATCTTTACATGAAATGTTCCCTTGGTATCTCTAATTTTCTTGAAGAGATCTCTAGTCTTTCCCATTCTGTTGTTTTCCTCTATTTCTTTTCATTGATCGCTGAGGAAGGCTTTCTTATCTCTCCTTGCTATTCTTTAGAACTCTGCATTCACATGCTTATATCTTTCCTTTTCTCCTTTGCTTTTCGCTTCTCTTCTTTTCACAGCTATTTGTAAGGCCTCCCCAGACAGCCATTTTGCTTTTTTGCATTTCTTTTCCATGGGGATTCAACCTCCATCATAGATTCCATTCCAGATGTCCTTCTTTTGACAGGTATACTAGTTAGCTTATGCTGACTAATGGACTACCCTAAACCATTTTAAACAAGACCATTTCGTGAGCTCAGGGTTCCCCCAATTGGCAATTTGAACTGGATTTAGCTGGATGGTGTGTTACGGATTTGGCTGATCTTGGCTGGGCTTGCTCTTGTAACTGCACTTAGCTGGTAAGGCACCCAAGGCTGCCTGTGACAGGGCCCGGGGGGCACCTTTTCGAAGAGGCTAGGTTTGTTCCCATGGAAGTAGCAAAGGTACCAGGAGAGCAAAGTGGAAGCTCTAAGACCTCTTGTGTCCCAGGTGTGAAATAAACACATTTCCTCTGCCACATTCTTTTGGCTCATCAACTCATAAACCCAGCCCAGATTTAAGAAGCATAAAATACATTCCTTTTCTCAATGGAGGAGCTGAAAGAATTGACACAATGTTTGCTGTCTGCCAGGTAAGCTCCTTCTAGATGTAATTTTAATTGACAGAAGGAACACTGTACCGCATGGCAGGATGCTCAACTCTTAGTCATTTCACTGAGTCTATCATCATCTGCAAGAGGGCATTCATAGCAAAAACTTTGTTGTTTTAATTTATAATTATATCTCCTTGTGATTCATCCCAGAGCTAAGACAAGTATGGATGCTGTGCATTTATTTATTGGAGGGTTGGGGACACTTCCTCCTTTTTTTATTTTTCTCTTTCTGACAGGTGTCCTGGGAAATCCTTCTGGAGTAGCAATCTGGCCCTTCGTCTCATTTTGCCAATCCGATCACCCTAGGGTAGGGCGATTTAACAGGAGTAATTAATCATTGTGTTTTCTGAAATTGGAAGCCAAGGCACATTAGCCTCATACCAGAGAGCATGTATGCGAGTGAGGGGGTTATGAAGGAGTGTGTGTAATGAGAGAGGTGAGAGTCTTATAATTAAGGAGGAGCATAAATAATAATGAAAGTCATTAGTGCCACTCGGTTGAAAGAATGTCATCAATGTAATTGGGGCATTAAAGTGAAATCCATTATGACAAACATTAACACATACAAAGGAGGGGAAAATGTGGTTATCTTGAGTTTGACAGATAGTGTCAGCTTCCAGTGGGGCCCAGATGGCATTCAGGAAAATGTTATGAGCAGTTTTATTTTAATATTTTTGGTTATGTGATATTTGGGAATCGAATGACATAAACACATAAGGAATTCTCACATGCCTGGCCTTGAAGCGGCTGGCAAAGAGGGGAGGTCACCAGAGGCAGCAGAAGCTGGAGGACTTCCATCTCCATGCACGACGTTTTTTCTTAGGTGTTGCAATGTAACTCAAGGCGTATGATGCAGCCTGGCATTTTTCCCTCTGTGAAATTCCCCGTTGAACCACACATGCAGTTTGGATGCTTTCTGTAAAAAATAGCAAAGTGTGGGGAGAGCGACAGGGATGAGAATGAGGACATTTAAACAATTATGCAGGAAATTATATGATGCTAAAATTGAACACGGACAGACTGTGCAATGGCAGGATTCCCACTCGTGCTGAGCTTTGCAAAGGAGAGGGTGTTTGGTTTTTTTTTTTCCCCTTTCTCTCTGGGACTGTAATTTTTGAGCATAAAATAATTCAGAATATAAAACAAAAGGGAAAAATTTAAATATGTCTAGAGATGGAGGCAAAGAGAAATAAAGAAGAAGGCAATTGTGAAAAATAAAGAGAGAGAATTGAGATGAAGTATATGTGTGTGTGTGTGTGTGTTCAAAAGGAGGAAATGATAAATGATGGCAGTGGCTTGCAAAGAGATATGTTCTCTGGGGTTTCTTTCCAGGGTAGGAAAGGCTCAAGGGGATGGAGTCTCTGCCAGCAGGGGTATCATGAGGATTCAATGAGTCTATGTATGTAAAAGACTTAGCACATGACTAATGGTAAACCCTCGATAAGTGGGAGCTATAATTACTATTATTATAATGTTATTGTTTGTCAAGGCTGGTAGAGCAGTCCATATACAGGGGGTCTAGATTATTCATGCATGATGGGGAAGAGGAGGAATACACTGACATCCATGTCAAACCCACTGTATGCAAAGAGATTTAGATAATATGTTAGCTCATTTAATCCACATAGCAAGTCTGCTCAGCAGGTATTATTGCCTATAATCAAGGAGACAAAGGCTCAGATAGTTTAACGCATGTAAAGCAGTTAAAACAGTGACTGGCACATAATAAAGGCTCAATAAATGTTAGCTCTTATGATTGCCATAAAAGCTGTGTGACTCGAAGTCACACAGTCAGCCACTGGAAGAGTCAAGATTGAAATCCTTCTCTCTTTTATTCCAGTCACACTGAACTGTCTCTCACTTGACTCACCTGGAACAAACTGCACCCCCACAGATGAACATTCTAGTGTGAGAAGGCCACGGAGACAGCTGGGATGTGATGGAAAGTCCTTGAAGCTTGGAGCCAGATATTTAAGTTGAGATCCCTGCTACTGCGCCCGAGATGCATGGTTCATGTAGACTACATGCAGTCATGGTGCCCAGTTACTGGGAAAACTGTTAGTGGACCTCATACAAAGTCATGGCCCTTTGTGAGACAGTCCATACTTGATCCTGATGACTGATGGCTGTGGGAATGTAAAGGTATAGACATCCCAACTTGGAACAACTCAGAGGAGCCATTATAGCTCTAGGGCTCCTTGCGTGCAGGGGTGTCTATGTGTGTGTGGAATGAATGTTGGCTGAAGCTGTCAAATGTCCTGCAAGACATCTCTGCTCCTCCTTTATTCCCCTGTCTTTTCCATCCCTTCCACAAGAACAGATCCCAAGCACTCTTTTTAATCAACATTTTGCAGATCAAACTCTAGTTCAGAATCTGCTTCCTGGGGAACCTGAGTGGAGACAGTTTTGAATCTGCAAAGGGAGGTGGTATGGTAGCTACCAAAGATATTTCTGTGAGGAGCTGAGGGGAACTAGTCAGCCTATTCAGGCAAGAACACAGTGGTGAGAGCATAAGAGAGTTTCAGAAAATACTGATTAAAGAAAAGATGGTGAGCACTCATCCTAACATAAGCTCTGAGCAGGATCATTCGGAAGACTGAAGAATTTCAGTCAGCATCTCCATCCTACCTTGAGAAGATGCCGTCATGCATTTAGTTCATCCCTAGGGGGTCTTGCCAGGAGGCAAAAGATATTGTTTGGGTGACAATGTCTTGTTGAACTTCCCCCACTTATGTGCTCCAATGTGGGGGGAAAACTGTTTAAAATGAATATCATAGGTATTAGAGAAGAACAAAAGAAAGTCATAAAACAGCAGTGTTTAACCCTAGGAGGAAATGTAGAGAATAGGCTTGTGTCTTCATTTAGGAAGCCTGACTTAAGAGGCTAAATAGTAAGTAATAATAATAAATAATAGTGAGTGGATCTAAGGGGGAATAATAGAAGCTAGTTTGAGAGACTGGGTTAATTTTGTCTGTTTCCTCATTTGTTTTTAAATTCCATTATTTACTTTAAAATAGATGAATAACATATAAATATGACCTCATTCTTTGGCATTGCCTTTCTTTGGGATTGGAATGAAAACTGACCTTTTCCAGTCCTGTGGCCACTGCTGAGTTTTCCAAATTTGCTGGCATATTGAGTGCAGCTTTTTAACAGCATCATCTTTTAGGACTTGAAATAGCTCAACTGGAATTTCATCACTTCCACTAGCTTTATTCAGAGTGATGTTTCTTAAGGCCCACTTGACTTCGCATTCCAGGATGTCTGGCTCTAGGTGAGTGAATACAGCATCGTGGTTATCTGGGTCATGAAGATCTTTTTTGTATAGTTCTTCTGTGTATTCTTGCCACCTCTTCTTAATCTGAGAAATCAGTATGCAGGTCAAGAAGGAACAGTTAGAATTAGACATGGAACAACAGACTGATTCCAAATTGGGAAAGGAAAGGAGTACATCAAGGCTGTATATTGTCACCCGCTTATTTAACTTATATGCAGAGTACATCATGAGAAACGCTGGGCTGGAGGAAGCACAAGCTGGAATCAAGATTGCCAGGAGAAATATCAATAACCTCAGATATGCAGATGACACCACCCTTATGGCAGAAAGTGAAGAACTAAAGAGCCTCTTGATGAAAGAGGAGAGTGAAAAAGTTGGCTTAAAGCTCAACATTCAGAAAACTAAGATCATGGCAACTGGTCCCATCACTTCATGGCAAATAGATGGGGAAACAGTGGAAACAGTGTCAGACTTTATTTTGGGGGGGCTCCAAAATCATTGCAGATGGTAACTGCAGCCATGAAATTAAAAGACGCTTGCTCCTTGGAAGAAAAGCTATGACAAACCTAGACAACATATTAAAAAGCAGACATTACTTTGCCAACTAAGGTCCACCGACTCTGTGCGACCCCTTAGACGGCAGCCCACCAGGATCCTCCGTCCCTGGGATTCTCCAGGCAAGAACACTGGAGCGGGTTGCCATGTCCTTCTCCAATGCATGAAAGTGAAGAGTGAAAGTGAAGTCACTAAGTCATGTCTGACTCTTAGCGACCCCATGGACTGCAGCCTACCAGGCTCCTCCGCCCATGGGATTTTCCAGGCAAGAGTACTGGAATGGGTCGCCATTGCCTTCTCCACCATCTAGTCAAGGCTACGGTTTTTCCAGTGGTCATGTATAGATGTGAGACTATAAAGAAAGCTGAGTGCCAAAGAATTGATGCTTTTGAACTGTGGTGTTGGAGAAGACTCTTGAGAGTTCCTTGAACTGCAAGGAGATCCATCCAGTCCATCTAAAGGAAATCAGTCCTGAATATTCATTGGAAGGACTGATGCTAAAGCTGAAACTCCGATACTTTGGCCGCCTGATCCGAAGAACTGACTCATTTGAAAAACCCTGATGCTGGGAAAGATTGAAGGCAGGAGGAGAAGGGGATGATAGAGGAGGAGATGGTTGGATAGCATCACCAACTCGATGGACATGAGTTTGAGTAAGCTCTGGGAGTTGGTGATGGACAGGGAAGCCTGGTGTGCTGCAGTCTTTGGAGTTGAAAAGAGTCAGATATGACTGAGTGACTGAACTGAACTGAATGATTACCTCATAGTCAAAAATAAGCAAGTTAGTGGCTTAAGGATCTAATCCTAAAGGATTTGATCCTGCTCACCATAGAGGTTTCCTTTTGGGAATAGGAAAATTTGGGGGTTAGAGATTCTGTTAGTGAATATAATATTTGCTTTTTTATTTTTAAAAATAATTTTCAGTAGCTTTTTATGTCTCTTTTTAACTTACACTATTCTTTGATATATCATTTTTTTCAAGCTTTTAAAAATTTTTTGTAGAAAAATGTTTCTAGCTTATTTTGGAATCAAAAGAAGTCTCTCATTTGTAGCAATATTACTCTTATATGTCCTGTAAGTGTGTTTATTTCTATATTTTTTTCTTTATTTTCTTAGAGAATTACCTGATTTTCAAGGAATGAACTATTTTTGGAAAAATGATCTTTCTTATAATTAAAATAAAAAATAATTTTATCATTATCCTTTTATAT
Organism: Bos indicus x Bos taurus; assembly: GCF_003369695.1. NCBI lineage: Eukaryota > Metazoa > Chordata > Mammalia > Artiodactyla > Bovidae > Bos > Bos indicus x Bos taurus. The sequence goes on along the minus strand of NC_040097.1, from coordinate 51,262,871 downwards.
TGCTTTCATTTCTGGTTGAACTATACTTGTCTTTCTTTTTCAGTTGGGTATTTAGGTAATCACATCAATTATTTTTCCATTTATCTATCTCTTTGCCTACCTAACTATCTCTATCCATTATTTGTAGGGATACGAAATCCCCTCTAACCACAGCTTTAGCTACTTCCCAATGGCTTGAAAAACAGGTCATTTATTTTAAATAGTTTTATTGGTATTTTATCTAGTTTATTATTTCAAAGTAGAAAATGTAATTTCTCAACATGTTTCGGAGTGCATTCAGTTCAGTTCAGTTCCGTCACTCAGTTGTGTCTGACTCTTTGCAACCCCATGAATCGCAGCACGCCAGGCCTCCCTGTCCATCACCAACTCCCGGAGTTCACCCAGACTCACATCCATCGAGTCAGTGATGCCATCCAGCCATCTCATCCTCTGTCGTCCCCTTCTCCTCCTGCCCCCAATCCCTCCCAGCATCAGAGTCTTTTCCAATGAGTCAACTCTTCGCATGAGGTGGCCAAAGTACTGGAGTTTCAGCTTTAGCATCATTCCTTCCATAGAAATCCCAGGGCTGATCTCCTTCAGAATGAACTGGTTGGATCTCCTTGCAGTCCAAGGGACTCGAAAGAGTCTTCTCCAACACCACAGTTCAAAAGCACCAATTCTTCGGCACTCAGCCTTCTTCACAGTCCAACTCTCACATCCATACATGACCACAGGAAAAACCATAGCCTTGACTAGATGAACCTTTGTTGGCAAAGTAATGTCTCTGCTTTTGAATATGCTATCCAGGTTGGTCATAACTTTCCTTCCAAGGAGTAAGCGTCTTTTAATTTCATGGCTGCAGTCACCATCTGCAGTGATTTTGGAGGCCAAAAATATGAAGTCTGACACTGTTTCCCCATCTATTTCCCATGAAGTGATGGGACCAGATGCCATGATCTTCATTTTCTGAATGTTGAACTTTAAGCCAACTTTTTCACTCTCCACTTTCACTTTCATCAAGAGGCTTTTGAGTTCCTCTTCACTTTTTGCCATAAGGGTGGTGTCATCTGCATATCTGAGGTTATTGATATTTCTCCCAGCAATCTTGATTCCAGCTTGTGCTTCTTCCAGCCCAATGTTTCTCATAATGTACTCTGAATAGAAGTTAAATAAGCAGGGTGATAATATATAGCCTTAACGAACTCCTTTTCCTATTTGGAACCAGTCTGTCGTTCCATGTCCAGTTTTAACTGTTGCTTCCTGGCCCGCTTACAAATTTCTCAAGAGGCAGATCAGGTGGTCTGGTATTCCCATCTCTTTCAGAATTTTCCACAGTTTATTGTGATCCACACAGTCAAAGGTTTTGGCATAGTCAATAAAGCAAAAATAGATGTTTTTCTGGAACTCTCTTGCTTTTTCCCATTAATATATCATTGATTTATGCTTTGATTTCATCAGGGTCAGAAAATATGTTCTCCACATTTTTAAAAATTAGAGATAATTGCCTGTTGCCTAGCATACAATCTGTTTTTATAATGTTTCGTTGGTTTGGGTTTGTAAAAAAAAGTCTAATTTTTTCTTTGAAAGGTATGAGCTGCTTTTGAGAGTTTTTTGATCCTACTTATTAATAGTACAATCATATCTTTACTATTTTTCCCTTTTTTTAGGAAAAAAGTTCCAAAGTCTCTCCTATGGATCCTCCCACTTTAGCTTTACATATTTGTAAAGCTACTGCAAAATCTCTGTTTACATTTTCAAAATTCCATAATGAGAAATGGATTCCTTCCCATCCAGATGGATTTTTATTTTCAAAAATTTTGAAAGAAATGCCACCAGCCCTAGAAAAGGTGATACTTCCAGCTGGCCTGGCAATCGCCAGGTATTGATGGCATCTCTCTTCCCTCCTGGGCCTTTGCCAGACTTGGCTAATTGATCAAGGTCTTCCTTCCTGCAGAGTCCAGATGCTACCTTGGAATATGGTGCTCTAGTCAGTTCCTACCAACCAGTCACCGTCTGCCCTTCATTTAAAACCTATTTGCCTTCTCTGTTCAAAACATTATTAGTCAAGGTAAGAAAATAAAGTTGACCAATGCCTGCTAGGTTTGGAGAGATGCCTCAGATTAATATTACCTGTCAAGCTATTATTCAAAGCAGTTGGCCAACACTGTTTAACATGGGAAATCTCAAGGTAAAAAAGTATCCTTGAGACCTTCTCAAAATACTTATTTGACTAGATCCAGACACACACAAGATGAATTAAAATAAACATTAAAAAACTATGGTCATGGAATCCATCAAAATAAGGTGAAACAATTATAGTTACAGGACAGAATATACATAGTTTATTCTCTGACCATGGAAATAAAGACTGTTACTGGCTGAAAATAAGTTAAAATAGCTAATCTGTAATTATTGGGAGAATATTGTTGGGGAAGGAAAAAAAGCTGTTGATCTCACCTAATCTTTTTTAAAATGGTAACTAATGATGACATTTGGTAGGAGGCAGGGTTCTTATCTATAGAAATACCTTAACAGAACACTCATGGGTTAGAATTGCCTGTGATGAACAAGACCAGTACAAATGGATGCATGAAACCTGTGTGTGTGTGTGTGTGTGTGTCTGTTCAGCTGTGTCCGACTCTGCAACCCCATGGACTATAGCCCCACCCCCCACCCCAGGCTCCTCTGTCCATGAGATTTTCTCCAGGCAAGAATACTGGAGTGGGTTGCTATTCCTACTCCAGGGATCTTCCCAACCCAGGGATCAAACCTACATCTCCTGCATTTTCTGCAGTGGCAGGCGGATTCTGGCAAGCCCCATTATAAAACATAACCCAAGAGATATTATATAAGACATATGACTGTCTGGAATATCAAATGAAAATGTTTCATGACCAAAATGTTTTCCGCTGTGTAAGACTGGCAGATTTCAATTAGAGGCCTCATTTATTGCTCTGGTCCAAAGACCTCTCACCTTGGCAAAGGAATGAAGAACCTGAGGAATCATGAATGGTCTTTGGAACCTCTGTTTGCTTTGGTTGAGCTTCTCAATTCTTGCATATTAAATTATTATTAATAGTAAAGCTTGATTGGTAAGAATATTCATTTGCTTGACTCGTATTTTACAATCAGCTCTTCATATTTGTTGAGAAATTGGGGAGACATATAGATAGAAGTGGCACGTCCCAGGTGACTCAGTGGTAAAGAATCCACCTGCCAATGTAGGAGACATGGGTTCAATCCCTGGGTTGGGAAGATCCCTTGGAGAAAGGAATGGTAACCCACTCCAGTATTTTTGCCTGGGAAATCTCAGACAGAGGAGCCTGGCAGGCTACAGTCCTTAGGATCGCAAAGACTTGAATACAACCGACTGACCAAGCATGCACAGAGACAGAGTGCAAAACTGCATATTTCTTCTTCTTTCTAAGCATGAGATCCACCGAAACTGAAACACTGGACTCACAAAATGTTTTACGCTCAACCTGTTACTGTTTTTCATAGTATTTTTTACATACTTACAGGACTTTGGGGCAATCCCACCACTTAAAGTGTAAAATGTTTGCCTATTATTTAACAAACCATTTTGTTTTGCTTCTGTTTCTCCTTACTCTATACCCAAGTAAGTTATTATTATTAAAAGTAGCATGTACTATAAAATTCCTCTGAAAGGTTTTGTTTATATCTACCTACTTACCTACTGGCTACCTACCTATATATATTTTTTTGTTTAAGGAGAACACACACATTATAAAGATTATTTAACCTTGAATTCTTTATAATGTATGTAACTAATTTTCAAATGATAAATTGTTATTTAGTTAAGAACTACTTGCAAGATACTTAGGATTGATTTGACAAGCATCAGAGCCTCTGGTATGCTAGAGGATGGGAAAGAAAATGAATAAAATGTGGTACACAGCATTCCCAATCCTAACATTTTTGTCTCCAGTATGGTACTTTATGCAAACTTCTAAAATGTTCATTCTGCTTTATATTTTCTACATGCAAAGCTAATTACAGTGTCCTAAGCTAATGGAGGTGACGGAATTCCAGTTGAGCTATTTCAAACCCTGGAAGATGATGCTGTGAAAGTGCTACACTCAATATGCCAGCAAATTTGGAAAACTCAGCAGTGGCCACAGGACTGGAAAAGGTCAGTGTTCATTCCAATCCCAAAGAAAGGCAATGCCAAAGAATGCTCAAACTACCGCACAATTGCACTCATGTCACATGCTAGTAAAGTAATGCTCAAAATTCTCCAAGCCAGGCTTCAGCAATATGTGAACCGTGAACTTCCTGATGTTCAAGCTGGTTTTAGAAAAGGGAGAGGAACCAGAGATCAAATTGCCAACATCCGCTGGATCATGGAAAAAGTAAGAGAGTACCAGAAAAACATCTATTTCTGCTTTATTGACTATGCCAAAGCGTTTGACTGTGTGGATCACAGTAAACTGTGGAAAATTCTGAAAGAGAAGGGAATACCAGACCACCTGACCTGCCTCTTGAGAAACCTGTAGGCAGGTCAGGAAGCAACAGTTAGAACTGGACATGGAGCAACAGCCTGGTTCCAAATAGGAAAAGGCGTACGTCAAGTCTGTATATTGTCACCCTGCTTATTTAACTTCTATGCAGAGTACATCGTGAGAAACGCTGGGCTGGAAGAAGCACAGGCTGGAAGAAGTACAAGCTGGAATCAAGCTTACTGGGAGAAATATCAATAACCTCAGATATGCAGATGACACCACCCTTATGGCAGAAAGTGAAGAGGAACTAAAAAGCCTCTTGATGAAAGTGAAAGTGGAGAGTGAAAAAGTTGGCTTAAAGCTCAACATTCAGAAAACGAAGATCATGGCATCTGGTCCCATGACTTCATGGGAAATAGATGGAGAAACAGTGGAAGCAGTGTCAGACTTTATTTTGGGGGGCTCCAAAATCACTTTATTTTTTGGGGTGATTGCAGTCATGAAATTAAAAGACACTTACTTCTTGGAAGGAAAGTTATGATCAACCTAGATAGCATATTCAAAAGCAGAGACATTACTTTGCCAAGAAAGGTCCGTCTAGTCAAGGCTATGGTTTTTCCAGTGGTCATGTATGGATGTGAGAGTTGGACTGTGAAGAAAGCTGAGCGCCGAAGAATTGGTGCTTTTGAACTGTCGTGTTGGAGAAGACTCTTGAGAGTCCCATGGACTGCAAGGAGATCCAACCTCCATTCTAAAGGAGATCAGTCCTGGGTGTTCTTTGGAAGGAATGATGCTAAAGCTGAAACTCCAATACTTCGGCCACCTCATGCGAAGAGTTGACTCATTGGAGAAGACTCTGATGCTGGGAGGGATTGGGGGCAGGAGGAGAAGGGGACGACAGAGGATGAGATGGCTGGATGGCATCACCGACTCGATGGACATGAGTTTGAGTGAACTCCAGGAGCTGTGATGGACAGGGAGGCCTGGCGTGCTGCAATTCATGGGGATGGACAGAGAGGCCTGGCGTGCTGCAATTCATGGGGTTGCAAAGAGTCGGACACGACTGAGCAACTGAACTGAACTGAACTGAAGCACTCTTTTAAGTGATGATAAGAAGAAAAAGGACAGAAAATCTTACCTCAAAACATCGGAAGTAAAAGTAACAATGTGGGGCATTGTTAAAGGTAACAAACTCTGTATAAATTGCCACTTGGGGACTTGGAAGAGGAGGCAGTAACTCTGCTTAGAGCAGCTAAGGAAGGTCTTGCATGAAGAGGAGACCAATATACAAACAGGGACCTCTAATTCATGGTTTGTAGGGAAGTTTTAGGAGAAGGCAATGGCGACCCACTCCAGTACTCTTGCCTGGAAAATCCCAGGGGCGGAGGAGCCTGGTAGACTGCAGTCCATGGGGTTGCTAAGAGTCGGACACGACTGAGCAACTTCACTTTCACTCTTCACTTTCATGCATTGGAGAAGGAAATGGCAACCCACTCCAGTGTTCTTGCTTGGAGAATCCCAGGGACGTGGGAGCCTGGTGGGCTGCCGTCTATGGGGTCGCACAGAGTCAGACATGACTGAAGCAACTTAGCAGCAGCAGCAGCAGGGAAGTTTTAAGACTTTGACATTTCGTTATTCAAAATAACACCTTGAATGGAGTGCAGAAAACCATATCACACCTGATTGAAACAGTCCTGAAGAAGAACCGCAGTTTCCTAGGTAGTTACACAATAGAATTCAAAGAACACAAAGTACCAAATGGAGATGTGTGGATCACAGTCCTGACCCCAACACTGTAGACCTTAACAGAACACTGTAAATACGTGAATTTGCAGTGACATAAACTCTTTGGGTTTCATTTTCTTCTTCAGATAAGAAGTGGGGTTGAATTGAATTATCCAGTATTTTTTGAAGACAGGAATCTGAAGCATAGTTCAATGTTACCAAGACTAAGAAAAAATTTATACCAAAAGACAGACTGTAACCAAAACCTACCCTAGGAGGTATTGGCTTAGCAATCAGGCAGCAGATGTAGGAAGACTGATATAAGAGGCTGAAAAGAGCAAAATATCTGACAAAATTGTTACCTCCAGTAACTAGGAAGCAAATCACATCCCTTACATACGTGACGGCATAGGGGGAAAGTTATGAAGATAGAACATGTTATTAACGTGTGCAGAATATTATTGGATGCTTTGGCAAAGTGTTTAAAAAGGGGATTAACTCCAGATAGAATGGGCTGGTTTCCAAATAAAGATGAAAGAAAGCAAAAGTTCTGTTAGAAAAGTATACTGCTTCTAAATCCTAGTGAAGTGGCAGAGAAAGAGGCTTTGAATGGAAATATGCTTGTTAAAGCTGATCGACTGATTGAAATGATGTTAAGTAAAAAGCAACATGAGTGTCATTACATACATAAGTTAAAATTTTTCAGTGAATTATTTTGCTTCAGGGGAAAGATTGAAATAAATATGTTGATTAGTTGGTATTTGGGATTGTCCCCCAAATGACAAGTAAGTGAGTCTTGTTTGGCCTTTACATGTGTTACTGCAGATGCCTTGAAAACACCCTAGAGAGAGAATCAGAGGTTTAGGAGTGGCGGGTGGGCAGGGTGTGGAGGAGGGCTAGAAAAGTTTAGAAAACTGCCATACGTACATAGAATTTACTGAAATCATACTATAAGAAGGCAAGTTAAGTTTTGAAAGATAGTTACAAAGAAACCAAGAGCTTGAGACTTAAAGTGACCCTTTGGCTCTCAAATTTCTGCAGGAAAGAGGCAGAATAAAAAAGTTGTACGACCTTCAAGGATGGCCAAAGAGGATGATGGAAAAAGAACCACCTCCCTGAAGGCATTGTCTAGAGACGCGATGAGCAAAAACAAGGTTCTTTCTTCACAAGACCGGAATCAAGTATTCTCAGTATCCGGAGAGTGGAAGACCTTAAGAAGGTCGTCCAGAGGATTTTAAAGTTTGCTCCCAACAGGTGGTATGTATCTCCCGTTCTTTCCACTTCCCAGGGAGGTATGCTTACTGCGGTTACTCTCCCCTGTGTGATCTCTGCATTTAGGGGTGGGTTGAGAGGGTAACAGGAAATCCCTTCTAATTCACAAATTTCTGTAACATTCTAGGAAAGTCCTTGTGGACCTGATATAGTAGTTACCACACATCACTAGGAGATCCTAGACTTTGAAATAAATACGTTGATTAGTTGGAATTTGGGATTGTCTCCCATGACAAGTGAGTTTTTATTGTTGTTTGTTTTCTAAATATGCAAGAAGAAGCGAACAAAGACCTACATGGTGATCACTAGGATGAAAACTTATGGTATTTATATATTTATATGTCTGAAATTTAAAAATATCAAGGATATCTGAATTTAATAATTAGTGTTCATGTCTAGGTGTTTGATAGCTCAGCCATGCTTATAAGAGTAATAATATAAAGGTATATACACTATATAAATTAATGTGCACTGATTCTGTAGCATTTGCTTTTCTTGCCTATACTTCAGGTAAAATCAATAATTATATTTTTATATAAAGTTTCTCCCCTTTTGAACTGTCAGGATTGAACCTGGGTTTCCTGCACTGCAGGTGAATTCTTTGCTGTCTGAGCTGCCTGAGAAGCCCAACATTAGTAACAGACAAGATTAAAATATAAGATAGAAATGCATTCCAAGTGCTGACAATTTGAATATGAAACAAGCGCAAAAAATTGAAAACTGTAGAATATAGATTTTCAGGAATGTTATTTTTCTTTTAGAATATTTATTATTTTTATTAAAAATAAAAAAATAAAATCACTAATTTGAACAAAGTATAATAAATTAATTTTCATTTATATTTTTTAAATTATTTAAATCAAATTCATTACTTTTTAGACATAAAACTAATCACAATTCTAGCCTTTAATGTCCATCTAGTTTCCAACATAAACCATCAGTATTGCCCTTTAGGCATGTTATGCAATTTTATCATGTACAAATACAAGACAGCCCATTAAATTTGGATTGCAGATAAATAGCAATGATTTTTCATGCGTGTGTACTCTGATACTGCATTTAGACATACTCGACAAAAGTTACTCATTTTTTCATCTAAAATTTAAATTACACTGATTGTCCTATATTTGATCTGGAAATGTACATGTAAATTTAAGAGTAATAGAATTTGCTTATTGCAACATGTTCCAGAGTCACTAGATACAACTGTTGCAAATAGTGTGGTGATACATAAATGAATATCTGAGGAGGAATTAATTGAAAACCACAAGTAGCAGCAAAACAGACACTTGGCAATACAGAGAACATATTTCAATATATTAAAAAAAATTAAATTCACGCCCAGAGGATAGATATGACATGTTAATTAATTTGTGCTTTCTCTTACCTCAGTGCTTCCACTGCTCAAATTCTGCCTGCATTCTGAGGCCGCATCCGTCTCCATACTTAGCAATGTCAGGTATTTTCAAGGTAGTCAAACATAGGTGTCTTCTGTCTCTAGGCCATAAGGCAGAAGTCTTAGAGACGGGTTCCCCTAATACCTGGGACCTAAAATGGGGTTAGTCATGGGAGTGGAAGTTCAGTGGTATGACTTAATACTCTACTGTGCCAAGTCTTTCATCTTCAACGGCTCTGAGGCACATGTATCCCTTAATATGTGAGTGTGTTCTCATAAAATCCTGGGCTCTTGAATGCCCAGGACCCAAAGTAGACATCCTATATGCTGCTGCTGCTAAGTCACTTCAGTCGTGTCCGACTCTGTGTGACCCCAGAGACGGCAGCCCACCAGGCTCCCCTGTCCCTGGGATTCTCCAGGCAAGAACACTGGAGTGGGTTGCCATTTCCTTTTCCAATGCAAGACATCCCATATAGCCAGGTGTAAAATGAATAAATTTAGATAAATTAAATTTCTTTCCAACTATCCATGCTCTGACAGTTTTCCGGTCCTCCTGTTGGCCCCCTTGAATCCATGTGTGATGGACTGTGGGCAGAAGTATATACCATGTGTCATGTCTGTGCCATCTCAGAGCTGGTGTGATGTCCTTCAGCTCTCTCCAATCATAGCTATGTTGAGATGGAGCACCAGACAGAACTAGAGGGCCTCCATTTCTGATCAACTACAAAAGAGCACAGCACCAACACACATTAAATATGTAGACCCCCAAAAAAGTCTTTTAGGAAAAAACAAAAGGATTTTGGAGGTTTATTCCTTTCCTCAAAGCATAGCCTGGCATAATCTGAATAATATCAGTTCTATAATTTAAAAGAGTTTTACACATTCCCAGACTATGCACCCACTTGAGTTTGTTTTTTGTTTTTTGAATTGTAGTTTGTGCTTTTAAAATTTACATTTAGTAGAGCCTGAAGTCAGGTAGGTTGATTCCTCCAGTTCCATTTTTCTTTCTCAAGATTGCTTTGGCTATTCGAGGTTTTTTGTATTTCCATACAAATTGTGAAATTATTTGTTCTAGCTCTGTGAAGAATACTGTTGGTAGCTTGATAGGGATTGCATTGAATCTATAAATTGCTTTGGGTAGTATACTCATTTTCACTATATTGATTCTTCCAATCCATGAACATGGTATATTTCTCCATCTATTAGTGTCCTCTTTGATTTCTTTCACCAGTGTTTTATAGTTTTCTATATATAGGTCTTTAGTTTCTTTAGGTAGATATATTCCTAAGTATTTTATTCTTTTCGTTGCAATGGTGAATGGAATTGTTTCCTTAATTTCTCTTTCTGTTTTCTCATTATTAGTGTATAGGAATGCAAGGGATTTCTGTGTGTTGATTTTATATCCTGCAACTTTACTATAATCATTGATTAGTTCTAGTAATTTTCTGGTGGAGTCTTTAGAGTTTTCTATATAGAGGATCATGTCATCTGCAAATAGTGAGAGTTTTACTTCTTCTTTTCCAATTTGGATTCCTTTTATTTCTTTTTCTGCTCTGATTGCTGTGGCCAAAACTTCCAAAACTATGTTGAATAGTAATGGTGAAAGTGGGCACCCTTGTCTTGTTCCTGACTTTAGAGGAAATGCTTTCAATTTTTCACCATTGAGGATAATGTTTGCTGTGGGTTTGTCATATATAGCTTTTATTATGTTGAGGTATGTTCCTTCTATTCCTGCTTTCTGGAGAGTTTTTATCATAAATGGGTGTTGAATTTTGTCAAAGGCTTTCTCTGCATCTACTGAGATAATCATATGGTTTTTATTTTTCAATTTGTTAATGTGGTGTATTACATTGATTGATTTGTGGATATTGAAGAATCCCTGCATCCCTGGGATAAAGCCCACTTGGTCATGGTGTATGATCTTTTTAATGTGTTGTTGGATTCTGATTGCTAGAATTTTGTTTAGGATTTTTGCATCTATGTTCATCAGTGATATTGGCCTGTAGTTTTCTTTTTTTGTGGGATCTTTGTCAGGTTTTGGTATTAGGGTTATCAAGGTTTGGTATTAGCCACAGTTTGGTATTAGCCACAGTTGTCAGGTTTTGGTATTAGGGTTATCAAGGTTTGGTATTAGCCACAGTTATCAAGACAGTATGGTACTGGCACAAAGACAGAAATATAGATCAATGGAACAAAATAGAAAGCCCAGAGATAAATCCACGCACATATGGACACCTTATCTTTGACAAAGGAGGCAAGAATATACAATGGATTAAAGACAATCTCTTTTAACAAGTGGTGCTGGGAAATCTGGTCAACCACTTGTAAAAGAATGAAACTAGAACACTTTCTAACACCATATACAAAAATAAACTCAAAATGGATTAAAGATCTCAATGTAAGACCAGAAACTATAAAACTCCTAGAGGAGAACATAGGCAAAACACTCTCTGACATACATCACAGCAGGATCCTCTATGACCCACCTCCCAGAATATTGGAAATAAAAGCAAAAATAAACAAATGGGACCTAATTAAACTTAAAAGCTTCTGCACATAAAAGGAAACTATTAGCAAGGTGAAAAGACAGCCTTCAGAATGGGAGAAAATAATAGCAAATGAAGCAACTGACAAACAACTAATCTCAAAAATATACAAGCAACTCCTACAGCTCAACTCCAGAAAAATAAATGACCCAATCAAAAAATGGGCCAAAGATCTAAATAGACATTTCTCCAAAGAAGACATACAGATGGCTAACAAACACATGAAAAGATGCTCAACATCACTCATTATCAGAGAAATGCAAATCGAAACCACTATGAGGTACCATTTCACATCAGTCAGAATGGCTGCAATCCAAAAGTCTACAAATAATAAATGCTGGAGAGGGTGTGGAGAAAAGGGAACCCTCTTACACTGTTGGTGGGAATGCAAACTAGTACAGCCACTATGGAGAACAGTGTGGAGATTCCTTAAAAAACTGGAAATAGAACTGCCTTATGACCCAGCAATCCCACTGCTGGGCATACACACTGAGGAAACCAGAAGGGAAAGAGACACGTGTACCCCAATGTTCATCGCAGCACTGTTTATAATAGCCAGGACATGGAAGCAACCTAGATGTCCATCAGCAGATGAATGGATAAGAAAGCTGTGGTACATATACACAATGGAGTATTACTCAGCCATTAAAAAGAATACATTTGAATCGGTTCTAATGAGGTGGATGAAACTGGAGCCTATTATACAGAGTGAAGTAAGCCAGAAGGAAAAACACCAATACAGTATACTAACGCATATATATGGAATTTAGAAAGATGGTAACGATAACCCTGTATACGAGACAGCAAAAGAGACACTGACGTATAGAACAGTCTTATGGACTTTGTGGGAGAGGGAGAGGGTGGGAAGATTTGGGGGAATGGCATTGAAACATGTAAAATATCATGTATGAAACGAGATGCCAGTCCAGGTTCGATGCACGATACTGGATGCTTGGGGCTAGTGCACTAGGATGACCCAGAGGGATGGTATGGGGAGGGAGGAGGGAGGAGGGTTCAGGATGGGGAACACATGTATACCTGTGGCGGATTCATTTTGATATTTGGCAAAACTAATACAATTATGTAAAGTTTAAAAATAAAATAAAATTTTTAAAAAAATTTACATTTAAATATTTAATCAAACTGAAATTTTATTTTAGTGTTGCATACACTATACTTGGGCTTCCTTGGTAGCTCAGCAGTAAAGAATCTGCCTGCAATGCAGGAGACCTGGGCTCAATTCCTGGGTCAGGAAGATCCCTTGGAAGAAAGTATGGCACTCCACTCCAGTATTCTTGCCTGGAGTATCCTATGGACAGGGGAGCCTGGCAGGCTGCAGTCTATGGGGTTGCAAAGACTCAGACACAACTGAGCCACCGAGCACCCTCACATTCATGAACTATTGGGTCTCTTACATCAATAACACTGTTTCAGGTTAAGCTGGGTGGTGAGTAAAAATACAGGTTAAATGTGGTATAGTTTTTTTTTTTTCCATTATTCTTTTCCTTAACTGTGGTATGTATCATAAACATCTTATAAAAGTCAACACAAAAGAATCCCAAGATCTAGCAACTTGCCGGCCACAGTCAAGTCAAAATGACCGAGGCTCTAATGTGGAAATGACTCACTGAAATCTCATAGTGATTTGATAGCTGATTCAGGACCAAAACTCTGGTCTCCTAAAATCTATTCTTGGTGTTTTTACTCCAGTATATGTTGCTGTCTCACAGAATAACTAGCAGAGGGTTTATAAATCAGAGAATCTAGGTTGTGCTTTGGTAACACAAAATCTGTAAGAGTCAGTGGCTTAGAACAATTTTTCTTGCTCTGTTTATTTGTGTGACATAGGTCAGCGTTGACATCTACTCCACTTCAGGGATGCCGTCTGACGCAGGCTCCATCACCATGGAGCTGGACTGTCTGACCTCTGACCCCCTCTGTGTCTGTGTGGAGGCCAGGAGAACCCAGAGGATTTCACAGAGGCTTCTCACTGCCCTGGCCCAGTAGCAGTATGTACAGTCACATTCCCTTGTCCTTAGTGAGAATTTGTGACATGGTCACTCTTGAATGCAAGAAGGCTAGGGCATGTGCTGTCCTCTAAAGGAAAGAAGAGATGGGTGAGGTGAGCCCTGGGTTACAACTGCATGTGATGAAATGGAAGTAACTGAATTGATAGACTGACAATTTCTTTTTTTATTTTTAATTTTATTGGAGTACAGTTGATTTACAATGTTGTATTAGTTTCAGATGTACAGCAAAGTGATCCAGTTATACTTGTACATATATTCATTCATTGTCAGACTTTTTCCCCACATGAGTTATCACAGAATATTGAGTAGAGTTCCCTGGTGCTATGCAATAGGTCCTTGTTGGTTATCTACCTTACATATAGTAGTGTGTATATGTTAATCGCAAGCTCCTGATTTATCCCTCCTCCCTTTGATAAATTTGTTTTCAATATCTGTAAGTCTGTTTGCATTTTGCAAATAAGTTCATTACATTTAAAAAAAATAGATTCCACATATTAGTGATATCATGTGATATTTATTTTTGTCTGATTTATTTCACTAAGTATGGAAATCTCTAGGCCTATCCAAGTTGCTGCAAATGGCATTATTTTGTTCTTCTTTTATAGCTGAGTAATAGCCTACTGCATGTACCACATCTTCTTTATCCATTCCTCTGTTAAGAGACACTTAGATTGCTTCCATGGTTTGGCTGTTGTAAATAATGCTGCAATGAACATTGGGGTGCATTCTTATCAAAGGATGGTTTTCTGCAGATATATGCCCAGAAGTGGGATTGCTGGATGATATGGTAGATCTATTTTTAGTTTTTTTTTTTAATATAAATTTATTTATTTTACTTGGAAGCTAATTACTTTGCAATATTGTAGTGGTTTTTGCCATACATTGGCATGAATCTGCCATGGGTGTGCATATGTCCCCTATCCTGAACCCCCCTCCCACCACCCTTCCCATCCCGTCTCTCTGGGTCATCCCAGTGCACCAGCCCTGAGCACCCTGTATAATGCATCGAACCTGGACTGGTGATCCGTTTCACATATGATAATATACATGTTTCAATGGCATTCTCCCATATCATCCTGCCCTTGCCCTCTCTCACAGAGTTCAAAAGACTGTTCAATACATCTGTGTCTCTTTTGCTGTCTCACATACAGGGTCATCATTACCAAATTTCTAGATTCCATATATATGCGTTAGTATACTGTATTGGTGTTTTTCTTTCTGGCTTACTTCACTCTGTATAATAGGCTCCAGTTTCATCCACCTCACTAGAACTGATTCAAATGTATTCTTTTAATGGCTGAGTAATACTCCATTGTGTATATGTGCCACAGCTTTCTTATCCGTTCATCTGCTGATGGACATCTGGGTTGCTTCCATGTCCTGGCTATTGTAAACAGTGCTGCGATGAACATTGGGGTACACGTGTCTCTTTCAATTCTGATTTCCTCGGTGTGTATGCCCAGCAGTGGGATTGCTGGGTCATATGGCAGTTCTATTTCCAGTTTTTTGAGGAATCTCCACACTGTTCTCCATAGTGGCTGTACTAGTTTGCATTCCCACCAACAGTGTAAGGAGGTTCCCTTTTTCCCACATTCTCTCCAGCATTAGTTGTTTGTAGACTTACTGATGATGGCCATTCTTACTGGTATGAGGTAATAGCTTATTGTAAGGTATTGTTTTGATCTGCATTTCTCTGATAGTGATTTTGAGAATCTTTCCATGTGCTCTTTGGCCATCTGTATCAGACTGGCAATTTCTTACCTGATGATTTCTCTCCCACAGAAGCTTCTGGTTTCCTAACAAATTTCTGACATCCTGTGTCTGTACCCTTATCCTGAGAATTGAATCAAAGGATAAGTATATGTCAAATCAATGATTTGGGCTCTTTGTGTTTAAAATGGTTAAAATGATAAGAAAAAAAAAGAAGATGCAAAAATGGTTTAGAGGCTTGCTCACGGCTCCTAGGGATCTGCTTTATTTCTGAGTGAAAGAGAGCAGAGTCCACCAAAACAGGGTAATTTCTTGGCCTGAAAGCGTTCACTCAGCTTTCTCAAAAATTTACCATTTTTTTTTTAATAGAAAAAGAAAATGGTGTCTGTGTTAAGGGAAAAATCTGAAGCAAAAATGTAATTGGTAAACTCACAAAATTTTAATTCTCTTTCCAAAAGGAAAATTTTGCCTTAACTTAAAAATACACACATAGCAATGTTTTGTATGTTTTTAATAGTGTATTTATTTTTGTTATTGTATATAATTTCTACCAGGGAGGCAAAGGTCAACCAGCTCTTGAATAAAGATTAGTAATCAAAACAAAAGATATTCTGAGGCTGATGTAGCATCTTTGAATCTAGAATTATGCCAAAATGTAAAATAGAGACATGGTTGATAAGCAATTCAGATTTAAAGACTTACCCTCCCAAGCGGTAACCCTCCAGTTTGGAGACCACACTCCCCAATAGCTTTCACTTGTCTGTAACACAAGTTTTGTCTTCAGCACTCCACTCTGCTGTCATTAATATATTGAAATATCCAGTGTCATGAAAATAATCCCCATGATTTATTATATAGAAAAACAAGGAGCGCTTTATGAAGTGATATGCATTTTTCAATCCATGTATGCAAAATAGACCTATATATTTATGGATATGCACAGAAATTGGCTAAGCATAAAAGTGATGGCTGTTGGTGGTGGTATTTTGGGAGATTTTATTTTGTTCCTTTTTAATTTTGATTCCCACCCTCTTTTTTTTTTTTTTGGTGATAAATCTCTATAGATTTTGCAAGTGCACATTTATTTCCAAAGTTAAAAAATTCTTCAGAGAGTCGCTTTTGAGAACGAATTGTACATCCATGTCACATTATAAATCTGTACATCATGCTTCTTTAGATGCTGGATATTGGCCTACAGCTGGGTTTCCAATAAGATCATAGTACTCTTAAAATAGTAACACTGAATATGTTTTACCTTTTAAACACATATGCGCACACACACACCCACCATTGAAAGCTATGAAGAACAGTTGAAAATGCCAAATGTGCTACATTTTATTAGAGATGAATTGTAGCTATTTTATTCTAGAGGCTAATTCACAGACCTTTAATGTTATGTCATTGTGAGGAAGCCAGATATATTATTTCAGTTCTGAATAACTTGGTAACCTTTTTGTCTTGCTTTGTGTGAAAAAAGGGAACAGTGTCCATTGCAGAAGGAAATGCTGTATCTCAGGACCAGGAATGTAGAACTAGAGACAGGATTACACAGGGCTTTGGCAGATGCTAGGTTATGTTCTGGATCATTCCTTGCATGGCAGGAGGAAACATTTTCCTCTGCCCTTCCCAAATATTCCCTTGATGCTTCTGCTTCATTGCTGCTTTCCGTTCTGGGCCCAGTTTTTAAAAATCGAAAGCATCTTCTGTGAGTTCCATAGGAAGCTGAAAACACTTCATGCTGAAGAGACCCCAGAGGGCAGTGCCCACCTCAGGGAGGTAGAGAGGCCACTGGACATCCTGCCTGAGCACATGCCTGCTCTGCAGTCAGAGTCCCTGCATCTGAGTGCCCTCCTGCCTGGAACACAGGCCTCGGCCATACAGAAGTCACGGGCCCCTCAGGGCACTAGATACAGAGAAGGAAGACGCACAGTACTCTGGAGGTGGGGCGGGGGGAGCAGGAGCCCAAACCCCCAGATATTAAGGTTGTGTCTAAATGCTGGTATTTCTATCCCAAAAGATGCTGAAAAGAAATATGCAGTTGAGCCAACAGCCTTTCTTGTCTTTCGATGCTCAGATGAAAGGTTTCCTAAGCTTCTCTTCAGCTCTTTCTTCTCATTGTCCCTCCTCTGATTCAGATGCATCTCCAAGAAAATACTACACAGGTTCATTTTTGAGGAAATTTCTGAGTTTGCCCTGTCAGCCAAGCATCACTGTTTGTGTGTGCCGGCCAGCATTCATTTCTGGTCTGCCTGTGAGAACACCAAGGGTTCGTGAAGATCATTTTCTTGTACTGTGCACAGCAGACTCCAGAAGGATCTGTGCCATCAGAACATTTGGTTTCTAGGCTCCCAAGTCCTCTTTGTTTTTGATCGTGACATTTCTTCATGCTCAGATGCATACGTGATGTAACATTCTTTGTTGATGTTCTGCAATGTGTTTTAGAGTTATTTTGGCTTAGCACTAATTAAGAATGGGGAACTAAACTTTTCTGGTTAAAATGTTACTCTCCCCCCACTCTCCCTTCTGACTCCCTTGCCTTTCCGTACCAGGCATATCTGTAGGGCGTTAAACCCAAGACTGGTGTTTAATAGACCCTAGACTGTTTTGTTGGAAACAGGGCAAATGAGAATTCTCTCTATGGGGTTTGTGGCTCTTTGTTGCGATGGGGAAGAATGCCCTAAAGGGGAGTTCCTAGAAGCCTAATTGTTGAGAAATGATGGAAGTTCAACAGCATGGAAATTCTACTTCTCGCTTCAGCTGAAAAGGTGCTTATAAAGGTAGCTGGGCTATTTTAGCAATTTGCCTTATTTTGAAAATTCAATTTGAAAGCTTCATTAAAGGGCACTAATTTGGTGTCTTAAGGGAATACGTGTAAAGGGGCTTGTCGACAGTCTAAGATGTTTGCCAGTGTGTAGGTGAGCTCAACCCCCCAAGCTGGGGTTACTTGGTTACCTATATGCCCTTTCATTTCAAATGTGATATGAAATAAATTCAAAAGCGTCCAGACCAAGAGAGTAGCAACACAGCTTTTGCAAACACCTCTGCTTGCTGCACAACAGGTCAGTAAATCAAGAGATGACTTGTTGGGACAAGGAATAGAGGCTTTATTTAGAAAGCCAAAAGACAGAAAAGATGGCAGACTAATGTCCTAGAGAACCATCTTACCCTAGTAAGAATACAGACTTTTTTTTAATACTAAAAAGGGGAGGGATATGGAAAAAGGGGAGGGATATGGTTGGTTGGTGTTACAAATTTCTTGGTGCAGGAATCCTTTGTTCTTGCAGCTGTCCAGATAGGTCAAGTCATGATGTTCCTGTAAACCTCCAACATGACAAATGTTATTTTCTGTACTGCAGAAAATTCCTTGTATCTCTATATGAATGGGAAAGTGTTATACTCTTAAAGGTCAGAGCCTTGAGAATGGGCTATCCTGTATATTTCAAGCTGTAGGCAACATTCTTAACTCAAAGCAAAAGCAACAGAATACAAAGCTTAAAGTAAAAGAAACAGACCTAATATGGAGTCAGATTTGTTCTTCCCTATGACACTTCCTTGTTCCCCCATTTCCACCACTTCTCACCCCTAAAGGTAGGATGCGGATGCTTTCAGTGCAGAAATACCTCTGCATGGACATCAGCATCATAGATATCATTCAGAAGTCCAATAAGGAAGACAAAAGTTCTACTGAGTTTAGTGGTAGTTAATATAGGATAGACCAAGGGCCATAGGTATGGTAACTGTTTCAAATTAAGGAAATACAAATACTTTCTGAATGCCTAGAAGAGTAGGAAGTACGCATGCCTACTGCTCACTGCCTGCCTAATATTCCCAGAAGGATATTTCAGTCCCACTTTGGGATGCAACAGTTAAAATTGGATAGCTGAATGTTAATTACCTAGGTGGCCTCAAATAAACTTGAACCTTCTCTAGTTCCTCCTTTGTTGACAACATATTATGAGAAAAGATAGAAAAAGTTAGCCTAATTAAATGAATGTTATTCTTCTTTGGGAAGTTTTCCTTTTTAAGTAAAGGTTAAACTCTGTGAGAAATTGCATTGTTTCATCAAGCTTGTCTATACACTGATAAGATACTGAAACACTGTGTCTTGTTCTATTACATAATCATTGACATTGTAGTAAGAATGCTGATTGAATTCCCGTTCCCCCTGTTCAGTAGTTATAATTTCTAATTCAGTTTATAGAAAGGAGTTCGTGTGTGTGTGTGTGTGTGTGTGTGTCTGTGTGTCTGTAACTTACAGTGTGAAGGCAGATCTAGAAGACTGTGTTAAGAACAAGCTCTTAAAGGTTTCCTCTTAATAGATTACTCATCCACCCATTCAGAGGATGCTTAGGTGTCATTCTGTCCAAAAGGAAAGTCAAGTACAATGACCTCTTTCCGTGCAGTCCCAACTGTGTAAATGTAATATATAGCAACTTGGCACAACAATTTCCCCCAAGGAAAGGAGATTTTTTTTTTTTCAAACATGAGATGAAAGGAGGAGAATTAGAAATACTTTTTTTTGTGAATTTTCCCTTGAATTCCATATGGCTGGAAGGAGGAGAGAAATGCCTGTCAAAATGCTTTTGGAGAGGAACATTTGAGTTGAAATGCTCAAAAAATAGATCAACATAAGGGTCTTAAATTCTTTAGGTTTCATTTGCTGAAACCTCATACAGCAGATTTATTCTTATTCCAAAACTAGCCAATTCCCAAGGGAAACAATTTCCAATATTTGGGAAATAATTATCTATTCACCAAAGACCAGTACAACTTCATTCTAATTTTTTCCATAGCATTTACTAGCAGTGCACTAATATGGTTTGTATCTTAATCAATATCTTAGCATATATAAACAGGGCTACTGCTGTTGAAATTACTTTTCTATAAAAACTGGAAGGCACATACCTTAATAAATCTGTTTATAATATCTGTTATCAGGAATGGTATCAATAAATGGAACTGAAAGGATGTGGACATCTTCATGACACAGTTTATCCTAGTTATTTATTTGTTGTCTCTTCATTGGGGTTACTAATTGCAGCTGGTAAAAGTTGATTTTCTCTTCTCCAATTTATTGTGGGATGGGGCGTTCATTGCACCAGATCCATAGTTATTCAGTGTCTACATTTCAGAAGCTGAATTGCTGGATACTGTCAGAATAAGCTTTGGCAATTCCATGCAGGCGTGTACAACTATAATTTTGCTTCCCATTAATAACAGCCTAGCAAGGAAGCCCAGAATCAAATGCCTTGCTCTCAGCTGGGGGCAGAACGCCAGAGTGATCTATCTTGGCTGGTGACCTGTGATGTTGGAAAAGTAGGCTCTACATTCACTCAGGAGGGGTGGGCGGTGTTCCGGAAATGTATTCCCATTCCTTCACTATCCCCCCCCCTCTTTTTTTTTTCTTTTGGTAGTGTGTACCTTGAAACAATGGGGGGGGGGGAATGAATTACAGATAATAAAAATAGCACCTCTCCAAACAGGAAATGCAGCCCTTTTATTTCTTGGGATGTCAACTCTGCGCCCTGCCCCACGCCCTAGCCTGCAGGGGTTTCTGGGGCACCTCTGTGATTCTCAATCAGCGCCCGGGTGGGCAGCGGGCTGGGCGGGCGCCCACGGGGAGTGGGCGCCGCACAAGAGGACTTGGGGTCCTGCTCAAAGCCGCGAATGTCTGAGAGCGCTGAGGCTTCGGCGGGATTTGGGTGGAGTGAGGTGTTATTGTTGTGGGATATTCTCTGCAGAGTTGGCCTGGAGAGTGAGCCCCGGAGGAAGGGAGTGAGCACGGCTTGGCCAGGTGTCCGCCGCCAGAGTCGGGAGGCGCCCAGGAGAGGTACTTGGGGCTCTGGCCCGGGGCGGGGAGGGATGCGCGCTGGCCGAGAGCGGGGACGCATGGTGGAGGGGCAGGGGGCAACGTGCCAGTTTTCTCTCTGATGAATGATGTTCACGCGCCGTTCGTGGCTCGGGCGCTTTGTCTCTAGCCCGGGGGCCGGTGGAGTAGACCAGCCAGGGGACGGATGGCACCACCACGCGCTCCGGGCACACCGGGCAGGTGCCCGCGCTCCGGCTCGACCAACTCCGGCTGCGCCTGGTGGCCGAGGCCCGGCCCCCGCAGGCGCCCGACCGCGGCCATCTCCCGGGTGTGGCGGGTCAGAGGCTGGAGTCTGCCGGCTGAGCAGCTGCCACGCCACATGCCACCCGCACTCTGCCGCCAGCCCGGGCGGGGACCGGACACGGCCGGGGCTACGGGGAGGAGCCGGGCGCGTGGGAGGGCAGGGGCGCGCGGAGGCGGGGAGCTGGGCGCGCGGGACCCAGGGACGCCCGAAGCTGGCTGGCTCAGGGAGGGACTGAGAGTGACAGAGCGACGGACAGGTGGGAGCAGTTAGACAACTGGAGGCGCGGAGACCGGCACGCAGAGAGAGGGAGGGAGAGGCAGGGGACGCAGACAGAGGAGGGAGAGGGAGCAGCAGCCTCGCGCGCCCTCCCTGCAGACGCCCTCCTCTGTCCGAGGGAAGCGGCCGGGGGCGCGGAGTGGCAGAACGAGAGAGATGCGGGTGCAGAAGACCGGGAGAAGGTCCCCTCGCTAGTGGGACCAAGAGGCGCGGAGGGACCGCCGCGAGGGGCAGCTCGAAGAGCGGATCGCGGGACGGCGGGAGGCCCGCGGTGGGCTGCCGGACTGAGGGACAGACGGCCAGACAGACAGACGTGCCCGGAACGGACTGGCAGCCAGGAGGCGGGAGCTCGCTCCCTCTCCGCAGCCAGGGCCGAGAAGGCGGCGGCAGCGCCCCCCGAGCGCATCTGAGCAGCGGGGAGCCGCAGGGACCTCGGGGTCACCGGCCGAAGCCGCTGCTGTGGCCGCAGCCCTGGGTGCCGCAGCCCTGCCGGGAGCCCCGCCGACGCCGCAGAAGGCTCCTTTTATTAGCAGTTAAATAAATCGACCCAAAATAATAACAATAATAAGCCAAAGCAAACAAATACAGCCAAGTCATCCGTGAGAAACAATAATACTAATAAAAGCCACAAACCAAAATCAATCAAGGAACAGAGACGCTGGGGGGACGTCCACTTTTCGGTCAAGGTAAAATAATTTTAAGGTCTTCCGACGTGAACATTGCACGCCTTTTGTCGTTTCTTTCTTTTTTTTTTTCTCTTCCTTCCTGCCTTGCATCTGTGCTTTTCTTTCGAGTTGTCTTTAAGTCTAGGTCTCTCCTTCCTGTTTGTAGAAAGCTGTTGTTATGTATGTATTGTGTTTTCATGCTTTGTCGGAGGAGGGGTAGACTCCCCCCTCCCCAGAATGAGGCAAAAATGAAAAGCAGGAAGAGAATGGAAAAGAGCAGGTCTCTTCATCAGAGAAGTATACAGTTGATCTTTAAAGGCTTCTCTGTAGAAAGTTGGGAATGTGCATATTTCTTTTGGAAGAGAGCTATGCAAGGGGCAGAAAGTTGTCATATGTTTGTTGCCCTCAGAGGACTTGAGATCCTGGCTCCCCCAGGGTTTAGAGGAAAGATGTTCAGTCTCATTTTTATGTATCTGAATTCTGTATCATTGCAAACTCCAAATTTAACATCTTCTGCCTCAGGGTTGTAGATGCAGTGGTAGTTGAATGAGACAGGTGTATAGAAAGTTTCCTAGGAAGAGAAATGGATTCTCTGGGTGTTCATGCATGGAAATGGGGCTGGAGTGGATGTGGTTGCTGTCAGTTCAGTATCCTGAAGATACAGGCAAGCACAGAATCTGGGCTGGAAAGACAAAGAAAGAATTGAAAGTTAGAGGGATGGAAGGCTGGTAAGAATCACTTTCACGAGATTGTGTTTGGAGTGCAGATACCCATTTTAATTTGACTTTTTTCAAGTCTGTTGGTATGACACTTCAGCCTCCCCAAATAAAGATGACGATCTCCAAAGTTTAGGCTGAATGTGGACAAGATTTCACTCAAATACTGAAGAAATCCAAATGATCCCCACCTCCTCTTCTTCATCCACTTTGGTGACCAAAATGGCTGTGATTGTTTTGAGAAAACGGAGAAACGGAGCTGACAGGAAATCACTTTTCATTTGGTAAAAGTTAGGAAACCTTTGCCACTTTAAAATAAATGCAGCTACTGCTCGGGTTTTGTCACCACGGGGCTTACATGTCTTCGTAAGGTTTTAGGCAATGTCATTTTCGCAGAGGGCAGTCGTTTGGAAGCCTAGAGCTCTAGCCATGTAGCCGAATAGTCTGGTTATCTTGGCAGTGATTGCCTCTGCTTTTTCCCAATAAGGATCGCATGGGAGATAATAACATTTGCCCTCATCTCAGGTTGACATGGATTTCTAAGGTATGTATGTGTGTTTGATCCTGAATTTCCTTTCTAATAACATTCTTATACTTTGTCTCTTGAACAGAATGTTTTTCAAGGCTCCAGAGAGGGAGTTTAGAATATTCTTTAAGGAATACAGTTCCTCCTTGCAAAAGGCAGTTACTACCCTTGCTTATTAATACTATCACTTGGTCTCAAGTAATCTGCTTTAAATACAGTTTTAAGACATTCAGACTGCTCTACAGAGATGTCTTAACTTATCCTCAGTGCTTGTGATTAATATTGTCCAATAAATTCTTGAAATAAGTTGCTTTGGATGAATGTCTATTCAGCAGAGTACTTTTTCAGAGAGGTGTATTTAAAGAAACTTACACACTCCAGAAATGCACCTTGAGCTTCTCTGTGACTTCATTTCACTACATGCTGATTTCTCTTTTACAGTGTTCAGCTCAGACTGAGATAGGTTTGGGTGCACTGCGCTATTAAATTAGTAAATTGCTGGTCTCCCAGTGACTTTCCTTCTTGGATACCAGCTGAGTGTGGTTACCTTGAGAACTGTGGCACTAGCCCCATTAGAGCATGCTCCACTGGGGAGTTCTGTGCGGTCTATTTTTAATGCTATTTAATGAAGGAGTGAGTGCCTCACTCAGCACTACAAGGAGCAGGATGGAAGGCAGAGCTGGGCATGGTGATGGATCCTGGGGAAGGATGTCTGGAAAGGTACAGACTGGCTACAGGAGATGGTAATTTTCATTAGTCCTAATGAATCGCACTGACAGAGGCCAGTTGATTTTAGTGGGAGAATTACCTGTGAATAGTTTGATATGTGTTTTCATCAACCTCTCCAGTAATTCTTAGAAAGAAGATTCAATAATTTGAGTGCCTTAAAACTTCAGGGAAATAGTAACCAGGGAGTTGCTGTGTATATACTATTTTTAATCCAAACTGTCAGGTACTTGGGTGGTAAGACGTGCAGAAGTAATTTCACCTTCCTAAAATATTGTACTGGGGAACGGTTTGGAGCTTGTAAAATGTTCCGGGCATAAAATAACTAAATCCTTCTAAGATAGGCTGATGACCTGAAGCTCTGCCTTGTGAATTTGCTTTTCGTTTTCTTTTATAAATGTGGAGTCTAGACCAAGTATTGTGACAATGAAGTGAAGTAGGAAGTTTTGGCTGAACTTGGTAGAATATTTAAGCTGTTTTCCCCCCTTACTTTGAGATAAGCACAACAGATGATGTTACCAAAGGTTAACTATTTCTTAAATGTAGATGGCAGAGGCAGCGCTGGTAATTTTCAGGATTTTATAATGAGGGGGGACATGTCTTAATGTTATAGTGCGTAAGATATACAAAGCCATCTGTCTGCAGTTATTTGCATATGTGCAGAACGCCTGTCTTGAGGTAGGAAGTGAGAATGTTCAATCAGAAAGGTCCCTGTCGTTCACTTTCACATTAACAAAGTACTGCAGTCGGGTTATTTCTTTGTGCAGAGTAAAGCTAATTAGAAAAATGCCTAGGTTGTTTCAAAAGTAATAAACACAAGAGAAAGTGAGACGTTTGTATTAAGTGGAGAAATGAGTCATAATTTTTATTAAATGAAGCTGTTAGAACAGTGTCCAAAGTTGTCCTGAATCTTGTCAATTTTTACAAGAAGTAAACCCCCCCCCCCAAAAAAAAGAAAAATACATTGCAGAGAGTTAGTATAATTTGCTGCAGTTGCTTCTGTTTTCCACCTTCTACTTTGAGAGAGAGAAAGTAATCTACATTGATTATAGTATTTCTCTTACCGGAGAAATATTATTTGAACCACAGTGCTGCTACTTTTCTCCAGATTCTCTAGGCAATGGGCATTCTCATCTGAATTCAATGTGGATTATATCTGTGCACAAGATCATGATAAACTGCATGAGTGGAGTGTGGAGTGAGTCAGCCGGTGAAGACACAATATACCATATAGCCAGAAGTGGATAGGACTGAAAATCCTCATTACTATGGGGAGATAGTTTGAAGTCCGTAAGCTTGAAAATCGCAAATGAACCCTTTGTATATACGTTAGTTTAATTCAGATCTGCTTCATGACAAGGTTAGGAAAGAATCTGGGGCTTAAAGGTGATGTGGACACTGAAAGCCATCTCTTCAAATGGTAAGTACTGGCATGGTCCTAACTGGTTCCCCACAGTGGTGCATGTTGAGAAATTTGTGAATCTCTAATCAGGAAAAGAATTGGCTTCCTCAAAAATGCCTTATGTCACCAGCGAAGTTCTGAACATATTTTAAGTCAGTGATGATGAACTTATCTTATCCGTACTTCCTCTCTTTAGGCAAACGACCTTCATTTTTTTTTTTTTTAAATCGGTGCTTCCAGAGTGTTTACATTTCTGACTTTGCTTTCTTTCTTTTATTTTTCATTCTAACATTGAAAGTTAAATATGCTTAATGATTTCAAACAGTTATAGAAGTCACTGCTGAAGGACTGTTGAAGGTAGAAAAAGAACATTAACAAGACTTATCTGTGACTGGATTTGTTTTTCTCAGGCTATCTTTGCTTCCGAGGTTGGTTTCATTTAATATATATTTATGCCAAGTGCTAATAAATTGATTTTTTCAGTAGATCAGAGTCTTATAATCTAAATTAATTTTGCTCATCTTGGATTAAACTTGGGTCTGGATGTTCAAAGTTATGTATTATTTGTATTTACATCACAGCCCTTTCATTTCTATGAGGATGAAATGGGAGCTGAGATACACAGTATTTAAACTGCATACATTAGTATCATCTGCTTGATCAAAAATCAAGTCCTTGAGACAGAGTTTCAAGTTTACTCTGCAGTTTTTAATGTTTGGCAGCAGTGTTAGCTTGTGGTTTCAGAATCCTCTGTAATCTGGTGATATTGTGTTTTTGTAAGTCATGAAATGCCCATCTAGCATTTTGAAGGCACCTTTCTCTAAAATTACTGGGAGGTATCTGTGCCCTGGGAAATAGCTGCGCAGGTAAAACAAAACATGTATTGAAATCATTCCATCGGGACAATGGAGGAGAAATTGAAAAAACAAAAGGAACTGACTTGCAATACACCAAACTGACTCTACCTTCAAACTGAGTCCTTAGCATCATGTTATGCTCTTCCCTTGCCGCCAGCAGCGATCTTCACATCGGCAGGTGGAAGGACTGGTAACCATGGTCTGCAGCCACAGTAGATCAATATTTTAAATTCCTCTACATACTTTTCTTGAGAAAATTTCTCCTGGCAGTTTTTTATAACCCCTACCTAATATACAATGTCCATGCCAAAGGTTATATGAGATTTTTTAAAGTTCTGTGACCAAGTGATATCTATTAGGATAAAATTGCATCTGTGACTTATTTAAAGGCCAAAGAATTCACCCAGAATTATCTCACTCAAGGTACAAGGTCATAATTCTCCCTCAGTCATAAGTTCTTACAACATTTTTAAAGTATTAATATGTTACAATTGTTTCTTTTATCTAGCAGCAGAAAATATTTCATTTTCTTCAGGTAAAGGAAAGAGGGTCCCACTAGTGATTAGCCCTTTAAGAAACAGGCCTTTAATCAATTTATTACATTTCACACCATTTTAAAATGGTGCAATTCTTACATTAAAAATGTGTTGTGGATAACACACAAAATATTAAGATTTTGTTGACAACTTCACTTCTGTGAATAGTAACATTGGTTTTAATATAAGTAAAAATGAAATTCGGTTTCAGTTGAAGGGAAGGATTTAAGATTTTTAACAGGAAAACAACTGCGTCACATTTTATTTCAAATATTTAGGCAAATTTTGTAGAGATTTCTGTGGTTACGCAGCATGTGATTCTATGCAGAATCACTTAATGTAATATACAGTCTTTTTTTTCTGCAAGTTTTTTTCACTGCGACATATTCACAAAGCTAATCTACCTAAATAAACCCAGATCAACCTCCTGATAGGAAGGACCCACACAAGATAGGAAATCAGTGTTTGTGATAAAGACTTCCAAAAGAACTCTGTGACTTTTCAACCTAAGATGGATGGATGTAGTGCTGGAATTTTTAATAATGGATACACATTCTTTTACATTTCCTTTATTGTCAGTTGCTTCTTTATCATGCACTAAACGTGATCAGAGTGAGGATCATCTCTAGGGAAATGCAAACCAGAGGAATGATCTCACATATTTTGCAGATTTTCTTCCAGTTGTCAAGATCCAATACTCACTTTAGGACCATCTAATCCACAGCATCATACCTTAAAGGGAAAACTAAAAATGCATGTTGACATAATTTGATCTGGTTGCAATGGAAAATCAGCACCAATAATTGAGGTAAACTGTTTCCACATCTTCAGAAAACAAAGGAACATCAATTTCTAAAAGTTTTACGATCTTCCAAGTTCAAATATGATATGCCTTGACATGGAAATTAGAAGGCCCAGCTGTCATCTGATTGTTCCGTCGTCTGAGTTGCTTTCAGGTGATTTCATCACCATCACATAGAAAAATCCAGCCATGGGTCGGCAGAGAATGAAGGAGGGGCATGGCAACTCTCTGAAATTCAGGGATTATGCATAACTGTTTGACTTTTTCTTGCTCATAAACTCAATGGGCAAATAAAAAGCTATTGTGTTAATTTTGCAGTTTTTTTATACCTTTCTAAAGCCACCAGCTAAAATCCCCACATGAAGTTCTAATATTTATTGTTAAGAAAATATCCACACTCTTCATTGGCAGGTTTTTCTTAGCATTTTGCTGGTTAATATGTATACCACTCTGATGGAAATCCCAGGGCTGCTGTCATCTGACTTAATTTAATCATCAAAGAGCTGTTAGAAAATAAGTAGATGCCATGTGAATATGTGACAGAATCAAGACTTCAGCATTGTTTACAGGCTTCAAACACTCGATTCTTTAAAATGCAATTTTTAAAAATGAGTGTCAAAAGATCTTTTTGTTATAAATATAGCATTTATTTTTTTAGAGAAAGAAGATTAAGGTTTATACTCAGATGACCACTCTTTTAAGTCAACGAAGCACACAGTTATGTTGAAATTGCTATTGAACTCTGCCAAATTCATTCATGGTCAGGACATTGCAGTCATATCTGTGATCCTATTTCTTTTATCCGGCTTATGGGAATAATGGCACTAACAATTTTAAGTTATACAGCTTTATATTTATTTTAAATTTACTTAGATATACTAGCACTGTAAGAATTTTAGGAAATTATCAAACAAATGGCATGGCACTAAAGACGAATTTAGAAATCCCACTGGAACCAACTAGTTGGTATTAATGGTTTGTCTTTTTATTTTCACTTCGGTGCTTATTTAACTTCGTTCAGCATTTATTTCATATTTCCTTTGTGAAGATTAAAATCTTTCTCTAACCCTGAAATTTCCACATAATCATGGGTAGAGTTTGGGAGAGATGAAATGATACAGCATGCCATCATGATGTGAGTCCATGCTGTTGCTATCTGCTTAAGCTCCGTGAAGCACCCTTAACAACTGGACTCCTTCATTTTTAATTACTATTATAATTATCAACTTCATCTGGAACTACATGTGGCTTTGTTTTTAGTGTTGTTTTTTTTTTTTCAGCATGAAGAGGTGGGAGAGTGTATTTAGTTAAGAGAGTTTATATGTGAAAAATGTATTCATATCGTAAGACATGGATGTAAATATCTGTCCAAGAGGGATATCATTTCACAATGATAATGATCGCAACGTCTGCATGATTTGTCAGATATGATGCAGGAAGCTATAGATAAGGAGACCTTTTGAACTCAGAGGAGCTTTGGATCCCTTATCAGGTTAAAATTAAAGGAGAGGTGTGGGCTAGAGGATGCTGGAACTCATCAGAGAGCAGGCGGGGAATTGCTGTGTGCTCATGATGACGGACTGTACCACTGAGATACGGGCCTCCATGGGATTCTGCAGATCAGAGAAACGTGAAAAATCTGGATTAAAAGAAAAGGTCCGGAAAACAAAGTCTAAATGTGGTGGTGCACCTAAATCTCACTTCTCCAAAGCTTAGCTCTGTAAATACGCAATTTACCACCTGAGCAACCCGTCCTAGGGTTTACCTTCTGGGTCTAAGTAAATAACTGAAAAAATGTGTCCACAGCCAAGACTCTCAACCCCTCTCTGCTTCCTAGTTTCCTCAAGACTGTAGTAACACCAGTTCAGTCACAAACAAATGCCCATCATGTGACCATAGCGATTTCGTTCATTCCTCCTTGCTTCAGTGTTTCATGTAGCATATGGGACACCTGAGGCCTGCTTGGCAAGACTGAAGCAGAAACAAAGTCCCTGGTACCTTGGTATTATTCACTAAAAGGAAATCATCACCTTTTCATATAAAAAATGTTAGAGAGATTTAACCTGATTACATGGAATGAGAAAAACTTCCTTTTAAACATTTTGTGTGTCTGTGTTTTAGTAATTTAGAGTACATCTCTTTTCTGTTTCCAATCTGTAACCATTTTTACTGGTTGAAATTGGAAACTAGCTTACTCTGTCTGTGCCTAGAGAGAGATTTTTCTAGGCGCAATATTTTCTGTGAGTCTAGAAAATATCAACAGCCAAGCAGAGGTAGTAACTAACCTAGGAGGTGGGCCTTGTATGAGGATAGGAATGCTTAGTAAGGTCATTCTCTCCTGTCAGTCTCTAGGGGCAGAGATGGACCCACTGAGAGTTGTCTGGAAAGTGAAAGGAGAAGACTTCTCTAAAACTTTTTAATTGAGTAATTTTCACCATCCAAAAGGGGTGGCCGAAGAGCCAGGTCATTATTGAATGCGAAGGAACTGAAATGGATCCAGGAAGGAGTTACCTTGCATCCTCCGCTGAGGAGTGCGACCAGGAGCAGCAACTCTGGGGTGGCAGGGGAGGTGGAAACATTTCCCAGCATCCTCTCGGAAGTTAAGGCAAGCAGAGCAGTGGGCTTGCTGCTGGGCTCTCTGGCGCCCCCTCTGGCGGCTTTGGTTTCCTGTCTCCAAGCCTTGAGAAAGCTGTTCGGAGTGCGCCGCTGATAATGGCCTCAGACTCTAAAGTATCTTCAGTTAATGTTGCTGAAATGAATCATTTCAGCCCTTACATGAAAATGGTCAGAGGGTGATGTCTGTCATAATTGGGTTTTAATCAGTTGGTCCCCATCAGAAAATGGAGAACCATGAAAGGTGTTCCGTAGAGAGGCTGAGCTGTGCAAAGCAGTTAATTCATCAGACAACCACACTTTTTAAAAATCATAATTAAATATCAGCCATTCTTCTGAGGGGACTTCCCTAGTGGCACAGTGGTAAAGAACCCACCTGCCAATGCAGGAGACACAGAAGATGCAGGTTCTATTCCTGGGTCAGGAAGATCCCCTGGATAAGGAAATGGCAACCCATTCTAGCATTCTTGCCTGGAGAATCCCATGGACAGAGGAGCCTGGTAGACTCTAGTACAAAGGGTCACAGAGTCAGACACAACTGAACACACACACACACACACTGTTCAGAGAAATAGTACCATCAGAAAAATGTTCCAATGAAATTTCTCAGAAGGTACCTGAGAATCCATTTATAAACCTTCAATATTCTAATAAGTGCTAGAACAAAAAATTAGGAAAGGTTAGAGAGTATATCGGAGAAAGCAATGGCAACCCACCCCAGTACTCTTGCCTGGAAAATCCCATGGACAGAGGAGCCTGGTAGGCTACAGTCCATGGGGTCGCGAAAAGTCGGACAGGACTGATCGACTTCACTTTCACTTTTCACTTTCACTCATTGGACAAGGAAATGGCAACCCACTCCAGTGTTCTTGCCTGGAGAATCCCAGGGACAAGGGAGCCTGGTGGGCTGCCGTCTATGGGGTCGCACAGAGTTGGACACGACTGAAGCGACTTAGCAGCAGCAGCAGCAGAGAGTATATCGGAGAAGGCAATGGGAAGCCACTCCAGTATTCTTGCCTAGAAAATCCCATGGATGGAGGAGCCTGGTAGGCTGCAGTCCATGGGGTCGCTACGAAGTCGGACGCAACTGAGCGACCTGACTTTCACTTTTCACTTTCACGCATTGAAGAAGGAAATGGCAACCCACTCCAGTGTTCCTGCCTGGAGGATCCCAGGGATGGGGAAGCCTGGTGGGCTGCCATCTATGTGGTCCCACTGAGTCAGACGCAACTGAAGGGACTTAGCAGCAGCAGCAGAGAGTATATACAGCATTATATATATATATATATATCTATATCTCTATATATATATTGCGTTGGCCAAAAAGTTTGAATTTTTCTGTAAGATATTCCAAATGAAAATTTTGGCCAACCCAATATGTATTATATATACTATATATATATATATATATATATATATATACACACACACACACACACGCACATATATGTATCTACACTAATATAGTATGTAGGTGTGTATATATATATATATATATAGTGTGTATATGTATGTTCTAGAATCAGCATAATATATATGCTTAAATGCTATCCATTTGGCATTAAGCAAAAAATGAATTTATCTCAAAAGTATACAGGTACAGGCAAACCTCAGTGATATTGGGGGTTCATTTCCAGACCACCTCAATAAAGCTACCATTGCAATAAAGCATGTCACATGAAATTTTTTTGGTTCCCAGTGTGCAGTTGTATCCTGTCTTTAAAAAAACCAATGTAAATCTTAAATGTTTTATTACTAAAAGAGACTTAACAACCCTCATCTGAGCCTTCAGCAAGTTGTCAAGCATCTTTTTAGAAGAGTTGCATCAAAGATCACTGATCACAGATCACTTTTATAACAAATATCATGATAAAGAAAATGCTGGAAATATTAGAATTACTAAAATGTGACACAGAGACAGGAAGTGAACGAACGTGCTTGGGGAAAATGGCACCAATAGACCCCCTGGATGAAGTGGTGCCATAAACCTTTAATTTGGAAAAAATAAAAAGACAATAACTACAAACAGCAATCAAGTGCCATGAAACAAGCCCTGTGTGTATCTCCCAGTGTGTTTTTTTTTCACTGTCCTTAGCTGTTCTTGTTTGCACATGTCAGCTATTTAATAGGCTTGTGGAATTAAAAATTGACCTTTATATTGTTGATGGCTTCTATTTTTCAGGATTAAAATCAGCTCTAAGTAAAGTTTTAACTGTGTTTTTCCCGTAAAAGTTTCAGCCTAAGTGGATCTGACATTCATCTTTCTGAAAAAGAGAACAAAGAGATGCCCTTATATGTAGAATTATAACTTCACTAGAAATGATTTTGGCTCTTACAAAGAAGCTTCTCCTTTAGATCTCAAGCAGTGACTCAGGCTTTTATGGAGATAGCAAGGTCCCTAAAACATCAGTCGTTTAAACCGAATACCTAGATCACTTTTCCATCTATGTGAAAGGAAATCATAGTTAACACTCAGTTAATGTGGTCTTGGGAGAGAAGATGAGGCAAGTGCACAAACAATTTCCCAATTGCTGACACACAGAGCTGGAAATAATGCCTGTTTACTGGAGATGTGCCTTTGGAGGGATTAACGTTGGTGAAGGTTATCCAGGGTGTGGGGAAGAAATTCACTCCTCTGAAGAACTGGGCAAGTAGCAGTGATGGACGAAGGCAGGGGAGGACGAATGAAGAGAATACTGAAAAGTTGGGTTTCCTTAACCTTTCTTCCTGCCTTAAGGAGAGTTGCCCTACCCTCCCTATTATATGAAAGCAGGGAACAGATTGATGAGGGTTAACTGGCAAACCGGAGAAGGCGATGGCACCCCACTCCAGTACTCTCGCCTGGAAAATCCCATGGATGGAGGAGCCTGGTAGGCTGCAGTCCATGAGGTCACTAAGAGTTGGACACGACTGAGCGACTTCACTTTCACCTTTCACTTTCATGATTGGAGAAGGAAATGGCAACCCACTCGTGTTCTTGCCTGGAGAATCCCAGGGACGGGGGAGCCTAGTGGGCTGCCGTCTATGGGGTCGCACAGAGTCAGACACGACTGATGTGACTTAGCAGCAGCAGCAGCAACTGGCAAACCAGTTAATCTGCTTGGGACCAGAGAACTGAATTCAGGTCTTACCCCTCTCTTTCCAAACAGTCTAGTCCTAAAGGGTGGGATCTGATTGAGTAAGAGTAGAGTGAATTGCTTTCTTAATTTAACCTCTACGTTTTAGGGTATGCTGAGCGTGGTTCTGATGGAAGAAACGTCTGCATACCTTTCTGACTTGACAAAACAAAGCAAAACCTGGTACCTTAATTTCGAAAGATGAGAACATTCTGTCTTCTTTGAGGCTATGGCAGGCTTTAGGAAGATGTAGAAAGCAAGAGAGTCTGCCACAACCGGCATTTTCAACAGGAAACCAGAAAAATATCTTCTGGACCACACTGTGTCAAAGTAGGGGACTTTCCATGGGAGCTGAATGGAAGAGACGGAGTTCTTGTGTGAGAGTCAGCAAGATCTGTCTGTTGCATCAGATGTCATACTCACTCATTTACTTGTTCATTTTTCGTTTTCAAATATTTATTGAAAATAAATATTTTTTGTCAGGTCTCAAGCTAAATATTTGGGAAATTTGCTCTGTAGCATTTTGTAGGCATTTAGGAGAGAGACATGCACTAGAACCCTTTAAATAATGAATTGAATGAGAGCATAAGGAAACTCCAAAATGGATAAATGGAGAATATCTTGGATGATAAACAATACGAATTAATTTGACAAATCAGAAAAATCAATTTTTAACCCATAAATTTCATTGAGGAAATTGACAAAAAGTACACCTCGAGAGTGGAGACCATATTGTTTCCAGAAAGCAAACAAGGAAGAATTAACAGCGCTAATGGGGGAAAGTTCTGTTGATGGTAATAGAGCACAGACTGAAACCATGAAAGCAGGAATTGGGAAGTTCTCTCACAAGAGAAAGACAAGCTGATTGTGACAAATGTGTATGGAACTGGAATAAGCCATTTGGTTTCCTTTGTTGAATTTATAAAAATCACACATTTACACTGTTCCTAGAGCTGCAAGCAACTCATGCAAATATCATTGTTACGAACTGCAGAGTTCAAATTCATATCAGATCAAGCTAACGTATCTGTTTAGATTTAAGAAGAAAGTTTTTCTGAAAGCAAATGATTTTTTGAATTTGTTGTTATATTCTACATTGTGTGTTTGAAAAAGGAGACTGAAATAGTTTCAGAATATTATAAATATCCTTGGTAGATTAAAAAATAATGCCTGTGATGAGATGGAGATGGGATTACAAACGGTTCTGGGAAACTTTAGGAGGAAAAGCTTTGATCTGTAAGTTACTTGAAGGATAATTTCTCTTAAGAATGTATTTTTTTCCATTGGCTGAGACAGAGTTAAAGATTCAGGTATTTGGAAGCAGAGGGACATCTGGATACATTGTCCTAAGACCTGCACCATGTGAAAAATTCTTGCCCTCAGACACTAAGAAAGAATTTACTTTTAGAAGTCACCCATAAAGCATAAAAATTACACCAGATGATTTCTAAAATCTCTTCCAGTATTCAGTGTCTATTACTGAATGATTTGGGAGAGTATAATATTTGTGAATCAATTTCATATTGAATTGCCCATAAATTTTGGTCATACTTTCTTCTCTTAGCCTTTCAAGGAAGAACTAATGCTACAGAATGGGTGAAATGATTAGAAGGTTGTCATTCTTCTAGCACGTAGCTAACTTATCATGAATAGAATAGTTAAGAGTGACAGCTTTACACTGACGTGTGTAAAATAGCTGGTGGGAAGCTGTTGTACAGCACAAGGAGCTCAGCTCGGTGCTCTGTGAAGACCTAGGGGGTGGAATGGGGGTAGGGTGGCAGGGAGGTCCAAGAGGGAGGGGATGTGTGTGTGTGTGTGAGTGTGTGTATATATATCTGTGTCTCCATCTGTCTATACACACGGCTGATTTACTTCACTGTACAGCAGAAACTAGCACAACATTGTAAAGCAATTAAGAGAATATGTGTTCCCAGAGCTGGGTTCAGATTCCCATCTGCAACTTGCTAGTAAGTCTTTCAAGCTTTCCTAAACCTCAGCTTCTTCATCTCTAAAATGGGCTTGTAGGCATTAAAGATGGTGTCTGTGCTTTTCCAATTCGTAGTATTCATTTATTCCCTGGTGGCTCATATTTTCAGTTTGCTTTGTCCTTGTCACTATCTTTGCTTGATTCCATAGGCCTCACACACACACACAAAAGCACCCCCTTGAGACCCTTCCCAGTCTTGAGCGTGTTTTCTTGACATGGCAGTTACCTCGGGTATCTTGTTCATGCATAAAGGGACTCCAGTTTCAGTCCACTCATACAGTACATGGTATGCACTTTCAAGCCAGTGGTTCGGTGATGAAAGGCCATCTGGGAACCTCTAAAATCCAGATGCTTTCTAGAAGATACTCCTTTGCACAGACAGCAGGGTTTGACATTTTAGAAGCTTAGATGGACGGTAGGCATCTTGAAAAAGAGATGTGGGCATGGGTGGTTTAGAATTCCACATATACACAGAATTTCACACAATATTTCATTCTCTGTTAATGGCATCTCACAGGGGATAAGGTTGTGGCTCGATGCTGCTTTACAAAGAATGTTAACTAGGGGTTTTTCTGTATTTGTCTAAAAGTGACATAGTTTAGTCTTAGCATCCTTCTGGGGCCATTTGGGGCTTTAAGAACCAGGGCTGATTTCAGATAATACTGTGGTTGACTTAGGATTTGTACATTTGTACACTTTGCAGATAATACCAATGGCTATACCCAGCAGAAGGCCATGTGTATAATCAGAGATGCGCCCAATGAGTCTAGCAAGAGAAGAGAGCTCTGAAATGGATTTTTCTAAAATCACTAGAAAACATTACCTCATTGTTTTGATCTGGCTGTGGAAATAGATTGGTTTGG
Source organism: Bos indicus x Bos taurus (assembly GCF_003369695.1). NCBI lineage: Eukaryota > Metazoa > Chordata > Mammalia > Artiodactyla > Bovidae > Bos > Bos indicus x Bos taurus. The sequence continues at coordinate 51,226,552 of NC_040097.1, read as the reverse complement.
ATGTTTTAAGAAAGGATGAGGAGATATCGCTTGTTTCATTGTTTATACATCAGATCCTTGGGCTTAAGCAGGAATCAGAGGGTGTGTACTGTCAGTGATGAATTTCACAGCAGTGAGACAGACCCAGATCTGAGAACTCGAAACGACTGGTAGACGGTACTTCCTAGTAGATTGATAGGTGGTCTTCCCAGTGACCTGACCAGATGTGTTGGGGGAAAGTCAACTTCTGGGGTATTCTTGATGAAGTACATAAATACAGCAAGGAAATTTTAAATGAAAGAGAAACGATTTTTTTTTTTTTTTTTATGTTTTTAGGGAAGCTACTGAATAGCCATTTGTGGAGGAAATCTGTGCTTATTTTTGTATTGATTAGGTCATTAGCGGCATTCGTTCGGCCTTGCAGGAGTTATTTTACGTGGATAGCACCATCTGCTCTCTGTATTACTGTGTTTCTTCAGGCAGAATTTCTTTTTCATATAGAGGTACAAGATTTCCGTGGCCCTGCCTGTGGCATTTGCTGAAGCCACAGTGAGAGTGATGACGAAAAGTCAGTATAATTCTACTGATTCTGAATTTACCTTTGGATCATTTTTTTGAAACGTTTAACTTTATGTTGGAGTTGAGCCTGTAACATTAACAACGCTTTGAAAGTTTCAGGTGCGCAGCAGAAGGATTCATCCATGCATATACATGTATCCATTTCCCCCCAACTCCCCTCCCATCCAGGCTGCCACATAACAGTAAGCTGAGCTCCTGGTGCTATTCAGTAGGACCTTGTTGGTTAACCTTTGGATCATTTTTGATCAGAAGCTATTTGTGGCTTTATTATTTTGGAAAACAGTCCTCTCACGTGGCGCAGTGGTAAAGAATCTGCCTGCCAGTGCAAGAGACACAAGAGATGAGGGTTCGATCCCAGGGTCAGGAAGATCCCCTGGAGGAGAAAACAGCAACCTACTCCAGTACTCTTGCCTGGAAAATTCCATGCACAGAGAAGCCTGGTGGGATACAGTCCATGGGGTCTCAAAGAGTCAGACATTGAGCACACACCTCTACCTTTTTTAACCTTTATTTTGGAGAAAGATTTTGTTTCATTGTTTTTCAGTGTAAATGTTCAGTCAGTTCAGTCACTCGGTCGTGTCTGACTCTTTGTGACCCCACGGACTGCAGCATGCCAGGCTTCCCTGTCCATCACCAACTCCTGGAGCTTGTTCAAACTCACATCCATCAAGTTGGTGATGCCATCCAACCATCATAAATGTTATCATATATTTATGAACTACCTCTCTTGTAAAAGAGAGGGACTTGCACGACCACATGATGTCACACCCATCAGCTCTTGATCACAGCATGGGATACTTCTGTTGTATCATACTTGGGGATTCCTGTTGCAGGGGAAAAGAAAGAGGTATATTTAATTCTTTTATTTTTTTTCTTTTGTGATAAGACTCACACTGTGATATGCAATAGCCATGTGGAACACAGAGAATTCTGTCTAATCTAGGCATCAGGAATTAAGAAACGGGATATAGATGGATAATGGAAAGGTATATATGAAGCCATGACAAAGAAGGGCATAAAAATTAACTTCTGACCTGGTATAGAGTGGGTGGAACTTTATGTATCTCAAATCTGTACTTGTGGCTGCCATCTGGGCAAGAATGAGCACCTAGCTCATAAATTCACCTGTCATTGGGACAGTTTCTCCTGGTGTGATGGATAGGCAATAGGTTTGAAGTCAAGGTGACCTAAGTTTGAATTCTGTCCCCGCCTGTCACTGACCTAATCAAGTCAGTTAACTGTTGTGAACGTTCATTTTCTTAATTGGCAACAAAACTCCCTTCATGAAGGATCACATGCGAAATATTTGCCACAAAAGAGAAATGTTGTCTCTCTCTGACTTCCTCCTGCAAGGTCTGACTATTAATTCATTAAAACGTTGAAACCTCTATGAGCACATGTAATGAAGTGACACATCAATACCTGTTATAAAAATGCTATAAAGTTTGAGTCACAAATATCATCTGTCCACAGATGACTAAAAAAAAGATAAATTTATTTTGGTGGATGGTGGGATTCTTTTGTGTTGGCTTTTATAAGATGTTTACGATACATATCACACAGTTAAGGAAAAGAATAGTGGGGGGAAAAAAAAACGACACCACATCTAGCCTGTATCTTTACTCACCACCCAGCTCAATCTGAAACCATGTTATTGATGTAAGAGATGCAATGGTTCATGTATGTGGGTTGCTCAGTGGCTCAGTCACGTCTTAGTCTTTGCGACCCCACAGACTGTAGCTCACCAGGCTCCTCTGTCCATGGGATTCTCCAGACAAGAATACTGGAGTGGGCTGCCATTTCCTTCTCCAGGGGATCTTCCTGCAGGGTACAAAACCATGTCTCCTGCATCTCCTGCATTGGCAAATGAATTCTTTACCTCTGCGCCACCTGGGAAACCCAATGGTTCATACTTAAATATAAATAGATGCCCAAGGATAATTGGTTAAGGAGCAAAATATTAATTAAAACATTTTAGTAAATAGATCCTGGTTTTGAAGATAGTAAAGTGATAAGTGGAGTTTCAAGAAAAAAAAAATTGCCTTTCCACTTTCTCTTCTCATGGATTCATGAGGTTTGGGCTTTTCTTTCTTTCTTTTTCCGCCATGTGGCATGTGGGATGTTAGTTCCCCGGCCTGAGATTGAACCCATGCCCCCAGCATTGGCAGCATGGAGTCGTAATTCTGTGGACTGCCAGGGAAGTCCTGGTTTGAGCTTTCAAATGCATGTTTGATGCTACACTTGTGATTCTTTATAGTTCAGGTATATTGCCTTGTTCTTCAAATATGTGTTCTGAGCCATCCATCAGTCAGCTTGGGAAAAGGTTTAGTTATCCTCTGTGTTCTGTCCTTTGTTCTGCCTGAAGTGATACCAGGTAGATAAACCTGCTTTAAGTCTGCCGGCCAACACACACTTCTGCAGTTTCCGAATATTGAAGTGATCAGTTCTACTAGTATTTTTCCCCTGAGATTATCTTCTGGAAAACCTGTGTTGGAATGAGCCAGTGTGAGCTTTTTTCATGGATGGTTTGGCCTCAGTTTGTCTTCTAGCAAGCCAGCCCTAGACACCTGGAACACAGGCTCATCCATCCCTTCCTGAGCTTTCATGTGTCTGCGTAAAGGGTGACGGTTGTTTTTGGCAGATGTACAGGATCAAAGGGGTCCCTTTATCCTGTTACCCTTTGGGGGTCGGTTGTTCAGATACAGGAAGTGGTAAGGTTAACAGCAGTTTCAGTCCTCCCCGAAATAAAAGTTAGTGTAGTAGGTCTAATAAACCCTACTTATTAGCTATTTGTTGAAGGTAGTGGGTTTGTTAACATATTTGTACAGATGTATTTAAGGATTATGTTTACTTTTGGGGCTTCCCTGGTGGCTCAGATGGTAAAGAATCTGCCTGCAATGTAGGAGACCAGGGTTCAATCCCCGGGCCAGGAAGATCCTCTGGAGAAGGAAATGGCAACCCACTCGAGTATTTGTGCCTGGCAAGTTCCATGAACAGAGGAGCCTGGAGGCTACAGTACATGGGATTGCAAAGAGCTGGAAACACCTAAGCAACCACCAGTTCACTTTGTTACTTATGCTTTAATTTTAGTAATTAAATGCTATAATTGATTTATATGTTTATATAGATGCATATATATTAAATTTTGTAACATAATAAATTATATATTATATACACATATATATATAAATTTGGAATCCTATTATATTACAGAAACAGTAATCCCTATTTTTGTGAGATCTGTGATGAGGGGACCTAAGTTGGCTGCTTTTCCACTTCATTTCCCTTCTGAATTCATTTATCTCACTGCCGATGAACAATATCCCACTAAGGATAGGGTTACAGAACAGAGCCAGGGAAGAGAGGAAACTTGCATTTGCCCTGCTCTCTACTCATCAGAACTGATAAAATGACAAGACGGAAAGAGAAGGTAAGATGATGTGTTTATTGTTTCAACTGAGGAGTTAGGGATTTCTGCACAACTTAGGTTTTGATTCCAGAGCTCTGCCCCCGGTGACCAAAAATGAACTACACCAGCTGTCTTGTAAATGTCAGTGGGTGATCTAGGACTCATGTTTTTAACACAATGAACCATCTTATCTTTAAGTGGCTCCTGCTACAGAAGGAAGTACTTGTGAGTAAGTGAGTAAGTATGTCATCTCAAGAGGAAGTCTCAGACCGTGGCATTCTTGTCTGTACTGCACAGGCTTGTTGATCACTAAAGCAGTGCCTCTGAAACCTACATGAGCATCAGAAATCACCTGGAGAGATTCTTCAAATAGAGACCTCTGGACCCCAGTGCCAGAGTTTCTGATTCAGCAGATCTGACGTGAGGCCCTGCGTATTTGCATTTCTAACAAGCTTCCAGTTGATGCTCATGCTGCTGGCTCACGGACCACCATTTGAGAACCGCTGATCTGAAACGTAAAACTTTTTATCAGAATGTAGAACTTGTATGACTGATGTTCTCTAATCTGAAATAGTAAAGGAACACTGTAAAATTTCAAAACAAATCTCAGAATTGATTTATCCTGATTTTAAAATTATTTTTAAAACATTAAGCATCTTAAAAGAAGAGATGAGGATGACAAATTCCACTAGACAGAAACAGTTAGGAGCCTTTGTTTCAGATGGTTTTGGGAAGAGGCAGGTTTTCCCATGAGGGTGTGTTCCAAGAGTCTCCAGGATAGGATCTAAACTCCATGGAGATAGAATAATCCCAAATTCACAAGATTGGGTATTCTAAGGAGCCAGAAAAGCTTAAATTTTAAAAATTGGTGAGCACTTGATGTTAAAATTATAAACACAGAAACATGTAGATAAAGGTCTAGAGGAGCTTTATTTATAATTGTCCCAAACCAGAAGTAATCCAAACGTGTTTCAGAAAGTGACTGGATAAAATATGGTGCATCCATACGATGGAATGGAATATCACTCAGCAGTACTGCAAGAAGGAGCAGACTGGCTGGATCTCAAGGGCGTTAAGCTGAGTGGATGAATCGGGTCTCTAAGCATCAGAGACTTTATAACCCCATTTTTGTAACATCTCAACATGATCCAATTATAGTGACAGAGGAGGACAGACCAGTGAATGCAGGAGCTGTATCCATGGGGCGGGGCTGGGGGGTGTGATTGGAAAGAGAAGGCATGAGGCAGTGTTTTGGGTGATCAAACTGTTCTGTAGCCTGGTCGTGGTGGTGATTACACACACATATACAGGTGTTAAGCTTCATGGAACTACACAGCCCTCTGCTCCCAACAAGTCAAATTTATTATAATTTTTAAGTGAAGAAAACTAAAATCGTAATAGTGCTGTCTTTCATTTATACCAAGTAACTGGATTTGTGCCATTATATCAGGTAAAAGTACCAATGTATTTAAAGAAATACAAAAGCTGTATTTCAAGCAAAGCAAAAAAGAAAAGCATGATCTTCATGAAAACGGATCTTCATAAATGGTTAAGGTCATTTGCTGCAGGCAGGGATTCTAGGGAAAATTTGGAAGTAGAAAAAATTCTGCCTGACATAGTCTTGACCTGGGACCCCTCTAAGATCTTTCTCCCATTTGTACTTTTTCTTAGAATCCTTCTCTGTAAGCTGTATTGTTTTCAAAATGAATTTCAAGGGCACTTGAATTTCATCTTTACTCACTGAAAAATACAGACAACTCAGCATTGTCATCCAGGTACTTCCCATATTTATGTGTGAAGCCCCAGTCACCTTGCGCCCACACCTTGCGTAGCCCAGTGACGGCTCCCGGGAGCCTTGGAAGGCTGTCAGTAGTGTCTGGAAACAGCTGTAAGGTTGATAGACACTGAGGTCTCTCTCAGTATCTAGAAGACCTGGGTCTGCAGAAGTGTTGGCAGTTTAATACTAGCCAGGCTCTAAGCCGGTAAGATCAAGAAGGATCTGTTCAATGGGTGCCTGTGTTTGTCTCAGTGGGACATAGACTGCTAACCATGAGTGGCAGACAATGCCCTTGTGCTTCACTTCCCTTAACTGGTTTAATCCTCACAACCTTCTGTGAGGTGGGGGAGGTGTCATTATTCCCATTTTCAGGTAAGAAAAACAGAGCACAGAAACCCGAAAGGAACTTACTTGCTCAGTGAGTGGCGGGGTCAGGCTTCAAGCTCTGGATATCTGGCTTCAGAGTCCGAGCCGTTTCGCAAGTGTACATCTCTGTGATGTCTTCTGTTTTTTTTTTTCCCTACATTTTCTCCTTTCAAGACAGGCTGATCTTTGTGTTATGGTGCATCTCAGTTTCCACGTGACCCCAAAGCCCCGAGGTCATTCATTGACTCTTGTACACACCTGACCTCGTTGCACCAGCTGGGTAGGATGTACAGATTGTCGCATGTAAACCCAGTTACACAGGAAGCCACTGGTTACCTGAACCTCCTGTGTGGGTCGAGTTACAATCGTGGGCCAAGAGAGAGGGTAGCCGAAGTGCCTGCTGATGCCCTGGCACACGCCACAGAGCCATATCTTTGATCCTCAGGATGTACAGTGCTTGGAAACTCTCAGACCTGAGTGTCGCTTGGTGAAATCAGAGGTTTGTCCAGGAAGCCTGCTCCTGGCCTAGGGAATCTGCTTTTCCAACCACCTTGGGTGAGCCAAGGAGAACTTGGCTTTGGAATGGAGAGAAAAGATCCCTTCTCTTCATTAGTTCTCCGATTGAGCTCATGGAGCAGACAGAGGAGAACAAGAATCCAATCCAGACCTTAGAAATTCAGGGCTTTTCCTTAGGCTCAGTGCAAAACAGCTCCTTTTTGTGCTGGGCCCTGAGGATGTCCCCGCAGAAACCCTCCTTATTAGACATAGTCACCTCAGTCCCCAAAGACAGGTGTGGACTGAGGTTGTACCGCCTCGGGGTCGGCTCCATGTCCCAAAGGGATCTCCACTGCTGAATTTTAGCATGGGGGTCACAGGGAGACCTCAGGAACCTGAGAAACAGCCCTTCACCCCAGTGGGGTAACATGGGCATGGACCAGAGGGCACGTATTCATTGTCCAGTAGCAGGGCCTTCTGCTGGTTGTCTGCTTCTCCCTGATACAACTGTATAAAGTCAAACATTCAGTATGCTTGTTTGTATTCTACTGGGACATCCAAGGCAACTCTACTGGAAAAAAAAAGTAATTGCAGGTTTCTGGCTCAGGATAGCAGAAACAAGCCTCTGTTGCAGTAAAAAGTGTGGTTTTGCTATCGTTCTTGAATAAGCTCACATGATGTAGTCGCTCCTCGGCAAACGTGCAGTGAGGGCAGCACCGATTGAACGATGTTGTGGGAGGCGGTGGACAGCGCAGGAGTTTTTGAGACCAACATTTGAAGAATATCAGTGCCTCTGGACCTTGGACCTTCTGAACTTCAGATTTCTCTCCCTCCTCCTCAGCTCCATCCCTCCTCTTCTTCCTCCCTTCCTTCCTCCCACCATCCCACCATCTTTTCTTCCTTCCTTCCTTTTTTAAAAATATGTGTGAATGACGTTAGTAGTGGTGAAGACTAAAAGTACTCACTGTAATCTGTTTTTTGCAGCATCTGGCACATAATATGATATAGGAAGAACTTCCCTGGTGGCTCAGCCCTAAATAATCCACCTACAATGTAGGAGTCACAGGAGACGCACGTTCAGTCCCTGGGTTGAGAATATTAGCGTGAGGAAGGCATGGCAACCCACTCCAGTAGTCTTGCCTGGAGAATCTCATGGACAGAGGAGCCTGGAGGGCTGCACAGTTCATGGGGTTGCAAAGAGTCAGGCACAACTGAAGCGACTTAGCTCTCATGCACACACATGATATAGAAAAATATGGTAGCTATTATTCTTATAGTGTAAGTTCATGCATCTGTGTTCAAGTTGAATGCAGTATCAATATCAATATGAACACCTGTGGAAGTTTGTGACTACCATTGTCTGGATCACAGTTTTGTGATTTACTTTATACCAGTGAGATGGAGGATCAGTTTCCTTTGCTGACAAAGGATGTTCCCAAGACTCTTCTCTTGGTAACTTCCCAGTAAGTCTTGTGAGAAGTAAAGGAATTCAAATAGGAGTTTCATGCCAGCAGAGCCAGAGAAGCAGATATGTCTATTAAATGAAGAGGTTGACATCTTAAGTAGCTCCTTTTAGACAGCTTCTTTCTGAACTGAGCCCTCTTTGGCCCCCAGACTCTGGTGTGTGTGTGTGTCTGTGTGTGTCTGGACGTGTGTGGGGCAAACCTCAAGAGTGAGTATACAAGTGTCACGCACAGTCTGCGTGTGAGCGACGGAGCCCCAGCCAGTCTTCTGCAGCTGGGAACAGCAATTAGCTGCTTCCTGAATTAGGGTCTTGTTTGCACTGTTGTCCAAGATAATCATTTGTTTGTTGTAACTAAGACGCTCTATCTTCCTCCGAGGCATCAATCCTCATATTTAAATGATGAGGTCTTTGAATCTCACAAATCGTGTTTGGGTTTCACAGGAGGAACTCTGCCCCAGCCTGTGTTTTCTCTCTCTGACTTGGGGAATCAAGGCGTAAGTTGCATGTACATTTCAGATTATTCTTCAGACAGTTATGAAAACATTATGCAACCTATTCCAGCAACGGTTTGGACACAGGTCTATTTTTTAAATGCCTTTTACATGAGTTCCCAGCACACGTACATACTTACACGTGCGTAGACACACTCCTCACAGACACCTGCACACACACATGCAAAATATGATTTTATACAACAAGACACAGCCTTCCCCAGGGTATTGTACTCTAATTCTTAGCTAGTCTGTTCTAGTGCATTTCATTTTACTCCATTCATTTCACTCCATTCTACTGCCTTTACAAAGTTCCAAGTTACAACCAGTGATTCAACTTTCTGATTTACAAACAGATCACAACCTAAAGTTTGAAAAACATGAATCTACATATAAATTGACTTCGGATGCTGTCTTCTCTTCCAGTGTTTGCAGAAGAAGGAAGTGCCTCTGGCATTACAGTGCCTTTCTGATCTTCAGCTATGCATGATCATAATACAGTGATCCAAATATGTCTACATTTCCTCTACTGAATAAATGCCAATTTGTACCCCTTTAAAACAATAATGACCTCAGTTCACTCAATCAGGGCTTATTGCTGAGTCATACATTATTCTGGAACTCCTGAGTAGAAATCATTATCAACTATATCTGGTTTTTCCAGAAGAGGGACATCCTGAACAAGGAAGCGGTCCCTGTGTTCCTAGGACATGTTTACTGATCTGAAGTGTGTCCTTCGTATTCCCACCGCACACAGGATCAGGATTTTAAAGACATAAGTCTTAAGGACACATTTAAAATTTTTATACTATGAATATAATATAAACAGTTAATATTTTTAACCACCTGAAAAATTAATACACTTTTACCAGTTAAGATGATTAGGAGATATTCCCAGAAGCTGTTTGTCTATTTTAGAAGCCATCAGTAATGCCCTGTTATATTCCAGATGCCTTGGTGGCTCCTGGAGACTCAGAGACAAGCAAGGTGTAGTCCCCACTCCCGAGGCACTGACAGCCTGGCTCTTGGGTCACTTCAGGACCCTCTGATAAGGGCTGAGATGGAGATGCACCCTCTGATTGATGGAGGTCAGGGTGAGCGCAGAGGAGGGTTAGACCCTGGGGAGTGGACACAGAGCCAGGAGCTCGAGGGGGAAGAGGTGACTTCTGAGTCTCATCTTGTTGGTTAGTATACTGGTTGAAAGCAGTGATCGCTCACATGACATAAAGTGAGTTTCTCCTTTGGAGGATGGAGGAGGCAGGGGCATGGTCCCAACTGATGGAGGGCCTTCCTGCTTTATTTCCAAAGCGCTGTGCCTTTCCGGAGCAGCCTACCAAGAATCACACGGGAACACGGTGACCGTGAGGCTTCAGTGTGTGTGATTCATGTTAGTTCTTGTAATAAAAACATCAGAGAGCTGTTTTGTGACAAGTGTCACAGGTGTGCATTGCACCATCTGCTGGCGCCGGGAGAATATGAGACTCATTGCCAAGGGCCAGATTGAAGTTCTAGCCCCGACAGGCCTTCCTGGCATCCCTCTCGGGGTTCTCAGGTTGTGGACCTTGTCTTCTTTCCCTTTTTGACCGGGTTCAAGGCCAGACATGGTTAAATATATAATATTAAGGTGTCTCTTCTAAATTACTGAAGATGCTTTTAAACGCATACATGTAAATGGTTCTTTTCAGTCTCTCCAGTGGGACACAGCGGGGCTGGTCTGTCCACACCCTGAGAAATGAGCAAGGTGATCTGTGGACTTGCAAAGGATCTTGTGGCCATCAAAGACCACTTCCTCTGTGTCTGTTCTTGACCTCAGCTGCTTATCATAGTCTGATCCTCCTGGGTGGGAGCGGTTGAACTCTGTCCCCGCCCCTGTTCCTGCATACACACCCGAAGGGCGCATCCCACTTTGACCTTGCTCCCCTGCCCCTCTGAGCCATCCTGGCCACCAATTGTTGACCGTGTCCCCCCTTTCTGATCTCTGCTGCCCTATCCTTGGAGAGAGGTCTGGGATCTCACGGAAAATGGAAGGGAGATTGCTCCCAGCTCTTCACTGGGTGGAACCACAGGTTTACCTAGTGATAGACTTCATTCTTAGAGTTCAGAACATGGAAAATAATTGTCAGACTCCAACGGAGAATTATTAACTCTTGACTGAGGACTTGGATAAATTCTTCCTCACTGGGAGGATATTGTATTCTTCACTGTATTGATTGAGAGGGCATTTTCTTCAAATTATAGTCTAGTGCGATTGTTATCCTGGAAGCTTAATGAGAGACCAGTAAGGATTCATTTGAGATTCACTGTTTAGCATACTGCCGAAAAACAGAGAAGGCAAGTCCTTGGAAAGCCAAGTTGAGTGACTCCATGCTTTAGCAGATGGTAAATTTCTTGAAGGCAGGAGCTGGACCATATCAATCTTTGTACATCTCACTGTTCCTAGCAGACTGGCTTGTATTTCGTTGGAGCTGAGTAAATAATTGTTTATTGATTCCACTAGCATTAACAGCCTTGATTTACACACATGATCACACACACCACGGATTGTCTGGGCAATTTAAGTCTGGTCTTCCAGGAGACTGAATGTTTTACTGAGACCAATTTAAATACACATCTTCTCAGCCTTGTAAAAGATCCAATACTGAATACAACTTAATATTCTCTTATTGATTCATTGTCATAGTATGAAAATCCGTTATTGAGCTGTGATCGTGGGAATAATGATTCATGTTGTTGCAGTTTTACCTCCTCCGGCCGAGCCACAAGAGAAGTGGTGAAGGAGGCCACATGAAGAAGAAAGGAGATAAAAGGACTCTGTGGGTTCTCACCCGTAAAGTTTATAGAATGGTGCTCAGCCTATAGGACCACAGTAATACTTATTAGCTGCTATTATAAATGTTTAGGCTGCTCCTTTATCAGAATCTTTGCAGTGCTAAGGCACTCGCTCTGCATAGAGTAGCTTGGGGAAATGAGAACACTTACCAATTTCCTATAGATGGCTATAAAAAATTTTAATTCAACAGTATGCAATTAATGGACATGATGATGCCCTGCCTATTCCTCCAAAGAGTACTTTAGATAGGCAAGAATAAGTAATGTTTCTGGGGTAAAAGTGAGGCATGGTTGATAACGTTCAACTTATATGCATGCATACTCAGTTGCTTCAGGCATGTCTGACTCTTTGAGACCTCATGGGCCATAGCCCACCAGGCTCCTCTGTCCGGAATTCTCCAGGCAAGAATACTGGAGTGGGTTGCCATGCCCTCTCCTCCAGGGGAATCTTCCCAACCCAGGGATGGAAACTGCATCTCCTGCATTGCAGGCGGACTCTTTACCACTGAGCCACCAGGGATGCCCTTTAACTTATATAATCTTGGGCAATTTTCTTGGTCCCACTGAGCCTCAGTTATCCCATCTGTGTAATAGAAGCTGTGACAGCTCATTATTAGCAATTGTGAGGGCTTCCCTGGTGGCTCAGTGGTAAAGAGTCCGCCTGCAATGCAGGAAACACAGATTTGATCTCTGTGTTGGGAAGACCCCCTGGAGAAGGAAATGGCATCTCACTCCAGTCTTCTTGCCTGGAAAATCCCATGGACAGAGGAGCCTAGCGGTTTACAGTCCATGGGGTTGCAAAGCATTGGACATGACTTAGTGACTGAACAAGAAGTGAGAGAGTCACTAAGATCCTGTGTATAAGCTGCTTATGTTATCTAACGTGTTATCATGGTGTCTTTGTGCCTGCAGTGTATCAGGCATGGTATTAGCTGACTGTGGTTTTGAAATGACATCTGGAAATGTCAACTTCAGAGGTGCCTGCAAGTAGACATATATTAGATTTGAGGTCAGAAGACTATGTGGCCTCTGAGAACTAGAAGTAAAAAATAGGATCAGACTTTTGTTTTTAGGTGAGAAGTCACAACTTTGGAGAGAGTCATGGATTTCTTTTCAGTTGACCAGAATTAAATATGGGGTCCCAGAAGAAGTAGTCACCCAGAAGTCCAGGTTGATATACAAATGCACGATTTATGAATGAGTTGTATTACCTGCACAGGATTGTAAGATTTGGATCAGCAATGACGTGTCCAGGGTTAGAGAAGCTGAGTTTTGTTCCCACCACCATGTGACTTCAACCTTCCAGAGGGGAGTCCTGAGATGTGGCAGGCGAAGTCCTGGGAAGCGACCTCTGAGATGGAGTTCAGTGTGCAGGAAGTTTACTTAGGACAGTTCTTGGCACCAACACCGTGAGGGGCAGGGAAGGGCACAGGCATGGACAAAGGGAGAGGTAAGCCACAGTTCAGGCCAGAGAATGCCATCAGCCTTGGCCAACTCTGGTGATGCTCGTCAGTTTATATGACCTTGGGTGTCAGCCTACAGTGGAGATGGTTGTACCAACTTTCCCACATCAATTACTTATCGGATATGGACTTCCCTAGGGAAGGGTGCAGCGGAGAAGGCAATGGCACCCCACTCCAGTATTCTTGCCTGGAAAATCCCATGGATGGAGGAGCCTGGTAGGCTGCAGTCCATGGGATCATGAAGAGTCGGACACGACTGAGCGACTTCACTTTCACTTTTCACTTTCACGCATTGGAGAAGGAAATGGCAATCCACTCCAGTGTTCTTGCCTGGAGAATCTCAGGGATTGGGGAGCCTGGTGGGCTGCCGTCTATGGGGTCGCACAGAGTCGGACACGACGGAAGTGACTTAGCAGCAGCAGCAGCAGGAAAGGGTGTGGCCTCGGGGACTCAGACTGCAGCTGAAATAACCCCTCAAGAGACAGCAAGTCCTCCTTTGAAGAGGATTCTGTCATGACCACCAAGATGCCCTGGAACACATGTATTTTAGTGCCTGTCCCATTGTTGCATAAAAATAGTCTTGCATTACTCCTTGGGAGAAAAGTCTTAACTGGAGGTGGGTCAGTTTTGTTTTGTTTTGTTTTTTCCCAAAGAAGTTGTGGTTCTAAGAGGTTTTCACACCTCTCCCATTCTGCCTAGAGATAATCATCAGTTGTCTCCAAATCAGTCTTTCCCACCAGGACTGAAGCCCATTTTGGGTGCAGAATATTTCTGTCTGATATTATTATATTATTTAATCTCAGGGGACATGTCATACATTCAGATTTCCATTATGGAAATCTTCAAAACACGCACAGAAAATACAGATTATTGACCACCGACCCCCCCCACGGATATATCAGGGAGTGTCAGCATTTCCCCTTCTTCGTCCAGAGTGTTTTCTCACACAGAAGGCACAGCCTCCCGTGTTCATCCAAGACAGATCCGGACGGGCATGTCCTCAGAGCGGGGTGAGATTGCACAACGTTTGAAGTCACGAATGTCTCTTAATAGCACTGACGTGAGCGCACTTGGAGCTCTCAGATCCGTGGTTCCGGGAAGCGGCCCACTCACCCTCTTTGCCCCACCAGATCTTCAAAGCAGCGGCCGGCCAGCCACTCACATTTCCACTGTCCTGCGTCTGCAGCTGGGCCCTGGGCATTAGCTGGGGGCCGGGAATGTGGGCTGAAGCCCGAGGCTATCTAAACAATGTTCGTGGCACCCGAGAGGGCAACAAAGGTTGCCGGTAACTCGTGCGCTCTGTTTCCAGAACTCTGTGGTGCGGAGGGGCTTCCTGGAAACGGATGGATTCAGAAGTGACCTGCCAGCCCACCCCATTCTGGGGCAATATTTCAGCCTGGTGTCGCCTCCGAGTCAAGCTTTCTGTATAGAAAAGGAGCCTTGTAGGCAAATTCTATAGAGAATTTCTAGCGCCTGGTTGGGGATCTGATGAGAACCTGTGACCTGAACACCCAAACCACTTCTGATGCCCCAGCAAGTTTGAGGCCCCTGGGCTGTCCAGGGTGATGTCCCAGCCTTGAGGCTGTGCTGTGCCCCAAGCCGAGGAGTGAGTCAGCACTCTGCTCTGCCCCGTGGATCCAGCAGGAACTGGGCGGTGGTTTGGCCCCCAGAGCAGGTGGTGTGGGGTGGGGGTTGCGGCGGTTGCGCTTCCTCTCCGAGGTGGGGGCTCAGCTGTTTCCTTGGTCACGCGCCCCTCCTCAGTGCTCAGGAGGAGGCAGGAGGCCAAGAATACAGCTGAGACTTGAGCCACAGCCAAGTCGGGGCAGCTGCTTCTCTGTTCTCTGAGCTGGAACCAAGTCCAGGCTGCAGGGTGGCCCGAGCTGGCATCTGGGGAGGGGCCCGAGAGGAGTGTCACTGGCCCATTATGAGCGACTTACCCCACCTGCTATTTGTGTGTGCGTGCATGTGCGTGGGTGTGTACGTGTGTGTATGTGGCTTAAGTGACACCTCCCTGACCTCTGCATTTCGTGAGATAAATGGAGCTCCGTGAAAAAAAGCAGACAACTTTTCACTCCTTTGGGTCAATGGATCTGCAGATCTGAAATGAGTTATTTTAAAAGGTAAAGCTTGAGGGCACCATCCTAACTCGGAATGTACGCATTTGACACAAGCATATTTGGGTTTATCATTTCATCTCTCTACATATGCACAGAAGCAGCTTGGAAAGGATATTGTACTAGGAGCAAGAAGAACTGAATCCTAGGGGTTGTGTGGCCCTTACAAAGATAGGTCTATGATTCCAAACTCCATCACTGTTCTCAGCAGAAGGTTTTTGTTTCTTTGTTTAACTTGCTGCTGCTGCTGCTGCTAAGTCGCTTCAGTCTTGTCCAACTCTGTGCGACCCCATAGACGGCAACCCATCAGGCTCCTCTGTCCCTGGGATTCTCCAGGCAAGAACACTGGAGTGGGTTGCCGTTTCCTTCTCCAATGCATGAAAGTGAAAAGTGAAGTCGCTCAGTTGTGCCCGACTCTTCGCCACCCGATGGACTGCAGCCCACCAGCTGAACACAATTCATTTCTCAGGTCAGATGACAAGAGTTTGTTTTTGGGAGTAGCAAAAGTTAAACTAAGTAGGAAGTTTTGGACGGAATGCTGAAAAACTCCAATTTAACAGTCTGCAGAATCACAATGTGTACTTAGTCAACACACATTCTCCTATGTATCTGTTTTCTTCCCCTTTGTTTTTAATTGAAGTATTGGTTTCCCTAGTGGCTCAGATGGTAAGGAATCCACCTGCAATGCAGACCTGGGTTCAGTCCCTGGGTTGGGAAAATCCCCTGAAGAAGGGCATGGCAACCCATTTCAGTATTTTGCCTGGAGAATCCCATGGACAGAGGAGCCTGGTGGGCTCTAGTCCATGGGGTCACAAAGAGTCAAACAGGGCTGAGCGACTAAGCACATGGTTGATTTACAATGCTGTGTTAATTTCAGGTATACAGCAAAATGATTCAGTTATACATAAATGTTTTTCAGATTCTTTTTTCCCATATAGGTTATTACAAAATACTGAATAGAGTTCCCTGTGCTATACAGTAGGTCCGCGTTGGTTATCTATTTTATATACAATAGTGTGAATTTTTCTATTTCTACACAGCAAGAATTGACAGGTCTTTAAAATGGCTTAGGATAGAGTTGTGTTATATGATATAAACATATCCATTTGGAGGTAAGAGATGCTATCGAGCATTCAGGATTTTTTTATTTCCTGTATTTAAGAAACCAGAAAAAAAAAATCATCCACATAAACACTGCACGAGTTCATGAATCTATCCTACTATTTAAAAGCACTGCTGTTGACAAAGAGCCACTTCTTAAGAACTCTACCCCATTTTTTAAACAATGAATACATCCTCCTCAAGTGTGAGTTCTCCAGAGGGGAGGGCCGGTTTCTAGTCACCTTTGTACCCACTGCTTCTATCCAAGGTACTTGTTAAAAGTATGTGGAAGAAATGAAAATGTATTCAGTTTACCCTGTTTGTTATGCATTTGAAAGGTAATATGATGATGATGACGACGGTGTGGACGTGTGTTGTCATTTCAAAAATACCCAAATCGTTGCTCAGCACGCAACAGCTCCTCTGGTCTTTGCCCTTCTCCCCAGACTCTTAGCTTCAGCCTGCCCTTCCAAGAACAGTGGCTGTAGACAGAAGCCGTTTAAAAGTGTCAAACTTATAGGCGGCTGCTGAATAAAAAATAAAAAACTCCAAGCCCATCTATAGGTGGTATAGATGAAGAACACAAAAAGGTTCACATGTCACCCAGGACCCTTGCAGGAATCCAAACCTAGAAAGCAGAAGGAAAGCACATTTTAAAAAATGAGGGTACAGGGTCACCCCACAAACAGTTAATTTTCATTGAAAACTTTTGGTTGATTCCTTGTAGAAGCAAGTAAACTTAGAACCCAATATTCATATCAATGGCTCCATGCAAAAACATCCTTGAATTCTTTAGACATTTTGGCCCAGTCTGATTGTAATTGTTCTCAACTTTATTTTTAATGCATTTGAGTCATTTTGATTTTAGTGTTTATTCCAAAAACACATTTTATGATAAGTGTTTACCTATCTGGTCTTGAGATTCTTCTGGCATTATTAAAATAGTTCTTAAATTTTTATTATATAATTTGGTTTGTGTGTAGGGTATATTTGAAGTTTCATCTTTGACATTTATTTAAAACATACCTTTTCATGGATTTAATTCCTTTTACTGCACATTGGATTCGATGGACTTACTCTGTACTTTTGGTTTGGTTGACAGTTCTTTGCATCGTCTTTCTTTCCTGCTTTCTAACTGAATGGGTAACTTCATGGCAACCACAAACATACTTCACCATGCAATTAACAATGCCAGTAGCCTGTTTGAACTTATTCCATATTTTGTGGTCTGTTCTCAATCTTCACGTTTACTACTGCTAATTGTAAAACTAAAATAGCTTCATTTGAGAAAATCTAGAAGGACTAGGGTAAGCATGCACCCTCAAATGTCTCATGGTTCCATGCCATGGGTCTCCGTGGCATCAGCTTGGCTGCCTTGGTTACTTATCATCTGGCCTGTGGTCATTGTTAACCTCAGTCGTTTCACAGTATTGTTGAGGTTGAAGTCTTGGGGCCAGCCTGTCAGAATCTGAACTCCAGTCCCGGCTTTTCCTAGAGTGAGGTGTTAGCTCTGATACTCAGTGTCTCTGTGCCTCAGCTCCCTCTATTTTAAAATAGGATATTTGAGGGTGAATCTTTTTATCCTTTTTTTTTTTCATCAAAATAATGCCAGGCACTAATGAGTATCCCCTAGATATATTAAAGCCATTGTCAACTGGCTCTATTTACATTAGCATTAAACTTGCTTGTTATATAAAAGCCTCTTCTTTGTTCACAGTAAAAGTCATTTCCTTTACAATGTGATTTATGGCCAGGATGATGATAATGGGGAAATAATTGCTAGTTTGAAAGCAAGACCTCAGTGGTTTTGCGTTATGACTAGGCACTATAATCTCAAGACTTGTTAAATTGATGTATTCATTCACTAATTCATTAAATAAGTGCTTCATCAAACCCTTACTTACCACTGTATTTCAGTACCAAAAAAAAAAAAAAAGAATAGTCCCATTTTTTAAAAGAATTTACATGAGAGGAGAGAGGGAGGAGTAACTTATAGATTATTCCTGAAGAAGCAACAGTCTTTTCTGCACTGCTCATTGGAAGCTGGGCTCCATTTGGCTTACTTCTTAATAGATTTGGGAGAGGTGCTGAATTAAGAGGCAGAAGCAACGTAAGATTATTTTTAGTAGTTAATTAAAGGAAAATATAATCTGAAATGGGAGCATATAATGCACAAAAATGTAATTCAGAATGAAATTTCTCCAAAGTAATGCACTCTGAAAGCATGTACATTCTTGTGTAGACACTGCTTTTAAAAACGTAGACCTTGGGACTACCCTGGTAGCCCAGTGGTTAGGACTCCATGATTCCACACCGGGGCCTGACTTCGACCCTTGGTCTGGGAGCCATACCAAGAGTGTAGTGACTGTCAGTCATGGTGACTGGAGCATCCTTCTGCTGGTTCTGAACTTGTTTTTATCCATTTGGGGCGAGGAGTAGTCTTAAATATAGAAGTGTTCATTTTTGCCTGAGCATATCTATACTGAAAATAGAAAAGAATAAAAAAAAATGAGAACCTATGAAGCTTTTTAGGAGCAAAGCTACAAACACTGCATCTGATAAATGTTGTTATTGCATTCTTCAGGTATACAGCCCAGGTGTGAGTGAGACTGCGTTTGTGTCTGTGTGTGTATGAATGTGTATCTTTAGAGAGATTGAATTAAGATGGATAAGGACTATACATTGGCCATGGTCAGTATAATATCAATCGTTTGTTTTTGATGGTCAGAAAACGAACTTCTGCTCTAGTGTTTATTTCAAGGAAGGGGCCCAAGTATCTCAAAATCCACTAAGAAACCTACCCCGCAAATTCAGTTGTAATGTTTTAAAGGAAAACGGTGAGCAGAAAAAAAAAAAATTGCTCCTAATTTGCATATATAACTTTTGACAAAATAAAATATATGAAAATGCTGCATGACAATACATGTAAAGAGACAGCTTCCTACTTTCTACCAGTTTTTAAGAATGTTGCCAGGACACAGAATCTGCAGGAAACCCCAGGCCACCCCACTAAGTTGTGTCTAGAGAGAGCCAGGAGACAAGGCAGGTTTTGCTTATAACCAAAGCCTTTTTTTTTTAAACAAAAATCTCCCCAAGTTGACTGACTGAATTTGTGTGTGAACAGTACAGCAAGCCAGGAGTATTTAGACAGGCAGCTTTCTTTTCAGTTTTTGAGAGTCTCCTGAAGTTTGGCGTCTCAGTAAGTCAAGGGATGGCCTTTGGAGGGAACAGTATCTTCCGTCCCTGTGCCACTCTGCCCTTGCTCCTTCTGGAGTCTGTCATGTTGAGAAAGAATATGGGCTGGGCATCGTGGGCATGCCAAGTCCCCCGAAGGAATGGTGTCAGGCCACAGGATTTCCAGCAGAAACACCCCCGCCCCCGGACTGAAGACAACCTGCCAGCTGAGAAGGATACTTTTGGACCAGATGGGATGTCAGATACCTGGGAATGTACACATTACACATGTGTGTTCACTCTCTGTATATACATGTACACACACATGCACAGACACCTATGCACACCTACATGCACACACACATACACACGTATACACACACATATATAGACACATGAATACATATATATACACACATATCACACATATACATATATCTTAAATCTTAATATTTAAATACTAACAATACCTTCTGAGGCTCAAAGTCGTCATTCATGTTAATATACTTAGAATCCTTTGATTAACATACTTAGAATCCTTTGATTCTTACAGATTTAAATTACCTTTCTTGTCATCATGACTTTTGAGGCAACAGGATCCGATCATGTTCTTCACACTTTTTTTCAGTGAAAATGAGTAATCATTTGAAGTGTAAAATACATTTTTGTATATACCATACTTTAACAAACCCAGAAAATGCTTCTCCTGATATACTTTTTATCTGTAATAGTGAACCATCCTGTCTCCACTTAGATGCCAATAATAATGAGTGAATGATTCTTTTTGCCTTCCTAGTTTTAAATCTATTTGTGAAAATTAAAATTTGTCTTGGGCTTCCTCATGAATTTCTCCAAATATCTCATGTTCTACTTTCACATGTTAATTCTGGATGTTTTTTTCTGACAGCTGGCTGGTCTGCCTGCCTCATGGCTTTTGTCCCTTCTTCCCTCTCTCACTCACTTCCTTCCTTCCCTCCAAGAGTTGTTACAAGTAAAAAAAGTTATGATCTTTTCCCCACTGTATAATTTTCCCTAGGCTTACAACTTGGACATTTTATTGAAAGTCTCTGCAACTCAAGTATGCTTCAAGACTATTTTGTTCTAATCATTTGACACATGTGCAAAGCTAATAGCCCCCCATTGACCCTTAGCTTAAGCATCGTAGACCCCATGAATAGAATGACCCCAGATCTTCAACTTTGCCATTAGGAAGCCTTGAATCCTCGCACAGTGTAACTCTTTTCTCTAACAGTTCCTTTGAGCAAGAGTATTTTCTTTAAAAAAAAAAAAAAAAAAAAGAGCTTTGAGGCCTGGCTTAGGACAGGGAGCAGGGAGAGTCTATTGTGTCTAACCAAGATTTTGTAGAGAGCAGTCATGTGATTGCAACTGTGACAGTTCATGAGAGCACACAGCTAACTTTAAACAGCAGCCCCTTGGACGTCCCTGGAGGTCCAATGGCTGAGACTCAGCGCTTCTACTGCAGGGGGCACAGCTTCAATCCCTGGTCAGGGAACTGAGATCCCAGGTGCCACAAGGCATGGGCAAGAAAATAATAATGATGAAATAACATAAACAGCAGCCGCCATCTTTCAGGTGGCCAGCCACAGCTCCCTGCAGGTGTCTTTGCCGACAGGGCATCTGGGGTCTCCTTGGCACGGCCACAGATGGCCCCAGCTCTGGGGTGGTGGGGGGCAGGCAGCACCAGTGGGCACACGCACGTTCCTTTCTTAAGTAGGAAATTACCTGCTGGCCAAGCCCTGGGACACCTGGCAAATCAACCAGATTCTGCTCCACCGATGCATTGTTAAGTTTCCTGAAATTGTTTCCCTCCAGGGAATATATCCTTTTCTCCTTCCAGCAAACTGGTAGGGATTATGTTCTTGGTGTGTGTGAAAGACTGTCAGTGGTCCCGTAGACACCAATTCAAGGGACTTCTGTCCAGGGAATTTAGAGTCAGTCTCCCGCCCATGTTCATCACCTGGAATGCTTTAGATCACGTATATTTAAAGCTGCGTCCAAACCCAAGCCAGACCATTGATGGCTTAGAAAGAAAGACTTCAAGGCACTGCTTTTGCATATTCGCCTTCTTTTTCTAGAGATTTGTCCTCCCTGAGCATCTGTTAAGTCCTGACTCTGAAGCCACAGAGCTCCTCTCACTCCCTGTCTCTTCCAGAAATGGAGACGTTAGGTTTTCCCACCACTTTCTGCAGTGCTTGAGGTCTCTCATGCAGGCTTTTTTCCTCCGTTGCATTCCTGAGCACCCCATGATGGTTTTGTTGTTACTTACTCTCCCACATCTACAGTTTAAATGGTCTTTCTAGAGATTTCACTGTGGGGAGGAAAAACTCCAACACCGTGTTGCTAGCCAATACCCAAAACATGCTGATGTCAAGTGAACTCATGTATCCCGCATTCCAAGTGCATCTGCTCCCAGGAAGTCTGAGGATCAAAGGAGTCATTTATTGAACGCTTGTGTTCTTAGCGTATCTGTTCTTAGAATCTGGTTGTTGACCTCAGGACAGTGGCTTTTTAGTTTTCATGGCTGAGTCCTCAGGGGCGTCAGTGTAATTTTGTGTCCCACTGTACTAGGCAGCATAGAGAAAGAGGAAAAACAAAAAAGGGAAAAGGGTCCCTGCATTCAA
Organism: Bos indicus x Bos taurus; assembly: GCF_003369695.1. Taxonomy (NCBI): domain Eukaryota; kingdom Metazoa; phylum Chordata; class Mammalia; order Artiodactyla; family Bovidae; genus Bos; species Bos indicus x Bos taurus. The sequence continues at coordinate 51,204,668 of NC_040097.1, read as the reverse complement.
GATGGAGCACAGATGGCCAGGAGTCTGTAGGTGTATTATCCTTCTCTTTGTGGGCTGAGCACCACTGCATCTTGAGGGGTGGGGGTATGTCATCTGAGAGACCTGATGACACAGGTCAGGGGCCTGATGACACAGGTCAGGGGCCCAATGAAGTGAGCACTGGATGAGAGTCCATGAAACTCGATATAATGACCAAAAAAGCAGAGTTTCCGACCAAAAAAGCAGTTTCAAAGGAATGGGACACTACTTCTCTATCTGTTTTTAGTCTGGAAATGTGAGCAAGGCCTAACTGTCTGGCCAGTTTAATTGTGATAAATCATATATTTAATGGATGCAGTCACTTTCTCAGGAAAACTCATACTGTCAAGGCCCTGAAAACACTCACCTCCGTGTGGATCTTCAGGTCAGGGGTTCACATTTTCCTTTTATCTTTCTTTTTTTCTTTTGTGGCGTATGGTTGAGCCGCAGTGTTGCGTGAGTTTCAGGTATACAGCAAAGTGATTCAGTCATACATATGTCTACTCTTTTTTAAATGATTTTCCCATAGAGGCTATCACAGAGGATTGAGTAGAGTTCCCTGTGCTATGTAGAACGTAGGTTCTTGTTAGTTATCTCTTTTATGTATGTTGTTTAGTCACTAAGCCATGTCCAACTCTTATGACCCTGACAGGCTACAGTGTATCGTTTGTGTTGTATGCATTAGTCATCTGGAGGGGATGGCTTTGCTCTCAAATCCCTCTGTCTGCTGAGCTCTCTCATTGGGTTGGTAGCTCCCCTGGGACAAGCATCATCTCTTTCCTTTCTCTAGCATCCTATCCAAAAGGCCCCCCAAAGGCAGGTGCTGTCTGTGAATGGCCTGGCCCATTATCACAGACACACACAGCTCGGTCAGACCAAAGCCCTCTTGAGAATCACCCGTCCAAAAGCATGCCATGGTTTTGCCCTTTTAGCCACTGTTGAGTGTTTTCCTTTAACCTTACACGCTGGTTAATAGGTCTCTGAGTGGGTACGTGCCCTGGCTTTTTTAGATGGAAGAAGCAGAAAAACAGTGACCCAGCCATCACTGATCAGAATTCAGGTAGAACTTGGAGCCCTTTTTCATTCACTGAGTCAGCAGGTCCTACTCTGTTTCAGGGGCTGTTCTCAGCACTGGAGTTAGTACAGAAGTAGGCTAGCCAGGCAAAAATCTCAGCCATTGTGTAGTTTATGTAACAGTAGTGGGAGAATGACTCTTACTACTTAGTTAGAACACTGAGCCTTGTTAAAGGGTGACTCATCTGAGATTCTAAGACCTGGGGATTTCAGTGATGGACGGAGCCAACAGCCAGCTGCCCTCTCACTAAAGAGACAGGGTGAGTAGGCAACCGATTGTCTTACTCACTGGAGGCTAGCAATGAATAGTGCAGTTGAGACGAGGATAAAGTGTAATAATCTATGGAAAACGCTCCAGAATCACCCATGTGGAGGTAAATAATAAACGCATTTAATGGTGTGATTGTTGGATCTTGTGGAAAGAGCTTGCTGTCAGTATGCAGTGGTGGTTTAATTGCTAAGTCATGTCTGTCTGTTGGTGACCCCATGAACTGTAGCCTGCCAGGCTCCTCTGTCCATGGGGCTTCCCAGGCAGGAATCCTGGAGTGAGTTGCCATTTGCTGTCAGTATGTTAATACTCAATTTGTAGCCCAGATCCGCCCGACAGAATTAAAACTCTTTTGTTCCTGTGTCTCTTGAAATCTCCCCTGCTCTTCTTGAGATGGCAGCAGCAGATATCCATTTCTAGTAAACCTCTCTCCTGCCTTTCTCCCTGCCTCATGGGTGTAGAAGTCACTTCCTGCACTCACAGACCTTTAGGCCCACCTTTTAGCTTTTTATTTGAGTTGAAGCATCCTTTAATTCCTTTGCTCCGGTGGAGAATCTTTCCATTCTTCTGGCGTCGTGCGGGGGTGGGCGGAGGCAGAGCTGAGGTCATGGGTGGGTAATTTAAACTTCTACGTTGATTGCTTTTGATTAGACCTACTGATGGTATTAGCTAGTAATAATTCTGAAAAAGCAACCTTAAGGCTTGAAGTACTCACAGGCGATGGCACCACACATTATCCACTGACATAAGGGAAAATAAAGACACTGTGGCCATGAAAGCCTCTTACTTTTCCCAAATTATAAATGGACAGAACACGAACCTTATCACCATTTCAAAAATCTAACAGAATAATAATTTATCCACTTATTTTTGCTTTTTCTCATTTTCCCTAAGTGTCTATTCTTTTCTTCTTTTCTGCAAGAAAGGTTTTAGTAGCCTGAACAGCTCACATTCTGGCACCTATAACTGCGTCACATTTGTTCAGTTTCTTTGTTTTTGAAATGACAGATTCTACTTCCGCTTCTTATAGAAATAAAAGACAAAAGTGTTCAGTCAGATGTGCTGAATAAAATTAATATTTATCCCTAGCCTATTTTTGAAGGGCTTTTCCTCTTCATGATGAATTTGTATAACTTTGAATTCTTTAAGCCACAGTTGAAAATCTGCATTTCGTGATATATCCTCGTCCGATTACAAGGTGTCTCCAGTATACATGTGTGTGTGCTTAGCTGCATCCAACTCTTTGCAACTCTGTGGACTGCAGCCCACCAGGCTCCTCTGTCCATGGAATTCTCCAGACAAGAATACTGAAGTGGGTTGCCACTCCAGTATTGGAGATCCTTCTCCAGGGGCTCTTCCCGACCCAGGGATCAAACCTGCATCTCTTACATTGGCAGGCGAATTCTGTACCACTTCACCACCAGTATACATAAATGGACATCAATAATGGATTATATATCTTTGGCATCTAGATCCGCTGAAAGAGGACATTTTAAAATACTTTATTGAACTAAATTGAGAATACAGAAGTTCTAACATCTGTGAGATTAATAACATTCAAGCAAACGTATCATTTCAATTCATCACCCCCCCTCCCTTCCCTAAAATAGTTTTGTTCGTCCCAGGAGATTATGGAGCAGTGATATTGAGGGAAATATTTAGGGTAAGTGTGTAATGTGGTAGAATTCCTGGAAGGTCTATTAAGAAACCAGAGTTACATGGCATTGTTAGCTATAAGATCCCAGCAGTGTCACTTATGTTCCCAGAAAATTTGCTTTAGTTACACTCAGAAGAAAAAAACAACTTCCCAAGTCTAAGATTCCGGTTCTTTGCTTAAAGATTAGGAAGACGTTCATTTCTCAATATTAAACATGTTCTGGCCCCAGTAGATTCAAATACATTATTCCACATTTTAACAAATGTGAGTACACTTTATCTGGGAATCTTGCAGGCATTTGATTCCTGTATGGCCTCTAGAAAGAAGGTACCATGAGCTGTAGAAGTGAAGGAGGAAATTGGGCAGATGGTTAGCCTATAACTTGAGGTCATTCTGATGACTGTGGCTTATAGGCTTTTGGGGGTTTCAAAGAACAATGCCAAGCATGATGTCTAGAGGTCCACGTGTCCATAAAATATTAGGGATAATATCAAGAAAGACACGTGCCATTATCAGGCAGACTATTCATGCAGACTCTTTGCAGTATATGAAGATACACTGGCTAGTGGAAGAAGATAGTGGTTCAGGGGAAGAAATGTATCTCTTGAAATACCCTGGAAATTAATGGAACAGATTAGATTCACCTTGTCTATATTTCTAATAAAGCCCCAGTCACTATAGGAACATGTGGTTTTAAGAAGAGCTCTGATCCTCAGTCTAAATGACAGTGTTTTTGACCCAGCTCTGCCACTATCTGGTTATGGATCTTCTCCAAGACAATGCATTTAGTATCAGCTAGACTGGCTGATTTCAAGGTTCTTGGCAAGGCTGTGGTTTTCTGAGTACTCGCACATTTTCTTTGAGTTTGCACATGACTGGAGGTTGGTGACACCACCTTGTATATAGATAAGTCATGCCTAGACAATTAACAGATTGAGGCAAGAAACATAAGGTGGTGATTACCCTGCATGGTTTATGAAAGTTTGAGACTATTTTAAAATCCTGGGAGTGGTCCCAGGGGTCGCCCAGTCAAACTGAAGTGACCCTCAATGCTTTCTCAGTCTAACGTGGCAGCAGGGCCACTGGCCTTGTGCTCTGTGCTATTTATTTTGGTCAGAAAACTCTCCTTATCTGCCGTTTAAAAAAAAAGTGTGCAAAATACTGAGTCATTGATGTGACAGAGTGGCTAGCTCCAGCCCTCTCATCCAGATGATTGACAGTGGGTGTTTGTATTGCAGTAAGATGCACCGGGGTTGTCTTGCAGTTAGAAGTAGTTTCTGTTGCCTTTTGTGGATGAAGACACATTGGCCAAACACACCTTGATTCTAGTAGAGATGCAGTGGAAGAGTCTGAAGATCGTCACATCCTAACCTTTCATCCCTGCAGCTTCCACTTTGGATGGTTAAATAACAAAGCTTGTCTTGCCAAAGACGAGACTGCTAAGATGACCATGAGGAGAAGGAGGATGGTCCTTATTGGGTACCTTTTTGAATCAGCACACACCAAGCAGGTTACATCCACCACACTTGTCCTTACATATATCAGTGTTATCAGTACCCCAGAAGCAGTTTTGTAAAGTAGAAGGCCACTTCCTCTGTCGTTTTCTGCCTTTGGTCTGTTTGTACGTATATTGATTTGTTTCCTTTTAAATCATATTCTAGAAGAAAAGAGTTTTTTAAGTTCTTTCCTGGTGACATATACATAATATTTTATCATTTTAGTTGCTCCTAAGTGTACAATTCAGTGGCATTAAACAGTGAAGCCATCACATCTATACTCACAACTTCTCCATCATCCCCCACAAAGCTCTGTACCAGTTAAACAGTAACCCCTTCCTTCCTTACCTCCAGCTCCTGATAGTCTCTGCTCTATTTTCTGTCTCCATGAATTTGCCTGTTCTAGGTACCTTGTGTAAGCAGAATCACACCACATTTGTTCTCCGTGTCTGACTCATTTTACTAAGAATAATATTTTCAAAGTCCATCCATATTGCAACGTCAATTTCATTCCTTTTTAAGACAGAGTAATATTCCATCGTCTGTATACCACATTAAGTTTATCCATTCATCCACTGATGGATACCTTTTGGCCATTGTGAATAATGCTGCCATGAACATTGGTGTTCTAGTCCTAGGTTTCTGGGTTGTTTTTTTTTTTTTTTTTGGATATCCATCTAGGAGTTGAATTACTGGGTCATATGGTAGTTCTGTGTTTAAAAAGGTAGGTTGTTCTTTGTGTTGGTTTTTTTTTTTTCTTTTTTTGCCTAGTGCTAACTTTTGAAGCAATACCAAGTAAGACCAATTCCTTGTTTTCTGAATGTTTTAAAATAGCATAAGAAAATAGCTATTTGTCCTCCCTAAGTCTTCTCTTGTCTAAACTAAAAATTCAAAATTATGCAACTATTTTTTTGAACCCAAATGTAGAATCTTATGCCAGTCTCTGCTACATTTTGCTTTATTAATTTTATCAACTAGTTCACTCTGTGGGGATATCCAAATATTTATTATGGGACCCAGTACATTATTTCCTTCTCCCAAGTTTATGCCTTTCTTCTTTTGAAATACACTGAGAAAACATTTAAGAATTATAAAACAGAATACATCTTTATCTTCCAGTTGATGACTAATCAAAAAGAGGATGATGAAAATAAAATTGTTTAAATTTTTTCATGTGGATCCATAAGAATTATTTAACTTTTATTATATTCTTTAAAAAAAAAAGATTTTTCTTTTTGAGATTGTATTAGCACATCCTTGTACATGGTAGAGATTCCATGAACACTTTTTAGGAAAGTAAAGAATTGAAACATTGTTTTTTTTTTCCTTGGAATGTTTTTATTGAGATCCGACCCCTCTTATTTTTAAAGGCACTTATGATTTTTGTGGTACTGTTCTTATGTCCAAAGCTTTGACATCAGTTATTTCCATTATTGGAAGCCTGATAAATGTTGATGAAGGTTATGTTTGTGTCCAGTTTGCTGTAATAAGAAAAAGTGCTGTTCTTCATATGAATTACTGTATATTTATAAACTGCTTAGCTATCCAAGTTGAAATAAGAATATTCATGTAAAATAATTCTACCCTTAAACCCCTAGTATGAAAATTCCTCTTCTTAAATCTCCTCCTAGGTTCTTCCTCCAAAACAGTTGTCTGGTTATTTTGGCATTTGCCTGGGTGGTTCAAGAATCTTACAGAATGCTTGTGCATGGAGTTGACCAAAAGGAGTTTAATGAAAGGATAGAACTCCTGGTTGAGTGTTTCTTATACATGTATATTGAAGGAAAACATTTTCTTTGGGAAAGTAAACTTATGTGAAATTTTCGTATTGACATCTTTCTGTAACCTGGGGGAATATTCAAGCTCACTGAAGGTATTAATCTGTACCTTCTGTTCATGCCTTGATGCCATGGTGGCTCTCATTTCTAAAAGGATTACATTTCAATTACTTTTCTCTCTTTTTAAGTCTTTAAACTTAAACCTTCAAACTATTTTTTTTAAAACTTTAACAGAATAACTGCTTTGAGACTAGGATGTGTCTTTGGTTGCTAAGGGGTTGCATTTAAATACCTTTTGCAGCCAATTGACAGATGACTAATATCACAGTTCGCCAGCAGCTTACATTTGCAGAACTGCGACCAGCTAAAAAAAGAAGGAATGGTGTAGAAGCGAGAACCATCTCAATTGTTCACATAAGGAAATCTTGATTATGTTGTTTCATCATAAAGGACCTATAGTGATTTGGGATGAGTCATCCTCTGCTGATTTTGAGTAGAAGGACTGTGACAAAAGTGACTAGTAACGTGGCCCTCCCAGCTTGCAAATAGAATTTGATGTCCCATTTTAGATATCCTCTGAGAAATAAATCACTGCTAGAATTGGAATCAAACCTCAAGCTTTATTTCTCCACCCAACAGCCCAGCGATTAATATATGTAACATGCACACACACATAGACAATTAGGACACACCTATTTTGTTGGTGATGATGAAAGACAGAATATTTGGTCTTTTGCATTGTACTTCTCTCTCCCTCTCTTTCTCATCCCCACAAACTCAGCTGCTACTCTGCAACCCTGCTGCTACTGCTGCTAAGTCACTTCAGTCGTGTCCGACTCTAAAGTCAGCCAAAAAAATAAGAAACAACATGAATAGAATGTGAAATGGTCACTATTGTCCTCATTGTAAATAGCTGCTAGTGTTATTGATCAGTTTCCTATAGCTTGTTCATTGCCTGCCTTTGCTCAATATCACCTCCTAATCTATGGTTAAAATCTTGTAACTGAAAGAACTGCAGTAACTTTTATTTTGTGCATTTGTTGAGTGTCTCCTCTTTTTCTCCCTCCCCCCATACCACAACCACATAACACTTGACACTTGGCCAGAATATCCATTAACCAAATGTTGGGTAAAATATATTTGTTAGACATGGTTTTGCCTCTCTGTGTAAAATGGGAGAAATCGGAACAAGTGAAGATTAAATGACAGAGGAAGAGTCGGGTTAGTTAGGGGAACAGAAAAGCTGGACTAGGGTTGATTTCCTGGCAACACTTTCTTAGCAAAGAGAACAATTTTAATCAGTTACAAAAATATTTGTGATCCATATGTTCCTCTCTGCTCGTTCCCATATGCCCATACTCCCTTTTATCTTGGTGGATGATGACTTTATGATTCAGGAATGCAAGAATAATACCTCGCTGGCTTTAGAGCACAGTGCTATTTCCAAACGTGTCCTGGTAATTACGCACACACTATATATCCAGGCTGTTCACGCTCTGAGATGGTTACGTGAATATCAGTTTGTTCTTTCTTCGTGGAAAGAATTATATCTTGCATCCACCTACTGGGGCTGGAATAAGGCATCTAAGGCTTAGATCTGAAAACCGCACGAGCACTTCACCGGCTGGATTAACCCCGCTGTGCAAATAGGAGCATCAGAAAAAGGAGATGGGAAGGCTGCAGTGATCATTGATAACTTCATTCTCTTTGACAAAAGGAAAACAGAAGCCAGAAAGCATTTGGTAAATCCATCCATCACAGGTGCCTCTATTTTAAGACATATTAGATATGTGGCCCGTTGTTTAAATATATCCTAATTTTAAGGCATGTTGACTTCTATTTAATATCAAGTGTTTAGGACGCAAAACTGGTCAAAATTGAAAAATTAAAATTACTGTCGATGACCAATGCATTTTGATTCTAACTTCTTATTTCCTTCGCCAATATGTCCTTAAAAAATAGTTATATAATTTTTAACAACACAAGAAACACTTTGTACAGCCATTTTAATAAAGCCGTCAATCAAGCTGGAAAGGATTGACTGTAGAAACGATTGAATTTTCAACAGTTGTTTTCCTCTCACACAACAAATGGAGTCATAACCCAATAGGCTGTTCATCAAGCTGCAGTAAAACCTGATGAGGAGCCAGCTGTGCTCCTGGCGGCTTGGGAGGGGGAGCGAGGGGGGGCCAGGGAGGGTTTCTAAACTTCAGAGTAAATAACTGAGATGTACTGAGCGTTTTCAAAGTCAGGTCTGTGGCGGAACACGTGTGCAGGCTGTTATACTCAGCAGATGTGCGCCAGGGTAGAGTTGCAGCGCTGGGAGAGAGATACAGCTTGGGTTGGGCAAATGGTATTAGGAATCCGTCTCTGTTTGCATTCAGGCTGTCTTCGCTGCTGCTCCTGGAGGAGCTGCGAGAAAAGGAAAGTGCACGTTCTAGCAGGGATTGTTTTCAACAGGTTCAAAAGTTTGCATGTCTGTTGAATCCCTCTGGCAGGATTGCTTCGCTGTCAAACAGAATACCCAGCTGGTGGTGGCAGTCCTCATGGGGAGGGTGGGGGACCGATTGATGGTGTTCACCCAGCGACGAGAATATTAGGAATTCTTCCTGAACTGTCAGTGGAGGAAAAAAAAGAGCACTCTCAACAATATCATTATGAAAGTTTTCTTTTTCCTTTCTTTGTATTTTTTTTTTTCACTTTTACAGCTAATGCCTCATTAAGTCAAAAATCATTCAACGTGCTTTCTTAGGATAGCTTTCCTAAAGAAAAGAGTCACCAAAAAAAAACAGTACTCTGGAGATTATATTGATCTATAATTAAGACAAAGGCTGGGGTTAAAAAAGGGAGGCAAGACTTTTTTGCTCTTAGGTGATCTGGATTGTCATAGAGGCAAACACACAAGCTTGTTGTGTGTTTTTTTTTTTAATATAAAGTGCGAGATTTCACTAAAAAAGGTTAAAAATGAAGTGAGTAATCTTCGGCGCATAATGCGATTGTTAATTTTAGCTCGTTGCGTGGGTGCCGCTCTGACTTGAACAGCCGGCTGGAGCCTTCATTAGAGAAGAAGCAGGCAGCTTGGGACAGGTGGAGTGGATCAAGCCGTGAACGTGGTTTGCTGGAGGCCGGTCATCAGTGTTAGGAACCCAGTCTTGTTTGTTTAGTCCTTTGCCCCTACCATGATTATTGCCATTATCGTTACTGTTGACTTTTCGTCTTTTTTCAGGTGGACGATGTGTCAGACCGTGTAAGGGAATCACATGGAGATGGGCGTTTTGAACTGTTAATGGGGACATGGGACTCTCGTTGTCTCTGATCCCACGTGTGGATTTTCCCAGCGAAGAAGGACAGAAGCCGCTCCTAAGTTGCCAAGACCGGCAGCCGGACTCCTGCACGAAAGGTAAAGAGTTGTCATTGGATGGCTATCACTTCATCTGTATGTTTTCCTCAGTCTGTAAATGTGCATGTTTGCATGGAGCAGTTCCTGAAAGGCCACCCAAACAGACAGCATCTGTATAAGGGATTCAGCTGGCTCAGAGTTTGTAAAATTAGAGCTCAATTTGTGCATTTCATTTTTTTAAAAAAATCTGGTCACGATCTGTTTTTGATTGAAATGCTCCAGGAAAAAAAGTTAGGGCAACAGAAGTCCTGTCTCCTCCCCCGACTCAGTACGTTGAGAAACAAACTGTTTGCTTTGAGAAACAGAACTTTTTATTTGGTTAACTGCATCTCTCCCCTGTGTCACTGAAATATGAGAGATCTGTCGGGTACACTGAAGGGAATATCCTCAAACCTCCTCAAACCTCTGAGCCTTGCTCACTGGCCCCTCGCAAACTCCATCATCCCTGATGAAAACTTTTCCTTTTCCATCCCCACAATCCTTTGCCAAGTGAGCCTGTGTTTTTTTAACAGTATCATTAAATACCATCTGTCCTATCATGGTAGGTCTTAGCATATTTGCAACAGAAATTACTGTGTTATTAGATTTTTCTCATGCTTCCTATGTCCACTTGGAAATAAAGTTACTGAATTAGTATATGGTACTTAAACACTCCCAGATAAACGTATCAAGACACTGATATGTCCATTAATAATTACTGTTGTAATGACTGGGAACAGGGCAGTCATTACTTGGGAATTTTTGTGAAAGAAGTGACTTTCTAGGCTACAAGGTCTTTCTGTCTTTTATTTTTTCTTTTTTCCTTCCTTCCTTTCTTCTTTTTTCCTGTCCTTTTTTTTTATTTCCTTCTTTCTTTCCTCTTTTTTTTCCCTTTCCTTCCTTTTTCTCCTTTTTTCTTTCTTAAAAAAAAAAACTGAGGAGGAAGTAAAAGCTGAATTATTCATGAGCCTCATTTGACAGCACATCAGAAGGGGAAGTGTCAGGGGCTTTATGGAGGTAGGGAGAAAAAAATACTAATAACAGGCTTATACTTAGAAAAGTCATTTCTAGCATCTGTGTAGTCATCTCTTATGAGCCTGGAGCATCAGAGTTCAGTTGTGATAACTTCATTGGAGCTCCCTACCTGAGAGTTACTTCCGAAGGATCTCCACAGCACCAGCCACTGACAGGGGCTGGGGGAGAGCTTCTGCTTTTAATAGTATCTCTGTCAGTTTGAAGTCTGAAGTCCCTGATGGTTTATTGCCATATTGGGATCCTGTATGTATTCTGCATTATTACCTCTTACGTTGGTTTCTCTCCCTGTAGAGTGTACTGAATCCCTTAGACCCAGGAAGGTATGTCTATGGTTGAAACTTGCAAATCATTTGTGAGTCATCTTAGAGATGCTGTAGAACAGGTACCACCTCCCAACTCGGAAGCGGAGGAAGAGTTGGGGAAATACTCTCTTTTTCTTCTGCTTCCATTTTGGAGTGGAGCATAGGAACCGGGAGGTGTGTGGGACTTGGGTGTCTCAGTTTAAGATGTATTGATCCACCCTGACAGCAAGGTGTATTGATAGGAGCGTGTGTATGTGTGTGTCAAGGGTCGTGGATTGAGTGACCAAATCTGCCTCTTGGTGTTTGTCTGGGGTCCTTGATTTGGTCTTGTTTTATTCTCTTTCGGTGCAATTGGCAGGGAGGCTGGAGTTGCTCATTTGATTTTGAGAACAAAGGGAAGAATCCAGTATCTCAACCATGATGGTCAAGACTTCACCCTGCGCTGACTTTACTTTCTGATGTCTTCACCTTATAGGGTGTCAAACCTTGTGATTTTAATTTGCATCTGGGAGAATGTCTGAGCCAGGAGACCTGAGTCAGACCATAGTGGAGGAAGGTGGGCCTGAGCAGGAGACGGCCACTCCGGAGAATGGTGTGATTAAATCTGAAAGTCTGGACGAGGAGGAGAAACTGGAATTACAGGTAAGCCTGGAGAAATCCCATTTGTCATACTGCTGTGTGCACCCCTTTCTTTCATTTTGAAGATACTCTGAAGGTTTGTTTGTCTTGCTTGTAAAGAGTTTGACTAGTAAAATGAACATGTGTAATCATGTCCAACTCTTTGAGACCCCATTGACCAGAGCCCCCCAGGTTCCTCTGTCCATGGGATCCTCCAGGCAAGAATACTGGAGTGGGTTGCCATTTCCTCCTCCAGGGGATCTTCCTGACCCAGAGATTGAACCCACATCTCCCCACTGCATTGGCAGGCAGATTCTTTATCACTGAGTCACCTGGGAATCCCAAGTTAAATGAACAGAAAATTCATAAAACAAATCTTCTCTTTTCCCATTTATTAGTCCTTTTTTTCTGACTAAACAGTACATTCTGGTCAAAATGCCCTTTGAAATAGTATGTGTATGTATATATATACATACATATATATATATATATATATATACACAAAGAACATATTTAATGACTGAATTTTCCCACAGCTTCTCCATATTAATTTCCAGACCACCTCAAGGAGTTTGTGGAGGGCTTCTGCTGAGGCAGCTTTATACTAGCTGAGTTTTAAAAATAGATTTGTATTCCATGAAAAGAGGAAGGGTCAGCTCATGACAGACCAAGAAATATCAAAGACATGAGCTCTGTTGACCTTCTTGCGCAGGCTAAGCATCAATTCTTATCAGCAGAAAAGCTTAGAATTCCCAGCCAGGAAGAGAGAATGCCCTGGAAGAGACAGGGGGCAGTTTGGGGGTGATTCAGAGTACTCAACAAGTGATATGTTTAAGTGGTCAGGATTTATGAGAGAAGGAGATTTGGTAGAAGGAAAACAAACTAGACTTGTAAATAACCTGTATTGATTTTCTGTGAACCAAACTACAAAAGTGTTAACTGTTTTTATTTCATAAATGCACAAAGGCAGATAATGGCATAATGGCCAAATGACCTCAGGGCCAGCCTTTGCCTTCCCCAACAAGCTTCTGTGGGGCTTCCCTGGTGGCTCAGATAGTAAAGAACCTGCCTGCCAGTGCAGGAGATGTAAGAGACACTGGTTCAATCCTCGGTTCGGGAAGATCCCCTGGAGAAGGAAATGGCAACCCTTTCCAGTATTCTTGCCTGGAGAATCATGTTAACAGAGGAGCCTGGCGGGCTACAGTCCATAAGGTCACAAAGAGTCAGACACAGTGGAGCGACTAAGCATGCATGAGCTTCTGTAAGGAGGGGAGGAGAAAAGCTAAATGGTCAAAAGTTTTGGGGGAGCAAGGGCAGGAGTCCTCCTCCCCCATGGTTATAATGCCTGATTGCTGTTGTTATTTATTTTTCAACTCTAGTGACATCTTTTTCTCTCTCTGTCCCCCCCACTTCCCTCTCCTGGTTGTTGGTTGACTGTTTGTTTGTCTGTTTGATTTTGTTTCTAACATACAGAGGCGGCTGGTGGCTCAGAACCAAGAGAGAAGAAAATCCAAGGTAGGGTTCTGGAGTTCTGCGTTGACCTGATATCCATATGTCACATAGGGGTAGAGGATTTGCCAAGGAGGCACAGGGTTGTATGTAGATCTTGGCTGCACCCATGCTGCCTGTGTTTAATGTGGTCGTGTTGACACTGCTCTTTCTCTCTTGCTCTGTGTGCTTTTTAATTAGAGCATTTAGGGTTCACATAGCTGCAGTGTACATATATTTGATCCTGGCAAATTTGACAGTGCTTTACAAATGAATTGCTGCTCATTTTTTTCATTTTAAATCAAATTTGGGGGAAATTTTTTTGTATGTCCAATTAGTTTCTGCCTTGAAGTAAACAGGTTCTGATGTTTAGGATACAGTCTTCAACTTTTAACATATTTTCTCAGTCAGATCACTTTCAAATCCAGTTTTAGTAGAATCCATCTGTGTTGTCTTTTCTTCCTTGCTTGTACATTCTTTGTATGTTCCCAGTGCGATGGGCAGTTTGCTAAGAGTTTTCTTTAAATATATTCTTCCATGCTCTCCTCCACCTGCATCGCCGTCAACACAGATCTGATGCTTTGAGCCAAAGTAGACGCTTTGTTCCCATCAGCCTAGGGGTCCAAGACTCAGAACCAGTGTAGACAGCCCTGAGCTATGGATTTGAAGCTAGCTTTTAAAAATTTTGATCTGGGAATGTCCAGAGAAGGTGGAGATGTTTTGACAGCCTGAGTTTATTTCCTGGTTGTTTTTTTTTTTTTTTTTTTTCCCTTTATTTTCCTTTCCTTCCCATTTCTTTCGCCTCCCCAGTCAGGAGCAGGAAAAGGTAAATTGACTCGCAGCCTTGCTGTCTGTGAAGAGTCCTCGGCCAGACCAGGAGGGGAAAGTCTTCAGGACCAGGTATACGCCCTGTCTTTATGGGTCATGGGGGAACGGGACCCACTTTGTGTGCATGAGGATTCATTTGGCATTAAACAGTGTTTTGGGGGGAGCACAAACTAGTTGAAGAAGGACAAAGTCCAGCTTCCTCCCCCGTTTCTGAGACACCCTAAATTAGTTGAACAGTCTCAAAGTATTACATTTGTTTTTTTTCCAGACCCTCTGAATACTGCACATGGAAAGGAATTCAAAAGAATTTAGATTAAAATGTAAGCACGGTCGTGCTGCTATTCCTCAAAGGCTCTCTCTTGATCAGACTGAACCAAATACAGTCCTAAGTACCACGTCTCCTCCCTTAGTGGAGAGTCTTGCACTTGCCTATAAAAACACAAATTTTGGCTCTTAGGAAGTTTCAGAAATAGTGAATAAGGTGCATTGAGCTTTGGACACATACTTTTAGGGCCTTTGGTGGAGATTTCTCACTACCGGAAAAATGGTCCAGAAATAAATCTGAGATGAATGTGAATTTAAGTTAATATTATTAATACTTTGCTGCACATCCTTACACCTAATTTTTGCTCCTTACAGCAAGGCTGTTCAGCTCTAAAAATTCAACTTCCAACAAAACTCTTCACATGGTATTTATTTTTGTTTGCCTTTCAGGCATTATATTCGCTTTTAGAAAAATGGTCTTGCTGTTAAAATTTTTCCTTGTTTTATCAGAGGCTGAGAACAGTCAGGACAAAAGTAAAATGATTGATCTGAACTCAGAGGAGGAAAAATTAAGTTAGCATTATTTTGAGGGGCTGTGTTTTGCCTTTTTCTTTATAATTTCATTAAAATTCTCAAAATTTTCCTCTTGGATACAGAGAGCGTTGAGAGCACTTTCTTTCAAAGGACCAAAAATAAATTCCTCGTAGATTTCATCCTTAGAGTATTTTTTCCCCCAGCCTCATTTCCTCAACCTGCCACCCATGTCGTACGCCAAGGGCGAGCTAGCTTTCAGTAGCCATCACTATGTTTTATACAAGTTTTATTTTCCTTGGGCTCTGAGAAACGTGTGGCTTTTGTTCAGCATTTTATTTGTGCTTCTTTTTTGTTTGGAGATTTAAAAGGGGGAATGAGGCGAATATCACAGCTTATATCATTCAGTGTGGATGGATGGCTTGTGATGTAATGCACACAATACATGTTAATTCTGCAGAATGACAGACTCTGAGAGAAATAATGCCCCAGTGGTCCCCTACTCCGAATGCCAGGCAGAAGAACACAGCCTTTATAGATTTCATCTGATTTTTTTAATCCTATTTGATGAGGTACTGGGAGGAGGTTTTTTTTCAAGTGATCATCTGTATCATTGTACCCACCCTGGACCTAAGACTAGGTTACTCCTTGCAACTGGAGCAGAGAAATAAGAGGCAAATGGTACTTTGCTCCTGCTCGCCCCATGCTGAGTAACTTGAGACTAGCTTTGTAGGAATTAGAACTTGCAAGCCTTCCTTGGGACTGGCTGAGGAGGTGGGAGCAGGGCCCGCCCCCCACACCCCCTCACACACATATAAGCAAGTGGCCATGCTGCTCTTTTAGAGAATAAAGAAGCAGACCTTTGAGCTTGTATCCAATGCCTGCATTAGGTACCACCGGCACTTAACAACATGTGGGAACTGAATCCCCGACAACACTGGCCGAAGTGTACGGCATACGGATTGTGTGGCTCCCCCAATGTGTGTGTATTCACAGTATTTGGAAAACTGCCTTCATTTTCCTGTGTGGGAAAAAACTTTTGCTACCTGTATTACTTGATCTCAGACCCATAGCAGATGGTTCAGTCTGTCCTTAAGTTAAAGGAAGTGTTTTCTTTTCTAATGTTATACTCTTTACCTATCAGTGTATTGCTGCAACTTGAATCATTCTTTTCCTGTTGTTGGAGATAACGTTATCCTGTACTGATGTATTTAACACTTGTATTTTATTATTGAGCATATCAATAAAAATATTAAAAAAGAACAGATTGTTTTTTACCAACTCTATAGCACTTCGTGTGTTCTTTCAACACCATAACGTGTAGAAAAGGCACGTGGCAGGAATTTGTACATTTTTAAAAAAAAAATAATATCCTTTAGCCTCTGCTGTCGCATTCATATTTCCAAGCCTCTTTGATTTTAGATTTAAACTTGCCGAGGCTGGATGGATCAATCAGTTTTGAAGAAGTAATGAGACCACTTCCTGACCTGGGACCCTCGCTTTCCTCTCCTGACCCACTGTCAAATCGATTCTTCCCCACTCGAAACAAAAATGTTCCAGCTTTTTCCTTAGCAAGTGGAAGCAAACTGTAACACCAAAGTCTGCCTGAATCTTTGCAGACTAAGACATTTCTGTCCCAAGTGCTGTGATAAAAGACCTTATTATCAGATTACACTCAGTTTTGTATATGGCCATCCCCGGGATAAACATGTGGATATCAGAAAACCCGGCTAAGATAACTATTTACCGTGAGAATGTGTTTTAATGCATCCTCTATATCATACAGCTTTCCACCCATGGTGACTTTTTATTCCAGCCCAGAATACACAATAGAGCCCCTCCCCAAAAAGAAACTTACCATTGGAGGACTTTGGTTTTCTGTTTGTCAGATCAGCTAGGTTTACCAAGAATCATTAAGAATCCCAGTTTGGCCATAATTTGAGGATGTAGAGACATCAGTTTAGTCACATGTAGAAAAGTCTTAGTTTAGTTTTCAGTGGGAAACACTATTAGTCATTGGGAATATTTTTTCCCCTACATCATAAATGTTAATGTCGCCAGTGGAAGAAAGTTTTCCCATTAGATGATCTCTTACATAAGAACCAGTGGGCTTAATGTTGGCTCATTTGTCATAGTTTTAATCATAGCATAGTTTTTTCATAAAACTGAAAAACATAATTTGGCTCATTCTTCTTCAAAACAGTGAACATACTATCATCCAAATGGCTGATATATGAGTTCATATGAAATGATCTGTTTCAGTACAAAATCAATAAATACAAAAGTGGATGCAGTCCAAATACTGTAAATGGTCAACCAAGCATTAGTTCAAGAGACTCTTACATCTTGAAAGGATTCACTGATACTAGAATTAAAATAATATTAAATATTTATATTTAATTGATGGAAAATAGAGTCCTATTTTCTACCTTTTCCAAAAGGCAGTGCTTATTGTAAGTTTTAATGCTTTATTAATAGCTTTTGTAAGCAACATAGGGTAACCCATATCTAGGATTCCTTCAATTCTGTATTTTTATTTTTCATAGTGATAGAAATCAGTATTTATGTGGCTCTGAAACAACATTTTAATTGTAAATGGGCTATTATAGCCTGTATTTATGTCTGTTTTTTCCTGTAATTATGATTCATGTAATATCTGTCTGTCTGTGCTTGTGCCAATTTTTTCTGTTCAAGGAATTATATAAAAGGACTTGCAGAAGCCTCTTTTTTATGTTAATTTTTAAGACATGATCGTAGCTGTGATGCAAACTTACTGATAAAGAAATTTTTCCTAAGTGTTTAAAAATAAACCTATAGAGAAAATAAGAGTTGTGATCTACAGGAATTTAGCTTGCTTGCGGTTAATAGTCATAAGGCAAAGTTTTAGTACTAGCTCCTTCTCATGACCTTCCATTGACCTCCAAAGTTAATTCATCTTAAAGAGCAATTATTTTTCTGACAGGTATAATTTTTTTACCATTTAAGAAAAAAAATCTGTACCTGGCTTTCATTTTCCTGTTCTTAATAATCTCTATGCAAAATGGAAACCAGACAGAGATTCTTAAATCTGGCCCTAAATTATTATATTTTTTCCCCAACAGGAATCAATTCATTTACAGCTTTCCAGTTTTCCCAGCCTGCAAGAGGAGGATAAATCTAGGAAAGATGACTCTGAAAGAGAAAAAGAAAAGGATAAAAACAAAGATAAAACCTCTGAAAAACCCAAGATCAGAATGTTATCAAAAGGTGAATGTGAAAAATGTTTCCTTAACTTACTCAGTTTATATATAACTAGTCACAGAATACATTCTAGACTTTACACAAATATCACCTCCCACCAAAATTTGCATAAAATTTTATATGTGTATGTATGTGTGTGTGTGTAAAAGATGATGTGAACTTGATTTTTTTCTGTTCATGGTGTCATTTTTGTGTATCTAAAAAGATTATTTTTAGGATCACATATTTCTTTGGATATTCATTTGGATCTATTTTTGAGAAGTTTGTACAAGGGAGTGAATATAAATCTGTTCCTAATTCAGATTTATTAGTACAGTTAATTTGAATTGATGAACAGTAATGGTACCCAGTTTTATATCTTTTAAGTTTCATGCTTATCTTAAAAGACAGATAGTGGATTGGCAATTCTCAGTTGATAAGTGGTAAGTGGTGTCCCCAGAGCGCAGATGTATATGTCAATGTCAGTGGAACACATATTAACATTTTATCTGAACTAAATGAATTTGGTCTCTGCAACCCATATACTGCCCCGTCATGTTTCATGTAAAATATACACACTTCTACTTCAGGAAAAATTTCTTCCCCAAAAGTCATTCCTTATAAAACCACAAAGCTACAATCCAGACTTTAAAACTTGTTGCCTTACATATAATTATACAAAAGTAAAACAAACAAACAAAAAAGAAAGCAAAAGTAAAAACAAAATTAAGTTGATATGAAGAATTCCATGAATAAACAGATTGGCAATAGACTTAATTTTTTTTAAATACCTGAGACAGTATAAGGCATTTGATCAGCTGAGAGATGACAACTACTTCACATATGCTCCATAACCACAGATCTGCTTAAAATGATTGTCTCAGCTGCTGAACATCTAAAAACCAAGGTGTATCTGAGAGTAAACAAGTACAGCTTCCTAAGATGGCTTTAGAAATTAAGCTTTAGACAGCATCAAAAGACTTGAAAGACTTGGAAATATTTAATGCCCTCCTATATTTTGTATCAGTTAATATTTAGACAGTTTTACAACAGAGCATTCAGTTTTTGCCTTCTCCATTTTAAGAGAAAGAGGGTTCCATGGTATCTCAAGCTCTTGAGAGTTCTCTCTGTGGGTTGGGAGTACCCATCACTGCCATGGAGAGGTCATGCCCTTGCTGATTGACAGCCCAAAATGAACTCATGACATCTGACTCCGCCCACCCACCCACCCAGACCGTGCCCACTTCCTCTCATATGACAGCTAGGTCTTTCCACACTGGAAATCTACTGGGTGTTCTTAATCCCCGAATCTAATTTTCATTCTGATTTAATGTTGCCAGGTTGCTAGTTTCATAACATGTGCCTCTAACACCAGTAGATTCACCTAAAGTTTGCCTGAGCGTAAGGGAAAAGGGAAAGGCTGGGAAAACCCTTTTCAGCCCACCTCCCACTGCCCTTTCTCATAACTCCATCCTGCTGTTTGTTTCAGATTGCAGCCAAGAATATACGGATTCTACAGGCATAGATTTACATGAGTTTCTGATTAACACATTAAAGAATAATTCCAGGTAAATCATTAAGTAAATCTTGTTTTTAGAGGAGTCAAGTAGAACGTTACAATAAAGTCATTCATGCAAACACTTCTAAGAGGGAAGCTGTAGAAGGCTGAGTCCATCTCTGATGTCTTAAACTGTCTCTTGTATTTTCTCTTTTCTGCTAATAGTTTTCATGTTTATGTTTTTAGCTAGTCTTAATTCCTGGGTACTTGTCCAGTGAATAAATTATAGTTTACAAGTTCTGCTTTTCTGGTCACAAAGAGATACTTATTAAGGGGGAAAATATAGAGAATGAGAAGCAATGTCAAATATGCTTCAGGGCAGCTATTGAACCAACTATTTGGGCTTAGCTTTGTTAAAGTTTCCTATTAATTTAAAATATACAATTTACTTGGTGTGTTTTATGGGCCTAATACTTTGCATGTCTTAGTTAACATTAAAAACTACAAAGCTTTCAATGGCAGAACATACTTAACAGATGAGGAATCACCTTAAGGAGAATGGAATTACAGATAGTTTGACATCACATTTCAGAGAACAGTTAGATGCCGATTTGTAGCTACATAGATTTAAACAATTTTTCCATACATGTAAGTGAAACTGTTAAGTCTTTGGGAATGGACAGTCCATAAAGCCTTTTCATTTTAACATTTATTTTGCAGAGACAGGATGATACTCCTGAAAATGGAGCAGGAAATTATTGATTTCATTGGTGACAACAAGTATGTTGAATCGCAGTGCCGGTTAATGAATCTAATGTGTCTTGGTTTGCTGTATGGGTTTAATCACTCATTCTGGAAAGATTTAGGGGTAGATAAAACATTATTTAATATGTTTGCTGACTCATTAAATAGAGATGCTGTTGGAGTTAGGAGCTATGTGCTGATGGGAATTGTTGCTTGGGTCATGTGTAGTCCTGCTTGTTAAATTCCGGACAAAATGGCTATAAACAGGAGACCACTGATTAGCATTGAGTAGCAGTAACAAGAAGCGACCCTTTTCGTTTTTATTATAGTTTTTTAATGGGCTCCAGCTGGCTGTAGTCAGTTATGCCTGGAAATAAATGTGCTGCTTTCAGTGTCAACCGTGTAGTGACATCTCCAGATAGACATCTGCAGTCCCCTATTATGTCGTGTCATTGTGGCTGCGCCTGGCTCTGTGGATAAGGTCTCCTGGACTAAAACAGAATATACTTTCCAGCAAACATTGAGTTCCCTGTGGTCTGAGAAATGCACAACTCTGAAACAAAAACACTTATTGTACTTTAATCAATACATCTATAAGTGGAAAATTGGTCTGGAAATGAGAACATTGAGTGATGCCAGGAATGAAATAAGCTTAATGGTTCGGATGAAAAAGAAACGGTTTTATGTGTGTGTCTCTCAAATGTACTACGGGCCAGAAACGAAGATGCTGATAGTGCTGTTTCTTGTGTTCCGTTCCAGTAATCATTATAAAAAGTTTCCTCAGATGTCATCCTACCAGAGGATGCTTGTCCATCGCGTGGCCGCTTACTTTGGGCTGGATCACAACGTGGACCAAACAGGGAAATCGGTCATCATCAACAAGACCAGCAACACGAGAATGTAAGCCCCTTCTCTGTGTTTATTTAGCATTTTCTCTTTCTCTCGTGGATTCATTTATAAGAACGCAGTATACAGTTCAAAGTACATGGCATTTCAAATGTACAGTGTTATTTATCTCTTGCTCTTCTCAACAATAGTGGCATTTATCTATAGAAGATTGTGGACCAGGAAAGTTGATAAAATTTAGGCTGTAAAGTGTATTTATTCCCTGATCTGTTACGTAGCTCCTGAAACACAATTTTCTTCTTTCCATTAGTAATCCATGTGGTTATATACCAAACATGGAACATGTTATGTCAGCTATAACTCTGATTAAAAATAACAGACATTTAAAAACAATAACATATGTAGGATAATTACTCTTTTCTTTCTTTTTCTGATGTCAAGACATTGATCTTACTGTGGTTTCTAGAATAACAAAACTCCAAACTGGGAGACAGTAGTCCAGCCTCTAAGACCCAATTCTTTTACTTACTACCTGGGTGATTTGAGATAAGTCCTGTAAAATGTGCCCTCTCAGGTTTTTTTCACTTATAAAATCAGAGTTTTTTGAGCCAGATAATATCTAAGTTCTGGCTCTAAAAGCAGGTTGCTTGTTTGGTTTTGCTTCTTTCAATAATTGTTTGCTTCTATCTCACTATGTTTACAATGAGTGGTCATTTGCTTTAGAAACTTCGAACTGTGTCTGTTGAACCCACCTCTCCTTGAAGCGCAGGCCATTTTTATAGCACAGTCACATTAAACTGAAAAGCTGTCCTCATATAAAGCAATTTCTTAAGACATTTGTTTGGTAAATTGTGCACATTGCGTGGTTTGTTAGGAATGCCATGTCACTGAAGGGAACTTTTGTGTCAAGCACAGCAGGGTGGCTCAGACATCAGTTTCTGTTCTCTGGAGGCTGGGGCTTGTTGGGGTGGAGATGATGATGCCCCTTCTCTGCTCAAGGCTCAGTCTGTGTTGAGCAGAATGAGTGCGAAGGTCATAGTCGGGAGAACTCAAGCTGGGAGATCCGGGGCTACTGAGATTGGCTATTATCTCAGGGACACTGAGAGCTTCTCTTCTCTGGACTTCAGATTATTTATTTATCTGCAGGAGAGAGTTTGGAATGGTTATGTTTAAAGGCCCTTGAGCTTCAGAAGTCTTGGGTCCTGGTGGTTGCATTTTATTGTGAGGGCAAAACACATCTTAAAATTTATCAACTTTCCACTTTATCTGATTGTTGGCACATGGACCTCCTATTTTGAACAGGAGTAGGACTGGAAGGTCACTGTCCTTTAATCCTTCCCTCTCTATTAAATATGCCTAGTTGTTGCTGTTGTTGTTTTTCATTCTTCATTCTGGTTTTTCTTATGATTTTCAGATACTATAATGCAGGCACACACTGACTGCAGACTAGGCAAGCATTGCTGTCCTTTTAATTCTTTCTCTATAAGGCCATAAGAGACGTGGGAAAGCCCAGAGATCAAATAGATTGATGTGGTTTCACCTAGGAGAGACGGTGCATTTATGTTTAATTCACCCTGATTTTGCAGTCGCATAGTCATAAATATTAATACACATGTTTGAGACCTGTTTCCTTGTCAAACAGTTTTTGAGAAAATAAAACACTCTTTGTATAAAGGCTCTTGGTGACTCAGCAATGGCTCTAAACTTGCAATCAGTTTGATATAGTAGTCACTAGTTACATATGGCTATTTAAATTAATTATTGAAATATAATTTAAGCTGCAAGATTCAATTCCTCAGTCAGGCTAGCCATATTTCAGGTGCACCTATTAGAGAATATACAGAACATTCCCTTTATTTCAGAAAGTTCTGTAGGTCCAATCTTCTCAGAATCCTTGTGACTCTTGCAAGTTTCCAAATACCACTGGAGAACATAATTTGTCCCTTAAAAACTTTTCTTTTCTGCTAATGAGCATCATATAATCAGACTTCTTCACTTGCAAAAGAACACTACCTTTTTTTTTTTTTTCCTTTAATGACCAATTTCCAATAGATGGCACGTGTTTATGCCTTGAGGAAGAGCAGAAGAACTTGAGCAGGGAACACCTTCAGGTATTGTTCCTGTAACAAAGTGCTGGGCTGCTAGGCATTCTGTCTAGTTCCTGCCTTTGATCATCAACATTTAGTCCCCACTCTGTGACTCCCAAACAAAAAAGATGAATGACTGTATGTCATGGACACTCAGGGTATTTCCTGAAGAGTTGAATTTAATCATCTTTCATCCACAGCTGGGTCAAATCCCACCACTCTATTCCAGACACCTTTCTGGCCATCCTTGATTTGAGTGGCTCTTGCCAGGGATTGAAATGGGGGTGGGGGAAGCTAATATCTTTCAGAACAAGAGAAAAAGATGAATTTAATGTCCTTTTGTAAATAGCATCCAGTCACATTTTCAGGACCTGAATCAATTGGAGCAGTTTTAGCAAAGGAGAAAGGTAGTTCTGTGGGAAATTATATTTGACATTGAAAGTCTGTTGCCATGTTTTCATGGAATTAAAGTTCAAAAGAGAACATCTCTTCAGGTTCTAGGTGTCTTACGTATTTTTGACTCTGATAATTTCGAGAGTTGTGCCATCAGGACAACTGGCCTATGATGGTTGTGGGGACCATATTGGCTTAGGTATATTATTAGATGAAAATGTTTCCATTTCTATAAAGGAAGGAGGCTGAGATGGAAATTCCTCAGATGATTCCTTGTGGGTTTTGTGTTTTGGAGATACTGTTTCAATGTGTACGCTTTAATGGTACCCCAAAATAAATGCATGGAGATGCATAGTTTAAACGTCATTGTGCTGCTGCTAAGTTGCTTCAGTCATGTCCGACTTTGTGCGACCCCATAGATGGCAGCCCACCAGGCTCCCCCGTCCCTGGGATTCTCCAGGCAAGAACGCTGGAGTGGGTTGCCATTTCCTTCTCCAATGCATGTAAGTGAAAAGTGAAAGTGAAGTCACTCAGTCATGTCCAACTCTTAGCCACCCCATGGACTGCATGGAACCCACCAGGCTCCTCCGTCCATGGGATTTTCCAGGCAAGAGTACTGGACTGGGGTGCCATTGCCTTCTCCATAAATGTCATTGTAGATTGGGAGAAATGCAGAAAACCTGGATGGAAAATACAAAAATGAACTGAAGGGCTGAGGAAGGGAAAACACTTCCTTTTTTAATTTTTCGTTTTCAGTGACCATACTGGCCTGTAAGGTGGTCCTCTGAAGTGGATGCCTGTCACCTAGATATTGGCTGGGATTTATTTCCAGAATTCCTGTTTTTCTAGATTGTCTGCAGTTTAGTGCCTATAGAATGTGTCTTGAAAATACTAACTTTTGCATGGAGAGAAAATAGTCCCACCTGAAGTTCAAAATATTTAAGTCATGACAACAGACTGTGGGGATTATATTTACACATGCGTGTGTACTACAGTCACTTCTAGTATTTTCTCTGATATCTTCAAATATAATCCATCCATCCTTTCATGATGGAAAAAAAATCTCAGACTTTTCAGATAGTTATAATCACTTATAATAGCATTACATACTATTTGTTCAATTGTACTGGATACTTTACAACTTATTTAATGTATTTCATTTAATATTAAAAGCAAACATATAACCTAAGTCATTAGAGAAGAACATTAAGTACACAGGTTTGATCCTTGGTACAGGAAGATTCCATGTCCTGCAGGGCTCCAGAACTACTGAAGCTTGCATGCTAGACTCAGTTTTAGACCTCCAGAGAAGCAATGGTCAGCATGGCTGGAATCTCAACCCAGTGTGTCTCATGCCAAGAACAATGTTACTAAGTAATCTAACTCTCTTTAAGGCAAAACAACCCAGACTATGGACATCCTCAAGATCTCCTGGATTGGTTGAGAATTCCCACTCCTAAATCTTTTGTGGTCTGATAAGAAATAATCATTGAGGGAGAAGATTTTTTTGAAGGTTCACTCAGTGGTGTCAGTAAATAACAGATACTTCCTCCCATATGACAGCATTTGCCAGATTTTCTTTATCACAGCTACAAGGTGCAATATTTGGGGAAAAAATATGCAGAATTTAGAGGGAGTGATATCCAGTCAGTGGAAACTTCCTATACTCCGTTTCAATCGGTGTTTTCAAGAATGAAAAAACTATGTTTACGGGTAACGTCAGTGCAGGAGATGAGCCTGTCCTTTGTGTGAACACAAAATTACTCTTCCAAGCAACTCAATTGTCCAAATGCATGTTTTCATGTCATAGCCACAGGAGTGTGGGGTTAAGAGTGTAGTCATCCAGAGAGAGGAAGAAATAAGAATTGTGTTCGTTTGGGATTCATTCCCCAAAGGTGCCTTCTTCCAAGTGAACTGATGCACTATGGAGAGTTAGCGAAGAAAAGTCACCTTCCCCCGGCACCACCGTGTCCTCGTCACTTCTCAGGGCTAAGCAGCGAGAGGACAGGCGAGCACGTGCCACCTCAGCCACTCAGCACAACACTCAGCCCGCAAAGCAGGTCTGAATGATTGGCGATGCCTCTGCTTAGAATGCACTGTCATCTTGGTGAAATAACGAATGGAGTTTTTGAACTGAGGCTCGGTCCTGTTTCTGCTTTAGTTGGGCGCTGTTTCCCCAGCGTATGGCCAGAAGTATGTTTTCATCTCTAGCACTTAATATTTTTTTCTGTTGGAATTCTCTGTTAACTGTCAGATTATTTGGCAACACCAGATGAGCCCCTTGGAAATCTGGGGCAGAGGTATTAGGGTGTGTGCACCTTGGTACTGCAAGTGATAATTAAAATGCATTTACTTTCTATCATGCTACTTTTTAAAGTCTATTTTTATTTTTGGCTGTGCTGGGTCTTTGTTGCTGTGCACAAAGTGAACGTGAAGTCGCTCAGTCGTGCCCGACTCTTTGCGACCCCATGGGCTGTAGCCTATCAGGCTCCTCTGTCCATGGGGTTTTCCAGGCAAGAGCGCTGGAATGGGTTGCCATTTCCTTCTCCAGGGGATCTTCCTGACCCAGGAATCGAACCCGGGTCTCCCGCATTGGGGGCAGACGCTTTACCGTCTGAGCCACAGGCTTTCTCTATTTGTGGAGAGCAGGGGCTACTCTTCACTGTGGGTTTCTCATCGTGGCGGCTTCTCTGGTTGCAGAGCACAGGCTCTAGGCATGTGGGCTCTACTAGCTGTAACTCAGGGGCTCTAGAACTCGGGCTTCAGTAGTTGTGGTGCGTGGGCTTAGTGGCCCTGTGGCACATGGAATGCTTCTGGGCCAGGGATTGAACTCGTGCCCCATGTCCCTTTCATTCTTAACTACTGG
This sequence comes from Bos indicus x Bos taurus, assembly GCF_003369695.1. Lineage (NCBI taxonomy): Eukaryota > Metazoa > Chordata > Mammalia > Artiodactyla > Bovidae > Bos > Bos indicus x Bos taurus. Next base: position 51,178,279 of record NC_040097.1, on the reverse strand, counting down.
ATCACCAGGGGAGTCCCATGTTACTTTTGATGTTTAGGATTGAGGTTAAAAGATGAACAGTGTTTTAAAATATATATGTGTAAATGCTGCAAATACATGGCTCTATTTTTTTATGAGAAGCTTTGTTCTTCTCTTTGTGTCTACTTCTAATTTTCACTTTCTCTCTTTTGCTTATTTTTCTACCTGTGTAGCCCAGAGCAGTTCATTGTTCTTTTCTTAGACAATTTCTACACCTCTCTCTCCTTTTGTCCCTCCGAGAGAAAAGATGCATGTTCAAGGTGTATCATTTGAAGACTAGAAACCTTCTACTTTCCCTACTATTTTCCAAAGGGCCAAGATCAGTCATAGGCAGAGAGAATCCCATGTATATCTGAATGCCTTTGCATGTGTCAGAGCACCTGTTTAACTAGTTCTAAAAAAATCTTCATATTAAAACGTTGTCATCTCTTGAACATATTTTTCTTTTGTCTTTCACTTGGTCCCACTGTGTTTGCCTCCAATCCCCTAGTCCAAGAGCACAGAGCAAGGAAAGAAATAGTAGGTCTGCTGGGGAGAGAGGTTACAGGTCCTCGAAAGCAGGAAACAAGAATAGGACTCAAAGGCAGATGCTGAGGGTGACACTTAGGAGTCTAGTGCTCAGGAGCCCAAGTGCCTGATTCCCAGTGTGGACGTGGGTTTTGGCCAAGCATGAGGAGTGGTATATAGTGACCTCCGTGGTTTGCTTGTTTGTTGCCCCAAGGATGATCCACTGAGCTAGCTATTTGATAAATCTCAAGAACCATGAACCTTGTTCTGATTCAGCCAAACAGAGCCTCTCTCTGGGTGAAGCAGTTGAGCCCAGTTGACTTGGTTAAACATCCCTGAGATGAGGCATGCTGACTTCCATGTGAATAGGACCCGGGGACTGCCACCCTCTCGGGGAAGGCTAGTGAGATGTGGCCAGCAACCCAGCAGGGTCAAGGGATGTCCGTTCTGCTTAGTTTCCTGAAGGGGCTCAGGTTGAAGGTGGGAATCTTTAGTGCTTGAGCCTTAACCGCTTCACTCCCGGCTGGTGATAAAGTGCATTTATACCAAGACAAACCAAAAGACCCATGCTCTTCCTCCCACGTCTATTTTTCTTCTTTTCCTTTGGCTGGAATGTGAGCAGCGGTGGGAAAGGACTGAGCAGCGTCCTGAGCCGATGCTTGCTTAGTAACCTTCTGAAGAGGACCTAGTATTGCTGTCTCCAAGCGCCTCTTGGAAACTCTGAGTGGTTGGTTGGTATCCTGTCATTTCTAAACAGGACAAATTTACTCTACACTGTTTATAGGAAGAGTGTTGAAAATCATCTGACTTGAAGCCAAAGGTCAGGAACCTAATGAAGAATTACATTCTTCTCAAGAAAACCATGACAATTTTTTTTTTCCTAAACACACAACCTACTTCTTTAAACAGTACTCCAGCCTGAAGTTAAGACTTATTTATTAACAATGGTCAACCCACATATCACTTCTCTCCAGTGTGTTTTCTCATATCATTTTCCTCAAATACCTCGGACAACACCAGAGTCTGTAGGTGAGACAGACATACATCGTTGAGGAGAGAAAATAAAGTGTGTCATGTTCTTTTCACAATGTGAAATTATTTATGGGCCTCTGAGTACTGAATGTATAATTTACTGTTTAACTTTGGAATGAAACATGCACGTACCTTCTATAATATTAATATCTTGAATGTAACTTTTTTAAAAAGAACTTTTATATGCATTAAAAATAAACTCCAAGTATCTAGCTAACTAACTCACAGCATTCTAGGCAGCTAGAGCTAGGCTGAGATTCATGTCTTGATCTTATTAGATCTATTCACAGAAGATCAAGCCTGAAATCCACCGCTCCAGTCGCTCAGCCACGGCTGAGGTTTGGAGAACAAGAATCAACATGAACAGAATCAATAACCCCAAATGATGATAAAAGCAAGAAACAAACCAAACACTATCCTTTTGAGACCAGACCCATTGTATTTGTTTTTTGGTTGTTCTTTTTTTAAAAACAAAATCCTAATTTACATTTAATTTTTTAAAAAGTAACAGAGAACTCAATTAATGTTAATACAAAAATGAATACTAAAACTGTGATGCAAAACTCCAGAACCACAGAACACACTGGATTATAAACTGTCCTGGCAAAACTTAGAACTGAGATAAGACCCATTTTCTCAATTCTTTCAAGGGCCAAGCATTTCTCAGACATTCAGTACCATACTTTCCATGGGAAGTACAGGCTATACGTCAGATCCATCTTTTTTCTATTCAGAGTTTACTGGAGGAGCCAGGAACATTTTGATCAGGACTCTGTACATGTGTGTGTAAACACATGGAGTGTAAGTGCCAGCCTAGGTGTATAAGTGTGTAAAGATGTTATCTGTATTTTACAGTTTGCAGCAGTTTAGAGGAAGGTTCCAGAGAAGGCAATGGCACCCCACTCCAGTACCCTTGCCTGGAAAATCCCATGGACGGAGGAGCCTGGTAGGCTGCAGTCCATGGGGTCGCGAAGAGTCAGGCACGACTGAGCGACTTCACTTTCACTTTTCACTTTCATGCATTGGAGAAGGAAATGGCAACCCACTCCAGTGTTCTTGCCTGGAGAACCCCAGAGACGAGGAGCCTGGTGGGCTGCTGTCTATGGGGTTGCAGAGTCAGACACGACTGAAGCGACTTAGCAGCAGCAGCAGAGGAAGGTTCACTATACATGAACTATTTATAGTATTTACTATAAATACTACATAGGGTATTTTCCTATACGTACAGTAGTTTTGGAGGGAGACAGATTATGGTGACTTGGTTCATTCCATCTGCAGCTTGGCCTCCTGTAGGCAGCAGAACTAGACCCAGTTTCTGCAGGCTCCCTTCGTTGCTTCTAGATCCACCTTGAGGAGCAGCAGTCATGTTAGCACTTGTAACTTGGAGGAAGTTGAAGGCCAGAGCCTGTTTGCAATGAATCTTCTTGGTGTAGTTCCTGTGTCTGATTAATCTTAAGATTTCTGCTACTGGGGAGGCTGTGAGCGTATCACTATGTCTCTAGGAAAAATGGAATTGAGGTACAGAGTAGAAAGAGAAGTTGTAGTTTGTTGGTTGAAGCTGTTTGGTTTCCAGACTTAAATGCTAGAATACTGAATTTGTAAGGTGGTGTCTCATTTAAAAGAGAATCAAAAGGACAGGATGAAAGTGGAAACTATAAAATATGTAAAGAAGAATGTAGGACTTTTTTTATAAATAAGAAATATCAATTGTCAGTGTGCTTCCCCAGGTGTCTCAGCAGAATCCACTTGCCAATGCAGGAGACGAAAGAGACATGGGTCCAATCCCTGGGTCAGGAAGTGCCTGGAGGGGGTCATGGCAACCTACTCCAGTATTCTTGCCTGGATAATCCCATGGGCAGAGGAGTCTGGCGGGCTACAGTCCATGGGGTTGCAGAGTCGGACGCAACTGAGCACATAAAGCTGTGTCAATGTTGTAACTGAATATTTTCCCATGTGAAGGGAACAGGGCCACTTCGACTTCTCTAATATGTGTGACTATTAAAATATTTTCGACAAATGTTACACATAAAGCATTTCATCCTGTTGTGCACAGCCACATTTCTTTGTTAAGATGTATGCATGTTGATGACCATCTTTCCATTATTCAGGGTGAAATTCAAAGATGTCCCTTGATGCTCCTCTGCATTTAGTAGAACTGAATTCTTCATTTGTGTGTATGTTGGGGGAGGAAGTGGGGAGTGATTAAGCTGAACTGTTTGGAAGAAAAGTATATATTTGGTTTCAAGAAACTGGCAGCGGGAATAAACCACTGAAAATACTTCTAGATCAAAAAGATAAAAAAACGCAATAAAGCACGCTCATCTTTTTTTAAGCTTCAGGTGAGAGAAAAACTAAAATTGGAACCAGTTGAGTAAGACAGTTTGGTAGTCTGATGCAATGGTGTTTCACCCAGCCTTTATTTTTTCATCATTAAGTTGTGTCTGACTCTCTGCGAACCCATGACGGTAGCCCGCCAGGCTCCTCTGTCCATGGGATTCTCCAAGCAAGAACACTGGGGTGGGTTACCATGCCCTCCTCCAGGGCATCTTGTAGGGATCAAACTCACGTCTCCTGCCTGCATTGGCAGGCAGATTCTTTACCACCTGAGCCACCAGGGAAGTCCCTGTGCTCAGCCATACTGCCTCTCAATTCATGAGCTTTGTCTAATCAGAAACAGTGAGGAGTTGGTTCAGACTTTTGAAAGGATTGACTAGGGGATCCCAAGACAGACTGGAAATGCCACTGCTGTCCTCCACACGTGAGCAATGAGTGCCACAGTAGATACCTGCTATAAATTGTGGGAAGACACTATTTTTTTTTTAATCAAGAAGAAACATTAGATTTGTTTTCTCTGCTTTTTGGTAATGATAAACAGGTAGAAATAACTCATGGACTAAAATCTTCCAGGAAAAATAATGTAGGCATGTAGCGGTTGCTTCAGCAACACATATGCTAAAAAATGCAGGCAAGTATAATGCGTGGCCATGAGATACATAGTAAACTCTAGTTATCGTTCATTTAATAAATACTGTGACCTTTTGCAGCTTTGAGGAGTTTTTCTTAGAGTTACATCCTCATCTTGATCCACTGAAAGTAATTCATCACCGTTTTAAATGAAGGTCCATACCATATTACTGCAGTTTCATTCATTTTGTGGCTAAGAAATAATATTGCTATGATGTTAAATTAGTGGTTAAAAGGATTTTTAAAAGCTTTAATATAACAGTGCATTACTGGTAATTTTTAGTGCAGTCACATGTAATATTTCAGTCATAAACTACAGTTTGCATGAGTTTAAACTGAAAATTACTTCTTACCTCTAGATAAGTCTCTATAAAGTCAACCTGGAAAAATCTTATTATGTTTATTTTATTCCTTTTATGCAAACTTCAAATGGTTACTTTATAATCTTTCAAAACACTTTTGGTAAGTCAAGAAATGATTAGTTATTTGTACTATTAATTTCTAATGTTCAAATACAAATTTTTTTGAAAACAGTTGTGGATGATACCCTTTGCATAATTTATATCAGAGTAACAAATATCATTGCTCTCAATAATATTTACATTATTGATTCAGACAAGCTCCTTTGACTACCCCTGCTTAAGTGATGGATGTGTTTTTCCTGAATATGTCCTGCTATGAAATAAAAATAAACCAGCACTATGAAGAAATGCAAATGAAGTTTCAAAAATAATGGTTAAATAGCTCTTGTGTAACTGTGATGACACTTTAAACTGAGAAGTTCCCAAACCTAAAAAAGTTAAAATTCCCATTTCCACCTCTTTTTCTCCAGTGTGAATACCTTTTCTTTAATGACACCATTAGTTTTGGTCAGCTTGCAGTCAAACATAAATCTGATTTTTAAAGATGTTCCTAATGTTCTGAATTTGAATTTATGTTCCTACTAACTCAACTCTATTCTGTTCTATTATACAATTTAAACATTTATGAATTTATGACCACAGATCTTAGTGATTCTTTGATCTGTCCCTGAGTTACTGTGACTTATATACAGCTGTGCTAAATTTTCATTCGTTCATACACTGAGTCATTTATTCACCCAACCAAATGCCTCCCAATGCCAGGCATGGTTCTAGGCACCAAGGATACACTATTTAAAAAAGCAAGATCCCTACCCACATGGAACTTGCAGTCCATCTCTGGTTAGTATGCTGAAATCTCACTCTAAATATTTTTATCCTTAAAAAGCACTTTACATGCGTGCTCAGTCGCTTCAGTCATGTCCAACTCTTTGCGACCCTCTGGACTTTAGCCCACCAGGCTCCTCTGTCCATGGGATTCTCCAGGCAAGAATACTGGAGTGGGTTGCCATTTCCTTATCCAAAAGGAGAATTGAGTCTTAAGCAAATTCATCTTATGTTCATGAGTGCCATTTCATTTATAAATGAATATTTACAGAAGATTAGTGTTCTTGCCTGGAGAATCCCAGGGACAGGGGAGCCTGGTGGGCTGCCGTCTATGGGGTCGCACAGAGTTGGACACGACTGAAGCAACTTAGTAGCAGCAGCAGCAACAACAAATACAAGAAATAGATCTGTATGTTTAGCCATTCTCCAATCATTTCACTGACTGGAGTTCATCAGATGTTCAGAGCTCAGAGCTATTCAGATCAGATCAGATCAGTTGCTCAGTCGTGTCCGACTCTTTGCGACCCCGTGAATCGCAGCACGCCAGGCCTCCCTGTCCATCACCCACTCCCAGAGTTCACTCAGACTCAGTCCATCGAGTCAGTGATGCCATCCAGCCATCTCATCCTCTGTCGTCCCCTTCTCCTCTTGCCCCCAATCCCTTCCAGCATCAGAGTCTTTTCCAATGAGTCAACTCTTCGCATGAGGTGGCCAAAGTACTGCAGTTTCAGCTTTAGCATCATTCCTTCCAAAGAAATCCCAGGGCTGATCTCCTTCAGAATGGACTGGTTGGGTCTCAAGAGTCTTCTCCAACACCACAGTTCAAAAGCATCAATTCTTCGGCGCTCAGCCTTCTTCACAATCCAACTCTCACATCCATACATGACCACAGGAAAAACTATGGCGTTTACTAGATGGACCTTTTTTGGCAAAGTAATGTCTCTGCTTTTGAAAATCCTATCTAGGTTGGACATAACTTTCCTTCCAAGGAGTAAACGTCTTTTAATTTCATGGCTGCAGTCACCATCTGCGGTGATTTTGGAGCACAGAAAAATAAAGTCTGACACTGTTTCCACTGTTTCCCCATCTATTTCCCATGAAGTGATGGGACCGGATGCCATGATCTTTGTTTTCTGAATGTTGAGCTTTAAGCCAACTTTTTCACTCTCCACTTGCTATTAGGAGAGGATTAATTAGCGTTGCTACTATTAGCGTTCATGTTCAAGTTAATATCTTAATTTCCCTTGTTACATAAAAATATGTATATAACAATGTCTGAGTGGTTGAAAATGTTGGGAAGCTTTAAAAAAAACTCCTGGAGAATTGTTCTCATTTACAGTGACCTGTAGCTATTCAGGCTATTATAATATTGTCAGACTTTATAGTGTTATAAGTGATTGAAGGGCCCCGTGACTGGGCTCCACCAAAATATATTTAACTTCTTTACTGTCAATGATCTTTTCATTATAAAGTGCAAATTTACTCCGTCTCCTTAGTGCTCTGATCTTAAAATGTCATATCCGCACATCCAGACAGCTGTATCTTATTCCATGTTAATTCTGGTGGATAACATTTACACTAATATTGAAGATGATATGATGCAGGTTTTCTGTGCTTTATCCTGAGGTGTGAGGCCCTCCAGCCGACTGAGTACAATGTAAGCAGAGAGAGACTGTTCACTTCTCTGTAAGGAAGTAAGCAGGCTGTTTGATGCCTGTGGCTTAGTGGGAAAATATATAAACTGGAGTCAAGAGTCACTTGAGGGATAGTTTCTTTATCTGTAAAGAGGCAAAAAAAAAATTTTTTTTGTTTCTCCTACATCAAAGTTTTATTGCAAAGACTGAATAAAAGAATGCAGAAATTATATCTGATTCCAGAAGCTATAACTGGTATTATTTCAGTTTTCTGGTTTTGTCTGCTCCCCAGTATTATAATAATTGATGAATGAGTTTTTAAGGAAACAATATTTCTCAACAAGATTTGAATTATACACTTAAACTGCTCCTTTGTTTTTTAAGTGTTGTTTGCTTATTTTGGAGCTATAAGGAAACAATGAGATTCTCTTATTTACTAGCCATTCATATTAAACAACCGATGCAGTGATTTGGCTTCCTGAACGCATACTGAACCCAGGGGGGCACAGAAAACCCATGTGGCTTCAGAAGTAATACATCAGACCTGAAAGACACCTTTTGAGAGCCATCAATTACAACTGCTTCTATACTAGAAATGGACATTTTAGTCCTCTGTGATTAACCAGCACACAAGCCATTCACCAAGTTCTCTGGTGTGCAGGGACGCTGGTGAGAAATGAACAGGGTACTGGAGCCCTTTCCTGTAATAATACAAGATGATTAAGAGGATCTTTAAAAAGTCAATTGACTAATCAATACCATGTAACTGCTTGCAACATTTTCCCCATGCTAATCAGGAATTAAGTTGTTTAAGCTAAACATCTCCAGTTTCCCCCAGTTACTCAACTGATTTACAAGACATGGTCGAGGATGTCACGCTGCTGGAGCCAGATTCCAGGGCATCTGTCATTAAAGAAAGATGGAAAAAATTCATAGACAGCCCTCTCTCACTGGACATTCAGAAAGCTCTCGAAAGGGAAAACATAATAGGAAGTATTCTCCTAGTTTTAATGTAGTAATCCCAAATTCTAAACATATATAGAGAATAAGGGTAGGGACTTAATGAAATTCAGGACTGACAGAGGTCAAAATAACTATAGAAAATAGAAAATACACACTATATATTTGCAGGCCTTTAAAATTTTGTTTTAACTTCTACCATGGTGAACAAACAAAGCAAAGGTATCCTAACAACACATGTGAAGTGACACAGTATTACCTCCCTATATATTGCCAGCAATTCTAGTCTCAAAACCATGTGTAAACTTTTTCTTGAATGCCACTGTGGGGGAAAAAAAAAAAAACACTAAGAAATAACTTTAAACAGGGGAAAAAACTTTTTTTATTGATATGTTTTACTTTGCTGGCAGACCAGAGCAAAGGTTTTGTGAACATTTAAAAGATGAAAAAGGTGAAGAATCCCAGAAGCGGTTTATCTTGAAGCGAGATAACTCTAGTATTGATAAAGAAGACACTCAGGTTGGTTCTCAAGTTTGAGAGTGGTGACGTTGTCGTTTTGGAAGGTGGGCTGCCTGATGTTCTTGTCGTTCTTCTGTTGTCCCTGCTCCCCCTCCCAAATCTCCCCCGCCTCTGAAAAGAACCCCCTCCCCCAACCTCCTGCCCCCCACCCCTACCTACCCCTTTGGCATTTGGTGGGTAGCAAAAGACCACGTCATGGTTGCTTCAGCGCTGGCTCTGTGTTGGGCTGCATGGGTGGTGCTTGGCGCAGGCTCTGCTGCATGCCTGGGGGGGTCGGGGTGCCGCAGGCTCTGAGCTGATGGGAAGAGCTTTGTCAGTCGCATTTCCAGGTGTCTGTGTAACTCTGGCAGTCGTTCCCCTCCCTACAGCTTTATCCTTCCGCTCTGCACACATTGCGCTGGATTGTCAATACGGACCGCTGATCAACTGATGTAGCTGTAAACAACAATCCTTGTTATGGTGAGGCCAGGTGGATTTTGCAAACTCCCAAAATAAGTCTTCGCAACAAAGAATCAGTTTCTGTTGTAGTCCCCCACCCCTTCCTGTGTTTTAACTTCCATGTCAGTTGTTTGCTTGTTTTGCACGAACTGTAGCGGAACTTCCTCCTTCCCTGTTTTTTGCTTGTAACAAAACATTACATGGTTCTAGAATATCTTTATTCACGGGAACTCGACAAGGCTAGAGAGACTTTTCTCCCTGTGGAGGGGGTGGGTTCCAGGGTGATGAAGAAGAAAACTAAGTAAATGGCAAAAGAAAACACATTTTCAGTGATAAGGAGAACCATAGAAAGTAATACAAATGCCATTACAATTACGCTTCCTGTCCCTGACAATGAAAATAGAGCTTTTATGAAAATGACTTTGCTTTAGAATGCTGAAAGGTAAGACAATCTACATCACACTCAAGTTATTATTTTAATTACCCACAGTGAGTCACTGTGAGCCAGTATGTGCATCACTGACACTTTAAAAAAAAGGCAACAACAAAAAAAACTGTCCATCATCTGTATCTCATTTCCTCCCACCACCACCACCCCTGAACCACACCATGGCTTGAGTTGACTTTGACACATGTGCCCGTGTCGTGTACTTAGTGGATGTCTGTTGAATGGATGGATGGATGTGGTTAGTGCAGGGCGTTTGGGAGAGGAATGGCAGGGATAAGATGCAAAAGCGATAGAAACACAGGGAGTGACTCCAATAGAAGGCGGAGGAAGAGCAGGCCTCATGCTGGGTTCTTTGAATTGTTATTTTCTGGATTTTGACCCTAATCCACAGACAGGCTTTTAGAATTCAGTTCTTCCTTTTATCCCAGCTGCGATTCACAGAATAAGTCACTGAGTGAATAAAAACGCAAATTAGGATGCAGAGAAATGGCATCCACATCTTCCTTTCTGCCCCTTCTTGCCCTGTTTCTCTGACCACAAGTTTTCAAAGCCATTTATTCTCGTGGCCACCTTGGCCTCGCCACTTCCTCTTTTCTTACCACCATTCCGCCTCCTCCTGGGGCGTCACATCTTTGCTAAGGAGACAGAACCCATCACAGAGCAACCGGGCTGAATGCCTGAGGCACATTCAGAGCTTACCTTCCAGAAACACCGAGCTATTTGCGTCCAACAAGGAAACAGCCAGGAGTAGGAGCACCCCTGCCATCACGAGGCACACACCCCACACACATCACCCACCACGACTTCCTCGGGGGCCAGAGGGAGTGAGACTTGTCAAGCCCCATTTATTTAAGCGAACATTTATTACTCTCAGCTGACAGTTTTTCTTGACTGCAGATTTCCAACGGCTCACCTTGGGTAACCCTCCTGATTTCTCTTTTCTGTTCAGCAAAACAGAATGCATCCATTTAGAGATGACAGACGAAGTAAATCAATTGAAGAGAGAGAAGAGGAGTATCAGAGAGTGAGGGAGAGAATATTTGCACATGATGTGAGTAGTTGTTTTCATTGCCTCTTGAGTGCGGTCCCTCCGTCAGCAGTAAGGCAGCCTCGTTCCCCAGACAGGAAGCTGATAGGAATGAGGGAAGCTGGAGGCAGGGAGCTGCCGAAGGGCAGCAGACCAGAGGTGCTTCTGGAAGAGGACCTGACTCAGGGAAGTGATGGAAAAGGAGCCAGAGGTTTGTGTGTGTTCCCAAATATCGAAGTACTATTTGGGGTCAATAAAATAGACCTTAAATACGGAGAGAGGTTGCCAGCTTTGCAGAAAGCTCTTCAGATTTATATTAGCCAACAGATACCACGTGGTTTTCTTCTTCAGACCAACATTGTGCAGAAGAAAGAATTCCAAAACAAGAGAAGAGTCAATTGAGCATACACACACAGAATTTTCTGCATTCTTAGCAAGTATGGACACTTTATTATATCAAAGGTAATAAAGATACTCATCCCCTCCCCCACCCCATTTTCAGATAAAATTTGTTCCATGACCCATTTTCAAGGGAATGATCAGAAAACAATTTCTTTTGTTCATATCCCAACAAAGAAAATGTGGTTGGGATTACTTTTTTTTTATTCTTTTGCTCACTGTGGCCAAAATTAAATGTGATTAAATTCCATACAAATTAAAAGGTGAAAAAAAGCTGAATTTAGATGCAACGGAATGGAAAGGACAAGCTGTTTCCATAGGCTTTCCCTTCTATGGGTGCATTTGGCAGCCTCTGGAAAATGCTGTGGGTTTTTCCCTCTGCAGAGGTATAGCCATGAGCACCTTTGTGTAGATTCTCTATGCCCGACACCTCTGTCTTTCCTAAGTCAGATGGGCATCTGACCTCCTCTGTGATTTGTTCTCATGATTTGTTCCTTAAAAAGCCATCTAGACACCTAGGCATCCATGCTTAACATGCAAGGGGCCTGCTGTCCCCAGAGGTTTTAAGCCCAAGCTAGCCTCCCTGATCTTCCACCTTCTGCTGAATCCTTTAATATGAGCTACAGAGGAAGTGACACTCTGCACTTCTTTCACACACATGTGGGTTTCTGCCATCTGCTCTAGAACCTCTCTGCCTTTCTTAGACACATTAAAATACAATTGTGAATTGAATAGCCTGGTCCAAAGCTTGCAGAGTAGGAGAGTGTGAGAGAAGGAGATGAGGTAGCCATTGTTGAATGATGTCCAGGGGCAATTCTAGCAGATTCTAGAAAATCCTTTTAATTATGGTCAGAATTCTTGATGGTGCAAAGGACAGCCTGACACATGGTAGACTTTTCCTTGTGTTTGCTGGATATAAGAATGCAGTAATGAGAGGCTCTGTTCTAGTCATAATACTGTAATAAACCTATCTTGGACTGGAGATAGAATATTCCTGTCTGATGACCTTCAAGATGAGAAATTTTTCTGAAAGACAGTTTATTCTCTATTCTCTTTTTTTCTCTCTCTTTTATACACACACACATACAACACACACAAACACACATTCTTCCTCTTAGTATAATTCTGGCAAGCCATATAGTTTATGAATGAGTTGTTACATTGTAAAGCAAAGAGTAGTCACCCACATAATGTACAAACAACATTATGCTTTTCTTCTCTGTCACATCGCCAAACACTCAAGTGCCGGTTGACAGCAACTAGCATCACTGATGCATGCCTGTGATGGGGGTGACATTTGCCCTGCTAGCCTTCATTTTTGTATTTTCGTGCCCGTAGGAGGTCATCGAAGGGAGGAGGGGTCAGCCTGACTCCTAGTCCACAGCGCATTTCCTCACATGCCTGTTCAGGAGATTTAGGAGTAAGGAACCTGGGTTCCAGGCTGAAGATTGGAGGCAAGGGTCCCTGTTTAAAGCCTCTGTGGCCACATGCTGTATTATAATTTTTTATCAAGTAAAAGCAGACCTAAATGTGAGATAGCCTAAATGGAAAGCTATTGTCATAGCCCTTTTATTCCATGAAATATTTCTTCAGCCTTCTCTACAATGCTGTAGCTGCTTCTCCTTGTGGGAGAGGAGGAGTAAACACTTTTGATAGACTCTCTGGTGGCCACCACTTCTGGTAAACTAATTCAGGTGGGAGACTGGCATGTTTCTGAAGCTGATTTTCACTTGATCTCCTAGGGCGGTAGGTTTTTTTAATTGGCTTTCTGTACTCAGAGAGCTTCCCAGGTGGCTCAGTGGTAAAGAATCTGCCTACCAATGTAGGAGATGCCAGAGATGTTGGTTTTATCCCTGGGTTGGGAAGATTCCCTGGAGAAGGGCATTGCTACCCCCTCCAGTATTCTTGCCTGGAGAATCCCATGGACAAAGGAACCTGGCGGGCTACAGTCCATGGAGTGGCAGAGTCAGACACGACTGAGTGACTGAGCATGACAAAAACAACCCAGAGTGTGCTCATGAAGGGCTTCAGAGATGACCTAAAATCCTTGATATCACCTGTAAAATATTACGTTCATGAGCATATGTACATTTTTCTAAGGATAAGCTCTCTAGTGTTTATCACATTATTCCATGAGCCACTGTCCTAGCGGAAAATAAAATGCCAAACGTCTTTCTCCCTTGTCGATAGCTGTTGTAGACACAATGCAGTCATACCTTCTACTGGTGGTCCCCAAATTTGGCAGCTTAAAAAAAGAAAACAGAAAGCTTCTCATCTCACAGTCTGCAGGGTTCAGGAATGTGGGAGTGGCTTAGCTGAGTGATTCTGTCTCGTGGTCTTTCATGAGGCTCCAGTCGGGCTATCAGTTTGGGCTGTAGTCATCTGCAGATTTGGTGCAGTGGTCTTCTCCAAGAACCACTCACATATTGCCGGCCCTCAGTTCTCTGCTGGCTATAAGCTAGAGATCTCATAGTGATGGGGAGCTCTCTGTAGGCTGCCAGGTGTCTTCAAACATGGCAACTATCTTTCCCTGGAGCAAGTGATCTGAGTGGGAAAGGAAAAGGGTCCCAAATGGAAGCCCGGTGCTATAAGCTGATCTTGGAAGTGACATATATTCCCTTCTGCTGTATTCTTTTAGACACACAGACCAGCTTTGCTGCACGTGGGTGGTACCACACAAGGCAAGGGTCCCTGGGGGCCACCCTGTATTAACAGGGGATTACCATATTCTCTGTTAAACACAAACTCAAGGGCACAACAGCAATATGAACTTTCTCGAATATGTATGGTAACATAAAGATGGGACCCACTAGGGAGCCTTTATCTGTATAATTCCAGATTCTCAAATGATCATAACTACCCAAATTGTTAAGGTACACGAGATAGTAAGTATATTAACTCATTTATAAAACAAATGCAAGGAATCCAGCATAAGGAAATTAAGTTATAGACATATAATTTTTTTAAGCTGGTCTTTAATTTAGCATCCTCATAGCTTATAAACAGAGGTAATAAAACCAGCTTTCTTTGCCAGTTATTAAGTCGTAGAGTAGTTCAAACAGGTTCAAATGTCAATATACTTAAGTAGGATTATTTTTCTACTTGAAGTTACAATAGGCATTTATAGAAAAATACTTCCTGATGTTTATACTTTAGAAAAACCCCAATTTCTTTTAAAATTAGAAGTGTTCTTGAATATTTTACAAATGTACCTTGATGGCTAAGGGATGCACGTATGTGTGTGTGTGTGTGTGCTTTGTCATAGGTGCACAATCCAAATATGCAGATTTATTTGGGGATTTTCCAAAAAAGGCTTTTCAAATATAGTTTGAGAATTTGGGTATCTTGAAATAAGACCAGTTCATCTGTTATTTGAGAACTGAAATGTTTAATTCAGAGCACACAACAATTTAGTTCTCAAATAATAAATAAGTGTACTTTTGAAGTCAGAAATATTTGAAATATAACTCTTCTTTCCTTTTGGCAAGCATGTCAACTTATTTTATGATTAATCCTATGCAATGTTGCTTCCTTTAGGAAGGTTAAGTAGATAAAGCAATATATTTGAGAAGGACTTGTTTTGCCTAGAGGGTAATTTCTGAAGGATATTTATATGTAAATAGGGATTTGAGGAAGATTTCATCTTTGGTTTTCTTCATGGGGAGCCAATGACGAGGTTGTGAGGTACCACCTGGCTTGGGGGTAGCATGTGGAAGAGAATTCTATAACCCATTAGGCAAAAACATTTTTCTCCTTTTAAACAAAGCCCTTTATGTATATATCTGAGAATGCATATACCTCACAGCTAATTTTATCTTTCTCTGCTATTAAAATTTGTAAGTTATTAATGCTTCTTTTAATACACACACATGTGTGCACATGCACACACATACATTTTAATCAGTTACTGAATCATAACCCATAATTGTCTTTATGAAAAGAGTGGTGGATGGATGATGAGATGCTTTTTTTTAGGACCTTTCCACAAAAATCAGGAAGATGCTCTGGAGATGGGTTTTTGGAGAGCATCATCTTTAATTTGCACGTGCCTTAGTTTTTAGTTCGACGAGTTTGGGCTGCTTCCCTTACCAAATGCTATTAGATGAACAAGTCCAAGGAGGTGAGCATGTCTCTGATAGCTCCTTCAAAGACGTAGTCAAGTCTCAGTTACTCAGAACCAGCCAGAACATCCTAAATGTAATTGGCCTCTTTCCAATCTCAAGAGCTGAAATGTAGCAAAGTATTAAATTCATCGTGGATATCTGGCATAGTATCACTTTGTTCATATACCAAGACTTGGCTTAGACTTGACTCTAATTGGTTGGGAAACCCAACTAAAGGAAGAAGAAGCAATGGGATACTTAGCTTTCTTTAAAGAGATCCTCCTAGGAATAATGTCAGGGGCACATCATTTGTATGTGTTTTCCTTTATAAAATTAAATATCAAATTACTTTTCTGAAAAGCCTGTTGCTTAATTGGCTATGGTTGCCTTTTCTTAAATAAACTTTTTGCACACTTCATCTTCAGGATGCATGTTAAATGCATAGGGGTTAAAACAAAAAGTTTTAGAGATGCCCTCATTAAAAAGCTCAGACCACTGAGAAAAGGACATTATGCCCAAATCTAGCCCTTCAGCTTATGGAAGGAAATGATCTCCCTGGTAAAATGCAGCAAGTAACCAGCATCCTGCCAGCCTCTGTGAGAGGTGGTTACATTAATAGCATTTTTAATTCAAAAATTCTATATTGAAAGGTCATTATTATTTCTTTATTTTTATGTTATTTTCTCTTAAAAATGAGCATGTTCAGTCTCTTTGATCCCTTTAGGAGGAGAACTTACTCATCATTTAGAATATCCACACATATGTTACCTGTGTTTGTGGTTAAAATCTTAGTGCTTTGAAAACGGTTTTATATTAGTTCCTAAGCACAGTATTTTGTATTTTACGACTGTTGTACCATATTTTGTTAAGACTCCTCTTTTTGCTTGTTAAAATTTAATTTGATCCCCCTTTCCCCAGCACCTAATGATAATGGAATTTTATCTTCCTTACGTTGTGTATTAAACTCAAGATAGCAGAGACATGAATACTAGAGAATAGAAGCTAAAAGCAAAGTGACTGGGTTTTTTGTGTGAAACTAAGATGTATTAGATGGGTTTGATATTCTTTCCCGATTAGCTTCGTTTTATTCTCACTTGCTTTCTGAGCCCCTCCCTCCCTCCCTCCTCTGCTAACTCCCTGCCCTGGCATTGGTTGAGGACATCTCTTCAGTTTTGAGAGTCTCGCAGGTCAAGTGTTTGTGTTGTGAGAGTTCATCGGGGCCAGGTCCTAGCTTCAGGATTGTGGTTTCCCAGCGCTCCCATCCTCGGGCGGATCGCGCCAGGCCTGCACGCTCTGCCTTCACCCACACGTGGCCTCTGGTCCAAGGTGGCGGCTGGGTCTCGGCTGCCCGGAGGACCCACTAGCTCAGGGCCTGTGGCTCCCAGGCCTCTGCCGCACTTTCATTCACAGCGCCTCTCTATTCTCCTTCCGACCTTGATGCTGACTGGGCTAAATCTCTCTGAAACCTGGAGACACCATATGGGAAAGTTGACACTTCTAACTCTAACCTTTTTGTTTTTCTTCTTCTTTTTTTTTTCTAAAAATGCTGCACAGTTTCCTTAATTTTTTTCCTCTTGGAGGAAAAAATAGTTTGAAAATCAGGCCAGGATTTGGGCTCCCTCAGCGTATCCTGAACATCTGATCCAATGCCTTTTTTTTGTTTGTTTTTCAGTCAGTTTGCTCCCAGGAAAGCCTCTTTGTGGAAAACAGGTAAAAGGAAATTTGCTTTTTCATCTCTTTAAAGGAACAGAGTCTGTCACGTGTGTGTTGTTTATTCATATATATATGCCATATATAAGTGTGTGCTTGAATATATGTATAAATAAATACATATATCTATGCGTGCACACATATATATGCTCACATGTATGTTATTTAGCATATCCAGAAGCTATTTAATTTGGGACAAAAGTTCTCTCGGTTATTTCCAAACATAGCTTTCAACAGTTTCCGTATTTAAAGTCTCAACTTCCGGTCCTAACAAAGACATAATTCTGTCACCTTTCCCAGGCGTTAAAAAGTATAAATGTTGAGACAGGAACTTGCAGTTTCATTGGCTTATTGAATAGGCTGCTAACATCCTAGTGTATATGGTATTATTGGCCACTTTGTGGGCCCCTTCATTGTATGTAGCTATACAGATAATAATTTGAATAATATTGTTTTATGTTTCTTATTCTAAGTAATCTACTGGTTTTCATAAAAGGCCTAACTTGGAAAACTTATCTAAACCGATCTAGTTTGTAGAGTGTACCTGGCTGGGTGTTAGTAGGGGAAGGGATGGTTATGACATGAATGGGTTAAAACATTTATACAAAGTCTTGTGTATAAGAGCAGAGGTTTTCAAATTTAGCATGTACCTTTTAAAAATAGTTCTAAACTGATACAGATATTAAAATGCTCCATTGATTTAATTGCATATTTTCAAGGGGAATTAAGGAATTCCACATTAGCTATACTGATCACATTAAAATACATCACAATGGGCAGTTTGGATTGGAAATATGGTTTCCATTTAAAAAGGGGTGGTTAATTTCATTTCAGGTGTTGGCTTAATAGGCACCCCTATAAAATTGATTAAAACGGAGGCTATTTGATTAAATTCCTGTACTTAGAAAACTTGAACATTAGAGAGGATTGGTTTAAAAAATGCCATCATTCATATTAGCAGTTAGAAATCTTCAAGTAACTTCCCTCAACTGAACAAGCTCTTATAGAAAAAGGGATGCGAGTAGTGAGCAAGTCTTTACAAGACATCTAAAAACATCCTCGAAAATCCATACAGATTTCAACAAATATTCTGTATTTACAGTAAATTAAGAACCCCTGAGTTTTAACATCTTAGGTATGATTCTGAGGCCAAAATTCTCTGTCCTTACCCAGAAGATGAAATGAGCATTTAGAATTCCGTTTAGTAGGACGCTCATTCCCTAGTTTTATGGCCAGTCGTTTTCCCTGCTTACTCCCTAATCTTAGTCATTTATTTGTGTTTTGTATAAAAAGACTTCTTGTGCACTTGTGTCCCTAATATTCAAATTGGAGTTTATTCATATAATTGGTCACTAATACTCATTGCATATGTTAAGTCTTGACAGTCCCCAGAAGCAAAAATCTGAGTAGATTCTCTACAAAAATAAATATATTTCTTGGGTACCTGCCTTTGAAAGGTCGTATTTCGTGATGCCCCAAAAATAAAGAATAATTTTAACATTATCCAAAGAGAAAAATCACAACTGATACATGCAGTTACTTAAATATCTCTTATATCTGTGTCAGTTTCTTTGATTCTCCTCTCCTCTCCCTTTTCTTCCCTTCTTTCTCCCTTGTCTAGTATCAGTGCCTTAATCCTAGGATACGGACAAATCAGGCTGCCATTCATTTATGAGGGCAAAATTCAAATAAACTGTAGCATATGGGGTTGATCCGCAAGACAGGTGTGCTGTAGTGGGCTCACATCCATTTGACCTAGGGCTCTTAGCACCCTTAGATTTCATATCATAAAAATCATGTTTTTCATTTCCAGTAGGCTCTTGGAAGACAGTAACATATGCAGTGAGACCTATAAGAAAAGACAGCTCTTTCGGTTGGTATGGTTTCCTTTTTTAAAACTGTGTTTTCAGATTATGTGCCGGAATCAATGTTAACTATAAGTGTATCAGTGTAAACTATCTCTGTTCACGAAGGAAAATATGTTTGGTTATTTCTTTGTAAAGCTTGTTTCCGAGCTAGTGTTGAAGCTTTATTGGGGCCTGTAAGACACAGGACTGGCAAACCATGGCTTGGTCTACAGTCTTTTAGGGTTCTTCCTCTGATTCTCTGGGTTTTTCTCCAGGGTTGACTTTGGGAATACACTGACTTCACATTCCCAAATCAACTTTGCTAAATTACACTGAATGAATATTTCTCTGGCAGGTTGCAATTGTGTATATGTTCCCAATACTAGAATACAAATCCATGATAATGCTATTTGAGTAGTTGATTTTTCGCCACTACTATCCATCATAATATTTCAAACAACATTTTTTCAAGCACAGATTTTATTTCTAAAGAAAGATATGGGATTGTCTCCAATTATAATGAATTACATAAAATCTAGATCTGTGTGGGGTAAGGGAAATGTGTGTGTGTGTATGTATATATATATATATATATAAAGTTTTATACGAGGCTAGAGAGTGCCAGAGAACTAAAGGGTCTATAGCCATTCTCTCATCACTTTATTAAATGTATCTCTAGCATCCATTGTAGGGCAGTGGATATACTGTGCTATATGTGTGTGTGTGTGTGTGTATATTGAATACCTCACACATATATTTAATATGCTAGTGTTTTTATGACTATTAGGATTCATCTCTATTGTAGGAAAGGCAAAACAAACAAAACAATAAAAGTTACTGACCACTTAGAAGGAAGAAAATACCAAAAAAAAAAAAAAAAATGGATTCTGGGCTTTGAACATATCTTTTTTCTATAAATCTGAGCTTATGACCCCAACATCAAAAAAGTTCATTTCTTCTCTTTACACTCTGGCAGAAACAAAAAACAGGATCTGTTTTTTTTTAAGCTTTTATTTTTCTAGGTTGAACAACATTTCTAATACCTTCCTCTTGTATCATTAGACAGTTTATTTTCATACTTGAAGATTAAGAAAATAACCTTGACATTTTCCCTTGAAAGCCCAGGAAAATACTATGATTCACCAGTGCTCATACAGTCACACACCATGGCTTGGTTTGTTGAGACCAGTAGAGATACAATTCTTGACCCCTAGAGGCATTTAGTTTTGGGGCTTCCCTTGTGGCTCAGCTGGTAAAGAATCCGCCTGCAATGCGGGAGACCTGGGTTCTATCCCTGGGTTGGGAAGATCCCCTGGAGAAGGGAAGGGCTACCCACTCCAGTATTCTGGCCTGGAGAATTCCATGGACAGTACATGGGGTCGCAAAGATAGCCCCAAATCTGGATCCCTAGCCAGAACTACCTTCTACTAAGGTCAACCATCGCAAATATAAAATTACCAAGCACAGACTCAGGAGTGTGACTTAGTATAAAGCAATCCACATGCTGATAAAAGTAATTCAAAGTCTACATCATACCTAACTTTGTTAAAAAAAAAAAAAAAGCCATATTCAGACATGAAAGAAAATAAAAATTATCAGTTACATTACTCAGCACAGAAGCAGAACTTGGAGTACCTGCTCTCTGACTACTCTGGGGTCAAATTCTATATAGTTACATACAAGAGGGTCAGTGCCTCTTGATGACCAGATAACTCATTATCATCATCTTCCTGATTCCCAGTTAGAAGGGAATCAGGCCTGGGCTTAGGAGTGATGGGAAGGCACTTGTGGATGTAATCCCTATGATCCCACACCCAAGTGGATACGCAGTTCAACTCTGGACCTCACCCTGCCAGTATTAAAGTGAATGATGAATACAGCAATAAAAAAAGATAATTTCTGGGTATCGGTATCTAGAGACCATAAATTAAATGCATCATTTTAAATCTCATTAAAGCTAACTCTCTAAAGCAAAAGCTTAAATTCTGCTTTTAAAATGAATGGACAGATCTTGACTTGGGTTGAAGATTTGAGCCAGTGGAGTGAAGGTAGGAGTGAAGGAAATCTTAGGTTGCCTTATTGGCCAGGGGATGAAATGAGTCTTAGAAGAGCTACCCAGTGTTTTTGAAACATGCCAAAATGCTCTGAGGAACGGTGGCCGACACCTCCTTTGCAGAGAAAGGCTCCGCCACACTGGCATTTAAAGGAAGTTTGAATTCCTCCTCCCATGGAGGTGAAGAGTTGATGCGGAGAGGATAATTGAAGCAGAATTGGTGATGATCACCCCCGTATGGAGAGTTGCCTTCTGACACATCCTGAATGCTAAGGACCACCCCAAATCTCTTCCTATAATAAATATTCCATATTAGCAACAAGTGAGATTATTGTCACATCCCTGGTACATTCACCGTTGCTAAATAATACTTTAGTTGGGCTTTGTCAAGGGTGGGTCAAATTAATCAGAATTATATGAGCAAAGATTGAAGCTGAATTTAGAGATTGAAAGGGAAATAATCATATTTTCTCTACTCAGTCTCCTCTGGGCCGCTTGAATTTCACAGGTGTTTAGGGACTAAAGTTACCTGGCCCTTGGTGAGTGTCTGATACGTCCTGCTCATAAAACAGTCTTCTTAAACAGTCCTTGTTTCTAAAACTAGCCCATCCCTGAGGTACTGAACACAGAGAGGATGTTTGTAAGAAAACACTGAGAGAAGAGAGCAGGGTGCTGAGTGCTTTTTGTTTTGTGAGTTTTCTGTTGCATTTCCTCCCTTCACTGTGCAAAATCTTATGACAAACTAGCTGTTTCATTTTTATTATCTCTTGGATTCATTGACCTTCTTAAGTTTTCACGAAATGAAAGAAAAAGTTAAAGCAAAATCTGAAATTTTCTGTATGCCTTCTGTCCAATGTGGCGGGTGAGTGTTTCAGTCAGATCTGTGTTCTTTTAGCATCTCAACAGTCCATGATTGTCTTTAGAAGAATATTAATAAAGCCACTGTTCACATCTTAGAGGTTTGGATGAAGATTTATGTCACATCACACAGTGATATGAAATTAGGGGTTATATGTATTGCCTATGGTTTTTGTCCTCTTTATTTATAGTCCATGAGCATCTTAGGATATTTTGATGATCCATAATTTCCAACTGCAGAAAAGGCTTTGAAAACGGTAACCAAGTTATTCTTTCAGCAATTGGAAACCAATGAAAATGCAAATTTCATCAACTTCCTCTGTGAAATACATGCAGTTTTGCACACTGCTTAGAAAGGCTCTCAAGTCTTCAAAATTGACTTCTGGCTATTGGATCTCTTCCAGTAAATTCAGTGTTTTTCTATTTGAATTTTGAACAAATGTGTCATTTCACCTATGGAGCGATTTTGTTATTTCCATTGATCTCGTTGGAAAGTCTCATGTCAGTGTGGTGTTTGCACTGTTGTTGTTGTTATCACAAGTTTTTCTGCGGGAAAGGGATAAAGGGCTCTTTCCTCTGCCCATGAAGGTTAAACTCACCGGGCAGAATTCTCACCATAGGTTAATAGAGGAATTCCTGTGATTTCTGTGCCATCTGCCAAAGCCTTAATACATTCAGATCTATATCTCTCATGAAGTTTGAAACTAAATTAGTAAATGGCTTCTTTGGAACTGTGCGTTCCATTTTTCCATGGTCCAGTTACTTAATGCTAAAAAGAAAGAAGTCTTTTTCAGTGGGAGTTGCTTTTAGGTTCATTCAGCATCATAATTGCTCTCAAACATCGATTCACTATTGTTTTGGGTCCAGAGAATGTACCCCCGTCTCTTCTCTGCATGGGAGAAGTTACCAATTATATTTTATATCCTATTGTTCTCGGTGCTCCTTCACTGGCAGAGGGATTTTGTGACCTTTCTCAGTTTGGTTTTTCTGTGTGCAACATGAGCGTTCTGTGTGATGTGTGACCTGTGTGTACATCAGTGAGGTGTCCGTGATGTCCCTGGTGAGGCAGCTGGTCCCCTGGGAAGGGTTGACAAGAAGGGTCTTGCCTAGATGATTCTTACAAGAAAGGCCCCGCTTGGTGTCCATTCTGCTCACGGAATCTAACGTTGTCCCATGCATCTTTCTGGTGGCCATGCTCCAGGGGCAACCGAGATGGCTCAGGGAGAACTTCGGGAAGCAGGCAGAGCAGCTCCGAGAATGAACTCAAGTGGTCTGACCACCAGCGGGCCTGGAGCAGCACAGACTCCGACAGCTCCAACCGCAATCTCAAGCCGGCCATGACCAAGACGGCGAGTTTCGGGGGCATCACGGTGCTGAGCAGGGCTGAGAGCACGTCCAGTAGCAGAAGTACCGGGAAGCTGTCCAAAGCAGGTAGTTAGTACTGAATGGGTTTATGTGCCATGAGAGTTTCTGGCTTCCATTCCAGCTGTGTGGTCAGTGCACTCTCTGAGTTCCCTGAACTAAAGATGATGTGCTGTGCTGTGCTTAGTCACTCAGTCGTGTCCGACTCTGTGACCCCATGGACTGTAGCCCTCCAGGCTCCTCTGTCCATGGGGATTTTCCAGGCAAGAATACTGGAGTGGATTGCCATGCCCTCCTCCAAGGGATCATCCCAACCCAGGGATCAAAGCCAGGTCTCCCACATTGCAGGTAGATGCTTTACTGTCTGAGCCACCAGAGAAGCCCATGATGATGAGCTGAATGTTATTAATCCTTGGGATAGCCCAAAAGTCAGGAGTTGCCACTGAAATAACCGTACTGTTCTCATGAGTCGTGTGCCTGGGGTTCATGATTGAACCCAGTTCTTATCTTCAGTTTCCTTCTCTACAAAATGTAAGTGATAATAGAATGTTATTCTCAGTCCCCTCGGTGAACTATTGTAATTTTAAATTTGATCATTTATATAAAATCAGTTACTGAGGCACCTGCACAAGCCAAGTATTTAACCAAGGTTAGCTATTTTTTACATTTAATATTATGCTTTATTCTTTAAAACTACATTGTCAGATAATTACAATATTAATTGTTTCAGTTCTTGCTCTGGTTAACTCTTAGTAAATGGCTCAGGCAGTAAAGAATCTGTCCCAGATTTCATTCTTGGGTTGGAAAGATCCCCTGGAGGTGGAAATGGCAACCCACTTCAGGATTCTTTCATGGGAAATCCCATGGACAGAGAGCCTGGTGGGCTACAGTCCATGGGGCTGCAAAGAGTCAGACATGACTGAGCAACTAACACTTCACACTTTACTTAGTATGATCTGGGGTAAGTTACTTAACTTATTTGTTTCCTCATTCTTAAATAGGTCTAATCATAGTACCTATATTGCAAGTTATTGCAAAGACTAAGAATTAATATACACAAAGAAATTCCAATCATGCTAGCAAGTTATAAGCCTTCAATAAACACTAATTCTTGCTTATTTTTATTATTTCTTTTTAATGTTTTGCTGTTCAGGAAAAAGAGCCTCAGAAAGTTTTCATTTACAAGTAGCTGCTGCTGCTACTGCTGCTGCTAAGTCGCTTCAGTTGTGTCTGACTCTGTGCGATCCCATAGACGGCAGCCCACCAGGCTTCCCCGTCCCTGGGATTCTCCAGGCAAGAACACTGGAGTGGGTTGCCATTTTATTCTCCAATGCATGAAAGTGAAAAGTGAAAGTGAAGTTGCTCAGTCGTGCCCAACTCTAGCGACCCCATGGACTGCAGCCTACCAGGCTCCTCCATCCATGGGATTTTCCAGGCAAAAGTACTGATGTGGGGTGCCATTGCCTTCTCCATCCAAGTAGCTAGGTGCATGTATCTCTTTAACGTTTACCTATTTTTTTTTTTTCTTACAAGTGAATAGTGATCTTCTGACATAGTTGGTTCAGGTTTGCATGAACAGTCTTTGAGACATGCACAATGATGAAAAATCTAGGAGAACCATTAACCTGAAACAACTTAACACTGATGGACACATAACACCATGGGATTCATAGCAGTCTACAAAATATCCCTCATGGTCTGCCCTTTCTAGCTCTTCTGTCTCACAAGTATCCCTCACCATCAGTTTCAAATTATTTTCAAATGGCCACAATCAAAAAACTTGGAAAAAAAATCCCTGGAAGCTGACTGAGTGACCATTCAGTAGCTCTCCATGAACTTTAAGTTTGCCATGTTAGCATGGAATTGTTTTCCTTTGGTTTTGATTTTGCCTTGGAAGTTTGGAGGCCCTGACTCCCAGCTAAGGTTGAGAGTTGAGAGTTGTGGTCCAGGGATGCGTCTGGAAGTCAGGATACACAGCTCCTGGATTCCTAGCCTGGGTGTGGAGAGTGGGAGGCCAGGACCCCAGGGGAATGGTGAATGGGCAACACCAACCAGAGGTTAAAAAACATGCAACTCTCCACTGTTAATACAGTCCCAACCAAGCTTCTCACAACTGCTCAGAGACTCTTTGTGAAATCTCGGCTCATTATGCTAATGGCTTAACATAATTATGTTGTTGACAAGTGCTTCGTAAGAAATTATCTTGTTTTCCTATATAGGCAGAAAATTAATAGTGTTTAGTCTCAGCCACTACTTTATATATACATACATGCATACACACACACACACACACACATCCTGCTTCTTGGAAAGTCAGGTGGGCCTGCACTGCCTTTTGGCATTTTTATTCACCATTTGGTGGATTCTTGGTTTCTTCCTATAACCAATTGCTCTTATACCCCACTACTGCAGCAACTGGGGTCAAGAAAATCCACCGTGGTGCTTGAGCTCTTGTAAACTAAGCAAGGTTAAATAGTTTTAAATCTCCTTCAAATGCAGAAACCAAGTACCTTAAATGGTGCACTTAAAAATTCCAACACACCCAGAGAGCACTTAAGATTTTCAAATTAATCGTTCTTCTCCACACACCAACCACCAGTCATCTCCAAAGCAGAGCTCTTTGGAAACATTTAAAACACTTCAAGAATGCTAAAATGCCATGTTCTTTGAAGAATGATTAGAAGCTGTAAGTGCTTCAGACATTTTTTTTTTCTTTTCATCTAAGCATCTCCATTTGAAAGCCTGTCAAGGTATAGGAATGGCAGGAAAAAAAAATTACAGGAGGTCAAGATAGGGTGTCAAAACAAACTTACAATCTCCCAGGATGGTTTTATGAAGCAAAGCTGTCAATTTTGCTGTCATGGAGCTTCAGAATCACACCAGGTTTCCAGTTTTGTTTTTGTTTTTTTGTTTTTACTTTATTGTTCACAGTGGAATGGCAAGCTCTTTTGACCTTTTCGAAACTCAGTCTGGAGACATTTAAGTTCTCCTGCTCCTCCTCTAATTACATACGTTCTAGCTTCAAATAGATAGTAATGAGATGCTTTCCAGATGGGAAATACATTTTCCTACATTTGGGGAAAAGCATGTTACTGAAGTCAAAACGTGCAAGCACATCCTCTTGAGATCTGGGCTGCATTTCCTGTCTTCTACACTCTGCCCTACGCATGGCCATGGTCAGTTACCGGGGGCCCAGCGAAGGTCTGTGGAGGCAGCTGATTTCAGCACATCCTCATGGGGAAGAGGACTTGAATGGCTGCAGCCCCATTCTCTCTTGGTAGTGGCAGTGGGGTTGAGAATTAAGAATACCGTGTCATCTGTCTCTCTCCACGCTGGCAACACCATGTTGTGTGTTTTTATTTTTTGGTTGGTTGTTTGGGGGGATTTTTATTTTATATTGGGGTATAGTTTACTTAAAATGTTGTGTTAGTTTCAGATGTTTAATTAAAGTGGTTTAATTACACATACACAATTTATTTTATATTGGGGTATAGTTTACTTAAAATGTTGTGTTAGTTTCAGATGTTTAATTAAGGTGGTTTAATTATACATACACACATATCCTTTCTTTTCAGGCTCTTTTCCCATGTAGATTATTACAGAGTGTTGAGTAGAATTCCCTGTGCTGTACAGTAGGTCTTCGTTGGTTATCTATTTTTATATAGTAGTGTGCATCTGTTAATCCCAGCCTCCTCATTTTTCACCGTCCCCCTTTCCCCCTTTGGGAGCCGTAAGTTTGTTTTCAAAGTCTGTATGTCTGTTTCTGTTTTATAAATAAGTTCATCTGTATCAATGGCACCCCACTCCAGTACTCTTGCCTGGCAAATCCCATGGACGGAGGGGCCTGGTGGGCTGCAGTTCATGGGGTCGCTAAGAGTCAGACACGACTGAGCGACTTCACTTTCACTTTTCACTTTCATGCATTGGAGAAGGAAATGGCAACCCACTCCAGTGTTCTTGCCTGGAGAATCCCAGGGACGCGGGAGCCTGGTGGGCTGCCATCTATGGGGTTGCACAGAGTCGGACACGACTGAAGCGACTTAGCAGCAGCAGCAGCAGCAGCAGTATCAGTTTTTTAGAGTCCACGTATAAGTGATATCATAGGATATTTGCCTTTCTGGCTTATTTTACTTAGTATGATCATCTCTAGGTCCATCCATGTCATTGCAAAATGACTTTGTTTCCTTCTTTTTTTGTAGCTGAGTAATATTCCATTGTAAATGTACCACATCTTCCTTATCCATTCATCCACTGATGGACATTTAGGCTGCATCCATGTCTTAGCTACTGTAGATTGTGCTGCTGTGGACAGGGGGTTGAGAAATAAGTGGGTAACCTCTGTTTCTTTCCACACTGGCCACACCATGTTGTTTGACTACCGTCCTGCCCTCTTGATGTCAGAGCAGGGCTTCTCGACTTTAGCTGCATCGAGATCACAGGAGAAGTTTGTTCAAGCACAGACGGCTTGTCTACAAACCAAACTTGAGAAATAGCTGCTCTGGAAAAGTAAGACCGCCTTCTGCTTGGTTTTCACAAAATTGACATGACCTGGCATCTTATTTTCTGCTTGCAAGGGTGTCCTTGCTCTTGTCATCTTGCTGGTCTGTGCCCCAGGATATCTCTGGAACCAATGCAAGACACATCATCTTTCCATCACTTCCTTTTCTTTGTGTTAATATTCATCACTCTGCTAATGCATCCTGGATATCCTTTCCCTTGTTATTTCAGAAGTTTTAGTTCAGAGTTCCACTGAACTCTGATCCCTGGTTCTGGAGACATTTTCCTGGATTCAGGAGGAAAAAGTTCTTTTTCCTGTTCAGGGTCCCTGTAAAAGAAAAATTATCCCTGATGAGTTAAACAGGCAAGAAAGACTTTACCCATATCTAATCCAGTGAGGTCAAGACTCTTGGAGTAGGAGAGAGAAACTAAACTCAGAAACAAAGACGGGAGAGTCTGTAAGTGCGCTACAGAAAGATGCTAGAGGAGCTTACATAGATGATGGGTCAATTTAATTAGACCCCTTGTGTTAACTGATTGGTGCAGAGACTAGCAGAGAAAGACACCATTTTTTTCTTGAGGATTATACTTCAAAGGCATGGCTCCCACATCCTTAAGAAAGACCTTTCCTGGTTGTAAAACTGGTAAGAGACTGGGAGAAGATTTGCATCTTAAAGGAACAAAGATGCTCTATGGAAAGGGAGGAAGGGGGCCTATAATCAGGAAGAAATCTATCTAAAGCATGTTAAACTAAGGGAAACTTCAAGGGCATCGTCCTCATCTCTACTCATCCTTTAGTCTGGTGACTTGTATTTTACAAAAGAAGACATTGAGATCTAAAAAAAAGAAGTCACTTCCGGAGGAAAATACAAGGAATTCTGGCAGAGCTAGAGCCAAAACTCCCTCCCTGGGGAATGAATGGTGCACTCCCTTCTCCAAGGGAGTCTGCCCCTACCCTTCCCTTTCTGCCCCAGCCTTTCCCTGGATTTCCTTTTGTCTGCCTTGTTATCTCTTCCCCGGTCTCTTTCCATCTTTCCCTTTTCGTGTGTCCCTCTTGCGTGTTCACCTATGGCAGTCACCCTGGAATCTTCTCTCCTCACCTCCCACCAGCTGCCCTCCAGGTCCAACTTCCGACTTCTGAGCAACCCATTGTGAATAGTGTTGCGTTTCTGGGCAGCATCTCCTGGAACTTGATCAGGCCTGGTGAGGGCCCTGGTCCCACAGGTTCTTGCTGGAATGACCCTAGTGTAAACACGTCACCTGTAGGCTTCAAGCGTGGTCCCTGGAATTGTGTTGCCTCTGTTTGAACTCAGACTTCTCCACTGCACTTGGGAAATTTACCTAGTATCTCTGAGGATCAGCTCTCATCTGCAAAGCACTGTTGCTGTGCAAAGTAGATTAGATAATTCATACAGAATTATCAGTGTGGCACTTGGCCACACTGACATACTGGTTAAATATTTGCTGTTGCTATCATTAAGTCCCTGAAAAAAGAAAACACAAACCCCTCTCAGTGCCCAAAGTAGTAAAGTTCTCAAATATTAATTTTTTATAAAACTGTGATCATTTCTACTCCTGTGCCTTTTTTCACCATTGGTAGCATCCATTTTTAATCAAGAACTGCCATTAATTCTGGCTATATGTAAAATATTGCTTTACCTGATTCTAGATGACTGATATTCAGAAACTGTTCAAAGCTGGTTAGACACCAGCCAGGCTGCACGATCATGGCTGAGCCATCCCTTCAAAGACTCTCGCTGGTTCCATCTTTGCAAGTGTTGAGAGTTTAAGCCGAATTTACTTTTCCTTCTTCTCTTTCTTTTAACCTGTGGCCCCTATATTTACCTCATCTCGTCATTGTTCCTATTGAAGCTGCTGCTTTTTCTCAGCCAGTAGAAGGAAATGATATTGCCTGTCAATGATCAGTGGCCATCTTCCAAAAGCCAAGGTGAAATCATCTTTTGGATTTTATAGAGGCACATCCATCTATGTGTATCCATCTCCAGCACCAACACACATGCCCAGGCTGGGCCTACATTCTTTCTTGGGCCCCAGTTTTTCTCACTGTCTAACCCATCTGCCTGGACGCAGGCTGAATCAATTGTGTGTGACCTTCAATGCCTGGAGGCAGAAAGTGTTCCTGTATTATTACTGCTGTTGTTGTTGTTGACTCTTAAGTGTCAGACTTGGACTGTAGCCTCACATCATAGACACAAGTCCACAGACACACACTACAGCTTGCAGTGAGCAGCGACTTCAGGATCAGGCATGTTAGCCGTGTGTTCCCACAGCTACCCTTACCATTCCCACATTTTCCTTTAGATCCTTTCTTTTTCTGCCTATATGTTTTTTAAACTAATTTTTATTGGAGTATATTACTTGACCATGTGTTCGTTTCTACTGTACAGAGAACAGAATCAGCCATACATGTATATATATCCCCTCTCTTTTGGATTCCCTTTCCATTTAGATCACCACAGAGCATTGATTAGAGCTCCTTGTAGATTCCCAATTAGTTATCTGTTCCATGCATAGTATCGGTAGTGCACATACTTCAGTCTCAGTGTCCCGATTCATCCCTCCTCCTTTGCACCCATATATTATTCAGAGCCGTATCACCATTAGTTAGAGGGACCATCTTGAATTCACCTGCAACTTGATCATTCTGAATAATCAAAAAAGCACTAGAGATTCCCACCGAGAACCCTGGTGTCGGTCAGTACTGGGTCATGGTCAAATCTAGATCAGTCTGCCTAGACCACATCCCAGCTGGGTCATTATCTGGCTGTATGAGTTGGCTTGAGTTAGCTGCCTTCTCTGTTCTTCCATTTCCCTCCCTGTGTGCGCAGTCATAGTCCTTCAAATTACAGGTTTTATCAAGATGTTCACACATACTACGCACCCAGTAAATATCACTATCCTTCTAATTCAGGATAACTTGACTTTTATTTTTATATACTCTTATGTGTCCCTTGAAAGAGTCAATGAGAAAATAATTTAATTACACTCCAACATTGATAATACTCTACTTTGAAGGACAAGAAATGGTCTCTCTGAGAAGGAATGCGGCAACATAGTCATGACTATTTTTGCCCAATTCTGAATGTGTTCAATTCAGATAACTTAGTTTAAGATTTTAAGCCACTCTACCATGTTTGATTCGAATTTGAAAATAAATTCACACCTTGTATTCAAAAATAAAAACAAAAATATTACCGCACTCTCTAGTGGTCCCTTTTCTCTGCAGTCACATTATATTCCTCTCACTTATTTTAAACGTTCTCCAGTTTAAGGGCATGTTTTAGAATCCTCAAAACAATCTTAAATATTCTTTATATATATATTAACCTCTAGTGACACAGAACAATGAATTTTTAATGATATAAATCAATAGTGTGGGCTAATAGATTTTAAAGTTTCTTATACTCCACTCTTACAAGCCGTGATGTCACTCAATCCATTAGTCTGAATCCACAGATGTAGAAATTTGGCTTGGTGCAGTTTCTCTCTGAGGCTCTGATTTAATATTCAGGGCCCCAAAACAATCACGGTCAAGGGCGCTGGAGCTGCCTGGCTCTGGTTGTTGGTGTCTCATGGACTTGGAATGTAGCTTTTCTTGTCCACATTGGAGGGAAAGGGAGATGATTAGCATTTAATTCCATCTCGGTGACTTCTGTACACTGACCCAGTTACCTGCGTATGTGAAAAATCGTCAGTCCACAAGTCCCCGCCGTGGTCTTGTGTCATCTGAAGAATAATCAGTCATTATCATAATGGCCAAGACCTCCTTGATTTACCACTTGATCATATTAATAATGTGAATATGAAAGATCTGGTGCAGATCTTAAGTACTTCCTAGATCTTAATTAAAAGGAATGAGCCAGTTCTTCTCACATTTGAAGGAAAAGATCACTTCTGATTATGACCTTTTCAAAATTCAGGTTTATGGATGTTGAAGAACCAGTACTTTAGAACCATCTACATGACCGTGGACTCCTCCTTAAACTGCAGTCATTTTAACCTCCGTCCCAGTCATTTTAACTTTTATATATTTATTTATTTGGCTTCAGTGGACAGGAATTTGAGCAAAGTCTGGGAGACAGTGGAGGACAGAGGAGCCTGGCATGCTGTAGTCCATGGGGTTACAAAGAGTCAGACACCAGACAGGACTTAGTGACTGAATAACAACATTTATTTGGCTTCATCGGGTCTTAGTTAACAGCATGTAGGATCTTCTTTGAATCAGGAGAGATGTTTCATTACAGTGCATGGACTCTCTAGTAGTGGTATGTGAGCTTATTTGCTGCACATCATGTGAGATCTCTGTTCCCCCAACAGGGATGGAACCCATGTCCCCTGCATTGCAAGGTGGATTCTTAACCACTGGACCACCAGGGAAGTCCCCAGTTATTTTAGTGTTGTACTCAAGCTCAGTGAGACCTTTCCACATCATTCTTTACTTGAGGAGACAGGAATTTTCAGGCACTGAGTTCCGAGCTTTATGGTACCGTTTACCAGCTCATCACCCTAGCAGTGTGCGAGATGCCAGGAACTGAGGGCTCATTCTTCATCTCTCTTTTCCTGGGAATCTGATACATCTGAAAAATATGTGACAAATATTTCAATAAAATGTGGGAGAGGCATTAGTTAGTCTCATACTGCAGCAGACACCTCAGATTCTTTAGTGATGGACTGTTCACAGTAAGGAGTGGTTTCTCTCCCCTTCTCCATGTGGAATGACTCATTGATATATGTCTCTCTGGTAGGTTCCGAGTCCTCCAGCAGTGCAGGCTCCTCAGGATCGCTGTCACGCACGTATCCGCCTCTCCAGAGCACTCCGCTGGTCTCGGGCATGGCAGCCACTTCTCCTGGCTGTGTGACCTACCCAGAGAATGGGATGGGGGGCCAGGTCGCTCCCAGCAGCACCAGCTACATCCTTCTTCCGCTCGAAGCTGCCACAGGCATCCCACCCGGAAGCATCCTCCTTAATCCACACACAGGTTTGTTCATCACCTCTCTTTGACTGAGACACAAGATCAGAGGTCTTGAATTTGAATTTGAGCTTTTGAATTTTCTATCCAGTGGTCTGAAAATTCCTGGGGCCTAAATGGTGGTGGAGGGTCTTGTTTTAGGAAGAGCAGATCTATAGAGAGCTGGAATCTGTATCTCAGTATCAATATCAATATTAATGTGGAAATCAAAATACAGATACTTTCCAGATATATATTTTTCTCTCTGGTCTCTCTTCCCTGGGCATGGTCTCCCTCATGTATTCCTGGGAGCTAAGATCAGAAACTGTTGAGTGATAAACTGTGAGGTACTCATTGAAAATGGATATTTCTCAGGCTAAATCCATGGTTAGCTTGTTGTTGTTCAAAGTGTTTTCACATCCCAGATAATTTCAGGAACTTGAGATCTCAGTTGGACACAGAGCAGATTCTTCATTACATAAACTGTCTTCTCATCTGGTAACCCCACACGTATCCCACTGGGAAATAAGGGACAGCAGTGGCAAGGGAATACAGAGGACAGGGTCTTATGTATTTCGGGAATTTTAGGGTTAGGCTGGTTTTGGTGGGATTTGGAAAATTGCTCATTTCATGACTATTGTTTCTTTCATGATGAATGGGCATTGTTGGCTTTTGTTTTTTACTTATTTAAAATCGAAGTATAGTTCTATAACACTGTATAAGTTACAGGTGCGAAATACAGTGCTTTACAATTTTTAAAGTTTATACTCCATTTATAGTTATTGTAAAACACTGGCTATATTCCCCATGTTGTACAATGTATCCTTGTGGTTTGTTCACCTAATAGTTTGTACATCTTAAATTGCTTAGTACTTATTTAATTTCTCTAGTGGTCAGTTAACTTGCACAATAACTTCAGAGGACCCAGAGCACTGGGCAGATAGACTAATGAACACCTGCTCTGTGAGGGATATTTCTCAACCTGAGGCAGTTTTCGCATGCATCCAAGACCATTTGGCAATATCTGCAGATATTTTGATTATCATGACCTGGGGAGGAGGGGCTCCTACTGGCATCTAAGGAGAGAGACCAGAGATGCTACTACACATCTCCAAATGCACAGGACAGCCCCTGACACCAGAAGATTATCCATCCCCAAGATGTCAGTAGTGCCAGGGCTGGGGAACCCTGGGTTGGGAGGCTTGACATCAGTAAGTCATTTCTCTAGAAACCTTTGAAAGAGATGGAAAAAATTTTTGAGTTTTCTCAAAATTTATCTGTGGTTTGGTTTAGATTATTCCAGAGTATTTCTTTGATGAACTAAAATTTTAAATGCAGCGCTGGTTAAGAATCTCATAAAAGTGCTGTGACTCCATGTTTTCACATGTCTAGTAATTAGAAAATTCAGAGATGTGTAAGCATGATAGTAAAATACTTACTTGAATAATTGCGACATTTTCATGAAAGCATATGGCACATTCTCAAGGCACGGTGTGTGACTGAGACATTTTGAAAATGCCATAAACTTGAGGGGAAAGAAGGCGTAATCATTTTATTGAAAACCATTTGAAAGCTTTCAGATTAGATACTTGTAAGGAGGATATTAGATTGCTTTTATTTTATCTGGATCATTGTAAGCACTATAAAGGAAATGAAAAGAAAACCAAGATCATATCCATTACTCTGGGCATAGATCAAAGTGTGATCCGATGCTGTCAGCTTAAATTCTTTCACTTTTAATTGAGATAGGGAGGGTTTGTAGACAAGAGTATCCACTAGGCGTAGTTTTGAGTGGTATGTTTTAACCAGAATTTCAGAGTGTTTCCAAAAAGCTCAACAGAGTATTTTTTAGGGGACAATGATTTGTAATGATAGCGTGGATGTGCATGTGTATGTGTATATTATCATCTATAATCTTGTTTATAGAAAAGGGAAGACAGTGCTTCCTGGTGCCAAGTCCCAATTTTTATACATTGGCATGAGTAATTTAGAGCTGTTATTGAAATATCTCTTTTGCAAAAGAGTCCTAACTAAAGAAAAGGATCTAATAACACTATTGAACAGAGTCTCCATTCATGACACTCTCCCTAGACCAGGAGGAAAATGTACTGAATTATTCTTGCCATGATGCGTGGTGAGATGTTAAGTTGTGATGTTTCTTTTTTTCCAGAATGTGTTTATTTTTGTCAATTAAAAATATGCACAAAATCCCCTCCTGGTTTGGTGGTTAGGACTTGGGCTTGCCATGGCCCCACACTGCATACCTGGCCAGGACACTAAGATCCTGCAAGCTACGTGATACAGCCAAAAAAGGGAAAGAAAAAAAAGTGTACATATATAGATATATATGTGTCATATATCATATTTATGTGTGTATATGTGTATTTCTGGTGTGTTGTATGTGAGTCTGTCTCAGGCTATTAATCTCTCTTTCTTTAAGATTTTTTTTGATACAGATCACTTTTAAAGTCTTTATTGAATGTTATAATATTGTTTCTGTGAGGCATGTGGGATCTGAGCTCCCCAATCAGGGACTGAACCCACAATCCCTGCATTGGAAGGCAACATTTTAATCACTGGACTGCCAGGGAAGTCCCTATCTAATCTCTTACATGATACTACTATTAAAACTGGAAAGTTGCCTCCTTTGGGCTGAAGTTCATCTTTCTCTGGCATTGCTGCCCCCTCCTAGAATCCACACCTCTTACCCTTTCTTAACCCTTTCCTAACTACCTATCTGCCAATACGTGATAGAAACGCAACCCAGAGCCTGTGACTACTTTGCTTCTTGTGTAAATTGCTTCAGGGTCCATTTCCCAGTTACCAGCACATTCCTGAGCTTGCGGGGAGGAGCCACACTTGGTTATATTTTTTGCCTCCCTGGAGTGGATGATGAAGTAGCCTGAGGCACTGTGCTCAGATGTAGGTCCTCAACAATTACATATTTTTGAAACAGTGTCTACTATTCATCATCCCTGCTGATGTGGAGAGTAGAGCAGTTTTTCATCCAGTGTCATAGATCTGAGAATGTGCCTCATGTGTAAAATGATGATGGATAAAATATCTGTCTTAAGCAGGAAGAAGACAAGCAATGATTTGAAATTCTAAGGTGCCTGTCCATCATTTGTCTGCTAACTGAAACAAAAATGAAACTTCCTTTGTCGGCACAACAGACCGGGCTTTTACTTGACACTGAATATTTGGCAACTGAAACCAACCCATCCATATACATTCTTGTGGTTCCCCAGATACAACCAGGACTTTTTACTTTGTCTGGCTTTAGACTCAGCTCCCACTTGGTCCATTTCTAACTCTGGACCTGCGTTGACCGCTGTTTCTTTGCTTTGTGTGCATCTGGATGAAGGAATCAGAGGCTCTTTGCTCGAGAGTTATCTCTGGACCATGCCTTCATCCTTGCCAGGCAAGCCTGGGTTTGACTCTTAGATGCACCTTCCTCCAGCTGTCTTAGACTCAGCGTCCTTCGGGAAATTTCTAGCCGAAGGCTCATCTTTGGCAGTTTTCTGTCAACGTGGTGCTATCCAGAGATGTCAACAGGCATTGGCATCCCTCACGCCCTTGTTAGTGTCTGGGTATGTTGTTTTGCCACTTTGCTCTGCTTTTGTCTGGCTAAAAGTTCAGGAGCGTGAGATGCAAGAATGCACCATCTGCAAGGACTTTGAGCTGCCTTTGAGGGCTGGTTAGTTCCGAATGCTCCTCGTGGGCTTCCATAATGCTCTGTGTTTTGTTTTTCACAGGACGTCTAGAATCAATTTATCTGAACTGCTCCTGCCTTGAGCTTGAATGCGCCATGAATTTTTTTGTGTGCTGTCTAAAAACATGTCTTTGCAAGACCTGAAGTAATCTTTGCTTATCCATAACCATCAGCTTCTTTGTCATTTGACTGCTCACTTTTTAAGAACTAGGAAGGAAAACATTTTTCCCAACATACCCTCCCTTTCTTTATAAATAAATACCCTTCTGCCAGGTACATAGTGGCCATGCTTTAGTATGGGAAACCAAGAGCTTATAATTACTTTCTTTTTAGTGTGAACTGCCCCTGGATTCATTTCCTTGTTACCAGCCCATTTGTAAGCCCTTTCTGAGGAGAGGTCCTACTGAGTTTTTTGTTTTTGTTTTGCATCCCTGGATAACAGAGCCTCGGTCCCATGCAGGGGCTCAGTCATTATCCATTAGTAACATAATGTCGGCTGCACATTACACATGTCGATGTGAAGAGCGGAGACGTTTTTCACCGCAAGGCACGTGTTTGAGAGTGGTGGGTGCTCTGCATTCAAACCCGGGCTCGGCTCATAGCCCTGGCTTACTGCTGTCACTACGCCCTCTCTACCTGCCAGGACCCGTGCCAGGCCTGCTGGGCACGCTTCTGCAATTCTGACGTGAAAGCCTCTGCTAAGTGGGATAGTCCTAGAGCTCGTGAGCCTTTCTCCTCTGGTTTTCAGCTGCTGTCATTCAAACTAGCTGTCTGTACTCAGTCGTAATTGCACCTGGATTGGTGAATAGGTAGAAAACAGAGAGGCCATCAGAGCCTGATTTGAAAACCAAGAGTCACCTCCCGGCCCTCGTAGGAAATTGTTTTTGGTCTCTTCCCTGGCATCTGTCTTGACTCTTTTTATTTTCCTCAGTTCTCTCCATTGTTCCTTGGTGAGCATAAAAAGCAATCTTTTATACTATGTTCTCTTTCCAGAAGAGCCTGTCCCCTCTCCCTACCCAAGTGAATTCTTCCCATGGATTGTAGCACGCCAGGCTCCTCTGTCTATGGGATTCTCCAGGCACGAATAATGGAGTGGGTTGCCATTTCCTTCTCCCTAAGTATGGTCAATTTTTCACACTTCCTTTTTTCTCACTGGGGTAAATCAAAAGTCTCAGAAATAGTGGGACTTCTCTGGTCCAATAATTAAGACTCTACGTTTCCAATGAAGGGGGCAGGGTTTGATCCCTGGTCAGGAAACTAACATCCCACATGCCACATGGTGTGACCAAAAATCCACAAATAGCAGTTTAAAAAAAAATCCAATTTAAGAAAAAGTCATAGAAATAGTAAAGTTCATTTTCTTTTTGTTTTCCATCTTTGCATGTTTGTGTTTATGTGTGTGTGTGAGCATAGAGTAAGGCTGACTTGAAAGTGATTTCATATGTAGTTGCTATTTTTTTTTTTTTTAATGTTAAGAACCTAAAATGTTCCTCTTACCTAGTAAGATACAAAATAGGAGGAGAGAACAAAGGATTAGAACCCCAAATGGGCCAGTAGATTTTTGTAAACTGAGCTATTTTTTTCATTCTTTCTTGAATTGTTGGGTTTTACAGGCAAAAATGGGTTGCAGATTTTTTTTTAATTCAGAAGAGTTATTTTGGAAAAAAGAACAATAAGACAATAAAACATAGCTAAAATTAAATAACAATGATAGAGAAACAAGTGCTTATGGAGAACATTTTTTAAAAACCCTCTAAATTTAGTCATTGTTCTGTGACTACAATTCTAGCACATTTGCTTTTCTATCACAGCATGTTGTGATTAATTATGAAACTGTTGTTAGAACTTCTGTGATTCTGGCAGGTATGTTCATGAATATGCAGCATATAAAGTTACTTGTTGGATACACACACACACACACATTGAGGGCAGTGCTGAAAATTTGGGAAATGCTAAAGCTTTCATGTCAGTTCCTAATCTTTTTAAAGGAAGGTGTTTTTTTCCAGAGCCATCCGTGTTTATTTGTTCACTTTTAAAAATTTATTTTTAATTGGAGGATGGTTGCTTTACAATGTTGTGTAGGTTTCTGCCTTATAACAGTGTGAATCAGCCATAAATATACATATACTCCTTCAGCCTCCCTCCCACCACCCCCATGCTACCCTCCAGGTCATCACAGAGCACGGGCTTGAGCTCCCTGTGTCATATGGCAGCTTCCCACCAGCCATCTGTTCTACACATGGTAATGCACATGTTTCAGTGCTACTCTGTCAGTTCATCCCACCCTGTCCTTTCCCTGCTGTGTCCGTAAGTCTGCTCTCCACATCTGCATCTCTGTTCCCTGCCCTGCACATAGTTTCATCAGTATTTAAAGGAAGGTGGTTTTTTTTGTTTTCTTTGGCTACACCATGCAGTATTTGGAATCTTAGTTGCCCGACCTGGGATCAGTCCTGAACCTGTGTGCTCTGCAGTGGAAGCACAGAGTCCTAACCATTGGGCGGCCAGGGAAGTCCCATGTCAGCTCCTAAATGAGTTGAAATTAAGTCCGTTGCTCTTTACCTGTAGGCACCTTGCCCATCTCTTCACCCATATTCTGGGTCTTCTTTTTCTACCAATCCTGAGGGTGATTCCACCTTGAAACATGACCCACACCTCTCCTAACTTCTCACGTGTTAATGAACAGTTTTCAGTTATGGTTGGATTTTTTTTTTTCATGGAACCTCATTCATTGTCCCATGTATTCATCATGCAAACTTGGGTAATTCACCAAAGTTGTTTGGTGTGATGGGAGGTGAATGGACCAGAGTCATTGCTTGTCTCACTTACTGCTTCATTTATTTCTGAATAAGTTGCTTGGGCCCTCCGAACCCTGATTATCTTGTCTCTAAAAGTGCAATGAGGGACTTCCCTGGAGGTTAAGTTGTTAGAACTCCCACTGCAGGGGGCACAGGTTCGATCCCTGGTCAGGGAACTAAGATCCCACAAGCCACGTGGCATGGCCAAATGAATAAAAAATAATAGAGTGGAATGAGATTGCACATCTGTGGGATTCTTGGAAGAGAAGACCCTGGGTGTGAGATGCTTGTTGCTGCACCTGCCATATTGGAAACCCATTTCTTCTCTCCCTCACCTCCCTTTTCCTCTTATCCCCTCTCTTTCATTTGCTTCTCCTTACCCTTCTCCTTTCAGCCCCTCATTCCTGTAACCTTCCTAGTGGCCCTGTCTTTCCTCTTCAGAAACACAACACAATGACACCTTTCTTCCTCGGAGGCCCAATGAGGTCCCAGTGATACTATTTTGTAAACTATAAAACACTCCTCAAATGGCAGGAGCAATAACAGTGAACCACGCCAGTATTTCACAGGACAAGACAATGTGTATTTGCTTCCCCGTGACCAGATGGTTCTGTGATGGATTTATTATGCACCGCCTTCAAAATCTCAGTCCCCTCCCCGGCCGCTGTCTACTTAGAGAAGTGAATGAATGCGTGTTGTATATTCCGGTTGTACATATATTTGTGGAACAGATAATGATTCTGAGTTGGTGAGCAGCCCAGTGGAAGCAAAGCAAACGTACTGGTAAATAATGAGTCACTGAATGCCGTGGAGCTGTCAATGCAAAACAGCCCTAATCTCAGTGTAAGTTACCTCGCTGGTGGCTGCGAGGTACAGGATAGCACACCCAGGGCTCCATGGGCCTCCTTCTCCGGGTGCTGCTACGCACAAGTACTCCTAGCTTTGGCGAATCACCCTGAAGGTGGTGGCTTTATTTGCAGTATCTTAAATTGTTCTGGGCTTATTATACCGTTATTTTGCTCAACCAGATGAGTCTTAAACTGTCAAGTCTTCGCCCTGGTGAAGGTTCTGGTATCCCGGGGTTCCACTGGCCCTTGTCTTCAGGTTCCATTTTGAACATCTCTCAGAGGGGTTCTTTGTGTCCAAAGAGGGCTTGAGAAGTTTTCCTTGACCAAGGTATGGTCCCATTGCAGGCCAGCCCTTCGTGAATCCTGATGGGACCCCCGCCATCTACAACCCCCCAGCCAGCCAGCAGCCCCTGCGTAGTGCAATGGTGGGGCAGGCCCAGCCACAGCCCCAGCAGCAGCCCTCCCCGCAGCCCCAACAGCAGGTCCAGCCAGCCCAGCCACAAATGGCCAGCCCCCTGGTCACTCAGGTAAGAGCTGGTGGGAAGACCTGGAGGGGAGGCGCACAGAGATGGAGGTCATGCCAGCCTCAGACATGTGATGTGTCAGGAAGGGGGCTATTTCCCATGGATACCACCCCTGTCCACTCAACTCCATCATAAAAGCTGGCCACTGATAGCCCTGGCTGATAGGCTAATGGGACTTCACCTGGATCCTTAAGTGTAGATAGATCTGAGCACCCACCCCATCCAGTGACTTGCATGCTGAGGCGTGGTGCTTGGAACAGGAATGACAAACGCTGCTTGTATGATCAAGGAGCCTGACTTGGGGATGGAACTCAACCCCATTCAGCCCGTTGTCATCATTCCCAATGCAGAGCAGTGCGCGTGTTTGCAAAGACACAATATGAAATGTCTTACCAACGGGAAGAACAGAAACCAGCTCATTCCAAGGTGGCCTGGCTGTTCACCTGCGCCTTGGACAGACGTAGGGCTCCCCTCCTGTTTTAGGGCAACACGTGGAAATGGCCACAGAAACCTGAGGTGTCCAGGGAAGTTGCCAAGGTGAACCTCAGTTTTCTTTTGTTTTTTTCTTGCTTCTTAGGAAAATTTTTCACCCTGGCAACTCTTAGCCTTTGGACTATATTTTTAGAGCCAGGGAATCTGACCACCAACAGCAACATGAAAAGTCTCACAGTATTTCTTAAAAAAACTAAATGAAATTCTTTAAATTCTGTAGTGCTTTACAGTTTTTCAGACATTTCACGCACATGATTTCTTATCTGGGCAGCAAGCCTTCCCCAAGGCTGGCTGGTGCCAGCCTGCCTGGCTCTGTCTTCCCATCAGTGGCTGGCCCCCTCTCCAGATGCACTGAACCAAGACTGCCTGTGCGGGATGGTGGTGTGCTTCAGAGGCAAGTGGGATTGCAACCCCCAGCACTCACCTGTTAACCTGATCAGCTTTCTCTTTCCTCCAATCTGTCCAGGGGCTGCAGGCTTCCTCCCAGTCCGTGCAATACCCAGCTGTGTCTTTTCCTCCCCAGCATCTCCTGCCTGTGTCGCCAACGCCGCAGTTCCCCCTGGTACTGTATCTTGTGGGGATGATGTTTCTCCTGGGAGAGCGTGTTCTCTGGTTTTACTATTGCTGGGTGGACTGATGCTGGGTGGGGGGCCCTGAGCTGACTGTCAGCGGGAACGTAGTGTGTGAATGTCTCATTCCAGAACATTGCCACTCCTCTCCAGAAAGAATGCTTTCCTTTCTGTCATCTGTCCTATGTTTAATGCTCCTGCAGTCTGATACCCTTTTTAAGAGTTTACCAGCTTGGGACTTTTCCTGGTAGTCTAGCATTTAAGACCTCTGTGCTTCCCCTGCAGGGGTCAGGGTTTCCATCCCTGGTCGAGGAACTAAGATCCCATGTGCCATGATGCACGGCCAAAAAAATATAAAAAGGCATGTACAAGCTAAGCAGGAATTGGATGTCCTCTGAGTTAGAAGTCAG
Source organism: Bos indicus x Bos taurus (assembly GCF_003369695.1). Lineage (NCBI taxonomy): Eukaryota > Metazoa > Chordata > Mammalia > Artiodactyla > Bovidae > Bos > Bos indicus x Bos taurus. The sequence continues at coordinate 51,136,396 of NC_040097.1, read as the reverse complement.
GGGGAGAGAGACACATGAGTTTGGTGTGAGGGTTCGCAAATAACTTAAAGTCAGTATCTAGATGGTAACTGACATCACCTGCTGCTCCTGATAGAGATGTTCCCCTAGTATCCCAGTCCTCCAGAGCCCTCTCATTTCCCCTCAATGTACTAGGTCCTTTTGGACAATGAGAGTGAGCATTCTCTCTTAACTTTAGGCCAGGCAGTGAATAAATACTCCTTTACAAGTGGAATTCCACCCAGCCTGCTGATGACTCTAGCCCTGGTTCCATTTTTGCAGCAGCCAAGGGCAGTACAAGTCCCTCTTGTTTCTCTCCAGTAGGCAGAGCCTGTGGGCTATTGTTGGTAGACCAGATGACCCTCTAGGATAGACCACCAAGTCCTTTTCATTCTACTGTTATTCTGAGGATCTTGAGCCCACAGTGAAAAAATAATCATTTGTTTCCATTGAAAGAAAGAAATACAGGTCAACCTATTGACCATCTCTGAGTTTAAAATCTATTTTCCCTTGTTACGTTCTCTTGTTTTGGACAGAGAGTTCCTTTCATTTATTTTTTCCCAAATCGTGCCCCCTCTGTCTCTGGTAAGGACAAGCCTGTGTCCTGCGTCTGCTTCTGTGTGCCCCTGCCATTCCTCAGCCAGCCTTGCTGATGTCCTGGTTTCTCTCGATGGCTTGCAGAGAGAGGATGTGGCCACGCAGTTCGGCCAGATGACCCTGAGCCGGCAGTCCTCCGGGGAGACTCCTGAGCCCCCTGCCGGTCCCGTCTACCCGCCGTCCCTCCTGCCTCAGCCCACCCAGCAGCCAAGCTACGTCATTGCTTCCACGGGTCAGCAGCTTCCCACAGGGAGCTTCTCTGGCTCCCAGCAAGTCCTCCAACCCCCTGCCTCGCCACAGGGATTCGTGCATCAGCCTCCACCCACACAGGTGAGTGGGACCCAGAGCTGGTAGAGCCAGAACACCTTGAGCTCGGTTTCCATGTAGAATATCGCCAACTCTTCCCACCTCGGGCTTCTGGGGCATACTGATACTCCCAGCCTACAGGTCCTGGTCTGTCCTGTCCACCAGCTGTGCTTATGGGGCTCAGAAAGGAAGTTGGGTGAAGCGGACCTGTGTCCCCAGGACCAGAGGGAATGGCCCACTGTCTAGGCCGCTGGTGCAGAGGCCATGGCAGAGCATCACCTCCTGCAGGATGAGGCTCACTATGGTGATGGCTCCGGGCAGGAAAGCCCTGGGGAAGGAAGTAGGGAAGTCAGCCCCTGGGGGCCTTGCATCTCTCCTGCTGCTGCTCTGGAGACATGTTTCCTTTCTTATCCATTCATAAGCATCTTTCTGGAGCTAATCGGGGGCTCCTCTCAGAATATAAAGGAGGAAGCTAAGCCCCCTCCACTGTACTCTCCTCTCCCCTGGGGGCTACGGCCTCCCACACCCACCCACAGGTAGCCATTAATCATATTTAATTGACTTGAGCATGTAAGACACCACAGATCACTGATTTTTACTGTCTTCTCAAAGACTGATTATGTGTTACTCTTTACCACCAAACATCTCTGGGGCTCTCCTGGGCATCCCTTGCTGAATATTGCAAGTGATTACTGTCAAGATGTAAAATGCACTGAGGCGTTTTCTGGTCCATTTTCAAGGCATGCATAGCCCAAGCAAATTCCATGCTAATTATGAAATATCTCATTGGAGGAGCTGTTTCAAGTACAGTGTTACCTTTGTATCATGTGTGGCATTGCCTTAACATCTTGAATAAATTATTTGCTTTTGCAGCCATGCAGAATCCTCCGCCATGAAGTGATTTTCACCCAGTCATTCATTTTATCTTGAGTGATAATTATAGTCACCTCTAGCTGCCTTCTCTGCAATGTAGTGGTGTCACTGGTGGGGTTTAAAGTGAAAGTGGCTCAGTCGTGTCTGACTCTGTGACCCCATGGACTTTATAGTCCATGGAATTCTCCAGGCCAGAATAATGGAGTGGGTAGCCTTCCCCTTCTCCAGGGGATCTTCCCAACCCAGGGATCAAACCCCGGTCTCTCACCTTGCAGGTAGATTCCCAGCTGAGCCAACAGGGAATACTGGAGTATTCACCCGTAGTCTCCAGAATACTGGAGCCACCCAAGAATACTGGAGTGGGTAGCCTATCCCTTCTCCAGTGGATCTTCCTGACCTAGGAATCAAACCGGGGTCTCCTGCATTGCAGGCAGATTCTTTACCAACTGAGCTATCAGGGTCGGGTTTAAGGAGATGTGGAAAATCATTTTAAGTTACAGGAGAACAGGCCTCACTAATATATTAATGATTTTAAGAATATTTAATTATTGGGAAAGAGAAGACTTGACAGAATATTCAGTTGAAGCCTTTTTTTAAAAAAAGATGTACTTGCTTGATTGAAGGAATTCCAGTTTTAGTGAGCAAAGATACTAGAGCAAATATTAGAGCAAAGACAACCCAGAGCACTGGTGTATCTGCAATGGAAATGCTCTCATTCTCTCTTTAATAGATTTAAAAATAGAGAGAGGGAAGGGGGGAAAAACCAGAAAACACATGTTCATGACCAGTCTGAACATCTCTGAACTTCTTTGTAAAAGAACCACAGGTAAAGGTATAGGATATATCCCACAGTGATTTTCAAGTTATTAAACATTTTAAAACTCAATGACTCGATGATGTATAATAATGAAAAGAACATGCGGTATGGTCTGTGGGCATATATGAAAATATGCTCAATTTATGCAGAAAAATGAACCTGTTTAATAACTATAAAGGTCAGTTTTGTCTGACTTGCCATGAATACCCAACCCACCAGAAGAGTGAAGCAAATATGCATGGACAAGGCAAAGAGGGCAAGCCATAAAACTCTCCATGCTCAAGCAGGTGGCTCCTCACTTTATTCCAAACAGATAAACCTTGTAAGCTGTGAACTGGCATGCCTCTGCTTACATTTTAAAGAAGTTGATAGAAGAAAAGTCAGAGGCCTAGAAATAAAAGGTAATTGATTAATAAGAAAAGAGCCTTCATATAAATGACCTGAGACAGGCAAGAAATCTTTCCAGGTCAGTAGACATTTGATTTGAATCTTACTGGAAGTAATTAGAATATTTTCAGTCATTCCCAGTCAGGAGAAAGTGACAGAAGGTGACATAAACAATAATTTTGACCTATATCCCTTTCTAGACTGAATATTCTTTTTTAACCTATATTCCTTTTTAGATTGAATATTCTTTTTTTTTTTTTTTTTTTTTGGAGGGGAGATACTGGCTATGTGCCACTCTAATAAGTGCTCTGCTGGGCCTGCCCTTATTTCATGATTTCATCCTCTGATCCTTTTAGGCTGGAGATTAGATTTAATGACTTACTTGTGTTTCCATTAGAAAAACGATTCAAGTTAGATGATCGCGTTTACGTGAAGTGAAAATCACTGTCATGTCCGACTCTTTGCGACCCCATGGACTGTAGCCCACCAGGTTCCTTCGACCATGGAATTCTCCAGGCAAAAATACTGGAGTGGGTTGCCATTCCCTTCTCCAAGGGATCTTCCCAACCCAGGGATCGAACCCAGGTCTCTCACTGCAGGCAGATTCTTTACCAGCTGAGCCACCAGGGAAGCCCGATCACATTTAAAACTACCCTAAAAATGTTTTGTCATTGTTGACTGTTTCATTCACTCTTCTTGCATTTAAAAAAATACAAAATTCAGTGCTTTAAGACAACAGGCATTGTCTAGCTCACAGCCAGGTCAGCAATTTGTGGCGGAACTCCGTGGGGATGGCCCACCCCTTCACCACAAGGTGCTGTCCCAGGCAGCTTTACTGGAACTGGAAGGTTGCATGGGGCCTCACTCTTGAGTCAGAGCACTGGGATCTTGGCTGGGCAGCCTCTGGCCTCCACATGGCCTCTTTCTCCAGCTGGGCAGTCTGGACTTCTTCTCCTAGTGGCTAGGTTCTCTCCTGAAAGAGTGAAAGCTGCAAGTCTTCTTAAGGATCAGGCATACAAGCCTCAGAAATCATCATTCCTGTCTCATGGCATTGGTGACACATACATGGGCTTCCCTGGCGGCTCAGCCGGTAAAGAATCCACCTGCAATGCAGGAGACCCCGGTTAGATTTCTGAGTTGGGAAGATCCCCTGAAGAAGGGATTGCCTACCCACTCCAGCATTCTTGGGCTTCTCTGGTGGTTTAGATGGTAAAGAAGCCTCCTGCCATGCAGGAGATCTGAGTTTGATCCCTGGATTGGGACGATCCCCTGGAGAAGGGAACAGCTACCCAGTCCAGTATTCTGGCCTGGAGAATTCCATGGATAGAGGAGTCTGGCAAGCTACAGTCCATAGGCTCACAGAGTTGGACACAACTGAGCTACTTTCACTCACTCCATGCATATGCATGTAGGCAGGGTGGCCACCTTTACAATTTACTGTATTCACATTATGTCATAAGATGACAGTGTATTTTATGTGTAAAAACATTACTCCGTTTGCAGCCCTCATGTCCTGCCATTGTCCCCTTCCTTCCCCAGATGCCTGTGTATTATTATCCGTCTGGTCAGTACCCTACCTCAACCACGCAGCAGTACCGGCCCATGGCCTCGGTTCAGTTCAGTGCTCAGAGGGGCCAGCAGATACCGCCGACGGCGCAGCCAGCAGGTACTTGGAATCTGTTGCCCATTTCCTCCTCCAGATGAGTTATTTTGCACATACATCTCTCAGCTGTCCTCTTTGGATGAGCATCCAAGCTTCACAGTTCAAATCAGCTCATTTCCCTTCCCCGGGAAAGATAACGGAGCATTTGATTAACTCTGTGTGGATAAGTGACAGGTCCCACGAGGTGAAACTCACGTTACCCGGCCTCCCCAGCACGCATGCGAAACACGGTCTATATAACTGACTTGGGGACCCTCTTAGTTTCCTCTGAAAGCTGAGAGCCAACCACCTCCCCATCTTCCTAGTTCATACTCTCCCCCACCCGTCTTCCCCTGTTCCTAAGGCTAGGGGACCATGTTAGGATGTTTCTGTAGCACCATAAAAAAAGGCAGTGTCTTGAGAAGAAGGTCACTGACACCTCAGCCTGTGTCCCCATGGGACTCGGACCTGGGCTCACAGTCTGGAGGGCCATTCACCGCCTGCGGCAGCCGCTGTGCAGTGGGAAGGGGGGCCGAGGCACTGTCCGAGAGTGAGTAGCAGGTCTCACAGTGAACCGGTCTCTTTCCCTACTGTGTCACACTCCTGACGGGACGCCGCCACCCCAACGGCAGCAGGAAGCCGGCAGGCGCGAGGGACCTGCGGTGGGGCGCACGGGTGTCCCTCCCACTGCCCACACAGTAGGGGGGAGCCGCCGATGGTCCTGCTGAAGACCCCCTGGCCGGGGGCCCCTGCCTTCTGTGAGTAGGGCGGTACATTAGAGCATGTGTTCCCATCTGTCTTCCGACTTCCACACTGGATCTGTGTATGTGCCTCTGTAATGTGTGAGGCGTGGGGGTGGGAAATATACAGGAAAAACACAGCTTTTGTACATTGTAACCAAAAGCACCATCTTTTCCAAGGATGAGTGCAAATCCCCACCTGAAGAATACTCATGCTGGTGGGGCTGGCATTTTGTCAGTTGGGAGGGATCATTTATTAACTGTGTTGGGAGTGGCTGTCTGTTCTTTAGTTCATCTCAAGACCTACTTAACGTCTGTGGGAGAAGATAGGACGTGTATAGCAGGCAACCAGACTTTGCCTTGTTTTCAACACTGTGTCAGTTTCTGAAAGAATATATTTCGACCTCTGAATTGACACTTTCGCTGTAATGAGAGCACTAAAGGATTTCTAATTATTAGTTATTTTAAGATAGGTGTTTGGCCATATTTTCTGTCCTTGTTGGAAAATGTTATCTCTTTCAAGCTGGTGGTAACTGTGCTGTCAATTTAGATAACAGTCTCTAGTGTTGTTTGCATTCTGAACCGTCTTTTTTTTTTTCTTTTTTTTTTTTGTCTGCTCATGTTTATCAAAGAATTAATTTATAATCTAGCTCTTGGTCCAGAAACTAGAGCAGTTTCCTTTTTGGTTACTGATGCCCTTAAAAGAAGAAAGATGTCAATATCTAATTATAAGAAGTTTTAAAATTTTAGTTGAGTGCCACTGTTTGAGAGTTTTCTGAAGGATATGTTAGTCCTCTGTTGGCGTATAGTTCACATACAAGAATGCAGATCCAGGGCTGGAGCCAGTTGCACTGGCTCTGGGTCTGTGTGAGGGGCTGAATAAGTTGGATGAATGTATTAACTAGGTAACAGAATAAGATTTTTAGAACAAACTTCAGACTCCCCACAGCCTTCACTGATGCATGTCAGCACAAGGGAGAATCCATCTGGCCTTTGTTTCTTCTTTTTTAAACACTGTGGGAGAATTTGGGGATGCAGAAACCACTCTCCCCATCTCAGGGAGACCTAACTGGTAGCATTTATGACAACCCAGTGGGTCTGACATGTCCCATGGCTCCACGTCACTAGGGAACTGCCGCCCCAAGGCGAGATAATGACACGTAATTAGAAGAAGGCATTCTAAGTCAGATTCTTGCTCAAAATAGCAGCTGGTGCTTCAGGTGTCAAGGAAGTGAGTGGCAGTGTCTGTGGGGGGTGGGGAGATGAGAAACGCCAAAATGATACGTGCACGGCATCATCCTTGGAATTGATAACATAGTGTGCACATGCAGGCCCTAAGCTCCTAGTTCAGGGAGCACGACCCCTGACGTCAGGCCTAACATTCCCCAGCGTTTTCCACCTCTCCTGAATTTACTGAGTGTTTGGGAGGGCAGCTGGTCATCTCCCTGAGAATCACCTCTGCTAATAAAACCCAAGGAACACAGCTCAGCGATGGCTCCGTGATGGTAGAAGGGGCTCTGGGACCCTACAGCTGGGAAGCTTTTAGCCGAGCTTAGCGGCACCAACAGTGACTTCCGAAAGGGACATGGCGAGTTATTTGGGGTAGCCGCTGTGTCGGTGGACTCTCTTAGAGAGAGCCTCCTAAGCCTGCGTGTTAACCAATTTTTATCATAACAGCATAAATATACTTACTAGTTTTGCCTTTACTTCCTGGTGTGGATGATCCTATAGAAATTAACATGCTGGTAACTAAGCCAGCATGTTACCAAGGCAGATAACACATAACTAATTCTCTAAGTACACAAGTTGGCCTAACAGCAGAACAACTTGAAAACCTGGACTCTTGCCTCCCAACTCACGTGGGCTTCCATGTTATTTTGCAGAGCTGGTCAGGAACAAATGGCAGAGAGCAGCTGAGACATCTGCATAGGAATCACACATTGGGAAGGAAAAAAATAAGAGTTCCTTTTAGATCATGTCTCCAATTCCAAATTCCCTTTTTAGTTGACTTAAAAAGCAAAATATATGTATATATAGCTTCATTCTTGGTTCTCCAAGATCTTGGGCATGTCCTAAAAGCAACAAAAATGAGCTTATAAAGCCCCATATACCTTCCTAACTAGGCATTTGGGAATGAATACATCCTAATTTTGGTATTAGAGTGTACTGCTGGTTTCATAAAATAAATTAGAAAGTGTTTCCTGCTCTTCTGTTTTCTGGTCCAAATGTGTCAAGCTGGTGCTAAATCTTTAAATGTTGGTTAGAATCCTCCAGTGAAACTGTCAGAGCCTGGGAATTTGCGGAATCAGAAATATTTTGCTTTCTTTTATTTGAAAATAATGTGTGGAACTTTTTCATTATAAATTCATTATGGTTATAAGACTCTTCCAATTACCATTTTATCTTTGCTGAGCTGTGGTAGTTTGTGGTTGCTGAGGAACTGGCCCATTTCTTCTAAGCTGTAGAATCTATGGCTATAAAGTTGTCAGTAGTTCTTTCCTATTCCTTTGTTTTTCTTTTGTTTTTTGTTTTTTGGCTGCACTGGGTCTTTGTTGCCACTCGGGGGTTCTTTGTGGTGGCATGTGGGCATCTCTAGGTGTCTGTGCCGGTTCCGTGGATGTGGCCCACAGTTGTCCTGTGGCATGTGGGATCTCAGCTTCCAACCAGGGATTGAACCCGCATCCTCTGCATTGCAAGGCAGATTCTTAACCACTGAACCACAGGGGAAGTCCCTCCTTTATTATTTTTATAATAGCTGCAGAATATGTTGTGATGTCTTGTTCCACCTTGATAATGATAATTTTTAAATTCTCTTAATTTTCATAAGAGCTTCCCTGGTGGCTCCACTGAGAAAGAGTCTACATGCAATGCAGAAGACTTGCGTTCAGTTCCTGAGACTGGAAGATCCCCTGGAGGAGGAAATGGCAACCCACTCCAGTATTCTTGCCTGGAAAATTCCATGAACAGAGGAGCCTGGCAGGCAGGCTACCGTCCACGGGGTCTCAAAAATCAGACAGTCTTGCTAAATTTATCGATTTTGTTGATCTTATCAAAGAACTGCCTCTTTGTTTCATTAATTTTCTCTATTTTTTATTTTCAATTTTATTGATTTCTGCTCTTACTTTCTTCCTTTAGCCCTATTTTGCTCTACTTTTTATAGTTTTTTGAGGTAGGAAGTTGGATTATTGATTTAAAACCTTTGCTCTTTTCTAATGTAAGATTTTAATGGTCTAAGTTTCATTGTCAACTCTACTTTGGCTGTGTCCCCCATATTTTTATATGTCATATTTTCATTCATTTATATGTATTTTTTTCTTTTCTTGGAGATTTCCTCTTTGACCCATGGTTTATTTAGAAGTGTGTTGTTTAATGTGCAAGTGTTTGGAGATTTCCCTGTTGTATTTCTGTTATTGATTCTAGACTTATTTCATTATTGCCAAAAACTATAATTGATTTCAGTTTTTATAAAATTGTTGAGGTTGGTTTTATAGCCCAGGATATGGTCTCTCTTGGTGAATGCTCCTTTAAACACTTGAAAAAAATGGGTATTCTGTTGTTGTTAGGTGGAATGTTTTATACATTTCAATCAAATCCTATTTATTTTGTTGTTCAGATCTTCTATAATTTTGCTGCTTTTTTATTTGCTCGTTCTGTCTGTTGCTGAGAGGTGGAGCTTCACAACTCTCAACTATAAGACTTCCTAAAGTCCTGAAATGAATCTCAAGACAAAGGTTGCCCCCACCCCCAACCCCATACCCCTGAAGTCTAAGGATGGAGGAAGGTCTATAGCTATATGGAGCATGTTGGTTCCTTTCCCAAATCAACAAGAAGTGCTTCCTTCCCTAAAAGAAGCTGGAAGCATTCCACAGAAATTCCATTCCATAGTCTGGAAGGGAAAGGCCCTTTGACCACTGGAGTTTGGGTAAGGTCTTCTATAAGCTCCTGCCGTGTCTCTCACACACCAGGCTTTCAGCCCTGTTGCTTAGTGGCAGTAATATGACTTTAGGTCTAGGTATAAAAATCATGAAGCTAACTGCTTTACAAGGGACAGTCCAGTGGTCTGCTTTCCTGATAGAGAAGAAGATTCTGTATTCTTGATTGTCATGAAAATAAACTAACACAATATTGTAAAACAGTTATCCTCTAATTAAAAATTAAAAAAAAAACTTAAAAAAAATAGAATAATAGGAAGAGAACATGGATGGCTTCAGAGAAGAAAGGGGGGAAAAAAACACAAAACTTGCTGGAATCTTACATTAGCCTAGATTCTAACTCCTGTGGGTCATTTGAGGTGGATTCTGACGATTGTGGAGATGCCTCTCACTTCTACTTTTTAAATCCTTTTCCTCTCCCATGTTCTCCTGCTCCCAACCATCTGCTAAATGAGGCATTTTGGATAAAACCTATTTCATAGAGCGTTTTCCGTGACAGTGTTTTACTTTTAAAACTGTAGTTCAAAAGGAAACAATGAAAATCTTAACACGCTTACATCGTATTGCAAAACCCCCTGCAGCTTTTGTGGGGCTTCTGCAGGCTTACCTAATTTACTTCTGCTCTGCTCACATCTATGTGCTGGGCTGGTGAGACTCCACCCTGCCTTGTGATAGGAAAGTTGGGATTTCTTGCAGGAGGAAATGGTGGAGGTCTTTAGAAGTTTTTAAACTTGATTCATTTTTTTTTTTCATTAGTATTTAAGGTAAACCTCACGTGGACTTTATCTTAAACTCAGCTCATCAGTCATCATGAGATTTAAATAGCACTGACAGAAATGAAAGTGGAAGTTAAACACTCAGTTTTGCTAGATGAGGAAACCAAAGATCAATCTCCTGCCCAATGCGGAGTCTGTCTTATCAGGGCCAGGGAGCATGTGCACATGAGTGAGAGAAAAATGTGAAGGTTTAAAATATTAAATGAAAACTGCTCACCCCTCCAGACATGACTGAGTGACTTTCACTTTCCACCCCACCAATTTAATCATCAAAAGATCATAGTAATTCAGTGTTATGAAATCAAGTCAAAGCCTAACCAACCAATCCACTTCAACAAACAAATATACACATGTTTTCAAAGTTTGAATGCCCAAGGACTATGTCGTAGATCCATAGTCAGGGATACCATAAATTTGGATTTTCTTTATATTTGTTTGTTTCTTTTTGGCTGTGCTGCATAGCTTGTGGGGTCTTAGTTCCCTGCCCAGGGATCTAGCCCACGCCCCCTGCAGTGGAAGCATGGAGTCTTAACCACTGGACCCCCAGTGCTGTGCTTAGTTACCCAGTCATGGTCGGACTCTTCGCAACCCCATGGACTGTAGCCCGCTAGGCTCCTCTGTCCACTGGGATTCTCCAGTCAATAATACTAGAGTGGCTTTCCATGTCTTTTTCCAGGGGATCTTCCCAACCCAGGGATCGAATCCAGGTCTCCCACACTGTAGGCAGATTCTTTCCTGGCTGAGCCACCAGGGAAGTCCCCTATTTGGATTTCCATATACTGAGCAATTTGGGAATGTCTGTAAAATAATAATGCTCCCATCATAAGTCATACATTGGACTAGTTTTGATAGTATTCAGATGGCAGGGAATAACCAGGCCCTGGAAACCTACCCACATCACCCTTTGGCTGTGGCAGGGCTTTCCTTTAATCATTTTAGTTGCCTTCTGGATGTTCAACAATGGAATGGGGTTGAATGGCATTCCTGGCAGGAAGATAGAATTATCTGTGACCTATGTGTATCTGAAGATAAACCAAAGCCTGTGCTCCTTTCCTGATAGGAAAAGCAACGTCTTATTTTTTTCTTTCTTTCAGGAGTAATATTTCTTGTTGCAATAGCATATTGTTCCTATTAACAGCTCCTACTGAGAAGGAAGATTATTGCCTCTTTAATGTTGTTCTGAAACGCATTTGGGATGGGGCAAAATGCACCTTAATGGAGTCTATAAATTTATTTAACCAGATCAGTTGCGTGAACTTGACAGTGACTCCTGTCCTTCTAGCCTTACTTATTAAGCAGTCAGTATCAATGTAATTGAGAAGGGTTTTATCTTTAAAAACATTTTCTCCGTCTTTGTTCTTAGGATAATATTCCTCATCTTGACTTCTTTCCCTCTCAGGATTGGCTAAGCTGAGGAGACAGAGCATCAGAGATCAGAGCTAAAGAAAGAATGTGATTGACTGGTGTGACCAATAAGAGATGCTCATTTATTGAAATTGGGACCTTCTCTTTTTATCTTAAATTTATTTCCCAAGTTTGATGATGATTTTTTAAAAGAGAGAACTATTTTCCTAATTACCCTTCATATAATTTCCATACATTTTAATATTTAAAACCTCATTAATCTATTTTTTTTAATTTGAGAAAGAATATATAACCAATAATCACTCAGAGAAGCAATGCAAAAATTTTTGCACTTGACAACTCTAAGGAAGTGATTGCGCTTTGGATGTCTGCATTATTATATTCCTAAGAGCAGAGGGGGTAAATTATAAAAGAGTTACAGGAGAATTTAATTGTCTGATTTCTGTTAACATCAGAGGAAGTCACATGGATAAATCCTTGCGGAACACGCTGTTCTGAAAATATCAGTCTGGAAAAGGTTTCTATGGAAATGTTCATGTGTTTCTTTCATTAATTGGTCTAATTATTCCATTTACAGAAATAGGAATGAGAAGTGTTAAGCTGGGATTCTGGGAAAGGTTAACACTATTAGAAGCAATGATGGGAATCGTGCTGTTTTTAGGTCTGAAAATCTTACAGGTTTGGAAAGCAATACAGATGGCCAGGTCCCTCTGTCCCCCAGGTCACGGTAAAAGAATTTATTCAACATATTTGAAATAGTCACTTTAACACTTTGCATTTTATGTACCTTTGGTGTGAATGTATTCATCCGTTGCGCAGTTAAACATGACTGCGACAGTTAGACTTTCTGCTTTCCTGTAAAGATCCTAAGACAGATCATAACATTATCTCTTTTCTTTATCTTATGCAACAGAAAGTGGAAAACATAGCTTGTTAAAGAAAAAGAGAGTCAGATTAGAGGATGATAAGGAAAGAATTGTGGCCAGAAAAGCACACAAATACTGTTTTTTGAAAACTCGAACATCTTTCATATGTGATGTCCTAAGAGAATATGAACGCAATAGTGAAATCCAGAGAACCCAAACTATTTGTTCCAAGGTGTCAGATCTACCTGATGCTTAAAGCCAAAGTAAATTAAGAGAATTTAAGATGTTTTGTGCTGTACATAGTCTTGACCCTCCCTTTTTGTGTGCTGCATTTTTTTATTTCTTACAAATTGGTTGCCAGCAATTTCTGCTGTCAGCTGTCACCTAGGTCTACGAATGACTTCATTTCTCAGCTGCATTTGTCTTTAGAAAATTTTTTTTTCATTCTTCATGGTCTCCGTTTCCTTCCCATCCCTAAATCCATTTTCTTATTTTATTTTCCATCTTTACTTGTATTAATTTATTTTTAAAATATTTACTTTTTGGCCACACGGCATGTGAGATCTGAGTTCCCTGACCAGGGATTGAACCCATGTCCACTTCAGTGGAAGTGCAGCGTCTTAACCCCTGGGCCACCAGGGCAGTCCCTGTTTTCTATCTTTAATTCTTAACTCTAATAAACAGTCGGTCTCTCTCTCTCCTGTTTGTCATTTGTTTTCCTTGTCATTTTTCCTTGTATTTAATAAGATTTTTCCCTGCAAACTCTGGGTGCTTGCATCTCATGTGTTCACTGTCTGCATTTCCCCCTTTACTTTAGTTTTTCAATCTCATTTCTTTCCACTCTACACATCCCTTGCCATTAAGGGATAGCACACTGCTTTCCCCCAAAGACGTCCACAATCTAACATTCAGATGATTCAGAAAAATGAGCTGGATTTTCCCTACATTTCGAAGCAGAGCATGAAACTTACCGACTGTCTTTTGTTTCCAGTGTTGTCCCTAGAGCCAGCATCAAGTGAGCCTTAGGGTATTGATTTCACTTAGAAATTTGTGGTGATAAAACAGTGAACAGCATCTTGAATTATGTTGTTTACGTCGTGCTTTCCAAATTCCAAGCCAACACGGTACCCAAGAAAAAAGTATTAGCCTAGTCTTTAAATTTGTCATTTCCAAGGAGTTCACTATTGCTTAACATTGTTGATGTTTTTCTAATTTTGAATAGAAAACTGTGCAAATCACTAACATCAAAGGACACTATCTCCAAGGAAGTAGCCCTGAAAAGGCTCCTCTTCCCAGGTAGCTCAGTGGTAAAGAATTTAGCTGCAATGCAGGAGACCCAGGCTCTATCCCTCAGTTGGGAAAATCCCCTGGAGGAGGAAATAGCAACACACTCCAGGATTCTTGCCTGGAGAATTCTATGGACAGAGGAGCCTGGCAGCCTACAGTCCATGGAGTCCCAAAGAGTCGGACACAACTGAGCAACTAATACTAAAATTCTTTCTTCTTTCCTCTGTCTTCAGATGTGACTATTTCTTTAGGGACACCATATATATATATATAAATTCAGCCAAGCCATTCAGCATGGACTTACTGTATTCATGACATCCTAGCTTGCCCCTTCCTCAAACCAGCAGCACAAGCACAAAACTGTGATCACCCCCTTGAGCTTTGAATTGCCACTGGCCCCTCTATCCACATGATGCCTCATGAACCTGATAACTCTAGATCCAGATAGCAGTAACTGTAAGCCAGGAAGGCTGCAGGGTGATAGGAGGCTCGTGAAATTAGTATAATTCTCAAAGACGCACAGTGGCTCACATACCCTCTTTAAAGCAGATGGGGGTTGCCTGCTTTCAAGCAGGATCACTAACTCACTTATAACAGCAAGATTCCACGGCAGAGGCAGTTTTGCACAGCTCTTCATTGCAAGAGCAGCGTGCAACGGGCTTCACACCCATGCTCTTGTTCGGATCCCTGAAACGGCCACAGTCCCCTGTGTGGTTGCTTCCAGGTTCTCTTCCCGATTGTCAGCTCATCTTCCCTGGCTGCAGGGAGGACTGTGATGGCCTTCGAGGACAGCCACCAATCCCTAATCGCCCACTGACATCTTCTCCCTGATTCCCACACCATTTCCTCAAAGGCGCCTAGAGACTCATTAAAATTGCATTTTTAATTTTTTCCCAGATGCTCTTACTCTGTTGCTTTTTTGTTTTTATTTTTGAAGTAGGTCCAGCACCACTGAACTTTTTATGAGCCATTGTGGGTCATAACTGTTTCAAGAACAAAAAATAAATGGCAGAAAGAAGAGTCAGAAGAGAGCTCCCCCCAAAAAAATGCAGGCTACTGCAGTGGAGGACACATTTCAAGGGGTTGTAAGAACACGTAGGAGGGTGCGTCAGACTTAGCTCCAGGTGGGATTGTGCGGATTTCTTTCCCAAGGAAAACAATGCATAGATAGCTATCACTCTGATGATTCATCTCTGTGTGGACCGTATTGACTGGACTGTGTGGTGTTAATTTTATATGATAGAGGTCAAACGGCTTGGGTTACTCTTTGATGAATTTTGATGAACACCTTGGCTTCCTCATGCTAGGTAGTTAGAAGAGGAAAAAGGAGTCCAAAATGGTGGTGGCTAAAAGACAAAGTAGCGAAAAGTCCCTGGCCCAGTTTTGGCTCCTCTTTTTATATGTTTTTTCTCCTCCCCCTGGGCCTCCCTATGTAAAATGGGCTAGCCAGGAGTGCTGTTTGATTTACCTGAGGTCCTCACTCTGGTCCTCGGACCTTCCTTTGTTCTATTTCGTGGGCTTTCCCCTTCTTTGTCTTTTAGCCACGACCCTTTTGAACTCCTTTTTCCTCTTCTAACTACCTAACACTCAGTTGATACCAACTAGGTCTGTCTTGGAGGAAAGGCTCTGTTTTTACTGGGAAGCTAGTCAAAAAAAAAAATCCAAGGACAAAAGATAAATCAAAGCGTTAATCTCCTGTCTAGCTGAAAATTGTGGCAATTTTCAGTCCTAGAGGTAATTTTTGTCATTTTATTTAGAACGTATAACTTTTTATAAACTGTACAAACAGCACAGTACTTATAGGAAAAGAATTTTTTGAAAAACACAAAAACTCCTTGCTAACAGAACAGGGTTTTTTTTTATTTTTGCCTCTTTTTTTCTGCCTTTGAACTTCTGCATACGCTTGTTGTATATAGGCAAATAAGCGTAGATCATGACAGTTTCTTCTTAATACTGCATTTTTATTTATTGGAAACACCTTATTGTTTTACTTGCATGTAGACTGATTATCAGAACAGTTCTGCAACACTATATTTCTATGCAAAACGGTATTTACAGATGAACATGCACATTTGCTATTTTTTTAATGTTTTATTTTTTGGCCGTGTCAGATCTTAGTTATGGTGTGCGGGCTCCATAGTTGTGTTGCTCGGACTTAAGCTCTGTGGCGTGTGGAAAATTCATTCCCTGACCAGGAATCATACCCGAGTCCTCTGCATTGGAAGGTGAATTCTTAATCCCTGGAGCACCAGAGAAGTCCTGGCATGCATGTTTAAATAAAAAATTCAAGACAGTCTACAAACTAGAACTAGTTAGTGAGTTTAACATTGTTGCAAACTATTGGAAAAGACTCTGATGCTGGGAGGGATTGGGGGCAGGAGGAGAAGGGGACGACAGAGGATGAGATGGCTGGATGGCATCACTGACTCGATGGACGTGAGTCTGAGTGAACTCTGGGAGTTGGTGATGGACAGGGAGGCCTGGGGTGCTGCGATTCATGGGGTCGCAAAGAGTCGGACATGACTGAGCGACTGATCTGATCTGATCTGATCTGATGGATACAATACAGGAAGTAATTATAGTTGTACATACTGGCAACAAACAAATGAATATTTAAAATTTAATTACAATAGTGTGGTGTGTGGCATAATTTTGATGGCAATAATGAATCATCCTGCTTCCAGCCTTGTAGGTCCGGCCCTGCCTTAGTCACCTGGGAACACCCAGGAGCACCCCAAACATCCCGAAATACCTTGCATAGTAACAACAGTTACAACATGCACTATTTCCCAGAACAGTTCTTGCACTTCTTGTTTCCTCTTCAATTAAAAAATAATAATAAATGAAATTAAATATAAAAGCATACGTCGTGGGGGAATGAAAGCCTTCAAATGCCTCTCTGATCTATCTATCTTTAAACTTCCACATCCCAGGACTATTTCATAACAGACTGTCGTTATTGGCTTTGCTATTCTCGCCCCAAACAGGGAGGGCTTCACAGAAATTTCAGAGTATTTCTCTACCTTCTGTCAAGCAGTTTTGTCTTTTTAATTTCCCATTGTTAAAATGACACAATTCAAGGAGCTCACACATTCTAGAGTTGGAGTCGACCTCGAGCATCTCTGGGATGTGTCACACAAAGGAGAAGGTTTCCTTGGCAACAAGAACCTGGGGAACAAGCATGGCAGTGTGCGCTCCCTACCTCCTTCCCTGGGGCCCCTTGGCGCCGCTGTTTGTCAGGCACAGAAACTTAAACTGGAGACAAGACTCCTTGCGCTCCTCCACATGTTTACCCATTGACCCCCGCTACCGATCACTTGCTCTCTCATCCCATTAATGAAAATAGTTCATCTGTGAATGGGAATTGTGTCATTATTTCCCTTAGCTGGTATTTTCTAGAAATGCAAGCAGAGAAAAGGAAGTGGGGTTTTAAGGAGTTTGTGTGTATGTTTGTATGTGTGTGTGCCTATGTACATGAATGTGTTCATCCACGTACACTGAATTTAAATGACTGGTAACACTTCCTTTTACATTTATTTTCGATTATGAATTTGCATAATAGGTTTTTTCTAAATTCTGGCAGGATATGATGGCATATTTGGTGACTGGTGTGAAAATTAATGTATTAATTTGGCAGAACTTATGACATACTAAGTATACTTCTAAAAACATTCCATGAGCTCAAAATGCTTTTCTCCCTGTGTTAGAAATGGCAAGACAAATCCTGGCATGTGAATTTATATCAATAGGTAGATGAGTCTAGGAAGTCTGACTCCAGGGACATCATTCAGTAGGTATGGGAACCAGCTGATGCGATTTTCAGTCCTAAGCTCTCCCAGTGTCCCAGGAAGTCAATAATCCCATATCAGCCTACGTTCCAAACTCACCCTCTTCCTAAGGCACTCCATCCCTCTCCTCTGTGTTTTTCCTTCCTCAGAACAATGATAGAGAGTATGCACATGTAACTGTTGATTTCTAAATTCTAGTGCTGCTGAGTTTGTCAGCTGTGGAAGGATATTTAGTGTGTTGTGGGCTTTGGCTTCTTTTTCCAGGTAATTGAACCACCTGTTCAGTTTGGAACTTCAGGAATGTAAGTGTTTGCCAAGAGATTTATTGTCTCTTATTCAGGAACAAGTGTTTGGCACAAGTAGCAAAAAAAATAAGAGAATTAGTATCTGCCGTGTGTGTGTGTGTGTGTGCATGTTGTATGTGTTGAGTGTGTTGTATGTGTGTGTGTGTGTGTCTGTGTACCATAAAGAACTGGAATTTACTTCTCCCCTTTCTAGAGGCTGGAACTGCAAGGTCAGGTTTTTGACAAGTTGGTTTCTTCTGAAGTCTCTCTCCTTGCAGAAATCTACCCGTTCTTTCTAAAGTGAAGGATTGAAAAAAAGATATTAAGTGCAGGGACTTCCCTGGCGATCTAGCGGTTAAGACTCTGTGCTCCCATTGCAAGGGGTGCAGGTTCAATCCCTGGTCCGGGAACTACGATCCTCCGTGCTGTGTGGTGCTGCCAAAATAAAACAAGAACATAGTAAGTGTAGAAAATGAGTGTGTTTTGCCAAGGAGTTCTCATAACATTGTCAACAAGCACTAACACACCGGATCGTTTTCCCCATCACCGGCTAGGATTAACCAGAAAAAAACAGCGATCATGTGTGACTTCCCACTTGGAGCTACTTGATTGTTGCAGGAACTACATTATACCTTCTGGAACTAGATGGCAAGTATTAAACATCACATTGTCCCTGTGCATATTTATAAATAGAGATTAAAAAGCCTGAGAGGATATGCTGGGGTTTATTCAAGAGGCTGTGAAACACAGAGTTAAAAAGACACCAAAAGCTTTCTTCTTCCTTTTCCCTTCTTTGTTGTTCTTGTATTTGTTGTTGGTTTGTAGTGACAGTAACTGACTATAAATGATGTGAATCAATAATGCCAGCTCGCAGCATCCCACGAGCTCTCTTCCTGTCCCAGCTCACACTGGTGGCCCCCAGGGTCCGCAGGACTGTCGGGAAGACCGGCTACTTGAATCCTGTACATTTGCCTGGTGGTGACAGCCAGCACTTGTACAAGACAACCGCCATCTGGCTCTTTCTGCTACGTTTGCAGCAGAAGCCCCTGTTGGGTGGAGGGGATGTGAGAGGCTCCAGGCAAACCAGAACCTCTGTGAAATCACTGCAGATGGCTTTATTTTGGGAGCTAACAGGCATGCAAGTTGAAGCAGGAAGTAGAAAAATAAATCAGCTGGGAATTTGATGTCTCCTTCTCTTCAAGGGGCTTGAGATGAATTTCATTGATTTATTAGGATGCTATTATGTACCTAGAAAGATTCGGAAGCGTTGTGAAAGCAATTTGAAACTTTAAAGATTCTAAAGACCCCATCACGGAACTGGGGCTGTTAGATTCTTCTTCAGGAGAGGTGTTGATATGTTGGAGATTAGCCATTGGAAAAAGGCGCATTCATCATTCCTAAATCACTGTGTCTCAGGAGATGGTCCCTCTGCATTAGGATGGGGAGGGGAGCTTATCAAAAGTACAGATAACTGGTACCACCTCTCCCCCAGGAATACTCTCCTTTTGTAGAGAGGGTATGTTTCTTCAGTCTCTTCAAAAGCTTTTTTTTTTTTTTTAATTTTAACTAAGTGCAACTGATACTAATCAGACAGATCAGCTTTTGCAAAATGCATTCTCAAGCAATTAATAGGCCATTAATCTTTAAGAACAGTTGCCCTAAAGTTAATCTACGTTGAGAATTCCTCTGATGTTTATTTCCTTCTGTACATTCTAAAGAATCCTCATGAACAGGAATACCATCGGGTTCAAGTTGGGGGAGATTTCCATCCATATCTTCCAAGATGTCTGCATTGTCAAGAATCCTGTCAGCTGCAGCAAATGTGGGCTTTCTCTAGATTGAGGGATGTGTTCAGAGATGATTATTAAGATGAAGAGGTTAGAGTAAGCAAGGTGCGTGACAAAAGTGACCAGCGTTTCTTTTTTTTTTTGTTACTTTTTTTAACTGGAGTATAACTGATTCATAATGCTGTGTCAGCGTGTCAGTCTCTGCTGTACGAGGAAGTGAATCAGCCTGTGGATCGTACGTGTATGTTCAAAGTGAAAGTGTTAGTCGCTCAGTTGTGTCCAACCCTTTGCAACCCCATAAACTGTAGCCCACTAGACTCCTTTGTCCATGGAATTCTCCAGGAAAGAATACTGGAGTGGGTAGGCATTTCCTTCTCCAGGGGATCTTCCCCACCTAGGGCTTGAGCCCGGGTCTCCTGCGTTGCAGGCAGATTCTTTACCATCTGAGCCATCAGGAAAGATACATACATATATCCCTTCTCTCCTGACTGCTTATAAGGCAAAGTTACTTATAGACTAGTCACGCGATTTCTGTGCCTTCCTGGGTGTTTTTTTTTTTTTTTTTTTTTAATACAGTAACAGGATACAGTTACACAGTCACTGCTCCCATGAACCCAGGGACTTCCTATTGGAGAACAGCCCTCTGAACCTCCTCCTCCTCCTCTCTGTGCCTTGATGTGCATGGAGGTAGCCCATCAAGATTGTCAATAGAGTTAGTGTTCTAGTCTGTTTATTGGGATCTTTTTTAATTTATTTATTTGGCTGCACTGGGTCTTAATTGTGGCATGCAGGATCTTTAGTTGTGGCATGTGGGATCTAGTCCCCTGACTAGGGATCGAACCCAGGCTCATTGCATTGGGAACTCAGAGTCTTACCCACTGGAGCTTCATGGAAGTCCCTCTAGTATGTCTTTGTGGAGCATATTTTAATCTTCTCTGAGGGAAAACTAAGTAGAATTAAGAACCAGTATGACTTTTCATTATTAAATGATGGAAAGCAAAAACTAAAATACTGTGAATTTCCAGTATGTAGAGCCTGGAAAGATTAGCACTGCAGCCACCAATGATGTGAATGACCAAAACGTTTGTTCGGGTGTATCATGAGTTTTGTTTGTACAGATTTAATTTCCAAGTGGTTTTGTAATCAGGCATTTATTCATTGAGCCCCTAGTAAAACCAGGCAGAAGTTCAGTGATATTTGGAGACACAGGCCTGGTGTCATCCCACAAGTAAGCCACTTGCACCCCCAACCAGGCATCTGCTCAGATCTGTTGTGATTTTATAACATATTTAAGTAACACAGTGTCCTCAACATGCAAATCAAAAACTATAACAGCTACACACACAGACATACTCACCACCCACATGTGCACACATATGGAATACATCATTATTATTCCACATAAATTTTTCCAGTGATTATCTCTTCACCTATTTTAAACTGTAATTACAGAGAATTAACTATATTCCAATATAAAATAAAAATTTAAATAAGTAGATAGATGGATAGATATTGGGTTGTCCAAAAAGTTCATTTGGGTTTTTCCATAAGGTGTTACAGGAAAATCCAAATGAACTTTTTGGTCAACCTGATAGATAGTAGATGATAAAAAAAAAGAAAGAAAGAAAGAAAGAAAATTAGTTAGTTAAAATTACAGAGATATTCTGTCATGGAAAATATTTGTGTTAATAATGATAGACTATACTTTGAACATTGTAAAAGTGATATCTGTGATGCTGTTGAGGAGATGCTGATACCGTTTCTCCGTGTTAACCTATTTGCTTTTCACATTCAATCACTGAGGTTGGCAACAGGCGCCGTGTCCATGTACATATGGAACACTATTCCCGTGACCCACAGGCGTGGTACTCTCCGGCTGTTAAAATATTAGAGCCTTCAGTCTGGGACCTTCAGATCCTCACACATTTTCTCTCACTCTTCGTGCCGTGCTTAGTCAGTCGTCTCCAACTCTTTGCCACCCCATGGACTGTCGCCCGCCAGGCTCCTCTGACCATGGAATTCTCCAGGCAAGAATACTGGAGTGGGTTGCCATGCCTTCCTCCAGAGGATCGTCCCAAGCCAGGTCTCTCGCGTTGCAGGCAGATTTTTTACCGCCTGAGCCTGATCAGCACTGGATTCGTGAAGGCTAAAGGGCTGGAGAAGGAAAGCATCCTTGACCTCTTACTGCCAGTGGAGACCAGCTGTGTCATTGTAAATCTCACGTAGCAGGCACACAATCAATATTTTTGAATGAACAAATGGCAGCATTTCCTAAAATGATAAGACCAAATGTTGGAAAAGATGGTTCTAAATGTCCAATTTAACCCTAATTTAAAGACCCGCATATTGTTTTGTGAAGTCTTAATTTAGTGTTGTATTGATGGCCAGAAGTTCAAAATCAGAATTGACCCCTGGAGCCAAATAAACTCGAAATCATTCCCAGGATTGCTCAGTTCTAGTGGGGAGGGGTCATTTCCCCTGTATCCCTCGAGGACTTTTTTCACTAAATGTTATGGATTCTTAGACCAGGTGCTCTGAAATGTTTTTTTTTTTTTTTTTTAATTTATTGGGGGTTTCTTTGAGTGTGTTTTTGTCTGCACTGGGTCTTCACTGCTGCTCGGACTTTTCTCCTTTGCAGCCAGTGGGGGTTACTGTCTAGTCAGAGAGTGTGGGCTTCTCCTTCCAGCGGCTTCTCTTCCTGCAGAGCATGGGCTCTGGGAGCACCGGCTTCAGCAGTCGCAGCTCCTGAGTGCTAGAGCACAAGCTTAATAGTTGCGACTCGCGGGCTTAGTGACTCCACAGCGTGTGGGATCTTCCTGGATCAGGGAGTGAACCTGTGTGCCCTGCAGTGGCAGGCAGATTCCTAACCAGTGCACCACCAGTGAAGTCCTGAAATCTTTCTGAAATAATCACTCGAGAAGTGAATCAGAGGCCTCAGTAGCTGACACAGAGACCCAAACACTTAGATGTGGGAGAAGAAAAATCTCAGGGCCACAGTTCTAAGATTAGTGGTGCTGTATGTCTTTTTTAAATGATTACACAGTTTGGGGTGAGGAAACCTATCAAAAGTTCTCTCATAGAATAAACTGACATACTTTTGTTGTATTAACCTGCTGGTGACTGTGATTAAGAATTCTTCCGCTTTCATCATTCCCACCCATCCCAACGGGGATCTTAGTGGGAGGTGGTCTGCTTGCCTAGCCTCAGGACAGCCCATCAGGGAGTCACCAACATAATGTGACTTGCAGTCCCGTGGAGGAAATCCTGCCTAGGACTGCATGTTCTGCATCTGATATCAGTGTTTAAAAGGCTTGATGGTGTTTAAAAGGCTTTGTAAGAAAAGCTATGACAGACCTAGATAGCATATTAAAAAGCAGCGATATCCCTTTGCTGACAAAGGTCCGTATTGTCAAAGCTATGGTTTTTCCAGTAATCATGTACAGATATGAGAGTTGGACCATAAAGAAAACTGAGCAACAAAGAATTAATGCTTTTGAACTGTGGTGCTGGAGAAGACTCTTGAGAGTCCCTTGGATAGCACGGAGACCAAACCAGTCCATCCTAAAGGAAATCAACCCTGAATATTCATTGGAAGGACTGGTGCTGAAGGTGAAGCTCCAGTACTTGGGCACCTGATGCAAAGAGCCAACTCATTGGAAAAGACCCTGTTGCTGGGAAAGATTGAGGACAACAGGATGAAATGGTTGGATGGTATCATCAACTCAATGGATATGAGTTTGAGCAAACACCGGGAAATGGTGAAGGACAGGGAAGCCTGGTGTGCCGCTGTCCTTTGGGTCGCAGAGTCGGACAGGACTTAGCAACTGAACAGCAGCTTGTAGCATCCACCTGCCTTTCAGTGGCATGCCTTGTGAAGAGCGAGGAGGCGGGTGTTGACTTTCTCCCCCATGTTTTCCTTCTGCGAAAGAAGAGAACTTTACCAAATGCCATGGAACCACATAGAAATCATCCAATATCAAAATGGCAACCCAGCAATTCTCTTTTGACAACCACAAGTCCTTTAGGGATCACCATAAAATCTAATGCATTTTTAAAAAATGTTATATATTTATTTATTCGGCTGTGTTGGGTCTTAGACGCGGCACTGGGGACATCATTGCATCATGAGGGATCTTGTGTTGCAGTGCACAGATTGAGCAGTTACATCATACGGGCTCAGTAGCTCCATAGCCTGTGAGAGCTTAGTTTCCTGACCAGGGATCGAACCCGTGTCCCCTGCATTGCAGGGCAGATGACTAACCCTTGGACCACCAGGGAAGTCCCTAATACGTTTGATAGAAGTGAATATAGTACATTGACCTTGAGTTTGAAGTTATAACTAACAATGCAGAGGCCTGCTGCTAAGTCGCTCCGGTCGTGTCCGACTCTGCGACCCCACAGATGGCAGCCCACCAGGCTCCCTCGTCCCTGGGATTCTCCAGGCAAGAACACTGGAGTGGGTTGCCATTTCCTTCTCCAGTGCACGAAAGTGAAAAGTGAAAGTGAAGTCGCTCAGTCATGTCCGACTCTTTGCAACCCCATGGACTGCAGCCTACCAGGCTCCTCTGTCCATGGGATTTTCCAGGCAAGAGTACTGGAGTGGGGTGCCATTGCCTTCTCTGATGCAGAGGCCTAGGTAGGGGCAAACCCCCAGTCCCAGTATAGAAATTGTGTACTAAGGGGTATTATTTCAAAATTTTCCATCACTTTCTAATATTCATGGAAGCATTCAGAAATTGTTCTTCCATAGTAAAATTTTGTGAAATTGTTGTTCAGATAGGATCTTCAGAAGGGATTGATTTGCTAAGAATCACTAAAATAAAAAGGTGTATTTTCGGGGCTTCCCTGGTAGCTCAGTGGTAAAGAATCCACCCACCAATGCAGGCAACACAGGTTCGATCCCTAGTCCAGGAACATCCCACTTGCCATGGAGCAACTAAGCCTGTATGCCACAACTACGGAAGCCTGTACGCCCTAGAGCCCGTTCTCCACGAGAGACACTGCAGTGAGAAGCCCTCACACCACAGCACGGAATAGCCCCTGCGTGCCGCAACTAGGGAAAAGCCCAGGAGCCAGGAAGACCCAGTGCTGCCAAAGACAAGTGAATAATTCTTTTTTAAAAAGGTACATTTTTAAAAGAAATTCACTTGCTTTAGGAAATTAAATGTTAGTGTCTATTCTGGTCCCGTGAAAGAATATGGTGAATGCTTTAACTTTTGTGGGTAAGCTAAAAAAAAATATATATATATACTATATCTATACATAGTATAGATATAGTTCAGCTCAGTCGCTTACTTGTGTCTGACTCTTTGCGACCCCATGGACGGCAGCACGCCAGGCCTCCCTGTCCATCACCAACTCCCGGAGTTTGATGAAAAAGAATAGTGTGAGTCCTTCTTAGACATACTTGTCAAGAAAAATTAGAGCTGTCTTATATGCATACTTCTGCATGATAAATAAGAGCATTTTTAGACATGTTTATTTGTGATATGGTGGCTTTGATTTTAAAGGCTGATGGCTTGCACTAGAAATGTCACAGATGTAACCAGCATACAGTGGTGTGGCAACAGATTTAGCAGTTTCTGTCTCCATGGACTCTCATGTGTTGTCTCTCCGAGGGCTGATGCGTGCCCCTTGGGTGTATTTGGATCTTCTCTTGCTTTCCTCCGTGCCCGTGGGGAGATAGCAATGTAGGACACAGTGTATAGAAGTCAGGAATTGATCTCAGAAAGTGTTACACCCTCATCCCGGACTCAGGTGACTCTCTCAAGCACAGTTTTCTTTGGTCACAAAAGAGATCAGGAGAAACTCAGAATTACTGGGCAAAAAAGAGACTTTAGTTTTCTGTTTGCATATAAATATATAATATACATATATATATATATACATATATATATATATATATATACATATATATATGTTGGGAGGGATGGGGCTTTAGTTTTCTGTTTGCATATAAATATATAATATACATATATATATTATATATATGCATTTTTGTTTTCTAAATCTTTGTAGAGAAACAAATGTAAATCTACCACTTTTACAAAAATGTTAATTTCTCTTGTTTGTATATGAAAGATCAGAATCCATATACATGTAAACATAGGTTTACACCATCAAGAGTGGATTTTTTTTAAGTATTTTGAAGTTATGGCAAGGAGTTTTAACACTTGTTATTTCCAAAACTTCTTTGTTTGTCAGAATCTGAAGTGATTCTCTTTCTTCTGTTGGCTAAATACAAAGCCACAACATCAGGATTTAAATAATGAGACATACATTATTGTCTCATGTATGTACTATTGCTGAAGGGCAGGGAAAATTATGCTTAGGTTGGTTTTTTTAAAAAAAGACAGAAAATTATCCTTTTTAGCAGCTGATTTTAAATTCTGGATAGAAATTGTACAAAATAATTTCACTTTCCCACCTGACGAAATAGAATAGATTCACTCAACACAGCATTGTTCTTACCCTATCCCAAGACTGCACTTCTTTTTGCTGAGTTATGTCTGTCAGAATGTCAAATTCTGAGCGGGATTGCTTCTGCCCCTTTTTTTTCCTTCTGCTCTGACTTGGGTTGAGAGAGTGATAACAGAGCTTGTGAGAGACATGTCTAAGACTGATTCTGAGTGATAGCTAAGAAGCTTAGCTAAGAAGAAAAAGCATGAGGTTTAGTACAGAAACATGGTAACAAGTAGTTAACTGGGTTCCCTCTTTTGCCCTGCTTCCTTCCTTTTATTCCCTAAGTGAAGCATCGGTGCACTGAAAATCAATCACCCATCCTTCTTGTCAGCTGGGATGCAATTTTGCATGCTTTCTTGCCAAGGAACAAAGCTCAGCCATTCCAAGAAACAAAGAGGTGACATGAGAATGCAAATGCAAGTAAAGTGCTTTCAGTACTTATTCAATTAATCGAGTGTAAGTAGTTTCCTCCTACTGAGATCAAAAATGAGAAAGATGGCAAAGATAAAAATTAGTCCTTTAAAACAGATCAGCCTCCATAATTATGATGCAGAAGTAATTTGTCCTATATAATGGAATGGTTAGAAATAAGAACTGAGAAGTTAGATGACCTGGCTTCACACAGCCTTTATAGCTGTGTGACCTTAGTGAGGACTTAACCATTCTACCTCTGTGTTCTCATCTGCAAAGTGAAGGGAATCCCAGCACTGGCTCAGCCGTGGTTAATGCAATAATGAGAGGAGATGGCTGAGATTGTGGGGACTAAGTGCCTGATACCCAGATCACAGTGACTGATGAGTCATGTCACTCTGGGGCCCTCACTGAGCCTGTGGAAGAAACGGGCTCTGATTCTGAAGACTTTCTATGCTCAGGTACCTCTTTTCTGTGAAGGGGGACTATCTAAGATCCAGTGCGGTGAAATCTTCTACCAAGTGATCATCCATTAGGGGTTTAACTTTCTAGATTTCAAATGTGGGTCATATATATAGCTGGAGTCATGTTTCTCTTCTTCAAAGAGGAAACTGGGTGTTTGGGTACATGGCTCTGCCAAGTTTCATTCTGGAACCAATTGGTAACCAGTTATAGTTTTAAGGGCACACATGCCTAAGCTAATATTGGATACAGTGTGGGGATCCCAGTCTCTCTACTGATAAAAAACAAGAGAAGCTTTGTTACTAAAAAACCCTGCCATGAAATAAAACAGTGAGGCCCTAATTTGTTTCCTTGCCTACCATGGATGCCACTGCATGTGAGGGATTACCATGGAAAACACATTCTTGCTGTAATTTGGAGCCTTTAGGCATTTGATGTGCCAGTTGCCTTCAGTTGGATCTGGTCTGTAATTCATCACTGGAGTGTCCTACCCAGCTCAAATGTGCCCTTTGTGGGCAGAGGCAAAGCTAATATACTTTCCAAGTGTATGTGAATTGCTTCAATAAATCAAAGCTGCCACTGTAAGCAGCTTTATCATTTGCCAGAACAATAAGTTATCTTCACGCTTTAGAGATGCAATGCTCTCTGAGACTTTTATTTGTGTAAATCGTAATGCATCATAAACCCATTTCCAAAAATGAAATTGGGAAGCACTCTCTCTCTCTCTCTCTATATATATATATATATATATACACACACACACACACTTTTTGTTAAGGTGCAAGGAAATATTACAAGGAACTTGTGGAGGCTTACCAAGAAATAAGATTTTTTTATTCTGCTTATTTTGTAGTAGCATTTCTTTATTATTACTATAATGATGTGAGCATTAAATGCTTGCAGTTGGGGTTAAATGTCATTTAGCTCTTTACTGCTCCAGTGTCTCAGTGAAACCAGTCCACAGAGAAACAGGACTGAGCACACGCAGTTCCGGCTGGGTCTGCCAGGCACAAGTTGGAGAAACCTGATGTTTCATAAATATCCATTTCTGTTGAGGACTCTATTGGCAGCCATTCCAGTAAATCAGGCTCCAGAATCAGATTTTTGGTGATCTCAGGGACTGACTTCTAATTTCCTCTTCATTTCACAAGGACCAAACCCGAATTCAAACCTGACTTGAACCCATTAGACTCCTGAGAGGGAAATGGATTACATAACAATATTGTATCTGAAGTTCCCAATGAGGAAAACATAACCTAATTTTAACACTATTTCAGGACTCTAATCAGCCTGATGGACAATAAAATGTGTTCTTTTTTATTGGCTTGACTGCATAACTGCTAAATATTTATAAACTAATTTGCCATCACTTCTTCCGTGATAAGAAAATACTTTTGTTCGTAATTGCCTCAATAGCTCACTCCAAGCAGAGAAAACAATGTTTGTAAAGAAGCCAGGTTTCATAATTAGAAACTAATTTATTTGTTTCAAAGCCAAGTGTTTTCCCATGCATATTACAATATTTGAATTAGCTTTAGTTCTTCCTGTCTTTATTATCAAGAGGGGGCTTTTATGTCCTGCTATGGAATCTTAGATTTTTCCATCCATCTCTTGAAGTTTACAGTGCTGTTTATTTTTATATCAAACTGCCCAGTAGCTATGGTTAAGAACATCACAAACCCTTCCTTTTTGCCTGATTATAGGATCTTTTAAGTCCATGTTTTCCAAACACTCAGTAGTAGCAGTCACATCCTACCCCTTAAATAAAACTCCATGCCTAGCAGTTTTTTAAATTTATTTATTTGACCACACTGGGTCATAGCTGTGGCATTCAGGATCATTTGTTTTTTTTTTCTATTTGTGGCACTCGAGATCTTTTTAGCTGTGACATGTGAACTCTTAGTTGCGGCACATGGGATCCTAGTTCTCTGACCAGGGGTCGAACCTGGGCCACTTGCATTGGGAGCTCAGGGTCTTAGCCACTGAACTGCCAGGGAAGTCCCTGCTTACCAGTTCTTATACATCAGTGTTCAAGTCAGCATGGGCTCCCCTATCATCTACAGGTTACTCGGGATGCATCCCAAGACTTCTGTCTTCTCATGACTTTTCCATTCACTTACATGGTTTCTGACTCCACCAGCCACCTCCTTGCCTTTCTGATGCCTAACCGAGGCAAACCCAGCCCAGCTCCAGGCTCACACCCTGCTGGGTGCCATTCATTCCTATGAGGAGGGGTGGGGCTGGGCATAAAGGATGGGGAGGATGGAGGTGGAGCTGAGGTTTAGGTACTCCACTGCTTTAAGTAGGTAGAATCTTGCCCCTCTCCTTCGTATTTCTTCTTTTTCCCCAGGCCCTCACCCCATGGCCTTCTCTCTTTGAATCCATGGAAGGAATTGCCTGTTCTAGGGAACAGGCAATTAGCTGGCCAACTCTGCTCCCAACAGTTTAAGTGGAAAGAAAACAGTCATTTTTGGAAGATTTGCTCATTTTCACTGCATATGGGACAGTGCCTAACACTGAGATTTTAATTACTCCTCTTCCAGAAAACCGTATCTTTAAGGGACTATCACTATTTCATAAATACCCATTTAAAAAGGAAAAACCACTGAGAGTTGGTATGTTTAGTATCATTCATTTTATTAGCAGCTTGTCTTTGAAAGAAAAGATCCATCTAGTAAAGAAATAGCCAGCTGTCATGGATGATTGTTGGTAAAAAAAAAAAAAAATTTAATTTTTTTTTTTTATTTGGACCAATTTAAAAATCTATGTTGAATTTGGTACAATACTGCTTCTCTTTTATGTTTTGGGTTTTTGGCCATGAGGCATGTGAGATCTTGGCTCCCCACCCAGGAATCAAACTTGCACCCTCTGCATTGGAAGGCATGTCTTAACCACTGAACCACCATGAAAGTGTGGACTTTGAAAATTTAATTGGCAACATTTCTATATAAAATCCCATTCACAAATTTGCTTTCTAAAAAAATTCCACTTGTGCATGTTGAGTTTCACATTTTTTCAAATGCTTAATTGAGCATGACTCAGTCTCATTTATCTATCTTTCCACTGAAGGGCCACCTGCATCCTTTTCTAAATTATTACAATATTACAGTATTATTACTATAATTATTTTATCATTATGATGCTTACAATTTATTATCATATTGCCATTGTGTTCTTTATGTAGACATGATAATTTTCAGTATCCTGAGTTCACTGCAGAGGCATAGTTTACTAAATTAGGAATGTTATGAAAATGAAAAAGGGCTAGAATAAATGAAATTCTCCTTTGGTGTGTCAGCCTGTGTTAAGCCCGGATGGAAGGTCAAGGGAAAGATTATTGAGAATCCATGAAGAAATAATGCTTTCTTTGTCTTTCTCTCTCTCCCTCCGTCCCCCTTCCTCCTCCTCCATCTCCTCTTGCACACACAGTGAGTTCTATATTATATATCTGTATCTTCAAAGAGTAAAAATTAGCTCAGGCTGAGAAAATAAAAATCTGCACAGTCATTCATCAGGCTGGAATAACAGACACAGAAAACAATAGGGGCCACATTAACTGGAAGTGTGTCTCCTAAGGATAGGGAGCTGTAAAGTCACAGTAACCCCCTTTCTTGAGTGACTGGTACCCGCTTATTCACTGAGAAATCTTGTCCTCTTAGATTACAGACAGTGTGAAGTTACATCAGTGAAGAATAAAACTTGCCACTCCCGCCCAGGACGCTTGAGTCCCTGTGACACAGAAAAGCAGCCTTGATTGACAGCCCACGTGCAGGGGTTCAGACAGATCCTTCCGGACACAACATTCCGTGTCTATCCTAACTCTGTGCTTAAGACAAAGGAAACGGGACCCCGGGTGCGTTGTGCTGTGCGGGCACGGATGTTAACTCCTTGACACAGCCCACTTTGCTTTAAGCCTGTTAAAACTCTGCTTCCCTTTACTGCTATCTAAATTCCCTAGGATACCTGTATTTTCCTCTCTCCATTGTTGCTAAGACACTCTCGAGTTCCTCTGCTCTGTGGCCTCCCTCATTGCCAGTAATAATTTGTCAGATTACAGTTTTTTCCCCTGGTAGTTTTAGGATGATTGTGCTAAGACAGTCTCTATCCATCCACCCAGACCCCTTTGATGATAATTTGGGGCCAACTTTCTTTGCTGCCTGCCTAGAAAATATACATTCCAGTAGCCAGAGCCAGGCTACTTCGTCAAGAAGCAGGAATGGCAGTTGACATGGAGACAGCAGGGGAGTCAGAGGCATTGCTTAGAAAAGCAGGTGGTAATTTGATTTGAAAACTCACAGAAGTTTCCCCCAACCACAAAAATAACAATCCCACAACCCCACTAGAGTGTGGGACTAGGAGCTTTCACAATTCAGGGGACTCGGTCCCTAAATCTGCTGTGTTGTCACAGTTCACGGAACCCATTGCATCATGCAAATATCAAGGCAACTGGTGTGCTTAGTCACTCAGTCATGTCTGACTCTTTGTGACCCTTTGGACAATTGTCCGCCAGGCTTCTCTGTCCATGGGATTTCCCAGGCAAGAATACTAGTTCAGTTTCAGTTCAGTCGCTCAGTCGTGTCCGACTCTTTGCGACCCCATGAATTGCAGCACGCCAGGCCTCCCTGTCCATCACCAACTCCCGGAGTTCACTCAGACTCACGTCCATCGAGTCGGTGATGCCATCCAGCCATCTCATCCTCTGTCGTCCCCTTTTCCTCCTGCCCCCAATCCCTCCCAGCATCAGAGTCTTTTCCAATGAGTCAACTCTTCGCATGAGGTGGCCAAAGTACTGGAGTTTCAGCTTTAGCATCATTCCTTCCAAAGAAATCCCAGGGCTGATCTCCTTCAAAATGGACTGGTTGGATCTCCTTGCAGTCCAAGGGACTCTCAAGAGTCTTCTCGAACACCACAGTTCAAAAGCATCAATTCTTCGGTGCTCAGCTTTCTTCACAGTCCAACTCTCACATCCATACAAGACCACTGGAAAAACCCTAGCCTTGACTAGACGGACCTTTGTTGGCAAAGTAATATCTCTGCTTTTGAATATGCTATCTAGGTTGGTCATAACTTTCCTTCCAAGGAGTAAGCGTCTTTTAATTTCATGGCTGCAGTTACCATCTGCAGTGATTTTGGAGCCCAAAAAACTAAAGTCTGACACTGTTTCCACTGTTTCCTCATCTATTTCCCATGAAGTGATGGGACTGGATGCCATGATCTTCGTTTTCTGAATGTTGAGCTTTAAGCCAACTTTTTCACTCTCCTTTTTCACTTTCATCAAGAGGCTTTTGAGTTCCTCTTCGCTTTCTGCCATAAGGGTGGTGTCATCTGCATATCTGAGGTTATTGATATTTCTCCCGGCAATCTTGATTCCAGCTTGTGTTTCTTCCAGTCCAGCGTTTCTCATGATGTACTCTGCATAGAAGTTAAATAAGCAGGGTGACAATATACAGCCTTGACGTACTCCTTTTCCTATTTGGAACCAATCTGTTGTTCCATGTCCAGTTCTAATTGTTGCTTCCTGACCTGCATACAGATTTCTCAAGAGGCAGGTCAGGTGGTCTGGTATTCCTATCTCTTTCAGAATTTCCCACAGTTTATTGTGGTCCACACAGTCAAAGGTTTTGGCATAGTCAATAAAGCAGAAATAGATGTTACTAGAATGAGTTGCTATTTCCTTCTCTAGGGGATCTTCCTGACCCAGGGATTGAACCTGCGTCTCTTGTGTCTCCTGCATTGCAGGCAGATTCTTTACCCAGTGAGCCATCAGGGAAGCCCTAGAAAGCTGCTCAACTGCAGCATCTGTTGACTGCAAAATGCTCATTGGAAATGATTTCTTTTTTGTTGTCTCTGGGACTAAAACAAACTTGTTTTTATTATTATTATTTATATAATTTGGGGCTGGGCTCCGTCTTCCTTGCTGTGCGTGGGCTTTTCCTCGTTGCAACACATGAGCTTCCGACTGTGCTGGCTTCTCTCGTTACTGAGCACAGGCTCTAGGGCACGTGGCCTCAGTAGCTATGCGCGTGGAGTTAGTCGCCCCATGGCGTCTGGGAGCTTCCTGGACCAGGGATAGAACCCGTGTTCCCTGCATTAGCAGGCGGATTCTTAACCACTGAACCACCTCCAAACCTGGTTTGGGAAGCCCTCCAAACCTGCTTTATGTGATGTTCTTCCCAGCGAGGCCCCCAATTGGGCTTCTAATTTTCTTAAAGAAGGAACATAGTTAGTCCTTTGGATGTCTCCAGGCACTCCTTTTACTTCTTTTCACCCACTTGGTGTAGGAAAGCGGCTGGGTGTTACCAACTGTAGTGTCTTGAAGGTGGACGTGAGTACGGTGAGTAAACCGGTGGAGTGTTCTGAGTCTCGGCTACCTCTACAGCTGGAATGGGAGCCTTCATCTGCATGCTTTGGGACAGAGCATTAGGAAAGAGCTTGTGGGCGTTCTGACCACAAACAGCACTTACTGTTGGTGGTGAAGCGGTTCCTGCCATGCTTTAAGAAGACGCTTGAAGAATGGCCTGGCCTACAGACGGGTGAACATATTTGATTGTGAGTTTTCCCAGGTAGGAAGTGACTTGGCCTAACTTCTCTCGATACCATAACTGCTGAGCATCATTTTCGAGCCTGGGAGATAGCCTACAGGAAAACTAAACAAAATGTTAACTCACCCACAGCAGCCTGCTGTCTTCCCTTGCCATGGTGCTTTACACCCTGATAGTCGGTCTATGTCAGTCACGTGATTTACAGCGCGGAGGTTATTCATTGCTGTAGTGAATCCTTTTGGTCAGCAAACGGTTATTTGGTGTGGCAACCAGAATTAATTAATTGTCAGTAAAGACACTGGATTTTCAAAGGAGAAGGTCAGTCAATGTTGGCAAAACATGAAAGTCCTGGATTGTTGGAGCTGGAGGAATCGTCCAGCTCTCTCATTTGTCACCAAAGACACTGGGGTGTGATGAGTTACGTGCTCAGCCCAGAGCCCCAGACAGCATCCATCTATGTGCGACCTGAGGTTCCACTGGGAGAGAACTTGTGCTGGAAACTGCCTGTTCCTCGGAGCTAGAGGCACACTTAGCCAGACAGGAGGTCAGACGACTAGGACCATAGTCCTTCCCAGCAGGACAAAAAAGTTCAGTCTCCTTGCCCAAGTGCATGTTGGTGTCCATTACCTGTTTTTCTTATTGGCTTCTAGATTCTGCTCTTTAGAAATAAGACATCTGTAATGCTGTTTTATCTATCAAGTTTCATTCAACAATAACAATATATTTATTAAGCCTCTGCTATGTGCAGGAATTGTAACTGCATGGAGGGTATGGGATAAGCACAGCGGGAACCATGTAGCAAAGGTTAGAAATAACATAGAAACAGTCTCTTAAGAGGACTTAGTCAAAAGAAAGAAAAGCGACTCACAATAAGCACGGAGTCACATACATTAGCAAAATAATTTTTTAAGACCTTTTGAACTATTTTCAAGTCAAGAGGGTTTTTTTCATGTTTATTTTTCTCCCCCCAAAATGTTGATATAAACCGACTGAACACACTAACCTCAACAGAGTCTGTGAAAACCCAATTTACATTTGGCAAAAAAAAAATGGGGTCGGGGGACAAATCTAGTATCAGATTTAGTTCAGATTCGATACTGTCTTTTGAAGCAGCAAATGTAGCTGCTCTCTGAAGCCATCACAGAGTTCTAATTTTGGTTGCAGCTGGTTACTGCAGCCAATGAGAGAGGTAACCTTTGATGAATTTGGCAAGTTGAATTTGAAGCATTTGGGAGCATGTGTTGAAGGATCCAGTATCCTTATCAGCTATTCTTGGAAGCGGGATAAAAAGAAAGCATATTTAAATAGGAAACATCAAAGCAACTATACTCCAATCAAATTTTGTTTAAAAACAGGAACTCTTGGTGGTGATGGATATGTTCATGATCGTGGTGATGATTTTCAGCCTTATTTAATAAAATTCTTATAAAGCCTACAATATTTTGTAAATGTCAAATTTCATCTCCTTAAAATATAAATATATGCAGTTTATTGCAATTTATACCATACCTACCTCAATAAAATTTTTAAAAAGTGAAAAATAAAAATAGGAAACATCTTGCTGCTGCTGCTGCTAAGTCGCTTCAGTCGTGTCCGACTCTGTGCGACCCCAGAGATGGCAGCCCACCAGGCTCCCCCGTCCCTGGGATTCTCCAGGCAAGAACACGGGAGTGGGTTGCCATTTCCTAGAGCATGAAAGTGAAAAGTGAAAGTGAAGTCACTCAGTCGTGTCCGACTCCTAGCGACCCCATGGACTGCAGCCCACCAGGCCCCTCCGTCCATGGGATTTTCCAGGCAAGAGTACTGGAGTGAGTTGCCATTGCCTTCTCCAGGAAACATCGTGCAGAGTTTCAAAAGTATGTGACAAAATACCTACTCAGTTGTCCTCCATAAAGCAATCCTGTTTAAATATTTGAATGTTAGAAGAGATCTTAGATCCAGTTTAGCTCTGGACCCTAGCCTGTCAGGCTTTGCTGGTGGCTTAGTTGGTAAAGAGTCAGCCTGCAATGCAGGAGACCCAGGTTCAATCCCTTAATCAGGAAGATCCCCTGAAGAAGGAGATGGCAACCCACTCCAGTATTCTTGCCTGGGAAATCCCATGGACAGAGGAGCCTAGAAGGCTACAGTCCACGGGGTTGCCAAAGAGTCGGACATGACTTAGCCACCAAACCACCACCACCACCATCTAGCTTGTCAGTCATATGGTGAGGAACCCAAGACCAAGGGTGGTTACATCACTTGCTCAGAGCCATACAGTGGAGTAAAAGTCATGAGCTGAAGTTCAGGTTTCCGTACAACGGGTCAGTGATCAGCACAGCCAACCTTGTTTCAGAGATCAGGGTGTTTCCTGCATCCAGATGTGAGGCCATGGCTTCTTGGGTGGACCTCACAGTCTGACTCCTCCTCCCACTTAGATCTTGTCTTTTTCAGAGCCAAGCTGTTTTCTCTCCAGTCCAGTAGATTCACCTCTACAGTACATAATCCTCCTCTCTTTTTATTCCACTTTATTTTGGGCAATCATCTGTGTGGTGATCAGAGATTTCTTAGTTGCAGATAAATTAAAGGGCGTCGGATGTTTGCAAACAGCTACCCAGGCTTCGGCTGGGTTAATGCATTGATTTCAGCCCCGCAGCACAGGGTGTCGGCCAGAGCCTGGCTCAGCTGCTCCACTCTAGAAGGGCGCTTCTGTAATGGAGCCTCGCATTAGATTACAATTATTTTTGCCTATAGCCAGCTGTTCCCCACAGATATTTTACTTTTTATGGAAGTGAGATAAAAGGGATTTTGTATTTTAAAAGATAGCTTTCTGAGGCATATCTTCAGCTTAAGCATTGAGTTTCTTTTTATTCATGGAACTTGAAGCTGTGTCTTGAAAAATGAGTAGAAGATATATCATCTCCAGGATAAATCATGTTATTAGTGTGTGATGCCTTTTGGGGTGAACCCTGGGGGCGGGGTACACTCTTGGCCGCAAGTGAATTTCCAACTTCAAATCATTTTTTGAGTTATAAATTAAAGCAACTTGAGTATTTTCTCTCTATATGCCAGACAGTGTGCTTAGGGGTGTGTTATCAACTTAATCCTCACCTCAATTCTGTAAGATTGATGTTGTCAATTGAATCACCTCCTCCATTTCACAGATGATGGAAATAGAGGCTGGGTAAGTGGAAGTAACTGCCCTAGGAGATGCAAGGAGTCTGAATCCCAGCCCTGGGTCTTTACTGTAATATATACGGCCTCTTGTGATTTGACAGTTGTGCCTACAAAATAGAACGGTAATCATCTTTGCTTTCTCCCAAAGAAGTGTTTTCCGTCGCCTTAGGATGAGGTGTTTGTGTCCGCTGAGACATCATTAGGTGTGTAGGCCCAGGTATTAGATATCAAATAGTGGTTCTTTCACACCTAGGGAAAGCACTTGTAATCATCTATTTTTAAACTGCTCAGCTATGTCCTTCATCATGATCTTGTTAATAATGCCAGGCCGCTTAGGAGTTATCAGTCATGAAATTTCATCATAGAAGCTTTCCAGGGTCTCTCACCTGCTGAAACACCAACTTTGCTTAATTAAAAATTTAGTCTCCAAAGAAACAGCTCTATGTGTTTTTTAGTCAGTTAATAATGAAACTAATTATCATGGTTGGCTGCAGCTTTGGCTCCAGCTATTTAAATATGGGCATTTGTAGGCTTGTGTTCCCTGGCAGCGTCAGGAAGGCACACTGTTAGCTAAGCAGATGTGTTTTGGGGAGGGTCTGCCCACTCCATTTCGGTTTAACCCTTTTGGAGGACAGTATCTGTGTCCAGCGTCTGCTGGGAGACAGAGCATTTGGTCTCCAGAAGCCTATCAGCTCAGCAGGGTGTTTTTATTTTAATGTCGCTGAGGTAGGATGGAGAATGCCCCACCCAAAATGTACTTAGCAATTTAATAACAGGTTAGAAAGGATTTCCCTAAGGGCAAGCAACTTAAAAAAAAAAAAAATACATGGCTGGAAATATTACTAAATGAGAAACATTTTATTTTTTTTAATTTTATTGAAGTATTGTTGATTTTCAGTGTTGTGTTCATTTTTGCTATATAGCAGAGTGATTCAGTTATACATATTCTTTTCCACTGGGGTTTATCCAGGATATTGAAAATATTATAGTTTTTGAATAATTGAATATATTATAATAATATAACTATATATTATAGTTCCCTGTACGACACAGTAGGACCTTACTGTAGTATGCATCCTGTACACTAGTTTGCATCTCCTAATCGCACACTCCCAGTCCACCCCATCCCCACCCCTCTCCCTCCGCAACCACAAGTCTGTTCTGTCTGTGAGTCTGTTTCTGTCTCACAGGTTCATTTGCATCATAGATTCCACATGTATGTGACATCATATGGCAGTTGTCTTTCTGACTTACTTTGCTTAGTATGATATTCTATAGGGCCATCCATGTTGCCACAAACGGCATCATTTCATTCTTTTTCTGGCTGAGTTATATTCTATTGTATATATGTACCACATCTTCTTTATCCACTCACCTGTCGATGGACATTTAGGTTTCCACGTCTTGGCTATTGTGACAGTGCTGCTGTGAATATAGGGGTGCGTGTATCTTTTCAAATTATAGTGTTGTCTGGGTATATGTAAGTGGCATTGCTGGGCCGTATGGCAACTCCATGCTGAGGTTCTGAGGACCCTCCATACTGTTTTCCATAGTGACCGCGCCAATTCACATTCCCACCAACACAGTAGGAGGGAGGAGCATTCTCCTTCTGTTGTAGTCTCTCTTGGATCAGTCAGAGATGCCTGAACTTGTCTTAGTGATGTTAAATTGTTCTTTATCAATGCAGATTTCTTCCTTGTGAATTCCTCAAGCCCTCTCTCCCTCTCTTTTTTAATCTTTAGGGTCTTGCTGGAAGAATGTGATGGGAACTGACTCATTTGAATCTTGTCATATCTGAATGGTAAAGAATGAGGGCTGCTCATCTTTGGCCACTAGATCTGGAGTTAGTCTTTTTATTGCCATGCTCTGAGGCATGCAGGTGGGGTCTTAGTTCCCAGTCCAGGGATCAAACCCACGCCCCCTGCAGTGGAAGCACAGTGTCTTCACCATGGACAGCGAGGGAAGTCCCTAGATCAGGAGTTTTAAATTCTGGACTGGGCTTTTGGAGTTCCTGAAATCAGCTAAATTTTACAGTATTTTTTTCTTTATGTGCCAGGGTAAAACTGACCCGAAGGAAAAAAAAAAAAAAAAAGGGTTCAGAGACATTTCATTAAATTTTCAGTGTGATTCACGATCCTCAGTAACTCTTAAATGTCAGTGTCCTTGATCAATAACGCTTCCGGGGTGCCTATTGTTTCTGCTGCCTCCCTTTCAAAGGTTAGTGAGGAAATGAAGCAGCAGTTCCCAAACTGGACATCAGGGCTTCTGGAAGTTCCTGCTGTTAAAAACAGTAAGTATGTCAATTTGAAAAAGATTAATACATCAAATCATTACAAGCATTCCCCCATCCCCACCCTCTCCACCAAGAAAGGAATTTAGCAGATGCACTCTGAGTGGGAGGCTCATAGGAGAGATTAGATAAGAGAGCTGCCATGACTCAGTCACTCATGCTTCTTGGCACTGTTTTGAACCCAGTTATCTGCCAAATTGATGTAAATAGTTTCAGTCTGAATCTATCCATTGTTTGGCTTATATGCATAACTAGAACAGAGGAAATAGCCAATGTTGCAATCCAAGATATGAGGAGCTCAAAAAGAGTGACATTTCTCTAAATTCACACCAATAAAAATCTTCCTAAAAATGTATACTTATGTGTACAGTTACATATATGCATATACATACATATGCAGACACACATGTATATGTATATATGTGTGTAAATGTCATCTGATACATATACCTATATATAGTAACTGCAAAATTTCTCATCTGAGCCCATGCTCATTTGAGAATGAAAAGGAAGGTTATTAATAATTATACTAGAGTAACTGGCGTTAGTAAACATATGTGGTCACCTTATACATAAATGCAATATTTGCTCAATTATTTTGGAAAAAAAAAGTTTTAGAAATGAGGGAGTTAGATTTTAATCTTAATTTTGTGCCCCTCTGAACAATATGTAATAGATAAAAATAAAGATTAGAAGTAAATAAATACATTCCAAAGTTTAAGAGAGGGAAATAATGATGTTTATATCCAATGCGGTTGTTTATTTCAAAAGAAGAAAGCCTATCTATAATCTACAATGTGTTTTTTTTTGTGGATAAGGGCTCAGTGAGCAGCAGGAATCCTTTTTGTCTTAACTCATCAATTAGAAACAAAACACAAAAATTATCAAAACCGGCCAGTTGATTTATAACGCATAAGGTATAATATTTCTAAACATCAAGTCAAAAAGCATTTAGAAAATCTGTCTTGGCACTTTAAGATGCCTTTAATGCAATGCCTATTTTAGTCTCATTTGTTCCCCAAGTTCAACATTTTGAAAGATATTTATTCACCAATCACTATTTTTTTCTCATATAGTTAAACAGAAAGCAAATGAAACATCATGTGTCATTTGTTAAACAGGAAAAAGTAAAATTGGTCCAGATATATTATGAACATTGTTAAATATTGCATTTGAAAGACTACTGTAGTATAATCAATAATATGTTCAGGGACTTCCTTGGCAGTCCAGTGGTTAAGACTCCACAGTTCACCACAGGGGGCATGGGTTTGATCCCTGGTTGGGGAACTTAAGACCCTGCTGCATGCCAGAGGTATCAGTGAAAAAATAAACTATCTTTTAAAATAATAACATAGGGATTTCCCTGATGATCCAGTGGTTAAAATCTGCCCTGCAAAGCAGGGGACATGGGTTCAACCCCCGGTTGGGGAACTACGATTCCCACATGCAGCAGAAAAACTAAGCCCATGTGTTACAATAGGAGATCCCAAGTTACACAACGAAGACCCCACACAAGTAAATAAATTAGTAAATAAAAAATAATATATTTACTGAAAATATACTTTTCTTCCTAAAAATCACTTG
The DNA here is from genome assembly GCF_003369695.1 of Bos indicus x Bos taurus. NCBI lineage: Eukaryota > Metazoa > Chordata > Mammalia > Artiodactyla > Bovidae > Bos > Bos indicus x Bos taurus. The sequence continues at coordinate 51,096,048 of NC_040097.1, read as the reverse complement.
CTTAATCATCTTGCATTAAAAAAAAGCACACAATGCTTAGTTTAGCAATACTCCTAAAGGGGAACATTCTCTGTCTTTCTGCAAGGATTTCAGGGGTTCCAGGTGCTGCGAACAATGATCATAATCTGAGTTAAGAAATGGACCCTGAGTGAGAGCAGGTGGCCAGGGGGAGCAGAGGAGGGAGCTGCCACTTGGTATTAATATCTCATCTTTGATGTGATGAGAATCCCCTAAAAAAAGATGGAAAGGTACCTCCCTGAACCCAGGATTCCCCCTGCCATCTTCTGCTCTGAGACAGCTTTAGATTAGAACACAAGATGCAGGGAAGCCGGATCTGTTTTTTTTTTTTTATTATTATTTTATTTTTTAACTTTACAATATTGTATTGGTTTTGCCATATATCAAAATGAATCCGCCACAGGTGGGAACAAAGGGGAGTCTCAGGTTTCTCTGAGTCGTTGCTGATAAACCTGGAGCACAGCTTCTAGACAAAGGACACAGGCACCCTGGCTGTCTTCAAGTTACAGCCTAGAAATCGGTGCTCCGCCAGTGGGTAGAGTCTGGACCCCCAGGCCTTTGCAAATGACGCCCGCCTGGACCCGGGCTCCCCGGCTGTGATGAGCTCACCTCGCCCACTCGCTGCGCACTGTGTACTGAGTTCTGGGCCTGCCTTCACATTCAGAGCTGCTCCTGTTGCTTTCCATTACACTTTCCACAGAAACCCAGGTCAGAAAGGCAGAGTCATCACAACGCCCGTGGTCACGCCCAGGGGGACTGCACTTAAGGACTGTGTCTTGTCTCCTAGGCAATCTGGGGTACGGAAGCCTGAACACTGTCAGCTAGATGGGGCAGTTCCAGGCATTTTTTTGGCATGTGGAGTCCTCCCTAGTAGTATCAACACCCAGTTGGTTCTTCATGTAAGGGACAGTAGTGGGGGAGTGGAAACACTTTCAATTATACAGCATCATTTGGTGGAGACAGATGCCACCTATCGCAGACACTGCCATGTGTGAGGACGTATGACTTATATCTACTTGGTCTCCATAAAAGCCCTGGGGATTGGAGATTGGTGGTTGTTTTTCAGTTGCTAAGTCATGTCCAACTCTTTGTGACCCCATGTACTACCACACACCAGATTTTCCTGTCTTTCACTATCTCTTGGAGTTTGCTCAAACTCGTATTCATCGAGTCAGTGATGCCATCCAACCATCTCATCTTCTGTTGTCTCCTTCTCCTCCTGCCTTCTATCTTTCCTAGCGTAGATATCTTTTCCAGTGAGCTGGCTCTTTGCATCAGGTGACCAAAGTATTGGAGCTTCAGCTTCAGCATCAGTCCTTCCAATGAATATTCAAGGTTGATTTCCTTTAGGATTGACTGGTTTGATCTCCGTGCTGTCCAAGGGACTCTCAAGTCTTCTCCAACACCACAATCCAAAAGCATCAGTTCTTCATTGCTCAGTCTTCTTTATGGTCCAATTCTCACATCCATACATGACTACTGGAATTAGTAGCACCCAGTTAATAGGCAAGCAAGACACAGCTCAAGAATAATAGAGCCAGTGGGTAGAAGATGCGGCACTCAGCCTCTTGTCTGTCTGATTACGGAGCCTGTGATTTTTCTATTAGGAAACACAAACTCAGATTTAACACCAGAAGGCTAATTTGAAGTCTTATTGAAGTATTCTTTCATACCATTTCATCTTGCTTAATTCCTTTAAATATTTGAGATAATTATGGTGAAATGTATTAAACTGGAGACCAATTTATAGCAGAGCATTTTCTAAGCCAAATGTGCTTGGGAATTCAAGGCTCAGTTAGGGTCACTGTGGAAATAATAAACTAGACCCTCTTTTTTTTTTTTCTTTCATTTTCTCCTAAAATATCCTTCGCCCATAGTTATCCATTTGATCTCAGCCATCTGGTGGTGCAGCCGGCAAAGGAAAATGTCAAATTCAACAGAATGAGTAGTACTGCTGGAGCTGAATCATAATTTAACTTTTTTTTCTCTGCCCTACAGGATATTTAAACAGTAATATTACTCAATAATACTTCCTAAGTTATTATCAATTCCCTACAAAACATTGCCATTTCCTCAAAATGGAAAGGCAGGCACGAGGGCCAAGAGTCAAATATTCTGCCCTAATAGCCAATGACATCTACATTCACGAGTTAACATTTACTTAATTGCTGAGGCAGTCATGCTAAGTGCACAGTCTGACACATTATCAGGTGTAAAAAAAAAAAAAGATAATTTCTGAGGGGGAAAAAAAAACACAGATCTATAAAACCAAGAGACACGACTCTGCTAACATCATTATCCGACTCTCATTTTTAAAATCTTCGTTTGATCAGGTTGGCAGGGTGGTTAGGGGAATACTGCTTGATATGAGGGTGTATTCTGTGTAATTTTTGAAGGGAAGTTGGGGGCTGGATTCTGTTTGCTTCTCCTCTCGTCACATAGCCATTCTCTTCTGACTCCACAAACTGCATCTCTCAGCTTTTTTTGTCCTGTGGCTTCCAGGTGGGTTTTGTCCATGGAAGGCGTCAGCAGCAAGAGGGCAGAGGAAGAGAGGTCAGAATCTCTTCAGCCTGGTCTCCCTCCCTGTGCAGGGAGGCTGCTAGGAACACTGGCTCTACCCCAACACCTGCACGCTGAGGGGAGAACGTTCTTTCTGTGGTTAGGCTCTGGGGGTCTCCCTCTCCTGTCTTTTCTTTTTTTTTTTTGCTGCACCAAATCTTCGTTGCGGCATGTGGGATCTAGTTCCCTAACCAGGGATTGAACCCAGGCCTTCTGCATTGGGAGCGCAGCGTCTTAGCCACTGGACCACCAGGGAAGTCCATCCTGGTGTCTTAACTTGCCTACTAGTTTGGCAATGCTCCTTATTAATATCTCTTCAGGTGAATCACTGCAGTGGAATTCTGTTGCCTGCCAGGATCCTGAGTTGGGGGTGGGGGGTGCTGGGGAGAGATTAGTAGAAGACCCCTGACTTAGTTCTGATCCTTGTCGGCTTTGTGTCCCTAAACAATCTAGGGATTCCTTGTGCTTTACTTTCATCTTCTGTAAAGTGAGTCATAATGGCACCGCTCCTCAAGTGTTTAACTCGTTGATGTACAAGCCAAAAGGTTATTATAAGTAAGCTTGGAGGAAGAAAGGGGAATGAATGCTTGTTCTCCTGGTTTGAGTTCATGCGAACGAGGCCTATACTAACTCAGCATATGACCTCCTGAAAACGTTGCCCTGTTGATAAATAACTGCTCCTTTGTGTGTGTGTGTTTAGGCGCCAAGCTGTGTCCAACTCTTTGCGACCCCATAGACCACAACATGCCAGCCCTCCCTGTCCCTTACCATCTCCCAGAGTTTGTTCCACTGAACCACTCATATCTATGTCTAAACATCAGGATGCAGTCGGGCTGAGAGTTTCCAAAGAGATGGTTTAATTCCTATCTTTGCAAATCATGATATAGTCCTTGAATCTCCAGATTTTGTTCTTCTTTCTCCATAATGCCCTACCTTGGGTTATCATACTGGAAACAAGCTTGGTGAACCCCAGGTCACATGCACAAGGCATATTCTCCAAGTGCTTAGTAATCACATGGTAATAGCAACGAGCCAGCGTTTGTGTATCAAAAATACGCCTACCAGCCCAGTCTGTCATATTTGGAGGAAGCACTATAGCATATATATGCCAGCAAAGGGACTGACAGCAGAATGAGATTTAATCCCCAATTCATGAGAAATTCTGTGTGCAATCCTGTGCCTTCTTAGCCCTTCATCGCCCTGAGCTGGCTGGGCCAGGAGGTCTCCAGGTACATTGTTCCCACTCAAGGTGAACAATTTCAGACTTGCAATGGGGAGGAGGGAGGGCAGGGCAAGAGAGAATTTTTTTTTTTTTCTGTGTACCATTTTTAAAGTCTTGGTTTTTTTTGTTTTACTTTTTTACAGCTTCTTTTGTTTGGGCTGCATCAGGTCTAGCTGCATTGTGCGGGATCTTTGTTTGTGGTGCACTGGCTCTCTGGTTGTGTCACGTCGGCTCCAGAGCACACAGGCTCAGTCGTTGCGGTGCACGGGCTTAGTTTCTCGGAGGCAGGTGGGCTCTCAGTTCCCAGACAAGGGATCGATCCCACGTCCCCTGCAGTGCAAGGTGGATTCTTAACCATGGGGACCAGAGGAGTCCCCGTTTTCAAAGTCCTGATTGAATTTGTTACAATACTGCTTCTGTTTTCTATTTTGGTGGTTTGGCTGCAAGGCATGTGGGATCTTAGGTCCCTAACTAGGGAGGGAACCTGTACCTCCCACACTGGAAAGTGAAGTCTTAACCACTGGAACACCAGGCGAGTCCCTAAGAAGAGATTTAGAAAAGCAAGGAATCCCAGATATGTGCTGTAGGAGGGCAAGTAGGTGAGGGCCAGCGTTCTCGTTGGCTTTTTTTTTTTTTTTTTTTTAAGGCCAAGTGACAATCAAGACATACAAGCAAGCCCACAGTATGTCCCAAAGACACGGGGCTTCAGAAATCTGATTTGTTTTCCCAGATGCCTGGCCAAGTGCTAGCAGACCGGTTTGAGCATACCAGACAGTGTCTGAGGGTTTTTCTTCCCTTCCCACTCCCTTTTTCAGCTCCTTTCCATATCTCCTCCTTATTTAGGCCTCTCCCTGCACCTGTCCCAACACAGGTAAAACTGGAAGCTGCGATGTGCCCACATGACTTGCTGCTGGAAGGAACTTTTTCCAGAGGCAAAAGGGACAAGAAAAAACAGTTGGCATCTGGTCAGCTTTGTCTTTGTTCTGCTGTGATGGTGATCCGTTGCTTTTCTTCGGCCATCCCTCAAGCATGGGCAGGGCTGGGGCATTCTGTTCTGAGTGTATTGCTGCTTTTTTTCCCCCATACTGTGTAACACGCAGAATCCTAATTCATTGATCAGGGATCAAGCCCAGACTCCCTGCTTTGGAAGGTGAAGTCTTAGCTGTTAAGTCTTAATCACTGGGCAGCCAGGGAAGTCCTGCTTCCTCATTCTTTTTCTTCAGGTCTCTGTTTGTGGGCTTATTTTCTGTCAAGTGGCATTGTAAGATTCCTTTAGGGCAAATACAGTGAGGGTGGTTTTTCGTCAACATCACTGATAAATGTTCTTGAGGCACTGAATGCAGAATCCCAGGCCAGACCCAGATGTATAAGAAACGCTTCCTTTTCCAAGGATGAGCAGGGGCAGGGCAGTCACACTTCTTGGTCACAGCTAGGTGCTTGGTCTCTGGGATGTTTCTTACAAGAGGGATCTTGGTCTATACTAAAACCCCTTGAGAAGAGGATGGTCCCAGATTTACAGATAAGGAAAATGAAGTCAGAGAGGAGAGATGTCCCCCTCCGCCCCCCGCACAAGGTGTGATGTGTCAGATCCCATCAGCCACAATATGAAAGGAAAAGTAAGAGGCTTAAACGGTAAGAATTCAAGGCAGAAGTATTCATTGAAAGGGCTTCTCTGGTGGCTCAGTGGTAAAGAATCCACCTGCCGAAGCAGGAGACCTAGGTTTGATCCCTGGCTCGGGAAGATCCCCTGGAGAAGGAAATGGCCACCCACTCCAGTATTCTTGCCTGGGAAATCCCATGGCGGAGGAACGTGGTAGACTACTGTCCATGGAGTCATAAAAGAGCTGGACACGACTTAATGACTGAATTCATTGAAAACCAAGGTCCAGCAGTGATCTTCAAAGTGTGGTCCCCAGACCAGCAGCATCAGCAGCCCCCTGGGAACTTGTCAAGATGGCACATCCCAAGGCCCAACCCAAACCTGCCAAATCAGAACCTCTGGAGGTTGGAGCCCAGCAATCTGTGTTTTAACTTGGTCATTTTAACCAAGTGATTCCAGAGACAGGAGAATGTTGAGAACCATTGTCAGGGGAAGCAGGGCAGGGAAGCAGGCTCTCGGAGATGGAGATGTGATGAGGAGCAGGACTGAGTGGCAGACTTTGAGAATTCAAGGCTTTGAGAAGGGACTGCAAGGTGGACCCAGTTTAGCTCACTCTCAGTGCAACCTGGTGTGCTGCCAAAGATAGAGCGTGAGGCCTCAACTGGTTCTCTTAGACCCGGAGTGTCGGCATCATCTCGTTACAGTGAATTCAGCAGGCAGCAAAGGGTGTGACTGTCAATACAGCTCGTGTTCTATTTGGGTGCTTGTAAGCTTCCCTGGTGGCTCAGACGGTAAAGAATATGCCTGCAATGCAGGAGACCTGGGTTCGATCCCTGAGTTGGGAGGAGCCCCTGGAGGAGAGCATGGCAACCCACTCCAGTATTGTTGCCTGGAGAATCCTGATGGACAGAGGAGCCTGGAAGGCTGCAGTCCATGGGGTTGCAAAGCGTTGGACATGACTGAACAACTAAGCACAGCACAAAGAATCTAACCACGATGAAACTCTAGCAGGCCTTGGGCAAAAGACCATTCATCCTTCATATTTATTTTTACTTTAATTATTGTGAAATGGGAGGTGATTGTGGACCATATCCTGCAGCTCCAGCTAAAAAGATAAGCACATTTGTATTTGCATGGACAAGCCTGTATATTTCTAACTGTTGTCTCAACCGGATAAAAGCAATAATTTTAAATAACAGTTCCCCGCATGGTGCGATTAAAGACTGTTCTTATTGCTGTTAACAAGGATAATCATGGGTTGATTAGGTAGATGAACAGAAACTATCTCATTCTTGTTGCTTGGACTTGTGACATCATCTGTTGCCCAGCAGCTTCACTTAGGGGCCATCTGTTGGAAAACTGATAGAAATTCAAAATTCAAAATCTGATAGGATTCAAAATTAATGTTCCCTGAACCCTATGATGAGCATTTCCTTTCAAATGTTTATCCCCAGATTTTCTCCTTAGAAAATATTAGTTATGGGTAGAAAACCATTTATACCAGGTTCAGTTGTGGGATTTTTGTTTTTGAGTTACCCATTATGTAATTTAGAATCAGTCACTCATTTGTTGTAATAAAATGTAAGCAAGTTGACCTTTAAACTTTTTTGGCATCTTGAAATTGAAATTGGACTGATGTTGTCTACCTAGACCTCAAGGAAAAATCAGGAGAAACTAAATCCCAAATCATTAGAGCTTGGCCTTCTGCCTATATATATGTTCAAAGGATGTGTATCCGCGATGTACCAGAAAACATCATGCTGGTACTTCTTTCAGTTTCTTCAAAGCCAGTGTATATCCCAGTGGACATCCACTGCACACAGCGTACTCCACAGTCCAGTGTATTGTGCAGTCTAGCCCAGGGTCCAGTCCAGTGTATACCATGCAGTCCAGCGTACAGTCTGTGACACATCATAAGGTACATTCCAGTATCCAGTATATGGTACAGTCCAGTGTACAGTCCAGGCCAGTGTACAGTATACTGTACAGTACAGTGTCTAGTCCAGGCCAGTGTACAAGGACACAGCTGGACAATCTGGTACACAGCTGGACAATCTGGTATATGGGCGAATGCACATCTGGCACACAGCTAGACACATCTGGTGCACAGCTGGACACAGCCAGCACACATCTGACACTTTGGTATATGGTCAAATGCACAGCTGGACACATCTGGACAGCTGGCATAGTCAAATGCACATCTGGACACATCCAGTGTACAGTCCAGTGTCTAGGCCAGTCCAGTATACACCAGTGTGTATCTAGTATACAGGCCAATATACAGTCCAGTATACACCAGTGTACATCTAGTACACAGTTTAGTATACACTCCAGTGTACAATCCAGTGTACGTCCAGTATACACTCCAGTGTATATCCAGTGTATGTCCAGTGTCTCTGCGCCTGTCTTCCCCATGTCCATAAAAATCCTATGAATGGCTCTTACAGTCATTCTTTCTTACAAGAAAGAGTAAAGCATAGTCAATAGGTTCAAAGAAGGAAGGATAAAAGAGGCAAAACCTAAGTAAACTGAAAATCAGATTGACACTGGATTCAGGTCAGTGGTGTGCCAGAGCTCTCTTGTTTTGGCCCACATGAGCAACATCCAAAACATCAGGAATTTTGCCAGCTGATTGTTAAGCCCTTTGTAGCCTGAAATTGGTGGGGATAGTTACATCAGGGAAATCAGTGAGCACTACAAATCAGGGCTTTTGTTTATCAGAGTCTGGGTTCCAGTGGACAACCGACATCTGTGGTTAGGGCACAGTAAGTCCAGGCTAGTGACATCCAACAGGTGACCTCGCTAAAACTCTTGGCTGCCAGTATCTGGCTGTTCATGTCCTAAGTATCTCCCTGGTGTGTCCCTTCTCTCTCATCCTGCATGTCTGCCTTAGTATCTGTCTTTATCGTCTCTGGCCTAGATTACTGCTGTTGCCTCCCAGCAGACTCTACCACGGGAACAGTATTACTGCTAAATCTACCACTAGAGGGGCTTCCCTGGTGGTCCAGTGGGTAAGACTCTGCGCTCCCACTGCAGGAGGCATCGGTTCCATCCCTGGTCGAGGAACTGAGATCCCAAATGCTGGGATCTACCACTAGAATAAAGTTTAGGTAAGAACCCTGCCAGTCTGCAACTGAAGAAGGTAGTTATCTTTGACTATTGGGGAAAATAATATATAACGCTTTCTTATATAAACAGGGTACTTTTGATTAACTATAAAGTAGGTGGGGTTTTTCTTTCTGTTTTGATGTAGGGTTCTACAGATTGAATCTATGACCATAGAACTTATATTCAGAATAGTTGACCGGGGCTAGCTTACAACCTGTAGCTATGCGAGAGTGACAGTAATAGAATCACTGTGGGGTTGACCCCACTTCTGACCTCATGATCATCCTGTTCTAGCCAGCTGATCGAAAGCAATTTGTCAATGGGAACACCCCCCCAGAGGGAATGCTCCCATGGGCCATGATTAAACCCACCTTTGTCTTCGCTCTACCCTGAGTTTAGTCTGTGGAGAGAACTCCTCTAAGCTGCTTCAGCACCAATTTGCTTTCACCCAGCCTGGTGTAAGCATGCCCATAATTAACACTGGTAGATGTGCAGAAATGCAAGAATGCCACGTTTTCTAAGCCACGCAGCCTCATTAAGAAAGTAAAACGTTTGTGAATCTCCTGCAGGTTTTCTCCCTCTGGGTTGTGGAGGTTCTCTGGCTGTCAGCACAGCACTCTGGGCCAGGAAAGTTCAGAGAATTACTTCAATAATATGACAGCTTCGTCCATTTAAAATGGAATTCAATGCCAGCTCCCCTCAGAGGCATTCATTGAAATTCTGTGCATGAGCTGTTCCTGTAGTCACTTAACAATGTCTCTTATGTTTGCCCTTATTTGGGGGGAAAAACAAGAGAGAAAGAAAACTAGCTTTGTAGTTGCGATAACATGGATCCGGATGGTCTAATTACAATGAAGAGGCCCCAAGCTTGCAGTAATAGGATGGTTCATCTGATGTGTACGGACAGCCCCGGGAAAATGACCCATGCGTGGACATTCTCGGGGGACACTAAAGAGGCTTCTAAGAATTACACTCTGTGCAGCAAGCAAGCTAATGAGCTAAAGAGAAAGTAGGAAGGAAAACCACTGCTTCAGGAAGTATAGTTCCACTTACGGCTGGTGACAGCGTCCCCCAAGTTCATTAGGATGGACTGGGCTTCCGTGGGATGGGTGTGGCCTCCCTCGCTCATTCTGCATCTTGTTCCTAAGGAATGAAAAGCACTGGATAATAAATGGCGAGGAAGAGAAAGAGGACAGAGACGGAGATGGCTGGTAAATCAGATGAAGGCAGACACTTACACAAAGATGAAAGACGTCAAAATGAACTTCAACAGCAAAAAAAAAGACAGTTTTTTTTATACCCCTCTTTTTTCATTTTTTGGACAGTTTTATGATATTTTACTTCATATATAAGAACAGTATCTTCTTATGATGTCCAGAGAAGATATTTTTATCCTGTATCTTAATCTTTGGACATGTTTGAGAAAAAAAAAGTCTTCGGATCCAGTCTATACTGCTTTTTTCTTTTAAAAGTTCTACATGGGGTTTTAGGGCACATAAATTGGGAAGTTGACATAAAGGCAAAATGCTTCAAAAGATACACGCCTTGCTTTATCAAAGGTGACCCCACTTAACCTTCACTGTCACATCAGGGAGTCATCACCTGGGAGAAGAAGCAAGACAGTGTCTGCAAAGGCCAGGGGAATCAAGAGAACTGTGTGCCCCTGGACCCCGAGGGAGGCCCAGTGCCAGTGGGACTGTCAAGGGCACCTTCCACTCTACCTGAGGTGGGCACCGGGCATCCAGTACCCCAGACCTACTCCTCTGAAGCATAAGGAGGTGGTCCTCTTTCAGGAAACCAGAGAGATATCATGATCCCGTAGGACACATCTGTTCTCTCCACTCATGGCTAGCCTCCTTGAACATCAAGGTGGTTCACATAGATGAAGCCAGAAGGGACCCCTGTCTTAAAAAGTGCCCTTCTAATGAAAGAAAACTTGGGAACAAATCCATAGTGTTCATAGAATTAGAACAATCATGAGAGCAGCCTCTAAACTCCCAAAGTACAGCCACCTCTGAGTGGCTGTAAAACAGGAGACCCAGGTTCAATCCCTGGGCTGGGAAGATCTCCTAGAGAAGGGACAGGCTACCCACTCCAGTATTCTTGCCTAGAGAACTCCATGGACAGAGGAGCCTGGCGGGCTACAGCCCACGGGGTCACAAAGAGTCGGACACGACTGAGCGACTAACACTTTTCATCTGACATCCTAGAGTTTCTGTGTATCTTCTCTTACCAACTTTCAAATACTATAGATACTTTTTATTTCCAAAGGTCACGTGACTTTCTTAGCCACAGCTAGCTGCCTGATACAGTCAAGCAACAGAACTGATGTTATATTTAATGAGCAAATAAGTATTTTTTAATGCTTTTTTTTCTTTTTTTTCTAAAATATTTATTTGGCCGAGCCGGGTCTTAGCTGTGGCATGTGGGACCTAATTCCCTGACCAGGAATTGAACTCTGGCCCCCTGCACTGGGAGTGGGGAGACTTAGCCACTGGACTACCAGGGAAGTCCCAAGTTATTTTATCTTATATTTTGAGAGCATTTTGAGAAAACAATCCAAAGTAAATGTACAGAATCTTCGAAGATTGTGAGGAGAGGCGTTCTTTGAAATGGACCTAGTAAATGAAAACTATAGTTTCCACTGATTAGGAACTAATGAAGTAAATGAAGGGACTAAATCCATTTGACTCACACCCCCCCACCCCAGCTCCAACCTGACCACCTGTCTGGTATCCTGTTGTCTGAGTGACCGATCTTTTAAATCATTATTGAGTGGTCTGAGTTGATTTTGTCAGGCCAATTATGCTTTACCTTTGATTTTTCTTTCTTTGATACCAGCAAGACCATGTTCAACAGACTATGGACCATAACTCTCATCATCTTAATGGTTTTAACTATTGAGAAAACAATGCAGTGAATGGCCATTGAGTAGCCGCCAGGCTAAGGAAGTTATGTTAATATATGAGAGTTGGAAGAATGTGCAATGAATAGTACTACAATTTAGGGAGCAAAAACAGGGATGCTCAAGCCAGAAAACCTCAACCTAAATTCTAGCTTTCCTTCCTACTAGCACTCTGACCCTGACAAATGTGTGGGTCATAGTTGTGTCTTCCGTAAAAGGAGTTTAATAGCACTGACTACCTCCCAGGATTGTTGTGACAATAAAGTGTAAGTGCTTAATTTACTGCCTGGATCAGAGTAAGCGATCAAACCAATATAGCTAATTAGCTAGTTCTGATGGAGAATCTTTAAAGAAGAAGAAAAAGTAAAAGAATCCATAGGAAACCAAGGAACAGAACCAGGCAGATATTATTAATAGAAAGTGGTATGTGGGATGCATGAACTATAAAAATTTAGCAAAGGGAGAAGCCAGTCCTGGATAAACATTTTTCTTTTTCATATTCTTCACCAGCTATGTCACAGCTGAACTACTGTAATTCCATCTCAAAACCATGTACGAAGAACAGAATTGGAATTCAGAACCAGCTACCCTGGTTCCTTAGAAGCCCTGTGTGTGTTGGTTCACCCAAGAGAAGTCAGGTTTTACTTTTACAGATTATTAACTTTAGTCATTTGAAAAGACATTGTACCACATTAAGAATGCTTAAACACAATAGGAAAATTGCACTACTTAGGTGGCTTGGGAAGGTGTTGAGAACTGTGTAGCTTCTTACTTTGCTCTGTAGATGCTGAGTTGGCCAAAAAGTTCATTCTGTAAGACAGTACAGGAAAACTCAAACGAACTTTCTGGCCAACCCAATATTTGCCCAATATTTGTAGTTAAGATACACCCTCCTCACCTTCAACCTTCATAACCAACAACAGCCAGGGAATCAAACACCTAAAAACACAGGTCATGACTTTGTCACTCATTCATTTCCAAAATGTTGGCTCCATAGCAATGTATGTACAAATAAGAGTTAAAATAGCATCTGTATCAATCATGCAAGTTTTAATTCCTAAATTGTAATTTCAATTTACATTCTGATTTTTCATAAATACACTACATCAAGCAAAATGTTTCCTTGACAGAATATTAATGAATTACCCTTGGACTACAAACAGTATTCAAGAACTGCCATATTTTAGTCAAAACAATGTTAAATTTCAGATCTGTAAGATCCAGACATTTTACACGTTATACCTCCTCAATCTTAGCAGAGGGGTATTCTTTTACTGGTCAGGAGGCATTTGTCCATTCCTGACCTTTTTACCTTCAGAAAATAAATGACGCATGTGACATGAAAATTGAATTAACCTCGACTGAAAAAGGAATAATACAAATAGCTAATGTCTTTACGATCGCCTTAGCAAGCCTCCAGGGCAGCTACTGTTGCTGTTTCTGTTTTGTACGATGCATTCTATCTGGCTAATCCTCAATAAATATGAAAAACAGATCATTTCACAGCTAAGAACTGACAAACGGGAACAGGCCTCTCATTTGAGCAGACGAGATAAGCAGGCTGCCACCATCTTCGCCTTCAGGCGAGCTGTGTCCCGGGCAGACCCTGTTAGTTCACTGAGGTCACTGCTATCAGATTTCTGTTTGTCTATTCCTAGACCGGAGCTCAGATTCACATTCCACACAGCCTCCTGTCTCAAGGACCTTTCTGCCGCCTACCTTCTGTAGCATCACTTAGAGCAGTGGGGCCCTCCGATTAAACCATTCCAGGTGTGACTTTCTTGCCTGGAGAGCGAACTGAGAAATGAATGGGGTTCATGAATATAAATTGGACTTTCCTTAACTTTTCATTTAGAAATTGTATGGCGTGATTCGCTCCCCACATAAATCTTTATTTGCCTTAAGTGTGTTGACTCTGGGAATCCTGGTGCAGAGCTGGTAGCCCATTGCTATGCGTGACTGGATGTTGAAGTTTACAAATCAGGCAGAAGTGGCTTGGGGAGGGCGACACCACGGCAGTGTCCCCACACCCATGGGCTCAGTGAAGATGAACTGCATCCCCCTCCCACCACAGCCCGGGCCCGCACCTTTACTGGGATGAGGCCACCCGACCTCCTCATTCCTTTTCTCTCCTTGAATATTATCTGATAGCTACTTCCTCTTCCTACCAAGACATTCTGTTTTCTTTATGTCTTAGCAGCTCTATTATCATCCAACTGATTTTTCCCTTCACCCCAATTTTGGTTTATAGAGCTGATGTAATAAATGAATCTTTCATAGGCCATCTTGATTTATTTTTGAACAGACGCTGTGAAACAGAGTCATTCTGAAGATGACTCGGGACAGGCTGGAAGGATTCAATAAGCAAATGTATCCTCTTTAGACGTGAGGCCACCCGACCTCTCCTGCCCGTTCCCCTCCCCTTCTTCCCTCTCCTTTCTGTTTCCATCATAGCCATGTGTATCCTGCAGTAGTACCCCCGAGACCAACAGGGGTTCACCCTAAGATCCAAGTATAAACCAGATTTTTTCAAAAGACATTTCTCTCATTTTCAACCTGTACTTTGACTGTTCAGCCAGAAATAAGCACCATTACACAGACCTGAAGATGTGCTCACGTTGCTTGCTCTTTGCTATAGAAACAGGACATGGTAAGGAGGCTGTGATCATGAATTTTCTACAGTCATGCCAAGTTTTTTTTTTTTAACATATATAACAACAATCCTTGCTACAGTGAATTTGATATGGCTAGTAGTAATGTCCTAGTAATAATAAAACAGCAACAGAATTTTTTTTTTCAGGGCCAATGGGTATAAGAATAAAAGGGGGAAATCCTAGAGAACAGATTTTTGCAATGAATGTTAAAAGAAATTTCTCCCTGCATATGAGGCATTGTGGGAGGTAGGGAGGACCGTGGTGTGGCCTTAAGTCACATTTCTTGTTCCCAAGTCTGATGATTTCTCCATATTGTATAAATTTCAAACACTTTGCCTTATTTATAAACCCTCTGGGCTGAGGTTATTGAGATCCAGTAGACCTGCAGAGCACATGTAAGGGAGGCTTTGACTGTGTACCCATGAACTCAGAATAACTGGAGGAAAGGTGGCCATGACCCTTAACTACATTCTTAGTATGTGGTGTCTATACTAGAATTTAAAATAACCTAGGAAGTAAAACCACTATTAAAATGGAGTAAGGAGAGTGATGTGAACATTTTTAAAAATGGGGCACAGAAAAGAAGGTCAGAGGATGGTTTCCAGGTTACGCCCTGGCTCCACTCACAGATGGGTGCAGGCACCGTCCCAGCCTCCTGACCCGGCTCGTCCCCAAGTTTGCTCTCTCGAGTGTTTCTGACTTCGCTTCATTTTCATCTCATTTGATGAACAGAGCTGATCTCTTAACTTAGTGGCTGTTTACAAGATACACTTCCACAGTATTTCTAAGGTGAATGAAAACATTTTTGGCCGAACACAGGATTGCCAAGTATTGTCTATTGTAAAGACGCTAATGTAATTTCATCCTTTCTCAATTGAAACTCTCACATACACTCAAAAGAAAGGCTATTTATGAACAATGGGCACTGATTAGGAATTTTTTACCCTTTGTTTCAATTTTTTAAATCTGATTGTAAAACTTAGTGTTCGCATCAAGAAAATGTAAAGCCTGTCTCCCAGAGAACCGTATTAAGACAGCAGTTGGCCTGGTTTCAGTACGATTAATAACAGGAGCTCTGGAAGGACCTTATAGCATGAAGGGAATCTGTTTTATTTCTCTATCACATGTCATCTTCACCAACATCATAACTTTCTTTCCAAAATTTATAAGAATAGTTGACAGCCTTGCTTTAAGAATGCATTTTAAACCACATCTTGTAGTAGGGGTTAAAATAATTAGAATAAATTCTGGTCCCCTTAAAAAAGAAAGAAAAGAAGCCCTACCAACTGGCCCACCCGGAAGGACACCAGCAGATACATTCTTTAAATTTTGTATTCTGTATAATCTATGATATATACCTGGTCTCTTATGGGAGTGTTTTGCCAGAACGTTCTCTCGGGGGCGAGTGGTGGAACAGAATAAAAGTGTGACATACCTGCTGTTGTTGCCTTTCTCTGAGTCAACAAATATTGAATTAGGTCGAGTTGTGAGTCTTCTTGGGCACTAAGGCATGGAAAATAGAACGTGTCCCAAGTTAAGAGGCTGTTTGGTGATCTCTCTGTGAAGTGAGGGAGTGCAGGAAAGTCAGAGGGTGAGAAAATGAGTCAATTTAATAAAGAAAAACTTGATACTTTGTGACTTCTCCAAGAATCATTGAAACCAAAGCCAAAGACAGATCTGAAAGGTATAATTTACAGCAGTCAACCAACATCAGTAGAGGTTCCCATCTTTGTGTCATGAAGAATGTACCACTACCACAACACTAACCCTTGGATGGAAATATCAGTGAAATTTTTGGAGTCATACCCTCATCCACTCTTGAGAAGCAAAACATGCATAGTTAGGAAATAAGCATTCCTAATACAGAGTGAAAGGTCTTCAGGTTGGCTGGTGAAGAAGTTCTCTTACTCCATGCAATTTCATCTTCGTTCTCCTCGGTACAACCAGTTCAAAAGATGTTTCCTCTTTGCAGGTTACCAGCCAGTCTTGTCTGGTCAGCAGGGGTTCCAAGGCCTCATGGGGGTGCAGCAGCCACCTCAGAGTCAGGGCGTGATGAGCAGCCAGCAGGGAACTCCAGTGCAGAGCGTGATGGTCTCCTACCCAACCGTGTCTAATTATCAGGTGCGTGTCTGGAGCTTGGGAAACAGTGCTTTGAAAGCAGAACTTGCCGAAGTACAGGCTGTGGGTGTGTCCCCGTCTCAGGTGGTTGGCTAGGTGGTAGGGGGTGCTAGGTGCCGTCGTGTTGATGATTTTGAGTCAAGATTACACTAGACAAATAGAAAACAGAAAATGTACATTTCTATAACACAAATGGCTTTTGAATGCCCTTCTAAGTCTGGCTCCATATAAACTTTCTATTCATGAAGGAAAATTCTTTCAAGTTCTGTTCATGAAGACCTCTAGACATTCTGTTGAAATGGTACTTAATGAGAGACAGTCCTCGTGACAAATTTTCGTTTGTTTTGATCACAGCCAAAGAAACTTCATTTCACCACAAATTTAACTTATAAAGCTTTTTAAATGGCATCTCAGATTGATCTAAAGGGTATTTATTGGACCTGACAGTTGAATTTTCCAGACTAAACTCACATTGAGTATTTAAAGTGTCACACCCCCTTCTGTAATGTATATTCTGAAATTCACTGAGAGGGAAAGTGAAGGGTTGGTGAAGTATGTTAATCCTTCAGTTTAGCTGCACCAAGGACCTCTGGCCCTAGAGACCCTCTCCTCAGTCTTCCTGCCTTGACCATCCTTGTTCACGTTGCACCGGTCTCTACTGCCAACTCAATATGAAATGTTCTTGAAAGTTGCAAGTTGAGAGTGAGGTAGGTTCCAGGGACAAGAGCCTCTGTTATTATCAGTGGCTCCAGGCCACTTTGCATAAAACCAGAATGGGAGTGTGGCTTTCCAAAACAGAGAGAAATCCAGAGAGGGGGGTGGTCCACACGGCAGTCCCTGGAGAGCCAGGAAAGGGGAAGGAAAGAGGCTCAAATCTAACACTTTCTGAGCATTTACTTCTCACCAGACACGGCCCAAGTGCTGTTGCATCCTCCTGCAGCTCGATTTCAGGGGCCACTTTGAAGGAGGTGTCATTATGCACGTGGAATCAGAAAATCAGGGCGGTTAAATGGTTTGCCCAGTGTGAAACAGCTGATAAAAGGCAGAGCTGGGGCTCCAATCCCAAAGCGTGACTGTTTTTGATGACACGACCGTAGCTTGCGGGACACCCTGGAAGGCTCTCCTCATACAGGGACGTGTCTTGTGTCTCCGCACAGGTGCCAATGACCCAGGGTTCTCAAGGACTGCCCCAGCAGTCGTACCAACAGCCACTCATGCTACCCACCCAGGCCGGCCAAGGCTCCCTCCCAGCCGCCGGGATGCCCGTGTACTGTAACGTCACACCGCCGACCCCTCAGAACAACCTTAGGCTGGTGGGCCCGCCCTGCCCCTCCAGCACTGTCCCCGTGGTGTCGGCCAGCTGCAGGACCAACTGTGCCAGCATGAGCAACGCCGGGTGGCAGGTCAAGTTCTGAGCGCTCCGGCTGTGGCCCGTGTCTTCCGACACTACCGTGGCCCTTTGCGGGAGGAGGAGCCAGGTGGGCAAACTCGCTGAGGACTTAAGTATTCACTCCACACCCAAATGACTGCTGCTGGTATTCTGTAAAAAAAAAAGACTAATCCACACGTTAGCTGGTTAATGGTGCATATTTCCGTCATGTCCGCTAGGTATGCCTTTCTAGCTTAGCTAGTGACATGAATTCATCAAGGTAAGATTTTATCCTACCACTGAATACCACTGTGTAGACGATACTATCCCTAATTTGGATTCTTAGTTTTGTACTTTGTGTTGAGTTTGTGATGCTAAGAAGTATTTAAAAAAAATTATATACTGCAATCACATTGTACCAAAGCTGTAATGGAAAAGAAAAGAATTGATGAATGGAAGGAATAATTTATATACACAATAGAGTTTTCTTTTTTTAATGGATATATACTGTATTGTAGTGTTTAATCGAAATAAAACTATTTGACCTTATGGAGGAAGGTCATGTTTTTACCACCAGTTTCTTTCACTCTCTGTTCCCCTGTGTGTTGGCTTGTGTCCCTTTTATCCCCTTCAAGCACTACTTTATAAATAATGCACAGAAAAGATATTCTGGGTGTTTGTAGATGAACTGGTATCACACTAGTAGGCAAACACGGCACCAACTGCAGTTTCTTGTCGTGAATACCACAGGGCTGGCTCCTGGAAATAAATGGCATGCGGCGTATCCACTCATTGAACACACATTTTTGAAATGCACACACTTGGCCTTTAGTTTTAGGCCCACTGAATGCATGTAGCTGTACTTCACCGGCTGGGAAAATCCGCGAACAGCAGCTCTGTACCAAATCCTGTGCTAAACCCTGTGCCAGCTCCATTCAAATTCCATCCACCACCTGGGAAACAAGGAGTCTTTGCTTAGAGGGAAATTAAAAGAGGCACAATCTAGGACTTCCTGGGTGGCCCAGTGGTTGAGAACCCACCTGCCAATGCAGGGAACACAAGTTCAGTCCCTGGTCCAGGAGGATGCCACATGCCAGGGGGCAACTGAACCCGTGTGCCACAGCTACTGAGCCTGCACGCCCTGGAGCCCGTGTGCCGGAAGAGAAGCCACCACAGTGAGAAACCTGCTCTCCGCAATGAGAGAAAGCCTGTGCTCAGCAATGAAGACCCAACACACTCAGAAAGAAAGAAAGAAAGAAAGAAAAGAAACCGGCCCAGTCTAACTTCACCCATTATGTTGGGTCACATAGTGAAAAGTACCACAGGTATTGACAGTAAGTCAGGAACTCAAAGGTGCTGATGCTTGTCCTAATGATTTAAAACAAGGCAAAATAAAGCAAGCATTTGGTTACCAAGATGCAAAACAGACACACACACACACACACAAAAACATTGAAAAGGCTGTTCCTGTATAATCTCAAAATGTTTACCTCCCTGTGGATTCTGCAGGTAAGACCGATTTATGACAACCTTTGAAAAATAACATCTGAGTATCATCTCTGGCCCTTCCAGGGGGTATTTAATGAGAGAATAAAACCCCACAGCTTTCACTTCGCTATAGACGTACAATGACTAACAGTTCTGTTAACTCTATACCTAAAAAACACTTGCCAGTGAGAAGGATTTGGAAAGTATGTATGGGTAATTCCCATTATTTTTCACATTACCACATTCTGTATATTAGATTTTTTCATGTCCATGTCCTTTAGCTGGAGATGGAGTTAGGCAGCCAGATGCAAACCACCTTCCAGATTGAGTTCAGTCGCTCAGTCGTGTCCGACTCCTTCTGACCCCATGAACCGCAGCACGCCAGGCCTCCCTGTCCATCGCCAACTCCCGGACTCCACCCAAACCCGTGTCCATTGAGTTGGTGATTACTGCTCCTTAATTTTACATTAATTTTCCTTTAAAAGGGAATTTCACACATACCATCATCACCTTCATTCCTCGTGAAGTCTGTTCCATTTCCCCACTTCTCAGTCTACTGACTTCATCATAAGTAAACCAGAACTATGACAAATGTTCTAAGAAAAAGGGATGTTGCATTTTTAAATTGAGCCATTAAACCAATAGGTTGAGTAGCTTTTAAACCAAGAGCTGCTCTGAGAAGAAGCAAAGTGTTCGCCAAATTAGTATTTTCCCCTAATGGAAGGAGGCGGCTGACCAATATGGACTCATTTTTGAAATACATTTTCCATGGAGCCCTGTGACCCTGGCAGTGATCCCAAACCCAAGGATCCAAATATAGGCTGAATGTTTTTTTTTTTTTTTTCCATACTATTCTGAGAAATTTGAAGCACTTATTTAATGAGTCTTAGAATTACTGAGCCTTCTTTCCCATGGATTTGAAGCCTACATCATGCTAAGGGTAAAGACAGATAGATCTTTGTTGTTGTTGGCCATTCTTTTCCAAATGTATTACTCTAATATTTAGACATTTGACTTTTATTGCATAGCAAATCCCTTTACTTACTGTTTATAGCTGAGCCATCTTCCTTCCTTTCACTAAATGTTTGTATCCAGTATTACTTTATTCCTAATATCATGTTAAACTTACTTTACATTTGAATATTCGAGATGGCTGCGTAGGGAGACAGTTTTATTAGTGAAGCACTTCCAGAATTTAATTTACTGTCAGGAGAACATTCAATTGTTTTCACATTGATTAAAATTGTATTACAATCACATTTGGAAATTATATATATGTCTATAAACTTATATAGATACATATGTAAATAAATATACAGTCATCTCTGATGATTCTCCATGTGAAAGTAAAAGAGAACACAACTGACTCATGCATTCATTTATTCAGCAAACTTTTACTGCATACTTGATTATATCCTAATTAGTGACACAATTCCAAGTAAGACTACAAATACATTTCATGCCCACAGATTTACTCTTGTAAGTTTTTTCATACATTTGGTTATCCTGTGATGGTTAGAACTGAATGTTCTAACTAGGATACCAATGAATTTCAGCCATTTTATTGTTTTAATATCATTCCCCAGCACGTGGAGTAGGATAAGACCGTGTGTTACATAACATTATGGAAATGGGATTATGTAATTAATTATAAATATAGCTGGAGGCTAAGTCATAAATCACAAAACAAAACAGCTGGGGTAGGGACGTGCCTGGTGATCCACTGGTTAGGACGCTGCACTTCCACCACAGGGAGCATGGGCTCAGTCCCTGGTGGGGGAAGTAAGATCACCCGTGCCGCGTGCTGCAGCCAAAATACAGGGGGAAAGTGGAGTGCATATGAGCCAGAGCAGCTTCTCGAGAAGAAGGACAAAGCAGGAACAACCGGGAAGGAAAGTGGCAGCAGAAACGGCTTTTGCCGTCAAAGTAAGTGAGTGCTTGGACTCAGCCTCCACTTTTGCCGTCAAAGTAAGTGAGTGCTTGGACTCAGCCTCCACTTTTGCCGGCGGCTGGCACAGGAGGCCGCTTCCATGCGCCTGTCCCCCAGCTGCCTGTATTCTGCATACACGGGCACATCCAGGACAGAGGGGCATGCCCACCCTCACCAGCACCGGGGTGCCCTCATGGGCAAACTCATCATTCCCAGGCCAAAAACAATAAAAGAACTGCACATACCTCACCCTAAAGGTGGAGTCCAACCACATCTTGCACACTTTAAAATCCAAGCAATATCTTACAACAGTTTTTCTAAAACATTTTCTTTCCATAGAAGACTTTTTCCTTGGGATATTTATAGTTGTTAGATTAAACCTGACTGTTCCCAGGACAATTATAATTGGAAGACAAGGTTAATGAAGGCCAAAAATCTTTTAAAAAGCTATCTGATTTCTGGAAACCTTTATGATATAACAGGGAAGCATAATTTGCATATTTTCTCAAACATATTTGAACGAAATATCCTCTTCACAGAATATATCAAGAGACTAATATTATGAGGTACATATATTTTTAATTATATTAAGGCATCTGAAACCAAGAGTACAAACACAGCTATTTTATTTCTATAGATACCATATTAGACTATTATAAAAGGTAAATGTAATAATACTACAACCTCACTTCCAGCTGTGACATCTTTGGGTAACTGCCCCTAGAGTGCATTATTTACTCCTTGAACACATGAGCGGAAAGGTAAGCCTTGGCACCAATATTTCTGGACTTTTCAATTCTTAACATTAAAGGACTTCATATTTCTATTTATGTCTAACATGGTAGTAACAGTCATACAGCTATGTAGATATAGTTATTCCAAATGATCTTTCAGATCTCTATGTGAGTGTAAAAGAGAACAAGACTGATTTATGCATCCAAGCATTGATGCCTTTTTATTCATTTCAAGACCTTGTACCACAGTCTGTGGAGCCTGTGCCTTTAGGAACTTCGTGAGTTTTCAGAATAAATTATACCAAATAACTAACTAAAAATATAGGAAGCTAGTCATAGGTCTTTTATTTTAAATATAAGACACATTAAAATGGGATTCTGGAGAAGGAACGGGTGGCTTCTGGCTGTGGTTTTATGAGGCTTTTGACTGGGGCCCTGTTGAACAGATGGAATTGGAGCCTGCAAACCTTAGTGTGGATGAGCCCCAGCCTAGCCAGGAGAAATGCCTAGGGAGAGAAAAAGGAAGAAAAAGATGAACTACAGTAAGTCCCCTACAGACAAATAAGTTCTGTTCTAAGAGTGCATTCGTAAGTCTAAATTGTTTGTAAGTCCAACAGTTAGCTTAGGTCCCCAACTAACACAATCGGCTATATAGTAGTGTACTGTAATAGGTTTATACTACTTTTCACACAAATGACACACACACACAAAAATAAACAAAAAATAAACATTTTTAATCTTACAGTCCAGTATTTTGAAAAGTACAGCAGTGCAGTACAAAAGCTGGCATACAGGGGCTGGTATCAAGTGAACAGGCAAGAAGTTACCGACGGGAGGAGGGAGAGCAGGTGGGAGATGGCAGAGCTGAAGGACTGTCAGCAGCAGAAGATGGAGAGCAGACTGCAATTTCACTCATGCCTGATGTTGATGGCATGGGTTCTGGCTCCTTGCTAGAACCAGAAGCACATTCACATCTCTGAAAGTTCACAACTTGAAGGTTTGCGTGTTGGGGACTCCCTGTATAGGTTGGCTGGAGAGGGAGGTGAAGCACAGAAGAAAAGCAGAGACTGAATAATGGGAAATTGACAGAGGGCCTGGCTGGGGTGATCTTGAAAGCAGGTCAAGAGTTAACAGGCAACCAGAGGCTCCTGAAGATTTGGGAATGACAAGTCATGTGATCTCAGCCATGGTTCATAAAGAAGCATGGGCCTCAGCAAGTGGTATGGATGAGACTTGAAAAGGATCTTCCTTCAGAAACCAGAGATGAACACAGTAATAGTGATGATCGGGTGCTGAGCAACAGTTAGCATCAGCATTGTTGGGCTCAGTCAGAAATGAATCCTAGATCTTAAGTCTTAGCAATTCTGTTTTTATGGGCAGCAAAGCTTTAGTGCTACGTATTTCCTTCTTCCCTCATGGACAGAAGCTTCTGTACCTAAGCGCACTGTCTTAAGCTGCATCACAAGGCACAGTTCCTACAACCTTTTAAGGTAAATGAGACTGAAGAGAAAACTGAAACAGCACAGCGGGGCTGCCAAGTCTCCATCACGATGTATCTTGTATCAACCCCCAATATGCAGCAACAACAGATATCAACTGCCTAGTCGCTCTTGTTAAAAGACAAAACAGAATAAAACTGGTGAGACATTTATCCATTCTGGCTCACAAAACAGTGTTTGTTTTTTTTTCTGTACTTTGCCGGATGCCACTTCTTCTATACAGGACCAAAAATATTTGCTTCCTCCCCTATTATTCTGTCTAAAACCCTCTTTACTGAGAAAGCTGTTTTCATTAAGGCTTTGACATTATTTTCCAGTAGTCCTCAGCTGTAGTGTCTGTTTTAAGTTCAAGCTGCCTTCTGTGAAGTTTTGCAATCTCCAATCTTCTCCTTCCAAAGTAGATTTACCCCTATTACGTGTCATCAGTGGCAAGAGCTTTTCACTCCTGGAACTGGGCTCCCTGCTGCTCCCAGCATTGTGCACACATTGAGGGGGAGAGGCATCTGATACTATTCTTCCATGGAGAAAAATCACCTCCTGATTGATGTCCTAACAGAGAACCGGGTCATCTACTGGGCACGAGGCTGCTTCTGCTCAGACAATAATAACCAACCCCCTGACTGCAGATGTGCAGTGAGTGCTTTGACATTCAAGTTTATTATTTGATTTGTTTCACTGCTTTATTCCATATTCCTCTCACTGTTGTTACAGGAGGAGAGGAAGTCAGATACTGAGCAAACAGGAGGAGACGTAAATCTGAAGAGGGGTGAGCCTTGAACCCGGGATTTGATGAACAGTCAAGGAGCAAACACATCAGGCATTCATGATAATGTGTATACCGCTGATGCACTGGTCAGACTGATTGGGCTAGATAGCATCCTGTTGGAAAAGAGTTGCTTTTTGAATGTTCAAGACCTCACTTCTTCAGAGTCTGGTGCAAACAGGGGATGGCGGGGGTGGCGGCGGCGGGGGGGGGGGGGGGTGCTCATGTGGGGGTAGAGAAGAAGAGGACACAGAATATAGAGGTCCTGGAATTAAAAATAGGACAGCTTATTGTGAAATTTGACAGGGGAGGTTGGCCATGTTGTGCAGCATGTGGGATCTTAGCTCCCCAACTAGGGATCAAACCCACACCCCTTGCACTGGAAGCAAAGAGTTTAAACCACTGGGAAACCAGGGAAGTCCCTATTGTGAGGTTTTGAATCATGTTTCTTGTTAAGAGATCCAACATCCCCATAGGAATGGTCCAATAAGACAGATCTGGTTAAATGTGGGGATGACATAGGGCCTTATTGCTCCCTCTATACCCCAAAGGATTTTATTGTGTTAACAGCTTGGAAACCACTGCTGTTTGTGTTGCCATAATGCTATCATAAGACTCCCACCTTCTTGTAATTGGATTTCTTTGCATACAGAGTTTGCAGCTGCTTCTCCTGGGTTCTCCAGCAAGTAAGTCAGTAGGCACTGCTGTCTGTGCACAGATGTCATCTCCCTTTTACATCAAATACCTCAGCTCACTGGAGAAGCAAATGGCAACCCGCTCCAGTATTCTTGGCTGGAGAATCCCATGGACGGAGGAGCCTGGCAGGCTACAGTCCATGGGGTCGCAAGAGTCGGACATGACTAAGCACAAACACACCCTTCTATTACAGGGTGATTGGAAGAAACATCAAGTATATAGTGCCATCTGAATCATATATATCTGTCCCATGAATTGTTTCTAAGCTTATTAAAAACAGAAAAAAAATTTTTTTTAAGAAATAAGACAATCACCTATCTTTTTCAAGTGCTTAAAATTTGTCTACAAGGAGGAGGCCACACTTTCCAATGAAACTCAAGAGCCAATTTCACCCTTTTCAAAAGAGAGAGGAGTTACTTAAAGTGCTTAATGGTAATGTAATAGAGAGCAATGGCCTGAGACTGAAAAATGCAGCAATTTGAATTGGACATTAAGAAAAATTTCACTGGAAGCAAGGGCAATTATACAATGAAATAATTTCCTAAGGGAGAAACAGTGAGACGCTGTTAAAAAGAGTTGTTTAAAAGAGTAGATTAAAAAAAAAAAAAAAAAAACACTTGCAGCTGAGGCTGCTGGAAGATGGTTTTATGATTTATTGCTTTACTGTGGCCACACGCCATCCTCTCTGGAGATTTCTCAGGCTCAGCTAGCTTACCTTCCATTAATGTAGGATCTGCACGGTGCCCAAGGACTATGATGTCTGTATTCTGTTTTTTATGCAAAAATGTAGACTTGTAAATGGAATACCCATGAAAGAGGCAAGGAGAACATAGAAGGCTCTAGTTGTTCAAAATCCACTCTGTGTCAGCATCCTAGGGTATTTTACACACACACACACACACACACACACGTGTATAAGTACATACATCTCTCTCTCCCTCTGCCCCTCTGTCCCTCTCTCTCCCCACCCCCAATCTTATTTAAACCTTCTGCAACCAACTGGTTGATCTGTTCAAACTGGTGGCCATTAATCAGTCAGTACTACTGGCCATGAGGATGCATGACATGATTATTCCTTCACACAAACTGCTGCATGTGCAGCATAGGGCAGATAAAAGCATCCTTTACCTGAGGTCAGGAGCCTTGCTTTTGATCCTAGCTCCATGATCAAGCACCCTCAGAAACTAACGTCTGGGTCTTGCTTGTACAGTTTTCTAATCATTGCTATTTCTTTCTTTCATCATCTGTTCCCTCCCTTATCAGGACCAGCGATTTTCCAGCCAGTGTACATAGGGATTTAACACTAGTTATCAGCCTACCAGCAAGGATAGGAAGAGAGGGCATCTGCTGAGGGGGAGAAGGGATCCCATGGAGATTCCCAGCCAAGTGCTGGGGAGGAGCCACTTCCATGCCCTCCAAAGGTTCAGAGGGGCCTGCAGAACCAACATCCCCAGGCCCTTCTATCAGGACACCCCTATGCCACATTCCAGGGTTTCTGGTTTTCTCATCCAGAGACTATAGCATTGCAGACCTATTCAACTGAACATTCAGTATCTCTGGAGCTCTGAAATTATGAGGTTTTATGTTTGCTGCTCAGCTGTGTCCCCTCTCCTACTGCAGAAGTTGGAAGCCTTTTTATGCACTCCCAGAGAGGCCCTCTGGCTCTCATCCTTAAGACTTGTGAATGGTCTTTGGTTCTTTGTTAGCCTCCTTGCAGGGTGAAGATACCACTTAGCAGTACCTCGAGCCACCTCACCTCTCTGCTGCCCTGTAGACATTTTCTCCTAGTGCCTTTCATACGCTTGAACTTTCATCCCCACAAGGGCATCTTCCCCATAATGAGGCTTGACCCCTTCACCACCAATGCAACATTCAGCAAGGCCACCACATGCCAAGGAACTCAGGATGGCATCTTATATCCACTCTTGGCACCATCTGTATTAGTTCAAGTCTCTGAAAAGCATATGCCAAGATGGAATTAGACTTTTTAAAGACGTAGGAGGAAAATTCAATAAGGAGAAATGTACAGGGAGCTGCAGAAAGCCATCAGAGTCATTTGACCTGATGCAAGTCTGACATCTGTGCAGGAGAGAGAAAAAGGCTTAGAATTCAGAGCAACTCAAGAAAGTTGCAGCAAGACCTATAGAGAGTTCTCAAGTCAAAGTCTCTGTCAGAGACCCACACGTCTAGAGAGCGAGCCTACTTTAGCATCTCTGCTGAGCTCATGAAGGTCTTGGGCAGCATGTTGGCCTTGGTGGAAAGGTAGTCATAATTTTTAGAGTCCCCATTGTCAGAGACATGAGAAGTGCATTCCTCTGGCTGCTGTACAGAGGGACCCGGAGTCCTTTTAGCTTGAGAAGTCAACCTTCTGTATGGCTAAGTCCTCTGCATCCAGTCAGTGGATAAGAAGTGTGAGAAGGGACATATCCCTCTGTGCATGTGGATGCACTTCACTGCGTGGAAAGTCTGAGAAACGTGGGCCTGGCTGGGGACCACTTAACAGCAAGAAGTCCACAGTATGGAAAAGGAAATGCAAGCCTTCGATGGACACTGGGTCCTTCCTGCGACTGAGAATAAATAAAAGTGGAATGGAAATGTTGTTACTCTGATGGGATGAATGATGAAAAGAGAAAGAAAAACACTATGAAAAAGGGAAACTTCCCCAGTGGTAAAGTGGCTAAGACTCCATGTTCCCAATGCAAGGGGCCTTGGGTTCGACCCAGGTTGGGGAACTAGATCCCACGTGCCACAACTCAAGATCCCACATGCCGCAACAGAGGTCAAAGGTCCCACATGTCACAAGTGAGACCTGGCAGAGCCAAATAAACACAAACAATAACAACAACAATAATATTAGAAAGGAAAAATGGGGCCTAATTATAAACAAAAAAAAATAGTATGGATGCTATGAACAACTTTATGCCAATAAATTTGAAAAATGGATACCATATTACAAGATATTGATTACCAAGAATGACAAAAAGTAAACTCACAACCTGAATAACCTAACAGATTAAAATAATCTGCAGTAAAGATATTCTAATCCCCAAATACCAGTCTCAGAAATGTTTACAAGGGAGTCCCACTAAGCCACTTTATATGTGTTCTATTAGATTTTTCTTAAGGCTACCCCCACAACAGCAGATAAGTGCTAAAGCCATGAAATCAGAACAAAACAAGGAAAGAATAAAGACAGTCAAATCATAGTTCAAACTCATTCTTGAAAGCAGATGCAAAATATTTGCAATTAAATATTAACAAATGCAGGGCTTTCCTAGTGGCTCAGTGATAAAGAATCCTCCTGCAATGCAGGAGATGTGGGTTTGATGGCTGGGTCAGGAAGATCCCCTGGAGGAGAAAATGGCAACCCAATCCAGTATTCTTGCCTGGAAAACTCCATGGACAGAGGAGTCGGGCATGACTTAGCGACTGAACAACATTAACAAATGCAACCCAGCAACATGTACATGTGCGATCTCATGAGAAGAAACCAAGCCTGCTGACATCTTGATCTTAGGCTGGAAGGCTTCAGAGCTATGAGAAAATAAAATTCTGTGGCTTAAACCACCTCGTAGGTCGTATTTTACTATGGCAGCCTAGCAGACTCACTACATCAATTCTCCACATATTAAACAACTCAAACTTATTATAAACAATGTTCAACCTATTTTAAAGGAATTTCAAAAGTCTATCCTAAAGTTCACATGGAACAGCAAACAGCTAAGACCATCAAATACATGTGGAGGAGCAAGATGAGGATGCTGCCCAAATAAATATCAAGGCATTTTATAAAGATACACAGTTAACATTTCATGGTTTTAACACACCAATAAATTAATATATCCCTCGGAATAAAATAAAGGGCCTAGACCCAAAGACATCCACAAATAAAGATAATGACACACTAACTGTGGGGAAATGATACTTTATTCAATGATAGGAATGAGTTAATATGTAGTCTCTATGAAAAAATAAAATATTTTATCTCACAAAGCATAGAGAAACAACATTAAAGTAGCTGAAAATCCTAAATGAGGGAAGTGATGGATATGTTAATTACCTTGTCAAGGAACCATCTTTCACTACAGATACACATATCAAATCACCATGCTGATACTTTATCTTGTAGTTTTATTATTCAATTATACCTCAGTAAAGCTGAAAAATTCTAAATACAAAATACAAAGCTGTAAGATATTAGGAGAAGCTACAGAAGAACATCTCATGTCCTCAGGTTATATATTGATTTTTTAAACGAAGATACAAAAATCACAATAAATAAAAAGTACTAGTAAATTTCATCACCATAAAATTCAAGATGACTCCAAAGAAATGTGACCATGACAAGGTGAAAGGAGAAGCTACTGACTAAAAGATACTGTACACATTCAAAATGCATAAAGAACGCTTATAAAGCTACAAAAAAAGACATACAGCCCAATGTAAAAACAAAGAACTGAACTGAACAATCAATTCACAGAAGAGTAAACCTAAATGGTTCGATACACATATTGAAATAAAGGCTCAATATAACTAGTGTTTAGGAAATAAATTTAAAATTCCATATACTATTTTACTTTCCACCACATAAGCAACAGTATGTGAACCAATAACTTCAGGATGTTCAAGCTGGATTTAGAAAAGGCAGAGGAACCAGAGATCAAATCGTCAACATCTGTTGGATAATAGAAAAAGCAAGAGAGTTCTGGACATCTACTTCTGCTTCACTGACTATGCTAAAAGCATGGACTGTGTGGATCAAAGCAAACTCTGAAAATTCTTCAAGAAATGGGAATACCAACCAAATTACCTGTCTTCTGAGAAATCTGTATGCGGGTCAAGAAGAAACAGTTAGAAAGGGATATGGAACAATGGACTAGTTCCAAATTGGGAAAGGAGTACGTCAAGGCTGTATATTGTCACCCTGCTTATTTAACTTATATGCAGAGTACATCATGAGAAACGCTAGGCTGGAGGAAGCACAAGCTGGAATCAAGATTGCCGGGAGAAATATCAATAACCTCAGATAAGCAGATGACACCACTAAGGTAGAAAGTGAAGAGGAATTAAAGAACCTCTTGATGAAAGTGAAAGAGGGGAGTGAAAAAGTTGGCTTAAAATACAACATTCAGAAAACTAAGATCATAGCACCCAGTCCCATCACTTCAATGCAAATAGATGGGGAAACAATGACAGACTTTATTTTCCTGGGCTCCAAAATCACTGCAGATGGTAACTGCAGCCATGAAATGAAAAGCTGCTTACTCCTTGGAAGAAAGGCTATGACCAACTTAGACAGCATATTGAAAAACAGAGACATTACTTTGCCTACAAAGGTCCATCTAGTCAAAGCTATGGTAATTCCAGTAGTAATGTACAGATGTGAAAGTTGGACCATAAAGAAAGCTGAGCACCAAAGAATAGATGCTTTTGAACTATGGTGTTGGAAAAGACTCTTGAGAGTCCCTTGGACTGCAAGGAGATCAAACCAGTCCATCCTAAAGGAAACCAACCCTGAATATTCATTGGAAGGACTGATGCTGAAGCTGAAGCCCCAGTACTTTGGCCACTAGATGTGAAGAACTGACTCACTGGAAAAGACCCTGATGCTGGGAAAAATTGAAGACAGGAGGAGAAGGGGACAACAGAAGATGAGATGGTTGGATGGCATCACCGACTCAATGGACATGAGTTTGAGCAACCTCTGGGAGTTGGTGATGGACAGGGAAGCCTGGCGTGCTGCAGTCTATGGGGTCACAAAGAGTCGGAATGACTGAACAACTGAACTGAACTGAACTGACGAGCAACTGAAGTGAATTGATACAAGCAACAGTGAACAAATGGAGCAGCAGTTAAATATTAGGTGAGAATGAGAAGCTCTTTTCCACAACTGGGGGTGGAGGGTGGGACTGCTATGTAAGCCAGAACAATCACTTTGATAAAAAAAAGGAACATTATGTAGTAAAGTTGGAAATAAGTCTATCTAGCATACAAAAATACCACTTGTAGAAAAATGGCCCAGAGTACCCTGTGCATAGGTAAACAAGAACACACAAGAATGACTAATGTCAGTTTTTTAAAAAAAGAGAAAAATTGGGATCAGCCTGAATGCCTACTAGAATGGATGGATGCATTCATACAAAGGGGTCAGGGACAATGGTAATGATGAATGAACTAAAGCCACACATCTCAGCATGAGAAAATCTCAGAGAAAAATCACAGACAAACATGAAAGGAGAAAAGAAATGCTTAAAATATAATACTTAAATAAACACAAAAACATTCACAATAATACTGTGTATGGTTAATGAATATGGATAAAGCATAATTTTTAGATGTGCGATAAAATATGCATGTGAATAATATTAAATTTAGACTAGGCTTCATAATGGGAGGAAGAGGGTGAAGAATGGAAAGGGTATATTTATAATAAGAAGCTTCAAATTGATCTGAAATATGAAATAGGAAAGCAATGTAAAAACAACACAAAAAAATAGATGGTTAAAGACCTGTTTGCAAAACAGACTCTCTGTATTTTCCTGAAAGGATGAGATTTCAAGGTAAACATTATTTGAAGACACACAGGAAAAGGTGTTTTTTTGTTGTCATTTTATCACTTTAGCTCTAAGTTTGGTGAGTCTTAGTAACTGAGAAATAGCCTACATTTCTTTTCTTATAGACATTACAGTGTAGTAAAGGATAAATGTTTGGAAGCTTTGATAGTTCATCCATGAGCATTGCTAACTTTCTTTTTCCCTCTCAGGAGAAATGTTAATGGGTTCATCTGAATACAGCTATTTGGGTGTATGACTTTCCTGGCAGAGAAAGCAGAACTAAAGCTATATTAATCAAAGAAGTGTGTGTGTGTGAGAGAGAGAGAGAGAGATAGGAGGAGAGAGAGTGGGAAAAGGGCAGTGAGGGAGAAGGAGGGAGAGAGATCTCAAGTTGTGGATTATTTGCCAAGATAAGTCAAATCAAATTTCTCAGAATGTTTTGGACATTTGGGTAATTTTGGTACTTTGGTGTTTGTGAAAAGTGAAATCAAAGTGGTAGTCACTCAGTCGTGTCCAACTCTGCAACCTCATGGACTGAAGTCCAGCAGGCTCCTCTGTCCATAGAATTCTCCAGGCAAAAATACTAGAGTAGGCATCTATTCCGTTCTCCAGCAGATCTCCCAGGTTTGATCTCTGTGTCTCTTGCATTGCAGGCTGATTTATTACTATCTGAGTCACCAGGGAAGCTTAGTTAGGTTCAAGTAACATTTCATCCACAAGAGACTGTTTCAAAATTGGGAAAAAGAGTATATCAAGGCTATATATTGTCACCCTACCTATTTAACTTAAATGCAGAGTACATCATGCAAAATGCCAGGCTGGATGAAGCACAAGCTGGAATCAAGATTTCCAGGAGAAATATCAATAACCTCAGACATGCAGATGACACCACACTAATGGCAGAAAGCGAAGAGGAACTAAAGAGCCTCTTGATGAAGGTGAAAGAGGAGCATGAAAAACTAGCTTAAAACTCAACATTCAAACAAGTATGATCATGGTATCTGGTCCCATCACTCCATGGCAAATAGGTCGGGATAAAATGGAAACAGTGACAGATTTTATTTTCTTGGGCTCCAAGATCACTGTGGATAGTGACTGCAGCCATGAAATTAAAAGACACTTGATCCTTGAAAGAAAAGCTATGACCAACCTAGACAGCATATTAAAAAGCAGACACATTACTTGACAACAAAGGTCTGTCTAGTCAAAGCTATGGTTTGTCCAGTAGTCATGTATGAATGTGAGAGTTGGACCATAAAGAAGGCTGAGCGCCCAAGAATTGATGCTTTCAAACTGTGACGCTGGAAAAGACTCTTGAGAGTCCCTTGGACTGCAAGGAGATCAAACCAGTCAATCCTAAAAGAAATCAACCCTGAATATTCATTGGAAGGACGGATGCTGAAGCTGAAGCTCCAATACTTTGACTACCTAAGGTGAAGAGTAGACCCATTAGAAAAGACCCTGATGCTGGGAAAGACTGAAGGCAGGAGGAAAAGAGCGCAATAGAGGATGAGACTGGTTGGATGGCATCATCGACTCAATGGACATGAGTTTGAGCAAACTTGGGGAGAGAGTGAAGTACAGGGAAGCCTGGTGTGCTGC
Organism: Bos indicus x Bos taurus; assembly: GCF_003369695.1. Classification (NCBI taxonomy): domain Eukaryota; kingdom Metazoa; phylum Chordata; class Mammalia; order Artiodactyla; family Bovidae; genus Bos; species Bos indicus x Bos taurus. The sequence continues at coordinate 51,063,229 of NC_040097.1, read as the reverse complement.
AGTCCATGGGGTCACACAAAGAGTCAGACACAACTGAGCGAACGAACAACAAAATTTATATGCCAGCTGTAAATAATACTGACTAGACACTCACTGAATGCCAATACTATAGGCTAAGAGAAACAATAGATTAACCATATTTAGGATTTTCTTGAAATATGAGGTCCTGATCGATTTTCCTGACACACCCAAATGTCTACTAGAGAAGCTGAATTGAAGGCCCTGGGTAATTTCTACAACTGCAGGCGAGTTAATAAAAGTTTGTGGCTCGAGTGTTCTCATCTCAGAAAGGTATTATTAAGCTTAAACATTGTTCATTCTTCTCCTTTCCATGAGATTTTATACATCACTGTAACAGGAGGAAATCAGTGAATTGTAATCTCTGGCATCTAACAAGACGGCAGAGAGCATTTAATGTTAGCAGAGGCCCCTGAGGGTGACTTTTGAAAGCTCACAGTGAGAGTGTCAGGAGCAGAATCCAGATGTTCTAGCTTTCATCTTAGTAGTTATTCACTCTAAAATAAATTTACTTCATTATTTTTCCCTTGATGGGAAAAAAAAATAACATCATCATCAGTCTCTACATTTTTTATTCACAGTGCCCAAATTAAATTTTAAAAAGGCATACAAGAATAATTTTTTAAAAAAGAATAATCAGAGGGACTTCCCTGGTGGTCTGGAGGCTGGCTCTGCACTCTCAATGCAGGAGGCCCAGGTTCAATCCCTGGTCAGGAGGCTAGACCCCACACGCCACAACTAAGAGTTTGCAGCCTGCAACTACAGCTCCTGTGTGCCACAACTAAGACCCAGTGCAGCCAAATAAGTAAATAGATTTTAAAAAAGAATCATCAGATATAAGCAAATGCAAAGATAAATAAGATACAGAAGTACATCAGTTAAGTTCAGTCGCTCAGTCGTGTCTGACTCTTTGTGACCCCTTGGACTGCAGCATGCCAGGCTTCCCTGTCCATCACCAACTCACAGAGCTTGCTCAAACTCATGTCCATCGAGTCAGTGATGCCATCCAACCATCTCATCCTCTGTCATCCCTTTCTCCTCCTGCCTTCAATCTTTCCCAGCCATCAGGGTCTTTTCCAATGAGTCAGTTCTTCACATCATGTAGCCAGAGTATTGGGGCTTCAACATCAGTCCTTCCAATGAATACTCAGGACTGATTTCCTTTAGGATGGACTGGTTGGATCTCCTTGCAGTCCAAGGGACTGCCAAGAGTCTTCTCCAATGCCACAGTTCAAAAGCATCAGTTCTTCAGCACTCAGCCTTCTTTATGGTCCAGCTCTCACATCCATACATGACTAATGGAAAAACCACAGCCTTGACTAGATGGACCTTTGTTGGCAAAGTAATGTCTCTGCTTTTTAATATGCTGTCTAGGTTGGTCATAACTTTTCCTCCAAGAAGCAAGGGCTGCAGTCACCATCTGCAATGATTTTAAATAAATAAAGTCTCTCACTGTTTCCATTGTTTCCCCATCTATTTGCCATGAAGTGATGGGACCAGATGCCATGATCTTAGTTTTCTGAATGTTGTGTTTGAAGCCAACTTTTTCACTCTTCTCTTCCACTTTCATCAAGAGGCTCTTTAGTTCTTCTTCACTTTCTGCCATAAGGGTGGTGTCATCTGCTTATCTGAGGTTATTGATATTTCTCCCAGCAATCTTGATTCCAGCTTGTGATTCATCCAGTCCAGCGTTTCTCATGATGTACTCTGCATATAAGTTAAATAAGCAGGGTGACAATATACAGCCTTGATGTACTCCTTTCCCAATTTGGAACCAGTCCATTGTCCATGTCCATTTCTAACTGTTGCTTCTTGAACCGCATACAGATTTCTCAGGAGGTAGGTAAGGTGGTCTGGTATTCCCATCTCTTGAAGAATTTTCTACATTGTGGTGATCCATACAGTCAAAGGCTTTGGCATAGTCAATAAAGCAGAAATAGATATTTTTCTGGAACTCTTTTGCTTTTTCTCTGATCCAACGGATGTTGGCAATTTGATCTCTGGTTCCTCTGCCTTTTCTTAATCCAGCTTGAACATCTGGAAGTTCATGGTTCATGTACTGCTGAAGCCTCACTTGGAGAATTTTGAGCATTACTTTGCTAGTATTGAGATGAGTGCGATTGTTTGGTAGTTTGAACATTCTTTGGCATTGCCTTTCTTTGGGATTGGAATGAAAACTGACCTTTACAGAAGTACATAGGGAAGTTTACAATGGTCACATAAGGAAGTTAGAAAAAAATAGATTTTTTAAGTGCTGAAAAGATGAAGAATTTCAACTGAGATGTGAAATCATAGGAACAAATCAAATGGCATTCTAAAATAAAAGTGGTTATTCTGGAAAATATATACATTGCCTAATAACTGAGACTACTACATGGATGGAAAGATACACTGAGCAGAAGACAGAATTAGTGAACTCATGGACAGATAAGAATATATATTAAAATTAAAGCATACATGCACAAAAAGTATAGAAAGGGCAGGACAGCACAGGAAATGTGTCGGATGCAGATGGCCTGACACAGTAGTCCTAGAAGAAGAGGACTCAGAGATGCAATAATTAAATGGTCAAGATTTTCCCTAACATGCTAAAAATTATAAACCCACAGTTTCAAGAAGTTCAGCAAAACCAAAACAAGATTAATACAAAGAAAATGACACACACACACACACACACACACACACACAAAAGAAAATGACACAATGTTTTGAGTTATTTGGCTGAGCTCATGGATCAGTTTGATCAGCTGCTGGGTTGATGGGGCCAGAAGGCATTAGCTAGGATGGATTTTATCTGCTGCATGTGCTGGCTCAGCCTCCAGTAGGTTATTCTGATTATTCTCCAGGCAGCAAAGAGACGCCAGAAGAGGAAGAAGTTAGGCTCAGAACTGACACCCTTCCACCTCATTCTATTGAATTGGCCAGAAACTGTGTTCGGGTTTTCCCAAAACACTTTATGGAAAAATCTGATTGAACTCTGGCCAACCCAATAATAAGCAAAGCAAAACACAAGGCCCAACCAGATTAAAGAAGGGGAGAAACAGTCTTCAACTCTTGATGAGATGAACTGCAAAGCTGCATCATATGGCATATAGATATAGAGAGGAGCGTGTAACTGCAGACAATTTTGTAACAATCTATTGATACTTCTCCAGGAAACCCAGAACTCTTTGCATACACATACCATTTCTTCTAATCTGAGACTGTAGATTTTATGTAGGTTAGATTTTATGAATGAGAAAAATCGAAGAAAAAGGATGCCATGTAATCTATTTAAGATTACAATGAGTGATGGCAGCTTCACTCTGTCTTTCAAATGCCTGTGCAAAACCAACTATTACAGGGACTTCTCGGTGGTTCACTGGTTAAGACTCTGAGCTCCCAATGCCAGGGGCCTGGGTTCAATCTCCCGTCAGGGAACGAGAGCCCCCTTGCTGCAACTAAGACCTGGACAGTTAACTAAATAAATTAAAAAGAAAAAAAATGTATTATAAAGTTCTGTATGAGCCATTACACTGCCACCCTAAATATGTCTTAAAATGTGCTTTATTTGGCCCTTAAAATGTTTTCAAGGTTTTGTACTAGTTGCTAGCTTTCAAGTAAAGTTCAAACTTGCACCTTCTCTGGAGCATCAGGAGAGCCACAGCACTGGCCCCCTGATGCTTCACTTTAGCAGCAAAGGAAGAGAAGGTGTCCCCCAGCCTGCCTCCCACGCCAACACTCCCTACCACCTCACCCACAGCCAGCTTCCAGCACCTAGTTTACCTTCCTGGCCTTTGGAAGAATCAGCCTCCGTAACTTCTTGCTCTATACCAAAAGCTTGAATCTGTTGTTAATTAATTTATAGCTACCAATATTAGGCTGGATGACTAGCTTGTGCCGGGAGCCAGCATGAGGAACTCTGCCCATGGCAAAGGTCATGAGGAAGGAGGCTCAGCATACGCAAAGGCGGGATCGAGCCTCAGGAGTCCCCCTGGAAATTCTCGAGCATGTACCCCCAAAACCAGAGTCTGCCTACTTTACTGCTTTGTGCTCTCACCTACACCTCTGACTTTAAGGGGGCTGTCCCCCACCACCTCTCTCTGAAAAAGAGTTAACTTACAGCTCCAGTTAATAAAGTTCCTGGGCGTGACAAGAGTGTTTCAACCTACAAACTCCTTTGGAAGTCCTCTAGCCTGCCTGAACAGGTTCTTCTGGCCACATGTGATTGTTCAGAGCCTCCCAACCGTGAGAGGCATGAGATGTTCTAAACTGCCTAAATACAGATTCCTTTGAGCAGTTAAAAGATTGATTAGAAATGGTATTGGTGAAGGGTTTTTCACTTGTTGGGCCAATGTTTGCTGCTAAGTTTCCATATCCCTTACCTACTGTGTCCCTGGGAGTGTATTGATTAATATAATTGGAGTATAGGAATGTAAGTAATAGATTTAATGTTTGTAACCTTGGACCCTTGAGTTAATTCTTTTCTTGTTATAGCCCACCACACCTTTGCCCTATAGGAATGCAACTTTATCTAATGCTTTCGGAGGGTGGTGCCTGACTTTAGAATAATCACCTTTAGAGAAAAATAAGTTTTCTGAAGAAAGGATCATAAAATGTTAACAGGCCTCCTGGCCAGAAGATGATGTAAATCACCTAAACTTTTGCATATGATAAGTTTGCAGGAAGAAAGCCTGGCTTACTGCTGACTCTACCCCTTCCCCCATTATTCCCTATGCACAACTTAAGGTATAAAAACTACTTTGGAAAATAAAGTGCGGGTCTTGCTCACCAAAGCTTGGTCTCCCCATGTCGTTCTTTCTCTCACCTTCTGGCTGAATTCCCATCTGGAGCATGGAGGCTCGTCAAGCCTACTAATTATGCCTGGGCTTCTAAGATCTGACCGGGGAGGCCTTAGTGTCTCCTCTCCTTCGGGAGAACGGGAGGACACCTGCGGCCTACATAGGTGACGCAAATTCCTTGTCTTGGAATTTTATTAGCTTTCCACGTAAACCAAGTTATTCAGCCTCTTTTCTCCACTGAATTTTCTCACTGAGCTATCCTTATTTAACCACTCTTTATATCTTTAATTATATCGTATCCTGATCACTGAAGCCGTCTCCCCTTCGAATTCCCTGGATCCACCGGGGCTGGACCCCGGCAAGCTTGTATGTTTATCTTAATGTAGAAGAACACAAGAACAAATTATCCTTTTGCCCCTCCCTAATGCAAGAAGAATTAGCAATGCTTTGAGCCCTCAAGTTGAGAATCTTATAAAAATGCTTATTCTGATTCAGCAGATCTGGCTGGGGTCTGACATTCTACATGCAATTTTAAAAAACTGAAGTATAGTTGATTTACAATATTGTGTTAGTTTCTAGTATACAGAAAGTGATTCAGTTATACATATATATTCTTTTTCATATTCTTTTCTATATGGCTTATTACAGGATATTGAATATAGTTCCCTGTGCTATGCTGTGGGACCTTGCTGTTTATCCATTGTATACATAGTTTGTATCTGCTAAACCCAAATTCCTAATTGATCCTTCCCCTGCCCCTTCCATCACCATGTTTGTTTCCTATGTCTGAGTCTGTTTTCATTTTGTAAATAACTTCACTTGTGTCATATTTCATATTCCACACATAAGTGATATCATCTGATATTTGTCTATTTCTGACTTACTTCACTTAGTATGACAATGAGATTCTGCATTTCTAATAAGCTTCCTGGTGATGCTGCGGGACCCCACTGAGCTCCACTGTCACAGAACTGCCACTTCCGATGCTCCAGGGCAAGTTTAAGAGGCTTTGCTCTCACAACCTAAAGTTCAAGAAGACAAACAGCTGGATTGTCCAAGGGGAGGGCTGATGGCTGTTGCAAAAATGGGGTGGGGGAAGGGAAGGAAATTTCCCAAAATGAAGGGAAAATGCCTAGGTTTAGAAAAGAGTAGTTGGGTTTTGTGAACCTTGGAATCAACAAGAACCTACTTATTTCCTTAGGGAGCCAGACTCACAGGAACTCTGATCAGGTGACCAGGGATGACCCAGGGTTCTCTTTTTCTTGGGGAGGAGGGCCACACTGTGAGGTATGTGGACCTTCCCCAACCAAGGATCAAACTCATGCCCCCTGCAGTCGAAGCACAGGGTTTCAACCACTGGACCACCAGGGAACTCCCACCCAGAGTTCTGACACAGAGGACAGTGGTAGCAAAGCAGGCTTCATGGAAACACGAGCTGTGCAGTCTCCAAGAAGCCCATCCTTACAAGGACTTGCACTCGCTTTAAAACTCTGCTCTTGGGACTTCCCTGGTGATCCAGTGGTTAAGAATCCACCCGCCACTGCAAGGGACATGGGTTTGATCCCTGGTCTTGGAAGATCCCACATGCCACAAAGCAACTAACCCCAAGAGCTGCAATTACTGAAGCCCATGCAGCAAAAAGAGTAGCCCTCCAACCACTGAAGCCCAGGTGCCTAGAGCCTGTGCTCTACAACTAGAGAAGCCACGCAATGAGCAGCCCGTGTACTGCAACTAAAGAGGGCAGCTCCCGCTTGCTGCAACGCGAGAAAGCCCACACGCAATACTGAAGACCCAGCACAGCCCAAAATAAATATATACATAGTTTTTTTTAACTTAATAAATAAAACTCTGCTCAATCTTGAAATTCTTAATAAATTTAAACAAGAGATCCTGAATTTTCTTTTTCGCAGCGAGCCCTACAAATCATGTAGCTATTACTTAGTAGCACTGAGATTTACCCCAAAAGATGCCCATTTAAGAAGCAGGGGGCAGCTGAGAATTCTATCACTGAATTTGGAATTTGCGAGTAACAGATACCCACTACTACATATAACAAGTGAACAACAAGGTCCTCCTGTATACCACAGGGAACTCTGTTTAATATCTTGTAATAAACCATAATGAAAAAGAATACACATATTTATATTGTTCAGTCACTCAGTCATGTCCGACTCTTTGCAATCCCATGGTCTGCAGCATGCCAGGCTTCCCTGTCTTTCACTATCTCCCAGAGTTTACTCAAACTCATGTCCATTGAGTCACTGATGCCACCCAGTCATCTCGTCCTCTGTTGCCCCCTTCTCCATGTATAACTGAATCACTTTGTTATATACCTGAAAAACCGTAAATCAACTCTTTTTCAACAGTTTTAAAAAAAGAAGAAGAAACAGGGGGAAGCTATCTACCTTAGAGGCCACTCCTGAGTTCAGATAAGGAGCATTTAAGAGACAATTATTTTATCTCTAAACTCATCTACCCCCAAACCCTCATTTCACTCAACAATTTTTGGCAGAAAAAGGGAATCCTCAAACATGACTGAGTTTGAATCTCTTGTCATCCTGGGAAGTATAGGCTCAGACTTCCGTCTGATTTGATGTAGACAAATAATGAGACCTTTTTTAAACCTTGGATGGCAGAACAAGGAACATAACCCCTGCACATGTTTCCAACAAGCCACTGATCTGATTAAGAATTTTACAGACAGCCGTGAACAGTTATAAGTACGTAAACACCTAGCCAAAAGGACGTCGCATCATGTCAGCTCAGTTGATTGACTGTTAAATGGAGGGTAGCTTGTGATTACATCTATTCAACAGACTCTGTTGTAGCCACATCATCATAGTGGTGTTGGCATGGGCCATGAGCCAAGAAGGGGTGTGAGCTGCAATACAGGGTCTGGGCGTGCTGGTGGCGTTCATTCAAATTGGATGCTGTCAGGCATCTTGAGTGATGAACTGAAACAGGAAGCAACTGGCATTTGTTCAGATCTTTCAGGGGAAGCTGGAAGTGTGAATAAGAAGAGTTTGAGGAAGATCTTCATTAGTGATGAAGTGATGCATCAAAGCTTGCAGGGGAGACTTTAATGTCCAGAGGTCCAAGAAAATACATGTGTCAAAGACAGAAGTGAAGCCCACATTGATTTTATTTTTTGTCCCTTTGACATCAATCACCTTGCTCATAGAAAATTAATCTCTCAGGGTCCAGCTATCCTGTATGGTTAGAAATTAAGACACAATGGAGCCTGTCTGTATAATCTAATAGGATCGAACTGCGCTTTTTCCTTTATAAATGGAGCAGATAATCTATTGAATACCCACCATTTGAACAACTCTCTGCTTTGTGCAAGGGGCTGTGAGAGAACAGAAAGATGAATCAGACTTGGGTCCTGCAATCAAGATTATATTTTTCACAGACAGGATAAGACATGGACAAAAATGAGGAAAAAGTCGGGCCATGTGAAAGATACCGTGAAAAATGTTTATAGCTACTGTGAATTCTGGAGCTTGATGACTGCTTGGGAAGACTGGATGGGAGGGTTAGGGGCAAGTGGCTGGACGATGATGCAGCCTTCTTGCTGGGCATTAAGGTATGGGTAGAATTTAACTTCTCACTGTTAATAGGGAAGGCTATTCTTGGTACAAGAAGCAATTTACAGAAAGATGTGGAGACAGTGAAGAGTGAGCATATATGAAGACTTTTAGGGAAAATTCGCAACCTAGCATTCTAGACTGTGTAGTTCTGAAACACAGCATGGAATGAAGGACTGCAATAGTGAGAAAGTCCGAATCACTTGGGTGGTACTAATGATTTCAACTGTCTTTGTTTATTTTTGGATGTCTTCTTATAGCTCTGAATATTCTTATGTCCATATTAATTTCACAAAGGAAGACACTGTAGAGTTTGCCACTTTTAATGAACTTTTATTGGGGAACAGTTTTAGAGTGACTAAATTATTGCAAACATAATGCAGGGTTCTTGCATATGTGTCACACCCAGTGTCTTCCATGATTAACATCCTCTATGGCTATGGCCTACTTATCACAGTTAATGAAGTAGCATCCATGCATTCTTATTCACTGAAGTTTACACTGTATTCCGATCTCCTTAGTTTTCACCTATTTTCTGTTCCAGGATCCCGTCAGGGGTACCACATTAATTTAGGAGTCATGTCTCCTGAGGTTCCTCTTGGTTGTAACAGTCCCTCTGTCTTGTCTTGCTTTTGATGACCTTTGCACATTTGAAAACTGATGCTCGGGCATTTTGAGGAATATGCTTCCAGTGAGATTCTCCTGATGTCTTCCTCATAATGAGACTGGGGTTGTGGGTTTGGGGACGAGGGCACAAGGTAAAGTGTCAATTTCATCAAATCATCAAGCGCACATGCCATCAACATAACTTATGACCGTGGTGTGACCTTTAGGGTCTGGCTGAGCAGCGTGTCAGGTTCATCCACAGTAAAGCTAGTCTCTCCTTTGTGCTGTTTCCATGCTCTTTCCGGAAGTTGCTGTGCTCAGCTATGCTCCCCCTCCTTGGAAGCAGAGCTTCCACAGTCGACCATATTTGTGTGAGTGTGTTTCCAGGCGTGGGGTTTGGTTCCACCGGTCTGTGACTCTGTTCTAGCAGTAATGCCATGCTGCTCTGAGTACTGCAGTCTCACAGTAAGCCTCCTTACCAGTGGCCGTGCTTCCGTCTTTGCTCCTCGCCAGTGTTTTGGTGCTCTGTCAAGGTTTTGTGCCTTTCTGTAAAACTTTACAATCCGTTATCATTATCTACAAAATAGGCAGCATGCAGACAACAGAAGAAATAAGATCATCTAAAAGAGTGGAGGGATAGAAAGCCCAGAGATAAACCCATGCACCTACGGGCACCTTATTTTTGACAAGGGAGCAAAAACATACAATGGAGAAAAGATGATCTCTTCACTAAGTGCTGCTGGGAAAACTCGACAGTTATGGGTAAAAGAATGGAATTAGAACACTTCCTAACACTATACATAAAAATAAACTCAAAATGGATTAAAGACCTAAATGTAAGGCCAGAAACTCTAAAACTCTTCAAGGAAAACATAGGCAGAACACTCTTTGACACAAATCACAGCAAAATGCTCTATGACGCACCTCCTAGAGTAATGGAAATAAAAAACAAAAATAAACAAATGGGACCTAATTAAACTTAAAAGCTTTTTGCACAGCAAAGGAAACTATAAATAAGGTGAAAAGACAACCCTTAGAATGAGAGAAAATAATAGCAAATGAAACAACAAACAGAGCATTAATCTCCAAAATATACAAGCAGCTCATGCAGCTCAGTATCAGAAAAATAAACGACCCAATCAAAAAATGGGCAGAACACCTCAACGGACATTTCTCCAAAGAAGTCATTAGTTAGATAGCTAATAAACACATGAAAAGGTGCTACAGAGTGAAATAAGTCAGAAGGAGAAAAACAAATACCGATACAATGCATAGATTAAGAGAATCTAGAAAGATGATACTTACGAACCTATCTTCAGGGCAGGAATAGAGACACAGATACGCAGAACAGACTTGTGAACACACAGCAGGGGTGAACTGAGAGAGTAACATGGAACCATACACATCACCATACGTAAACCAGACAGCCAGTGGGAATTAGCTGTATGACACAGAGAGTGCAAACCCAGTGCTCTGGGACAACCTAGAGGGTGGGATGGTAGCAGTGGGAGCGGGAGGGAGGTTCAAGAGAGAGGGAACATATGTATACCTATGCCTGATGCATGTTGATGTGTGGCAGGAACCTGAGATGCTTTGGGCTTCCCTGGTGGCTCAGGCAGAAAAGAATCTGCCTGCAATGTGGAAGTTGTTGTTTTTCAGTCGCTAAGTCATGTCTAGCTCTTTGCGACCTCATGGACTGCAGCACACAGCCTTCCCTGTTCTTCACTGTCTCCCGGAGGTTGTTCAAACTCATGTCCACTGAATCAGTGGTGCCATCCAACTATCTCATCCTCTGTCACCCGCTTCTCCTCCTGCTCTCAATCTTTCCCAGCATCAAGGTCTTTCCCCATGAGCTGGCACTCTGCATCAGGTGGCCAAAGTATTGGAGTTTCAGCATCAGTCCTTCCAATGAATATTCAGGGTTGGTTTTCTTTAGGATTGACTAGTTTGATCTCCTTCCAGTCCTAGGGACTATCAAGAAGGCATATTCTCCAGCACCACAGTTCAAAAGCATCAATTCTTTGGTGCTCAGCTTTCTTTATAGTCCAACTCTCACATCCATGACTACTGGAAAAAACATACTTTGGACAATACACACTTTTGTCAGCAAAGTAATATCTCTGCTTTTTAATATACTGTCTAGGTTTGTCATGGCTTTTCTTCCAAGGAGCCTCTTTTAATTTGATGGGTGCAGTCACCATTGGCAGTGATTTTGGAGCCCAAGTAAATAAAATCTATTACTTTTTCCACTTTTTCCTTGTCTGCTTGCCATGAAGTGATGGAACCAGATGCCATGACCTTAGTTTTTCGAAGGTTGAGTTTTAGGCCATTTTTTTCACTTTCCCCTTTCATCTTCATCAAGAGGCTCTTTAGTTCCTCTGGACTTTCTGCCATTAGAGTGATATCATTTGCATATCTGAGGTTCCTGGTATTTCTCCTGGCAATCTTGATTCCAGCTTGTGATTCATCCAGCCCAGTATTTTGCATGGTGTAGTCTGTATGTAAGTTAGATAATCAGTGTGATGATGAGACTCAGGTTCAATCCCTGGGTTGGGAAGATCCCCCAGAGAAGGGAATGGCGACCCACTGCAGTATTCTTGCCTGGAGAATTCCATGGACAGAGGAGCCTGGCGGGCTACAGTCCATAGGGGTTGCAAAGAGTCAGACATGACTGAGTGACTAACCCATGGCAGAAAACCAACACAATAGTGTAAAGTGATTATCCTCCAATTAAAAATAAACTAAAAGAAAATAATGGAGGCATCTGATAGTGATTTATGTTAGTGACTGGGGTTGGTGGGGGGGCTTGTTTTGCCAGTGTGATTAGGGCAGGTCTCCCTAGGAGAGGTCATTTGAGAGAACTGCATTAAGAGAAAGAGCAAGTCCTGTCGAGTTCAAGGAAACAGAAATGCAACGAAGAAACGGAGGTGTGAAGGGCTCTGAATCAGGTCCAGTTTGCTTTGTTTCAGCAACTCCAAGGAGTCCAGTGTGGTCACTGTTAAGCTAGTTGGGGGAGAGTTTTAAGAGATGAAGTTGAATGAATTTAAGCATGGATTGATGAAGTGAGGATTTGAACATGTAGGTGATGATGGGCAACTGGGGAAAAAATGAGATGGGTGGGGTCAGAGGGACCCCAGGCAGGTGTTTGACAGAACCTGGGCAGAGACTCTAATACTGGACTGAAATTCATATGCAACAGATAATTTTTTGCATTGAGTTCAAAATTTTTCCCATTCTTTTTAACATCTGCAGCAGTTGTATAAAGGTAGGCTAGAAAAGTAAAAGAAAATAATTCAGAGAATTTTGTACTTTCCAATATGAACCAAAGTTTCCAAAAACTGTAAATACCTGTCTCAGATTAAAGTCAGATTAAAAGGCAAAGCAGTGAGTGTCCATGGAATCACAGGCATTTCTCACGATCTTGGATTTGCTTGTGGACAGTCCTCGTCTTAAATTTCTTACCCTTATTTTATCTCTCCCCCACCTTCTGTCTCTTTCTCTTTTCCTCTGTCTTCCCTCTCTATTCCCCCATTTCTCTTTAAATCTAGTTCTTCCATCTATCTGTCTATCATCTATCTGTATCTAATGTGATCTAATTTAAGGACCTCGAAAGATAAATTTGTTAGCACTGCAGCATTATTTTGACCCGAGAAACTGTACATCAACAATGTAGTTATCTGCTATTCCCCAAATTCCTTCTGCCTCCTCTGTTTGTTCATGCTGCTGTATTTCCCCTAGATCATTTGCATCGTGGCCCCACCCTACAGAACACCTACCCACACCGCCGCAGCCAGTTCAAATGCCATCTTCTGGACAATCACTTCTTGACAGTCAAAATGCTAGACAGGACTTCTGACCAGGGTAGTGCTGGATCTGAACTGGGCTTTGAGGAAATTACTGTGATGTGGGTATAGAATAATTTCAAGATAAAGAAGTACAAAAGGAACAGTTCAGGTTCATAAAGCTCAGAAACCATTATTTTTGAAAGCCTCTGTGCCATTTCTCCCAACTCTCTGCCATTTTACACCTTTTCCCTAGTCATGTATGCCAGAGGCACAGGTGGTCAGTCATTTTATTTCTTAATGAGAACAAATGAGTCCTGGATGTTTGACGGGGGCTAGTTGAGTCCCCATGATGATGACAAAATCACTAGCTCGGTCTCTGGAGCTGAAAGAATACTATGTAAACAGGGCTGTGAGTCACACGTATTCAATTTAAGCAATTGGACATGTGATGATTCTATCTGGAAATGAGATCAGTCAGGAAGAAAAATAGACTTTGTGAGGCTGAACAAATAAGGTGCTCACCAAAAATTGAAATTTCTAGTTTCTCCCTGAGTTCTTAGATGAAGTTGTCCATGTCTTTAAAACTCTGGAGAGTTCTTCTCTTGTTTCTTCCCCTTGTGTCAATAAGATGTACTGTGTGTGTGTGTGTGTGTGTGTGTGTGTGTGTGTGTGTTTTCACCAAATGCCTACAGTGATCCTGGTGTATTTGCTACAGAGCAAGATGCATGGCAATGTGGCTGTTGCTGCATTTATAAATCTGTCCTGCAAGGCACAGGCTGCAAGACTCTCTCAGTCACTCACTCCTTTCTTCCTCCTTCCTCCCTCGATTTCTCAGTCTAAATCACAATGAACAATGATAATGAAATCTTCCTTGGCAAGCTAATTGCATTTCCTGAACCAAACAAGATAACACTAGGGCTCCTTGGAACCACGAGTTAACTTACTTTATATCTTTATGTTTGTAAAAATATGATTTCTTCTTCCCCTGTTCCTCAATCACAGCTAATTGGAAATGTGCACTGTCACGACTGTTTCTAAGGGCATGCAGCCTTTGTTTCTGACCCAGACCATCGTCTAAGGCACTTTGTTGCTAAGGCAGTGATTGGAGGGTGAGTCTCTGTCTTTAGAATTGTATTCAGTAATGGCACAACCCACTCCAGTACTCTTGCCTGGAGAACCCCATGGATGGAGGAGCCTGGCAGGCTACAGTCCATGGGGTCAGAAAGAGTCAGACACGACTGAGTGACTTCACTTTCACTTTTCACTTTGATGCATTGGAGAAGGAAATGGCAACCCACTCCAGTGTTCTTGCCTGGAGAATCCCAGGGACGGGGGAGCCTGGTGGGCTGCCGTCTCTGGGGTCGCACAGAGTCGGACACGACTGACGCGACTTAGCAGCAGCAGCAGCAGCAGCAGCAGTAGTAGCAGCCCTTATCACTGTAGTAGTAGATGTAGCTGGAGTGGTAGTTATCACAGTAACATATATGACTGTGCTCATGCCTGATCAGTTGCTTCAGTCGTGTCTGACTCTTTGCGGCCCCATGGACTATAGCCCTCCAGGCTCCTCTGTCCATAGGATTTCCCAGGCAAGAATACTGGAGTGGGTTGCCATGCCCTCTTCCAAGAGATCTTCCCGACTCAGAATCGAACTTGAGCCTCCTGCACTGGCAGGCAGATTCTTTACCATTGAGCCACCTGGGAGCCCTAAGCACTCGATATAAAGTATCTAATCTAATCATTCTTGTCATCTCACACAATTGACATTATTATCCCCATTTTGGCAATGAGGGAGTTCAGAGTCTATAGGAGAAATGACTCATAAATATTAGAGCCTGGATTCAACCCTAAGTCTATTCAAATTGTCATCTTTACCCCCCTGCCATATTGCCACTCAGAACCTTTTGAAGGAGAAGCTCTTACTTCTAATATATATTCATATATTATTTTTTTCAGACAATATGATACTGAGAATGAGGATTGCTTTAGAATTTGATCACATCAATGACACTGTCTGCACTGAACCATGGAGCATGAAAACTTGCCACATGGTGAGGAAAGAAAAACACTGAAGTTGCTAAATGGAATTTAATGAATGTGTATCGATTTCTACTAAATCCAAGGTATGCACTAAACAAAGGGTGATGAATTGGACCCAACCTTTGACTTCAAGCAGAGTTGGAGAAGAGGTTCAGGCAAATAACCATAAGGTCACATTGTTAAACAGTGTTGTAATAAAGAGACATTAAAATGAATGAGGTTTGGCAGAAACCAACACAATAATAAAAGTAATTATCCTTCAATTAAAGGTAAATAAATTTTTTTAAAAAAAATAAATGAGGTGATCAGGGAGCCACAGACCATTTGCCAAAGTTGGAACACTGAATTTTGAACTGCAAGGTTCTAGAAAATTGTAGGTTGACACTTGCTTGGAATCACGTCACCCTCTGTTTACTACCACAATGATTTCTGTTGATGACATTAATATTGACTCAACAGATACACACGGGGTGCCACTTCAATGCCTACAAACCATGGCCTCCAGAGAGAACAAAGACAGGAGAACCACACTGACTAGAGCAGAATCAGCAGTTTACCACATGTTCCAGTTGATGGTCATGACCCATGACCATGAGTGCTTGAGGAACCCTGTTTGTGTTTGAGTAAATTTGACATCTCAATAGCCTGGTATTTAGAAATCTAAACTATTCATCTGCCAGGAAGATAGGTAAGAGCTTGCACTATAAAAAACTGTGCCGCTTGAAACAATGTGTCTGTTTCCCAGCAGTCTCCATAAAATCATTTCCCTCCAATACAACATATTGAATAAACCTGAAGCCAACCTCCTACTGGGACACACAGCTATACTCAGAGCAGACATTTGCTCACTTTTGAACTTAGAGCTCGTAACTGCTCTTTGTCAGACAATTTCAACTGTTCAGGACTTCTTATGTGTGAATTTACGAATTTATGCAGCTGTTATGGGAATGATCCCATTCTTCTTTGTTATGCATGATCTTAGGAGGTCATGTAATCCAACTAACTATATTAACGAGTGTTTATAATTTTTTTAGCACCAAGTTAGGTGCTATGAAACGTAAAATAAGACCACTATCAAGATTCTCAAGAGTAAGTTAAGAAAAATTTTGGTAGCAGGTGGTATTAAATAGTTCCAGTTGCTGCCAACGTGAGTCCTGGTGCCACTCCTCCTGGTAAAGTATGTGACGGGTTCATTATGTCCCCCCAAAGATATGCTGAAGTCCAAACTCCCAGTGCCTAAGAATGTGACCTTGTTTGGAAATAGAGTCTTTGCAAATATAAACAAATGAAGATGAGGTCATTGGGAATACACCGTAACCCAACAGGACTAGTATCCTTATAAGAAGAGGGAGGGACTTCCCTAGTGAGCCACTGGTTAAGACTTTGCCTTTAAATGCAGGGTCTGTGGGTTCTATCCCTGGTCAAGGAACTAGACCCCACACTCCTCATGGCCAAAAAACCAAAACATAAAAAAACAGAAGTAACTATAACAGATGCAATAAAGACTTAAAAAAAAAAATAATCCACATCAAAAAGAAAAGAGAGAGAGAGAGAAATCTTGGGATTTCCCTGGCGGTCCAGTGGCTAAGATTCCATGTTCCCAAAGCAGGGGGCCTGGGTTCAATCTCTGGTCAGGGAATTAGATCCTGCATGCCACAACTAAGACCCAGCACAGCCTAAATAAATACATAAATAAATATTTTTAAAAAAGAAAGAAAGAAAAAGAAGAGGGAGATATGGACACAGATGTGGGGGAAATATGTGAAGACAGAAGCATAGACTGGAGTGATGCATCTGCCAGTCAAGCTATGCCAAGGACTGCTGGCCTCCACCAGACACTGACAAAGAGGCTCATAATCCATTCTCCCTCCAAGCCCTCAGAAGGAACCAATTCTACCAACACCTAGATTTTGGACTTCTGGCTTCCAGACCTATGAGAGAATGAGTTTATGTTGTTTTAAGCCACCCAGTAAAGTGGTGGCTTGTTATGGCATCCCTAGAAAACCAATTAAATTAAAAAAAAACTCGGATACAATCTGAGAAAAGATGTTCATAATTGGTTTGGAAGCATGCCACTTGTGATCCCTGGGAGCAATCAAATTTGAGTATATGTCTTTAGTAGATAGTCTCCATACAGCTGCCAACAGTTCCTCCCATCCTTGTAAACAAATGCCACTCTGCACATCAAGGGGTAGAGACTACAGTTTTACCTTTCTTTGATCAACAGAATGCAGTGGAAGTAACATTCTGGGATTTCCAAACCCAGGCCTTACAAGAACAGGCAGCTTGTGCTTCTTCCCTTAAAGAAATCCAAACTATAGAACTGAATGATTAGAATACCTGAAAAGAGACCTGAAAACAGGAATATTCCAGTTCTGCCTGAATTCTTAGCTGATTGGAGCCACTGAAGTAACCTCAGTCAGCATCACCAGGAACAAAAAACCACCTAGCTGAGCCCTCCCTGAATTACTGACCTACAGCCTTGCCATAGATAACAAATTGTGTTTGTTTCATTCTACCAAGTTTGGGTGGTTTGTTAAGTGACAATGGATAACTGATACAATGTGTATGAGTGTTGGGGGCTGGAGCACAAACAGAGGTGGCCAGCTGGCTAGATTACAGAGAATTAAGATGAAAATAAGTGGAGGAAGAAGGTGAACACTAAGAAAGTGAGATTAGAAATATAGCGCTGAATGTGCAGAAGTTAATTTGCTAAGAACAAGAAACTGATTCGAGTTGATCATTTCTAGGCCAGAGCAAGTTGGGTGTAAAGAGTCCATGACTAAGGACTAATTGGTCATCTTCAATTTTTCTTTTAAACTGTTCAAAGGACTTTCTCATGCAGTTTTGTCTAAAGAGCAGAAGCCAAACATGGGCCATCACTAGATGCTCTACTTCTGTGCTCCCTCAGCATAGATTTTTCTTGATTAATTTTTCTCTTCTTGGTCAAGACATGTTTTATAGCAAAAAGTTCATTATGTCTTTTATAGATGACATAACCATTTTTAATAAATTGTCATAATTATTTAGTGCTCTCTTCTCTAGATATGATAAGAGGACTCCAGTCTCACCCATGTGGTTCAGAAAATGCAAATTATAACAAGGATATTGTCCAGCTACATGGCCCATTTTTTGGTACAAAGAATGTTCAGACAAGAGCAAGAGCAATGTCACATTCCTAGGCACTTTTTGTACAACGCTTTCTACACATCCTCAACTGATTCTTCCTCTCCCTTAGTCTCATACAGAAAGAATGAAGAGGCTGAGCCAACATGGAGATGATGCCGAGTTGAGGATATGTCTTATGGTAAAAGTAAAGCCCGATGCTGTATAGAACAATACTGCACAGGAACCTGCAATGAGAGGCCCAATGAAGCAAGGTAAACCAGACACGGTCAAACAGGAGATGGCAAGAGTGAACAAGAACATTTTAGGAATCAGTGAACTAAACAGACGGAACTAGGCAATTAAATCACAGACGACCATTATATCAACTACTGCGGGCAAGAATCCTTTAGAAGAAATGGAATAGCCTTCCATTATTCAACAAAACAGCCTGAAATGTAGTACTTGAGTGCAACCTGAAAAATGACAGAATGATCTCAGTTTGTTTCCAAGGCAAAGCATTCAACATCACAGTAATCCAAGTCTATGTCCCAACCACTAAGCTGAAGTTGAACAATTCCATGAAGGCTTCTAGAACTAACTTCAAAAAATAGACGTCCTTTTCATCAAAGGGGATTGGATGCAAAAGCAGGAAGTCAAGAGACACCTAAAGTAACAGGCAAGTTTTGCCTTGGAGTACAAAATGCAGAAGGGCAAAGGCTAACAGAGTTTGCCAAGAGAACACACTGGACATAGCAAACACCCTCTTCCAACAACACAAGAGACAACTCTACACATGAACATCACCAGATGGTCAATATCGAAATCAGATTGATTACATTCTTTGCAGTTGAAGATGGAGAAGCTCTATACAATCTACAAAAACAAGATCAGGAGCTGACTATGACTCAGGTCATGAGCTCCTTATTGAAAATTCAGGCTTAAATTGAAGAAAGTACCGAAAACCTTTTCATACCATTCATGGGTTCTCAATATTCTCAATATTCAGTATTCTCAAGAATACTGAAGTGGTTTGCCCTTCCCTTTTCCAGTGGACCACGTTTTGTCAGAACTCTCCACCATGACCCGTCCATCTTGGGTGGCCCTACATGGCATGGCTCAGAGTTTCACTGAGTTAGACAAGGCTGTGATCCAAGTGATCAGTTTGATTAGTTTTCTGTAATTGTGGTTTCCATTCTGTCTACCCTCTGATGGATAAGGATAAGAGGCTTGTGGAAGCTTCCTGATGGGAGGGATTGTCTCTGGGTGAATCTGGGTCTTGGTCTTTTGGGCAGGGCCATGCTCAGTAAATATTTAATCCAATTTTCTATTGATGAGTGGGGCTGTGTTCCTTCCCTGTAGTTTGGCCTCAGGCCTCCATGGTAGGGGTAATGGAAGTAACTGCGACCTCCTTCAAAAGGACTTATGCCAGGACTGTTGTATTCAGTGCTCCTGACCCCATGGCAGGCCACTGTCAACCCACGCCTCTGCTGGAGATTCCTGGACACTCACAGGCAACTCTGGCTCAGTCTCTTGTGGGATGACTCCTCCTTTTTCCTGGGTCCTGGTGCATATAAGGTTTTGTCTGTGCCCTCCAAGAGTCTGTTTCTCTAGTCCTATGGAAGTTATGTAATCAATCTTGGGCTCCAAAATTCCTGCAAATGGTGACTGCAGCCATGAAATTAAAAGATGCTTGCTCTTTGGAATAAAAGCTATGACAAACCTAAACAGCATATTAAAAAAGCAGAGACATTACTTTACCAACAAGGATTTATATAATCAAAACTATGGTTTTTCCGGTAGTCATGTATAAATGTGAGAGTTGACCATAGAGAAGGCTGAGCACCGAAGAATTAATGCTTTTGAACTGTGGTGTTGGAGACGGCTCTTGAGAGTCCCTGGACAGCAAGGAGATCAAGCCAGTCAATTTCTAAAGGAAATCAGCCTTGAATACTCATTGGAAGAAGTGGTGCAGAAGCTGAAGCTCCAACACTTTGGCCACATGATGGAAAGAACTGACTCACTGGAAAAGACCCTGATGCTGGGAAAGATTGAAGGCAGGAGAAGGGGACGACAGAGGATGAGATGGTTGGATGGCATCACCAAGTCAATGGACATGAGTGTGAGCAAGCTCCAAGAGTTGATGATGGACAGGAAAGCCTGGCGTGCTGCAGTCCATGGGGTCACAAAGGGTTGGACACGACTGAGTGACTGAACTGAACTAGGGAAAACCACTAGGCCATTAAGGTATGATCTAAATCAAATCCTTTATGAATATAAAGTAGAAGTGACAATTAGATTCAAGGGATTAGATACATTAGACAGAGTATTTGAAGAACTATGGATGGAGATTTGTAACACTGGACAGGAGGCAGCGGCCAAAACCATCCCTGAGAAAAAGAAATGCAGGAAGGAAAAGTGGTTATCTGAGGACACCTCGCAAATAGTCAAGGAAAGAAGAGAGGAAAAAGTCAAAGGAGAACGGGAAAAATATAGCCAACTGAATGCAGAGTTCCAAGGAATAGCAAGAGAGATAAGAAAGCCTTCTTAAGTAAACAATGCAAAGAAATAGAGGAAAACAATAGAATGGGAAAGACTAGAGATCGCTTCAAGAAAATCAGAGATACCAAGGGAACATTTCATGCAAAGATGGGCACAATAAAGGACAGAAACAGCAAGGACCTAATAGAAGCAGAAGATATTAAGAAGCAGTGGCAAGAATACACCGAAGAACCGTATGAAAAAGGTCTTAATGACCAAGATAACCATGATAATATGGTAACTCACCTCACCTAGAGCCATACATCCCAGAGTGTGAAGTCATGTGGGCCTTAGGAAGCATTACTATGAACTAAGTTAGTGGAGGTGATTCCAGCTGAGCTATTTCAAATCTAAAAAGATGCTGTGAACGTGCACTCAATATGCCAGCATATCTGGAAAACTCAACAGTGGCCCCAGAACTGGAGAAGGTCAGTTCTCATTCCAATTCCAAAGAAGGGCAATGTCAAAGAATGTTCAAATTACCAAATAATTGCACTCATCTCACATGCTAGCAAGGTAATGCTCAAAATCCTTCAAGCTAGGCTTCAACAGTATGTGAATTGAGAACTTCCAGATGTACAAGTTGGATGTAGAATAGGCAGAGGAACCAGAAATCAAACTGCCAACATCCGTTGGATCACAGAAAAAGCAAGAGAATTCCAGAAAAACATCTACTTCTGCTTCATTGACTAAAGTCTTTGGCTGTGTGAATCACAACAATCTGTGGAAAATTCTTACATAGATGGGAATACCAGACCACCTGACCCACCTCCTGAGAAATCTGTATGCATGACAAGAAGCAACAGTTAGAACTGGACATGGTACAATGAACTGGTTCAAAATTGGGAAGGGGATACATCAAGGATGTATATTGTCATCCTGCTTATTGAACTTATATACAGAGTACATCACGTGAAATCCTAGGCTACGTGAATCACAAGCTGGAATCAAGATTGCCAGGAGAAATATCAACAACTTCAGATATGCAGATAACAGCACTCTAATGGCAGAAAGCAAAAAGGAACTAGAGAGTCTCTTGATGAAAGTGAAAGAGGAGAGGGGAAAAGCTGGCTTAAAACTCAACATTTAAAAACTAAAATCATGGCATCTGGTCCTATCACTTCATGGCAAATAGATGGGGAAAAAAATGGAAAGAGTGGCAGATTTTAATTCCTTGGGCTCCAAAATCACTGTGGACAGTGACTGCAGCCATAAAATTAAAGACATTTTCTCCTTGGAACAAAAGCTATGACAAACTTAGCATATTAAAAAGCAGAGCCATCATTCTGCTGACAAAGGTCCTTATAGTCAAAACTATGGTTTTTCCAGTAGTCATGAACAGATGTGAGCATTGGACCATAAAGAAGGTTGAGCACCAAAGAATTGACGCATTTGAACTGTGGTCCTGGAGTAGACTCTTGAGTGTCCCTTGGATAGCAAGAAAATCCAACCAGTCAATCCTAAAAGAAACCAACCCTGAATATTCACTAGAAGGACTGATGCTGAAGCTGAAGCTCCAAAATTTTGGCCACCTGATGCGAAGAACTGACTCCTTGGAAAAGACTTTGATGCTGGGAAAGACTGAGGGCAGGAGGAGAAGTGGGCAACAGCAGATGAGATGGTTGGATCACATCACTGACTCAAAGGATATAAGTTTGAGCAAGCTCTGGGAGATGCTGAAGGACAGGGAAGCCTAGAGTTCTGCAGTCCATGGGATTGCAAAGTGTTGGACAAGACTTAGCAACTGAACAACAAATCTCAAACAAACATACATGACCACCTTAAGGGCAAATTCACACTGGATCTGACAACTAAAGACAGATGCTGCCTTCTTGAGTCCTGCCTTGCAAGCTCCCATGTGCTTTCACTGTGCTTGTTACATGCCTCTCTCCTCCAACACATCAAGTGTATATATTTTTCACTGTAAATCTGGGAGCTCCACAAGGGCAGTCTTTCATCTTATTCATTCCTCTAAGTTCAGTATTTAACTTGGGCCCCAGCCCTTACAGTTGTTCAATAATATGCAATAAGAAATGAACATATCATCTGCTATCAGAATCTAGGACACTGTGATCTTGTTTGAGTCATCTAACTCCCCAGTGCTTGAGTATTTCCACCTTTGACTGAAAGGGAGTGATTGCAACTGCTCCTGTCTACTCCATGCTGGCTTTCTGGAGAGTAATCAGTTAATCATCATAAAACACTCAGAAGATAAGGGACATGAACAATGCCAGATGGCAACAAAATCCCAAGGCATATGGAAAAGACCTGTCAATCACTGAAAAGCCATGGAATGCAGCTTCAAGCACCAGCTATTCTGACAGCTGCAGAACCTCGTCTGTGTCATGCTGGTGTCAGGGATCCTAGGGGCTCTGCTATGATTCCTGCTGATTGATGTTCATAGCCTCAGCTCTGCTAGCACCTGTTTAGACGTATCACTGAACAGTGAACATGTAACACCACTGCATTTGGCTCTGATATTCAATTTCACATGTGTTCTTTATTTATCTGCAACAGTTGCAAACCTTTTATAGTTGTGAATCCTAACATCACAGGAATTCAAGGCTGGGACTTTCTAAGACAGGCTGACATTAGCCCTGGAATGTGGTGCTCAGTTCTTATCATGCTACTTTGGATAATCAGATGTTGGATGAAAAGCAAATACTGCTGGATGCAAACACACACACACACACACACACACACACACACAAATGCACTTTCCAAAATTTTCCTCACTTTCCAATACTTCCATTTTCCAGTATTTTCTCAAATTTTCTAGAACTGTGGATCCTCCAACCCCATGAAAGCTCCTCCCAGCTGATCCTACAAGGAACAGAGCTGTTCCTGCCAAGCCCTGCCCAAACTGAAGATCCAACAGAAAAAGGTTCAGTTGTATTTTAAGCTTTTATATGGTAGTTTGTTATACAGCAAGTAATTATTGATACACTTCCTTCTCCATTCCTATTTTCTACTCTTAAAGGCAGATATTTTGAACTTGTTTTGGTATTTCTTCTGGAAAATGCTTCCATATTTTTAGCTAGCATCATCACAACACCAATTAAAGGAAACTATGCACACTTTCTGAGGCTCATTCTTATCATCTGTAAAATGAAGTAGTAATAATAGTTTTGTCACTAGTTGTCCTAAGGATTAACTGAGACCATAAACTTAGACACATAGTAGAGAAAATGGTACACAGTAAATACTCTATGTTATACTTTTTTTTAATTAGAAGAAAATCACATTTTTATGTCAGTGCAGGACAATCAAGAGTGGAGATCCATATCAGGGATAAAAATGATCAGGATCTACTTAGATTTAAAACTAGAATGATCTTGAAAACAAAGAATTATGTGCTAGGCATGGTTGAGTCAGTTCATATATGCTCTAATAGATATTTCTTGAATTTTAAAACAGTGGACACTGTCTGGAAACTTCATACTACAGAAGATGACCACTAATTTCTCTTATAGTGATTATAAACACATTTCTTTCTCCACTTCCCTGCTATGGTAATACTATAACAGGGAACAGCAAAATGTGACTCCATATTGAATCTGTTTCTTTTATTGTAGCCTTTGCTTTTCTTTGCTTTTGTTACTGTAATCACAAAAGGATGCTGTCTGCAGCCATAAGCATACATAATAGCCTGCCTGGGGAACCCTGCCCCTCGGCCTGAATATTCAACTAAAGTGGCCTTATTCAGCTCACGGGGAGACATTCTGACCCTGCTCACCTGTAAATGGCTGCAGAAAAAAAATTAACACATCCCCTCCCCAGTGCTAGCCAAGCCGGGAGATATTTTCCAAGACGTATGGCCTTTTTACTTAACCTTCTCACCTCCTCTCCCCTCTGTTCTATAAAAGAAACCTGCATCCAGACCCTTATAAGATGGTTTTCTAGGACTCCCGTCCACCATCTCTTGGATGCCCAGCTTTTCGAACAGAGCTGCTATTCCTTGGATCAACATCTTGCCTCCAGATTACTGGCCTCTCATGTAGCAAGCAGATCAAGCTTGAATTTGGTAACAATAACACAAATTTTGGTTTAATTAAAGTATTTACATTATTATAACTATTTAAAAATTTTATATCTGAGCCATATTCTACTGTTAAACAATGTCCTTTTTTCATTTTCTGAAGATGATTTTTATAGCTTTATTGTGCTGCTTAATTTTCTATCATTGTTGTTTAGTCACCCAGTTGTGTCCGACTCTTTGCAACCCCATGGACTGTAGCCCACCAGGCTCCTCTGCCCATGGGATTTTCCAGGCAAGGATACTGGAGTGAGTTGCCATTTTCTTCTCCAAGAGATCTTCCTGATCCAGGGCTCAAATCTGTGTCCCCTGCATTGCAGGAGGATTCTTTACCGCTAAGCCAACAGAGAAGCCCCTAATTTTCTATTACTTTGCATTAATTTGTAAACAAATGCTCTGCTTTAAGCTTTTCTCTGCTTCTTGGCTGTCCAAGTTTGCAAGTGAGTCACTAAAAATATTCCTCAACCTGATAGCCCATACAGAAGGCAAAGTGACGGGTGGTTCTGAATGCTCCTGAGTAATAAGGAGTTAAATGGATTTTTTAAATTAAGATACCCCAATGTCCTTCTCTGTAGCTATGGTTTCTGGGGCTGAGGAAGCATCCCATCTACCCGAAATGGATAAGCCTGGTGGCCTCAGGACTTCCCTGGCAGTCCAGTGGTTAAGACTCTGTGCTTCCAATACAGGGGGTGTGGGTCTGATCCCTGGTCTGGGAACTAAGATGCCACATGCTGTGTGGCACAGCCAAAATAAAAAGCCTCATGGCTTCAGAAGGGGAAGAAGGCAGAGGTTCTCATCATTCACGTGTTTTCAGTTGGAAATTTCAATCACACTAGCCATGTCATGACGACATGATCCATAATTGAGCTTCTCCAGAAAGTAAACCTAATTCATCATGAGGTTACAGAAGGGCTGTTACCTGGGCGTATGAATTTGGAGAATGAAGTGATGGGTCTAACTGACCTTTAAACAAATTTTCCATTCTCTTTTCTGTCCCTCCAGGCAGCACTCCAGCCTGGGAACCCAGCTTCAGAGGTGGGTGGAACTTCCAATCATTGAGCCTTTCTAGGGCTCTGTGGCATGAATAACTTTTTCCTTCAAGGCTCCCCTACTGTACACTTTGAGCTCCATCAGGTATGCTGAGTCAGCATCATTCGTCCACATTCTTTCCCACTTCTGAAATCAATTGACTTAATAGCTGTATCAAGTTATGAATAGAGTAATGTTATTATTAAGCTGTAATAAGATAATAGTGTATCTTCACTAATTCTCGTATCATGTACTTTTCTTTTTCCTTTACCTACCCACATTTTTGTTCCTTCTGTTTTATTGGCACTTAAGAGGAAGTGAAGTAAATGCATTTGTTTACAAGTTTAAGAATTTTTCTATATCTTCTACTGATACTCTCAAACATTCTCCCAGAAGCCAAAAATGAACCCAAGAGAAGCTGGATTTGGGGGGAAACAGTTTCTTTTGCTTTGGACCCTGGGACTGGCTTATTTGAGGGGATGTTTTAAGTTCATTGGTTAGTAAAGCTCTAAAGACTGTGGTAGAGACATCTGGGACACCCCTTGGGAATCAGGGAGGGAGGGACTCCTAGTAAAATTTCACATTGGAATCAGGCTGAGTCAGAGAAGCAAAGTAACCAAGCCTTTGTTGGAGTAAAGGTCATTATCTCTTCCAGGACTTGGAGTAAGCAGGTGGGAGATCTTTTATCCTTGCCTCTATACTCCAACCAGGAAAACTTGTTTCCCAAGAAGGATGAAACCTCAGTGGGCTTTCGTGAAGCTGAAGTGCAAACATAATCTTTATATAAATCTCTGAGAGATGAGAGAAGACATGCAGAAGCCTCTGTCACTGTCCATGGGACACTTTCAAGGCTTCCACAGAGGCAAGAGATAGATGGGCCCTAGGCTGAACATCTGGAGTCTGTCCCCTGTGGAAACATATTCCAAGATGAAGAGGAGGAGGAGCTATGCCCTGCCCAGATAAGAGACTACAGATTTCTCATTCTTGAGGTCAAGGAAAACATTCCAACTATAGCTCAACATTCAGAAAATGAAGATCATGGCATCTGGTCCCATCACTTCATGGGAAATAGATGGGGAAACAGTGGAAACAGTGTCAGACTTTATTTTTTGGGGCTCCAAAATCACTGCAGATGGTGACTGCAGCCATGAAATTAAAAGACACTTACTGCTTGGAAGGAAAGTTATGACCAACCTAGACGGCATATTCAAAAGCAGAGACATTACTTTGCCAACAAAGGTCCGTCTAGTCAAGGCTATGGTTTTTCCTGTGGTCATGTATGGATGTGAGAGTTGGACTGTGAAGAAGGCTGAGCGCTGAAGAATTGATGCTTTTGCACTGTGGTGTTGGAGAATACTCTCGAGAGTCCCTTGGACTGCAAGGAGATCCAACCGGTCCATTCTGAAGGAGATCAGCCCTGGGATTTCTTTGGAAGGAATGATGCTAAAGCTGAAACTCCAGTACTTTGGCCACCTCACTCAAAGAGTTGACTCATTGGAAAAGACTCTGATGCTGGGAGGGATTGGGGGCAGGAGGAGAAGGGGATAACAGAGGATGAGATGGCTGGATGGCATCACTGACTCGATGGACGTGAGTCTGAGTGAACTCCGGGAGTTGGTGA
Source organism: Bos indicus x Bos taurus (assembly GCF_003369695.1). NCBI lineage: Eukaryota > Metazoa > Chordata > Mammalia > Artiodactyla > Bovidae > Bos > Bos indicus x Bos taurus. The sequence continues at coordinate 51,036,083 of NC_040097.1, read as the reverse complement.
TGGACAGGGAGGCCTGGCGTGCTGCGATTCATGGGGTCGCAAAGAGTCGGACGCTACTGAGCGACTGATCTGATCTGATCTGCATTCTTATAGTAGTACTAGATACTCAGTGTCCTTTTGCTAAAAAGGATGACAATTCCCAGGTAGTATTTCCAACAGAAAAATCAACCTGGACACCTTATAAAAACAAGTTCTCCGAGTTCTCCCCTTCCCCTTCCTTCCCCTTCTCCTCTTTATACTACTACTACTGTACTGGTGGCTGGGTTATAACTAAAATAAAGTTGTCCAAAAAAGATATCTGTCTATGTAAGAGCTTACAAAAGACAGGTGGGATAGTCTTAACTGTTGTAGCCTTGGTGATAAAAATCAAGTATAGTTTTAAGACTCGACTCCTCTCTCATCCATATCCACTTCTCTGTTTGAGAAATCTCAAACTGATTTGTAAAGACAGATCAAAGAGAAGGAAATTTTTTTCCATTAGGATTATTGCTTTTGAGGGCAAACAAAAGACAAACAATGAGTTAGAGGAAAAAGAAAAAAGTGGAAAAAGTAAGTATGGCATCACAGCTTCATTACTTTTTTTTTTTTTAACTATTTATTTATTAGGCTGCATAGGGTCTTAGTTGCAGCATGTGGGATCTTTAATTGTGGCTCATGGACTCTCTAGTTGTGGTGCAAGGGCTCAGTAGTTGTGAAACAGGAGGGAAGGGGACAGGGCACAGCCTTTCAAAGAATGACATAGCCCAAGGACACAACATCAACTAATTAGAATCAAATGGGTCCAAGATGGCAGACAAGTCAACTTCAACCAGACCTTTGGTCCTCAGCATATGCTCATTGTAACACATCAGCAAGCCAAATGACACACCCAGAGGCGCCATGACAGTTCCAAGGCCAACCGTCAAAGACTAAAAAGCGTCAGGGGGCAAATTCCTGGAAATCTCCATCCTTCCCCCCAAATAGTTGATAATCCTCCTACTCATTAGCTTATGATATTAACCAGCCCATAAAAGCTAACCACACCACATTTCGAGGCCACACTTGCCCTCTGCAACAGCCCACACCCTGTCTGTGGAGTGCATTTCTCTTTAAATAAGTCCATTTATCTATCACTTTGTTTCTCATTGAATTCTTTATGCCATGAGACATCAAGAACCTGAGCTTCGTTGGGTTCTGAAACCAGGTGTGTGATCTCAGTTGGAAAACCATGGGTTTTGGCAGGATTTCAGTCTCAGCCGTGGGGTTTCAAGTCCCAGGCAGGATTTTGGCCAGGTCTGAGTCTCTGCACATGGGTTCAAGTCCCAATCTGAGGTGAACAATTTCAATTACAGTGCAGCATGTGGGATCTTAGTTCCCCAACCAGGGACTGAACCCACATCCTTTGCATTGCAAGGCAGATTCTCAACCACTGGACCACCAAGGAAGTCCCTTCATTACTTTTTATAAGGCCAAGTAGTAATAATGACTTTCACCATCATCCTGATAAAAAGAAGCAACAGTATTTCCACTTTGTCCGAATCTAAGAGAGAAACCCTAATTACTGCAGAACTAAAATAAATTTAAAACTTGTGACTTTTGGTGCATGCATGTTGGATCAGTTTCTTGCTTTGAATGAAGCAGATGGGAGAAATTCCACACATGGGGAAAGCATACCTGAAAATCAAAACCCAGTGAATTTCAATCAACTGCAGTGATACAGGACACCTAAGGGGATTATCACAAAGCCTCTTGGGGATGAGAGAGGCAGGCACAAGTAGTTTTTAAAAGCTCATTTAATGCAGCCATTGTTTCAATAATGAAGCCTACAGAATTTTAAGCTGGACAGAAGTCTCTTGGCTTAAAGTTGGTGCAGGGAAGAGAAAGGCAGAAAATTAGTCTAAAGGAACAGGCAAGACCAGATTGTAAGTGGCCCTGAATGCCAGTTTTTAAAAGTCTACAATTTGCTTTGTAGGAAATAGATGGTGGAGGGCAGCTTGAAGATGCAGACAAAAGAGGAGCACAGTGGGAACAGAATTCAGGAAGACAACTGCCTTAGCCTGCATAGTATTTTGAGGGGTTAACTTGGGTTTGACAATGGGGAGAGCTGGCAAAGAGAGAAGCACAAGAATGAATTCTAGATTTCTGACTTTCAACATTGGGTGGATGTTTGTACCGATAAAGAGAGGGGAGATCCTGTTTGTATTTTTGTGTTTTTTTTTGTTTGTTTTTTGTTTTTTTAAATTTTATTTTATTTTTAAACTTTACATAATTGTATTAGTTTTGCCAAATATCAAAATGAATCCGCCACAGGTATACACGTGTTCCCCATCCTGAACCCTCCTCCCTCCTCCCTCCCCATACCATCCCTCTGGGTCGTCCCAGTGCACTAGCCCCAAGCATCCAGTATCGTGCATCGAACCTAGACTGGCATCTCGTAGCAGGCAACATTAAAGCCTTTTATGTACTTCTATTTAATTCTCACAAACACGTTGTAGGGTGTAGACCAATTTTATAGAAACAAGTAAAGAAACTAAGGTTTATTAAGACTGATGACTTCCCTAAAGCCATCCAGTTCATAAACCCTAGATACAGAATTCAAACTCAGATTTGCCTGACTTCAAAGCAACTCTGATTTTTGCTATTCCACCAGAGACAGTGAGTCATTTTGATGGCTATGTGGCAGAGCTACTTTTCCTGCTTTGTTAATTCTTCCTTCCTCCCTTCCCTCATCCTTCCCTTCCTTCCTTTCTGCAGCAACAATTACTAAAACCATATTGCACACGGGCAAGGTCTTTGGTCTAGACCATTTCAATAAGAAAAACAGATTTTGTTAAGTTATCATATTTTGCCTGTAGTGTCCATGTATTATGTACTTTCCACTCTGGCTTTTTAAAAAGCAGAGACATTACTTTGTCAACAAAGGTCCATCTAGTCAAGGCTATGGTTTCTCTAGTAGTCATGTATGGATGTGAGTTGGACTGTAAAGAAAGCTGAGAGCCAAAGAATTGATGCTTTTGAACTGTGATGTTGGAGGAGACTCTCGAGAGTCCCTTGGACTGCAAGGAGATCCAACCAGTCCATCCTAAAGGAGGTCAGTCCTGGGTGTTCATTGGAAGGACTGATGTTGAAGCTGAAATTCCAATACTTTGGCCACCTGATGTGAAAAGCTGACTCTTTTGAAAAGACCCTGATGCTAGGAAAGATTGAGGGCAGGAGGAGAAGGGGACGAGAGAGGATGAGATGGTTGGATGCCATCACTGACTCGATGGACATGAATTTGGGTAAACTCTGGGAGTTGGTGATAGACAGGGAGGCCTGGTGTGCTGCAGTTAATGGGGTTGCAAAGAGTTGGACGTGACTGAGTGACTGAACTGAACTGAACTGAACTCTGGCTTTGAGGCAGGAGATAGATAGGTCCCAGGCTGAAGAGCTGGAGACTGTCCTCTGTGGACTGATACTCCACGATGAAGAGGAGGAGCTAAGCCCTGCCCAGATAAGAGCCACATATTTCTCATTCTCAAGGTCAAGGAGACCTTCCCAACTACACATGTGTGAAGAGGTTCCTTGGAGGTCAAAAAGGGAATGACATCTATCTACCCATAGACGTCTTACTAGATTCCATCCTGGCTACGAGATTTCAGGCACACACGAGAGGACCCTGAGATGAACCAATACGGACTCTGAACCAGGCAAAGCAAGATGACTGATCAAAAAAAACCCAGGAAAAGAGGCCCCATAAAAGTGACTCAAACCAAAAGGAGGCGACTCTCTCTCTGAGCCCACCCATGCATCTATCCACATGTACCCTTTTCCTCCTCATAACACTTTACTTGTTTTACTACTTTCCATCTTTGTGAAAATGCTTTTCTGCAAAGCTGAAAGGTCACATTCAGCTCGGATTCAGTGCTCTCTCTCATGCGGCCTGACTTCATCTGTGGCGGGAAACCAAAATCCCACTTCAAGTCACGACAGGCCAAGGCCACCCATGATCAGCTTGAGCGATGACTACAAAAAATAACAAATAAATAAATAATTGTTAGCCATTATTTTTAGAAGTCAGAGTAGTATCTGTATTAATAGTAAACATCCAAACACAACTGTGTTAAAGTTCATGTTTAAAATTCTACTATTTATAGCAAAAATTATGAATCTTTCTGAAGTGTAATCTTCTAGCCCATAATTGGACCTCAAAATAAGGCTTCATAACAACAAAGATAAATGACTTTGCCAGAGCCATGTGCCAGGGAAGTTACATGCCCAACTCCTAAAATTTATATAAGATTGCTTCTAGGGACATTCCAGACATAATTCACTTCCCAAGGATATCTGGCTGAGGGGATGAGGAGCAGCTGAAAGCTAGTCGAAACTCCCCTCACCAAGCATCCGTCCATACTTTTTTCTAATTCACACACATCTACCGTCACACGGGAGACAGTGTGATTTCAATTTCTCACAAAAGGGCCCTGAGGGTTAGTGGTGACCACGGCCAGTCTGGATGCCCACGTACAGACCCTGGCTCTGCAGAATGCCACAGTTACTAGAGTAAGTCACCTACATATGAACCTTCGAGTTGCTAACTTTCACAGATGCAAATGCCCCATCACATAAAATTAGTATTAATTAATACTTGTTATGTTTAATATTATTTAATTTTAATTATTTAATTTTAAAATGATAATTTAACATTAATTTATTACTTAATACTTAATTGATAAATTGTATTAATGCTAATATTATTAGTATTCGTATTTGCATGCCCCATCACATAAATCAGTTCATGTGTCGGGCAGATACTGTCACAAGCATGCCTCCTCTACAAGTGGCTGTGCTTTTGAGTACTTTACCATAGGACAGTGTATAGACTGCAGCAGTACATTATCTTTATAGATAGAGCTGAATCCAGCAAGGAACCAGAACCTGTGCCATCAACATCAGGCGTGAGTGAAACTGCAGCCTGCCCTCCATCCCCTGTTGCTGACGACCCTTCAGCTCTGCCATTTCCCACAACTTTCCCCTCCTCTCATCAGTAACTCTTCTTGCCTGCTCACTCGATGCCCGCTGCCATACTATCCTACTATACTTTTCAGGGTAATGTCCTGTAAAAGTGTTTAATTTTTTGTTTTTTTTTAATGTAGTATTTATGTGAAAAGTAGTATAAACCTATTACAGGAGAGTACTATATAGCCTATTGTCTTAGTTGGGCATCTGGGCTCACTTTGTTGGACTTAGGAGTGTGCAATCGGAACAGAACTCGTTCGTATACAGGGAACTTATTGTACTACGGTTTACCTGAGGCTGGCCTTTTAAAGATAACATTCTAAGTCTATGGGAAAATGCATTTTTAAGTTGTGTGAAATTGAGACTATACAATTAAGGGGACAGGACTGAACAAGTCTCAGGGGAGGCAGAGTGAAGCTTAATACTGGAGATGCCATCACAGTCCTCCTAATTATTGATATTGTTATTAATAAAAGTAATGTCACACTGTTAGGTCTGGTGTCTATCTGTAATATCTTTGCTACTATTTTCAAACTCTAAATGAATCCTGGATTGGGACTTCCCAGTGGGGGAATTTTGAGGGCTTTATCACATGTCCTGAATGGAAAATGCTTTCATCTCATTGTTAAAAAAAAAAAAAAAATCAAAGTCTGTCTGAATTCAGGTTCTCATGGCAACACATTCTCAGACTAAAGACTACACTACAATACTGCAAAACATCTAGAGGTGCCATTACAAAAGGGTCAGTGTTTGACCACCAGCCAAGGGAAAACAAAAAATAAATAGAGCAAACAAACTCTATGCACCTGGACTGGATCCCTGCGCTTCTTTACTCAGGTCTCTCTGCTGGACTTATATATGTGTTCCTGAATTTCTCACCACTGCCCTCATGACCATGAGACCTCTACTCACCCACCCAGTCAGCAGGCTCCCCATCTCTTTCAAGTGCCTCTTTGAAGCTTATCAAAGCCACTTCTCTCACTGTCCCTTAAATTTTCCCTTTAAATAGCTTCTAAAGCATAAAGTCCCTCACCTGGCTCTTTCTGGTTACTCTACAGTGGTACCTATGGATAATGGACATTTCAATTACTATTTCTGGCTTAATGATTCCCAAACGATTCACGCGGCCAATCTCATGAATTCCCAAAGGACTCATCATGAAGATGATAAGAACCCTAAGAAAACGGTGAACATCCTAACTTGAATATTTAGGATGGAGATGACCTAAATGCTCTGACCTTGAGAAGTCATGCTTGTACATTTAATAGAGAAGTTCCACCCTGAAAAGGGGCTCTGAACACTGTCGCTGGGGTATCAGGGACTTCCACTTCTGGTAATGGCAGCCTGGGCAAATTAGACCACCTCTCTTGCTGAGAATGATTAGAACCACTAGAAATAAAGCCGGAAAGTGACTGGAGTGATAACAAACCTGTGACAAACTGCCAGAACAAGAGAGCTAGAAAGAAACAAAAACTCAGATGGGAAAGAGTGTCCTTTGTAGTTCCTTTTCCCTCAAAGACTTTTGTTGAATTTAGAAGAAAGAGCGGGACTTAGAAGCCAGCCAGGACATCTGACAGCGTCTTGGGTTTAGAAGGGAGAACAACTGGATTCTTTTTATTGTTCCAAGCCCACCTGCTGGGATGAAAAAGCCCTCCTGACTGAGTTTGGTGGAGGAAGGAGGCGGCTCCATGCAAGCATGCCACACACTCATACTCTTTGTACTTAAGTTCAGCAATTTTTCATAAACACATAATGCTTTGCTGCATGCCTTTAGTTGAATTTCTGAGCGTTACTGTGGCTGTTTGGGACCAAGTTTTCCAACTTTTCAGATGCATTCGGGGCAAGTGGCTTTTCAATATTCTCACTCCGTTGTGCCAGAAGTAAGAAGTCCCCACAGCTTTTTAAATCATTCTATGATGGCTTGTCCAAATTCCTTAGGCTATTAACATCTCTATACATATTTTTTCTTTCTCTATGACTCTCTTTGTCCTTCTGTTTTATATAATATACATCTCTAAACATGCATATAGCTATATTTTTTGTTAGCTTATCTGACAATCTGTATCTTTGGATAGGACATTTTAATGCATTTTTATTACTGTGACAACAGCAACATTTGCATGTTTCTTCTTTCCTTTGACCTTCAGTTTTTCAAAATTTCCCCTTTCCTTTACTATATTGAAGTTTTAAATATTTTTCCACTTTTTTCTTCTTCACTGGTTTGGAAATTTTCAATTCACTTTATATTTCTTTAATGATTACTTTTGATTTCCATGCTGCTGCTGCTGCTGCTAAGTCACTTCGGTCGTGTCTGACTCTGTGAGACCCCATAGACGGCAGCCTATCAGGTTCCACCGTCCCTGGGATTCTCCAGGCAAGAACACTGGAGCGGGTTGCCATTTCCTTCTCCAATGCATGAAAGTGAAAAGTGAAAGTGAAGTCGCTCATACGTAATTTAAAAATCAATCATTTTTCATGTGTTTGTTAGCCATCTGTATGTCTTCTTTGGAGAAATGTCTATTTAGTTCTTTGGCCCATTTTTTGATTGGGTCATTTATTTTTCTGGAGTTGAGCTGTAGGAGTTGCTTGTATATTTTTGAGATTAGTTGTTTGTCAGTTGCTTCATTTGCTATTATTTTCTCCCATTCTGAAGGCTGCCTTTTCACTTTGCTAATAGTTTCCTTTGTTGTGCAGAAGCTTTTAATTAGGTCCATTTGTTTATTTTTGCTTTTATTTCCAATATTCTGGGAGGTGGGTCATAGAGGATCCTGCTGTGATGTATGTCGGAGAGTGTTTTGCCTATGTTCTCCTCTAGGAGTTTTATAGTTTCTGGTCTTACGTTTAGATCTTTAATCCATTTTGAGTTTATTTTTGTGTATGGTGTTAGAAAGTGTTCTAGTTTCATTCTTTTAGAAGTGGGTTTCCCAGCACCACTTGTTAAAGAGATTGTCTTTAATCCATTGTATATTCTTGCCTCCTTTGTCAAAGATAAGGTGTCCATATGTGCGTGGATTTATCCCTGGGCTTTCTATTTTGTTCCATTGATCTATATTTCTGTCTTTGTGCCAGTACCATACTGTCTTGATAACTGTGGCTTTGTAGTAGAGCCTGAATTTCACGCCAGTCAGAATGGCTGCAATCCAAAAGTCTTCAAGCAATAAATGCTGGAGAGGGTGTGGAGAAAAGGGAACCCTCTTACACTGTTAGTGGGAATGCAAACTAGTACAGCCACTATGGGGAACAGTGTGGAGATTCCTTAAAAAACTGGAAATAAAACTGCCTTATGATCCAGCAATCCCACTGCTGGGCATACACACTGAGGAAACCAGAAGGGAAAGAGACACGTGTACCCCAATGTTCATCGCAGCACTGTTTATAATAGCCAGGACATGGAAGCAACCTAGATGCCCATCAGCAGACGAATGGATAAGAAAGCTGTGGTACATATACACAATGGAGTATTACTCAGCCATTCAAAAGAATACATTTGAATCAGTTCTAATGAGGTGGATGAAACTAGGGCCTATTATACAGAGTGAAGTAAGCCAGAAAGAAAAACACCAATACAGTATACTAACGCATATATATGGAATTTAGAAAGATGGTAACAATAACCCTGTGTACGAGACAGCAAAAGAGACACTGATGTATAGAACAGTCTTATGGACTCTGTGGGAGAGGAAGAGGGTGGGAAGATTTGGGAGAATGGCATTGAAGCATGTATAATATCATGTATGAAACGAGTTGCCAGTCCAGGTTGGATGCACGATACTGGATGCTTGGGGCTGGTGCACTGGGATGACCCAGAGGGATGGTATGGGGAGGGAGGAGGGAGGAGGGTTCAGGATGGGGAACACATGTATACCTGTGGCAGATTCATTTTGATATTTGGCAAAACTAACACAATATTGTAAAGTTTAAAAATAAAATAAAATTTTTAAAAAATGAAATAAAATTTTAAAAAAATGAAATACAGTCAAAAAAAATCAATCAAATCAATATACTTATACTCCTCCTAAACAAATAAGAGCTTTAGTCAGTTTTAACTCCAAACACCACCTTTCATTTTTAACTTTGTGTTAATTCTGGTTATCAAGGAATCGGGCATTAAAAATGGGTATATTGTGTATTTCTGTAACCCTGTAAATTAGACATTAAAAAACATTCTTCTATACTGTCAGTGCTTGTAACCCATGGATTCTTTGCCTCACCATTTCTTTTGCATCGTAAAATACTTTTATGATTATTTTCTTCTTTTCTGGAATCCCTTCCATGAAATTCATTGGGTAAAAAACTTATTTCTGTTTCTCTGACATTTCTTTATTTTGTCCTCTTTGAACAACTTTTGGTTTCCTTCAGCACTTCTTTGATATATCGCTGACTTATCTTTTACATTCTGTTTTGCTCCTGAGAAAGCAGCTGTCTTATTTCTCTTTAGATGATTTTTTTAATGGTTGCTGTGATCATCTTTTTCTTTGGTTGTGTGCAGTCTTGCTACTATGCATCTAAGTGTGGATTTTTTTTTTTCCTCTTTATCGTGGTTGAGATTTCTTGTGCTTTCTTAATATGAAGCTTTGTGACTTCAATTTCTGAACCGTCTTTGCTACTCTCCCTTTACACGTCGCCTGTCCCATTACCAACATGTATTTCCTCTTGTCACAATAATAAAGATGCATTAAAATAGCCCTTTAAAATACAGAGAGCTTACTCAAAGTTCATCACTCATAAATGCTCTCATGCATGTGTGTATCCCTACACAACTGTTTCATGCACTGTTTCTTATAACCACCACTGCAAACAAATCCCTCTGTGTACCATTACTAGGAGGCTTCTTCGCTACCGTCTTATAGCTACCTGGGTCCCCTTCTTCCCCATCCATAATTCCTAAATGAGTTTTGAATCGTGAGCCAGCCTCACATATCTGGCCCAAGTCCTACTTGGTCTTGAAGCATATTTTACATATTTTTGGATTTAATTTGCTAAATTTTTCAAGAATTTGTATATCTAAGGACATTAGAAATATTCATGTGTAGTTTGCATTGTTTTAAGCTGTCTTTGGTTTTGATATAAGGAAAATTCTGGTTTCATAAAATCAGTTAGGTTCTGAAGTAATTATGTAGAATTAAGTGTTAATTCTTCCTTAAATGTTTGGTAAAATTCTCCAATGAAACTGTCCGGGCATGGATATTTCATTGTGGGGAGATTTTTAAGTGAAAATTCAGCTTCTTTAATTGTTGTTGTTGTTCAGAGACTAAGTCGTGTCCAACTCTTTGCGACCCCATGGACTATAGCAGGCCAGGCTCCTCTGTCCTCCACTATCTCCTGGAGTTTGCTCAAATTCAAGTCCAATGAATCGGTGATGCTTTCTAACCATCTCATCCTCTGTTGTCCCCTTCTTCTTTTCCCTTTAATAGTTGTATAATAATCTGAGCTATCTATTTCATTTGGTTGACTTTTAGTCAACCAGACTACTGTCCGTAGTTTTTAAGAATAGGTCTATTTTTTCTAAGTTGTAAAATCAGGAATTAAAATAGTTTGTGCATGCTCAATCACTCAAGTTGTATCCCCGACTCTCTGTGACCCCGAGGACTGCAACCCACCAGGTTCCTCTGTCCATGATATATCTCAGCAAAAATAATGGAATGGGCTGCCATTTCCTCCTTCAAGGGATCTTCCCAGCCCAGGGATCAAACCCCCATCTCCTTCAGCTCCTGCACTGGCAGATGGATTCTTTACTACTGAGCTACCTGGGAAGCCCCCAGATAGTTCCTAGTATTCACTTACTATCTTTTGATAACTTCAGGATTTGTTGTGATACCATCTGTTTTATTCCTGATGTTGGTGATTATTGTCTTTTGCTCTTTTTCTTTGTCCGTCATGTCACAGGTTTCTCAATTTTATTTTAAAGATGTTTTTTGATGTGGACCATTTTTAAAGCCTTTATTGAATTTGTTACAATATCATTTCTGTTTTATGTTTTGGGTTTGTTTTTTGGCCATGAGGCATGTGGAATCCTAGCTCCCTGACCAGGTATTAAACCTGCACTCCCGACACTGAAAGGTGAAGTTGTAACCACTGGACCGCCATAGAAGTCCCCCAATTTTATTATTTGTTTTCCAAGAGACAGCTTTTTGTCGTATGCGTTGTCTCTACTGTTTTCAATTTCACTGAATTCTGTGTGGAATATAAAAACATCAAACCTGGAGTATCATAGTGGTTGTCAGGGGCTGAGAGGTGGGGGAAATGAGGAGATGTTAGTCAAAAGATATAAATTTTCAGTTACAAAATGGATAAGTTCCAGGGATCCAAAATACCGCATGTTGACTACAGTTAATATTACTGTATCATATACCTGGAAGTTGCTATGAGAGTAGAGTTCTAATGTTCTCACCGTGACAAAGAAACAAAGATAATTATGTGAGGTGAAGATGTGTTAATTAACCATACTGTGGAATCTTCATACAACTTTAACTTACACAGTGTTGTATGTCAATTATATCTCAACAGAGCTTGAAAAAAAGAAATCCCTCAGCAGATCCAGACTCTACATGAACAAATCTCTAGCTACTCCTCTGAAATTCTCCTGAAACTCTTTATTCTCCAAATCCTAACTTCCATAGCTTCTTTCTGTTCCGCAAATATGCCAAGCTAGTTTACTCTTCAGATTCTAGCAACTCGGACTTCCTCAGACACTCTTTCCCAACAGCTTTGTGTAAGTGATTTTTTCCAATCTTTCAAGTCAAAACCCAAACATCTTCTCAAAGGAACTTCCTGACCACCTACTTAGCAGCCTCACCTCTATCTACCCAGTCATTCTATTTTTAAATTTCTGCTTTAGCATTTGCCACTAATTTGCAACCATCTCCTGTGGGATTTTGCTTGATTCTATGTTTATCTTTTTCTTTGTCCTTAGAATGTAACCCCTTGTAGGCAGAAAAACCTATTGTTTTTATAATCCCTGATACAACCGCCCTTCTTAAAAACTCTTCTGCTGCTGCTGCTGCTGCTGCTGCTGCTGCTAAGTCGCTTCAGTTGTGTCCAACTCTGTGCAACCCCATAGACGGCAGCCCACTAGGCTCCTCTGTCTCTGGGATTCTCCAGGCAAGGACACTGGAGTGGGTTGCCATTTCCTTCTCCAATGCATGAAAGTGAAAAGTGAAAGTGAAGTCGCTCAGTCGTGCCCGACTCTTAGCGACCCCATGGACTGCAGCCCACCAGGCTCCTCCGTCCATGGGATTTTCCAGGCAAGAGTACTGGAGTGGGAAAAAGTCTTCTAGGCGTAATAAATATTAAGTGCATGGAGGAGTGAGGGTCTCTCTGACTTTCTATTCAGCTGTCAGCCTACAGGACCTGCTTTGTTCACCTGTTACATAAGCAGATTCTCTGTACTGAATGATTAATCATTTTAAAATGCTGAGTTTTTGCTTGATAAATATACTGATACTTGTCATTCTTGAATACTGTGAAAAACCATGCTGATAATTTCAGTGGGAAAAAAAGTGAACTTAGGCTTTAAAAAAGGCTTGCTAATGAGCTGGTTCCATTCTGTCTTGTCAATTCAACTGTACTAAAATGCTATGATTCTTTCCCCAGGTATAATTTTGCAAAGTGCCTGCTAAGCTTTTCTGTTTTTGGGCCTCAGTTTCGAACTGTTTGGCCTTTCTTGTCACTTCCTCCCTCATTTCCTTTCCCAAGTAATTTATAAACGGGGGTGTCAGGGACAGCTGGGTCCCTGCATAGCGCACTGGGCATACTTTCTGTGACTAGAGCAGTTATATTTATCATTTCCACACAAAAGCAACTTCGGTGCCATTTTTAGCCTCGGAGGGGACTTCGAGTGATCAAAGCTTTCTTCCTTGGACCAGGAAGCTTTATTTACTGAAATAAAATGCACAGAAAGGTGACAGCAAAGGGAGTCACGCAGTCTCCAGTTGGCACATGGTCTTCACCTTCCTCAGGAGGAGCCGCCTGGTTGCAGGATCACAGTCTCTAAACAGAGACCCCAAGGAGCAGGGAAACATGAATGAGAGTTGGCAGTTCACGCACGCAGGCAGACAGCTACAAAATGTTACTTGACATTAAAAGCGGTTTAGAAGTCAGTTTCTCCTTCACTGGAGACAGAATGTTCCAGTCTATTTCTGTGAGTCAAGCACTGCTTGAAATACTTATCTATGGCGAGAAACATATTCTTATAAAAAAAAAAAAATCCTTATTCTAGGCATTCACTTTCTATCGTTCAGTAGAATTTCATGTAATTCCTCAGAAAATGTGGGGCTGGCCCCCATGATCTTACCAGCCTCCTTTTGTCCCTTCCCTAGGAAATGTTCACATGGAAAATCTTCCCTTTACTGAATGCACTATACTCTTTCATTCTCTCAGTTCAAATGATACCTCCTCTGTGAAATCTTACTTGGCCCATCCTAAGCTGGAAAGGACTTCCCTTGTATTACACAATGGTCTGTTCAGATATTTACCTCTCCAGTTGACTCTGGGACCATGACTGGATGGACCTCCATTGTATTTTCAAAACCTAGAATTGGGGCTAGCTAGGTTTATTTACTGAAGAAGATTTAAAACAATTTTAGAGGCATGCTAAGTTCAGTGTCTCATAAGCTGGGTATTGTTTTCTATATTTTCCCTCACAAATCCAAGTCTAAATACCTAAGGACTCAATGTTGAATGGTTCTTCTTAGACTGTATCTTTTTAAGAGTAGAACAATGTCTCAATTTTCTCTCTACCTGGAATCTGCAAAAGTGCCTGATACAGAAGAGGCACTCTATAAATACTTGCTGAAAATAACAGAAATACAACATTAAAAAAGAGACCAGTAATACAAAGTTGAGTCAGAACATCTGACTTCCAGAAATCACAGTCTAAGTTCCCACTGCATTAGAAGAGCAGAAAGAGAAAAAGGAATTCCTTCTGGTTTAGAGTCCCCTCTCCAAAACTGCTGAGCTATGCGAAAAGGGGGAAAATCACTGTTCTAAGATGAACTGAAGCTACCAAAATAAGTTTAAAATTTTCAACCTGATGTTAAGCTGTCCTTGGAAATAATATCACCTTTAATTCCTGAAGACCCTGAATATTTGCAGAACATTCTTATACTACTTCTCCTCAACTGAATTTCTGCAGCAGAAACTTAGATTGGTTTTAGGTTTTTGATGTGTTGTTACTATTAGTTCTCTAGTACTCAACTTAGCATCAGAAAAACCAAGGCTACAAGTAATAAATTGAGCTTCATTTGTGAGCAGGAGCCAGTCTTAGAGAAGTGGTACATCTCCCCAGGATTCCTAGGGGAGGCTCCTTAAATTTAAGCAAATCATACATAATCATATTTTTATTCCCCATTTAAAGTTTTCTTCTTAAGCTCTTGCTGAGAAGGATCCACAACATCAAATGGACTTAGATGTTTCAGCCATAAATTTCAGTAATTTAAGATCAAACGCAGCTATTTCAGGAAGGAGCCAAGACAGGGTCAGCTGAGAACATCTACTTGGAGAAAAATCGAAAGTGCTGAGCAAGAAGACTAGTGTTTGTGAATGCCTGGGTACGTGGAAGGATCAGGGGCTGGAGACAGGAAAGGAAAGCAGGATGACAAAGTAGGCCAAGATGCAACCTGGAATCCCTGTGTGCTAAGTCACTTGAGTTGTGGCCGACTCTTTGAGACCCCATGGACCACCAGGCTCCTTTGTCCATGGGATTCTCCAGGCAAGAATACTGGAGTGGGTTGCCATTTCCTCCTCCAGGGCATCTTCCCAGTCCAGAGATTGAACCCAGGTCTCTTATATCTGCTGCGCTGGCAGGTGGGTTCTTTATCACTAGCACCACCTAGGAAGCCCATGGAATCCCTGGTGCACCATTTACTTTTATTTTGTATTTTAAAATAAGAATGAAGAAACGTGTGCCAAAACACTGAGAACCTTGCATCCTCTCCTTGAAATTTCTGAATTTTGAAAACTGCTAGAAGAAACTGCAAAATGGCCTGGCTCTGCATCCTGAGGTCCAGAGGTAGCAACTTCACACAACAAAAAGAAAAGCAGGCCACATAACAATGTGGATAGTTGGTCCTGGGCTTCATTTTATGCTTTCTGTTACTGGGTAGGCAAGCTATGGGTGATCTGATGAAGTAACCTAAGACAGAAAGATGGTGAGCCTTCTGGGTATGTGTCTTCATTCCGGGTTTAGAATTTTTTCAGTTAAAAATCTCATACCCAGGCTTCTCCTAACTAGTATACCTATGTCGATACATGCATCCTATTTTAGTCTTTTCCCATATAGGTCATTACAGAGTACTGAGTAGAGCTCCCTGTGCTATACAGTAAGTAGGTCCTTATGTGAAAGAAAGGGAAAGTGAAAGTCACTCAGTCATGTCTGATTCTTTGCGACCCCATGGACTTTATAGTCCATGGAATTCTCCAGGCCAGAATACTGGAGTGGGTAGCCTATCCCTTCTCCAGGGGATCTTCCCAACCCAGAGATTGAACCCAGGTCTCCTGCATTGCAGGCAGATTCTTTACCAGCGGAGCCACAGGGCAAGTCCAAGAATACTGGAGTATGTAGCCTACCCCTTCTCCCGGGGATCTTCCCGACCCAGAGATTGAACCCAGGTCTCCAGCACTGTGGGCAGATTCTTTACCAACTGAGCTATCAGGGAAGCCCAAGGTCCGTATGTAGTTACCTGTTTATATATAATAATGCATATATGTCAATTCCAATCTCCCAACTTAGTCCTCCTTCCCTCTATTTTTGTAACTAGAGATTGTCATATAAGGACTAATTTTTAAACATCACTGAAGGAGAGGTGTTCAAGTTAGTTATACTATAGGCCCCTACTGTCCTACTGTTCAACCACCTTTTTATTCCTTGGTTATGTAAGTTATTATAGTAGTATGCTTTTAATTATTAATGTTTTATAGAAAAACGCCTGACTCTTGGAGGGAAAAAAAAATATCAAATTTTTAGAGACTAAAATCTCACAAATTTTTAATCAGGTATAATGAAAACAAAGCTATCAACAAATTGACAGGTAAGAAGGAGAGGAACAAAGCTGTATTTTAATTAGCAGAAACAAAACATGTTTCAAACATCAGGCAACACATGACGATATCTATGCATAAAACACATGATGTATCATCCTTTGTGAGATAAAATTATGTTTTTGAAAACCAGTAAAGTAGACCTAAATAAAAGGAGAAACATACTATGCTCATGGACTGGAAGACAAAGTAGAGATGTCAGTGTGCTGACAATCAACCTAAGATTCAATCTATTTCAACAGAAGAGTTAACAGATGACTAACAAAACTTGACAAGTTGAGTTTAAAATTTAGGAGAAAGCCAAAGTCAAAAAATATAAAGACAAATACTAAAGAAAAATGACTAGATAGAGAACAAGACAAAGATCTATTATCAAAAAATATTTATTAACAGAGCACTTTTAAAGGCCATTGATGAAATCAGCAAGATTTTGACTTAGTAACAAACAAACAGACCAATGGAACAGAGTAAAATTCCAGGGACAACCTGATGGCAATATAGAAACTTAGCATAACACTTGTCAACTCTGGTATTTCAGATAAATGGGGAAAGGATGTATTACTCAATGAACAGTACTAAATAAATACATTAGCTACATATATGGGGAAAAATAACATTGCAATTCCTACTTTTTACAAACATTTTTGTGAATAAAATGCTTAAATGTGCAGGGCAAAATTATAAAATTTTATAATTTTAAAATATGAATTATCTTTATAACATAACTGTAAAGAAGCAATCCTTAAACAAAATGAAGAAATACTCAAATTTGACTATTAAATGAATAACCTCCATTACTGAAAAAATACTGTAAGGGAAATTAAGGCAAGTCACATACTAAGAAAAAAATAGCAGTGCTGTATTCAAAAAAATATTATTCTTATCTTAAATAGTTGGGTCTCTATATGAAAGACACAAGAAATTCAGTAGAAAAAAATTGATAAATAATTTAAGCAGGTACTTCAGAGAAGAGGAAAAGGGATGTTTATAGCATTACAATTTTACTTCCAGAAACATGAAGAATCTCAAGGAAACAACCTAACCTTACACCTAAAACAACTAGAGAAAGAAAAACAAAACCCAAAGTTAGTAAAAGGAAGGAAATCACAAGATCAGAGCAGAAATGAATGAAATAGAGATGAAGAAAACAATAGAAAGATCAATGAAACTAAAATCTGGTTCTTTGAGAAGATTAACAAAATTGATAAACCTTTAGCCAAACTCATCATCCAAAAAAAGGTGGGGGGGTGGGTAATGACTCAAATCAATAAAATCAGAAATAAAAAAGGAGATGTTACAGTGGACACCACAAAAATACAAAGAATTTATAGAGGCTACTATAAGAAACTATCGGAGAAGGCCATGGCACCCCACTCCAGTACTCTTGCCTGGAAAATCCCATGGACGGAGAAGCCTGGTAGGCTGCAGTCCATGGGGTCGCTAAGAGTCGGACACGACTGAGCGACTTCACTTTCACTTTTCACTTTCATGCATTGGAGAAGGAAACGGCAACCCACTCCAGTGTTCTTGCCTAGAGAATCCCAGACAGGGGAGCCTGGTGGGCTGCTGTCTATGGGGTCGCACAGAGTCAGACACAACTGAAGCGACTTAGCAGCAGCAGCGTGAGAAACTATACACCAATAAAACGGACAACCTAGGAGAAAAGGTCAAATTCTTAGAAAGGCACAACTTTCAAGACTGAACCAGGAAGAAAGAGAAAATATGAATAGACTCATCAAAACTGCTTAAATTGAAGCTGTGATTTTAAAACTTCCAACAAACAGAAGTCCAGAATCGGATGGCTTCACAGGTGAATTCTATCAAACACCCAGAGAGGAGTTAACACCTATTCCTCTCAAACTCTTCCAAAAAACTGCAGAGCACAGAACACTCCCAAGCTCACTCTACAAGGCCCCCATCACTCTGATACCAGACACAGATATCACAAAAAAAAGAAAATTACAGACCAATACCACTGATGAACAAAGATGCAAAATTCCTCAAGAAAATACTAACAAGCTGAACCCAACAATACATTAAAAGGATCATACACCATGATCAAGTGGGGTTTATCCCAGGGACACGAGGACTCTTTAATATACATAAATCAATGCGATACACCATATAAACAAAATTGAAAGACAAAAACCACATGATAATCCTAATAGATGTAGACAAAATTCAACACCCATTTGTGATTAAAAAAAAAAAAAACTCTAGAAAGTCGGCATAGAGGGAATATACTTCAACATAATAAAGGCCATATATGACAAACCCACAGGTAACATCATTCTCAACAGTGAAAAACTGAAAGCATTTTCTCTAAGATCAGAAACAAGACAAGGGTGCCCACTCTTAACCATTATTATTCAACATAGTTTTGGAAGCCCTAGCCATGGCAATCAGAGAAGAAAAAAGAAAGAAAGCAGTCCAAATAGGAAAGATATAAAACTGTCAGTGTCTGCAGATGACTTGATTCTATACACAGAAAATCCTAAAGATGCTACCAAAACCACTTGAGGTCATCAATGAATTTGGTAAAGTTGCAGGATAGAGAAGAGGAAACTCAAATAAATTACCTGAGCAGTCCAAAGTAATTAAAACAGCCCAGCATAATTAAACTATTTAATTTACAGTCATTTCTTATGTGTAGTGTCTCAAGGCACTTTATAGGAGCAGATGAAAGTTCTCTATTGAAAACCACACATCACTCCAGTCCTCAAAGAATTCTCATGCTTATAGTGGCAGCTCACAGTGGAGAGGGCGTGGGGAGGAGTACAAAACACAAATAAGATCAAGGCACATAAGATACTCATCAGAAACAACAGACACAATCAGAGCCTAAAAATGATAGGTACTAGCATTACCCAACTCAAAATGTTTAGTCTTTTTCAAGACTTGAAAATATGAGTGAGTATAGACATATCGTTCATAAAATTTTTTAAATACAGCATTTCTAGAAATAAAATGAATTGTCTCAATTCCCCTCACTTCTTGGAGCTGGCACTTGTTGCTGGCACTTTTTAAAGGCAGGTGTGTGAGCCTGTATCAGTGTGTTTGGGAGGAATGGAAGCCCAGCTAAATAAAGGAACTCCACAGACCTTAGGACAGAAACTGTGCTTACTCCCTAGTGATTTCAGCATGTGCTGGCTCCCTGGTGCAGTCTGCATTTACGCCTAGCAGCCTCCCATTTGTGGATGAGAGATGCTCTTGAACTCTTCAAACACTACTTGTTAGATCTTGGGCAAGGCAGCTCTCCCTTCAGAGCTCGCCTAGTAGTTTTAGGCTGCTGACACCATTCCTCGGACATGGGTACCACTTTCCAGTGGGAGCACCAAAGTCAAAGTTGCTCTGGGATCCAAGGGGTCTGTCCTTGCTCAGTTTCCAATTAAACGTTGCCTTTTTCTTCTATATTCTACAAATCTGACTGATGGTTTGGTTTCAAAAAAGAAAGTAAATTAAACCCAGTAGACTATCTGACATGTGTGTAACTTTAAGACAGCTGAGGAACAGGTGATCTGAAATCCACAGCCCTTTCAATTAATTTAGTGGACTCACTTGGATCTAATTCTAAGAAAACCCATTTAGTGGCCATCAAGCTGTCAATCAGAGACCCCTGAGTGAAGAGATGGGAGAGAAATAGGATTAAAGTAAAGCAATTACATTTTCCAAGGAGAAGACTTAATTTCATGAGAAGGAAGAGCAACAGGTGTTACACTGAATCAGCTAAAGTTTAGGTTTGTGTCAATTTTTTTCCTCTATACTTTTTCTGGAAAAATCCATAAGGATGGTCTTTTTTTAAACTTTATAACCAAAACTGGGAAAAGAGTACGACAAAGCTGTATATAGTCACCCTGCTTATTTAACTTATATGTCGAGTTGTCATTGTTGTTTATTTGCTGTTGTATCCACCTCTTTGTGACTGCATGGACTGTAAGCCCACCAGGCTCCTCGGTCCATGGAATTGTCCAGGCAAGAATAATGGAGTACAGAATACATGTACAGATGTAAGAGTTGGATCATAAAGAAGGCTGAACACCAAAGGATTGACACTTTCAACTGTGGTGCTGGAGAAGACCCTTGAGGGTCCCTTTCAAGGGACAGCAAGGAGAACAAACCAGTCCATCCTAAAGGAAATCAACCCTGAATATTCATTGGAAGGACTGATGCTGAAGCTGGAGCTCCAATGCTTTGGCCACCTGATGCAAAGAGCCGACTTATTGGAAAAGACCCTGATGCTGGGAAAAACTGAAAGCAAAAGAAGGGGATGACAGAGAGTGAGATGATAAGATAGTATCTATGGACTCTATGGACCTGAATTTGAGCAAATTCTAGGAGACAGTGGAGGAAAGAGGAGCCTGGCATGCTTTAGTCCATGGGGTTGTAAAGAGTCAGACATGACTAAATGACTGAACAATCATGACCAAATAAGTCACTATATAATTTGTCTGCTACTCAGAGTTTGCTCAGTTTTCATTATGAGAGGTTTTTCACTTTAAAGATTAGGCCCCTGACTTTTTATGAGTGCACACTAGTTTTTGAAACGCAAATCTCTCCCGTTCTCCATCTAATAGAGTACTTACACATTAAAAACACCTAAAGACCCAAGGAGGCCATCAACAGACATTTGTAACATGCAAAACAAACAACTAGCTTCTGGAATATAAAAGAAATCTTGCACAGCAGAAAGAGAAAAAGAAGGAATTCAACAGACACTGAGCTAAGGATACGAAATAAGGCTCCAAATAGGTAATGAATATAAGGAAATTCAATGGTGGCAATAATCAGAGAAACGTAAATTAAAAATAAGACTTTGTTGTTCAAGGTTAGTTACACAAGTGTGTTGTGTCCTAAAATTTTACTTTGCTGTGTACTTAGGACATTTTATCTTTTTCTTAGGTTTATCATATTTCACCAAGAAGTTAAAGAGGGCTGAGAAGTAAAAGCAGTAGAATAATATTTGAAAAGACAGATACTAATGTATATCCTTACAAATTAATAGGTTAGTCACTCAGTTGTGTCTGACTCTTTGTGACCCCACAGGCTGTAGCCTGCCAGGCTCCTCTGTCCATGGGATTCTCCAGCCAAGAATACTGGAGTGGGTTGCCATTTCCTCCTTCAAGGGATCTTCCCAACCCAAGGATCAAACCTGGGTCTCCACAATGCAGGTTGATTCTTTACCATCTGAGCCACCAGTGAAGCCTACAAACTGATAAAACTTAGACAACAGAAATATTATCAAATACTATCAGGGATGTAAGAAAATGCATATCTTTTACACTCCTAGTAGGAACATCAACTGGCAACATGGTGGACTGCACCCCGCAGGCCTGCAAACCCTGCAATTGCCCAGCTTCAAGACTGAAGAGCCCAGAGTCAGCACCATGGACAGCAACGGTTTAATGGAAGCAGGGGTCTTATGTGCCTGAAGCAAGGTCGCAGAGCGACACCCCACCGCATGTGGCAGGACATGGCACTACTTTTCACAACGGGGGGAGAGGGATGTTACCAGTTATAGAGCAAACTGACATCTAGTTGGATTATTGGTTACCAGGAAACCAACAGAGGGGCACGCCCCTCAGATCAGATCAGATCAGATCAGTTGCTCAGTCGTGTCCGACTCTTTGCAACCCCATGAATCACAGCACACTAGGCCTCCCTGTCCATCACCAACTCCCGGAGTTCACTCAGACTCACGTCCATCGAGTCAGTGATGCCATCCAGCCATCTCATCCTCTCTCATCCCCTTCTCCTCCTGCCCCCAATCCCTCCCAGCATCAGAGTCTTTTCCAATGAGTCAACTCTTCGCATGAGGTGGCCAAAGTACTGGAGTTTCAGCTTTAGCAACATTCCTTCCAAAGAAATCCCAGGGCTGATCTCCTTCAGAATGGACTGGTTGGATCTCCTTGCAGTCCATGGGACTCTCGAGAGTCTTCTCCAACACCACAGTTCAAAAGCATCAATTCTTTGGCGCTCAGCCTTCTTCACAGTCCAACTCTCACATCCATACATGACCACAGGAAAAACCATAGCCTTGACTAGACCAATCTTTGTTGGCAAAGTAATGCCTCTGCTTTTGAATATGCTATCTAGGGTGGTCATAACTTTCCTTCCAAGGAGTAAGCGTCTTTTAATTTCATGGCTGCAGTCACCATCTGCAGTGATTTTGGAGCCCCCCAAAATAAAGTCTGACACTGTTTCCACTGTTTCCCCATCTATTTCCCATGAAGTGATGGGACCGGATGCCATGATCTTCATTTTCTGAATGTTGAGCTTTAAGCCAACTTTTTCACTCTCCACTTTCACTTTCAACAAGAGGCTTTTGAGTTCCTCTTCACTTTCTGCCATAAGGGTGGTGTCATCTGCATATCTGAGGTTATTGATACTTCTCCCGGCAATCTTGATTCCAGTTTGTATGTCTTCCAGTCCAGCGTTTCTCATGATGTACTCTGCTTTGCTGGAGCAGCCGTGAAGAGATACCCCACGCCCAAGGTAAGAGAAACCCAAGTAAGACGGTAGGTGTTGCAAGAGGGCATCAGAGGGCAGACACACTGAAACCATACTCACAGAAAACTAGTCAATCTAATCACACTAGGACCACAGCCTTGTCTAACTCAGTGAAACTAAGCCATGCCCATGGGGCAAACCAAGATGGGCGCGTCATGGTGGAGAGATCTGACAGAATGTGGTCCACTGGAGAAGGGAATGGCAAACCACTTCAGTATTCTTGCCTTCAGAACCCCATGAACAGTATGAAAAGGCAAAATGATAGGATACTGAAAGAGAAACTCCCCAGGTCAGTAGGTGCCCAATATGCTACCGGAGATCAGTGAAGAAATAACTCCAGAAAGAATGAAGGGATGGAGCCAAAGCAAAAACAATACCCAGCTGTGGATGTGACTGGTGATAGAAGCAAGGTCCGATGCTGTAAAGAGCAATATTGCATAGGAACCTGGAAGGTCAGGTCCATGAATCAAGGCAAATTGGAAGTGGTCAAACAAGAGATGGCAAGAGTGAATGTCAGCATTCTAGGAATCAGCAAACTGAAATGGACTGGAATGGGTGAATTTAACTCAGATGACCATTATATCTACTACTGCAGGCAGGAATCCCTCAGAAGAAATGGAGTGGCCATCATGGTCAACAAAAGAGTCCAAAATGCAGTACTTGGATGCAATCTCAAAAACGACAGAATGATCTCTGTTCGTTTCCAAGGCAAACCATTCAATATCACAGTAATCCAAGCCTATGCCCCAACCAGTAATGCTGAAGAAGCTGAAGTTGAACGGTTCTATGAAGACCTACAAGACCTTTTAGAACTAACACCCAAAAAAGATGTCCTTTTCATTAGAGGGGACTGGAATGCAAAAGTAGGAAGTCAAGAAACATCTGGAGTAACAGGCAAATTTGGCCTTGGAATACGGAATGAAGCAGGGCAAAGAGTAATAGAGTTTTGACAAGAAAAATGCACTGGTCATAACAAACACCCTCTTCCAACAACACAAGAGAAGACTCTATACATGGACATCACCAGATGGTCAACACCGAAATCAGATTGATTATATTCTTTGCAGCCAAAGATGGAGAAGCTCTATACAGTCAGCAAAACAAGACCAGGAGCTGACTGTGGCTCAGACCATGAACTCCTTATTGCCAAATTCAGACTTAAATTGAAGAAAGTAGGGGAAACCACTAGACCTTTCAGGTATGACCTAAATCAAATCCCTTATGATTATACAGTGGAAGTGAGAAATAGATTTAAGGGACTAGATCTGATAGATAGAGTGCCTGATGAACTATGGAATGAGGTTCGTGACATTGTACAGGAGACAGGGATCAAGACCATTCCCATAGAAAAGAAATGCAAAAAAGCAAAATGGCTGTCTGGGGAGGTCTTACAAATAGCTGTGAAAAGAAGAGAAGCGAAAAGCAAAGGAGAAAAGGAAAGATATAAACATCTGAATGCAGAGTTCCAAGAATAGCAAGAAGAGAGAAGAAAGCCTTCTTCAGCACGCCCCTCACTCCCCTTTAATAAGATCCATGGTGGAGAAGTTCTGATTTAAGATTACATTCATTAATTTAACATTTATACATACATTAATTCAACATTCACCAGCTGTGGCGGGGAAAGTAAGTAGCAAGTACAATCACATGAGCAGGGTGCAAGTGAAGCAGGCCCTGGATGAGCAGGACACACACAGACAGCAATCCCAGCGAGGAAAACATCAGGCACTGTTTAGTACCTTTTGGGAACCAGTGACAAGTTTCATGGAAACAATTTTTCCAGGGTTGGGGGGTGTTTGGGTTGATAAATGCATTGGGGAGCGGCTGTGAATAAAGACAAAGCTTCCCTCACTCATCAGCAGCTCACCTCCTGCTATGTGGCCCAGTTCCTAACAGACCAGTCAGTGACTCAGGAGTTGGGGACCCCTGCTCTAGGACACAATTCCACTCCTGAAAATACACCAGAAACGCTCATTTAGATCCACATGGGAACATGTATAAGGAGATCAGCATCAGTAACAGTTCTTTGAATCTGATATTTGTTTAAAAAAAAAAAAAAATGAGATACTACACCAGCTTTCCAGGCGATGGTAGTGGTAAAGAATCCATCTGCCAATGCAAGAGACATAAGAGACGCAGGTTTGATCCCTGAGTCGGGAAGATCCCCTGGAGGAGGGCATGGCAGGGAGTGGTCCAGTATTCTTGCACGGGAAACCAAGGGACAGAGAAGCCTGGTAGGCTACAGTCCATGGGGATGCAAAGAGTCAGACACAAGTGACTTATCATGCACACAAGATATTACACATAGAAGTGCTTGGGTTAGTACCTTTCTACTCTGGATCACACGATGAGTCAGTAAATGGGGAGGAAAAAACCCAGAATATGATGGGACATACCTGGCCGGATCCAAGATGAAATGTGGAAAAAACGAGGCTACCAAATTAAATATCACTCTAAACCCGTTATTAGAAGTAAATAAAATTTCTCCTTGTAGTCTAGGCTTGTGGAGGAAAGTTAGGGTGGGGGCAGGGAACGAAAGCAAAAGAAAAAAGTGTTGGCAGAAGAGTGAGTGAATGAAGAAGTAATGAAGCCTGGAACAATTCAATTTTCTCAGTGTCTCTGGAGCCCTGGCACACCTCAGAAAGTCATCCTGGGCAATGCAGATACTGATGGCTGAAGCGCTGCCAGGGCATACGAGGACTCATGAAGTGACAAGACAAGCAAAGGAAGTCTACTCAGCTGACGCGGTGAGTGACAGGGGTGAGGAAGAAACAAGGCCTTGAAGTGGGAGATAAATCACAGAGGAAGAGCACAGAGGCGAAGGGACCGGAAAGAGGGCGGTGTTTCAGCTTCAGAGTCCCAGGCCCGTCAAAAGGTCTGCGTCTAAATTTATATTCTTCATAAAGGTAATCTCTCCGAATTTTACCAGCCTGAGAGAGGAGCTAAAGGCCCCATTTCTTGTCTCCTCTAGAGACAGGCTTTGCTATGGTTTGGTCCCACTTGTGTTAACAGCAAAGGAATTACATTTGCTATCTGTCCAGTGGTGTCACTTTGAGACCTTTGCCTGCAGAGAAACAGACAAAATGTCCAAGGCAGAGGTCCCCAACCCCCAGGCCAAAGACCAGTACTGGTCCATGGCCTGTTAGGAACTGGTCCCCACAGCAGGAGGTGAGCTGCTGGGCAGGTGAAGCTTCATCTGCATTTATAGCCACTCCCCATCACATTACCACCTGACCTCCAGCTCCTGTCAGATCAGCAGCGGCCTTAGATTCTCATAGGAGCTTGAACCCTACTGTGAAGTGTGAACTTGAGAGATTTAGGTGGCATGCTCTTTAAACAATCACCCCTTCCACGCCGCCCAGCCAGGGAAAAGGTGCCTTCCACAAAACCAGTCCCTGGTGCCAAAAAGATTGGGGATTGCTGGTTCCAGGAATCAGCTAACACACCCATAGTTTCACACCATCCTTCCATCAGTATAAAATAAATGCAGTCGGGAATTACCAGAGAAGAAATTTAGAGCAGCAGCAGCCAAGACGGCCGAGAAGACAAGTCTCTTTCATCCTGAGTCCCACGCAGCGGAAGGAGGTAATCGGCGCTGCTACAGCCACCCCGACATACATCGCTGACTGAATTAATCACTCAGGTCAGCTTTCCCATGTGCCCAGAAATACAATCTAAAAGAACTAGGGAGCCTTTGACGAGGACACCAATCTGTCACCACCCAGATTCACATTTAATATCATGAGGATTGATTGCCTTTCTACCTGAAATTACATAAGGAGGAAACTGAAACCTGCACAATTACTACATTTGGGCAGAGATGTTTAGCATTCCACAGACCTGATAACTGGCTTTGCCTCCTGTGGGGTCCTATTATTGCACTCAGTTAGCTAAATAAACGTGTAATCTATAACCGCTGGCATAAATTACCTATTTCACAGCCTGCTCCAGAGCATGAAAGAAATCAGGGAGAGAGGGAGAGACACCAATTTCTTTTTGTAATTCCATCTACTGCAGGCAAATTGATGAAATGGCTTATGCAGCTTATTAATTAAGTGAACTGACCCCAGAAAGGTAATACACAGCAGCTGCATCCGGCCAATCAAAGCAAGTATCTGTGGCTGTGACTCGGTGGGCTGCAGCTCGATTTAATAGAATTGACTGTTGCTTAGAGCCGTGCAACAGTCTCAAAGCGTGGGACTGTGCCAGCAGCTGCCCCATCATCAGGGAGCCTGTTGGGATGCAGAGTCTTGGGTCCCCACTCTGGACCCACTGTACACAATCTACACTTAAACATTCCCCCAAATAATTCATACGCACAATAAAGTGTGAGAAGAACTGGGTTAAAGGAATGATACTGAGCTGATCAAACATCCCCTGCAAGACTATCTGAGATCCAAGCTCACTGTGGGGATCCGAGACCACACGCAGTGATCTACTTTACACGGGCTCTGGCATCAGAGGTATAACATCCTTTGGCATTATATCCCAAAGGATACAAACATGACATCAACCTTTACCAGCTGTGTGCCCTTGGGTAAGTTGTCACCCTCTGTAGCTTCGGATTCCTTGACTCTAAAGTGGGATAACGACACTACTTTTCTCACAGGATTGTGATATGCCTGCCAAGCTGCAAGCACGTGGCCTGCTCTGAGCCCCCAAAATAACTTTATCCTCAATATCATCATTTGAGGGTAGAGATGCTGAAGGTGTGACTTGGGAAAGCATAACTGAATCCAGTGGCCTCTGCTGCTAAACCTTGATTATATTCAGTACATTTGCTGACCCTCTGCTTGCCTCCTCCCAGCTCAATTCTCTGCAGGAAACACATGGACTCCCTCAGTGACATTGTCTGAATCCTTAACATGCTTCTTACCTCCTAATGCAACTCATTTTTGTAGCAAGCTTTTTATCTTTTTTTTTTTTTTTCTTGAGGAGTGCAGATCTCAAAAGTAGGCCAAAGTGGAAAAGGTGCTGGTCTTTGTACAGATTATTTGCTATTCAGCAACATGCAGATTCTCAACTGGACCCATCTCCACATTCAGGCATCTCCAAGGGGCACACACAGAAGGGAAACTGTGCCCCAGAGCTAAGCTTCCACAATTTCTTCTTTCAAGTCAAGCATCTTATAGTACTGGTGGTATTCTGTGTCTGTTTCATTTTGCTTCTTCACTCATTATTCATTCATTCACTATTATTTATTCAGAGCTGTTGAAGTGTGAATGGTGCTAATGGAATTGCAAGATGAAAGAGACCTAGCCTTTCTCCACCAAAGATTTACACTGTAGTAACTTAACATCCAAACTATTACCATAACCATGTAAGATAAGTCTCCCCTCATCCCACTTATTTTTCCCCAGTGTTTTTCCTGCTATTCCTACAGGATCCCTCTTGCTTTCCTTTTCTCTCACATCTTGCCTTACTGTTCATTCTGTATTTCTCTGTTCACTGGCATTGCCACTGGTTTTTATTGTAACACTAGAATTGGTCTCATAAGCTGATAACAAGAATGCATCTCCTCTGCCGTTTTAACTAGCACCTTTCCCAGTTGAATTGTCTCTTTCAGTTTATCTGAACATTCTGAGAGATAATTGCCCAATTTTAGTTAAAGAAAAATGCCAAATGCAGTATATTCTCATGATCTGTACACAGTGGCAGCTCTTCAGTGAACAAGGAAAGCTGGCAGTTCTCATCTCAGGAAAAAATGAAAACTAGACAAGTGCAGTATTGCATGTGATGATGAAAAATACTGAGCATATCTGGCAGCAAACAGAGACATGTCAATGTAGAGAAACTTTTAAGTCTGGGTTGCAAAATTCAGGATATGCTACCAGGAAATAGCACAGATTTGAATCTCAAGGTATGGCTGCTTGTGAGGCCCACTGCTGGTCAGAGAGGAACACATAGGTTGCTGAGTTGTGCTTTTTTTTTTTCCCCTGTGACCTCAAGGGTCCATGATGCCAGAAGCTCCAGACAACCATTGTTACTTTCACCTGACCACCATCTAGGTCACAGTTTCCATGCTCAGTTGTCCACAACACAACAAGACCACGCTCCACATCCTCAGCCATTTGGCTTCAGCCATTTCCAGGATGTTTCCCCAACATTCTGATCCAAAACTGTAAACATCCGAAGGATGAAACATGTCATAGCAAAGGAGAACCAACTGGCTCTAACTCTTCAAACTGGCCCTTTAGGCAGGCAGAGACGCTATTAAAAAAAAAAAAAAGCCTTATTTCCAGAGGGTCATCTTTCCCAGAAAAATAAAAACAATACAAAACAAACCTAAAACACTTTTCAGTTCAGTTAAGTTCATTGCTCAGTCATGTCCGACTCTTTGCGACCCCATGAATCGCAGCACGCCAGGCCTCCCTGTCCATCACCAACTCCCGGAGTTCACTCAAACTCACATCCATCGAGTCAGTGATGCCATCCAGCCATCTCATCCTCTGTTGTCCCCTTCTCCTCCTGCCCCCAATCCCTCCCAGCATCAGAGTCTTTTCCAATGAGTCAACTCTTCGCATGAGGTGGCCAAAGTACTGGAGTTTCAGCTTTAGCATCATTCCTTCCAAAGAAATCCCAGGGCTGATCTCCTTCAGAATGGACTGGTTGGATCTCCTTGCAGTAACACTTTAACCCTTCGTTTAAATCCAAGTTTTGGCAGCTCTATGCAGGGTGGAGCAGAGTGGGAGTTTGGGATTAGCAGATGCAAACTATTATACACAGAATGGATGAACAACAAGGTCCTACTGTATAGCATGGGGATATGCAGATGACACCACCCTAATGGCAGAAAGTGAAGAGGTACTAAAAAGCCTCTTGATGAAAGTGAAAGTGGAGAGTGAAAAGTTGGATTAAAGCTCAACATTCAGAAAACTAAGATCATGGCATCCGGTCCCATCACTTCATGGGAAATAGATGGGGAAACAGTGGAAACAGTGTCAGACTTTATTTTTTTGGGGGCTCCAAAATCACTGCAGATGGTGACTGCAGCCATGAAATTAAAAGATGCTTACTCCTTGGAAGGAAAGTTATGTCCAACCTAGATAGCATATTCAAAAGCAGAGACATTACTTTGCCAACAAAGGTCCATCTAGTCAAGGCTATGGTTTTTCCTGTGGTCATGTATAGATGTGAGAGTTGGACTGTGAAGAAGGCTGAGCGCCAAAGAATTGATGCTTTTGAACTGTGGTGTTGGAGAAGACTCTTGAGAGTCCCTTGGACTGCAAGGAGATCCAACCAGTCCATTCTGAAGGAGATCAGCCCTGGGATTTCTTTGGAAGGAATGATGCTAAAGCTGAAACTCCAGTACTTTGGCCACCTCATGCGAAGAGTTGACTCATTGGAAAAGACTCTGATGCTGGGAGGGATTGGGGGCAGGAGGAGAAGGGGACAACAGAGGATGAGATGGCTGGATGGCATCACTGACTCAATGGATGTGAGTCTGAGTGAACTCTGGGAGTTGGTGATGAACAGGGAGGCCTGGCATGCTGTGATTCATGGGGTTGCAAAGAGTTGGACACAACTGAGCGACTGATCTGATCTGATCTGATATTCTGTATCCTGTGATAAACCACAATGGAAAAGAGTATGAAAAAGAATGTATATATTTATATATAAGTGAATCACTTAGCTGTAAGTAGAAATTAGCACAACACTGTAAACTCAACTATACTTCAAGAAGATAATTTTTTTTTAATTGCTCTCCAATCTACTCTTGCCCATTCATCTCCACTTCCAGCGCTCCCATACGAGCCTTCATCATTTCCACTCTCTATGGCAACTGCTACCACTCTTCATCCAATGCTTAACCCAAGTTGATAGAGCTGCCTCTCTAAAATCCATCTGATCGTCTGTGGGTTCCCATTGCCATGAGGACAGCATTCAAATTTCCCCATGTGGAATGCAAACCCCACCACCATCTGGTCCCAGGCAATCTGCAGTTTTCCTATGTTCCCCATGCATTAACTTCACAAGATTTGCCCCAGACCAGCTGTTACTCAAGCCGTTTCCCATCCAGAAATTTCTTTTACTTTCCTTACTAAATATGTCTGTCCTCTAGCACACTGTTTAAAACCAGTCTCTGTAGTTACCCTCTGTCAATAAATGATTGTGTGTTTTTATTTCCCTTCCCCTCTCATGACATAAGCCCCCCAACAAGGGGGCTTCCCTTGTGGCTCAGCTGGTAAAGAACCTGCCTGCAATGCAGGAGACCTGGGTTCGACCCCTGGGTTGGGAAGATCCCCTGGAGAAGGGAAAGGCTACCCACTCCAGTATTCTGGCCTGGAGAATTCCATGGATGCCCATGGGGTCGCAAAGAGTCGGACGCAACTGAGTGGTTCACTTCACTTCACTTCCCCTCTCATGACCTGATCTCTGCTTACTGCTCACCTCTGTACCTGCGGCCTCTCCTCCTTGGATCTCTGTTCTGGATGGAATGATCATCCCTCTCCTCTAGTACATTTCTTTCACTCCCCTCTTAGGTCTCAGCCTGTAAACCATTATAATAGGTAAGCCTCTCTCCCACGGTCACTCCTAGATACGTTAAGACTCCCTGTTTCTTCTGTTTATCACATTATAAGTAAAGAAGCAGTTGTTTAACCTCTGTCTCTTCTGATGCACTGAAAGCTCTGTGAGGTCAGGAATAGGAACTCAGTCTTCACTTTGCCTGGAAGCTGACCTTGTCTGGAACTAGGTAGCTATTTACATATTGGAAGACTACAAGCTGCCTAAGACAATAATAATATAAATTATATGTAACATTTTAAAAAACAAAGTTACTATAAATATTATAATAAAGACAGTAAGACTACCTTGATAACATCATTAAAACTGCTAAGGTGCCATCATTTCCCCTCCCTAAATGACTTACCCAAAGGAATATGTCTTCAAGAAGAATCATAATTTGGGAATATTTTAAACTCATTGGAGAAAGGCCTATTTTCATTTTTTTTTAATTCTCAGAATTAATAGCTATTATGAAGCTCTATTTATCTTAAATTCATAGAATCTGACATGTTAGTGTCCTCTGGGACTGCTATGTTTAATGGATACAATAAGAATAATTTAGATTAGTTTTCTTATTTATGTATAAATTTTTCTAAAGAATTTAAAGCAGAGTTAATAAACATATCTCCCTAAAATCTAATCAGTGTTTTCCTTTGACTATCAATTAGTTTTACACTAAATACCACACACACAAATTAAGCACAAAATTTAAATATTTTAACCAAATTTCACCAATTCCATTCAAAAAGATGTCAGTTGGGGCCTTTAAATATATTTCAGCTTCCAATTTTAGCCAGTTTAAATAAATAAATACAGTCCTGGTGTTAACTGAACAATTTCCACATGCTCTACACCTTTTCCTATGAGAAGATACTTGTTATATCTCTTCTTTCAGACTGGAAGTTCTTTGAAGATAGGAAAGTTATAGCATTACTGTCACAGCTATAGTTTTTGAGCTAAGTGCCCAGGAAAAACACCAATGAAGGCCACTGAATCCAGCCTGGACTCTGGGCAAAAGGGTGACAAGTATCTCAAGCCCCACTCTGCCCACATCCTTCGGGGAGTCATCTTTGGGGTGGGGCTAAGCTAGGGTGTGGGTCCCTTGACTGGAGCCCCAAGGGAACCTAGACTCTTCTTTTTCATGCATCAAGCATGGTAGCAGCACTGAGTGGTTGCCATCAACATTTGGACTTGGATATTAAGCTGGCTGAGATCAGACACCAGCGATTAGGGACAGTGCTGAGAAATGCCAGACTCCCAGCACAGCAAGTGGAAAGCTTGCTCGGGGACTATGTCCCTACAGGAATTGAGTCTGTGCACAGACTCTGGGAGATGAAGCCCAGCACACTCATCTCACCTAGCAACCTGGGGTGAGCCTTGAGACAACTTGCTAGAAATCCTGCCTTCCATCTCCATGCACCTCTTCTCTGTTCACAAACTCTCGATTTCAAATGACTGAGTTGCAACTTAAAACACTGGTGCTGTTTTTTCTTTATGGCACCGAATACACAGTCACTTTGAAACTGGTTTGGTAGCAACCAGTCAAAAGAAATCAGTCTTTAAGTGATTATTACCTAGATGAGAACTGAAATGAAAAAGGCAAAGTGACTATTCTTTCTGTGAACATCTGCTCACACCTGTGATGTCTCCTATTCCTACAACACACCTATGAACTAGGTATTACTGGCCCTCTTTAAAAACTAGGAAAAGGAGAATCACTATACTAGATGGCCCAAGATTCCATCATTGGTAAAAGGTAGTTTGTCAGAATCCAATTTTTTCAGTTGATTTTCTGTTGTTCCCTTCAGTGATAACATACACACACACACATACACACACACACAACAACAACAACAACAACAGCTTGTTTTGGGGATAACAACAATACAGAGCTTTTGGATCAATAATTCAGTATTATCTGCAGGCCCCAGACAATGTGTCAGTTACCTTTTTCTTTCCTATCCCATCTGATCATCCATGTGTCTCAAGTGGGTTTTCTGCTCAAATTCTAATTAAATCACAAATCAATGGTTGACTGTTTTTTTTTTTTAATTAGCGGAATCCATTTTTAAATGAAAGCCTAAATCAGAAGCCCCACCTTCTCCTCCTCAGATACAAGGTGCCCTTGAACATCTTCTGGAATACTGGTATTTCAGAGCATGTGGACTTGGAGAGCCACTGCTTAGGTCAGGAAATGTCCTACAGGAAACAAACGAGCAAGTCCAGTGGTGAGCTTTCTGGTTTCCCAGAAGCTCTGTCTGGGACAGAAGGCCATGCCCTGCAGGAGAGGCGATGGCAGCTCATGATGTGTGAAGTGGCTGCCACAGCAAATAGAGGACAACATTTTCTCTGGAGTTTCAACTCACAAAATGGGAGAATCACCTCATTACCCCTGGATGCCTGTTACTGCAACTCAATTGTATGCTGGACAAATGTTGGTGTCATAAAAATTATGCTCTCCATATATCATGTTGAAATTGACCCAACCTCACCCTTACAATAAACTCATGAAATCACATGGATTTGCAGCTTGAGTCCATTTGTCTTCCTGATACATTAACAATGCATTTATCATCAAATGAACTTAACATGATTTGGCTGCTGTTGGCTCACAACAGCGTAGGTGACCAAGGCACTGACATCACTTGGTGAATCTGATCAGGGGATAGAGACCCTGTGGGCACACAAGAGGATAGATTCTTTGAAAAAGGAGAAAAGGAGATTCAGCAGAAGGCCAGAAATCAAAATAGAAAGTGAAATCATGGTGCAGAAACACCCTTTGTGACAGTGTCTCTGACAAACATGGTTCCTCTCTTGGGCAATGAGGAGGAGTGAGCATCCTTCAGTATTTATGCCTTACTGTTCACCAGAGGGTTTCACTTACTGAGTTTGTCCCTAAAGCCTAGAAAAAAGAAATAAATACTGCCATTGTCTTCATCATTCGGAGGTAAGAAAAGAGAACTTTGTGATACCCGTATTGCCCTGACTTCAATACAAGATACTGCAAATGTATTCAACCCTTTCAACATGGTGGGTTAATCAGACAGACTTTTCAGAAACTTTAATGTCAGACTTCATCTCTCTATGGACCCCTACAGTCAATAAATCTATACAATCCCTCTGACTTTTAAGACAACACCAAGAGCAATGAAAGGCAATGCCAAAGAATGTTCAAACTACCAACAATCGGGTTATTTCATGTGCTAGCAAGGTAATGCTCAAAATTATTCAAGCTAGGCTTCAACAGTACATGAACCAAGAACTTCCAGATGTTCGAGCTGGGTGTAGAAAAGGCAGAGCAATCAGAGATCAAATTGCCAACATATGCTAGATCATAGATAAAGCAAGGGAATTCCAGAAAAAACATCTACTTATGTTTCGCTGACTATGCTAAAGCCTTTGACTGTGTGGATCACAACAAACTGGAAAATTCCTAAAGAGATGGAATACCAGACCACTTTAACTGTCTCATGAGAAACCTGTATGCAGGTAAAGCAGCAACAGTTAGAACATGGAACAACAGACTGGTTCCAAATTGGGAAAGGAGTACATCAAGGCTGTACACCCTGCTTATTTAACTTTTTTGCAGAGTACATCATGTGAAATGCCAGGCTGGATGAAGCACAAACTGGAATCAAGATTGCCGGGAGAAATATCAACAACCTCAGATATGCAGGTGATACCATCTAATGGCAGAAAGCCAAGAAAAACTAGAGAGCTTCTTGATGGGGGTGAAAGAGGAGAGTGAAAAAGCTGACTTAAAATTCAACATTCAAAAACTAAGACCATGGGATCTGCTCCCATCACTTCATGGCAAACAGAAGGGGAAAAAGAAGAAGCAGTGACAGACTTTATTTTCTTGGGCTCCAAAATCACTGCAGACAGTGACTGCAGCCATAAAGCTATGATAAACCTAGAGAGTGTATTAAAAAAACAGAAACATCACTTCACTAACAAAGGTCAGTACAGTCAAAGCTATGGTTTGTCCAGTAGTCATGTACAGCTGTGAGAGCCGGACCATAAGGAAGACTAAGCGCCGAAGAATTGATGCTTTCAAACTGTGGTGCTAGAGCAGACTCTTGAAGTCCCTTGGATAGCAAGATCAAACCAGTCCATCCTAAAGGAAATCAACCCCGAATATTCATTGGAAGGACTGATGCTGAAACTCCAATACTTTGGCCACCTGATGCAAAGAGCTGACTCACTGGAAAAGACCCTGATGCTGGGAAAGATTTAAGGCAGAAAGAGAAGAGGGCAGCAAAGAATACGATAGTTAGATAGCATCACTGACTCAGTGGACATGAATCTGACCAAACTCTCAGAGATAGTGAAGGACAGGGAAGCCTGGCGTGCTGCAGTCCATGGGGTCACAAAGAGTCAGACACAACTTAGCAACTGAACATAGAAGAGCAATGGAACAGACCAAAACAATGTGGACTCTTCCCTTCCTAAGAACCACCCAATTTCAGTTTTCTTAGCCAAACAATAACCCATCTCTTAACTCATGCTCCACATGTTCCACCAGTTTCATCCTGGATTCAAAGCTTTGCTGTCTGTTTTTACCCTCATCTAATTATCACCTTCCTATCGAGAGCACAGAACACTGCATCAAGAACTCAGTAGGGAACCTTGAGATTTCAGGCTGCTGGGGTGGGCCTGAACTTGCCTGCAGTTCATGGAGTTACATCAGAAACATTCATGAATCAAGAGAGCAGAAAAGGACATCCGGGTAGACAGAGTCTACCTGAGTCATAAACTGTGAGGTAGAAGCCGAGCAGGACAGGGAACTCTGGCAAGAAACAACGAGAAGGAAATCTCGGATCCCATGTGGAAATTCCTCTACTCTTTTTTAAATTTTACTTATTTTCATTTTTTTCCTAGGGTCTCTTCCTTCTTTTAAGGGCACCTATCCCATCAGGCAGAGAAGGCAATGGCACCCCACTCCAGTACTCTTGCCTAGAAAATCCCATGGACGGAGGAGCCTGTTAGGCTGCAGTCCATGGGGTCGCTGAGGGTCGGACACGACCGAGCGACTTCACTTTCACTTTTCACTTTCATGCATTGGAGAAGGAAATGGCAACCCACTCCAGTGTTCTTGCCTGGAGAATCCCAGGGACGGGGGAGCCTGGTGGGCTGCCGTCTATGGGTCGCACAGAGTCGGACACGACTGAAGTGACTTAGCAGCATCCCATCAGGGGGACTTTACTATTTCCACCTCACTTTCTAATACCATCACATGGGGGAACAGGACTTCAGTGTAAGAATCTGGGAGGGAGGCATATTCAGCCCCTAATGCTCTGTAACCTCGCACAATCAAACTACTTAATAATGCTGAGCCTGTACAAGGGGGAATAGTGATATCTCACTCAAAGAGCCGTCTTAAAGGGCTGCTGTGAAACTCCAATGAGATACTACAGAAACAGTGCTTAGAATGGTACCTCATACTGTGTTCCCTTCTATTCTCTCAGGGAACATAGCTATTTCTTTCTGGGGTAGCACCTAAATGAGGAGTAAACACAATCTGCACTGTCCAGAGAAGCATACATAGAGTCCCTAGATACAGCAGGGATTCCCCTCATCTCTGCACTGTGGGCTCAGCTCTCGGTCCTTCACCCAGAGTGGTCTCCTATAAAGGGACCCAGGCCCAGAGGATGCTACCGTGATGTCAAGGCATCTGGACAGCAAGACTCTTGTGTTTACTTAGAAGCATCATATTTTAGGAAGATTGTTGACAGCTGCAGGCATTTCGAGAGGAAGATGACTAGGTTAGGAAAAGTCTGGAAACCATGGGAATTAGTGAACAATATACTATAAGTAAGGTTGCTAAATTTAGCAAATATAAATATAAAAAGTCCAGTAAAATCAGGATAAAGTCAAAAAAGAGTGAAAGGCGCTCAGTCGTGTCTGACTCTTTGCGGCCCTATGAACAGTCCATGGAATTCTCCAGGCCAGAATACTGGAGTGGGTAGCCTTTCCCTTCTCCAGGGGATCTTCCCAACCCAGGGATCAAACGCATTTCAGGCAGATTCTTTTCCAGCTGAGCCACCAGGGAAGCCCATAAATACTGGAGTGAGAAGCCTATCCCTTCTCCAGCGGATCTGGCTGACCCAGGAATCAAATCAGGGTCTCCTGCATTGCAGGCAGATTCTTTACCAACTGAGCTATCAGGGAATCAGGATAAAACAGTGAATAAACAATGAAATAAAACAGTGATAAAACAGTGAATAAACTCAGATAAACGGTGAATTATATTTCAGTATAAGTGTGCTCCATGCAATACCTGGGGACTACTCATACTAACAACGTATTTCTTGGGTATCCGAGATTCAAATCCAACCAGGATCCCTCAATTTTATCTCACAATCCTGGCTACAAGGAGTTTATAGTCTCTTATATGGAGGCAGTACAAACTCATAAGACAGAATGTAACATCACAGTCATGAGCACGCATTCACATTTACACCCAAACAACATGAGCTACCAGGTATACAAATTTCTGAGTAAGCAATGGGAAAGTCTGGAAGTAAGGATCTGGGGAGAATTCTTCTCATTATAAAGAAAGTCATCCACACAAATATAAGTAAGGTGTAAGAACTGCCACAAAGTTACCCATATCCGTAGCCTCTGGCCTGTTGTAACCTGAGGATTCCCAGAGGTAATCTTGGCATCCAGTTCTCCCAGGTCCACTGTTAACTATCTGTGTCTCCCACTGTTGTAAGTTCAAGTTGGGGGAATTATTGGGATCGTACTCTGGACTCTTATTGACTGCCCAATGGATTAAGTCTTAGGTTACCATCTTTCCTTTAAAAGATATGAAGAAATCCTTCAAAGAAATGTATTTGCTTCTGGGAAGACAATGGCCTTCTCAAATATCCAACCTGCCGCATAGTATTCCATGAATCTATTATATTAATATGACATCTCAATACAAAGTTCCAAACCTAATAATGTAAATAAGCCACCAACAAAAGAAAAAGTGACTGTTTTCACAAATTCAGTGTGTTCCCACACTGTTCAGCTTTTCTCTAATCTTTACGCTGAGGAAAAGAAACTGCAAAAAGACACCTTATTCAAGGGAACTAAATGAGGAAGCTACCTGAGCTAGCATTTGCAATCACAGTAAGGGCCCAAAATAAACCCTTTAGCCCAGAAGAGACAGCTCTTGTCCTGACAGTTTCCGTATCTACTGCCTTACAAACCTGCCCATCCAAGGTGCTGCATCTCTGAAATTTCAAAATAAAACTCAGGTAAACCAAACATTTGTTTTCTTATCTTATCTGGATAGGTAATATTCAGGACCCACAAAGAACAACTCCCCAAATTAGGCAAGACCTATCTCCCTCCAGAAGCATAAAGAGTGTGACAAAAATTACATAACTCAAGTCTGATGGAGCGTGGGGGGCCACATATACTTCTCAAAAGCAACAGGAGGGCTTGACCAAAACTGTCAAAAGCCACCATTTCACTGCTCTGGAAATTGTCCAAAGACAAAGAACAGACTGAGATGCGTTCATTTGTGAAACAGTTGAACTTAGGATGATAACAGAGGATCCTTGCCCAGCACGCCCCACTTCCCTGTTAGTCGGTCTAACAGGGGAGGGCAGATGGTGGAAATCAGCAGCTTTCCTTTCTGTGCTGATAGAACATCATCAGCTCAGTATCACAGTAATTCAAGTATATGCCTCAACCAGTAATGCTGCAGAAGCTGAAGTTGAATGGCTCTATGAAGATCTATAAAATCTTCTAAAACTAACACCAAAAAAGATGTACTTTTCATCATAGTGGACTGGAATGCAAAAGTAGGAAGTCAAGAGATACCTGGAGAAACAGGCAAGTTTGGCCTTGGAGTACAGAATGAAGCAAGGCAAAGACTAACATAGTTTTGCCAAGAGAACGCACTGATCATAGCAAGCACCCTCTCCCAACAACACGAGAGACGACCCTGCACATGGACATCACCAGATGGTCAATACCAAAATCAGACTGATTATATTCTTTGCAGCCAAAGATGGAGAAGCTCTATACAGTCAGCAAAAAACAAGACTGGGAGCTGACTGTGGCTCAGATCATGAACTCCTTATTGCCAAATTCAGACTTAAATTGAAGAAAGTAGGGAAAACCACTAGACCATTCAGGTATGACCTAAATCAAATCCCTTACGATTATACAGTGGAAGTGAGAAAAAGATTCAAGGGATTCGATCTGATAGAGTGCCTGATGAACTATGGACAGAGGTTCATGACATTGTACAGGAGGCAGTGATCAAGACCATCCCCAAGAAAAAGAAATGAAAAAAGGCAAAATGGTTGTCTGAGGAGGCCTTATAAATAGCAGAGAAAAGAAGAGAAGCAAGAGGTAAAGGAGAATGGGAAAGATACACCCATCTGAATTCAGAGTTCCAAAGAATAGCAAGAAGAGATAAGAAAGCCTTCCTGAGTGATCAACACAAAGAAATAGAGGAAAACAACAGAATGGGAAAGACTAGAGATTTCTTCAAGAAAATTAGAGATACCAAGGGAACATTTCATGCAAAGATGGGCTCAATAAAGGACAGAAATGGTATGGACCTAACAGAAGCAGAAGAGATTAAGAAGAAGTGGCAAGAATACACAGAAGAACTATACAAAAAAGATCTTAACGACCCAGATAACCATGATGGTGTGATCACTCATGTAGAGTCAGACATCCTGGAGCGTGAAGTCATATGGACCTTAGGAAGCATCACTACAAACAAAGCTAGTGGAGGTGATGGAATTCCAGCTGAGCTATTTCAAATCTTAAAAAGATGATGCTGTGAAAGCGCTGCATTCGATATGCCAGCAAATTTGGAAAACTCAGCAGTGGCCACAGAACTGGAAAAGGTCAGTTTTCATTCCAATATCAAAAAGAGCAATGCCAAAGAATGTTCAAACTACCACATAATTGCACTCATTTCATATGCTAGCAAGGTCATGCTCAAAATTCTCCAAGCTAGGCTTCAACATTAGGTAAACCGAGAACTTCCAGATGTACAAGCTGGATTTAGAAAAGGCCCAGAGAAAAGAATCAGAGATCAAATTGCCAACATCTGATGGATCATAGGAAAAAGTAAGAGAATTCCAGAAAAACATCTACTTCTGCTTCAGTGACTATGCTAAAGCCTTTGACTGTGTGGATCACAACAAACTGTGGAAAATTCTTAAAGACATGGTGTTAGGGAAATTAAATGAATAGTCTTGTTTAGGCTTCAGAGACAAAGCAGAGCCAGGCTCTGACCTTGCTTCTAACCTGGCTGGATACTGCCCTGACTAGGAGTGACTGCCTGCTGTGAGTGCAAGACTTGCAGCACCAAGGAAATGATGGGGGGAGGAATCTTGAGATTATTGAACCCCTGGAGAGGGCCTGGTCAACCAAGCCCCAGACTTAGCAGCATTCCAAGTTTTATAAGACAAAACAAACAGCATTAACAAAAAACCAGGTTTGCAATTTGGTCACAGATTGATGGTGATATAAGTTTTCATCCATCCTGGGATTATAAGCATGAACCCTGAACTGCAATCTTTGAAGTCTCATGCACAGAGTGGACATGCTGCTTGGGACCCTTTCCCAACTGGGACTCCAGATGTGCTGTGACACAGGACTTCCCAGTGCTATTTAAGTCTGGATGTTGGTCAAAACCCAAATTGGTGATGTATCCTCTGCTCTTTCTATTTCTCTTTCCTTTTAAAGTTAGTATGTTGAAAGCAAGCTATATAATTCTCTAATAAATATGTGCATTATTTATTTGTATATAACAAGTGGCTCATTTTGTTAACAAATGAACCTAACATGGAAGTGAAAACTTTCAGCAAAACAGATGAGAATACCAGACCACTTTACCTGCCTCCTGAGAAACCTGTATGCGGGTCAAGCAGCAACAGTTAGAACCGAACATGGAACAACAGACTGGTTCAAAACTGGGAAAGGAGTGCATCAAGGCTGTATATTGTAACTCTGTTTATCTAACTTATGCACACAGTACATCATGAGAAATGCCAGGCTAGATGAATCACAAGCTGGAATCAAGATTTCCCAGAGAAATATCTATAACCTCAGATATGCAGATGACACCACCCTTGTGGCAGAAAGGAAGAGGAACTAAAGAGTCTCTTGATGATGGTGAAAGAGGAGAATGAAAAAGCTAGCTTAAAACTCAACATTCAAAAAACTAAGATCATGGCACCTGGTCCCATCACTTCATGGCAAATAGATGGGGAAAAAGTGGAAACAGTGACAGACTAGTTCTTTGGACTCCAAAATCACTGCAGATGGTGACTGCAGCCATGAAATTAAAGACACATGCTCCTTCAAAGAAAGGCTATGACCAACCTAGACAGTGTATTATAAAGCAGAGACATTACTTTGCCAACAAAGGTCCGTACAGTCAAAGCTATGGTTTTTCCAGTAGTCATGTATGGATATGAGAGTTGAACCATAAAGAAGGCTGAGAACCAAAGAATTGATGCTTTTGAACTGTGGTGTTGGAGAAGACTCTTGAGAGTCCCTCAGACAGCAAGGAGATCCAACCAGTCCATCCTAAAGGAAATCAGTCCTGAATATTCATTGGAGGGACTGATGCTGAAGCTGAAGCTCCAATATTTTAGCTACCTGATGCGAAGAGCAGATTCATTGGAAAAGACCCTGATGCTGAGAAGTCAGAAGGCAGGAGGAGAAGGGGACGACACAGGACAAGATGATTGGATGGCATCACCAACTCAATGGACATGAGTTTGAGCAAGGTCCAGGAGATGGTGAAGGGCAGGGAAGCCTGGCGTGCTGCTGTCCATGGGGTGGCAAAGAGTCAGACACAACTGAGCTACTGAACAACAAACGTTAATTCAATGGTGAGCTCAATGGCAAGGAAACAAAACCATCTAGCTCCACTCTGGAACTGGGAATGGATCAGCTGACTAGCCAGGGATTTAACAATGAGTTCTCAGAGATCAAAGAGCCACAGGGGCCTGAAATCTCTCCATTTATCCTGGGTGAACCAGAGGCTGAGACCCGTACGAAACTGAATGATTCACTGCAAAGACTCCAGGAGGTTTTCTGAGGTAAAGCAAATATCCTAAGATTGGATTAAAGTTACGGTTGCACAACTCTATAAATGTGTTGAAACTAACTGAATATTTACAAGGGGTGAATTTTTATGGTATATAATTTATACCTAAAGAATGCTATAACAAATTCACACAATTCCATACAAAATATATGCATTAATTTCCTTATATACTAACAAGCTCCATTCCAAGAGTTCACGAGTCCAATTTGTTCCTAAGTCCAACAAAGTTAACCTAGGTACCCAACTAACATATAGTACTGTACTGTGATAGGCTTATAACACTTTTCACACAAATAATACATAACAAACAAAGAAAAAATAAAGAAACAGTTTTAATCTTATAGTACCGTACCATGAAAAAAGTATAGTAGTGCAAGAACTGGCATATGGGGCTGGCAAGCACGTTTACATCTTTGAAAGTTCGAAACTTGGAAGTGCATATGTAGGGGACTTACTGTGTAACAATTCAAAAGAAAAGATGCAATCCACATATCTGGATACCAAATGAATCTGAAGATATTAAGTTAGGCTTTATTTAAAAGATTTTAAAGTAATAGCTACATGAATTTTTTAAGTATTATAAAAATTTAATAATTTTTTATTGAAGTGTTATCTAATAGAAATTTAAGACCAGTACTGTCCAGTA
This sequence comes from Bos indicus x Bos taurus, assembly GCF_003369695.1. Classification (NCBI taxonomy): domain Eukaryota; kingdom Metazoa; phylum Chordata; class Mammalia; order Artiodactyla; family Bovidae; genus Bos; species Bos indicus x Bos taurus. The sequence goes on along the minus strand of NC_040097.1, from coordinate 50,993,331 downwards.
TAAATTTCTGCAATGGTGGAAAACCATAGCAGTGCAATCCAGCATGTTGGCTCCTATTCTCAGGGGGCTGTTTTGCTTACTTGAAACACGGCTAGTGTAACTAGGAAACAAAATTTTTTATTCTATTTCATCGTAATTAATTTAAAGTTAAAACGCCATTTTTGACTACTGGCTACTTTATGTGATAACAAAAGGCTAGAAAGAGCCCAAATATCCATGCAACTTTGTTTATGAAAAATGGCCAGTTAACACAACACTGTAAAGTGACAACTGATAGTTTGATGGTTTGAAGTAGAATGTGCTCTGCTGCTGCTGCTAAGTCGCTTCAGTCGTGTCCGACTCTGTGCGACCCCATAGATGGCAGCCCACCAGGCCCCACCGTCCCTGAGATTCTCCAGGCAAGAACACTGGAGCGGGTTGCCATTTCCTTCTCCAATGCATGTAAGTGAAAAGTGAAAGTGAAGTCGCTCAGTCGTGTCTGACTCTTAGCGACCCCACGGACTGCAGCCTACCAGGCTCCTCCGTCCATGGGATTTTCCAGGCAAAAGTACTGGAGTGGGGTGCCATTGCCTACTCCCAGAATGTGCTCAGTCGTGTCCAACTCTTTGAAACCCCATGGAGTGTAACCCGCCAGGCTCTTCTGTACTTGGAATTTTCCAGAAGAATACTGGAGTGGGTTGCGACTTACTACTCCAAGGAATCTTCCTGACCCAGGGACTGAACCCACATCTGAGTCCCCTGCGTTGGCAGGCAGACTCTACCCCAGTGCCACCTAGGAAGCCCCTCCTTCCTAGGTGGCAAAAAGCAACTATACCACAGTAAAAATTAATTTTTTTAAAAGTGGCCAATTTAAAACAATGGGAAATGAATGGATAGTAAAGGAATATATTTTTAAGGACTTCAACTCAAGAAATGCAAATTAAGGTAATGTGATACTATTTCTACCCAATTAAATCGGCAAAAGAAAAATACATTGCCCATTAGTCCAAAAATTTTTCACTAACAGATGGAGGAACTTGATTTTTAAGACACTGATTGAATAATCAAAGAATCTGGCTTCTGGAGGGGAAATTGACTCTGTGTATCAAATAATTTAAAATTATGCTTTTAGTTGATTCAGAAATTCCACTTGTTGGAAATGACCCTAAGAAAATAATTTAAACTCAGTGTAAATGTGCTCACTACTGTGTTTACAATAATAAAACACTGGTAGTAAATTAAATATTTAAGAATATAAAACTAGTGAAATAAATTAACCATTGTATTGGTAGAATTATAGTGTATTAGTATTTTAATATTTTTTTATTTAAACTTAAAATGTTTGTTAGGAAACATAAAAAGTAGGCTGCACAACATCAGAAAGTGTGATTTTACTTCTGAAATCTTTATGTCTATGTTTGCCGGTCTCTATATCTAGAAGCCAAGGAAGTCGGAGAGCAGCAGGACTCATGTACAGGTGATGAAACTATGAGCATATCAATTAGGGAATCTCTGTTGGCAAGCACAGAAATCAATTCCTGTTCCATTATGCAGACACTGTTTACTTAAGAAGACTGAAAAAAAAAAATGGATTAACTTATATTGAATCTAACCAAGGGGGAAAGAGAGAGGGAGAGAAAGAGAACAAGAAGCACAAAAATGTAGGAGAATTACTGGGTTGGCTAAACAGATCATTGGAGTTTTTCCATAACATCGTATGAAAAAACCCAAATGAACTATTTGGCCAACCCAGTACATGATGCACAACTCTACATATGGCTTTATGAAAACAACTTTAAACACCTGGAAGCCTTCTGATGGTCCAGACAGTAGGCCTTTAGTTGCTGGACTATAAGATGGTCCAGCATATATCTATAGAGAAGAGACCAGGTAGCAAGGGTCAGAGGTGTGAGAGAGAGTTCAGGGATCACGTTAGTAGCCATGTACTGAGTGGTATCCAAGTGTTTCAGTAATTTTAAACAACCACTACTGCTGTACTCATGCAAGCAGGCTGACTATCAGCTTTGTCTGTATCTACATCCAAACATCCCATATTTACTATTTCTTTTCTTCATGAGGTTTCTGTTCTTTTGTTAGAAGCATGCTTCAAATATATATATTTTAGGAGAGAAGAAAATATTAACACATGGATTATTCTAAGAATTAAATTCCTCAAAATTTAGATAGATAAGACAGATAAATAGGGATATAAACATAGAGGTATATTTGTCAAATAATACCATTCCAAAATGTAAAACTCTTGTTTCAATTATTTATTTTTTAATGATGTATAGATATTTTTCTTCTGACTCCTAAGTGCAAATTTTGCTACTGAGGAATCTGACAGCAGTCATAGTTTGTGTTTCTTGTGTGTTTACCTTCCTTTGGCCTGCAGGTATATATGGTTTATATCCTTAGAGTGCACAGGTCTTAAATACCAGGTATGCCTGGGAGATGGTGCCTTTTCTGATTAATTTAGACTAGAACGCTCAACATGTTCAGTCTGGAAACCCTGATCTTTCTTTCTCAGAGTGAACTTTACTATTTACTCATTGTCTCTACTCATTGTTCCTTCTTCTACTGCTGAAATGCATATATTAATAAGTTGAAAGTCTTGGTCCCCCAAGGCTCCTATCTTCTCCCTTATGAATATCAGCTCCTTTTAATCTTAGTCCATGTTTTAAGAGGTTTCTGGCACTTGATCCTTTAGAGAACTATTATAATTGAGGTCTCAATAGTGGCCAGTCTCTTCTTCAACTAATCTGCAAAATGTTTACTTGTGAAGATAGGTTTTGTTGTGCAAGAAAGTCTCTTTGCTGCTGTACTTGAAACCCTTTAGATGCCTTTATTTATTTAGTTACTATAATGCTATTTTCCATCTATCTTCTTCTACCAATTCTACTCCACTGGTTGTGATTATTTTTCTTTTTTTTTTTTCTTTTCTGACCTATGGTTCCCAAGTCCACTCTGTTAGCAAAGAACAGTGATCTTTCTCAGCCCACTGGTCTAAGTAATGGCTATTGGAATGATCTAAATGGTGATGGAAAGAACCAAGCACTTTTCCCACAGACCTGCAGTACAGAGGCAAGACACTTCCCTGAGAGTGGTGAACATCTTTCCACGTGCTTACCTGGTTGTTGTTGTTTAGCCGCCAAGTTGTGTTCAACTTTTTGCAACCCCAGGGACTGTAACCCACAGGCTCCTCTGTCCGTGGGACTTCCTAGGCAAGAATACTAGAGTGGGTTGCCATTTCCTTCTCCAGGGGATCTTCCCTACCCAAGGATCAAACCCGCATCTCCTGCTTGGCAGATATATTCTTTACCACTGAGCCACCTGGGAAGCCCATGTGCCTACTTACCATCCGTTTATTCTATTTGTGAATTTCTCAACTTCTTTCACCCATTTTCACACTAGATCGATTCATTCTTTTTATGTATATTCTAGATAGTAGACCTTTGTTGGCTATGTGGTTTATTTTTTCCCAGACCATAGGTTGTCTTTTCAACCTCTTAACACTATCTCTTGTAGAACGAAAGTATTTAATTCTAATAAAATCCAATTTATTGATTTTTTTTTTTTTTTTAGTGAATCATGAGCTTGGTATAATGACTAAAAATATTTCCCACACCCTTGGTCTCACAAACTTTCTATCATTTCTTCTAAAAGTTATACTTATTAATAAATCTATAATTTATTTTGAGTGAATTTGGATATATGATAAGAGGCTTGGGTTTACTTTTTTTTAACTGGCCTTACGTTTTTTAGAGCAAATTACGTTTGACAGCATTTTTACTCTCAGTTGATGATCTTGCTTCTTAATTCACTGAAAAAACTGAAGTAATCAGAAGATTGTTTCTCATGACTTTTATAACTCACCTATGTATTGAACAACATTTATATTCATATGCTGTGCCTTCCCTCACGTTACAACAGATTAATATCTGCCTTCCCTTATAAAGCATCCTCCCCTCCTCTCTTACTTACACAAGAATAGCACTCCAGCAATATTTCACTCTCTCAAATAGTATCAGTTTCCTCCCTCAGTTGGATTATTCATATTAACATATGAACATACTGCTATTTATTCTATAGTAAAACCTATCTTGCAACTAGAGATTATCATACTAAGTGAAGTAAGTCAGAAACAGAAAGACAAGCACCATATGATATCTCTTATATGTGGAATCAAAATATGGCACAAATGAGCCGATCTACAAAACATAAACAGACTCACAGACACAGAAAACAGACTTGTTTTAACATTTGCTAGGGAGGAGGGGGAGAGGGTTGGACTGGGAGTTTGTTTGGGGCTGGTAGGTGCAAACTATTACATTTAGATAAACAACAAGGTCCTACTGTATAGCACAGGGAACTATATCCAATCTCCTGGAATAAACTATAATGGAAAAGAATATTCAAAAAGAGTGTATGTATGTGCAAAACTCAATCACTTTGCTATACAGCAAATCAACTATACTGTATACCAACTATATTGTATACTGCTATACTGTAAATCAACTATACTTCAATTTAAAAAATCTAAATCTATCTTGCACATGCTTTCCCTTCAAACTGCTACCCATTTATTTGTTCCCCTTCTCATGAGAAGTATTTCAAATTGATGATCGTAGTCATTGTCTCTTACACTCATGCTAATCAGTGATTTCCCATTATTCCATTGAAATCCTGTTTTTAACAGCCTTTGTGTTATTAATCCAATGCTCAAATCTCAGTCCCTATCTCATTAGAACAGCAGTTTACATCATGGATCCTTCCCTCCTCCTAGAAACAAAATCACGTTTTGGCCTCTAGGTTTTCCTCCTACTCCATCGGTTGTTCTTTCTCGGGTCACTTTTTTATTGTTTCCCTATTTCTCTAAATCCCTAGGGATTTTCAAACTGAAATAAAAATCACAGATATTTATCTTCCTTCAATAACCAGTCCACAGCCTCCTTCTCAGCCTCCTCCACAGCCTCCTTCTCAGTACCATGCTCAGGACTCTTACGCCCTTCACCAGAACAAATCTACTCTTGCCCACAGACTTTGCTGTGTCCTAACAGAGATGCTCGGTGCAGATCTGGATCCCATGGCTCAGGAAGCTCAAAGTGGTTCTCTCATGCATCAAAGAAAAGATTCCTCCTTAAGATGTGAGGGTCTTAGGGTTGTGAGAGGGTAGGTAACCCAGAGGCAACACCAAAGCATCTGCAATTAATGGACTGCAGAGTAGCAAAATTCCTTCACATGCTTAAATAACATGAGAGTCTGCTTTTTGTGATTTCCGAAGACCAATTTGCAGTCAAGTGTAGGGCAGAGTGACAAACGATGATGACTAGAATTCAAGTATGCTTTAAAGTGTCCTGTAATGGGACTTCCCTGGTGATCCAGTGGTTAGGACTCCACACTTCCACTGCAGGGGGCAAAGGCTCAATCCCTGGTCGAGGAACTAAGATCCCTGCAAGCTATATGGTGTGGCAAAAAATAAATAAATCAAAATAAAGTGTCCTATAGCTAGGGTACCCACCTCTCTTGCTGAAGATAGAACACATCAACGTTAAGTAATCTTTCTTCTCATGATTTGTTCTCACACAGAGGGGTTTCTTGGCAGGGATCCCTAATAAAAATGTATTATTTTTTCCATTCTTCATTTTGGCCTTCATTAGTTTCCTGTAGAGCTTCTCCTTCTACCTCCTTTCACTTTATTAAAGCTCATCTTGCGGAAATTATCTTACACTAAGGAACATAAATAAACTTTTATTTAGCAAGCTGTGGAAATTAGGGACATGTAGCAAAGAGGACTGAGCTCATTAAGCAGCAAAGTCACTGATGCTCTTTCACTCATTACTCATCCATTCCACTGATCGCTTTAACAGGAGGGGAGGCACCACTTCTGCCCTGGATCATCGCATCCTTCTCTACGGGTGTCACAGAAGATAGGAGGCAGGCCAGCCTGTGGGCTTTGGTGCTTCAGGAGACACAATGGGAGTGCCATCACTGATGGCTCTGGGATTGGGTATTAGCTCTCGGACTCTTCCCTGCCCTTCTCACTCTGGAGCAGAAGCACCAGAGGCACCGCTGACTTTAGAAGATTCTCTGAAATCAGGGCTTCGTACTCCACATCTGGTGGGCGCTAGTTCAGGGGATCTGCAAAAGCAGCCTCGTTCATTTCTATTGTGCCCTAGTTTATTTCCGCTCTAAACCCATGCTTACACAGTGAGCGCAGCACTGACTCTACCCTAGTACTGCTGGAAGCATCCTTTACTCCCAATAATTGAAAGAATTTGTGATCCATTTCATCACAAGACTTGTTCAAGTTCTTGTAACAGGAAAAAGGGAGAAACTGATCTTCAGACTCTGAGTCAGGTTAGGGAGGTTGTAAGAGACTTCTAATTACACATGGGGACAGACAGCAAGAAACCATCATCTGTGTTTACACAAATGCATGGCGAATTTTCAGCTACCGAATCACAAGGAAAAGCTGCTTGAGGAAAACACAACTTTTAAGAGAAATACAATTGATTTATTAAAACAATATTATCTTCAGGTGTATAGTGGCGAGATTCAGTATTTACAATTCATTTTCCATTAGAAGTTATTACAAGGCAATGGCTATTATGCCCTGTGCTAGACAATATATCCTTGCTGCTTCTCTATTTTATACATAGTAGTTAATGCTTGAAGTTGACTTACCTGAAATATAGACTATGCGGCATATATGAAATTCACCTTGGTGAATGGGATGAGGTGACACTTCACAGGAGTGGACCACCATCCTCTGGAGCAGCCGGTTTTTGTTTGTGTTTTGGCCACATGGCATGTGGGATCTTAGTTTCCAGACGGAGGATCAAACCTGGGCCCCCTGTATTGGAAGTGTGAAGTCTTAGCCACTAGACCACCAAGGAAATCCCTAGAGAAGGAGGCTTGCAACAGAGCTGTTCCTTTCTAGAACAGCAATATAATAGGTGCCACAAGGTAATTCCGTGTAGTTATTTCTTTAACAAGGGGAAATGATTCCCCTGGTAACAACTCCTATGAAGAAATCTAGTAATGTTGTAATCTCAGCTATGTGTCAGGCACAGTCCTAAGACTTTACTTCTGTGATGATATCAAATCTCTGAAATAACTGCATACGTTTGGTATTACTGTTACCCAGACCCCATTCCATTTCACCTGTGAGAAAAGAAGGACAAAGCAAAACATCCTACAGCTAGTAGGCAGCCGTGTCAGGAGTGAAAACAAGGCTGCTTAACTGGAAAGCTGTTGCGTTTGACTCCTACCCTCCAACACGTGAAAAGTCACGATCACAGTCTACATATTCATCCCGGGTAAAGGAGATGATATATGAAAGTCTCAGTCTCAGTTGTGTCGGACTCTTTGCGACCCCATGGACTACAGCCCTCCAAGCTCCTCTGTCCATGGAATTCTCTTGACAGCAATAATGGAGTGGGTTGCCATTCCTTTCTCCAGGAGATCTTCCTGACCCAGGGATCGAACCCAGGTCTCTTGCCTTACAGGCAGATTCTTTACGGTCTGAGCCACCAGGGAAGTACCAAAGAAGATGAAATACAAGTCATCAAAGTAAGCAGCAGGTTGAGATTAGGAGAAGTGGAGCAGTTGGTGCCTGAAGTTAGAGGGTAAGAGTCTAGAGAGATTACAGCAAACTCATCATAGAGCAAATAGAAACTAAGCAAAGGATACAGACAAGGACCAAGAACACCGTTCTATGTGTTCGGGGCACAAAAATGCAATGGCAAGTCAGCGTGAATAAGAACATGAAACCCAGTGCTTCTTTGCACAGATTTTCCTCTCTCTATTCAGTAAGAGGGGCGACAGGGAGAAAGGGAATAGCTAGAATCAGATTGATTCTCCAATGCAGAGTGGTAATTAACCCTTCTCAGAAATGACTTCCTGGGGACATCAAAGGAAAACCTTAGCTAGGTGGCGTGTGCCCATGTAACACTGGAATTTTATTGCTAAAGAGAGCTAGCTAATCAAGGCTCAGCAGTTACTGGGAAGACACTCCTGCTCCCATTCTGCCCAAATGAAGAACTACTTTAATCAACAGATCCTGGAGGCACAAGGGCCGGGTTCTTAAATTTGTTGACTAGGAAAGAAGCATACATGGGCTTTGTTTTATTTACTGATTACAAAATGAATACATCTTTATTCTGGGAAACAATAAATTTGCAGAACTGTATAAAGAAATACGGGCTTCCCTGGTAGTTCAGTGGTAAAGAATCCACCTGCCAATGCGGGAGATGCAGGTTGGATCCCTGGGTTGGAAAGATCGCCTGGAGAAGGAAATGGCAACCCACTCCAGTATTTTTGCCTGGGAAATCCCCATGGACAAAGGAGGCTGGCAGGCTAGTCCATGGGGTTGCAAAAGAGTCAAACAGCACTTAGCCACAATAAAGAAATATGCAGGGGAGTAAAAGGTACAAGCTACTGGGTATAAAATAAGCCACAAGGATGCATTGCACAGCATGGGGGAACAGAGCCAATATTTTATAGTAACAATAAATAGAGTATAACCTAAAAGGGAAAAAGAAATTTCGATCTCCCATATTGCCACTCTTTAGAGGCAATCATTGTCAGCTGACATAACTTTTTCATACCCTCCATCTACTGCTAACTTGAGATCCCCACATGACCCACTAAAGTCCATGATGTCCTAAAGGACACTATTTATAATGAACAGGGGCTGCAGAACTTGTGCCACAAGCATCTAATAAGGAACTCTTCTCCCTTCTTCTTAGGCTCTGAACACAACCACTTCCTCCCCTGTGATGGACAATTTGATTAAGGAAGACTGGACTAAATCTGATGTGTTATCGGGGCATGGGATTTTTCTCAGCCCTCAGAGATAAGATTGAGCGATGCTAGGAAACGCACGCTGTTCTGGGGTAGCCAGAGCGAGATCTTCAGATAGCAGTTCCTTTGTCAGCTTCACGCCAAACTCTACAAAGTATCCCAGGGAAAGAAATTAGCTGGCAAGCCCTTTGCTTATCAAATCTTTTCCTATTTCAGGGCTGTCACCCTCTGAGGGGAGATAATGGGGGAAAAGGTGCCACTTCCCGGCACAGAAAGTTCCAGTAAAGAGCCCTTCACGAAGCTCGTTCAAAAACTGAAACTAGGGTCTGGGACAACTTTCACCAGATTTCCTTCTCTGTTATCACGTACTGTGTTCACGTTTCTGGTGGGGCTACACGAGCTGTACACGTGTGCACGTGCACACAGAAATACATGTCTTTGATGCATTCACCATCAGCTGATGTTCACTGACCTTCACCTACGTCCCAGGGGCTATTTTGGTTACTGCTGTAGTAATGAAAGCACTGTCTGCTCTGGAGGGCTTATATATATATATATTTTTTAATTATATTTTTATTTGACTGTGCCACTTGGCATATGGGATTTTAGTTCCCCAGCCAGGGAATGAACCTGTGCTTCCTGAAGTGGAAGTGCAGTTTCAACCACTGAACTGCCAGGTAAGTCCCTGGAGGGCTTACATTTTAGTACGAGGTACAAACACAAATAATACCTAGTTCAATTCAAAGTATCACACAGCACAGTGATAGACAGTTAAAAAAAAAAAAAAATCCACCTGTAATGCAAGAGTTTTAGGACATGCAGGTTGGATCCCTGGGTCAGGAAGGTTCTCTGGAGGAGGGCATGGCAACCCACTCCAGTATTCTGGCCTGGAGAATCCAATGGACAGGGGAGCCTAGAAGGCTATATAGTCCATGGGGTTGCAGAGAGTCAGACACAACTTAAGCGACTTAGCATGCATGCACAGACATGATAAGATGCTTCTATTCTGCAAGAGATAGTCAGGTAAAACCTTCCAAGGAAGTGTCTTTCAGCTGAATCTGAATAAAATGAGGAGGCAAGACCATGGATGACTGGAAGACAAACCAATTAAACAGAGGGAAAAGTACAATGGCCTAGGGAAGCAAGAGGAGGAAGGGATGGAAAATGTGGTAAATTCGCTTGGCTTCTTTAAAAACACAGCACTTGTGGCTGGAAGGAGGGAAGGAAAGGGGAAGTGGAAAGAAAGGCCTTTAGAAGTCAGATAAGCAGAGCCTGAAGCACCATGAAAAGATATCACTATGGAAATCACTGGTTTCTCCCCACTTCTGCAGCCCCAAGGTCTGAATTCCTTCCCCCAGGGACCCACTGAAGACCTGGACGCCACTCACTACTCAGCTCCAGGTCCTGACCACTGGCTCAGCTCTGAGCTTCTCTTACTGTCCTGAGCTATCTCAGCTACCCAGCTCCCTGACGTGCTTCCTGGCCTCCCTGCCTCCACAAGGGCCATTTCCTCAGCCTCAAAAGTTTTTCGCCGTATTGACCTGGTGAATTATGACCCTTGTGAGAAAAAAAACACCTTTTATGCGAGGCTTTTCCTGGCTCACACACGAAACCACCCTTGTCTTCATGCCACTTTTATTTCCAGTGTGTTTGATAGCTGCTTTGGGATAATTATTTGTCTGCAATACAGCTTCCCACATAAAAAGACAAACTTTGTGCAGTCACAAATTAGCTTTTTATCTTTAGACTTCATATGGTTAGCACAAGGCCCCATGCATGCTAAAATAAAAATAGTAATAATACACATGAATAAGTGACTGAGTTTGTGAGTACCTACATGAATGAAAAGTTGTCTGAATGAATTTGGGGTTTGTTTTACTTCAGGTCAATGATACAAAGTCATCACAAAATGGACTCCTCTTTTATTCTCATTCAGCCAAGAAGACAATTTTTTTTTCTGAACTTTTTCTTTTCCAAATAGAAAACGCAAGTGAAGTGAATGTCAAGAATGTTCCATGCATGGAAAATATAATAACTACATAATACACCTGTCAAAATGGTGTTTAAAATAAAATGCTAACAGACCCATATAACTGAAGAGGTTTTGTGGGAGTTGCTATTATAAAGCAGTTTCTAATGCTCAGCAAAGAAAATTATCACCTACGTGAAACTTTTAGAGCAACTGTGATTTAGAGTTGGAAACTGTACTTGACATTACTAGCAAGCCATTACAAACATTTTTAAAACCTCATCATTGGTTTGCAAATCCACAGAATGGGCCACCTCTTATGTGCTCACGGATGGAAAGGGAGGAAATAAAGGACATTTCAGAGTAAAGTTTTTCTTTAAATATTGCCCTTACTTAAGGTCAATGTCTAAATTTAACATTGGGTGTAAACTATATGAAATTGATGTACGAATGATAAGTGATCTTCTCTATGATTCAATGATTGAATTAAGCTGGAAGTAAAAATCACCTCATAAAAGTCAAGATATTAAAAACGACAGGGAGGTCGAGAAAGTTAACTGAAGATATATTTCCTGCTCTATTTTTTCAAGTCCAACATCTGTTTTCTCAATCTGTGGTCACAATTGCATTAGGTGCTGTGGCAGAGATAGGATTGTTCAAGCAGAGCCTAAACGAGGAAATGCCTCAGGTGAACTGTGGTGGACACTGAAATCATGGATATGGATGGACAGAGTTCATCTGAGCGTACAAGTCGTATCTGGCAATTTGCAGTGCTGTGCAAAGTCACTTCAGTTGTGTCTGACTCTTTGCAACCTCGTGGACTGTAGCCCACCAGGCTCCTCTGACCATGGGATTCCCCAGGCAAGAACACTGGAGTGGGTTGCCATTTCCTTCTCCAATGCATGAAAGTGAAAAGTGAAAGGGAAGTCGCTCAGTCATGTCCGACTCCTAGCGATCCCATGGACTGCAGCCCACCAGGCTCCTCCGTCCATGGGATTCTCCAGGCAAGAGTACTGGAGTGGGGTGCCACTGCCTTCTCCGTCAGACACTATATTCTAACTAATGGAAGCAGAGAGCACACAACTAGCCCACAACAATCCCAACACCTGCCTGGAGCAGGCCTGAAAATCTACTGGAGGAGTTACCTGGCATAGGTGGCATAGGTAACATAAATAGTCATTATTTTCCATGACTTTCCAAAAGAATTCCCTTGATTCTCTTCTTACCACTGGTAGTTTTCCCTTTCTGGGTTCCGTCAATCTTCTGATTTTCTCTAATACTTTCTCTCTCTCTGGCTGCAAATACTCTCAATACTTCAAACAGGAGGTTTAATGACAATTCACAGATCTTTAGCCATTCTCTCTAATCAGCTGAATGTAGGAATCACCATTTGGATGTCCCACCATCACTCAGATTTAGCATACCCTTTTATCACCTTCAAAGGGACTTCTCAAGACATTAAGGGAATTGCAAATTCTACAGAGAGATTTCAGACATACTGTATTCATTAATTTGTTCACTCTTAAGATTCCAGGACGGTTGACTCCAGGGTTTGTATCTTTTTCTAAGCAGTGTTCTAGTTGCTTACAGCAACTACTACAATGCTTGGCACATGGAGGGACCCATCATGTGATTCGCTTATTGAAGTGAACTTAATGGTTAAGTAAATACGAGGAAATGGAATAACTAAGAAAACATAATTTAGTTAAAATATTTTGGACTGTTCAGAAAATATTTCTAGCAGTAGTTTCAACCCTGGATTCTCTATGTTTTTGAGTGGTTTTCAAAGTACCAAGGAACCTAAAATGTATTTGTTGAGCAAAATATTTAATACATACCTACATATATATGAAAAGCTAGAATGGTTTCGATTGCAGTACCACTTGTAGCACCTAGCGGAAACCACAAAAATATTCACTAATGAGGGTTAGTAAAAGAAAGTGTGGTACAAAAACAAAATAGCTTATCACATTAAATATTCTGTATGTGCCTGTGTATTGATGAGAAAACCTAAGTATTGAGGTCTCCAACTAAAACTGTGGATTCTTGCATTCTCCTTTAATATCTATCTGCTTTCACATCATGTATTTTGAAGTTATATTGATAAGTGTATCAAAGAAATATGTGTTTTTGAAAAGAAAAAAGTCAAGAATTTGTAATGATATTTTCAGTTTAAATTTCAAATGAACAAGTTTTGACCTAATTAGTGAAAAAGTTGGCTTAAAGCTCAACATTCAGAAAACTAAGATAATGGCATCCAGTCACATAACTTCATGGCAAATAGATGGAGAAACAGTGGTTGACTTTATTTATCCGGGCTCCAAAATCACTGCAGATGGTGACTGCAGCCATGAAATTAAAAGATGCTTACTCCTTGAAAGGAAAGTTATGACCAACCTAGACAGCCTATTCAAAAACAGAGACATTGCCAACAAAGGTCCGTCTCATCAAGGCTATGGTTTTTCCAGTGGTCATGTATGGATGTAAGAGTTGGACTATAAAGAAAGCTGAGCACAGAAGAATTGATGCTTTTGAACTGTGGTGTTGGAGAAGACTCTTGAGAGTCCCTCAGACTGCAAGGAGATCCAACCAGTCCATCCTAAAGGAGATCAGTCCTGGTTGTTCATTAGAAGGACTGATGTTGAAGCTGAAACTCCAATACTTTGGCCACCTGATGTGAAGAGCTGACTCATTGGAAAAGATCCTGATGCTGGGAAAGATTGAGGGCAGGAGGAGAAGGGGATAACAGAGGATGAGATGGTTGGATGGCATCACTGACTTGATGGACATGGGTTTGGGTGGATCTGGGAGTTGGTGATAGACAGGGAGGCCTAGCGTGCTACGGTTCCTGCGGTTGCAAAGAGTCAAACATGACTGAGTGACTAAACTGAACTGAACTGATTTAATATTTGACAATTCTTTTTTTTTTTTTTTTACTGAAAGTCATGTTCTCCAAAATACATTAAGAGCATTAAAGTTTGTACTTTTCTCATCACCAAGAGCAAATATCTTTTCATAGAGTTAAGGGCCATCTTAAATTATTTTTTTAACTGTTCATTCATATATTTTGTCCATTTTTCTGTTAGTCTTCCTCTTCTTAATTTTTAGGCATTCTCTTATGTGTGAAAAATTTTCTGTTATATATTGCCATATAGATTTCCCCAATATTTTGATTTGGGTGAAGGTTGTCAATGCTCTTTTAGTTATAAATGTTTTGTGATGTAAATGAAATCACCAATATTTTCTTTAATCACTTTTGAATTTTGAATCATAGAGCAATTTTCCCCTTCTTCGTTTTAGAATGAAATCCATCCACTCCTTTTCTAGTCAGCGCTAGAGGTCAAGAACCTGCCTGCCAATTCAGGTTAGACGTAAGAGACACTGGTTCAGTCCCTGGGTCAGGAAGATTCCTTGGATAAGGGAATGGCAGTCCACTCCAGTATTCTAGCCTGGAGAATCCCAAGGACAGAGCAGCCTGGTGGGCTACAGTCCATAGGGTCACACAGAGTTGGACACGACGGAAGCGACTTAGCACAGCACACAAAAAACATTAAGATCTCGAAAATATTCGGTGTTTGTTTCGTGTATGGTGCATTGTACAAAAATATTATCCTTTTTAAAATGGCAATCCAATTTTCCAGCACCACTTATTTAAAAAACCCATCCATTCTTTGCTGATTTGAGATAACTTCTTTGTCCATGTTAAGATTCCACATGTCCATGCACATATTTCAGAGATTTACTTTTTCTTCAATTAGTCTGTAGGTCCATTCCTGAGCCCATACTATCCTGTTTTAATTACAGAGGATTATAACTTGGTAACGTTCCCCAAACTGCTCTTCTCTTTAAAGATTTTTCTAACTATTCATCTTAAACAACAGTGTGGTTTTCAAAGTTACAAAAAGAATGTACGTATTTTACTAGAATCTTATGACTTTATAAATTTATTTAGGAAGAACTACAACAGACTGGTTCCAAATAGGAAAAGGAGTATGTCAAGGCTGTATATTGTCACCCTGCTTATTTAACTTATATGCAGAGTACATCATGAGAAACACTGGACTGGAAGAAGCACAAGCTGGAATCAAGATTGCTGGGAGAAATATCAGTAACCTCAGATATGCAGATGACATCACCCTTATGGCAGAAAGTGAAGAGGAACTAAAAAGCCTCTTGATGAAAGTGAAAGTGGAGAGTGAAAAAGTTGGCTTAAAGCTCAACAGAAAACGAAGATCATGGCATCTGGTCCCATCACTTCATGGGAAATAGATGGGGAAACAGTGGAAACAGTGTCAGACTTTATTTTTTGGGCTCCAAAATCACTGCAGATGGTGACTGCAGCCATGAAATTAAAAGACGCTTACTCCTTGGGAGGAAAGTTATGACCAACTTAGATAGCATATTCAAAAGCAGAGACATTCCTTTGCCAAGAAAGGTCCGTCTAGTCAAGGCTATGATTTTTCCAGTGGTCATGTATGGATGTGAGAGTTGGACTGTGAAGAAGGCTGAGCGCCAAAGAATTGATGCCTTTGAACTGTGGTGTTGGAGAAGACTCTTGAGAGTCCCTTGGACTGCAAGGAGATCCAACCAGTCCATTCTGAAGGAGATCAGCCCTGGGATTTCTTTCGAAGGAATGATGCTAAAGCTGAAACTCCAGTACTTTGGCCACCTAATGCGAAGAGTTGACTCATTGGAGAAGACTCTGATCCTGGGAGGGATTGGGGGCAGGAGGAGAAGGGGATGAGAGAGGATGAGATGGCTGGATGGCATCACTGACTCGATGGATGTGAGTCTGAGTGAACTCCGGGAGTTGGTGATGGACAGGGAGGCCTGGTGTGCTGCAGTTCATGGGGTCGCAAAGAGTCAGACACGACTGAGCAACTGAACTGAACACCTTGCCAATATTCCTTGAACTCTCTAACTATGAACACATTACTTTTCTATTTGTTGAAGTCCAATTTTTACAATGAATAATTATTTTAAAGGTTTTCTCATATAACTTTTAGATATTTTAAGTATATGTCTAGGATCATTTGTTTTTGTATTTTGGTTGTGTACATGTATGCTCAGTCACTCCAGTTGTGTCTGACTCTTTGCGACCCTATGGACTGTAGCCTGCCAGGCTCATCTGTCCATAGGATTCTCCAGGCAAGAAGACTAGAGCGGGTTGCCATGCCTTCCTCCAGGGGACCTTCCCAACCCAAGGATCAAACCCATGTCTCCTGCATTGGCAGGCAGGTTCTTTATCACTGAGCCACCTGGGAAGTAGTTTGGTTGGGAGACATTAAAGATAACTCTGGCCTCATTAAATTAGTGTGTAAGGGTAATTCTCTCTCCTGCTCCCTCACTGCTGAAGCCTCCCTAACTTTCAAGCTTCTACAAAGAATCTATTATCATGACCATTTCATCACCTGTAATTCTGCAATTTTACTCACACACATTGATGACAACCTGGATTATGGACTGTTTACAGAGTAGGTTAGAGTACACAGGAATCTTTTTTGAGTGTCTGTGTTGGAAGCTGGCTGAACTGATATGAAATCTAGAAGGAAGAAGATTGACATGTAAACTTATTAAGGTGAGTTCAAGAAGTTGCATCTTGACTTATGAAACTCTTAGAATGTCAGCAGCCCTGCTCCTCACTTAACTTCTTGCACTCCTTTTTCTACCTTGTAGATTGCATCTCTCTTGGGCGTACATTATGTCAGCGGAACATCCTGACATAAATTTTCCTTCACTTAAGTTCACAGGCAATGTTCAGGAAAACTACCATTAGGAATTGTAACAGTGAAAGTTGAAGCAGGTGGGGTGCAGAGGGGTGGGGATGACAACTGGGAACTGAAGTGGAGGCATTGTTCTGAGGCTGTGAAAGGTGCTTTTAAGTATATTAGTGATATTTCTGTGAAAGCTGCCTCATCAATTCATTCAAAATAAAACATCCATTATGTAGAAACGGTGACGCGGAATGAAAGAACATAATGATCCTTTTGTTACAAACATCTGGGCAAATAAGTCAAGATTCAATCAGGGTCCCCTAAAAGAAATGTTAAGTGTTAGAATTAATGGGTCTTTGGAAAATATTTCTGAATATTACAAAACTATTAAAATGATCTGAAAATGCATATTCTTTCTCCCTATATAATTCTTTTCTCTCCTTATAATCTCCCTAGAAGTCAAATATCTATTTCAACTAACCTTACTTCTTGATGACATCGAGCCCCCTATGATTAACAGTAGGACAGAAATAAATGGTCACCAATATATGTAGTTAGTGTCTATTCTCTATTTGGGTAGTAACTAAAGATACTTTTTCCAAATATGTTTGCATCAGTGTTCATGCATATACAGAATAATATCCAAGCATTTTCAAATTTGTGAATAATGATCATGTCTTTACTATATTAATAATGTACTGAAAAGTATCCCCACTCTACCTTCTTTATTCTGACTTTCTTGTCCCATAACAGAGCACATGAGAGCACAGGACTCTGCTTACGCTCGGAACAGAAGCCACACTGGTGGGGTGTTGAGCTTCTCTCCATCTCCATACTGTAATTACAGGCGATTGCCAGTAATTAGCAAGATGGGTGTCATGTAATTTTCAGAACCATCTTCCAATTCTGATCACTTTCCCACAGCAACATTCTCTGACAGGCATATTCATCTTTCAGATTTAAAAATTGCCGTATCACGTGACTTAAAAAGACCAGATCCAAAAATGAGTGCTGGAAGAGGGAGCACAAAAACTGCGGTGAAGGCAATTACCCCACTGCTGAACCAATGGCGCCCTTGTGCTTTCTTAGTGCCCCTTGTACTGGTGGTTAGAAACGTCTCCCTGACAAAATGACATGCTTGCTTCCTGGTTACTGAGAAAAAGGCTGGAAACTGGCAGCATTACTGCTGCCCTAGCCACAGCCGACATTCTCTGTTACAGCAAGCATTCTAGAATCTGTCATTATTTTAAAATACCAACCAGAAGGTACGGCCGTTTCCTTACAGCTATGAATAATGTATCAGATATTTCAGGTAGTGAAGTCACTAAAAATGACAGGAAAGTTGAAGGCACTGACCTTAACAAAATCCTCAGTATTGCTGAATATTGTTATCTAAAAACAAAACAAAAACAAAATACGACACCAGGCAAGTTAATTTCCTAAAGACTTTGCATGTTTTAACATACTGACTTCACAGCAACACTCTAAGTACTTTCTGAAATACTGAACAAATGCTGAAGTCATTCTTGTAATATTTCTCTAGTTCTTCAAATCTAAGTACAGATGAGCTCTCGCTTTCCTTTCACTCTTATCCAGATGCCTTAACGTGACTGACACTTGAATATTGAGCCAGAGTATGAGAGACTGAGAATTAGATTGAAAAATCTTAGAGGAGAAACTGGAATCTTCAGCAATAGCTCTATTTTTCCTTTTTTTCCATTAAAAAAATGTCTTTACTGAGATATAGATGACATATAACATTATGTAAGTTTAAAGTGTATAAAATGTTGGTTTGGAACATTTATATATTGCAATATGATTACCACCCTAACATTAAATAACACCTCTATCACTTCACGTAATTCTCATTTCTTTTTTATGGTGAGCCCAATTAAGGGGGCTTCCCTTGTGGCTCAGCTGGTAAGGAATCCACCTGCAATGTGGGAGACCTGGGTTTGATCCCTGGGTTGGGAAGATCCCCTGGAAAAGGGAAAGGCTACCAACTCCAGTATTCTGGCCTGGAGAAGTCCATGGACTATATATATAGCCCATGGGGTCGCAAAGAGTCAGACATGACTGAGCAACTTTCACATTAATTAAGATCTAGTCTCTTAGCAATTTTCAAGTTCATAATACAGTATTTTTTACTCTAATCATTATGCTGTGCACTAGATCTCCACAATTTATCTACTAGTTATAAATCTGTACCCTTAAACCACATCTCCCCAAAACCCCAGACCCTGATAACCCACATTTCATTCTCTATTTTACGAGTTAGGTTTCCTTCCATTTTGAAGATGGATATTCCATTCTGTTAGAGAAAAAAGTTCTGAATGTGGTAATGATAGATGAGGTTTGTAACTACTAGCTATATGAAAAAGTGAAAGTGAAAGTCGCTTAGTCCTCCCGGACTCTTTGCAACCCCATGGTCTATAATCTACCAGGCTCCTCCGACCATGGGATTTTCCAGACAAGAATATTGGAGTGGGTTGCCATTTCCTTCTCCACGGGATCTTCCTGACCCAGAGATCGAAACTGCAGACGCTTTACCATCTGAGCAACCAGGGAAGCCCACTAGCTATATATCCATGGGAAAATCAATCTGCCTCCCTAATACTCTGTTTTCTCATATGTTAAGTAGGGAAATTAACACCTGCCTATATTGCTTCCCTGGTAGCTCAGTGGTAAAGAAGTCTGCCAATGCAGGAGACATGGGTTAAGGAAATGGCAGCTCACTCCAGTATTCCTGCCTGGGAAGTCCCATGGACAGGAGTCTGGCGGGCTACAGTCCATAGGGTCACAAAAGAGTCAGACAAAACTTAGTGACTAAACACCAACAACAATTAGAGTATTATGGATAATATATTGAAAAAAGGTAAGTGAAATCTTTTAAAATTACAGAACAGCACAGTAAATTAAATAATATTGCCATTGATTCAAAAGAAGAAAGGAAGGGACATCACCATACAGGACATCTGGACAGTAAGTTCCCCCTCCCATTCTGAGGTAAGGGTATATTTTTTCTTATTATTTAATTCACACAATATATGAATAACTTATTGCAAGAGATTCAGAAGTACACGGAGGAAAAGGTGAACTTTTTCCCTAATGAATGCTTTTAGGTTATTTCCCCCTCAATGTAACCATTCTTAACAGTTGAAAATAAATTTTCCTCTTTCTTCTTTGCCCAGGCAATCCATCTTTGTTACATTTGAGACAGACTTGGAAAGGTACTGTAATTTCACCTCTGTGTGACCTTCTTTGTCATTTTTCCTGCTTGGAATGTGTGCATGATTTAGGTGTGAAGAAATAGAAATTTCTTTCTGGGTAGAGGTGATGACAAACACTGAATCATTAACATTTCCCCCTAAAAGCTTGGTGTTTAAAATGTTAAAGGTGTTGTTTTGTTTTTTTTTCAGTGAAAAGACAATTATTCCATTATCCATGATTCATCAATTTTAGGCTGTTATTAATATGAAAGTTTGAGAATCAAACTGACAAGAAAATGGTGCCAAATCACTGATGTGGATCTTAAAAATGCTGCATAATTTGATTGCTCTGCTGTGTGCAGTGGAATATAATGCCAAAATGCTACTTTAAATCTGTTGAATATACAACTTTTTGTCAAACTTTTTTGAGATGCTTCTGAATTTTACATTTCAGATGCTGATTACTACTTCAAAGGTATGTGGACTGAAAAGAGCCACTAGTTTATTAGGGATTTCATAAAATTTTGTATCAAATCTTAATTGGCTTCTAGATGCTAAGAATCTTTATCTTAATTGCTAATAAAGGTAATATGATACTGTACTTCATATAATCACCATAGCTATACACCAAAACTAATTTTCATTTTATAACCATTTTATGATATGAGAAATTTACATCCATGATCTTTTAAAATTTATGCTTTTACCCTAAAAATACGTTGAAAAACTATGTACCTCTTCACATATTTAGAGGTGACATATAAAACTTTTTATTATAAATCTAAATAGTTGTAAAATATGTAATTTCTAGCATATCATAAATATTTACATTTAAAAATAAAATTATTTAATTGTATCTAATAGAATCTAAACCCTTGATCTATTTGATACCCAAATTTACTTATTTAGACAAATACCCAAACTCTCATTGGTGAAATATTTAATTGCTGTGCTAAGTCACTTCAGTCAGGTCCAACTCTTAGCAACACCATGGACTGTAGCTTGCCAGGCTCCTCCATCCAAAGGATTCTCCAGGCAAGAATACTGGAGTTGGTTGCCATGCCCTCCTCCAGGGGATCTTCCCAACCCAGGGATGGAACCCATGTCTCTGTCCTACATTGGTAGGTGGGTTCTTTACCACTAGCACCACCTGGGAAGACCAAAATATTTACATCATTCCTTGATTTTTGTGAACTTATACTCTAGGTAACTCTGGAAAGATAAGGCACAGGGAGGTCAAGAGAGTTGCCCAACATCACACAGCACATGTATGGCAGCTCTGGGTATGAATCCAGACTGTCTGCCTCAGGGTCTGCTACTTATATTTATTATCAACCATTTGCTACCTACATTTTTAACTTAAAGAAAATTAAAATGTGTATATTATTATTAACATGTATCAACAACATGTGCTACCTTGCTGCTTCTTTCCTCTGTGAGCATATAATGTTTTAATCCTGCCATTAGAAGACCATGGAACAGGATGACTCAGTGAGTTTCATGCCCAGGAGATACAGGATAGGTTTTTAGGAAAGAAAAAGAACACATTTCTCAGGCTTTATATTTAGAAAAATATTATGAGATCTTCTTGTGTTTATTACTTTGGAACATTTCTGATGAAGAATAGAGAAAGTCTACTTTCAGTACCCCAAATGAGAGAAAACTATTCTGCGTAACGGTGGGGAAATGTCATCACTGTCGATTTTCTTTATTTTTAAAAACAGAGAGACTGATGCCTTGATGATCATGAAGGTCATATTAATGGAGCCTGAACATGAATGGACCCTTCTCGTTTGGGTCTACTCTTCCACTCCTAGTGGAGAGTCTCAAGTTTTACTCCTACTTGTGATAAATTTCAAGGATTATGACCTAACCAACAAAGGGCCAGAAAATCTGAAGAAGAAGGTCTGTTTATTAGTGTTATCCTGAGTAAACAACAACAAAAAAACACATTTTGTTGAAAATATTTCCTGAATGATTTCCACCTCAGGAATTTCTGAACTTGTGACTCTCTGCATTATGAAAGCAGTTAATGTACTGGGGACCTGGCAAGAAAAAAAAAAATCCTCTCTGAATTTTGGCTAAAAATGTTCATTAATTAATAGCACCAATTAATAATAGTCGATGCCTATTCATTACCAAAAGCAAAGCTAGAACAAAAGCTGATGCTGCTGCTAACTCGCTTTAGTTGTGTCTGACTCTGTGCGACCCCAGAGATGGCAGTCCACCAGGCTCCCCTGTCCCTGGGATTCTCCAGGCAAGAACACTGGAGTGGGTTGCCCTTGCCTTCTCCAGTGCATGAAAGTAAAAAGTGAAAGTGAAGTCGCTCAGTCGTGTCCAACTCCTAGTGACCCCATGGACTGCAGCCTACCAGGCTCGTCCGTCCATGGGATTTGCTGAAGTGAGTTGCCATTGCCTTCTCTGAGAACAAAAGCTATTAAATATTAAAGCCTGACACAGGACAGGCGACCTCTAGTGTGCATTCTGCCATGTTTATTGACAATCACAAACACTTCTTTTTTTTTAATTAAACTTTTTATTTTGTATTGGAGAACAGCTGATTAACAATGTTGTGACAGTTTCAGGTGGACAGCAAAGGGACTCAGTCATACATACAGGTGCATCCATTCTCCCTTGAACTCCCCTCCCCTCCAGGTTGCCATACAACTTTGAGCAGAGTTCCCTGTGCTATAGAGTAGATCCTTGCTGGTTATCCATTTTAAATGAGTAGTGAGCCGCAACCCCATTTTTGATGATGCCTCTTTTTCTTGGCTATTTTGCTTCTGCCTCTTTTGCTGTATTCCTTCCTTCTTCCTGCATCCCCCTCTCCTCGCCTAGCTCTTATTTTGTTATCACTTCTCTTTACAATCACCTTACCACATTATTTCCTTTTGCTCTTCTTTTTCTCTATCTAGAAACCCGCTAGTGGTACCCAGTCTCTAATTAAGTCTGATTAAGGGCTATTAAGTCTTTCTGTGCCTTGAGACTCATCAAGATTAAATAGAATGCTGAGCCTTCTTCTGGAAGAACTGACAACTCAATAATCATTATCTGACATTTTCCTCTATGTCACCCACAAAACCCATCCCACAGTGTGAAGGGTTCAAGGCAATTGGGAGGAGACATCAAGACTTATTTTTTACTCTGTAGCAAACCCTGTGCCGTCCATCTCAGATACATAACCATATTAGATCCAGATAACACAATTCCTACGTCCGACAGATGAAGAAACAGAAACTGAGCTGGGGTGAAACATTGGAGCAGGGATGACCGAGGTCAACCTGGCTCCAACCTGTGCAAAGCTGTTTCCTTCATCCCCTCACTGCCTCTGGCTCTGTGATCATCCTTAAATAAATTCTGATTGGATTCCAACCTCAAATTTAGATTCCAAGAAGAGAACATTCATGGAAAACCTTAGCATTCCCACAATCTGAACTGTGGCAAGACACTAGTCTTCGATAAAACAGATTCAATCGTAATTTCTCCCGATTTCAGAACAAATTCCCTTCAGTAAGAGTCTGAAGGCTTAAACTCTGACATTTTCTTTGTAGCTGTGCATACGTTGGGCTTCCCTGGTGGCTCAGATGGCAAAGAGTCTGCCTGCAGTGCAGGAGACCAGGTTCAATCCCTAGGTCGGGAAGATCCCCTAGAGAAGGAATTGGCAAACCACACCAGTATTCTTGTCTGGAAAATTCCATGGATGGAGGAGCCTGGCAGGCTACAGGCATATGTTGGACACAAATTATTTATGGGAGTTAAAATGAACCTTCACTGAAATACGACATTTTTTTTAAAATTTGCCATGATACAATACTAAACTCCCAACAGGTTGCAATTAAGGACATACACCCCCACAAATGAAATGTCATAGAAATTACAAACATTTAGAGCAGGTTTCTCTCAGATCTCTGGAAAGGTAAACCTGTATCTTTTTTTCTCCCACGTAAAACCATACGTCTTTCACCTTTCACCATGATAAAAGCACTATTATATTCAAATTGCACTTTTGTTTATTCATTTCATCCTGACAACAAATATCTTGGAGACAGCTATAGGAAAATGTTGAAATGATTGATACTGCATTTGCTATCCAAAGCACAAATCAAATTATCTCCAACAGTACTCAAATCCCTTTTCCATCCGAAACACAGATAATAAATTACAATGTCAAAAATACTCTCTGGCTTAAACATTTGTTTTGAAGATTAAAGATATGACCTGACTCTATTGTTAGTGAAAGTCATACAAATTCCGTTCTTCAAGAGATCACAGCAGTATGAGTCCATAAAAAGAAAACGCACTTTTGGACTCTTCATCTTGAGTACTTACTTTTTTTAAGGGTACTTGAATTACCGTCTCTGGAATATAGCAAAATCATTTTTGTATACTATGGGAAGCAGATCTGGTACTGTGCAAAAACACAGGATTTGGATTCAGGATCTGTTTTTGCTACCTACTATGTAGATTTGGGGAAATTTATAATCTCAGTTTCCTCATCCATATAATGGAAATGATAGTGGTGCCAATAAAATTGCTGCAAGTATTAAATGGCATTATGTGGGTAAAAATCCTCACCATTATACCTGATATGTAGTGTAGTAAGGTAAGTAAGCTCCCACGCTTTAATTAACCCAGCATTTTTCAGTGTTGTTTACCGAGGACAGGTTCTCTCACACATCATCTTAAAACTTTGATGTGAATGTCCTATGGAAATCAGAATAGTTATAGGTACCCCAATATCAAGTTCTTCCTTGGCAGTGATTATATTTGAGGAATGGGCTGGTTTAACTGATGATGTTAGCTTTTAAAATAAGGCATATTTTTAATAATGAAGGAATGGACAGCTATTACTGAAGTTTTATAAAATTAAAAATATAAAACAATAATGATTAATTACACTTAGGCTTCTCATGCCCTCCTGAAAAAAAATTTGTAAGTTAAATTTTTAATTGAATATAAAACTTAAAAGATAAGGTGGAATGTACATTAAAAAAGCTAATTACATGCACAATATTCCAAGCTATCAATGTAGGGAAGTTATAGACTTTTCTCTTCATTTAGGTGAGTTTTTAAGACATGAAACAAAATATGAACCTTCTAATGCATGTGAGCTCTTTTAGTATAGAACAATGATCAACAGAAAACAATTCAATCAAAAAATGGGCAGAAGACCAAAATAGCCTTTTTGCCAAACAATAAATGCAGGCAGCCTATAGGCACATGAAAAGATGCTCAATATCACTACTTATTAGACAAGTCAAAATCAAAACTACAGTGAGATACCACTTCACATCAGTCAGGTTGGCCATCATTAAAAAGTACAAATAACAAATGCTAGAGAGGATGCAAAGAAAAGGGAACCCTCCTACACTGGTGGTGGGAATGTACGTTGGTACAGCCAACATGGAAAACAGCATGAGGGAGCCTCAGAAGAATACAAATAGAATTATCATATGATCCAGCAATTTCACTCCTGGGCATATATCCAAACAAAACTAATTCAAAAAGGTACATGCAGCCCTATGCTCAAAGCAGCACTATCCACAATAGCCAAAACATGGAAACAACCTAACTGTCCATTGGCAAATGAATGGATAAACAAGATGAGGTACATATATACAGTGGAATACTACTCAGCCATTAAAAAAAACAATGAATAATGCCATTTGCAGCAACATGGATGCAACTAGAGATTATTAAAGGAAGTGAAGTCGGAAAGACACCTACCAAATGCTATCACTTCCGTGTGGAATCTAAAATAGGACACAAATGAACCTATCTATGAAACAGAAACAGACCCACAGACATAGAGAACTGACTTGTGGTTGCCAAAAGGAGAGTAGGAGAGGGAGGCTGGGCTTAGCAAATGCAAACTATTACATTTAGGATGGAAAACAACTCTTCCTGCTGTATACAGCACAGGGAATTATATTTGGTATCCTGCAATAAATCATAATGGAAAAGAATATTTTTTAAAAGAATGTATATATATAATTGAATCACTTTGCTGTACATTAGAAATTAACACAACACTGTAAATCAACTATACTCCAATTTTAAATTTAATAATAATTTTTAAAAAGAACAATAAGTCGTTTTGACACAATAAAACGTGTTCCAGCAATTCCTTTGGTAACTAATTAGACCTGCTGGGCAAGAGCAAGCTCTAGCGCTATAATAAGGTCACCTCTTGTGACTGTTGCTACAGCTCAAAGAACTCACTGTACACAACAGGCAAAACAAAAACCTGAAACCATAATCCGTTCTGTCAAGACAGACCTTCAGAGGAGGAAGAAATTTAGAAATGTTTAGAGAATCTGCAGCAGGTACCTGAGGGCACGTGTTTCCACGTCTACTGAACTCGAGTGTGCTCCAACCAGTTCTCTCCCATATTTTTTCCGATCCTAGTACTTAATCTTCCCGTATCATTGAAGATCAGGTGCGAGCCAGGGAGAGCTCTAAATAGCCTGAGGATCAAAGCATATGGCGATTTCCGTTGAAGTCAGCACGAGTTTTTTCTCAGTAGGACACACACACGGGGGCAGAGTTCCGCAATGGATTACACCTGCACTCACGGCACGCTTCTGCATTCTGTGTGCTGATGGAGCCCTTCTGTGACTCCTGGGGCCCAGCACCCAGAGAACAGTGACAGCACTCCTTACGACTCACTAAATTGTGCAGAGCCATTGCTAGGCCAGGCCCAGCCCACCTCTCCTTCTGTTTCCTGTGGGTGCCCAGAAACCCTTAAGGGTCTAAGTCAGTGTAACCTCATTAAAATTCACAGCGACAGAAACACATGCGTCCGCACTCCATTCCATCCTGCAAGAGGCGAAGGTTAAAGCATGAAGGGCAACGTCAAAAGGCCGCGCAGTCCAGGTCTCTCTAGGGGTCAGACGTTTCAGGCTCGTGTTCCCACACCCCCCTCAGCAGCTACCCGGGCCCCAAGGTCAAGGCACGAAACACGCTGCTCAGAAACCACTAAGTCAAGGCAGACTGAACCCAGACTCCGTGAAGCCAGCCCTTGTCCACCGTCTTCCTCCCCAGGGCTGCTGCCTTGGCCTGTTCTGGACCACTCGCAGGTCCACCGCACCCCTGAGCCCCCTCAGCCCCGTCTGGCCCGATCACAGCCCTGCAGCTCCTGGGTTCGTGCTGCACCGGACCACCTGTATAGCTGCCCCACAAACCTCTGGACCCGTGCAACTCCTCACTCCAGCCTGCCCCTCTCACCTCTCCAGCAACTCCAGCCGTCAGCCCCGGGCCCGGCCACCCAACCCCCCAACACACCCAGCCGTCAGCACCCAGGCTCCAGTGCGCCCACTCACAGAGCAGCAGCAGGAGCATGGGTCAGCAGCAGTGGCATGGCCGTAGAGGGCCTCCATGCGCATGTGCAGAGGTGGGCGGGGCCGGGAGCTGACCCGCCGCCTGAGGTCAGCTGGTTCAGGTGCAGCACCCCACACAGGAAAGAAGAAAGCAAGCATCATTAACATGAATTGCCTCGCTTGCCTGAATTTTTCTAGCACTTCTTGTTTATTCGTATGTTTTCTTTAGACTCATTTCACATATAAAACCTGGTGTGTAGCTTTTTCACTTAACATTTTAACAAATTGTTCTAAACTTAAGGCAATGGCACCCCACTCCAGTACTCTTGTCTGGAAAATCCCATGGACAGAGGAGTCTGGTAGACTAGAGTCCATGGGGTCGCTAGGAGTCGGACACGACAGTATAACTTTCAAGTAGACAACCTGAGCGACTTCACTTTCACTTTTCACTTTCATGCATTGGAGAAGGCAATGGCAACCCACTCCAGTGTTCTTGCCTGGAGAATCCCAGGGACGGGGGAGCCTGGTGGGCTGCCGTCTATGGGGTCGCACAGAGTCGGACACGACTGAAGTGACTTAGCAGCAGCAGCAGCAACAGATTTTGTCGGTAAAATATTCTATTGTTTTCACTGAGTTACCATGCCAGAATCTACCTAACCATTAATTGGTGATAATGGATTTATGATTTTACCGAGTTATGATTCTTACAAACTAGTATTAAACTCTCCTAAAATTCTAAAATTCGGAGAAGGCAATGGCACCCCACTCCAGTACTGTTGCCTGGAAAATCCCATGGATGGAGGAGCCTGGTAGGCTGCAGTCCTTGGGTCGCTAAGAGTCGGACACGACTGAGCGACTTCACTTTCACTTCTCACTTTCATGCATTGGAGAAGGAAATGGCAACCCACTCTAGTGTTCTTGCCTGGAGAATCCCATGGACGGAGAAGCCTGGTGGGCTGCCCTCTATGGGGTCGCACAGAGTCGGACACAACTGAAGTGACTTAGTAGCAGCAGTAGCAGCAAAATTCTAAAATTCGTCAGAGAAGGCAATGGCACCCCACTCCAGTACTCTTGCCTGGAGAATCCCATGGACGGAGCAGCCTGGTAGGCTGCAGTCCATGGGGTCGCTAAGACTCAGACAGGACTGAGCGACTTCACTTTCACTTTCATGCATTAGAGAAGGAAATGGCAACCCACTCCAGTGTTCTTGCCTGGAGAATCCCAGGGACGGTGGAGCCTGGTGAGCTGCCATCTATGGGGTCGCACAGAGTCGGACACGACTGAAGTTACTTAGCAGCAAAATTCTAAAATTTGTAAGTTCTCTTCCCCATATTTTGAATTACGTATTCACAATGAAATCTGAGATTTGGGATTAAAGTATCAGAGCTTTATTTACTAATTTATTTACTTATTCTACAGATGCTTATTCACTTTTATCTGGGTATCTGCTGAGTGTGATGCTAGCATTGAGAGCTAATGGGATTCAGCTGTGGATCCTGTCTTAGAGGATGTTCTATCAGGTTTTTAAGTCTACAGATATATAGAAACAACTTGGTTTGGTTAAAAGTACAATCCAATTAGTGCTATAGATTATCTTAATTAAACTCCAAGAGCAGCTGTAAAAATAAATTTAAAATATTGATAAAATATAGACACATAGAATTATAGATACAGACTAACAGATACTGTACATAGACATATAAAAGTGAATCTGTGTGGGAGAGGAAGATAGTATTATGATGGACATGTGGACATCTCATTTTTCTCCTGCTTTCAGCACTAACCTGTTTATCTAACAGATGTGTAAATATCTGAATATCGCTGCCAGTTGTCTTATATAAATGTTATTTTGCATATATTTCCCAAAATAGAGACATCAAAAGAAATTCTCAAGTTTTTAATATATTTTAACTGATACTGTCAAATTGCTCCAGTATGATGTAGCTCTGAAGGAAAGTCCAACCTGCCTCTAGGTCCTCAAATTCTCAGGTCCATTTACTTCTTAAAAATTCATTCAATCAACAGCATTCCAACAAACTGCTTCCAGATGTTTCTCTCTCTCTCCTCTGAATTCCCTCAAAGTGATGCCACCCCTAGCATCTTATTTCCACTATTGCCAAAGCAAATCAAAGTGGTTTCTCACTCCTTTAAGCTCTCTGAAAGCCAGCTACCAAATCAACACTCCTGAAACTAATTCTGATCATTTTGTCTTCTCAACTAGAAGCCTTTCATGATTCCCCACTAATCCTTGCCGCCCCCTACCATGGCAGTGTTGGGGGTGGGGAATATCTGAAGACAATTTTTTCAAATCAGGATTTTTTTAAACATTAATTCCTAATTTATTTTCAATCTACCTTTTCTCAAATTAACTCATGTCCAGTAACCAACAACAAATCATATTTCTTTCTCCTTCCTTTCAGTCAACTCCAGTTCCCGTTAATCTAAATCCCCAGCTCCCACATGCTTCACTTTTCTACCTTCTTCTTTGATTCATTCTGTCTAGTTGATCTAGAAAGCCCAATGATGCCAACATAATGATAATAGTTATCAAGTACCTGCTTTTTGCTGGGGACTCAATGCATGTTTTCAAAGGTAATCTCATGTGCTTTAATCATCACAGCCTCTGTTTCACCTAGGAAACAACTGTGGTAACTTAAGTGACTTGTCTAGATTCACACAATTTGCATAAGTGTAGAGTTCTCTTCAGAGAAGGCAATGGCACCCCATTCCAGTACTCTTGCCTGGAGAATCCCACAGACGGAGGAGCCTGGTAAGCTGCAGTCCATAGGGTCACTAGGAGTCGAACACGACTGAGCGACTTCACTTTCACTTTTCACTTTCATGCATTGGAGAAGGAAATGGAAACCCACTCCAGTGTTCTTGCCTGGAGAATCCCAGGGATGGGGGAGCCTGGTGGGCTACCGTGTATGGGGTCCCACAGATGTGGACATGACTGAAGCGACTTAGCAGCAGCAGCAGCAGCAGAGTTCTCTTAAACTCCAGACTTCTTACTTCAATACATTTCATCATCCCAATACTTTTTTTTTTTTTTTCTGGTACCACTATGTGACTTGCAGTACCTTAGTTCCTCAACCAGGGATCAAACCTGGTCCTCTGGCAGAGAAAGCCCTGAGTCCCAACTACTGGACTACCAGGGAATTCCCAACTACTTGTTTTTTAATCACGTGTGCTATCGTGCTTACTCTCTGAGACCCCTTGGACTGTAGCCTGCCAGGCTCGTCTGTCATAGGATTTTTTGGGCAACAATACTGGAGTGGGTTGCCATTTCCTTCTCTAGGAGATCTTCTGAACCCAGGAATCGAACCTGTGTCTCCCATGTCTCCTGCGTTGAGGGCAGATTCTCTACCAGCTGAGCCATTGGGAAAGCCCCTTTTTGTTACAGTTATCACCAAATTCGTGAAACCCCTTCCATCATTTCAGTTAGCAGTGATTTCTCACTCTTCCAAGTTCGTGTAAATCTTATTCTGTATTTCCAGCTCATCATTGATTATGTTTCCTCTTCATTTATTTAGGTAATATGTCTTTGTTCACTTTTTTTATCCATTTAATATTTTAAGTCCAGGCCTAGTAAATGACAAGGACTTTTCTAGATATCTTGTCTATGTACTGTGCTTAGTTGCTCAGTCATGTCCAACTCTTTGCAACCCCATGGACTGCAGCCTGCCAGGCCCCTCTGTCCACGGGGATTCTCCAGGCAAGAATACTGGAGTGGGTTGCCATGCCCTCCTCCAGGGGATCTTCCCAACCCAGGGATTGAACCCAGTTCTTTTGGGTTCAAATCAGATTTTTTATTGTCTGAGCCAGCAGGGAAGCCCAATTTGCCTATAAAACAAAGTAAACACGTTTTAAAAGTAAACATTTTTCCTTTCAAAAAACACACAACCTACTTACATTAAATAAACTCAAAATATATACTTATACATTTTTACTAGTTCTGTGAGGCAAAAGCAGGGAGTACAGGAGACAATAAATAAAGAAAAATCATATTGTGTATGTGGGCAGAGTGGAGGAGGTGAAAATAATTCATTTGGCCTTGGTGAGGAAGTATTAATGAACTGTCAGCCCAGACATCAAGATGTAAAGAAATTAGTCAAGTGAAAAATAGGAGTGTGAAGGAACCACATTCTAAGCAGAAGGAAAAGCATAGGCAAATGTTGTGAAGCAGAAAAAAGACAGTTTTCCAAGAATTAAAAGAAGGTCATTCAAGGATGTGGTATAAAGCTGTGCAGTTGTCAGTGCAAATGGAGCCCCATAGGGTTTTGCAGCAGTGCCCTGAGGTCAAAATGTCTTGAGTGAACCAATGGACTAGAAAAGTAGAATGGCGTCTGTGTGGAAAAGAAGGCAGAGCCAAATCATTCATCAGTCTGCTAGAGCATTCACATCTCCTTAAGTGTAAAGGGAAGTCTCTTACAAGATTTAACAAGCAGTTGCTATAATCCAATTTCAGATGTTTATTTATTCTCCTAGAAGGAAAGACTGTAGGTTGATACATCTTTGCATACATTTCATCTTTAATATATTTTTAACTCCACAGTGCCTAATATAATTCTTTGAGGATATCTTGTTTTTAAATGCTTATTTTCTAAGATAAAATTATTAGGGGAAGCACTGACCAAAACCTCCCAATAGTAACGATTTGCATGAGTTAATCTTACACAGAAAGTCCTACTGAGGAATGCAGAACAAGCTACCACAACAGAATCTGGGAAAGATCAAAAGGAGAAGAGACTTCAACCCATAATCCTACCCTCCCAGAATGCTCCTGCCTGGAATCCATCTTGGCTGAGTGATGCACACACCACCAGGAATGACCCTGGGTCAGAATGACTGGCCAGAGACGACCAGGAAACTAACCACATCACCGTAAAACTGAAGACTGCAGGCTGTGTGGCAGTTCTCCTGGATCCACTTACCCTGTTGCTTTCCACCCAGGTGCCCCTTCCTATTAAAGTTTCTTGTTTTGTCAGCACAAGGGTCTCCTTGGACCGCTCATTTCTGAGTGTTAAACAACAGCCCCCTCTTAAGCCTCTTCCTGCAACAAATGAGTTAGTGTTTCTATCTTCCTCAACATGCATGCATTATCATCATAACCAAACTATTATCTTATATCCCTACACCAACTCCCTCCAGAAAATGTGAATGAAATTCTGCACCTTTTTTTTTCCCCCAGGTGGTATTTCTTTAATCATTTTTAATCAAGTTTGAACCTTCCCAAATAGCTGACTTGAGCTCACGGTATTGTTGTCAGCCAGAAACGACCATGAACTACAGACGTTGGGTGCAATGATGGCTTTGACAGTCTAAGTATAAAAGAACTGTCAACCTTGTCCCTCTAAGGCTACAGGTTACAGAAAATTCAAAAATAAAGTTTGGTGTTCTCTTTGAATCAATTTGTCACCAGCTCTGCTAATCCCATTTCCAAAAGGGCTTACTTTCTAATAGATTACATATTATAGCCCTTGACCTTTCTGAGAGGACTCAATAAAGTTGAATTTTTAGCAAGTTAGAGGTTATATGGCCCTTTCCCGGTGGAAATCCACTGGGTGGACTGAAGTAAATTTACTAGACTGGGGAGGGAAAGTCACTTATATTGCAAAACCAGTGCCAATCAGTTAGTAATAGCTGTATGGATTTGGAGACCACATTTGGGTTGGGGAAGAGATGATTAATATCTGTCACATGTTCAGAAGGAAGAAATGGCATTTGGACACATGGTTATTTCTGCCCAAGTTCATTTAGAATAGCCAGGGAAGAGATTTTAATCAAAATACAAAACAGATTTAAAACAAGATTTTTAAAGAACAGTAAAATCATATTGGATATAAAAAGGCTTGTGAAATTAATAATATCCAAAGTGTTAGTAAGTTGGTAATAAAAATGACCTTGAAATAAATGTGGGTAATAAGCCCAAGCAGTTTTTGAATTGTTTTAATAGTCCGTTTTATTTAGCTTACTTACTGAATTGTTCTTTGAATTTCTCATCAATGTTACATTGATTTTCTTGGATTTTCACATTGAGAATCTGCAGGTAATTATAACAAATTTCATCACAACTTCCAAACACCTAAATATCTTTTCTTGTTGCACTGACTGCTGCTGCTGCTAAGTCGCTTCAGTCGTGTCCGACTCTGTGCGACCCCATAGACGGCAGCCCACCAGGCTCCGCCGTCCCTGGGATTCTCCAGGCAATACTGGAGTGAGTTGCCATTTCCCTCTCCAATGCATGAAAGTGAAAAGTGAAAGTGAAGTCGCTCAGTCGTGTCCGATTCCCAGCAACCCCATGGACTGCAGCCTACCAGTCTCCTCCGTCCGTGGGACCTTCCAGGCAAGAGTACTGGAGTGGGATGCCATTGCCTTCTGAAGGAGTAAGTGTATTTTTTTCTGTTCTTACCTTTAATGGAATTATTTTAGTACTTTACCATTGAGAGTCAGAGATTACAATTGTGTTATTTTTTAAATCAAAATAGAATTTACATTTTATAAATAATTTTTTTATATTAATTGATATCATTCATATGATTTTCTTCACCTTCAAATTATTATGTAATATATTTCCCAATATTGCTGAAATAAACATACTTGATTATGGTATACTATTCATGTTAAAACAATTGATATACCAGTATCTTATTTTAAGATTTTTGTTTTGATGTTTGAAAAATGAGAATTGCCCAAATATTTTTTCTTAGGTATAATTATTGATAAGATTATTGCATTGACACAGTGCTTGTTTTATGAAATTCTGTATTTTGCTGCCGTTTATGTTCTGGGAGCAACTTTAAGGTAGTAATTAAGAGTCCAGGCTCCCACAAATCAGAACAGAGCAGTCCTGGCCTAAAGCAGACCCTTAGATTAATACTTGGGAAACTACACATCCACGGACAAAAAAGGTTGAGAAACTACACAACCACGTACAAAAAAGTGAAACTGGACCACTATCTCACACTATACAGAAAAATAAACTTAAAATGGATTAAAGACTTGAATGTAAGATCTGAAATCATCATACTCCTAGAAGAAAACATAGGGGTAAGCTACCTGATATCAATCACGGCAATGATTTTTTTTTAATTTGACACCACTTGCAAAGGCAGCAAAAACAAAATAAAAGCAAAAATAAACAAATGGGTCTACATCAGACTAAAAAACTTCTGTACCACAAGGGAAATCATCAACAAAATGAAACGGCAACCTATAGGATGGGAGAAAATATTTGTAAATCATATCTGATGAGGGGTTAATACCCAATATATATAAAGAACTCATGTGAGGACTTGCCTGGTGGTGCAGCGGTTAAGAATCCACCTTGCAATGCAGGGAACACGGGTTCAGTCCCTGGTCCAGGAAGATTCCACATGCTGCAGAGCAACGAAGCCACTGTACCACCACCACTGAGCCCGTGCACTGCCACTGCCGAGCTTCATGTGCCTATAGCCTGGGCTCCACAAAAGAGAAGCCACCGCAATTAGAAGCCTGTGCACTGCAATGAAGAGTAGTCCCTGCTCACCATGACTAAAGAAAGCCCACATGCAGCAGTGAAGACCCAGCACAGCCAAAAATAAAGAACTTAGAATCAATAGGGAAAAAAAAAAACCCCAAACAATCCAATTTTAAAAATGGCAGAGGAGCTGAACAGATATTTTTCCAAAGAAGAAAGACATACAAAATGGTCAACAGGTACCTGAAAATGTGCTTAGCATAAGTAATCACTGGGGCTTCCCTGGTGGCTCAGTGGTAAAGAATCCACTTGCCAATGCAGGAGACATGGGTTTGATTCCTTGGTCAGGAACATGCCCTGGAGGAGGAAATGGAAACCCATCCAGTATTCATGCTTGGGAAATCCCACGAACAGAAGGAGCCTGGCATCCTTGGAGTCCAGTCCATGGGGTTGCAGAAGAGTCAGACACAACTTAGCAACCCAACAACAACACTCATTAGGTGGCATTGAAACATGTAAAATATCATGTATGAAACGAGATGCCAGTCCAGGTTCAATGCACAATACTGGATGCTTGGGGCTGGTGCACTGGGACGACCTGGAGGGATGGTATGGGGAGGGAGGAGGGAGGAGGGTTCAGGAGGGGGAGCACATGTATACCTGTGATGGATTCATTTTGATGTTTGGCAAAACTAATACAATTATGTAAAGTTTAAAAAAAAAAAAAAAACACTCATTAGGGAAATGCAAATCAAAACCACAATAAGCTGTCACCTGTTAGAATGTCTATTAGGAGAAAGACAAGAAATAACAAGTGTTGTCAAGGATGAGGGGAAAGGGGAACACTTGGGCACTATTGTTGGGAACATAAATTGGTGCAGCCATGATAAAAAATAGTTTGAAGTTTCCCCTCAAAAATAAAAATAGAGTTACCACATGATTTGGCAAACCCACTTCTGGTATTAATATTTATCTGAAGGAATAGAAGTCACTATCTTGAAGTGATATCTGCACCCCTGTGTTTATTGCAGCATTATTTACAATAGCCAAGACATGGATAAAACCTAAAGTACGCAAGAAATGAATGAATAAAGAAAACGTGGAATATTATTCAGACACTCAGTTCAGTTCAGTTCAGTCGCTCAGTCGTGTCCAACTCTTTGTGACCCCATGAATCACAGCACGCCAGGCCTTCCCGTCCATCACCAACTCCCGGAGTTCACCCAGACTCACGTCCATAGAGTCAGTGATGCCATCCAGCCATCTCATCCTCTGTCATCCCCTTCTCCTCCTGCCCCCTATCCCTCCCAGGATCAGAGTCTTTTCCAATGAGTCAACTCTTCGCATGAGGTGGCCAAAGTACTGGAGTTTCAGCTTCAGCATCATTTCCTCCAAAGAAATCCCAGGGCTGATCTCCTTCAGAATGCACTGGCTGGATTTCCTTGCAGTCCAAGGGACTCTCAAGAGTCTTCTCCAACACCACAGTTCAAAAGCATCAATTCTTCGGCGCTCAGCCTTCTTCACAGTCCAACTCTAGAAGAAAACAAAAGTCCTGTCATTTGCAACAATATGGATAAACTTTGAAGGCATTATTTGAAATGGAATAACTCAGACCAATAAAGAAAAATATTATGTGATCTCACATATATGTGGAATCTAGTAAACACCCCAACTGATAGATTTAGAGAAGATATGGGTGGTTACCAGATGTATGAAATAGGGGTAGACAAAATGGATAAAAATGGCCAAAGGGTTTAAACTTCCAGTGATATGATAATTAAGTCCTCAGGATGTAACATACAGCATAGTGACTTTAGTTAACAATACTGTCTATTTAAAAGTTGCTACGAGAGTGGATCTTAAAAAATTCTTGTAACAAGAAAAAAACTTGTAACTATGTGTGGTGACGGATGTTAACTAAACTTATTTTGGCAATCATTTTGCAATATACACATATATAAATCATGTAATACAGTATTATATGCCAGGTGTATCTCAATAAAATTTTTTAAAAAAGAATCTAAGCCCTCAAGTGTGAACTATTTGGGTTAGAAATCCAGTTTCATTACTTGCTGCTGCTGCTGCTGCTAAGTCACTTCAGTCGTGTCCGACTCTGTGCGACCCCATAGACGGCAGCCCACCAGGCTCCCCCGTCCCTGGGATTCTCCAGGCAAGAACACTGGAGTGGGTTGCCATTTCCTTCTCCAATGCACGAAAGTGAAAAGTGAAAGTGAAGTCGCTCAGTCGTGTCTGACTCTTAGCGACCCCATGGACTGCAGCCTACTAGGCTCCTCCATCCATGGGATTTTCCAGGCAAGAGTGCTGGAGTGGGGTGCCATTGCCTTAAGAAAAGGAATAAGAATGGTACCTACTTCATAAGATTGTGAATGTTAAATAATAGTTGGTACCAAGTACTTACCAGGGTTTGTGTCAAGTAATAAGTACTCAACAGAGATGCAAACACGTACACATAGGCACACTCAAAGAAACACACAAATTAAGAATGTGTTATATTTTATTAATTTTATTGCCCATCCTACACAACATGTGGGATCTTACTTCCCCGATTATGGATTCAGTCTGTGCCCCCTGCATTGGGAGCAAGAGTCTTAACCACTGGACGACCAGGGAAATCTCAAGAATGTATTATATTTTTAAAGCATCATAAAATTTGCCAGTAAAATTAGTGACAACCTAATGCCTCTTGAACCCTTAATTCTTTGAAATCCCTTTCTGCTTCTCCCATATGTGTTTGCTTTTCAAGGCTCTCTGCCTCTTCTGTCTTTTTTTATATTCAATTTGTATTAGCCCAGATACCAACAATTTCGGTGAGATTTTAAAAGGCATTAATGAGTCACACATAGCTTTTTAAATATATAATTATCTGCTTAATCCCCTCTGAATCTGGGCTATATCCTATTTCTCTCTCCTAATAATTTCTTCTTCTTCAACATTGTAAGAGGTTTGTCTGTTCATCAGTGTTTCCCAAGACCAGCTCTTGAATTAAATACTCAGTTTGTCTTCTTTTGGTTTTCTAATTTATTGATTTATGTCTTTATTGATTTCTTTCTTTCCTTTTGATTTTTATTTTCTGGAATGCATAGTCTCTGCCTGACTGAGTATGCAGTGGCAGGGGGAGCAGCCTGGAGAGGACTTGTGGGTCATTGTCTGTAGCTAAAGTTGACATGAGGCCGTTTCTGTTTCCTACCCTAGGGGAGTCTTTGGGGTCTGGGTCAAGGATCATATGGGCAAGGGGTTGTGTGGTAGGGCCCAGAGCACCCTCTGGGCGGTCATACATGGTCTCTCATTGGACAGATCTAGCGTAAGATTGTGAGGTTTGAAATAAGACACCTAGATTTGAGTCCAGGCTCTGCTACTTATTACCTTTGCAATAGATTCCTTCGTTTTCTAAATTTATTTATTTGGCTGCAGCAGGTCTTAGTTGCAGCATGCAGGATCTTCAGTTGCAGTATGTGGGATCTCGTTCCCTGACCAGGAATCAAACCCGGGCCCCCTGCATTGGGATCACGGAGTCTTAGCCACTGGGCCACCAGGGAAGTCCCTTCCTTAACTTTACTTTAAACTTCATTTTTCTCATCTGTGACAGTACTCTTGCCTGGAAAATCCCATGGGCGGAGGAGTCTGGTGGGCTGCAGTCCATG
Organism: Bos indicus x Bos taurus; assembly: GCF_003369695.1. Lineage (NCBI taxonomy): Eukaryota > Metazoa > Chordata > Mammalia > Artiodactyla > Bovidae > Bos > Bos indicus x Bos taurus. The sequence goes on along the minus strand of NC_040097.1, from coordinate 50,955,212 downwards.
GGGTCGCTGAGAGTCGGACAGGACTGAGCGACTTCACTTTCACTTTTCAGTTTCGTGCATTGGAGAAGGAAATGGCAACCCACCCCAGTGTTCTTGCCTGGAGAATCCCAGGGACGGGGGAGTCTGGTGGGCTGCCATCTATGGGGTTGCACAGAGTCGGACACAACTGAAGCGACTTAGCAGCAGCAGCAGCAGCAATGGTATTTTCCTCATAAGGTTATTGCAAGGATTAAATTAGACAAGGCAGGGAGTGCATTTACTTCACTGGCATAACCCTCCTGGTAAATACTGATGCGTGTGTGTGTGCGTGTGTGTGTGTGTGTGTGCGTGTGCATATAAAACATTTCTTGAATTAATAATTCAAAAATATTTCTTGAATGAGCCTTGGGAATTTCCTTCCAGCCTTAAAACCCTACATGTTCCTGGAACCCAATCTTGTGAAGAGATTGAAGAGCTCACTGAACCTCTGCAGCTATTACGTGATAAAAATGATTGAAGCCACTTGCCAACATAAAAGTGCCTTGTGCACAGTTATTAATAATACTGAGCAGTGCCCATTATAGAAAACCTGCAGCTTTTATGCTTCCATAATTTTAGGCATGCTATCATCCTCTCAAGAAAGAAGAATCACCTCCAACACAAATCCTACCAGCTCTCTATTTTCCAATAAAGAGAACCTTGCAAATGATGAAAACAATGGCAGGTCTTTTCCACTAGCCCCACTCAGAGGCAGGGAAGGGATGTGGATGACGAACATTTACCTTGCCCTCCACAAATCACCACCTGCTTGGCGGTTTCCAAGCTGACGGCAAGATCTTCCATTAACAGACATGGGAAGGAAAGTGTTTCTCCTTGGACAAAGAGCCATTTCTGAAAAGAAAAGGCACTTCCTTAGGATAAAAACAACATGAAAAACAAATCATTTAGAGAAAAATAACCAAACTAGACTCCCCAAAGGAAAGTACATATTCTTCTACATGGCATATATACTTGTTTCAGGGAAGTCACTTAGTGAAAATCTTTGACATTCTAGAAGCCTCTCCTCTTTTTTACGTGACTTTATATAATGACTCCACTTCCCATTTAGAGGGCAGGAAATGATTGTTTATTATTCTGCATTGCTGTGTGTAAATTTTTAAAATTAGAATGTAATTTGTTGGGCTGATAGCAAATATATAACATTTATACTATATATAAAACACAAGTCAGCCTCTATAAACTGCATAAAATGATGATAGAAAAATTACTATATAAACATAGTAAACATTTTAATCATAACCAGGGCACTGAGAGAGTGCCCTGAGAAAAAGTTACCTATAATATGAAGTAAAGACATGAATATAAGGATCCAAAGAGTGGAAAAAATAAAACAGGAGGAGAGAGACAGGTGGAGAATTGGTGCTGACAGCCCTGTCTTTAGTAAGATCATAGGGTCAGAGTTGTCTGCATGCCTGCTAAGTCGCTGCAGTCATGTCCAACTCTGTGCCACGCTATGGACTGCAACCCTCCAGGCTCCTCTGTCCATGGGATTCTCCAGGCAAGAATACTGGAGTAGGTTGCCATGCCCTCCTCCAGGGGATAATCCTGATCCAGGGATTGAACTTGAGTCTCTTATGTCTCCTGCATTGGCAGACAGGTTCTTCACCTCTAGCGCCACCTGGAAAGCCAGAGTGGTCTACTTGAGGGGATAACATTCTCAGTAAGTCACTCCAGACACGAGCTTCATGGCTCACTTCCTCCTCAGCATCCTCATAGCTGAGCATTCCAGCTCTGCTTATCTATCTGCCCCCGAGAACCAGAAGGATGCTCAGAATTGCCATGCTATCTCTGGGGTCTCTGTCCTGCCAGCTAGAAAAAAAAAAGATTGGGGTTTGATTTTTGAAGAGGTAGGTGGGGAAGGAAAACAACTACAGTTTAAGATGAGGAGCTTCTGTTTTTTTTTTCCTCTGGGTCATAAAGTAGTCCTGGGACAAAACTGTCTTTTACAAAAAGACTTTAGTGGATTTTTTTTTTTTTTTGAAACAGATCTCAGTAAACTAATGATTCCATGCTTGATGGAGCCATAATTAGAGCTTGCTCCCATGATATTAAATGTTACATCCTTTACAAAAAGTATTGGTAATTTACATAATAACATGAAAAGAGAAGAACAACTGTTTTTCATATTATGTATCTTTTCCCAACATTCTATTCCATATCAGCTGTTAACAGGTTAAAATAATAGATACTTATTACATATGACACTTTTTTTTTGAGATGGGCCTCTTATGCCTTCTTGCATGTTTCCGGAGGATTTTCTGAATTCAATATTCAAGTAGCAGTCAAAAGTCTCCAGGACTTAGTAGAGTAACTACGTTCTACTCTACATCTCTGACTCAGTGATAACATTTCCATTGTGTGGAATTATGTTTCTTTTGCCCAATGTTGATGTAAGATTAATATAATTTGGGGTATTTGATGGTATAGATGTTGCACTTAGAAGATAGAAGCAGGAAATCCCTCTGAACAAATATCTTTGAGAAGAAAGGCTGCAGTGAAAAGTTGGGTTCCATCAACTTCCAGATAAAAGTCCCTCCTCCAGGTGTCATGCAGAACATGAAGGTTTTTCTTATTTTCAGAAAACAATGAAATTGGGAAGGAATTGTGAAATGCTTCAGAGGAAGGGAAAGGGTATTTCCTTTCCTTGTACCTTTGCTCAGGACCTTTATGAAAAGATAAACTTGAATCCTGCCTTCACTCTCTCTCACAGTACTGTGGAAACTATCATAGCCATGAAATCTCTTGTGATTTTGTCAGCCAGAGTTATCTTTATTGAACTTATTCAAGGACTAGTAAAGGTACTGGTTAACAGCACCCAGCTGCAGATCTCGCTGGTAGAATTAACTGGTGAAACCAGGAAAGGGATCAGGGTTTTAGCAAGCAAACTAAAAACCACAGACAACATAGACACCTTACGCCCCCTATTGTTAAAAATGTATAAATCTGGAGATACATCCATCTACACTCAGCACCAGGTACATCTCTCTCTCTCTCTCTCTTTTTTAAAACGATTTTTATTTTGGATTATTAAAAAAAAGCTTAAGCTTTTTATTTTATATTGGTGTATGACTGATTAATAATGTCATGATAGTTTCAGGAGGACAGCACAGGGACTCAGCCATACATATGCATGTATCCATTCTCCCATAAACTCCATCTCTTTTGACTTGTGATCAGGGCTGTTCCCCATGCAGAGAGCTTCTTGTTATTTTTACCAACCTACCAGATGGCCCGCTCAGTCCACACTTTCATTATTATTATAGCCACGTGGATATTGTCACGCCAGGCATGAGGAATGGACTGGTGAGGAGGACTCCAGCATACACAAAGCTCCTGTGGAGAGCCCTGCTAATTGCCCTGTGGTCCAGACTCAGCATCACCGTGATTTCCTGACAGCAATCCAGATGGTTGCAGCCTCTACTGTAGGCATGCCAGCCTGGGAAGGAGGGCACTGACACCTGCTCAAGGAAGATGGCTGAGCCCATTTATTCTGATTTACAAAGATGACACAGATTCCAGAGTGTTGGCCCTGTGGGACCACAGAGCCCATTTCTAAACAATAGACACTGAGGCCTCCTCAGCCATCCACCTCCCTGCCCTCTGGCCTTGCTTGTAACAGAAAGTTAGCTGCAGCCCTTAAACTCTGTTTGCTCTCTCGTTTTATTGCTGGCAGAAAGCAGTGCAGTTTATCAACATTATCTCATATCGGCAGATCCCAGACAGTGAAATGGTAGTTGTTGGGGCCATTAAAAGCTACTTCCACACTCTGCCTGGTGCAGAATTTATAGAGCCTCCCTGTTTTAGGTCCTGGAAAGTACAGATCGTCTCATTATATGAAATGACAACCTAGCGCCTCAGAGATAGGGCAAATCTGAGTACTCACGGGCCTCAGGTACAACTGGGCTTTTGAGGCTTGTTAAAAATGATGCTGATAAACTTTTAAGATTTTTATGGGATGCATCCTTTCCTATGCTCAGGCTTTCAAGGGAAAATATACTTCATCTCAGAAAGCTCTGGCAAATCCTCTTCTGAGGAAATTCGCATTCCTTTCTTAATCAATTTTGCTCTTTATACTCACCTGTATTTCCACAGTGCATTTCTGCATATGTATGTTTTCCTCTGAGCTCCTCAGAAACGGAGGCCGAGACAGGATTCTTGTGTACATGGTTTATTGAAGAAGTGCTCTGAGGAAAATGGAAGTGAAAATGGAAGTGGGGGGAGCAGGGTGGGGCAAAGAAAGGAGCTGAGCAAAGCAGAGGCCTCGGCTTGATCCCACAGGGGCTATGGAGGATGAGTTAAATACCCCAGAGATGGTCGCACCGTGTTGTCAGGAAACCTTTTTTTTTTTTTTTTTTGCCCCTCTGTCAGTGAGTCATAGTCTCTGATGTGGAGGAGAGATGTGCAGGGTTTGTTGTAACTCTCAGGCAAGGAGAATTTAACTCAGGGAAAGGGTGATCCATGGTCATCATGATTTGATGATCCATCATGTGGCAATTTGTTAGACCTGTCAATTCTCAGGGAGCTCCTCAGACCTACTGAATCAGAAACTCTGGAAATGGGGGCGCAGAACTCAGAGGGTCCACTAACCCTCCAGGTGACTGTGATTCATAATAATATTTAAGAACCACTTCTTTAAGTCAGTTCCCTGGAGAACAGGGTCATCGCTCACAGCAGCTGCAGGATGGTTGCACAAGCCTGGTAAAGGGGAACAATGATTTCTATTAGGTCTCAGGAAAGCACACAAACGAAGAAATGTGTGTGTGCTCAATGGTGTCCAACTCTTTGCAACCTCCTGGACTGTAGCCCACCAGGCTTCTCTGTCCATGTAATTTTCCTGGCAAAAATACTGGAGTGGGTTCCCATTTCCTATTCCAGAGGATCTTCCTGACCCAAGGACTGAAACAAAGAAAGAAAAATGGAGGCTAAATCTTAAGTCTGAGGATATTAATTGGGTAAAGGAGGTGGATTTCTATTCAGGGGGAGAATCATATATGAAGGTTCTAAAGTAAAAAAAGGTTATTGAAGAAGCCAGAATATCAAGCACAAGGTAAATAGCAGTGCAAGGTGAGAGTTGAAAGGTAGGCTGGGGTCAGAAAGGTGCTTCTAGTGGCCAAAAATAACTACAGTTAACATTTACAGAGCATTTGCTACCTGCCAGATACTTTGCTAAGTGCTTCTCACGCATCTTAATCAGTCCTCATAAACATACAGGATGTAGAGAGATTAGATGAGGGCATTGAGCCTTATTAACTAAGGCGAACAGTAGTGAGTGATGGAGCAGAGAGTGCTGACCCAAAACTTTGGGTACAAAGCCCCCCTGTTAACCACCACATTCTAACATGGTATGGATTTTTGGAGTCCAATCCTAAAAGCCATGGAAAACCACTCAAGGATTTACCAGAAAAGTGATATGGTCATGTTTGTATTGTATAAAGAGTATCTTAGCTGTTTGACATATAATTAAGATGTAACATTTCATAAGTTTAAGGTGTACGTGATCTGATACATGTAATCACTTATATATTTACTCTCACATCTGCTTAAGAACAGAAATTACTATTTTTGCTGAATAAACAGTAATTGCCCGCCGTCTAACCCAAAAGCACCCCACCCCAGCACACCCATTCTTATATTCCCTGCCCAGCCTCAGAGAATGTGATTTGTACATCTGGAGTGGGACCCGGCAGGCTACTTTTTTTTTTTTTTTAATCTACATTACCAAAAAAAAAAAAAGTTCCCTAGTAGATTTATTTCCCAGTTGGCTCAGCAGTAAACAATCTGGAACAGATGCAGATTCCATTCCTGGGTGGGGAAGATCCCCTGGAGGAGCGCATGCAACCCACTCCAGTATTCTTGCTTGGAGAATCCAGCGGACAGAGAAGCCTGGCGGGTTACAGTCCACGGTGTCGCAGAAAGTCAGACACAAATGACGCAACCGACTACGTATGCACACACAGCAGATTTTAAAGCAGTTGTCCTTACCCCAAGGGCTTCCCAGGTGGCGTTAGTGGTAAAGAACCTGTCTGCCAATGCAGGAGACATAAGAGACGAGGGTTCAATCCCTGGGTCTGGAAGATCCCCTGGAGGAGGAAATGGCAACCCATTCCAGTAGTTTTGCCTGGGGAGTCCCATGGACAGAGGAGCCTGGTGGGTTACAGTCCATGGGAGTCGTAAAGAGTGGGACATGACTTAGCGGCTGAGCACCGCTTACCCAAAGGGCTGCGCTTGCCACCACGCGGCTCTCTATTGCAAAAAGAGCCGCAAGTTCCAAGTCTCGCGAAAGTTTTCCTTTCCTGAGAATTTGGTACAAGTCGCGCGAGAATGGCTCGTCCGTTCATAAGGCTGCATGAGACGCAAAGGTGAGGCGCACTGGAAGATTAAGAGGTCCGTGCTTCTAGTATGTTCGCGCTGTGTGTGGCTTAAGACTCGGGTTGTAGACGCTCACACCAGGCTAGTGGTCTGGCAGGAACGTTGACCTTAGAGGTGAGTCACGTGATATTCCTCCCAGGGCTGCGAGTTCACTTAACCTGTGTTTCACCCAGGTTTCTCATTTTCGACTTCTGGGCCTGTGAGGCGCCGACTTTGCGGTCCAGGGAGACAGACCCGAGGGTCCCTGTGACAGTGTGTGCGCGCCTGCGCGGTGTTGGGTCGGGGGCGGGGGGAGGAGTGAGGAGGGTGGGGGGAATCTGAGGCAGTAAGATGAGGGCGTGGAAACAGTGGAAGAACCGGCAGTGGCCACACTAAGCATTTATAAGTGAGAAACGCAAAAAAAAAAAAAAAAAAAGCGTATCATGAAGCAAACCAAGAACGAGGATTTCAGCCCCATTATTTCAATTATGTTTTATGATGGGGGCCCGCTTTGTGTTCCAAATAGGGTAGGGTGCCTGCAGAATTTGGCCTTGGTTGGAAAATCTGATTTGTGTGGTGGGCTGCAGTCCATGGGCTCGATAGGAGTCGGACACGACTGAGCGACTTCACTTTCATGCATTGGAGAAGGAAATGGCAACCCACTCCAGTGTTCTTGCCTGGAGAATCCCAGGGGCGGCGGAGCCTGGTGGGCTGCAGTCTCTGGGGTCGCACAGAGTCGGACACGACTGAAGCGACTTAGCAGCAGCAGCAAACCACAAATAGACTGCAAGAGTCAACTTTTGCAGCAGAAAGACAAACTAAAAATGCCCTGGTCCAGAATTTTACCTGAAGGTAGGCCACAGTTTGGTGTAAGGAACAGTATTGAGTGCCTTTTTTTTTTTTTTTTGGCTAGTCTCTTACATTAGGCTAACTTTTCTCCAGAGAGCCAGTTGCAGTTTTCCCATTTGGATCTTAGGCCATCTGGAGATGGCATTTGCTATGTTTCAAACCCACATTTTGCCCTGCCTTTTTCTCTCCCATTTCCGTCTTTTTCTCTTAACTCCATGCAGCTAGTTTTTGAATGGCTCCATCTGTTGGTGCATGCTGCTCCAGTTCCTGCGCTAAACATCAGAGTTGAAACAGTTTATCACAGCTTCAGCCTGTCCACCTGTTGAGAGCCGGCTATTAAATTTCATTGCCTGTGTCGCCTACTGTCTGGTTTTCTAGGACTGCGGTCCTGCAGTTTTAAATGTCAACACTTTTTTTCCATGGAGGAACCCTCCTGCCTTAATCTCACTTTTCATCTTTTTAAACACATGGCTTCTTTCAAAGCTTTTTCATTCTATTTTCTGAATATATCCATTAGCCAGGAAGAATTTGCAGCACTTTAATTACTGTTTAATGAACTAGGGATGCTGATAAATGTTTAAAATTATATCATGCAGGTGTAATTATTTCTATTTTATTCTGTCACACTTTGTATCCTGAGGAAGGTTTTTTTTTCCTGATTGTATGTTACTGTGTGTTGTGGTTTCTCTTGTCCAGGAGTGATGGTCCAACCCACTCTTCTACAGAAATCTTTCCAGGTGCCTTTCCCAGTGGATGGGAGTCTAAGTTCTGCACCCCCAGGAACCCTGGAGAATGGAAGCTGGAGAGATGGAGAAGTAGACCCAACACAGAAGAGGACCATCCCTCACCACCATCACCAGCCTTCCTTATGGTGTGCTTCCGGTACATTATCTCCTTTAAGACTCACTTAGTCCTGCACCTGAGTTAGCCTTGGTGTCTGAGAGGAAGTTGAAGATCAGAGACATGAGACACTTTCAAAGGTCATGTGTCAAGCAAGTGGCTGAGTTAGAACACAATATTTTTGAGTTCTAAACCTGTGTTTTTCCCAGTATCCCGAAGTTTAAGGACTTCAGGTCCTGGCTAGGACCAGCATCGTGCTTGCTCGCCTGTGCTCCTTTAGTCCCTTCAGAGCCATTTTCAGTACAGTAGTCCCCACTTATCCCTGGGGGATAAGTTCCAAGACTTCAGTGAATGCCTGAAAGTCTGGATGGAACCAAACCCTATATATACTATGTTTTTTCCAATACATACATACCTATGATAAGGTTTAATTTATGCAGTAGACACAGTAAGACGTTAGCAGCAAAACTAATAATAAAATAGAGCAATTATAATATACTGTAATAAACATTATGTGAATGATTCTCTTTAAAAAATATCCTCTCTTAAAAAATGCCTTTTCTGTCTTAACTAAGCACTTAATACACATTGTGGCTATAACTTCTGCAGCTTCAGGTACAACAGCAAAACTAGCACAGATTCCTTTTTCCTTCTTCATAATTTCACAGATAGAAGATTGGGTTTTACTCTAGATCTTAGCAACCTTAGCATATGACTCTTTTTCCCCCTTAAGTTGAGAATTTTCTCCTTTTTACCTGAAGGAAGCAGTTTCCAGCTTCTCTATGGCATTTCTGAATTGCTAGTATCACTATTCTTATGCTTTGGGCCATTAACTAAAAGAAGGATTACTTAAATACAAGCACTGTGATACCAAAACAGTCAAACTGATAACTAAGTGACTAAGGGCAGGACAAGCTGGACAAAGGCATGATTCACATCCTGGACTGGGTAGAGCAGGGTAGGGCAATATTTCACTACACTACCCAGCATGGTGTATAGTTTAAAACTTATGAATTGTTTGTTTCTGGAGTTTTCTGTTTAATATTTTTGGACCATGTTTGAACATGGGTAACTGAAACCTCAGAAAGCAAAACCATGGAGAAGGGAAGACTGCTGTATCAGCTGCAGGGTAATAATAGTATTAACAGGACACTTACTGAGTTATCAAGCTTTCTAGAAAATGTTAAGAGAAAGTTGGGTGTGTCGTTTTACTGGTGAATAATATAAATTATTTTAAAAATTAAATAGACAGGGGATACATTAATGGTGCATGTCATGCGATTAAATGTCCCTAACTTTAAAAGACAAAATGCAAGCTCAGGACACTGATTTTAGAAGCTCGCATCAGGCTAGCCCCCAAAGCTACTCTGAAGGCCCACATTCCTTCTCTGCTACAAAGTCTAATAATGTTGAAAATTGAGAAACATTGTTTTTGCTTAAATACCTTCTTGAATGGATTATATTTCTTTTTGCTAGTGATTCTGCCATTTCCTTGAAGGTGGGGACTGAGAGAGAGAAGTAAGGATCTAAGTATTCCCTTGTGTACAGATGGAAGTGTCCAGACAAAAAGATGGTTTTACAACGTTTACAATTTGTGGTGCTGCCCTTCCCTCACAACTGTATGTTTATGTTTAATGTGGATGTCAGCATTCTTGCCTTCTAAGGTGGTTGACCTAGTTGTCAGTCACAAAGTAAGACCGCAGCCTAATAGGTTAATGGCAGATTGTACCTTTGAGAGGCAGTATTTGAAGAGTATGTCATATATAAAAGAGATGAATCTTCAGGGAAGAAAAAATAAGGTTGGCCTTAGTGTTTGGAGCTTAGAAAAGTAAAAGAAGGAACTTTGACTTCTGTTCTGTTTCTGAAATTTAGCGTGACTCTGTAACAGGACTGGAGGACTGCAGTCTATTCCAGAAAGGCAGAGAGTTTTTGAAATTGATATCCAACTGTCTAAGATGATGTGGATATGCTGGTGTTCCGAATCAACTCTTCAGTTGAAACCTTTGGCTTCATTTTCTCCATGTTAAGTTATCAGTGTTATTTTGTGTTACTCCCAGTGATTGTCATTCTGAGGCTGCTGCCTGGTCTCTTGGGACATTAATATTTATGATTGTCAGTGCCCATATCATTGCTCCTGGCACAAATTAGCAACTTATTTAAGCTCATCAAAAATAGATCCACTCTTCCTGTAATGAGTATCATTGCCTTTGTGCTTAAAATTATAAATGGCCGCTTTAGTGTATGTGCTAAATTTCTTGAGAAAATTCTAGTGCAAAAATGAAACTAGTTTGTTAAATGGCTATTGTAAAAGAAATCCAAAACTCTTAATAGCAAAAGTGTGGATTTTGTTTCTTTGCTTGTTTTTTTGACATATTTTATTTTAAAAATGTGCTTAAAAGTTAAATGGTTCTAAACGGCTGAAAGTGAAAAAGATACCAGTCTAATTGATGTCTTTTCTTATACCTGAGTCCCACTACCGAGAAGCAAAAATATTCAACTCTATTAGCTATTTGTTCAGGTATTTATATTAATATTTCTAGATGTCATGTTTACATTGTGGTTTGTGGATTTAGACATTCAGATGTCATTTGTTGATTTATTCCTGTGATTTATTAGGGCTTAGTGAGAACACATGCCCACCTGCACATTTCTTCTCTATATTGCCAGTATATATACTCTGGTTAAATCAGTACTCAGTGTTTATGTTTATTGCTGAAGTAACTGACCTCACTGAAATATACTCTCAAACAGTCAATTCCAGTTAGTGAAACATGGCTTTGTTTTGTACATTGCATTTTTTTTTCTTTTCTATGTATTTATTACAAATTCATCCAGAATGCTTTCATTTTTCACTCATTGTCCCAGAACTTTCCTGCATTATCCAGAGTTGATCCTTTGTTTCATGAATCCTGTTTACTCATTTCTTGGTTTGTTCTACTTCTTAATAGAGTACATCCTTCAAAAGTTTTCTAAGAAAAAAGGTAGTGAAAAGGTGGCTGTCATTCTATTTATTTTAACCTTGAGTGGTTTGGCTGGGTATAGAATCCTATGATGGAACTGGTTTTTCTTCAGAATTTTGGATGCATTGTCTTTTAGTTTTCAGGAATGCTGCTAAGAAGTCTGAAAACATTACTTTTGATCTTTTGTGCTTTACATATTTCTATCTATGAAGGTTTTATTTTTCCACTTAATTTCTAATGTTCTGAAATGTCATATAATATGTCCTGGGGGAGGTTGTTTTCTGTTCATTGTAGCAGACAGGCAGAAATGGTCCCTGTCAGCGTCATGTATGGATGTAAGAGCTGGACTGTGAAGAAGGCTGAGCACCGAAGAATTGATGCTTTTGAACTGTGGTATTGGAGAAGATTCTTGAGAGTCCCTTGGACTGCAAGGAGGTCCAACCAGTCCATTCTGAAAGAGACCAATCCTGGGTGTTCTTTGGAAGGACTGATGCTGAAACTGAAACTCCAGTACTTTGGCCACCTCATGCGAAGAGTTGACTCATTGGAAAAGACCCTGATGCTGGGAGGGATTGAGGGCAGGAGGAGAAGGGAACGACAGAAGATGAAATGGTTGGATGGCATCACTGACTCGATGGACATGAGTTTGGGAAAACTCCGGGAGTTGGTAATGGACAGGGAGGCCTGGCGTGCTGTGTGTGATTCATGGGGTCGCAAAGAGTCGGACACGACTAAGCAACTGAACTGAACTGAACTGAACGGTGAGATATTTTGTTATTTCTTTAATCCTTCCCACACTTTACCTCATTATTTCTTTATGATAGTTCTACTATAATTTTTTATCTTCTGGATTTTTTATAATTTATTTTCTGTTTTCCATTTTTGGCTTTCTTGCTCATGTTTCTAATTTGCCTCCATTTTATTTTAGTAATTTCTATCATTTTTAATATTCAAATTCATTTTTCATCCTCTAAACCTCCTATAAAAAGTTGTATTATATTTTTGTTTCATGGATATAATATCCTTTCTTATCCCTTTGAGGATATTAGAGGTATTGTTTCTCATAATCTTTCTTTTCCTGTTCCTTTTATATAGTCTCAGTTTCCTCTGACTTCTTTTTAATTAGAAGCTCTTGTCAATTTGATTGTCCCTGTATGTCCATTTATATTTAACAGTGAAATATTAAATTTGTGATAAAAAAAAAACTCTGCATACCTGGAAAAGATTTATCTACTGGTAGAATTCACTGTAGAGCAGTTGGGTTTTGAAAGAGTGTACCAGTTTCTGGGTCTTTTTGTGTTAGGCTGGTCTTCTGTATAAGAAAACCCTTTAATATTTTGCCTGAAGTGTATACTTGGCTGCTAACAGTCTGGGAAGCAAGAGTAAGAGAGCAGGCTTTCTTTTAATGCCATTTCAGCCTTGTGTTCAGCCTTCTCCATTGTTCTTTGTGTTCTTCAATCAGTGGATTCTTGTCATTAACCTTTTCCTGCTTTGGTTGGGAGGTGGGAAAGGTAGTAATTAGTTAGCCGTGTGGAGTAGCAGAGGGTACTTGAAGGTATAAGCTTTCCATTTGTAAACTTTGAAGCATTTTCCCTGTTTGAAGCCCATGTGCCATTTCTAGCTTCTATAACACCAGTTGACTCTAAATCCTGAAAATATATAGGGCATCTCAGGTCTAATTCTCACCAGAAAGATTTTCCTCTTGAAGTACTTAGTTTTTCTAGTCTAGTTTTCTCAAGTAGGGTCTCCACTCTTCAATCTGCATACTGTCTCCCCAGAAGGTATGGCTATCTCCAGTCCACTGCTGCGACGTTTCCTACCTCTGCCCCACTATTTATGTATTTTATTTGATTACTAGTGTTTTAATGTGATTTTAGAGAGGGATCATATTAAAATTCCTGTGTTAATTCTTAAAATTCTGTTTAAATTAAGATAGGCACCATGGTTTGACTGGAAGGAGTTTCTTTTCTACTAATTAGGGGAAAATAAGAGACATAAAACATGCCCTATGTATCTTTAAATTTTAGCATCTGAGATCTGCTTAACTATGACTAAGTAAAACTATTTTTGCTCCGATCTTCAGTCCTTAACCAATCCTCAGTCCTTAAATCCACTAAAATTTAAATATTGAGTAAGGAAATGGCTGCCACCCAACCCACAAATCCCAAAGCACACCAAAAATTTCTGTGAACTATTCCCTGAGGTGAAAACACCAACACATCTAATTTGAGGCTATGCAATTTACAGCTCATCCTGGTTCTGAAATCTAGGCATAGCCTAATTCATGTAGTAGTAGAAGTATGGTATCTCATACCAGTATGAAATATATGACACTAGTTTAGCTGCTGGGAGAAGGCAATGGCAACCCACTCCAGTACTCTTGCCTGGAGAATCCCAGGGACGGAGGAGCCTGGTGGGCTGCCATCTGTGGTGTCGCACAGAGTCGGACATGACTGAAGCGACTTAGCAGCAGCAGCAGCTTAGCTGCTGGCTCAGGAGTGATAAGGAAACGTTTATTAGAAAATGGAAAAATGGAAAGTAACTTACAAATAGTAACCTGCAGTAACTTGGTGCATGCGTGCTAAGTTGTGTCCGACTCTGTAACCCTATGGACTACAGCCTGTCAGGTTCCTCTGTTCATGGGAGTTTCCAGGCAAGAATACAGGAGTGGGTTGCCATTTCCTTCTCCAGGGGAACTTTCAGACCAAGGGATTGAACCTGTGTGTCATGTCTCTTGCGCTGACAAGCAGCCAGGGGTAGGGGGTGGGGTGGGAGTCTTTACCACTAGCGCCACCTATAGATACTGCTGAGCCAAAAGCAATTGGGTATATTTGACAAGGGCTTCAGTCGTGTCCGACTCTGTGTGACCCCACAGACGGCAGCCCACAAGTCTCCCCTGTCCCTGGGATTCTCCAGGCAAGAACACTGGAGTGAGTTGCCATTTTCTTGTCCAAAAAGAGAGATATGAGCTAGTTAAAATAATTGGCTAATTTGAAAGTGGAAATGAAAAGAGATTAAATAGAACTCAGAAATTTGGTACAACATAGAGTCAGCATAGCTTATTTCTTTTATACTGAAAATGCAAGAGATAAATTTGAGAAGGTCTTAAGATCCATCAAAACTCAGCCTTTTGGAATAGATCAAATTAAGACTATGACCTTCACCTCTAAAGGTAAAGTTACAATATCAAAGTGAATTAAGAAGCCTCAAAGCAAAAATAAAAATAAGGGCATAGCATTATAAGAAGAGGGACACAACGTTTCTGGAATAGCTCACCAGCTCTAGGGTAATCTAGTTTAAAGCTAGAGATATGAGGACCAAAAAACCCCAAAGAAGCACAATTTATGTGAAAAACATGTTCTTAAAAAGATCTCTGGCACATGTAACTTTCTGGAATGGAATGCATGAGAAATCTCTTACATTTTGAGAGTTTGCTGTCAAATATATATCATAAGGCTGCATTTAAATATCCTGTAAGTGAGTATTGGACACCTACCGATCATGTTCAGAATAATGAAAGTGAAAGTGAAAGTCACTCAGTCATGTCTGACTCTGCGACTCCATGGACTATACAGTCCATGGAATTCTCTAGGCCAGAATACTGGAGTGGGTAGCCTTTCCCTTCTGCAGGGCATCTTCCCAAACCAGGGATTGAACCCATGTCTCCCACATTGCAGGTGAATTCTTTACCAGCTGTGCCACCAGGGAAGCCCAAGAATACTGTAGTGGGTAGCCTATCCCTTCTCCAGCAGATCTTCCCAACCCAGGAGTTGAACCAGGGTCTCTTGCATTGCAGGTGGATTCTTTACCAACTGAGCTATCAGGGAAGCCCCATGAGCAGAATGAGGGCTGGGAAAGTTGTGCACTTGTAAGAAGAGTGTGTTCCTCAATGCCCACTTCAGAGACAGCCAAAGAGGAGAAAAAGGAAGAACCCTACAGACTGGGGCCAGGGATCACAAAGAACAGTGGACAAGGAAGCTCTTCCCAAGAGAAAAGCTTTTCCCAAGAGTTCCCAGGACTCAAGCATGGGATCATTCTTCATCCAAGAGTGGGCCCTTCACAGTGTTGACCTAGCTAGCCATGAAAGGGTTACTTTTCATGTTTTAAAAAAGTTATCTTGAAAATAACTCAGAAAACTGATCTTACAGAAACTTTTACAATTGAAAGGTCTCTTCTCAGTTCTGTTATATAAACCTTGGATAATGCTTATTTTGAACTTCCGTGAGATTCACTGTAGTAATTAAAGTGTTATTTCCTGGAGATGTGTTCTGTCACTGATTCCTCCAGTGATAAAGAACCTGCCACACTGAGCTATGACAAAGTTAATTCCAATATATGGAGCTGATGATAATGAGAGTAATCCAGGAAAGTTAATAATTTAAAAGAAATTTAATATTCTTTGGATATTTGTTTGACTTTTACATGAAGATGTTATTAAGAGTCTAATTTTATATGGATGGCCAGTAAATACATGAAAAGATGCTCAGCATCACTAATGATTAGAGAAAGGCCAAGCAGAGCAATGTTGAGGTACTACTTCATCTTTAAAAAGTCTGTAAGTAACAAATGCTGGCGAGGGTGTGGAGAAAAGGGAACCCTCCTCCATTGTTGGTGGAAATTTAAGTTGGTGCAGCCATGATGGAAAACAATTTGGAGAGTCCTCATAAAACTAAAGATAGAGCTACTGTGTGACCCAGCAATCCCACTTCTGGGTGTATATCCAAACAAAACGCTAATTCACAAAGTTACATGCACCCCTGTGTTCAAAGCAGCACTATTCACAGTAGGCAAGACGTGGAAACCACCCAAATGTCCATTGACAGATCAATGGATGAAAAAGATGTGGTACATATAGACGATGGAATACTACTCGTCCATAAAAAAGAAAAAGCTCATGCCATTTGCAGCAACGTGGATGCAACTAGAGATTATCGTACTAAGTGAAGTACGTCAGAAAAAGACATACCATATGGTATCCCTTATGTGAAGAATCTGAAATACGACACAAATGAACCTATCTATGAAACAGAAACAGAATCAGGGACATAGAGGACCACTTGTGGCTGCTGAGAAGGGGATTGGGGAAAGGATAAAGTGCTAGGTTAGGATTAGCAGATGTAAGCTTTTTATGTATAGAATGGAAATAAACAGCAAGGTCCTACTGTATAACACAGCAAGCTATATTCAGGAGCCTATGATAACTCCGGAGTTGGTGATGGACAGGGAGGCCTGGCGTGCTGCAGTCCATGGGGTCACAAAGAATCGAACACGACTGAGTGACTGAACTGAGCTGAACTGATGATAAATCATAATGGAAAATAATAAATTAAAAGGGAATGTATATATATATATGTATATATATATATATATATAACTGAATCACTTTGCTATACAGCAGTAATCAACTTTGTACATCAACTATACTTCAATTAAAAAAGAATCTGATATTAACAAAAATTGTATACTTCTTTCATTTTTGTCAAAAATAAGGAAGTTTTACATGCATTATATATAAAACATTTTTTAACATTTGTGTTTCTTTCATGTCACTTTTTTTCACCCACCATTTGTATTTGGATAGTGTTATTCTTTAACAATCAGCCAAAATAAAATTAACTTCCATGAATACGTGTGTGCATGCTAAGTTGCTTCAGTTGTGTCCGACTCTTTGTGACTCCACAGACAGAGGAACCTGGCAGGTTCCTCCATCCATGGGATTCTCCAGGCAAGCATACCGGAGTGAGTTTCCATGCCCTCCTCCAGGGGATCTCCTGCGTCTCCATAGGGAACCTGCGTCTCCTATATCTTCTCCATTGGGAGGTGGGTTCTTTACCACTCACACCACCTGGGAACCCCAACTTACATAACTTAATTATTAAAATTATGTTAAAATTGTGTTTTAATGTTTGTTTCTAGCTTTCACACTGAAAACTGTGGTTCTTAAGATCTGTTCATCCTCACTTTTTATAGTGACTTTTCAAACCAGACATCATTTGGGAATGAAATGAAAAATATTAAGTATTTGCATATTAACATAAACTTTTTTTCCCTGAAAATATCACCATGGCATGCAGGAAGCCATGTGGTTTTAGGATATCTGTGGATTATAAGCCCCGAGTTCAAGCGATTGTTGAAGGGCTGCTTACACTGGTGGTTCTATACTGATGTAAAACTCCTCTCTAGAAATTTACTATTGCTAGCAAGAGTTTTCCTTTTTAATTAACATACTCAGATTCTATTCAGCAGGACCAGGCCCAGGTTATATTTTTCTCATCACTTAGAATTCTGCTTGGAAACCTAAGTTTAAGTCTGTGATGTTCTCTTGCTTCTGTCGAGTGGGATTGCTCTTCTGGCTTATTCTTCAGTCAGCTCCTGGTTCTCATTATGCTCACTGAGCAGAAGCTTATGTTTGGAAATTCATTGAGGATTTTCTGTCTTTAATTGATTTGGTAATAATTTATATTTAGACTCTTCATATACTGATTAATGCCCAATGAAGATTGTCTCAATCAGGAGCAACCAAGACAGTTGCAATTCCCACAGCTTATGCTAAATGTGTGAACATACTGAGAAAAGTGAAGGCAAAAACTTAGACTCATTTTTGGAGATTTCCCTTGCCCTACTGACTTCATGGAACTGAATATTGAATACGTTTTTTTTTTTTTTTTAATTTCTTATTCTATTTATGGCTGTGCTGGGTCTTAGTTGCTGTGCAGGCTTTCTCTAATTGCTCTCTAGTTGTGTTCCACAGGCTTCTCATTGTGGTAGCTTTTCTTGCTGCAGCTCATGGGCGCCAGAGCACGTGGGCTTCAGTAGTAGCGGCATGTGGGCTCAGTTGTTGTGGCTCATGGGCTGGAGAGCAGAGGCTCAATAGTTGTGGCGCAAGAGCTCAGCTGTTCCACAGCATATGGGATCCTCCTGGATCAGGGCTTGAACCTGGGTCTCCTGTGTTGGCGGGCAGATTCTTTACCACTGAGCTACCAAGAAATCCCTGAATACGTTTTTATATATGAAAGTACCATTGCAAACAGAGGTGCCAGTTTATTCTTAATGTCACTAACAATAATCTGAAATGTTTGTCTTCTCTGCTTGCCTGTTGTCTGTCAGTAAGAATGGAAATATCTTAGAAAAGTATCAGATATCATATGAAACTAAATATTTCCTTTATTTTGAATTTTTCTAACCTTCTTCAGTTTCCCTTATTCTTCTTCCTGAGGAGAATATTCAGAGAAGTAAATTGAAAAGTGTGAAATCATTATGGTCTATACCTAAATGGCACAGATATTTCTAAGTACTACCTCTGATATACAGATGACACCACCCTTATGGCAGAAAGTAAAAAGGAACTAAAGAGCCTCTTGATGAAAGTGAAAGAGGAGAGTGAGAAAGCTGGCTTAAAACTCAACTTTGAAAAAACTAAGATCATGGCATCTGGTCCCATCACTTCATGGCAAATAGATGGAGAAACAATGGAAACAGTGAGAGATTTTATTTCCTTGGGCTCCAAAATCACTGCAGATCATGACTCCTTAGAAGAAAAGCTATGACCAACCTAGACAGCATATTAAAAAGCAGAGACATTACTTTGCTGACAAAGGTCCATCTAGTCAAAGCCATGGTTTTTCCAATAGTCATAGTTGGATGTGAGAGTTGGACCATAAAGAAAGCTGATAACTGAAGAATCAATGCTTTTGAACTGTGGTGTTGAAGACTCAGAGGATGAGATGCTTGGATGGCATCACCGATTCAATGGACATGAGTTTGAGCAAGCTCCGGGAGTTGGGGATGGACAGGGAAGCCTGGCATGCTGCAGCCATGGGGTCACAAAGTGTTGGACATGACTGAGTGAACTGAATTTTCTTTTTTTGGTATAGTTGAACAATTGAAAAAATTATCAGAATACTTTAAAAGCTGCCCTTCCCAAAGGAAAGGATATTCTTGATGATGTGGTTAATAAAAAATGAGTTTTGTTTTTATTTAAAATGTCAAACTTCAAAATTAAGGCTCACCATAGTGGGCTAGGGTCTGTTGATACTTGGGAGAAAAAGCCAGACTCATTTGAGCATTCTAGTTATTTATGCTTAGAAATCTAAACCGAATCCAATAAACTTTGCAAGGTACAATACAGTTAAAACAGAGCTGGGTGTGATAGAAAAGACTATGAGAGATGATTTGTAAAATTTCAATACTGGCATGACCCTAGTAGACAGAAAGACAGCATGCTGTTCCTAGTGAATGCTACCCAAAACAATCTACTCCTTCAGTATAATCCCCATCAAAATTCCAATGTCATTCTTCACAGAAATAGAAAAAAATTTTTCAAAAATTATTATGGGAACCACAGAAGACCCCAGATAGCTAAATCAATCTTGAGCATGAAGAACAAAGCTGAAGGCATCACACTTCATGATTTCAAATTGTATTACAAAGGTATAGTAATTAAAACAGCATGGTACTGGCAGAGAAACAGACATATAGATGAATGGAACGGAATAGAGAGCCTAGAAGTAACTGCATGCATATGTGATCAACTAATCTTTGACAAAGGAACCAAGGATACAGCATGAGGAAAAGATAGTCTCTTCAATAAATGGTGTTTGGGGAACTGGATATCTAGGTGGAAGAGAATGGACTGGAACTTTATCTAACTGAACATAAAAGTCAACTCAAAATAGGTTAAAGACTTAAATGTAAGACCTGAAACCTCAAAAATCCTAGGAAAAAACATAAGGCAAAAGCTCTTTGACCTTGATCTTGGTAATGAGTGTTTGGATTCATTGCCTGACCAAAAAGCACAAACAATAAAAGTAAAAACCAAAACCAAACTAAAAACAAGTCAGATTACATTAAAAAGTTTCTTCACAGCAAATGAAACAATCAACAAAGTGAAAAGGCAACCTATGGAATAGAAGATATTTGCAAGTAAATATCTGATGAAAGGATTAATATTCAAAATGTATAAGAAACTCAAACAACTCGATAGCAAAGTAAATTTAAATATGAGCAAGGGACCCAAATAGACATTTCTCTAAAGAGAATGGCCAATAGTTTATGCAAAGATGCTTGACATCACTGACCATTAAGGAAATGCAAATCAAAACCAAAATAAAGTATCACCTCGCATTTGCTAGGATAGCTGTTTTTAAAAAGTCAAAAGATACCAAGTGTTGAAAAGGGTGTAGAGAAAAGGCAACCCTTATACGGTCTTGATGGGAATGTAAATTGGTATGGTCATCATGGAAAACAGCATGGAGGTTCCTAAACAAAAACAGAACTACCTTACAATGCAGCAGCTCCACTTCTGGATGTGTATGCAAAGGAAATGAAATCAGGCTCTTAAAAAGATATCTGCACTCCCATGTACATTGCAGCATTATTCAAGGTAGCCAAATTATGAAGACCACCTAAATTTTTAAGGATAGAGAATATAAATTGCTCAGCTTTAAACATAAAGAAATCCTGCCATTTTTGACAACATGGATAAATGTGGAGGATATTATGCTAAGTGAAATAAGCCAGATGGAGAAAGACAAATACTGCGTGATCTCATTTATGTGTGGACTCTTAAAAAAAAAAGGCATGGGGGAAGTGGGGGGAACTTCCCTAAGACTTCACCCTCCCAGTACAAGGCGCCTGGGTTCAATTGCTGGTCAGGGAACTAGATCCCACATGCTGCAACTAAAGATCCTGTATGCCATAATTAAGACCTGGCACAGCCTAAATAAATAAATATTCAAAACAAAACTGAGCTCAGTAACAAAGACTTGAATGACAGTTACCAGGAGCTGAGGGTTAGGTAAAAAAGGGAGATGTTGATTATAACTTTAAGAGAGTAATAAGTTCTGAAAAACCAATGCATAACATCAGGTGTCTAGAGTTAATACTAAATTATACTTGAAATTTAATAAAAAGAATAGATCTCAGTGCTCATCACACACACAAAATAATAACTGTGAGGTAATGGATGTGGCAATTAGCTTGATTGTGGTCATCATTTTGCAGTGTGTACTTATATCAAAAGCATCACATTGTACACCTTACATATATACAATTTTGTCATCATATCTCAGTAAAGCTGGGATGGGGGGAGGTCATGATCCAGGAATTTTTGCCATGGAGTAAAGCAGACTTGAAGATGAGATACTACTTTCCCAGGTGTCGAGTTTATGTTGGGTGTGCTGCTAGCCTGTTTGGGGAAAAGGATATAAAGAGGCAAAGGTAGCTATTAGAATAAGCTGAAGGAAGAAGAAATTATTTTCTTGAATATGAGATCTATTGCAGAATACAAGTCCAACAAGGGGTGAGAAATATCTAGAGCCAGAACAAGGGAAGCCTGTCAGGCTGCAGTCCATGGGATCGCAGAGTTGGACACGACTGAGCGACTGAACTGAACTGAGAACAAGGGTGTAAGTGATGAGATAAGGGGCAGATAATGGGACTGATTCTTCAGCATTTTCACGTGCAGTATGTGTATTGCCTAATACTGAGAACAGCATGAGGAGAGTGTGATTACTTGTTTAGATGTTCTAACCACAAACTCGTGATTTCGTTGTAGACACAAAGCAACTCTAAGTAGGGAGAGAAGTGGAGAAAAACAATGTTTGTTAATACATCCTGGCGCAACTTTAAATCACATAACTTATTTTGGTGACATTTATTATTTTTCTCCAATTATGGGTAATTTGTTCCTGGAAAGCTTAAAAGTATAGAAAAGAATACAAATTATTGATAGTCACACTACCTTAGATTACTGTAAACCTCATAGGTTTTATAGAATTTATGCCATATAGCAGAACATTTCATATACTGTTTTATTTGCTTGCTGTTGTTATTGTCACATTATCAGCTATTTCTGGAAAAATTAATCTTTAGTGACTTCTTTTGGCCATTACTAAGTAAATTATTTGGGATATGTCAGAATTGCTCCTCAACCTTACATCAAATATTTATTTTGAAAAATTTTATCTTAAAAATGTATTACAAGAATCAAAAATAGTAAAGGTAGTGCTAATTTTTCTTTTTATTGTCCTGTATAGAGATTTGGGGATCCTAACACAGAAATGAACTCCCACTGGTTACATGGCCAAATGATTTTATTATCCATGTAGACAAAAAACTGTCATTGTGATCAGTGATAATGACTTTCAAAACTGAGTAATTTTGAGTCGGTATATTTGTTTTAGTGTAGAATAAAAAATTTTATCTGTTTAGTATTTAACACTAATTGCCTTCTGGAAATGAACTATTTACTCACATACTAATTATAATTGAGTATTTCAGGATATTGGGTATGATTTTATGAAGTAACTTAAAGGGGTGATGTGAATATGGTCGGAGAAGGCAATGGCACCCCACTCCAAGCACCCCACTCTTGCCTGGAAAATCCCATGGACAGAGGAGCCTGGTAGGCTGCAGTCCATGGGATCACTAGGACACGACTGAGAGACTTCACTTTCACTTTTCACTTTCATGCATTGGAGAAGGAAATGGCAACCCACTCCAGTGTTCTTGCCTGGAGAATCCCAGGGACGGAGGAGCCTGGTGGGCTGCCGTCTATGGCGTCGCACAGAGTCGGACACGACTGAAGCGACTTAGCAGCAGCAGCAGTGAATATGGTATGAATATTCTAGAATATGGTATCTAGAAACTATGATAATCAGGTGCCTTAGCAGTGTTACTACTACTGGGCTTAATCTTATGTCATCTAATGCAGAAAACCAGTAAGCTAATAAGCTGGGCTTTTTTCTCTAATTGAGGCCAGCTGGAATGATAAAGGACCTTGGATGACCTCCACTGTAAAAATAATTTCTATTGAGGAATGACTTAATTATATTGATTCAAAATATGCATTCAAACCATTCTCATAAACATAATAGGAAATGTATTTCTAAAGTTCAGTGTGCTGTTGAGTGGATGGCATGATAATCATAACATTTTTATGTATTAAAAGAAAAAAGGTTTCATTTAAGGCAACCCCTGCTTCCACAGGAAATAAACTTAAGCCCATTGAGTTTGATAGTGTCAATTGTTTTTAGATAGAATAGAATTCAGTTTATAGTCCAGTGCATTTTACTTGAAATTGGATGGCCTTCCAGTGTACTTGTGGAGGAAAAGTTGCTTAATTTCATTGATCCATTGTCTTTCTAATAAAATAGTGGAAAGCAAGCAAAAGCTACCAAAAGTACTTCCAAAAAAGTTGTTCTTTCAGTAGGTGAAAAAAAGGAAAATGTATAATTTTGTCTGGTCATTTATTGGACCCTTAGTATTTCTGCCTTATAATAAACACCTTCCCTTTCATTTTCTTCCCCTTTAAGCTGTATTTAGTAATGAAAGGCAGGGCATTGAGGGAGATTGAAGTTAAAATCAACACAGAAAGAGTTTTTACAGAGTCAAATAGACCAAAGCTGGTTCAATTTATGAGCCAGGAAAGCTGTTTCTTTACCAACCTGAACAAGCTCTGTACTGAGGCTATTCTAACTCACTCGTCCCACAGAGCTTAGAAAAAGGTTTTCTTGTTGCTTGCCCTGAGGTCCAAAATTGAATTTTCCAAGTTTAAGGGTAAAATTATTTCAAGAAAACCTATAAAATTGCTGGCTGCCTTTTTTTTTCCTTTGCTGAAGGTTAAACACGTAAAACTTTATTTTGCTCTGTGTTTTCCTCTCTCAGTTATCAGTATCTACCATAATGCAAAAAAAGCATTAATTATTAGGCTCAGTTAATGAACAGAAGAATTTCCTCTTACACCTCCGGTATTCATAGCAACCTCTTGCTGGTGGAAGCTGTTCTGAGAACATACTCACACAGAACAGGAGATGGAGCTCTTCACTAACACGAATTCAAGGTGCCTCCTGACTTTTCAGATTAACCTCCTTTACTTTATCCTACAAAATTCAGAGCTTCTCACAAATCAGGGCTGCCCCCATTTCCTCTGATTTTTAGTTACCTATGTTGGGAAGTATCGAGTTTGGGGAATCAAAGTCCTTCCAAAAGTCCTCACGGATCTTTTACTTCAAAATGATGAGAACATGCAGAAACAGCTCTGGGTCGCAGGGCTGTGAGATTTAGAGAAGAAAAGGTGGTATTCCTCACAAAGAATCATATCCCAAACTACAGGGCAATTTACCTGCAGCGTTTGACTGGAGCTGTGGAGCTATTAATATTGTGTGTGTGTGTGTGTGTGTGTGTGTGTGTCTATGGCAAAGTAAGACCCTCGCCCTCTTTGACATAGATGAGTTCAGTTCCTTAGTTGTGTCCAACTCACATGCCGGGCCTCCCTGTCCTTCACCAGCTCCCGGAGCTTGCTCAAACTCATGTGCATTGAGTCGGTGATGCCATCCAACCATCTCATCCTCTGTCATCCCCTTCTTCCGCTTTTGATCTTTCCCAGCATCAAGGTCTTTTCCAATGAGTCAGTTCTTCACATCAAGTGGTCAAAGTATTGGAGTTTCAGCTTCAGCATCAGTCCTTCCAAAGGATTTTCAGGTCTGATTTCCTTTAGGATTGACTGACTTGATCTCCTTGCATTCCAAGGGACTCTCGAGAGTCTTCTCTAACACCACAGTTCAAAAGCAGCACTTCGGTGCTCAGCTTTATTTATGGCCCAACTCTGACATCCATCCATGACGACTGGAAAAACCATGGCTTTGACTAGATGCACCTTTGTCAGCAAAGTAATGTCTCTGCTTTTTAATATGCTGTCTAGGTTGGTCATAGCTTTTCTTCCAAGGAGCAAGCAAAGCATCTTTTAATTTCATTGCTGCAGTCACTGTCTTCAGTGATTTTGGATCCCAAGAAAATAAAGTCTCTCACTGTGTCCATTGTTTCTCCATCTATTTGCCATGAAGTGATGGGACCAGATGCCATGATCTTAGTTTTCTGAATGTTGAGTTTTAAGCCAACTTTTCACTTTCCTTTTTCACTTTCATCAAGAGGCACTTTAGTTCCTCTTCACTTTCTACCATAAGGGTGGCGTCATCTGCATATCTGAGGTTATTGATATTTCTCCTGGTGATCCTGATTCCAGCTTGTGCTTCATCCAGCCCAGCAGTTCACATGATGTACTCTGCATATAAGTTAAATAAGCAGGGTGACAATATACAGCCTTGACGTACTCCTTTCCCGATTTGAAACCAGTCTGTTGTTCCACATCCAGTTCTAACTGTTGCTTCTTGACCAACATACAGATTTCTCAGGAGGCAGGTCAGGTGGTCTGGTATTCCCATCTCTTTCAGAATTTTCCACAGTTTATTATGATCCACACAGTCAAAGCTTTGGCATAGTCAATAAAGCAGAAGTAGATGTTTTTCTGGAACTCTCTTGCTTTTTCAGTGATCCAACAGATGTTGGCAATTTGATCTCTGGTTCCTCTGCCTTTTCTAAATCTAGCTTGAACATCCAGAAGTTCACAGTTCACATACCTTGAAGCCTGGCTTGGAGAATTTTGAGCATTACTTTGCTAGCGTGTGAGATGAGTGCAATTGTGTGGTAGTTTGAACATTCTTTGGCATTGCCTTTCTTTGGGATTAGAATGAAAACTGAGGCCTGTGGCCACTGCTGAGTTTTCCAAATTTCCTGGCATATTGACTGCAGCACTTTAATGGCATCATCTTTTAGGATTTGAAATAGTTCAACTGGAATTCCATCACCTCCACTATCTTTGTTCGTGGTGATGCTTCCTAAGGCCTACTTGACTTTGCATTCCAGGATGTGTGGCTCTAGATGGGTGATCACACCATCATGGTTATCTGGGTCATGAAGATCTTTTTTGATATAATTCTTCTGTGTGAAGTCTATGCAAGTGAAGCTATAAGGCCCCTTTTTCAGTCAGAGTGCTCTTACCAAAAGAAACAATGGAATTGCCCCTCTAGTTGGCTCATTTAATTCACTTACTTTTGAGAATAGTCATAGATACCCTCTTCCTGTGCTAACCTCTCTGAATATGATTTTTTTTTTTAACATTTCTACCTTTTCCAGCTTTGTTCTAGGCACAACTTCATTTCTTTTCCTTTATATTCTGTTCAATGGTAGGAAATAATTTTGGAAGTGAAAACCCCTCACAATTCATGGGAAGGAAGCAAAAGAGCAGTTTTAGCCATCACTCTTTCTGACAGAACACTAAAGAGACACAGTTCCTTTATACATTTAGTCTATTAGGAACTATTAAATTCATCACCCTTATTGCAAAGAATAATCCTGTTTAGGAGAAGCCTCTATGACAACTTAAGTGTAGCCATTATTGTTCACCATGGACATTTGGGAGTTTCCCACTGGATTCAACATTCCAATCATAGGGAGCTGCAGAAAGGGTGCTTAGCAGCTCACTCCTGGTTCACTCCTAGTGCATGCACTTACTGAAGAAGGACCAGCTGCAGAATGGGATTAGGTTATAAATGAGGGTAAGAGACGCAGGTTAGACCCCAGTTCACATCATCTTATCTCAGCTTCTCCCATTGCTAGTGAAGCCCAGGTGATGAGATCAACTGTGTCTAGCCATGCACCCATGGACAGCACTCACCCTTCCATGAGGTTTGTGAGCCCAAGAAGTCCTTCTTTTGCAGCCTCTGTGGGGGCAGTGTTCTGTTTCCTTTCCTTCCAATTCAGGGGGAACCCTCTAAGAGAGCTTTCTTTGTGTCCTGCAGAAACAGTAAAACTAGTGGGGGGAAATGGCTTGATAATTTATCTATTTATAAGCACTAAAAAGTGAGAAGCCAAGGACTATTTCCTTTTTTAAAAAATGTAAAAAAAAATTGAGGTGTAGTTTATCTACAAAATTATATAAGTTTCAGGTGAACAACATAGCAATTCACAATTTTTAAGTTATATTCCATTTATAGTTATTATAAAGCATTGGCTATATTCCCTGTGCTATCCAGTATATCCTTGGAGCTTATTCATTTTGTACACAGTAGTTTGTGCCTTTTAATACCCTGTCCCTATCTTGCCTCTCCCCGCTTCTCTCTTTCCGCTGATAACCACTAATTTGTTCTTGATATCTGTGTCTGTTTCTTTTTCTGTTATATTCACTGTAACAGAAGTTTGTTGTATTTTGTTGTACAAAAGTCTGTTGTATTTATTCTTGGATTCCACATATAAGTAATATCATACAGTTTCTGTCTTTGTCTGACTTACTTTACTAAACATAATACCATCCAGGTTCGTCCATGTTGTTGCAAAAGGCAAAATTTCATTCTGTTTTCATGGCTGAACAGTATTCCATTGTGTGTTTTTCTGTGCGTGTGTCTGTGTGCGAGATACAGTGTACATACGCTACATTAATAGTCTTTGTCCATTCATCTGTTGATGAACACTTAAGTTGCTTCCATAACCTTGGCAGTTACAAACAGTGCTATTATGAACGTTGGGTGCATGTACATTTTCAAATTAGTGTTTTCATTTTTTTTTTTCAGATATCACCGAGGAGTGTAATTGCTGGTTCATATGATAGCTCTCCCACATGGCAGGTGGATTCTTTACCAGCTGAGCCACAAGGGAAGCCCAAGAATACTGGACTGTATAGTCCATGGGGTCAGAAACAGTTGGACAGGACTAAGCGACCTTCACTTTCACTTTTCAGTTTCATAGTAGCTCTAATTTAGTTTCTTGAGAAACCTCCATAGTGTTTTCCACAGTGGCTTCACCAATTTACATCCCACCAACAGTATAGGAGTGTTCCCTTTTCTCCAAACCCACTTCAGCGTTTATTGCTTGTAGACTTCTTGATGATAGCCTCATTGCTAGGTGTTAAGTATTAGGTTGACACCTCATTGTGGTTCTAGTTGGCATATCTCTGATGGTTTTTGATGTTGAGCATCTTTTCATGTGCCTGCTGTCCATCTATGTCTTCTTTGGAAAAATGTCTATTCAGGTCTTCTGTCCATTTTATCCATTTAATCTGGTTGTAGAAAGGCTGAGGATCAGAAAGGGCATGATTTTTGTAGAGCCTGACTTTGCTCTCTATTATTCCCAGTCCTGTAAGTGGTAGAGACCTCGTAAATGGTTTCTAGACTTCTTTCCCAAATTTTTCCTACCATTTGGAGAGGTCAGAGGATATAATCCTGGGGGCCTCTCTGGGTTTCCAGGATTTCTGGAGTGATGTAGATAACAGTTGAGTTAGGATTTTACAGCAGAGCCTAGGGAAGATATTTTCAGAAAAGTGTTTTCACATATTTTCTAATTATGATGAATTTGTTAAAGAAATCCTAGTTCATTAGGTACTGTCAGTGATGTGATATATTTGATTTGTGACAAGCCAAAATCAGAATTTCTTCCTTCGATGTGTTTTGGAAATGGATAATGCACAGTACTTATTATGGATGCACACAGCATATCATCAGCCTGTAATTGTGTCCGTCGGCAACAATTTATATGTGATGCCCTGTCAGTCCCGTTGATAAGGAAAACCACTTGGTGGAGATTTGGTCAGTTAGGTTTGAGTTGTTGGAATTTGTTGGTTCTGTTAAACAGTAACAAGGAAAATAAGTGTTTTATTTAATTTATGTGGAAAAATTAAAACAAGTTCTGAGCCTAGAAAGAAGCTTCAGAAGGCTTTCAGTGAGGTACATTAACATTATGTTCTTGCATTCTGTCGAGATATGAAACAGTGCTCACACTGTGTGGTTCGTTTAGAACTCAATAGAAGAAAATTTAAGTACCTTTTCTGAAAACACATGTGTCCCTTTTTATATAATAAAGTAATCTATAATTACTTCCTTTAACATCAGCTGCAAAAAACCCACTTATAATTAATCACAACATCTGTATTAGCTTGGTGTTCCATATATTTATGTTGTATTATTACTCCTTTAGAAATTCTATTGAGAGCTTAACAGTGTTACTGTGAGTTTATGTTAAAACTGAGTACAAGGTACTGTTTTTCTCTTTCCTTTTTTAAGGAATGATATTGGTGATTGCTTCTAATAAAAGTATGATCTGAAAGTTACTTTGATATCCATGAGTATTTGC
Organism: Bos indicus x Bos taurus; assembly: GCF_003369695.1. Taxonomy (NCBI): domain Eukaryota; kingdom Metazoa; phylum Chordata; class Mammalia; order Artiodactyla; family Bovidae; genus Bos; species Bos indicus x Bos taurus. Next base: position 50,926,215 of record NC_040097.1, on the reverse strand, counting down.
CCTTGAAGAATCTCCGGTGGTTTCCCCTAGTTATGTCAATGTAAACTATTAGACGTCAATTGCTGGGGAAGAGATTTGAACAGGAGTATAGAAGGATACTAAGAAACATTTTAGGTTTTTAATCACAGGTGTCCTTACAGCCAAATCTGGTTATGAATAAGAAAGAAGGTTAATTTGAAGAACTTTCTGGGAGGGAAGATACCAGCTTAGGTACTTTATGTGATGAGAGTACTAGCCTTTTAAAAATAGTTTGAAGGATCTTGAAACTTATCAAGTCCAAGAATTTCTTCTTACAATATGAACAAATCAAAGTATTGAGGGTTTAAATTACTTTCCCAGTATCACCCAGACAGTTCAATGCTGAACCAGAACTGGAATGCATGGAACATGGTGTTTTGTTTGTTTGCTTGTTTTTGTTTTCAAATATCACAAATTACTGACCCAGCATTTGGAAATTCTGATATCAGATAAACTTAAGGGTTAAAATAGCTTGATTAGCTTTAGTCACAATCACATTCTGGTTTACACTGAGATGACCTGCATGAGAGCTGGAAAAATAAAAGGGGAGGCCAGTATCTTTCATCAGGAGTCTCTGCTGTTCTGCACCTGTGTAATATTCAGTCATTGCTCTGTACATCCCATCAGGCCTTGCTAAGAAAGGCTGCTTCTACTAACCGGCCTCCAACCAGCACAACTGCGAGTTACAAAGTCATAATAAAATGCAGGTTATTCAGTTATCTTTACAGTTGTTCTGTTCCAAAGACAGGTACCTTAGTCCTCAGTAAAAAAGAAATTTGAGAAAATTATTTGGCACCATAAACCCAGAGCCTTCAGAACATCCATATTTCCTGACCTGATAGCCTCCCAATCTTTCCTAAGAAATAACGGCAAATTCAGAAGAAAATGACTTTATGTCAAAATCTCAGTGCTATTATTTATGATACTGAAAAATCAACAAGATATACAAGCAAATTACATAAAGTATTTATGAAATAACAGTAATTTGAAGGAACATTAAGCATATTTTTACAATATGAGAAAATATAAATATTCATTGTTAAAAAGCAAAGAAAATCAGAGAAAATATTAGATATTGTATCCTTGAGTAATAAGGATTAAGAAGTTAAAATTTACTTCAAGTAAATTTTTCTGTATGTTCCAATTTGTCTCCATAGAATATGCTTATAGTTTATAATCAAGAATTAGCTTACTGAAAACAGATGAAAGAAAATGATAGAAGCCTTTAAAGACTACAGTGCAGAGTGCTATGGAAAAGGAAAAAAAATGTATATAGTTATAAAAACACTATGCTTTCAATTTTAGGGAGCTGGGAGACCTAGCTCAAAGACATTTAAGCTCTGGATATGGCTGCTACTTGTGAATTCTGCTCTCGTTTTTAATTCATGGGTAAAATTAGATTTTTATTACTGTCAACTTCTCATTTTCTATTCTACCACCTTTCCCCTTCTGTCATCTTCCTGCTTTCCTTCTGTTCCATTTCTCCTAGGATTTGGAAACAAACTCTAACTGAAATTTGGTTACAAACTCGAGGTATTTGGTTATTCCATTTTGAAAAGCTTAAACATGGTTCTAGGAAAAGCATTTATTCTGATCAAAATTATAAAAGTGAAATAAACCCTTCCTATTATATATTTTTAATTAGGTGATAAGTCTGTTACTTCTTCCTACTTGCACCCAATATAAAAGAAGCCTCAGGAAACCAAGTTCCTTTCCCAAGATTGCTTTCAGATAATTAGTACTATTAGATTATTACTGTTTCAGAGGGGGAGTCTTTAAGAATTGGCTTTTCTATGTGTTAAATTTTCTTTCTCAAAGCTTTTGGTAACATTTATTTTTTTCCTCGTAACTTTGCATGGATAGCACATTCATTTCCAAACACTTACCATATGTTATAAATCAGATATTGGTAAACTTTATCTTTGTATGTTTGTGTGCTCAATCGTGTCTGAATCTTTGTGACTCCATAGACTCTAGGCCACCAGGTTCCTCTGGAGTGGGTTGCCATTACCTTCTCCAGGGATTTTCCCAACCCAGGGTTTGAACCCTCATCTCCTGTGGTTTCTGCATTGGCAGGTGGGTTCTTTACCACTGAGCTCCCAGAGAAACCCCACTAACATATAAGTGATATAAATATAAAGCATAATGAATTTTAAAAAATGAAAGCCAAGTAGTGTCATTTAGTGAGAACTTGAGACCCTAAAATGTTGAAGCAGCTTTTTACAGTATCAGGTTAGAATGGTAGAGGCAGTAACATGCTTGACACACTCATTTTAAACTCTCAGTCACTGATCACACAATCATCTCACCATTTGAAAAGAATGATGTGGGAAATATTACTGCTGAGAATTTATTATACCTTGTTCTTTATGAGATAGTATATAAAGAAGGCAAGCCATGATTTAAAACTTTGGCAAATACCTAGATATAAACTTCATGATAAAATTGCAGTGCAGAATACCCATTAGATACATCTTTGGTGAACAAATGGTGTTCAATATGTTGTTCAGGGTAATTTTCTTTTTCCTAGAAAAGTTACCATCCAGAAAAGAAGAGACATTTATCTCTTGAAAGGCATCTTTGTAACAAGTTTTGCTCAGTTATAGGAGACTTGCAATTCAGTAGAATGGAACACTTGCTCAGTTTTCAACAAAGGATTGCCTCCATGTTACAAAATTTTACAAAGTTTGTGGAAACCAAAGATTCCTCATTTTGGTTATAGTGAAGTTTAGGACGCTAAATAGCATATGGCCATCCTTGATACGGTATCTTAGGTTGGATTCCTTAGAAACAAGTCTTGACACAGGGATTCTTGTTTTGGTGTTTTATCAAGTATACTCAGGAGAAAGAAAGTGAAGGAAGCAGGGTAAGGTGTGGGGGTGGGGGTAGGGGGTTCTGTGGGAGGGGTGGGGAAAGGAGGTTATGGCAGCAAGAGTGTAGTTTGGGCCTGAGTTCACAAGGAGTTCTGGAACATGAATAGTGCCACAGCAAATATCCCACCAAAACCAAGGCCCTCAGTGTTTTGTTGTTTTTTTTTTTCTTTTTGAAACCCACATACATAAGTTATTGGCTGAAGTGAAGGTAGGCTCTGGCTTCCATATGGTAAAAGGCAATTTTGAGACCAGAGAAAGGAGCATCTGTGAGCCTTTAGTAGCCCAAACTACAAAATGGATATGGTAACTTGGTAAATGTAATCTGAGTAAGTCACCAAGAACATCTACTAAAGTTGGCTTTTAAGAGCAAGAGGCTTCTAATCAGAAACCACGTGAACACAGAGTTGTGCGTAGTTACGTTTGAGTGGTGCCACCTCCTATTCTGTTTTCTCAGAGCTTATTTTGAGGCATTCCTGCTTTTAGAAAATCATTAATAAAACGACATACTCCAAGTGGAGAGCAAAATAATTCCATGTGAAGGATATATAATCAAATATTTGATTTCATTCACTGTAAGACTGTCTTTCTCTAATCATGTCTAATCTCTTTCCAGTAATTCTTACTGTGCCACACGCATGTGCTTTAAATCATATTTGTTCATTTCCTTGGTTTTGGTCACCTATTTGGAGACAGTTGCTTTAGAAACTCTTTTTTTGTTCTGTGAGTTCACCCTAAAATGTTCTCTATGCTCTTGATATGCATCATATTGTATTTTCGTGTGAATGAAGATACACTTAGACTTGGGCACTTCTACCTTCTATTCTGTTTTTTAAGAGATTCCAATTGCATGTAAAAGTTTTGAAAATGATTCCCTTTTAACCTATATTTGAAGTCATATAAATTTTTAACTATTTAGCACTGCTTGTACATATGGTGGTTTATGACTTTTTCAAAAATTTAAGCTGCACAATAATCCTATGAGAAACAACAGATACCTCTATCTCTGTTGTACATGTGTGTGCATTCTCAGTTGCTCAGTCGTCTTTGACTCTTTGCCACCCCCATGGACTGTAGCCTGCCAGACTACTCTATCCGCAGGATTATCCAGGCAGAAATACTGGAGTGGGTTGCCATTTCCTACCCCAGGAATCTTCCCAACCCAGAAATCAAACCCACATCCCTTGCATCTCCTGCATAGTCAGGTGGGTTCTTTACCACTGTACCGCCTGAAAAGCCCACCATTTCCATTCAGTTCAGTTGCTTAGTCGTGTCCAACTCTTTGTGACCCCGTGAATCGCAGCACACCAGGCCTCCCTGTCCATCACCAACCCCCGGAGTTCACCCAAACCCATGTCCATCAAGTCAGTGATGCCATCCAACCATCTCATCCTCTGTCATCCCCTTCTCCTGCCTTCAGCCTTTCCCAGCATCAAATGAGTCAGCTCTTTGCATCAGGTGTCCAAAGTATTGGAGTTTCAGCTTCAACATCAGTCCTTCCAATGAACACCCAGGACTGATCTCCTTTAGGATGGACTGGTTGGATCTCCTGGCAGTCCAAGGGACTCTCAAGAGTCTTCTCCAACACCACAGTTCAAAAGTATCAGTTCTTTGGTGCTCAGCTTTCTTTATGGTCCAACTCTCACATCCATACATGACTACTGGAAAAACCATAGCCTTGACTAGGCGGACCTTTGTTGGCAAAGTAATGTCTCTGCTTTTTAATATGCCATTTCCATTACCTGATGGTAAAATCAAATTACAGAGAAATGAATATATTCTTTTACTAAGAGATATTTATGGTTTCATATTTTAAGAGTCCAGGAGTGGTTGATGTGATGGCTCTTAAATCTCAGCCACAAGACAGGAGCCTAACTGAGGCTAAACCAATGTACATTTTTTGTAAATCACAAAAAATGCTTCAAGTTCTGAGTTTTTGTGATTAAAATAAGTTTAAAAAGAAAAGACTTTTTGTCTTATCTATATCACAGACAGGTTTCATTGCTATAAATCAGGAAAAACAGCATGAATAAATATATCTAAATAAAGCGAATTTAAAAGGATAATTCTTCTAGATGAAGATATGAGAAGCCATAAATGGATATATATCTGAACTCCATAGTCAGGGTGGTGCTAGGGGATGAGATTTAAGCAAATACCTCAGGTTGGAAGAAGTGAGTGTGGTGGGGAGAAATAAAATTTTAGAAGGCTTGTGAAAAATATATCCTGAGATTTTCACCAGATGCTGAACTTTAACGGAGAAGGCAACGGCACCCCACTCCAGTATTTTTGCTTGGAAAATCCCATGGACAGAGGAGCTTAGTAGGCTGTAGTCCATGGAGTCACGAAGAGTCGGACACGACTGAGTGACTTCCCTTTCACTTTTCACTTTCATGCATTGGAGAAGGAAATGGCAACCCACTCCGGTGTTCTTGCCTGGAGAATCCCAGGGACGGGGGAGCCTGGTGGGCTACCATCTATGGGGTCGAACAGAGTCAGACATGACTAAAGCGACTTAGTAGCAGCAGCAGCAGCTGAACTTTAAATATTTCATTGAGTTTGAATGGACATTTGGGAAAATTATATTTCTTTTAATTATCAAACACTAGAAGCTGATTGTAACAGAATTACCAACCCCCAGTTACTTAACTTCCCCTGATCTTAGAATAAGGTCTTTTTCTTGGTCCTTCAGTGAGGACCTGAAAACACAAAAATCCCAGTTAGAATTCAAGCTGGAGAGCATCAAACTTACATATTTAATTCAAAGATAATAAGCTTATACAGTGAATATTTTTCCTATTTACATGATTTATGTCTTAATTTATTTAAACTTTTCTTTTTTATTGAAGTATTTATAATATTGTGTTAGTGTCAGGTGTGTAGCAAAGTGATTTGGTAATTTTTTTCAGATTATATTCATTGCAATTTATTAAGAGATACTGAATCTAATTCCCCGTGCTATATAGTAAATCCTTGTTGCTTATCTAAGTATAGTAGTTTGTATTGTTAATTCCATTTACTTGCCCCTCCCCTGCTCCCTCTTCTTTTGGTAATCATAAGTTTGTCATCTGTATATGAGGGTCTATTTCTGTTTTGTGTATAGACTCATTTGTATTGTTTTTAGATTCCGCATATATGTGGTGTATATAGTATTTGTCTTTTCCTGTCTGCCTTACTTCATTGAGTATAATATTCTATAGGTCTGCCTTTTAACAGTTTTGAGGCCTCTAAAAAGGCTTTATAATTCATTAACTTTATTCTCCAGTACTTTATTTCTTTGATATTTAAAGTAAATAGTATCATTTCAAACATTGTATTTTCAACTGTTTGCTGCTGGGTTATATAAATGAAATCAATTTGGGGGTTGCCAAAATTGATATATTTTCTTAATAACTTTTGCTAAGCTCTATTGAGTTAGCCCAGGGACGGGGGAGCCTGGTGGGCTGCTGTCTATGGGGTCACACAGAGTCGGACACGACTGAAGTGACTTAGCAGCACTGAGTAAGCCAAAAAGTTCATTTGGACGCTTCCATAATACCTTATAGAAAAATGCAAACCACCTTTTTGGCCAACTCCATAAATTCCATTTATTTGTCTTTAGATTCACAGGCCTTTAAAATTTTTTTATTGAAGTATAGTTGATTTACAACATTGTGTTAATTTCTGCTGTACAACAAATTGATTTGGTTATACATGTATATGTATTCTTTTTTAATATATTCTTTTCCATTATGGTTTGTCATAGGATATTGAATATAGTTTACTGTGCTATACAGTAGGACCTTGTCATTTATCCATTCTGTACATAAAAACACACATCTGCTAACCCCAGCCTCCTGCTCCATCTTTCCCCAAACCCTCCCTCTTGGCAACCACCAGTCTGTCCTTTAGGTCTGTGAGCATCTCAGGCTTTTTGATATAGAAGACTGTAACATTTGGGATAATGACGGTTTAAGTTTTATCTTTCCTTCTTCATATATTTTATTCCTTTGTTTCTTTACTGCTTTTCAAGTAATCCATGTGTTTATTTCTGTCGAGTCCCCTTTATTATATTTATTATTTACTTCAGTGTAGTACTTCTGTTACCAAGTCAATTAAAATGGTGACAGGAGTTGATGACCAGGTTGCTGGGTTTTTTTTTTTTTTTTTTTTTTGGCTGTGCCGCACAACAATGTGGAATCTTTCTTCCCAATCAGGGATGAAAGCCTCAACCCCTGCAGATCATGTCTGTAATGATGAGTGAGAATATTTCAAAGGCAATTGCCTCTATATGCAATTCCATCTAGCAGTTGAAGTGAGGTGGGTAAATTTATAAAGAGATTTGCATGTGAAATAAAGGGAAGAATTAGGAAGAAGATAGAGTACTGTGAAGCAAGAGAGATGCTTATTTTTAATTAAAAGACTTGATAATAAAGAAACATTAGGGAATTCCCTCTTGGTCTAGTGGTTAGCACTCATCACGTTCACTGCGGTGGCATGGGTTCAGTCCCTAGTCAGGGAAGTAAGATCCCACAAGTTGCATGATGTGGCCAAAAAAAGTAAATAAAATAAGGATCATTAAGAAAAAGTTCCAGAAAGAAAGGGTTGAAGATATTAGAAAGAAATTGTCATATCTTTAGAGGATACCTTTATAAGGTCCTAGGCTTCCCTGACAGCTCAGTTGGTAAAGAATCCACCTGCAATGCAGGATACCCCAGTTCGATTCCTGGGTCAGGAAGATCTGCTGGAGAAGGGATAGGCTACCCACTCCAGTATTCTTGGGCTTCCCTGGTGGCTCAGCTGGAAAAGAATCTGCCTGCAATGTGGGAGACCTGGGTTTGGTCCCTGGGTTGGGAAGATCCCCTGCAGAAGGGAAAGGCTACCCACTCCAGTGTTCTGGCCTAGAGAATTCCATGGACTCTATAGTCCATGGGGTTGCAAAGAGCTGGACACGACTGAGCAACTTTCACTTTCAGTTTATAAAGTCTTATGGCCCATCACTATGACTCCTCCTTTTTATACACCCTGATGACTTCTGTGATATGTCAGTTTAGCTAGACTATAGTCCCCAGTTATTTGATCACACACTACCCTACATGTTGCTATGGAAATTTGTGCAAATGAAATTAAAGTCCTTAATCAGCTAACTTTAGGTAGAGTGTTTTACCCTGAATACTATGAGTGGGCCTGACTAAATCAATTGGAAGGCCTTAAAAGTCAGACTGACATGAGACATGTCAAGGTATAGAAAAAAATTTTCCTGTGGACAACAGCATCTGACCATGCCCACGAAATTCTATCCTATTTAAAGTCTTATTTTTTGATTGCCTGTGGACAACAGCTTCAGCTTGTACAGTGGGTTCCAGCCCAACCAGGATAGGATCTTCCCTTCCACACTGCCTGCAGAAGTGTGGCAGTTTGGGACTTGCTTAGCCAGATCTCACAATCACATAAGCCAATTCCATGTAGTATATACATACTACATATATATATGTAATATATATGACTTGTACATATGTACATATATAATATGTATCACATCATACATATGATGATGTACAACCAGTTCTGTTTCTCTGGGTGAACCTGACTGATGTATACACCCTCAAGTTCCTTGGTCCCCTGTCTCTCTATCCTACTGTCATGGAAAAATGAAAAGTTTAGTTGAATCCAGCACTCACTATGACTAAATATTAATAAATATGGAGTTTTAAAAGATAATCTGAGGAGAAGGCTACATAATAGGTGAGAAATAGCAAATTAATAAAAAGATAAAGATATTTGGGACCTACATGCACTTTCCAAACAGAACCCAGCCATTAAGCTTCTTTATATTGAAGAACTTATTCACCTGAAGTCAGTATTGTATGGCTTAAAATTATATGGCCTTAAAATGTTTAGAATAAAAAATAAATAAAAGCTTAAGATTCACTAAATAATCTTTCTAACAAAATAGGTCTTCCTACACAATGTAACCTCTACTTTTTATTCTCTCCCTCATCTTCAGAACAATCTTCCTATTGGGTTCTGAGAAAATCTTATCTAATAGCATGCTAAAGGCACTGTTTATAAGGTAAAGGAAAATAATATATCCAGAGTATCTGCATTTCTCTTTGATGAATGGAAAGTTTAATCAGCCTTAATCAAGATGCTATAATTATTTATGCTAATGTATGAATAACTGAGGCCTGGCGTGCTGCGATTCATGGGGTCGCAAAGAGTCGGACACGACTGAGCGACTTATCTGATCTGATCTGATCTGATGAATAACTGATAATGGGATTTACATAAAGCCAAACAAATGAATCTCCAAAGAGAGAATTTCAGAAATCAGCAAATAAGTCAATTCATGGATAGTGAATAATGTGTAAAATTCTGTAGGTTGTAAAATGGTGCTACACCAATGAAATAATTTTGAGTCTGGTGAAAGTGAAGGTAAATGTACAACTAGGTGAGACATCTATATTCTAGGCCCCCACTGTCTCTTTTGACAGCCCTACTTTCTCTTATTCTACCCTGATTAATAGTGTTGTTGTTCAGTTGCTCAGTTGTGTTCAACTCTTTGCAACCCCATGGACTGCAGCATGCCAGGCTTCCCTGTCCTTCACCATCTCCTGGAGTTTTCTCAAACTCATGTCCATTGAATAGGTGATGCCATCCAACCATCTCATCCTCTGCCATGCTCTTCTACTCCTGCCCTCAATCTTACCCAGCATCAGAGTCTTTTCCAATGAGTCAGCTCCTCACATCAGGTGGCCAAAATATTGGAACTTCAGCTTCAGCATTAGTCCTTCCAGTGAATATTCAGGGTTGATTTCCTTTAGGATTGACTGGTTTGATCTCCTTCTCCAGCACCACACTTTGAAAAGCATCACTTCTTCAGTGCTCAGCCTTGAATGGCTCTTTCTCATTGGAAGCGGGTTGTATTGACAATGGGATGCGGTGCTCCTGAGATCCTAAAGGAACTGTATTAGACAACTCTTACCTTGCTCTTCATTCAGTGTCTGAAATTGTCATTCCTTAATAATGGTGCTTTAACCTTATTCCTGTTGGCCCTAGCCTATGTCCTAACTCCAAAAGCCTAGAAACTCAGGAACTCTAAAATTACTTGCCATGAAATAATGCACTTAAAGTAAAATCTAGCTTTATTCAAATGATGAACAAGGTTAGCCTATTGTGAATTAATTATTATTTAAAGATTATAAAAATTTGAGGCAACCAGCTAGCCCATAAATAGCCCAATTGTGAGGCAGTATAAATATGATTAAAGTCATTCTGGTCCTTCAACTCCAGATGTGTTCCATTTAAGCCAATTGCTGCTTTATCTGTTTCATTTTTGTGAATTAAAAACATGCCAGAGTAGGCTGAGTAATTAGCATTTGCTATTTTAAGGATGATATTAAACTGATAAATCTTGAATAAAATATTTATTTGTCCTTTGTAAAGTTTTGTTTAAAGAGATTTTCTTCCAGTAGAGAGTGTTCTTGGCATTTTCAAACATTAAAAACCCATTCAAAAATATTTACATGTTCTAAAGGAAATATATCCCCCAAATATGGACATCTCATTACCTCTGGTTTTGCCAGTATCATGGGAAACTCAGTGGTTATTGACTTGAGATAGGAAGAAGAGTTTTTTGCTGTGTGGCTCCCTAGAGCATTTTGCCTAGAGTAGCAGTACTGACAAGCTGGGAGAGAGGAAGTGAAAAGTGTGAAAGTGTTAGTCGCTTAGTCATATCCTACTTAGTCAGGCTCCTCTGTCCATGGAATTCTCCAGGCAAGAATACTGGAGTGGGTTTCCATTCTCTTCTTCAGGGTATCTTCCCGACCCAGGGATCAAACCCAGGTCTCCTGCATTGCAGACAGATTCTTTACCATCTGAGCTGCCAAGGAAGCCTGGATTCTAATCCTAATTCTGTCTGGGGAGGAATATTAATCAGATACCTTACCTTGGTTTCAGTTTTTTCTTCTACAAGATGATGAGTTTTGAGAAATTAAACTGTGACATTCTTTCCAGCTCTAGCATTTTATGAGGAATTCTGAACATTGAGATGGATGTATTTTTCAGTGTATTTCAGGCTACTGATCTTTCACAAAGAAAATGACTGTGCCAACATCCATTATTGTACTCAGAGAGTGAACAAATGAAACTTATAAGGTTGTCTCTCCATATTCAAATGTAACTAATCCACTGGATGTTCAAATCTCCTTTCTAGTTGCTAAAACACTACTCAGTGCCTTTTTTCATTTCAAAATAAATTGACTTTTCTAATGTTCTTTCTTCAAGATTAAAAAAAAAAAAATGTAGTGTAACTATGTTTTAAAATAGATCAAATAGATCACATTGCACTGATGAAAAAAGCTAAGAGAGAAGCTCAAATTTTAAAAAAGATAACAGCTTATTAATACTATCATCCAAAGATGGTATTACTTAAATCAAACAGGAAGCCAAGACTTAGTAGTTTTTTTAGTTCATCTCAAGTAAAAATGCTCTGAAAGCAAGAGGCAGCATCAAGCTTCAGTTCCAACTCGTAAAGAGCTTGAAAATTGTTACTCTCACCCTTAGAACAAGGGGAAAACTGACAAACTGAAAATAAATGACTTTCCTCAGATTCATCAAAAAATTAAAGTCAGGACAAAACACCACCCTGAAATCTGGAAAGACAGGCAAATACAGAGACTCTTAGTTGAAATGGAGAAACACAGCCAAGTTTCAGCCTATGTGGATCAGATATTTCTGGAGCCATCAACTGGTGGGAAAGCTTCAACAGTCATTTTGACAAATTGCTAGAGGGTGAATGCAGATGAGATTCAGAGTGAAAACTCTGGAGTACCTAATCTTAATGTAGATCTGACACTTTCATAAATATGCTTCCAGGAGCACCATCAAGTTCTCATGATAAAGAGTAAAGAAAAGTCTCCTGGTGTTTCTGATAAAGGGAGAACAGTATACCTTTTTGAAATACGTACAGAGCATTCTCCATAGCAGAGGTATACTCTCCAAGGGAAAGGACTTGACCTGAGGAAAGAATAACTATCCAACTCTTACACTCAGGAACCTTCTCTCTCATCTAAGGGAAATGAAAAAAGCTGAGACGTGCTCATGATGGTTACAGCCCAGGAACATAGACCCACTAAAAGACATATTTAATTGTAAGAGTATAGAATTCTTATGTTCCCAGTACCTCAACAGGGATCAAGTAAGATAACAGTGCATTTCAGCTGAAAGAGCTAAAGACACATTCTATTTAAGGAGTTGTTAGGGAAACCCAGAGACAACAGGGGAGACAAAAACAAGGACACTACAGGAAATGGAAGCTTCTGGAACTAACAAATACAACCAACTCCTAGCCAGATTAGCAAACAACTTGTTTACCTCACTCCCTATTACCCAATACACTGAAAGGAAAAAACTCATCATTTCCTCTAACGTCAATACTTCTGACCACTAAATGTGAGTGTCTTTTACCACATCAATCAAGTCTTAAACAGCAGCCATGTGTAACAATTCAATTTGGTTCTAACACTGTCTACCTGGAGTTAGCACCATATTCCACAAGTTAAGGGCTCATTTCCTCAAGACTGCCCCACTTTAGATGCCAATCACAAGTCCCAGGTACCTGTACTTCTGATTGACATTATAAATCAGGATTCCACTGAGCATCCCCTTGGGTTTGATAATGTGCTAGAATGGCTCAGAGAACTCAGGGCAACATGTTTACTATTTTATTATAAAAATGATACAGCTCAGGAACATCCCATTGGAAGAGGTGCATAGGGCAAGGTATAGAGGAAGGGGCACAGAGCTTCCATGCCTTCTCTGGGCATGCCAGTATGTCAGCTTGTTCACCATCCCAGAAACTCTCAGAACCTCACAGACCAGATTTTTATGGAGACTTCATCACGTAGGCATGATCATGTAGGTTATTGACTCAGATTCCAGCTCCTATGCCCTCCAGTGAGGATAGGAAGTAGGGCTGAAAATGCCAAGTTTGTTATCATGGCTTGGTCTTTCTGATGACCAGCTCCCAACCTGAAGCTATCTAAGAGCCCACCAAGAATTTCCTCATTAGAATAATATACTCCTTTCACTCAGAAAATTCCAAGGAATTTAGAAACTAGAGTCAAGAACAAAATATTAAAACAAAAGATGCTACTGACACCTTTATTGCTGGGACATTATGAAGGTTTTTGGAGTTCTGGGAAGGAGCCAGGATGAAGACCAAAATATGCATTTCATATAAATCACAATATCATAATCATGTTCAACTTTCCAAAAAATGCTTGAAAGAAAAAATAGTCTACAGAGAAGAAGCAAGCATCAGAACCAGACTCATATTACTCAGATTCTGCAGTTACCATAGAGAAAACTACAAGTCACCATGATTGATATAGAAAACTACAATCACTATGATTAATATGTTTAAGAACTGTAATAGAAAAAATACACAACATGTAAGAATATATGGTAATGTAATAGAGAGATGGAATCTCTAGGAAAGAATCACAAGGAAAAGCTAGAAATCAAAAACAGTAACAGAAATTAAAAATGCTTCAATGGGCTCATCAGTAGACTGGTCATCATCAAGGCAAGAGTCAGAGTTAAAGCCATGTCAGTAGAAAATTCCCAAACTAAAATGTGCATAAAAATAAATATTTAAGACAAGAATCACCACCACAGATAAAAATCACCAGACTAAAATATGTAAGAATTATGAAGCAGTAGCAAAGGTATAACATATGTAGAATATAATTGGAATGCCAAAAGGAGAAGAAAAATAATAGAGAAGATGTATTTGAAATAATAATGTCTATGAATTTTCCAAAACTAATGACAGACACCAAACCATAGATCCAGAAAGATCAGAGAACAGCAGGCAGGAAAAAATGTGGAAAATCTATATATAGATTTGGCAGAAAATCAAAAGGAAAGATCATAGAATATGGTTCATTCAGTTCTCAGAAAAGTTTGGTAAATCTGATGAGGAGTCCATGAGTCAAATTACCTGTTAGGGGAGTCTCATGTCTTCCAGGATCAGGGCTATCACAGTCTGGCTGAGAGCAACCCCTGAAACGAGTGGATTCCTCGTGAACACAGTGATGAATCTCAGGACACAGAAGCTGGGGTGATAGGTCAGTTATTCTCCCTGCAGTTGGAGACCTGAGAGACCCCTACTTTAATGGCTGCTACACCATGCCATGATTAAAATGTTCAATTCACTAAGAACATAGAACAATTCTAAAAATGTATATAAATTACTCCTCGTAACATATAAAGGAAAAGAATCATTGAACTAGAGAAAGGTATCTCTACCATGTAGATTTCACCATGTTTTTAATTATTAATAGGTGAAGTACACTCTTAGAAATCACATAATGCACATATATACCCAACAATTAGAGCAACATACTCTTCTGAAGTGTACCTGTAACATTTATAGAAATTGGTTAATGGTAGTTCATAAATCAATCTGCAATAGATTTTTAAAAACATATCACAAAAATCACATTCTCTGGCAGCAATGCAATTAAATTAGAAGTCAATAACTTAAAGGTAAAACTTAAAACTGACAAATAATTGGAATTTGAAAACTTCTGAATAATTCATGGGACAAAGAAGAAAGTAGAAAGGAAATTAAGTGTGGAGAGGACAAGAAGGTCTATCACCATGGAGTAGACAGCTTCTCTTCAAACTCAGATAATTCAGATCCTCTCTATGTTATGCTTTCCTCTTAAGAGGTCCCAAGCCCCTGTTCTTCAGAGTCTGCACTTGCATGTAGAGCAAGGATGCAGGTATGTGGACAGGTACTGCTTCCTGGGGGCTTCCCAGGTGGCACTAGTGGTAAAGAACCCACCTGCCAATGCAAGAGATATAAGAGATGCTGTTTCTGTCCCTGGGTCAGGAAGATCCCCTGGAGGAGAGCATGGTAACCCACTCCACGATTCTTTCCTGGAGAATCCCATGGACAGAGGAGCCTGGTGGTCTGCAGTCCATAGGGTTACAAAAAGTCAGACATGACTGAAGCAACTTAGCCTGAATGCCTGCCCTGCTTTCCTGAGCAGATCATATTGAACCTTGGTGTAGTAGGTAAATCATCAAATTTACCTACTACACCAAGTAGGTTCAAATCCCTACACTTGGTTCAATCCCATCACCACCCTCCAAGTTCTTTGAACAAAGATAGGTGACACAAAGTCACCAAGTCTCAAGTTCCGCATTTTAAATGGAGTCAGTCAATTCAGTCACTCGGTTGTGTCCGACTCTTTGGGACCCCATGGATTGTAGCACGCCAGGATTCCCTGTCCATCACCAACTCCCGGAGCTTGCTCAAATTCATGTCCATCAACTTGGTGATGCCATCCAACCATCTCATCCTCTGTCGTTCCGTTCTCCTCCCGCCTTCAATCTTTCCCAGCATCAGGGGTTTTTCCAATGACTCAGTTATTCACATTAGGTGACCAAAGTATTGGAGCATCAGCTTCGGGGTTGACTAGTTTGATGTCCTTGCAGTCCAAGGGATTCTCAAGAGTCTTCAACACCACAGTTCAAAAGCATTGATTCTTCAGTTATCAGCTTTCTTTATGGTCCAACTCTCACATCCAACTATGACTATTGAAAAAACCATGGCTTTGACTAGATGGACCTTTGTCAGCAAAGTAATGTCTCTGCTTTTTAATATGCTGTCTAGGTTGGTCATAGCTTTTCTTCCAAGGAGCATGTGTTTTTAATTTCATGGCTGCAGTCACCATCTGCAGTGATTTTGGAGCCCAAGAAAATAAAGTCTCTCACTGTTTCCACTGTTTCCTCATCTCTTTGGCATGGAGTGATGGGACCAGATGCCATGATCTTAGTTTTTTGAATGTTGAGTTTTAAGCCAGCTTTTTCACTCTCCCCTTTCACTTTCATCAAGAGGCTCTTCAGTTCCTCTTCACTTTCTGCCATAAGGGTGGTGTCATCTGCATATCTGGGGGTTATTGATATTTCTCCCGGCCATCTTGATTCTAGCTTGTGCTTCATCCAGCCCGGCATTTCGCATGATGTACTTTGCATATAAGTTAAATAAGCAGGGTGACAGTATACAGCCTGGACATATTCCTTTCCCAATTTGGAACCAGTCCATTGTTCCATGTTGGGTTCTAACTGTTGCTTCTTGACCTGCATACAAATTTCTCAAGAGGCAAGTCAGGTGGTCTGGTATTCCCATCTCTTTCAGAATTTTCCACAGTTTGTTGTGATCCACATAGTCAAAGTCTTTGGCACAGTCAATAAAGCAGAAGGAGATGTTTTTCTGGAACTCTTTGCTTTTTCTATAATCCAACGGATGTTGGCAATTTGGTTCCTCTTCCTTTTCTAAAACCAGCTTTAATATCTGGAAGTTCTCGGTCACATACTGTTGAAACCTAACTTGGAGAATTTTGAGCATTACTTTGCTAGCATGTGAAATGAGTATATAATGTAAATGTAATAAACATGTAAATGGAAATAGAATAATAACAGCTGTATTGTTGAGTTACTGTGAGACTAAAAGTAGAGACCTTATGAGACAAGTGATATTAAGTATATGCTTTACATGAATGGCTTTCTTTCCCTCTGTATGAATTCTTAATACTTGGCTATCCAGCCTTGTTGGATCCCTGTTGGTGTATTCAGTTCAACCTTGTACTGCAGGTTCATCTCAAGTTTAAAAAGCTTCAGGGATTAGCTTAGTAACCCAGCCAACATTTTTGTCCCTATTTTTCCTAGTTCTCACTTAGCTGGGGAAAAGGTCTAAGCCTAATCATGTCTATCATCAAAAGATGTGGCTCTGAACACTGTAGAAACTTGAAACACGAATACTGAATAGATGGATGAACAAATGGGTTCTAAAAGTCTATTTGTAAGTGGAAGCTGCTAGTAGATGTTATTAAGACTTTCCTCTCCACCTGACTGAAATTCAATTTTGAAGGTTCATACTCTTTGATCAAAACCCTCTTAAGTTCTTTCACACTCGGATAGGATAGGCAAATAGAATAAATTGAGTAGTCTTCAAAGAGGATATTCATTTTTCATGAACAGGTTGCTTGATATCTGCTTTCAAAAGTGCCTGAAGTTAGTAAAAATGCAATGAACTCCTCTCAGCAACACTACCTTACACAAAATCCTTTCCATTTGATTCTGTTAGATTCTACTTTGTGCCAAGTTTCTTAAGTACTTTGGTTTAGGTCAGTGTTTCTCAGCCTTGACACTGTTGACATGTGGGGCCAGATAACTCTTTGTTGGACTGTCCTTCACATAGTAGGATGTTAAGCAACATCTGTGTCTGCTTCCCATTAGATGCCAGAAGCAAGCAGCCCCTTTACCCTATTGCAACCTCCAAGAATGTCTCCAGATAACCCAAATATTCCATGAAAGAAAGAAAATGACTCAGTACTCATTTAGAATGATTCTTGCCACAATACCGATAAGCCTTCTGCAAAAGTTGAGAAATTAGGGATGGGTCATCAGCTCTGGAATCAGCTCTTTTGTTGAAGTTTATGGTTGTTTTATTATCTTAATTCCATCAGACAACCCCTGAGGATATTTAATTTTAAACAAAAGATTGAAGATTATACTGGCAGAGCATATGTGTATCACATATAAATGAAGGTAGATATGTCATAGTTTATGTGTTTGAGTTCTGTATTGATGAGTTGTTACTCCATCATTTTCAACATCAAAATGGTCTTTTAAAATTTCCAACTTTAGTTTTTCCAAAAATACTTTTATGGAAAATTATTCAACACATCAATAATCCACACGGTTGCAGTATTTTGCCTTAGTTCTACCTTATCTGGAAATAGTATCATGAAATAAGACTATTTTTGTGTGTTTGTTGACATGTGTCTCCTTATTTGGCTTGGCCAAAATGTTTGTTTGGTGTTTTCCATAAGATGGCTTTAATTGCCTTTTTTGTTGTTGTTCAGTTGCTCAGTCATGACCAACTCTTTGGAACCCATGAACTGCAGCATGCCAGGCTTCCCTGTCCTTCACCATCTCCGGGAGCTTACTCAAACTCATGTCCATTGAGTCAGTGATGCCATCCAGTCTTCTCATCTTCTGTCATCCCTTTCTCCTCCTGCCTTCAATCTTTTCCAGCATCAGTGTCTTTTCTAATGAGTCGGCTCTTCACATTAGGTTGACAAATATTGGAGCTTCAGCTTCACCATCAGTCCTCCCAATGAGTATTCAAAACTGATTTCATTTAGGATTGACTGGTTTGATCTCCTTTAGTCCAATGGACTTTCAAGAGTCTTCTCCAACACCACAGTTCAAAAGCAATAAGCCTTCTTTATGGTACAGCTCTCACATCCAGCTCTCACATGACTACTGGAAAAACCATAGCTTTGACTACACAGACCTTTGTTGGCAAAGTAGTGTCTCTGCTTTTTAATATGCTGTCTAGGTTGGTCGGAGAAGGCAATGGCAACCCACTCCAGTACTCTTGCCTGGAAACTCCCATGGATGGAGGAGCCTGGTAGGGTGCAGTCCATGGGGTCGTGAAGAGTCAGACACGACTGAGCGACTTCACTTTCACTTTTCACTTTCATGCATTGGAGAAGGAAATGGCAACCCACTCCAGTATTCTTACCTGGAGAATCCCAGGGACAGAGGAGCCTGGTAGGCTGCCATCTATGGGGTCACACAGAGTCGGACACGACTGAAGTGACTTAGCAGCAGCAGCAGGTTGGTCATAGCTTTTCTTCCAAGGAGCAAGCATCTTTTAATATCATGGCTGTAGTCACCATCTGCAGTGATTTTGGAGCCCAAGAAAATAAAGTCTCTCACTGTTTCCATTGTTTCCCCATATATGTGCTATAAAGTGATGGGACCGGATGCCATGATCTTCTGAATGTTGAGTTTTAAGCTAGCTTTTTCACTCTCCTCTTTCACTTTCATCAAGAGGCTCTTTAGTTCCTCTTCACTTTCTGCCAATAAGGGTGGTGTCATCTGCATATCTGAGGTTATTGATATTTCTTTGAGAAATCTTGATTCCAGCTTGTGCTTCATCCAGCCTGGCATTTTGCATGATATACTCTGCATAGGAGTTAAATAAGCAGGGTGACAATATACAGCCTTGACGTACTCCTTTCCCAATTTTAAACCAGTCCATTGTGCCATGTCCGGTTCTAATTGTTGCTTTTTGACCTGTATACAGGTTTCGCAGGAGACAAGTAAGGTGGTTTGTCATTCCCATCTTTTGAAGAATTTTCCACAGTTTATTGTGACCCACACAAAGACTTTAGTCAGTTAAGCAGAAGTAGGTGTTTTTCTGGAATTCTCTTGCTTTTTCTATGATCCAACATGTTGCCAGTTTGATCTTTGGTTCTTCTGCCTTTTCTAAATCCAGCTTGAACATCTGGAAGTTCTCAGTTCATGTACTGTTGAAGCCTAGCTTGGAGAATTTTGAGCGTTACTTTGCTGGTGTGTGAAATGAGTGCAGTTGTGTGGTAGTTTGAACATTGTTTGGCTTTGCCCTTTTTTGGGATTGTGATGAAAAGTGACCTTTTCCAGTCCTGTGGCCACTGCTGAGTTTTCCAAATTTGCTGGTATGTTGAGTGCAGCACTTTAACAGCATCATCTTTTAGGACTTGAAATAACTCAGCTGGAATTCCATCACCTCCACTAGCTTTGTTCATAGTGATGCTTCCTAAGGCCCACTTGACCTCACACTCCAGGATATCTGACTCCATGAGTGATCACACCATCATGGTTACCTGGCTAATTAAGATCTTTTTTGTATAGTTCTTCTGTATATTCTTGCCACCTCTTCATTTTAAACAATTTTGTTAGATTGTATAGTGACAACTGTCATATCAGCGTGCGTTTTTTTTAAAAAGCTTATTAAAATTATTGAATTTTGTGTAGCCATTTTAATATTGAAGATGGAAGGAAGAAAAGCAACAGTTTGGCATATTATGCACTACTGTTTCAAGAAAGGTAAAAATGCAACTGAAATGCAAAAAGTACTTATGCAGTGTATAGAGAAGGTGCTGTGACTGATCAAATGTGTCAAAAGTGGTTTGTGGAATTTCCTGCTGGAGATTTTTTGCTGGATGTTATTCCACAGTCAGGTGGACCAGTTGAAATTAATAGTGATCAAATCCTGCAGACATTAAATGACAACCATCAAGTTATACCATGCGGGAGATAACCTACGTACTCAAAATATCTAAATCAAGTGTTGAAAATCTTTTGCACCAGCTTGGTTATGTTAATAGCTTTGATGTTTGTGTTCCACATAAGTTAAGCAAATAAAAAAACCTTCTTGATTGTATTTCCGCATGCAATCCTCTACCAAAGTATAAAAAAATATTCTGTTTTTAAAACAAATTGTGAGTAGTGGTGAAAAGTGGATACTGTACAATAATGTGGAATGGAAGAGATCATAGCGCAAGATAAATGAACTACCAACAAACATATCAAAGGCCCACCTTTGTCCGAAGAAGGTGATGTTGTATATATGGTGGAATTAGAAAGTAGTCCCTCTTTTATGACTCTTCCAGAAAATCAAACAATTATTTCCAAACAAGTACTGCTCCCAATTAGGCCAGCTAAATGCAGCACTCAACGAAAAGCCTCTGAAATTAGCAGAAAATGCATAATTTTCTGTTGGGGTCCTTTAATGGACTGGAACCTGGTGGTCCGAGTCCACGATAAAAACGTGAAAGAAGGAAAGAGGCTAATATTCCCTGGGTTATGTAGCCAGCCTTCATGCTCCAGGGAATCAGCCAGAAATAAAGAGAGAGAGAAAGGGAGAAGGAAGGACACGGGGACCCAAGTCTGGAGGAACAAGGGTGCTTTATTGAATTCTGTGTGATTATATATACCATATTACAAGGTAGCTTCTTCAGATAAAGATCAAAAGACCAGGCTTTACAAGTTACCAAGGAAACAAGGAGCAATAGAGGCCATAGGCCAAAAGGCAATCCATATCAAAAGAGGGTTATAGATAATCCCTTTCAGTGTATGGAAAAGCTAATGAAGGAAATTGTATGCAAGAATCGCATCTCTTTGACCTCAGTCCTGGGAGTGGCTTGCCCCTCGTCTTGATCCTATCAGGAACTGATAAGGAACAGAGGGTTCAGGAGAGATAGGAAACAGCACACAGGAATCCTACTGTTAAACATTTCCTGACAGTTTTCAATCAGCATAATGAAGACCACATGTGTCTTTGATGTCCAGGCAAAAACTTACAGCTTGGCTGGGAAGTTCTGATTCATCTGCTGTGATCACAAGACCCTGCACCTTTGGGTGTCCATTTATTTTGGTCTTTACAAAATTCTCTTAGTGGAAAAAATTTCAGTTCCCTGAAAGACTGTTAAAAGCACTTGGAGCAGTTCTTTGCTTAAGAAGCTAAAAAGTCTTGGGAAGCTGGAATTATGAAGTTGCCTGAAAAATGGTAGAAGGTAGTGAAACAAAAAGGCCAGTACATTGTTCAGTAAAGTTCTTGGTGAAAATGGAAAATAGCTCTTTAACTTTTACTTAAAAACCAAAGGAGGGATTTCCCTGATAGTCCAGTGGTTGGGACTTTACCTTCCAATGCAAGGGGTGTGAGTTTGATCCCTGGTTAGGGAGCTGAGAGCCCATCTGCCTCACAGCCAAAAATCCAAAACATAAACCGGGAGCAGTATTGTAACAAATCTAATAAACACTTTAAAAATCGCCTACATTAAAAACAACAAAGGAACTTTTTGACCAATCCAGTATCTTTTTATCTTATTGTTGTACTCTGTTTAGGGTCTATTTATATTGCTTAATGGAGAAGGCAATGGCAACCCACTCCAGTACTCTTGCCTGGCAAATCCCATGGACGGAGGAGCCTGGTAGGCTGCAGTCCATGGGGTCGCTAGGAGTCGGACAAGACTGAGCAACTTCACTTTCACTTTTCACTTTCATGCATTGGAGAAGGAAATGGCAACCCACTCCAGTGTTTTTGCCTGGAGAATCCCAGGGACGGGGGAGCCTGGTGGGCTGCCATCTCTGGGGTCACACAGAGTTGGACACGACTGAAGCAACTTAGCAGCATATTGCTTAAGATATAATTCAACTTTGGTTTAGACCCATTAATAGTATCTGTCATTTAATAAGAAAGATAAACGTTCTTATTAAAGAAATCCAGCTGGCAATGCAGCAGATGCAAGAGTCTCAGATTTGATCTCTGGGTTGGGAAGATCCCCTGGAGTAGGAAATGGCAACCCACTCCAGTATTCTTGCCTGGGAAATCCCATGGACAGAGGAGCCTGGCAGGCTACAGTCCACAGGGTTGCAAAAAGTCGGACACGACTCATCACTCGGGACATAAACTTATTTATGTATTTTAAAACATGTATTGCTTTGCCTTTGTCATCTTGTTTCTTTTGAGACTCCCCTGAATTCTGCCTCTTTTCATGGGGAATTTAGTCACTTTGCTCTTATCATATCTAGTGTTTCAGAAGATATATTTTCTGTTTTTAATTCTACTCTTAGTCATCCAAATTTTTCTATCAATTTTTCTATCACTTTAATTTCCAATTAACACCATTAATTTATATACTATATATCTTGATTTTTCTAATGTTAGGTTGCATATGGACTCAAAATTATATTTCTGATTAATTTTTCTTTTTATGATTAAACAATGGCTCTCTCATGTTCTAAAAATTTTTTCTACCATATTTTTTTTCTCAACAGCTTCCTTTGATTAGTAATTCTTTGCATTGCTTGTCATTTTGCATTACTTGTTAATTTTTTTTGTTTGTTTGTTTAATCCTAACACAGTTTAGGTTCATATATATTAAGAAGCTGACTATTTTGACATCTGTGATACACAAATTTCTGATATCCACTGAGAGAATTTTGTCCAGTTTTATGTTTACGGCTTATTTAGTGCTTATTCCTAAATGCTCTCCCCGTCTTGTTTCCATGCCTTTTGCATTGTGACTGTGTCACTTCTCCTATGAAGAGAAGGAGTCTGCTTCCCTACGCTCTCAATCTGGGCTGGTTTGTGATTTGCTGTGACCTATAGAATGCAGCAGGACCACTCCTGAGCCTGTTCCCAGCCTTGGCACAGCATCATTTTACACATTTTCTTGGAAATCTGGCTCTTCGGTGTGACCAAGCACACTTAACCTACTAGAGGATGAAAAACCATGTGGAAGAAAGCCAGTGCACACTTGAGTGACAGACCAGCCCAGATCCCAGAACAGAATCACCTGCCCGCCCTCAGCTTGCTGCAGATGCATAAGGGAGCTGGACCAAGACCAGAAAAACAGCCAGCTGAGCCCAGCCTAAATTGTCCACCTGCAGGACCAAAATATTGGTGGTTGCTCTAAGTCACTGTTCAAGGACAGTATTGCACAACAGTATCTAGTTGATACTCTGACTTATGTGGAGGGATTTATATACCATAACAGTTTAAGTTTTCTATTTGCCATACTTTTATGTTTCTTTCTTTCTTTACCTCTTTTTCTCCTCCTTTTGTTCAGTCACTCAGTCATGTCTGACTCTTTATAACCCCATGGACTGCAGCACGCCAGGCTTCCCTGTCCTTCACTATCTCCCAGACTTTGCTCAAACTCATGTCCATTGAATCAGTAATGCCATCCAACCATCTCATCCTCTGTCGTCCCCTTCTCCTCCCTTCAATCTTTCCCAGCATCAGGGTCTTTTCTAATGGCTCTTTGCATCAGGTGGACAAACTATTAGAGCTTCAGCTACAGCATCAACCTTCCAATGAATATTTAGGGTTGATTTCATTTAGGATTGACTGGTGTGACCTCCTTGCAGTCCAGAGGACTCTCGAAAGTCTTCTCCAGCACCACAGATCAGAAGCATCAATCCTTTGGTGCTCAAGCCTTCTTTGTGGTCCAAGTCTCACATCCATACATGACCACTGGAAAAAGCACAGCTTTGACTATGTGGACCTTTGTTGGCAAAGTGATGTCTCTGCTTTTTAATATGTGGTCTAGGTTTGTCATAGCTTTTCTTCCAAGGGGCAAACATCTTTTAATTTCATGGTTGCAGTCACCATCTGCAGTGATTTTGGAGCCCAAGAAAATAAAGTTTATCACTGCTTCCATTTTTTCGCCATCTAATTGCCATGAAATGATGGGACTGGATGCCATGATCTTAGTTTTTTGAATGTTGAATTTTAAGCCAGCTTTTTCACGCTCTCGTTTTTCACCTTCATCAAGAGGCTTTTTAGTTCCTTGTCACTTTCTGCCATAAGGATGGTGTCATCTGCATATCTGAGGTTATTGATATTTTTCCTGGTCATCTTGATTCCAGCTTGTGCTTCATTCAGCCTGGCATTTCTCATGATGTACTCTGCATATAAGTTAAATAAGCAGGGTGGCAATATAAGCATTAACATACTCCTTTCCCAGTTTTTCCTCCTACTTGACTACTCTTATTTCCCTGTTTTCATTTCCTCTAGTGATCTTATAGTTTAAATTATATTTTTACTATATTTTGTTAACTTTACACCTTTAAAGTATACATATGGTGTTAAGTTCAAACCTAAAGTTTCAAACTAATTGATATATTTATTATTCTTCCAAGCTAAATGATATCTATATTTTTCTTCCAAATATAGGACTCTGCAGCACTCTACTTGTGACCATTTCTCTTTCCGTAATTTTTTGTATAGTACTTAGTTCTATTTCTTTTTTTTTTTTTGTAAAGGACCTCAAATTAGTCATCATTGCTATCACCATTATTAGCAGTGACAGCAGTCCAGTATTCTTTAGGTTTACCAGCATGATGACTAATTTACTTGTTCTTTATTACTTTGTCCACCACACTCCTTCCTTGAGTTTTGTTTTAAATTATAGTAGTTCCTTTTACTAGTTCCTTTAGTAAGTTTCATGGAATGTTGTCCAGTGTTTTTGTTTTTGTTTTAACAAGAAAGGAGGAAAGGGAAAATTCCTTTAAAATTCAGTTTTTCATGTAGCCAGAATTTCTACCTTAATTTTTTTTTCCATTTCATTCATATATATTTTAGTATGGATCTCTAAAAGTAAAGCCTTGTTATAAAGTTGTTCTTGTTTTTATTAATGTAGTCACAAGATTATTATAACATTTAGGCCTAGTAGTAATTCCCTAGTATCATCAAATATGCAATCATTATTCAGTCATAATTGTCTCATAAATGCCATTATCTTTTACTTACTTTAAAAATCAGGATCCAAGTTTTATATATTATAATTAATTGTTATGTCATTTATATCTCTACGTATAAACTGTCTTCTTTCATAATTTTTCCCTTGAAGTTTATATTTGTGAAACATATAAATTGGTCATTAGTCTTATTTATTAGCCTTCTTATAGATTTTCACATTTTTCCTTCTTCAAAAATAATTCAAACAGGATGCATTGAAGGTTGTGATCCAGCAACCATTGTTAAACGGAAAGCCTTGTTCCAGTATTCTAGATTTGGCTTGTTTTTCTAAAGTGACATACAGTTGGGTTTTATTTTTTAACTTTTTAAATAACTTTAGACATGCAGAATGTATGCAAAAGTAGTACAGGATCCCTATATATCCTTTACCCAGCTTCCTCTAATGTTAATACTTGCACAACCATGAAAAAGTAGTTATCAAAAACAGGAAAAAAATTACTGGTTAATTTCTTAACTAAGCGTTAAATTTTATTTGAATTGCACCAGTTTTTCCACTAACATCACTTCCACGATCCCATGTAGGCTGTGTAGTGCGTTTAGTTATTCCTCCTTTGTATCTGTCAGTTCACTGATTTTTTAATCAATAAACTTTAAATTCAATAGGAAAAGTTTGGTTTTTAAGCCATTTACATTTATTAATAGAAATCAGACATTTTATTTTCTTTACTCCTGGTTTGTTTTTTAAGATTTATTTATTTTTTTGGCTGTGCTGAGTTTTGGTTGCTGCAAGCGGGCCAGTGGGGGCTACTCTTCGTTGCGGTACATGGGCTTCTCATTGCGGCTGCTTCTCTAACTGCGGAGCATGGGCTCTAGACACAGGGGCTTCGGTAATTGCAGTGTGTGGGCTCAGTAGCTGTGCCTTGCTGGTCCTAGAATGCTGGGTTTAGTAATTGTGGTGCATGGGCTTAGTTAGCACGTGGCATGTGGGATCTTCCTGGAGCAGGGCTTGAGCCCATTCCGCTGCATTGGCAGAGGAATTCTTAACCACTGGCTCACCAGGGAAGCCCTAGTCTAGTTTTGACTCTTGCAGTGTATGTTTTTGCAATGTTTCTTATTTTAATATTTTAATATGGTCTCTGTTATAGTTACATTTATGCTTTCTAAAGATCTGAAAGAAATCAACTCTATTTGTAATTCTTTGTGGTTGAATTCGGAGAAGGCGATGGCACCCCACTCCAGTACTCTTGCCTGGAAAATCCCATGGATGGAGGAGCCCGGTAGGCTGCAGTCCATGGGGTTGCTCAGA
This sequence comes from Bos indicus x Bos taurus, assembly GCF_003369695.1. Taxonomy (NCBI): domain Eukaryota; kingdom Metazoa; phylum Chordata; class Mammalia; order Artiodactyla; family Bovidae; genus Bos; species Bos indicus x Bos taurus. Next base: position 50,899,925 of record NC_040097.1, on the reverse strand, counting down.
GTCGGACAGGACTGAGCGACTTCACTTTCACTTTTCACCTTCATGCATTGGAGAAGGAAATGGCAACTCACTCCAGTATTCTTGCCTGGAGAATCCCAGGGACAGGGGAGCCTGGTGGGCTGCCGTCTATGGGATCGCAAAGAGTCAGACACGACTGAAGCGACTTAGCAGCAGCAGTAGCAGTGGTTGAATTTGCTTAAAATTCTTTATATTTCTGACTTCTGATTATAAATACCACATGGAAACTTTCCTTGGTATTCATTTATTTGTTAAAGTATCTTATCACACTGCTGTAAATCTTTGTGGGAGTAGTCTGGAGTTTTAGCATGAGTTATTTTGCTTATTTTTTTAATGATATATGACTAATGTTTCATATTGATTTGTTTTCCATTTTGCTCTCTGTTGCATCTCTATTTTTAACCCAACTGTTAAATGGTTTTCAATAGTTACTTGTTAACTGAAATTATCATAATTTCACTAGTTATCCGAACCTGAACCTTGAAAGGTAGTTTTGAAACTTACCAACTAATTATTTTCTGTCACAGACATTCATAATTTATTATTTTTTCATCTCCCAGCCCAATAGCATTAATATGTGTAATATGATGAATTTTATATATTTAGGCAATATTACAGATTTGTGAATGTTTTCTATTGCTTTAGCATCAGAAACATAGTTTAATTTTAAAATTATTCCATTATCAATACCTACACTTACAAATTAACTCTTTACATTGTTTTTATGTCTCTTCACAATTAGTTTAAAATTTGAGAATTTTCCTATTTTATTATTTAGAGTTTTATCTATTTGAATAAACTTTGTCATTTAATTAATACTGTTGTATAAAGGTTAATATCCTGATTTTCATCCTTATACTCTGGTTATGCAAGATGGTAACATTAGGGGCAGCTAATAATAGGATAAATGGGAACTCTATACTATTCATGCAGCTTTTCTATAAATTGAAAATTAGTTCAAAATAAAAAGGTATTTTTAAAGCTGTTTATCAGACTAGATAGTAATTTGGCATATGTAATTAATGTTCTTTTAAAAATGACAAAAATGTACTGACCCAACGAAGACAGCAGGTACTCATTAGAAGTGTGAAATTCTTATTAATAATTCAATTCCATATGCAGAATCCATGCCCACAATAGGAAATAGGGACAGCTAAGTTACAGCTTTCAGAAGACTCTATAATGAAAATGGAAATGACTAAGACCAGAAGCTTCTTTTTTACACTTTCCTAGGAAATGTAGAACCCAGAAGCTTCCGTCCCTGCACTTTCTTCTCTTTATCATATTTTCTTCTGCTTCTTCTCTTCTTCTTCCTTTGTTAAAACACTAAGTACCATTAAATTGAAATTATCATGAATAACAGATTTGTTTTCCTAGTGAAAGTTATGCTGAAAGGCTTCCAGTATAAAAATATTACCTTGCAAAGTGCCAAATGACGCATAACTACAGTTTCCACTAAATCACTGCAAGGCAGAGAGGGTGCCCCCCTCTTCTGTAATATACAGCCACCAATCCCCTTTCTTGTTTCTCTCTTTAATTACTGGCTCTGCCTGAATTCAGAGCGAAGTCGACAGTAGACTTGGTTGTTGACTCACCTCAAAGACCAGTAACAATTTAGCTGAAGCGTTCCTGACCTGTTTTCTGGTTAACAGTCCTTTAATCTTAAAGTCAAGCACCAGACTTTCTCCTTCCTCCATCTCCGCATTCTGTTCTCAAGCCAGCCCTCACTGTCCCTCTGTGTGGCACCCACTGCTCCCAGTGGCATATTTGCAAGTGCACGAGAGGGATGTAGAAAGCTAAGTGGAAGCCTGGGGGCTGAGGTCTGAGATTATCATCTGATTTCAGAAAGGAAGCATGTCTCACCTGTTCATACACAGTGTGTGTGCAGGAACACGCACACACACTACACGGGGCCAGCGTGCCTTCCAGAGGGTGACCTTCCTTTCCAGAGGCCTCTGTTGCAGGCTTCAACTGACAGCTGTGACTCTGTCACACACTGGGACTGTGGGCCTCTCTTCATCTCATGGAGCACCCCACCTGTTCTGCAGAGCTTCCGGAGCCTGGCGTGGTTGCCTCTCCCTTCTTATTGCCAGCTTTGTGAGCCATCTGAGAACCAGCTCATTTCTCTTTATCAGAAGCAATGACTTTCAAAAGAGTCTGATGGCACCAGTTGATGAACTAAGTCAAGAGGGAGAAGCTAATCATGAAGGATGTGCCTTGTGCCTGTGTGTATTTATAGGAAGCGCTGCAGACAAGGAGAATACATTAACATTATTAAGTTAAATCTACGCCACGATTCTCAATTTTTGTTAGCAGCAAAATTCTCACTTAACTGCTTTCTATATTATTTTATAACAACTCGTGCTATATTTATTTTAGTTAAAATGATGCCCTGAGAGAGAGTGCTTTCTCACCCTTTTTTCTCCTCTAAAAAAAAGTTTGTCTGGATTTCCACTGAAAGTCATAAGAGGAGGAAAAAAACAAGTTAACAATGGGATAGTCAGGAAAAAAAAGAGAGGTGTGCCCTTTACCTCAGTAAAGGTGGCTGCCTTGCAAAGGGCTGTTACAAGGACACAGTCTAAGACCAATCATACGAGACGGTAGATGCAGATGAAAACAGACTAAAAACATCGCCGGCTGTTTAAGATCAGGCAGAGGAGGTCTAAACGTGGACCCGCCTCCTCACTCTAACTCCTGAGGACTGTGCTGTCCTCCTCTAAAACAACAATTCATTTTGTCTTTCATTTCTCAAATCATGAGACCTGCGGCATAAAAAGTTTTCAATGTAATCAAATATCCAGCCTCTGCTTAAATTCCCATGATTTCTAATTAACTAGAACAGTTTGCTTGCCTGAATCAAGACCTGCATTGTGATTGGTTGATATAATTCCAGTGTCTTCTTTTACTCTACAGTCTCCTTTTCCATCTTTTTTCCTCCTCTCGTTGTATTTATTAAAGAAACCAGCGTGATGTCCTATAGCCTATACCACAGTCAGGATTTTGCTAATTGTACCACTGTGATGTCAGCTAACACCTTACTTGTCAATTGGAGTTTAGATTTAGAATTTGAATTAGCATTGGGTTTGACTCTTTTTTTTTTCCTTTGAACTGTGCCCCCTGCGATAAAAGCTCAGAGTCTTAACCACTGGACCACCAGGCAAGTGCCTGTGTATTTTCATTAGGAGATTTTAGCAGTCCTTTTTGTAGGGTTATGCATTATGGATTGCTAAATCTTGATAATCTTGATACTGAGAACTTGGGACTCTTCTTAAAATCAGTAGAAATAAGAGTCCAGACAGGTATTCAGGCAACACTTCACTGGGACTCGTGCTTTAGCACAGGAGAGTGGAAAAGAAGTAACAGGTTCCCTTGCTGGCTCCCTGAGAAGGGGTGAGCGGGTCTCTAGAAAGGGTTGAGGATTGGATCCAACGTGTGGGTCAGGTCAGAGGGTAGCTTAGGTGGTCTGCCTACCCCCTTGTGGTGCTCTGTGCAGGGACCATGCACAGGACCCTGCTTTTGTTCCTGGCACCTCAGAAGTAGCAATTGAGTTTTGGCCTTCTGTATCTTGTTCATAATTTGCCCCAACTGAGCATGTGTGCAGTTATTTTAATTCCTTATAGTTTCTTTGTGTTCTGTCTAAGAGAGGTGAGGAGGAGACATTTGTCCAGGTGTAAGCACTGCAGCAAAGAATCCCAGGTCCCAGCCTGTGTCACTGTCACTCAGTCTTCATTTATTAGCTGGATCACTTCTGATGGGGATCAGGACAAGCTATCCCCAAATGTGGCTCCTTGGCTTAGTGAAGTATTTATTTAAGATAAATGGCAGGAGCAGGAAGATCATTTAGACCCTCACCTACCCCTCCTCTCCTAAAATAGATTATAAAGTCTTTGTGTTAAAAGTGCCCTCCTTAGACCTGGAAGAGAGGAGCATCCTTGTTTCTGAAGACAATGGGATATCCAGAAGAATCCTAACAAACAGAACTTGGTACACTCACCTCATATCCTCTAACATCAAATTTCTACGTGACTGAGCACTCTGTTCAAATCTAGCATAAAAACATTTGAATCTGTTTCTTCCATTCTCATTTCCTTATGAAGTCTTCATGACACATGAAACACTAGACAAATTGGGTGCATTCCTCTTCTTAATTCTTTGTCAGTTGAATTTTCATACTCATTCAGGGGCCAAAAACCATAAGGGGGTTGGGAAAAACTTGTTTGTCCCTTCCATTTCTAAAAGGAGAACTTTCCCTCATTCATCCAGTTACCTGAAGGAGGAGAAGGGGACCACAGAGAATGAGATGGTTGAATGGCATCACCGACTCAATGGGCATGAGTTTGACCAAGCACTGAGAGTTGGTGATGGATAGGGAAGCCCGCGTGCTTCAGTCCATGAGGTTGCAGAGAGTCGGATACGACTGAGCAACTGAACTGAACTGAACTGATAGTCCATAAAGGAGAGGCAGAATAAATGTTGGTTCTTTCCCTTTATTTATGATTTTTTCTTCTAATGTTTCCTGGACACTTCTAAAGTTGACAAGTGGTATTTTCTATTTGAAATATCATTATGAACTCATGAATTTAAAAATATTGGTTGTGCTTCAATTCCTTGTGGTCATATATCTTATTACCCACCTTTGGCCAGTAGAAGCCTCTTTACTGCGATTCTGAGACCTCTTGAGAGTCCTTGAGAACTTTCTTGCTACCTAGTATGAAAAGATTTTCTGAACCTATGTTGTATATTTCATGCCTCAGAACTGGAATCAGCTAGGATTGGTCACTACTAGTGTGACTGGAGTTAAGAAATGTTTATGTGTATATATGCCTATGTATACATATAAAATATAGGAGATTCATACTGATATTGCCAACCGTGAATCAGAACTGAAGAGATTTCTTAACCACACAGATGTTGCCCATACGTGTGTGTTTATTCAGTATGTGGATTCGGGAAATGTGTGTACCTATGTGTCTATACGTATTAAAATTATTCATATTGATATTTTCCATTCAAATTCAGGACTGCCTCATTTTTATTTAGCTTCAGAGATACACAGCAATCTCTTTTCTTCCAAAGTGGCAATCATGACTTGCACCAAAGCAGCCTTCATTTTTCATTTGCTTTATTTCACAATACATGTATAGCATGTATTGAATAACAATCCAACCCCAACACTAGCAATTTATTACCAGAAACAATTTATTTGCAGGTTTATTTTTCTTTGGATTGAAGGGGTCCAGAATAGGCCACTGTGCCATAAAAGATTGGACCTGAAGACATTTCAGAAGTAGCTTTTTTCCTGAACTTCCTTATCTGCCTAAAAACAGAGCTTCCCAAAAGAACTCAACGAAACTCAACTATCATAAATCCATTCCCCCGGAACAACCAGGGAAGGTTGACTCACTGAAGTGTAGAGTTCAACTCCCACACCCAAACAGACTGTCACAAACTGTCGTATAACCCATCTGTTCTCCTAAGGGCCTCTTTGTCTTCCCTAAAAGCTGTTTTCCCATAAGTGACCTTTCTTACCCCTTGCTTCCTCTATTAAGAAGTTAATCATTCCCAATAAATACCCATCTACCTATTCCTTTTCCCTGTTGAGTATAAAAGCTCCAAATTCTGACCACCTACTTGAGTCATATTTTCCTGAACTCTGATATGCATGTGATTAAATTTTGTCTTTTGTCTTGCTACTATGTCTTTTGTAAATTTATTAATAATTCACAGATCCTTAAGCACTTAACCTAAGATGGAAAAGTTTCTTTTCTCCTTTATAGGGTATACCCTATATCCCATTAGAAATGTTCAGACAAATTACTATGCTTTAAAGTTTCTCTCTGTGGCTGTTCCAATCACTAAAATCATTAAGTTTGTTTCAGGTTCCTCTAGATATATAAAGATTGACTTTTGACTTAATTTTGTCAATAGTTATGTGAACATTTTACATTGTTCCAAAGTTTAAACTACACAAGGAATTATATGCAAAGGAATTTTGCTTCTATCCCTGTTGCATTCAACCTATTTCCTCTCCTGTAGGAAACCTTTACTTTTTTTTAAGTTTTATGTTTTAGCTTTTCACATTTTATATACGAAAAATATGCTTGCATATTTATACTCTTTTTTTCCTCAGATAATCAATAGCAAACTGTTGATTCTTGCCCATCTTGGTGTGATCACATTATATCACAGAGATCTCAACATAGTATGAAGAGTGTTAGAGGAAAATTAGTTTTTTTCCAACTTGGATCCAGTGGTTTGGGTCTTGCCAATTAACTGCTAATAGGTTAAGAGGAGAAAAAACAAGGTTTAAGTACACCCAGGAGTTCTGTGTCAAGTTAGTCTCTCAGTGCGTACATGCTGAGTGGCTTCAGACGAGTCTGACTCTGTAACCTGGTGGACTATGGCCCACCAGGCTCCTCTGTCCATGGGATTCTCCAGACAAGAATACTGGAGTGGGCTGCCATGCCCTCCTCCAGGGGATCTTCCCCACCCAGGGATTGAACCCAGGTCTCCCTCATTGCAGTGAGGTTCTTCACCATCTGAGCCATCAAGGAAGCCCCAGAATACTGGAGTGGGTAGCCTATCCCTTCTCCAGAGGAACTTTCTGACCCAGGAATTGAACCCGGGTCTCCTGCATTACAGGTGGATTCTTTACCAGCTGAGCTACCAGGAAAGCCCCTAACTTAAGCTTATATTATAAACAGCAGTATACCAAAAACAGTTATACCAATAAACAGTGGTATAATGAATAATCTTATGCATAAAACTTTTTATACTTTATACCAAATGTGGAGAAGGCAATGGCACCCCACTCCAGTACTCTTGCTTGGAAAATCCCATGGACAGAGGAGCCTGGTAGGCTGCAGTCCATGGGGTCGCGAAGAGTCGGATACGACTGAGTGACTTCACTTTCACTTTTCACTTTCATGCATTGGAGGAGGAAATGGCAACCCACTCCAGTCTTCTTGCCTGGAGAATCTGAGGGACGGGGGAGCCTGGTGGGCTGCCGTCCATTGGATCGCACAGAGTTGGACACGACTGAAGCGACTTAGCAGCATACCAAATGTATCTCTGACAAATTCCTAAAGGTGGTGTTTGATTTATCATAGGGTAAATGCCTTATGTAGAGCTTCCTTAGTGGCTCAGTGGTAAAGAATTCACCTGCCAATGCAGGAGACGTGGGTTCGATCCTTGAGTTGGGAAGATCCCCTGGAGAAGGAAATGGCAACGCACTCCAGTATTCTTGCCTGGGAAATCCCATGGACTGAGGAGCCTGGAGGGCTGCAGTCCGTGGAGTTGCAGAGTCAGACACACTTTAGCAACTAAACAACAACAACAAATACATTATGTAATTTTGCTAGATATTGCCAGATATGCCTCACTGTAATAATACCATCTTGTTTTGTCACCAACAATCCATGACAGTGTGTATTTTAGCTTTGTTTCACCAAAAGATTATGTTATCAAACTTTTGAACTTTTCTAACCTGGTAAGTGAGAAATGATATCTCAGTGCAGTTTTAATTACATTTGTTTTGTTGAAAGTGAGGTTAATCATCTTTTTATATAGTTAAGAGCCATTTGTAGGTCTTTGTATGAATGCATGAATTATCTTTTTATAATTCTAGCTCATCTTTCTACAAAATTTTAAATGCTTTTATGTCTACTTTTTGAAACTCTGCTTTTAAATTGTTTGGCTGCCTGCTTAATATATTTATATTAAATTTTTTCTATAGTATAATGACAGAGATTTTCTCCTTGACCAAACTCTACTCAGGCACTCCTGAGCTTTTTCATTAGGCAGACTTTTGTGTTTCTTTCTGCATTGCCCAATTTTAGCACAAATCCTGATAAGTCAGTTTAACTAGAAGCTCCATCCTCCATGTCTGACCACCCATGTATCTAATATCTATCCTCTGCTACTCCCTAGATAATGTCTGGTCACCCTGGCCTGCCATCAGCAAGAACGCTCTTAGATTGGTTGAGCCAGAACCCCCCCACCCCCCCAGCCTTGCTCTTTGTATTTCCTTTTAGTAATTTTCTGTCTCTGACCTCCAGCCTACTCTTTGGCTGTAAGTCCGCGCTTGCTTAGGCTGTATTCAAAGTTAAGTTCAACTCTCTCCCCTGCTGCAAGACCCCATTGCGGTGGTAGCCACCTATCCTCATGACCCCTCCAGGAATAAATCCTGACTTTCCTTCTTCAACAAGCATCATGAATATCTTTTTTCTTTAATAGTCACAAATGTTTTTCTCAGTTTGTTATTTCTTATTTATTTGATTCTGATGTTCTCTGGTTTGCTAAATGTTTCTACTTTATCAATATTTTCATGCTTATGAATTTCAAATCATATTTAAGAGAGTTACATAGGAATTTACTTATGTGTATGTCTAGTACTTACATGATTTATTTTTTTTAATATTTATCTGATTAAATTAGAATTTGCCATGATGTATTTCACTTTTCACTTTCATGCATTGGAGAAGGAAATGGCAACCCACTCCAGTGTTCTTGCCTGGAGAATCCCAGGAACGGGGGAGCCTGGTGGGCTGTCGTCTATGGGGTAGCACAGAATCGGACATGACTGAAGCGACTTAGCAGCAGCAGCAGCAGCAGCATGATATGAGAAGTTAGTTCAATTTTGTTTGTCAATATTGCTATTTGGTTGTCCTAACAACATATTCGAAATCCATCATTTCACCCCCAGATTGGAAATGCTGTCCTTAATATGTACAGAATTTATGTATTCCATATGATCTGTCTGAATACTCTCTTCACAGGCCAGTGTTTTACAATTGTATATAAAAGATCATGTAACATTTTAATATCTTATAGGACAGTACCTCATTCCCCCTATCATTTTTCTTTTACGGGATTTTTCTGGCTTTTCTTGCTGACTTTTTCTTAGATGAACTTTACAGTCAAACTGATTAACTCTGGAAAAGAAAAAAAAAGTCTGAGGGTATTTTATTGGTGTTTCATTACATTACTAAATTAAAGTAATGATCAACTAACATGTTATAACATTGAATCTTCCTACTTAGGAGTATGCCTTTTCTTTCCACGAAAATTTAATTTTATGCTACATATGAGTATTTTATAGACTTTCATTAGGTTTTTTTTTCTTTTTTTTTGCTGAAATTAAGGTTTATCTTAAAGAGTAAAACTTTATACACCCTTTTAAAACATGAAAGTTCAAAATTCATGAGGCAAGTAAACCTATTTACAACAGGAATGAAAGAAGTGGTAACATTTCACCAGCGTAAAAGGTCACAGAATTCAAATCACAACTTGGATCCTCAATGATTCATTAGGTTTTAAACATTTCTTATTGAATTTACACTATGGAACTTTTTATGTTTACTTTTTACTGTTAATATACTCAGAACGACTATGGACCAAGATGGATGATAGCTAGTGGTAGCACATGGCTCTTGATATTCTAGAGAAAGTGCTAGAGGCGTGGACGTTAACTAATACAATGTAGATAAGATGACCCCTCCATCACAAGGTTCTGCAGCCACTGCCACAGTTTCCAGCATCACCAAGTAGGACCTTTAGTATAAAATGCAACAAGTTCTGAACACAGGCCAACTCGCTATGAAACAAATTTTGAACTGAGATGTCTTTCCATATGACAGGGCAAGAGTGCTGAATGTAGAATGCCAACGAGTCATATTAGGCCGAATGACTCATTTCTCTTAAGGGTATATGGCATTTAAATTGGTATTCTTTCACCAAGTCTAGTTCAAAAGAGCAAATGTTTATTACTAGACCGAATTATTGTATTCTTATCCATTACCTCTAAAAGTAAGATAAAGTAACATCAGACACCATTAACTGTGAATAAATATTTTATCCTGAAATGATTTGAATTATAAATCTGGTGGCAAAACTGGGAATGGATAGGTGAGTAATCCGGTAACACAGTACCTGATTAACAAAGTACCCAGTCTTTTCCTTGATGTATAAATCTTTGCCTGGATTTCACATGCTACTCCCTAGAGATACAATATGGAAAATCATGAATGCCTCCTACTTGAAATTTAACACTTGTAAACAGTGTCTGATCCAGAAGGTCACCATCTGCAATTAACCATCATTTTAAAAGCCCAGAGGAAATGAAATGCTAACTGTGACATTCTTTGGATCGCGCTTCTAGTTTATTAAATTACAGGAAATAAACATTCTCATTTTCTGTTCATTTTCAATTTTTCTCCTTCTTTTTAATGCTGCAAGAATAATATGTTAGTAGTGCTTCAGATATTTTGACCAAATGTGTCCTTTCTTAATATCTATATCTGGAAATTTTGAATCAGTCTTTTTTAAGCCAAGATATATAGTTAGTTATAAAGGATGGACATGGGTGGGTAAAAGAAAGACATTGAATTTATTTTTTAGTAGATTTAAAAATTCTTATTTATGTATTTATTTGGCTGCACTGGGTGTTATTTGCTGCACCCAGGATCGTTAGTTGTAGCATGTGAACACTTAAGTGTGGCTCATGGGATCTAGTTCCCTGACCAGGTACCAACCCTGGGACCCCTGCATTGGGAACACAGAGTCCCAGCCCCTGAGAAGTCCCAGGATATTGAATTTGTGGTGCAGAGAAATGAATCACCCAGATAGTAAAATATGAAATTATATCCTAGATCACAGCATTCATAAAAGTAAGTATCTAAATGGCAATAGTAAAGTCTATAACATAACATATACACAAGGAAACAATTTAAGCATAAAAGCCTCCCCTATGCCCTTAAATAATAGACTGACAAAACTACAGGTTATGGATCAGAAGGGGAAACCCTATAAACACTAATCATTTTTTTAGAAAAGAACAAAGAAAGAGGGAAAGTACACAAATTTTATTTTTCTCCTCTTTAAACATTTCTGTATAACTGGACTCATTATGAATCATTTCTTCTCATTCATTTACCATATGCTTCAAGTTCATTTATGTTACCCAAAGGCTATATCATCATGTATCAATTTCTCAAGCCAAGTGCAGACTTTCTCCAAGTTTTGACTGCATGCTTTGCGGAGTATGATTGGACATATTGGGATGGGATTATATATCTACATGAACATAACATATCAGGCAATTCCAACAGTTTCACAGGCCCTGAATACCACTGTGGGCCCTAAACATTTTTACCAAGATGAAGAAATCTTGTTATATTAGATTTTTCAGACTCTCATATATTTCACTTATTATCTATATAATAGGAGCTACTGCTTTTAAAATTTATTTATAAATTTAAAAAAATTTCTCACACTACAAGCAGAAATTCCAGTCCTTTGGCAGCCACCCTGCAACAGCCTTGTTATATGTTGATTTTGCAGTTAACAAAGGGTCCCTTGACCCTCTATAATATTCCTCTAGAATAACCTGTTTATAAATTAATTCCCAGTCCTAGGTAGATTGCTCCCCTATATTGTCCTGAAATTTTTTTTGCAAATTTGGGCAAAATGTTACATTTTATAGTTAACTGAACATTCTTATTTACATACATTGGAGAAGGCAATGGCACCCCACTCTGGTACTCTTGCTTGGAAAATTCCATGCGCAGAGGAGCCTGGTGGTCTGCAGTCCATGGGGTCGCTAAGAGTCGGACATGACTGAAACGACTTAGCATCAGCAGCAGCATTTACATACATATATATGAAACGTATATATCTGATATACATGTCAACATAGCAAAACTCAGCTATACTTTCCAAATTTACCTTTATCTCATATGATGGAGATGGAATTAACTTATTCCTGAGGGCTTTTGTGAGACATTCCCCTCATTCTCTTCATAGCAGCCATTCCCTCTCTCTCTCTCTCTCTCTTTCTCTGTGTGTCTCTGTTTCTGTCTCTCTCTGTCTGTCTCCCTCTCCAGACTTGTAACTATACCAGGCATCTTTAATAGGTAGAGTCCTTTTCCTCCACGCTTGTAGTCTTGACTGTATCCTACATCCCACTGCGTTGGTCTCACCAGATATGAGACTGCCATACTTTCAGAGCAGTTCTCACCTCTGCGGGAGACATCAGCAGCCAGGCTCAATGTGAGCTGTCCACATAAAAGTCCAGTCAAATAACCGTAGTGGCAGAAGCAGTTCATCTCACCTGTCATGGTTATTAGTGAGAGTTGCTGCTTTGTAACTGGGAACAGGATCTAAAGCACATCCTGAGGTTGGGGTTCGATGCTAAGTCTGCACATTGACTGTGGATAAGATGGCAGGGAGGACAGAACTGTTCATTCTGCTAAAATCCATGGTTTAGTTGGCACCTCTTTTGCACAAACAGGCAGAACCAATATCATAGGTAATTTCTCTGAGTAAACACTTTTTTAGAAGACAGTAATTCTGATTGTATTGCTTGTTAAGGTAATACTTGGTGCAAACACAGGAATACAATGTTAACTGACTACACAGCTCAGATAAAATCTATCCAGAAGAGTGTGAAGTGGCCCCTGCCAAGAACACTCAGTCACAAATTCACAGCTAACACCTAGGGAAACACAAACACAGATGTTACCTCCCCTCTTCGCTTTCCTCCTGCTTCTCACTCACACCCACGACTGAGGAGGGTGGTGAGATTTTTTCACAGATGCAGTGTGGGTAGAAGGGAATTAGGTGGTTTGTTGGAATTTTTTGCTTTGTTTCATTGTGTGTGTATGTTTTCTTTAATATATCCTAGAATTTCTCCGGAAATGATATTTGTCTCCGGGCTCCATTTGCTTATTATCCCTCAAAATTATTTGAAGGGAAGGGGTCAGCGTGCTTAAGCTGATACTGGCCACACTGACATAATGGTTTTAGACAACGAGGAAAGAGACATAAACACAATAAGATGAAAAATGAGAGAAAAGAAGTAAAAAGAAACAAGACATAAGTTTTTTAAAAAAAACTTTATAAAAAATTGACAAAAACAAGAGTCCTCAGAGTATGAACTATCCTTTTGGTACCTAAATGTTAGCATTTTCCTGGTACTGTTGGAGTGAGATTTACTGTTTTTTTATTATCATTTAATAAATAGCACACTGCCTTCTTGCTTTCTCAGTCTGAATTGTGCTTTAAAATCCTGGGATTCTAATTGCTTCATGAGCATTTCCCAACCCCATTCCTATCACTTCTAGGCAAGGAGAAAGTCTGTTTGCCCTTTCATGCTGGATGACAGTAATAAGCTATGGTTTAAAAATCTGAACTATGGTGACTGGCTGTTATGGGTTAAATTGTGTGCCCCTTCCCCAGATTGATATGTCCTAGCCCCAACTCAGAATGTGTCCCCATTTGGACATAAAGTCTCTTCGTATACTGGTGATAGCATTAACTGGTAGAAACACTCTAAAATTATTTGACATATCTATTAAATTGAAAAAAGGCATATATTTTGATCCAGCAATTCCACTCCTAGGTGAAAATAAACAGAAGACCATGTATGTTCAAGAAAACAATATATAATCACTTTTATGAAAGCACTATTTTAATAACTAAGCAGCTGTTAAGACAAATATTCATCAATAAAAGAATAAATAAATCATAGTATGTTCAAACAGTGCTCAATGAATCAATCATAAGAATGAATGAACTACATGGACAGGTCTCAGAAACTGATAGAGAATGGAAGAAACCTCTGTATAATCATATACAGCATGCTGCTGCTGCTGCTAAGTCACTTAAGTTGTATCCGACTCTGTGCGACCCCATAGACGGCAGCTCCCCCATCAGGCTGCCCTCTCCCTGGGATTCTCCAGGCAAGAACACTGGAGTGGGTTGCCATTTCCTTCTCCAGTGCATGAAAGTGAAAAGTGAAAGTGAAGTCACTCAGTCGTGTCTGACTCCTAGCAACCCCATGGACTGCAGCCTACCAGGCTCCTCCATCCATAGGATTTTCCAGGCAAGAGTACTGGAGTGGGGTGCCATTGCCTTCTCCGCATATACAGCATAATTTGATTTATATAAAGCTGAAAGTAAGAGTAGCTATTCAAGGGAGTTAGTCATCAGGATGGAAATTCTTTGTGATGGGGGTGACTTAGGAGCCCAGATAATGAGCTGCAGCCTGATAATGTTCCATTTCTTGCTCTATAGACTGTTACTGCTTCAATTCAGTCGCTCAGTCATGTTCGACTCTTTGCAACCCCATGAACCGCAGAACACCAGGCCTCCCTGTCCATCACCAAATCCCGGAGTTTACTCAGACTCATGTCCATTGAGTCAGTGATGCCATCCAACCATCTCATCCTCTGTCGTCCCCTTCTCCTCCCTCCCTCAATCTTTCCCAGCATCGGGATCTTTTCAAATGAGTCAGCTCTTCACATCAGGTGCCCCAAGTATTGGAGTTTCAGCTTCAACATCAGTCCTTCCAATGAACACCCAGGACTGATGTCCTTTAGAATGGACTGGTTGGATCTCCTTGCAGTCCAAGGGACTCTCAAAAGTCTTCTCCAACACCACAGTTAAAAAGCATCAATTCTTCAGCACTCAGCCTTCTTCACAGTCCAACTCTCACATCCATACATGACCACAGGAAAAACCATAGCCTTGACTTGACAGAACTTTATTGGCAAAGTAATGTTTCTGCTTCTTAATAAGCTGTGTAGGTTGGTCATAACTTTCCTTCCAAGGAGTAAGCGTTCTTTAATTTCATGGCTGCAATCACCATCTGCAGTGATTTTGGAGCCCCAAAAAATAAAGTCTGACACTGTTTCCACTGTTTCCCCATCTATTTCCCATGAAATGATAGGACCGGCTGCCATGATCTTAGTTTTCTGAATGTTGAATTTTAAGCCAACTTTTTCACTCTCCTCTTTCACTTTCACCAAGAAGCTCTTTAGTTCTTCTTCACTTTCTGCCATAAGGGTGGTATCATCTGCATATCTGAGGTTATTGATATTTCTTCTGGCAATCTTGATTAGAGCTTGTGCTTCTTCCAGCCCAGCATTTCTCATGATGTACTCTGCATATAAGTTAAATAAGCAGGGTGACAATATACAGCCTTGATGTACTCCTTTCCCAATTTGAAACCAGTCTGTTGTTCCATGTCCAGTTCTAACTGTTGCTTCCTGATGTGCATACAGATTTCTCAAGAGGCAGGTCAGGTGGTCTGATATTCCCATCTCTTTAATTTTCTACAGTTTGTTGTGATCCACACAGTCAAAGGCTTTGGCATAGTCAATAAAGCAGAAATAGATGTTTTTCTGGAACTCTTTTGATTTTTTGATGCTGCAGCGGATGTTGGCAATTTGATCTCTGATTCCTCTGCCTTTCCTAAAACCAGCTTGAACATCAGGAAGTTCACAGTTCACACATTGCTGAAGCCTGGTTTGGAGAATTTTAAGCATTACTTTACTAGTGTGTGAGATGAGTGCAATTGTGTGGCAGTGTAAGCATTCTTTGGCATTGCCTTTCTTTGTGATTGGAATGAAAACTGACCTTTTCCAGTCCTGTGGCCACTGCTGAGTTTTCCTAATTTGCTGGCATATTGAGTGCAGCACTTTCACAGCATCATCTTTTAGGATTTGAAAGAGCTCAACTGTAATTCCATCACCTTCACTAGCTTTGTTTCTAGTGATGCTTTCTAAGGCCCACCTGACTTCACATTCCAGGATGTGTGTCTCCAGGTGAGTGATCACAGCATCATGATTATCTGGATCATGAAGATCTTTTTTGTACAATTCTTCTGTGTATTCTTGCCACCTCTTCTTAATATCTTCTGATTCTGTTAGGTCCATACCATTTCTGACCTTTATTGAGCCCATCTTTGCATGAAATGTTCCCTTGATATCTCTAATTTTCTTGAAGAGATCTCTAGTCTTTCCCATTCTATTGTTTTCCTCTATTTCTTTGCACCGATCTCTGAGGAAGGCTTTCTTATCTCTCCTTGCTATTCTTTGGAACTCTGCATTCAGATGCTTGTATCTTCCCTTTTCTCCTTTGCTTTTCACCTCTCTTCTTTTCACAACTATTTGTAAGGCCTCCTCAGACAGCCATTTTGCTTTTTTGCATTTCTTCTCTATGGGGATGGTCTTGATCCCTGTCTCCTGTACAATGTCACGAACCTCCGTCCATAGTTCATCAGGCACTCTATCAAATCTAGTCCCTTAAATCTATCTCTCACTTCCACTGTATAATCATAAGGGATTTGATTTAGATCATACCTGAATGGTCTAGTGGTTTTCCCCACTTTCCTCCATTTAAGTCTGAATTTGGCAATAAGGAGTTAATGATCTGTTATTGCTTGGTTATGCTCAATTTATAAAATTCCATTGAGCTGTAGATTTTTTGTGCTCACTTTTCTGTATGTGTGATAGTTTTAATACAGAAGGTTTTATTTTTAATATAAATTTATTTATTTTAATTGGAGGTTAATTACAATATTGTATTGGTTTTGCCATACATCAACATGAATCTGCCACGGGTGTACACGTGTTCCCCATCCTGAACCCCCCTCCCACCTCCCTCCCCATACCATCCATCTGGGTCGCCCCAGTGCACCAGCCCCGAGCATCCTGTATCATGCATCTAACCTGGACTAGTGATTCATTTCACATACGGTATTATACACGTTTCAATGCCATTCTCCCAAATCATCCCACCCTCGCCCTCTCCCACAGAGTCCAAAAGACTGTTCTATACATCTGTGTCTCTTTTGCTGTATCTCTTTTGCTGATGGTTATCGTTACCATCTTTCTAAATTCCATATATATGCATTAGTATACTGTATTGGTGTTTTTCTTTCTGGCTTACTTCACTCTGTATAATAGGCTCCAGTTTCATCCACCTCATTAAAACTGATTCATATGTATTCTATATAATGGCTGAGTAATACTCCATTGTGTATATGTACCACAGCTTTCTTATCCATTCGTCTGCTGATGGACGTCTAGGTTGCTTCCATGTCCTGGCTATTAAAAACAGTGCTGCGATGAACATTGGGGTACACGTGTCTCTTTCCCTTCTGGTTTCCTCAGTGTGTATGCCCAGCAGTGGGATTGCTGGGTTGTATGGCAGTTCTATTTCCAGGTTTTTAAGGAATCTCCACACTGTTCTCCATAGTGGCTATACTAATTTGCAATCCCACCAACAGTGTAAGAGGGTTCCCTTTTCTCCACACCCTCTCCAGCATTTATTGCTTGTAGACTTTTTGATAGCAGCCATTCTGACTGGTGTGAAATGGTACCTCATTGTGGTTTTGATTTGCATTTCTCTGATAATGAATGATATTTAGCATCTTTTCATGTGTTTGTTAGCCATCTGTATGTCTTCTTTGGAGAAATGTCTGTTTAGTTCTTTAGCCCATTTTTTGATTGGGTTGTTTATTTTTCTGGAATTGAGCTGCAGGAGTTGCTTGTATATTTTTGAGGTTAATTCTTTGTCAGTTGCCTCATTTGCTATTATTTTCTCCCATTCTGAAGGCTGTCTTTTCACCTTGCTTAGAGTTTCCTTTGTTGTGCAGAAGCTTTTAAGTTTAATTAGGTCCCATTTGTTTATTTTTGCTTTTATTTCCAATATTCTGGGATGTGGGTCATAGAAGATCCTGCTGTGATGTATGTTGGAGAGTGCTTTGCCTGTGTTCTCCTCTAGGAGTTTTATAGTTTCTGGTCTTATGTTTAGAAATTTAATCCATTTTGAGTTTAATTTTTGTGTATGGTGTTAGAAAGTGTTCTAGTTTCATTCTTTTACAAGTGGTTGACCAGTTTTCCCAGCACCACTTGTTAAAGAGATTGTCTTTTCTCCATTGTATATTCTTGCCTCCTTCATCAAAGATAAGGTGTCCATAGGTGTGTGGGTTTATCTCTGGGCTTTCTATTTTGTTCTATTGATCTACATTTCTGTCTTTGTGCCAATACCATACTGTCTTGATGACTGTGGCTTTGTAGTAGAGCCTGAAGTCAGGCAGGTTGATTCCTCCAGTTCCATTCTTCTTTCTCAAGATTGCTTTGGCCATTCGAGGTTTTTTGTATTTCCATACAAAAATATTTGTTCTATCTCTGTGAAAAATACCGTTGGTAGCTTGATAGGGATTGCATTGAATCTATAGATTGCTTTGGGTAGTATACTCATTTTCACTATATTGATTCTTCTGATCCATGAACAGGGTATATTTCTCCATCTATTAGTGTCCTCTTTGATTTCTTTCACCAGTGTGTTATAGTTTTCTATATATAGGTCTTTAGTTTCTTTAGGTAGATATATTCCTAAGTATTTTATTCTTTTCATTGCAATGGTGAATGGAATTGTTTCCTTAATTTCTCTGTTTTGTCCTTATTAGTGTATAGGAATGCAAGGGATTTCTGTGGGTTGATTTTAAATCCTGCAACTTTACTATGTTCATTGATTAGCTCTAGTAATTTTCTGGTGGAGTCTTTAGGGTTTTCTATGTAGAGGATCATGTCATCTGCAAACAGTGAGAGTTTTACTTCTTCTTTTCCAGTTTGGATTCCTTTTATTTCTTTTTCTGCTCTGATAGCTGTGGCCAAAACTTCCAAAACTATGTTGAATAGTAGTGGTGAAAGTGGGCACCCTTGTCTTGTTCCTGACTTTAGGGGAAATGCTTTCAGTTTTTCACCATTGAGGATAATGTTTGCTGTGGGTTTGTCATATATAGCTTTTATTATATTGAGGTGTGTTCCTTCTATTCCTGCTTTCTGGAGAGTTTTTATCATAAATGGATGTTGAATTTTGTCAAAGGCTTTCTCTGCATCTATTGAGATAATTATAGGGCTTTTATTTTTCAATTTGTTAATGTGATATATTACACTGATTGATTTGTGGATATTGAAGAATCCTTACATCCCTGGGATAAAGCCCACTTGGTCATGATTATGATCTTTTTTAATGTGTTGTTGGATTCTGATGCTAGAATTTTGTTAAGCATTTTTGCATCTATGTTCATCAGTGATATTGGCCTGTAGTTTTCTTTTTTTGTGGCATCTTTGTCAGGTTTTGGTATTAGGGTGATGGTGGCCTCATAGAATGAGTTTGGAAGTTTACCTTCCTCTGCAATTTTCTGGAAGAGTTTGAGTACGACTGGTGTTAGCTCTTCTCTAAATTTTTGGTAGAATTCAGCTGTGAAGCCATCTGGACCTGGGCTTTTATTTGCTGGAAGATTTCTGATTACAGTTTCAATTTCCGTGCTTGTGATGGGTCTGTTAAGATTTTCTATTTCTTCCTGGTTCAGTTTTGGAAAGTTGTACTTTTATAAGAATTTGTCCATTTCTTCCAAGTTGTCCATTTTATTCACATATAATTGCTGATAGTAGTCTCTATGATCCTTTGTATTTCTGTGTTGTCTGTTGTGATCTCTCCATTTTCATTTCTAATTTTATTGATTTGATTTTTCTTCCTTTGTTTGTTGATGAGTCTGGCTAATGGTTTGTCAATTTTATTTATCCTTTCAAAGAACAAGCTTTTGGCTTTGTTGATTTTTGCTATGTTGATCTTTTGTTTCTTTTGCATTTATTTCTGCCCTAATTTTTAAGATTTCTTTCCTTATACTAACCCTGGGGTTAGAAAATGAAATCTGTCACTGTTTCCACATTTTCCCCATCTATTTGCCATGATGTGATGGATCTGATGACATGAACTTAGTTTTTTGAATGTTGAGTTTTAAGCCAGCTTTTTCACTCTCCTCTTTCACTTTCATCAAGAGGCTCTTTAGGTCCTATTCACTTTCTGCCATTAGAGTGGTATCATCTGCATACATGAGGTTGTTGATATTTCTCCTGGCAATCTTGATTCCTGCTTGTGAGTCTTTTAGACCAGCATTTTCCATGATGTACTCTGTATATAAGCAGGGTGACAATATATAGCATTGACCTACTTCTTTCCCAATATTGAACCAGTGTGTTGTTCCACATCCAGTTCTAACTATTGCTTCTCTACCCACATACAGGTTTCTGAAGAGACAAGTAAGGTGGTCTGGTATTCCCATCTCTTTAAGAATATTCCACAGTTTGTTGTGATCCACACAGTCAAAGGCTTTAGTGTAGTCAATGAAGCAGAAGTAGATGTTTTTTGGAATTCCCTTGTTTTTTCTATGATCCAGCAGATGTTGTCAGTTTGATCTGTGGTTCCTCAGCCTTTTCTAAATCCAGCTTGTACTTGTGGAATTTCTCTGTTTATGTACTGTTGAAGCCTAGCTTGAAGGATTTTGAGCATTACCTTGCTAGCAAATGAAATGGGTGCAATTATGCAGTAGTTTGAACATTCTTTGGCATTGCGCTTCTTTGGGATTGGAATGAAAACTGACCTTTTCCAGTCCTGTGGCCACTGCTGAGTTTTCCACATTTGCTGGCATATTGAGTGCAGTACTTTCACAGCATCATCTTTTAGGGTTTGAAATAGTTCAGCTGAAATTCTGTCACCTCTACTAGCTTTGTTCATAGCTATGCTTCCTAAGGCTCATTTAAGTTCATACTCCAGGATGTCTGGCTCTAGGTGAGTGACCACACCATCATGGTTATCTGGGTCATTGAGAATTTTTTGGTACAGTTCTGTGTATTCTCGCCACCTCTTCTTAATATCTTCTGCTTCTGTTAGGTCCTTGCTGTTTTTGTCCTTTATTGCGCCTGTCTTTGCACGAAATATTCCCTTGGTACCCAACTGAATACAGAATTCTGGAAAATAGTAATGAGAAATAAGAAAGCCTTCTTAAGTGAACAATGCAAAGAAATAGAGGAAAACAATACAATGGGAAAGACTAGCAATCTCTTGAAGAAAATTGGAGATACCAAGGGAACATTTCATACAAATATGAGATAACAATAAAGGCAAGAAAATATTAATCAAAGCTTGAACTGACTTTAGCTCTTGATATGTCCCAAAAGAGGAGTAAAATGCATTTCCATACCAGCTCCTTCTCTTCAAGAAGAAAAACACAGATAATCCAAAGCCTTTGCACTGATAGATTTTTGCCTCACAATGTACATTAATTGATGTTATATATACAAAGGTAGAGCTCAAAGTTTAGGAAGGAACAGAAAGATAATTTGCCACATATTACAAAATAAAGTGAGAGTAAGTTATATGAGAGATCCCAAGTGTTGGAAACCCTGATATGTATAATTATTTATAATTATTTGTTTATGTCCCTGTCCTTGGTTTGCTTCCTTGCCACACTGACTTTGGTCTTGGCCATGTAGATATGAGGAGTCATGACATCTGCCATATTCAAGTATCAATACAAAGTTTTGTTGTCGTTTAGTTCCTTAGTTGTGTCCAACTCTTTTGTGACCCCATGGACTATAGCTCACCAGGCTCCTCTGTCCATGGGATTTCCCAGGCAAGAATACTGGAGTGGGTTGCCATTTCCCTCTCCTGGGAATATTCCTAACCCAGGGATCAAACGCATATCTCCTGCATTGTAGGCAAATTCCTTACCACTGAGCCACTATGAAAACTGAGAAACCCTAATCTCAGGCAGGTTCTCCTGAGAACAATGTTCTGTACATTGTAAGTGCTGTCTGCTACTGTGAAGCTAAATCATGAGCCAGGGAAAGAAACATCTTATAAAAGCTATGCCTGGTATTTTGAGGTCCCCCAGAGAAGAATGTTGTTCAGGCTGCTTTCTTGATTTATTCTTTTTATGGTGGCACAGTTTGCTGTTGGATACATATTTAAACCACATGAGTCTGTCTTGCCAGTTTAACCCTCATGGCAATATACCAATTATAGTGAGAAATTACTAGCTTATACCTTGTGCCAGCACTAGGCTGTCTTTGATGAGCTCTTTGAATAGTAGAGGAGATAGGTGTTATGAACTGAAGGTTTGTGTGTCCCCAAAATTCATCTGCTGATATCCTAACTACCAATGTGTTAGAATGAGGAGGTGGGGCTTTGAAGAGGTGCTTAGGTCAACAGGACAGAGACCTCATGAGTGGGATTAGCGTCCTTGTAAAAGACTTGGCTGGGAGGACCAACCCCACGTCCAAGGAGCCGTGGCTGTGCGGGCGTAGGAGGGCCTGGAGGAGCTATCCCACGTTGAAGGTCAGGAAGGGTGGCAGTGAGGAGGTACCCCTCATCCAAGGTAAGGAGCAATGGCTGTGCTTTGCTGGAGCAGCCGTGAAGAGATACCCCACGCCCAAGGTAAGAGAAACCCAAGTAAGATGTTAGGTGTTGCAAGAGGGCATCAGAGGGCAGACACACTGAAACCATACTCACAGAAAACTAGTAAATCTAATCATACTAGGACCACAGCCTTGTCTAACTCAATGAAACTAAGCCATGCCCATGGGGCAACCCAAGATGGGCGGGTCATGGTGGAGAGATCTGACAGAATGTGGTCCACTGGAGAAGGGAATGGCAAACCACTTCAGTATTCTTGCCTTGAGAACCCCATGAACAGTTTGAAAAGGCAAAATGATAGGATACTGAAAGAGAAACTCCCCAGGTCAGTAGGTGCCCAATATGCTACCGGAGATCAGTGGAGAAATAACTCCAGAAAGAATGAAGGGATGGAGCCAAAGCAAAAAGAATACCCAGCTGTGGATGTGACTGGTGATAGAAGCAAGGTCCAATGCTGTAAAGAGCAATATTGCATAGGAACCTGGGATGTCAGCTCCATGAATCAAGGCAAATTGGAAGTGGTCAAACAAAAGATGGCAAGAGTGAATGTTGACATTCTAGGAATCAGTGAATTGAAATGGACTGGAATGGGTGAATTTAACTCAGATGACCATTATATCTACTACTGCAGGCAGGAATCCCTCAGAAGAAATGGAGTAGCCATCATGGTCAATAAAAGAGTCTGAAATGCAGTACTTGGATGCAGTCTCAAAAACGACAGAATGATCTCTGTTCGTTTCCAAGGCAAACCATTCAATATCACAGTAATCCAAGTCTATGCCCCAACCAGTAACACCGAAGAAGCTGAAGTTGGATGGTTCTATGAAGACCTACAAGACCTTTTAGAACTAACACCCAAAAAAGATGTCCTGTTCATTATAGGGGACTGGAATGCAAAAGTAGGAAGTCAAGAAACACCTGGAGTAACAGGCAAATTTGGCCTTGGAATATGGAATGAAGCAGGGCAAAGACTAATAGAGTTTTGCCAAGAAAATGCACTGATCATAACAACCACCCTCTTCCAACAACACAAGAGAAGACTCTATACATGGACATCACCAGATGGTCAACACCGAAATCAGATTGATTATATTCTTTGCAGCCAAAGATGGAGAAGCTGTATACAGTCAGCAAAAACAAGACTGGGAGCTGACTGTGGCTCAGACCATGAACTCCTTATTGCCAAATTCAGACTTAAATTGAAGAAAGTAGGGGAAACCACTAGACCTTTCAGGTATGACCTAAATCAAATCCTTTATGATTATACAGTGGAAGTGAGATATAGATTTAAGGGCCTAGATCTGATAGATAGAGTGCCTGATGAACTATGGAATGAGGTTCGTGACATTGTACAGGAGACAGGGATCAAGACCATCCCCATAGAGAAGAAATGCAAAAAAGCAAAATGGCTGTCTGGGGAGGTCTTACAAATAGCTGTGAAAAGAAGAGAAGCAAAAAGCAAAGGAGAAAAGGAAAGATATAAACATCTGAATGCAGAGTTCCAAAGAATAGCAAGAAGAGATAAGAAAGCCTTCTTCAGCGATCAATGCAAAGAAACAGAGGAAAACAACAGAATGGGAAAGACTAGGGATCTCTTCAAGAAAATCAGAGATACCAAAGGAACATTTCATGCAAAGGTGAGCTCGATAAAGGACAGAAATGGTATGGACCTAACAGAAGCAGAAGATATTAAGAAGAGATGGCAAGAATACACAGAAGCACTGTACAAAAAAGATCTTCACGACCCAGATAATCACGATGGTGTGATCACTGACCTAGAGCCAGACATCCCGGAATGTGAAGTCAAGTGGGCCTTAGAAAGCATCACTACGAACAAAGCTAGTGGAGGTGATGGAATTCCAGTTGAGCTATTCCAAATCCTGAAAGATGATGCTGTGAAAGTGCTGCACTCAATATGTCAGCAAATTTGGAAAATTCAGCAGTGGCCACAGGACTGGAAAAGGTCCGTTTTCATTCCAATCCCAAAGAAAGGCAATGCCAAAGAATGCTCAAACTACTGCACAATTGCACTCATCTCACACACTAGTAAAGTAATGCTCAAAATTCTCCAAGCCAGGCTTCAGCAATATATGAACTGTGAACTTCCTGATGTTCAAGCTGGTTTTAGAAAAGGCAGAGGAACCAGAGATCAAATTGCCAACATCCACTGGATCATGAAAAAAAGAAGAGAGTTCCAGAAAAACATCTATTTCTGCTTTATTGACTATGCCAAAGCCTTTGACTATGTGAATCACAATAAACTGTATAAAATTCTTCAAGACATGGGAATACCAGACCACCTGATCTGCCTCATGAGAAACTTGTATGCAGGTCAGGAAGCAACAATTAAATCTGGATATGGAACAACAGACTGGTTCCAAATAGGAAAAGGAGTACGTCAAGGCTGTATATTGTCACCCTGTTTATTTAACTTATATGCAGAGTACATCATGAGAAACGCTGGACTGGAAGAAACGCAAGCTGGAATCAAGATTGCCGGGAGAAATATCAATAACCTCAGATATGCAGATGACACCACCCTTATGGCAGAAAGTGAAGAGGAACTCAAAAGCCTCTTGATGAAAGTGAAAGTGGAGAGTGAAAAAGTTGGCTTAAAGCTCAACATTCAGAAAACGAAGATCATGGCATCCAGTCCCATCACTTCATGGGAAATAGATGAGGAAACAGTGGAAACAGTGGCAGACTTTGTATTTTTGGGCTCCAAAATCACTGCAGATGGTGACTGCAGCCATGAAATTAAAAGATGCTTACTCCTTGAAAGGAAAGTTATGACCAACCTAGATAGCATCTTCAAAAGCAGAGACATTACTTTGCCAACAAAGGTTCATCTAGTCAAGGCTATGGTTTTTCCTGTGGTCATGTATGGATATGAGAGTTGGACTGTGAAGAAGGCTGAGTGCCGAAGAATTGATGCTTTTGAACTGTGGTGTTGGAGAAGACTTTTGAGAGTCCCTTGGACTGCAAGGAGATCCGACCAGTCCATTCTGAAGGAGATCAGCCCTGGGATTTCTTTGGAAGGAATGATGCTAAAGCTGAAACTCCAGTACTTTGGCCACCTCATGCAAAGAGTTGAATCGTTGGAAAAGACTCTGATGCTGGGAGGGTTTGGGGGCAGGAGGAGAAGGGGACGACAGAGGATGAGATGGCTGGATGGCATCACTGACTCGATGGACGTGAGTCTGAGTGAACTCCGGGAGTTGGTGATGGACAGGGAGGCCTGGTGTGCTGCGATTCATGGGGTCCAAAGAGTCGGACACGACTGAGTGATTGATCTGATCTGAAAAGACATGGCTGAGCCCTGCCTCATTCCTACTGTGTGAGGACACAGCAAGAAGTAGGCAGCCAGCAGCTGGAAGAGGACCTTCACCAGCACTCAACCACACTGGCACACTGCTCTTGAACTTTGATTCTCCAGTGCTATGAGATGAACTTCTGTTGTTTATAACCACTGAGTCTACTGGACTTTGTTTGCATCGGCCCACACTAAGACAACATGGCAACAGGCACCTTCAACCTTGGGCTGTGACAGAAGTCAGCACAGCGGGGTACCAAGGAAAAACGATGCACTTAATCTTGAATCTTGTTACATTTTTAGAAAATCATTTGTTCCTCTCATGGAGTCTTGTAATTAATGAAAATCTTGCTTAATTAACATTTATTTAATTGTATTTCTTTTCTTAGTTTGTAAACTCTCAGAAGGAAGGAATTTTGGCTATTTATTTCTCTTTGAATACTGCTAAATTCTCTAGTATGGTACATCTATTTCAATAAGATACTGATATAAAATATTTTATAAAGAAAAGAAAGATGTGATAAATAAAAGTTCTTTAAATACTCAGTTTATAAAGATGTGAATAATTTGCTGTCTTTGAAAATTTAATGCCTTTGGCACAAAGCAGACAAAAATAATGATTATTTTTATACATCTTTTATGGATACTACACAATCCTATAAAATATTTTCCACATAATTCTACATTATGTCCTTCTCCAAGACTTGTTTAAAATAAATAATTATTCCAAGCATGAGCACTCTTACTATATGAAAAGCTATATAACTTCTGAGAAAAAGATTAAATATGAGTAGAGATCTTATTTTTCCCATTAGAGAAATGATACTCTGCATTTATCTAATATTGTAAATATGCCTTCCTCAAAAGTCCAGCAGTACAATTTAATATATTAAAGGGGCAGAAGTAGACACAGACTCATATATATACATAGCACTGAAAAGTTTAGTAATGGATTTAAATACATTTCTGTTAAGTCTTTTTTGGACTCTACATGTGAGTTTTAATAACTCTTCTGCAAAATGTTGGGAACTGAGATTTCCATTTAGGTAGAACATTAAGAGGAAGATCTTCTACTTTTGAAAGAAGTCTGAGAAAAGAATCCTGCTTTTCTGTCCAGTACTATCGCACCTGCTCATCACCCATGTCTTAAGACTAGAATCCTTTGAGTAGCTTGCAATTGTGTACTAGTGTGTACCCTAAACTCAGATCAACGGGATACAAGTAAACTTGTGAGAAAATACATGAGCCCTCTGCAAATCTCTTAGAAGTTACAAGAGAACACTAAAATATTTCAAAAGTAGTAAATTCACGCATTAATATAAAAACAGATTTCTTATAAGTGAGATATTTTATGTCTCAATTTCTCAGTCAGTAAAATATAACCATAATGTGCTCAGTCATGTCCGACTCTTTGCAGCCCCGTGGACTGTAGCCCACCAGGCTCCTCTGCTCATGGGATTTTTCATGGAGTGGGTTGCCATGCCTTCCTCCACGGGATCTTCCTGACTCAAGCATCGTACCCACATCTCTTGTGTTTCCTGCATTAGCAGGTGGATTCTTTACCACTAGTGCCACCTGGGAAGCCCATAACCATAATGACTCTGTTTTAACTTATCTTTTTGACGACATCAGAAAACTTTCCCCTCAAAATGAAGCTTTGTTGTCATCATTTGAAGTTATAATTATTAAACTATAAACATCTTTATTATCTTTGCTTTCTCACTTCCAACCACACCTCCTCTCCCCCCCAAAAAAGAACAGGAAAAAAAAGAAAAGAAAATATCTTCACAGGAATAATATTCATTTTGAATAATGGCAGATCTGCTCCAGACATGAGTGGCTGTTTCTTTGCTTTTAAATACTCCTGTTTACAGTTTAAGTTCTCTACTTTTGTTGATTACATGAAACATGTAAATTTATGCTGATTTTTCCATTCACATTAAATGGAAATTTGCCAATTATTATTCTAACTCAGGTAAAATTCTTATTTCTGTCCTCTCTCTTTTTTAATCAGCCAAGTCTGTATTACAAGTCTGCCCTCCTCTCTTTTCTTTCAATGAATTTTCTGCTGATAGGGTTAATTTGGCACTTTTTAAAAACTGAATTCAACCAAAAAACTGTGGTTTGTTACCTTGATATCATGACTTCTTTAGAAACATAATTTCATTGACTTTAATAACCTACTAAGACAAACCTAAGGTTAGCAAAATATTTCCTCGAAGATACCTTACTGTTTTAACAACCAAAAAAGAATCTTATTTTTCTTGCTTATCACCTATTTTGAAATATTACGCAATCATTTTAAGAGTACAATATAAGCTTCAGAAAAAACAAATTTTAGAGCTATTTGGGGGAGAATTGTGCTGATAATGGTGCACATACGCAGATGATTATTTTTCACCTTTTATGTGGCTGTAAAATTTGAAGAGTGAACATATAAGCATCAGCATATATCATGGAAAATATTAAGTTTCAGATCTTGAGTATAAATATGACATGATACATAGAGAAAGAAGTATGCTGGAGTAGAAGTTTTCTAAAATTTAAAGCCATTTGGATAAGTTTTTCTCTTACTTTGCCAACTTTCCTCGTAAAAGCAAAATAATAGAATTTCATTTTGTGAAAAGATGGAACCATAATAGAAGTCAAAATTGCCACGTCAATTTTCAGCTGCCAATCTAATTCAGTTATGTTATTTTTCTCTTTCAGAAAGAAGAATAGTAACTTTCCATAACTGTTCCATTTTATTCTCTTTCAGATGCTCAGTTTCAATCAACATACCAAACATCAATTACTATCATTGCATCTGATTCTTAAATTTTATTTTTTAACAATAGGACTTTACACTTGTATAGAATTCTATAGATTTAGGTTCAATTTGACATTTAGTTAGTTCATTTGAATCATGCAGCATCCTGATCATTAACTTGGTTGCAACATTGTTAATCACATTTTGAAAATGAGAGTTCTTTAAATATGGCCTTGTTGGATCCTGTAACACACTATCCAGAACTAAACTGAATGGAAGGGTCTGAAGTCTGTCCTTGTGTTGAATAGAGATGAGGCCAATGCTGAAAACATACCTCTAGCTGTGTAGGTAGAACAAGATAATAACAAAACTAAGGATAGGTAGCATGTGAGAAACCATGTAATTGGTAAACTCCATATGGCAACCCACTCCAGTACTCTTGCCTGGAAAATCCCATGGATGGAGGAGCCTGGTAGGCTGCAGTCCATGGGGTCGATGAGTCGGACACGACTGGGCGACTTCACTTTCACTTTTCACTTTCATGCATTGGAGGAGGAAATGGCAACCTACTCCAGTGTTCTTGCCTGGAGAATCCCAGGGACGATGGGGCCTGGTGAGCTTCCGTCTATGGGGTCGCACAGAGTTGGACACGACTGAAGCGACTTAGCAGCAGCAGTAGCATAGGGATCCAAGGTGTAACTCCACAATAAATAATCTAGCAGAGATAAAGAAGAATATCTACCTGTAAAGAGATAAGCAAATGTAAGAGATAAGCTTCCATCCAGAGATATAGGAGGACACTGACACAGCCATGGAACCAAAAATTCTTAGCTAAATTACTCCCGTTCCTGGAGATAAAACATACAAGAGGATCTATGATGCTATAAAAACAGATAACTCAGTCATGATGACTGGGTTCCTGCCCTGGAATATACGGTCTCTCACTAGATTTACTGCAATAGGTATTTGTTTGGTTTACCTGTCTCCAGGCATCTGTCCTTCAACTCCAACCTCTTTGTGGCAGAAAGAGGACTTTTGGTTATTGAAGATCTTTAAGATCTGGAATCCTCAGGTCTTTCTCATTATCTGCCATAGCCCTTTATATTCTAGCATCATTTCATGTTTTCGGGTCTTTTTGTTATTCATTCCATCTGCTTGGAAAACCTTTGCCTCCTTTTCTGCATGACAGTATCTCTATCTTCTGTCATTATTTACCCATCAAAGATTTATTAAACACCCAGGATAAGCACAGTATTAGAATCTGAGGTTATAGAGGTAAATAAACAAGGCCTTTGAATCCTAGAATTCACAAGATGGTAGGTGAGGTGCATGTAGTTATAGTCACTGAATTCAATGAAATGGTTGATATTGTTGTTAAAGGATTGTTTTTAAAAGAAACTGTAGTCATGACTCTCATACAGATATAAAATGAACTTGTGCCAAAGATTGAATGATTGAATTTAAGTCATTAATTCATGAGGGAATCAGCAAGATGTTAAGATTTTATAACTGATTCAAGGAATTCAAAGAATTTATGTACACACTGAAATGACTTGCAAAAAGATGAAACTGGGCCTATCCATGGAGTAATATTCAGTTGCATTCCACCGGATACAATTAATTTGCATTTCTATGGACAGGAGTAATTTGCATTTATCAGTTTTATACATTTTCTACAGTTGTAAAATAGCTCAAAGATAAAGAAAGAGGGATATAACCTTGATAGGTGAGCTAGACAGAGCTCACAATAGTAAAAATGCCTGTTTTGAAACCATTTACCACAGATTGGGACCTGAACCCATGTGCTGGGACTCAAACCCAGCCAAAATCCAGTTTGGCACTTGAACCCACATGGCTGGGACTTGAACCCAGTTTCAACCTTCCTTGGGACTTTAACCTACATGGCTGGGACTCAAACCCAGCCAAAACCCACAGTACCTGGTTTCAGGACCTAATGACGCTCAGATTCTTGATGTCTCATCACAGAAAGGATTCAGTGAGAGACAAAGTGATGGGTAAAAGGTGGATTTATTCAGATTCAGAGAGAAGCACACTCCACAGAGTGTGGGCCATCACACAGTGCAAATGCAGCTGTGAAATGTTGTGTGGTTAGTTTTTATAAGCAGGGTAATTTCATATGCTAATGAGTGGGAGGATTATTCCAGCTATTTTGGGGAGGGGGTGGAGATTTCCAGGATTTGGGCCACCACCCACTCCTTGGTTTTTTAACAGTGCCTTGGAACTGTCTGAGGGGGGCCTTACAAATAGCTGTGGAAAGAAGAGAAGCCAAAAGCAAAGGAGAAAAGGAAAGATATACCCATTTGAATGCAGAGTTTCAAAGAATAGCAAGGAGAGTTATCAGTGCAAAAAAATAGAGGAAACAATAGAATGGGAAAGATTAATGATCTCTTCAAGAAAATTAGAGATACCAAGGGAACATTTCATGCAAAGATGGGCTCAATAAAGGACAGAAATGGTATGGACCTAACAGAAGCAGAAGATATTAAGAAGTGGTGGCAAAAATACACAGAAGAACTGTACAAAAAAGATCTTCATGACCCAGATAATCACGATGGTGTGACCACTCATCTAGAGCCAGACATCCGAATGTGAAGTCAAGTGGGCCTTAGGAAGCATCACTCCGAACAGGCTAGTGGAGGTGATGGAATTCCAGTTGAGCTATTTCAAATCCTGAAAGATGATGATGTGAAAGTGCTGCACTCAATATACCAGCAAATTTGGAAGACTCAGCAGTGGCTGCAGGACTGGAAAAGGTCAGTTTTCATTCCAATCCTAAGAAAGGCAAAGCCAAAGAATGCTCAAACTACTGCACAATTGTACTCATCTCACACGCTAGTAAAGAAATGCTCAAAATTCTCCAAGCCAGGCTTCAGGAATGCATGAACCGTGAACTTCCAGATGTTCAAGCTGGTTTTAGAAAAGGCAGAGGAACCAGAGATCAAATTGCCAACATCCTCTGGATCATCGAAAAAGCAAGAGAGTTCCAGAAAATATCTATTTCTGCTTTATTGACTATACCAAAGCCTTTGACTGTGTGGATCATAATAAACTGATAAACTGTGGAAAACTCTGAAAGAGATGGGAATACCAGACCACCTGACCTGCCTCTTGAGAAATCTGTATGCACGTCAGGAAACAACAGTTAGAACTGGACATGGAACAACAGACTGTTTACAAATTGGGAAAGGAGTACGTCAAGGCTGTATATTGTCACCCTGCTTATTTAACTTACATGCAGAGTACATCATGAGAAATCCTGGGCTGGAGGAAGCTTGGGCTGGACAAGTTGAAATCAAGATTGCCGGGAGAAATATCAATAACTTCAAATATGTAGATGACACCACCCTTATGGCAGAAAGTGAAGAGGAACTAAAGAGCCTCTTGATGAAAGTGAAAGAGGAGAGTGAAAAAGTTGGCTTAAAGCTCAACATTCAGAAAATGAAGATCATGGCATCTGGTCCCATCACTTCATGGCAAATAGATGGAGAAACAGTGGAAACAGTGGCAGACTTAATTTTGGGGGGCTCCAAAATCACTGCAGATGGTGACTGCAGCCATGAAATAAGACACTTACTCCTTGGAATAAAGGTTATGACCAACCTAGACAGCATGTTATAAAGCAGAGACATTACTTTGCCAACAAAGGTCCATCTAATCAAGGCTATGCCATTTCTTCAAGGTTTTTCCAGTAGTCATGTGTGGATGTGAGAGTTGGACTATGAAGAAAGCTGAGCACTGGAGAATTGATGCTGTTGAACTGTGGTGTTGGAGAAGACTCTTGAGAGTCCCTTGGACTGCAAGGAGATCCAACCAGTCCATCCTAAAGGAAATCAGTCCTGATTTTTCATTGGAAGGACTGATGTTGAAGCTGAAACTCCAATACTTTGGCCACCTGATGCAAAGAGCTGACTTATTTGAAAAGACCCTGATGCTGGGTAAGATTGAGGGCAGGAGGAGAGGGGGATGACAGAGGGTGAGATGGTTGGATGGCCTCACCAACTCAATGGACATGAGTTTGAGTAAGCTCCGGGAGTTGGTGATGGACAGGGAGGTCTGGCATGCTGCAGTCCATGGGCTCGCAAAGAGTCAGACAGGACTGAGTTACTGAACTGAACTGAACTGGAACTGGCATGGCACCTCTGGGTATGTCATATCACTTGCTAATTGAGGATCAAAATCTAGTCTTATCCACCCTCTTGGTCCCATTTGATTCTAATAGGTTTACGTTGTGTCTTTGGGCTATGTCGTTCTTTGAAAAGCAGGGAAGTGCCCTGCCCCTTCCCCTCCTGTTAGATTTTCAAAGTTTTCCACAAATTTTCCTGACAAAGGTGAAGCATATGAGAGGGTTATAGTATATAAATTTGCCTAGAGTTGGAGAAATTAAGAGGAAATCTTCAGAGGATATTTGATACCTTGATTGCTGTTGTGAATGGAAATTTTTCAATTTAATATGAGAATGAGAAACATAAACTTTTGTTGTAAGAATGAGAAAGAGATATAAATAAAGGTTTAAGGTAGTAAAATTAGTGGGGCTCAACAATGTTTCCTTGTGAGCACTAGGGGAATAAAGTTCATGACCTCCCTCAGTCTTTTCTGGATTCTACATAGAACTCTGATGAAGGAATTCCTCTGAAACAGTTGAGACAAGAGTAGTCAACGTCCTTTTATTCTCAGATTGGTGACTCTCAAAATATGGTCCAGAAACAGCAGTATCAGCATCATCCAGGCATCTACACCTGTCCCTTTATTGGCTCCTCTAGTCTTGAGAACAGATACAGTATATTCTCTCTATTCTTAGGTCAAATCCACTGTAGGTCTAGTGTGACTAGTGTTTGCTGAATCTCTAAGTAAATGACCTCCATAAGGCAGAAATCCAACATCAGAACACAAGATCAAGACTACTTTTGAGCCAGCAGAAAAGCTATTATGGATATAGGATTAGATTGCCTCAAGTCCTTCAAGTCAAAAGAGCAGCTCAGTTCTTAGTAAGAGAAGATTACACTTACATGGGTGGGAGTTGGAATCCTGGAAAACAGAATCCAAAATAAGGATTTTCATGAAGCTAATATATATTGGAAAATGATATGAAGGAAGTAGAACAAGAAAAGGGGGAAAAAAGAGGGAAGAGAAAACTCTTGCATTGGTCTCATCTCTTCAGTGGGCAATTGGTGATTCCACCAGCGCCCTTGAAGAACCCATGGGATACACTGCAGAGTGTCCAGTCTAGGCATGGAAAAGGAAGTACCTTTCCATGTGCTCTCATGTCTTTTGGTCAAGGTTTGCCTCATGGGATGTGAGCTCACTAAGAATTCCAAACTGTGTTTGCAAAAATGGGTACCTTCCAACATGGCAGAGAAAACTTTGGATAGAAAGCTGGGAGTACTGGATATAGCTGAGCCAAGGGGCAGTCAAGTTACACCCTGCAGGTAGATGGAATAGCAGCAGTGGCTATAATAAAAGGAGGCACACACAAAGTGCTTAATATAGAGATATCTTACTCCTGCCAAAACCCTCCAAGTTTAAACCTTTCCACCTCCAGGAGGAAAACATTCATTTGACCCATCTCAGAAAGAAGATTTTGACATAACAGGAGACCACATTTACACCTTCAAGAGTTGGGAGGGGAAAGGCAGTGTGGAAGCTGAGTGACCTCAGTTAATGCACATCGACTCTGGAGTCCACAGCCCAGACATTCTTCCTTGCCATGTCCCAGTTACATATTCTTGGGAAAGTTTAATTTTTCCTAGTCCTTAGATTGTTCATAAAGTTGCAGTAATAATTTACTTATCAGTCTCATATTTGGAGATAGAAAATAATGTTCACTAAAAGTATAAAAACAATAACAACCAAACATTATTTTTAAGCATTTATTATATGCCAGTCACTGTGATAACTATTTCATAATCCTCAAAACTGTACTGTAACTAGTGTTGTCAAACCTAATTGACAGATGAAGAAACTGAAACACGATGAGGTTAATACATCTCATGTACACCTACATACAGACTTACAAGTGACCCAGCAGATATTCAGACAAAGCTCTCAGGCTCTAAAGCAAAGTGATTTTATAGCAATTGCTTTTCTTTCTTTCTTTCTTTTTAATGCTCTCCGTTTGGGTGACAAATGATTTACATAAAATAAGGCAACAGGAGGAGGCAGAATGGCTTTGGCTCCCTACTACAAAGGGATTCACAGCAGGTCTCTCCACATAGGATTTTATGGAAAACTAGTTTGGGATGACAAGGGAAAGGAGGCTGCAGTAAAAGTGGATGATCTGTAGGGTCTGCACTTGAAGGGGAAGTGACAGTTTATTTGGATCTACCCAGTTCTTTCAGACCACGTGACACACAGCCAGCACCACCCAAAGCAGGCCCGCCCCCATACATTTTTCCTTTGCAGTCGTCTTTTCCCAACTTCTCTGAGCACCCCGATTTTCCTCTGATGATCTTACATCTGACTATTTCTTATCTCCCCATTTTTAGCCTTGCCTCACCTTTTGAGGTGAGGCAAAATCCCACTTCCCTGATGGCTCAGATGGTAAAGCGTCTGTCTACAATGCGGGAGACCTGGGTTCAATCCCTGGGTCGGGAAGATCCCATGGAGAAGAAAATGGCAATCCACTCCAGTACTATTGCCTGGAAAATCCCATGGACAGAAGAGCCTGGTAGGCTACAGTCCATGGGGTCGCAAAGAGTCAGACACGACTGATTGACTTCACTTTCACTTTACCTTTTGAACCAGAACCTTGGCATAATTTTTTAACTGTTCTTATTATCTTACTATATGCTTCAGATTCCTCTTTTAGCTTTGGCACTTTGCATGAGGTAAATGCCCCGTCAGTCCTTACACAGCATTTAGGACCTGCAGTCTCAGCTTAGCTCCTTATTGGGAAAGAAGGATGTCTTACTGGGTTGAATAAGATCCTATTTTCTCCAGGTTTGATGGGGAAAATAGATCTGATATCACACCTTTCTTCTTAGGATACCCTCTGATTACTAAGAACATTTTTATTGAAATTATAGCACCATACCATTGACCAGTCAATGGATGAAACCTATCCAAATATTCTTAAAGATTTTACCTGTGCATCTAAGAATGGGGTTTCTCTTTCTCATTCTCAGAAGGATCACTCAAATGTGTACTTCTGGCCTGGAAATGTGACTCCACGTGTGGCTCTACAGGTGATCAAGTGGTGGTGAAGATGGTCACATGGACTGTCAGACTGAGAGTCACAATATTTTGCACCACCTGTGATCACTCTTTGAGAAGAGGAAACAGGCTATGAGAGAGATTTAGGTACTGTTTCCTCTAAGCCTTCAACATTTTGCTAGAGTGACAGCCATGACCAACAGATATTAACAACGAAGTTCTCATTTTTCTGCCCTTCCTGTTACCTTCTGTGTATTCAGACTTGAGCAAATAAAATTATTTGGGATGATAAGAACCAGTTTTCTCAGTAGTAATTGGGACACATTGGAACATATCCCATGATGGTCTTGATTGGGATTGACATAATCAGCATGAACAAAAGGTTTATAATTGACATAGGTATCTACTAGCTCTTTTGCTGGGTAGATATAGAAGTGATGTTACACTGATAGCATTGTCTATACCTAGTGCCAGGGCTCCATGGATAAAAGGCTGAGTCTAGGGATGGGGCAGGGAGAGTAAAAGATGAGCCTGAAATAGATTGTTGAGCCAATACCTGCTAAAAAAATTCATGGAAACATTAAAAAGTCATAGAGATCTAGAGTGAAGGGCATCCCACTAGCTAAGTCTGAATATGAATATCAAAATATATGAAGATAGCAATGGATTATAGCCTATTGAATAGGGTAAAAATAGATATGAAAGAACAATTCTTGTCAGTAGACCACTAACTATTAAAAATGGATGCATTAATGCAGTTAAAAATCATAAATGGGTGGTAAATCTAGTAGCTGAAACATTTAATGACAAAGTATTTACATACTGTCAAAGACAGAGTAACTCCCCATGAGGTAATGACAAAGGCGGAAATAGTAACTTTGCAGTGGAGAAAGTTAACATGTATGATTGTAAACAAAAATCACTGTTAGTATGACCAATGTTTCCTATATGATGCACTGAGAAGTGACATATAGAATTAACATATAGACACTGACAGATCACTTCTGGGATATTCCTGCCCAAAAGGTAGAACCTGAACTCATTCACAAGGGAACACCAGACCAACTCAAACTAACGGGCAGCCAAGGCCTCAAGGTCTAGAAGGACAAAGAAGGCTGAGGAACTGTTTCGGGTTAAGGGAGATGAAAGAGATTTGAGTCCTATGTGAAATGTGTGATCCTAAATTGGGTCCCAGTCCAGGAAAAAAAATAGCTATAAAAGATGTTGGTACACTTAAATAAATTTTGATTATAGATTATGGATTAGATACTAGTATTGAATACTAGTATTGTTTAAATATTAAATTTCCTGATTTTGACCTTTGTACTATATATAAGAGAATATATGTAAGTTAGGATTAGAGAACATACACTGAAATATTTAGGAGTAAAGAGGGGCCATTTTTACAACTGGATCTCAAATGTTACAGAAAACCAAGGAGAGAGGGAAAGTGGAAGAAAGCTGTGTATAGGGTGTACACAATTTCCTTAAACTACCTTGCAATTTTTCTGAGTTTGAAATTGTATTAGAAATAAACAAGTAAAATATTTCCACCACTTGAAAGGGGATAGATAGTTCCCTGTGAAAGAAGAAAAAAAGTAAATGGCTTTGAAAATGGAAAGAACTTGGTAATATAAAAGCAAAGTAGAAACTAACATTTTTTTATTACCAAAATAACATAACCCTTTGTGATGTAGCTATGACCAAAAGGGTTATTTAAACTTCTACTAAAGGTAGGGAGCATGTCTGGAACTTCAAAACCCAGTCTTCAAATTCATATCTTCACGGGAAAACTGGAAATCCGTTAAAAGCAGCAGTATTTTCAGCCTAGTGAGAATTCCCAGGGCTCAGTATTTTCGTTGAGATAAACACTAGATAAAACCCAATCAGCCAGTGGCAGTATTAATTGAGGAAGCCTTATCTTTGCCTGTGTTAATGGGTGCCCTCATTTAGCATAGTTGATGGGCAGGAGTTAGTCCTGAAGTAGGTCAGCAAGAGAGGCCCTGCAGTGGGAAGAATGGTCATTAGGCTCCTTCCACAAATAAAGTTCTGCTGCCAGAATTCCTCTCTTCATTTCTTGGAGTCTGTAACATTTTGTAATAATTTGCTTTCTTTTTTTGGTAAGTGAAAGTGGACTAAGATTATTAAGCATCCCTCTTTTAGGCATTGATTGACTTAATCCCTGTAAGAATGCTGGGAGCTAGTTATTGGCACCCAGTTTTATAGATAAAGAAAGCAAGGTTCCAAGTGTCTTTCCAGTAATCATACATAAAATAAATGACAACCTATCTAAATCAAAATCCCTGCTCTTTCCACTGCATTGCCCTGACTCTGTATAAAGACATGCTCCTTCTGGAGAGTTAATCAGGTTAAGTCAGCCTCAGGAGCACCTTCTTTATTAGGAAGAGGGAATTATAGGGTGATGAGAAGGTGCTGGCCATGTGTGCACTGGAAGGGCTAGAAGTGGTAATTGAAGAGAACCAAAGATAGAAATAAAAGTTGTGTTTTTGTTTCATCAGCCATATCAGTTTTCTTGTCACCCACTTAAAATTTCTTAATCACCCAGTTGCTCATTCCTTTTGTTTTTACGCTTTGAAATACCATCATGGATCTGAGAAGTGGGATGAAAAATCTTTATTCCTAGTAAATATACATTTGGAAACTACCCAGCTGGGAAGTAATCCCATGAAAGCAGTTATTAGAGCTCTGCTGTGTCCTTAGTCGCTCAGTCGTGTCCGACTCTTTGTGACCCCATGGACTGTAGTCCACCAGGCTCCTCTGTCCATGGGGATTCTCTAGGTAAGAATACTGGAGTGGGTTGCCATGCCCTCCTCTAGGGGATCTTCAGAATCCAGGGATCAAACCCAGGTCTCCTGTATTGCAGGCAGATTCTTTACCATCTGAGCCACCAGGAAAGCCCAGTTATTAGGGCAACCCACAGCAGATGGGCTAAAGGGGTTGTTAGTTCCAAGTTCTCTGGGTTTGATTTTGAATGTATGAGATAGAGACTGTCTCTCTACATACTGCATATCCATAATACCCCCCCTTCCTGCGCATGAGGGTGCACACACACACACACACACACGAGTGAAAATAACATACAGAAAATAACATACAGAAACTGACAGAACACAAACTCTAGAGTTTGATAGAAATAAATACAACACTTGGCTTTTTACTCATAATGATTGTGACCCTGAGGAAATGACAGGAATTTCAGATGAGTCAAGAAGTGAGAAATTGTCTTCAGAAGGATAACAGGTGAGGCTTCTCTTCTGTCAAATGGGAATGAAATACCATTCTTGCTATATCAAGGATTGTTGTGATATTAAAATCAAACATTGGGTATTAAAGTGCTTGGGATACTATTAAAGCCCATTCAAATATCAAGGGTGGTTTTCTAAGCAATGTTTTCTCCAGTGTCAGGGAACCACTTGATGTTGAGCAAAGGGCCAACCTCTATAAGATGTAAGATAATTCACAGTGGCTCTCTATAATAATTCTCATATTGGACTAATCCCCACTATGCAAGAACCATGTCTGGCATATCATATGCACTCAACAAATAATAAATGTCTGGAGACATAAGTAGAAGTGGAGACCAAAAGCTTTTACCATACTGTATTGGTTTCTCAAAGTTATCTTTAAAACACCCACCCCTAACACAGTTCCTGACAAACAACTATGATCCTTAATTTTATGTGTTAATTTGGCTCATCATGGTACTCAGATATTTGGCCAGACATTCTTCTGAGTGTTTCTATGAAAGATATTTGGGGGAAAGATTAACAGTTAAATCAGCAGACATTAAATAAAGCAGATTTCTCTCCATGATGTGGTGGGACCTCATCCAATAGATTGAAGGGCTTAAGAACAGAGCTTGACCTCCTTATGCAAGAAGGAATTCTGCCAGCAGACTGCCTTTGGACTCAAACTGCAACTCTTCCCTGGGCCTCCAGCCTGCTGGTCTACCCTGCAGATTTTGAATTTACCAATCCCAGAAGCCAATTCCTTAAAATAAATCTCTCTCTTTATAAATATATATCCTATTGATTCTGTTTCTCTGGAGAGCCCTAATACAACCATCAATGTCAATAGATATCAAGTTTTTTAATCTAAAAACAAATTATTCTTTAAGCATCAAAGTATTCTACTCTAAAAGAATCTTTTTTTTTTTAAACTTTACAATATTGTATTAGTTTTGCCAAACATCAAAATGAATCCGCCACAGGTATACCAGTGCTCCCCATCCTGAACCCTCCTCCCTCCTCCCTCCCCATACCCTCCCTCTGGGTCGTCCCAGTGCACCAGCCCTAAGCATCCAGTATCGTGCATTGAACCTGGACTGGCAACTCATTTCATACATGATATTATACATGTTTCAGTGCCATTCTCCCAAATCTCCCCACCCTCTCCCTCTCCCACAGAGTCCATAAGACTGATCTATACATCAGTGTCTCTTTTGCTGTCTCGTACACAGGGTTATTGTTACCATCTTTCTAAATTCCATATATATGTGTTAGTATACTGTATTGGTATTTTTCTTTCTGTCTTACCTCACTCTGTATCATAGGCTCCAGTTTCATCCACCTCATTAGAACTGATTCAAATGTATTCTTTTTAATGGCTGAGTAATACTCCATTGTGTATATGTACCACAGCTTTCTTGTCCATTCGTCTGCTGATGGACGTCTAGGTTGCTTCCATGTCCTGGCTATTATAAACAGTGCTGCGATGAACATTGGGGTACACGTGTCTCTTTCCCTTCTGGTTTCCTCAGTGTGTATGCCCAGCAGTGGGATTGCTGGGTTGTATGGCAGTTCTATTTCCAGTTTTTTAAGGAATCTCCACACTGTTCTCCATAGTGGCTGAACTAGTTTGCATTCCCACCAACAGTGTAAGAGGGTTCCCTTTTCTCCACACCCTCTCCAGCATTTATTGCTTGTAGACTTTTGGATCGCAGCCATTCTGACTGGCGTGAGATGGTACCTCATTGTGGTTTTGATTTGCATTTCTCTGATAATGAGTGATGTTGAGCATCTTTTCATGTGTTTGTTAGCCATCTGTATGTCTTCTTTGGAGAAATGTCTATTTAGTTCTTTGGCCTATTTTTTGATTGGGTCATTTATTTTTCTGGAGTTGAGCTGTAGGAGTTGCTTGTATATTTTTGAGATTAGTTGTTGGTCAGTTGCTTCATTTGCTATTATTTTCTTCCATTCAGAAGGCTGCCTTTTCACCTTGTTAATAGTTTCCTTTGTTGTGCAGGAGCTTTTAAGTTTAATTAGGTCCCATTTGTTTATTTTTGCTTTTATTTCCAATATTCTGGGAGGTGGGTCATAGAGGATCCTGCTGTGATGTATGTTGGAGAGTGTTTTGCCTATGTTCTCCTCTAGGAGTTTAAAAGTGACTTTAAGAATGTTTCTGTACTCAGTTATCCACTTCTAACGAAATTGTTATTGACTCTCTTTATTTAATCGCTTACTAGTAAAAAGAAAGGAAGAAAAACTCTGCCGAGAGCAAGTGGGGGTACCCCCAACTTTAGCAATGATGAGAGTCTAAAATACAGATAACAAATTCAAAAATTACAAAAAATCAATAGAATTTTGTAGCACATCCTTATAATTGTAAAGACCATTTCTTGTTGAATAGAGTAACCATAAAGAAACATTTTCTCTGTAAAAATACTGGACTTAGAAAAATCAGTTGAAGTTGCATTCATTTAATTCTACATCTAATGTAGAAAAATGGCAGTGAAATTCTGAAAGAAATGTAAAATTGTTGTACCTAAAAGTGTCTATGAATAAAATAGGTGAGGAGAAGGAGAAAAATTTAACACCAAGAGTAATTTTCACCTTCCTTCTTTGAAAAACATACCTGAAATGTCATGTGTTGTCATGGAAACAGTAAAATAAGGAATCTGTTTGTGACTGCTTGAAGTTAGGTGCAAGCCTGTCAAATACAGACTGTTTGTGTTGTCTCTTACAGAATAGAAAAAGACTGATAATGATAACGTAACCATCTTTCTATTGACTCCAAATCTTAGTTTGTGTTTTGTGTGTGTGCAGCTTCCTAAAGTTACTTCCTTTCCTTTCCTAGAATTTACAGGAAGAACCTTGCCCAGACCTTATGTGTAATGCCACTGGGTTAAAATCTAAAGTCTAGATTTCAGAGCTAAAGGTCAATTAAAAGGATTATTTATATTCAATAATTCTGAAAAAAAGAGTGAGTCAATTAATTTCATTTTACAGTTTAGAAAACAGAAAAGTGAGGCGTTAAGTATGTTGCCCCAGGTCACAGAGAAACAAAACGGAAGACCCAGGACTCAAACTCAGGAGAATGCAAGGGCCTTTCCAAAGTCACACGCCCATACTCACAACACAAGTGAAGTTGTGATATAAAGACCAGTTGTTAGGCCAAGACATTCCCCTGAGTTTGAGTCCTGGTTCTTCCATTTAGTTACTTTGTGACCTCGGACAACATACTTAACGCCTCACTTTTCTGTTTTCTAAACTGTAAAACAAAGCTAATTAACTCGTGTTTTTTAAGAATTATTCAATATATATATTAAATAGTATAAATACCCAAAGCTCAAATATTATTCTTTATTTCCTCCTTCTAGTTATTCATATTATTGAATAGGACCAGAGCTGGGGTAATAGACACTGACGTATAGTCTTCAAATCGTTTCTATTGCCTTGGAGCCTGTGCTTGTGTGCATTCTCACCCTTCTTAGCCATGAACAGTGATTCCCATAAGCAGTTTAGAATTCTCTCGGACATTCAAGGATCTCTACATGTTACCCAAATGCTGCTACCCAATGCAGGCTTCAATTGCATGCTACCAGTCAACATAGAGCCACTAAGCATTAAAGCTGGAAGAGACTTGAGTACCCCTATTTCATGGATGGGACATAGACTCAAGGAGCAGAGTGTTCAGTTGAAGATCCCTCTGTTAATGAGGATCAAAGCCCAATTTCCCAACTTCCTAACTCAGAGCTCCAGACATTCATGTCACAAATACTGGCCTAAGAAGAGTCAGAATGTACTTACCCCTTCCATGTAGGCATGCATGCTCAG
Source organism: Bos indicus x Bos taurus (assembly GCF_003369695.1). Lineage (NCBI taxonomy): Eukaryota > Metazoa > Chordata > Mammalia > Artiodactyla > Bovidae > Bos > Bos indicus x Bos taurus. The sequence goes on along the minus strand of NC_040097.1, from coordinate 50,857,549 downwards.
TCATGTCTGACTCTTTACAACCCAGTGGACTGTAGCCTGCCAGGTTCCTCTGTCCATGGGATTCTCCCAGCAAGAATACTGGAGTGGGTTGCCATGCCCTCCTGCAGGGGATCGTCCCTACCCAGGGATCAAACCCACCTCTCCTTCGTCTCCTGCCTTGCAGGTGGATTCTTTACCGCTGAGTCACCTGTAAAACCCTGCCCCTTCCATACACTATGCTAATTTCTGTTCCTCTTTGCCTTGGAGAAAGTAGCTTTCTTCAAACTTACATATTAATGTCAGTATTTTATCCTAAGGATTATAGAAGCAGGGATAATCTAAAGGAATCAGTTTCTAGTTCTTCACCATCTGTATCTTCTTTTAACTAAAACATCTTCCTGAGGACCTACGTTTCTTCCACTTTATAAAAGAAATTTGTACCCTTCATTCTTGCCACCATGTACTGTGATGCCTTATACCAGGTTGAAAAACTTCCAAGCTAAGCGGAAGCCTTCTGTAGTTATTCATCAAGTCACCCCAAACCCTTTCCTGGTCTTAAGCCTATTTATAGTGATAGAGAAGAATGGAGTTTAAAAGGGAGAATAGGTAATGCTCAGATATTCTTTAGAGGGGAGGAAGCAGCTTCCACTACCCTGTTTCCAGGGCTAACAGCTTTCCTCCTTTCTGCCTGGAATCCCTGCTTTTCAGCTCACTCGCTCCTGCTTTTGTCATAGCATTGCAGCAAACACTTCCATAACACTCTAAGCTTCGCTGTTATTTCACATCCTTTGTCAGCAGATCCTTAGAGTAAATGTCCCAGGGTCAGGCTCTCCATCTTCAGCACAGGCAGCTTGTGGTCTTTTCTACCTTCTCCACCCCTCAGCCCTGGAATCCTGCTTGCCTCTGCATTTTGGTCATAGCCAGAACTCAAACTGTGGGAGTGACAGGTAGAGTTAAAAAAAAAAAAAATGTCTACAGGGAGCCAATGGGGGAAAGACATGATCATTCTGATCTTGGGTAGTCAAAAAAAACTGTCATTAATTAGACTTTTGGATCTTGAAGAGAAAAACTTAGAGGATATTCTTCCCATAGGCAATCTTTAACTCTTGAGAGTGTTTCTTTGAAGGCTAACTTACGGTCACTATCTAGAGGCTAACTGCAGTGTCGGCACCATCAGCAGTCTTTGCTCTTGAAGTCCAGCAGTGTTCTACTTCAGTGTTACCAACTGCTAACAACTCAGGGAGAAAAATCGTAGCCACACAGAAAACCTGCACATTTAACTAACTTATAAGCAAAAACTGTCCTAACTATGAACTTCCTGAAGTGAAAACAGATGGCCGGGATACAAGGGGACTCAGAAGTTTGAGGCTAGGAGATTCTGGTTCAAGACGGTCAAGTAGGAGGCTCCTCAACTCACCTCCTCACACGACACACTGAATTTACGGCTGTGTATGGAACAGTTGTCCTCTGAAAGAAATATGAAAAGTAGCTGAGTGATTCCTATGTCAGGTAAGCAAGAGAAACCCACACTGAAATCAGTCAGGCTGAGACACCCTCTCACCGTAAACCCTATCCCTGGTGCAGCAGCTTGTAATTGGGAGGGAACACATAACTCAGAGCTTCTCCCTGAGAAGGAAAGGCTTTTAACCCCATATCTGGCACCCCAGCTTTTGAGACCTGTACCTCAAAGACAGGACCCCAAAATATCTAGCTTTGAAAGTCAATGGTGCTTGCATCCACGAGACTTAACAAGGCTATAGAGAACTGAGAAAGGTTCTTTTTTTTAATTGATGTGTAGTTGTTAATTTCTTCTGTATAGCAAAGGATTTGGTTATATATGTACATATATGTAAGTATATATATATTTCATGCTCTTTTCTGTTATGCTTTGTCACAGTATACTGAATATAATTCCCTGTGCTGTGCATTGTTTAACCATCCTATATATACTAGTTTGCCTCTGCTAATCTCAGACTCCCAACCCTTCCCTCCCATACTTCTCCACCCCATTGCGAGCCCTAAGTATCTTCTCTATGTCTGTGAATCTGTTTTTGTTTTATAGATGTGTTGATTTGTGTCATATTTTAGATTCCACATATGAGTGATTATTTTGTTCAGTCACTAAGTCATGTCTGACTGTTTGCGACCCCATGAACTGCAGCACACCAGGCCTCCCTGTCCTTCACTATCTCCCAGAGGTTGCTCAAACTCACGTCCATTGAGGCAGTGATGCCATCCAACCATCTCATCTTCGGTGGCCCGCTTCTCTTCTTGCCCTCAATCTTTCCCAACATCAAGGTCTCGATTGAACCTGGGTCTCCTGCATTACAGGCAGATTCTTTACCATCTGATCCACTAGGGAAGCCCATATGAGTGATATCATATGATATTTGTCTCTGTCTGACTGACTTCACTTAATATGATAATCTCCAGATCCATCATGTTGCTGCAAATGGCATTATTTGATTCATTTTTATGGCAGAGTAATAGTCCATTGTATATATGTACCACATCTTCTCTATCCATTCCTCTGTTGATTGACATCTAGGTTGCTTCTGTGTCTTGGCTATTGCAATTAGTGCTACCATGAACACTGGGGTAGATGTATCTTTTTGAAGATGTTCCTGGTGGTTCAGACGGTAAAGCATTATGGTTTTCTCCAGATGTATGCCCAGGAGTGGGATTTCTGGATCATATGACAACTGTATTTTTATTTTTTTGAGGAACCACCATATTATCTTCCATAGTAGCTGCACCAGTTTACATTCCCACAAATAGTGTAGGAGGGTTCTTTTTTCTTCAGACCCTCTCTAAAATTTGTCATTTGTAGACTTTTTAATGATAACCATTGTGACTGGTTTGAGGTGTTTTGATTTGCATTTCTCTAATAATGAGCGATGTTGAGCATTTTTTCATGTGCCTATTGGCCATCTGTATATCTTCTTTGGAGAAGTGTCTATTTAGATCTTCTGTTCATTTTTTGATTGGGTTGTTCACTTTTGTTTTTGTTTGAGTTATATGAGCTGTTAGTATATTTTGGAAATTAAACCCCATTGGTCACATCATTTTCAAATATTTTCTTCCATTCCATAGGTGGTCTTTTTGTTTTGTTTATGGTTTTCTTTGCTGTGCAAAAGCTTATACGCTTGATTAGGTCCCATTTGTGAGAAATGATTCTTAAAAGAGCTCATACAGACTTACCTGCCTATACACAGGGCCCTGCACAGAGCCAAACACTTGAAATTTGCCATTCTTTCTATAAAAGAGGATTATTTGTTTAGCTTAGAAATTTTGGCCTGGGCAGGGGATGGCGGGGGAGCGGCAGGCATCTAATTTAAACACACATCTAGGGCTGACTGAGAAACTGAAGACCATGGAGCCACTGGCTGCCATCTTTATTCTCTCCTGCCTGAAGGATCTTGTGCATGTGTGAACCCCTGGTTTTCTGCTGCCGCTCAGGGTGCCTCCCTTGATCACCTAACTCTGATGAGACCTGGTCTAAGATGAGTCTTAGACTTAGTCTGAGTCTAGTCACAGTCTAACTCTAGGACTAGGCTAGGCCAAAATCTAGTCTAGAACGATACGAGCATTATGCTGTTCATGACAACATTTAATAGTTGCAGCCTATGCATAAGTAATGAGTACTAAGTAACGAACCCAATATAAAGTCCTTGTAGTGTGTTGTGTATGTGTGCAAAGTAGACTGTATGTGCCCATCACTAAAGGAGGCCCCACCATTCTTGGCGTGTCTTATTGCCATCCACAAGTGCTCTGTGGCAATTATTGCTGTATTTGGCCATCTTGGCTGTAGGAGTCCTAACGGGACACTGAAGTCAAAAGTCCGGTGCCCAGAGTGAGCAAACAAGGAATGAAATACAGTCTTTTTAAAATTATACTTTGGTGAGACTTCCCTGGTGGTCCAGTGGCTAAGACACTGCACTCCCAATGCAGGAGTGCTGGGTTCAATCCCTGGTCAGAGAACTAGATCCCACATGTCACAACTAAAGATTCGGCGTGCTGCAACTAAAGACCCCACATGCCGCAGCTAAGACCTGGTGCAGCCAAATAAATATTTTAAAAACTTGAGTAGAAAATAAAATTATGTTTTGGTGAATTCCAAGTAACATCACTAAAAACTTAAGACTCTTTTTTTCTTTCTACTTGATTATCTTTGATCAGTCTAGATGATAAAGCTGCATTTCATTCCCATAGCATCGCCTTACTGAAGCCCCTGGCACCAGTGGTGGCTCCAGTGATGCTCTGTATTCATTTCAGACCTGGCAGGAAAGTCCCTTCATGATATCTCCCAGTATTTACTGCCCATTCCCCTTTTTCACCTTCCTGTCTTTCCTATGCCTAAATACCATTCTATATCATCATGTGGTAACTTTTTCCCTTTATCTCATGCTTATCCATATTGAAATTTCACTTTTTGATCCTGAAGCTGGTATCACAATTATCTAGGGTTGTTTTAATCTTGAAATTAAAAAATTTATATTAGAGATAAAATAATAATTCCCAGGTTGAATATTACTCTGGTAGATCCTAATTCCTTGAAATCTGTTTTGATGTTCAGCCTTACTGAGAAATATCTCTCCAACCATAAAACCACTGAGCTATTTTTCAACATAATTTTAAATGTTGCCAGTGTCTTTTACTCTATAATAAAAGGGTAAAGCACGTTGAGGGAAGAGTAATATTAGAATTCATATACATTGAAGGATAATCAATATGACATTAAGTATAAGTCACTGAGATCAGATTCATTCCTGTTCTTTTGGGAATGATGGGTAAATATAAATATAGAACATCGCAAAGAGGTTAAAAGATCCTAACAGATGAATAGGTAGATATTGCAGTTGGTTTTACTAACATCAGGATTTGCTTTCTCTTTACATTTTCATTACACTAGTACAGGCAGATGTTCTTAATGAGGTTTTTTTGTACCATAGGATATTTTTTTACTTTATTGAAGCCTATGTTTAATTCATTTAAGCCCTTTCTCAGAATACATTTTTAAAATTACTTACTTTATTTTTGATTGTCCTGGTCTTCCTGGCTGCACGCAGTCTTCCTCTAGCTGTGGGTAGTGGGCGCCACTCTCTAGCTGCAGTGTGTGGGCTTCGTGCTGCGATGGAGTCTCTTCTTGTGGGGCACAGGCTCTAGGGCACACAAGCTCAGTGGTTGCATCTCGTGGTCTCTAGAGAGCAGGCTAAGTGGTTGTGGTGCATGGACTTAGTCGCCTTTCTGCATGTGGAATTTTCCCAGACTAGGGATCAAACTCATGTCCCCTTCATTGGCAGACAGTTTCTAGACTACCAGAGAAGTCCTGGTAGTCTAGAAAAAGAATACATTTTTTAAATACATAGAACAAAATGCATAGGATTACCAAGGAAAGAATTACTGAAACAGTGATATAGTTGCCATTTATTGATGTATTGCTGCTGCTACTGCTAAGTCACTTCAGTCGTGTCCGACTCTGTGCGACCCCATAGACGGCAGCCCACCAGGCTCCCCCGTCCCTGGGATTCTCCAGGCAAGAACACTGGAGTGGGTTGCCATTGCCTTCTCCAATGCATGAAAGTGAAAAGTGAAAGTGAAGTCACTCAGTCGTGTCCAACTCTTTGCGACCCCATGGACTGCAGCCTACCAGGCTCCTCTGTCCATGGAATTTTCCAGGCAAGAGTACTGGAGTGGGTTGCCATTGCCTTCTCCAATTGATGTATTAAATAAGACCTAATTGAAGATCTAATAAATAACATGCTTAGGAATGGTGTTGAGCATAAAAATTACTTTGAAATATCTTTAACAGCTGGATATATATAACAGATATATATTTTCATTACAGAAACTCTTTGTTCCAAAAGATTCTTTAAGTATCTGTCTATTCCACACAAATACTTCCACAGTTTTGTGTATTTGTTGAATGAATAAATGAGTGAATGAATAGGGTATATTTAAGAGTATATTTGAACCTTATAGTGGTGCGGGTAATGTTGTACCTAACAGTTCTCATAAGAACCACCAGATGGCAGATATTTAGCCTAAAAATGGCCATTTAACTATGAGGAAAACTCCAATGATGAAATGCATAATAGCTTTTGTTTTCTTGATCCTTACTGCCTGAGTTTATTAAATTCGAAGGGATTTTGTGAGTAAAAGAACCAGGGGATATTTTTAAGTCCTTCTGGCCTAGAAAAATAACTGTTTATTGAATTGGTTTATAAAATTGAATTGGAAAGAGACAGTAAACAATACTCTTCTCTCAGGAAGGAAAAATAATAATGAAATCCTTCAATAATTTCATTATTGAAATTATGAGTGAAATAATGAAATAAAAATGAAATAATGAAAAATAATAATGATTATCCTTCAATGTATATGAATTCTAATATTACTCTTCCCTCAACATGCTTTACCCTTTTATTATAGAGTAAAAGACACTGGCAACATTTAAAATTATGTTGAAAAATAGCTCAGTGGTTTTATGGTTGGAGAGATATTTCTTAGTAAGGCTGAACATCAAAACAGATTTCAAAGAGGATTTTCCAGGCTAAGTCATCCTTTTTAGGGATTTCTACTCCTCAATCTCCAGATCAGTAAAAGAATGATTACAATCATGGAAGTCATTATATTTTACATACTTTGAAAGAAATAAAATGCATAAGAATCACACAGCACAATAGTTGCCTTTCTATTTTTGTCACATAGAAATTAAACCTCAGTCACCATAAGACAAGTCCCACAGTCATAGCAAAAAGGAGGTATCTGATATCATAGCATCCAACCACATATTGGATGAATCTATATGCCCTCAATACAATTGGTTGCATTTAATTCTGGGTGTGATGCCTTAAATAAAACATTGAGAAAGAGAGAGACAGGTCACCCAAAGGAGATTATCCAGAATAGAAACTAGGTCATATAGGGAGCAGCTTTAGGAAGTGAAGGTGCTCAGTTGAGACGTGTGACGTAGGCGCCACCGAGGGCTCACGTGGGGAAGTCACACAAGCTACTTTTGCTCAGAATTAGGACAGTTGGGTTACAGAGAATTGGAATTCTGCTTTTAAAAGGGAAGGAATTTTTCAAAATTGAGGCAGACCACCTAGGGGATCTCCGAGGTTTCCTCAGTGGACTATTCCAGCAGAGGCTCAGGTGTAATTCAGTGTATGAAAATCCACACAATCTACCTTCAGAGACCACATTCTCAGAAAGAAGAAATGCAGGAAAGTACACTGCACAGGGCCTGGGTCGTAGTTCACGTTCAATAAATAGTCCTTTTCTGTCTGTACATTTCCTTTTAGTTACTACCTTAAGTTTCTCATATAACCTCTTTTTGCTTGAAAAATAAGTCTTAGTTTATTTATCCATCTAGCTGTTTATATAAGCTTATAATACTTATTTGTTTATTGACTGTGCTGAGTCTCTGTTTTGTGGGCTTCTCTCTAGAGGTGCTGAGCGGGGCTGCTCTCTTGCTGTGGACCACACAGGCTCTAGAGCATGTGGGATCCACAGTTGTGACTCCTGGGCTCTAAAGCGCTGGCTCAGTAGTTGTGGCTCACAGGAGGAGTTGCTCCATGGTATGTGGGATCCTCCCAAACTGGGATCAAACGCACGTCTCCTACATTGGCAGGCAGATTCTTTACCACTGAGCCACCAGGAAAGTCCTATACGTGCGTATAATAAAGATTATAGTACTTAGTATTCACACATTACTTTTTAGTCTAACACACTTGTATATATTTTATCCATTTATTTTATATAGTGACCAGAGCATAATTCTTGACACAAAATAAATACTCATCATGACTTTGTGAGTCATCAGTGATTATCCCCATGTTATACAAACTGAGTCTTAGTGTGTAAGTCTCTACAGTTTATAAGTTGCAGAAATAGTAATTAAATTTATAAATTTAATTTATAAATTCTTTTTCCCCCCTATTCCTTTTCACAATGTTGTATTAGCATATGTAAAAAAATGATACCTATTCACAAATACAAAAAAAAACCCCAGCAGTACATATGTGCGTGCCTATGTGTATATGAAAGAGAAAGAGAGAAAGATCCAGGAAAATCCAAATATACTGGGAAAGAGTCCAAATTTAACATAAATTACATTGATCTGCCAGAGATAATATATATGCATCCCTTGGGTTTAGACTAAAAGAGCTCCTGATGATGTTTTGCTACTCATCAGAGAAGACTTTAGTTTCATAGCATAGATTGCTGTTGCTTGTAGGCATGATTCACAACATGCCTATGTGTGTGTATGTGTAGATGTTTCCCAGTTAATAAGCCATTGGGCAATGGTGATCTATCTCCATGCTGGCTAGGGCTGTTGTGATACATGGCAGAAACTCTTCAGATAATATACAGAGCAGCATTAAAGTCAAAGACTAGGGTAAGGTTAATTAACACTGTCCTTGGAATTGTCAAGTGATCAGCAAGAACAGCATTAAATTGGGGTCACTGGGAGTTCCCCCTGCACTCACCGTGCTGAGTAGCCCATTATGTTGTTCATAATAATCTGTGCCAGCCTGTAATGGCTTGTATATTTATAGGCTATCCAATGACTTTTACAAAGTTTTAGTTCAAGCACAGCCTTTCCTCTGTTTGGTGAATTTACTTGAAGCTTTTGTTATGAGTCAGACATTATGCAGAGACATTATGCGTTATGCAATTTGCATGTATCATTTCATTTATTAACTCAATAAATATTTAATTATAAACTCCTTTTTATAGGTTTGTAAACTAAGTCCCAGAGAGGATAAAAAACTGGCAGTGGCCCACTCTTTGAACCAGGCACTCTGCCTCCTGAATCATCTAACCTTGCACACTTTTAGACTGAGCACCATGGAGAGATAATAAGAGTAAGTAGTGTTCAGGGGAGGCCCGTGCCCTGGAAGCCTGGGTGGGGCAGACCAGCCCTAAGAGCAGTAAATAGGTTCCACACGTAGGATGGCTACAGGGAAGCACTGCTGGTGGGAAGCGGCACAGTTAGAGCCCAGAGGAACGCTGGGGATCAGGATTAGTTTCTGAGCCACCACAATGACAGGGAGAGAGTTACAGAAAGACATCAAGAAACACAGACTGGAGCAAGATAAGGCCCCAGAGCTGGAGACAGACTCCCAGAAGAGAACACCTGAGGTACACGAAAGCCTGGTCCTCCCCTGGCCATGAGGGCTCCCCTGTCCTGCTGCAGACTCACAGCTCACTTCAGCTAGTCTGTCTCCCCAAACGACAGGATTGCCCATAGACAAAGGTAAATAAGCAGCAGTGGTTCTAGTTTAGCACGTGGAATTTCAGGAACGTCTCCAGTGCAAGTGTAAGACTCCATTACCAGTGAAGAAGCTGGGTTCGCCTTTCCAGCCTTTCTCCCTTCTTCCCCCCTCCTCCCTCCCCTTCCCCCACTGTCCCCAGCCCCTCCTCACACATATATAACAGTCCCCGGTGATGCTGTCATATGAGACTGGGCCACTCCTCATCCAGCACACATGAGAGGAATGCCTCTGACAGTAATGTAGTCTGCTGAGGGAATGCCACAGTCACACGTGGCCAAAATGAAGATGCTGATTCAGCCAGGAAAGCTCTAAGGTCGCATATAAAAAAAGTTGACTGCCACCTATGATTTTTAAAGAATACATGGAGCATGCTCAGACCCTGGAGGTGACCTTGTAGTCTGTTCTCATGAACAGGCCAGTTGAGAATTCCAGGAATCTCCAATGTCAAACAGCCATCTTCTGAGGAAAGATGCCCTCTAGTGGCCATCGAGCCGCTTTCTATTGGCAAAAAAATTAATATGCATTTATGCATTTCATTTTACTTTTAATATTCAGGGTCTTAAAGGAATGGTGGCAGCTAAATATGAAATGCACATGAGAAGGACAGTTATTTGGAAAGTCATTGGTACAAACTGTGGTGCACAGGTACTCCAATCAGATAACTGCTTTGGGGAAATACCAGTTAAGGGTGAGCAAAAATACAGCAGAGCACTGAGCTCAAGGCTGCATAGTGCCAAGTACAATTTTCTTCACCCACATTGAGCTGGGGACCCAGGAGAACTCGATCACTGATTTTCTTTCTGTCCAGCATTCATTCACCATTATATGAACAAGTCACTCCTTTGTCAGTCACTTATGCAGAAATTAAAGATTTAGCGGAATGAAACTGACAGGACCAGGAGAATTGCCCTTGTAGATCTTATGTTCTAGTGGATAGAAAGCCAATATACATTGAATAAGGAATATTTTCATTTTAGATGGTGGTAGATTCCACCATCAGGAAACTACAAGCAGGTACTATTTGACTAGGAGGAGGAGCTGCTTTAGATATTGTGATGGATGGAAATATCCTAGAGAAATTATAGCTCAAACGATATGTGGGCTCAGTTAAACAATGTGAAATACTTAACCATGTAAAGATCTGGAAAGTGGGAACACACTTAAGTAAGCTAACGTATTTCAGAAGCAGCAAGAGGGACAGTGTCGGAAAAGTGTGTCAGGAGAGGAGCATGGCAAAAGAGAATTCATGGAGCTAGATTATGGAGAGCCTCCTAGACCCTGTCATTGAGCTTTGAGTCAACTTCTGAGCAGGTTATGGAGCAGCTGGAAGATTTTAAGCAGAGGAGTGATATTTGATTTCTCCTGTAAAGAATCTGCCTGCAATGCAGGAGACCTGGGTTTGATCCCTGGGTCGGAAGATCCCCTGGAGAAGGGATGGCAACCCCTTTCAGTATTCTTGCCTGGAAAATCCCATGGACAGAGGAGCCTGGCAGGCTAGTCTATGAGGTTTCAAAGAGTCAGACCTGACTGAGCAACTAAGCACACACACGCACACACGTGAAAACTTTACCTTGGGCCGTGTGGAAGATGGATGGTGGGGAGGACAGTGAAGCAGAAAGTCCCCGGAAGAGGTTTTCCTTGGAAAGGCCAAGTGATCAGCAGGCAACATTAAATTCAGATCACTGGGAGTTTCTGATGTAGTCAGCTTTCTGAGTAACTCATTATAATATTCATGTTTTGTTTTGTTTTTCTAAATCCCAGATATGTAAGGACTTGTGTATCTTCAGGGTATTCTGAGAAAGTTTACTGAGTCAAACATTGTTCTTGTTTTTGCTGTTACTGTTGTTAGGCTTTTGCCCTAGTTTTCCTTTTCTTGACAGACAGGTTTTCAGGTGACTGAAAGGTAACTGGAAGACAAGCCTTTACCCTCCAGTTCAAGTACCATTCGCCAGGGGACCTTGAGCATTATCTCTGAGCCACTTTGGGTCATAGTCTCTTTATCCAAGAATGAATGGGGTCAGCATAGGTTCATCTGGCTCTGAAATTATATCATTGTTCAGATCATAGAAGTAATTAGAGTGTGGCCTCAATTAGCCTTGTCATTTATTATTCAGAAAGAAAAGGTAATTGACCATGAGCCCAGTGACCTAAATATTGCTTATGCATTTGTGCTGGCTTCAAATGATAGTTTCATTTCCTTTATTGCACCTATCATTCTCTGAAACTATCTAGCTTATTTGTTTTTGACTCCTCCATTATAATGTCTGTTTCATGACAGGAAAGACCTTGTCCATTTTTTTTCCCCCAAGCCAGCCTCTAAAAGAGTACTTAGAATATAGTAGATGTCCAATATATACTTGTTGAATGAATGAATTATTTGCTACCTTGATGGGAATTTCTATGGACTAGTAGGTATAGCACTTCAACAGACTAATATAAAACCAAGTTTTGTTTATGGCAAAGTTATGTTGTAGACAAGTACTTTTCACGGTTTTCAAAGTCATAGAATCCTTTGTTTAATTAAAATCTTGGAAAAACAAAGTATGAAAGCATATGAAAACCTGGCTCTGGTTAAAGGCTGGAGGGAGAGCCCAGAGTTTTGCCCAAATGCCTTTGTTTCTCAGTTCCTTCACAAGCGACTACCAAGGTACCTCCATATGCAGTTTGAAAACTGCAGGAGCCCTTGACCACCAAGATCTTTACAATTTCATAGAAGCTGGAGTGTATTAAACCTCTGTTGCTTGTAAGCCCAGTCCCATGCCTACCACCCCATTCAACAGCCAAGTCTATGCCCATCATCTCCAGGGAAAGGAATTTGTACCCTTTCATACTTAAATGCCTATACTAGAAAATAATGCATTTATATGACCAAAATCTGTCTCAACTCTCATGTCTCTAGACAATCAGTTGGTTCTGTTTTCCTCAGAACAAAATTTTAACAATTGGAAGGAAACTTTCTCTCATTCTGCCCTCCATCCTAAACATTCTCCACTTCTTTTTGTTTAATATTGATATGCCATACTCATGGTCTCCCCAACTTGAACAATCAAAAGTTTTCATCTCTTGTTCAGCCACAGTTTGACAATGTGCTATGGAAAAATTGGTGCCCTGATTAAAACCCAGATATCCTGGTAAATCCTAAAGGAGATCAGTCCTGGGTGTTCATTGTAAAGACTGATGTTGAAGTTGAAACTCCAATCCTTTGGCCACCTAATGCGAAGAGGTGATTCATTTGAAAAGACCCTGATGCTGGGAATGATTGAGGGCAGGAGGAGAAGGGGACGACAGAGGATGAGATGGTTGGATGGCATCACCGACTCAATCGACATGGGTTTGGGTAAACTCCAGGAGTTGGTGGTGGATAGGGAGGCCTGGCGTTCTGCGGTTCATGGGGTCGCAAAGAGTTGAACGCGACTGAGTAACTAAACTAAACTGAACTGATCTTGGTAAAAGCTGTTCAGTCAGAGTGGACAAGACCATCTTCTCCCTTTTTTCTGTTCATGGAAATTTTATTAATACAGAATAATCTCCACTGACTATGGGGAACATCATACTGGGATTTTCCCACAAGATTTCTTCATTCCTATTTCCACTGTCTGCTCTGGGATTCCTTTGTCTCCAGCATAAACTGCAGTGTCCAGGAAATTACTCCACATTTTCTTCCCTTCAACACAACACAGCATTTTAAGAAATTTACTGTAGTCATTCAGAAAAGGAAATATAAATGCAACAAACAATAGGGAGATAACAAAGATTCCAAAAATCTCAGAAGGTCCTTACAAAACTGTCTCTGGACTAGGATGAAGTGTGGATGCCCCCATCCTTCTCAGAGGATCTCCTAATTTCCTTGTGTATCTAGGTGGCCTGAGGATTGTTGTTGTTGTTCAGTTGTTCAGTAGTGTCTGACTCTTTGCGACCCCATGGACTGTAGCACACCAGGCTTCCCTGTCCTTCACTATCTCCTGGAGCTGCCCTGAGAATATATCTTTCAAAAGAGGATAGGCTTCAGAGGGATATGGACAGGGGTTTAAATGCTGCCTCTATAACAGAATCAGCTAGAAATTCTGGCAAATAACTTCTCACTTATGATGATGAGGGACATCATTTCCTCACTTATGAAATGAAAATACCAAGTCATACAGCAATTGTGGAGAATAACTTCCATAATGAAAGTGAAAGTCATTTACTCATGTCCGACTCTTTGTGACCCCATGGACTACAGTCCATGGAATTCTCCAGGCCAGAATACTGGCGTGGGTAGCCTATCCCTTCACCAGGGGATCTTCCCAGCCCAGGGATCAAACCCAGGTCTCCTACATTGCAGGTGGATTCTTTACCAGCTGAGCCACCAGGGAAGCCCAAAGATGTGCTTCCCTGACCAGGAATCGAACCCAGGCTGCAGTGGAGAGAACACTGAATCCTAACCAGTAGACCACAAGGGAACTTGACTTCCATAATGGCTTAGTATAAATTAAGCAGAAGTGTGTTTCTCTTTAAATCATTTTGTGGGTATTACCTCCATCATTGTAGTCCAGGGATGAAAACTTCTTTCATGGGACTGTACAAAAAAAAGCCAAGATGTGGGGAATGGTAACATAGACTTTAAATGGACAGAGAGACTCAAGTCCATGGAGCCTTGGTTAATGGCAAAGCTTTACTCAAATAAACATCTCAGGCAGGTCTTATTACCAAGGTGTACTTTCCTTCTAAGGTTGCTGCACTAAGGGTCCTTGTTGCTCCAGATTCTGCCAAGACAACACCAGATTGTTATGGCAATTAGACCAAAGACCTGGTTATTTTGAAATTTTTTTCATTTACTCAAGTTCTGCATGTAAACAAAAGGGGGTGGGGGCAGTAGCCAACAGCTAGAAGCCATTCTGACTTTTTCTCCTGAGCCTCTAATGTATCAGAATTATCTTTTTCCTTGTGTAAACGACTACAACCCAAAATCCACCCCCATCCATCTCCCTAGGAATTTGGGGAGGGAAGCATGGTAGTCTAATGTGATATGGCTGATATTGGAAAAGAGATTCAAGTGTGCATTTTGAAAGCAGAAGGAGTTACAGTAATAAGATAACACATATACCTGGAAGGAGATTCAGAGAAACATTTGAAAAGAAAAGGGGTCATGGGAGAACTGAGGGAAATGAACATTAAAGACTGTTTTGCTTAGTTGAGATTTTTAACTTCCAGAAGAAGTAACAAATTCCTGTCAATGATGAATCAGTGATTTCATCATCACTTGTCATAATTCTCTCCTTTTTCTCATGTGCTGAGCTGTCTTTTCCCATCTGGCAAACTGCGATTCACATGCCCACAATGAGCTCAGTTGCCTCATTTTCTGTGAATCCATCGGAGGCATTCACTCTCTTCCCTCAGCTCCTATATACTAGACTCATGCATCAGTTGGGTCTCTTCTCCTGCCATATTTAAAGTCTGTAATGTTCTGTCTCTCTGATCACTAGGCTATTATGTCATAAAAGCAAGAATCACATCCCATACATCTTGATTCTTCCAAATACTGCCACTGCCTTAGAACATAGTAAATGTTCAGTAAATGTTGGGGTTTTGGGGGAAAGGGGGTAAAGGATGGAAAAAGTAAATGTGTTTCCATCTGAATTCCTTCACATTGCTCTTTTTCCAGTGTTGGTTTCTAACTTTGATCTTCCTCAAGGTGTTCAATTTACATAGGTAATTTTTTCTGAACCTCAAGAATTTCTGTTTGTTTGTTGTTGTTGTTTTTCTATTCACTCTAATACCAGAGCTTTCCATATATCTTTCTAGATGTTATTATCTACCTGCTCTTTGGAATTACATTGCTTCCAAATTCCAGATATACATAGCATACCTTAAACCCGGTTGTGGTAAATTAGTAGCAGATGTCTGCAGTGAATTTCTAAAGCCTATGCAATGATTTTCTCTTCCAGAAATTCTCTTGTACATTTTGCTATATTTCCCTTGTGTGGCCTTTTGTGACCACCAAGAGGACACTCCATAAGTATATTTTTCTTGGCCTAGATTTATCAAACTAATTTAGCAGCGTTCTCCTGTGCCCATCTAGAAGAAGGTCAAGTGAAGGAACTCTATCTACACCCCATTTCCATGTCCAGTTTGCTCAGTTTTGAGCATAGTGGTTTGTACCTGGTGGACCTGCAAGAGGCAGAATTTCCACAACTGAACCAGCAAATTCTGCCTTTCTCTTGACCTCTTTGTCTAGCTTCATGTAAATCTTCTAAAATAAAGCCTCCACTCCTATGCCCAACTCAAATTTTCTAGCATGATACTTTGTAATTTTGAACCAGGCCACTTACATTCTAGCCTGAATTGTTTCCATAAATCCTTTTACACAATTTTGACTCATCTATAATTAATCATCCTAATAAAATTGTTAAATTCCATTTATTTCTAATACCATAAATCTTTCATACTGGTAATTTGTGGTATGCCATGACTAACAGAATAGCCTCATTAGCACAGTCCAGAGACCTAGAGCATGACCTTGCTTGAATACTGTTAGTCCTCCTTATCTTGTTTTCAGTAAATCCAATAGATTATAAAGGCTGTTCCTCACACACAAGTCTTTCCTTTATGGCTCTTTTCCTGAGAGCTGTATTGAAGTAGGGAGTGTCTCTCCAAATATGCCTTCTAGTATTTCTCACTTTTTTTTAAGTATATATAATTTATTGAAGTATAATTACTTACAATGTTTCAGGTACACAGAAAGGTGATTCAGTTATACAAATATACATATATTGTTTTTGAAATTATTTTCCATCATAGGTTATTACAAGATATTGACTATAGTTCCCTGTGCTATCCAGTAAACCTTTGTTGCTTGTTCATATCAGTTTTTTAATTAGAAATCTAGTATTCTATTCATACTAAGTCAAACAAGTGGAATCAAAATGTCATAATTATTTTAGGTAAAAATTCATAAGTTTTCTAAAATATGTATGTTATGTATTTTTATATATGTGTGTGTGTGTGTGTGTGTACACAAAAGCTTCTACTACACTTGAAAAGGCTTGAGAAAGAATATATAAAAAAAAAAGAAGAGATGGAGAAATTGGAGAGCATAAACTAAATGAAATAGGAGCACTGAATATGAAATAGAAAAAGTGAAACAAACTAGGTAAAAGATCATCATATGGTTCAGTTGTTTTGAAACATGACTGCTCATTAGAAACATATCTGGAGCTCTGGTGAAAAATGCAATACCTGAGCATTTGTATTTTTCAAAATATTTCAAGATAATTCTGATATGCATCTGGATTTTAAAAAGTGACTACAGGTTTGTCTATTAGATCCTAGTTTTGGTGATATAGGGTTCTATAATTTTTCTGTTGACCAATAATTATACACTGGTATTAAGTGGGTAATAGTTACACAATCACAGTAGTAAAAGATGTTTATCAGTTTTCACAATCAATAGCCAGACAAAAAATAAAAGATAGTTACAATTGCAAGCCATAATGGGAACATGATTAACTTAACAATATAAAATAATTACATACAATTTAGCAGGGGTCAAGCAGAGTGATGTGGTAAGTGGAAGGGCCTACATGCACATGTTCTTATCCACCCAGCCAAGACCAAGCCCATGCGAGGACTTCCCCTGTGGCTCAGATAGTAAAGCGTATGTCTTTTGGTTGGTGCATTTAATCCATTTACATTTAAGGTAATTATCAATATGTATGATCCTATTACCATTTTCTTAATTTTGGGGGGGTGTTTATTTTCTGTAGGTATTTTCTTTATCTTGTGTTTCAGCCTAGAGAAGTTCCTTTAGCATTTGTTGTAAAGCTGGTTTGGTGGTGCTGAAATCTCTTAACTTTTGTTTGTCTGGAAAGCTTTTGATTTCTCCATCAAATCTGAAGGAGAGTCTTGCTGGGTAGAGTATTCTTGGTTGTAGGTTCTTCCCTTTCATCACTTTAAATATATCATGCCATTCCCTCTGCCTTGCAGAGTTTCTGTTAAGAAATCAGCTGTTAGCCTGATGGGTTTTCCCTTGTATGCTATTTGTGTTATTTTTCCCTTGTTGCTTTTAGTATTTTATCTCTGTCTTTAATTTTTGTCAGTTTGATTACTGTGTGTCTCGGTGTGTTCCTCCTTGGGTTTATCCTTCCTGGGATTCACTGTGCTTCCTGGACTTAGTTGACTATTTCCTTTCCCATGTTCAGGAAGTTTTCAGCTATTATCTTTTCAAATATTTTCTCAGGTCCTTTCTCTCTCTTCTCCTTCTGGGACCGCTATAATATGAATGTTGGTGCATTTAATGTCCCAAAGGTCTCTTAGGCTGTCTTCATTTCTTTTCATTCTTTTTGCTATATTCTGTTCTGCAGCAGTGATTTCCACCATCTGTCCTCCACGTCATTTATTCGTTCTTCTGCCTCAGTTATTCTGCTATTGATTCCTTCTAGTGTATTACTCATCTCTGTCTGTTTGTTGTTTAGTTCTTCTAAGTCTTTGGTAAACATTTTTTGCATCTTCTCAATCTTTGTCTCCTTTCTTTTCCCAAGATTCTGAATCCACTTCACTATCACTATTCTGAATTCTTCTTCTGCAACATAGCCCACCTCAACATCATTTAGTTGTTTTTCTGAGATTTTATCTTGTCCCTTCATCTGGGACATAACTTTCTGCATTTTCATCGTGGTTAACTTTGTGTAATATGGTTTTTGTTTTAGCCGCTGTGAGACTGTGCTGCTTTGTGCTTCTGTCTGCCCTCTGATGGATGAGACCAAGAGGCTTATGTAAGCTTCCTGATGGGAGGGACTGGCTATGGGAAAAATGGGATCTTGCTCTGGTGGGTAGGGCCTTGCTCTGCAAAGCTTTAATCCAATTATCTGCTGATGGGTGGGGTTGCACTCCCTCTCTGGTAGTTGTTTGGCCTGAGGTGAACCAGCCCTGGGTCCAGGGCTCTCAGTTCAGTTCAGTCACTCACTCAGTTGTGTCTGATTCTTTGAGACCTCTGTCCACAGTTCTTCAGGCACTCTGTCTATCAGACCTAATCCCTTTATTCTATTTGTCACTTCCACTGTATAATCATAAAAGATTTTATTTCGGTCATACCTGAATGGTTTAGTGGTTTTCCCTACTTTCTTCAACTTAAGTCTGAATTTGGCAATAGGAAGCCCTACCTAGAGCTCTATGGTAGGGTTAATGGGGAACTCCAAGAAGGTATACTCCAAGGGGGTCTTTCCAGTGCCCCCGTCCCTGTGATGAGCCGTTGCCAACCCACCTCCACAGGAGGCCCTCCAACACTGGCAGGTAGTTTTGGTTCAGTCTCCTGTGGGGTCACTGGTCCTCTCCCCTGGGTCTAGGGGCACACAGAATTTTTGTTTGTGTCCTGCAGGACTGGAGTCTCTGTTTCTCTCAGTCCTCTGAAAGTCCTATAATCAAATCCCACTGGCCCTCAAGGCCAGATTCCCTGGGGATTCCCAGTTCCTTTATTGGATCTCCAGGCTGGGAAGCCTGATGTGGGGTTCAGAACCTTCACAATAGTGCGAGAACGTCTTTGTTATTATTGTTCTCTAGTCTGCGGGTCACCCACCTGGTAGGTATGGGATTTGAATTTGTCATGATTACGCCCTTCCTACCATCTTGCTGCAACTCTTTCTTTGTCTTGGATGTGGGCTCCACATTCTTTTTGGTGGGCTCCAGCATCCTCCTGTCAATGGTTGTTCAACAACCAGTTGCAGTTTTGGTGCTCTTGCTGGAGAAGATGAGCACGCATCTTTACTCTGCCATCTTGAACCAGAAGTTCCCACTCTTTTGACATATAGGCTTAAGTGCAATTAAGTAAAATGATAGTTGAATTTAAGTATACACAGCATTTCACAAAATGTTTTTATATATACTTAGTATATCTGATAATTCTTTATAAACGCCCATTATATAATCAATGCAAGCTGCTGGGTCTCATAGAGGCTAGACCTAGAAGGAGTACACCATCACTTTCAGTGCATTCTCTGGGCCAGAGCTATGGCCAGCTACATGCACCTATGACCTGTACAGACTTCCATGCTTAGAAAAAAGCTCTGTGCTTGGTTTAATGTTCTGCCATGCCATCTTGAAATTTTTAATAACTTTTGAACAGGAGGCCCCACATTTTAATTTTGCACTGTATAATTAAACAATATGGTGTTTTGGATAAGAGAATTTTCTGTTGTGAAATATTGCCCAAATACTACAGGATGTAGCATTCTTGGCCCTACAAACTAAATGCCAGTGTTCTCCCAAGTTAGGATGACAACCAAACTGCTCCCGAACTTTTCCAAACACTCCTAAGGGAGCAGCAACTCCCACTCCTCCCCCTCTACCGGAAACCCACTGATTGAATCAGATCCTCTTCCATGCTATAATTATGCAATCCTGGGTATATTTTCTTTAGAGCTTTTTAAAAGCATTATCTATTCATTGATATACCTTCCACACTGAAATGTAATTTCTTAGTATATTTGACCAGATGGCATCACAGTGCTATAAAATCATTGTTTAATCATTATAATAATAGTCAACAACCTTACTTCCTTAGCACAGTGCTTACGTTTTCTCATCTGTAAAATAGAAATAATAATAGTTACTTTATTCTGAGACTTGAATCATATCATGGCTTTAAAGCTGTTAACACACTGCCTGAGATTAGAAAGATTTGATCCAGTAGTAGTATTATAAAATTACTCACTGTATAATGATGGAGGAGGTAGAAATCATGGAAGTCGAACCCAAAAATGGTGTCAGTGTTGGAGTCCTGAAGCCTGGTCAAGGGGGATGTGGTTTTACCCAGGATAGTCTGAGACTGCAGTCAGGAGGAGACATCACAGGGGAAGCACATTCAAGTTTGTATCTGGATAATGTTCGATGCTATTCAGAGAATACAAGAAGGAAGGAAAATCAGAGAATCCAGTTTGCAAGCTGGCAGTCTAAAGTGAGGGCAGCTGTGGTGCTTGGGAGGGGGTGGATTTCCTCCTTGTGCTGTGTATTCTTTGTATGCCCCCTCTCACCTTGAGTGCATCCTGGGGGGCTCCAAGTGTGAAATAAGAAGGAAAGAAGCATCTCTGAGTCAGTATAGACCCAGAGACTCTAAACTGTTTTGCTTGACTCAAGTCCTCCCTCAGGCTTCTTAATGGAAGGGTTTAAAGGGCCGGATGTCAGTTGAGATGACAAGGAAGAGATCTCAGGGTAGAATGCGGGAGATAAAACCTCTGCTCTAATTTCTTTTAAGGTCAGTGACACAAAGACAAGGGACAGAATGAGAGGAGCAGTCCCACTTCTCCCGGCTGCAAGAACACTCGCACTAACAGTAGCAGCAGCCCCAGCTACTAGCCACTCTTTGTTCAAAGAGCCATCCAACAATCATACTAAATGTCGTTTCCTCAGCTTCCTGTGTGTCAGGCTGGGGACCACTTAGTGTCACCAGGAATTCTGGCTTTGGCATTTTCTTCAGAGTGATGGGCAATACTTTATCTCATGCCTCATCCACCACACATGGGAATCTGTGTGTGCATGTTGTGTGTTTGTGGTTGCAGTAGTCATTAGAGCATAAAAAAGATACAAATGTTCATGCTGTTTAATAGCAGCATCAGTGTTCCATCTATTTAACGGTTGACAATCACTAAATGGAAGAGCAGGGAATTGAACACAAGTCTGTTGAAATCAATGTCTCTGTTGATCAGTATATTAAAAAATCTGACTGCCAATGTGCTATTTCACTATTTCATTTTAAAATCGTATTTGTTATCACCTTTTAGGGACATTCTGATGGAATTTATAAATGGGCCAGTGTCAGAGCTTAGCATTAATGACTTTTTAACCTACTGAATTCAGTCTAAATTTCTTAGCTTTTTTCCACTAAAGTCTGGCTGCTCTGTGGCTCCTTTCCACTCATTCTCTGTAGTTTATGCACCCTTCATGTTCCCCTAGGTGAGTTATTCTGTTCCTCATGAGCATCCCATGTTTTCCATCCAATGAAATAGTACAGCGGAGCAGTTGAGAACCCACACTCTGAACCCTGCCTGCTGACTTTCAAATTCCAGCTCCTGTATTTACTAGCTCTGTAACCTTGTTAAAGTACAATCACTTAACCTCTCTGTGCCCCAGTTATGCCAATTATATCCATAAAATCAGGTAATAAAAGTATTTCACTTACAGAATGAATTTCAGAGTAAGATTAGTTAATATGTATAGGTTTAGAACAAAAATCTGGCCAGCAGTACCACACAGATGCTTGTTATTTTATCAGCTGCTGTGGTGGCCTCTCCATTTTTACCTACCCGAGTCTTCTCATCTATCCATGCACATGCAATGTGCCTCTCTTCTGTTATGCTGTCTAGCACATGGGATGTAATCTTTTCTGCCTTAAAACCCCCATAATGTTTAGACTTTTACTTAGCATAGTGAAGTGAGTGAAGTCGCTCAGTCGTGCCTGACTCTTTGCGACCCCATGGACAGTAGCCTGCACTAAGCTCCTCCGTCCATGGGATTTTCTAGGCAAGAGTACTAGAGAGGGTTGCTGTTTCCTTCTCCAGGGAATCTTCCTGACCCAGGGATCGAATCCAGGTCTCCCACATTGTAGACAGATGCTTTATTGTCTGAACCATTACTTAGCATAGAATTGTTTATTTTGCAAATTATAAGGAATAAATGGATGTTTCTATTGAAATTATATGGGAAAGCATTTTCTTTTCAACATGCATTTGAAAAGTTTCTACAGATGTGTATTACTTTCTAGCTGGTGGTACAGTGGGAAGACTTGCTACTCAAGGTGTGGTGCATGGACCAACAGCAACTATGTCACCTGAGGCCCAGTCAGAAATTCAGGAACACAAGCCCCTCCCCAGACCTGCTTCACCAGGATCTGCATTTTACAAGGTCCTTACACACTGAAGCACTAGTGTAAAGCTTTAGAACTTGGCCTAGATAAATTGGATCCAGCTATGTGGTTTGGTGACAAGAAAGATCTATGTAATCACGAAAGCTACATGATACTAAGAAACCTCTTTTAATATATAACAAAGCTGAAACATGAATCCAGATCTCTGAATCCAAAAACTCAACCATTAATCCATTAATCTATAATCTATGTAGTCTTGTAAGACTTGTAGTCTTACTCCTTGGAAGGAAAGTTATGACCAACCTAGATAGCATATTCAAAAGCAGAGACATTACTTTGCCAACAAAGGTCTGTCTAGTCAAGGCTATGGTTTTTCCAGTGGTCATGTATGGATGTGAGAGTTGGACTGTGAAGAAAGCTGAGCGCTGAAGAATTGATGCTTTTGAACTGTGGTGTTGGAGAAAACTCTTGAGAGTCCCTTGGACTGCAAGGAGATCCAACCAGTCCATTCTGAAGGAGATCAGCCCTGGGATTTCTTTGGAAGGAATGATGCAAAGCTGAAACTCCAGTACTTTGGCCACCTCATGCGAAGAGTTGACTTATTGGAAAAGACTCTGATGCTGGGAGGGTTTGAGGGCAGGAGGAGAAGGGGACGACAGAGGATGAGATGGCTGGATGGCATCACTGACTCGATGGACGTGAGTCTGAGTGAACTCCGGGAGTTGGTGATGGACAGGGAGGCCTGGCGTGCTGCGATTCATGGGGTCCAAAGAGTCGGACACGACTGAGTGACTGAACTGAACTGAACTGACTGATGTAGTCTTGTGGAGAAGGCAATGGCAGCCCACTCCAGTACTCTTGCCTGGAAAATCCCATGGATGGAGGAGCCTGGTAGGCTGCAGTCCATGGGGTCACTAAGAGTTGGATACGACTGAGCAACTTCACTTTCACTTTTCACTTTCATGCACTGGAGAAGGAAATGGCAACCCACTGCAGTGTTCTTGCCTGGAGAATCCCATGGATGGGGGAGCCTGGTGGGCTGCCGTCTATGGGGTCGCACAGAGTCGGACATGACTGAAGCGACTTAGCAGCAGCAGCAGCATGTAATCTTGATTAGGTCTATTGCTTAACCTTTCAAAATAGTAAGATGTTTACAATGTTAATGTCAACATGGGGCTCAAGTCCCAGCTTCACCACAAACTAGTGTTAATAGAGGAAACTCCTGTTTTTAGGAGTTTCTGCTGGCTTAAGAATGCATGAAGAGTTCACATAATTGCTTTGGGTCAGTGACTGTCGGGTCTCTGGTTTTACAAGGGAAGGGCAGTAGAAAGGGAGCTGGGAAAGGATGAAGGGCATGTCACCCACACTCTCCCTCTACTCTCTTCAAAGGTATACATGCAGTTACTCTATTTATTTATTTATTTGGCTGTGCTGGATCTTCCTTGTTGTGTGGCGGGCTTTCTGTAGTTGCAGTTACTCTCCAGTTGTGGTGCTCGAGCTTCTTATTCCATTGGCATCTCTTGTTGCAGAGCATGGGCTCTAGGCACATGGGCTTCAGTAGCTGTGGTGCACAGGCTTAGTTGCTCTGTGGCATGTGAAACCTGCCGGGACCAGGGGTCGAACCCGTGTGCCCTGCACTGGTAGGTGGATTCTTAACCACTGAGCCACCAAGGAAGTTACCCTTAAGGATTGGACAACTTTATTTTTAAGTACACCAAAGGCTGAATTTCTATTAAGGTATTTTGCTTGAGAAAAAAAATAGATTTTAATTTATTGTTTACCAAAACTTAGTAATTTTAATTTCTTGCATTTTGTGAAAGTCTTAGTTTTTCTTCTGATTTTCAAAATGCTGCTGAGCTCCATAGGCTTAAATAATGTTTGTTCTTTACATCATGTTTCATGCTGTATTTGTTGTGCTTTTGAAGTTGGCTTCCCTAGGAGGAAGAACAAAGAGATTACTCAACATTTCCTAATTTTAATGCTCAGAATGAACCCTCTAGCACTCCAGTACACAGGAACATGAAAAAAGGCTGGCAAAGAAACATACTTTGCTTCCGTGGAGGGCCATGGCTTAGTGAAACTGCTGGTGCTAATCAGAGTGGCCTTGGTTTAGAGGGTGGCAGGGAGAGGGCTTAGGGAGGAATTTTCAGGGTAGGTTCAGAGTGCTCAGACAGTCAGTCGTGTCTGACTCTTTGCAACCCCCTGGACTGTAGTCCACCAGGCTCCTCTGTCCATGGGATTTTCCAGGCAAGAATACTGGAGTGGGTTGCCATTTCCTTCTCCAGGGATCAGAGTAGGATTTTTAAAAAGCATCACATATCATTTTAAAGCTGCATGTGACCATGAAAACCAGGTAGACCCACCTTCTCACTTCTCCAAGAAGGCAAAGGAGGCCTAGAGAGTTTACCAAGGTCTTGACTGCAAATTTCCTGCATGGCTGGCACTAAAGTAGATTTGAGCAACAACTGATCCCTCTGGGATCATACAGGAATCTAAGAGAGTTACTCAAGTATCTCCCGTGTATTTATGAGGTATATATGTTATTAAACTTCTGTTTGTTAAAAAAAAAAAATCTTGGAGCCCTCTACAAAGTCTCCCAGATGGGATAAGGACTGTCTTATCTTGGGATCTGGAGTCTCTCAAAACCATCAAACATGTTGACACAGAGCTAAATTCAGACATGGGAATGAGTCACCTTGATCCTGGAGCCCGCAGACCTAGGGTAAAGCCTTTGATGGGCACCACGCACTCTTTTGGGTTCCAGACTGGGGCCCCAAAGCTATACTATGCACAGGCCCCAAACCCTCCCAGACTGGAGGGAAATATCCCGTCTCTCATGTCTCTTTCCCTTTATATTATCCAAACCCACACCTATGAGGGACTGCTCTGGGAGTTCAGACTTTCATAGGTAGGTGGAATGGTTAACATTCATCAGTGTCTCTGTTATACTTTGACAAAAAGCCGTGAAGTAGGAATGTTAAGGATCTGGCAACTTCCCTGAAACAGAAGAGGGAAAATACAGGAAACACAGTACACAGAGCTCTACATTGGCCTAATGGCTCTCAATGGCAGAAAAGATAAAACCCAATTAAAATGTCAGGAAATGATTATACTGCATGGGCTAATATTATTTCCCGTTTAAACTTCACATTGAATATCTAAAATGTCATCAGTGCTAAGTGTATTCAGGCCACCTTCACAGGCTTCTCCAGGAGATGTGTGGTGGAAAAGTTTGAGAAGCACTCAAGTAGGCCAATGTCCTCCTTTTGTGGGTAAAGGAAATGAGGCCCAGGCCTGCTCTCTGGGGTTGTAAATATCACCAGTGGCAGATCCAGGTCACAGGTGAGTGGATGAAGGCCTCAGAGTTTGCAGTGAGCTTGGGGAAACCGCAGCACTTACTTCAGTCCATAAAAGGAGGCCCCTGGAGCCCAATGTACACCTGAACACACTGGGCTTCCTCACCCCAGCCAGAGCCTGCCGTTCATGGCTTAGTTCTTGTAGCCACATCACCTGTCCCACCGATGGCAGCAGCACAAGAGACCAGGCCTGAGACGAATGCTGTAGCTAGAACTAATTATTTACCTTTCCCTCTGCCACCAGAACAAATTACTTCATCCTTAAATACCCATCACTATCTCAACCGCCCAGGTCACCCATTAACACTGGGACATTTCCTCATAGGGCTCTATACATCGGTAACCTAACAAATTCCAACTCCTTTTTAAAAAATATTTTTATTTATTTAATTAGTTATCTGGCTGGACTGGATCTCAGTTGCAGCCTGTGGGATCTTTTAACTGTGGCATGAGAACTCTTAGTTCTGGCATGTGGGATCTAGTTCCCTGAACTTGGGCCCCCTGCATTGGGAGCGTAGAGTCTTAGCCACTGGACCATCAGGAGAGTTCCAACAAATTTCTACTCTTTACTAAGTTCCCACACCTTTCTATCATGCTTTCCGGAATAGTCTATCTGACATCAACAAAACTTCTTATCTTCTCACACCTGTTCTTTAAGATTTCCTTAGCCTCTCAGATTTACTGGCACCTGACCTGCTCCATGGAGTCTGCTTATTTGGGACCCCTTTGAGTGGTACCTACTTTTGTCTCTCACAGCCTGAGTACCACAGGCTGTTGGAGAATGTTCAGTGGCATCCTTAATGCTTAGTGCTCTCTCTTTACTTTTCTCCAAGACCCACAGAAAAATATCTTTCAATGCACCTGCCATCAGACCATACAATCCACTACCCTTCTGCTTAGGTCTGAATATTTATGTATCCCAAATTTTTATGTGTTAAAATTCCAAAGCGTAAATGATGGTATTAGGAGGCAGGACCTTTGGGAGGCACTTAGGTAATGAGGTTGGAACCCTCCTGAATGGCATTAGTGTCTTTATGAAAAAGACCCCACAGGGCTCCTGAGACCCTTCTGCCTGGTGAGGATACAAGAAATTGGCAGCCAGAAGAGGGCCTTCACCAGAACCTGACCATGCTGACACCCTGATCTTGGGCATCTAACCTCCAGAACTGTGAGAAATTTCAGTTGTTTAGAAGCCACTCAGTTTCTGATACTTGTTATAGCAGCTGAACACACTAAGACACCTTCCTGGTTTTCATTTTTTCTGACTCCTGGCCACTCCTTTCAGTGGAAGATATTTAGAAAGTGGCACATCACCAAGTATTGCTGTCATTCTTTTTGATGTTTTTATAACCTATCAAAATAAAAGAAAATCACAAAATAAGGGAAAGGGGAGAGGGACAGAGAAAATGGAGTATAAATAACAAGCCCCTTAATTGATGGAACAGAGATGGCTAAATACAGCTTGAGCTGGTGGTGATGGCAGTGATGTGGTGTGAAGACCCAAAGAAGCAGATTCACTCCTGCCACAGCCACATCCTATCTCCAAATGTACACAATCTTGTTGCATCAGGTACTTCTGAAGTTGGGGAAGCCAGATATCAGTAAAAACAGTGAACTTAGTTGAAAGTTTGATGAAGGAGCAGTGAGAAATGTGGATCTTCCCCTCTTTCCTACAAAGCTGGGTGACTTGCCTTTTCCTCTCCATGGAAGAAGACTGGATGTTGACTCTCTCAAGATCTTAACTTTAAAAAGACCGTGCCTTCAGAATGTGAGGCACAAAGAAGGTTAGGACCGATATTCTAGAACTGAAAGCAAGAGATTGAGCAGCAATTTTCCTGTTAAAAAGGGAGCTCCCAGCTCCCTATCCCTGTTTAAATCCCAAATTGGTAAATCAGCTTTATATAACATACTGGTATTCCTCTCTAGGGAAACAAGCCTGCTCAAGATAAAAAAATCTTCAAGACCTCTCACCATAGACTTTGAGAGGCCCCACATGTAAGTGGCCCAGCCTCCGCCTGGTCAGTTGATAATGAAGTCCACCTTCACCATCATCCCCTGGAAAACACATGGTGAGTTTCCAAATAGTTTAATGTATGTTGCTAAGAACCAAAGATGGCCACGTATTTGGGAAGACATTTAATATGGACAGAAATAAAATTCAAAAAACAGAGAAAAGAATGTAGAAGAAAAAAAGACCACACTTAGAGCTGGAAAAAAACAAAGAACTAATTAATAATAAAAAGGAAAAATGATGATTATTATTAAAAATGATTATTATTTCTGTTACTTTCCAAGTGGATATAATAATAGAAAGACTGTGGAGAGGAATAAATATCAGAAATAAAAATGATAATAGCATAAACTTAAAGTACAGTAGGCATACTTAAAGATAAGGAAGCAGAACACAAAGAAGGGAGTAACATTAGGAGGAAAAAATTAGAGATGTGTCTCATGTCTGTCAAGGATAAATACTTGGCAATAATAACATACACAGAAAGCACACAGTGAACTAAAGACCAAACTCTGGATAATAATTACATTGTGAAAATTATTAACTCATTCATTAATTATGCTCCTGATCACATTTAAATATGAAGTCAATTTTATAAGAATTTTTCTTTCGTTTTTCCAGTGACCTTTAGTCCAAGTATACCAGTTTACTACAATATTTAACATCATGTGCATTGTGTTCTTCATATCTCCATGCTGATGGTAGAATGGTCACAGTAATGGATTTAAAATTCAAATAAACTTTGCAGTTTTCCTTTATAAACATGTCTAATTGAGGCAAAAGTCCTTAACCAGTCAAATAATCAATATTAACAGTTTTAAAGCTCTGTGCTGTGTGCACTGAAGTAAATATATGTGTTAAGTACTTTTGTCAAGATTCAATATCTTGTGTCTGCTTATTTTAGAGACAGATTGACAACTCAAAAGCAATGAAAACAATCAAATTTATTTATTTATTTAGAAATATATTGTATCTTACTCTTCTCTATTTAAAGGTTAGTTATATTTTAAAAGAAATTGTGGGTGTTGCCAATTATTTAATAATAGAATTAACAGAACCAAAGAGGGATTTGGAGACAAGATAAATGAGGTATTGGTGAAGTAATCGCTCCCTTGTGGCTCAATCATTAAAGACTCTAAGCCAATGAGCTGTGTGAAGGCTTTCCATCGATGCTTTTCCAGGCACTAAATTTGCATGTGATATAAACATCCTATTTATAGCATATGATTACTGGAGGCTCAATGAGCCATTTGAATGGCAAACAGTTAATAGATTACTTTCTGTCCATCTGTTTTACTCATGTGGTATTTGTTAGGAAAAGTTTAATTGCTCCAGTGTTCTTTTGAATAATTAAATTGCTTGTTTGCTGTATTTGCCCGTGATAAAAAGAATGGCTGAAAATAATTCATCGTGAAGTTGAGTAATAGCCATGACTTTGTGTTACAGGAACATAACTACCTTGGAAATTTTTAAATATTCTATTTCAGTTCAATTCAAGTTGAGTAAACAGAGTATCCGTATGGGGCAAACATGTGCTACTACAGTTTCTCACACTATGTTCTTAGTACCATCAGTTATTTCAGAGCTGAGATTCTTAAAAGTTCAGCTATCTTTCTTGAACCAAAGTTTCTTCTGAGAAACTAGCCCTCCTAGACAAATATGACAGATTATGAGTAGTCTTAGGGGACAGGGAAGCCATCTGAGTCACTGCCACATCATCTCATGGCTGGGCAGAGATTTAATCAGTTCCAACAAGATGAGTAAGATGAGTGCTCTTGAAACAGAGGATGTGACGGCCCACTGGGGATCAGGACATGCATCAGAGATGTGCTCACAGATAATCAGAGCAGATATCAGCATTTGCTTATGTCTAAAATCCTAAAAGATTTTCTTCTCAAGTTATCCTCTATCCATTATTGTGTCAAGGACTGAGCACCATCACTTTCTTCTTAGCTAGATCTTTCCAGAAATGTTGTGAGGATTAAACTCATTTGTTCATCGACACAGTCATTAATACAAAATTATCATTGACTGCCAAACCTGTGCCAGTCATTATTCTAGGTAGGTGCTCATAATTTAAACAAATGTAAATAGATTTGTTTACAAATGTCCCACTCCACCCAATGCTAACATTCAGGGGCTCAGAATAAGAGTACAGATGGGATATGTCTAGGTAGTAAATAGTTAGACATCAAGTTAACAAATGCCTGAATTTGTGTGTTTTATCATCCTCACTACACATATACCTTTATTATATTCACATTCAAATTTAGAATTCTGAAACTCCCTGCTAGAACATGGCAATGCAGGGAGAGAAGCCCGCCCCCAGCCTCTGGCCCCACCTGGAGCCCACCTTCCCCTCCTGTCACCCCTGCCTTGCATTGCCCCAGTGTTCTGCAACTGTGTGGAATCTTCTGAGCTTGTCCAAGTTCAATCTATGCTTTCTGACAACAGTTCTTGAGCATAAGGGTATAATCAGAATGACACCAATGTAGGCCTTGGTAGCAAGTTCAGGATCACTTGAAAAAGGAATTCCAAGGTCCTCATGTATGGAGAGTGGTCTAGAAAGGGAGACTTGGTTCTCTGGGTAAGCAGATCCTCCCTTTAGCCCACCAGGGGTCAGTCAGCATTGGAGCCTGCAACTCCAATAGGGCAGATCCTGATTGAATAACCACGGGTGGGGGTACCAATTAATAAAATGGGTTTCCTACCCTAGTGGACCTTTCTTACCAGTCTTATAGACTTTGCCTTTTCTTCTATGGTAGTGAAGCCATCTGAACCTGGAGTTTTCCTTTTAGGGATTTTTTTTTTTTTTTTTTTTTGCAGGGGGGTACTATGAGTTCAATTATTCCAGTAGGTACAGTTCTATTCAGGTTATCTATCTATCCTTAGTGAGTTTGGGTAGTTCGTGGCTTTCAAAGAATTACTCTGTTTTGTTTAAATTGTTGAATTTATGTGCTTAGAATTGGTCATAATATTTTCCTGTGCTTAGTTACTCAATCATGTCCAATTCTTTTGAGATCCCATGGACTGTAGCCCACCAGGCTCCTCTGTCCATGGGATTTTTCAGTTGAGAATTCTGGAGTGGTTGCCATTTCCTCCTCCAGGGGTATATTCCTGACCCAGGGATCGAATCCACATTTGTGTGTCTCCTGCATTGCAGGTGGATTCTTTACCCGTTTCTTACTACCCTTTTTAATGTATTGTGAAGTCTCTAGTGATATCCCTTCTCATTGCTGATGATGGTATTCTCCTTTTTGCTTTGTGAGTCTGGTTACAGGTATATCAATTTTATTTATCTTTGGCAAAATTGTTGCCATTGTTTTTCTCTGTTGTTACTGTTTTTAATTTAATTGACTTTTGCTCTTATCTATATGATTGTCTTCCTTCCTCTTTTGTTTTTCTTTTTTTAGTTTCTTCATATAGAAATTTAGGTTGTTGATTTGAAATCTTCTTTTATAATACAAACTGACATGAGTTGAAATGTGTTCCCCCAAAATTCATATCTAAAATTCTAACCCCCACCCACTTCAATACTCTTGCCTGGAAAATCCCATGGACAGAGGAGCCTGGTAGGCTGCAGTCCATGGGGTCTCGAAGAGTCGGACACGACTGAGCGACTTCACTTTCACTTTTCACTTTCATACATTGGAGAAAGAAATGGCAACCCACTCCAGTGTTCTTGCCTGGAGAATCCCAGGGACGGGGGAGCCTGGTGGGCTGCCGTCTATGGGGTCGCACAGAGTCGGACACGACTGAAGCGACTTAGCAGCAGCAGCAGCAGCAGCAGCAGTACCTCAGAATGTGACCTTATTTGGAAATAGTCTTTGCAGATGTAATTAGTTGAGGCAGGATGAACTCAATCTGGAGTAGGATGGTCCCTAAGTCAATATGGTGGTGTCCTTATAGAAGGGAAGTTTGGATATACACATGCATACAGGGAGAGCATCGTTATGAACACAAAAATACCCATCTACTAGACAAGGAGTGAAGCCAGAAACAGAGCCCTCCCTCACAGCGCTCAGAAGGAACCAACCCTGAGAACTTATTGACTTCCTACATCCAAAATTAAAGCCCTCAACACTGTGACAGTGAACTTCGCTTGTTTAAGCCACTCAATTTGTGCTACTTTGTTACAATAGCCCTGGCAAACTGAACGTTAACTTTTAACACTATAAACTTTCTTCTAAAGTACTGTTTTAACAAATTTTGCTATTTTTAATTTTTATTTTTGTTCTGACAAAATATTTTATGATTTTCCTTGAGACTTCCTCTTTGGTCCCTGGATTATTTAGAAGTGTGCTGTTTACTTTCCAAAAAATTCTATTTTTTTTCAGTTAACATTCTATTATTATTTATTTTATTATTTCCAGTAAATTTAGAGAACAAAATTTATAAGATTTCAATTCTTCAAAAAGTTTTGATTTGTTTCATGATGCAGGATGACTCCTGCTAAGTTTTCCATTTGAACTGAGAAAGATTGTAATCTGCTCTTGTTGGGTACAATGGTCTGTAAGTTTCAATTAAATTCAAGATTGTTAAGGGTGTGCCTTTTACCTCTTGCTGATTTTTCTCTCGCTTTCACTATTGATTATTTTAGAAAATAGAATTTCAAAACTCTGCAACTCAAATTGTGGATCTAATCTATCCATTTTGCCTTTCAGTTCTGTCAGCTTCTGCATCATGTATTTTGAAGCACTCTTAAGAGGGGCATCAGTTCAGTTCAGTTCAGTTCAGTCGCTCAGTCGTGTCCAACTCTTTGCGACCCCATGAATCGCAGCATGCCAGGCCTCCCTGTCCATCACCAACTCCCAGAGTTCACTTAGACTCACGTCCATCGAGTCAGTGATGCCATCCAGCCATCTCATCCTCTGTCATCCCCTTCTCCTCCTGCCCCCAGTCCCCCCCAGCATCAGAGTCTTTTCCAATGAGTCAACTCTTTGCATGAGGTGGCCAAAGTACTGGAGATTCAGCTTTAACATCGTTCCTTCCAAAGAAATCCCAGGGCTGATCTCCTTCAGAATGGACTGGTCGGATCTCCTTGCAGTCCAAGGGACTCTCAAGAGTCTTCTCCAACACCACAGTTCAAAAGCATCAATTCTTCAGCGCTCAGCTTTCTTCACAGTCCAACTCTCACATCCATACAAGACCACTGGAAAAACCCTAGCCTTGACTAGACGGACCTTTGTTGGCAAAGTAATGTCTCTGCTTTTGAATATGCTATCTAGGTTGGACATAACTTTCCTTCCAAGGAGTAAGCGTCTTTTAATTTCATGGCTGCAGTCACCATCTGCAGTGATTTTGGAGCCCCAAAAAATAAAGTCTGACACTGTTTCCACTGTTTCCCCATCTATTTCCCATGAAGTGATGGGACCGGATGCCATGATCTTCATTTTCTGAATGTTGAGCTTTAAGCCAATTTTTTCACTCTCCGCTTTCACTTTCATCAAGAGGCTTTTGAGTTCCTCTTCACTTTCTGCCATAAGGGTGGTGTCATCTGTATATCTGAGGTTATTGATATTACTCCTGGCAATCTTGATTCCAGCTTGTGTTTCTTCCAGTCCAGCGCTTCTCATGATGTACTCTGCATATAAGTTAAATAAGCAGGGTGACAATATACAGCCTTGACGTACTCCTTTTCCTATTTGGAACCAGTCTGTTGTTCCATGTCCAGTTCTAACTGTTGCTTCCTGACCTGCATACAGGTTTCTCAAGAGGCAGGTCAGGTGGTCTGGTATTCCCATCTCTTGAAAGAATTTTCCCCAGTTTATTGTGATCCACACAGTCAAAGGCTTTGGCATAGTCAATAAAGCAGAAATAGATGTTTTTCTGGAACTCTCTTGCTTTTTTTCATGATCCAGCAGATGTTGGCAATTTGATCTCTGGTTCCTCTGCCTTTTCTAAAACCAGCTTGAACATCAGGAAGTTCACGGTTCACATATTGCTGAAGCCTGGCTTGGAGAATTTTGAGCATTACTTTACTAGCATGTGAGATAAATGCATACACATGTGGAAATGTTATGTTTTTCTGGTGAATTGACTGTTGTCACTGTGTAATATACCTCTTATTTCTGTTAATTTTCTAAGTTGGCATTGATATTAATATACCTACTGCAGCTTATTTATTAGTAGTATTGCTGGGTATATCTTTTTCAATCCTTTTACTTCTAATCTACTGAAACCATTCTGCTTAAGGATCTTGGAAGGGATTCTATTGCCAATGTAATTGTTAAGTTTCTGGTATGAACCAGGTGCTTTCTCAATGCTTCAAATATAGCATGGAGACCACACATTTTTTATGAAGTCCAAAGAGAAAATTTACTTGTTACATAAAATTTGTATTCTGAAGTCTACTTTAACTTCATAAAGTTACCATATATTTATAATATCTCATGTTTATCTCTCCTATAAAGTGAGACTGGTGATCTGAACAGGTACTTTTTCTTCAGGGTTTGACTACAGAGGAGACCAGGGGACAGATACTAGCATCCAAAAACCAAGTTAAAAACTGATAATCAGCTTTATCTGGCTGGACCTGGCAGCCATGCAATTCTCTGCAGGAATCAAACTGTGTCTAAAGAGCTTTTCTCCCACCAGACTCTTCCTTGTTGTCATTCCATTCTGACCAGCAGTTTACTGATTGTAGTTTCTAACATATAATACCTTTCCATGTGTCAATTTCCAAAATTACAGCTTGTTTTGTGATGATTACAGCTTAGAGGGTTGTTTCCCCTTTCCTTAACACTGTCAGTCTGAAAATCACCATGTAATAAAGGCTATTTCTGTGGAGGTTCCTGCAGATGGCTAATTTCTTAGAGAGATTTATCTTTATTTTCACATTGTACCATTTCCCCAGCCTCATCCTAGACACCAGAATCCATATAGCCTATGAAAGGAAAGGTGTTGGGGAGAGAGAGAACTTGGGCTGTGATGCAGTGTCAACAAAGGCTCCAAGTGATGCCGAAGGATTTCTGAGTTTGGGATGATCCTTCGTAAGTGTCCCATGATGGGAGAAGTGTCCACATCATTATGCCCTGGCCTCAGCCGCTAATGATATATAAACTGCCCTGGGAATGGAGTGTGAGTATGGAAAAGGTTGCTCTGTATAATTGAGATATTGTCTGCTGGCAGAACTCTTAGGAGCTGGGAGAATAAGTCCTTTAATCCTGCCGGCAGATCTGGATGGTCTGTCACAAAGCCCACTGAGGGATAAGCTGAGAACTTGGTCACAAATTTTAGGTGGAGGACCCTGCCTTAGCTGAAACTCAGCTTCAGAACTGGCCAGGGCAAGGAAAATGCCCTCTGATACTCTGTTAATCTGTGATTCTTTAACCTTTCTCCTTCAGTTTTCTGGAAGCATGATTGGTATGAGCACAGGGATTGGCAAAGCCTGTGAATGGTGAGATGTGGTCTGTGGCCCTGGCTGTGGAAGTTTCAGGGCTATGAGCACAGAGTGAGAAGAAATGATCAGAGAGATTCCTCAGGAGCCTGCTGTGGACAGCTGCCACCTTAGTGATAGCATGTAAAATGCTCTTCTGTTTAAGAATACACATGTCCTTTCACTCGATGCATTGTTAGCTAATTGTCAACTCGCTGATTCATCTATTCATCATTCATTTATTCAGGACACATTTACAGAGCACTCTCTGCCTAGTACTGTATTATATGACAAAAATAAAGAAACAAAATAAGACATAGGCCCTGCCTTAAAGTGCCTTATGTTACACTCAGCACATATGGACATAATTATCTTATCTGGGGTTATTACATTATCTGGGGTTATGTGACCACACTAAGGAGAAAATGCTAAATGACACCAGGAAGATCAGAAAAGTGTTCTTAGTTGAGATACCACTTGCCTTCTGATACCTGTGTCAAAGGACAGTAAGCAAAGAATAGAGAGAGGGAATCTTTGTGCTTCTAATACTCATGTATTACATACCTGCCTTGGATGCTGGGAAAATATAAAATCCTGTAAAAAGCCTCTTGATGAAAGTGAAAGAGGAGAGTGAAAAAGTTGGCTTAAAGCTCAACATTCAGAAAACTAAGATCATGGCATCCGGTCCCATCACTTCATGGGAAATAGATGGGGAAACAGTGGAAACAGTGTCAGACTTTATTTTTGGGGGCTCCAAAATCACTGCAGATGGTGACTGCAGCCATGAAACTAAAAGACGCTTACTCCTTGGAAGGAAAGCTATGACCAACCTAGATAGCATATTCAAAAGCAGAGACATTACTTTGCCAACAAAGGTCTGTCTAGTCAAGGCTATGGTTTTTCCAGTGGTCATGTATGGATGTGAGAGTTGGACTGTGAAGAAAGCTGAGCACCAAAGAATTGATGCTTTTGAACTGTGGTGTTGGAGAAGACTCTTGAGAGTCCCTTGG
Source organism: Bos indicus x Bos taurus (assembly GCF_003369695.1). Taxonomy (NCBI): domain Eukaryota; kingdom Metazoa; phylum Chordata; class Mammalia; order Artiodactyla; family Bovidae; genus Bos; species Bos indicus x Bos taurus. Next base: position 50,821,699 of record NC_040097.1, on the reverse strand, counting down.
ACTGCAAGGAGATCCGACCAGTCCATTCTGAAGGAGATCAGCCCTGGGATTTCTTTGGAAGGAATGATGCAAAGCTGAAACTCCAGTAATTTGGCCACCTCATGCGAAGAGTTGACTTATTGGAAAAGACTCTGATGCTGGGAGGGATTGGTGGTGGGAGGAGAAGGGGACGACAGAGGATGAGATGGCTGGATGGCGTCACTGACTCGATGGACGTGAGTCTGGGTGAACTCCAGGAGTTGGTGATGGACAGGGAGGCCTGGCGTGCTGAGATTCATGGGGTCGCAAAGAGTCAGACACGACTAAGCAACTAAACTGAATTGAATTGAACTGAAAGATGTGGTAGCAACAGAGATACATAAAATTTTGTGATAATTTAGGCTAAGGACTGTGGAAATGTTATATTAATACCTAAATTAATCCTCACGGTATCTAAATCTAAGAAGTGTTATTAATTCCATTAATAAAGAAAAGTGGAAGTGAAGTCGCTGAGTCATGTCTGACTGTTTGCAACCCCATGGACTATAGCCTACCAGGCTCCTTGGTCCATGGGATTTTCCAGGCATGAATACTGAAGTGGGTTGCCATTTCCTTCTCCAGAGGATCTTCCCAGCCCAGGGATCAAACTTGGGTCTCCCGCATTGTAGGCAGATGCTTTACCGTCTGAGCTACCAGCTGAGCCTAACTAAGTAGGTACCATTAATTGATACAAGGGCTTCGCTTGTGGCTCAGCTGGTAAAGAATCCGCCTGCAATGAGGGAGACCTGGGTTCGAACCCTAGGTTGGGAAGCCCCCCGGGAGAAGGGAAAGGCTACCCACTCCAGTATTCTGGCCTAGAGAATTCCATGGACTGTACAGTCTGTGGAGATGCAAAGAGTCAGACACAGCTGAGCGACTTTCACTTTCACTTTTCATTGATACAAGAACCAGGATGCAGGGGCACAGGTTATTGGGAATGAGATTGCGGTTAGGATACGTTGGCATCTCAAGTTCTCATTTTCCTAGTACATTGATGTAGTTCTCGGTGTTAACGGCAGCCATAGCTTCATTTGCATCCCCTAGAGTGAACTGTAGGCCTTGGTCTGGGAGCCTGCGGGGATCGTTGCCTCACCTGCCAGCTTGGCTGACTTAGGATCTCATCAGTGTGTACACAGTGTCCTGGCAATAGTCTTCTGAATGTTTCACATACTGGTATTGCAAACAGGATGTCTTTTCTTTGCTCCCTCCAGGACCTATTTCTACAGTCAGATATGGCTTTTCCCCAGACAGAATACATCTAGTCATCCCATTGTGTTATCATTCAAGGACACAGCCCACTTCTTTGGACTTTCACTAAATAATAGTAAGGAAAGCTACCAGAGAAAGAGTTTTCTGTGTATGGTTGATTGTGAGGTTGAGCAGAGAGAGGAGGGACAAAATAATTTTTAGGTTTTATTTTTGAGATTGAGGGAGGAATATTTGGAAATGCCTAGAGACAAAAACATCATGCAATATTTGGTAAGATGTTAGGAGGTATCATAGGTACGACTAGAAAAATAAAATGTTAAGTGGCTTTTATGGTAAAGGATGTGGAAAGAGAAGTACACTTGCACTCATGTCATTAAAAACCACATAGGCAATAAGAAAGACTTTCCCCTAAAGTCCACAGGAAGATTTTGAAGTATTTCAAGTAGAAAATCAGACTGCTCAAACCATAGAGACTGTTGGATGGAGGTGGGGCAGGACTTCTGATAGGAAGGCCAGTTATAACATGTTGCAGCAATTCACATAAAAGAGAGTTTGTGCTAAAAACGCTTTATGACATCTTCTAACTCCGCTTCAAACACAACACAGCTTCTGGATGAAGAATGCAGCAAAGGAGACCCTAGGATTTCTTGTATCCTTGGAAACACAGATTTTAGTGTCAAACACAGGAACTTTGAAACATTTGTTTAGGATGTTCCTTAGGGTTCTCTAAGTGACAAATCATTGCTAAATTTTTGAGGGGCTTAGGAATAATTGCCTTAAAACAGCAAAATGAATTTTCAAATACCAAATTTAAAATGTAAACAAAGTTTGAGATATTTAAGTAAATAGGCAGTTGAGAATAATTCAGCCCCAGTTCTCACAAGGTTTTGATTTCTGAAGTTTGAGGTTATGATTTTTCAAATTACCCAAAACTCTATATATTTAAAGGTGAAAGTAATATGAGCTACCACCAGGCAGTCACTGATGCAGACAGAAACCACTCTCCCACACACACCTGGTATCTCCTGCATGGCTCACTTCTGGCTTCTGGTTCCAGACTGCAGCTCTCCCTGCAGCCAGAGACACCCCGAAACACCAACCTACTCATGCCAGACACCTGCTTAAAGATCTCTGATGCCCACTTGTTGCCCCCAGGACACAATCTTAATACGTTGATAAGGTCCTCAGAGTCCTCTCTGGATTGCCCCTGTGGCATTTGCAGCTTCAGCTCTGCCTTCCTGGTACTCCAAAGGACCACAGCCTGGGGGTTCCTCTCACTGGTGCACGCAGCCTTCTGCTGGCCGGTCACGTTCCTCACCGCTCTAAAATGATGACCTATCCCACCACTCCATTTTTTCCCTGTCCTACTAGCCTTTTAACACTCGCCTCACGTTTCTCTAAGTGGAGAAGCTGCCTCCAGGAACCTCTTCTCAGACCTCCCCATCACAGAGCAGGTAGAGGACAGAACAATACTGAGAGTCACTCAAGGAGAGAGTGGCGCAGATCAGCCCTAACCCAGGTGGAGGCAGGTGACGCCACTCAGAGGAGGACTGCCCTCGCGTGCTCCTCAGCTCAAATTTCAAAAGGGACATCCACTAACAACTAAAATGGCTTCATGTTGCCTCCACTAATCAGCCTGCTCAAGGATAGTGCCCAGACTGCCCTCTCCGACAGCTGCCAACTAATCAGTTTATATAAAAAAAAAGCCCAGAACCAAAGAACTATGAACAAGGTTCATCGTGCCCTGATTCCCTGAATTTTGCCTTTTCTCCTCTCTCTTCTCTGTCTCATCAATCCCAATTTAGACTTTGTTTCTCACTCAAACTACAACTGACCTCCTCAAGTGTGAATGCAGTTCAGTTCAGTTCAGTCGCTCAGTTGTGTCCGACTCTTTGCAACCCCATGGACTGCAGCACGCCAGGCCTCCCCCAGTAGATTCCTGAAACCACACATGCTATCAAACCCTGCATGCGTGCATGCTAAGTCACTTCAGTCATGTCTGACTCTTTGCCACCTATGGACTGTAGCCCCCCAGGCTCCTCTGTCCATGGGGATTCTCCAGGAAAGAATACTGGAGTGGGTTGCCATGCCCTCCTCCAGAGAATCTTTCTGACCCAGGGATCGAACCAACATCTCTTGCATCTCCTGCATTGGCAGGTGGGTTCTTTACCACTAGTGCCAGCTGGGAAGCCCCAAACCCTGCATATACTGTTTTTTCCTATACATACTTAACTATGATAAAGTTTAATTTATGTTAGGCACAGCAAGAGATTAGCAGTAATAACTAAAAGTAAAATATAGCAAGCATAACAATATGTGTAATATAAGTTACATGAATGGGGTCTCTCTCTTTCAAAATGTCTTATTGTACTCTACCCACCTTTATTCCTGTGGTGATGTGAGATGATAAAATGTCCATGTGATGAGATGAAGTGAGGCAACTGACACAGTGTTGGGCTACTATTAACCTCTGACAGTAAGTCAGAAGGATCTTCTGCCTTGGGTGATCCTGGCTCATGGAGCAGTGATGTTGATGGTTGGGTGTCAGAAGAAGACAGTGTATTTGGTTGGGGATCCCTGGTCAGAAGGAGGCGGGTGGCACAAGATTTCATCATGCAACTCAGAATGGTGGACAATTTAAAACTTATGCATTATTCATTTCTGAAATTTTACATTTAATATTTTCAGACCACAGTTGACCACAGGTAACTGAAATGGGAAAGCAAAGTAAAACAGCAGTTCACAGGGGACAACTATAATCTCCATGCAAATAGCTAGATAACATGCAAAATAGCTTTCTAAAGGTGTCTGAATAATTCTCTGATAGTACCAAACACACAGTAGAGAGTATTGTCAGTCCTTTTTTTTAGCCAGTACTTTTAAAATAAATCAATTAAAGCTGCAAAATCCAACTAGACACATATTAATTAGTTAGCAAGAAACTTTTCTCTCAGCATTCCTAAAGAATAGGAAATTTGCTTTAATAAAATAATAATGGACTTCAGTAACTCTCTAATTTGTAATTTCTTTTAACTTGTCAAGATTTTGCTTGCTGTTATGTTTCATATTTACTGGTAGGTGAGGTATTGCAATGGAACAGAAGAAAATGTGAATTTAGAGTTTAAATCAGTCTCTCATCATAAGTCTAAGTTTTCTCATCATAAAATAAGCATAATAATTATAACTATATCAAGTTAGATCAAACCAGTCAATCCTAAAGAAAATCAACTCTGAATATTCATTGGAAGGACAGATGTTGAAGCTCCAATACTTTGGCCACCTGATACGAAGAGCAAACTCATTGGAAAAGACCCTGAGGCTGGGAAAGATTGAGGGCAAGAGAAGATGGGAGTGACAGAGGCTGAGATGATTGAATGGCATCACTGACTCATTGGACATGAATTTGACTAAACTCCAGGAGACAGTGAGGGACAGGGAAGCCTGATGTGCTGCAACCCATGGAGTTGCAAAGAGTTGGACTCAACTTAGTGACTGAACAACAACAAAAAGTTATTTTGAGTGTAAATTAAAATTAGCATGTAAACTCTTTGAGAATATTATTGAGACTTTTGTTCTCTGCCTTTGGTAGGATATTCTTATTCTTTAAAGCCACTACTTTGCTTCAGTTAAGTTTAGTTTAGTAGCTCAGTCGTGTCCGACTCATTGTGGCCCCATAGACAGCAGCATGCCAGGCCTCCCTGTCCATCACCAACTCCCAGAGTTTACTAAAACTCATGTCCATTGAATCAGTGATGCCATCCAACCATCTCATCCTCTGTCATCCCCTTCTCTTTCTGCCTTCAATCTTTCCCAGCATCAGGGTCTTTTCCAATGAGTTGACTTTTTGCATCAGTTGGCCAAAGATTTGGAGCTTCAGCTTCAGCATCAGTCCTTTCAATGAACATTCAGGACTAATTTCCTTTAGGATGGACTGGTTGGATCTCCTTGCTGTCCAAGGGACTCTCAAGAGTCTTCTCCAACTCCACACTTCAAAAGCATCAATTCTTCAGCACTCAGCTTTCTTTATAGTCCAACTCTCACATCCATACATGACTACTGGAAAAACCATAGCCTTAACTAGATGGACCTTTGTTGGCAAAGTAATGTCTCTGCTTTTGAATATGCTGTCTAGGTTGGTCATAACTTTTCTTCCAAAGAGCAAGTGTCTTTTAATTTCATGGCTCCAGTCACCATCTGCAGTGATTTTGGAGCCCCCAAAATTAGTCTGTCACTGTTTCCATTGTTTCCCCATCTATTTCCCATGAAGTGATGGGACCAGATGCCATGATCTTAGTTTTCTGAATGTTGAATTTTAAGCCAACTTTTTCACTCTCCTCTTTCACTTTCATCAAGAGGCTCTTTAGTTCTTTGCTGTCTGCCATAAGGGTGGTGTCATCTGCATATCTGAAGTTATTGATATTTCTCCCAGCAATCTTGATTCCAGCTTGTGCTTCATCCAGTCCAGCATTTCTCATGATATACTCTGCATATAAGTTAAATAAGGAGGGTGACAACATACAGCCATGATACACTCCTTTTCCGATTTGGAACCAGTCTGTTGTTCCATGTCCAGTTCTAACCTTTGCTTCTTGACCTGCATACAGATTTCTCAGGAGGCAGGTCAGGTGGTCTGGTATTCCCATCTCTTTCAGAATTTTCCACAGTTTGTTGTGATCCACACAGTCAAAGGCTTTGGTGTGATTGATAAAGCAGAAGTAGATGTTTTTCTGGAACTCTCTTGCTTTTTTGATGATCCAAAAGATGTTGGCAATTTGATCTCTGGTTCCTCTCCCTTTTCACCTTGATTACATATAATCTATGCATGTTCCTAAGAAAGATGGAACCTTTGTAAGCTACAGTGTGCCCTGAAACCCCCAATATTTATTGCCCCAGGCTGGAAAAGAGTTAATTCATATTATACAGAGGATGACCACAAGTCATATGGTCACACAGGAAAAGATGGAAAGAGGTCACATGTGCCATGTTGCTATGATACCATCTGTTCCAATATGATGATTAATAGACCAGGAGAACAAGCCATAAACATACCTTTTAACATTTAAATACTGAAATGTTGTAAAGAAGACGAGGGCACTGTCTCTTCACTTAACATTAGATCTTCAAGCACCCCATCAATAGAACTTTGGTGGCAGGTTAGTACTGTCACTCCTTTGCAAGTCTGTAAGAGTCTTTCATTATTTCAATGGTCCTTTAAAAACCAATTAAGAGGTCAGTATTTTCCAAAGCAATTCTGTCAAGCCCAGCAGATAATACTGGAGGATAACAACATAGTTAGCATGAATGCTTAATGGATTAAAAAGTCAGAGAAAATGAAGAGGACTCAAAATTTAAAACTTGAAGGGCCTTAAAGATGTTGTTAGTCTAGTAACATCATTTTATCAATGAAGATATTAAATCCCAGGACAAAGGAGTGATTTACATGAAATCACAAAAAGTGAAAGCCGGAGCATAGTCTTCCTAATGGCTATGGGAATAGTCAGTAGAAAAAAAGCAAAGCAAATAAACTAGGCTTAGAAACTAGCCATCTCATAGCAGAAATTAGGTTATATCTTATTTTCAGTATGATGAGGTTGTAAGGAAATGATTCTCTTGAATCAAATTCACAATAAATAGATTATCAGGACAAAAATGTAAAAACAAAAATAGTGGCAATGCCTTAATAATCAGAACTCTCTAGAAGATATGAGCCGAGGAAAAATAATTCTTTTGGGTCCAGGATGTCTGTGAATTAACACATCTATTTTGAAATATTATCATACATGTATGTCACCACTGCATGTGACTACAGTAGTCACACATTAACATTTTGCCATACTGGGTTCAGATTTCTCTTTTTATTTTTTTTAAATTCTTAAACAGCTAAATATCTACAGCCACACTTCTCTCTTATCCCTTCCCCATCCTTCCCTCCATGCTCAAGCATGTTTTTGTATCTCTACTATGTATCTGTAAACCACTAGGGTTAACACTTTACATAAATCATATTCTAATAGGTTCATCATATTATAGCTTCCTTTGTCCCCCTTGACTTTAAGTTGAGAGATTGATTTTGATACAAAGCACCTAGTTCATTTATAATTTCAATTTGAATTAACCGTACAACTAAGAGAAAACTGGAGTTCTTATTTTTGTACTATTGTAATCCCTGTTACAATTAATGTTCTCCTATTTGTCTTCTGGGCACATTTCTTTGTGTGCTCGTGTGTGAGAATTCTTTAGATGTAGCCGCTGAGAAAGATTGTTGATAAGTTGAGAGATGTTCTTCAGCATCAGTAAATACACCCAACTGCCCATTGGAGTAACAATGCCAATTTACATTTCCAAAATAAAAGTATTATAATTTCCACACAGCCTCCTCATTACATGATACAGTTAGTAGGTTGAATAATGGACCTCCACATATGTCCATGCCAAGTCCCTGGAACATCACCTTATAACTTCTAAAGGTACTTTTGATGTAGGTTTGAGATGGGGAGATACTCCTGCATTAATCCACGTAGGCCTGGTCATCACAGGAGTCATTAAAATGAGGACTCGGGAGTCAGAGAAAGAGATGTGAGGATGGAAGAGGTCAGAAGGTCAGAGATTTGAAGATTGTACACTGCTGACTTTGAAGATGGAGGAAAGAGCTACTAGCCAAGGCCACATCTAGAAGCTGGAAAAAGCAAAGTAGATTCTCCTCTGGAGCCTTCAGAAGGAACCAGCCATGCCAATACCCTCACTTTCCCCGAGTGAGATGGGTCTTGGGCAACTGACCTCCCAAACAGTAAAATAATACACTGTGTTTTTTGAAACCACCAAGTTTTTGATGATTTGTTACAACAGCAGTAGGTAAATATTACATGTAATGTTGTCAGACTCGGTGTTTTTTGTTTGTTTGTTTGTTTTGTTTTTGCCAAAATGAGGGTTGTGATGATCTGCATCTACCTACCTGCTAGTTTCCAACAAAGGTCCGTATAGTCAAAGCTATGGTTTTTTCCAGTAGTTGTATGGATGTGAGAATTGGATGATAAAGAAAGTTGAGCACCGAAGAATTGATTCTTTTGAACCATGGTGCTGGAGAAGACTTTTGAGAGTCCTGTGGACAGCAGGGAGATCAAACCAGTCAATCCTAAAGGAAATCAACTCTGAATATTCATTGGCAGGACTGATGCTGAAGCTGAAGCTCCAATACTTTGGCCACCTGATGCAAAGAGCTGACTCACTGGAAAAGACCCTGATGCTGGGAAAGATTGAGGGCCATAGGAAAAGGGGGCAACAGATGATGAGATGGTTGTATGGCATCACCAACTCAATAGACATGAGTTTGACCAAACCCCGGGAGATAGTAAAGGACAGGTAGGTTTCTTGTCTCATCTGCTTTTTCTCCATACAGATAAGCAGTTACACAGTGCCACTTCCTGAATTATCAATTCCTTTGACTTTTTTATGTTATAGAAGGTTTTTAATTACTGGCTTTTATTTTTTTTAATAATTTTATGTTAAAATAATTTATGTTTACAGAAAACTTGTGAAAAAAGTATGAATAGTTCCTGTATAACCCACCTAGTTTTCATTATTGTCAACATTTTCAATTAGTAAGGAACATTTTTCACAATTAATGAACCAATGTTGATATAGTATTTTTAACTAAAGACTATAATGTGTGCATATTTCCTTATTTTCTAATGTTCTGTTTCTATTCCAGAACCCTATCATATCACATGTATTTGTCATGTCTTTTTAGACTCCTCTTGTCTGTAACAGTTTCTCGGACTTTTCTTGTTTTCGATGACCTTGACAGTTTTGAAGAATATTGGACAGGTATTTTGTAGAATGGCCTTCCTGTGAGATTTAGCTGATGTTTTTCTCATAATTGGACTGGGGCTGTAGAGTTTTAGGGGGAAGACATTGAGGTAAAGTGTCTTTCTCGTCCCATCTGTTGAGGGTACATACTTACCCTTCTTGGTATTAGCCTTGATCATCTGGCTGCTGCAGTTTTGTCAGATTTCTCTGCTGTAAAGTTATTCTTTTACCACTTTCCATACTCTACTTTTTGGAAGAAAGTCTTAGTGTGCACACTTGGATGTGGAATTTATAATCCCTCCTGGAGGACAGAGCATCTACATGTATTATTTGGAATTTTATGGCATAGGAGATGTATCTTCTTTCTCATTTATTTATTAGTTCAATCACTTATTTATATAGGTATGGATCACAGATGTTTATTTCATACCTTGGGTTTTATTCCAATACTACTTTATTTATGTTGTTTTCCTCAAATTGTTCCAGCTTTGGTCACTGTAAGCTCTTTTAGTAGGCTCCTGTGGCCTTTGTTAGCCACCAATCCATCAGTCCATCCCTCTTTATTCTCTTGCAGTCTTACCTGATACTTACCAAGTTCTTAACAATAAATTAATGAATACAGTCACAGCCACTCCGTATTCTATTTTATTCATCATTGGAATGGGAATATCTTCCCTCTGGGGTGCCAGAGGAAGTAAAATCTATCTGGCAGTCCTTGTCCACTTCCAGGGGATTCCTGATTCCACTTCTCAGGGGAAAGCCATCTCAATGAATGAGTTCTCTCAATGTGCACAAAGGGCCGTGTGAGGCTTAGGAATGCGTGTTTCCTTGGCAGCTGTCAGGAGGGTGCATTGTTGATTGAACAGGAAAACAAGAACCTTACTGAGAGGATGTTCACCTACTCTGCTACAGTGAATGGGTGTGACTTATGCATTTTATGTCATAAAAATAACATTCTGTAATTTGCATAATAAATTAAGGCTCTACTTGTACATTAGTAAGGAATAAATATGCTGATTAACTGTTGCTCTGTCAAAGGTACATACATCAGGCAGAGGGGACTGGATATGTAAAACCACAGGGTCCATGTGACAGGCAGGTATGGAGATGCTGCAGTGGACAAAGAGCTTCTGGATCCTCATTCAAATGGGACAGTTGTATGGTACTCATTGCCAAAGACCAATCAAAGATAGAAGAACCTAGAAATCAGAGCTCCTGAGGCAGCAAGGCAGAGTTTGAAATAAGAACTGTGAGGACAAATTATTCTAGTTTTAAGAGGATCTGGCTGTTTACTGCCTCTCACGAATCCAAAACATGCCTTTGTCATCATGAATCGTATTACTTGTGGACGAGTGCAGCCCTTGCTCACCTGCCAGAGCTCTGCTGTTTGTCACCTGTGAGGTGGAGAACAAACTCAACTACCCTTCACAAAATGATAATTTTGACTGCATTGCAACCCATGGAAGCTTAAAAATTCTGTCTAATGCTTTACCTTCTTCTCCTTTGAGGAAATGGCATTTTCAATGAAGAATGCATACTCATTGTCTCTTTTTTAGAGGTCTGAGATTGCTTTTCCCTGAACATCTGGTGTCTAACTATCACTTTCGAAAGTAAGTTGTTTTGTCCCTATTATACAAATGAAAAATAGCTCAGAGAGCTTAGTTCCTGGCTCAGGGACCCACAGGTGGTAACTGGCAGCATTTCTTTCCCTCTGAGTTCCCTTGACTAAGCTTCTCCAGTCTCATCGATGCCTCTCTCCACTGCCTGGTGAGCTCTGATGAGCCCTTCTTCCTGGAGATGAAATGCTCACTGATGAGTCTTCTTAGGGTGGCTTGTCAGATTTAGCAGATGAAAATACAAGATAACTAATGATTAACTTTTAGTATAAGTACATCCCAAGAAATATTTGTATCTCACGTTTCATCTGGCAATTCTGTTTTAGATAGAACTACAAAGGTACTCATGCACAGGCCCTCCTTAAAGGGAATGACTATGTAGGAATAATTTCTATGTCTCTGGCTGGGAAATTTTTACATGTAGAAATATTCAATCAGTATGTGTTGAATGCATTTCCTAAAGTTAAGATAGACTTACCCTTGTTTGTATATTATACTAAAATCACTTACAAGGATATTTATAATAGAAAAATAACATATTAGAAGTAGATACAAAATAAAAAGGAAATGAAAAGATGGTAGTGAAAATGAACTTGAAACAATGAATACAAAAATCTGAACCTTGAAGACCTCTGCTGCATATAAGAATGGAAGTAACATCTAGTTCTACCACATTCTTTGCTTTAGAATCTTGCCTTTTTTCTAATCTAGGCCTGTTACTACCTGTAAATAGCAAATATCCCATCTGCTCCTCTCATCTTTGCTGTCAGGACTGCAAATCAGCTCTGCTCAGGTTCAGGGACAGGCCAGACCTGAAACCTCAGAAGCCCAGTTCCATCTTCTGGTGACTCAGCCTCACCTCAAGGGCTGCTTGCCTAGATCTGGACATTGTATCTTGGCTCTGGCATCCTGGCAGGCACTCACAGTGCCCTAAATGGGACACTTTAACCTGTGTTCTCAGCAGTCCCATTCAGGACTGGACCCTGTCTGGAACCCAGTAGGTAGCACCACCTTCCTGCTCCAACACGGTCACATTTCATGGGCAGCATGAAGCATCATGTTGCCTTCTCTATGACCTCCACTTCCTTATGCTGCTTATTATCAAGATGTTTTTGTCACCTTTGTTTGGGTACTACTGTTTCAATACACAATCAGGTTGCTCTATTTGGATTCCTTTTACCATTTTTGTACACATATCTCCCTTCAGTGCCCTTGTATTTCCAGTACTAATGCCCATTTCAAAGAGGACTGTCCTCAGGCTTTTGTAGACTCACCCGTACCAAGAAGACCCAGAGTGTCTAGGAATTTACATTCCCTATATCCTGGACAGCCTGCCAGGTCAACCTAGTCTCCCGTTCATTGAAATATTCTTGTGGTATAACTCCCCCATGGTACGGCTTACAATCCGGAACTCTTCTGTGGGATCAGGCTAAGAACAACCCTGTAATACTTTGCTTGGTTTTCTTCCCTCCTTGCTTCCCACTACCTTACTGGTTTCCTCTAGAAGCACTTCCTTAATGAATCACTCGCACTTAATGAATCACTCGAACTTAATGAATCACTCGTGAATCCTTCCTTGGGTTCTACTTCCCGGGAATCCAACCTAAGGCACTCCACTTCATCTCTTCTTGGACTGTCACCTGCTACCTTCTTGGCATGGAGAAGGGCCAAATCTAGAATCCTCTGGCATGTACCTTCCCAAGTAGAAGGTTTAGTTACAAATCAAGGCAATTTCCAGGCTTCCTAGGTGGCACTAGTGGTAAAGAACTAGGCTGCCAAGGCATGAGACATAAGAGACTTGGGTTCAATCCTTGGGTCAGGAAGATCCTCTGGAGGAGGGCATGGCAACCCAGTCCGGTATTCTTGCCTGGAGAATCCCAATGGACAGAGGATCCTGGTGGGCTACAGACCATAGGGTCACAAAGAGTTGGGCACAGCTGTAGTAACTTAGCACGCACAAGGTGATTTCCACTTACTGCAGAGGTTTGGTGAGCCCTGATGATGATACAAGAGCAGCTTGTAATCCATAGCCTGGTCTCTTCTTAACTGGAGATGCACCAGTCTTGGGAGGCCACACTTATCTCCATGCAGTCAGCAAGCTCTTCCCCATTTGGGATGCTGAGCTTTTCACCAAACGTTGTTAGTATTGGAGGTATGCTATGGACTCTGCTATTTGAAATTGTTCTTAGAACACTGATTTATTACCTATCATTTTACTGCCACATATTTATAATAAGATACCTGAATTTTATTATTCCTCCCTTTTAAATTCCCAAGACATTCAGGGAGGAAAAAAATGAGAACAGTACATTGTCCTGCCAGTGAACTTGATTCTCAAAGAATTGTAACATTTTATTTTTCATAAATATTGTGCCCTATGGCAGTGAAATCTTGAGGCAGAGGACTGAGAGAAGAAATAGTTACCTCCCACTAGAAGCTAGATAAGAAAGGATGCAAAAAGCAAGACTTGATCAAGGCCATCCAGGGAGGCAGTGACAAGGCGAAGAGCAAAATCTTCTCAAGGCTGTGTAACATTCAGCTAAGCAGAACCTCCCTCTGGATTGAATGTCTGTTTATCCAAGTGTCACCTCTCTCTAAATCTTGCCCCCAAAAAGGAAGATTAATCATCTTCTGTGTCTCCACACCCCTGCTGGAGCTGGTGGGAGCAATTGATTGCAAGAGATAAGAGTTTCTAATGCTAACCTGAGTCCCTCAGAGGCTGGCACTGCCTCATTTGTCTCTTATTTCTAGTGTCCAGCAGTGAACCATTTTCATAGTGGTGGGGTCTAAAAAATATGTATGAAGTAAAACATAGGTGCTGCCCTCAAAATGTGATAGACTAGGGAAGGAATGAGAAGAATGGAAGTGATTAAATAATCAAGCCCCAATGTGTATGTCCCCACAGAATCCATATATTTAAATCCTAATGCGTGGGATTCAACATATGGATTTGGCGGGCACAGCACATGGCTTGGCCACTCACTGTTTTTAAGAATTTCTAAATTACTTTGTGTTTCTAAACAAGATTATCAATAATCAAAGAGATAGGAAAAACCAAATCTGCACTAGCATCCTTGACCTGAGTGGAGGCGCAAATGCGGGAGCTGGCGGCAGCTGAAACCAGGCCCCAGTGAGGACACAGGAGTGGATGGTTGTTTCTGGCCTGCCTCTTGCTCGATGCCTTCAAGTTGGTACACATGGTCCAAGGTGATTTATGTGCCATCTCTACAGAAAAGGAACTTCTGTCCTTAAATCCCCCAAAATCAAAGCAAAGCAGAGTAAAGAACAGAAAGAGAAGAAAAGTAAATGTGTCCCACTGAGAATTCATAAATACAAAAGGGAAAACATAGCCATTTTTCAAGAAACTATTAGCAACTACACTCACTATAGTACTGAACCAGGCAGCCGGGGGAATAAAAACGTGGGTGAGGCTGGATCCCAGCCTCTGAAGAATCTGTCCTCTAATCTAGGAGCTGCTAATTAATTAAATCTAATGAGAAGAGACAGGAAGATGAAACTGCAAGAGATTTCTATAAAGTACATCACACAGTGTGTATTTGTACATTTAAGCCTAGCACTTGAATACCATGGAAATCTTTCACATTCTAGTGAAAGTGCTGAGCCTTCTTCCCAGAAATACATACATATGTACAATAACACACATGCTTTTAAGGTCAGGACTGCACTGGAGCCCAGATTCAGAACCTCGGCTTCAGGATCAAGGAATATATGTTTGGGCTCAGACTATGCAGTTACTTTTCATTTGAATACTTTTGGTTGAAATCAGCTGACAAGAATGGCACATAAACAGAGAGAGCCATGTCAGAGACCTAAAGATACAGAGTTTATATCAGGGAGCAGAAGCAGCGAGGGGTTAAATTGATGGTGGTGGTTTAGTCGCTAAGTCGTGTCTGTCTCTTGCAATCCTGTAGACTGTAGCCTGCCAGGCTCCTCTGTCCATGGGATTCTCCAACCAAGAATACTGGAGTGGGTTGCCGTTTCCTTCTCCAGGGGATCTTCCTGACCCAGGAATGTAACCCGGGTCTCCTGCCTTGCAGGCAGATTAAGTTAAATTAGACAATAAAAGTGGTAAATTGAAATACATTTATAAAGTTAAGCAGCCACTAATAAAAATATGCCAAAGAAGCTGAAGTTGACCAGTTCTGTGAAGACCAACAAGACTTCTAGAATTAACACACACAAAAAAAGATGTCATTTTCATCATAGGGGATTGGAATGCAAAAGTAGTAAGTCAAGAGATACCTGGAGTAACAGGCAGGTTTGGTCTTAGAGTACCAAATGAAGGAGGGTGAAGACTAACAGTGTTTTGCCAAGAGAACACACTGGTCATAGCAAACACCCTTTTCCAACAGCACACGAGACAACTCTACACATGAAAATCACCAAATGGTCAACACCAAAAT
This sequence comes from Bos indicus x Bos taurus, assembly GCF_003369695.1. NCBI lineage: Eukaryota > Metazoa > Chordata > Mammalia > Artiodactyla > Bovidae > Bos > Bos indicus x Bos taurus. Next base: position 50,806,626 of record NC_040097.1, on the reverse strand, counting down.
CAAATTGATTACATTCTTTGCAGCCGAAGATGGAGAAGCTCGATACAGTCAGTCAAAACAAGACCAGGAGCTGACTATGGTTTAGATCATGAGCTCCTTATTGCAAAATTTAGGCTTAAATTGAAGAAAGTAGGGGAAACCACTAAGCTATTCAGGTATGCTCTAAATCAAATTCCTTATGTTTATACAGTAGAGGTGATGAATAGTTTTAAAGGATTAGATTTGGTAGACAGTGTCTGAAGAACTACGGACGGAGGTTTGTAACATTATATAGGAGGTACTGATCAAAACCATGGAGAAGGAAATGGCAACCCACTCCAGTGTTCTTGCCTGGAGAATCCCAGGGACGGGGGAGCCTGGTGGGCTGCCGTCTATGGGGTCGCACAGAGTCGGACACAACTGAAGTGACTTAGCAGCAGATCAAAACCATCCCAAAGAAAAAGAAGTGCAAGAAGGTAAACTGGTTGTCTGAGGAGACTTTGCAAAAACCGAGGAAAGAAGAGAAGTTGAAAGGCAAAGGAGAAAGGGAAAGATACACCGAACTGAATATAGAGTTCCAAAGAATAGCAAGGAGAGAGAAAAAGATCTTTTTAAATGAACAATACAAAGGCATAGAGAAGAAAAATACAAAGGCATAGAGAAAAACAATAGAATGGGAAAGAATAGAGATCTCTTTAAGAAAATTGGAGATATCAAGGGCATATTTCATGCAAGAATGGGTATTAAAAAGAACGGAAATGGCAAGGACCTAACAGAAGCAGAAGAGATTAAGAGCAAGTGGCAAGAATAAGAATACACAGAACAACTGTACAAAAATGGTCTTAATGACCCAGATGTTGGGCCATGAACCATGTAATTCCAGCTGTTCAAGCTGGTTTTAGAAAAGGCAGAGGAACCAGAGATCAAATTGCCAACATCCACTGGATCATCAAAAAAGCAAGAGAGTTCCAGAAAAACATCTATTTCTGCTTTATTGACTATGCCAAAGCCTTTGACTGTGTGGATCACAATAAACTGTGGAAAATTCTGAAAGAGATGGGAATACCAGACCACCTGACCTGCCTCTAAAGAAACCTGTTTGCGGGTCAGGAAGCAACAGTTAGAACTGGACATGGAAAAACAGACTGTTTCCAAATAGGTAAAGGAGTACTTCAAGGCTGTATATTGTCACCTTGCTTATTCAACTTATATGCAGAGTACATCATAAGAAACGCTGGGCTGGAAGAAGCACAAGCTGGAATCTAGATTGCCAGGAGAAATATCAATAACCTCAGACATGCAGATGACATCACCCTTATGGCAGAAAGTGAAGAAGAACTAGAGATCCTCTTGATGAAAGTGAAAGAGGAGAGTGAAAAAGTTGGCTTAAAACTCAACATTCAGAAAGCTAAGATCATGGCATCCAGTCCCATCACTTCAAGGCAAATAGATGGGGAAATAGTGGAAACAGTGGCTGCCTTTATTTTTCTGGGCTCCAAAATCACTGCAGATGGTGACTGCAGCCATGAAATTAAAAGATGCTTACTCCTTGGAAGGAAAGTTATGACCAACCTAGACAGCATATTAAAAAGCAGAGACATTACCAACAAAGGTCCATCGAGTCAAGGCTATGGTTTTTCCAGTGGTCATATATGGATGTGAAAGTTGGACTATAAAAAAAGCTGAGTGCAGAAGAATTGATGCTTTTGAACTGTGGTGTTGGAGAAGACTCTTGAGAGTCCCTTGGACTGCAAGGAGATCCAACCAGTCTGTGCTAAAGGAGATTAGTCCTGGGTGTTCATTGGAAGGACTGATGTTGAAGCTGAAACACCAATACTTTGGCCACCTGATGTGAAGAGCTGACTCATTGGAAAAGACCCTGATTCTGGGAAAGGTTGAGGGCAAGAGGAGAAGGGGACAACAGAGGATGAGATGGTTGGGTGGCATCACTGACTCAACAGACTTGGGTTTTGTTGGACTCTGGGAGTTGGTGATGGACACGGAGGCCTGGCATGCTGCAGTTCATGGGGTCACAAAGAGTTGGACACGACTGAGTGACTGAACTGAACTGAACTGAATGACCCAGATAACTATGATGGTGTGGTCACTCAGCTAGAACTGGACATCCTGAAATGTAAAGTCAGGTGGACCTTAGGAAGCATCATTACAAATAAAGCTAGTGGAGGTGATGGAATTCTAGCTGAGCTATTTCAAATCCTAAAAGATGATGCTATTGAAATGCTGTACTCAGTATGCCAGCAAATTTGGAAAACTCAGCAGTGGCTACAGGACTAGAAAAGGTCAGTTTTCATTCCAGTCCCGAAGAAGGGCAATGCCAAATAAAGTTCAAACTACATACAACTGTGCTCCTTTCACATGCTAGTAAGGTTATGCTAAAAATCCTCCAAGCTAGGCCCTAGCAATATGTGAACCATGAACTTCCAGATGTACAGGCTGGGTTTAGAAAAGGCAGAGGAACCGGCGATCAAATTGCCAACATCCACTGGATCAGAGAGAAAGCAAGGAATTCCAGGAAAAGATCTACTTCTGCTTCATTGACTATGGTGAAGGCTTTGACTGTGTGGATTACAACAAACTGTGGAAAATTCTTAAATAGATGGGAATACCAGACCACCTTACCTGTCTCCTGAGAAACCTGTATGCAAATCAAGAAACAACAGTTAGAACTGGCCATGGAACAACTGACTGGTCTCAAGTTGGGAAACGAGTACAACAAGGCTGTATATTTCACCCGCCTGCTTGTTTAACTTCTATGTGGAGTGCATCATATGAATGAATCACTGGAATCAGAATGTGATGGATGAATCACAAGCTAGAATCAAGATTTCCAGGAGAAATATCAACAACCTCAGATGTGCAGATGATACCACTCTAATGGCAGAAAGAAAAGGAAAACTTAAGAGCCTCTTGAACAGGGTAAAAGAGAAGAGGGGGAAAGCTGGCTTAAAATTCAGCATTCATAAAGCTAAGATCATGGTATCTGGTCCCATCACTTCATGGCAAATAGAAGGGGAAAAAGTGAAAGCAGCGACAGATTTTATTTTGGGGGGCTCCAGAATCACTGCAGACAGTGTCTGTGGCCATGAAATTAAAAGACACTCGCTCCTTGGAAGAAAAGCTATGACAAACCTAGACAGCGTACTAAAAAGCAGAGACATCACTTTGCCGACAAAGATCCATACAAAGCTATGGTTTTTCCAGTAGTCATGTGTGGATGTGAGAGTTGAACCATAAAGAAGGTTGAGTGCTGAAGAATTGATGCTTTCAAATTGTTGTGCTGGATAAAACTCGTAAGAGTCCCTTGGACTGAATGGCGATCAAACCAGTGAATCCTAACGGAAATCAACCCTGAATATTCTTTGGAAGGACTAATGCTGAAGCTCCAATACTTTGGCCACCTGGTGTGAAGAGCTGACTCCTTGGAAAAGACTCTGATGTTGGGATTGAAGGCAAGATGAGAAGGGGGCAACAGAGGATGAGACGGTTGGATGGCATCACTGACTCAATGGACATGAATTTGAGCAAACTCCAGGAGATAGTGGACAGGGGATCCTGGTATGCTGCAGTCCATGGAATGATGGCAAAGGCTGGACACAACTTAGTGACTGACCAACAATAAAAATATGAAAGATATTTAATGAAAATCTTGAGGGAACAAGCAATGTGCAGAAGAAATTTTCTGACCTCACTGTATGAAAGGTTTATTTTATAAATATATTATTTAATATAAATATAAATAATTAAATATAATCAATTAATTGAATTAGTTAATTGTATTTATATAATGATATAATATGATAAAATTATTATTATATTATATAAATTATTATATTATAATGATAACTTTATATAGTATATTACTATATAATATATGTTATTATAATACTATAAATATTGTAATATAATATATAATAATATGATGTGATATAATAATTTTATATAATTAATAATATTTATATAATTATATTTATATTACTTAATATAATTAATTATATATGATTAATGAAATGTGATTAATATAAATATTAAATATATTTAATAAATATATGTTTATATTTTATAAATATAATAATATATTTATACAAGCATACTACATTTTCATAAGAAATTTATTCAAGGATACATGGAACAAATTAGAAGTTACTATGGAGGGGAGTGGAGAAGGCAATGGCACCCCACTCCAGTACTCTTGCCTGGAAAATCCCATGGACGGAGGAGCCTGGTAGGCTGCAGACCATGGGGTCGAAAAGAGTCGGACACGACTGAGTGACTTCACTTTCACTTTTTACTTTCATGCATTGGAGAAGGAAATGGCAACCCACTCCAGTGTTCTTGCCTGGAGAATCCCAGGGATGGGGGAGCCTGGTGGGCTGCAGACCATGGGGTCGCACAGAGTTGGACACGAATGAAGTGACTTAGCAGCATGGAGGGGAGGGAGGGAGCAGAACACGTACTTTCATGTGATTTATTTCATATAATTGAGTTTTTATCAGCAGTGTGTTGTATCTGGGACAAGAAGACACAGTGGACACTATAATTACTCCTGATGCACACAGAATCCACCTGCGCTCTTGCTTAAGCCATTGCAACACCCACACTGTGCATTAGGAACACTGTACAATTTGAGCACTTTGAGTTTCCCAGAAGCAGACCCTGAACCAAGGATTTAGGAGCAAATGCTTTATTAAGAAAGTGCTTCCAGGACAACGCAGCAAGTCAGTAGGAGAATTAAGAGAGGGAAAGAAATAATCCAAGCAACAGATGATCTCAGGCCAACACCAAGTCTCAGCCTGAACCAACAGGGAGCTCTGGAGTGTAAGTCAGACCTCAGAGTGCCTTGCATGGAGACAAAAGAACTTGGAGTTTGTCCTCCCACTAGTCATTGGTAGGCTCTATGAGTCTCCTGTTGTCTGGGAGTTGGGAACATATAAAACTCCTGGACACTTCCAGCTATATGTACCAGTAAGGAGACCCCAGTGTGCCCGAGCAGTCCTCTGCCCTCTGAAGGATGAAGGTATAACTGTTGACAGCTAAGCATTGAGAAGCTGGGGATGTGTGCACAGAGAGGATAAAAGCGATCTGAAAGGAACTGGTCATGGCTCCACCCACACATCCACACTCAGCAGATTGTAGCTTCTTTGCAGTCAACAGATATTTATTGACAATCTACAATTGTCCTGCCTATCAGTCATTTGAAAAACGTCTAGTCCAAAAAGAGGTATGCTTTAAGTGTAAAATAAACACTGATTCTGAAGACTCAGTAAGAAAGAAAGGGGATGCACAGGTCACTAATAATCTTTTTCTATTGATTACATGTTGAAATGATAATATTGAATATATGTTATAGACTAAATAAAATACATTGTTGAAATAAGTTTACCTATTTCCTGTACTTTTTTAATATGGCTCCCTGAATATTTTAAATTATGTACATGGCTCGTATTAAGTTTCTGTTATCAGCACTTGTCTAGAATATGTCTAATACTGTGCTAACTCTTGGGATACTGCATGATTAAGAGAGACTTGGCCTCTGCCTTCATGATGTCTACAGTACAGTGGTTGTAACAGACAGTAACAAGATGATACCATTTTCTTTAAATATGATGATGAAAATAGCAGAGTAGACAACTGCAAGGAACTGACATAAGTGAGACTCATCAGAAAAGATGTCTCTCAATAAATGTCTTTTAGACTCAAAGACTAGGACAGGAAGTGCTATGAACATATCTTGAAGGGAATGCGAGGTGGGAGTTGAAATGTTTTAAGGATGTTCCAGGCCAGAGGAACATCATCAGGCAGTAGGAAAAAGCATCTATGAATTGCTTTAGCTGTTTGATTACATTAGTGTAAGTGGTCTTAAGAAAAACCACTAACGTGGTAGAAATAACATTAACTCAGGTAAGATAGTTTTTGGGGACACTAGTCCACCTTCTTCTTGATCTGCTGGCTTTCTGAATCAAGTCACACTTCCTTGCCCCAACAACTCGTCTCTCAGTTAATTAGCCCGTTGTGCAGCAAGCAATACGAGCTTGGACTCAGTAACATATAATCTATACACAACAAACATTTACTGAGCCAAAGCCCATTGTTAGTTACTGTAACTGTAAATGGATTCCGTCCCTGTGATCCGTGATGTCATAAGAAGCTGAGGGAGAATGCAGCATGACCCAGTGTGGCAAATATGCTAACAGAGATGTCTCTAGAACACTGGAGAAGAAAGTACAGCACAGTGACTTTCTCTGAACAAGGAGAATCCGAGAAGTCTTCAAGGAGAAAGTGATATTTGACCTGGACCATGAAGGAAGAGTAAAGCTTTTATAAATACAAGGCAAAGAAAAGCATTCCTAGCAGAGGGACTATTACAGGAAAAGCCACAGGAGGGTGAAATTGTCCAGGAGTCAGAGTGTGAAACTTATTAGAGTGTGGTAAGGAGGTGTGTGTGTCTATAGCCTTAGAGTAGAGAAGGTGGCTTTGGACCAAAATACTGTGAGAAAGACTTTGGAATTTATTCTTGATTTCTTTTTCCTTTTTCTTCACAAACTGTACATGCAAGTTTTCGTGCATGTTTTCCAGTTCTGTTTGAAAAAGAGCAAATAAGAAATAGCCAATCTTTATTTCTTAGCTTTTATGATCACAGGCTTCATTCATTCTCCACAGTTTACAAACTTTGTATAGTCTTTGTTCTCTCTGAGTTTCATTAGGATGATTATTGATTTATGAGCAGTCTTAATGTGGCTCTTTCAGGCATCCTGAATCACTCTGACAGCAGCTCTGTAAATAGATCAATTTCTTTCTGTAAAATTTAAAGTTTCATATCCTAACAAACCATTATTTTGGCTAAACTCAAATTGAGGAATTCTTCATACTTGGCAAAAGTATCACTAAATTAGTCTCTGAACAGCTGAGGTCATAGTACTCTTCTTATGTCAAGTGGAAGTAATCAGCATGTTGGACTTCACTAAAGGCCATTTGTTTACCAAGGTAGCTCTCCTGCCCAGTAAACAATGGTATGCATTTATTCAGTAACCTTAGGTAACTGTTATCACCTGAATTAAGAGGGAAAGAGCAAGAGTCCTGATCATCATCCCCATAAGTCACCCGCCACTTGACCTTTCAGAAACCTCCTGTGAGCAGTTCTTTACATATATGAAAGGTGAGCACGCTTTCAGAAGGAGGAGAAATTTCTTGGTCCTTCTTGCATTTCCTTCTCCTTGCCATGACCACATACCACTAGCAAACACATACGTTTCCAGTCTTTTCATTTCTTATGAAAAAAAGAGGCTGGCTGTGTGCTCAGTTGCTCACCTGCGTGCATGCAAGTCTCTTAAGTTGTGTCCAACTCTTTGTGGCCCCATGGACTGTAGCCTGCCTGGCTCCTCTGCCCATGGAATTTTCCAGGCAAGAATACTGGAGTGGGTTGCCATTTCCTACTCCGGGGGATCTTTCGGACCCAAGGATCAAACCCAAGTTTTTTGCGTCTCTTGCATTGGCAAGCGAATTCTTTATCACCAGCGCCACCTGGTAAAGAGGTTGATTCGGTGGAAACAGAAATGAGATTACAGCCAAGATATACTGATTCTTAAGTCTTTGCACCTCTACCTAACTAGCTTTATGGCATTAGGCCAAAGATCAGTTAGTGTTCTGAAAATTTTCTCTTCTTTATAAAAGAAAGAGCAACATGTCCTACTTTAGAGGTCATTGCAAAGGATTGAGTAATGCATATAATAGTTACTTGTATATCATGCATATATCTTTATTTTTATAAAGATAAGACTTTGCCACCACTCATTTTAAACTTGAAATTCTAAAAGGGTCAGAAAACTCAATTATGCAGATATCACCACTCTAAAGCTTCCATCAATTACAGTTGTCTATGTGTTCAAAGAATATGGAGCTACTGTGTTCCTGTGAATCCTGTCTGTGGCCCCTAGAAGAAGAATAGGCAGGTAAAAATCCAAGGGACTCTCCAAGGTCAAAGCATTCTCTCTCCAGTTTTAGCCATGTGGTAAGTGATTCTCAATCTCATTAGTTACCAGATAAATGCAAAGTAAGGCAATATTTGCATATTCAATGGATTATAATCTCCTTGAGGTTAAACCATGTCTGCTTCTCTCTTGGGAGTCAGGCTACTCAGAGCTCCGTGAAGAGTTTCACAGAGTCAATAACAGACTTGCATATGGGGAATCCTTGGGTTGCCCAGTGATGGCAGTAACTGTGGCAAAATCTCTGATTCTTGGGTTTGTATTAGCCTCTGTTTCATTTTTTATCTTTTGGCCCCACAGCATGTAGGATCTTAGCTTCTCAACCAGGGATCGAACCTTCACCCCCTACATTGGGAGGCGAAATCTTAACCACTGGACCACCAGGGGAGTCCCTTGGGTTTGTATTAGGAAGCTGAGCTGCTTGCACTTGTTAATGTAAACCACATTCTGAACTGGTTTTATCAGTTGAGAAAAAATAATTGTGTTATTTTGCTCTCTACTTGAATCCTTCCTGTTTATTAATGAGTCATTTATGTGGTTCCTCTCAAACCCAAAATCTAAGCAATGGATTATGAATCTTAAAAAATAGGGAATATCAGTTGGGAACAGCAAAGGAACAATAGGCCTTAAGACTTTTTGTGGAGTTGGCCTTGTGGGTTTCTGATCTTGATGACTTGTGACAGCTCACATTGTATGTGGCTGGATTTTATCTAAGAGAGTCTAGATAGGAGCTGTAAGTTACCCTGAGCAAGTCACTGCAGCTTATGATTGCTTTGTCCTGGGAAGAGAAGCTGAGACAGGGCCAAGGAAAACACAATCTACTCAGGTCTTCAGCAAATTCCTGCCCCTGCCCGGAAGCTTTGACAAAGGAGGTAGGCCAGGCCGGGGTCTTTAAGGTGCAGCTGCTGCTGCAGCTTGACCTTGAACCAGAGAGTCCCAGCTTCACCTGGTTTCAAAGGGGAGTTGGAGGCGGGATTAAATTATTTTAGTATTATGAGGCTGACTCTGGTGCTTTCAAGTTGCTAGGCACTATGGATTTAGGACTACAAAAAGACTTTGTGTGTGGCTTGTCCATGGTCCAAAGAAACTGCCCACAGCACATACGCAGCGTGACTTTGGACCTGCTTTTTACCTTAGTTCTGTTGTTGTCTGTAGATTTCAGATACCCAAATGGAGACCTCACCCATAGAAAGATGGTCAGTTTTATTTAAAAAAAAATTTTTTTTTTTTAAAGAGAGTCCTTATTTTATAAATAATATGCCATCTTTTAGGGATAAGAAAAATATTTTCAGGAAGTTATTACAGGCTAATAGGTTCTAAATAATATTATAAGCCTGTGTGAAACACTAAGATTAATCAAGAAACTAAGCAATAATAAACATTTAAAAAGTGACATTCATCTTGTGACAAAATAAGGAAAGATAGATTGATTAAGCTGGAAGAAAAAAAAAAGAGCTATTCTTTAAATAAAGGTTACAATGTTATAACTTTCCCTGGTAGCTCAGACGATAAAGAGTCTGCTTGCAATGTGGGAGACCCAGGTTTGAGCCCTGGGTTGGGAGGATCCTTTGGAGAAGGAAATGGCAACCCACTCCAGTATTCTTGCCTGGACAATCCCATGGACAGAGGAGCCTGGCAGGCAACAGTCCATGGGGTCACAAAGAGTTGGACACGACTGAGTGACTTCACTTTCTTTCACAATGTTATAATCTAGGCAGATGTCATGGAGGAAATTAGACACTAAAGGGAAGTTTCCTAGGTGGCACAGTGGTAAGAACCTGCCTGCCAATGCAGGAGACTCAAGAGACTCAGGTTTGATCCCTGGGTCAGGAAGAACCCCTGAAGTAGGATCAACCTGGCAATGGCAACCTGCTCCAGTATTCTTACCTGGAGAATTCCATGGACAAAGGAGCCTGGTGGACTGCAATCCATGGGGTCACAGAGAGTCAGACACGACTGAGCAACTGAGCACAGCACACATACACACAGATACTAAAGGACACAGTCGGTGGAAATAAGAGAGAAAAGAAACTATGCCTAGGTACAGCTACTCTTAAAGGGGGAATCAGAAGAAATATGAGTTGTCTTAACTGTGAAGACGTTTCAAACGGTGACCAGAGCCCAGAGGAATGTCATGGAGGAGAGAGGCCAAAGCAGACTGAAGTGTCTCCACCAGGGAGAATCAGGATCCAACATCCTAAGAAAACATGGCCTGAAAAAGCTGCTGATGGAAGGACCTTGGGGACTGTGGGACCTCACATTAAAGGTGGGGGCAGCTCTCCCAGGCAGTTACGGAAAATCTGTGCAGACTTAAGAGAATAAGCCCAAAATCCCAAACACGTCCAAGGAAAGCTTTAAGGTGGCACAGCCATTATAGGTGGAAATGCAAGAATTGTCTCTATCCTCAGTATAGTCATCTCCACAAATGCCTTCTCAAACCAGACGGATGCAATCTTTTGGCCCCCAAAGGCATTTTTGCTACCCTGGGATTAAACCAGAAATGAAACAATACTCCAGATCTGTCAAATCTTGCTTTTATTTTAACCAAAACATATTTCTAGCCTCACAGAAGAGAAATAGCTACTTTCTCAGAAAAATAATGCCAAATTTTTAGACAGTAAAAGCTCACTTGTCCTTAAAAGATTATAAATAGTAAAAGTTCTATAACTGAGAGTCTGTGGTCATAAAACCAGCAAAATGGACCCTCTTTATGAGGCATCAGAGGATTCAGAGAAATTGACATTGATCTGTTCAGACAAACAGACTTGATTTGGGCCTTAATGAAACAAAAGATAAAATAAGCATGTTTATGGAATAAAAGCACTGGTAATAGCAAAACTTTCCACAAGATGTGAGTCTGAACAGAAGATTTGCCATTTTTTCTCAATTTTTAATATAGTTTTTCTTTTTTTATTCTCCCTGCCACACAGTTTGCAGAATCTTGGTGCCCTTGGCAGTGAAAGTTTGGAGTCCTAACCTCTGGACCAAGTTCCCTCACATTTTAGTTTAAAGGAAACTCAGTTCATCTGCATAGTAGAGGAGAAGTAGAGGGGTCCCCTTCTGTCCACCTTCACCCTCCCATTCTGCATTTCCCTTACAGGTATTCTGAGGAATGATCTTTGGCTAAGCCTGCAAAGCCATTGATTCATTCTTTCACTCAATAATCAAAAATTGTTGTTAATTTGAATATTACTCAATTATCAGACTTTACTGAGGGACCAGGATGCAGAACAAATATTGTTCACTAGAACATGGTTACAGCACTCCCAAAAGAGTAAAATTCATATTATGTGAAATGGTGTAAAATTGACAGTGAAGTATAAGAGATGAAATCTGATTCAAAGGTGATAATCACCCACCAAGTGATTCAAGTGATCAAACTAGGAGCCATTTTGATTATACCCTAATATATCTTCAGATTTTTTTCATCTCAACTTTCTGAACTAAAAGCCTTTCAAAAAGGTGAAGTATTTACATTTTCCTCCTACGCCTAGATTTGGCATAGTAATCTACAGAAATAAACACTTTTTAGTAATTTCTGATTATTTTGCTGTGCAGTTTTGGGTGATTTTTTTTTTTTTTTTGGTCAACTTGAACATTTTGCCTCTGATATCTAGCCGCTATGTAGACTTATAGATTTTTGCTACACAGAAGAAAGATAGAAAATACAGAGAAACGTGGGGACATAAAGGCAATAAACACCCTTGAAAGTAAAAGAAAGTGAAAGTGAAAGTCACTCAGTCATGTCCGACTCTTTGCCATCCCATGACCTATACAGTCCATAGAATTCTCCAGGCCAGAATACTGGAGTGGGTACCCTTTCCCTTCTCCAGGGGATCATCCCAACCAGGGATCAAACCCAAGTCTCCCACATTGCGGGCAGATTCTTTACCAGCTGAGTCACAAGGGAAGCCCAAGGATACTGGAGTAGGTAGCCTATCCCTTCTCCAGAGGATCTGGCCAACCCAGGAATTGAACCGGGGTCTCCTGCATTGCAGGTGGATTCTTTACCAACTGAGCTATCAGGGAAGCCCAAACATCCTTGGAATATCTGTTTGCCTATAGTTTTTTCTGATTTGAGCAGCAAAACATGCTGGGTATATAGAATGCCAACTTCTTTAATTTTTCATCTTTAAACAAACATTGAGTCTCTGATGTATATCCAGCCCTGTGCCATTACATGAAGAGAACAAATGACTCTTCTCTCCAAGAAGGGGCTTCCCAGATGGCTCAGTGATAAAGAATCTACCTGCCAATGCAGGAGACATGGGTTCGATCCCTTAGTCAGGAAGGTCCCCCGCAGAAGGAAATGGCAACCTGCTACAGTATTCTTGCCTGGAGAATTCCACGGACAGAGGAGCCTGGCGGGCTGCAGACCACGGGGTCCCAAAGAGTAGAATACGACCTGGTGGCTAAACAATAATAACCCTCCAGGAAGGTAGTGGAAAGAGTATGTTCTAAAATCAGGCAGAGCAGGTGATACACTGTCTCTCAGTAACTATGATTTTAGGAAGCTCTTTATGGAAACCAGTCATGGACTTTGGGATCAGGCAAAACTTGAATTCAAATTCCAGATTTTCCACTTACTGTCTGTATGATTTTGAATAAGTACTTAATGTCTCTGAGCACCAGTTTTCTCAGCTTTAAATAAAGATGGAGAAGTTGTGAGGATGAAATGCAGTAAGAAACCTGTAACATGTTTATAGCTCAGTCCCTAGGTCATGTAAAATATTCAGTAAGTGCTACACTCATTCCCTGTCTGCCTGTGACTTTGCTTCCAGCTTTATCTCTGGAGTCAGAAAGGATAATTGGGAGAAAAGAATCAACCTCAGTCAAAAATCTGAGATGATTCCTGGCATGTATCACTTGTTTGGAAGGATAGAATGTTTGCTGTGAGTAAAAACCACAGCTGTAGACTGAGGACTTAACCATGGAAATCTCTGGTTGTAATTATTGGTCAGTAACAGGATGTTATCAACACCATAAACTAAGTGACTTGAGAAAGCCAAAGGATGGTAAATTTTCTACTTTCTGCGAAACGACACGTAGCACTTGCTGTAGCAAGAGCTGAAGGTTAGTTGCAACCAGATCAACATTTTCACCATCTGTTCATGGAAAGATAAAACCCTTCTTCCTGCATAATAGATCAACAAGGATTTAAAGAAAAGGGGATTGCCTCAATTGCAACATCAAATGGCTGTGTTTATGTGAGCAAAAATTGCACACAGGAAACAAATAAAAAGAGATCAGTCAGTAAAACAGAGCAATATAAACTTTGAAATGCCTTTCTGAATCTCTCAGAAGCGTTCATTTGTTTTTCATGGAAGAGTGTAAAGCAACAGTGAGAAAACATACTTAATTGAGTCCCAGATAGTTCAAGTCAGTTTTATTATTTCAAGCCTCCAGCCTACAAAGTGCTATTTTTATCCCTTCCAGTATTCAAAATCCTTCCAGATCTTAGTGAGTTTTGTACTGTGCACATACGATAAAATTTTTGTGTAAAATTTTATATATGTTTAAGCAATCAATGTATATTTAGAAACAGTAAAGATGCCTCTGTCCTCCTGTTTTCCCTGAAACCGATGAAAGAGGACAATAAAAAGCAAAAAAAAAAATAGAATAAGATCTTTGATAAGCTAGAATGCAGCCACACTGATGAACTTTTCTATGAAGAAGGGCTTCATAATGCCATAAATATTGAGTCCAGGAAGCAGAAACTGAGAGGAGGATGCATCGACTAGATTTGGCAAAGGAAGCAGGAGCTTCTCCAAACCTCCCCAGGGAAAGATTCTACCTGCTACTGAAGATTGATAAGGCAGAAAGATGAACCAGCAATACAAGGCAGATGCGAGACATTGTTATGTGAAGGAAGGAGGGAGAGAAGGAGGGGATAAGGGAAAAAAAAAAAAGTAGGTGTCAAACAGCTGTGCAAGTGCTGTAGAGAAATAAACAATATGTGAAAATGAAAGTGTTAGTCACTCAGTCGTGTCTAACTCATTGCGACCCAATAGACTGAAGCCCACTAGGCTCCTCTAGCCATGGGATTTCCTAGGCAAGAATATTGGAGCGAGTTGCCATTCCTTTCTCCAGGGCATCTTCCCAAACCAGGGATCAAATCCAGGTCTCCTGCATTGCAGGCAGATGCTTTACCTAAGGCACCAGGGCTACTCAAAATTACTTGTAGCACCAAGAAGTCTTTCTCTGAGCTTAAGGCAAAAGAATGACAGAGGATGAGATGGCTGTAGGTATCACCAACACAGTGGGCATGAGTTTGATCAAACTCCAGAAGAGAGTGAAGGACAGGGAAGCCTGGTGTACTCCAGTCCATTGGGTTGCAAAGAGTTGGACATAACTTAGTGACCGAACAGCAACAAAGGCAACAAATTACTTATATCAAAAATAATAAATTATGCCATGAGACTTAATGGATAAACACATCTTTATAAAATTATCCAAAAAAATAGACACAGTCTCTATGAAATAAGACCTCAAAGAGGAAATACAAGGGTTCAAAATAGAGATAATAAAGCAAAAGAATAACAGGAGGCTTTGACAGCAGGGGCAGGCCAAATAACTCTCAAAACCAAATGTCTTCAGAAAAAACAACTGGAAAGCAAAAAGACAAAGCTCAGATAATCCAAACAAATCTAAAACCTGTTAGAAATAATAAGTGCATTTAGCAAAATCACTGGGTACAAGATCAATGTATCAAACCAATTTTATTTCCAAGCGATGAATTAGAAAATAAAATTTGGTGAATGATATAATTCAATATATTTCAAAACATATCAGATACCTAGACATCAGTCTAACAGATTTGTAATATCACTACATTGAAAGCTACAAAACATTTTTTCAAGAGGACCTAACACCTGAATAAACAGGGCTATACAAATTTATGGATATGAAGATTCATGTTGCAAAGACTTAAATTGCCTTTTCTGCTGCTGCTGCTAAGTTGCTTCAGTCATGCCCAACCCTTTGCCACCCTACGGACTGTAGCCTGCCAGGCTCTTCTGTCCATGGGATTCTCCAGGCGAGAATACTGGAGTGGGTTGACATGCCCTCCTCCAGGGGATATCCCTGACCCAGGGATTGAACCCACGTCTCTTATGTCTCCTGCACTGGCAGTAGAGTTCTTTACCTCTAGTGCCGCCTGGAGCACCTTTAAATTGATCTAAAGACGAAGAAGTTCCAGTCACAATCTAAGCAGGTTGTTTGTTTGTTTGTTTGTTTTTTCAGTTGACAAGCTAATTCTAATAATTAGATGAAAATCCAAAGAACTAAAAGTGCCTATGACAGTCTTGAGGGTGAAATTCTAAGAGTGAGTTAGAGAACTTATACTACCACACATCAGGACTTGCTATTAAGCTCCATTAATTGAGGATCTTCCCTGGTGACTCAGATGGTAAAGAATCTGCCTGCCATACGGGAGCCCCAGTTTTGATCCCTGGGTGGGGAAGATACTTGGAAAAGGGTAAGGCAACCCACTCCAGTATTCTTGCCTGGAGAATCCCATGGACAGAGGAGCCTGGCGGACTGCAGTCCACAGGGTCACAAAGAGTTGGACACAACTGAGCAACTAACATTTTCATTTTGCAATAATTGAGACAGTGTGTTATGGAAGCAAGACATACCAAAAGGCAAATAGAACAGAATATTCTAGAAACAGACAAAGACATGAACATTTGATTTAAGTAAAAGAAGTTCTTTCATAACAGTGAGAGAAAGGTAGTCATCTCAAAGAAATAATGCTATGTCAGTTACATATTCATACAGAAAAATGAATTTTGATGCCTAACTTAAACAAAAATCAATACTAGAGATATTTAATCTGAATATGAAAGGTAAAATAATAATGGTTTTAGAAGAAAATTATGATAGTTTATTCATGACTTTGGAGTAGAAAAAGTTTTCTTGAACAGGAAACAGAGAGCACTTACCAAAAAGTAAAAAAGCAATAGATTAGATTAAAATTAAGAATTTTGTCCTTAAAATTGTTTTATTAAGATATTGGAAGGGCATCCCAAAGAATGGGAGAAGATATCTAGAATAGACATATTAAAAAAGGTTTATATATATATATGCGGCAAATTTTATTTTTTTAATTTTTTCCTTAATTTATCTTAATTGGAGGCTAATTACTTTACAATATTGTGGTGGTTTTTGCCATACATTGACATGAACCAGCCATAGGTATACATATGTCACTGTCCCAAACCCCCCCCTTCCACCTCCCTCCCCACCCCATCCCTCTGGATTGTCCCAGTGCACTGGCTTTGAGTGCCCTGTTTCATTCATCGAACTTGGACTGGGCATCTGTTTCATACATGGTAATATACATGTTTCAATGCTGTTGTCTTAAATCATCCCACCCTCACCTTCTCCCACAGAGTCCAAAAGTCTGTTCTTTACATCTGTGTCTCTTTTGCTGTCTTGCATATAAGGTCATCATTACCATCTTTTTAAATTCCATATATATGTGTTAAAATATGCATATCTATGCATATATTGCATATTAATGTTTTTCTTTTTGACTGACTTCACTCTAAATAATAGGCTCCAGTTTCATCCACCTCATTAGAACTGGCTCAAATGTGTTATTTTGATAGCTGAGTAATAGTCCATTGTATATATGTGCCACAACTTTCTTATCCATTCATCTGCTGATGGACATCCATGCTTCCATGTCCTGGCTATTGTAAACAGTGCTACAATGACCACTGAGGTACACATGTCTCTTTCAGTTCTGGTTTCTTCAATGTGTATGCCCAGTAGTAGGATTGCTGGGTCATATGGCAGTTCTATTTCCAGTTTTTTAAGAAATCTCCACACTGTTCTCCATAGTGGCTGTACTAATTTGCATTCTCACCAACAGTGTAAGAGGGTTCCCTTTTCTCCACATCCTCTCCAGCATTTATTGTTTGTAGACTTTTTGATAGCAGCCGTTCTGACCGGCGTGAGATGGTACCTCATTGTGGTTTTGATTTATGCTGCAAATTTTAAAAGATATAAGGTCCACAATCTTTATAGTCCAACTTTCTTTATAAACTTTCTTTATAGTCCAACTCTCACATCCATACATGACTACTGGAAAAACCATAGCCTTGACTAGACAGACCTTTGTTGACAAAGTAATGTCTCTGCTTTTTAATATGCTATCTAGGTTGGTCATAACTTTCCTTCCAAGGAGTAAGCGTCTTTTAATTTCATGGCTACAATCACTGTCTGCAATGATTTTGGAGCCCAAAAAAATAAAGTCTGACACTGTTTCCACTGTTTGCCCATCTATTTCCCATGAAGAGATGGGACCGGATACCATGATCTTTGTTTTCTGATTGTTGAGCTTTAAGCCAACTTTTTCACTCTCCTCTTTTACTTTCATCAAGAGGCTCTTTAGTTCTTCTTCACTTTCTGCCATAAGGGTGGTGTCATTTGCATATCTGGGGTTATTGATATTTCTCCTGGCAGTCTTGATTCCAGCTTGTGCTTCCTCCAGCCCAGCGTTTCTCATGATGTACTCTGCATATAAGTTAAATAAGCAGGGTGACAATATACAGCCTTGACGAACTCCTTTTCCTATTTGGAACCAGTCTGTTGTTCCATGTCCAGTTCTAACTGTTGCTTCCTGACCTGCATACACATTTCTCAGGAGGCAGGTCAGATGGTCTGGTATTCCCATCTCTTTCAGAATTTTCCACAGTTTATTGTGATCCATACAGTCAAAGGCTTTGACAAAGTCAATAAAGCAGAAGTAGATGTTTTTCTGGAACTCTCTTGCTTTTTCAGTGATCCAGCGGATGTTGGCAATTTGATCTCTGGTTCCTCTGCCTTTTCTAAAACCAGCTTGAACATCAGGAAGTTCACGGTTCACGTATTGTTGAAGCCCAGCTTGGAGAATTTTGAGCATAGCAAAGCATGTGAGATGAGTGCAATTGTGTGGTAGTTTGAGCATTCTTTGGCATTGCCTTTCTTAGGGATTGGAATGAAAACTGACCTTTTCCAGTCCTGCAGCCACTGCTGAGTTTTCCAAAGTTGCTGGCATATTGAGTGCAGCACTTTCACAACATCATCTTTTAGGATTTGAAATAGCTCAATTGGAATTCCATCATTTCCACTAGCTTTGTTCGTAGTGATGCTTCCTAAGGCCCACTTGACTTCACATTCCAGGATGTACTCAGTGATCACACCATCTTGATTATCTGGGTTGTGAAGATCTTTTTTGTACAGTTCTGTGTATTCTTGCCACCTCTTCTTAATACCTTCTGCTTCTGTTAGGTAGCAGTAGAACAATATATCAATCATGATATATCCCTATAAATGCTACAGAGCAACAACAGTGAAACATAGTGCTGCCACATCCCCACACTGTGGGTCAATGTCACAAACATAACCTTGAATAAAGGAGGCAAGACCAGACTATTGCATTTATACAAAATCCACAAATAGGCAAAATAAATTTATGATGTTAAAGGAAGGAGAGAGGTGACCTTTGGATAGGAAGACGATGGTGAGTGGGAAGCTTCTGGAATGCTGTCAGCATTCAACAGTATATTTTCCTTATGAAAGCACATCAGGCGATGTACCTTTGATTCATAAACCTTTCGATGTATTTGCTATACTTTATAAGTTGTCTTTAAGTGTATTACCAGGACTTCCCTGGTGGCTCAGTGGTAAAGAATCCACCTGCCAATGCAAGGGACACAGGTTCAATCGCTGCTCCAGGAAGATCCCACATGCCTTGAGGCAGCTAATCCCAGATGCCACAACTATTAAGCCTGTCCTCTAGAGCCCAAGAGCCTCAACTACGGAAGTCTGCTTGCCCTAGAGCCTGTGCCCTGCAACAAGAGAAGCCACGGCAGTGAGAAGCCTGTGCACCACCACTAGAGAGCAGCCCCCACCCACCACAACCAGAGAAAAAAGCCCACATGCAGTGAAGACCCTGCACAGTAAAAATCAAATAAATTAATAAATTCTTTAAAACTCTATTTTAAAACTGTATTACCGTCCAAATATGTATGTTTCCCAGGTTTTAAATATTGCATGTATCATTTTATTAAAAAAATACTTGCCCACTTGATAAATTTTAAAGAAGACATCATACATCCTTAATTTTTGAATTTGCTCTCTTGTGAACATGGCACTATTGAAATACTTGAGATTTGTACTACTTTGAATAGTGAGATTGAACATTTTTTCTTATTAATTTGCCATTTGTTTTTCTTCATCAAACTGCTATGCCTTTTGTTCAAAGTTTTCTCTATGATATGTACAATCATTATTACTACTACTACTTGAAGGTTCTGCATACAGTAATGGAATTTAACGGCTTATAAGGCAGGTATGGTTATGTGACTTTGGGAAAGTTATTTACTCTTAAGCTTCACCTTCCTCATCCAAAAACTGGGTAATAACATCATCAACAATCCTTAAAAGAATTACACAGGCATCTAGGTGACATGCACATCAAACATGTTTTTCCCACTTTTCACAAATTTTGACCACCTACTGTATGTAAAGACTTATACTAGGCATTAAATGGAGGGAAAAGGACATTTCTTCCATTAAACCAGTGAGTCTTTATTACTCCCATTTCCATTTCATTCTCTTCAACATCCCTCAGGGTGTTGCTTTCCTTTCCATCATCCTGCCTGCATTCAGGCCTTCATCTTTCCTCCCTGGATGTTGTTAACAGCTTCCTAACTCATCTCTGTGCCTCCCTCTCATCACTCCCCAATCAGTTCAGCTTCCTGCTGCCCGATGGGTCCTTCCAAATGCAGCTCTATCATACTTAGCCTTCTGTTTCCCTCTATGGGATTCAGTTCACTTTATCAGATTACAAGACAATCCTCATCTGATCCCTACCTTTCTTCTCAAACCTCATCTCTTCACAGTCCCCAAATAGCCTTTCATGTTTCAAAGGTTCAAAAACATATTTGTCACACAGGACCTTGCATATGATACCACTCTTCTCAAGGATATGTCTTTGGCTCTTTTCCTCCCTCCAAACACACCTCAGATGCCGTCTTCTCTGGGAGGTCTTCCCATCTCTGACACTTGCAGTTCTAGCTCAGCTGATCTTCCTTTAAACTCTTATAATCTTGTCTCATTATTTGCATAATTGCCCTTGAGTCATTTACTCATTTATCTGTCCGACTCACTACTCTAAACCTACTGGGGAGTGAAGGCTATGTCTTTCATATCATTGTCCCCTGAACCTGAACAGCTCTGTATGAATGAGTGAATGAGTAAACAAATGAAGAGCAAAAGATTGGACTGACTGACTGCCATGTCATGCTTGTCAGCAGCATTCTCAGGGAATAATAGGAACTGAATAAAAGTCAAGTTAGGATGGAATTTCTGAAAGAAAAGATAAATTATAGCTAACTCTACCCTCTATAATAATCAGAAACTTTCGTTTGCTAGATGATAGATTTAGATAGATAAATAGATTTCATGCAATAGGCAATAGACTAGTGTGTAATTCATATGGCCATTTCTGACAGGGATTCAAACATCCTAAGCTTCAGGGCACTTGAAGAATATATTATCTTTGCCTATCCCACGTTGTTATCCTCCTTGCAGTGACCCATCCCCTCAGTTTTCATACTGTTCTTAAATCAGAGCTATGGGGTTGAAGGAAAACAATCTATAATCCTTTGTAAGTGGTTGTAGGATGCATGTTATTAATGGCTCCACTCCTTCTTGGGGTCTGACTTCCCTGGTCACTCAGATGGTAAAAAGACCCCCTGCAGTGCTGGAGACCTGGGTTTGATCCCTGGGTTGGGAAGATCCCCTGGAGGAGGAAATGGCAACGCACTCCAGGATTCTTGCCTGGAGAGTTCCACGGACAGAGGAACTTGGAGGGCTACAGTCCATGGGGTCGCAAAGTATCAGACACGACTGAGCACAGCACAGCACAGCTTTTTGGGGGAGGGTGGAGCTCATCCCTTCTCCTGCTGCCTAAAGTTTCTATTTTAGAGCTTATGCACTTCAGGGTTAGTTTAGGTAACATAAATTCACCAAAAACCTAAAGTGAGATCATATCCACGCAGACCGTAGACAGATGACTTTAAGTTTTCTTAGTAATTATAAAGGAGAAGTTTGGGAGATCAGATCCTTAAAAACTGACTAGAGTCTACTGTCAATCAACCAATCTACAAACGTAGATCTGCTTCTTCTAGGATTATAGTATCTATATATACATATATATGATATATTTATGATATGATTTTTTTCTGAAGTATTTACTCATCAACTACTGCTTTGTGAGCACTTTTTTTCCCTCTTTCAGTGACCCAAGTTGTACTTATCTGAGCCTCTCCTTCAGTATCTGCCTCAGCACTTTTCACCTACTTGGTTCTCAGCAAATGTTTGAATTGATCCTCAAAACCTCATGTGAACCAGGAATCCAGGAAATATGTTATTTTTTTTTATATGCAAAGTTTCTAAGGTAGAGAGGTCCTTGTCCCCAGTTTTATCTGCATTCTTCAGACGTTCATTTGCAACAGACTTGGCTTCCAATTTGCTGTGTGATGTATAGTGACAGCTGCACATAAAACAGTTCAGAGACCAAAAGGGAAGAGGGGAGCAGCCATTACCTCCAGGTTGTGCACATTATCCTTCTGCATCTGAGCATGAGCTGCAATCATAGCTTGTCAAAAAGTGTGAAATATCCCCTATTTCCTTTAGTGCCACTGGTTTCCGGTGACTCACTGTGTCATTTAACTAAGTTGATGACATCTGTGTGTGTGCTATCATAAAATATGTAGTTGGTGAAACCCTTCATCCTTTTGGATTGAACATAGTTGTCTAATTATTTGTGAACATTCTGTGCCCATGAATGTGTGTGTGTGAGTGCTTGTTTGTATGCGTCAGTAAGTACATAAGAAGAACCCTAGAATTTGGAAATAAGTACCAAAATAAAAAATCAACATGTTAAGGGATCAAAACAGAAATATACGAAGTTACCTTAAAGAGAGAAAATGATTCCAGGGTCAGCAAGATTTGACATCATCCTGAGTGAGGCTAGAAATACCTCTAAACATGAATGGTCCAAGAAGAAGCAATTGTCTGGACTAAGAAACACTGGGAAAAGGAATGAAGTTAGGGAAGCAAATATTGTGGTGTCCATTCAGCCCTAAGGCAAGTGGGTGCCCTGGAGAAATGATGACAAAATCGTCTGCTTGGTAAAAATAACTCGGTCACAAGGACCATTACTCTTGTTCACGTGTCATGCTAACCAGACATTCTTCTAATCACAAAGCTGTTTTTCCAAGTACCTCCACACCAGAAAACAAGACAGCCTGGACTGAGAATATAAGAAGCCCCAACACTGCACATGTATCACACTCAGACATATACAATACCCCATACACACAGAGTAAGATGGCGTGGTAGATTAGAAACACATGTCCTGCATATGCATGTGAGTTTACTGGGTGTGTATGTCTTGATGTTTACTTGTCCAGAAATCAGATCAGTTCGGAGGCACTGGAAAGTCTGAGCACACGGAGATGCACCAAAGGTCAGATGGTGAAGGAAACCGAGAATGTTGTCAGTCTAAAGAGTGACAGAGGCAACGTTTAAGGGTATCAGAGACAGAAGAAGGAGTTAAATAGAAGTTAGAGAGACTGGGGGAATTAGATGAGGTCAAAGGGTAGAGGATATGGGAGAAACTCCCTGAGCAGGCTGAAATGCCTGGAAATTGTGGTCAGCAACTGGAAAATCTAAATTTATGGCTTAGAGGCAAAGGAGCAGATTCCAGGGATTGCAAGGTTCAGGATGTGGCCGTGGGAGATCATTGAATATGAACTCAAGATGTTTGAGTCATTCATTCAGGCATTTGTCATCTTGGATCATAGCAGGAAGAGAATTAGACAAGAAAACTATGAATTAGACACCAAATTATTCAAAAATAGAAGGCCAGATAAATATTTTACCCACTTAGCTACTTTCTGTCTTCATGTTTAGTCCATGCTCTTCCCACGTAGAGTGCCACCCCTGCCCCACGCTGCTGTAGCACATATTCATGGGAAGCACATATATTTCCCCTAGAACAAGCATTCTTTTGGGCATATATCATCCCCACAATATAAGTGCATTTTTAATACAATACTTAAAATTCAATGTCTTATGGACTCTGTGGGAGAGGGAGAGGGTGGGAAGATCTGGGAGAATGGCATTGAAACATGTAAAATATCATGTATGAAACGAGATGCCAGTCCAGGTTCGATGCACGATACTGGATGCTTGGGGCTAGAGCACTGGGACGACCCAGAGGGATGGTATGGGGAGGGAGGAGGGAGGAGGGTTCAGGATGGGGAACACATGTATACCTGTGGCGGATTCATTTTGATATTTGGCAAAACTAATACAATTATGTAAAGTTTAAAAATAAAATAAAATTAAAAAAAAAATTCAATGGCTAAATCTGTGCACAGTCACTCAGTCGTGTCTGACTCTTTGCGACCCGATAGACTACAGCACACCAGGCCTCCCTGTCCATCACCAACTCCCGGAGCTTACTCAAACTCATGTCCATCGAGTCGGTGATGCCATCCAACCATCTCATCCTCTGTTGTCCCCTTCTCCTCCTGCCTTCAATCTTTCCCAGCATCAGGGTCTTTTCCAATGAGTCAGTTCTTTGCATCAGGTGGCCAAAGTATTGGAGCTTCAGTTTCAGCATCAGTGCACACTTAATGAACAAAGGAAACATCATAATCATGGAGATCATTCCAGAATGTAATCCACAAAATTTATTGAAATGTTTCCTAGTGGTATTAAAAGAACCAAGAGAGTCAATAAAGAGATTAAGAAAGAAGGGTAATTTTTATTTATTTATTTACTGGTTGCAGGGTGGGAGGGGGCACGAAGTTAAAAAGGATAGCCTTATGGCTTTGCCAGGCAAAGGGAGGCACACCAGGCTTCTGCCTTGAAAACTATGAAACAGTCATTTTTATATGGGGAAATATACTGGTCCACATGGAGGCTGTTGGCAATATTGATGAGCACAGTATTGGTGGAGTTGTCAGAGCAGGAACTGAGCCCTCTAGACTGCGGACGAGTGAAGGCAGTGCTGAAAATAGCTCAGTCTCCAGGACACCTAACTCAGAAAGAAGGGGGGGGGGTGGTCCTAGCTGCAGAACTTTCCCCAACAACTGCAACGTCTAATGCAATGGTAAATGGCACTTTCAATTCCATTTTCAGATTATGTGTTGCTAGAATAAGGAAATACTGTTAAAGTTTGTATATTGATCTTGGAAAATTACTAAACTTAGTCATTTTTTCTAGTAGGTTTTTAGTAGATCTGTAGGATTTTTTCTGTACAAATAATCATGTTGTCTCCAAATAAAAATAATTTCACTTCTCCCCTGCCAACCCAGATGCATTTCATTTAATTTCTATTGCACATTGCACAAACTAGAATCTCCAGTACAATGCTGAATAAAAGTGATGAAGAGACACATTCCTGCTTTGTTCTTTTTCTTGGGAGGAAAGCATTGTCTTCCACTACTAAATATTGTAGTAGCTATATACTTTTTGCAAATGCCTTTTTTCAAGTTAAGGATGTTTTCTTCCTTTTGAGGTTTGATGAGAGCTTTGATCCAGAATGGATTATGGATTTTGCCAAATGCTTTTTCTCTATTGAGATTATCACATCTTTTTTGTTTGTTTGTTTTTCCTTTTTCAATCTCTCAATATAGTAAATTATATAGATTGCTTCTTCAACTAACCTTGCATTCCTAGGATAAACTCCACTTGGTCAGGATGCAATTGCCTTTTGATACTGTTTCATTTACTAAAATTACTTTGCATCTGTGCTCATGAGGGATGTTAGTATTTAGCTTTCTTTCCATGTAATATATTTGCCTGGTTTTGTTGTCAGGAAAACACTGACCTCATAAAACGAGTTGCAAAGTAGTCTCTCCTCTTAAAATTTATGAAAGGGGTTTTTAGAATTGTTAATATTTCCTCTTTTAAATGTTTGGTAGAATTCACCAGTGAATCCATCTGAGTCTGGAGTTTTCAATTTCTCTAATAGATTTAAAGGTACTAGATTATCTGTTCCTTTTGAATGAGTTTGACAGTCTATCTTTCAAGGGATCTATCCATTTCATTTACTTTGCAAAATTTAATGGCTTGAGGTTGTTCAAAATATTTGCCTGTTATCCTATCAATATCTATACAATCCGTGGGGATGTCACTTCTTTCATTCCTGATGGTGGTAATTTATATACCTTCTGTCTCTCTGTCTCTTTTTTCCTTGACCAGCATGAGCACTAGTTTATTGATTAAGATGATCACAAAACTCTGGATTTTGGTTTAATTGATTTTCTCTTTTGTTTTTCTGATTTTATTCATTACTCTCCATTCTTATTTTCTTTTTCTCCTTCATTTTGCTTGCTTTGATCTAACTTGCTCTTTTTTTCTGCTTTCTTGAGGTAGAAGCTGAGGTAACTGAGTTGAGACATTTTTTTCTTCTAATATTTACATTTAGTGCTATACAGTTCTCTTTGAATACTGCTGTAGCTGCATACCACACATTATGACATGTTGTTTATATTTTCATGCAGTACAGAAAGGAAATGGTATTTCGTTTCCCTTTTGATTTTTTAATTTGATGCATAGTTAATTTGAAAGTATGTTAGTTTCCAGATATTGAGGACTTCCTAGAGATCATTCTGATATTAACTTCTAATTTAAGTTCTATTGTGATCTTTGTATGTTTTGAATCTTTTTAATTCATTGAGACTTGTTTCAAAGGCCAAAATTTTGCCATCTTAGTAAACGTTCCATGTGTACTTGAAAAGCTTGTGTTCCTTATGTTATTGGATTGTTGTCGTTGCTTAGTCCCTAAGTTGTGTCCAACTCTGAGCACTTTATAAGTGTAAATTAGGTCCAGTTTGAGTCCACTGTTTTGTTCAAGTCTCCCATATCCTTACTGATTTTCAGTCTAGTTGCCCTAACAATTTCTAAGAAAGGAAGTTAAAAATTTCAGAAAATAATTGTGGGTTTGTATACTTCTCCTTTCACTTTTATTTGTTTTTGCTTAATGTCTTCTGTAGGTTTTTATTAGGCGCATAAAAGTTTAGGATTACTATATTCTCTTGATGAACTAACCCCTTTACCATTATGAAACATCTTTACCCAGGGTAATATATTTGTTCAAAAATATACTTTGTCTCAGGGCTTCCCTGATGGCAGCAGTAAAGAATCCGCCTGCCATAGCAGGAGAAACAGGTTCAGTCTCTGGGTCAAGAAGATCGCCTAGAGAAGGAAATGGCAACCCACTCCATTATTCTTGCCTGGGAAATCCCATGGACAGAGAAGCCTGGTGGGCTATAGCCCATGGGGTCGCAAAGAAGTAAAACACGACTTAGTAACTAAAGAACAACAACAACAATACTTTATCTCATTTAAAGATGATCACTACATATTTTGTAGTATAAATGTTGTATATATTTTTCAAGCCTTATAATTTTAACCTAGTTATCTCTTTTTATTTAAATTGAATTTTGTATTAGCATCACGTATTGGGGCTTGCTGGTTTATCCAGTCTGGCAATTTTGGGTTTTTAATTGTGGTGTATAGACCATTTTTTCTTAGTATTTTTATTGATATTTCTCTAAATTTATGTCTACAATTTTGTTAATTTCTGACTCTCAAAAATAAAAATTGTTAAAAATCAAACAAAGAATGTAGACTAAAATTCTAATAATAACACTGAAAGTTGAAGCTTTGGAATTGAGTGGTCAGTGTTTCTGCCCTAACTCTTAAGTATTCTGGCTCAGGTCTCAGCTTGCTTATCTATAAAATAAGGATAAGAGAGAAAATCTTCTTCAAAAGGGTACTGTATGGGTAAATGGATATATTGCATACAAATCATTTAGAAGAGGAATCAGAAACATAGTGATCCTTTGTAATGATATATAAAGGAATTTTATTTTTATTTTCTTTTTCTGTTCTCAGAGCTATGCATGTGGTAATTACTCAAAACCTGATCTTCCTCCCCACAACCTCCTTCCCTTCCTTTATTTTTTGCTTCTTTCCTTCGTAAGTTCATTCAACAATAAGGAATGAGCGTCTGTTCTTTCCAAAGCAACCCACTAAGGTTTAGACATAAGATATATAAATAAAAAGGCAGGTTTTTACCCCTGTCCTCAAACAACTTAGAGCCTAGGTGGGAAGGAAGGGAAGGCAGATGTGAAAGATACCATTTCTTACATTGAATAAACAGAGAGGAAGTTCATTCCTAGGAACTCAAGCCCCTAAACTCAAGCCTTCTTTGTGGGGAGGGGTTGGGGAGGAGGAAGGAAATCATCAAGTGGGATCCCCAGGCTCTAATTTTCCCAGAAGGAAATGGAAATCTACTGTTTTTCATTTCAGTGACGTTGTAATAGGCAGGCCCAAAGGCAGAAGAACCTGTTAAAAGTTTTAGGTATTTATTCCAACTCAAAGAACCTCCTTTGGCCTCTTGAGTTAAAGCACTCACCAGCTCTGGTTATTGCCACAGTCTTCTTCCTGTAACTCCTCAGCTTTTATTTGTGCACAGAGTCCCAGAGGGCAGGAGGAGCAGCTGTTCCCTCAGACAGGAGCCCTCAAAGAGGAACACAGATCAGAGGACACCAGAGACAGGCCGCGTTCCCTTCTCCAGGGAAGGAGCAAGTGTGTAGGCAGCTGCCTTGTCGCTGCTAAAGGCTCAGGCTTCTCCTTGAGACTGCAACACCGCCGTTGTATCCAAAGTAACTGACTAGTACAGTAAGCCTCCCGGCAGGCACAGTGTATGAAACAGACCCCTGAGGAAAAGGAGAGTGTCTCCCCAAGTAGGACAGAACTCTTAATGTTAATCCCTATATTAGCATTTCCAGAGTCTGGAAATGAGGACACGGACACATGAGAAAGGTGTTGAACCTTACCGATTGTTCTGTTTCCTGAGAGCAGAAAAATCCTCTCTATTTCAAACCCTCTTCCTTAAGGAAAATCATAACTTCCTGTGGAACTGTGTAGGGAAAAAACAAACGAGGGTGTCGTTCCTTCCTCCGGCAGCACATACACCTGGATCCAGTAGGTTCCATCCTTGCCACCCAGTTTTTGGGTCAAACTGCCTTGTGAAAAGCTGGCATATTCCAGCTGGATCATCTCTGGGGCACACATTTATATAACCCACACAGGACAGGCCATAATTCAAGAAGAAAGGAGTGGCAGAAGGTTGTTCTCATTGAAAACAAAAATGAACTTTGAATTATGTAAGCTTCGACAAAACATTTTTATTTTCTTTAAATACTTTCTCACACAAAACAGAAATTGACTGGCAAAGCATTGATTCACCGCAACGTTTCAGGGCCTTAGCTAATACGAAAAATAAAATTCACCTGAGCTAATGATGTAATCCCTGTCCTTAGTTTCCACTGCAGAAAGAAATAAAAGAAAAAGCCTCCAGCTATTTACTTTGTAGACCACAGCCAGGAGAGACTTCAGATCAGAGGCTCCCAAGTGAGCCTCCCTCAGGAACTCAGTATTTTCTGGGGACACCGCTAACATAAAATAGAAGGTTGTTGTTTTGTTTTTCTCAAATTTGCAGAAGAAACAGATACTTACGTTTTAAGCTTAATTATTTTCCTGTTGTAAATTTTCTTTAAATGTTGAAAACTGATACCATCATCAATATTATAATGAGAGTGAGATGATATCTGCTTTTGCATACATTTATATATCTAGTTGTATTAAATTTAATCTATTGATACTTCATATTACAGCTCAAAGAGCTCCCAGATGTTCTGTCCCCTGATCGAATTTGATTTTTCAATTTGTTAGGAATCAAGGGATTCCCATACTAACACATGAATAACTTTTGGAGAGAAATAGTCTTTTATGCTAGCTCTAATTGCTAGCACCAAGTTGGAACTTATTAAATGCCATGCTGAGTGGTTGAATCCCCATATTAACCTCATAAAGCAGGTATTGATATACTTTTCATGTGAGGAAATGAGGATCAGAAAGTTCACTGACATGTCTAGAGTCATTGCTGGGATGTGCTTGAGAGAAGACTCTCTGGCCCCAGAGCCTAGACTGTTGGTCTTATTCACTACTGAAAACTCATCACTGAAATCAATGCCCAACATGTAGTTTTTATTGAATAAATCTATGAATCAGAAAATAGCCCATCAGTCTGGTAATTGATACTGGAGGCCAGAGTAAAAAACTGGGAATCAGATTTGCTTTATTTCACTTTGGGTAGGGAGTTTGGTCATCAGGACATGAATAGCATCCAATCCTAAATCTATTATTGTTTCACCTCAGGCTTTCTTCCTGATGCATCTGTGACTAGCTCTTTATTTTCCTGCCCCCTTAGGAATAAAGACATAGATTTTTGCTCTTATTTTCCTCCAGGGAACACCACTGTCATGGAATGGACTCACTAGGAGCAGAGCCTGAGACAGGGAGGCAGATACCAGTGATTTATTGAGGACGAGCTCTCAAGATAAATCTGTAAGAAAAGGAAGGAGAGAATAATGGAAGGGAAGAAAAGGAACTGAGTGAAGACATAATCTCTGGAAACTCTACATTTGTCCTCCTCCATAGGAGGCTGTGGCACATAAATCACACTGCATAGGTCTCCCTGTCTAGAAGCAAGGGCTGGCCTTTTGCACATCCATACCAGTCAGTCATTGACTACCGTCAGCCCCAGGAAAAGAGATGCATAATCCCCTGTTCAGGGCACTCCCAGTCTTTGGAGAAGAGGCAGCTTTAACTGCCAACACTAATGGAAGTTAGAGGAGTGGGTTGTCATTAAGGGAAGGCTGGCTGGGCACCAACAGTGTCTGTAACAACTCTTCTGGAGATTTGATCACTCCTTGGCTTTCAGTCCATAAAAAGTCAGTTTACTGATTCAATAAACTGCAAACGTCTGCTGTCTATGCAGGTATTTGTTTCATGCCAAGGTTGCAGAAATGAATAAGGCTCTTCTCTATTTTGCATGCATGCATGCTCAGTCATGTCTGACTTTCTGTGACCCCATCACCAGGCTTCTCTGCCCATGGAATTTTCCAGGCAAGAATCCTGGAGTGCGTTGCCATTTCCTACTCCAGGGGATCTTCCCAACCCAGGGATCAAACCCACAACTCTTGTGTTTCCTGCATTGGCAGGCAGGGTCTTTACCACTGGCACCACCATGGCAATACCATGTCTAAGTCAGACTGTAAAGAAGTGCATATATACCCAGGAGAATTTCAGATGATGAGGAGTACCATACAGTAAATTAATCAGGCCAAGATAACAGAGTGACTTGTGGGTTGGTGATGGGTTTGGAATGGGTGGTCAGTAACTTTCTTCTAGAGGACAGTCTGAGCAGAGACTGAATTGAATAAGAGAAGAAAATAAGCTGCATGAAGATCTACAGGCAGAACTTTCTTGGCAAAAGGAATGGCAGGTGCAAAATCCCTTTGGTAGGAAGAAGCTTGTCTGCATGTAAGCACTCACCAGAGAATGAGAAACCATTAAAGGAATGATCAAAGCATGGGGAGGAGATTCCAGGACTCCAGTAGTGGAAGTGGGAAATAGATGCATACACAGTTGGAGAAAGACGGCATATCAGTGGGAACTGTCTGCATCAGAAGCTGAAATACAAAAATGAACAAGCTTTAGTCTCTAGCCTTAAGGAGGCCACAGCTTAACCCTGAAACAATAGTCATATAAACAAAGACTCATTCAAAGGACAAGTGTGCCACGAAGACACAAAGAGGGAAGCCTGGGATTCCGCCTGAGTGTGGCAATAGACACCCCCAGAGGGAACGAGGTTTTTCGGTAGGGCCTTAAGGCATGAGTAGGAGCTTACACTCCAGGAAAGAAAACAGTGTGAGCAAAAGTATGAATGTGTAAGATCTGGAATATCTAGAGTGTGAGTATTGTAGGGACGGGAAGAAGACAGGTGGTGAGGACAGGCATGAAGTTCTGCTCGTTTACCTGGAAAGGCAAACTTGAGCAGCTCTAAAGCAATTACTTGTTTTTATTACTGTCTTTTAATTAAACAGCATCAGAAACATTAGTTTAAATTCAGCTCCCAGGACAGCATTTCCCAAGTGTGTTGCATCAGCCACCTGCATTAGAATCCCCTGAAATGCTTAACAAAATGCATGTTCCTGGGTCCCCCACCCCTCCAGCCCTTCTTAAAAAAGACTTGTTGGGTTATAACCTTTATCTAGGAGGTATATGAAAACTTTCCAGTGTCTATAAATGTCATCACAGGTAAAAATGAGATTTTTTTTAAATTTCTGAGATGAATGTGTATTTGCTTTTCCCTGCATTTTCTACAGGTGGTAAGAATTTTAGCTGTTTTGAGAGTGAGTAGAAGAGAAAGATTACTTAAGCCTATGGGCCTTACGAAAAAGCCAGCCTCATGTACAATTTTTTTAATTTATTTTTAATTGGAGGATAATTGCTTTACAAGGTTGTGTTAGTTTCTGCCGTACAGCACTATGTATCAGTCATAAGTATGCATATGTTCCCTCCCTCTTAAACCTCCCTCCCATCTGCTACCCCATCCCACCCCTCTAGGTTGTTACAGGGTGCCAAGTTGAGCTCCCTGTGTTATTACAGGGTGCCACGCTGAGCTCCCTGTGTTATACAGCAACTTCCCCTTCAGTTCAGTTCAGTTCAGTCGCTCAGTCGTGTCCGACTCTTTGCGACCCCATGAATCACAGCACGCCAGGCCTCCCTGGCCATCACCAACTCCTGGAGTTCACCCAGACTCACGTCCATCGAGTCAGTGATGCCATCCAGCCATCTCATCCTCTGTCATCCCCTTCTCCTCCTGCCCCCAATCCCTCCCAGCATCAGTCTTTTCCAATGAGTCAAGTCTTCGCATGAGGTGGCCAAAGTACTGGAGTTTCAGCTTTAGCATCATTCCTTCCAAAGAAATCCCAAGGCTGATCTCCTTCAGAATGGACTGGTTGGGTCTCCTTGCAGTCCAAGGGACTCTCAGTAGTCTTCCCCAACACCACAGTTCAAAAGCATCCATTCTTTGGCGCTCAGCTTTCTTCACAGTCCAACTCTCACATCCATACATGACCACAGGAAAAACCATAGCCTTGACTAGACAGACCTTTGTTTGCAAAGTAATGTCTCTGCTTTTGAATATGCTGTCTAGGTTGGTCATAACTCCTTCCAAGGAGTAAGCGTCTAACTTCCCCTTGGCTCTCTGTTTATATATGGTCATGTATAGTTCAGTGCTGCTCGCTCCATCCATCCCACTCTCTCCTTCCCACACTGTGTCCACAAGTCTGCTGTCTCTGTCTGCTCCTGTGTTCTTGCCCTGAAAATAAGTTCATCAGTACCATTTTTCTAGATTCCATATATATGCATTACTATATGATATTTGTTTTTCTTGTTCTGACTTACCTCACTCAGTATATCAGGATCTAGGTTCAGCTACCTTACTAGAACTGACTCAAATGCATTCCTTTTTGTGGCTGAGTGTTCTTGCCTGGAGAATCCCAGGGATGGGGGAGCCTGGTGGGCTGCTGTCTTTGGGGTCGCACAGAGTCGGACACGACTGAAGTGACTTGGCAGCAGCAGCATTCCATTATATATCTCCAAAATACACAAGCAGTTCATGCAACTCAATACCAGAAAAACAAACAACCCAATCAAAAATGGACAGAAGACCTAAACAGACAAGAAGACATACACACAGCCAACAAACACGTGAAAAGATGCTCAACATCACTCATCCCTAGAGAAATGCAAATCGAAACTACAGTGAGGTAACACCTAGCACTAGTCAGAGTGGCCCATGTATAATTTATTTCATTGAATCCAACAGCCAAATGAGGTCTGGATTACAATTATTCCTATTTGATAAATGAGAAAACTGAGGCTCAGAAAAATGAGGGACCTTGTCCAAGGTTACAATGAAAACAGACACAAAAGCAGGTCTGATCCCAGTAGCCAAGATCTCTGTCTGCTCAATTCCTCCAGGACCCCCGCAGGTCTGTACTTACAGCTGGCTGGAGTTTCCAGTTCTTCCCAGGGGAGTTGGTGTCCTCTTCAACAAGCACCACAAGGTGAAAAATACTTTAGAGGCAGAAAAAAAAGTAAAACAATGGGGTCAAAAACTATTCATCCAACCCTATTCTGATCTTAACTCCACTATTCAGGCAAACAGACTAAATAACAATGAAATATTAACAAAAAATGAAATGCTAACCACCAATGAAATGTTTCTGTGTGTGTGTGCATTGTATTGGCCAAAAAAATTGTCCTGAGAACAGGAACTATCTCACGTTCTGTTAGTACAGTATTAGAGAAGGGGGCAGTTGGACAGGACCTAACAAAATGTAATGCATACACACACCTTGACCCAGAAATTTTATTCTAATCTTTCCAAAAGACCACCATGTGACTGCCTACTTAAATTGTAGGGCTCAGTGCAAAAGGAAAATGCAGGCCCCTTGTTCAAAAATAACCAAGAACTTCAAGACAGTAACAACAAAACATTAAACCAGAGAGGGCCCTCTTCTGAGCCCGCAGCCTTGTGTGGACGCAAACGCTGCCCATCCATGAACCAGCCCAGGCTGCCGCGTGTGCACAAAGTTGTACAGTCAGCGATGTGTATTGTGGAACTGTACATAATGGAATAATGGAAACAACTTTAATGCCCCTCAGAAAGGGAATGTTTAGTTATGGAGTATCCATCTGACTGAGTATTTATTTCCATTAAAATAGTGAAATAAATATAATTTAGTAACATCAAAATGTTCCCTACTCATGCTGCTAAGTGAACATGTGTGCCTCTGAAAAACAGATGCAGTACAATACTGTTGATGAGGAAAAATAGAAAGACATTTATAAACATGAGGTACAAGAAAAGGGACTGACACGCTTATATCTATTCACAGGGTTGTCCATGAAAAGAGAAGGGTTGGGGTCGTGAAGCAAGGATGTCTGTGTTTATTCTATATATTAGAATCATTGGCATTAAGAATGTAATTGAACTATAAAATGCTTTTAAGGAAAAATTACCATATAAATTTTCCAGACAATTGGGGGAAACAGGTCTGGAAAGTTGAAGAAGTAAAAGCAGTTTCTGCCCTGTTTAGCATGAAAGGGTAATAAGTTATGAACTACAAGGTAAGTGCTGAATCCAAATCACCAGTCAGCATAAATCCTGTCAAGAGTTAATTTCCCAACTTGTTGTTGCAGGTTTACTTGTTGATGTTGGTTTCAGCATTTTATAAATAGATGTAGCTATATGCATTTAAATACATACATATGCCTACGCAGATTTTTTATGCTAGGCTGCACAAGTTATTTGTCATATTAAATTTGCTTGTTCTTTACCCGATAGCATTTCTTGCTCACGGATGTCCCAGGGTTTGGTGACTCAAAGGACCGTTCCGGAAATAAAATTTGAGCTCCAGGTAACCTGCCATAAAGAAGTTGAAATTGGCAATTAAAAAACAAGAAACTAAGCATTTGTGTTCCAGAACCTTAGTGAGTTTTAACCTGTGGCCTCAAAGACCTGC
Organism: Bos indicus x Bos taurus; assembly: GCF_003369695.1. Taxonomy (NCBI): domain Eukaryota; kingdom Metazoa; phylum Chordata; class Mammalia; order Artiodactyla; family Bovidae; genus Bos; species Bos indicus x Bos taurus. The sequence continues at coordinate 50,772,119 of NC_040097.1, read as the reverse complement.
TGTGGCCTAATGAGAATTTAAAAACAAACTTCTGTTGGTGAGGAATTAGAAAAATTGAAGCCTTGCCAACTGGAATTCAGCTCTAAGGAACACGCTGAGCTTCCGGTTATGAATAGAGTGGCATTTGCAAAGCGGTATTTCAGAACACACGTAATTCATGGGGGAACCTATAATATTTCTGACAAAGAGTCAACGGAACGAACATTTCCCCCCCTTAAAAACCACCTGAGAGCCTTCTTTAACAATGAAATTTAAAAAGTAATTCTTCTCAAATTGAATTAAATTCTTCTCAATTCTTCTCAAAACATTCCCAACAGTTCACCCAGAAGATGTTCATTTTCCTAATCATGTTGTCCATTTCCATAGTTTTCTTACTACTTACATTATTGAGAATTGTATTGTTATATTTTGTTTAATTTAAATAGATAGATATGTTGTTAAACTTAATAGATATTCTATCTATGAGAATTTCCTAAACAGGGGTCTATGGATTCATGAATAGGATTGTGGATATGTGTGTGGGGCGGGGGTGCTCAGTCACTCATTCACATCCAACTCTTTGCAACCCCATGGACTGTAGTCCACCAGGCTCCTCTGTCCATGGAATTTCCCAGGCAAGAATATTGGAATGGGTTGCCATTACTTCTCCAGGGGATCTTTTCAACCCAATCGAGCCTGTGTCTCTCGCATTAGTAGGTGGATTCTTTATCACTGAATCACCAGGGAAGCCCCCTCAAATATATAGCCTTTTTAAAAATCAAATTTGTCCTCAATAAAAACTTGCTAATTAACATATCTAATTTACTAGACATGTGTTGATTTCATGGGAGTAAAATTCTGAAAGTAAAAAATATGCATTCTTACATGCTTTGGTTTTTCTGGAAAGTAACTTGTATCCCACTTGGCTTTATTATAATGGTCCCAACTCCCAAAGGAAGTGCTATATTTTGAAGTAGCAAAACCTCCAATTCCAAAGTCCTGACACAAAATGAAATTTCCATGTGAGGAACTGAAACCCACCAATTAAGTACAGACAGAGCATAAAAATAACTTTAAATCTCAGATATTATACTGTAATGGAATATACTAAAAAAAAATCTTCCAGAAAATGAAATAAAAACATTTGTTACTGAAATCTTAAGAAAGTTGATATATGATGTAATATAAGTAAAACTTTAGCTTTTGTAAAAATTCTGTCATTTCTTCTTATTTAAATTAATTATTTTAAATGAAACAAAGATGAATATTTTTAATCATAAAAGGTACAATTCACAAAGAAGATAGACATGATAAACCATTAGATACCTTAACAACAAAGAAACAAAGATACATTAAGCAAAAATCAGAAGACAGAACTGAATCATCATGTCTGACTCTTTGTGACCCCATCCATGAATTGAAGCATGCCAGGCCTCCCTGTCCATCACCAATTCCCAGAGTTCACTCAGACTCACGTCCATCGAGTCAGTGATGCCATCCAGCCATCTCATCCTCTGTCGTCCTCTTCTCCTCCTGCCCCCAAGCCCTCCCAGCATCAGAGTCTTTTCCAATAAGTCAGCTCTTTGCATGAGGTGGCCAAAGTACTGGAGTTTCAGCTTTAGCATCATTCCTTCCAAAGAACACCCGGGACTGATCTCCTTTAGGATGGACTGGTTGGATCTCCTTGCAATCCAAGGGACTCTCAAGAGTCTTCTCCAACACCACAGTTCAAAAGCATCAATTCTTTGGCGCTCAGCTTTCTTCACAGTCCAACTCTCACATCCATACATGACCATTGGGAAAACCATAGCCTTGACTAGACGGACCTTTGTTGGCAAAGTAATGTCTCTGCTTTTCAATATGCTATCTAGGTTGGTCATAACTTTTCTTCCAAGGAGTAAGCATCTTTTAATTTCATGGTGTAATCACAATCTGCAGTGATTTTGGAGCCCAAAAAAATAAAGTCTGACACTGTATATAATCATAGTGAGGCATATTAACATTTCTCAGAGAATATTTTATCAAGTGCAGAAAAAAGAATAGGAGCATCTTGAATGATCTCATTAATAATTTAATTATAATAGATTTAATTTATATTAATCATATCCTACAGAAATATATTTTAAATTTTATATCTCATATGTTGTTATTAAATGTCCATAGGACATTTAGAAAAACTGGCAAAAAGATAAACATTACTAAATTTCAAAAAGTAGAATGCTTTATTGTGTGTGTGGTTCAGTTATACATATATGCATATGTTATTTTTGAAATTATTTTCCATTATAGGTTATTACAATATATTGATTATAGTTACCTGTTCTATACAGTACAACTTTATTACTTGTTGCATATCTATTTTTTTTAAAACTAGAAATCTAGCATTCTATTCATACTAACTCAAACAAGTGGAATCAAAATGTCATAAATTTTTTAGTTAGGCAAAAATTCATGTTTTCTAAAATATACATATCATTTATATATATGTAGACCAGAGTTTTATTTTACTATGCTTCATAAAGGCTTGAGAAAGAACATTTAAAAAAGAGAGAGAGATGGAGAAATTGGAAAACATAAACTAAATGAAATGGGAGCACTGAATATGAAATAGAAAAGGTGAAACAAACTAGCTAGTAAAAGATCTTCATATAGTCCAATTGTTTTTAAACAAGGGTGCTCATTAGAAATCTATCTGGAGCTCTGGAAAAAAAAAAGAAAAGAAAAGCAATATTTAGGCATTTGTATTTTTCAAAAAATTCCAAGATAATTCTGATATGCATCTAGATTTTAAAAAGTGATTGCAAGTTTTTCTCTTAAGTGGTTGTTTTGGAAAGACAGAATTCAGTAATTTTTCTTTTGTCCAATCATGATACAATGCTATTAAGTGAGTAATAGTTACATAATCACAAAAGTAAAAAATGTTTAAAAAAAAAATGTTTATCAATTTTCACAGTCAACAGCCAGACAAAAGAGACAATTACAATCGCAAGCCATAAGGGGAACATGATTAACCTAACAATATAAAATAATTACATACAATTTGAGGGGTCAAGCAGAGTGATATGGTAAGTGGAAGTGCATACATGCACATGTTTTCATCTGCCTAATCAATGTCTTTTGGTTGGTGCATTTAATCCATTTACATTTAACGTTTGCTATGAGCAGTGCATTCTCTTGGCAAAATGCTATTAGCCTTTGCCCTGCTTCATTCCATATTCCAAGGCCAAATTTGCCTGTTACCCCAGGTGTTTCTTGACTTCCTACTTTTGCATTCCAGTCCCCTATAATTTTGGGGGGCTCCAAAATCACTGCAGATTGTGATTGCAGCCATGAAATTAAAAGATGCTTACTCCTTGGAAGGAAAGTTATGACCAACCTAGATAGCACATTGAAAAGCAGAGACATTACTTTGCCAACAAAGGTCCGTCTAGTCAAAGCTATGGTTTTTCCAGTGGTCATGTATGGATGTGAGAGTTGGACTGTGAAGAAAGCTGAGTGCCGAAGAATTGATGCTTTTGAACTGTGGTGTTGGAGAAGACTCTTGAGAGTCCCTTGGATTGCAAGGAGATCCAACCAGTCCATCCTAAAGGAGACCAGTCCTGGGTGTTCTTTGGAAGGACTGATGCTAAAGCTGAAACTCCCAATTCTTTGGCCACCTCATGTGAAGAGTTGACTCATTGGAAAAGACTCTGATGCTGGGAGGGCTTGGGGGCAGGAGGAGAAGGGGACGACAGAGGATGAGATGGCTGGATGGCATCACTGACTCGATGGGCGTGAGTCTGAGTGAACTCCAGGAGTTGGTGATGGACAAGGAGGGCTGGCGTGCTGTGATTCATGGGGTCGCAAAGAGTCGGACATGATTGAGCGGCTGAACTGAACTGAACTGACATTTAATGTAATTATCAATATGTATGATCCTATTACCATTTTCTTAATGTTTTGGGTTAAAATTCTTTATGTAGGGCTTTTCATTCTCTTGTTTTCTGCCTAGAGAAGTTCCTTTAGCATTTGTTGTAAAGCTGGTTTGGTGGTGCTGAATTCTCTTAACTTTTGCTTGTCTGGAAAGCTTTTGATTTCTCCATCAAATCTGAAGGAGAGTCTTGCCAGGTAGAGTATTCTTGGTTGTAGATTCTTCCCTTTCATCACTTTAAATATGTCATACCATTCCCTTCTGGCTTGTAGAGTTTCTGTTGAGAAATCAGCTGATAGCCTGATGGGAATTCCCTTGTATGTTGTTTGTCATTTTTCCTTTGTTGCTTTTAATATTTTATCTCTGCCTTTAATTTTTGTCAGTTTGATTACTATGTGTCTCAGTGTATTCCTCCTTGGGTTTATCCTTCCTGGGACTCTCTGTGCTTCCTGGACTTGGTTGATTATTTCCTTTCCCATGTTAGGTAAGTTTTCAGCTATTATCTCTTCAAATATTTTCTCAGATCCTTTCACTCTCTCTCTTCTCCTTCTGGGACCCCTATAATGTGAATGATAGTACATTTAATGTTGTCCTGGAGGTCTCTTCCCTGGTGGCTCAGAGGGCAAAGCATCTGCCTGCAATGCAGAAAACCTGGGTTTGATTCCTGGCTTGGGAAGATCCCCTGGAGAAGGAAATAGCAACCCACTCCAGTACCCTTGCCTGGAAAATCCCATGGATGGAGAAGCCTGGTAGGCTACAGTCCATGGGGTTGCAAAGAGTCGGACACAACTGAGCCACTTCACTTCATTTTACTGGAGGTCTCTTAGGCTATCTTCATTTCTTTTTATTCTTTTTTCTATATTCTTTTCTGCAGCAGTGATTTCTACCATTCTGTCCTCCAGGTCATTTATCCCTTCTTCTGCCTCATTCTGCTATTGATTCCTTCTAGTGTATTATTCATCTGTTTGTTTGTTCTTTATTTCTTCTAGATCTTTGGTAAACATTTCTTGCATTTTCTCAATCTTTACCTCCATTCTTTTTCCAAGATTTTGAATCATATTCACTATCATTATTCTGAATTCTTTTCCTGGAAAGTTGGTTATCTCCACTTCATTTAGTTGTTTTTCTGGGGTTTTATCTTGTCTCTTCATCTGGGACATAAATTTCTGCTTTTTCATGCTGATTAGCTTTCTGGATTGTGGTTTTGTTTTAGTCATTGTGAGATTGTGCTTCTTCTTGCTTCTTCTATCTGCCCTCTGATGAAGGAGGCTAAGAGGCATGCCTAAGCTTCCTCATGGGAAGGACTGGTAGTGGGAAAAACTGGGTCCTGCTTTGGTGGGCAGGGCCTTGTTCAGTAAAGCTTTAATCCAACTATCCGTGGATGGGTGGGGTTGTGCTCCCTCCCTGGTAGTTTTTTGGCCTGAGGACACCCAGCCCTGGAGTCTTTGGGCTCTATGGTTGGGTTAATGGTGACCTCCAAGAGGGTTTTTACCACAGGCGACCTTCCCAGACGGCTGCTGCCAGTCCCCCCATCCCTATGGTGAGCCCCTGCTGACCCAAACCTCCACAAGAGGCCCTGCAACACTAACAGGTACTTTTGGTTCAGTTTCCTATGGAGTGAGTCAGTGCTCCTTTCTTCTGAGTCTTGGTGAGCTCAAGGATTTGTTTGTGCCCTCCAAGACTAGAGTCTCTGTTTCCCCCAGTCCTGTGGATCCCACTGGCCTTCACGGTCAGATTCCCTGGGGATTCTCAGTCCCTTGTCAGGTCCCCAGGCTGGCAAGTGGCCTTCAGAACCTTGACAACAGTGAGAGAACTTTGGTATTATTGTTCTGTTTGTGGGTCACCCACCCAGTGGGTATAGAATTTGATTTTATTGTGATTGCTCCCCTCGTAGCATCTCGTTGCAGCTTCTCCATTGTCCTTCAACGTGGAATACCTTTTTTTGGTGAGTTCCAGTGTCCTCCTGTCGATGGTTGTTCAACAGCTAGTTGTGATTTTGGCACTCTTGCAGGAGGAGATGAGCACACGTCCTTCTACTCTGCCATCTTGAACCAGAAGTTATAAGTAAAACCTTAAATCATGAAATCCAATAGTTCCATTCATCAAGCCTCATTGAAGAGATCTGAAAGAACTTTTGTAATTGCTGAGTTACCCCTGTTATATCCAGAAGCATCAATAAATTCTTTGAAACATGTATTTTTATGAATTCAGAAGCCTGCTGACATGAAATCAGCTGGATAAATGAGCTCCTTCTTAGTAGCTAGATTGTGATTCAGAAACCCAAGGTCTATTGATCAGGAAATTAAGTTACTGATTTTGTTTTTTGTATTTGGGTGTGGGCGTTTTTTGTTATTTAAATTAGTAGTTCATTATAAGAAATTTATAATTCATTTTATATAATGTAACATAGATTCATCACAAACATTCAAATAATATAGGAGTAGGTAATATAAAAGTTATAGTCCCTTATCTTTCTTCTCTCAAATCTACTTTCTACACTTTACAGCTATTTACAGCTTGGTTTCATCTTTCCAGATATCTGCCCATATATGAAAAGCATTGTTGTCAAAAATGAGATTGTATTATGTGTACCAGTTAGAGTCAGAACATTAACCAAATAGCACATCAAAGTAAAACAAAGTGAGAAAAGTTTAGTATCTGAATTAGGTATAAAGCTGTAGCAGCGTGAATGAAGGAAAATCGCAGGCCCCTTGGACTTTAACAGCGGGTGCCGTCACCCACCTAGAATGGAGGGAGTAGTTCTAGACCTGAAGACAGAGAAGGTGCACCCCCACAGAAGCTCAAGTCATGGGGCCCAACCAGCTTGCAGACAGAGAACCAGGGAAATAAGTCTGCCCTCTACTTCTTCCTTCCAGTCTCTTCTGAGTTCTAACCAGAACCGGAGGGCAGGGACATAGTTTGAGGTTTTTAGGACAGGTCTGTCCCCAGGACCCCAGGAAAGGATGGAGGGGGCAACACCAGCGGGAAAGCCCTGGCATGTTTAATTTATTGTCCTGCAACTCTGGCTTTTGATAAACATAGGACGTTCAGGCAGGTCTGTTCTATGCATACACCTCCTTTTCTCATTGTCACATAGAATTTCATTGTGTGGTATTACCCTAGAGGGAACTCAGTGATGGGTTGGACCCCCAGTTTTTCACCTGTTCAAGCAACACTGCAGTGTTGGTTCTCATACATCCATGTCTGCAGCCTTCTGTGAGGAGTCCAGGGGATGCTTTTCTAGGCCAGAAATTGCTGATTCAAAGTGGTTGCTGCTTTTTAAAGCATCTAAAATTTTTCCTTGCTCCCATTTTCAGAGACCAGAACTCTCAGAAAGCTATTGTGCAGGAAATAGTGCAGTGAAAATGGTGGTGACGTGTTACATCTGATGGTTATAACTTCATAGGTGAGGTTATATATGAACTTCAGAGGTGAAGAATGGTATGTGGAACCAGAGGCAGGAAAGACGTCTCCCACACCCTGCCATTCAAGGCATCGCAAAGACTAGGTTTTCAGGGTTCTTCTCTATTTAGAGTGCTAGCAGCCTTATCAAAAAGAGAGTATGGAAGGGTCACTTTGTGAGGCTTCACATAGGTAACAAGACCTTTATAACTGGGTGGAGATTCCAGGTAGGAAGTCCTTTCCCCAGTATATTAAAGGCGTTCATCCATTGTAGTGTTTTCCAGCTTTGCCAACACGAAGTTAAGGTTGTTCTAATTCTTGAACTTTTATTTGTAACTTTCTCCTCCTAATCTCTAATTTTATAAACAATATTATCTCATACATCAGTGAGAACAAAGAGTAAATGTTCTCTAGATTTTTCTTTTGGAAATAATTTTCACAAATTTACCTTTCCTCTGCAAATCCAGGAAACATAGTCCCTTCTGTTACGTAAGAGACTCTCTCTGAGTCTTAACTTGCATTTCTGTGTCCTCAGATTGGATGGAGAGAGCTCTGAGCAGGGGCCACATTTTCCAACACCGGGGGTTGGGGAGTGTTTCTACGGTTCCTATCACCCTCTCCCTCGGTATTCAGTCAGTTCAGTCAGTTGAGGGCAAGGGTTTGAGCCCAGCTCCTAAAAAATGTTGAACCATATCTAGGGCAGTGCTACTGGACTGAATGGTACCTGGTTCTTGGAGACTTGATTTATCTTGAAATAATTATAAAAATCATATGCAAGAAGCAATATAAGAAGCAGATGTGAAATCCCCTTATCACACTGTTCCCAGTGGGCTTCTTATCCGCCCCCCTCCCCCCCCCACTGCTGCCGCTTCTTCTTCCAGGAGGCACTGGTTAGTTTCCTTTTTCTCACCCTCATTTGCTTCACATTCCTGAGAGTCGTCTCTGGCATATAAAGGGTGGTACCGCTCGGCCAGCGGGGTAGTTCAGGGGAGGACCAAATGCCTGTGGATGGCTTGGAGTGCTGCTTGGTGAAGGGAGGATATTCAGTCAGGTGTTATATTCAGCAACACAGACCTTGAGTTTCTAACGTGAGGATATACAGGGGTGAGAGTGGCGGGAGTAAAAGCCCTTCTCATTATCTCTTGCTTTGACAGGCTTCAGGGATGACTGAACTTCCAACATTTCTCAATTCCTTTGGGGAATTTTTACAAAAATGTCATCCATTGCTGAGCAATATCCTGCATTACCAGTACATTGCAAGACTTTGTTTGTGTCTGTATGTGTGTTTTCACAGATATGTCAATGACAAGATCGGTAGGAAGCTAAATCTGCTAACAATTACAAGTGAGGCATTCAGGGCTTTAGGATCATGAGTTGCTTTGTATTGTTCACCCCACTGGGGCCGATAACTATGAACTAGAGGAAAAGAGGGAGTGCAATTATTTTGGATGCATCCATGCCAAAGAAACAAACATCTTACATGGCCTTTCTGTTGGCCCATTATATCTGACAGTTCTTCTGGCATTGAGTTTTATTTCTACAAAATGGAGGTGCAAATGGAAGGCTTGTCGTCTCAGACCGTCTGCAGTACTTTGTCACGATAGCATCTCCTTTGTAATCTTCAAGGGAGGAAGGTTTCTCAGGATATGGATGAATGACCTCCATCAGAAGAAGTTCAAGTTCTGCTGCCAGCAGCATCCATCGATGATTCTGAGCAAGAGTAGACCATGCTGGGCCTCCCCCAGCCCAGCTCCCTTGCCCGCTGCCTCTGTTCCCTGTGCCTCACAGCTCTGGGCAGGATGACCTGAAGACAGAAGATAGGACTGTGGTAGAAGGATGTGATTCCCAACGTCCAGATAAAAGCGAGTCTCCAAACAAATTATTTGCTAGAAGGTGTTTTATGTATTATAGAAATAGAATAAAAGGCAGGATGACAAAAGGAAATTCTTGAAATGGCAGCATAGGTACAGACTGCCAGTTTTAACATTTTCTTCTTGTTCATTTTTGGTCTTCTAAATGTGCTGATACATTTTTTAGAATGCTATTAAGGTTAGCTCATTCTTTCCTTTTCTGCTTTATTCACCTAAATATTACATTTTAGGTCATTTTTCATGGAGCTATGTCATCTTCATAAGGATTAATGTAAATGTCAGCACAGTAATTCATCAAGAGCCAGTTCCATGAGCAGTCTACCAGTTGCCTTGTTTGAGGATATTACATTCTGTTTTATTTTCATGCATTATAAATAGTGCTGTAAATTATATACTCATGTGTAAGTAACATTCTTACAGTATTTCAAATTTTTTTAGGTTCCCAGGAGGAAAATTCTTGGGTCAAAAGACTGAACACTTTTAAAACTATTGAAATTGATTGTCAAGTAGGTTTCAAACTGCTCTTGTTCTCACACATTGTGGGGTCATTTCAGCAAACACTAAGTCCTTTTTTATTTCATGAGTGAATTCTTAAAGAGACAAATCCTCCTTGTCCTTAGCCTGGCATTCGGTACATTCCTTGTTTGGACAACTATATTGTTCATATTTTCATCTTTGAAATTATTTTGTTGAAAGGACAGTTTACACTGGAAATGTGAGGTTCTTGCAACTGTCATGGGCACTGCTGGTGTGTTTCTGCCTTCATGAGCACAGCTTCCTTTACAAAGCATGAAGGGACTGGGACATCATGCCCAGTGGGATGGTTCACCATCCATGAGCTGGGGGCAGGGAAGTTGCCTCCGGTCCCATAGCCCTCCTTCATGAGGGGGCTGACATCTGCCAGGATTGTACACCAGCCCTGGTTTACAACCTTGAGGAGTCCTTTCACCTCATTGAGCTTCAACATCATTGTTGTTGTTGTTTAATCGCTAAGTTGTGTCCGACACAACTTTTGCAATCCCATGGGCTGCCCACAGCCTAGAAAATAACTATACCCTAAAACATAAAACAAGAAACTATAGTCGGATGGACACATGCACAGTGAATTAGGGCTTCCCTAGTGGCTCAGTGGTAAAGAACCTGCTGCCAATGCAGGAGACACAGGAGACGTGTGTTTGATCCCTGGGTCAGGAAGTTCTCCAGGAGAAGGAAATGGCAACCCACTCCAGTATAATTGCCTGGGAAATTCCATGGGCAGAGGAGCCTGGCAGACTACAGTCCATGGGGTCGCAAAAAAGTTGAACACAACTGAGTGACTAAACAACAGCAGTGAATTACATCCTTCCCTCTAGGTGGGTAAGGAACATTACTATTTAAAGGAATCCTATAGGAAGTCTTTCAAATACCCACCACCCTTCCTGCAGTTATTTAATAATCTCTATGCTTCACCCTTGAAATCCAGATTTGTATATACAAGTCCTGTTTAGACAAGCAGATGCATGTCTTCCATCACACTATGCTGTGCCATCTGCCCAGGCCTCCTGCACACTCCAGTTGCACTGGGCTGCTCTCAGGGTCTAGAACTAGGCTTATTCTGATCTGAGGGCCAGTGCCCTTACTACCTCCTGCATCTCGTTCTTCCTCTCCCCACCACCCTACTTCTCATAACACAGGACTCAGGTCAAATGACTCTTCCTGTCCATAGCAAGCTCCTCTGTCTGCTTTGGCTGGGATTACTCTCCTTATCTAGAAACCCTCCACCTTCCCACTTCCCACTTCCAAGAATTATGTTATTGATAGAGTTATTTACTTGCTTATCATCTCTCCCCCACAGCTAGAAGGAAATGTAGAGGAATTTCATTGGCTGCCCAACACCCAGAACCTAGAGTGGGGCTGGAGACCCAGAAGGCACTCAACAGATAGGTGTTGCTGAGAGCATGGTTGTAGCTCATTTATTGAAAGATTTTTATAAGCTTTTTTTTATTACTCACCAACAAGTGATTTGTGCACTGCCTATCATAAATGCCTCGGAGAAGGCAATGGCACCCCACTCCAGTACTCTTGCCTGGAAAATCCCATGGATGGAAGACCCTTGTAGGCTGCAGTCCATGGGGTCGCTAGAAGTCGGACACGACTGAGCGACTTCACTTTCACTTTTCACTTTCATGCATTGGAGAAGGAAATGGCAACCCACTCTAGTGTTCTTGCCTGGAGAATCCCAGGGACGGGGGAGCCTGGTGGGCTGCCGTCTATGGGGTCGCACAGAGTCAGACACGACTGAAGCAACTTAGCAGCAGCAGCAGCATGATAAATGCCTAGCACTCGTCAAACTTTAGCTTTGGGGTTAAAGAGCTCCAGTTTTCTGCTTCAAGATGCCCCATCTCTACCCTGCAGATTACCAATGCCAGAGATATCACTGACATTTACAGTGACTTCATCCGAAGAACTAATGGGGTTTTGCCTGTTTTTCTTTCTTCACAGTTATTTGAGGCTTTTAAATAGATACACCTTCCCATAATTGTTGAGGGAGGAACTATGGAATTCCTGGGGCTTCTTTCTTGAAGACGTATTTTGAGATTAATCAAAGCTCCACTAGCGTTTGATTTTTGCTGATGCCTTCTCATCTCCTTTGCTATTACAACAGCCTGCAAAAATAGCCCTGCACATAAATTATGCATTAAGTCTTTAAATATCCTGGTCTTTTTCTCTTCCTGCCCCACCTCCAAGGAGCAAAGATTACAGTGCTCTTATGAAGTACCTTTTGTCTCTGCTATTGCAGTCTTTTCCCTGGCACTAGATTATTTTCTGAAAGAAACTGATGTTTGATGAGACTCTGTCTTCAAAACAGTATACACACACACACACACACATGCTCGTGAAATATATTAAGCCCTGCTCAAAATTAAGAAAAGACCTTTTTCTAGTGCCGGAAAGTTAGAGAGAAAATCTTTCACTTGTGAGTGAAACTAAAATCACGTGGTCTGTCAGAGTAACCAAACCAGTTACAAACTGTAGAGGCTGCTTTCATTTAAAAAATAATTATCCTAAAGGATGCATTTGGGTTATGATAGTCAAGAGCTCAATTCCTCTGTGAGCTCCCTACAAAAATAAATCTGGGATTCTTGTTGTTTAACTACTTTATATAGTATTCACACTACTATATATGAAATAGATAAACAACAAGGATTTACTGTATAACACAGGGAACTATAATCAATATCTTGTAATAACCTATAATGGAAAAGAACTGGAGAAAAAAGAACACATAAACACACACTGAACACTTTGCTGTATACCTGAAATAACACATTGTAAATCAGTTGTACTTCAATGAGAAAAAAATTGGGAGTCATGCGGTGTGTTCCTGTCTATGAAAGGTCACATGATCAGCCCAAAGATAGGACCCAGGGGCTGCTGAGGGCCCTAGGACTGGGTAGAAACATAGCAAGCCAGCAAGAAAGCAAAGTTTCTTGAGTAAATTCCAGGATATTGGGGATCCAGAGTCTCCAAAACCTCTGTGATGTGAAAACACAAAGTGACCTGATGCAAAATGTTGTCCAGAACCTGTGAACTATGAAGGAGGCCTGAAGAGATATGACTCAGAAGGTAACTCTGTCATTCCAATAGGAATATCTGCACAAGCGAAAACCCACACAAAACCCACACAGAAGAGGACTCTTGTTAGAAATGAGCTCACAGACAGACATGAGAAACTACCTGAGCAACAGACATCACAGACGCCCACATGGGAGACATCTGACTTCAAGACCAGAAAATGCACAATTTGAAAGGGCACCCCTCAATTCAGTAAGACAGAGCCAGTAGGCAGGGGAGTGGGAGGAACAAGAATTAGAAATAAAAAGGCAGAACACATATGTTCAGGTGTTGTGTTTGTCTACACGGAGTGTAAGAACCAGTAAGTGAGTTTCTGAGTACAAGATGATACAGAAGATAACAGCATTCTTTTCACTCAATAGTAGCCAAAGGTAAATTTTTTTTAAGTTCCCATTCACAATAAGAGCAAGAAGCATAAGGTACTTGGGAACATATCTAATAAAAGATAAATCTGACCTTATTGGAAAAATCACCTAGTGTTATGGTAGGAGATAAAGGACAAATGAAGATACACAAATAAAGAGAAAGGTAAGCTGTGCTCATGAATGAAATGACTCAATATGTTAAAGAGATAAATTCTCCCCAGATTCATCCATGTAATCAATATCACTATTCTAAGTAACAAGACAACATTGTCTAGAAATGGCAATTCAAGGTTAAAAAATGTAGCAAAAAGCAAAAATATCAAAGCTTAAAATAAACATATAGTAATTAAAATATCACCAGTAATTACATCACCAGTGGAGGAATAGTTAGAAGAATCTGAAGCAGTAAGTCTAAATGAATAATCCAGAAACAAAATAATTCATTAGGGGAATTTGGTATATAACAGGCAAATCGTATATGGAATCCAAGGGGGTACAGAGAGGATTTTCATTTTATTAGTCATGTTTTTATGCCTTGTATTTTTAAATATGCAAAAATGTAACAAAAAGATTTTTGAATCCTGAAGAATAGTTTATAGGTATTTTTTACTTAACTTTTCCTAATAAAATTCTATAAAGAAAAAAGTAATAATTTTACTCTAGTTCTCTCCTTATTAAAATAGGCAGGATCTATAGACCAACAAATCAAATGCATGAAATAAGTAAAGTCACAATATGTAGGAGAACAACATGTGTAAAGAATCCATCAGCTTCCTGGGACTATGCCAGGTATAATGAATACACTAGGGGACGCCTCCTGGACATCAGTGAGACAGAGGGGTCCTGCCTCAGGTGACAGCAGAAAGGAGAGCAAAAAACTGCTAAGGGTGTGGTTCTGAATTCATTAACCATTCTCAGCAGAGGATGAGATGGTCAGATGGCATCACCAACTCAATGGACGTGAGTTTGAGCAAACTCTAGGAGATGGCAAAGAACAGGGAAGCCTGGCATGCTGTGGTCCATGGGGTCACCAAGAGTCAAGCACGACTCAGCGACTGAACAACAACTCTTCTCTAGAGGTTTAGGCACAGATCTCTAGCACTTCTTTATACAAAGCTCAAAAGGGCAGTTCGTAGCAGAAGAAACATCATGCTTGGTTTTTATTTTAAGATGTTCTTTATTTACAAGTTTTTTAAAAAGTCTAGCTAAACTAGATTGCAGAGCCTGATTCTGATTGTTTTATAATTATGGAAGAACGTACCTAGGAGCACAAATGTTCAGCTCGGAATCAAGCAGGAAAAGACGTAACTTGTGGAAGCATACGTGATTGAGCACGTTTTAAAACACACCGCAGAGAAGATTTTCAAAGTCTATGAAAACCATTCAAATAGATACTTAGGGTTTTCTTATTTTAGAACCAAATGATCTTAATGGCATGGTGAAGGAATGATGAATATTATGGCTAGAAAAAAATTACATTCTTTATATTTGTATATGTGTACATGTATCCTCATATCAGAGTGTGTGTGGGTGTGTGTGTATTTATGTGTGTGTGTTTAATTTAGCTGAACTCAGAAATGTGGTTCAGAGATTTCTTACATGGGAGTTTCAGGATAAACAGCTATGGACTAATTTAGTAAATAGGAAAAGATCAGGACACTTTTCAAATTTTTTTAATCAGAATTAGATATTTATAATGAAATTCAGTGGATCTGAACCCAAACATTGCACACTGCTGCCTTTTCTTAGCAAGGTTCTGCTGCATATTGGGTCCTGGAAGGAAGGTGCTGAGGACTCTGGAGCGGTCAGTTGGCTTTCAGGCAGCGCTGAGCCTGGCTGGTCCTAGCCTCACTCAGGCCCTCTACACGTGACTCTGCTATGGCAGGTCCTCCCTGAACCTCTCTTCTTGGTGTTGGGGTGTCACTGGAAATGGTTGCACTCACCTGTTGAGACACTCCATCTCCTCTGCCCCTTCCTCAACTTTTCTTTCTCTCCCTTTCACATTCCATATTTTATCAGTTTGTGCTGACTCACATTTCAGTTCAGTTCAGTCACTCAGTTGTGTCCAACTCTTTGTGACTGCATGGACTGCAGCACACCAGGCCTCCCTGTCCATCACCAACTCCCAGAGTTTACCCAAACTCATGTCCATTGAGTCAGTGATGCCATCCAGCCATCTCATCCTCTGTCGTCCCCTTCTCCTCCTGCCCTCAATCTTTCCCAGCATCAGGGTCTTTTCCAAGGAGTCAGCTCTTCGCATCAGGTGGCCAAAGTATTGGAGTTTCAGCTTCAGCATCAGTCTTTCCAATGAACACTCAGGACTGGTCTCCTTTAGGATGGACTAGTTGGATCTCCTCGCAGTCCAAGGGACTCTCAAGAGTCTTCTCCAACACCACAGTTCAAAAGCATCAATTCTTAGGTGCTCAGCTTTCTTCACAGTCCAACCCTCACATCCATACATGACCACTGGAAAAACCATAGCCTTGACTAGACAGACTTTTGTTGGCAAAGTAATGTCTCTGCTTTTCAATATGCTATCTAGGTTGGTCATAACCTTCCAAGGAGTAAGCGTCTTTTAATTTAATGGCTACAGTCACCATCTGCAGTGATTTTGGAGCCCAAAAAAATAGTCACCCACCGTTTCCACTGTTTCCCCATCTATTTCCCATGAACTGATGGGACCAGATGCCATGATCTTCGTTTTCTGAATGTTGAGCTTTAAGCCAACTTTTTCACTCTCTTCTTTCACTTTCATCAAGAGGATCTCTAGTTCTTCACTTTCTGCCATAAGGGTGGTGTCGTCGGCATATCTGAGGTTATTGATATTTCTCCCGGCAATCTTAATTCCAGCTTGTGCTTCCTCCAGCCCAGCGTTTCTCATGATGTACTATGCATATAAGTTAAATAAGCAGGGTGACAATATACAGCCTTGACGTACTCCTTTTCCTATTTGAAACCAGTCTGTTGCTTAATGTCCAGTTCTAACTGTTGCTTCCTGACCTGCATGCAGATTTATCAAGAGGCAGGTCAGGTGGTCTGGTATTCCCATCTCTTGAAAGAATTTTCCACAGTTTATTGTGATCCATAGTCAAAGGCTTTGGCATAGTCAATAAAGCAGAAATAGATGTTTTTCTGGAAATCTCTTGCTTTTTTGGTGATCCAGTGGGTATTGGCAATTTGTTTCCTCTCCCTTTTCTAAATCCAGCTTGAACATCTGGAAGTTCACAGTTCACATATTGCTGAAGCCTGGCTTAGAGAGTTTTGAGCATTACTTTGCTAGTGTGTGAGATGAGTGCAATTGTGCAGTAGTTTGAGCATTCTTTGGCATTGCCTTTCTTAGGGATTGGAATGAAAACTGACCTTTTCCAGTCCTGTGGCCACTGCTGAGTTTTCCTAATTTGCTGGCATATTGAGTGCAGCACTTTCACAGCATCATCTTTTAGGATTTCAGTTCAGTTCAATTCAGCCGCTCATTGCTCACCTGGAATTCTATCACCTCCACCAGCTTTGTTTGTAGTGATGCTTCCTAAGGCCCACTTGACTTCACATTCCAGGATGTCTGGCTCTAGGTGAATGATCACACCATTGTGATTATCTGGGTCATGAAGATCTTTTTTGTACAGTTCTTCTGTGTATTCTTGCCACCTCTTCTTAATATCTTCTGCTTCTGTTAAGTCCATACCATTTCTGCCCTTTATTGAGCCCATCTTTGCATGAAATGTTCCCTTGGTATCTCTAATTTTCTTGAAGAGATCTCTAGTCTTTCCCATTCTATTATTTTCCTCTATTTCTTTGCACTGATCACTGAGGAAGGCTTTCTTATCTCTCCTTGCCATTCTTAGGAACTCTGCCTTCAAATGGGTATATCTTTCCTTTTCTCCTTTGCTTTTTGCTTCTCTTCTTTTCACAGCTATTTGTAAGGCCTCCTCAGATAACCATTTTGCTTTTTTGCATTTCTTTTCCTGAGGATGGTCTTGATCCCTGTCTCCTGTATAATGTCACGAACCTCTGTCCATAGTTCTTCAGGCACTCTGTCTTTCAGATCTAGTCCCTTAAATCTATTTCTCACTTCCACTGTATAATCTATAAGGGATTTGATTTAGGTCATATCCGAATGGTCTAGTGGTTTTCCCTACTTTCTTCAATTTAAGTCTGAATTTGGCAATAAGGAGTTCAAGATCTGAGCCAGTCATCTATTTTTAAGTGCAGATTTCTCCCCTGACCTCCTGACACACACATGTAATTGTCCAGAGCTAAGGATACCACTATGAGAAGGTTGAAGTTGTCACATGTGGTCATCACACAGTGCAGAGGACCTGATGGGGCCTGTTTCTCCTAGCCCTCCACCTGCTTTCTGTCCAGCTCTTCTTCCCAATGCTGGTCCTGCAAACCAACAGTGG
Organism: Bos indicus x Bos taurus; assembly: GCF_003369695.1. Lineage (NCBI taxonomy): Eukaryota > Metazoa > Chordata > Mammalia > Artiodactyla > Bovidae > Bos > Bos indicus x Bos taurus. Next base: position 50,754,577 of record NC_040097.1, on the reverse strand, counting down.
CCCAGAGCCCCACACAGGATCCTGGGCTTCAGGCCCACAGAGGTGATGCTTCCAAAGGCAGGCTTCCATGAACTTCTCCACAGCCACGGGCAGTCGGAGGCAGGAGCAGCTCACCTGCCAGGGCACTAACAGGAAGGTGTTCATAAGGGCATTTGATTACATATTTTTGCTTTCTTATCCCTGAATTATTACACACGTGCACTGTTGATCTGTTTGAGTTTGAGAGGGAATTTCGGGAAAGGGAAGAAAGGGCTGCAGTGCTAGTAACATTTGTAGGGAGTTGTTACAGGATTCAGTTGAGTGAGTCTCAGCCCATATTCAAACAACTGTAATGTTATTAGAAGGAGAGCTGTGCTGACGCAAACGTTGGGCCCAATTAGATCCCAAGAGCTGCTCTATGGGAAGCCTATCTCACTGGTAATTCGTGAGGAGGAAATGCATTTACAAGTGGCAGCCTTGTTTATGAAGAGTTCTCTCTGACTGAGGACAGCGCTGCTCTGCTTAATTAGACATTTTGAGATGCATGGCCAGTGTTTTTAAGGAATTTGTGCCAATCCTTTGTCTTTCCATTCATCTGACTTCTCCCAGAGCTCCACATGCCCAGACCTGCCCTTGCACTCCTGGGATGGGGGCTATGGGGCTTCCCCAGGACAGGTTCCATGCTGGCACAGATCGTAACCAGAAGCTACTTCCACTCGCAGGGAGGACACAGTCATGGCCCAGCGTGGAGGCTTTCATCTTTAGAGTAGATTTCGAACATCTTTCTTGGAACATCAGTAAAACTGATTTAAGTCTGTAAAACATAACAACAAGAAAAAAATAGAGTTGTTCTGATTGAATCAAGGGAGTGAGACCTGGAACCACCCTCTTGGAAACCAAATTTGAAGGCAACTGATCTTGTCTGAATTTTGCAGCAAAATTTGAAGAGTCCTTAGCATGATGACCAGAGACCAAATTGCCAACATCTGCCGGATCATTGAAAAAGCAAGAGAGTTCCAGAAAAACATCTACTTCTGCTTTATTGACTATGCCAAAGCCTTTGACTGTGTGGATCACAATAAACTGTGGAAAATTCTTCAAGAAATGGGAATACCAGACCACCTGACCTGCCTTTTGAGAAATTTGTATGCAGGTCAGGAAGCAACAGTTGGAACTGGACATGGAACAACAGACTGGTTCCAAATAGGAAAAGGAGTACGTCAAGGCTGTATATTGTCACCCTGCTTATTTAACTTCTATGCAGAATACATCGTGAGAAACGCTGGGCTGGAGGAAGCACAAGCTGGAATTAAGATTGCCGGGAGAAATATCAATAATCTCAGATATGCAGATGACACCACCCTTATGGCAGAAAATGAAGAGGAACTAAAGAGCCTCTTGATGAAAGTGAAAGAGGAGAGTGAAAAAGTTGGCTTAAAATTCAACATTCAGAAGACAAAGATCATGGCATCTGGTCCCATCACTTCATGGGAAATAAATGGGGAAACAGTGGAAACAGTGTCAGACTTTATTTTTGGGGGCTCCAAAATCGCTGCAGATGGTGACTGCAGCCATGAAATTAAAAGACACTTACTCCTTGAAAGAAAAGTTATGACCAACCTAGATAGCATATTCAAAAGCAGAGACATTACTTTGCCAACAAAGGTCTGTCTAGTCAAGGCTTTGGTTTTTCCTGTGGTCATGTATGGATGTGAGAGTTGGACTCTGAAGAAGGCTGAGCGCCAAAGAATTGATGCTTTTGAACTGTGGTGTTGGAGAAGACTCTTGAGAGTCCCTTGGACTGCAAGGAGATCCAACCAGTCCATTCTGAAGGAGATCAGCCCTGGGATTTCTTTGGAAGGACTGATGCTAACGCTGAAACTCCAGTCCTTTGGCCACCTCATGCGAAGAGTTGAATCATTGGAAAAGACCCTGATGCTGGGAGGGATTGGGGGCAGGAGGAGAAGGGGACGACAGAGGATGAGATGGCTGGATGGTATCACTGACTCGATTGACGTGAGTCTGAGTGAACTCCAGGAGTTGGTGATGGACAGGGAGGACTGGCATGTTGCAATTCATGGGGTCGCAAAGAGTTGACACAACTGAGCAACTGAACTGAACTGAACTAGCATGATGGCCCAAATTGTACTGTTGACAGAAGTAATCAAGCCAGTCTCATCTCCTACCGTCTTCGCTCCAGAGAAGTACACACCTCCAGAGAAGAGGGTGGACTGCTATCCAGATGAAAGCTCTCCATTCAATTGACTTTCACTCTTAAGGTGTGAAAGTTTATTTTCACTTTACTTTCCAGTCTCTTTTCAGCCATCCAGAGATGACAAGGAGTCTGGGCCTGAAGACATCCTAGAATCTGTGACAACAGGGAGCTCAGGAGAAACCAGCCCTCTCTGATGTCTTCACGTCACCAAATATTTATTGAGCTCCTGTGGCTAATACTGCATGATGAACTAGTGATACAAAGATGGCTAACAAGACACTTGAAAGACTGAGGGAGACAAAATAAAATTTACTCCACACTCTGGAAAAAGCTGCAAAAACAGCTTTTTTTTTTTTTTTTTTTTTCCAGAGTGAAGAACCCAGGGCATGCTCCTTGGAGACAGGAGTGCTGGGATGCTTTCCCAGATAATGACGATGCTGCTGGGTAGCTGTCAATCGCTACCCTTGAGAGTTTATGTGAAAGGAAGAGAGAAAGCAAGGGTGCGTTCAAGACTTCCTCAAGAAGCTTGCAACTTAATGAGGTTTATACTACATACACATCAATGACTCAGGGCAGTTCCTAGGCAGCAGGGACAGAGAAATTGATGAAATAAGAAAACGCAGGGGTCCCAGACACTGGAATGAAGGGAGGTGAATGTGTCTCCACAGAGTGAAATTTTGAGTCCAGAGGCCTTTCCTTGTCATCTCTGGGTTGCACTTAGAGCAAAAGATTCTTTGGCACATGTGGGAGCACCTGTATGTGGAATCTTCCTCTGTCTCCAGGTGAATGTCACAAGCTCTCCAACTGAAGGCTTTGCCTTCTCTGAGGGACTGTCATCTCATCTAGGGTGACCAGCCATCCAAGTTTGCCAGAGGCTTTTGTGGTTTAAAAATGAAATATCCCACATTCTGGGTACTTGGCCCTCTAACTTATCTGTAATGGTTTGAGCTGGGGAAGGGCAATCTAACTGCCTGCCCTCTTTTTCCACCCGCCAGTCTCTTCCCTCACTATCCAGAATACCAAGCATAAGCTCTCCAGTCCTAATCAGTAGGGAGAACCAATGATACCTACAACATCTGCTTCCTGTCCTGTGAAGATCCCTGTGACAGAGAAACACAAATGCTGCCTGCCCACAGATAACCAACAAAGGACAGAAACTCCAGAAGGAAGAAAGTATTCTAATTAACCTGCCGTATATGCAACCCGTTCAGCTTGATGTCGGGCACATAGTAACAATTCTTATCACTCCTGTGTGCCAGATGGAGTCAGTGGCCTCACACTCTAGTAAGAGAGACAGAGAAGACATGAGTGTGTGTATTGTAAGGTAGATTTGACTTGAAGTATTGAAAAATGTACCTGGCCAGATATATGTGAGGTACACAAAATTTCTTCGGCATGAAGAAAAATTATTCGAAGGTAAAGGTCTGCAGGGTGTGACGGGAGGCCACTTGTGACCATCTGTGGAGCGATGTGCCACTCAGTGTGTAGATGTTCAGATTTTCCGGATTGTCCTCAGGGGCAGTTCCCACTTCCATCGTTTCTGCCAGGCTTCTAAATCTTCTTTGTGACTAAAATGAAATCCTGCTGCCTGTCTGGAAATGAAGCAGGAGGTTATTTCTCTGGATGCTCATTTCATTGATCTCAGAATGTGTTTTTGAGTCTGGGGACCTCTCATCATCTATAGCTAACGGGGACAAGGTTTTAAAAGTGGTTTGTTCTCTGACACTTTTCTAATTAGGTCAATAAACAAGTATACTAAAGAAATGCTATCTTTGCAAGCTTTTCCTAGCTGTGCATCTGAAGATTGCCCTGGAGACCCTCGCTTTAATCAGATTCAGCAGGGAGTCTACACAGTTTCATCGTCTGTAGAATTTTTCAGTGTTGCACTTCAGACACAAATTTAGGAAACCGTGGCTAATAAGTGATGTCACAATGACACATATCAAAATATAGATTTACTTTTCACTATTTGCACTAGATCTTCACCAAAGCTCTGCCTGATCCTCTGCTTTTCAAATATTTATTCCCCAGATTTGGGGAATTCAGCCTTGTTTGTCACATTGTTGATAAGAGTAAAAATCAGCATAACTTGGTTGCGGCGCCATAGACACGGTGTCTGTCTCTGGAACACGGTGCAGCCCTTTAATCTCTATCCTTGTGCTAGAATACTGAAAAACCAATTGGCAGGGGGATATGTACTTTACAAATTTATATTTAATACATGTGTGCTGTGCTGTGCTAAGTCGCTTTAGTCATGTCCAACTCTTTGCAACCGTTTGGACCATAGCTGACCAGGCTGTTCTGTCCCTGGGATTCTCCAGGCAGGAATACGAGTGGGTTGCCATGCCCTCCTCCAGGGGATCTTCCCATCCAGGGTATTGAACCCAAGTCTATTATGGCTCCAGCTTGGCAGGTGATTAGAAATAAGGATGGACTGTTAACAGTGTTCACATAATTTACAGCTGAATTATGAGAATATTATTTTTTTCCATATCTGAATACTCTATTTTCTAAATACTACTGGATCACTGGTATATGAGTAACTAGCATAAAGCTAAGTAAAATATTATAAGCTTGAAGATGGAAATCATTTTGTCTTATAGCAGAGAATTGCTGCTAATCCTAGTGCCCAGAGGTCCTGGAGAGTGACTCAGCATGCAGGAAGTCTAGAACTCAGGAGACCCAATTCTGCTCCCTCATTTCATGATGAGGGAACCAAAACCCTTTGGGCCAAATGTCTTACTTGAATCCCTGTAGTTCATCAGTACTGTAACCAGATTTTCTGACTTCCGTTTGAAGTCAAGAAATAGCTTTCACATGCCTCACATATCTCTTTTTATGATTTTTTTAAAATTTAATATTGGAGAATAATTGCTTTACACTATTATGCTGGTTTCTGCCATACATCAACATGAATCAGCCACAGGTATACATATATCCCCTTCTTCTTGAACCTCCCTCCCATCTCCCACCCATCCCACCCCTCTAGGTTGACACAGAGCCCTGGCTTGAGCTCCCTGTGTCACACAGCAAATTCCCACTGGCCTTTTTACACATGGTAATGTATATGTTTCCATGCTGCTCTCTCCATCCCACCCTCTCCTTCCCCTACTGTGTCCACAAATCTGTTCTCTATGTCTGTGCCTCTATTCTTGCCCCACAAATAGGTTCATCAGCACCATCTTTCTAGATTCCATACACATGCATTAGTATATAATATTTGTCTTTCTTCTTATGACTTACTTCACTCTGTTCGATAGGCTCTAGGTTCATCCACCTCATTAGGACTGACTCATATGCATTCTTTTTTTTAGCTGAGTAATATTCCATTGTATATATGTACCAAAATTTCTGTATCCATTCATCTGTTGATGGACATCTAGGTTGCTTCCATGTCCTAGCTATTGTAAAAAGTGCTGCAATGAACATTTTTGGGGTACATTCAATGGTTTTCTCAGGATATATCCCCAGTAGCAGTAGGATTGTTGGGTCATATGGTATTTCTACACCTAGTTTTTTAAGGAATCTCCATACTGTTCTCCATAGTGGCTGTATCAATTTACATTCCCAACAGTGCAAGAGGATTCCCTTTTCTCTATATCCTCTCCAGCATTTATTGTTTATAGAATTTTTGATGATGGCCATTCTGACCTATGTGAGGTGATACCTCATTGTAGTTTTTATTTGCATTTCTCTAACAATGAGTGATATTGAGCCATCTGTATTATTAGCCATCTGTATGTCTTCTTTGGATAAATGTCTGTTTAGGTCTTCCACCCATTTTTTGATTTGGTTGTCTGTTTTTCTGGTATTGAGCTTCATGAGTTGCTTGTATATTTTGGAGATTAATCCTTTGTCAGTTGTTTCATTTGCAATTATTCTCTCCCATTCTGAGGGTTGTCTTTTAATATTCTTTATTGTTTCCTTTGCTGTGCAAAATCTTTTAAGTTTAATTAAGTCTCATTTGTTTACTTTTGTTTTTACTTCCATTACTCTAGGAGGTGGGTCAAAGAGGATCTTGCTGTGATGGATGTCAAAGAGTACTGCCTATGTTTTCTTCTAAGAGCTTTAATAGTTTCTGGCCTTACATTTAAATCTTCAATCCATTTTGAGTTTATTTTTTGTGTAAAGCATTAGAAAGTGTTCTAGTTTCATTCTTCTACATGTAGCTGTCCAGTTTTCCTGGCACCATTTATTGAAGAGCTTGTCTTTTCTCCATTGTATATTCACGCCTCCTTTGTCAAAAATAAGGTGCATGGGTTTACTCTGGGCTTTCTGTCTTGCTCCATTGATCTATGTGTCTGTATTTGTGCCAGTACCATACTGTCTTAATGACTGTAGCTTTGTAGTATAGTCTGAAGTCAGGAAGGTTTATTCCTCCAGCTCCACTCTTCTTTCTCAAGATCGCTTTGGCTATTTGGGGTCTTTTATGTTTCCTTACCAAATTGCGAAATTTTTTGTTCTAGTTCTATGATAAATGTCATTGGCAGTTTAATAGAGATTGCACTGAATTGGTGGATTACTTTGGGTAGTATAGTCATTTTTGCAGTGTTATATCTCTCCATCTGTGTCAGCTTCGATTTCTTTCATCAGTGTCTTATAGTTTTCTGCATACAGGCCTTTTGTCTCTTTAGGTAGGTTTATCCCTAGGTATTTTATTCTTTTTGTTGCAATGGTGAATGAGATTGCCTCACAGTCTTAATGAGAACTGCTCACTTAAGCCCATCAACTTTGTGTCTCACACACAGCTAGAACACTTCAGAGAATACACAATAGCTTTTAAATGCAGTCAGTACTCATGAACAAGGGTGGGAAATCTTTGGAAATTTCTGACAGCAGCCAGGCTTGACTTGTGAGGCTGACATGTTTGGGTTTGGGCTGGGTCAACTGAGTGACTGAGTTCCCTCTCTACCCAGCCTCATCCTCCAGCAGGCTTGTTCATGTGGCTCCATCAACAGTGAGTAGACAGCCACCAAAAAAAGATGAACCTTGTCATTTGTGACAACATGGATGCATCTTGAGGTCACCTTGCTAAGTGAAATGAGTCAGAAAAAGACAAATACCATATGACTTCATGCATGTGTGGAATATAAAAAAAGAAGGAAATTAATGAACAATAAAAACCAAAACAGACATATAGATACAGAGAATAGAATGGTGGTTACCAGATGAGGAGGGGGAGTGAGGTAGGGCAAATAAGTAAAGGGTATCAACTGTATGGTCATGTATGGAAACTAAATTTTTGGTGATGAGCAAACTAAGATATATGGAGGTAGAAATATAGTATTGTACACATGAAACTTATGTACCTCAATAACATATAAATCTTTTAAAAATCAGTGAATTTCTCCTCAATGAAAGGGAATGCTGGACAGTTCCAGAAATTTAAAAGAGCCTGCACCAAATTATGGCTGGGAAGTGTGTATGTGAAATTGTCATAAGAGCATTGGTTATAATTTAGAAGATTCTCACAAGTTGAAAAGAATGAGGACGAGTGCTTGCTTTGGCAGCATATATACTAAAGTTGGAACCATACGGGAAAATTAGCATGACTCCTGCACAAGGATGACATGCAAATTTGGAAAGTGTTCCATATTTTTATATAAAAATAGAGTCAAGGATCTACTGTATTGCACAGGGACTTCTACTCAACACTGTAATAAACTATATGGGAAAAGAGTAAAAAAAAAAAAAGAACAGATATATCTCTATGTATCGGAGAAGGCAATGGCACCCCACTCCAATACCCTTGCCTGGAAAATCCCATGGATGGAGGAGCCTGGAAGACTGCAGTCCATGGGATCTCTGAGGGTCGGACACGACTGAGCGACTTCACTTTCACTTTCCACTTTCCTGCATTGGAGAAGGAAATGGCAACCCGCTCCAGTGTTCTTGCCTGGAGAATCCCAGGGACGGGGGAGCCTGGTGGGCTGCCGTCTATGGGGTCGCACAGAGTTGGACACGGCTGAAGCGACTTAGCAGCAGCATCTCTATGTATAATTGAATCAAGTGGCAGGACAGCTGACACAAACACCACGTTGTAAATCAACTATACTCCAGGATAAAATTTTTTTTAAAAAGTGAGGACGAGATCCCCAAGGCCCTTTCCAGCTCTGTAATCCTATTAAAAAATAAATACAAATGTTAGCAAAACAAAACACAAAGAAAGAACCATAAGTGGAAATGTAAGACCTCTTGAAGACCAGGCGTGAAACCGGTACACTGCCGTTTTTATCACATTGCTAATCCAAGTCAATGGAAAACCAACCCAGATTCAAGGGGTAAGGGAACAGATTTTGCTTCTTTTATAATATTTGCTTTTTTTATTTTGGGGGATGCTCCAGGTATTAGTTGTGGTGTGTGGGATCTAGTTCCCTGACCAAGGATTGAACACAGAGTCTTAGCCACTGGACAGCCAGGGAAGTCTCAGGTTCCACTTCTTGATGGGAGATGCTACAAACAATTTTGGTCATGTTTGCTATCTATTACAGTTACCTGAGGAAAGTGATCTGTCCCAACAAGAATAACCTACTATGTCCCTGTATTATTCAAGGTACCCAGACTCTAGAGATGAGCCCACATCTGAAGATACATCAATTAAATAGCATAAAATAATTAAGTCCCAGACTTGGGATTTGGACTTGGCAGAACAAGGGCAGAACTGAGACCTTTAGCCATGATTTTCTTCACCCCTCAACTCAAAGAACAGCTCTTCCAAATTGTTATTCATATGCCCAAACCAAATATTACCAATTGCTTTCCTTTGAGCCTTCCTAGCAATCTACGGGTCATCTGCAGTTGTCCTTATCTTACCTGACTGTGTAGTAAAATCATTTTTCTGGTTTGAAACCCCAGTCTAAATTTAGGCTACTTGAGGACAGGCACTGCAACTTGACCATTACTACATCTCCTAAGCATCAGACACAGCAAGTACACTGGAATACACTTGTACTTGAAGACATTTGCATGGATATTTATAACTCGATTTGGTCTGTAGTTTGGTTTTTTTCTATTGTGCTATCTTTGGCAGAGTTTTTAGAAAATGTGTATCCACCGGATAAAAATAATTCGGAAACTTTCCTTTTTTGTACTTTAAATAATTCAAATATCATAAATTATGGGGCACATTCCTATAGGCGTCTTGGATTGAGAGTGTATGGCTTGCTGCTTCACCAGTCACCTTAGTTACATCTTAGCCATTTTCTCATTGTGCATCATCTGCATTGTACCAAGCCCTTTCCACCACCCCCATGTATCTACATATTACAGGAACACAGAAATTGTCCATTTAGGGCAACAGAAGTCTCATGAACATCATGTTGCTGTGAATAGCAGGTGTCTGAAAGCTTCCATGTTCACCTTCAAGTTGGAATACAAATTAGAGAAAGAAAAAGAATGTCACAGGTGTTGGAGAGCATGCTATGCTCCACTGCTGAGTGAAAAACGCATTTGCTGAAAGCAAGCTGCCACCACTTATGAAAAGCTATTGGGGCTCGGAGTCCAATTAGAGAGGAAAAAAAAAATCAATAGTGATTCACTTCCTTGTTAGAGGAATTGATTTTCCTGATAAAGTTCACAATATTCTTAGAGTTGGTCTTAATCATTTTCTGGGAAAATGGCAGAGCTCCAGCTCTCCCAAGTTGTATAGTTAAATTGAGATCAGTGGTTTAGCAGTGCAGGGAGTTACAGATCAATCTCATCAAAGAGGAAAATGCATCCCTCAGACAGAAAGTGAGCAAAAGTACCAGCCAGACATCCCTCTCTCGCCAGATACTCCGATGTTTATTTTATCTCTTTTTAAAAATTTCAGGTAAGGACCATGATCTTCCAGTTTTCATTTGGACCTGGATGTCAAAATGGATATATGGTTTCATTTTTCCTGTTTTGATAAATAAATCTGTGCCCTTGGGTTTAGAAGACTTGTCTGTATTCCAGCTTCCTCTTGCTGGCCTCATGACCTTGAGAGAATCATTTCAGTTCCCTGAATTGCTCTTCATCTTTAAAGAGAGATTGGATTTGCCGATGTGTGTGCCAGATGTATATGTGGCTATCAAACAATTATGTGTAATTCAGCAATTACTTGTAATTAAGCAATTACATATAGCAGACACTGGTCCAAGTGCATCAGCTCTTTGAACCCTCACAACCACCCTGTGGAAAAGCTATCATTATCCCTCCATTTATAGACAAGGACACAGGGATGTAGAGAGGTTTAGGTAATTTGCCCAATCTTAATTCTTATTCAGGGCCACATGAAACACAGGGGCTTCATCACTGTTTCTAGAAAGGATTCTAGAACCAAATAAATTTGGGAAACACCACCTCCTATGTTCTCCTTTTGGGAATTTACATTTCATGTTAGTTAATGAAAGGTTCTGGGGAGTCCTGAGGCAGACACCAGTTTATCTCAGCATTTTTCAAATAGTTTGGTCATAGAACTTTCTTTCTCATGCAATACCAGCAACATCCCAAAGGACAGTCAACTAAGAATCGGAAAATATTTGAGTTCCAGTTCTAAATACAAGTTCTTAAGTGAACTTGAAAATCGCTTAAATTTTACAAACCTCAGTTTCCATTATTAAGCTAGTGAAACACCCACTTCAGCAAAGCATTTATCAATACATGAATTAAATAAGATGCCATATGGGGAAGCTTTTTTGGTAAATAATGAAATATTACACAAATGCTAGGTGTTATTTTCATTAATTCAATTCTTTGAACATGAAATATGAGAAATGGTTTTCCAACCAGAGACAACCCTTGTCACTCAATCATTTGTAAAACTCATTCCTTCTTTTTTTCCTTTAACCATGAAGTCTACTCCAAAGTTACTATCCAAATAGCAAAATAATTGAATCCCATTAAAGGCTTTTTTCTCTTATACTCATTTAACAAGAGTCTCTATTCAATCTTTGAACGATTGCTCTAAAAATTAATTCTATAAAATCCTATTTGAGACTGTTTTAAATTAAATGCAGAAACCTGGTATTGTTTCAACAAACTGATAAATACATTACCTGTGCATAACCACCTGTGTTCTAGAAGTTCAGCACATCTCGTTTTTATTCTTGGTGCTTGTCATTTGTTTCCTACTGTTGATATCATGTTCTGTATCTCCTCTACATATTCTGAAACACTGCTATTTCAGCACTGTGTGTTGTGTTAAAAATGAAATTCAGCATGAGAAAGAGCCTCTAGATTCAAGGAATTTAATGATCAGAGTACCATCAAGCAGTGTGTGTGTGTGTGTGTGTGTGTGTGTGTGTGTGTGTGTGTGTAGTAAGCTCCCTACTTACAAACCTTCAAGTTGTGAACTTTCAAAGGTGTGAACATTCATTCACATGTCCAGTCACACAAGTTAGTTCCCATGTCTGGCGCACATTGCCACATGCACAACTCCTCTACAAGTGGTTGTGCTTCAGTGTAGAGCACTATTTAGAGTGCAAGAGTATAGAATCTTTACAGCAGCTTGCCCTGTGTCTCCTATTGCTGATGATCCTTGAGCTCTACCTTCTCCCGCCTCCTCTCCCTCCCCCAGTCAGTAACTCCTCTCTCCTGTTCGCTGGATGCCAGCACCTGTATGCCAGCTGTTGTACTGTATCACTGTACACAGATCTGCTGGAGAAGGGATCGCCTACCCACTCCAGTATTCTTGGGTTTCCCTTGTGGCTTAGCTGGTAAAGAATCCGCCTGCAATGTGGGAGACCTGGGTTCAATGCCTGGGTTGGGAAGATCCCCTGGAGAAGGGAAAGGCTACCCACTCCAGTATTCTGGCCTGGAGAATTCCATGGACTGTGTAGTCCATGGGGTCACAAAGAGTCAGACACGACTGAGCGAATTTCACTTTCACTTTTTACCGCAAGATTAAAAATGTTTTCTTTATTTTTTGTTTTTATATATTATTTGTGTGAGAAATATTATAAGTCTATTACAGTACTTTAATAGTGGTTGTGTTACTTAGGTACCTAGGCTAATTTTGTTGGACTTAGAACAAATTGGACTCATGAATTCACTCTTGGAACAGAACTTGTTCATACGAACTATGGCCTGCACACCAAACCAAATCCTTCATCCTGTTTTTGTACAGTCCAGGAGTTAAGAAAAGCTTTTTTAATGGTTGAGAGGCATGGAAAGAAATAAATACCATGACAAGTGAAAATTATATGAAATTCCAATTTCAGTGTCCTTAAGTTTCACTGGCATACAGTCACACCTGTTTGTTTACATATTATCTGCCATAAGGCAGCCTTCACAGCATAGCAGCAGAGTGAGTAGTTAGGATAAGAGATGGTAAGCTTCACAAAACCTAAAACATTTACTGTTTTGCCCTTTATAAAAGAGTTTGCCAACCTCTGCTTTATGTTCAGTATTTTCACACAATGGGTTTTGCCTGAGAAAATATAGTTCCTCTACAGAACAGACATCTGGGGACAGATTTGAAGAAATAAGCTTGGTTTGCTTTTTAACTTTACCTAATCTATAAAAGAAGACTATGGTTTGGTAGAAATATCAGGGGGCTTTGGGCCTTGGTATAAACTTTGCCTTTGGTTTTCTTAGCTGTCTGTCCTTAGGTACACCATTTGAACATTCTCAGTTTCAGTCTTCTTCTCTTTAAAATTGGACTCATGAATTTAGCCCAGTACCTACCACAAAGCAGTGTCCTGAAAAGTGTCAGTTTTCTCTCCCAGAGTCCCAGCAAGGGCCATGGGAAATGCATTACAAATGCCTTCCAGCAATCTGTTTTGCAGTCTAGACCACAAAGCAACTGAAAATTAAAGAGCTGAGCAGCCCCCAGCCTGCTCTCTGCAGCTTATTCACAGCACTTTTCAGGTCTACCTGACTGGAAAGTAATACATTTCAGGAAGGCTCTTTAGTTTTGTCTTTCCTTCTTGTAAACAACCACCTGGCTACATGAGCTTCTCGCTGGAGATGTGCTTCAATGTTCGACATCCAGCCTGGAGATAACCACTTCTCTTACCCTTCCAACACTGTCTATCTTGGTCTCTGTGGTGCAGGGCAGTGCTTCAGCCTCAGCTTCACGTTCTATGAGTCTCTCAGTGGTGAAAATGTTCTTGAATAGTTGTTACTTGTTCTTATTGTGAGGAGGAGTGAGGTTAGGAACAACCTATGTCGTTAAATGTTGGTAACATCACTCCTCAGTTCAGTTCAGTTCAGTTCAGTCGCTCAGTCATGTCCGACTCTCTGTGACCCCATGAATCGCAGCACGCCAGGCCTCCCTGTCCATCACCAACTCCCGAAGTTCACTCAGACTCATGTCCATCGAGTCGGTGATGCCATCCAGCCATCTCATCCTCTGTCATCCCCTTCTCCTCCTGCCCCCAATCCCTCCCAGCATCAGTCTTTTCCAATGAGTCAACTCTTCGCGTGAAGTGGCCAAAGTATTGGAGTTTCAGCTTTAGCATCAGTCCTTCCAATGAATATCCAGAACTGATCTCCTTCAGAATGGACTGGTTGGATCTCCTTGCAGTCCAAGGGACTCTCAAGAGTCTTCTCCAACACCACAGTTTAAAAGCATCAATTCTTTGGCGCTCAGCTTTCTTCACAGTCCAACTCTCACATCCATACATGACTACTGGAAAAACCATAGCCTTGACTAGACGGACCCTTGTTGGCAAAGTAATATCTCTGCTTTTCAATATACTATCTAGGTTGGTCATAACTTTCCTTCCAAGGAGTAAGCGTCTTTTAATTTTAATTGGCTGCAATCACCATCTGCAGTGATTTTGGAGCCCCCCAAAATAAAGTCTGACACTGTTTCCACTGTCTCCCCATCTATTTCCCATGAAGTGATGGGACCAGATGCCATGATCTTAGTTTTCTAGTTTTCATGAATCCTAGGGTTCTTGACTGACAGGTTTTTTTCCTCCAGCACTTTGAATACTGTTACTCCACTGCCTTATGATCTCTATTGTTTCTACTGAGAAATCAAATGTTAATCTCATTGGGTTCCCCTGTTAATAATTTATCATTTTTCTCCTAATGCTTTTCCAGATCTTGTCTTTGGGTTTCAGCATTTTGGCTATGATGTATCTATTTGTGTCTCTTTGCACATTTATTCTACTTTAAGTTTGTTGAGCTTCCTAGATGTTTAAGTTAGTTAGCATTTTTCCATAAATTTGGGATGTTTTCATCCCCATTATTTCATCAGTATTTTCTCTACTGTTTTCAGCTTCCCTATTTCTGGTATTATCATATACATGTCAGCATACTTAATGCACTAGTGTTTCTCTGAGGCTCTGTTTATTTTTATTATTTTTTTCTCTTCTTTCAGATTATATAATTTCTATTGCTCTATCCTCAGGTCTGCTAATTCTTTCTTCTGACAGTTGACATCTATTGTTGAGTCCCTCAAGTGAATTTTTTATTTCACTTACCCTACTTTTCAATTTAAGAAGCTTCACTTTGCCCTTTAATACGATTTCTGTCTCATTATTGATATTTGCTGTTTGGTGGAACATTATCATCCTACCATCTTTTACTCCTTTAAACATTCTTTTCTTTGGTTCTTTAACATATTTATAATGGCTACTTTGAAGTTTTTTTTATATGACATCTGGTCCCTTTTAGAAGCAGTTTCCATTGCCTGCATTTTTATGATATATGGATCATATTTTCCTATTTCTTTGCTTTCCTTATAAATTTTGTTGGAAACTAGATATTTCTGATAAAATATTGTAGCAACTGTGGCTGGATATCGGTACCCCTTCTTGAACCTATTATTATTATTTGATTTTTTATTTGTCTAGTGACTGACTGGATTATTTTAGTGAAGTCTGTCCCCCTTTAACACTATCCTAAAGTGGTAAGCCTCTGATGTTGGTCCTCAGTGAGGTGCAGTGTTGCCTGAAATAAGAATGGTTCAGTTAGGGATCTCTTTGACCATCTCTTTCCCTGACACACTCATGAACTTCCCATCCAGGGAATTTCACCTTTGCTTCTCCCTCTTTCTCTACAATTCTTCCTCCAGATATTGCCATGGCTTACTTTCTCATTTCACTCAGGTCTTGAGTCAAATGTTATTTTCAAATAAAACCCTTCCCTGGCAAATCTATATATTAGTAGAATAGCAGCCCCTCTTTGGTTGCTTCCTTGTTTTATTTTTTCCCACAATATTTATACTGACTGGCATGATGGCATGATATTTCTTATTGTCCATATCATACCCTAAAATGTAAAATTCACAAAATGTGAATTTTGCCTCCTCCATTCACCGTTATATCAATTCTAGAGGCTAAGACAGTTCTTGGCACAAAGTAGGCCCTCTCCAAATTTTTGTTATTAAATTATTGAAAAACTAAATAAATACTGTGTTCCTATACTAAACACTAGAAGTGGAGGAAGTATACTCTAGGAATAAGACTAAGATAAGGAAATTTGAGAATGCAGAAACACCAAAGAAAGGCAGAAACACTTCTGCCTTCTTGGACTTGATCCTCTGTCTGTCTAAGGAAGTAATTCCTTATTCCTTTGCTTTAAAATTTCACAAATCTCAAGCTGCAAGGCAGAAGAGAGGAGGAACTGGTGAAGGAGGAGAAAGTAATTTGACTGTGTTTCATTTTCACAAGCACACTGTTTCTCAGGGTTAGGGAACTATATGCAAGGGCAAGTATCAGGGACCAGAGCCACCAAGGGGACAGTGTTACATGTATGTTTCCACAAAATGCTTACATGTAGCTGAGCAATAGGTCACTTCTCTGGTTCAACTCCTTCGAGGGTTCCTGCTCTTCCCTCAGAAAAAAACTCTTAATATCATTGAAAATCCTTAATACCACTGAAAGATCCTATGGAATCTGGCCTCAGCCTTCTGCTCTGAGTGTATTTCAGGCCACCTGCTTCCCAACTTTAGTGAACTCCCTTCCACTCCCCAGATCCTTCCTCAGCACTTTTACAGACACGATCCTGCAGGCTTCTAACTTTGCCCTTCAGGCATGGCCCAGATAACCTTAGTTCATCTTCCAGGTCCCAACTCAAACGTTACTTCCACCAGGCCTCTTCTGACTTAAACTAAATAGTCTCTTGTATTATTAGGGTAAATCTAGCTGCTATGTATAACAAACAGACTTCAGCACAAAAATGGCTCAAACCCAGTAGAACTGTGTGTCTCTCTCATGTAGCCATGCAAGGCAGGATCATTCAAGTACACAGGCTCATGTAGTTATCAACTCCTTCAACACACGGCTTCTGAGATCACCATGATGACCTCCAGCCCAGGCAGCTGGATCAGAGTAAGAGCACAGAGGAGTGTATATGGGTGGTTTTATGGGCCAAACTGAACATCAGCACACATCACATCTTTGCACATTCCATCATCAGTCACAGGGCCATGCCTGACTGCAAGAGAGATGGGGTAGTCTCGTCCTGCTGTATTCCCAGGAATAAGAGGAGAATATGGGTTTTGGCAAGGTAGCAGGTCCTGCCATAGGGCTCCCTTCTGCTCGCCTTCCATTATGTTCTCCTGGGCACCTGGCAGTCCAGTGTCACAGAGCTCAGGGCACATGCTATATGTGAGGCTTGTCAAGTCCATGAAGGCAGAAATGGGTCTGCCTATTCTCCCTCTATATCCCTTAAAGCCTCAGCATTTAGTGGGCTTTTAATAAATATATTGAACTATATGAAATTACTGCTTTGTTTGTCATAAAATGTCTAATATTAGCAATTTAGAAGAAGAGCCTTTAAGGCACACCTTTGACATATGGGTTGTTCAGCAGAGCACCTCCCATGGGTTAGTGGAAGGCTATAACACAGGACTCAAAGGTTTTCCAGCTTGAGTCTTTCCACTAATGCCTTGTTAGGTAATTCCAGTTTCTTGCCAGGGAATCACTTGTAGAACAATGTGTTTTATGGACTAGCTGTGAGGTCATGCAGCCTGTGGGAATTTGGTGGAAGTGGGGAGCCACACAAGACCTCCACTCAGGTTGAGGAGAAAGCTTGGTCATGCATGTTAATGAATGACAGACTTTCAGTTCTGTCCCATTTAAGCAAACATTGGTTCCGCATCTACCGTGTGCCAGGCACTAGGTCCAGAGCCAAGGACACAAAGATGATTACTTCCTTGGAGGAGCTTGCGGACTTACAAGGGGTTCACAGTCAGTTTGTTTTGGAAATATCCCTTCGGCACTTTTTCAGAAGAATGAGCAGGACAAGAAAAAGAAAAACCATCTGGGAGTTGGTTTTAATAGTTTAGGCAAGAGATGGTGTCCTGTATTGTTTTCCTTCACCGGTTTTTCTTTGTTTAACTTTTAGGGGGACAGAGGGTGGGAGGCGAGGTGGTCACAGGAAGGGTGAAGGGGCTGGGAAAGCACAAATATGCAAAGACAGAATCATCCTTCACTTGCTAGGGAGGAAAGCTGCTGAGGTGCAGAAAGGGGCAACCGTCATGCCGATCATGTCCTGGGATGGCATACTGTGTTTAGACAGCGCTTCAGCTGAGAAGTTCCCTACCACTCTCCAATTCCTTAAAATACAGAATTCTGCCACTGAAATGGAGAATTGGGATCCTCACAACCGTGCCAGAAACTGAGGCTGTGCAGCCTTTCCTGACATCCTTAATCCTTAGGCTGTACCTTCCTCCTTCCCAGTGTGGTGCTGGAGGAAGGGGATGGGAAGCCCACTCCAGGGTGTGTGCGTTCCATCATTTGTCAGGAGGGAGCAGTCTTGTTGCTGGGTCTTTGTTGCTCTAGGCCTCTGAGTTAAAAATAGACTTTCCAAAGAAAGCTCCCGTTAGGTGGTCCTACCAAGGTAATTTACATTATCAGCTCCCAGCTTCAAGACTAATTTGGAACAGTCCCGCATTTGATGTGCTCCATTTCTTTTCAGGGGTGGCTGCTTTTTCACAACCAACTCCAAGGAAGTGCTCTCCCCAGTGATCTTAAATCTTGAAGCAGGAATTAGGATGGAGATTGGAGGAGGGTGGGTGGGTAGCACAGTTTAGGAGCCATGTAAACTGCAGTTGGATTCTTTGCACAGGACTCTCAAACTCTTCTGCCCACTTTTTTCCCTATGTTAAAAAGTTAAAAAATATCTGCCTGTGATGTCATACTCCTCTATGCTTTCTACTAAACCCAGTAGCTCCAAAAGAAAGTGAAAGTGTTAGTTCATCAGTCATGTCCGACTCTTTGCGATTCCATGGAGACACCAGACTCCTCTGTCCATGGGATTTTCCAGGCAGGAATACTGGAATGGGTTGCCATTCCCTTCTCCAGGGGATTTTCCCAACCCAGAGATCAAACCCTGGTCTCCAGCGTTGCTGGCATATTCTGAGCCACAAGGGAAGCCCGTTGTGACTCTGGGCAGGGGTGGGTCACAATTCTCTTTTAATGTGCATGGGGTGGGTCGTCGCCTGCAGGATGTTCTGCCATTGTCACTCAGGAGGAGGCTGAAAGAGCAGCACATCAAAGCACAAAGATCCCCGAGGCGGTCCTCAAACTGAACGCATGTTCTACCTGGTCATTCTAAGCAGCATCAAGGAGCCCAAATCTGACGCCTGTTTTCCTGGCTGCCTGCGCAGCCATGGGGGTTGTGGCAGCATGCATGAGTGCCTGAGTCCCGGCAGGAAAGAACAGGACCTTAGTGTGGATCCACAGAATGACCCCTTTCTGTGGCACGAGGTCTGACTTCTCTTACCAAAGAGCGTATGTATAATTAGCCACATTATAAATAGAGCTTTCAAAGGCAATTTTATTATTTAGTCATTTTGACAACCACATGGGGATGAATTAAATTGTAAAGACAAGGAAATGAAAACTCAGGAGAGTTCATTGTCTTGTCCGAGTTCAAACATTGCAAACATTGGACTACAGAAAATAAAATTGGTAATTATGTTGGTGACACTCAACATCTATTTGATAATATGTCTTCCCATTCAGAAACAAGACACCTCTCACCACTTATTAAAATCTCTGGTTTTGCCCTCTGTTTACTGCCCTCTGTTTACTGCCCTCTGTTTACTGTTTACAGTTATAGACTAAGTGCCTAGTGTGTGTGTCTGGCATGTAGGAACTTCGGTGTTATTGCTGTATGTGTGCGGGTCTCCTGTATTGTAGGCAGATTCTTTACCACTAGGTGCACTATGTATATTCTTTTTTGTTCTTTTCTACTATGTTTTATCATAAGATATTGAATATAGTTCTCTGTGCTATACATTAGGACCTTGTTATTTATCCATTCTGTATATGAAAGCTCACATCTGCTAATCCCAACCTCCCACTCCATCTCTCCTCCAGCCCCCTCCTCTGGGCAATCACCAGTCTGCTCTCTGTGTCCATGGTTCTGTTTCTGTTTCAAAGATAGGTTCATTCGTGTCATAGTTCGGATCCCACATAGAAGTGATCTTGGCATTTGTCTTTTTCTGACTGACTTCACTTAGTATGATCATCTCTAGGTCCATCCATGTTGCTGCAAATGGCATCATTTCATTCTTTTTTATGACTGAGGTGTATTCCATTCATATATGTGCCACATCTCCTTTATCCATTCATGTATTGATAGACATTCAGGTTGTTCCTGTGTCTTGGCTACTGTGAGTAGTGCTGCTATGAACACAGGGGTGCATGTATCTTTTTGAATTAGTGTTCTGTCTGGATATATGCCCACTTGCTGGATCATATGGTCGCTCTACTTTTAGCTTTCTGAGGAACCTCCATACTGTTTTCCATAGTGGCTGCACCAACTAACATTCCCACCAACGGTATAAGCAGGTTCCTTTTTTCCACACTCCTTCCAGCATGTATTTGTGGATTTTTATTGGTGGCCATTCTGACCTGTGTGAGGTAATACCTCATTATGGTTTTGATTTGCATTTCTGCAATAATTAGCTATGTTGAGCATCTTTTCATGTGCCTATTAGCCCTTGTATTTCTTCTTTGGAGAAATGTCTGTTTAGGTCTTCTGCCCATTCTTTGATTGGGCTGTTTGGGGTTTTTTTTTTTGTTGTTGTTGTCAAGTTATATGAGCTCTTTGTATACTTTGTAAATTGAGCCTTTGTCAGTTGCATCGTTTGCAAATATTTTCTCCCATTCTGTAAGTCGTCTTTTTGTTTCGTTTATAGTTTCCTTTGCTGTGCAAAGGGCTTCCCTTGTGGCTCCTCTGGTAAAGAATCTGCCTGCAGTGCAGGAGATCTGGGTTCGATCTCTGGGTTGGGAAGATCCCCTGGAGAAGAGAAAGACTGCCCGCTCCAGTATTCTGGCCTGGAGAATTCCATGGTCTGTATAGTCCATGGGGTCAAAAAGAGCTGGACACGAGTGAGTGACTTTCACTTTCACTTGCTGTGCAAAAGTTTGTAAGTTTGATTAGGTCCCATTTGTTAATTTTTGTTTTTATTTCTATTGCCTTAGGAGACTGACCTAAGAAAACATTGGTACAAATTATGTCAGAGAATTTTTTGCTATGATGTTTTCTAGGAGTTTCATGGTGTCATGCCTTCTGTTTATGCCTTTAAGCCATATTGAGTTTATTTTTGTGTTTGGTGAATGAGTGTGTTCTAACTTCACTTATTTACATGCTGCTGTTCAACTTTCCCAACACCATTTTTTTTTTATTGTAGTTGATTTACAGTGTTGTGTTAGTTTCTGGTGTACAGCAAAGTGATTCAGATACACACACAACACACACACACACATTCTTGTTCATAGTCTTTTCCATTATGGTTATTAAAGGCTTTTGAATATAGTTCCCTTGCTATACAGTAGGACCTTGTTTATCTTCTAATGATTTTAATAGTCTTTAAATTAGTTCCCTTGTGCTTTTCAGGTAGACAACTATGCTATCTGAAAACAATAATACTAATAATTTAATTTGTTTCTACATCTCTCCCTCTTACATCCTCCTCCTTTTCCCTGTTCTAACTACCTTCCTTAATTGGATGGTCTCATATCGTTAGAAAGAAAATGTTCTCTCTATGTTGGAATGGGAATAATTGAGGTTCAGAGAAAAATTCAAAGTTCCCATAACATGGTGACTTTTAGGAGTTGAAGGGAGGGAGGTAGAAGATTCACTGTAGCCAATTTCTGAAGAATAAGCTTGGAGGGTGAAGTCTTGCTGGGAGAGTTGGAGGCAACAGGCCAACCAACTCCTCTGAAAAGCCAGAGGAAAACAAGGCCCTCAGCTGTTGCTGTTCTCGGCAAACTAGAGACCATCCATCACCTGTGCAGACGAACTCCGGGAGCAGCCATAAGTGGGCTTGCTCAGCATCTCATTGCACAAAAGACAGACCCTTTGCCCAACACCAGGCAGACTACTGCTCCAGATACCCATATCAGGCAACAAGAATTAAGAGCAGCCCTCATTTGGAGCAGGACATGACCCTGCGTCATGATGCGTGGGCATGTGAGCTCCGGAGCCTATCTAAATGGACATAAACTCTGGTTCCACCACTTGTCCTGCTTGTGAAACTACTTGGGAAAATAACCTTTCTCTGCTTAAATTGTTTAGCTGGAAAATAGTTTTAATATCTGTACCTGCATCACAGAGTTTAGAGAGGACTAAATTAGTAAATACATGAAAAGTACTAAGAACAACACCTGACTTATAGTATATGCTCAATAAATCTTGGCTAGAATGGTGCCTAGAAAGTGAACCTCATGAGAACTAGGGTTCTGGCATGTTCTGGTGGTAAATCTTTGGAAAATATGCTTTAAATTTCCTATTAACCTTTCTGAGCCTCACTGGAAAAGTTACCTTCCTTTGGAGATGAACTGAAGTTGGTCTCCTTCCTATTCGATGTCTGTATTAGATCTTAAGTTCCATGAGGATGGAGACACATCCTCTGGCTAAACATATCAAGGACTCCAATAGATCCAAAGGGAAACCAAGAAATTGTAAAATTAAATTCTATTTATGTTTCACTCTGCAACAGAATCAATTTTTTGGAAATACCTTGACTTCGGTCTAGTCGGTGCTCTTTTGGTAAGATAATTTAAGGAGGGTTAATTTACAAAGAGACTATCTACAAAGCTATGATGAGATTTGAGGTGATCCCAGGGATGGTACAGTAACACAAAACCGTGAACACCAGTAGA
The DNA here is from genome assembly GCF_003369695.1 of Bos indicus x Bos taurus. Classification (NCBI taxonomy): domain Eukaryota; kingdom Metazoa; phylum Chordata; class Mammalia; order Artiodactyla; family Bovidae; genus Bos; species Bos indicus x Bos taurus. The sequence goes on along the minus strand of NC_040097.1, from coordinate 50,732,347 downwards.
GCTATCTCCATCTCTCAGGATCAAGGGGAAAAACTGGTCCCTGGAGCCTGGAAGGAGAGTCCCATGGAAAAAGTCTCTTTACAAGGAGCAGTGGGCTACAGTGAAGGAACTCACACAGACGGGGGCAGGAAAGTACATGTTTTGGACTCCCTCCCCTACCTCCCATAGGTCGGTCTCCTGTTGACGTTCCCCAGGGGAGGATCTCAGCCAAAAACCAAAAAGGATGGAAGTAGGGTTACCCAACTAAGCAAATTAAAAGTGCGGGACACATAGGTAAATTCCAATTTCAGATTAACAACAAGTGAATTTTTCATAGATCCTAAATACTGTATAGGACATACTAAGATTTTGTTATTTACGTGAAATTCAAATATTAACTCTACGTCATGTATTTTATGTGCAATCTTAGATAATAGATCATTGATAAATTCCATACAGGTCAGCCTCCCTGAGCAGAGAGCAGGATGGAAAGTATAAGAGACAGGGGGGCAAAGGTGAAACAGACTGACGTAGCCATGAACTCACCCCCTTTGCCTAAGTCCACCCAGATTTTCAAGTAGAAGAGTGTGGAACTCTAACATAGGGAATTCATGAGATCACAAAAACTGTCATATCATCATTGGGTAATGTCAATTCAGTCATAGCCCTCTCTGAAACTAGACTCCAGAACTGTGAGAAGCAAATGTCTATTGTTTAAAAGCTATTCAGCTGTTGTGTTTATTTTGTTACAGCAGTGCAAACAGACTAAGATACTATCATTTTCCTTCTCTATTAACTTGTCTTCGGAAACTCCCCAGAAAGCCATAGCAGTATGTTGAGAGTCAGTGAAGTTGTTGATAGAGCTGTTTTTAAGCTGAATCACTTGTACATGTGTTTGTAATTATTATTTTTATTTATAATTGCCATCCTTGTCATGTATCTTATATGCATTTAGGAAGAGAAGGAGGGAGGGAGACAGGGAAGAAAGGAAAGGGAAAGAAAGGGGGGAAGGACCTAAAAAATATACCCAAGGAAACAAAATACAACCAGTTAATAAACAGGTGGTGGTTTTCTTTATACCAGTTCATAAAGAAAAATTGAATTACTCTTTGATATCAATTTTGAGATCAGTGTTTCAAGTCACTCATTAAATCTCAATTTCTTGAATTTTAAAATGGAATTCATAGAACCTGGATTGCAGAATTTGGGGTAAATTTAGAAACAAAGAATATATAGAAACTAACGCTTGTTTGAAGCATAAAATAATTCCTAATTATAGCAGTATTAAGAGAATTCATACTTAATGCATCATTTTAATATATTCTATTGCTATAAAAGTACCACATTTATCTTTTTCAAATTAGTAAGTTCAAAAAGTCTGATGGATTTAACAGGACAATCTCTCGATCTCGTAAGAGAGATCAACCAAAGGTAAATTACAAACAAAAGATAAAATCTAAAATTTCCAGTTTCTGAGGATCTTAAAGTAGAAATTACAAGGCCAAATACTTGTAAGCATTTTAGTTTTAGAAGTTATGTCTCCTTTTTGAATTTATGCTATTTTATATATCTTCCTCTGGGCATTAGTCACTGTGTCTATAATTTTAGCAATGCTAATACTTAATTCATGTGTTGAGTGAATGAATAAGATACTTTAGGCACCCACACAGAGAGAGTCTAAAGAACTTGAATGGCACTTTAATGTAGTTATATTAATAGGAAAATGGGCACATGTGATGCTCCCATGGGAATGTCTTTGTGATGGCACTTACAGAATTTTTTTAAATTTCAACTAGACAGTTAATAAAGTAGGTAGTTGTGGGTAGCTGAATACCTCAGGAAACAAGAATAGTACAGGAAGGATGCAAGTAAAGAAGTAAAGAACATCTCACCAAAGGAGACAGGGATGAACGTCAGTGAACAGATTTGTCATGTTTTTACACCATGCCGTAGCAGTTAACTTTGACTTTATGTTAATAGCAATCACAACTCTAAGTCCCTGTCTAGAACCTTTTAAACAAGACTGACAGATGCTGGTTCAGTTCAGTCACTCAGTTGTGTCTGACTCTTTGTGACCCCATGGACTGCAGCACACCAAGCTTCCCTGTCCATCACCAACTCCCAGAGCTTGCTCAAACTTATGTCCATCGAGTCAGTGATGCCATCCAACCATCTCATCCTCTGTTGTCCCCTTCTCCTGCCTTCAATCTTTCCCAGCATCAGGGTCTTTTCCAATGAGTCAGTTCTTCACATCAGGTATTGGAGTTTCATCTTCAGCATCAGTCCTTCCAGTGAGTATTCAGGGTTGATTTCCTTTAGGGTTGACTAGTTTGATCTCCCTGCAGTCCAGAGGACTCTCAAGAGTCTACTCCAACACCACAGTTATCAATTCTTCAGTGCTCAGCTTTTTTATGGTCCAATTCTCACATCCATACTAGAATACTACTACTACTAGAATAATTGGATTGAAGTGCTGGTTAGGAGAAGGCAATAGCAGCCCACTCCAGTACTCTTGCCTGAAAAATCCCATGGGCAGAGGAGCCTGGTGGGCTGCAGTCCATGGGGTCGCAAAGAGTCTGACACGACTGAGCGACTTCACTTTCCCTTTTCACTTTCATGCATTGGAGAAGGAAATGGCAACCCACTCTAGTGTTCTTGCCTGGAGAATCCCAGGGACGGCGGAGCCTGGTGGGCTGCCGTCTATGGGGTCGCACAGAGTCAGACATGACTGACACAACTTAGCAGTAGCAGCAGCAGCTGGTTAGTGAGGTTTTAATAATGCCAGAAGAAAAGACTACACATAGAAAGAACTCTTGACCTGATGATATTTGGACTTAGTGTGCCCTTAGATAAAGAAATGTAGAAAAGATACCCACAGAAAGAGCATTCATATTTAAAATGAAGGGTAGACCATTCCACTTAGATTTCCTGCTGACATGCTTGGTTTTTCTGCTCTTGGTTTACTCACTGGGCTTGTACTTGTCTAAAAGATTCAGGACGATAAATGCTACCATAAGTGCCTACAGGTTAGACCAACTAATCCTGGCAACATAAGTGCCCAAGATGTGTGGCCAAGGCAAACTTTAAAAGTGCCCAGAGGGACTGTATGCCATAAAGGATCTGAAAGTGTGTTAGTTGCTCAGTCGTGTCTCACTCTTTGTGCCCCCATGGACTGTAACCCGCCAGGCTCCTCTAACCGTGGGATTCTCCAGGCAAGAACACTGGAGTGGGCTGCCATTCCCTTCTCCAGCGGATCTTTCGGCCCCAGGGAACTAACTAACTCAGGCATTGGCGAGCAGATTCTTTACAGTCTGAGCTACCAGGAAAGCCAACTTTAGATAGTATAGTAATATCAAATCTTGTTTTAATCACATAAAAGTCTATCTTATTTATCTCATTCTAAGTAACCTTCCAAAGAATTTGTTTAATTCATTTGTGGTAACTCCTTTTTTAAAAGAAAAAAACAATTTTTTTACCTCATTGAAATAATAGCTTTTTTGTTTGTTTTTTTTTCAAGTTTTTGGTTGATATTCTTAATTGTTCTTATTACCATCTGTAAGGCCCATTGAGAAGGCCTCAATGAAGCTTCCTAAACCCGTTTTTCTTGTTCAAAAGAGTTCCTAGGTTTAATTTGACTTTTGTTTTATAGGAACCAACAAAACAGTTGTTTACACTGAGAGCGCTCCAGATTTAATGACCAACAAGCAGGATTTCCTGGAAGGGGGTAAATTGGTAAATTGGAAAGAAGACTGGAGTAGTAGCTAGAGGATCTGGATCTTTAGACTCATTTCAATGTTTCACTGGATTTGTGAGACTGAGACACTTGGCTTCCCTGAGAGTCAAACAGGGATAATAATGATGAGAATACTTGGCACATAGTAAGCACTTAGGAGTGTTATTTATAGTAATTCATATTCCATTATTATAATCTTCCAAGATTACCATGTTAAATAAAAATGCATATATGAAAAATTGCAAAGCGGTATCTAAACATAAAGAACTATGTCACTTACTGTAGATGACAAAACTAACATTCAGGCCAGCTATTGGTACTTGCACCTTTAAAATTCAGGCGACTGAAATATATTTCAGGGTATAACACTAGTGAAAAAAATTACATACACCCAAGTAGTTCCCTTCGTAATGATTGCGACTAGGAGAAAAACTACATATATGTATGGATAAGGACTGAACAGCAGCATGGAAAATGAAGACAATCGGATTTGCTAATGGTATGGAAATTTGGGTTCTACTTTTTTTATTTTTATGTGCTTTAATCTGTTTTTTTCCTTATTAAACCCATGTCCGTGCCAGAGAGAGCATGGAGTTGTAACCATTGGACAGCCAAAGAATTCACTTTAATCTGTTCTTTAAAATATCTTTATAACTCAAAAATAATAAAATACAGACAGTTAAGCCAAGAACTGAGATGTACTTGGGAACACTGGTGTACTAATACTAACAATGGTAAAAACCAGTAGTCCGTTTTGCTGAGCACTTCCCCTGGGTTAGGCCTGCTCTACATGCATAATCTGTCTAATCATCCCATCAATACTGTGCTCCACAAGATACATAGAAGAAAATTGAAGCTCACAAACTAGTAGCTTGCCAAGGGCTCCCAGCTGGCAAGTGCTGAGTACAGATGTGCTATGTGTATAACAGTCAAAGTAAATATTGGTTCGTATCATCTGGGGAACATAGATAAATCAGCATTCTCAGCTTTTTGGTGGTATTAGAAACACTAAAGAAAAGTTAAGCTTCGGATCTCAGTATTTTCCTCTTACACCTCTCTCTCCTGCACCTGGTGTGAGTTGCACCAACTTCCTATTCCTTTGTACTTGGCCATACACCTGCCTCTGAGTGTGCATGGAGTGTGCGGGGAACATTCCTCTGAGTGCACATAGAGTATACAGAGAACATTCAAACAACAGAGTGCAGATGAGGAGTGAGGCCCTGGGTGGCATGGAGAAGTTGGAGGAGTGTGGGGGAGAAAAGAACTTAAATGTCCATGGAAGCAGCCCAGCGTTTCATTGGCTACTAAAGAGAAGGAATTCATGAGAAAAGCAGTGATTTTCAGTCAAGCCATGGGGACTTCCAGGCAGTATTTCAAAGGGTACCACTCAGTTTCCAGGAAGGGAGGGGGCTTCTGACCACCTGTTTCTTTTGGGGTGCTGAGGGTGGCTTTCTTAAAAAGCTCAGACAAGGTGGGGAACCTTGTGTACACTCCATCCTCGACATTACTAAACTGGATGTGAAATTGGTTCCAAATTCCTTTCTTACTCTGTGCATCTAATTTTCTTTTTTAAAAAAATTAATATTACTGATACTGCTGCTGCTGCTGCTAACTCACTTCAGTCGTGTCCGACTCTGTGCGACCCCATAGACAGCAGCCCACCAGGCTCCGCCGTCCCTGGGATTCTCCAGGCAAGAACACTGGAGTGGGTTGCCATTTCCCTCTCCAATGCATGAAAGTGAAAAGGGAAAGTGAAGTCTCTCAGTCATGTCCGACTCCCAGGGACCTCATGGACTGCAGCCTACCAGGCTCCTCCACCCATGGGATTTTCCAGGCAAGAGTACTGGAGTGGGCTGCCATTTCTTTCTCCAGGGGATCTTCACAAACCAGGTATCGAACCCGGGTCTCCTGCATTGCAGACAGACGCTTTACCGTCTGAGCCACCAGGGAAGCCCTTTAGGGGCTTTCGGAAGTCGCTTTAGTCTTGTCCAACTCTATGCGACCCTATGAACTGTGCCTGCCAGGTTCCTCTGTCCATGGGACTCTCCAGGCAAGAATACTGGAGTGAGTTGCCATGTGCTCCTCCAGGGGATCTTCCCAACCCAGGGATCGAACCTGTGTCTCTCTATGTCTCCTGCACCAGCAGGAGAATTCTTTACCACTAGGGGCATGTGGGAAGCCCACTGATACTATCAGGGACACCTAAAATAACAAAGAAACTGAAAACTTTTCCAAAAGTAAAATGTTTATCATTGCTGTTTTTCAAAGGATTTGAAAATGTTTAACTGAAGACAATAGCAATAAACACTGCCAGCTATTCGATGCCATTGTCAATTACAATGGACGTGAATGATTATAAACATGTAAATCATCATGACTTTCTTCAGCAAGTTGTTTTTGAGCACAAACTCTGTACTAAAGACTGGGTCAAGGATCATACCTATAGAAAATAATTAGACATAATCCCTGCCTAGTCTAGAGAGTAAACACTGTATTATGATAAATGCTTTGTTATAATGTGATAAGTGCTCTAGTGAATGGATGCACAGAACTAATGTTTGTCAGGGGTTGGAAGATTGTTGTTATTGTTGTAGTTCAATTATTCAGTCATGTCCGACTCTACAAAACCATAGCCTACCAGGCTCCTCCGTCCTCTACTATCTCCCAGAGTTTGCTCAAATTCATGTCCATTGACTCAGCAATGCTAGCAGGGACTTAGAAAAGAAGAGAAGTCAAGTACCCTTCAAAAAGTGGGACAGTCATCTTGAAAACTTTGAAGGAATCCACTTTTGAGAGACACTGTAGGATCAGTATTAGGGACTTGGATTTTGAAATCTGGACAAAGGCTGGCTCTATTACTTGTCAAAATCTGGACAAAGGCTGGCTCTGACTGAGGGATTTCAAAGCAGCCAAAAATCCTTCTATTCCTCTTCACACTGTAACTATGCAGCTTCTTCAGTCAAAGATAAGGGTCTGTTTCTTTACTCCTTGCATCTGGCTTTGGCATGTCATTTGCTTTGTGACACAAGCAGAAGCTTGAGCACTGGGACTGTCCTCTCTTTGGCTTCCTGGGACTGCCATGTGCATGGCCCAATAGCCTATCGTTTGATCAGAGACTATGAGATGGGGTGTGTGTGAGCCCAGCAAGGTTAGTGGTAGAACTGCCCACTAAGCCCACCCCAATTACTTGCCCACAAACTTCTGAGCTGAATAAATGAAGCTGTTTATTATAGAATAAGTATGCTGTAGAATAGAAACTAATTGGTATATTCAGTGGCTCTGGATAATTTATTTCACCTCTTGAAACTTGGGTCTCCTCTTCTATAATATGGAGATCATAATAGTAATTATCTCCTAGGTTGCTGAGAGTATTAAATAAAATAATGCATAGAAAGTACTTATAAAATAGTGACCAGATAGTGACTAATAGTATAATTACATGCTTATATTTAGTATTTAATTTTTCCTGAGGTCAAGAGTGGGTCTTTGGGTGCTTCATGCTCTGTAATTACTAAAGTCATAAAATTTCCTGGGACATGTTTTTAAAATAAACAGTGGTGATTTTTTTGTTTGATTGATTTTTCAGCTTATTTTGGGCGTTTCTTACATCAGTTAATAAGCTTTTAAATGCTATTTGGTGAAGTACTATGGTTCTGTGGGGTTTTCCCCCCTAAATACAACTTTTTCTTATTTTTAACCATTGTCTCTGCACAGCAGGCTTAAACTAAAGAAAGCAGAGAAAACCACTAGGCCATTCAGGTATGACCTAAATCAAATCCCAGATGATTATATAGTGGAGGTGATGAACAGATTCAAGCAATTAGATCTGGTAAACAGATTTGCCTGAAGAATTATGGACAGAAATATGTAATATTGTACAGAAGGCACAGACCAAAATCATCCCAAAGAAAAAGAAATACAAGAAAGCAAAGTGATTGTCTGAGGAGGCTTTACAAATAACAGAGGAAAGAAGAGAAGCAAAAAGCAAGGGAGACAGGGAAAGTTATACCCAACTGAACACAGAGTTCCAGAGAAGAGCAAGGAGAGAAAAGAAGGCCTCCTTCAATGAACAATGCAAAGAAACAGAGGAAAAGAACAGAAGGGGAAAGACTAGAGATCTCTTCAGGAAAACTGGAGATAGCAAAGGAACATTTCATGCAAAGATAGGCACAATAAAGGACAGAATGGTAAAGAACTAATAGAAGTAGAAAAGATCAAGAAGAGATGGCAAGAATACACAGAAGAACTGTATAAGAAAAGATCTTCATGACTGGAACAACCACAATAGGGTGGTCACTCACCTAGAGCCATGTATCCTGAAGCGTGAAGTCCAGTGGGCCTTAGGAAGCACTGCTGCCACGATAGCTAGAGGAGGTGATGGAATTCCAGTGGAAATACTTAAAATCCTAAAAGATGATGCTATGAAAGTGCTGCGCTCAATATGTCAGTGAATTTGGAAAACCCAGCGCTGGCCACAGGACTGCAAAAGGTTATTCTTCATCCCAATTCCCCAGAAGGGCAGTACTAAAGAATGCTCAAACTATCAGACAATTGCACCCACTTCCCAAGGTTATGCTCAAAATCCTTCAAGCTAGGCTTCAGAAGTACTTGAATCAAGAACTTCCAGATGTACAAGCTGGATTTAGAAAAGGCAGAGGAACCAGAGGTCAAATTGCCAACATTTGCTGGATCATAGAGAAAGCAAGGGAATTCCAGAAAAACATCTACTTCTGTTTCATTGACTACGCTAAAGCCTTTGACTGTGTGGATCACAAAACTCTTCAAGAGATGGGAATACCAGACCATCTTACCCGTCTCCTGAGAAACCTGTGTGCAGGTCAAGAAGCAACAGTTAGAACCTTATATGGAACAACTGACTGGTTCAAAATTGAGAAAGGAGTACACAAGGCTGTACACTGTCACCCTGCTTATTTAACGTATATGCAGAGCACATCAGGCGAGATGCAGGGCTGGATGAGTTACAAGCTGGGATCAAGATTGCCGGGAGAAATATCAACAATCTCAGATATGCAGATGATACCACTTTAAGGGCAGAAAGTGAAGAGGAACTAAAGAGCCTCTTGATGAGGGCAAAAGAGGAAAGTGAAAAAGCTGGCTGAAAACTGAATATTTAAAAAAAACCTCAAGATCATGGCATCAGCTCCCATCACTTCATGGCAAATAGAAGAAAAGGTGGAAGCTGTGACAGATTTCTTCTTTTGGGGCTTTAAAATCACTGTGGATGGTGACTACAGTCATGAAATTAGAAGATGACTGTTTCTTGGAAAGAATGCTATGACAAACCTAGACAGTGTAACAAAGGTCTATTGCCATCTACGGGGTTGCACAGAGTCAGACACGACTGAAGCGACTTAGCAGCAGCAGCAGCATGGTCTTTCCAGTAGTCACGTACAGATATGAGAGTTGGACCATAAAGAAGACTGAGCACCGAAGAAGTGATGCCATCGAAATGTGGTGCTGGAGTAGACTCTTGAGAGTCCCCTGGACTGCAAGGAGCTCAAACCAGTCAATCTTAAAGGAAATCAACCCTGAATACTCACTGGAAGGACTAATGCTGAAGCTGAAGCTCCAATACTTTGGCCACCTGATGTGAAGAGCGACTCATTGGAAAAGACTCTGACACTGGGAAAGATTGAGGGGCAGGAGGAGAAGGGGGCCACAGAGGATGAGATGGTTGGATGGCATCACCAACTCAAAGGACGTGAACTTGGGCAAACTCCAGGAGATGGTGAGGGACAGGGAGGCCTGGTGTGCTGCAGCCCATGAGGCTGCAAAGAGTCAGACATGACTTGGTGACTGAACAACAACTCTGCACAACAAAGTCTGAGCAGCTGGAGTTTCTGTTTTCTGTGACTTCAGTGGCACATAATATCTTCTGATTCATCTCCCATGGGGGAAGCATGGGGAATATAATATACAAGTACATCACAGGAAGGATATGTGGGTTTGCTAATGGCCTGAAAAAATTAAGTGCTAAGTGGTTTGATTCTTTCCACTTCTCTGTCTTAAACATCAAGTTCAATGGAATTAATTTCCTAAAAATGAAAATTCTGTCCTAATGGAACACAATTAGGAAAATATGTGAACATTCCCTTTTCAATTATGTAGGTTTAATTTACTTACCCCTTTAAGTAACTTCAAGTAATATCTGACAGCCATGAGCATTCATATTCCAATGGAAGTCAGAAATTGACATAAATTTAAACTAGCTGTAATTATACTGTACAATACTTATATTTTTATATTTTTCCTTTTTTTGAATTAGTTGTAAGCTAACAATTCACACCTTTGAACCAAGCTCCACCTGACCCTCAGTACTCCCCTGAATTGCAGTAATTCTGAAATGTAAAAGTTTGTTCAAGGTAACAGATCCCTCCTTAAAATCAAAAAAATCTTCAATAATACATTTACAGATGGCTGTTTCCTGCTAGACAACAGCAGATTGTTAAACAATGGTAGACAACTGAAGATTATAGAATCTTCAGTCTGAGTTCCATCTTAACCTAGAAGATGAATGTTTCTAAGAACATGCATAAGGGCTACAAAACTGAAATTGAGGGAGTTTTTCAATAAGAGCCTTGTTCATAGCCTCAGTTCTTCCAATTTGTTTGAACTAATTCATACCATAGGCCCTAATTGTATGTGCCTGTAAATGAAAGATAAGTCCCAAGAATGTATTTGAATTTCCCCCTTGTATTTTGAATACTAACAGAGTGCTCAATTTGGAGGGAGTATAGCATACAAAAGCAAGACTCTAATCAGAGTGCCTTCACTTACTAGTTTTGTGCTCTTTGGGCAAGATATGTCACCTTTCTGAGTCACAGGGCCCTCATCTGCAAAGTGTAAATAATATTATTACCTTCCTGACTTAGGTGAGATAATGCATGTTAAAGCAGTTAGAACAGTGACTGGGTCATAAAAGCACTCAGTACATGCTTGTGGCTCTTGAGTGGTGCGTTTGACCCTTGCTGAATGTTTCCTGTGTTTTAAATGCCATGGCTTAGATCACTGTTTAAGGATGAGTCACGAGAGTCAGTGTAGTCGAACCCTCATCTAAGACAGAGGCTGACTAAACTCAGTGATCTCATGTCAGGCTGTCTGGGACCAAAGACTATTATATGATGCTTTATATAGTCTGGGACTGTTATGATATGAAATCATGGGGATGTAAGGTCCAAGAAAGAAAGGAGGAGCTGAGGTGAGATGCAGCATGGATTTGAGTACAATGGCCAGAGATGCGTGTTAACTCAGGTGTCTGAACACATCTGCAAAATACAATATGGCAAGTGTCTGCTGTCTCTGTCAGTGTGGAGAACAGCTTCCTTTGCAGGGGGTCAGTCCCACATCTGGTTACCAGAAAGTGATAATGACTGACAACGGAAGGAATACTGACAGTGTGAAAATTAGAGTGTGATGGTGAAATGCAAATACAGCCACAATGATAAAATTTAAAAATAGTGCAGTGTCCGCATTGGGGAAAACAACTGGAACCCATAATTCATGCTTATGCATTTGCACCCAAAGTCATAAACAAGAATATTCAAAGCAGCACTCTTCATGATAAGCAAAGTGCAAACAACCTAACCATCCACAGAGGATGGATTAAGTCAGTCATGGCAGTCTTACGATAGAATGGGTCTTCATCCATTTTAAATGATTTTTACATATTTTACTTTTAATCTGGTTTTAAAAATCAAACTGTGTTTCCTAAGATAAGTTAGAGGAAATCTGCTGCAGTGCAATATGTTTTATGCAATTTAAAATGCTCATACACACGAATTAACTGCCCATACTTTTCCAATATGCATACAGATCTAAGATATATGCTTTAAAAACATCGTAGTGGGTGTCATGGAAGGAAGGGAATTTTGAGTGAGAATTGGGTTATATCAGGACAATAACTAAAACAAACTCAATGAGAAAGGAGAATTGCAAGAATTGATGGTGACAATTCCAGATCCCTTCACTACCCCCTCAAAGCCTCAAAGTAATAATAATAAAATAGTCACAGAAAATATAAGCAGAAAAGTACACTTATCTTAAGATACCAAGAATGACCTTCTTCTGCTCCTTTTGGAAAACTACTGTTACCTTACAGCATTATTGATAATTTTGCTTTCCTTTGGGGAATCTTCCCCTTTGATTCTCAGCCGAATTAGCTCGTTCTTCCTCTGGTTCCTACAGCCTGCTGGTCATACACAGGGGTTACTCTTTGCCCCAGTTCTGCCATCCTCACAAAGCTGGATTTTTCCTTTGGGTCAGGAAATATGCTGGAACAATAAAGTGCTTGCTACATAGCAGTTCTCCGCAACTGTTGATAAGTAAGTCAGTGAATAAAATAAGGACTTCATTTATGTAGACATCTCTACCTTAGTTTATAATGATCTCAAATATCTAAAGTTGAATAATAACTCCCTACTCCAAGACCATGTAAGAGGTAGCGGCAACAAGACACAGTCACTCACAAATCAGGGGAGCGGGGAGGGAGCTTTGAGGATAAGCAAATGGTAAACTAGGGGCAATCTTATTTAAAATCTGGGTATTCATCTCATTGTATACATTAGCAACTCTAACTGCATTCTAAGGAACTCAGTGAGCCCGCACAGTAGAGTTACTAGCCGGCCTGGGCTTCCTCAATGTTCTCGGCCATTGCTTGGTAGACACGGGACATTTTAGCTTGCTGTAAACAACAACCACCTCCAAAGGTCTATTGAATAACAACTCCATCGATACCATCTCACTATACCCTGCATCAGATAAGTTATCATTATTAACTGAGGAGACAGAATCCCCATTTTCCTGGCCATCTCTGCAAGAATAAAGACAGATGAAACATAGGTATGTTTGCTAAGTCCAGGCTCTATGGTTAAGTCTGCCTTGGCTATGGAGGAAGAAAGTGGCATTTAAAGCTAAGGCCTGAGTCATCTTTTCCAGGCCAATTGTCAAGTGCCTGATGGATGGCTTAGGGCTGCCAAGTGAGTTATTAGAGGAACACAGAGGGTTACAAAAGGCAGAAGGACAAAGCAGTAATATAAACCCTGCCTGGAAAACACTGTAAAGAGAATTATTTGAGATTCATTTGCCCACAGCATGACTCTACAAGCTTTGAGAACATATTTCAAAATAAGTGCAAAGCTTTATGGATAAAGAACAGGAACTATTGGGTATTTTTGCTGGAGTTCCCAGTCTGTGTTTTAGAACATCAGTCTTACTGCTCACTTCTAGGGATGTCAAAGCAGAAACTTACATAACACAATATTGTAAAGCAATTATGCATGTATGCTCAGTCGCTCAGTCGTGTCTGACTCTGTGACCCCATGGACTGTAGTCTGCCAGGCTCCTCTGTCCATGCAATTTCCCAGGCAAGAATACTGCAGTGGGTTACCATTTCCTACTCCAGGGGACCTTCCCAACCCAGGGATCAAACCCGTGTCTCTTACATTGGCAGGTGGATTCTTTACTGCTGTGCCACCTGGGAAGCCCCAGGAAGCACATTATATTACTCCAATTAAAAATAAATCTAAAAACACACACACATATAAAAACCCAAGATACATCATGATCAACAGAGCACAAATTGAATATTCATAATCCTTTAGAGGTTACAATGTGCAAGTTACACATATGTTTTGAATCTATCGAATGGGTTCCTGCTTCAGAGGGAATTAGGGCTCCCTGTGCCTGGTTTCCTGGTGTGATGATTCTCTGTGTGTCTCAGAACTCTGAATGCTGGCCTTTCTTACTCTGTGACCCATTTAACCTTCCAGAAACCTTTTTGGTAGCTTTTTTTCTTCTCTGCAATACTGACCAATACTGTTCCTCCCAGACTGACTGAGCTCTAACTCCCCCCAGGGCAATTTATAAAAGTACTTGAAACTATTAGGCAGAGAATTTCTCTAGCCTTTCCCTTTGTTAAGCATTGTCTATGTGATTGGTAAATGTTACTCATGAAGAAAAGCAACTGTTTTGTAACAAGCTGGAACTGATCCTACAGAAGTACCCTTTCGTGTCTGTATTGATACTAGACATTCTGCCACAGATTCCTTCCAGAAAAATTGTAGTCACTTTTCAGGTTCCACTGGAAGCTTCCCAAACACCCTCCCTCCTTGGTGGGCACCGTTCTTCCCGTCTATGCTCCCGAATGTGTTGTTCAGGCTTCTTAAACAGCAGCAGTCTCACTAAGTTTTATGGTTTGCCTACATGTTGTCCAGAGCCTGAGCTTTAGAATCTGAAGATGTGGCCCAAATCTCTACTCTCCACTTACCGTATCCCACTGGGGGAGTCATAAAGCTGCTCAGACTTCCAATGACCTCATCTGCAAAATAGGTCTAATAGTACTTGCCTCACCAGGTTGACATTTGGCAATAAAAGAGAGAATGAGTTTTGTTTTGTTTTGTATTTTTATTTATTTACCTTTGACTGCACTGGGTCTTCATTGCTGCATGAGCTACGCTCTAGCTGTGGTGCAGGTGCTTCTCATTGAGGAGGCTTCTCTTGTTGTGGAGCATGGGTCTAGGGTGCGAGCTTCACGAGGTGCAGCAAGTGGGCCAGTAGTTGTGGCACAGGGGCTTAGCTGCCCCCCGGCATGTGGATCTTAGTTCCTAGACCAGAGATTGAACCTGTGTCCCCTGCATTGGCAGGCAGATTCTTAACCACTGAACCACCAAGGAAGTCCCGAGAATGAGTTTTTAATTGCCCTCTAACAGTTCCTAGCAAAAAGCATAAATGAGCCTTCATAAATAAATCATGATGCATCTATACAGTGGAATACACATCCATTAAAAAATGGTAATATGTACATATATTTATTGACACAGAACTATCTATGACATGTTAAGGAAAGGAAGTTACAAAAACACTTAGTGTCCCAAGATCATTTTTATGTAACTATATATAAATTTAAAATGTATATGACTGTGCTTCTAGAAAGGAGGCTTCAGTTCAGTTCAGTTGAGTCGCTCAGTTGTGTCCGACTCTTTGCGACCCCATGAATCGCAGCACGCCAGGCCTCCCTGTCCATCACCAACTCCCGGAGTTCACTCAGACTCACGTCCATCGAGTCAGTGATGCCATCCAGCCATCTCATCCTCTGTCGTCCCCTTCTCCTCCTGCCCCCAATCCCTCCCAACATCAGAATCTTTTCCAATGAGTCAACTCTTCGCATGAGGTGGCCAAAGTACTGGAGTTTCAGCTTTAGCATCATTCCCTCCAAAGAAATCCCAGGGCTGATCTTCTTCAGAATGGACTGGTTGGATCTCCTTGCAGTCCAAGGGACTCTCAAGAGTCTTCTCCAACACCACAGTTCAAAAGCATCAATTCTTCTGCGCTCAGCCTTCTTCACAGTCCAACTCTCACATTCATACATGACCACAGGAAAAACTATAGCCTTGACTAGACGGACCTTTGTTGGCAAAGTAATGTCTCTGCTTTTGAATATGCTATCTAGGTTGGACATAACTTTCCTTCCAAGGAGTAAGCGTCTTTTAATTTCATGGCTGCAGTCACCATCTGCAGTGATTTTGGAGCCCAAAAAAGTAAAGTCTGACACTGTTTCCACTGTTTCCCCATCTATTTCCCATGAATGCATGGGACTGGATACCATGATCTTTGTTTTCTGGATGTTGAGCTTTAAGCTTTAAGCCATGAATACATGGGACCAGATACCATGATCTTTGTTTTCTGGATGTTGAGCTTTAAGCCAACTTTTTCACTCTCCACTTTCACTTTCATCAAGAGGCTTTTTAGTTCATGGAGCCAAAGCAAAAACAATACCCAGCTGTGGATGTGACCAGTGATAGAAGCAAGGTCCGATGCTGTAAAGAGCAATACTGCATAGGAACCTGGAATGTCAGGTCCATGAATCAAAGCAAATTGGAAGTGGTCAAACAAGAGATGGCAAGAGTGAATGTTGACATTCTAGGAATCAGCGAACTGAAATGGACTGGAATTGGTGAATTTAACTCAGATGACCATTATATCTACTACTGCGGGCAGGAATCCCTGAGAAGAAATGGAGTGGCCATCATGGTCAACAAAAGAGTCCAAAATGCAGTACTTGGATGCAATCTCAAAAACGACAGAATGATCTCTGTTCATTTCCAAGGCAAACCATTCAATATCACAGTAATCCAAGTCTATGCCCCAACCAGTAATGCTGAAGAAGCTGAAGTTGAACGGTTCTATGAAGACCTACAAGACCTTTTAGAACTAACACCCAAAAAAGATGTCCTTTTCATTATAGGGGACTGGCATGCAAAAGTAGGAAGTCAAGAAACACCTGGAGTAACAGGCAAATTTGGCCTTAGAATACGGAATGAAGCAGGGCAAAGACTAATAGAGTTTTGCCAAGAAAATGCACTGGTCATAGCAAACACCCTCTTCTAACAACACAAGAGAAGACTCTACACATGGACATCACCAGATGGTCAACACCGAAATCAGATTGATAATATTCTTTGCAGCCAAAGATGGAGAAGCTCTATACAGTCAACAAAAACAAGACCAGGAGCTGACTGTGGCTCAGACCATGAACTCCTTATTACCAAATTCAGACTTAAATTGAAGAAATTAGGGAAAACCACTAGACCATTCAGGTATGACCTAAATCAAATCCCTTATGATTATACAGTGGAAGTGAGAAATAGATTTAAGGGCCTAGATCTGATAGATAGAGTGCCTGATGAACTATGGAATGAGGTTCATGACATTGTACAGGAGACAGGGATCAAGCCCGTCCCCATGGAAAAGAAATGCAAAAAAGCAAAATGGCTGTCTGGGGAGGTCTTACAAATAGCTGTGAAAAGAAGAGAAGCAAAAAGCAAAAGGAGCAAAGGAAAGATATAAACATCTGAATGCAGAGTTCCAAAGAATAGCCAGAAGAGAGAAGAAAGCCTTCCTCAGTGATCAATGCAAAGAAATAGAGGAAAACAACAGAATGGGAAAGACTAGAGATCTCTTCAAGAAAATTAGAGATACCAAGGGAACATTTCTTGCAAAGGTGGGCACAATAAAGGACAGAAATGGTATGGACCTAACAGAAGCAGAAGACATTAAGAAGAGATGGCAAGACTACACAGAAGAACTGTACAAAAAAGATCTTCATGACCCAGATAATCACGATGATATGATCACTCATCTAGAGCCAGACATCCTGGAATGTGAAGTCAAGTGGGCCTTAGGAAGCATCACTATGAACAAAGCTAGTGGAGGTGATGGAATTCCAGTCGAGCTCTTTCAAATCCTGAAAGATGATGCTGTGAAAGTGCTGCACTCAATATGCCAGCAAATTTGGAAAACTCAGCAGTGGCCACAGGGACTGGAAAAGGTCAGTTTTCATTCCAATCCCAAAGAAAGGCAATGCCAAAGAATGCTCAAACTACCGCACAATTGCACTCATCTCACATGTTAGTAAAGTAATGCTCAAAATTCTCCAAGCCAGGCTTCAGCAATACGTGAAAGGAGGCTTACCAAAATGCTAATAATTATTACCAGTAGGTTGTGGATTTCTGGAAAGTTCTTACTTTCTTCACTATTCTTTTTGAATACTGCCTGATTAATGATAAAGCTATTGTTTTGGAAATGAATCTTCAGGAATTCCATGCATAATATCATGATAAATTTGAAGACTTGGAGGAAAAAACATATGTAGCTGGTAATTTGGTTGTATATTCCAAAGCTGAATATGCAACAACCATTGGGATTGGTGAGCAATAAAAATATGTGGTTCACTGTGCCACATATTAGGTGACTCTATGTAAGTATGTAACCTATATGAGCTTCCATTTTTCTTGCTAAAAAATAGCTTTTCGTTAGACCTACAAGTTCCTCTCCAGGACTGACATTTTCTCTTTCATTCATTTAACAAATATTTACTGAGCACCTATCACATGAACACTTAGCATCAGAGACATGTGATGAAGAGTTGAGGTGAAGCCTGTGACCCCATGGAACATACATTGTAAAGGACACCAAGTCAGAGAAAGGCACGGGATGTGTTCACCTGGCAGGTGCTGAGGCCCAGTGGTGACCGGGAATGGTGAGGGCTCCTCAGCTGCAGGGAAGCTGGGGAAGGGAACAGACGGCATGTTTGAGGAGCAAAGTGGCCAGAGGGAGCTTGACTCTAGGACTTTTAAACTGTGACCCTGAACTCAGAATAGATACCCAGAGCTCAATGCTAATGACTAACCAAAGGGGCAAAATCTATAAGAAACTTTAGGTATCTGCTGAATCCAAACTCTTCATAAAGGAGATATTAATAATTTTGGAAATGCAGAAAAGGTTCACTTTTGATATTGTCTATGCATTTGGCTGTAATAAATAGAAAACCTAACTCAAAGCTAATATATTTGACCAAAATCATAGGACTAATAATATCAGGACCAGGCATTTATAAATATAAATATAAATCTTCTAATATTTATAGAAATCCATTGAAATAGGGATTGTTATCCCAGTTTGGTCTTGAGGAAACCAAGACTGAAAGAGAGCAAATTAGTTGTCTAAGATCTCTTTGCTTGTGAGCAGAAGAGCTGGATGTTTGGAGTTCAAGGGCATGGCCTTTCCAGTAGATGTAGAATAAAGATTCAAGCCACCCTCTTCTCACAGATTATAACCAACTAGGAGAAGCCCACACATGCTCTCTCTAGAGAAAAGAGGCAGATTTTAACCAGAAAGCAGCTACATGAGGCGCGGACCTTGTGCCCTTTTCTAAGCATCTCCAGTGGAAGATGAATTCCAATGCAGCCAAACGGCGCTAGACAAATACTATCTCCTCTTCACATTGCCGTTATTCTTATTGATCAGTACTTAGAGAAAACAGGGTGAGGATGCTTAAGCTGGATGTTAGTCACCCGACAATCAGAGTCCCCAGATTTAATGACTCACTTTGGTGCTGAGGAGAGGCCATTCCAGAGTTGCTGTGAGAGCTGCAGACTATCATTAACAGTAGGAGCTGCTGTTGTTGTCGTGTTAGCTATAAAAAATTAAAGTTTTGATTTCTCTGGGCTTTAAGGCAGGTTTTCAGACAAAGTAGCCAGAGCATAAGGCTTAGTGCTGGGATTCCCAGTATCTCCTTCACACGCTGAATGCCTAGTCTGTCTTGACTTCTTGACTATCACTTTCAAAGTGTAGATGTGGTTATTATTTACTCTTAAGACAAACATTTTCAGACAAAGTAGCCAGAGCATAAGGCTTAGTGCTAGGATTCCCAGTGTCTCCTTCACAAGCTGAATGCCTAGTCTGTCTTGACTTCTTGGCTATCACTTTCAAAGTGTAGATGTGGTTATTATTTACTCTTAAGACAAACGAATGGAGTAAGCAATCCTTCATTCTTTTGAGGACTCTCCCTGTGTCCTCTAATAGGCCTCCGGCTCTTCAATTGTGTCGGTCCTTCCCTTTCAGTCCTGCTGCCTCTCCGCCAGATCTGGGTTTACTGTTGTTTGGATATCAGCAGAGCAAAGCCCAAACTTGGCCCAGAAGCAGGAGTTCAAATCTTGAGTTCAAATCCTGTTCCCAAGCTCACTGTGGAATCTAAGTTAATTCTCTTTGTCTTGCTATGGTTTTGTAGAGATTAAGTGAACTAATATAGAAAATGTCTATAACATAGTAGGAGCCCAATATGCATTAGCCATTGTTATTATCAACAACCTAATCGTCTAACCCGGTGCCCTAGTCATATATGTCATTACCCATGATGACTCAGATATATCAGACATTGAGAAACACTCCTTTGTTGAGACCCGCTCTCCTGTCATTCTCCACTCCCAGGACATTCTGATGATCTTCCCTTTCCCCTTTACCTTGTTGTCCTTATTCTCCTTCCTTTGGCTGCACCGCACAGCTTGTGGGATCTTAGTTCCTCAACCAGGGATTGAACCCATGCCCTCGGCAGTGAAAGCACAGAATCCTAACCACTGGACCTCCAGGGGATTCCCTCCTTGTTGTACTTTTTTGTACCCTTCATAAGTTGGCTGTTTTAGTTAAGTAGTCTTGATGGTATCTTTTTACTTACTGGCTCTAGAAGAAGCCAAAGTCCATATAATGAAAGTCCAGTCTCTTTATCCACACTTGGAGCACAGCAATGGGAGAAGGTTGATAATATTATACACTCTTCTCCTTATCAGTGTTATTGCAAAAAACAGTTGCATGCAATAATGAGGAGGACTTTGCTCTCTTTACAAATTAATGAATTAATAAATGAACCAGGAGAGGGAGCATCAAGTTTGTGAAGATGCATTTCTGCACACCTCACACTTCTACTCCCTTGATATTCAACCAGTAACCAGAGTGAAATGGACCATGAAGGGAAGCTACGAAAATCACAGGGTCCTGCTCCAGGCTCGAGACTTATGATAATTATCTGCAACTTGAATTTCCCAACCTCTGGTAGAAATGAGGTCATCTTGATAGCCATGGCTGAAATGTCACCCCAGTTTCTAATGCAGGACCTCCATCCAGTTTTCTTTGAGGTCTCACCACAGGATACCTAGGAGTCCTGAAAGGATAACTCACATGGAGACGTGAAAAAGTCCACTTCTCGGGGATGTCAGCTTCATGAGGTATCCTCTGGAATCACCACCCACTGACTCCAGTACATGAAGACCATCAGTCCTCTCCACTGTTAGGGCATAACTACTAAATATACCAATGTCCCCTTAGTACCAGGTCAGAGCAGGCTTTCATGACAACATAGGAGGCCTCTCATCATTCCAGGACTTGAAATCAGGCCCAGTAGCCTAGGTCCCAAAGTGGAAGTGGCCTATGACCCAGGCCTCAGGGCATCCTATTTCTGCCAGCAGCCCTCTCCCCACGGACTCAGACAAAGCGGTGTTCTGGCCACCTGCACTCCTGATCCCAGAGACAAGCTGTGGACCTAACAGCCTTTGTGCAGACCCCCTACCTCCCCAAACCAGTGAACACCATGTTCATTGATAGCGTGACTCTCAGTGTAAGATCCTCTCTTAAGCCATTGAAGACAAAATCCTTGCTATCTAGCAGCTTGTTTGATCTTAAATCCTACTGTTTTCTAGAAGCATCCCAGTCTTTCTCCATTCAGATTGTGTAGGACACTTAGAGTAACAAATGCCTAGGCCATCTTAAAGATCCAGGGCTACAAGAGCAGTCTCCTTTTCCCATCAGCCAAGGGCTGAGGAAACAAGATGAGCACAGCGTGGTCCTGCCCCAGTGGAGCTCAGAGCCCAGTAGGAGGACAGGCAACTTTGCCATTGATTATTCAGGGAAGGATGCCGTGAGAAGATGGCATTGGTTTGGAAACCTAAATCAGAAAAAAAGAGTCAAGGAAGGAGACTTAGAAGAATAAAGGTTTGGGGATGTGTTTTGAAGAACAAAAGGAGTTAGCTAAATAACAAAACGTGAGATGGAAAAGGATTTGTGTGAAAGCGATACATGAGGAAAGGCTTGATTAGTTTTAGCAGCTATGGGTAATTCCACAGTCTTCTAGGAAAGACAGCTATTATTTATCAGACCAAAGATTTCTGTTACCAGGATGGGGGTACAGTGAGGAGGAAGGATGTACTAGCTCCTTTAACATTTCCCTCAAGGGGACCACATTTAAACTTAAGCTATTGGAGAATTACTAGTGTTAATCAAAGGTAAGCATTTATAAAATGAAGGATGACATTTTATAGCTGCTCTTCAATTCTTTAAAAAAAAAAAATCTAAAGATGAAAAATGCCTTGTTGTAAGCCACAGTGTGCTTGCCCAACAAGATTGGAATTTTCCTTGAACCTGACGGCTTTACGTTCTCAGGAAAGCCCTCTCTGGTCCCACACTAGGTCAGACCTTGCACTTGTACACACTAGAGTCCTGTCCTGTTCTTTATCACTGTTCATGAAAAATGTGTCTGTGTGGGTGTGTGCATGTGTGTGAGATTCAATTGTTCTACATTCTAGGAGTACAACCTTCATCTGTTTTCTCTCTGCTTTATCATCAGTTTCTAGCACAAGGTCTGGCACAAAATAGATGCTAGATAAAGATGTGTTGATTCTGCAGCTCCTGCCATTGTGTACTGTTCTGTTGTGATTTTCACTATTAGAATTTTGTCTCTATTGAGCAAACAAGAGTTGTGTTATGAGGAGGAGAAAACTAAAGTCATTCAGGTCAGCTGATATGACCTGGTCATATAAAAGGTTAAGGGTCACTGGGGTATTTAGAGCTCTCAGAGCCAAGTGCCAGGTAAGAGGCTGTCACTTAGAACAGAAGCTTTCAAGTGATGTCCAGGATGAAAAGAATAATAAGTTTGTTTTTTCCAAGGGACATAAGCTATGGCAGACACACAGGACCAAATACATTATTCACAGGATCCAGTGCAAAATGCAAATACAAGTCCTCTTGCTCAAAAAGTATCAAGAATTTCAAGATAGTGACAGAAGAGCATTAACGCAAGTGCAGGGCCCTTGTGTGACTGCACAGACCGTATACCCACTGTAATAGGGAAGAAAACATCTGACTCCATATTAGATCTGTTCCTTTTCACTCTAATCTTTGTGTTCTGTTGCCCAGGAGCTTAGTCCTGGTGGCCCTGCGCCTTTTGTAAAAGAATGTTGCCTATAGGCTGAAATATACAGGAGAGACTATTCTCGAGGCTCTGACCTCTAAGAGTCCATCCATATAGCGATAAGAAGTTGCAGAATAGAGAATAACATTTGCCTTGTTGAAGGTTTACGTGAACATTGTGAACATGTGGACTGCTACAAGAATAGAGAATTCTTACAACAAAAATTTTACAACTAACCATGCCCCTCCCTCAGGCTGCCAGTAAAAGTGCTTTGCTGAGGGCCTCCCTGGTGGCTCAGTGGTAAAGAATCTGCCTGCCACTGCAGGAGACACAGGTTTGATCCCCGATCCGGGAGGATCCCACATGCCATGGAACAGCTAAACCCATGTGCCACAACTACTGAGCCTGTGCTCTAGAGCCCGGGAAGCAAAACTGTTGAGCCCTCATGCAGCAACTATTGAAGCCTGCGTGCCCGAGAGCCTGTGTTCCATGCACTGCAACTAGAGTAGCCCCTACTCACAACTAGAGAAAAGCCCTCACAGCAATGCACAGCCGTAAATAAATAAATCAAATGATTTTTTAAAGTGCTTTGCTGAAACCCTGCAAGGAGTTTGGGGGTTTTGAGACATGAGCCACCTGTCTCCTTGCAGAGCCCTAGAGTAAATCTTTCTCTGCCCCAAACTCCGACTTTTCAGTTTGTTAGGCTTCACTGTGCATTGGGTACACGAGCTTGCATTCAGTAACACCATGAAGCTGGCCTTACTTTTTGTTAATAAATAAAATATGAACATGAGTTTATAGTTTCCTGTTAGAAAATTAAGCAGTTTTGTGTGGGGGCAGGGAGTGGTTTAAATATCCATATGTATTTCCTCCCCTGCACATTGAGGTTTTTTTCTTCAAAGGGTACCCGGTCCTTCTGCCCCTTTATTCCATGGGGCCATCTCTCTGTTTCCAAAAGATCTACTGAGACATACTGGTTTGCCCGTCTGCAAACAGCCCTGACATTCTGGCTATCTTGCAATACCCACTTACTCCACAACTGAGAAGATTTGGCCTGGATTTGAGGCTCCACAACCCAAAAAGCATGGATTTTGAAGCCAAAATGGGTTCAAATCTCAGCTCCACCACTTACAGTTCAGCCACTTAGAGCAAATTAGTTAGTCTCCTAGTTTTCTCATCTATGAATGAGAATGATATTAATAACACCTAGCCTGAGGATTAAACACGTAAAAAGTGTGACCGGCTTAACACATCGCACAACCAAACTAGGGCACATGCACGTTTTGCAGTATCTCTCTGCTTCAGTCCAAAGCTGAAGCGAGGAAAGAGGAGCGCCCTCAGGCCAGGAAACCCCAGCTCTGCGTCCTCCGTCACTGAACCCTATAAATAACTTGGCTAAGTCACCGGCTCCCGGCTCCCTGAGAGTCGCAGTTTCACCGCGTGCAGGAGGAGGGAGTTGCTGCAGGTGGTCCCTCCCGCTGAATCATTCGGGCTTTGGTCTGAATTTTCCTTCTACCTCCTAAAGCATCCCGGGACCGTGCAGAGCACCCGAGCTCGCCCAGCCTGGTCGCAGGGCCTCCCTAGGGCGCGGCCCCCTCCTGTTCCCCGCGGGGGCCCGCGCAGCCCCGCCCCGGAGCCACCCGCCCCCACCCACCCTTCTCCGGCGAGCGGGTCAGCCGGAGCCCACTCGCCCGCGGCCGAGCGGCAGTCACGACTGTGCGGTCGTCGCCGAGGTGGCCGCGGGCGCGGCGGGGCGGGCGCTCTCTCCCCCAGCCCGGGCGGGTGCCGGGGAGGTGGGCAGGGCCGGGGCGGGGGCGAGGCCGGAGGAGGGCGCGGCGGCGCCTCGGCGAGGATGGGAGTCCCCGGCCTCAGGAGCTGAGCGGGCCTGCGCGCGGCGGGGAGGGCACTCCGGAGGGAGGCGAGCCTCGCTGTTCCTCCGGGAGCCCAACACCGTTCCCGCGCCGCCACGATGATCCCCCCGAGCGGCGCCCGCGAGGACGGCGTGGACGGGCTGCCCAAGGAGACGGCGAGCGCCGAGCAGCCGCCCTCTCCTGCATCCACCGGCAGTCAGGAATCCAAGGTACTGCGCGCGCTTGCCCCGAGAGGACACAAACTCACTCCTCTTCCTCTCTGTCCACCTTTGTTTCCTCCCTGCTGGCGCTGGCGCCGGAGGCTAAGACGCGTCCCTAGTTCTTCTCAAGGACTGTACTCTCTTGAGACTCGCATGTCCGGCAGGACTCGCTGCTAGCGATGCTGGACCACGTCGCTGGGGACCCAGTCTTCTTGTCCGCACGGCCCGGGGGCTTTGCGCTGGGCTTCTGCCCTGCGAGCACCCGCAGTTCACAGTGGCTCCGGGTTCGGATCGCTTTCCTGGGTGGTGGTGGCGTGCTTGTTCTGTGCTTTGAACCTGCATGTGCCTAAAGCGCGTGTGGGTATTAGGCGGCTTCTGAAGGCTGAGGGATAGACAGCCCAGGACACTCCTCCAGAAAAGCCGGGGTATTTGCGAACCAGCAAAGGGTCGCCTGTATCCCAAGGGCCTGAGACCCTTAGGCTAACCGGACTCATCCCTAACCACGGATACTGCTGATTTCAGGAAAATTAGGAAAACGCTACCTTCTCGGGAAAGTTGATGTTCCTCTCATGGAAGTTAATCCTCGAACTTAAACTTGCTTTTGTGAGAGTTACACTGATATACACAAAACCAACCCCGCGGCACTTCTGTCACTGTTACACTTACTCTGAAACGTTCACGGGTGCCAGGCGCATGTTTGGAAATCTTGGAAGAGGATCAAGTAAAATGCGGCTGCTAGCTGTGCGATGCCAAATGGCATCTCAGTCGGGAGTAAAAACCATAAGATGGAGTTTGTAGTTATATGGATTCCTTAAGCGCAGGGCTCCTGGCTCTTTTTCCAGATCTCCTTGTGGGTTCCCTGGGTGTCTTTGGAATGTGGGACAGTTCTTGTGGAGGAATGAAGGAGAGGAGGATGCCAGTGTGGAGAGCAGGTCAGATGGGGCCAAGAAGAGTCTCGTCCTTTTCTGCCTTCACACCCATCCCTGGAAGCCACTGACAAATCAGCAGGATCACAAGCATAGCTAAGTGACTCCCATCCTAAGTGATCCTGCCCGCTGGACAGTATCCCAGCCTCTGAAAGTTAACTATCAAAGATGCTAATACAAGACAGAGAGCTTGGCATTATCTTTATTTTGGGGGGCAAATGTCTGACCTGGAACATGTGTGTCAACTTTTCTAAAACTTAACTGTAAACAGGAGCAAAAACCCCACCTTCCAGAATCGAGAGGCAGAGAGAGATGACCTAACACCCACCCAGTACAGAGTAAGGACTCAATCCTGTTCACTGTTTTCCTTCCTGAGATAAGGAGATGGGATCCATCTCACCACAGACAATTCACTACAAATGGGTCTCACAACCCACACACACGGACCACTGCCCCTCCAATCAGAAGTTACTGGCTCTCTAGCATTGTGCGTCATTGACGGTCCTTCACCTAAGTGATACGGGGTAGTGGGCACTTCACAGGTAATCTAGAATCCTGGAAATGAATGTAACTAAACTCAAGACTGAAACTAATAATCAGCTTTTTTAATTGGGCCTGTTGCTCTGCAGTAGGTATGTTCTGGAAGGGGCTTAGCATTTGATTTTACAGCAGCGTGGTTCAAACACACTGTATGGGCTTGCTATTTATAGATACCCTAATGTAAATTCTTTGGCAAAGCAAAGACTACATATGTAATACCCATCATTATCCACCAATTTATCTGGCTTATGGTTTCAGACTTGTACACGTCAGTTTTTCTCTATGTGTATTTATATATTCCTAAATTTGCTGTCATAGCTTAGATGTTCTTGATCAGTAGAGACAGGCTGTGGGGGGTTGTCCACGAACCCCAAGAAACTGAATGCAAGGAAGTGTGACTGAATGTGGTATTTTTTTTGGCATAGTGTTTTTGATACTCTCCAAGGGGCCCATGCTTCTCAAAAGGGCTAAACTGTTTGATGTGGAGGCTGTGTGCAGTGGGGATCAGCAGGATGACAAGAAACAGGAACAGAGGCAGGCTCTATTCATTCTGCACCAGGAGCACCACATTTGAAGGTTTATTGGCGTTTACAAGGATCTTCCATCTGAAGACGAGTGTCTGGTAGGAGAACGTGGACAGCTAGTCATCCTGTATTACTCCCCTCTGAAGTAATCTGTTTGTCAAAATACCGTGTGGGACAGGCATGGTTCAGCCCCCCTGGACAGTAACCTTTCTCAAGAAGGACTTTTGAAATTCATTTTTTCTTTTATTTTATTAAAGTCTGATTGACTTACAGTATTGCATTAGTTTTAAGTATACAACATAGCGATTCAGTGTTTTTCTAGATTAATCGGCATACAAAGTTAACTCAGTGTTATTGACTGTATTCCCTGTGATATAAACTGCACCCTGTGACTTACTTATCTCATAACTAATAGTTTATACCTCTTAATCCTCTTCACCTTGCTCACTCATTCACCCCACCTCCCTCCCCTCTGGCAACTACTGGTTTGTTCTCTGTATCTATGAGTCTGTTTCTGTTTGGTTATATTTGCTCATTTGTTTTGATTATTAGATTTCACTATACATTTTTAAAATAACTTCTTTTCTCTCCTGATAAAAGTAACAACTACTTTGTGGAAATTTGAAAAGTCCTGAAAAAAAAAATAAAGAGAAGGAAAAAAATCACCCATTAGTCACAATCCAGAGGCAATTACTCATAATGTCTTGGTTGTATATTTGCCTTTTTTCATTGTTTTTTTTATATTTACCCAATTGAGAGAACAGCGTAAGCATCTACTGAGTGCTTGGTGGGTGTCAGACACAACTTGACCCTTCATAATAGCCCTGTGAGGGACATTGTGCTGTTATTTCTGTTTCATCGATAGGAAAGTGAAAGCTCAGAAAGGGTAGGTGACTTCCCCATGAGTGTATAGTGACTGACACAGCAATGACAGGAACCCAGGCCTCCTGACTCTGGAGAACAGGTTTTTGAGCACCGGGCTGCCGCCTGTCTTTTATGCCCGTGTCCATGTTCCATTCTATACTGTTTCACCTAACATCCTAACCAAGTATTTCATATGCCACTAAAAGCCATTTTCAACTGTGTTTTGTTCTTCTCAAGAAATCCTTGAAAATAAATTGAGCCACATTATCACATGAAATGATTAAAGACCAACTCTTATGTGGCTTCTTTGATTTTGCTACTCTTTCCCCGAAAGTATATTTACGGAAGTGATTAAATGGAACTTCACAGAACCATCTGGAAAACTTGACCACGACAAACCCTTTAGTCTAGAGGGGCCATTAGAGACGAATGATAATGATTCAGTGCCTTGAGCACATAAAATGTTTCTGGAATGCCGTTTTCCCTGCAGATTCCTCGGAATGCTAAATCAAATATAAGAATTGAAAACACTGGAGATAATCTACTCTGGGTATTTTTTAAATAATGGATAATTTTATCATGTAAACTTATTTTACTATGGAAAACTTCAACACACACAAAAGCAGAGAAAACACTATGAAGAACCATCATGTACCTAATCATTTGGATCTACCAGTTATCAATTCGTGGACAATCTTGTTTCATCTGTAACCCCCACCAGTACCTCCACCCTTCCTTTCACACACTGGTTCATTTAAAACAAATTCCAGACATCAAGGGTCTTTCCAGGTGAGAAAAGAATCTGCCTGCCAGTGCAGGAGATGCAAGAGACATGGGTTCGATCCCTGGGTTCAGAAGATCCCCTGGAGGGGGGCATGGCAACCCATCTAGTATTCTTACCTGAAAAATCCCATGGACAGAGGAACCTGGCGGGCTACAGTCCATGGGGTCACAAAGAGTCGGACGTGACTGAGCATATGTGCACACACCAGACATGAAAGCATTTCATTCCTACGTATTTACGGTTGTATCTCTAAAGAATAAGGGCTCTTTTTGTAAACATGACTACAATCCCATTATCACATACTGGAGGTGTTTTAAATCACAGGTCAGTATAGTCTTTGGAGGTCTACATATTGTCTTTGGAATACCTGTGGACAGCCAGAACTTTCAAAATTGCTCATGTACGTGTATATGTGCATCATCTAGGGAAGAGATCCATAGCTTATACCAAATCAATAAAGTGCTCATAGCTTTCCAGTTTATTTAAATCTTCTCTCTTTTTTCCCTCTGTTGAGTAAATAAAGGCCCAGAGAGAGGCAGTGACTTACCTAAGATCACAAAGGTAGTTACTGCCAATACCCGCACCCAAGAACCCCGGCTAGGACCGTGGATATTGTGCTGTGCTTAGTCGCTCAGTCATGTCAGACTCTTTGTGATCCCATGGACTATAGCCCACCGGGCTCCTCTGTCCATGGGGATTCTCTAGGCAAGAATACTGGAGTGAGCTGCCATGCCCTCCTCCAGGGAATCTTCCTAACCCAGGGATCCAGCCCAGGTCTCCTGCATTGCAGGCGGATTCTTTACATCTGAGCCACCAGGAAAGCCCAGGAATAGTGGAGTGGTATCCTATCCTTTCTCAAGGGGATCTTCCTGACCCAGGAATAGGACTGGGGTCTCCTGCATTGCAGGCAGACTCTTTACCATCTTAAGAGTAAAGAGGAAGAAGCCAGGGAAGCCCAGGACCTTAGATACCCCAGCACAGTTTCCTTGGAGTAAATTCCAGTAAGCACAAGTTACAGTATAGTTTATGAGGTTTTGTTTTTTCATAAAATTAGTTGAGTTGAAAGAGTTTCAAAGCCACTAATGAACCTCACCCCTCTATCTTTCCACTATCTCAGAAAGACCACAATCTAATTCATTGTCTAAATGTTTGACAGAGATCATCGAATATTAAGAAAAATTTCATGTTTCAGCATCCTTTATTGCAATGAATGTCTCTTTTTATACTGACTTATTGACAATGGCAATGGCACCCCACTCCAGTACTCTTGCCTGGAAAATCCCATGGGCGGAGGAGCCTGGTAGGCTGCAGTCCATGGGGTTGCGAAGAGTCGGACACGACTGAGCGACTTCACTTTCACTTTTCACTTTCATGCATTGGAGAAGGAAATGGCAACCCACTCCAGTGTTCTTGCCTGGAGAATCCCAGGGACGGGGGAGCCTGGTGGGCTGCCGTCTATGAGGTCACACAGAATCAGACACGACTGAAGAGACTTAGCAGCAGCAGCAGCATTGACAATGTAGAAATCTTACTAGAGTGTCACATGGAGTTTGGTATGGATTCCCTTTGTCATCACTTATATGACGCAAACTCACGTTTTGATGATGTGAAGGGATTATAGGTTTTGAGGACAAATAAACAAGCTTTCAGATCTGTTCTTATCCATATGCCATCTTTGTGTCCACTGGGAAGCTGCCTAACCTCTCTGAGTCTCAGCTTCCTAAAATCTAGAATAAGGATGCTAATTCCCTATTGGCATGGGTTTTTTGGTAAGGTCTGAGAATATGTAAAACACCCAATATGTTGAAACCCTTTGTAAGCATAAAGCATTGTTTACTTTCTCTTCCCGCTTCAAATTAGATGACTCTGTCACTGGCCAACAGCAAATTTCATCATTGGAAAAATTTCAGTAATCAAAACTGACATTCTAATAGTATAACTGAGTTTTCCTCCCTTTGCACTTCAGTTATACTGCTGACTCCAGTGAGATTTCATCTTAGCTGTGTTGCATCCCCAAGAAGCTAAGCCATAGACTCCCTGGCAAGTGACTTTGATTTTGAAAGGTTGATATAAGCCACCTAGGGCCCCACTGGAGCCATGGACCAAAGTGTCCGCTCGTTCCAGAATGGTTCTCTCTGAACCTGGATGACCCTCTAAGCTAGCAAGAAGAAATCCCTAACAATGAAGATGTGCCCTGCATCTCCCAGAAATCAGAAACTATTTATGGATTGCCTACTTTGTGGCCAGCTAGCCCATTACATACATATGAAGCTATTATTGATAGGAATTTAACTTCTAACTTCTACTCAGGGGGAAGATGAAAGAAAATGGAACCCTGGCCTTGCATTCAAATCCCCTGGCGAGTCCAGAACATAGGCTAGACCTGCTAAATGGAAATCTGTGAGTGAAGGTCCCAGGAATCAGTATTTTTGTAAAGCTTCCTTGTACAGCTGAATTTAAGAAACACTTGTCTAGACTAAAAAAACTATAAAGTGTCAAAGAAAGCAGGATTTTTTCCCTTCCAACCAAGATACTTGAAGGAACCATTTGTATTTTCTATCTCTTTTTCTTCACTTCCCATTTATACTTTAATCCAAATGATGGCTCTAGCAAAGGCAATCTACTGTTTCCTCCCTTCTGTCAAAGAATCCACGTGTTGCTCAGATGTAGCTAGATTTATGGGATTGACTATGTCCGTATTATTTTCATGATTCTAAAAGTAATAAGTACTAAATGTAGAAAACTGAAAAGCAGAGAAAGTATAAAAATGCATTTATCACATAATGACCTAGACATGGACTTCCCTGGTAGCTCACCTGGTAAAGAATCCACCTTCAGTGCACAAGACTTGATTCAATTCCTGAAAAGATCCCCTGGAGAAGGGATAGGCTACCCACTCCAGTATTCTTGGGCTTCTCTGGTGGCTCAGATGGTAAAGAATCTGCCTGCAATGCAGGAGACCTGGGTTGGGAAGATTGCCTGGAGGAGGGCATGGCAACCCACTCCAGTATTCTTGCCTAGAGAATCCCCATGGACATGGGAGCCTGGCAGGGTACAGGCCATGGGGTCACAAAGAGTCTGACGTAACTGAGCAACTAAGCACAGACCTAGACATAAGAACTGTTACGTTTTTGCTGTATTTCTTTACACACCCACACACATTTTTGAAACAAAATTGAAATGATGGCTTCCCTGGTGGCTCAGCAGTAGATAATCCACCTGCAATGCAGGGGTTGCAGGAGATGCAGGTTTGATTCCTGGGTCAGGAAGATCTCCTGGAGGAGGTCATGGCAAACCACCTCAGTACTGTTGCCTGGAGAATCCCATGGACAGAGGAGCCTGGTGAACTACAGTCCACGGGGTCGCAGAGTCTGACATGACTGAAGCGACTTAGCATGCATGCACACATACATAAATGCATGTCATATTTTTTCTTCTACATAATGTTGTACATGGTTTTCTTGTACTCTCTGTTTAAGTATTGAAGATGATATATTTCATTGCTGTACCATATCTATTTCATCAGTCTCTTCTACTTATAGTTTAGATTCTTAGCTTTCATGCTTTAAAAAATATTGAAATGGGCATCCTGATACCTCAGCATTTTAATACATTTCTGATTAGTGTCATGGGAAGTAGATTTACTAAGTCTGGTTATAAACACTTCAAAGATCTTTTATTCTCACTAACACAGTGCTCTCTAGAAAGATATAGCATACCTTTTTTTCTTGTAAACTTTTTAGTGAAGTATGACATCATACCAAAAGGTGTACACATGATAAGATTACAGATTAATGAATTTTCAGAAAGTGAATTGCTGATTTGTATGTAACCAACACAAAAATCAAGAAATAGAATGTTATCAGTACCCAAGAATCTCTCTCTTTTCTGTCACTAGCTCCCCCAAAAAATACCCTTTTCTGTCGCTAGCTCCCCAAAAGTAAATAAATTTTTGACTTCTCACAATGTGAATTAATCTTCCTTATTTTTGAACTTTATGAGTGGAATCATACAAAGTATACTCTTTTATGTCTGGTTTCTTTCACTTAGCATTATGTTGTGAGATTCATCCATGCTATCACATGTAGCATAGTTTTCCATTTTCATTGCTATATAGCATTCTGCTATATAAATAGACCACTGTTTAACTGTTCTGTTGATGGTGGAATTTGGATCGCTGCTTGGCTTTGCCTGCTAGCAGGTGTACTGCTTTGCCCATTCTTATACATATTCCTTGTGGCACTTTTAAGTGTATACCTGGGGGAACGTTGCTTGGGCTGTGGGGTATGCCTAAGTTGATAGTAGGTACTATCAACTTTCCAGAGTATCTGTGCCAGTTCATAATCCCAGCAACAGTGAAGAGGAGTTCCATCTGGTCCTTATCCCACCAACATTTGCTATTGTCTGTATTTCTCAGTTCAGCCATTCTCATAGGTGATTAGTGGTATTGTGCCGTGGTTTTAACTTGTATGTCTCCAATTAAGCATTTTTAATACATTGGGGCACTTGAATGTCCTCTTATGAATGTCC
Organism: Bos indicus x Bos taurus; assembly: GCF_003369695.1. Taxonomy (NCBI): domain Eukaryota; kingdom Metazoa; phylum Chordata; class Mammalia; order Artiodactyla; family Bovidae; genus Bos; species Bos indicus x Bos taurus. Next base: position 50,699,861 of record NC_040097.1, on the reverse strand, counting down.
TTTTATTCAAATCTTTTGTCTATTTTCCTATTAGGCTATATGTCATTTTTTAATTGGTAGGAATTCTTTACATATTCTAGATCCAAGTACTTTTAGAGATAAATACGTTGTAGGTATCTTTTCCCATCCTGTGGCTTATCTCTTCTTTTCTTAACAGAAATTCTTTTTCTTTTTTAATCTTATTTATTTGTTTATTTATTTGGCTGTGTCGGGTCTCGGTTGAGTTGCAACACTCGGGATGCTCACTGCACCATGCAGGATCGTTGCAGCGCACTGACTCTCTACTTATGGTGCTCGGGCTTAGTTGCTCCACAGCACGTGGGACTGTAGTTCCTTAACCAGGGATTGAATTCGCATCCCCTGCATTGTGAGGCAGATTCTTAACCACTGGACCACCAGGAAAGTCCCCAGAATTCGTCTTCAGTGAGGTCAGTTCGTTCATTTTCTTGCTTGCGTGCTTTTTGTGTTCCCCTTTGGAGGGAGGAGCCTGGTAGGCTACAGTCCACAGGGTCGCAAAGAGTCGGACACGACTGAGCTACTTCACTTTCACTTTGGAGCCTTGGCCTACCTTGAAGGCATGAAGGTAGGCCTTATTCTCTTATATTATTTCTTAGGAATGCTATTGCTTAGCCTTTCACACGTAAGTCTATAATCCTTTTGCAGTTGCCAAGGTGTGAGGTAGGGGTCAAGATACTTTATGGCACTGCACTGCCACCTTTGCCGTAAATCAGATGGCTGTATGTTTGATTTATGTAGAGATGGCTGTTCTGCCTCATTGGTCTATTTGTCTGTCCTTGTACAAGTACTGCACTGACTTAAATATAATGACCTTATTAAAAAGTCTTGGTATCAAGCAGAATAAGCCTTCTGGCTTTGCTCTGCTTTTTCAAAATGGTTTTGGTTATTTGGGGCCCCTGACATTTCCATATATTAATACATTAATACTGGTTAGATTCAGCTAACCAGTTTCCACCAAAGCACCTGCCAGGATATTGGTTGGGGTTGCATTAAATCTACACATCCATTTGGAGAGAATGGACATCCTCCTCCTATTAGTTCTCCCAATAATAGCGCCATCAAGTGCCCCAGGGCATCATTCCCTGAGAACCTAATTCTGTGCTACTTTTTTTCATTTGAGGGATTCTCAAACCAAGTTGTGTCGTATAAGTTTAAACTTCAAACCTATGTGAAGGCAGATCCATGACTCCCAGGGAATAACTGTTTGTTTGTTGTCCGCCGTATGTCTTTACTAAGATTTCTTTCTCACTGACCTGACCTGATCTGGTGAGAGATTTGTTTCTTTTTCATTCTTTCTTTTCAAATCTCCTCTCTATGTAGGCAGTAAAATTCAATCTTCCAAATATATTTTTTATTTGAGTTAAAATATGCATAACATAAAATTTGCCTTCTTACCAATTTGAAATGTAATTTCATGTGGCATTAAATACATTCATATGTTGTGTAACCATCACCATCTTTAGAACTTTTTACCTTTCCAAACTGAAGCCCTGTACCCATTAAGCAGTTATTCCCTATCTTCTCCTTCCTTTATCTCCTGGCAACCACTGTTCTGCTTTCTGATATTCTATGAATGTGACTATTCTAGGTACCTCATCTATGATGAGTCACATAATATTTGTCCCTTTGTAACTGGCTCATCTCACTTAACATAAATCTTCTAGGTCCATCTGTATTGCGGTATAAGTCAGAACGTCCTTCATTTTTAAGACTGAGTAATGTTCTGTTGTGTATATATACCACATTTTATCTACTTATCCATCAGTGAACTACTGTGAATAATGCTGCTGTCCACTTGGGTCTACAATTATCTGTTCAAGTCCCTGCTTTCATTTCTTTTAGGTGTATAGCCAGAAGTGAGACTGCTGGATTATGTGGTACTTCTACCTTTAATTTTTTGAGGAATCACTATTCTGTTTTCAAAAATGGCTGTATCATTTTAGATTTCCACCTGGAATAAACAGGATTCCAGTTTCTCTACATCTCACCAACACTAGTTATTTTCTGGTTTGTTTTTTTTACCCTAAATAGGTATGAGATGCTATCTCATTGTGGTTTTCATTTGCATTTCCCTAATGATTAGGGTTGTTCAACTTCATTTCATGTTGGTGATCTGTGTACTATTGGTCATCTGTGTAAATTCTTTGGAGAAACATCCATTCAAGGCCTTTGCCCATTTTTAATTGAGTTGATTTCTTTTTTGTTAGTAATTTTTGTTATTCTTAGCCTTTTATGAGTAAATTTGAAGGGCATTGATATATTGGAATTTTTTATTATTTTATTAAAGTTATTCACTAGAATATTTCTGTTTATATTTTCCTGTTACAAATTATATATTCATGTCCCTGTCTGTTTTAATAGCGCACTTATTTCCTATTAATTTTCAAAAAAATTTTATAAATACTGGAATCATGATCTTTCATATATGTTAACATTTTCCCAGATTGAAATTTGGTTTTCAATTTTATTACATTTTCAACATAGCAGATTTTTTTTTTATGTTGTTAAATGTCTCAAATTTATTTATCTATGGCTTCTTTCCTCCATCTATATTTAGAAAGGTCTTCTGCACCTGGCAACAAATAAATATCAAGCTATATGTTTCTCTAGCTCCTTATTACATACTTTTTACTTTCATCACCTTAATCCATCTGGAATTTGTTACTGTGTGGTAAGGAAGAACTTTTAATTTTTTCCTGAATGATTATTTCTAAAACTATTTGTTGAACAATTCATTTTTTCGCTGATTTGAAGTGTTACATCTATTATGTAGTAAATGGTAGTATGTACTAGATTCTCTTTTATAATCATCTGTTAAATTCTAATGATTGTGCATTTATTACTATGCAGTACTTTGACATTACAATTATAATGTTTTAATTATTGTAGTTTTATATAATACTGATAATTGATAATACAATTTTACCAATTTTATTTATTTCTTTAGCTCTACTCACCTTTTTGATTTTCCATGCAGTTATATAATATTTTAAGAGTAATTGCATGAAACTTTTAAGATCATTTCAGTGAAATCTTTACATATGATGAAGATTTATCACCCAGGAACATAATATATATAGTTATTGAAATGTCTTTTATGTCACTCACAAATACTTAGGAATTTTCTTCAAGTACTTTTTGCCCAATCCTCTGGTAGCTATTTCCTAGGTATTTTATACTAGTTTTATATCAATTTTGTCATCTAATATCTTTTAGATTCCATTTCTTATTCATTAACAAGGAGGTAGAGTGTAGCTTACTGATTCAGAGTGTGTTCTCTGGAGTCAGAAGCAGCTGTGTTCAGCTCTCACTGTGAGGCCTCACAAGCTTCCCTGACCTTCACTTCCCTGAGCCTCTCTGTTCTTTCTGTATGATGAGCATAATAATGTCCTTCTGTAGCACTGTCATTCAGTTCAGATCAGTCGCTCAGTCATGTCCGACTCTTTGCGACCCTATGAATCACAGCACACCAGGCCTCCCTGTCCATCATCAACTCCGGAGTTCACTGAGACTCACGTCCATCGAGTCAATGATGCCATCCAGCCATCTTATCCTCTGTCATCCCCTTCTCCTCCTGCCCCCAATCCCTCCCAGCATCAGAGTCTTTTCCAATGAGTCAACTCTTCGCATGAGGTGGCCAAAGTACTGGAGTTTCAGCTTTAGCATCATTCCTTCCAAAGAAATCCCAGGGCTGACCTCCTTCAGAATGGACTGGTTGGATCTCCTTGCAGTCCAAGGGACTCTCAAGAGTCTTCTCCAACACCACAGTTCAAAGGCATCAATTCTTCAGCACTCAGCCTTCTTCACAGTCCAACTCTCACATCCATACACGACCACAGGAAAAACCATAGCCTTGACTAGACGGACCTTTGTTGGCAAAGTAATATCTCTGCTTTTCAATATGCTATCTAGGTTGGTCATAACTTTCCTTCCAAGGAGTAAGCATCTTTTAGTTTCATGGCTGCAATCACCATCTGCAGTGATTTTGGAGCCCCCCAAAATAAAGTCTGACACTGTTTCCAGTGTTTCCCCATCTATTTCCCATGAAGTGATGGGACCGGATGCCATGATCTCCGTTTTCTGAATGTTGAGCTTTAAGCCAACTTTTTCACTCTCCACTTTCACTTTCATCAAGAGGTTTTTTAGTTCCTCTTCATTTTCTGCCATAAGGGTGGTGTCATCTGCATATCTGAGGTTATTGGTATTTCTCCCAGCAATCTTGATTCCAGCTTGTGTTTCTTCCAGTCCAGTCAGCAAAAACAAGACCAGGAGCTGACTGTGGCTCAGATCATGAACTCCTTATTGCCAAATTGCCACTAGACCATTCAGGTATGACCTAAATCAAATCCCTTATGATTATACAGTGGAAGTGAGAAATAGATTTAAGGGCCTAGATCTGACAGATAGAGTGCCTGATGAACTATGGAATGAGGTTCGTGACATTGTACAGGAGACAGGGATCAAGACCATCCCCATGGAAAAGAAATGCAAAAAAGCAAAATGGCTGTCTGGGGAGGCCTTACAAATAGCTGTGAAAAGAAGAGAAGTGAAAAGCAAAGGAGCAAAGGAAAGATATAAGCATCTGAATGCAGAGTTCCAAAGAATAGCCAGAAGAGAGAAGAAAGCCTTCTTCAGTGATCAATGCAAAGAAATAGAGGAAAACAACAGAATGGGAAAGACTAGAGATCTCTTCAAGAAAATTAGAGATACCAAGGGAACATTTCATGCAAAGATGGGCACAATAAAGGACAGAAATGGTATGGACCTAACAGAAGCAGAAGACATTAAGAAGAGATGGCAAGAATACACAGAACTGTACAAAAAAGATCTTCACGACCCAGATAATCATGATGGTGTGATCACTGACCTAGAGCCAGACATCCTGGAATGTGAAGTCAGGTGGGCCTTAGAAAGCATCACTACGAACAAAGCTAGTGGAGGTGATGGAATTACAGTTGAGCTATTCCAAATCCTGAAAGATGATGTTGTGAAAGTGCTGCACTCAATATGCCAGCAAATTTGGAAAACTCAGCAGTGGCCACAGGACTGGAAAAGGTCAGTTTTCATTCCAAACCCAAAGAAAGGCAATGCCAAAGAATGCTCAAACTACCGCACAATTGCACTCATCTCACATGTTAGTAAAGTAATGCTCAAAATCCTCCAAGCCAGGCTTCAGCAATATGTGAACCGTGAACTTCCTGATGTTCAAGCTGGTTTTAGAAAAGGCAGAGGAACCAGAGATCAAATTGCCAACATCCGCTGGATCATGGAAAAAGCAAGAGAGTTCCAGAAAAACATCTATTTCTGCTCTATTGACTATGCCAAAGCCTTTGAGTGTGTGGATCACAAGAAACTGGAAAAATCTGAAAGAGATGGGAATACCAGACCACCTGATCTGCCTCTTGAGAAATTTGTATGCAGGTCAGGAAGCAAAAGTTAGAACTGGACACGGAACAACAGACTGGTTCCAAATAGGAAAAGGAGTACGTCAAGGCTGTATATTGTCACCCTGCTTATTTAACTTCTATGCAGAGCACTGTCATTAGGGTTAGGTTAATGGAATTGGTGATGGACAGGGAGGTCTGGTGTGCTGCGATTCATGGAGTCCCAAAGAGTCGGACACAACTGAGCGACTGAACTGAACTGAACTGAACTGAATGGTGTATCCTAAGTGCCTAACACAGTGTGTGGCACATAGTAAGGCAATGTTAGCTGTTATTATTAGATTATCATAAAATCTATAATAATTTTGGCTCTCTAACTGTAATTCTCTCTTTTGGGAGGTGGGGGAGTAGGCTAGATAGGGACACGATATTATTTCATTAGATATCCCAAAATATGGTAAATATTAGTGGAGGTATTGAGCGAGTACCTAACTTTCAGTTCAGTTTAGTCGCTCAGTCGTGTCCAACTCTTTGCGACCCCATGAATTGCAGCACGCCAGGCCTCCCTGTCCATCACCAATTCCCAGAGTCTACCCAAACTCATGTCCATCAAGTCAGTGATGCCATCCAGCCATCTCATCCTCTGTCGTCCCCTTCTCCTCCTGCCCCCAATCCCTCCCAGCATCAGGGTCTTTTCCAATGAGTCAACTCTTCGCATGAGGTGGCCAAAGTACTGGAGTTTCAGCTCCAGCATCAGTCCTTCCAATGAACACCCAGGACAGATCTCCTTAGGATGGACTGGTTGTGCTGCCAAAGTTTTGCTGTGAGTGTCCATTGTGTACAGGTGTATATTATCCAGTGTTGGTGCTAAGGGGTGCTCTTAGATCAGTTGGATCTCAAGTTACTCTGCAAGCCACTGCAAATTTACACATTCAGCCTGAGAAACATTAGGTGGTAATTTGCAACTTTAAAGACAAATCCATTTCCAACTAAATCATTCTTTAAGTCTTTCTTCTACATGAATTCCAGACTTCCCACTCTATTTGTGATTAAACTGAGTCAGTGTTTCTTATGTTAAATTTGGGTAATCTTCTTAGCTTACTAAGAATTTCCACTAGGAATGGATGTGGAATTGTTTCAAATGACTTTTTGGCAAGAATCAAGGTAATCATGTGATTTTTTTTTTTTTTTTTGTCCTTTGGCCTCTTTATGTGATGGATTATATTAATAGATAGCCTAAATTAAACTCTTCTTACATTCCTGGAAACAGTCCCACTTGACCATGGGGATTTTCTTTTAATAAACTGCTAAGTTTTGATTGCCAATACTTTATTATTTTTATATGTATATACATAAGAAAGATTGTTCTTTAACTGTCATTTTGTGTCCTCTGGTCAGATTTTATGTTTAAGGATACGCCAAGTTTTAAAATTTCATCGGGAAGATATACATGTTTCGTTCTCTTTGTCTTTTTCCCCTGTGATAAGTTTGTACAGCCTAGATCTCCGCTTTGAATGTTTGAATAAAGAAAAAATGAGACATATCTAAACCTAAGAAAGAAAGAAAGATAGCACTAAGTCATGTCCAACTCTTGTGATCCCATGAACTGTAGCCTGCCAGGCTCCTTTGTCCATGAGATTCTCCAGTCAAGAATACTGGAGTGGGTTGCCATTTCCTTCTCCAGGGAAATTTCCAACCTAGGAATTGAACCCAGGCCTCCTGCATCGCAGGCAGATGCTTTACTGACTGAGCTACATGGGGAAGCCGTGTCTAAACCTAGGACCTATTTTAAAATAAAATTTGAAGACATTTTTGTATTTTTTATTCTGTTGTCTTTTTTTCTAAATTGACATGAATTGATGGTGTTGATTTATATTTTGCCAGAAAATTATTTCATTTAAATCGTCAGAATGTGTCTGGATTAATTATTATAGGACCACCCTGGCACCTTCCTTCAATTCCCCCTCATTCTCACTTGGTTTCTAGCAGGCTTCCTCTGTGTTCCTATCTCCTGAAAACCCTGTGATGGTGGTTCTGTGTTTGTATAACAGTGGTCCCTTAGATCTGGATCTGGAATCAGGAAGTTAAATACCAGTACTCACATTTCCTCCTTATCTAGATAAAAGGTGTTTCATCTTTGCTCCTTCCTGGAGAAGGAAATGGCAACCCACTCCAGTACTCTTGCCTGGAAAATCCCATGGACGAGGAGCCTGGTAGGCTACAGCCCATGGGGTCCCAAAGAGTCGGACACGACTGAGCAACTTCACTTTTCACTAAGTATCCCTTTCTCCTTTGATTCCCTTCCAACTGCTGTAACAGTTCCTCTCTGTTCCTATTGGTCCTCACATCTTCCTCCACCCATCATTCAAGGGTTGGTCCTCCCCAGCATTCTATTCTCTGCCCTCAGCCCTTCTCACTCTTGACAATCTCTCTGGGTCTTTCTGGAACATCTTACCTATTCTTTCTATTTCATCTCCCAGCTAATAACTCCCAAATCTGAAGCCCACCACAATTCAGAAGTCATTCTTGTGAGCTTCAGACCAACATATTCAACTGCCTTTTCAACAACCTGTCTTCATCTCCTCCATATATTTTAAATTCAGCATACTCTCAACTAAACTCATCCTTCTCAGCTCAGATGCCAGCTCAGTTCTTGTGTGCTCTTCCTGTGTTCTCATCCAGAGACGAGCATCATCCATGGAGTGAGTCAGCCAGGTTGAAACCAAAATTCATCCTTGATAACCCCCAGGGGACCTAAGTAAAGAGGTTTTTGAAAGCAAGTGGACAGGAGACAAAATGTCTGTCAGCCCCTAGAGGGTGCTTCATTTATCCGAAAATGAAACTTGGACCTGATGTCTGTTCCTAAGGGCCCCCATAGCCAAAGTGTGAATCAGTTTGTTCCTCAGATCTGGGAGCAGTTGTGACCAGAGCATGAAGGACTGAGGTCAGGCACAAGAGCAGGAATAAAGAGGAGGGATCCAGAACACGCCGGGCTCCCAAGAATGCTCCTATTCCCTTGCCCTCCGAACTGACATGACAGAGAGCAGTGAAAAGAGGTCCCAGAGTTCCCTGTGCCCTGGCAAGATCCTCACATTCCCTCCCTTCATCTCCAACACTCTCAGTTTTATCAGAACCAGGTCACTTGGAGACCTTGGAAAAAAGATTCCCATAATACCCATTCCCCTGGGACATCAATCACCAGAAGAGCACAGGGCAGCAGGGCCCCCTTCCTTTCTCACAGTTCAATCTCCATGCAGATCTGCACATCATCAGCTCTGCCTGCCACCCTCCTCAGTGGGCAGTACCTCCACTCTACCCTCTGGAATCAACTCTTCAGCAAATCCCCTCTCCTCCACTTCTCTGAAGTATCCTTCACTTCTGCCTCTGATGCCCAGTCCTTCCCCCTGCAGCCTCTCAAACTGTGGCTCTTTTCTCCTTCATCAATCAGGCTTGGTAGTTGGGGAGGCAACCTCCCTACTGCTTCCAGAATCTTGTCTCTCCTCCTCTAAAATGTATAGCTTTAAAATCCACACCCTTAGGCTCTTCTACCCACTGCTAACATCAGCAGTCACTACCAACCTGAGAAGATCTCTCCGTGCTCCAGGCTTACTCTCCCTCATTCCAACCCTACCTCTGTCATACACTTGTATGGTTTCCATACACTGCAGATGACTCTTCCAAATATCCTGACTTCTTAAGTCCTTAAACTTTTCTCCTCCTAAGATCTCATCTTCCAGTCTCTCCCACATTGCCACCCACTTCTGTGGCCATTCCCAAGACTTTGCACAATGATTGCACTATCTTTCCAGTTGTAAAAATGTATGGACAAAACTTTTCAGGCAAAGATGCTCAGAAAAGGAGTCATTCTGGGGGAGTCAACCCTTCCTAATAACAGAGAACATGTCCTTCATGTTCCAGGCATTTCCCTGTTGAGAATTTTGCTTGCAACTCTTTCTATTATCTGGCTCACATCTCTGTGCATTCAAAAGCAGAATATGCCACATGGATTTTCATTCAGTCTAACAGAGTTGCAAATGCTTTGTAAATTTCAAAGCAGTTATATTACTTTTGTAATATCCTTTTCCTAATTATTCAGGTTCACCATTTTAAATACTAGTTATGGTACTTTTTGCATACAGGAGAGGTTTTTTTACTTTTTCTTGTACTAATGACTCCCATTTTGCTGTGCTCTCCTAGTTTTGTATCTAACAACTTTCTAACTCTTTCTACACAAAGACCACCTTCTCTGTGCAGACTACTTGAATCTTCTAATATACTTCTTCTCGTTTGCTTTTATACTGGAAAATAAATCATCAAACTGGTTGGGAATTTCACGTTCCTTAAAAGAAAATAGAAACTGCACTCAGTGGACTATCAGGGAAGTAAATAGAGGACTTGGGGGTTTCAGTATTTTGTTTTTTATTTTACTAGTGACTTTACCTAGTGATTGGTTCATCAGACTTTTTGCATACATCTTCTGGTTCTTACCTGCATTTTCTATAAGTCACTTGCTGAATTCCCAATAAGTTTACTATTTCTTAATTCTTGTTAAAAAGAAAACTTGATTAAGCTCAAGTTGCTGGTATCCATTTTTTTCACTAATCCATTGGTACTGAATCTTTCATGTATTCATTAATTTGCTGCTGATCATCCCCAGTGGATCTGACCTTCCAGTAACATTTGAAAAGATTAATTCCAAAATAGAAGGTCTCATTACTATCTGTTTCTATGGAGTGATGTTTTTCTAGTTGCTATACTGAGCTCTATCTCTTCTCCCCAAGTATATAGCTTGGAAGTAAACTGATCAAAATGAGTGTTCCATGAATATGTTGTATGAGAAAAAAAAAAAGAGCAAAAGAAAAAAAAATGCAACTTGCAAAATGAAGGCTTGCAGTTTATGGTTCTTCCAGTGAACACAAGCAAGAACATGGTGTACAATTAGGAGGCTTCATGTCAGACCACAGCTCAACCCACTGAAGGCCTCTCAAATAGGCAAATTCTCAACCACTGAATGGTCTCTTTTCCAGAAGGAATAACTTCAACCTGGTTCTGATAACCCAAGTGTTCTAGAATTTCATGAATTTTATGAACTTGTCTGAGAAAGCAGTGTACATAGTTTTACATGTGATTTGTTTGTTTGTTCTTGTGGTTAGAATTATTTTGGCAAAATTCCACTTATAGACTGCCTACAGGGTGACTTGCGGAGACAACAGGAAGTTGAAAACCTGATACTCTAATTTATAGTAAATCATGGGGTTGAAGACGGGAGATATTTTAAACTTGTCTGTCAGGAGCCACGAGCAATATGCCAAGCCATCTGTCTCCATGGCTGGACACTTTCTGGTTCTTAATTGGACCTTGTCTTGTAAGTTTGTCCACAACCTAGTTGGACAGCTGCAGTGAGAGCCTGAGTCTCGTTTCTGGAGCCCATGCCCTTGGTTTCCCAGGCTCTGACAGCAGCTGTGGAGCGGACAGAGGCCAATGGGGAGAGGACCTTTGACCTCATTCCCAGTGGTCAGAATCATCACATCATATAAGTTCAACTTTGAAGCAGCTGACTTCCAACATATAAAGTGGCTGTAACTTCAGAAGGTATTGAGTTTATTTTTTTCCTTTTCTCCTTTACCTTAAATTGAGGCTTCTAAAAGAAAGCATGAGGCTCAGAAGCATGTAATTTATGGAGGGCATGCACTCCATAGAAAGTGCAAGGAACGCAGCATAGGACAGGATGAGGCTGATCAGGAATGTAATCTCCGGTGGTTTTGGCCTGATCCACAGAGGGGCTCTGGGGTACACACAGCACCGTGGGGTTTTGTTGTTGCTATTTACTCACCAAGATGTGTCTGATTGTTCTGCAACCCCATGGACTGTAGGCCACCAAGCTCCTCTGTCCATGGGATTTTCCAGGCAAGGATACTGGAGCAAGTTGCCATTTCCTTCTCCAGGGGATCTTCCCAACCCAGGGACTGAACTTGTGTCTCCTGCATTGGCAGGCAAACTCTTTACTGCTGAGCCACCTGGGATGCCCACACTGGGGTATCCTGGCTTTAAAGCAATAGGTCAGTGCGGCTTTTGTTGCTGTTCAGTCGCTCAATCATGTCTGACTCTTTGTGACCCCATGAACTGCAGCATACCAGGCTTCCCTTCACCATCTCCCTGAGTTGCTCAAACTCATGTCCATCGAGTCAGTGATTCCATCCAACCATCTTGTTCTCTGTCGTCCCCTTCTCCTCCTGCCTTCTATCTCTCCCAGCATTAGGGTCTTTTCTAATGAGTTGGCTCTTTGCATCAGTTCAGTTCAGGTCAGTTCAGTCGCTCAGTTGCATCCAACTCTTTGTGACCCCATGAATTGCAGCACGCCAGGCCTCCCTGTCCATCACCAACTCCCGGAGTTCACTCAGACTCACGTCCATCGAGTCGGTGACGCCACCCAGCCATCTCATCCTCTGTCGTCCCCTTCTCCTCCTGCCCCCAATCCCTCCCAGCATCAGGATCTTTTCAAATGAGTCAACTCTTTGAGTGAGGTGGCCAAAGTATTGGAGTTTCAGCTTCAGCATCAGTCCTTCCAAAGAACACCCAGGACTGATCTCCTTTAGGATGGACTGGTTGGATCTCCTTGCAGTCCAAGGGACTCTCAAGAGTCTTCTCCAACACCACAGTTCAAAAGCATCAATTCTTCTGCACTCAGCTTTCTTCACAGTCCAACTCTCACATCCATACATGACCACTAGAAAAACCATAGCCTTGACTAGACGGACCTTTGTTGGCAAAGTAATGTCTCTGCTTTTCAATATACTATCTAGGTTGGTCATAACTTTCCTTCCAATGAGTAAGCATCTTTTAATTTCATGGCTGCAATCACCATCTGCAGTGATTTTGGAGCCCCAAAAAATAAAGTCTGACACTGTTTCCACTGTTTCCTCATCTGTTTCCATTAGCTAAGGGCAGTTCTGGGAAGAGTGATCTGCTAACCCAGGGCACTGGGAGGTGAGTGCAAGGGCCCCAGTAGAGAGGACCTGGGTGGAGCACCTTACAGTATTGCCTTAAGGCTGGAACATCCCTGTGGGGCTGGACTTGGATAAAGGCAATGGACATCAGTTTCATATGTTTGAGACTAACTTGCTCAAACCTACAAGCAAACTTTCCAGGGTTCATTTTGAAACAAGCAGGAAATCAAACCTCCAAAGAAGTTGCTGTCCCTCCCTTGTGAAGTCATACTGGCTTGTGAAAAGCAGTCTATGTCCCCTCTGGAAATAAAGGAGCTGGTAGCCAACTGAAGGTTCAGGAAGGAAGCAGGGGCATTTCCCAGCCGCGCGTCTCCTTGGCTGGGCTTTCGCACTCGAAGATGTACTCTAGTCCATGCACAGCGTGAGCCTGCCTTTTCCAGCCTGTTCCTAGAAGTTTTCTTGTCCCACAAACATGCTCATTCCTTTAAAGTCATTAACAAAAAGGAAGCTGCATCACTTCCAAAACCTTGCAGAGAACTACCTTGAGGACCTGGAGAGAAAATAGCAAGTGTGTCAGATCGGAGCTATAGTTAGAAGGGCTGCAGGAAACCCAAGGAAGCCAAGAAATGATGCTGGGAGAGGGGAAGCCACAGACAGCCAGCAGTAGGGTTCCGTAGCTGCTGCCTTCAGGCACCTGGGAACCTGCTTCTTCCGTATCTACGGAGAAGACAGAAATACAGATTCTCCCATGCATTATGCCACAGCCTGCAAAACCAGCTGCGTAGTTTAGGGATCTAGTGCAAAATGACAGTAAGAGCTCCTTGTTCAAACATTAATAAGAATTTCAACAGCAGCAGCAGAGAATTAAACCAAATCCAGGGCTCTTCTTGGTGCAGGGTTTTTGGTGACCATACACAGGAAGTAGGGGGCTTCCCCAGTGGCTCAGCGGTAAGGAATCTCCCTGCAATGCAGGAGACGCAGGTTCAGTCCCTGGGTTGGGAAGATCTCTGGGAGGAGGAAATGGCAACCCACCCCAGTGTTCTTGCCTGGAAAATCCACGGACAGAGGAGCCTAGCAGGCTACAGTCCACGGGGTCGCAAAGAGTCGGACACAACAGTACAGCACAGCAGCACACAGCGGCTGACCCCATAAAGCCAGCCTCACCCGGTAATCACCACGGTGACTTGGGTTTGGCAGAGTGAGGGACGTGGGAAGGAAGAGGGGATGGACACTTCCCTGGGCCTTGCTGTGCAGGGTGATCTGTGTACATGGTTCCAATTCATCCTCATTTGACAGATGAGGAAGACACAAAGGTCAAGGCTCAGGAGAGCAAGGTGACTTCCCTGGGGGCAGATGACTGATGTGTGTGTGAGCTGAAATTTGTACCCAGTTCTGGCTTTGAGTCCCTGTTGCTGGTTGGTTTGTTGCTTCTTTTGTTTGCCTTTTCCACAGCCATGTTCTGAAAGCGCTAACAGCTTGTAGGGAAAAAGCACTTACATCTGTTTCCAGATTTTTTTCCCCTACGAGGCTAAAGAACGCCAATACTCAATAATGATTTTTAATGAGATAAAGGATTAATTAATTCTCTGGATCCTGGTTCAGTAACAACAACAACACCTCAGAGCCTTATCTGCAGAGGAAGCTCATCCCAACCGCCTGTGTGCTCATAAATACATACAGACAACAAAAGCAGAGGGGAGAAGGATGTGTGCACAACAAGAAGAGTGGAAACCCAGGAAGAGAGGAGGAAGGAAAGGAGGTGGATGGATGGAGGGGATGAGCATGAAAAGGAGAAAAAGAGGGTGAAGGACGGACTGGTCACTGCATCCCACCTTCTGGACCTTATTTCATTTCGTCCGCACAATAGCCTTCCTAAACAGCCTTGTTGTTATGCCTGCTTTACAGATGAGGAGCCAGAAGCTTACAGCCGTTAGTTACCTCTACCCAGCCTCCCCACCCTGTGTGTGGCTGAGGCTGGGTACTAAAGGGTGCTCGCTCTTCCTCTTCTGTAAGGAAAGTGCTGCAGGCTGTGTCCTGTGTTAGGCTAAGTCTTGCCGTCCATCCAGCGAGGCACAATGACGTCACTGTAGTGCAGATAGTAAAAGTAGGTGCCGTGTACCGAGTCTCATCACCCAGGTATGTTGAATCTAGTTTCTAATCCTTACAACAGTCCCTTTGTGACAGGTTAATATTCAATCCAAACCACAGGTGAGCAAACTGAGGCTGAGGAGGTAACTTGTCCAGGCGATTGGTCAGCCCCGCTTTAAAGATCAAGAACTCATCATTCAGAATCTAGATTGGGATAGACATCTAATTGCCTTTCCTCACAAAAATCCCTTGATATAACAGATAATGTACCTTAAACAATGATATCATAACGGTGGTAAAATGAGAAATGATACTACCCGCAGTCCAGAATTTGTGAGGAAATTGTGGAAATTTTGAAGCAGAGGAAAAGCAAATTCATAGAAAACTTGCTCAAAAGAGGTTCTGGAGTTAATAGTTAATAGCCGTGAGAGCAGACATTCCCAGCGGAGCTCAGGAGATCCACCCAGCACAAGCTGAGAGTTAGCCGATGCAAAGAGCAGGGTGGCATCAGCAGCAAACTGCAGAACAGAGGTCCTGCCATTCTGCCCCTTTCCCCCAGGGACGCAAAGAGCTAGCAGTGTAGGCTTCTGCTGGAGGCAAACACCTCCAGACTACTGTCTAAATAACCTAATGCATAGCGTAGGAAGTCACTCAGAGTAGGCCAGAGAAGCAGAGCCCAAGATAATTCCTGACTTCAAAAACCCTTAACTGCAAGAAAAGAGTTAATAGAAGACAGCTCTACCCAGGAGTGAAATACAGGAAAGCATTCACATCTCAAAGTAAAGTCCCCCTATATGTTGGTGTTTGTGGGGCCCTCCATCCTGCCTTTGTCATCCCCACCCAGATACCCTAAAGGAGAGGCTGCCTGTTCCCAGGTCACATGGATCCATGGTGTGGTCTGCTCAGAGCCTTATCTGCAGAGGAAGCTCATCCCAACCACCTCTGTGCTCAGGCTAGTTCTTCACCCATAAATACAAACAGACAACAAAAGCATAGGGGAGAAGGATGTGTGCACAACTAAATAACCCAGAGATGGGAGATGACACAAGGATTATGACTTACAATAAGTTTCGTTTGTGTTGAAGTGTAGTTGGTTTACAATGTTGTACTAATTTCTGCTGCACAGCAAAGTGATTTAGTTATACATATATTCTTTTTAAAATTCTTTTCCTTTGTGGTTTATCACAAAATATTGAATACGGTTCCCAGTACTATACAGTGGGACCTTGTCTTTTATCCATTTTCTATAATAGCTTGCATCATCCCTTCCCCACATCCCCCACTTGGCAACCACAAGTCTGTTCTTTCTGTCTATGAGTCTGTTACTGTTTCATAGATAAGTTTATTTGTGTTGTATTTTAGATTCTACATGTAAGTGATATTATATAGTATTTGTCTTTCCCTTTCTGATTTACTTCACTTAGTATGATCATATGATCATCTCTAGGTCCATGTTGCTGCAAATGGCATGGTTTCTTTCTTTTTGTGGCTGAGTAGTATTCCATTGTATATACATACCACATCTTCTTTATCTTTTTTATCTGTCATTGGATAACTTAAATATCCACCCTTACTCTTTGCATCAGCTAACTCTCAGCTATGCTGGGAACATCTTCTCTCATGGCTGAAACTATTAATTTGTTTCCATGTCTTGGCTATTGTGAATAGAGCTGCTGTGAACATAGAGATGCATGTGTCTTTTCAAATTAGAGTTTTCTCTGGATATATGCCAAGGAGTGGGATTTCTGGATCATATGGCAACTCTATAAAATTACTTTATAATTGGTATCTTCAGAGAGATTCAGAAAGAATTGTGACCATATCAAAAAAACGGGTTTCTATATTTAAAAAGGCAGAGGGGACAACAAAGGCCATGAATGAATTTGGGGCAAAAAGTAAGATTTCTGAAATTTAAAAAAAATGCAAAGTCTGAAAAATAGGATGAACAGATCTGAAGACTGCATCAGTAAAATGGAAGGTAAAGTAGGGAATCTCCCAACGGAGATAGAAAAGGAAAGGTCTGGAGATCCTGAAAGTAGAAACAGGAGACCAGCAGGTCACCTCCACTAGAACAGCTGAAATGGAGATGACAAGATAATTTTTAAAAAACTTTAAGGATTTTTTAAATATAAAAAATAAAGAAAAGTAATAAAAAGTTGAATAGAAAGAAATTGGATTTATGTGTTAAAATTGAAAGGTTTCAGTAAGTGCTGAGCAATAAAAGTCAAATGTAAGTTGTGTTAGGCAGTAAAAGCAAAAATATAAAAATTATATGAAAAATAAAATTGAAAGAACTATATATACACAATTAGAAGAGTCATGATGACCTTTCTAAACTTCAAAAATAGAGAAAAACCTCTAAATGTCTCCAGAAACTAAAAAACAGGTGACCTTCTCATAATGAGAATCTAGAGTCACAGCAGACTGAGAGTAAAAATCCAGGGTTTTCAGACTGTGACAGAAAGGTACATTCAACTTGGAATTCAATAGCAAGTCATTGGGAAGACTCCATAAAAAAAAAAAGTCATCATGTCTTCCAAAAGAGCATAGATACAAATCAAATTCTGCATAAAGCATTCACAAAGCCATCTGTGTATTTAAAAATGAATTTCTCATAACCAAGGAGAATGGACCCACAAAAAGGAAGGGCAACAAAACTTTTTAAAAAATATGTAATTCCCTATTTTGATTAAGTGAAGGGGGGAGAAAATTGCTTTGACGCCACCAGTGCAGAATCAATTAGACTTCCTGATTATCAAAAAGATTCTTAGTAAGTTAGGCTGTATTTACTTGCTGGGCTATTCACCATAAACCTGTAACAAACACTCCATGTAGCAGCGAATCATGTATCCCCTTAGAGTGAGGAACAAGACAAGCTCACTCTTGTCTGTGTTACCCAATATTGCTCTAGAAGTCCCAGGATGGAAAAATAAATAAGAATAAATAGTAAAATGAAGAGCAGAATTGCCATGATGAGCAGTTTATATAAAAGTCTATTTAATCAGTTGAAACTCTATGACTCATAAGACAATTCTGTATGTGACAAGTTCAAAATAAAAAAATGTGAAACCCATTAATTTTCTTTACACCAGCAAAAACTGTGACATACGGAAGAGTATCTTTAGCAAGAAATATGTATGTGCAATGTGAAGAAACATGCCAACATTATGGAAAGCAAATGAGGAGATCTAAATTAGTGGAAAGGCATGACATTTTTAGATGAGAAGACTCAGTACTGTCAGGGTGTCAATCACATAAACTCAAGTGACTTCCAATCACAAAACCACAACATGCTTTTTCAAAATGAAAACCAGTAAGTCCATTCTACCATCCTTCTTGAGGAATTAGTGTCAGCTATCCAAGCCACAGTCTCTTCATTTGTAGCACTGGGATCCTAATGAAACTTACTTCAAAGGGTAATTGTGACAGTTAAATGAGTAACACATGCAGAGCACTTACCAAAACACCAATCTGTAAGTAGCACCCACCAATATTAGTTTTTATTTTATTACTCTTACCAAATGTACTTTTGCTTGGGGATATACAGATAATGATGTTCATTGGAACAGTGCTTGCAATAGCAAAATTTAGGGCAGCCTCAAGTCTCCATCAATAGTATGATTAAGCGCGATACACTATAGCATGGAAAAATATATTCATAAAATTAGTCTGTCTATAATCTGATGTGGAAAAAGCAAAACACAGGACAAAATGTGTAGGATAATTCATGTATGTAAGGAGTATTGAAATGGTAGCTAAATAGATCAAAAGACAGATGATGGAAGTTTTTCTATTTCTTTTAATTGAAGTGTTTATTAAAATGATTACAGATTCATATGTAATTATAAGAAATAATACAGAGAGATCCCTTGTACTTTATACCTCATTTACTCCAGTAATAACATTTGCTAAGTTATAGTATCATAACCAAGATATTGACATTCATACAATCCACCTCCTGTATTCAGATTTACCCAGTGCTCCTTGTACTCATTTGATGATGAAGATTTTCAAGTAAAAGTATATGTGAGTAAACCCGTGGAATTTCACTGGTGCCTGAAATGGAATCTTGGATGAATGGCAAATGAATTCATGTATAGATGAATGAATCACATGAACTTGTGTTTGATGCTTGGCTCTGCCATTCAGATACTATGGTCTTGGGTACATTGTTCAACCTCTCTAAGCCTCACATTCCTCATCAACACGATGGGATTTATATTTTCTCTTTCAGGGTTGAGGTAAACATTAAAGGAGGAAGCACATACAGGTTTCTGTCACAGTACTTCGTAAACGCTAAAATGGGAACCATTAGGTCTATTCAAAAAGTTATATGACATTTTAGGGCTGAAAAAGGCTGGAATCCTTTGTCCCTATTTGGGTAGACTATTGCTTGTTTTATTCAAAAACAAGCACGACCTCAGTACCTGCCAGAAAGGCAAGGCCTTTCCTGCTGCATAAATATGACAGGCAGTCCTCCTGATGGTTTTCAGAGGTACCATAATTTCTGGCACAGATTCTAATTAATTGAAGCAGGCCAGATCCCATAAGTGAAAAGTGCTGTAATTTGGGAGTGACAGCGAATAGGTCATAGCTGTTCGGGATTCCATTTCAAGAGTGGGTGAGCCCCAGGGGACTGCCTCTGTGACAAGATTGCCAGAGGAGATGGTCACAGCGCATTTCATGGGGCTTTGACTGCCTTTATATGAGCAACCTTGTTAATGCTGTTGTATTTATTTAGTTAAGGTAACATGCTGCTATGAACTGCTGAAGTTCAATGTTAACATGAAGAGCATGTTTATTTCTCACTCACCTGATGGACTAAAGTGGGTGTATGAGTTTCTGTTGCTGCCTAACAAAATACTACAAATTTAGTACCTTAACACATATTCATTTAATCTCATAGTTTCTGTGGGTCAGGAATCTAGGTAGAGGTTAGTGGGCTCCTTTGCTTAGCATCTTACTGGGATGAAATTAAGGTGTCGGCCAAAGCTGCAGTCTTGTCTGAGGCCTGGGTCTTCTTCCAGGCTCACTTATTATGGGAAAAATTCAACTCCTTGCAGCTGGATGACTGAGGTTCTCGTTTTCTTCCTAACTGCAGGCCAGGAACGGTCTCAGTAACTGGAAGTCACTTTGGTCCTTGCCACAGGCCACCACCCCATCACCCACAACATGGGAGCTTCTTCAAGCTTACTTCAGCAGGGCGATCTCATTCCAGCCTGCTAGGATAGTCTTATACGACCCAGCACAGTAACCCTGGAGTAATTATCCCCCCATTTTTCTCATACAAAGTAATGTAACAAGGGAGTTGTGTCTGACTCTTTGTGGCCCCATGGACTGTAGCCCGCCAGGCTCCTCTGTGCATGGGATTTCCCAGCAAGAATACTGGAGTAGGTTGCCATTTCCTCCTGCTAGAGATCTTCCTTGTCTCTTGGCGCCTCCTGCGTTGGCACACAAATTGTTTAGCACCAAGTGCCACCTGGGAAGCCCAGAATATGAGAAAGAACTCCCATATTCTAGGGGAGGGAATAATGTGTTTTTGCTCCCCTAAGTCCTTGTTATCTTCTCCTAAAATCCCCCTCCCCTCTTCCTCCTTCACTAACCCAGTTGCTCTCCACCCATGGCTCCATATGTTTAGGACCCCTGTTGGTTGCCTACCCCAGGGCCATTTACTCCTTTCTCCTTCCTGATAAAATGCTCGTATTGCTCTGGTGCCCACCCTTCTCTCTGTCACTGTGTTTTTCAGTAAACACTGTTCTCAGCCCATGCACCAAGGAAGTGAATCCGGATTGGTCTAAGCCAGTCACTCTCCTTGTTAGAGAAAAGTTTAGGAAGGACATGTGGTTACAGTTCTGGCCAATAAGAGAAGGGAAATCTGATGATGAGCTTGAAGGAAAGGTTTTCCAGGCAGGCCAATAATAACAGATGTAAGGGGAGAGGCTGTCACTCTTCTGCTGCTGAATATTTGCAAACAGGCAGCCGTTTTTTGACCATCCCAGCTTTAAGTCTGTGATGAAGAAGGCAGCGTAATCTGATAGAGAGAACCTGAGTTCTCTGTCACTGAATTAGCTATCTCTAGTATTGTCTCCCACATTATGACACTCTCTTAATGTGAAGCAGTCTCATTATGCTTAAGCCAGGTTGAATCTGGGTTTCCTAACACTTGCAGCTGTAGGTACCTGAATGATTGTATGTGAGTGGGTGCACGGGTATCAATCTTAAATTGTGGCACCCACCCCAGAGCAGAGTGAATCAGTGTGAAATATTGTGGTTCCCTTACTTTACATATTGCAGTTGGAAGTATGATGATGATGATGAAGACAATGATAATAACAGCAGTAATATGGAGAGGAGCTTCCTGTGTCCCGGAAATGATGTCAAAGTTACCAGCATGCAATATATGCAAATCCATTGCCTCTGATTTTACTGAATGGCATCTAGAAGGATATAAATATAGATTTGACATGTTTCCTGTAGTCTTCCAGATTCCGTGCTCCCCGGTTTGAACATCCAGAGTAAGTGTGCCAAGACAGACTGTAGTAGAGATGCTAATGATCTGGTGTTAAGATCTTGATTATTTGCCTCTATCTGATCCACATCAAGGCAGCAGGGTGGTCCAAGTCGGAATTCAGTTGGTTTATGCATATTAAGGTTGTAAGTAGATTAATAGAATTCATGCTCATACTGTATTAGCATTGGGCCACCAGCATTGATTTCCCAATATAAAATGCACTCTAAATGTTCTTTTTAAATTTGTTTTTTGTTTGCTTTTTTTTTTTGCCACAAACATGCATCTCAGTGGTATAGATGATAATAAACTGCATAGTCCTTGACCCAGAAAAGTCAAATGAACTCTTGGGGATTTGAGTCCATCAGAAGTTTAGTTGGCTAGTAATCCTGAGAGCAATTCATCTGTTTCTAGTGACTATAACTTGAAAGGTATCTTGTAGCCACTCAACCCATTCACATGCATCTGGAGGAAGAAATAGAGAAGGCAAGTCACACATTAAGTTATCAAGGTATCATACTCTAAGTAAGTGGCTCCATAAAGCTAAACAGAATGCACATTCAATGGGCAGAATATGGAGAAATTGGTCAACCTTCCATTTATATTTTATATAAATCTGATAACTAAATGAGGCAAAACTAGGGCTTTTGCAGAACTTGAGAGTTTTGGTTTTTTTTTCATTTTTATCAAATCATATTACTTGAGATAGATTAGTGCTAAGTCTCTAAAAAGAATGGAATTTTTCTTTTCTTTTCAGGGTGCATGGAAATGAGAATTGAAGCCAAACATCATTTGGGGCAGTCTATTTTTAGAGAAAGTGATTTGCTGAGGGTATTTGTCATTCATTCAGGAGGACAGCCAGCCCTGAGCCCTGGCAGGCATCAGTAGTAAGAGCTAGCTCTTGCGAGGAAAAGAAAATAATCCTTCCATTCTTGAAAATCATTAAAAAGGAATGTTTTTAAGTCAAAGGCAAGCAAGATATCAGCGAGAGAATGAGAAAATTTAAGGTTTTTTTGTATGCAGGTATACATGTACTGCAGATGTCGATGTACTAGCGTGTTTATCTAGTGCACATGCATGAAGGTGTGTGTTCAGTGGGTTGTATGTGTCTGCATTACATGTTTCCATGAATGTAAGTAATAATAGCTAACATTTATCAGGTTGATTCTGTGTCCCAGACTCTGCGAAGAGTCTTATGGGGATTATCTCCTTAAATTATCTCTGCAGCCTATGTTTTCCACTCATGAAGAGGTTAACAGAGCTATTAGGAATCAAAACCAGGATTTGGAGCCAGGCAGCTTGACCATTTCAGGCAGTCAGCTCCCCAGAGCCCTCGACCACTGATTACATTACCATGCTGCAGAACCATGTTTGTGTGTGTCTTCGTGTATCTTGTGTTTGTTTTGGAGACAGTCTTAAAGGGGTGCGTGCATGCTCAGTCGTATCCGACTCTTTGCAACCCCTTGGACTGAAGCCCACCGGGCTCCTCTGTCCATGAAATTCTCCAGGCAAGAATACTGGAGTGGGTTGCCGTTTCCTGCTCCAGGGGATCTTCCCTACCCAGGAATGGAACCCATGTCTCTTGTGTCTCTGCATTGATAGCGGATTCCTTACCAAATGCGCCACCTGGGAAGCCCTGTCTTAAAGGGAGGCAGTTCTGTTATCTGCATTACCATAGAATCAGTAATTATGTTTCTCACAAACACACCCATCTTCTTGGTAACATACTGAGTTCAGCAGCAAAATGAGACTGAAAAAGCTAAACTCTCAGTGTGTTTGCATGTAATTCCTGTTTGTTCTTTGACTTCATCTTCAGATGTAGCCCATACAGTTTTCATTTTGGTGCCTTGCATCTGGCCTCTCTAGCTGGTAAAACTTGTGGTGTTTGAGACTGGAAATTTCAGGGATTTGAACTCTTTTTAACCACATCTTTACATGGATTTCTAGTAGTCATCTCAAAATTAGCCCATCAAAAACAATTGCCCAACAGTCATCCCCTCTCCTCATCAGACTGGCTTCTTCCCACTGTCCATCATTCTCAGTAAGTGGCCATTTCTCCAGTGGCAACTGCTCAGGAAAAAAAGCCTTCAACTCATTTTGGCTTCTCTCTTTTTCTCACACTGCACCTCCAACTCACTAAGAAACTCTGTGGACTCTATTTCAGAACATGCCAAGAACACACCACTTCTTACCATTTCCACTGCAGTGGCCCTCACTTAAGCTGTTGTCTGTCTATGAAAATGCTAGTCCTTTCTCCATGCATGTGCGTGGTAAGTCACTCAGTCATGTCCAACTCTTTGCAACCCTATAGACTATAGCCCACCAGGCTCCTCTGTCCATGGGGGTTCTCCAGGTAAGAATACTGGAGTGGGTTGCCACAGGCTCCTCCAGGGGATCTTCTCTACCCAGGAATCAAACTCGCATCTCGTGTCTCCTGCTTTGGCAAATGGGTTCTTTACCGCTAGTGCCACTTGGGAAGCCCTTCTCCACGTATAAACCAGTGCGACCCTTTACAGACACAGGTCACTCAGAGTTGGGCAGTGACTTTCCATCACACTGGGCATGAATCCAACGTCCTCCCCGAGGCCTCTGAGGTCCTGTAGCATCAGCCTCTGCCTGTATAACCTTACCTTTATCCTCTGCCTCCTCCTCTCCTTCTCAGTCTGTCCCACTCACTGGTGTTTAAGCTCCTTGTGTTCCTCACACACACAGAACATATTCCCAGCTCGGGCTGGGAGGATGACCAGGATCACAGGGTGCTGGAGGGGTGGTGTCCTTAAGTGGCCCTTAAAATTGTGTCCAGAACGCAGAGACAGTATTTGGCCTACAAAGTCGCACCCCCATCATTGGAAGTGAGGTCGTGGCAGCTAACCCCCAGAGAAAGCATTCCTCCAGGGTGAGGTCTTTGAAGAGCGGTGGTCAGAGGCCCCGTGTCTCCATTAGGCCAGGGGACACGGCTTTGCAGGCGGCACATATGCACTCTGTGAAGAGGTGACGAGGGCACAAGCTTGGATTTGGCCGTCTTGAGAGACCTGGACTTGATTCCTGACTCCGCTGCTTCCTGTCAGAGTAACAGGGGGCAGACACTTAACCTCTTGGAGTCTCATTCTCCTCATAGTTCACATTTTTGCAGTGATTTACACTCCTGCAGTAATAGTGTGGGTTTGTCAAAAATCTGCATATACCCATGGGAGTGTAGCATGTAAGCACTATACCAACTCAAAATATCAGCAGGATCAAGTTAAAGATAATTTTGGTTAAAGTGACCCAAAAAAATCCAACTTACAGTAATTTAAACAAGTGTGGGTTGGTTTTTCTCACATAGTAAGAAGCCTGGAGATAAGTTGCTGGCCTTGGCTTAGTCATTCAGCAAAGCCATCACCATCTTCCTCGTCTCTGCTCTGTCACTTTGGCCTCTTGTTCATTGTCATGGGGTAGCAAGAGGGCTGCTGTAGCTCTAGACATATTGTCAGGACAGGCAGGAAGAGAGAAAGATCAGACAAACCCAGTCCTTCCTCTTATATCAGGAAAGCAAAACTCTGGAGAAATCTGCACTGGATGTACATTGCCCTGGTCAGGACTGTGTCATAAGCTATTTCCAGCTGTAAGGAAAGCTGGATGTACTGGTGTTTCAAGAAAAATGAAGGTTTTGTAAGAGAAAGAGAAGTAGAGACTGGAAATTGGAAACACAGCCAACAGAGTCTGCCGTGGGTGGGGGGTCGGGGAGTGGGGAGGCAGAGTCCTGCAGGGAAACAAAAGGTTGAGAACTGCTTTGGGAGAGATCTAAAGTTGATTGAGACGTAATCCAGTCTATAAGGAATTTACAAATTTAGGGTGGGGAGACACACAAAAGGTGGTGCTAGGGGTAAAGAATCCACCTGCCAGTGCAGGAAACTCAGGAGACATGAGTTCCATCCCTGGGAAGATCCCCTGGAGAAGAAAATGGCAGCCCACTCTGGTGTTCTTGCCTGCAAAATCCCATGGACAGAGAAGCCTGGTGGGCTACAGTCCATGGGGTTGCAAAGAGTCAGACACGACTGAGTGACTAAGCACGCGTGCACACACATGCAGGACACACAAAAAGATAGTAAAGTGTTACAAACTGAAGAACTGTATTGTGATGCAAACATTGTTATTGTAGACCCAAGGAGCAATTAGTTCTGATTGGAATGACGCAGGCAGCTTCATTTATCTCTTTGAGCACTTCCTTTGTACCAGGCATTTCAACACTAATTGCTAAAGTCTCCCCAGTGAACAAGACGGAAAACCTGCCTGCCCTCACATGGAGCTCTTTAAAAAGGACAGAGACAAGAAATAAATGAACAAATAAAGAAAATGAACTCCAGTTGTGACAGTCCGATACAGCAGGTGGCTTTCCCTGAGGGGGAGAGGGTATTCCCAAGGTACCTTGGCAGAGGAACAGCACGAACCCAGGCTCA
The DNA here is from genome assembly GCF_003369695.1 of Bos indicus x Bos taurus. Lineage (NCBI taxonomy): Eukaryota > Metazoa > Chordata > Mammalia > Artiodactyla > Bovidae > Bos > Bos indicus x Bos taurus. The sequence goes on along the minus strand of NC_040097.1, from coordinate 50,674,477 downwards.
GAGGAAGGAATATATCATCCTCTTTGGTCACTTATGGCTGAAACTCCGAGTGAGGAATATGGTCAGATTGGGCTTGTTGCAAATGCTGGCTTGGTCACAATAAGCAGGACTGCGGTTTACCACTTGGCTTTACCGCTTACATTATGACCTTCCAGAATCATCATCTACAAATTGGAATAATAGTCCCTCCAAGAGCCATAGAGTGGGTTTAATAGGAGAGTGCATGCAGAGTGTCTGCCATACAGTAACTGCCTCATAGGGTGGATTGGAGGATTAAAGGAGATGATATATGTGAAGTTTTAGGAATAGTGCATGACACATCCTAAAGACTCAAATGTCAGCTGTAACTAATACCCTGGTTTTCTCCTCCACATAAAATGAGGAAGTTAACACAAGCTGGCTTCCTCCGCCATCCTCCACCCCTCACTACTTGCGTTTTGTTACTACAACTTGTGGTATTTTTATTACTGTGAAAACGAAATTATGTGTCATCTGTTCTAAATTATATGTCATCTGTTTCATTAAGTATTTATACCAGGTGAACTGTCTTTGTGAACTGTTTATACCATTTTAACTTAACCACGTTTGAATTATTTCAAGCACAAGTTCTCTGATGCCTCGTGTTTTCCATATTTTCCACTGCTTTTGTTTTCTCTGCTCCTGAACAGTCATTTTTCTGGGCTAAGAAGGCTTGGGTCATAAGTTTGCCTTACGTTGTTTCATGTTGGAGAAGAGAAATTTGAAGTGAGTCTTAGGTTTCTTTCTTCATGGATGACCCACTTCCCTTCCTATGTGTTTGGATGTCCTCCTTTTCTTCTGACACCTGGATGTTCTGACAGGACACTTGAACCTGCTGGCAGGAAAAGAGATTGTGTCTTTTTAGCCGGATGACCCGACACTTGGTGGTTCCCTCACTGATGGGGTTAAGTCTCCTTCCCTCATTTAGCCCAGGAATTCTCTCTTATCTTTGAATAATGCTTCTGCTAGTCATTCTGAAGTCTTCTTCAGGACCCAGCTGTTTCTTCATATCCTCTCTCATATTATCTTCTCTGATGATTTTCATCTTCTTGTATCGTTACAGTAAGTCCGGTGTTTTGTGAGAGCTTCTCAAACATGCCCACACCTCGCAAGATCACCCTTCTGCAGAACAAGTCCTTTTTGCTTTTACCTTTCTTGTTTTAAATTTTATTCTGGTATTACTGGTTGCTATAAATTCTTTTCTTAACTTTAGCAGATCTCTTCTTCCTTTCTAATTGAGTTTGATCATCTCAGCTTTCATATCTTTTTTTTAGAGATTATACCTTTCCAAATGTATTGAAAGCACAAAACAGAGTGTAAATAAAATTTACTTTTTATTCCAATAGCCTGGAAAATCCCATGGACGGAGGAGCATGGTGGGCTGCAGTCCATGGGGTCGCTAAGAGTCGGACACGACTGAGCAACTTCACTTTCACTTTTCACTTTCCTGCATTGGAGAAGGAAATGGCAACCCACTCCAGTGTTCTTGCCTGGAAAATCCCAGGGACAGGGGAGCCTGGTGGGCTGCCGTCTATGGGGTCGCACAGAGTCGGACACGACTGAAGTGACTTAGCATAGCATAGCATAGCATAAGCATTTTCATGACTATGTTCTCCCTTTACCACCCGAGTGTTATAGTATTTACTTATTTTATGTTTTAGAGGTTTTATAGGCACCATATTACGTTTTATGTTCTTAAATTTCTAAATGAAATGAGCTTTTCAAGATCCAGAATTTCTGCCTAAATGTAGCGAGAAAAGTCACCTGGGATCACTTGAATATCCACGTAGATGTTGTTCGAGTCCTTGTGTTATGTCTTGAGCCAGAAGAGGGGTCAGTGTAAGCACATATCCTTAGCTGACTGACACAGCAGCCTCAGGAATCACATGGAGGAGCAGACGGTGCATCTTCAGTACCTGCTGGCCGTTGCAGCAGCAGCTGTGTGTGCGCTTCGTTGCTCAGTTGTTCCTACTCTTTGCGACCCCATGGACTGTAGCCCGCCAGGCTCCTCTGTCCATGCGACTTTCCAGGCAAGAATACTGGAGTGCATTGCTGTTTCCTTCCCCAGGAGATCTTTCTGACCCAGGGACGGAACCTGTCTCTCTCATGTGTCCTGCGTTGGCAGGCAGATTCTTTACCACCGCGGCGCCTGGGGAGCTCATAGCAGCAGCAGTGTTGATCAGTCTGACTTGTAAAATTTTAGATTCATCCTCCATACGCGTGTTGAATGAATCAAGTTAAAGATGAATGACAAACTGAGATAAATGTTTGCCACACAAATGCCAAAGTTTCTATAAATCTCTACAGTATGTACATAACAATAAAAAGATCTACTCACCTCCTAGAAATTCATCAAATTTTGAGCAGTTAGTTTCCGCCCATACAAGCCACATAGTTTAGCTCATAAACATATAAAAAGGAAATTTATCCCTGCTGACAATTAGGAAGTTGGAAGTTTATAACCATTTTTTGCCTATGAAATTGGCATATGTTTTGAAAGTTGACTATAAGAAGTACTGACCAAGGTATGGAGAAAAAGACATTCTCCTATACCAGCCAGTGGACTGTGGCTGTAAAATATAGACAAGCAAGTGTTCTTCCAGCACTAAAGCTCTTTATCTTTGCACATGTGTGCAAAGATGTATGTACAAAATATTCATCCCTGTGTTCTTTATAATAGAAAATATGCTAGTGAGAGTAAGGATGGACTCTTGTAACAAGCACACCAGTCAGTAGTCAGTGCCTCAAAAAAGGCAGACATTTATTTTTCCCTCACATAGACTTCAGGGGCAACTGTTTAGGTTAGCAGGGCAGCTCTGCTCCATGGAGCCACCCAAGCACCCATTCCCTTCCAACACGTGCTCCACCATCCTCTAGGGCAACGTTGTAAGCTCCACAGTTGAAGCAGGATCAGCATCACGCCCATGTTGCAGCTGGACTGAAGCAGGAAGAGAGCATGTGCAGGTACGCACCCAGCCTAAAGGTCTAGCTTCAGAAGTGACACGTATCATTTCAGTATATTCCATGAGCAAGAACACCGTCTCATTTCTTCATTTATCTGCCAAAAGCTTTGGGCTGTGTAATGTAACTGTATAGCCAGGAGGAAATGAAAGTGAATTTGGTAAACAAAAGCAGGTCTCTGCCTCAAAAGTACTATGCTATGCTATGCTATGCTAAGTCACTTCAGTCGTGTCCGACTCTGTGTGACCCCTGAGACGGCAGCCCACCAGGCTTCTCCATCCCTGGGATTCTCCAGGCAAGAACACTGGAGTGGGCTGCCATTTCCTTCTCCAATGCATGAAAGTGAAAAGTGAAAGTGAAGTTGCTCAGTCTTGTCCGACTCTTAGCGACCCCATGGACTGCAGCCTCAAAAGTACTAGAAGCCATCAAATATCCATCAATAGAGAAACAGTTAATCCAATACCTCCATTTTATGGAATATTAGACCACAATAAAAGAGCGAGTTACATCCCCCGTGCTTTTTTTCCACTCGCAAGACTGAGTTTAGTGCTATTATATGAGTATCACGGATCTTTCCATGTATCTCTCTGAGTGAGATGAAAACTTGAGAACCAGGGGCATGCCATTGCCTCTCCTTGTCCCTAGTGGACTATGTGACAAAGCAGATAATCAATAAGTATTTACTGAAGTGAAAAGATCCTTTTACCCACTTAGTTTAAAAAGCATTTATTAAGTGGCTGTGTGAGTCTTCTCAGGCATCTTATCCACTCCGCAAATTTTTTCCAGTTTCTCTACTTTGTTCTGTGTTTATTTCCTCCCGACTAATTTCCGTCCCCATCTCCTCTGGCTGTACTTTAAGAGCACTAACTTCATTTTTTATTTATTTTTTAAAGTTTTTGACTGTGCCCCACAGCATGTGGGATCCTTGTTCCCTGACCAGAGATGGAACCTGAGCCCCCTACATTTGGAAGAGTCTTGATCACTGAATCACCAGCAAAGTCCCAAGAACACTATCTTAAAGTCCAACCATGCATATATCAACCAGGGAACAATCAAACATGTTTTAATAAATAAAGGAGTGCTTCAGTATGAACTCATGGTTTTTTAATAGTTGTATAGATTCATATAAAAATAAATATAGATATGTGGATATGGGTTTATGAGTAGTCATTAATGTTTTTCCTAGTTCTGTCCACTGAGACAGCTAAAGCCACTGACACCCCAATAGTAAGAAGCACACCTGGTACCCAGATAGCAGTTTAAAGTACCACTCCCCAGTAAAACTGACCAGGGCTCCTTGGAGAAATGCTGGCTGCAAGACTGGAATGAGGAGAATATGAGATAAGCCTGGAGAACCTGTAGTGTCAGAAAGTAAGGAAGTCTTCAGAGATAATCAGGACACATGGAAAAGGACACAGATTCAAGCCTAAAGGAGCTTCCAGTGGCCAAACCTGGGACAAATTGAGCAACAAAATAAATAGCAGTAGTAGTAAACTGTAACTCGTAGAATAAAGAAAAGATCCATGAGTCCATACTAACGGAAATAGCCAATTGAATAAATAGATGAAAAGGAGAATTCTACAATAGAATACTGATTAACACAGAAGGATAATGGAAGTAGAATACCACCATTAGGCAAGCACCGAGTAGCGAAGTTTTACAGGCGGAGGTCATTGATGGATGCTGAGATTAGAAAACAAATGTGTGATGAGAAACAGGATGTTTACATTGTCTCAAAGTAGTCCTCCTGTGTGAAACTCATTCACTACAAAGAAAAAATAATTTAGAGTAGAACAGCCTGGCAAATATCACTTCAACCAAGTGACCAAAGTTAGTATCACCAGTAACGGGACAAACTGACATCAGATACCTCCTGATATGCTGCCCTGAGAAGAACACATCACTTTTTCCCTAATCTTACCATATATATATATATATATATATACATACATACATACATACACACACACACACACACACACATATATACATACATACATACATACACACACACACACATACATACACACACCACCACACGCACATATACATATATATATATATATATATATATAAACCTCAATCTAATAATGAGAGGGCATCAGACAAACTGAAATTGAAAAACATTCTACAAAATACTGCTTCAGTTTAGTTCAGTCGCTCAGTCATGTCTGACTCTTTGTGACCCCATGAATCACAGCACGCCAGGCCTCCCTGTCCATCACCAACTCCCGGAGTTCACTCAGACTCATGTCCATCGAGTCGGTGATGCCATCCAGCCATCTCATCCTCTGTCGTCCCCTTTTCCTCCTGCCCCCAATCCCTCCCAGCATCAGAGTCTTTTCCAATGAGTCAACTCTTCGCATGAAGTGGCCAAAGTACTGGAGTTTCAGCTTTAGCATCAGTCCTTCCAAAGAACACCCAGGACTGATCTCCCCTAGAGTGGATTGGTTGGATCTCCTTGCAGTCCATGGGACTCTCAAGAGTCTTCTCCAACACCACAGTTCAAAAGCATCAGTTCTTCGGCGCTCAGCTTTCTTCACAGTCCAACTCTCACATCCATACATGACCACAGGAAAAACCATAGCCTTGACTAGACGGACCTTTGTTGGCAAAGTAACGTCTCTGCTTTTGAATATGCTGTCTAGGTTGTTCATAACTTTCCTTCCAAGCAGTGAGCGTCTTTTAATTTCATGGCTGCAATCACCATCTGCTTAGCAGTCTTCAAAAAATCAAAGTAAGAAAGACAAGGACAGTGAGGACCTGATATAGATTGAAGACACTGACTGTGGAGGGACTTCCTGGTGGCTCGGTGGTTACGACTCCACCTTCAAATGCAGGGGGTGCGTGTTCAATCCCTGGTGGAGAAATAGGATCCCACACGTAGCAGGCTGCAGTCAAAAATTAAAAGTAAATAAGTAAACAAACACAACATTATAAATAACTTATACTTCAATTTTAAAAAGAGACTATGGGGATGTAACTAAATGCAATATGTAATCTGAATCGGATCCTGAACCAGGAAAAAGACATTATGGGCAACTGGAAAAAATCAAATAGGATCTATAGATAATAGTTATACCAGTGTTAGTTTCTTGGTTACAATTAATTTACTATATTTATATAAGATGTTAACATTAGGGAAAAGTGAGTGAAACTTATATAGGGATTCTACCATTTTGCAACTTTTGTATTACTGAAGTTACTTTAAATAAAAGTTTTTTAAAAAAGAATAGGTCATGCAGTTTTCCTTGGATTGGTCTTTCATAGAGAAACACTCCAGAGCCCTGCTGAAGTGAAGAATTCCGAATAATTTTCTAACCATCTAATAGCTAATGTTTAAAATCAGTAATTTTTTTCCCCTCATTTGGTTTAACCTAACTCTGGGTTTCTTTCTTAATTATCTGAAAGTAGCAATTCTGTTCATTTGACTAAGGAAACTGCCCCTAACCCGTATCTTATCTTTAGCTAAGTAGTTGTTAAAACCAAAGAATGCATCAGTGAGGCTTTAAACAGAGTTGGGAGTCTACATGCTCTTCTGATTCTCCAGCCTGCCTTTACAAAGTGCAAGCTGTTAAACCAAAATTGTTTACTGGGTTCCTATAAATCTAATGTGCAGCTTTAGAGGGGTTCTGCAGTGCTTTGAAAATGAAAAGTCAAGGATCAGACATAGCATATAAAATACACAAAGGATTCGGCTTATAAATTGACTTAATCCATTAACCACTTTTTTCAAGACCCAAGCAAGTTTTTCTTGAGTTAACACAATACAAAATAACAGAATGAGGGTATGAAAAAGGTCTCCAGACATGGACCTAGATACTTGGGGTCAAGTTTTTATTTTTAATTGAAGTATATTTAACTTACAGTAGACTTCCCTGCTGGCTCAGACGGTAAAGAATCCACCTGCAATGCAGGAGACCTGCGTTTGATCCCTGGGTCGGGACAATCCCCTGGAGAAGGAAATGGCAACCCACTCCAGTATTCTTGCTTGAAGAATCCCATGGACAGAGGAGCTTGGTGGTCTACAGTCCATGGGGTCGCGAAGAGTCAGACACGACCGAGTAACTTAACTTTTGATTTTCAATATTGTATTAGTTTTCAGTGTATAACATACTGATTTATATTTTTATACATTATACCCATATAAAGTTATTATAAAATACTGGCTATATTCCCTGTGCTGTCCATCTTTGCAACCTATTTTTTAAAAACTTTATTTTCTATTGGAATATAGTCAATTAACAAAATTGTGATAGTTTCAGGTAAACAGCAAAGGAATTCAGCCATACATATACATGTGTTCATTGTCCCCCAAACTCCTCTCCCATCCCGGCTGCCACATAACATTGAGCAGAGTTTCATGTGCTATAGAGTAGGTCCTTACTGATTGTCCATTTTAAATATAGCAGTGTGTACATGACTGTCCCAAACTCCCTAACTGTCCTTTTCCCCCATTCTTACCCCCGGCAATGTAAGTTCATTCTCTATGTCTCTGAACCTGTTTATGTTCTGTAAGTAAGTTCATTTGTATCATTTGTTTTTAGAGTCCACATATAATAGATGTCATACGATATTGCCCCTTCTGTCTGACTGACTTCATTCAGTATGACAATCTGGAGGTCCACCATGCAACTTATTTTACAAATAAGTAGTAGTAGTTTGAACCTCTTATTAGCCATATATATAGTATTTAATATGATATATTGTATATGTATAATTGCATACTATATTATATCAATATACAATATATGTGTGTGTGTAATATATATATTTCAATCACTTGCCTCCAGTCTGCCTTCCTTCAGCACCAGTCCAGTTTATAGCCAGAAGGACTTGACATGAAGAGCGCGTGTTCTGCTTCTTTACTAGTTCCAGGGTCTCACCTCTGTGTGGCTCAGGCTCACAGAGTGAGTGGTTCATAGCCCGCTTGCAGTTAGCTTAGATGGAGATGGAAGTTTCTCTTCAAAATAAGTGCAGTGCTCCCAAGGGCTCGTGACTTCCTTCTTCTGTATCAGTGAGGATGCACTAGATTATGGGTCAGTAACAAACACCCCAGGATAACCCAGGAGCACCTTCTTCTCTGTCAGGTCTAGCCCCTCTGCTGCATCTGGGCTGTAGGACGGAGAGAAAGGGACAAGAGTCTTGACGGCCCACAGTTTCTGTAGGTTGTTGCTGCTTCTCTGGCTAACCCTTTCTGACTGATGACGCTCCATTCCTGGTCTCAGTGGAGCTTGAGGGCCCTGCAGGGTGTCCCCCGAGACCACCCTCCCCAGACAGCTCACTGAAGTGGAACACTGGCTTCACATAGCCACTGCAACTTCAGATGGACAGCAAAGCACATTCCTAGCACGTATCTAAAAGGTGGGGAGAACAGCACTGTATTGCTGTTTACACACAGAAGATACCCAACTTTATGGTTCAGAACACCAGCCATCTCTTCAGTGGATGACTCTGTGGGTCGACAGTTTGATCAGGATTGAGCTGCGCAGTTCCTCTTTTCGCATCTGGATCCTTGATTCCCTGCAGGGAGCAGGGTGGCTCTGCTTCTGGGATGTCACTCGAGTGATGGGGGTGGTTTCTGGACCGTATGTCTCCTATCGTCCTTCAGTACATATGGCAGCTGGGCAGGTTTCTGAGGGAGAAGACAGGTGTGCGAGACATCTTGAAGTCTGGGCTTGGAAATGGCTTTGAAGTTGCTTCTGCTACCTGCTGTTGGTCAAATACCTGCAAACCAACAGGATTCAAGGAGCTCCAGCTTGGATGGGAGGATCTTGAAGTCACCTTGCCAAGGAGCATGGGAAGGGTAAAGTAGAGAATTGTGGCATCCACCCCGAGCACTAAACCCACCACATCTTCCTGATCTCCTGCAGGGAAGGCTGGGGGCTTGATGCAGAGGTGGCTAGACTCGGCAAGTCCGGGTGAAGTCATCTGTATGTCCAGTAGGGCTGTCTAATAAATGGAGGCCTTTATTAGAACAGTGTGATCAGAACTTTCTGTCTACAGCTTTGGGGCTTAGACATTAATTCCAGGCAACAGGAATGGATATTCAACTACAAGGGAAATGCTCCTTTTCAGGTGAAGTGACCTATGACAGGTCATGCAGCTGCCTGCCAAGTGGTTCATTTCTTTTGTCTGGGCAGAGGGGACACTCTGCACTAAGAGCTGATGATTTAAAAGCATAATTAGAAGGGAGGAGAGGGTGAGATGTATGGAGAGAGTAACATGAAAGCTTGCATTACCATATGTAAAATAGATAACCAACGGGAATTTGCTGTATGTCTCAGGAAACTCAAACAGGGGCTCTGTATCAACGTAGAGGGGTGGGATGGGGAGGGAGGTGGGAGGGAGGTTCAAGAGGGAGGGGATATATGTATACCTATGGCTGATTCATGTTGAGGTTTGACAGAAAACAACAAAATTCTGTAAAGCGATTATCCTTCAATTAAAAAATAAATTAATTTTAGAAAACTAAGCAATCAAAATAAAATGAGGTAGAAGGGTTAAAAAAAAAAAAGCATAAAAAGTAACCTAGACTTTTAAAAGGTCACTGTGGCTGGGATGGCAAGAGCAAGGTGGATGGCAGTCTAAGCTGTCACTGGGACCCAGAATCTACCAGTCCTTGGAGCCCGTGGCAAGCTTTTCTTTAAATTTATAGAGAACAGGGGCTTCCCTGGCAGTGCAGTGGTTAAGACTGCACTTTCAATGCAGGGGACATGAGTTCCATCCCTGGTCAGGAAGCTAAGATCCCACATGCCTCATGGCCAAAAGAATAAAATAAATTTAATTTATAAAGGACAAAAGGAACTTTGTGAAGGATTTTGAACAACAAGCTCACGTGGTCACATCTGTGTTCCCCATATATCCTCTCAGCTCCCATGGGAAGACTAGATTGGAGAAGCGGGCTGGACCAAACCACCCAGGATTCCTCCAGCCCGTGTGGTGTTTCTTCATAGGTCCCAAAGGCAGAGGAGAAATGGCCTAGTTTTGCCAGGATCAAAACCAAGAGGCAGGGCAGGGGGCAGAGCAGAGAAAGTCAGGTGGATAATTCCACATGATGTTCTCCTCAAACACACACACACACACACACACACACACACAGCCATATGCTTTGGAGCCCAGCAGGCTTGGGAAGCTCTGGTTTGCGTTCTGTGATGCTTTAGCCACTTTAATTCCCGGTCGATGGTCTCCTCTTCTTTGCTGTGTGAACAGACAAATGGTGGCCAAGGGACCACAGCAGAGAAAGGCCAGCACAGACCCCAGCATGATGGACCCAGTTGTGATCCCAGGAGTTCATACACTTAATGTTTCCAGTGATTCCAATTCGAAAGGCAAACAGTGTCAAAAACCATGAGCTATTTTGAAGCATACTGGTGGGTGCCCAGGGAGGCAGGGAGGAGGAGGAGGGCGGGGTGGGGGCCATTGACATTAGCCACCCCTGCAGGCACCCCTGTGCGCCTCCACAGGGGCTGAGGGTGTCAGGAACGGAGCAGCCCATGGAGCAGGCCTCACCCCCACCCCCCCAACACTCACAGCAGGAGTCTGCATGGTTGATCGTAAGCCTGTTCTGTCATTGCATTGCAGCTCCAGAAACTAAAACGATCACTTTCTTTCAAGACCAAGAGTTTACGGAGCAAAAGCGCTGACAACTTCTTCCAGCGAACCAACAGCGACGTGAAGCTGCAGGCGGACGTGCTGGCGGGGGTCAGCCCCGGCTCCAGCCCGCTCCCCGCCCCCGGAAGCCTGACCTCCACACCCACCAGGGCCGGCCTGTACCCCGGCGGCGGAGGCAAGGCCCACGCCTTTCAGGAGCACATCTTCAAGAAGCCCACTTTCTGTGACGTCTGCAACCACATGATCGTGGGTAAGCCCTGCCCCTGCCCCCTCCTGCAGGTCCCCACATCTCTGGAAAGCCAGGTGAGAGGGGTGCACCTGAGTCCAGGCCCCTGTGGACAGACTCTTAGACCGTCTGGCAGTGGGGAGGATTGTTTGTGATCCCCTGGAGGAACACCGGGCTTCCCAGACAGCATTAGTGGTAGAGAACCCACATGCCAATGCAGGAGACATAAGAGATGCAGGTTCACTCCCTGGATTGGGAAGCTCCCCTGGAGAAGGAAATGGCAACCCACTCCAGTATTCTTGCCTAGAGAATCCCCTGGACAGAGGAGCCTGGCAGGCTACAGTCCATAGAGTCACAAAGAAACGGACACGACTGAGCGACTTAGCATGCACGCACTCACGAGAGAACACTGTGTGTCAAAGGTAAGGGAAGCAGGGCTGGGCAGAGGAGAAGCTGGGTAATGGTGCGGATATGACAGAGCCTTCAACTGCTCCCCGGGGTGCTCTCCAGCCCCGTTCAGTCATCTCGCTTTGAGGCCAGAAGTCCGGGACTTTGTACCCTGCATCACCTCTCACTGGATATCGGCAGCCCCCAGGTAGAGGGCCACATCTTGGACAAAGCCGCTCTTAAAAACTGCCAAGGGCAGTTAGCCGAGAGGGATTCTGTGGGAGGCAACCAAGATACTGGGCAGTTGGAGTTCGAATGCCTCCATTCTGTAAGGGGATCTGAGCGCTGCATTGCAGGGTCCATTCGTGCTTGCGTGGCCGTGTCTGCCTGAGGTCACCTGGGCAGGGGGTCTGTGGCGTGGTGAGTTACAGGCGAATGAGCAGGGCAGGCAGGTGTGGAAGGGAGGAGACCTCAGGGAGGCACTGACCCAAAACAGAGGATTGAGTGGTAATGGTGATTACCAACTCTGGACCTCGGGAAGGACTCACTCCTGGTACCACAAAGAAATGGTGGTGGCCTGAGTGTCTTAGGGCTTGTGCCCAGAAGGGAGTGAGCTATAAAATGTCCCAACCAGAAGGAAAATGCAGCCATTCAGAATTGCACGCACAGAGGCTCCACACTTGACACCCCCTGCCTCTCGGCAGAAACCCAATGACCAAACAGATAGAGGAAACCATAAAAGGAAGGGGACTTAGGGTGGGAACCAGAGTGAATTGAAACCAGTTGTATCAAGACAGCCGCATGTCCTAAGTGATCGACTGGTCCACTACACAACAAGGGAGGAGGGGGAAGGAGATGCCCACATTTCTCTCAGGGGGGCCGTTAGGATGCACCCACCCTAGGAGAAGTTAAAGGGCAGAAGCCTGGAATTAAGAGAGGAAATGAGGCTGAAAATCAAAAAGATGCAAAGCTGACCGAGTCGGGAACTTGTCCTGCAGAGACGGAGCCAAGCAAAACCCGGAGCGCCTGGACCATGGCTGAGAGGGATGCAGGTGTGGGAGACAGCCCTTCCCCAGCTGGGGTCCCAGGGCTGGGCCCACACCATGCCTTCTGCTCACTTATGGCCTGGATGCTGTGGCCCTGGGCTGGGCCTCCAAGGCTTGAGACAAGAACACTTTAAGATCAAGAGCCTGATTCCCAAGCTGGGAGCCAGGGCCCCAGTGACCCTGACATGTTGTTCCTCTCGCCTTCCAGCTCCTCAGCGCCAACACCCACCTCTCCCAGCCCCCAGTTTCCCCTTAAGTGCCCACTTCCCATGGCCCAGAGTCTCTTCTGAGCATGACAGTTGTCATAGGCCGGATTCCCCAGAAGCAGAGCAGAGACAGGGACTCACATGCCCGTAATCTATTGGGAGGACGAGAAGGGGAAATGGAAACCAGTGGGCAAGGGAGGGACTGTGCAAGGACGTGCTCTTAGGTGGATCTTGCGGGAGCTCCGGAGCATGGGTTTGAACAGCTGGTCCTTCCTCGAGGCCAGCCTGTGGCATCAGTGGGCTTCCCCTCTCCTCCACAACGGAGGTCATTTCAAACCCCTGAGCAAAGTGGTTCATGCTCTGCTGAAGGCAGTTCTCTCGAGAAAAGGGGCAGCCGTGAGCTCTGACCAGCCAGCAGGGATACCACTGGTGTATTCGTGGGCTTTTGCTACTAAAACAAGTTACTACAAACTTGGTAATTGAAAACAATAATTTTATCATCTTCTAGTTCTGGAGGTCAGAAGTCCACAGTGAGTCTCATGGGGCTGAAATCGAGGTGTGCACAGAGCTGCGGTCCTTTCTGGAGGCTGGAGGGAAGAATCCATGTTCTTGCCTTTTCCAGCTTCTCGCGGCTACATGCACCTTGGCTTGTGGCCCCTTTTCATCTTCAGTGCAGTGAAGCAAGGCCGTGGCAGGTCTCACCACCATCTCTTTGGCCCTGACTCTCCCCCTTTTCCAGAGGACCCTTTCGATTACACTGGACCTACCTGAATAAGCCAGTATGACCTTCCCATCTCAGAGTCACCTGATTAGCAGCCTTACTTCCACTTCTACCCTTGAGTTCCCCTTGCCACACAACATAACCATTCAAGCTCCGGGGACTAGGACATGGACATCTTTGGGAGGCCACTGTTCTGCCTATTCATGCCCAGTAAAGGGTATCTGGGCAGGGCATCAGCAGTGCCAACCACAGCAATGGAAGGAAACCTGAGTTGAAGATCGCAGGACTGGCCTCTGTTGATTCCTTTCCATCCTGGCCCTGATGCCAATCATGTGAGTGTTATATTCCCACTGAAGGCTTTGTCATGTCACAGGATGAGAGACCATCTTTGTTTGAAGTGGGCAGAGAGGTACCTTTCCATGTGGTACACAGAATGGAGAGAGCCCTGACCCCTGTTTTGCTCCTGACTATTCCTATGACACGGAGAAGGTGATGGCACCCCACTCCAGTACTCTTGCCTGGAAAATCCCATGGATGGAGGAGCCTGGTGGGCTGCCGTCTATGGGGTCATGGACACGACTGAAGCAACTTCACTTTCACTTTTCACTTTCACGCACTGGAGAAGAAAATGGCAACCCACCCCAGTGTTCTTGCCTGGAGAATCCCAGGGACGGGGGAGCCTGGTGGGCTGCCATCTATGGGGTCGCACAGAGTCGAACACGACTGAAGCGACTTAGCAGCAGTAGCAGCAGCATTCTTATGACACAGTTAGCCCTTTCCTTTCCCAGGTAAAGGGCTACCCTGGTGCCTCAGATGATAAAGAATCCGCCTACAGTGCAGGAGATCCGAGTTCAATCCCTGGGTCAGGAAGATCCCCTGGAGAAGGGAATAGCAACCCATGACAATATTCTTACCTGGAGAATCCCATGGACAGAGGAGCCTGGCGGGCTACGATCCATGGGGTCCCAAAGAGTTGGACACGACTGAATGACTAAACACACTTCCTAGATAAAATGAGATGAGGGTGCGAGGATGGCAGAACGACCAGGAGCTTGGATTTAAGTCCCATGTAGCTGTGCAACCTGGTGCCAGTGATGCACCTTCTCTGAACCTGTGTCCTCATTTTATGTGGAGATGATAAGACAACCCTCAGGACTTTGTGTGGATTAATGAACTGGCAGAAGGAAGGTATCAGGCATCTAATACACCTCACTCGGTAAAGGAGGGCCATAGGAGTTAATATCATTATCATTATTATGGAACAAGAAAATAGTCATTTTTCTAAGGAAGAGAAAGCTATTTGGAGGGTAAACCAAATTAGTGTATCAGAAAAACTTTTTACACTTTATAGGCATAAAAATTTTTAAAATAATGTCTAGGTAACACAAAATAATTAGTCCCTCATCTACACAACCATAGATTCCCTGGTGGCTCAGTGGTAAAGAATCTGCCTGCAATGCCGGAGCCCCAGGAGACACTGTTTCAATCCCTCAGTCAGGAATATCCCCTGGAGAAGGGCATGGCAACACACTCCAGTATTCCTGTCTGGAGAATCCCATGGACAGAGGAGCCTGGCGGGCTATAGTCCATGGGGTTACAAAGAGTCGGTCACCACTGAAGCAATTTAGCACAGCCATGTTTTTTGTGCACCCTAAGGATTGTCTATGGTTCTGCATTTCCTATTTTGTGAGGGGTGTGAACAAGTGAGCAGGCATCTAGAAGAGAGGGATCAGAATGTTGAGTGCATGCCAGGATAAGATTGTGAGGAAACTCTGGGAGTTTGATGTGGAAAAGACTTTGCGTGTGCAACGGTGTTTTAAAATCCTGTATTGGAAAAGTCAAGAGATTCACTCTCTATGGCTTTAGAGGGAAGAGTTGGGGACAAGGGGTAAAGGTAAAAGGCAAGTAAATTTCCGGGAGAAGATAGCCATGTAACTGATGTAACTGGTAACTGGTCTACCTTCTGAGTAGCCAGTGGTTTTAACTTCTCCCGGGTGTAGGTCATCTGGAAGTAGGCCCCCGACTTAACTGTCTGATAGTCTTTGAAATGAGATTTGGAACGTGTGCTGCTTCCCAGAGAGTTCAGTGTGTCATCACTGGCCATGGACATATCAGTGGTTTCCCATATGGCCGGGACCAGGGTTGAGTGGTGCCCTTCTCCAAGACCTAGTTAAGGGGGAGGGGTGATTCAAAATGGGGAGCAACGTCAGCCCCTCTTGCAACCATGCACACAGGCCTGTCCTCATCCTCAGAAAACCCTTACATAACCACACTCTCATTTTCGAGTCACTTTTATTATTCACGTTCTTCCTTCCAACAAGCCACACTTAACAACAGTGCTTTGCCTCAGTCAAGGGTTTCCGGAAAAACTGTCACAACCACTTTAAGATTCCAGCTTCCTTATACTATTACTTAGCATCTTCAGATCTGCTGGGGTTCGGCTGATACAGACTCAGCTCAATTAGTGCGTCTTCTGTCTCTTCCTTATCTCTCACCTTTTCCTTGGATGCATGGTCTGTCAAGCCACGTCCTTCTAATGGCAAGGACAAGTGGAACTGTACAAAGCTCCCCAGGACCTTGGGTTGGAGATGGTGCCCTATCACTTCCTCGGGCACTCCACCAAGGATGTGGGTCAAACCCTTGTCTACAAATGGAGAATACACTCTGCCCTTAGCAGCAGGAACAGCAGAGACAACTGGCAGAGGACAGGGTGAAAAATGTTAATAATGCAGCCCGTCACCAGGCTTAGGATGGCTCTGCCTCATGGAGCCTTGTTTGTCTGGGAGACACTGCTGACTCTTGGAGCTGAACCACCTTCCATGTCCCTTCTGCATCTGGAAGTGATGCCTGGTTCCTGACTGTTCCCGTGGCAGGGGTTTGGATGGAGGGCGGGGGAGGTGGGGCAGGTTGTTCATCATCTCATGCTCAGAACTCTGAGGCAGTTTGGTCTCCAACTTGGTTTTCGTGTCTGCCTTCCTTGCTTTGGAATCTGATGCTTCACTTTCAGTTTCCACACAGATTTCCACCAGGCCTTTTCAAGGCACTGCTATTCATAACCTTTAAATAGGTGATCATGAGTCTCTATTTTCCATTTCGTTGTGACGAGTGTGAAAAGACAAACAGCCCGTGTGTTCTTAAAACAAGTAACGGAAATGAATTCATCTCTGAGGAATGTAACATTCCTTAACCCTAAGGAGGATTCCAGGTACACCTCAAGTACAGCGACAGTTTGGAAAGGTTCTGTTTTGAAAATCACACCCCCCAAAATGCTCTGTGTTAAAGAGAATCTCTACTTTTCTCTTCTGGAATTAAATGTATAGTGTAACTGCCTTTTTATCTTAAGAAAGAGATAAAAACAATCAACAAGGCACACTGCTCTTTTCAAAGATGAAAACCAAGTAAAGCAAATAGAGACTCCTTCTATGAATGGAGAAAAGGGATTAGAGAGGTGATGTGAGGCCAAAGGAGACAGGTAAGGAGAGACAGCACGGGAAGGAGGCAAGGAGAGGTGAGGAGTTAGGTGAAGCAGAGGCTGATGGGCGTCATCCTTCCCGAAACACTGCACAGGACTTGTGATCTGTGAGAGAGCACAGCTGACTGATCTTCCCCTTTTCATTTCTTTTAGTTTTTATCCGTTTATTTATTTTTATTTTTGGCTGCACTGGATCTTCGTTGCAGTACATGGGTTTCTCACTGCAGTGGCTTCTCTTGTTGCAGAGCATGATCTCTGGGGCTCGTGGGCTCAGTAGTCGTGGCTCATGAGCTCTGGAGCATGGGCTCAGTAGTTGCAGCCCTCGGGCTTAATTGCTCCACAGCATGTGGAATTCTCCCAGTCCAGGGGTTGAACCGCTGTCCCCTGCAATGGCAGGTGGATTCTTACCCAAAGGACCACCAGGGAAGTCCCGCCTGTTTCTTTACTCTGCAAACCTAATGTCTTGTCTCTACATACTCAACTGAAGCTTTGTTTTCTTCAAGCCACAGGTCATCTTCAGATTCTAAATTCTAAGGAAAAACCACCTGCTGTTAACCCCCTAGAATGGCATTCCAGAGAATATATTAAAGCAAGTTGTTTTTTTTTTTCCTTTCAACTGAGAACCAAGGATGACATTAATGATAACCAAGAAAAATCAAATCTCACTTGTGTAGTTTCTAGCTGATGGACATTTATTTAACAGGATCCAGCATCCTCACTGTCGAGAATTTCTAACTTGGAGCAGACATGCAGAGCTGGGTTTACAAGGCTTCACATGTGTGCCTCCCCTGACTGCCTGGCCTGAGAGCTGGAGAGGCTAAACATTTGCCACAGGAAGGCAGCAATACAAATAGATGGGTACCGCAGTCTCATTCCCTGCCCACCTCTCTCTGCCTGTGGCCTTGATGCAGTTACTCCATCCTGGTGCCAGTGTTGCCCTTGACCTTGGACTTGACACCTGAGACTGCTCCTCCCCTGCTGACCTGTCCCCTACTAATCTAATCTTGCCTCCAGGACATGACTAGCCTTTTTGATCACCTCCGTCCCAGAAATGGTGTTACCTATGCAAACCAAAGATGATCAAGCCAACTTTTCATGGAGACATGAGAGAAGTAGGCAGTCGGGTGTGTTTACCAGCCCCAAGGCTGAACGCCACATCCTTTGAGTCAACGGGACTCAGGACCCAGTCTTAGACTAGGAGAATCCTCTCATACTTGGTTAGAAGGAAAATGCTTTCTCTGTGAAAACGATCCACTCTTGCCATCCTTAGATCTTAGCAGTAGGAGTTAGTGTCGGGGACTCATCTTCACTGGACACCCACTACATATATTCCATCTGTCTTTACACTGAACTGTCTGTAATAACTCATTTCAGGAGAGCACTGAATTTCCTTGTGGTACTCTGCATCTCATTGGAATTAAAGACTTGAGCAAGTCAATATGTACTATGAGAATAACTAACTCATTGCATAAGTCCATTCCATCAATTAAGGAGGTTTTTCCAAGAGAGTTCATTCTATTTACTGCCAGATACCTTCTTTCCAGAACTATTTTTTATTTCTTTTTAAGGCATGATCTGGTCTAATGTAGGTGCCTATTCCCACAGCAGTCAGCACAGCACACACCTGGCTCATGGTGAGTAGTTTAAAAAGACTAGTGAATGAGTGGGAAGAAAAGTCATCAGCCTTAAAGACCCAGCAACAGAAACAGAAGAACATGGAAGACTCCCTAATCGTTTGAAAGCTGCTCCCCTGGTATGTCAGGTCTCCACTCTGCCCAAAAGGAAGCTGGGCCCAGAAGCCCTATTTTCTCATCTGACAATTTTCTCTTCATTTCTCCTTTGTGTTGTGTATTTTAATGTGAAGTTACCCTGTGCACAAAGGGTCATAGCAGGGACTCCTTCCTTGTGAATTATATCCATAGCCAAATAAAATGATATCCAATTTCATTGAACACTTAAAAAAATTTATTGATGTTTAGTTGCTTTCCAATGCTGTGTTAGTTTCTGCTGTACAGCCAAGTGAATCAGTGATATGTGTATATATATCCTCTTTTTTGGATTTTCTTCCCATTTAAGTCACCACAGAGCACTCAGTAGAGTTCCCTATGCTATACAGTAGGTTCCCGTTAGTTTTCTATGTTATACATAGTAGGGTATATATGTCAACCCCAATCTCCCAGTTCATCCCACCTCTCCCCCTTGGTGTCCATACGTTTATTCTCTATGTCTCTGTCTCTGTTTCTGCTCTGCAGATAGGTTTGTCTGTACCACTTTTCTAGATTCCACATATATGCCTTAATACATGATACTTGTTTTTCTCTTTCTGACGTCACTGTATGACAGTCTCTAGGTCCATCCATATCTCTGCAAATGGCACAGTTTTGTTCCTTTTCATGGCTGAATAATAGTCCATTGTGTACCTATACTACATCTTCTTTATGCATTCCTCTGCTGATGGACATTTAGGTTGCTTCCATGTCCTGGCTATTGTAAGTAGTGATGCAGTGAACATTAGGCTGCATGTGTCTTGGAATTATGGTTTTCTCCAGGTGTGCCCAGGAGTGGAATTGCTGGGTCATGTGGGGTTCTATTTTTAGTTTTTTAAGGAACCTCCATATTGTTCTCTATGGTGACTGTATCAATGTACAGTCCCACCGACAGTGTGGGAGGGCTCCCTTTTCTCCACACCCTCTCCAGCATTTATCGTTTGTAGGTTCTTTGTTGATGGCCATTCTGACCAGTGTAAGGTGGTGCCTCACTGCAGTTTTGTCTTGCATTCTCTAATAATTAGTGGTCTTGAGCGTCTTTTCATGTGCCTCTTGACATCTGCTTGTCTTCTTTGTAGCAATGTCTGTTTAGATCTCCCACCCAGTTTTTGATGGGGTTGTTTGTTTTTTTATACTGAGCTGCATGAGTTGTTTCTATATTTTGGAGATTAATCCCTTGTCAGTTGCTTCATTTGCAAATATTTTCTCCCATTCCAAGGGTTGTCTTTTCATCTTGTTTATGGTTTCCTTTGCTGTGCAAAAGCTTTCAAGTTTAATTAGATCCCATTTATTTATTTTTGTTTTTATTCTCATTGCTCTAGAAGGTGGGTAAAAAAAAAAATCTTGTTGTGATTTATGTCAGCAAGTGTTCTGAATACTTTTGTCATGAATTCCACTATTAATGCCTCCACCTAAGTTTTTTGTATTTGCCTGATACACCTTTATCAACCTCTAATTTCAAATCTTTTTTGTCATGCGTTCTGTGTGCTTCTTTTGAAAATAAACATAATTGGATTTTAGATTTATTAAAAAGTGAGAATATGGTATTTTTATTGCTCTATTGTTCCAAATA
The DNA here is from genome assembly GCF_003369695.1 of Bos indicus x Bos taurus. Classification (NCBI taxonomy): domain Eukaryota; kingdom Metazoa; phylum Chordata; class Mammalia; order Artiodactyla; family Bovidae; genus Bos; species Bos indicus x Bos taurus. Next base: position 50,654,487 of record NC_040097.1, on the reverse strand, counting down.
AGCCTACTGAGGTTTTAATCACAACTCCCATCCTCCAGCAATAGTGTTTCAACTTCTTGTTTTTGTAAATAGGTACAACACTCTTACCAATCCAAAGTTTTATTGTTATTCCAATATTTTGCAATTCAGACATTTGATTGAGAATAAACCTTAAGATACATATACCTTTTTGTAAGAAGATTTGTACGTCAATTTAGACATTTCCATGTTTAACTGATTCTAGTATTTACCACCAGCTCTATTCTTACATAATGTCTCCATTCTTCAGCTCTTATTTTTGTTTCTCAGTTGTTCAGTAATATTTTCCCAGAGGCTGTGAATACCAAAGGCATAAGGGAGGTCATTGCCATGGGCCCCCTTGCTTAGCTGATGAACCTCTCGCAGGTTGGGGCAGAATGGTGAGCAGAGTCCAACCCAGGAATTCTCATGGTCTCCACTTACTGTCCCTCAGGCTGTTCTGCAGCTCTGTCCGCTGTCCACTCTGCTCTCGCTGATGCTATCTGCACAGTCTCCTCTTTTACTTTAGTGCATGAAACCCAAAGATCTTAGAACTGCTGCTTTGTGATGGTAACTAAACCATCTGTACCATCAGCTTTGACCTTCACTTCTAATAAGGATTTTGATTATGAAAATTGTTTGCTCTCCTATATTTCCTATGCATTCTTTCAGGGTTTTTAATTCCTTATTTTGACTCCTTTATCATAGTATCTCTTGTATTTTACTGTCAGCTAAAAGTTGAAGCTGTCTACAATTGTCTTCTGTTTAGTATAATATAATCCTTAATGAATGCTGTCACATAGACAAGGTGAATGGCAGATGTCACTGCACTTACTCCTGAGGGCAGGGCGCTTCTCTGTGATGTGCCATGTTTGCTGTGGCAGCCTTGGCGCTAAGCCTGGCACCCAGCCTGCAACAGGTGTTCAATGTGAATTTGTTGAATGAATGAATAGATAAATGGATGATTAGCCATTAATAACTATTATCATCAGAATTATGATTATTTTTATTGCACACAAAAATGTTCACCATTATAAAGATAGAACTATGGGTAATCTCAATAGCTATAGATCCATCAAACATTGAGCACCGACTGTGTACCAGCCCAGTGCTGATGTCTGACACCTTCATAAGTTCAAGTGAGGAGACCGGGAGGTACCAAAGGAGAAGGGACTGGAATTACGTAGAAACTGGAAGAAGTGAGGAGGCGCCCTTGACTCTTCCAGCTGAAGACCTACTGGTCTCTTTCCATGCAGATCCTGCAGTGTCCACTGGGCAGGGTGGGTTTAATAGGCCCCATGATGCCTGCCTTCCAGGGCCATCCCACCCTCTCACTCCCATCCAAGGGCATCAGACTGGGATGTCCTAAAGCCACATCACTGATGGGAGAACATCTGAATCCTGCTGGGGGGACTAGTTTGGGGAAGTCAGGACCTAAAGAAGCTGTTAGAGTTTGGTTCATCTCAGTGCTGTTGGCCATACTTCCACATCTGTGTCCAAAATTGTTTTTCTAAAGGTACACGTGCTGTGACATTAGAATGACATGGACACTGCCTCCCATGCTGTCCTCAAACATCTCATGACTGTTAAAAAAGGGACCATGTGGTGATGAATCTTTATATGCATAAAAATTCCCCAAGTTGCCAGACACTGCTGCTATCCACTCAGTGTAAGAAAGAAAATGCAGGACTTCATTCCTGTGAACTGTTCATTTTACTAGTAATTGACCAAAGTCTTAAATGATCACATTTGGGAGGAAAATGTGAAAAAAGGAAAGGTAGCCAGAGAAAAGAGACTGCTCCTCCTAAGTCATCCATCATGATGTTTGCAAGTGTTTTGGTGATTTCTAGAATCACGACATTGAGGTGATTTTCAGAGAAATGATAATTTTGTTGTGCCCCAAAGAAGAGATCCGCACTTCAGGAGCCCTTCAAGATCATACCTTAGTGGAGAGAAATGACAATACAGGAGAGTGTTTTCAGTACATAAATACCTGGCCTGATGGGGGAGGATGCTAATTCAAGGTGGTATTTTGTTATGTTTTTAGTTATGCCCTTCGGGTCCAGGTCGCCAGCTAGAGATTCTGAATATATATACTTCCATGTTCTCCTGAGACCTTCTGGGCTTCATTTATTTTCTCCTTGTCCCACCTGCCAAGAAATTAAAAAGCTGCCTAGGGCAGAAGGAGAGGAGAGAAATTAGTCAAGGTGGAGTTGAGACAGAAAGTAGACAGTGCATTCTGGATACACTTTAAGCATTTTCTAAACTTGCAGCTACAAAACGTTTTCCTGACTGTGATGTTGCTGATTTATGCTTTCCTGCTTGAAGTTAAGACCAAGCTATGACAGACAAATGTAGAAAGGACCCATGATTAATTCTGTGTTTGGAAGCTAGGGATCTCCGGGGACAGGCCATCTCCTGTTACAGACGTGGGGCAGAGACCTGTTGGAAGATGTGTGTAGGGCAGGGAATGCTCCACTGACCTACTTTAGAAAGGTCCCTTTGCTTGCAAAGCTACAGGGATATCACATAAATGACAGAACTGGGCCAGCAATGAAAGAAAATAGGACAGCCCTTTGTGTGTGTCTGGGGCTCAAAGCATCCGGCAGGTGTGTATGTGTGTGTGTGTGTCTGTGTCTGTGGGAGACACCTATACACTAGCTTCCCTGGTGGTTCAGGAGGTAAAGAATCTGCCTGCCATGCTGGAGACCCAGGTTCGATCCCTGGGTGGAAAGATTCTCTAGAGAAGGGAATGGCAACCCACTCCAGCAATCTTACCTGGAGAATTCCATGGACAGAGGAGCCTGGCGGGCTACAGTCCATGGGTCAAAAAGAGTCAGACACAACTGAATGACTAACACTTTCTTACACTTTTCTTATGCACTGTGATGCAGACACTGGTTGCTGAACCGGAAAAAACAAAGCATAGATTATTCTATCATGTGCTAAGCTTACCTGGAAAGAAAACCCAGACGCTTATAGCTGCCCTGTACTCCTTGCCCCAACAGTGTGACAACAGGCAAGCACAGGAGTGTGCATGTATATACCTGTGTGCTTGTGTGCACACCACACACACACTTCACCTCCAGTCAGGGAAATGCGCATTTCCATTAACATGGCAAGAACATGGTTTCAAGAGTTGACATCTGCTTCATTCTGATCCCTTACAATCTAATATCCAAGCACCAAAAGGCCATAAAGATAAGTGACAAGAATGACTGGCTGTAACCAGAGACAGTAAATCAGCCGGACTTTGACCCAGAAGGACTCTATCCCTTTGGGTGAGATCACCCTGACAGCCCTCTTTGGGAAGGAGATTTCACGGAATGTTTTCTGAGCATCCATTTTCTCATTTTAAAAATAGAAATACCTCTCTGACAGATGTGGCATAGAGATTCAATGAGACAGTGCCCAAAACAGTGATGCCCAGTTAACAGTGAGATCCGGGGATCCCTGCTGTCCTGTCCTGCCATCCTGGAGGTATGTGTTGCTGCTGGCCAGCCTCTCTCCAAGACTCTGGTCTCTCACGTCAGCTACCAGAACTCTGGTGCCCAGATGCCATGTGGATGCGGAAACACCTACATCTTCCCACAGCATCGCCTGCCCCCATAAAACCTGCTGCTTTATTGCTGGCCTCTTCTGCTGGGGCTCATAGCACCCAGGACCTCAAGGCCATCTTTTATTCCTCCCAACCCCTCTCTCTAAAAACCCTACCCATGAGCAGAACGCTCTGTCAGTTCTCCTTCTGTGACTTTTCCACAGCCAGGTCCTTCCTCTGTTCCCGCTGCTCCTGCCCCAGTCCAGGCTTCAGCACACCTCACCTGAACTGTCTCAAGAACTTCCTAAACTATGTTCTCTTATCCATTTCTACCACTTCATCCCCTTTACACTGCTGCCAACCCTCTTCTGATGGAGAAGGCAATGGCACCCCACTCCAGTTCTCTTGCCTGGAAAATCCCATGGACGGAGGAGCCTGGTAGGCTGCAGTCCATGGGGTTGCTAAGACTCGGACACGACTGAGAGACTTCACTTTCACTTTTCACTTTCATGCATTGGAGAAGGAAATGGCAACCCACTCCAGTGTTCTTGCCTGGAGAATCCCAGGGACGGGGAGCCTGGTGGGCTGCCATCTATGGGGTCGCACAGAGTCGGACACGACTGAAGCGACTTAGCAGCAACCCTCTTCTGAAAGCAAACTGCCTTCGAATTCCTGCTTTTCTTAGAAACGCTTGCCCTACCCAAAGAATTGTACTCACACTCCTTAGCTTGAAGCTAAAATCTCCAGCAGCTGACAAGGCAAAGGGCTCTGTACCATCAGATTTGTAGAAGTGGAACTTTGTCCACTGCCCTGACGGTCATCATCATTGGCACTGGTGAACACCTGCAAGAGGATCATTGCAAGCAGATTCAAAACACAGAGCTTCAAGACAGATCCAGCAGAGAGGCACAATGGTGCAGAGAGGTCAGGATGGGTATTTGCATTCTGCTCTGCATTTGGTACATCAAGTGACCTTGGACAATTAATTTACCTTCCCTCAATCCCAATGTCTTTTTAAAAATCTTTATTGAAATGCAGTTGATTTACAGTCTTATGTTAATTTCAGGTATACAGCAAAGTGATTTAGTCATGTACATAAGTATATATTCTCTTTTTACATTCTATTCTATTATAGATTATTATATTGAGTATAGTTCCTTGTGTTATACAGTAGATCCTTGTTGCTTATCTATTTTATATATAGTGGTGGGTGTATATTTTAATCCCAAACTCCTAGTTTATCCCTGCTGTGGCTCCTCTTTGGTAACTATAAATTTGTTTTCTATGTTTTTGAGTCTATTTCTGTTTTGTAAATAAGTTCATTTGTATCGGTTTTGGGATTTCACGTATAACCCATATAGTGTGGTGTTTGTCTTTCTCCATCTAGCTTTCTTCACTTAGTATGACCATCTCTAGGTCTATCCCTGTTGCTGCAAATGGCACTATTTCATTCTTTATTATGGCTGAGTAATAGTCCGTTGTCTGTATGTACCGCATCTTCTTTATCCATTTATCTGCTGATGGACACTTAGGTTGCTTTCATGTCCTGGCTGTTGTAAATAGTGCTGCAGTGAATACTGGAGTGTGTGTGTCTTTTTGAATTGTTTTTCTCTGGACATATGGCCAGGAGTAGGATCACTCAATCATATGGTAGCTCTATTTTTAGTTTTCAAAGGAACCTCCATTCTGTTCTCCACAGTGACTGTACCAATTTACATTTCCATCACCAGTGTAGGAGGGTTCCTTTTTCTGCATGTCATCTCCAGCATTTATTATTTGTAGACTTTTTTATGATAGCCACTCTGGCCAGTATGAGATGATGCCTCATTGTGGTTTCTTTAATATTTATTTATTTATTTAGTCTTAGTTGTGGCATACTGGGATCTTTTAGTTACAGCATGAGAACTCTTAATGTAGCACTGGGAATCCAGTTCCCTGATGAAGGATCGAACCTGGGCCTGCTGCATTGAGAGTGCCGAGTCTTAACCATTGGACCGTGAAGGAAGTCCACTCATTGTAGTTTTGATTTGCATTTCTCAGCAGTGTTGAGGATCTTTTAATCCCAGCGTCTTACAAATGAAATTAAAAATAACAATACCTACTTCATGGAATTTACTGATAAATAAATTGATACAAGTGAATGTTCTTTGTGGAGTATAAAACTCAAAAATTATTCACTATGGTTAAATATATCTGTTTGTATGAACAGTTGAGCTTAATAGAAGGCACCTTGGGGATGGAGAGAAGGGGTATAGCAGAGATTAGCCAATCCATTCTTGGGAAAACTGAGGATAAATACAAATTCTTGAGCCCTAAGCTAAAAGAACAATTCTGAAGAAAGCCAACGAGACTGTGAAAATTGCAGACCTCAGAGAAGAGAAGAAGGAGAAGACAGCAGCAGAGATCATTTATATCGAGCTCAGGGGTGTTCCAGACGGTCATGAGAAAGTGATCATTCAGGAAGACGGGCCTCAAAACTTCAAGCCACACACATGTAACAGAAGGAAAGTTTGCTGGCCATGGTGTTAGGCCATGAACTGATGACCCGGAGGGCAAAGGCTACGGACTCGAAACAAAAAGCCCTGAACCAACCCAACTCCTGTTGCTATTTTTGAAGCTCAGTGCGGGTGAGGGCCGGGAGAAGTGGGGAGAGTTTTTCCACTAGCAGTCAGGAACCGAAATAGGAAAGATCAACAGAGGCATTTATAAACAATGAATGCCATTAATTTTTTTAAGCTAGGAAGGAGTTGGAAAAGATGTAATGTGTCAGGGAGTGGGGAATATAGTCTTCAGGGAAAGGTGGCCCAGGGGTCTTCATATTTTTAATGATCCTTCCTGCTTGCTTAACGGTATTTCAAGTCACTGGTGAATGACTATATTAGTGAATTTCCTGGAAAACTTGGAAACCATCTTGTTCAGTTGAACTCATGGTAGGGGAGAGAGAGCATGGGTTATTTTTAATCAAGGTCTCATGACTAGAGTTCAACTGTGATGGGAAAAATTTCCTGCTTTTCCCCCCTTATCAGAAAACTTTCTAACTATTGAGTGATACCCAAAGTTTGGGGGCAGTGTAAGCTATATTGCCCTACTGCCAAAGCTCCAGCTCTTTCAAGTACACCACTCTAGGAGGACAGGTCCAAGTAGTTGTCAGCAGCTGCTTTGAGGAGGGCTTGAAGAGCCAGGGGTAGAGATGGAAGGGGTGATTTCCCAGGATTGACTTTCAGCCCTCTTCCTAGGTCAGGCAAGCATCAGGTAAAACAGTATCTGGCCTGGATTGTAGGGTCCAGAAGCTTGGAGAGTTCTAGGTCCCAGCAAACCAGGATGCAGTCACACTGGAATATTGGCATGAAAAGCAAGCCAGCCAGGTGAAGCCCAAGCAGTAAAGATCTGCAGGCAACTAGAAGCAGACAGTTACACAAACCCCCAGGGGCCAGGAGCCACAGAAGGAGCCTCACTCCTTCCATAACATGGTCGGTGGAGCCTCAGCATTTTCTCAGCCTGGGTGCTTCTCTGGCCCCAGTCTGAGAAGGCTGATCATTCCTCATGGGCAGTAATCTTCTTTGTGCCAAGCCTTCTCCTGGCCACAAGGGTTCTAGAGGCAGATACTCCTTATCAAGGGCCCCTTGTGAAAGGTACCTGGCAGCGATGAGAGCACAGAAGACAGTGTGGGTCCTGAGACAGCGGAAGCAGGGAGGATGTGTGTGCAGGAGGCTTTGAAAAATCCTTAGAAGGGCTTCAAGAAAATGAGACGCTGTTTAGCAACTGAACAAGAAAGGCAGAGAAGGCATGTGAGCAACCCTCGAGTGCCGTGATCCGGCCACATTTGCCAGGAGCCACAAATGATTTGGTAAAACTGAGGAGGAGATCAAGGTGGGGCCTGTTGAAAATGAAGCAAAGAGAGTCGGCAGGGGTCCCGTCACGGAGGGGATCCTAAGGAATTCTGTTTCATTTCTTGTGTTAGTGTTTATTCAAAGGCAAATGGCCCGTGAATAATGCTAGCTGCATTATATTACCGGCTTTTATTACCCAGCAGAGGTTTGGTTACCACCTTTACTTTAAAAATACTGTCATCTTTACTACTGTTTGCGTAGTCCCTAGCCCTTAAATGCCTCTGGTCTGCCCAGGCACTGAAAACTCGCCCATGGATTTTGCTCTCACATCTCTTGCTCTCACGTCTCTGGCTCAGAGGCCATTCTGTGATCCAGGCTTCTGGTCCTCAGAGACTGCAGATTTGATGCCGGCAGTCTCCTGCTTGCTTGCGTTCTCCTCTCCTATGCCTGGCCTGTCCTGCCCGAGGCTGAGGGGAGTCCAGCAGCTAAACCAATATGAACAGGGACCTGGAACATCTCTGAACTATCTCATCTATATTTACCTTTGAATCTTTTATATATATTGTATGTAATCCAAGAAATATTTATGTATTTATAGATACTTTTAGATATATAATTCTAAGGTTTCTTTTCCCGCAAATCACAGTATCTTTCTGTTTTTAATATTTATTTATTTTTATTTATTTTGGCTGCATCAGGTCTTTTGTTACAGTGCACACTCTCTAATTATGGCACTCGGGCTCAGTAGCTGCAGCAAACAGGCTGAGTTGCTCTGCAGCAATCTTAGTTTCCTGACCAGGGATCAGACCCACATCCCCTGCATTGCAAGATAAAGTCTTAACCACTGGACCACTAGGGAAGTCCCATAAAGTATCTTTCCTAATGTCTAATTTATTAATTTTTTCAAATAAATTGTAGGAGTGATTCTATGGTTCTACAGTCTGGAAGCAAACTATCAGTAACAATTATAACTATTGTTCACTGCTAAATTAAGTACTGATTATGATTACATTTATTTTCTTATACCTTTCTTTTCTTACTCATTCTCCATATTATTTCTCTAGGTAAATGACCTCAAGTGCAACCACAGTTTTATCTTTAACTCTGATACTATTAATATATGAAATTCAACCAAGGGTTAAGCAGTACCTCAGTGGCAAAATCTTATCAAAATGAGCCTGGCCAATTGTTTCTTAGATATCTGTAATCGATATTTCTTTTAAAAAGCCTGTCATCCACTGTAGTTATTTCAGTCATTTGCATTCAGAAAACCCCTTCAGTATTTTCTCCCAACATCTCTGTATAAACATCTTCATTCACTGGAGCTTCAGCACTTGGTTTTCTATGGACAGCTCACTTATCCATAATGGCAAATGATACTAGGCTCATAAAATAGCTCGGTGCCCAACAATTAATCAGTGTTGTACTTGTTTGCATCGATCCATTCCAAAATCCATCTAAATATCATAGCTCACATTCTTAACAATTTTCAACTGTAACTCATAGAGCTATCTTAGATTTATCCTAGAAGTTCATATCCCAGGAAAGAACTGATGTGCTGGCCCCATATCCTCCCTATGTCTCCATGTTCCAAGGACCACTTCATTCCAAGGGGCTGACCTGACCCAGTTTCCAGCATCTTCAACTTTTGTTTTTTGTTACAGTAGTGTAGGAGACTAGTTTAAAGATAGTACTGAAAATACTACAGTGGAGACTGTATCATCTTGCTTCTGAAAGGCAACCACTTTCATCTTCTTTAATAGTTGCTTCTGGCCTTTATGTCAATATCTCTAAATCCTGTGCTTCCAGTACTATTGATACTTATTGACAAATCAAATGTGTCTTGGCTTCCTGCTGTACAGAGGATGCAGCTCTCACCCTCCAACATCCTTGCCTATTCCTGTCTTTCTCGCTCTCTCCTCCTCATAAGGGTAATATCACAATCTTTGCTGCTCCCTTGTTCTCTCACCTTTCCAAGTAGTTATATCACAATTTGGTGTTAACTGGTCATTTTATGCATTTTTATGACGGCTACTAACTTCTTTTTTTAAGTTTTTTAAAAACTATTTATTTATTTTGGCTGTACTGTCTTCATTGCTGCAAGGGCTTTTCTCTATTTGGGGTGAGCAGAGGCTACTCTCTAGTTTCAGTGCTCAGGCTTCTCACTGTGGTGACTTGTCTGGTTGTGGAGTACAGGCTTCAGAGTGCACAGGCTCAGTAGTTGTGGCTCATGGATTTAGTTGCCCAGGGAACGTGGGATCTTCCCGGACTGGGGATCGAACCCATGTTCCTGCATTGGCAGGAGGATTCTTAACCACAGGGAAGTCCCTGTTGCTGACATCTGATTCAAGTATTGTACTATTACATTTCTTTCCTTGCACAGGTTTTATGTTGCCCCAAATTAAAAATTGCCTTTATCATTTCCTTGACTTTTCATACACCTGTAATTGTTTTTTTATATGCCCCCATATACCTATCAAATGCCATATCTATTAAGATACCCAAATCTTTAAAAGCTCCATAAACATTGAAGTTTCATTTTCCCCCTAGCCTCATTTCATCTGTGGCCCCTGTTTAGGGCTATTAAAGTGTGGGCCTGTGTGCACATCATTTATCTCTCCTCTATGTGGTTCTTGTGTTGCACACTGAATCTGATATTTTCCTCTTCCTTGATTTATTTCTTCATCTTTTTAAGGCATATTCTTCACTAGTATTCTAAGAAAGAGTGTGTGAAAGGTAAACAGTTTTAATTCCTTGAAAATCTGAATATGTGTTTATGCTACCTTCATACTTGTTGGTAATTTGACTGGGTATAAAATTCTAGGTTGGAAATTATTTTCTCTCAGATATTTGAAATTCCACAGTATTTAAAGCTCCACGATCTTCTAGTTTCCAAGTTGCTGTTGAGAAATCCAATCTTCATCTCTTCTGCTAAACTTCTTACAATACCTCTAGTTGCTGTCTTCCAAATGTATGTTGAACTTTCTTATACCCTTGCAACTCGTTCTGATAATCCTATTATTTGGGGTCTATACCATCTTTTTTTCCTTGCTAATTTTAATGGAGTTTTGGTATGAGTAAGTAGAAAACTCCTGTGACTTTTCCACCATGCTTACTCAAAATCCACTTATACTTTTATGTTTTCAAGTATGTAAACCCATGTTATCTCCTTTGCATATGTTATGATGCTGTTACTATTAGCAACCCTGATAGTAGCTAGTACTGTTTCCATTTGAGGATAAGACAGCTGGGGCTCCAAGAATGTTAGTTTAAAGAGCCTGCGTGAGAGATTAAAATTTAAAACCATACTTTTCCCACCCTACTGAGGCATAAGGGTCATGTTCAGTGATGCCTTTGTGATGGAGGTTGGTGGTAATAAAACAAGTTAGATCATAGCTTCTCCATATCTTGCTACAGTAAACTAAAGCCACTGCTGAGAGGTAAATTATTCCTTTGAACTATTCTCTAAGTCACAGAATACAAGCTTCCCTCCTCAATTACTCTTGTTATTACACGGTAGAAATTGGAACACCTAAAACCGAATAATTGCTAGTGGTTTGACTCAATACAGTGGAGTGTGTCAGAAAAAACAAGGAAAACTGAAATTACAGTGTTCCAGTCTGAAGGAAAATATACCTTAATATATAATGGCTCTATTTCAGAGTCCAGCACACAATGAAATAACTTTCCTCTTTGAAGCTCTTAGTTACATTCTCAGATAAGGCACAAATAGCATTCTTCAATTTGAAAACAAAAATTAAGTTACTGCTTTCAAAGTCCAGTCTTTTGAAGGCATTGCAGTCTTTCAACTAAGTGCTTATTGTCAAAGTGAAAAAGAGACTGTCCAACTAGTATTTATGAACAAACACACATATCCAGCAATTTGTGGTGTGTTTATATGTCACTTCAACTTTCTGTGTTTGTAATAGCAGACGCTCTTTTGTTCAATGTGCCTTCAGGATGGGATTTTCAGGTAATACCTCCTGAAGAGTTTCTAGGACTTTGTCCTGTCAAGGGTTTTCTTGTTGCTTTTCTTAGCTGAATGTCAGGTTCTCATATTTCCTTATTTTGTCATTTCATTATCCCCAAGTGCACTAGTGGTGAAGAGCCTGCCTGCCAATGCAGGAGACATAAGAGATGTGGGTTCCGTCCCTGGGTCAGGAAGATCCCTTGGAGAAGAGCATGGCAATCCATGCCAGTATTCTTGCCTGGGAAATCCATGGACAGAGCAGCCTGGTGGGTTATAGTCCGTGGGGTTACAGAGAGTCAGACACGACTGAAGCGACTTACCACATCCCCAAGTGCAACCTCTTGTCAGTGAAACAATCAAATAAAAGGAGGAAATGTTTGGATCCAGTCCAGAAAGAGTGAAACTAGGCAGGACTTCCTCGGACCTAACGCAAGTCAGTCTACCCCTTGGACCCTCAGGCTCCTCACCTGTGAAACAGATGCTCTCCAAATCCTCTTTCAGCTCTTAAATGCTTTTCTACACCATCAGTGAAACCACTTCAATTAATTATGTGAATCAGTCACTACTGATTTCAGCACGTGTGTGACTGACGATAAAATAGTTTGTTCGTTAATTTCTTTAATGTATGTTTATGGGGCACCACACCCACAGTTGGTATACAGAGGCAAATGGACAGACTCGGTCCTTAGCCTCACTGAGTTCGTAGTTCAGATGGGAAAAAAAAAATCTCAAATAAGTAATAATTGTGATAAATACTGTGAAAGATAACAACAGAGTGCCATGAAAAGACTAATAGGAAAAAATATAATTTAGACAGGGAAAGGGGAGTGTGCTAAGGCCTTCATTGAAGAAATGACAAGCCACCCTAAGAATGAGGAGCAGTAACACGAATGAGGAGGGACAGGCACAGCATTCCACACACACAGGGCAGCATGTGTAAAGACTCCTGGAGAATCAAGAGCTTGTGCATTTAAGGAACCTGAAAAAGGCCGTGTAGCTGCACGCTGGTGAAGGTTCCCACCAAATCATACAAAGTCTTGCCACCACGGTCAGCATTTTGTATAACATCAGAAAGGCAGGGACAACCTCCTGAGAGACAGTTAAGCAGGAGGAGCGGATTTGAGTACGTTTGTCTGGCCTTTCTACACACCAGGGAGGAACATAAATACAGGTAAATACAATTCGGTCAGGAATTAGTCCAGACAAGGAATGGTGGTGGTTTGGATGAGGAGAAGGAGATGGAGGTGGGTCTTACGTATCTCGAGCTCTCCTCACTTTGGACTGTAGCCTGCCAGGCTTCTCTGTCCATGGGATTCTCCAGGCAAGAATACTGGAATGGGTTGCCATGCCCTCCTCCAGGGGATCTTCCTGACTCAGAGATCAAACCCAGGTCTCCTGATTGCAGGCAGATTCTTCACCATCTGAGCCACCAGACCTGCCTGCCAACTACGATATGCAGAGGGAGACCTATGGCCTCAGGTGTCAGGGTATATGGACATACTAATTCCTGTTGAGGGAGGCCCTTTGCCTTTCTAGCTGGTCTTCTCAGGCAGCATTCAGTGTGACCCACAGCAGGTATTCACACACCCTTTGCTGACGAGTTTTTAGGATGCAGGTCTCGCCTCTATGCCTGTGTCTCCCAGACAGGCTGCCAGGACCACTGGTCACCCATCTCTCTCACCTTTACACTCTCCCAAGGGTGTGGCCACAGCCCTACATCCAAATCTCCTCCAAACCCCTCTCAGTAGGAGGAGACTGAGAAGAAAACACCACATTCTTCTCATTATGTAGAGAAGGATCGTTTTAGGGATGAAACTCTTAATGCCCAAACAGCTCTGCAAAGGAGTGTTCCCTCCAGTCTCCCACCTCCCTTCCTCTTTCCTAATAGGATTGAATTGCTCGGTCATCTAACTGTGAAATGCATTTCGGCACCAGTTTTAAGGCCCACCTGGAAGCCAAGCACCTATTTCCCTTTAATAAATCAGAGCCAATAGCACCTGTTGTGCCATCTGTACCCTTTCTCCTGGACTCAGTGAAGACACAACACAGCCCATTTTAACATCCTCTCCTTGTCTCCTTCTAGCCACTTTCTAAAACAATAAAGCTCCACCCCCCTCTTCCTGAAGCTGCCACATCCAGCGCCCTGGTCTGTCCTCCCCGTGCCGTTCCAGCACTGCTGCCATGGGTACATGGTACGTGGGTACAGCGACACCGTCCCCTGGGTGCCTCTCTCCTGTCGTCCCCTCCTCTGCCTTCTTCTCAGCGTGCTATGGCACCCTGTCCCAGGACACTAAGTGACTCGCTGCAGAGGTGGTTTAATTGCCACCCACCGCCCTTCCTCCTCCCCCAGGCCAAGGCTGGTGTGTGATCGAGCCCTCTCTCCCCCACCTCAGAGCCTCATCAGCCCTGATTTCACACAGACCACACTGTTCCCCCTGCATTGGGCATTTTCCAGAGAGTTTGGCCAAGAGTTCAGACTCTGTGATAGGAATTCAGGTAAATGGACAGAATGTCTGGACTTGGGCTACTTAGTGAGGTACGTAAAAGAGCAGAAATGTGACCCATAGGAAGAGCCGAGAAAGTGGGATTTGCGAGTTTGAATTGAATGAGTGATGAAAGCAGAGAAGATTGAGGTTTCCTGGAGAAATGAACAGGAAAGGAGTGGAGGGAAACCAGAGCTGATACTTTGCATAGAAAATAGGGAAGAAGGTAAAAGAATTTACCATAATATTTTGTCCATTTTGAAAGCTTTGCACAAGTCACAGGAAAGAATTCATACAAGTAGCTGGGAAAGTACACTGTGTCCTAACCAAAGCTCGCCATATATCCAACAGGAACAAATGCTAAGCACGGACTGCGCTGCAAGGCCTGTAAGATGAGCATCCACCACAAGTGCATGGATGGCCTGGCCCCCCAGCGGTGCATGGGCAAGCTGGTAAGGGCTCGTGCCCAGAGTGTACCCTGGAACCCCTGCTCAGGGCACTTGCCTGCCTGATGAAATCACAGAATCACTCCATTCAAACTTCTTCCTGGCAGCACCCTGGGAACTGGACCCCAGAAAGCACCCCTCAACCCCACCCCAGATCTCTGGCTGGTCAGCCTGGCTTCCTAGTAGGATTGAGTAAGGAGGAGCTTTATCAACTGAAGAGGTGCAAGTTCTGTGTGTAGAAAAAAACTCAGGGTCTTTAGTAAAGTGGACAACTTGTCTTGGGTCAGGACTTTGTCAGTGTTAGCACTCAAGTCCCATATCCCGAGACTGTCCAGGTTTTGAAAGTAAAAGTCAGGCATCCCAGGAACCTCCTCAGTCCCAGTTTAATGGGCTGACAGCTCAGAGGATATCAAGAACGAGATGGAGATTAACCACCCCACAGAAGTGGAGTGGTAAAAATCTACACCACTATCGTGGATCGTGACGGCCAAACCCAGAGAGGGAGCCTCGGCCTGGCCCATGCTGGCTGCATGTCCCATCTCAGGAGTGGGCTTCCGTACTGGTGCTACAATGATAGACAGCCACCCGGAACACTTTTGAAAATATTTGAAACTAGGATGGCCAAAGAACTCTGTTACTAGAAGGGACCAAGAATGTCTGCCCTAGAGATACTTAGGTCATGATAGCTGATTCAGAAAAACTTAAGATCTGTCACACGGAAGAATTTTTTGTCCTCTATGGCTCCAGGGAAAGCACCTCGGATCAGTAGCTTCCACATCTTAACAATCAGAGATAATGTCACTAAGGTCGTCCGTCCCGGAGTAGTGAGAGTTCCTGCCACCCACGTCCCCAGCAGTGTTCACCGGAGGAACGCTTGCCAGGAATGTTGGAGAGGATTCTGGGATTCTTGTAGGGGCAGGGCCCTGAAGTTCCCTTTTGACCCTGGGGTACAGAAAGGCAGGATTTTTAGAGTTCCTCTCTGTACTCTTGACTGGCAGTATCCTCTTCTCCAAAACCCCTGCCTCACTTGCTCCCCCAACCTCCTCCTCCTCCTCCCACGGTGATTCCCGCAAGCCAGGGCAGAGACCATGGTCTCAGGAAAACAGAACGGGATCTGGAACACAGAGCTCATCAGACATACAAGGGACTTGAGGTCTCCCTGTGAGGTCCACTTGCCCACGTCCAGGCCTTTGAATGAGTGTAATAAACCATGTGGTGAGATAATGCATGAGGGTCCATTTGTATCCTAGGGGCTAATGAGCCCAGTGGAAAGGAGGCGGCAGCAGGCAGGGGGCAGAGGAGAGGCAGGACAGGAGGGCGGGGCTGGGGGCCTGCTTTCTGGAGGGAGTGGAGCTTGCTTATTGACAACTGTACCTCCCTGCCCCCACCAAGGAGAAATTACAGGCCATGTCAGCATCTTAAAGGGCGACAGGGAGGTGTCCCTAGAGAAACCAACTGGTTTCATTTTTAGAGTTCTCGAGTGGTTGTCTCCATCTCAGCAGTGTCACTGAACCCTTTTCTTGCCCATTCTCTCTCTCCAGCCAAAGGGGTTTCGGCGTTACTACAGCTCCCCCTTGCTCATTCATGAACAGTTTGGATGCATTAAAGAAGTTATGCCGATTGGTGAGTTGAGACCTGGTTGGGTTGAGTGGGGGTGAGCAGCAACATCCAAGCTGGCGGCTGCTCTCCTCCCGGGTCCCAGGGCCACAGCAGCAGTTTAGGGGTGGCAGGGGCAGGGCGGAGTGCATTTATTTGGTGGCTAACTGGGTTATGGTCGTTTGTTTTGCTGGAGGGGAAGCTGAAGGTGGACCAAATTCCCCTGAAGTTTTTTTCCTTCCCATGATGAAACTTGAGAGACACCCAGGTCCCAAAGGCTGCTAACTTGCTGTGCCAGCTCTCAGCACCATGGCAGAGTAGAAGCAGTGTGAAGCATGGCTTCCCCTAGACCTGGGTCAGAGCCCAGCTCCCACACTGGCCAGCTGTGTATCTGAGCAAGTAACTCAACCTGCTGGACCCTACACACTGAGAACAGCCGTGGCTGCTTTTCATAGCTCTTTGTATACGAAAATAAACAGAGACACACTATAAGACCAATGCATGGAAGGAACTCAGTGAATAATGGTTATTCTTTAATGAGGACAAATAATGTCTTATGGATATTTCTAGCTTGAATGTATTCTTCAGCAGTATCTTTCAGTTTACTTCTATGTTTTCTTTCTTTCTGAAAACCTCTACATTTATGTTTGCCTTTTGGTAGAGGCAAGGGGAACAAGTTTTAACCTAAAAATTTACAAACTAGAAAGCTTTTAATTAGACATTCAGGAAGCCTAGTAATGTGACATTCTTTCCAAACGCTTGCCTCCTCCTGCCGGCTTTGTGTCACGAGATTTTGTACCTTGGCAAGCAGAGCCTTTCACTAGAGGAAATAAAGCCGGTCTCTGGGAAGAACCTTGGCATTGGAGCCCTGGGGATGGACAACAAAGAGGAGAGCCAGCTAGTCAGGGAACGTTTGGGAGCAGAGACAGCTGAGTGCGGTGGAGCACATCATGTCATGGGAGGGAGGTGCACACCCCCAAGGATACTTGACCACGGAAGCCTCACTTCCCCAGGGGTCTCCCAGGGGTGAGCGGGTCCGTTGTGCAGAACCTACCTATTTCTGGCGTCGTTAACCCAGGAGGTGTGGTCGGTGGTTGGCTGTGTCCCCAACTGTGACTTAAGGAGACCCTGTCTCAGATGAGCTCTCTCTTCTGTCGCAGCCTGCGGCAATAAGGTGGACCCTGTGTATGAGACCCTCCGCTTCGGCACCTCGCTGGCCCAGAGGACAAAGAAGAGCAGCTCGGGCAGCGGCTCCGACTCGCCTCACAGAACCTCGGTGATTGCCTCCTCCCCACTGAGGGAACCCGCCGTGGTCCCAGGCAGGGCAGACCTGGAGCACCTCAGGGCGCATCAGGAGGGGAGTCCGCAGGAGTCACGCAGCCTCCGAAGGGGGCTCCAAGTGCCTTGGGGCACTGAAGGGTAACTTCTGTGGCAGGTCCCCAGAGATCCTCGGAGACCACACTCTTGGCCTCACAATCCTGACTCTCCCCCGTGTACCTCTCCCTCCATTAGACAGCATATCTGCCAACACGTAGAAAGGTTCAACCCACACAAGGGGCAGAAGCTGGAATGTCCCAGCTGTGTCCAGTTCTCCTTCCAGTGACATCCCAGTTCAAGAATAAGCCCTTTCTCACATGTTCTGTCCTTTCTCTTTAAGGCAAGATCCACCCTTTGATTTCTTTCGCACAAACACTGCCCTCCCCAGAGGCATGAGGTGTTTCCCTCCACGGGACACATCAGCATTCCCCCAGCACCTCTCCCACGCTGAGTAGTATAGTAGTGAAGTCACTCTGTCGCGTCCAACTCTTTGTGATCCCATAGACTGTAGTCTGCCAGTCTGCTCTGTCCATGGAATTCTCCAGGCAAGAATACTGGAGTGAGTTGCCATGCCCTTCTCCAGGGGATCTTCCCCACCCAGGGACTGAATTGCAGGCAGATTCTTTACTACCATCTGAGCCACCAGGGAAGCTCCTTCGTTTGAGCTGACCTAAAAATGAATGTTCTGTGCATCTCTGTGACCTAGTATCATCATCCTCTCTGGCTGTCCTAACCAGAATTTCTGTGAATCCCCCAAGATGCCACCCAGCTCCGTAGCAGAGAGGAGGCGCCTCAGAGATCGGTCTGACCTGCCCACATCAGCAGCAATGTCCACTCCTGCAGTTCTGAGCTCTGCTAGAACTGGCTCCACTGACTAGTTGGTTAGCTAGTTTTAGCACAGAGACATGGCAGGGAACACTCGGCAGGAGGCAGTGAACATCATCTCTGCATTTGTGACTGGTTTGGAGCAGAAGGAACATCACAGGCACACTTGAGGAATGTCCAGTCTGCTTTCGTGTCTGTGTCTCGACCCTACAGACTGGTTTTAGGGGCAAAAAAGCATAGTTTGCTGTATGTCAATAACTTGTTGGTTCATCATAGTCCACTTATATTTCCTGGCACTGGTTTCACCAGTAAGTATTTCCTGGAATTTTGTTCTGTGAAGGCATCGTTCTGAGAGCTGCAGGGAGACAAAGACAAATCAAATTGTGCTTAAATATCTGTCACTTCACTCTTTCCCTGGAGCCCAACTTGCCTTGGTGGAAGCAAACAGAAACAATTGATCACTACTTTAAAATGACTTTGCTTCCTTCCTGCAGGGTCAGTAGTAATGAACTTCAGCCTCTTGCCATTCTGGCAGTGTCCTGAAGCGAACATATTCTCACGTAGCAAAGGTTTCTTTTCTTCCAGGGCTATAGAGGCATTTGCTTTACATTGTTGGGAAGTGGCTGCCTGGCTGTTTCTAAATTATTAGGTTTCCTCTCTTGTGCTTTCAAACGCTGTAGAATATAAAAAGCTTGATGGCTTTGGGAAAGCCAGCAGAAACCAAATTCAAAAACTTTCTAGGAGTTGGTTAGCTCATTTAGGAATGACCTTCAGTTTTGTGAGATTAAATTAACATCATAATAGCAACTTTTGTTCAGAAACAGTGAGCTTCAGAGGAAAAGGGTCCAAGTGACTTAGAGACCCTGTGACATTTTTTTTTTTCTTTTTTCTGATGTGTCATGAAAGGAAGAATGGCTGAAACAAATCTTAAAGCTAAACTGTAACAAGAAATCGGTCTCAGAAAGACAGTATTATAGGACTTTAGAGCTGAGGAGAAGAGCTAGGATGGCCCACTCGTTCCTCTCTAATAAGATGTAAATGGTTTTAAAAGTATGTGACTCTCCTCTAAGGCCCCCTGAATTCCTCTTTTAGAGAGGTGAGGGGCTTTTTTGGTGGTTAGGACTCTGTGCTTCTACTGCAGAGGGCGCAGGTTTGATCCTTGGTTGGGGAACTAAGATCACACATGCCGTGTATTATGGCCAAAAAATAATAAGAAAATAAGCAAAAATAAGCATCTCCCAGTGCTTAGATGAATCTAGAGGATGGTATGCTTAGTGAAATAAGTCAGAGAGTGACCAGTACTGTATGATATCACTTAGATGTGCAATCTAAAAAATAATACAAGTGAATGTACACGCAAAACAGAATCAGACTCACAGATGTAAAAGCAAATTTATAGTTCCCAAAGGGGAGAGGGACAAATTAGGCCAATGGGGTCGCCAGATACAAGCAATTATAAAGTAGATAAGCAGTTAGGATATACTGTATAGCACAGGGAATTATAACCATTGTCTTGAAATAACCTTTAATGGAGTATAATCTGCAAAAAATGCTGAAGTTTTATGTTATACACCTGAAACTAACATAATACTGTAGATCAACTCTATTTTAAAAAAAGAGCATGGACTCTGGAGACGATGCCAGAGGCCTAAGCCCTGCTCTACCACTTAGGTACTCTGAGCCCTCAAGTTGAGTTCTCTCTGGGCTTCAGGTCCCTACCTGAAAAATAGGTCTATCATAGAATTATTGTGAAGCATAAATGAGACGATTCATATAAAGTACTTAAAAACAGCATGCAATAGATGATTGGTTATAATTAGCTATTTAGAGTGCTGCTTTATTATTGTTGTTGTTATTTCTGTAACCTAAATAATGACTATGAAAAAAAAAGTTAAAGTGTTAGTCGCCCAGTCATGTCCAACTCTTTGTGACCCCATGGACTCTAGCCTGCCAGGCTTCTCTGTCCAAGGGATTCTCCACGTGAGAATACTGGAGTGAGTAACCATTTCCTCCTGCAGGAGATCTTCCTGACCCAGGGATCAAACCCAGGCCTCCCACAAAGCAGGCAGATTCTTTACCGTCTGAGCCACCAAGGAAGCCCCATAATGACTATAACTCTTCCTATACATAAGAAAGGGCAGAAAAAGTATTGATGTTAGTGAAACAATTACTTTTTGCAGCAATGGAAATAGGCTTTAACTCGTACCTAAGTAATGCAACCCTCAAAAGTACATCTTGTTCTCCAGAATTAATGTTCAGCACTCACCTAGAAAGAGCTATATAGTTCTACTGAACATTTTAAGTAACAGGATGTGGGCAGGAATTCTGATTTCTCTCTGTCGTCTCTTCCTGGGAAGCAGCCTAACTGTGGCCAGTGCATGTAGGCACTCATTCACCTCTCACTGAGCACCTTTCTTGTGCCAGCCCCTGAGCCTGCCCCGGACACCAGGAGGGAGGGACAGTGCCCGAGAGGGAGTACACAGCCTCTCTGAAGTTAGCCACACAGACAAGAGAGCAATGATGAGATGCTTAAGACAGTATCTTGCAAATTCCACCTTAGTTCTTCTACTGGTATCACAGTCTCTACTCACTGAGTCACTGAAATGACATTGCTCATTCGCTACTATACTCTCTTTTCAAGACTTCAGATCTCGTGGAGGTTCCCGAAGAGGCTGACGGGCCAGGAGACGGGTATGACCTGCGGAAGCGGAGCAACAGTGGTAAGTCGGGGCGTGGGGATCAGGCACCACCGCCCAGCGCAAACGGGAATCTCATCCATCATCCAGGTCAGCAGGCAGGCTCACATGACCTCCAGGCCCCTCTCTTTCTCGGCCACCTCTGGAATTCAGACTGGACAGTGTTTGATAATATGGAGGGGAACAGATAAATTTTGGTGGATTTCAGGAATTCAGTTATAACATTCCCTGAGCTCTGGCTCCTGAGTTCTCATGCTATAAGGACATGGAGGTCCTTCCAGAGCTTTTTGTTAACATGTCACTTCCCCCACTGACCTACACTGGATGAACAGGACATCCCAGAGAGAAAACATCGGAAGTACTCACAGTGATGTGCCTGCTCAAGTGAGGAGTGGTGCTGAGGAGTGTGGGCCTCCCTGGGCTCCTCCCCAGCAGAGATGACTAAGATTCAAAAATGGATCTGCACAATCCAGACAGATATTCCATATTAATACCATTTAGTTTTCTAATAGCATAAGCCCTTTTTAAAATAATTCCTAGAATACTTGTTAAATACTAACTACATGCTACTGCTTGCTAACATTGAGAAAGAATCTCCTCTTAGCTTAAAGAAACATAACCAGCACCTAATACTTGAATCTTGATGAGCCTCTTTGATGTCAACAACTACTTCCTCTCATTTATCAAAAAAAAAAAAAAAATTATGAAGTGTTTTCTACCACCAGCAAAATTACATATGTCACAGAGCTGTGCTCAGGTCACTCATAACCCAGCAATGTTGCAGGCCCTGACCTGTGTTGTTCCTTTGGGCTGAATGCCTTCTCCTGGCAGAAGTTACCCCTCACACTTAATCCCCATGTGGGAAGCACTGGAGAATGCTGCCTTGGACAGATTTTCCACTTGCCTGGTTGTCCCTGCCTTTTCCAGACTGGAAACAGAACTTCTACATCAAATACCCTGTAGCTGCGTTGTCAGCAGCTGTCATACAATGAGGTACCATTTCCACTTCTTTAGCTCTAGGAACTCACTCATGTCTCTTCTCCAGTTAGGATTGTGCCTCTGTGATGACCCTCCTTCCTAAATAACTGTCAGCATCCACAGGGTCCCCCTTTTGCCAAGCCTGTACATAGGCTGCTAAAGCACACCACTAGAATAAGAAGCCTTTGGCATCACATGGGGAAAACTGTACTTTGGGATCCATGCAGATACCCAGGGAGCACTTAGCAGTGCCATGAGAGAGACAGATCAGAGAGCGCCAGCTGCCGGGGCCCTCGAGGCAGAGCCATAACCCTGCATGCACCCAGCCTAGGTTTGTCCAGCACTGCAGATCCAGCAACTGAATTTGGGCCAGCAGCCCTGGGGTTCATCCGTATCTTAGGACCAAACTCACCAGAGGCTGGAGTATAAGCCAAAGCTGTGTCTCAGTGCTTCAGGTCTGGTCAGCCGTTCTTCCCCTGAGTCTGATTCTGCCCATCTCCCGCCCCTGAGAGTGGACTCCCCTGGTGGCTCAAACGGTGAAGAATCTGCCTATAATGCAAGAGACCCGGGTTCAATCCCTGGGTTGGGACGATCCTCTGGAGAAGGAACCCACTCCGGTATTCTTGCCTGGAGAATCCCATGGATAGAGGAGCCTGACAGGTCGCAAAGAGTTGGACAGGACTAAGCAACTGACACCTGCCCCAGACGCTTTTCGCCAAACCACAGGCGGCCTCTCATCACTAACTTCACTGGATGTGTTTGGTCCTGGGCCCCTGCCTGCTCTGAAAGTGAAGGCTGGGCTTCACTAGTGATCATATGGCCTTCAAGAGACCTCACTTCACTCTGCTTTAGTCGCTTCACCTCTAAAATGACAATGCTAATAACACCAAATCCATAGAGCCTCGTGATCTTTAAATGAGATAATGAATGTAAATACTACCCATTCGCTGAAGACTCTGAAGCTTCATTCCTAGCATTAGGCCTCTTGGCTGCCTCTGATGCCTGTAGCCTACTGGACATGGCCATGTGAATGGAAGACAAGCATCTTCAAGCTAACGCACCCGAGTGGACTCTTGAGTCCCCCACTTGCCTCCCCTCCCACCCACCCACTGAAATGGCTCTTCTTCGTTGTTCCTACTCACTTGTAGGAATGTCATTCTGCTAGATTATCAGGCCAAGGCTTTTGGCATCATCCTTGACACCCTTCTTCTCGCACCTCCTGTCCAGTCTGTTGGCAGATTTTATCTGCTGGTCTTCGGAATCACACCCAGCGTGTGCCCACAGCTTCCCTCTCTGCCTCCACCAGCTTGATCCAGCTTGATGGATGCTGTCAGCCATTCCTCAGTAGATGAGGTCTCTATTTGCCCTGGGGATTTCTTTACTCAAAAAGTGGTCTTTTAGGGACTTCCCTGGTAGTCCAGTCAAGGCAGGGGACATGGGTTCAATCCCTGGTCCAGGAAGATCCCACATGCCATGGAGCAACTAAGCCCATACACCACAGCCCTGAGCTTGTGTTCTAGAGCCAATGTGCTGCAGCTACTGTAGCCCGGGCTCTCTAGGGCCCATGTGCTGCAACAAGAGAAGCCACGGCAATGAGGAGCCCATGCATAGCAATGAAGAGTAGCCCCTGCTTGCTACAATTAGAGAAAGCCTGCATGCAGCAGCAAAGACAGCACAACCATAAATTATTTTTTGTTAAAGGGGGTCTTCTTAGAGTTTTAAATTATGAACAGCCATATTTAAGGATCATCACCCTGAAGTACCATTACTATTATTGAAGTCATCATAAGGTCACAGAGTGTCGAAGGTACGATCTGGAGCCTCACTACTTCACGTGTGGCCCATGGACCAGCAACCTGGGCAGAACTTGAGAGCCCATGAGAAATGCAGACCCAGCCCTGCAGAATCAGAATTTGCAGATGAATCTGTGGTTCACATTTTTGTTAACATTTGAGAAGCAGGATTAGAGACCATTTAGTCCAACACCCTCTCCTCCAACATACACACACAAGGATACATAGACATACACACACAACAAATACCAAGTAGATTAAGGGAATTGAGACACTGAGTCATATACTCAAGAGCACAAGTTGATTATCTGCTGTCTCTTTTTCACGTTAAGGGGCATTTTCACAGTCTTATTCAAAGAAATCTGTTGAAAGAACTTAGCAAATGGTAAATCTCTAAAATGCTTTAGAGACCTATTAAATATTCCTTTGATCAGCGGCAGCTTTCTTCACATGCCCTCTTAGAAGCCAGGGTGAGTAATTATGCAGCAGTTTGCTTCAAAACAAGTTCCTTTGATTTGGATTTAATGCTCTGTCTGTGCAGTTTGAGAAACAAGGTAGAGAAAACACTTTGCTTACATAGAGTCCAAGTTCCCACTCATCTTCTCACAGTTTTGGCAAGGAGAACTCCCCGTTCTGTATTACTTGTTTCACGTGGGTTCTAAAAAGTACACGGAGCACACAGGTATTATTTCTGCCACCCAGGTGTTGTGTCCAGATTCTTGAGGAATATTTCCGAGGCCACCTCGGAAGAAGTACAACTCATATTCATGTCTTTACTGATAAAAATATAGACTCTGCTTTCTCTCTTATGTTATGAATCTCTCTTGGGCAGGCCTGAGGATTTCTGGTTGTTGTTTTCAACAACAATTTTTTTCAACAACAATTTCAACAATTCCTTGGTGCCTCAGAAATTGACAGGGGCCAGAATTATTGGTCTTCGCTTTTGCCTTAACTGCCGAATCTCCCCTGGAAGCAAGGTCATAAGCAAAGGGTGAAGCATCTAATACATAGCCTCAAGATGACAAAAAGTCAAGGAGAAGTTGACAGAACTATTAGGAAATTGGCATTGCACTTCATAATCAGAGATTTTAGCACACCTTTTGGTCACTGGAAAATCAGATAGACAAAGAGATTCAGTATAGACGTGGAGGATCTGAGGACGTACTTGACAATCCTAACCTAATTAACTCTTTTTTTCTCTCTTGATTTATTTTTTTAATATAAATTAATTTATTTTAATTGGAGGCTAATTACTTTACAATACTGTATTGGTTTTGGCATACATTGACTTGAATCCGCCATGGATGTACATGTGTTCCCCATCCTGAACCCCCCTCCCACCTCCCTCCCCATCGCATCCCTCAGGGTCATCCCAGTGCACCAGCCCTGAGCACCCTGTCTCATGCATCGATCCTGGACTGGCGATTCGTTTCACATGTGATAACTTACATGTTTCAATGCCATTCTCCCAAATCATCCCAACCCCTCCCTCTCCCACAGAATCCAAAAGACTGTTCTATACATCTGTCTCTTTTGCTGTCTCGCATACAGGGTTATCGTTAGCATCTTTCTAAATTCCATATGTATGCGTTAGTATATTGTATTGGTGTTTTTCTTTCTGGCTTACTTCACTCTGTATTTAACTTTAAAAGGACACTCCGGAAGAATGAATATATTAATATATTTACAATATATTGGCTTCCCAGGTGGCGCTAGTCGTAAAGAACCTGCCTATCAATGTAGAAAACATAAGAGACATGGGTTTGATCCCTGGGTCAGGAAGATCCCCTGGAGGAGGACATGGCAACCCACTCCAATATTCTTGCCTAGAGAATCCCATGGACAGAGGAGCCTGGCAGGCTACTGTCCATAGGGTTGCAAAATGTCAGACATGGCTAAAGCAAATTGGCACAACACACATACATACATATGTATCCTAAATCACTTGGCTGTACACCTGGGACTAGCACAACATTATAAACCAACTGTACTTCAATTGAAAATAATAAAAAATTAAAATTAAAAAGGATGCTTCATCTAACAAATGAAGAATTCACATTCTTTTTACGAACACATGGAACTATTGCTTACCTATTGGACTATAATGCACGCTTCATAAATTTCACAGAATTAATATGATATAGAGCACATCTTTCTAACTACAATGCAAACAAGATAGAAACGAATATCCAAATTATAACTAGGAAAACCCACACTTTAGGAAATTAAAGACGTACTTTTTGAAAGCTAATATGTCAAAGAATTCATAATGAAAATTGAAATATATTTAAAACTAAATAATAACAAAAACACTACCGGACTTCCCTAGTGGCCCAGTGGTTAAGAATCTGCCTGCCAATGCAGGAGACAAAGGTTTGATCCCTGGTCTGGGAAGAGTCTGTATGCTGCGGAGCAACTAAGCCCGTGAGCCAAAACTACTGAGCCCAAGCTCTAGATCCCTGAGCTGCAACTGCTGAGCCCACGCACCGCAAAATACTGGCGCCTGCGTGCCTTAGAGGCATTGCTCCGCAAAAAGACAAGCCATTGCTACGAGAAACCTGTGAACCACAGCTAGAGATTAGCCCCCACTTGCTGCACCTAGAGAAAGCCTTCATGCAGCAAAGAAGACCCAACACAACCATAAGTAAATAATTTTTAAGAACACATACCTATCACAACTTGTGGGATGCAGCTAAAATTGTGCCTAGAGTATTTAGCTCTAAAGTTATTCCATGAAAAAATAAAAGCTGAAAAGTAATAATCTAAGCATCATATTCAAGAAGTCAGTAAAAAAAAGAAATTTTAAAAAAAGAAGTCAGTAAAAGAAAAAAGAATAGATAAGGAAGCAGTAATAAAGATAAGGAATTATTATGTGACACAGGTAGATCTGTAAATTCTAAAAACAGTTCTTTAAAAAAGTAGAATTTACAATTGATAACTTTAAGAGTAAGAGAGAAAGATGAAACAAAAGGAATAATTTTAAAAGGAGGAATGTCAACAGAGGTTGACAGGAAAGCATTTTATGACCAACTTTACCAGTAGATTTAAAACTTCAAATGGACAGCTGCCAAGAAAGCTATCAATGACCAAAGTATGACTCAAGAGGAATTAGTAATTAGAGAACTTGACTTGGCTTCCAATTATGATAGAAACAGAATCAGTATTTTAAGTTTTTTCACAACAAAAATGCCAGGCCCAGGCAACTTTATAAGTAAACGTGACCAAACATTTAAGGAAGATAAAATTTCCAGATTAGCTAAGCTCTTTCAGGATAACAGAACGTGCTAGCCAGCAGCATTCTCTAACTTAGTTTATGGGGCTGGTATAATACTGACCTCAAAACCAAAGGAAGACAGCATGAGAAAGAAAATTGTTGGCTCATCCCCCTCTTGAATATGGGTGCAGAAATCTGAAACAAAGTCACCTCAGTACACTGAATCCAGTAATGTATTTTAGAAAGGCAGTGCATAATTACCATGTTGAATTTATTCCAGGGATGCAAGTTGAGTCAGTATCAATAAGCTGATAATGTTACTTGTACATGACCAGGTTAAAGCTGAAAATCCACATCATCAGCTTGTTGGAGACATGGGCCTCCCAGGACTGCGAAGTAAGAGAGAACGACAGAATACAGAAAAGGAAAAGAAGAAAGCTTTAGGGGGACTAGCAAAAACTGAAGGTTGATTTTGCATCTGTAACATTAGAAAACATACTGCAGAATTAACACAGATTTTGTATGTATCCATGGATGAAGTCAATAGCCAAATTATTTTTCATAAAATGAACTTAAAGTACCAAACATTAAAAAGTGTCTGATATATTTTTTTGGTAAAATAGTACCAAAAAAAATATTCTTTATACCTTTCCTCTCAAATCAACGTCTTAGAAATAGCCAGAAGGAATGGGTTTTTTAAAAAATCATTTTTGCAGTGTTCCAGTTCTGCCTGTAACCATTTGACTGAAAACACATTTGGAGTCACTTCAAATAATGTTCAGCATAGTTCAAAAAATGATACACATTGTTGTGACGGCTAATGGATAGTCAATGAAAAGCTCAAATAATTTGAAATTACAAAACTGTAAAATCAAACTGAATATTGCACATGCATCTTATGTAGTCTCAATTTTAGTTTCAATCAATAATTTTCTAAGAAGATGGTCTTGTTATGTTTCCATTCAACTACTCAACATTCTTTAAATGTGTCCAGTTTTATATTTATGCAATCAAGTATTATGCCAAGATTTCAAGTAATCACTTAAAACAGAGAAAAGTATTGCTGGTCTCTACTCTTTTTGAACCAGGAAGTTGCATAGCCAAATATTCAGGCAGACAAGGTCTGTAAGCATCGGCCCTTCATTTTCCATTTTCCTACAAAGCGGAGCTCCTTCCATGACTGCATATTGACTTTCTAGGGATAATGGAACTGCATCCACAGGCTCTGGAACCATAGTGAGTGGGTGAAGTCTCTCAGTCATGTCCGACTCTCTGCAACCCCGTGGACTGTAGCCTAACCAGGTTCCTCCGTCCAAGGGATTTTCAAGGCAAGAATACTGGAGTGGGTTGCCATTTCCTTCTCCAGGAGATCTTGCTGACCCAGGGATTGAACCCAGGTCATTGTAGGCAGAAGCTTTACCGTCTGAGCCACCACGGAAGATCCCTGGAACCATAAACCATGGACAATAGATGTTTACTGAGCATTGGTTCATTTACAGGGGCTCTTGTTCAGAAGTGTGTTCCCTTCATCACGGCTACTGAATCCATTTGCAGGACAGTGGAGATTGTCAGGGCTGACTGAAAGAGGGTACAGAGCTTTCTGTGATGTGTTTCTCTTCCTCTGCTGGTTTCCTTGACCCTCTGAAGGAGACCCAAAGGGAAGACTAAAACAGCAATGTATTTTTGATTATCAAAGCTTCTACAAAGTAGATTAATTTCAACACTATGGGCCCTATTGTATAGACTTGGAAACATGTGCCACCTTTTATTTTTATTTAAGAAAGATACATGATGTTGGTCTCCAGGGTTAGATGGTTGAACTCACTAAGCAGAGCCCCGCCATACCCATCAACCCATCAGGGACCTTCCACAGCTGTGTGTGTGGACAGTGACAACTCCTACCCATCTTAAAAAGCCTTTTTCCTCATCAAAGGTCACAGAGTGGCTGCTAAAATGCAAAAGGTAGAGAATTATGTATTTTAAGAACACACTAGATGAGAAACCACTGTTTAATTTTTTTCCCAATAATACCCCCCAATGCACTGCCAAATAAGAGATCGAGGAAGTATTTTTAAGTTTAAAACCTTAATCTGCAAGTAGAATACAGAGATCATCAGGAAACTAGCATGAAGATATTGAATAGAGATCAAAGAGTCTGGTATTTAGAAAAGTGTATTGAAATACAGTTAAATTGCACCATACTTCACCTACGCTACCATCCCCTTAACAAACGATTGGATACATTTAACAAAGATGAATGACATGGTTTCTGCTCCTGAGAAGGGCTCTGCCAAATGAGACCAAGCAATGCAGGAGGATGTGTGCTGGCCCGGAGGTGTGGACGAGGGTGTGGCTGTGCAGAGAGTGTGGTGTGGACCCTGCCAGGGGCGCAGAGGGCAACAGATGGAGCGTGACACGCGAGCTGGGTCGCTGAGGATGAGGAAAGGCGGGGAGAAACTGAATTGAAACTGTGGTGCAGGGAGTAAATAAAGCTACGTCTTTCAAGCGTGTTTCCCAAATGTGGTGACTGGACTCATAAATCTCCTCCTTTTTGTGGTCTCTTTCAGTGTTCACATATCCAGAAAATGGCACTGACGATTTCAGAGACCAAGCAAAGAACATAAACCACCAGGTATTCATGGACATCTCAGAAGACTGGCCAGACAGGGTCCTTAGATTATTCTGTAGGTCACCCCCCAAGTGGGTCATGAAATCAACTTAGTGGGGCCCAGACTAGCATTTTTAGAGAATAATGTACCGTAGAGTACATAGCATAGGCAGCACTGAGCAAAACAAATTCCAAGGCATCCAGGGTAGAGAGGATAAAGACTGTACTGTGTGCTTTTGCTTCTGTTATGTATGCTACCTACAAGTTGGCATGTGCTCTACAGTATGTAAATTATATATTATGACTGTATTTCATAGTGGGCTTCCCTGATGGCTCAGAGGTCACAGCGTCTGCCTGCAATGCGGGAGACCTGGGTTCAATCCCTGGGTCGGGAAGATTCCCTGGAGAAGGAAATGGCAACCCACTCCAGTATTCCTGCCTGGAAAATCCCATGGACAGAGGAGCCTGGTGGGCTACAGTCCATGGGGTCGCAAAGAGTCAGACATGACTAAGCGACTTCACTTTCAACTTTCAAGTTTTATATTTTATGTTAATTTAGATATATAATTAGGATGGAATAATACTGCATAAAGTACTTGAGCTTTGGGCAGCAAACAGAATCACAGATCAAAAGAATATAGTTAAGTGCAGCTTTTGTTTAGGTTTTCTAGATATGGCACCTATTCATTCTATTATTATGTCTTTAAATGTATAGTAATACATTATATATTTGCATGCATATAAAATGATACAAGATAATATTACATGTTGTATAATTTTACTTTATCATGTATATTATAAAGCAGAAACATTTATATAGCTACAATATTTGTGTAGTTAATAACAGCTTATGTTTATATAATACCTGTAAAACTCATATAGTTCACAAATTAGGGACACAATAAAATCGACCTCATGGGCTGTTGTTAGCTTTGCATATGCTAATCCATGTACCCTCATGCCTCTCACACAGCAAGCTATCAAAAAATGGTAGCTTTTATTATCATTATTGCAGTTTCATAGTCAGTGGATGGTGATACCATAACAAATCAAATCAGTCTCAGGCCAACATCTTTCATTTTTCCACAGCATGAATGAACTTATTTCTTTGATACACTAGATACAAAATTGTCCATTGTAGGGAATAGAAGTTGTTTACTACTCTCCACCTGTCTGCTGTCTATAGACAGAATATTCTCTTGCTTGGGCTCAAGTCTGTATCCCCTTTCATGAACGACTAGATCAAAGGAAAAAAGTGACTTGAACAAAACTGTAGTATTTCTGACAAAAAGTTCCACATAAATGTTTTCAAATAGTTTGTAATGAAATCGAACTCAGATAGGAAATTAAAAATAAACCTGTTTGGAACAAAATAATAATGGTTAGATATTTTAACACAAAAGATTACACTGGAATTACATTTAACTTCCCCATTTCCTGTCTTCTTCCTTTGCTCCATTTCTTCCTCCTTCCTCCTCTCATTTCCCTTTTATGTTTCTCTTTCAGGGACCTCTTTCCAAAGACCCATTACAGATGAACACCTATGTTGCCTTGTACAAATTTGTACCACAAGAGAATGAAGATTTGGAAATGAGGTAAAAACATTTTTAAAGGAAGAAGAAGAACGAAAGATTTAAAGTCAGTGGTGATGTATGTGAAAGAAAATAATTCAATTCGCGCTGCCTCCAAGCGCCTTAGAGCAGTGATTCTCAAATGTTAGTGTGCGGGGCTGGTTGATGCGGATTGCTGGGCCTTATTCTGGAAGTTTCTGACTCAGCATGATTCAGCGCGTCTTGGGTAGGGCTTGAAAATCCGAGTTTCTAACTGGTCTGCAGGTGGTGCAGACGCTGCTGGCCCAGGGACCACACTTTGAGAAGCGTGGTCAGTACATCGTCAGTAGCGCTGCTACCGGGAGTTTTCATGAAGGCTGAGCATCAGATGCACTTGGCATCCTGCGGGGTCTAATAGGGAACCAAAAGTGTACTTGCTGCCCAAATTAACGTTGACTGACAAATCAGTCTAAAACTCTATTTATCCCTGCCGGAGACTGGCAGCTCCCCCTGGCTCGCACCTAAAGGTTCTTCTGTTTCAGGACCCATCCCACCTCATGGTCACTGAAACAGAGAGACAGGTGAGCCTCAGGGCGCTCATGAGATCTAAACCTTTCTCTGGACCACAGTCTCATGTTTCAGGGGTGGTGTGGCTGGAGTCCGTACTGTGTCCACATCCTCCTTGCTGTGTAATTTTAAGCAATGTACAAACATCGTGTTTCCCAGGTTTCCTTACTGATAAAAGGATAATAATGACCTTTTCCTCTTAAGGCATTTGTGAGGATGAAGTGAATAAGGTTCGTAAAGCATATAGCACAGGAACAGTAGACACTCAGGAACTGGCCGTCAGTGCAGTCTTTGTAATGTCGTGTTCCCCAGGTTGTCTCAAAGAAAAGACTTCACTCCTTCCCTCTATTCGTGACCCAAGCCACAAGCACTCTCAGGACAAGGACTTGGTGTTTTCCAGCCCTGGAGCAGGATACGAGGGGCTACTTTTGCAGCCACATGGGCCGTTAGAGATGGGTTCTTTCCTCTTCTGAAGAGCATGGAGAGAAAAACTAGCACAGAAAACCATTTATATGTTAGAGCATTAGGGAAATAGCCTCACTGGTCCTCCCTGCAGAAGGCTCTGGAACCCTTTGTCTCCACCCTGGAGCTCTCTGAGCTTTCCCACATCTCATATGTGCTAAGTCGCTTCAGTTGTGTCTGACTCTTTGAAACCCTAGGGACTGTAGCCCACCAGGCTCCTCTGTCCATGGGATTCTCCAGGCAAGAATGCTTGAGTGAGTTGCCATTCTCTTCTCCAGGGAATCTTCCCCAACCCAGGCATAGAACTCATCTCTGACATCTCCTGCATTGGCAGGCGGGTTCTTTATCACTAGCGCCACCTGGGAAGTCCTTTTCGCATCTCAGGTCTGTCCATTTCCCTGGTGTGACCCCTCTGGCTTTTGCCTGAAAAATGGTTCCTCCTCAGTAAAATCAGCCTTCTCCTCTTCCACTTTCCCCAAAGTCCCTGAAGAGAAAACAGCTATCAAAAGCCTCCATGGAGACCCTGTTTCCTGGTCCCATTTGCCACTGGGGTCGACCTGGATCGCTCAGCTGCACTTCCTGGTACAATGCCCAGTGGGCCCCGTAGCAGATGTGAGTGTCCGGCCAAAGTCTGGCAGCTCCCCCAGCTCACACCCAAGGTCAGCTTTCATTGTTCATCTGTGGGCTGCTTCCAGCTGATTCTCGGGCTTTTCCCAGGCAGAGTTGAGGCTTGGTTCCTGGCTCCTTAGATTCGTTCAGACAATTAGGTTCTTATAAATCTGAACTTTCTCCATCCTTGAGGAAGACTCACCATGCTGAACTCACTGGCTGGAGTTGTAAATGTTATCTAAACAGCCTGGTTAGGTACAGCAGAATGAGACGGTGTTTGTCGGGTGAAGCCCCATTCTATCCAGATAGAGCAAACAAACCCTGCCAGTCAGAACCTACCTAGGATTCGTTACTGGTGTGGTTCCTTGCCCTCAACTGACAGTCCACATTAACTTTCTGCTGATGAAGACAAGGAGGACCTATATTTACTTTGCAAAGAACAGTATATTGGGTTCTTCTTGAGATTATCATTTGAGTGTCTAGAATTTAAAATTTAACAACACCCCATTGTGCAGGTCCCACAGCTTTATCTTAGAAAATTGTTCTGAACTTATTAGATGGAAATAATAGCTCCAGAGAAATATGACTCAAGGGTGAAGTCTTAACTGTCTGGTGGTGGTCGTACGGTTTTGTGCTTATGTTAGTCGGTCGCAGGCCATTAAAAGTCAAGTTGTCTGGTCACGAATCAAACGTTTACACTCTGCTCCAAGGCAAACAGGACTATTCATTCCCAGGAATGAAATGTCTGCATTGCATAGACTGCAAGATTGAAGTGATAAATCATACTTAACTTTTTTTTTCCTTTGCAAAGAGATTGTAGGTTCCCATTTTAGAAGCCAAGCTCTGATTTAGAATGTGTAAGGCAATGCTTTGGGGATTTAGTATCATTCCTTGAATGAACTAGGGCTTTGTGAGTTATCTTTCTCTCCTTAAACCATGAAGTAGTAAAAATCCTTTTAACAAAACTCTATTTTCATCCACCTTCCTTCTGACCCAGGGGGCATGCTGGAGATTATCCTCAGGAAAGAAAACAAAGGATATGAGAGTGGAGGGAATGTTGAGGGCATGAGCTTGAGGACAAAGGAGGTCCAACTGGCAAAGCCAACAGTCACGATCAGAGCAGATGGACTATCACTTCAGCCAGAGTTTGCTATATATCTGCTTAATAATAAGAAAGCTTTTTCTGCCAACAGCCAGCAGTCTAGACCTCTCTCCAAACCTCCAGATTCTCCTCCATGCCTACCCCAGGAGTGCCTGGCACCCAGGACCTCTGCCCTCCCCTGCACAAACCTGTCCCCAGGGGGAATGATGTCACCATCTGCCCAGGCCTCAAGCCGGCCACCTGAGGTTTTCTTTTACCCCATACCCAAAATGCATTCAGTGTTCAATTCCTACTGGTTCTCTTTGCCTCAGATCTGCTTTATCCAGCCCCACCTTCACCTCTCCCCGGATTGCTGTGGGATCCACCTGGTCTCTGTGTCTAGTCTTACACCCCCTCACCCCATTCCTCCCTTCCCATTTACTTTGGGTGGAAAGGATGCTGCAAAGACAGCCCAGTGTCCTGGGATCGTCTAAACTTTGGAGTCAAACAGAATGGATTCATGTCCCTGCTCCTCTATTCTCTGACAACAGGGCATCTTACCTAACTTTCTGAACCTCTGTCTTCTCATCTTGAAAGTAGAGATAATAAGGCCTGCCCTTGTAGGATGGTGGTGGTTGAGTTGCTAAATCATGTCCAACTCTTTACGACCCCATGGACTGTAGCCCACCGAGCTCCTCTGTCCATGGGATTCTCCAGGCAAGAATACTGGAGTGGGTTGCCATTTTCTTCTCCAAGGGATCTTCCTGACCCAGGAATCGAACCCAGGTCTCCTGCATTGCAGACAGATTCTTTACTGACTGAGCTATGAAGGAAGCCCTTGTAGGATGGTTGTCATTAAATAAAATAACATAGTAAGAGTTTAACAGAGTTAATTCCAGTCAGTTCTGTTCATACTCCAGAGGTAGATGCTTCCTTTGCAGACATAAAAAATGAGGGAGAAAGAGAATGACATACAACATGGATTCACTGACTATTTAACAATGAAAAGTGTGGGCATCACTTGACCTAGATTTAAGCTCTAGCCAAGCTGTTCACTAGCTGTGTGACCCCCATGAAGCCTGAGACGGTTCCACAAGGCATCAAGCTTTTGCTCTTATAATACACTCATGAAGAAGAGAATCACTGTGCCTGCCTCAGGTCTGCTCATGACACACAAGTGTGTTTAAAACTCCCTAATGGCCTCCCACTCCCCTTGGGTCTAGACCAGAATATTTACAGACACCTGGTGGCTTCTTTCACCCTGGTGACTTCTTTGCTTTTCTGGCACCACTGTTCCCCTTACCTCTCTGCTCCATCATCTGTTCCTCAAAAGGACCATGCTTCCCTTGTGGCTCAGCTGGTAAAGAATCTGCCTGCAATGCGGGAGACCTGGGTTCAATCCCTGGGTTGGGAAGATCCCCTGGAGAATGGAAAGGCTACCCACTCCAGTATTCTGGCCTGGAGAATTCCATGGACTGTATATAGTCCATGGCGTCTCAAAGAGTCGGACACAACTGAGCAACTTTTACTTTCACTTTCAACTCTTGCCAAAGAAATTTTCTTCCTGCCCTCTGTTCCTCCCACCCTTCTACTTACCCGCCACCACAAACACCACCACCACCATCACACACACACCCTCTTCCATTGACTGTTATGCACCCACTAGATCTCAGCTCTTCCTTGGTGCAACCTGGGTGAGATCCTCTATGATATACTTTCATGACACCATATTTCTTTTCTTCAAAGCACTTATCTCATTTTGTATTTTATATATTTCTGGGATTGTTTGGTTAACTTATCTCTCCCTTGTAAAGCCCATGAGAACAAATCTGTATTTGTTAAATAACCCTGTGTCCCTGGAGTATAGACCAGTTCTTGAGACTTGCTGCTGCTGCTGCTAAGTCACTTCAGTCATGTCCGACTCTGTGCAACCCCATAGACGGCAGCCCACTAGGCTCCTCTGTCCCTGGGATTCTCCAGGCAAGAACACTGGAGTGGGTTGCCATTTCCTTCACCAGTGCATGAAAGTGAAAAGGGAAAGTGAGGTCACTCAGTCATGTCCGAATCTTCATGATCCCATGGACTGCAGCCTACCAGGTTCCTCCATCCATGGGATTTTCCAGTCAAGAGTACTGGAGTGGGGTGCCATTGCCTTCTCCTCTTGAGACTTAGTAGATGCTTAATACATATTTCATGAATGAATGAATGAGTATTGTGGAGATTAAATGAATGAACTAGTGTTGTCTCTGGCATATACAGTTAGTGGGCAAATAGAGGCCATGATAATAGAATGGAAACTATAAAGGAGGAAGTTAACCCAGCTGAGAGTGGTTTACCAGGACCTGTTTCCTGAAGGAGATGAGCCTTGAACTCAGGATGAATATGATTTGTTGAGAAGAAATTGTAGAAAAAGAGACCAACAGTAGCCCATAGTCATATTCACAGACAATGAAGAGCTTAAGACAATGTGGAAGAAGCCCTGCTAAGCCAAACACAGTTTGGGCATGGTAGGGTGAGCCTCAGGGAGAAGGAGTATAGGGCTCTGCCTCCTTATTCCCAGAGCAGTGCCTGCCCTTCTCAGAATTGCTGTGGTCCCAATCATTGGTCTCCACACGCTGCCTGAAGGCAGAGGCTTTGCACAGTCAGCTTTGCTACACTTTCAGCGCAAACTTCCTTCATAAATTCATCTGCTGTCACCTCCCCAAAACTCTGGCGCTCGTGGAAGCCATGGTAATCTTCCCACCCATCATGGGCAAGAGTAGGGGAGAGCAAGGGTCCAGGGCAGAAAGGAGCAGTGTCTGGGGGTCACACAGACCTGGGTCCCCCGTCCAGCTCTGACACATCCTAGCTGCATCAATTTGAGCAAACTGTTTAATCTTTTGCAGCCTCCATTTTCTCCTTCCTAGGGAGACTGAGCAATGAGATAATGTTAAAAAAAATGAGATGAGATTTCGTGCCCAGTACAAAGTGAGGTGTACAGTATATTTAGATACCATCTCGTCATCATTTATATCATTTCGTAATACATTTTATTTTCCTGGTCTTCTGATCGATTACTCTAAAGATATATATATATATATATATATATATATCTTTATAGATATATAGTTCAACACTCTGTCTAATCTTTGAACACATCCAAGGAGACTTTATCTAATTAGTCTGGCTATAAGGAGGCTGTGACACCCTGTCTCTTACCTTCTGAGTAGGTTTTGTGGTTGCTGACATGACATGCCAAGTATGGAATCTCACCACTGATACACGAGATGTGATGCCATCATGTGAGGGCTCTCCAAGCTGCCTTGCGGATAATTTGAGGTCTGATAACATCAAAGAGCCACCCGGGTTCCTCTGTCTGAGTGTAATGAGCTTGCGTAGTAGATAACCTCTGTCATTAAAGGTCTTAGACAGTCTCCACCAAACACCTTTACTGTCTAGTTTTTTAAAAGTCCTGAAAATTACACTTTATGGAATGCCAGCTTAATTAACGAGCAAAGCTTTTTAAAATGCTACTTGAAATACAAACTGGATAACCCCATTATAATCAGGACTGGCATCATGATCAGAGACTGTCTTATAAATTCACAAAAGCCGTGTGTCTGTCATTCTCCTGGCCATGTACATGACTGTGTGTGACACACTCACATACGCACATACATCCCTACACACTATAGTCAGATACACACAAACTCACACACAGACACACACACATTCAGACAT
Source organism: Bos indicus x Bos taurus (assembly GCF_003369695.1). NCBI lineage: Eukaryota > Metazoa > Chordata > Mammalia > Artiodactyla > Bovidae > Bos > Bos indicus x Bos taurus. The sequence continues at coordinate 50,617,207 of NC_040097.1, read as the reverse complement.
GCACACTCAGATACACGTGCATTTATACACACACATATTAGCAAAAGCTTGATAACCCGTGCTTAGCCTTTTGATGAAAGTAAATCCTGCCACCCATATTTACAATGTAACCTGTCTCATTGAAAGTCTGCAAAATATTCTTGGAGATATCACTTATTAATTCACATTGATGCATATTTTTAAAATCTGTAAGAATAACTTCAGTGGCTTGGCCAAGTTGACATATTATTTAAATAGTCGGCATACATAAATAACTCTGAGTAAGCATGAACCCCTAAAACATTGGTAGGGACTCTGAAATAAAAGATCAAGCATAAACAAGAAACTCAAGTGTTCAAATACATATTTAACTGACCATGTACGTCTATTCCCAAGAATCCATTTTGGTTTTCCACATCTAAATCATTTTCATTTTTATTAGTTCTCCCCTAACAGATTTATATGATAATGGCCATGTTTCATAAGGGGTGAAGAGGAGAGGAAAAATTCCTATGAGCCAAAAGAGGGAATGAGGAAACTGCTGTTTGAATATTATTAAATTTTAAGAGAGATGTAAATTAATTGCCACTCAATCTGTTTGTGTCAGAATACCGAAATTTGGAGGCCATAAAAGAAAAACATATCTTCTTTTGTAACTCCAAATTAGATTCCTAATTTAAAGTCTTGAATTGCCAGACTCTTTCTTGGAAGCCATGAGTCCCAGATTTTTCTGTGTGTGAGTCTGAACAAAACCAGACAACCAGTTGTCCCGTTAGCTAATATTCACAAAAACCTCTGGAGATGGGATGGCCTGAGTTCACCTCTTCCTGATTTATTGAAAGCACCACTTGAAATAAGGTCAAAAGGGGACTTAACCCTTGTGCGGCTATCTCCAGGATTTGTTTCATCTACCACCGCTCATCTCGTGGTGAATGAGTATGTGCTGTCTGCAGTGTGCACAGTTCACAGGCCCCGTTATCAAAGAGCTCCCATGGCCATAAGGCTGCAGGCCCTCGACAAGAAAGTCCGTTCAATACGACGTCTTGTGGGTGGGGAGGTAGTTCTGGATGCTGCTGCTGCACCTCAGGGAGATGCTGAAACATCAGCTGGGACGAATCAGGTCTTCCAACCACATCATCCCACTGCAGAATAGAACCGTGATCTAAAACTTAGAAGGAGGAGAGGAAGGAAGCTAATGTTTAGGGAGCATATACTGTGTATCAAGGGCTTTTCTGGTGGCTCAGACGGTAAAGAATCCGCCTGCAATGCAGGAGACCTGGGTTCAATCCCTGGGTGGGGAAGATCTCCTGGAGAAGGGAATGGCAACTCACTCCAGTATTCTTGCCTGGAGAATTCCATGGACAGAGGAGCCTGGTGGGCTACAGTCCATGGGGTGCAAAGAGTCAGACACAACTGAGCGCCTAACACTTGCACTGTGTATCAAGTTATTTACACTACATCATTTCATTTAATCTTTAAAAAAAAAAAAAAAAAAGAACCATTGAAGCAGCCTTTGGAAGCCAGGGAAGATTTTGCAAGGAGATGGCATCGCAGCCCAGCCAAGACTTCCAGAAAGAGTGGACATGAGTACATGTACAGCTTGAATAGTGAGCAGTCATCCTCTCTTCCACTGAGGAAAGGGTAACAGAAGAATAGTTCAACTATGAGAACAAGCGGTGCCAGATGCAAGCCAATTGCAAATCCCATTACAAAAGAAGTTGTGGAAATTCACTGCAGGAGCATATTTAAATTCTTACATTCATCCCAGTCTTCATTCTGGAAAGACTGTCTTAAAATTCAGTAAAGCTTAGCAAATGGACACTTGGCTGTTTGGTTCATAGTCCAAAGAGACAATTTATGGTCTTTTACCCTTTTGAGGAGAGGGAGAGAGAAGCAAGTCCAGGAGCCCACAGGTGGAAGTGGAGGCTTGGAGCTGTTACCTGGGGAGGCAGACTCTTCATCCACTCATCTTTCTTCTACCCCAGGCTTTCCATCCTGCACTGACGTGGTAGGTTTCCTCTCTGATGAGGAAGACAATTTATATTAGCAGATTCAGATAATGCATTAATTTTGCCCTTTTTGGCCACTCACATTACTCCTTATAAACCTATTTAGATTGTTCAATTGGTTCAAAAGAACAGGAAGTGTGTGATTATAGAGTGACATTCATGAAAAGTCACTCCTGGTCAAGGATAATTTTTTAAAATTAAAATGATTACTGTTACACAAATTTAAAATGAGTACATGTCAGAATTTTAATTTGAATCAATAATGAATTAGAGACCCAGTACACTTTCACATCTGACTAAAGGAAAATTCACGCAGCACCCATAGGTAGGCAATTAAGAGCGCTGATGTGAACTTACAAATAGGTGCAAAAGTAGATAATATTCACAGGGTAGTCATTGACTTGGAGAAGGCGACGGCACCCCACTCCAGTACTCTTGCCTGGAAAATCCCATGGACGGAGGAGCCTGGTAGGCTGCAGTCCATCGGGTCGCTAAGAGTCGGACACGACTGAGTGACTTCACTTTCACTTTTCACTTTCACGCATTGGAGAAGGAAATGGCAAACCACTCCAGTGTTCTTGCCTGGAGAATCCCAGGGACGGGGGTGCCTGGTAGGCTGGCGTCTATGGGGTCACACAGAGTCGGACACGACTGAAGCGACTTAGTAGCAGCAGCAGCAGTAATTGACTACTTTCTGCCAGACACAGTTCACTAACGTTTCTCGGGGTAAGGCTCATTTGCATTATTGCAGAGATGTGCAGTGGCTCAAAGACACTGAAAGGGGGAGGTGACCCAGAAGGGGGCACCAGACAGCACCCAGATCAATCATCAGTTTTGCCCATTTCAAAGTCTTCCAAATTGTCCCTGGTAGCCCCTTGCATTCTTTCAACTGATCTATGAGGTCAGTCAAGCGAGCAGTATTTTGCAAAGGAGATAACAATGGTTAGGATGGTTAAACCACATGTTACAATCCGTATAAATCTCCAGGAGAACGTTATTAAAATAGAGACTCCTGGGTTACACCCACACTGGAGACTCAATTCCCACTTGGAAATCTGTATGGTTAAATATTCCTTTAGACTCTGGTAATCTGCCAGGTTTGAGAACAACTGTGACTTAACTGATTTCTCCTGAGATGAACAGTGGGCCAGCGGCCGACCCAAATGGGATGCAGGTTTCTGATCCTCAGCCTGTGCTCAATACACTGGTCAGCACTGGGGCTTTGGCCTGTGGTTTATTTGGTAACGTCCTTCACTCTGTAAGGTTTTATAAATCCTCCATAAAATAAGAAAAGGAGAGCCCTCGAGACAGTGTTAGACAAAATAAGACTTGGTGTCTCGTTTCCATTCTCTTAAGTACATTACTGCTTGGCAAATGCATCAACTTAATTAAAACTAAATGTAATTCTAATGTACCAATTTGATTTAAAAATAATCTTCACAGTCACCAGGACATCCAAATGCAATTAAGGGCTATTTGAGGAAAGTCTCTGATGCATATTATGCTCTGACACTGTGCTATGTCAAGAAACCCAGATCTTCCTGAATATCACTAATGTGTTTAGCAGCCTCTCTCTCACTCAAATGCCTTTTTCAATTAGGTTCTGGAGAGCATGATCTGTGACAGTTCAGGAACATTTACCAAATCTCATCCAAATGGCCCTTTAGCTGAATGTTTTCTCTCTGAGCTGGTCTCTGGACTTGAGAAGGCACAGGCAAGTCTTCTGGACACCAAGCTTAAGACAAAATCACACTGCAGAGTTCAGGAGTTCCTTGTTCCCTAACCATATACTAAGATTTTAAAGGCTCCGGACCAGGATAATGGAAATCAAGGAAAAGGTCTAAGGGAAAATTCAGCAATAGATCTGAAGCTAATGGAGCAGTTTGGCTGGCTTCCTTTTCTGTTCCCCTTGAGGCTTCTCTGGGGGCTCAGATGTTGGTGAAATCACCTGCAGCGCAGGAGACGTGGGTTTGATCCCTGGTCCATAGGGTCACAAAGAGTCGGACACGACTGAGTGACTTAGCGTGCACAAACTTTTTTAAGTATTTGGGAGCCAGACGAGTTCATCTTCCATGGACTGTATAGTCCATGGGGTCACAAAGAGTCCGACACAACTAAGCAACTTTCACTTTCTTACTTTCACTTTCTTTTGAGTTCATCTCCAAGATTTGGAAATAAAGAGTTAAATTATAAAATCTATATATAATGGATCAGAATATAAAGTCACCTAAAAGAAAGAAAATAACTGATAGACCACAGCAGGACTTTCTACTAACAGTATGATAACACAAAATAAGAAAGAAATATTTCATAAAAAGGGCTCCAGTCAACACAGAGACATAACACAGCTGGAGGCAGAGAGTCACACCCTGGCAGTGTCCGTCCTAGGAACAACCCAAGGAGGGAGAATTTTAAGCCTTAGGCCTCCATTCTGCCAAGACCCATGGCAAGGCTCTGCCTCAGGAGAACAGGTGGGCAGAATGTTGACCTAGCTCTTTGATGGTAGCACCTAGCACTCTGACACCACAGGAAGGGGAAGAGGACTAAGTTGAGAACAGGTTAGAAGAGAACCCACAGTTGAGAGTGAAGTGTTCGACGTGGCCACACAGGACCACACCAGTGACTGGGGAGTCGGGGTAACAGCAGCTGGAGCTGTGGGGGCAGCTTACATGTGGTCAGCAGCTGGGTTAGTGAGGTTTCCCAGGCTCCCCACGGATTAGCTAATTTGAATAATGTCCCAGGCTCCAGTCACAGAGGCTGTCCTGAGCTGTCCAGAATCCACGCCAGGGCAGTTAAGGATGAGGCTGGTACACAGTGCCCCAGAGCATTCAAGCCCCAAAAGGGAGATGGTGTGGGTTGTTAATTTAATCGGTTGTCTAAGAGGAACTGATCAGTCCCTAGACAGAGTTTCAAAGTGGGTCAGGCATTTTTTTTTTTAATTAAAAATATTACATTACACTGAATGATTTTACCTCACGTGCCTGCTCAGATCAACTTCCCAGAGCCCAGAGTGGGAAAGGATCTAAGCAGGGCTCAGTGGGAAAGAATGCTGAGATTGCTGGGGGGTGCCAGGCAGAGTCAAGAGGGCAGCAGAAGCCCCATAAGCCACACATGTACTGACCCAGATATTAGAGAGTTGTTGTTTTGGGTTCAAGTCCCGCCCTAAAGCAAGATCTTTCCCAAAATGAAAAACACATTAGCTGTCTCTGCCTCATGATTAGAGTATTTAAGTCGTATCAGTAGGAATCACTCATTCTTTATGCATCCTGTTTATTTCCCTGATAGCCCTGAAGACAATTTGCAATTATATATTTATTAGTTATGCATACACATTCTATATTTATTATTTATGAAATGTTTAATTATGCATTTGCTTATTTATTATCCATCTTTCTCACTAGAATATTAGCTCCCATGAGGCCTTTACTCACCAAAGTATACCCAGTGCCTAGTAAAATCATCCTTTCAGAGTCAGTGGTCTAGAATATTTGTGGAACGAGCAGGTAAACAGAACAGCAAAGGATAAAGGGATGAATGTAATTCTCCTCACTCACCAAGCAATTTTCAGATGCTGGCAGCGCCTTTTCCTAAGACAGAATCCCCATCACGCTGTCGGGATATCTGATCTTTCTCATAAAATTATAGCTTGTATTCCAGTGAGTGCTTTATTCCAATGTGTGGTTTATTTCACATGGGTCATGGGCTCAGGGACTGTCCACCTCTGGGCATGGTCAAGATTGACCATCCAGACCATAAAAATAGATGTTGGAGGGACTTCCCTGGTGGTGCAGTGGCTGACTCCACGTTCTGCAATGCAGGAGGACCCAAGTTCAATCCCTGTCAGAGAACTAGACCCCGTGTGCTTCAGCTAAGAGTTTGCATGCTGCAACTAAGACCTGATGCAGTCAAGTAAATAAGTACATATTTTTTTAAAAATAGAGGTTGGATTCAGGCAGCACTGTTTTACACCCAGGGAAAGATGCCTCTTCCAGTCTTGATTCCCTACTTATAATTTCTGCCAAACCATCAGCAAAGTCACTCTGGTTGATGCTAACACACAGTTTCTTAGGTTACTAGGTTAAATAAAATCTGCTGGAGCTAGAAGGATTTTTCTACATTGACTTTCATCCTTGCTGCTTAATTAAATCCCTCACCTGGGAAAAGAGTGATTTTCATCCTCCTCGCTTTCTGTGGCATCAGCATGAAACTGTGACTGTTGAAATACCAAAATGCCAGTTGTGTTTAATGCTTCAGGTGTAACAAGCCTGTTATATTTGGAATCCCCTACGAAGATAGATATTAACTGAGAATTGAAAATGACAGCAGAGGAGATTGAACCAGAATAGCAAAGGGAGCACACAAGTCTGCTTCCCTTCTTGCACCAATCCCTTAAAGTGCGAGAAATATATTTTTCTAAGATTATCTCCGTAATAGTACTAGAAAATAAGAAAAACACTATCAGAAACCCCCAAATATTGGGAATTTCATGGGAGACTACAGCAAATAGAGAACAAGGAAGATGACCAGAGTCCAAAGAATGCTCAGAGAGAAACATCTATGTAAAAGCATATTCAAACAGACACTGATCTCACAAAAGAGTATGCGGTGTCCCAGTGGCTGAATTGCATTAATGGCCCCAATTCTTCACTGTTCCTGTATCCATGGTCTTTGCCATGAGACTTTACAGTTCCTTTCACCGGAGTTGCTTTAAGGCAGAATGACAATGTGTCAGTTCTGAGCCTACACATTAGAAGCCTTATGTGTTTTTCACATCTCCATTTGCTGCCCTGGCAATGCCATGAATGTCCAAACTGGCCTTCTTGGGTATGAGAAACATAGAATAAGGCAAAATCACCCCAGTCATCCCAGCCAGCACCCAAGAATGTCAGTGAACCTTTGAGATTTGGGGATTGTTTGTTACACAGCATTATCACAGCAATATATGACTGATACAGAGTCCCAGCAGTGTTCATTCATAACCCATTATTACTACGTAGAATGAACAATAGGCAGCAGTGGTGTTTGACTCTAGAATTAAACCGTCACCTGTGCTCTAAGAAAGGGAACCCATGCCCAGGCAAGTGTGCCCCTGTGTGGCCCAAAAGACTGAGAAAGAAAAACAACTGGAGGGAGTTCTGGACCTCCAGAGCTTGTAGAGAGTGGTAGGGAAGGAAAAGGCAGCTTTACTTGGAGGGAAATAAATGAACCTTCTCCTTCCCAGGGTTAAGAAAGCCACCCTTGTTTTTGCCATTGGGGTGGTGGTGGGAGTCCCCAGACTGCTTGTCTGCTATACTCTCAAGCATCCAAAGATGAGATGCATCAGCTGACACACCCTGCTGTCTTAAGCAGAGCTTGAAATTAGTCCTCACCCGTTGCAGACGCAGATGTATTTGATAGTGGAGAATCACCCAGAGATTCATACCCTGTGTTTTCAGTTATGAATATAAAGAAATAAAAACACAGGTGCAAGACAAAATCCCTTGACATGAAGGAAAAGTAAAGTAAGAAGATAAACTGTGCTTCCGTTGCAGGGGTCATGGGTTCAATCCCTGCTCGGGGAACTAAGATCCCAAGTGCTGCTCAGCATAACCAAAAAAAGAAGCAATAAGACAAAGAACAATATAACTAATCCTAATGGAAACAAATTTAATAAAGGGAAGAAATATTGTTTTTAATATCTAATAATATCCTCAGCAACATCCATCATGCTTTTCTGTCCATAAGATAAAGTTGACAAATGTGAAAAGGAGACATTCAGAAAATGATAAAGAACTCTTGGAAATTAAATTTTCCCTAAAACCCTCAGTACTGTAATAAATATTACAAGAGATAAGCCCATATACAAACTAAGCAATTAGGAAGATTAAATTGAGAAAAATTTTAGTCTAGATTCCTTGTTAAAGACAGAAAATGTGTAAGAAAGACAAAAGATATAGATGATTGATCTAGAAAGCCCAATACATATTGACTAGAAATTCCAGGAAAAAGGAAGAGAGAAAATGACTGGGAGAAAACAGTGAAAAAATAGTGGACAAGATTTTCCCAAGTTGAAAAATAACATGAGTCTTCAGATAGTAAAAGTGCCATTAGGTGTTGAGTAGAAGGAATAAAAGACACACACACACACACGCAGAGGTTGATGTGAAAATCAAATTAGAGATGGCAAATAATCACCATATCCACAATACCCATAGCAAAAACATCGTATAAGTCTTCAGTTAAACCCAAGTAATTCCTAATGAAGGATATAACATGCACACACACACAAGTCTGAAACAAACTTCCTGATTATACCAACATAAAAAGTGGCAGACAAGGGCAATGGAAATTAAGTAAAAGTGGTTTCAAGAAGGTACTGAGAAGATGCAGCTAATAATAAAGACAATGCCTCATGCTAGATGTCGATAGGAGACAAAAGAAAGAGCAAATACACCTACACGCCTCTGCATAAATGTCAGTGCATGGAAAAGAGTCCAGAAGGAGACACAGGGAAGTACGAACAGTGGTCAGCTCTGGACAGTGGGAGGAGGATTGCGGGGCAGAATATGAAAAAACTCCAGTTTTCATATTTTAGACTTCCACATTTTAGAGTTTTTTTTACAATGCAGAGATGATCATCTGTGTATAAAAATAAAGTTAAAGATTTTTTTTTAATACAGCACAGAAATTGGACTTGCATTCAGCCTCTAACAAAGCTATTTTCATGGGTGGGAAGAGCAGATAAAAATCATTTTTATTATAGTATTATTTGGGCGAGTGAAAAGCTACCACTTCTGACTTTAAAATACCATCTTTTTCTTTTTCACCCCCTCTACCCCCCACCCAACTCATTCATTCTTCATTTTAGGCCAGGAGACATGATTACTCTTCTAGAGGACTCTAATGAAGACTGGTGGAAAGTAAGTATTTCTTTTTCTTTAAGAAAAATCACTTGCTAACTATAATTACCATGAATGCTACAATTATGGCTGCATGCCTCTTTTTTCCTTTCAGGGGAAAATTCAAGACAGAATTGGCTTCTTCCCAGCCAACTTTGTGCAGAGAGTACACCAAAATGAGAAGATTTTTAGATGTGTTAGAACCTTCAGTGGGTGTAAGGAACAGGGGCAGATAACACTGAAAGAGAATCAGGTGAGTAAAGCCCACCAGCGCACACCAAGTGTGACCAAAATAGAGTAATAGTCATTTGACAAATAGCAATAAATCTGAATGAGTAGAGTCACGTGAGTGTATTCACTTTGAGAAAACATATTCTTAGTCCAGTGATATTGTGTGTGTGTGTGTGTGTGTGTGTGTTTTAATCGCTCAATCATGCCTGACTCTTTGCGACCTCATGGACTTCTGCAGGCAAGAATACTGGAGTGGGTTGCCTTTCCCTTCTCCAGGGGATCGTCCCAACCCAGGGATAGAACCCAGGTCTCCCACATTGTAGGCGGATTCTTTACCATCTGAGCCACCAGGGAAGCCTGATATTAGTGTAGCAGGATCTAAACACGCAAAACCAAAATGTTAGGAAGCTCAGTTGCCTTCCCTGGGAACCAAACATATGCTATGCTATGCTAAATCACTTCAGTCGTGTCCGACTCGGTGCAACCCTAGAGACAGCAGCCCACCAGGCTCCCCCGTCCCTGGGATTCTCCAGGCAAGAACACGAGTGGGTTGCCATTTCCTTCTCCAATGCATGAAAGTGAAAAGTGAAAGTGAAGTTGCTCAGTCGTGTCCGACTCCTAGCGACCCCATGGACTGCAGCCTACCAGGCTCCTCCATCCATGGGATTTTCCAGGCAAGAGTACTGGAGTGGGGTGCCATTGCCTTCTCCGAACCAAACATATAGCTTATATAATACTTACAAAGCTTATATACCTGTTGGGTTGGCTACAGATTTCCTTTGGTTTTTAAGTAAAAATAAAAGACATATTTTTCATTTTCCCCAAAAACTTTATTGAACAATGTATTCACCATTTTGTTCCACTACCTTAACTGTGGAGCATCCTCCAGCGTGAAATCTCTCGCATGAAACTTCTCAAATCACTTTTGACACATTTGACCAGTCACAGCACCTTCTCCATATACTGCACAAATCTTTTTTTGCTTCAGTTGCATTTTTACCTTTCTTGAAATAATAAAGCATAATAAAAATGTCGCTTCTTCCTTCTGTCTTCAATATTAAAATAACTACACAAAAACTCACTAATTTTGATAAGTTTTTTTAAATGCATGCTGATATGATAGATGTCACAATACAATCTAAAAAAATTGTTTCAAATGAAGTTAAAGACAACTAAATGCTACTAGAGCCATCATATAGAAAAAAATCCAACAAACCTTTTGGCCAACCCAATATATTTTATTTGTTGAAGTTTTACACATGCCCTATAAATGAGGAAACAATGGCTCATAGAGGTGATGTGCCTTGCTCAGGGGCAAAAACCTGGCATGTGGCCAGGCTGGAACTTAAAGATAGACCTGCAAGCTTCAAGTCAATGCCTTCCACTGAGCCATGTGCCCTGGATGATGAACAAACTCAGAATGCAAAGTGCCTTTTGCATAGTCAATTCCCAGGGAAGACAAGCATCCTAGGACCAGAAGGACCCTTGAGAACAAATTCTTGCTCATACAGAAGCCACAGAAGCCTTAGTGAGTCATTCTTGATTCCAGACAATGGAATCACCCACATCAGACTGAGACCCCATCTCTAACGCCATACACACCCCATAAAGCAAATGGTCACATTTCCTGTCTGGATTCCATGTCAATGTCTCAAACTTCTCCAAGATTACTCAACTGTATCCTTCCTGTTACAAAATCTGGAAAGTCTTCTGAATGAAATACATCCAGGAAGGATGTTCGTCTTTATTGGCAAAGCATTATTATGTAATTTTGCTAGCTTGTTTGATTTTTCTTCTCAGAATAATCTTGTGCTTCCCCATTTGACATTAAACATTATTTTATGTTACTAAAATATAAATAGAGCTTCCCTGGTAGCTCAGAGAGTAAAGAATCTGCCTGAAATGCAGGAGACCCGGGTTGGGAAAATCCCCTGGAGAAGGGAATGGCAAGAAAACAACCAGAAGGCAAGTTACAATGTGCTACAATGTGCTTAAGTTGATCAATTTCCAGAAGTGGAACAGCTGCTCAGTCAATGACTTCCGCCAATCTCTGGACCATATCCCCCCAACCCCCAATTTTTTTCCGGAGATGAGCTCATATATGTGTCTTCCACTCTCATGGTTGAGCTGACAACCTGCTGGGGCAGGGGAGAGACAAACCACCTAGCATCTTTAATGAGACATCTTCAAGACCCAGCACAGCATTTCAGCTTGAATCTGAAACCACATGGATCTGCCCATAATTGTAGGAAAGTTCTATAACCTCTGATAGTTGTCTAGCCTGATATTTCTAAGGGGTGGCCTTTGCACCATCTGAATCAGAATAACCTGGGAGCTTGTTGGAAATGCTGATTTCTGACTCCACCCCAGATCTGCCGAAGCAGAAACCTTCAGGGCAAAGGCAGGGAATTAGTCTTTTTACAGACTTCCTGAGTGTTCTATCAAAGCTAAAATTCGAGAATGACCTTCATTTCCATTTCTCACTTTCGTGTCCTCTAGTAGTTCTGTGACAACTGAAGGCATTTTTATTTCCAGCATTTTGCATTAGCAAAATGCACTGAGGTCTCTTTGCTTCTACACAGACTCTCTGTTTTCAGTCTCTGTCATCCATGTGGCAAGCAATTTTTGGAAATATCAGCCCCCTGAAAGAAAATTACATTTTAAAAAAATCAATTATTGAGAAAAAATTTAAATTTATCTCCACTTTAGTGTCTTAAACTATTTTAGGTGTAAAAGTTTGAAACTTGCTTATTGATTGAGGGGAGTTCACTGTAGTAGCAAAAGCACAGATTCCAGTGTCATACAGAAATGGTCTATACCCTGTGTGATTTTGGCAAAAATCACCTCTGAATGTCAGTGTTCTCATCTGTAAGATCGGCACAGCAGTGTCTGCCTCTTGGCATGGAGATGAGAGTCACGTCTATCACCTGGGTGAAGTGCCAGCACAGTGCCCGGCCACCACGGATCAGTGCTGAGCAGAGTCATTACCCTTGCTGCCTAAATGGGACATCCATCTGCAGCGGCCAAGGCCTCCCGAGAAATCACCTAATAAACATCAGAAAGCTTCCCTGGTTGCTCAGGGGTGAAGAACCTGCCTGCAGTGCAAGAGATGCAGGTTCAATCCCTGGAGCAAGAAGATCCCTTGGAAGAGGAAATGGCAACCCACTCCAGTATTCTTCTTGCCTAGGAAATTTCATGGACAGAGGAGTCTGACGGGCTATGGCGTCCCAAAAGAGTCAGATGCAACTTTAGCAACTAAAACAACAGCAGCAAACATCAGAAAATAGCATGCTATTTATAAGTCTAAAAATATAAAGAGACAAATGGTCATTAGCAGGGAAATAGAAGAAATTTGATTCTGAAAACAAATGTAACACATCTCTGTGATTAAATCACATTTCTGCCTCTGGGGTTCATTTGTCTTACAATTATTACATTATTGTTTCCACAGAACTTTTGCTACAAATAGAATTAAGTTATCTTTTTGTCGAGAACATATCTAGAGTTTGCACTGACACAAAATATGTTTTCCTCATTTTTGAAATTTAAAAACTATCTTTATGAGATCAACTTAAATACCATAAAACTATTTTTTAATTCATCCATGATTCCATCATCCCTGGAGAACTATTTTAATTGATTCTTATGTTCTATGAAATCATTTTAATGGATAAATCATTTTTAGATTATAAAACTGAAATGCATTTATTGTGGAGAAAATTTGGAAAATACCCCCCAAAATTATAAAGAAGAAAACCAAGATCAAGGTAGTTCAACCATCAAGCAATGATCAACATAAATATCTTTGTGTTATTTCCCACCAAACTTTTCTTATTTTGATATCATATTCTATTTAGTTTCCTAACTTTTATTAACTTAGTTATTAAATGTTTATCAAAACACAGGTTTTAGCAATTATATAACATATCATCATATAGATCAAAGGTTGCATCAGACTGGCCCTGTTTTTAAAACAAGTTTATGAGAACATTGCTGCATTCATTCATTACACATTGCTTATGGCTGCTTTCATACTGCAGTGGCTAAGTTGAGTCATTGCAGTGGAGACCACAAGGCCTCCAAATATTTACTATTTAGTCCTTTACAGAAAAAGTTTGCCAGCTGTACAAGATGTACATAAAGTATTTAGTATTCCTCTGTGACTGGATATTCAGAATTTTTTTTTTTTTTTTTTTGAATTTCCTTTATTTTATTTTTTTTTTTTATCACCACTGTCATTTTATTTTATTTATTTTTTTTTTCTAATTTTATTTTATTTTTAAACTTTACATAATTGTATTAGTTTTGTCAAATATCATAATGACTCCGCCACAGGTATACATGTGTTCCCCATCCCGAACCCTCCTCCCTCCTCCCTCCCCATACCATCCCTCTGGGCCGTCCAGTGCACCAGCCCCAAGCATCCAGCATCGTGCATCGAACCTGGATTGGCAACTCGTTTCCTACATGATATTTTACATGTTTCAATGCCATTCTCCCAAAAAACTATTATGGATAACTGCAATGAACACCTCTAAGTTTTTTTTTTCCATAACTCTGACTCCTTCTTTAGAAAATACTTTAGAATTTACAGGAAAACCAGTAAACCATTTTTCCAGTTCTTGATACATACTGCCTCCCAAAAGTTTATGCCAGTTTACACCCACATCAGCTATTTATGAGAACATTCAGGTTACCACATCCTTGCCAGAACTGAGTATTACTGTTTATTATATATTTGTGTAGCATACAAACGATATCTGTCGTTTTTAGAAGTGAGTAATAGTTCATGTTAATCCTTAATTCCTGGATGGTTAGGGAAGTTGAAATTTTATCATGTATGTATTGGGCATTTGTATTTCTTTTTTAAAAAGAATGTATTTATTTTTATTTTTGGCTGTGATGGGTCTTTGTTGCTATGTGGTGGCTGCTCTCTAGTTGCAGGCTTCTAGTTGGGCTTCTCATTGCAGTGGCTTCTCTTGTTGCGGAGCACAGGTTCCGGGGCGCTCAGGCTTCAGTAGCTGTGGCACATGGACTCAGTAGCTGCGGTTTGCAGGCTCTGGAGCATGCGTTCAGTACTTGGGGTACACAGGCTTAGTTGTCCAGCGGCATGTGGAATCAGCTCAGACTAGAGATTCAACCAATGTCCCCTGCATTGCAAGGCAGATTTCTAACCACTGGATCACCAGAGAAGCCCCTGTATTTCTTTATGAATAATCTGTTTATGTACTTTCTTATGCTACTGAAAAAGTTTTCTCCCTTAAAACTATTGACACCTGATCTGCCATACGTGGCCCACATTTCCCTCAATTTGTCATTTGCCTTTTAATTGTAATGCTTCTTCCTTCAGGAGCTTAATAACTCTTCAGTTGAATCATCTGTTTTACGGTTTTGTCCTTATGGTTTTAATCTCTTTATTGCTTCCCACTTATCACTTCACTTCTTCTTAGGAGAATGTTTCAAGATAGTCCCCCACTTCATTTCAGTTTTCTGAAGTTTTTATTCAGACTTTGATCACTCCTGACATTAATTTTAATTTAGTGTTTTTTTTCCCCATACTGTTTTCTCCTCAATCAGCCCTCTTTCCTCTGCAGCAGGTTTTCTTTAAGTTAAGGATCTTGAGGTGTAGGTTATTCAGGTAAACCTAATGTAATCACAGGGGGTCTTATAAGAGACAGGAGGGTCAGAGTCAGAGGAGATGACAATGGAAGTAGAGAGAGAGGAAGAAAGAGGAATTTGAAGATGCTGTGCTGCTGGCCTCAAAGATAAAGGAAGGGACCATAAGCCAAGGAATGCAGGTGGTCTCAAGAAGCTGAAGGCAAGGAAATAGATTCTCACTTAGAGCCTCTGGAGAGACCACAGCCCTGCAAGCACCCTGATCTGGGGACTGTGCTCTCCAGAACTGCAAGATAATAAATTTGTGTTGTTTTAGTTTACCAAATTCGTGGCACAGTAAGTCCCCTCCATAGGAACCTTGAAGTTGCAAACTTTCAAAGATGTGAACGTGCGTTCACATGTCCAGTCACATAGTTACTAGTTCACGTGTCTGGTGTGCATCGTCTGTGCGTGCATCCTCGACAAGCGGCTGTGCATTTGTGTACTGTACGTGCAGTACTGTATAGAGTACAGTAAGACAGTATCTTTATTTCAAACCCAGGATGTCCAGAAACACGTGTAAAAGCAGTGGTGATGTAGCTGACACTGCTGAGGACCCAGAGGAACTCCCGCCACAGGATGTGACAAGGGGGCTTGCTTTATCTGAGGAGGCACTGTTAGCTTTTGACATGCAGGACCCGAACATAGAATGGTCCATGAAGTGAAGCAGCTGTGCAGAGTGCAGTCCAGTGCTACTGTGTCATCTATGATGAGGAAAAAAGAACTACTTCCCAGACATCGCTGGATCATTTTTTTCAAGAGGGTAGATAGAA
This sequence comes from Bos indicus x Bos taurus, assembly GCF_003369695.1. Lineage (NCBI taxonomy): Eukaryota > Metazoa > Chordata > Mammalia > Artiodactyla > Bovidae > Bos > Bos indicus x Bos taurus. The sequence goes on along the minus strand of NC_040097.1, from coordinate 50,601,682 downwards.
TTGAATCCAGCAAGGAACCAGAATCTTTGCCATCAAGGTCAGGTGTGAGTGAAATTACAGCTTGCCCTCCATTCTCTATTGCTGAGGATCCTGCAGCTCTACCATCTCCCACCTTCTCTCCCTCCTCTAGTCAATAACTCCTCTTGCCTGTTTACTCAGTGCCAGCTGTTGTACTGTACTGCTGTACTTTTCAAGGTACTGTCCTGTAAAAATGTCCTCTTTATTTTTTGTGTTTCTTTTTTTATGTGTTATTTGCATGGGAAGTATTGGGTTGGCCCAAAAGTTCCTTTTGTTTTTTTCATAAGTTGGCTCTAGTAGTGCTTAGTTGTCTTTAACCTCATTCAAAACAATTTTGTTAGATTGTATAGTGTGACATTTGTCATGTCAGCATGCATTTTTAAAAAAAAATCAAAATTGGTGAATTTTTGTGTAGCATTTTTATATTGAAGATGGAAGTAAAAAGCAACATTATCAGCATATTATGCTTTATTATTTCAAGGAAGATAAAAACACAACTGAAATGCAAAAAAAGATGTGTGCACTGTATGGAGAAGATGCTGTGACTGATCAAAAGTACCAAAAGTGCTTTGCAAAGTTTTGTCCCAGAGATACCTCGCTAGACGATGGTAGACCAGTTGCAGTTGATAGTGATCAGTTCGAGACATTAATTGAGAACAGTCAATGTTACACCACTTGGGAGATAGCCAACCTACACAAAATATCCAAATCAAGCATTGAAAATTATTTGCACCAGCTTGGTGATGTTCATCACTTTGATATTTGGGTTCCACGTAAGTTAAGTGAAAGAAACCTCCTTGACCATATTTCCACATACAATTCTCTTCTTAAACGTAACAAAAACGTCCCATTAACAAATTGTGATGGGCAGTGAAGTGGATACTGTGCAATAATGTAGAATGGAAGAGATAGTGAACCACCACCAACCACACCTAAGGCTGCTCTTCATTCAAAGAAGGTGATGGTTTGTATATGGTGGGTTGGAAGAGACTCCTCGGCTATGAGCTCCTCCAAGAAAAAGAAACAATTAAGTCCAAGTACTGCTCCCAGTTAGACAAAATGAAAGCAGCACTCGATGAAAAGCATCTGAGATTAGTCAACAGAAAACTCAGTCTCCCAACAGGATAATGCAAGACTGCATATTTCTTTGATAACCAGGTAAAAACTGTTGCAGCTTGGCTGGAAAGTTATGATTCATCTGCTGTGTTCACAAGACACCGCACCTTCAGATGTCTATTTATTTCAGTCTTTATAAGATTCTCGTAATGAATAAAAAGTTCAGTTCATGGAAAGACTGTAAAAGGCACCTGGAATAGTTCTTTGCTCAAAAAGATAAAAAGTTTTGGAAAGATGGAGGTAGACGGTAGTGGAACAAAATGGTGAATATGTTGTTCAATAAAGTTCTTGGTGAAAATGAAAACTGTCTTTTATTTTTACTTAAAAACTGAAGGTACATTTTATCTAACCCAATATTATAAATCTTTTACAGTATAGTACTATATAACTGACTGTGTTAGTTGGGTAACTTGGCTAACTTTGTTGGACTTATGAACAACTTGGACTTACAGACATGTTGGAATGGAACTGGTTTGCATTTAGGGGACTTAAATTTGTTACAGCAACAAATTTATAATTTAAATTTGTAATTTGTTACAGCAACCACAGGAAACCAATCTAGATTTGTTTCATGTGCAAAAGCAACTTGGCAGACGTGATTATGTCGCAGGTTATGGACCCTGTGGCAGGGGGTAGCCTGGACTGTCTAAATTGGCCAAATCTAATCACTTGGGCCCTTAAAGGCAGTGAAACGTAGCTTCCGGGAGACAGAGAGATGCAGCAAAAGAGGGTAGAAGAGAGATGAGGCAGAAGGGTAGGTCAGAGAGAGATTAAGTGTGGGAAAGACTCAGCCCGCCCTTGCTGGATGAAGATGTAGGAAGGGGCCTCAAGTCAGGGAGTTCAAGTGGCCTCTAGAAACTGAGAGTGACCCGGGCTGGCAGCCAGCAAGGAAACTGGGACCTCAGGCCCACAACTGCAAGTAACTAAATGCAGCAACAACCTAAATGAGCCTGGGACAGGATTCTCTCGTAGAGAAACAGGAGGGAAGAAGAGGGAATAGGACCTACTGACTCTTTGACATTGGCCTTGTGAAGCCCAGAGCAGAGAAAATTAGCCAAGCCCACCAGATATAGGACTTAGAAAGCTGTGACACCAGACTGTTGGGGTGTTCGTTTTGTTTCGGTAGCCCTGATATTTTTTATTTTTTAAATTAATTTTTATTGGAGTATAGTTGCTTTACATTGTTGTCTTAATTTCTACTGTATGTACCACAAAGTGAGTCAGCTACAGCTACATATTAGATTGTGTTGTTGAAAGCCACTGAGTTCATGGTCATTTGTTAGGACAGCAGTAGTAAACCAATACATATCTCAAGTTGCAAAACTCCAATTGAGGCTACTTCCAAAGGTATGTTTTACTAAGAAAATGAGAGATCTGGATACAGGGCAGTTCTTGGATTTGTAATTCAGCAGTTTGATCCCAGAATCAAGAATCTGGATTCCTCCATCCCTCTGTTATGCTAATGTTGAAATGCTAGCCACCTCCCCTAGTGGTCACAGAGGGTTGCAGGCCCTCCAAGAATCCTTGCCTGAAGAAAGAGATTTTTCTTCCCAGTGCATTTCTTACAAGAAGAAAACAAATCTTCCCAGAAGTTTCCAAGCAGATAGTCCTTCCTGTTTCATTGGCTAGAGCGAGTCCCATGGGAACCACGAGGAGAATGGCTGGCACAGAGGACAGAAACACATTTGGACCAATTAGGATTTATCTGAGTCCTGCAGGCTACAGATGAACAGCAGAACAGAAGTCCCCACTCTGCTGCGTGGGAAGAGGGCAGTGATGACTGTTGATGTCAGCCAAGCATGTCTGTGGCATCTTTTAGTCTGGTAGATTTATCGGTAGTCCAGCAGCACAACTTGCTCCTGTCATCAGTTGAGCTCCCCTCCAAAGGTCTTAGAGAAATTTCAGCTTCTGGAATGGTTGTCAGTCTGAGTGTTCAGTATTTCGACACTTCTTCTCCAACTCCAATTCCCTATCTTTTCCCAGGTATTTTGAGAGGAAGACTGAATTCAAGAGTTCTAGGCAAGAAATGTTTTGAAATAAAATGACTGTCCATCTGCTGTAAGTGGCAGCATATTTAAATGTTGACGAGCGTGGAGGCAGGACTGCCCAAGTGGCTCAGAGGTAAAGAATCCACCTGCAGTGCCCAAGACACGGGAGACATGGGTTCGATCCCTGGGTTGGGAACATCCCCTGGAGGAAGGCATGGCAACCCACTCCAGTATTCTTGCCAGGAAAATACCATGCATAGAAGAGCCTGGCAGGCTACGGTCCATAGGGTTGCAAAGGGTCTAACACAGGACTGAAGTGACTGAGCATGTACGCACACACTAGCTTGAAGACAATGCAGGGGGAAACCTTATTAGCAAATGTGCTCTCAGAAGTGAGTTAGACTGTAGGACTTTAGCCAGATAGGCCCAACATGGGATGGAGCCAAGGGGGCCACTTAACCCACAGGTAGGAGATTTTTGAAACATGAATCAGGCACCAGTCCATGGTGCGCCCCAAGCGTCAGGAGTCACACATCAAGCTCTCGAAGTATCCTGATATGTAACTGTAAAGCTCTTTATTCTGTGTCAAAGAAGAGCCCACTCTGTTGGTTTCTGTTGGAGCCCTGTCTGCATCTCCTTCACTAGATGGGGGCACCATCTTCTAGTTGCCGTGTCAATGACTAACAACTCATAGCTGCCCTTTCTCCAGTGAATCCCCCAGAGAGGTTATGCTTCTCACTCGACAGTGATATCTGTATCAACATGTGGTCCAAATTGCCAGACCCCTTGCTTCTAAGGGAGTCAATGACACAGTTAAAACTCTGGAGGTTGCTGTGGGATCAGGCTGAGGTTCACGTCCAGCTGAGCCCATAAGCTTTCCAGCTCCTTCTCCTGCCCCATCCTGTGTCCCTCACTTCCCACCTCCCCAGAGCACTCCCACAGCAGGTCACTTGTGCGAGGATTCTTATCTCAAGCTCTGTTCCTAGGGAATTCAGCCTAAGACACAACCCACCACCCTTGGGAGCAAGTTCAACAGGAGAAACTCACAACACAGTAACAGCTCTTTGAAACCACTTCTCACTTACAGCTGGAACATACCCACCCTTCCATTCCATTTGAAAGTCGCTCAGTTGTGTCCAACTCTGTGACCCCATGGACTATACAGTCCAGGGAATTCTCCAGGCCAGAATACTAGAGTGGGTAGCTGTCCCCTTCTCCAGGGGATCTTCCCAACCCAGGAATTGAACCCAGGTCTCCCACATTGCAGGCAGACTCTTTACCAGTTGAGCCACAAGGGAAGCCCTTCCATGCCCTTCAATGTCATGTAAAGGGTGAATGACAAAGTACCCAAGTGGATATTAACCACCTCCTTTTAAAGTCTAGTGTAGGCAATCCTGCTCTGAAATATACAAGAAATGAGTGTGTGTGTGCTCAGTCACGTCCAACTCTTTGCAACTCCATGGAGTGTAGCCTGCCAGGCTCCTCTGTCCATGGGATTCTCCAGGCAAGAATACTGGAGTGGGTTGCCATTTCCTTCTCCAGGGTATCTTCCCATCCCAGGGATGAAACCCACGTCTCTTGTGTCTCATGCATTAGCAAGCAGATTCATTGCCACTGTGCCACCTGGGAAGCCCCACAGTATGCAAGATATTAGCGTCTGTTTGTTTGGGACCAGGAATGAAATAACTTCCTTTGACTTCCTGATATTTTACTTATAAACTTCCAGGTATATGACAGGAGCCCTCTAAGTGGTGGCTGTTATTTTGGATTGTAAAATAATGCATCAAGACTCACTGAGTGGCGTATGCTAGGCTCTGTGCTAAACGTTATTCTGTCCTTCTGGGGTCTCTCAACAGGGACACTTGAGAAGGGAACACAGAATCATCACCTCCAGTCCTGCTTTACTGATCCTCACTCATAAAGCTGAATCTCAGAAAACATTGCATGCCTGGATCTAGTTCCAAACCCAGGGTGGTACCTAATTTCTTATCAAATATTTTTCTGTCCAAGCCACAATTTCCCTAAACCAGTCCCTCTTTTCCAATTTGGTGTCTGCTGACCTCAGCCAGCAGTGATACAAGCCACGGGTTCTGGCTTCTTTCCTTTTCACACGTGTCTTTTTTTCTCCTTCCTTTTATTCAGATCTGTGTGGCTTCTGAAGAAGAACAAGACGGCTTTATCAGAGTGCTCAGTGGAAAGAAGAGAGGCCTGGTCCCCCTCGATGTTCTAGAAAACATCTGATTGCTGGCCCCTCCTTTTGAAGTCGGCAAGCCCTGGGGTGATGCCTCATCTCACACTGTGTTAACCCAGAGGAGCTGCCGTGCTGACCAGCTACCCAGGAAACAGTGAGACGAGACTCAAGGGTCTGAGACTGTGGGGGAACAGCCTCAAGGCAGGGAGCCCATGGCACAGCACGTCCAGGCTGCCCAAGGTGGGGGTGAGGCTGAGAGCTTCGGCTTGTGGAGCCAAGTGCAGTACCCAGCAGGTGGTAACCATTGTCCCCAGAACTCGGCTCCCTCCCCGTCCATGTGGTGTAAGTTAACCCTCTGGAGGGCGCTCCAGTCTGTGGGGTGGCCTCAGGGTGAGGCTCGGATCCACATAGCCAAGTGTGATTCTGGTTCCAGACCTTTGTCCCCAGTTCCCACCAGTCAGCATCGTCACATGTGAGAGCCCTGCAGTCTTTCTGCAGAGCAGCAGGAAGCCCTACTCCCTAACCCCTAACATGCCAGTGCTCCCCACAGACCCCCACTACCACTTTACAATCCAGCCAAATTTCTGTCCTCAGCATACATCCTGGTGGTGTGTGTTAAGGTATGCAGGCTAAGCTGATGTGGCAGCAACTTGAAGACCGGATCTGCCCCGGAACTGCCGTCAGGCGGTCCCTCCTGCCACTCATTACCAGATGCAGGCTATGAAGCATGGAGATGCTGGGTCAAGTAGGGGAAGGTAGGGCAGAGAGCTCTTATTTATTGATGCTATGCAGCCCCTTCCTTTCGATGATGAAATCCTTTCCCCGAGGAGATGGAGCTGGGGACGTGAATGTGCAGAAAGTCTGTGAGAGCTTCATCTTCATTTGACATCTTCTGTATTGGGGCAAGTTCCCCCTCCTGCCATCCCGTAGGACTCCCTTTTGGAGGCTGAGCCCACCTTCCAGGGAACCGGAATCATGGAGAAGAAACAGAAACAGCATCTTAGGAGAAAAGTAGCCAGATTGGAATCCATTCTTCTTTAGGGCAGGATATTTTGCCCCAGCAGATGTAAAATGGAATGTAATCCGTAATGCTTCATCCCTCTGCAAGCAGAGGCCCTTGGTCCTATAGCATCAACTAGAGGAGTCCCTCTTACTCTGTATGTACTACTGTTTACAAGAACACAATATACTGTGATGCCTTCCTCCTCCAGCCTCCTCCTAGCATTCAGACTCGCATCTTATTAATACAGTTAAACTTCGGTTCAGCAACCTTGGAATCAATGTCAGTTTGGTTTATTTTGTTACAGAGCAATAAAGTCATTAGAACAATTGGTTTTTAAAAGACTTAAGTGGATGCATCCTGTGCATGTAAACGTTATTTCCCAAACCAAAGCACCGTCTGTCTCCATTCATTTCTTTTTTCACCGCTCAGTGTGAAGTTAGGAGCTGAGACAGGATGGCTGCTGCTTCCGCAGTAGTTTGGATGCCTTACTCTCATTTCAAAGCCAGCATCCAGAGTGTCCTCCGTCTCTGATACAATGTGAAAACTGAGTGTGCAGAGTCAAGACGGATTCTTCAAGAGCCAGGGCGGATAACGTGACTGCCAGTCCATTGAAGGGAATAAATACAAATGCTCTCTGCCTCTTAATCCCATCTAATAAAGACAACACAGTGGCTGGAAGGAGCACAGAAAACATGTGTCCTGATCTCTTCTTTCTAGTGGAACATCCGCTGAAGCTTTGGGGTACAGTTTTGTCACATCCTCAGTTCAGTTCAGTCACTCAGTCGTGTCCGACTCTCTGTGACCCCGTGGACTGCAGCACGCCAGGCTTCCCTGTCCATCACCAACTCCCGGGGCTTACTCAAACTCATGTCCATCAAATTGGTGGTACCAGCCAACCATCTCATCCTCTATCATCCCCTTCTCCTCTCACCTTCAATCTTTCCCAGCATCAGGGTCTTTTCCAATGAGTGAGTTCTTCGTTATCAGGTGGCCAAAGTATTGGGGTTTTTAGCTTCAGCATCAGTCCTTCCAATGAATATTCAGGACTGATTTCCTTTAGGATGGACTGGTTGGATCTCCTTGCAGTCCAAGGGACTCACCACTCTCTGTGGTGTTCAGTCTCCAACACCACAGTTCAAAAACATCAATTCTTTGGTGCTCAGCTTTCTTTATAGTCCAATTCTCACATCCATACATGACTCCTGGAAAAACCATAGCTTTGACTAGATGGACCTTTGTTGGCAAAGTAATGTCTCTGCTTTTTAACATTCTGTCTGGTCATAGCTTTTCTTCCAAGGAGCACCAGGGTCTTTTCTCATGAGTCAGTTCTTCGTATCAGGTGGCCAAAGTATTACAGCATCAGCTTCAGCATCTATTCTTCCAATAAATATTCATGGTTGATGTCTGCTTCCTGATAGTCTTGCCTTTGTGTAGTTCCCCTCCCACACTGAATCAGGGCTGGTCTTCTGTGACCAACAGAATGCAGCAGAAGTGATCCTGCATGACAACCATGGCTAGGTCAGAAAAGTCTCTGAAGCTTCTGCCTTGATCTCTTGGATCTCTACCCCTGGGAACCCTGAGCCACTGTGTGTTGATCTACTCTGAGGCCATGATCCCGAAGAAACCCAGTGTGAGGCCACACATTACTGCAGCAGCAAACAACCCAGACATCACAGAGCGGCAGTCATCAGGCTGAGCTCTGCCCAAATGTAAGATTTATGAACAAGATAAAGATGTTTTTAAGTCATTAGATTTGGGAGTGATTTGTTATACACATACAGATAACTGGAATGGGGACTTTGTCCCTGAAGCCAGCGTTAGAAAGGAGGAAAAAACTTTCTGCACAATGTGGCCCATAAGTTTTTGCAAACATCAAGTATTGGCAGTGTCAACTAAAAAAAGATGTACAACTTGAGAGTTGTGAGTTAAGTTTTATTTGGGACAAAATGAGGACTGCAGCCTGGGAGGCGGCCTCTCGGATAGCTCTGAGAGACTGCTCCAAAGCGGCAGTGGGGTAGAGTCAATATATAAGGTTTTGGTGAAGGGGGAGTTCAATACCATGAAGCACTCATTTTACAAAAGGTTTTTTGTTAGTCATGAGGGTCTGATGTCACCATGAAGGGATTTAGTGCTTCTCTAGATGCGAGGAGATGCCAGGATTGAGATCATAAAATCTGTCCCTAAAAACATCCAACTATCTAAAGAGCTGTCCCACCAGACTCCCTGGAGCACAGAGTGCCTCCCTCCACCCTGCACTCCCTCAGGGTCGCTGAAGGTCAACAGCTATAGCAGCGTGGGGCTCAGTCTCCGTAGAGGCAGATGGCAAACACCTTTGTTGTCAGTCGTTGGCAGTGCTCTTGGTAAGTGCCAATTTATAGCTGACATGGCCCCCTTGTGGTCATAAATCCGACCATGCTTTGGGGGGCGTTTCATGGCCATTTTGTCCCGTGTTGCGGGGAAGGCTCATTCCCAGTTCTGAAGAAGGTTTTTGTTGATAGGCCACTCACTGTGCTGTTACTGGACTAGGTCTTAAGAGACAAAAACCTCTGGACACCTGTCTTCTAGTTATGGTCCAGAAAAGTATTCCCTTTTGTTACATCTTCCCATATCTAGACTTATACTATTACAATCGTTGATCAAATATTGAGCTATACATTTGATCAACTGCTTCAAGTGTAGTCATCATTATTTTCGTTGGCAGCTCAGTCATACACTTGGTAATACAAGAAACAATAATCTTGTGAAAGAGGCAAAATACAAATAATATAGTTAATAACATTAGTGTAATTAAAAGTAAATATTTAAGCCATGAGCCTCCCACACCAAACCAGTTTCCTAAAAGGTTGTCAAGACTAGGGAATGGGTCATTTAAAGCAGAAATCTGATTTTTCATATGGTTCATCAAATGTGTTACATGAAAAGATTTACCAGGAATGAAAATATAGCATTAACTTTGAATTGTAGCACAGATATATCCCTGAGATGCTGTAAGGTGTTAAGGGCCTTATAGTTGTGTAGCACTGCCTTTCTCATCTTAGAGATCTCAGAATTCAGTAAACTGATAGCCCAGTTACTATCATTTAAACCTGATGAAAGTTGTTAAGGCTTCAATATGGCCGATTACATCCTCTAACCCCATTGAAGGCACACACACACAAAAGCTGCTAAATGGTCATACCAGTAGAATACAGATCCTTGACCCACTGGGATCATACCAGTGGTAGATTGGTTGAGGTTACCTCTAATTTGTTAAAACGTATGGCCTTAAATCCATGAGAATCCCAGGCTACACCTTCATATCCATCCATGTAGAGGTGAAGGCCATAAATTAGTACCACAAATCCATTGAGTTCCATAATAATCACTCTCTCTAAGGGTAATAATAGACATAGTTCATAAAGCACCCAGCCTTGTCTCATAATTACCAGGTCGATCATTTTTAGTATGATTTAACCCTTCCCAACATAGAGGAGATTTTAAACTTAAATGACCATAGCCTGGTGTTAACCATGTAGATCCACTCCACAGTTGTGGGCATTTTCCTTTCAATAGATGAGAAGTTAATTTTTTTTATTGAGACTTAGCTCATCACTCCGATTGAGTTTGAATGACCATAAGCAAAAACTTAAATCTATGGCCAGCATGAGAGCACGTATTATTAATTGGCCAGGTGAGAGGATCTCATCTAGTAATATCATGAATAGATAGAACAGGACTGATCCCTCATCTAAAATAAATTTTCTAGGGGGTATCCAATCAGAGCCCTAGAGAACAGAAATCCACCAAGGTAACCCAGATGTTCTAGACACAGGTAATTGGCCACAACCCAACAATTGGATTGAGTTTTAAACTAGCATAGAAGCATGTCCATGATAAAAAACATTTGATTGATAGGCATTGGTCCAAGTAATCAAGAAAACATTATAAATGATCACACAAGTCAGATCAGCATCTTAGGCAAGCTATCTACTTCTGATGTTGTCTTCTTCTCCTAGTGTGGTGTAGTTTCCTCTGTTTGAGGAAGGTGAGTTTGAGGTCAACAGACCTCTCCATAGACCAGTCCAGTTTAGGGGCCTTTGGGAATGGGAGTGAATTCAAGAGTCAATTTCTCATCAATTTCACTGGGCATGAGCTAGTTTTGAGTACCTGATAGAAAGGTCCTTCCATCCAGGTTGGAGACAGTTCTTTAATTTGTCTTTTCCAGTCTTGGTTGCAGGTCATGAATGAAGCATCTGATCTTCATCCAAAGACAGATTACTGAGATAAGCTTCAGAAACAACCCTAGAGTGTCCTTTAATAATTCAGTTAAATTTTATATTAATATACCCCAACAGCAAAGAACTATCCAGGAAATGATTCTTAGTGGATACAGACCTCCATTAACAAACTACGATTTAACATTCATTGAAACATCTTTTTCTCCCTAAAATCACCATCATTTTTACCAAATATAACCAAATTAAGACTTGTTTGTAATATAGATCTGGTCCCAATAAACTTGGCCTGGTGATTTATATAACCATAAATGATCATAGACTTTTTTGCTTTGCTGAGACTTTATAGAGTCTCAGACTGAACTTTTTTTTTTCTTTTTTTTTTTTATTTAAATTTTTTTTTTTAAACTTTACAATATTGTATTAGTTTTGCCAAATATCAAAATGAATCCACCACAGGTATAGGCTTCCCTGAAGGCCCAGATGGTAAAGCATCTGCCTACAATGCAGGAGACCGGGGTTCAATCCCTGGGTCAGGAAGATCTCCTAGAGAAGGAAGTGGCAACCCACTCCAGTATTCTTGCCTGGAAAATCCCATGGACAGAGGAACCTGGTAGGCTACAGTCCATGGGGTCGCAAAGAGTCAGACACGACTGAGCGACTTCACTTTCTTTTCTTTCTTTCTCTCTTTCTTTCTTTCTTTCAGGGCTAGGAAAGTCATGCCAAAGGCTTATCACAGATTTTGCCTAACAGATCTAAAGTAAATTCCTCCCTTCTCAAGGTCTCCAAAATTCCTTGAGATTTCTGTACCTGTTAGTGAGATAATCTTCCTAACTTATCTGATAAAGTTACTGGAAACGTAAGAGCTTCCAATCTCTGGAGAGTTCAGATAGAAAAGATAAATGTTTCAATTTGTTTATAAAATACAATTTTACCAAATTACTGTCATAATTAGCTTGAGGGGAAGGTGTGTCTTCACACCTGGAAAACACAGATTCAAATCAGTAATCTTTCACATAGAAACCTTAAAGGTTATAAGCATATTCACCAGTTCATTCAGCCTTTTGTTAACCTTTGTGAAGTCATCAGGTTTTCCATTAGAATCCTTACCCAATTCAGAAACGTATTTATCCAAAACTCCTGTCTATAAATCTTGAAGAGGAAGTATTTTTGCGAAACTTGGTTAGTGCTATGACAATATTTTGAGATAGCAACTAGAATTATGCCTGATAACATTTTACCCAAACGCATCAGAATTTTAGGAACTCCATACAGTTTCTAGGATATCTATATTAGTAACATTTACCATACACTATAACCTGAGACTTATTACTCACTTGACAATACTCCCCGTGTAATTCTGTATGCAAAGTGAACCTAATTCGTGTATTAAATCTCTTGGATGTTTCAGGGGCCCTCTAAAGCATCCCAAAGTTAGCTAAAATCTTCATTAGAGTGATTTAAGAAGTTTTGTCAACAAATATCAAAAAGGTTTAGAACACTCAGTCAGATAGGACTATAGGTCATTGTGAACCAGTAGCTATTCACTTAGCCAAAGTAACAATAAAGGATTTCAGAACAGGTCGTTTAAGAGATAAAGAAACTTAAATCTATTATCAAAGACTGTTCAATATCTGAAGAAAAGATGTCCTCTTAACAGAGAGAAAAGCTAAATTCAAGGTCTTGCACCAGCTTACTTTATTTAAAAGGTAAATTTAACTTTATTTTAAACTTGGTCCTAACCATGTACAAACTCTTTCCTCATGGTTCACTTTTCACAACCTTATCACTTTCTGCACCCATGGCTGTGTTCTTCCATCCTAAAAACCCGCCTGTAAGTCAGGCTTACTTCCTTTTCCCTTCTCAAAATGCAATTCCATTCCTCATACCTTCTTTCCTGAAAACACACTTCCTACTACCCTTAAGCAACCAAGAACTGACTTATATATTAGCATTTTATTAGATTGGTGAGCATAAACATCAGTGATAATTTCTAAAACCTTTGCTTTCTTAGAACATTTTAGGATGGCACCAAACATCATTCATTTTTTTAAATCCCAAACCTCTTTAGTTTCTCTGTAAGAGGAAATTAGGACAGTAAATGTTTCAAAATCTTATTTTATTTGGAAATAGCTATTCAATATACTTCCAACACTTAGTTCAGCACAACCCTTAGAAGTTCAAGTTACCCCAATCTGGAGAGACTATTTTAGACAGATATTCCTAAAGCATAATTATTCTTAATAGAGTTTATCTAAAGGCTCATAATCTCATTTACATTTTTTAGAAGTTTCTTCACTTAAGGTAATTTCCTTGCTGACAAGCTTGTAACAGATATAATATTTAACTTATATTAAGCCTAGGTACAATGAAAATATTCTGCTTAATATTAATTACTCTTAGACATGTCCACATTAGTTAGATCAACAAACATTAATATCAGGTATTTAATACTGCATATTTCCCAGTTCACATGAACCTGAAATTCATTTAGGTTAATTTCTCTTATATTTAGAATTATTTGATTTGTAAGTGCTTACTTTTTTTTTAAGGTCAGTTCAATTAGAGCTCATTTACAAACTAATCTCAGCAATATTATTCAAAAAAACAAAGACACACACTGAGACATCAGTTCAGTTCAGTTCAGTTCAGTCGCTCAGTCGTGTCCGACTCTTTGCGACCCCATAAATCACAGCATGCCAGGCCTCCCTGTCCATCACCAACTCCCAGAGTTCACTCAAACTCATGTCCATTGAGTCGGTAATGCCATCCAGCCATCTCATCCTCTGTCGTCACCTTCTCCTCCTGCCCCCAATCCCTCCCAGCATCAGGGTCTTTTCCAATGAGTCAATTCTTCACATGAGGTGGCCAAAGTACTGGAGTTTCAACTTCAACATCAGTCCTTCCAATGAACACCCAGGACTGATCTCCTTTAGGATGGACTGGTTGGATCTCCTTGCAGTCCAAGGGACTCTCAAAAGTCTGCTCCAACACCACAGTTCCAAAGCATCAATTCGTCTGTGCTCAGCTTTCTTCACAGTCCAACTCTCACATCTATACATGACCACTGGAAAAACCATAGCCTTGACTAGATGGACCTTTGTTGGCAAAGTAATATCTCTGTTTTTCAAAATGCTATCTAGGTTGGTCATAACTTTCCTTCCAAGGAGTAAGCGTCTTTTAATTTCATGGCTACAATCACCATCTGCAGTGATTTTGAAGCCCCCAAAAATAAAATCTGACACTGTTTCCACTGTTTCCCCATCTATCTACCATGAAGTGATGGGACCATGATCTGAGATGAGACATACATATATCCAAATAGACACAAGAGATCCTATAGCTTTGTCTTCCAAACTTAGTTACGAATACTAGTTGTAAAAATTGGTTGGAATAAGATTTTAAAAGACTTTGTTCCCCTTTTTTTTCTTTTGGTTTTAGGAGTTAGAGATGGTCTAGATAAGTGATCCAGAGAGCTCTGGTCTAAAGGTATAGGAGGAGTTATTTCCTCAGGGCAAGAATTTTTAAAGAGATAATTTTTTTTTTCTATAAGCTTTCTCTGGAGACTGAAGAATATTGTGACTACATTGTAAAAAGTAGTATTTTTCTGTGGTCATAGTTTTATAGTCAGAATTTGGACCAGATAATATTCAAATTGGCCCTGATAACAAGGTCAGATTGGTCCCAGCAGGGATTGTCCCTCTGGGGAAGTAGGGGGTCTTAGTTTGATAAACCCCAGACTGTTTTTTCTTGTCATTGGATCACAGCTATAAATTGACCAGTCAAAAAAAAAAAATTTTTTTTCCCCAAGGGGTTCCCAGGTGGAGTGTAGTACCTTAGAGTGAACAATTTCCATATTAGCCGGAGCAATTTGTACCAGATGTCTGCGCACTCAAACCAAACCAACAAAACCAAACCAATCCAGTACCTCACAAGCCAGGAGTCACATTCCAAATGAAACAAAAGGCAAAGAGAAGCCCAGAAATCAAAAGCCAGATGGCCTAAATGCCAAACGTGACTTTCCAGTTCCACTAGACCTGCGACCTGGCAAAGTCAGTGCTAGCAGCCTTTTTTGATAGTTTCAAGCAATTTCTTGTTGGTTTCCTGCAAAGAAGTCACTCTATCATTTCCTATTTTAGAAGCTTCTAGATACTAGTCAAAGTAAACATGGCCAGCCTTTTCTAACTGTGCGTGCAAAAATATCAATTTCGGCATATCGAAAGAACCCCAGTTTGGCCATTTTAGGTTGAGGTCTCTTTTAGTATAATTTCTCCAAATAACTAGGAACTTGCAAGTATGAGCTCCATACGTATTGTACATGAATCTGGCTAGAGTGTTAGTCAGAGGCTGGCCTTCTGACACCCCTTCATTTCTGTTTTTGAGAGATTCTGTTTCCCATTTTAAACTGAATTTGTCAATTAAAATCACTAGTGAACTTGTTGGCATCTTTCAGCCAAGCCCTGGCTATTACTCAATTTTTTTTCCCCATTCGAGCCCCCTTACCTAGTACCTTTCCACTGGGTGGCTAATCCCCCTGGCATCTTTCACCCAACCCCCGCCCCCAGCTCCCAGTATCTTTGCCCGGGTGGGAATTTCTCTGTATCTTTCAACCAAGCCCCACTCAGTGTCTAGACCATGAGTGGGTCTGCCCCGGATGTTTCACCCTGGCCCTCTCCCAGTATCTTTCCTACTGGGAGGGGGCAAGTAACCTGCTCCACAGCCAAATAAAACTCAGAGTCTCAACCAGGACCGGAGATTCAAGAACTGGGAGAGACTTACCCAAATTCGTCTGCACTCCCCGAGGAGGCAGATTGGTGCAAGGGGCCGCTGCTGGTACCAAAGCTCGGATTCCTCATGGAGTCCAGTAAGGAGGTCACCATCACTGTCGCCATAACTGTCGACTAAAAAAGATGTACAGCTTGAGAGTTGCGAGTTAAGTTTTATTTGGGGCAAAATGAGGACTGCAAGCCTGGGAGGCAGCCTCTGAGAGGGCTCTGAGAGACTGCTCCAAAGCAGCAGTGGGGGAAAGTCAGTATAAGGTTTTGGTGAAGGGGGAGTTCAATACCATGAAGCACTCATTTTACAAAAGGTTTTTTGTTAGTCATGAGGATCTGACGTCACCATGAAGGGATTTAGTGCTTCTCTAGATGCGAGGAGATGCCAGGATTGAGATCATAAAATCTGTCCCTAAAAACATCCAACTATCTAAAGAGCTGTCCCACCAGATTCCCTGGAGCACAGAGTGCCTCCCTTCACCCTGCACTCCCTCAGGGGTCGCTGAAGGTCAACTCCTATAGCAACATGGGGCTCAGTAGAGGCAGATGGCAAACTCCTTTGTTGTTCAGTCGTTGGCAATGCTCTTGGTAAGTGCCAATTTATAGTTGACAGCAGGCACCCTCCAAATGCAAGACAGCTAGCGTTCCTTGAAGTTCTGGAGCTATCTAGATATCAGAGGAAAAGCAAAATGTTCCTCATAGCACAGATTGCCATGGATACTCACAGAGAGAGAGATTTTAGGAGCCATCGCTCTTCTCCCCCTGCCTATCTGCAGAAATGGCAAGAACCAGGATTGCTGAGATGTACCCAAAAAAGACTCTGATGCTAGGAGGGATTGGGGGCAGGAGAAGAAGGGGACGACAGAGGATGAGATGGCTGGATGGCATCACCGACTCAATGGACGTGAGTTTGAGTGAACTCCGGGAGTTGGTGATGGACAGGGAGGCCTGGCGTGCTGTGATTCATGATGTCATAAAGAGTCGGACACGACTGAGCGACTGAACTGACTGACTGACTGACCAAAGTATTGAAGGTTTCCATGACTCAAGAAATGGCCGGAAGAAGGACCACAGTTTTGAAATAGAGATGAGATGAAGACTTCGGGAGACAGAACCTAGTGAAGGGCCAGGAAAGGAGAAGAAAGTACTAATATGAAGAAGGAAAAGGGGGCTTGGGGATATTCCTCACAGCGTGAGAGAATCTCCTTGTCCCCCCTCAGCTCCCCCTAGCCTCCAGCTAAGGGATGGCACACATCTAGCTAAAGCACGGGCACCGGCCCCTGCGCTTCACCACCGGTGCTGTAGGATTGGATTCCATTATGGTGAATTTGAAGTGAAGAACCCGGTTAAACCTTGCTCAAGGCTTCAGGAGGGGAACAACAGAACTTCTCTCACCCTATCATTAGCAGACATCTGTGGCACCTCCAGGCTCCCCTGGTAGCTCAGCAGTAAAGAATCTGCCTGCAATCCAGTAGCTACAGGAGATGTGGGTTCAATCCCTATGTCAGGAAGATCCCCTGGAGGAGGTCCAGGCAACCCACTCCGGTATTCTTGCCTGGAGAATCCCATGGACAGAAGAGCCTGGTGGGCTAGTTCAAAGGGTCACAAAGAGCTGGACACAACTGAAGTGGCTTAGCACGTGATACCTCTAATGTGGGCAGCGGCTGCAAAGAAAGGCCATGTGCAGATGTCCAGCTGGCAACCAGTAGGATTGATTTCACAGACCATTCCCCCCCCGCAACTCTGCATACCACACACACACAAGTACACACACATACGCACTCCCATCAGAATGAATAGTCCAGCATCAGAGTTACATACTGAAAGCAACAAGCGAGGTGGTGCATGGTAGGAAGGTATTGAGGGTTTCTAGGTGCCACTAGAAGCAAAGAACCTGCCTGCTGATGTAGGAGACTTACGAGACGTCGGTTCAATCCTTGGGTCGGGACGATCCCATGGAGGAAGAAATGGCAACCCACTCCAGTATTCTTGCCTGGAGAATCCCATGGACAGAGGAGCCTGGTGGGCTACAGCCCATAGGGCCACAAAGAGTCAGACACAACTGAATTGACTTAGTGCACACGCAGAAACTTATTAGATTTTGTCCTCATTGCTGTTAAAGGAAGAAAAATAAAACCAGTGGGAGGATCACAACACGTGTGAAAAGCGTGCTGCCAAGTACTGCTAAAAGGCAAGACAAAAGGAAAAGCACCACGCAAGTTCACACACTGGTCCAGATCACTGTCTGCTCCTAGAACAAGAGAGCCAAGAAGGAAACCTACTGTCAGGCCCAGGTAGCTGTGGAAAAGTGTCCTGTGCTCAGATAGAAACTGTGGGGGCTTAAAGAGAGTGATTTAGAGCTATGAAACACCTGTTAGCATCAGCTAGAACATTCCAAGGAGCATAGTTTGGTACAAAATCTTCGGTAGAGAATTCCTATGTAATATTTTAGCCCCTTTCTTCCTGCATTTCACTAAGATAACTATGAAGTTTTGAAAAGGACAAAAGTGCACAATCTTAGTCAAAAGATGAAGGCTGAAAGACAGTCTGCTCTGGGATCTGCATCTGCAGGGAGTAGGAGAAAGTTGAATCTGGGATAAAAATCTCAGGAGGAAGAGTCATTTTTTCATGCTCTGATAACTTCAGCAAATACTGACCAGCAGGGCTTAGGCTGGTATAAATCTGAGACTAAAAGAAAGTTCAGCATCGCCCAAAATAGCACTTCCAGGAAACTGAGTAAGCAGGTGTGCTCCACAGATTTACCACAAAACAGAAAACCCTTACAAACAACTCAGATCAAAAAAAATTAAAACTAGTTTAATGACACCCTGCAATGATCTCTTAGATTTTTCTCAGTTGCTATCCTGTTGTGTGCTTTGTACAACACCTGGTGTTTTTTTCACCCATGTAATGTTTTTTTCCGTAGCTTCCAATAAGGAGTTTTAAATAGTACTCAGTCTTCCTGTGGGTAACAAACTTTTAACTGTACCTTGAAATTTTAACAAGGTAAGATCAATGCACGTTATAGCTCCTTTTCAAAAATGAAAAAGTGGGAGATTTTTAAATCATCTCATCAAGTTTAAACAGCCAATAAACATCTTCCATGTTTTCATGGAACTCAGGATGTACTGAACATACACCCTGGAAGAGGACAGCACCTATATCCAAGAAGAATGATGGGTCACCTTCAGATTCCTTCACTGGTTTCATTTACTCAGGTTCTCAGGTTACTCGCCTGGCCCCATGTTTTTCTGTGCATGACAGTATTCTATGTCTACTACTGCCTTTAAACCAGCTCCTTGAAAATCTGCTTAGCTCATTTATTTTCATTCTTGATTAAGGTAAAAAAAATCATCCAGGGTTATGACTTTTCCTCTGAGTTTAGCTTTGACCATATTTTCATTCACTTTAAAGTACTCTGTAATTACAGCTTTGATTTTTCTCTCAGGTTTTTATTTCGTGTGTATGTGTGTGATTAAAAACACTTTCAGAAAATATGGTTCACGTGGTTTCTGCTTTGAGGAATTCATTGGATTTTATTTTTCGCTGTAATGTGTGAGTCATCTTTGCAAATGTTCAATGGATGCTGGCAGAAAAAGAAAAGCCATGTCCACAATCTATAAATCTCAATATGTATCTACTAAATAAATGCTTAAAGCATTCAGGTCATCCACGTTCTTATTTATTTTTCAAATGTGCTTTGTCAAAGATGAGGAGGGACTGAACTGGGAAACCCCTTGCAAGGACCTCAGGTCACTTCTTTAGTGCCAGCCCTTGGAGGAAAATCTCTCCACCACGGCTTCCTCTTCTACATTTGCGATGAATCACCAAAGTTATTTCCTAAGTAAACTTTTATCTTTAAGTCCCTGGAGAAAACAGTAAAGGAGCCAGTATTGAGTGAAGAGATTCTGAAAATATTCTTGGAAAACTTCAATATTGGGTCAGGGAGGGTTGTTTTTTTTTTAATAATTTTATTTGTTTATTTTGGGCTGTGATGGGTCTTTGTCACTGTGCAGACTTTTCTCTCCAGTTGTGGTGAGTGGGGGCCACTCTGTAGTTGAGTTGTGCAGATGGCTTCTCTTGTTGCAGAGCACAGCATCTAGGCACATGGTCTCAGTGATTACAGCACATGGACTCAGTAGTTGCGGCTCCAGGCTCTAGAGCACAGGCTCAAGAGTTGTGGCACACCAGTTTAGTTGCTCCATGGCATGTGGGATCTTCCCAGACTAGGGATCGAACCCATGTCTCCTGCATTGGCAGGCAGATTCCTTACCACTGAGCCACCAGGGAGGCCCAGGATCAGGGAGTTTTAACAGAAAAATTACAGCAATCACTGTCACGTGAGGATCACATCACAACTCCAGTTTGTGCCACCTGCAAGACTGGTGGGGGTCTTTTCAGAGTCAATCACAAAGCCAAAATCGTCTTCCTACAGCATCACTTTGATCCTGTTGCCCTGTCTGCTTAAAACCCTCCAGTGGCTCCCCAGATTCTACAGAAGTGAGTCGAATGACCCCAGAGCAAGCTCAGCACCTCTGCAGCTGAGTGGCCCTGGCCAGAACCACTTAGTTAGCATCCATCACTTTGTGTTTGACTGGGGGTAATTTTTTTTTACATTTATTTCAGTGAATAGACCCTAAACTCCTTGAGGGTAGAATGCCAGGCTGGATTGCCTTGGAGAAAGAAATTGCTCTCGTTGTGGTAAGTTCAGAGTTTCGTGAGTATTAATATCATGAGAAAAATCCCCAAGCCCATCTGTCATGATCAGCACACAATCTATTGGGACATCCAGGCCACGGCAATAGACGGGCACGACGTCTGCCTACAGCATGTTAAATCAGTCAGCAAAGTCCACCAAGACAGAGATCAGACTCGGAGCCTAGACTCGAGATGTGGTTTTGTCCTGTCCTTGGCAGGGAGTGCAGTCCATGTCACAAGGTGAGGTAAATCCATCACCACCTCCAGAAAAATATCTCCAAGAGCACTTGCTGACATGGCTGCCTCCACAAGGCCCCTTTGTATACCTACCGCTTTCCCTCTCTATTGCTTCTGGAGACAGCTCAGGTTGGATAGGGAAATGGGGAGAAGAATAGGAATAGTTTGCATTCTATGATTTTAAAATCTCCAGTTACAAGAGATATTAAAAGCAAAATGTATTGGAATGGTGGTAATAACGAAGAAATAGTATCATCGTGTTAGAAGCCTTGGAATGAGTATGAACAATAGCTGTGTTCACCCGAGCAATCAACGTCTTCCGTGAATCCCCTCTCCACATTTTACTATGAGAAAAATTGGGTCATGTGCATTTTCTTAACTGAACTTTTTTGTTAAATAAACTTTTGTAATAGTCAAAAAAAAGTAAAATGTATGGAGTAAGATCAGCATATCCAGCTGACTGTTGATGTGAGTGAAAGGCACACTCATTTGCTTATCAGTGTTTTCTTTTCAGGCTAAACACAAAATGATTTTTATTGTACTTCTGATTTGAAACTTGGATAATTACAGCAAATAGATGACATTTGAAAAGTCACCTTTCCAGCATACCACAGACAAGAAACAATGAGGGATTCTTGGTGATGGTTTACTGTTGGAGAAATAGGCTGCTGCTGCTGCTGCTGGTAAGTCGCTTCAGTCGTGTCTGACTCTGTGCGATCCCATAGACAGCAGCCCACCAGGCTCCGCCGTCCCTGGGATTCTCCAGGCAAGAACACTGGAGTGGGTTGCCATTTCCTTCTCCAATGCATGAAAGTGAAAAGTGAAAGTGAAGTCACTCAGTCATGTCCAACTCTTCGCAACCCCATGGACTGCAGCCCACCAGGCTCCTCCATCCACGGGATTTTCCAGGCAAGAGTACTGGAGTGGGGTGCCATTGCCTTCTCCAGGAGAAATAGGTATTACACCCCTAAACCAAACAGGAGGAATGGAATGACCTGAAGTACTGTGATTTTACTGCACAAGTAAGCTTTCTTACATCATGCTTCGGGTTTCTCTTTAATGTTTGTATCCTTCAGATCCCTGGAGCTTCCTTCCCAGAGCTAGATGCAATTGGCCTCCCCTTTGCAAGAATTCATCTGTTACTAGTCTTTATCTCAAGGAGTAGAATCTGTTTCACAAATGAACAGGAATAGTAAGATTATTTGCTTTTTTATAAGCCTAGGTATAAAAATAATTTAATTATATATTATACTAATATTATAATTAATACTATTAGTATACTAATAAGAACTAATAATAATCGTGTACTCTAAAATATAATTGCTATAGTCCATAAAAGGTTGTTTTATCTTTACATAGATTACCACTTTGTTGCAAAAATAACATAAATAGTAAGTGCTAAATAATACAGCTGTTGACCTAGAAAGCAACTATTGGTGTTTCATAATATAGTGAGAAGAGCATGGATTTTTTTTTTAATACAGCCTAGGTTGGAACTCTGGTTTAGTTCCTGCCTAGCTTGTCCGGGAGTTGGTGATGGACAGGGAGGCCTGGCGTGCTGCAAGTCATGGGGTCACAAAGAGTCATACACAACTGAGCAACTGAACTGAACTGAACTGAGCTTGTGTTGTCATCGTCTTTGTTTAATAGCTAAGTCATGGTCAACTCTTTCACAGTCCCATGGACTATATAGCCTGTCAGGCTCCTCTGTCCATGGGATTTCCCAGGCAAGAATACTGGAGTGGGGTGCCTTTTCCTTCCCCAGGGAATCTTCCCAACCCACGGACTGAACCTATGTCTGCTGCATTGCAGGTGGGTTCTTTGCCACTAAGCCACCAGGGAAGCCCCTAGCTTGTGGTCATGCACAAATTACTTGACATTTCTGAGCTTCAAAGATAATATTGATAATACTCACCTGGAAGAATTATTGAGCAAATTAAAGGAGATGTTTATATGAAAGTGTATAGTGTAGTGACTGGCACACAGAAGGCTCAACAATGTTAACAGTTTTGTCCCCCAAGAGTGGTATTACCCTATTAAGAAGCTGTAGTCCAATTGTAACCTGTTGACCAAAATGATTCTATCCTCTTCTATGGTAAATATTTTTGGAATATGTTTGTTCAGTATGTGAACAGTTAAAAGTTAATAAGTCAACCTAGTATGTACTGATCTCCTCTCATTCTCCACTTGTCTGGACACAGCTATAAACAGAACATGCCAAGGACTGGCCCATGCCCCTGTTGACTGACCACAGCCTCCTTCAAGAGCTATGGGTAAAATTCTTCATGCTTATATGGTCCCTATGACCAAAACACTCAAAGCATTTTTTTTCTGGAGATTAAATCAGAGGTTTCATCTAACCCTAGTTAATAAATGTCAAGTCTCCAGTGTGAAACCTCTGAATAGCCTTTTGAGGAAGGTGGCTGACAACCTTATCTTCCCTACAAATAAACTGAGGCATGGGGGCACAAATCAGAGGGCTTTGTACAGATTCTTCACTCTTATTTACTTTCAGTTTATATGTGAAGAACAACCAGTGCTTCATGGAAATGCTCGGAGTGTCTGCAGGGATCCCCAGAGAGCATGTTTATAATTTCTTGGAGAAAGCTCACCATCTCCTAACATGATTAGGAGTCTTATGGGACAAGATGGGGACAGGCTGATGTTGCTGTGGCAGGGGCTGCACTGATTGAGTAGAGAGTCTGAATGGTGGTCCAGTGGTTTAAGACTTCACCTTCCAACACAGGAGGTGCAGAGAGCTAGAATCCCACATGCTTCACAGCCAAAAAACCAAAACATAAAACAGAAAGAATATTGTGAAAGATTCAATAAAGACTTTAAAAAATTGTCCACATCAAGAAAAAAAATCTTAAAAAAAAAAAAAAAACCAGTCTGAGTTAATCACGTTGCACAGCCCATAAGCCAGAGCACCAAAGGCTGTGGCACCTGCCTGGAGAACACAAAATCCCGCTTTGAGCTGAGTTTCTATGGCTACAGCCAGCCTCTTTCTACAGTCTCTTCTGCAATCAGAAGAAAAAGAGCTCCAGAGGGGCTAAGAAGAGGGCCTTTATGCATCAGGAGGGGGAGACTACTCTGAGAAGGCGAAGTCCAACTTGCCAGCTTGGGACAGTGTCGGCAGCTATGACAGCGAGCAGCAGAAAGGTTTCCAGCTTCCAGAGTAACGCTCTCCAACTCAAATGTGAACTTCCAGTGGACCCTGGGGAACCACTACCCTTATTCCTGGTTTTCTCAGACTAGAAACCCTCTGCCTCTGTCTTCTCATAATGCAGCCGCACCAATACTTAACATTTATTATGATGCTACACATTCAGTCTCTTAACACTCCTGGAGCCTTCATAGGCTCTGCACTGTGACCACATAGCTAAGCTGGAACTACATCTCCCAGAATTCCCTTTCCTGAGGGGTTCAAGGTCAGTGCAGGTCACAAGAGAAATTCTGCATGCGACATGAAATATGGAAGTGAGGCAGTCACCGTATTTTTTATGCTCCAAAGGTCAGTACGAGGCACTAGACACTATGGCAGCTGTCACATGTGATCACTGTCACTTCCTCCAACTCTTGCTCTGTTTCTTCCTGCAGCTTCTCCCCAGGCATCTATGGCTCTTGGTGAAGGGAACCAGCTTCTCCTGCATGTCAGCCATGGCGCTGAGTTTGTGGGTGGGGAGAGACAGACATGCCTTCCAGTCTATTCTCATGGCTTCTGGTTTGTCTTTGTTCTCAACCACACCCAGTTCTCCCATCTTACTGCCGACCTGCTTAACTAAAGCTACTTTAGGCTCAACGTTAGAAGAAGAGACCACAGCCTGGCATAGATTCCTCTGTCGTTTTCTACAGTTGCACATTCCAGTCTTTATAATAACTTTGTCTTCTATGTAACTTAAAGTACTTCTGCTTCTCTGACTGAACCTTGAGTGATACACATGGATTGTCTATCTCACTTAATACTAAAAGGCTAGGAGATAGGAACTATTGTTATTTCTGTTTCATGGGTGAAGAACTTGAGGAACAAAGAGAAGAGAAAGAGGCTCAGGTATAGTTAGTCTGGTCTTGTCCTGATCTACAGAGAATTACTTCTTTTTTTTTTTTTTTGAGAATTACTTCTTAAAGTAACGGAGCTTATGCTCCCATATCGGTCACTTCCCTAGCTCTTCAGGCCAGGTGTCTTCCCTCAGCCCAGGACAGCTTTCCAGGTGTGAAACATTAGCAGCCAATGTTCAGGGCAGCTGGGAAGATGGTCCAACCCCTCAGGGGATATTGGAGCAGCAGCACAGTCCCTTTGCAATCACTTGGCCTCATTTTTGTTCACCAAAATTCTGTAACCAGCAGTGTTGGCAAACCTTATTCCAGCATCTTCAGACATCTGAAAGGCCCTTTCGGAACAGTTCTACACAGAACTAGCCTCCAAAACCCCATTTCCGAAATGCATTCCAAAACAGAAACAACATCAGCAATGTAAAGTATAAATTATTGCTATCAGATCAGTCTTCAGTATGCTAGAGGATCACCCTAGGACTTGTCACTGAGAACTGGGAGTTAAGGAAAGGGAATCCAAGGGAAAATGGGGACAGGAGGCCAGACCCTGGGAATTCTAAAATGAGTCAGACCATTATCAGGAAAATCATGTCTTCTGGATTCAGACAAATCTGATTACATTCCAAGGCTTGGAAAGTTTCTGATGCTTTCAGACCCATAGTCTCCCCATTGGTTTAAATGCAAGAATAATATGTTTCTTGAATATCTGTCAGAGGATAAAATGTTTCAAAAGGCCCATAATGCAGTGCCCGTTGTGCACATAGCTCAATACATGGTATTTCATTGTAAAGACACATATTTATGCTCCCCACTCCCACTGGCTGAACTTTTGCATTCCCCAACTCTGAACAGCTGGATTGGATTTATCCTCTGAAGAACCCAAATGAAAACCACAATACTAACCAAAAAAGGTATGGTCTAGAGCACAGTTAAGAAAAGTAGAGTTGCATTTTTTTATTGAGCAGTTTTTTCTGTCTGAAACATAATATTACAAGACACCAGACACTGGAGAAAGGGAGAAGAAGACAACCCACATCCTTTGAGCTATTTTGTAAATACTGAAACCCCCACCAGATGGAAGAAGTTAACTACATGAGGATCAAACTGTAGGCATGAAGTAAGCTGCCACAATCCTGAGAATTGGCCCCAAAAAAACGGGAACAAACCGACCCCAGAACTGAAGACTAACTGTTCTTAAAACAAGCAAGACGACACTAATCAGACCACCAATGGCCAGTACCAAGATGACTGTTGGAACAGACTGTGCTGTTTCTGCATGGAGCCCCCTCCCTTCACCTTCTCTACCCCCTAGCTGGTTGCTAGCCTCCAAAATAAAGCTTTCCTTTCCAACAAACTTGCCTCTATATTGGCTTTTAAGTGGCAAACACCTGAACCCACTTTAGGTAAGTTTTTGGTGCCAGTGTGAGGCTGTGCTCTCGCGATACCTGACTCCTGGGGTTTTCCCCAAAGCAGAGCCGCCACCGTGATGACTTGCCGGGAAGCCTTCAAGGAGTCACTACTCCCAGACAGGTGGTTTGGGACAATGTTCCCAGCAGCTGCTGAGACCACTTTTGGGGGGAGAGTCTCCCTGTCTCTCCCCTGCGCAGCACTGGCGGCAGTGTATGCTTCTCCTTGGTGGAATGGAATCATGCCTCTGGACAAGCTGACAAGCCCCGTGACCCAGTAAGTTAGTCGGTGAGCAGACGGCTAACTTCTCTTTCGAGCACGAAGTGCTATTTGGGCGTCTTTGCCGATGGTTCTGACGTGAGTCTGATGTTGAGGACCATTTGTGATCACTGTTATTCTGGTTTTGCAGTTGGTTCTGACGAGCGTCCGTCATTATGATCCATTTGTGTTGGGAAGTGTTTGGGGATTCAGTATCAGTTGGGAGAATTTGTGGCAGCTCTGTCTTCTGGTGTGTTATATGTATTCCATTTCTGTGATTGGTACTCTTGTTGCCTTTTGTAAAATGGGAAATTCAGGCTCAATTCATTACGAAAAATTTTAGCCGGGAACCTATGACTCAGAAAAAGATGATTTTTTTTAAACACTGTGTGGCCAACAGTATTCTTCAGACTCTAGAGAAAATTGGTTATGATGTATCACTGCTGGCTTTAAGTTTCCTGCTTGAAGCACATGTACCATGTTTGGGTGAAAACGGGGCATAAGCAATAAAATGTATAGCCTATAAAATGTTTCCCGGTCAGCATAGTCTCTATGCTTGTTACATCTGATTAGTTTTTCCCCAATGTGAAAGACTACATAAAATACATAAGCAAAAATGTAGGCCCAGCCTTGAGGGACATGAAAGGACTCAGAGAAGGCAGGAATCAGCTCAGCTTTTACCAAAGTGTATATATATATTTATTTATTTTTGGTTGCATTGGGTCTTTGTTCCGCACACGGGCTTTCTCTGGTTGCAGCAAGTAGGGGCTACTCTTCGCTGTAGCTTCTCCTGTGGGCACGGGAAGTTGCCCCACAGTATGTGGGATCCTCCTGGACCAGGAGTTGAGCCTGTGTCCCCTGCATTGGCAGGCAGATTCTTAACTGCTGGGCTGCCAGGGAAGTCCCAGCTCAGCTTTATAACATGAGTTTTGAAGAGTTTTGAGTAAACCGAGACAGTGCTAAGCTGTTGTCCTTTCCATCGCCTTCTATAATTGCCAGTGGGCAACCTACTATTCCTTGTCATCTAGTGTGAGGTAATCGCAGGAGTTCTCCAGCTCCCATCCAAACAGTCCACACGGGCAACAACCATCTGGTAACTGGGACCCCTCGTAAGTCTCGTTCACCCCCATCCCCACATGGATCAGGGGGATGGATACTGGGCCCTATGAAGGCGTGAACAGACAATATGAGACACATTCCCCCATATCTTCTGTCTTGCCTACAGTTGGCCCTTTTGAATTTTCTATTTATCCAACAAGGCTCCAAGAAGCATCAGATGTCATTAAAGGCTACACAAGTCTACCACCCAGCAGGAACTTAGCCAAAGTGCCAGTTCTATTCTGCCTACAGAGTTGTTTGGGAGAAAAGCAATGGGATGTAATAATTTACATTTGTATTTTTCTTTTTATCGGTTTAGAATTTGGTGTTCCCTTCCATTTCTCCTCCCTCTCTTTTCCTCCCAGCTCCAATTAGAAAATTCCATTGTACAGAATTTCACTCCATGGGAACTTATATCAAATTTAGGAAGCCACTGGTTTATAAAGAACCCTCATTTCAAGAGAGTAGGACAGAGCGTGCCATGTAATCAAAGGCAATTAGAGACATTCACGCAACCGTGACTATGCAGCCTTTGCATACACAATTATGAAGGACTGTTCAGACAGTGTGCCCACTGTGGCTCTGGATGGTTTCCAGAGGCACTTAAGGCGTAAGAAGGACTTATTTGGGGCTTGCAAACATGAGTTTTGTTTGTGTTCTTATGCATGTTTGGCAAATACAATGCAGGCTCTGCTTTCAGAACATTTGGCCCTAAATGAAAAGAAATGTGTCAGCAAATCCACCAAGCAGTACACCAAACCCAAAGCTTCTTCTGTTGGATCCAGAAAGAGGCTGAGGTAGACGCTGTTTGCTTTCCAGCTAAAGGCAACATCTGGATGCAATTGCCAAGCGTTCTGGCTGCTTTGGCCACATCCAGCAGAGATGCAGAAAGGTCTACCAAGAGCTCAGTGCGTTCACTGCGACATTGCCCAGTGCTGTAGGCACACCCGGAGTCAGTGAGGAGGTAAAACGGCCACGGGAGCAGCGTGAGCTCACCCTAGGTCTCTCAGTGGTCTCAGACCCTCGCCGCCTACCCCAGGACATGCACAGTACCACCCACATGTGTATTGGATTTCTTGGATGGGAGGAAGAAGAACATGTTTCTACCATCTTTATTTAGTAAATAAAAAACAAGCCAAGACTTTACAGTCCGTCTACTAGGCTGAAGTACTACCCTGCTTGCTCTGTGACTAAGCAAGTTATATAACTCTGGCTTCGCTCTCTTTATTGGTAAAACAATAAAGCTTATTGTTGCCTCATGAAGCTTAAGATGGAGATTAATCTGCCTCATGGAGATTTAAGATGACAGATGCAAAATGGCCGTCCCAAGTAACCTCTGAAAGAATGTAGGCTGAAATAATTTTCTGACTTATTCTCTCTGTCCTCCCTGACTTCTACGCAGAAAAGTCTCCTCCATTACAAAACTGAAAACTTGATCTGTGATTCACCCTCACAGTTCACCACGTCTCCATTCCTTTAAATAACAAGTTCTTTGGAAGAGAAATGTGTGGCCCTGCCCTCACTCCCAGTCACATTCACCAGCTGCTCCCTCCCCCACAATAAGTGATCGCCAACTGTTTGCAACCCCATGGACTACAGCACATTAGCTTCGTAACATCCCCATAAGGGAGATTCTCTTAAGAGTCCTATGGAATCTGTGGGAGAGGGAGAGGGTGGGAAGATTTGGGAGAATGGCATTGAAACATGTAAAATATCATGTATGAAACGAGATGCCAGTCCAGGTTCAATGCACGATACTGGATGCTTGGGGCTAGTGCACTGGGACGACCCAGAGGGATGGTATGGGGAGGGAGGAGGGAGGAGGGTTCAGGATGGGGAGCACATGTATACCTGTGATGGATTCATTTTGATATTTGGCAAAACTAATACAATTATGTAAAGTTTAAAAATAAAATAAAATTTAAAAAAAAAGTCCCATTTTAGAGAGGAGAAAACTGAATCATAAGACAGTTAAATTAGCTTCTCTAGATTAAGGAAGTTTTGTTAAGGAAGATTTAAAATAAGGGAGACTTGTTAAGGGAGTATGTAAAAGACTTAGACACTGGAAGGTTTTTATAGCACTTTTTTTTAATATTTGTGCTTATTAGAAGCTTTTTTTTTTTTTTTTTTGGCTGTACTGGGTCTCAGTTGAGGCATGCGGAATCTTTAGTTGCGGCATATGAGGTATTGTTCCCTGACCAGGGATCAAACCAAGTCCCATTGCACTGGGAGCACAGAGTCTTAGCCACTGGACCACCAGGGAAGTCCCATTACAGCACTATTTTTAATAAGGGAATTGTTTGCATAATAACATTGTGATGGTGGTTTAGTCGCTAAATCGTGTCCATCTCTTGCGACCCCATGGACTGTAGTCCGCCAGGCTCCTCTGTCCATGAGATTTTCCAGGCAAGAATACTGGGGTGGGTTGCCGTTTCCTTCTCCAGGGGATCTTCCCAACCCAGGAATCGAACCCAGGTCTCCTGCATTGCAGACAGGTTCTTTCGCAACTGAGCTACAAGGGAAGCCCCAATAACGTTGTAGACAAATCTAAATGTCCAAAAGTAAGGAATGACTTAAGTTACAAGATATCCATACAACATTAAAGATGATCTTGTGGGTATGTGGTTTGCAAATGAAAACCTGTTTGTTGTGTATTATTCAGTGAAAAATCAGGGCATAAAATAAATTAAGGCACAATCCCATATTTTAGTAACTATAAATATGCATTTCTGAATTATGAAAGAATATGCACACAGGTCTTAACAAAGATGTGCAGATGGTAAGGCTGTGGATGCTTTTAATCTCTCCTTCATTTATGTAAATCTTCTAATAAGATAGTTTTCGTAAGATAAAAGTTATATTAGTTTTAATAAAGAAAAATGGAGGATTATCTGAGCATCGAGGTCAGGTCTATGGAGGGTGCTTAATTCTGTGTACATCAACTGCAAGGCCCCCAAGGCTAGAGGAATTAGGGTGATTCAGCATTTCCCAAAAGTGTGTGGCTTAAAAAAATTTTTTTTAAAAAAGGAGATTCATGGTCAAATAAATCAGAAAATTCTGTCTACTCCTCTCAAAGATTCACAATGCATAAATTCTGTTAACAAAGAAAAGAATGAAAAACCTATTTTACTTAGTGTAACCCAGCCTTTTCCAGTCTTGAAAGAAAGTGAAAATTGCTCAGTTGTGTCCAACTCTGTGCAACCCCATGGACTGTAGCCCGCTAGGCTCCTCTGTCCATGGGATTTCCCAGGCAAGGATACTGGAGTGGGTTGCCATTTCCTTCTCCAGGGCATCTTCCCAACCCAGGGATCAAACTCAGGTCTTCCTCATTGCAAGCAGACTCTTAACCACCTGAGCTACCAGTCTCACTTTATCACAAAGCTTCTTTACACATGAGTCTCATTTATGGATGAGGAAATGCTCATACACCTTGCAGGTGGTGCTGTTATTTCTCCCTCGGCCCAACTCTCCCTTTTTAAAAATGGGTTTTTTAAATGTATTTATTTATTTGGCTGTGCCAGGTCTTAGTTGCGGCATGTGGGATCTAGTTCCCTGACCAGGGATCAAACCAAGGTGCCCCGCTTTGGGAGCTGGGGTCTTAGCCTCTGGACCACCAAGAAGTCCCTACTCTCCCTCCTTTACAGGTGTTGTTACCAAGAGAATCCCCGCAGACAACCTCCTGCTTTCAAATCACCACCTCAGAGTCAGTCCCAGACAATGACATTTGAAAGGATTAAATAAAAAGAAGAAAAGACAGGTATGGCAAGTTAGGAGAATTAAGAATCATGCTTGTTTGCTATTCCTATGTGCTGTAAAAATCAAACATTTTAAAATACTTTTTAACAAGATAGCAAACTTAAAATGCTATGAGAAGAAATGAACATAGACTGATTACATAAGTAGATTAAGACTGTTATCCCTGTTTTCCTATGACCAAGGCTTCCAGTGACTTTACTGGGATTCAATCTGTTTTCTGTATTTGTCTTATTGGTGGCTTTCAGCACCTTTTGAAGACCCTTCCTATATTTTATTTTTTCCACACTGTGAGACTCACCAATGCAAGGGAACTTGCTTTCCTGGCCTTCCTTGCAGTTAGGACATGGAAGTAAAACGGCCCCACAGATTTCCCTTTAGAAAGCAAGACACCGAAGGATGGAGCAGAGTCCCTTTCACTGGAAAGAAGGGGGAGTTTGGGAGGGGAGTTTGGGAGGGAAATATTGGTCTTGCAGAATCTGTAACATCAGCCAGCGGATTTCACAGCAGTTTCTCAGGTCACTGTCCTTTTTTTTTTTTTAGGCTAATGTCAATTATTATTTTTTAATTTTATTGAAGTATAGGTGATTTACAATGTGTTAATTTCTGCCGTACAGCAAAGTGACTCAATTAAACATATATATATTCTTTTTCATATTCTCTTCCATTCTGGTTTATCACAAGATATTGAATATAGTTCCCAGTGCTATGCAATAGGATCTTCTTGTTTATCTCTCCTGTATACATACCACTCTGCATCTGGTGACTCTAAGCTCTCAGTCCTTCCCTCCCCATCGGCAACCACAAGTCTTTGTTTCTGTTCCACAGATATGTTCATTTGTGTGATATTTTAGCTTCCATGTATAAGTGGCATTATATGGTGTCTTTCTCTAACATACTGCACTTAGTATGATAATCTGTAGTTGCATCCCTGTTGCTGCAAGTGGCATTATTTTGTTCTTTTTAATGGTTGAGTAGTTTTCCATTGTATATATCCGCCACATCTTCTTTATCCATTCCTCTGTTGATGGACATTTAGATTGTTTCCTTATCTTGGCTTTTGTAAACAGTGCTGCTATGAATATAGAGGTGCATGGGTCTTTTCAAATTATAGTTTTATGTGGATCTATGCCCAGGAGTGGGATTGCTGGATCATATGGCAATTCTAGTTTTAGTTTTTTGAGGAACCTTCTTACTCTTTTCCATAACGGCTGCATCAGTTTACCTTCCTACCAACAGCCAGGTCACTGTCCTTGATGAGAAGTGTGGGATGCATGTTTAGTCATGGGCCTGTACCTGTGAGGAGCCCTGGTGAATATAATTTTGTGTTTCCTCCTAACTTCAGAGCTTCCATGCCTGATTCTCTTTCATTAACTACCTTTTCTATTTAAACTACTAGAATGGTTGAACAATGCATGGTTCCAGAACCAGATGTTCAGATATAATTTAAGACTTTAAAACAAAAATCTCAACTGTTCTACATTTGACCTAAAACTATTATGCTACCCATGCTCATAGGTTGAATGAAGGATGCTAGAGAGTAGGCAGTTATTTTTTTTTCCTGGTATTCCAAATGTTAATTAGATGCTTGCTCACCTTGCTTCATCCAGCTCGTATTCAACTTTATGTTCAGCTGGGTGAAGTTCATTTTGACTAGCAAGTCTAGATTGTCTAAATGGCTAATTTCATGCTATACTGAAAGTAATGAGTGGCCTTAAGCACTTGCCTTTCTTGGATTCTGTAACATATTATCTCTTACTTTTCCTCCTACATAATTGGTTCCTTTTCTGCTTTTTTATGGGCTTCCCTGGTGGCTCAGTGGTAAAGGATCTGCCTGCAAATCCAGGAGACTCAGGTTCGATTCCAGGGTCAGAAAGATCCCCTGGAGAAGGAAAGGGAAACCCACTTCAGTATTCTTGCCTGGAAAATCCCATGGACAGAGGAGCCTGGTGGGCTACACTCCATGGGGTCACGAAAGATTTGGACATAACTAAGCGACTCAACAGCAGTAGCAGCTGCTTCGTTATGACTCTGCCCCTACCCTAAATCTATGTATTCCTCCCCAGGAACCCTGGTGTTCCTCAGGACTGGGTCTTTTCTTCTCTCTCTCTATCCTCATTTGATGAACTCTAGAGTCCTATAGTTTTAAATAAGACCCATACATAAGGGCTTCCCTGGTGGCTCAACAGTAAATAATCCACCTCTAATGCAGGAGATGTGGGTTTGATCCCTAGGTTGGGAAGATCCTCTGGAGGAGGGCATAGCAACCCACTCTAGTATTCTTGCCTGGAGAATCCATGGACAGAAGAGCCTGGTGGGCTACAATCCAAAGGGTTCCATAGAGTTGGACATGACTGAAGCAACTTAGCACACATATAAAGGTGACAACTCTCTGTATATCTCCAGTGAGTTTTAAATTTAATATACCACCAGAGAATTATCTAGAAGATAGCTCAGACTTCACATATCCACAGTGGAATATCCAAATGAGATGTCATCCACATGGTTGTTCACACCCAACACCAGGCACCTTTCATTCTCCTTTCCCCCCTACTTCCTACATGATGCAGGGAAACAGCAAACACTGAATGACACTGCTGTAAGATACAAAAGAAATTTCCATAACAAATCTAATTTATGCTCTCATTGAAATACAAGAATATATCAACTCTATTTGTCAGATGTAAAATAAACTAGAAAAGTAACAGACTAAAGTATGGACTCAAGATAGCAACTCACTGGAAAAAATGAAGTCATTGGGAAATTGTGGCAAGGAATTAAAAACAGAAATCAGAATTGAGTCTTGGTTTGATGCAAACACACACACAAAAAACAGAATCAAAACTAAAGATATGTAGCAAAAGGATTCAGTAGTGACAATTGTCCAGATATATAATCCCAAATTAGAGTATCAGAGATCAAGTGAGGGGGAAATGTAATCAATCTCAATCCCAAGAATGACATAAAAGGGACCTTTTAGTCATTGACTTTATAAATTGGGAAAAGAGATGAATATTTCTAAAAAGTTGAACAAAAAGAGCTAAACTGAAGGCTTGACATACACTTAACAAGTGACTGCGAAAATGAAAGAAAATAGGTAGAGGGGTAAACAGAAAAGAAGTTATCGAAAGGCTCAATGTTTCTATTAGAAAACAAATGACCCGAGGCAGACGACCTGTCGAAAGGGGAGAATTCTTACACGCGGTCAGAAAGTAAACCCAACTGTAGCCTGCATATACGGACTCCTAACCCAAAATGGTACAGAGAAGTTAAACTGTGGACCAGAAACAAATATTTAATAAAGAAAAAAGCCATGATGATAATACAATTATCAAATTAAACAGAATTAAAGGCATGAAAAGACTCCTTTTATAAGGATACAATCTGTAATGAAAATTTTTTAAATTGTGAAGCCTTATTTGTTTATAGCCTCAAGATTTACAAAACAAAACTTCTATTGATGGTGGTATAGCAATCAGGGTGCTGAACCAGCAACCCACATAAGTGCCACCCTCCTCAGGACCTTTCTTCTTTATCTAATTGCATCCTGCAACCCCAAGAAAACAACCCTGGAGGAAGAGAGGAGTACCAATAATCTGTTAGCCCCCGAAAAGGAAATCCCTCCAACACTCTAATAGCAGTAGATAATGCATACTAGAAATTGTCACAAACTCCATTTATTTTTTTTACAAGTGCGGGGAGGGCCTTCCCTGGTGATTCAGTGGCTAAGACTTTGCCTTTCAATTCAGGGGAGTGATCCCTGGTGGGTTCAATCCCTGGTCAGGGAGCTAAGAGCTCAGTGCCTCAGGCCCAAAAGACCAGAATGTAAAGAACAGAAGCAATATCGTAACAAATTCAATAATTCAATAAAGGCTTTAAAACTAAAAAGAAGAAGAAAGAAAGACAAAGACCATGGAGGGAATTCTCTGGTGGGTCAGTGGCTGCGACTCTCTATTTTCACAGGTTCAGTCTCTGATCAAGGAATTAAGATTCTGCAAGTTGTGCTGTGTGGCAAAAAAAAAAAAAAAGACTGGAGATTAAAAAGTAAAAAAGATTCCATTTCCCCTGCCAAGGGACCCAGAATAAACTGAGCTAGGAATTATTCTCTTCTGCCTCCAAAGGGAATTCAGGCAGAAACGGCATGGATTTTGAGCAGGACCCAGGGCATCAAGTCCCACCCCTGATGGATGGTAAAGACCAAATTAGAGACCCCCTTATTCCAAAAGCAAAATGAAAAAAGGTGGGCAGTTTTAAAAATTGGCATAAGTGAATGCTTACCAAAAACAAAATCCCATGATGTCCCCTGAAAAGGAAAAAGAAAGAAAAGCATGGGTATCCATGTATGCATGTGTTTATTTATCCTGAAAAAAAAAAAAAAGTTAGGTCCCAACCTCATTCTGCCAACTCTAAAGCATATCATCTTGGTAGTCTCTAGATTCTGTGGATGGAACTAAGTTAAAAAGGCAGCTCTGGGAACTGAAACTCAGCTGTTCCACTGATGAGCAAAAGGTAGCAAGTCAAATGATTTAAACACCATGATGCAATACCTCTGATTTTCCTCTGGAGTCGGTGCTTCTTGAGAGCAGGACCCAGGAATGGAAATGGGAGATGAAAGAGACAACAAATGAATTCATAAGAGAGAGACTATGAAGGGAATTAGGGTCATCATGTGCTATAAAATAAGTAGGTACGATCAGTCCAACTCTCCAAACTGAGGAGGGGAAAAAATGCTTCATGGAAAGGCAGGATAATGTCTCTGTTCATCCTTATGACACTTAGGTACACACACATTGTCCTTATTTTACAAGGGAGTAAGACACTACAGTACCGCCCAAGTTAACTCCACGGACAAGAGTCATTGAAACCCACCCCCTGTTTAACTCCATTTCCTGTGTCTCAACCACAGCACATTTTCTATCTCTGACATTTATGCTAAAAATATGTTTTGTTGATACATCCTTACTTTAGGTGTGCAAGACCATGGTTATGCTATAGTAAAGGGATTTTCTCAAAAGCTATATACATTCCTGTATCTTAGTTCAATTCCCTTCATTCTAGAAGCAGACTGCGTATACGTATCTTTGGGAGCTAGAAGGAGCCTTCTTGGTTGAGACTTTTTGGTGGAGTCTATGTAAATGTACAGAAAGAAAACATAAGATTCATATCCCTCAAAAAGAATATCTAGATAATTTAAGTGACTGTATTAAAACTTTTCACACTCTACTTCCCTTGGTGCCTAGGAACAGCCGCAGAAATCCTCCGTAGAAAGTCTTCACCAAAAATCTTTACTATGTCCTCTTTCAACTCACCATGATTCTTCCAAGACATTTGAAAAGGTTTTGGGAGAGCCACAGTGAGCAAACCCCAGTCCGTCTCATAAATCACGCTGTTGTTTAGTGATGCACCATCAAGATGGGTCCCATTTATCTCCCCAAAGCAAACCTGGCAAGAATATGCTCAGAAAATACTGGACATGTTATCTTTCCTAAAGGTTAAGAAAAGGCTTTGCTTATCTATGATGATTTATGGAACTGACAAGCGGGTACACAGATGTTGCCAGGAAATGCAAAAGAAGGGACAGAACGGCTTAGAACAAAATTACCGTGTCAGGACACGCAACTGATAGCTCCATTCCATAATGGGACAAAAGAACTGGGATTCATAAATCACGTTTGTCAAGAATAAGTAAGAGGAGAAGCAGATGAGGCCAGTGCCCCTGGGTGTTCCTATCTCCATCATAATTGGCTGGCCCCCGCTGCCCTGCCTCTGTCAGAGATAAGGGCTTCTATTGCTTCCTTGCTATCTCCAGATTAGGTCTGCACACCAATAAATAAGACCTACTGCTTCTGGTAGCGTGTCCTTTTCCTATCTGACTTGCCTGGTGACTGTTAAATGATTTTCTGTGATTTGATGATTTAAGCAGTGAATGAGAGTCTCGGGCAAGACCCCATGTCAACCCCATCCACTGAACAAACCTGAATTCCAGCTCCAACTGCCAGTACCTACCTGCGTGACTTTGGCCAAGTTTTCTGCTTTCACTTCATTCATTTGCAATATTATTATTTTTTTTAATGCATTACCCATCTGAGATAACAATCCAGTCAAACCAAAATAATGAAGTCATCCCGGGACCCCATATCCCACAGCTATTTCATTGCCAAGCATGCACGGGGCTTGGGAGCAGAAGGAAAAATGTTTATAAAACTGACTCGGAAGACATGTCTCAGTGTGTCTCAATGAAGAAACGCAACCGAAGTCCACAGGACTTGTAAGTCTTTTTAATTCTGAAATCACATTATTGAACTTATGAAAAAGAATAGTGAACCACCTGCTGTTTTGACACTTTGGCACCAACTGAACCGTTTTGGAATAAAAATACTTTTTAACTTCCTAGTTTTTGCAAAACATTCCCTCCTTGTATTTTATTGTGGCCCTAACTATAATTCAACGACGAACAAACTTCAGCACAATCGCCTTCCTGCCCCCAGCAGTTCCTTGTGCTATTTCAAGCTCTGACTGCACCATGGGTAGCAGTTGGCGTAAGCACCTGGCCAGACAAAACCTTCATTTTCATTCCCTAGAGAAGACAGCTAAGCCCCAGGTGTTCTACTCGGTGGATAATGGGCTTGCTGGCATTCGTACGCACTTGTTTTTGTCCATTTTGAAGCCTGAGCTTAGAACAAATATCATCCTAAGACTGTTTGTAGGATTAAAATATGGACAGTATTAGTAGACCAGGTTCTTTTTCCCTGCTCCCTCTTTCCAACTCTTCCCCATTCATTACCCACATCGCAACAATGAGGAGCCACTTGGTGTCCCACGCTTCACCCCTGAACTTCACTTGGGTCCCTACTCCCAGCTCCACCCCTGCTCTGACCTGCCCTGGCTGCTGATTCTCTGGCTTCATCTCTCATATCCAGATTTGTGCTCACCTCCTAGGCATTTGCAATCCGAAATTGGATTGACAGTGCTAGTCACAGGCAGTAAGGTATATCTAAGTGGAGAAGGCAATGGCACCCCACTCCAGTACTCTTGCCTGGAAAATCCCATGGATGGAGGAGCCTGGTGGACTGCAGTCCATGGGGTTGCGAAGAGTCAGACACGACTGAGCGCATTCACTTTCACTTTTCACTTTCATGCATTGGAGAAGGAAATGGCAACCCACTCCAGTGTTCTTGCCTGGAGAATCCCAGAGTCAGGGGAGCCTGGTGGGCTGCCGTCTATGGGGTCGCACAGAATCGGACACGACTGAAGTGACTTAGCAGCAGCAGCAAGTGACATGGAACAACAGACTGGTTCCAAACAGGAAAAGGAGTATGTCAAGGCTGTATATTGTCACTCTGCTTATTTAACTTCTATGCAGAGTACATCATGAGAAACGCTGGGCTGGAGGAAACACAACCTGGAATCAAGATTGCCAGGAGAAATATCAATAACCTCAGATATGCAGATGATACCACCCTTATGGCAGAAAGTGAAGGGGAACTAAAGAGCTTCTTGATGAAAGTGAAAGAGGAGAGTGAAAAAGTTGGCTTAAAGCTCAACATTCAGAAAACGAAGATCATGGCATCTGGTCCCATCACTTCATGGGAAATAGATGGGGAAACAGTGGAAACAGTGTCAGACTTTATTTTTTGGGCTCCAAAATCACTGCAGATGGTGATTGCAGCCATGAAATTAAAAGATGCTTACTCCTTGGAAGGAAAGTTATGACCAACCTAGATAGCATATTAAAAAGCAGAGACATTACTTTGCCAACAAAGGTCCATCTAGTCAAGGCTATGGTTTTTCCAGTGGTCAGGTATAGATGTGAGAGTTGGGCTTGAAGAAGGCTGAGCACCAAAGAATTGATGCTTCTGAACTGTGGTGTCGGAGAAGACTCTTGAGAGTCCCTTGGACTGCAAGGAGATCCAACCAGTCTAAAGGAGATCAGTCCTGGGTGTTCATTGGAAGGACTGATGCTGAAGCTGAAACTCCAATACTTTGGCCACCTCATGCAAAGAGTTGACTCATTGGAAAAGACTCTGATGCTGGGAGGGATTGAGGATGAGATGGCTGGATGGCATCACTGACTCGATGGATATGAGTTTGGGTAAACTCCGGGAGTTGGTGATGGAC
The DNA here is from genome assembly GCF_003369695.1 of Bos indicus x Bos taurus. NCBI lineage: Eukaryota > Metazoa > Chordata > Mammalia > Artiodactyla > Bovidae > Bos > Bos indicus x Bos taurus. Next base: position 50,562,755 of record NC_040097.1, on the reverse strand, counting down.
AGGGAGGCCTGGTGTGCTGTGATTCATGGGGTCGCAAAGAGTCGGACACGACTGAGCAACTGAACTGAAGTGATTTCTGTTTTGTCTTAATTAGAATTATAGACTCACAGTAGAAACCAATTCTATAGAAAAGTATGTTGACAGAAATGGAAGAAGAGAGTTTAAAGCAATTTCCACAAGCTCAGGATACTCATCTCCAACTTTTCGCATGGCCCAACCAGGTGTGACAAGTTTGCAGCTCACACCACATGCAACTCATCATGAAGGTCACCACCTGACTAGTCAACATTCCATTCAAAGACAAAGTCGCTGGTCAGCACTGGGACACATCAGCAATGCCAAACTGCTATCAAAATTCTAAATTTTTTTTTTTTTTTTAAAGAAAACTTGAAACAAACGAGAAAACTAAACCGTGTGCTAACCATTTTCACACTTAAGTCCTCATGGACCAGGCTCACATAGTTGTCCAACTGGCATGGCCTCAGACCACACTTGGAACAGCACTGGCCTGCAAAGACCTGAGAGCTTTGCCCACTGGTACTCCACCCTGCAAAACCTCAACTCGGCAGAGCCTTTTTTAGCAGCAGAGATTCACTCCCAGGCCTGGGAAACTTCAGCACATTGAGGGCAATGCATTTAACTGCCTACTGCCTCCAAAACCATGCAGATGGCAAAAGAGCTGACAGATGTCCGTGTCTTCAGTTTTTAAATTACGCTATTTCCATATAACATTAGTTCTACATTCGTTTATAAGGAGTATGTTTTGTTTGAAATTCTCATAAATAATAATCATCATTTTCCATTCATCATGATGGCAGAAAACAGTTTCAGTCAGACACATCCAATTAGCATGAATACATTGCTCTTGCACCAACAAAGGAAAGACAGAAAAACCGCAGGGATAAGCTCCCATGGCCTAGAGGAGGAGCAGGGTGAATTCCAAAGACTTGTCTCAGTTCACATCCAAACTGCTGAAGCCAGACCAGAAGCTGGAAAGCTCCAGCCTTGTGACGATGACCCAGCTGATCCGTGGGTGTGTGGAGTCAGTCCACACAGGGAGCACAACCTCTCACCCCGTAAGGCATCAGAGAAACAAAAAGTGGAGGCTTTCTCTTGGCCTGAGAATCATTTGCAACCACTGCCTCCTATGAAAAAGGAAATATTTCATCCTGAATGGTGCCCCACCGGTCTCCATCGAGTTCAACTCCTGCTTTGGGGCTCTGCACATCTCTCTTTCTCCCCCATCTGTCTGTGTGTCCATGTCTATGGCTCTTAACCCCAGCGTCCAAGAAAAACGGTGGTAGCACAAGTGGACGCCCAGCTGTTGACCACGCATGAGATCTCTTCCTGCAAGGGGGCACATTCCGAATGGTCAGCTGACACTCTGTCCTGCAAAGCAAGGTGGAGGGGAACACAGCTTGCTGGGACTCAGAGGTGGGGGCACAGCAGGAAGTCAAACAGGACTCCAGGGACGAAGGCTAGGATTGTGCCCCTCGCCCCCCGGTATTTGAGGAGTGCAGTCAGAGCGGTAATTGTTTTGCACAAACTGAAGCAACATTCTTAGGGCGAACCAGGCACCACTGGGGTGACGGGAGCTTCCGACGGCAGCGTGAGACATTGTTACGTGGTCATGGGACCGTACTGGAGAGGCTGCTCTTGCCAATGGCAGATTGATTTCTATGATCCCTCCTACCGTGCTCCCCAAATTCAAAGAAGGGGCTTCAAACACAAAAAGCCAAGACCCCTGTTCCCTACACCTGTCTTCCCACCTCCCAGAACAGTGTTTCTAAGGCTGGAGACCAGAGGGGAAGGGAGTTCATGGGGAGGGTTTTAGATGTAGATTCTCAGCTCTCACCCACATCCACGTTAGCATCTCTGAGAGCGACTACCCCGGCAAAATGGATATTCTGGCTGGAGTATGGAGGAGGTCTCAGACCCAGTGAGGCTGGCCATGCCCACTGACCTGCACCCGAAGCCCAAAGCCCAGCTCTATAGAGCTCTCTGCTGAGGCCCCAGCAGTGAAGAGAATGAGCCCTTCCATCTGCAGGCTCAGCTACCTGGAACTCAGGTCACCTCTGTCCAAAGTAGCATGAGCCCTGCACAAAGCCTCACCCTCCTCTTAGGGGTGACAGGGGCCACCTCACTGCTGCTACACAGCTCAGGAGATGACCATTCCTCTGGTCATTTCCAGACTGGTCTGAGCCTGATTTCCCGATCAGCCCTCCAGGGTTCATCTTGAATCAGAACTCTCCCATGCCCCACTAACAATCCCCTATTTATTGAGGACCTATAATGCACTAGAAGCCACACAGGGTGCTTTAAATACCTTATATGATGTCATCCTCATAGCATCACTCTAAAGTGGGAATTATCCCATTTTACAGCTGTGGACACAGAGACCCTTGAGAAGTTATCCTGCAGTCAGTAGAGAGTAAAACTGGTCATTCAACAGTGACTATGCCTGAGATCTTGGACTCTACCAGGTCTTATCATTCCTCTCCTCTTGCCTTTGATCCATTTCCTGAATCCCCCGTTATCCGAGGCCCTGACCCAAACAGACAGAATAACCAGAGCCTCTGTCTGTTGGGCCCTCTCACCTGGAAGGGCACCTAGGATGCCATGTGAGCCTGGATCAAGCTAGATTCTGTTTCCTTGTGGAGCCTGTTAGCAGAGAGGCCAGTTAGACAGCAATGCTAGACCCCCTACCCCAGACCCTGTCATTTTCCCCTCTTTATTGCCCCTGAAGTTTTAGGAAGCCTGGTTGCTGTTCAACTGCTAAATCATCTCTGACTCTTTGTGACTCCATGAACTGCAGCACGCTAAACTTCCCTGTCCTTCACTATCAGAGTTTGCTCAAACTCATGTCCATTGAGTCAGTGATGCCATTCAGCCGTCTCATTCTCTGTCGTCCCCTTCTCCTGCCCTCAATCTTTCCCAGCATCAGGGTCTTTTCCAGTGAGTCGGCTTTTCACATCAGGTGGCCAAAATACTAGCGCTTCAGCTTCAGCATCAGTCCTTCCAATGAATATTCGGGATTGATTTCCTTTAGGATTGACTGGTTTGATCTCCTTGTGGTCCAAGGAACTCTCAAGAGTTCTCTAGCACCACAATTTGAAAGCATCAATTCTTTGGCACTCAGCCTTCATTATGATCCAGTGCTCACTTCTGTACATGACTACCAGAAAAAAACATAGCTTTGATTATACGGACCTTTGTCAGCAAAGTGATGTCTCTGCTTTTTAATATGCTCGGTAGGTTTGGAGAAGGAAATGGCAACCCACTCCAGTACTCTTGCCTGCAAAATTCCATGGACTGAGGAGCCTGGTAGGCTATAGTCCATGGGGTCGCAAAGAGTCGGACATGACTGAGGGACTTCACTTTCACTTTCACTTTCTAGGTTTGTCATTAGCTTTTCTTCCAAGGAGCAAGCGTCTTTTAATTTCATGGCTGCAGTCACTACTCAGTGATTTTGGAGCCCAAGATAATAAAATCTGTCACTGTTTCCATTGTTTCCCCATCTATTTGCCATGAAGTGATGGGGTTGGATGCCATGATCTTCATCTTTTGAATGTTGAGTTTTAAGCCAGCTTTTTCACTCTCCTCTTTGACCCTTCTCAAGAGGCTCTTTAGTTCCTCTTCGCTTTCTGCCATTAGAGTGGTATCATCTGCATATCTGAGGTTTTTGATATTTCTCCCAGCAATCTTGATTCCAGCTTGTTATTCATCCAGCCTGGCATTTTGCAGATGTACGCTGCATAGAAGTTAAATAAGTAAGATGACAATATACAGCCTTGACGTACTCCTTTCCCAATTTGGAACCAGTCTGTTGTTTCATGTCCAGTTCTGTTACTTCTTAACCTGCATAACGGATTCTCAGGAGGCAGGTAAGGTGGTCTGATATTCCCATCTCTTAAAGAATTTTCCACAGTTTATTGTGATCCACACAGTCAAAGGCTTTAGTGTAGTCAATGAAGCAGAAATAGATGTTTTTCTGGAATTCTCTTGCTTTTACTATGATCCAACAGATGTTGGCAATTTGATCTCTGGTTTGTCTGCCTTTTCTATATCCAGCTTGTACATCTGGAAGTTCTCGGTTTATGTACTGTTGAAACCTAGCTTGAAGAATTTTGAACATGACCTTGGTAGCATGTGAAATGAGCCTGATTGTGCAGTAGTTTGAACATTCTTTGGCATTGCCCTTCTTTGGGATTGTAATGAGAATTGACCTTTTCCAGTCCTGTGGCCACTGCTGAGTTTTCCAAATTTGCTGGCATATTGGGTGCAACACTTTAATAGCATCATCTTTTAGGATTTGAAAATAGCTCAGTTGGAATTCCATCACTTCCACTAGCTTTGTTTTCTACCAGGAAGCCTGGTAAAAAAAATAAATAATATATCTCTGGGATCTTGAAACCTCAACTTACTTTTCTGTATAATAACAGGGCAGTGATTCTCAAAGTGCAGCCCATGGGCCATCTGTATCAGAAGCACTTCAGATGCTGTAAAAAATGGAGATTCCCCAACTAGACTGGGAGATTTTCCTGTAGGTGCTCTGTATGTGCTTCCTGAATTCCATTAGCATCCTAATTATAAAAAGTGCCACCATTGTCTTCATCTCTGAAATGGGTATGTACTTGCTTTTCTGACATAATTCATAACAATATTCATATTGTCTTCAGTTATGTTAAATGAAGGGAGAAAGAAGGAAGTCAACCCCCCAAGCTTCTCTAAGGGATCCAGACCACAGTTCGTCCTCCCAGCAGTCCCATAATGGTGGTTTATTATCACCTGCAGTATCATTTACAGACCCACAGACTAAAAGGTTAAGTGACTTGTCCAAGGTCATGCCACCAGACCAAAGTCAGTGCAGATACAAAGCCAGTCTATCTGATCTCAGGCCCCAAACTAGTCCCTCTACACCAGTCTAGCATCCTCCTAGTTATCACCCACAGCGTGATCTGCACATCACTGGCTGGGTTCATTTTAACACTTAGTTACTTACTTGGTTGTTTTGCCATAATATTGAAGTTGCTGAGTGCATTCATAACGCTCCTACCAGCTTCCCCTCCCCTGCTCCATGGACCTCAGGCCAAGTTACAGGCAGGGGAGCTTTGCCTACATTAGAGGGAAAGCGTGCAAAGCACTGTCAAAAAACAAAACAAGAAGAGAAAAATTATTTTATACCTTTTACAACAAATAGTCAATCATTACTTGGCAAATAAATGAATGAATTGTGTAGCCTTTTAAACCTAAAATAAAATCACATATTTCAAACTCTCATGCAAGAAATCTGCAAAAAAAAAAAAACAACTAAACTCTGAAATTTGACCCTTTGTATCATGACAAATTAGGGAGTTAGCAAGCTGTGGAATGTGAGTCAAATCCGGCCCACAGCCTGTTTTTGTACAGCCAGCAAGCTAGGAATCATTTTGAGATTTTTAAAGAGTTGTTCAGAAGGGAAGACTATGTGACAGAGGCCAGAGACCATATATGGCCTACAGAGCCTCAAATATTTACTATCTAGCTCCTCATAGGAAAAAATTGCTGAGCCCCACTCCAAATCATATAAATCATTATGCTAAGATCATGCATTCCCAAAGAAGGTGACACCACAATAAAACTGATTTTTAGGGGAGTGAAAAAACATTTTACTCATTTACGTGTAGACAAAGATATACAAATAGTACATAAAGAGAGACATGGCATGAAATTTCATGGGACAGAGGCCATTAGGAAGACGTGTCTCAACAGGCTCCTTAAGGGATCATAATGAAGAGGAATTGGGGAAACATTGGCACCCCACTGCAGTACTCTTGCCTGGAAAATCCCAGGACGGAGGAGCCTGGTGGGCTGCAGTCCATGGGGTCGCTAAGAGTCAGACACGACTGAGCGACTTCACTTTCACTTTTCACTTTCATGCATTGGAGAAGGAAATGGCAACCCACTCCAGTGCTCTTGCCTGGAGAATCCCAGGGACGGGGGAGCCTGGTAGGCTGCCGTCTATGGGGTCGCACAGAGTCGGACACAACTGAAGCGACTTAGCAGCCGCAGAGCTAAACAATAGCTAAGAGTGAGGAGGATGTGGCCTCTCGTGTGACATGCATGGTGCTGTCAGCCTTCATGGCCCAGCGGAGAGGTGTTCCTCCAAGATCAGACGCCTCCATTAGCACACGTGCCTATTCAGAGGGACAAGATTAGTGCCCCAACCCTGCGGGGACAGCCTGTGTGTCTCACATACCAGCCATTTCCAAATATTATTAAGCATAAAGCAAAGACATTCGTTTTTTGAACTGAGAAGCTCACATGCATCCTCCTCTCCACCCCCTATTCCCCCATTTATAGAGTTGGAAGCATCTCACACCAAAGGCAAGCATTCACAGATGGCCCAGGAGATTCACAACAAGTCCCAGGAGATCTAATACCAAAGCAGAGAAGTAACTGGAAGCCAGGGAGGTCAAGCCTCTGTGTCCCTTTGTAGGAGACACTCACGAAAGTTATTTTTATTTTCTTTCACCTCACTCCAGTCTACAACCCTCCCAGAAAGCTGCTTTAGCAATGGCCTTGGGAAAGCTCTATGCTGACAAATTCAGTGCATTGTTTTCCTCTTCTTGAGTAATATTAATCACTCAATCTTTTGTAACCCTTTGAGATAGCCTCTCATTCTTCCTTAACTCCTCTCTTCTTTCAGCAGCTCCATATTTTGTTGATTTTCCTCTTACCTTCCTGGACAAGTCTTTCATATGTTCTTTCACAGTTTTCTCTTCTTCCATTTGAATTTTGAATGTCAAAATTCCCCAGGGCCAACCTGGACCCCTTCTCTTCTTTCTTGTGTTTTCTCCATGGATTACATAATCCATCTTCAGACTTGTGTCATCTATATGCTGGCGAGTGCCAAATTGTCATCTCTTCACCTCTCTCCTGAATTCTAGCTTCACATCCAGCTTCATTCTCAACATACCCACCTGTGTGTGTGGAAATTAGCTGTGTTACATTTCTATAGCACCAAGCCATAAACTTGGATTTGTTTTGGATTTGTTTGTTTTTTGCTGTAGTATTTCTAATTAATATAGCCAGCAAGTGGTAAAACAGGAAATGAATCTAAGTTTGTCTGATTCCATGACCCATGATGCCCTTTTATGTCCTGATGTTCCTGGACAGGTCTGAGTAGAACTGTTTGATATTATAATACGGCTTCTTCCATCAAGGAGTCACTCCTTGACATCTCCACTTTGATATCTAAAATATACCTCCTAAATAGAAAGGAAATCCAAAAAAGAGGGGATATATGTAAGCACGGGCTTCCCTGGTCAGTCAGATGGTAAAGAATCCACCTGCAATGCAGAAGATCTTCCCTGGTTTGGGAAGATCCCCTAGAGGAAGGCATGGCAACCCACACCAGTACTCTTGTCTGGAGAATTCTATAAACAGAGGAGCCTGGCAGGCTACAGTCCATGAGGTCACAAAGAGTCAGACAGGACTGAGCAACTAAGCACAGAATATGTAAGCATGTAGCTGATTCACTTTGCTGTACTAGAAACAAAGACAGCATTGTAAAGCAACTGCACTCCAATAAAAATTAATTTAAAAACAAAAGACCTCAAATTTCAGAAAGTTCTTTATTTTCCCCTCTCCTTCCATCCAGTGTTGTTCTAACCCAGGTATTTAATCAGGAAATCAGGGTCACTCTAGGTCTTTCCAGTGGAGAGGATTGAATACCAGGAGTTGACAACACAGATGATGAAGACTGGAGATGGTGAAGCAACCCATAGATGAGTTACCATCACCTGATGAAGGCTGGAAGGAAGAAGAGGTGGAAGTGTCATCAGAGTCTGGAAGTCAGTGCCGTCCAGGAAACGATGGGACTCTGAAGGCTCAGAGAATCTACAGCCACAAAAGAGACAAAGCCTCTACTGGAAGCACCTGGGGCAGGGGGAGATACCTGGCTTCCCCCTTCTTCTTGCTAATCAGTCTTCTGCCATGGCCCCCATTGGCCAAACCGAAATCCATCTGACAGTGAAGCCTGACAGTAAGGATTCTGACATGGAGCTTAGCACGGGTAGGAGGGGGAAGGATATGAGGACAGGCAGGAAGTGGCCAGTGTCTCCTTTCTCAGTGAATGGCACAATTTCCACTGAGTTTCTAAAGCCGCATTATAGAAGCAAATTCCCCAATAAAGAGTTCAAGGTAACGATCATAAAGATGCTCAATGTACTTGGAAAAAGAATGGATGAACACAGTGAGAATTTGAACAATGGATTTGAAAATAGAGCTGAAGAATACAATAGCTGAAATTAAAAAAAAAATACGCCAAAATGCATCAGCAAGAGATCAGCATATCAAGTTATCAATTTTTTTTTCTTCCCCACCCAGGAATCAAACCAGGGTCTCCACATTGCAGGCAGATTCTTTACCAACTGAGCTGTCAGGGAAGCCATTTTTTTTTTTTGCTTAAGTAGAATTTATTCCCTGTAATTGTCAGCTATCATCATCAAGGAACCATAATGGATTAAGCTGTTAGCCAATAGCACTTGTTTTACTTGGAAGATAGTCTTACAGCATAGTAAATCAGACCCTCGCAGTTGGTTATACAAAGAAAACAAAAATGAAGATGTTTTTGAATTAGCATGGTTTTGAAAACTAGGGAAAATAATTCTCCATATGTCCACATTTACCTGCATCTTTTGTAGAGCTCCTGATGTATCTAAGTATCTAATTTGTTTTCTTTTTCACTGAAGTATAATTGCTTTATAATGTTATGTTAGTTTCTGCTGTATAGCAAAATGAATCTGCTATATGTGTGTGTATATGTATATCCCCTCCCTCTTTTGCTTCCCTCCCACCCCCCATCCCACCCCTCCAGATCACCACAGAGCACTGAGCTGAGCTCCCTGTGCTGTACAGCAGCTTCCCACTAGCTGTCTGTTTTATACACGGCAGTGTATGTAAGTCAGTGCTAATCTCTCAATTTATCCCACTCTCTCCTTCCCCACCCCACTGTGTCCGCATGTCCTTTCTCTGTGTCTGTGTCTCTATTCCTGCCCTGCATTAAATAGGTTCATCTGTACCATTTTTCTAGATCCCATATATGTGTGTTAATATTCGATATTTGTTTTTCTCTCTGACTTCCTTCTGCACGACAGACTCTAGGTTCATCCACATCTCTGCAAATGCCCCAATTTCATTCCGTTTTATGGTTGACTAATGGCCCTTTGTATATATGTACCACATCTTTATCCATTCATCTCTCAACGGACATTTAGGTCACTTCTGCGTCTTGGCTATTGTAAATAAGACTTCCTTACTTTCAGACAGTAAAGAATTCATCTGTAATGCAAGAAACCCAGATTTGATCCCTGGGTTGGAAAGATACTCTGAGTAAAACAATGGTTACCCACTCTAGTATGCTTGCCTGGAGAATTCCGTGGACAGAGGAGCCTGGCAAGGCTGCAGTCCATGGGGTCTCAAAGAGTGGGACACAGCTGAGCATCTAACACTTTCACTTTTTCCACTTTTTTGTGCCCTGGCTATTGTAAATAGTGCTGCAATGAATACTGGAGTACATATGTCTTTTTGAATGATTTTCTCAGGGTATATGCCCGGTAGTGAGATTGCTGGGTCATATGGTAATTCCATTTGTAGTGTTTTAAGGAACCTCCATACTATTCTCCACAGTGGCCGTATCAATTTACATTCCCACCAACAATGCAAAAGGGCTCCTTTTTCTCCACATTCGCTCTAGCACTTATTTTTTGTTGATTTTTTTTTTGGGGGGGGGGTATTTAGTGTATTTGTTTTAATTGGAGGCTAATTACTTTACAGTGGGCTTCCCCTGTGGCTCAGCTGGTAAAGAATCTGCCTGCAACATGGAAGACCTGGGTCTGGTCCCTGGGTTGGGAAGATCCCCTAGAGACAGGAAAAGCTACCCACTCCAGTGTTCTGGCCTGGAGAATTCCATGGACTGTACAGTCCATGGGGTCGCAGAGTCAGACACGACTGAGTGACTTTCACTCTTTTACAATGTTGTGGTGATTTTTGCCATACACTGACATGAATCACCCATGGGCCTACGTGTGTCCCCGCATCCTGCGCCTCCCTCCCCACCTCATCCCTCTGGATTGTCCCAGAGCACCAGCTTTGCGTGCCCTGCTTCTTGTGTCAAATTTGCACTGATGGCCATTCTGACCCGTGTGAGGTGATGCTTCACTGAAATTTTGATTTACATTTCCCTAATAATCAGTGAGATGGAGCATCTTTTCATGTGTTTGTTGACCACTCGTATGTTTTCTTTGCAGAAATGTCTATTTAGGTCTTCCACCATTTTTTTTTTTTTATTGTTTCTCTGGTATTGAGCTGCAGGAACTGTTTGTATTGGGGAGAGTAATTGTCAGTTGCTTCATTTGCAAATATTTTCTCCCATTCTGAAGGTTGTCTTTTTGTCTTTTTTTGTGGTTTCCTTTGCTATGCAAAAGCTTTTAAGCTTAATTAGATCTCATTTGTTTATTTTTGTTTTTATTTTCATTACTCTAGGAGGTGGGTCAAAAAGGATCTAGCTGTGATTTATGTCAAAGGGTGTTCTGCTTATGTTTTCCTCAAAGAGTTTTATAATGTCTGGCCTTACATTTATGTCTTTAATCCATTTTGAGTTTATCTTTGTGTATGGTGTTAGGAAGTGTTCTAATCTCATTCTTTAACATGCAGCTGTCCAGTTTTCCCAGCACCACTTATTGAAGGGACTGTCTTTTCTCCACTGTATATTCTTGCCTCATTTGCCAAATATAAGGTGCCCATAGGTGCAGGGGTTTATATCTGAGCTTTCTATCCTGTCCCCTTGATCTATATTTCTGTTTTTGTGCCGGTACCATGCTGTCTTGATTACTGTAGCTTTGTAGTTTAGTTTGAAGTTAGGGAGACTGATTCCTCCAGCTCCACTTTTTTTTTTCTCAAGATTGCTTTGGCTATCCAGAATGTTTTGTGTTTCCATGCAAATTATAAAAATTTTGTTTTAGTTCTGTGAATAATGCAATTGGTAATTTGATAGCACAATGAATCTGTAGATTGCTTTGGGTGGTATAGTCATCTTCACAATATCCCCCAACCCGAGAATATGGAATATCTCTCCATATGATTTTGTTGTCTTTGATTTCTTTCCTCAGTGTCTTATAGTTCTCTACATACAGATATTTGGCATCCTTAGGTAGATTATTCCCAGGTATTTTATTCTTTTGGTTGCAATTGTAAATGGAATTATTTCCTTAATTTTTCTTTCTGACCTTTCATTGTTAATATATATGAATGTAGGAGATTTCTGCATATTAATTCAAGTTATCAAATTAAACCACCCATTGTGGTCAAGATGTCAATTCTTCCCAAATTCATATAGAAACTAAATACAATCAAATTAAAATTGCAACAACATATTTTGAAAAAATTAACCAGCTAATCCCAAATTAGTCTGGAGAATATTTGAGGACTTTTTAAAAAGGAGAATAATGAGAAATGTTAAAATATCTATAAAACTGCAAGAGTAGACAAACGTAATCACAACTCACATTTAAATACGATTTGACAGTTTTCCAAAAGCATATACTTTGATTATCTCATTTGATCCATCTCATATACTTATAAACCAAATAGGAATTATATAGAAGAAGAAACTGAAGCTCAGAAATATTAACTTGTGCAAAGTTACCCTGCTGAAACTCACTCTGGTGTGGTGCTCTGGTCCATCTCATCTTTAGAGATGGCTATAATCATTAATCAACTATACTTTTGGAATCAGGTGACAATTTTATGTATAACCGAGCAGGTGGAAATGGAGGTGGAAATGTGAGAAATATCCTTGGTTTATTAAATTGCTTTCCTTTGATCATAGAAATAGCAAGATTGAGACATTACAAGCAAGAGTCTCTCACCGAGTTCTCCCTTGGATTTCTAAAATCTGGTATTAATGAACTGCTTAGCACAAGCTCTGAGAGTTGGTTTTCCTTCATAAAACACTATAAGGCTGTAATCTCTCCTGCTTGTCTTAGAATCCTGAGGCTTTGTGGTACATCTGTGGCTACCATAACTTTTGTCCGTTTGTTTATACTGTCAGCTTATGTTTAGAAAGCATATGAGCCAGCTCGAGGCTTGTACTGTGCGCAGTCATGTTCTTGGTGGACTTTCAGACTTGCCTTTTTCAAATATAATAACCAGTGGGTTTGATTGTTTCATACTGATTTATTTAACTGTGTCGGGTCTTAGTTGCGGCCTGCAGGATCTCTGTTGCATCGTGTGGAATCTCTCATTGCAGCACACAGACTCTCTAGCTGTGGTGCACAAGCTCCAGAACACACAGGCTTCCACATGGCTGCAGTGTGCAGGCTTAGTTACTCCGAGGTATGTGGGGTCTTAGTTCCCCAACCAGGGCCCAAACTTGTGTCTCCTGCCTTGGACGTGTAGGGTCTTAACCACTGGACCACCAGGGAAGTCCCTTGCCTGACTTTCATCTTCCCTACATTGATGGCAACTGCTTAAAACTGACTCTCTGGCTGTCCAACATCTAACCCAGTACTACCTCCATATATAAACATGTGCATATATTCTAAGTCAATTCAGTCATGTCCAACTCTTTGCGACCCTATAGACCATAGTCCGCCAGGCTTCTCTGTCCATGGGATTCTGTAGGCAAGAATACTGGAGTGGGTTGCCACGCCTTCCCCCAGGGGATCTTCCTCCTGCTTGGTAGGCGGGCTCTTTACCACTAGCACCACCTGGGAAGCCCCATATGTAAATACATGAGTAAACAAATCTGTCAAGTCTTAAATTATGACAAGTGATGATGATGACTATGAAAACTCCATCCGCAACACAATAGCAAATTATTTTACCAGCTTCCTTCAAAACACAAACAGGAAACTCTACAATATGAACTTTCCTGGACATTTCAAGAAGTATGCTTCCCATTTTCAAACTTAAGCCAGCCCTGAAAGAGCTGAAAAGAGATGTCTGTGTAGCCAGCAGACAGCTCCTGCAGAGGCTGGAGTGCGAGCTCTGCTTCAGGACCATCAGGTATTTCCACTCAGTAGGTCCCATGAAAGATTCCTGTGTTTATCCTGGAATTCATTGTTAGGTTTCCAATGACTGGAAAATGAGAATTAAGAAGAGAATTATTCATTTAGATATACTCAGTGAGCATCAAGAAACCTAGTTACATACAAATATTTTTCTCATGGCTTGTCTCAAAAATATCCCATTTTAAACTAAACGAATCCTTTAAAAGATTTCTGGGTGAAGAATATAGCCTTCATCTATAGTGTGATATGTAATTCCTAGACATGTATTTTATACCCCCCACAGTTACTTATACAGTCAGTTTTATTAAGGAGAATTGGCTGATGCAGTATGAAGCCCAGAGGAGTCTCATAAAGTCATAAATTCCTCAGCGTATGCCCACCTATCCCATGTATCCAGTGTTAGTCACCTCACTGTTTCACTTTTAAAGTAAGGACAATGAGAGAAGGGAACCAGGCCTCCTGTACGAAAACAAGCTCATATTTCCCTTCTCATAAAACAAAAGGAGGAATTGTCTATCTCCTTGGGAGACAAAGCCATTTCAGTGAATTATGAACCTCCAAACAGTCCAGGACCCCCTTTCAACCTCAAGCTGATCATCTGTGCATGACTCATTCACAGTAAATCTATGCCTGAACATTTTTAGTCCGAACCAAATGTTGCTTCATTATCCCCAAGCTAAAACGATACTGAGAGCTCAGCCAGCCTCTTGCTTTCCTTTGACAACTCACTTGACGACTCGCAGCGCCAGGAATATAGTCAATCCTGAATAATCCTTTTATTACTCCTTGGCTAGCAGTGACACTCAAACCCCTCTCTGCCTTTGAGATTGTTTTCTTTTAATATTTGTTCTCCTGGCCTCTTCTCCTGCTCTCTGCTGGCCCTCGGAGCCAAACAGTCCGTAGCCTCAGTCCTAGTGACACTCTTGATGCTTCCCCCTAAAGCCAGACCGGTGCGGGGGCTGCCAGCGGAGGTGAGACAGCGCCTCTTCCAGCTCTTCAGTGAGTAGTAGGAAGCTTCTGTTTTTAGGTGAAGGCGGAATGGAATCCCCTCACCCCACAAAGACCTGCCCCACTCTGCCTGCATTTTTAAATGTTATCTAAGTGTCAGAAACCGAGAGGGAAATTCCACTCTGTCCCCAAGCAGCTGACAGACTGAGAGGCCTGCTCTCCCACCTCCTTCAAGGCAGCCCGGTATCTAGACCGCATGCTGTTTCTCCTCTTTCCAGCTGTGACCACAGCCAGAACCATGAACCAATGCTCACGTTTCATCTGTGCTACACCTGTCTCATTGCCCTGAAACAGACCCTCCTCCTATGTACGTGCCTGCCTGCAAGGAGCATGGCCGTCATCCTGCTGAGAGAGAGCCACGTAGGTAGATCCTCTCCAGGACTGAGGTCACCTCCATGTCATCTCTGTGCCTCTCCTGAGGGCTCCCCACCACCTGCCCTCTTCACCTGCTCTTGGGGGACCCCTTTGCTCCTGACATGCTCCACAGCCAGTGTTACTACCTCACTAAGAGTTACTACAGCTGCTTCAGGGATCATCCGAGCAAGTATTTCTTTTTTTTTTTTTTTAGTTGAAGGATAATTGCTTTACAGAGTTCTGTTGGTTTCTGCCAAACATCAACATGAATCAGCCATTGGTATACATATGTCCTCTCCCTCTTGAACCTCCCTCCCACCTCCCTCCTGGAGCAGATATTTCTGTGTTAAAGAACATGTCTAATAAAGGAGACTTGCACCCAACTTCAGGTTTTCACCTGGGGTAACTGACCCTTGGCAGAAGGCCATGAGTTCCTCCAAGCCCAAGAGAGACATGCCACAGGCTCTTGGGGGCATCGATTTTACTTAATAGCAGTAACATCCAACTTCCTAAATATTGATATAAATTATGGATTATTGTGGCATAAAATACAGAACGTCTATTAATTTTTAAAGATGAAACCCAAAACTTCTAGGACATCTTGAAATTTAGGTGGAAATATCAGCATGGTTCCCAACCCTTCCCCTCACCCCACTGCCTCGCCCCCCCTCCCCCGGGTATTCACTCTTGTCCCTTGTTACTGAGAGCATTGGAAAGACAGGACTATGTGATTGCTTCCCATTGCTTAAAGTGGTTCCCATTGACAGAAGCAAATATTTTATTTTATGAATATGGCCCTTCCCCTCTGGCCCTGCCACTGACCACTTTTCCTGAGGCCTTTCTAGATATGTTACAAAGAGTTTGCAGAACTAAAGTGGTTTTAGAGGGTTTTCTTCTCCACTGGCATTTGAAGTGGAATTATTTTTTGTGAAGGTCACAAACACTGATGTCTCAATAATTATGGATAAGCACAGTTTTCTTTTTTGATGTTGTTGCTGTCATAAAGAGAGCTGCAGTGAACATTCTTATCAACATCTTTGTGCACATAACATTAAATATTTCTCTGAATATGGGGAGAGGGAGTGGCTCTTTCTAAAAATATAAATTGGCCTTATATTTCTATATTTATAAACCCCAAGACTAAGTTGTGAATATGAGACAACTCTTGCATTAAAAAGAGGTGTCTCTGCAAATACTGGGGTCACACAAAGGTTGGTAAAGTGTTATCTTCAGGTAACCTGCCACATTTGACCACAACCTAAATCACTCAAACATCCCAGTTATATGAGAAAGAATGTGGGGAGGAGACGAAGTGGAAACCTAGAACTGGATTCCATGCCAAGCCAATCCCCTGTGGATTCTGGCTACTCACAGAAAGCATTTTTAGCACATTTATCTCCACTGTAACACTAAAATCCAGCAATGTGTCGTGTTAGTTGCTCAGTTGTGTCAGACTCTCTGCGACCCCATGGACTGTAGCACACCAGGCTCCTCCATCCATGGAATTCTCTATGCAAAAATGTTGGATTGGGTGGCCATTCCCTTCTCCAGCAGATCTTCCTGACTCAGGGATTGAACCCATGTCTCCTCCATTGCAGGCAGGTTCTTTACCATCCGAGCCACAAGGGAAGCCCCCAAATCCAGCAGAATTGTACAGATAAAATGTTACTGCAGAGAGCAGTGCACTCAAGCAAGGGCCATAAGAGTGGCTGAAATTTAATAGGCAAAATCGTACCTTTCTTCTTCAAAATATGGATTTTAGGGAATATGGAATAGCAGGGGGGAAATGTATATATAAACCATGCAACAGTGATATGCAGCCAATACTTAGGTTCTCTTGATGTTCACCTACAAGCCAGTACTCAGGGTTTAATTCACCCTGGGCAACACCCCACCCTCATTAAAGCCAAGAGAGCATGTAGTTATACCCCAGCACCCTTTCCCTGCCCTGGGAGAACGTGTTGAATATTTAATACTGGTGGGAGCAAGACATCCAAACTGACATTTATTGAGCATCCGTATGCTGGTGCTTCCCACCTGGGATCGTGTCATCCTCGTCACCTGCATAAACATTTACAGTGTTATTTACATTTACATTTACAGTGGAAGGTGACTTCCAGATTAAGACACCAAAGGTCATGGTAGGCCTGGATTTGCCCAATGTATATTAAACTTGACATGCTGTCCCAAACGCAACACAGATATGCAACTGTGGAGACAGACAAATGGGCCTTTCTTCGGTGGTCATAAAGGAATGAATCACTATGAACACAATTAATGACCCACTGAAATATTGATCAGTGAAGCCAGAGTTCAGAGAGGGGTTGCTCTGCACTATGGCGAATGATGAGAAACCCAAAGTCCACAGAAATCTCACAGATGCTCTGTCTGCAGCCTTATTTAGGGCCAAATTATGGCTCTCAATTTATCTGATGAATGGTCAACTGAAGTAATTTCTCAAGGTCAATACAAGCAGCACACTCAGTGTCACAGTTCTGTTGTCTCTGCATTGCAACAGAAAATAATTGCACCACGTCCATAGCGTCTTTGGAAAATAAAAAGCTTATGATCAGCAAAACTGAAAGAATGTTACCCCCTCTGCTCCCCAAACCCTTCAGAAAATGCTAAGAATCAGAGGAGCAAAGCTCTCCACAGAATAGTGAAATAACTCAGAAGCATGATTTTTATATTCAGGTTGATTAAAGACATCACCTTTCCTCCACAAGCTTCAAGAACTGCCTGGATGGATCCTTTTTTCTCACGACTCATAAGTTAGAGTTTGCTCAATCCATAATTCACAGAAACATAGGAACTGTCAGCCTTGTAAATGCCAACGCCAGGCCACCAGCCCCTTTCATTACATGCCATGATTATGGATTAAATGATTTCATAAACATATTGGTTGTTTCACATTTGGCAAGAGGCTATCTTTGAGCTCCTGCAATCTGTCATCGCTATTTAATGAGGTATCGACCTCCTTGTAACCCAAGCAAAAAAAAGTTCCCCTTTGAATGTCAGCCAAGAAGAAAACCCACTACAACTTCTGCAAACCCTGCAAACACCGTATCTGTGATGGCCTCAGGGCAAGGCCAGCAGCACGACCAGACAACAAGAGCCACATCTGTAACAGTGTGAAATGTAGGTATTAAGGATGCCTGGAGTCTCTTCTCTGCCTGTGGCAACAAGCCCCACCACCAAGAGGTGAAGCCCAAATAGCAGGTTTCTCAAACACCCACTGAGCCCTCCCCGATAGCAGCAAACGCTGGACTCAACAGCCAGTGGTCCTGGAAGCACAGCTTCTGGCTCCTACCACAATTTCAAACTTTCCTAGAAATCTTGTGTGATAGCTTTAAATTCGAATTGTGTACCTCGCATCCTATTCCACAGTATGTCCAGGCTTCAGTCAGTTCAGTTCACTTCAGTCGCTCAGTCGTGTCCAACTCTTCGCGACCCCATGAATCACAGCACGCCAGGCCTCCCTGTCCATCACCAACTTCCGGAGTTCACTCAGACTCATGTCCATCGAGTCAGTGATGCCATCCAGCCATCTCATCCTCTGTCGTCCGCTTCTCCTCCTGCCCCCAATCCCTCCCAGCATCAGAGTCTTTTCTAATGAGTCAACTCTTTGCATGAGGTGGCCACAGTACTGGAGTTTCAGCTTTAGCATCATTCCTTCCAAAGAAATTCCAGGGCTGATCTCCTTCAGAATGGACTGGTTGGATCTCCCTGCAGTCCAAGGGACTCTCAAGAGTCTTCTCCAACACCACAGTTCAGAAGCATCAATTCTTCAGCGCTCAGCTTTCTTCACAGTCCAACTCTCACATCCATACATGACCACAGGAAAAACCATAGCCTTGACTAGACGGACCTTTGATGGCAAAGTAATGTCTCTGCTTTTGAATATGCTATCTAGGTTGGTCATAACTTTTCTTCCAAGGAGTAAGCATCTTTTAATTTCATGGCTGCAGTCACTATATGCAGTGATAAGAGAAATTTGGAAAGCCATGTACATAATCACATATTTTTCTTCATAAATTCAAAGAATTGCAAGGGATATAGTGTCAAACATAAGTACTGATATATTTTTAAGCTTTTTGTTTTATATTATAGTCAGTCAAGAATGTTGATATAATTTCAGGTAGATAGCAAAGGAACTTAGCTATAGGTATTGACATTTTTGAAATCAGATCACTATAGATCATTATATCACTTATTTAAGTATTTCTAAAAGAAATTATCATGTGATTTTTATATCAACTATCATTTCATTTTTTAAAAAGCTGCATGAATGAAAAGCTCTTGTATTTTGATGCTTTCTTTTTCTTTTTTTAATAACTTTTTAAAATCAAAGTATAGAAGGCAATGGCACCCCACTCCAGTACTCTTGCCTGGAAAATCCCGTGGACGGAGGAGCCTGGTGGGCTGCAGTCCATGGGGTCGCTAAGAGTCAGACACGACTGAGCGACTTCACTTTCACTTTTCACTTTCCTGCACTGGAGAAGGAAATGGCAACCCACTCCATTGTTCTTGCCTGGAGAATCCCAGGGACAGGGGAGCCTGGTGGGCTGCCGTCTCTGGGGTCGCACAGAGTCGGCCATGACTGATGTGACTCAGCAGCAGCAGCAGCAGCATAGTTATTTACAATGTTGTGTTAGTTTCAGGTGTATACCAAAATGATTCTGTTATACATATACACATATCTATTCTTTTTCACATTCTCCTCCCTTATAGCTTATTACAAAATATTGAGTATAATTTCCTGCACTATACAGTTGGTCCATGTTGGTTATCTATTTTGTATATATTAGAGTGTGTACATTAATCTCAACTTTGTTCGCCATAAGTTTGTTTTCTATGTCTATGAATCTATTTCTATTTTATTATTGTTGTTGTTCAGTTGCTCAGTCACATCCAACTCTTTGTGACCCCACAGACTGCAGCACACCAGGCTTCCTTGTCCTTCACTATCTCTCAGAGTTTGCTCAGACTCATGTCCATCAAGTTGGTGACACTATCTAACCACCTCATCCTCTGCCGCTCTCTTCTCCTCCTGCCCTCAATCTTTCCCAGCATCAGGGTCTTTTCCAGTGAGTCGGCTTTTCACATCAGGTGGCCAAAATACTAGTGCTTCAGCTTCAGCATCAGTCCTTCCAATGAATATTCAGGATTGATTTCCTTTAGGATTGACTGGTTTGATCTCCTTGTCATCCAAGGAACTCTCTAGAGTCTTCCCTAGCACCACAGATTGAAAGTATCAATTCTTCGGCACTGAGCCTTCTTTATGGTCCAACTCTACATCTGTACATGATTACTGGAAAAGCCATAGCTTTGATTATATGGACCTTTGTCAGCCAAGTAATATCTCGGCTTTTTAATATACTGCCTAAGTTTGTCAAAGCTTTTCTTCCAAGGAGCAAGCATCTTTTAATTTCATGGCTGCAGTCACCATTTGCAGTGATTTTGGAGCCCAAGATAATAAAGTCTCTCAGTGTTTCCCCATCTATTTGCCGTGAAGTGATGGGACCGAATGCCATGATCTTACTTTTCTGAATGCTGAGTTTTAGGCCAGTTTTTTCACTCTCCTCTTTCACCTTCATCAAGAAGCTCTTTAGTTCCTCTTTCTTTTCTGCCATAAGGGTGGCATAATCTGCTTATCTGAGGTTATTGATATCTTGATTCCAGTTTGTGTTTCATCTAGCCCAGCAAATTATGTAGCAAATCATGTACTCTGCATATAAGTTAAATAAGCAGGTTGACAATACACAGCCTTGACATACTCCTTTCCCAATTTTGAATCAGTCCATTGTTCCATGTCCAGTTCCATTTCTTCTTGACGTGCATACAGGTTTCTCAGGAAGCAAGTAAGGTGCTCTGGTATTCCCAAATCAAGAATTTTCCACAGTTTATTGTGATCTACACAGTCAAAGGCTTTAGTGTAGTCAGTGAAGCAGAAGTAGATGTTTTTCTGAAATTCTCTTGCTTTTTCTATAATCCAGCGAATGTTGGCAATTTGATCTCTGGTTCTTCTCCCTTTTCTAAATGCAGCTTGTACATCTGGATATTCTTGGCCACATACTGTTGAAGCCCAGCTTGAAGGATTTTGAGCACGACCTTGCCAGAATGTGAAATGAGCGTAATTGTGAGGTAGTTTGAACATTTTTTCACGTTGCCCTTCTTTTGGGATTGGAATGAGAACTGACCTTTTTGCAGTCCTGTGGCTATGGCTGAGTTTTCCAAATTTGCTGGCATATTGAGTGCAACACTTTACCAGCATCATCTTTTAGGATTTGAAATAGCTCAGCTGGAATTCCGTCACCTCCACTTGCTTTGTTCATAGTAATGCTTCCTAAAGATCACTTGACTTTAACTTCATTTGCATCATTTTTTTTAGATTCCACATATAAAAAAATCATATGATATTTATCTTTGTCTGGCTTACTTTATGTAGTATGGTTATCTCTAGGTCTATCCATATTGCGGCAAATAGTATTATTTCATTCTTTTTATGGTTGAGTAATATTCCATTGTCTATATGTTCCACATCTTTTTTATCCATTTATCTGTCAACGTCCTTCCCTGTCCTGCCTGTTGTAAATAGTGCTGCCATGAATGTTGAGGAGCGTATATCATTTTGAATTAAAGTTTTGTCTGGATGTATGACCAGGAGTGGGATTGCTGGATCATATGGTAATTCTATTTTTAGTTTTCCAAGGAACCTCCGTGCTGTTCTTCATTGTGACCACTCCAATCTACATTCCTACCGACACTGTAGGAGGGCTCCCTGTTCTCCAGACCTTCTCCAGCATTTGCTATTTATAGACTTAATCATGGCCAGTCTTACTGGTGTGAGTTGTAGTTTTGATTTGCGTTTCCCTCGTAATTAATGATGTTGAGCATCTTTTCATGTGCCTTTTGGCTATCTGTATGTCTTCTTCAGAGAAATGTCTATTAAGGTCTTCTGTCCATTTTTCGACTGGGTTGTTTGGCTTTTACCAGTCCATTCTAAAGGAGATCAGCCTTGGGTGTTCTTAGGAAGGAATGATGCTAAAGCTGAAATTCCAGTACTTTGGCCACTTCATGCGAAGAGTTGACTCATTGGAAAAGACTCTGATGCTGGGAGAGATTGGGGGCAGGAGGAGAAGGGGACGACAGAGGATGAGATGGCTGGATGGCATCACTGACTCAATGGACATGAGTCTGAGTGAACTCCGGGAGTTGGTGATGGACAGGGAGGCCTGGCGTGCTGCGATTCATGGGGTCGCAAAGAGTCGGACACGACTGAGTGACTGAACTGAACTGATGAGTTGTGTAAGCTGTTTGTATGTTTTAGAAATTAGGGGGCAAGGGGACATGAGTCAGAAATGTCTAGACAAGTTTAGCTCTATACATGCAGTGTGCCATGCTGTATTTTTGCCCTTTATGATGTGTGCATGCTCAGTCGTGTCCGACTTTGTGACCCTATGGACTGTAGCCTGCCAGGCTTCCTCTGTCCATGAGATATTTCAGGCAAGAATACTGGAGTGAGTTACCATTTCTTTCTCCAGGGGATCTTCCTGACCCGAGAACTGAACCCGCGTCTCCTGCACTGGCAGGCAGATTCTTTGCCACTGGGAAGCCCCATGTGAACCAAATTCAAATATGAAACATTATGGCATAAAGACTCTGATCTCTGCTGGATAATTCTAACTGAGGAAAGTTAGGACTAATGAAGACTAGAATGAAGATTTTTGAAGATTCTTCAGTTTTGCCAATAAAATACCATCTTAGGCTGTCACACAGTAGTCATCTACCTTTCGGGCCAGCGTCCTGTATATAGTTTGGTCATTTCTGGACCTGGGAGGCTGGCACAGGGCTCCTTCTTCCTTGTTTTTAATTTATTTTATTGAAGTATAGTTGATTTACAATGTTGGGTTGATTTCTGCTGTATATAGCAAGTGGCTCAGTATATACATATATACATTCTTTTATATTCTTTTTGTTACGGTTTATCACAGGATATTGAATATAGTTCCTATCCTGAACAGTAGGACCTTGTTGTCTATCCATTCTATATGTGATAGCTTGCATCTACTAATCTTATTACAAGGAAATACAGCAGTAAATGTAAGACAGAGAAATCTAATTGGATTAGACATTTAACACAGATTTTAATAATGTGACATTGAGAACCTTATCTTCAAGAGAACAGAGACACTACTTATTTTTGTTCATTGTTAAATTTTTACAATCTTGTCTTGGTTTCTACCATACAACAAAGTGAATCAGAGCCTACTTCTTAACAGACACTCATTTAAACTGCCTTTTGAGAACTGCTTACTGGCACAGTTGTGGCATGAGATCTGCTTTTGTACAGTAGGAAAGGAAAAAAAAGACATCTCTTAAACTGCCTCATATTGTCTTGGACAAGTCCTTAAGAGAATAGTCATCCTTTGCATTCGAATGGTGGCAGGAAATGTGCATACACATCTGTTAATTTAGCTACTTCAGGACACCCGACACATCCGGAACAGTGGAGACCAGGAAGCTGGAATGGCACAAAGGCTGTCCCAGCTAGCTTAGCAGTAAAGAATCCATCTGCCAATGCAGGAGACACAGGCGACGTGGGTTCAATCCCTAGGTCAGGAAGACCCACGGAGGAGGAAATGGCAACCTCTTCCAGTATTCTTGCCTGGAAAATCCCATGGACAGAGGAGCCTGGCGGGCTATAGTCCATGGGGTCACAAAGAGTTGGATACGACTGCATATACACAGTGACTACAAACACATCACTGACCAGCCTGTGCTGGGCAGGAGGGGAGACCGGGCTGGACAGACCAGCCCAGCCACCTCTGCCAAAGTTCTGTCTATACAGAGGAAGGAAGAGCGGATGCAGGATGTACTTGGAAAGCCTGAGGTCCCCCCTCCTCTCATACTCACTCCAGACATGAAAGAGTCCCATGTCCACTGCCTTCAGCTACTAATGTTAGCTCCTAGAATCGATTGATGATATGCCTTTTCTCTCATCATTCCAAATCAATAAGAAACTTACCGATGACATCACTGCAAATTATGACTACTTTTAGGGAAATGTGTCCTGTTCAAATGAGTCACATTAATGCAGACACCATGTAAAAGGGGTCAACACATAACTCTTACTAACCAAGCTCAGTTGAATGTGAGGCCCATTTAAGTCTTAGCATTTCTTTTTTCTGTTCCCAGTCTCCTGAAGGATGTGATGATTAAAAGTAAAATGGAATCAAACTGCATGAATAATTGGAAAACTAAATCATCACTTTCTGGTAAAAATATTTTTATGACTATATTTTGTATCTATTTCCTGAAATTGAAGGAAATGGTTTCAGTTTGCACCGCTGAGAACGATGCTAGCTATGAGTTTGTTGTATTTGGCCTTCATTATGTTGAGGTAGCTTCCCTCAGAGCCCACTTTCTGGACAGCTTTTCCTCATAAAAGTGTTTTGAGTTTTGTCAATAGCTTTTCCCCCCATCTATTGAGATGATCATATGGTTTTTATCCTTTAGTTTGTTAATATGGTATATCACATTGATTTATATTGAAGAATCCTTGCATCCCTGGGATAAATCCCACTTGATCATGGTGTATGGTCCTTTTAATGTGTTGTTGGATTCTGTTTGCAAGTATTTTGTTGAGGATTTTTGCATCTATGTTCATCAGTGGTATTGGCCTGTAATTTCCTTTTTTTGCGGCATATCTTTGTCTGGTTTTGATATCAAGGTGATGGCCTTGTCGGGTGAGCTTGGAAGTGATTCTTCCTCAGCAGTGTTTTGGAAGAATTTGAGAAGGACACAATATCTAAATGTTTGATAGAATTTGCCTGTGAGGCCATCTGGTCCTGGACTTTCATTTGTTGGAAGATTTTTCATCACAGTTTCAATTTCAGCACTTGTGATTGGCCTGTTCTTATTTTCTATTTCTTCCTGGTTCAGTCTTAGAAGAATCTGTCCATTTCTTCCAGATTGTGCAGACATATATTTGGAAATGGGAAACATGCTCAACTGCTAAAATCTTGGACGTTGACACAGTGAGAAGTGTGGCAGCCCTATGACCTTGAAAATGAAACGAACCAGGCAACTGGTAGTCTTTCTCCCAAGGAACCATGCAAATGTAGAAGTATAACCATGCAAATATAAAAGCAAATATAAAAGTATAAAGTAAATGTGTCTTTCTGATATCAAGTATGGGGAGGAGAGGGGACAACCTCAGATCAGGAGACAGAGAAGAAAACGGAAAAAACTGGGCCAGGGTGAGCCCAGCCATCGCTGCCTCTAAGCCCGGGCACTCAGTGCCTGAGACTCCAAGGGGACGTTTACCGCCTGTGCTCCACCCAGATGCCCCTCCTTCTTCACTCCTGGGGGTTTACACCTGCTGATCTTTTCAGAGAACTTCTCTGCTACCAGAGCTAGCCTGCCACACGTGAGGACACAACCAGAGGCTCCAGGAGTTTGCATCCCTGTGGGGCCCGTGGCCATCGCTGACACATGTAGGGGAGTAAGAGCCCGGTTCCCTGCCTGGAAACTGGACAGACTTTGCCGGGTGGTTAACACTCGAGAGCCTCCCGCCTCAGAATTCGGCTTAGGCAGGGGCTTCCCCTGGACTCACCCCTTTGGCTTCCCACACTCCCTTCCCAACAGAGAGATTTCCTCATAAATCACTCACACACAGATCCTCCTCTTGAAACGTCTCTTTCTGGACATCCAAGACTCCATTCTAATGTTTTTTGGAGAAAGGAATCTAAATGTTAAAACCCTCGGTGGCGTTTCTGATGAAAAGGAGAACTGATGGATTTTGCTCGCAAAATCTGGGGTCTGAGAACCCGGACATAGCCAGCAAGCCAGTATAAATTGTTGAGGACAAATTTACACTATGTACTTTTAAAAACCACAATAAAAGTTGTTATTTCGGTGGCGATAGATGTGGAGGTGGTGCAAAGGCAGGGCTTTAAGGATGTGGGATTCATGAATTATTTTTATGTAGATATTTTTTATTTATTATTTATTTGTGGCTGTGCTGGGTCTTCGTTGCGTGCAGGCTTTTCTCTAGCTGTGGCGAGTGGGGGCTACTCTAGTGGCAGTGCACAGGCTTCTCACTGCGATGGCTTCTCTTGTTGCAGAGCACAGGCTTTAGGGCTCACAGGCTTCAATAACTGTGGTTCCTGAGCCCTAGAGCACAGGCTCAGTAGCTGTGATGCATGCGCTCAGTTGCTCCATAGCATGTGGACTCTTCCTGGATCAGGGATCGGACCCGTGCCTCCTGCATTGGCAGGCAGATTCTTTACCACTGAGCTACCAGGGAAGCCCCACAGATATTTTAAATAAAAGGTTTTTTTTTTTTATGTTTGACATTGACTTTTTTTAACTGCAGTGTAGTTGATTTACAATCTTGTGCTAACTTCTGCTGTACAACAAAGTGACTCAGCTCCACACACACACACATATATAGATGTACATTCTTTTTATATTCTTTACCATTATGGTTTCCAAGACATTGAGTATAGCTCCCTGTGCTAGACAGTAAGACCGCGTTGTTTATCCATTGTATGTATAATAGTTTGCATCTGTTAATCCCAACCTCCCACTCCATCCCTTCTCTCCTCCCTTTGGTAACTTTAAGTCTTTTCGCTAGGTCTGTGAGTCTGTTTCATAAATAGGTTCATTTGTGACATATTGTAGATTCCATGTAGAAGCGATATTATATAGTATTTGTCTTGCTGTCTCTGACATACTTCTCTTAGCATGATCATCTCTAGGTCAATTCATGTGGCTGCAAATAGCATTGTTTGATTTTTTATGGCTGAGTAATATTCTATTGTATGTATGTACTACATCTTCTTTATCCATTTATCTGACAATGGACGTTTTAGGTTGTTTCCATGTCTTGACAACTGTAAATAGTGCTGCTATTAGAGGTATGTGTATCTTTTTGAATTATAATTTTATCCAGATATTTGCCTGGGAGTGGGATTGCTGGATTGTATAGCAATTCTATTTTTCATTTCCTGAGGGACCTCCATACTATTTTAGTTGCCATTGACTCTTGAACAACACTGGTTTGTACTGCCTGAGTCCACTTGTACACAGATTCTTTTCAGTGAATATGTACTACATTCTCCATGGCTGGTTGAGGGTGCAGAAAATACGGCGGGCTGAGTATAAAGTTATCATCAGATTTTTGCCTGCATGCAGGTTGGCATCGCTAACTCTCGTTTTGTTCAAGGACCAACTCTCTACCACCTAGCTGCAAAGTCAGACATCAGGGAGCACATGTAGGATTTTATTTCATGTGCAACTAACGCTGGTGTTTCCTTTTCACCAGCAACATGTTCACTAGCCCTGATCACCTCACACATCCTTATCACCTTTATCCTGCTTATAATCCAGGTGTGCTGGGTACCGCACTCTTCTGCTTCCCAGCTTTTGTCTACACTTCCCCACCCTGCCTGGGGCCCCAGACAGCTGATCTTGATTGAAAGCATTTTCAGGCTCTTTTGCTTTCTGGCTTCTCACTGGATTTGGCAAGTGGAGGTACCATCAAGCCAGTGAATAGCAGGGGAGAAAGTGAGGTGTTTATTCCCCTGATTCTCTCCTTGCTGGACAGCACATTGACAGAGTCTGCTTTATTCCACCCAAAGTCACAACTCCTTCCAGACAACCCCTCTCTGAAACCCACAGCTCCTGCCAAGCCCCTGCCTCTTGCCCATTGAGGAAGATGGTAGCTTCCCACTGACTTTGGCCCTGCAGCGTCTCCCCATTCCTTGTTGGTGCTCTTTCCCCATCCACACCTTTGCAAACACCTCCCTTACGTGTGTGCTCAGTGGCTAAGTTGTGCCTGACTCAACTCTTTGTGACCCCAAGGACTGTAGCACGCCTGGCTCCTCTGTCCATGGGATTCTCCATGCAAGAATACTGGAGTGAGTTGCCATTTCCTTCTGCAGGAGATCTTCCCAACCCAGGGATCAAATCCACGTCTCCTGCATTAGCAGGAGGGTTCTTTCCCACTGTACTACCTGGGAGCAAACATCTCTCTCAACCCTCCTACATTATATTTGCATGTGCCATCTGTTTCCTGCACGATCTTGATCAATCCTCTGTTGATAAAATAAACCAAGCACAGAGTCACTCCAACAACTGTTTTGAGTTGTGAGTAACAACTTTTTCCTGTTCAAGGCGCAAGCTCTACGTTAGAACCAATATCTGAATCCTGACTGTAAATCAAGCTTCCAAATTAAGCTACGTCATTTCCAATCTGCATCATGAAAGCTTGTGCTAAAGAGAAGTGTCTAGGTTGTGAAATCCTGCCACAGATGGCTGAATATGCATGGAGGAAGAAGTTTCCCTATGTCAGAGGAGAACTGAGG
The DNA here is from genome assembly GCF_003369695.1 of Bos indicus x Bos taurus. NCBI lineage: Eukaryota > Metazoa > Chordata > Mammalia > Artiodactyla > Bovidae > Bos > Bos indicus x Bos taurus. The sequence goes on along the minus strand of NC_040097.1, from coordinate 50,534,965 downwards.
AGCAGGGATGGCGGGGGTGGGGGGGGGAGCGGTGAGGGGGGGTGGAGGGGGGTGGAGGGTGGCTTGCTGGAGGAAGCCAGCCTTCAGCAGCTGGTGTCAGGGTGGGTCAGAGCCAATCACGAGGGGTTGGTTCAGGTTGTTCTCAATGGTCCTCCCAAAAAGACAATTCAGGACAGGTGATGCCCACAAGCAATGGGGCTATCAAGAATCCTCATGGCGATTAATGCAACTCTTGGCCTCTGACTTCCATAAACTCACAGAGAAAATCAAATTTCCCATCAGATCTCTCCCCTACCTGGGGCCAGGGAAGCCTGATGCTCATCCCCTCGGGATACAGGCAGGGAAAAGAGTTATCTCAAGGAAATATAATTACTCGGATTTCCAGGGCAGCCTCACCCTCTTTCCAACTGCCAAATATCAGCTAACCCACAACAGAGGCAAGGGAGAGGCGGACAACCTGTGTGCAGCCCCCAACCATGTTCTGGGCACTCCACACCCTCTGCCTCACTTACAGACTGTCTGCCTAAACCTGCAGGATGGCTGTAGTCAGAGGAGCCCTATAGCCTTCCTGATAACACAGAAGTCAGAGGCAAAGCCATGCTAATATCCCAGGGTCGTAGAATAGCATCTTGCCTTTCCTAATTCACTTATCAAAGCAGAACAAGAGGGTTTGGGGGAGGGAAGGAGGGAGAAGGATGCATAAACAGGTGGCTGGTGAAATGTTTCTCTATGAAAATAATGATAAATGCATTTATATGTTTGTCAAACCCCCATAGCACTGTACAGCACAAAGAGGGAAACTTATTATAAACCATTGTAAACTTATTGTTGTAGGGCAGGAGGCAACAGGAAAAATTTCTCTTGAGATGAGACCCTCAGGATGGGATGACACTGTAAAAGGATGGTTTGCCACTCATAAGTGTACATTTCAATGTTGTTGTTCAGTCGCTAAGTTGTGTCCAACTCTCTGTGACCCCACGGACTGCAGCACACCAGGCCTCCCTGTCCCTCAGTGTCTCCCAGAGTTTTCCCTAGATCCTGTCCATTGAATCAGTGATGCCATCCAACCATCTCATCCTCTGTTGTCCCCTTCCCCTCTTGCCCTCGATCTTTCCCAGAATCAGGGTCTTTTCCAGTGAGTTGGTTCTTTTCATCAGGTGGCCCAAGGATTGGCACTGCAGCAGCAGGCCCTCCAATGAATATTCAGGGTTGATTTCCTTTAGGATTGACTGATTTGATCTCCTTGTGGTCCAAGGGATTCTCAAGAGTGTTGTCCAGCACCAAAATTCAAAAGCATCAATTCTTCGGTGTTCAGCCTTCTTTATGGTCCAACTCTCACATCCGTACATGACTACTGGAAAAGCCATAGCTTTGACTATGCAGAGCTTTCTCAGCAAAGTGATGTCTTTGCTTTTTGATATGCTGTCTAGGGTTTGTCGTGGCTTTCCTTCCAAGAAGCAAGTGTCTTCTAACGTCACAGGTACAGTCACCATTTGCAGTGATTTTTGAAGCTCAATAAGAGAAAATCTGTCACTATTTCTTTTTCCCCTTCTATTGGCCATGATGATCTCCATCATCTAATCAACCCTGAGAACTAACCCTGTGAACTAACTGAGGGAGATCAGTGAGGCGGAGACACAGTCATTGAAACAGAAAATGGATTGATCTGAGGCCCCCAGGGTGGTACGAGGACTTGGAATGAGCCAGTGACCTGCTCTGTCTTGTCCTAACTCCAGCTTGAAAACGAAGCAGAGAGAGAGTCCTGATGGCTGAGGCAGAAGCTCTTCCCCTCCCCCACCCCTTACAGCACTTGGAAGACCAACTTTTCTTTCTCTGCTTTTTCATTCCCAGCTCCTGGCCGAAAACAACATATTTACTGAGTGCACCTACTGCCTGTGGGGCACCATACAGGCTGGATGACGGGCTTCAGAGGCTCAGTAGATCTATGAAACCTTCCAGGAGCTCTACACCCAGACCAGCAGCCAAGAAAGGGGACTGATGAGGCAGGTTCAGAGAGGTAGTGTGCCGGGGGTGACACTGTTTGGAGGAGGCAAACCCTGAATTCCACTGGGAAACAGGGTTAGGGCTTAGAGGCAAACAAAAACTAGGGAGGGCGACCCAGGCAGTGGCGGACGTGTTCAAGATGTGTTTTCTGAGGTGGTAGCAGAGGACTTCCCAAGTGGCGCTGGTGGTAGAGAACCTGCCTGCCAATGTAGGAAATGTAAGAGCTGTGAGTTCGATCCCTGGGTCAGAAAGATTCCCTGGTGGAGGGCATGGCAACCCACTCCAGTATCGCTGCCTAGAGAATCCCACAGATAGAGGAGCCTGGCAGGCTACAGTCCATAGAGTCACAAAGAGTTGGACTTGACTGAAGTGACTTAGCACACACGCACAGCAGGACTGTAAGGAGTTAGAGAGGATGATAAAGGAAAGCGTCCCTTTATTCTTGAGTGCCAGGCTGAAGATAACACAGAGCACCCGTGTTTTCTGAGCAGTGTAGAGAAATATCTTGTACACTGTGGTATTAATGGATAACATTGGGAGCCAACCCTTTACCCCTCACTCTGTCCACATCCCTTCCCAACTGACTTTGCAGGTCTCCCACGTAAGCATGAGTAAGAGTGCCTCCCTGCCCCTTAACTTCAAGATCAGCTCTAAAACTTGCTTTGGTGAAAGCGATCTTAGCAGACGTGACACAAAACTAGTGTTTGCAGTGGGTCCATTCCTCTTATACTTCGGCCACTGCCATTGCAAAACTATGCCCTGGGTCTGTGGCTGGCCAAGGCACCTGCCCAACAGACCGGCAGGCTTGCAGGGAGACGTGCTTCCCCAGACAGTTCAGTCAAAGCAGAAGAGCTCAGTCATGCCCCACTGAGCTCAGTCAACCCCCAGCCAACTTGGGATGCAGGGACTAGTCCAGTTGAGAGGTGTATAGCTGACCTGCAGATGCAGGAGCTGAATAAATGCTTTTTGTTGTATGCCACTGAGACTTTTTGTATGCTTGCTTGTTACAAAGTAACAGCTGACTGATACACTGAGCACATTTCCAACCCCCTCCCCACCACCACCGCCCTGCCTAATTCAGGGAATTTTGTCAATGAAGCTGGTCAATTTGCAGATGATTGTGGACACCTATGAAACTAAAGTTGAGGAATATTACTCTCTTCTTTTCATGGAAGGAAGGGCAGGACAATGCTGGGAACAACTGTGGAAAAGGCATACTGGTGGCTCAGACAGTAAAGAATCTGCCTGCAATGCAGGAGACCTGGGTTTGAGCCTTAGGAAGATCTCCTGGAGAAGGGAATGGCAACTCACTCCAGTATTCTTGCCTGGGAAATCCCACAGACAGAGGAGCCTGGTGGGCTACAGTCTATGGGGCCATAAAGAGTTGGACAGAACTGAGAACTGAGCACCACCACCAACTCTCCCTAACCTTCTAGAAGAAACAATACATTTTCTTGGAAGTTAGTAGCATTCCAGAAGGTTCTGAGAGGCTTTCAGCTAATCTTGGGAAGTTGGCAAGCAAACTTTTCTAGAAAAGTACACATTGAAAGTCCCCAAACTTAGGCTTTCTTATACACAGACACAAACACACCCCCTTCCAAATGTGAAGATTTCTTAGACTTTGCAGTATGATATGATAAAAACATGCTTTTATTATATAAAGAGAGTTTCTTTTATAACAAACTGACCTTCAGCATACAAAAACCCAAGTTTCTGAAGCTATAACCAACAGTGTGTCTTGGGCCTATTTAACACAATTTAATTCTCTGATTTTAAAATGTTGGCTGACCTTAACTATTTTAATAGGTAACATGGCATAGGCCTCACAACTGTCAGCAACTCTGTTATTAGAAAAAAACTATACAATTTGAACATTTCTGAGACCTTATCTCCTTTTCATGACAGCTGGTTCCAGGCAAGCTTGGGCAGAGCAGCTGGAAGCATTTATTGCTTCTTTAGGGCTGTTAGCTGTTGAGAAAGAGAGAGTTAGTTTTCCCCAAAACTGACATTCAAACCCTCCCTAAAAATCCTGTCACCTTCCAGGCCCCGCCCATCCCGGCTCCAGGCCCCGCCCACAACGCGTCTGTCTGCAGTTCTGTTCCCACAGGTGCAGCTCAACCAGTGTCCTGGGTCATCCTGGGAGACATGTCCCCAAGGCTGAAGCCGTCCATTGGAGGAACCAGGACACCTCAAGGCAGAAGTGTGACATGGTTCTTCTAATCTTTAAGACATTTGTATCCAGTCTTTATGGCATGTGTAGCAGAATGCACCTGATCAAAGCATCAGAGCACCTTTTCACTCTTTGCAAAGTATGTGCATAAGCCTCACCCCACAGTGGAAACAGTGTCAGATTTTATTTTGGGGGGCTCCAAAATCACTGCAGATGGTGACTGCAGCCATGAAATTAAAAGACGCTTACTCTTTGGAAGGAAAGTTAAGACCAACCTAGATAGCATATTCAAAAGCAAAGACATTACTTTGCCAACAAAGGTCCATCTAGTCAAGACTATGGTTTTTCCAGTGGTCATGTATGGATGTGAGAGTTGGACTGTGAAGAAAGCTGAGCACTGAAGAATTGATGCTTTTGAACTGTGGTGTTGGAGAAGACTCTTGAGAGTCCCTTAGACTGCAAGGAGATCCAACCAGTCCATTCTATTTTTTTTTTTCCTAATTTTATTTTATTTTTAAACTCCACACAATTGTATTAGTTTTGCCAAATATCAAAACGAATCCGCCACAGGTATACATGTGTTCCCCATCCCGAACCCTCCTCCCTCCTCCCTCCCCATACCATCCCTCTGGGCCGTCCCAGTGCACCAGCCCCAAGCATCCAGCATCGTGCATCGAACCTGGACCCAACCAGTCCATTCTAAAGGAGATCAGCCCTGGGTGTTCATTGGAAGGACTGATGCTGAAGCTGAAACTCCAATACTTTGGCCACCTCATGCGAAGAGTTGCCTCATTGGAAAAGACTCTGATGTTGGGAGGGATTGGGGGCAGGAGGAGAAGGGGACGACAGAGGATGAGATGGCTGGATGGCATCACCGACTCGATGGACGTGAGTTTGAGTGAACTCTGGGAGTTGGTGATGGACAGGGAGGCCTGGCATGCTGCAATTCATGGGGTTGCAAAGAGTCGGACACGACTGAGCGACTGAACTGATTGAACTGATCCTTCAACAAATCTGAGCCTTTTCCATTAACAACCCTGTCCTCTGACCACCCAGCATCCTCAGCTCTTCCCTCTCCCCAGCCCCTGTCCAAGCTCCAGCCCACCCCTGGGCCTGGTCCGTACACATGCCCTCCACCCTGACCACTAGGGTGGGACGAAGTGAGTCAGGGACGCTAGATGAGGATCAGGGATGGGGTTGCACGCTTCATCCCCAAAGCTTTTCATTGCCATGAGCAAGAACATCTTGTTACAGTGACGAACATCTTGTTACAGTGACACAGTTTTTATCTTATCTGACAGAAACATTGAGAGACTAAACCTAGCAGGGCAGAAAATGAGAAAGATACCAAACCCAGATTGTGGAGGAAAGCATTTATCAGAAGCCAATACAACTCTAATCCTTCGGGTACAGGGTCAGGAAGCAGGCGACAGGACCGAGCATTGCTGCATCTTGTGAAACTCAGGTCACTCCCTGATCAGAGCCAAGCTGGCTTCTCTGCCCGACCGCAGTGCCCTGGAGACAAGAACCGATTTCCAGATATTCCTGCCTCACCCGAGAGTCTTAAACGTGAGATGGCTGGCAGCGCCACCTGGTGGCCCCTTAGTGATGTGCCAGCCTCTGGAGCCTAACTTCTAAGTCGCTTCAGTCGTGTCTGACTCTGTGCGACCCCATAGACAGCAGCCCATCAGGCTTCCCTGTCCCTGGGATTCTCCAGGCAAGAACACTGGAGTGGGTTGCTATTTCCTTCTCCAATGCATGAAAGTAAAATGTGAAAGTGAAGTCGCTCAGTCGTGTCTGACTCTTAGCGACCCCATGGACTGCAGCCCACCAGTCTCCTCCATCCATGGGATTTTCCAAGCAAGAGTACTGGAGGGGGGTGCCATTGCTGCACTGCACATCGAATCAGCCAGAACCAGTGCTGGTACGTGCCAGCCCACGTGGACGGCAGCACAGTGTGTGGTCACCCCATCGTTCCCACTCCAGTGACTTTGCAGAGGCAAGGGAATGAGGACCAAGAATGAGAGTCTTACCTGGAAGCCACCCAGGGCTGCCGCACAGCCTCACCCTTCAAGTGTGACCCCCGAGGGCTGTCCTCAGCCCAAAATGATATACCCACAACTGCCAGATTGTTCCAGAGACTTCTAGCCTTTTCCAGTTGTCTTTTCAGTGGTCATTGTTCAGTTGCTAAGTTGCGTCCAACTCTTTGTGATCCCATGAACTGCAGCACACCAGGCTTCCCTATCCTTCACTATCTCCCAGAGTTCGCTCAGACTCATGCCCATTGAGCCAGTGATGCCATCCAACCATCTCATCGTCTGTTGCCCCCTTCACTTGCCCTCAATCTTTCCCAGCATCAGGGTCTTTTCCAGTGAGATGGTTCTTCACATCAGGTGGCCAAAGTCTTTCCAGTACATCAGAGAAAAACTCTTCTTATAATTAATGCTCATTTCAGTGTTATTTTTTAAAATATATATATTTTTAAAAATTTTAGATCTTTTGACCTCACCCAGTGGCATGTGGAATATTGGTTCCCCGACAAGGGATCTAACCCATGCCCCCTGTATTGGCAGCATGGAGTCTTAACCACTAGACCACCAGAAAAGTCCCATCTCTGTGTTTAAACACTGTAAAGAGACAATATTCCAGCTTTCCCCAAAACTCTTAGTGCGAACATGAGAATAAATGTGGGCAGCTAACCAACAATGCCTCTGAGGACAGCTGCCCCAGGTATGATAAATGGTTCCATGAGGATGTGGCCTTTCTGCTCAGATCAGTACAGGTAGTGACTATTTCCAGATAAAAATACTGATGAAGCCCCTGCCGTGTTCATCCTGATCATGCCAGAGAAATCACAGCAGACAAGAGGGACACTGAATGCTCTGGAAAGTGAGTGAGAGAAAACTCTGAAACATTATAAGCAAAGCAGGCCATTAGGGTATTGTAAACACTGGGCAGAATACTTTTTTGGGGAAAGATAGTAATTCATGTTTTACTGGGTGCTGTTTGGTTGTTTATCTTGGATTTCATGCAAGTAACCTTTGTCATTCTTTGCCTCAGGGTTTTGTTTTGTTTTGTTTTGTTTTTTTGCAGAGTGGGATGCAGAAGTGACTCGAGGTCAGGAGCTTGTTCTCCTGTCTCCACAATGGCTCCCTGTTGAGAAAATACTCGGTGTCCCAGAGGCAGAGTGGAGAGAGGAACAGGTGTGCTGGCAAGGACAGAATGCCACGCAGGATCCATGGGGAGACTTGTGAGTCCATGAGACTTGGGGATGGCTCTACCGGGGACCACGAGACCTCAAGGGGACATTAGGGTTGGAGGGCTAGACAAATGACCCAAAGCCCCCATCCTCACCAAAGACTTTGGTGCTCCAAGCTGGACTTGAACAGGCCTGATGGACTGGGACAATCAGTGGTCTCCACATCAGCCAATGTGGGTCCATGATTCATGATCAAAGAGGCCTCCCCTTTCCTTTAGCTTCCCTGGTGGCTCAGTCAGTAAATAATCTGCTTGCAATGCAGAAGACTGCCTGCAATTCAAGAGACCTGGGTTTGATCCCTGGGTCAGGAAGATCCCCTGGAGAAGGAAATGGCAACTCACTCCAGTATGCTTGCCTGGGAAATCCCATGGACAGAAGAGTCTTGTGGGCTACAGTCCATGAGGTCGCAAGAGTCGGACATAACTTAGCAATAAAACCACCCTTTGCTTTATCTCCGTAAATGATTGCAGGGTGGAAAGATGCCCACAGTAACACCCAAGGCAGAATTTCCTGTCCACCCAGCAGAGTGAGGCTACAGGAACAGAACATAAAGAAAGACGATCCTCTCTGCCCACCAAGGATGATAGATTCAGATTCATACCACCCCAGACACTGGTAGGCAGAGACTTGGCAGAAACCAGCCCCTAGAATAAGTGGAACCCAGGAGGAAACATAAAATGGAGACAGAAGACAAAGATTCAGAAGTAACGAATTAAAATCCAAGCATTTAAAGCCGGGAGCCACACGGGGTCCCTGCGGTGGACCTAGACAGGCCTGGTGTTTGCCCATGTTAGTGAAGGGTGACCCCCAGATCCTCCATGAGGGTCCTGGGCGTATAAAGTAGAGCCTGTGACTCTCAGCTACAGCTCTGGTGCACTCTCCCCCCTTGTCTTCTGAGATCTCGGTAAAATTGGCCTGAGCATCTTCTCCCATGAGCTGCGGGAGATGTGGGAGAATTTCCAGGGAGGTATAGTCAGGGGTCCTGCCTCTCAGGAAGCCTGATGGGGCTCTGAGAAGTCAGTATTTCTCCCTTTCCAGACAGGCCAGAGAGAGCAAGTTTCATCCTCTCACATACAGATTGTGTTACTCCATCCCCCTTTAGACTTCAGTTGCGTTCTCAAAAAGCAACTACTCAGTTGTCAAAACTAAACTCTTAAGATCAATGCATTTTATTGGATGTTGAATAGCCCTCAACCTAAAAGAAAGAAAAGTCAATGCTTGCTATGAGTGTCCCTGAAATCTGGAAGCACATGCCTGGAGAATCCCATGGACAGAGGAGCCTGGTGGGCTAGAGTCCATTGTTCTCAGAGAGTCAGACACAACTGAAGCAACTTCACACAGCATGATATATATATGTACATCATGATGTATATGTATATTTATATCATACATATACAAATTATTTATGTGTGTGTGTATATATATATATCAAAGACATCTTCAAACTGTAAAATGTAATACACTACTGGCTCTACTTGCGGACTTTAGGACACCGCAGGGTGGGTTAGGTTAATGAAGACTGAATAGGCCCTGTATTCTTCTCATTCTAGAGTGTGGCCTCCATTGTTCCCCACACTAGGATTATGTGGGCAGGACATGCCCAGGTGAGCAGCCCTGACACAGTCCTGGCCCAGGGGTGAGCATAGAGTTGGAGGACCCAAGGGGGAAAATATCCATTATGGGTTTTTTTTAAAACTTCATTGGTAGACTTCCCTGATGGTCCAGTGGCTAAGACTCCATGCTCCCAATGCAGGGGGCCTGGGTTCGACCCCTGGTCAGGAAACTAGATGCCACAGGCTGCAACTAAGAGTTTACATGCCACGGCTAAAAATCCCTCGTACTGCAGCTAACAATCCCTGTACCGCGACTGAGACCCAGCACAGCCAAACACACACATGCATACATACACACATGCATGCATACATACATGCTGTGTTGGGAGAGAAAAGATCTAAGCTCTATACCCATCTACTTGCTCCCTTGAGCAACTTTGTTTTACTTTCCTGGGCATTATATATTCAGCTGGACAAAGTGACAGCTTACATTTTATGACTGATTCTTTATTTTCTCCATCCCAGAGAACTCAAGGTGATGGTCCTTATATAAGTGAGGCACCCTGTAAGTACCCATTCTTTAAGAAGATGTTGCTATTCCAAGTTTTCAAATGGAAAACCAAGGCTTAGAGTGGCTGAGGCCATATACCACATTGAAAACAAAATATCTTACAATCTCCATACCACTGAAGGGAGTGCATACTGGATTTCCATGTTGCTAAGGGTAGAAGCACAGATGACCTTTCCAAAGCCCATTGGCCTGATGGAAAGGGCAGAACAGATAGGGCTTACGCCCTTGCAGGTGAGAGGCTCTGGAGAAGACCATCTTGGGAAAGCCACCTGCCCGTGCCTTACGAGGGCAGGAACTCTCCCCACAAACCCACGCTGCTGCAAAAAGCAGAGCACAGCCCAAGGAGCAGCCAGTAGCCTGCGCTATACTGGGTTAAACTCGGCCGACACAGCCCAAATAAGGCCGTACAAAGCGGGGTGTTTTTAAAAGATTTTAAAACAGCAAACTCACTGAATGCAACACCAGCAAATTGTTGTGGACCAGTGCTTCCCCTGTGTGATTCTAAATGTCGTGAGTGCCATCTGCTGCCCAGATTGTGAAACGTCTTGTCTCTTCCTTTCTCTTCAGCAACAGAAGAAAGCTTGAATGCAGTAGATCCCAAACTGCATAAGTAGGATGGGGGTCTGACAATCTCTCCAAGATGTGTGACCTCTTTGTGTTTTAATTTCCATGATAGCCTTAAAAAGTTAATACATACATGTGCCAGATCGTCAGCCCGATAAAGATAAATCATCAACCCAAATTCCAGGCCTTTGTTTTACATTTGTTAGGAAGGATATTACTGGGAGATTGTGTCCACTGCTGTTGTTTTAATTCTTGCCTCTTAGTGAAAAAGATCAGACGTGGACTGACTTCTTAAGGAAGCATTTATTCTAAGAAGGAAAAGCCAAAGGACCCAGCTGTGAGCGCCATAGCAATTGTAGAAAAGTCTTTGGAATTACATCCTTGTAGGGCTCACAGTGGTCTTTTTAGGGTTGTCTGTTTGGTTATGCCACACAGCATGTGGAACTTCCCTGACCAGGGATCAAACCAGTGCCCCCCACATTGTAAGCACAGAGTCTTAACCACTGGACCACCAGCAAAGTCCCAGGGCTTACAGTGGTCTGAGCATATGTGACCCAAAAGAATCTGAGACAGAACAGCAAGGAGTATATGTGCAGCACAAAGACAATTTGGTGGAAGCATCATCCATTCCACTGAGTTGATAGAGGTTATTGATGTAGCTTTATTTGGTGAACTTGTAATTTTGCTTTGCTTTTATGGTTGCTTAGGACTTACAGTGGCACCCCACTCCAGTACTCTTGCCTGGAAAATCCCATGGACGGAGAAGTCTGGTAGGCTGCAGTCCATGGGGTCACTAAGAGTCAGGCATGACTGAGCGACTTCACTTTCACTTTTCGCTTTCATGCATTGGAGAAGGAAATGGCAACCCACTCCAGTGTTCTTGCCTGGAGAATCCCAGGGACGGGGGAGCCTAGTGGGCTTCCGTCTATGGGGTCGCACAAAGTGAGACACCACTGAAGCGACTTAGCAGCAACAGGACTTAAAGAATAGGAAATGTGTGCCTAGTATTGTTTGAAATATTTAAGTTTCATTATATACAACCATTTACTTCTTCTAACTGGTCCCCCTGTTTCTATCCCTCACCTCAGTACACACACATATACACTATTACTTGTTGAATGAATTCTGTCAACACAGAGAGTTTGCTAGAATTTTCTTTCTCTAAAAAGGATCCATGTATTACTCAACATTTGTCAGGTGTTGCTGCACTAGAGCTGTGCTGTGTAACAAACAACCCCCAAATTCTAACGGCTCACCATAACCCTCTGTTTTCCTTGTCCGCCAGTCTGCAGGCCAGCTTCCAGTCTGTTTCCGGTGTCGTTCGTCTTCGAACAAGCTCACGCTCTATTTGTGGCAGGTGGCAGAAGCACAAGAAGCCCAGCTACAGGGAAGCACGGTTAAAGCCTCTGCTCACGTCATCTTTGCTCACATCCTATTGGCCAGAGCAAGTCACATGGCCAACATCAACTGGACCAGGATGTAAATTTCTCCCACGGAAGTTGAGAGAAGCCAGGACAAGGGCCAGGAAGGAAGGTAGAGTTGTGGACAAACCCTATAATCTATCACAGACTCACATTTTAGAAATATTGCCTTTAGGAAAGGAATCATTTATATTCCCATCTCTCCCTTTAAAAAGTATAGAATCTCCCATCCACGGGGTAACTAAATCTATGCATTTAATTCTCTTCTCCCATTTCTTTTTTTTTTTTTTTAATTTGGCTGTGCCAGGTCTTAGTTGTGGCATGTCAACTCTTAGTTTCGGCATGTGGGGCTTAATTTCCTGACAAGAGATCAAAACTGTATTGGGAGTGCAGAATACTCCCCTGTATTGGGAGTGCAGAATCTTAGCCATTGGACTACCAGGGAAGTCCCTCTTCTTCCATTTTGAAGTCTCCATCAAAGTAGCTAATTGAGCTTAGGGTCAAAAATTCTAAATTGCAACAGGAAACCAGAAGAGGAGCAAACACAGGCCTAAAACTTAAAAACTGGAAAATCACAGACAAAGGGAACCCTGGAAGCAGTGCTAGCCTTTCCACTGTCTGCTAAATGGGCTTTTAAGAAAAACCCAACTGGAAATGAAGTGATGGGATCCCAGGAAACCCCCTGCCAGCGCCCAGTGGAATAGGGTTCTTGGCTGGGTGACCTCACTCTCTGCAGAGCTCACCCTTGCACTGAGCCTGTGGGAAGCAAGCTCAGGTACACGGGCCTTGCTGAGAAAGGCTCCTGCGTGGGCAGGTGGGCTGATCAGTGAGCAGAGCCAGACCCTGTAGCTTTGGTCAGCCGACGTGGGCATGGCAGGGAAACGCCCCCCACACAGCAGGCACTCCCGAAGCAGGGGTCTCCCACCATGGAGAGGGACCTGCGGCAGGGTTCAGTCCCCTCTGTAAGGATGAGCAGTCAGGATAATGACGAGATGTACAGAACGACTCCACAGTTTAAAAGAAGCAGCCCACAGTGATCAAAACAGGGTGATTCTGACACGTGGGTTAATACATGAATGAACTGGAATACAGGTGGTCCCTGGCTTCCGGTGGTTCATCATGGCTTCTTGACTCCACGGTGTGGCACAGAGAAGTACTTTGGGTTAGAAAGTTGGTTTTTTACTTCAGATTTTGAATTGTGATCTTTTCTGAGCTAGTCCTCTGTAATAGGTCCTCTCTCGTGATGCTGGGCAGAGGAAGCTCCCATTCAGCCACATAATGATGAGGGTAAACAAAAGATAACACTTAAAAGCATTCCATTCCGTGTTTCACTTTCAGTACAGAATTCCATAAATTACGTGAGATATTCGACACTTTATTATGAATATTTATTGACTTATTTGGCCCCGCCAGGTCTTCGTTGCAGCATGCAGGATCTTTAGTTGTGGCATGCAAACTCTTAGCTGGGGTATGTGGGATCTAGTTCCCTGAGCAGGGATTGAACCCAGGCCCCCTGCATTGGAAGTACAGGGTCTTAACCCCTGGACCACCAGGGAAGTCCTGACAGTTGTTATAAAATGGGCTGTGTATTAGATGATTTTGCCCAGCTGTAGGCTAATGTAAGTGTTTCTGAGCACATGTAAGTTAGGCTTGATTAAGCTATGATATTCGGTAAAGTAGGTGTATTAAATGCATTTTTGACTTAAGATGTTTTCAACTTATAATGGCTTTATTGGGATACAACCCCGTCATAAGCTGAGGAAGATCTGTATAATCTAGATACAGGCTTAAAGCATAAGGACAGTTAGCATGTGACAAAAAAGATATTCTTTAAAATGAAACGAAAAAATGGATAAATCAAAATATGTATCAGGATAGCTGACTTTGGAAGAAATAAATCTGAATTTCCTACCTGAATCCTTGCACCAAAATTAATTCTGGATAGATGAGATAATTATTGTTTAAAAGTTTAATAAAGAAACACGCCTGCTAAGTCACCTCAGTCGTGTCCAACTCTTTGCGACCCTATGGACTGTAGCCCACCAGGCTCCATGGGATTCTCTAGGCAAGAATATTGGAGTGGGTTGCCATGCCCTCCTCCAAGGGATCTTCCTGACCCAGGGATCGAACCCACATCTCTTATGCCTCCTGCATTGGCAGGCAGGTTTTTACCACTAGCACCACCTAAGAAGCCCATACAGGTACACATAGAAAAAAATTTTTTAACATTTAGTCAGAGTGTGGGAAAGGTCTCTCTTAGCCCTACATTAGCCTCAGAACCCAGAACAGAGGAGACCAGGGAGTCAGACCCTCGGAAGAGGATCATTTTTCCCTCCAAAGGCGAACTTCTCAGAAGTTCCACGGAGCGGTGGATAGAAAGGAAGCAGCATTTAGTGGGGCACCAGAGATACCCTGGGCTTCCCAGGCAGCTCAGCAATAAGGAATTGCACCTGCCAATGCAGGAGACACAAGAGACATGGGTTCGATTCCTGGGTGGGGAGATCCCCAGGAGGAGGAAATGGCACTCCACCCACTCCAATATTCTTGCCTGGAAAATTCCAAGGACAGAGGAGCATGGTAGGTTACAATCCATGGGGTCATAGAGAGTTGGCCATGACTGAGCACACACACAGATACCTAGTATTTCCTGCCCAGCCCATCTCCTCCTCTTAGAGAAACCCGGTGTCCTCCAAAAGGGGCTGCCCTGTACCCTGTGATCTCCCATCAGACCCATGCTGACTGATCAGAGGTTATTCCCAGGATCTTGGAAGTGGGTCCAGAGACAGTGGCCCTGCTGGCTCTGAGGAGAGAAGCTTCAGGGTAATGGGGACCTAAGAGCTAGCGTGGGTACCTTGACATCCACAGATGCTACAGAGGCAGGCCCAAGAAGCTGGGGTGAATCAAGGTGTGTACAGGAGCAGGTTGGGGGCCCACCAGTTCGAGGCCACTGGGCCTCAGAGAGACAGCAAGGCTGGAGTGCAGTGACTCCTGTTCTCCTGAAAACCTTTTCTATGAGCTCCCCCACCCCATGACCCAGCAATACACCCGCTTCTACCTGCTCGTCTTCCTCGCAACTTCACAACGTCGGGAAGACGCAGCTTATGCAGACACGCACACTAAGAAGAGTGCCTTAGAAAGGAAGGGACAGATAGAGATGTGCAATGTGCAGAAGGATGTGCAATGTCCCCGCAGGCTCTGACCTGTGCGAGAGTGACCGGAAGGAGAAACAGAAACACAAGCTGGGACAATAAAACGCAGGAAACCAGCACACAGTGCCTCCGAGCCCACGGAAGGGATGCTGTTGGGAAAGCGTGGCAAAAGAAACACTCAGAGGCGGCAGCCAGAGGACGACAGGTCCTGTGGTGCTGCTCTTATTTTCAGGGGAGTTCGCGACGTGGAGAAAACGGCGATGTGCAACCCTTGAGTGATGTCTGTGAGGGCTGAAAACGCCAAGCCTGGCAGCTTGAAAGCAGCTGCCTCGGGGTCACAGAGGCCAAGCCCCTCCGATTCCAGGCAGGGCAACAGCTCTTCAGACTTTTCAAGACGATCTCCATGGTGCTGATTTTCACCCCTGAGGGCAAGCGTGAAGAAAGGAGCAGGATGAAAGGACTCACCCTCAGGTCTGAAGGCTCAGCTCCCCACCTTAGTGAGAGTGCCGTGTTGATGCCATTGGGCAAAAGTAAGGCCTTTTACAAAAATAGAATCAAGCTGCACCAGTGGCATTTTGGGAAACAAAGACTCTTCAGGGAAAAAGAGATTTGGGTTTTGTTTTTTAATGAGTGCTGCAGTATAGAGCGTCCCAGGGCCACAGGTAGAAAGTCAACAGTTGAGCCTCAAAGAAATGAGGAAAAGAAAACTAAGAGGCGTCCAGCAGGTCAGAGCCAGTCATCCCTGCTGGGATGTTTCTAGCCAGTGATGCTCGGTCGACCAATCAGAAATCTGAGCTGAAAGGTAATTTTAGTTGCTGCTGACAACTGAGGTGAGTGGGGGAGTGGGCTTCTCCCTTTCTGTACGTCTATCCAGGAGCCCCCAGCTCCATCTCATCCTCTCTGCTCCTTGGTATTAGTGCTGGAAAGAGTCTTTGAGACACAGCCCAGCCCTCTGCTCCTGTGTGGCCCGATAGTGTCCTGAGATATTAATTTGTGATACATCCTCCCCACATGTCCCCTCCCTCCTTTCTTCAGTTCAAGAGAGTTTCAGGGTCCATGGCAAGACAAAAAGAGACTCAGGCCACAGGATTTTCTTCTGCTTTTGTTTCTAAAATCTGTGCCCAGGATTAGGGTGAGATCAGGTGAAGCAATGTCCCCAGTCCCAAAATTTAAGGAACCACCCAAACACTTAATAATCAAGATAAAGTAATGTTCTAATGCAATAGTTTTTAAAAATCCAAATGAAAACCCTCGTAAAAGCCACAGTTTTTAACTTTGTACTCTTATATTTAATGGCTGAAGAGGATACTTCACTCCCCTCATCATAGCCCTAGCCCCACCTGAGGAAAAATTTGGAGGGTGTAGGGAGGGAAAAAGGAGTTTTCAGAGAGAGGAGGAAGGAAGCATATCCCTCAAACCAGACACAGAGATTCTTCCCAGTTGAGGAAACAGGATTCTTTCGGCCCTGGGAGCCCTAGGCCTCCCCCTGGAGACCTAGTGGGAGGTGGATGCTGTTGTTCAGTCACTCAGTCGTGTCCGACTCCTTGCAGCCCCATGGACTGTAGCACGCCAGACCTCCCTGTCCTCCACTACCTCCTGGAGTTTATTCAAGCCTCCCCCTGGAGACCTAGTGAGAGGTGGATGCTGTTGTTCTGTTGCTCAGTCACGTCCGACTCTCTGCACCCCATGGACTGCAGCACGCCAGGCCTCCCTGACCTCCACTACCTCCTGGAGTTTGTTCAAACTCATGTCCACTGAGTCGGTGATGCCATCCAACCATCTCATCCTCTGTGGCCCCCTTCTCCTGCCCTCTATCTTTCCCAGCATCAGTGAGAGGTTGGGCCCCAAAGAAGAATAATTAGTTCACCACAGAGGTAAGAATATGGACATCTGTACAAAGGATTTCCAGGCCCAAAAGTGGCGAGGGGGCACCATAGACATGGGCTGGGATGGTGGATGTGTCCACAGGTCACTAAAGGATGTTCACTCCCTAGGACTTGACCTCACAAGACCCCAGAATGGTGGTCCAGTGTGGAGGATGTCTGAGATCACTGCCCACCAGCCAGCAGAGTGGAGGTAAGCACATTCAAAACACATTTCAACTGACAGCAAATAAAAAGTTGTACAACTAGCTTAGGACGAATGGTATTAACACCTGCCAGATCCAGATTGGCAATCCAAAGTCCAAAGGTTGATTAAGCAGCCTTTGCATCCAGATTGGAGTTTTTTGTTTTTGTTTTTTAAGAAAAAAGACCAGATGAATCTATATTTGATGGAGAAGCATCAATTTCAGCATGTCAATTTAAAATGACAGCCTTAGTTTTAGGAAGAATGTTTATTAAAATCATATTTTCTGTTTCCCGTTACCTCCCTGATGCTCCTGCATAAATCTTTTCTCTCTGTCAAATGCCTGGCAGCATTTGGTGACGGCTGATGAGAAATCAGAGCAATCTGAGAGCCATCTGTCTTACCGTCCCCACCATCACCTCCTACCTCCCACCAAAGTCCTTTCGGGAAGTTGGAGCCGAGAATTTATACAGCATGCTTCCTTCTATCTGATCAGGAGAGAGCCCAAGATCTCACAACTGAAATTTACTTCCAGATCATGATGGAGTTATTGGCTTTCTGTTGACATAAATTGCATGGGTACCACAATAGACCAAGCATCATTTTCTCTGTGGTGCCTGGTTTTTGTAATAGCAGCTGGATTTCTCAGTGTAATTTTTCTTAAGGTCAAATTTTCTCCTCCAAGTAGAGTCAGTGATATGAAACTTGTCAGAACAAATCTAGATATATCTTTATGTTCCTGCATTATTCAATTCCCAGATTCTATCAGGAAGGTAGACAAGGAGAAAATATATCATTAGCAACAAAATAAATATCAGAGGCTACTCTGTACAGTATCTGTGTAAAACAGAAAGAATACAACCCAGGGGAAAGGGAGAAATTTCCATTATTTATTCCAAATACCATTACTTGCTGGAAACCAATAGAGTTTCCACTGCAATTTACTTCCAGATTCTAAGACACCATTACCGCAAGATACACCATAGGTTTAATAAGAGTTTTCAAGGGGGAAAAGGAAACTATATTAAGTATTCATCAATTGTAAAATGAATTCCATTTGGAGGAATGCTAAAATGTGAAAAGTAGCCATCTTAGAATGGAGAAAAACAGGTAAGGACATGCTAGCTCATTGCAACTTAGCCATTAGTACTTGCCCCAGAGGGATGGCCCTGGTAATCCCACACAGGAACCAAAGACAAGGTCGTAGAACTTGAGATCAAGACACAGAAGGGGAGGAATGTGTTTTTCCAGGTTCCCTAGGTAAAGTGGAGCCCTAGGGTAAGCCCTAGGTAAAGCCCTAGGTAAAGGGCTTGAAGGGAGGAGCCATGTCTATAGGAATAACAGGGTCAGATTCTACTACCTGTGTGATACGGGTCCTCAGGCTCCTTGTCAGGGGAAATCAGGGACTTCTTTATTCATGCAACAAATATTTATAGTGCATTGAAAATTTTCAAGACACTGTTCCAGACACTGATGATACCTAAAGGAATATGACAGAGAAGATCCCTGCCCACCTGGAGCTTATATTCTAGCAGTGCAAGAGGAGGAGGCAGGACACTCAGAAGTATATATGAGTGTTCAGTCACTCAGTCGTGTCCAACTCTGAGATCCCATGGACTGTAGCCCGCCAGTCTCCTCTGTCCATGGGACTTTCCAGGCAAGAATATTGGAGTGGGTTGCCATGCCCTCCTCCAGGGGATCTTCCCAACCTGGGGACTGAACCCATGTCTCTTGCGTCTCCTGCATTGCAGGCTAATTCTTTACACTGCACCACCAGTAGGCGAACCAAATAAGCAAGGTCGGTCTACACAGTGAGAAGTACACAGAAAGAGTTTAAACAAGGATGGGGCAGCGCCTCTGAGGAGGGGTGGCTGAGCTGAGACTTGGAAGAGCTGAAGGGAAGTTGTTCCAGAGAAAGGAAACAGCCAGTCAAAGATCCCAAAAGATGCATCACTAATTATTAGAGAAATGTAAATCAAAACCACAATGAGGTATCACCTCACTCCAATTAGAACGGCCAGCACCAAAAAGTCTACAAATAATGAGAGAGAGGAGTTTAAGTGAACCACCTTGGAGCCGCAGAGCCTAACTCTCTTGCTTGCTGGCTGCATAACAAGTTACTTAATCTCCCTAAACTTTACTTTTCTCACCTATAAAATTTACCTTCTAAAGAAGTTATGAGGATTAGATGAGCTTCTATGTATAAAATGCTTAGAACAATACATAAGATATCTAGGTGCTCAATAAATTTAAGATTTTTTTTTTAAAGTCTACAAGTAATAAATGCTAAAGAGGGAATGGAGAAAAGAGAACTCTCCTACACTGTTGGGAATGTAAATCGGTGTTGCCACTGTGGACAATAGTATGAAGGTACCTTAAAAAACTAAAAATAGAGCTACCATGTGATCTAGCAATCCCACTCCTGGGCATATATTCGGAAAAGATGAAAACTCTAATTCACAGAGATACATGCACCCCAATGTTCATAGCAGTGCTATTTATAATAGAAACAAGACACAGAAGCAACCTAAATGTCTGTTGACAGACAAGCGGATAAAGATGGGGTACATACAGACAATGGAATATTAGTCATAAAAAAGAGAAATAATGCCTTTGCAGCAACATGGACTGACCTGAATGTGATCATATTAAGTGAAGTAAATCAGACAAAGATGAATATATGATTTGATTTATATGTGGACTCTAAAAAAAATAATACAAATGAACTAATTTACAAAACAGAAATAGGCTCACAGATTTAGAAAACAAAGTTATGTAGAAAAAGAACTTGTGGTTGCCGGAAGGGAAGGGACAGTGAGGGGCTTTGGGAAGGTTGTGTAAAGACTGCTATGTTTAAAACGGGTAACCAACCAGGACCTACCGTATGGCAGGACATGGAGTATACAGTGTTGTGTGCCAGCCTTGATGGGAGGAGGGTCTGGGGAGAGTGGATCCATGTATATGGATGGCTGAGTCCCTTTGCTGCTCACCCGCAACTGCCACAACACTGTTAATTGGCTATGCCCCAACACAAAATAAAAAGTTTAAGGTTTTTAAAAAACAGCAACAGAAAAAAGTTATAGTTACCAAAGGGGCAATGTGGAGGGGAGGGATAAATTAGGAGGTTGGGATTAGCATATGCAACCTAATATATATATAATAGATAATCAATAAGGACCTACTGTATAGGGAAATATAGTCAACATCTTATACCTATATCCAATATTTTAATAACCTATAAGGAAAAAGTATACATATATATGTATATACACACACACTTATATATGTGGATCACTTTGCTATATGCCGGAAAGTAATACTATATTATGAATCAACTATAGTTTAATTAAAAAAAACTCTTTCTTGCTGTGGCTTCTAAGAAAGCACTCTGGTTGATCTCCTAACTCTGTTCTTCTGCTCGTTACCTGTCTTCCTGACCTGTTCATACTAATGGGCCCAGATGCTTCCACCCTTGCTCCCTACAATACAGGAGCCAGAGTTACTCTTAAAATATGGGTCAGATCATGTTACTCCTTTGCCCAGGACCCTCCCATGGCATACTATTTCACTCGGAGAAAAAGTTCTTCCAGTCACCCAAGAGGCCCTTGTGACCTGCCTCCCTTACCTCTGCCCGCAGCTCACTCTGTCCTCCTTGCACACATTCGGAATACTTCTGCCTCAGGGCCTTTGCACCATCTCTCCTATCTTCCTGGAATCCCCTGTGTCCAGATATCTCATGGGTCAACCTCTGAACTTCTTCAAAGCCTTTGCTCAAATTGTCATCATCTCAGAGAGACCTTCCCTGAGCACTTCATTTAAAACTGCAGTGCTTCCTCCTGTCCTGATTCCTTTTCCTTTGTTTCTTTTTAGTTGCCTCTATTACCTCTTAATAGTACTTCATCATCTGTGTGCGTGTGTTCAGTCGCTCAGTCGTGTCTGACTCTTTGCGACCCCATGGACTGTAGCCTGCCAGGCTCCTTTGGCCATGGGATTTTCCAGGCCTGAATAGTGCAGCAGGTTGCCATTCCTACTCCAGGGGATCTTTTCAAACCAGGAATCAAACCCACGTCTCTTGAGTCTCCTGCATTGGCAGGTGTATCCTTCACTGCTAGCACCGCCTGGGAAGCGCACACTATCGTCCACTTGTTACATTTATGGTTTACTGGTTCTCCCTCCCAACCAGGAGGTAAATTCCCCAGAGATAGGGACCTCTGTGCTTTGTTCATAGATCTAATCCAAAGGCCTCATAGGATGATTCTAGATGTATCTTGGAGTTCGTCCTAAGGTCTCCCCTCTACCTGGAGGGGACTGTTCCCCAGACCCTGAATGCAGAAGGTCCCTCAAAGCCTATGGAACCTGGAGACAGTAAGGCTCTCTAGGGTATAACCCTGGATTTGAAGCAGAGAAGGTGGATGTGGGGCTCAGTGGCCACTCCCAGCCCTGTGATCTTGAGCAACTCACTTCATCTCACTAAGATTCAGTTTCTTCATCTGAAACATGAATAAGTTGTTCCTCCTTTCATCCAGAAGAGTGGTGGGAAGTGTGGCTTTAGAGCTTAAATTCCTTATGCCTCCTTACCCAGGGAAGTGGCCTACTAAATAGCATTGGGTTATGATCCAAGGTCAATATCCATGTTTACCAATGGACCTTTGGGATAAAATATTGTTTCCAAGGGAGGACACATTGTAATTTTATTTATTTTTGGCCACACTGCTCCGATTGTGGGATCTTAGTTCCCCAACTAGGGATTAAACCCAAGCCCTTGGCTGTGAATGTGTAAAGTCATAACCACTTGACCACTGGGGAATCTCACACACTGTTTTTTTTTTTTTTAATTATTTATTTTAATTGGAAGCTAATTATTTTATAATATTGTAGTGGTTTTTGCCATACATTAACATGAATCAGCCATGGGTGTACATGTGTTCCCCATTCTGAACCCCCCTCCCACCTCCCTCCCCATCCCATCCCTCTGGGTCATCCCAGTGCAGCAGCCCTGAGGACCCTGCCTCATGCGTCTGGGCTGGCAATCTATTTCACATATGGTAATATACATGTTTCAATGCCATTCTCTCAAATCATCCCCCACCCTCACCTTCTCCCACAGAGTCCAAAAGTCTGTTCTTTGTATCTGTGTCTCTTTTGCTGTCTCACATATAGGGTCATCGTTACCATCTTTCTAAATTCCATATATATGCCTTAGTATACTGTATTGGTGTTTTTCTTTCTGGGTTGCTTCACTCTGTATAATAGGCTCCAGTTTCATCCACCTCATTAGAACTGATTCAAATGTATTCTTTTGAATGGCTGAGTAATACTCCATTATGTTTATGTACCACAGCTTTCTTATCCATTTGTCTGCTGATGGACGTCTAGGTTGCTTCCATGTCCTGGCTATTATAAACAGTGCTGTGATGAACATTGGGGTACACGTGTCTCTTTCAATTCTGGTTTCCTCAGTGTGTATGCCCAGCAGTGGGATTGCTGGGTCATATGGAAGTTCTGTTTCCAGATTTTTAAGGAATCTCCACACTGTTCTCCATAGTGGCTGTACTAGTTTGCATTCCCACCAACAGTGTAAGAGGGTTCCCTTTTTCTCCACACCCTCCCCAGCATTTACTGCTTGTAGACTTTTTGATAGCAGCCATTCTGACCTGCATGAGATGGTACCACATTGTGGTTTTGATTTGCATTTCTCTGATAATGAGTGATGTTAAGCATCTTTTCATATGTTTGTTACCCATACATCTCCAAAGTATGTCTTCTTTGGAGAAATGTCTGTTTAGGTCTTTGGCCCATTTTTTTTATTGGGTTGTTTATTTTTCTGGAATTGAGCTGCAGGAGCTGCCTGTATATTTTTGAGATTAATTCTTTGTCAGTTGCTTCATGTGCTATTATTTTCTCCCAATCTGCCTTTTCTCCTTGCTTATAGTTTCCTCCATTGTACAAAAGCTTTTAAGTTTAATTAGGTCCCATTTGTTTATTTTTGCTTTTATTTCCATGACTCTGGGAGGTGGGTCATAGAGGATCCTGCTGTGATTTATATCAGAGAGTGTTTTGCCTATGTTTTCCTCTATGAGTTTTATAGTTTCTGATCTTACATTTAAATCTTTAATCCATTTTGAGTTTATTTTTGTGTATGGTGTTAGAAAGTGTTCTAGTTTCATTCTTTTACAGGTGTCCATATGTGTGTGGGTTTATCTCTGGGCTTTCTATTTTGTTCCATTGATCTATATTTCTGTCTTTGTGCCAGTACCATACTGTCTTGATGACTGTAGCTTTGTAGTATAGTCTAAAGTCAGGCAGGTTGATTCCTCCAGTTCCATTCTTTTTTCTCAAGATTGCTTTGGCTATTCGAGGTTTTTTTGTATTTCCATACAAATTGTCACACATTGGTTTTAAAACTCAGAGATCCTGAGAGCGTCTGGCTGAGGTGGAGAAGGAGTGAGATTAAGGTGCTCCAGACAGAGTAGGCCATACTCACAAGGGTGGAGGAAAGCTGTGCATGCTGTGGTCAGGGGCTGCCAATATGGGAGAGCCAGGTTTTAAGAGAGTGAACCTCTCTCAGAAGTCCTCCATGGGCCCTCTGGGGACTTCCAAGCCAGCACTTTCTCCATTACTCCATCTTCTTAAAGAGCAATACGTGGAATTATTTCAATGATACAGTTACATTTTCAGATCCAGTTCCTTGGGCTCATGAGGTCCATCACAGGCCATTGAGCTTCTGTTCAAGCAGCATGGTCTCCATCTGTTTCTAGTTACAAAAATCTTACCAGAACAGAAAGCAATCCCAGGTTATTGTCCCAATTCTCCCAGTCACCTGGGTCCATGTCTATCCCCTTGGTGTCTCAGACTGTATTTCCCTTTTAACAAAATGGTACAAGTTTACACCTGTTGGATCTTTTGTTTTATGGTATCTTACTGGCTTTGTTTCAGGTTTATAAGTCTGTAATTTCAGGCTGGGCCCCAGGGGTATTTTTTGAAATATAATTGTGTGTTTTGTATGTGTGTGGGTATGCAGGCATGGTCTGTGGCTTTGACTCTGAAGTTTAAATGGTAGTAATAAAAATTGGCAATTAATAATTCAGGTTAATGGAATAACATTTTATTGATAAAAATAATAACACTACTCACTCTTTATTGAGTGCTTGGTTTTTGCCAGCCACTAAATTAAATTGAGGTAAGGAGTATTCAGGGCTTCCCAGATGGTGCTAGTGGTCAAGAACCTGCCTGCCAATGCAGGAGACAGTCAAGAGACACAGGTTCAATCCCTGGGTTGGGAAGATCCCCTGGAGGACAACATAGCAACCCACTTCAGTATTCTTGCCTGCAAAATCCTCTGGACAGAAGAGTCTGGCGGGCTATAGTCCATGGGGTCTCAAAGAGTCATACACGACTGAAGCAACTTACCATGCATGCACAGGGAGAATTTAAGGGTGCAACAACTGATCACACAAAGTCAGTGATGGAACCAGGTTTCAAACACAGGCAGACTGATTCAGGAGTCCATTTTGTTCTTTTTTTTTCTTCAATTTTTGGCTGCTTGGGGTCTCTCTGGTTGTGGCAAGCAGGGGCTGCTCTCTGTTGTGGTGCGCAGGCTTCTTCATGCTGTAGTTTCTCTTGTTGCAGAGCACGGCCTCAGTAGTTGCGACACACGGGCTTAATTGCCCTATGGCATGTGGGCTTCTCCCGGACCAGGGATCAAACCTGTATCCCCTGCATTAGCAGGCGGATTCTGTTGCACTGGACCGCCAGGGAAGTCCAGTCCATTCTGCCCTTCACAAGCAGTTTTGGCATTCTGGTATTCTCCCCTCCTCCACTGCTCTTGCTCCTCTTCGGTAATTATTCCCAGCTCTTTGCTGCCTCAACTCACTGGGGGATGAGGCTTCCTGCAGAACCTGCTCCCTTGGCACATCCCTGGTTTCCAATGCATGATGCCCAGTTCTCTGCTGCTGACTGATTCCGGCTCAGTGGTGTCTCCAGCCACATCATGGGAAACTCTGCGCTGGGAGAAAGGCCACACTCTGCAGACAAGCAGACAAGGATTCTCCCACTCTAGCCCCTTCCCCACGTCTCCCTCCATCCCGATTCCTCACACTTCCTCTCTTAAAGTTTCCCCTTGAACCAGGCTGAGCTGAGTTCTTGAGAGGCGCTGCTGAGAACATGCTCCTCATTTGAAATAAGCCTTTTTTTTTGCCTCCCATTCCACATCCCCCAGGAACCTTCTTGTACAAGGCAGGGTTCTCAGATTGCCAGCAACAGAAACTGACCCTTGAGAGACCTTATTGGAATAACATGGGAAAGCTCAGAGAATGTATAGAATCTGCGATGATAAGCCCCAGAAGGAACCAGGACCCCTGAGAAATCTGGGTAGCGGGAGTTAATGAGAGATTCCTTCAAGGAACCTCCACTGGGATAGATTTTCCACCCTTGTGTTCCTGTGTTCAAGGTCCAGTTTCCTGAAAGAAAGAGTGGGAATGGCCTGCTTTGGGTAACTTGACCACACATATCCCTTGGCCATGGCACTTTGACTGACATTTGCTCCAAGATTCTGTGCCATGGGTTGGGGCAGTTTCCCAAGGATAATCAGGGAGCTCCAAGTAGAAGGGGGAGGAAGGGGTGCTGAGCAGATGAGATCCTGGACCACAGCCTCCCCTCCCTTCTCTCTTAGACCCACTTTGCTGTCTTCACTCAGGATGGTCCATCACCCATCAGTCTTGCCTGGACTTGTTATTTAAGCTGCATGCAGTGAGACCACTCCCATAGCCATCACTGGGCCTTACACTGTGACTTTCTTCTGAGAGAGAAACTTCCTCTCTTAATCCTCTTGTTGTTTTCCTTGGAAAGGAGAATGTTTGCTTCTAGGGTAGGAAACATAATCCTCTTTAATGGTTTTGGAGTTGGGGTCACAGATTCCAGTGTACACAGAAAGAGGCCAGATGGGAAATGTCAATGGTAGCAGACAGTAGGGAGTACTGGGGACTGTGGTAAACTGGAGAGCTGAGCCCTGTGTGGCCCAAGTGAGACTTTCAAAAAGTGCAGTGGGGGCCAAACAGTGTCCAATGGGCGCTCATCTGTGAGCACTCTTAAGACCAGTGAGCCATCGGTGTGTGACCTCTACCAGTCATTAGGAACAAGTCAGAGAGACTCTTCGACTTTTTCCCCTTCACCCTGCAGCGTGGCTTCCCTGAGACCACGTGACAGCCTTGTCTGCCTCAGGGGAGGCAGGGGAGAGGGGGAGACGCCCACTGCAAAACAGAATGTAGGTTAACACGTTCAAATAGTAGCCAGCAGTAGCCCCGTTTGGCTCGGGTAGAAACTTGTCTTGGGCTAGACTACATCAAATCGCTATAGAGGCTGGCTCAAACAAAAGCTGCCTTTGACCATTGACAGAGGAGAGTCTGGGTCAGAAGGATCAATTTTCTGATGAATCAGTGAACAATCCTGAGTGGAACTAATCAGGCTTGTGCTGCATCACCCTTTCTTTGTAACCCATGGTTGAGTGATTTGAAATCTGACCACCCTCCTGTGATTCCCCCACCTCATCTTTTTGCCTTCCTAACATGTAGGCAAACACACTGCGTATATCTGCACACACACACACACACACACACACACACACACACACACACACACACACAGAAGAAGAAGACATAGAAAAGTACATTTTAGGGATAAGAAGGCTCAGAGAGATGCTAGAGGCTTCCTGGACGGGACTGGAAACAGAGAGCTGCAAGGGGATGACGACCAGTGGAAGGAATTTAGCTCTCTGCCTCGGGGGAATCGAGGTCTCGGGGAAACAGCCCTGGGTAACAAATTAACTCCGAATTCCTGGGGGATTAATGGATAGGGAGCATTCCTAGCAACTCTCCTCGTTACTGAAGCCAAGGGAATAGGAAGGATAATCAATTAGTTTTTCCCTCAGGATTCCAACTCATGTTCTTCCACAAAGCATTGGGTCATATCTCCATGCCATGGTAGGTCAGGCCTGGAATACCTATCAGACTAGTTAACGTTATCCTGGCTTCACTAATGGACTTTGACTGACTTGAACAGAAAGGAGGACCATCGGGAAGCTCCTGAAGGCTTTTATGAATTCAAAGGGAAGCCGAACGCCCACAGCTCAGCAACGGGAAGACAGTGGTTGTATTGACATTGATGGGACTGTCTCAGATAGGCTCTCAGCTCCTTGGAGAAAGAGCATGTTATGGGCCCTGTGACTGACCTTGAGCTCCCTAGAAGCAGAGGGGTGCTGATGCAAGTGACTTATTCAGGGGATGCTCTCAGGAGGAATCTGATAGGCAGTGAGGGAAGCAGGACAGAGCAAGAGAAAGAGGTGCAAGTTTAGTCTCAGGCTGATCTCACTGTGGAATCTGGAGAGCGTACAGCCCTGCAGTTACCCCATCTGAAAGCATGGAACCCGCTTGCATTACCCCCACATCCATCAGTTATGGATCGTGGGCTGCCTCCAGGAGAGGGCGTCATTTCTCAAGCATTTTGGATCAAGGAGATTCAAGAGGAGGGGCCAGTGTGGGCTGTTAGCAGCCACCGTGCACAGCAGCTGGGGGATGGTGCCCCACCAGGCAGGAGGACCTGGGCAGAGCACTGGCTGCATCCGTGGCACCTGGCTTGGGTGAGGTGTCCACATAAGAGCAATAAGTCATTGGGGGGGGGGGGGCATAAATCTGAGTCTGGACATGCTTAGGGGCTGTTTCAGGGAAAAGTAAACAAAGGAGTGAGGGGCAGCCATGCCAAAGGGTGTCTAATGTGTCCACTTGAATCAGTTCTGCCGAAAATGTCCTTCTGGCCAGTAATGGATATTACTTGCCTGACCTTTCTCTGTATGCATTTGAGTTTGTGACCCCAGGTCTAAACCCCTTCAGGAAGATTTTGGCTAGGTGTCTAGGTATCTACCCAAAACTAGAATCTGTAGGTCATTGGGTGTGAATGCATTGAGGTTTAGCAGACATTGCCAAAGAACCCCCCAGAATGACTGTACATTTGATACTGCTTTTAGCAGTGTATAAAAGTTCTAGTTGCCCCACATCCTTGTCAGTACTTGGTATTGTCTGTCTTTTTCATTTTAGCTCTTCAGGTAGACATGTAGTATTCTTTCATAGGGAATTTCATTTGCATCTCTCTGATGACTGGTGAAGTCAAGCACCATTTCATATGTCTTTTTATTATTGACTTATGGGAACTCTTTATATATTCTGTATATGGTTCCTTTGTCAGATATATACCTAACAAACGGTGTATATGTATATTTATGTGTGTATGTTTATATAAACAGATAAGATGGGTATAGATATATAGGTTTATACATATACACACATAAAAACACATATACAGAATGAGAGGAGATATATGTGATTTATATATAAAATATGTTTATTACATATTACATATAATTTTGTATTTGATATAAACATGAACATTAAATACATATTTAATACAAATATATGTATAACATATAAATATGCTTATATAATTATTAATTACATAAATTTCAGTGGCTTCCCTGGTGGCTCAGACGGTAAAGCATCTGCCTGCAGTGCCAGAGACCTGGGTTCGATCCCTGGGTTGGGAAAATCCCCTAGAGAAGGAAATGGCAACCCACTTCAGTACTCTTGCCTGGAAAATTCCATGGACTGAGGAGCCTGGTAGGCTACAGTCCATGGGGTCGCAAAGAGTCAGACACGACTGAGTGACTTTACTTTCTTTCATACTTTAATGTATTTTACACACACACACACACACACACACACACACACACATATATATATATATATTTGGGCTTCCCCAGTATCTCAGCAGTAAAGAATCTGCCTGCCAATGCAGGGAACGTGGTTTCAATCCCTGGGTCAGGAAGATCCCCAGGAGAAGGAAATGGCAACCCACTCCAGTATTCTTGCCTGGGAAATCCCATGGACAGAGGAGTCTGGTGGGCTATACCCATTGGGTCACAAGAGTCAGACACAACCTAGCAACTTAATAACATATATATGAAAATTATATGTATCTTCCCTCACTGTGACTTGCTTGAATTTTCATTTTTAGACATATTTTTAATGAATACAAACATTTAAATTTAATCTAGTTCAATTTACCTGCTTTTTCCTTTATATTTAGCATTTTCTGTACCTTATTTACATAGAAGGCAATGGCACCCCACTCCAGTACTCTTGCCTGGGATATGCCATGGACAGAGGAGCCTGGAAGGCTGCAGTCCATGAGGTCGCTGAGGGTCGGACACGACTGAGCGACTTCACTTTCACTTTTCACTTTCATGCATTGGAGAAGGAAGTAGTAACCCACTCCAGTGTTCCTGCCTGGAGGATCCCAGGGACGGGGGAGCCTGGTAGGCTGCCATCTATGGGATCGTACAGAGTTGGACACAATTGAAGTGACTTAGCAGCAGCAGTACCTTATTTAAAAAGTCTTTGTCCATGTTGTGGTTGAACATTCTCCTATTTTTTCCCTAAAAGCTTTATCGTTTTATCTTTTATATTTAGAAACATAGTCCATCTGGAATTTATTTTTTGTGTTGAATTAGAAATTGAGGTGTCTTCCGCCACCCCCATGGATAGCCACTTACTCAGTACCAATTATGGAATAGACCACCGTTTCCCAAAAGGCCTACTGTTCTGCCGTCTGTCGTAACCTGATGGTGATGTATGTATGAGTCTATTTCTGGTCTCTCTGTTCTCTCTCATTGGTTTATTTTGTTTATATGCACATGCCAATATCATGCCATCTTATTAACGATAGCTCTATACTAAATCCTAGTTTTCCCAGTACATTGTAGTCCCCCACTCCCCACATTTTTGTTGAGGTATAATTGACATATAACACTGTATTAGTTTAAGATGTACAAAATAGTAATTTGATATATTTAACTTTCTAGGTTTTAAAACTGGAAGTATTGCATCTCAGAAAACCCCTCAGAACTTGGCAAACTAGAATAGTTGGCCATCCTAGTAGACAGAGATCCTCCAAATTTGTTTTTCTTCTTCAAAATTGCCTCAGCTATTCTTCACCTTTTGCATTTTTCTTTATAAATTTTAGAGTCAGCTGATTCATTTCCACCAAAATTAAAGCTCTTCTGAGATTTTTCACTGGAATTGAATTAATTTATAGATAATTTGAGGAAATTGGCTGCACATCTTTTGTCAGATTTATTCCTACATATTTAATGTTTTTGTGCTATTTTTGTCAATGGTACCTTTTTTAAATTTCATTTTGTTATTATTGTGTTGCTGATACAGAAATAAGATGAAATTTTGTACATTGACCCTCATTCAGTGACATTGCTGAGTTTACTTCTTATTTGAAATAGTTAATAGAGTTTTTGAGCATTGTATACATACAATCACAACTTCTGTAAAAATGATAACTTTTCTATTTCTGTACAATCTCTTTGGCTATTTCACTTTCTTAAGATGTGTACTGGCTGAAAACTAGTGCAGTGCTGAGTAGAAATGGTGATAGTGCCTACACAGTTATCTTTTAATCTGACCCTCTGGAAGGATTGTTCTTTACCTTTAAAATTTTTGTTCTGAGGGTTGGAATTTTGTGTACTGTGACCAAGGAATAGTTTTATGGCAGGTGGGTCTAATTGTGGCCCTCCTTTCATATTAACAAAAAATGTAAATACCCCTGCCACACAATGAGATGACTTATTCACATTTACTCATTTGGGGCTGATGTTGGGGCTAAAGCCTGTGTTTCCTGAGACGCTCCTGATGAGAACATCTGTTGGATTTTGTTTGCCTGGCATCCTTTTTCCCCTTTCACATCCTCTTTGTTCCTTCTTCATTCCAACGATGGGATTCCAGCAAGCTCCCACTCACATTACTCCACCCCTGGCCTCCACAGCCACAAACTGGGCCCATCAGCTTATTTCTTCCCCAAATTCAAATAGAAGCCTCCTGAAACCGTGTGGAAATGCCCTGAGAGCGGGACCAGGGTCTCTTGCTGCTGGCGACCTGGAGCTCACCGGTTTGCTGTCCTTTCTCTGGAACTGCTCCAGAATCCTCTTTCCAATAAATTTCCTCTTTCCCTAATCAGCATCAGTTTCTACTTTCTGTTAGAGGATAAATATACTCTGTCCAGTTCTCTTTACTTTGGCATCAACTTTGAGAAAAATGAGAACATATTTTTAACAATGTAATTGTATTCCATTTATCTGTATTTTACTTACTATATTATAGAATTTTTTAATTGACTCAGAACTGGTCATTGCGTATTACAACCATAACTAAGAATTTCCTTTATCGTATATACATAATTTGAGTTCATATACCCCAGATTTATTTATCCTAAGAGAGAGCTAGCATCCCAGAAAAAAAAAATTTTTTTTCACCTCTGTCCCTTTGAATCCTCTATTCTGGTGTTAGTCAAGCTGTTCTGTAAAGAGCCAAACAGTAAATATTTCAGGCTTTGTGGTCCATATGGTCTCTCTCATAACTGCTCTGTCATTTTAGCCACATACAGGACAGAAATGAGTGGGTGTGGCTGTGTTCCAGTTAATGAACACTGAAGTTTGAATTTCATATAATTTTCACGTGTCATAAAATATTCTTGTTTTGAGTTTGTTTTAAAGTTTCCAAATGTCAAATGGTTCTCGGTTTGCAGGCCATACAAAAATAGGTGATGGCCAGATTTATTCCATGTGCCATAGTTTGCCAACTCTGGTCTAGTTTCCCGGTTCATTATACATCATTGAACAGAAGAAATATTATAAAATTGAGATTGTAAAATAATAAGCGTGACTTATGGAATATATACAGCAACTTATTTGTGTCATAAACTGATGGGCATGTATTCAAGGCTCTAACTGTAAAATATGAGTAAGATTTCCTATTTACTTTTGACTGTGCCAGGTCTTTGCTATCGTCTGTGGGCTTTCTCTAGTTGTGAAGAGCAGGGGTGGTGGTTGGGGGTGGCTACTCTTCCTTGCAGTGCATGGGTTTCTCATTGCAGTGGTTTCTCTTGTTATGGAGCATGGCCTCTAGGCTCATGGGCTCAGCATTTGTGGCACATGGGCTTAGTTGCCCCACGGCATGTGGAATCTTCCTGGACCAGAGATCGATCCTGTGTCCCCTCCCTTGGCAGGCGGATTCTTAACCACTGGACCACCAGGGAAGTCCTAAAATTTTATTTCCAGGATCCTATGTCACATTGGAGAACACAGAAAGATCACACTATAAGCTAAATGTCTCTGTAGTTGTTTCTTGACCATCTTGTTTTATAATGTACTAATTAAACATGTATTATCAGCAGAGAATTTTAAAAAATAAGTGACTTTAAGATGTAAATCAGCTGGTCACTTAATGGCCATAATGATCCCTTGTATTTGAATACTGTTTGATAGTTCACAAAAATTATAGTTCCATATATTATCTCTTAAGTGCCTCACAACAACCCAGGAGGTAGAAAGGCAAGATATTATTATCCTAGTTTAAAGAAGGGCAACCCGCCCAAGATTGCACAACAGACAGGGAGTGGGAGGAGTATCCTGGTCACACCACCGAATCTGGTCAGAGTCATTTCCATGTAATATAATGAATGATACAATCATGCAATTCAAGAACGGGGTGATGAGTAAATCCTGCTTCACCAGCTGACAAACAGCTGAGTCTCACCGTAGGGATGTCTCTGGTTGGTCAGGACAAGCCCCGCATGGCTAAGTCCGTTGGGAATCCCAGACCTCCCCTTCTCTCCTGGCTCCACCTCCTTCCCTGCATCTAGGAATCACAGCCACTGCAACCAGGGCTGACTGCTCTGAAAGGCGTTAGCCTAGTGCCGTATCAGCTAGGAGCCTGGTGGCATTGCTGACTCTGGAACATTCCAAAGGTGTGCCCTTGGAAAGCAGTGGTCTTGTCAACGCCCACTGCTGCCCGCAGGATTCAAGCACAATGTCCTTATACCTTATACGTATGCCATTCTCTTCTCCAGGGGATCTTCCCCACCCAGGGATCAAATCCGGGTTTCCCACATTGCAGGCAGATTCTTTACTGTCTGAGTCACCAGGGAAGCCCATAGATGAATACCCCAGTCTGAGATAATTATACCTGCAGCCCCAGGTGTGCCGGAGGGCTTCAGCGACCATTCCTCTGGTCATCTGTGGATACACAGCCATCCAAAAGAAGTGATTTGGATTGAGGGTCTTGTCCTCACAGTGGTTGTTCCTGCTGTATTTCCCTTCAGGATTCCACAAAAAAGAAAGGGAGATGCTCCTTCCCTTGGGATTACACATTTAGATAGGTACACCCACAATGACTCAGGGATCCCAGTGTAATAGTTCTTTGGATTCATTCACTCAGTCTCTTCCCCAGGTAACAAGTCAGGTGCAGAAACAAGCTGCCCTGAAGCCTGTGTGTATACATTATTGATTTAAATTTTCACATCCTATTATGGCAAATATAAAACATACACATAATATAGAGAATGTAATATTAAACCCCATCTCCAGCATAAACCCATCACTCCACCTTTTTTAAAACATTTTACCTTTATTTACTTATTTATGTGGCTGCACCAGGTCTTAGCTGTGACATGCGGGATCTTTGATCTTTGTTGCAGCATGCAGGATCTTTTAGCTGTGGCTTGCGAACTCAGTTGCAGCATGTGGGATCTAGTTCCCAGACCATGGACCAAAGCCCAGCCCCTGCATTGGGAGCACAGAGTCTTAGCAACTGACCACCGAGGAATTCCCCATTGCCGAGTCTGAACCCTTCTCAACCCTCACCTAAACATCTTTCATCTGTCCTGCTGTTTCTCCCTCCCCTCTGGAGTATCTTAATGTCAGTCCTAGAGATGGTAGGATTTCACCCTTATTCATTTTATGTCCATAATAGACAACAAATTGTTTTAAAAAACATCGCCACTGTGTGCTTGTCACACAACACCATTACGACACTGACAACGTGACTCACCTTGAAATTAATAATTCCTTAATATTAACATCATCTAACATCCAGCCTTTGGTCACATTTCCCCACTGGCTCAAAAACGTCTGAGACATCTGTTTATAATTGATGGGTCCAATCAGGATTCACATAGTCTGTTTGGTTGTTTGGTGTCTAAATCTCCTATTAAGGTAAATTTCTTTATTGAGGAAATCCTCTCATTTGTCCTGTAGAACTCTCCACATTCTTGGGTTGGTTGATTACATCTTCTTGGTGTTGTTTGACACTTTACTAAATTGTTCATTCTCCTTTCTCCCCATAAACTGATAGCTATGTTTGTAGGACTGATTGGATTCAAACTCAAAGTATTTGGGGGAATGGCAAAAATACTTCGTAGGTGACACAGTATATTTTTGATTGCACCACCTTAGGACGTGTATGATGTATGGTTACTCAACTCTTAGTGATGTTACAGCTGATCAGTGGGTCCAGGTGTTGTCCACTCAATCCATCCGTTCAAACTCTATCCATCAATCTTTCAATGGTTTTAGCAGCCATTGATGATTGTTATTTAAATATGATATATTTTTAGTTTCTGAAATGATTTTTTAAATCATTTCTTTTACATTTATTAGTAGGAAATATTTCATACAGAAGGACTTTTCCTTAACAACTCTTTGGCTACCCTAAAATACAATTTGTCCAAGAAAGGCAGAATGCATGTTTTACTCTTCCTCTTCTTTTACCATCAATATATAATTTAGCCACTTACGATAGCAACTTGTAGATGGTTTGTAAGTTCTCTCTTTTCTTAATATCACTATAAACTTGTGGGTGTTAACATCACTGATGTGATAATTGATTTAGAATACAGCCAATGGTGAAAACCAAAGGCAGTTCCAACTTTCAAACATAAAGCACTCCTGCAAATGTATCTAAAATTCAAACAAACTGACTTGTTTTAGGAGGAATCCTTTCCTACGGAGCTAAGACGTGAGATCAAAATCTCTAAACATACCTAAACTCTTAGCTACAACATTTAACAATGAATATTTCCAGGATTTTCTTGCTCTCTGATTTTCTCCTTTCTTTTACTCTGTTTACAATCTTGAATGCCTGATTGTCTGGTTGAGGCTAGAGATTCACTCCTTCCGGCACACTTAACAATTTCATCTTTGTATCATTCAAATTACATTTATACAATCTACATTTTCTATAACTAGTATTTGGACTTTCATTTTTGTAAAATAAGGGCAAGTAAGCACGCGAATCATTTTTTTTCTTTTTTAAAAATTGAAGTATAGTTGGTTTACTATGTTGTATTAGTTGCAGGTATAAAGCACAGTGACCCAGTTACACATATCAATACTCTTTTTCAGATTCTTTTCCCTTATAGGTTATTACAAAATATTGAGTATCGTTCCCTGTGCTATACAGTAGGTCCTTGTTATCTATTTTACACATAGTGGGGTATGTATGTTAATCACAGCCTCTTAACTCATCCATCCCCCTTTCTTTGTGGTAACCCTAAGTTTGTTTCCTATGTGCATGAATACTTGAATAATTGAACAATGCCCTGATAATTGAAAACTGCCCTGTGAACAAGATAGGGATGAGGCTCACACTGAAGCACTGACCAGCAGCAGTGCTGCCACGAGACAGTTCAACATGCTTGTCATCTGATGTGCCACGTGAGTGAAAGCCAAAGTCGCTCAGTCCTGTCCAGCTCTTTGCGATCCCATGGTCTCTACAGTCCATGGAATTCTCCGGGCCAGAATACTGGAGTGGGTAGCCTTTCCCTTCTCCAGGGGATCTTCCCAACCCAGGGATGAAACCCAGGTCTCCCATATTGCAGGAGGATTCTTTACCAGCTGAGCCACGAGGGAAGCCCAAGAATACTGGAGTGGGTAGCCTATTCCTTCTCCAGCGGATCTTCCCAACCCAGGAATTGAACCAGAGTCCCCTGCATTGCAGGGGAATTCTTTACCATCTGAGCTGTGACAGAAGCCCTGATGTGCCAAGGACAGAATTTATTCTGTAGAAGGAGGGTTGGGTGTTTTGGTGAGGGATGCCTAGAACTGTTATCGACTGTAACACCCTTGGTTTGCTGTCGGCTTATTTCTCCACTAGAAAGTTAGCTGGTTAGTTAGCTAGTTAATTCTAGGAAGGCAGGAGCCATACTTGTATTTTTCATTTACTCCCAAGAATCCAGGACATGGTTTGCTTTTTTTAAAGGAAAGAACAAATGATGTATGCCAAGCAAGAAAAAGATCCACAGTGGTTTTGAGCAGTGAGAAGCACAATTAGATGGATTTTTCACTTGTATTTGTTGCATATTTTGACTCTGGGATATTGGCATGATAAACTATTCTTTCTCTAAAAATTACTTTATCGGAGACAGATGTGGTACATGTCATCTAGGACTATTTTGAAAAGTAAGCAATCAAGTTAAATAATTGATAATTCCATTCCTTAAGGTAACATTTGGGTATCTCTTCTTGTAATTCTCTACATACAGCATTAACAATACTGGAATCATCTAGAACATACTGTTCACTAAGTGCATGGTTAGCACTACCCTATGTTACCTTTTCCCACATTAGAGATTTTAAAACTAACCAGACCCAAATCCCGTTTCCAAACATGAAATTCTGATGAACAGGACCACAGAGCAATGATTCTGATCAGAACTGTGCTTCTTAATTAAAGCAGCCTGTTTAATGACACACACAGCTCCAGGATATGAGAGTAACTTCAACAACCATTCATTTAGATTTGGCTTGATTTTCTGCCCGTCTTATGACCAACTCGAAACAGGTCCTAGGACAGAGAATGTGATGTCTGGTGTCCAGGGAAGCAGCAAAGAGGAGGAGGGACCCAAATTCCAGACTCATAGGTAGAGTCAACATTTCCTTTATACCAAAGTTATCCGTTTACTGCAGCAACATTTGAACTAAAATGTTAAAAAAAAAAAAAAAGCCAAACAAGTTAGATCATCTTGTAGCTGGGGGGTGGGCTGGGGGTGGTGGTGGTGGGAGAGTACCTGTTAGTATAGAAAGAAATGGAAATGGTGAAGCTAAAAAGACATATCTGTAGATACATTTTGCTTTCAAGATTCTACATTATGTAAATATCCTAGAAGATGAATTTAAGCTGATTCATTGTCACTTGCCTCTGCAGTGGTTTCCCAGGCACCTTAGCTAGCAGCCACCCTGCCTCCAGGGTACTGAGGGCAAATAAATATGTTTCAGGCAGGCTGACAATAGGAAAGAGCTGCAGGACAAGAAACTACCTGCATGCCTCGGTGGGAGGATCCTGGAAAGTGACGTGCTAAGATACTGACCCTTCCAGCTGGTTAACTTTGAGGTGCATGCATTTACTTTTGGTTGAGGTTCATTCAGCAGTGACAAGTGAGTATGTGACAGCTGAATGATTCAGGGGGACATGCAGTATTGTAGACAGAATCAGAAGAGATTCGAAGTGCATGCATGGCATTACTAACTTCTTTCAAGTGCTTAAGGAAGTAACAATGCTTAGGCCTTTGCAGTTCTAGGTGTAGCATGCATTGTTTTTTGATCCTTGCTATCCATCCTGAAAAAGGCCCTGATGCTGGGAAAGACTGAAGGCAAAAGGAGAAGAGGGCGGCAGAGAATGAGATGGTTAGATAGCATCACCGACTCAATGGACGGAATCTGAGCAAACTCCAGCAGACAGTGAAGGACAGGGAAGCCTGTGCTGTAGTTCATGTGGTCACAAAGAGTTGAACATGACTTAGCAACAACAAAGTCCACTTCCTTATAGTAAAGAATCTACCTGCAATGCAGAAGACCTGGGTTTGATCCTTGGGTCAGGAATATCCCCTGGAGAAGGGAATGGCAACCCACTCCAGTATTCTTGCCTGGAGAATTCCATGGACAGAGGAGCCTGGCGGGCTACAGTCCATAAGGTCACAAGGAGTCAGACATAACTGACTAACACTTTGACTTTTTTTCATCCATTTCCTTATTTCGGTGACAGTGATCCAGTTTCTCCTGGAGAACCACTCCTCTTCTCTAGTCCATGCTCTTTGGGTGAACCAGAGGTAAAGTGTATGACTCATATTTGGCCAATCACAGCACAGAATTTTCCAAGCTCTGTAATTTGTTAAGGGATGGGCAGGTAGCCATATTGGTTCCATTAGTGAATCCAAGACTACAGGGAAGGATCTCTTTCTTGCTGGACTTGGACAGGGTGCATGTATACTTGAACTTCTTGGGAACTGTCTTGCTATCACATGAAGTCTGAGTTTTAAGCTAACATGGAGGAGAGCTGAGCCTTTCTTTTTTCTAAGAAGGCTCTTTTTTTTAAATTAACCTTTTTATTTTGTATTGGATTATAGCCAATTAACAATGCTGTGATAGTTTCAGGTGAACAGCAAAGGGACTCAGCCATACATATACATGTATCCCTTCTCCCCTAGGTGGGCAAAGAATCCAGCTGCCAATACAAAAGCTTCAGGAGACACACTTTCGGTCCCTGGGTCAAGAAGATCCCCCTGGAGGAGGAAATGGCAACCTACTCCAGTATTCTTGTCAAGATAATCCCATGGACAGAAGGTCCTGGCAGGCTACAGCTTCCACATAACATTGAGCAAAGTGAGTCCTCGTTGGTTATCCATTTTAAATATAGCAGTGTGTACATGTTGATCCCAAACTTCCTAACTATCCCTTCCCCCCATCCTTCCCCCTCAACCGTAAGTTCCTTGTCTAGGTCTGTGAGTTTGTTTCTGCTTTTAAACAAGTTGATTTGTGTCATGCCTTTTCAGATTCTGCATATAAGGTATGTCATACAATGTTTCTGCTTATCTGACTTACTTGACTCAGAATGACAATCTTGGCTTCGTTCATATTGCTGCAGATGACATTATTTCATTCTTTTTAATGGCTGTATAATATGGCTGTGTTTATGTACAACGTCTTCTTTATGCACTCTTCTGTCAGTGGACATTTAGGTTGCTTCTATGTCTTGGCTATTGTAAACAGTGCTGCAGTGAACACAGAGGTGCATGTATCCTTTTCGGCCATGTTTTTCTCTGGATCTATGCCCAGGAGTAGGATTGCAGGGTCATATGATAACCCTCCCTTTAATTTTTTAAGGAACCTCCATGCTATTCTCCATAGTAGCTGTACCAATTTACATTCCCACCAACAGTGTAAGATGGTTACCTTCTTTCCACACCCTCTCCAGTATTTCTTGTTTGTGGATTTTTTGATGATAGCCATTCTGACTGGTGTGAGATGATACCTCATTGTAGTTTTGATTTGCATTTTTCAGTAATAATTAGCAATGTTCTAATAATTGGC
The DNA here is from genome assembly GCF_003369695.1 of Bos indicus x Bos taurus. Lineage (NCBI taxonomy): Eukaryota > Metazoa > Chordata > Mammalia > Artiodactyla > Bovidae > Bos > Bos indicus x Bos taurus. The sequence goes on along the minus strand of NC_040097.1, from coordinate 50,495,952 downwards.
AATGTTTAACATCTCTTCCAGAGAAGGCAATGGCAACCCACTCCAGTACTCTTGCCTGGAAAATCCCATGGACGGAGGAGCCTGGTAGGCTGCAGTCCATGGGGTTGCTAAGAGTTGGGCACGACTGAGCAACTTCACTTTCACTTTTCACTCTCAGGCATTGGAGAAGGAAATGGCAACCTACTCCAGTGTTCTTGCCTGGAGAATCCCAGGGACAGAGGAGCCTGGTGGGCTGCCGTCTGTGGGGTCGCACAGAGTCGGACATGACTGGAGTGACTTAGCAGCAGCAACATCTCTTCATGTGCCCCTTGGCCATCTGTATGTCTTCTTTGGAGAAATGTCCATTTAGGTCTTCTGCCCATTTTTGGATTGGGTTGTTCATTTTGATGCTGTTAAGCATCATGAACTGTTTGTAGGTTTTTTTGTCAGTTACATCATTTGCAAATATTTTCTTCCAATCTGGGGTCTTTTTTCATTTTGTTTCCTTTGCTGTGCGAGAGCTTTTGAGTTTAAGTAGGTCACATAAGAAGGCTTTCTTTTACTTCTCTGACTTGATATGGGCTTGGAGGTGCAATAGATTGAAAATCACAATTCTACCCTTATTTTCAGAGGAGAGCTACAAGTGCCCAAATTAAATACTTGTAAGAAAATGGATGCTTTATGATAACAGCAAACTCTACATTCCAATAATTTACTATATGAGCATTATAAAATGTCTGTGATACAGCATTGTGAAGTGTGCAAGAGAAAATAGATCTTTTCTCAAGAAATGTATAATCTGTTTAAATAAGACCAAGATTAAAAAATAAAACTGTGAATAGCAGATAGTAATGCACATAAGTGAACAGAACATAGTAATGTATATAAATATTCTGAATGGTAATACGAAGTAGCTGATAACCACCTACAAACAAACTAGCCTAGAACAACAGCATGAGTCACGGGCTTTAGGCTCAACAGAGTATTTCCATTTAATTCTCAAGGCATTGATCTTTATATCTTTATCGTAATGTTTACTGTGAATTACTGATTGTATATTCAATTGCTTATTTGATATCTCCACTTAGATGTCCAACAGGCATCACAAACTCACCTTGTCCCAAAAGTCTTCTCCAAATCTGTTTGAATAGACTGCCTTCCAGATTTCGAGAGATAGCAACCCCATCCTTCCAGTGGCTCAGATCTAAAACCTTAAGCATTATCTTTTTTTCTCACATCTGGATCCATTCTGTAAGCAAAGTTTATTGGCCCTATCTTCAAAATTTATTTGGAATCTAACCATTTCTGTCTGTCTCCACTCCTGTGTGAATTATTGCAGTATGGCCGTCCCTGCCCACCCCTCACCAAAGTCTGTTTACAATCCAGCAGAGGAAAGTCTTCTCATTTTATTAAGAAAAATTAAAAACACAGCAAAGTTGAAAGATTTTACAGTGATCCATCTGTATATTGGCTTCCTAAAATCTACCACGAACAGAACAGTCCTTTTAAAAATGACAGAGATGCCAGTCCAGGTTCGATGCACGATACTGGACGCCTGGGGCTAGTGCACTGGGACGACCCAGAGGGATGGTATGGGGAGGGAGGAGGGTTCAGGATGGGGAACACATGTATACCTGTGGTGGATTCATTTCAATATATGGCAAAACTAATACAATTATGTAAAGTTTAAAAATAAAATTAAAAAAAAATAATAAAAGCAAAAAAAAAAAAATAAAAATGACAGGTCTTGCAGCTCCTCTGGTCAAAATTCCTCAACAGCTCATCTCATTCAAAGAAGAGCAAATTTCATACCATGGTCTACAAGACCCAGCACCCTCTGGCCCCTGCTACCAATCTTCCCTCTTGTCCATTACTCTTCAGCCACATTGGCCTCCTCTCTCTTCTTCAAACACTCTAAGTACATTCTCTGCATCTGCTGTCCTTTTGCTTGGGAGGCTCTCCCTGCTGTGAGTTTGCATGGCTTGCCTCTGGGTCACCTCATTAGGACTTCTCTGACTCTTCCAACTGTTAGGTTGAATGATGTAATTCTAATGTCATTCTCCTCAGCTGTGCCACATAAACTAAATATCATCCTGAGGTTAAAAGAGAAGGAAGATGCAAAGAGAGCAGTACTTTCATATGGTTCAAACTAATAAAACAACTAGACCCTAACCCTCTTATTCTTACCTGGGTTCCAATATTCTTTTGTAATATTTGGCTGCACCAGGTCTTAGTTGCAGCACATGGGACCGAGTTCCCTGACCAGGGATCGAACCTGGGCCCCTGCCCTGGAAGCATGGAGTCTTAGCCACTGGACTGCCAGCGAAGTCCCTGGGTTCCAATATTCTTGAGAGCACTTCTCACCATCTTATGTACTATTTATGTATTGTCTATGAGATCCTCAAAAACAGGGAGTCCGCATTTGTCCACTGCTGTGGACTCAGGACACAGACCAGTACTTGGCCTGTAGTGTGCACCAAGGGCATACTTATTTAAGGATTGAATTCTTTACACTGAAATCAAGGTGATCATTAAAAACACAAAGTCTGATCATGTCGTTCCTACTAAAAACTCTCCAATTTGTGTTACTTTCAAAATGAAGATAAGAATCCTTAGGAAGACTGTAGGTCCCTGCATGTGGCCCTTTAGTTCTCTAGACTCATCTCGCATCATCTCCCTCATTTCTTTTTAGTCCCTGGGACTCTGCTTGTCCCTTGCGAGGTCTTTGTGGTCTTCCTTGCTCTTCCCCAACTTCTGCACTGAGTTTACTCTGAGGAGGTTTTAAATCTTGGCTTAGAGCATCTCTTATTAGAAGTCATTTCTGATACCTCAGGTTAGACTGAATTCCACTTTAATGCCCTTGATTCTGGTGGTGAAAAGCTGGAAGAAGGACCTCAGCTCGTTTCCTTTAATGAAAGAAAACAGACCAAGACTGTGAAAACGGTAAAAGCACTTATTAGAAACACAGTATGTGTGGAAGAAACAAGTATGTGTGGAAAAAACAAAATAGTATAAAGGGAGCACACAGGTGAACTTGGAGCGAGTTGCCCCCAACAGGGTCGGCTTAGATTGTTAACATAGGGGCAGTTTTCGGGGTGTGTGTGGGGGGGGCAGGTTCTGGCCAATCATCATCTCACTTGGTCCTGGTGTTGGCACGCATTTCTCAGCCGAGATGGATTCCAGCTGGTGACTTCTGCCTCCTTTTGTCCTTCCGCTAGACTGAGGGCCTTCTCTGCACATGCGTCAGACTAAGAAACCCAGGAGAATGCACCCAGTCAGGGCTCAGTGCTCCTGTTGGTGCCGCAACTCGAAGCATCAGCAAGAGACCAGCTGCAGCTTCTCAGTCTGGGGTCTTCTACCTCCTCCTCACCCTCAGGCACCACATACCTACCCTTAGTAACACCTATTAGGATTATAGAGTGAATTTTGTGTGATTATCTCCTTTACCAGACAGTAAGTTTCATGAGAGAAGACTTTCTTCTCACACAGCTTTCTTTTTACTCCTCCTTGAATCCCTAGCATCTGGGAAATATTTGGCACATAGGAAGAGCTTAATACACATTTTAAAAATAGACCCTGTTGTGTTCCTATGTTACCAGTGCAAAACTGGGTGCCTGGTACACAGCAGGCAAGTAAGTTTGCTAAATGAGCCGTGATATGAATGATGTTTGATTACTCATTTACAGAGCATACAATACAGAAAAGCCATCACTGGATTATCGCGATGAGGCCTTTATACATAACTGATACCTACAAGAAACTCCCTGATGCTGGGAAAGATTGAAGGCAAAAGGAGAAGGGGGCAAAAGAGGATGAGATTATTAGATAGCTTCACTGATTCAGTGCACATAAATCTGAGCAAACTCCAGGAGATACAAGGAAGCCTGGCGTGCTGCAGTCCATGGGGTCGTAAAGAGTCAAACACGGCCTAGTAACCGAACAACAACACAAAAGTCCAAATTCTTCCCTCTCATCATCCTTTCCTACATCACTGAGACTTAAGAAAGGAAATTACACTTCTCTTTCCTTTGTTTGCTGTCTGGTAGAGGAAAGGATGAGCTGCTCTCTCTAGGAGAATCCAGACGGAGTCAGAATTAGCCGTGAGATATGGCTTCCGAACCAACAGATCATAGCATTCTCATGTGAATAATTAGATGTTTACAAACTTTTTTTCCCTTTTCTGTCAAATGAGAACTTTTGCTTTCCTTAATAGAAATCTTTTTGCAAATATTTCAGTGGTCAGAGGGTATATATTAAAACACACATTTGCAAGTTGTATAAATTTATAGGTTTATTAGGGCAGGAAGATACGGTACAATATAAGCAGGAAAAGCAAAAATCTTACAAATAAATCACATTTAAGTGTGTTAACTCACAAAATTTTTTAGTGAACTTGTAATTCTAGACAAGCACTGTGGCAAGCTTATTAATATTATCATTTGCTAATTTAGGAAAGAGAGAAGAGCCAAATGAATTGTTGCAAAATGGTAAATTTTTAATATGATGAAACACAGAAAGAAACTACTAATCAAAAGACAGTGAAATGTCAATTTTTAGTTTTAATAATGCTTTATAGATATATAAGATGCTGCCAATGGGGGAAACTGGATAAAGAGTAAAGAGGACTTTTCTGTATTATTTTTGTAACTTCTGGTGAGTCTGTAATTCCCCTCCTCACCAAAAAAAGGAAAGCAAGAAAAAGTAGTAAATCTAGATAAGAAAGCATTTTTGGAAACAGAATTTAAAGCAAATACACATAAACAAAGAGTTGCTTTGCTAGGTTTCCACGGGTTTGAAAGGAGTTTTTAAAATTTTTAAAATGCTTTCAAAGTGTGCTTACATACACATACTTTACTAATAAAAAGATTGAGGCCTGAAAAGTAGCATCCTATTTTTAATGTTTGAACTAATGTTTTCCAGAGAACTGCTTAGAGTGAAACATAGCATTGTCTGCGAAAGTCAATTTTGTGAAAACCGCAAAAATGAGTATCTGCTCTTGAGAAAGGAAAACTTTTATTTCTTGACATCATCAAAGAAAAATGTGAAGGATTTGATATGAAATGAACAAAAATGTACAAATCCTACCACCTCATTGCTCAAAAAATTTTTTTCCTTCATCTATTAATATGTCCCTAAAGCAGCTAGCTCACACAGACCTGGGGGCATTCACATGTCAGAATATTCCATAAAGATCTGGGAACACATATTTTTGGTGGAAAGAATGTGCAGGGAAAGACTGCTTGTGAAACAGTTCAGAGTGATGCATTTAGTAAGGATCCCCTTGCAATAACAAAATGTTAGCATCAGAACACTCTTGGGAGCCTTCAAAAGACACATGCGAAACAAGTGAAATTTTTTTGGGGGGGTGGGTAACAGATGGCAAATATCCTACTGTGGGAGAAATAAAAACAGAGAATTTCCAAAATTGCCTTATAGCACTTTACCTTAAAGTATACTTTCATAATAAAGTTACAAGAGCAACATAGACATTTGCTTGACTGGATGCTTCATTTATATTTCCCTCTTAAATATTAAAATTATAGCAACACGGCATAAAGTAAAAGGGGTATTGGGGCCAGAAAGACGAGAGTTTCAAATTCAGTTTCAAATCTCAGATTCTCTCAGCTACTAGTTTTGTTACCTTAGGCAAATCATTATTTCTCTGAATCTCAATGACTTTATTACTAAAATGGGTATAATAACTCCCATATCTCAAGGTCGGTCCTAGTCCTGAAAGGGATAATGTATTTAAGAGTTTAGTAGAATGTTGTGCAAATACTGTGTGAGCTCCCTCCCGGTTTTCCCAGAAGACACAGCAAGACCTTTCTTTCTCTGTTAGTTTGATATGAGATGAAACAAGTGACTAAGTAAAATTTTAAAAAGCAAGAGAATCTAATCCTAAACACACACACACACACATACACACACATTTATTTGTAGTTATTTATTTGGCTGCACCAGGTCTTAGCTGTGGCTGGAAGGATCTTTTTCCTTGTTATTGGTGACATGCCTGATCTTTTAGTTGTGGCATGTGGGATCTATTAATAGTTCCCCAACCATGGATCTGAACCCCAGACCCCCTGCATTGGGAGCACGGAGTCTTAACCACCGGACCACCACGTAAGTCCCTTCCAATCCTAATATCATTCCAAACAGTCTTTCCATTAATTATGCAGTCACATAAACTAATACTTAATAAACATTATTGGATTATTGGTATTATTCAGGTACCTGAATAGGTTCTCTCTTGCAAGTCTGCTTTTTAGTTTATCTTTAACTGAGCAAAACACGTCATTAATCCTTTTATTCAGATCGTAACATAGTATGATTTTGGGGGGACATTAAGCCCCTCTTGATCCCAGGTAAAAACAAGTTTCAATATTTGTTCACAGGTTTGAGAAAAACAGCGACATGGCAAGAGAAAGAGCGCGAGGTTAGAGACTTTGTCTTTCCAAGGCTGATGGTATGATCCTCCTGCCATGAAGCCACCTGTTGGTGTCTCTCTGCCTAAAGACCACAGTTCCGTAATCCACGCCTCCCTCGCAGTGCCGCACTCCAGCCCTCAGGAACTCTGAAAGGTGAGCAAGCCTTCTGAAATCGCAGGGGTGGGCAGCACACAAACAGCCCTTATAAGGCATTCGAGCCAGGTTCTTAACATGGAATCATGGGCTTATTCAGCGGGTCCTGGAACCTATTACTGTCCCGGAGGTAAAGTTGTATCGAAGTGTTTTGTGCCTTCTTCTCAGGAGGCTGCCCAACTGCCACTTCCCTGTGGAGGTCTTCTCCTGCCAGAGGTCTCGCCTACAGGATCTCTCATCACCTTTGTGTATCACCTGCGGAGTCTCACCGCAATCTGTCAACCTTATTTGCTTAAATCCGTCCACCACACTAGAAGATGAGCTTCCCAAAGAGCAGGACCTCTGGTCTTTCTTCAGGGCCCTGAAGCTGGTGGATCCCGACTGAAACTCTCGGACTGAATGACAGCTCAGAGTCCATCAGATATTGAGCAGACTCCCTTTCCCCCCAGCCCCGCCCCCAGCTTTCTTCACCGGAAATCATTTCAAAATCATTCATTTTGGAAATAAGGCTTCTAGGGCTTCGACCGCACCCACCCACCTACGTTCCAACGGTTAGAACTGCCGCCCCGGCCCACTCACCCAAGCCCTCTAGGCCGGACAGCTTAAGGTGACCGAGGCAGGGGTAGCCGCCAACGGGCACGCGCATCAGTTCACATTCCCGACCCCCGTCCTGGGGGCGGAGGGGCGGGGTGGGCCCTGCGGGCCTGGAGGAGCCACCTCAGGAGGCCGCCCGAGCCTCCACCCTTCTCGGGGTCCCGGGTCTCTTCTCCTCCGGCGGCACGCAGTCGGCCGCGGGGGGTCAAGCCCGTCGCGCAGCGCGCGCCGCCGCGACCACAAGTACTTCCGGGTGAGCGGGTCGCCGACCCTGTGGCCCCGCCCCTCCGCCGCCTCCGCCGCCCGCCGCCCGGGCTGCGGCTCCTCCCGGGGGCCGGTTCCCGCTGTCTCAGCCGCGGCGCCGAGGGGACACCGGCGTGACTGACTGACCGGCCGTAGGCGCCGGGAGCCGCCGCGTCCTGCCCGGCCCGCCTGGCCGGGGACCTGGCATCGAGTCTACCTTCCGCGCCCCTCGCCCTTCACTCCGGCAGGCTCCCGGTCGGCGAGCCGCGCTCCGGCCCTTCCCGGCGGCGCCCGCAGCCACAGCCCGCGCCCGGACGCAGGTAAGGGCCGCTCCTCCCGCCAGCCTTGGCGGGGAGCGGGGCCCCCGCTTCCCGGCCTCTGCAACTCGGCGAAGTCCGCGCTGCCGCCGACCCTTGCTGGGGGCCAGGCCCCCTCCGGGGGCCCCGGGGTCGAGGTCGCCCCCTGCCTGCGGCGTCCTCGGGCATCACGCCGGGTCTCGAACGCGCAGCCTCGATCGGCGGGCGGGGACAGCGATTCTCCCATTGTGGGAGAAATGAACTCGGGCCGCTGTCTCTGCTCTTTGGGTGCTAGGGCTCCTTCTCCCTCTCCCCGACGCACCACTCCCTCGGTCTGTCCCCGGCCGGCCACCCGGGGAAAGGCGTCAGGCCGGTGGAGGGCGTAGAGCTTGTATGGGATTTTTTTTTTTTTTTTCCCCTTCCTCCTTGACCCGAACTGAATGAAGCAGGACCAGAACAAGCCCTTGTTAGGAGTGTCAGGGTTAATGCTTGACTACGGCCAGGTGTTATTCACACCCAGATTGTTAAATTATATAGCTCCGGCCGGGCCTGCTTCTCGTGCCCGTGGGTATGTTGCTGGAAGCCAGAGGACCTAAGGAAACCCATCTCTTGTTCTTTCTTCGACGGGAAGGGGGGAAAAAAGTTCAAGTGTTTGCTTTGCTTTTTCCACCGTGGGATATACAAACATCAGGCTGTGGAGACCTGGCCAGGGAAATAATGGGATCCTAAACTTCAACTGCTTGTAACTCTTTTTCTTTGAGTTTCCATTTAATGACTCAGCACTTCTGCCCTAAAAAGAAAAAGTGTAGTATAGGTTCATTGATTAAAGGATGAGTATGAGGATAAGTGGCCATTACTTTTTCACGGCATCACAATGTGGAACCAGAGAGATGGAGGGCAGGGTGTGGATGAATCAGTTCTTAGTGTTTAAAATAAGTGTTTCAAGATTAAATGTTTATTTTGGGGATGCATCAGTTTGGAGAGGTGCAATTGTTGGAAAAGGCAAAGTGTTGCAGATAAGTTACTTGGCAGGGACTTGAGGTTCGCTGTGGTTTGAAGGTCTTACAGAATTAGTTTGACCAACTTGATGCTGTGTTCAACACATGTAGAGATGATGACTATTATACTCATTTAGAATAAGAATTTAAGAAAGTGTGATTCATTGAGGAAGTTAGGTCACTTGCAGTGTGAATGAATCATTGATAAGGTTCTTAAACTTGGAATAGAGGAAAGTTTGAGGTTTGTTACCGCCTGTTTAATTAGATACCTTCTCTCCTAGGAAGTGTTGCATTGAGGCTTTTGTTAGGTTTGTTGCTGCATAATTATTGTCATGAAGTATGGTAGAGAAACAAATAGTGGACTTTTGCAGAAGCTTTAGCATTTAGAATAGTTTGTTCCTAAGTGGATTGTTGTGATTTTACCCACTCCAGGAAGATAAATGTCTAGAAACAAAATAAATGTCAGTGAAAAGGACAGCTACCATCATTAAGGTAGGAAAAAGTTCATTCAAAGAATCTGCAGTACAGAGAACAAGCAGTCTTTTGAGGGAAAGACCTTACCCATTTGGGAAAATCTGCCCTTAAAAAGGTGGAATGAGACTTTATACATGCTCAGTTGTGTCCAGCTGTTTGTGACCCAGCGGACTTTAGTCCACCAGACTCCAGAGTCCAATCCGTGGAATTCTCTAGACAAGAGTACTGGAGTGGGTTGCCGTTTCCTCCCCCCAGGGCGTCTTCTGACCCAGGGCTCTCACCTGCCTCTGCTGCACTGGTGGGCGGATTCTTTACCACGGAGACCCCTGGGAAGACTATACAGAGCTCCTGTTTCAGTTCTGTCATAGAAGAAAGTGTATATTAAAGTAGTGATTCACTATGGGAATGAATTCATTTTAAATTAGAAGTAACTTTTTATTACTGGAATGTAACTTGATCATTTTTGGCTTTTAAAGTGTTGCTAAGCAAAATGACTTTGAATCACAGAGTTCTTGATACTCTTAGCCTTGATTTCTTCTTTTTTGGAAATCAACTTATATTGATTTATAAAGAACTTTATAGTTAATTATCAGTTATTAAGTAATGGTAAATTTGCCCTGTTGATCTTGCTTAGTAAATTCTATTAATTCTTGAACTAAATTTTGGCATTTTATTTCCTTGGATATCCATTCTTATATTCAGAGTGTTCCCTAATATTGGTTTTGGTTTTTGTCCAACTAATAGTGAGTTTCAGTTTCCAATTGAACAGATTCCCTTTTGGAAAATCCCTTGTGGAAATCACCCGAACTGACAGTCCTGATGGGTAAGAGAATCCTTCTTAGGTCAGGATTTAAGCATCTCCACAATGAAGGGAAAAACTGATTCAGAGAATATGTTTGGCAAAGTAGATTCTTTTTCTCTCAAAACAAAAACAGATCTTTACTAGAAATGAGAGGGAACAGTTTTTTGCAAAGCTCTTTGTGAATTGTTTACCCTGCTTCTATTGTGAAGAGGAGCAGAATCGAAGATACATGGGGCGTGGGGGCGGGGGGGGGGGGGGGGGGTGGGGGCCGGGGAATCTCCCTGCACCATGTTGGGAATGTTGATGAGGATCATTTTAGAGGAAACACATTCTGTCCTCACCATAGGCTCACTTTCCATCATACCTACAAATAGGCCGTGGCATAGGCCTTTGCCTTTGCTTTCTCTCTGGAGGATCGGAATGGAGAGATGGTCTTTTAACCGGAAATACGTACCACCTTATTCAGTTAGATACAGTAAAGAGTTTATGACCATCATTCAAAACTCAACTTTTAAAACTTCAGAAAGAAGGGTTGAGCAAAATAACGTTGCCCTTTGCTCCACTTTGTCTTTTTAAGATAATAGATAGGACACCACTAGAAATGATCTGTGCTGCACATTGTGCTTTCACTTTAAAACTTTGGCCTTCAATAAATTAAGGCAGACTTAAAAGGAATCCAACACTGGGCTAAAAACTGGGTTTACTGTATGCTAATGCTTTTTCATTTGTTCTGTTATATCTTTGTTTTGATTGGGGGATGGAGAAGGGATTCTGTTTCTCGTGGAAGCTCTGAGATTTGCTCCATATGTGTGCTTTTGTTTTGGTCTAGAGATGGGAAGGAGACGGCAATGGCAGCCCACTCCAGTACTCTTGCCTGGAAAATCCCATGGACGGAGGAGCCTGGTGGGCTGCAGTCCATGGGGTTGCGAAGAGTCGGACACGACTGATCGACTTCCCTTTCACTTTTCACTCTCATGCATTGGAGAAGGACATGGCAACCCACTCCAGTGTTCTTGCCTGGAGAATCCCAGGGACAGGGGAGCCTGGTGGGCTGCTGTCTATGGGGTTGCACAGAGTCAGACACGACTGAAGTGCCTTAGCAGCAGCAGCAGCAGAGATGGGAAGAGCAGTAGATAAGAAGAGTACAGGTGATTAAGAAGAGGTGGAAAATTGCATCCACAGAAGGAGAGTGCTCCCTTCTGTTTCAGTGGTTGTAGAACTTTTTAAAATTGATAAAACATTTTAAAAGAAAATGTCCCATGGTGAAAAGGAAGTTTCCTTTCCACGATAAACTTCTAGGCTTGACTCCCTCTGCCACCCAACTCCGTAATCCAAGCAGTGGTTTCCGGTTAATGGTTTCCTGTGTGTCTCTCCAAAATTTCTCTTCCATATATAATCTCCTGTGTTAAGAAAAAAAATGCCCTGTCTCTTTCTTTCTGACCTTTGATGTGTCTTAGAGATCATTCTATATTAGCACATATGTCCATCTATTTTTCAAAAAAGACTAGCTGACCTGTCTAATGTAGATGAAACAAAACTTGCTCATTTCCCACAGTTTAACATTCCCTGTTCCAGACATTTGGCTTTCCTGGTGGCTCAGCGGTAAAGAATCTGCCTGTCAATGCGGGAGATGCAGGCTTCTATCCCTGGGTCAGGAAGATCCGCTGGAGGAGGAAATGGCAACTCACTCCAGTATTCTCGCCTGGGAAATCCCATGGGCAGAGGAGCCTGATGGGCTAGAGTCCATGGGGTCGTAAGAGAGTCGGACACGACTTAGTGACTAAACTACAACAACAATGCTGTAATGAACAACTCATGTGTAAGCCTTCGCTGTGGTGTGTAAGTGTGTATGTGGGATTTATTTCTGGAAGTGTGAGTGCAGGTTGGGACTTAAATTGTGAAATTTTAAAAATGTATTTCAAGCTTATATTGGGATTCATTTTATAATAGAAATTACCTTTCTTCTTAACCTTGTAGGAGAAAAGAGCTGTTAATTATTTTGTATCCTTTCTACTCCTTGCAATTTAAAAATATACTGCAAGTGTATTTTATAAGGTAATTTTAAACCCCTTAGAGTGACAGCTGGGTGATTTTATTTATACTGGGAAAGGTAGAAGCACTGTACTTTGAAGACCGTGCGATTATAGACAGACTACTTCATTTATATTAGGTGATACTAGTTAAATGAGTGCCTTTTGAAGTAGCTTGATTGTTTTAGGATTTTATGACCAATATCAATTAAAAACATACACAGTTTCACTTCTTGCCCTGCAGAAGTCTGCTGCCAAATATTAGTCACATGGGAAATAAATGGCCTATTTTTTCGCTTCCTTTACCTTCCACATCCTAATCTATTAATAATAAAATAAACCTCTGTGGGATTTGAGACCCAAAAATCATTTTACAAACCAGAATGCTATTGATGGATTAATTTCTCAAGGCAGAAGGTAGGTACAGATTTAGTCTTTATTCTGCAAAATGTTCCTGAGCAGAATAAGGAAGATTTTCATTTTTAATTTCAATGTTATACAGCGTACTCAAGACTAGCAAGAGTTCAAGAATCTTTACTCTTTTAAAAGGAGAGCCTGGGCAGGGGCGGGGGTGGGTAGGAAGTGCTGGGGAGCTAATGTATGAGGACAAAGTTGGAACTTGTGAGTGGCAGTTTCCTTGGCCGGTGCCCAGGGTCTATTTTGAGGCCTTGTCAAAACTCTCCTGACAGAACCTACCACATAACCACAATGTGTCCTGGCCCCACTGCAAGTCAGGAAGGCTTGCGGTTTAGGAAGATGGCAACAGAAGAGGGAGCTTATAAAGGACCTTTGCCTTCGGAAGATTAAGGCTCAGTTTGGGGGTGAAAATGTGCTTAGCGTGCATGTCTAAGATCCAGGTTCCTTTTGTTTTCCCTCTGTGTGGGGTGAGCTTGATTAAGGAAAGCTAACGAGGGCAGCATTGTGGAAGAATGCGCAAGGAAGAGCGCAGTATTGATGTCATGTCTGGTTCTGAGTGTTTGGCAAGAATCAGTCTAATGCTCTACACCAGGGGAAAAGACGTTACTCTTACCCCAGTAGGGAGGCCATGTCCCGAGCTGAAATAGTAGTCCAGTTCAGAGACCTTAAAAAGGATTATTGAGTTTATACAGAGGAATAAGCTTCTTCCTGAATTCTCATTCTCTTCTTCCCATAGAACTGTGCAGCCCCATGTATAATATCAGAAAGTTCTCGCTCTAAATTTTTGGTTTATTACCAGATGCTGTGTCCCAGCATAGCTGCCTTTCTGTACCAGATGCTTTCTCATGAAACCTTGGTGTTTCTGTACTTAGTAAAGTGCTTGGGTTTGACGTTCTTTAACTGATCTCAGAGCTTCTTAGGCCAGAAAGCTGTTAAAGAGCTTAGCGTGCCACTTGTTTGATCAAGGCTCATGTCACCATATTTATCCAAATCCTTGGTTAGAGTGGAGGTGGTTGGAAGAATTTGGCACACAGCCTGCATTTAGAGATGCAAAACCTGCAGCCGTTTTCCTTTCTTTTGCTTTAGAGTAGGCTGGCACTCCAGAAAATTGAGTTTTTCCTTTCCCTCAGAAATTTGGATTGCTAGCATTTGATGATGATGATGTATTTAGTATTCAGTGTGAATAGAAAAAATAATCACTGTTTTTCTCTCTATTCCTGTTATCTGTCATGTTCCTATTATCTTGTTATATTGCTTCCCTGTCCCTGCCTTCCCCTTCTCCTCCAAAAAAAAAAGTGAGATGAGAGCACAGCAGAGGGAGAGTGGAAAAGAGGTTGGGAAAATCTTGAAGTTCAAGGGCTTATCAGGGTGTTTTTATTTCCTCAGAAATAGATTATTAAAATCCTCCTTTAAAAATGACAGTCATCTTTTCCCATTGTTTTCAGTTTGAACCTTCTATGTCTTAGTTTTCCTTCTCTAGAAACAGGAAATTTTTAACTGGTTTGGATATAAAATTACAGCTTTAGGAAACAGATTTAACTTTTAAGTTGTTTGTTCTGATCACTTTGTTATTCTTTCTATATCTCCCACTTTTCTCAATAGAAACATTTTAACAGCTAGGAGCAGTTAAACTATGCTGTGTGCAGGGAGTTAGGATGTTGAAGTGTTTATTTTTCTGTTAAATGGTTTAATCACTTACAGTAACAAATTGTATTTATTGTGTTATTTCTTGTATAATCACAACATAATTAGTAAGCGTATATGTTGTTGCTAAATGATCCAAAGATTATAGGACTAAAAATAGAAAAAAAATCCATTTAAAAACAAATTATTGACTTGTCTCTGGCCGCACTGGTCTTCGTTGCTGCACCCCGGCCTCCCCAGCTGTGGTGTGGGCTTCTCGCCGCCGAGCGTGGGCTCTAGAGCACAGGCCTCAGTGGTTGTGGCCCATAGGCCGAATTGCGCCCCCAGCATAGGGTATTTCTGAACCAGGGATCAAGCCTGTGTCCCCTGCATTGGCAGGTGGACTTTTGACCAATGGACCACCAGGGACGTCCCAAGAAATCCGATTTAGATGAGATGTTTTTCCCCACGTCCAAATGGATAGTCAAGGAAATAAGATTCTATCCTGCTGTCTTACTACACTCATCCTTTGCTCTCTATCCAAAGTGTTTTTTAATTGTGGTAAAATATATGTAACATAAAATTGACCATTTCCAGCATTTTTAAGTGTACAATTAAGGACATCCACGTTGTTGTGCAGCCGTTACCACCATCCATCTCCAGAACTTTTTCCTCTTCCCAGAGGGAAACTCTTTACCCATTCAGCAATAATCCTCGTTGCTCCCCAGCCCCTGGTAACCACATTCTACCTTCTGTCCCTATGAATTTGACTGCTCTAGACACCTCATGTAAGTAGACTCATGGAGTATTAGTCTTATAAAATAGCTAGTTTATTTCCTTTAGCATAATGTCTTCAAGGTTCATCCATGTTGTGTAGCATGTATGAGAATTTCACTTGATTTCAAAGCTGAATAATATTTTTATCATATATGGATATATAAATACTTTGTGTATTCATCTGTTGATGGACCTTTGGGTTGCTTCCGCCTTTTGGCTCCTGTGAACAATGCTGCTTTTGAACACAGGTATATATCTATTTGGAGCCCTGCTTGCTTTTCTTCTGGATGTGTACCCATAAGTGGAATTGCTGGATCATACAATAATTTTGTGATGCCATACCATTTTCTGTAGCAACTGCACCATTTTATAGTGTACAGAAGTTCTGGCATCTCTGCATCTTTGACACTCTTGTGTCGAAGATTCTCCCTCTCTGTTTCTTTCTAAAAATAGTAGCCATTCTAGTGGGTAAGTGGTACTATCTCATTGTGGTTTTGACTTGCATTTCCGTAATGATTAATGATGTTGAGCATCTTTTCAGGTGTTTTTTGATCATTTGTGTATCTTTGGAGAAGCAGCTGTTCAAGTCCTTTGTCCATCTTTGAATGGGTTGTTGTTGAGTTTCAGGGGTTCTCTATATATTCCACATGCTAATCTCTTATCAGATATATGATTTGCAAGTATTTTCTCCCATTGCATGGGTCGATTTTTTTTACTCTGTTGATAGTGTACTTTAATACACAAAAGTTTTTAGTTTTGAAGTCCACTTCCTCTAACTTTTCCTATTGTTGCCTGCGATTTTGGTGTCCTCTTCAAAAAATCTGCTATGTCAAACATCAGAAGCCTTTTTGTTTACAGACAGTTTCAGCTCTTATATTTATTTCTTTGACCTACTAACGGGTAATTTTTGTATACAGCATACAGTAAGAGTCCAACTTTATTCTTCTGCATATGGATTTCCAGTTTTACCAGCACCTGTCGTTGGGAAGACTGTCCATTCCCCATTAACTGACCTTGACACCCCTGCTGAAAATCATTTGACTATGTATGCCAGGTTCATTTTTGTGCTGTTAAATTCTATTGGCCTCTGTGTCTCTCTATACACCTGTAACACGTTTTGGCTACTGTAGCTTTCTCGTAAGTTTTGAAATCAGAAAGCGTGATGCCTCCTTTTTCTTCTTTTTCAAGATTGTTTTGGCTATTTGGGGTCCCATGAGATTCCATAGGAGTGTTAATGTTAGGATGGGTTTTTCCATTTTTGCAGAATCTGTAATTGGGATTTGTAGAGAGTACATTGAAGCTGTAGGTTTCTCTGGGTGTTTTGACGTTTTAACAATATGAAGTTTTCCAGTCCGTAAACAGGAGGTAGCTTTCTGTTTATTCATGTGTCCTTTCATTTCTTTTAGCAATATTTTGTAGTTTTCAGTGAACAGATCTTTTGCCTTCTTGGTTAAGCTTATTCCTAGTATTTTGTTCTTTTTTTCTTATCGTAAATGGTATTTTTTTTCTTTCCTTTTTAGTTGTTCATTCAGTTATTAGTGTATAGAAATGCAGCTGATCTTTTGTGTTGATTTTTTATCCCTACAACTTTGCTGAATTCATTCATCCAGTTTTAAAAGCAGTTGCATTTGCTTTCTGTGCACAAATTTAGCAACTTAACACACATTTATTATCCTGTATTTATTATCCTACAGTTTCTTTGGGGGCAGGAGTCTGAGCAAAGTTAAACTGTCTTCTTCTTAGGGTCTCATGAAGCTGCAGTCAGCTCATGCAGTACAGTTTCATGGCTGGGCTGTATTCTCCCCTGAAGACTAAACTGGGGGAAAAAATTGCTTCTAAGCTCACTTAGGTTTTTGGCAGAATTAATTTTCTTGTGAAATTATGACTGAGGCTTCTTGCTTAATAGAAGTTGCTTGGTCATCGGTAGGCTGTCTTCAAGCTCCTAAAGGCTGCTCTCAGCTTTTAGGGCCAACCTGAAGTTCTTGACCCTTGGATGTTCTGACCACTTCATCAAAGCATCAAGGAAAGCCCAGGGCGATTCTTCAGGTTAGACAGCCCCATGTAGTGTGATATAATCATGGGAATGACATCTTGTAACCTTTGTCATAGTCTGTTGGTAGAAGCAAGTCATGAGTTCTGCCCAGTTTCCAAGGGAGGTGTTCACACAAAGATGTAAACGAGAGTGGGAAGCCACCATAGCATCAGCCATAGCTGGTTACAAAATAGCACATATTGTATAAACCTATGTTTGTGTAAAAAACATATATGCACTTCAGAGTATCTTCAAATGGTGGAAAACTGCTGTTTTTTAATCGTTTTGTAGTATTTTTTTCATTATTTCTTCTATTTTTCGCTGCAACATTCTAGTTTTGCAATTTTAAATCCATAGTTGTGTCTTCCTTATAACTAAATACTATTTACGACTTAAGCCAAGAATTAATACCATGATTGTTTCCTTTCTTGCTTAACTTTCTTTCCCACCCCTCCCCGCCCCCACCCCCCCACCCCCCGAGATTTAAGGACCTTTTTTGTGGAGGGGGAGGGGGTTTTCTAGTCACCTTATTTTCCCCAAATGCTCCAATAGATTTTTCACATGTCTGCTCTTTCTGATTTAGTAATTTGTGGTTTATTTGTGAAATACCTATAGAGAAATAGAAAACAAAAATACAGTTTCAGGAAGAATAATAAAATAAGCACCTCTGGTCTCACTACCTAGGCCAAGAAGTTGAACATTCAGTATCCTCAAAGTTTCCTGCCAATATTCTTAAATGGCAGCTCTTTCCCCTCCCAGTAATCATAATCCCATTTTACATGGCAGTAACTCTTTTGGAACCATTCCCTGCCTTGCTCTGTAATCACATCCCGTCCTCCAAATATGTATTCCTAGTCAATTTGTGACTTAATTTTGAGAAACTGAATGGTTTGATCACCTTTTCGTGTCTGTCAGGTTAGGCTAACCTACTGTAACAAACACCGAAGTCTCAGTAGTTTAACACTTTAAAGCTTCTTTCTCACTCCCGCTGGCGAAGGGGTAGCTGGTTCCACACAGTCACCTGAGGACTCAGACCACTTTCATCTCGTGACTCTGCTTTTCCATGGGACTCAGAGACTTTTACACTTGACTGAACTCTCTGCCTCTGGCTGACAGATTCAAGGGCAAAGAGAGGGAGTGTGGTGGGTTCCATGGCAAGTTTGATGGGCCTGGACATACATCATTTTTGTCCATGTTCCATGAGCCAGAATTGAGTCAACTAGCTGCTCCTAATGCAAGGAAGGTCGTGAAATGTAGCGTGCATGTGTGCTCTGTTGCCCGGTCATGTCCGACTCTTAGAGACCCCGTGGACTGTAGCCCATCAGGCTCCTCTGTCCATGGGATTCTCCAGGCAAGAGTACTGGAATGGGTTGCCATTTCCTCCCCTAGAGATCTTCCTGACTCAGGGTTCGAAGCCGAGTCTTCTGCATCTCCTGCATGCAAATGGATTCTTTACCACTGTGCAACCTGGGAAGCCCCAGAAATGTAGTATAACTGGGCCAGAAAGGGAAATGACTCGATGAACAGTAGGCCAATTTCTACCATAGTACTTATCCCTAGGCAGGCTCTGTTTTGACAGTTTTGAAAAACTGAATGGCAAATCTAAACCTACTTAAGAACAGAAAGGCCCATGTTGCCACTATTAAATGAAGGCTGACAGGAGCAGATAAGCTGGACAGAGTCTTTCTTGAGTCCTTTCTGCTAAGTCCTTGGGAAAGTTTGCTAATAAGTCCTGAGAAACCCTAAGACTCATCACAGTCGGGGCACTTGGTGGAGCTGAAGTCTTTACAAGGTATTAAGTACCAAGAAGAAATATGGTTGGGGAAGTACACTGTTCTTTCAGGCTCTTCCTGCTCTATCTGTTAGCAGTAGGTAAAAGAGAAATATATCCATGGTGTGAAATATGGCCTCCCTCCCATCTAGGCAGCTGGGGGTGAAACCGTGGGAACTTCATCAACATGGGGTCAAGAGAGACTAAATTCAGATTAAAAACCAGGGCCAGCTCAGCTCATATTAAAAAGAAGTCTCAAAGGCTGTGGAGATTTGGGCGATGCTGCCCTCTGTTATGTCTCTGGAACCAGTGACTGCTTCAGTCTGTAGCTTTCTTCCTGGGATGCCCGTCACCCTGGGATGGCTTGATCCCGTTCACCTCTTCGGTCTTGGATTTATTTCCTGTATGCTATGTTTCCTTCTTTTTGATTTTCTCTTTCATTAGAGAGGTACCTTTAGTAACTTATTAACATAGGGTGTAAAAGATAAGTTTTTTGAAAACATGGTAGCCTGAAGTCTTTTGTAATCAAGTTTGAGAATAGACCCTGGGAGAGAAAATGGCAACCCACTCCAGTATTCTCGCCTGGAAAAATCCCATGGACAGAGGAGCCTGGCAGGCTACAGTCCATGGGTCACAAAAAGTCGGGCATGACTGAGTGACTAACCCACACACACAGCTGAGCGTGCATGCATAAGAACAGAACGGTGTGGCTGGGCTTAAGCCACACAGAGGGTCTGTAATCTTCTTTCAGGAATGTGAAGGCATCACTCTTGTCTTCTTGTTGCCAGAATTATTTTTCTTTCCGGAAGACTGGAAGCATTCTAATTGTTAATCCTTTATCTGTGACCTGATCTTTTCATCCCTGGAAAGCTTGTAAAATCATTCTTGTTCCCATGTTTGAAATTAACTATAAGAATTCCCTATGAAATACCTTGGTGTAGATTCAGGACTTGTACATTCTGTAGGCCTTTTGAATCTGGTGACCCATGGCCTTAACTTCAGGAAAGTTATTACTTTTAAAAATTAATTTGGCTGCAGTGGATCTTAGTTGCAGCCTGTGGGATCTTGGTTGTCGCATGCGGGACCTAGTTCCCTGACCAGGGATCAGACCCAGGCCCCCTGCGTCGGAGAGTGGAGTCTTAGCCACTGGACCGCCAGGGAAGTCCCAGAGAAGTTATTAATGATTTCTTTTTCTTTGTGTGTGCGAATGTCAGTATGTGTTGGGGGGTTGGGGGTAGTGGATGAGCAGGTATGGGAAGGTCTGTTCGTGTTTATAAAAAGGAGCCCACCAAGTGTTGGTATTGAGTCTTTTATGAGCAGAAGTACTGTGTCTGGAGTGGCCCTCGTTGCCTGTGTCTTTGGATTGGAGTGGCACATGGATCCCCGACTCTCACAGCTGTGCTCTCTTCTCTAATCCTTCCCTCACGAACACTGTACTTATATCATATTTTACCTGTTGGCTTCTTCCTTTTATGAGCCTAATCAGTACCTTGCCTGCCATTTCAGGGAATTATTTTGTCTTTCTGAGACAAGTTTAAGCTACACAAACCTGACCAGCATGGCCCAAGAGAAGGGAAATGTTGGCATCTTCCTTTCTGCTATAAAAGTACCTGTGCCACCACTGTTTTTCCCCCAGTGGGTGAATGCATGGTGGAAGAGTCATAGGGATCTAAAGAGAAACCCAGAATTTCAAAGAATTTTGCTCTAATCATAAAAACATGTAGAGTTGAACATTGATGTCTTACCCAAGACTTGGTAACATTAATGGTTACTTCTTTGTTCTAATTTTGACTTATTGATTCCAGTCAGAGTTGTCATTTTATTACATTTTTAAGGTTAATCTAATGGTGTTCATTCTTTTTAAAATTAATAATGTGTTTTTCGTTTACTTAGAATTTCGTTGTGTCCATAAGAGTCTTGGTTGGTGTGAAATCTGTGAGAAAATTATGATTTTACCAGATATAACCAACATAAATTTTTATAGTCCTACTTTGTAGTACTCAGGTCAAATGAATCTTCCCCCTTCATCAACTTAATACAGTGTCAAAGCTGATTATTCTTTGCATGTTTTCATACTATGAGGTAGCCCCAGAATTATAGCTTTAGTAGCTTAAATCAGTTTTTGGTAAGGTGATTATCTACAATATATAAAGCTTAAGAAAAAATAATTTTTATACAGTTTCCTTTGCCATTTATTATTCATATGTACAAAATTTTACATAATTTCAATCACACTTTACATGCCATTTTGTCACCTTTTTATACCTTGTAGGCATGATATCAAACTTGTCCCTGTCTTTATTTGCTTCCCATGAGTTTTCTAATGCCATAATTTATTGAATCATGTTGACTGGCCTTGACTTAAAGCTATTGTCAGTTTGGGTCATTTTCAGCTTAGTGTTTTGTTTTGCTATAGATTAAAAAGAAATTAAAATGATTGTCTTTATTCATGTAATTTTTTCTTTTGTTGTATTATGTTCTAAGTTTTCTTTTTTTAACTAATAGAATAGAGTTAATGTGAGTATTGTCAGTAGAATTCACTCCCAGTCAGAAGGAGAAACTAAAGTCTAAAGCTAATTACCCCCCTCTTTGGGACTTAATTCTGATCCCTTCTATTTTATTATCAGTGGCAGATATCCTATTCTTCTATCATATTTTGATTTTTACTTTTTTTCATGAAAGTATTTCAGTTATAATTACACATATTTCAAAAAGAAAACACACCCTTGTAAGTTTAGTAGGAGGACAGGTAGTTCTTTTTACTGTTGCTTCATACCTAGGATTAGATCTGATAGACAGAGTACCTGAAGAACTGTGGACAGGTCCGTGACATTGTACAGGAGGCAGTGATCAAGACCATCCCCAAGAAAAAGCAACGCAAAAGGGCAAAGTGGCTGTCTGGGGAGGCCTCACAAATAGCTGAGAAAAGAAGAGAGATGAAAGGCAGAGGGGAAAAGGAAAGGTATACCCATTTGAATGCAGAATTGCAAAGAACAGCAAGGAGAGATAAGAAAGCCTTCCTCAGTGATGAGTGCAAAGAGATAGAGGAAAATAAAATGGGAAAGACTAGAGATCTTCTTCAAGAAAATTAGAGCTACCAAGGGAACATTTCATGCAAAGATGGGCACAATAAAGGACAGAAATGGTATGGACCTAACAGAAGCAGAAGATATTAAGAAGAGGTGGTAAGAATACACAGAACTATACAAAAAAAGATCTTCATGACCCAGATAACCACAATGGTGTGATTACTCACCTAGAGCCAGACATCCTGGAATGCAAAGTCAAATGGGCCTTTGGAAGCATCACTACGAACTAGGCTAGTGGAGGTGATGGAATTCCAGTTGAGCTATTTCAAATCCTAAAAGATGATGCTGTTGAAAGTGCTCCACTAAATATGCCAGCAAATTTGGAAAACTCAGCAGTGGCCATGGGACTGGAAAAGGTCAGTTTTCATTCCACTCTCAAAGAAAGGCAATGCCAAAGAATGTTCAAACTACCGCACAATTGCGCTCATCTCACACACTAGCAAAGGCTCAAAATTCTCCAAGCCAGGCTTCAACAATACATGAACTGTGAAATTCAAGATGTTCAAGGTAGATTTAGAAAAGCCAGAGGAACCAGAGATCAAATTGCCAACATCCGCTGGATCATCAAAAAAGCAAGAGTTCCAGAAAAACATCTACTTCTGTTCTAGTGACTATGCCAAAGCCTTTGTTTTTGCTTTTTTTATATATATAAATTTATTTATTTTACTTGGAGGCTAATTACTTTACAATATTGTATTGGTTTTGGGATACATCAACATGAATCCGCCCCGGGCGTACACATGTTCCCCATCCTGAACCCCCCTCCCACCTCCCTCCCCTGCCAAAGCCTTTGACTGTGTGGATCACAATAAACTGTGGAAAATTCTGAAAAGAGATGGGAATACCAGACCACCTGACCTGCCTCTTGAGAAATCTGTATGCAGGCCAAGAAGCAAAAGTTAGAGCTGGACATGAAACAACAGACTGGTTCCAAATCTGGAAAGGAGTACATCAAGGCTGTATATTGTCACCCTGCTTATTTAACTTATATGCAGAGTACATCATGTGAAATGCCAGGCTGGATGAAGCACAAGCTGGAATCAAGATTGCTGGCAGAAATATCAATAACCTCAGATATGCAGATGACACTACCCTTATGGCAGAAAGTGAAGAAGAACTAAAGAGCCTCTTGATGAAAGTGAAAGAGGAGAGTGAAAAAGTTGGCTTAAAGTTCAACATTCAGAAAACTAAGATCACGGCATCTGGTCCCATCACTTCATGGCAAATAGATGGGGAAACAGTGAGAGACTTTGTTTGTTTTGGTCCAGAATCACGGCAGATGGTGACTGCAGCCGTTAAATTAAAAGATGCTTGCTCCTTGGAAGAAAAGCTATGACCAACCTAGACAGCATATTAAAAAGCAGAGACATTACTTTGCCAACAAAGGTCCGTCTGGTCAAGGCTATGGTTTTTCCAGTGGTCATGTATGGATGTGAGAGTTGGACTATAAAGAAAGCTGAGTACTGAAGAATTGATGCTTTTGAACTGTGGTGTTGGAGAAGATTCTTGAGAGTCCCTTGGACTGCAAGGAGATCCAACCAGTCCATCCTAAAGGAAATGAGTCCTGAATATTCATTGGAAGTACTGATGGTGAAGCTGAAACTCCAATACTTTGGTCACCTGTTGCGAAGAACTGACTCATTGGAAAAGACCCTGATGCTGGGCAAGATTGAAGGCGTGAGGAGAAGGGGACAACAGAGGATGAGATGTTTGGATGGCATCACCAACTCGATGGACATGAGTTTGAGTAAACTCCGGGCTTTGGTGATGGACAGGGAGGCCTGGTGTGCTGCAGTAAATGGGGTCACAAACAGTCGGACACGACTGAGCAACTGAACTGAACATATCTAGTTAATTGGAAATAGAGAAAAATGCCTTCCTACAAAGTATGTAGGTCTGACGTTGGATTAGATTTAGGGTTAGATTTATGTTGAAAATACACAGCTCCCCACCCACCTACCCACCCACTTGTGGCTCAACTGAGATTAACTTTAGCCACGGGATTTACTTCTGAGTTTTGCTTTGTCACCTCTTTTGCTATTGTGATTTCAAATTTTTTTTTTTTTTTGGCATCAGTTACACCTTATATTTCTGAAACATTTTACAGTTTATAAAAACGTACTCAATATATCTACTTGATCTTTAAAATGACCCCTGTGATGGGAAAAGAAATTTAAATAGTTCAAGACTTGTTCATTGAAAATCACAAAATATTGGAGAAAGAAATTAAACAAGATCTGTATAAATGGCAAGACATTCCATGTTCATGTTTTGGAATATTAATATTGTTAAGATGACACTGCTGTACAAATTGATCTTGGACAGTGCAGAATTCAATTTTTGGTGCAGAAATATAGTCATGCTCATCTTAAAATTCGTATGGCAAGATAAGGGACCCAGAACAGTCATGAACAGCAATACAGTCTCAAAGAGGAACAAAGTTGGAGGGCTCATACTTCCTAATTTTAAAACTTACTTTAAAGCTACAGTAATCAAGACAGTGTAATACTGGCATAAGGATATACATATTAATCAATGGAATGGAATTGTGGGGCCAGAAATAAACCTTTACTTTTATATTCAGTTTATTTTTAACAAGGGTACTGAGACAGTTCAGGAGGGAAAGAACTGTCATACAAATGGTATTGGAAAGAGTAGATATCCACATGTAAAAGAATGAAGTTGGATCCCTGCATCACACCATATAAAAAAAAAAACTAACTCAGAATGGATTGTGTAAAAGCTAAAGCTACAAAACTCTTAGAAGAAAATGGAGTAAATCTTTGTCACCTTGGGGTAGACAGTGCTTTCTTAGCTATGCAGCATCAAAGTCTTACAACACAAGAAAAAAATAGGTGAATTGACTTCCTCAAAATAAAAACCTTTGTGCCTCAGAGAACACCATTCTCTGAATAGTGAGAAAGGATATGTAGACAGGACTTCCTGATATCCAGTGGTTAAGACTCTCACTTCTGCTGCACGGGGCATGGGTTTGATCTCTGGTCAGGGAACTAAGTTCCCACATGCCCTGCAGTGTGGCCAATAAATAAATTAATTATTTGATTAAAAAAAAGAAAGAATACATTAAAATGGTATAGCTACATTCTCTCTGACCTCTTTATGATTTTAATTTTCCTATTGTACTCTTTCTTCCACTTACAAGGCAATGATTAGTATGTACGTAGTGCCTTGCAGATTTTCAGTAGATCTTCATTGAAAGGGGGAAAATTAAAGGTATATGATTTCTTTTATTAAAATTTCCTAATTTTAGAATCTCCTTCATATTACATTAGAAAATCATATCCTTATTTCACACTTCTACATTTTTCTTTTGTTTAGGGTTTTATCACTTTTGTTTGGGTTTTTTTGTCACCTGAGCTTCTGTTTTTAACCCTAGTACTTCTGCTGTTTTCTTATTTTCTGCTTTATTTCACACTTTTAAGTGGGACCTATCTTCAATTGTATATAATTTTCTCTCTCCTTCCCATTCAGTCTCTGAACATGCGGCCATACATTTCTGAGATAATTAAAGATGTGGGGAAAGGAGTCCATTCAAATGGTACTACTTGAACATGATTTACTTCTTAGGACAAGCTGAGAATGCAGTTGTTGGTAAGAGTACATCTTCCTGATTTAGG
The DNA here is from genome assembly GCF_003369695.1 of Bos indicus x Bos taurus. Classification (NCBI taxonomy): domain Eukaryota; kingdom Metazoa; phylum Chordata; class Mammalia; order Artiodactyla; family Bovidae; genus Bos; species Bos indicus x Bos taurus. Next base: position 50,470,611 of record NC_040097.1, on the reverse strand, counting down.
TTCTGCACAGTTGATGATGTAGTATTATAAATCATGTTTAACATACAGCCCATTGGTGCTGCTGCTAAGTCACTTCAGTCGTGTCCGACTCTATGCGACCCCATAGACGGCAGCCCACCAGGCTCCCCTGTCCCTGGGATTCTCCAGGCAAGAACACTGGAGTGAGTTGCCATTTCCTTCTCCAATGCATGAAAGTGAAAAGTGAAAGTGAAGTCGCTCAGTCATGTCCGACTCTTCTCGACCCCATGAACTGCAGCCCACCAGGCTCCTCTGCCCATGGGATTTTCCAGGCAAGAGTACTGGAGTGGGGTGCCATTGCCTTCTCTGTACAGCCCATTAGAGTTCATTTATTGAATAACATTGTTAGCAAGGAAGGAAGTTCACCCCTGGCATGTACTCTTATGAAAAGAGGAAATGGAAAGATTATTGGTTGTATTGGGTATATAAGAATACTATGTATTCAAAATATTGGACTTTAAAAAACATTTTCGGTAATTCTTAGGAGGACTGAATGTGGGAGTAGGAGATGTGACTATACAAGTCTTTGACCTTTTATAGGCATTGTATTTTATAAAAGATGAGTTTAAATTAACCATTATAGGTTCTGATACTTTTCCTGAGATTTAGTTTGTATTTAGTATCTATCTATCTTTGTCCTGCCAGGCCGTCCAGTTTTGCCTCATATATGTATTTTTCATTTTTTACTCTGCCTCAAGTTCTGGGTGTTCCTTTTGTTGCTTTTGTGGGTTCTGTGTAATGGTCTCATCTAGATATTTCAGAATTGATGTCTCTGCAATCCCTCCCTCCCTTCCTTGCTTGCTTTTTTCTTTTCTTCTTTCCCCCTCTCCTCCCCCTGCTCTTTGTGCCCTTCCCCCTCCTCCTCTTTTTTTTTCTCTTTTAGTCCAGGAATTCATGTTCTCTCCTTTCCCCATAATCTTCCTAATGTGTGTGTAACTACTGGTATTCTTCTATACTGCGATTACCTCTGCCTTCCTTTTTATTTCAAATCAAGATTTTTTAATTGCAATTCCCAGTTGCCATGCCTTTTGTTCATGTAGTCATCTACCTTTGTCAACCAGTTACTTTTTTCCCAGCATTTTATTATAAAAAATCTCAAACATACAAAAAAGTTGAGGGAACTCCCTGGTGGTCTAGTAGTTAGGACTCCACACTTTCACTGCAGGGCCCAGGTTTGATTTCTGGTCAGGGAACTAAGATCTTGCAAGCTGCGTGGCACAGCTTAAAAAAAAAAGTTGACAGAGGTCTGTGAACACTCTTGTACCTACCACCTGGATTCTACGATTAATATTTTATTGTATGTTGTCACCCATGTAGTTCTTTCTCCATTCTCCTCTTATCCATTATTCCTTTTTATTTTCGGATGCATTTCAAAATAAGTAGAAGGTATCAGTATACTTCAACTCGAAATGTTTCAGTATGTGCATCATTGACTAGAGTTCAGTATTTGTTTGAAGGTCCTTTTCTTTTGAGGTGGAATTTACATAGAGATATACGCACAGATCTTAAGTGTACCATTTAAAGACCTTTGTCTTTCTAAGTCAATTTGTGTTCTAATAAGGTGACTAACACGCATTATACAGTTATACCTCTGAACTTGTGTATTCATTCAGATTTTCCAAAAAAGACTTTGAATACCACAGAGTACCTTAAAATGTTTTTTTAGCATGGCCAGCGATATCACAAGAAGCATACTGGTAGAAGCAATTTTGAGGATACTTTTGTTTAGTTAAAAATAAAAAATTTTAAAGAAAGGCTAGGAATGCCCTTTTGTCAGCTTCATAAGCTAAATATGTAAAAGAGCTGGTTAGTTCAAGACACTTGAAACATTTTGTCTGCTAAGTGCTTGCATTTATCTTAACTCACTTGAGCCTCACATTAGCCATGTCAGAGAGTGTAGACAGTTGTTATTTCTGCTCTTTGGGTGAAGAAAAGAAGGCGTAGGCAGCGGGAAGAGCAGAGCAGCAACTGGTCATGCAACCAGCTCAGAGCCTCTCGATTTAAATCTTATCCAGTGGCAGCAGCTCCAGTCGCTCTAATTACAGTTCAGCTGCCATTCTGGATCCTGGGATTTGCTTATAAGTAACTACCAAATGTTTTATTGTATGGACTTGGGTTACCTGTAATGGCAATGCTGACACAAAAGACTTAACACCAGTATGTTGAATTTTCTATGATGAAATATAATACTTACAATATAAGGGAACTGTACCCATCAGGATCCAGACAGAACTATCTAAGTGTGCTATATTTAGCATATGACACACTGATATTCTGTTCTCATAAAAGTGAACCGTATCATGATTGAAATGCCACTTAATGTGGCAAAATGCCTATTTTTCAGAAATGTATTGCATGAGAAGCTTATTGGAGAAGAGAAAGCCTTATTGATATATCTGTTTTGGAAGATTTATATTTCACAGCACCCTTTCTTTCCTTTAGGTAGACAAATACTTAATGACAAAACCATCTGGAGAAAATCAACTTGACATTGGATAAAGGAGTTCACAAAAATGCAGGCAGTTTTGTTCTTGTCAGGGGGTGTAAAGGTTTAGCTCTGGGTTTGGTTGATAGCACTAAGGAAAAGCTGGAAGAAATTAACATGGCTCCCAAAGAAAACTGTTCTTGAGAAAACCTCCTTGGAATAGAAATTTACTTTAGAATCCGAAACTGGAAATAATTTATTTGAGGTCACCTTCGAGTCTATCTTTAATTTTGTCATTTCATTGAAAGTAGTTTTCTATTGTCTATGCCAGAAATCTTATTTCTTTTAAGGTTTCCCCCTGTCGGTGATGTAGACTCTTCTAGAGTTATTAGAAGATGGTTACATAGGAACTGAAAACCTTACTTTTTTCTAATGTCAGTAAGGATGTCTCCTTACAGAATACAAACAATGTAATTTTTTCAAAAGCCCTCAATTGTTTTTTCAAATAGGTAATGACTGATCTGCCTCACGTGCAGGTGAAAAAGGTGGCGGGATCTGGCCAGTTATGCGTGAGAACCCCTGGGTGCCCTTGTAGATGGGTCTCAGAGGACACGGGAGACAGGAAGTCGTCTCCGCTTCCTCCCTGTGATCCTGCGCCTCCGTCCTTTTCGCTGTCATCTTTCTCTCAGGGTGGCTTAGCCTGGAGCTTGTTGAAACAGTTTTGGTTTTTAGGCATTTTTAAGAAAAGATAATTCTTAAAAAAATTTTTTTGTTTATTTATTTTTGGTGGTGCTGGGTCTTCGTTGCAGTGCACTGGCTTCTCATCGCAGTGGCTTTTCTTGTTGCAGAGCACAGGCTCTAGGGTGCTCGGGCTTCAGTAGTTAGGACGCGTGGGCTTAGATACTCCATGGCATGTGGGGATCTTCCTGGATCAGGGCTCGAACCCATGTCCCCTGCATTGGCAGGTGGATTCTTTACCACTGAGCCACTAGGGAAGCCCCCTAGCAAAGATAATTATTTAAATCTGTGTGCTAAGGAATATCCTGGCAGCTCTAAGGTCTAAGGCAGTGTATTAGTTGAGAAAGAAGGAAAATGGATTATGGGAAAAGAGGAGAAAGAAATCCTCTATTCAAAAGCATGCCACTGGTGGTGGTGTCAGACAGCGTGTCTCAGCTGGGTAGCATATTGGGCCTGATTTGGGTGCAATCCACTTTGGGGCCAGTTTATTCTCTGATATGAAAGCTTTTATTTTTAAATGCATCTCTTTCCCCCCAATACTATTGAAGTTTTAGAGAATCAAGAAGAAAAAACACTCTTCTAACAAAACTACTGTTAAACTTTGCTACAGTTCCAGCCAAATCTTTTTTTCTTCTCTAATTATTTTTGTGTATCTGGAATTGGAAAATGTCTATGTTTTGTATCCCACTTCTATGAAATGTCTTTCAGTGAGTCCTTGGAAAGTTGGCTGAAGGGCAAATATTGGATGATCCCAGAGAGCATCAGCTAAATTGTCACTCCACTCTGAAAAAGAACCTTCTGTTGCATGCTGCTTTTCTCTCAGTGGGTGACTGGTGTTTATACAGCATTACTATTAAACAAGTGAATGATCTTTAAAATGGTGTTGAGGCTAAGAATGATGGCATATTTCTGGGGAAAAAAAAAACCGTCTGTGCTTTCCAGAAATTGTCTTGATTGGTGGCTAGGATTTAATCATGTGCTGCCTTCCAATATACATTCTTATTTTTTTTTCTTCTGTTTCCTTTTAAATGAACCTTTTCTTGTATCAGTTCAGATGCTCAGTCATGTCAGACTCTTTGCAACTCCATGGACTGCATGGACTTTCTTGTATAGAGGTATATTTTCTATGGCAGAATCATAAAACTATCATCAGTCTTCATTCTGATTGACAAAGATAACAGGCAGCTGTGTAGGAGTAAAAAAAACGGAGTCAGCTAAGCTAGGAATGGCCTGAATTTTCATCAGAGAGAACTTTTTTGGGCAGAATGAATTGATGAGTTCTGTTTTATTTTGCTTGGATCAAGTAAGTTCATTCCAATACATTAAAGTCACTTATACTTTTAATATATTCAGTAGTGTATTCTATTAGGACAAACTTACTTGAGATTTTCTTTGTGGCTTGTCATCAAATGAAATTTTGCAGGTTTATGTATTTATTATTTATTTTGTTTGCTTGTGTCGGGTCTTAGTTGTAGCACGCAGGATCTTCTGTTGCTGTGCACAGGCTCTAGTCATGCCCTGTGGGCTTCAGTAGTGTGGCTCATGAGCTTAGTTGTTCCATGGCGTGTGGGATCCCAGTCCTCCAGGGCTCAAACTTGCGTCTTCTGCATTCTAGAAGGCTGATTCTTAACCACTGAACCACCAGGGAAGTCCCTCGCCAGTTTATTTTGTTAAAGCTAGGAAAAAACGAATGGATATTTCATTTAAAAAGCTACATGCCCAGGAATGTGTATAGGAGAGAAGGAGTCATGTAATTTGGGATACATTCTCTCACTAATGTCTTTAATTTCAAATACCCTGTGCTAGAAAGGTTAGATGGTCTTTATCGTCCTTGTTATTTAACCCTAGCAGATGACTTTTTTCTTCTCTCCTTTGTAAAAATGCATCTATTTTATAATAACAATAATAATAGGCCCATAGACATATTCTTAGTCATTGGCCTATCTCATCACTGTTTTGTTCATCACTGTATTTTTAATACCTCCTATAGTACCTACCTGGCAATGGCAGGCATTCAGGGTTTGTTGCCCTAGACGTTGTTGGTTGTCGTACTGTTCATGGGGTTGTTCTCAAGCCAAGAACACTGGAGCGGTTTACCATTCTCTCCTCCAGTTGACCACGTTTTGTCAGAATGCTCGACTATGATCCATCCGTCTTGGGTGGCCCTACACGGCATGGCTCACAGTTTCATTTAGTTACGCAAGCGCCTTTGCCACAACAAGACCGTGATCCATGAAGGGCAAAAGTGAAAAAGCTGGCTTAAAACTCAACATTGAGAAAACTAAGATCATGGCATCTGGTCCCATCACTTCATGGCAAATAGAAGGAGAAAAATTGGAAACAGTGACAGACTTTATTTTCTTGGGCTCCAGAATCACTGCAGACAGTGGCTGCAGCCACAGAATTAAAAGATGCTTGCTCCTTGAAAGGAAAGCTATGACAAACATAGGCAATGTATTGAAAAGCAGAGACATCATCTTGCTGACAAAATGTCCATATAGTCAAAAATACGATTTTTCCAGTAGTCATATACAGATGTGAGAGTTGGACTGTAAAGAAGGCTGAGTGCTGAAGAATTGATGCTTTTGAATTATGGTGCTGGGGAAGACTCTTGAGAGTCCCTTGGACAGCAGGGAGATCAAGCCAGTCAATCCTAAAGGAAATCAACCTTAAATATTCATTGGAAGGACTGATGCTGAAGCTCCAGTACTTTAGCCACCTGATGCGAGGAGCCAACTCATTGGAAAAGACCCTGATGCTGGGAAAGATTGAAGGCAAAAGGAGAAGGAGGCAGCAGAGGATGAGATGGTTAGATAGTTATCACTGACTCAATGGACATGAGTTTGAGCAAACTCCAGGAGAAAGTGAAGGACAGGGAAGCCTAGCATGCTGCAGTCTGTGGGATCGCAAAGAGTTGGACCCAACTTAAAGACTGAACAACAAATGTTGATGTTTATTGCTAATTGCAGAATAATAAACATTTTTTTTTAATGTGGTAACTTCCGTGGTGGCTTAGTGGTAAAGAATCCACCTGCCAATGCAGGAGGCGCAGGTTCGATCCCTGGGTCAGGAGTATCTCGTGGAGAAGGAAATGGCAACCCACTCCAGTATTTCTGCCTATAAAATCCCATTGACAAAGGAACCGGGCGGGCTCTAGTCTGTGGGGTTGCAGTTGGTCACAACTTAGCCACTATACAACAACGGTGGTTTAAGTGGAATTGTTTCTTGATTTACACTAAAAGCCAACTTGCCTTTGTAGCTTTAAGGCTCTGTATTAAACTTTGTTGAATATGTGCTCTCAAAGTCTTAGGCTGAATGACTTCTGTGAAATGTTTTTTTCTTTCTAGAATGGAAATAGATTTTAGAAATAGCTCTAGTAATTTTAAACTGTTAAGTAAAATTATTACTGTTCGCAGTTTTCTGAAGCTAATATAATATGTTCTCATAGATTGCTGTGGATAATATGGTGAAAAGCATAGAAGGTTTAGTAATTAGTATAAATTTAAATATTCTAAAATATATTTGGGAAAAAACTGATGGTGGAAGACAAAGTGGTGACTAATTTCAGTAATTGATACATATAGTTTCTCGTTGTTAAAAGTATAAATGAGTATTAAAACTATATAAAGAGAAACATCCTAAATTATTCTGTTTCTTTTTTATTTCAGGGCTGAAAACAGTGAAGTCACATTTCATTGTTTAAAGACTGTTTAGAAGACAAGATGGGGACTCCTGGTTCTGGAAGGAAAAGGACACCTGTGAAAGACCGATTTTCTGCAGAAGATGAAGCTTTGAGTAACATTGCCAGAGAGGTATGTCTAGAAAACCCCTCGCACACTGAGTTGTACGAAAGAGAATGCTGTAAAGGTGCTGGGGGGAGAAATACAGAGAGTCATTCATTGAGCCAGTTTAGAATGTTTGCTGTGAATTAGATGTTAAATACAGCCTCCAAAATATTGTACTAGAATAAAATGCAGTTACTATCTCTTTACTTGGGTATTTATTCAAGTTATGTAAAATTAATTTTTCATTTTATTTTTGTGGTTTAGTTGACCTCCAGGGACTTGTCCTAATGTTTTGAAATTTATAATTAATCTTCATTATTGAAGCTTAAGGTAATTAGAATGTTGAAGATACGATAGATAGCTATATTGTAGAAATGCTCATTTGGACTCTACCGTTAATATATTCCAGGAAGCACAGTATAATTGTTGACAGAAACAGACCTTATTTGGTGTCTGGTCAGATTCAGCATCTTAGCAGTTTTTTAAATAACTCCAATGGAATTTTTGTGTTTAACTTTTAGCTAGTAATAGAGCTTCTGGAGCATTTTTGTTTTGGTTTGTTGACAACTCAGAAAAAAGGACAAAAAGGAAAGGAGTGTCACCTATTAGATCTCTGGCAGCATTTCCTGCTGCATATTGGACATGTTGGATAACTCCCAGCTGTGATTTCTCAGTGAGGAGCCAACTTGATTTCAGACTCTGTCTGCAGTTGCAGACCTGATCATATACTAACCTGGTAGAAGAAGCACTTAGAGCATTTTCAGATTGTATTCTTTGGGTGCGAATTGTTCCCTCATCACTTCCTCTTCGTTATTCTTAGTAAATAACTCATGTAAAACTAGTGCTGTTTCCTTTTGACATATCACACAGACTTTTTTCGCATTTAGCTCATTGTTACGTTTTTCCTTTTGTAAGCTACTTAGCTTTTGAATTAAAAGTCAAATTTTGTAGGAGGATATTTGAGGCAGAGGGAAGTTCTCTAAAATCTGATAACAAAACTGTGATAATACCTTAACAAAATTATTTTTAAAAATTGGTGAGATAGTTTTAGATAAAAAGGAAAAAGATATTTAAAATTGAAGCATTAGCTAACACTTCACAGTGATCTTAAGAATCTACTTGAATGAAGTATTTTGGAAGCCACACAGTTTAGTTGAAAATTGAAACTACTCAGAATATTTGATCCCAAAATCCACGGGATTTACATACCCAGATTTCTATAAGGGGAGGAAATCCCAGTATGTTTTAGGCTCTTTTTGTACTGTCACTAGATATTTTAATTCTTTTTTTGGATATGATGCTTCATTTACAAAATCGGGTATCATTCAAGCATCTAACCCTTGAGTGCTTCAGATCAGATCAGATCAGTCGCTCAGTCGTGTCCAACTCTTTGCAACCCCATGAATCGCAGCACGCCAGGCCTCCCTGTCCATCACCAACTCCGGGAGTTCACTCAGACCCACGCCCATCGAGTCAGTGATGCCATCCAGCCATCTCATCCTCTGTCATCCTCTTCTCCTCCTGCCCCCAATCCCTCCCAGCATCAGAGTCTTTTCCAGTGAGTCAACTCTTCGCATGAGGTGGCCAAAGTACTGGAGTTTCAGCTTTAGCATCATTCCTTCCAAAGAAATCCCAGGGCTGATCTCCTTCAGAATGGACTGGTTGGATCTCCTTGCAGTCCAAGGGACTCTCAAGAGTCTTCTCCAACACCACAGTTCAAAAGCATCAATTCTTCGGCGCTCAGCCTTCTTCACAGTCCAACTCTCACATCCATACATGACCACAGGAAAAACCATAGCCTTGACTAGACGAACCTTTGTTGGCAAAGTAATGTCTCTGCTTTTGAATATGCTATCTAGGTTGGTCATAACTTTCCTTCCAAGGAGTAAGCGTCTTTTAATTTCATGGCTGCAGTCACCATCTGCAGTGATTTTGGAGCCCAGAAAAATAAAGTCTGACGCTGTTTCCACTGTTTCCCCATCTATTTCCCATGAAGTGGTGGGACTGGATGCCATGATCTTCGTTTTCCAACGTTTTCACTCTCCACTTTCACTTTCATCAAGAGGCTTTTTAGTTCTTCTTCACTTTCTGCCATAAGGGTGGTGTCATCTGCATATCTGAGATTATTGATATTTCTCCCGGCAATCTTGATTCCAGCTTGTGTTTCTTCCAGCCCAGCGTTTCTCATGATGTACTCTGCATATAAGTTAAATAAACAGGGTGACAATATACAGCCTTGACGAACTCTTTTTCCTATTTGGAACCAGTCTGTTGTTCCATATCCAGTTCTAACTGCTGCTTCCTGACCTGCATACAAATTTCTCAAGAGGCAGATCAGGTGGTCTGGTATTCCCATCTCTTGAAGAATTTTCCACAGTTTCTTGTGATCCACACAGTCAAAGGCTTTGGCATAGTCAATAAAGCAGAAATAGATGTTTTTCTGGAACTCTCTTGCTTTTTCCATGATCCAGTGGATGTTGGCAATTTGATCACTGGTTCCTCTGCCTTTTCTAAAACCAGCTTGAACATCAGGAAGTTCACAGTTCACATATTGCTGAAGCCTGGCTTGGAGAATTTTGAGCATTACTTTACTAGCATGTGAGATGAGTGCAATTGTGCGGTAGTTTGAGCATTCTTTGGCATTGCCTTTCTTTGGGATTGGAATGCAAATGGACCTTTTCCAGTCCTGTGGCCACTGCTGAATTTTCCACATTTTCTGGCATATTGAGTGCAGCACTTTCACAGCATCATCTTTCAGGATTTGGAATAGCTCAACTGGAATTCCATCACCTCCACTAGCTTTGTTTGTAGTGATGCTTTCTAAGGCCCACTTGACTTCATATTCCAGGATGTCTGGCTCTAGGTGAGTGATCACACCATCGTGATTATCTGGGTCATGAAGATCTTTTTTGTACAGTTCTTCTGTGTATTCTTGCCATCTCTTCTTAATATCTTCTGCTTCTGTTAGGTCCATACCATTTCTGTCCTTTATCGAGCCCATCTTTGCATGAAATGTTCCTTCGGTATCTCTGATTTTCTTAAAGAGATTCCTAGTCTTTCCCATTGAGTGCTTACTATGTGACAAATACTTTTCTAAGCATTTAAAATGAACTTTATTTTGGGGGCCTCTAAAATCACAGCAGATGGTGACTGCAGCCATGAAATTAAAAGACGCTTACTCCTTGGAAGGAAAGTTATGACCAACCTAGACACTATATTCAAAAGCAGAGACATTACTTTGTCAACAAAGATCCGTCTAGTCAAGGCTATGGTTTTTCCTGTGGTCATGTATGGATGTGAGAGTTGGACTGTGAAGAAAGCTGAGCACTGAAGAATTGATGCTTTTGAACTGTGGTGTTGGAGAAGACTCTTGAGAGTCCCTTAGACTACAAGGAGATCCAACCAGTCTATCCTAGAGGAGATCGGTCCTGAATATTCATTGGAAGGACTGAGGCTGAAGCTGAAACTCTAATACTTTGGCCACCTGATGTGAAGAACTGACTCATTTGAAAAGACCCTGATGCTGGGCAAGATTGAAGGCGTGAGGAGAAGGGGACAACAGAGGATGAGATGGTTGGATGGCATCACCAACTCGATGGACATGAGTTGGTAATGGACAGGGAGGCCTGGCATGCTGCTGTCCATGGGGTTGCAAAGAGTTGGACACGACTGAGCAACTGAATTGAACTGAATTCATTTAATCTCCACAGAATTGTGAAATTGGTTCTATTATAGTCTCCATTTTACAGATGAAGAAATGATTGCACAGAAAAGACAAGTAACTTCCCTAAGGTCACACAGCTAGGAAATAGCAGAACTTGGATTCAAATAACAAATTTCAAATGAAGTCTGTGCCATGCTGTTTTTAGTGTTCTCTATCTTCTCCATTAATAGTTTGTTTTTCTGTAGCTTTTCATGATTTTAAATCAAATCACATCTTGATTCTCAAAATAACCCTATAAGTTAGGATAGAATTTTTTTTTAAAGGCTGCCATTTCAAGTGGACAGACACTCTTCATTTAAAAAAATTTTTTTTTTTTTTTTAATTTAATTTTGGCTGTGCTGGGTGTTTGTTGCTGCGAGGGCTTTTTCTCTAGCTGCAGCGAGTGAGGGCTACTCTCTAGTTGCAGTGCACGGGCTTCTCGTGGTGCCTCTTGTTGCAGAGCACAGGCTCCAGGGTGTGCAGACTTAAGTAGTTGCGGCTTGCAGGCTCTAGAGCACAGGCTTAAAAGTTGTGGCACGTGGGCTTAGTTGCTCCACAGTATGTGGGGTCTTCCCTGATCAGGGGTTGAACTCTTGTCTCCTGCATTGGCAGGTAGATTCTTTACCACTGAGCCACCAGGTAAGCCCAGGAGAGATGTTGTTATTAGCCTTAGTTACAAATGAGGAAACAGATGAAACTGATCGATTAATGTCTGAAAGGTATCAAAACTGGGACTCAAACTCAGCTTTTAAAGCTGTTGTTCATTCTTCCGAATAATACTACTTCCAGAAGAGCTGGGCTTTGGAGAGTTACAAGCATGGCTTTGAATTCTGGCTGTACTCATTGCTGGTTAAGCAATCTTGTTAAGTAACTACTGTGTACTTCAGTTTCCTCAACTGTAAAATGGGAATAATAGGGGCTTCCCAGGTGGCTCAGAGGTTAAAGCATCTGCCCACAATGCAGGAGACCTGGGTTCGATCCCTGGGTCAGGAAGATCCCCTGGAGAAGGAAATGGCAACCCACTCCAGTATTCTTGCCTGGAGAATCCCATGGACGGAGGAGCCTGGTGGGCTACAGCCCACAGGGTTGCAAAGAGTCGGACACGACTGAGCGACTTCACCTTCCTTTCCTGTATTATAGAACTGTTGTCACATTTAAATAGTACATGTAAACTTTACCATGGTGTTAGACTTGCAGTAGGCTATTTTGTTGCTTCTTAATAAGTTGAAATAGGAAGTAAGAAGTAAAATATTCTTTTGCAAAAAACTATTTAAGATAAGTACTCTAAACATGGTCATCAGAATCTCTCAGGTTGCTTTTTCAGTATACAGATTACCAGGCCTTACCCCGTACTTGCTAAATCTGAATCTGTGAGGGTGAGCTTATAGGTTTGTATTTAAATGCACACACACACAGATACACATGCATGTGCACACACGCATACAGATACACAAACATACTCCTTCCTGGGCCAGTCATGGGAACCATGAAGCAAAGTACACAGAAGAACCCATCTGGGATGATCAGTTTTTTATACTTACAGGTTGTTTCCTCCCTGTACCTTATTACTTTGCTATGAAATAACTAAGTTTAATCCAGTTATTATATTTAAAGTTACAATATTATTTTTATAAAAAGTTTAAGAGGCCACTATTCCTAGTTTTCATTTCTGTCTTCCGAACTCTGAACATGAATATTCCAACTCTAATGATCTGGTCAGCTTAAACCTGAAACTTAAAAGGACTAGTTTTTACTTTTAAGTTTCAAGACTTTATTTGCAAGAATGAATGCCTAAAGTGTGATGTAGTTGTTGTGAAACTTTAGAGGAAATAGGTTTAGCAGTCTTAATAATTCTTTCGTATATCCTTTGTGATTCTTTTTTCTCTTTCAAGTTTTAATAGCCAGTTCTCTATTGTCCATTCGTACGTTGAACGGTTGGCATTCATAGATAGCCCCCAATTTTTATTTTCTCTGATAGAATCATCCTTTCACACACACACACACGCAGATGCCTTGGGTTAGGAATAAAAACTAACAGAACCCTCGTAACAACTGAAAATGACAAATAGCTTAATCTTTTTTTTAAAGTTTAATCTTAAGAGTTTAATTTGTCTTTCCTCACTTCAAATTGCTTTTTGAGGCAGATAGGACATGCCATAAATAAACAAAAATAGCTTCTTTTTCCTCCTGCTTACTTTTTTTCAAGTTTCCATGCATCTCAGTTGGCACCAAATCAGACAACTAGAGGGAAGAAGAAAAGGAAAAAGGGGCATGATTGTGTTCTGCACACTGAATAATTTGCGTGCTAATATGTAGAACTGAGTGTGTTTTAAAAATTGTTATAAAATACTCATAAGATTGACCACGGTAACCATTTTTAAGTGTGCAGTTCTGTGGGTTTAAATACAGTCACGTGTGCAACCGTCATCACCATCGATCTCCAGGATTCTTTTTATCTTGTAAAACCTGGATAGATTTTTGAAAATGTTGGAATGTTTGAAGACTTCTCTGTGAAGGAGGAGTGCGGATGGATCTAGAAGTCCTGCCGTGCTGTGGTAGGTGTGTTGCTGCTCTCTCGGGAGGGCACGTCTGTCACGGCGCTTGTGAGAGCAGGTGTTGGGGGAGGTCCCAGCAGGTTCTCCGGGGTGTCAGAAGGCCTATCGGGATGCTTATTACCTTTCCTGCTTGTGTGACTTTGATTGTCCCACAGGTTTGGGGAAAATGCAGTTGGAGAGTTGCCTGTCAGTGAAAATTACCTAAAAGCACAGAGTATGTGAAACTGGGGACCCTTAGGTAGCTAGCCTCTGAAAGGGAGAAGGACGGGGAAGGATGAAAGCCAGTTATGCCGCCTTACCACAGTCAGTTTCGTGAGTGTTACAGTGAGTGTTTCTGAGAAGTAGAAGGGTCTTGAAGAGTCTGCAGGCAGTCTGATTACAGCATCACTGAAGCCTGGAATATTACTCCTTTCCTTGTTGTAGAGCTGAAATGATGAAGAAAACATGTTTTCTGCACTTCCCTTCAAATGAAAGTCATCAGAATGTTGCTTATTTTTGAACCTGATGATCTGAAAGTCTGTCCGGTTCTAAAATTCTGTGATTTCTTTTGAGATTCAGGACCCCCTCAAAATTCATACTCATTTTGCACAATTCTCTTAAATCTAAATAATCATTGACAGTGACTTACCTGGCGGTCCAGTGGCTAAGACTCTGCACTCCCAATGTAGGGGGCCTGGGTTCCATCCCTAGTTAGGGAACTAGATCCCATATGCCGCAGCTAAGTGTTCACATGTGCTGCAACTTAAAAAAAAAGATCCTACAAGCACAACAAAGATCAAAGATCCCTCATGCCACAACTGAGACCCGACACAGCCAGAAGAAAATAAATTAAAAAACAGAATCAATGACAAGCATAGAAACTGATCTTTTATAGGAGTTAGAGAGACTGTCATGTTGAGCAGAGTTTGCATGTATACATATTCTGTGTGCAAACCTATTTGTAATACTAAGGATAAAAGGAAGCTCTATGGCTGTTTACCATTTGTCACTGCTAGAACGTTCGAATTTCATTTTTTAACACGAGCTTTATTGAGATATAATTCACATAACATGTAATTCATTTGAAGCATACCATTCAATGGTTTTTACATGACTAATTTTTAGGCTATGGTCAAAATATGTGTAACCATCAACACTGTCTATTTCAAAAATCTTTTCATCACCCCAGACAGAAGTTCTGTAACCATTAAGCAATAACTCCTTTGCCCCCTTTCAGCTCCTAGTAACCTCTAATTTACTTTATGTCCCTATGAATTTGTCTAATTCTAGATATTTCATATAATTGGAATTATACAATATTTGTCCTCTTGTTTCTGGCTTAATGCCTTAGCGTAATGTCTTCAAGATTCATCCATGTTGTAGCAAGTGTCAGAACTTCATTCCTCTTTTTCTTCCATTTTAAAGAACTTAATTCCTTCTTTTATGGATAAATGATAGTCCATTGTATGTACGTATTGCATTTTCTTTATCCATTTATCTGTTGATGGACAGTTGGTTGCATTTTATTATTTTGCTGCCTAAAATGGTAGATTCCAGCCATCTAGTAATGAAAACCAGAAATTTGATTATGGATTAGCACACTGAGAAGAAGGATACAAAGGGAAGAACCGTGCTTAGTTTAAAAAATACTGTCCAGTATTACTGTTTTATGGAATAACAGCCACGATAGCTTGATAGAGCTAATGATTTCCTCATAGTTATTTTGCTGTTTTGTTCTAGTCATCTGTTCATTTTTAGGCAGTGTTGAATTAAGGATAAAAAACTTTTGTCAAGGATAGCAGTTTTTTAAAATGCAAAGAATTTCCATAATCAATAATGATTATGGGTATTAGTACCATTTTTCATTTAAGAATAAAGTGGGTTTTTTTAGAAACATGAATTTTGAGTGTCATTCATTTAGTAAATGTTTATTGGGCATCTACTCTCATAGGTGCTGTGTTAGGTAAGGACATGGGATGGACAGGTCTAATGTGGTCATTTCCCTTGTAGAGCTTAGATGCTAGAGGAAAAAATTGACCCTAAAATTAATGTCTACATTTAATATTGTAATTTCTGTCTTGAAAGCTGTGGTTGTCGGTGTATGTTACAACCAGTGGTATTCTTAAAATTGAGCAAACGTAATAATATATTTATTTACAGCCGTGCTAAGTGCTTTGAGTGAACAGTAAATGATTTTATTGAAGAGTGTGATGGGAGACTTGACATGTTTGATGGCTTTGGGAAGGCTTCCCTGAGGAAGCGCCCTTTCAGTTGAGTTTTGAAGGAGTGGAATGATTTAGGAGGAGCTGTCAGATTCCAGGAAGAGCTTTACCGTCAGTGGGAAGAACATGGGACAAGCTTCTGAGGCCGAAAGATATGGAGAATTCAAGGAATAGCACCAGCTGACTTTTGCTGAGCTCTAATTATGTACCAGGCACTGTTCTGAGCCCTTTAAACAGACTTAATCCTCTTGATAACTCTGTGGGGTGGTCTGCTGTTCTCATTTTATCCATGGTGAATCCAGGGCATGGAGAAGTGAGGTAACTTGCTCAAGGTCGCATAGCTAGAAAGGGGTCGGGCTGACAAGTGCACTTGGGCTCCTACACTCTTAATTGTTGTGCCTCCAGGATAGCACTGTTAACCCTGACATGGACAGCAAGGAGGAGAGTAGCTGGAGAGGCAGGAGCCAGATCATGTAGGCTGGTGGCCTTCAACAGCGAGTGACTTTGTCCCACAGAAGACAGTGGGCAACGTATGAGGATGTTTTTGCCTGTCACTACTGGCATTTATCGGGAGAGGTCAGGGATATTGCTGAAAATGCCACAGTGCACAGGACAGTTGCCCGCCAAGAAAGAATTCTCTGGTTCAAATGTCAGTAAGGCTTAGGTTGAGAACCTAATATGATTTTGGTCTGCATTCTAAAGAGGAAAGGGGAAAAATGAAGGATTTTGTGTAGGGGTATGACGTGATCAGATTTGTGCCTTCAAAAGATGACTTTCCTGTGGGTTGGAGATGCTATTATTAATAATACCAGAAAGAGACCGTAGTGGTTGCAGGGAGGTGAGTCATGAGAGCCAGCGGTGGCCGAGCCTAAAGTGATGACTGTGGGATGGGGGGAGATGGTTGGAATGGAGACAGAGAAGATGCTTAGTGAGTGGCAGTGGTTGGGTAGCAGGGCGGGGGACTTGGGGTTGTGCATCCGGTCGGATGGTAGTCAACATTACTGTGTGGAGGACGTTTGCAGAGGGAAGACCATAAATTTATGTTAGGCTGTGTGGAATTTAATGTGTCTGTGGAGATTTTGAAGAAGCAGTTTGGGGGTTTGGGTCAGGAGCTCAAAGGAGGGGTCCTGGGCTCTACGTACACATCTGAGACTTGTGCACTTGTAGAAAGTGATTGAAATCATGAGCTGTGGATGAGATTGTCTAGAGAGAAAGTGTAGAGTTGAGGGTAGTCACTCCTCAGGCTGAGCCCTAAAGAACTCCAGGTCATATCTCGAGTCTTCCTGATGGTGACACTTTCTTTGATCATCCTTTTGTGTTTGGTTCAGATTGTTCTGTCCCAATTGGATTTGTCTGAAAAGTTAACTCCACAGAAGGCAGAATTACTCTTCTTTAATACGCTCAGTGGTGGTACACAAAAAAGATTATGAAATATGAGTTAACTTTTCAGAGCTATGAAAAATGAATGCTTTTCTTTCCATTTCTGCCCAGTTAAGGATTTTCTTAAAAAATTCTGCCACTTTGTAGTCACTGGTTTTTTGCTTTACTTTTTGCTGTGCTGGGTCTTGGTTGCTGCCTGGGCTTTCTCTGATGGTGGGGCACACGGGCTGCTCTCGGTGGGGCGCACAGGCTGCTCACTGCAGTGGCTCCTCTCATTGCAGAGCATGGGCTCTAGGTGCACGGGCTTCAGCAGCTGTGGCGCTCACAGGGTTAGTGGCTCTGCGGCCTGTGGGATCTTCCCAGACCAGGGATGGAACTCATTTCCTCTACATTGGCAGGCAGAATCTTTAACCACCAGGGAAGTCCTGTACTTAATGTTTTTATTCAACAGATGCTTTGACAGAGTTGTCACTTTTAGTCAGTTAGGAATCTTTCCAGTGCCATTAGTGCATGAACGCACCTGTCTTCATTTTTGTCCTCATTGACCCACTGAAATGAAGGCAAAGGGAGGGGCCCATGTGATTGGGGCAGCCCTCCCTCTGCAATCCAGAGCCCTGGCTCTGTGATGGCCAACGTTCCTCTTCATGTCTCACTGTTCCTGGAGTTGTCCCTCCAACCAGAATTAAAGGAGGATTACTGGGCCTGAAGTTTTGTGCCAGTATGACTAAAATATGTTTGGTATAAAATTCATTGTCATTATCTTCACCATTCCTGTGACTTATAGGCATTTGGAGAAAAAATTCAGATAGCACAGTATCATTGTCCTAAATATAAAGTCATTACTAGCAACCCCCACCCCCAGCCCCCAAGACACACACAGAGTATTTCTGCTGGGACTGTGAATCACATTTTCCTTTGGCAAGACATGTCATTGCTGAGCCAAAGTTTCAGCTTTCCTGTGCTATCTATTTGTTAGATTGTATTCAAACCTCAGTAATAAAGTTTGTAGTCTTAAATTTCTTCTCTCATTCTGAAAGAATATTTTGCCGTCAGACGATTTCTGAATAAAAGGAAGATACAGTTGTTAGACATCAGAAGAAAATGGATTAAAATTCCTTAGATTTTATCTAATATTGTTATTTATGCCCAGGAAAGTTTATATAGTTGGTTTTCAACTACCAAACGCTTTAAAAAAAAAAAGGTTGATACTGTAAGATCAAATTAAGAAAAATGGTACCCAAGATTTTCTACTAAAGGGAAGTTGCTAGGAAGTTGAGTAATGGTTTTTATTTGTTAATTTGGAAACCGTAGCAACACAATAAATATTATGTCTCAGCTTGTCTTTCAGTGTTCTTTTGGCATGAGTGTCATGGAAGAATAAACAAAATTAAGCACAGTAAACTCTTGAGACCTAGCTACCTGAATTAGTCATTTTCCTTGACAGTTTCACTTTGTATAATTTTGTATTTCAGATTTCTTGAAATTAAAGCATAGTCTGTAAATGCCTAAATAACTCAGATGGTAAAGAATCTACCTGCAATGCAGGAGACCCAGGTTTGATCCCTGGATCAGGAAGATCCCCTGGAGAAGGAAATGGTAGCCCACTCCAGTATTCTTGCCTGGGAAATCCCATGGACAGAGAAGCTTGGCGGGCTTCCTGGGGTCGCAAAGAGTTGGACATAGCTGAGGGACAAACACCTTATGTTTCTTTCTCATGCCAGTTGCGTGGATTTTGTATTATGGATGTACGTGCAGGCTGGCAATTCCGCATTTGGTTCCATTCAGTGCATTTATGTCTAATCATGAAATTTGAATTTGCCTCCCTTTAAAACTGTCCCATATGATAGTGGGACAGAAGTTTCAAAAGCTAGCGGTTTCTGTTCTTTAAAGGCGTTTGAGTGTGTTTTCATGTTCTGTTCTTTTTGAAAAAGGTTGAATGCAGAAAGGTTTTAGTAATAGTTTAAGTATCCTTTTGGGACAGTTATTTCAGACCTTTTCCTAAAAAGGTAAGAAGAAAGGGAGAAGACATCGTAAACCAAGTTTAGGGCCTTTTTATTTCATCCCTAGTCCTAGTTCCACTTCCCTTGCCCCAACAGGGAGCCACTATAGTAGAATCTTGAGGTGGCCTTCCTGCTCCTCTTCTAAAAGTTCTAACATGTATGATTATAAACAGTATTATTTTATGGATTTCTGTGTCACTTTCTAAGTGTTCTCAGGCATGTGGGTGTGAAACAGCTAGAACATGGGGGAAATTGCCAGAGTAACAGCTTGGTTTGGCTGAAGAAAGGTTGGGGGGAGTGGGAGCTAATGTTGGAGAGGCCAGAGGGCCTGATCAGGATGGGATTTGTGTGCTGAGGAGTTTACATTTTATTTGGGCAGCTGAGGGGAGCCACTGAAGGGTAAAACCTTTTCCAGAGTTAGCCACCATGTAGAGTGACTGGTAGGGAGAAAATGAGTTAGGAGGCTTTGTTGTCATCTTGGGAGAGGTGATGAGAGCCTGAATTCAGGCAGTGACAATGGGAAAGAAGAGGGAAATTTGGATTGGAGAAATGGTAGAGAGAGAATCTTGATGGAGTAGATAGTTGAGATATAGTAGATAGTTGATATAGAGATGTAGTAGATAGTTGAGATACAGTGACTGGGTGTGGATGGAGGCTAAAAACAGAGGAGCCTTATGGTGATCCTTTGTTTCAGTTTTGGGGGTAATGGGAGCACTGATGGGGATATAAAGAGGAAGAGGGACTTTAAGGGAAAGATGATAAATTCCGTTTGTGATGCTTTGAATCTGAGGTTCCAGTGGGACAGCCAGTTGGGTCAGGACTGAGAGAGAAAAGTCTGTTGGATGCAGAGATCTGCAGACTCTCACTATCACCCAGAGAGAGAACTTAGGGTGGACATACAGTGAAGAGAGTGAGATGAAGTCTGGAAGCTTTGATTACATTAAAGGTCGGACTCTGAAGAAGGCAGATCAGAGAGTCGAGGAAAACCAGGGGAGAGTAGCATTGCAGAAAGCCCAGAGAAGAGTGTTTCGGAAGGAGCGGAGTGGCAGTGATATGGGAAATCCAGAAAGGACAAGCAAGATAAGAAGAGAAAAATTCTACTGGGTTTGGTAGTCAGAGGTCATGAGTGACTTTGGCATGAGCAGTTTCTCTGAAATGATTTGGGCAGAACCCAGAAAGCAGTCATTTGAAGAGAATGAGGAGGGAGGTGAGAGAATAGAAGAAGATGAGAGACAAGAGAAGATGAGACAGAGTCGATCCAGGATGGGACGGTTTGTCTGTTGGCCGCACAGCTTATGGGCTCTCAGTTCCCCAACCAGGGACTGAACCGGGGCCATGGCAGTGAAAGCCCTTTGTTAAAGATAGGAGAGACTTTTAACCTACTTAGGATAAGAAGGACAACAGAGGGAGAGAGTGCAGGCAGGAGAAAGATCAGATAGTTGAGGCAAGGTCCCAGGGGAGGGTGGAGTTCACATCATAGTAGGGTGGGTGTGTGTGTCTCTGTATATAGACACGTCCATCTATGTTTTATATGTATATTGTTATATAACTTTACATGTCTATACATATATTTACCTTGTTATATAGCTGTATAGTAAACTCCTGCCTTTGACTCTTAGGATGATGGATTCAAACTGTTTTTTTAAATGAACATAACTTTGTTCCCCCTAGAATAGTTTACAGTGAAATTTGACATGGGGGTTATATTCCAAGGAAGCAGGGTATTGTCCATTGGGTGGGCTAGATCCTGCTTTACCTGTAGACCCACAAGACAGATACTTAGAATAGGATTGGCCTTGGTTGAGTTTCTGATTTGGGATGCCAGTGGAAGCCACACTGAGCTTATTTTAGCCTGTTTGCCTGTGTTTATTTGACTAAGCAGTAACAGAATCCAAATTTAAAATTGTAACAGTGTAAGGATTCTTTTGGATATTGGTGAATTTAGTTACTTCAGTCTAAGTCGTGTCCGATTCTTTGTGACCCCATGGACTGCAGCACGCCAGGCTTCCTTGTCCATCTCCAACTCCCAAAGCTTGCTCAAACTCATGTCCATTGAGTCAGTGATGCCATCCAACCATCTTATCCTCTCTCGTCCCCTTCTCCTGCTGCCTTCAGTCTTTGCCAGCATCAGGGTCTTTTCCAATGAGTCAGTTCTTGGTGAATTTAACAGTGTGTAATATGGAATAGCAGGGATGGGAGGAGAGTGGGAATGGAGAAAGTGAAGTTAGAGTTAGTGTCATAGATGAAAGTGGTGAGGGCCTGCTTGGAAGGAAGATTAAAGGTTGGATTCAAGGGATAGTGTAAAGAAAGTTTGATTAAGAAGTAGGAATCCCTGAGGCTGAGTTTTCAACAAGGGTTCCACTTCTGGAGATTGAAAAACAGGGAAGCATAGAGTATTCATGGGGATGAGGTTGCTTTTATCCACTCTTAGTGCATGACAAGAGATCCACCAAACAGTTAGAAATATAGGCCTTGCTTTTGGTCAGAGCCCGAGATGTAAGATTTGAGTCATTCCCGTTGGTCGATAATTGAAAATAGGGAGTAAAACGAGAGGAAAGGCTGTGTGTAACAGAAGATTGACTACATTTGGTGTAAAGTCCTGGTCAAAGAAAAAAGAGAACCAGAATAGTACATTTTCACAGAAAAGAGTCTATGCTGAATTGAAAATCATAGGATAATTCATCCAAAGTAAACTTTTATTATTTGCCTAAGGATACATTCTTATACTTGGGGTATAAAGATATACATTGTGGCAACACAGTTAAGAGCATGAACTGGAATCAAATTCTTAGGATCTGGATCTCAGTTCCAGTACTTGCTGGCCAGGGGACATTAAGCCAATTACTTCATCTTTCTTTACATCAAGGGGTTACTTTGTGAGTTAAGTGTAAATAACCGTCTAGCTTTGCTAAGTGCCCAAATGATGGTGGTAATATTAATGTGAGGTCTCATCTTTTCTGTCATCTTGAAAGTTTGAGTTTTGATTCTATGAAGATCATTCTCAAAGCACTGTTCAGGTTTATAAATATTAAGAGCAAAGGTAAGGGTCCCCCCTTTACAGAATTAGTACATTTTGAATTGGGTCCTGATATATTGCCAGAGCTTGATCGTTATTTCTCGACTGGCTTCCTTGGAATGATCTTCATGTTTAGAAACCTGGTCCAGTGCTTACTAGATAGATTTACAAGTAATTTCTGAACCTGAATTTCCAGTTCCTGAATTTTCCTATTAACCTTAAAAGTTTGGGTCATATCAGCCTAAAGACCATACAGATACTTCAATTAGGCTCCTCAGTACTTGTGATTTCACTCATGTGTTACGCTAACTTTTAAATTAACTAACTTTTTTTGTAGTAAAATAAACATCACACGAAGTCAGTCATTTTGATCACCTTGAAGTGTACAGTTTAGTGGCGTTAAGTACATTTAAACTGCTGTGCGGTCACGACCGCTGCCCATCCTCAGGATTTTTTCAGCATCCTTAGTGAAACTCTGTACCTGTTAAAATAACAGTTCCCATCCCCTCCTTCCCACACTGGACACCACGGTTCTACTTTCTATCCCTGTGGTATTTGACTATTTTAGGAACCTGAGATAAGCAGAAGCATTTAATATTTGTCCTTTTGTGTCTGGCTTATTTGACTCAACAGTGTCTTCAAAATTCATCACAGTTGTTGCATATAGTCAGAGCTTCCTGCTGTTTAAATTTAAACGTAATATTCCATTGTATGGAAAATGTATGTACATTTTCTTTATCCATTCATCTGTCGATGGACAGTTGGGTTGTTTAAACCCTTTGGCTCTTATGAGTAATATTGCTATGAACATTTGGTGTGTGAATATCTCTTTTGAGTCTTTACTTTCAGTTCCTTTGTGTATGTACCCAGAGGTGGAATTATTGGGTCAAGTGGTGATTCTGTGTTTCATTTTTATTAACCAACCTTTGTATTGAACTTAGTTCAATCCTTGTGGTCCTTTATTGTTTTATCTTTTTTATTTTGTATCTGTGAGAATGGGTTAAAACTAAGCTGTGGTAGCTTTTTGACACAATTGTATCCTGAGGGGAAGGTGCTAGTGTTGCTACTTTGAAGTGTGGTTTGTGTACCTATAATTTGACTGTTTAAACATATATCAGTATATCTAGTATTACGGCTAAAAGTCTAGAAAGCTTACTATTTAGTGATTTTTTAAAAAATTTTGAATGAGACTTGAAATTTCTAATCCAGTTCTGAGAATATAAAGAAATACTGTTGTAAACAAACAAACACAAAATTAACATATGATACAGTGTTATTTTAGCTTCTCTGGTGGCTCAGACGGTAAAGCGTCTGCCTGCAGTGCTTTTTTTATCCCTGGGCCCGGTTTTATCCCTGGGCCCGGTTCGATCCCTGAGTTGGGAAGATCTCCTGGAGAAGGAAATGGCAACCCACTCCAGTACTCTTGCCTGGAAAATTCCATGGACTGAGGAGCCTGGTAGGCTACAGTCCATGGGATCGCAAAGAGTCAGACACGACTGAGTGACTTTCACTTCACTTCACAGTATTATTAACTAAAGTACAGGTTTTATTCAAATCTTACACAATTTTATGCTAGGATCTATTATTTATTTTCATACCTTATTTAAAATTTCACATTATATTTAGTTGCATTGAGCTGCATTAGCTGCATGCAGCAAATTCTGATAAATTCTCTTTTCATTTTTATTCTGTTACACATATTTTCTAACTTTATTTGTTATGACTTCTGATACACACTCATCATTTAAGTAGACATTTAATTTCCGTATACATGGGTTTTTTAAAGTATCTTTGACATTAAGCTCTCATTTGATACTAATTTCTCACTTAAATGCTTTCTTTGCAGTCATGCTCTGTGTTTTTCCAGTCTTGTAACTTTATTGAGGCTTTCAGTGGCTATAAGTCAAAGATCTCTCTTGGTAAATGTCATATTGCACTTGGAAATATGGGGGTTAATTTCAAATGTTTTTGATATTGATTTCTAACATAATTCCACAGTGTTAAGAGAACAAACTCTGTATGATTTCAATACTTTTAGACCAGGAAATTTTTGCACCTTGTTTTATGTCCCTGGATATGTTCCAGTGTCTCCTGGTTTATAATCTATGGGAATTTGAATAGAATTTGTATCCTGCTGTTGTGTGAAAATCATATAAATCCTAATTATGTTGGATTGGTTCACAGTGCTTTTCAGGTCTATTATATCTTTCTACTTTTCTATGTATTTTATTAATTTTTGAGAATTTGATTTTGAAACTCCAACTAAAAATACTAATTTATCTACTTAAAATGCTTATAAAATATAGTGGAACTATATGTAATTTTGTTCTGTGTTTTCC
This sequence comes from Bos indicus x Bos taurus, assembly GCF_003369695.1. Classification (NCBI taxonomy): domain Eukaryota; kingdom Metazoa; phylum Chordata; class Mammalia; order Artiodactyla; family Bovidae; genus Bos; species Bos indicus x Bos taurus. The sequence continues at coordinate 50,446,451 of NC_040097.1, read as the reverse complement.
AAGTCTCCTATAAATGTGTTATCATACTTTCATAATTAAAAAAAAAAAGAGTTAAAATGTGTCAGTGTAAGAATAGAGTGCACCTCTTGTCTTACCAGATTGGAGTGACTGCTGGCCCCTTGCTGTTCCTGCTATCAGAAACCTGGGAGCAATGTATAAGAAAGAAACAGATAAAGTAGTTTTGAAACCTCTTTATCTCTTAAAGCTTGCTGTATTTAATACTGTCTCCAAGGGAGGTAACATCCGAGTTTCGCTTAGAGTTGCCTAAGTAGCAAAGAGAAGGGTGTGTTTGTGGCTCTGAAGCCCGTGGTCTTTCTGTTGCACAGCAGTTAGGTCCCTTCCCTTTTGTTGTGCAAGAGAATTTATTAGAGAATAGATTTCAATTACCTGTACTTCTGTTTGGTTAGAGAGCTCCCATTTTAGAATAGATTGTGCAGAATTGGCCACAGATATCAGAAGGATTAAATCGGCATTCTCGATAAATTTCTAAGGGAGGCTGCAAGTGTAGATGTATTTATTATGTGCTGAAGCATAATTTAGCCTTAAAGTCTTTTTTTGTAAAATACACGTTCTGGTAAGAACGTGGTGATCATTCATAGAGGGGGAAAGAATGTGGAGAGTGTAGGTGTATTTTAAAATTAACTACATATTTATTTGGCCACGCTGGGTCACTTCGTTGCTGTGAGTGGCCTTTCTCTAGCTGCAGTGAGCCAGTGCCCCTCTTCATTACGGTATGAGGGCTCCCACTGCAGAGGCTTCTCTTGTTGTGGAGCATCAGCTCTAGGCAGGCAGTCTTCAATAGTAGTGTTGCATGGGTTTAGTTTCCCCGCAGCTTATGGAATCTTCCCTGACCAGGGACTGAACCCGTGTCCCCTGCATTGCCAGGTGAGTTCCTATCCACTGGACCACCAGGGAAGTCTGAGTGTAGGTGTTTTAAAGATAGAGGCCATTGGAAAATTCATGTGAGAAAACTAATTGCTCTGGTGATGACGGTGTGAGAGCTTAAGGATGGTAGATTGCAATTCACTTTGCAGGGTTTTTGCTACTAAAACATGTGTAAAACTGACTAGGAAAATGCCAAAATTGAGATTGAATAAGTAGTAACTCTTACACTGTCTATGCTTCTTAGCAGCCTTCTGTGACCTTGCCTGGCAAAACCCGTTGCCCCTTCCTGCAGGTGTCCTCCTTCTAAGCAGTGTGTTTGTCTCTCTCAGCTAGACTGTGAAGTCTTTGGGCAGAAATGGCATGTCCTGCTCTGTACTTTTTGCACTCAGTGTGGTGCTTACACACAGTAGATCCTTCTAAACCTTGCCTGAGTCTCTTCTTAGTGTGAGTGTGCCTGCGGGCTTAATTGCTCAGTTGTGTCCAACTCTTTGTGACCCCATGTATGTAGCCCGCTGGGCTCCTCTGTCCGTAGGATTTCCCAGGCTAGAATACTGGACTATTCTTGCCCCCACTCCAGGGGATCTTTCTGACCCAAGGATGGAACCCACGTGTCTTGTGTCTCCTGCATTGGCAGGTGGATTCTTTACTGTTGTGCCAGCTGGGAAGCCCTCCTACTGTGAGGCTTGGGCACAAATATCATCAGAACAAGAGAAGCAGCAGCTACTGTCCTTATCAGAGGAGGGATCTGAATCAGAGTTACAATGCGGCCAAGAACCCAGGAAACCACTCCCAGAGAAACGACAGAGATTTTTTAGTTTCATGTGGTACATCAGGCTGTTTTGTTGCCTCATTTCCTTGATACACTGGCCCATGGCCTGGAAATGTCTTGTTTGTTTGGCAGACACCGAGGCATAGGGGCGACAGAGCATGTAATTTTAATACCATATAATACGTTTAACACAGTGTCATAAGTCACAGTAGGGGCATGTGCGTAGAGCATTACTCTGTGACAGAGGGGCTGGAGGAGCTCTTAATAGAAAGTAGTGTGGTCGCTGAATGAGAGAGAAGGGAGAATACCTCCTGCCAGCAAACAGTCTGTGAAGAGAGGCTGAACCTCCCAGCCCAGGAGATGAGGTCCAGGAATGGAGAGGGGTGGATGCAGCTGGTGAAGCTGGGGCCAACTGGGGGAAAAAAGGCAGAGAACTGACTGGGAGAAACTATCTCTGTTTTTGCTCTTCGTCTCCTGCCTTCTCTTTGTGCTGGTCCATGGAATTTTTGCTTTAACAGTGAGTGAGGGGGAGCCCCTGGAGTGTTTTACAGAGCAAAATGATTGATTTGATCAGAAATGTGTTTTGTAAGGCAGATGGGCAGTCATGTAACCACATAGACGATGAATTGTCGAGTCGAGTCTAGAGTCAGGTAGATGGATTTGGAGGCAGTTGCAGTGTCCAGGAGATAAAGAGTTATTATATGATTTCATTTATATGCTGTGTCCAGAAGAGGCAGATTCAGAGAGACAGAAAGTAGACTGATGGTTGCCCGGGGCTGGAGTTGGGTAATGGGAAGTGACAACTAATGGGTACAGGTTTTCCTTTTGGGGTGACGAAAGTATCATTAGATGGTGATGATAATTGTGCAACTTTGTGAATATACTTAAAAACCCATTGAATTGTATGTTTTTAAGTGGTGAATCTGATGGCATGTGAAGCATATCTCGGAGAGAGAGAGAGGAAGAGTTCCTGAAATAAGCAGGGATCGTGAGCATAAAGAAAGAGAGATGGGTTGGAGGGAAACTCAACCCAAGAGTTGGTCAAGAATTGACAGCACTTGGAGAGTGAATATTGGTGATGCCCACAGTGAAATAGGGGCCAGCCCTGCCATTTCCAATTTGTATGATTAAACTGATGGGGAAAGAAATACTGGAAAAAGCAAGTTTGGAGAAACCTACAATGAACAGTGTAAACTGTTTTGAATATGTCATCAAGTCAGACAGTTGTGCATGAAGGCCCAGATTTCAGGAGACTCTGAGACTAGAAAAAGAAGTGAGTTGTGGAGGGGGTGTAGACTGAAGAGGTCACCAGGCTGCTGGTGGGCAACCCTGTGTCCCCACTCTTTGGCTCTCTCTCCTCCAGGCTGGTCTAGAGGTATGGTGCTGGAGGCACTGGTTTTTAAATAAAGCTGAATCTTTCTGTTACTTTTCAGGCAGAGGCAAGGCTGGCAGCAAAACGGGCTGCCCGGGCAGAAGCAAGAGATATCCGCATGAGAGAACTGGAACGGCAGCAAAAAGAGGTAACTGGGGAAAATAACCCTGTTTTGTGTCGTTACTTCAGAAGGCTAGTTTCCTTCTGAAGTAAACCTGGTTCCTTTTGAAATACTGGGAATAGAGTAACCTGATGTATGTGTTTTGATGAGCCATTCTGTGTCAGCAAGTTAGTGCAATATTTGTTTGAAATTAACAGCAGACACCTGTATACCTCTTGTCATAAGTTACTGTTGGGTTATAAAGTCCTTGTAATAGCCAAAGAAGGCTTAGAGGTGACAGAATTATTTACTATAGTCCTAAATGTCCTAGAATTTTGACTATATCGTGATAAATACATAGTTAAGCTCTGTGAAATCATACAGCCATATAGTTTGTAAGCATACTTAATAATGGAGGAAAATCTTCGTATAAGAAAATGGAAAAAAAAAATCCCACAATTGTAGCACTTTTAGGACTCCAGTCTTGTGTTACAAAAACTAGTATCCATATATAGATCAAAAACTACTGGAAAGAAGTGATTACTCTCAGTACTTTGGTTTATCTGTGGTGGAATTGTGATTGATTTTATGTTACACTTTTGTATAGCTAATACATTTCCGTCTTTTTTAATTATCAGTGAGAAAAGCAAAAAAGAAAAAAAATTTTATAACTAGACATATATAGAAGTTGGGCTGCTTTAAAAGAAAATAAATACTCTTTTTTACTCTTTCCTTCTGACATTGACCTGACTTTGAAACTTCCCATAAAAACCATTTCTGATGTTTTAGTTTAAAGGGGGAAAAAAGCTGCAGGGCAATGTTAAACACTTTGTTTTGAGGTTTGTGGTGAATTTTCTGTTAATGAGTTAGAGAGATGTGTATAGAGGCCATATTGTCACAGCTCAAAAACAAAGCCAAAAACAGTTAATATATTGCCTTTTTTTTTTTTTTTTTTTTTTTACCTCATAGCTTCAAATATTGAATGCAGTTCTTGGCTTGAGATGAAATGTTAAAATACAATGCATTGTCTTTTATATTCCTAAAATTGTAGTGAACTATAAGAATAGAGTTATTAAGTTTAAGTTTTATTTGTAGTTCTCTGAGCTGCAGACTGAACATATTTAGCTTAGTATGTTGTGTATTTTGAATGTGTAACTTTGAATTAACAATCATTGCCTTTCAGGACAAATGTATGTGATTAGTTTAAGACTTTCCATAGCAGGCAGTCTGTCGGAAACTTGAGTTTGTGAAACTTTTGCATTTGTAGCACTCTCATCATTCCTTTGACCGGAAATGGGGACAGATTCAGAAGTGGCTGGTAGGCCAGAATTGCCTGCCCTGCATGTTGTGATCAGTTGCTGAAATATGCAATCTCAAAGTAAAACATTGACTAATCATTTGCCAAGTAGGAGTGTTTGTCATGTTTGAACCTAAAGGTCAGCGAGTGTCTCTTCTGCCTGTAGTAGACCAAATGTGTGCTTGGAGTCCGGCCATTTTCGTTGTAGTTAGAGCCTCACGCTCATCTCATAAATGCTCCTGACCAAGAAAGATTGAGTAGATGAATGTGTTTTCTCTCTGTGGATTTGTTCTTCTGTCCCTAAAATTTGCCCACCCCTCTCCGTCCCGCCTTCTCCTCCCCTGCCCCTTTCTTCTTTTCTCTCTTTTTTAAAAAGCTATATCAGGTTCTTCATAGAAAGATGAACCAAATCATTCTTTCATCCCCTCTGAAAATTACTTTTATGTTGTTAGTTCTCTCAGTTTCCTTTCAAGTCTTACGCTGTCATTCCCAAATTTGTTAGCTGCAAGAGCAAATTGCAACCAGTAATGTATGACTTACTGTGAGTCAGTCCTAAATTTGAGCTTTTTTCAGTGTTGATAAGTGCCCTTGCTGCCTCTGGTTGCGGGGGTTCTTAGCTTGGTGTGTGAATAGGCTTGGGGGATGGGGTGAGGACATCCCATGCCAGGTTTTGAGTATGTGTATATTTTCATGTGAAATGGCCACAGGAATTTTTATTATCAGATTCTCAAAAGGAGTCTGTGATCCTTAAGAGGTTAAGAACCACTGTTTAATTGCATAACAAGCAACTTTCATAAGCAAATCCCTTCTAGAATAGCATTTTAAGGTATAACCAGAATTTAAATATTTATGATTGTATTTACCTACAAATTTTAAAACTTCATCATACTTCTCATTGTGATATTTTAAAAAAGAGAGAAAAAACGTGTTTGGTTACTTAAAATTAAGCCACTCCTCATGTATGTGTTTGTTATTTTGGAGTAGAATCTGTCCTTTCTTGTTATTAAAGATAGCTTATTTTATAATTCAAGTGTCTTCTGCATGTAACTGGCTTAATATTACTGATGATGTCTTAAGAATATTTTTGCATGAGTTAAGAGAAATAATTCTTAATTGCAAAAGTGGAAATATTAATTTCCTTTTATAATTATGTATTATAGTTCTCAAATTAAATTGCCTAGGATTTTAATATCTTAGGGCAGATCAAAGCATTAAATAAAAAAAGCCTATGTTAAAAGTCTAATATTTAATTCTTATGTTGAAAGGAGCAGTTTGGGTTAGGGTTTAAAACGCAGGTGTCCAAGTCTTAACTAATAGGTAGGATTTGGACAGGCAGAGAAGGTGGGGTTTTGTTTCAGATAGAATAATTAACATTCCGACCCCTTCTGGCACTTCGTTCAAACTGATTTTTCCTCTAACTTCTTATCCTATCCTTGTCTTTCTGGCTGCTTTCTGTCTATGAACTTATCATAGAAGTTGGCATGTGAGCATCACAGTGTAAAATATAAATTACTAATAAATTTATAATTAATGCATAGACAAACAATTGGGTTATCGATGACTAGAAGGAAGAATCTTCCTATACTAAAAATTTCTCCTAATTTAGCACTTTTTTCGCCCGTGAGTGGGCTGTTGGATGTGAATAGGGAACACCGGAGCATGAGGTTCAGGAATGAAGCTAATGTTGAGTACATGTCTGTGTGCCAGCATTGTGCTCATGGAGAAGGCAATGGCACCCAACTCCAGTACTCTTGCCTGGAGAATCCCATGGATGGAGGAGCCTGGAGGGCTACAGTCCATGGGGTCGCTGAGAGTCAGACACGACTGAGCGACTTCACTTTCACGCATTGGAGAAGGAAATGGCAACCCACTCCAGTGTTCTTGCCTGGAGAATCCCAGGGACGGGGGAGCCTGGTGGCTGCCGTCTATGGGGTCACACAGAGTCGGACATGACTAAAGTGACTTAGCATAGCATAGCATTGTGCTCATACCTTTTACATACGTGTTCAGTCCCCATTGTAAGACAGGTCCACTCTCTCCATTTTATAGGTAGGTGAGAAAGGGTTGGCAAAGTGAACAGCTTTAGTTGTTGGCAGAGCCGGAATTCAAAGGGATGCAAGGGTGCCCCATGTGCTGATGGTGGAGTGGGAGGTGGACGGACCAAGAAGAAAAGGGCCTGTGTCTTTCTGGGCCCCCAGGTAGTCTTAGGTTAGCCAGTACTGCTGCCTGTAAGCCGGGTGTCTGAAGCAGTGACGTGTTGGGAATCTGAAAGAGCAAATGCAGTTTGTGAGGTTTCCTAATTTAAAACTGAGGGGGCCATACGACCCAGGAATCCCACTGCTGGGCATACACACCGAGGAAACCAGAATTGAAAGAGACATGTGTACCCCAATGTTCATCGCAGCACTGTTTACAATAGCCAGGACATGGAAGCAACCTAGATGTCCATCAGCAGAATGGATAAGAAAGCTGTGGTACATATACACAATGGAGTATTATTACTCGGCTATTAAAAAGAACACATTTGAATCCGTTCTAATGAGGTAGATGAAACTGGAGCCTATTATACAGAGTGAAGTCAGTCAGAAAAACACCAATACAGTATATTAACACATATATATGGAATTTAGAAAGATGGTAACAATGACCCTATATGCGAGACAGCAAAAGAGACACAGATAATAAAGAACAAACTTTTTGAACTCTGGGTGAAGGCGAGGGTGGGATGATTTGAGAGAATAGCATAGAAACATGTATATTACCATATGTGAAATAGATTGCCAGTCCAAGTTTGATGCATGAAACTGGGCACTCAAAGCTGGTGCAGTGGGGCAACCCTGAGGGATGGGGTGGGGAGGGAGGTGGGAAGGGGGTTCAGGATGGGGGACACATGTACACCCATGGCTGATTCATGTCAATGTATGACAAAAACCACCAGAATATTGTAAAGTAATTAGCCTCCAATTAAAATAAGTGAATTAATTAAAAAAAAACAAAAACTGAGGGGGATAGCTCCCCCCTTGAATCCAATATTTATTGTCAGAGATGTCCAGGTATATGCAGAGGGCTGTCAGCTTTAAAAAAAAAAAAAAAACTTAGAGAACTTTTAAAAACAGGGTATATTTCATTTCCATTTATCTAACTTAAATGTATCAAACATAATTTTCCAGGAAGCCTTAAAAGATAGAAAACTCTCTTTGAAGGCATTGTCCTGTTCATTCATCCTTTATATTTATAAGGCTTCTCAAGACAGTGAAAATATTTTGTCTTCTGAACTGTGGAAGGAGAGGGATAGTCTGCCTTGTAATTGGTACCTAAAAACGTTGCTGAAATCTTTTTCTATTGACTTTCTGGTGATTAATTTTTAAAAAAGCCTTTTGGCAGTTTTAATAGTCCTTTAGAAATACCTGGGAAATGAAGCTTTTTTTGTATTCCAGAGTAGAAAACTAGGATACCTTGCCCCTTTCTTCATGTTCTTTGTATGTAGTTAAATCTGGATTTGGCCAGTATAGGATAGTATCTTGATTGGTTCAGTGGTATTGTGAGTCAGAAGGTCTGAATGCTGGTCCAGCTTTCTAGCTTTGTTGACCCCTAACCTTTTTGTGATGCAGCTTTTTGTTTATTGTACTATAAAATGAAAGGATCAGACTAGATGATCTCTAAGGATCCTCTAACTCTTAAAAATAATTCTAGATTTGGTGCTAGGGTCTTTGGTTTATACAGGGTTTCCTTCTGTATCTCCCTGTCTGCCACTGTGCGGTAGCATTCCAGGTAAAGGCAGTAGTTAAAGACCACGTGGAATGCCCGCCTTTCTGTGGAAGAGTAGTGTTCCACGGCAGACTCTTAGTGAAGTATGTGCTTGGAGTCTTTTTGGTGTAATAAAAATTTGCTCTGAGCTTGCCTCACTGTACATATGGTAGCCACTAGCCTTATGTGGGTAATTAGGTTTCGACTTGAATTGATAAAAATTAAACTTTGGTTCTTCAGTTGCACTTCTGACAGTTTAAATGCTTAGTGGCCACCTGTGGCTGGTGGCTGCCATACCAGATAGCACAAACACAGAGCATCTCCACTGTCGATGAAAGGCCTGCTGAACAGTGCTGGCTTCAGGTGTAGGTTATGACTGTGGAATAAACTGTATCCTGTCACTTTAAATTAGCCAGCCTCTATGGGCTTATATTTTATTCTGTAGTTTTCTGAACTCATTAGGTCATTTTTTCCAAATGGTGCTAAAAAGAAAGCTGTGTAAATCTAGAGATATTCCGATACTTACTGTGGTGTTATTTAGAGTTATTTTTATAATAGGCATAATTAAGGATAAATATGAATTCATCTGTCTTTGCTGCATGTTTAATGGGATGTGCTCTTTAGAGGCAGGTTTTTAAAAGTGCGCCTGTGTGGTAGGTGGAATGAAAAGAAAGGATAGAATAAAGAGAAAACTGAACGTTAAACCTTGTATTGATATGTCACCCTGGTACCCCAAATAACACTAGGAGGGGGCACATAGAATTAACCTCAACTAACAAAGCTAACTAGCCTAGAACTTGTTACCATAAGTAAGCTGTACCTACCCTGCTGGGCTAACACTCATGCCCCCCAAAGTTTTGTGATACGTCACCTGATAGTCAAAAGAGAGGAAAGAAACTTGCTTGGCTTCTTACAGCTCACATGTGTCTATTACATAACAAAACTGTGAATCAGTGATGATTTCCTAAAGATCAGAGCACCATGTTGAACATTGAATTATTGAATCATCCTGGTACATATAAACAGACTTCTGAGCAGATTTGATCAAATGCATCAATGTACACGACATATGACAAGCAGGCGTTTTTTGGAATTGTATTCAAAGATCATGACCAAAACAAAGCATTAAATTGTGGTGTTTCAGTTGAATTACTGTTGCTGGATTCACAATGAATGATCAGGCGTAGCCACATCCAATTATTCCATCTGCATGATGCTTGTGCTGTATTGTCATGGGGTGTTGAAGTTTTGGTGTGTTTTGGGAAAAGCAGTGTTGATTACCTGTGAACCCAGTTGGCCAGTTGTGTGTAGATTCTTAGTCAGTGCAAATTGACACTCCAAACTTTGAAATTCTGAAAGATCAGAAGTTTCTTACAGTTGATTAGGTTCTAGGGACTAGTCATTTAATTTCACATGACTCAGTACTTAATGCCACAGTGCTAATAGATGAATATGGAAAAAATTAGAATTACATTTATTTAGTCAATTGGGTTTTTTTGTGTGTTTTGTTTTTACAGTCTTCATAAGGCATAACTTTTGAAGCAACTTTATCAACTCTAAAGTATTTAGTTTCTCATAATTATAAGTAGTTTTTCATATTAACAATACACAGTCAGGGGCTGTTTCATTTAGTTGTTCTTTGCTTTCCCAGTTATAGTGGTAAAAGAAAAAAATTTTTGGCAATGAGCGCAAAATTACAACCCAAACCTTTTTAAAAGAATACATTTTCACTGTAAACTACATCTGTAATAAACATTTCTTCCTGCTTTGCATAAACTAACATCATAAAAAATAGATCAAAATCTGCTTTTAATGCTGACCTCAATTTCTGTTGGTTAAGTATACTTACTAATTTTTATCTTGGTATATTGAGCTCTCTTGGTCATATATCGAGTACATTCTACAAATGGCCAGACATACATACACTTGTTCAAATGAAAACATTGCTGAGATGATTTCTACTTCCCTTCCAACTGAGGGAGGGATGTGACTGCCCAAACTCAGCTTTGAGGAAACTCCCCTCTGTGCTCAGTTCTGATAGGCAGCCCTCTGCTCAGTGATTAACTGTCCACGTACTTTCTCCCTTCCCAGGAAGAGTCGGAAAGAGCCAGGTCTTCCCACAGATCCAGTCATCGTCGTCCTTCTCTGGTTTGTAATAACCTACAAACTTGCCTCTGATACTTTTCCTCATCAGCTTGCTGCAGCCACTCACACACCTTTACTGTGTTTGTTTTTATCTTATCAGGGAGTTGAGGATGCATTGTCCATTCGAAGTCTTGGCAGTCACAGGGTTGGTATTTTAAGTTGTTTACACCCTAATAGCAAAGCTATCCCTTTGTCTTTTCTAAAAAAAGAAAATATTGGTAAAGTTCTTTTCATTGGAAAGTGGTATTTTCTCTCAAATTATTGCTATAAGTAAATCAATTCTAAAATCGTAAATATTTTCATCTATTAACATGTATATTTACTTTTTTTCTGTAAAAGGACTTTTGATTTTGTAAAATCATTACAAAATAATAAGATTGATTTTATAAAATAACACCTGCATGGTTCTAACTTTCAGATTTTTCCTACTTTCAGATTTTTTTAAATGATAATTTTTTTAATGAAATTTATTATTTGGTGGCATGGGTGACTAATAGTTTTATTCAGTGGTAAATTGAACTGATTTTTAAAACGCCTGTCTTACCATATTTATAGAAATGATCATGCTTCAATATTTTGATTAATATTTTGTAGTTTGTCTCAAGTTTTTAGTTATTATATCATCGTAAATCAAAATAAATGAGAAATTGTTCATTAAAGGCTTGCATATTGTGCCAAAAAAGCTGATCTCTGTTCTTAATGAGTTGTGCTTAAAGCACATTGCCTTAGAGCAATGCTTTTAATTTGTACATTATTAATAGAGTATATGTGCTTATATCTAGATTTTTTTTCATCAGTAAAATTCTGTTCTTGTTAAGATCTATATTTGTTAATATCCCCAGGTCTAGTTTTCTTCCTATCTTGTATAATGTTCCTATCTTGTATTTTTTCCTATCTTGAAAATACACTGTATTAAACTGAGTGTGTTCTGGTATACTAGTTATTGACATGTTTGCATTCTTAAATAGTCTTTTACTCTGGTTATATTTCTTTTTTTTTTATTCACTTACGTTCTTAAGACCATGTTTTATTTAGATAATTTTCCTTTTGTTACAATCTGTTGCGTATTGGCTGAGTGCAGCTTTTACCATAAATTTTGCACATGCATATGCGCTAAATTGAATGGCAGGCGAGATGATGTTTTCCGAATGTACAGTTGTTGCCAGGAGTGGTTATATTTCTTATTGTGAATATAATCTACTGTCTTTTTGGAATAAATTAGTAAGCTAGTACTTGAATCATAAACATTTTGGTTGATTATAAAAATTTAGATTTATAAGAATATTAAAAAGCCTTTATAGAAATCTAACTAGTGGTTTAAGAATGATTTTAAAGGAAAAGAGCTTTAAGATAATAAATTTGTCTTGCTTCTCCTTAGAGAAATTTTGGTGCCTTTTTTTTTTTTTTTTTCCTCACAGGGAGTTAACAAAAGCTTAAAAGTTGAGCTTGGAGGGCTTTGAAAATAATCCCATCTCACCTTTTTTTTTTTTAATATATGACTTATTGTAATGTTCATAGTGTGAAGTTCACAGTCTTCAAGCTGGTTATTTGTAAATTTGCATGGGAAACTTACATATTAGTTTAACCTAATGGTAAAGCCATCCAAGTTCAACCTAATTTGTTTTTAAAACAAATCTGTAAACAAACAAAAAATAAATCTGCAATTAAATAAGGAATTGTTTACTCAGTGTCTATAAAGTGAGATTGATTTTCATTTCATGGAAATTACATCGTTAAATTTAAGATATAACTAGAACTCACATAGTATTTTATTTCATTATGGTAGTTATGAAAATTTGCTATTATGTAGCAAAAAGTAAAACTCCTAATATTTTTAAAAAGCAGTCTGTGAACTTCAAGATTAGTAAAATTTTTACCTTGTAGAGACTTCAGTACTACTGTTAGTGTGCATTTACAATATTTAAATTTTTAGACTTTCTTAGAAATGTCTGATTTGAAATGAAAGCTTACTAATAACACAGTATAAAAGAAATATAGTTGAGATAAGTTTTTTTCTTTTTTCTAACTTGATAATATTGGGAGTTTTAAATTTTCATCAGATTATTGCCTTTTAGAATAACTTTACCATCTATATTATACCGAAAATGTAGACAACTTGTGTTCTCTGTAAAAATACATGTGATGGCTTAAAACCCTGACCTAAATTTTATTCGGGTTTGCTATATTATTTGGGGTTTTGGTATTTCTTTTCTGGTTATTTTTTTAAACATATGAGCTGTATATTAAAAAGTCTAAGACTTTTGGACCTTGTATTTGATACATGAACATTAGCAGTACTTGGATATGAGGAAGATGTGTTTATGGTTTCATGCCACATTCTTTGGACTTTGATCTCTCCTTTTGTCCAGTTAACTGCTTTCTTTGAAAAGTGTCCTGCCTGAAGCTATGTGGGGCTAGAGATGGTATCAATGCTATAGACTTTCTGTATAAAAATAAGGCAGAGATAGTTCAAGATGGTTGAAGATGGTAGGTTTGGGGAAGGAAGATTAAATCAAAGCCCTGAGTTTAGAATTGAAACAGTGCTTCTTTAAAAAGCAATCTACCTTAAAAAAAAAAAAAATCTGACTGACTGCTTGGTCACTGCTTTTATGTATTGAAATACAAGAAGACTATAAGGAAGAGATCCGAAATTAGAAAATGAGGTAATCTTGAATCAGAGTGGTAGGGATGCATCACAGTTTTCACTGGTGGAGAGCTTTACTGTTGTTTTTTATTAGTTCCTATTTATATATCAGTGGCTTTAGTACAATTTTAATGAATTTAATTTTAATATGCTTGGAATTTATTATTCTGTCATTTACTCCTACACTGTTTAATTCCGTGGAAGAGCCCATCGAAGGACGTTACGGGGACACATTGGAGCAGAGCCCGCACACCCAGCAGTGACGACCTCGTGGCGTGTAGCCCAGAGAAATGTGCAGCGTTAGTACTGTGCACTCACTGTTGACTCACGGCGCCCGGGGGCTTGAGCAATAGGTCCATTCCCACAGAAACAAACACTTGCCGAACTTTTGTTTCTGTAGCCTGCTTTTTAATACTTTTTATAATAGGAAGTTTGGAAATATTTTCAGTTCTCTCTTCTTTGATGAATCGTTTGCTTTTAAACAACATAAATGCCAACTGTCACATACTGGAGGATTCTTTTTGTTCACCAGGTGTACAACCAGTAGTAGCAATTGGGATGTCCAAGTTGTGGATTTTCCTACCAGATTCACCAGTTTTTAAAACTGAGGGAATTCCCTAGTGGTCCAGTGGTTAGAACTCCACTCTTCCAATGCTGGGGCCCAGATTGCATCCCTGGTCAAGGAACTAAGATCCTGCAAGCTTCACAGCACAGCTGAATAAATAGATAAATAAAATAAAACTATCTGAGCTCTGCATTATATTTTAGAAAAAGAAAATCAAAGTAGATCATTTTCAGTTCAACTTGTTAAATCTTATGCTTTTGCAGAAGACCAGGTGTTACAGAGAGGATGAGAACTAAGACTGATTCCTTCAATGAACTTACCTGTTTGGGAGGATGGAATAGCTTATATGCAAGAGTGTGTGATTTGAGTAATACGTGTTTTGGTCATGGGTTGTTTTTTTTTTTAAAAAAAACAAAAGTATTTTGTTAACTGAAAGAAGTCACAGGTAAAACTTTCATAGAGAAGGAACTTTATTTTCAGTGAAATGTCATTCACCACAGTGACTTTACCACGCACATCATTTACCACCAAATGCACACCATTAGGCATTTTAGAAAATTTTGGATAAACAAGATTTTTTTTTACACATGTAGTAACACTTTATATTCTGTTTTCATAATATAAGAAAAGTATGCAAATGCAGATATTTTGCTTCAGTACCTCTTAGTATTTATTGCAATATCATTTTCTCTGAATTTAATTTTGCCAGTGGTAAAATTATACCACTTAGCCTTATACTTATGAAATACATTTGGGGGAGTTTCTGCATTATTTTTTGTGAATGATCATCTCATTAAGTATGAATCGAAACCTTTGTTCTGTCTGAACTATTATTTTAATGCTTTATTAGAACTACACTTTTAAATTTTACCTTTTGGTGTATTTTAGGCTTTTTAAAATTGCAGCCTCTATGACAGGAATACATTTTACACTGTAATCCAGTATTCATATGCAGAGATGTGCCTGTTTTTGTATGTATATAAGTATATAAAAAATACAGAAACAAATTCAAAAAAATAATATTTACTGTATGTGATCCACTCTAGTATTTTGTATTTTTTTAATGTTGGTTGAACCCATAAATTGATTTTATGAACTACTAATAAGTTGCAGTCCACATTTAGAAAAACATTACTTTAGATCAGGTTTCTGAATAGTGTTCCCTAAGATCCTAAATGGGTATAAGAGTTGCAAAAGAAAGATATTTTTACCAAACTACCTGAGGAACTTGTTCATTGCTTTTGTTTTATACATTGCTCTTCTGGGCAAGATTGCTTAAAAAATCTGACTAGAATGCTTAAAAAAATTAGGAAAACACAAATCTGAGTAGTTACTATTTAATTTGGTTTCTTGGATTTGACATGTGGTGCTAAACGTATTATTTTCTTAAAGACCCGACAGGAAATATGGTTTTCTGGTCTCGTCATAAATTTTATATCTATTTTCTTTGATTTATATTTCATGCCACTTTTATATGTATACTATCCATTCCACACTTTGCTCTGACCAGGTTTCTAGCTTTGTTCGCTATTTTTCATAGCGAAAGCTCTTGAGAAGGGGTGCTTTCCAGGTGTGTGCACAAGCAGATCCGAGGGAGCTCTCCCCATTTTAGTGCTGCAGTTGTTTGTCTTTTAGTTTTGTTTTTTGGTAAGTTTCATCATAGCTGTGTGTTCCTGCTTCATTGCTTCTCCATGACTTGCTTTTGCCACGTTTCACATGATGGACAACGATGCTCACAGACCGTTAGGATGCTTAATCCCTGTGTTTAAAGGCTTCCTTGGGTGTGTTGTGCTGCACTGTGCTGGGGTGAATCGTCTGAACATTACTGATTATACATTCTGGATCTGAATGAGAACAGGAAGTTTTTCCTGTACATGTAGTTTAACAATAACCTATACTAGGAAAGAGTGAGGGGGGGAGAGTATTCTTTAATTCAGGTGTCACAGCTATTATGTTGAATAATTTGGGGATTTTAAAGTGGTGCTGGATTTTTCATAATTTTATGAATGTTGCTTCCCCCCGCCTTTATATTTCTGATTTTGGAAATACAACCAACTTCCACCTTTTCCTGAAATCCAGTATGATGCTCTTAAGGATAGATCATCAAGACTTTCATCATTAGTATGTATTGCATGACTTTGTGTTAAATATAGTTTCACTTTATAAACAATTGGTGATGCTAATCCTAGATTATGTCTAACTTTGTCACAGGTCTGTTGTGATGTTTGGGGGAAATATATGACTAACGGCAAATTCTAGTGTGTAGTTGTGGCATGGTTTAGCACTTGAATAGCTTTGCCTTTTAAGATCTCAGGATCATATAAAAATTTTTTGCTTTCCCATTCAGGACTCATCTTAAAATGATGAGTCACCCAGCTGACACATACTCAGTGCCCTGGAAGACCTGTTTCCAGCGGTGTTGTGAGATGTACTGAACTACAGCAGCATGTTTTACAGCTATACCTGCTATGTCTTATGTTCCGTGTCACAAGCCAGCAGGTGTGAGAGGATTCAGGTGACAACTGAAACGTCAGTTCCTCCACTCCTTTTTGCTTGATTTGGTTTATTTTTGATGGCATGTCATTTTGGCCAAGGAAGTTTACCTGTAGTGTGTTTTTCTTGGGTTAATGTATCCACACGTTGCCACAGCTCTTATGTTCAGAGTAGTAATGTCTAAAAGAAAGATATGGACTTTAAAAAAAGGAGAATGAATTTGTAATCACTGATTCAGGATCTAGCTGTGCATGTTTCAGGTGATGTGTGTCGAGCAGGCTGTTGACGGCTAGGCCCCTTCTAGCTGCATCTCCTCCTTTCAGACCAAAGGTGCATATCCACATTGCACTTCTTCTCTGCCAGTTGTCCTGTTTAGTAGTATTGCTGTCTTCTATCCCCTCACATGCACTTGGCTCTGACTCCTAGAAGTTACATCCAAGGATGTCAGGTTATTATCTAATGATGCTGCTCTAATGAGACAGACCACGCTGTGTAGGTTGCTCTCCGCTGAGCAGCACCTGCTGCGGGACCCGTAACTCGGGTTAAGAGGACTGTCTCAGGCAGTGCCGTGTTACGTTTTCCGTTCTCATCGTGCTTTGATGGATACACAGGATTGCTCTTTGGCCTTTAGGTAAGGAGGACTGCAAAAGGAAGTGGCCTCTCTTGTCACTCATACCTTTTTAAAGAAGCGGAGACTCAAATGAGGTGTGGCATGAAGGCCCCCACTTAGAGCCTGCTGGTTCTGAGTCCTAATTCAGTCTTCAGCTGGCTCAGCACCGAGCTGGATGGCACAGCAGGGATGAGGGGGATGCTGGTATGCGGGCAGGCTGTGTGTCTGAGCCCGTTTCCCACTAACAGGTGCGTGCATGTAGACTACTCGATGTCTCATGTGGGCCTTTTTCTATGTATGATTTTAAGATGCACTTTATTAAATTATCTTAAAACTGCACTATGTGATCTTTAAAGTTAACATCAATATTTACTTCCAGAATCATTCTTACAGTCACTCTTACGGAATGAAGAAGAGATCTTCTGGTTCTCATAAAGACCCACTGGTTAGTTCTGTTGTGTCTCATATCACAGTATTTTGTGTGGTTGTAAAATTCACTGATCCTTTCAGGGAAATTAAGAATTATGACTGCATTAGTGTGCTCTTCAGGCATTATTGAAACCTGATAATATACTGAAACATGACTTACCAGAACCTTATTTAAAAATAATTTTGTTTTCATTTACAAGATTTAATATCAAGTTAACATATGATGGGCTTCCCTGGTAGCTCAGCTGGTAAAGAATCCACCTGCAATGCAGCAGACTCTGGTTCGATCCCTCGATCGGGAAGATCCCCTGGAGAAAGGATAGGATACCCACACCAGTATTCTTGCCTGGAGAATTCCATGCACAGAGGAGCCTGGCAGGCCCCAGTCCATGGGGTCGCAAAGAGTCGGAAATGACTAAGCGACTTGCACTTCACTAACGTATGCTAACCCTGGTGGCTAGAGTTAGGAAAGTGTCACACTAAGTTCATTAATACTGTATTTTCATCTATGAATTGCCCTTTGGAGGACTGTACCTTAATAGGTTTAGTGAGATTCTTATAACTTATTTTGGATATTTGAATTGATTTAGTTGTGATATTGGGCTTCCCTGGTGGCTCAGACGGAATCTGCCTGCAATGCGGGAGACCTAGATTCGATCCCTGGGTTGGGAAGATCCCCTAGAGGAGGGGATGGCAACCCATTCCAGTATTCTTGTCTGGAGAATCCC
Organism: Bos indicus x Bos taurus; assembly: GCF_003369695.1. Lineage (NCBI taxonomy): Eukaryota > Metazoa > Chordata > Mammalia > Artiodactyla > Bovidae > Bos > Bos indicus x Bos taurus. The sequence goes on along the minus strand of NC_040097.1, from coordinate 50,428,667 downwards.
TGTGAACAGAGGAGCCTGGTGTGTTACAGTCCATGGGGTTGCAAAGAATCGAACACAACTGAACAACTAAGCACAGTTGTGGTATTATAGGCAGTACGAAACTCACATGTAGCTGTCATTCTGAATGATTGTTTTATACATTTGAGATTTGGGGAACTTGAAATTAATTTTCTGGTAGAAACAACAAAGTTTATGATGGCAGAATTCCCATGCTGTCTTGCAGAAAATTCTTCAACCTATAGTGTAATTAAACTGTAGGACTAATAGTGTTCTCCATTCCAGCCAACCTGCTAAATGGCGTTGCTGTGGGGAAAAAAAAATGTCTACAGTGCCCATTTGGGGTGCTGGGAACACCTCTTCCCTGTCAAGTTGCAACAGCACTGGCAGAGGAAGTGCAGCCCAAGCTCCTTGCTAACTCAGGGCTCCCTTGGGTAGGGCTCTGGCCATTGGTGAGGTGGAGAGCGGGGTGGGAGCCTTTGGCTGGTAGAAATGAGGAAGGAGGCGAGGATGAAATGGGAGGACATTAGTGAGACCTGGCAGGTGGAGTATTGGGAGCTCTGGGGAGAAGTGAGTCATGGAGCCTCTCAGAGGGTGTGGTGCAGGTGGGTCGGCAGGGCAGGGTTGCGATGGGAGGAGGGCTGTCCCCTATTGCAGTGTCAACAGTGGAGGAGCCGTCTTTCAGTCAGAGATTGCCTGGGCTTCCTTAACCTTGAGCAAAAAAGATGGCTGAAATTGTTTAGATGATTTCTTTCCCCCCTCAAGCAATCACAGTAATGTAATTGCTTCCCTTAGTATATTGAAGATGAACCTGCCGTAGACCAAACCATGTTTACTGCTCACACTCTTTCTTTGGTAATTTAATTTGATCAGTTTATTTGAACAAATAATGGAAATAGGAGGAGTTTTGAAAAAAAAATAGCTTTAATGATTTCTGTGATGTTTCCAAATAGATTATAAAAGTAGTAATTATCCATTCATCCTGGGTTTTTCAAGGACATTCCTAAGTGTGACATGAGAATAATTCACTTCCTATTTCCTTTCTATTTTATCTGAGGGTTTATATTCTTTTTAAAGTAAAAAAAATAAAAAATAAAATAGCAATGATTTGGTTTGAAAAGTTAACCTTTAATATTAGTCTTCTTTGAGAGACTTGAAATCGCTGTTATTTTGACTTTGACTTAATATAATTCAAATCTTTAAAATCATTGTTTTGGAGAAGGGGTTTGGCAATATCCAATTTTGTCATTGTTGTTAGGTTAACAGCATTTAACCTAAGAAAAATGTGTTTGATTTTGCTTTTTGCAGAGTGGCCTCTACTTTGACCAAAGAAACTATAGCAGTCTTAGACATAGCAAACCCACCTCTGCCTACTATTCTCGGGTTTGTCACAAGATTTTTTGGCTTTATTTGTTTTATCCAACTTTAACACATTTCTAATCCCCTGTTTTGCATTTTGACTAGTTAGGACTAATCTGTGAATGGCTGTGTTTGTACAGGTTTGTGATAACTGAATTCACATTGTCTGTGTGAGTGTATCTTTAAATGATGGTAACTGTTGAATCACCACATTTATTAATGAGTACCATTTTTTCCAATTTTTTAAGTGAAAAATATTTACATTTACAAAAAAGTTCAAAGAATTGTATAGTAACCACCCGCATACCTATACTCAGATTCGACAATGAACATTTTTACTATATTTCCTTTATCGTGTAATTATCTGTCTGACTGTCCCACTGTGTTTCCATCAGTCCATCTTTTTGGGAAGGGCACATTTCAAAATAAGTTGTAGGCATCAATACATATCACGGTGTATGTCCTTTTACTAAAAGTGTACATGTGGAGATATGAACTATAAGTGTGATGAGAGGGAATGCCCTGGTGGTCCAGTGGTTAGGGCTCAGCGCTTCCACTGCCAGGGCCTGAGTTCAGTCCTGGTTGGGGAACTAAGATCCCACAAGCTGAGCACCACGACCAAGAAAATATGTGATGAGAAGAATGTAATTATGTAATGTGAGAATCTCTTGTTCTTTCAAGGCATTTGGCACACCGTACGTTTAGAACATATTAAATATATGGCACGCAGTATATTTAAAATAATTTAGTTGTCAAAACCTGCATACATGATTTAGTCTTATTTTCCATGTCTGATTGGGCTTAGTGAAAAAGAACTGAAAATGTATTGAGATGACATCAGGAAAAAAGATTTAATTCCTTTTTAAATAATGCTGTGCCTTGTTTAATGCATGGATTCACTGTGACCAGTATAATTTATCTAATTAAACTAAAGTACTTTGCCCATGGCTTGTTCTGAAATATAGGTTTTCTAATCCACTTGGAAAAGAGTGTTTATAGCAATAACTCAGAGCTCATTACCTGGCTCCCCAGTAATCAGGATAAGCCCATTCGATGTCAAGGAGCTGCTGGTAACTGCTGCGATGTGGCCACGGTTTGCACACTCCCTGTGCCATGGCCCTTGTTCCCAGAACATTTCCTTAGGTGGCCCTCTCATCTCCTAACGTTAATGTTCAAAGACCAATGGGACTTAAAACACATTTATAGAAAACTGTTCCAAGTGTTTTGCTTTCTGATCCCTTAAAATTGATAGTTAAAGAGACTTCTAACGGTTAAGTTTTTCTCACTGTGTGTGTACTTAGCTGCCTTAAACACTTATGAATTACTGGTGAATTATGGAATATAGAATAAACATAAGCTTTCATGATTGTGAGACCAGTTCTCCCTTTCTTTTCTTGCTTGTGTTTTTTGTGTGTGTGTGTGTTTGTGTGTGTTTTGTTTTTGTTTCTTAGCAGTCTTCCTCCCTGTACAGCGACCCTCTGGCGACATCCAAGAGCTACAGGGTTAGTACTTCCTGAGGAGTGTGGGGCCTTCAGAGCTGCCGGTTCCTTTCCTTTGGGTTAAATCATGCACTTTCTCCATAGGCCTCCTCCACTGTAAATTCTGGTCTGCTGAGAAGTGCCAGTCTGGTTTGTATTTTCCACTTCCAATGTGTGTACTCTTGGCGAAGCCATTGTCATGGTGCTGACTCTAGCTTGACATCTTTCCTCCAAAATAGCCAAGGACACGTGGCTTTAGTGCTGTGTGTACTGCAAAATGTGCTGCCTGTGCTTATAGTACAGAACTTTCGGGGAGTAAAAATGAGTGTATTCTCCTCACAGTGGTAGATACTGCTGGCTGTTGGTGGGCCCTTGCCTAGAATTGGCTTCCTATAGAGGAGGTGGATTTGCATGGGTTCCACTCCACTTGCATACTTGTGTGAGATGGCTGCCTAGGCATGGGATGTCGTATTTTTGGAGGGGAACAGCTGTGGCCTTGGCCACATCAATACTCGGCTCTAATGAAGCCAGCTGACTCGAAAGCCAAAACAATCGCTCTGTGTAATGTGCAATTGTGAGTTGGTTGCTTTCAGGCTGTTTGTTTTGTTGTGGCCTCTTCTAGTGACCGGGAACCTGAGGCTTTGTGCTTAGTTTTATCATGACAGTGGGCAAAGCTTTCTGTACCTCACTTTCTTACCTGTTTTCTTCCCTCTTTTGAGAGAATAAATTGGTAAATGTTCTCCTAATTTCATAACATGATGAAAGGCAATGCTGTAACCAGTGGTGCTGTTTGAAATGAAGTGTGAGCCTGAAGCTTTACTGAGGCTGACGCAGGAATTTATGCAGACATAAATGAGTCTTATCACCTCGGGAGGCTGTGCACTTCAACACTGTTCTTCAGCTTTTTTGGAACTGAGTACTTTGAAGAAGTTATATGACTTTGAAAATAACTTTGACGCTGAATGGCTAAATGGCATTTCCTTTGTTCTTCAGGTGTCATTGTATAATGGTGGATTATATAACCCTTACGGTTCTCGAACTGTAAGTCCAAGCAGGGGGAGGTGGTGAGGAGGGCGAGGTGTAGGTGGGCACAGTTTACTTACAAAGAAAAAGCCAGTTAATCAGACCTGTAATAACTCTCCAAGCTGTGACCCATCAGCTTGTCAACTGTGACTCTCCCCCAAGCTGTGAGGAAGCGCTTGCTGCAAAATGAGGCTTCAAGTGTGAAGACAGTACAAGCAGAGAAACCTCTTTTCTGGCTCATTAGTTCCTCAGGGAGAGGATGAGAATAGCGCTTCTCGGGGCACCCCCTTCTTCTCTCCTTGCTCTTGCCGTGGGCTCCTGGGTCATGAGGGTAGGAGCAGTAGGGCTCCAGCCGGGGGAGTAACAGTTACCTTAACCTGGGAACCAGGGTGAGTCAGGTCCAGGGGCACTGATGTATTCCCAGCGGGAAAAGGAGCTGATCATTATTGTAAAACCTGTCTTCTTGGAAACTTTATAGCCATCTGAATACAGTTTTCACTCATCAAGAGCGAGTTCATCCCGAAGCAGTCCTGTGGTGAGCTGCCTGGTCTCTTTGCATGTTCTGTAGACACTTCTGATTGGTTCATTAATCTGTACTCACAGTTCAGAATATTGAGGGTGTGGTGTGTTTCACCCTTTTCTGCATGGGTTGCCATTTTCCTTCAGTACACAAACTCAAGAACTAATTTGTCTGAATTGGTGGTTGCTGTATGAATGTGACGTAGCACATAATTCTTAAATGAGTCTGAATCTACTGCCATTAGAATTTTTTTTTTAATTTATTTGTAACTGTCATTTGGAAATTCTTTTTTTTCCCCCCAGTGGTGGTAATTCAGGGTGTGAGTTAGCTGCCCTGTCCTTTTTCTTTCTCCTTTTTGTCTCTACTTTATACATTGAACCATTCCACTTGCTTCCTAGCCCTTCAATCAGTGGAGTGAGAGAAGAAATGAAATACATCAACTTTTTAAAAATTGCTACATAAAACACAAAACTGGGATGATTCTAATTACCCAGTCTTTCTAGAGTATTAAAACTTGTTTTAAATTTATAAACGTAATATTAGCTTAAGGAAAGTACAAAGTAAAAGTCCTCTGCCCCTATTCTCCTGTTTCTGTCCCCCAAATGCAGCCTCTGTTTGTGTATGACGTTTGAACAGTATGCAAGTGATTCATGTATATAATGCTGCTTAACTTGTTTCTTTACTCACAGTATCTTTTCAAATCAGTATATAAAGATTTATTTTATTCTTTTTTGCGGGGGGACATTTAAAAGATTTTAAAAAATAAGTCATGTCCCTTTCTATTTCCACTGAGTGCCTCTTGGGGATTAGTTTTATGTCAGCACATTTTTTTTAATGGCAGTGTATCATCATTCTGTTAGTGCGTGGGCTGTCCATTTGAAAAACTGCTCCCATTTTGATGAGCTTTTAGGTTGTCAGATTTTTGTTTCAACAGATACTTGTACAATGAACATGCTTATACAAGTATATTTTTGTGTACTTATATGAGTAGATAGATCTGCATGGTAAATTGCTAATCATGAAATGATGGGAACCAAAGAGTATGTACATTTATATATTACCATATTACCCACCATAAAGACTGTGCTAATTACTGTTTTTAATAGAAAATAGTGACTTTTTTAGGAAACACCTTGTTATTCTTGATGATGTTAAAATTGGAGAAATTATTAAGCAGTGTCTTAAAGGTCAGCATAGGTTACTTTGTGGAGTAGAATAGGCAAGTTATATGGGCTTTCCTCTGTGTATATGTTTGACTCATTTTTCCTGCCATTTCCAAGTGACATTTATCAAGGATTCCACTCTTACAGTTAACAAAAAGTTATTAAAGGGATGTTTAAGGAGATAAAAGCTTTTTCACAGGAGGAAGTTTAGTTTTAACCCACCTGGTAATAAAATTCCATTTGGCAATTCTTGAGCCTGATGTCATTTTTAGTGTCCCCGCTGTGATGGTCCCTTGCCAAAAAAAAAAAAACTTACGGTAATGTTTTTAGTCGAGTATAGAATCTTGTCCTTGTGTGCTGGCTAAATGTGATTTCATTTGCAAGCTGGGCCTCAGAGTTAGTACCCCAGTGATGCCAGAATGGCTCCTTGGTGACGTCAGAATGGAGGCAGCCTGCACACACTGAAGGTGCGTCTTCCACTGCTGCTGAAAGAGCAAGGGGGCTGCGCAGTGATGTTAGAATACCTCCATGTGCTGCACAGGAGTGAGTAAAGGGCAACAGGAATCATCATTTCAGTGTCCTTGGTGGTAGGAAATTCTGTGTTTGACATAAATTCATTTGAGAAGATTATTTTTCTCTCCCAAACTAAAAGACAGTGTATTTATTGACTTAATGAATTATAAGATTATAATGCATTGTAATCAGTGGCTCCCAGAGGGCCTAGAGGTTTAAAAAGCATGAGGTCCCTAGCAGGTTTTGGCTAGTAGAGACATGCTTCACCCCCCTTTTCCTTTCATTTAACTTAAAAGGTAAAGTAAATACTATTTTAATCTTTGTGCTCTTTGGAACTATCTTTTGGTTTTGGGTGATTATTCATTATGCCTCAAAACAGCCTTTTGGTTTAATGGTGCTCAGTAGTGGTGCTAATTACAATCGATACTCATAGGGAGCATTTGCGTGTTTCCCAAAGCCTGCCTTCCTGTGCGTATGGTCACGGGAAGACCATGTACCTATGGTGAAACTGCATCTTTGTCATTATCTGCTTTTAATATCCGTAGTTTCTCGACGATGACACCGCAAGCATTGCGTCTTCTGGTTGTGCCAGCCGTGGGCGAAGGGACAGCGTGGTGAGCGTGTTCTGCATGCAAACACATCGAATAAGTTTTAAAATTGCAACACTGTGTGATCACATGAAATCTATTGCAAACTGAAATTTGCACTTGACAAAATGAGCATTCTCTTCAAATTTAGTTTATATGAATAATTTACCTTCAGAAATGTATTCCTGAGAATACATTTTCTCAGTGGGCTGTGTAAGCTTTCCTAATGACACCTCTTATGTGCTAGTCATTATGTACTTGACGGATTTTCACTTTTTATTCTTTGTTGCTGTTTTATGCACATGCATGTATATGCACAGTTCACCAAAAACAAAAAATCCTCAAACAAGATTAATGTTTCCACATTCTTTAAAACTCATTACTATGGATTACAAATCATGCTGCCATTAATTAGTAGTTTTCTTTGCTATGTATTTAACTATTGTTTATATGTCTTTTAAGACCTGTGAATTTTTTGAGTTGCTGATGGCAAAATTTAAAAATATTGTCTTAGAATTCAACTAGAGTTACAGTTGTAAAGGTAAGAAATAGCTACATTAGAATATAAATTATGTGATTTCAGGTTATTTTTTTTTTTTTTGATGAAGCAAGGAATTTTACAGAGAGCTGATGACATTTTTTCTATATTAAGAATTGATTTGAAAATTACATTGAGGAGAATGGTGTGTCAGCTTAGAGCTAAAAGAAAAAAAGAGAGCCCAATAACTGAGAGGCTATAATTCCGTTAAGAAATTAGAAGGCCATTTACTTTGAGTCATGTTTTGTGAAAGATTGTGAACCCAAGTTTTTCTTGGAAAAGGGTAACAGCAAGAGTCTGTGAGCTTTGTTGCCAGAAATACAGTGATTGAACTAAGACAGTTTTGGTTCCTTGGCAAGCCAGGTAGTGCTCATAATCACGGCTGAAGAGGAAAGAACAGTCCCCGCCACCCGCAAACACCCTGGAAAGTGATGGAGTGGAAGGGGCAGCAGCTTGGACCGTTGCTCCAACCTATTAGTTGCGTTAATAGTGATTTCTTTATTTATTATTTTTATTTATTTCTTTCTTTAATGAGCATGTAGTAACTATCTTTGTAGGTAGGCTTAATATATCACGTAAATGAACTATCAAAATTCTGAGATGGTGGGTACCTTTATAGTATTATATGTAAATTTAAGTTGCATTACTGTTACTGAAAACAAGAATACTATTGTGTGATCATCTCAGCTCTTCATAAAACTTCGTATTTGTAAGCCTTAAAGAAGGCATCTTTGTGGATGGGCTTCCAGATTCCTTTCTGGAAGAGAAGAGTTTTTGAGCTAGGTAATCAGACAGAGCCGAGGTAAGCAGTAGCTGATGAGTGAGGTAACAAATGTTCATTGATTAAAGCAATTATCCTTCAATAAAAAGAAAAAAATGTTCATTGTTTTTTAATTCAACAAATGCTTATGGAGTGAGTACCAGTTATATATGAGGCACTGTGTTAATTGCTGGGAATAATGTGGTATGCTACACAGGCCAGATTACTGACTTCATGGAGCTTACATCCTAATGAAAGAAATAGGGGAAAAAACTGGTAAAGGAAGGAACAAAAGGAGAAAGTAAACTAGAGACTGTGAAGAGAAAAGCAGGTGACATGATAGAGGACATTGAGTGGAGTGTGTGTCCCTTCGGGATGGGGTCATCAGAGAAGGCGTCTCCTTCTCTGGGAGGTGAGCTTTGAGCTGAGAGTTCTTAGGCCAGTGCCAACGGCTAAGGTGGGAAGAGACTGTTGTGTTTAGGAAACCAGAAAGACGCCAGTGTAGTTCCTTCGTTGTTTTGTTCTACAGTTCCTGGTCCTGAGAAGTATGAAAAAGAGGAAACTGTGGAAACTGGGTAAAAGGCACAATAAATACTCTGCAGGTAGTTCTGCATTCAGCATATATGTGCTTAACAGAGTCGACAGCTACAATGCATTAGACATTTGTGGAAAATAGTAGAGGCTTTAGGTAAATGCTGTCCTAGAATCCCTCGTGGTGAGGGTGATGCTCCTCTTCAGGCAGTAGATGATGATCTCTGTAGCATAGAACTCTGACTAAAATTAATAAGAGTTTATTTTAGGGAGCTGTGATGTCATTTTGGAACCCTTTACATTTCTTTCTTACCTTCTTGAGTAAGTAATCACAGCACTTCCCTCATTTCATTTCTTGATACTTTATCACACAACAAAAAAGGTTTCCCCTCATATGACAATGTTCTTATCGTTTTCTTCTCTCTCTCCTTAATGTTAAAGCATCTCATTTTCTTCTAACTGAAAGGTTTCTGCCGCTGATTATTTTAGCCGCTCCAATCGTAGGGGGAGCGTCGTCTCCGACGTGGATGACGTGAGCATCCCAGATCTGACCAGCGTGAGTGCAGCGCATGGGGACCCACTGTCTCAGGCTTGTGACTAACAGCTAATACAGTAGCTATTTTAAAATCAGAATTTAATTTGAGTACACTAGCATTGAATAGTTTTTTGTTTTGTTTCAAAATGTATACATTGATATGTTCTTATTTTTTTAACAATTTTTCCTATGGAAATTTTCCAGAAGCAGCCCGAACAATTATTGATATTTTGCTAATTTTGTTTCATCTGTTTCTTCCTCTTTCCCTCCTTTTTTTCCCTGAATTATTTTAAAGCAAGTCCCGTACATCATGCCATTTTCCAATAAATAGTTCAGTATGCCTCTCTAGTTAAGAACTTTTTTCTTATTTATTGTATCAGACCTAACAAAATGATAAAAAAAACTCCTTAAAACCATCTAATACCTTTCCCATATTTAGATATTCCTGATCGGTCTTAAATTTTTTCTTCTCTTTTCATTTGGTGAATCTATAAATTTTTAGGTGGACTTTGAAGGTTGAACAATAAAATGCACTACTTAGTAAAATGTCACTAATTAACCATAACTGGGAAGAATCCGAATAGATGTAAACATTTGGATTGTGGCGTTGTCTTTGAAGAAGTGCCTGCCCGTTGCTTTCACTTCATTCTGTGTGCTCTGTGCTCAGTCATGTCCAACTCTTTGCGACCCCATGGACTGTAGCCTGTCAGACTCCTCTGTCCATGGAGTTCTCCAGCAAGAATACTAGATTGGATTACCGTTTCCTCCTCCAGGGGATCTTCCCAATCAGGGATCGAACTGTGTTTCCTGAACCCCCTGCATTGGCAGGCAGATTCTTTTACCACTGGGCTGCCTGGGAAGCCCTCACATTCATTGGGAGCTGCATTTAGGAAAGAGTGTCCAGTAGAAACGCCTGGAGGCATTTACCTTAATGAAGGAACCCACAGCAACAGATGTCTGCCTGCCTGGTATTTCTAACAGCCTGATTTTCTGTCTGTAACACCTCTCTGTTGCTGACATTAGTGTTGTTTTTGTGTTGTTTTGCCCTTGAACCAACAACTGCTCTAGTTATCAACTCTTTGAAGCAGATGAGGCAGAGTTTCTTAACAAAAAATTAGACCCTTTTTTTAATGAAGAGATAGTTCTTTACATTTAGCACATCACAGATTGTATTTAAATAGCTACTTCTGAATGGCTGATCCTAGAAAACAATTCCAAGTGTGGTCCTCAAGTGTTCCAGATTGTTGGCTCTCAGAGCTGGCTGAGCAACAGCCCCTGTCTTGGCTTTCATCAGATCAAAGAATCTCTTTGCACCCAATAGAAGACTGGCTCCCAGGTCCTTCACCTGAAATATTGCCTATTTTATTAATTTGCTTATTAACCTGTTTTTTCATAGATATAATCAGTTTAATTTATTATGTACACCCTTTCTCTTAAAAACTTTGACTCTGTTTAGCACCTAATGTGATGTCTGAGTTACTGGTTAGGTCCTTTTTTAGGTTTATTTCTTCGCAGTTTATTTTAGTAACTTATACAGAAGTGAAAAGATTGACTTTATTTTTAAAGTCTTGCACTGCTGCTTCTAATCAAATAAAACTCTTCTCCCAGTAATTATCTACACATTTTAATAAAAATTATACATATTTAAGATACATAACTAATGATTTGGATTTGATACACATGTATATAGGCTTCTTGTTGTTAATTTAGTCGCTAAGTCGTGTCCAGCTCTTTTGCAACCGCATGGACTATAACCTGCCAGACTCCTCTGTCCATGGGATTTCCCAGGCAAGAATACTGGAGTGGGTTGCCATTTCCTTCTTTAGCGGGTCTTGCCGATCCAGGGACAAACCCTGCATCTCCTGCATTGGCAAGTGGATTCTTTACCACTGAGCCACCAGGGAAGCCCCCATGTAGGCTATGCATATCAAGTCATGCTGTGCACCTTATAACATAAGCACAAGATTCTCCAGAGCATTAGTTGGTAGACTTGGCCAGCACCCTGTTTTATAGCCTATGAGCCGCAGTGATTTTTATTTTTTCCTGAATGGTTGTCTAAGTACCTATGTAATATCCTTAATTTTGCCTCTTAGCACAGCCTAAAATAATAAAGTTTGTTCAAATGCCTTAATATAATACTCTTATCTCTTGATCACACAGTATATTGGATTTATGATATGGGTGACAGAAGGGTTGCTGCTTGCTGAAAGTGGCTCTCCATATCAGATATGCATAGCTCAGTTATATCACATCTCCAGTGTTCTTTTAAAAAAGAAATATAATTTAGAACAAAACGCATCTTTATTTCTAAACAACTCTTTCTATTTCTAAACAACACTTTCAAATGACGGTATTAAAATGTATTCACAACTAAAATTGTTTCCATTCAAAAAAATTCCGTTATGTTTTACCATTTTAGTAGGACAAAATTATCGGTCACAGTAGTCATATGCTGAGACATGGCCAATGGGCCTCTTCATCTGAGAATAAGAAATACCTTTCTTTGAAACAGAGGGTTTCGAAGATTTGACAAGATATGTATTCTAAGAATGGAGAAGGAAATGGCAACCCACTCCAGTGTCTTGCCTGGAGAACCCCAGGGACAGCAGAGCCTGCTGGGCTGCCATCTGTGGGGTCGCACAGAGTCGGACACATATTTTTCATGTGCTAATTTCAACAAATAATCATGGAGTTTGGACTTAAAGAGAAACGATCTGTGTTCTATGATGTTAAGAGCAAAGCATTTTCAGATTTCCCAGACATAGATAAGATAAAAGCATTTATCACCGAAATATAGAAAAGATGACAGTTGACACTTTGTTTACTGGTTGATAATTTGAAATTCTTGAAAGCAGCAGTGAAGTTTGCCATCATGTGCTCTTCTTTGCAGATTAACACGAATGTAAAATATTAGAAGCCTGTTAGCTAGCTTTCCATTTCCAACTATCAAGGAAACCCTTTTCTCGATTGGAAAAATACATATTTAATTATTTAGGAATGTAATGACATAACATGTACTTGAAAGTTTTTGAGAATAGTAAGCTGTCGTCAGTACTCATAAGCAAGTTCTGAGGTCTTTACTAATGATTTATTTTCAGTCTTCTTTTCTATCTCAGTTTAATTTGCTTGTTTTACAAAATTGTGGCCATATAGTATTATATAGAGAGCCTTTGTTTTCTGACTTTTCATATTACTACATTATTCATTTTTTCTGTGTTATTCATAAACAACAATTTTCGAAAAATCAGCCATAGTCACCATGTTTTACATTAGATCCTCAGACTTTATTTATCTTACAGCTGCAAGTTTGTACCCTTTTACCAGCAGCATTTCCTTCTTTTATACCTTAGCATATTAAAAATGACTCCATTTTATTCTGTTTAAGACCCTTTCCAGGGTCTGGTGGAGTCTGGGTCATCATTTTGAACACGAGCTTCTTGTTGCAGTGCAGCTCTGTGGACCTCCTGGGCATTTAGAATACCAGGTTTCAGCTCGCTTTTTGTCTAAATGGAAGGCTGGCATAATGCAGCACGAGGAGGAGAATTGGGGAGTCTCTGGCCAAGTCACTGCAGCCAAAACAACCGGGCTGCGGTGGGGCTGCTCTCAGTGCTTCTGCTGCTCCGCAGTCTGAAGCTTGGCGCGTGGTCAGCCTGGGTTGCGGCAGTCCTGTCAGAGGAGAGTGACAGCAGGAGAATCAGCCCTGTGGTCGACTGGGTCACTCATGCCCCCTCTTAACTGTAAGATTTCGCTCAGGTGTCTGCCTGTTAAGAAATGGATGGGTTGGGGGTCATTTGTTTGAGAGCGATTTAAGGGGACAGAATTTCAGATGGACCTGGAAGATTGTTTCTGAATGCTGCCTGTTTTTCTCTTTAACTCATTAGAAGAGAGTTGGAAGGTACTCTAAGGAGAATAAGGCAGTCTATTTAGATGTAGTATTTCTTTTGTTCTGAGGAATGACACGTTAAATATTAAGCAATATATTTTTACTAGTATAGACATGAGGAAGGTAATTCCTTCTTATGGCAGTATTTGCCAACATGAAAAACTATTGTTACTGCTTGTTTAAGACCCTTCATATGTGACTTTAAGAAGTCAAAATGAAGTAATGTCCATTCTTTTTTAAGGGTATTGTAGTAAGAAGCAGCAAAAATAATTCAAAGGCTAAGACAGGATTTATGTTCTGATTTAGTACTTATAGAAAAAGGTGTTTACTGAGACAGAAAATGAACATGATAAATGTAATTTTTAAAAAAAGAAAACTTTCAAATATGAGGAAGTTAGAGTGAAGTGATCTGAACTGAGCCAGAAATAATGATGTTTTGTGTTTTAATAATTAACTGAGGACAGTTTTCAAATCTCTTCTCTAGATTGGGCTGGAAGGATTATTGGTCTATAAGTTGGGGTCTGGGTATGTTTTCATTTAGTTAAATTTCTCTGTGATTTTTTTTTCTCCCTAGTGGTAATTGGGGCAGTATATACAGGTAAATAATGGGAAAAAATTGACAAAACTCAGATCTGGATCCAGCTCTGGGATTTAGTTGTTCATCCTTCAGCAAGATCTAAAATTTCTCTTTCCTCAGCTGTACAGTCAGAGTTTTAGGCGAGACCTTTAAGGTCCTTCTCTTCTCGAAACACTGACGGAAACGACCATAAGGCCTGTCTGTGAGAGAGGATAGCTAGTTATGCCATCTCCAGACAGTAGGATACTACACAACTGTTAAATGAGGTCAGCCTGTAGGCGCAGAAGAAGTGTAGTTCATTTATTCACTCATCTGACAAGTTCTCAGTCCTTCTGTATGCCAGGTGCTATTCTTGGTGTTAGGAATACAGAAAAGAACATACAGACATGAAGTTTACATTAAAGAGAGAGATCAGATACTAAATAGATTAATAAGTATCATGGGGTCAGGGAGTGATAAATGCCATGAAGAAAAATACTTTCTCTAATCTCTGAAACATGGTGAGGGAAAAGAGAATATATGGGATGTGCTTGGGACACCACTGTTAGAGTTTTGTAAAGACTTGGGAGTAGATTGCCCTTGAGGGAAGCACATGCCCTTTGTGCTGTCTGATTTTCTTTTTTTAGATACTTGTGCATATATTAGTTAAAAAGCAAAAACCAGAAGCATACAACCAAATCCTCGGACTGTGGAGAATGTTTTTGAGGATACACTTAACATGCTGTAGTCCAGTCTGAGCTTTTTTGGCTAAGTGTGCTAGCCTTATCTGTGTGTCCTGTGTACTAATAATGTAATAAAGTTTATTGGCTTTTGGTTTTATCAGACTTTTTCTTCTGACATATATGAGTATTTTTGTGTGTGTGTAACTTTTGCAATGCTAGAGTTTACATTTATATGTAGTTTTCTTTTAATTGTTTCAAATACCATGAAAAGAAAAATCTATGCAAAAGTTCTAACTTTTTTCATAAGGATAGCTTGCTTACGCTGTCTTCCTTGAATAGGAGTTGAAGTTAACATCTTGTCTTCTGTGTCCCAACTTTTATTTCAGTTTTAGTATGTTTACTTTTAGGATCCAAATATCAGTTGAACTTGGAGAACTCAAATGGTGTCACTTCTTTTTTTCTTCCCCCTTAAAAAAATCAAAAGGCTCAACATCTTTTCTGATTTTTATCTCTGTTCTTTTCTAGTTGGATGAAAAATCTGATAAACAGTATGCTGAAAATTACACAAGGGTGAGTATATAAATTCCTAAAGAAATTAAGTTCTCGAGGTCACTAGCTTACTTTCTACTACTATTTTATTCTTGATTTTACAACAGTTTAACTCATGGAGTTACTGTTCCTTTCTTCATCTACTTCCTGTCCTTGACCCCCAAATTCCTATGCACTTGAATCATGTGAAGCCTTGGGAAGAGAGGAGACACTGCATTTTATTTCCTTGCATGTCACCTCTTAAACTTGTGGCTGCTCTTTTGATTTTCGGTCCTCTAGAATTTCATCCTGAGAAGAAACCATTACAATGGTTTGCCAGTTCTGTCCAGTAGAAATATAATGCAAGCCACAAATGTAAGCCACATGTGAATCTTCTAACAGCCACACTAAAATAGTAAAAGGAAACAGATAAAATTAATTCAAATGATATATTTTATTTAACCCCTATGTCCAAAATATTTTAAGCATAATCAACATGAAAACTTATCAGTGAGATATTTTACATTCTTTTTTCCACATCAAGACTTCAAAACCTGGTGTGTATTTCACACCTGAGAAAGAACTCTGTGTTTGGAGCAGTCACATTCCAAGTGCTCAGTCACCGCATGTGGCTAGTTGTCTGCTGAACTGTCTGCCCAAATCTCTGCCGTTTATTAATTCAGGAGCATCATCCACAGCTGAGGGCAAAATGCTGTTGCTCTCAGCTGCAGACAGTGTCTGCAGCTTTTATCAAAAAGTGTTAGGAAAAGAAAAGGTTCTAAAGAAGCAGCTTCAGGAACCTGATAATTAGCATACCAACAGAGCATTCTGGAACTGTTCAAAATCAAGCTGATGTCCTCACCCCAGCGCTGTTTACAGTACAGTAAAGATAAACTTAGAAAACAGACAACTCTTCACACGAACTGTTTCCTTCTTAGTGATTATGAATCCTAGATTCCAAAAGAGTGAGCAAACGCAGTTGTGCTGAGTATGTCTGGGCCCATCTCTGGGTAACCCCCGTTTCCCCCCGCCCACCAAGTCCAGTCTGAACTGCTTGTGGACTGCATTCGGTAACTTCTTATCCACACTGCGTTAGAGCTCTTCCTGTCACCCTGCCCCACTTTTAGCTTCCACAGCAATTTATTTTTAAAGAATTAAGACTTAAAAGTGTCATCTGTCTTTTTCTCTAGCCTTCATCTCGAAATTCTGCCTCAGCGACCACCCCTCTAAGTGGAAACTCATCCAGGCGAGGAAGCGGGGATACCAGCAGCTTAATAGACCCAGACACCTCATTAAGTGAATTGCGGGTAAACCGCCATTTTGGTTTGCTTTTTATAAACATTTTTTATTTTTGGCTTCTTTGTAGTATACTAGAACCATTTAACATTTAATGTGACTTGGTAGGAAGGAAAGAAGTATGAGTCCTTTAAAAAAAAATTGTTAATACAGTTCAAGAATGTGACTAGGGTCTGAAAGGAAGGAGATTAGTTAATTCTCTTCTATTCTCTTTCCTGAAGATTTGATGGTATTTGGAATGAGCTCTGCTAGTTTACAAATGCCAAAAAAACTTTCTAATGTATATAAAAGTCATCCTTTCAAATAATTGGCCACATTTTAGATGGAAAATATGTGGATGTACGGGAAACCAGACTTTGGGGGTTATTAGTCTTTTGAGCCATTATAGTATTATTTGGCTGCTTGAATACAGTTATCGCTCAGTTTCATGATAAGACAAGTATGATAATATTTGGGATGACAGAAATACCTGAGTAATGAAAGCTCATTTAACCCATTAGTTGAGCCTCCAGTCTCATTAATAACCCTTTCAAGATATCTATGAATGTCTATTTGCTAAGCAAGCTGTTTGTAAGGAACGGGGCGAGGATGGTAATAAAAACTGCATTTATTCATTCATTCAGCATATATCGAGCACTTGGCCCCATAGGTTCAGGCAGTAAAACATACTTTGGAAACCTGAGGAATTCACTGTTTCACATGGAAGACAAGTGGATATAAACCAGTAAAGCCAGGTGGTGTGGTACTACCATAGTAGCAAGAGTAAGGCTGTTAAGGGAATTCAGAGAAGCATTGTCTAAATTGGAAGAGATAATGAAAGGCTTTTCAGAGGAGACAAGGAGTGAAGGAACAGTAAAAATTAACCAGGCAAAGAAGCCGAAGCGTGAAGGTGTTCTCTGATAAATTCAGAGAACCAGAAGGTTATCTGTGTAGCAGAGTTGCCAGAGGATAGGATGGAAAGTGGGGATTCGTAATGGATGAGAGAGAAAGCTGGAGGAGTACTGATGGGCCACATCTCAAAACACTTTGTGTGGCCGCCTGAAAGGAATTCAGGTTCACCCTGACAACAGTGGGATAAGAAGCAGGGAAGCGCTGCTATCGGATTTGCATTCCTAAAGGTTGACCACAGGCTGGAAGAAACCTTGGAGGCAAGAACTGTTCCTCTGTGGTTGAACAGTGGGGAGGAGATGAGCAAGTCAAAACTGTAATGGGAGGAAATGCAGGCAGCTTCCTCTGAAGAGAGTGTTGGAGACTGGAAGTTGATTGGCCAATAGTGTTAAGAGAGGGTTTTTGTTTTCTTTTAAAGGCAGCCTTAGTATTTATTTTCATGGGTTGGATTGAGCCAGTAGAGAGAGACCCTGAAGTTAAGAAAGGAGAGGAATAACTGAACATAAAGTGCCTGAGTAGGTGAGAGGAATGTCCAGATAAGGTTGGGGGGAGGTGGGCGCCCCTTCCCCCGACACAGTAGAGGAGGAGGGAGGGACCGTCGGTGACCCAGTCAGATTGCAGGCCGTGAGGAGCAGGAGTCTGCTGTGTGATACGGGCAGCTTGTACAGTGGGCTGAGGATTAGCAGAGGCTAGGGGATTGCTGCAGTGGCAGTGGCTGTGCAGGAGGCGGCCCAGGTCACGCTGGCTCTGACTCTGAAGGGGCCCTTGTTGTTGAGCTCTTAGTACCAGGCAGAAGCATGGGGGACGCAAAGTAAATAAGCTCAGCTCTTGCCTTTAAGTGCTGTTTTCTAGTCCAGCGAAAGACAGGAGAATGGGGCCTTCCAGCGTCAGACTCAGCTTGTGCTGCCATTTACAACCTCTTGGAAGGAAATGAGCTTGTATGTCCTAGTATCTGGCTCCTAGTAGGCCCTCTCTGGTGGCTCAGACAATAAAGAATCCGCTTGCAGTGCAGGAGACCTGGGTTCTATCCATGGGTTGGGAAGATCCCCTGGAGAAGGAAATAGCAACCCACTCCAGTATTCTTGCCTGGGAAATCCCCTTGGACAGAGAAACTGAGCGGGCTACAGTCCATGGGGTCACAAAGAGTCAGACACAACTGAGCGACTAAGCACAGCACAGCATAGGCACTTGATAAGTGTCTGTTGAGGGAACTGAGGAGTAAAAGACAAGCCCACCGGGGAGGGAATGAAGAGGCAGGGGAAATGTTTATGTGATATAACTCTGTGCAGCGGGCCATTGTTCCTGCCTGTAATTGTAGTTAGGTTCAAGGGCCTGTAGCTGTTATTTCCAACCTAAATCAACCATCCAGAATAGATCTTACATAGCAAGATTGGGTACAAGGGAGACAATATTTTCCATTTAAAATTTGACCTGCTTTACTTTTTTTATAAGGATTATGGTAACATTTGGAGCAAAGACTTTTGTCATCATTTAAATGGTGTCCTCAGGATAGACTGTCTCATTTGACATTGTATTTAAAAAGGTTTGTGTTTAATTTCCCTCCCTTTATTTCTCTTCCTCCCAAATGAATTGTGGGCAGTAACCAAGTCATTGGAAGACAACTTGGTTCATACCTGGTTTTACATTTTTTAAAAACTTCTGCATAACTCAGTAAAATTTTCAGCTTGTAATTAATTTGCTACATATTTTACTAGTTCTCGGTGAAGTGTTATACTCAAAATTATTTAAATGATTTATACAATTTTCAAAATTGTGTTTTAAAAACTGTTATAAGCGATAGCTTTTGTCCATACACAGCCCTGCCCCCATTTGCTAATATTGCTTCAACAGGAGTCAATGCCAAGAAAATTTTTACTCTGTTGAATTGGTTACTCTAGGGCCTTCCCAGCCGCAGCATCACCTGTGCTGTTTGGAGTGGAAGCCACGTTTGTGTACTGTGACTTCTCTTCTTTTGGTCTGGTCTATTCAGAAGTAATTCACATTTTCATGAATCCTTTGAGACTTTGCGTGTGGTTTTATGCAATGGTTCATTCCTATGTCCTGCAGGATATCTATGACCTTAAGGACCAGATTCAGGATGTAGAAGGGAGATACATGCAGGGGCTTAAAGAACTAAAGGTATCAGGGCCCTCTCTGTAGCCCAAGCATGCTGTCTGTGCGCAGAAGTGTCAGTAACGGTGGTTTCACGGGTTCTCTTAACCCCACTGCACATGGCTTTACTAACAGTGTTTGTCTTTCAAGCATGTGCTTAACCTGCAGTGAAAGGCGAACTTCCAGTCTCTGCTGATATTTACGTGTGTGGTGTAGTTGGTGGAATATTCAGCAAAAGGTAGCTGGACTCAGTTTTTAAACCTTGTAAAATGCTTACATATCCCTTGTGTCTTAGCCTTACGAAATTGAGTTAGGCAAAAACCTAAGAAATGTTCTAAGAATATTTTTTTTATTGAGAATTAAACCTTAAAATTCTTCCAAGCTAAATAAAAGAGCATTGCCTATTTCTGTCACCAAATGCAGTCAGTGTTAGAAATAGGAGGAAGAAGCATCTGAGAGAGAGAGCATTACCGTAAATAACCCCTGTGGTGGAAAGACCCTGAAGCACGAGGACTGTGTTTTGGTGTTGTTTTTACATATAGGTCAAAAAGGGTTACACACATTCAGTGCCTTAAAGAATTTGGAGGCAAATTTAAATAGGGATCTTCCCTGGTGGCTCAGATGGTAAAGAATCTCCCTGCAATGCAGGAGACCCAGGTTCAATCCCTGGGTTGGGAAGATCCCGTGGAGAAGGGAATGGCTACCCACTCCAGTCTTCTTGCCTGGAGAATTACATGGACAGAGGCTATATTCCATGGGGTCACTAAGAGTCAGACACGATTGAGCAACTAACACATTCACTTTTTACATGGTGGCAAGAATGGCTACCAGTTTTCCAAAGAAGTGTAGGTGTGTGGCAGACCTTTTAATTATAAATGGCACTTGATTATCATGCTCTTCCCTGTGTTTCCTTAAGAAGTCCAGGTCTAATATTATGAATTACTGTAAGTTTCTCTGAACACAGGTAGTTCCCTATTTAACATAGACACCAGGCCTCTAAAAATGTGTAAACAAGGCATTCAGAAAGGTGACTTGGGCAATGCCCCAGGAGCACAGTATGAACCTAACAAGCAAAGGCTTTGCTCAGCTGCCCTGGCGTGACTGGACTTGGGCCAACTACCAGCCAGAACCTTCATGCGGGTGATTGTGGCCCAGAGGCACACAGTTAAGACTCAGGACCAGAAAGGGGGGGAGGCCTGTGGAGAGCATTCCTGGGGCGCCTGGACACCACGGACAGCCGTGTGTGGGCACTGGTGACATCAGGAGAACCCCAGTCAGTGTGCCTGTGTGCTCCCGTAGCCTTATTGCTCTCCTCTCCAAGTTTTGGAGCTATGACTTGGAAATATCTTAGATCAAGGGAACAAATCCAGGACTTTTCAGTCAGTACATTCATTTTAAAGTATTGAGTGTAACATAATGTATCAGGAAAGCAAATGATTGAGAGGAATTCTTACTTGTTTTTCATTTTATTTTGAACATTTTCCTCTTTTTGACCTACCATTTATTGCATTCTTTGAAGGATACAGAAAACAGATTCACCTTATTTGAAACTCTGAATAGATAAGACCCCTTTTCTTAATTCATAATTAGTGTATAATTGAACTTGACTTCAGATTATGTTTATCCTTGAAATGAGTCTTTTAAACAGAAGAAAAAAGTCATTTACGAAATCATCCAGTTGGTGGGCAAAGCACAGTGGTTGTCGGTGTACCTATATCCTGTTAAAAAAGAATGCTGGGTCATTGCTTATGACATTATTCTCAAGTACGTCTGCCTGTGAGGGGTGTTTTCCCACTCCAACTTCCATCCATCATCACCTGGATCTCATTAATAGCACAGATTGCTGGATTCTACTCCCAGATTTTCTCATCCAAAAAGTCTAGGATGGGGTTATTGAAAATTTGCATTTTTAGCCAGGTCCTAGATAATGTTGTTGCTTCTAGTCTAGAACCTACACTGAAAATCAATTCCTTAGATACATTTAAGTAAACTAATTCCTTATGGGTATCACTGTGTGAACTAGATTAAAATCATTAAAACTACTTGACACTTAAACTAGTCCTCTGTGGTCTGTTGTTTAAAGAAAAGTGACTTCCATACATTTTATGTCAGTTTTACTTTATATGTTGTATCCTTGCAGCTGCTGCTTACACTGCCTCAGATTCTGGTGTTCATGCAGTCACACCCCATTTTGTGTGGGACTGAGTTGTGAGGATGACTTTTCTTTTTCTTTTTTTTTCATTTTTGCTAGTTGTCTCTAAGATGGATCAGAATCATTCCAAATTCTGTACTGTATGGAGTTGGCCTAAAAGTTTGTTCATTTTTTCTGGGAAAAAACCCCAAAACATTAATATACTCCTGATTTGCAAACAGTTAAGTGTATGTGTTTGTGTATCTTTATTAAGGTAAAATTCACATGCCATAAAATTTACCTATTTAAAGTGTACAGTGTAGTGGTTTGTTTTTTTTTTGCATAGTCACAGAGTTGCACAGACATCACCAGTTTTACAGTATTTTCATTACCCAGAGAGAAACCCCATACTAATCAGCAGTTGTTCTCCATTCCTTCACTCCCAGACCACTAGTCAGTGTTGTCTTTTGTGATTGACTTTTTACTTAATGTTTTCATCCATGTCATAAGATTCATCCATGCCATAACATGCATCTGTGTGTGTGTGTATGTATGTGTGTATATATGTAAAAATTGCTGGGTAACATTCCAGTGTATAGATTTACTACATTTTGTTTATCCATTTATTAGTTGATAGGCATCTGAATTGTTTACAGTTTGGATCTATTATGAATAATGCTGCTGCAAACATTTGTGTCCAGTTTTTTGTATAGATATATCTTTTCATTTCTCTTGGGCAGATTACCTAGAAATAGAAGTGTTGGGTCATATGGCAGCTCTATGTTTAACATTTTGACTTGCTGCCAGACTGTTGGCCCGAAGCAGCTGCACTCTTTTACATTCTCACTAGCAGTGTATGAGGATTCTGGCTTTTCCATTTCGTCACCAACACTTGTTATCTGTTTTTTTGATTATGTTTACTAGCCATCCTATTAAGTCTGGAGTAGTATTTCATTATGGTTTTGGTCTTATTTCTTTAATTAATGATATTAAGAATATTTTTATATTCTTTACCATTTTATACCCTCTTTGGAGGAATATCTGTTCACATCCTTTCCCATTTTAAAATTGAATTGTCTGTCTTTTAATTCTTGATTTCTAAGTGTTCTTTATATATTCTAGATACAGGTACCTTATCAGACATAAGATTTACAAATGTTTTCTCCCATTTTTTGCATGGTCTTTTTTATTTTCTGGATGATATAGTTTGTAGCATAAAAGTTTTTAATTTTTATAAAGTCTGTTTTTTTCTTTTGGTTTCATGTCTGAGAAACCACTGCCTACTCCAGAGTCATAAAGATTTACTTCTGTGTTTTGGGGAAAGAGTTTTATAATTTTGGCTTTTAATTTAGGACTGTGATCCATTTTGAGTTAATTTTGGGGTATGGTGTGAAGTAGGAGTCCACCTTTATTTGCTTGCATGTGGATCTCAGTTGCCCCAACATAATTTATAAAAAAAACTATTTTTCCCACTGAGTTGTCTGGGCACCCTTGTCAAATATCAGTTGATCATAGATGTGTAAAGGATTCTGGACTCTCAGAACCCTCAGTTCAAATATCATTGCTCTTTTATTTGTTAACATTTGCATCAGCATTTTAAAAATACAGAAGTGATGATCTTTTTCTATGTGAAATGTTTTTCTTTTTAGCTTTAAAAAGTTGCTGGGTAATAGTAATCTACCAAAATAGAAGCAGCTATTCAAAAATAGACTGTAAGCTATTTTAGGCAGGAAACTTTGAAGTATATAAAAATTTAGGCATTTAGTGGTAGCACTTTTTGGGGGGCGGGGAGGGGGGCTCACAGCCGAGCTTATGTTATCTGAGTTCCCCAGCCAGGGATTGAACCCAGGCCCTGCAGCGAAAGCATGGAGTCCTAACCACTGGACCACCAGGGAATTGCCCTGGTAGCTCTTTTTAAAAAAAATAATTGTTTTTGTGTCGCTTATTTTAAATGGCTAATATTTGAATAATTTCCAGAGAAAATGTGGATACATTTATTAATATCATGGAGAAGAGGAAAGTACTGAAAACACAGATCCAAGAAATGGTGAAATTCAAAGGAGTATGAAATTTGCTTGTATAAAAAGAGGCTATATTCCCTGTCATTGCATTCAGAGTACCAGATAGCTTGTTGTTGAAACTGCAGGAGTACCATTTCTGAAAACGTGAAGGAGCCTTCATTTTGTGACTGTTCCCGTGACTCCTCCGTGTTGTCTGCATGTCTTCGTCTTTCAGAGGCTGCACCGCCGCTTGTTTCCTTGGGCAGCGGAGAGCCCAGGGAGTGCTTGCAGTGGTACTCTTGGCTTTCTGTCGTCCTCCTGCTTCATGTGCTTGTTACTAAACAGCGTTTCCAGAGCTGCTTGTATTTTGCAAAAATGCATCTTCATGTGTCTGTGCCAGGGCTATAGGTGATGGGTATGTTTGAGATGTTAGACTGATGACTCTGACTTTCATTTAGGAGTCTTTATCTGAAGTGGAAGAAAAATACAAGAAAGCCATGGTTTCCAATGCACAGTTAGACAATGAGAAGAACAATTTGATATACCAAGTAGATACCCTAAAGGATGTTATTGAAGAGCAGGAGGAACAGATGGCGGAATTTTATAGAGAAAATGAAGAAAAATCAAAGGTAATTTGCTCATTTTACATCATGCCTTTCTCTGGGGTCAGAAAATTAAAACCTGCTATTTAAAAAGTACTGTTTTCTTCTGTAAAATGGGGCCAGTAATACCTACATCATAGTTCTGTGGTGAGGGGTTAATGATTATTACTGCCTATAAAGTGTTTACTTGGCACATAGTATGTGTTCAGTGAATGGTTGTTAGTATTATCGATGAAGAATAAAGGAGAATTAACATTTTTTCTTAAGTACTGGGTTTGATGGAAGAGGCCAGGGTCCCGGGGAATGGTATTTCCCTAAAAACGGATTGGTGCAAGGAGATCGACAGAACACGAGACTGCCATTCCTGGAATATTCTTTTTTAATTTTTATAAGATTTAGTTTATTTTCATAAGGGGGAACTTATCACATCCTTTAGTTTCTGAAAATAGAATGCAGTTCAAATTTTATCTTTATTTTCTGTCTCTTAATTTGACAATTACAGTGAATTACTTCTTCCTGTTATAACTGGAACTCCACAAAGCTCCAAAGGCTTTCAGTGAGATGGCTCGTTTTTTCTCTTTTCTTTTTTTCTTCTCTTCTCTCTTTTCTTCTCTCATTTTTCAAGAGAACCTGTTTTCTAAATGATTGGGGAGAAGTCTTTAACCAGTTATTTGGAAACAACAGTGTGGAGATGTGGATCAGAAATCAGCAGATGTTTTCTTTAGCGATTTGTAAGCTGTATTGTTAAAATGTGCAGATGGAAAATAAAAGCCACTGCCCAAGGCCTGGTTTTGCCTTTTGACAGCCGCAGGAAACAAGTTGCATTCCCTTAAAAGTTTATTGGATTTTTTAAAAAGTGCTGAAATCAGCCCAAGCAGAACAGATGGATATTACTATGAAGAAATAAGTTGCAGTACATTGTATTAAAAAAAAAAAGAATTTAGGAAATGTGCTTTGGTGAATTGTTAGAAGCAATAACAATCTGTATTTGTACATAATAAAGGGAGAAAAGGTGTTAATATAACCTCTAAGGGACCCACATTATTACTGTAGACTCTCTAGGGATTTCTTGAGGACTGAAAATGCTCATTCCAGTCTGTTTTTGTCACTTCTACAAAGTGTCACGATGTATTTGCAGCAGGGTTAGGGGAAGGTGACTGCAGCCATGAAATTAAAAGACGCTTACTCCTTGGAAGGAAAGTTATGACCAACCTAGATAGCATATTCAAAAGCAGAGACGTTACTTTGCCAACAAAGGTCCGTCTAGTCAAGGTTATGGTTTTTCCTGTGGTCATGTATGGATGTGAGAGTTGGACTGTGAAGAAAGCTGAAGAATTGATGCTTTTGGACTGTGGTGTTGGAGAAGACTCTTGAGAGTCCCTTGGACTGCAAGGAGGTCCAACCAGTCCATTCTGAAGGAGATCAGCCCTGGGATTTCTTTGGAAGGAATGATGCTAAAGCTGAAACTCCAGTACTTTGGCCACCTCATGTGAAGAGTTGACTCATTGGAAAAGACTCTGATGCTGGGAGGGATTGGGGGCAGGAGGAAAAGGGGACGACAGAGGATGAGATGGCTGGATGGCATCACTGACTCAATGGACATGAGTCTGAGTGAACTCCAGGAGCTCGTGATGGACAGAGAGGCCTGGCGTGCTGTGATTCATGGGGTCGCAGAGTCAGACACGACTGAGCGACTGAACTGAACTGAACTAGGGGAAGGAAGGCTGAAGAGGCAGAGTGCAGGAGATTTTTAGGGCAGCAGTGGAAGGAAATGGCAGCCCACTCCAGTGTTCTTGCCTGGAGAATCCCAGGGGTGGGGGAGCCTGGTGGGCTGCCATCTCTGGGGTCGCACACAGTCGGACACGACTGAAGTGACTAGCAGCAGCAGCTATTCTATATCATACGTTGTACATGTATCACAACTCACAGAACGTACAACACTGAGCATGAACTCTAATGTCAGCTATGGGCTTTCAGTGACAGTGACATGTCAGTGTAGGCTCACTGATGGCAACAAATATATCCCTCTGGTTTAGGATGTTGATAGCGGGGGAAGGCTGTTCTGGGAGTGGGGAGGGGGCTCAGGGGTATTTAGGAACTCTGTAGTTTCTGCTGGATTTTGCCTTAAACTCCTCAGAAAAATAATGTCTATAAACAAAAACAGTAGGATAAGAAGACTTGCATCTAGATAAGGTGATAGAGGTTTCTGGGTGTTTTCATATTGATGACAGCGGCTCATTGACTATGTGGTGATGTAGATGGGCTCCTCTTTGATTCTTCCTGTATCTCATCAGCCAGTTTTGGAGAGTCCAAGCCATCGTACTTTTCTTAGTCCTTGGACTCTCTTTCTACCTTGCCACACATTTTTCATGTCTGCTTCTGGCTCTTGCTTCTAACAGAAGAAAAGCTCATGCTGTGTATTGAATGGTCAGTACTAAAATGAGTTCTTATCTATCTACTCCAATGACCTTGAGCATTAAAAAAAAAAAAATCCCTATGATAAGCTGTTTTAACCAACTTCATTTTCCCTCCTGTTATTTTCTAGGATATAGAGATGTCTTAGTATACATAGAGTTGTGGGGTTTTTTCAGTTTGTTTTTGTTTCTAAATCTTGTGTTTTTGACTTTGAAAAGTCTGTGTGTGTTTTTTTTAATGCCCTGGGAATCTGCTTCAAATACGGTGATGTAGAAGACTTTGTGGGCATGTCTGTCTCTGATGCACCTTCAGCCCAGCCTCTCTTCTCCTAAACAGATACTGCCTCATACAGGAGATGTTCCTGTTTCCTTTACACAGCAATATTCATGCCACCTTTCAAAATGTCTTTCGTGTTTTCTGCTGGGATTATGGTAACTGCATCTTACGTATTGTGTCTATACTTCAGGGACAGAATGCCTGGTTAGGAATGTCTGCATTATAGTAGGGAATTCTTTTTCTTTTTTTCCTTTCCTTTTTTTTTTTTTTACAGTTTATCTGAGATATAACAAAATGTTCTATTGCAGATTTTAAACAGACCCGCCCCCCCAAAAAAAAGAGAGAGAGAGAAGCATATCATGAACTTTCCTGAACCCCATCACTGACCCCAAACAGGCCATCAGTGCATAGCCAGTTTTACCATGTCAACTCCCCCCACTCAGTTTGTTTGAAGCAAGTCCCATATTTTAATATGAGTTTATTATTTTATTTATTTTTGGCCACACTGTATGGCTTGTGGGATCTTAGTTCCCTGACCGGGGATTGAACCCAGATCCTGGGCAGTATTAAGTACCAAGTCCTAACCACTGGACCGCCAGAATATTCCTGAATTTAATATGAATTTAAACATGTCCTCTCTTTTAAAAATATAATGGCAAGACCTTCATACTATATATATCCTGTCATTGTTAAAATTTCAGTTGTTTCAAACGTGATAAATGATTTTTCTTTTTTATACTTAGAGTCTTGGTGAGTTGCACACATTGGAGTTGGCTGTCACGTCTCACAGATCTCTATTTATAGGTTTCCTTTCATCTCTTTTTCTCTCTTGTAGTTTATGGGTTCAAGAAACTGGACTGCTGTTCTTAACAGTTTCTGACAGTCTTGGGGATTTTGCTGTTTCATTAACATGGTTCTCTACCATGCTCCTTTTTCTTCTGTGTTTCCTATAAATAGTTAGGTTTAGAGGTTTAATCACACGCGGGTTCAGTCTACTTCATAGGTTCTTTTCCTTCAGGAGGCCCAGGTATAGGGCATCTCTGTGATACTGCAACAGGGTGTCTATATCTACTAGTTGATTAGGGGTGGCAAAATAACATTCTGTTTTTATCTTTACTGTTTTATTTTTCATCATTGTTTTAAAACAGCTTTATTGAGATAAAATTCACATACCATATACTTCATCTATCTTAAGTATACAGTTCAGTGGGTTATTTTGCATCTTCACAGACAAATGCAACCACAACCAATTTTGGAATGTTTCATCACGTGAGCAAGCAGCCCCGTACCCTTCAGCAGTCCTCTCGCTCAGCCCCTCAGCCTCGGTAACCACTGCGGGTTCTCCTCTCTGTCTCTGCTGTAGAGTTAGTTGCCTTTCATATCAGTGGAGTCATATACTATGTAGTCTTTTATAATTGGCCTCTTTCACTTTGGTTAATATTTTCAAGGTCATCTGTGTGGTACATGCATCTGTACTTCGCTCATATTTATAGCCTAATATTCCATTGTATAGATACATACCGTGTTTATCCATGCGTGTATTGATGGACATTTTTTTTCACTTTTTATCTGTGATGAATTATGCTGCTGTAAACATTTGTGTACTGGTTTTTTTGTGGGAACATTCGTCTTTCTTTTAAATATTATACCTAGAAGTGGAATTGCTGGGTCATCCGGCAGCTCTGTGTTCAAACATTTAAGGAGTAACCAGGCCCTTTTCCAGGTTGCAGCGCCATTTTCCATTCCCTCCGGCCGTGTGTGCAGTTTCTGATTTCTCCAAGTCCTCACCATCACTTGTTCTTATCTGAGTTTCTTCCTCGCCATCCTAGGAGATGTGGCTTTGGAATGCATTTCCCTGATGACTAATGATTTTGAGTATATTTTGATATGTGTAATGTTTGTACATCTTCTATGGAGAAATGTCTGTTCAGATCCTTTGCCCATTTTTAAATTGGATTATTTTTGTGTTATTGCATCGTTAGAGTTTGTATATTCTAGATCCAAGTTCCTTATCAGATACGTGGTTGGCAAATATTTCCTCCCATTCCATAACTTGTCTTTTCACTTGACTCTGCTTTATTTATTCGTGTAAATTGCCCCTCATCCCTTATTACTCAGTGAAACAGTTTACAGAGGAAAGGCAAGATAAAAGCATGACTCTTTTCCTTTGTTTACAAGTTTTCAAAATAAGAAATGTTTAGCATCCTCTCACAGTGACCAATTATTAATTATTTTTTAAAAACCATTATGAAGGGAGGAATTCGTTTGATGATTTCCATCCACTGTAGCTTTATTCTTACTGATTTTCAAGTTGTCCCACTTTTGTCTAAAGTGAACATCTTCAGGTTGATTCCCAAGTAATTTCGGCCTGAGTCTGATTGGCTCTGATAGCTTCTTTGCTGTATAGTGTAAGCAAGTTTTCAGGGCTTGTCTGGTACATTTTCTGCTCCAGACCTGAATCGGCCGTGAGCCCGGGGAGCCCTGGCTCTCTCGCTGGAGCAGTGTGGGTGCTCGGTGCATATGCCAGTGTTGGTGACTGTCTCCAGGCCTTTTCAGTGCTGCATGAGGGCCATGTGTGTACGGGGTATGCTTTTGTTTTTAAAGTCAAAATATGTTATGTGTATAAGTGCTAATTTCTATTCAGATTTAGGATTTTTACTTGACCTCTGTTTTGCATATGCGTATCTCCTTCTCCTGAAACTACCCTTCCCAGTTCTCAGAGTCACTAGGGATGGGAGTAATTTTGTTATATTCTATTTTCATCGCTTTATCCCACAGTACCTAGAATAGCAATACCAGCATTACCACCAGCAGTATAATTACTGAAAATAGTTAAAAGCATGTTTGTTTTTTTGTGTTTGGTTGTTATTTTACTGCTAGGCTTGTATATAGTACAACCATTGTTTTTAAAGTTACTTGAAATAGTTTCTCTGTGCTTATACCACTAACTGGATACATATAGCTAGGTTCACTACATTTCCTTTCAATATTTAGGAATTGCTTTTTCAACTTTTTTATTATGAAATTATTTTTACTTTTAATTGTGATAAAAAAAAATAACAAACTTTACCATCCTAACTATTTTAAAGTATGCATTTCATTAATGTTCATTCACATTGTTGTGTAACAGCTCTCGAAAACTTTTCATCTTGTAAAACTGAAACTCGGTATCCATTAAACAACCCCCCAGTTCCTCCTCCTGCTCCTGGCAGCAGTTCTACTTTCTGTCCCTATGAGGTTGACTCCCCCAGGTACCTCATATAAGTGGGATCATATTTGTCTTTTTGTTACTGGCTTATTTTACTTAGCATACTGTCCTCAGGGTTCATTCATGTTCATAGCATGTGATGAGATTTTCTTCCTGAATAATATTCCACTGTATTTATGTACCACATTTTGTTTGTCCTTCATCTGTCGATGGACACTTGGCTTGCTTCCACTATGAAATTTTTTATACAATTTGTGAATTATTTACACAGATCTGAAGTCAAATCAGTAACAAAAAAAATTCAAAGAAGTCAGTCTTTTGTCTCATTCTCTTTTATCCCTCTCTTCTCCTTCCTTAAGGGAACTTTTTAAATTAAATGGTTTATACTCCCATTTTTTTTTTTAATCCTAAGAAGACCTTTTTCCCCATTCAAAAAATAAAATATATTTGTGTTTCTCCTTTCTTAGAAAGTGGTAGCATACTGTACTATTTTCCTGTATCTTGACTCTCTCACCTGATGAGAGCTCTTTCTCTTTCATTTTTTGTATCACTATACTACAGTTTGTACCACCAGTTTCCTATTAATGGACATTTGAGTTGTTTGCAGTCTTTTGCTCTTCAAAATAGTCCTGCAAAACCAATGTACTGCATAGGTCTTTTTGTATTTTTGCCGGTATCTGTGCAAGTCAGAAAAATGAGTTTGCTGGATCAGAAGGCCTGGTAACCCTGCTGGACATGATGAATTCTCCTTTGTCGGGGTTGTACAATTTTGTATTCCCACACACTGTAAGAGTGGGCCTGTTTCCTTCTCCATACTACTTTCCCCTGAGTATATTGTTAACTTTGGGGACTTTTATTGGTATTTGGGTGAGAAACACAGTTTTATTTTGCATTTCTCTTAGTATGGGCATCTTTTCATACTCAGAGCAATGTACTTCTTTTTCTGTGAACTGTCCCTTTTTTTTTTTTTTTAGCCTATTCTAATAATAGTGGGGTTTTCTCCCTCCTCATTTCTAATTTTCGAAGCTCTTTATGTGGAAAGTTGGTATCTTTCTGTCTCCGATAAAACTTGGTAAAACAGTTTCTGTGGTCATTTGTCACTCGTCTTTCTCTTTGTTGATAGTGTCTTTGCCGTGCAGAAGTTGTTTTTTTGTTTTTTGGTGCCACTACAACTGCTTGTGGAATCTTAGTTCCCCAACCAGGGATCAAACCACTGCCCTCTGTAGTGGAAGCACGAAACCCTAACCATTGGATCTCCAGGGAATTTCCCAAAAGTTTTAAATTTTTATGTAGTCCAATTTTTTTACCCCGTTCCCTTTCTTGTTTGTGGACTTTTAAGTCATTTTTTAGTAATGTTTTTTCCACTCCTTGGTTATAGCGATACACTCATCTTTTCTCTAGTGACTGTTTCTAACTTCCTTTCTTCTGTCTCTGTTTTTCTCTCCCTTTTCTTTCTGTGCATCTCTTCTGCTGTATACTGTGAAGTTTGCTTCCAGTTTTCTTTGTCCATGTTTGTATCCAGTTACGCCAACACTGCTAATTTAAAAGCCTAGCTTTTCTCATTGATTTGAACCGCTTTTTGTTTTGTTGTTGTTTAATATGTAATTGGGCTTGCTTCTGGATTTTTCTGTTCTAGTCCATTGGTCTGTATTCATGAGCCATTACAACAGTTTTAATTATATAAGCTGTATTATAATGTTTCAATATCTAGTAAGGTTAGCTTTCTTTTTCTTTTTGTGTTTTTCCAGCTATTTTTTCTTGTTTTTCTCCCAAATAAACTTTATAATCAACTTATGTTGCTCTGTGGAGAGAAAAACCTGTTGTTATTTTTATTTGGACTGCATTAAATGCATAGGTTATTTCAGGGGGAACCTATATTTTTATGATGCATCGTATGCCTTTCCATTGGTTCAGTCCTACTTTTCTGTTCTGTCTTCCAGGAATGTTTTATATTATTTTCCTCATATATATTTTGGGTATATCTTATAAGTTTACATGTATGTATTTTATTTTTTGATAGTGTGTTTCTTGTATCTTCTCTCTTATTTTGATCTGTGGCACTTCTTGAATTTTGCATGTTAATTTTATAACCTGTTGTTTTACTAAAGTCATTTCATTATTCAAAGTAATTTTGCCATTGATTAGTTTGGGTTTTCTAGATATGTAACCATATGAGATGAAAATTGAGAATTTCCTGAGCCTTTCCATAGAATGCAGAATTTTTCTAAGTGCGTGGCGGTGCAGGTGTGTGTCTGAGGTCACACGCAGCCTCTCTGTTGTTACACTGTAGCTGCTCCAGTCTGCGTGTGCCACCATCTCTGTTAACCGTATCACTTCTTCAATAACAGGAGTTGGAAAGGCAGAAACATATGTGTAGCGTGCTGCAGCACAAGATGGACGAGCTTAAAGAAGGCCTCCGACAAAGAGACGAGCTCATTGAGGTACGTGCGGGAGCTGCGGAAAGACCTTTTCTGAGGAGAAAATGCACTGAACGGAATGAGGGCGCGTGTGTTGGGAGGGAAGGGGGTTAAAATGCCACAAACCCTGTCCTGTCTCTTCACATTGGCTGCACCCTAACGTCTTACAAGTGTGAAACATGAGAGCAGGCTTAAAAATTACTACTGTGAGCCCTCTAAGTATTTTCTTTTTAATAGCAGAAGCTTTTGTTACTGTCTTTTATTCCTAAGCACATTCTCCCCTAACGATACCTTAGGAAGTGGGCAAAAGGAGACACCACAGGGTACCATGGTCCTTGGGAATGTAGTGAATGCTGTATTTGGGGACAGGATTCTTGGGGAAGAAGAAGTTTGATCTTCACTCAGGTAGGTGCACTTCTGAAATGGCTAAATGAAAAGAAGTTGTCTGGATACCTGGTGGGAGACAGAAGCGAAGCTTGGCTGAGACTGCGGCTCAGGTTCCCCCGGCAGGGAGCTCTAGGACCGCGGCAGGGTCCTAGGAGGGGAGCCCCGTGGGCCTCCAGGAGACCTTTGACAGCAGTTCTCATCCTTTTGGGCCTGCTACCTGGCATGCATCTCTGTTTTTCCTTAAATGTGGTTTTCCTCTGAGGTTGCCATTTTTTAATAAATATGGGGTTAGGTTTGCTGGGACTGGCTCCTGTTTGCTTCCTCAGCGTGGTTTCCCAGCGCGTCTCGTGCTGATGAGCAGCGGTGCCGTGGTGATGTCAGGGAGGCCCGCTCCAGCGACCTGAGATGCCTCTCCTGTGTCACACTCAACTCATCCATGTCCCTAGTGGCTCAGGACTCCCCTCCCCCCTGCCTTTTCCCCCTCCTTTTTCTCTTCCCCCACGGATCTGACTCACTTAATCTCCCCCCATGCAGATGACTTTAAAAATGATTTAATGGAGGAAAAGAAGTGATTCTATTTGTGGATTTATGTTACTTTTTTGTCATTCTTGAGAATAACAACTTGGCTTGCTGAAAGCGGGTAGAATTTGTGAATTCTAAATGCAAACAGATAGCCTTTGAAAATATCAGGTTACATATGGAGTTAGTTGTCTTAGTTTTTCCATATATGGCAAGAAGTATATTATCCAAACTCTGTGTCTTGTTGGCATTTAAAAATAATGTATGACTTCTTCTCCCTTTTTGTCTTCTTGTTTTTGTGTGTCAGTATGCCAGCCACTTACTTCTTTTTCTAGTTAAAATATATATTTTTCCTCATTACAGTTTCAAAAGAATGATAAAACTGCTTTGGGAGCTGCTTCTCAAATTCAGTAACATACATTAGAACTGATTAAGTGTTCTAATTTTTAATGTGATGATTGCATTTAAGAGGAATTTTAATGCTTGACTTTTACAACTTGTCAGTATGGTCTCTAACTTAAAAGCCTACGGTGCTGGGTATACAAACTTTAGTTTTAGGTATTTTCTTATGTTTAGAATTAACATCCTTCAAATGTTAATATTGGAGAAGGAAATGGCAACCTACTCCAGTATTCTTGCCTGGGAAATCTCATGGACAGAGGAGCCTGGAGGGCTAACAGTCCGTAGAGTCCCAAGAGTCAGACACGATTTAGTGACTAAACCACCACCAGATGTTAATATGCACGTTTACTTATAACTGAAGAATCTTGGCTATGCCAAAATAACGCTTTTTGGTCTTTAGAATTGAGAACCACACGGTAAAGTACATGAGAGATGTGTGAGTAGGGAAAGTGGGAGATGATAATTCACCAGTAAGGCAGAAAAGAAAACCTGCTAAATGTAAGAGGGTATAAACTGTGCACCACTGCCTACCCAAGAGTTAAGAATTGCTGATTGCCAAAATCCAAGCATTTCTAAAACTGCTGTGACTGTTCATTTGTAACTTAGGATGTTCTTGCTATCATAGTTGCTGCTAAAGGAAATTCAGAATGATGGAGCTGTGTCCCTCTCGTTGTTTTCAGTTCTGCTTAAAACAATAGAGTTCAGAAACTCCTGCTTGTTGTCAGTGATAAGGGTCACGTGCTCATGATAGTCTGACTTCCCCTCTCTAGAAGTGCAAGTGTCCCATGTTTGAGGAAGGGCAGTCATGAGCAGAAGAGTACACGTGTGGAGCTAGCTGGGCGTGTGCAGAAGCCCACTGGCTGGCTGCCGTGGCTGTGGCTGGGACAGCTGTTCCCAGTCCCCTCGCTGGCTGTCACGGCGCCGAGACGCTGCGTGTCATCCTTCCTTCCCACAAGCAGCTCTTGCTTTCCCTGTTCATCACAGACTTTCTCCTTTTGTTAAGTTTCTTTATCAGCTTTATTTCTCTTCTGCTTTCCTCCCTCTCACCCCATCCTCTTTTTCTTCCTGCTCTTTTATTTTTCCTCTTCCCCTCTTCCTCTGCAGGAGAAGCAGCGTATGCAGCAGAAAATAGACACCATGACAAAAGAGGTGTTCGAACTCCAGGAGACACTGCTTTGGAAAGATAAAAGCATTAGGGTATGAAGTGAAACTGGGATTTGGCCTGAAGCTCATAGACAAGGAATAGACCAATGTAAATGTAATTTAGAGACTCCTAAAATTCTGTCCTTTGATTATCTTTGAGCATTTATACAGAGTGAAATAAATTAGCAGAAGGCAGAAAGTTCCCTGGGAAAACCCGATCCTATGCCTGGAAAGAACTCCTCTCTCCAGCTGACTCTGTGCTTGTAAAACGTACAAGCAGGAGCTTTCTAAGGAAGTTGTTCTTTATTTTCCCAGGATTTTTATGCAGAAACAGCTATAGGCATTTAATTCAAACTCTGTGGGTAATTTGATGCTCTTACATTGTAACAATCTGGAGAAGAAGCAGAGGATAGAGGGTGGTGGGGGAGAAGTTATTAACATCCCATAAATCTTTGGTGAATAAAATAGGAAGAGATTAGAATCATTTTAATTACGGAAGTGGATAGGAATGTAAGATTTTGCTGGCGCTGCCAAACTGTGACGTCACCTCTAATTGTATCCTCGTAACTCCCCAGAGCAGGGGCCCAGATAAGGAAGAAGTCCTCAGTGCCTTTTTGCTAAGACCTTTAGGTAGATCCCAAGTACTCTGGAGACTGAAAACATTCCTGCCAGTTCATCCCAGGTAGCCTTTTGACTGGCAACCTCCTCATGGCATAGGAGCTCTGTTGTGGAGACTCACCTTGTCAGGGGAGATGGAGGAAGAGAGAGGAGGAGAACTTTGGCCTGAGGACCTAAGGTCTTGTTCTGCTTGAAATTAGCTGGTCATGGTGGGGCTCAGTCCCTGAGTCATGTCCGACTCTTTGTGACCCAATGGACTGTAGCCCGCCAGGCTCCTCTGTCCATGGAATTCTCCAGGCAAGAATACTGGAGTGGGTTGCCATGCTTTCCACCAGGGGTCTTCCCAGCCCAGGGACTGAACCCATCTCTCTTCCATCTCCTGCATTGGCAGGCGGGTTTGTTACGACTAGCACCGCCTGGGAAGCCCAAACTTTTAAAAAATGTTGGAAATCATTGTAGACTCACGAGATCTTGTGCGCCCTTGATCCAGTTTCCCCAAAATGTAACATCTTGTAAAACTATAGTACAATCAGGGCATTGATCTTGATCTAATCTAGATGGAGCACATTTTCATCACTGTAAGAGGTCCCTCCTATCGCTCTCTTGTAGTCATACCTGCTGCCTCAGCATCACCATCCCAGGTGCTGGCAACTGCTCTTCTCCATTTCTATAATTTGTCATCTTAAGAATGTTTTATAAAGCAATGGCACCCCGCTCCAGTACTCTTGCCTGGAAAACCCTATGGACGGAAGAACCTGGTAGGCTGCAGTCCATGGGATCGCGAAGAGTCGGACACGACTGAGCGACTTCACTTTGAATTTTCACTTTCATGCATTGGAGAAGGAAATGGCAACCCACTCCAGTGTTCTTGCCTGGAGAATCCCAGGGATGGGGGAACCTGGTGGGCTGCCGTCTATGGGGTTGCACAGAGTTGGACACGACTGAAGTGACTTAGCAGCAGCAGCACAGTATGTAACCCTTTGAAATTACATTTTTTTCACTGAGAATAATTCCCCTTAAGAGTCATCCAAGGTGTTTTATGCATCAAAAATTTGTCCGTCTTTTGCTTTAAAAAATTGTTTTGTTGTTGTGGTGGTGGTAACATACAAAAAATAACATAAAATTGACCATTTAAATCATTTCTAAGTAAAGAGTTTGGTGGTATTAAGTCGATTCACATTGGAGGTTCCACAGAACCTCGTTGCATCTTGCAGAACTGAAACTGAACTTCATTAAACAACTCCTCCTCAGGGCGTCCTCCTCCGTCCCCTGGGAGCCCCCATTCTACTTTCGTTTCTGTGAATTTGACTATTCTGGGTACCTTATATGTAGAATCATACAGTATCTGTCTTTTTGTGACTGGCTTGTTTCAACTAAGCATCATGTCCTCAGGGTTCAGACGTGTCATAGCCTATGTCAGAGTCCTTCCTTTTAAGGCTGGATAATATTCCAGTGTGTGTTTGTGCCCTTTGTGTGCTCATTCATTTGCTGATGGACACTTGGCTGCTCCCATCTTTTTGCTGCTGTGAGTAACGCTGCTGTGAACATGAGTTTGCAAATCTCTTCTGGTGATTTCTTTTGGGTACATACCCAGGAGGGGAATTGCTACATTATATGGTAATTTAATTTTTTGAGGAACAGCCATACTGTGTTCCATAGCAGCTGCACCGTTTTGCCTTTCCAGCAGCACTGTAGAGGGGTTCCGGTTTCTCTCCATTGTTGCCAACACTCTTTTTTTTCAGTAGTAGCCATCATACTGTGTGTTAGGTGGTCCTCCCTTGACTTTTAAAAGATGCATTTTAAGTATCTGTGACTACCTGATACATCACGTCTCTAGCTTCACGATCAAGATTTAAATTTAGTAGCTCCATGAAGGAACATGGCCCTTATTCTCATATAGTTTTCTTTAATTTCAGTTCAGTTTTCTTTAATTCTTCCATTGACCCTAGCGGTCGTTCGTCTAGCACCAGAGTCGTTCTGAGCACCCAGGGGTCATGTGTCGAATCGGTGTGTGTGAGGGCTTGTATGTCCCTACAGCCTCGCACAAGGCTCACTCCCATTCTCACTAAAGATATTTGTGCCTCTATGTAATTATAACCCATTGTCCAAAAGTTCAGCCTTTCAGGTTTCTTGACCCTAGAATTTGAGGTTAGGTCAGGGGTAAAAATTATTTAAAGCTCCGCAAGCTGTACTTTTTACCCTAAAAAAATCTACTGTAGGAACAATTATGGAAGACAAGCCCAAGAGCAGTGATTATATGGTCAGGTAATACAGAGGATTTCAGATCCAGTGTGAACGCATTTGGTCCAGTTATAAGGTATTTCAGTAGTCTTCAAACTCTGTGGTAAGATGGGAGGATTTGCAGGATGTATTTTATTTTCCCACCCATAATTATGGGAAGGTGAAATTTGAAAGTCCAAAAGTAAAGATACAGTCTGCTGTAAGATTGGGAAAAGGAACGAACGCCATGTACTAGCATTTGCTAGAACTCCAGTTTCAAATTGGTCCGTTCCTGAGGGGTTTTCTCGTGTTGTTAACCAAGCATGCTATGACGGTGGCCGCCACCCCGGTGCGTGTGGCGATGCATGGCGCGACAGTGCACGTGGACACCTGTAACCAGAACAGCAGCCCAGAGGGGAGAGGCTGCCGCAGACGGGGCGGCGGTGCTGGGCTCTGCTGTCCTAATGTTACACTTGCTAGTAATGTAACAGCGATAGATAATACTGGCTTGAAGTGTTAGACTAAATGCCTTGTGTGTTAGGAATGCACATTATTAACTCACAGGCAGACTTTCGACACACAGTATGAACGTAAATTGTTGAAAGAGGAAGCTGGATGGTCACATTGCAGTTTGGGCAAAGGAGGAATAGGACTTGTCCTGTGAACTACTTTCCCATAGCATCCGGGGAGACAGTAAGGGAAGATAATTGTGGCCTTCATGGGGTGATGATACATATAGAGTGTGCGAGGGCTTTGAACCAAAAAACAGGATTCATTTTCTGGCTTTGCCATGTACTGTGACTTTGGATAAAAAACATAGCCTGTCGGAGCCTCAATTTTCTGATCTGTGAAATGGGGATAAGGAAAGTACAGGGTCTATAAGGGAAAAATTAAATATAAAAATACATGAGAGCCGTCAATTTTAAGACCTGGAGCTACACAAATGGCAGTTGCCATCGTCCCTTATTTACTTACTGGTTGGAAAATAGGATTCTAATGATTTAGAAAGTTGTCCAGCTTTTCAGCAGTGAGTAACTAAGCAGTTGGCCCACTTCTAGACTCTAAACCAAGAGGAGAGTTACCTGTTATAGTTCAGCTTCTTGCATGAATGGGAACGCTGGTCGAAACATTAAACGTGGGAACGAATGTGCAGACAAAGGCTTTTTCAAATAGCCCAGCTGCTAGATGTCTGCACACACTGCTTGACCTGGGTGGCTTTTGAAGTCTGGGCTATTTTATGACATAACAGTGCGTCAGCGTGGACCAAACGTGTTCCTGCTTCTGCTCCACTGTCCTCAGCTCTGACAGCTGTGAGCTTTAGGCAACAACAGGGAAAATACACGAGGAATCCAGGCCGGCTTTTCCTGAACCTTCCTGCATCTTCTGCACTGCAGGGTGCTGCCACTGAGTACTCCTTTCAGCCTGGGCCCGTGGGTGGTGCTGACATCATCCTTTTTTCCGGTGAGGAAACTGAGGCACGGGTCAGTTAGTAGGTGCCGGGACTCAACAGCCTGTTTGCAAACCCATATTCTGCTACCTTCCATAAGTGGGCTGGGTTTATTTCATCAGTTTTTCACATTTTGAACGTATATCAGAAAAGCAAACAACCATTAGTTGCATTTAATTAACAAAAACATATCCTTGAGAAATGGCGGGGGGGGGGGTAGCTATTTTTAATTGAGTGGTATATGAGGAATATTTTACCATATGATGTAGAGAACAATTACTGCAGCCAGTATTTAATTAAAATACATTGTATATATACTGGTTATTCCAGAACCCATTTTTACTTTTTAAAAAATCAAGTATATTCTTGAATATACTAGTTCAGTTTAACATGAAATGTGGGTTTTGGACTACCTAACAAAAGCGTACTTGGGAGATTTGTCAGGAAAACTTTATTTTAGTATTATTTCTTCTTCACTTTCCTTCTCTGTTTATTTTCACTGACTAAAAAGGGCTTGTTTTCTTGCCTGATGTGCTAAGCATGCTCTGCCAGATTTACACACGATTAACCACTTTCTACAAAACTTTCTTCTGAAGCTAGATGCATAGGACTCTGTGTCCCCTCCACATCTAACTGCTTGTGTCCAAAGCTCTTAAGGCCTCCTTGTCCCTGACGCTTTATCTTTTGAAGTTGAATCAGGCGCTGCTCTGCTCCCTTTCATTTGCTCTCTCTCTGTGCCCTTTCTCCTGCTGCCCCATCCAAACCAGGCCCTTGAGAAACTGAAAGAGCACGCGGGCTGCCTCAGGAGCGAGCGGGACGCGCTCCGGGAGGAGCTGGCCAAGCTGAAGGCAGCGGTGGAGGTGGGAGAGGTACGTGAGCTCCTCGCCGCTTTGCTCCTCCTCCTGCCGCCCTGTCCCCTCTGCCTCCTAAACGCAGAGTGTCCTTGGCTCTCCCGCCCAGAGCTGGTAGGTGCGAGTCCGTCTGCAGAGCTGGACCCCGTGTGGCTGGTGCTGACCAGGGGTCCCCGCAGCAGGCGTGTGTCATCACAGGGCCACCGTGCTGCCGCCTCCTGCCTCCCTGGGGGCTCTGCTGTGACACTGGGTCTCTTCTTCCCTGCAGAAACACGGCTTAGTCATCATCCCCGACGGCACTCCCAATGGCGACGTCCACCAGGAGCCCGCAGTCGGGGCCATCACCGTCGTGTCTCAGGAAGCCGCCCAGGTCTTGGAGTCGGCAGGGGAAGGGCCGCTCGGTAAGACACTGCCGCTGTGTTGACTAGGGTTCGTGTTGTCCCCCTGGACATCAACCTGGTCACATCCTCTGTTGGAAAACAAAAGCCAGGGCGGTCTGAGCCTTCTCGACATCCTTTGAGAGGAAGACACTTGGGCACGCTGTCTTAAGACGTCCTTGACTTTGGGAAAGCAGCACTTGGGCCCTTGCCAAGCAGTGAGTGTTAGGGGGGAAGGCCACTGGTCGGAAGCATGTGGGTGTGTGTATGTGGCTTTGTCATTTAAACACTACTTTCTGGGAAGAGAGAATCCAGCACGTCTGTCCCGGGGAGCCAGAGGGTGGTCGGTGGCTTCCTGAGCGTGTTCAAAGTTTCTTCTTCCGGGAGCATCTGGTTTTCTGTTCTGTGACTCACGCCAGGATTCTGTAGCTCTTTGCCGCTGCACTTCTTAAGGCACCAAACAGATGACCAAAAGTTATCAGAGGACTGTTATTCCAGAGCAGGGCTTCTGAGCCTCTTAGCAGCTTTTTGACCAGGAACTATTAATAGGTCTTTTGTTACTTGAATGTTATTGACCAGAGGCGTTTCAATATTCACTTACATAACAAATTGCCAGCCACCAGCGTTAGTTTCTACAAAAATCCCCCAGTCAGTAATGCTTTAAGGGCTAAGCCACTTGAATTCGATGCTTTGAGAGCCTAATGACACTACCCTCAGGAAAATGCCCATCTGCTGTGTCCACTCAGAATCCAGTCCTAGAGGATGGCACAGGTGGATACTGTAGCATCAGCCACTTTTATATGAAAAGTGAGCTTTCTTCCTTTTTAATTTTCATGCATATGTCAGTTTCCTAGAAGAATGTGTATATGACAGCGGCAGGCCCGCTCTCAAGGAGGGAACTCTGGAAGCGTAACCGTCAGCCCTCTGACAGCGGAGCACGCATGGAGCACGGGCGAGTGCAGCCACGGGCAGCTGCAGGGTTTCCTCTGCCTTGTGGGGTGGCTGGAGCCTTTGGCGGTGACTGGTTGACCGTGGGGAGCCCGTCCTCTGTCGGCATCCCGTCGGCCCAGAGGCTTGTTCTCCTGCGTGTTGGGAGGGAGCAT
The DNA here is from genome assembly GCF_003369695.1 of Bos indicus x Bos taurus. NCBI lineage: Eukaryota > Metazoa > Chordata > Mammalia > Artiodactyla > Bovidae > Bos > Bos indicus x Bos taurus. Next base: position 50,387,601 of record NC_040097.1, on the reverse strand, counting down.
CCATCCCCTGAGGCTAGGAGCGGCCCCGTGGTCCTGCTGCGGAGCCTCTGCTGAGCCTTGACGGCCCACGTCTCAGTGCGCGCCCCACACCCCCCAACACACACAGGCTCTGTGGGCCTTGCCTGCGCCTGGCATTGTGTTCCTGTGCGTTCTTGGCTCCAGCACCCCCTCTCAGGCTCATTCTCAGCCCTGTCCTGTCTCCCGGAGTTTGTTTTCTTATTCTAAGGGCTTAAAAGCCTGTGTGGATACCCTTGGCTTTCAGGGGATTGTCTCCTGGTAAAACTTGAAAAGTTTTGAAACAAGGAAATGATCTTTGTACTTTCATTTGTCTTCACATGGAAAATCACTGCTCTTGGGAGCAAATGTATTCAGTGCCTGATAAACATCAACTGTGTGGAAATATGTCTTGGATCATCTAGTACTTTTCCTTTCATCATTAAAGCCTTCATGTCTTTTGATACTCAAAGTGGTAAATTGTTTATCAGATGTTTGCTATTTGTGAATTTGAAGAATTATTTTAAATTGTTTATATACTACATCATTACAAACTTTTCATTTGTTTTAGACGTAAGGCTACGAAAACTCGCTGGGGAAAAGGAAGAGCTACTATCACAGGTAAAGGCATTCTCATGGGAGGGTAATCTTAATTGTAACTGACTAAATCATGTGGCAAAACGTGAGCAAATTAAAATGTGCACCAGAAAGACATGTGCTTATTTCAGACATCATTACTCAAGAGTTGAAGGATAAAAAGTCATTTTTACCTCTGTTGTCTCCTAGTCTTTACGGGACACAGCTTAGGGAGTCAGCTCTGTATGCCTGTTAAGAAGGCAGATTCTCATGTTGGCCCCTTAGCTGACTGAGGAGGTGCGCACTGCCCTGTACGCTTCTGTGTGACGTGCCTACGCTGCTTCTCGGCTCTTCTGCTTAAGGCGGTCCTGGTGGCACCCCTCTGTGGAGCGTGGGGACTTCACTTCCTTCATCCCCTCTCCCTGCCCGACATCTGCATTCCCGTCCCCACTCCCTCCCTACAAAGGGACAGCGTGACTCCCGTGACTCCCATCGGTCTGTGTCATCAGAAGCCTGTGAACACCGCGCACAGCGGAACCGCGGGGCGTATTCTGGGGTTCATCTCCTTCACATCTCCGTGGTTCCCCTCAGATCAGGACCGTGGTTGCCTCATCACGTGCTTGGTTTCCTGTGTCCTGGCTTCTCGTAGCTGCAGACTCCAGCAATGGTTTCGGCCCACACTCGGTGTTTCCGATGCCTCCTGTGTTCCCTCAGTTCCATTTTTTGGTTCCTGACACGTCTGGCTCAGCCCTTCTGAACATGCTGGCTCACTCCCTGGGGACAGAGACCTTACCACCCTGCTCATCATCTGAGGTTCCCTTTGCCTGTACAGCTCCAGGCTGGACCCCATTCCGCGGCATCTTAGGCCTCCCTCCCTCCACCTCCATTCTCTTGCTCGGGTACATCCCCCAGCAGCTTCTGGAGAACAGTTTGGGGGCAATAAATTTTTCTTAACAGGAATGAAAATGTCACCTTACCCCTTTATTCAATTAACAGTTTGATGTGGGTATGGACTTCTTTGTTGTAATCATTTGCATTCATCTTGTTTTTCAAAGAAATTGTTTCAGTGTTTTCTGGCCTCCTGTGTTTGGCTATTGAGAATTTCAAGGATATTTTGATTTTTGGTATTTTTATCTGTGACCTGTTTTCCCCCTCTGGAAGTGTGGCCCATTCTCTCCTTTCTCCCTGGTGTTATGAAAGTTCAGTGATGCGGTTTGGCATTTTGTGTGAAAGCATTGTTGTTTCTCCAGGCACATTTAGCAGCATAGGTGTAGGCATGGAGTGAGCAGAGTGTTAGATTTCACCAAGTGAGACTCCGGCAGACATATGCCAGAGTGTTGATAAGCCTTGAGATTAAGCTGGGTAAGGAGCTTTATGGGAAATCCAGGAAGACATCAAGGCACAATGGAGAGAAGATGCAGACAATGGTCGTAGGTGCCTGTGGAGTGGAAGGATTTTTGGAGTTGGGTGCAGAGAGAATGAACTGGAAAGATCAAGAGTAGTGGTTGGAAGATGCACGGGGCTGCACTGGGTAGGGCTGGCTGGTGTGCAGTGAAAAGATCTGGTACATGACAGTGGGAGCAAGCAGCTGAGGGTGGGGTGGGGTAGATGGCAAGATCCTTGTTCCAGAAACCGAGGGATTCATTGTAAGAGATCCTCTGCTCAGATGGGTTTTGAATTTGCCAACATTTGAGGCAGGAATAACCTTGCGGGTATGTTAGGAGCCACAAAGGTGACGAGAGTGCGGGGTGATGGTGGTGAGTGTTTATAAAGAGGAGATGTGATTGGGAGCTGCATTAGGAGTTCAGGGAGCCAGAGGGAGGCGAGTGCGCAACAGCAAGGAGAGCAAGGGACCCTGATCCGTCCTCGGGCTCAGCAGGGGTGAGGGGCTGCCGGGCTGCAGGGGAAGCAGCCCCTCGGGGGAGCAGGCTGGGGTGATGGGCACGTGCAGAGGGGACGGAGGGGCTGCTGATGACAGAAGGTAACCAGAGGGGGCAGCGCAAGGGTGGGGCTTTGGGGAAGGTTAGGAAGTGGAGACAGAGTCGGGCTCATCTAGGGTCCTTTGGGGACGAGCACAGGGGAGGGAGGGTGAGCCTTCCTGAGATGGACACAAGGAGGAACGACAGGGAAGATGAGTTAGTCCTGGCTGCCCTGAGGCGGGTAGTGATGTTGTGGCTGAAAGGGCAAAGCTGTCGGGAAGGATGGGTTCAGTCCTGGTGCCCAGCTCACCCTTCCCCGTGGAGGGGCAGGCACACTTGGTCCAGTGCCCCCTGGGGATGGAGCTAAGGACGGTCGGCACTCTGAGCACGCAGCTTCACCTTTGACCCGAGGAGGAAGGGCACGGGAGGCGTGGTGAGGCCTGGGCTTGGCCCCAGAGGTGGCCCCACGTGGGCGAGGATGGCGGGCTCTGCTTCCTGCGTCTCTGGGGCTAAGTGTTGTAGGCATTTGGGGAGCTCGACTTTGATTTCTGACTTGGGGGGGAAGGGGAATAGGTCTCAAGCCAGATACTCTCTCTCCTGGTTTTCCATCCCTTTTATCTCATGTGTTCTGCTTTCTAAAAGATGTTCTCAACTTTGCCTTCTTGTTTTTACGGAGTTGTAGTTCTGAAGTCATTTCAAGGATGCATTTTCACTTATCTCAGACAACATTGATAGGTTGGTTGATTTGCTCCCCTTTAATTTTTTCTGTCTGCATAGTTTGTTTCATTCCAGATGTTCTTTTATGTAGATTTATTTAGTTTTCTGTTTAAAAGTGAAATACTAAAAAGCTGGTGGGCAGCTTGTTGGTGGGGCCCATCCGAGTTTCTGTGAAGCCTGATGTGGCTGGCTGTTTGGTTGGGCACCTTCGCCGTGGGTGTGCTGGACTTGTGTTTCAGGCTCGTCAGGATTCTAGAGCGCGCCTCCCACCTTCTGCCTGAGGCTCCAGTCCCGGCCGTGCAGCGTGGAAGGAAACAGGGTGGGCTAGAGGCCTCACCCTCAGCTCAGCTCTGTCCATCTAATCTTCTTTTCCATTCATGGGACTGCTGTCTCCAGCTGGACCTTTTTTCCCAATCCAAAGTCCCTCAAGTTTATCTTTTATTTTATAAATTAAAAAACTTAGGTTATAATTGACATAAAATAAGCTGTTGTGTGTGTGCTTAGTCGTGTCCGACTCCGTGTGACCCCACGGACTGGAGCCCGCCAGGCTCCTCTGTCCAGGGGATTCTCCAGGCAAGAACACCGGGGCGGGTTGCGATGCCCTCCTCCAGGGGATCTTCCCGACCCCAGGACTGAAAGCACATCTCTTACGTCACCTGTGCTGGCACACAAGCACCACCTGGGCACACACTTAAAATGTGCAGGTGCACATCCGTAGATAGTTTCCAGGGGCGCAGTGACAGAGCACCACAGGGTGGGCGGTGCAGGGCAGAGGGCTCTCCCACTGTGGAGGCGAGGGCCCAGGGTGGTGTGTCAGCAGCGCGGCCCCTCCGGAGGCCTGCGGGGGCCTCCCAGGCCTCTTCCCGACGGCCAGCCGCTGGGCCCCTGGGCTTGCTGACCACGTTCTCTGTCACACGGCTCCCCTCTGTCCGCGCGGCACTCTTCTGATTAAGGACCCCAGGCACACCAGACTCAAGGCCCACCTATTCCAGTATCATTTCATCTCAACTAAGAGCCTCTGCAGTGACTTTGTTTCCAAAATAAGATCACACTGTGAGGCACTGGGCTTAGGACTGTAATATACGAACTTTGGGGGGACAGCAGCCTGTGAAACATCACCCCAATCAGCATGGTAAAAACGTGCATAAACCCAAGTCCCTGAGTCCCTTTGTAAACCTTCCTTCCTCTCCCACCTCCTCCCCTTCTCCAGAAACCACCGATGTACCTTTTTGTCTCTTCAGTTTGTATTTTCTGGAGTTTTCTGCACTGCATATACTTAGCTTGAAAGTCACCATTTTCCTGCATGTGTCAGCAGTATATTCGCTTCTTTGGCCAAGCAGTAATTCCTTTGTATATACATGGACCACTATTTGCTTTACCCTTCTGTTGATGGACATTTCAACAGTTTCTTGTTTGGGGCTATTAATGAGTAAGCTGCTATAAATGGCCTCTATTTGGGGTAAAATATGGTAAATTTTGTAGCCAAACTCAAAAATATATTTCCAATTATTTCTGTATACAGCTTTCTAAATAAGAATATTTGACCTAACTCTCAAATTAGAACAAGAAACATCTAACTGCCGTGGGGTTTTCCATTTTAAACAAAAACTTAAAAATACCCTAAGATGTGCTTTTCTACAGATGAACACAAATAATGAAATATGGCTATTTTCATTAGGACCCCTGGTCCTGGAGCTCTCTCTGTTTGAACATTTGTTCACAGCTGACCTCCAGCACCTGAGCAGAGTTAGGAGGGTCTCTGAGTGAATCATCTGTGGCCTTATTCTAAGATGTGGCCACGGGGCAAAGCATCTGTTTCATTTGAGAGGCTGGGTCTCACTGATGAGCCTTTCCTTCTTCAGATTAGAAAGCTGAAGCTGCAGTTGGAGGAGGAGCGGCAGAAGTGCTCCGGGAGAGACGGCACAGCGGGCGACCTGGCAGAGCTGCAGAATGGCTCGGACCTGCAGCTCATCGAGATGCAGAGTGAGCCTGGGCCGCACGCTCCCCTGGGTGGGCTGCGCGAGCCTGTGGTTCCAAAGATCAGCCCTCAGGGGGACCAGAAAAGCTGTCCCAGTCAGTCACGGACTGAAGAGCCTGCTTCTAGCTGGTGTGCTTCCTGGTAGTGCTCTCCCCTCTGGGTGACATGATTTCTAGAACATCTTGCAGCTAGTGACATCGTGACACTGTCCTTTTTCACATTCCTGTGTCATCTGTAAGCATCCTTCCTACTGATAAGTTTTTCTGGGGAGTTTATCTTAGATGATTGGAGGGATATATTCGGAACTAACTCACACCACTGCAGAGTGGTTTCAGAATTTTCCCAGAAATAGTCTTTATTAGATGGAATTTAAAACAGGCCACAAAGTAAGCCCATTCAGTTTATCTGAATTCAGTTTTCCTGCCTTTCTGGTTTTGCCCCACATTACTGAATGTTGTAAAAACACCTACTGTATCCCCAGTATTCCACAGTAGGGAGACATCTGTATATGAAGAATGTATAATCCACACAGGGGAGACTTTTTTGTTTTTCCAATTTCAATAAGGCATTTCTGATAACTTATTTTAAAATACTGGTTCCGCCATGACCTTTTTCCTCTACATATTCTGAGTAAGGCCACATAGGCCTTTTTGGACAAAAGCTTAATTAGAACTTACCATTAACATTTTTGTTAAATTTGGATTGCTGGAAGGAATTTTTCTCCCCCAGGATTTCTGAACTTCTTGTTTTAAATAGCTGTATATCTGACCTAGAAACAAACTAATGATTTCCAGCTCTATCCCTAACGCATTATCACAACATACTACTGAAAAGCATTTATTTCAGTAAATATTAAGCGTACATTATGTGCGGAGCACTTAGCTGGAAACAGAGGTGGATTCAAGAAGCTGAGACATACCCGTGGACCTGTGCTGTCCTATGTTCTATATAATGTTAGGGAAACATGATAAATGTCCTAAGAGTGCAAAAAAATGCAACAAAGGAAGGAGAAGCTATAGTTAACTATGGAGGGTCATGAAGAAGGTGAAAACTGAGGACCTTAATGGCTGGGCTAGACTCGGAGGTGGGGAGAAGGGGCCCTGGTGTGGAGAGCAGGGTGCCTGGGGTCAGGGGAGCCAGGGCAGGGGCCCTGCTGTGTTTACAGCAGGGCTCCTTGATTAGAGCTCTACTTGCACGCATCAGAATTTCTTCTAGGTGCTTCAGTAACAAGGCATGTCCCGGAGCACAGATGTGCCAGGACCGGTGAAGGGAGCTGCTGCGGTGGCCTGTGTGCTTTGCACTGCACGGCCCTCTCCTGGGCAGCAGGCAGGCCTCACCACCTCTCATCACACCTGCATCTCTGCAAGAGGTTTATTATTCTTTTCTCTTCTAGGAGACGCCAACAGACAAATTAGTGAATACAAGTTTAAGCTTTCAAAAGCGGAACAGGATATAACCACCTTGGAGCAAAGTGTAAGTCCTTCCTGTGTGTGGTGCCAAGTGATTTCAGGCCCCCTGACAACACATCTGCTTCCTGCATCTCAGTGGCTAACCCCATGAGCGCCTAGGTTTCTTTGAGCTGTCTCTGCAGTTGGATTTCTAGAAAAGCTCCATGTTAAAGTGGAGAAGCCAACAGAGGACTTCTGCCTTCTCTATGAAGGAAGACTGAAGCTATACTTCCATTTCTTGGAGCCAATTCAAGAAGATGGTACTTTATGATATATTCCCTTCTTGCACATTTTAGAAAGCCTAATGACTTCTCCATTCGGGGCATCTCCTCCCGCGATGTTATTGTGGCTCTTAAACAATGTAGTCGTCATAAAACCGAACATGGGAAACTGGCCCTGTAATGACTGCACAGCTCATCCTCTCGAAGGATGACAGTTCTTGGTTTATAAATAGCAGTTGGGTTGAGAGGACCTCTGGCTCGCCCTGAGGGGCTCGTCAGTGCTCGCTTGCTTGGAGTCTGTTATGACTTGTGTTTCCATCTTGGCTGCGAAACAGCTGGTGGCTCCGTGGCAGCCCCTGAGGACTGTTCTCGTGTTCACAGATCAGCCGCCTGGAGGGGCAGGTGCTGAGATACAGAACCGCTGCTGAGAATGCGGAGAAAGTCGAGGATGAGCTGAAAGCAGAGAAGAGGAAGCTACAAAGAGAGGTACTTACTTTATTATGCTTCTTGAAATAACGTTCCTAAAAAGAAAAGCTCCTTTGGAAACACATTCTTTGCTGTGTAAGGAATTTCATCGTGGCTCCAGTCTTCAGTGACACAGCAGTGGGATCATTTACTCTGTGTTGGTTTCTCTGTGACCTGCACGGGGACTGCCATTTACTTTATGTTTTGCTCAGATAGTGAGGAAAAGGTTTCATTTTTGTTTTAGATGAGGTGTGTGTCTGTACGCCCTATCTCTCAGCACCACTGGTTCACACCTCTGGCTGGCTGAAAACATAGCGACCGCTGGGTGCCCTGTAGCCACCCTGCCTGGCAGGGATTCCATCTCCCCGAGAGTGCAGAGGAAAGCCCTGCGGGCTTTGTTTCTGACCACGACAAGTGACCGCTCTCTTCCCGTCTGCAGCTCCGAACAGCACTGGACAAGATCGAGGAGATGGAGATGACCAACAGCCACCTGGCCAAGCGGCTGGAGAAGATGAAGGCCAACAGGACGGCGCTGCTGGCCCAGCAGTAGGGCCCCGCCCGGCCCCAGGCCCGCCCCGAGGGGCTGCCCTTCGGCCACTGACGCAGACCCCTTTCAGGACTGTTTGAGCTTTGGCATTCAGATAGCCACCTTTGTATTTTCTAATTTATGAGAGAATGAAACAGGTTTGAATCTTCATGAATGAACACTTTGTGTGTAGTTTGATTCTAGACTAAGAACTAGTCCATGCCGTTATTTTTTATTTCCGTAATTTTAGAATCAAGTTTACTCACCATTTTCCCCAGCCGCCTCAGTGACTGGGCCCGGCTCTGGAGGACAGCGGCTCAGCGCCCGCTGAGATACTTCCTGGAGACCTCAGAAACACAAGTGCCTTCTCCACGGTGCAATTCAGACTACAGTGATCTCCAGGGGCCAAGAGACACTTACCCTTAATATCAGGTAGTGTTTATATTTAGTGAAGAAACAAGTTCACTGGTGGGGAATATATGTTTCACTCAAATTTGTATGTTTGGAGGAAAAAGCCTTTTTTGTAAGATATTTAAATTTATATAAGAAAATGTTAGAAAAGGATATGGGAAGTGTATATAAAACTTGTTTTATTGCATGGGGCAGGGGCGCCCAGGGCCTGTTGCTCTTAAAGTAAGAGTAGGGGCCTTAGTCTTCACATCAGCTGTGCTGTATCTTGTAAAGTATTTCATCTGCTGCTTATTTGTGGAATGAAACCTCAGACCAGCCTGATGGAGGAGGAGGGAGGGCAGGCCAGGCAGGCGGAGGTCGGCCTCAAGAGTCTGTTAAACACACCCTTCTGCCTACAGTCGGCTACTGACACATTCGTTAAGAGGAGCCTTTAAAACAAATCATGGCAGTCACGCCCCTCCTAGCTCACACCCCTCTTCTCTCCTTAAGGAAAAATAATCTGAAATACAAAATTTCTTTTAAGAACCTTGGTTTCATCTTTAAAGGTACCCAGTTCGAGAGGATTTTGCCGTGGAGTGTGTAGCCATGTTGCAGTATTTGTGATTCTCTGTCGTTCTCAGAATCGAAGTGGTTTTATGGAAATGATTATTGTATCTTCAACGTGTTTACACAAAAAATACGGGGGAAGTCTAATGAATTAAGGCCACGTAAGATAAAATTAGACATGAAACTAGGTAATAAAGTTAACTTAAATATGAATAAGATCTCTAATAATTATTCTCTTCTTTAGAATAATTATCATCTAGCTCTGTTTTTAAAACATGGAAACCAATGTCCTGAATTGAGGTGATTTCATGTGGGAGTGGGCAGTGGCGAGGCATGTTCTGGGATGCAGATTCATCCTCGACTCCCATGCCTGGAACCGACATCCTGTGTGGTCCAGGAGGCGGCCTTGGAGTCCCTCTTCCTCTCCGTGCTCGCTCAGCCTCTGCTCCTCCCAGAGCGGCCTGTCCTTGTCCCTGTCTTTTCCAAATGGAATGGCTCCACTTCTCATAAGATTCTTCTGGACTTTACCTCCGTACTACAGGCATTCTTCCTCCCAGTGCTGACTGCACATTTCTTAAATGCAGGCTGATATTAATTCAAGTTTGTATTTTTATAACACCCCTCAAAGAAAAATGCCTAGAAATGCCTTTATCATATGCTGGTATTATTGATAGCCGTTAACAAAGTAGGCTAACTTAAAAACTCATGCCTGTTATGCACTGCATAAGGACTGTTCAATTTTTTTTTACACTAGTTATTAAAGGTACTAATAGACTGACCATGTAGAAAGCTGAACTGACAATACCATCAGAGTCTCTCATAGGTTCAGGTGCCTTTTAAAAGCATAAAAAACATAATGTCTATCACCTGATACTAGAAATTCATCAGAATATAAAAAGAATCAAATCAATGCATGATCTATATAAAATTTTTAAGGCCATTCAGACTTCTTATCAGATGTCCAGGAGGCTTTCAAACTACTTTTGGAAGTCTTCAACACAATCAGGTATACACTAGGTGAAAATGGATTTCATTTGCAATGAAATTAAATAAATCACGCTCAGGACAAATGTGGCTATTTATTTATAGTCAATCTGCCACACATGAAGCAGTGCTCCTAGTGAGAAGGCGTGCGTGAGGTCAGAGTTCCACCTACCGACATCAAGACACAAAAGGAAGAACAGACCATCCCAGAGTCCCCAGACGACCACAGTCAGCACCTCTCGAAGACTTTGTAGAGATCAGGCAGGTTAGCAAGCTGCAGGATGTTCCCATCTTCTGTGAAGTGTTTTGGAGGCAGCAGGTGGGAGCGGAAGGCTTTATAAATGACGTGTTCCACAGTCCACTTCCAGGGGTTTGCAGTGGAGCCAGGCACTTCACTCTGGAAGAGACAAGGTAGAGTCCACATCCCCGTGTACGCCGGGCCTGGGGAGTTGTGGTGGCTTATAGAGGGGCTGTGTGACCTCATGCCTGAGACGTCTCTCTTCTAGGCCAGCCTCTCAGGGATCCCGCAGGCCTGAGCACAGCAATGAGAGGGGGAAGAGAAGCAGCCACGGCTCTTGTGATGCTTTCCCCCATGGAAGCTGTTTCCATTCAGGGACAGTGCTCACTGTAGCAGCATCTAAAAAGCAATGTCTCCTCCTGACTGTGGTGCCTGAACGGCAGCAGTAGGAAGTACACTCCACCGTCACTTTGAACACACCCCACAACGGTCCCTCAGCGTCCTCACCCATGGAATGGAGCACAGCCCGTCACCTCAGAGGACGAGTGCCGTCACCAAGACGGTTATGTGGCTACAGTGACTACATGTCCGTCTGACACCACAGGCAGACCTTGTGTTACTGCACTTTGCAGACTGTTGTGGTTTTGTTTATAAACACAAATTGAAGGTTTCTGGCAACCTTGCACCACATCTATGGGTGGCATCTCTGCAACAGCATTTTTAAATGTGGGTATATATACTGGCTTTAAGACACAATGCTATATATTGCACTTAACAGACTACAGGAGGGTGTAAACATAACATTTTATATGCACTGGGAAACCCCAAAATTTGTGCAACTCGCCTTATTGCAGTGGTCTGAAACGGAACTTGCAAAATGTCTAAGGTGTGCCTGTGTTTCAGTCACCTCTCCTCACCCAAACAAACCCCCCGAAATAGTTGTGGATTGAAAAGCACTGTCATCTGACGTGGAAACATGAAGAGCCCAGGGACCTCCCTTCAGAAGAGCTGGGGACCTGGCCCACTACAGCCAGGCCCGCCTGGCACAGCAGAGGCAGAGTGGGGCACACGCGAGAGAGGCGGGGGACTGACCGGGACGTGACGGCTGTGGCTGCACACTCCAGGCTCACAGTGGGGACACGGGCCCCCGAGCCCTGGAGCCCACCTTTTCTCACTACAATGGCTTGTTTGTACATCTGACAGATCACTCTAGAGGTACCTTCCAGCAGTATTTCAGAAGGAGATAAAATTCGTAAGAGCTGACCACTGTGCTAAAGCTGGTGTGCCTTGGATCACAGGAGTTCAGAGAGGGGCGGGCTTGTGTGAGGGCCCATCCCAGTTCTGGAGCACCAGCGTGTATCGCCCTCGTACCTGCTGGCCTGAAAGGGTTGACTCTGCAGACACATACTGCTTCCGGATGGAGTAAAACATCGCACATTCTTTACTGAGGCTTTCAAAACATTCCTTTTCTTCATCCCAGTTCACCTGATCCAAAGAGAGAATTCAATATGTCAGCATATGCACATGCTTTAAACACGTTCCATTTCTAAATGGAGATAACAGACAACTTAAAAGTACACATGATTTTTAGGCGATAAAGTTGTAGACTGGAACTGCTGAGTACTGCTGGGGTGGGTGGGCACAAGAGGGGCCTTAGCCTCATTACCCTTTTCCTCCTCATCATCACAGATGATGGTGGAGCTGCAAGCCCGCACCCCCCTACCCCCCGACACTCATCGCCTCACAGGACTGTCATCAGGATGTGCTCCATCACTTGCCTCTGTGGCCAGTCGGAGGATGAAGATAGGCAGACCCTCCAGCGGGGGCACATAGTTGTCGATCAGAAGGGGTAATCCAACCAGGTTCCCTTCCTGGACAAGGGGGATAAGAAATCATGCTGTTACAGTTTAAACCAATCCCATCTCCCTGGCGCTTGCTCCAGATCCTGTCCTCAGACTTGCTATTCTGGGCGACCACGTTGGGCCCTGGGGGGCAGCAGAGGCAAATGCTTAGAGAGCCTTCTCTGCTGACACATAGCAGAGCCACCTGCTCTTTAGGTCTGCTCACCAACTGAACACAGCAAACCAAGTCCCAGAGATCAAGGGGGACTTACAAGGGAGACAAAAACGGCCCTCACCCACCTCATCAATCTCCAGAGAGAAGTAGTCTGCAAGCATCTCAGCCTTCTTTTTCAGAAACTCAACAATGTACTCAGCAAGTCCTTCCTTGGGACCATCCTCCTCTGTCCAGCCACTCTCGGGACTGTCTAAGGCGAGCATGGCCAGGTCAAAGAGTGGTGCTGGCTCCTAGGAAGGGGCAGGAACATTAGGAGCGAGCGTTAACAGGGCTTCCAAACACTGCCTGAATTCCCACAAGACCACTGTCACCTCAGCAGGTGAGAAGCCACAAATCTAGCACTCATTCCTCAATTCCCCCAAAGACACTTGAAAATCTACAAAAGAAGGTTCTCCTCCTCACCAATGGCCATTTCAACAGAGAAGGTCACCGACAAAGACCTGCTGAAAATCTGGGAAAGGCAAAGCCACGGAAGGCACTTCCTTTTGTGTAGCTTTAAAGACCTCGCTGTCATATTTCCAGAAACTCACGAGGCCGAACCTTCATTTCTTCCTACCGCCTTACTAAAGCAAGGGGGAGGGAAAGCACGTTAAAGCAAATGACATTCAGGTAAATCATCTGTTAGGAAGGAGACTGAAATCTATCGTGAAAAACAAGATGCCTCAGTTTTCATCCATTTCTCCCCTCTGAACACTGTTACTGTTGTCACATTTTACATGTTACAGACCCACAGTGCACTGCTCTTACTTTTCCGTAACAGAAGAGTCAATTAACAAACAGACCGAGCTATCCTAGATATTTATGCACTCGGTAACAGAGCTTTAAACTACATGAAGAATGAAACAGAACCGTGAAGAGAAACATGCAGTTACATGGAGGCTTCCACATCCTTTCCCCAGTAACTGACAGACCCAGTGGACAGAAAATCAGCATACACAAGGCGTCAGTGTCACCAACAATGTGAAACACCTGCCATTTGGGGAGCATTCTACTCAACAAGACCGGAACACAAATTCTTTGCAAATGCACGTGGAATATTACCAACACTGAATATACTCTGGGCCATAAAACAAGTCTCAGTAAGTGTAAAAGGATTCAAATACGTTCTCTGCAAAAATGGAATTAAATTAGACATCAATACTTGATCTCTGAGAAAATTCCAAATAATTAAGAGACTAAGTAATATATTTCTAAATAATGTGAGGGTCAAAAAAAATCAAAAGGAAATTTAGAAGTATTCTGAACTGGATGAAAATGAAAACTTATCCGAATGTGTGGGACGCTGCTAAAGCAGCACTTGGGAAATTTTCACAGCACTTTAAGTAGAAGTAAGGAAATAAGAAAATGAGAGCAGGTGTCGATGAAACTGAAATCAGAAAAACAACAAAAGCATCACTGAAACCAAAGTCAGTTCTTTGGGTCCAGATTGACAAACCTTAGACTGACCAAGTTAAAAAGAAGACATAAATGACCAACGTTGGGATGAGAGGTTACATCACTACAGATGCACAGACATTAGAAGAATACAAAAGATTAGGAACAACTTTACGCCAATAAATTTGAAAACTTAAATGGACAAGTAATTTTAAACTTAATACAAAGGCCCCTCAGAGCTAACATGAATAGCTCTATACCACTAAAAATTTTACTTAAAAATCTTCCTGTGAGGAAATCTCCAGGCCCAGATGGCTTCAACTGATGAATTTTACCAAACATTTCAAGCATTAACAATTATAAACAAACTCTTTCTGAAGATGGAATAACTATTTCCCAACTCATTCCATGAAGCCAGTATTTGATACCAAAACCAGACACACACAAGAAAACTGCAAACCAGGAGGGCGTCCCAGGCGCCACTAGTGGTGAAGAGCCCACCTGCCAATGCAGGAGGCGCAAGAGACGGGGGCTCGATCCCTGGACCAGGAAGGTCCCCTGGAGAAGGAAATGGCACCCAACTCCAGTATTCTTGTCTGGAGAAGCCCATGGACAGAGGAGCCTGGTGGGCTGCAGTCCGTGGGGTCACCATCGGACGCGACTGAGCACTAGAGCACAAACTAGCATCGTGCAGGAATACAGACGCCAAGAGTTGTGAACAAACTATGACAAGTCAAGCCCAGTAAACTATAAAAAGGGTAATACATCATGTACAAGCAGGGCTTATCCCAGGAATGCAAGACTGGTTTAAAATATGAAAACCAATCAATGTAATTCACTATATTAACAAACTAAAAAAAGGAAAACCATACAATTATCTGAACAGATACAGAAGAAGCATCTGAAAAAAATTCAGCCTCCCTTCCTGAATAAAAGCCTGAAGCACACAAGGAATGGAAAGGAATTTCCTCAACCACCCTAAGGGCCGTCTGCAAAAAACCTACACTTCACAGTCAAAGACTGAATGCTTCCCCCAAGATTAAAAAGAGGAGTATTTCCATTCTCACCACTTCTGGTTAGCCTGTACTTAGGTTCTTGCCGGTACAACCAAGCAAGAGAGAGAAAAGGCATCTGGGTTGGAGAGGAAGGAATAAAACTGTCTTTATCCACAGATGCGATGGTCATATACCTAGAAAATCTGCTGGAATCAATAAAAAAGCTACAGCTAATAAGTGAGTTTAACAAGGCTGCAAGATAGAATTTCCAAAACACTTGTATGTACTTCTATATAATAGCAACAAACAATTGACAATTTGTAAAAAATGCCTTTTACAATAGTATCCAAAAAATGTGACTATTAAGAAATAAATTGATTTTTCTCCCCAAATTGATCTATAGAATACGCTCAACACAATCCCAGTAAAAATTCCAGAGGGCTTTTCTGTATATCAAATGTAAAAAGAAGATACAAAACTACATGGATGGTATGATTTTTAATTCTAAATTAAAATGTTAGTTGGGGTTGTGTCTGGGTCGTGGGCTTTAGAGAATGTTTATTTCTGCTTCTATCTCTTTAAGTTTTAAGTAGATATGTATTAGTTTCTATAATAATAAACATTTTAAGTTGGCTACCAAATGACTGTTCTGCTTTGTATAAAACTATTGTAAGGATACTTCCATATGCAACTCATACATAAACTCTTCTAATCACATTTAGAAACACTTAATATACAATAAGTAAGATAACGGGGTAGGGCTCTTTTCAGAAATGACCAGCTGTTGAACTCTCAGAAATGAGAAGCAGGAAATAAACTTACCGATAACCTCAGAACACCAAAATTGGCAAAATCATAAACGAGAATCTGGTAGAACAGTTCTTCACTGAAAATAAAAATGAAGTGACTTTAAGGAAAAGCAGAATCTGTGCTTGAGAGCCAAGGGGCAGGGACAAAATGGGAGTGAGAACCCGAGACGCGGTGGGGTGAAGGCGTGCGGCCTCACGGAGGCCTTTCCAGCAGTCCTGGGACCTGCACTGGTCACGGCGCTGAGACTGCCTGCCCTGCCAACACCCGCACTCTGTCCCCACCTTCCTGGTGCGGTAAAAGGTTCTGACACCCAGTGGTGACAAAGTTAAGCAGTTTTTGCTCACTATTCCCCACTGGCAAAGAATCGTATAAACCATTTCTTTTACAACCCACCATCTAGAAATATGGGCTGTACGGGGAGGGCAAGGGACTTCCCGTGTGGTCAACAGTGGACAGACTCGGGCTGCATGGGGGATGGTTTAGGCAGCTGTGAAGTGTACAATATACTGACCTACCTGCAGAAACACAGAATTGAAATGACTGTACTCCATAGTTAATGAAAGAAACCTGCACCACCCAGGTCTTGTTTAAAGACTTGGTTATTAAAGTAGACAAAGCACGGCAGCAGGGACACCGAGGTACCCAGAGAGCTGCTGGCTGGTCTTGGCTCAGAGGCTGTCAGTGGGGAGGGAAGAAGCCAAGTCTAAACCCCCACTTTCAGCCAGTTCATATGCTCGCTGGGAAACTGTTCCCATTTATTAGCAGCTAGGATTCTAGGACTGGCCTAGGTTTGTAATCATGAAATCAAAGAACCGAAACGATTGTGATTTGGGATCTTGGAAATCATGCAGTTAGATTTCCTGGCAAAGAAAAAACAAAGGGAGTAGGATCCCAATAACCAGTAAGAGCTCACTGGGCGAGCCCACGGCTTCTCAGGAAAGACAGTGGCCCTGAGCTGACCTCACTAAGGGTTTCCGAGCCTAGGAGGAAGGAGTCACCAGCACCCAAGGCCGAGTGTGCCCGCAGTAAGCTCCTCGGTGGGGCAGTTCTAGCTCAGGGAGGTCACGTGGGACCTCAGCAGGACAGAGTCCCACGATGGCCAAGTGACGGTGTCTGGCGATGGAGGGTGGCACCACGCCCCCCCGAACTACCGATTTGAGACCATATTTAATAGAGGTTCTAGAGTCAACAGGAGCTCATCCTCCAAGATCCCTGGAGACAACCATAAATGTCACCAGCTGCGTGCTGGGCAAAGGGCGCTGCCGAGCTGGCCCACCCCATGCTCCTGGACCCCACTGGCTCCTCAGGGCTCGAACAGGCCCTGGCTCCATCCCAAAGCTGAAAGGAGAGGAGGTGTCAGGCCCTCTCACCCCTCCCCTGCCTCCCTTCCCTGCCCTGGAGGCCCTCGTCGGCAGAGGCCCAAGTGACCTCCCTCCTCACTGTGTCAGCGGGGGGCCCTGATACAGAGGGGGGTTTCTCCCTCAAAGTCTCCCAGGCGCTCAGCCCTCCCTCCCCCACCACTTGAATTCAGTCAGCCCCTGCATCACGGGACCT
The DNA here is from genome assembly GCF_003369695.1 of Bos indicus x Bos taurus. NCBI lineage: Eukaryota > Metazoa > Chordata > Mammalia > Artiodactyla > Bovidae > Bos > Bos indicus x Bos taurus. The sequence continues at coordinate 50,370,769 of NC_040097.1, read as the reverse complement.
GATCCCAGCTTTAAATCCAATCAGTTGGATTTGAGCAGCTGAGAGCTGGTGTTGCAGAGCAGCCCGCAGCCCCTGCTGTACACCACACAGGCTGGAATACCCCACCAGCTCCAAGCTCTCAACATCCGGCTCAGAGCACATCATCTTACCTTCACAAAACCCTGTGAATTAATAGTGATACCCCACTTTTACAGAAGAGAAATCCGAGATTCAGTTATCAAAGTGACTTGTCCATGGTCACATAAATGGTAAATGTTGAGCCTGGGTGAGAAACCACACATGTCTGCCTCTGAAGCTGGGCCCTTTCCGACTGTCATCCTGCTCTCCCCAGCTTCTCCTGCCTCTGTCTCCAGGACCACCGTCCTAGCAGCTCTGCATTTCGTTTGCACCGATTTACCTAAGTCTGGTGGTGTTGAGAAGGTATAACTTGGTCTGATGCTGTGCCAAGGCCCACTGAGGATTCACGCAGCCCACAAAGGAGTGGTTATGCAGCATCTCCCGGAGAGCTGGAAAACAAGACACAGGTCAGGAGTGGCCCCCCAACACCTCCCTGCACCTCAGAGCACCAAGCACCAGAGCTAGAAACATGGAAAACTGCTGAAAACACACGCAAAAAAGGAACAAGATAGAATTAATCTTTCAAAATCCAACAAGAAATTGCCAAAAGATTAAAGCAGGAAGCCAGAGAAGTAACAAGCGCTCTGAAACCCTTTATAAACTAAGACAGCAGAGGAACTGCAGGATTCATGAACTTCAGTTTGTGCAGACTCTGAAAAGCCTAGGAATGGGGTGAAATGGGGACTGTGACAGGAGTCACGTGCCTGCTTCTGCAGCCAGGATTCATGCTAAGCAGGCTGCCTGAGAAGTCTGTCGAAGTTTTAATTTAAACTGATTCCAGGGCTGACTGTTCCTCCAGGTCCCTCCTAGAATCAAATGCAAATTCTCTCTGGAGAAATTAATCTTCAATTCAGACTTCAAATAATTCCTCACAGGTAAAGAACCAGGACCTCTGTGGTCAAAACTAGGCACCAAGAATTAGAACCCAGAAGAAATCACAAAGTCAGTATCTGCCAAGTTTTAAAGATTGAAAATTCCAGTAAAGATAAAACAGTAAGCACGCACAGTGTGCTTAAGAGGTATTAAAACACAAAGTCGCAGACTATCACAATGATCAAGGAAAGACAAAATTCATTTCACCTATATGTGGAATCTAGAAAATAATACAAATGAACTTCTACAAAACAGAAGGACTCAGGCATAGAAAAAAAATTTATGGTTACCTGCTTTATGGAAAGCGGGTAGGGAGGGATTAATTAGGAGTATGGGGTTAACAGATATAAACGAGGACCTAATCTATAGCTCAGGGAGCTATCTTCAATATCTTGTAATAACCTAGAACAGAAAACAATCTGAAGAATGTGTGTGTGTAACAATCACTTTGCTGTACACCTGAAACTAACAATACTGTACATCAACTGCAGTTCAACTTAAAAAATAGGAAGAAAAACGGAAACAACATTCTACGTAAACTTTCAAAAAATAAAGGAAGACAGTAATTCCTACTTTACAAGGCTAGCATAACCCTATCCTAACCCTAATATGAGAAAACATTAAAAAAAGAAAAATTTAGACCAATATCCTTGTGGGTCACAGATACAAAAATTCTTAACAAAAAATTAGCAAATTAAGTTCAGCAATATGAAAAAAGGAATAATATGATCAAGAAGAGATTAGGCCAGGAATGTAGGGTGATTCAGCATTTGGAAAATCTCACCATATAGAATAAATGAGAAAAAATAATCATCTTAACAGACACAGAAAGAGTATTTGACAACAACGATTTTTAAATAATAACTCTCAGAGACTGTCTTAACACTGGGAATTCAGTGGTTAAGACTCCACACTTCCAACACAGGGGGTGCAGGTTCAATCCCTGGTTGGGGAATTTAGATCCCACATGCTGTGCAGCGCAGACCAAAAAAAAAAAAAAATCCCTCAGCAAACTAGGAATAGAAAATAACTTCCTTAATCTGAAAAATCTATCAATGTAAAACCTCCAACTAGCATCACGTTTAATGGTGAAACAGTAAATGCATTCTTTCCACAATACAGAAAAAGATAACAACTCCCATGCTCACTCATTCTACTTGACATTGTATAGTGGGTTCTAAACACTGTAGTGAGGCAAGGAAAGCAAACTGTAAAAATATGAAAGGAAAAAAAGTAGAACTGTCTTTATCTGCACCCTTGGCAAGGTCATGTGACACAAGGTCTTTTGTATTTTAATATACTAATGGATGAGGGTAAAAATTTCATGGTAAACAATGAGGAAAATGATTTATTTTGACTCAACCTTAACAATTAAAATCAGAACTAATTTTTAAAAGTTCATATTAAACAATGATCAAGGAGATTTCCAAAAAAAAAAAAATGTCTAAAAATAAAAAACACAAGAATCGAAATTAAAAATCAAGATCCAGGTTTCCCTGGTGATCCAGTAGTTGAGAATCCACCTTGCAATGCAATCAAATACGCCAGTCTGATCCCTGGTCCAGAAAGATCCCACGTGCCGCGGAGCAACCAAGCCCCTGCACGGCAACCACTGAGCTCACACGGCACAGCTACCGACGCCTGCGCGCCCTGAGCCTGCGCCGCCTGCGCGCCCTGAGCCTGCGCCGGGCAGCAAGAGAAACCACCACGAGAATCTGCACACCGCTCACTCCCACTCCCCACAGCTACAGAAAGCGCATGTGCAGCGACAGAGATCCACCACAGTCAAAAAGCAAAAATAAATGAATCTTTAAAAATAAAAATCAAGATCAACTGAGTGGACAAAGTTGGCAAGGCCATTAAAAGGTAGAACTATCAGGAGCACAGACTGACGACATGAAAACAGGAAAGCTTATGCAATGTGGAGGAAAATAAATATGTAATTAAAATTGCAGAAGGGCTAGGAAACAGGGAGAGACAGTAACTGAAGACTCTCAAGACAAAGTATCAGAGAAGGTCCCAAAAGTGATGAATGATACCAAGCCTCAGCTCCAGGAAGCCCAACAAAATCTACACCTGAGAGAAACAGAATACCAAAAAAAAGAGACCCTAAAAGCACTCAGAGACACAGAGAGATCACCACAAAGTAAGAGAACACAGGACTGACAGGGAATCCTCTGGCAGTCCAGTGATTAGGACTCCAAACTTTCATGGCCAAGGGCACCAGTTCATCAATTCCTAGATCTCTGCAAGCTGCACAGCGAGGCCAAAAAAAAAAAAGACTGACACTTGAATTTTCACAATAGAAGGAGCCAACAAGTGGTAGACTAATACCTTCAATGCACTCAGAGAAAGTAACTGCAACTCTGAAATTTTAAACCCAGCAAAGAAACTTACCAAAATAAAGATGGATTTGACAAAACAAAAAGCTTTCCATCCACGGCCCCACTCAAAGAGGAAGTAGGTCCGTACACCATCAAAGGTCTGAGGGAAAGAATTATGAGCAAAAAATACTGGATAAATTCAAACAAACTGAGAGTTAACAATGTAATATGGAACAATCAGACACATAGAAACTATGAATATAACACCATATGCCAAAACTAAATCCCAGGTGGACAAGAGATTTACATATAAGCATTTTAGGAGCTAACAAAAGAGCAATGATTTAATTATCCCAGAGTGAGAAGGAATTCCCTACATAAAAAGGTCACTGTGTGATACAGGAGCCATTCAGAGTGGCGGAACACCAGGACACAAAGCGCACCTCCTCCCACAAGGTGGACGTGGTGGCTCCCGCGCAGCCCAGCAGCTTTGTGATGGGAGTGGAGGCAGCACATGACTGCCCCTGGAGGCTGGGAGCGGGCAGCCCGCAGCTTGAGACTGCTCCTGCAGCCTGGGGGGGCGGGGGGGGGCAACTAGTGACCGCTCCCGGAGCTTGTCCCGCCACCCACTGCCAGTGGAGCCACCACTGCCACTGAAAAATCCAGGTGCATCAAAGATACATCTAGATGTGGAAGGATTCTCACCGAGTATCTACTAAATGCTGGCACAAGACCTCAGACCTCTGAAAGGCCAAGAAAATCTCCATGTAACCGAGAGGGACAAAAAAAAAAAGGCAAGAAAGGAATGAGACTGGACCTGTGCCACAGGGAGGGAGCTGTGAAAGAGGAAAGGTCACGCAGGACCTGCGTGCTGGGAAGTCCCCTCACCAGCCGGGAGATCGGCCAGGACGGAGGGGGAGCCTCAGAGCCTCAGAGAGGAACATGGTCTGGTCTGTGGCGCTCAGCATGGCCAGGCCTGCTCAGACGGTCAGTGCCACGGCTCTGCACTCCCAAGAGCGGGCCTGGGGAAAGGGCGCGGGGGGGCGGGCCGTGCTGTGTAGACACAGCACAAGGGGCTGCAGTCTGGTGTGGCCACACCCAATGGGCTCTGAGGAAGAAGCCTGAGCTTCCCACAGGCACCACTGTGGGGGGCGCAGGGGGAGGGGAGGCCCCACCATCACAGCCTTTCTTCCTGCTCGAGGGCTGCTGCGGGTGGCGGGACAAGGTCCGGGAGCGGGAGCTGGAGCGGTCACTAGAGGCCACCCACCGCCCCCGACCCCCGGGCTGCAGGAGCAGTCTCAAGCTGCAGGCTACCCGCTCCCAGCCTCCAGAGGCAGTCATGTGCTGCCTCCACTCCCATCACAAAGCTGCTGGGCTGCGCAGGAGCCACCACTGCCACTGAAAAATCCATTACCTGGCACCGGCCACCGCATCTGCACACCCCCTGCATCAAGGGGAGAACACCAAGCACATGCTGACCAAAGGGCCAACAGGCACACACTGAGAACAGCCCTCACAGGACTTCCCTGCTGGCCCAGTAGTTAAGGCTCAGCAGTCCCAGTGCAGGGGGCCCGGTTCACTCCCTGGTCAGGGAACTAGACCCCACCTGCTACGACTGAAGATCCCGCACACCACACCTAGGACCCAGCGCAGCCAAACACGTAAAAATAAAAACAGCCCTCACATTATATTAAACCCGCACAAGCTACATGGGACACGCCCACATAGGAACAGCCCCCAAGACTCCTGCTCCAACAGAGACAACCGTTCCTCCTTAACTCAGAGCAAGAGGATGAAGAAGCAGAGAAACCACTCCCAGTTAAACGATGAAGAGAATTCCCCACAAAGAACAATGAAAAAGACCTAACAGACACAGATTTCAAAATGGAGATAATGAAAACACTCAAGGAATTAAGAAAGGTTATTGACAGAAATCTCCCTCAAGGATCACTGCCTTGTCATGGCAAAAGGGCTTGTGTAACTCAGTGAAGCTGTGAGCCGTGCCGTGTGTCACAGTGCAGACTTCTAACAGAACGTGGTCCCCTGGAGGAGGGAATGGCAATCCACTCCAACACACTAGCAGGGAGAACCCCATGAAGTGTGTAAAAAGGCAAAAAGATTTGACACTGAAAGATGAGCCCCCAGGTCAGAAGGTGTCCAGTATGCTACTGGGGAGGAGCAGAGGACAATTACTAATAGCTCCAAAAAGAATGAACGGCTGGGCCAGAGAGGAAACGATGCTCAGCTGTGGGTGTGTCTGGTGACGAAAGTAAAGTCAGATGCTGTGAAAAACAGTACCACAGAGGAAACTGGAATATTAGGTCCATGAATCAAAGTAAATTGGATGTGGCTGAACAGGAGATGGCAAGAGAAAACACCGACATGTTAGAAATCAGTGAAATAAAATGGACGGGGATGGGAGAATTTAATTCAGACGACCGTTATATCTACTGCTGTGGGCTGGAATCCCTTAGAAGAAATGGAATAGCCCTCAGAGTCAACAAGAGAGTCTGAAATGCAGTACTTGGGTGCAACCTTAAAAATGACAGAATGGTCTCAGTTCATTTCCAAGGCAAACCATTCAAAATCACAGTAATCCAAGTCTGTGCCCCAACCACCAATGCTGAAGAAGTTGAAGTTGATCAGTTCTATGAAGACCTAGAAAACCTAGAATACCAAAAAAAAAAAAAAGATATCCTATTCAGCATAAGGGACAGGAATGCAAAAGCAGGAAGTCAAGAGATACCTGGAGTAACAGACAAGTTTGGCCTTGGAGTACAAAATGAAGCAGAGTAAAGACCAACAGAATTCTGCCAAGAGAACACACTGGTAAAAGCAAACACCCTTTTTCAACAAAACAAGAGATGACTTTACACATGGACATCACCAAATGATCAATACTGAGATCAGATTGATTACATTCTTTGTAGCCAAAGATGGAGAAGCTGTATACAGTCGGCAGAAACAAGACCTGGAGCTGACTATGGCTCAGATCATCAGCTCCTCATAGCAAAATTCAGACTTAAACTAAAAAAAGGCAGGGAAAACCACTAGGCCAGTCAGGTATGACTTAAATCCCCAATGAATATACAGAGGAGGTAATGAATACAGAATAGATTCAAGGGATTAGACCTAGTAAACAGAGCACCTGAGGAATCATGGAGCGAGGTCTGTAATACTGTACAGGAGGCAGTGAATAAAACCATCCCAAAGAGATGCAAGAAGGCAAAGTGTTATCTGCGGAGGCTTCACAAATAGCTGAGAAAAGAAAAGCAAAAAGCGAGAGAGAAAGGGAAAGGTGCCCCAACTAAATGCAGATCCAGAGAATAGCGGGGAGAGACAAGAAGGCCTTCTTCAGTGAACAGTGCAAAGGAAGAGAGGAAAGCAACAGACAGGCTAAGACTAGAGATCTCTTTGAGAAAACTGGAAATATCAACGGAACATTTCATCCAAAGATGGGCACAATAAAGGAGAGAAATGGTGAAGATCTAACAGAAGCAGAAGAGATCAAGAAGAGATGGAAATAATACACAGAAGAACTGTACAAAAAAGATCTTAATGACCCTGATAACCATGGTGGTATAGTCTCTCACTCAGAGCCAGACATCCTGGAGTGTGAGATCAAGTGGGCCTTAGGAAGCATTACTACGAACAAAGCTAGTGGACGTGATGGAATTCCAGCTGAGCTATTTCAAATCCTAAAAGATGATGCTGTGAAAGTGCTGCACTCAATACGCCAGCAAATTTGGAAAACTCAGCAGTGGCCACAGGACTGGAAACGGTGAATCCTCATCCCAATTCCCAAGAAGGGCAGAACTGAAGAATGTTCACACCACCAGGCAATGGCACTCATCTCCCATGCTAGTAAGGTACTGCTCAAAATCCTCCATGCTAGCCTTCAGCAGTATGTGAACTGAGAGCATCCAGATGTTCAAGCTGAATTTGAAAAGGCAGAGGAACCAGAGATCAAACTGCCAAAATTCGCTGGATCATAGAGAAGCAAGGGAATTCCAGAAAAACATCTGCTTCAAAGACTACACTGGAGCCTTTGACTGTGTACATCATAACGAACTGTGGAAAACTCTTAAAGAGATGGGAATACCAGACCATCTTACCTATCTCCTGAGAAACGTGTATATGGGTCAAGAAGCAACAGTTAGAACCCTGTATGGAACAACTGACTGGTTCAGGATTGAGAAAGGAGTACGACAAGGCTATTTGTTTAACTTATACACAGAGCACGTCATACAAAATGCCGGACTGGATGAGTTACAATCTGGAATCAAGACTGCCCGGAGAAATAGTAACAACCTCAGATATGCAGATGATACCACTCTAATGGAAGAAAGTGAAGAGGAACTACAGAACCACTTGATGAGGGTGAAGGAGAAGAGTGAAAGAAGCGTCTTAAAACTCAGTGTTAAAACTAAGATCATGGCATCCAGTCCCATCACTTCATGGCAAACAGAAGGGGAAAAGGAAGCACTGACAGATTTCCTCTTCCTGGGCTTTTAAATCACTGTGGATGGTGACCGCAGCCATGAAACTGGAAGACAACTGCTTCCCGGCAGGAAAGCTATGACAAACCTAGACAGTGTGGTAAAAAGCAAAGATACCACTTTGCCAACAAAGGCGCATATAATCCAGGCTATGATCTTTCCAGCTGTCATGTACGAATGTGAGAGCTGGACGATGAAGAAGGCAGAGTGACTAAAAATTGATGCTTTTCAAACTGTAGTGCTGGAACAGACTCTTGAGAGTCCCTTGGACTGCAAGGACATCAAGCCAGTTAATCCTAAAAGAAATCAACCCTGAATACTCTTCTGGAAGGACTGATGCTGAAGCTCCAATACTTTGGCCACCTGATGCGAAGAGCTGACTCACTGGAAAAGACTCTGATGCTGGGAAAGACTGAAGGCAGAAGAAGAAAAGGGGACAGAGGATGAGATGGTTGGATGGCATCACTAATTCAATGGACATGAGTGTGCATGTGAAAACTCCGGGAGATGGTGAGGGACAGGGAGGCCTGGCATGCTGCGGTCCATGGGTGTGCAAAGAGGTGGACATAATGCGGCGACAGAACAACCACATCAGTCAACAGAAATGAAGAACATTAGAAAAAGGAACTAGAAACTATAGAGAGGAGCTAAGAAAAAGTTAGAACGCTCATGAACTAAAGGCAACGAATAGCACAATAAATAATGCACGAGAATGAATAAGTGACCTGGAAAATTCGAATAATGGAAATTACCCACTCAGGACAGCAGACAGAAAGCCAAATTTTAAAAGAAAATGAAAGCAATAAACAGTGCTGTGATGAACATTGTGGGTACACGTGTCTCTTTCCCTTCTGGTTTCCTCAGTGTGTATGCCCAGCAGTGGGATTGCTGGATCATAAGGCAGTTCTATTTCCAGTTTTTTAAGGAATCTCCACACTGTTCTCCATAGTGGCTGTACTAGTTTGCATTCCCACCAACAGTGTAAGAGGGTTCCCTTTTCTCCACACCCTCTCCAGCATTTATTACTTGTAGACTTTTGGATCGCAGCCATTCTGACTGGTGTGAAATGGTACCTCATAGTGGTTTTGATTTGCATTTCTCTGATAATGAGTGATGTTGAGCATCTTTTCATGTGTTTGTTAGCCATCTGTATGTCTTCTTTGGAGAAATGTCTATTTAGTTCTTTGGCCCATTTTTTGATTGGGTCATTTATTTTTCTGGAGTTGAGCTGTAGGAGTTGCTTAGCCAGGACATGGAAGCAACCTAGATGTCCATCAGCAGATGAATGGATAAGAAAGCTATGGTACATATACACAATGGAATATTACTCAGCCATTAAAAAGAAAACATTTGAATCAGTTCTAATGAGGTGGATGAAACTGGAGCCTATTATACAGAGTGAAGTAAGCCAGAAGGAAAAACACCAATACAGTATAATAACGCATATATATGGAATTTAGAAAGATGGTAACAATAACCCTGTGTACGAGACAGCAAAAGAGACATTGATGTATAGAACAGTCTTATGGACTCTATGGGAGAGGGAGAGGGTGGGAAGATTTGGGAGAATGGCATTGAAACATGTAAAATATCATGTATGAAACGAGATGCCAGTCCAGGTTTGATGCACGATACTGGATGCTTGGGGCTAGTGCACTGGGACGACCCAGAGGGATGGTATGGGGAGGGAGGAGGGAGGAGGGTTCAGGATGGGGAACACATGTATACCGGTGGCAGATTCATTTTGATATTTGGCAAAACTAATACAATTATGTAAAGTTTAAAAATAAAATAAAATTTAAAAAAAAAAGAAAAGAAAAGAAAATGAAAGCAATAGAAGAAGCCTAGTAGATTCTAGTGCGTGCGCGCTCAGTCGTGTCTGACTCTTTGTCACCCCATGGACTGTAGCCCGCCAGGCTCCTCTGTCCACGCAAGTTTCCTGGCAAGAATTTCCTACCTTTCCAACCCAAGGACCAGACCCACGCCTCTTGCATCTCCTGCACTGGCAGGGGGATTCTTTACCACTGGCGCCACCTAGGAAGCCCATGAGAAACCTACGGGACAATAAAAGGCGTGCCAACCTATGTATAATAGGGATTCCAGAAGGGGAAGAAAGAGAAAAGGAGATTGAAAATGTTTTTGAAGAAATTATGGCTGAAAACTTCCCAAACCTAAAGAAGGAAACAGATACTCAGGTACAGGAAGCACAGACACTCTCAAACAAGGTAAACTTAAGACACACTCTTTGAAAAATGGCAAAAGTTAAAAACGAAGATTACAAAGGCAGAAAGAGAAAACCAAAGGCAGCAAGGACCCCTAAAAAGCTAGCAGCTGATTTCTGGTAGTTGCAGCCAGAAAAGCTGCAGGCCAGAAGGGAATGGCAAGATATATTCAAAATCTTGAAAGGGAAAAATCTGCAACCTAAGACACTCTACCCAACAGAATTATCATTTAGACTAGGAAAGACAATTTCTCAGACAACCAGAAACTAAAAGAATATAGCAATGTTAAATATATCCTGAAAGAAATACTGAAAGTGTTAGTCGTTCAGTCATGTCTGACTCCGTGCAACCCCATGGACTGTAGCCCGGCAGGCTCCTCTGTCTATGGGATTCTCCAGGCAGGAATACTGGAGAAGGCTGCTATTCCCTTCTCCAAGGGATCTCCCTGACCAGGGATCGAACCCAGGTATCCTGCACTGCGGGCAGACTCTTTACCATCTGAGCCACTAGGGAAGCCCAAAATATAGAAAGTTCCTTTCTAAATAGAAAAGTAAGAATCTATAGAAAATAGAAATTCACAATTGGAAAGCAAATCACCTAAATAAGCCAGTATACAGATTAAAAACAAAAAAATAAAACACCATCTGTGAAAGTCATGAGACAGGCCTGGGACCTGGGAGCTTTTGCCGCAGTGTTGCAAAGCTTGGCCCTGGACAAGCCTCTCGAGCTACAAAATAGGTGGGACTAAAAACAACCCTGTGTGTGTACAGTTGGAACAAATTTGGGACCAAAAGATACAAAAAAGGCAAAAAGAGAAAAAAAAGATGTCATTTCTGAAGAGCCAAGAACCAAACCTGGGTGTCCCAAGCCAAAGCAGGTACTGTGCACGCCCCGGCTGCACTCACCACCACCAGAGAGGGGGGCAAGACCACCTAAGCGCCCCCCCCTCCCCCAACACACACCTACCCTACCCTCACCCCATATAAGGAACAAGCTTGTCCCCCACTTGGGGAGCATGTGAACATGTTATTTGTTTTCACTCACTCCTGCAGCCAGCGCAGAAGCCTGAATAAAGCCTTATACCTGAATTTCTTATCTGGCCTCCAGTCGATTTCCACTGATTAAGGCAGGCCAAGAACCCTGGTCAGTATCAATAATTACCACTGTGAAAACACCAAAAGGATGAGCACAGGGATGCAAAAAAGAACATCAAAATCATAAAATGTGAGGGAAGAAAGAAAACGTATATATATTTGTTCATTTCCTAGAATGTGCTTGACTCCCAGCCTAAGGCAAGCAGATATAGGATGCGGTTAACACTTGAAAAGCATGATAACCACAAACCAGATTCACAAACCAAGAAGAGAACACAAGCATAATACAGAAGAAAACCATGAAACCACAACAGGAAAAACAAAGAGGACAAAGAAGAAATCCATAACCAACTGGGAAAACCAGGTTAAAATGGCAATAAATACATATCTACCAAGAATTCCCTTAAAAGCTGATAAACTAAATGCTCCAATCAGAAGACACAGAGTGGCAGACTCGATTAAAAAACCAGAGCCTACAACAGGCTGCCTACAAGAGACCCACTTTTGGGCAAAGGACACCCATAGACTGAAATGAGTGGGAGGCGCCCAAGGGAACCTGTTGGTCTGTGTCCCCCTGACCCCCGCTGCAGCAGGGGCCCCAAGAAGGCCGCGCCTGAATGTTTCATCCGGCCTCTGTCAAGGAGGCCAAGAACCCTGGGTGGTAACATATTCTGCAGTGCCCAACATGGGGCCCGTCCCCTTCTGGGTAGAGGATCTGGGCCCCTCTGGGACCGTGGGATGCAGCCACCCCGGGTGACAAGTGGCCACCTGACCGCTTGTTTCAGCATCACCTCGTTTTAAGACTGCCTTCCTGGCCCCTGGGGGCCTCAGTACCTCACTCAGGCAACGCCTCCCCGCACCTTCGTCCTTTTCCCTCTCCTGAAATCTTCTCTCTCTGTCCTCTCCTTCAGTCTTACCCTCCCAAGAGTGGACGTCGGGCAGCTACAGCATCCCTCCTCTCAGCCTATGAGACCTGCTCCTCTGGCAGGTGGCGAGCAGAGGTGGAGAGGCTGGCCTCACACTGCACAGACCCCGGGCCAGAGGGCTCCCCCTGGAGATTCAGGAGAGTGACAGAGGTTCCGCCCTTAGGTCATGTTGTGGCTCCAAGTCTGACTGTCCCAATATTCTCACCTTTATTTCCTGCCCCCAAGAGAAGCCCTGCTGGGACAGGCTGCAGCGGCAGACTGCTATATGCTGTACACTATATATGCTATATACCGCGTGGTCAGAGCCCCACCTTTGGGTTGCAGTCCCACAGACAACGGGCTGGCTTCTGGGCTAGAGCATCGGGTGGGCAGCAGACAGGGCGCCCCCTCCTTCACTGGCCCTTTCCGGAAGTGTGCTGCTTGGTGCCTGAACAGACACCTGCAGGGGGGCGGGTAGAAACAGCACTCTCTCTGTTTTTCAGTCTTTTCTGTCCCTCCTCCCTTTACCTCTTCCTCAGTCCTCACTCCTACACTACCGGCCCCTTTATCCTGAAAGATTTTTGTGTCTTTAAGTTTTGTGATTGCTACCTTTATGATGCAGTTTTGTCTGTCCAGCTGTTCTGCAGGTCTCTGTGACACTGTAGGCCTGGTGGAGGACTTAAGCCTTGAAATACAAACACAGCCCACATGCCCTGAGACGGCAGCCCTGGGGTACTTGCTAGAACTTTAAAGAACAGAAAGAAAAGACAGGAGCCTGCATTTTCCCCTCCTGCTTGAGCTGGAGGGGCCTGCATCTCTCTCCTTGCCCTCTGCAATGTAATTGCTCTGTCTGTGCTCTCAGCAAGTACTGGATTGATCTGTAGACCCTAGACTGAGGGGAAAAAAGGAGAGGTGCATTTTCAATTCAAGCAGGAAAACTATGAGATCTCTGGTTCTATAGAAATTGGCTTGTCTGGCTTAAACCTGTGTGCTTAATCAATACAGACCTGTCTTTAGAGACATGAGTGTTAAGTATAACACTTTCACTGTGCCAAAGCCTTTGACTGTTTGGATCACAATAAACTGTGGAAAATTCTGAAAAGAGATGGGAATACCAGACCACATTACCTGCCTCTTGAGAAACCTATATGCAGGTCAGGAAGCAACAGTTAGAACTGGACATGGAACACATTGGTTCCAAATAAGAAAAAAAGTACGTAAAGGCTGTATATTGTCACCCTGCTTATTTAACTTATACACAGAGTACATCGTGAGAAATGCTGGGCTGGAAGAAGCACAAGCTGGAATCAAGACTGCCGGGACAAATATCAATAACCTCAGATATGCAGATGACACCACCCTTATGGCAGAAAGTGAAGAGGAACTCAAAAGCCTCTTGATGAAAGTGAAAGAGGAGAGTGAGAAAGCTGGCTTAAAGCTCAACATTCAGAAAACTAAGATCATGGCATCTGGTCCCATCACTTCATGGGAAATAGATGGGCAAACAGTGGAAACAGCGTCAGACTTTATCTTTTTGGGCTCCAAAATCACTGCAGATGGTGACTGCAGCCATGAAATTAAAAGACGCTTACTCCTTGGAAGAAAAGTTATGACCAACCTAGATAGCATATTCAAAAGCAGAGACATTACTTTGCCAACAAAGGTCTATCTAGTCAAGGCTATGGTTTTTCCTGTGGTCATGTATGGATGTGAGAGTTGGACTGTGAAGAAGGCTGAGCGCCGAAGAATTGATGCTTTTGAACTGTGGTGTTGGAGAAGACTCTTGAGAGTCCCTTGGACTGCAAGGAGATCCAACCAGTCCATCCTAAAGGAGATCAGTCCTGGGTATTCACTGGAAGGACTGATGCTGAAGCTGAAACTCCAATACTTCAGCCACCTCATGTGAAGAGTTGACTCAATGGAAAAGACCCTGATGCTGGAAGGGATTGTGGGCAGGAGGAGAAGGGGACGACAGAGGATGAGATGGCTGGACAGCATCACCAATTCGATGGACATGAGTCTGGGTGAACTCTGGGAGTTGGTGATGGACAGGCAGGCCTAGCCTGCTGCAATTCATGGGGTCGCAAAGAGTCGGACACGACTGAGTGACTGAACTTAACTGAACTGAGGGTTACTAGAAATAAGCACACAGTGTTTCTGTTATAAAATCTGTCAACAGGGAAAACAACCTGATATGATTAAATTTTGAAGTAAAGGTAACTGGGATAAGAACTTTTTGGTAAACCCCATAGGACTAATCATGTTTTGAAAACTTTCATCTAAAATAGTCCCTCCAAATTTTGGTAAGTTTAAAAATAAGTTAAATGATAGGCATTAACTGAATATCCAGACAATTTCAAATAGGATAAAATACTGGAACATTAATTGCTAAAAATTAGGTCTAAATTTATCTACTTTTGTCTTGTGAGAGAGAAACTAAAGATGTATGGTGCCACCCTGAAATGTTTTCTACCAATTTATGGACTGGCAAACCACTTCAGTATTCTTGTCTTGAGAACCCCATGAACAGTATGAAAAGGCAAAAAGATGACACTGAAAGATGAACCCCTGAGGCTGGTTGGTGTCCAATATACTACTGGAGAAGAGCAGAGAAATAGCTATAGAAAGAATGAAGAGACTGAGCCAAAGCAGCAACAATGTCCAGCTGTGGATGTGTCTGATGGTCAAAGTAAATCTGGATGCTGCAAAGAACAATACTGCATAGGGACCTGCAAGGTTAGGTCCATGAATCAAAATAAACTAGATGTGGTCAAACAGGAGATGGCAAGAGTGAGTATCGACATTTTAGGAATCAGTGAACTAAAATGGACGGGAACAGGCGAATTTAATTCAGATGACCATTATATCTACTACTATGGCCAAGAATCCCTTTGAAGGAATGAAAAGTGAAAGTGAAAGTCGCTCAGTCTTGTCTGACTCTCTACAACCCCAAGGACTATAGAGTCCATGAAATTCTCCAGGCCAGAAGTCTGAAATGCAGTACTTGGTTGCAATCTCAAAAATGACAGAATGATCTTGGTTCATTTCTAAAGCAAACCATTCAGCATCACAACAGTCAAAGTCTATGCCCTAACCACTAATGCTGAAGAAGTTAAAGTCAAATTATTCTATGCAGACCTACAAGACATCCTAGAACTAATACCAAAAGATGTCCTTTTAGTCATATGCAACTGGAATGTAAAGGTAGGACGTCAAAAGATACCTGGAGTAACAGGCAAGTTCAGCCTTTGAGTACAAAATGAAGCAGGGCAAAGGCTAACAGTTTTGCCAAGAGAACACACTGGTCATATCAAAGACCCTCTTCCAACAACACAAGAGACGACTCTATACATGGACCAGATGGCCAATACTGAAATCAGATTGATTATATTCTTTGCATCTGAAGATGAAGCTCTCTCTATACAGTCAGCAAAAACAAGACCTGGTGCAGACTGTGGCTCAGACCATCAGCTCCTTATTGCAAAATTCCGGCTAAAATTGAAGGAAGTTGGGAAAATCACTAGGCCATTCAGGTATGGCCAAATCAAATCCCTTATGATTATTAAGGGGAGGTGATGAATAGATTCAAGGGACTAGATCTGGTAGACAGAGTGCCTGAAGAACTATGGACAGAGGTTCGTTAACATTGTACAGGAGGTGGTGACCAAAACCATTCAAAGAAAAAGAAATGCAGGAAGGCTAAGTGGTTGTCGGAGGAGGCCTTACAAAAAGCTGAGAAAAGAAGAAAAATGAAAGGGAAAGGAGAAAGGGAAAGATAATACCCAACTGAATGCAGAGTAGCAGAGAATAGCAAGGAAAGAAAAGAAAGCCTTCTTAAGTAAACAATGCAAAGAAACAGAGGAAAACAACAGAATGGGAAAGACTAGAGATCTCTTTAAGATGACTGGAGATATTAAGAGAACATTTCATGCAAAGATAGGCACAGTAAAGGATAAAAAAAGCAAGGACCTAACAGAAGCAGAAGAGATTAAGAAAACGTGGCAAGAATACACAGAAGAACTGTACAAAAAAGATCTTCATGACCCAGATAACCACGATGGTGTGATCACTCACCTAGAGCCAGACATCCTGGAGTGTGAAGTCAAGTGGGCCTTAGGAAGCATCACTACAAACAAAGCTAGTGAAGCTGATGGAATTCCAGCTGAGCTATTTCAAATCTTAAAAGATGCTGCTGCTAAAGTGCTGCACTCAGTATGCCAGCAAATTTGGAAAACAGCAGTGGCTGCTGCTGCTAAGTCGCTTCAGTCGTGTCTGACTCTGTGCGACCCCATAGACGGCAGCCCACCAGGCTCCCCCGTCCCTGGGATTCTCCAGGCAAGAACACTGGAGTGGGTACAGGACTGGAAAAGGTCAGTCTTTATTCCAATCCCAAAGAAAGGCAATGCCAAAGAATTCTCAAATTACCATACAATTACACTCATTTCACATGCCAGCAAGATTATGCTCAAAATCCTTCAAGCTAGGCTTCAACAGTAGGTGAACCGCAAACTTCCAGATGTACAAGCTGGGTTCAGAAAAGGCAGAAGACCCAGAGATAAAATTACCAACAACCACTGGATCACAGAAAAAGCAAGAGAATTCCAGAAAAACATCTGCTTCACTGACTATGCTAAAGCCTTTGACTATGTGGATCACAACCAACTGTGGAATATTCTTCAAGAGACGGGAATACCAGACCACATTTCCTGCCTCCTGAGAAACCTGTATCCAAGTAAAGAAGCATCAGTTAGAACCACACATGGACCAACAGACTAGTTCAAAATTGGGAAAGGAGTACATCAAGGCTGTATACTGTCACTCTGCTTATTTAACTTATACGCAAAGTACATCATTTGAAATGCTAGGCTGGATAAATCACAAGGTGCAGTCAAAATTGCCGGAAGAAATATCAGCAACCTCAGATATGCATATGATACCACTTTAATGGAAGAAAGTGAAGAGAAGTCTCTTGATGAAGGTTCAAAGAGGAGAGTGAAAAAGCTGGATTAAAACTCAATATTCAAAAAACAAAGATCATGGCATCCAGTCCTATCACTTCATGACATATAGATGGGGAAAATGTGAAAACAATGTCATATTTCATTTTCTTGGGCTCCAAAAATCAATGCAGACAGTGACTGCAGCCACAAAATTAAAAGACACTTGCTCCTTGGAAGAACAGTTATGACAAACCTAGACAGTATATTAGAAAGCAGAGACATCACCTTGCCAACAAAGATCCATATAGTTAAAGCTATGGTTTTTCCAATAGTCATGTATTCATGTATGGATGTGAGAGTTGCACCATAAAGAAAGCTGAGTGCCAAAGAACTGATGCTTTCAAATCGTGGTGCTGGACAAGACTCTTGAAAGTCCCTTGAATAGCATGAAGATCAAACTAGTCAATCGTAAAGGAAATCAACCCCAAATATTCATTGGAAGGACTGATGCTGAAGCTCCAATACTTGGGCCACCTGATGCAAAGAGCTGACTCTCTGGGAAAGACCACTTGATGCTAGGAAAGATTGAGGGCAGGAGGAGAAGGGGACGACAGAAGTTGAGATGGTTGGATGCCATCACTGACTGAATGGACGGGAGTCTGAGCAAATTCTGGGAGATAGTGAAGGACAGGGAAGGTGGAGTGCTGCAGTTCACGGGGTCACAGAGAGTCCTCTGAATGGGGAGAGAACACGACACAACGTATAGCTACAGAAAGTGGCAGACGATTTGCAGAGGAGGGGCAATGAAAAAGAATTCTGTATGTGGTCGGGATTTTCTAAGGTTGGATTACATGTAACTAGGTACATGGATTTTATTAAGAGCAGACTGGTGTAGGACTGGATTGGCCTCTCTCATAGGAGAACAAAAGCTGTCCTGGACGCTCTTTTGATAAAAGATTGTGTGAGTCCCTGTGCCTTTAAGTGATCTACATCGACTTTTTATTTTTTCCCACCTTAGCTCAAGGAGTAAGGACTGTTTCACAGAAACCTATGATCCTATCTGCCTGGGTGTTTTAAAACTTTTTAACAGAATTTTCAAATAGCAAATTCTAAATGAAACTTTCCTGACTTCCAGTTAACTTTGGGGTGCTTTAAGGGGCCCCTGGAGGACATCCCAAAGAGAGATCTTAAAGTAACTGGGTTAATCTGCAAGGAGAGGTTTGCCAGGTTCTCAGAGAACCCTGACAAGTTTAGGGGTAAATTTCCCAGGCTGGGGTTGGCTTTCTCTCACACATAGCAGGACATCAGGGTTATTCTGGCCCACTGCTGCACCCCGCATGAAAAGGAGCATATACTGGAAAAGGCCAGGGAAATAGCAGATGGCCTATTGGCCACCAATCCACACCACCAACTTCATCAGGTGGAGGAGGGGTGCAGAGGGGGGCGCGGGTATGTAACCCCAGAACATGACCCGCAATCCAATTATGACAATCGTGTAGGCCAGGCTAGGATGAGACATTACATTACTTGTCTATCAGAAGGAATGAAAAGGTGTGCCAAAGCCTGTGAGTTATTATAAGGCCTGAGAGGTTACACAGGAAAAAGATGAAACCCCAGCAGTCTTCCTGAGCCAGTGACGGAGACACTCAGAAAGGACACCAATACAGACCCTGAGTCTTAAGCGAGACATTACTGGCTGTGCATTTTATCACTCAGGCTACTCCAGATATCCAGAGAAAATGACAAAAACTTGAGGCTGGGCCCAAACCCCACTGTAAAGGTCTATAACAACTTAGACTTAATGGAGGAGGCCAATCAAGATAAGAGGCTAATACAGAAAACACAGCTTTTGGCAGCTCCGACTCACCTACCACCTCAAGGGGACCATGGAGGGCTGAGAAGGCTGGACGCACCACCAAGAAACCACCTGGGCCTGAACCAGTCACGCCTTTTGTCAGAAAGGGGGGCACTGGGAGGGGGGCTGTCCTGAGCACCTTCCTGTGGGATGCCAGAGGGGTGACACTGACTGGCCCCAGTTCCCTGTGAGCGATTTCCACACCCCAACTGACAGGCTCAGGTGCCTGGCCGGTTCCACGTCCCACCTGATCCACCCTCTTTACTCCAGAGAGCCTTCTTCGATGTGGCAGGTAAGAAAACAGAGTTTCCTGTGGACACTGGAGATACCTGCTCTGTTCTGGCTTGGCCAGCTAAAGGTAAGGTGATTTACATTTCCCCCTTGCCTGCAACGTCGGGTCTATTGTTACTACTCACTCCTTTCTGTACATGCCAGAATGCCCAGTCCTCCTCCTCGGGTGAGATCTGCTACATAATCTTAGGACAAGATGAAGTCCAAGGAGGTAAAGAATCCAAACAGAGAATGCGTATGTGAGCAATCCCAGATGACCCACCTGGTGGGCATCAAAATATCCCCCACAACATCCTTTAGGAAATTTGACAAGTAGATCCTGTAGTTTGGGATACCTCAATGCCAAGAAGGGCAAAATGTGCTCCCCCAATAAAACATAAGATTTAAGGCCCGAGGAAAACACCCCTGGAAGACACAATATCCTCGGAAGCCTGAGGCCCTGAGGGGACTCCAACTACTGCTCAGCAAATTCCTAAAACATGACTCATCAGATCCTGCCAGTCCCCCTGCACCACCCCAATCCTTCCTGTCCAGATGCCTAGCGGGCAGTATCAGTTGGTGTAAGACTCAGCAGTAGTGAATGAGGCCGTCATCCCTATTTACCCACTGGCGCCAAACCCACACACCCTCCTCACCCAACTGCCAGGGGACACTCAGTATTTCTGTTTTGGACCTCAAAGATGAATTTTTCTGGATTCCCCAACATCCAGATTCTCAACGCCTTTTTGCCTTTGAATGGAGGGACCCTGACACCCTGGGGGCTAACCAATATGCCTGGACAGTGCTTCCCCAGGGTTTCCAGGAAGGCCTCCATCTTTTTGGAAATGCATTAGCAAGGGAATTAAGGGAACTGAGCCTTGAGAAGAGAACTCTGCTACAATCTGTTGATGACATTGATAAGTAGTGATTCAGATCAAAATACTGATAGGGTCCTAAGTTTTCTGGCAAAAAGTGGATAAAAGTCTCTCCAAGAAGGCTCAGATTTCACAGCGAGGAGTTCAATATTTAGGATTTGTCTTGATCCCAGGGGCAAACAAACCCTGGCCATAGATCAAACAGCAATTAGTGCATACCATCTCCAACCACCAAGAAACAACTCCAAGGCGTTCTTGGGACAGCTGGGTTCTGTCATATCTGGATTCTAAATGACAGCCCTATAGCTAAACTCCGATATGAGGCTCTAAAGGGAGGAGAAAGGAACCCCTTCAAAAGAATAAGGACCATCTGTAAACTAAAGGGCCTCTGAGACTCTAAAGACTTAGTTTAGCAGAGCACCAGCAGTGGGGCTTGCAAACATGGAAAAGCCCTTTACCCTATATGTGCATGAAGAGGTCGGGATTAGCCACTAGGAATCCTAACCCAAAAGCTGGGAATGGATCAGAGACCTGTGGCTCACTTTCCAAAACAAATGGACTCTGCGGCCCTGGGATGGCCAAGCTGGCTGTGGGCAGTAGCAGCCCTGCTTGTTAATGAGGTATCCAAGCTCACCCTGTGACAACGCTTAGATGTATTAACCTCTCATCAGGTACAATCTATGCTGGAAGTCAAAGGACATCATTGGCTGACCAGCAGAAAGTTAACAAGATATCAGACTCTTCTAACAAACATCCTGGACCTTACCTTCAAGGTGTGCCAAACCCCGAACCCAGCAACTCTGCTTCCAGTGGTCAAGAGTGGAGACTTATTGCATCAGTGTATGCATACATGCTCAGTCCTGTCCGACTCTCTACAACCCCATGGACTGCAGCCCAAGAGGCTTCTCTGTCCATGGAATTCTCCAGGCAAGAATAGTGGAGTGGGGAGCCATTTCCTTCTCCAGGGGATCTTCCCCACCCAGGGATCGAACCCAGGTCTCCTGAATTGCAGGCAGATTTCTTACCATCTGAGCCACCAGGGAAGCTAAATCCACACAAAACTCTAATCCAGAAAGATACATGGCACCCTTTTGTTCACAGCAGCGCAATTTCCAATAGCCAAGACATGGAAACAAATATCTATCAACAAATGAATGGACAGAGAAGACACACAAAATGGAACACTACTCAGCCATACACAAGAATGAAGTAATGCCACGTGCAGCAGCATGGATGCAACTAGAAATTATCATACTCGGTGAAGTCAGCGGCAAAGAGAAAACTAACTCACGGTATTACTTACATGTGGGATCTGAAACATGACACACATGAACCTACCCGTGAAGCAGTCATGAATACAGAGAACAGGCTTGTGATCGCCAAGACGGAGGGGGCTGGGGAGGGGTGCAGTGATAGGCTGGGGTGAGTAAACATGAGCTATTACATACAGAATGGGTAAGCACCAAAGTCCTCCTGTACGGAACAGAGAACTATATTCAGTATTTTATGATAAACCACAATGGAAAAGAATATTTAAAAAGAACAAACATATATATATATATATATAGCCAAATCACTTTGCTGCACGGCAGAAATTAGCACAACACTGTAAATCAACTATGCTTCATTAAAAAAAAAAAATCCAACATGTAATAAACTCATAAAATCTGCCGACATTAAATCTACGAATTTCTGTTCATGAAAAGCCTTCACGATCTAGAGCGCCCCCTCGCTGCCTAGGTAGCAGTGCAGCTGGTCCACTAGCGTCTTGTAAGGGCGAGGTGTTGGAGACAGAGCCTGGAGCCCTTGTCAGAGAACCGAACACACACAGCTGCCCAGGAACTGGAGAAGCTGAAGGAGACTCCAAAGGAAGGTGGAGTGATTGCAGACTCAGCCATTCCTTACACCAAGGAGTAACTGAAGTACAAGGAATCAAGGAGATGAGATGGCAGAGAAGAACATGAGCTCACCTCTTCTTAATGAAACATCCAAACCACAACTATTGAACAACCACTGACAAAAACCACTGGAACCTATCAAAAAAGATACCCTACATCCAAAGAAAAAGCCAAAACAAGACAGTGAGAGAGGCACAACAGTGATGAAATCAAATCAGGCAGCAACCCACAGACTGGAAAATAATTATACCACAGAAGTTCTCCCAGAGGACTGAAAGTTCTGAACCCCACATCAGGCTTCCCAACCTGTGGGTCTAGCAATGGGAGTAGGAATCCCAAGAAAATCTGGTTTTGAAGTTCATGAGGGTTTGATCACAGGAATTCCACAGGACTGGGGGAAACAGAAACCCCACTCTTGGAGGGTGCACACAGGATCTCAAGGATATAAAGATCCAGGGGAAAAAAGTAATGACCTCATAAGAGACTGGCCCCAAAGTACCTGCCAGTATTGGAGGGTCTCCGGGAGAGGTAGGGGCAGTTGTGGTTCACTGTGGGGACAAGGACACAGGAGGCGCCAGTGTGAGCCCTCTTGGAAGGGGGCCATTTTCTCATTAAGACCTGGTCCCACCCAACAGCCTGTCGGCTCCAGTGCTGGGATGCCTCAGGCTAAGCAACCAACAGGTTGGGATAAACTGCTTAAAATCCTCCTGAGCACATAGCTGCTCAATAAACGCAGCCCCTGACGTGGTCCTGCCTACCAGAGGAACAACTTCCAGTTCCACTCACTAGCGGGCAAGAACCAGCTCCTCCCACGAAGGGGCAAGAACCAGCTCCTCCCATTAGGAAGCCTGACAAGCCTCTTAGACAGCTTCATCCACCAGGGGGTGGACAGAAGCAAAAAGAATTATAACCCTGCAGCTTGCAAAGTGGAAACCAAAATCACAGGAAGGTAGACAAAATTACAGTAGACCAATGTATCCCAGATGAATTAACAAGATAAAAACCCAGAAGAACAAGTAAGTGAAGTGGAGGCAGGCAAGCTACTGGAGGAAAAAGAGTAAAGACAGCAAAGATGATCTGGGAAAAAAATGAAGGCACAGGTCAAGACACAAGAAATGCTTAACAAAGACCTAGAAGAACTAAAGAACAGAGATGAACAACAGAATAACTGAAATGAAAAATACACTAGAAGGAATCAATAACAGAATAACTGAAGCAGAAGAACAGTGAGCTGAAAACAGGTAAGTGAGTTAGAAGACAGAATAGTGGAAATTACTGCCAAAGAACAGAATAAAGAAAAAAGAATGAAACAGATGAGGTCTAAGAAACTTCTGGGACAACATTAAATGCATCAATATTCACATTATAGGGATCCTGAAAGGAAAAGAAACATATAAAAGACCTGAGAAAGTATTTGAAGAGATAATAATTGAAAACTTCCCTAACATGGGAAAGGAAACAATCACCCCTGTCCAGGAAGCAGACAGTCCCAGGCAGCATAAACATGAGGTGGAACATACCAAGACAAAGTAACCAAATGGACAAAAACAAAGACAAAGAAAAAAATATTAAAAAGCAATAAAGGAAAAACAACAAACAAACAAGGGAACTCCTATAAGATTATCAGCTGACTTCTCAGCAGAAACAATGCAGGCCAGAAGGGAGTGGCACGATATATAAAGTGAAGAAGGGGAAGAACCTACAACAATGAAGGGTAGTCTACTCAGCAAGGCTCTTACTCAGATTCAACAGAGAAATCAAAAACTTTACAGACACACAAAAGCTAAGAGAATTCAGGACCATCAGACCAGCTTTGCAACAAATGCTTAAGGAACTTCTCTAGACAGAAAAGGCCACAACTAGAAACAAAATCATTAACAGAAAAGCTCACTAGGAAAGGCAAACCTAAAATAAAAGGTAGGAAATCAGATGCTTGCAGATGTAATATCAAAACCAGTAACTGTGAGAAAGGATATTGGACAAATACAGGATATTGGAAATGCATTTGAAATTAAAACACCAGCAATTTAAAATCTTGTCTATATAGAGACTGATATATCAAGCAGTCTGAATTGATACAAAACAAGACTACATATATGCTGTCTACCAGAGACCCACTTCAGATCTAGGGACACATACAAAGTGAGGGGACAGAAAAAGGTATTCCATGGAAAGTAAGCCAG
Organism: Bos indicus x Bos taurus; assembly: GCF_003369695.1. Taxonomy (NCBI): domain Eukaryota; kingdom Metazoa; phylum Chordata; class Mammalia; order Artiodactyla; family Bovidae; genus Bos; species Bos indicus x Bos taurus. The sequence goes on along the minus strand of NC_040097.1, from coordinate 50,346,714 downwards.
GGTATCAATATTTATATCAATATTTTATATTGGTATCAGACAAAAGGGACTTTAAAATAAAGACTGTTACAAGAGACAAAGAAAGAAGAGCACTACAAAACAATCAAGGGGTCAACCCAAGAAAAAGCTGTATCAATTGTGAATAAATATGTACCCAACATACCAGCACCTTTATAAGGCAAATAATAACAACCATAGAAGGAAAAATCAACAATAACACAATAATAGTGGGGGACATTAACACCCCACTTTCATCAATGGAAAAATTATTCAGACAGAAAATCAACAAGGTAAACAGACCTTAAATGACACATTAGAGTAACTGATACTTACAGAGCATTCCATCCAAATGCTGCAGAACACACATTCTTCTCACATGCACAAGGAACATTCTCCAGGAATGATCACAGGCTGGGCCACCAAAGGCCTTGGCAAATTTAAGAAAACTGTAATCATATCAAGCATCTTTTCTGACCACAATGCTATCAACTACAAACGGGCACTTGCCATCCACCTCTGTAAGGATTAAGTCACGTGTGGCTGCAGTTGCTGACCTTCAACATCCCCTGAAGGAAGTAAAAAAGATCTTCACTACCAAGATAATGACGATGGTGTGATCTCTCATCTACAGCCAGACATCCTGGAATGTGAAGTCAAGTGGGCCTTAGAAAGCATCACTATGAACAAAGCTAGTGGAGGTGATGGAATTCCAGTTGAGCTATTTCAAATCCTGAAAGACGATGCTGTGAAAGTGCTGCAGAAAATATGCCAGCAAATTTGGAAAACTCAGCAGTGGCCACAGGACTGGAAAAGGTCAGTTTGCATTCCAATCCCAAAGAAAGGCAATGCCAAAGAATGCTCAAACTACCGCACAATTGCACTCATCTCACACGCTAGTGAAGTAATGCTCAAAATTCTCCAAGCCAGGCTTCAGCAATACGTGAAGCGTGAACTTCCAGATGTTCAAGCTGGTTTTAGAAAAGGCAGAGGAACCAGAGATCAAATTGCCAACATCCGCTGGATCACCGAAAAAGCAAGAGACTTCCAGTAAAACATCTATTTCTGCTTTATTGACTAAGCCAAAGCCTTTGACTGTGTGGCTCACAATAAACTGTGGAAAATTCTGAAAGAGATGAGAATACCAGATCACCTGACCTGCCTCTTGACAACCTATACGCAGGTCAGGAATCAACAGTTAGAACTGGACATGGAACAACAGACTGGTTCCAAATAGGAAAAGGAGTACATCAAGGCTGTCTATTGTCACCCTGCTTATTTAACTTATATGCAGAGTACATCATGAGAAACGCGGGGCTGGAAGAAGCACAAGCTGGAATCAAGACTGCTGGGACAAATATCAATAACCTCAGATATGCAGATGACACCACCCTTATGGCAGAAAGTGAAGAGGAACCAAAAAGCCTCTTGATGAAAGTGAAAGTGGAGAGTGAAAAAGTTGGCTTGAAGCTCAACATTCAGAAAACAAAGATCATGGCATCTGGTCCCATCACTTCATGGCAAATAGATGGGCAAACAGTGGAAACAGTATCAGACTTTATTTTTTTGGGCTCCAAAATCACTGCAGATGGTGATTGCAGCCATGAAATTAAAAGAGGCTTACTCCTTGGAAGAAAAGTTATGACCAACCTAGACAGCATATTCAAAAGCACAGACATTACTTTGCCAACAAAGGTCTGTCTAGTCAAGGCTATGGTTTTTCCAGTGGTCATGTATGGATGTGAGAGTTGGACTGTGAAGAAAGCTGAGCGCTGAAGAATTGATGCTTTTGAACTGTGGTGTTGGAGAAGACTCTTGAGAGTCCCTTGGACTGCAAGGAGATCCAATCGGTCCATTCTGAAGGAGATCAGCCCTGGGATTTCTTTGGAAGGAATGATGCTAAAGCTGAAACTCCAGTACTTTGGCCACCTCATGTGAAGAGTTGACTCATTGGAAAAGACCCTGATGCTGGGAGGGATTGGGGGCAGGAGGAGAAGGGGACGACAGAGGATGAGATGGCTGGATGCATCACTGACTTGATGGACGTGAATCTGAGTGAACTCCGGGAGTTGGTGATGGACAGGGAGGCCTAGCATGCTGCAATTCATGGGGTCGCAAAGAGTCAGACACGACTAGCGACTGAACTGAACTGAAGGAAGTAAGGGGTGGAGATCAGGAATGAGGCACTTTGTGCTGGGGAAAAACTGGCATAACATGTTTCAGAGAGTTAGATTATGTTCAGGAACTCATTTTATGAGCCCAATTCTTGCATCTCCTCATATCTAGAAAAGCACTAAATTCCTTCATGGTAACATCTGCTCCTCATGACTAGGAGTAACCCTCAGGAGACCTTCTGCAAAAATAACTGGATTTCATGTACTTCCCCTTCACCAAAGTCACATATATCTTAACCTTCCCCACTACCTCTTTGGAGCAATTTCTCAGAACTACCTGAAATGCTATCTCCCAGGCTATAGTCCTCATTTTGCCCCAAATAAAACTTAACTCGCAACTCTCATGTTGTGCATTTGACAGTTTTATGGCAACCAACAAAGTGACCCAGAGTGGACTTCCCTCCTTTGCCTGAATTTTATGAGGAACTAGAGCCTCGGTACCAGCAGTGGCCCCTTGTACCCCTCTGTCTCCTTGGGGAGTCCAGATGAATTTAGGTAAGTCTCTTACAGTTCTCAGATCTCCCACACTGGCTGATGATTCTGAGTGTTATGTGACAGTGTATAAGGAGTACCTGCCCTCTCAGTTGAAAGATACTGGGAGGGTGGGGTGGGGGGCTCAGTTGAAAGATACCAGGTTTTGCTCAGCTGTAGGAGACTGAGTGGTCTTGACTGAACGGGTAGGCAAGAAGCTGATCTGACACTTTTCCTCAATTTGGCTGCCTTCATAGAAACTGTTGGGATCACTCTAATACCAAAACCTGACAAAGATGCCACAAAAAAAGAAAACTACAGGCCAATATCACTGATGAACATAGATGCAAAAATCCTTAACAAAATTCTAGCAATCAGAATCCAACAACACATTAAAAAGATTATACATCATGACCAAGTGGGCTTTATCCCAGGGATGCAAGGATTCTTCAATATCTGCAAATCAATCAATGTAATACACCACATTAACAAATTGAAAAATAAAAGCCATATGATTATTTCAACAGATAAAGAGAAAGCCTTTGACAAAATTCAACATCCACTTATAATAAAAACTCTCCAGAAAGCAGGAATAGAAGGAACATACCTCAACATAATAAAAGCCATATATGGCAAACCCTCAGCAAACATTATCCTCAATGGTGAAAAACTGAAAGCATTTCCCCTAAAGTCAGGAACAAGACAAGGGTGCCCACTTTCACCACTACTATTCAACATAGTTTTGGAAGTTTTGGCCACAGCAATCAGAGCAGAAAAAGAAATAAAAGGAATCCAAATTGGAAAAGAAATAAAACTCTCACTGTTTGCAGATGACATGATCCTCTATATAGAAAACCCTAAAGACTCCACCAGAAAATTACTGGAGCTAATCAATGAATATAGTAAAGTTGCAGGATATAAAATCAACACACAGAAATCCCTTGCATTCCTATACACTAATAATGAGAAAATAGAGAAATTAAGGAAACAATTCCATTCACCATTACAACGAAAAGAATAAAATACTTAGGAATATATCTACCTAAAGAAACTAAGGGGGTTTCCCTGGTGGCTCAGAGGTTAAAGCGTCTGCCTGTAATGCAGGAGACCTGGGTTCGATCCCTGGGTCAGGAAGATCCCCTGGAGAAGGAAATGGTAACCCACTCCAGTATTCTTGCGGGGAGAATCCCATGGGCGGAGGAGGCTGGTGGGCTACAGTCCACAGGGTTGCAAAGAGTCGGACACGACTGAGCAACTTCACTTTCAAAGAAACTAAAGACCTGTATACAGAAAACTAGAAAACACTGGTGAAAGAAATCAAAGAGGACACTAATACATGTGTCCTCATGGAAAAATGATAGAAATGAGAGAAACATGGAGAAATATACCATGTTCATGGATCAGAATTATCAATATAGTGAAAATGAGTATACTACCCAAAGCAATCTATAGATTCAATGCAATCCCTATCAAGCTACCAATGGTATTCTTCACAGAGCTAGAACAAATAATTTCACAATTTGTATGGAAATACAAAAAACCTCAAATAACCAAAGCAATCTTGAGAAAAAAGAATGGAACTGGAGGAATCAACCTGCCTGACTTCAGGCTCTACTACAAAGCCACAGTCATCAAGAGAGTATGGTACTGGCACAAACACAGAAATATAGATCAATGGAACAAAATAGAAAGCCCAGAGATAAACCCACGCACCTATGGACACCTTATCTTTGACAAAGGAGGCAAGAATATACAATGGAGAAAAGACAATCTCTTTAACAAGTGGTGCTGGGAAAACTGGTCAACCACTTGTAAAAGAATGAAACTAGAACACTTTCTAACACCATACACAAAAATAAACTCAAAATGGATTAAAGATCTAAACATAAGACCAGAAAGTATAAAACTGCTAGAGGAGAACATAGGCAAAACACTCTCTTGACATAAATCACAGCAGGATCCTCTATGACCCACCTCCCAGAATACTGGAAATAAAAGCAAAAATAAACAAATGGGACCTAATTAAACTTAAAAGCTTCTGCACAACAAAGGAAACTCTAAGCAAGGTGAAAAGACAGCCTTCAGAATAGGAGAAAATAATAGCAAATGAAGCAACTGACAAAGAATTAATCTCAAAAATATACAAGCAACTCCTGCAGCTCAGTTCCAGAAAAATAAACGACCCAATCAAAAAACGGGCCAAAGAACTAAACAGACATTTCTCCAAAGAAGACATATAGATGGCTAACAAACACATGAAAAGATGCTCAATATCACTCATTATCAAAGAAATGCAAATCAAAAACCACAATGAGGTACCATGTCAAGCCAGTCAGAATGGCTGCGATCCAAAAGTCTACAAGCAATAAATGCTGGAGAGGGTGTGGAGAAAAGGGAACCCTCTTACACTGTTGGTGGGAATGCAAACTAGTACAGCCACTATGGAGAACAGTGTGGAGATTCCTTAAAAAACTGGAACTAGCACTGCCATATGATCCAGCAATCCCACTGCTGGGCATACACACCGAGGAAACCAGAACTGAAAGAGACACATGTACCCCAATGTTCATCGCAGCACTGTTTATAATAGCCAGGACATGGAAGCAACCTAGATGTCCATCAGTAGACGAATGGATAAGAAAGCTGTGGTACATATACACAATGGAGTATTACTAAGCTATTAAAAAGATTACATTTGAATCAGTTCTAATGAGGTGGATGAAACCAGAGCCTATTATACAGAGTGAAATAAGCCAGAAAGAAAAACACCAACACAGTATACTAACGCATATATATGGAATTTAGAAAGATAGTAACAATAACCCTGTATGTGAGACAGCAAAAGAGACACAGATGTATAGAACAGTCTTCTGGACTCTGTGGGAGAGGGTGAGGATGGGATGATTTGGGAGAATGGCATTGAAACATGCAAATTATCATATCTGAAATGCATCGCCAGACCAGGCTTAATGCATGATACAGGATGCTTGGGGCTGATGCACTGGGATGACCCAGAGGGATGGTATGGGGAGGGAAGTGGGAGGGGGGTTCAGGATGGGAAACACCCATGGCAGATTCATGCTGATGTATGGCAAAACCAATACAATATTGTAAAGTAATTACCTTCCAATTAAATAATGTATATTAAAAAAAAACAAAGTCCCGTGTGGCCCTACCCCCCTCCGCCCAAGAAAAATACTGAGCTCCGAAGAAAAGGAATAAGACTCCTCTCAGCCAGTTATGACTTTCTCAGGAGACTGAAAAGTTTACAGGAATGGTGGAGACAGCATCCTCATACCATGCAGGGTCCCACAGGGAAAACTAATCATTAACTGAAATATTTGCTCACCAGGAGTCATGAATAAAAATTGGCCATTCAGCGATCCAAGCACCTACGGTGGTCTTAGACTGTCCAAGGGAGAAAAACCAAGATAAAGAAAAGGGTTGAAACGACTCTCGCCTGGAAAATCCCACGGACGGAGGAGCCTGGTAAGCTGCAGTCCATGGGGTTGCTCAGAGTTGGACAGGACCGAGCGACTTCACTTTCACTTTTCACCTTCATGCATTGGAGAAGGAAATGGCAACCCACTCCAGTATTCTTGCCTGGAGAATCCCAGGGACAGGGAGCCTGGTGGGCTGCCATCTATGGGGTCGCACAGAGTCGGACACGACTGAAGTGACTTAGCAGCAGTAGAGGAGTTAAGCTCACAAACAGCACACTGACCCACCACACAACTTCATTAGTAAATTTTACCCCTGACAAATTCAACTTAAAATGAGAAATAGACTCAAACACAGAAACGAGGGGCATCAGAAAACAAACCTCCAACGAACACCCAAGCCAGATTCATGTACAACACATATAAAGTTCATATTTGAAAGTACTTAGTGAAATGGGCAGACTATATCTAAAGGAGATCTCAACCTAAAATGGTCAAATTGGGGTTCTTTTGATAGTCCAAAACTGATATTTTTGCATGCACAGTTAGAAAAGCCAGCTGTAAGATCAGACAGACTGAACGGAAATCTCACTCTGATTGGTTATTTAGAAGCTTCTAAATGAAGAAATGAAACAATAACTTCTTCGCAGGAAACAAACAGAAAAGTGCTTGAAATTATATCAGAACTAAAAAAAGCCACTAGTGCTGACTCTCTCTCCCCCTCTGTTCTTCTTCTATCTGAATAGCCTGGCCCAGACACTCACTCTTTCTCTTCCAACTCTTCTGCCTCCTGCTGCTCCCCTTTCCTCAGAAAAGGAGGATAAAAAAATCAGAAGTGATTACAGCTCCCTTTAAGGAGAAACCTATTAGAGAGGTGACCCATCCTCGGTGCTCACATACATACCCTGGACCCAAATAGAACCTTAGAGCCTTAGCTAAGGAATTTCCTGATCCAAGTCAGGATCCACTGGGATTTGCTAAGGAATCTAAGGGCTTCCCTGGCAGCTCAGTGGTTAAGAATCAACCTGCCAATGCATGAGACTCAGGTTCAATCCCTGGGTGGAGAAGATACCCTGGAGAAGGAAATGGCAACTCATTCCAGTATTTTTGCCTGGGAAATTCCATGGAAAGAGAAGCCTGGGAGCTACAGTCCATGGGAGAGCAAAGAGTCAGACACAATTTAGTGACTCCAACAACAACGAATCTGAGTTAACCATCCAGACCTACGAGCTCGGGTTTTCAGATCTAAATTAATACAGTTTATTAGTTTCTCAAAGCAAAGCAGAGAATGAATGGACAGAGAAACACTCCTTAATGGATTTTGAATCACACAGTTCACAAGCTCGCAATAAATGCAAGGATTTAGCTCAGAAACCCCTCGAACTTATCCCAGAGCTTTTTTCAAAAACTGTAGACTGGATAAAGATTCAACAGTACAGGCAAAGACCAGATGAATGAATTCCAGATTATTATGAGAGATTTAAAAAACTTTTAAGCAATATTCTGACTTGACACCTGAATCATTCTCTAACCACTAAAATGATCCTTTGCTTAGATGAGGATTTGGCTACTCTGGGCAAAAGACACAATCTAAGTTGGCCCACATTACATACAAATGCCCTTGTTACACTGGCTGATCAACTTTTCAAAACCACTAAAAACAAAGGGGGATATCTACAAAAATCATGAAACTTCAATTGCACTATTAAGTTCCCAACAGCAGTTGAAGGTTAACCAACCTCCATGTAATTTCCAACTGAGAGAAACAAAAAGTTTGCTGTTACTGCAGAAAACCAAAATATCAGAAAAGGAACTGTAAGTTAAGTAAAAGAAGCCTAGAAGGAAAACTGGATTTTAGGCCAGAATTTCAAGTTAAACTAGAATAGGGCTGCTCCAAGGGAATGTGGTGAGTCTTTCCCCTTCTCTTAACAACCTGGGAAAAGTAGAAATGATTATACAAAGAGAAACAAAGCTTTAAGAGATACTAGGGCCATCTTTTCACTTTTGAACTCCATGAAAATTAAAGGCTCTGTCCCTCAAGAGTAATACCTCAATACAGATGGTAGGCATTTCTAATGCGCTGCTGCTGCTGCTAAGTCACTTCAGTCGTGTCCGACTCTGTGTGACCCCATAGACGGCAGCCCACCAGGCACCCCCGTCCCTGGGATTCTCCAGGCAAGAACACTGGAGTGGGTTGCCATTTCCTTCTCCAATGCATGAAAGTGAAAAGTGAAAGTGAAGTCGCTCAGTCGCTATTAAGACTTAAACCACTACCTTTAGAATTCTACTTAGGGGAACTTAAAGGAAGACACTCCTTTTTTCTAGTATAAAGTGCTCCTGTTCACTTGACAGGCAGAGACCTATTAGAAGCTTACGAAGCCCATATTTCCTTTACTCCTAAGGGAGAAATGTATCTAGATCTGAAGGACCAATCAGATATGTCTGTGACTCCTGATGAGGATGACACCGAACAAGACAAACTGCTCGGCTTAGTACCTTAAGAATTACGGGCACTTCATTTTACCGACATTGGAAGAATACATTCTGCATCTGCCATCAAAATTACTACAGAAAAGGAAAAGCCCCTGCCCAGTATTTGCCAATATCCATTAAGGCAGGAAGCCACAGAAGGAACAAAACCCTTACTATGAGACCACACTGAGAAAGGCCTTATTGTGCCTTGCACCAGTCCTTGTTGTTGGTGTTCAGTCACTCAGTCGTGTCTGACTCTTTATGACCCCATGGACTGCAGCACACCAGGCTTTCCTGTCCTTCACCATCTCCCGGAGTTTGCTCAAACTCTTGTCCATTGAGTCAGTGATGCCATCCAACCATCTCGTCCTCTGTCATCCCCTTCTCCTCCAGCCTCCAGCCCCTGTAATAACTCCCATTTTGCTGGTTAAGAAAACCAAATGGCAAAGGCTAGAGATTTGTACAGGACTTGAGATCTATCAATGCTATTATTAATATTATCCCTCAACATTCTGTAGTGCCAAATTCCTATACCTTCCTGTAAACAGTGATTTCTTTTGGTGATAGATCTCTGTGGTGCATTTTTCAGAATCCCTATACATCCTGATGATCAGTATTTTTTTTTTTTTGCCTTCACTTCAAATGAACGGCAATATCCATGGACTGTACGCCACAGGGCTATACTGAAAGCCTCATCTACCTCTCTCAGATAATAAAAGCCGATCTAGATGATCTGGATTGTCCTCAGAAGTCAGGTTTGATACAGTATGTAGACTATTTGTTGCTGTGTTCAAATCTTCGATAAACAGTCAACAAAACACCCTGTATTTTCTCCAGAAGCTAGCCTTAAAGAGACATAAAATGTCCAAAGAAAAACTGCAATACTGTAAGACTAGTATAAAATATTTAGAACACAGGGTATCTAAAGAAGGACTTTTAATTGATCTGGGTAGACTGAAAGACATCCTAACCTTAACTGTCCCAAAGACAAAAAGACAATTAAGGGATTTTTAGGACTTTTAAGCTACTGTAGGAATTGAATTCCAACTTTTTCCTTCATCTTTTCAGTCAGTTCAGTTCAGTCACTCAGTCATGTCCGACTGTTTGCGACCCCATGAATCGCAGCACGCCAGGCCTCCCTGTCCATCACCAACTCCCGGAGTTCACTCAGACTCACGTCCATCGAGTCAGTGATGCCATCCAGCCATCTCATCCTCTGTCGTCCCCTTCTCCTCCTGCCCCCAATCCCTCCCAGCATCAGGGTCTTTTCCAATGAGTCAACTCTTGGCATGAGGTGGCCAAAGTATTGGAGTTTCAGCTTTAGCATCAGTCCTTCCAATGAACACCCAGGGCTGATCTCCTTCAGAATGGACCGGTTGGATCTCCTTGCAGTCCAAGGGACTCTCAAGAGTCTTCTCCAACACCACAGTTCAAAAGCATCCATTCTTCGGTGCTCAGCCTTCTTCACAGTCCAACTCTCACATCCATACATGACCACAGGAAAAACCATAGCCTTGACTAGACGGACCTCTGTTGGCAAAGTAATGTCTCTGCTTTTGAATATGCTATCTAGGTTAGTCATAATTTTCCTTCCAAGGAGTAAGCGTCTTTTAATTTCATGGCTGCAGTCACCATCTGCAGTGATTTTGGAGCCCCCAAAAATAAAGTCTGACACTGTTTCCACTGTTTGCCCATCTATTTGCCATGAAGTGATGGGACCAGATGCCATGATCTTTGTTTTCTGAATGTTGAGCTTTAAGCCAACTTTTTCACTCTCCTCTTTCACTTTCATCAAGAGGCTTTTTTAGGACTGGAAGAGGTCAGTTTTCATTCCAATCCCAAAGAAAGGCAATGCCAAAGAATGCTCAAAGTACCGCACAACTGCACTCATCTCACATGCTAGTAAAGTAATGCTCACAATTCTCCAAGCCAGGCTTCAGCAATACGTGAACTGTGAACTTCCAAATGTTCAAGCTGGTTTTAGAAAAGGCAGAAGAACCAGAGATTAAATTGCCAACATCCACTGGATCATCGAAAAAGCAAGAGAGTTCCAGGAAAACATCTATTTCTGCTTTATTGACTAAGCCAAAGCCTTTGACTGTGTGGATCACAATAAACTGTGGAAAATTCTGAAAGAGACGGGAATACCAGACCACCTGATCTGCCTCTTGAGAAACCTGTATGCAGGTCAGGAAGCAACAGTCAGAACTGGACATGGAACAACAGACTGGTTCCAAATCAAGAAAGGAGTACGTCAAGGCTGTATATTGTCACCCTGCTTATTTAACTTATATGCAGAGTACATCATGAGAAACGCTGGGCTGGAAGAAGCACAAGCTGGAATCAAGATTGCTGGGATAAATATCAATAACGTCAGATACGCAGATGACACCACCCTTCATTTCTTAACTAGTATATAATGTATTCAAACAAGACCAACCTGAACCTCTTTGCTGAAATGCAGAACATTTTGAAGCCATGAAGATCTTAAAAAAAAAAAACAATCAACTTCTGGCCAAGGCCCCGCCCTGGGGCACTGAAATTATGACCTACCCTTCCTCCTCTTTGTTCACGAAAACAAGGGGACTGCACTGGGAGCACTAGCCCAGCACCACAGCCTCACTGCCAGCCAGTAGGCTATTACAGCCAAGCTAGGTTCAGTAGCCAGGGGCCTCTCCCCTCTCCTCCAGGCTGTCACAGGGACAGCTGTGCTGTGTCCGACCACAGTGGAGATAATCATGAGTCACTCTCAGACCATCTTTGTTCCTCGCCCTGTGGAAGTCTTGTTAAACTTTCATCACAAACAATGTTATTCAGCAAGTCGATTAACTTCCCATGAGACTATCTTGCTCTCACCAAATATAATTCTTCACAGACGCAACAAGCTTCATCTAGCCACCTTGCTCCAGAGGAATTAGATGTTAATGATGAAAAACATAATTGTATTGTTTTACCTGACAATCTGTTATCTCCCAGGACCAATCTCCAAGAAAGCCCTATGGATAATCCTGATTTTATATCATTCACTGATGGTTCATATCTGTGAGAACCTCATGGAAAGTACCAGTTATGTACTGGTACTAGTTATGTTGCTGTTTCTCCAGTACCAATCCTTAAGAATGGTCCCTTACCTAATATCTCTTCTGCCTAAGAAGCTGAATTAATAGCACTAACAAGAGCCTGCCACTTGGCAAGGGAAATCCTGTAATATTTACACCAACAGCCACAAAGCTTTTGGGGTAGCACATGATTTTGGCATGCTTTGGAAACAGGATTTTTAACTTCCTCAGGGCAGCCTCAGGGGACAAGATGCAGAATTACTGGATGCAATTCTTCTACCAAGTGCATTAGCTATCATTAAGGTATCAGGTCATTCAGAGCCGGACACCACAGAAGCCAAAGGGAACTCCATAGCTGATCACATTGCCAAGACGGCAGCTCTGCAAAATGGTAAGTCAACTAACAGTGGGTTTCTCTTTTCAGCCTCCCAGTAACCTTGCTGACACCCTGCTAAATTTTTAAGAACAGCACCAAAAGGAGAAGAAACATGAAAACAAAAAGGAGTGAGTTTTGGCTCCAACAAAGGGCTCCGGATAGGCCCAAATGGAAAGCTGTATTTTTCTAATACCCCATTTTACAATAAATTCATAAGCTAACTCACTGGAACTCAGATAAGACAGTAAGGGTGGGGTAAAACAGTATTTTTGGAAGCGCTCCTTCACTGTAACTTGGAAAATTTATTCTAGGTGCACCAAATGTCCAAAATACAACTTAGGAAAGCCATTACATAGTTCTCAGGGAAGTTTTCCATTACCTTCTGGCTCTTCTGAAATTTGGCAGATTGAATTTATCCAAATGGCCCCTCTCAAGGTTACCAGCGTGTACTTATTATAATTTGCATGCTTTCACATTGGGTTGAGGCATTTCCATGCAGAAGAGCCACTGCACAGTTGGTAAGCAAATGAATACTAGGGTGATTCCCATTTGGGGAGTCCCTGTAGAAATATATAGTGATGGGGAACCCATTTTATTGGACAACTTGTCAAGAAAATTTGCAAAACTGGGCTAATTATGAAGCATTTCCACTGTACTTACCACCCCCAGGCCTCTAGGCTAGTAGAAAGTACAAATGGAACAATTAAAAATCAATTGGAAAAAATAAATAAGTAAATACTAATCGGCTAAAATCGTAGAAACTTATTCCTTACCTTGGCCAAAGGCCCTTCCACTGGTCTTCCTCAACCTAAGATCAATTCCCTTTGGGAAACAGCCTTTGTATCCTTTTGAAATGATCACTGGGAGACCAATGAGACTAGATGAAGGATTTTATGAACATATATTATTAAAAGGGAACATGTTATATTATTGCAAACGCTTAACTGAACTCCTAAAAGAGCATTTTAAGCTTGTTTCTGAAGTTTATCATAGTCATCTATTTTTGGATGAAGATCAGATATTCCATGATGTGCAACCAGATTATGTATATTGGAAAAGATGTCATTTAAAGGACTCACTACAACCCAGATGGAGAGGCCCTCACCAGGCACTCTTAACTAGCTCATGTGCAGCAAAACCAAAGGAAACTGATTGTTGGATTTACATTTTCCACTTAAAAAGTGGCCCTGAGACACACTGGTCTGTAGAGAGGACTGCTGACCTCAAATTCACCTTAAAACAATGCTCAAATAAAGGAGAAAATGTACTCACACCAGGATGAGAAGGCGACATGCGAAGCAGACAGTTTACCCAAGATGATGGAACTGACACATATGATCATTTATAGTTTTCCTGACTTCCTGGACCTTTGCATATGAATCAAATGTTTTCCTATCATGGGCACGATTCTTTGCTAATTTTAAAAATCAATCTACTTACTGGGTTTGTGGCGAATTACCTGTGTCTACTACTTCTGGCTTACCCTGGTAGATTTCTCCCTTCCAAGGCTCTGATTGGATAGCCCTAAGGAAATTTATTTTAGAAGCAAGACCAGTCCTGTTCAGGCTACTCATGAAATAAATAATACCCACTCTGACCCTGGCCACAGATACAAATTTTCCTTTAGCATCAAACTCAATCAGAACAACGAGCTAAGTCTCAATCAAAAGCTATAACTTGTCATCTATTAAGAGGAAACCTTCCACAATTATGGGATGGATTTATATTGTCATTTAAGTTTAAAAGCTTCTCTATGTTGGGAACAATTAAATCATACTAAGTGTGAATCAAACTAAGCCTAGTAACAGTAGGAAATTTGGCTGGGTGCCTTATGAACAATGCCTACATATAATTACCCTTAGAGACAATGATTGGTATGGAACTGAGTCAGACCACCAGAGAGTCACTGGGTTGCAAGTAATGGAACTCAGTGGATTTGTGGTACTTATTTATGGCCTTGGCTTCCACTGGGATGGATAGGAAAATGTACCATATGAGTGCCATGGCCATAAGTCATATACATAACAATTCAGAGATGACCCCAAGCAATCTAGAGATCTGTATGCCACTCGTATGACCACTTAACAACTATTTTTGTGCCTTCAATAGGACTGCAGAATGTAATCGGTCATATCAAAGCCTTAACAACATTTACTCAACAGGCTTTAAATGACAGTAACTGGGGTATAAGCCTGTTGAACTCCGAGGTCTATATGATGAGAAAAGCAAAAATTTATATGACCTGTAATGTCCTTACAGCATCTCAGGGACACACCTGTACCATAATTCAAACTGAATGCTGTGTTTCATACCTGATGAATCCTCTCATACAACACATTTAAGGAACCATATGAAAAATCAGAATTGTGCTTTAAGTTGACCCACACCCTAGTCTTGACGAGCTCTTCAAAAATCAGTTTGGTGTGGGAAGCTCTTGGCTTAAATATTTACTTACAACTCTATTAAAGTTATTAGCTATATTATTGGCATTTTGCCTGTTTTACAAGATTAGTATTTTTTGTATTACCAAATGTGCAACTGAGCCTCCAAAAAAATAATGATGGCTTCCCTGGTGGCTTGGTGGCTCAGATGATAAAGAATCCACTTTTAACGCAGGAGACCAGAGTTTGATCCCCAGGTTGGGAAGACCTCCCTGGAGAAAGAAATGGCAACCCACTCCAGTATTCTTGCCTGGGAAATCCCATGGACAGAGGAGGCCGGCCAGCTACAGTCCATGGGGTCACAAAAAGTCAAACACGACTTAATGACTAACATACTGAGGCAACTTGAAGCAGTTGATCAAATATATAATTCTGTATGCGATCAATGACTGTAATAGTGTAATTCTAGATATGGGAAGATGCAATAAGAGGGAATTTTTTTCTTGGACCAAAAAAAACTAGAAGATGAGATGAGTGGTCCAGAGATCTTTAATTACCATTCATAAGACCACACTGAGTAGTCTATCATCAAAATCTTCACCATCTAGGAGTGCACCTTCCTAGCACCATGGAATGAATTTATTACCATGAAGGGGCCTGTCAACTACAAAACAGCACTTGCCATGGGCACTTGCCATCTGCCTCTACAAGGATTAAATCATGTGCTGCTGACCTTCAACACCCCTGGAAGGGAGTTCAGGATGGAGCATCAGGAATGAGACACTCTGTTCTCTAGAAAAACAGGCAGAACAGGCCTTCAGATAATTAGGTATTTTCAGGAGCTGATTTTATGAGTCCAGTTCTTGCATCTCCTCATATCTAGAAAAGCACTAAATTCCTTCATGGTGACATCTGCTCCTTGTGACTATCAGTAACCCTCACAAGACCTTCTGCAAAAATATGTGACTGACTGCATGTAATCCCCATTCACCAAAATCACATACATACTGACCTTCCCCCTCTACCTATTTGGAGCAGTTTCTCATAACTACCTGAAATGTCGTCTCCGAGGCTATAGTTTTCATTTGGCCCCCAAAAAACTTAACTTGCAACTCTCATGTTGTGCATTTTTTTAAGTTGACAATGCTATTAAATTAGAAATCAACCACAAGAGAAAAAAAACTGTAAAAAACACAAATACATGAAGGCTAAATAATATGCTACTAAACAATCAATGGATCACTGAAGAAATCAAAGAGGAAATCAAAACATATCTAGAGACAAATGACAATGAAAGCATGGTGATTCCAAACTGATGGGACACAGCAAAAGCAGTTCAAAGACAGAAGGTTATAGCAATACAATCTTACTTCAGGAAAGAAGGAAAATATCAAATAAACAACATAACGTTAAACCTAAAGCAACTAGAGAAAGAGCAAACAAAATCCATAGTTAGTAGAAGAAAAGAAATCATAAAAACGAGAGCAGAAATAAATGAAATAGAGAAGCACTGGAAAGGATCAATGAAGCTAAAAGCTGATTCTTTGAAAAAATTTTAAAAACTGATAAACCTTTAGCCAGACTCATCCAGAAAAAGAGGGAGCAGGTTTAAATCAATAAAATTAGAAACAAAAAAGGAAAAGATACAACAGAGGGACTTCTCTGGTGGTCCAGTGGTTAAGAATCCACCCACCAATGCAGGGCACAGGGGATCAACATGTGGTCTGGGAAGATCCCACAAGCCTTGGGGCAAATGAACCTGCGCACCACAACCACTGCGCCTGTGTGCAGCATCTACTGAGCCCGCGCACTGCAGCTGCTGAAGCCTGCACGCCTAGAGCCTGTGCTCTGCAACGAGAGAAGCCACCACAACTAGAGAAAGCCTGCACACAGCAGCGAAAACCCATGTCGTGAAAAATAAATAAATAAATAATTTTTTAAAAGTTAGAAAGTTACAGACATCACAGAAATACAAAGGATCATGGGAGACTACTTGTAGCAACTATATGCAAATAAAATGGACAACCTAGAAGAAATGGACAAATTCTGAGAAAAGTACAATCTCCCAAGACTGAGCCAAGACGAAACAGAAAATATGAACAGACCAATCACAAGTACTGAAAATGAAACTGTGATAAAAAAGCTCCCAACAAACAAAGGTCCAGGATCACATGAATGGTGAATTCTTCACTGGTGAATTCTATCAAACACGTATCCTTCTGAGAAGAGTTAACACGTATCCTTCTGAAACTCTTCCCAAAAATCTGCAGAGGAAGAAACAGCCCCAAACACCATCATTATGATACCAAAACCAGACATACCACAAAAATAGAAAAGTACTGGCCAGTATCATTGGTGAACATAAATGCAGAAGTCATCCAGAAAATACTAGCAAACAGAATCCAACAGTACATTAAAAGAACCATCTCTCTCTCTCTAGTCACTCAGTCCTGTCCAACTCTTCACAACCCCATGGACTGTAGCCCACCAGGCTCCTCTCTGTCCACTAAATTCTCCAGGCAAGAATACCTTAGTGGGTAGTCATTCCCTTTTCCAGGAGATATTCCTGACCCAGGGATCAAACCCCAGTCTCCTGCATTGTCAGCAGATTCTTTCCTGTTTGAGCTGCCAAGTGGCAGCTTAATCCCACCATGATTAATTGGGATTTATCCCAGGGAAACAAGGATTTTTCAATATTTGCAAATCAATCAGTGTGATACACATTGACAAATAGGAGAATAAAAACCATATAATCAGGACTTCCCTGGTGGTCCAGTGGTTTAGAATCCGCCTGCCAATGCAGGGTACACAGGTTCAATCCCTTGTCCGGGAAGGTCCCACGTGCTGAGAAGCAACTAAGCCTGTGTGCCACAAGAGCCCAAGAGCTGCAGTGACTGAGCCCACGAACCGCAGCTACTGAAGCCAGTGTGCCAACAGCCTATGCTCTGCAACAAGAGAAGCCACCGCAGTGAGAGGCCCACGCACCACAATGAAGGGCAGCTGCCACTTGCTGCAACTAGAGAAAGCCCACAGCAACGAAGACACATAACAGCCAGAAATGCATCATTTAAAAAAAAAAACACAATCATCTAAACAGACGTAGAAACGGTTCTGACAAAACAAAACATTTATAATAAAAACTCTCCAGAAAGTAGGCCTAGAGGGAATGTACCTCAACATAAAAGGCCATATATGACAAAACTACGAACACTGTACTCAACGGTGAAAAGCTAAAGCATTTCCTCTAAGGTCAGGAACAAGACAAGGATGTTTACTCTCCCCACTTTTATTCAACATGGTTTTGGAAGTCATAGCCACAGCAATAAGAAAAAATATACAGAAAAGGACTCCAAATTGGAAAAGAAATAGTAAAACGGCCATTGTTTACAGGTGACATGATACTATACACAGAAAATCCTAAAGATGCTACCAGAGAACTACTAGAGCTCATCAATGAATTCAGTAAAGTTGCAGAGCACAAAATAAACACCCAAAACCTGTTGTACTTCTTTACATTAACAACAAAAAAATCAGAAAGAGAAATTAAAGCAACAATCCCATTACCACTGCATCAAAAAAACAGAAACAAAAACCGAGGAATAAACCTAAGGAGGCAAAAGACCTGTACTCCACAAACTGTAAGATGCTGATGAAAGAAACCAAAGATGACAAACAGAAAGATACACCATATTCTTGGATTGGAAGAATAAGTACTGTAAAAACGACTATCCTACCCAAGGTAATCTACGGAATCAATGTAATCCCTCCCAAATTACCAATGGCGTTTTCACAGAACTAGAACAACAACAAAAAAAAATCTTAAAATTTGTATGAAGACACAAAAGATCTCAAATAGCCAAAGCAACCTTGAAAAAGAAAAATGGAGCTGCTCCAGACTATACTATAAAACCAGTCATCAAAACAATATAGTATCGGCACAAAAATATAGATCAATGGAACAGGAGAGAAAGCCCAGAAATAAACCCATGTACCTATGGTCAATTATCTGAGACAAAAGAGGCAAGACTACACAACAGAGAAAAAAGACAGTCTCTTCAATAAACAGTCCTGGGAAAACTAGAGAGTTACATGTAAAAAACTGAAGTTAGAACACTCTTTAACATCATATGCTAAAATACATTTAAAATGGATTAAAAACCTTAAAGTAAGACTGGATACTATATAATATACTCTTAAAGGAAAACATACGCAAAACACTCTGACATAAATCAGAGCAATGTATATTTCGACCCATCTCCTAGAGTAATAGAAATAAAAACAAACAAATGGGACTTAATCAAACTCAAAAGTCTTTGCAAAGCAAAGGAAACCATAAGCAAAAGAGACAAATTACAGAACAGGAGGAAATATTTGCAAATGATGTAACCAACAACGGATTAATCTCCAAAATTAACAGCTCATGAGAGTCAGTATCAAAAACCCAAATCCCCAATCAAAAAGTGGGCAGAAGACCTAAATAGATATTTCTCCAAAGAACACATACAGATGGCCAAGAGGCACATGAAAAGACACTCAACATCACTATTAGAAATGCAAATCAAAACTATAATGAGCCATTGCCTCAAACCAGTCAAAATGGTCATCATCAAGTCTACAAACCATAAATGATGGAGAGGGTGTGGACAAAAAGGACCCTCCCACACTTTGGTGGGAATGCAAAGTGGCATAGCCACTACGGAGAACAGTATGCAGGTTCCTTGAAAGTGAAAGTTGCTCAGTCGTGTCCAACTCTTTGCAATCCCATGGACTGTACAGGCCAGAATACTGGAGTGGGCAGCCATCCCCTTCTCCAGGGGATCTTCCCAACCCAGGGATCAAACCCAGGTCTCCTGCATTGCAGGTGGATTCTGTACCAGCTGAGCCACCAGGGAAGCCCAAGAATACTGGAGTGGGTAGCCTGTCCCTTCTCCAGGAGATCTTCTCGACCCAGGGATCGCACCAGGGTCTCCTGCATTGAAGATGGATTCTTTACCAGTTGAGCTATCGGGGAAGCCCTTAAGAAACAAAAAGAGATTCCTTAAGAAATTAAAAACAGAGCTCCCATATGAGCCAGTAATCCCACTCCTGGGCATGTATCCAGAGAAAAACATGGTTCAAAAGGATGCATGCATCATAATGCTTACTACAGTGCTGTTTACAACAGACAAGACATGGAAGCAACCTAAACATCAACAAATGAATGGATACAGATGTGATGTATACACACACACACACACACACACAACAGAATACTCAGTTCAGTTCAGTCGTTCAGTCGTGTCTGACTCTCTGCGACCCCATGAATCACAGCACGCCAGGCCTCCCTGTCCATCACCAACTCCCAGAGTTCACCCAAACTCATGTCCATCGAGTCGGTGATGCTATCCATCCATCTCATCCTCTGTCGTCCCCTTCTCCTCCTGCCCCCAATCCCTCCCAGCATCAGAGTCTTTTCCAATGAGTCAACTCTTCGCATGAGGTGGCCAAAGTACTGGAGTTTCAGCTTTAGCATCAGTCCTTCCAAAGAACACCCAGGGCTGATCTCCTTCAGAATGGACTGGATGGATCTCCTTGCGGTCCAAGGGACTCTCAAGAGTCTTCTCCAACACCACAGTTCAAAAGCATCAATTCTTCGGCACTCAGCCTTCTTCACAGTCCAACTCTCACACCCATACATGACCACTGGAAAAACCATAGCCTTGACTAGACGGATCTTTGTTTGCAAAGTAATGTCTCTGCTTTTGAATATGCTATCTAGGTTGGTCATAACTTTTCTTTCAAGGAGTATGCGTCTTTTAATTTCATGGCTGCAGTCACCATCTGCAGTGATTTTGGAGCCCCAAAAAACTACTCAGCCATTAAAATGAATGAAATAATGCCATTTTCAGGGACAAGAATGGACCTGGAAATGAGCATACTAAGTCAGATGGAGAAAAACAAATATGGTATGATATCATTTATATTCAGAATGTTTAAAAAAATGATATAAACTTATTTACAAAACAGAAACAGACTTACAAACTGAGGGAACAAACTTACAGGTGCCAAGGGGAAGGACTGGGGGGAGGACAGGCTGAGAGTTTGGGAATGACGTGTACATACTGCTGTATATAAAACAACCAACCAACAAGGACCTACTGTATAGCACAAAGAACTCTGCTCAATACGCTGTAATAACCTAAATTGGGAAAGAATTTGAAAAAGGAGATATATATATCCATATATATACAAATACACAAGAAGATATATATATATATCTCCATATATATAGATATGTATTGCTTAGAAATACAAATCAAAGCTATAATGAGCTATTGTCTCACACCAGTCAAAACAGCCATCAAAAAATGTACCAACAATAAATACTGGTGAGGGTATAGAGAAAAAGGAACCTCCTACACTTTAGTGGGATGTAATGTAAACGGCTTTGCTGTACACCTGAAACTAACACAACATTGTTAACTAGACTCCAATATAAAAATTTTTTAATTAAAAAATATATATATATATATATATGGAGGGGAGCATTCATTACTGGAGAAGGAAATGGCAACCCACTCCAGTATTCTTGCCAGGAGAATTCCATAGACAGAGGAGCCTGGTGGGCTACAGTCCACGAGGTCACAAAGAGTTGGACTGACAGAGCAACTAACAGACGCACTCGCACGTGCGCGCACACACACACACAAACATTCATAAAAAACATATACCACATGAACCCTAAACTGAAGGAAGATGTTCTCATATAACTGATTAACGTTTACATTATATAAAACACTCATAAAATCAGAAAAGACCAAAAACCCAACAGAAACGTGGGCAGAAGGCTAGAAACAGGCACTTACCAAGAGGAAATACTCAGTCAACTTTATCAATGGCTGAGGAAGTGCAAATGAAAACTACCATCAGACCCCATTTCACCACCAAGAAACTGGTAAAAAGCCTGACAATATCAAACACTGGAGAAAACCTGAAGCAAAGCAGCTGTCTACACTGCTGGAGGGACAACACACTTGGCGACCCGTCTGGAAGACAAACTGTCACTTTTAGGAGCCAGCTGGTTTGTGTGTCGACCCTACACAGAGCTTGCCAGCCAGTGTGCCAAGCGCATGATCTGCCCAAGCCTAGGAAAGGGGATGGGGGCTGAGAGGCAGAGGTGGGGGCCCTGAAGTCCCCTGCATGTTCTTCCACTGCAGAATGAACGATTAAACACAGGGCAGAATCAGAAAGTGGAATCTATCACAAACAGAAAAAGCAAACCAGAGTGTAGCAAGATGGATGCTTTTTAGCAACGGGTGTGCGTATTTTTATACACTGCGAAAAATACAGTGTATTTCCCTTTACATAAAGTTTAAAACTCTGTACAACAATAAGTTTTGTAGGGCTATAAACCATGGGTGGTAAAATTCTAATAAAAGAAAGGAAATAATAATCACAAACTGTAAGGTCATAGCTACCCTAAGAGAGGAGGGAGAGGCTGGGACGGGGAAGCAGCACATTGCTGTTGCTCCTTTACGCAGTGTTAAACACCACTGTTTCTTTAAACACCGGTGTTGTTCATGTTTTCCCCTGTAGCTCCTACCTATGTTTTATAAGCACAATTTTGCATCTACTAATTTATCTGAGTGCCTGTGCACCTGAGTACATAAATATACATTTAATGAAAGAAGTAAAAGCCCTACCACTACCAAGGGGAACAGAGTGGTTGGAGACAACAGGGCAAGGGTCTAGGGACGGCAATAAGCCTCTATATCACTTTTTTTTTTTTAAACTCAGGCACCACATGTGAGTTCCTGCACTGTTACATAAGTTCTGCAACACTCTCTGCTCCCCCTCCCCAAAAGAGGCTTATTTTCCTAATTTTAAAATAAGTATTCCCCTCTGTTCCCACTGGAAACTCAATGTCTCTACAGGATGTTCTGCGTAGGTGGAAAATGATTATTTTAAAAGCTGGAGAACATCAAATAATCTTGAATAATGAGGCACTGGAGACAAGCGAAGCAGTGTAATCCACTAAAAAAGGATCAGAGGTTTTTCCATACACATTTTTCATGGGAGCTCTGACGCATCCACAGCTACCGAAGCGCAGCCTGCCCGGGGGCAGGGCTCTATTCAGGCAGGAGGTCGGCAAGGAAGACACGCAGGGCTCCTCCCTAGTTATGCCCACAGCACTGGGGGCCTGCGGGCATCTCCCTATCACTCTAGCAGCACCAAGATGGGACCAAATCCTCTGTGCTTCAAAGCCAAACCACACATCCACGTTCACAAGGGCACCCTACATCTTAAGCACGTGTCTCTGAGCACCAGCGAGTGAAGGTGCCCAGAGGAAGGGCGAGCAGTCCTCCGGTTCCGTAGGGCCCCTCCGGGAGCAAGCTCTCACCTGCCCGCAGCCCCTGGGGGCCAGGGCCTCTGGCCCTGCCTCAGCAAATCCAGCAGCCCTCCCAGGCAAATGTCACCCTGGCTGACGTGGCCTTCTGTCTCTGTCCCAGACAGCCGGCAATTTACCAAACACCCCCCACAACAGTATGGACTCCTTTAAGTCAGGGCTTTGAGCTTATTCAGTGGGTTTTTTGCCTCAGGGATCAGCACAGCATACTTTGTACCTGTCATCTGGTGACAAACACAGAAGAGTGTCTACATTAAGACCCAGGACTGTGCACCGAAGACCAAGAAAATAAAGCTGCGGATAAACGGTAAGCACGTTTTCTGATTTAAGTGTTAGCAAGTAACTTACGACATTCCTCATCCTCCTTAATTAATGGATCAAAATTACATGACTGGCAATAAGTAACTTGGTTGTTACTAATCCAGGATGAGCCTAATTCCACGAACAGGTGACTGGATGTTGGGCCAGAAATTAACCTCACTTGTTGCTTGAAAGTGTATTCACGAGGAATGGATACATCCAGACTCAAGAGGGTTGTTTGATGGAGCGTTCAACCCTGACATCCCTCCAGATTACAGATTCCAGGGTTCCGCCTCTGAGGTGGCTCTTCCCAATCACTCCTTCAGAAAGATCTCTTGAGTCCCTAAGCCAGGCACTCTGCCTGGCACCATAATGAAATAATTACACAAATAAATGCAACTAAAAATGTCGCTAAAGGAAAGTGAGGCAGGAAGTAGATGGGCTCCCGCAGGGTAAAGCGATAGGAGACTCATTCCCTGGGGACTGAAACTTCAAAATAAGCATAGCAGGAAAGCTCAGAGAGGCCCTGCCCAGATAGAAGATAAGACACCACATATTTCTCATTCTTGAACCCAAGAGACCTCCCCAATTATACATGCACAGAAAGGCTCCTTGGAGGTAAAAAGGGGAGAGAAGGCAACTGATGCTCGCTACCCCAAGTCCTCTTTGGTGGAGTCCATCTTGGCTAAGAGGTGCATGTGGCTAAGACCCACATATGGGAGGATCCTGAGATATAAACTAAATTTGGACTCTAAACCAGGTAAATCAACATGACTGGCCAAGGAAACGAGAAGAAATGCCCCATAAAAGGAATTCCACTGCCACAAGAGCATGCCCCGGCAACTCTGAGTCTGCCCAAGTGTCTGTCCACATGGACTGTACTTTTCCTTTCTAGTAAATACTTCACTTGCTTCACCACTTTCCATCTTTGTGGGAATTCCTCATCTGCAAAGCTGGAGTGCCAGTACTGACCACTGGTCTAGTGGCGAGCACCTGGTGCTCTCCCTGCTGTGACCCAACCTCAATCTCTGGCCAGGGAACCGAAGCCCGGCTCTAAGCAGCCGCAGGCCGAGGCCACCCAAGATCGTATTTGGTGCCAAAACTCGGGAATTCGAGAAGTCAAGGTAAACCATGGAGTTTGCTCAGCTGTGGCTTTAACTCTTGCTTTCTTTCTCTCATTATCCCCTTCACTTTCAAGACCCACAGGCCACGTCTGCCCACTCACAGCATTACGGCTCCCTGCAACACTGGGGATGGCAGGGCAATTTCCCAGGTTGCGCAGATTCAAATGTCTGGGTGACAGCTGATGCTGTCCTTCGGGACATGGCAGAAACACAATTTCCGACCATGCAGGAGCCCAAGGGGTCTCACTCTCACTAACTTTTCCATACAGAAACCTCCACTAAGGTTTTCTTTCCCACTTTACTTGAACAACAAGGTCTATTTCTTACTTTTTTTCTCTGCACCCTTTTATGGAAAGATTTCCTATATATCATTCCTAAACTGCATCCCTGCCACTGCCTAATTCAGTGCCATCTGTGTCAGACAAAACCAGGTGATTTCCAATTCTTTTTTTTTTCTTTACTATAAACATTTATTTATCTATTTGGCTGCTTAGTTATGGCATGTGAGAACTCTTAGTTATGGCATGTTAGATCTAGTTCCCTGACCAGGGATCAAACCCGGGCCCCCTTGCACTGTAGGCGCAGAGTCTTCACCACTGGACCACCAGAAGTGCCCCCA
The DNA here is from genome assembly GCF_003369695.1 of Bos indicus x Bos taurus. Classification (NCBI taxonomy): domain Eukaryota; kingdom Metazoa; phylum Chordata; class Mammalia; order Artiodactyla; family Bovidae; genus Bos; species Bos indicus x Bos taurus. Next base: position 50,321,915 of record NC_040097.1, on the reverse strand, counting down.
ATTCTATCTTAGCTGCCAGGAAGATAGGACAAAGGATCTGGATTCTTCAGCAGTCTAGTCTCTCACCTCAAAGTCAGAAATTTACTACTGAGAATTTCTCCACTTCCTGGCCCTCAAGCCTTGAACCCCATGCCATCTTCCATAGTACCCAGCTCCAATTTCTCCAAGGATTCCTCTTTACATCTACTAGACCCCCTTCACTCCAGGCATGGCAGCCTCCACACTGCTACAGAGAGCCTATGAGGCCAGCCACTACCAGAAGCCCGAATTATAAACTTTGTAGATGCTCAGTCTCAGGGAATACACTCCAGCATAGGAAGGCTTATCATAGGACATAAGCTCTATAAACAACAGATCCCTGAGGGAAGTCCTGGCAACCTGTCTACACTGGTTCAAAAGCCCTTCTCCAGCTGTGCTGGGTTGGGTGCCCTGCGAAGCGTATCTTGGGCGCCAGAAACCAACCAGAGAGTGAAGAGGATATATGAAATCCCATCAGATTTGAAGAGAATTTCAGGGATGCCCCAAACCCCTTCAGGTTAATGTCTCCTGGTCAACATTTCCAGGACGCCACACTCCATTCCAGGAGCGCTCTCTTGTTTCTGGTTGCGGGTTATTCAACGTGGGAGGATCCCCCTCCAAGCCAGGAGAAACACTCTGGAGTGTATCGTTAAGAAGTGGACTTTTTAATTGAAGGGCTAATAAAGGAGAGAGCTTCCCTGAGGACAAAATGGTGGGATGCCATCACCGACTCAACAGACACGAGTTTCAGCAAACTCCAGGAGATGGTGAGGGACAGGGAAACCTGTGTGCTGCAGTCCTTGGGGCTGCAAAAAGTCAGACACAACTGAGCGACTGAACAACAAAAAAAGGAGAAACAAATTCTACTGTCACAGTGCCTGGTCTTTGTATAAATTGGGGAATGGAGAAAAATACCTTGAAAATGGGTTTCTAAATTATAACACCATTCTGCAATTGGATCTTTACTGCCGCAAGATGGGAAAGTGGAGTGAGAGTCCCTGTGTTCAGGCTTCCATGGTCCTTTACCAACATCTCGCCCTATATGGGTCTCATAATTCAAACCCTGGGGAAAGCGCTCGCTTAGGCAGCACATACACTAAAAACCTGGGGAACCAGAAGACTCTCCTGACATTTTAGATGATCCCCTTGTAAGTTCCCATCTCTCGGGGGGAATCTAGCTCCCCCACTCCTAATAACAGCATCTGTACTTTTTCAGAGTCATCTACTTCTCCCACTCCCTCTGACCAATCGCAAACTCCACCTCCCTATGTCCCTTCATACCCTCTGTTACCCCAAAGGAGAGAGACTAGTCCCTCTGGGGTAACTCACAGTGGAGCTTCCCATCACGCAGGCTTAGGAAAATTATGCCCTGTCAGAGAAGTGGCAAATGGAAAAGGGACAGAGTACGTATCCTTCTCTTTAACTGATATAGCCCAGTATAAACAGAAACTGGGCCAATTTTCTGAAGACCCTAGTAAGTTTGTTGAATGGTCTTAGGTCCTCACTCTGGTCTATGATTTAACTGGAAGGATGTCCAAGCAGTCCTATCCACTTGTTGTACTTTTGAGGAAAAACAAAGAATCTGGACAGCAGGCCAGAGGGAACTGACCAGTTTGCCAGAGACCAACCCAAACGTTATGCTCTGAGTGGAGACACAGTCCTGGGTCAGGAACCCTCTTGGAATTATAATTCCCGGGAAGGAACAGAAGCCAAGAAGCATTTATCCAATGTCTATTAGAAGGGATGAGAAAGTGTATCACAAAGTCAGTTAACTATGAAATGGTCAAAGAAATGACCAAGAAGAAAAAGAAAATCCATCCTTCTTTCACATGTGGCGTGTGGAGGCTTTTAGGAAATACACCAACATAGATCCCTCCACTTGTGAAGGTCAGTCCCTACTGGGACAGCACTTTATCAGCCAGGCTGCCCCTCATATTAGGTGGAAACTCCAGAAGCTACAATTTGGCCCACAAACACTCATGCTCCAACTCTTAGGGGGTGGCCTTTGGGGTACTAAATAATGGAGACCAAGCTGAGGAGGAAGAAGGAGCCCAACATGAGGAAAGACAGGCAGGGCTCAGGCAAAACTGACAGCCATTGCTCTCACCCGTGGCTTATAACCTCAGGACAACCCAATGGCACCAAGAAAGTCCAACTATCTATCTGTCCGAAGGTAACACCAATAGGGGAAATGCTACAATTACAATTCAACTGGCCACTGGGCCCGAGATTGCCAGAAAGATCCCCCTGGGCCATGCCCAGACTACAAACAAGTCACTGGAAGAGAGACTTCACTCCTTCCTGAAGGGAAGTAGGGCTCCCACTCCTGAGATGGCCATGCTGGACGTCTGAGGTGGCCCGGGGATTCCGGTGGCTCCCCACAACAAGACATCTATCTCCATCAAGGAGCCCCAGGTAGTCCTGGACATGACAGATAGAAAATCGATTTTTTAATTGATAAGGGAGCCACTTACCCTGTCCTGATCCTCACGCTGAACTTCTTTCCTTCAAAAGCTGTACTGTGATGGGTGTCAAGGGAAAGTCTCGCACCCATTATTTTACTGGGCCTCTCACTGCCAACTTGAGCAGCAACTGATTTCGCATGCCTTTTCAATTGTACCGAGTGTCCTACCCCTCTCCTTGGGAGAGACCTTCTGAGTTTCCTCAGGGCCATACTCCGGATAGGAGGACCTGGGCAGCCCCTTATTTTACCTCTAACATCAGCCACAAGAGCAAAGTCCTATTCCCAGGCATATTCTACAAACAGCAGACCCTTCGGTATGAGACAAAGGAATCCCCGGAAGGGCCGCAAATGCCCAACATGTAAGAATCAGCTTTAGGCCAGAAACTGCCTATCCCAACAGGAGACAATATTCTACGAAGCTGGAAGCAAAGAAGGGTTTACAACCCTGTGCAGCTAAATTCTTAAGACACGGCCTCTTGGCACCCTCCAGGCTCCATGCACTGCTTCTTTTCTGCCAGCTGTTAAGCCAAATGTGGAATACAATACAGCGCAAGACCTTAAGGCAGTGAAAGATTCAGTGGCCCCTACACATCCCCTTATGGCCAAGCCTTGCAACGTATCAGCCCAGATTCCTGGAGATGTCAAATAGTTCACTGTGCTAGACTCAAAGATGGCTTTTTTTTTTTTTTTTTGGCATACCAGTTTATCCCTCATCTCAGTGTCTGTTTGCCTTCAGGTGGACTAACCCTGACTCAGGCCAAATGCAACAGTACACACAGACAGTACTGCCTCGGAGTACAATCCACACCCGTCGGCCCGGGCCCTAGGAAAGGAACCAGGAAAGACGCACCTAAACGAAGGGATCATTCCACAGCATTTGGACAATATTTTAACATGGAGGCCCTCCATGGAGGCTTCAAATCAAATAGCATCGAAAGTCCCTAATTTCCTTGGGGCCCGGGGTTAGAGTCTCTCAGAAAAAGGCACGAGGCAACAAGTTAAATATCTGGGATGTATTATAAACTCCAGAAATAGACAATTATCTCCAGATAGAAAACAAACCATATTAGGCCTCAGCACTCCAAAGACAAAGAAACATCTCCATCTTTTTTGGAGCATGGCAGGATTTTGTAGAATTTGGATTCCAGGATTTGGACTAATGGCTAAGCCCCTATATGAAGCCATTAAAGGCCCAGATACAGAACTGTTACTTTGGAATGGAGAACAGGAGAAGTCTTTTAATAATATCAAGCAGGCCCTCACCAGAGCCCCTGCTCTGGGTCTCCTCAGTTTGAAAAAGCCATTCATCTTGTACATGGCTGAAAGGCGGGGGACAGCCTTGGGGGGTCGTTATACAGAAGCCAGGGGAAGTTCCTCAGCCTAAAGGCTACTTTTTCAAGCAACTAGACTCTGTGGCCCAAGTTTGGCCTGACTGCCTCCAGGCTATAGCAGCCACTGGTTTACTGGTAGAAAAACCTAACAACCTTGTCTTTGGACAGCCACTTGAAATCCAGACCCCTCACAAGTACCAGCAACTTCAGAGATAACAGGCAAATTAGAAGGGTGCCTTATCAAGTACCAGGCTTTGCCCCTTGACTCTCCAGAACCAACCCTCAAAATCTGCCACACACTCAACCCCACTACCTTAATGCCCACCAAAAGCCCAGAGCTAACACATTCTTGCCTCAAAACCCTTGACCAGGTCTGTGCCCGCTGATCTGACCTGTAGACCAGGCCATAGAAAACTGAGGAAGTGCTAACACCAGTTTCGTTAAAGATGGAGTCAGGAGGGTAGGTATGCTATTGTGAGCAACTATAGTATTAAAGCAGCGCAATCTTTGCCATCCAACACCTCAGCCCAAAAGGCTGAGCTAAGAGCCCTAATGTGAGCCTTCATCCTAAGGGAAGGAAAAATTATAGACATATACACAGACTCAAAATATGCCTTCGTTTTACATGCCACACAGCTATCTGGAAATAGAGAAGACTTCTAAATGCAAGAAATTTCCCTGTAAAATGTGGGGCTGAGATTGTACATCTCATAGAAGCGGTTCAAAAACCAAAACATGTAGCAGGCATTCATTGCCATGGGCACCAAAAGGGAACTTCTCAAATTTTCTGAGGAAATGACAGGGCTGACTGAGAAGCGAGCAAAGTAGCCCTGATGTCCATAACAAAAATGGCTTTAATTCTATCCCTTACCCCTTCTAATGTTATACCCAGGTACTCAATTTCTGAAGAGACCTAGGCAGGAAACAGAGGGGGAAATTAAGGGAGCAGATGGCTGGTGACACACAGATCAGAAACTGCTCACTCCTTTCTCCGACCACTGGAAAAATACTAAAGGGCTACATGATTCTCTCCATCTGGAAGAGATGCAATGCCTGTAGTTGTTTTCTAAGTTTTTACAGGGAAAGGGCTCCTGGAGACAATTAAAAGAGTAACTTGAGGCTGTGCCCTTTGCACCACCCATAATCCAGGAGGCAAAGTCAAGCCTCCCCCTCGTCAGCCCAGTCCAGCAATGTGGGATTTATCCAGGAGAGGACTGCAAATAGGTTTCACTCAGATGCCTTCTTTCCAGGGCTTCAAATACTTACTAGTCTTTACAGGTACTCTAACTGTAAGATGGAGGCCTTCCCTAATAGAACAGAGAAGGTAACTGAGGTGGCTAAGGTGCGCCTAAAGGAAATTATTCCTAGATTCAGATTGCCCCATCACCTTCAGAGTGACAATGAACCTTCGTTTATAGCAAAAATCACACAATAGATTTCACAGACTTTGGGAATTAAGTGCTACCTCCATTCGTCCTAAAGACCTCAGTCCTTAGGAAAAGTGGAACAGGATAATTGTACTCGAAACAAAACCTTGGGCAAACTGTCAGGAAACGTTAGAGTCGTGGTATCCTGCTGCCAACAGCCTGCCTAAGGGTCAGGGCAGCTCCTGAAACTACCACTAAGTTAAGCCCTTGCAAAATGACACACAGAGAGCCACTCCTTACTCTGGACACGCTAATTGACCCAGAAACCCAGGCTCACCTCAGTTACATTATAAGCCTAGGCCAGGTCCAGGGCAACAGAGTGCAGTCCTCTCCAGATGACAGTCCCAGTTACCCTGGAGACTAGGTACTTTTAAAGACCTAGAAAAATGAACCCCTGGCGACTAGCTACTCACAAAATGGAAAGGTCCTTACTAAATCTTGCTGAGTACTCCTACAGCAAACTCCAGGGGGTCACCAGCTGGGTTCATCTGTCCAGGATTAAACCTGTCTCCACTGATATGTTACAGGAACCTGAAGACCCACATTCCAATCATCCCTGTGAATCCACCCCTTTCTCCAAGTCTGTACAGCAGAGGTCCCCAAGCCCTGGGCTGTGGAGCAGTAGTGGTCTGAGGCCTGTTAAGAACTGAGTCACAGAGCAGGAGGTGGTAGGCAAGCAAGTGAAGCTTTATCTGCTGCTCCCCATCACTCGCATTACCGCCTGAACCATCCCCTGCCCCTCAACCCCGGTCCATGGAAAAACTGTCTTCCTCGAAACTGGTCCCTGGTGCCAAAAAGGTTGGGAAGCACGGCTCAACAGGACCTAGAGGACCCAAGACAGCCTGAAAATTCCAGGTGGATGAATAAGCCACTCCAAGACCTAAACCTCTTATTCAAAAAGGACAGAAAGACATCTTAGACACTATGCTAAGTAATAGCTACTATCTTCCTTTTGCCTTCTGGTACACCAATCCACTTACAGAGTAACTGATGTGTTCTGGTAGGTTTGGGTAACTATTGTCTTCTCTGCTCTCACTCTCGCTCTTGGAATTTACCAAATTTCTCTGCCCACGCTGGGTGACTCAATTATGGCCTGACTGGTGCTACGATGAAGCTACTAATTGACTTAGCTTTTCTATACCTCTTTCCCTTATCCACAGGATGAACAGACAACTCTCTGGCTTGCACTGCACAAATTCATGCTTCTTCCACTGAGTTGATGGAAAGCTGGATTTGCTTACCCCAAGCAATGTCCATCCCGTAAGGAATTTTAACCAAGTTCCTGAAGGAAAATGGTCTTCCACCAGAGACCCTAGACTCAGAACAGTAATGTACAGGGTCAGAATTGTTCATTTTCCAATTGAAGAAAATTCTAATGTCTCTTGCCTAACCCTTTCCTTAGCAACATTTTCATACAAACTTCCTCTTCTCAGCCATACTGATTCATATTTTGCCCAGTGCTCTGTTGGTGGGTTTCCCTGGTGGCTCAGCCAGTAAAGAATCCACCTGCAATGCAGCAGACCTGGGTTCGATCCTTGGATTGGGAAGATGCCCTGGAGAAGGGAAAGGCTACCCACTCCAGTATTCTGGCCTGGAGAATTCCATGGACTGTATAGTCCATAGGGTTGCAAAGAGTTGGACACGACTGAGCAACTTTCCCCATTGTTTTCCATACTGTTGCAAATCTGCAACTAAGACCTTTCAGTCCAAGGAGGCGGCCTGGGACCAACAGGTTCAGATCTTTCATTTTAGAAATAGAGAAAGATACTAAATTTTAAGCCTGAGATTAACAAAGATATGCTGACCTTGTATAACCAGATCCTACCCTTGCTTGAGTCTGATTATAACGGTCTTTTACTGGTCTTTAGTCTTTGCTTATCTAAGTAGTTCGCTTTCTCTGGGGCATCACAGAACAGGGATGATGAGGGACTCCAGTCACTCCCCACAGCAGACCCTGCTGAAAGACCAACCTAGAGCCCTTTAAGGAGATAGGGAGAGAGCTCCATGAACCCGACTACATAGGGTCTACGAAGCCCTGGCCAGCTTAAGAAGCTACCAGAGTTTTACCCTTTATCTTCCTAATAAAAATTTCTTGGGGTCTGTGTCTCTCAGGGAGGATTTGAGGCAGGTGGTAGACGTGCCCCCCAACCCAGGTTGACCAACTGAAGTTCGTTCCCTGAGGACAGAAACTCCTAAATATCAATAGCAAGACAATCCAGAGAGGAGGCTGGACCCTCCCCAGATAAGAGACCACACATTTTCTCAATCTCAAGGGAGACCTTCCTGAATAGAAAGCTCCTTGGAGGGCAAAAGGGGAGCGATGCCAAGTTACACCTCTTCTCTGGAGTCCATCTTGGCTGACAGATGAGTGTGCACACATGAGATATACTAAATATGGGCTCTGAACCAGAAAGATCAAACTAACTGGCCAAAGAAAAACCAGAAAAAATGCCCCACAACAGTAATTCAAACTGCCTCAGGGGCGAGACTCAGCGACAGCCTGCGTCCCCTCAGTGTCAGTACAGCTGTGTTTATCCACCTGTACTTAACTTTTTCCTCTTAATAAATACTTCACTTGTTTCACTGCTTTCTGTCTTTGTGAGAATTCTTTACCCGCAAAGCCAAAGGGCCAGGGCTTTGTCAATGACCACTGGTCTAGTGGCTAGGATTTGACTATCACTGCTGTGACCCAACGTCAACCTCTGGCTGGGAATCCAAGCCCCGCTTCAAGCTGGCCCAGGCCACCCAAGATCAAAAGCATCTGACTTCCTTCCTGGGCCAGGGCATAGCTCTGTGGGAGTGCAGCCAGGTTCTAGCCTACTTCCCCAAATCCAAGCTTTAGAGAGATCCCCGTAGGCATTCAACTAAACCAGCTTCCCTGCTTGGGGCTGTATAAACAGATGCCACAGGCAGGACCTGAGTCAGAGGTCCCCACCCTCCCCTTGCTCGGATGTCTCAGGTGTTCATCACAACAGCCAAGTAAGGGCTGTAACAGGAGCACCGGTTCACAGAACATACAAAAGATGCCCCACAAAGGTGAATAGATTTCTGACTGGCTACAGAATGGTGTAGGTGGTAGGAGCTTCAACGGAATTCTCTTGGCTCCAAAGGGCAGCCCTACTCTCCACACCAAGACCAGGACTCCTCTGGAAAACCCGGCCCTGGCTCATCTGAAAACAGCCTCAGTCTGAGGGATCAGGGATCACGTGGCATGCTCATCCTATCAAGTGATCTAAAGCAGCTGATCTAGTTTTGCAAGTAAGCCCTGGACCAGGCCCCCTGCTGCAGGCTGGGCTAGCAACAACCGCCCCCTCCACGAGGCAGGCACCCAGGCCAGCTTTGCACTGTGGGGATGTTCCGACTAATCTCTCCACCTTCCATTTCTTTATCTTTAAAACAGAGATAACAGCATCTACTCTGCCTCCCTCATAAGACTATTCTAGAATTAAATGAGGTAATATGCATGAACATACAATTTTAGAATATTTCGATTCATCGTCACCTTAGCAATGGACTCTAAACCTAACCAAACTTGGTAGAGATTAGATTTATACCTTACCGAAAATAGTTAGCAACTATTCAGAAATTCACTGAAATTATAACTTTTAAATAGCCTGCTTTGCATGAGGAATACAAACTCTTAGAGAAAACTCAGTAAATTCCAAATCTGAGGGAGTCTGTCAATTAAAACAATTGTGAGGGAGACTGCTAAATAAATCAAGTTTTAGCCCACCTTCCTTTCATTATTTAAAAATGATTTTTAAAGATCCCAGCTTGAAAGCCAGTAACAGAAGGAAAAGAAGCAAGGGGAACAAATCTCCATGGAAACAGAAATCAGAAGCCAGTTGGCAGTGCCATCTACAACTGGCAAGGCCTTAATCACAGGAAATGGGCAGCCTTCCCGAGGGAGCAGACCCCACGCCTGTCCCCATATGCAGACAGACAAGGGCCCAAAGTGAGAAGATGGGAAAGAATTAGCAAGGAAAGGGCAAACTGAGGCTTGAGTTCATTCCAACGAGTGGGAACTGAGAGAAGAGAGAAGGGGCGTCTGAGCCAGAACAGCTATTTAGAAGGCTAAGGATCAGTGGGAAAGGCCCTGAATTGTTCCTCGGCCATTCATTTCATTTAAAAGTTAGTCCAGGTTGTCTTATTTTAAGATAAATTCCAACACTGCTATAAAATGTAACTTGCTTAATCAAAAATGTGCAGTAGGTGAAAAATGGCAAGGACAGGGCTGACCTGCACAGACTCAGGTGCAACACCGCCCAGCAACGACGGACCCACCCAGAGCATGCCTGTGACCCACTGAGTGGGGTCCGGACTTCTGTTAGGGACAAGTCACTGTCACACACCTCAGTCCCTGCATCAATTTATCCCCGGGAGATGATGAGCCCTCTTTTCATTCCTAAAACCATAAACATCATTTCAGAGCAACAGGGACTCAAATGGAGGTCTATACTTGGGTGTTCTGAAAGCTGTTTCTGAGGAAAATAATAATGATTTTTCACTTTATCTTCAGGATACAAAAATAGCTATGACTCCTTACTCTGTACCAAGTGTTTCACTTACATTTTACCTCTAATCAGCACCAGTAATCTTCAGTGGTAAAATTAACCTCATTTTACAGATAAGGAACAACTGAGGCACAGAAAGGCTAAGGTCACAGAGCAGACGTGGTAGCTGCCTGGATACAGACCAGGGCCCTCCAGACCTGTGTACTCTCAGCCACAGTATACCCCAAGCAGGGCACGCTGCCTTTAGCTAAGATAGAAACAAACTCAAGATTCTTTAAAGCGGGGATCCCCAACCTTTGGAATCTAATGCCTGATCATCTGAGGTGGAGCTGATGTAATAATAATAAAAATGAAGTGCACAGTAAACGTACCGCACTTGAATCATCCTCAAACGATCCCCCCTTCCCCACTCCCCCGCCCCCCCAGCCCATGCAAATCCTGTCTTCCATGAAACCAGTCCCAGGTGCCAAAAAGGATGGGGACCACCGCTTTAAATGACCATCTACTGACTTCCCTGATTTAACCCGAGTACTGATTCGCTCTGGCTGAAACCAGAGACTCACTTTTTCTCTTCTCTCCCAGGTGTCAATTATCTTGAAGCTGATGCCGCCGTGGATTAGTAAAGAAAGCAAGCTTTGCTCAGTGCACTGCAGAGACCATCAGGACATGCATGCTTCCTGCATTTCCCAAACCTTCACCAGAGCAGTTCCAGCTGCAGGAGACACAGGCAGCCTTGGCACTTACGTACTCTCATGGCCCCGCTCGTTGATCTCCTCCTGGAGACTCAGAACACTGGTAAGGTTGATGATCCTTCTCCGGGGGGTACAAGCGGCTGTCATCTCCTTTCGGGATGCATCCTCCACCATTTCCACATCAGAGTCTTCCCGAGGTCTCTTTCTGCAAAGGAGATGAAGAACTGGCAGGTCAACACTATCTTTAAAGTTTTTAAAGTCAGTCAAATTTGGCTCGCATTTTGGAGAAGGAAGTAGCTTCTATGTGCCAAATCTGCACATTTTGGGGAGGCGGGGGGGCACCTCCCCATGAGGGAGCCAGTCAGATCAGTCTGTTCTCCTGCATACTGCTTCTCAGACACCTCTGGGGCCCAAGCAAGGGGCCACTGGACATGGCTCAGCCCAGAGACCTGCAGGGCCTCAAGCAAGTGTGCTGATCTCGCCACGTCTCATTCATTCAGCCCTCCATCCTCTACCTGGCCCTCCATCCATCACTGTTATATAATACCAACCTCATACAGCCATGACAAGGTGCCTGCCCTCACCATGCTGGCTTTCCAGTGGGACAAACAGCAACAGGAGAAAGATCATTTTAAGTAGCCACAAATGCTATGACGAAAATAAAACAACGTAATAGAATGAGGGGAGAAGGAAAGAACTTTAGATTAAATGGACAAAGACAGTCTCTGGTGAGAGGTGACATCTGAGTTGAGACCTCGGTGACAAGAGGTTGGAGAGTTCCTGGGCCGAGGGACTAGTTCAGCCAAAGCGCCACGAAGGGGAGGAGAGTGATGGGCTGGGGCAGCCAGGCTGGTTTCACCCCAAGTGGTTTTCAGCAAGGAGTGATGCACTCTGGTTCCTGGTTTAAAAAGATTTCTTTGCTGTGCAGTCAATGGCTCGAGGCGTTACCTTCCCAAGTGATAAACAGAAACGTCACACTTCCCGGCAGGGCTGTTAAGATCATGAACTGAGCTAATGCATGCAAAGTATCTGGCACACAGCGGATGCTCAGTAAGTGTTAGCATCCTTTATTATTCTCTGGAAACAAATCCTTAGAAGTCGTCTTGCTAGACTGACTTGGAAATGAGCAAACGGGGTGAAGTAACAGGCCCAAGTTCCAGTGGGCATTTAGAGCCAGGGTTTTGGTGGTCAGCCACCAGACACGTGGCCTTGGGCAAAGGACTTCACCCAGAGTTCCAGGGACACTGCCTGCACACACTGAGAAAGGAACACATACCTTACAGATTCCAGTGAGATGTCCTTAAAGCACCCACAGAGCGTACACTGAACACCAAAGAAAATATACAGATGGCCAAGCAGCACATGAAAACATGCTCATCATTAATTATTAGGAAAATGCACATCAAAACTACAGTGAGGTATCATCTCACATCAGTCAGAATGGCAATCATTAAACGTCTACGCACAATAAATGCTGGAGAGGGTGTGAAGAAAAGGGAACCCTCTTCAACTGTTGATGAGAATGTAAATTGGCACAGCCACTGTGGACAACAGTGTGGAAGTTTCTTAAAACACTAAAAGCAGAACTACCATATGACCCAGCATTCCTACTACACTCGGAAAACCACAAGTCAAAAAGATACCTGCACCCCAGTGTTTGCTGCAGCACTACTCGCAGCAGCTAAAACACAGAAACCACCCAAATGGCCGTCAACAGAGAAATGGACAAAGATGCGGCACGTGTTTATATATAGGGAGTATTACTCAGCCGTAGGAAGAAATGAAATTGGGTCATTTGTAGAGATATGGATGGCCACAGAGTCTATCATACAGACTCAAGTCAGAGAAAAACAAATATTGTACAGTAATGCATATAGGTGGAATCTAGAAAAATAGTGAAGATGAGCCTATTTACAGGGCAAGAATAGAGACACAGACATAGAGAACAGATGTGTGGACACAGGAGGAAGGGGAGGGTAGGTCTGACATAAATACATTACCATGAGTAAACTAGATAGCTGGTGGGAGGCTCCTATATGGAACAAGGAGCTCAGCTCAGTGCTCTGTCATGACCTAGATGGGTGTAGAGGCTCAAGAGGGAGGGGGTATACATATACAATTAGCTGATTCACCTTGTTGTACAGCAGAAACTAACACAAAATTATAAAGCAAATATATTCCAATTTAAACAATTAAACTGACAGTCATTGGTCCAGCTATTCCTGTCCCCCCCTCTCTAGCTCCCCACCACTAGCCCATGTGCTTCAGGAAGTTTCATAATTTAAACTGAGAAACTCTGCTTCTTCTGAAAGAAGTGACAACAGCTTGGAGAAGGATGAAGAATCCTCCAGGTATTTTAGGTCCCCGTTCCCAGCCACCTCTGCTGTTGAGGCTTTACTAGAATTCACTATTAAATCAAATGATAAATATGATTTTTTTTCTGAAATGTTTTCAAATAATGTTTGGAATCATGAACGTTTAAGGTATTTCAAAGGCCACTGTGATGGGTGACTCTCAAGCCGTGGTCAAAGGCAGACAGTGGACCATCCCTCTGGAGGGAGATGGTGAACAGGCAGAGAGAAGGTTGCAAGGAGTTTGTGACAGTTCAAGTTAGAAGGCAGTTTCAGCAAAGAACAAAGAAGGCCAGCTGCCTTTCGCCCAAGATCATACCTGGGGTTCTCGGGGCTGGAAGAGGGCCCTCTCTTCTCGGCCAGGTCTGCAGCCCTCATTGTTGCATCGTCCTCTAAGGCCTGACTCTTCGCAGCCACTGCAGCAGGAGCTGGGAGTTCAAGCATCTCCTCGTCCTGCTGCCTGGTCCCACTGCTAGAAGCATCTGTCCTGTGCTCTGGGACGACAGCCTGGGGCTGACTGGACAGGGCCTTGCTCACAGGCTGCAGGAAGGCATCGAGCTTCTGTTCCCGGCAGTCTGTGCGGACCATCTGGTGGGCATACACTCTGTCACCACTTCCAGCAGTGGATGAGGATGTCACACTCGCTGTGGATTTAACTGCTTCCCCAGAGGGGCCAGGAAGACCTGGCAGTAAAGTCTGTGCCAAAAAAGAAGACGGTGGGAAGATTCAGAATAAGAAGTAGAGAAGTACAGGCCCCAAAATGGAGCAGAAGCTAGAACCAGGTATAATTATCACTACAGAATTATTATAGAAGGAATTCTGACCAAAATTTGAAGTACGAAATTAAAAATACACAAATATAGGGACTTCCTTGGTGGTCTGGTGGTTCCCAATGCCTGGGTTAGATCCCTGGTCAGGGAACTAAGATCCCGCACGCCACACAGCATGGCCAAAAAAGTAATAAAGATGGAAATAGACAATATAAAATCAAAAATTCAGCAAAATCCTTACAATTTAAAAAGTGGTTTGATATAAAAATACTCGTGTAAAGCTCATATGTTTTTGTCCATTTTTCGTTGCCATAAGACATTTACTGTGGTAAATTATGCATAACATAAAACCTGTTTAACCATTTTCATGTGTACAGTCCTGCAACATTAAGTACACTGACAACGTTGTGTGACCATCACCTACCTCCATCCTCCCAAGGGGAAACTCTCCCCTAGCTTCTGGCAACCACCTTCCGACTGTCTATTTTTAAAAATACGTATTTCCTACTTCTGTGCACTGGTAAAGCCTGGAAGCAGTAACCACCCAGCAGCAATGAGGAGCCCCCCACGCCCCTCAATCCCAGACTATAGTTTCTAAATACCATCCCCCACTAAAATAAGGCAGTTCTTTGGAAAAGTGGCCAATTTCAGGACATGGGCTGGGAAACTATACAGTGAGCCTACAAAAATCCTATCTTATCAGAAACAAGGAAATTATCAAAGATTCAAGTAATTGGGTTAAAAGGACAAGAGCACCAGCCTGAAGTGGTTTCTGCTGGTCAAGGATGGAATAATTTAACTAAAACTAGTTGAATTATGATGCTTGTTAACAGCTATGACAAAATACTAGAAGAAAGAGAAAAATGGAGAGGAAGAAAGGAAAGCAGGAAGGAGAGAGATGAGATAGGCAGAAAAAAGTCATTAAACGGACATTGCTAGGACACCAACCCATTTCCCTGCAAACTGATCACCAAAGGCAAAGAACTCAGCATTTATCTTTTCTTTCTGGCATAAACTGTATTTCAGGATAACCCAATAACTAACAAACGAGCGAAAATTTTTTGCTACAGAAAAAATTGGTTTATTAATAAAGAAGAAATGATAAAATCAAGAAAATCATAATCTCACAATCTTAATGAAATAACTGGCTCAGGCAATGACCATCAAGGAATGGTGAAACTAATCACTAATGGTGACATTCACGGTGAAGGAATCACCGTGAATCCGCTGTCGGCAGCGGAGCCCACTGATGAACCTTACCACGGCGATACTTACTTGCGACGTACTTACTTCATCTGCCTGTGCAATCCACAGGTGGGTTTGGGGAGGCAGAAACTAACAAAACTACTTTGCAGAGTCACTTTTAAGTCCAGAAAAGTGAAACACCTCGTCCAACATGATGGAGCTGGAACAAGCCACAAGCACCACCAGGCTTCCCAATTTTCACACCGAACGGCAACCCAGCAAACCAGGGCTGCTGTTGTCCTGGCCCCAGGAGCGAAGGGCAAGGCCCAAGCTGGGGAGAAGGAAGAAGGCAACCCAGGGCCAAAAAGTGAGGAGCCAGGGCAAGAAGGTGTTCTGAAGACCGCAGGGGAGCGGGGACAGTCTGAGTATAGAGACCTTCACCCAGAACAGTGCACCGACAGACAGAGGCGGGTCCTCTGATCCAGAAACCCACCTTCCTTCTAAAGACACACGTGTCAGAACCCACACGGAGTTATCTCGGGAAAGAAAATGGAATCTAACAAATCTGCCTCATGCAGGACAGGACAAGCAGGGAAGTCGAGAGGTTCTTTTTCTGGTAGAGCCACAGACGCCTCCTGGGACTCCGGTGAACCCCTTCCTCCAGGCCTCTCCTCCCCTTCCCACCAGCCAACTAAGGCCCAGGTGCTGGCATTTCCAGATTTCAACTATTGATCAGAGATCAGAGATATGTCCTCTGTCCAGGTTCCCTCCTCACTTTGCCCAAGTCGCTGTGGGTTTCCATCCGCTTTCCATGCTGCAGCCAGAGAGCTCTTCGTAAAATGCAAACCAGATCCTGTCCGTTCCCATCACGTTGAAGTTACACTCCTTACCTTGCTGATGAAACCCCTCAAACTGACCTGAACTCTGCAGTGAGCGTAGGCCTTCACACATGCCCAGTGTTGCTTAACCCCACCTACGCATGCCCATGCCTGGCCAAGCTTTTAAAAACCACCGACGCCCAGACCTACCCCCTGAGATAGATTTACTGGTTCGGGGAGGGCCCAGGTGATTCCCATCAGGCAGCCAGCATGGAGAACGCTGACAGCACGCTCAGCATTCAGATCCTCAACACCTCTTATCTTGCAGCCCTCCCCCACCACCTGGCCAAGCCTGTATCCTCATCCTCTCCTCTGCCAGAAACATCCTGTGCACCCCTGTCCCCTTCCGCCCATCTAATTCCTTCTCAGCCTTGGGGCCCAGGCTCCACATCCCTTCCTTCACGTCTCTGAGGCTCAAGTCTGGGACAAGAGCCCCCTCCCTTCCAAGTCTGCTTTTCTCTCATGTGGGATGTGGACTCTAGACCGTGGGTGCCTCAGTGAAGGGAGGAATCCGTCTCTGCTGCAACCTCAGCAGCCCATCAGGGGGCTTCTGTGGGTATCTGGGGAGGGAGCAGTCAAGGGCACTGAGGCTGAGTCAGCAACAATGGATGAAAACCACCGACAGTTATGGAGCCCTTCCGTATCAGCACCCGCTCTGAGGGCTCAGGCACACCCCCCAACAACCTGCACGTGTGCAGGTCCCGGGGCAGGCGCGGCTGCCCCAAGGGCACTCTGCTCACTGCTGGAGCCCACACCATCCCCCATCGAGGCTCTCTGCAGGTAACCAGGAATGCCCTTGGGGAGGCACTCACCTGCTTGGCCATTTTGAAAGTTTTCAGAGAAGCAGGGCTCACAGAAGCCCACTTCCTGCTTCCAGGACCCAGTGTGATTTAAGGGGGAAAAGGCTCCATTTCTCTAGTTGTGGTGTCCACTGTGTTTCCGATGAACCCACTCTCACTACTCTGGGCAGTTACCTCAGAGCTGCAACCAGACACTGGAGATGGTACTACCACCTGCTTATTGTACAGATGGGGAAACTGAGGCCCCAGAGAAGGGGAGCAGTTTATAATCAATGCTCTTAGAACCTGGATAATTGTAGTAAGTTGAATGGTGCCAGGTCCTGGACCAGACATTTTCCACTTGCTGTTCACCAACCACTTATAACCGTCCTTGGGTGTGGGGGTGACCAGCTCCATCTTTACTGAGGGAGATGTGGCGGTCAGCGAAAGTCAGTCACACAGTGGTAACAAGGCTTGACTAAAGGCCCTGCCCAGGGCCCTGCCCCTGCGCTCTGCCCCCAGATATGGGGGATGAGCCTCCTCTAAACATCTCCAGTAGGGAATGCAGGAGAGAGGTGCCCCACTCTGTTTCAGACAGCCCCTTTTCCTAGGAAGGTGGTCTAAAGACCCCAGAAAGAGGCAGAGAGAGAACTCAGTGCCTTACGACTCCAGGCTCAGGGCTAACACCGTGAACCTTCAGAGTTGGGTTCAAGAAAGGTGCTTAAAGAAAACTATCAAAGTGGGACTTCCCTGGTGGTCCTGTGGTTAAGACACTGAGTTTCCACTGCAGGGGGCATGGATTTGATTCCTGGTCAGGGAACTAAGATCCTGCATGCTGCAGGTCATGGCCAAAAAAAAAAAAGAAAGAAAATTATCAAAGTAAGTAGAAAGTCTTATAAAGCAACAGTGAAATGTCTGGGCACTCCTGGGTGACAGGGCACATTTTCAGTGGCAAAGGCACCGGGGAAAGAGCTGAGGAGGCGCCACCACCTGGGTGAAGTAGGTCCTGGAGGCGTTGGAGCCCAGGAGCCTGCTCTCGATGTGCTGCTGCAGCCGTTCCAGGATGCTGTCCTCATGCAGGAAGTGAACCTCGTGCTTCGTGGGGTGCACGTTGACATCCACATTCTGGGGGCTTATTTCTAGACTGGCAGGAAAAAGGAGAAGAGCTATATAACACAGTGAGAAATGCAGGAAATTCACTCACAATCTTTGCGGTGGGCAGGAAACTTGGGGAGGCCAAATGATGCAGTAGTTAAGACTTGAAGGTCAAATCCGAGTGACCTTGGTTCAAATGCTGACTCTGCTACTTGAGAGCTGAGTGGCTGTGGGTAGGTTACAGCATGTTTCTATGCCTTGATTTCCAATTCCTGTGAATTGGACCTAATACATGTTGGGGATTAAATTCGTGTAAAGCATTTAGCATGCACCCGGCACATTTATCATCCATCAGCTGTCATTACCATCACTCCAGAGCTAGCGGAATTTCTCATTCCATAACTCACGGCCAAGGCATTTAATAATTAGCTGACCAGCAAACTATTAATATGTCTCTTGTTACCCAAACTTTATAGACCAGAGTGTTTCAATATTCATGTACATAACAACTCATCAATGACAGGTGTCAGTTTCTGCAAAAATTCCCCAGTCAACAATGTGTTAATGTCTCAGGACTAGTTCCCCCATATGTAACCATGAACCTGTCCCTACTTACTGTTCAGTATTATGTGGAGGTAAAAACATATACAAAAAATAATATATGTGAGAGAACTTTCTAACATTAAAATGTTGCATAAAAGTCAGTTTAGAGGCTGTGCCATCAACTTACTGCCTCAGGTCAAAGCCAGCATCTATCACTGCAAGCTCTGATAAGGGAGCGTGGCAGTGTGAAGTGTTGTCAGTAGAGGGCGCTGGACGGACCCGTAGGAGAAAAGGATTTCTCTGCCAGGTTAAGGCAGGTTCCTCTTGGTTCAGGGGCAAGGCGATGTTCACTTTTGTTTCACTAACATACTGCCTGGCACAAGGGAAGCTCTCGGTGGGATTCTATAGCAGAAGTGAATAAATAAAGGAAAACTGTGCCTTTTACCTGTGAAAAGGGCCAGTGGGATATGGGGTTCACTCTCACTGGGCTAATTAACAAGTCCATGGCTCTTTCAGAGAGGATAGCTGGACAGAATTTCTCTTCCCTATGAATCCTGAGTGAGTAATTCAGTGCTGCCTTACCTGAGGTACAGGAACGGGTGTGTGCTTTTGGGCAAATACGCTGCATACACCGTTTCTATGGCTTTTCTTAAGGAAGCTGACTCTACCAGACGATCTAGAAAATAAAAGGAATTAGCTCCTATGTGTCCTAAAGGGTGAGGTGAAGGTGCACACCAATACCATGCCAGGACATCAGCTCAGGAAGAACACGGCTGGAGCGACATCCACATCAGTCCCCCTTTACCATCGGGATCCCCCAGCATCTCACTGGGGGCGTGGGGCTCTCCTCTCCCCAGAGCAGCAACAACAGCCAATTCTGCCTCCCTGCTCCCTTCCTCACCCCTCCCCGGCAGCCCAGGCAGACCGCGTGCCCCTGCTCAGAACCTCATTCTGCAAATATACACTCTGGGCTACAAGCAGGGAAACAAACGCTGGTGAATAAACTAGTTCCAGCTCCCCGTGGTAAGGGCCACCACTGGAGCCGGTGTGCTCAATGGTGGGGGAGGCGGCAGCCACGCTGGCTCAGGGAGCTCCAACACTGGGGCAGCTGAACAGAGACTTAAGGGCAAGTGCATTTTCCAGGCATTTCAGGGGGTACAAATCTCTGACTGCATGCGGAGAGTAATTTAGGAGATGAGGTAGGCTTGAGAGGGTAGAAAACGATAAAAGCTGGAAAGATAAGACTAAAATCAGAGGAAGATCTATTTTCAAACAACACGGCTCTCTTTTCTCCCCAGACTCTTGACCTGTTGACGATCTACTTCCTGACCTGGTGGAGCAGAGGATATGTCACATCTTTTTATTTCCAATGAAAGAGGCCGTGATCTTATGAGCGAGGAAACTATTATTCTGAGTGCTCACTACGTCACCCACAGCTGCCTCGGTGATGTCGCTGTGCTGCGTAACCTAACAAAAGGGGCCCTTCACTGAGGTTTCTGAACTTGAGACACGCTGGAGGAGTGTTCTTCGTCCCTGCCACCCGAGGGAGCCTGCCCAGTGCGTAGGTAAGTGAACGACACACTAAGAGTCTGACCTAACCTCTAAAAAGTCTATAAATAATAAATGCTGGAGAGGGTGTGGAGAAAAGGGAACCCTCCTCCACTGTTGGTAGGAATGTAAATTGGTTCAGCCCCTACAGAGAACAGTACAGAGGTTCCTTAAAAAACTAGAGTTACCATATAATCCAACATCTGGAGAAAATGAAAACTCCAATTCAAAAAGGAACAATGGATTAAAGACAATCTCTTTAACAAGTGGTGCTGGGAAATCTGGTCAACCACTTGTAAAAGAATGAAACTAGAACACTTTCTAACACCATATACAAAAATAAACTCAAAATGGATTAAAGATCTCAACGTAAGACCAGAAACTATAAAACTCCTAGAGCAGAACATAGGCAAAACACTCTCTGACATACATCACAGCAGGATCCTCTATGACCCACCTCCCAGAATATTGGAAATAAAAGCAAAAATAAACAAATGGGACCTAATTAAACTTAAAAGCTTCTGCACATCAAAGGAAACTATTAGCAAGGTGAAAAGACAGCCTTCAGAATGGGAGAAAATAATAGCAAATGAAGCAACCGACAAACAACTAATCTCAAAAATATACAAGCAACTCCTACAGCTCAACTCCAGAAAAATAAATGACTCAATCAAAAAATGGGCCAAAGATCTAAATAGACATTTCTCCAAAGAAGACATACAGATGGCTAACAAACACATGAAAAGATGCTCAACATCACTCATTATCAGAGAAATACAAATCAAAACCACTATGAGGTACCATTTCACACCAGTCAGAATGGCTGCGATCCAAAAGTCTACAAATAATAAATGCTGGAGAGGGTGTGGAGAAAAGGGAACCCTCTTACACTGTTGGTGGGAATGCAAACTAGTACAGCCACTATGGAGAACAGTGTGGAGATTCCTTAAAAAACTGGAAATAGAACTGCCTTATGATCCAGCAATCCCACTGCTGGGCATACACACTGAGGAAACCAGAAGGGAAAGAGACACGTGTACCCCAATGTTCATCGCAGCACTGTTTATAATAGCCAGGACATGGAAGCAACCTAGATGTCCATCAGCAGATGAATGGATAAGAAAGCTGTGGTACATATACACAATGGAGTATTACTCAGCCATTAAAAAGAATACATTTGAATCAGTTTTAATGAGGTGGATGAAACTGGAGCCTATTATACAGAGTGAAGTAAGCCAGAAGGAAAAACACCAATACAGTATACTAACGCATATATATGGAATTTAGAAAGATGGTAACGATAACCCTGTATACGAGACAGCAAAAGAGACACTGATGTATAGAACAGTCTTATGGACTCTGTGGGAGAGGGAGAGGGTGGGAAGATTTGGGAGAATGGCATTGAAACATGTGAAATGTCATGTATGAAACGAGATGCCAGTCCAGGTTCAATGCACGATGCTGGATGCTTGGGGCTGGTGCACTGGGACGACCCAGAGGGAGGGTATGGGGAGGGAGGAGGGAGGAGGGTTCAGGATGGGGAACACATGTATACCTGTGGTGGATTCATTTTGATATTTGGCAAAACTAATACAATTATGTAAGGTTTAAAAATAAAATAAAATTAATTAAAAAAAAAAAAAAGAGAGGGGATATATGGACACAGATGGCTGATTCATTTTGCCGTACTAACATTGTAAAGCACCTATATTCCAATAAAAATTAATTAAAAAAAAAAAACTAAAAATAGAGTTACCATATAATCCAACATCTGGAGAAAATGAAAACTCCAATTCAAAAAGGAACAAATGCACCCCAAAATTCGCAGCTGCAAAGACATGGAAGCAACTCGAATGTCCGTGAACAGATGCGTGGACAAAGAAGACGTGGTGTGTATTTTTGTATAAGCGTTTACAGTGGGAATATTAGCCATAAAAAAGAATGAAATATTGCCATTTGCAGCAATATGGTAAGTGAAATAAATCAAAGACAAATTATTCTATTACTTTTGTGTGGAATGTAAAAAATACTACAATTGAACTTATTTACAAAACAGAAACAGACTCACAAACATAGAGAACAAACTTACGGATACCAATGGAGAAAGGCGGAAGAGGGATAAATTAGGAGCGTGGGATTAACCAATACACACCACTGTATGTTAAACAGACAACAAAGATTTACTGTATAGCACAGGGAACTATATTCAATATTTTGCAATAACCTATAATGGAAAAGAATCCGAAAATATATACGTAAGTGTGTAACTGATTCACTTTGCTGTATACCTAAAACTAATACAATACTGTAAATCAACTACACTTCATTTAAAAGAAGGAAAAATCCCTGCCTGCACCTAAAATACCCCCTCCCTGTGCCCTGCGGGCAATTTCCAACAGTGGGTCTTATGTAAGAAGAGAACAAAGGTCTGCCCTGGGCCTGCTGGTAAGGCCCTGAGGCCAGAAGGGAGGAAGCTGCACTGGCTCACAGGGGCTGTGATGCCCTCTCCTGGGCATCCTCTCAGAGGCAAGAACCTGACTCCGCAACCGGCAGCCAACACTGAGCACGTGTGAGAGGACTGGGGAGACTCAGGGCAGAAATAACTACTTCCTAATTAAACCACGTTTCTGCATGTTTCCCTGGGTGTGATCAAACCTGTGGCTAAGAAGTTCCTCCATGGCCCCTGAAAGTTCCCTGTGGAGTGATTTCTCCACACAGCTCCTTCTCACTTACGGTTGATGAAGAGTAAGAAGATGCACTTCTTCACTGAATAGTTTGCATTGGATATGTAGCCATTCATTTTGAAGGCAAGGGTTTTATCCTCACATTCAACTTCTATCAATTCTCTGGTTGGAAAAATGAGAAATTTTGAGGCTTTTCAAAAACCTGGAAAATTCAAACACTCTAAAGAATCAGAGTTGGAAAAATCAGGGCTCCTTCCCGTAAACTGACTCTGCCAAGTGTGGATCCCAGAGACTTGGTTCATTAAGATCGTCCAGGCCCACCCACCCATTTGTCTATCCAACCTCTCACCCACCCATCTAGCCACCCATTCACCCATCTAGCTACACTTTCCAAGCATTTATGATATGTCAGTCGTCACTGTCACTGTTGGGACATGGCAAGTCAAGTTCTGAGATGTTGTTTTGCTGAAACTTCTATGTATCTTAGTAACTCAGCCCCAAAGACGAGATTCCAACGAAATCATCTCTGCTGAAAATCTCTTACTTTGCTGATGGGGAACATAACAGGCTCCTGTGTGGTGCCCCCCAGAGTGTGTTTACGAGGAGCAGGGACATCTATTAAGATGAAACAAGGTCCCCCCATGAGCCACGCTCATTTCTGCCTGAGGGCCTCTCAAGTGCTAGTCCCTCCAGCTGGAAAGTTCCCTCTGCTGGTTTGGCTTCCCAGGTGGCGCTAGTGGTAAAGAACCTGCCCGCCAAAGCAGGACACATAAGAGACACTGGTTCGATCCCTGGGTCAGGAAGATCTCCAGAGTAGGAATGGCAACCCACTCCAGTACTCTTGCCTGGAGAATCCTGTGGACAGAGGAGCCCGGAGGGCTACAGTCCATGGGCTCACAGAGTTGGACACGACTGGAGCGACTTGGCACACACACCGGCTAGTTAATTCCTCCTTACCCGCTGTATCTAGGGATTACCTCCTCAAAGAGCCTTCCATGACAATCTCTCTCCCTAATCTCAGGAGATGCCCCACCTTATACTTTTCCTTTAAGCCACTGAGCGCAGTCACTAATGAATGTAATAATTATTTCCTATGTCTCTCCAGATAGAGAATGAGTCGTCTGAGGACAAGAATCCTTCCTGCTTTATTCCCTCCTCCCCATCTCTACCCCGCAGCACAGTGCCCAGCAAGGAGCAGAAGCTCATTACACGCTTCCTGGAAGGACAGCTGATGCTCCACAGGCAATGGTGTGTACTCCAAGTCTGCGTAGAGCACAGCTTCCCATGCTTCCCCATGCAGCGAACCAGCAGGCCCTCTCTCCCCAAAAGAGGCTGGTTTTCGGGAAACCTCTTTTGGGACCTGCTCCTCCGTGGGATTTCCAGTTTCTTATACTGTCTAAGAGTTTCATAACAACTAATTCTGAATCTTAGAATCTGGCCAAGGAGCTCTTAAAAGTTTCACTGGGTCTTAAAATTTGGTCAACAGAACTCTGTTTGCTCTGGGAGCAGAACTGGAAAAATAATTCTTTAATACTTGATAAGTAACAAAAGGGTAATTAAAAGCAAATTGACTGTTCTCTAGTTAGGAACCTGATTTTGTTCAAAGGGTGAGTAACTTGTCCCCTTTGGAGTAGAAAACTGAGTCGTTGGACTACTGCTCCTGCTTTTAAGATTGTTGGAAAAGGTAAAGTCAGGGGCGGTCCCATTCACCTGTGTACCCCCAGCTTCTGGGGCCTGCCTGGCATACAGAAGGCGCTTAGTATTGTCCCCTCTGATTATGACGCAGACACTGTGGGCTTTGCAAAGCCCTGAGATTAAGCTACGGATATGTACTGAAACAGTGGCTTTCACCCATCAAGGGGAATGTCGTGAGAAACCCAGAATACAAGCAATGTTCCTGCTGAGGCTTTGACCATGAAGATCTAGGGACACGACACTGCTTGCCACCAGACAGGGAAGTCTTCAAGTGCAGAAACATTTTACTTGTTTTTATATCTTTAACTTCTGGCACAAAGCCCAGAATAAATGTTGAGTGGTAATAAATGCAATCCCAGTGACAATTATGAAAATACAAGGACAAGCGGGAACAACGGAGGACAGAATTCTTCTACACCCGAGATGTTCTGAAGACAGAGACCTAGAGAGAAAACACAGTTTGCAGCCAGACCACCTAGGATATGACGTGCACCCAAGAAGCACTGATTATACAAAATAATCTGAAGCACGACAAGCCTGAAGCATAAAAACAAGCCTGCACTTGGTTGAAAAAAACTCTTCAGGCAAGTGTAAACAGATTCCAAAATAATGTGACAGAACACAGAAGATTTTAAAAAATGCAAGTTATCAGCATACCGGCTAACAGCATTTCCAAAGATGGAGCGAATGTTGTCCACGGTGGTGGCATTTGGCAGGGTCCTGACGTCAGCTACAGTTTCACCTTGCTGATAAAGAGAACAGGGCTGACTGAAATACCATGACCTTGTCTCCATAGCCAACTACTAAAAAAAAAAAAAAAGCCCTTCTTACTTTTATAATACATAACCATCCTTTATAAATTAAGAACTTACTTTTTTAACTGAGAAACCAATGCCCGAATTGTGTACTGCATACCTGGCAGAGAAAAAAACAAAATAGTAAAAAAGAGAAGCCAAATGCACCATAGGAGAAGGAGCCCCCTTGTAGTTAAATGAGTGGAGTTAACTAATCTACACAAAGATACATACAAACAAACATATCTTTAAATATCATATTTTGCCCACATGAAAATAAACCAGCAGAGACTGCATGAAGACCTCATTGCTAAATGTGGCAGAAATGAACAAAACACAGGTTTCTCTTTTGCTTCCATGCATTGCTGACTAGACTTGAGGGTATTTCAATACAATCTCCTCCTTGCCTAGTTTTATTTCCAAACTCATCTGAGTGGCCTCAAAAACTTCTTGAGAATGTAGCCTGACCACCCCCTGTACTGTTCTTCTCTCTGAGACCCTAACACAGCCCCCTCCTCACCCATGTCTTCCTCCCCACGAGGTCCTGCTTCAGGATCTCCCAGCATTTCCTCCGCTGGCTCCCATTTACTCCTCCTCCCTCCATGGGGCCCAGGAACTGAAGGATTGTGCCTAGCAAAACGCACTTATTCAGTAACAGTTCACTTACCACACCTAGAACCAAAACAGTCACCCAGAATGCCTCTATTTACAGGAGCTAATTAACATTCTGATACTGATTCATATGACTCCAGGGGAAAAAGCAAAGAAACTTGATGAGGAAGTCTATTCCACTTTATTAACAGAGTGGACTTTATCTAATGAAGTCCATTCCACCTTATTAGAAGCACGTGTTTTACTGATTTTAGATTTTGTAGCAATACTGAGAAATAGTTAACACACCTCTGTTGCAACTCAAGTACTCGCAGGCTCAAGGAGCCATGCTGGGGCCACTATACTAGCAAGTTAAGTCAATCCTGAACATGATGCTGTTTTCACCTGCCCTGGGTCCCTTCTCCCTCTGTTAACAGCCCCTACTCTTTCCTTTGGGACACCACCTATCCCCCTTCCACCTGTATATCCTTTCTGAGAATGCCAATCGAGAAATCACCTCCCCACAGATGTGGGCACACAACGGGGGGGACCCAGGCTACGCCAATCAGATGCACTCTCCCAGAAGACACTCTTGAGCAGACTCAGGAGAGGAATGAAAAGCGTTGGGGCGCAGACACTACATTAAAACCCTGAAGCCACCTTGCTTCTTGGCCTCTTCAAGCAGCAGCTGTCTACACTTCCTTCTACTTGCGGAGTCACTCCTAGCCTTTCAATAAATCTCTTTTGGGCCTAGGTTAGCTACAGTCTGTTCTGCCTGCCACCAAAGACCCTTCACAGATAGAGCAAACAACTGCTCTCCCCTGGGGACGTGACAGAAAGCCCAGAATTCGTTTACTCCTCCTTGTCTCTGATTTTATTTTCACAAACTCGGAAGATCTGGGCTGTCTTAAAGACATCTTGAGAATGTAGCCTGAACACCTCCTGCACGTTATTCTCTTTCAGAGACAGAGAGAATAACCTTGACCTAACCTTTGACCAGAAACAATTTATGGGCTGGTATTGCTGCTTACCATTTAGCTCTGCAACTCTTCTCCATTTCTAACACCAGAACACATTTCTCTGGTGACAGAATGATTCAGAGACCCATGCCCAGATTGTGGACTGTACCTGCCAACAACTTCCAAAATTTTTCCATACTCTTCACTTGGGTTTTTTAAAGCTTTCCTCCTCGTGGATATGTTGTAAAAAAGGTCTTCCACCTGAACAGAAGGTTGTTTTTTGTAAATTCACAGAAGTATATGGAAGTACAGCATGGTCTTAAGGCAGAGAGTCCAACTGTGTTCACCACCAGCACAGTTCTAAGTGTTAGAAGACAGGGCAGGAGACAGGGCTGCCTTAACAAGAGAAAGCAAGGCTCCCACTTGACTCACTGATTTCTCAGAGAGGCACTGGGGTCCACCTCCATGTCAGGCTCTTTGCCTTGTGCTGGGAATAAGACAACAAATAAAATACACAGTCCTGCCCAAAACAGCACAGGATTCAGTGGGGCAAAGATAAACCTATAAACCGTTGTGACACCACATGGCATGAAACCTTTGCAAACTAGAAATAATGTTAGATCTTCTGGGGGTTCTTAGAAATCATACTGTGGTCAACATGAGATGCAAAGTACACATTCATTTCCTCATTGCTGCGCCCCCCACCTGCCTCATCACGCCCAGGGCTTGGGGCCTTCAAGCAGATGTGCCCTGGCTGGGGCAGGGGTGCAGGGGTGGCACGTGTAACGTGATAGCAGGGTGATTCATGGGCTCCTGGAAGAGAAACACACCAAACGTGGCACCACAGGAATAAGGCAGCTTAACAGCCTTTCTCCTGATTCATAACACAATTGTGTTACTCAAGTGCCCTTTGAATGAGTGGTCAGATACTCCTTGTGCCATCCTTCTTTGATAGAGGAGCAAAGTAAGATGAACGGCCATTAAATGACTTGCCTCTGGACACACTGCTGCTGAGTGGCAAGGTTAGGACTCTGGACTTGTCTTCTGGAGTCACGTTTAAGGTTCTTTCAATGGCAGCTACCCTGCCACCAATTTCTGCCATCTCAATAGAAGAATCTCCCAGCCTCTTAAAATAAAGGAGGTGGTGGGCAGGCTGCCATGTCACAAAAATCAATCATCATTTCTCTTTCTTATAGGGTGATATCTTGAGGCTTCTATTAACTGGTAAATATTCATTATATCAATCCTTTGAGAACTCAGAAACAATTCTGCCTTTTATTTCAGTATTTACACAAACCTCTTTATCAACAACGTCACCTCCTGTGTACCGTTCTTACCGTGATCTGGGTCCCTTGGTTGCCTGCACACGGTTTAGGAGGTGCTTTCAGCTTTCCATCTGAGTAATGAGCTCTATCAGAAAACATAAGAGATACTGGTAGCTAATAGAGGATACTTCTCCAAAGAGTAAAAAAGTAAGTTACATCAACAACAGATTAAAATATAGCCATGTTATATGTTGTCTGAGTTACCAGCTTCCTCCCTTTTTCTACTTCCATAACCATCCTAAATGGGTACCAAAGAAGCGGGGAAAAGATCCCTATTTTTTTGTTTACCAACTACTACATTTTTAGTTTCTGAGTTCTGGGCTACAAACAAAACTTATGACACTGCCTAAGATGACAGTAACATTTTTTCAATAATTCTGCAATCATTTATTGAAAGGCTATCATGTATCAGGCCTGTAAACACCCTGAAATAGAGACAGACCT
This sequence comes from Bos indicus x Bos taurus, assembly GCF_003369695.1. NCBI lineage: Eukaryota > Metazoa > Chordata > Mammalia > Artiodactyla > Bovidae > Bos > Bos indicus x Bos taurus. The sequence goes on along the minus strand of NC_040097.1, from coordinate 50,293,828 downwards.
TGGGAGGTTCTTGATTTAGTGAGGGGACAGATTGTTTCCTGAAGTGTGGAACAAGACGCCAGTGGTCCAGAGAAGGAAAACATTGAGCCTGGGGTAGGGTGGGAGGAAGTGTCACAGAAGAGATGACACTTCACCTGGGCCCTTGACTGCTCTCTTCTCAAGTGGAGAGGGCAGGAAGTCCATCCAGGAAGGGAAAAGATAGACAAAAGCACAGAAGCTTTAGAATATGTAGCAGCACAGCTGTGGGGACAGGCTGGGAAGATGGACTGAGCACCTGGGGAGCGCAGGAGCTGCTATGACGAAGATTCTGGAAGATTCTGGATTTCATCCTGCCACACAGGGGAAGCTATAGAGGTCCCAAGCAGGGGCATAACATTCCAGAGGCAAAGAAATGGAGTCTGTGCCCCAGGCTATTTCAGAAGACATTCACTCACAAGCGCCTCCCCTGTTTGTGAGAAGAGATTCTAATCATATCTGCAGCCAGGTCCTAGGGCTGTTGCAATTTGCATCCAGTCAACCCCCTTCAGCACCAAGTGCTGCAGACTGAAATGCTCCATCGTCCATAACATGGACGGCACACACTCATCTGTGGAAGAGGGCTGAGAAACAGACTGAACTGCCCTCTGTTGAAGCTGTTTTCTGTATAAACTAACACTCTGTATGATAAGAAAAAAATTCTCCTTTTTGGCAGGAATTAGATTTGAATACCCATCTTTCACTAGTAATGGCCAACGGTTATGACAGCAAAGGCATGATTTTGATTTCTTGAATCCCCTTCCTGTTCTGTGCCAGCATAAGAGACAGCCAATGGACACCTGTGGGAAGGAATCCACAGTGGCACTCACGTGTGGCCGGGATCAGAGGCAGCTAAGGAGTCACAATCCTTTGGCACCCCAGCCACAGCCGCGTAATCAGGCCAAAGTCATGCCCTGCTGAAGGGCCAAGGGGCAGAGTGACATCACAGCTCCCACTGACTCAGCCCTCCTCAGCGTAACAGACACGGTGCTAGGCACTTGTAATCTGTTACAGTGGACCTTTCACAAGTTCATGAAGGAAGATTATTACTTACAACCACCCCTTTGGATTACCAACTAATCCAAAGGGAGGAAAGAAAATGTACCCAAGATCTAGGCAAAAAAAGGTAACATTCGTGTTTAGACAGGATTACATTGAGTTGCAGGACAAAGCATGTTTCGGGATGAATCTATACGCTAAGCAGAGGCCAGCACTATACCTGTATGCACACTTCCCGTCAGCCGTTTTGGTTGTAATGGTGACGTGAGCCACGTGGCTTATGCTGGCCAGAGCCTAAGGAAGCAAAGGACATGGAGTGAAAGAAACGCCCACTCCTGGGTCACCCCCATCTCGCATTAAGGGAGAAGTTCCCTAAATTGCCTCTTCTGTTTTGTATTAACAAATGGCAACAACGAGCACTCTGCTCACTCATTTGATGACAGGTTAAAAAAAAAAAGGAAGCTATCAAACGGAATCTACAGCACAATTACTAGAACAAAAGGGGAAAAAATATATACATATAAAAGTCCTAAAAGAAAACACAACCAAGAATTAATGTTAACAGCAACTGTGTTCAGGTGTAGAGTTATAGGCATATTTAATATTCTCAATGACTTGTCTTCTAACAATTTTAAAGCTACCTTCAGAAATAGGATAATGGAATCACTCCAAATTGACAGTGTTGTAAACTGTATTCAAAACTGTTTTCTGTAAGCAATTTTATGTTTAGAAATAAAAATTCTTAATTATGCAGTTAAGACAAAACAAATTTTTTTTTAAATGACTATTTTTCCCCCTGAAAATCAAGATTGATTCACTGGCCCTTCCTTTGGAACCTGTATCTCCTTTCACAGGACATCACAGCATAAAAAAACACAACCTAAGCATTTTGATATGTGACAACATCTGCACAAACAGTAAATACAGTGGTGGCAGCTTCAGTTCATTAACAAGGACCATGGCTCAGGCTCAGAGATTACCAGGTCCTAGCTGGACTTTCCTGGTGAATTGTGATGAGCTAATTTCCACCCAGTTCAGTCTGACTCTTTGTGACTCCAAGGACTATAGCCCGCCAGGCTCCTCTGTCCACAGGATTCTCCAGGCAAGAATACTGGAGTAGGTTGCCAATCCCTTCTCCAGAATCTTCCTGACCCAGGAATCAAACCCAGGTCTCCTTCATTGCAGGCAGATTCTTTACCATCTGAGGTATAGAGAAGTCCTAATTTTCATTATTAAATATGTAAACGATTTTGAGACTTTTTTTTTTTAATGATTTCGAGATTTGGATAATGAAGGACATGAAATACATCCAAAACTACAACACTACCCAACACCATGAAGAAAGCAAGCCACTGGCAGATGATCCAGCTGCTTCAGGGGCCTTTGTACAGGCACTGAGGTAAGAGGATAACCGCACAGACTCTGGAGTCAAACTGCCAGGGCTCAGTTCCCCATTCTGCCACTTTCCAGCTGTGCACTCCAGCCACACTTCTTAAAGTCTGAGTGTTAGTTTCCCAGTATGTCAAACAGGACAATAATAATAGAACCTACTCTTTCAGAGTTGTCAAGTGTGAAACGGTTAATACATACAAAGGGCTGAAAACATGGATGGCACATAGCAATCCCTCAGTAAATCTTCCCTGTTTAATCACAACCCCAAAGATACCCTACAACTGGGCTAAGGCTACAGAAGGCCTTGGGCTTAGGAACTGACTTGGGAAGTTGCAAAGTCAGAATGAAACTGCTTTGCCAGGGCTGACGTGAGACCTACTTGAAGTCAGGGGAACCTCAAGGTTCACAGTCTGATGCTACTCCTTCCTGGAACAACTTGGAGCTCACTGTGAGCTGGAGGGTGCTTCAGACCACCTGGATTTGATCTGAATTGTGGCAACTGGGTCATAAAAAGCTGCCTTTTAATTAAAAAAAAGAAAAAAATCAAAGTAAAAATACATTCACATGATAAAAAATTTAAAAACTATAAAAAGGCTTAAAATGAAAAATAATTGGCTCCATTCCCTTCCCTTCCCTTCACTCTCATCCCCGCAAATAACTACCCCCAAACAGTTTCTCTGGTACCCCAAAGCCCCCAGAATACAGCTGGAACACTGCCCGGCCAACACCTGGATTTTAGCATAGTGATACCCATGTCCCCTACGTCTAGAACCGTAAGATAACAAACATGTACTGTTTTAAACCACTAAGATTGTGGTCATTTAGGGGAGCAGCAATAGGAAGCTAATATAAGTTACTGGAAATGTATGCGTATTTTTACTCACAAACATTCTATCTATAAATTTATCCTAAGAAAATTAACTGAACAAAACACACTGTACATGTGAATGTTCACCAGAGCATTAGGCATGAAAGAAATGGCACAGAGCATAAACGTTCAACAGGAAACCTTTAAATAGACTACAGGACAAGTAAGTAATAGAACAGTATGTAGCCATTATAATTTATGTAGTCCTACATATACTGAATGATATCTTTATATTCACAGAGTATTGTCATAAAAATATAAGTTATTTTAGTCTTAAAAGTATTTTTATCCATTTTCTATATCATACGTTCCCATGATAGGCCATATAATTTCATTTATAGATACATCAGAATATAACTTAAAAGATTAGGACTCAAAAAATAAAAACCCCATGAAACTTTTTATATCATGAAAATTAACAGTAATTTCTCAATAAAATCAAATAATCAATCTGAGTTCAATTACCTGTCTCAAAACAATTTTAGTTTGTGCAAATCAGGATCCAAGTAATACCCACACGTTGGAGCTGGCTCATATGCCTCTTAAATCCCCCTAACCTCTGATTCTTGCTCCCTTCTTGGCCTTTCTTCCCCTGTGCAGTTCACTTTATAGGAAACAAGTTTTTTATCACGTGATTTCCCAGTCTCAGCCCCTGTACCATGCTCCCTCTCTCCCTGTACTTTTGGTATACTGGTACTCAGATCTAAGTATTGCCTGAGATTCACATCTGATTTGGGACAAGAAAACTTGGTAAGTGGTACAGTCTTCTTCCATCAAGAGACTTGGGTGTCTCTGGAGATACATAATATTAAAAAGCAGAGACATTCCTTTGCCAACAAACGTCCATCTAGTCAAAGCTATGGTTTTCCCAGTGGTCCTGTATGGATGTGACAGCTGGACCATAAAGAAAGCTGAGCGCCAAAGAACTGATGCTTTTGATCTGTGGTGTTGGAGAAGACTCTTGAGAGTCCCTTGGACTGCAAGGAGATCCAACCAGTCCATTCTGAAGGAGATCAGCCCTGGGTGTTCACTGGAGGGACTGATGCTGAGGCTGAAGCTCCAATACTCTGGCCACCTGATGTGAAGAGCTGACTCATAAGAAAAGACACTGATACTGAGAAAGATTGAAGGCAGGAAGAGAAGGGGATGACAGAGGATGAGATGGTTGGATGGCATCACCGACTCAATGGACACGAATTTGAGCAAACTCTGGGAGTTGGTGATGGACAGGGAAGCCTGGCGTGCTGCAGTCCATGGGGTTGCAAAGAGTCGGACATGACTGAGTGACTGAACTGAACTGAACGAGTAAAAAGTGTGATACCTTACTGACCTGTTGAGAAACACAGGCTGCCAAACGGCAGAAATGTTATCATAGGAGGATATTTACACTCTGCTTTCATCCTCAGCTTACCTCACCCCGAAAGCCATAGGTAGAAATATGAGCTAAATCCTCAAAGGACTGCAGTTTACTTGTGGTGAACCTCTCACACACAATCTCAAGATCTTCTTTCTACAAGGTGCAAAGAAACAAGTAAATAATTATGTTACTCGTTTTTCCCAGTCTTTCTGAATTTCCCTTTTCTGGACTGACTCCAGGAAGAAAATGCTCTTGGGAGAAGAGTTCTAACTCAGCAGGAGCCTCCTCTCTGGGCTCCAGAATTCCACGAGGCCCTGGCATTCCCTCCTCTTCACTCACCTGGGTCTCAGCCTGGCCTGCTGCTTCTGTCTCGGCTCCCCTGACAGCGGATAATCCACAATTCCATCCCTAGACCTCCGCTCTGTCTACACTCACTCTCTCGATGATCTCATGCAGGCTCACAGATTGTACAAAAATTATTACTGTATTAGGAAACTCCTTTATTAAAAATTTACAGATATATTTAATTGCAGTAAAAATAATTAACAAAATTTACCGCTTTAACCCTCTCTAGGTGTATGAAGTACATTCACAATATTGTGCAACCATCACCAACTTCCATGTCCAGAACTCTGAAATCTCCCCAAATGGAAACTGTACCCATTAAACAAAAGCTCTCCATTTCCCCCTCCCCCAAGTCCCTGGGAACCACCATTCTACTTTCTGATTCTAAAGATTTAACTACACTAGGTATGCCATATAAGTGGAAACAAACAGTATTTGTCCTTTTGTGACTGGCTAATTCCACTTAGCATCCTGTCTTTAGGGTTCATCCATGTACTAGCATTTGTCAAAAATTCACTCCTTTCTAAGGATGAATAACATTCCATTCTATGTATTTATCATATATTGTTTATCCACTCATCTGTCGCCTCCACTTTTGGAATATCATGAATATGTTGCTATGAACATGAGTGTGCAAGTCTCTTTAAGACCTTGCTTTCAACTCTTTTGGGTATAAACCCAGAAGTGGAATTTCTGGATCATATGGCAATTGTTTAATTTTCTTCCACAGTGGCTGCACTATTTGATACTCCCACCAGCAATGTACAAGAGCTCCAAAGTATCAACATCCTTGCCAATATTTCCTTTTTGAGACATCAAAGGTTTAATGGATGAGGGAGCTTACACATCTGAAGAAAGGTCCTGGAGTGACACCCCACTGTATGAAGCACATGGCAGGCAGGATATGGTGACAATCTTTTTAGTAACTAATTAATTATAACAAACATCCTAATTGATGTCAAGTGGGATCTCACTGAAGTTTTTATTTCTATTTCCCTAATGATTAATCATGTCAAGTGTCTCTTCGTGTGAGTCTCACGGCTTTTAATACCATTAAATGCACTACACCAAATTTTTATCTCCAGAGCAAACCTGTACTTTGCACTCCAAACTCACTCATGGATCCAAATGACAGACATCTTAAATTTAACATACCCCCAAATGAATTTCTGATCTTCCCAAATCCGCCTGTTTCACAGCCTTCCCATCAGTAAATGGCAGCTTCTTTTTCTATTTGCACAGGCCAAAACCTTGAAGGCATTCTTGGCTCCTCTCTCTTACTCCCTACACCAGCAAATTCTGAGAGCTTTGTTGATCATCATCAACAAAGAATACCACTGCTTCTGTCCTGTCCTGCTACAGTCTATTTTCCACACTGCAGACAGAAGAGTTCTTATAAAACTTGCCAAACCATGTTACATTACCTCTTGGCCCAAAATGTTCTAATCATGTCCCTCCTCATCCAGAGTAAAAGCCAAAGATTGTACAGCATCCCACAAGTTCCTGCATGCTCAGCCTGCTTCCCCTTCAGGCCTCACCTCCTGCTACTCTGCCAGTGCCCCCACCACCCCGTCCTAGACACCCCAAGCTCCTTGCTAGTTCTTCAGCATGTCAGGCAAGCTCCCATTTTGCGGTCTTTGTGTGTATTGTTCTCTATGCTCAGAACACTCAACCTTTAAACGGCCTCATGACTCCATCCCTGACCTCCTTACTCTCCTGAACGCTGCCCGGCATGGAATAGGTATTCAATAAATATTTATTGTTGAAGTTCTCAAACAATCCCACCCATAAAAGCCTGAAGTTTCCAGAACAGGGCAAAGGTCCACCACTTCCCGCAGATGCAACACAAGAAGCACACAAACATCCTGCTGCTCTGAGGTTTTACTCACCCTGATCCCAGTGCCATTGTCTTGAATCTGAATCAACTTCAGGCCTCCCTCTTTAACGACCACTTGAATACTTGTGGATTTTGCATCTAAACTGGCAAATCAAACAAAAAAATAGTAATTGATCACTCTGCAGTTATTCCAATGCACGTATTTTAAAATGAATCAAGGCATAAGAATAAATTTCAAATACAAGACTGATGAATGTGTTTTTCTTTTGTCTTAAAGACTCTGAGACCACAATGTTATCAGCTTACATGTTGTGAGAGAGGGAAGGAAAGAAGAGAGGGGCAGAGGGGGCAACCATCACTTCCAATAGGACATTCAGCAACATTTCTGCTCCTTTAGTTCTAAACTAATTCTACCATCTGTTACTCAAACTTTATTCAGCCCCAGGACCCTACATGACCCTTATAAAATGTCACTAAGGAAAAAATTCTGTAAGTTTTTCTCCACTAGCCTCTTTATGAAAATATATGTTGGGAGAAAGAAAAAAATGGTGCTGCAGAAAATTAAATACACCTTATTACCCCTTCAAAGAAAAGCCTACAAGCATAGAACATCTAGAGAGAGAGAAAAGAAATCAGCCTGGGGCTGCATGAGAAAAAGAACTTACCTCCTCTTTAGGAAGATAATTATTTATTCAGAAATAAGATAATAAGTTACTTAAATATCAAAGAACTTTCTCAGGAGTCCCTGAATTGAAGTTGCATTTAGCCATCTCGACTTGTGTATTAAAAACAGCACAGCTAGACGCCATACAAAATTTCTTGGAGAACTGTAAGCCAGTGATCTAATATGTGTGGTGTTCCTGAATGGTACCTTAACACACTTCAATTGCTCCGTTAGTTAATTCTAAAACTGGAGAAACAAAAGCCCCCATTTGCCAACTATATAAGTAAAGTCATAAGGAGAGACAATGCTCAGATTCCCTGCTTCTTCTGTCCATTTTCGAATTCTCCTCCTTTGTCCTGGTGGTTCTTTCTGACCCACTGTTCTTTCATTATCCCCATGGTTGTTTATGTTTTCAGAACAATCCCTTTACAAACCTTCCAACTGGAACTTGTTTTTTCCCTTTAACGTATGGATTGTATTAACATCAATGCATTTTTTTTTTTTTTTAAATATTTGGCTGCACCAGGTCTCATTGCAGCACGCAGGATCTTTAGTTGCAGCATGTGGGATCTAGTTCCCTGGCCAGGGATTGAACCCCAGCCCCCTACATTGGGAGGACAGAATCTTAGCCACTGGACCACCTGGGAAGCCCCACATCAATCAAAGCATTTCAACACAAAGGAGCCGACACATTTAGGTATACTAGGAGCCTCTGCCCTTTTTGAAGTTTACAGTTTACATCTAACCTTCTTTCCACGTTTTTAACCTCTTCCCTCCACAATGGTTGTGTGACAGTTCTAAACATCAGAATCCCCGGAATACCCCCAAGAGATAAGGGATCTTCGAAGTGACTCCGCAAAAAGGGTAGGAAAATCCTAAGTGGGTGATTTGAAAGAATAGCATTGAAACATGTATAAATCACATGTGAAACAGGTAACACCAGTCCAGGTTCGATGCATGAGACAGGGTGCTCAGGCTGGTGCACTGGGATGACCCAGAAGGATGGGATGGGGAGGGAGGTGGGAGGGGGGTTCAGGATGGGGAATACATGTACACCCGTGGCTGATTCATGTCAATGTATGGCAAAACCAATACAATATTGTAATTAGCCTACAATTAAAATAATTTAAAAAATTCTAAATGGGGACTAACCTGGCAGTAATAGGAAAATCACAAATTAAACTCTCCCAACAATTAATTTTGAATATAACTCAAAGTGAATTGTACCGTTGAATGTCGATGGACGACTTATGGAATAAGCAAGAAACTGATAACCCATGGTACCGTTTGAAAGAAGAAAGAAATTTAAATTATAAAACTTTTAGACATTCAAAAACTTGCACCTTCTGCATATACAGTTTAAAAAGGTTTCTTAGTTAATAGCATCATTAAAACAATGATGCTAAAATACTGGTTTACTGTCCTTGCTCCCCCAACAACCCTAAAGTCTCGCGAGACCGCTCGAAGACACGTGAGGGGAGCAGACGGTAGCCTGGGCCTCTGCAGCCGCGACCACACACACTTGGGTTCAGGGCAGGGAGGCGTGTCCGCGCCATCCATAGCGGCGGTCCGTTACGTAGTGGCCTTCGAGAAAGCCTTGACTCCCTTCGTACCAGTTCTCAATCATTTCCTTGATGGCATTAGCCGGCCGCTGGATAACTTCCCCTGCCGCGATGCGGTTCACCACTGTCTCGTCCAGCCGCCGGATAACCCCCGCTACAAGCGACATTTTGGCGCCAGACGATCCCCGGGTCACGGCGTGAAGCTCACTGGAAGTACCTCCAGCCAATCTCCATACAGTTTCTTGCCCACGTCCTTCCCTCAATCCTGTTGACGAAATCCAGCCTAACCCTCGGGCTGTAGCGTCACTTCCGGACCAGGAAGCTACTGATTGGGCAGCTCTAATGCCCGTGAAGTCCGTGATTCCGGTTTCTTAGTCCCGCCCTAACACGGCTTCCGTTCGCCTCGCAGCTAGAAAGATGTGCGCCTGCGCGCTTGCAATCGCGGCCTACTCTTTCTATTGGCTCCTGCCTGGGGCTAGGGAATACGAAATCTCCAGCCAATAGGAAAGGACGCGCGGGTGCCCCAGGTTGGTGTCCGCCGCTGGGGTGATCTGGCGCAGAGCGGAGGAGGCGCTTGGGGCCCCTCTCCTGCTCTTTCCTCCCCTTTGCTTGCGGCCTCCCAGAGGTCGGCCCATCTCCTGTGGCCTCCGTGAAATGTGGATGACGCCCAAGAGGAGCAAAATGGAAATCGACGAGTCTCGGGCGTTCCGGGCCGAGTGGACCCAGCGGTACCTGGTGGTGGAGCCTCCGGAGGGCGAGGGCGCCCTGTGTCTGGTCTGTCGCCGCCTGGTCGCAGCTACGGGCGAACTCGACGTCAAGCAGCACTACGAGGCCGAGCACGAGTACTACGAGCGGTATGTAACGGAGGACGAGCGCGCGGCGCTGGTGGAGCGTCTGCGTCGCGGCGACTTTCCGGAGGCCGCCCCGCTCACTCCGGAGCAGAGAATAGCCCGTGCAGGCCTGGGACTCGCCCGCCTCTTGGCCTTGAAGGGTTGCGGCTGGGGCGAGGGGGACTTTGTGCACCGGTGCATGGCGGTAATGCTGAGAGACGTGCTGCCCGATCACGTAGGCATTATGGATGGCATCGATTTATCTCCAGAGACCACGCGGCAGAGGGTCCTGGACATTCACCAGAATCTACGCAGTCAACTTTTTAACCGAGCCAAGGACTTTAAAGCCTATTCCCTTGCCTTGGACGACCAGGCTTTTGTGGCCTATGAGAACTACCTGCTGGTCTTTGTCCGCGGCGTCGGCCACGATTTGGAGGTGCACGAAGAGCTTCTGACCATAATCAACCTGACTCATCACTTCAGTGTTGGCGCCCTCATGGCGGCAATCCTTGAGGCCCTGCAGACGGCCGGGCTTAGCCTGCAGCGCATGGTTGGACTGACCACGACCCACACTCTGAGGATGATTGGTGAGAACTCAGGACTGGTGTCATACATGAGAGAAAAGGCTGTAAGCCCCAACTGTTGGAATGTGATCCACTATTCAGGATTTCTTCACTTGGAACTGTTGAGCTCCTACGATGTGGATGTTAATCAGATCATAAATGCCGTATCTGAATGGATAGTTTTGATTAAGACCAGAGGCGTGAGGCGGCCGGAATTTCAGGCTTTACTGACTGAATCTGAATCAGAGCACGGTGAAAGGGTTAACGGACGCTGTCTGAACAACTGGCTTCGGAAAGGGAAGACTTTGAAACTAATATTTTCTTTAAGAAAAGAGATAGAAACATTCTTGGTCTCGATAGGAGCCACGACGGTCCATTTCACAGACAAGGAATGGCTTTGTGACTTTGGCTTCCTGGTGGATATTATGGATCACCTTCGAGAAATCAGCGAACTATTGAGAGTGAGCAAAGTCTTCGCTGCCGCCGCCTTTGACCATATCTGTGCCTTTGAAGTGAAGCTGAATTTACTTCAGAGACAAGTCGAGGAAAAAAACCTGACACATTTTGCTTCCTTGAGCCAAGTGGTTGATGAGCTTAAAGAGAATCTTCAAGAAGACGAAAAAGTACTCGATCTTGAGAGGTATCGAGCGGTGATCTGTCGCCTACAGAAAGAGTTTGAGCGACATTTCAAGGACCTCAAGTTCATTAAGAAGGACTTAGAGCTTTTTGCTAATCCATTTAGCTTTAAACCTGAATATGCACCTATTTCAGTAAGGGTGGAACTCACAAAACTTCAGGCAAGTGCTAACCTTTGGGAGGAATACAGAACCAAAGATTTAGGGCAGTTCTATGCTGGTCTGCCTGCAGAATCTTACCCGATTATCAAAGGGGTTGCCTGTAAGGTGGCATCCTTGTTTGATAGCAGCAAAATCTGTGAAAAGGCTTTTTCATATTTGACTCGAAACCAACACACTTTGAGCCAGCCTTTGACAGACGAACACCTCCACGCCCTGTTTCGGATTGCCACCACTGAAATAGAGCCGCGCTGGGATGATCTTGTGAGAGGAAGAAATGAATCCCATCCATAAACTCTTGTAGTACAACATTGAAACACTCAACAAGAATCCAGTTCTAAAAGCAAACATCTGTTTGACTTTCAAGTGTGCTAATTTGGATTGTGGGAAGGCACCATGTTCTTCATCAAAATTGATCACAATTGATACGCTTTAGACATTTTTTTTTCATCTCAAGAGGCAACATGGGACTGACACCTGCAGACACCTTTTTTTTTTCTAAAACTGAATTTCATGGCAAAGTCATTATCTTTTGCTTTTTTGATAAAATTGTTTTTAAAGAAGTTTAGTACTAAAATGGGAGTTGAATCAGAAGTCTGTTTTTAAGGTGTCTTGAAGAAATTTTGCTCTTATTTTAACCAAAAATGTGTTACAATTCTGATGCGTATAGTCTGAAGGTATCAGCTTCTTAAATATATGTTTGAGCCAGTTTGCAGAAACTCACATAGCAACTGCAGAAGCTTCTGCAAAGGAGGAGCGTACATACAGTGGGGGTGTTTGTCTGATTATCAAAATGTTGGAGACTATTTTTTTTAGACATGTTTCTGAGTCTAAAGTAAATATATTTACTTACTTTAGACATATTTCCTCTCTCTCACCTTCCCCTGCCCCATGGTAGTGATAATGATATTACTTAGGAAATTTTACTCAAGTTGAGTAAAGTTTTAGTCAGAGGAGCAAGAATTGTTTTAAATTGCTAGTTTAGGAGGCTTTTACAGTTTGGAAATCAGACTAACCGATTTTTGGCAGTTTCCCGTGAATGCTTCGCAGTTGGGTGCCGTTTTTATGAGCTTGCCTGTTAGAAGACTGTGGTAAGTATAGACTCTTAGGGGCTGCCCACTAGTCATTCTTTGTACTCGAGACAGTTTAGCCCTGTCGAAAAGGATGAGAAACAGAAGATGTTTGCATCGCAGGATCGAGCTGTGAGCTATTTTAGCTTATTTGTCCCATCGGCCTGGGTGCTGCAGCTTTATAAAGAAATCCTGCTAAAAGGCAATCCTTTATTTTAACGTGATGTATCGAATGTTGTTTGTGACTTTAAGTGGATTTATTATTAACTTGCCATTGTCTCACACATTGTGTATTTAAGACTGCACAAGGGGAAATATTTTAACTCTCCAGAAGCAGCTTTATTTACTGATTGTAGCAGTTCCATATATTTTAGTGAGGCACCTGCTTTGGACTAAAACAGTAATTTTCAAATTTATGTCAACCATTAAAAAATCTTATAGTAAAGCCAAATATGTGAAATGATTTAAGGACAGGACCCAACTTAGAGATCCGCTCAAGTACCATTTGAAAACTTGTGCTCAAGTCCTGTCTTAACTCTTGGACTGCATTTCTCTATGGTCACTAATTCAGCAAATTCAAGGAACCAGAATAAACAAGAATTTAGAAGGAATTGAAGCCTGAGCAATCAAAATAGAACCAAAATCTTGACAGTGGTTCTCAATCAGACAGTATCCCCTCCTTTAGAATGTAGGGAAACAAAGGAGACTGTTTTTAATTGTGACATTCATTAGGAGGAAGTTCTGCTGGCCTGTGAGCATGAATGACACCCTCCCCTTGTGCATAGGATAGCACAGCACAGTATAAACTTACTCCTCCCAAAGTTCCAGCAGACCACCCCCAACCCGAGTACATCATCTGATTTTGAGGGAGAAGGCAAATTACCGGTAGAAGCAGAATTAGAAGGACAAGTTAGGCTAATTGATAACATTTGATGGCGGAAACTAATTCCAGCATTCCAGATTTGGCTGGTAAGATACAGTCAAGGCCCCGATAGGTTCTAGTAGCTCACAACAGCATTTATAAATCAGTAGTTGGCACTGAGCCAGATTAAAGGGCTCTGGTTTATTACACACAATTAGTTTAGGGCAGAAAAGAAAGTGTTCTATATTACTAAGATACTTAGCGAGAATGGTCAAGTTAAGATTTGGGTTAACAGGGAGTAAGCTTAAACGTCTGGAGAAACAGCAGATTAAAAAAAACAAAAAAACAAAAACATCTGCCGGTAATTTTCCAGCAGTTTGGAGTATTCACTTGGCAGGTGCCTTATGGAAAGGATAATTGGAAGACCTGGAAGCTGATTCTGCTTTCTAACTCCAGTTTCTCAAATGCTGAAGTTTTGTATATTTTGTGAATTTCCATTATATGTTTTCCTTAGGGTGATCATAAAATTAGTTCTGTAGTCACTGACTGGGGGAGATATAAGCCCAGAATTTTAAATTAACCCTGAACAATAGAGAATTTGCTATGTAAATTAGCCTTGTTTGTTAAAAAAAAAAAGTGTGTATTTTACTGTTTTCTGTACTAAGTAATTCTGTAACTGCATGGCAGTCTTTACAAGTTACTTTTTATAATATAGCTGTTACTGGTCCTGTCATATCCGTGAATATGGTTAAAGTAAGTACTATTTTTTTTAAAAACTTTTGTGTCCCAGTATCTCCCATTCCTACTAGTTTTCTTCAAAGATTTGTCTGTATTCCCGCTGTCCCATATTGTGCTCTGATCACTCTACCAAGTTTCCCAAGTCCTTGTCAATATGCCAAGCCTCTTCCTACCACTGACCGCCCTCCTCGAAATGCTTGCTTAGTTTGGCTCTGGGGAGAGACCACCTCCAAGAACTCGTTCTCCATCTTCTTTGCAGGCACCTCTTTCTCTTAAACATCTGTGTCCTTGGGAATTTTTAATTTGGTTTTAAGCTATCTTGTTTACATCATCTCCTTAGCTGATCTTTTTTTTTTCTTTCATCCCTTCAGTTGCCAACTGTATGCAAATGACTCCAACTTAATGTCTCCTTTCTTGACCGTCCCTGATTCCCGTATCTAATTGCTAACTCAAGTCCACTTTGCTGTCTCATAGGCATCACACATGTCCTTGACCTTGTCCCCCCAAACTGCTCCTCCTCTCCTGGTCCCTCTATCTGTAAATGGCACCACCACTGCCAACCATCCAGTTGGCACAGCCCGAGCCCCAGACTCAGGTCTCCATGACCTTTCCCTCTTCATCCATCACATCCACTCACACAAACCTTTCTGTGAAGTCTGTTGCCTAAACATTCCTCAGTTCTCCAGTGTACTCTCCTGGTTGAGGCCATCAGCCTACCTAAAGTACAGCAGTGGCCTCCTCCGTCTCCCCTTGTCTGGTTGTCATCCCTTGTCACGCTGCAGCCAGATTGCTCCGAAGTCTGGTCAGTCACTCCTCTGCTTCACCCACTGCTCTTAGGAAAAGGTGCAGTTCATACGCCACCTCTCCAGGAAGCCTTCATCCATTCCCTCTAGACCAAGTGCCCCTACGATGCATCTCTAAATACCCTGTTTCTCCCCAGCCACACACACAGCACACTTCATTGATCCTTCTTGTTGATCCTTGCTACACTGTGAGCTTTGCAAGCCTGGGGACCATGTATATGCCTGCTCACTGTTCATCTAATGCTTAGCGCAGTGCCTAGCTTTTCAGTAAATATTTGGATGAGTAAATATTTGTTGTTCTACTCTTCGCAGCCCTTTCGTAGTCTTTGACCTTCTCTAGTTCTGCGATGACCTGCTTGCTGGGTAACTTATCCACCAATTGCCAAGTAAGAAATGAAACTAAGTTCTTTGTGACTAGGGAATTGTATTTCTAGAATTGAGTTCAGTGCTTGGCATGTGGCTCAAATATTTACTGTGTGAATGTTGTTGAGGAGACACTGTAATTGGCCCTTGTAAACATGAAGTAGTAACATGAAGTATATTCATATATCCACCATGTAGTACTGTCTTTACCTCCTTGATAATAGAAGTCTTCGTTTTTTCTTTCTTTCTAATTGCTAAAGGCAGGCTTACAAAGGAACCTGGATGAGAAAGATTGGACAACTATGTAGTGGACTAAAACAATACTTCAGTTGCATTCGGTACCAGAAAAAGATAATACCTGCTTAAGAGTTAATATCTGTTTTCCTTCTGTAAGCATCAACTCTGGGAGAAAACCACCTGCTCTTTTCCTTTACAGATGGTTTCTGGCTCTTCTGGGATTTTAAAGTAAGTAAATTTCACAAAATACTAGAAGAAGGACCCAGTCAGCCCTTACGATCACTAGATACTCCGTTCACATGCTTTCCTACTTGCAGAATGTCCTCATCACTCATCACCTCCCTGAGGAGGGTAACCCGGAAGTGCTGTGCGCTCCGTGTATGCTGCTTGGATTTGCTCTGCTCCTTCGCTTTCTTGGTCTCATGCCTCTCTGAACTTACTTTCTGGGTCACCTGGCCTTCCAGGTGTTGCGAAAGAGCCATACCCTTCGTCTCTTTTGTCCCTGAGCCATTTTTTCCAGCTTAAGGGATTAACTGGTGTTACACTCTTAACTGGACTTTTAGACTGAGGCCCATTAACTAATTCAGAGATTTTAACAGTAAGTGTGATTGTCATCCAGTGATTTGATCCTTGCTGTAAAACTGGGTTTTACTCAACCTTTGACATAAAGGATTTCTCATTTTTATCTCTCTCTGTAATTGAGACGTCGCCTCTTCCTACCCAATAAGTACTTGAGTTTGTGAACTCTCTTTATCCCCTTGTATTTCTGCTTGCAAACTGATGAACTCTTTTCTGAGTTCATCTCTTTCCTGTCTGTTTTGTCAAATGGGACCAACAGCTACCATAAAATATTTTGTTTCCTTGTCTTAAAGAGAGATTCTCTGCCTTCCAGATTCTCTCCAGGGAATTCTTCCATTCCATAACAGGCATTACCCTGTAGAAATTACTTCTTCCGTTCTCCAGCAGCAATTTCCAGAATGCCTGCCAACTAAGTCAGTGTTCAGTACTCTAGATTTTTTGAAAACAGAACCTATTTCTGTATCAATGGGCTAGGTTGCTGTGCGGTAACAACCATGATTCCCAGCTGTTCTCTGGTGGTCTGGCGAGGGCCTGTGCTCTTAAGTCAGGGGTTGAAGGCCGTGGGTGAGGTGTGTCATATGGCCTGTTTGTCTAAATAAAATTTCCTTGGGAGACAGCCTTGCCCATTTGTTTCTGCCTTATCTATGACTGCTTTTCCTCTACCCTGGCAGAGTTGTGGAGTTACAGAAAAAAGTGTCCAGCCCACAAAACATAAAGTGTTCACTATGTGAGCCTTCAGAGAGTGTTCACTGATCCATGCTCTAAATGGTCCTCATTCTGGGGCTCGAGCTGACCAAGCGGATATCACCTAGGGTGTGGCTGCTCATTTAGGGAAATGAAAAAGTAGGACAAGTCACTTACAGGCCCTTTAAGCACTCTCACTGGCCAGGGCAGATCCCATGGCCACCCCAAGCCCAGGGAGTGTGATCCTTCCGCGTGCCTTGGAAGAGAAGCAGAGATATTTGGAAGACGATACTACCAACTAACACATAGCTGTATTTCTCTCTCTCTACAAAATTTCTTTGAAAGTATTTTTTCTTTTTAATTGCGGTGAAATTTACCTTCAGTAAAATGCAAAGACTTAGTGCACACCTTGTAGATTTTTATGTGCACCCTAGAACCCATCAACCAAATCAAGACACTGAACGCTTCCAGCACCCTGGTCACTGCCCGCCTATGCACACCCGCAGCCTGCCACAGATAACCACTGTTCTGACCGTTATCACCAGAGATATGTTTGTTTTAAAGCTTCATGTAAATAATTCTGTGTACTCTTGCTCAGCATTGTATCTCTGAGTTATCCATGTTGTGATTCATTTATTAATACCTCTCTGTAGTGTTCTGTCGTGTGACTTAGACCACAGTTTATGAATCCATTCTACTGTTGGTGGAAATTTGGGTTGTGTCCAGTTTGTAGTTGTTATGAATAAAGTTCCTACGAACATTTTGGTGTCTTTCACTGGATGTGCGCGCCCGTGTTTCCCACTATTCTCTTTGGTATATGCCCTGCTCCATACTTCTCTCATAATGATTCACACAGCAACAAGCTAATCATATTTTAAAATGTAAATCAGAGCATGCCAGTCGTCTGCTCAGCATGCTCCAGTGGCTTACTGTCACAGAATAAGATCCAAGGTCCTCATGGTCCACCTGCGTGATCTGTACCCATACAACCCTTTTCTTTCCTACCTCATCTTGCATCATGTCCTTTATCCTTTCCCCTCCCCCAGTGCACTCTACTCTGAACTACACACTGCTGGCAAATTGAAGACTGCAGGCAATTTGACCCCATCCTTGGAGCAGTGGTCATCTTCATAGATAATTCTTTTTTCCATGCCACAGGTTCTATGGGACCTTAATTCCCTGACCAGGGATTAAACCCACAACCTGCAGTGAAAGCCCAGAGCCCTAATGACTGGACCTCCAGGAAAGTAACTTAAACTACACAGATCATTTTAACAACCCGTGGCACTGGTTTACTTAAGTACTGTATGGAATAAGAGGCAAATACGCCCTATGAGTCGGAGAAGGCAATGGCACCCCACTCCAGTACTCTTGCCTGGAAAATCCCATGGAAGGAGGAGCCTGGTGGGCTGCAGTCCATGGGGGTCGCTGGGAGTCGGACACGACTGAGCGACCTCACTTTCCCTTTTCACTTTCATGCATTGGAGAAGAAAATGGCAACCCACTCCAGTGTTCTGGCCTGGAGAATCCCAGGGACAGGGGAGCCTGGTGGGCTGCCGTCTATGGGGTTGCACAGAGTTGGACACGACTGAAGCGACTTAGCAGCAGCAGCATGCCCTATGAGTAAAATAATTACTGAAACATAAAATATCTTTAAACCCCTGAAAGGGATTTAGAGATTAAAAAAGTAAAACCTACTTGATAAATTCAAGAAATCTGTAAGGTCCTGCTTATACGTCACTGATTATGAATTACTGTTCACCAATTTGATTACACTTAAAATTTACTGTTACATGCTTACATAAGGGATAGCTAGGTACTGACAGGTGAAGAGGGGTGAGAGGGCATTGGAATAAGTGCTAATATTAAGCACATCCCAAAGGCACTTTCACTTCCTAGATGGTGCTAGTGGTAAAGAACACACCTATCAATGCAGGAGACAAGAGATGCGCGGGTTCAATTCCTGGGTCAGGAAGATCCCCTGGAGGAGCACATGGCAACCCACTCCAGTTTGCCTGGAGAATCCCATGGAGCCTGGCGGGCTACAGTCCATAGGGTTGCAAAGAGTTAGACAAAACTGAAGCGACTTAGCATGCACGCATGCAAAAGCACTCATAACAAAGGGCTTCTTTAAATGTACCATTATTGGTACATTTTACTTTATATTAAAAATAACTGAAAGAAGTCAACTCCAACACTTAACCACTTTTTTACATAACTGCTGATGTTATAGATGATTAAGAAACACTAAACTGCAGGCTTCCTTGGTGGCTTGGACGGTAAAGAATCCTCCCTGGGTTGGGAAGATGCCCTGGAAAAGGAAAGCGGTACCCACTCCAGGATTCCTGCCTGGAGAATCCCATGGACAGAAGAGCCTGGCAGGCTATAGTCCACAGGGTTGCAAAGAGTCAGACACGACTGAGCGACTAACACCCATTCACTGCACAACTGCATGTAAAGTATGACATTTAACTTGTTCTTACAAGAAAAGGGGTTGGGGGGAAGCCCTATCTACTGTATTTCACTGAGGCTTTAGTGACCTGCAGTGGTGTCACCTCCAAAATCCTGAAGGTACTGGGTTTCCAGGAAGGAGTATCCTGAGCAGAGGGAGCTGCAGAGAAGGTACCAGCACAGCACCACCATGGAGCTCCAGGGCCTGATCCCCTTGGAGAAAACCAACATCTTGAGACAGGGTAAGAGAGTTTCTGCAGGTAAAGGAGTCTAGTGCAGCTAAAGGATGCTGGCCTTCTGGATAGATGTTTCAAAAGTCCCCTGATCGCCACACGTCCAGGTGCTGGGGTTCCCATCTCCAGCCTCCTTCCTTAGAGACGGACCTCGAACAGAGTCCTGCACTCCCATGACAGCGGCTTGGGAAGGTCTGGGATTTTCCCGGGGGTGAAAAGTAAGGGGTAAAAATACTGGAACACAAGTCTGGGTGCTGTTCAGGCACATACCACTCTCTTCCAACCCAGGCACAGGACTGTCTCTAGGGCTCTGCTGGCTGAGTTATCAGAGGGGTGGGCATGAGGAAGTGCTGCCGCTGTGTGGACATTCCTGGTAACAACAACTTTACAAGAGCAGCTTGCTGCTAAGCTGCTGCTAAGTCACTTCAGTCGTGTCCGACTCTGTGCGACTAGGCTCCTCTGTCCCTGGGATTCTCCAGGCAAGAACACTGGAGTGGGTTGCCATTTCCTTCTCCAATGCATGAAAGTGAAAAGTGAAAGTGAAGTCGCTCAGTCGTGCCCGACTCTTAGCGACCCCATGGACTGCAGCCCACCAGGCTCCTCCTTCCATGGGATTTTTCCACGCAAGAGTACTGGAGTGGATTGCCATTGCCTTCTCCAAGAGCCGCTTAAGGGCACTTAATACAGACCGGCTGCAGGGCTGAAAAAAGACACAAAGTTAAAGTGAAGACGTGTTTGACTCTCTGCGACCCCATGGACTGTAGCCAACTAGGTTCCTCCATCCATGGGATTCTCCAGGCAAGAATACTGGAGTGGGTTGCCATTTCCTCCTCCAGGGGATCTCCCCGACACAGGGACAGAACCCAGGTCTCCAGCACTGCAGGCAGAAAAAAGACACAGGTCTTCAAGAAATGTCCTGGGGTAGGGGATCAAAGAAAAATTCAATACAGGGTAAACTTTCCAGAATCAAATTTTAAGAGAAAAACTTCAGTCACACTCATTAAAAAAAAAAAAAAAACGCAAGAAAACAAGCTCCACATCCCTCATTATTAAATACATGCAAATCTAAACCGCAACAAGGTATCACCTCGCATCACTCAGAATGGCCATCAGCAAAGGGTCTATAAGCAGTCAGTGCCAGAAGGCACTGGAGAAAAGGAAACCCTACCTCCTTTGCTGTGGGTGGGAAAGTAAATTGCTGACAGGAACCATGAAGTTTCCAAAGAAAACGGGGAATGGAGCCACCACGTGTGTTAGGCGCTTAGCTATGTCTGACTCTGCAGCCCCATGGACGGCAGCCTGCCACACATCTCTGTCCATGGGATCTGGCAATCCTACCCCGAACGTACATCTGGGTAAAACCTGATTTCGAAAAGACACTTGCACCCCAGTGTTCACTGCAGTACTATTATCACCAGCAAGGACACGAAAGTGAGAAAAAGGCCCATTGACAGATGGGTGTATAAAGAAGAGGTGGCAGGTATACATAATGCATATTACTCAGTCATAAAAAGAATGAAACAATGCCATTTGCAGCAACAAGCACGGACCTAGACATCATCCTACCAAGTGAAGTAAGTCGGACAGAGAAAGGCAAGTATATTTGATCACTTACAGGTGGAATGGAAAAACTGCTACAAATTGAACAATTTTACAAACCAGAAACAGACTCCCAGGCTTAGGAAACAAACTTGTGGTAACCACAGTGCCAAGATGGCGGAGGAGGAAGAAGTTAGGAGGTTAATATAAAATATATATATATATACACACACACACATACATACAAGTTTGAAACAGATAATCAAACAGGATCTAAAGAACAGCACACACACACACACACAAATAAAGAACAGCACAGAAAATCCTATGCAACAATTGACAATAATCTATATGGAAAAAAAATCCAAAAAAGAACAGATACATGAATAACTGAATCAGTCTGTTTTACAGTTAACATAAACACAACATTGTAAATCAACTATAATCCAATATAAAGCAAGGAGAAAATTAAAGAAAAAAAAAAAGAAACTAAATAGAAAGGAAAATAAATAAATGCCTAACGTTTCCCCTGAGGCCTTGGTGAGCTGCAATAGTGTCACCTCCATTAACCCTGAGGATCCTGTATTTCCCAGCACCCTGGGCAGAGGGAGCTGCAGAGAATGTGCCAGCAACCAGCACCTCCGTGGACCTCTAGTGCCTGGTCCCCTCTGCACAAAACACAATCTCAAGACGGTGGAAGGGGGCTTCTGCAGGTAAAGGAGCCTAGTGCAGCTAAAGGATGCTGGCCCTCTGGGTGGAAGAGTTTTCAAAAGTCAGCTGATCTCCAGGCACCCAGGGGCGGGGGGTTCCCACCACCTCCAGCCCCCTTCCTTAGAGATATACCAGGAAGAGAGTACCACATGCTCAGTAAAGCAGCTTGGCAGGGTTTGCGGTTTTCCTGGAGTTGAAAAGTGAGGGGTGAAATAGTGGAACACAAGATCTTGGGTGCTGTTCCGGCACATTCCACGCTCATCTACAACCCAGGAAGACCACTGTCTGGAGGGCTCTGCTTGCCTGAGTTAATAGAAGGGTTGGCCTGAGGAAGTGCTGCCGCCGTGTGGCCATTTCTGGTAACAACAACGTCACAAGAAGCTTTGAAGGGCACTTTTATATACACAGAGGTTTGGGGGCTGTAAATAACACGTCTTCAGAAATGTCCTGCGGTAAGGAATCAAAAAACAAACCTAGAGTAAATTTTCAAAACTCGAATTTTAAGATAAAAAGTCTTGTCACACTCTTTAACAGAAAACCACAGTAAAACAAGCTCCACAACATTTATTGTTAAATACATGCGAATCTTAACCGCAACGAGGTACAGCTCACACCACTTAGAATGGCCATCAGCAAAGGGTCTACAACTAACACGAGAAGGGACTGGAGAAAGGGAAGCCCTCCCTCCTCTGCCGTGGGTGGGAAAGTAAATTGCTGACAGCAACTAGGAAAATCCAAAATCACTGCAGATGGTGACTGAAGCCATGAAATTAAAAGACCCTTGCCTCTTGGAAGAAAAGCTATGACAACTCTAGACAGCATATTAAAAAGCAGAGACATTACTTTGCCAACAAAGGTCCGTCTAGTCAAAGGTATGGTTTTTCAAGTAGTCAGGTATGGATGTGAGAGTTGGACTAAAAAGAAAGCCGAGCGCCGAAGAATTGATGCTTTTGAACTGTGTTGTTGGAGAAGACTCTTGAGAGTCCCTTGGACTGCAAGGAAATCAAACCAGTCAATTGTAAAGGAGATCAGTCCTGAATATTCACTAGAAGGATTGATGCTGAAGCTGAAACCCCAATCCTTTGGCCACCTGATGTGAAGACCTGACTCATTGGAAAAGACCCTGATGCTGAGAAAGAGCGAAGGTGGGAGGAGAAGGGAACGACAGAGGATGAGATGGTTGGATGGCATCACTGACCCGATGGACATGAGTTTGAGCAAACTCCGGGAGTTGGTGATGGACAGGGCGGCCTGGCGTGCTGCAGTCCATGGGGTTGCAAAGAGTCGGACGTGACTGAGTGACTGAACTGACTGACTAGGAAAGTCCTAGTCAGGAATGGAGCAGGAACAAGGAATGGAGCCACCATAGGATCCGGCAATCCCGCTCCCAGGCCTCTATCCAGATAAAACCTTCATTCAAAAAGACAGGTGCACCCAAAGTTCACTGAAGCACTGTTATCACCAGTGAGGACACAGAAGTGAGAAAAAGGCCCATCAGCAGATGAACATTCATCCACTTCTCTTCTTTATCCAAGGAAGAGGCGGTAGGTATGCATCATATTATAGTACTAAGTCGTGAAAGATTGAAACAATACCAACTGTGGCAACAAGCGTGGGCCTAGCTGTCATTAAACCACGTGAAGTAAGTCAGACAGAGAAAGGGAAACATCACATGTGGCCACTTAGAGGTGGAATCGCAAACCTGATACAAGTTGAATTACTTTACAAAGCACAAACAGAGTGCCAGGCTAAGAAAAAAAGCTACCGCGTTGGAAAGATTAGGGAAGAGGAATTCATTAGGGGGTTCACATTAGCAGGTACAGATAAATACATACATACATCCTGCTGCTGCTAAGTCGCTTCAGTCGTGTCCGACTCTGTGCGACCCCATAGACGGCAGCCCACCAGGTTCCCCGTCCCTGGGATTCTCCAGGCAAGAACACTGGAGTGGGTTGCCATTTCCTTCTCCAATGCATGAAAGTGAAAAGGGAAAGTGAAGTCGCTCACTCTTCTCCGACTCTTAGCAACCCCATGGACTGCAGCCCACCAGGCTCCTCCATCCATGGGATTTTCCAGGCAAGAGTACTGGAGTGGGGTGCCATTGCCTTCTCCGAGGATCTATTAGCCCACAGGGAATTCTACAACACACTTGACCATAACCTATACAGGAAAAGAATCCAAAAAGAGAGAGGACTTTCCTGCTGGTCCAGGGGATAAGAATCTGTCTGCCAATGCAGGGGATTCAGGTTCTATCCCTGGTCTGGGAAGATCCCGCGTGCTGTAAGGCAGCTAAGCCTCTACGCCGTAACTACTGAACCCACATGCTCCAGACTAATGAGAAACCTGTGCCCTGCAACTGGAGAGTAGCCTCCGCTCACTACAACTAGAGAAAGCCCTTGAGCAGCAGTGAAGATCCAGCACAGCCAAAAATACATAAATTAATTAACTTTTAATATATATATATATATATATGCATCTGTGAAAGTGCAACAGTTTTCTGTACAAATAAAACAAACACAACACTGTAAATCAACTAAACTCCAATATAAGGTATGAAATTTTAAAACAAAGAGAAAAGAAGGAAAGAAGAAAACAAAACAGAAACAGAAAAAAGGTTAGACTGCCTGCTGTATTCCACTGAGGTGAGCTGCAGTGGTGTCACCTCCATTGACCCTGAGGGCCCTGATTTCCCAGCAGGAGTATCCTGGGCAGAGGAAGCTGGCAGAGAATGTGCCTGCAATCAGCACCTCTGTGGACCTCTAGTGCCTGGTCCCCTCTGGACAAAACCACAATCTCCAGGCCAGGGACGGAATCTTCTGCAGGTAAAGGAGCCTAGTGCAGCAAAAGTATGTTTCAAAAGTCACCTATCTCCACGCATCCAGGTGGTAGGGTTCCCACCTCCAGCCTCCTTCCTTAAGAGATGCACCAGGAACAGAGTACTGCATGCCCAGTATAGGGACTTGGCAGGGTCTGGGCTTTTTCCGGGGATGAAAATTAAGGAGTAAAAACACTGGACGCGAGTCCCTGGGTGCTGTTCTGACTCTCTCCACTCTCATTTACAACCCGGGGCACAGAACTGTCTCTAGGGCTCTGCGTGCCTGAGTTATCAGAGGGGTGGGCATGAGGAAGTGCTGCCGCCTTGTGGACACTTCTGGTAACAACAGCTTTGTGAGGGGCTGAAGAGGAGGCTGGGAGCAGTAAATGACGCAGGCCTTGATGTAATGTCCTGGAGTAAGGCATCCAACAGCAAGGCAAAGCAGGACAGACTCTCAAAAGTCCAATTTCAAGAGGGAAACGCTGGTCATCCTCCTTAACAGAAAACCACAGGGAAACATGCTCAACATCGCTCATTATTAACAATGCAAATCTAACACACAACGAGATATCACAAAGCATTCCTCAGAATGGCCATCACCAAAGGTCTGCTGCTGCTGCTAAGTCGCTTCAGCCGTGTCCGACTCTGTGCGACCCCATAGACGGCAGCCCACCAGGCTCCCCCGTCCCTGGGATTCTCCAGGCAAGAACACTGGAGTGAGTTGCCATTTCCTTCTCCAATGCATGAAAGTGAAAAGTGAAAGTGAAGTCGCCCAGTCCTGTCTGACTCTTAGCGACCCCATGGACTGCAGCCTACCAGGCTCCTCCGTCCATGGGATTTTCCAGGCAAGAGTACTGGAGTAGGGTGCCATTGCCTTCTTCTAACCTATGCTTACCACAGTGGAAAGATGCAAGCGGAGAAAAAATTAGGAAGTTTGCATTAACAAGTACACATAAATATACATATACATATATATATATATATACATATTTTTGAAATAAATAATCAAGTAGGATCTACTGAACAGCACAGGCAATTCTACAACTACACAACAATAACCTATATGGAAAAATAATGTAGAAAAAATAGATATATGTATATTCATAACGGCAACAGTTTCCTGTACAACTAAAACAAAGCATTGCAAACCAACTATATTCCCATATAAGGTAAGAAGTAAGTTTAAAAAAAAAAAAGAGAAGGAAAGAAAGAAGAAAATAAAAGAGAAAGAAAGTATAAAAAATAGACTGTATAACATATTCTGCTGAGGCCCTGGTGACTTGCAATGGTGTCACCTCCACTGACCCTGAGGGTCCTGGGTTTCCTGGAAGGAGTATCTGGGCAGCGGGAGCTGCAGAGAATGTGCCAGCAATCAGCACCTCCGTGGACCTCTGGTGCCTGGTCCGCTCTGCACAAAACCACAATCTCCGGACAGGGGGTGGGAGCTCAGCAGGTAAAGGGGCCTCCTGCAGCTAAGGATGCTGACCCTCTGGGTTATTGTTGGTGGAGTTCAGTTGTGTCCGACTCTTTGCGACCCCTTGGACTGCAGCACGCCATGCTTCCTTGTCTGTCCTTCACCATCTCCTGGGGCTTACTCAAACTCATGTCCATCGAGTCAGTGATGCCATCCAACCATCTCATCCTCGGTCGTCCCCTTCTCCTCCTGCCCTCAATTTTTCCCAGCATCAGGGTCTTTTCCAATGAGTCATCAGGTGGCCAAAGGATTGGGGTTTCAGCTTCAGCATCAGTCCCTCCAATGAATATTCAGGACTGATTTCCTTCAGGATGGACTGGTTTGATTTCCTTGCAGTCCAAGGGACTCTCAAGAGTCTTCTCCAACACCACAGTTAAAAGCATCAATTCTTCAGTGCTCAGCTTTCTTTATAGTCCAACTCTCACATCCATACATGACCACTGGAAAAACCATAGCTTTGACTAAATGGACCTTTGTTGACAAAGTAACGTCTCTGCTTTTTAATATGCTATCTAGGTTGGTCATAACTTTTCTTCCAAGGAGCAAGCATCTTTTGATTTCACGGCTGCAGTCACCATCCAAAGTGATTTTGGAGCCGAAGAAAAAAAGTCTGTCACTGTTTCCATTGTTTCTCCATCTATTTGCCATGAAGTGATGGGACCAGATGCCATGATCTTAGTTTTCTGAATGTTGAGTTTTAAGCCAGCTTTTTCACTCTCCTCGTTTACCTTCATCAAGAAGTTCTTTAGTTTCTCTTCACTTTCTAACATAAGGGTGATGTCATCTGCATATCTGAGGTTATTGTTATTTCTCCCGGCAATCTTGATTCCAGCTTGTGCTTCTTCCAGCCCAGCATTCCTCATGATGTATTCTGCATATAAGTCAAATAAGCAGGGTGACAATATATAGCCTTGACGTACTCCTTTTCCAATTTGGACAGTCTCTTGTTCCATGTCCAGTTCTAACTGTTGCTTCCTGACCTGCATACAGGTTTCTTAGGAGGCAGGCAAGGTTGTCTGGTACACTCATCTCTAAGAATTTTCCACAGTTTGTTGTGATCCACACACTCAAAGGCTTTAGCATAGTCAATGAAGCAGAAGTAGATGTTTTTCTGGAACTCTCTTGCTTTTTTGATAATCCAACGGATGTTGGCAATTTGATCTCTGGTTCCTCTGCCTTTCCTAAATCCAGCTTGAACATCTGAAAGTTCATGGTTCATGTACTGTTGAAGCCTCACTTGGAGAATTTTGAGCATGACTTTGCTAGCGTGTGAGATGAGTGCAATTGTGTGGTAGCTTGAACATTCTTTGGCATTGCCTTTCTTTGGGATTGGAATGAAAACTGACCTTTTCCAATCCCATGGCCATTGCTGAGTTTTCCAGATTTGCTGGCATTTTCCAAAATTGCCCTCATTATTAAATACATGCAAATCTAAACAGCAACAAGGTATCACCCAACACCACTCAGAATGACCACCAGCACAGAGTCTACAGTCAATGCCAAGTGGACTGGAGACAAGCAAACAGTCCCTCCTCTGCTGTAGGTGGGAAAGTAAATTGCTGACAGGAACTATGAAGGTTCTATAAAAAAACGAGGGGTGGAGCCACCATAGGATCTGGCAATCCCACTCCTAGGTCTATATCCAGATAAAACCCTCACTCCAAAAGACACTTGCATCCCAATGTTCATTGCAGTATTATTATCACCAGCGAGGACACGGAAGTGAGAAAAAGGTCCAGCAACAGATGAGTGCATAAGGAAGAGGGGGTAGGTGTACATCATGCAACATTACCCAGTCATATGAAGAATGGAACAATGCCATTTGCAGCGACAAGCATGGGCCTAGACATCATCATACCAGGTGTATTACGTCAGACAGAGAAAGGCAAGTATATTTGATCACTTACAGCTGGAATGGAAATACTGATACTAGTTGAACTCTTCTAACAAAACAAGATAGACTTAGAAAACAAACTTCTGGTTACCAAAGTGGAGAGAAAGGGGTGGATGAATACATTACAAGGGTCCCATTAACAAGTGGGCTTCCCAGGTCGTTCAGTGGGTGAAGAATCTGCCTGCAATGCAGGAGATGCAGGAGCTGCAGGTTCGATCCCTGGGTTGACAAGATTCCCTGGAGGAGGGCATGGCAACTCACTCTGAAGAAGGAATTCACAGGGCCTGGACTCCATCTTAGGCCTGTTCATGCTGATCATGCTCGGCCACCTTTCCAATGGACTCTGAACTCTGTGTTTAGTGCCTATGAGAACAACAACAGAAGGATAAGACCCCCCTCCAGACAGGGGAACCTTGAAGATCGTATCTAGGTTACTCATCGCCTAAGAGAAAACATACACTAATCACCCCTTCCTCCAGACAGGCCATACATTTTTCCGTATCAATCGGAGTGTAACCTCGGGCTTATTGATTATCGGCTAACTGTTTGACTGTCTGAGCACATGAGCACATAGCACGTGAATGATGGGGTGACTGGGATTGTGTTTTCCTTGGTGTATGTAAGTCTCAAGGAATTTGGGGAGGTGGGTTCAGACACGTACACATGGGGTGTAAAAGATTTTCACACATGCTGGTCGGGGTCCTTGGCTAAGAGGAGACTCTGCCTTGGGCCCGCCGGTGTAATAGACTGCACTCCACTATCTGCATTGTCCTTCTGAGTGAGTTTGTTTCCCGGAACGCGTGACTACAACTCCAGTATTCTGGCCCAGAGAATCCCCATGGACAGAGGAGCCTGGCAGGCTACGGTCCGTAGTGTTGCTCAAAGAGTTGGACGTGACTAAAACGACTTAGCACCCAAGTGTGCATTAACAAGTACACATATGTGTACACGTTTGAAACAGATAATCAAATAGGACCTAACGAACAGCACACAGAATTCTACACCACACCTGACAATAACCTATATGAAAAAGAATCCAAAAAAGAACAGACACATGTGTAACTGAATTAGTCTGCTTTAAACCTAAAACAAACACAACATTGTAAATCAACTATACTCCAGTACAAAGCAAGAAGAAAATTTTAAAAAAGAAGAAAGAAGAAACCAAAGGAGAGAAAGACGAAAAAAAATTTTTTTTAAATGCCTACTGTATTCCCCTGAGGCCTTGGTGACCTGCTATGGTGTCACTTCCACTGACCCTGAGGATCCTGGGTTTCCTGGCAGGAGTATCCTGGGCAGAGGGAACTTCAGAGAATGTGCCAGCAATTAGCACCTCCGGGGTGCCTGGTCCCCTTTGGGCAAAAACACAATCTCCAGACCTGGAAAGGGGACTTCCCCAGGGAAAGGATGTTTCACAAGTCCCCTGCATGCATCCATGCATCCAACTGGTGGAGCTCCCACCTCAGCCTCCTTCCTTAGAGATGCATGAGGAACTGAGTACACCCCCAGTACATCAGCTTGGTAGGGTTTGGGGTTTTCTGGGGGTAAAAATTAAGGGGTAAAAATACGGGAACACAAATCCTTGGGTCTTGTATTCCACGCTCGTATACAACCCAGGCACAGGAGGATCGCTAGCGCTCTGCTTGCCTGAGGTGATCAGAGGTGGACATGCGGAAGTGCTGCCGCCCTGTGGACATATCTGGTAACAACAGCTGTAAATGACAGGTCTTCAAGAAATGGTCTGGAGTCAGTCAGTCAGTTCAGTCACTCAGTAGTATCCGACTCTTTGCGACCCCATGGACTCCAACACGCCAGGCCTCCCTGTCCATCACCAACTTCCGGGGTTTACTCAAACTCATGTCCATTGAGTCGGTGATGCCATCCAACCATCTCATCTCATCCTCTGTCGTCCCCTTCTCCTCCCGCCTTCAATCTTTCCCAGCATCAGGGTCTTTTCAAATGAGTCAGTTCTTCACATCAGGTGGCCAAAGTATTGGAGTTTCAGCTTCAGCATCAGTCCTTTCAATGAACACCCAGGACTGATCTCCTTTAGGATGGACTGGTTGGATCTCCTTGCAGTCCAAGGGACTCTCAAGAGTCTTCTCCAACACCACAGTTCAAAAGTATCAATTCTTCAGCACTCAGCTTTCTTTATAGTCTGACTCTCACATCCATACTTGACCACTGGAAAAACCATAGCTTTGATTAGACGGACCTTTGTTGGCAAAGTAATATCTCTGCTTTTTAATACTCTGTCTAGGTTGGTCATAACTTTTCCTCCAAGGAGCAAGCACCTTTTAATTTCATGGCTGCAATCACCATCTGCAATGATTTTGGAGTCCAAAAAAATAGTCTGACACTGTTTCCACTGTTTCCCCATCTATTTCCCATGAAGTGATGGGACCAGATGCCATGATCTTAGCTTTCTGAATGTTGAGTTTTAAGCCAACTTTTTCACTTTCCTCTTTCATTTTCATCAAGAAGCTCTTTAGTTCTTCTTCACTTTCTGCCATAAGGGTGGTGTCATCTGCATATCTGAGGTTATTGATATTTCTCCCAGCAATCTTGATTCCAGCTTGTGCTTCATCCAGCCCAGCATTTCTCATGATGTACTCTGCATATAAGTTAAATAAGCAGGGTGACAATATACAGCTTTGACGTACTCCTTATCCTATTTGGAACCAGTCTGTTGTTCCATGTCCAGTTCTAATTGTTGCTTCTTGACCTGCATACAGATTTCTCAAGAGGCAGGTCAGGTGGTCTAGTATTCCCATCTCTTAAAGAATTTTCCAGAGTTTGTTGTGGTCCACACAGTCAAAGGCTTTGGCACAGGCAATAAAGCAGATGTTTTTCTGGAACTCTCTTGTTTTTTCTATGATCCAATGCATGTTGGCAATTTGATCTCTGATTCTTCTGCCTTTTCCAAATCCAGCATGAACATCTGGAAATTCACGGTTCATGTATTGCTGAAGCCTGGCTTGGAGAATTTTGAGCAGTACTTTACTAGCGTGTGAGATGAGTGCGATTGTGCAGTAGTTTGAGCATTCTTTGGCATTGCCTCTCTTTGGGATTGGAATGAAAACTGACCTTTTCCAGTCCTGTGGCCACTGCTGAGTTTTCAAAATTTGCTGGCATATTGAGTTCAGTACTTTCACAGCATCATCTTTTAGGATGTTCTGGAGTAGGGCATTGAAAAGCTATGTAAAAGAGGGCAGACTTTAGAGAATCCATTTCAAGAGGGAAATGCTACTCATACGCTTTAACAGGAAAGCACAGAAAAACATGCTCCTCATCCTTCATTATTAAAACCGCAAACGTAACCCAAAACGAGGTACCGCATCGCATTACTAAGAATGGCCATCTACAAAAGGTCTACCCACAGTCAATGCCGAAAGGAACCTTCTCTCCTCTGCTGTGGGTGGGAAAGAGTATGGCTGACATGTATTGTGAAGGTTCCATAGGAAAAAAAAAAAAAAAATAGAGCCACCATAGGATCCAGCAATCCCTCTCCTGGACCTGTAACTGGATAAAACCCTCACTGAAAAAGACAAGTTCACTGCAGTGAACTATTATCACCCGTGGGGACACGGAAGTGAGATAAGGGTCTATCTATCAGATGAGTGCGTAAAGAAGAGGTGGGAGGTATACACCATACAATATTACCCTGTCATAAAATGAATGAAATAACACCCATTGCAGCAACAAGCATGGATCTAGACATCATCATACCATGTGAAGTAAAATAGAGGAAGACAGATATCATATGTGTTCACTTACAGGTTGCTTGGAAAAACCAATATATGTTGAATTACTTAACAAAGCAGAAACAGAATCCCAGGATTAGAAAAAAGCTTATGCTTATCATAGTGGAAAGTTGGGGGAAGAGGAATACATTAGGAGACTCAGATTAACAGGTACACATAAATACATATATACATACACATGTTTGAAACAGATAATCAAGTAGGATCTACTGAACAGCACAGGGAATTCTACAACACATGTGACAATAACCTGTATGGAATAATAATAAAAACAGGACTTCCTGGTGGTCCAGTGGATAAGAATCTGCCTGTCCAATATAGGGGACACAAATTCTATCTCTGGACTGGGAAGATCCCAGGTGCTGCGAGGCAACTGAGCCTGTGACCACAACTACTCAATACAGCTGCCCTGGAGCCTCATGGGAGACTGCAATGGCACCCACTCCAGTGCTCTTGCCTGGCGAGAGAGAGATGACACAGGTCTTATAATGGATTGAAACCTGATAGTCCGGGGTTGAACGATAAGACATAAAGGAGAAAGAATAAAGAGAAGAGAAAGAGGCTTGATCTTCCTTGATTAACACAGAAAGCCAATAAAGCTCCTATGATCTAAGGAGTCATCCTGAAAAAAGAACAGAGAGAGAAAAAGAGAGAAAAGGAAAAAAAAAAAAGAATGACACGGGGAGACCAAGCTTTGGTGAGCAAAGCCCCTAACTTTATTTTCAAAAGGAACTTTTATACCTTGACTTGTACATAGAGGGAAATGAAAGATGCAGTCATACAGAGTCAGCCCAAACATTACATCTGTTTGTCTTTATCAAAACCAGGATTTTTTCTGCATACCTTTCCCATAAACAATGTTCGGTATGATATCTTCTGGCCTTGGAGGCCTGTGGACATTTTATGACCCTTTTTTGATAAAGGCTGTTCAACCAGAAAACTTATTTTCCCTTGAAGTGTTTTTTCTTTATATTTTTAATCTATGTCAGCCTCAGAAAGTGCTAAACAGAGTTACATTCTCTCAGAGCAAAGGTGCAGTAAGTTACAACAAAGGAAGAACCAATTAGCTCAAAGGTCTGATGTGGTTAATTCCAAGGCTGCTGCTTGTTTTTCTCACATTCCAACTGTGTTAACCATTGCACTCCCAGCAGCACAATGGATAAGGGATATGGGCACTTGGCAGCAAGCATTGCCTCAACAATGAAATCCTTTACCAGTACTATCTATTCTAATGATTTTTCATCCCTTAAAGGACTCTATGCTCATTAGGACTTTTAGAATGTTTTGGCTTCCCGTGCCTTTCAAGGTTGGGGAGTTGTGAACAATCACGTGTGTTAATTGCAAGAGTATGGATAAACCTGTCAGGCAAGCTAGAAAGCCATCAGAGGGGTTTGAATTGAAACACTCCTATCATGCCCAGGAGACTTATAATTAGAGCCCTAAGTTGACTTTTTCCAGAGAAAAGTGGTCCGGAGAAAAGCCCCCTGCTGATGTCAGAAGAGTTGGTGAAAGGCACAAAACAGTAAGACAGACAGATTCTGGTTTGGGGGTAGATGCTCGAGCAGATTCAGGGGGTCCCTTGAGGCCTGATCCGCCTTTGCCTGTCAGATCTCTTCCGCATGACCTTTGTCACGGGTGGGATCTCCCGTGGTGGCTCCCGGCAAACAGCAAGTTTACAATCTCAAGCCAGGGGAAGGGGGCTTCTGAAGCTAAAGGAGCCTAGTGTAGCTAAAGGATGCTGGCCCTGTGGGTAGAAGAGGTTTCAAAAAGTCACCAGATCTCCATGCATCCAGGTGGTGGGGTTCCCACTTCCAGCCTCCTTCCTTAGAGATGCACCAGGAACTGAGTGCTATATCCCCAATATCTCGGCTTGGCAGGGGTTGGGATTTTTCTGGGGGTGAAAATTAAGGAGTAAAAATACTGGAACATAAGTCCTTGGGTGCTGTTCTGGCACGTGCCATTCTCATTTCCAACCCAGGCACAGGAGTCTCTGGGACTCTGCTTGACTGTTATCAGAGGGGCAGGCAGGAGGAAGTGCTGCCCCCGTGTGGACATTCCTGGTATCAACAACTGTAGTAGACGCGCTTTGGGGCATTTCACAGAGGTTAAGTGAAGTCGCTCAGCAGTGTCCGACTCTTAGCGACCCCATGGACTGTAGCCTACCAGGCTCCTCTGTCCATGGGATTTTCCAGGCAATAGTACTGGAGTAGATTGCCATTTCCTTCTCCAGGGGATCTTTCCGATCCAGGGATCGAACCCAGGGATCGAACCCAGGTCTCCAGCATTGTAGACATACACTTTACCATCTGAGCCACCAGGTTGCGGGCCTGTAAATGACATGGGCCTTCAAGAAATGACCTGGGAGAGGATATTGAAAAACAACGCAAAACAGGCCAGAGTTTCAAGAATCCAATTTCAGAGGGAAATTCTACTCACACTCAAATACAGAAAATCACAGGAAAACATGTTCCACATCACTCATTATTTAAAAAAAAGAAAATCTAACTCACAACGAGGTATCACCTCACACCACTCAGAATGGCCATCAGCAAAAAGTCTACGCACAATCAATGTTGGAGGGGACTGGAGAAAAGGAAACCCTCCCCCCCTCTGCGTGGGTGGGAAAGTAAATTGCTGACAGGCGCTATGATGGTTACATAGAAAAGGAAATACAGAAACACTGTAGGAACGGGCAATCCCATTCACACGGGCATATATCTAGAGAAAACCCTCCTTTGAAAAGACAAGTGCACCCCGACCTTCACTGCAGCACCATTCACAGCAGCTAGGACCTGGAAGTCACCAAAACGTCCACCTACAGATGAATGGATGAAGAAGCAGCTGTGCCTGTACACAGCGCAACGTTACTCAGTCATAAAAAGAATGGAATAATACTTCTTGCAGCAAGAAGCATGGACCTAGACATCACCATATCTTGTGAAGCAAGTCAGAAACAGAAAGGCAAATACCATATGTGATCAGTTATAGGTGCAATAAAAAAACTGACACAAACTGTATTATCTTACAAAGCAGAAACATACTCCCAGGCTTTGAAAACCAACTTACGGTTGCTGCTGCTGCTGCTGCTCAGTCACTTCAGTCGTGTCTGACTCTTAGCCTAGCGGAAATGTGATGGGGAGAGATAAATCAAGATTCGCGATTTACATACATATACTTCTGTATATAAGTATATATCTACCTTATATATTCCTATATATAATGTAGGTAACCAACAAGGACTCAGTGTATGGCACAGGGAACTCTACTCAATGTGCTGTGATCACCTACATGAGAAAAGAATCTGAAAAAAATGTACATGTATAAGTGAATCATTTTGTTGCACATGTGAAACTAATACAGCACTTTATATCAACTATACTGCAATAAAATAATATAAAATTAAGTAAAACCTTGCTCCAGCTGAAAAAATAAGAAAAACTCTAAAATCAGTACATTTTAAAGTTCCCCCATGTTTTTTACCTGAGGCTGCAGCTAATTCATTTTCATTCCCTTAATATGTTTGTCCCTTCTGCTGATAGACTGGAGAAGGAAATGGCAACCCACTCCAGTATTCTTGCCTGGGAAATGCCATGGACGAGCAGCCTGGTGGGCTACAGTCCATGGGGTCGCAGAGGAGTGGGACAGGACTCACCAAGTGAACAACAGAAACCGCTAATGGATATTAGGTTGTTCCTGGTTTTTGCTATTGTGTATAACGCTGCTGTAAAACATTTTTATACATGTCTTGGAGATATGTAGGAGAATTTTTTTCAGGTTACTTATACAGCATTGATAAAACTTCCCATCAACATGTGACTTTCTCATTGAAGAAACAGTGTGACAACGTTTGCTTTACATATGTGGAAGTAGTTATTTGGTATACACACATTTAGAATTGGGCATTCTTCTCAATGACTTGAAACGTTTGTCAGAGTGCAGTGACTCATCTAATGCTTTTTGACCTAAATTCTGTTTTATGTGATGTTAATAAAGCTAGTCTTCCTTTCTTTCATTTTTAAAGTTGTGGTAAAATAACATCATGTAAAATTTGCATTTTAGCCATGTCAAAATGTAGAAGTCAGTGGTGTAAAGTACATTCACAATCCCCTCTGTATCATTTCAGAACTTTTTCGTCATTCCAATCACAACGTCCATAAGCATTAGCCAACAACTGCTTCTCCTCCTTTCCCTTCGGTCCCTGGTAACCACTGTTCATCTTTTTCCTCGTGAATTTGAGTGTTCTAAGTATCTCACACAAGTGGAATCATACAGTCTTTGTCCTTTGGGGGCCTGGCTTATTTGACTTCTTTTTGGAGCTTTTAACAAATTTGCCTAAGACATCATCTTCATATACATACACTAAAAAGAGCTTTTTTTAAAAAAACAAACACCTACAGAGTGTAAGGCTCTGTAGGAAAGCAAAGATGAGTAAACCTCTGTCTCTAAATTGTTTACAGACTAGTTAGAAGGAAAACTGGAGACAAGCAGTCAGCCTCCAGGAAGGCATGACGGATTGGGAGACGAGTGGCACGTGGTCTTCCTTCTGCTTGTCCCCAGCTGCTGTAAGAGAAATCTGTGTTCAGTGATGCTAAAGCTGAAACTCCAGTACTTTGGCCACTTCATGCGAAGAGTTGACTCATTGGAAAAGACTCTGATGCCGGGAGGGATTGGGGGCAGGAGGAGAAGGGGACGACAGAGGATGAGATGGCTGGATGGCATCACTGACTCGATGGACGTGAGTCTGAGTGAACTCCGGGAGTTGGTGATGGACAGGGAGGCCTGGTGGGCTGCCGTCCATGGGGTTGCAAAGAGTCGGACACGACTGAGCGACTTTACTTTGACTTTTCATTTTCATGAATTGGAGAAGGAAACGGAGACCCACTGCACTGTTCCTGCCTGGAGAATCCCAGGGAAGGCGGAGCCTGGAGGGCTGCCGTCTATGGGGTTGCACAGAGTCGGACACGACTGAGCGACTGAACTGAACTGAATGCACATCCCTGAAGCGCTGAGCCAGAGTGGTTTCTGCTCGTTGTCATTGTTCAGTCGTTCAGTCAGTCGTGTTCGACTCTGTACGACGCCACGGACTGCAGCACACCAGGCTTCCCTGTCCTTCACCATCTCCCGGAATTGTTCAAACTCACATCCATTGAGCCGATGATGCCATCCAACCATCTCATCCTCTGCCGTCCCCTTCTCCTCCTCCTTTCCCAGCATCAGGGTCTTTTCCAATGAGTCTGCTGTTCACATCAGGTGGCCAAAGTATTGGAGCTTCAGCTTCAGCATCAGTCCTTCCAATGAATATTCAGGGTTGATTTCCTTTAGGATTGACTGGTTTGATCTTCTTGCTATCCAAGGGACTCTCAAGAGTTTTCTCCACTTCAAAAGCATCAATTCTTTGGCACTCAATCTTCTTTATGGTCCAACTCTCTCATTCTTACATGACTACTGGAAAAAACATAGCTTTGACTATATGGGCCTTTGTAGGGAAAGTAACACCTCTGCTTTCTTTCTTTCTTTTTTTTTTTTTAACCTCTGCTTTCTAATACACTGTCTAGGTTTTGTCATAGCTTTTCTTCCAAGGACCAAGAGTCTTTTAATTTCATGGCTGCAATCACCATCCGCAGTGATTTTGAAGCTCAAGAAAATAAAGTCTGTCACTGTTTCCATCTTCCCCCCATCTATTTGCCAGGACGTGATGGGACCGGTTTCTGCTGCTGCTGCTGCTGCTGCTGCTAAGTCGCTTCAGTCGTGTCCGACTCTGTGCGACCCCATAGACGGCAGTCCACCAGGCTCCCCCGTCCCTGGGATTCTCCAGGCAAGAACACTGGAGTGGGTTCTGCTAGTGGAGGTAAATCCCCAGCCCGTCCCCGGGTATAGCTGTACGCTGGGCCTCATGGTGGCGCATTTCCAAAGCAGCAAGGGCGCTCCCAGCTGGGGAGGAAGTAAAGCTCTTCCCAAGTGCGGTGGCTGTCGTCAGGGTGCTGGAAGCGCTTTCCGATTCCTCTCTTGCCGCCACCTCCGTCGTCCTTACACAACCCGCACCCCTCAGTTAGCCTTTAAGAACCTTCGGTTACAGTCAGTGACTATCCACTTGCGGTCTTCCCAGCTCCCCCTTCCAACGTCACCATCGAAACCCAGCAGCGTTTTCTGTCCTTTCAAAAGCTTTCAGTTTCATTTCGGTATTGTTCTTCGTTTGCTCCTCCCTGCCCCCGACCCCTGCCCCGGGAAAATCGGTTTCAAAGTTGAAATGCAAATTTCTTGGCAAAATCCTGCTGAATATCCCTCCTCCCCCCACCCACTACCCCACCCCCCAGCTTCCAGGAGACCTGAGTTTCCTCACGGACAACGTTTTATTTGCTCATTAATTCCACAAGCATTGTGGTAGCTAAGTGCCAGGGAGCTGGGGGGTACAGAATCAACAAGGAAAGAAAATCCTAGATTTGGATGCTGTCTGGGGTAGATGACAAGTAAATTGTGGTAGGCTCTGTAACAGAGAATAAGGGGCACTGAGCAGGAAGTGGTGAAGAGGGGGAGGCGGGGCTGGTGGATGGTCAGCCCGAGTTTACAAGGGAGGTAAGGATGGAGATGAGTCATCCAGAGACTTTTGGAATTTACCACATGCAAGTGGGCAGCAAGGCCATTATCAGGCTGCAAAAACAGCCTGTGTAAACAACATTATTTCATCATGCTACCTGGAGTTCAGGAGGTCAGGGCAAACCAGCCTTTGAGGCGCTCCCTGCTCCCTCCCATTGCCAACTGCATCTGGCATAGACGTTTAGTTTTATCAGGGACAATAAACGTGGTTGATCTGTCTGACCCATATTGCTGCTCTCTCTCCATTATCAGTTGCCCTGGGCGTCTGCTCTAGCTCTGTGCCTGAACCACTCAGTCCTGTCAGACTCTTTGCGACCCCATGGACTGAAGCCCCCTAGGCTCCACTGTCCATCGATTTTTTTCAGGCAAGAATACTGGAGTGGGTTGCCACTTCCTTCTCCGGGGGAATCTTCTCAACCCAGGGGTTGACTCTGAGTCTCCTGTGTCTCCTGCATTGCAGGCAGGTTCTTTACCTGCTGAGCCATTGGGGAGGCCCCTACTCAACCATTTTCTCAGTTACTGTGAACTGGAGACTAGAGTTCGTTCACATTAACTGAGAAACGGCCTGGTTCAGAGTGTCGCTCTGGTCCCTGTCGTAACCACTTTCGCACCAGTTGGGCTCACTGGGAACTGGCCAGTCGGCCATGGCTGCCGTTGCGACAGATGTCTGCCAATCGAGTCCGAGTAGTTGTGTTAGGGGAAGCACACTGATTGAAACCGCCCACCCTGGCCAGGCACCATAGTAACCATTTGCATGAGTTGTTTTATGACAGGAGATCCTGATAAGGAATATGGAACTAATAAGCCACCACCAACCGGAAGAGTTCGGGAAAGGCCAAAAGGAGACACCACGTGTCCATCCACTTCCCAGAATCCCTCTCACTAGCATCCATCTTGGCTGAGCGATGCGTGCGCCCCCAGCAAAGACTCTGAATTAGAGTGGTTGGCCAAAGACCACCCGGAAACTAATCCCATCACCATGAAACCCGACATTGCG
Organism: Bos indicus x Bos taurus; assembly: GCF_003369695.1. Taxonomy (NCBI): domain Eukaryota; kingdom Metazoa; phylum Chordata; class Mammalia; order Artiodactyla; family Bovidae; genus Bos; species Bos indicus x Bos taurus. Next base: position 50,254,794 of record NC_040097.1, on the reverse strand, counting down.
AGCCACGCGGCAGAGCAGTTCTCCTGGGTTTCCTTACCCTACTGCTCTCCACCCGGGTGCCCTTTCCCAATAAAATCTCTTGCTTTGTCAGCACATGTGTCTCCTCGGACAATTCATTTCCGAGTGTTAGACAAGAGCCCACTCTTGGGGCCCTGTAGGGGGGCCTCTCCCTTCCTACAACAGTTGTGTCCAAGGGTGGGATCCTGTGGTACAAACCGTGGCCAGCTGTCACAGAGGAATCAGCCCCAAGTTGCTGAGGCCAGGACAGTTGTCCCCTGATTCTGCAAGGCAAGGTTTCCCAGTCTTGCCCCATGAGGGGCTGACTTGTGCACTGTAGAATGTTTAGAAGGATCCCAGGCTCTACACAGTAGATGCCAGCAGGACCCTTCCCCCCTCCCTGCCCCCCACTGAGTAATGATAAGCACAACGTCTCTTGGGAGAAAACTCATGCCTGGTTGAGAACCACAGTTCTAAGAGGACGGGAGGCTCCAGGATTGACCCTTCAAGGTCGATGTCATCAGTGGTCAGGAATGTGAGCATGAAGGCTCCAGATTAGATACCGGCCTCTGCAGGGCTGGCTCAGAGGCTGAGAGGGTGGCTCCTGCTGGTCAGGGATTTCAGTGGAGCATTGGTGGGCTCATGTGTGAATGTGTGTATGTGCTCAGTTGTGTCTGACTCTTTGTGACTCCACAGAGGGAGGCCTGCCAGGCTCCTCTGTCCATGGGATTTTCCAGGCAAGAACACTGGAATGGGTTGCCGTTCCCTTCTCCATCAGATGTGACTAGCTGTGCTCAAGATGGGGAAATGAAAACAGAGCGTGTGTGTGTGTGTGTGGGTGTGTGTAGCTGCATGGACTTAATCGAGCATGTTCTTTGGTTTACTCATTCGTACACATTTCTGAGAATGTGCAATTCTCAGTGTGGGTGTAGGTATCTGTGTGTGGCTATAGATATCTGTGTGTTTCAAGGTTGGACTGTACATAGTCCACACTGCCCCTCCTCCTATGTCAGCAAGATAAATTAGTAACATATATGACACTTAATTGGTACTTTCAGAACACTAAGACTCAGCTCTAGTAAAGCTGAAATGAAAAATAGTTTTAGGAATTTCCTGGTGGTCGAGTGGTTAGGACTCTGCACTTTCACTGCAGAAAACACTGGTTCGATCCCTGGTCAGGGAACTAAGATCTGTAAGCTGTACTGCATGGCCAAAAAAAGACATTACACAGTATGTGTAATGAATGGGTGATAACCCCAATGGTCTTCAATGACATCGTGCTTCAGCACCAGATTCCAGGGTGGACAGAAGTCAGGGTCCAAGAAGCATAGTTAAGTCCATTCTGAGTTCATCTGTGTTCTCTAGTCTTAGCCCTTTGACAAACTGGTTGTCTAATAAACCATTTAACCTCTTATTTCTTTGAAGTGAAGTGAAGTGAAAGTCACTCAGTCATGTCTGACTCTTTGCGACCCCATGGATTCCATGGAATTCTCCAGACCAGAATACTGGAGTGGTTAGCCATTCCCTTCTCCAGGGGATCTTCCCAATCCAAGGATCGAACCAGTGTCTCCCTCATTGCAGGCAGATTCTTTACCAGCTGAGCCACAAGGGAAGCCCAAGAATACTGGAGTGGGTAGCTTATCCCTTCTTCAGAGGATCTTCCTGAGGAATCAAACCAGGTCTCCTGCATTGCAGGCAGATTCTTTACCTACTGAGCCATCAGGAAAACCCTTTTATTTCTTTGGTTTCTCCTTTGGTAAAATGGAGCTAATAATATCAGACGTAATTAGTGGACTCTCTTGACAACAACTTAATTATCATAAACACTTAAAAAACATAAATGCTGATAAATGTTGAGTGAAAATAAATTGTACTTCCTCATTAGGTAAGCTCTTCTCTTAAAAAAAAAAATCAGCTGACATTTATTTGTGTACTCTATGTTCCTGATAATTTATCTAAATATTTGTCTTTCTTGCTTGGTTAGTTATTTGTGTTGGGTCTGTGTCTTCGTTTGGTATAGTGGCCACTGTGGCTCCTAGTCACTCAGTTGTCATTTGTGTTCATATTTTTGACAGTGATGATTCTGGCCTAATCCCCCAGTTTGCCCATCAGTTTTCAGTTTTTCAAGGTCACTGAAGTGAGCTGTTGGACACTTTCAAGAGAAAAGAGCTTATATTCTTTCAATCAACCAACCAATCAAAAAACCAACCAACCACATGGGAAAAGCAGAAAGCTATGTGGCTCAAGGCTCTGGCCCTGAAAACACTGTAATAAAGAACAAACTACAGACTAGGGCGAGAGAGATACACAGATGCTCTTGCCAGGTGACTTTTCTGCGCCTTCAAATTAATATTCTTTTTTTTTTTCTCTTCCAACTCTGTTGGGGTACAGTTGGTAGATAAAATTGTTCGTATTTAAAGTGTACAATGATGTACATGATATATGTATACTTTGTGACGTGATTACCAGAATGAACACATTCATTACCTTACGTAGCTCCTATGTATATGGGAGTGTGTAGGTGTGTGGTGAAAATGTGTAAGATCTATTCGCTTAGCAAATTTCAAGTGTTTATTGTGAGTTTCTTTTCTGTTTTTTTTTTTTTGGCCATCCTGAACAGCTAACAGAATATTAGTTTCTCAACTAGGGATTGAATCTGAGCCCTTGGCAGTGAAAGCTCAGAGTCCTAACCACAGGACCACCACGGAATTCCCTCAAGCATTCGATACAGTATTGTTAGCTCTAGTCACCTTGGTGTGCATTATATCACCAGAACTTATAACTGAAAGATTTGACCAGTATGTCCCCATTTCCTCCTACTAACCACCATTCTACTCTCTATTTCTATGGGTTTGGCTTTTTTTTTTTCTTTTGATTCCACATATAACTAAGATCATACGGTATCTGCTTTTTTCTGTGCAATTTATTTCACCTAGCATAATGTCGTCTAGGTTCATCTGTGTTTTTTGCAAATGGTAAGATTTCCTTCTTTCTTATGTTGTTGTTGTTCAATTGCTCAGTCATGTCCAACTCTGCGACCCATGGACTGCAGCACGCCAGGCCTCCCTATCCTTCACCATCTCCCAGAGCTTGCTCAAACTCATGTCCATCGAGTCAATGATGCCATCCAACCATCTCATCCTCTGTTGTCCCCTTTTCCTCCTGACTTCAATCTTTCCCAGCATCAGGGTCTTTTCCAATGAGTAGGCTCTTCGCATCAAGTGGCCAAAGTATTGCAGCTTCAGCATCAGTCGTTCCTAAGAATATTCAGGATTGATTTCTCTTAGGATTGACTGGTTTGATCTCCTTGCAGTCCAAAGGACTCTCAAGAGTCTTCTCCAACACCACAGTTTGAAAGCATTGATTTTTGGCGCTCAGCCTTCTTTATGGACCAACTCTCACATCTATACGTGACTACTGGAAAAACCATAGCTTTGACTATACGGACCTTTGTCAGCAAAGTAATGTCACTGCTTTTTAATATGCTAGACAGGTTTGTCATAGTTTTTCCTCCAAGAAGCAAGTTTCTTTTAATTTCATGGCTGCAGTCACCATCTGCAGTGACCTTTCTTATGGCTGAATAATATTTCATTATACATTATCTATCTATCCGTCACATTTTCTTTATCCATATCCTATGTTGGCTATTGTGAATAATGCTGCAGTGAATATGAGCATACGGATATCTCTACAATGTACTGATTTCATTCCCTTTGGATAAATATCAAGAAGTGGGATTGCTGGATCATACAGTTCTCCTTTTATGTTTTTTGAGGAAGCTACATACTATTTATATTCCCACCAACAGTCCAGAAGTGTTCCCTTTTCTCCACCTCACCAATACTTGTCTCTTGTCTTTCTGATGACAGCTATTCTAACAGAAACCAGTGAGGGGTGATATCTCACTGTAACTTTGATTTGCATTTCCTTCATGATTAGTGATGTTGAGCACATTTTCATGTACCTGCTGCCCAACTGTACGTGGCTTTTTTCAATAGTAAGTACTACTACACAATTTGCAGTTGGTTGAATATGTGGAGGCATAATTTCAGATAAAGAGGAACCTTAGATATGAGAGCCAACCTAACTTATATGTGGATTTTTGACTATGTGCTAGGTTGGTGCCCCTAATACCTTCACTGTTCAAGGGTCAACTGTCAGTCAGTCAGTCAGTTCAGTCGCTCAGTTGTGTCCGACTCTGTGACCCCGTGAACCGCAGCACACCAGGCTTCCCTGTCCATCACCAACTCACGGAGTTCACCCAAACCCATGTCCATTGAGTCGGTGATGCCATCCAACCATCTCATCCTCTGTCGTTCCCTTCTCCTCGGGCCCTCAATCTTTCCATTATTTTTAATACTTTTGTTCTTTAAGCTTTATGAAAATGAAAGTGAAGTCACTCAGTCATGTCCGATTCTTTGTGACACCATGGACTGTAGCCTACCAGGCTTCTCCGTCCATGGGATTTTCCAGGCAAGAGTACTGGAGTGGGTTGCCATTTCCTTCTCCAGGGTATCTTCCCAGCCCAGGGATCAAACCCGGGTCTCCCACATTGCAGGCAGACACTTTACCCTTGGAGCCACAAGGGAAGCCCTTAACCTTTACACTAGAATTAAGTTATTAACACCATCGTGTTACAGTACTAAAGTATTCCGGATTTGATTATATACTTACCTTTATTTTATATTTTCATATTCCTATTTAGCATCATTTCATTTCAGCTTGAGAAACACCATTTGGCATTTCTTGTAAGGCAGCTCTATTGGTAAAGAACTCCCTTGACTTTTGTGTGCCTGGTAAAGGGTTTATCTCTCCTTTGTTGCTGAAGAATAGACAGCTTTGTAGGGTAAAGTGTTCTTGGTTGGCAGTTTCTCTTTCAGCACTTTTAATATATCATCCCACTCTTTCCTGGACTGCAAAGTTTCACTGATAGCCTGTTGAGGGTTCCTTTGTATGTGAGAATTTTTTTTTATGTTGCTACTCTAAATAATCTCTTTGTCTTTGAGTTTAGATAGTTTTATTTTAATATCTTGGAGAAGATCTCTTTGGACTGAATCTGTTTAGGGACCAATGAGTTTCATAAGCTTGGATATCTAAATCTCTCCCTAGATTTGGGAAGTTCTCAGTCATTATTTAAATAAGCTTTCTGCTCCTTTCTCCATTGATTCTCCTTCAAGGACTCCAATAATGTGTTGTTTTGTTCTTATAATTTGGGTTTCCCTGGTGGCTTGGTGGTAAAAAAAATCCACCTGCCAATGCAGGAGACTCATGTTCAACCTCTTTCTGGGAAGATTCCCTGGAGAAGGAATGACAACCCACTCCAGTATTCTTGCCTGGGAAGTCCCATAACAGAGGCACATGGCAGGCTACAGTCCATCGGGTAGCAAAGAGTCAAACAGAATTTAGCAACTAAGCAACAATGATCCTATAATTCACATAGGCTTTCTTCATTTTCATTCTCTTTGATAGCTTCTTTGCTTTGTGGAACAACCAAACATACCAGGTTCAACTTGTACATTTCCTTCCCCGTCCTGGAATCAGTGATTTTCTTTAAAGAGTCCTGGTTCCTTGTAGAAAGAAATGGTGTTTAGAGAGTGCCTCCTGGGTACCAGTTGTTGTTCAGTTGCTAAGTCATCTTTGATTCTTTGTGACCCCATGGGCTGCAGCACACCAGGCTTCCCTGTCCTTCACTGTCTCCCAGAGTTTGCTCAAATTCATGTCCATTGAGTCAGTGATGCTATTTAATCATCTAATTCACTGTTGATCCCTTCTTCTCCTGCCTTCAATCATTTCCAGCATCACGGTCTTTTCCAATAAATCAGCTCTTTGCATCAGGTGATCAAAGTACTGGAACTGCAGTTTCAGCAACAGTCCTCCCAATGAATATTCAGGGTTGATTTCCTTTAGGATTGACTGGTTTGATATCCTTGCAATCTAAGGGAGTAGTCTTCTCCAGCACCACAGTTCAGAAGCATCAATTCTTTGGTGCTCAGCCTTCTTTACGGTCCAACTCTCACATCCATACATGACTATTGGAAAAACCATAGCTTTGACTATCCCTGTGTGTCAGGGATGCCTGCTATTATTAAACCCAGCAATAATGCATCACATCAAAGATGAGAATCTACAGAGTCAGACAATAAACTGCCAATTCATTCTGATATTTCCATTTTAGTTTTCAGTTTATACAATTTTCCTTAACTTTGATTTTTTTTTTTACTTCTTTGATTTTGTATTTGTATTTCTTTTCTCTTACACTGAAAATCTTGATTCTGAATGAAATTGATTGTAATTGACTATTTGCTTATCCTAATTTATACACACTACTGGGTAATGAAGATATTTCCAAGTAATGTCTCTAAATAAATGCTTTTAAGAATTTTTGTAAAACATACCAATATTACTTAATAAGGATGTAAGATTACGAAATTCAAGATTTCTCTGCTGGTTCTTTTTTCCCTTAGGGAAAACAAATCTGTTTTAAAGTCCCTTGAAATAATTTTTGTTTGGTGGTGCTACCCACTTGATATACATTTATTTGTTACAGTATGGTTTCAATTTTAGAAACTACTTTTCAGAAATTAGGTTTAAGTTTTCAATGATATTTAAGGTTCCCTTGGTTTCTAAGTCAAAACTATAAAACAAGGTATATTTAAAGAAGCCTAGGTTCCCTATCTTTCCCCTCTACTCTGTTTCCCCTTATAGGTAATCTTTTGTCTTAGTTTTTTATTTTCCTTCCATTGTTTTGAAAATATAAGCACATGCACTAAAATATTGACCTCTCCATATTACTCTTCCCCACTTAGTATTTTCTGCCCACTATCCCATAGTGTTAAATAGTGATCCTCCTGATGACTCAAAAGCATACATAGTTCTCTATGGTGTGAGTATATCATGGTTTATTCAGTTGTTCTCTGTTGATGCACATCTAGTTCCCTCATTCTTAATCCTGAACTGATAACCATCTGAGGAAAATCCATAACAAGGAGAACAAAACAAAAAACAGAAACAGAAAAAGGAACTCAAGCAACAGAGCCTATGTAGAGAAAACAAAAGCTACTATATCTGCAGGGAAATGAGAAAAGGTATGTAATCGTGGAAAAGAGAATGGGGACCACTAAAGGAATGCTTACAGAATAAGAAAGAGCTCTCGGAAAAATCAAAATGTGGTATCAGAAATTAAAAAAACAAAAACCTCATTTAGAAAGATCAGAAGAACTTTCTCAAAGGTTAGAGAGAAAAAAAAAAAAAAGAAACCCCAGAAAGATGGAAAATAGAGGAGAAGTGGCTTGAAAATTAGGGGACTTTATGATACAGATCAACCCTGGAAGTCCAATATTTTAATAATAGGGTTCCCAAAAAGAGAGAATAGGGAAAATGAAGGAGAAGAAATAATAAAATTATTTAAGATAATTTCCAAGAATCAAAGAGCCTGAAATACTGAAAGAACTTACTCAGTATTCAGTGGATGGATGAATAGACCCACATCACAGAATATCAGTGTGCAATTTCAAAGCACTGGGGATAAAAGATTTTGAGTGTTTCTTAAAATTAAAAAAAAAAGAGGTCACATAAATTGGATAATTGTATGCTTTCAGAATTCCCAACAGCAATAGTGAAAGTTAGTGGTCATTGGAATAATAGCTTCAAAGTCCTGAAGGAAAATGATTTCCAACCTAGAATTCTATACCCAGCCGAACTATATTGAGAGTGAAAGTTTTCAGACAAGCACAATCAGAAAAAAACATTATTTGATGATGAACAAAATTGGAAAAAAAACAAAAAACAGACACAAAACAAGAAATAGAGCATTTTTCAGGACATGAATACAGCCATCAAAATGACTGACAGAGGTAAAAGTGGTTTGTGGCCCCTGGGGGGATAGATCAGGTGGAAGGGGGGACTGCCCTTTTAACTGTGAGAATGAATAGTTTTGATAAAGACATAAAAGTAGTAGGGAGAGAATAAACAATTTTTAAAAGGAAGGCAACTCTTGAGAACTAAGTTGATGTGGCTGTTTTGAAGACTATGATAAAAGATACAGAAGAAGAAGTATGATAAAAAGATTCTAAACAAAACAAAACAAAAAAAAGATTCTGAGATGCTATAGAAACTGGTCAAAGCATCAAAATTTAGAGGCATCTTTTAAACTTTCTGCACTCACCAATCTCCTGGCTTGCCTTCCTTGTAAGAACTTGACTAGGCCTTCTGGGAAAAAGTGATTCCTTGCAGTTGGCAAAAAAAAAAAAAAAAAAAAACCACACCAGAGACAGAGAGACATGCTGGAAGAAGTTGCAAGGGCCTTTTCTAAATGCAGAACTGGGAGATGTTGGGGAAACCAAGAAAGGATATGTCAAGTTTCTTAAAAGTGAAAGGACCAATGATGTCTGGGAAATGGCAAACAGCTTCAATGATTTGGAGACTAACATTGTTTCCCAAATTTGCCCCATGTTGTACTCACCAGGGGGCTTCCCTGGTGGCTCAGGAGTAAAGAATCTACTTGCAATGCAGGAGACTCAAGTTCAATCCCTGGGTCAGGAAGATCCTCTGGATGGAGAAGAAAATGGCAACCCATTCCAGTATTCTTGCCTGGGAAATCCCATGGATAGAGGAGTCTGGCAGGCTACAGTCCACGTGGTTGCCAAAGAGTTGGACAGGACTTGGCGACTAAACCACCACCACCATAGTCACCAGGGGAGCTTTTAAAAATCCTGGGCTCATATCATACCCCATACCAATTAAAACAGATTAAGTAGGAGAAGGGGCTAGACATCAAACATTTCTTTTATTTTGCCCTCCATTCACCCCTCCCACTACAGGCCTGAAGGATCATAGCTCTTCAACCCAGGCCCTCTGTAGTGAACGTTCAGAGTCCTATCCACTGGACTGCCAGGGAATTCCCTGATATCAGTATTTTTGAAAGACCCTCAGATGATTCCAGTGTGCAGTCAAGTCATGGAACCACTGGGGTAGAGTGTGTATGAGGAGGCTAAGCCTGGAAGGGTAGGGTAAAATTGTGAAGGTCTCAAGTGCCCAGTTGCTAAAGGGCAATAGAGGTGCCATCAACAGTTTTTGAACTGTATGTGATGCAGTGCGGTATCTGGAGAGATTAATGCACAGAAGAAATGGGAGGAGGTGAGATTGCAGAAGCACAGAGAACACTGGCTAGACTGATAGGCTACTTCTTGACTCAGAAGAAGTACCATAGGCTGTGTGCGTTAGGTGTGGCCAGTTCAGTTCAGTGGCTCAGTTGTGTCCGGCACTTTGTGACCCCGTGACTTCAGCACGCCAGGCTTCCCTGTCCATCACCAAATCCCGGAGCCCACTCAAACTCATGTCCATCACGTCGGTGATGCCATCCAGCCATCTCATCCTTTGTCTTCCTCTTCTCCTCCCGCCTTCAATCTTTCCCAGCATCAGGGCCTTTTCCAGTGAGTCAGTTCTTCGCATCAGGTAGCCAAAGCATTGGAGTTTCAGCTTCAGCATCAGTCCTTCCAATGAATATTCAGGACTGATTTCCTTCAGGATTGACAGGTTGGATTTCCATGCAGTCTAAGAGACTTTCAAGAGTCTTCTCCAACACCACAGTTCAAAAGCATCAATTCTTCCGGGCTCTGCTTTCTTTACAGTCCAACTCTCACATCCATAGGTGTGTCCATGGGTCACCAAATCTTCCTTGCCTCATTGAAAACTCTACTATTCCTCTGGTTCAAGCCCCGCGAGATCCCTCGGTTGTAGTGCTCCCCTAGACGGGTGTAAGAACCACCAGGAGGCAGTGTAGGCCCCAGTCGGCCCAAGGGAGAGCTGCAGGCTCCGCTCTCTGATTGGGCCAAATCCCCAGCGTGGAGGAAAGGGATCCCAGTTCCGGAGAAGTTGAGGACCAAGCAGAGGTGGTGGGTAGGAGGCTGTGCAGATTGTTGCGCCAGGGAAATGCAGTCTGAGGTCGTCCTAACCGCCCCCCAACTCCTTCGGGGACCACTGCCCTTCCAGGAGGTTCCTTTCTATTCCCTCCTGCAGTGAGAGGGTCACTCCTCCACCGGCGCCATGAGCATGCCGGTGAGCGTCAAGATGTCGGGGGCCTTGCCGGCTTCTTTCCACCAGCACCCCTAGAATGGAAGGCCGAGCACCCAGTAAGTACTCCATGTCCAAGATAAGACTCAACCGGGGCAGATAGGAAGTGGAGGTGATGGGCACGAGGCGCATCTACCCCGGGCTTGCCCCCCTAGTTTCTTTGTTGGAGGGGACGAGAGGTCCGGGGGCGGGGCTCAAGGCCATTGGCTGACCATTTCCTGTCTCCCGGACAATCGCGGCGGCCTAGCTAGGGTGAAAAGTCACCGTGACCAAAACCTGTCGGAGGGGGCTGTGCGCGCGCCCGGTCCCTCGAGGTGCACGGCTCGAAGCACTCGTTTTTCCAAAGGTGGCCGAGAGCAACCCCATTGGAGCGCTCGCCCGCGAGATGGGAGACATCGAAGCGCCTCTTTAAAACACACGATGACAAACACCCCCTCCCACCCAGCGGCGACGTGCACGTGACAATTTTCGGGCCCTCGCAACTACGTGGAAACTTGGAATAGGTCTGCGGCTGCATACAGCCGGGCGCCGGGGTCTCTGCGCCCCCGCCCCGCTCGTCGCAGCGGAGGGGGCCGAGCTACCGCGAGCAGGCGACCCCGCCCGCTGAGTCCGTCCCCGGGGAAGCGGCTCCCGAGGCGGCAGCGGCGGCGCGGGCCATGTGGGACGCGCGGGTAACTAGGTGCGTAGAGGCGCAGGACGCGCGGGGGGCGCCTCCGGCCTTCAGCCGTGCCTCTTTCCGGCGGGAGGGAGGCGGCCGCGCGCTGGGGCCGGCGTCCCCCGAGGCCGCAGCGGGGCAGGCGGTCCCTGCGCTCATCTAGGTGCAGACGCGGGCCTGTTGCGCGGGGTCCGGCGCGGGGTGGGGGTGGGGGGCTGCTCCGGGATTCCTGGCGCCTGGGGAAGGGGCGCGCGTTGCGACAGGACTGCGGCGGCGCGCGGCCTGCCACGTCCCCAACCCGGCACCAAATCTGCGGCTCCGGGGCCCGCCTCCCGCCTCCTCCGGTAGATCCCAGGGCAGCGAATGTTAAGACCAGCGGACGCGCCCGCGGGGCACGCGTCGGACTGGCCGGCGCCCGGGCGCGAGCCGGGATTTGCCGGGACCTTAGGGGAGTGCTGGCCGCTTCCTAGCTGGAGGAGGTTGGCGAATCCAGCCCCGAGCAGGCCTCTTCCTCAGCCCGCCCGATCGTGAGCTGGGCTTTCCTCAGGCCCACCGTCCTCGGCCAGAAGAGTTGGGAGGAGGGGATAGCACTAAGGGCCCGGGGTTCAGAGGCGGAGTCCCAAAAACCCAGGCTTCTGCTTCCGAGCGTTTGCATATGCGGGCTCGGAGCCTGGAGCCTGGAGCCTGGAGCCTGGGAGATGCACTCCGCCCCCTCGCCGCACACCTACTGGGAGCCCGGAGCATTAGCCACCTGGCTGAAACTGCCTTTCTGCAGCCCGATTCCCGGCTAGGGGCGTTTCTAGGAGTCTGCAAGCTTTGGTTCATACTAGGCAAAATTTTGTAGAAGGCAATGGCACCCCACTCTAGTACTCTTGCCTGGAAAATCCCATGGACGGCGAAGCCTGGTGGGCTGCAGTACATGGGGTCGCAAAGAGTCGGGCACTACTGAGCGACTTCACTTTCACTTTTCACTTTCATGCATTGGAGAAGGAAATGGCAACCCACTCCAGTATCCCAGGGACAGAGGAGCCTAGTGGGCTGCTGTCTATGGGATCGCACAGAGTCGGACACGACTGAAGTGACTTTAGCAGCAGGCAAAATTTATCGGGAGATGTACAATTTGCCAAAAAAAAAAATTTTTTTTAAGAGGAGCGAGAAAGGGGTGGGCTCTGAGGTTTCTAGTCCCCAGTCCAGTTGTTGACCTAATCAGTCCTTTACGTGGGAGGAAAGCAGGGAGCCCAGGGCCTTCAGCACCCAGGTTCAGCCCCTGCCTGGCGCTGAGCTTCCCAAGTGCCAGGCACCTTTCTGAGGCAAGACTGTTACCCGGATGGCTTGGTCTTTTGTGGATTATCCTGTTTTGTGCTTTATAGAAAGTACTACCCTGGAGGAGAGTCAGAAGTTTCAATTGTTTTGCAGCCATCTCTGTTTTGTACAGTTGCAGGATGGATGCATGAGCTCTGAGTACCCTCTGCCGGCCTTTGTATCCTCCACAGGAGATGGAGGGGGAATGGGTGTATGGGGGCATCTGTCCCCAGGGTCAGATCCCACTGCTTCCAGCCTATAAGCTTCTGTCTTTTCCTGACCGAGATCCACAATAGAGATCCGCACCCAGGCACATGCATATATCAGTGTAAAACTCCAAGAAGAGCGCCGTGAGTGCTAAGTCGATTCACTCATGTGGGAGTTTCTGTGAACCCATGGACTGTAGCCTGCCAGGGTCCTCTGACCATGGGATTTTCCAGGCAAGAACACTGGCTGGAGTAGGTTGCCATGCCCTTCTCCAGAGGAGTTCCCCCACTCAGGGATCCAACGGTGTCTCTTATTTTCTTTACCACTAGTGCCATCTGGGAAGCCCCCAAGAAGAGCCTCACAGGATATTTACACTCTATGGAGTGAGGACAGTGATATTTTCTATTCTATTCCATATTCTGTTTTGTTTTTTTTTTTAACCTAGTCATAATCCGTTAACTTGGTTTGATCACTGACTAATCAGTCCGCAGTGGCAAGTGTAAGCTTCTTTGAGGCACCCCCAGAGAGGTGGAGGAGAGTATCCATATTTCCCTGGGAACTAAGTCTGGAAGGGATGAATTGGTTTAGGAGACATGAAGGAAGCTGAGATTCAAACTTGAGTAAGGAGAGTACTAGAGGTTGTGGCTGCAAAGGCAGGCTGAAGGATGCTTCTGGTTCCTCTGGTTCCATCTGTCTGGCCCCACCAGGCTTTCTGCCTCCCAGGAGCCCAGTGAATGGGTGGGGCCTCCTGTGAGTGCTGGGGAGGTAGCAGAGGAAGGGCTTCTTGCCATTGTCTTTTTTTTTTTTTTTTTGAGTAAGCAGGAAGGAGAATGCTGAAAGGCTGCCAGGAGCCCTGGATTCATACATTCCAAAGGGGACTCTTTTAAGTCTCTGCACACAATTTCACAACGGGGTCAGCAGCAGGGCAGTGAACATTTTATAGATGAAGAAGCTGAGGCTCATCACCTGGTAGTCGTTACAGCTAATTAGTAGTAGATCTGGCCTTAGACACCCACTCTCTCAGGGACCGAAAAGAGACTTGATGGAATTCTTCAACGTCTCTTTGTTGATCGGTTCTTTTTTCCTGCACTTGCTACCAAAGGCCCGTTGCTATGCTGTGTACCCTCTTAGTATTTTATTTTTGCTTCTTGGGATGAAGATTCTGTTAGCGGGCAAAATAGAGCACGTGAGCCTCTGTCTAGGTGGGAAAGGTAAGTGACCTTGAGGATGCTCTTAAAAACTGAAGTGGGGTTGGGTTGTGGGCCTCTGGTCATTGTCCTGGGTGTGGCAGTGCTTTCCTTGGCCTCCAAGAACAATTCCATTGCCTTTCCAGACAGAAAAGTGGAGCTGACCGATTGGCGCCCTGCCTCTGGGTTTCCAGGCACTGACACAGCTGACCGTGTCTCATGACTTTTGTAACAAGTTTCCTTGAAGTGTAGCCTGAGTTTCTTAAGGCCCAGAAATCTTTGTTTGGACACATCTTTATAAGAAGGAAGAACTAGGGGGAAATGGACAGTCTCTTTAGCAAAGATGACTCTTTATGTTACCACTGAGATCTATGGTGGGACAGTGGCAAGGGTGGAGAGAACATTTGGTTTTAAACTTTATTTTTTTTTAATTTTTGGCTTCACTGTGCGACTTGCAGGGTCTTAGTTCCCTGACCAGGGAATGAACCCACACCCTCAGCAGTGAAAGCATGTAGAGTCCTAACCACTGGACCACTGGGGAACTACACACTGCTATATTTAAAATTGGTAACCAACAAGGACCTACCGCATAGCACAAGGAACTCTGCTCAATGTTATGTGGCAGCCTGGATGGGAGGGGAGTTTGGGGGAGAATGGATGTATATCACTGAGTCCCTTTGCTGTTCACCTGAAATACCTCAATACAAAATTTAAAAAAGGCAAAATAAGAAACTTTAAAAAAAGGTATTGAAGCAGGTAAACAGACATCTTTCGAACCCCAAAATGTCGCAATGCCCAAACCAAGATCAGTATTCTTCCCTTCGGTCACTAAGGTTGTCCATTTTGCCTGATCAGACATTTTTCTTTGTCTCAGATTTCCTAAGTAAGCATTGCTTTGTTTCCTTGATTTTATGGAACATCTGAAAGTGTGACTGAGCCTTACCTGTAAACCCCGACCCAGTTTACCTGAATCAACTCCATCTTTTGCCTGGGCGTTCAACATCAGCATCAGTGCCCACCTGCATCCCCATAGCACATTTGTCTTAGCTTCTTTGAACCTGGTGAGCTGGTGGGACCTCCTATGTGTTTGTCGGAGACAAGCCGAGTCTGGATTTAGCTATTTCTGTTTGAAGTTCTGGTGACATCTAGATTGAGATGTTTTTATCTTGTAAGTGCTGAGTCCTCCTGTCAATGAAAAGAAAGATTGCTGACCTTAGAAAACGGTGATGACCTTTTGAAGGTGCAGGGGTAGAAAAGTGTTCCCTTCTTTCCTTTTATGTTCTTTGGCTGGTTCTAATAATTAAAATTGACACAAGGGATTAACAGGAGAAAAGCAAATTTAATTTCCTGCATATGGGTGCGCCATAAAAATATGAGACTCAAAGAAGTCTAACTGATTCAGGAAGCTTTTAGGCCTTTTAGGCAAAGAAACAAGGAGCTTTGACAAAGGGGCTTGGGCTTGGGGTAATAAACTGGTGAAAAAATAATAAGGTTTGTTTACACAGCTCTCTCACCCTACATTCTCTATCTCTGCTGATAAGGATGCCTCCTACCCTTCTGGTACAGAGAGGGTGCCTTTCCCATGGGAAATTTATTTTTTGCTTTCAGAGGGGGAAGGAGGGTCAGAGTGTCCTTTTCTCACCAGCTGTTTCTCAACTACCTTTGATACAAAATAATAATCACTATGCCAGAGTGGCACATTATAGGGTAGCATGTTCAGAGGAAACCAGGCCATTTGGGGGGAAGCTGCACAACAGAAAATATAGAGAATTACCGCACTCTACTGAGTAGTTTGAGTTACTGTGAAAAGTACTTGGATCACAAGTGTCAACTGGGATGAGCTTCGTGTCCAGCTGCGGTCCCTGGGGATCTCGCCTGTGGTCACCCTTGGATCACCTCATCCATTGTCCATCAGGGTCCACTCTACCTCGAGCCTCAAAAATTGGTAACTTCGAAGGCTCACTGGCGTCTGGAGTCTGAACCTACTGTCCAGTTACTAAAGGTCTCTGTAATGTGGACTCAGATTTTGTCTCTAATATACCCTTTGTTCTCCCGTCAGCGTCTTACCTGGTCTTGCCACTTTCTGCTTTCTCGCTTTCCAAGGCAGTTGTGCTCCTCACATACCAGAGGGCCAGTATACCTCATATCCTGGCCAATGGAGGATTTAAGCACGTGAGACCTAGGCACTGCTAACGGGGGCAGAACAGAGTCAGTGCCAGGCAGCCCAGGGAGAAAGGGTGAGTGGACATGCAGACAAGCCTTCCAGAAGGGTTCCCAGCTCCTGAATCCTCCATCCCTGGACGAAGTCTGGGAGGTAAGCTTTGTGCTACGCCCAGACGGATGGAGGGCACTTCCAGCAGGCCGGATTGAGGGGCGCCGGAGAAGAGAGGGTCATTCCAGATAAAGGGGGCAGCTTATTATGAAGAATAATGACGAGCACCATTTCCTTATATACAAACACGTCACGAGGACGTGTGTAGAGGTTCTACTAGGTGAGCGTAGCCACTGGTTCACCCCACCTGGAATGGTCCTCTTGGACTGGGCATGCGCAGGAGGCCATGAGGAAGGAGGTGGGTAAATGTCTTTTAACAACTCCCAGATAAATAGGTTTTAGAGATCTAGTTAACTCACAGCATAATGATAATAGCCAACAACATTGTATTATAAACCGCAAAGTTGCCAAGAGACTAGATCTTCATTTTTCCCATTACAAAAAAGAAATGATACTTGTCTGTCATCATAGAGGTATTAGCTAATGCTATGGTGGCAAGCATATTGAAACAGATAAATATAAAATCAACACCTTGGGGACTTCCCTGGTGACGGTCTGGTGGTTGGGACTCCGGCTTCCAATGCAGGGGATGTGGGTTTGATCCTTGGTTGGGGAGGTAAGAGTCCCACATGCAGCGAGGCTAGGCCAAAAGAGTAAAAAAACTGTAAAAAAAAAATCAACTCACTGCACACCTTAAACTTACAAAAGGTTATATATCAATTATATTTAAACAATATTGTTTTATGAAAGAGGAAAAAAGAAAAACGGTGAGCAAAAAGTCTTGTATGCTAAACCAATATAATATGCTACCTTGTATGCTTCCAATATGGGCTTCCCAGGGGGCTCAGTGAGTAAAGAATCTACCTGCAGTGCTGGAGACGCAGGAGACGCGAGTTCGATCCTTGTGTTGGGAAGATCCCTTGGAGGAGGGCATGGTAACCCACTCCAGTATTCTTGCCTGGGGAATCCCAAGGACAGAGGAGCCTGGCGAGCTACAGTCCGTTAGGGTCGCAAAGAGCTGGACACGACTGAAGCGGCTTAGCCCTCGTGCATGCTACCGATAGTTGACTTTGTGCCTGGCTCTGTGTTAAATGCCTTTCATGTATTATTTATTCCTCGGAGAAATACTGTAAGCAATGCCCGTTTTACAGGTCTCTCTGCCCCCGAGTGTGAGCTTCATGAGGGCAGTAGAGACGTGGGTCTCTGCACATGTCCTGGCATCTAGCAGAGGGCCTGGCACACAGAAGGTGCTCAGTGCTTGCTGACTGGCTGAGGAAAGAGGAAGTCCAGTCATAGAGGTGACTCCGGCCGTGTTTAGCGTTAAAGAAACTGAAGGCGAGGGTTAGGGAATTGGCTGTCTGACCCCAGGCCTGGCGTAGCCCCAGTGGGACTGGATCCCAGGGTTGTGGACTTGGTCTTTTGTGAGGAGGAGGCACGCTTGTCCTCCCTGTGGGGCTGGCCCCAGCCTTGTGACTGCAAAGCTGTGTGACTGGGAAGGGGCCAGATGAATTTGGGATCATGTGGTTACAACAGGGAGAAGGCTGGAAAGGTAAGTTGAAGGATGTGTGTGTGTTTAAACAGCTTTGTATTTTATTTAGAAGGCTGGGAAAACGGATGGCTGTCTTTTCAGCCTGGCCAAAGTTCACACTTTTTTCAAGACCAAGGGCAAAACCCTGTGTTTCAGGAACCTGTCAGCTGGTGCTAGAACTTTGGAGGGACTCAGATCTCCCCAGCGTTGCTAAGGTACCTCCCTTTGAGGAGGTGCCTTTCAGGGACCCTGTCTGGGGGAGACTCTTATTTAGGGGAGCTCCTGGGCACCTCTGGACCCTTCCCAGGCCCCAGTGGATGGTGTTTCAGGCTCTCCACTGGTTTGTCTTGCCTTTCAGAGGGGTGGGAGGAGGAACAGAGGCCATTAATCTGCATCTAAAATGTTACAGGGTCCTAGGTAGCTCAGCGGTAAAGAATCCACCTACCACGCAGGAGACATGGGTTTGATCCTTGGGTCGGGAAATCCCACAGAGAGTAGCATGGAGGGCTGCAGTTCAGGGGGTTGCAAAAATTGGACACAACTTAGCAAATGAAGAGCAGCAGCAGCAAAATATTACAGAGGGGCCTGGGAAGGGATGTGGAGCGGAGCCCGCCTGGGCTGACCTTTGTTCTAGGGCTGTCGTGGGGTGGGGGTGGGGCTGTGCCCTCCTCGGGGCTGCTCCCACTTCACAACCATCCGTAGCTCCCAGGTGCTCTGAGGGAGAGTGGGAAGCCCAAATACCGGGACTGTGGCAGTAGCTGGGCCACCTGGATTTAGCACAGATCCTGAGTCAAGACTTCTGAGCAGCCTGTGCGTGCCCCTATGGAACACCCTCTTTGGTCTTCAGGCAGAGTCCGGAATGCCAACTTTTCAGGGTCACTGTTTTGGGCATTCGATTTTCATTTTCAAAGCCACCCTTTCTGTTTTCCCCAGTCCCCTGACCCTTTCTTCACTTAACCTCTCAGGGTGTTGTGAACACAGATTTTGGTATCAGACTTAGGTTTGTGCCTTGTTTAGAGACGTCCCTTTTCTTCGATTAAACCCGTTTCTGGACCTGTAAAACTGGGATCATAATTATACCTTCCTCACTGGCACTGTTAGGAACAATTTGATGATAGAATGTCTGAGAAGGGCTTAGCACAGGGCCTGGCGTGGAATAAGTGCTTGGTGAATTTTACCTGTTATCATGCAGCTACCCAGGACTGCCTTCATCCAGATAGTACAGTGCAAACAGGCCAGTCTGTGGCACACACAGGAGAAACTGGCCACCACAGGGAGGGGGGTCTCCTTATGGCCTTCCTCTTTGGGGGTCAAGTGATTAAGACTCCACTTCTGAGCCAGGAGTTGAGATGTATCCTTCTCGGCCCTTCAGCAATATTTCCAGTGCCCTGGTGGTTTTAGAGACTTGGAACATTTGCCTTTCATTTCACCTGCACACTATCCAATACTAAAATGTGCCCAAAAGCTCTTAGCTTGTCCTTCCTTAGAGAATGAACTTCTTTAATCTGAGTTTACATTCTTTCTTGTCTTTTTTTTTTTTTGGAGTTAAAAGATTCCGTCTCTTGTGAAATTATGCAGACAGCAGATGGCACACATTTATTTATTTTTTAAGATGGTACACTTAAAAAAAATTCTGATTTGGCAAATCAAGGAGTTGGCAACCTTATTTAGGCTCCCTTTGATTTCTTTCCTGTGTGTGCAAATGTTACTGTTTGTCAAAAAAAAAAAAAAAAATCTAGGAGTCACTGATTTATAGGATTATTCTTTGCTGTTAGCATTTTTCAGTGCCTGGCACTGTCATATCACAGGTGACATGTGGCCCTGTTTGCTGACTTTTGGATTTTCAACAGGTGCTTATAAATTTGGGTCATCTTTCTCCTTGGTTTTCCCCCAATAACCAACAGCTTTGGCAGTATGATCTTGGTTGTTTTTGATTTGTACTTTGTGTGGTTGGCTTTTCTTAACATTTGTGTCTTGTTGTAAAATTTAGTTTGTGCCTTAAGAGTTCAGTCTACGGGGGAGAGCAGAAAAACAGTGGCTAGCATGGAGCTTTTGAGACCTAGCACAGGGCCTGAAATACTGAGACTGTGGGGGAAATATATTTAATATGTTGAAAACTGGTTAGGTCCTAACTCAGGGCCCTAAGCGGTTTTAAAAGCTACACACACAGGGCCTGGGCAGAAATGTTAACAGCAGCAGGGCTGACTTTAGCTGGGGTGAGCGCGGCAGGTGACAGGTTTGCTGGGGTTCAGAGTGTCAGTGGGGGAGGAGGACCACAGGTCTGAAAGTCCTTTGGAACGTCTATGGAAATTGTGCTTGAGAGGAGGTGGGGGTGGGGCCTCAAGACCCTGGAGGGCTTTTGTAACCAGGGCGCAGCCTGTTATCTGATGGATCCAGGGATGTCTCACTGATGGTGATAAAGAAGTTGAGCAGGAGCTGGGTGACTCTGAGGTGTGCGTGTGTGTGCCTAGTCACTCAGTCGTGTCCAACTCTTTTGCAACCCCATGGGGTGTAGCCCCCTAGGCTCCTCCGTCCATGGGATTTCCCAGGCAAGAATACTGGAGTGGGTTGCCATTTCCTTCTCTAGGGGATCTTTCTGACCCAGGGATTGAACCTCAGTCTCCTGTGTCTCCTGCATTGGCAAGTGGGTTCTTTACCACTGCTCCACCTGGGAAGCCCCTTAGTCTGGGGCAAGGAGAGCTAATAACAAAGATGGGGAGGATGTGTCCAGAGGGTGTGTGTGAACCCAGCTTGGGGATGGCTGTTCTGGGACCTGCATGCCTCTTAGGGGAGACAGAGCTGAGGGTGAGGTGGGGAACAGGTGACTTGCACTGGGCTGCTATAGGGCACTTTGAGTGTTAATGCTTGGATGCACAGATTCATTCTGGCTCAAGTGTTTGTTATGCAAACAGAATGGCACACAGGACTCATCTGGGGTGTGAATGTGTGGCCACCTAGAAAGAATGATGCCGAAATCATTCTGAAGCCTCATCAGGCCCTGCAGGAAGGAATACTGTGATCAGAGGGCTGGGTGGGAGGGTGGGGGGAGGCAGAACCCCTGATAGGGAGCTGTGTCTAATGTGAAGTTGTAGAGAGGGGGGGAATAGGCACTAGTCAATGAAAGAAAAATTGCCAAGGACTTGGGCAAAAGGTGGAAGGTTCTGGAAGGCTGCTACTGTCTTTGGCAACCAGGGAAGGGGCAAGGAGCTTGTGGGCCTCAGAGGCAGGGAAATGTGGGGTTGTAGGGCCCCAGAAGGCCCTCCTTCTGCCCCTCCTTTCTCTGGGTAAAGGTACCGTTATTTCTCACCGAGAGGGTTTTCTTTTCAGGGTTGGGGTGGGGGATAAGGCTGCGCCCGTCTGGAGCTGCCTACTTGAGTGGGGAACTTTTCCCAAAGTTCCAGTCCAAAACCCCAGGGAAGGGGACTCTCGGGCCTGCAGGTCTGGCACCCAGAGCCCACGTGAGATCCTGGACCCCGCTGCACGCACCTTGGCCTTCCATTCAAAGGAACAATTGCAGGAGAGAAGGATTTGGGTCCATTTTCATACTTGACAGCACTGACCCCTTCCACTCTTCATTCAAGGCCTTGAATCACAGATTTTTCTCAGCTGCTTAACTGACTGGCAATTTCAGAGAACCCCTGTGAAAACAGATCTGAGGGCTATGGTCTTTTCTTCCCTTCCCTCAGAGCTATGTTTTTTTTTTTTTTTTTAATTCTTATTGGCGTATAGTTGATGCACAATATTGTTAGCTTTCGCTGTACAGCATAGTGAATCAGTTACACACATACGTGTATCCACTCTTTTTTTCAGTCTTTTCCCATATCGATCATTACAGTGTGTTGAGTCGAGTTCCCTGTGCTATACAGAAGGTCATTATTAGTTATCTGTTTTATGTGTGTGTGCGTGCTCAGTCACTTCAGTCGTGTCCAGCTGTTTGTGGACCCTGTGGACTGTAGCCCACCAGGCTCCTCTGTCCATGGGATTCTCCAGGCAAGAATACTGGAGTGTGTTACCATGCCTTCCTCCAGGAGATCTTCCCAACCCAGGGATCAAACCCAGGTCTCCTGCATGTCCTGCATAGCAGGTGGATTCTTTATCGATAAGCCCCTGGGGAAGCCCCATTTTGTGTATAGTAGTCTGTATATGTTAATCCCTATCTCCCAATTTATCCCTCTCCTTCCTTTCCCCCCTGGTGACCATAAGATTATTCTACATCTGTAACTCTGTTTCTGTTTTGTAAATAAATTCATTTGTACCATTTTTAAAAATTCCACACATAAGCGACACCATACAATATTTGTGCTTCTGTGTCTGACTTACTTCACTCTGTATAACCTCAGGGCTGTGTTTTTTAACAAAATATTTTCTCTTTGCTGGGTAAACAAAACAAAGGTTCTGTAAATGTTACAAGGATCACACAGAAATAATGGAGATCTCCATGGCCTGTACCACTAACCTGAACCTTCCTGGATTTTGGGCAACAGTGGGTTCTAGTCCTGGCTTCCCTGCCCACCCACAGGTGCTATAGACCAGGATGCTGGGTGGAGACAGGTATCAGCCTGGATCTCAGCCCTGATACCCCGGTGTGACCGTGGTCGGGCCCCCCAAATCTCTGAGCCTGGGGAGATTTGGCTTAGAGCATTTCCCTTGCTCTGAAAATTTTAGCCCAACCATCTCACTTTCTGAAATCCTTTCTATTTTAGTAATTCTGAGAACATATTCAGAGAGGTATTACCTTCCTAGGTCTGCAGTAAGAAATTGTATGACCACAAACTGGGTGATTTAACAGAAAGCTATTTTCCCATGGTTGAGGAGCATCCTCTCCATTTTTTTCCAGATCTCCCCAGAGATCTCCACTTATTCCTCTCTTAAGTGTCTCTCTAGTGTCTTCTCCCAATAGATCAAATCAGATATATACAAGTACACTAACCTGTCCTCAGACTCTCCAAGTTGTTCTACAAATTGTTCTCCAACTGGCTTTATTCACCTTCGTTGCGTATTTTGACATCTCTTCATTTGGATCTGCCCTATTTATTCTTAACAATGATAGTGTTCTATTCTGAGTGGTACATTCTTTGTATAAATGTCTCCACTTGTTGGGCTCTTGGATTTGTATCCTTTTTGCTTTGACAGACAATGAGGCAATTAATATCCTCATGTCCTTGAATGAAATATGTCTGTAGAATAAATTCCTAGCAGCTGTGTGAAAAGCTTGTGTATTTCTGTAGAGAGAAGCTGTACTACTTAAGTCTTGTCATCAGCTGTGTGTGAGACTGATTCTCCATCCATAATCTTGCTGCTTAGGGTGTTATTAAACTACTTTCTGAGGTTTCTGATGTACAGAAGTTTTAAACGTTTAATGAATTCATGGCTATCACTGTGTGGTTTCTGCTTTTGGTATCATTAGAATGGCCTTCTTAAATGTGAAGATACTTACAATTTTTTATCGCATTAAAGCCTCTCCAAATTTATGTAATTTGAGAATCAAAAATACAGAAAGGTTACAATGAAAAGGTGGGATTAGGTCTCCCTCCTCCACCCCGTACCCCAATAAAGGTAATTTTATTTCTCATGCATCCTTCCAGAATTTCTTTATTCATATATAAGCAAATGCAGATCTATATATTCTTATTTAGCTCTCCCCTCTGTCTTTTAAAATTTTGCACAAAATGGAGTGTAATGTATACACTATCCTGCATTTGCTTTGTGCAAAAATATTTTGCAGATTATCCCAGATCAGGAAATACAAAGCATCTTCACCTTTTTTTTCATCTTCACCCTTTTTTTTTTTCTTTGTTTTTAAAGAAAGTGCATACTTCATTGTGGGGGCAGCTGCACTCTAATTTATTAAACCAGTCCTCTGTTGATGGCCATTCAAGCTCGTCCCAGTCTTTTATTATTATAAACAATTAGACAGTGAATAATGTCATACCATTTCCTGTGTGTGCAATCGGTTTGCAACATTGATTCCCAGAAGTAGAACTACTGGGGCAAAGGCCCTGTGTGTGTGGCACTTGATTAGATCTGACCAGGTTTCCTCCTAGAGCAGTTGAAGATAATCTGAAACCTGTAGCTGTATTTTCTCTTAGGGCTTTTTTTTTTTTCCTCAACGCTTTTTAAAAAATGAGAGATTTGCATCTAAGCAAAGGCACAGATTTTAAGGATCCTGTTCAGTGAGCTTTGATGAGTGTACATACCTGTGTGACCCCACCCCAATCACCGAAGAGAACATTCCATCTCGCAGAAAGTGCTCTTATCCCCCTTTCCAGTCAGTAACCCTGTCTCCTTCCCTGGGTAACCGCTCTTCTGCTTTCTTAGATTTGCCAGTTCTAGAGCATCAGCCAAATAGAATCCCACAGCCTACAGTCTTCTGAGTCGGGCTTAGCATAATATTCTTGAGGTTCTTCACATTGCTGCGTGTGCCAGCCATTGCTTTTCACTGCCCTGGTGTCTTTTTGACACTAGCATTTTTTTTTTCCATCGACTTAGAAGGAATTTTGGTGTATGATGTGTATTCGTTTTCTTTAGCTGCCGTAACAAATGCCCACAAACAGTGGCTTAAAACCATGCAGACGGATAATCTCACAGTCTGTCGGTGAGAAGTCTGGTTCCTGTGGCAGGTTTCACGAGGCTGAAATCAAGATGTTGGCGGCTAGGAGGGTCTGCCCAGAATCCTTTTCTAAGCTCATTTGTGTTGTTGGCAAGATCCAGTTGCTTGCAGCTGTGGGACTGAGGTTCCTGTTACCCGACTATCACCCAGGAGCCTCTCTCTCTTTCCAAGGCCACCTACATCCCTTCCCGTTGCTTCCCCTCCATCTTCGAGGCACGAAGCGATGGGGTTAGTCTTTTTCAGGTTTCACGTCTGCTTCTGCATCTCTCTTGCCTTCCGCTTCTCCAGCATCTTTCTGACTCTAGCCAGATAAGTTTTTCTGCTTTGGAGGGTTAATATAATTAGATTGGGCTCACCTAGATAAGGGCTTCTCTGGAGAAGGAAGTGACAACCCACTCCAGTGTTCTTGCCTGGAAAATCCCATGGACAGAGGAGCCTGATGGGCTACAGTCCATGGGGTCACAAAGAGTCAGACATGACTTAGTGAATGAACACGCACCAGTGTTGTTAGTAGTAAGGAATCTGCCTGCCAATGCAGAAGATGTTAAGAGACGCAGGTTTGATCCCTGCATGGGGAGGATCCCTTGGAGGAGGAAAATACAACCCATAACAGTATTCTTGCCTGGGAAATCCCAATCCATGGAGTCCCAAAAGAGTCAAACACGACTGGGCGACTAAACAATGACGACAACAAAACAGCCTGGATTCTGTCTATTTACAAAGGCCCTTTAGCCACGTCACGTAATGCATTCACAGGTTCTGGTGGTTGGGGCATGGGCATCTTTGGAGTGTGTGTATGTGTGTCTGTTGTTTGGCCTACCAAATACTATGAATTAGAAATTTAACTTCCAGGACTTCCCTGGCAGTCCAGTGGTTAAGACTCCTCACTGCCATTGCAGAGGGCGCAGGTTCAATTCCTGGCCAGGGAACTAAGATCCTGCATGCCAGGCATTGCAGCCAAAAAGAAAAATTAACATCCTTTCCAGATATTGTGCCAGTTTTACCAACGATTCATTCTTTCCCTGTCTATTTTAAGAGCTACCTTTTTCATACATGGAATTCTTTTATATGTCTACTACTGGATATTTTGTTTTGTTCCACTGATCTGCTTGTTTTCATGTTAATATCATACTTTTAAAACTTAGTTGAGTTTTATAAATACATTTAAAAATGTCAGAAAAGATTTTCTCTTTATACTTCTTTTATTAAGAATATTTTGGCTAGTCTGTCCTGTTTATTCTAAGATGAACTTGAGAATTCTTGCATTAATTTCTTTAAATATCATGTTTTTTAATTGGAATTTTTTTGGAAAGTACATTAATTAATTTAGAGAGGATTTGATATTTTGTAATAGTGAATTTTCCCAAACAGAAACATGTTATGGGGAGAGAGGTGGATTGGGAGTTTGGGATTGACATGCACACACTGCTGTGTTTAAAATAGATAACCAACAAGGACCTACTATATATAGCACAGGGAACTCTGCTCAATATTCTGTAATAACCTAAATGGGAAAAGAATTTGAAAAGGAATAGATGCATGTATATGTATAAATGAATCGCTTTGCTATATACCTGAAAGTAACATAACATTGTTAATTAACTACCTGTGCTTAGTCGTGTCCGACTTTTTGCAGCCTCATGGACTGTAGCCCACCAGGCTCCTTTGTCCATGGGGATTCTCTAGGCAAGAACAGTGGAGTGGGTTGCCATGCCCTATGCGTCAATATAAAATAAAACTAAAAAAAGAAACATGTTGTGTATTAAAGTTTAAAATTCAAGACTATCTTTTGAGTAAAGTTTTGTTTGTTTTTTCCACATCAGTCTTGCAATTTTACAAGTGCCAGTGGCTGTTGTTAAAGAGATTAAAAAAAAAAATCCCCCCTGCCCAACCAGGAATTGAACCCTGGCCCTAGCAATAAAAACACCAAATTCTAACCACTGAACTGTCAGAGAATCCCCAAATAAAAGTTTCCATGAGAATTATGTATAGACTTGCATATTTGCTTAATTAAAATTTTTCTTATTACTCTGGTTTTTCTTTGAAAGTCTATGTCTTGTCTCTCAGGTTGGACAGATACAAGGTTGTTGTTTTTAACTGAAGCATAGTTGATTTACATTGTGTTAATTTCTGCTCTACAGCAAAGTGACTAAGTTATATATATATGTATATTCTTTTTCTATTCTTTTCCATTATGGTTTATCACAGGGTATTGAATACAGTTCCCTGTGCTATACAGTAGGACCCTGTTGTTTAGGGTTTTCTGTCCTGTGTTAATTTTTAGCCCATAAACATCAAATTGTAAAGCAATATGAACCTAACTCGGAGAAGGCGATGGCACCCCACTCCAGTACTCTTGCCTGGAAAATCCCATGGATGGAGGAGCCTGGTAGGCTGCAGTCCATGGGATCGTAAAGAGTCGGACACGGCTGAGAGACTTCACTTTCACTTTTCACTTTCATGCATTGGAGAAGGAAATGGCAACCCACTCCAGTGTTCTTGCCTGGAGAATCCCAGGGACAGGGGAGCCTGGTGGGCTGCCGTCTATGGGGTCGCACAGAGTCAGACACAACTGAAGCGACTTAGCAGCAGCAGCATGAACTTATGACCTTCCCAGGAGTCCTATTTCTGCTTTTCTCCTCACAGAGAAATGTTCCATTAAGAATTTAACAAAAAGCATACTTTGAAGTACTGGTTAGTTGCAGGACAAGAGTGAGTCAATCTGAGATGAGTCCAGTCTTAATATGAGCATCAGGGGAAACAGGACTTTCAGTTGGCTGTATCGGCAATTCTGAACAGCAGGGATCAATTGTGGACTGAAACTTCCCTGTCCCCCTCAGACAGAAACCAAGCTGCTTCATAAAATCACGTCAGAACATTTTCTTCATGCTTGCTTTGCAAGGTCAGGAGCAGTTTTGTACACTTGGGTCTTGCTTTTGTGCGTCTTTGCTCTATTTGTTAAGGGAGTGAGTAGGGTGGAAACTTAAGGTTCTGTATTTATGGGAAGTTATGGAGCCATGAGATAATTTTTTAGTCGTACTCCTGTGGGCACTGAACGGAGGATTTGTGGCAACCTGTAAGCCCATGTTCTATGTCAAGATATTGTGTGGAAGTAATTACATGAGGATTGAGCTCCTGATGGCAGGTACTGCTCATCTGTGTATAGTAGATGTTGGATGGGATAGAAAGACAACACAGTGCTCAGAGGTGGGAATAAGACAGCGCAGGAAGTGTGGAAATTGCACCCTTTCCCCCAAGACAAAAAGAAGGAACAGCAAAGAAAGCAAATCGTAGTCCTCAAAATGAGTCCTGACTTTGCATTCTTATCCCGTGCTGTCTGTGCCCACCTTTCTGTGGGAGCAGGAAGGAGTCGGTTTTAAGAATTGCTGTCTCTGCCCTCTGTTTTTGCAGTTGTCTGTACCCCCAGCTTTCCAGAGTTGATCTTGGATTGTTCACTACTTTGAGGATGTTTTGAAAGGGTTTCAATTAAAAAACAAAAACAAAAAAACCCCACCACCAAGAAACAAAAAAAGTAAACAAATTTGCTGTTAAGTTGTTATGTCGTACCCAGATAAGGGACAGAGGAAAAGCCTCTCTCTCTGCCCCTTTCAGCTGCCTGGAGCCCATCTTGTTTGCAGTCTGGCGCCTGTAAGTCAGTTATAGAACTCTTCATGTGTATACACACAATGCAACTATAATGGAGAAGAATTTTTTTTTTAAAGAATATAGATATGTGCATGTATAACCGAATCACTCTGCGGTATACCCGAAACTAATGCAGCACTGTAACAATCAAATATCCTTCAATAAAAGACAAAACAGAATAAAGACACACACACAAAGTGACAGCAGCCCACGCCTGCTTTGTTTTTAACTTGCTAGTTTCAGAACCTCGCCAGTGCATTTGCATTTTTCTTACTTCTGCTTCCTCTGCCAAGCAGCCCTGGCCACCTCCCAACAACTGGACCTTGAATCCTCCTGGGGATATAGTGAAACTGAGCAAAAGCAGACTCTGCCCCTGTGAAACTGTCTTTACCTTCTGATCGTTTAGCTTCAGCCCCGCTGACAAAGCTGAAAGTGCAGGAGCCTTTCCCGGCAGTCCAGTGGTCAACTTCACCTTCCAGGGTAGGGGTGCTGGTTTGATCCCTGGTCAGGGAGCTAGGGGGTACTAGTGGTAAAGAATCTGCCTGCCAGTGCAGGAGAAATAAGAGGTGCAGGTTCGATCCCTGGTCCGGGAAGATCCCCTGGAGGAGGGAATGGCAACCCACTCCAGTAGTCTCGCTTGGGAAGTCCCATAGACAGAGGAATCTGGAGGTTTATGGTCCATAGGGTAGCAAAGGGTTGGACAGGACTTAGCATACTTCGCAGCCAAAAACAAAACATAAACCAAAAGCAATATTGTCACAAATTGAATAAAAACTTAAAAAAAACGGTCCACATCAAAACAAACAGAAAAACTGAAAGTGCGGACTGTGATGGATCCATGTGTGGCCCGCCAGTGCCGCACACGGTGGGGTCTGACTGCCGCTCACTGTTTAGCCTCCGCCTGGTTTCTTCAGAGTGGAGTCTCGCCCCCGAAGCCAGTCCACCTAGGCTTGGATTCCAGCACCACCCCTATCCCTGGGACTATGGCAAGGCCCTGAGTGCTCCTCGCCTCAGTTTGCCTATTTGTCAAATGGGGACACAATCCAGCCTACCTCCTGGGGCTTCTGGTAAGAATGAAATGACATGATGAGATTCGTTCTTAGGAGTACTGTCATTACGGTAGGTAATTACCACTGTGTTTAACAGTTTCATCCTATAAATAGACTGCTCACTTGTTAAAAAAAAGACTCGACAGCAGAGCTCTAAGCATTCTGAGGCAGCCATGTAAAGCATTCTTCCCTGTAATGAAGGTGTAACTGTCAATAAATCCTGTTGAGAAGCAAAAAACTTTCATTGTGGTTGGCAATCCCCCTTTCCCTTGTCGTGTGACTGTACCAAGAAAAAGCCAAGATGTAAGGGGATGAAAACATTGGATGTCTACTCATAACATTTAGAGCTCACTTAATTTCTAGAGAAAAATCAGATGTGAATCGTTTTTATTGTAAGTACAGTGGAAACATTTTGTGTTTGAATTCTTTAATTAAGCCCTTAAAGAGTCTCATTTTAATAACATTTATGGTCTGATTATGAAGGTGGCACATTTTCTGGCAATTGGAAATTCAGAAGAGCTCAAGGAGGAAAATTAAAACCCTACCTAATTCCAGTGGTGAGGCTGTTAACATTCTGGCATGTCTTCAGTACATTAGATGTGTTTAAAATTTAATTTGGGATTATGTGCCTTTTTATGTAGCCTCTATCTTTGATTTACTAACGTAGCCTATCATTAAATGTTCTTTTACAACATGACTTTAAAAATAACTGTGTGGTATTCTACCATATGGGTGCTTTACAACTGATTCAAATCCGTTACACATTATGGAATATTTACGGTTATTTCTGGTTTTTCACTGTGGTGAACGTCTATGAGGCTAAGTATATCAGTGATCTAGTATATTTCTCCTGTAAGCCGGATGTGACAGCTCCCACCATTGGGGGTCACTCTTTTAAGTATTTCCTAGTGACCCTTTGCTGTTTTAATTTTTCATTCTTTTGCTACTAGTGATGGTGATCCTGGATATCTACTGTCCATGTATTTAGCAACTACTTGTATCCCTTTGTGAATTTTCTGACTGTGGCCTTACACATTTTGATCAAGTTGATCCTTTCTTGCAGTGAAAAGGTTTTTATAAAAGAGGGGTACCAGAAATTCCCTAGTGGTCCAGTGGCTAAACCCCTGTGCTTTCACGGCTGTGGGCCTGGGTTCGATCCGTGGTTGAGGAACTAAGATCCCACAAGCTACGTGGTGCAGCCAAAAGGAAAAAAAAAGGGGGAGGGATATTAACCCTTTGTCAGTTGTTACAGACATTTCCTATTTCTAGCTGTCCAAAAATGGCCACTTTAAAATTATTTATTTGACGCCTGGCTGGCAATATTTGAAGGAGAAACATATGTTTTCATTCTCTAATCAATTGTATAAACTTTTTCTCATGGTCTCCTCTGTCATCTCTGTAT
Organism: Bos indicus x Bos taurus; assembly: GCF_003369695.1. Taxonomy (NCBI): domain Eukaryota; kingdom Metazoa; phylum Chordata; class Mammalia; order Artiodactyla; family Bovidae; genus Bos; species Bos indicus x Bos taurus. The sequence continues at coordinate 50,224,869 of NC_040097.1, read as the reverse complement.
AAATGTGAGTCATAGAATCTAGAGATTATTTAATGCGAAGTCTAGGTGGAATTTTTAATTTTGACTTGTTTAGCAATAACATGCCTCATTCTGGAATAGCTCTGCGTGGTGAATGCAGGAATGCAGTTCAAAAGTCCAGTTAACTCATGGGCTTAAAATAAGCCACCGGGACTTCCCCTTCCCTGTTGGCCCAGTGGCTAAGACTCGGTGCTCCCAATGCAGCAGGCCCGGTTTCCATCCCTGGTTGGAGATACTAGATCCCACACGACAGAACCAAGACCTACCACAGACAAATAAATATTTTAAAAGGAAAATAAGCCACCACTTCTGTCTGCTTGGCTTGGCTTCCCTGCCTCCCAAACCCCTTGCCAAGGTTTGAAATGATACAAACAACAGGGATTATTCTTTGTACAATGATCGTGCTGGTCAAGAAGGCTTTCGATAGACTGTACTGCCCCCACAGGTGCAGGGCCTATGCAACCACCTGAAGTGTCCTCATTTTTAAGACTTTCCCCACTGCCTTACCTCTCCTTCTGATATCTTGAGAGGAGAAAATTCTATGGGACATCTCTTCTGATCCCCACTTTTCTTTTGGCAATAGCATGTGGCATGCAGGATCGTAGTTCCCTGAACAGGGATCAAACCCATGCCTCCTGCAGTGGAAGCAGTCTTAACCACCAGACCACCAAGGAAGTCCCTGACCCCCACCTTTTCCCTGCCTGCTTGGCAGCTGCTTCTCGAGGCTCTGCGAGGCCTCTCCTGTCCACTACCTTGGTGTAGCAAACACTTCCTGAAGCCCCATCAGGTGGGCAGGGCTCCAGGCCACACCAGAGAGAATCGGTAACAAGCAGCCTCTCTGGGTCTGGCATTCTAATTCATTACACAGCAAATATTTAAGTACCCATTCTGTGCTAGGGCTACCAAATGAATGAAATAGGAGTCATGAAAGGGGTAAGGGCTTCCCAGGGGATGCAGACAGGTAAGTGGACAATAGCAATCTCAGGGACAAATACTTCAAGGCTTTTAGGACCTTTGGAGACAGTGGAAGGACTCTAAACTCCTTGAGTGAGTAGGCGATGCAGTACAGGGTCAAGGGCAGAAACTTGGAACTGGGGTCAGAACTGGGGACACCCATTAGCCCATCCTTAAGCAAGTGACTTGAACTTCTTGAGCCTGAGTTTCCTCATCTGAACAGTGAAAATGGTGCCTCCTTCTGAGATGCTGCAATGGGTAAATGAGAGAGAAATGCTTGTGGCGGTTGTGGGAAGAGCTGCCACTTATCTAGTGCACACCACCTGCCAGCTTCATGTCATCTTTTTAAAAAATTTTTGTTTATTCTTTATTTTGGCTGCCTTTGGTCTTCATTGCTGCACTGGTCTCACTGCTGCGCATGCGGGGTAGGGGTGGGGGCGCTACTCTAGTTGCGGTGCACGGGTTCCCCATCGCAAGGGCTTTTTTCGTTGCACAGCACGTGGGCTCTAGGTACTTGGGCTTCAGTAGTTCTGGTGCATAGGCTTAGTTGCCCCACAGCTTGTGGAATCTTCCTGGCCCAGGGATCGAACCCACGTCCCCTGCATTGGCAGGCGGATTCTTAACCACTGGACCACCAGGGAGGTCCTTCAGATTCTCTGGGGCATGGAAGCTGCCTCCTTCCTTACAGCCTACCTGGTCATTAACACAGAATAAATGGAATCGTTCTGGCCGCTGCTCCAGAGGTCAGAAAAGAACTGAGAAAGAAACCGTCTGCGATCAGACACTCAGTCTGGTCCCTGGGTGGGGAGGGGTGTGGGCAGGGTGTGCCTTCAGCTGGTGGGAGGGGCCAGGATGAACAACCTGCCCCTTCAGACTCCGAGCGATGCAGATGGGGAGAGGACGGAAGCCCGTGCGCCAGCCTTCCCTCGTCTCCTCACAGGATGGACCCCACAGCTTACGCCGAGCTGCTGAAAGAATCTGGCAACCAGGGTTTTAAGAGTGGGAACTTCTCTTTGGCCATCAGAAAGTACGATGAAGCCATCCAGATTCTCCTGCAGTTGTACCAGTGGGGGTAAGTGTTTGGATTTTCTCCCTGCCTCACTCGCTTGCTTTTGTTTTTTTCTCACTTTTTATCACACCAGCTAGTTTCAGTTTCTTTTCTCCTCCCACTTTCTGTTTATCTTCTCTGCAGAGTCAGTCTCAGTGAAGCTAGAGGAATTCAGGAAACAGAAACTGAAACCCAGGGGGCTGTTGATCAACCTTGCAAAACTTTCCCTTTTGTCTGGTTCCAGCAGAGTTCCTGGCATGACCGACTCTGTCTCCAAGCCTCTGCACTTGCCATTCATTCCATCTTGTTTATCTGTGCTGTTAAGCCACTGGCCTGGCCACAGGGCAAGCCACCAGGAACTAAGGCTCACCTCTTCCCCTGCCCCTTCCGCTTCTAGCAGACCTGTTCCCAAACATTTCAGGATCACAGCCTGCTTACAAATTATGGAGGATCCCAGAGAGCTTTTGTTGGTGTAGTTATCAATAAAGCCTGTATTAGAACTCAAAACTGAGAAACATTTAAAATATGTATTTATTCGTTATTTTAAAATATCAGTAATAAACCCGTGACATGCTGACACAAGCAGTGTTTTTATGAGGAATTACTTTTCAAAACCAAAAATGTAGTGAGAAGAGTTTCACATTTTACATATTTGCAAGTCTCTTTAATGTCTGTCTCAGTGGAAGACATCTGGCTTCTCACATCTGTTTCTGCATTGAGTCTGTTGTGACATCACACTCCAGGTAGCCTTTGGAAAATTCCCCATCCACATGTGAGAGAAGGATTGTGAAAAAGGCACCTAAGTCTCGGTATTATTGTATTAGTTTCCTGTTGCTGCTGTAAGAAATGACCACCAACTTTGTGGATGAAAACAATACACATTTATGATCTTGTGTTTCTGGAGGTCAGGGGTCCAAAATGAGTCTTGTGAGGCTAAAAAGCAAGGTGTTGGCAGGGCTGGTTCCTTGGGGAAAGTGAAAGTGAAGTCGCTCAGTTGTGTCCCACTCTTTGCGACCCCATGGACTGTAGCCTACCAGGCTTCATCCATGGGATTTTCCAGCAAGAATACTCAAGTGGGTTGCCATTTCCTTCTCCAGGAGACCTTCCCGACCCAGGGGTTGAACCCCAGTCTCCTGCATTGTAGGCAGACACTTTACCATCTGAGCCACCAGGAAAGCCGGGTTCCTTGGGGAGGAGCCTCTATTTCCTTGTCTCTTTCACCCTTGAGTGGCTGCCTGTATCCTTGGCTTGTGGTCCCTTCCTGCATCCTCCTCAAAGCACATCATTCCAGTCGCTGCTTCTGTCATCACATCTCCTTCTCCTCTGCCTGTGGCCGATTCTCTCAGTCTCCCACTTACAAGTACACTTTTGATCGTATCCTCTTCCAGATCCTAATCTCAAGATCCTAAATTAATCCCATCTCCCAAGTTCCTTTTGCCATAAAAGAAAACATTATTTGGAACCCATTATTCAGCTAACTGCAATTGTGAAGATAGTTTGACCTTGGGGACTACCTGAAGTGGTCCTGGGGGTCCCCAGAGGTTACCACATCATTCTTTGGCACAGCTGTAATAGAGGAAGCAGAGGTTGACATTTGTAGGGAGTATACAGCGTAAACTTGTACCTAGAAGTGGCACTGAGTTGAGTTCCTGACACATGGCTCCCACCTCCTCCCTCCTATTTCCTGTGTCTACGCTGGATTGGAATTGACTGTAACTGACCTGGGCTTGTAGTTCTGTCATTCTGCCCCCTCTTAGTTCAGATCAGAGCTGGTAGAGTGCCTCATTCATCGGGGGAAATTTGACTTCCCCTTCTGTCTTGCAAAGAAAAAGGTAGTGTCAGATTGTGGTGGTAGACTGACCACATGGTGAGTACTCACATCTCAACGCCACCACATAGCAGATGCATGACAGCTAAAGGGACACCTGCCTGCACCCTCGTGTCCTGCCTTTCATGGGACCTTCCTGATACAGATCCCGGAGCCCATCACCTGTCACCTGCCTTCCTGCTGCTGCCAGCTGACACAGGGCTTGTGGTCCACGAGCAGGTGTCCTGGGGAGAAGGGGACGGAGGGAAGCAGGATCGGGTAGGGATGGTGTCTCCACTGGAGTCAGCTCTGGACCCTGAGTTGTACTGCAGAACTGTCTCTTTAAGACAAGGAGTCTGACCTTTCTGATACCTGATACCTGTTGCTTCTTCACTCACTAGCTGGTAGGCTGTCTGGCCCCTAGGAATTGTCCAAGAGAGTGGGGTGATTAGTCAGCTCAGGCTGCAATAACTAACTGCCATTGACTGGGTGGAGTAAACAACAGGAATTTGTTCCTCACAGTTCTGGAGACTGGGAAGTCCAAGGTCCGGGTGGCGGCCAGTTCAATTCCTGGTAAGTGCTCCCTTCCTGGTTTGCAGATGGCCACATTCTCACTGTGTCCTCCTATGGTGGAGAGAACAGGAACACTCTGATGTCTCTGCTTATAAAGGCATTAATTCTATCATGAGGGCCCCGATCTCCTGGCTTCATTTAAACCTAATCACCTTCCTGAAGGCCCCTGCTCCAAATACCATCACTCTAGGGGTTGGGGATTCAACAAATGTATTTGGTGGGAACACAATCCATAACAGGGGTATAACTTCCTGGAGAGAAGGCAGCTCCCATAAGGCTGAGGATAAATGGGGCTCAAGGAGATCCTAGCTGCAGCCCGCACTCATTCCTGCTAGGATTGGCTGCACTGGCCATGGTGTCTGGGCTGGACACTTGGTGTCTACTACACTGTGGTCACAGCTCCCTTGTCAGTTACCCTCTGACAGACTCAGCACCTCTTCTGAGCTTCTGGGCCCTCATACTTCACGGAGAAAAACTAGATACAGAAAGCCCTGCGGGTGGGGACATAGTAGAGGAGATTTTTACTTTGCTTTATTTTTTTGTGGGTATCTGTATTACCTAACTTTCCTGTTTGTATTATTTTTACATGAAAGTAGTTCAAAAAAAGGAAGTATAAGCCTTGCTTTTCCATTTTGTGTGTCTTGAATTAAACAGCACTTGGACTTCTGTTGACTTTTTATGGTATATTTTGTGTTTTGCTTCTTCCAACTTGGTTTCAGCAATAACCTTGCAGCAGTATGACCCCTAGACCCAGGCCAGTACTTTGACCCCCTGACGTGAAAAGCTGACTTATTGGGAAAGACCCTGATGTTGGAAAAGATTGAGGGCAAGAGGAGAAGGTGGCAGCAGGGATGAGATGGTTAGATAGCATCACTGCCTCAATGGGCATGAATCTGAGCAAACTCTGAGAGACAGATAGTAAAGGACAAGGGAGTCTGTCATGCTGCAGTTCACGGGGTCACAAAGAGTCAGACATGACTTAGCAACTGAACAACAAAGAACCAGGCAGGGGGGCCCTGACCTGCTGTGCTTTTGAGGCCCGATTTTGCCTTACTCCAGCTGTGCCCTCCCTTTGGAGGGAGTCTGGGGCAGGGGCTTTACCCACTCAGAGCCTTGCTTCCTTCCACCAGGACCCCAGAATTCCTGTCCAGGTCCCTGCTCCTAGCATCTGCATGGGCCTCTTACCTGCAGGCAGTTTTCAGAGTGCCTTCCAAGGTTAGGGGTGAGGACTGAGCTTGGACATCACATCTCCTGCAATGCAGGATGAAGGCTGAGATGGAAAGAGAAGAGAGAGTGGTGAGGGGCACCGGCCTGGCTCACTGGCCCTGAAAGAGTGCCTGTAGTTCTAAATTTGAAGCTTGCCTTTCTGATTTAATTAAATTTACATGGCTGTATGTGGTCTGTGGCCACTGTATGGGACAGGGAAGGTTGGCCACATGGTATGGGTGCCTCTTTTTGCACTCTGGCCCTGGGTCCCCTCCCATTTGGGTGGCCCTGCCTATGTGCTAGAACAGTGCTCACCCAGCATCTTTCACAGGCTCCGTGGGGACAGTGTGGTCATGTGTTCTGAGGAGCTCTGGCTCCATTCAGCATGCACGTGTATGTGCGGTGGCTCCCGCGGTGTCTGGACTTTGTGAAGGCTCAGTGAGAACTCCCAACCTCTCCGCCCTGAGGACCAGTTGTCCTTTTTACAGCATCTTCACCAGTGGACTCTAAGGGGTAAAAGTCCTGTGGAGGTCAAGAGGAGGTGGACTCGAGGTGCTGAGAACATTTGTCATGAAAAGGTGGGAGGAGAGGATTTGGGAGTGAGGAAGGGCGCCTGGGACGTTGCAGATGACCTCACCTTTGTAGGCTGTGAGGGTCAGATGTCATAGGTATAATTAGGACATTTCCTGCTGAAACCCCATCACCATGGCAAAAATAATCAGTATCAGAACTGTGGCCTTCAAGGACTGGGTTCTGTATTTGCAGGACAGTACAACTATTTACCGACTACCGGTTGGTCCTTTCCCACAGGGTTCCCCCCAGGGACTTGGCTGTGCTGCTGTGCAACAAATCCAATGCATTTTACAGCCTTGGGAAATGGAACGAGGCCTACGGGGCTGCCAAGGAGTGTCTCCAGTGGGATCCGACCTACGTAAAGGTAGGCTGACTGGACGCCGGAGCTGCTGCCTCCTTCCCTTCCTTGTTGTTTGTTTTGTCTTGACTCTTCCATCTCTCATGTTTATTTTTGTTGTTGTTGGCTGCAAGGTCCATGGGGGACCTTGGTTCCCCGACAAGGGATCAAACCCACACTCCTTGCATTGAGAGCTGGGAGCCCTAAGGTGGATTGCCAGGGAAGTCCCTGTGTCTTTAGGAGTGCTTCTTATTCAGCTCTCTTTGCACTGTAGTCAGATGTGCACAGCATCTGGAGGCGAGTAGGAAGGATGGTGGCCAAGTGTTGAAAGACGTTTGCAGGGGAGAGTGGAGCCAGGCTTATTGGTGGATTCAGTCCAGAGGTGGTCTCGATGGAGCTCATTTTGTTTTGATGTATTTACACCAAAATTCATAGTCTCTGCATGTTCTTTGCTGTTTGCAAGTTTCAGTTTGTCTCCTTCCTGGTCATAAGAATTCCCCGCGAGAGGGGTTTTATGGCGATCCTTCTTGGAGTTTCTGCTTCTAATCAAAGAAGGGAGGCTCCGGGAAGGCTTCTTTCTGCGTCTGTTGAATCTCAGATGCCTTCATCTCAAAAGAATCCTTGTACCAAAGTGTCACATTTTGGGGTGATGTATTCTGATCCCCTTCACCTCCCTCCAAAATAAAAGGCGAAACTTAGACCCGAGAAAGGCAAAGAAATGGGAAATTCTGTACTAGCTTACTTGGCTGCTTGCTTCCTTTTTCTGATTGTCATCTAAGGTTTTAGACTTGTTAAAATGCAAACAAATCAGTAAATAATGTGAGGTTTGGTGAAGTTGAATTTCACCAAAATTTAAGTTGAATTTCAGGTGCTTGCTTTTTTAAGTGTTTATTTATTTGACTGCCTTGGGTCTTTGTTGTGGCAATTGGGATCATCCTTGCGTCATACAGGATCTTTTGTTGCCGCACACGGACTTCTAGCTGCAGAGCAAGGGCTTAGTTGCCCTGTGGCATGTGGGATCTTAGTTCCCTGACCAGGGATCGAACCTGCTTCCCCTGCACTGCAAGGCAGGTTCTTAACCAGTGGACCATCAGGGACGTCACAGGCACTTGCTTTTTTTTTTAATGAACCCAGTTGGTGAACACCTTGTATTATTTTAGACAGAAAATTGTTTTGGTAACCCCTGATACTGATTCATTTCAGTGGTCAAAGTGGGGAAGGCAATATGGATTATTTTGTTCCTTCTCAAGAGCTTAACAGTTTGCATACAGGCAAAACTAGACCATTTCCCTCTATTAATCATTGCGATTTTCCTCTCCCTACAGAAACCAAAAGAAATTTTGGCCTCTGGTGTATACTGCTTGTAATATGAGCTGAGTGACCCTCAGTGCTTGCCATTTCCATGGGAAATCATGTTTACTTCGATTGAAAGGAGCAGGGAACAGCTCCTGTGTTGACATGACAATCTCATTCTTTTCCAGAACACTGTTGTTGTAGGACTACATGGTTTCATTTCTGCCTTCTTGCTCAGGCTGTGTTTTAAGGCACAAATACATAAACCACATACACCATTGGAACCAGGCCCGCTCCTTTCTCTCTGGTTCTTATGTTGTGTGCTCAGCCAGTTAGTCATGTCTGACTGCAACACCATGGACCATAGCCCACCAGGCTCCTCTGTCCATGGGATTTCTCAGGCAAGAATGCTGGAGTGGGTTGCCATTTTCTCCTCCAGAGAATCTTCCCGACCCAGGGATCGAACCTGCGTCTCTTCTGTATCTCCTGCATTGGCAGGCGATTCTTCATCACTGAGTCACCTGGGAACAGAGGACACCAGCTGGCTCCAATGTTAGATGCTGTATGTGTCATGGACTTGAAAGGGATTCTTTTCTTGCCAGTTACCACTTGATAGGAGCATTGTGACATAGAATCCAATGTGGAAAGTCTATATCCAGAGCTTGTTAGAAATCTGTGTTTACTTGGAAATCAGTGTTTACTTGTAGTCTGTTGCCTCTGATCCTCAATCTTGCCTTGACTTCAGCAGCAGTTTGGAAGAGATGGGCACGTTAACAATTCTGTTTTTTCTCGTTGCAGGGGTACTACCGAGCTGGTTATTCCTTGCTGGGGTTGTGCCAGCCTTATGAAGCCGCTCGCATGTTTTTTGAGGGTCTGCGGCTCGTGAGGAGCAGCCAGGACAAGACCCAGATTGCTGATTTCTTGGTGGCAGTCTTCACCACGATGGGCAGTAAGTCGGCACTGGGGGAGGCCTGCCCTCTCTTTCTTTTAAAGGCCTTGTGATTGTCTTTGAATGGCTCCTTGGGGACTCAGGTTTCTGGGGAGATAATTACAGGGTGTTTTTCTTTGTGGCTTCTTCATGCAGTTTGAATGAAACTTTACAGTGGAAAACACATGGGAAGCTTTGATGGCCCAGGCCTTTGCGAAAACAACTTCATCTTTTTGCATAAATCACTTAAAGCTGTCCCAGTTTTCCAGTTTTGTTGCAGACCTAAGCTTTCTGTGTTGCTATCCATAGGGCTGTCCCTACTTATACTAATGTTTTACGTGATTTTTGCATGTATTTCTCCAGTATGTCAAGAAGTGTTCCTGTTTGCCATGAAAACAATTTGAAGGGACTGAGGGAGGGTCCTATGGAAGCTGACAGTCTGCTAGGAACACACCCGGGTGGGGGTGGGCATGTGGGGGGAGGTGGTGATTTGCATTGGTCATTAGGTTATTAGTCTGACGACCTGGCCTATGATACGGCTTTATCCGTGTCCTTGAGTTGCCAAAAACAGACAAGTATGAAACATAATATGAAAAATTCCCTGCCAGGGACAAAGGAGTTCTTTCCCTGGGTATCACAGCACGGTCTAAAGTTCTACCAATGACCAGGCTGTTGTTTTCCAATACTGTTTTTGATCAAATTTAAGATTGCATTAATTTAAGATGTGCCACTATTTTAAAATTTTATTATTATGATTTTATCTTTTGGCCACACCACACAGCAGGTGGTATCTTAGTTCCCCGACCAGGGATTGAACCTGTGCCCCTTGCAGTGGAGGGGGCGGTTGTGGGGGTTCTTAATCCCTGGATTGCCAGGGACGTCCCTGTGCCACTAATTTATGTTCTGCTGTTGAGACAGCATCAAGAGCAACACACGTCCCGATTCTAGAGATGGTAGAATGTGAGCAATGGCATATGTTAGAATTGCTGGAAAATGGTCCTGGCTTTCAGAAACAGGTGAATTACTGCTGATGATACATCTGACTGACACGGATCCAACCGTTCCTGATTTGATTGTGGAAAAGCAACTTCTGTGATCTGTGGAGGGGATCCTACAGACTTTTGGCAAGCTTGGCACAGAGAGGGGTTGAGAGCAGTGTCAGGTGGTAGGTGGGAAGTAGTTAGAGGTGGGCTTAGCCGTGTCTCCCAGCAGAGACGTCAGTGTCCAGACAGGTGCTAATGAATCACAGCTCTCCCATCTGCCTTTTGCTGACAGTGACTAAAGCCTGCTTCCCTTTCCTCTGAGCCTGTTGGTTTGTCCCATTCTCTACATGTCCTCATTATTCTCTATGTCTTTATTTAAAACTTAATTTAATTATTTGTTTATTGTGGTTGCGCTGAGTCTTCGATGCTGCATGCGGGCTTTTTCTCGTTTCGCCGAGTTGGGGCTGCTTTTTGTTGCGGGGCTGGGCTTCTCACTGTGGTGGCTTCTCTTGTTGCGGAGCACAGGTTCTAGGTGTGCGGGCTTCAGTAGTTGAAGCACAGGGGCACAGTAATTACGGCATTCGGGCTTAGTTGCTCTGCAGCATTGGAATCTTCCCGGACCAAGAATCAAACCCATGTCCCCTGCATTGGCAGCCAGATTCCCATCCACTGTACCACCAGGGAAGTCCTCCCTTTGTGTCTTTTAAAGGCCACTGTTCTGGGGCTTCTGTGGCAGTCCACTAGTTAAGACTCTGCACTTCCAGCACAGGGGGTGCAGGCTGGATCCCTGGTTGGGGAACTAAGATCCTACATGCCATGTGGCATGGCCAGAAAATAAAAAAGTGTACAATCCAACGGTTAAGAAAAACTAACAGCACTGCTCTGTCAGAAGCCAGACCAGAGTTTGGGAATTCCAGACAACTGACTCTTCAGTGTGGCTGCCCCTCTAAGAAATCTGGATCCTCAGGGGGCAGTTAATAGGACTTCTTAAAACAGCGCAATCCTGACTTTTCTACCTGTTTGGAGGATGACTGTTTGCCCATGGCCCAGTTTCTAAATTTTGAAAAATATATTTATGAAAATTGTGTATCCTGTTTGTACACTGTATGTTTGTTTTGCTATTTGGCTACTCATTTGTGGAAATTGATAACCTTGGAAGAGGGACCCTGTTATACTGGCCCCTGACCTGTCCCACTTGGATACTGTCATCCACAAGTTTGCAGGGTCATGAGACACAAAATGTTGATGGGCCTCTAGGCTGAAAGAATGCAAACTGACTAAAAGAACTGCTCAATCTGGGTTCCGTCTTGGTTTTGTCATGACCTAGCTGCATGATAAGCCACAATGCTTGACCTCATTTATCACAGCTTCTCACTGTTGGATGAAAATAATATTTGTCACATTTTTCTTAAAGGAAGTGAGTTTAATAACTTCCCTTAAGTGCCCACTTCCTCCTCCATAAATGGAACTAATAGGCACTGCCTTATTGGTTGGTTTGAGGGATTAATACAGCATATATCACTGGGCTCAGCAAATAGAGAAGCTATTATGTAATAGCTCACAATAAACTGCCTTAAGGGACTGACTTTCACCTGAACTTAAAATGATTGCCACTTCAATTATACAGGACTTTATGCTTTGAAAAGGCCCTTCTTTGTTATTTTAATTTTAAAAATTTTTATGCCCTTCTTGGAGGTTACTTTCCATTTACAGTCATTACCAAATGACTGTATTCCCCATGTTGTACAAAACATCCTTGAGTCTGTCTTATACCCAGTTGTTCATGCCGCCCACTCCCATAATCCTCTATGGCCCCTCTTTTTTTTTTTTTTTGGCTGCTTGAGATGGAACCCGTGCCTCCTGCATTGAATGCTCAGAATCTTAACCACTGAACTACCAAGGAAGTTGCTCTCTTTTCTTTTTGATATTTTTAAATTTATCATTTGTCTATGTGTGCTCTTAATTGGAGGACCTTTTCCTAGATGTTCTAGACTTGCCCCAAGTTAACATTTCTAAACTCTGGAACTTTCTTTCAGGTGACCCCATTGTTTTGCAGAGTTTCTTGCCCTGCTTTGATCGTATTTTCACTACTGGATTCTCCAATGAAGTGTGGCAATCTGTAATAGAAAAGTTGGCAAAGAAAGGATTATGGCATGTAAGTAAAAGGAGATAGCTCTCTTGTGAGGAAAGGCAAATTGAATTTCTTTAATTTGATTAAATTTCTTTCCCTCTGCTAGCACTGGGGAATTATAATTCAGTACTTGTTTATCTTGATGCGAAAGTAACTTTTTCACTGTCATGCCATTAATGAAAAGCCACTGAGATAATATTAGTTCACCAGTTTCCATTTTTTAAGCTTGGAAAACAGTTTGTGGCAACTCTGTGCTCCCTGTCTCCATTGCCATCAAAGAAGTGTAAAGTCCAGATGCTAATGGTGACGTGGAATGAGGAAAATAAGTGATTGTCTATTCATCTTTGTAATTGTCTTTATACGGCAGCATGTGCTAGCTTGGGCCTGATGACCTGCTTGTGCTTCTTGATGTATGACATCAAGAGACTGTACCCTCGGGTAGCAGTGAGACTGCAGGACCTGAACCCACAGCCAGGAATCCACAGGATGAAGGAGCCCAGTGGCTTCCATGCCACACAGGTGCCTCCCTGAATCCGAGTCCTTCACTGTTCTGAGCTAATTCTTTCCTCTCTGGGCCTCACTTCCTCACTTGTAGGTTGCAGGATATAAACCTATTCCCTCCTGGTTGTGGGGGAGGATTAGAAATCAGGGACCAATAGCACCTGATAATAATATTATATTATTTTATCCTCATTATCACCGTAAGCCCTTGGTGATAATAATGTTCACTGAGGGCTTGCAGTGTGCCAGACACTGAGCCCCAGGGGTTTTGTAACACCTGGCACCAGTGTGCTCAGTACCCAATGAGCAGTGGCTGTCACTGACCATAATGACAATTATAGGTGGCCTATAATCGCTCCTGAGAGTGGGCTGGGCCAGAGAGGGAGTTTGGTTAGAAAAGGCCGGCAGGCTTTTTAAAGCTGTGCAGACCAGAAAAATCTATGTGCAGCCTGAAGGGACTCTGGACCCAGGAAGGCAGGGTGACTTTAGGATACAGGATTCTTCAGTTTTTTAGAAGGTCATGGATGCTTCTGGGAATCTAATGAGATCACTGGGACTCTCTTTTCATGCGTACTCGTGCACACATGCACACACACATACACAATTATGTGTGTAGCTTCAGGGAGTTCATAGGAACTCCCTAAAGTCCAGCCACAGGCTCCCGGAAGCTCACCCCCATATTATAGTCTTGAGGATGAGACAGTGACGGGGAGGAAAGCAAGCTAGACTCTTGGGAAATCAGCAATCAGAAATCCAGGGCCCCGGTAACAAGAGATCTAGGATCTTTTTTCTGATAAGATGGGTAAACTAAGAGCTCTTTCTAGTTTTATTTTTATAAGTTCTGAAATTCAGTAATTTAGGGTAGATCTGTGAGTGGGAAGCTCTTGGCATCATTAGCAGGAAAGTAGTTCTGTCTACTACTCCCCTCTTCCCCATGTGGGATGAACGTGGATAGAGCCCCGGAGCCTGGGTGAGAAAGGAGGGAGTGGGAGCCCAGCAGCTCCTGGCAGGCTGCCACCCAGCCAGCCAAGGAGGCCCAGGAGTCCAGCCCAAGTGGTGGCCCCATATCCTACCAGCAGTGGGGCCCAGACCACTTCCAAACACTGTAGGGAAAAACATCTTATAAAAACCAAGCCAGCCATCAGGATTGTCAGAGCTCTGAACCGATCATCTGGGTGAGTCTGGGCTGTGGGGCCTGCTTATGGTGAGTAGTTAGGAGTGGGCGTCACCCACTGGTGGTCTAGGGGCTTAGACTTGAGCTCCCAATGCAGGGGTCTGGGTTGGATCCCTGGTCAGGGAACTAGACCCCACATGCCACAACTAAGGATTTGCATGCCATAACTAAAGATCCTGCATGTGGCAACAAAGATGGAAAACCCCGCACGCCACAGCTAAGACCTGGTGCAGCCAAATAAATAAACTTAAAAAATTAAAAAGAAAATAATAATGTGGGTATCAAACCGAAAGAAGTTGGAAGCAAGATGTAGCCACAGGCTGAGTTCCAGTGGTCCCATGCCCACTTGCAAGAGCATACATGAGGGAAGTGGATCCTGAGTCTGGATCACCAGTCAAGGTCATGCCAAGCCTAGAATTCCTGGACCAGCCAGCGTACCTGGATGATCCCAGTAGGGACCTCTCAGGATGTGCTAACTGTCTGAAAAGGAAAATTTGCTTAACTTCTCTCAGATTTAGTTTAGGGTCAGTGACTTAACAATAGGGTTTTCGAGGGAAAAAAAAAAATCCTAATTTGTGGCATTTGCCACTTCAAGAAAGGCAATGCCAAAGAATGCTCAAACTACCGCACAATTGCACTCATCTCACACGCTAGTAAAGTAATGCTCCAAATTCTCCAAGCCAGGCTTCAGCAATACATGAACCGTGAACTTCCAGATGTTCAAGCTGGTTTTAGAAAAGGCAGAGGAACCAGAGATCAAATTGCCAACATCCGCTGGATCATGGAAAAAGCAAGAGAGTTCCAGAAAAACATCTATTTCTGCTTTATTGATTATGCCAAAGTCTTTGACTGTGTGGATCACAATAAACTGTGGAAAATTCTGAAAGAGATGGGAATACCAGACCACCTGACCTTTCTCTTGAGAAACCTGTATGCAGGTCAGGAAGAAACAGTGAGAACTGGACATGGAACAACAGACTGGTTCCAAATAGGAAAAGGAGTACATCAAGGCTGTCTATTGTCACCCTGCTTATTTAACTTATATGCAGAGTACATCATGAGAAATGCTGGGCTGGAAGAAGCACAAGCTGGAATCAAGATTGCCAGGAGAAATATCAATAACCTCAGATATGCAGATGACACCACCCTTATGGTAGAAAGTGAAGAAGAACTAAAGAGCCTCTTGATGAAAGTGAAAGAGGAGAGTGAAAAAGTTGGCTTAAAGCTCAACATTCAGAAAACGAAGATCATGGCATCCGGTCCCATCACTTCATGGGAAATAGATGGGGAAACAGTGGAAACAGTGGCTGACTTTATTTTTCTGGGCTTCAAAATCACTGCAGATGGTGATTGTAGCCATGAAATTAAAAGACACTTACTCTTGGAAGGAACGTTATGACCAACCTAGACAGCATATTAAAAAGCAGAGACATTACTTTGTCAACAAAGGTCTGTCTAGTTAAGGCTATGGTTTTTCCAGTTGTCATGTATGGATGTGAGAGTTGGACTATAAAGAAAGCTGAGTGCTGAAGAATTGATGCTTTTGAACTGTGGTGTTGGAGAAGACTCTTGAGAGTCCCTTGGTTTGCAAGGAGATCCAACCAGTCCATCCTAAAGGAAATCAGTCCTGGGTGTTCATTGCAAGGACTAATGTTGAAGCTGAACCTCCAATATTTTGGCCACCTGATGCGAAGAGCTGACTCATTTGAAAAGACTCTGACGTTGGGAAAGATTGAAGGCGGGAGGAGAAGGAGACGACAGAGGATGAGATGGTTAGATGGCATCACCAACTTAATGGACACAAGTTTGGGTAAACTCCGAGAGTTGGTGATGGACAGGGAGGCCTGACGTGCTGCGGTTCATGGGGTCGCAGAGTCGGACACGACTGAGCCACTGAACTGACTGGTAGTGTAAATGCTCTCGATTTCCATGGCCAGTCTCAAGCTGCTAAGTCAACCGTAGGGCTTGGATTTGGAAGTGACGTACGTACACAGTCAGCTCCCACTCTGATAGGAGCCGCTCCAACACAGCCCCCAATAGGGTCTCATGGACCCCAAATAGCACTAAGGTGCTGCAGAATAAATTGGGATGGGTTATTTCAAAAGGATGTGTTTCTTCTGCTCGCTGAGCTTTAAGAACGTTGCAGGAGATTACTTCTTTACCTCCCTGCCCCTGTGCTCTCCCAGTGCTGCCCGCCGTCAGCTACTCCCGTCTTCAGCAGGCTTTGAGGAAAGGTGGAGAAAACCCATATCTCAGCACAAATAGGAATTTCACCGGACAGAGACACTTGGATTATCCTGGTTAAGGCCAAAGAGTTTGGCTGGTGGCTTAAAAAAAAGAACCAGGGCTGGAAGCTGTCCGGTTTTGTCTTTTGTTTCTGAGTTCCTAAAGTTCCTAAAGCTTAAGATTACTTTTGTTTTAATAACCCATGTGGAGAACATAATTGTTCCCGCTTTTTCTGTTTCTCCCCTTTCATCAGTCATTTCTGCTTCTGTCAGTGAAGAAAGACCGGCTTCCGAGAAATCTCCACGTCCCAGATTTATCACTGAAAAGTCTCTTTGAGGTAAGGTAGCTTCTTGACACGGAGAAGGCAATGGCAACCCACTCCAGTACTCTTGCCTGGAAAATCCCATGGACGGAGGAGCCTGGTAGGCTACAGTCCATGGGGTCCTAAGATTCGGACACGACTGAGCAACTTCACTTTCACTTTTCACTTTCATGCCTTGGAGAAGGAAATGGCAACCCACTCCAGTGTTCTTGCCTGGAGAATCCCAGGGACGGGGGAGCCTGGTGGGCACAGAGTCGGACACGACTGAAGCGACTTAGCAGCAGCAGCAGCAGCTTCTTGACATGCACTGTTTCAAGTCAGACCTCTCCCCACTTATGGTGACTGGGACCCTCCCCTTCAGCTGCCTCACTGCAGATTTGTTGTTTATGGTGATTGTAGGCTGTGGCCACAGTGAATCAGGGGTTTACTGATTCTAAACTCTTTGGGTGGGGGCTGGGATGAGGGGGAATTGGACGAAGGCAATCAAAAGGCACCAGCTTCCAGTTATATGATAAATAAGTATTAGGGATGATAAATAAGTACAATGTGATAAATATAATTTACACTGTGATGTGTTATGTATGAAAGTTGTTAAGAGAGTAAATCCTAAGAGTTATCATCACAAAATTTTTTTTTAATTTAATTTTGTGTCTCTATGAGATGAAGGATATTCACTAAACTTGTAATAATCATTTCACAATGTACCTAAGTCAAATTATTATGCTGTACACCTTAAATGTGTACAGCTCTGTATGTCTATTATATCTCAATAAAACTTGAAGGAAAAAACCCCAAACTTTATGGGGAAGGAGAGTCTGAAGTTTCATATTGATGTGGCAGCTGCCATAATTCTTCCTGTGTGTTTTTTCCCCTAGAAATACGTCTGCGTCGGACGTTATGAGAAAGTGGAACAGGTGCCCACGCTAGTGCAGTGGCTCGTCTGCATGGGTGCAAATGTGGAGAGCATAGGACCGTACCCTCTGCACACCCTCATGCGCCTCTGCATCCAAGCCGGTGAGTTCTTTCCTGGTGGTACGCCCTCCACGCTGCCCTCCAGCTCAGACCTCGGGGTCTGTGAAACCAGAATGTGGCCGTGTAGATGTGGACTATTCAGATGATCTGAATAGTCAATGATTGGATTATTCAAATATATGAAGGCAGCAAGGAAATAGTACCACTTTTCCTTTCTCCTGGGACCTCACAGCTACAGGAGGCCCACACTGAAAGGATTCTGTGTTCTCAGACAGATGCTGGCAGCAGGCTGGGGCCCTGGGATTCAAAAACGGGCCTTGCGACAGACAGCCTTTGCTGGACAGAGCTCTCAGGGGAGCTGTGGAATTTCTTCCTGCTGGCCAAGTCAGCCGTGGTCTTTTTCCGGGTTCATTTTTCCCTCTCAACCAGAGGATCAACTAATGTGTATGTGGGGGAAATCCCAAGGTAAACACTGGCTATTGCTGATGCAGTTGGCTTGTGTGTGTTTTTTTTAAGTAATCCTGTTTTCATATATATATATATACTTTTTTTGCATTTTTAGCCTTTACCACCTGGCTATAGGATATCAATTTAAAATATTTTTATCATTAAAACACACACACATACAATATCCACATTTATACCTTAGATAGAAACCTGTTTTTTTTTTTTTTCCAAGCATATGTAGCATCAGTGTTGGATACTGACCCAATCTTAGAGCCAGAAGGAACCAAGAGGGCTTGTCTACACTGTCTTCCCTTTCTAGGCTGTAGCATCTTCTCAGGATAGGAGTGGCATGCCCAGGGGCTGAAAGACCTGAGCCACCATCTTTGCTTCAGCCAGATTTACCCTTTAATTATGCATTTCATATATTGGAGAATTCATATGAGCATTTACGTATATACATTTTGGTGACTAAATTATTTAAAAGTATAAAGTCTGAATAAAAGCAATCTAATCCAATGCTCCCAGTTTCAAATTAGGAGCATCTCTGGGTATGAAAGTCACAGTCCCTCTCTGTGTCTACTTTTTAAGTTTGTTCCTGTGGTTACAGGCAGGTGTGGATAAGATCAAGTCTTCGCATTTAGGCCTGATTCTCTTCTCAGAGGAAAACTCTGACATGGTGACAAATGGTGTCCACAGAGTTGGCAGAACTGTGCGGCTTTTCAGAACCCACTGGAAGGAGTCTAAGAGAGGAATTTGAAATCTCTGTCCTATCTATAGACATGCAGTGGGGTGCTGTTGGTGCCCTGCGCTGGTCCTCTATGACCAGTGCCCCCGTCTCCTGCTACACCACAGCCGCCTTGTTTGCCAGTGAGCTGCTGTTTGCCAATAGGCACACCCCTCCCTCCCTGGGGGTGGGTCTGTAGCTCTGGATTGACTGCCACTGGGGTACGGAAGGAGAGCACCTACCTCAAGGTGGGTCAGTGCTGTGGTGCAGTTCCTGATCCACAAGCTCCCTGTGGGTGGAGGCTGAAGGCCGCTCAGCTGAGGCCACATCTCTGCTTGCTTCCATCCCCTGCCCTACTTCCGTCCTCTCTTTCTCCCCGGCTCCCTCTGCCAATAAATCACACATACAAGAATCCTTGTCACAGGCTGTGCTTCTAGGAAATGGGGCTTCCCCAGTAGCTCGGTGGGTAAAAACTTTGCCTGCAGTGTAGGAGACACAGGAGACATGGGTTTGACCCCTGGGTCAGGAAGATTCCCCTGGAGGAGGAATTGGCAACCCACTCCAGTATTCTTGCCTGAGAAGTCCCATGGACATAGGAGCCTGGTGGGCTACAGTCCAAAGGGTCGCAAAGAGTTGGACATGACTGAGCAACTAAGCACAGCTCTGCTTCTAGGGAATTGAACTTAAGTTTTCTATGAATAACTTCCTATGACTTGTGCTTTCAACACACACATTTTGGGACTTCCATGGCAGTCCAGTGATTAAGACTCAGTACTTCCAATGCAGGGGGGCACAGATTTGATCCCTGGTCGGGGAACTAAGATCCCACGTGCTGTGTGGTGTGGCCAAAGGTTTTTAAAAAAATAAAAACAAAAAACACCGACACACAAACTCCATCTGCACACCTGTGTGTGGCAAGGGACAGTGTATGTTGGATGCCCCATTGGGCTCCCTTGGGCTCCCTTGGTGTGCACAGTGGTTTGCTTTGCTGCTTTCTGGTCTGTTGGAAATAACACCACTCATTCATTCCTTCAGGGGAAAGCCATCTTTTCAGGTGGTTAATGGACTACAAGCCTGAGTTGAAAGGTCGCATCAACCAGAAGGATGAGGATGGCTGCACTGTCCTCCACGTGGTTGCCGCCCACTCGCCAGGGTACCTCACCAAGCGTAAGTGGCAGCACCATTCAGACTCGGGTGTAGGGAACCCACGCAACTGACCACTTTACCTATTCCATCCCGTGACGGCCTTTAATAATCAAAAAAATCAAATTATGCGCCCCCTTTTTTTTTGTATTTTCAGCTTGCTTTTCAGAAAAAAGCTTTTTCTGATATATTTTGTGCTTGAAAATCTTACCTAGTGATAACTCTTCTCGAGAAAAAGTACTTATATAGATTTAAATTAAAAAAATTTTGTGACTCAAGATTAAGTATTTTTTTTCTGGATTTAATTATTACAAAATTATTATTACTACAGAGAACACTAAAACAACCTAAGTATATTAAATTTTCTGTAAGTAGTTATGAAAGATAAAAGAAAAAATTGGGGGAAGGAGGTAGGATCATGGGTCGTGGTGCCTTCTCAAAGGGGCTTGCCAGCTACTTAATTTTCCCTTAGGTTGATACTCTGGAAATCAGGCATTTTTACCACCTTTGGGGCAACTTTGGTAATTGCATTTGTTCTCTCTACTGTGTAACAAATCATCATAAACTTAGTGACTTAAAATGACACTCATTTATTAGCTCACTATTTTATAGGTCACTAGTCCGGTGCGATCTGACTGAGTTTTTTGCTCAGAATCTCTCCCGGCTGAAATCAAGGTATTGACTGGGGCTGCGTTCTCATCTGGAGTTCTGGGCCTTCCTGCAGGCTCCCATGATTGTGGCAGAATCGGGTTCCTTGTGTTTGTAGGACTGTTGTTGTTCAGTCGCTAAGTCATGTCTGACCCTTTGTGACCCCCTGGACTGCAGTGTGCCAGGCTTCCCTGTCCTTCACTATCTCTCGGAGCTTGCTCAAACTCATGTCCATTGAGTCAGTGATGCCATCCAACCATCTCATCCTCTGTCACCCCCTTCTCCTCCTGCCCTCAATCTTTCCAAACATCAGGGTCTTTTCCAGCGAGTCAGCTCTTCACATCAGGTGGCCAAAGCATTGGAGCCTTAGCTTCAGCATCAGTCCTTCCAACGAATATTCAGGGTTGTTTCCTTTAGGGTTGACTGGTTGGATCTCCTTGCTGTACTAGGGACTCTCAAGAGTCTTCTCCAACACCACAGATCAAAAGCATGAATCTTTGCTGCTCAGCCTTCTTTATGGTCCAACTCTCACATCCATACATGACCACTGGAAAAACCATAGCTTTGACTAGACAGGCTTTTGTTGGCTAAGTGATGTCTCTGCTTTTTAATATGATGTCTAGATTTGTCATAGCTTTGCTTCCAAGGAGCAAGCGTCTTTTGATTTCATGGCTATAGTCACTGTCCTCAAGTGATTTTGGAGCCCAAGAAAATAAAATCTGTCACTATTTCCACTTTTTCCCCATCAATTTCCCTTGAAGTGATGGGACCAGACGCCATGATCTTTGTTTTTTGATTGTTGAGTTTTAAGCCAACTTTTTCACTCTCCTTCAGCCTCCTCAAGAGGCTCTTTAGTTTCTCTTATCTCTCTGCAGTTAGAGTCGTATCATCTGCATATCAGAGATTGTTGATATTTCTCCTGGCCATCTTGATTTCAGCTTGTGATTCATCCAACCCAGCATTTTGTATGATGTACTCTCAGTATAAGTTAAATAAGCAGAGTGACAACATCAGCCTTGTACTCATTTCCCAATTTTGAATCTGTTGTTTCATGTCTGGTTCTAACTGTTGCTTCTTGACCTGCATACAGGTTTCTCAGGAGGCAAGTCAGGTGGTCTTGTATTACGATCTCTTTAAAGATTTTCCAGTTTGTTGTGATCCAACAGTCAAAGGCTTTAGAGTATTCAGTGAAGCGGAAGTAGATGTTTTTCTGGAATTCCCTTGCTTTTTCTATGATCCAACGAATGTTGGCAATTTGATCTCTGGTTCTTGTGCCTTTTCTAAACCCAGCTTGAACATCTGGAATTTATTGGTTCACATACTGCTAGAGCCTAACTTGAAGGATTTTGAGCATTACCTTGCTAGCATGTAAAATGAGTGCAGTTGTACAGTAGTCTGAACATTCTTTGGCATTACCCTTCTTTGGGATTAGAATGAAAACTGACCTTTTCCAGTCCTGTGGCCACTGCAGAGTTTTCCAAATTTGCTGGCATATTGAGTGTAGCACTTTCACAGCATCATCTTTTAGGATTTGAAATAGCTCAGCTGGAATTCCATCACTTCTACTAGCTTTGTTCGTAGTAATGCTTCCTAAGGCCCACTTGACTTAATACTCCAGGATGTCTGGCTCTAGGTGAGTGATCACACCATCATGATTATCTGGGTCATTAAGATCTTTTTTGTATAGTTCTTCAGTGTATTCTTGCCACCTCTTCTTAATCTCTTCTGCTTCAGTTAGGTCCTTACCATTTCTGTCCTTTATCATATCCATCCTTGTATGAAATGTTCTCTTGATATCGCCAGTTTTCTTGAAGAAATCTCTAGTCTTTCCAATTCTGTTGTTTTCCTCTATTTCTTTGCATTCTTTACTTAATAAGGCTTTCTTATCTCTCTATTCTCTTGAACTCTGTATTCAGTTGGGTGTATCTTTCCCTTTCTCAACTGCCTTTCGCTTCTCTTCTTTTCTCAGCTACTTGTAAAGTCTCCTCAGACAACCACTTTGCCTTCTTGCATTTCTTTTGCTTTGGGATGGTTTTGGTCACTGCCTCCTGTACAATGTTATGAACCTCTGTCCATAGTTCTTCAGGTACTCTGTCTACCAAATCTAACACCTTGAATCTATTCATCAGCTCCACTGTATAATCATAAGAGATTTGACTTAGGTCATACCTGAATGGTCTAGTGGTTTTCCCTACTTTCTTCAATTTAAGCCTGATTTTGCAAAAAGGAGCTCATGATCTGAGCCACAGTCTTGTTTCTGCTGACTGTATAGGGCTTCTCCATCTTTTGTTGCAAAGAATATAATCAATCTGATTTTGGTATTGACCATCTGGTGATGTCCATGTGTAGAGTCATCTCTTGTGTTATCGGAAGAGGGTATTTGCTATGACCAGTGCCTTCTTTTGGCAAAACTCTGTCAGCCTTTGCCCTGTTTCATTTTGTATTCCAGGGCCAAACTTGCCTGTTACTCCAGGTATCTCTTTGACTTCCTACTTTGGCATTCCAATTCTCTATGATGAAAAGGACAGCTTTTTTTGGTGTTAGTTCTAGAAGGTCTTGTAGGTCTTTATAGAACTGTTCAACTTCAGCAGCTTCTTTGGCATTATTGGTTGGGACCTAAACTTGGATTACTGTGATGTTGAATGGTTTGCCTTGGAAACGAACAGAGATCATTCTGTCATTTTTGAGATTGCACCTAAGTACTGCATTTCAGACTCTTGTTGAATATGAGAGTTACTCCATATCTTCAAAGAGATTCATGTCCACAGTAGTAGATACAATGGTCCTCTGAATTAAATTTGCCCATTCCTGTCCATTTTAGTTCACTGATTCCTAAGATAACTGATGTTCACTCTTGCCTGCTCCTGCTTGACCCCTTCCAATTTACCTTGATTCATGGACCTAACATTCCAGGTTCCTATGCAACATTGTTCTTTATAGCATTGGACTTTACTTTCACCACCACGTTTGGGGTGGTGATCTCATCCACAGCTGGGCATCATTTCTGCATTGGTCCAGCCTCTTCATTCTTTCTGGAGCTATTAGTAATTGCCTACCCCACTTCCCTAGTAGCATACTGGACACCTTCTGACCTGGAGGGACTCATCTTCTGGTATCATATCTTTTTGCCTTTTCACACTGCTCACGAGTTTCTTGTGGCAAAAATAGTGGAGTGGTTTGCCATCCCCTCCTCCCGTGAACCACGTTTTGTCAGAACTCTCCACTGTGACCCATACGTCCTGGGCAGCCCTGCACAGAATGGCTCATAGCTTCACTGAGTTATGCAAGACCATTCGCCATGACAGGGCTGTGATCCATGAAGGGGTTGTAGGACCGAGGTCCCTGATTTCTTTCTGGCTGTTGGCCAGAGGCTGCTGTCAGTTTCCACAGACCACACATATTCTTTGTCTAATGGCCTCCTCTGTCTTCAAAGCCAGCAGGAGAGAACTTCTTGTGCATCAGATCCCTCATAGTCTGAATCTCTGTGCTCTTCCATCTCTGACCTCTAGACCTTTGACCTTTAGGGCTCATGTGATCAGACCAGGTTAATCTCCCCATCTTAAGGTCAACTGCTTTGGGAAGTTAAATACATTTCCAGAGTCTCATCACAGCAGAGTTTAGATTAGTATTAAATGGATAACTGGGAGAAGGTGTGTGTATACCAGGGGTTGAGAGTCTCAGGGTCTGAGAATTTTGCCTTTCACAGTGCAATACTTGATAGGTGAGAAGTATGACTTTAAATTTTGCCTTATTTTTGTAAGATGAGCGGCGAGCAGTTGTGACTGGGGAGATGGGAAAGGATAGCATCACAAGCAGGATGTTGTCTGGTGTAGAGGTGCTCTGTCAACGTGGTGAATTGTCAGAAAGCATGTGTTTGGAAGCTGGGAATTAGGCACTGATTCTTGTAACTCTCGGTGCTCACATAAGTCTTCGTACCTCCAGGAATATACCTGGTACATTCTGAAAACAGTTGCATCTGATCACAGAGACCCCTTGATGCTTGGCAAATAAATGTTAAAGCAGCAGATGGAGCCAGCAGCCAGAAGTGGGGTTAATGAAGGTTCAAACAGGGAAGAAAACCCTGATGCAAAAACAATTGCCACTTTCTTCTCCTGTCCCCAGACTGTTTTTTTTTTTTTGGAAGTATGTTCTGTTTCCTCCCTAAGGAATAAAGAAATCTGAAGTCACAGCTTGCTGTCATCCTTACAGCTGTAATTGTTGCCTAGTAACAAGAATCCCCCTCTCCTTGCTTGTTGCCAAGGAGATGGGAGAAAGGTAGAGAGGAGTGCACTTCTGAACCTCTTAAAAGCTATTGTCCTTCCCACTCCACATAGGACTCTGGCTCCGGGGACTCGGCTGGATTGCCCAAGGCCAGCAGTTCAGCTTCTGTAAACAGAGGGACTCTGGTTCCTTTGCCCCAGGCCACTCAGGCTGGGAACCGGGCAGATGTGTGCTCATGGGGACCTCTCCTTATGGAAGAAACCGTGACAACCCCTCCTTCTCACTTTGGCCTGCTCTAGGGCAAACAGAGGATGTACAGATGCTCCTGCGCTTTGGGGCTGACCCCACCCTGGTGGATCGACAGTCCCGGTCTGCTGTGGATGTGCTGAAGAGGAACAAGAACTTCAGAGCCATTGACAAAATCAACAGCCACTTGGAAAAGCTGGCAGCGTGTTCTAAGGACCTCTCAGGTACAGCTTCCAGGGAATTAACTTTTTCGAAGGGGCAAAACTGGTTCTGTGAAATTAGGTACAAATCAGTATATCTTGTCTTAGCACATGAAGATGAAAGTGAGACCTCCCAGTCTTTGGAAAGCTTGCGTGCTTTTTTTGAAAGACAGAATGAGACAACTGTTATTTTAAAAGTGTCTACTACATTCTAGGAACTTGGCCAAGTCTACCCTTGGGCAGTAAGCGTGATTTTTTTTTTTTTCCATGCATGCACATAGTAAAAAAGAAAAAAACCAGACAGAACAGGAGATAACAAAAATCAAGCCCACTTCTGAGAAACAACCACAGCCAACAATTAAAAGTACATTTGTAACTCTATTTCTTAATCTGTCCGTTTGGATAGCATCTATGGACTGACTGCTATAAAGATAAAACGCAGCAAGTCAGCCCTTGTTGAATTTTGCCTAGTAAAGTGATTTGTGCCATTTACATCTGTTCCTTAATTCACCTATAGACTGAATTTTCTGTGCTTCACCTATAGACTGATTCTAAAAATTGAAAAAACATTAATTGCCTTTATATGGAAGTATGATTTCTACAACTAGTAGCATATTGCACCCAATGAGAAGAATCATCAAATGCCCTCAAAACTTTGCTCTTGAAATATTATACTCTCTAAGCATCCTAGTTTGATGAAGCATACAAACACATCATTGTCTATGTGTGTGTGTACAGGTGTGTAAGTACACACAAATGATTTTAGGTTTGTTTAGACTTTTATTTAGACTGTAGCCCCAGCACACGTATGCTTTTTTCAGTTCTTGCACTCACATGCAGCACTTGTGACTCATGCTGTCTGTCTAGATTTCTTTCTTGCTCTGCTAAGTACCAACTCCAGTAAGTTTTTCAGTGAGGAGATGTGCATAGTAGACTTATAGGGTTTTTGAAATGTCTTTATTCTGTCCTTAGACTGAGAATTGGTCTGCATTTAGGCCTTGTATTTCATCGATCCTCAGTTGCACTTTCCCCCCACATTTTGCCATCTTTGAATTGGATTGCGTTTCATGATCAGTGATGTGTCACAGTTTAACGGCAGCCTTTTCTGGTGTGTGACAGTCTGTGATCTCTTGGGTTTGTGAAATATGCTGTAAAACCTCGTTCCTCACAACTTTGTATTCTCGCCTCCATTACTGATTGGAAGAAATGTCAGTCTTATTTATTGTCCCTTCTAGAATTTCCTGTCCTTAGAGTTCTGGAATTTCCCTGGACTGTATCTTATTCATTCTTCTTGCTTAGCACCTTATGATCCCTTTTAGTCTAACTTTTTTTAGCTCAGGGAAATGATCTTCTATCACTTCTGTTTCCTTCCACTGTCTCTTTGCCAGCACTTTCACATAGATGAGCTTCTCCTCTGCTTTCCTTAACGCTTTCTATCTCTTTTTCTTTTTTCTTTCCAGATCTTTAACTAGGACTTTAGCTTTTCCTTTTATAATTTAGCTTGTCTATTGCATTTTTAAATTTGAAACTCAGTTTTAATTTCTAAGAACTCTATCTGGTTCTGTTTCTTTTCATTTTTTCCTTTAAAAACTTGTGTGCGTATATATGTATCCCAGCCCCCTTCCTTTAAGAAGCAGGAAAACGCGCCTGCTGCTATCTTTGTTGTTGCTGTTGTTATGCTAGAGTCTGTGGTCATAGAGTGGATAGGATTTCTTGGCTGTTTTATGTTCAGGAGGATCATTTCTTTTTCTGCCATTGATTGAAAACTCCGTGGATCCTGTTAGCAGTTATGGATTCAAGGAGTTCAGTACTTCCTAGGCCTCGTCAGGTATTCAGAAGGGGAATCATCATCAAGTGGATAAAATGAGGACTGAGCATCTTTCAGACGTTGAGATAGAAACCAGTGGGGCTCTGCCGGGTGTGGGCTAACAGGCATCCAGGATTCCTTCACCCAGCCCTCCCTCCCTTTGTTATCCTCCTTTGGATTTTTAAGTGGATCTTCCCTATGTTAGATTCACAAGGAAGGAGAAAAGCACAGGCATGTATTTTTTCGAAGTTTGACATGGCACGGCAGGCAAGCCCTCCTAAGAAAACAAAGAAACGGTCAGAGAAGTGGCGAAACGTAGTCTTTTCCTGTTGCTTTGAGCACATAGAGGCCGTCTAGAAGGGCACCTGTACTACTGGGAAGGGGCCCTGAAAGAGGATGTGACTGTTGGCAGGTCTTAGACACAGAAACATAACTTGAATGGGGGACTGTTTCTATCGTTTTCCCCTGGGTCTGGAAGACTATTTTCCTCTTATCTCCTGGGATTTAATTTCCCCAGGAATGATCAGGCACGCTTTCAGGTGTGGGGAAAAAAATCTTTCAGGTGAAAGGAGGGAGAGCAAAGGTCAGAGGAACTTGGATAAGATGAGTACTAGAGGCCCAGTTCCTCTCTGGGGGCACGAACATCCGTGATGTCTGGACTGTGTCTAAGTCATTTTGGGTGCTTAGGTCATTTTGAATAGGCTGTCTTCCACCTGGCCACACTGGGGTTTGTTTTCCTCACCACCTGAGGGGGAAAACTGACCCCTCCACCCCCAACACATACACACAGACACACACACTCACTCACTCGACATTCAAAAAACTAAGATCATGGCATCCAGTCCCATCACTTCATGGTAAATAGATGGGGAAACAGTGGAAACAGTGACAGACTTTATTTTCTTGGGCTCCAAAGTCACTGCAGATGGTGACTGCAGCCATGAAATTACAAGATGCTTGCTTCTTGGAAGAAAAGCTTTGACAAACCTAGGCAGCATATTAAAAAGCACATTATTTGCCAACAAAGGTCTGTCTAGTCAAAGCTATGGTTTTTCCAGTGGTCATGTATGGATGTGAGAGTTGGACCATAAAGAAGGCTGAGCAGCAAAGATTGATGCTTTTGATCTGTGGTGTTGGAGAAGACTCATGAGAGTCCCTAGTACAGCAAAGAAATCAAACCAGTCAATCCTAAAGGAAATCAGTCCTGAATATTCCTTGGAAGGACTGATGCTGAAGCTGAAACTCTAAAAGTTTGGCCACCTGATGTGAAAGAGCCAGCTCATTGGAAAAGACCATGATGCTGGGAAAGATTGAAGGCAGGAGGAGAAGGGGGCGCGACAGAGGATGAGATGGTTGGATGGCATCACTGACTCAGTGGACATGAGTTTGAGCAAATTCTGGGAGACAGTGAAACACAGGGAAGCCTGGCGTGCTGCAGTCCATGGGGCTGCAAAGAGTCGGACGTGGCTGAGCTGAGCGACTGAGCAACAACAAGAAGCAACTGAAGAACTGAAATTTTATTAACTTTATTTTTATGTAATTAAGTTAGTGGGCCTCTGTATCGGACAGTGTCATTTTAGACTTTAACCCAGAATGGTTTTCTGTGCAGAGTAGTAGTTGAGAAGACAGTGGGAGGGAAGGGCAGAAGGAGGGCCTGGGGCCATGGGAATGAAGGTAGATCTTCATAAAAATGAAGATTATATGGATTTTAATCTCTCCCCATTCACACATTAGTGGGCACAATGGAAGCATTATTTTTAGGAAGAGATGCTACCTAGGGGGTTGGTACCCTTGCTCCTGACCTGAGTTTTAACTTGATGGGTTTTTTAAAAACTTCATTTATTTATTTTTAGGGCTTCCCCTGTAGTTCAGTGGTAAAGAACCCACTTGCCAATGCAGGAGATGTGGGTTTGATCCCTGGGTTGGCAAGATCGCCTGGCAACCCACTCCAGTATTCTTGCTTGGGAAATCCCATGGACAGAGGAACCTGGTGGGCTACAGTCCATGGGGTCACAAATGAGTCCGACACAACTTTGCAACTAAACCACAACAACAGTTTGTTTATTTTTGGCTGTGCTGGGGCTTCGTTGCTGTGCACAAGCCTATCGTGCACTTCTCATTATGGTGACTTCTCTTGCTGCAGAGCACAGGCTCTAGGTGAACGGGCTTCAGGAGGTGGTGAGACCTACGGGCTCGCGGGCTCTAGAGCACAGGCTCAGTAGTTGTGGTGCAGGGGCTTTAGTTGCTCTGAGGAATGTGGAATCTTTCTGGACCAGAGATCGAACCCATGTCCGCTGCATTGGCAGGCAGATTCTTGTCCCCTGTACCACCAGGAAGTCCACTTGATGGTTTCGTTTTTCACATCTGTGGTCCTGAGTAAAGCATCATTAGGACACTAGCTTGTGTGCCCAGATGAACAGCTAGGATATAGGCTAGGATAAAAGATGTTCTCACCTTTGGCTCTTTCTGGCGGTTACTGTGCCCCATTCTGATGAAAATGGAGATGGTTATCTTTGGGTGGCTTTTGCATGTAGGTGAGAAAGCCTGAGAAATATAGGGTCTCGGTGAAGATTTCTGCTGTTCTCTAAATAAGAACTTCCATTAACATGCACGTGAATCCTTTGGGAGCCTTTTAAATGCAGATTTTGATTCAGCAGATTCAGGGCAGGGCCTTTCTCACTAGCTGCGGGGGGAAGGCAAGGCCCACAGGGCAGTAGGGAGGTTGGGGGCGGGGGTGAACCTGAGAGGTCAGGGTTACCTGTCTTTCCCTGCCTCTCATGACAACCACTAGATGGCAGCATGTCCACCTTCTCTAGCAGCTGGACTGCCGTCAGGACCAAGGAGACTGGAGCCTCTATTGTTATTGTTCTCGGTCGGTGGTGATTTTTCCTTTGATTCACTGGTGCAGGGCTTTTCAGAGAATAAATCCAGGCTTCTGAAGCCTTTCTCTCTGG
Source organism: Bos indicus x Bos taurus (assembly GCF_003369695.1). Taxonomy (NCBI): domain Eukaryota; kingdom Metazoa; phylum Chordata; class Mammalia; order Artiodactyla; family Bovidae; genus Bos; species Bos indicus x Bos taurus. The sequence continues at coordinate 50,195,433 of NC_040097.1, read as the reverse complement.
TCCTCCCCGAGGCACCAGCTGCTTTCTGCTCTGTGAAGGTGCCTCTTGCCCAGGACTAAGAGGACTCTGACCTTCTCTGTGTGTTTCCCCCATAGATGGAGCCCGTGATTCAGAGGCCATGGTGTATCAACCTTGAGTCCCTTAGCACCACAAAATGCCCTCTTTTTCAGTAAATGAAGGCATGCGATATTGATGATACTTTTTCTTTATTATAAAATCAATAGATTCTTTTTTAAAAAAAGAAAATATTCTTCATAAACCCACCTACCTGGAAACATTAATATAGTTGTGATTTGGTCATTTACTCTTATTCCATGCATTTACAGTTATATATTTTAATTTTCTTTTATAAAAATGGGATGGCTACATAAATTTCACTTGATAAAGTGTTTGTAATAAAGCTTGTCAGTTTCATCTTTTTTTACCTCGAAAGGAAGATTTCATACAAAAGCAAAATCTCCTTTTGAAATGATATATTTCTGTTTTTTAACAAGAAGAATCTGCCTATAATGCAGGAGACATAGAAGATGTGGGTTTGATCCCTGGGTCAGGAAGATCCTCTGGAGGAGGAAATGGCACCCACTCCATTGTTCTTCCCTGGAAAATCCCATGGACAGAAGAGCCTAATGGGCTACAATCTATATGGTCACAAAGAGTCAGACACACCCGAGCAACTAACACACACAACAAGAACTATTACAGCTGAGCACTACTGCAGCTTTAAACGATCTCTTTTAATTTTAATTTTAAATTTTGAATCTGCTTGTATATATCTATTAAATATGACCATTGTAGAAAATTTGTAAAAATATCATTTTGTATAAACACAGAGGGACTTCCCTTCGGCCAGTGGTTAGGATTCCACACTTACATTGCAGGGGCACAGGTTCGATCCCTAGTCGGGGAACTAAGATCCCACATGTCTTGGGAAGCAGCCAAAAAAGAGAAAAATAAATACATTTTTTAAATAAATAAAAATAAAAACAAAACTTTATTGTAATTACACTTTGGCATATTTTTTATCTAGTCTTTGGGTTGTTCATTACTTACATAGTCATCTTTCTAAAAAACCTGTGATTATAATGTATGAATAACCTTATAACCCAAAGTTTCTTCTCTCTCTTAAGCTTATAGAAAATTTAGGAAAAAGCAGACAGGTTCAGAGTAATAAATCACGTGTACCTACCCAGAGATGCCGACCCACAGCTACTACTGTCTGTTTCAGCACATTTCCTTTGATGCTTTTCTGTGTTGCTGATATCACTCTCTAGTTTCTTGCCTGATTTCTGTACCTTTCTCTGGTCTATAACCACCTTCTTAATTATTCTGAACCACACAGCCACCCATTATTATACAACTGCATCTAACTGTCTCTACTGTCAAGCTTGGTAATCTTTCTGTTCAGTTTCAAATGATTTTATACTAAACTAACTGCCCCCCCGAAGAATGATGCCGTGAGGCAGGAGGCAGGGGACACGTGGCCAGGTTTCCACCTGCTTGGTGGAGAAGGAAGTTCCTCCTTTAGCAAGGGTTCTATTCCTGTATTGTGCATTATCACTGTTTTTGTGTCTTCAGAGGCATTCTAGGATGAAGGTGGGATGCCAGGCCCAGGGGTTTTGTTCAGTCACTCTTACACTACACAGTTCATGTTCTCTGCCTCAGAGCCGGCTGCTAGCTTAGGTGATGTGGGTCTTCCTGTGCCAAGGGTTTCCACTTCCTTTTCTCTAGAGGTTAGTGCTAGAGTGGTCTTGCTTCTGTCTGGCACCGGAAAGTCTCTTGATTAGAAGGCAGTGGGGGCTTGCCCGGGAAGTTGGTGTGTGTGTGTGTGTGTTTCTGGCTCTCTGACCCAGTCTTTTGAAAGGCGAGCCAGGTGTGTATCAGAAGGCACAGCAGGTGACGTCGGAGCTCTGCTTGGGTCCCCTGGGTCCCTTCCCACTGTTGTGTGCTCCCTGATGTGCCTTCACTTTGCAGAGCCCACACCTAAGGCTCGTTCTCAAAGAGAACAACCTAAGGGCTTATGGAGCCTGCTTTGCTCAGGCTCCTTCAAACCAGAAGTGCATGGGAATTTATAGCCTCTAGGGCTTCCCTGATAGCTCAGTTGGTGAAGAATCCACCTGCAATGCAGGAGACCCCAGTTCGATTCCTAGGTCGGGAAGATCCGTTGGAGAAGGGATAGGCTACCGACTCCAGTATTCTTGGGCTTCCTTTGTGGCTCAGCTGGTAAAGAATCCGCCTGCGATGCAGGAGACCTGGGTTCGATCTCTGGGTTGGGAAGATCCCCTGGAGAAGGGAAAGGCACTCCAGTATTCTGGCCTGGAGAATTCCATGGACTGTATAGTCTATGGGTTCACAAATAGTTGGACACAACCGAGCGACTTTCACTCACTCACTCAAGGCAGGCTGTGGACAGTGACAGACAGAGGTGAGAATCTGAAAGCCCATTCCCCTTGCCTTGCCAGCGCAGCTCTGAGTGAGTCACTCCAGATCCCCCAGGGGACCGTGGGGCTGACAGCCTGCCTGCTTCCTCCCCAGCCCTTACCTGTTCCCCCACCCTCACTGGTCTCTTCTTTCTTGAACTATTTGCACACAGATCTTTGGCTTGGGGTCTGCTGTGGGAGACCTGACTGCTGATGGGATGCTTTTATTTTTCCATCTCCTTTAAAGTGTCCCTGCTTCTGTTAGAACATGACATTGAACATGCATTCACCTCTTCACCACATGATAGTACTTAAGCCAGGTGTGAAAAGCCCACATCCGGTTGATCTGTTTAGTAAGATTCCATGTTAACCAGAAGGGCTTTTTGAGTGTATAATCTGATACCAAATAAAGCATTTGCCCCTTTTCAGACTTCCTTTATTGGATGATTTCTAATCATAACTACTTTCTCAGTAAATTGAACCGAGCGGTTAGTGTCTTCCCTCTTGGCTAGAGAGCTGGCTCCTTACTCTTGGCTTTTTCCACTTGCCAATTAGATGTGTGGGTGGCTGGTGTGTAGTTAGATGTTGCTGCTGCAGTAAGCTACCCTCCTACTGTTATATCCTTGAACTGTTGTATCACTTATCCATTGCTACTTAACAAACAGCCCTCAAACCTAGTGATTTAAAGCAACAAACACTTCTTTAGTTCATGATCCTGCAGCTCAGCCACTGAGGCTTGGCTATTCTCATAGCTGTAACAGAACTTCTTCAAGTGTCTGCCTCTTGCTGATCTTGACTGGGCTCTTTCATATCTGTGGGGCCTCAGTTTGGACCACTGGGTTGATTCATCTTTGTTTTATGATGAGTCTTATCTAGCCTGGACCTGAATAGAACTAAACAAGGCTTCTTGAGGCTCAGGCTCAGAACTGGCACAAAACTCACAATCACTACATTCTCCTTGTCATAGCAGGTCATGAAGCTAGGCTAGAGTGGTGGAAGGGGAGAACAGGTGCTCTGCAGTTGCCTGGCTACATGGAGGGGTGGAGAGGTGTGATTGTCTTTGCAATCTATGCCTGTGTGATCTCTGCAGTCACAAGAAGCATCTGGGGGTGTTTTGCAGAACTGAGCACTGGTGAGGGACCAGCTAACGAGGGGGACATTTTCCAGAAAGTCTGCGAGCAACTGGTGACATATATGAACTCAGGAAGTCACTTGTTGCAGAAAAACTTTATGAAGCAAGAAGTGGTTCAGAAGTTCTTGCGCATCCTTTCTTCTTTGCAAGGTAAGGTTTCTGACAACCTTCAATTGTGTTCAAAGATGCTCTAGGCACCTTAATACTCTTTTTTACTGTCCTGTTTAAGAAGTGATTAAAAAATAAATGTCATGATCTACACGGAGAACATTCAAACAACACAGAACATTCTCCAGTGAAAAGTGGATCATCCACCCCTTGAACTTATGTCTTTAAATCTCATCCCTAGGGCAACCTCTGTTATTGGTTTCTCATGCATCCTCCTGGAATTTGCATATATGATCCATTTACATTTTTTATTTCATTTTTTTTAAACTTTAAAATTATTTAAATGAGTGTTTAAACAATTAAACATTTATTTGTTTGTGCTGAATTTTCTTTGCTGAACTCAGGCTTTCTCTAGGTGGGGTAAGCAGGGGCTACTCTCTAGTTGGGGTGCACAGCCTTTTTCTTGTGGAGGCTTCTCTTGTGGAACACAATTCTTGGTGCGAGGGCTCAGTAGTTGTAGCAGATGGGCTTAGTTGCCCCATGGCAACATGTGGGTCTTCCTGAACCAGGGATCGAACCCATGTCTCCTGCATTGGCAGATGGACTCTCAACCACCAGACCACCAGGGAAGTCCCTATCCTTTTTAAAATACCACAGATGTTTCTCTTTTCTGTTGGCTAAGACTGTATATTCCTTAGGTATTTCCAACCTTCTCAAGCTCACTGGCGAGTGCTGTCACTGAGGCTCACCTGTGATTGAGTAGCATGGCCGAAATAACTAAGTACTGTTTATGGTCTCCTGTAACTTGGGGCAGTGATGTCCCTCTGTTTAGGGTTGTGGCTGGGGACAGAAATCACAGGAACCTATTTTTGGAGTGTGATGTGTTCTTGTTTTTGAAAGAAATCCCTCCTGATCTGGTCTATGACATTGACCGTGACTGTGCCAACACCTTCCTCAAGTTTTTACTGGAAAAACAGAAATGGCCCGAAGTGCTTTTGCTGCTGACCCGAAAGGTGAGCGGGCAGCCGCCGCTCGGGGACTGTCTCATCAAAGACTGCGACCTCTCGACCCTCGACCTCTGTGCCATCCTCCCCCACCTCAAGGCCTGGGACCAGAGGAGGACCCTGCTCCTGGACTGCCTGATAGACCATGGAGGTGAGTCCCAGATGCTGAGTCAGCATCGGGGTCAAGCCCGGGGAGTCCAGGTGCCGCAGGTTACGGCGCTTTCACTTGATTTCAGAGACTCCTTTGTAATTTTGAAAAAGTGTATTTATTTTTTGGCCTTGCCGTGGGACATTCCCTGACCAGGGATCAAACCCACAGCCCTTGCATTGGGCGCATGGAGTCTTAACTCCTGGACCAGCAGGGAAGTCCCTTGGATTCTCCTTCCGCCTCATTCTCTTTCTCCTCCATATCTTCTCACTGGAAGCAGTGATCAGGTGAAGGCACTTTTGTGAATTCTTCCCTTCCCTTTGTGTTTTGTGTGAGAAACGTCAGGATTGTGGAGGGGCGTCAGCCCTGGTGCAGCCACAGTAGTCGTTTCCTCCTGACCTTCGGCTGGACCAGTCCTTGCACTTGATACGCTGTGTGGGTCCTAGTCAAACTCTGCGGTGTTCTTTTCCCATCCATGATTGGGATCTGTGATGCTTGTTTTTAAAGAAACGGCCAGATAATGGGTGGGTGGGAACATCTGCCGCTTTCATCAGCACAGTCACACTTGGCTGGGTGTGTGTCTGGAGCATGCAGACGGCTTGCTGGATCCGGTTTTATTTAAAGCTAATCTGGAAACACCAGCCTCCTCTCCCTACACCCCCACCCCTCCAAAACCCCTTCCTAAGGCCACTACGAACTGGCCTCCATCTCCTCATTTGTAAAACGGGAGTGACAGTAGTCCCTCTTTCTCAGGGCTGTTTTGAATATTCAGTGTGTTCATGGATGCAGGATCTGGGCAGAGTGCCTTGGCTGCATGGTTCTCCACCCGCCTTGCAGGTTAAGGGAAATCACCTTCAGAGGGAGTGATGCCACACTGGTCCCAGCTCCCAGCCTTACAAAGCTTTCCAGTGTTGGCCTTACCCACGGGTCTCAGGAGATAGATGGAAGGTTGCATATTAATGTCTTCAAACCCATTCCTGACATGGACTCTTACTATCTTTGACCAAAAACCGTGGCAGTTGTGGAATTCCTGTTTTGTTCCTGATGAAGCAAACTCTTATCGAAGGCCTCCCTGGGGTCAGGTGCCAGGGCCCAAGGATGCAGAGTGAATTCATGGCTGCCAGCAAGCAGCAGTGCAAGAAGGCTGCAGGTCCAAAGAGGGTGGAGGTTGGGGAGCCTGCAGTGCAGAGGGGAAACGTAGACTGAGCTAAAAAGAAAGTGGTCTGCACGTGGGGACATGTCAGGGAATATGATCAATGAGGGCCAACGGGCATTCTCGGGGAAAAGCTTCATAGAAGCAGAGGAAGTGGGAAGCTTGCTCACGTCCTGGCCACTGAGTGTGTGTCATGGAGAGGGTTGGACAGACACCGGGAGTTCAGTCGCTCACACCGTCCCTACTCCTGGGCAGTGCTGGTGATGGTCCTGCTGCAGTGTGGGAGAGGGAGCTGGAGAGATGGGAAAGGAGACGAGGCCCAGGGACAGGACACGTGGAGGGGGCAAGCTTTCCCCCCAGGGCACTGGGAAGCCCTTGCCTCCCAGAAAGGGCGGTGGCAGGAGGGCCTTGGAAGTGGGGTCAGCACCCTTTCTTGCTTTAGGCTAAAGGGCAGAAATGGTCCCACCCCTGGGACGTGGCTCACTGTATCCTCTCTGCCTCCCCCAGCCTTGCTGGAGGGTCTCCAGAGCAGCCAGGAGACGCCGCTTGCTGTGTGCATGAAGCATGAGGACTTCGACATGGCCTTCGTCCTCTTGACCAAGGGTGCAGACCCCCGAAATATTTCTCTCACGGAAGGTGACACTCCCTTGCATGCTGCGCTCCACATCTTTCTAGATATCAAAGGTAGGCTTCATTCTGTCAGCAGTCTTTTTCTTGAGGACGAAACTGGGTATTAGAAAGGATGCTGTGGTCTTTGGTCTTTCCTACTGGGAAAGCCAGCGGTCTGGAAAAGGCCTATTTCTTGGCCAAGCCCCTATCTCTTGGCCCCTCACCCATAGCTCAATGGGAAGGAGTGACCATCACTGTGAGTGGTCAGAGTGGGCTGATGAAGAAAATTCTTATGTTCCAAAGTCGGCCATCCATAGCTGCACATACTTTTCATTTATTTACATAATTTCAAGGGTCCTGACATAAAAGATCTTATTGGAATATTAAGATGATTTCTGGGTTTTTCTGCCTTGGCACTACCGACAGTTGGGCAGGATAATTCATTGTTTTGGGGCTGTGCCGTGCATTTGTGAGATGTCCACCCACTAGATGCCAGAAGCACCTCCTAAACTGTGACAATCAAAAGTGTCTCCAGACATAGCCACATGTCCATTGGGGAGCAAATTGCCCCCAGTTGAGAACCACTGGGTTATGAAATGCTTGGGGAAGCTCTGTGTTCTAAGGCCCTTCCCCGGCTGGCATCTCTGCTCCCCAGAATAGCTGTCTAGTGCTCACAGGGTTTTTGTGTCTTTCAGCTGACATCGGTTTTAACTTCCTCAGCCACCTGCTGGATCTGTTCTGGTCCAAGCCAGAGGAGTTTTCCTACCTCAACCCCAACATGCAGGACGGCAGCGGGAACACATTGATGCATATCCTTTTCCAGAAAGGCATGCTCAAACGCACGGGAAAGCTGGTAGGTCTGCTGGCGAAGTTTGACATCAACCTCAACCTGAAGAACAAGGAAGGCAAAGACGCGCGGTACCGCGTGAAGAAGAACGACCCACTGCTCTTGGCCTGGAACAAAGCCCTGATGGAGACCAGGCGCCGGGGCCGGCAGGACGCCGCCGCCCACCCTGGGAAGCCCCCACGCCCGGCGGCCCCTGCTCACACTGCTCAGGTCAAGGGATCCTCCAAGCTGCTGCCGGGTGCTGTGCGAGCCCCACCCAAAGAAGCCAGGGTCCCTGACAGCTGGGAGACCCTCCCTGATGCCCAGGCCCCGAGGCTGGAGCCTGAGGCTGCCAGGCCCTGCTCCCAGAGAGACTGCCTCGTGCAGGACATCACGGCTTTGATTCAGCAGCTGGAATTGAATTCATCCCTCCCAGAAGACTGTCCTCAGGGCCCCGAGACTCTGGAGACAGGAGCTGGCACCGAAGGAGAGAAAGAAGAGCTGCAGGGTGCCCCGGGGGCGGGGGGCTCTGACTGCAGCGGGAACAACCCCGGGGCCCTGGAGGCTGCAGAGGGACATGTGCAGGCAGGCCTCTCGGCCGCACAGCTCCTTCCTGAGGGTAGCAGGGGGACAGAGGGCAGCGACGACCAGGATGACTGGAGCGTGTCAGAGATGGACATCTGCCTCCTGGACTTTGAGAACATGACGTGGGAGATCGAGTGCACTTCAGAAATGCTGAAGAAGCTGTCCAGCAAGGTCATGTCCAAGGTCATGAAGAAGAAAATCATCCTGGCCATCCAGAAGCTGGGCAATGGTGAGTGGACCCCGGGCCTGCGGAAGCGGCTGAGGAACCTGAAAGGAAGCATCCAGCTCTTCGAGGCCAAGCTGGACAAGGCGGCCCGGATGCTGTGGGAGCTGGCGATTGACTTCTCCCCGCGGTGCAGCGAGAACCCCGAGAAGATCATAGCCGCAGAGCGCAGCATGCACCCCACCGAGAAGTCCGGGCGGGTCTACACGGAAATCATACGGATCTGGGACATCGTCTTAGATCACAACAAACTGTCCTACTCCATCCAGGCCATCTGCAGCGCCTACAACCGGGGCTTGTCCTGCATCCTGCGCAAGAAGCTTAAGGGCATCAACAAGGGCCCAGTGTCCGCCAACATGAAAATCCAAAAGTGGATCCCCCGCTGCTACGTGGAGGACACGGAGGCCGAGAAGGGCGGGGCCCGCGCCGAGCCCGAGTACTTCCCCCCAGCCAGCGCGGTGGAGACAGAATATAACATCATGAAGTTCCACAGCTTCAGCACCAACATGGCCTCCAACATCCTCAATGACACCACGGCCACGGTGGAGTACCCGTTCCGGGTGGGCGAGCTCGAGTACGCGGTGATCGGCCTCAACCCCAGGCCGCTGGAACCCATTATCCTCATTGGGCGCAGCGGCACAGGCAAGACCACCTGCTGCCTGTACAGGCTGTGGAAGAAATTCCACGGCTACTGGGAGAAAGCCCAGCAGGCGGGGAGCCCGCTGCTGGCAAAGCAGATCTGGCTGAAGCGAAGGTTGGAACTGGAACCCAGAAAGGAGGGTCAGGGTGGGGAAGAAGAAGAGGAGGAGGAGGAAGAAGGGGAGGAGGAGGAGGAGGAAGGATCCGTGGAGGTGGGAACAGTGGGCTGCCTAGAGGAGGAGCAGGAGAGTGAAGCTTGTGCAGAGGGAGCCGGTGGGGAGCCAGGAGGGCCCGGCCAAGGGGAGGAAGAACCCGCCCCACAAGAGCCCCCCCAGTTGGAGCACTTACATCAGATCTTCGTGACCAAGAACCACGTCCTGTGCCAGGAGGTGCAGAGGAATTTCGTGGAGCTTTCCAAGTCTACCAAGGCCACCAGTCACTACAAACCGCTGGAACCCAATGTTCACAAGCTCCAGGACCTCAGGGATGAGAACTTCCCTCTGTTTGTCACCTCCAAGCAGCTGCTCCTCCTGCTCGATGCTTCTCTGCCCAAACCGTTTTTTCTGAGAAACGAAGATGGCAGCTTGAAAAGATCCATCGTAGGATGGTCCACTCAGGAAGAGTTGACCATCACCAACTGGCAGGAGGAGGAGGAGGAGGCTGAGGCTGATGGGGACTACAGCGAGGAGGAAAAAACTGTGGAAACGCGCCCGAGCGACAGCGACCCCCGGGTGTATGTGACATTTGAGGTGTTTGTCAATGAGATATGGCCCAAAATGATCAAAGGGAAAACCTCCTACAACCCTGCCCTGATCTGGAAAGAAATAAAATCTTTTCTGAAGGGGTCTTTTGAGGCCCTCAGCTGCCCCGGGGGGAGACTCACGGAAGAAGCATACAAGCAATTAGGGCGGAAGCGGTGCCCCAATTTCAAGGAAGACCGGAGCGAGATCTATGGGCTGTTCTGCCTGTATCAGCAGATTAGGTCTCACAAAGGGTACTTTGACGATGAGGATGTTCTGTACAACCTGTCCCGGAGGCTGTCGAAGCTCAAGGTGCTCCCGTGGTCCATCCACGAGCTCTATGGTGATGAGATCCAGGACTTCACCCAAGCCGAGCTGGCGCTGCTGATGAAATGCATCAACGACCCCAACGCCATGTTCCTCACGGGGGACACGGCCCAGAGCATCATGAAGGGCGTGGCCTTCCGCTTCAGCGATCTGCGCTCCCTGTTCCACTACGCCAGCAGGAACGCTGTGGACAAGCAGTGCGCAGTGCGCAAGCCCAAGAAGATCCACCAGCTGTACCAGAACTACAGGTCCCACTCCGGTATGTCCAGGCCTTGGGCTTGCCTTATGGGGGAGGTGCTTGGCACTGACCTTGGGCTGGTTTTAAAGCTGTGACTTAGTTTTGTTGGGCTCTTGTAGCTGAGCCAAGTACAGTATTTTGGCATTTGTTAGTAACTACCCTCATGAACAAGAGATCTTAGGATTTTTGCCACTGCTCATTTTTTTTTCTGTCTCTTTTATGGGGTGGTGTGGCATGTGGCTTGTGGGATCTTAGTTCCCAGACCAGGAATTGAACTGAGCCCTCCACCCTGAGAGCAGGGAGTCCTAACCACTGGACCGCCAGGGAATCCCCCCTTTTTTCTTTTTTTTTAATGATATAGATGTTAGTTTCAGGTATCTAGCAAAGTGATTCAGTTATATAAAATTTTTCAGATTCTTTTCCCTTACAGATTATTACAAGATATTGAGCAGAGTTCCCTGTGCCTATACAGTATGTCCTTGTTGGTTATCTATTTTATGTATAGTAGTGTGTATATGTTAATCCCAATCTCCTAATTTATTTTCCCTGCTTTCTCCCTTTAGTAACCATAAATTAAGTAAATAACACTACTCATTCTTAGGTTGATGATTTAAGCTGTGGTTGAATGGAAATAAACCTCTAAGTAATAACAGTTTAAAGCGTTGGCCATGATGTGGAAACATTTCAGGGGAACATGTAAACAACTGCTTGAGAACTTTGTTAAAGCACTTTGGAAGCACACGCTTCTGTACTGTAAAATGATACACGAATTACAAGTCATTAATCCTGAAAGTAGCTTTTCTTTCAGAAGAAGCAAGAAAAGTAGGGTGGTAGGAGGTAGTGGGAGATAATGCTAACTCAGGTGATTTTAATTTGTGCTTCACATGTTCCTCTTCACTGTGCCAGGCATGATGCCAAGCAGTTTGCATAGAGTATCTGTTTTTTTTTTTTTTCTTTTGCTGTTCTATGTGGCTTGTGGAATCTCAGTTCTCTGACAAGGGATTGAGCCTGGGCCGTGGTGATGTAAGTCCAGAATCCTAACCACTAGACCACCAGGGGAACTCCCATGGGTATCTGTTGTTAATCCTCACAACAACCTTATAAAGAAGGCATGTTTTCCATTTTACAAAGGAGGTAACTGAGGCACAGAGAATACTTCCTATGTGGTTTTTAGATTCCTCACCAACTCACCATCTATGTTCTCCATCTGACCATGGACAACATAGAGTATTATTTTACATGTTTGAACATTTTGTTTAATGGACTCATGTCAGACATACCTTTTTACAACTTTGTTTTTTTTGCTTATAACAATGTTTTTGGGATTTCTGCATGTTAATACCATGGAGCTGCAGTTCATGCATTTCTCAGTGCTGTTAGTACCTAGTTTATGACTGTTCCACATCTTGTTTTCCACGTTCCAGACAAAATTATTCTTCTTTTATCCTTCAGCAAAAGTATTTTCATTTTTTATACCTTATTGACAACACATCTCCTACTTGCTTTACATCCTGAAATGCTTCCCTTATCATTTTTACATATTAGAGTTTTTAACTTTTAAAAGATGATAGTAAAACCAAGAAACAAGTAAATGAACTATTATATCAGCATTTTCTGATTTGCAAACTTAACATATTCCATAATCTCTAAAAACATACATTTTTCTCACAGCACATTTTCTCTTTACTGTGGCACAGGATAAGTGTTTAATGAACCCAAATATCTTTTGAAGTTCTACTAATTAATCCAAGGCTGAAATCGCAGGGAATGAGCTCTTATTTCAAGGACTTGATAAGAGTTAACTTCAAGCTTTCTTCTAGGTATATTTTTATTCTCTTGGGGTCAGAATTCTGAAAACAGCATTTTATGAAGCCACCTTTCTCTAACTGAATATTGCAAAAAGAACCAGTTTTAGATTTTCAAAAGGGTTTCATCTTAACCAATTTTCTCTGGAGTGTGAAGAATGCCATTGGCCCCACAGTGTTTAAAAAAAAAAAAATTATCTTTCTTTTTTTTTCTTAGAGGTTCATAGCTAAATTTTTCTTAATGAATTGAACCTGAATTTCCAATTTTACAAAAGGCAGCAAGAATACCAATCACACAAATGGAATATAAATATGTGTGAGTGTGTATATATATATATATACACTCACACATCAGAAGACAGAACGGTCACAGATCCACTGAGAAGATGACCCATATGGAGTCCCAAACAAACACCTCCCCAACATGAATGGTCCTCAGTGGTTGACACATATCAGAACCAAATGACACTCACTGCTCACAAAGGGTCCTCAATATTAGACATAGGTCAGAACCAAGTGGCAAAAATGCCCAAATGACACTCTTGCTTCCAAACAGTCCCCAGTGGCAGACAGACATCAGAACCAACTGACAAAATGCCTAAATAGCGCTTCATGCTCAAAAGAGGAGTTAGCCGGGTGCACACCAAGGGACTTACTGGGTCTTGGAGCGCCTCATCTTGTCCAGATTCACGTTTCCACTCCTCCAAGGGGAAGTATGTTGGCAGCCAGTGCCAAGCAGGGGAGAAACAGGGAGGATCCTCAAAACAAATGGTTTCAGCAGCTGCTAGGATGTCTCCCCAAGCCCCCTTCTCAGGGCCAGCAAGCCACGAGCAGCAGGTTCCTCAAAGCCTTCCGTGCACGGTGTCATGGCAGCGGCTGCACTCCAGAAACCATGAGAGCCAGATATTGCGAGAGTGCGGCCTCCTGTTGTGTGCCTAGACCTTATAGCAAGGGGTCCAGATGCTCTCTGCTCAAAAGCTAGTAAAGAAGCAGGGTTGGTGGAAAGGAAAGTTTGCTTTATTTCTGAGACAGGCAAATGGTTCAAAGGTCGACTTCCCTGCCTCCACTGCCCTATCAGTGGACAAGAGCTTTTATAGACGGGGGAAGGGTGCACGTGCAAAAACAGTATAGTCAGCTCTCACCATTATCTTGAAATTGGTTGTGTGGTGGTCTGATAAGTGTCATTCTGATTGTTTTAAGTACAGTCATTCTTCAGCTCCAGGGTCAGTTTGTTCCCATATTGCTTGAGGCCAGTTCTCAGAATTGTGGCAGCTTGTCATGGCTATAGTCTTTTCATCGTGTAGTTAACGTCTTCCAGCTGATGGGGGTTTCATTATCTCTTAGACTGCTCAGAGGATATGGTTCAGAATATCTCTGATCCTTGAGGAGGAACTAAAGGTCCTTGACTTTGCTTAATGACTAAACGTTGATTATTTAGTCTTGTTGGATTGCTTTTTTTTGCTTCCACATTTTCTCACTTCTCTGATTAAACTTTTTCTTTGGCTAAAGTTTTTCCACAGAGGGAACTGTTCCTGTGAACAATGTTTGTTTTTTTTTTAATATACTCAGCAACCCACCCAGATGATCACTGCTTATGCCCCATCTTCCACCTCCTCTCAGGATGGAGGGAAGACTGTGTGTAAATGTTTCTGTGTATAGAACCAGAAAAAGCCCCAATAATATGTATTAGAGTTGAGAGACTTTAGAAAACACATAAAGTATTAAAAAAAATTTTAAGCCGCCTGTAAAGCTGCTCACTACTCATGTTTTATTTCATTTCCTTCTGATCTTTTTTCCATATGCATATATGTATATATCATATACATTTATTGATTAGGTAGTGAATATATGTTTAGTGAATATTTCTCCCCATCTTTTATTCTTTTTTAAAATTGAGGTCCTTGTTTACATAGCATAACATTCACCTGTTTAAAATGTGCAATTTAGTCATCTTTTAATATATTCATAAGGTTGTGCAATTATTACCACTAATTCCAGGACATTTTAATCACCCCCAAAAGGGTGATTAAAAAACCCCATGAACACTAGCAGATACTCCTCATCCCCCTCCCCGACCCCTGGCCCCCACCACCCCTGTGAACTACCAGTCTACTTTGTGTGTCTGTAGGTTTGCCTATTCTGGACATTTCATATTAATGGAATCACATAATATGTGACCTTTTGTGTCTGATATTTTTCATTTAGCACAGTGTTTTCAAGGTTCTTCCATATTGTAGCATGTTTCAGTACCTCACTGCTTTTTATGGTTGAACCGTTGTCTATTCTTTGATTTTTTTGTTTAGTTGCTAGGTTGTGTCTGACTCTTTTGTGACCCCATGGACTGTAGGCCACCAGGTTGCTCTGTCCATGAGATTATCCCGGCAAGAATACTGGAGTGGTTTGCCATTTCCTTTTCCAGGGGATCTTCCCAGCCCAGGGTTTAAACCTCTGTCTCCTGCATCTCCTGCTTTGGCAGGTGGATTCTTTTTTTTTTTTTGGCAGGTGGATTCTTTACCACTGAGCCATGTGGGAAGCCCATTCTTTGATTATGTTCATATAAAATAGTTTCATCTAAAAAAATGTTCATCTAGTTCCCTAGAAAGGCATTTAAGTGGATTCCAGTTTTTCACTGCAATGAACACTTCCATGCCTTTTTCTGATCCTCTCGTTAATGTACATCTCTGAACCACCATGGCAGCTGATGTGCTTAGATTCAACAGTTTCCACTTGTGTTCTTGATTTCTTTATATTGCATACTTTTAATAATAGTAGCATTGAATAGTAGAATTTACCTTCACTGTTTGGTAATAGTAATGGGGACACCTATGCCCACTTCACAGAATTCTATCTGGTGTCGGGCAAAGAGCGCACAGCCCCTAAGATCAGTAGGAGACCTGGGATGATCTGTATTCAGTCCAGCTCATGACTCTTGAAGCTCTCGGACCTCCGAGTCCCTGGTTGTAAAAGTAGGGTAGTCTGGTCTGTCTTACCAGGCTGCTGTGAGGATTAAACAGGATAATTGTTATGAAGGACCCTGTTGTATAGTAAGCCTCACTGTCATTGTTACTTCAGCACTTAGAAATGGGACCCAGGGAGAAAGCTCTTTGGAAAATCCTTTATCTAGCACTGACAATTTTTCTTAGTATAGTGTTCTCTCCCCTGGGTATAAACGTAGTGGAAAAGGGAGATGCAAGCCAAGGTTGCTGTCCCAGCTAACATCCAGCTCTTAGGACTTCCCTGGGGGTACAGTGGTTAAGAATCTGTCTGCCAACGTAGGAGACGCGCGTTTGATCCCTAGTCTGGGAAGATTCCACATGCCGTGGGCCAACTAAGCTCATGCACCACAGCCACTGAAGCTCGCTCGCTTAGAGCATGTGCTCCGTAACAAGAGAAGCCCACCCGTGACAACTAGAGAGTAGCCCCCACCCCTGCAACAGGAGGAAGCCCATGCACAGCAATGAAGACCCAGTACAGTTAAAAAAAAAGAAAAAATCCAGCTCTTAGCATGTAACCTTGTCTCCAGTGCTCTAAGTGCCAATGACAGAGGACATGATAATTCTTGGGTTTTTTTGCACTATATTAGCCCTTTGTGTTAGCATTCTAACAGCTCTAAGTGTTTAGATTACATTTCTGCCTTGATTCTTCTTCATGAGGTCATTTTCTCTAACATGAACGTAGTCCAGGAATGAGATTCTACAAAACCTTCTTAGGACAGTAAACGCATCCCTGCCTTTGTCTGCTGTACCCAGAGTAATACAGCCCAGAGCCAAAGTGATAAAATCTAACTGGACCTGAAAACTGTCCACAATTAGATGTACTCTCAGGACCAATACTGCTTCTCGGGGGAAGAAAGCAACTAAAATAAGAAAACAGAATACTCCACCAGGAGTTCCTTGGTGGCTACTGGTTAGGATTCTGGGCTTTAACTGCCAAGGGCCCGGGTTCAACCCCTGGCTGGGGAACTGAGATCCCACAACCTGCTCAGTGTGACCAAAAAAAATTAAATTAAAAAAAAACCCAAAAGTCCAGCCATGTTGGTGTATTGTGTAACATCTGACTTTTTTTTTTTCTTGTCTTATCCCAGGAATCCTCAATCTGGCATCTGGAGTGGTAGATTTACTTCAGTTCTATTTCCCTGAGTCTTTCGACCGCCTTCCAAGGGATTCTGGCCTTTTCGATGGTCCCCGGCCAATTGTCCTGGAGTCCTGTAGTGTGAGTGACCTGGCAATATTGCTTCGAGGCAACAAAAGAAAAACCCAGCCCATTGAATTTGGAGCTCACCAGGTGAGTTTCATGAGATTGTATGTTTTAAAACAAAGGGCAGTTTGCAATTGAAAAACGGTTTGAGAAGCTGAGTTCTTCCACAAGGTAGAATTCAGTAGTTCCTGTCCTAGGATGAGGAGGCTTCAAAGATGAGTGAGTGACTATTATTAATATTCCCACCAGCCTGGCTGACCTAGTCCACGCCAGCCACTCCTCTTTGGAGACATTACCTGCCTCCCAGAAAAATAGACTCAGCTTCATTAGATTTCTGTTTGTACAATTTGAAGTTTTTTCTCTCCAATCCTTTTTTTTTTCTCCCCCAAGGTAATTCTTGTAGCTAATGAAATGGCAAAGGAGAAAATTCCAGAAGAGCTGGGATTAGCACTTGTGTTAACAGTTTACGAAGCCAAAGGCTTAGAATTCGATGATGTCCTCCTTTACAACTTTTTTACTGACTCTGAGGTATGCCATACTGAATTCTTTTTTCGCACAGCCTGTGTATGTCTGAACTCCACTTCCACTCCAGGAAAAAGCATTTGGAGCTGCATAGAAGAGTTTGTCGCAGGTGACCATTTCTGTTTTGGAGCATCATCCACGTGGTGTGAGGTTTTCTGTGTTTGGATGTGTGTTTTGACAGTGGCTGTGGATTGGTTCGTAGTGTGTCCTGGGCTGGCTCTCCCCGTGCCCTGCCCTTCCCTGCTCTCTTGGATTCATCTTTTCTGAATGCCTGGCACCCAAGTACCAGCTTCTGTGTTTCACTAGCTGCTGTTATCCTTGACTGCCAAGGATGCTCAAGTTGGAGCACGGTCTAAGGAGAGCCTGACAAATGAAGGCAAGGTTAGCAGTGTCCACTCTCTGAGGACAGAACTGGGCAAGGTCATTCGTAGAGAGACGACTCCGGGAAGACATAGGAGCTTTGGTTCCTGCCACGGGATCAGGTGATGCAGGGGACGAGAACAGCCGCCCTGCCTGAGCGCCCTTCTGGCATGGCTTTGCCACCACTGCTTGCTGCCCTTGCCCACGATGGCAGTGCAAGAGTCCGTGGACTGACCCCCAGTAACCTCTGTGCCGGCCCATTGTTTTGACTTGGCTCCTGAGTCCTTGTGATGGTTTTTCTTCCCGAGCTCAGTACATTATGGATAGAGCCACCAACTCAGTGGTTCTCACTTTTGCAGCCACTGCATGCTCTTCACCACCGTCTCTGGTGGGAGCTCAGGCTGGCTGCTGACCATGCTGCTGGGTCTCCTGTGGGGACTTAGCTGGCTGCACCCTGGTCCCCGTGGCAGATTTCCCATCGCACATGGCGCGTGCTTTCCGAGGCTGTTTTCATACTCAAATCAAGAGCACTGTTAGCTTCGACTCCTTAAAATCTGCCCCAGAAACAACCCTTTAAAGGGGGTCCTTTGGGTTTTGTTCCTTGTCTTTTTTTTTAAATGTCACATTTGCCTTGATGATAATTATGACTAATATTGCTATGGATGCTTTACGGTTTATAAAGTGCTTTTTGAATACATCATCTCACTTTATCCTCCACCAACCCTCTGAGGGTGTGTGTATTTCTATGACCTTCATTCTACATGTAAGACCAAGGGTCATGGAAGTTAAGTTGCCTGAATTCCTAATATAGGTGGCAGAGCTCGGAGATGAACTCAGATGCTTTGAGTTCCAAATCTCATGATATTTCCATTGTACTCCTTTCCTTTTAATGCCCCGCATGCAAAGCAAATCAGCTTCCAGAATCTTCCACAATGAACATATCATTACGGTAGCTCAAGTGCATTCCTTTTCTATTGACTTTTGCTAATTAAATCAGATGCACTCTCATTAACCCTAGAACCACTTTTAATCTCTGAGGACTAACTTTTTTCTCTCATAATACATCCATTGGTCATGGTTGGACCGAGGCTCTTCTAAAAGAGGAAGGGGTAAGACTTTGTTGTTCCTGTCCTTTATTAAGTGCCAGTTGTATGCTTGTGCTGGTAAGAAGCTCCACGAGATCCGGACTTATGGCTCATAACTTGTGGTCCACTCTGTGTCTCTCACCTTGATCCTGGAATGACAAAATCCTGGATACCTTAACCCCAAACTCCCATCAGTGGCTCAGTGAGTTGCATGAAATTGAAACAATTACAAATTAAGTCCTATGGTAACACCACTTCATCCCACAATGGAATGAGAATTCTAGAAAGATTTCTGGTATGTGGCTTCCCAAATACCAGAGAATGGAATCATGCACTCCCAGCACAGAGGTCACCTTTAGTTTATTATTTACAACCACGAGACCAAAAGGTGCCGGTCAGCAAACGAGAGGAGATGCTTCAGGCAAAAGGGAGGAAAGACAGAAGTCACGTAAGTCCCCACATGTCCATGGTCTGGCTGCTCACGTGGGGTTTCTTTCAAAGAAAGAAGGCTGCTAAAGGGTATTTGTTGTTTGATACAGGGGAGAACTCCCCTCTCCATCCCTGAAGTGTGTGTCTGGCAGACACCCTGTGTGTGTGAGTGTGTGTGTGTGTGTGTGTGTGTGTGTATGTGTGTGTGTGTGTATGTGTGTGTGTGTATGTGTGTGTGTGTGTGTGTGTAGGGGGCTTCTTGTTGCCCTTGCTTGTGATTCTTCTCTTCAGAGAATTCACTGTTACCTGTTCAACCACGTGGACATTAGGGCTGTCTTCTGAGATGAGAAAGGAACCGAGGAATGGTTAGGTCAAGGCCTTCTCTTGTAAGATTGCTGCCTCACTTGGGGGAGGGGCAGTCATCCTCCCAGCCACCCCCGAATTCTCCTCCTGTGGGGACTTTGAGGGGTGCTTGGCATTGACACTCTGCCCCAGTGGGGACCCCCTTCCCCCCAACTCATGTGTAACGAAGACAGGAGGGACTTTCAAAACCACAACTTTGAAGGGTTGCTAAACCAACCTAGAGAAAAAGCCCCGCAAAGGAAGCCTTGCTGGCAGATTCTAAGCCTTCTTCCTTCACAATTATTAATCCCCAGAGAAGAAGCTGGAAGATTTCTAAATGCTTCTTGTTATTACCAAAATTGCTGCTAGCCTGCATTCTTGCCATCCATACACGTACTCCTTCCTCGGAGGCTCTGTCTTGAGAGTGAGATGTGTTTTATTCATGGCAGCAGCTTAGTCGTGTGCTGTATGAACAGCTTCTGCACCTCCTTCGAGCAGTTTTGAAATACAGGTGCTCCTCTGGCCTTTCCAAGTTCAGCCAGCCTGCACCTCTGCCGGCCGCCAGACCCCCTCAGATGTCAGCACGTGGGTCTTGGCCTGCTTCCTCTGGCAAACAGGTTGGGTAAACAGCTTTACAAAGATGAAAAGATTTCACAGATGTGTCTTGAAGAATTTTTTTCAGCTTCCATTTACTTAAATGATTACATGATTCGCATCTCTTAGAACGTGGTGATTAATTCCCTAGTTGGTGAGTAGCATAACCACTCTTATGTAATAGTGTTTAAAGCATTTAACTTAGTATTTATAGAGTTCATTACAGAGGAACTGAAAGGAGGTGATGCACTGTACGCCTCTACCTCCATCATCCTTGAAAAGATGCATAGGTGGCAGGTATCACCATTTTATAAAAAAACTGAAGGATAGGAGAGTTGAGTACCGACTCCCTACAGACACAGTAAAGCAGGAAATCTGAAATTGCATGGGGATTCCTGGCTGTAAATACTGCGAGTAACCCAGTCAGGTTTGCCTCCCGAGGGTCTGCAAACCACGGCGTGGGGGGCCAAACCCAGCTCAGTGAGCTAAAAAAGATTTTTACATTTTTAAATGGTTAAGAAAAAAATGAAAATAATATTCTGTGGCATGTGAAAATTGTGTTAAATTCAATTTTAGTGTCAAGGATAGCATTTTATTGTGTTACATCATGCCTATTCATTTACTATTGAATAGGGCTCCTTTGGGGCTTCCCTGGAAGCTCAGCTGGTAAAGAATCCACCTGCAGTGTAGGAGACCAAGGTTCAATTCCTGGGTTGGGAAGATCCCCTGGAAAAGGGATAGGCTACCCACTCTAGTATTCTTGGGCTTCCCTGGTGGCTCAGATGGTAAAGAATCTGCCTGCAATGTGGGAGACCTGAGTTCAATCCCTGAGTTGGGAAGATCCCCTGGAGGAGGGCACGGCAACCCACTCAAGTATTCTTGCCTGGAGAATCCCCTTGGATAGAGGAGCCTGGCGGGCTACAGTCCATGGTGTCACAAAGAGTCAACACGACTGAGGGACTAAGCACAGCACAGCAGAGTTGAACAGTTGCAAGAGAAGCCATATAGCCCACAAAGCCAAAAATATTTGCAAACTCTAGTCTACAAGTCACCTTGGTTTTGTGCTTTGATTTGGCTAAAATGTGACTCTTTATCACCCACTGTATAGACACTTGACATTGATTATCTCCTTTTATTTTTCCAACAAAGGTGGGTAGTTCTCTCATCCCCATTTTACAGAACAGGGAAATGAAACCTAGAAGAGCCATTTTTTTCAGGGTCACATAATAAATGGACAAATTGGGATATAAGTTGTTCAGTCTGATTTCAGAGTCCACCTTGCACAGTGTACCCCATGGCTCCTGAATTTTGCTTCATCCTTTTTTTTTGGGTCCCACCGCTTGGCATGTGGGATCTTAGTTCACCAATCAGTGATCGAACCTGGGCCCCCTGCAGTGGAAGCACGGCGTCCTAACCACTGGACTGCCAGGGAATTCCTTTGTTCCATCCTTGATTGAATCACTTGGTTAGGGAATCTTGTCGCATGTGTCTTTTTTTCTCTAAATCATAAGAAAATAATTTTAATTTTTTATTCCTACATTTCCTATCATTCATATTTTTCAGTGAAAATATTTCAAATTATTTACACTTTGGATGCAATTACGTCTCTTAATCCTGGTCATTTACTGAAAAACAATTATGTGAAAAGTCCATTATAACACATGCTAGGTCACTTTAGTCATGTCTGACTCTTTGCGACCCTATGGACTGCAGCCTGCCAGGCTCCTCGGTTCATGAGCTTCTCCAGGCAAGAATACTGGAGTGGGTTGCCGTGCCCTCTTCCAGAAGATCTTCCCAACCCAGGGACCAAACCTGTATCCCTTATGTCTCCTGCACTGGCAGGTGGGTTCTTTACCGCTATTGCCACGTGGGAAGCCATCCCCCCCACCCCAGTTATAACACAGCTGGTAATTTTGCTGACATAAAGGCAAGACTATATATTTTATAGAATAGATATAAAAATAATTTATGAATTAATACATTTTTGTTCTGTTACTCATCTAAACATTGGTAACTATTCACATGTAACAGCAGTAATTAAATTTTTATTAATTTGTTATTTGTGATTAATCTTTGTTATTTGTGATTCTTAGTCATATGAAACCCAGAGCTTAACACAAATTAGTTTGTGTTTATATTTTTAGACATTTTTTATTGAGGTAGCATTGGCTTATAAGTTGATTATATGCAAAGTTGTATTTCTACTTCTATTAGTACATACTGTACAGCATACTGACCACCAAAAATTTAGTTTCTGGGACTTTCTGGGCACAACTAGTGATTAAAACTCTGTGCCTCCAATGCAGGGGGTGTGGGTTCCATTCCTGGTAGGGAACTAAGAGCCCACATGCCTTGAGGGCATGGCCAAAAAATGAAAAATAAAATGAACCTTAAAAAAATTAGTTTCCACTTGTCACTATGCAGTTGATAGCTTGCCATTTTTGACAATATGGATGGACCCTGAGGGTACCACGCTAAGCAACACATGTGTCTTAAAAACTGAATCTAAGTGGAATTTCTTAAACACATTGTGAATAGAGGTGAGGACGCTGGTTTCCTCTCTCCATTCTGTGTGTGGGCACACTTTCAACAATAGGAAGCTCCGGGCCCTAACATTTCTCCTGGAAGTGAGCACTTGTATTTGCTTCTTGGCTGTCCGGGCCAAGCATCTTGGGGTCTTTGCGGTAACTGCCCTGGTCCCTGGCTGGGCTACCTGGGCTCGGACCCCAACTGAGGCCATACAACAGTCCTGTCCTCCCAGATAGTACTGAAGGCCTGGCCCCTATGCCAGGCAAAGGGGCTGAGTTCTCCGTGAGGCCCAGGGAGGATGGGTGTATACTACGGAAACGTTTTCTGCTGGTCTTGCATTTGTCTTCGTTGTTCAGGCTTACAAGGAATGGAAGATCATTTCTTCATTTACTCCTTCATCCTCCGGGTGCAGAGAGGAAAGCCAGCCGATGATTGAGGTGCCCTTGGACAATTGCAGCTCCTCCCAGGGCCGGGCTGTCACCATGAATCCAGAAATGTACAAGGTGAGTATCAGGCAGGGGTCCACACACTGGTTTGATGGGGAGCCAGTAAGCAGGGCTCGGCTGAGAAGATGGAGTTAGAGGTGGAGTCTGTGCTGCAAATCTTCCTGACTGTCAGCACCAGGGCGTGGAGGACAGGATAGGAATGGAGGCCATCTCAGTGCTGGTGAGCCCTGCTTCTCAACAGACAGCCAGGCTTGATGGGAGGGACCACAGAAGGGTAGTACCTTCTGTTCACCTTTGGAACTCGTCTCTGTTCAGAAATGGGGAACTCAGAAGTGAAGTCCACGACTGTAGTCAGTGGAGACTGCTGTCTTCCAGCCTTGTTGTGAAGGGACCCTGCTTCCCTGAGCATCCCAGTTCCATCACTCAGAAGGAGGCCAGAGATGAGAAGCTCTGCGGAGATCTCGAGAGGCGTCAAGGGTGAGGGCAACACGACAGAAAACCGAACCAGCCAGTGTGAAAGCTTTGGGAGAAACTATTGATACTAGCTCAGTTTTATGTCTTCTACAAAGTAGAAAACAAACAGAAGAACAGTTATCCAGCTGTTCCTGTAAATACCTGGAAGGCTCTGCACATGTTGTTAAGTCACCGCCAAGCTTTACAAGCCTCTGGGTGGGCACAAAGCCACTGTTGTTTTAGCAGGACCTTAGTCCTCCAATGAGGGATTGAACACATGGCCCTTGGCACTGAGAGTTCAGAGTCTTAACCCCTAGTTGTTCCATCGCTCAGTTGTGTCCAACTCTGTAGCCGGCCAGGCTTCTCTGTCCATGGGATTTCCCAGGCAAGAATTCTGGAGTAGGTTGCCATTTCCTTCTCCAGGCGATCTTCCTGACCAAGTGATCAAATCCGAGTCTCCTGCATTGGCAGGCAGGTTCTTTACCCCTGAACCACGAGAGAAGCCTCCTAACCACTGGACTACCAGGGAATTCTCACTGCTCCGATTTTTAAGGTAAGTTCCGATAGGAGCTTCCCTGGTGGTCCAGTGGCTAAGATTGTGCTCCCAACGCAGGGGGCCCGGGTTTGATCCCTAGTCAGGAACTAGATCTCACATGCTGCCACTAAAGGCACCACGTGCTACAACAAACACCCAGCACAGTCAAATAAATAAAGAAAAGACATTTGAAAAAGTAAGTTACAGTCATTGGGTGGGATGTGAGCATTCGGGTAAACAGAGTGAAAAATGCATGGGACGTCTCTATAGTATCTTTGTAACTTCTTATGCGTCTGTAATTATTTCAAA
Source organism: Bos indicus x Bos taurus (assembly GCF_003369695.1). Classification (NCBI taxonomy): domain Eukaryota; kingdom Metazoa; phylum Chordata; class Mammalia; order Artiodactyla; family Bovidae; genus Bos; species Bos indicus x Bos taurus. Next base: position 50,171,678 of record NC_040097.1, on the reverse strand, counting down.
ATGGACAAGCACAGCAGGCGCAAGGGTGTACTATGGGTACCCCTTGCTAGAGCTTCCCTGTACTGTGGCCTCGGAGAGTTCCCCACATGTGCTCAAGTCTGAGCTGTACTTTGTGAAACTTACTATTTGAATATTTCTCCAAAATGGGAGTAAGCCCGTTGAAGGGAGACACCTGGTACTGTAGCCTGAAGACTCAAGTCTTTGCATCGGTCTTGTCTTTAGCTCCTCAACGGGGAGCTGAAGCAGCTGTACACGGCCATCACCCGGGCTCGGGTCAACCTCTGGATCTTTGATGAAAACCCAGAGAAGCGGGCTCCTGCGTTCAAATATTTCATGAAGAGGAAATTTGTTGAAGTTGTGAAAACGGATGAAAACAAAGGTGAGCGCTCAAAATATTCTGGTTGTTGGCGAGAAAGCATGTTACTGTTCACCTGCTCTATGGCCAGGTGTAAAGGCTATAGTTTTTGGAAAGCACTTTTTTTCCATATTCTTCTGAGAAATGTGTTCCTCTTTATTTTTAAAGTGCATGGGAGAGTGGGGTTGTAATGAGATTGGGAGCGTTGACTCCTTCAGGAAGAACTTTTATTTGTCCTTTAAAGGTGAGAGTCATGGGCAAAGGTTAGAGAAAATAGGCTTTATTGGAAGAAAACAAATTTCTGTGGGCTTTTGGGCAGCTGATTGGCAATATCTATTAAGATAAAGAAAGCATGTACTTTTAAACCTAGTAACTCCACTTCTAGGGATCCATCCAGAGAGACTCTTATATAAAAGCTCCAAGATAACAATACATGCACCAAAGTGCTCATTACAGCCCCACTGGTAATTGTAAGAAACTAGATACGACTTAAGTGTCCTTGAAGGTGAAACTGTTCCGAGTGGCTCCTCTGGTGTTGGACTGGTGGGGGTGAGGTTGTTAACTAGATATGGACCTCTTTAACTTTCCACCATTATACCCTTCTGTGCTGTTTGCAGTGTTCGGGTTTTTTTTTTAGACCAACATTATCATGTATTGTTTTCATAATTTACAAAAGCTAGCTAATTAAAAAATGGAATGAAGTTCTCCTGATGGGATAACTAGGAGAGAAATAATCAACTCTCATGAAGAAGAAAACTGTTCTCTTTCTTGGGGGGAGGCTGGCTCCTCCAAGCCAGGGTGAATTCCTCTAAAGATGGGAGGAAAGTCCCAGGCTCCACAACAAACCAGTAAGCCAGTTTTATGGAGACTGTTTCCCGTTCCAGCCAAAGGCTCAGTTGGGAACTGGGGTTAGACACTGTGTTTCTGGGACCTGACTGTGGTGCTGTAAAGGGAAAAGTCGAAGATTTGAGGGTAAGCTGCCTTCTCGTTAGAACTCTCCACCTGAACAGCCACAGGGATTAATTCAGCTCCCACTTTCTCTCCTTGGCCTCCACTTCCTCAACTATTACTAAAAGCAAAATGAGTGGGTTGGCCTACCATGGTGGTTTTTATTCTTTCCGGCAGCTCATATTCACTTTTATTCTCACAATCTGGTGCCCATTATAAGAGATCATCAAGATAGGCCATTTTTAAAATTCTTTTTATTTTATATTGGAGTAGAGGTGTTAAACCGTGTTATGTTTGTTTCAGCTGTACAGCAAAGTGATTCTGTTACACATGTGTCTGTTCTTTTTCAACTTCTTTTTTCCATTTAGGTCATTGTGTAATAATACAGTTCCTTGTGATTTACAACAGGTCCTTACTGGTTATCTATTTCAAAGATAGCAATTTTTTATTTTTTAATTTAAAAAATTCAAAATGAAAAAGGATTGCTATTTATCTCTTGGCTGCATGAAGAATACAAGAAATCCAGCCTTCATTGTGAGTTGTGAGCTGCACGGGGTAAAGTCTTTGAGGACATCTGTTTCCACCACGCGGGGAACTGGGGATGAGTGTGGTGACCTTGCAGTTGGGGGGCTTCTTCACTGTGCACCGGCAGAGGTCACCGGCCAGATGCAGAGCTACTGCAGGGCTTTGCTGTGGGAATAAGGTGTCACCTGGGCACTCAGTACACGTGGTGTCACAGCTGGATGCTGCACAGTCAGCTTTGCACACGGCGCACGGCACCAGGGAGGGTCAGGCTGCAAGGTTAGCATGTGCTTGTGTACCTTCTGGACAAAGCGGACCTGTCTGCCTGGCTCCTTCAGTTGACAGCCATTGCCCTGGAAGTCTCAGATTTGGCTCCGGCGTTTGCCAGATAGTCAGCCTTTCATGTGTTTCATGAAGCTGTGGCTCGGAAGCCCCAGGGAGTGTCGATCCCTGGCTGACGATGCTCGGAGGTCCTCCAAAGGGGAGGGCCAGTGCAGTCACCACCAGCTGCTGAGGCTCATAGACGGAACCAACATGAGGTGGTTGCAGTCGTCTGTATCCACCAACAAG